>NC_065450.1:128694366-133922073 GCF_917563875.1 Diabrotica virgifera virgifera
CTCTGCGAACCACGTGACCAAAGAATTGCAGAATTCGTTGCAGACATATTGTGAACAGCCTTTTTTAATATTGAGTTGGTTTAGAATGGAAACGTTGTCCTATGAGCTGTCCAAGGTATGCGCAGCATTCTTCTCCAGCACCACATCTCAAAGGCATCAATTTTTTGGCGCTCGCATGCGCGAAGAGTCCAAGTCTCTGCTCCTTATAAAAATATTGAGAATACAAGGGCATTCACCAGTTTCATCTTGATATTTTGAGAGATGGATCTGTCTTTCCAAACTTCAGTTAGGCGACTCATCGCATTTTTTGCCATACCAATACGTCTCCGAACTTCTGCTTCACAGTTACCATCGTTAGTTATACTAGACCCAAAATAGACAAAGGTGTTTACTATCTGGTATTCCTGTAATATGTTAGTCACTTGAATAGTGTCAAATCTGTCGACCACCATTATTTTTGTCTTAGCTTTATTGATTTTCAGACCAACTTTATTGGCTGGCTGTATACCATAATTAAAAATCGTACAGAAGTAAAAACTTCGTTTTTGCAATGGTATAAAAAGTTTATTAAAAAACTATTAAAAAGTCATCCAAAAGGATTCGCAAAACGTTTTCGATGTAGATCAGAACATCTTCAGTGCGTTCTGCTTAGTAGATGAAACTAGCAACCTTATAAAATTGCTAACATCGAGAAATATGATTTACATATGTTAATAATTTGATAATTGTAGCGACTCCAAGTCGATGTTAAAAGATTAAATTTGTTAGGAGTGCTGAAAGGGCAGCATGGTTCCCTGCTCGATAAGATGCAGGGAACTAGAAGCAGCTTTAATAAAATAATTATAATTTGAAGAATGTAATGAGTCGTTAAAAAACATGTATAGGGTTTGAACAATGTTGTATGCATTCATATCTACAGTGATGAGCGAGCTAATAACCGGCAAAATAGCGCAAAAGATGGAAAACATAATACATTGTGAAATAAAAAGAGATGAAACTAGTAGAGGTGGAAATTATCGATATAAACGTATAAATTAACATTACATAGTTTTCCACCTTTAGACACCTGTGACAAGTGTATTTTATAAAATTCCTGTCACAGTGCTACTTGTCATACTCCTTCGATACGTCTAAAGGTGGGAAACTATTAGCTTTCAATTTTAACAATAATTATAAAATATGTAGATTTTATATAAATAAAAATGATAACTTTAAAATCCACCTTTATAACAATGCAATAATAATAATTTTATATAATATACCTATACATAGGGTTACCATAATTTATTAATGCCAAATCCGGACAGGGCTAGTCCAGGGGGTTGTAGAAAATGTAAAATGTGAATTTGACTGTGTTGCTGTTGGAATCTAATATTCAACTATAATTATTATTTTTGTTAGCGTTAAAATAAATACATGCAGTCTTCAAGGGGCGCGCCGAATTTTCCGAAAGCATAAAAGTTAATTCGATACACCTCTTGCGTAAAAGTGTCATGTTACATATGAATGTGAGAACTTTGTTAGTTCTGTGTTTGGTATTTAGTCTGTTCGAATATTTTGTAGATAAATCTCTTTAATTTCTTTGTATGTATTATTGTAATAATTCGGTTCGGTTAAAATAAAAATAGTTTATATCACCTTTTATTTGTACCTTTTATTATCTTATATTTCTAATAGTTGCTACCTCTACATTGTACATATAGTTGTTTCGCTACTAAGAAACTTGTATTCTTCTGTAAGTTTGTCAGTAAAAACACATTTACTCTTTGGTATTTTACAAAGTTTATAGGTACATTAAACTAAACTATTTAAAAAACTAAACGTAAATAGCCTCTATCAATATCTCACAGCTCACAGACACGGTCAATTACACAGTAGTCATTACAGTAACTCAACTAGCTGTCAACAGATTATTGTCTGCTCGTGCCCGTGCGCTGTTGACAAGCAGTGCGACCAACTTAACTAGGTGCTGCGTAGAATGAAATTTCCCAGCTTTGAGCCAAGTATTTTCCATTTTTCTAGCAAAGAAAAAAATCCGGACATTTCTCATATCCGGACGCCAATCCGGACATATCTTTCAAATCCGGACTGTCCGGACGAAATCCGGACGTATGGTAACCCTACCTATACACCACGCACTATTCAAAATAAATAGATTAAATTTAAATGATGAAAGCAGTTTCTATATTACTTTGAGTATATCTACCGTTAGCTTAGAGCGTAGAGTGTTGAATCTTAAATGCAATATTCTACCTTTTTAGTAGAAAGAAACAGTAATAACCTTTGAAGTTTATAAAGAGGATATAATGTCGAGGGGTAATCAAATAAAACCGAGATTTCTTGTGATCTAAATAAATTAAGTGGTATTATGTATATCTACTCTATTTATGTGAAAAACCATAAAATTTAACAACTTCTAAAAAATAATCAGATAAAAAAGATACGCAGACCTGATAACACAAATTTTTTACTAAGTTGCAATCAAACGTAGCCTCGTGTAGAGGATCTAACATTCAATATGTTAAGATCACAAAGCTAAAATGTTTCTTAATCTTTGATAGGTGCCACAAAATATTTTTTCTCTTGATCACTATTTTATTAAAATATAAAACTAGTTAATTTTCAATATGATTTTCCTGTGTTCCTGTGTGAATTAAAATGTTTTTACATACATACAAAATTATACTTACATAGAGATACTGTATAATCCCAACTTTCTGCGTCATTCTTGTGCACATTAAGTTTATCTGGCTGCAACAAAAAATAACAAGTAAATAACGAATCAAATTAAAAAATATTTTAAAGTTAATTAAATATGAAATAATTACACTTTTATAAAAAAGAACTTTTTTTATAATAAAACGTTTTTATTATTTATAGGAGAGAATATAAAATAATTTGACGATATAAAATGCTTAAAATTCCAAAAATTACACTTTCATAAAAAAGTACTTTTTATAATACCACGATTTTGTTATATTGGACACAACATATTTCGAAAGAATAATTAACTTATAAAATATGAATTTTTAGTAGGTGTATTAACTGTTATAATTATAATTCCAAAAATTACACTAGTATAAAAAAGTACTTTTTATAATACCACGGTTGTTTAAAATGGTATAAATAATATTTATATATAATAATTAACTTGAAAATACGAATTTTAAGTATATCAACGTTTAATTATTTATTAAAACAATTAAAAAAAGATACGCAACATTGATAATCAGTAATCGTAAATTGTCAGTTTTAGACAATTCAGTCATGGCTTACTTAAAATTTGGAAATATTTAGACCCGTAATAATATTGCTCTGAAAAATGAATATATCTCGAAAACTAATAAATTTAGACATAAGGAATGTTAGATAAAAATTAAAGTATGGCAATGGTACTTTTCGATAGTGATATAACATTCCAACTAACTTTGTAATGTGAAGCTCAAAGTTGGCTACAATTTTTGTTATTATCTTTTATCGCTATCCATTACTGTAACGGATCTACGGAGTTTACCCCACTAATCAATCATCCTGTATAATGACCGTTAAATATTGTATTGTTAGCTAGTTCTGAGCTATTCTGAAAATTTCAGGTGCCTAGATAGCCTAGAATTATTTTTAAAATGGATTACAAAATTTGCAGATATAGTGACAAAGACCAAGTCAAATACAGAATAAGACAATCTAATCAAATTCACCTAGTCCGAAAATGCTTCCTAAGGGAGCTAGAGCTCTTTGAAAATGGCGTCTTGTAATTAGTTTTTCTTAAATACCTCCAGAACTCTTTTAGTTATAAAAATGAAAATTGGTACAAATATTTATTTTCCAGAGATAAATCGACTCCATCCATTGTGAATTTGTATTACCAGTTGTAGGCGTCCGTTTTGGGTGGGGCAACGGTTATTTTATCGCATAACTTTTTCGTCTTTAACTTTTAAGCATTTTTGATACCGGATTATTAAATTGTGAGGTATTCTAGTACTAAAAGGTACTCTTGCTTTAAGTCGGTAGAACACACCGTTTTCTAGAAAATTCGATTTGAAAATTTTTGGTTCCCTAAATTAAAAAAAAAATTGAAAAAAAATTTCAAAAAAAACGGTGTATTTTACCAACTTAAAGCAAGAGTAACTTTTAGTACTAGAATACCTCATAATTTAATAATCTAGTGTCAACAATTTTTAAAAATTAAAGCCAAAAAGTTTTGTGATAAAATAACCGTTGACCTACCCAAAACGGACGCATATGACCGGTACTAGAAATTCACAATTAATGAAATCGATTCATCTCTGGAATATAAATAAACGTACAAAATTTTCAAATCGATTTTTTTAGAAAACGGTGTATCCTATCGACTTTTATACTAACGGAGTAAGAGTACCTTTTAGTATTAAAATACCTTACATTTTAATAATCCAGACTCAAAAATTCTTAAAAATTAAAACCAAAAAAGTTAAGCGATAATATAACTGTTTCCCTACCCAAAATGAACGCCTATGACCGGTACCAGAAATTTGCAATGGATGGAATCGATTTATCTCTGGAAGATAAATATGTGTACCAATTTTGGTTTTTCTAAATAGAAGCTTTCTGGAGATATTTAAGAAAAACTAATTACCAAACGAATTACGCCATCTTCAAATAGTTCTAGCTCCTGTAGGAAGCACTTTCGGACTAGATGAATTGGGTTAAATTATCTTAAAATTATCTGAGGAATGTCCTGTCTTCGTTTGTCGGTAGAGTTTCTGAACACCCTGTATATAAAAAAACCGTTTTAAAATATTTTGAATTGTGTGTAGCATACTATTATTCCTTCACAATTAATGCAGTCAATGAGCGTATTTGGCTCCGAATTCTGTTCTAATGAATCAATTTACTTGATACTTGATACACAGTTAGTGGGGAACAGCTCAAGAAACAATGTCTACCCTATGCCAAAATACGCCTTTATCTTGGGGGTGGCCCCCATCCCTTCTGAAATGTAGAAATTTTTTTGGTCCAAATAACACCGGGAGTCGTTAGAGGATCTAATTGTAACAAAAATTTCTATAATTTTTGTTTTTGAAAATAAATACTTTTTGAGTAATTCGTGATTGAAAATTTGCCGCTTTCAATGAAAAAATACACTTTTTTGTACAGTTTTTTTTTTCGAATAACTTAAAAACTTTGTATCTAAAGAAAAAAGTTTTACGAAACATTTTTGTAGCTTGAGAAACTTGTTTTTTTCAGAAATCTTCTAGTTGCAATAAAAAGCCAGATATGATAAGTGAAAGGAAACTTTTTTATGTGAATGCTCAATTTGTGCATTCAACTTAAAATAACAAAAGACCTTGAAATTGAGCACTACTAAATTCCAACTATATTCAAACTAAGCAAAATACGGTGCAAAAAAGATTGAACACTCATATATTAATAAAATGAGCAGCACATTAATGGCTGATTGCACCAACAGATCTTAAGCTCCAGCTTAGCTAAGCTCTACTTATAGATAGGGCCTCCTTGAGTATCACTTACGTTGCATCATAATTTTAGATTTTTACCTTATTATCAATTATATCTATTATTATATTATGGTATTCTTATTGTTATATATTATAATTATATTATATTAATTCTTATGATATTCTCGACTTAAGCTTAAGATCTGTTGGTGCAACCGGGCATTAGCTACGCATCGGCCATAATTTTAATAAATCGCATTTTTCCGATTATAGCGCCATGTATTAACAACTCTAAAAAAGGTTTTTCATTTGGAAGTGCATTTCACGAGATATTAGACCGTTTTAATTGCAGATTTGAATAACTCATAAAAAAGTAAGTACCTATCATTATTTATTCGAGACATTTTTTAGATTTGTTGATAGAGATGACGCTAATAAATGGTATTTTTCCAATTACAGCGCCACCTATCAATAATTCTAAAAAATATTTCGAATAAATATTGCTTATTTAAAAAACGGGGGTTCCTGTTTAACATTTTAAAGTTATCCCCACCTCACCTCCATGGAATGAGGGATCGTGTTTAGTGCGATTTGGTAGGTTTTTAAAATGTATTAAAAACGTGTTTTTTGAATTTTCACTTGGAAGTGCATTTCACGAGATATTGGACCGTTTCTATAATTTACCTATGGTACAACGATAAATCATTTTTACAGATTATAGCGCCATCTGTCCACAATTCAAAAAAATGTATCTAATAAAATTTGCTTATGTTTACGTAAGAAATCTAAATCTATAGTAAAAAATGGGGGTTTCCATTTAAGATTTTAAAGTTATCCCCAACCCCACCTTCAGGGGATGGATGAAGGGTGGTGTTTGGTATCATTCGACAGATTTTCAAAAATATCAAACACGTATTTTTCAGTTTTTCGATCTTCATTTCGTGAAATATTCGACTGTTCCACTACTTTTAGGACACCCTGTATAATAAATAACTATTTTGGTATAATAATTTTAAGTTACTGAATGGAAAAATACCTCAGAATTTTAACATTTTATTTGTTACTTGATATTTTGGATATTTTCTTGTTTGACTTTTTAATTAACAGCATAATTATAAGTAGGAATTTGTACATTTTTATTGGTATTTAAGCGACAGATGTTATATAGGGTAGCGAATAAGTATGGCAACAGGGTAATTTCTCGGAAACCGCTAGAACGATTTTTATAGATTTTGGTTCGTAAAGGGTCTTTGAATGCGGCTGATATTACAGTGGTAATTACATTGTTGTCAAATCTTCCGTTTTTCTGGAAATCTAATGAACTTTCTTATTTCAAATAAAGCACCCTGTATATTTTTTTAGGATTTAAAGCCCTTAAGAAATAGTGATTATTTTTCATGTTATATTCCCTGTACCAAAATGCCATAATTTCGGAGTTATTGCTACATTTATTAAAAAAAAATTTAAACAAATTATAAAAATCAATTTTTTCGCCCCGTGTAGATAGTATTTTAGGTTATTTGGACCATTGGTGTTAGAATATATTCAACTATAAATTATTAGGTATTTTTATTAGTGTTAGAATGGACACACGCAGTCTTAGTGGGCGGGCCGATTCTCCGAATGCATTAGGCCGATACACTCTTACCTAAAATTGCAAAAAGTATCACGTTACAAGGGATGTGAATGCCAGAGTTCTGCGTTCGATATTTAGTCTGTTAAAATACATGGTAGAAGAAACACATGTCTTAATTTCTTTGTATATTGTAATATTACGGTTTTTCGGTTAAAATAAAATAGTTAGTTTTTACGTTTATTTGTACCTTTTATTATTTTCTATTTCTAACAATTGGGAACAAAAAATGTCTTTTGTATTTTTCCTCTAGATTTAATCGTTTCCGAGTTATAAACAATTTAAAACTGAAAAAAAATTCGAAATATGACGATTTTCAAGGTTCAAAAACACAAGTAAAAAAATAATTTTTGAAATTAAGAGATATTTATATTCACGCTCAAAACTTCTTCTATAAGCTACCTATAAGAATATTTGGCACGTTTTATTATAAAACGTTGTTTTTTTTTAATTGTTAATGAAGCGCATATGAGCGGACGGGCGATAGTGGTGCATTAACAAATAAAAACGATTTTTAAAATGAAATGAGACCAAATTACTTATCGGTATCTGATAAAATAAGGTGTGAACTTGAATTTAAGCACTTTGTAGCTCGAAAAGTAATATTTTTTATTTGTGTTTTTGAACCTAAAAAATAGTCATTTTTAGATTGTTTTCAGTTTTAAATTGTTTATAACTCGGAAATTATTAACTTTAAGAGGAAAATTACAAAAGACTTTTTTTGTTCCCAATGATCCAAAGAACCTAAAATAATGTCTACCTGGGATGAAAAAATGGATTTTTATAATTTGTTTAAAAATCATTTTTTTTTTAATAAATGCAACAAACACTCTGAAATTATGGCTTTTAAGTATAGGGAATATCACATGAAAAATAATCAGTACTTCTTAAGGACTTCAAAACGCAAAAAATATACAGGGTGTTCCATTTGAAATAAGTCATTAGATTTCCAGAAAGACGGAAGATTTGACAACAATAATATCGGCCGCATTAGAATACCCTTTCCCACCAAAATCTATAAAAATCGTTCTAGCGGTTTTCGAGAAAGTACCGTGTTTCCATACTTTTTCGACACCGTGTATAGACTTTATTACTTACTTGGGAATTATTTTGATTAAACTAGTGACATATTAACCGGATACCTTAAAAATGGGTCATTTTTTATGTCTCGAATTTCCTAAACCTGTTGTCCGATTTAAGTGATTTTTTTAATATATTATAGCCTTATTCTTTAGCAATATCGCTGTAATAGTATTGTTGCTAAACAGTTAAATTTTCATTGTATACCGGGTGTATCAATCAAACTGTGTTTTTCTCAAAGTTCGCATCACCCTGTGGAATATTCTAGCATTTATAAAATACTTAAATTAAAATGTAAGTCTAGCCTCATGTTTTCTCAACATTTTGTTTTTTGATTCACTCGCTTATGTTGGATAATAAAAAAGTTAGGTACTTTAACAACTAGTCATGTTTTTCATCAATACAGCGTGTTTTTAAATAATAATTGGCAAACTTTAAGGGGTAATTCTGCATGAAAAAATAATGACAGTTTGCTTTATCAACGATATGTCTGAAAATGCTTCGTTTCCGAGATAGGGAGTGTTAAAAGTTTTCTTACAAACTGACGATTTATTTATTGCTTTAAAACCGGTTGAGATATGCAAATGAAATTTGGTGGGATTTAAGAAGTAGTTATTGCACATTTTTTGACATACGATTAAGAATTTAATATTCACCATTGGCGCGCGTACGGGTAATATGAGGGCTTATATTACCCGTATGCGCGCCAATGGTGAATATTAAATTCTTACTTGTATGTCAAAAAATGTACAATAACTACGTCTTAACACCCACCAAATTTAATTTGCATATCTCAACGGGTTTTTAAGCAATAAATAAATCGTCAGTTTGTAAGAAAAATGTCAACACCCTCTATCTCAGAAATGAAGCATTTGCGGACATAGGTTTATAAAGCAAACTGTCACTATTTTTTCATGTAGAATTACCCCTTAAAGTTTGTCGCACTTATTTAGAAACACTCTGTATTAATAAAGAACATGGCTAGTTGTTAAACCTAACTTTTTTATGGTCCTACTTAAGCGAATGAATCAAACAACAGAATGTTGAGAAAACATAAGGCTATAGTTGGGTTTTAATTTTAGTATTTTATAAATGCTAGAATATTTCACAGGGTGATGCGAAGTTTGAGAAATAAACACAGTTTCACTGGTACACCCGGTATGCAATGAAAATTTACCTGTTTACCCACAATATTATTACAGCGATATTGATAAAGGATAAGGCCATAATATATTAAAAAATCACTTAAATGGGACAACAGGTTTAGGAAATTCGAGACATCAAAAATTACCTATTTTTAAGGTGTCCGGTTAATTTTGCACCCCAGTGTATATCATAGATTATCACACGTAATTCAGTGAAAGCGGACAATGCATACCGAAGTGTACGACAACCTCTTTCAAGATATACTTAGACTGGTAAATGATCTGTTATCGACTGATTGCATAATTAATTATACTTAAGCTTATTTTCTATATTTAGATAATTCTACAGGTGCATTAAACTGGCTACTGCATTCGACGTTCTTAACAGTCGAGGGAAAGTACACATCATATTCGAAGTAATTACATGAACTACTTCATTTAGACGTTCCGGATACCTTATCTAGTTGTTTTATAGAAACGATGATAATATATTTAGAAATAATGCTCTTACATAAACTGATCGTATTAGAAAGTATGCTATTCAATTCTTGAAAAAAACTGATATGCTTTTGTACAAATGAATGAATGGGGAAAGAAAAGTATTTGTAAAGTGTGCAAAAAATATTTAATTCCTAGCTGAGCGCTTTCGGCTTTTACAAAGTCATCTTACGAAGTACATATACTAAAATTAGTCTAGACGCCAGAGGGGTCACTGTGTCCTTTTTAATTTTGATGGACAAACTCAACGGTTTCTTATGGATTTTTGGCTGCTGATTACGAATTTCGAGGGTGGATTTCGATCCGAGTGGTCAAAAAATTGTTATAAACAATTTAATTGTTTATAAATTGTTTATAACGCTCTTGCTCATAAACTAATAAAAATGAAAAAGAATGTTTTAACTAAAATTTGATCGTTAATAAAAAACGAAGAAAAAAACGTTTACTCAACTTAAATCCAACAATTATAACTAAAGATTTTGTAAAATTAGTGCACAATGCAAATTGCAAAATAAATATTTTTCGAAGCGTTATCGATCGTAACTCGGCTTCTACGCATGCAAATGAGCCTTAGAACGTTTCATTTTAAAGCTTCATTAATAGGCTTCTAAAAAAAGTTTATTAAATTACTTTATCTTCATTTGTTTTAAAATTATACTCGTTTGAAGTTATAATTTTCTTAAAAAAATTGTACATTAATTTGTTTATAAGGGTTTCAAGTAAATTTGAGCTGTAAACATTTATACTTTAATAAACAATAATGACAGAAGAACTCAAAAGACATCATATGAGCTTAAAAAAATATTCGTAAGTTTATTTTTGGTCAAGATATTAATATTTTAATGGCGCGCTATGAGGCGCAACATCGGCTCACAGTCAAGTATTTTTCGACGCTTTATCGATCTTAACTCGGCTTCTACGCATGCAAATGAGCCAATATGTGATATCCATATAAAAATGGATCGAGTTATTTTGCAGCATCATCATTGCATACAAAACGAGCATTTATGTTGTGACGGCATACACAAAATTGACGTGCCTTGATGATGCTGCAAAATAACTAGATCCACTTTATATGGATAATATCCACTATCTACTGGATATCTATATGATATAAATTATATCTATATAATATAGATAATTAGATTCTGAAGCCCCAGAAAGTTTTAGTTTTACTGCGTACAAGAACAGACTTAGTACCACCATGTAACTGTAAAAATTGCTCTAAGAACTTATTCAGATGTAAAAAAATTGAGATTCCCTGTATATCTCGATGCAGATGCATAAAACAAAAAGTTTGTAAAATTAGTATTAATAAATAATATCAACTTACTTTTTAGTTCTATTTTTAAAATATTAGTTTTTGTTATTTTCTCATTTAGTACAAAAAATACAAGACAAAGTAAATAGAATGAAAGGTGTTACGAGGTTACAGTATGATGATTTAATTATAAGAATTATAGGATAAAATTTTATTAGGATCTTCAAAAATGAAAAATGAAGATAACGTACAGTCGGAAAAATGAAAGAATACCCATGAACAAATATATTAAACACGCTGTATTTTCCTGTCACCGTGTCACAAAGAAATTGCCCAGCGCAAGTACATGTAATAATAATTATTACATGTACTTGCGCTGGCCAATTTTTTGTATGACACGGTGACAGGAAAATACAGCGTGTTTTATATGTTCGTTCATGGGTATTCTTTCATTTTTCCTACTTTATATATACATAGAAATTATAATTTGCGTCGAGAAGTTAGCGCGTGAACCTTTACGCGGTGAGCCGGTCTTGCGCCTCAGAGCGCACTATTAAAATATCGATATCTTGGACAAAAATAAACCTACAAACATTTTCGTAAGCTTAAAATGTTTCTTTTAAGTTCTTCTATCATTATTGTTAATTAAAGTATAAATGTTTATAGCTTAAATTTGCTTGAAACCCTTATAAACAAATTAATGTACAATTTTTTTAATAAAATTATTACTTCAAATGGGTATAACTTTAAAACAAATGAAGATCAAGTAATTTAACATACTTTGTTTGGAAACCCATTAATAAATCTTTAAAATGAAACTTCCTAAAGTACATTTGCATGTGTAGAAGCCGAGTTACGAACGATAAAGCTTCGAAAAATACTTATTTTGCAATTTGCATTGTGCACTAATTTTACAATATCTTGAGTTCTAATTATTGGATTTAAGTTTAGTAAACATTTTTTTTCATTTTTTATTAACGAACAAATTTTATTTCAAACATTCTTTTTTTATCTCTTTTATTTATAAACAATTAAATTGTTTATAACAATTTTTTGACCACTCGGATCGAAATCCACCCTCAAAATTCGTAATCAGCAGTCAAAAATCGATAAGAAACCGTTGAGTTTGTCCATCAGAATTGAAAAGGACACGGTGACCTCTATTTGGCGCCTAGACTAAATAAGGCATGAAAACTTCTATGTTTATTTTAATAAGTTACAGGGGTGAAAATTAAAGAGAAAATTTTGTGTGATTTTTAATTGCAAATATTTCATTCAAAAGAAACTTTATAATTATTCTAAGGGATTTTCGGCCCTCGGTAATAACGTAATTTATAATTCTGCGTTTAAATTTTTCAAAAATACTTATTAGTTTTCTCAGGATTCGAAAAAAATGAATACATTTAAAACGTATTGAAAATTTTGACAGGCGTAATTTTGCGCCTTTCCCCTTAAATGTTACAATGTTTAAGCTACGTCAAAAACTATAAAGTACCACTATAGCTTCTCGCCCGATATCGGGCGATTGATAGGAGAAGCTACAGCATAGAAGCAGTTCGACGTCGGTCGATATCGGATCGGATCGGAGAAAACCGGATCCAATGTAGGTGCGGCCATGATACCATAAATTTAGGAGATATGACACCAAAGTGTTTCAAATTCGTTCGGTTCTGCGCATGACGTCAATACGTGACTAGTTAGCGGCGCCAATTTGAAATAACCTATTTATAACATGAAGAGTGGAAGCATTCTGGTAACAAAATTACGGATTATTTATGTTAAATTTTTTTTTACGAAACGTAGTGATAAAGTAATGGATATAAACTTTTGTGAATTATGGATTTATTGAAGATAAAACAGGCAAATGTGCACTTAAAATAGTGATGTTTTCATTAAAATTATTATCACACTAACGTAAGTATGACATTCACTGAATACAATGAGAAAAGCCTTATTAGTGTCTACTAAATTTCAATACTTTCCGTTATTAATAAGGTTTGTCTCATCTACATCAGTCCCGTCTTTGAGAGGATGTGGAATCTTATTTCGTTAGAGGTTTGGTCATCACATCTGTAACTTGTTCTGCAGTGGAAATCTTCCTGTTTCCATATCTACCGATTCTTTTATGGTCATCTTCACCATTCTGTGAGATTATTTCAGTATCGATCTCATTTTCTTCTAATTGAGAAATAGCTATATAATGATGGTCATTATTAGAATTATTTTCTATAAGGAGGTATTGTAGAGGCATTTGGACTCGTTTCTGACAACCAGTTTTTCCAAATGTGTAACCTGTTATATAAATAGCAGAAACACACAACAACAAATGACAAAAATGTCGGAACACACAACAACAAATGGCAAAAATGTCGGGATCGTCACGTATTGCCGTCACTTGACATTTGACAGGAGCTGCGTGGTGTCATATCTTCGGTTTCATTATATCATGGGTGCGGCCTTACATAGTTACATCTTGGTTTCATTGGTATACATGTTGACAACTGACTGAAAGTCCAAAAAATCCAATTGAAAACCAAATCCTACTTTAGATGTAAACAAGAAAAGGAAACTGATAGTAATGATATCTAGTATGGTACTTAAGTGGATTAAAATTGTGTCTAGCGATGAAAAATGTACTAATTGTAAATCATTTTTTTTAACTTTCTTGTTTTCAAAAAAATAATTAGTCAAAAGATTAATTACAAAATTGTTATATAAATTAATAAATGAAAAAAATAATTAGATTGCATGTGGCCACACTTATTCCTCTAAAGTCTCCCACAATATTTAAAAAAGCGGTGTATTGTTGCATTTGAGATTACTTATAATTTATAAGATTATAAGAATATAAATATAATATATTATTTTTATTTTTGTTTTCTTAGTTTTTTAAAGTTTTTTTTATAAATTAAATGTATGAAGTTGAATGTAATGCTTCTCGATTACACGTTAAGAATTATAAATGGTCGCCTTTGTGGCATTATCTCCCAAGTGATCTAGTGGTTACAACACTTAGGGCCGACTGTTCAATCGGAGATTATGTTAAGGTTAAAAATAATCTTCAATTAAAGTTAATATTGTGTTGTTCAATGCAAGTTTAACACGTAACCATCTGTTGACAAGAGATTATCTTAATCGCTCAAAAACGAAGGATTAACGGTGTTAACTAGAGATTTGTAACCTTACTTTCTGGTTTTAAGTTAAATATCTTCAAGAAAATTCCAGATTAAAACAACCATGGTCATTGTATAAAGGGTGAGGCAAATAAAGGGCCTATTAGAAATATCTCGAGAACTAAAGGCAACAGAATCATGAAAATTGGAATAAAGGGGTTTTGAAGGATGATCTATTAAATGAAAATATTTTCATCTCCGGTTATACCGGAAGTTGCTTATAACTTCGTTTTTTTAAATGGGATACCCTGTATATTTTTACATTTTTGGATTCTCTTCGATGTCTTCTTTCTTAAAATATGAAGTTTTGTAATATTATACAGGGTATTTTAAAAGATAATTACGTTTTTTTATTAATTTCGTAGCAAAATTAACATCCTGTAGAATTGTAGTAGTTTGACATCTAAAACTCTACTTACGTTCAAATGATTTTTAATATACACTACTATTGTTAAGAATTACTAGTATAGCTAAATTTTTTATTTTAGTATACAGGGTTGGTCGAAACTCGGAATGAGTATTTTCTGAGTTTTCTTAAATGGAACACCCTGTATTTTAGTATTGTAATGAAATGATATTTTATGGTACTTTTTTATTTCTTAAGCATTCCCTATACCTAACTGCTTTAATTTGTGCTTAATTGTTAATCGCACCAACAATCTTATCTAAGTAGGTATTTCGATAGCTTAACCATTATTGGTAATTTTAAGGACCAGTCTGGATTAATATGTATTTATTTCTGAAAAATTATTTGGGATTGAGTATTTTCACGGCCAACCTAATAAAATTTTACGTATTTTTTGTTGCAATTAATGTTTAGCTTGAATCACCAATAACTCACAAATTAAAGCAGTTAGGTATAGGGAATGCTTAAGAAATAAAAAAATACTATAAAATATCATTTCACTACAATACAAAAATACAGGGTATTCCATTTAAGAAAACTCAGAAAATACTCATTCCGAGTTTCGACCAACCCTGTATACTAAAATTAAAAATGTAGCTATACTAATGATTCTTAACAATAGTAGAGTACGAGTATATTAAAAATCATTTGAACGTAAGTAGAGTTTTAGATGTCAAACTACTACAATTCTACAGGGTGTGAATGTTGCTACGAAATTAATAAAAAAACGTAATTATCTTTTAAAATACCCTGTGTAATATTACAAAACCTTATATTTTAAAAAAGAAGACATCGAAGAGAATCCAAAAATGTAAAAATATACAGGGTGTCCCATTTAAAAAAACGAAGTTATAACCGGAAGTTGCAAAGAGATGAAAATATTTTCATTTAATAGATCATCCTTCAAAACCCCTTTATTCCAATTTTCATGATTCTGTTGCTTTTAGTTCTCGAGATATTTCTAATAGGCCAGTTATCTGCCTCACCCTATATATTGTATTGTTCTTTCTACAAATTTTCAGTCGTAGAAAGATTTGTAGTAATAATCTATTATAATTTCGTGTCTATAATAATAATAATAATGACTATGTTTAATACCTAATAGTGTCTTTTATTTTGATGATGGAAATATCAAAGATGACGAAGATTTCTTACAGTCGGAAAAATGAAAGAATACCCATGAACGATTACATCAATCACTTATTTTGTATTTGCTGTCTTTTTCTATAACAAACGTTTGTTATTTATAGAAAAAGACAGCAAATACAAAATAAGTGATTGATGTGATCGTTCATGGGTATTCTTTCATTTTTCCGACTGTAGCTGTTATTAATATAATTTCTTTTTTGACTTCAAAAAATACACTCCTCAGTGTCTAGGTACTTATGCTTTCTACAAAATGCATGGTAATTTATAAATTAATACCTATTGCCATAAGTTTCACTTGTTCTTCATTATGTGTAAAAATCAGGAAAAAACAAATTGGAAAAACTTTTCATGAATTTTTTTGGGAAGGAAATAAAAAAACATTCATCTGACATAAAATTTTTATTGTTATAAGCTAAGAAATCAACATTACTATTTCAACATATATTTTTCTTGATTTAAAGTCTTGACGTAAAGCAATTCTTCTTCTTTTATTATTTTCTTCCATTTTTTTTAAATTTAAAACACAAAAAAATCACTGATACAAATTAACACAACAAATGCACATGAATCCTAAAAGAAAATGTAAACACTACACATCAAAAATCATTATTTAATACCACAGAACAGTTTTTAATGCACAATTTTCATGATGAAATTTGTTCCAGGGCGTTAATTAATAACTGGCAATATTGTCACCGCTTCAGTAATCGGGTTTAATAAATCCGAAAGATAACCAGCATTGAACAACTTCTTAAGAAATAATCTTTGAAATAAATTTAAACATGGTTTACTTAATCCAAAAGTTAACTATTGATTGAACAACTGGCCCTTAACTTGTGATAGGACAATCAAGTTCATATTCCAGCCATCCTAATAATTTTTTTCAATATAATTATTTGTGTCCATCGAGTGTAGACTAGATTTTTTTCTATACGAAATAGATTGAAAAAAATATTGGGATGGCCGGCAAATCAACTCGGATTGCCCGATCAAATTAAGTGTCGTAACCGCTACAACTACATAAACCCTTTCGGCGATAATGATTACATGGATTTTACTTTTGGAGCTGTATACGGAAGAAGGACAAATAAAAGAGTTGGAAGAGCTGTATACGGAACCAAAAATCACCGCAATAATAAAGGCGCATAGAATAAGATGGCTGGGACATGTGCAAAGATTGGAAAATAATAGAATGACCAGGACGATATTGACCAGAAACCAGCCGTAAAAGATGGTTTGACTGCGTCCAAGCAGATTTACGTGAATTAAAAATAGATAACTGGAGAAACAAGGTATTAGACAGAAGAGAATGGAGATGAGTGATAAGAAGAGCGCAAGAGAAATTGTAACACAAGAATGTCCCATGAACTGTAAAATGAGAGCTATATATGTATATATTTTTATAATGTACTTTTAATAGACAAATTAATATTGTATATTGTATGTATAGTAAAAAAAATGTAATTGTGTATTTCACGCCCAGGGCCTACATGGCCTGTTGAGCAAAATAAATAAATAACACTTTTGGAGCTTGATAACTTCTAAACGGCTTAACCGATTTTGATCACTAAACATGAGTTTGAAACGTAATGATAAGTAGTATCTGATTTATTTAAGGTAAAGTATGATAACTGAAGAAACCTACAGAAATTATTGAACTTGAAAAACCGTTTTTTCCCATAGAAAATAGATTTGATCATATTTTAGTCCAAGTAATGAAGCTTGAAATAGGACAAAACCTCGCAATTTTTACAGAATGGATCGATTTGCTTGAAAATTTGAGAATAAGTAGTGGATAGTCCAAGGATCAAAATCTATATGATGCCGAAAGGCGCTTTTATCATGGGGGTGGTTGCCATCCCCTGTTGGGGGTGGAAATTTTCTATTATATTTTGACCGCAAAAGTTGGTAAAAACGTTCATTCTAAGCAAAAAATGTTCTATACATTTTTTTGATAAAATTAATAGTTTTCGATTTATTCGCTATCGAAATTGTTAGTATTATATCGAAAAATCAATGTTTTTAATCAGTTTTCTGCTAATAACTCCAAAAGTTTTCGTTTTATGAAAACTACCTTACTTAACAAAAATGTACTATCTGAAAAAGTAAACAAAATCGTGTTTTTTAATTTTCTTTAAGACCAACAGTAATCAAGATATACTTTATTATATGTTAGCTCTCTTTTTTCAAATGCTAAATATTGTAGTTTCAAAGTCAAAAGACGGGAAAAATATGCATTTTTCGAGAATAACTTGTTAAAACTAATTTAAAGAACTTAAACATATCTATCTTCAGACATAAAAAAGTCTCTAGCTCAAAAATTCAGTGACTTATAATGAAAAGAATGTCAGTCCCTATTTTTTTCAGCGCAAAAGTGGTCGGAAGTAACCCCGTAATCACCACCCTAATTAAAACTAGTCATTGATCTTATTTGGTCTTATTTATTTATGTACTATTAATAGGTTCGAGAAGTTTGACCGACTTAGAATGATTCGTTTTTAAACAAATGAACTTAACAGCGATTAATGAATTTTTGTAGTTTGGAAAAAATGGCTTTTTCTTCTGAATAGAAAAATTACCATCAGAGATGTGAAAAATATTTTAATATTAAATTGTAGTTAATTTAATTACCAAGAATTTGGTATGAAAAAAATTTTTTGATGACAAAAATTAAGTGAGCTATTGACAATTAAAACTTGTAATAGCATTCAAAAACCACCTTTACCAACCCGCTCAAAGTCACCTCTTTTTGTGACTAAGGATTTTAATAAGATTTAATATTAATATGAATGTAGATCTTGTAAAAACGTACAAAATTCTTTTATACCAAACTTTCTAAGATACAAAATAAAAAAGTTACGGTTAAAAAATCAATATATTTTTTTGAGAAAAAAAAAGGAGAAATCCAATTGTAAGCATAATAATGTAAGTTAGCGGTGTTTTTAGTCATTGGCCTTATTTATTCTTCTTTATTTGTGTATTATTAATAGATTCTAGATTCTAGACGTTTGACTGGTTTAAAATGATTAGTTTTTAAAAAACTGAAGTTAAAAGCGAATGAAGAATTTTTGTAGTTTTGTAAAAAATGCCATTTTCTTCAGAATAGAAAGATTAGCATCAAAGATAAGAAAAAATGTTTAAATATGAAGTTGTAGCTTATTTAATTCTTAAGAACTTGGTGTAAAAAATTTTTTACTACGACAAAAATTGAGTGAATAGTAAATGAGTGTACTATAGAAGAACATTGATTTTTTCCATATAAAACTAACACTTTCGATAGCGAATAAATCGAACACTATTAGTTTTATCAAAAAAATTTATACAACATTTTTTGCTTAGAATGAATGTTTTTATTAACTTTTGCTGTCAAAATATAATAAAAAATTTCCACCCCCGAGATGGGGTGGCAACCACCGCCATAATAAAAGCGCCTTTCGGCATCATATAGATTTTGATCCTTGGACCATGCACTACTTATTCTCAAATTTTCAAGCAAATCGATCCATTCTGTAAAAACTGCGGGGTGAAAAGCTTCGGTTCCTGGACTATTTGTCTTATGAAGCATATAACTTAGAAATTCGAATTTTTAACTCAGCTAATACCTATTATGGAAGATGCGGCTGTATTACCTAAATACGAAAAAAAAACTTAGCACACCACAAAACTATTGATTAGGTATAAATTGAATCAATATTCTTAAGAAAACATTAAAATGATTTTATTAATATAATCAATGAAATATTCAATGAAATTTAATTCGTAACGCCTGTGTTGAGATCGATTCCCTTTCAGATATCCGTCTTAATGTGAAATTCTACTCAAAGAGGAGAAAATATATTGCTTGTCCCTGGAGAATTGACAATGGTCCGAGATTCCAGAGTTCACTCCGCCAAATGTTGTTTGTGAACCTTTGCCTGTTCAATAAAATCTACAATGATCGTTTCTACTGGTTCGTTCTAGTGATTAATGGAAAATATTTATCAAAGGCTTGTAAAAGTTAATTTTCACAATATTTGAAATGAAAAGCAATAACGATGAATTTTTTATAAGTATTAAGAAATATGAAGCTACTATATTGCAAAAAAGTTATTAAAGTATACTTTGTGTGACAAAAGGCGAATCTTTTCTTCATTTTAATTTTAAATGGGAAACTGTGGAAAAACATTATCTACAATGCTCATTAGTCTACTGAATTAGTTCAAACTTATCAAATTAGACCACAATACATAAGTATGTCCAGCTTATATGAGAATATTAGATACAGTAGGAAAAATGAAAGATTTACCCATGAACATAAAACACTCCGTATTTTTCTGTCACCTTGTGATCAAAAAAGTTGCCCAACGCAAGTACACGTAGGTAATACTTATATAAGCTATTCTTATAGTACTGGAGACATTTTTGGAGACGGCTACAGGTCTAATTTTTTTTGTTTTGTGTAATTTATCAAAAATTATATTTTCAGATTTTTTCATAAGGCGTTCCACGTTCAAAAATCCGAAAACTAGTTTTTGGGGATTTTTACTATTTTGTAGACTTAAACATAGATTAAACCAAGATTTTTTATACATTATACATAATTTGAAGTAACGTTGAGTTCTTTGAGATATTCAAAAGGGGAAAAATACGTTCAAGCTACATGAAAACACGTTTTCAATGTTTTTAATAATTTTTGCGAGCTTTTTCGGGGTTAATCATATTTTTTGAGATCGATACAACCGGCATAATGTTTTTTATTTTTTTAGGAGTTTTATGTCATTAGAAAATAAGACATCTCAATTTTATCCCGCCTCTCCCCTCTCTCTAATTCCAAAAAAATGTCAGTTGTTCGTTTTTTTTAGGTGGGATGCAATCAATTTAAAAATTTCAAAAAATTCACAGGTTTAGTTCAGACTTCTACAAAACATAGTCTATAAAATGGGAAAATCCGCACAAAACCTCCTATAAAACCAATATTTCATGCAGCCATCTACAAAAACTATTTATACGCTTTTTTTTAAAAAAAAAGCATTCTGAGGAACTCTCAGGTTTATAAAAAATATACCTGGAAAAAATATAGGAAGAGATAAATATCTGGGTCCCGGTGAATTCGTAACTATTTTAATCCCCCATCCTAATTATAGGCCAACTGGCAACTCTGTACCTCAGGTAATTTTTCGATAACCCATCAAGTACCGGTGAATTTGTAACTTTGATTTTCTAAGTACATAGTTCCTAACGATGTTGATAATCTAATACCGGTGTTCTCCAGGTATGTACCTGTATAAAGTACCCTCTTTGAAGGTGGTGTAAAAGGTATTCATCATTTATGTATTGTCTCTTGGATGAGTTACTAGAGAAAATCCAATTTCAATTATTTTATTAAAAGATTTCAATTTTTGTTATTTTTTATCTTCTTCTTTCAGTACCCTGTCCGATTATCGAACGTTGCCGATCATATTGGCAATAATAACTTTATTTACGGCGGCTCGAAACAGATTAGCGGTGGTCTCTTGATACCACTCCCAGAGATTTCGGAGCCAGGATGTTCTTCTTCGGCCTGTGCCTCCTCTTTCGGCGATCTTGCCCTGAATTATGAGGTACAGAAGGTTGTACCTCTCTGGATGTCTCATTACATGGACGAAATATTGTAACTTTCGAATTTTTATTGTTTTTGTTATTTCTGCGCTCTTATTCATTCGACGTAAAACTGTTTTTAAAAAGGCCTCCAATTTTTTCATCACTGTCTCTGTAAGGATCCAGCTCTCCATGTCATACATCAATGTGGAGATTTTAACGTGATATCTCTATTGACCACGTGTTAATACTTAATACGTTACTGCTCAAATTTATTTCTTACGTTTAACCTAACTACCTGAGGTATTAGATTTAATCAATGCCTGTAGAAAGTTTCCAGTTGGCAGGGTCAGGTAGCAGAAAAGTTACGAATTGGCCGGTGTACATTTTGATTTGAAAATGTTTGTCTTTAAAAGTTGCGAGTTGGCGCGTGTCCAAATATTTAATACTCCAGGTCACTATGCAAGGAAAAATCCAGGGGAAAAGATCCATAGCAAGGAGACGTAACTCATGGCTGAAGAACCTTAGAGAATGGCTTGGATGTAGTAACAACTAATAATTATTTAGAGCCGTAGTCTCAAAGTAAAAATCGCTCTGATGATTGCCAACCTTCGAAGCGGAGGCGGCACCTAGAGAAGAAGATGAGTTGTGTTCCTGGGACTAATTTATTGGAAGATTTTCGTTCGATTACATGAAATCAACTTTAACTTAAGAATGAATATCCGTCAGAAACATTATAGCATGTGATTTGTCTTTAACACTAGAAGCACCAGAGCGGTCATTTTGACTGCTTTCTATTTTTGACCCTCTGTATTACTTATTCATAGTTGTTTTAGAAAGTTGATAATTTAAGACTTTTCCTAGATCTATTTGAAGATTATAGTTCCTCCTTTACAGGTACTTAGTGTAATTACTTTTTGAGATATGTTAATCTCTACCTCGAAGCACCAGAGCGGTTATTTTGACGGGTTTCTATTTTGGACCCTCTTTATTACTTATTCATAGTTATTTTGATAATTTCCTCCTTATTAAGGAGGAGAAGTACCAGGTCTGAACGATTATCAACAGATAAATTTGCACTTGCGTTGGCATCATGGAACCCATTTATAGAGTATATTATGCTATAAACCAGGCTAAAATATATCTATCAACGGACATCTTTTTCCCAGGAAGGCAAGATGTCATTTCACCTAGTACATGGCATATAAACCCGATAAGTTTTGAATGAAATTCTGGCTTGCGGCTGATGTAAAGTCCAAATATTTATTCAACGGATTTCCTTACCCGGGAAAAGATGAGCAACGACCAGACAATGACCTTCTAGGGTAACATGTAGTTAGCCGTCTAATGGAACCATTTATGAATAAAGGAAGAAACATCATGACGCATAAAAAGTATTACGAAAGAATGCTACCAGTAGTATTGGAACAATAAACCGAGCAAGAAAGGATACTCCGCCGTCAACAAAAAAACCAAATGATGGAATTGTACAAAAGAAAAACTTTCATACACGAATACTTGACGCTAACTGTGTACCAGGGAAAAGAAAATCTGGTGCTGGGTTCTCTATATTCAAATAATATTGAAATAGGGCGCAGATAAAAAGGGAGAAACCTGAAACCATTACATACTACAACCACAAAAAATACGGAGTAGACGTTGTATATCTGATGGCCATACAGTCCTCAACCAAATCAGCTTCAAGGAAATGGCCGTTGCAGGCTTTTTTATATCTTAGATATGGTAGGAATAAATGCTTGGATTCTATATAAGGAAGTTGCTGGAAGTCAAATATAGTCGGTTCGCTAAACTCACGACACAACTGGCTAGTGATTTTAGTAAATAATTTTGCCAATTTGGTAAAATTGGCAAAAAATAATTACTAAATAGTTAATTATTACTAAATAGTTAGTAATTTTGCCAATTTTGGCAAAATTGGCCAAAAAAAATACCTACTAAAATCACTAGTCAGTTGTGTCTGAGTTTAGCGAATCGACTATATCTAGGCAAACTTTTCTACTTCAGTTAGCAGAAGAATTGCGACAAGATCATATGACTTAGGGCAAGATAACATCAACGGATACAAATCCAAGAGGTACAACACCCCAATCAAGTAATAAACCTAGGCAATGGCAAACAGGGAACTGCAACAAAAATAAAACATGTGAAGTTTGTCATAATATACAGGGTGTAACAAAAATACAGGTCATAAATTAAATCACATATTCTGGGACCAACAATAGTTCGAATGAACCTAACTTACCTTAGTACAAATATGCACATAAAAAAAGTTATAGCCCTTTGAAGTTACAAGATGAAAATCGATTTTTTCGAATATATCGAAAACTATTACAGATTTTTTATTGAAAATAGATATGTGGCATTCTTACGGCAGGAGCATCTTAAAGAAAAATTATAGTGAAATTTGTGCTCCCCATAAAAATTTTATGGGGGTTTTGTTCCCTTAAACCCCCCCAAACTTTTCTGTACGTTCAAATTAAATTATTATTGTGGTACCATTAGTGAAATTCAATATTTTTAAAACTTTTTTATTAGTATAGACTCTTAGTATTTTTTCGATAAGGCAGTTTTTATCGAGTTGCGGCTTCTTTTTTAATATGTTTACATAAAAATTTTATGGGGGTTTTGTTCCTTTAAACCCCCCAAATGTTTGTGTACGCTCCAATTAAACTATTACTGCGATACCATTAGTTAAACAAAATGTTTTTAAAACTTTTTTGCCTCTTTGCATTTTTTCAAGAAGGCAACTTTTATCGAGATATGGCTTCTTTTTTAATACGGTTCAAAATATACCTAAAAATGTAAATCATACATAAATTTTCATATTTTTACCAAGTCTCCATAATCGTACTTAACCATATACAAATATGTGGTGGATTTGACAAATATTTAAAATATCTCGATAAAAACTGAATTTTCGAAAAAGTACTAAGAGCCAAAAAAGTTTTAAAAATACTGTGTTTAAGTAATGGTACTACAATAACAATTTATTTGGAACGTACACGAAAGTTTGGGGGGGTTTAAAGGAACTAAACCCCCATAAAATTTTTATAGGGTGTCCAAATTTCACTATAATTTTTTCTTAAGATGCTACTGTCATAAAAATGCCATATGTTCATTTTCAATAAAAAATCTTTAATAGTTTTCGATATATTGGAAAAAATCGATTTTCATTTTGTAACTTCAAATGGTTGTAACTTTTTTATATGCACATTTGTATTAAGGTAAGTTAGGTTCAATCAAACTATTTTTGGTCCCAGAATATGTGATTAAATTTATGACCTGTATTTTCGTTACACCCTGTATATAAAATATTTGTGAGTGTGTCTTGTAAAAGCAAAATTAAAAAATTTTGCTACTGCATAAATTGAGCTTTTGCTACTGCTAAATAATTAAATAATTTATTTAAATTAATTAAATATGTTATCCTCCAACACCAAATTGTTCTGTATAGTCCACATAATGTTTAGAAAAAAGTCACACCATTTTGAGCGTCGGGTTTGGGGGGGGGGGACAGGAGGGAGAAATCGGTAAATTCGTAGTTTTTTATGTTTTTTGACAATATTTCTAAAACTATGCGGTTTAGCATGGACAACATTTTATACAAAAATGTTCTACATTAAATTTAAAATAAAAAAGTCTCTATGTATAATACTTCTTAAATGAATGGTTCCAAAATTACGGAGGTAGCATAGTATGGGCCATTCCACGAACATAGATACGCCTGTTTTGGATTATTTCGACAACGAATATTTTAGTGTGCAACATAAGAAGTACGAAAGTAAATGGCGCTAATAATTATTCCAACAAACAACAATGTAATTTGCAATTTACTTTCGTTCTTCTTATTTTGCACAGTAAAATATTCGTTGTCGAAGTAATCCAAAACAGGCGTAGGTTCGTGGAATAGGGTATATAATTGGTATAAAAAAAGGCCTAACCCAGACATCCAAAGTAAAAGTTTTCCTCCAACACCAAATTATTTTATATGGTCCACATATTGTTCAGTAAAAAGTTACACCATTTTGAGCGTCCTGTTTGGGGAAGGGGAGATGGGGGAGAAGTCGGTGAGTTAGTAGTTTTTTTTAAGTCTTTAGTCAATATTTCTAAAACTATGCTCTAGCGTAAACAATGTTTTATACAAAAATGTTCTACATAAAACTTAAAACACAAAAGGTCCTATACATAATTGTTATAAAATTAACCGTTCCAGAGTTACGGAGGGTGAAAAGTGAAGGATTTCGATATTTTTATATTTCTTGGGCAATTGATGGTGATTTTGGATGGTGAGGTTGACGTTTCTTCAAGAGCTTATCACTAACATACCATCGGCCACTGAAATGGCAAATTTTATTTACAAAATCCTCTTAATAATATTATAAATTGCCCAAAAAATATAAAAAGTATCGAAAACCTCCACTTTTCACCCTCCGTAACTCTGGAACCGTTAATTTTATAACAAGTATGTACAAGACATTTTTTTGTTTTAAATTGTATGTAGAACATTCTTTATGTGGGGTAGGATTATGCATGGGGACTTTTTTATTTCAAATTTAATGAGGAACATTTTTGTATGGAAGGTTGTTCAATTGTTCATGCTACACCGCATAGTTTTAGAAATATTGACGAAAAACGTAAAAAACTACGAATTTACAGATTTCTCCCCCTCTTCCCCTCAAAGCCGACGCTCAAAATTGTGTGACTTTTTCCTGAACATTATGTGGACCATATAGAACAATTTGGTGTTGGGGGATAAGTTTCACTTTGGATGTCTGGGTTTGGGTCTACTTGTACCATACTATTTTATTTGTAGGTATTACCTCGATTTAGGTTTTTTTCAATTAAGACAGAATACAAAAACGACTGGCGATATAAAATTCTAATACCCGTCATTTTGACCGCTCCGGTGCTTCTAACAAAAATGCTGGTGCTTCTAGTGTTAAAAAGACAACAAAATACAATGATCCCAATAAAATTCTTCTGTTAGTGATCCCATGGTAAATCAAATAATGGCAAGTACTTGAGATAATTTTATAGATAAGTATTTTAAAACCTCGATATGTTATTGACTAATAGTGGTATTTTATTTCTATTGATATCCTCTTTTAATATTGGTAACCAGATGCCTTCTGCCGACGAATTCGGGAAATAATTGGTTTCATTTAGGAATAAAATCAAAGAAAACGGCTCTTATTGTGTTAAATGAAACCAATTGCGTCGAAAATTCCTCGGCAGAATTATATAATTGAGGTATTTTGAGGTATCTTTGAGAGTATTTTGGTTGTTCAGAGAGAATTAAATATGCACTCTCTGATGATATCCTAATAAGGATTGAAACCGTTCAGGGTGCTTTTGGCGCTCTCTGAACTAACTAAAATAAGACGGCTCTTGTTTCGTTTTACAACGAAATATTTATTTAAATAAAATAAAAATTCCATTTTTATTCAGTTGCAATGCGAAGGCAAAACCGTCTTATTTTTCACTTAGAACAGGGAGCGCAGACCAGCACTCTAAATCAACGATTTTCGACTTTATTTGTTGGCAATGACTTTATCTGGCAACTGAAAGGTAAAGTAAGTTTTCAACCTAATAGAAACATTAATAATATTGAAAAATATTAAAAATATCATTACAAGAAATATTTATTTATTTATATTAGTTTTACTCCTATTCTGAGTATGGGGTAATAATCTTGGTTGGAATTTTACTACGCTGGACAGTCGGGAAGTGAGATGCAACTATTTATACCTCCATCGGTCTTCTTTGCTCCGACAATTCTTTGGTTTGCAAATTTTAGAAACCGTGAAGGTATTACCAGAAGATGGGTCCAATAGTTTTATATTTATTTTAATTATAATTTTATTAAAAGTAAAACTTTCACTTGTTTAATAAACTAAATATCTAAATTGAGGCTTGAAATCCATCCTAAAGCTGTCGGTGATGCCTCCAGCAATTCCCTGTATGTATATATACTCATGAGGGATATTCATCATAGATGTGTTAGATCGCCTGTCTAGGGGCTGCTGCGGCGTCACACTCCGGTGATATCCCTCTTTCGCAATTGTGGAGCGAATCTGCACACCTGACATGACTGATGCACAATGCACATGCACACTCGATTTTATATGGATCATTGTATACGATTTAATTTCATGCCGGTGATATTCCAGGTGTACCCTTCAAAATAGGTCTGTAGTTGGTTATTTCCCTGTTGTTGCCAATCAAGACTCCACTTAAGGAGTGGAGTGTACATAATATGTTGTTTAAGGGTGTACCACAGTTTTTATTAATATGATTTTTAAAACTACCCTACAACAAGGCTTATTGCTTATTATGATAATGTACCAATAACTGAGCATCATCAGGGGCATTTAGTCAAAAAAGGAAGCTATCCAGGACAGCCTGGAATGTCGTAGACAGTTATATAAAAATATTACAAATAACACACGCTGGACAATGGATTCAGAGGAAATATTTAGTGAAGCCTTGGAAAATTGCAAACATGGAATACTTCTAAATGGAGAACGTCTAAACAATATCCGCTATGCAGACGACACCGTTATTTTTGCAGACAGTTTGAACAGTTTACAGCAACTAATAAACAAAGTAAATGAAGTAAGTGAAAGATCTGAACTTCAAGTAAATATATCTTCTTCTTCTTCTTCTCGTTGTCCTTATGCCCTATAAGAGCGTCGGACTTTGGTATCACCTATCCATCTTTTACATATTCCTTCCACGCCTTCCGGTCTCCTGCCATTTCCTTCATCTATTGCACTGTTTTCCTTCTATTTATCCCGATTTCCTCGATTTGTTCCATCCACCCCTTTCTAGGTCTGCCCCTTCTTCTTTTCCCCTGTCTTTTGGCATCTGTTACCTTCTTTACTAGTCTGTTCTCGTTCATCCTAGTTATATGTCCAAACCAATTCAGTTCTCTTTTTTCAATTTTTTCTCTATTGGTTCCTGCCTTAGCACGTTTCTGATGTTTTCGTTCCCTTCCCTATCCATCTTCGTCTTTCCAACTATTTTTCTCAGCTGCTTCATTTCTGCTGCATTTATGGCACTTTCATGTCTTTTGTTTGTGACCCATGTCTCGCTTGCATATAGAAGAGTTGGTACTGTGATTGTATTATATACTTGTATTTGTTTCCTGGTTGATTTCCCTTTTTTCCAGTATCGTATTATTAATCGCATAGTATATTTTCGTAGCTTTCTTTGTCCTATTTGCAGTTTCTAGGTAAATAAAATTTCAAGTAAATATATCAAAAACTAAATTTATGATCATCAGCAAAAATAAAATTTGAGGCGCCCAACTACTTATCAATAATACACCAGTGGACCGAGTAAAACACTATAACTATCTTGGAACAATAGTACATGCACAATGGGATCACTCACAAGAACTAAAATGTAGAATAGAGAAGGATATGAGTGCATTCGATAACATGACCAAACTCTTTAAAAGCCACAACCTTAATCTAGAGATAAAAGAAGGCTCCTACGATGTTATATCTTCTCAATATTGTATTACGGAGTTGAATCCTGGACACTCACTAAAGCAATGCGCAATACAGATTACTGAAGGTAACCCTTCAAGGTAAAGTATTCGGAAAGCGAGGAATTGGGAGAAGAAGAATATCATGGTTAAAGAACCTGAGGAAATGGTTCTCCACAACAACAACTAAGCTATTTAAAGCATCAGTTAATAAAATAATTATAGCCAGAATGATCGCCAATATTCGAAACGAATAGGCACTAAAAGAATAAGAAGGACAATGGACAAACAGATTACACATGCCAATAATTGTCCGGTGGCTACATTTTGGCTTTGTTTGGAGGTCAAATGTGCTTTCTTGCATTGGCTTCCTTCTTTTGACGAAATACCCCGATGAAGCTCTGCGAGCGCAAGTACTTGGACAAAATTTAATAAATAGCTGTGCTCGATATCTGCTTTTATTTGTAAAATTTGTATATTTCAGCATCCGACCGCATCATATTTTTTTACCGACCCAATTCGTTTGGCTTTACTCTATACCATATTTTACGAACAGTCATAGGAAAACAAACGTATACCTCAATAACTCAGATAAATACTTTCGAAAATAGCAAAAACTAAAACAAATAAAACAATATAAGTATCACCGTAGGATATCTTAATAATTTAGGTAATCTCGAAGAATGAGGATGGATTATTATTGATAGAAGTTTGGATTTGCTTCACACCCTTTCACCGCGCACGAGAAAACTTCACTCAATATTCAGCCACTCCTTCTAAAAGCTTTCGTAAAAGTTGTGGCTATCGAAAGTTGCCTCTTTGTTAATCTGCGACATGTGGACACTCTCGTGGACGTCTAAAAGTTTAGTTAAACTCTGAAAACTTTGGATCCAAAAGTAACAAATATTTACGTATAAAAAAAGTAACATGTAAAACAACGGCTATTTGATTCTATCCATATTATAAATTATTATAATTAAATATTTTAAATATATTAGTTTGCATAATAAGTCAATATAATATAATATATAGTCCAGTCAATTTGGCGAATTCCGTGCTATTGCATCTTCTTCTTCTTCTTTAGGTGCCGTGTCTGTATTCATACGTTGGCCGTCAGCATGTTTACAATTTCTTGAAATCTCTCTCTATCGGCTGCTGCGCGAAATAATTCTTCTACTATGCAGCCACACCATTGTCTAATATTACGCAGCCATAAAAGTTTCTTTCGACCAATCCATCTCTTTCCCTCCACTTTTCCTTGTATTATGAGGCGAAGCAGATGGTATTTAGGTCCTCTAATTATGTGGCCGAAGTATTCTGTTTTTCTCCTCTTTATGATGCTTATGAGCAGACGTTCTGAATTCAGCATTTGAAGAACATCTTCATTGGAAGTGTGCGAAACCCACGGTATCTTTAGGATTCGTCGATAGCACCACAATTCGAATGCTTCTATTTTGTTTAGCATCGTGGTTTTTAACGTCCATGTCTCACAACTATACAATAGGATAGACCACACATAACATTTCAGCACCTTCTTTCGAATATTCATCGACAGGTTTCTGTAACATAAAACTGGTTTCCAAGTCATAAAAGCCTTCCGTTATATTTCGATCCCAGTTATTATCTCTTCATCAGAGTCACAATTTACATTTAACCAGCTGCCAAGGTACTTAAAATGATTTACCCGTTCTAACTCCTCTCCATCAAGAGAAAGCTGACCTTGATCTATATAGGCCTCTCCGATAACTTGCTTCACTGATTAGATTTAGTAGTGTCTGAAGATCTTGTAAATTTTCAGCAAGAATGGCTGTATCGTCAGCGTATCTAATATTGTTGATTACTTCTCCGCCTAGCCTTACTTCCTCTTGTCTGTCATCCAAAGCCTCCCTAAAGATTTCTTCAGAGTACAGATTAAAAAGGGTGGGTGATAAAACACAACCTTGTCGTACTCCACGTTTTATCGGCAGTTTTTCAGTACGACTGTCTCCAATTTGGATAGAGGCTACTTGATTGTAATATAAGTATTTCAGCAGTCTTATATCGTAGTGATCAAGTCCTGCTGCCTGCAGGCAATCGAAAAGTGTATCATGCTGTACTCGGACGAATGCCTTCTCGAAGTCGATGAAACAAACATAAACGTTCTTTCGGAATTCACAACTTTTTTGTAATAGAACGCGCATACAAAATCTAGCGCTTCTCTAGTTCCTAGACCATTTCTAAATCCAAATTGCTTATTACCCATTCTAGTTTCGCACAGAAGGAATACTCGGTTTTGTATAATACGTAAAAGTATCTTACGTGTGTGACTCATCAAACTGATTAATCTAAAATCGCTGCATTTGGTGGGCCTGCTTTTCTTTGGTAATGTTATAAACAGTGATCCAACCAATCATCTGGTATTTGCATCAATTTACTCGATATTTTCACTGTAAGTAGAGATCAAGAAACAAAGTCTACCCTATGCCAAAACATGCTTTTCTATTGGGGGTGGTTTCCACCCCTTCTCGGGGGTAGATATTTTTTTAGTAAAAAAAATGTTGGCCCAAATTCCTCTAACGACCCTCGGAGTCGTTAGAGAACCTAATTCGAAGATAAAAATATTATATAATTTTTGATTGAAATTGTGATTGAAAATTTCCCATTTTCATTAAAAAATTACACCTTATTGCATTCAAACTAAGCGAGATACGGTGCAAAAAAGATTGACTACTCATATTTATATTAAAAAAAAAATGAGCAGTATATTTTACCCTGCATCCAACAGAATTTAAATACCTATAGTCTGGGCTGATTATCGGAGAATAGGCCATTTTTGGGAAAATTTATTTACCAGCAATTTTATTGCTGGAATCGAATCTTATTATTGTATGTATTAATAATATAGGTATGCAAAGTCCGCAGATAGTGTGCTACTTTTTTTATAAACAAAATGGCGCCCGAAAATCGTGTTTTTTCAATTTTTGCTCTATAACTCCAAAGATTTTAACTTTACACCAAAAACACCCAAATAAAAATTCACCGCAATTAAATTCTGCATAGAGACGTGTTTTTCCCGATTCACTTCGACGAAAACTTTCCCCGTAAAAAGCGGGTTTTTCCAACAAAATCTTTAATTTTCAACTAAAATTTTAGATAAATAATTGTTAATCAATATAATTAAATAACTTGGTAATGTAAAAACCCTTTTTGTATAGATTATAATTCCAGAAGCCGATGGAAATTAAATGAACAGTTTAGCACCAATTGAATTGTTAATTAAAAATTTACGGTCGCTATAATAACGACAATAATTATGATGCATAAGAATAACTATGATTTTTTCATAAAAAGACACTATACCTATCTAATGTACTTTACAGAATTGAAATTGGACTATTTAAGCGGCCTCAGGAATATTTTAAAATTATAAACAATTTTTTGGTCTATAAACAAATAGAATATCTCGGGAAATATTAAACTAAATTAAATTGTAAAAACGGCATTCGAAAAACAGCCACAGGGAGCTTCTTTTAAAAGAAAAAACGTTTAATTATGATGAGTAGTTCCTGAGATACAACCGGTCAAAGTTGACCGGAATTTACGGTAAATATGTAAACAATAGGATCATAATTTTCAAACCATCACCTTTTTATTTTTTCCTCTTTCTCCACACCAATTTTCATATCCTTAAAATACTCATAACATATATTATTATAATAAAAACTATCGATAATACGTGTGAAAATTGCCAAAAATAGCAAAATTCCAATCAAAAATTAGGTTGGAGAAAATGTAACCCTCAAAGTTCAAAATCGGTATACGTTAAAAAAATGCATTTTCTCGGCTTCCCATGGAGCAATTTCCTTCATTCTTTTTTTGTTCCCAAGTAACTCGAGTAGAGCCATCGAACTAACGCATTATTAAATGTCAGGCTTGCTTTTGTTTTGTTATAATTAATTAATTTATTTATTATAACACAAAATTTTAATTTGTTTAAATAAAAATTGTTTAAATAATTATACAGCTTTCAAATGAGAATATTTATGTTTTTAACTTTAAAAGGTACACTTGTAGTAAGATTATGTAAAAAAAGCCTACAACTGGAAAAAATATGTTGTTTTCTGTTGTTATAAATAAATTAATCTATTATAACAAAACAAAAGCAAGTCTGACATTTAATAATGCATTAGTTCGATGGCTCTACTCGAGTTACTTGGGAACAAAAAAAGAATGAAGGAAATTGCTCCATGGGAAACCGAGAAAATGCATTTTTTTAACGTATACCGATTTTGAACTTTGAGGGTTACAGTTTCTCCAACCTAATTTTTGATTGGAATTTTGCTATTTTTGACAATTTTCACATGTACTATCGATAGTTTTTATTATAATAATATATGTTATGAGTATTTTAAGGATGTGAAAATTGGTGTGGAGAAAGAGGACAAAACTAAAAAGGTGATGGTTTGAAAATTATGATCCTATTGTTTATAGCTTTACCGTAAATTCTGATCAACTTTGACCGGTTGTATCTCAGGAACTACTCATCATAATTAATCATTTTTTCTTTTAAAAGAAGCTCCCTGTCGCTGTTTTTCGAATGCCGTTTTTACAATTTAATTTAGTTTAATATTTCCCGAAATATTCTATTTGTTTATAAGCCAAAAAATTGTTTATAATTTTAAAATATTCGTGAGGCCGCTCAAATAGTCCAATTTTAATTCTGTAAAGTACATTAGATAGGTATAGTGTCTTTTTATGAAAAAATCATAGTTATTCTTAGTCATCATAATTATTGTCGTTATTATAGCGACCGTAAATTTTTAATTAACAATTCAATTGTTGCTAAACTGTTCATTCAATTTCCATCAGCTTCTGGAATTATAATCTATACAAAAAGGGCTTTTACATTACCAAGTTATTTAATTATTGATTAACAATTACTTATCTAAAATTTTAGTTGAAAATTAAAGGTTTTGTTGGAAAAACCCGCTTTTTACGGGGAAAGTTTTCGTCGAAGTGAATCGAGAAAAACACGTCTCTATGCAGAATTTAATTGCGGTGAATTTTTATTGGAGTGTTTTTGCTGTAAAGTTAAAATCTTTGGAGGTATAGAGCAAAAATTGAAAAAAAAACACGATTTTCAGGCGCCATTTTGTTTATAAAAAAAGTAGCACACTATCTGCGGACTTTGCATACCTATATTATTAATACATACAATAATAAGATTCGATTCCAGCAATAAAATTGCTGGTAAATAACTTTTCCTTGTATTTTGCTAATTAGCCCAGAGTACTACAATAACTTTTTATTTTAGTGTTATTTCTATGCTCAAAAAGCGCATGTTTAAATTTTCTTATTAGTCTAAGATCCGAATAGGATGGCGAAATGTACCCATCTGCTTGCTGGATGAAACATTTTTTTTTATTAAATTTCATACATAGACAAATATTTCTAGCATGAGTTGCCTATCAAAATCGTGTCATAGCTATCCGTAAAGGGGGGACGAAGGGGTTGAAATCAATATTCCAAACACATTTTTTTTGGAATTATGATAGAATTATTTTATTTTTAAATTAAATAGGCATATTCAGTACAATTCATAGATTACTCGAGAAAAAATTCAAGGAAAAATATTGAAAAATAAGCAAACGGTGGAAAATTTTTAAAAGACATCTCAAAATATAATGAATTTTGCAGTGGACATCAGCACTCATCATTGGATCATGGTAAACAAAAAATTCAAAAAGATTTTATTAGCTTATGAGTTTCTCGAGGTAACGCTGTCTACCGCCGTTCTACCCCCCTGGCGACAGCCCTAGTAATATCCCATTTTTGCTCTCATTGACTATAGTAATTAGTAATACTACATACAGTGGTGACAGCACACACCCTTTTATTTGTCTAATATCTAATATATTGAAGTTAACATCTTTTTTTCAAGTATGTGGTTTGTTTCTGTTTATTATTTTCTGCTTCTGTAGCAGTATGTAATCATGCCACACTTATGTTGTATGCACACAGTGCGAATAATTCTTATGACGTAAAATACTACTTATCGAGTGGGACAACTTTTCTATTTCAGAAAATTTTCGGGAGAGGGCGTCTCGTAAATATAGAGGTTTCTAAATACATTCGATAGCAGTTAATTGTAAATACTTTTTTCTACGACCGTTTAATAATATGCTCATTATTCGCTATTTTTTAATAGATAATAGCACCCATTACTTTACCCGTGAGTAATAGTTCATTACTCACGGGCTGAAGTTAGATTCAAGTGGCCCATGCCACTTTTAATATATTAATCGTATATAAACTGCAAATAAATATACAAAACTTAGACTTGTTTATTTAATACAATAATTATTGTAATTTATATCATAATAATTAACTTCGAAAATTTTTAAAAGAATTTTAACTGTAACAATGTCAGTATATTTTTTACGTTTAGGTATATTTTGTTTACTAAAAATTTTGACGATTATCATTTATTTTAGTGACAGTGACATTAGGCATTTTGTTTGTGTTAATAATTATTGGAATTTATAACTACTAATATTGTGTTTATTCTTTAAATTATATTGTGTTAAATATGTTATAACATATTATATATAGTTATATTATTATACTATATACCTATAGTTAAATGTAAATGTACATAATAATTTTATGAAATACATCCACCGATAATAGTCATTTCCTATTTATTAGATTAATTGACAGTAGGTACAAATTTATGCTTATAATTTTTCGGAAACGAGTTGACTATTTCTTATCGTATTTTTACAATACATAAGAATTTGGTTACAGTAGGCAACCAATTATTCAGCCACGTACTAGGGGTAAACAGCATTTAGGTATTTTTGTAAATTATGATAATTTAAATTTCAAGTAGTTGATAATTATTATTTTTTACTAATTAAAATAAAAAAAGGTCGTAGAAAAATTATCGTATTCTACTCGCATGTAATGGCTATTACTCACCTAATAAATTACGACACTCACCTACGGCTCGTGTCGCAAACTTCATCATCGTGAGTAATAGCCATCATTACAGGCTCGTTGAATAATATACTGATGTGATCTGCTTCTTATTTAATTTATATTAATTATTATTTATTTGATTAATTATTTAATTGTCGCAAATCATACATCAAAATTGAATAAAAAATCTCAGGGTGTTTTTTTATACTATTAAAAAAAATCCAAATTATCTCACGTTATACTTATCTTCTCTCGTGGGTTCAGTATCTCTGAGTTGATCCTAATCGGGATAAAATAGGGAAAAGAAATAAAGCAAAATATTAAAATAAAAATACAGAATTGTCTTTTATTTATCAAATTAATACTATGAAATCTATCGAATCTAAAAACCTGTGGACACAGATGTCCGAATGAAATTTATACTACTTAAATTTATTATCGTTACAAAAAAAAACAATTTATCGGTTTGTTCCCGATGATTTTGGTAAAACAAACTAAACCAAACAAATTTATGTCTTCGCAAGATTACCTATATTTACTATTTATATTTTGAAATATTGGAATTTTAATTCATATGCTTTTTACTCAAAAATCTACTTCCCGAACATAAAAATCTCTTTCACATAAATTGACTGACCTTTTTGCTTCCCTCACTCGGATGTCTTCTCGTGACCCCAAACAGCTCGCCCTCGTTGATTATGTTAAAGGCTACTCATCAAAGCCTCTCTCCGTTGTCCAGCTTCAAAACTATCAGCATACCAGCACTATTCTCCAACAAACCGTGTCTCTTTGACCCGTTCTCGATTCAAACAAAACTCCAAAAATTCTCTGCTCTCCTTCTCACAATAATACAGAATCAAAGAGGTATTTCGTCTCGATTTGATCTGTCTCTCGTTCCACTTTTCAACACTATTCTCCACTATCAACCAGCCACTGATATATGCTAACTATCTCTGCACTTAACACGTCGAGACCGCTCTTTCTCGCTGCCAACAACACAATGAATAATTTTTCAACCTCTCTCCATCATCCAATCCATCTTTTCCCCTTCCACATTCCAAGAATCAAAACATTGACTTTTCCATTTGACAAACAACAGTCACCCTCAAATTTGTTCCGACAATCCTAATTACTTTCGGAGAAACTCTCCCACATATACTCGTATTGAAATGAAGATATTAAAATTCCAACTTTCTTTTCAATTATCAATTTTGATAATAGAATAATAGAATTTTGATAAGAAATATTGATAATTACCTATACAGTAAACAATTTTTTTCCATTTAAAATCTAAATACATAGTTCTTTTCACTTTAATTATTCACAAAAGTCTTTAATCGTTCCGCGGAAAGCTCGTTAAAAGAGAAATCTATTTACATCCTAACTAAATTCTAATAAATTTTAAAACAGCTCAATATACAGGGTGTTTCAAATTTATGTGCCCGCGTTATTAAAAAAAAATTTAATTTAATTTTTATTTTGCTTTTGATTGATAAAATGCAAACACAATAACATCCCCGCCTTGTTTTGAGATAAAATCAGTATTAATAAGTGCAACAAAAATATGATTTTCTCTCGACAACAACACTTTTCTATTGTGTCAAAATATTGAGTCCCACCTGAAAAACAATTGCTTTCTTTTTCCCAGTGTCTGTACTTAGATGGGATAGGGTAAGTTTCCGATCGAAAATTTCCTAAGTCTTTAGTTTCAAATGAATTTCCATACTTTTTGGCTACTCTGTTTTCTTCATTTATTAAATTTTCACATTCCCTCAATTCTCTACACATGTTTATTGTATATTCTGTCTTCTCCATTTTGCATACTTCCTCTTTAAATACCGCAGTCTCAATTGTATCTTTTCCGCCTTCTTTTTCTATTCTGATCTCTTCTTCTTCTGGGCTCATCTCATCTTTTGAGGAATTCCAAGCTTCATTTTCCTGGGTCAATCTTTTTTCTTCTTTTTCTTCTTCTGGGCTCATCTCTTTTTTCGAGGAATCCCAATCTTCATTTTCTTTTTTCCATCTTCTTTCTTCTTTTTCTTCTTCTGGGCTCCTCTCTTTTTCGAGAAATCCCAGGCTTCATTGTTTTTATTTATCTTCTGTTGCTTTCTCCTCTTTCTTCTCTGTCCCTGCTTCATTGCCAAATTCATTTCCACCGTTTGTTTTTTGTCTGCATTATCCTTTTTCCGTTTCTCATGTTCCTTGTCCATTTCCAGAATGTTAGGTTCTTCTTCTTTTCCATCTGTGATTTTCATCGTGTTATTTTTGAAATCTATTACCACATGTTTTTCTGACAATTCATCCACTCCTACGATCATATCATGCATCATGTTTGGCATTATAACACATTGTAGTGCATAAAATTTCTTCCCCAATCGAACCCTTATTCGTATTCCTTCATTTATGGTTGCCAAAGTCCGTTTATTTGCGCCCACTAAATTTACCCTGGAAATTTTGTAAATCAAATTCGTCAAATCAACCTCTTCTATTACTTTCCTGTTAATCAAAGTAATTTCTGAACCAGTATCAATCATAATTTTAATCGGTTTCTCATTTATAAAACCATCTACCAATTTTAAATTAGATCCACTTCCTTTATCATTATTTCCTGCTAATTTAATAAATTCCTTCGGGTGACAAAAAATTCCTGTTTGCTCTTTTGTTTTTAGTGAGCGCTTTCGTGAAAAGACGCTTGCTGTTCTTCTTCGCTTCTTCTTCCGTCGCTTTGTCTCTCATCCTCATATTCATATATTTGCGTGTTGTTTACCGCTCTTCTGTTTTCTCTTTGTCTGTCGGACCCGTATCGGTTTCCACGATTTTCCTGTTGATTCCTTCTATTATCATTTCTGTCCTCTTGATTTGTGCGGGTGTTATTTCTATTCTGGTTTTCTCGATATCTGTCTTCGTTCCATTGCCGATTTCTTTGTTCATAGTTTCCTCTTCCGTTATCTCTATTTTCGTTTTCTCTTCTTGTATAATCTCTCCTAAAGTTCTGTCTTCTATCTCTATAGTCTCGATTTTCGCGTTGTCTATAATTATCTTGCGATCTTCTTATTTCTCTTTCTCTCATTTTTGCTTCTCGTATTTGTAAGAATTGGCACAAACTGTCGATATCTTTGTAGTTTTGTAAAGTTATGTGATCTTCTAAGGTATCTTCAAAATGTCTGGCTATCAGTTCTACTAGCTGTTCGGAAGAATAATTGTACTGTAGATGTTTTGCATTATTATATAATTGTAGTGCATATGTTTTCTCTGAAATACCCATTCTTTCATGGTACCTCCCATTTTGCAATTCCTTGTTTATTTCTAGCTGTTGTATTTTTCCCCAGAAATAACTCAGGAACTTTTGTTCGAATTTATGCCAATTGTCCAATTCTTCTTCTTTGCTATCGAACCATAAACTTGCCTCATCTTTAAGATGGTTCCTTATCGTTTCTTTGGCTGTCTCGAAGTTACCGATGTGTCGTATTTTCTTTTTCAAATTGTTTATGAAAATTACTGGGTGTAATTTTTTTACATCCCCGCCAAATCTTATTTTCACATCCTCTGTACTATGGATAATCGTTTCCCTTCTTTCTCCGAAATTTTGTTGTTTTCTGATATCATCAATTAGTTTTTCATTATTTCGGCATCTTTCTTCTATTTCTTTCTTGTCTTCTTGTAAAGCATTTTCAAATTTGTTTTCCAACTTATTCTCCAAATTTTCTAGTTCCTTTTTCTGGCAATTTGTTAACTCCTCCATTTTATCTTGAATTTTCATTTCTTGTTCTTTCATGTGATCCTTCATTCTCATTTCTTGTTCTTGCATGTGATCTTTAATTTTCATTTCATACTTTTCTATGCGTTCCTCCATTTTCTTGTTATTCTCTTCTATGGCTTGTTTTGTTTCCTTCTGATTTTCTTGCATTATTCTTTTTGTTTCATCCATTTTTTGATCTATTTTTTGTTGTGTTTCATCCATTTTTTGTTGTGTTTCATCAATTTTCTTTGATGTTTCTTCCTGATTTTGATCCATTGCTTGTTTTGTTTCCTCCTGATTTTTATCCATTGCTAGTTTTGTTTCTCTTTGATTGTCATCCAGTTTTTGTGACTGGAGTTGCATCAGTTGTAATAGTTTATCTATTCCTGATAATTCCTGATTTTCTGATGCCATGATTGTTGTTTCGAAAATATCTTCTTGTTCTATAAGTTCTTCTTGTTCCAAATGTTCTTCTTGTTTTTTGTTTTCTTTGCTTTTGCTTCTGGTTGTTATCGACATGTAGTTAAAATTTATCCCCGCCTAATATGAAATTCGAAAATACCTTGTATGCTGTCGAGACGAAAATTTTTCTCTCCCCAAATATAATCAATTTATCCCACAAATTTTTAAATATTTCAAATCCCAAATCAATCAAAAATAAAATAAATATGTAAAAACTGTACCTAGATAAAAAATTAAGTCAAACAAATATTTCAAAAATTTTAAATATATCAACTTTTTCCGACGGGCAAATAAATTTTCCTTCACCTGTTTTTCCGTTCCCTATTCCCTTCAAATTCACAACCAGAGATACTTTAATGCCCTAACGTTGGCTTGCCATGTTGTTGTGATCTGCTTCTTATTTAATTTATATTAATTATTATTTATTTGATTAATTATTTAATTGTCGCAAATCATACATCAAAATTGAATAAAAAATCTCAGGGTGTTTTTTTATACTATTAAAAAAAAACCAAATTATCTCACGTTATACTTATCTTCTCTCGTGGGTTCAGTATCTCTGAGTTGATCCTAATCGGGATAAAATAGGGAAAAGAAATAAAGCAAAATATTAAAATAAAAATACAGAATTGTCTTTTATTTATCAAATTAATACTATGAAATCTATCGAATCTAAAAACCTGTGGACACAGATGTCCGAATGAAATTTATACTACTTAAATTTATTATCGTTACAAAAAAAAACAATTTATCGGTTTGTTCCCGATGATTTTGGTAAAAAAAACTAAACCAAACAAATTTATGTCTTCGCAAGATTACCTATATTTACTATTTATATTTTGAAATATTGGAATTTTAATTCATATGCTTTTTACTCAAAAATCTACTTCCCGAACATAAAAATCTCTTTCACATAAATTGACTGACCTTTTTGCTTCCCTCACTCGGATGTCTTCTCGTGACCCCAAACAGCTCTCCCTCGTTGATTATGTTAAAGGCTACTCATCAAAGCCTCTCTCCGTTGTCCAGCTTCAAAACTATCAGCATACCAGCACTATTCTCCAACAAACCGTGTCTCTTTGACCCGTTCTCGATTCAAACAAAACTCCAAAAATTCTCTGCTCTCCTTCTCACAATAATACAGAATCAAAGAGGTATTTCGTCTCGATTTGATCTGTCTCTCGTTCCACTTTTCAACACTATTCTCCACTATCAACCAGCCACTGATATATGCTAACTATCTCTGCACTTAACACGTCGAGACCGCTCTTTCTCGCTGCCAACAACACAATGAATAATTTTTCAACCTCTCTCCATCATCCAATCCATCTTTTCCCCTTCCACATTCCAAGAATCAAAACAATGACTTTTCCATTTGACAAACAACAGTCACCCTCAAATTTGTTCCGACAATCCTAATTACTTTCGGAGAAACTCTCCCACATATACTCGTATTGAAATGAAGATATTAAAATTCCAACTTTCTTTTCAATTATCAATTTTGAGAAATATTGTTAATTACCTATACAGTAAACAATTTTTTTCCATTTAAAATCTAAATACATAGTTCTTTTCACTTTAATTATTCACAAAAGTCTTTAATGGTTCCGCGGAAAGCTCGTTAAAAGAGAAATCTATTTACATCCTAACTAAATTCTAATAAATTTTAAAACAGCTCAATATACAGGGTGTATCAAATTTACGTGCCCGCGTTATTAAAAAAAATTTAATTTAATTTTTATTTTGCTTTTGATTGATAAAATGCAAACACAATAATACATACTATTATCAAACAGTCCTGCAAATATCACTCTGTATGATGCGTTCGCCTACCCTCCCCTCTCCCATATGGTGTCATAGAGTCATCTCAACCCTAGGAGTCATGGTAGCCTTTGCCAAAAGAGGTCTCTAACGTTTAGTTGGTGTCTGGGACTTTTTAGAAAAACAAATTTTAATATTAACAGGCAGTTGATGTAATTATTAATTAGAGATGGTAATTTGGCTCTTGCTACCTTTTAGATAAGCGCTATACAAATAATGCTTTTTTTGCATGATTGTTTGATAGAAATACTTAAAATTTACTGGTAATATCGTCAGACAAATTTTTAAAGGTACTCCAGTTGTCGGACGCACCAAAATTTGGAAACCTCTATATTTACGAAACGCCCCATCCCGAAAGTTTTCCGAAATAGAAAAGTTGTCAGACTGGACAAGAATAACTGAATAAAAAAAATCTCATGAGGGAGACACTAGTTTCTTTTAAATGGTGAGCCCAAGTACTAAAGATGCATGGGTAATACATAAACATTTTAACCAAAGTAAAACAATGATATATATTCTTATAGTATGATAGAATTGATTCAAAAAATGACATAACCCAGACATCCAAAGTGAAAGTTATCTTCCACCACCAAATTGTTCTATGTGGTCCATATAATGTTCAGAAAAAAGTCACACCTTTTTGAGCGTCGGGTTTGGGCGGGAGAGGGGGGAGAAGTCGGTAAATTCGTATTTTTTTCGTTTTTCGTCAATATTTCTAAAACTATGAGGTTTAGCATGAACAACCTTCTATACAAAAATGTTCTGCATTAAATTTGAAATAAAAAAGACCCGATACATAATCCTTTTAAAATGAACGATTCCAAAGTTACGGAGGTAGTATAGTATAATTGGTCCAAAAAAGGCCTAACCCAGACATTCAAAGTAAAAGTTTTCCTCCAACACCAAATTGTTCTATATGGTCCACATATTGTTCAGTAAAAAGTTACACCATTTTGAGCGTCCGGTTTGTGGGGGGGAGATGGGGGAGAAGTCGGTAAATTAGTAGTTTCTTTACGTTTTTCGTCAATATTTCTAAAACTATGTTTAAGCGTAAACAATGTTCTATACAAAAACGTTCTACATAAAATTTAAAACAAAAATGGTCCTATCCATAATTGTTATAAAATCAACGGTTCCAGAGTTACGGAGGGTAAAATGTGGAGGTTTTCGATACTTTTTATATTTTTTGGGTAATTGATGATGATTTTGGGTGGTGAGGTTGACGTTTCTTCAAGGGCTTATCACTAACATACCATCGGCCACTGAAACAGCAAATTCTGTTAAGGAATATGTCTTTCAATCAGTAAAAATATTATAAATTGCCCAAGACATATAAAAAGTATCGAAAACCTCAAATTTTCACCCTCCGTAACTCTGGAATCGTTGATTTTATAACAATTATGTATAGGACCTTTTTTGTTTTAAATTTGATGTAGAACATTTTTGTATAGAACATTGTTTACGCTAAAGCATATTTTTAGAAATATTGACGATAAACATAAAAAAAACTATCTCCCCCCAAACCGGACGCTCAAAATGGTGTAACTTTTTACTGAACAATATCTGGACCATATAGAACAATTTGGTGTTGGTGAAAAACTTTTACTTTTAATGTCTGGGTTAGGCCTTTTTTGGACCGATTATATTATACTACCTCCGTAACTTTGGAACCGTTCATTTTAGAAGGATTATGCATCGGGCATTTTTTGTTTCAAATTTAATGTAGAACATTTTTGTATAGAAGGTTGTTCATGCTAAACCGCATAGTTTTAGAAATATTGACGAAAAACTTAAAAAACTGCGAATTTGCCGATTTCTCCCCCTTCCCCCAAACCCGACGCTCAAAATGGTATGACTTTTTCCTGAACATTATGTGGACCATATAGAACAAGTTGGTGTTGGAGGATAACTTTCACTTTGGATGTCTGGGTTTGGATCTAGTTATACCGTACTACTTAATCTGGGCAGATTATCGAAGAATAGGACATTTTTGGGAAAAGTTATTTACCAGCAATTTTATTGCTAGACTCGAATCTTATGATTGCATATTATTAATAATATAGGTATGCAAAGTCCGCAGATACTGTAGTGTTGCCCAAATGCAAGACCAAGACGAGACTTAGAGTCTCCTCCTTGTCTTGGTCTTGGTCTTGCACTCTCGGTCTTGGTCTTGCAGCAAGAGTCTTGCAAGGCTCGCAGTTACAACGTACATTTCACAAATTCTACAAGTGCCGGTGGGGGATGGCGTTTATTCGCAGTATTATAGTCGGTGTAAGAGAGAGAAAGTATTCGAAATCATGAAATAACAAATGTTATATTATTTGCTATTTCATCATTTCGAATACACCGACTATAACACTACGCATAGATGCCATCCCCCACCGGCACCTTTAGAATCTGTACACTGTAACAGAGTGGGCACATTTTAATCTTGAATTAACATAGCCATACTAATGACCAATCAAATTAATAAATATCTAAACTGACATTGGGTAAGGTGTGATCCCACGATCGGCACGATCTAAGCGATCCGTGCCAATGCTCTAACTAACTGAGCTATCCACGGCCCACGGGAGTCAGTTTCTTAATAAACGTTTGCATTTAATAAGCTTACATGTGCCAAAACATGGTTAAAATACAAAAAAACCAAATTAATGACATAAAGTTGACTGTACTATTTCAAAGACCATTATCTGTCTAGAAAGGGATTGATCGACCCTCACCTTATATGAGATGGAATAAAAGACTTACACAATTTGCCATTTATTTAAATAAGAAATAAAATACAATACAAATTAAATTACAGAACAGTACGCAATTGCTTTGACGTTACTATTACTAAGACTTTATCTTTATATTAAATTTTTTTTACCAGGAATTAATACAAAGTACAATTCAATTGTACTTTCGAATTAGTGACACAGGACCGACAAACATGGAAGGCAATAGTAAACGCGGAAAAGACTTACGAAGAGTTGTAAGGCCATTGATGATGATGACAATTCATTATACTCGTTACTATCCAATACCCTAAGTAGGATATTGTTACTTTTCCTAGTCCAATACCCTACCGTTATTTTGTTACTTTAAATATTTCTGTATTTTTTTTATAGAGTAGTCGGAATTATCTGTTAATTTGTCTCGTTACTTTTGAATAACAAATACTACAATGATTAAAGTAATTTACAAAAGCATGAAAATAGAGACTTCATCTGTAAGTTTAAAATGCGAAAGTGTCAATGAAATTCATTTTATTTAAACTGTTAATTTTTTGTTTGTAGTCTGCTGCGCGATTAAAAAGAATAATGAGTTTAAATTTCTTTATCAAAGATAAGCATACCGAAAACTGAACAGGTAACATAATCTGTTTCGCGATTAACAGACATTGTGTCTGTTAGACATGTTTTGGTGTCACAAACGCCGAAAGATATGCATATAAAAGAAAGAAACTTATTGTTTATTGTTCATTATGTTAAAATATAATAGAAATAGACTGTTATTGATAGTTGGTTGAAAATAGCCGCGCATTTTCAGCAAATTTTGGTGTGTAACTGATATCGCACACTCAGCACAATGTTAGTCTATAGGCCGATAAAATTTGTAATAGGTATGTAGTATGTATTATATTTTTTAATTTTTTGTCAGCTAAGCTGAGATGACATAATATTGCCGGTCGTCAGTTGTAAAATAAATTGTTTGTGAGAACGTCTCTCTTTTCTTTACTACAATAGTATGGACTCACACATGCAACCCATTCATTTTTTAAATATTTTTAAATTATAGACAATTTTTTGGCTTATAAACAAATAGAATATCTCGGGAAATATTAAATTAAATTAAATCATGAAAACGGTATTGAAAAAAATGTGGCAGGACGCTTCTTCTAAAAGAAAAAACGTTTAATTGTGATGAGTGGTTCCTGGGATACAACCGATTAAAGTTGACCGGCATTTACGGCAAAGATATAAACAATAGGATCATAATTTTCGAACCATCACCTTTTTATTTTTGTCCTCTTTCTCCACACCAATTTTCATATCTTTAAAATACTCATAACATATATTATTATAATAAAAACTATCAGTAGTAATTGCACAAGAGCTCTAAAATTCGATAATAATTTTAGAGATCGACTGCAATTTGTTGCGATTATTTCATGAATAAAACTGTTCAAAACCAAAATTTTATTGTAATTTATTTATGTAAGTACAAATTAGTACAATTAAGCACACAGTTGTTATAAATATTTGACGGTTGAAAGTCTTCACTTTTATAATTTTTAAAACATTAGTTGTCATTACATACATACATAATCGATTGCCTCTTATACCATTAGGTGTCGAGGAAACAATTAATTGTCATTAATGTCACTGAATGTATTTTTTCGTAGCAACGAAGGGCATCTGACGTAATATGCTTGACGACGGGATATTATCAAAAATTATCGGGTATAATATGACAAGAGAGTGAGAATAAATTGAAAATAATGCGACAGTTTTTCGAAAATTTGTTGTCTGGCAATAGACACGAGAGCCCGCAGGGCTCGAATAGCTATTGCCCAATGACAACAAATTTGAGTAAAAATGAAGCATTATTTTCTTATTTATTATTACTGTCGTGTGATATTCGTAAGATTATTTTTTAATACGTATATTATGGATATTTTCTTAAATGTGACAGTTGTCAAAACTAGGAACTTTTTGCCATTAAACAGTAAACAATCTACTTAAAAAATTCTATCGGTAATTTTCTACAGTAGATAATTCTCAGTATAATTTTAATCTGATTGGACAGAATTAAACACGTGATCAAATATCTTACTATACGATTGGAAGTTCAAATAATCAGTTTAATTTTTATTATGTAGCTTTCTATTGGTCAGAATCTCCTATGAATGAAATAATCAATATTACGAGTGAAAATTGCCAAAAATACCAAAATTCCAATCAAAAATTAGGTTGGAGAAAATGTAATCTCAAAGTTCAAAATCGGTATACGTTAAAAAAATGCATTTTCTCGGCTTCCATGGAGCAATTTTCTTCCACTTTTTTTTTGTTCCCAAGTAACTCGAGTAGAGCCATCTAACTAACGCATTATTAAATGTAAAGTTGCTTTTGTTTTGTTATAATAAATTTATTTATTTATTATAACAAAAATTTTTAATTTGTTTAAATAAAGATTGTTTAAATAATTATACAGCTTTCAAATAAGAATATTTGTGTTTTTAACGTTAAGAGGTATACTTGTAGTTAAGTTTATCTAAAAAAAGGCTACAACTGGAAAAAATATATACATAGTTTTCTTTTCTTATAAATCAATCTATTATTAGAAAACAAAAGCAAGTTTGACCTTTAATAATACGTTAGTTAAATGGCTCTACTCGAGTTACTTGGGAACAAAAAAAGAATGAAGAAAATTGCTCCATGGGAAGCCGAGAAAATGCATTTTTTAAAGTATACCGATTTTGAACTTTGAGATTACATTTTATCCAACCTAATTTTTGATTGGAATTTTGCTATTTTTGGCAATTTTCACTCGTAATATCAGTTTTTATTATAATAATATATGTTATGAGTATTTTAAAGATATGAAAATTCTTGTGGAGAAAGAGGACAAAAATAAATAGGTAATTGTTCGAAAATGATGATCCTATTGTTTATAACTTTGCCGTAAATGCCGGTCAACTTTGATCAGTTGTATCTCAGGAACCACTCATCACAATTAAACGTTTTTTTTTTAAGAAGCGTCCTGCCACATTTTTTCCAATACCGTTTTCATGATTTGATTTAATTTAATATTTCCCGAGATATTCTAATTGTTTATAAGCCAAAAAATTGTTTATAATTTTAAAATATTCCTGAGGCCGCTTAAATAGTCCAATTCTTATTCAACAAAAATAAGCAAATTGCAATTCAGCAAAAATCATAGTTATTCTTATGTATCATAATTATTGTGGTTATTATAGCGACCGTAAATTTTTAATTAACAATTCAATTGTTGCTAAATTGTTCATTCAATTTCCATCGGCTTCTGGAATTATAATCTATACGTAAGGAGCTTTTATATTACCAAGATACTTAATTATTGATAAACAATTACTTATCTAAAGTTTTAGTTGAACATTAAAGATTTTGTTGGAAAAACCCGCATTTTCCGGGGAAAATTTTCGTCGAAGTAAATCGGGAAAAACAGGTCTCTATGCAGAACGGTGAATTTTTATTTGGGTGTTTTTGGTGTAAAGTTAAAATCTCTGGAGTTATAGAGCAAAAATTGAAAAAAACACGATTGTCAGGCGCCATTTTGTTTATAAAAAAGTAGCACACTATCTGCGGACTTTACATACCTATATTATTAATATATGCAATCATAAAATTCGAGTCCAGCAATAAAATTGCTGGTAAATAACATTTCATCGTATTTTGCTAATTAGCCCAGAGTATCTTAAATTTAGCAAAAGGATTATGACTGCATTATTTAATGATAATAAAAAAGTGAGTTATCCAATACACCTTTGCGAAAAAAGCACAAGCTTACTAAAGCTCCCGAATCTGTCAGGAGCGACCGAACAAGATGTCGAGAGGATTACAAGAAAGTCAGTCAAAGTAAAGGTAAGCTCCAGGCTGGTTGGAACATAAAAAACAGTTAGGACACTACCCATAACACATCTTTTTATACGTCTGATATATTGAAGTTTACATTTTTTTTCAAGTATGTACCTAATTCGCTCATTTTCTTATGTTGGGGCCACAGAACGTCTAATGCCGTTAATCAACGCATTATTTGCATTACAGAAATGGCAAATACAGTAGAGTCTCGGTTATCCGCCCTTCGGTTATCCGCCGTTCCGTTTTATCCGCCGCACCATTTAAGCAATTTTTTTGCTTTGAAAATATTAAAGAATGAGTAAATTTTTTTTAAAATGATAAAATACGCCGAGCATCAAGAAGCCAGAGCTGTCGATATTATGATGCTACAAGATGGCGAGTATTGGCAGCAACAAAACGAGATACATCGGCAAGGCAGATGAAAATCGCTAGTTTTTTTCGTTCATCCTAAATCATTCTATCTACAATGTCCAATACCAGTCAAAATTAAACTTATTCTCTTCTTCTTTTTCTTGTGCCACTCCTATCGGAGACTGGAAATCATCAAGGCCTAAACTTGTGTTTCATTTAACGCTCCCTATTATCCGCCATTTTTGCTATCCGCCCTTCTGGCGGCCCGTTTATGGCGGATAACCGAGACTCTACTGTAATGCAATTAACAGCATTGTGCGTTACTGTGGCCCCAGTAATATACTCTATGTACTGTAACAGTATTTATTTATGCCGCATTTATGTTGGAATTTAACGATTTTGAGGTGATTCAAATTTTTCTATCAGCGCAATTCCTACTACATTAAAATAGATAAAATTCTGCGCAATCACTTTCTCCATCATTTTATAATATGTAAAATATATTGAAGACGTGATACGACTGCTTCTAGTTACTTGTAATGCAGAATCTGTGCAAGTCAGCGATTGTTATTAAACCCATAAAGCCGATGGTTTCATAAATTCTGAGCAAGCAGGAAGCAATGACCCAAATAAACCATGTCGGATATTGGAGATATTGGCTCCGGAAGTTTAACAATATAATAATAATGTATTGATCAACCCCTTACATTGTTGAAACTATTAATACTGGATAATTATGTTGTACGTAATATCGATCAGCAAAACTAGGTCTACTAAAGCGATTAATTTTTTAAAGGAATATTTAATAATTTATTTGGCAGATTATTCTTTGCTATATAAATGTAATTATTATTCTGATGATACTTTCCAAGTCAAAACTTAGTCTCTTTAACCTTAATTTATCAGTTCTCAATGAAGAATCAGCAGATAGATTTCATAAAACACGTTCAAATGCAATGAAGTTAAGACGATGAAAAAATATAGGGAGAACCAATTCAAATAGAAAAGGTAATTAAACCACCATTTCCTAAACTGACGACTGAAGTAAAAGAAAACATAATTGAGAAGATATATGTAATTACGGGAGAAGTAGCAAAAAAACTAACCAATCTGATCAATGCCGTGTTTAGGATAATATAATACATATAATACATATATACAGGGTGTCGTCTCCGAAAATAGTGCGTTCCTTAAAGGTATAGGTAGAAGGCACCATATAGAGCAAAAAACTATTATAACATTTTTTTCTAAATTCAACCGTTTGGCAAAATTGAAATCTGGCAACTACGTGAAATACAAAAATCTAAATATAGACAGTCACAATTCAAAAATAGTAAGTTTCTTTGTATGTATTACAGTTGTATCTGGTAGTAAAGTAATAAATCACGTAAATATCAATGAAACCGATATCCATTTCGGCATGCGTCTTTAGTATTTAAATTACACCCTGTCTTCGTCCTCAATATCAAACAAATCAAGAATTTGTTTTGTTTGATTTTTAAACATTTTCCTAACCTTAAAATCACACCTCAAATGGTAAATAAACAAGGGGTTCGAAAGTCACAAACGAGTTTATGGCTATCTCTACTTCTTGAAAACTGATTTCTATTTCGTGTCTTAATTCAGGTACGTTATTGTGTCGACTATTATTTTCCTCTCCATTAAACAGTTCCGTCAAGTATCTTTCCCATTCGTTTGCTGGTATGTTATTGTATTCCTTCAATTCTGATGAATTGTTGAAAATTAAAAATTAAATTAAAAAATTGAAAGTCTCCACTAAAATGGAAAACTTAACTTTTTTGGTTTTAGGACCTAATCTTCACAACCCAATAGGTCCCCATAACGTTCGAGTAACTGCAAATTTAGCATACTTGCCTCCCCTACTTGCCCTACTATTATATTCATAGCGAAATCCAGGGAAATAAAAAAATGGAACAGTTGCTCCAAAACAAATGAATATTAGTTGACTTTAATACTGATGTGTGCTTGTGATTAAAATAAAAATTCCTGATTTTGATATTACACCAGAAATTTCAAAATCTGTAATCAAGAGGGCATTCAAAGAATTAAAACATGAACCAACTGGATATGAACTTTATTAATTAACGATTTCAATTTCCTTAATTTTTGTTTCAGGAAGAGATCATGATCACATCATAAGTTAACGAAGAAAGAGATTACTATCAATGAACTATAATTTCAACAGCTATGGTGCTGAACTTTAATGAAAAATAGAAAGATTGCGCTGCACAGGTCACCTTATAATAATGGATAATGACAGAATGCCTAGTAGAACGCTAAGTGGAACTATGTTGGGACGTCGACCAGTATGAGACCAAGGAAGAGGTGCATAGGCGAAGTGAGAACCGACAGGTACGGAGGAGGGGAGCCAGGTACAGAGATACTTACAGGCGTATGCTGGGGGAGGCCAGGGCCCGATTTGAGCTGTAGCGCCATAGAAGAGAGGTGTTGAACTGCATTGAAAGTACTCACCTTTTTTATACATTCAACGATTTTGCTCTAACGTACCTAATGAAATTTGCTGGCGTGCCCCTAAAATGTAATTAAATTATCTGGTTCGCGTATTGCGGTCTGTGAGTCAATGGTTTACACTTAAGGGAACGGAGCAAAATGCAAAATGTTGACGCATGTCAAAATGTTCAATGTGTTTTAAATGTATTCATTTTTTTCGAATCCTGGGAAAACTAATAACTATTTTTGAAAAATATAAACGCATAATGAAAGATTTCATTATTACCGAGGGCCGAAAGTCCCTTAGAATTACCAAAAAGGTTTTTTTGAATGAGATATTTGAAATTAAAAGTAGGTAATACTAAATTTTCTCTTCTTTTTCACCCCTGAAAATAAACATTATAGAAGTTTTCAGGGACTTTCGACCCTCGGTAATAACGTAATCTTTCATTGTTCGTTTAAATTTTTCAAAAATATTTATTAGTTTTCCCAGAATTCAAAAAAAAAATGAATACATTTAAAACACATTGAACATTTTGACAGGCGACATTTTGCGACATTAGGTACTCTTAAATAATGCTCATTCGTATTTCCTGTTAGTGCAGGCATATTTACAAATAATGTAGCTTTCAGATACTTCCCCTTTATTATTATTTTACATAACGTGCTTGTGGCTGGGAAAGTTTTAAGTGAAAAGGTTTATAATTATTATGATCCCTTTAATATGTTTTTTGTACATATAAAAATTATTTTGACAAGCTAATATCGTCACACAGTTGTTGTATCGGTGTAAGTACAAGTGGTTTCACAAAACGTTAATTTTGTCCTATCACTTAAGAGTAAAAGTGATACTTATCTACATTATTACGACCACTATTAAGTGGTTTATTAAGTGGTATTATCCATTATAATTATTTAACAGTAAAAGTGATGAAGGGTAAAAATAAGTTTAGGCCAAATCTATTTTAATACAAAAGGGAATTAGTAAATTCTATTTAGGTTTGCACGTAGATATTCTCAACTGTAGTGAGTTTTGCTGTCACGTTTTAACAACTGTTTATTGGGAATTTAAGTTGAAGCATTGTTCCCCGTGGTAAAATTAACTTTTTCACTTAGGGAATTTTACATCCCAAGGGAGTGTTATTGTTAGAAAGTTACTGAACTCACAGAAATGGTGTCGGTTAAATATTTTGTTGTGTTTTTGTTTAGTTGCACTTTATTTTATATTTACTTAAATACAATTTAATAAACGATTTAAATATTTGCAGTTTATCTCTAACAAGAATAAAAAAGAACGTTAAGCTCGATAAAAATGAGTGGCACACACAATAGAATTTGAAAATAGTTAATGATTAATTATTGTTGTCAACAAAATGATTATTGTTATACTTACGTGAATACTTTACACTTTATGATGTACTTACCTGTAACAAAAAGGATATTAAGTAGGTGTAAATAGATTAAGTATAATATCAGACAAGAATAAAAAATCGCTAAACGCCGTAAAAATGAGTGGCGCATACAATATACCACCTACAAAAGATCTGATATGAATATTACGTGGCGCGAAAATGTATTTTCATTTTGATGCAAAACAAAATTCTAGTTTTATTTTAAAAGATTTTTTCATAATATTTGCATAATTTGAAGTAAAACGCGCCACAAAAGAGTAACTTTGATACAGTTTGAATTTTGAAACTCTTTTGTGGCGCGTTTACTTCAAATTTAGCAAATATTATGAAAAAATCTTTTAAAATAAAACTAGAATTTTGTTTTGCATCAAAATGAAAATACATTTTCGCGCCACGTAATATTCATATCAGATCTTTTATAGCTGGAATATTGTATGCGCCACTCATTTTTACAACGTTTAGCGGTTTTTTATTCTTGTATCTGGACTTTTTCAAAGTTATTTATAAATTAAATGTATAAAGTTGAATGCAATGTTTCTCGATGACACGTTAAGCTTTATAAATGGTCGCCTTTGTCGCAGTATCTCCCAAATGATCTAGTGTCCATCGAATGTACATAACTAGATTTTTTTTCTATTCGAAATAGATTGAAAAAAATATTGGTATGGTCGGTAAATGAACTCGGATTGCCCGTTGCCAGATCAAATTAGCGTCGTAACCACTACAACTACATAAACCATTTAGGGAATAATCGTTAATTGGATTATACTTTTGTAGCTTAATAACTTCTAAACGGCTTAACCGATTTTGTTCACTAAACATTAGTTTGAAACGTATTGACAAGTAGTATCTTATGCATCTAAGGTCAAGTATGATAACTGAAGCTATTACAGGAATTATTGAGCTTGAAAAACCGTTTTTCCCATAAGAAATAGATTTGATCATACTTATGAAGCCTATAACTTAAAAATTCGAATTTTCCCGGATATAAGGTATACACCGTTAGATTCGTCTAGAGTCCTTGTACAAACGCTCAGTTATTGGCGTAATTCGTAGGTTGAAATTTTGAGTAATTGTAGAAAATTCAAAATTTTCAAAGTTTAGTTTTTTAGTTTTTCGGCTATACTGAGCCGTGTGTATGTCTGATTCTGACAGCTTAGACACCATTTGAAAGCTTAACTCAACGCTATTTGGTGTATTTACTGTTCTCCTGTCTCTTCTTGAACCGAAGATATATACCGCCAAAAAATATGCCGTTTTGTACCTACCAAGTCCTATAGCCGGCTTATGGGTAGTCAAAACTCACAAACTACACCGGTTCTGAATCGGTCCTTACCCCCTCTTCAAACACAGAAAAAAAATTCAGGTCGGTTTAACTTTTCCACACACATACATACATACATACATATATATCCACAAACATTTTCCCTTTTTTAAATAAAAATTAACTCACATTTCTGAGCTCGGTAACTTTTGAACGGTATAACCGATTTTCAAAATTAGAAATGCGTTGGAAAGGTAATGATCGCTTCTATTAGATGCCGCAAAGGTCGGAGTTAAATTTTGGAAGTTTTTGAGAGTTTTGGGGACGAGAACGGAAAACAGACCCTAAATAGGAAGGGCCGTAAAATCCACACCCTTGGACCAAAATGGATGGTTGACATATGAATGGGTGAGTCTTTTCCTGAACTTTAAGATGGGAGTTGGCCCAATTTTCAATTCAGTCAGATTTAGAAAATCGAAAATTTTGTGTATATATAGTGTCGCGTGTAGGGGGCGTAGGTGTGCGCCACTGGCGAGAACTGCCGTTGTCTGGTAATTAGAAAATATTTAATATTATACTACAATCACAATAAAGATGCACTAGAAATAAGCAAACCAAGACACATTTAATGTTACGAGGAGCACTCCCAAATTATAATTTACAATGTATAATGTAATTACCTACACTGTAAATCCCAAATCAAGATTTTGACAAAGTTTATACATACATTGTTAGGGCGCGTCCATAGTGCACGCTGGTTTCTGAGTCAGAAAACTGACGCCGAGTCGGTGAAATCCTTCGTATTTAAATGGGCCTGTCCAAAGTGCACCAACGCGCTGACAACTAAATACGAATGATAATAATTCGCACACCGATTCAGCGCTGGCTGTCTGACTCTGAAACCAGCGTGCCCTATGGACGCGTCCTAAATCATGATTCGGGAGTGCTCCTCGTAACATTCAACGTGTCTTGGTTTGTTTATTTCTAGTGCATCTTTATTGTGATTTTACTATAGTTAATTTAAGAACATACATAGGTTTCAAAATTAAAATCGTAGAGGCCTACCCAAAACTGAATGTTGTTTGAAAAAATATCATAAAATTTTTAGTGTTTCTAACCAAAGCCGTGTTTTGATTGAAATAGTAAAAGTTTTGGCTGTAAATATTAATTAAATAAGGGGCTATTTACAAATATGTTCTTTAATAACATCGATAAAAAAGTACCCCGCACAAACCTTATGTAAATTAGGTCCCAGTGAATTTAGTTCATACTTTGGGAAAATATTCTTTGAAGCATCCTGATAAAAAGTTCTCATGGGCACATCTCGATCGTATGGAGGATTTTCAAGATATGGAGGCACAAACTCAGAAAATTATAAGATTTACCGGGTATTCCAATTCCCTGAGTTACTGGTTATCTGGCAACATTTAGAAGTTTGGATTAAATAAAGGTACTAGTAGTCTAGGATTTTTTCCTGGCTATCCAATGGCGACCTTTACTTTGACCTTGACCTTCAACGGACGTCATCTTCTAGAGTTTCGAGGATGTTTACCATTAAATTGATATAAACAGATTAAACATGGGTTTTTGGGATCGCTAAACACGAATATGCCATCAGAATTGATCTCCGGAGGACGTGGTGGCCAGGGCCACTGCAAAGGACGTCATATTCTAGAGTTTCGATGGTTTTCGGCATTTAATTGTTGCAAATGAATTACTGAAGGGTTTTTTGAGGTCGCTAAACACGAATATGTCCCCAGAACCGACTCCCGGAGCACCAGGTTTCCAAGGTCAATGAAAGGGGCTCCTGGAGTTTCTAGGGTCTTCGGTACTACATTGATGCAAACGGATTACTAATAGGTTTTTGGAGTTGCTGAACACGAATACTCCATTAGAACAGACATAGGAGTACACGAAAACCCTCGAAACCCCACAAGATGACGTGCCGTAGGCACAATGTGATTCATGGGTCGGATCTGATAGTGTTGCATGTTCAGCAACCCCAAAACCCTAACAGTAATCCATTTGATTATTCAGAATCTCCAGAAGATAACCTGTCTTGGGCACCATGTGCTCCTGTGTCTGTGCTGACCACGTATTCGTGTTCAGCAACACCTATAACTAATGCGTTTGCATTAATGTAGTACCGAAGAAACTTGACACTCCAGGAGCCCCTTTCATTGACCTTGGAAACCAAGTGCTCCGGGAGTCGGTTCTAGTGGCACATTCGTGTTTCCACCATCGAAACTCTAGAATATGACGTCGCTTGCAGTGACCCTGGCCACCACATGCTCCGGAGGACAATTCTCATGGCATATTCGATTCCAAAAACTCATGAGTAACCTGTTTATATCAATTTAATGCCGAGAACCCTCGAAACTCTAGAAGATGACGTCCGTTGAAGGTCAAGGTCAAAGTAAAGGTCGACATTGGATAGCCAGGAATAAATCCTAGACTACTAGTAATTTTCTTTGATCCAAACTCCTATATGTTGCCAGATAACCAGTAACTCAAGGAATTAGAATACCCAGTAAATCTTATAATTTCCGAGTTGTGCCTCTATATCTTGAAAATCCTCCATACGATTGAGTTGTGCCCATGAGAACTTTTCATCACAATGCTTCAGAGTATTTTCCCAAAGTATGAACTAAATCCACTGGGACCTAATTTCCATAAGGTTTGTGAGGGGTACTTTACTACTTTTTTGGAAATAAGCCATAATTTTAATTTAAAATAAGTTATATTAGTGTTCTTAGTGTTTATTAGTTTTTTATAAGTTATATAAGTTTTTTTATAAGTAGTGTACAATCTGGAGATCTTGGGGGCACTCTATTATTCCTTCTTCCAATCCAATTCCAATGACCTCGGAACACATCAACCTGTTTCAAAAAATCACGAAGAGGAAGTGCAAAGTTCGGAGGTCGACCTTCTTGCTAAAACCATAATATATTTCATTTGACAAAATACGATCATTTTCGTTTGGAAAAATGTCTGTAATGGCGAGCTTTAGTTGATTTTGTAAAAAAAACCAACAAATATTTGTCCCGGAGGGGCTCATCGATGAAAAAAGGACATATAATTTTACCCTCGATTATTCCTCGCCATACGTTTACTTTTTAAGGGTGCTGAATGTGGGCCTTAGTCATCCAATGGATATTTTCCTTACTAGTATATGTAATTTTGCCAATTTACTGTTCTATCTGAATTTCTTCTTCTTCCTTTTTAGAATAAATTCTGCTTGTTCATTGGCGGATTGATACCTCTATGGAAGGTTGCCACTCCATCTTTTGAGAGGTCATCCGATATTTCTTATACCCATTGGTGATTTATCTCTTGCTATTTTGACCACACGTGTCTCCCTCATTTTGCTTATGTGGTTATTCCATTCTTTCTCTATTTAGTGTCCATTCGTTTAGACACTGTATGCCTGCTTGCTTATTTTACTTATTTTTGCTTTATTTACTTATTTTTTTACATGAATTTCTATCAGTGGCAACCTATTCTATAACAGATTTTATTTATTTTCAAGACGTTTTATGAATTTATTTACTATGTTCATTACTTTGATACAATGAAGTCTTGTCATGATGAAAGCTAAAGCTTTAAATGTAATAAAACCGATCAAGTAACTAAGTGTTTATGTATTCTCCATTAAACAAAAATATTAGTCAAGGCGAATTTAAGCTTGAGACACTAATAAGACACACTGTACACATAACACGCACATTTACGCCATAAAACATATTAAATCGCCAATTAGCTCGACGATGCTTCAAGTTATCTACTGCACAACTTGAAATTTGGCGGCTATGCCAAACAGAAGATATTAGTCAAGGTTGAATGCCAAAGTATGCATACCTAAGACTTAAATTGCTCGTAACACGTAATTTATGTATGGCGACAAAAAGAATGGAAAGTGCTAATGAAAACTGCGAGGGATGGGATTGGAAGGAGAAAAAAAATGTAGAATATGCAATTATGTATTTAGTAGAATCATTTTGAATAACAATAAAACACTGACAACTTTTGTTTTCAAAACTTCCACAAAATTTATTACAAAATAATGTCATTACAGCTGTTTTGGCAGAGTGCCTTTTTCAACTGATGTATTTTACTATATGTCTTCACTTATAGACTATATTATTTAACTGACTAGGTTAAGGAGGCGGGAGCTGTTTGTCACAAGTTGGTCATTCAGAATTATATCTGTATTTTAATTGATTAATTTATATAGATAGTCCAGAAAGCCACCGCGCATGCGCTAGGAAAAATATTCCGATTCGGATTTTTTGCACAATCTTACTCAAAAAGTGTTGCCAGAACCAAAAGTGGGTCAAAAATTTTTTAAACGTTTTTTTTTGTTTTTTTTTTCTAAAATTATTTTTTTTGCAAGGAACAAAGTTTTTTTAGGGTTTTTGGATCATTCCAAACAGAAAAGATCTTTAGTGACTTTTCTCTAAAGCTGATAGTTTTTGACATATGTATAAGCGATTAAAAATTGAAAAATTGCGAAACCGGCCATTTTTAACCCTCAAAAACTATGTGAAAAACTGAAAATTTAAATGTTGCCAAGGTAGTTAAATATTCTTTAAACATCGATTGATGAAATCCCGAAGAGTTTTTTGCACGACAATATTCAAAACTCTTTTGTTTTTTAATTGCTAATCAAGCGTGCGCGACACTATTTTCCACCGTTGCATGTGTATACAGTATGGTGCAAATGAAAGGAATAAATTCCTTATTTCGTAAATTTTCATTGAAAACATTAATTTCAAAACTGTTTTTTCTACAAGGTATTTTTTCGTCGCAGCTGAGCTCATCGTAAAATTTTTTATACGTTTTAATACGTTTATCTTTAAATTCCGGTATAATACCCCACTATTCTGCTATTCCTGCAGCTTTTGCTAAAGTCTCGGAAAACGAACTTCTTATTTCTCGAAGATTATGACGAGTTTTTTCAAAAAGTTGAAGGGCGACTGTTAACTCTGCCGTTTCAGATTGCAAAAATTTTGATGTTAGATTAATAAAGTTAAGTACATATTCTAGATTGAATAGTAATCTTAACGGCAAATTCAAAATTATTCATATTATGCTCTTATAATGTATTAGCTTCTCATTTTTCATCGTTTTTTTAGACAGCAATGAAATTTTCGTTAAAGATTTCATTATTTGTCGAAAAGCTCGAAGCAAAGCCGAATAACAGCATCATGTATGGATGACCACCGGGTTTCACGTAACCTTTTAAGTGTTGGCAAACGCGATGAATCCAAAGTAAAGTCGCAATAGTACATACTAGTAGATCCCATCTTTTAATATTTGCACTAAAAAAAGCATACATGGATGATAATCTGAAAACTGCATATAACACTCACAATTGGTACTAGAAGAAAAGAACAGTCTGAGAGAGACCGAATATTCGCGGTGTGCAAGTACTTGAAAGGGAATTGAGAAACAATCGTGCGCGAATAGCGGAGAAATATTGCAACTTTCTTAAATAATTCATATTGTCAATTGAAATTGTCAAATTGACGTACATTTCATATCTACTGTCATTGAAGAAGAAAAATTATATATTGCTCCACAATATTGATATGATATACAATTATTATATAAAGGTAAATTTAATTAATTGTACTTTGCTTGCAGTACTGCATTTTAATAACTAATTTTATTTACTACATACAATTGTTTACGTTTTAATAAAATAACCTGAATTTTATTTTTTCTTCTTATTATTTTTTTGGACTATGTCCTTGACAATTATCCAGTAACCAGGTCTAATATAATTGGCCAATATAATTAAAAGTGCGACTAAAGTTGCAGAGCGTAGAAATAGGTGTCGCTTTGCCAAACTTGCACGGTCCCAATAGCATGAAATTAGTACCGACATACAAGCTTGTTTTAACATCCATTAGATTGAATTCTAGTTTTGTCAAAGTGACATTCAGTTTTAATAACGGGAACGTCAAATAAACGTTTATTTTTTCATTGGTAAAAGGTCTGGTTTTCCTTGCAAAAAAAAACAGAATTAAGAAATTGATAAGTATTTCAAGTTAGGAAAATGGTAACCTTTACAACTGAACACAAAATTCAAATTAATAACTGGCATTATTTGGAAAGTAGTGCCGACCATATAATCGGTAGGTTTTTGTTTTCATTCGAAGACCCTGTACCACCAAAATCTACAATTCACATTATTTTTAAATTTGAGAAAACTGGTTGTGTCAAGAATTGTAGAAAATACACGGATAGTAATGAAAAATTTAATTTTAAATATGTACATAAAATTATAAAATTGTTATTTTTTAGAATCAATTGTTTAAATTTACGCCGTTGAATTTATTATGTTATTTTTCATGAACTTAAATTAAAGGAACTGTTGATTTAATCTAAGATCTGAACCTGCTTTTATAATCTGTAATAAAATCCTTAAAATATTTCCCCAGACCATCTAGAAAATAAACTTTCTTTCGGCAAAAACGTACTGACAAGACTGGCCATAGTGCTTACGGGTCTATCACAGACATGCGGTTACATGTTATTCTCACGGACATACACGCCTATATAATATTTTTTCTCAGTTCGTTGCGTTGCTTAATGCCCTATAGTCAGATAATTTTTTTCCATACCTGCATAATCTCTTAATTATATCGTAAAAAAACCAACTCCTGTACACCAGCAACGCCATCATTCAACACTAGGTTCAGTTGTGGGATGCACAATGAACATAGGAAGCTGTTGTTTCAATGTCAGTGCCTTTTTACGCGTGAATATACACCACTTATAACGCTTGCCCCATCATACCCATTTCCTCTGCAGTTGTGTACAGAAAGGTGATTTGATTGTATAAATTTTAAAATATCATTTACAAGACCTTCTGCACTTTGGTCTAATATGCGAATAAATCCCAAAAAACTTTCAATAACTTCTGCTTTGGAAGGTAAATTATTTTCATAGCAAGTTATTTTTACATACCGAAAAATAAAGTAAGGTGATCGTTTTCTGAAATATCTTAAGGCGTGTCAAAAATTATTGAATAAAAACAACTTTTTTTAATAAAAATAATCAATTTATTTTCAGCTTCCTGAGCCAGCAAATTTATAAATTCGTTTTGTATTTGGGGGCTCAATTAATTTGTTTTTAAGGTATTGTTTTTATCGATTAATTTAGTTAAAACAGGATCATATTTAGATAGTACAAGAAACACCAACAAAAAATTACTTTTTTGGAATTCACTTATATCTAAACTACAAACATGTCCACGAAACACTAAATTGCACCCGGAAAGAGTAAGAAGTAGGTCAATTACCCGTTTCATTACTTCCTTCCAAATTCCCTATTTTGATGCTTATTGGGAAAATATGTTTTGATTCCCAATTTAAAAAAAAGTAAGTATTAAGCTTGAAGGCTTTAAGGGGCCCCTCCTCACGTCGGGGCCCCCCCGCCTTGCGGGCCCTGAGGGCCTGTCAGCTACGCCACTGCTTAAGGCCTATATTTTAAATATGGAGAATTGATTATGATCGCGCGTACCTAGAAACTGTTTTCCTATTACTGAAATCCTTTTTTTGTTCTGCTATGCGTTTGTTAAAGGTTCTACCAGTTTGACCGATGTAAGTTTTTGGACAGCCACCACATGTCAGTTGAGATACACCGCTCTGTAATTGCTTTTTTTGGCTCTTATTGTTCCTAATGTATTTGCTTAAGTTGTTTTGTTTTGAAAGCTGGTGTTACTCCTTTCTTTTTTGTGTTGGGCTATTTTTGTTGATATTTTGTCAGTATACAGTGCTAGTCAAAAGTCCGTACCCCCCCTCGTATCTTTTGAACGGTTATACCTATAATAGTGAAATTTGGAGGGAGGAAATAAACGGACGTAAGCTTCTTAACTAGTCATGACAGGTGACGTAATAGTGACAGATGACTTTACAGCGCCACTGTGACAGATAATTTTAAATGAGACCTTATGGCAAGTGATACCTCGTTAGAAAGGTACATATTGAAAATACCTATTCAGTCATACTAATTTTGTTTGAATTTAAGCTAATTTTGATGAATAAATAAATAAATATAAAATTGTAGTTTCGCATTTAATTAATAAAAATTAAAAATTCCGCCAATGATTACTTGTCAAAAAGGTTGAGGTTGACATAAAAGCTACTAGAGAATTGAAAAACGTCAACTTTTTTGACAAAAAAAACCATAGGCGGACATTTGAATTTTTATTAATTAAATGCGAAACTACAATATTATATTTATTTAATATATTCACCAAAATCAAAATCAACTTAAACCCAAAAAAATTAGTATGACTGAATAGGTATTTTGAATACCTTTCAAACGAGGTATCACTTGCCATAAGGTCCCATTTAAAATTATCGGTCACAGTGGCTCTGTAACGTCATCTGTCACTATTACGTCACCTCCCATGACTACTTAAGAAGCTTACGTCCGTCTATTTCCTCCCTCCAAATTTCACTACTATAGGTATAGCCGTTCAAAAGATAAGAGGGGGGGTACGGACTTTTGACTAGCACTGTATATGTAATCGAGTAGAAGGTACTGGTTTTTTTTCTAGTGGCGGGAAGACTAATTTTAGGACATTTTTATGCAGTTTTTGGTTTCAAATTTTGTTTATTATTTGTTCGTTGTATCCATTGTTTACTGCTGTTTTATTAATGATAATCAACGCCATATCCAAATTATTTTTTGACAAGGGAATTTCTGGCAATCTATGTATGTAACTTGTTATGACAGGATGCTAATTTATGCTGTGTGGGATGGGATGATGAATTGTGTAAAGGTGTGTCAGTATGGGTAGGTTTATGAAATACGCAGAACTGATGTTCGTTTTTTTACAATTATTTTGTGTTTATTCAATTTACTCTGTACAATTCTTGAATTTTTTTCACGTATATTAATTTTGTCGATCTTGTTTAGATATTTTAAGTGTACAATATGAAAAAGTTGATGTTAAATTTTAAAATTTTCTTTGGTGTTTAATGTTCAACCAAAATAATCGCGTAACAGTTAGGCAATCGCCTTTAAGTATTTTTAATATAGTTGTTTAATAATAAAGGACCCCGCAGAAACTTTATGGGCAATGGCTTTCTGTCAAATGCTCTGAAACTTTGGGTTGTGGTAGTCCTTGATGTATAGAAAAATACTCAATAGGCACGTAGCTCCAAAAAATCATGCTTTTAAGATAAGCCTCTGAAGTTATAGGTACAGTGAGGACGTTTGAGTTGGAATAAATTCATTTTCTCTTGAAATGGGCGACTCTGGAGAAAAATTACGAATCAGGTCGATTTTTATTTTTAAATTATAATGTTTTGGCATACCTATATATCATACTAGTGACGTCATCCATCTGGGCGTGAGGCGTAATGACGCAAACGATGATTTTTTAAATAAGAATGGGGGTCCTGTGATAGGGTCCTGTGAAAGGCTATACAATTCTCTATTCACTAATATAAACATTAGCATAATCATTTATACAGGGTGTCCAAAATTTTTTTTAAAATAAACTTTATATTCAGATTCAACGTCCTCGAAAACATAAAGAATGACAACAATTGGTTATTCACCTTAAAGTTGATTTTCGTGGTCGTTTTAACGTCGTTTTAGGGGTTGCTGCCGTTCGCCTAATAGATTTTATTGCGAGCTATGCCGATATAATTTTACATTATTTTGCTATTTACGTTTATTTTGACGTTTCAAATTCTTCTGATTTAATTGTATTTGCCTCATTCATAATGAAAATTCAGAAATATATTATATACATTTTAAAGTAGAAGACTTCATCATACTCACCTCACAAATCAGATTAAGATTGTACAGAGTGACAGTCCTGAGAGAAAGTTACTATGCAAGATATTTGGAAGTTTGTGAAAATGGAACATAAAAGCACATATACAACGTTAAATAACACAAGAAGCATATACAAGCACAAGTTCAGTGGAAAAGACATCATTAATTTCCTTTAAAGTTCATTACACATAGTCGCTGACATTTCTACGTGATATTTGGAGTCAGCTGTTTAGCAATTCGCTAACAATAATTTTAGAATTATTTTTAATATTTTGGCTGTAATCATACAGGGTGTCATGAGGGACTATACATACTTCTACCTCCTATGTAGACTTCTATGTGGAATAACAAATAACTTAAAATGTGTCTGATCCCATTGTTTAATAATGTACAGAGCGAGTGGATTTTGACTGACATTTCTATTCGTCATAACTTTTGAATGGTAAGTTCCATGAGTCTCATGTTTTGATCAAATGTTACTACCAGCTAATCAACTAATTTATTCAAACTAGAGAAAAATCAAAGTTTTCAAAACTCAAAAATTATAGACAATTAATATGGCGATCTAGATCACCTGCTTTTAACCCTATCGACTATTCCATATGGGGTCGATTGAAAGAAGTACTGGTTTATCGAGAAAATATAAATACACGACAATAAATAATTGACGAAATTTTGTGACAAAATTGATTCTTGTCACTATATTGGAAATGATCTCTTAATTTTTAAGAGGTCAATTAGAAATTTGATGGTCCGACAAAGATGTATAGAATAACGAGAGATATTATAATAACCGATCATATGTGCCTAGTAAAAACGTTTTGGGGCCTCAAATTTATATTCCTTAATCCGAGATATTCATTTAACCAGTATTCTAATAAGCGGGTTCGACGGTATATACTATAGATTCCATTCTTATGAAGTAGACCAGATAGAGAAGGACTATTAATTACGGTAGCATTTACAAAAAATAGGAATATAAAAATTAAATTAGATCGAAACAATGCAAGTTAACCTAATGTTACATCTTACATCAACAAAAGAAATTTAAACTCAGTTATATGTCAATATATTGAATATGAATTTAAATGCAAGTCTTTAAGTTAAAATGTTTGCTTAGGTAAGTCGTCAATCGGCGACTTAAGCTTGAGCAAAAATATCTGCAGTTAAGTAAATTTTTTTAGATGGTGGAAAGAAATTCAACGGACTTAAGTAAAGATTATTTCTTAAGATCAAATTTTCACTTAAATCACGTTGGTGGAACTGGGCGATAGTGTAACATATTCATGGTGTCGCATTAATTTGGTAGAAATTAATCCACCATATAATTTGAGCTTTTTAATGAATAATTAACTTATGGATTTTAGTTTTATATTCATATACTTTTGAACTGAATAGAATAATTGAATGTCAAACATGATGTTTTCTCAAATAGTAGTAAATATAGCAATATGTAACAAAGAGATTAAAATATTTGTAGTATGAAAACGTTAATAGTATAAATATTAATTTTTTATAGCTTCCATCACACAATATTCCTATATATAAATTATGATTAATAATTTTAATCTAATTAATTACATATAATTAACATTTTTTTAATATTTATTAAAAATTTAAAGGCATTTTTTGCACAAAAGGTAAGCAATGTATTCAATAAAACAGAATTAAAAACGAATTTAAAATAAATAAATCCAAAATTGACAAGATCTTTTGACAGCTAAATGAGATTAAAAAATCATAGGGTTCTAAAACTAACTCTTGAATTGGGTCCCGGTGAATTCGTAACTATTTTAATCCCCCATCCTAATTACAGGCCAATTGGTAACTCTGAATAATCAGGTAATTTTTCGGTAACCGATCAACTACCGGTGAATTTGTAACTTACTTTTCTAAGTAATTACTAACGATGTTGATAATCTAATACCGGTATTCCAGGTATGTACCTGTATAAATTACCCTCTTTGAAGGTGGTGTAAAAGTTATTCATCATTTATGTATTATCTCTTGGACGAGTTACATGAGAAAGTCGAAATAAATTTTGTTAAAATGGCTGAAATACTTGTAGCAGATTTCGTAAAGAGTGAACGTGGATAAAGTTAGGTGACAACTTCAATAATTATAATCGACTTATGATCCTTCTCAAATATGCTCGGAACATTAATAAAAACATTAAAATATTAAGAATTTTTGAAAAACATCGATTTTTTTCTACTTTCATTGCTTATAACTTTAAAACGATTCATTTTGGAACAAAGTCGTAGTGAAATAAAATAAAGATAATTGAATTTTGTATGATATACGACTGGTTAAAAATGTCTTAAATTATTGCCCTTCCTGCAAAATAGAAATAAATACAAAGTAAGGTGGTAAAATAAGCCTGTTTTTATTTAGTGTTTTTCAACAACTTTGGTTGCATTTAGAACCTTCTTAATTCTATTATAAAATCCTTATAATATACTTAAATTGTCCACCAAATTTAATTAAAATGGACCTGATAGATTTTGCATTATAATTTTGCAATCTAATTTTTTTTTTAAAAGTTCAAATTTTTTAAAAACTTTCTGAACAAAAAGTAGACCATTTAGAGGTTTGCTAATTTTTTTACATAGGGAGCGTTCAAGTATTACGTAATGCGATTTTGAAGATTTTTGACCCCCTTACCCCCTGCGTAACGCACTGTAATGGGCGTTTAACTATTACGTAACGCAATTTTTTAAGATTTTTGACCCACCTCCCCAACCTGCGTTACGTAATACTTGAACGGTTCCATATAAAGAGGCACTCTACCTATCCAATACACTTTACATAATTAAAATCGGATTATCTAAGAGGCCTCAGCACTGCTTTATAAACAATTCTTTGGCTTATAAACAAATACGGTGAGGACGCTTGAGACGGAATAAATTCATTTTTTCGAGAATGGGCAACTCTGGAGATAAATCCGAAACAGGTCGATTTTTCTTTTTTTTTTTTAATTATAAATTTTTTGGCATATATATCAAACTAGTGACGTCATCCATCTGGGTATGATGACGTAATCCAGTGGTTCCCAACCTTTTATGTCTGGCGACAACCTTCTGATGTTTTTTCATATTCGCAACCCATCCCTCACCCATGATGATATATAATGTACGCTACTCAGCTACTGTAACAGCCACGCCGGGACCCACCTGAAATCTGCCCGCTACCCACTAGTGACTAGTGGGTCACGACCACGACCCACCGGTTGGAAAACGCTGACGTAATCAATGATTTTTTTAAATGAGAATAGGGGTCGTATGATAGCTCATTCGAAGGGATATGCAATTCTCTATTTCCTAATATAAACCTTAACATATAATTATTTATACAGGGTACCCAAATTTTTTTAAATTAAATTGAGACAAAAGAAGAATGTATGTATATAATTTATTTAATTCGAAATACATTTTACTGTTGTCCTAAAACAGAAAAAAAATGTTTTATTTGATAAACAACTACTGTTTTTCACTTAATTCAATATTAGTTGCCACTCATCAGCCTCTTAGCAGTTTTAACATTTAAGTTAAGAGAAAAGCAATGTTTATTTTTCAAATTCACATTTTTTTTTGTTTTCGGACTGCAGTAAAATGTATTTTGCATTAAATAGATTACCGTCCTACATTCTTTTTTGTCTTAATTAAATTGAATCAAAAAACTTTTTTTGGGCACCCTGTATAAATAATTATGTTAATGTTTACATCAGTGAATACAAAATTGAATAGCCTTTCCAATGAGCTATCACACGGCCCCTATTCTCATTTAAAAAAATCATCGATTGCGTCATCACGCCCAGATGGATGACGTCACTAGTATGATATATATATATACCAAAAAATTAGAATTTAAAAATAAAAATTGACCTATTTCGGGATTTACCTCCAGAGACACCCATTCTCCAGAAAATGAATTTATTCCAACTCAAACGTCCTCACTGTATTTGTTTATAAGCCAAAAAATTGTTTATAACTTTAAAACAGTGCTGAGGCCACTTAGATAATCCGATTTTAATTCTGTAAAGTGTATTAGTATATGTAAAGATTTTAAAAAATTTGAACTTTTTTTTAAAAATTTAGATTGCAAAATTATTATGCAAAATCTATCAGGTCGATTTTAATGAAATTTGGTGGACGATTTAAGTATTTTATAAGGATATTCTGTGCGAATTACGAAGGTTCTAACTGCAACCAAAGTTGTTGAAAAACACTGAATAAAAAGAGGCTTATTTTGCCGCCTTATTTTGTATTTATTGCTATTTTACAGAAAGGGTAATAATTTAAGACATTTTTAACTAGTTGTATATCATACAAAATTCAATTATCTTGATTTTATTTCCCTACGACTTTGCTCCAAAATGAATCGTTTTAAAGTTATAAGCAAAGAAAGTAGAAAAAAATCAATGTTTTTCGAAATATTTTAATTTTTTTAATAATGTTCCGGGCATATTTGAGAAGGAGCATAAGTGAATTATTATTATTGAAGTTGTCACCTAACTTTATCTGCAAAAATCGGAATGACACCTCGCACATTCGCAAATAGACGTTTTTTTACAGATCCGCCCTTGTCTATACATATAATATTGTTTCAATTATTTTATTAAGTGCTTTAAATTTTTATTTTTTTATAGGTACATATTATTATAATACACAACATGTTTTTAAGCAAACCAAGAACCATTCGCTTACATAATAATGCTATATGCCCCGTGTTGGCTTAATCCGTTACTGTTCAAATTTATTTCTTACCTTTTAAATTAACTAACTGGTGTATTGGAATTAAACAATGGTTTCAAATTCACCTGTATAAATTGCGAGTTGTGAGGGTCAGGTAGTAAAAAAGTTACGAATTGGCCGGTGTACATTTTGATTTGAAAAAGTTTGTCATTAAGAGTTACGAGTTGGCGCGTGTCCGTTGAATTGTGGCATGTTTAAATGTTATGTTTATAATATATGAGATTATATTCATATTATAGTCATTTTATGAGATTAGCCACAGTTCGGTTGTAATGACAAATACATATTTTACATAAAAAAATACTTGACGTTTCGATTTCTACTCGGGAAATCATTATCAAATAATAATTAAGAACAATTTGTTGAGTAGGTGTGTCAGTCGGCGGCTATAGATACCTCAACAAATTTGTCTTATTTTTTTTTGGTAATGACTTCGGGAATAGAAACCGAAACGTCAAGTATTATTTTAGGTAAAATATGTAAATAAAAATCATATTTTACGGGAAACAACTAAACGTTTATAAATATAGTAGGCTATTGACTATGCCAAAAAAAATGGGTAAAATAATAGTTATTCATGTATCAAGTCAGTAAAGTGACTCTTTATCGAACGAGTCTGATATTAAAAGAAGAGCGAGCGTAGCGAGCGAGGCGAGTAACAGACGAGTTCGATAAGGAGCCTTTACTGACGTGGTGCATACAAAATTTTATCGCCAACATATATTTTTTAAATTTAATGTTGTGGTTATAAACGACAATAATGGAAAATACATATTCAAAATAAAGAGAGATTGTAATATTAAGTAAATACATATGTACTAACAAAAAGTATACCTGAAAAATTTGTGATACAATTAAATGTCTTTTATTCATATTTCCGGTAAAAACTGTATGATATTGTTGATAATATTTGTATTGTCTCTAAGAAGCTCAGATATGTCCCTGGGAATGTTGAGTTTACTTCTCGTTTGCTGGTATATTTGAGAATCGGTTAAGATATGTTTTATTGATATAAAATAATATTTGCCAACATAATTTGATATTGGTTTTAACACTTACTTGCAATTCACAATTTAAGAACTTTTAAAATTTTAGACGTCATAATAATTTCATGACAGTGATGAAAGATAACTTGCAAGATGGCCGCTTTCGATTTTTAATCGGTAGTTATCAACATTGAATAATTACTAAATCGGTAAAGTTTTAATTTATTTTATATAAATATAATTACAAAATACTACAGAATTTCACTTTTTGACATAAATTTAATTGATTATTTCATTAATGAGATTCTGACCAATAGAAAGCTACAGAAATAAAAATTAAACTGATTATTTTTTAATGATTTTAACTTCCAATGGTATAGTAAGAAATTTGATCACGTGTTTAATTCTGTCCAATCAGAATAAAATTATACTGAGAATTATCTACTGCAGAAAATTACCGATAGAATTTTTTTAAGTAGATTGTTTCTGTTTAATGGCAACCAGTTTCCTAGTTTTGACAACTGTCACATTTAAGAAAATATCCATAATATACGTATTAAAAAATAATCTTACGAATATCACACGACAGTAAGAATAAATAAGAAAATAATGCTTCATTTTTACTCAAATTTGTTGTCATTAGGCAATAGCCACTCGAGCCCTGCGGGCTCTCGTGTCTATCCTCGATCCCTCTTTAAAAAATATGTTTACACAACACTTGTTATCATTGAGCGAACACTTTGAGAAATATTTTTCCGAAGATCTGGAGTAATATGACTGGGTCAGAAACCTTTGCAGTTATCCACATTATCGACACTTTCAACAGAGGAAGAAGAACAACTGACAAAAATTGTCCTGTGATTCCAGCCTAAAGCTTCAATACGATAAGGACACACTGTTTGAATTTTGGAGCTCAGTTTCTCATCAATATCATGCCATCAGCACTGCAACATTAAAGGTTTTATTACCATTTGCGACTTCGTACTTGTGCGAAACGGAATTTTCTGCAGTGACAGTATTTAAAAACAAGTACAGGTCAAACATAAACTTAGAAAAAGAAATGATAGTGGCAATTTTCAAATTGGAGCCCCGGTTTCATAAGCTGTGCTCAATTGAATTATAAATTGTAAAATTCCCTCATCTTCTTTAGTCTTATAAAAGTGAATTATAAATTGTAAAATTCCCTCATCTTCTTTAGTCTTAGCATCCGTTATGGCTTGCAAATTTTAGAAGCCTCGGAGGTGTAACCAGAGAAGGTTCCCATTGTTTTCAATCTGGTGGGATGTAGAGTAATATTTTTGGTGTTATTTTATGTGCTATTAGATTGAACACTTAGTCTAATATTTTAAATATTTAATTTATAAATTTTATTTATACCTAATATTTAAATATTATTAGATATATTGAGAACGACTTCCGAAGTGGAAATCTAAACGTCAAGTAAACTTAATTTTGAAGTAAAATTGTGAATTACTTCCAACAAAAGTAGTAATATTTTAAGTTCTTATCTTGCAGATAACTATAAGCTATAACAACTATATTTTATGTTATTTTTCCGTCGACCGTCCATTTATGATCAATTTTAACACCCTCAAAATCATTGATTAATGACCCCCTATTAATGAATGATTTTCTATTAATGAACGATTTTATTATAGGCAATACAACATACATTTTGTAACACACATAAATTCAGTAGTTTGTCAGTTTTGGTTTGTTTACATATTGAGAACTGTCAAAGCGTATGTATTTGACTTGCCATTAGTCACTGCGCGTGTACCACCTTTATCGCGAATGCCTCAATACCTTCCTTTAATTTCAGTAATTGTACTATTTCGAATATTAATGTTTACAATAATAAAACTACCACTAAGGAAAATTAAACTTTGAATAAAGTTAATGAAAGCTGAAAAAATTGTTGTTTATCGTTAAGTAAATAAAAATTTAAACTAAGATATCTTTATTTCTGAAAAGTACGGTCGACGGAAAAGTTTTGTAACGAACTCGTGAATTAAAATGGCGATTAACAATCTCGAACATTAACGCGCTCGCCCCGCTTACGCGTTAAAATATCTAAATTGTTAATCGCCCTTATTAATACACTTGTTGGTTAAATAACTATTAATATTTTTAACGTTTTAAAATATCGGTTTAATTTTAGGGATAATACCTATATAAATAAATATAAACAGTGTATAATAAAGCCTTAGTCAAATAGAGTGCTACCATTTAAAGGGGTGCGTTTTTGAGAAATGGGTGAATTAGTCCCTGGGCACAGGTTACATTAGGGTGAGTTCTATGCACTTTTGGTACAGACATGTTTACATAAAAATTGTTCCTGGTTAAATTTCCTACCTAAATATAACTTTTTAAAGTCAAATATATTTTTTTTACAAAAATATATTCAAAAGGAAAAGCACAAAGAAACCCAAAAGAAAGAAATTTTGTTCTCTGTCCCATAACTTTTGTCCACGGGGATATAGGTATAGGCATTGCTTCACATAAAAAAAACTTACATATTTTCTCTTTAAAATTATGTTTGGTAGAGGTCATTAGGATTTACAGTTTTCGAAATATGATTTTTGAAAGTTCGCCACTCACAGCAATTTTGGGTAATTTTCCTTATTATTTCGCAAATATTGTTCGGTAACTTTTTTCTACGTAACTTTAGGCATATGCAACGGTGCATGTAGGAAGAATAGAAATCAATTACCTTTAAAATGTTCTACAGTATAATGTTGTACGACTTCTTTTAAAGAGGTTATCTTTTTCAAGATTATATACTTTTAACGAGTTTTTATATTTTTTACGATTATTTTTTAAATTTCCCATTATAACTTTTTTTTTCTACATTTAGGTATATATTATATAATAAAAAAGAAATATTATTCTGTTTACTTTAAAATGATGTATTATAAAAAATTCTAGGATGATTGTTGAATAAGATATGCTTTTTCAAAATGTAATAAGTACTTGCAACGCTTTTTGATTTTAAGATTATTTTTGAAATTTCTCATTATAACTTTTTTATGTGATTGTGTGTTATGATTGAATCTGATTTTTTAAAGGTAATACTTTTAATCCACTTGACTCTGTCGGGCAAACTTCAAAATATGGATTAATACCAATATTTACTATCAAAGCTTATGCACCACAAGCTTTGCTTGAAAAAATAGCATGTAAATGTAGCAAAGGATGTACAAAAAAATGCGGTTGTAGGAGATATGAATTAGTTGTTCAATATTCTGCAAAGGATGCATCTGCATGGGTACTAAAATTGTGGAAAATCTAAGATAACTGAGGTGTCAGAGGAAGATATTGAAGCTAATGCTAACAAAGAGATGGACTTTGATTTTGAAAATTTTGTAAATGTCAACGTTTAAATAATTTTAACTAAAGTGACGTTTTCTAAGACTAATGTTTATGTAATTTTTGTAAAAGAAATAATTTTAAATAATCCAGGTAAAAAAATATCAAAGAATCACTCGGTTTCCATTATTTAAATATAGATGGTACACCATTTTAAAGAACAGAAAGTAAGCCCTCTTTATCGAGCAATATAATATAGTATATTCATGTACAAGAAAAAAAAGTTATAATGAGAAATTTAAAAAATAATCCTAAAATCAAAAATAATCCTAGAATTTTTTGTAATACACCATTTTAAAGTAAACAAAATAAACTTTTTTTATTATACTATATAATATATACCTAAATGTAGAAGAAAAAATGTTATAATGAGAAATTTTAAAAATAATCGTAAAAAATGTAAAAAATAATATTTTTTTATATTAGGTATTAGTATACAGCGTGTCTACTTAAGTTGGAAACATATGGGAAACTTTTTTATTATGAATTTTACGAAAAAAAGTTATTCTTTATAAAAAGTTCTGCATGCCCCAAAACCTAAGATTCAATCATCAGATATCAAATTTTCTCAATATTATACGAGGTATGTCAAAAAATATGAATTTCGGTCAAGGGTAAAGTACATTTATTTCTCTCAATATCGAAAATTCTTATGATAAAAAGTTGTTTGGAATTAAAAACCAAGATAAAATATGCAATTACATGCTTCTAATTGAAAAAAAAATATTCTCAAATTTATGGATAGCCAACATCGTTTTTAATTATTACAAATATGATAACTCGTTTATTATTCATTTTACGAAAAAGTTATTCTTCATAAAAAGCTTTGAATGGTCTAAAATCTAAGACACAACCATGATATATCAACTTTTATTAATTTTATACGAGGTGTGTCAAAAAATATGAAATTCGCTCAAGATTATAGTACATATATTTCACATTGAAATATTTCACAATATTTCAATTAGAAGGATGTAATTGCATATTGAAACATAGTTTTTAATTTTAAACAACTTTTTTTAATAACCGTTTTCAATATTGTGAAAAATAAAGGTACTTTATTCTTGAGTCAAATTCATATTTTTGGACATACCTCGTATAATTAATAAAATGTGTTATATGATGGTTGCATCTTCGGTCTTAGGACATACAGAGTTTTTTATAAAGAATACATTTTTTTCGGAAAAGTAATAATAAAAGAGTTATCGTATGTGTAATAAACAAAAACGAAGTTAGTGTCAATAAATTTGAGATAAATTTGGAAAATATTTTTTTCCAATTAGAAGCATATAATTGCATATTTGATTCTAGTTTTTATTTCCAAACAACTTTTCATAATAAGAATTTTCGATATTGAGAGAAATAAAGGTACTTTACTCTTGAACGAAGTTCATATTTTTTGACATACCTCGTATATATTGACAAAATTTGATATCTGATGATTGAATCTTAGGTTTTAGAGCATGCAGAACTTTTTATAAAGAATAAATTTTTTTCGTAAAATGAATAACAAAAAAGTTTCCCATATGTTTCCAACTTAAGTAGACACGCTGTATATAAGGTATATATTAGGTATATAGTATATATAATATAATATTATATTATAATATATTATATATTATATAATAATATTATTTTATTTTTATATTATATTATAAAAAAAGGTTAAAAGTATAAAACCTTGAAAAACCATAATCTCTTTAAAAAAAAGTCGTACAACATTATACAGTAGACCATTTTAAAGGTAATTGATTTCTATTCCTATTACCTGTACCATTGTATATACCTAAAGTTACGTAGAAAAAAGTTACAGAACAATATGTGCGAAATAACAAGGACAATTGCCCAAAATTGCTGTGGGAGAACTTTGAAAACTCATATTTCGAAAACCATAAATCCTAATTACCTATACTAAACAATATTTTAAAGAAGAAATGTCTAGGTTTTTTTCTATAAAGCAATGTCTATACCTATATCCTCGTGGACAAAAGTTATGGGACCAAAAACAAAATTTCTTTCTTTTGGGTTTCTTTGTGCTTTTTCTTTTGAATATATTTTTGTAAAAAAAAGTATCATTGACTTTAAAAAGTGATATTTAGATAGGAAATTTAACCAGGAACAATTTTTATGTAGATATGTTTGTACCAAAAGTGCATAGAACTCACTCTAATGTAACATGTGCCCAGGGACTAATTCACCCATTTCTCAAAAACGCACCCCTTTAAATGGTAGCACTCCGCGGTTTTTTCATATATAGATGTACATTGCTCATATGAAATAATAAAACCCTGTTAACGTTGTAGTTCCTTTTAGCTATCTTATTTTGAATATAATCAATAGCCTAAAATGTCAAGATAAGAAATAGATCTATCAAAAACCTTTATCAACGCCACTTTAATTGTATCAGAGAAATCATAGCAAGCAAAACTAATGAAATCAGTTATGAGAATCTGGATAGGATGGCTAAGCTGATTACAAAACATCTCCATGCACTTGAAATGTACGATCGTGTAGAATTAGAACTACTCTACAAACTTTGGTGGGAAAGAGCAACTGGAAGCTGACAACGCGTTTGTTACCCAAACTACAAAGACTACTTCTAAACTGTTAGAATTCAAACAGATTACATTGAATTTAGTGTCTAAAATAGGCACATAAAATGCCAAACTGTTAAAAGTCGTTCAATTTTAAGACATACTTAAATACTGATGAAAAAAGCTTGGAAAAACAAAATATAACTAAACAAATATGACTTTTGAGTGGGGGCAAGCTTGTCGAGTTTGTAACTTATAAGTATTGACACGGATAAGTAGTGAAATATTAATTGATCATCATCATCATTCAACCCGGATCTATCCACTGCTGGATATAGGTCTCACTCAGTTTTTTCCATGCATTTCTGTTTTGTGCTGTTTGCATCCAGTTTTTGTCGATCCGTTTTAAGTCATCAGACCATCTGGTTGGCGGACGATCTCTACTTCGATATGCTTCTTGTCTCTCCAGTGTAGACCATGTGTATTATTCGCTGTGTCCATCTGTTATCCGACATTCTAGCTATGTGTCCAGTCACGTTCCACTTTAGGGTCATAATTCTTTCTATGGTATCCGTCACTCCTGTTCTCCGTCTTATCTCCCTGTTCGTAATTCGATCCCGACGAGAAATGCCTAACATTGAGCGTTCCATAGCTCTTTGAGTAACACAAATTTTATTTCTTACTTTCTTGGTTATTGTTAAAGTTTCTGCAGCATAGGTAAGTACTGGCAAGACACACTGATCAAAGACTTTTCTTTTGAGACACATAGGCAGTTCTGACTCAGCTTGCCGAATGCCACCCAAGTGAGTCCTATGCGGCGGCTTAGTTAGCACGTTTTATTATTTCTTCCTATGCGTATTTCATGCTCTAACCACTTATAAGAGGTGGTTTCTTTAATAGGCATGCCATTTACTGAAATCTTTTCGCTTAACACAAGATTTGTCATGATTTGTGTTTTTGTATGGTTGATTTTTAATCCAACTTGTAAGGAGGCTAGGTATAGTTTCTCCACCTGCGATACTGCATTATCGATGCTGTCAGCAAAAAGAACAATATCGTCAGCGAATCTCAAGTGACTAAGTATTTCTCCGTTGATATTAATTCCTTTTTCACTCATATTTGTGTTCTTAAACATATGCTCTAATAATGTTCTAAACAATTTTGGCGAAATTGTGTCTCTGTCACACTCCCCGTGTTATTTTAAATGCGTTGGTCTTTTTATCTGTCAGTTTTACGCTTGCTGTCGCATTTTAATAGATGCATTTAATCATGTTTATATAGATGATCTATACGACACTCTGTTAAGGCTTTCAACATATTTTGATGACTTATGGTGTCAAACGCTCTTTCGTAGTTAACAAATATCAGGACTAATGGCTTGTTATATTCAACACGCTTGTTATATTCTATTAAGTTCTTAATTACTTGTAAATGATCATTCGTGCCATATCCTGCTCTAAAACCTGCTTGCTCTTTTGGCTGATAGAAATCCAACTTACTTTCTAGTCTGTTGGTAAAATTGATGTTTTAATTATAAAAAATAATACAGTGATGAGCACGCTAATAATCGGCAAAATAACGCAAAAGATGGAAAACATAATACGTTGTGAAATAAAAAGTGACGAAAGTAGTAAAGTTGGGAAAATATCAGTAGAAACCTATAATTTAATTTAAATTACATTACCACTATCGAGGGATTAATCTAAAAACTTTAGCTTAATAGCTAGTTGACTTCAGTCATAATTGTATGTATGACGTTGTTCCTAACCTAGTTTTATTAGGTTATGTATATATTTTTCTTCTTTGGTTTATTGGCCTCCACCTACTTGGGTATTTGGCCAGCTCATCGTCTCTGAATAAAGGAAAAATCCCTTATTCACCTACAATTTCGGATTGATATGGGACAAATACAACAAACGTAAAAACTTTTCTCGCTTAGGGATAACTGAGCGATAACAAAAAATGAGGTTCAAGAACAGCATCTCATAAAGATTACACGCCATAACAACGTTAACTCCATAAAATCTTACTTAAATATTGACCAAGAACATCACAACCTAATTATTAACAGCATGCGTGAAAGTACATCGTTGTCAGTTATTGAAACTAACACCTCCGGGTTTTCGTTTAATTTTTCTAGCTGTACAGAGCCAGTAAAAGCAAAGTTGTAGTTCATGAAAAATACGTTCTTATTCGTCAAATTCCAAATCGAATATTTCAACGTGAAATAACCAACAAATGAATCACTTTTCGGGGAAAACTGATCACAACTTTTTTAAAGTGTTTAAAAATCTTTATTTCTATGTTTTATAAAAGTCTCTAGCATCAAAACTAAGCAAGTTGCGCTCAAATTAAAGTTTGTCCCTTTTTTCTTGGTAAAAAAAATCGTGAAAGCCAACCGCCTATTTAGCACCCCAAATGAAATTAATCGTTACCGGTTTACAAACAATTTACTTTACTTATGTATTTTTTATATGATCTGTAAATTTCACCGGTTCTAAGTGCCTATTTTTAAATGGGTTGTAGTTGAAATGACTTGAACGAGTCACTAATCACGAGTGTACGCAAACTTTGGACAGCCATATTTTTACCAAGATTTGTCTTACAAAAAAACAAAATAAAACTAAAATATTTCTAAAAGCAAAAACTACATTTTTGCACGATTGATCATTTTTGACTGTTTACCGTGACAGATTTTACGTCAGTAGGTGACATTTACTAGCAACTCGACGGTAAGTAATCCAACTCGACGGTAAGTACTCCAACTCGACGGTAAGTAATTCACTTACCGTCGAGTTAAAAAATCTCTTAATTTTAATTTATTTTTTGAAAGAATAAAGAAAACTAACGAATTATTTATTAATATTGAAACTTATGGTACAATTTGTTAAATTATTTAATGAAATCCCACTTGTTTGGGCTGTGGTTTCACTTCTAACAGAAACTCCTGCAGAATCGCATGCATTAGTATTGTCCAACATTTTTTTTCTTCAAATACGCGATCAAAGTTGAAAACTTGGAAATATCAATGCCATCATAAAGAAAAACGGTGGATTCAATCATTGAATATTCTGCCCAGAGACTTCCAGGAGCTTTCAACTGCATATGTTTTTGAACTAAATATGCCAATAGAGTCTTTTCTTCGATTCTTAAATTCTTGCCTTCGCACCATTTTTTAAAACTTTGGTAGGTATTTTGATAACGGATTTTGGATTTTTCGGAAATAATTGCGGAACACCCTTCTTCCCAAGCCCGTTCAATTTCTTCAAATTCACTTTCGCTCATATGTATTTTAATTTATAATAATCAAAATTGTACTTAAAATTATTGACAACTAAATAAAAACTCAATTCTCCATTGTTGTTATGCACCCTAGTTACTACCTAACAACCAAAGTATCTATCTTGATAAAATGAATGAAACTAGTCAATATGACGAAAATGTTTAATTTTATAATTTATAATGGTATCAATCGTGCAAAAAACGTTACAAGCATGTCGAACGTTAAGGGTAACCGATCTCAGACAATAATTGGAGTCGTCGCTCTGCTCCTCCTCCAAACAATTGTCTTCGATCGGTATAAAACCCTTACCGTTCTCCATACTTAATATACTATTATTTACTCTTTAACATTTTTTTGTATCACTAATACGTTTTAAGTTATTTTGAAAAAGGGGATTTTTCCAAAATGAAATTTTTTTTACACTGTAAATCCAACTTTTTTACAAAATAAGCAGTTCGAACCGGTCAAAGTTATAGATCATTATACACACATTACAGATCATTATACCCACATTACAGATCATTATACATACAGTATGGTGTAAATTAAAAGGAATAAATTCGTTATTTTCTAAACTAGCAACTTTATGGAAAAATCCTGAAATAGGACGATTTTCAATTTTAAATTCTTATTTTTGGACGTATATATCATACTAGTGACGTCATCGATCTGGGCGTGGTGACGTAATCGATGATTTTTTAAATGAGAATAGGGGTCGTGTGCTATCATTTGAAAAGTTATTCAATTCTCTGTTCAGTAATATAAACATTGAGGGGTTACATAGGTCTTGCGGGTAAAAAAAACTGACTTTTTAAAAAAATTATATCTCGAAAACTAAAAATTATTTTTATTTATAATTGGAACATGTAAAAGTATAGAACTTAAGGTACTCTCAAAAAAATATTCAGCCAAAAATATTCATTTTTGTAGAGTTCACTGCAATTTTTTGACAACAGCCCTTTTTTTGCGGTGGGCAGCATAACTAAGTCCAGTCTCATCTGAAATGAACTCTAGTGGATAGTGAATGAACGAATTAAAAAAAAAAAAATGAAATTTGAAGATTTTACATAAGTTTAAACACATTTTCGACCTCAATTTTTCTCATTTTTTCAAAAATGACCATTTTTAAAGTAGTTTTTTTTTATAAAACAAAAACCACTTTACCTAATAAAAATTCCTTTATTCATTCACTAGCCAGAGGTATAAACTACAAGAAACTTTTTGATTTTTTGATTTCAGATGAGACTGGACTTAGTTATGCTGCCCACCGTAAAAAAGGGCTGTTGTCGAAAAATTGCAGTCAACTCTACAAAAATGAATATTTTTGGCAGTAAATTTTTTTGAGAGTACCTTAAGTACTATCCTTTTACAAATACCAATTATAAATAAAAATAATTTTTAGTTTTCGAGATATAATTTTTTTTAAAAGTCACTTTTTTACCCGCAAGACCTATGTAACCCCTAACATAATTATTTGTACAAGGTGTCCAACAATTTTTTTGAATTGAATTCATTGACACAAAAAGAAGAATGTATGTAATTTAAATACTATGTTACTGTTATCAGAAAGCAGAAAAAAAATTTATTTAACGAATAAATATTGCTTTTCGCTTAAATTCAATGTTCAAACTGTCAAGAGGCAGGTGGGTGGCAGCTTGAACAATGAATTTAAGCAAAAAGCAATGCTTATTTGTCAAATAAACATTTTTTTCTGTCAAATAAATTATATACAATCTTCTCTTTATGTCAATTAACTTATTTAAAAAAAATTTGGACACCCCGTATAAATAATTATGTTAGTGTTTATATAACTGAATAGAGAATTGAATAACCTTTCAAATGAGCTAGCACACGACCCTATTCCCATTTAAAAAAAATCATCGATACCGTCATCACGCCCAGATGGATGACGTCACTAGTATGTTATGTATGTCAAAAAATCATAATTTAAAAATAAAAAATAAAATCGACCTGTTTTAGGATTTTTCCAAAGCCTGCTTACGAAATATCGATTCATTCCTTCATTTGCAGCATACTGTACTTATACAGGGTGGGCCAAAGAAAACAGTCCACCTCGATATTTCGCAGTAGTTATTAGATTTTAAGGAAATGCCGAAACAGGTCGATTTTTATTTTTAATTTACAATTTTTTTGATATACCTCTGGTCTTCTTTGATTACGGCTAAACTATGAGATATACAAAAAAATGTTTATAACAAAACTAATGTGTATCAAAGAGGTCTATAATTTAAAATTATTTTCAATTAAACAGGGTGAGTCAGAATGACGGTATGAACCAAAGTTGTATTTTTTTAAATGGAACACCCTGTATATTAAATCATTTTTGAATATATTATTTAAAAATATGAAAAATTTGTATAAGGTCTTATAGGCCTAAAGTTAATAATTTTTGAAATATTTACATTTTTATTGAGAAAAATGGTAATATTTATAGGGTTGTGGATTATGTTTCCAAGGAAATAAAAATTTAGGTGATAGGTCAAAGTTTTTAAAATATAGTGTTATTTTAAAATAAATAAAAAAAATTTACTTGTAGCTATAAAATATATAGTGTGATCACTATTTGCAAATACAAAATTTTCTCATTTTTTTTAAATGGGACACCCTGTATATTAGTTTTGCGTTTGGTAGTAAATATTACAACCTTTCTTTTGGTATAAGGTTGTATGTACCTAGCATGTTTCGTTTTGTAGATATTTAAAAAAAAAACTATAGATTTTACGTTTTTGCGGATTTTTTATTTAAAAATTTTTTTGCAAAAAAAATAATTATAATCTGGTTTTAGAAACATACACTAAAATATAAAATATAAAAATAAAAACGTAATTAAAGATTAAAATAAATCGTATGCTAGTACAATTCCATTGAATTTAATAACTTTAAATTATTTTACAAAAAATATTTTACCATATTAATGAATACATAAATTAGTTACTAAATTAAATAAACAACCAAATTTTAAATCAATCGTAGTAATTCTTCTACCGCAGCAACTTTCCTATACCAAATTAATTGTTAGTTATATTGTATTTACGAGTAAGATCAGTTAATAACTTTTTAATTTACCTACATCTTGAGAACGTATAAAATATGCTTTGAAACAAATGAACGTTATGGAAATATATTAAGAAGTAAATAGTATCTATGTACCTACTCGTATCACAAAATCTGGTAATAATTTCTAATGGTTTCGCCCAAAACAAATGTCATATCCAAAAATGTTTCGGTTAAAAAATTAAAATTTAAAATAAAAAAAATTGTTACAAAAATTTCAACTACAAAAGTATTCCCAGTTTTTGTGACACCAGTAAATACTATTTATATTAATAAATAATTTGGATGATACATTCATTTGTTTCAACGCATACTTTATAATAATTTTTATATTCTCAAGATGTATGTAAGTAAATTTAAAAGGTAAATTAAAAGTTTAACTAAATACAATTTAACTAACAATTAATTTGGTACAGGAAAGTTGCTGTAGTAGAAAAATTACTACGGTTGATTTAAAATTTGGTTGTTTATTTAATTTAGTAACTAATTTATGCATTCATTAATATGGTAAAATATTTTTTGTAAAATAATTTAAAGTTATTAAATTCAATTGAATTGTACTAGCATACGATTTATTTTAATCTTTAATTACGTTTTTATCTTCATATTTTATATTTTAGTGTATGTTTCTAAAACCAGATTATAATTATTTTTTTTGCAAAAAAATTTTTAAATAAAAAATCCGCAAACACGTAAAATCTATAGTTTTTTTTAAATATCTACAAAACGAAACATGCTAGGTACATACAACCTTATACCAAAAGAAAGGTTGTAATATTTACTACAAAACGCAAAAGTAATATACAGGGTGTCCCATTAAAAAAAATGAGAAAATTTTGTATTTGCAAATAGTGATCACACTGTATATTTTATGGCTAAAAGTAAAAAATATTAAATTAATTAAAAATAACACTATACTTTAAAAACTTTGACCTATCACCCAAATTTTTATTTCCTTGGAAACATAATCCACAACCCTATAAATATTACCATTTTTCTCAATAAAAATGTAAATATTTCGAAAATTATTAACTTTAGACCTATAAGACCTTATACAAATTTTTCATATTTTTAAATAATATATTCAAAAATGATTTAACATACAGGGTGTTCCATTTAAAAAAATACAACTTTGGTTCATACCGTCGTTCTGACTCACCCTGTATAATTGAAAATAATTTTAAATTGTAGACCTCTTTGATACACATTAGTTTTGTTATAAACATTTTTTTGTATATCTCATAGTTTAGCCGTAATCAAAGAAGACCAGAGGTTTGGCGCACCCTGTATATTTTATACTAGTCACGTCATCCATCTGGGCGTGATGACGTAATCACACTTGACCCTAAAAATTACAATCCAAAACAGTCATTTACTGAGCTACAGCTAGTTGTATGTCACGAGAGTGGTCTAAGAATTAGTTTATCCTGAATTTAGCAAAAAGAAACATTTTGAAGACGTAAATACCTAGCTAACCGGTATATTCGAAACCTTGTTAGATTCTAGCCCAGAAGATTAAACTAAACATTACAGTCGTAATTAAATCTACTCGAAATGAGAAATTAAATCTAGAGTTTCTGACATCCAGTGAGGTTGCGGTAAGTCGTCCGGATATGGCGCCTCCTAACAAGCGCTTGAAAGCTTGAAACTAGCGATTCAAGCATTTTAATTAAATACCCCAACGTTACTCGTTGAATTTGTTTCTATTTATTTCCTATTACTTACTACTACTACTTCAAGTGCGCTTTAATTAAAATTGATGGGGATGCAAAGAAGGCAACGTAGGTAAGTTTTTCAAAATTTTAAATAAAGTCTGGGCAGATTATCGGAGAATAGGTCATTTTTGGGAAAAGATATTTACCAGCAATTTTATTCCTGGAATCGAATCTTATCATTCTATATATAGTCCAGGAACTGAAGCTTTTCACCCCTCAATTTTTACAGAATGGATCGATTTGCTTGAAAATTTGAGAATAAGTAGTGGATGTTCCAAGGATCAAAATCGATATGATGCCGAAAGGCGCTTTTATTATGGGGTTGTTTGCCACCCCATCTCGGGGGTGGAAATTTTTTATTATATTTTGACAGCAAAAGTTGATAAAAACATTAATTCTAAGTAAAAAATGTTGTATACATTTTTTTGATAAAACTAATAGTTTTCGATTTATTCGCTATCGAAAGTGTTTGTTTTATATGGAAAAAATCAATGTTCTTCTATAGTTTACTCATTTACTATTCACTCAATTTTTGTCGTATAAAAAAATTTTTCACATCAAGTTATTAAGAATTAAATAACCTACAATTTTATATTTAAACATTTTTTCTTATCTTTGATGCTAATCTTTCTATTCTGAAGAAAATGGCAATTTTTACAAAACTACAATTCTTTATTCGCTTTTAACTTCAGTTTTTTAAAAACTAATCATTTTAAGCCAGTCAAACTCCTAGAATCTATTAATAATACACAAATAAAGAAGAATAAATAAGGCAAATGACTAAAAACACCGCTAACTTACATTATTATGCTTACAATTGGATTTCTCCTTTTTTTTTCTCAAAAACATATGTTGATTTTTTAACCGTAACTTTTTTACTTTTTATATTAGAAAGTTTTGTATAAAAGAATTCTGGCTTTTTACAAGATCTACAAGCCTATTAATATTAAATCTTATTAAAATCCTTGAAAGGGTTGGTAAAGGTGGTTTTTGCATGCTTTTACAAGATTTAATTGTCAATAGCTCACTTAATTTTTGTCATAGAAAAATTTTTTTCATACCAAATTCTTGGGCATTAAATTGGCTACAATTTAATATTTAAACATTTTTTCACATCTCTGATGCTAATCTTTCTATTTAGAAGAAAAGGCCATTTTTTCCAAACTACAAAAATTCGTTAATCGTTGTTAACTTCGTTTTTTTAAAAACGAATCATTCTAAGTCGGTCAAACTTCTCGAACCTATTAATAATACATAAATAAATAAGACCAAATAAGGTCAATGACTAGTTTTAATTAGGGTGGTGATTACGGGGTTGCTTCCGACCACTTTTGCGCTGAAAAAAATAGGGACTTACATTCTTTTCATTATAAGTCACTTAATTTTTGAGCTAGAAACTGCTTTTTTATTTTAGAGATAGATATTTTTAAATTATTTAAATTAGTTTTAACAAGTTATTCTCGAAAAATGCATATTTTTCCCGTCTTTTGACTTTAAAACTACAATATTTAACATTTGACAAAGGAGAGCTAACATATAATAAAGTATATCTTGATTACTGTTGGTCTTAAAGAAAATTAAAAAACACGGTTTTGTTTATTTTTTCAAATAGTACATTTTTGTTAAGTAAAGTTGTCTTGATAAAACGAAAACTTTTGGAGTTATTAGCAGAAAACTGATTAAAATCATTGATTTTTCGATATAATATTAACACTTTCGATAGCGAATAAATCGAAAACTATTAATTTTATCAAAAAAATGTATAGAACATTTTTTGCTTAGAATGAACGTTTTTACCAACTTTTGCGGTCAAAATATAATAAAAAATTTCCATCCCCAACAGGGGGTGCCAACCACCCCCATGGTAAAAGCGCCTTTCGGCATCATATAGATTTTGATCCTTGGACTATCCACTACTTATTTTCAAATTTTCAAGCAAATCGATCCGTTCTGTAAAAATTGCGAGGTTTTGTCCCATTTCAAGCTTCATTACTTGGACTAATAATATTAATAATATAGGTATGCGAAGTCCTCAGATAGTGTGCTACTTTTTTATAAACAAAATGGTGCCCCAAAATCGTGTTTTTTTCAATTATTGCTCTATAACTCAAAAGATTTTAACTTTACATCAAAAACACCAAACAAAAATTAAATTGGTAATTAAAAATTTACGGTCGCCATAATAACCATAATAATTATGGTACATAAGAATAACTATGATTTTTGTATAAAAAGTCACTATACAGTATACATAATATCTAATATACTTTACAGAATTGAAATTGGACTATTTAAGCGGCCTCGGGAATATTTTAAAATTATAAACAATTTTTTGGCTATCTATTAAATATAAATAAAATATCTCGGCAACTATTAAATTAAATTTAATTACGAAAACGGCATTGCAAAAGACGCGGCAGGACGCTTCTTAAAAAAAAACGTTTAATTGTGATGAGTGGTTCCTGAGATACAACCGGTCAAAGTTCGCCGGCATGTATGGAGAAGGTATAAACAAGAGGATGGCAGTTTTCAAAACATCACCTTTTAACTTCGGTACTCTTTCTCCACACAAGTTTTCATAGCTCTAAACGACTCATAACATATATTATAATAATAAAAACTCGCGGTATTACGAGTGAAAAGTGCCAAAAATAGAAAAATTCCAATAAAAAATTAGGTTGGAGAAAATCGAATCTCGAAGTTCAAAATTGGTATACGTTAAAAATTGCATTTTCTCGGCTTCCCAGGCAGCAATTTTCTTCATTTTTTTTTTTGTTCCCAAGTAACTCGAGTAGAGCCATGTAACCAACGTATTATTTAACGTCAAAGCTGCTTTTGATTTGTTATAATAAGTTAATTTATATATAAGAAAATAAAACTACATATTTTCTCCAGTTGTAGATTTTTTTAGATAAACTTGACACAAGTGTACCTTTTAACGTTTAACATATAAATATTTTCATTTAAAAGCTGTATAATTATTTAAACAATATTTGTTTAAACAAATTTAAAAATTGTATCAGAATAAATAAATAAATTTATTATAACAAAACAAAACAACTCTGACTTAGTTAGGTGGCTCTACTTGAGTTACTTGGGAACAAAAAAAAATTAAGAAAATTGCTCCATGAGAAGCTGAAAAAATGTATTTTCTTAACATATACCGATTTTGAACTTTGAGATTCCATTATCTCCAATCTAATTTTTGCTTGCAATTTTGGTATTTTTGGTATTTTTCACTCATAATACCGATTATTTCATTCATAGGAGATTCTGACCAATAGAAAGCTACAGAAATCTGAATTAAATCGATAATTTTTGATAATCTCCCGTCGTTAAGTATATTACGTCAGATGCCCTTCGTTGCTACGAAAAAATACATTCAGTGACATTAATGACAATTAATGTTTTAAAAATTATAAAAGTGATGACTTTCAATCGTCAAATATTTAAAAAAACTGTGTGTTTAATGGTACTTACATAAATAAATTACAATAAAATTTTGGTTTTGAACAGTTTTATTCATGAAATAATCGCAACAAATTGCACTCGACCTCTGAAATTAATATAGAATTTTTGCTCTCGTGACACTTTGACATAATTTCACTCGCCTTCGGCTCGTGAAATTAAAACTGTCAAAGTGTCACTCGGGAAAAATTCAATAATTTCAGAGCTCTTGTGCAATTACTACTGATAGTTATTATTATTATAATATATGTTATGAGTCTTTTAAGGACATGAAAATTTGTGTGAAGAAAGAGTACCGAAGTTAAAAGGTGATGTTTTGAAAACTGCCATCCTCTTGTTTATACCTTCTCCGTACATGTCGGCGAACTTTGACCGGTTGTATCTCAGGAACCACACATGGGAATTAAACGTTTTTTCTCTTAAAAGAAGCGTCCTGCCGTGTTCTTTCCAATATCGTTTTCGTAATTTAATTTAATTTAATAGTTATCGAGATATTCTATTTGTTCATAAGCCAAATAATTGTTTATAATTTTAAAATATTCCTGAGGCAAAATAAAAAATAAATAGTGCAATTTAAATTCTGTAAAATACATTAGGTAGGTATAGTGCCTTTTTATATAAAAAAAACATTGTTATTCTTATGTACCATAATTATTATGGTTATTTTAGCGACCGTAAATTTTTAATGAACAACTTAATTGTTGCTAAACTGTTCATTCAATTTCCATCGGTTTCTGGAAATATAATCTATACTAGAAGGGCGTTACGTTAAAAGTTATTTAATTATTGGTAAATAATTACTTGGCTAAAATTTTAGTTGAAAATTACATATTTTGTTGGAAAAACCCGCATTGTCCAGGAAAATTTTCGCCGAAGTTAATCGGGAAAAACACGTCTCTATGCAGAATTTAATTACGGTGACTTTTTGAGCGTTTTTGGTGTAAAGTTAAAATCTTTGGAGTTATAGAGCAATAATTGAAAAAAACACGATTTGGGGGCGCCATTTTGTTTATAAAAAAGTAGCACACTATCTGCGGACTTTGCATACCTATAATATATATAATATGTATTGAAAAAAATAATAATCTGTATTGAAAAAAAAATAATAATAATTAAGATAAGATTCGACTTCAGCAATAAGATTGCTGGTAAATAACTTTTCATTGTATTTAACTAATTAGTCCAGAATATTAGTTTTTCTGTTAAACTACACACAGCGGAAAAATTAACGAAATATCTTAAACATGGGACATGTTAGATGTCTCTAATTTCCTAAACCTGTTGTCCGATTTGAGTGATTTTTTAGTATGTTATAGCCTTACTATTTAAGAAAATCGATGTAATAATATTGTTGCTAGACAGGTAAATGTCATTTTATACCGGCTGTAACAATCATACTGTGTTTTTTCTTTAAAGTTCGGAACACCATGTTGAATATTCTAGCACATATAAAATATTGAGATTGAAACTCAATTGTAGCCCTACACTTTATTAACATTTTCTTTTTTATTAATTTGCTTATGTTGGATAATAAAAAGTTAGGTACGTTAACAACTAGCCATGTTTTTCATCAATAAATCCTCATTTTCTGCTTAGTTTAAAATAGCCTAAAGTAGGCTTTGAGAAATTACCAATTTAATAGATGTCAAATTGTTAATAGTCAAAAAGTGTCTGGTTTGTTGTGAAAATTAGTAGATTTATTATTTAAAGTTTCAATTAAGTCCGTATTTTTTTGTTGTTTGGCAGAAATGAAACGCGCTACAGGGAATTTGACCCGCGAGAGTGTGTTCATTCAGTGATATTACATAGCGAAGAACTTAGCTACCATGCTATCGGCTTCTTATATTGGTAACACTTTTTTGCTAATGCACGATAATGCAAGACCTTACGTTCACAAACAGTAATCGAATATTTACAACAGGTAAATCTTCGAATTATTTTGAATTGGCCATCGCATAGTCCAGATCTTAACACGATCGAATATTTGTGTGACACAATTGAAGACATAAGTGGATAAAGGTCATATGTCACATTTTTTGAAAAAATTGTTTCATTAGGTTTTTGTTCTTCTAATATGCTGTTTAACCTTTTAAAATTTTAAAACAACCTATTTTTAGCTAAATAAAAATAATAGGGAGGTATTAAAGCAATATCTCACACTAGATTTTCAAAATTTTAGTGGATAAAGGTATTATTTCCAAAATCGCATTTGGACATAATATATTTATCCATGTGAAATGTGTAAATATGGAGAATTTTTTCTACGATTTTGAAGATCTGCTGAAGAACCTCTATTTATGCAAAAAGCAAACAAACTGGTCCAAGAGCTGTGAGACATTTTTGAGTAGGTATTTTAGGCAAGCTGAAAATTTTTCAGGTGACTCTTCCATAATAGCCTAATACAAAAATGCCGGTCTGGCTGGAGGGTAGCGGTTATTTTCCCCAAAAATCCCCCCCAAAGTTAAAAAAGGGTAAAAATTGTTATTACAAAAAATATCATTGACGTGACTTTAAAGTAAATTTAAATATTCAAATATTAGGAAAATAAACAAGCCAGGCGATTTGAGGGCGATTTTAGCTCTGCAAGATACTTGCATGGGCGTCCCAGGATTATTTTCAGGGGATGCATATTAACTTCAGAAGATTTTATCTGAATCTGTACATACTATTAACAAGTATAAAATATACAACTATACATGCATAGCTATGTATATTCCTTCTGGACAGGGAGGTACAATTGTTATTTTGACAGGGTATTTTTTAATATTAAAAATAAATATTCTAAAAAAGGCAGCTTTTTGGTGAAATTTTTCAACTGCCATGTGATCAAACAAATTACGGGTTCATATAAATGAAAAGCGCTATAGGTAAGCAGCAGTGTGAGAAAGAGCGTATACCGATAGCTGTTTGCGTCCTCTGTTCTAGCGAAGTGAGTCCGTTCGCTCGAGAAAAATCACGTGACCTGGTGATACCCATGTTGTTGTGCCTCGAAACGTTAGAGTAATTGTTATATATTATAGTTTTTTAAGTAACTTTTCCTTAATTAAAGGAAAATAATACGTACTATACAATAGATTTTGCAAATATGATAGGAAATGACAAATTTATTATTATAAATATATAGGTAGAAAATTATAAAACTATAAACTAAATAAATTCTGTGTCCGAATCTTGTACTTCTTCTTCAAACTCCTCATCTGAGCTTAAATATTCATTATTTTCTTCTTCGTCAGACTCCCCTCGAGACTCAGATTCTTCTTCTACATGAACTGTAGATAGTTGTAATATGCATTTAGAATTTATTAAAAATTAATTACTGATTAATTAATTGATTTGCTACGTATTCTCTGTCATTTTGTACGGAGTCGAAGCCTGCACAACCACGGGCGCATCTGAAGAAAGACTTGCCATTGTTGAGATGTGGTGTTATCGAATAATGTAAAAAAATAATGTACACAACACGTAACAAACGCGGAAACATTAAGAAAGATGAAAATTAGACAAGAAATACTCAACACTATGAAGGAAAAAAATTAGCTACTTTGGTCATATACTAAGAAATAAAAAACCTGATGTGATTGGTTATATAAGGAAAAGTATTAAGTATTGGTTTTAAAAGAAAGAATACGTAGCAACTCAATTAATTAATCACTAATAATCTTTTAATTAACTCTAAATACATATTATAACTATTTACAGATTAGGTAGAAGACGAATCTGAGTCTTGAGGGGAGTCTAACAAAGAAGAAGAGAATGAATATTTAAGCTCAGATGAGGAGTTTGAAGAAGAAGTACAAGACACAGAATTAATTTAGTCTATAGTTTAATACTTTTCTACCTATATATTTATAATAATACATTTGTTTTTTTTTTCTATCATATTTGCAAAATCTACAGTGATGAGCGCGCTAATAACCGGCAAAACAGCTCAAAAGATGGAAAACATAATACATCTCGAAACAAAAAGAGATGAAACTCTTTTTGTTTCGCAATGTGTTATGTTTTCAACCTTTTGAGCTATTTTGCCGGTTATTAGCTTGCTCATCACTGTATTGTATAGTACGTATTATTTTCCTTTAATTAAGAAAAAGTTACAACAACATGGTTATCGCTAGGTCACGTGATTTTTCTCGAGCGAACGGACTCGCTCAGTTAGAACAGAGGACGCAAACAGCTATCGGTATACGCTCTTTCTCACACTGGTGCTTACCTATAGCGCTTTTCATTTATATGCACCCGTAATTTGTTTGATCACATGGCAGTTGGAAAATTTCACCAAAAAAAACCTGTCTTTTTTAGAATATTTATTTTTAATATTAAAAAATACCCTGTCAAAATAACAATTGCACCTCCCTGCCCGGAAGGAGTGTACATAGCTATGCATGTATAGTTGTATATTTTATACTCGTTAATAGTATGTACAGATTCAGATGAAATCTTGTGAAGTTCAGATGCATCCCCTGAAAATAATCCTGGGACGCCCATGCAAGTATCTTGCAGAGTTAAAATCGCCCTCAAATCGCCTGGTCTGTTTATTTTCTTTATATTTGAATATTTAAATTTACTTTAAAGTCACGTCAATGGTATTTTTTGTAATATCAATTTTTGCCCTTTTTTTAACTTTGGGGGGGATTTTTGGGGAAAATAACCGCTACCCTCCAGCCAGACCGGCATTTTTGTATTAGGCTATCATAGAAAAGTCACCTGAAAAATTTTCAGGTTGCCTAAAATACCTACTCAAAAATGTCTCACAGCTCTTATACTAAACAGTTCAAATGAAAAGGTTAATTTTCGTGTTAATGTAAAATGAATACGAGTGGACGAATTTGACTTATATCTTTATACGACATACTTTAATGGATACATGCCATTTCAGCAAGCAGATTTATGAAAAAAAAGGGACAGCACATCTGACCAGAACTGAATATAGACCAAGAAGACTGGAAAATAAAACTAGTGGTTTAAGTTTGGAAAAACTGAAAAATTTAAGAGACCGAATAAAATTTGTTCCCGAAGAGTATACATGGTTTTATGAAAACATGATAGAGGAAAAGAAAGATAATCCCAAAAAGAAAATAAGAAAGAACCTACTAAAAGATATGTTATTTTTAATTTTACATTTCTTATTGTAATTGTTTGTTTGAAAATGAATGCCCATTTTTTATATTTAACTCTTTTATCCACTTAACCCTAACATTTTTAAATTATCTTTACTACAGTCGGAAAAATGAAAGAATACCCACGAACAATCACATCAATCACTTATTTTGTATTTGCTGTCTGTTTCTATAAATAACAAACGTTTGTTATAGAAAAAGATAGCAGATACAAAATAAGTTATTGATGTGATCGTTCATGGGTATTCTTTCATTTTTCCGACTGTATGTGGATAACGGTAATATGTCCACAAAATTTGAAATATTTTGCTTAAGGTAACTTTTTTTAAAATTCGATTTAAAATGTAAAAAAGTACCTTCAGATACTCGTTTAAAAAAGTGTAGCAATGCAAATTAATAAAATAAATAATTAACTTGGAACAAAAGACACTAAAATGCTCATTACTCAAAAACATTATTTTGTGACATATGACCTTTATCCACTTATGTCTTCAATTGGCAGAAGACTACCACAGCGTTTGCCACCTACTAGAATCTTACAAGAGGTAGAATCAGTAGCTCTCGAGATTTGGAATGATATTGAACAAACGCCATTTTTTACGTCACTATACTTAAGTCACAGTCAAATACAAATGACAGTGAATTAAGATTGCTTAACACTCGGGCGATTACATTCTAGTTGTGTTAAACGCGTCTATTCAACTAGGAGACGGAATGGTAACTAACCGAGACTGAGCTGACTGAGAAGTCTAAGAGTTCGGCTTCTTTAGACTTTTACTTACAACGTGGGGGAAAATCAATTAACTTTTGTGCATGTCTAATTTAAATTTTAGAGTAAATAAAACCTTTAGTTCGGTAGGCTTTTAGAGTTTCGGGGAAAATGAAATCCAATAATAATCTAATCCGAGCGGTATTAGGCCATAGGCTATAAATTGTTTTTATGAAGACTGAAAACGTGCGAGAAAAAAATAACCCAGAATAGAGATCATGACCTTTTGTTGATAGTGTAAAGATTTCCAAGTCAAAGAGGTTTGCGACAGTCAAGGGAAATATAGTATTAATTTAATGGCTTTTCTCATATTCGAGTTAATTTGAAGACTACAAGGGACAGATGGCCAAACATGTGTGTTCATTTAAGAAGAAGTAGTAGTAGAAGATGAGATAAATTATACAGGGTGTAACAAAAATACAGATCATAAATTAAATCACATATTCTGGGACCAAAAATAGTTCGAATAAACCTAACTTACCTTAGTACAAATATGCACATAAAAACAGTTACAGCCCTTTGAAGATACAAAATGAAAATCGATTTTTCCGAATATATCGAAGAATATTAGAGATTTTTTATTCAAAATGGACATGTGGCATTCTTATGACAGGAATATCTTAAAGAAAAATTATAGTGTAATTTGTGAACACCATAAAAATTTTATGGGGGTTTTGTTCCCTTTAACCCCCCCAAACTTTTGTGTAGTTCCAATTAAATTATTATTGTGGTACCATTAGTTAAATTCAATATTTTTAATCTTTTTTGCATCTTAGTATTTTTTCGATAAGGCAGTTTTATCGAGTTGCGGCTTCTTTTTTAATATGTTTACATCAAAATTTTATGGGAGATTTGTTACTTTAAACCCTCCAAATCTTTGTGTACGTTCCAATTAAACTATTTCTGCGGTACCATTAGATAAACACAGTGTTTTTAAAACTTTTTTGCCTCTTTGTAGTTTTTCGATAAGGCACCTTTTATCGAGATGTGGCTTCTTTTTTAATATGGTTCAAAATATACCTAAAAATGTACCTAAATCATAAATACATTTTCATATTATTAGCTAGAGCTAGGCTCCATAATCGTACTTAACCATATATGTACAAATATGTGGTGGATTTGACAAATATTCAAAATATCTCGATAAAAACTGACTTTTCGAAAAAGTACTAAGAGGCAAAAAAGTTTTAAAAACATTGTGTTTAACTAATAATGGTACCGCAATAATAATTTAACTGGAACGTACACAAAAGTTTAGGGGGGTTTAAAGGGACAAAACCCCCATAAAATTTTTATGGAGAGTCCAAATTTTATTATAATTTTTTTTAACAGGTTCACTGTCCACAGACCACATATGGTCTGTGGACTAAAAGCACTACCAGTTCACAGACCATATGTGGTCTGTTCGTAGATACAATTTTCAGGTTGTTTATAAAAGTGGACGTGAGGAGAATGGCCTTTATTAGACGTGAACTTGACAGAACATATCCCATATATTATAAATAGTGTTGGGACAAAGAGAAAAAATGTGTAATTTTATCGTAATTGCGATAAATGTAATATCGAAACTAAACAGCTATATTTTATTGGGTTTTCACTTTTAGCGAACTAAAAAATGGATATGTAAGATAAAATAATAATAATAATAAAATAATATTTTTGAAACTATTTTGGCTTTATTAGTGGCAGCTGCTGATGTTTCTCCTTTTTGACGAAATTCATTTTAGCATCCGGCACACCTAAGTCTAGTAATTTTTCCATCATTTCTATCCAGCGGTTTAAGAAAATGCTGTACTTGTGACGAGGTATTGCAGGTGTCTGAACAACGTTTATACCCAAAAGATTTTTCACAGTACTCATTTGGGCCTGCAATATTGTACATTTCTTTTGCTGGTTCAATTTATTGAACAAATACACTGTATTCATGATACCCACTCCAAACAGAACATCAACAGCAACTTTTTTGTACCAGGTCAAGGTCTTGCGAATTGGTAGCTAATTTCACGTATTTTGTTGTCTTAGAACATAAAGACGACCTAAGTTTATCGTAATTAATGAGTTGTCTATGCCATTTCTTATTTGATACAGGGAAAAAATGGATAAAATGAAGAAAGTACGCACATACCACATATGGTCTGTGGACTCACGAGACAAGTTTTGGTCATTTTTGTTCTATAGAGTCCACAGTCCATATGTGGTATGCTGTAAAACAAATATTTTTTAATTACATATTTATATATTTTACAACAATATTTGTTTATTTAAAGCCAGAAGATATCAATTTTTACAAAAACATAACTGGACTTATGAGCATTTTCCACTCTAAAACCTGGACAGTGAACCTGTTAAAGATGATACTGCCATAAAAATGCCACATGCTCATTTTCAATAAAAAATCTCTAATAGTTTTCGATATATTACAAAAAATCGATTTTCATTTTGTAACTTCAAAGGGTTGTAACTTTTTTTCTGTGCATATTTGTACTAAGGTAAGTTAGGTTCAATCGAACTATTTTTGGTCCCAAAATATGTGATTACATTTATGACCCGTATTTTTGTTACACTCTGTATATTGAGATCGTATAAGCGCAAGAATTATAATTATCGATATGTCACAAAGTTGTAACAACATAGTAGATACAATTTCTGTTTACCCTTTTTTGTGTGAGCACAAAACTGCATGATTCATATTACGTACACTTCAACTTAAAGTCAATTATACAAAATACATTCCATTAGTTTGTACAGATGGAGTTCATCAGGATACACAGCTATTTTAACGTTCGTTCCTGTCATTTATTTTTGGTAACGTTGAAGTAACATAATATAAATTATTATTTGCTTTGTGAATATTACATCTACTACAACAACAATTTTCATAGTTAACGAGACAGTAAATTATTATCATAGAATATAGAATACATTAAAATTGAACGACATGAACTGACAAAATGACTAATTATTGGCATGGTATATTTGTAGCAATACAAATTTAAAAAAATGTTTTTAACGCAATTACTGTAATTTCGAAACACGACAACGATTTTCTATAAATATTCTATTAAATATCGACATAATTATATATATCCCAATAAATGACCGTTTTGGAGTGTAATTTCCAGGGGCAACTCCGAATTGCATGAAAATTTGGATTTAGGTTCTACTTACCCTCCACTTCAAAGTTGAATTTGTGCCGTTGGTTGCTTTTACTTGGGGGGTGACATTTACCCCTTCTCGGGGGGGTGAAAAAACGCGTGTTTAAAATAAGGCCGGAAATGCATAAATTGACTTATTTTAAGCACCTTTTGTTCTATAAAGTTTTTTACGTAAGTCAATACTTTTCGAGTTATTCGCGATTTAGACAAGGCGAAAACGGCGGGTTCGAAGGGAAAAATATTCCCATGAGATTTTTTTGCATAATCACATTCGTGAGATATCCCAGAATAAGGTTCAAGAAGTCGCCCACGTAAAAAGTGGGCCAATTTTTTTAACAATTTTTTTTTAATCAAATTGCAAGAATCAATATTTTTGGCCCGAACATTTTTTTTTTTTAATTTTTTGGACCATTCTGGACAAAAAAGTTCTCTTATAATTTTTCTCTAAAGTTGATCGTTTTCGACTTACAAGCAATTTAAAATTGAAAAAAAACGAAAAATGGCGATATTCAAGGCTTAATAACTCGGTTAAAAGTTATGATTATGAAAGTCAATATATGACTAAATCAAAGTTTAAAGCCCCCCCTACAAGATCCTGAAGAAATTTTTGTCATTATTTTATTACTAAGCTGTTATTTTTAAGTAATAATAATAAGCGTCATGCACGAGTGCGGCCGCTGTAAATTCTGAGTGCGAGAGAGAAGCCATTCCAGCAGTCCAATTGTGCATCTTACTCGCACTCACATTTACAGCGGCGTCAATAGGATCTAACCGCTCATTGTTATTAATTAAAAATAACAGATTAGTAGTAAATTAATGACACAAATTTCTTCAGGATTATGTAGCGGTGACTTTAAACTTTGATTTAGTCACTTTCTGACTTTCATAATAATAATTTTTAACCGAGTTATTAAGTCTTAAAAATGGCCATTTTCGCGTTTTTCAAATTTTAAATTGCTTATAACTCGAAAAAGATCAACTTTAGAGAAAAATTATAAGAGACCTGTTTTGTCCAGAATGGTCCAAAAAACCTAAAAAAATTAGTTCGGGCCAAAAATATTGATTTTTGTAATTCGATTAAAAAAAAATTGTTAAAAAAAATTGGCCCATTTTTCAGGTGGGCGACTTCTTGAACCTTATTCTGGGATGTCTCACGAATGTGATTATGCAAAAATATCTCATGGGAATATTTTTCCCAACGAACCCGCCGTTTCCGCCTTGTCTAATTTAAAATGTTGATTTTTCGACAAAAAAACTACGTTTTCAGAACATCCACGTCGCCAGAGCCCGTTGCAGAACAACAGCAAGACACCAAGAACCTGCAGACAGATACCAAGTGCCATCGATAAGTATAATCTCTGATCTGTAAAGTTTCGGCAAGGTCTTGTAAATTATTTTTTTGATACTTTAATTATGTCTTTTATGAAAAATAAACATGATTAGTTAAATATTATTGTTTTATTTGCTCCATTCTGCATTTTCATTGTTCATGTTTTTGATTAGGACAAGGTGGACTCACAACTTGGGAGATTGAGCTAGTCTAGGGTAGACGATAGCTATCATAGTTGATTGAAATATTATTCTCGAATATTATTTCAATCATCTGGGGTAGTTTATCGCCTCACTTTTGGCGTTTTTTTCAAATAACTCAAAAAGTAAATATTTTATAAAAAAAAAATGTTAACAAAAGTGTAGCCCATGAAAAAACGAAAAAAATGGTGTACCAGTAAAGTCTACAAATTGAGTAGAAGCAAAGTTGTAGCTCATAAGAAATACGTTCTTATTCGTCTAATTCCAAATCGAATAATTCAACGAGAAATCACCGAAGAAAGAAGCGTTTTTCGGGAAAACCTTATTAACACTTTTAAAGTATCGAAAAAAATCTTATTATTTGTTTTTTATAAAAGTTTACAGCACCAAAAATAAACGAGTTACACTGAAAAAAAAAGTTTGCCCCTTTTTTTGCTCAAAAAATCGTGAAAACCTCCCTCTATTTAGCACCCTAAATGAAATTAATCGTTTGGCTTTACTATCTATTTTAACTGTATGTGTATTGTTTATATGATCTGTAAATTTAATTGGTTTGAAGTGCTTATTTTTGAAAACATTTGGTTTTATATTAAAAAAAATTTCTAAAAATTTTTGAAAAATTTCATTTTTTCAAAATAACTTAAAAAGTATTAGTGATAAGAAAAATCTTAAAGAGTAAAAAAATGTAGGTTTTGCTATTATAAATAATATGCTAGTTTCATTTTGTTTCTCCGTAAGACAAAAATTGGTTAAGATATGGCTGTTCAAAATTTGCATACACTCGTGATTAGTGATCCATTCAAGCTTTCTCAATTATATCCCTCTCAAAAATAAACACTTTAAACCGGTGAGACTGACAGATCATAAAAAATAGATAGGTAAGTAAATTGTTTGTAAAGCGGTAGCGATTAATTTCATTTGGGGAGCTAAACACGGCGAGATTTTCATGATTTTTTACAAAAAAAAAGAGGGTCAACTTTATTTTGAGCGTAACTCGCTTATATTTAATGCTAAAACTTTTGTTTAACAATTAAAACAAAGCTTTTTATAAACACTTTAAAAAAGTTTAAATGGGTTTTTCCCGAAAAGTGCTTAATTTTTCGGTGATTTCACCTTGAACTATTCGATTTGGAATTGGACGAATAAGAATGTATTTTTCATGAGCTACAACTTTGTTTTTATTTGATTGATAGACTTCACTCATACACCATCTTTTTGGGTTTTTTATAAGCTACACTTTTGCTAAGGATATTTTTTTCGATAAAATATTTACTTTTTGAGTTATTTGCGAAAAACCGTCTGAAAACGTAGATTTTTTGTCGAAAAATCAACATTTTCAATGACAAATAACTCGAAAAGTATTGACTTATGTAAAAAACTCTATAGAACAAAAGTTGCTTAAAACCAGTCAATTTATCCATTTCTAGTCTTATCTTGAACGTATGTTTTTTCACCCCCGAGAAGGGGTGACTGTCACCCCCCAAGTAAAAGCAACCAACGGCACAATTTCAACTTTGAAGTGGAGGGTAAGTAAAACCTAAATCCAAATTTTCATGCAATTCGGAGTTGCCCCTGAAAATTACACGGTATCGCCGAATTTCCCGTTCATTTACTGGGCTAATAATGTAGTTTTTATTGTAAGTTTATATAATTCATTACCATTGCGAAAGATCCAATTGGATGCAAGCTCGTGGTAGAGGGAAAACCCATAGAACAGCTACACCAGTTCAAATATCTAGGTGTAGACTTATCAAGTTATCATGACCCAGCCAGAGACCTAAGACGACAAATTAACAAGGCCGCTGTCTTGTCCGGATGTTTGAGATATGTGGTCTGGAATAACCCATATATGAGAATGGACAGCAAAGTTTGAATTTATAAAACTTGCATCAGACCTGATATGACATATGGTATTGAATCAAAAGAAGACACCAATAAAACCAAAAGCTACGAACAGCCGAAATGAAGACACTAAGAGCAATAGCAGGGAAGACAAGAAGGGACAGAATAAGAAACAACATCATCAGGTAACCTCGAGTGGGCGTACTATACCAGTGGTGAATCAGTATAAGTATCTAGGGATAGTACTAGATAATAAACTTCTGTGGACTAAACATATTCAATACATCAAAGGTAAGTGTGAAAAAAAAATATATATACTAAGGTGTATTACCAACAGAAAATGGGGTGCAGATCCCAAAACAGCTTTATTGTTCTACAATGCTTGTATTCGGTCAGTCGTGGACTATGGGTGTTGGATATATGGATCAGCAAGCAATACGAACTTAAAAATTTTAGATCGGATACAATACAGATGCTTGAGAATATGTTTAAGTGCAATGGTATCCACTCCAATAAACGTTATGCTAGCAGAGTGTAATGAAATCCCATTAAATTTAAGTAGACAATTTTTAGCTCAAAAATACTGCATAAAGCTAAGAAACACTGAGTCAGACCTTTTAACAAATCTGGCTTTATTAAACATGGAAAACTTAACTAGTAAATATTGGAGAATAAAAAATTCACCACCACTAACATATGCATTCATTGAAACCAGGAATTATACAGATTTACACAAGAGTAAATTATTACCAATTTATAAATTTCCGTATAAAACTTTGATAAAAAAACCCAGAATCATAATTCCTAAATATACAGAATCAAATCATTTAAATAATATTTTAGTAAAATCTATACTGAGCGACTTTGTGGATTACACAGTAATTTATACAGACGGTTCTAAAAATCAAACAGGAGTAGGATGTGCTATGTATGTGCAAAATACCCATCAATATAATAATTACAAATTATCTAGTATTAGTAGTATTTTTACAGCTGAGATTATAGCCATCGAAAAAGCTCTAGAATGGATCAAAGAGAATAATATTGAAAAAGCTGTGATAATAACAGACTCCAGATCTGCAATATATGCAATTGAAAATACTGATTTTAGTTCATACAAATCAAAAATTTTATGTAATATAAAAAAATAATTTGTCTAAAGTGGAAGTAGTATTTATATGGGCAAAAGGGCATGCCGGTATACTGGGTAATGAGAAAGTGGATGAGTTGGCCAAAGATGCAATAAAAAAAGGTGAGATACTAACTCACATCTTATCGACAGATGCAATAAATGACGTCAAAGTTAGAATAAATAAAATATGGAAAAAATAATGGAAAAATATTACAAGCATGTCAAAAAATTTATATTTTTCTTTACATCAAGAACTTCCTCCGCCACCTGAATACATATTTAAATATAACCTGCCAAAGCAAGATATTTCTACTATAGTCAGATTAAAAACTCGACACGGGAAATATGAGGCACATCTGCACAAATTAGGAATAATTAATTCATCAGTATGTTTTTGTGATAATGTTTCGATTAGAGATTTAAACCATATTTTCTTGGAATGCAAAATTAACGAGAGATATATAAATCAATTTTATTACAATTTACGACAAACACAAGTTCATTTTCCAATTAGTATAGAATATCTACTAAGTTGTCATAAAATGGAAATATTTAAATTACTCATAAACTACTTGAAAGAAACAAATATAATCATTTAAGTGAAATACGTATAAATATAACAAAACTAATAAATTGAGGTAAAAATAAAATAAAAATCTGTGGCTAACGGACTCGCATCCAAGCCATTTTTTCACACACACACACACACACACACACACACACACACATAATCAGGTAACAATGTGACGTGCAAGATGTAGTAAGATGGGGTAGGCAAAGACGAAGAGAATGGTTCAGTCATGTAAAAAGAATGGAGGAGCACAGACTACCAAGAATTGCGCTAAAGCAAAACCAGCTGGCAAGCGTCCACCGGGGAGACCACCAAAAAGATAAAGAGATAGCTGGCAGTCTACCTCTTAAGAGATACTTCAACGTCGGAATTAACAGATCGACAGATCTACAACAAGTATAAGAAGAAGAAGAAGAAGTTTTTATTGAAAATTGCGATTTAAAAATCTTTTGCATACAATATTTACTAATCATTTACATACATAGTTTAATACATATACCAAGTAATGAAGCTTAAAATAGGACAAAACCTCGCAATTTTTACAGAATGGATTGATTTGCTTTAAAATTTGAGAATAAGTAGTGGATAGTCCAAGAATCAAAATCTATATGATGCCGAACGGGGCTTTTACCATGGGGGTGGTTGCCACCTCATCTCGGGGGTGGAAATTTTATGGTTTTATTATATTTTGACCGCAAAAATTAATAAAAACGTTCATTTTAAGCAAAAAATGTTCTATACATTTTTTTGATAGAATTAATAGTTTTTGATTTATTCGCTATCGAAAGTGTTACTTTAATATCGAAAAAATCAATGTTTTTAATAAGTTTTCTGCTAATAACTCCAAAAGTTTTCGTTTTATCAAAACAACTTTACTCAACAAAAATGCACCTTATGAAAAAATAAACAAAACCGTTTTTTTTTTATTTTCTTCAAGACCAATAGTAATCGAGTCATACTTTATTATATGTTAGCTATTCTTCATCAAATGCTAAATATTGTAGTTTCAAAGTCAAAAGATGGGAAAAGTATGAATTTTTCGAGGATAACGTGTTTAAAATAATTTAAAGTCTTTAAAAATATCTATCCCCAGAAATAAACAAAAAGTCCCTAGCTCAAAAATTAAGTGACTTATGAAGAAAATAATGTCAGTCCCTATTTTTTTCAGCGAATAAGTGATCGGAAGCAACCTCTTAATCACCACCCTAATTAAAATTAGTCATTGACCTTATTTGGTCTTCGTTATTAATGAATTATTAATAGGTTCTAGAAGTTTGACGGGCTTAGAATGAATAGTTTAAAAAAAAATGGAGTTAAAAGCAAATAACGAATTTCTGTAGTTTGGAAAAAAAATGGCCTATTCTTCAGAATAGAAAGATTAGCATCAGAGATACGAAAAAATATCTCAATATGAAATTATAGCTTATTTAATTCCCAAAAACATGGTTGGCAAAAATTTTTTCTATGACAAAAATTAAGTGAGCTATTGACAATTAAAACTTGTAATAACATGCAAAAACCACCTGTAACAACCCTTTCAAAGTCAGCTCTTTTTGCGACTAAGGATTTTAAAAATATTTAATATTCATAGGCTTATAGATCTTGTAAAAACGTACAAAATTATTTTTTACCAAACTTTCTAAGATAAAAAATAAATAAGTTACGGTTAAAAAATCAATATATTTTTTTGAAAAGAAAAAGGAGAAATCCAATTGGAAGCATAATAATGTAAGTTAGCAGTGTTTCTAGTCATTGGCCTTATTCATTCATCTTTATTTATGTATTATTAATAGATTTTACAAGTTTGACTGGCTTAGAATGATTAGTTTTTAAAAAACTGGAGTTAAAAGCGAATAACAAATTTTTGTAGTTTGGTAACAAATGCCGTTTTCTTCATAATAGAAAGATTAGCATCAGAGATACGAAAAAATGTTTAAACATGAAATTTTAGGTTATTTACTTCCCAAAAACTTGGTTTGAAAAATTTTTTTCTATGGCAAAAATTGAGTGAATCGTAAATGAGTATATGTATCGAAAAACATTGATTCTTTCGATATTAAGAAGCGATTCACACTTTCGATAGTGAATAAATCGAAAACTATTAATTTTATCAAATTTGTATAGTACGTTTTTTGCTTAGAATGAATGTTTTTACCAACTTTTGGGGTCAAACTATAATAAAAAATTTCCACCCACGAGATGGGGTGGCAACCACCCCCATGGTAAAAGCGCCTTTCGGCATCATATAGATTTTGATCTTTGGACTATCCTCTACTTATCTTCAAATTTTCAGGCAAATCGATCCATTCTGTAAACATTGCGAGGTGAAAAGCTTCGGTTCCTGGACTAACATTTATCATTTTATGCTCGCTAACAAACAAAAGCTAGCGAACACGAGCCCCACTTTATAGGCTATTGATTATGTTCAAAATAAGAGAGCTAAAAGGAACTACAACGTTAACGGGGTTTTATTATTTGATATGGTCAATGGACATCTATATATGAAAAAACCGCGGAGTGCTACCATTTAAATTTAAATGGGTGCGTTTTTGAAAAAGGGGTGAATTAGTCCCTAGGCACAGGGTGAATTAGGGTGAGTTCTATGCACTTTTGGTACAAACACGTCTACAGGAAAATTGTTACAGGTTAAATTTGCTATCGAAATATCACATTTGAAAGTCAAAAATATTTGTTTTTACAAAAATATATTCAAAAGAAAAGCAAGAAAAAAACACGAAAGAAGGCGGTTTGATTTTTTGCCCCATAACTTTTTTCCAGGGGGATATAGGTATAGGCATTGCTTCAGCGAAAAATAACTTCCATCCTTCCTCTTTAAAAAGAAGTTTGGTAGAAGTCTCTAGGATTTATAGTTTTCGAAAGAGGATTTTTCAAAGTTCGCCACTTACAGCATTTTTGGGCCATTTTTTCCATTTTTTCTCAAACATTGTTCTGTAACTTTTTTCTACGCATTTCTAGGTATATGCAATGGTACATGCAGTAGAAAGAGAAGTTAATTACCTTTAAAATGGTCTATTGTATAAGGTTGTATCGCTATTTTTAAGCAAGTTATGATTTTTCAAGCTTTTATAGTTTTAACGATTTTTGATATTTTTAATGATTATTTTTTAAATTTCTCATTATGACTTTTTTTCTTGCAGATTTAGGTACATACATTGTGGAAAAAAAGCTTATTTTCTCTACTTTAAAGTGGTGTATTGCAAAAAATTCTAAGACTATTTTTAAACAAGATTCCGTAGGATATCCAAGGGTATCCGTAATTTGAGAAAAATTGTAATATTTTTTTTTTATTTTTTTGAATTAGAAAAATATAATTGCATATTATAACATATACATTTAGAATAGAATAGAATAGAAATATGCTTTATTGTCATGAAAAATTGTACAATTTTATCGACAAAGCTTATAAAAAGTCAAGAAAACAAAACAATAACAATTCAATTTACTAAAATTACATAAATCGTCAATATATTTACAATAATAACAATAATAATGAAGTTAAACAGAAGTAATCAATTGCAAAATTTAAGTAGGTAAATTGCAAATGCATAGTCTACCTAGTAATTAATAAGTTTAAAAGTTAAGCTGCTGCATATGACACCCAAATATACAAAAAAAATGATAATAAAAATACTACTTGTGCAAAGGGTACTGTAATTTCTTAGTTATTGATTAAGAAAATCTTCTACTGAATAATATGGTCTTTCAGATAGGTAGGCTTTTGTCAGTTTACGGAATTTGGGGAAAGATGCTGCAGATTTAAGTTGTAGAGGGAGATGATTGTAAAGTTTTTTTGCGGAATATAATATAGATTTCTTTACAAACTCAGAGGACGGGGTCGGCATATAGACGTCAAACGTAGAATTTCTCGTGAAGTAGTCATGATTAGGTCTTGGTGGAAAGACATGTAGATGTTTACGAATTAAGCAAACAGTTTCTAAAATATACAAAGATGGAAGGGTTAAAATTCTGTGATCTTTGAAGTAACTTCTGCAATGTGTTGTTCTTCTGAGGCCAAACAGATATAGGCTATTGATTATATTCAAAATAAGATAGCTAAAAGGAACTACAACGTTAACGGGGTTTTATTATTTGATATGGTCAATGGACATTTATATATGAAAAAACCGCGGAGTGCTACCATTTAAAGGGGTGCGTTTTTGAGAAATGGGTGAATTAGTCCCTGGGCACAGGTTACATTAGGGTGAGTTCTATGCACTTTTGATACAAATACGTCTACATAAAAATTGTTCCTGGTTAAATTTTCTATCTAAATATAACTTTTTAAAGTCAAAGATACTTTTTTTTACAAAAATATATTCAAAAGAAAAAGCACAAAGAAACCCAAAAGAAAGAAATTTTGTTTTTTGTCCCATAACTTTTGTCCACGGGGATATAGGTATAGACATTGCTTCACAGAAAAAAAACTTACATATTTTCTCTTTAAAATGATGTTTGGTAGAGGTCATTAGGATTTACAGTTTTCAAAATATGATTTTTCAAAGTTCGCCACTCACAGCAATTTTGGGCAATTTTCCTTGTTATTTCGCAAATATTGTTCTGTAACTTTTTTCTACGTAACTTTAGGTATATGCAATGGTACACCTAATAGGAATAGAAATCAATTACCTTTAAAATGATCTACTGTATAACGTTGTACGACTTTTTTTAAAGAGATTGTGGTTTTTCAAGGTTTTATACTTTTAACGATTTTTTTATAATATAATATAAAAATAAAACAAAATTATTATATAAATATATTATATAATACCTACTATAAAAAAATATTATTTTTTACATTTTTTACGATTATTTTTGAAATTTCTCATTATAACTTTTTTTCTTGTACACGAATATACTATCTATATATTGCGCAACAAAGAGGGCTTACTTTCTGTTCTTTAAAATGGTGTATCATCTATATTTAAATACATAATGGAAACCGAGTGATTCTTTGATATTTTTTTACCTGTATTATTTAAAATATTTCAGTTATCTTAGAGTTCCCACAATTAGTACCCATGCACATGCACCCTTTGCAGAATATTGAACAACTAATTCCTATCTTCCTACAACCGCAGTTTTGTGTACATCCTTTGGTACATTTACATGCTATTTTTTTAAGCAAAGCTTGTGGTGCAGGAGCTTTGACAGTAAATATTGGAATTAATCCATATTTGCAAGTTTGCCCGGCCGAGTCAAGTGGATCAAAAGTATTACCTATAAAAAATAAGATTCAATTATAACACACAATCACATAAAAAAGTTATGAGGAATTTAAAAAATAATCCTAAAATCAAAAATCGTTGCAAGTACTTATTTCAATTTGAAAAAGCATATCTTATTCAAAAATAAACCTAGAATTTTTTATAATACACCATTTTAAAGTAAACAGAATAAGCTTTCTTTTTTATTATATTATATACCATATAGAAAAAAAGTTATAATGGGAAATTTAAAAAATAATCGTAAAAATATAAAAACTCGTTAAAAGTCTTGAAAAAGATAACCTCTTTAAAAGAAGTCGTACAACATTATACAGTAGACCATTTTAAAGGTAATTGAAATCTATTCCTCTTACATGTACCATTGCATATACCTAAAGTTACGTAGAAAAAAGTTACGGGACAATATTTGCGAAATAACAAGGAAAATTGCCCAAAATTGCTGTGAGTGGCGAACTTTGAAAAATCATATTTCGAAAACTGTAAATCCTAATGACCTCTACCAAACATCATTTTAAAGAGAAAATATGTAAGTTTTTTTTCTGTGACGCAATGTCTATACCTATATCCCCGTGGACAAAAGTTATGGGACAAAAAACAAAATTTCTTTCTTTTGGGTTTCTTTGTGCCTTTTCTTTTGAATATATTTTTGTAAAAAAAAAGTATCTTTGACTTTAAAAAGTTATATTTAGATAGGAAATTTAACCAGGAACAATTTTTATGTAGACCTGTTTGTACCAAAAGTGCATAGAACTCACCCTAATGTAACCTGTGCCCAGGGACTAATTCACCCATTTCTCAAAAACGCACCCCTTTAAATGGTAGCACTCCGCGGTTTTTTCATATAGAGAGATTCATTGACCATATGAAATAATAAAACCCCGTTAACGTTGTAGTTCCTTTCTATAGTACATATTCAATAGCCTAATATCTAATTGCTCTTTTTTGTAATTTGAAAATAACATCGAATTGGGCAGCTGTACCAGAACCCCAAAAAGGAAGACCATAACGAAGATGTGACTCGAACAAAGAAAAATATGATATTTTGGAAGATGCTAAATTGAGTTCATTCGAAACAGATCTTATAGCATAGCAAGCTGAGGATAGTTTCTTCCTTAACAAATCGATATGGTGGGACCATTTAAGGTTGCTGTCTAAAAAATACCAAGAAATTTTACAGAATCAACGGTACTGATCTGGCTGTTATTAAGAGGTAAGGGTTGAAGGACTCCTTTATAAGACAATGCTACTGTTTTATCTACGTTAAGCGAGAGTAAATTAGAGTCAGACCAGGTTTTTATTGTAAGTAGATCAGAAGTTATAGTAGCATGAAGAGTTGCAATATTTGAGTGGCTCCAAGTGATACTGGTATCATCAGCAAAAAGAAAGACTTTTCCATCGATTTTTAAACTAGTGATGTCATTAATAAAGATAAGGAAAAGTAGAGGACCCAATACTGAACCTTGAGGTACCCCACATACAATGTTTTTGAGACTAGAGTCTGTATCATTTGATCTAACCAGTTGTTTCCTATCATCCAAGTAAGATTGGAACCAATCTAAAGAAATACCTCGAATTCCGTAGAAATTTAGTTTTCTTATCAAAATGTTATGATTTACACAATCAAAAGCTTTGGCGTAGTCACAAAAAACGGTGGCAGTGTGAAGATTATTGTTCAGTGCTTGATAAACCTCATGTAATACAGAAAAAATGGCATCAGTGGTGCATTTATTATTTAAAAAGCCGAACTGATTTTGTGATAAAATGTTGTTTTCAACTAGAAAGGACAGAAGTCGGGCTTTTATGAGTCTCTCAATAATTTTGGAGAGTACCGGTAGTAGTGCAATAGGTCTATAATTGCAGGTATTAGATATTTCACCACCCTTATGAAGAGGAATAATGATGGCTGTCTTCAGGCACTCTGGAAATTTACCTTTCTCAAAGGAATCATTAATTAGTGAGATGAGGACTTCTAACACATTTTCTGGGAGATTAGAAAAAATTTTTATCGATAGACCATCAGTACTACAGGAGGATTTGCTTTTGATACTATTGATTGTTTGGATCAGTTCAGATTTATCGACTGGTTTTATAAAGAATGAATTCGAGACCTTTCTTGAATTAGGGAAATATGCAATGGGATCTTGTTGTGGCAAAATAGTTGATGTAATATTTTTACTCACATTAACAAAGTATTCATTTAGATTTTCAGGGTCTGGAAGGGAAATTGTTTTAGCAGTGTGGGTTTTATTTCGAAGATCGTTTATTATGGACCAAGTTTCTTTTGCAACACTTTTTGAGCTTCCCAAACGGTTATGGTAGTAGTCTTTTTTAGCTGATTTTATAAGTTTAAGATAGGTTGTCCTGCACTTGGTGATATATTCAGTGATAGAGACGTTGGTAGTAAATTTCCTGATATAGAGAAGAGAACGCATATTCTTGGAAGATATTCGGATACCTTTAGTAGTCCAGGGTTTGCGATGTTTTGGCTTAATTGCAATTAAAGGAAATGCTTTATTGAAGATACAGACAAGCTTATCCAAAAAAGCACTGAAATTATTATCCACGTCCATAGCAGGAAAGCGCCACTCAGAGGTTAAGCATAAATATTGGAAATTACGAAAGTTCCGGGTGGAAAAAATCCTGCCTAAACTTCGGGTTTTCGAGGAGGGTTTGCTCAAGATATTAAACTTCGTATAAACTGCTTCATGATCAGATAGTCCAGCATTAATAATTGTAGAGTGGACATCAAGGGGTGAAAAATCTGAGACAGTATGATCAATTATGGTAGATGAAGTTTTTGTAATCCTTGTAGGAGAATCAACGTGCATTGTTAGACCATACGATTCAAATATGTTGACCAAGGATATTTGTGTAGCACTAGCAGCAGCATAATCAATGTTAAAGTCCCCGCATAAAATTTTTCTACTTTTATGGGGCAGGTCATCTAACAAATTTAGCAGGTTCTGAAAAAATAGTTCCACGGAAGAGTTAGGTGATCTAAATGCAAATAATATACAGATTAAGATTCTTATTGTAAATTAACGAAAACTCAAAGAAGGCTTCACTTAGCAGAAAGTCATATTTTGTTACCGAAGAAAAATCATTGGTAGTAGATAGAATTAGGGTGCCTCCGTAAGCTGAGCTTGGACGATCATACCTAGCAATTGTGGTGTATTTTTCTACAAAAAAAGGTTCGTTGACTTCAAGCCAGTGCTCTGTAACCGCAACTACCGGGGGAAATCCTAATTCCTCTAGGAACAAAAATAATTCATCAGTTTTGTATCTTATAGAACGAATATTAATCAGAACCATGCTAAAGTTGTTATCACTAAAACATGCGCTTGTTTTGGATTACTTCGACAACGAATATTTTACTGTGCAACATAAGAAGTACGAAAGTAAATGGCGCTAATAATTATTCCAATAAACAACAATGTAATTTGAAATTTACTTTCGTTCTTCTTATTTTGCACAGTAAAATATTCGTTGTCGAAGTAATCCAAAACAGGCGTATGTTCGTGGAATAGTAAATTTTAATTCCAAATAACTTTCCATAATAATAATTTTCGATATTGTGACATACAAAGGTACTTTACTCGATATGATCGATATTCATATTTTTTAACATGCTTCGTACACTATTGATAAAATTTTATATCTGATGATTGGATCTTAGGTTTTAGAGTATACAGAGCATTTTATGAAGAATAATTTTTTTCATAAGGTTAATAATAAAAAAGTTTTCCATATAGTTCCAACTTAGTGGGACCTATTGCATGTGTATATATATCACATTTTGAAAAAGCATATCTTGTTTAAAAATAGTCCCAGGATTTCTTACAATACACCATTTTAAAGTAAAGAAAATAAGCTTTTTTTATTAGAGAATGTATATACCTAAGTATACAATAAAAAAAGTTATAATGAGAAATTTAAAAATAATCGTAAAATATATCAAAAATCATTAAAAGTATAAAACTTTGAACCACCATATCTTGCTTAAAGATCGTCATACAGCTTTCTACAATAGACCATTTTAAAGGTAATTGACTTTTCTTAAAGCTACATAGAAACAAGTTACAGAACAATGTTTGAGAAGTAACAAGAAAAATGGGCCAAAATCGCTGTGAGTGGCGAACTTTGAAAAATCATATTTTGTTAACTATAAATCATAGAGACTTCTACCAAACGTCATTTTAAAAGGGAAGGATAGAAGTTTTTTTACTGTAAAGCAATACCTATACCTATATTCCCGTGGAAAAAAATTATGGGGCAAAAAACAAAATTGCTATCTTTCGTGTTTTTTTCTTGCTTTTCTTTTGAATATACTTTTGTAAAAAAAATATTTTTGACTTTAAAATATGATGTTTCGATAGTAAATTTAACCTGGAACAATTTTCCTGTAGACGTGTTTGTACCAAACATGCATAGAACTCACCCTAATTCGCCCTGTACCTAGGGACTAAGTCACCCCTTTCTCAAAAACGCAACCCTTTAAATGGTAGCACTCCTCGGGTTTTTCATATTTAGAGGTCCATTGACTAGATTAAACAATAAAACCCCGTTAACGTTGTAGTTCCTTTCTAAAATACATAATCAATAGCCTATTAAATTCAATAGAATTATCATATTCCAGTCGCCAGAGACGAAAAGGCCGCCAAATCTCTAAAAATCATACGATCAAGCTGAATTTTGCTAAGAGTATCAAATTTGGGACACCAAAAATATGCAAAAGGTTTGCCCCACCTGCCCTCGGGATTTCTCCTAAAACCCTCATATAGGGTCTTCTTCTTCAAGTGCCGTCTCCTAATCGGAGGTTGGATATCATCATCACTATCTTTACTCTATCCACCGCTGCTCTAAAGAGTTCTATAGAACTGCATCTAAACCAGCCCCTTAAATTCTTTAACCATGACACTCTCCTTCTTCCTATACTCCTTCCGCCTCTTATCTTTCCCTGTATTATCAGTATTAGCATTTCATATCGCGGTCCCCTCATTACGTGTCCCAGATATTGTAACTTTCTTATTTTTATTGTGTTTATTATTTCGCATTCTTTACCCATTTCTCGCAATACTTCCGTGTTCGTTTTCCTCTGTGTCCATGCTATTCTAAGCATCCTTCTGTAACACCACATTTCAAATAACTGTAGCTTATGTATGTGTTCTTGCTTTAATGTCCAGCTTTGAAGTCCATATTGTAGTATCGAGAACACGTAGCATCTCAAAGCTCTTACTCTCAGTTCTAAGGTAAGGTCTTTGTTGCAGAGAACTGTTTTCATTTTTACAAACGCATTTCTTGCTTTTTCTATCCTGGTCCTTATTTTTGTTGTTTGATCATTTTTCTCTGAAATTCAGGTTCCTAGGTATTTGTATTTATCAACCCTTTCTATCGGTACATTTCCCAAATGTATGCTTGTTTGTATGTTTGTTTTCTTAGTTATTATCATGTATTTGGTCTTTTTTATATTCATTTTTAGTCCATATTCTTCACAGAAATTGTTTGTTTTGTTTAGTAGTACTTGGAGTTGTTCAGCAGAGCTTGCCATAATCACGGTGTCATCTGCATATCTTATGTTGTTAATAGATCTTCCGTTAATTGTTATTCCTTCACTTTGAGATAGCAATGCTTCTTCAAAAATGGCTTCACTATATGCATTAAAGAGTGATGGAGACATAATATATCCCTGCCGAACTCCTCTCCTGATTTCAATTTCTGGATTGGGTTCGTTATCTATTACAATTTGTGCTCTTTGATTCCAGGGTAAATTCTTCGATTCCATATAGGGTGGGAAAATGGAAAACACCGATTTACCAAGAATTTCTACGCCACTGAAAAAAAAAATTCAAACCAGAAATGCAGCTGAGATAATTTTGAAAATGTTTCTTAGCGCTTTTTTGTAGAATGAACCGTTCTCTCAGAAACAACTACACTTCCAAGCAAGCAAATGAATAATTGTAGTTTATGCTTAGTAATTTCATGTTGCGTTCTTTGAATTAAAACAACTAATGCAAAAAAATAGTGTCTATTATAGAGCTTCCAAAAAATAATTGTTTTGTGCAAATTGGCAACGGTTTCTAAAATTATCCTACTTGTGTATGGCTAAATATTGTAACGGGAATATTCTACGCAACGTAGACCTCTACGATTTTTCCGGTGGTCGTCTCATTCACTTTGCAAATGTTGATCTGTATGTGCACGTCGAAGTGGAGGAAGTGAATATTATTACAAATCGATACTTCACCAGTGACCAGTGATGGCGGCCCAGATAATTACATAATTATGAGAGGGTTATTGTCAGAGGACTGTCGCCCGTCGCCTCCCGATGACGCAGTCTGCAGTCTCAAGGGCTTGCCGTCGATATCAGGAGACCGGTAGCTATAGTCGACGAACAGATTCGGGTCGGCGACGTGTAATGACAGAGAGGGATAATCGATTCATTGTCCTGAATGCCTTGCTGAATCGGCACGCAACGAAAGTTGTGCTTCAACTATCCTTGAGGCATGTTAGGGGTGTCACCGTAGTTCAGTGGATAGTTAGGAGAAGACTTAAGGCTGCCACTTTGACACCTAGACAAGCTAACACAGGGCCCAAATTTAGCGCACGTCAAAAACTAGCTCGACTTCAGTTTGCCCGAGCACATATCAATTGGGACCTTGGCCAATTGACAAATGGAGCGGAGTTTTATTCTCTGAGAGTTGAATGCTCCTCCCAATTTTGAGACGTCAAGACTTAGGATGTCCATTGTATGATTGTACGGTTGCTACGGACGACGAGCATAAAATCAAACTTTGCGCGCTAAAGCAATAAAGTGACGGTACCCAGTAAACGTCAACTTTTCGTTGCCATTAACAAGCGAAAAATCTTCTTCATGAAGTGATTGTAGAAAAATAAAATTTGTATCAACTCAACGGTAAAAATTCGATATCGTTTGATTAGAGTGTCCTACCGACGAAAACCAAAATGCGTTTCAAAGGTGAAGGTTGCAACTCTCTTTTGCAATTCTTGCACTCTGCGACAAATGAAGTCTGTTTCTATAAGGCTACGGCTACACGGGCGACAAATTTACGCTAGCAGTAGCCGTAAAACGAATTTAGGTTCCGCGGAACGGAATTGAAATAGCCGAACTGAACCGACTACCGATAGGACTTGTGCGTAGTCGGTTCAGTTCGGCTATTCCTATTCCGTTCCGCGGAACCTTAAGTTAGTTTTACGGCTACTGCTAGCGTAAATTTGTCGCCCGTGGAGCCGTAGCCTAAAGCTGTTAAATAAATAAACGTTGCGCGATTTTTGCCATTTTTTACCATTCTTATGAGATCAATAAAATTTACCACTTCTATTTACCAGTCACTATGGAATTTGCATTGTTACAGCCTAATCTTCAAAACCTATAGCATAAAATTTCGATTTTGAGTTTTGGCAACAAATATCTTCTTCTTCTTGCAGTACCGTCTCCTATCGGAGGTTGGCTACCATCACAGCAATCTTAACTTTGTTGGCTGCAGCTCTGAACAACTGTATTGAACTGCACCCATACCACTCCCTTAAATTTCGCAACCAGGAAATCCTCCTACGTCCCACATTTCTCTTTCCCGAGATTTTTCCTTGGAATATGAGTCTTAACAGAGAGTACTTTTCTCCTCTCATTATGTGGCCTAGATACTCCAGTTTTTTTCGTTTCGCAACAAATATGGGGCATTTGAAATATGCCTAAACAATGGTGAATTTAAACTTTTATTATTTAAACAAATGATCTTGGATCACGGGAAATGCTACCACGAAGAAGAACACAAGTGGAATTTGTAGCTGAAGTTGTGTAATTTCGAAAAACGTACTTGTGAAATCGAAAAGGAGTAGTTTTATGTTTTAGACCGTTTGTAATGTGAAAGTTTAAATTCAGAGTTTTTAGGCATATTTCAAATACCTCCAAACACCATTTCTAATGCAACATTTTGAATGCCAACATGACTCATTAATATAAAGGATCTCAATTTCTGCTACTTTAGGATTGTTTATTTTCGTTATTTGTCAAAGAACCCAACCAACCTCTTTATATTACTAACGTATTCGCTGTTTTCTAGAAAGTGATTTGTTACTTTAATGAGATTCCACCGCAATGAATCTTTCAACAAAGTTGCTCCTTTGCTTTCCTGTCTGTAGAGGAATATTAAATTTTAGCTCTGTAATTTTCATGGGCTCAGATAGTCGTCAGTTAAATAACTAAGCATTAACAATATGGATAGATAAAATACTTTGGTTTAATTAAACTTTTAAGGCGTATTATCTACAAACCGATTTCGGAAAATATATATCGCTGAAATTTCTAGAATTGTAAGAAATAAGAAGTGAAAATCAACTTAGCGAGTAAACAATGTTCCGATCAGTTAGTACTTTTTATCAAAATTTAGTTGTTTTCGCTTATTCGAAAATTATCTTTGGTTTAATAGTGTATTACATAGTGTTCAATTCAATTTTGGGATCAGACTGTAAGTTAGACCATCTTTTTATTATTACCTAACCAACAAGTAGCAAACAACAGCCATAACTACCAGTACAAAGTTAATGAATCTGCTTAATTACTAATGAACCCGTTCAAGTACCAGGGCCATAATCAGGTAACATAGGCCCAATATGCAGGAAAATCCAGGGGGGGGGGGAACTTCTGGACTTCATCATAATTCTTAGCATGTTACTTCTCCATTGAACACATCAAAATTATATTCTACTGCTGTGAACCAATCCAATACAATATTCCCAAGCAAAAACAAGTTATTTTATTCAATTCACTTCCAAACACTAAAATTCAAGATTATTTAATTGCCCTAGCTACTAAAATCGATTCTAACAAAATTCTCGCCATTTCCAGGATTGTAAATGATCGTATTTGCATTCATTTTACTACTGAAGAAACAGTCGCAGAATTTTTAGGAATTGATAATGGAACAATAATAATTAATCAGGGACGTATCCAAGCTAGGAGTTAGTCACACCAAGCGAAAGACTGATAATTTCTAATGTCTTCTCAACAATACCTCACAGTATTGTAGACACAGCTACAAAATATTGGCATTCATCAAATAATTCCAATGGAGTTTCTAAGAATGGGAAAAACTATTTAGTTTAGCATATCTCGAGTTTCCGACGTTATACTTACATTGCTCCTAAAAATCTGAAAAATTTCCTGACTCTGTAGTAATTAATCATGAACAAATCAATTACCGGATTTATTTTTCATTTGAAAACAATAAAATCATTGCAATCAAGCAATCAATGCTACATTTGCAAACAATAAGGTCATCTAGCCTCTCAGTGCACAAATAATACAAACACACATCTATCGAAAATTCACCGCCTACTTCTAAACAAAATTGTATTCAAAATTGTTAGTAGTAATTACAGGAGAGCTCTAAAATTATCTATTCGTATCCCGAGTGACACTTTGACAGTTTTAAATCATGTCAAAGTGTCACTAGGGCAAAACAAATCGATAATTTGAGCTCGAGAGTAATTCAATAAGATTATTTCATGAATAAAAATGTCTTTTTAAATCAATTAAACTAATATGTTATTGATATCTTTGCCTGAATATTTGCTAAACCTGTTTCTTGTTGATCTCTGTGACAAGTTGTAAAACATTAATTGTCATTAATGTCAGTGAATATATTTTTGCGAAGCAACGAAGGGCATCTCACGTAAAATACTTGACGACGGGAAATTATCAAAAAGTATCGCTGTAATTTTTATTTCTGTAGCTTTGTATTGGTTAGAATTTCTATGAATGAAATAATCACCCCAATATAACAGATATTCAACCAATTATCCAATCTTTACAATCACCACTACTAGTTCACAATTCTACCGATCGATAAACGTATACAGAAGATATCGAAGGACTACCTACTCAATTTTTTAACTGAAATCCATCTAGCACGAACTCTCAAGTACATATTTTAACAGTTGCTGTACTAGATTAAAAAATAAAATTATAAAACAGTATGAAACCTACATCTTAACTAATCTGAGCAGCGACACCTTCGCTGACATTTAATAGAACAACCATGCCAAAATGGCAAATAAATTGGAATAATTCAAACTCTACATTAAGAACTGCCAAACAAAGTGTGTTGAGGTCGAAACTGCCTACTAAGGGAAGATTCCAAGTAATCATATCCAGGCTGCGACTTAAACATAAGAAAATCACCCATAATTTTATAAAAGAAGGAACCTCCTCCAATGTGTTGTGTATGTGCTAACAGTGTTTATGCAAATAATTCATCTAAGATTCACAATTTTGTACGTGCCATAGGACTGATTAATCAAATTTAATATTAACTTTGTAATTTGATGTAAATACAGTTCAATGCTAATAACCCTTTGTGGTTGAAGCAAATTGTAAATAAAAAAAGCCAATAAGTAAAATAATGAGTAAAAGTGAGACAGTATATGTTTTAAATATGGATATACACGATTGGAAGTATAACAATTTCTAAAATTTCATAAAATTATGTTTTCCCACATAACTAGTCGTATCGATCGCAAAACTTCGATAATCAGTCTAGGTTCGTCTAGATGTGAAGCCGTTTCATGAAGATGGCCGTAAATTTTGTTTATTTTTAAGGCATAAGTCGACATAGGACGACATTCCCTCAGTATTTAAGAGGAAGAACGGAAGAACTTCGGATGCAAACCGAGACATCTACTTTTTTGGATTGCGCGATTTACGTAGCAGATAGATATATAACACCTATAAAAAAAGCGAACCAGAAATACGCATACACCTCCTATGGATGAAAAAATGCGCACTGGGATGGGTAAAACTCTGCACGGATGACGCGACGTCGCAACAAAGTCAGTCAAGACTATGTCCACAATATTCAATGGCGTTGAACTGTTGGTTTGCATCAGGAAAAATATTCCCTGAAACAGAATATTTAGTGGAGTCACTGAAGGTTTTCACCTCCGATTTCGTTGAACCTTCATCGATTTTCATGAAAATTGGTGAGTAGTTATAAGATACTTTAAGGAACAAAGGTGACATGATGCCAACTTGCGCTTTTACCCTGGGGGTGGATGCGACCCCTTCTCGGGGGGTGAAATTTTTTTATTAAAAATAATACCAGAAAACGATAGAGGGGCAACTTCTAAGCAAAATTTGTTATATAAAGTTATTAACATAAATCAATACTTTTTGAGTTATTAAATATCGAAGATTTTATTTTTTCTTAAAAAAATGCATGTTTTAAAGCTGTTTTTCACGCATTACTCAAAAACTATAACCTTTTGTAAAAAAGCAATTATTACCAAAATTAAAGATAATAAAAAATTTAATACACTCCTCACTTAAAGAACTAAACTAATGTTATTTCAAAGTGAGTTATGGGTAATTGAATGTATATTTTTTTCGACGAGTACTCAAATCTAAGTGTTCAAGCTTACATAACGGGAAAACGATACATTTTATATAATATACTTGTTAAACACTTATCAAAGTACTTCAGAACACCTATCAAATGAGCTCCAGTAAAAGTTAATACCATCAAAATTAAGCAAGTTATGATGAAAATAAGAGAACCCTTTCGATATTTTTAGGAAAAAGTGAAAAATAAAACATACGCCATTTCCAAAAAATTAAAATTTGTAGTAATCCTCACAAGAATTTCTTTAGGTTAACATAGTTAATGATTTCAACAATTTTGACCGGTTTAGAATGCATATTTTTGAAAATTATATATAATTTAAAAAAAATCATAATTTTTAAAATTATCGTACTTTTCATTTTCTTTTGATAATAACTCCAAAAATACTCAATATACATAAAAAATCATAAATAACTAAATTTTAGTTTTTTCTGTTCCAAATACTTAATCCATTTTACTATTTCTGTAGAGTAAAAAAGAACCGAGATAGAAACGTTTAATATTTCAATTTTGCTGCGAGAACCATGTAACCGGGGCCATTTAACCTTTTATTTTTAACAAAGTAAGAGGTTTAAAGACTAATTTTGACGGTTTTCAATAGCTCTTGGAATCAGCTTTTAACTTGTTTTTAGGTGAACCCTATATCTTAAAAATTAACGAAGTTATTTACAAAAAAACAATAACATTTTTTGGAAAAATTTTTAAAAGATACATTTTGAAACATTTTTGTGCATAAATTGTAATGCTATCAACTTGTTCGAGCGCTTATTTGATAGATATTTCTATGAACTTTGACAAATGTTTAATAAGTTTATGTTATAGGTACATTCCATGTCAAATCACTCAGGCAAAAAATTTTGGATCTCCGATTTGTCTGAAAATTGGTATAAAGCTTCTGCGGGACGTAAAAATAAGATATTTAAGGTCAAAACATCTTGTTCTTCTTTTTTCTCAAATTGTTATTTTATGCGATTTTACAGTGATTTGGTGTTTATTTAAACAAATTTGCATTTTCTGTCGTAAAGTATCAATGAAAAACATTATATCTTAATAGAAAGGACTCAAAAAAGTCATTATATGGCATTTTAACAAGTTATTTTGAATCAAAACAAGTTTTTGATCAAATTTTATAGTGTAAAAAACGTTAAAATACCGTTTTTTACATTTTCCTGCATTCCCAAAATACATCATCATCGATTTGGCTCAAAATTTGCCCACAGATAGCCAAAAGATATGACTTTAAGTGGTTAGAAGGATTTGAATTATATTACAATACCAAAAAAGTTACATGCAGTAATATCAGACTCAAAAGTATATATTAGTTCAGTCGGGATAGCATTTGATCTTGAATGCCGAGCTGCCCAAAATTTTATTTTTCTGATCTTTAGGGGAGTCAATAGTAGCCTAAATTTAAAATCACGAATGAATTCCTCCGTTACGTTAGCCGCCATCTTGATTTTAAAGGAGAACCTGTTTTGCTCAATATCTCCGCCATTTTTAACTTTTCGACAAAAATGGTAGGAACTGAAATTGTTCCAAATAAATCGTGTTTACAATTATTACAATTTCTTTTTAACAACTTTTGTCGTGAGGTCGATATTTTCGAGTTAATTGTACTTACAGTAGACGCCTATATTTTTGACTATATTATTGCATGTAACTTTTTTGGTATTGTAATATAATTCAAATCCTTCTCACCACTTAAAGTCCTATGTTTTGTCTATCTGTGGGCAAATTTTCAGCCAAATCGATTATGATGTATTTTGGGAATGGAGAAAAATGTAAAAAACGGTATTTTAACGTTTTCTACACTATAAAATTTGATCAAAAGCTTGTTTTGAATCAAAGTAACTTGTTATAATGCCATATAATGACATTTTTGAGTCCCTTCTATTAAAATATTATGTTTTCCATTGATACTTTACGATAGAAAATGCAGATTTGTATAAATAAACACCAAATCACTGTAAAATCGCATAAAATAACATTTTGAGAAGAAAAGAAGAAGAAGATTTTTTGACCTTAAATATCTTATTTTTACGTCCCGCAGAAGCTATATACCAATTTTCAGACAAATCGGAGGTCCAACATTTTTTTTGCTCCAAAATTGAGTGATTTGAAATGGAATGACCCTATAAAATGCACCTTTTCCCGGTATTTAAGCTTGAATACTTAGATTTGGGTACTCGACGAAAGAAATATACATTCAATTACCTATAACTCACGTTTAGTTAACACTGAAAGGTTTTTCTAGTAAGGAGTTTATTTGATTTTTTATTAGCCTCAATTTTGATAATAATAACTTTTTTGAAAAAACTTATAGTTCTTGAGTTATTTATGAAAAATCGGTTAAAAACATACATTTTTCTCACGAAAAATTAAAATCTTTGATCTTTAATAATTCAAAAAGTTTTGATTTATTTTAATAAATTTATATAACAAATTTTGCTTATAATTTGTCCCTCTATCGAATTGTGGGGTTATTTTTAATAAAATAATTTTCACCCCCGAGGAGGGGTGGCATCCACCCCCAGGGTTAAAGCGCAAGTTGGCACCACGTCACCTTTGTTCCTTGAGATATCCTCTAACCATTCACCAATTTTCATGCAAATCGATGGAGGTTCAACGAAATCGGAGGTAATAGCTCATATCCACCTTCAGTGACTGCACTAATTTTGGTTATAATCAGATCAGGTTATACCGACCAAAATTACCTCAAATACATCGTCAAAGATCCTCAGATCCAAAACTACAAATGCCGATATGGATGTTAGCCCAAGAAATCGGTAGCTACCAGGTATTTGCTGCAACTGAATACAAGGAACGGCATGACTTAGTAGGAAATATCCCTCATCAAGAGGTATCTGTCAAAATGGGACTTCTAGATCGTTTCAAAACATAAACTCAAGCTTGTTTCAACTGCTATAACTAATTCATAGATCATATCTGTAAAATGCCTCTTGCCAACCCTGTTTTTCAATGTTTACTCCGAAAGAATTTTCAAAAAGAAAGAAATTGCATTTCTTAAACACAAGAAGGAATAATAATTGTGAACGGTGAAGCCATCAGTAATTTGCGATATGCGGACGATACAGTTCTCCTAGTTTCCACTCAAGAAGATCTGCAAACATTACTTGATAGTGTCGTTGAGAGCTGTAAAGTCGGGTCCAGACACGTGTAATGTAATGCGTAACGTAACGTGTAATGAAACGCGAATTCTGCGTTTGGACGGCACTACGAGCATTACATGTACCATTCGCGCTGGAGCTCGCCGGGACCCATCGGGAGTCGGTTTTTTCCGTGAACAAAAAGGCGCTCGCAGCACTCGTTTGGACGGCGTTAGTGAAAGTTTTACCGTTTGGACGTGTGGCGAGCAATCGCTTGACTAATCTACCTGCTTATACCAACAAAACCCCGGTATTTGGGATCCAAAAAATTTAGTCTTCATTTAGTAAATATGTACATACAAATAAAAGCAGTATAAAAAAACTACCTGCTGTCACGACCTCCATTCGTCTGTTCGTAGAACTTGAGTGGAAACCAAGATTCGCTAAACGATTCGTGTGGACGTTCGTACGACGTCCACACTGTTGAAGCTAAATTACACGTAATCTTACATTACACGTTACACGTGTCTGGACCCGGCTTAAGGAAGCAGGTCTGGATCTGAACATACGAAAACCAAAATACTAGTAATAAGTAGACAAAAGAATATAAAACCGTCTATATACATAAATAATAGTAAACTTGAACAAGTTGATCAAATTGTTTATCTGGGATATCAGTTAAATTGAAACGCAGAGAATCATGGTGACATTAGATCCATAATTGAACAGGTCAGAACCACTTTTAGAAGGATTTCCAAAGTATTACGTATGTAATAGAGACAAATTGGCGTTTCGCAGTCTTGCTTTATGGTGGTGACTCTTGGATTGTAAATAAAAGTGATCTAAATCGCCTTGAGACTCTCGACATGTGATACTATAAAAGAATTTAAGTTTATTGGGCGGAAAAGATTCAAAACTTCACAATACTGGAACGTCTCAGCAAGACAACTGAGATTATAAAAAGCACAAAAAAGAGAAAGCTGGAGTACTTCGGACATGTAATGAGAAGGAAGTCCCAAATATAGGTTGGTATAAAATAATATGGAAAGGGGAGACTAGCAACCAAATGCAGTCCAGGACGATGAACGACTTCTCAGTTGAAGAACTTGCGAGATTGGTATGGTATTGATAAATGCATGTAGCCCAGTAGGGATAGCATTTGGCCGTGCATTAGGAGCTGCCGTAAATTTTATTTTTCTAATCTTTGGAGGGGGTCAATAGTAGTGCAAATTTAAAATCTCGACTGAATTCCACCGTTGCGTTAGCCGCCATCTTAATTTTAAACGAGAACCGTTTTTGCTCAATATCTCCGCCATTTTCGACTTTTCGATAAAAAGTGTACACACTGAAATTGTTGAAAATACGATTTTCTATAATTTCGTTTATTATTATTTTTTTCGTGCTGTCGATATTTTCCAAGTAATGGGGGGGAAATAGTGACAGAGCATAATTATTCAATTATTGAATTATCTCGTTTATTATTAATTTTACAACAAACATGTACCTATATAAAAATGAAGAGAATTAAATTTTGTATAATTTTGATCTCTTTAATTTTTTTGATAAAATAATATTTAAGGTAGTACGTGTGCGGTAAAAGTGCGAGGGTAAGACCTGATTGATTTTATAGCAATTGTTTTGTTCAACATCTCCGCCATTTTCAACTTTTCGACAAAAAATGTAAGGACTGAAATAGTTGCAATTACGATTTACTACAATTTTCGAGAAAACCAGTGGCGGGTCTACGAGTGGGGGATGGGAAAATTCCCCCAACAGGGTCCGAAATTAAAAAAAAAATATTATAATATAAAAATATATTAACTGACATGAAACTTAAAATGTCGACAGAAAAATTTAACCAATAAAACCCGCTAGTTAATAAAATGAAGTGAACTTAATGCATATGCATATTATAAGTTATTATTTATGTCTTTTATGTACTTAGTTTGATTAGTGTTTCATTGGAAGTTTCAAAAATTATATAAAATATTATTCTTTTTATTTTTGTTTATCTACAATTATGTTGTGAAGTTAATAATAAATGAGACAATTCAATAATTATGCTTCCCCTCCGCTTCCACTATTTTCCCCCTTTCTTCGGAAAATATTGATCGAATAAAAAAATTGTTCAATTGTTGTAGGAAATTGCATTTCCAACAATTTTATTTCCTGCCGTTTTTGTCGAAAAGTTGAAAATGGCGGAGATATTAAGCAATAACGGTTATCCTTTAAAATCAATATGGCGGCTACTGCAACCGCGGAATTCAGTCGCGATTTTAAATTTACACTAATATTGATCTCCCCTAAAGGATAGAATTATAAAATTTGGGGCAGCTCGGAAACAAGATTCATTTCAATAATTATGCTCCCCCCACCACTTTTTACTATTTTCCCACTTATCTCGGAAAATATCAACCGCATAAAAAAACTTGTTAAAAAGAAATTGTAAGAAATCATATTTGGAACAATTTTAGTTAAAAATGGCGTAGATATTTAACAAAAACAATTGCTATAAAAAAAATGAGGTCTTACGCACGCGCAAATACCGCATAAGTAGGTACTACCTTAAATATTAATTTTAGCAAAAAAAAATGAAATAGATTAAAATTGTGTAGAATTTAATTCTCTCTATTTTTGTATAGGTACATTTTTGTCGTAAAGCTAATAATAAACGAAATAATTTAATGATTATGCTCCAACTGTCACTATTTTCCGCCATAACTAGGAAAATATCGACCGCACTAAAAAATTGTAATAATAGAAATTTAGAAAATAACATTTTCAACAAATTTGGTTGGTATACTTTTTGTTGAAAAGTTGAAAATGGCGGGGATATTGAGCAAAAGCGGTTCTCGTTTAAAATCAAGATGGCGGCTAACGCAACGGCGGAATTCAGTCGAGATTTTAAATTTACACTACTATTAACCCCCTCTAAAGATCAGAAAAATAAAATTTGGGGCAGCTCCTAATACAAGGTTAGGCCCGTTATTCGTCTAACCCGACTGGACTAATGCTATTTAGTGTGGCAGTGAATAAAATTGAGATAGCTATAATAGTAACCTAGCGTTCTGAAAGAACATGGTACATGAAGAAGAAAGTCATAGAAATATCTGAAACGGGTCTAAAACTAGTGGCTTTAGGATGTCTTGTAAACCTTTAATATAGTATACGAATACATCCTTTACAGAAGTAAAATATTGAAGACGAAATAAATTTGAAATAAACGAACCACTAATTTATATTTTTCTATTACTTAATTTTTTATATCCTGTATTAAATTTTATATGAGAACCTTTCGAACACATTCCAGTTGATTACTGTAAGTATCAGTTTAACGTTTTAGAGACTGTTGATTAATATTGCTAATCCCCAAAATTGGCAGTGGTTTTACTTCCATGATATTGCCAAATATATCCGTATGCTTCGCATTCTACTATAAATAAAACAAAAGCAATATACATCAAGTTAAGCCACAAGATGGTTTCACATATCCTTCAATTATTTACAAACATTCAGTATGAATTTGACATCATGCATGTAAATAGGATTATGAGGATCTGGATCGACATGGAGATTTAGTGGCTGCCTCTTTGGCTTACTAAAATATGGGTTAAATTTTAGTTAAGGCGATACGGAAATTCCGAACGAGATTTAACAAGCCGACGTGGAAATAAATGAAAATTTATGGATATTTACCTAAATATTTTATAAGGAATGAACATTTTTATACCAAAAGGATTACCAAAGTGCACTGTAACGGATTTGCCTATAAAACAATGCAATTTTTGTAAAGACTTCGTACAGTTGTGTGGTTACTACCAGGGCAATTAGCATAAAATAAATCGTTTTTTAAATACCGTATATAGAAACTTACAACTTTTTGCAGTATGTTCAGGTTGATGTCAAGAAAAAGTCCACTATGGAAAAATGACTGTAATGGCAGCTATGTACGCCGTTGCTCCCGCTTGGCGGCGCTAGTGTAGTTGGGGGTCAACGTTTTGACAATTCGTGAAGTTTGTATATGGTGTTTTTGTTTACGATGTAATAAATAATAAATTATGGCAAAAATTACGGATCTTGGACTGTTTGTACGTTGAAAAACGAATTGAGGAGAAGGAATGAGAGAGTTACTGGAAAAAAGGAAGCCCTTTAACAGCCTCCACTGTTTATATAGATATCTATTTCCTAACTGCCCTGTCCCAGTTGCTTAGTCTCTTGTTGCCACAAGATCAAATTTATATATTTTGGCTTCGTTTACTAGATGCTTCAGTTTTCCTTCCTTGGATGATCCTCTTATATTCCACGTCGCTATTTTAACTAGTTCTTCTTTATTGCCATTATCTCGTTTATTATTTTTCGATTCTCGTTTCCGTTTTCTTTGCCGGGTCATCTTTGTTAGGTCTCCTAATATTGTGCATTCAATTTTAGTATTTTGCAATGTCTTCCTCTATTCTTTCCAGCTACTCCTTTGTTTTCTTCCATTTCCATAATCATTCATTGTTTATTGTCAATCTTTGGTACTCTGTTTTTGTGCTATTTCCTTTGATTTTCTCTTCCTTAGCAATTCTTCTTATTTTAGCCATTATTTCCCTTTCCGTCCTTCGTCAGATCATAATTTATGTATATTCTTTATCTCAGTTGTTTGAGTTTCATCTTATTTTGCATTACTTTGATCTTTTCTGTCTTGTTATCCATCTCTATCAAATATATTTTGTCTCCCAGCTTTCTTGGTTCCTTAACGTTTACTTTTACTCGTATTTCCTTTTCTATGAATTTTTCTACCTCATTCCCAAGCAAGAGTGGTTGATCGGTGTCAATCTGCAGTCCTTGAATCACAATATTTTTCCTTCTTCCCTCTCTTTCTAATTTTTGTATTCTTTCGTTGGAGATCGTTTTATTTTTCAAATTAAATTCAAAGACTCAAATTAAAAGATTGATTCGAATAGTTGACGTGACCTCCAATTACCCAAGCGCCACCTACGTTGAGCTTTTCAGATTAGCTGCCATTGCATAGTTGCATTTTAAAGTGTATACAATGCATCCAAAAATGCACAAACTTGTTAAAATAAGTGTATTAATGGCCAGATTTTGTTACACGGGGAGTTTTGAGGTCGCTGAAGACGAATATGCCATCAGAACCGACCACCGGAGTACCTGGTTCATTGCTAAAATACGTCATCTGGAGCTTCGAGTCTTTTCGGCACTAAATTGATGCAAAAAAATTACTGGGGTGTTTTGGGGGTGCTGAACAAGATTACCATATCAGAACCGACCCTCGGTGCACCTGTTGCCCAAAAACCCTCCAAACTCCAGAAGATAACATACCTTAGCAATGATCTTGGGCACCAGGTAGTCCGGAAGTCGGTTCTGATGACGTATTCGTGTTCAGCAACCCCAAAAACACCCGTGTAATCTGCTTGCATCAATTTAGTGCCGTAATCACTCGAAACTTCAGATGACGTACCTTATCAGTGAACCAGGACACCAGGTACTCCGGTGGTCGGTTCTGATGGCGTATTCGTCTTCAGCGACCTCAAAACCCCCCGTGTAACAAAATCTGACCCTTGATACACTTATTTTGACATGTTTATGCACTTTTGGATGCATTGTATATGCAAATCCGTTACAGTGATCCTAGACACCAGGTGCTCCGAGTGTCGTTCTAATGGCATATTCGTTTTGAGCAACCCCAAAACCCCCGATAACTCTACTTGCATCAATTTAATGCCAAAAACTCTCGGTTGATGACTCTCGGTAATAATGCAATCTTTCATTCTGAGTTTAAATTTTTCAAAAATACTTATAGGGCAGTCAGTGAGGGTATTTGGCTCCGAATTCCATCCTACTACACCGATTTACTTGATATTTTCACAGTAAGTAGGGAATAGCTCAAGAAACAAAGTCTACCCTATGCCGATGTGCGCTTTTATTTTGGGGGTGGTTCCCACCCCTTCTCGGGGGTGAAAAATGTTTTGGTTAAAATAGCCACGGAAGAGGCTAGAGAACCTAATTTTAAGGAAAAACTGTTCTATAATTATTTTTTGAAAGCTTAATACTTTTTGAGTTATTCGTGGTTGAAAATTGGCCATTTTCATTGAAAACTGACACCTTTTCGGGCGGATTTTTGCGAATACCTTAAAAACTATGCATCTAACAAAAAACTAAATATTTCTGTAGACTATAAAAAATAAATAGATTCGTTCCTTCATAAATCTTCTAGTTAAAATACAAAGAGGGATATGGTAGGTAAGAAGAGTTTGTTTTTTTTTGCTGCATGCTCAAATCGATGTATTCAACTTGAAATAACAGAGAAACTGTTGGCTTGAAAAGACCTTTAAAATGAGCAATACAAAATGTCGATTACATTCAAACTAAGCGAGATATTCTGCAAAAAAGTTGATGACTAATGTATTTCAAGAAGACTCATCCATCAGAATTTAAATACATCGTTTTCCTTCTACAATACTTTTTAATATAGTGTTATTTCTATGTTCAAAAAGTTGGACTGGATTAAAATAAATGGTTTTTGAAAAAAATAAGATCAAATTATAGAGCGCATTTTTAAATTTTCTTTAAAGTCTTTCTTTTCCTCCATGTAACTCGAAAAAGATAAGAGAGACGAAAAAAAGATACCACACAAAAATGTAGGGCTTTTTCAGATAAAAATTTCCTTTTTATTTTTCATTACTGGGTCTCTTATCATTTTCAAGTTACATGGAGAAAAAGGAAGATTTTTAAGAAAATTTAAAAATGCTCTCTATAAGTTGATCTTTTTTTCAAAAACCATTCATTGTAAACCCGTCCAACTTTTTGAACATAGAAATAACACTATAATAAAAGGTATTGCGGAAGAAAAACGATGTATTTACATTTTGGTGGATGGGGGTTAAAATTACTTCTCATTTTTTCTTAAAATACATTAGTTATCAATTTTGTTTGCAGCATATCTCACTTAGTTTTAATACAATGGACCTTTGCTATAGCTCATTTTAAAGGTCTCTTCAAGCACTACAAAAGGTATTAGTAGCATTATACACCTAAAATCGACCGTTTCTCTGTGATTTCAAGTTGAATACACCAATTTGAGAATGTACCAAAAAACAAACTAGTTTCACCTACCAATATCTCTTTTTGTATTATAACTAGAAGATTTATGAAGACAAGTGTGTCTTTGTTTTTTATAACCTACAAAAATGTTTAATATTGTTTTTTTAGTTAGATGCATAGTTTTTAAGGAATTGGCAAAAAACCGTTCGAAAAGGTATTATGTTTCAATGAAAATGGCCAATTTTCAACCACGAATATCTCAAAACGTATTGAGTTTTCAAAAAAAATATAGAACAGTTTTTGCTTAGAATTAGGTTCTCTAGCGAATTCCATGGTAATTTTAACCAAAAAATTTTCCACCATTAAGAAGGGGTGGGAACCACCCCCCAAGATAAAAGCACACATCGGTAAAGGGTAGACTTTGAATTAGGAGATAAGTAGAGGCTAGGCCCAAAATTTCATTAAAATCCATGCAGTAGGATAGAATTCGGAGGTAATATCCTATTCTTGCTCCCATTGAGTGGCGTATTATTAGTTTCCTCAGGATTCGAAAAAAATTAATGCATTTAAAACGCATTGGCACGAAATTTTGCGCCTACGCCCTTAAAGAGACCGGCGATTTTAAATGTCAGTTAGGCGCGCGAAATCAATTTTTTAAATAAAATTTGTATCAAGTCAACGGTAAACATTCGATATCTTTTGATCAGAGTGTCCTATTGACAAAGATCAAAATGCGTTTTAAATATGAATTATCTTTCATATGCAATTTTTGCATTATGCCGCAAATGCAGTCTGATTCTAGAAACTTGTTAAATAAATAAACTTTGCGCGATTTTTGCAATTTTTTATGATTTTCATGAGATTAATAAAATTTATGACTTTTATTGACCAATCGCTGTGAGTGGCTAAGACTTAGACTTTAGATTTTGAGTTTTGGTAACAAGTAAGAGGCATTTGAAATACAGTAAGGTCTCTTTTTATGCCGATTTTTTTAATGCGAATTTGAAGTTGTGCGGTTTGTATTTCATACAAAAATTTCTATTAATAACAACTAGTATAATTAATATTAACTATTTCCATCCAGATGTCAGTAATCTGAGGATTTGCAATTCGGGTATTCCCCTTGTTACATGATGTAGCATAGCTATTACATCAATCTGAGTTTCGTATTGAAAGCTGAAAGGTATAACCTGTAATTGTTCTGAAATTAAATTTAAATGTTTAAGTCTTTAATGCCTAGTTGCACCAACAGATCTTAAGCTCCAGCTTAGCTAAGCTCTACTTATAGATAGGGCCTCCTTGAGTGTCACTTACGTTGCACCATAATTTTCGATTCTTGCCTTATTATCAATTATATCTATTATTATATTATGAGATTTTTATTATAATATATTATAATTATATTATATTAATTTTTGTGTTATTCTCGACTTAAGCTTAAGATCTGTTGGTGCAACCGGGCATAAGAAGTTTAAATGTTGCTGATTTCAAGTAGTAGTATAATAAACAGCACATTTTGATTTCTGGATTGAAACATTTAATTAAGTGTCGTAAAGTTTTATGTTTCATAAGAAGAGGTTTTTGCAATCTAAATATCGTTAGTGTTTGTTCTTTTTTAATTCCTTCTTTAAGATATTATTTGGGCCAATGGAAAAAAAAACATCAAAGACACAATTTTTGGTGGACAAACGTCCACCATTTTATGTGATTTTAGAAAACCACGAAACGTATCCCTACTTTTTCAATACAAGTAAAGTCTTTTTTATGCGATTTTTTTATATGCGCTTTTCTGAAGAACGTATCCACCGCATAAAGCAAGACTTTACTGTATACCTAAAATGTTCTGTATTTAAACTTTCACATTACAAACTATCGAAAATGAGTTATCTAAAATATTCTTCTTTTCGATTGTACAAGTACGTTTTTGGAAACAACATAACTTAAGCTACAAATGTCACATAATGCCGTTTTTGTGGAGGCATCTTTGTTGCCAAAAACTCAACATCTTAAATTTGTATTAATATAGGTTTTAAAGATTTAAAACCCTCACTTAAACAGTTCTTCTTCAGCCAGTTTGCATCCATTCCTGGACAAAGGACATGAGTGAGTACAGACAGACTTTTTATACTGTCAAAACAGGTTTTAGAAAGTCTGTCCCAGACTCAAACATTGCCTAAACAGTGGATCATAGAAAATATTAGAAATATTAAAGTCTTTTTCAATTTCGTCTTTCGATTTCACTCTGAGATTAGTCGTCCCGTAAGGTAAACTGCCGCAACTGAAGCAATGTGTTACAAAGCAATACAATTGCAATGATGACAATTGAAATTTACACTTTTTTCTATGGTTTATGATGTTTTACCACTGTGAAGCAATACCAAAGTCTGACTTTATTAGTTTTGAGAGTAAACTAAATGTAAGACCAAATACTTACGATGTCGGGATAGTATCACGAGGTTTTTTCCTGGTTTTTCCTCGTGATTTACTATGGAATCTCTAACACGAGAATTTTACTGCCACCGTTGCATGTGGTTGTCTTCTTAAAGACAGATCACATGCTATAATTTTTTTGTGACGGATATTCTTGGGTTGGTGTTAATTTAAGTAATCGAATGACGAAGTAAAGTCGTCCCAGGAACGCATCATAAATATTTGCAATATCATGTCTGAATTGCCGATATAAATGAGTCAGATGAAATTAAATTATTAGAAGAATTTTTACTAAACAACAACATTTTAGTTAATTTATTAATATTTTGTATTTTGACAACGACATCCGATGTGGACGTCGAATCGTTAATAAAATCATTCTTTTAGTTAAATTGTGGCTTATTTCCCATTTAGAATAGTTGATTACAAAAATGCCACAAGGAAATAGCTTCAGAACAAGATTAAAAAGATTTATTATCCTCAAATCAAATTTTCGTCGCCTGAAAGTAGAACAAAAATGATTTTTCAAGTACTTCACTACTATGAAAGACTAATGAGGACCAAGCTCTGATACTGGTAAACAATTAAATCAGTATAATCATCAATCATAATAATAAATTAAATATAGAACGCGACTAGAATGGGCGGTCATTTTTTAAAGTTTACGTAGAATGAAATCAGATTCCCATTATAACATCATTTTGAATTCAAAGATATTCTAGACTCAGAAACTTCGTAGCATCACACGACTGAAACTCAAACTTTAACCTTATTCCGGTAGGTATGCATATAAACGTCAGAAATGCACTTGTCAATTAAGTTCGTGGCAGTTCTAAATTTAAACTAGAGTTCACTCAAGTCAACATCAACTAAACTAATAAGTATTCGAATATATGTTAAGGTCGAGATATAGTTTTGTTTTTTAAATCAAAATACCTAAGCTTGTATAATCTTTAACACGGTTGAGTTTTAATATTTTTTTGTAATATTGATTTTTATTTTGTCTAAAACTGATGACAATTGAAATTTCCACTTTTTCTATGGTTTTAATGCCTGGTTGCATCAACAGATCTTAAGCTCCAGCTTAGCTAAGCTCTACTTATAGATAGGGCCTCCTTGAGTATCACTTACGTTGCATCATAATTTTAGATTCTTACCTTATTATCAATTATATCTATTATTATATTATGGTATTCTTATTGTTATATATTATAATTATATCATATTAATTCTGATGATATTCTCGACTTAAGCTTAAGATCTGTTGGTGCAACCGGGCATAAATGTTTTACCACTAGTCTAGTCGCAACATAGGAGGTCCCGTGGACACTTTTAGCTCGCCGCGACTTGATGGTGGTATTATAGGTTTTTTGGGTCGCTGAATCCAATGGAAGTGGTCTGGAAGCTCAAATGTGGTGCGTTGGACAATGGAACATGGACGAAATGCAGAACACAGAGAAACATCAAAAATGTATAGAACAAATTAAACAAACCTTGAACGCTGAAACAGCTTACAATGATATAGAAGAGCTGTGGGAAACGACTGCCGAAATAATAACCAAGACAGCTGACAAGATCTTTGGAAGGAGTAGGCAGAAGAGGGCAAAAACATGATATGACGATGAATGTCGGAAACAGCTGGAAAAAAGACAAATAGTAAGGAAGACATGGATACAACTACAAACAGACAAAAGCAAAAAGGAATACGACGACTGCCGAAAAGAAACAAGAAAAATGATACGCACAAAGAAAAGAAACTATGAACAACAAAAATATGAAGCTATGGAGAGAGACCGACCCAAACCAGGCTCCAGAGAATTCTATAAAGCAATCTCCACTGAGAAAAGAGTAGTGATGAGCAAAACAAGAACAAGACCAAGACCAGGCTAGTCTTGGTCTTGGTCTTGTTCTTGCAAGCTTGGTCTTGGTCTTGGTCTTGCAGCTAAAAGGCAGTCTTGGTCTTGGTCTTGGTCTTGCACTAGCCGGTCTTGTTCTTGGTCTTGGTCTTGCTGCAAGAGTCTTGCTAGTCTTGCTTTTTTGGTAGTAATAATTTGAACCAAACAATTTCGAATAAAATGTACATTGAAATAAATAAAGATGTGAAGAATGAAACTATATTTTTTGCTTTAAAATTTTAACAGAATGTAGAATGTAGTTTCAAACGGATACCAATTTTAACATTATACATTCACCTAATGACCTAATTATTTCCCTCTATATAAAGGGATTAGAGTATATTTTTATAATGGTAATGTTTATCAGTAGGAAAAACCTGCATTTACAACCCTTGTTGCAATTGCCGTCCTTTGGTTGTGTCACGTTGTGTTTTGCATGCTGTCGATACCTGCCGCCTGCCTTCAGACAAGAATTCTAAAGAAAAAGAGCTTCTTAAAGATGCCACAAATGGTCGGGGACCTTCAATTCACGGATTTTACGAAAAGGGATAAACGGTTTATAGTTGTTAACAGATAATGATCTGCTCCTTTCACTCGAACACTGTAGTATTTATCCTACGAGGGTCAAATTTAAGAACATAAATTAATTTTTTTTAAGAGAACACAAAAATCAAATATTTTTTACTCTATTTAATCATTATATAATATAATTAACTTTTTTTATACACTAACTAAAACATACTTTTTAGTACATACGTACATATTTAGCATACCTATTTATAGACCTAATACTATAACATGATAACTAAACCTAATGGGGAGTTATAAACGCTTAATTCTGTAATTTGTTATCTTGCAGTTCTTTAATTTTATTTAAACTACATTGCTCTCGTAACACGAGTTATTCGCACTTTTTATTTTCACATATTTTTGGATTGAATACCCATTATGACATTTAAAAAGTTGAAAATATTCGGATGTGGGTAGTAAGAACTAGAATTTAAAACACACTGAAATGATGCGCATGTGCGGCACATACTATTTGTACTACTGGTCCTTTCTGGGGAAAACCTAGATTCTTCCAAATAGTTTTCCAACTATGAAATCAGTAAAATTCTTTACACGTTTGTCATCCGGGATTTTCACAAATAATTCAACTTCCAACTTTCGTTTATTGTAAAAAATTAATCCAAAAAATAATTTAAAAAATTTCCCAGTATCGGAATTTTTGTCATTATATTCAGAAACTGAACCTAAGCTTTGGATTTTGCGATACCAAGCTTGACACATTACAATCGACAACCAGTTATTTTTTATTCAGGCCACAATGCTTTCACAGCATTGTAAATCCCTTTTCAAAATCTATTATGATATTTTTTATATTCATTTTAAATTTAACGACCTCCATTTTTCCTCGATTATGCGAAAAGAATTGAAATAAGTGTCAGTATTTTTATTAGACAAAAAAGCGAAAACTACTGGTAAATTAAAACCGTTTTTAATTGCATATTTTTAAATGGATTACCCTATCTATAATTACATTTTTTTGTCTTACAAGTAACTTCAATTGTCCTTGAACTGTCGCCGTTTGAAAACTGACCTTCTGCACACTTTGAAGGTTGAGAAAATGCAAACCGTTTGACTTAATCAAAACGACTTAAAAATATAACCAAAATATTATGTATTTTAAAAATTCGATATTGTTTAAGGTTTCTTACAATGTCAGTATATATTATTGAACTAAATAAATAAAGTTAAATAATAAAAAACCAATTTCTCAAAAAGTGCAAGAGTCTTGCAGGTTGGTCTTGGTCTTGCGTGGTCTTGCAAGGTTCGGTCTTGGTCTTGGTCTTGTTCTTGCAAGCTTGGTCTTGGTCTTGGTCTTGCAACCAAAGGGCGGTCTTGGTCTTGGTCTTGGTCTTGGTCTTGCTGCAAGACCAAGACCAAGACCGCAAGACCAAGACCAGTCTCGCTCATCACTAGAAAAGAGGACATAGAACCAATTCTATCCATACACTGAGAGACAATCAAGGCCATATGATAATCGACTATAAAGAACTAACAGAAGAATGGAAAGGGTATCTCAGGGACCTTCTAAACATCATACAGGAAGAACAGCGCAAAGAAGAGATCTATATAACAGCAGACATGCCCGTCGAAAATCCCTGTTTTGAAGAAACCCGAAAGGCCTTAAATAAGCTGAAAAATCACAAAGTGCCGGGTACGGACGAGATACCAGCAGAATTTATGAAATACGGTGGAGAAACACTACATCGATAAATTCACCAATTAATAACACAGATATGGTTAGAAGAAAGGATACCAGCAAGATGGAAGGAAAACATCATAGTGCCCATCCACAAAAAAGGGGACAAAACAAAATGCGCGAATTACAGAGGAATTTCACTCTTAAACACGGCATATAAAATCCTCTCAAACATCATTCTTAGTAGACTGACCCCTTATGCTGAAGATGTCCTAGGAGAGTATCAAGCCGGTTTTAGGGCAGACAGGTCCACAATAGATCAACTATTCACGCTGAGACAGCTTCTAGAAAAAGGATGGGAGTATAACAGACCCATACACAATCTCTTCATAAACTTTCGACAGGCATATGACAGCGTAGATTGAGAATTGAAGAATCTCAGATTTGTTAGTAGATGTCGCTGTATCGCGTCTGATGGGAAATTTGAATTATTTTTCAGATTCCCTTTAAAATGATGGTAGAGCTGTTTTTCGGTCCAGAGGTAGACATACTAACGAAAGCTACTGAGGACACCTTAAATGGTAGAAACAGAGCCTGTCTAGCTGGTGTGCAACCCTCTGAATCGAAAACAAGCAAAACCATCATTTATTATTTTTATTTTCTTTACTCGGATTTGAGTACTGAAAGTTCCTCTGCTGTCCGTTTTTCCTAGACGAATGAAAGCGGAATGTGATCGTTTCCCTTTCGTTTTCTATATTCGTCGTCTGCTGTCTTATTAATTGAAAAAGTCGCAGATTAAGGATGTATCAGTAAGAACTTTCAACACGAAAAATCTCAGTTTTAAAATACTATTTACCATTTTAATTCTTATTAAATTGGTGGATTCTGCATCTGAGATTCTTCAATTTGTTAGTAGATGTCGCTGTATCGCGTCTGATGGGAAATTTGAATTATTTTTCAGATTCCCTTTAAAATGATGGTAGAGCTGTTTTTCGGTCCAGAGGTAGGCACACTAACGAAAGCTACTGAGGACGCCTGAAATGGTAGAAACAGAGCCTGTCTAGCTGGTGTGCAACCCTCTGAATCGAAAACAAGCAAAACCATCATTTATTATTAATAAAATAATTGTTTATTCGCCGAAAAGCTCGAAATGCGTTATCTACAACAAGTTTGTAGTCTTTTTCATAGTATTTTTATACGCTAAATCAATTGTCACTAGTCGTGATAGCTTAAACTACGTTCCGACTTTGTTATTAATAAATTATTGCAAAAATAACGGTTTTATAGCACGTTTACTCACGGTTTTTACTCTGAATTTTAAAAAACCACTTGGAATGACATGAAATTGGGCATGCACGTAGCTAACATATCAAACAAAACAAGTGATATTGTGCCGATGTGTGTTTTTACCCTGGGGGTGACTTTCACCCCGTTTCGGGGGTGAAAAAAGAAACTTTTAAAACAAGTCCGGAATTGGATAAACTGATTAATTCTAAGCAACGTTTGTTTTATACAGTTTTTTCACTAAGTCAATACTTTTCGAGTTATTTGCGAGTGAATATGTTCATTTTTCAACAAAAAAACCAAATAACTCGAAAAGTATTAAGTTAGTGAAAAAACTGTATATAACAAAAGTTGCTTAGCAACAAAAGATTTCTTTTTTCATCCCTGAAAAGGGGTGAAATTCACCCCCAGGAAAAAACCAGACATCGGCACAATATCGCTTGTTTTGTTTGACATGTTAGCTACGTGCATGCCAAATTTCATGTCAATCCCATTGGTTTTTTATAATTCAGAGCAAAACCGTGAGTGAACGTACTATTAACCGTTATTTTTGCACTAATTTATTAATAACAAAGTCGGAACGCAGTTTAAGCTATCACGACTAGCGGCAATCGATTTAACGTGTAAAAATACTATGAAAAAGACTACACACTTGCTGTGGATAGCGCATTTCGAGCTTTTCGGCGAATAAACTATTATTTTGTTATTAACAAAATAAGAACATATTTTGAGTAAACGCGACTAGTCGCATTCGATTCAGCGACAAAAAATACACCAGAGAAGACCTTAACCCTATCAATTTATGTACAGGGCTTCTAATAATTTCTGAAAAACACCTAATTTTACCATAATTTGTTAATAACAGTTAAACGCACCACATTTGAGCTTCCAGACCACTTCCATTGGATTCAGCGACCCAAAAAACCTATGATACCACCATCAAATCGCGGCGACCTAAAAGTGTCCACGGGACCCCCTATGTTGCGACTAGACTACACTGTAAAGCGGTATTTGCCGAATAATAGAGAATGTATAAATTATTTATTATTTATAAACAATAAGAAGTATAAACAAACTGGAACATGAAGTAAAAACCACTTCTATGTAAAAGGTATATTTACTAAAAATTTTTATAATCCCAATGTATTCAATAAAATGAGTTCATCAGAACGTTTTCAAACCTATCGGTCCTATTTTTTACTACCTACCGGTTTTTACTTCATGTTCCAGTTTGTTTAACTATAAGGTATACAGCCAACCCAGGAAACTACCCCTTTTTAGTTTAATAAGAAGTATCTTACAAACTTGTCAAAATTATTTCGTTACTCTTGGCGTGTTCTTGTTATTGACTTCATTTCTTTTAGCATTGGTAACTAAAGCATGTTTGCATATCTGGCATATCTCGAAGTCTCTGTTCTTGATGTATGTATGATTCATGATCGTTTACCCTGGGCCTCGATTTTTGACCTTTCGCTTCGTTACCGAACGTCTTCGCTTCGTATCTGTTTAGTATACGTAGCGCATACGTTCGATAACGAAGCGAAGGGTCAAAAATCGAGGCCCTGACACTTAATGGTCTTGCAGTTTCTCTCACGTATAGTCCAGAGAAATAAGGTTTTTGTCGGGACACTTGAGCAGCCAGGTTGCAAATGGATTTTTTGGGTAATATATCCCTAATACATTATAAATACAAAAATGCCCGTCACAGTTCGGACGAGAAACTTGGTTACTAACAGATAAGGGTCAAAAATGGCAGTTTTTTCGTTTAAATCGCTACAGGTAAAAATAGGGTAATTAAATATCTTATTTATAATATTCTTCTTTTTGTAGATGAGCCAAGGTTTAAAATGACACTTTTTGAATTTTGGTCCGATCCTTTTTTGTTTCGGAAAGTGCAAAATAAGACTAAAATTTCAAAAATAAAAAATGTGCTATAACTTTTGCGAAAATGGCCTTCAGACTTTCGTATTGCACGAAAAGTTGAGTCAAGAATTCCATATAATGCACAAAAAATTTTAAGACGATTCGTCAATTAGTTTAAATTTTATTCAATTTGTTTAGAGCAAAGAGCTTTTTTTTTAGCAATGTTATTGTTCAGAAAATAATAATGACATAGCAATTCTGTGGAAACCACATGCGAGAATAATAGTTATATTTTTCAAGTATTGAAAAACATCATTAAAAAGTCGTTTTTATCACTCCGAAAAAAGTTTAGTAAAATAGAGTAATTTATGGCTTCTAAACAATTTGAATAACTCTGTTAATATTGACTATAGAGTAAATCTACTTTAGGATTTCAAAAGCTGGTATTTTTATACGAATTTTCAGAAAAAAACCTTTTTGCCTAGGTTAATTAGGTTTGAAGTTAGCCACTTTTATTATTTAATTCGAGTTACTTCTATATACATCAAATTCTCCTGTAACAGTGATAGTTACCATCCTATTCCGAAACGGCTTGGCCGATTTTTATAAAATTTTACACGTTTATCCTGTAGGACGTTGAAGAGGTTTTAATCTATTTTTTATACCCATAAGTTATAAGGGGGGGCGTTGCCCCCCTGACATTTTTTTTATTTTTTTGGACAAAATTATCTATCTTAATTTTGTATGATCTAGAATTAAAAAATACATACAACCGTTAATTTTCACTCTTCTATCACCAACCCCTAGTTGTTAATAGCCATCTATAATATTTACATCTATAAAATTCTCCTGTCACAGTGTTAGTTTTCATACTCCTCCGAGACCGCTTGACCGATTTTTATGAAATTATATATGTATATTCGGTAGGTCTTAGAATCGGTTGTAATCTATTTTTCATATCCCTGAGTGATAAGGGGAGTTCCCCCTAACATTTTGTAATGTTAGGTAGGGTTGTGTGTACATAACATACTCTATAAGACTACGAGTACATACAAATTAAAAAATTTATGATCAAAATCCATCAACAAGTTCCAGCGATATTAATCGCAGCATATGTTTGCAGAATCAGTTTCATTTTTTGAGTGAACGTATTTTAGTAGTTCCCCTCCACCGACCACCAATTAATTCCGTTCGGACGCCATTTTTAAAGCTTTGTTAACCACTATGTTGAGGTTCAAAGTTTACTCACACTTTTACACATAACCTATATATCTTCAACTTCAAAATGGCTCTAGTTAGGTTGCTTAATTGTTACAAGCAAAGTAGCCGTCAATTAAATAAAAAAGTGGCTAACTTTTACTGTAATTAACCTAGGCGAAAAGTTTTTCTTTGAAAATTCGTATAAAAATATCGGTTTTTCAAATTCCATTGTAGTTTTAGCATACAGTCAATATTAACAAAGTTATTCAAATTGTTTATAAGCCAAAAATGACTCTATTTTAGTAAAATGTTTTCTGAATGATAAAAATGACTTTTTAATGATTTTTTTTAAATTCGTTGAAAATATGACTATTCTTCTTTCATGTTGTTTTCACAGAATTGCTGTATTATTATTATTTTCTGAACAATAACATTGCGAAAAAAAAGCTCTTTGGGATAAACAAATTGAATAAAATTTAAACTAATTGACGAATCATCTTAAAATTTTTTGTGTATTGTATTGACCGTTTGACTCAACTTTTCATGCAATATGAAAAAATAAATTCATTTTCGCAAAAGTTATAGCAAATTTTTTATTTTAGAAATTTTAGTTTTATTTTGCAATATCCGAAGCAACAAATGCTCGGACCAAAATTTGAAAAGCGCTATTTTAAACCTTGGCTCATCTACTAAAAGAAAAATATTATAAATAAGACATTTAATTGCCCTATTTTTACCTGTATAACTCTCATTTTTGACCCTTATTTGTTAATAACTAAATTTCTCGTCCAAACTGTGACGGGCATTTTTGTATTTATAATGTATTAGGTATATAGTACCCAAAAAAACCGATTTGCAACCTGGCTGCTCAAGTGTCCCGAACATGGTATATTTTTGCCTTATTTCCCTGGTGTAGTAGAAAGTGTTGCATTCACAGGGTATTGTGTAGTTACAGTTTTTGGATCTTTCTTGTATGTTAATGGGTTTGGTTTGGACAGGATAGATATCATAGTGTTGGTGGTTTTGAATGTTGTTTTGATGTTATATCAATTTTCCTGTCCTTATCAATTTTTTTGAGTCCTCTATAGATAATATTGTTGTCACATTTGAATCCTTTATCGTGAGTGTCTCTGGAATGCTTGTGGTGTTTTGTTTCTTTTTTCAATCTTATGAAACTTCTCGTTTACAAAATAGTAGCAGGGTAGTCGTTTTTAGTCAAAACTTTTGTTAGCAGGTTTTTTCTTCCTGGAATGCATTTTTTATAAGAGCAGGTGCTTCGGCCTCTATGGCTCTATGGGCTCGATGTTTACGTTGTGGTTGGTGTGGTAATTTAAATATCTGTTGGTCTGTGTTAGTTTTCTGTAGACTTTGGTGGTATGTTCAACATTTCTTGCGTACTATAATTTCTACGTGGGGGAAACTGCAAGACCACTAAGTGTCAGGGTAAACCAGCATGAAACATACATCAAGAACAGAGACTTCAAGACATCCCAGATATGCAAACATGCTTGGAACAAGTAGCACAGAGTACAATAAAAAGATGTATCAATAGTCATGAAAGAAACAGACATAAAAAAAATTAAAGAAGCATCGCGCATCCTCCTTAACGAAGACAATTGTGTAGCAAACCCATCAGCAGAATTCAGGTGGCTTTGGTTGCCAATACTAAAAGAAGAAGTCAACAACAAGAGTATACCAACAATAGCCAAATGAAGAATAAAGGAAGTTGAAAAATAGATCATTGAAAATGTGGCTGCCGGAAACAATAATTATATGCTTTCTTTGAAAATTATAAATTTTACAGTGAAAAAATTAGATAAATCAACATATCAAGTTATGACCTCTTTTGTAACGTCAACTTTTGGCATATCAGGTAAGTATACAGTGAGGAGCGCGCTAATAACCGGCAAAACAGCACACAAGATGGAAAACGTATTAAGTTGTGAGATAAAAAGAAATGAAACTAGTCGAGCTGGGAAATTTAGCGATATTAACCTAAAAATTTACATTATATTGAATGTTTCCCACCTTTAGACATATCGGAAGAGTTTATTAACTACCACTGTCACAGTGACAGTTTTAGTTGACATACCCCTCTGATACGTGTAAAGGTGGGAAACAATCCATATAATGTAAATTTTGTATGTTAATGTCGCTTTTCCCAGCTCGACTAGTTTCATTTCTTTTTATCTCACAACTTAGGCGTTGTTCATATAGGGCGGTTTGCCAACGTCGACGCCGCGGTTTACCTGTTTTCCCCCTGTTTTTCTTGGTGACTTCAAAGGCGGCACTATGGTGAGATCAAGTAAAACAGGGGAAAAACAGGTAAATCGCGGCGTCGACGTTTTGCAAACCGCCTGCATATGAACAAGCGGTAATACGTTACTAGCGTTACAAGCGGTTATTAGCACGCTTACCTTTTATCTCTGTTAATATTAGGAATACGACGTATCAAGTTATACCATCTTGTAGATCTCGCTAAGATGAACACAGTGATATTAATAACTCAGTGTCAACATACCAAGGTTATGGCTTCTTGGTTATAGTATATTGTTATAGTATAGTATTAATAGTATATTTCATTAGGTATATTAGTAGTTTTAAGTAATTTGTTCTTGTATTGAATTTATATTCAAAACAGGGTCAATATATTTATTTATTTTATTAATAATACATACAATGTGTAAAACATAAGATATGCAAATAATGGTAAGAAATACAATGTTGAGGTATTATTGATTGAAATAACGAAATAAAGTAGCAAATTTACTTTCCATGTTTTGTTGTTTACAAATTTGGTGCACGCACCAATTTATTAGCCTCCTTTTTGAAAGTTTATGTTGGTGTTCACCTTCCGCGCACAACAAACTAACAATAATTTTTGGATCCACCTTCTCTGAAATATGTAAATACACTGACTGAGGAGCTGAAGTCTGGAGAGATTTGGCCGATAAATGCGCGCTTACGCATTTAATTCCAGGCTGTAGCGGTCCGTTCCGTTGCCGACCGATTCGGTCTAATTCGACTTTTATATGTCAGTAGCACCATATGTAATGTGTCATAATGTTCGGCATATCTCCTTTTTTATGTGTGAGTACAATGATGACATTGCCCACTGTGGCACCTACTTTTATGGTTACGATTTCCATTTCGTCTTCAGCGGGTGCAGTTCTTATCTCCCACAGAGTAAATTCAGGGATATCCTATGATCCTTGATTAATGGCAAGGGTTGTTATCGTAGGGGAGCAAAATATGCTAAATGTGCAGTTACTCGAGCGCTTTGGGGACCTATTGGATTGTGAAGAGTAGGTCCTAAAACCAAAAAAAGTTAAATAAAGTTTTCCATTTTAGTGGGGACTTTCCATTTTTAATTTAATTTTCCATTTCCAACAATCGTTTTTTTAGAGTATAGCGCCATCTATCCATAATTCGAAAAAATGTCTCGAATAAAAGTTACTTATTTTTACGTAAGGAATCCAAATCTGCAATAAAAAATGGGGGCTCCCATTTAAGATTTTAAAGTAACCCACACCCCACCTCCGTGGGGAGTCGTGTTTGGTGCCATTCGATATATTTTTCAAAAATATTGTATAAGTGTATTTTTCAGTTTTTCGACCTGATGTTCATTTCGCGAAATATCGCGGGATTCGTGTTTAAAATAGTAAATTTACCCCCCACCCCTCTCCGTGGGAAGTGTTTAGTATCATTCGATAGATTTTTGTAAAATATTGAGTACGGATTTTTTTAGTTTTTCGATCTGTCATTCATTTTGCGAAATATTCGCTTTTTTCTTGTGAAACTTTGGGACTCACCCATTTGCTTACGCCCAGCTCAAATCGTCAGATTTTTGAAATATACACTGTTTTGCATGTACTTAACTTACCTTATCTTAATCTGACGATCTCGAGTTCTTCTAAGGATAGATTTTTTTTCGGCCCCCCCTTAATGAAATCCCCTGCATTAAGAGCCAATATATGGTAGAGGAGGAATATTTATAATCAATGGTAGAGGTACATTTTCAGGGTACAAGGTTTCTCCCCATGTAATAATCTGACTCGCTCGAGTAACTGCAAAAATCCCCGCTTGGGCTCCCCTACCATTATGGTGTTTCTCATATCATCTTAGTGAACCATTCTTTATAAAAGATTTCGACTAGTTCGATTTTTTCTTAATTTGTTATTGCATGTCACTTCTAACAGAAATTGAAATTTGTCTATTCAGTAGTTTCAATTATTCCAACTTATCTTACCTTTCTTCATTTTACCATTCAGTTTTTTTCGTGTTTTTACTCTCTATTCCTGTCTTTACACTTTTTGGCATTGATTATTTAAACCAAAAATTCAACTAGAATTTGAGTAGATTCAGGAAAAAGAATAGAAGATAGAAAATTACTAAAAACACGGTTTTGGATAATGACTATATCAAAATCAAAGATTACTTACTGAAATAACATCGATTACATAGCGATCGCTTACCTGTAACAAAACATATTTATTTAGAACGGTTTGGATGAAATAAGTTCATGGTATACGTAAAACTATATTTTTTTAATTATAAAAATTTTCAGACTTTTTCATTTCTTAAAGAAAGCATACTGTATATCATAAGTAAATTACTTATGATACGCATACTTATATGATGGGAACTGAAGAATGTGCATACAGTAGGTGGGTTGTTATGGTCCATTAATTTGGCTCATTTTTTTATTATTCATTACTTACTACATACACTGTTTCTTCAATATGTTACCGGATATCATGTAACTGAAAGTTGACACCTAATGACTTAAATATAATTAAAAACTAATAATCCCTAATCTCGAACTAGCACATCCACTACATGTGGCGTCTGGATTTTCTAAAAATGGTGTGGATAAAACATTTTTTTCTTCTAAATTCTCGCACACGCTATGGGGCCCTAAAATTACTTAATTACTTAGTCACACCAAGAAAATATGGGAGAGAATAATAATTGATACACGGATACGTAAACAAACAGAAAAATCGGATATTGAGTTTGGTATGAAGGGATAAGACATGTATGATGGAATAACAACTAGAGTTAGGGCAGGTATGGGAGAGACTGATATATTTCATGTGAAAGTAGGTTGTAGGTTGAAACTTAATGTATGCTAATATTGTAATTTTAGTATGAAATACTGAATTTAGAAAAAAAGTGTAACAGACGAAAGGTCCTGAGGGAAAAGGTTTAAAACTTAGTAAAAAAACACAAATGAAATGATAACTTTGAATTGTGACATAATTGTGGAAAACTAATAGTTTTAAGTACCTAGGATCAGTATTACAGGGTAACGGGAAAATCGTTTGAGATGAATTCAGAAGGATTAGTGTGGAAATGGATGAAGTGAAAGGAAGGAAGGGTGTTTCATATCTAAAAGAAATATTTCAATGAAACTAAAGAAAAACGCTTTAAAACTGACATAAGACCAGTTACGATGTATGGAACTGAATATTCAGCAGTTTTAAAAAGAAAAAGAAACAACGAATGCATTTGGTTAAAATGAGAATGCTGACTAGAGTGACAAAAAATAAGTTCACATCAAGAGTTGAATGCTTCTCATAGAATTACTGACCGCACTCGAATTCCATAAATATGTTTGCTCCAGTTGGCATCGTAACATCTTACTCCAAAGAAGATAAAACAAAAAGATATTTATACTTTATATTCTATTAACATTGTAAAAGAAGAAAATAATGAAGTTATTTATAAAATCCCATTTCTAATTTGTAAATTATGATATTGTTACTTAACTGTGAACATATGTAATAATAAAAAATACTATGTATTAGGTTTAAGTAACCATGTATTAATTATAGTACAGCTAATAACCCAAAGTGGTTGAGGCTGTTGTCAATAAAAAAAAAACAAAAAAAATATCATGTAAATTCAAATAACTAAATTAAATGAAATATAAGTACCTATCTAACATTAAAAGGATCCTTCAGAAAATAAATTAAAGAATTCAATTTGCTACAGGCCGAACCTTATGAGTTTTTGAGAAATAGAACTAAAAAAACGAGTTTCTATCTTTGTTTAACAGGCGAACGGGAATGGTTCCTGACACAAACCGTTATTTATGAGGTTTCTTAACATTAAATTTACCTAAGTGGCTTTCTGCTCGCTGGAGATAATAGAGCCCTAAAACCTTTATATACATTTTTGATAATTACACTGCACGGTATACCGATTTTCTTTTCACCAACACCGCGCCCGCTTGAAAAATTAATTACTTCAAATTCTTGTCTTACAAGGAGGAATTTGCTAGCGTAATTTATTTACGACCAACTGGAAGGAAGAGTTATATTTTTTTTTTATTTAAATTAACGTGTCTCAGCAACGCAGGCCATTGACACGGTTACAAAAGTAAGGTTTACAGTGTGTTTAAATTACAAGAATTAAGAAAATAAAGAATTTAAATTAAGAAATTACAATATCAGCAAAATGATAAAAAACAACATTTATATGGCGTAGTATAACCGAGAGTCTTTGGGAAACATTATCACATTATTAAAGTTACTATTATCACTAAGAATGGCGATTTGGTCTTCATCCAGTTTATGTTGTCTTCGGGTGTTCGTGTATAGCTGGCACTCAACTAGTATGTGTTTGACGGTGACACGAGTGTTGCAGGTATGACACAAAGGAGGATCTCCCTGGCTCATCAGGTAACCATGTGTAAGACGGCAATGTCCAATTCTTAGTCTTCTCATGACAACTTTGTCCTTTCTACAAAGTGCTGGTATTTTTAAGGCAGGTATTCTAGGTTGAATGCTATGGAGTTTTGAGTTTGTTCTATTCCAGAGGTTTTGCCAGACTCTCAAGCACATTTGGTTTACTGTATGTTGTAAATCTACACCAAGTTGTATACTCTCCATTGGAATGTCAGAACGGGATGCCTCCTTGGCCGCTTGATCGGCGTTTTCGTTTCCTGTAATACCCACGTGCGATGGAGTCCAAATAATGCTAACCGATACGTTCTTATCTAACAATAGGTGGCATGCATTGTGGATATTTTGAATTAGTGGGTTTTGGGAGTAAAAGTCCTTGATGGATAGTATGGAAGATAGCGAATCAGTGCAGATTGAGAGGTTTTTGCTTTTGTTGGTTGGACAACTAAATGCTTTCATGACAGCATATAGTTCGGCTGTGAATATGCTACAGTAATATGGAAGACGGTAGGTAGCTATAACTTCGTTGGTGGTAGTCACAGACGAACCAACTTGATCTTCGAGTTTAGAAGCATCTGTGTAGATGATTGAGTCATACTGTTTGGTGTGGATGAGTTCAAGGAAGGATGACTTTAGGGCGGAACTAGGGGTTTCTTTTTTGTTATAATGTGTTGATAGACTGGTGTTTATAGTGGGCAATGTTATTGTCCATGGTGGAATGTTAGAATATGAGATTGGAGTAGTAGTTCGTAAGTCTATATTACCTACTAGTTTTTAAGCATTTGAGAAGCTGGTATTACTGTTCTGGGTTTGTTTACTATCGTTGGTTTGGTAGAGTTGATTAATCCATTGACTGGATTATTTGGATTAGCTGATGCTTTGACAAAGTATGACAAAAGAAGTCGCTGACGGCGAATATGAGTAGGTGGTTCGTTAGCTTCGATTTGAATACTTTCAATGGGACTAGATCTAAACGCACCAAGACATATTCGAAGAGCGGTGTTTTGGATGATATTGAGGCAATTTAGTTGTGAATTGGGAGCTGACATGTATAATGTACTTCCATAGTCCATTTTTGAACGAATTAAAGATCGGTAAATTCTCAGCAACATATCTTCATCTGTTCCCCACTGATGATGCGCTAGTGATTTTAAGATGTTTATTCTTTTAAGACAGGTACCTTTTAATTCTTGAATATGATATCTCCAAGATAACTTTTTATCAAAGATTACACCTAAAAATTTTTGTTGATGAACTACTTGTAGTGGGGTGCCATTTAAAGTTAAATTAATTAAGTTGGGATTATGTTTTTTACTAAAATGAACTATTTTAGATTTTTTTGACGAGAATTTAAATCCTGTTCCTTTTGACCAACTGTGGATATCATTTAAAGCAGTTTAAATTAAGGCGCAGGTCGATGATGTGGTTTTGCCTTGAGAGAAAATTACTAGATCATCTGCGTAAATCGTATATTTGACTGGGGGTCGAATCAGTGTACCAATATTATTTATACTCATCAAGAATAGAGTAGTACTTAGAACCGATCCTTGTGGTATACCATTTTCAGTAAGATGTATTGCCGAGAATTTTCCGTTGGTAGAGACTCTGAAGGTTCTATTAGACAAAAAGTTCTCGAGAAAGTTATATACATTACCATATAATTTCATTTTTTGAAGAGTTTCTAGAACTACCGATTTCTGAACTGTATCAAATGCGCTCTCTATGTCGAGAGATACAGCAATTAAATCTCTGTTGCTGGCGAAAGCATGTGCAATTTCATTTTGTAAGATAATTAGGTTGTCTAGTGTACAACGATTTTTCCTAAAACCTGATTGGGCTTTGTCAAAAAAACATTGCTTTTCAAGATACCAGATAAGTCGAAAATTTAGCATCTTTTCTAAGAGTTTGCACAGTGTGCATGTCAAAGAGATTGGTCTGAAAGAGTTTACTGTGTTATACAGTGAGTCAGATTTCTTGATTGGAATAACAAGCGATTGTTGCCAAAGAGAAGGAAATTCTTGGCTTGTCCATATAATGTTATATAGCTCAAGTAGTTTCGATTGTGTACTTGGATGTAGATTTTTAAGGAAAATTGAGGGGATCATGTCGGGTCCTGCTGCCGAATTTTTTAAAGTGGAAATGGCAAATTCGAGTTCTGACAAAGAAAAAGGAAGATTTATACACTCTATATGACTGGAATTTGTTGCGTAAGTTTTTTTGGATGTTTGTTGTTCTAAGGATATATTTTTACCTTTCGTTTTGTTGCTAAAATATTCAGCAATTATTTCTGAAATTTCCTGGTCATCGGTAATAACTTTATTTTCTTGGATGAGTGCAGGAATTTTATATGATGTGTTGTGTCCTTTCATTTGTCTGATTTTATTCCACACTTGAGAGGGGTTTGTGTTAGAGTTAATAGAGCTAACGTATTTTTTCCACGAATCCTTCTTGCTTTCCTTGAGGGTACGTTTCGATAAGGCTCTCATTTTTTTGAAATGTATAAGATCTGTTTCATTGCGTGTTCGTCGATATTTATTTAAAGCTTTTTTACATTCTCTTACAGCAGTTTGGCATGTATTATTCCACCATGGAACAGCTCTTTTTCTTGTGAAATTTGTATTGTATGTGCCAATGCATTGTTCAGCTGAAGAGAGTAAACAATTAGTAAAAACATCTACGTTTTTGTTTACATCATATTCAAACAAGATCTGATCGGTTTTTTCCCTGACAGTTTCGCTAAAAATATTCCAGTTCGCTTTTGAAATTTTCCATTTAATCTTAGTTTGAATGGGTTGAGAAGTATTATTAGAGATGATGATTGGGTAGTGGTTACTATTGTAAAGGTCGTCCAATGTGTACCAGGAGAGGAGAGGAGCAGAACCAGGGTCACAAATACTTAGATCAATAGATGATGTGCTACCAGATTGGACATGAAAATATGTGCTGCTACCTGTATTTAGAACATTTATATTTAAATCATTTATCACCTTTTCAATTAGTTTGCCACGCGCAGATGTATATTTGGACCCCCACATAGGACTATGGGAGTTAAAGTCGCCAACTAGAATAAATGGTGTTGGAAGCTGATTAATTAAATTTGTGATTTCAGTTGGAGATAGTTTGTAATTTGGAGGGATGTATAAGTTGCATATTACGATTTTTTGTGGACACCAAGCGGTTATTGCTGTAGCTTCGAGATCGGTGTCTAGATGGAATTGTTGATGGTAAACATCAGATGAAACGAATATTGATGTACCGCCACTTGCTCGTAGGTGCGAAGTTCTGATAAAATGGTAGCCGATGTAGTTTTTTAGAAAAGGTGTATGAGAATGGGTAAAGTTTGTTTCTTGGAGACAGAAAAACTCTGGGAAGAATTCAGAGGTGAGATGTTGAAGGTGTTCTAAGCGTGGATAAAATCCATCGCAGTTCCACTGGATTAGAGTGAATGGTAAAGTAAAGTGAAAGATATTATTTATTTTTGTGACTGTTGGGAGGTAAGAGAAGTATCGGAGAATGACTCGTCATCACTATGATCTGTTTGTAAAAGACACGGTATTGTTGATGTATCATTATTTTCTGCAGATTTATCATTGTATTGTTGTTTGATTTTTTTTATTAATCGTGTGAGTCTATTTTTTATTGTTCTTTCAGAAAGGTGTTTATACATAGAATGTAAATTGGTAAGAAATGTGTTGATGTCGTTTGTAAACTCTAGGGCTTCATGGTAGGGGTCATTGCTACCTTTAGTATTTTCTAAAAATGCAAAAAGTTCGTTTAGAGAGAGGATATTTTGTGGATTTTTGTTGTAGTATTCAGTTATGTCCAGTCTAGTGATATCGGTGATAATAGTATCATCCGTTTTTCGCCTCTTCTTCTTGGATTTCTTATTACTTTTTAATTCATTGGGAATATCAGGAGGTTGCATTTCGGAGGTGTCAGCTAACGGAGATGTAGGAAGACTAGATTCGTCATTAAGTGAGTCCGAAGGAGGTCTTTTTAGGCCTGTTGCTGGAATTTGAGATGACTGGTCGCTTTTATTCATGCTCGTGCTAGGTTCAATGTTAATGGGTGGGTCTTGGGTCTCTGTCTGTGTAGGAATGATGGAAGATGAAGGTCTTTTTTGGACTGTTGCTTGAATTTGAGATGACTGGTCGCTTTCATTTATGTTTGTGCTAGGTTCAATGTTAGAAGTTGGGGCTTGGGTCTCTGACTGTGCAGGAATACTGGAAGATGGGGGATTGTTGCAATTATTTGCAATGTGTCCGGTTAACTTGCAGAGGAAACATTGCATTATATCTGTAGAAAGGAATATTCTATGTTCGGTGCCATCGTATGGAATAAGTAATGATGTCTGTAGTTCGTAGTTTTCAGAAGGGGAATTTATATAAACTTGGCGCCTGAAACTTAATACGTGGCTGTATTCATCTCCAGGGATACCTGCTTTGAGAAACGATATGGGGGATGCTAGGTGTAAACCAAGGCTTTTTATAGCGTTTTCAGCAATTTCATGAGGAATAACAGGTGGAATATTCGAAATTAAAATTCTTTTGGTTGGAGATATAAGCCTTCGAATGTTGAGAGAAAATGTGTTGATTTGAATTAATGGGTGAGAATTTATCAATTTTTCAACTAGTTCGGAGTTAGATAAGTAAATACATACCCTATTATTAGATATTCTAGATGCGAAGCAAATATTCTTGGCTCCAATGATACTACCAATTGCGTGAACGTAGTCATAAAGTTTTAAACTGTTTTCGGCATGAAGAACTACTGCCTGATTTTTTCTCGGAAACGATGGCCTCGGGACGGCTTTTAATGCAGCAGTGTACGATAAGTTATTGTTGGTGGTTGAGTTGGTGTTGTTTGCAGTTTGGTTTGTTGACATTGTTGGTTTTGAGCTGTCCTCGTAGTCAAAGACAGCTTCTTCAGTTTGGTTTGCCATAATTATTGCGAGTCAGGAGGTTGCACCTTATTATTCAACTTATTATGCACCATAGTGGTGCAAGTTGCGAAAGTACACGTAGACACACTCTACACTTGTATACACTGCACTTTGTTTTTGTTCGGAACTAGTTTAAAAACGTAAAACAAGTTTACAAACTATTTATAAACACGGTAATTTACGAGAACAGCAAAAACGATGTTCCTCGCTCAGGTACTCGTGTCGAACTCCAAGAGTTATATTAAAATATATATTTCATCTTGATTATACTGGCGCGTTTATGTGGAATCTAAAACAAACGATAATATTTATTATATTATAATATTTATTTATTACTTTAAATATAATATGTATTAAGTATATTTATCTGGAATCTAAAACATAACGTCGGTGATACGGCAATACGTCCTATGTCAAAAATTAAGAATTTACCTATTTTTAAGGCATTAATGTGGAAAAAGTTATGACCACATAGAACGTATTGCCATAAATAGATATTACATACACATATACGTAAGGAGGCTGAGATAGAACCTATTGCAAATGATGTATGTCTAAGTTAAAATAAACCCAAAGAATAAAAGAGAAAGGAAAATAAGTAAATAGAATTAATCTTTACTTATTACAAAATATGTGCAAATAAAAAACTGTTTAGCTGTTGGTAATATTAACATAAACTATGCAAACAGGTAGTTGCATTTAGGCATCTATGTGGTTATTATAGAAATGGTAATGATCTTCTCCTTTACGTGCCATATGAGAATGGCGATCATCATCGCGAAGGCTTCTCGATCTTCTGCAATATGGAATAATTGTCCCGCATTTGATATCTTTAGTCCATTCACGAATGTTTTTTAATCGAGAAACTTGTTTTCTTCCTATATGGTGATGATTACCTGGTATTAATGATTTCATTTATTGTAAATGAACAAATTTTAATGTTTCTATGGGTAATGGTGCTTGAATATAAGAGTGTTTTATTTGGTGAGATGTTCAATTGCTTAGGTCTTCTAGGCACATATGCCCATTCCATGCTAAAATCAGTTTTATATTTTATTATACGTTCCACTGGGTCATAGTGGAGTCCCACGAGACCACTAACGCATAGATCACTTTTTTCATTTCCAGGACTCAAATATTCTGCGAAACTCTGCAGTACTGTGATTCAACTTTTGGCAAGCTATTGGGAAATTCTGTTACCCATTCTCTTTTTTTCTTCTACTTACTTCTGGTTTTATGATGGTTTGTTTATACTTTCCGTCACAGGTTTTCTGAAAGCCCAGGTATGATTCACTCTTAAGCCTAGATAAAGCATTTTTTGCACGTTTCCACTTAGTTGGATCACCATTCCCTTTCCTTGGACGTTTTTTTCTGACGGCCATTGCTCGTTGCAACTACAAATAAATCACCAGTAACAGGATCCAACTTTTCTTTAGTAGAGCTATCATCCGATAGAGCGGAATGCAGGCTAATATCATCAGGAGCAGATTCTGAGCCAGAATCGCTGAACCATGTAGGTTCTGGATCACTCTATACACTTTTGTCAGATAAATCTTTAGGTCTGAATTTTGTTTTTAGTTCTCAGGTGTTCTGATCTAGGATTGTCTGCTGATGTTAATCTAGAGCCAAACTAACCAATTTCCTAGCTCGATTCATATTTAACATATACGCAGGTACATTTAAGCAAAATACGTTGTCACATAGAACATATTATTGCAGTCAGTCAAGCCGGCCGGCCGACTTATAACATTTTGCAATAGTTTTAAAATCTAGTTTGTAATCGGATATTTACATGGGATGTATTGCAGGAGCATAGTCAAGGTCATAATGATACTGTGGGTTAGATAAACCCACTGGTTAAGTGTATCGTGAGATAAACCAAATAACCGAAATTTTTGACATAGGACGTATTGTCGTATCACCGACGATAAAGGAAATGAATACCATTTTTGTCGGGAAAAACGACAGACTTTTTCTCTTTTCAGACTTATTCTATTTTTATGTATGTGCAGATCAGTAGCGTATGACATCCATTATAAGATGTCACTCTCTTTAAGGCTCAATGTACATTTGCGTGTTTTCAAGATGCGTGCACGCTGCGAGCTGCGAGCAAGCTACGTGCGATCGCTGGCGGTTCCGTCTAATTTACTTACCGTTGCACGTCATTATCTACGTTAGAGATCTAAGTTGACATTGTTGCCCAATTACAAAAAAATCTTGAATTCATTTTAAATCAAATACGTTACACAATTTTTGCGGAACTGGATTATACAGCAAAACAAATTAATATTCAATGTAAATAAATAAAAACTTTAGAAATAGAAAACAAGAATTAAGTTATAATCTTACGTTAAAGTAAATAATAAAAACAGTAAATATAATAAAACAAATACTTATAGTAAATAATATAAACAAATATGAAATGTCATCACCGCAACTGTCAAATAAATGTTACCAATTTATGCCAAAATATCACCTTCGTTCGATTATAGTTACAGTGTATTCCGAACAAATGTGCTTCTAGACCAGTAAGGATTTGTGAAAAAACGTCTATTTTTGGATGTGAAAGATGGCATTCGGATTTTTGCAGATGAAGTTAGATGACACCGTCAGTAATAATAATTGACTTATGCTCCTTCTCAAATACGCCCGGAACATTAATAAAAAAATTAAAATATTTAAAAATTTCGAAAAACGTCAATTTTTTTCTGCTTTCTTTGCTTATAACTTTAAAACGATTCGTTTTGGAACAAAGTCGTAGAGAAATAAAATAAAGATAATTGAATTTTGTATGATATACGACTGGTCAAAAATGTCTTAACGTATTACCTTTTCTGCAATATAGCAATAAATACAAAACAAGGGGGCAAAATACGCCTGTTGTTATTCAATGTTTTTAACCACTTTGGTGGCACTTAGAACCTTAGTAATTCGCTTAGGAAATTCTTTGTAACATACTTAAACCGTGTACCAAATTTCATTAAAATCGACCTAATAGATTTTGCATAATAAATTTGCGATCGAAATGTTTTTAAAAAGTTCAACTTTTTTAAAATGTTTCTGAACAAAAAGTAGACCATTTAGAAGTTGTCTAATTTTTTTAAATATAAAGAGATGCTCTACCTATCTAATACACTTTACAGAATTAAAATCGGATTATTTAAGGGGCCTCGGCAATGTTTTAAACTTATAAACAATTTTTTGGCTTATAAACAAATAGCTTTGTTTATTAATAAAAAAAGAATATGTGTGTACTTTGTACGCACGTAAGAAGTTATACTTCTACTACATATTATGTGATTTTTAAGAAAATACCAAAAATTTTAAAAAATAAAAGAATAAAACGCACACAAACACATTGAAAAATGTGTTGGCAAAAATTTTAAATACGCATTTTCTGAAAAAAAAAAATTATATAACAAATATACTTACAATCACAAAATGCATAAAAAAATAAAAACTTGCATCGGGAATCGGACCCGTGAATTTCGGGGCGCTTTGATTCGTAATCGCAGCCTAGACTCACTCGTCCAATTCCACATTATTTGTCATGTAAAAAAATAGGGTAACTGAACGTTTTACTGTTTGACTTGTGGAAGAAAATATTAAAATATAACAAAACATAAGAAAACAATATATTAGATGAAGATTGGTAGAACTTTTGTGGGTAATCAAATTAAGTATGTAAATCAAAGCATTACATACCTACTAGATAAATAAATCTACGCCAAAAAATCATAATTTAAAAATAAAAATCGGACCTAATTTGGGATTTCTCTCTAAAATCCCCATTCTTAAGAAAATAAATGTACAGTAGAGCGTCGATTATCCGAACGTCGATCAACCGAACGACCGCTTATTCGAACTATTGACTCCCGCGTCCCGCACTCGAATACCGAGCAAGCGTTAGTAATTGACGCTTAAAATATCTTCAATTTTCTTCAATATTGTATCCAAAAATAATTATGTTGTTGCAAAGACTGCACTTTTTTGTTTAGTTACTAGTTGTCATTATCAAGATATAAATAAATATGTAGGTATATAAATATGGCTTTTATTCACTTGTGGATAAATATGTATGACTATAAATATGTATCAATATATTGTAGTTCGATTATCCGAACAAATCGGTTTTCCGAACACCTATGTCCCCCAATTAGTTCGGATAATCGACGCTCTACTGTATTTCAACCTAATCCAAATGTATAATTACAATATGATTATAATAAAAACTACTTACCAAGTTAGAATAATTTTCCTTGTCCAAAATAGTCCAAAAGTCCAAAAATATAGGTATATGAAAACTATTTAAAAAGGCAGTATAACTATTAACTAACTTTTGTTTGTTGTTTCTTTTCACACAAATTTTAAAACGCAACAACCATAAATAATCTAACTACAGCTGTGCCACAGCCGCCATATTGAATAATTTTTGACATGTCATTTGAACATCCAATCAGAACAAAGTTATAATGCGCATGGGCCGGGATCATAGGTTTTAACATATAAAAATTCACCCTCATATCGCCGGTAAAGAAGTATAACTTCAAAAATTAATTTTTAGCAATGCAAATAATTAAAACCGGTATAATTTGACTTAAACATTCAAATGCTGTCAGCAGAATTGCTATTTTATTTTTTAATCAAAAGTTATTCGCGTTCAAAAATTGCAATTTTTCGAATTTTTGAAAGTTCCACTGCGTTTATCTCGAAAACAATGCATCCTACGAAAAAACTTGTAAGAATTACAGTGCTTAGAACTTGCTTAGAATTACCCTAGAAATACAAAAAAAAATGTTTTATTTTGCGAAAAATCGATGTTATGTAATTCCTCAAGTCCATCTAAATAAAGGAGCCCGTAGCACCCCCTCCTGGCCACAGAACTAATTTGTTTATAAGCCAAAAAATTGTTTATAACTTTAAAACATTGCTGAGGCTGCTTAAACAATCCGATTTCAATTCTGTAAAGTGCATTAGATAGGTGGAGTGCTTCTTTATATGTAAAAAAAATTGACAAATCTTTGTATGTTATAGTTTTTGTTGTGCAAGATTTTAAAAAATTTTAATTTTTTAAAAAAGTTTAGATTGCAAAATTATTATTCAAAATCTAGTAAGTCAATTTTAATGAAATTTGGTGTACGGTTTTAGCACATTACAAAAAGTTTCTAAGCGAATTAGGAAGGTTCCAAGTGTAACCTAAGTGATGGAAAATCATTGAATAAGGACAGGCTTGTTTTACCCCCTTATTTTATATTTATTGCTATTTTGCAGCAAGGGTGATAAATTAAGACATTTTTAACCAATCGCATCTGATAGAAAATTTAAACCAAAATTTGGGTATAAGTAGACCATGACATAAATAATTGAAATCCCCAGAGCCGGAAACCAGAGTGGGGAAGGAAGGTAGTTATAAGGGGTCAAAGTTCCGTTTTTTATTATTTTTTTTTTGTCACGCTCATGATCAAGATAGCGCGCCAAAATTTGGGAATAAATAGGTCATGACGTAACTAAGTAAAATCTCCAGGAGTGGAACGCTGCATGGTCGACAAAGGGGTGGGGCAGGGGTGAATTTAAAAAAATGTAAGGGTTTTTTTGCGACGTTCGTGATTGAGATAGTGCACCAAAATTTGGGAATAAGTAGGCCATGACATAACTAAGTAATATCCCCAGAGGCGGAAACCAGAGTGGCGGACGAGGGTAGTTATAAGGGGTAAAAGTCGCGGTTTTTATTATTTTTTTTTGTGGCGCTCATGATGGAGATAGTGCACCAAAATTTGGGAGTAAGTAGGTTATGACGTAACTAAGTAAAATCTTCAGGGGCGGAACGCTGCTTGGGGTAGAAAGGGGTGGTAGGCAGGGGTGAGAATAAAAATATATGGGGATTTTTTTGCCGTTCGTGATCGAGATAGTGCACCAAAATTTGGAAATAAGTAGATCATGACATTACTAAGTAAAATCTACAGGGGCGGAACGCTGCGTGGGGGACAAATGTTGTGCCGGGTCACAAAAAAAATAATACACACTGCAAATTTGACCCCTTAAAACTACCCTCATCTCCAACTCTGGTTTCCGGCTCTGGTGATTTTACTTAGCTAAGTCATGGTCTACTTATTCCCAAATTTTGGTGCACTATCGCAATCTAGCACGTCGCAAAAAACCCCTTATATTTTTTATATTCACCCCTATCCCCACCCCTTTGTCGGCCACGCAGCGTTCCACCCCTGGAGATTGTACTTAGTTACCTCATGACCTACTTATTCCCAAATTTTGGTGCACTATCTCGATCATGAGCGTCACAAAAAAAATAATAAAAACGGCGATCTTGACCCCTTATAACTACCCTCATGCCCAACTCTGGTTTCCGGCTCTGAGGATTTTACTTAGTTATGTCATGGTCTACTTATTCCCAAATTTTGGTGCACTCTCTCAATCACGAACGTCGCAAAAAATCCCTAATATTTTTTGTATTCACCCCTGCCCCACCCCTTTGTCGTCCACGCAGCGTGCCACCCCTGGAGATTTTTCTTAGTTACGTCATGACCTACTTATTTCCAAATTTTGGTGCACTCTCTCGATCATGGGCGTCACAAAAAAAATAATAAAAACGGCGACTTTGACCCCTTATAACTACCCTCATCTCCAACTCTGGTTTCCGGCTCTGGGGATTTTACTTAGTAATGTCATGATCTACTTATTCCCAAACTTTGGTCCACTATGTCAATCACGAACAGAGCAAAAAACCCTTTATATTTTTTATATTCACCCCTATCCCCACCCCTTTGTCGGCCACGCAGCGTTCCGCCCCTAGAGATTTTACTTAGTTTCGTCATGACCTACTTATTCCGAAATTTTGGTGCAGTATCTCGATCATGAGCGTCATAAAAAAATAATAAAATCCGCGACTTTGACCCCTTATAACTACTCTCGGCCCCAACTCTGGTTTCCGGCCGTTGGTGAAAGTCATGTACACAACTAATTCAACATATCCCCGTATAGTTTTTCCATATTACTTATCACGCACAAAATCCGCTTCTATCTCTCCGACTATATTGACAAGCTATTCAACGTAACACAAATATTAGCTAAAGCCTAGGAGCATGACAGATATCTACCAAATCTTTGTAGATTTTCGACAAGCCTATGACAACATGCATAGAGATAAAATATATGTAATTATGCAAGAATTTTATATTAATGGTTTAACCAATGTCTTAAGCAGAAGCGCAAGTATGACTTCAAAATGAATTGACAGATCCCTTCCAGATAACTAAAGGGCTAAAACAGGGAGATGGGCTGGCACCGACTCTGTTTAATACAGTGCGCTGGAATAAGTGTTACCCCCCATATTAACTTTTTTTTGAGCACATAAGCAACATGCTCGAACACGTCGAGTTTTAAAATAATTATAGTATATTATAGCATCGATGTTTCGAACTTTACGTGATACCTCTTCAGGTGACAGTCATAACTTTGATTTTTTTAAATGGGAAAGTACATCATGTGACACCTAATTTAAAAGCTTTTGAAATACTGATTACAAAAATGTATAATACTTGCGCAAAATTTCGGTCCAATGCTTTTTAAATGCATTCATTTTTTTTTAATTCTGAGAAAACTGATAGGAATTTTTGAAAAACTCAAACGCACAATGAAAATTACGTTATTACCGGGGGCCGAAAGACCCTAAAAACTTCTATAATGTTTATTTTAATAAATTACAGGGGTGAAAACGAAGAGAAAAAATTTAGTATGATTTTTAATTTCAAATATATCATTTAAAAGAAACATTTTGTTTATTCTAAGGGACTTTCGGCTCTCGTTAATAATGTAATCTTTTTTTCTGAATTTTTTCTAAATTTTTCAAAAATACTCATTATTTTACAGCTCTTTCAAATTCTCACTCCAGGGATGGAACTCATAAATTGGAATCTCATTGGAATGTTCAGGAATATAAAAATAGGATTTACTTGAAATCATAAAATTGAGTGTACATATTATATGTCAAAATGGCTTCAACTGTGTCTAATGGGATGAGGGCAGTTGTGTCGATTTACAGTACCATTCAGAAATTATCAGATGAGGAGGTTAAATACAAAAGACCAACATCAGCAAAAAAGACCAACAAACGTTTCGTAACTGTTTCCTACTCAAGTAGTAAGCGTGCAAAGGTGCCATATATTTTAATTACCACGAACGAAAACGGTATATTAATATTGTTTCTGTTTTTTTGAGCTACACGAAATGTGTATAGTTCACATATTCTAGCAAAATCTTGCTATCACTTCGATTTATTTAAGACAGTATACATATGTCGTAAGAGCCCAATTTGTCAGTTGCTAAGTTTCAATTAATAAACAACACAGCGTCATTTCGGCCTTCCCTGGTCTTATAGGCGCTGTAAACAATAAATAAACTAAGGATACATGTAGATTATAACTGGGTTTTGGCATCATTTGATAGAACTCTTACATTATACAGGGTGTCCAGAAACTCTCCCGACAAACGAAGACCGGAGATTCCTAATATGATTTTAAGACAATTGCTTTTTAAAGGTGGCGTCTTGTAATTAGTTTTTTTAAAATACCTCCAGAACGCTTTCATTTAGAATAACCAAAAATGGTATGCCTATTTATGTTTTATAGATAAATCGGTTCCTCAATTGCGAATTTCTAGTACCGATCATAAGCGTCCGTTTTGGGGTTATTGCATCGCATAACTTTTTTGTCTCTAATTTTTAAGCAACTTTGACGCTAGATTATTAAATTATCAGGTATTCTAGTACTAAAAGTTATTCTTGCTTTAAATTGATACCGTTTCATTTTGAAAAAAATTTTTAAATTTTTTTCAAATACAAAAAAGGAAAAATTTTCATATCGATTTTTCTAAAAACTGTGCAGCTTAGCGGCTTACATCAAGAGTGCCTTTTACTACTAGAATACCTCACAATTTAATAATCCAGTATCAGAAATGCTTAAAAGTTAAAGACAAAAAAGTTATGCGATAAAATCTATGGGTGGTGCGAATAAACACATAAGTCAAAAAGAGCAACTTTTCAGGAAAACGTAAAAACTGATTAATTCCTACATTATGAAGCACCCGTTAATCAAATTTTATAACTTACCGTGATTTAATGTATTACAAATATGTCTTGTAGAAAATCAATTAAAAATATACATTTTTTCATGAGTTTTGATTGACTTATTCCATTTGTCACCCACATTGAGCATCAAAAAATGAGTTATGTGTTTTTCAGAATAAATGAAATATAACAAATTAACCAAAAATAATGTAATATTCTAAAGTAATCAAGAACAAAATCACAAAATTAACAATGCATTTCACAGAAAGTCCATATTTATGTTAAAAGGCATTTATACACATCAGTTGTTACCATCTTCAACAAATTCTTCTACATCGGGATCGGTTGATGTTGACTTTGAAGAAGACGGCAATTGTCTATAAAAATCGTGAAAAACAGGTGGAATGTAGTCAAGTAGTGTCAAAAGATCCCTTCTCTTTTCTTCGGAAATTGGCAGTGGTATGTTTGTAATCTGTGGAACATTGCTTCCTTCATCTAGCCATTTTTGAGTTGCGTTAATGCGTAAAAATGATATTTGTTGGTATGGTTCATATTCGTCTAAGCTACTTATAAAATTGATTTCGCAAAAATGTTTAGTGTACTGAAAACATCGTACAGGTTGCCATTTAAAGTCATTCTTTGCTACATCTTTCTTTCTTTTTACTAGTGGGCCCTTTAACATAACTGAGAATGTTAAAAAGTCGGTCTGGGTCATTTCGACAACGGTAAACCTTGGTCCGCAAGAGCGAACCAATTGATACCAATCATAAGGATGGCTGATTAAAGTATTAGTTGTTTTCTTTTTTCTTTCTATAATAGCGTGGTCACCATCCACTTCCATATGGGAATGCCCAGAAACCATAGATTTATGTTCTATAACATTAAGTTTTTGGAACTTTTGTAAGGCTAACGTTAACATCGCAATCACAAATGAATTTTTGTTCTGTCTCCCGTAAGTATCTGAGTATATGATTACTTTTCGCAAAGAGGCATAAGACGCAATTTCGTTGGCTCCACGAGCTGTGATAGTCTCGTACCACATGTAGCAAAATGACTTACCTGTTGTATTATCACGGATTGTTAAATTATACGTCCATAGCTGACGCTTATAGAATAAAATGGAATTAGTTAAAAATGGAGTAGCAAGGCACTGTTGTAAATCCATCGTCAAGCAGCTAATAGCTTCATTGGCTTTTGCTAGTTCTTTATCTTTTTGTTTTTCAATTCAAGGTCCAGTTTCAATTAAAATTTATCGCATTCGTCACATATGTCTGCTTTTCTCTTTTTAATTGCCAAGTTTAAATGGTGAAATTCTAAGAGTAAATACACATAAGTCAGACTTATGTTTATAATCACAACAAATTGATGTAGCAGTAAGAACACATAAGTCGACTTATGTGATAATACACTATCATTATTATTTCAGTTTGACTTATATGGATTTTCACAGTCATTTTACATAGAGATATAATAAGTTTTTGACTTATATCATTTTACACAAACAGGGGTAAGCAAAGTTAGAAGAAGGATAATAATATGACTTAAAAATGTTTTTTCAATTTTTGACTTATGTGCTTATTCCCACCACCCATAGAAATAACCCTTGTCCTACCCAAAACGGACGCCTATGACCGGTACTATAAATTCGTAAATAATAGAATCGATTTCTCTGTGTAAGATAAATAAGTGTACCAGTTTTCGTTTTTCTAAATAGAAGCGTTCTGAAGGTATTTAAAAAAACTAATTACAAGACGACATCTATAAAGAGCTCTAGCTCCCTAAGAGCATTTTCGGACTAGGTGAATTGGGTTAAATTGTCTTAAAATCATCTGTGGAATCTCCAGTCTTCGTTTATCAAGAGAGTTTCTGGACACCCTGTATTTAACATTCAATACTAAAACCATTTAGTTGGTCAGCCCAATAGGAAAATTTGTTTGATTCAAATTGAGACAGTCACCAGATGTCCCCACAATTTCTGTCAGGGTCGCAACGTCAAAATGCATAGACACCAAGTTGGATACGATCCTATTCATAACACCCCAACTCGCATACATATTAATAAAAATAAATATTATATGGAAAAATATATTTCGAAATTGAATTAATGATGTCATGCTATTATATAATAATATATAATGTATAGTAGCATGACATCATTACTTCAATTTCTAAATATACTCTTCTATATATTTATTTTTCTTAATATTTATGCGAGTTGGGGTGTTATGAATAGGATCGTATCCAACTTGGTGTCTATGCATTTTGACGTTGCGACCCTAACAGAAATTGTGGGGACATCTGGTGACTGTCTCAATTTGAATCAAACATATTTACCTACTGGGCTGACCAACTATCTCCCTATATAAACAGTGCTAAAACATCTAATAATGTGTGTGTGTGTTTATGTTTTATTGGCACTGGTTTAAGCAACCAACTGGCCAGTCAATGTGTTTTAAATTCTCTCTTTTACAAAATATATGCTTAGTATCTAAATTTAAAACTATTAGTACTACTGTTTTTTTTTACTCTGTTTTTTTTATTATTTTTTTTATTATATTTTTTAACATTTTTTTTATTACATTTTTTTTTTTTTTTTTGTATATTTTTTTATCGCGCTAAGACCTAAACCCGATTCAACCTCGCGGAGGTTTAGATCTTAGTAACTTTTTATTTTATTTAATTTTTTTTTTTTTTTTTTATTTTTTTTTCTTTTTTTCTCAGAGCTTTAATTTTAAACAATTAACATGGTTGTACAAAATTTTATAAACATCTAGATTGTTTGATTGTAACAGGTATATAAGATTAAAAGGAAATTGTACATTAACTTGAACTAGATTGGCAAAAAAGTTTGATATTTCAATAAAATGTAAAGGACATTCTAATAGCATATGTTGTAGATCAGCTAGCTCTCCACATAAACATTCATCATTATCTACAAGTCCTATTTCTCTTTTGTAGACTGGAGTCAGACAGTGATTACTTCTTATTCGACAAATAGTTTTGATAAAGCCTTTGTTGGAAACTTGATTAAACCATGTCTTGATGGGAAGTGTAGGCTGGATTTTTTTGTAATAATTTCCTTTGTCTGAATTATTGTATTGTTCCTGCCATTTCGTCCGTTTGATAGATCTCATAATAGAAATTATGTCTCCCATAGGAAGTTGATAAGTATGCAGAGTGGATTCCTTCGTTGTTGCTTTTTTAGCCAGATCATCTACTATTTCGTTGTTTTTTATACCAATGTGTGCTTTTATCCAACACAATATTATATTTTTGCCCGATTTCAAAGCTTCACTGTTCATTGCTATGATGTCACTGATGATATAATTTTCTGCAAAATTATGTACATTGTATTTCAATTTCTTTACAATGCTTTGGCAGTCTGTAAATATAACATAATTGAGTTCTTTTTGATTAATACATATTTTGTATGCTTCTTTGATTGCAATGAGTTCAGCTGTGAAAATTGTCATTTTATCAGGTAATCTGTTGTTTATTTTTATACTTTTTTGTGGGTAATATATAGCATATCCAACTTTTCCTTCCATTTTTGAACCATCCGTATATAATTTCTGATAACTACCCCAGTTTTTTTGTACACACTGAAGGTGGTCTATTTTAGTAAGGAAGTCTGTCGCACGAATATTACTTAAATGACAATTAACTGGAGATAAATAATCTTCATAATTTAGCTTTCGAGACGAGCTTTGTTCAATTTGGTGTATGTCGCCAATGGAATTAGAAACGTTGAGGAAGCTTTCCACAACTAAAAGCAGTTTCTTTTTTTCCCAGTAATAATGAGTTAGGTATGAGGTGGTTAAATGAACAATTTTATTTAATAGCAGTTTATCGTTAACCGCTGTTTTAACTATAAATTTCTCACTTAGGTATTCCCTGCGTAATGAAAGTGGAGGTTCATTAAGCTCACATTCCATGACCAATATAGGTGTGCTACGAAGATAACCAGTGCATAACCTAAGTGCCTTATTTTTGATCCTCTCGATTTTTTGGAGTACAGAGTTTGATGCTGAGCCATAAAAAATAGATCCATAGTCTAAGATTGATCTTATCAAATTTCTGTATAGTAATATTGATATGTTTGGATCAGCTCCCCAGTTACTGACACTTACAGTCTTCATGATATTCATTGCATTTTCCATTCTTCGTAATATGTAATTTGTGTGTTCTTTCCAATTTAATTTGGAGTCTAAAAATACGCCAAGAAATTTTATTGAAGTTTTATAAGGAATACTAGTATTATCAAATTGTAGATGGCTTTGAGGAACATATCGTTTTTTAGTAAAGGTAACAATGGTTGATTTACTCTCTGATATTGTTAAGTTATTTTCGGTAGCCCATTTTTTTATAATATTCAATGTCGATTTAAGGTAGTTATTACATCTATCTATTGACTTATTTTCTGCATATATCGCAACATCATCAGCGTACTGTAGGATTTTTATGTGTTGAGGAAGTTTAGTTTCTAAGTCAGCAGTATACAGTATATATAATATAGGACTTAGGATGCTACCCTGAGGTAGTCCCAAAGATGTGTATCGGGAGTTAGATTGATCTCCATTTAATCTAACGTGAACTGCTCGATTAATGTATAAGTTAATGATGTTCCATGTTACTATCTCGGGTATTCCTATTTCCAACATTTTCGCGTATAGTATGTGAAGATTAACGTTGTCGTAAGCCCCTTTTATATCTAAGAACAAAGCACTAACTGCTTTCTTATAAGTAAAGGAACTATAAATGTCTATTAAAAAGTGGCAGAGGCTATCTTGTGTGGATTTACCTTTTCTAAAACCAAACTGACTTCTTGGTAATAGGTCGTTCTTTTCTAGCCAAAATTCCAGACGGTTTTTAATAAGTCTTTCATATGTTTTTAGTATACAGGAAGCCAGACCGATTGGACGGTAAGAATCCCAATTCTTTGATGATTTTCCTGGTTTTAAAACCGGGATAATAGTGTAAACGTGCCAATCGTCAGGAATCTTTATGCGGCGCATCCAAATTTCATTATATATATTTAGTAGTGCAGCCTTACCAATTCTTGAAAGATTTGATAGCATCGAGTAATGGATATTATCGGCACCTGGTGCTGAATTTGAGTTTTTCTTCAACGCAAAGTTTAGTTCAGTGGCAGAAAATGGTTTGACTAGGAAACGGATTGGTTCTGGATAGTCGTACAGAGCATTTAGTTGTAAATCAGGAATTACTAATTCTGCAGACAGCGGTGTGATATTTTGATGGAACTCTTCTATCCACGAAGCTTCCGACAGAATAACAGGGACTTTGTTCTTTGTTTTTCTATTTTTTATTCGGTTAACTTTTGACCATACATCTTTAATAGGGACTGACCTATTTAGGGATCCGACATAATCTCTCCAGCTATTTCTTTTAGTTTGTTTAGTGATCTTCTTGACATGTGCATCATCTTTTTTATACTTAAGTAGGTTTTCATGGTTTGGATTTTCTTTGAATATACAAAAACTTTCCTGTCTTCTTCTGACTGCTTCTTCACATTATAAATCCCACCAGTATTTTCCTCTGGAAGTCGGTTTTTTTATTTTAAATTTGGGGATGCAGTAGGATGCAGTTGTATTTATATTGTGCAAAATTTGTTCATAAGAATTTATATCTTTAAATTGAGAGAATACATCTTCCGAATACTGTTCATATAATTTCCAGTCGGCATTCTTTAAATTCCACTTTTGTGAATATGGATTATATGTATGAGTTGGTTGATCCTCTAACTCTACTCTTATAGGTGTATGGTCTGAACCAAATAGGTCTTGAAGTGTTTTCCAAGTGATCAGGTGGTTTAAGTCAGGAGTACAAATGGTCAGGTCTATTGCCGATTTCGAGAAGTTCCTAAAGAAAGTAGGAGAGCCATCATTTTTGAATATTAAATTATTATCGTCTATACAGTCCATCAAGATTTTACCTTTCATATCTGTTTGGTTGTCTAGGCCCCAGGCAATGTGGTGAGCATTAAGGTCACCTCCTATTATAAATGGTCTTTCTATAGATGTTATGAAATTGTTCCATTGTTGTAACAATAACTTGGTTCCTGGGGGAACATACATAGATATAAATGTGACAGTATATGACTTAAACTTTATTTTTATTGCTACTTTATTGACGTTTATTAAATCTACTTTCATGGTGACTTCCTCGTAATATAGGTTTGAATTTATTAAAATTGCTGAGCCACCGCCAACAGTTACTGAAAAGCGGTCGTCTCTGACAATATTGTACCCGTGAACGTTATAATACTTTTCTGGTTTAAATCTAGTTTCTGATAATAATGCGATATCAACTTTCTGGTCTTCTAATAGGTGGATAAGGTTTTCTCTATTAGAGTTAGCCGATCTACAATTCCATTGACAAATTACCAATCTATTCATTATTATATAAGAGAGAACTTAAAACTGATTGAATTGAATTTACTAGAACTGATTTTTCTGGAATTTCAAAATTTTTGTGATTTATATTCGAGATAATACTTGTAACTATATTTGATATTAATTCTGTTAATTCTTTTGATGGTTCATGTATTTTAGATCCTTGTTCTGGATTAAATGTAGATTGATACGAAGAAGAGGTGATAATACCACCAGGTCTGTTGGACATGGGGTTTAACTTTATTATTTTTTGATGTTCCATTGTTACTTGGTCTGGTGAGGAAGAGATAGGTCGTTTGTATTTTGGTGGTTTTATTATTGTATATCTATTTGAAACTGAAGGTAGAGCGAACTGATTGGAAGATGTTTGAGACGTGGACAATTGAGTAAAGGAACATGAAGAGGATGGTGCATTCATATTTGGAGTTTGATGAGAATTTATTGAGGAATTATTGGCTGCTATAGATGCATAAGTTATCTTAGGAAAGAGTTTAATTGTTTCCTTAAAAGATAAGCTGTTTTCAGACATATAATGTTTTATTTTCTTTTGGCGATCAAATTCTGGGCATATCTCCCATTCATTAGTGAAGTGTTCACCTTCACAGGATAGACATTTTTTGTTAAACGATGATAAAGGACAAGAATCGGAAAGGTGAGATTCATGACACTTAAAACAGCGAGGATTACTTTTACACTGCTTACTCATGTGCCCATACCTATAGCAGTGGTAACAGATAATTACCTTTTGCTGGTATTTTTCAACAGTGTGTAAGACATGATTAATTACTACATACTTTGGTATATTCTGGCATTTAAAAGACACAATAACTGATTTTGTTGGATTAAATATTACTTTGTCATCTGCTACTATTTTTCTTGTTATTCGTTTCACATACTCAACCGAGAATTTGCAATGGTGATCAAATTCCTTTATTCTATTTTTAAGATATTCTTCCGATATATCTGAATCTATATCCCTTACTACACCTAGTTTAAACAATTGAAATTTTGGAATGTATGCGGTCAGATTTTTTTGAATAAGGAATTTGGAAGTAACTAAAGCATTTGCGCTACTATAATTTTTAAATGAGACCCTAACTCGGTTGCGTCCGATTGAGTCAATTTTTTTTATATAATTGTCAATTTCTGGATGTAACGTAAATAGGATCTCGCCTATTTTAACAGCGTTTAATTTTCCTGTAAAATTTAAACTGGAGTTTTCAATGAAAATGTAAAAAGGTCCTAAATCAATTTTTTCGTATAAATAAACAGGCCTGGTTTTTTCTGGTTGATCTGAGTTTACTAAAGTATTTTGTTTTTCATTAATATTGTTAAGATTAATACTACTACTTATCTTATTTTGAGGCTGGTTGGGTAGAAATCCATTTAAATCTTGTAAATCACAGCTACTATCCATCGAATTCTCAATATCAGGCGGTTCGCCTCCACTAGATGACTCCATAGAGGAGTTTTCAAGTAACGTTTAACTTATGAACACTTTCAAAATGTAAACTAAATAAGGAAAAGTTTAACAAAACTAAACAAAACTAAATTAGAACGGTATAAATCAAATAATCCGCCAAAAATTAATATTTTTCGGAGAGATTTCCAAATTTAAATTAACTTTGACAATTGACATCTAATAATAAAACACTGAAAACGTTTGTTTTCTATACTTCCACAGAATTTATTATAACTAAGTGACTACAGCTGTTTCGGCAGAGTGCCTTTCTCAAGTGATATAGTTTACAATGTGTTTGCCTTTGTAAGTCTTCAACTGAAGAGGTTGAGGAGTGGGGAGCTGTTTGTTTCGAGTTGGTCATTCAGAATTATATCTGTATTTTTCAGTTTATTAATTTCCATAGATTCTAAAAAGATAGCTTAAGGCCTTTATTTTGAATATGCAGAATTTGAAACTCTTCATTGAAAGAATGATTATGATCTAGAAGGTGAAGTGCGTATGTAGAAGTGTCTGTTTTTCTATTGTTGAATGCCCTTTTGTGTTCTGCTATCCGTTTGTCAAAAGTTCTGCCAGTTTGACCGATGTACGTTTTCGGACAGTCACCACACGTTAGTTTGTACACACCACTCTGTAGTTGCTTTCTCTTTCGGCTTTTATTGTTCTTAATATATTTGCTTAAGTTGTTGTTAGTTCTGAAAGCTGGTGTTATTCCTTTCTTTTTTATGTATCTGGCTATTTTTGTTGTTATCTTGCCAGTATATGTGAGAGAGCAGAAGGTACTGGGTTCTTTCTGTGGTGGTGGATACACTAATTTCAGGGCTTTCTTATGGAGTTTTTGGTTTAAAATTTTGTTAACTGTTTGTTCGTTATAGCCGTTGTTTACTGCTATTTGTTTAATGATGTTTAGTTCTATCTCGAAGTTATTTTTTGTCACGGGAATTTCTGTCAGTCTATGTATCATGCTATGGTAGGCTGCTAATTTGTGTTGTGTAGGATGGGCTGATGAATTGTGTATAGTTGTGTCAGTATGGGTAGGTTTATGATATACGGAGAACTCATGTTTGTTGTGTAGTCTGGAAATCGTTACATCTAGAAAGTTTATGGAGTTATTCTGTTCTGTTTCTATTGTAAACTCAATATTATTATGAAGTGAATTAATATATGATAGAAATTGGTCAAGTTGTCTGTTAGTTCCTGTAAAGCATACTAGTATATCATCCACGTATCTCCACCAATATAAGAACTGTTTAAATACGGGATGTTTAGAAATTGTTGTTTCAAGTTGGTTCATAAATATATCTGATAGCAATGGGCTTAGAGGATTACCCATAATAAGTCCTGCACTGTTGTTTGTGTATATTTGATTATTGAATTCAAAATAGTCTTGATTTATGCAAATTTCAAGAAGGTGTAAAATTTCAGATGCAATGATCGGATTTGTACTATTATGGTCTAAAAGATTCTTAACTAAAACAAAAGTTTCTGTAGAAGGAACACTAGGAAAAAGATTTTTTACGTCAAATGAAATTAGTCTGGAGTTGTTGGGCAATTGAAAATGTTGTATTTTATTAACTAGTTCTAGTGTATTTTTTACGGTGAATTTAGGTGAAAATTTAGTGTATTCTCTAATAATATCTGACAGTTTTTTTGAAAGTTTATATGACGGAGCTGTATAAAAGTATTTGTTTAGTTAAGAATCTTTTAGACCATAATAGTCAAATCCGATCATTGCATCTGAAATTTTACACCTTCTTGAAATTTGCATAAATCAAGACTATTTTGAATTCAATAATCAAATATACGCAAACAACAGTGCAGGACTTATTATGGGTAATCCTCTAAGCCCATTGCTATCAGATATATTTATGAGCAACTTGAAACAACAATTTATAAACATCCCGTATTTAAACAGTTCTTATATTGGTGAAGATACGTGGATGATATACTAGTATGCTTTACAGGAACTAACAGACAACTTGACCAATTTCTATCATATATTAATTCACTTCATAATAATATTGAGTTTACAATAGAAACAGAACAGAATAACTCCATAAACTTTCTAGATGTAACGATTTCCAGACTACACAACAAACATGAGTTCTCCGTATATCATAAACCTACCCATACTGACACAACTATACACAATTCATCAGCCCATCCTACACAACACAAATTAGCAGCCTACCACAGCATGATACATAGACTGACAGAAATTCCCATGACAAAAAATAACTTCGAGATAGAACTAAACATCATTAAACAAATAGCAGTAAACAACGGTTATAACGAACAAACAGTTAACAAAATTTTAAACCAAAAACTCCATAAGAAAGCCCTGAAATTAGTGTATCCACCACCACAGAAAGAACCCAGTACCTTCTGCTCTATCACATATACTGGCAAGATAACAACAAAAATAGCCAGATACATAAAAAAGAAAGGAATAACACCAGCTTTCAGAACTAACAACAACTTAAGCAAATATATTAAGAACAATAAAAGCCGAAAGAGAAAGCAACTACAGAGTGGTGTGTACAAACTAACGTGTGGTGATTGTCCGAAAACGTACATAGGTCAAACTGGCAGAACTTTTGACAAACGGATAGCAGAACACAAAAGGGCATTCAACAATAGAAAAATAGACACTTCTACATACGCACTTCACCTTCTAGATCATAATCATTCTTTCAATGAAGAGTTTCAAATTCTGCATATTCAAAATAAAGGCCTTAAGCTATCTTTTTTAGAATCTATGGAAATTAATAAACTGAAAAATACAGATATAATTCTGAATGACCAACTCGAGACAAACAGCTCCCCACTCCTCAACCTCTTCAGTTGAAGACTTATAGTATATAGTTGATGCAAAAGATGGCATAACCCAGACATCCAAAGTGAAAGTGATCCTTCAACACAAAATTGTTCTATATGGTCCACACAATGTCCAGAAAAAAGTCACACCATTTTGAGCGTCGGGTTTGGGGGGAAGAGGGGGGAGAAATCGGTAAATTCGTAGGTTTTTAAGTTTTTCGCCAATATTTCTAAAACTATGAGGTTTAGCATGAATAACCCTCTATACAAAATTGTTCTATATTAAATTTGAAATAAAAAAGGCCCTATGCATAATCTTTCTAAAATGAATGGTTCCAAAGTTACGGAGGTAGTATAGTATAACTGGTTAAAAAAAAAGGCCTAACCCACACATCCAAAGTAAAAGTTTTCCTCCAACACCAAAATGTTCTATATGGTCCACATATTGTTCAGTAAAAAGTTACACCATTTTGAGCGTCAGGTTTGGGAGGGAGATGGGAGAGAAGCCGGTAAATTAGTAGTTTTTTTAAGTTTTTCGTCAATTTTTCTAAAACTATGCTTTAGCGTAAACAATGTTATATACCAAAATATTCTACATAAAATTTAAAACAAAAAATGTTCAATACAATATTGTTATAAATTCAACGGTTCCGGAGCTACGAAGGGTGAAAAGTCGAGATTTTCGATACTTTTTATATTTTTTGGGCAATATTTATGATATAACTATACCAAAAACCCAGACATCCAAAGTGAAAGTTATCCTCCAACACCAAATTGTTCTATATGGTCCACATAATGTTCAGAAAAAAGTCACACCATTTTGACCCCGTCGGGTTTTGGAGGGAGAGGGGGGAGAAATCTGTGAATATAAAAAGTATCGAAAACCTCCACTTTTCACCCTCCGTAACTCTGGAACCGTTGATTTTATAACAATTATGTAGGTATACAACTTTTTTTGTTTTAAATTTTATGTAGAACATTTTTCTATATAACATTCCTTACGCTAAAGCACAGTTTTAGAAATATTGACGGAAAACTTAAAAAAAAACTACTAATTTACCGACTTCTTCCCCATCTCCCCCCCCCCCGAACCCGACGCTCAAAATGGTGTAACTTTTTACTGAACAATATGTGGACCATATAGAACAATTTGGTGTTGAAGGAAAACTTTTACTTTGGATGACTGGGTTAGACCTTTTTTTGGACCAATTATACTATAATACCTCCGTAACTTTGTAACCGTTCATTTTAGAAGTGTTATGCATGGGCCTTTTTTACTTCAAATTTAATGTAGAACAATTTTGTGTAGAGGGTTGTTCATGCTAAACCGCGTAGTTTTAGAAATATTGACGAAAAACATAAAAAACTACGAATTTGCAGCTTTCTCCCCCCTCTCCCCCCCAAACCCGACGCTCAAAATGGTGTGACTTTTTTCTGAACATTATGTGGACCATATAGAACAATTTGGTGTTGGAGGATAACTTTCACTTTGGATGTCTGGGTTTGGGTCTAACTATACCATACTATTACAAAGGCAAACACATTGTAAACTATATCACTTGAGAAAGGCACTCTGCCGAAACAGCTGTAGTCACTTAGTTATAATAAATTCTGTGGAAATATAGAAAACAAACGTTTTCAGTGTTTTATTATTAGATAAAATGAACTTCCATCAAGTAACGGTCGAATCCATCAATTAATGCTAAAACACTATAACCAAAGTAGTAAAAGATGCAAATTAAAAAGTTAATTTCAAAACAAATGATGGCTTAATATAATATTCAACTAAGTACAGAAACTGTAAATTACTTCATAGTTACGTGTAGATTTCGCGAAGAAGTACGGAAAATTAATTTACTCTTGACAATCTTAACTGCGATACTAGGAAAACTTAAAACATAAATAGAAATTATATTACAAACGATAATTTTCATAACTAAAAACATAAAGTTTACCCTACGCTCACAAATGAAATTATTGCGTACTAAAAGATTTTATCCAAATTACTTTTTCAACCCAAACAGACGACAAAAATTAATAGAGATTGTCATTACACATACTGAACGAAATAATATACAGTATGGTGCAAAAACGGGAAAAATCTTGAGGCGGGTCTTGACATATAAATCATACTAGTGATGTCATCCACCTGGGCGTGATGACGTAATCGATGATTTTTTAAAGAGAATAGGGGTCGTACGATAGTTTATTTGAAATGTTATTTATACAGGATGTCCAAAATGCAGAATGAAAGATTACTTTATTACCGAGAGCCGAAAGTCCCTCAGAATGAATAAAAAGTTTCTTTTGAATGAGATATTTGAAATTAAAAATCACACTAATAGGGCAGTCAATGAGGGTATTTGGCTCCGAATTCCATCCTACTACATCGATTTACTTGATATTTTCACTGTAAGTAGGGAATACCTCAATAAACAAAGTCTACCCTATGTCGATGTGCGCTTTTATCTTGGGGGTGGTTCCTACCCCTTCTCGGGGGTGGAAAAATTTTTGGTTAAAATAGCCATGAAAGTTACTAGAGAACTTAATTCTAAACAAAAAATATTATAGCTTTTTTTTTTGAAAACTCAACACTTTTTGAGTTATGCGTAGTTGAAAATTGGCCATTTTCATTGAAAAATGACACCTTAGCGGACGGTTTTTTGCGAATCCCTTAAAAACTATGCATCTAACAAAAAAAACTATATCAAATATTTTTGTAGCTTATAAACAAATAAAGAGATTCGTTCCTTCATAAATATTATACTTATAATACAAAAAGAGATAATATGGTAGGTGAGAAGAGATTGTTTTTTGGTGCATGCTCAAATCGGTGTATTTAACTGGAAATAGAAAACGGTCGATTTTAGGTATAACTGCTACCCATACTTTTGTAGTTCTTGAACAGGCCTTTAAAATAAGCAATATTAAATCTTGATTAGATTCAAACTAAGCGAGATATGATGCAAAAAAATTGAAGACGAATGTATTTTAAGAAAAAATAAGAAGTATATTTAATCCCTCACCCATCAGAATTTAAATGCATGGTTTTCCTTCTACAATACCTTTTATTATAGTGTTATTTCTATGTTTAAAAGCTGGACGGGTTTAAAATAAATAGTTTTTGAAAAAATAAGAGCAAATTATAGAGCGCATTTTTAAATTTTCTTAAACATCTTCATTGTTCTCCATGTAAGTCGAAAATAATAAGAGATATGAAAAAAATACCACACAAAATATAGGCTTTTTTTGGATAAAAATTTTGTTTTTATTTTTCATTACTGTATCTCTTATCTTTTTCAAGTTACATGGAGAAAAAAAAAAGAATTTGAAGAAAAATTAAAAATGTGCTCTATAATTTGATCTTCTCTTTTTTCAAAAACCATTCATTTTAAACCAGTCCAACTTTTTGAATATAGACATAACACTATATTAAAAGGTATTGTAGAAGGAAAAGGATGTATTTAAATTCGGGTAGACAGCGGTTAAATATACTTCTCATTTTTTCTTAAAATACATTAGTCATCAATTTTTTTGCGGCATATCTCGCCTAGTTTGAACGTAATCGACTTTTAATATTACTCATTTTAAAGGTCTTTTCAAACACTATAAAAGGTATTGGTAGCATTATACACCTAAAATCGATCGTTTCTCTGTTATTTTATAGCTAGAGGATTTATGAAGAAACGACTCTCTTTGTTTTTTTTTTTATATGTATAAGCTACAAAAATGTTTTATATAGTTTTTTCAGTTAGATGTACAGTTTTTAAGGTATTCGCAAAAGGTGTTATGTTTCAATGAAAATGACCAGCTTTCAACCACGAATAACTCAAAAACTATTTCGTTTTCAAAAAAAAATTATAGAAGAGTTTTTGCTAAGAATTAGGATCTCTAGCCACTTCCGTGGTTATTTTAACCAAAAAATTTTCCAGCCCCGAGAAAGGGTGGAAACCACCCCCAAGATAAAAGCACACATCGGCATAGGGTAGACTTTGAATTAGGAGATAAGTAGAGGTTATTTCCAAAATTTCATTAAAATCCATGCAGTAGGATAGAATTCGGAGGTAATATCCTATTCTTGCTCCCATTGACTGGCGTATAAATTTTCTTTTATATTTTCATCCCTGTAACTTATTAAAATAAACATTATAGAAGTTTTCAGGGACTTTCGGCCGTCGGTAATAACGTAATCTTTCATTCTGCGTTTAAATTTTTCAAAAATACTTATTAGTTTTCTCAGGATTTGAAAAAAATGAATCCCATTTAAATAGCATTGAAGCCGAAAGTTTGTACCCATCCCCTTAAATTCAATGTTCAAGCTTCCGCCCACCTGCCTCTTAGCTGTTTTTTATCACCTTTTTTGAACAAAAGAATTAGTTCGCCCGTTCTTCATTCTTCCGATATTTTAATGTGTTTTATAATTTGGTTTATTAATGTTGTTAATTGTTCTGTCATTGGTGCTCCACAATATTTCAATAATTCGATTGGTATTCCGTCTTTGCAGCTTTTCTGTTCTTCATCTTTTCAAGTGCTTGTCGAACTTCCTGAGTACTTATGTTTACTTTTTTATTTGTGTTAATTTCTTTTTTTTTTGGTTCTAGCGTCATTTGTTCTTCCTCTGTAGAGCTTTTTTGGATAGTCAATATCAATATCCTTTTCTAGCATGTATCTCTTTCTATGAGTTTTGGTTCTATTAGTTCATTTACCTCCGTTCTTTGAGTTGTTAAAAAGCGCCATATTTCTTTTTTTTGTGCAACGATAAGTACAGTGCTACAGTTTTTTTGGGTACATCTCTGTAATTTATTTGTGCATCATCACTCTTTTTTATGAACACTAAATTAAATTAATCAAATTGTATTGTTTTGTTTGTAACATTTGGAGAGTTCTGTTGGTAAGACCTGAAAAAATATGTTTAACTAAAATGTGTTTCGGCAAGTAGTAATAAATATAACTATGTAGTAATAATTACACTATGTAATAATTTTGTATTTTTTGTAACGTTATAAACGTCACATGCTTGCTATTTTATTTTTAAATATTTATTTTATTTCATTTGCTTTAATATTTCATTAATGATAATCTGTATTTGTTTTAACTGTTTTCCCCGTCAAAAACTTGTTTGGCGCCCTCTATTTCCTATCTCTCTTTTCATCTAACATCTAAGTCATACGGAACATACTTCATGTTCTTGCTCTCTTTACATCTAAATCATAATATTAAACATTCTTATTCCACCTTTCTATACTTCAAGCTGTCATTTCGATGACAATGACAATTCTTAATGGAGGTGGTAGAATAATACTTTAAGTTAATTCATAGTTAAAAGTTTCATAAAGAAATAACGAGAATCTCCTCATAAACGGAACCAACGTCGAACGAGTACACCAATATGCATATCTTGGGACACTGATCAACTCCACAAATGATTACTTCCAGGAGATTAAAATTAGAACAGAAAAGGCTAGAGCGAATTTTAACAAAATGAGAAAAGTGCTCTGCACAAGAGATCTAAGGTTAGAGCTAAGAATAAGGTTGGCTAGGTGCTACGTTTTCTCGACTCTGTTTTACGGAATGGAAGCTTGGACCTTGAATGCGGCATCAATGAAAAAACTGGAATCATTCGAGATGTGGGTATATAGAAGAATTCTAAAAATATCACGGACAGAACACGTCACAAACAAAGAGGTTCTGAGAAAGATGAATAAAGAAATGGAAGTCTTAAATACAATCAAAACCAGAAAATTGGAATATCTCGGACGTATTACACGTGGAGAGAGATACAACCTGCTATAACTTATTATGCAGGGAAAGATTCAAGGAAAAAGAAGCATAGGGAGACGCAGAATATCATGGCTGCGCAACCTGAGAGAATGGTACGGATGTACATCAAATGAACTTTTCAGAGCAGCCGTCTCCAAAGTCCGAATAGCTATGATGATTGCCGACCTCCGTCGCGGAGATGGCACTTGAAGAAGAAGAAGTTACTAAAGAACTCAATTGTACGTTTATTGGAAACAAACAGTAATCTGTTAACTAAAATTACCTACTTTATATTTTACGTTTCGATTCTCACATCGGAGTAAAAATTGTAGTTTGTTCCCATTCAAAAAATAGTTAATATACAAGGTCACATAGAAAATAGTTGTGTACTTCAGTATAGATTAAACAAAGACACGTGCAACAAACGAATAGACAAAGCCAAAATATTACGTAATAACAGAATAACAAGACTTATAGCCTAATAAAATAAAAAAAAGTCAAAATGTAAATTCGTACAGGTTAAAACAAATTTTATATATTTATATATAAGTTTAGGTGGGTACAAAAGATATTTTCAAGAAAGTATCCAAATCATACAAGGGGATCATTGTTTAATTAATTAAAAAGGGGTCATTTTTGCAAAAAAAATACTTTTTTAACTGCTGAGGTAATTCACTTATTAGTGAAGGTCTATGGGATTTTTTTCTGCAAAGTTGAAGAGTAAATATTTCACATAAGACTTACTAAATTAAATTTGACCCCCTATTTATTTAAATAATTGTATATAAAACTTTAAAATCAAATTTGCAAAAAAATATTTTTATCGTTTTAAATATGCACTATAAAATATCTTTTTCCGCAAATCGCCAGGAAATTTTGACATTCCTGTCAAAATTTCTTGAAGAAAAAGTCAGGACTTCCTTACTGTAAGGAAATGTCATTTCCTTACTGTAAGGAAATGATATTTCCGTACAGTTGTTAGTGTTCTACATAAATGATAGAAAACACATTGCTATTAAAACCTTGTAAATTACCTTAATCATTAAATTTTCTTTATCTGGAGCTTCCTGGATAAATTTTTCAATTTCTTCCTTCGTTAAAATCTTAGATTTCTTTGCCCTATAACCTTGAGCTTGCCGTTTCAATAAAGAACGAAGTTTTGAGTATGTAGATATATCTACATTGTGTTTAAGTGCAAGGGTTGACTTCAGCATTGAATAATTGGCCCATAATGTTGAAGATTTCATCTTTAAACAAAGGTCTAGGAAGTATGCCATTACAACATTTTCTGAGAAAGAACTCGTATTTTTACTCATGCGATAATCCATAAAACGTCTGTATGCATTTTCGTACTTTTCTCTTGATTTCTTTGGCAATAATTCTAATGAAGCAGTATTCACTGCCTCAACCAGCTCTGGAGGAGTCCCAGGAATGGAAATTTCATCATCACTTATCATTTTACTTTCGAGAACACCAGCAATTAAATTTATAAGCGTCAAGTTTGACAATTCAACCTCAATACGTTTCCATAGTAACCCAAGTAATTTTATTAGGAATTTCAAAGCACCATTTATTTGGGAATAAAATTATCGCGTTTTTTTTTTAAATCAATCAATATCTGTCGAATTTTAAACGATTTGCGGAAAAATAGTATGTTTACCTCGTAGGAAAAGCCACATTCCTGGACTCTGTGTTGCTAAGTCTCGGCTTGCGCCTCGACTTAGCAATCTTCACAGTCGTCCAGGAATGTTAAGCTTTTCCTACCCGGTAAACAATGTACTAATTTTACAGACTAAGTTGCGCTATATTACCAGTATTAAGCAAAAAAAATTGGTCGAAAAATATTTAATATTTTTTCAGATATTGAATTTGTTTATTAAATGTTACTATATTTTCAATTGCAAAAACGCGGTTGTTGCCAAAGAAATATTCACCTGCTTAAGATCTCATTATTTTTATTTTTATGTATATATTCGATAAATGTATTGATAAATTCAAATTTCAATTAAACTTAACCCTAAAATGGCATTTGAAAATTATTCAAATTTGTTTATAATTTGATTTTTTAATAACGTCGCGGGGATTAAGTATTTTGAAATGCCGTTTCGACAATTGGGTTCCTGGGAATTTTTTACTATTTAACAAAAAATTTTTGTCGTTTTTTCTTCTTCTTTTTTTTCTTGGAGTTTTATTACTACGGGCCCTTTTAGGGTTAAATTTTATTAAGAATGTCGAATCTCTGAGTTGTAGATTCTAGACCTAAAAATATTAAGATTTATAATCTCTTAAATAAAATGTGGCTACTTACTGAGTTACAGGGTGTTTTATTTAAAAATGTAAAAATTATTTTTACCAAGTACTTTAAAACTATTTGACGTATCCTTATCATATTTGGCAGAAAGTGTGGCTATTATACACCCTACAAAATTGTGATTAATTAACGTTTCTAGCTAGTGCCAGAGGCGTACGACAGGGGATAGTGAATGATTAACCCTTCCCAAATTCTACGCCACTGAGTGAATTACTATTTTAGCGAAATTTTTCGATTCTTCAATACCTTATGTGTAAATAACTTTATTGGTATCGATAAGGTCATCAGTTTGAGAGATATTGGAAGTTTAAAATGAATGAATGAATGAATCAAAATAACTATGCCGTTTCATTTTTAACGTCCAATATCTCGAAAACTAATGACTTAATCGTTACCAGTCAAAACTATATTATTTACATAGAAAGTATTGGAGAATCGAAAAATTTCGTTAAAATAGTAATTCCCTCAGTGGCGTAGAATTTGGGAAGGGTCAACCATAAACTATCCCCTGTCGTACGCCTCTGGTAGTAGCTAGAAACTTTTATTTATCACAATTTAGTAGACTGTATGGTACCCACACTTTCTGCCACGTATGATAAGGATACGTCAAATAGTTTGAAAGTTCTTGGTAAAAATAATTTTTAAATTTTTAAATAAAACACCCTGTAACTCAGTAAGTAGCCACATTTTATTTAAGTAATTTTAGACCAATCTTAATATTTTTAGGTCTAGAATCTACAACTTAGAGATTCGACATTCTTAATGAAACTTAACCCTAAAAGGGCCCGTAGTAATATAACTCCAAGAAAAAAAAGAAGAGAAAAAGAAAGACAAAAAAATTTGTTAATTAGTGAAAAATTCCCAGGAATCCAATGATCGAAACGGCATTTCAAACTATTTAATCCCCTCGACGTTATTAAAAAACAAATTATAAACAAATTTGAATAATTTTCAAATGCCATTTTAGGGGGAAGTTTAATTGAAATTTGAATTTATCAATACATCTATCGACAATATACATCAAAATAAAAATAATAAGATTTAATACATGTGAATATTTCTTTGGCAACAACCGCGTTTTTGCAATTGAAAATGGAGTAACATTTAATAAACAAATTCAATATTTCAAAAAATATTAAATATTTTTGGACCAATTTTTTTTTATCAATACTGATAACATAGCGCAACTTTTCCTGTAAAACAAGATATTTTACAGTGCTTATTTAAAACGCTAAAAATAATTTTCTGCAAATTTGTTTTTAAAGGTTTATGTATAATTATTTGAATAAATAGGGGGTCAAAACAATCCTATACACCTTCATTAGTAATTTAATGACCTCAGCAGTTAAAAAAGTAATTTTTTTGCAAAAATTACCCCTTTCTAATTATTTAACAATGATCCCCTTGTATGATTTGGATACTTTCTTGAAAATCTCTTTTGTACTCACCTAAACTTTGATATAAAATTTGTTCCAACCTGTACGAATTTACATTTTGATTTACATGTAGTGCAATTTATTTTACTTGACTATAAACCATAAGTTGGGAGCACAAGAACAATGAAAACTTTTTACTGTCTGCAAATCCTGTAAAAAAAGTCACTGTACGGTACCCTTGTATTTGAGTAAAGTAGTGCACATTAAGAGTAAAGCACATTTTCAGGTAATTAGTAGGTATTCTTTAAAACACATAAAATAAAGAATAGTTGTTCTATACTTTCTGATTCTACAGTATTCATTCACCGCCTCTTCTAAAAGGTGGCGTGCAAAATCTGAGTATGAAAAGTTTAACTCTCTGGATAATTACTGGATCTTTATACAATAGCCTCCTCTGTTTAAGATAAGCACATAAACGGTATTATTTTACAAAGTAATAATGGCCTCGTGAACCACTTTAAGTTTTGTAAATCTTTAGTTCTTTTTCTTTGTTTCTAGTTGACAAAACACAGATTTAAACTTTTATAATATTTCAAAAGCAAAAAACACAATATGATAACGAAATAAAAGTTATACAACCTTACAAATTTGAACTTGTTCAATTTTTGCTTCCTGTTCATTTTAATTAAATGATAAAAATTTATTAATGCAATTTTCTTCGAAAAAGTTTAATCATGGATATGGACGTCTTACATTTTTATTACTTTATAGAAATCGCAGTGCATAGTTAAAGAAAAAACAAAATATCAAATAACAATACATAAAATGGAAATTAATATTCAATTGCGATCAGTTATATCTGAAGTACGTTAAATAAGATTTCCAAAATTTAACGCCTCAAAAACTCATAATAACCTATCATAGTCCAAGTAATGAAATTTAAAATATTACAAAACCTCGCATTTTTTACAGAATGGGTCGTTTTGATTGAAAATTTGAGAATAAGTAGTGGATAGTCCAAGGATCAAAGTCTATATGATGCCGAAAAGCGCTTTTATCATGGGGGTGGTTGCCAGTCTATCTCGAGGGTGAACATTTTTTATTATATTTTGACCACAAAATTTGGTAAAAACATTCATTCTAAGCAAAAAACGGTCATTATTCATTTTTTTTATAGAATTAATAGTTTTCGAGTTATTCGCTATCGAAAGTGTTAGTTTTATATAAAAAATCAATGTTTTTAATAAGTTTTCTGCTAATAACTCCAAAAGTTTTCGTTTTATCAAAACAACTTTACTTAATAAAAATTTACCTTTTAAAAAAATAAACAAAACCGTTCTTTTTGGTTTTATTTAAGACCAATAGTAATCGAGCTGTACTTTATTATAGGCTAGCTCTTCTTCGTCAAATGCTAAATATTGTAGTTTCAAAGTCAAAAGACGGGAAAACTATGCATTTTTCGATGATAACTTATTTAAACTAATTTAAAATATCTATCTCCATAAATAAAAAAAGTCTCTAGTTCAAAAATCAAGTGACTTGAATGAAAAGTATGTCAGTCTTTATTTTTTTTCAGCGAAAAAGTGAGCGGAATCAACCCCCTAATCACCACCCTAATTAAAATTAATCATTGACCTTATTTGGTCTTCTTTATTTATGTATTATTAATAGGTTCTAGAAGTTTTACCGGCTTAGAATGGTTAGTTTTTAAAATACTGGAGTTAAAAGCGAATAACGAATTTTTGTAGTTTGGAAAAAAATGGACTTTTCTTCAGAATATAAAGATTAGCATCAGAGATATGAAAAAATGTAACAATATGAAATTGTAGCTTATTTAATTCCCAAGAAGCAGGTTTGCAAAAATTTTTTCTACGGCAAAAATTGATTGAGTTATTGACAATTAAAACTTGTAATAACATGCAAAACCACCTTTACCAACTCTTTCAAAGTCACCCCTTTTTGCGACTGAAGATTTTAAAAAGATTTAATATTAATAGGCTTATAGATCCTTTAAAAACCTACAAAATTCTGTTTTACCAAACTTTTCAAGATAGAAAATAAAAAAATTAACAGTTAAAAATTTAATATATTTTTTTGAAAAAAAAAACGGAGAAATACAATTGGAAGCATAATAATGTAAGTTAGGGATGTTTTTAGTCATTGGTCTTATTCACTCTTCTTTATTTAGGTATGTATGTACTATAAATATATTGTAGAAGTTTGACTAACTTAGAATGATTAGTTTTTAAAAAACTGGAGTTAAAAGCGAATAACGAATTTTTGTAGTGTTGTAAATAATGCCATTTTCTTCAGAATAGAAAGATTAGCATCAGAGATACGAAATAGTTATTTATGATATAAGTGTTAAAAGTATAATTTTAAGGCACGCATGTGAAAGTTTGCAGAATGAGCGAAGCGAATTCTGCAATTCACATGAGTGCCTTAAAAATGTACTCCTCCATGCCTCCAAAAACCACCTCCATGGTAAAAGCGCCTTTTGGCATCATATAGATTTTGATCTTTGGACTATCCACTACTTATTCTCAAATTTTGAAGAGATAGTGTTGAATTGTGTATAGTGTGTGTGTTAACTATGGAAAATAAAAGCAAATACTATGTTTAGTAACACTGTTTAAAAGTTCAACGAATAAAACCCCCAATAAAATAAGTTGTTACATGCATGTTGAAAGGACGTTAAAGACATTTTAGTTCATTCTCGAGGTCTTCATATATGTGAAGGTAATTATAATGTAAGTATTTAATATCTGTTGTCTGCTTAATAGTTATTTTGGTATGTTTTGGTAGATGTACATTACAGATTGAATAATATTAACATATACAATATTTTTCTGGAACTGTTTATACTATAAAATTAAAATAAACTAATCATAATAATAAAGTTTTATATTCATAATGAGTAAATTATCAGACTGCCCTTTGTAAAAACCCTCTTTGGTCATTTTAAAAAACTGACGTATGCCATTTTTTATGATTCTCATGAAATTAATAAAACGTATTATTTCCATTGACTGCTCACTATGGTATTTCCAATGTTAGGGCGTAATCTTTAAAACTTATAATATGAAATGTCGATTTTGAGTTTTCACGACAAATGTAAGACATTTGAAATATTTTTAAAAACGTTAAATTTAAATTTTCATATTACAAACAATCTAGAACGGTCAATGGAAGTGATAAATTATATTAATCTTATGAGAATCCTAAACAATGGCAAAATCGCGCAACGTTTTTGCAAAAGTTACACTGTTTAACTTTAAAAAACGAATTTTGATTTTTGTGAATAGGACATTCTGATCAACAGATATTAAATTTTTACCGTGGAGTTAAGTACCATATTATAAACAATATTAAACATACTACTTGATGAACAAGTTTAAGTTTGAACTCAAGCAAGACGTTCGTAAAAAAAATTTCAACAGTTGGGGCTAAAAGCTTCGAGACAAAGAATTTTATCTACAGTGCACAAAGTTAAACTAGCTATGATGGTTTCACCATAGTTATGATGGTAATCGCTGGTAAGAGAAGAAATCTAAAGACGTATTATATGTGCCAATACCATATAACAAAAATAAATAATGAGAGTTTGAATATTTGTCTACACGTTATAGGCCTGGATCCCGCGTACCAAAAAAAGTTTATTAATAGCAAGTTGAAACTTTGTTAATAGCTTAACGGTGTCTAGTCGAACAAACTATGATGTATGGGAACACTGGAACTGGGAAAGTTTTAATTGTGGAACGTGGTTTTATTGTGGAACTTATCATCCTGACAAGTTTATGATTGTGAAAACTAGAAAACTCTAGCGTCAAACAAAGACTCCTCAGATAATTTTAAAACAATTTTACCCAATTCACCTAGTCCGAAAATGCTTCTCTAAGGGAGCTTGGGCTCTTTGAAGATGGCGTCTTGCTAGAAATACGCAATTAATGAAGCGTCTTGCTAGAAATACGCAGTTAATGAACTCGATTCATCTCTGGAATATAAATAAACGTACCAGTTTTCGTTTTTCTATATAGTTTTTTTTAATTTGTTTTTAATTTTAAACAACGAAAAATGTTCAAATTGGTTTTTCTAGAAAACGGTTTATCCTATCGACTTAAAGTAAGAGTATCTTTTAGTACTAGAATACCTCACAATTTAATAATCCAGAGTCAAAAATGCTTAAAAATTAAAGACAAAAAAGTTATGCCATAAAATAACCGTTACCCTACCCAAAAAGGACGCCTATGGCCGGTACTAGAAATTCGCAATGGATGGAATCGATTTATCTTTGGAAGATAAATACGCGTACCAATTTTCGTTTTTCTAAATAGAAGCGTTCTGGGGGTATTTAAGAAAAACTAATTACAAGACGCCATCTTCAAAGAGCTCTAGCTCCCGTAGGGAAGCCGTACACCAAAGAAACATGAAACGTAAAACATGAAACATGAAACGTGAAACAAGTTTGATGAAAATAAAACACTGCTAAACAAATAGAAGTCCGCATACCAATGAAACGAGTGTGATTCATGGGCGTGAAACATTTTATTTTCGGCCAGCCGCACACCAAAGAAATATGAAACGTGAAACATGAAACGTGAAACACGTTTCATTGAAATGAAACACTGCTAAACAAATAGACATCCGCCATCTATGAAACGGGTGTGATTCATGCCCATAAAACATTTATATCTTCTTGAAACGTGCTTCAGGAAATAGGTCGTGTTCTATTTTTCGGTTTCAGTTTCATTGTTTTGAATAATTAATTACGTGCGTAAAATGAATACCGATCAAGAATTTAATATTGCATTGGTTTCTGTGGTGGATCAGAACGAAGAGTTTTTCCAGGTTTCCCATTTTCCCCCCGGATCCACTCAAAAAAAAAGGAGAATTAATAAATAAAGTGGTTTTCTTGGAATCCTTCACACACCATGTCCCTTATTAAAGTGCTTCATATGGTTATTGCAACATCCCTGCAAAAACTACCCCTATCCCTGAAAATAAGTTTTGTGAACATGTTTTTACGATTTTCTCATTACCTATATATTTTTTTTAAAACAAAACTTATACAGAATTAGAGACCACTATTTGCTCTACAAATAAGGCCCTATGCATTTTTTTTCGTATAAGCAACCGTTAAGAAACAGTGGCGTCGTAAAGCTCAAAAATGCTTTGGCGGGCTCCAGTTTTGGATTTTTTTTTTCATCACCTATTCATTTTATTGATAAAGTACCTACTTATAACAAATAAAAGAACACACCTATGTTATGTCTGCTACACATTACGACTTATACATATTTTGCTTTCTTTGCACCCTAAAGCCACAGTGGTGGCCCAAAGTCAATTGTTGCATATTTTCGTTATTCATTTTTTTTGTGGTGGTTTGGGAAAATATGGGAATGCATTATACAAATTTGTAAATAACACTTGTACATGTACATGGGTAATAGCTAAAAGTTTTTTTACGCTAGCATAAGCGGTTCAGATGGTATAAAAAGGGGTTTTTAAAATTTAACACCCTGTAATTTAAAAATGGGCAATTGCCCTTAAATGAAACCTATACCAAAAAATCGGCCACTTATTTGTGAATAATTGCCGCAGGGTTTCTTCTTGCGTTCCATTACAGTTACGAAAAATAATTTAAAAAAAAACATCTTTTTTAAAAACTTGTCAACTTTGGGACGCCACCCCCGCTAAACGGTGGGTGATAGATATATGCTGTCGCAGAATAAATTGTAGGAAATATAGTCCTCTTCATATTTCTATTAAGGGATTTTTTGCAAAAACGTACAGGAAGGGCTACATTTCGCAAAAACCACAAACGTCACCTTTTAAATTGATGAAAATGGGTGTTCCGGGGCGAAATATTTTTGGAAAAAGTTAGTCTCATTAAAATCAAACCTTGATATACCAGAAAAAAAACCATTTCCATTATTTACTAAACAAATTTTATTTTTGTTTCTTTGATTAATATATTAGTGTAGGAAAAAGAGGTTGAACTTCGCAAACTCGACACAAGTCCGGTTTTATTATTTTTTTTCTGGTATATCAAGGGTGCTTATTATGGGACTAACTTTTTCTTAAAAGATTTCGCCCCGGAAGACCCATGTTCATCCCTTTAAAGGGGGTAGGGAAAAACTCTACTTCAATAGTAAGGTTTTTTTATAAATATATATTATGGTTATTGCAACATCCCTGCGGAAACTACCCCTATCCCTGGAAATAAGTTTGGCGAGCATGTTTTTACGATTTTCTCATTACCTAAGTATATATTTTTTGAAACAAAGCTTATACAGAATTAAAGCCCACTACTTGCTCTACAAATAAGGTCCTATGCATTCTTCTCGTATAAGCAGCCGTTACGGCACAGTGGCGCCGTAAGCCTCAGAAATGCTTTGGCGGGCTCCAGTTTTTGTTTTTTTTTTGTCGTCACCTATTCATTTTATTGATAACGTATATGACAAATAAAAGAACACACTGTCTGCTACACATTATGACCTATACATATTTTACTTTATTTGCACCCTAAAGTCACAATGGTGGCCCAGAGTCAATTTTTGCATATTTTCTTTATTCATTTTCCTTTTTTTTTGGGGTGGTTTCGGGTAAAATATGCGGGTGAATTATACAAATTTGTAAATAACACTTGTACATGGGTAATCGCTGAAAGTTTTTTTACGCTAGCATAAGCGGTTCAGATGGTATAAAAAGGGACTTTTTAAAATTTAACACACTGTAATTAAAAAATGGACAATGCCCTTAAATGAAACCTAGACCAAAAAATCAGACATTTATTTGTGATTAATTGCCGCTGGGTTGCTTCTTGATTCCCATTACGGTTATGGAAAAATAATTTTTTTAAAACATCTTTTTTAAAAACTTGTCAAATTTGGGGCGCCACCTCCGTTAAACGGTGTGTGATAGATATATGCTGTCGCCTAATAAATTGTAGGAAATATAGTCCTCTTCATATTTCTATTAAGGAATTTTTGCAATAACGTACAGGAAGGGCTACGTTTCGCAAAAACCACAAACTACCCCCTTTAAAGGGATGAAAAATGGGCGTTCCGGGGCGAAATCTTTTAAGAAAAAGTTAGTCTCATTAAAAGCACCCCTTGATATACTAGAAAAAAAAATAAAACCGGACTTGTGTCGAGTTTGCTAAGTTCAACCTCTGTTTCCTACACTATACAACATGAAACGGTTTCGTTCTTCACAATTTATTTGTTTCATGTTTCACGTTTTATGTTTCACGTTTCTTTAATATCAAAAAGCAATTAAAGAGCGGCGCCGACAGCAACGACCACGTCACTATGCATTGCCGACTAAACAAATTTTATTTTTGTTTCATTGATTAGCATATCACATGAAACGGTTACTTTTTTTACAATTTATTTGTTTCATTTTTCACGTTTAATGTTTCACGTTTCATGTTTCTTTGATGTGCGGCCTTAAAAAGCAATAAAAGAACTGCGCCAACAGCAACGACCACGCCATAACTTTCTATTGTAGACTATACAAATTTTATTTTTGTTTCTTCGATTAGTAATATCACATGAAACGGTTACTTTTTTCACAATTTATTTGTTTCATGTTTCAAGTTTTACCTTTCATGTTTCATAATTCTTTGATGTGCAAAGAAACATGAAACGTAAAACATGAAACGTGAAACACGTTTCATGAAAATAAAACAATGCTAAACAAATAGAAGACCGCATACCAATGAAACGAGTGTGATTCATGCGTGAGAAACATTCTTATCTTCGGAAGGCCGCACACCAAAGAAACATGAAACGTGAAACACGTTTCATGAAAATAAAACACTGCTAAACAAATAGATGTCCGCCCATCTATGAAACGAGTGTGATTCATGCCCATGAAACATTTTTATCTTCTTGAAACGTGTTTCATGAAATATGGCGTGTTCTATTTTTCGATTTCAGTTTCATTGTTTTGAATAATTAATTACGTGCGTAAAATGAATGCTGACCAAGCATTTAGTATTGCATTGGTTTCTGTGGTGGAGCAGAACGAAGAGTTGTACAATTATAACCTGGAGTGGTACTCGAATAGACAATAACAAGAAAATATCGTTTTTTTAAACCAGGACCCACAATAAAACAATGTAAATGTTTCAATACTCATTCTATAAAATGATTGAAATTTAGCAAGATGATTATTTAATTCGTTTGCAACCAAATATTATGTACTATCAGGGGCGGCTGTGGCAGGGAGGCGCTTGGGGTACTGCCCTCCCACTAGCTCATTTAATGTAGTAGATATCTCATACAATTTATACTGAATGAATTTTTTTTTATTTAAAAATCTAATAAAAATATTCAGTCGATGCGACGCGACGCTCCAAAAAGTTTAGAAATATAAATTAACAGCGTTCACCCGCACCATTGATTAAAAACTACTACACAGTGTAGTTTTTAATTATGCCCGCACCCGAGGAAGGGCTCTTTTCCGAGCGCCCGGACTCACTGTTGTCAAGTTAGAAAAATATCGGGCGCTAGATGATGACTTGCCGTGTGCGAAATAAGAAATATCCTCAGATGCAGGTAGTAACTGGCAACGTTACGGGATTGGGCTTGGCAGTCGGTTTCGCACCAATATACTTCACCTAGGACACAGCCCGAGCGTAGTTTTCGGTTTGTGTTAAGTGTACAATTCTCAATACTGACTTCATTATTGTCGATGTCGATATCCAATAACTCGATATGGCAACATTTTATTTATTTATTTAGCGTATGGCAATTTGATACACAACATTATCACACATATGTTATAGTCTAACATCTAATGTATTAATATATTCAATCGACGCTGGTGTTGCAGAGGCGAAGTCCAGAGGATCTCCATCATACTTCCTCCGAGGGCATTCGGCAATCATATGCTGGATGGTCTGTTTCTCGGCGCCGCAGTCGCACTCAGCAGAGGTTCTCATTTTCCATTTATAAAGGGAATCTGCGCAGACTCCATGACCCGTTCTTATCCTGTTAAGAGTTGACCATGATTTTCGGGGAAGGTCAAAACCTGGTGGAGTTTCTGTGATGCATGGTGTGTTTCTCATTATTAGGTTCGGTCTGTCGCTCTGCATGTTCTTCCACTGGGAGTTCATTTGGAAATTGTTGGAACTCAAGTTTATTACATCTCTAGTCGGAGGTTTTCTGGAGCACAATCGATGTGAGTTAGCGTCGGCGACATATTTATGTGTGTATAGGTAACTGCGGGTTGTTAAGCAGCTTTTGGAATTCTCTAAGCAGAGCATGCTGACGACGAAGGTTAGGTGGAGGTATGTGGCTCAGTAGTGGAAGCCACTCCACAGGTGTAGACTTGATCGTTCCAGATATGAGACGCATGGCGACATTGAGCTGAGTATCTATAATTTTTGTGTGAACGCTGTTCAGCCAAACAGGGGAGCAGTATTCAGCTGCGGAGTATACTAGTCCAAGGGCTGAACACCGAAGTGTACTTGCTGTTGAACCCCATGTAGTCCCGCAAAGCTTCTGTATGATGTTGTTACGGGTTCTCAGCTTTGCTGCGGTGTTCTCAAGATGTTTCTTAAAGGAGAGTGTTCTGTCCAGGGTGACGCCGAGGTACTTGGGATTATAGTTGTGCGTGAGCAGTTGGTTATCAATGTACACTTTAAGTTTTGTGTGGGCCATATTGTTGTTCAGGTGAAAACAGCTAACCTCGGTTTTCTTGGGGTTAGGTTTAAGTCTCCATTGTTTAAAGTACTTAACCAGGCGTTCCAGATCTTCCGTTAGGATTGCCTCGGAGTTTTGTATTAAGGAGTTTTGAGTTGCAAGTGCCCAGTCGTCTGCATATCCAAATTTTTTAGATCTGGTAGGGGGCATATCAGCTATATACATACTAAATAGCAGCGGTGCAAGTACGGAGCCCTGGGGGAGGCCGTTGTTAAGCGTTCTCTGTTTGCTCACTGTAGTTCCCATGGTTACACGAAAGTTTCTACTGCTCAGCATAGTATTTATGAGTCGGGCGGTTGCTTTGCAGGGGATTATTTTCAGGAGCTTATAGATGAGGCCATCTTTCCAAACCGTGTCATATGCAGCCGATAAATCGATGAATGCCACAGACGTCTTCAGTTTTCTTTGGTAACCTGCCTCTATGTAGGTAGTTATAGAGAGCACTTGGTCAGTGGTGCTTCGTTGAGGCCTGAATCCTGCTTGTTCAATTGGTATTTTTTGAAGTAGCTTTGGGCCGATTCTGTTCAGGACCAGTCTTTCGAGTAGCTTGTAAGCTGAACTGAGTAAAGCGATGGGGCGGTAACTCGCTGGGTTGTCTGTTGGTTTTCCAGGTTTTAGAATGGCTATGATTTTTGTTTGTTTAAAGATGTTTGGTAGGTTACCTGTTTTGAGTATATCTGTATAGAATTTAGACAACCAGGTTTTTGCAAATTTCCCACAATGGATCAGGAATTCGGGAGGTATACCATCTGTACCAGGAGCTTTGTTAGGTTTAATGTCTTTAATGGCGTTTGAGACTTCTTCTGGAGTGAACGATGGAGATATGGCAACAATTAATAGTGTATGCTTTATTAAGACAAAAATACTTTAGAGTTCGAAAATTTTTTAAATACAAAACAATAGGACGTCCTAGACCAAAATTGGACATAATTGAGGCAGGACAAAGTGGTAATAGAACTTTTAATCCTAAATTCAATGAGAAACATTATTTGTTAGCAGACTGGTTATTCGATTGTGAGGAGACAAATCGCTTCTATTGTTTTAAGTGTTTATTGTTTTAACCACAAATGGACGAGTCTTGGACAATCCGTGGTGTAAATGATATTAAACATCTCTCAGAGAAAATTAAAAAACGTAATGTTAGCTCCAAACTCCAAACACATCCAGTATTGTGTTGAATACCAATTATTAGGGTCAATAACTATACAATCACAGTTAGATTCGGCTTTTAGAAGATCAATAAAGGAACATAACGATATAGTGACCAAAAACAGGTATGTTGTGATGGATGAGCGATGGTGGGATAACATCGAAGGTGCTGTCGATAAAAGAGAAGGTAGAGGTAGGAAGAAGGTGTGGTTGACAGCATAGGGGTAAAGGACGTGGTGGTCAGATGAGTGCGAGAGATGGAAGCTGATGCGTGATGGCGAGCGATTGAGAATCAAGCAAAAGAAGGACATCGGGGAGAAGTTATGCTCTAACGAGCGATTCCACCCTGATTCCCTAGTATGAGAGTGGTGGGATTCAGCTGGTCCCTGCTACATCGAAGTTACGGAGGGCAGGGGGGTCCGACTTAGGGCCAAACTGGTCGACGTGATACTGATGAGGTTTTAGCTCAGAAACCCAGCACTGTCGGAAATGTTTACCTCCGACGCGATGTCTGTTTGCAGATTCCCCACCTAGTGATGAAAAAAAAAGGACTATTCACTAGAATCCTTAAATACATGGGTAAGTTTGTAACTAGCAACATTTTTTCGGTGTTCATAATTTCGTATTTGCCGCTCAAAATAAAAGTGCCCCACCGATATTTTTACTCACGAGCCGCCACTGTGTACTATGGTTATTATTTTTGGACCGTAATAAGAGTTGCCACAACAGCAACGACCTCGTCATCATTACTTTCCATTATTTACTAAACAAATTTTATTTTTGTGTCTTTGATTAATATATTAGTGTAGGAAACAGGTTGAACTTCCCAAACTCGACACAAGTCCGGTTTTATTTTTTTTCTGGTATATCAAGGGTGCTTATTATGGGACTAATTTTTTCTTAAAAGATTTCGCCCCGGAACACCCATGTTCATCCCTTTAAAGGGGGTAGCGAAAAACTCTACTTCATCAGTAGGGTTTTTTTTATAAATATATATTATGGTCACTGCAACATCCCTGCGGAAACTACCCCTATCCCTAAAAATAAGTTTGGCGAGCATGTTTTTACGATTTTCTCATTACCTATATATTTTTTTGAAACAAAGCTTATACAGAATTAAAGCCCACTACTTGCTCTACAAATAAGGTCCTACGCATTTTTTTCGTATAAGCAGCCGTTACGGCACAGTGGCGCCGTAAACCTCGGAAAAAAAGAAAAGGAGTTTTTTTTTAATTTAACACCCTGTAATTAAAAAATGGACAATTGCCCTAAATGAAACCTATACCAAAATATCAGCCATTTATTTGTGATTAATTGCCGCTGGGTTGCTTCTTGATTCCCATTACGGTTAGGGAAAAATAATTTTTTTTAAACATCTTTTTTTTAATTTCAAGTGTCAACTTTGGGTCGCCACCCCCGCTAAACGGTGTGTGATAAGAAATATGCTGTCGGGGAATAAATTGTAGGAAATTTAGTCCTCCTCATATTTCTATTAAGGAATTTTTTGCAATAACGTACATGAAGGGCTACGTTTAGGAAAACCCACAGACTACCCCGATTAAAGGAATGAAAATGGGTGTTCCGGGCGAAATAAAAGCACCCCTTGATATACCAGAAAAAAAAAATAAAACCGGACTTGTGTCGAGTTTGCGAAGTTTAACCTCTGTTTCCTACTCTATATAACATGAAACGGTTTCGTTCCTAACAATTTATTTGTTTCATGTTTTACGTTTCACGTTTTATGTTTCACGATTCTTTGATATTAAAAAGCAATTAAAGAGCGGCGCCGACAGCAACGATCACGTCATGACTTTCCATTGCCGACTATACAAATTTTTGTCTTTGTTTCATCGATTAGCATATTAGATGAAACGGTTACTTTTTTTACAATAAAATTTATTTGTTTCATGTTTCACGTTTCATATTTCACGTTTCATGTTTCTTTGTTGAACGGCCGACTGAGGAAGCATTCTCGGACTAGGTGAATTGGGTTAAATTGTCTTAAAATTATCTGGGAAATCTCTGGTCTTAGTTTGTTGGTAGAGTTTCTGGACACCCTGTATAATGTATGAAAAAATGTTTGTCCCAATGTTGGGCATTTTAATAAGTCCGACACGTAGAACATCTCAATTGGCAGGTATTATGTTGGTGATAAATAGCAGTCTGATTTTTGCATGTGAGTTTAATGAAAGGGTAACAAATCCGTTTTCGGCCGTTTTCGTAGTATCAGACGTTCGAAACCTGTAACCTGTTCCACAATTAAAACTTCTCCTGTTCCGATGTTCCCGTACATCAAAGTTTGTCCGACTAGACACCGTTAAGCTATCAACAAATTTTCAGCAAATTGTTTTTGGTACGCGGGATCCAGGTCTATTATTTTATAATCCAAAATAACGGAAATATTGATCATATTATGGAGAAAATATTTCTATTAGCAGCTTTGTCAGTTACAGATTCCGATAAAACATTTTGATAACTTTTTACAATAACAAATAACAAAAATTACGACTGATTTCAAATAATAACCAATAACTAAATCAAATAAGCCTATTAATCACTGTCGTCTATATATAAAGTGAAGAGCTTGAGAATGCGTGGAAATTATAAATATTTTGCATCGTACGTCAACTTAAATTTGAACTGGTATAACGAAACGAATATTAAAACATGAAGTAACCAAAATCATTAATCATTGCAGAATGGATGTTTTGTAAGTTACATCTTATGAAAAGGTTCTGAAACTGATTTCTTGTGGCATGTCTAAGTTAAATATTATGTATTATGTTTATATAGGATTAACCACAGTTTGGTTGTAATGGAAATATTACATTATTACTTAAAAAATTACTTAAGCTTCGATTTCCACTCTGGAAATCGTCCTCAAAGAAGAGATTAAAAAATAATTTTGTTAAAAACTTTGTGTAACTGCCAATTGTTATTGTTGAGGTTATGTCAAAACACAGTACAAAAACCAAAATCGAGGTCCAGATGGATGACGTCACTTGCGTGATATATACATAATCCAAAATATCATAATTTAAAAATAAAAATCGACCTGTTTCGGGATTTTTCCGTTTCCCGGTTTACGAAATAACGAATTTATTCCTTTCATTTGCACCATACCTGTATATGAAGATAGTTCATTCGCTTACATGAAATCAACTCTAACTGAAGAATATGATCATTCACAACAAAATATATATTCAAATTTATTAATTTTGTAACACAAATAAATTCAGTAGTTTGTCAGTTTGACGGTTTGTTTACATATTGAGAACTGTCAAAGTGTATGTATTTGACTCGCCACTGGTCACTGCGCGTGTACCACCTTTATCGCGAATGCCATATCGCGATTCTATTGGTTAAAAATCTGTATCTTAATGAAAATCTGTATCATAATGAAGTTCAATAAGATACAGGTAGTGACATCATAATTGATATATTATATATAGTATGAGAATAGAAAAATGACTATTGTACTGTAGTAAATTTAATTCTTGTGTATAATTCTTGTGTAATATTATTTGTTCGAAGTGTGGATATGTATCTATTAATATTATCAAAATAAAATTTTATCTAACGGTTTTTTTTATTTACTTAATGAGATAAAAAAATCGTTTTTCAGAAGTGTTGAAATCAAATTATTCTCTAGAATAACAGTGTCAACAAAAAGGAAGATCTGTCAGTAAATCAGATCTGATTGGCGTATCTGTATTTAATAAATATATCCTTGTAGCTAATAGATGGAAAATGCTAATAAATACTAACTCACAGACAAAAATATTGAATAATATTTTATCTTCAATCATTATTTTTTGTTTATTTTTTATCTTTGAAATGTTATGTATTTTCTTATTCCTGAATTATAAACAAGCCAGATATACCTATTATACAGGGTGTTCCGAAAAGATTGGTCATAAATTATACCACAGATTCTGGGAACAAAAATAGGTTGATTAAGCCTCACTTACCTATATACAATAGTGCACCCAAAAAAAGTTACAGCCCTTTGAAGTTACAAAATGAAAATCGATTTTTTTTAATATATCGAAAACTCCTAGAGGTTTTTTATTGAAAATGGACATGAGGAATCTTTATCGTAGCAACATCTTAAAAAAAAATTATAGTGAAATTTGTGTACCCCATAAAAATTTTATGGGGGTTTTGTTCCCTTAAACCCCCCAAACTTTTATGTACGTTCCAATTAAATTATTATTGTGGCACTATTAGTTAAACACAATATTTTTAAAACTTTTTTGCCTCTTAGTACTTTCTTGATAAGCCAGTGTTTATCGAGATATTTTGAATATTTGTCGAATCCACCACCTATTTGTATATGGTTAAGTATGATTATAGACACCTGTTAATAATCTGAAAATTTATTTATAACTTAAATTTTTTGGTATATTTTGAAAAAGAAGCCACATCTCGATAAAAGTTGACTTATCAAAAAAAGACTAAGAGACAAAAAAGTTTTAAAAACACTGTGTTTTACTAATGGTACCACAATAATAGTTTAATTGGAACGTACACAAACATTTGGGGGGTTTAAAGGAACAAAACCCCCATAAATTTTTAATGTAAATATAGTAAAAAAGTAGCCGCATCTTGATAAAAACTGGCTTATCGAAAAAATACTAACAGGCAAAAAAAGTTTTAAAAACGTTGTGTTCAACTAATGGTACCACAATAATGAATTAATTGGAACGTACACAAAAGTTTGGGGGGGGTTCAAGGGAACAAAATCCCCATAAATTTTTTATGGAGTGGACAAATTTCACTATAATTTGGTTTTAAGGTGGGCCTGTCATAAGAATGATACATGCCCGTTTTCAATAAAAAATCTTTAAGAGTTTTCGATATATTGAAAAAAATCGATTTTCATTTTGTAACTTCAAAGGGCTGTAACTTTTTTTATGAACATATTTGTACTAAGGTAAGTTAGGTTCAACCGAACTATTTTTGACCCCAGAATGTGTGGTATAATTTATGACCATTCTTTTCGGGACACCCTGTATATTCTAAGAATATATATTATATATTCTAAGAATTATAAACAAGCCAGATTGCGGAAAATTAAATTTTTTGTGCTAAAAAGTGCCTTGTGGTGCCCACCGTGAATTGAGATATTGGTTAGTGCCATCCACCTCTGTGTTCCTGGTCTTTAGAAAAGTAAAGTGATTTGGTTGTGACCTGTAGCCATTTGCAATGGGCCTGTCATCAACTGACTTGCGCGAAATTAAAACAACAATCATCAATATCTTCAATGAAAAATTTCTTCAGGAAATTGTCGAAAAGGTAGCTTCAGCGGTCGAAGCAAAATTTGAAGAACGGCTTTCTGCTCAAAAAAATGAAATTGAATCACTTCGTTGCATATCTCAGGAACTGCAGAAGGATAACTTAGTTTTGCGCAAATTATTAGACTCACAGGAACAGTCACTGCGCAATATGAACGTGCGCATATTGGGAATAAAAGCTGAAAATGGTGAAGATCTTCTTTCTAAAGTAATTAACTTATTTAATAGTAAATTAAAAATAAACATTCAACATAGCGATCTAAAAAAGTGCTATCGTGTTAATGATAAGAATCCAGGTAATAAGCCGGCTGCAGTGTTGGTGAGGTTTGCTTCGGACACAGCTCGTCTATCTGTGCTAAAGAACAAGAAACATCTGAAAAACTCGGGCATATCTATTAAAGAAGATTTGACAAAATCGAGGTTGTTACTACTTAATCAAGCCATTAAGGCTTTTTCATTTAAAAGTGCGTGGGTGATTAATGGAAATGTTTATGTTAATTGTGAAAATGTCGTTCATAGAATTTCGATTATCGATAATCGATTAAAAAAATAGTTCTGGTGATATATCAATCTTGTTTACTGATCAAAACTGTTAGTAATACCTAATGGATTTTCCTTTTTATATAGACCATGTTTTGATAATTTACTACTAATGTGGTTTAACATCCAGTTTATTTATTTTTTTGTTTGTTTATAATCTTATTTAATTTTCATTAAAAGCTGTTCCAGCAATGTGACACATACGTTTCATATTAGCTAATAAAAAGCATATTTAGAGCCAATATAGTTAAACGTAGGTTTTAAGCTATTTTTGTCACTTATAAAATAAATAACATCATCGTAATTAGTATAATATTATAATGGCAATAAATAATTTCAGAATTGGTCATCTGAATGTTCGCTCTTTATTTTCCAATTTTAATGAATTTAAAAACTTAATTGAAGAGAAAGATTTTGATATTATATTGTTATCGGAGATTTGGTTAAATGCTATGGATAATACTGCTGTTTTTAATATTCCTAACTATCACTTTATCAGAAAAGATCGTCTAGGTAGGGGCGGAGGTGTGGCGGCTTACATTAAAACACAGTATTCCGTGGAAATTCTAAAGTTCGATGTTTCTATGAATGCGCAACTTGAGTTTTTGGAATTTAAATTAAAAATATTGAATAAAACTTATGGAATATGTGTTTTACAAGCCACCTAAGCTTAATTTTAATAGTTTAATTCCTGATTTTGATAACATTTTTTCATATCTTTATCCAATTGTTGACGACATTTTTTGTTTAGGTGATTTAAATATTAATCTCTTCAATCTTCAAAATCCATTGATACCTCTTTTTGAAAATTATAATTTTGAGCAGATCATTGATGAACCTACACGCATCTCTGGAACAGTGAGCACACTGTTAGATCCAATTTTCTTAACCAATAAATCGTTAGTCGTTAAATCTGGAGTATTTTCGGCAGATACTATTTCTGATCATAAACTAACGTATTGTGACCTAAGCTTGCATAAAGTAACTAAAACACCCAAAATTATAAAACATCGTTCTTTTAAGCACTTTAGACTGGACAACTTTTTACTCGATTTACAACAATTGCCATGGGATGATATAATTTATGAAAATAATATTGAAAAGAAAGTTGAAATTTTTAACAATTTAATTATAAGTTTATTCGATGTTCATGCACCTTTTAAAGACTCATTAGTAACCAAACCCAAAGCTCTATGGCTAACGGAAAACATAAAAATGATTTTAAAACAAAAAGATCGAGCACTGCAAAAATTTAAAAACTCCAAACTTCAATTGGACTGGATAGAGTACAAGCGTTTGAGACATTTGGCGGTTGCCGCAGTCAGACGAGAAAAGAAGAAGTACATAGACTATTTTACGGGTAATACAAAGCAGCAGTGGAAAGCTCTAAAAAATCTTAGCATATGTCCCAATAAAAATAATGAAATACCTTCTAGCTTATCTGAACCTAATGACGTCAACCAGTTTTTTGCGACGTTCTTACAACAAAAATCCAACTGTACTGAAAAAATTAACTTTTATGACAATAATACTTATGAAGACAATTTAAAATTTTCATTTAAAATGGTGAATGTACATAAAGTTAATAAAGTTCTTAATTCAATACAAAGCAATGCAACCGGTATGGATGAAATTTCACCTCTTATGTTAAAATACTGTAGTCCGTTCATTGATAAATACATAATACATATTATAAACTGTTGCATCGAGATAAGCTATTTTCCAGACCAATGGAAAATTTCTGTAGGAAGGCCACTCCCAAAGTCATCCAACCCAACAAGTTATAATGACATTATAGTTATAAGTATTCTCCCTGCTCTGTCAAAAATATTTGAGAAGGTACTTTATGAACAAATGTATGACTATTTTACTATGAACAACATAATTCCAAACTCACAATGTGGTTTTCGTAAAGATTTTGGAACATCAGTAGCACTAACCAATGTTTTGGATGATATCTTTAGAGCATATGACAATAAAATGTGTTCTGCTTTGCTACTTTTGGATTTTTCTAAAGCGTTTGATACTATTAACCATGAGTTGCTGATAGCTAAACTTAAATACTATGGATTTTGCGAAGAATCATTTTTGCTTATTGCATCTGTCAATTTTCGCTAATAATAAGTATTCTAATAAAGCAGAAATACTTGCTGGCGTTCCTCAGGGTTCGATATTGGGTCCTTTGCTATTTCTTATTTACACGTCTGATATATTGAAATCTATAAAATTTTGCAAACTGCAAGCGTTTGCTGACGATACCCAGATTTATGTATGTTTTGAATTAGAGCACTATAAAGAATTTCAGGAGTGCCTTAATCAGGATCTTCAGACGATTTATCAGCTTTCTTTGGATCATAATTTAAAGCTAAATCCTGACACATCGTGTGTTATGATTTTTGGTAGTCAGAGTAAAACAGAGTTTCTTAAAAAAAATTTAAGTATTTTAATTAATAATTCCAAACTAAACTTTGTAGAGAAAAACAAAAACCTGGGCGTTATTTTAGATGAACAGCTTAGATTTAAAGAACATGTAAAAAAATTAGTTCAAAAATCATTTTGTTCTCTGAAAATATTATATAATAATAGGCATGTCCTAAACAAGAAATTAAGAAAGAATTTATGTGAAGCTCTCGTTTTATCTAATTTTAATTACTGTGATTTTATTTATGGTTTTTGTTTAGACAGTGAACGCCTTATATTTCGTAACGATATACATAACCTTAACATCAGAAACAGGATTAAACTAACAATGCCTCAACATAGCACCGCTATATTTCAGAGATCTTTCTCATATAATGCTGTTAAAATTTTTAATTCTATTCCTAATCATTTCCTCCCATTAAATATAAATACCTTTAAAGTAAAATATAAAAAATACCTGTTAAATATGTCATAATAAGTAAACAGTTCTTAAATCTTAAAAAACCAACTAAATTATTAAATTTTAATTTATTAGCTAATTTGTAGACCAAATAAAATATTTATTCAATGTTATTATTAATTGTCAATCCGTAATTTTCTATTATCAGTATAAATTAACATAAAAGCCTTTGTGTAACATATCTTGTAAGTGACAAAAAATAGAAATGTATTAGGGTTCTGGTTTGGTTCAGTTGAGTAGCCTTGAGCTAGACTTGCGCCAAACCAGGACATGATAGGGAACATTTTTTTTATTATTGTAACTGATTGTAATTTTTTTCCCTTAAATAAAGTCCTGTATTATTATTATTATTATATGAATGTGTTATGCTGGAATGTTTAACGTATATTACAATTAATATAATAGTCTCCCATTTTATACCGCTAACGCTGCTTTTGGGACTATAGCAGGGTAGTCTGTTATATTTATCTAGGGCCTACGGTATACAAGGAAGGTAACAGGGCCAGTGCTACGCTTCAACCGCCTATTATTACCCCTGGTTTTACCCAAGGTACTCATTTTTATTCAGGCTGAGTCGACCTGGGAAGCCTGTAGACATTTAAAAATGTCTAGATGTTTTTGCCGGAGTTTCGAACCGCGGCCTATTTGCATGGAAGTCAGACATGCTACCGCTTGAGCTATCCGGGCTATATTACAATTTATTAGAGTTAAAAAAATGCTTACACATACTTTTTATAGCCGAAAACTCGATAGTGTCGCAAACTAACAAACATTGTATAGTATGCAAAGTGTGCTTTGGCGACTTACAATGATTCGCGTTTTGTTTCTTGGTATTAAAATATTGAAATATTGAAAGTTGGAATGTGTCAGTTGGAGAGTTTTATTATTTATTCTGTAGTTTTCTTCCTGATATACTTACCACATTATACCGCTAGTTAGTGAGTGTTAAAATTTTTACGTTAGCCATTGAAGATTGCAGACAATAAGATATTGCGCTGAGACTACGTATCCATCATGTTAAGATTGAGGCTCTAGGCTAGCCACCAATGAGTCCATAATGGTGGTGATTTTTGCAGTTATTTGAGCGCGTCAAATTTTTACATGCGGAGAAACCTTGTACCCTGAAAATGTACCTCTACCATATATTGGCTCTTAATGCAGGCGAGTTCGTTAAGGCGGGGCCGAAAAAAAATCTATCCTTAGAAAAACTCGAAATCGTCAGATTAAGATAAGATACGTTAAGTGCATGCAAAACAGTGTACATTTAAAAAATCTGACGATTTGAGCGGGGCGTAAGGAAATGAATGACAGATCGAAAAATTAAAAAATACGTGCTCAATATTTTTCAAAAATCTATCGAATGGAACCAAACACGACCTCCCATGGAGGTGGGATGGGGGGTTACTTTATAATCTTAATGGGAGCCCTCATTTTTTATAGTATGGTATAACTAGATCCAAACCCAGACATCCAAAGTGAAAGTTATCCTCCAGCACCAAATTGTTCTATATGGTCCACATAATGTTCAGAAAAAAGTCACACCATTTTGAGCGTCGGGTTTGGGGGGGAGAGGGTTGAGAAATCGGTAAATTCGTAGTTTTTTAAGTTTTTCGTCAATATTTCTAAAAGTATGCGGTTTAGCATGGACAAACTTCTATACAAAAATGTTATACATTAAATTTGAAACAAAAAAGGCCCTATGCATAATACTTCTATGTATAGTATAGTATAATTGGTCCAAAAAAGGCCTAACCCAGACATTAAAAGTAAAAGTTTTCCTCCAACACCAAATTGTTCTATATGGTCCAGATATTGTTCAGTAAAAAGTTACACCATTTTGAGCGTCCGGTTTGGGGGGGGGGAAGATGGGGGAGAAATCGGTAAATTAGTAGTTGTTTTATGTTTTTCGTCAATATTTCTAAAGATATGCTTTAGCGTACACAATGTTCTATACAAAAATGTTCTACATCAAATTTAAAACCAAAAAGGTCCTATACATAATTGTTATAAAATCAACGATTCCAGAGTTACGGAGGGTGAAAAGTGGAGGTTTTCGATACTTTTTATGGTAGGGGAGCAAAGTATGCTAAATGTGCAGTCACTCGAGCGCTTTGGGGACCTGTTGGGTTGTGAAGAGTAGGTCCTAAAACCAAAAAAAGTTAAGTAAATTTTTCCATTTTAGTGGGCGCTTGCCATTTTTTAATTTAATTTTCCATTTCCAACAATCGTTTTTTCCGATTACAACGCCATCTATCCATAATTCGAAAAAATGTTTCGAATAAAAGTTATTTATTTTACGTAAGAAATCCAAATCTGCAATAAAAATGAGGGCTCCTATTTAAGATTTTAAAGTAACTTCCCACCCCACATCCATGGGGGGTCGTGTTTGGTACCATTCGATAGATTTTTCAAAAATATTGAATAAGTGTATTTTACAGTTTTTCGATCTGATGTTCATTTCGCGAAATATCGCGGGATTCGTATTTAAAATATTAAATTTACCCCCCACCCCTCTCCGTGGGAAGTCGTGTTTGGTATCATTCGATAGATTTTTAAAAAATATTGGGCACATATTTTTTAGTTTTTCGATCTGTTATTCATTTCGCAAAATATTCGCTTTTTTCTCGTGAAATTTTTGGACTCACCCATTTCCTTACGCCCGGCTCATATCGTCAGATTTTTGAAATATACACTCTTTTGCATGCACTTAACTTACCTTATCTTAATCTGACAATTTCGAGTTTTTTTAAGGATAGATTTTTTTTTCGGGCCCCCCTTAACGAACTCCCCTGTGTTAAGAGCCAATATATGGTAGAGGTACATGTTCAGGGTACCAGATTTCTCCCATATGCTAATCTGACGCGCTCGAGTAACTGCAAAAATCCCCGCTTGGGCTCCCCTACCATTATATTTCTTGGGCAATTTATAATATTTTTACTGATTGAAAGAAATTTTCTTTAACAGGATTTGCTATTTTAGTGGCCGATGGTATGTTAGTGATAAGCCCTTGAAGAAACGTCAACCTCACCACCCAAAATCATCATCAATTGCCCAAAAAATATAAAAAGTATCGAAAACCTCCACATTTCACCCTCCGTAACTCTGGAACCGTTGATTTTATAACAATTATGGATAGGACCATTTTTGTTTTAAATTTTATGTAGAACGTTTTTGTATAGAACACTGTTTACGCTTAAACATAAGTTTTAGAAATTTTGACGAAAACGTAAAGAAACTACTAATTTACCGACATCTCTCCCCTAAACCGGACGCTCAAAATGGTGTAACTTTTTACTGAACAATATGTGGACCATATAGAACAATTTGGTGTTGGAGGAAAACTTTTACTTTGGATGTCTGGGTTAGGCCTTTTTTGGACCAATTATACTATACTACCTCCGTAACTTTGGAACCGTTCATTTTAGAAGGATTTTTTATAGGACCTTTTTTATTTCAAATTTAATGTACATCATTTTTGTATAGAAGGTTGTTCATGCTAAACCTCATAGTTTTAGAAATATTGACGAAAAACGTAAGAAACTACGAATTCACCGACTTCTCCCCCTTCTCCCCCCCCCCCCCAAACCCGACGCTCAAAAAGGTGTGACTTTTTTCTGAACATTATATGGACTATATAGAACAATTTGGTGTTGGAGGATAACTTTTACTTTGGATGTCTGGGTTATGTCATTTTTTGAATCAATTCTATCATACTATTATTGCACATTTGGATTCTTTACGTAATAATACGTAACTTTTATTCGAGACATTTTTTCGAATTATGGATAGATGGCGCTGTAATCGGAAAAAACGATTGTTGGAAATGGAAAATTAAATTAAAAATGGAACGTCCCCACTACAATGGAAAACTTTACTTAACTATTTTTGGTTATAGGACCTACTCTTCACAACCCAATAGGTCCCCATAACGCTCAAGTGACTGCACATTTAGCATACTTTGCTCCCCTACCATAGAGCATGTATTGTATGAGACATCCTAAAACAATGTGTAGGAGCAAGAAATCCAGTTCCAAACTCAACTGCAGAATTAAGAATTGTTGCACAGGAGGAATGGAATCGAATTCCGCAAGAAACTATCCAAGACCTCCAGCAAAGCATGCCTAGAAGGATGCAGGCTATCATTAGAGCTAGATGATGAAATACTGAGTAATAAATTGTTAGAATGTTGCCGTAAAAGAGTGTTGTATTGTCGTTATTGTTTCTCTTTCTTAAATCTTATAAGCAAAATCAGACTACTTCATTAATTTCTCTACAAATGTAGCTCTTCTATATGGAAGTTACGTAGTTACGACAATGAATACACGTAGAATAGTCCAGCACAACTTATTTAACAATAAAAAGTACAAAACTTTTCAAAAGGAAAAAGACTCAAAATAAAATATGCAATACTTTTGTCTGTGAGTGTATATTATTTACACGAATTAAGATGCTTACGACTCAGCGGGAAAATATGATTATTATTTGCGATTGTGCTAATGAGATTTTTTAATAAATAACTTATTTCGATATAAAATTTTAAGCATTTGTAACATAACCTGTTAATTGGACTAAAATATAATATTAATGGGGTAGGCGCAAAATGTTGGTCCAATACTATTTAAATTCATTCATTTTTTAGAATCCTGAGAAAACTAATAAATATTTTTGAAAAATTTAAACGTCGAATGAAAGATTACTATTACCGAGGGCCGAAAGTCCATTAGAAACAACAAAGAGTTTTTTTGAATGAAATATTTGACATTAAAAATCACACTAAATTTTCTCTTTTTTTTCACACCTGTAACTTATTAAAACAAACATTATAGAAGCTTTCAGGAACTTTCTGCCCTCGGTAATAATGTAATCGGTCATTCTGCGTTTAAATTTTTCAAAAATATTATGTATTAGTTTTCTCAGGATTCGATAAAAATAAAAGCATTTAAATATCATTGGACCAAGATTTTGCGACGAACCCCTTAACAATAATATACTAACAGAACGCTAATAGCAATAAAAAGTACTTAATTAAATCGCAAAGACAACAAAATTGATACTGGAAAATAAAACGGACGACCAAATACTGCAAAGGGTGGTTTTAAATATCATGGGAAGCTGGATTAATTGTAAAGATAATAGCGACTAGAAAATTTCTTTTGTTCGTATAAAAATCTCAGAACTTTGATTCCCAACTTTAACAACCGTTTGGTTATCTCCATAAATCTTGATTTAAAGGCGTTTATATACACACGATTTATATTTGCTTCTTCCATTGTGATTCATAGTTTCTGTAAAGGAACGGAGTCGAATGCCTTGTGTAGATCTATAAAAGTGAGGTGCAGCTCCATTCTTCTCGCACATCTCTTCTCTTTCAATTGTTTTGTTGTAAATATGTTATCCACGCGAGATCCCCCATATCGAAATCCGCCATGCTCTTCAATTTCCGTGGCTTCCTCTCCTATATGGACCATTAAAACTCTTTCAAGCTTTCCAATGCACGACGTAATATTAATACCTCGATCCTTACTGCATTCTCATTTATTTCCCTTTCTACAAATGGAATTTATACAAGGGCTCCCCCACTCTAGGAATTGTTTCCCGTGTAAGATACTCGATAAAAATTACGCAAAGTGGTTGAATATTTAATTACCTCAATAGGTTAATCACCTAGTCTTGGAGCTTAGCTTCTCATTTTTTGTAAAGCTATCTTTATATCTTCCAATTTAATCATCCCTATTTCGTTAATACCTTTTTCGTTTTTATTTGTTTGTGTGCCTAAATATGTTCTCGTTCTTCTTCTAGTTTTTTTCTATTACGCTTTTTATTCTATAACCTGGTCTGTAGTCGACTGCATATATTTTTCAAAGGAAGTTATTTGCCCTTACTGTGGCACGGTAAGCTCCGTGCCTGCCTGACTATATTTCTTCCTAAATCTATAGGAATAAAATGGACACGAAGTCAAAAGAAAAAGAGATGGCTCAGAAGAGGCCTCAGAAATTAATGATTCCTTTGAATCTACAAATCAAACCATTAGAGATCGGCAAGCGTCACGGAAGTACGAAAAACTTGTAAAATAGTTAGTTCAAGATGTGAAATAAGACAATTACCTATCAGTGGTTTTGGAAATCGTTGAGATCTGGTCTAAATACCCGTCCGCGCCGCCTGACAAAATGTATGCCTCAGTTACAGACAAAATGTACCATACAATACAATACACAATAGACAAGCAATTTCGGAACTTGACATGTCATATAAAAGCTGATAACAATAAGTCTGTAGATAACATATGTTGTAAATCCCTACATCTCTTGAAGGTGACACAAAGGCTCGATGCAAAATTGCGTGTTTTCAAGTTGCGTGAACGTTGCCAGCAAGCTGCTTATTTTTTAAGCCAAGACCTGCAAGTCTTCTTCTTCTTCTTTCTTCTTGTATATAGGCTTTAAAGCCTGTTTCTTCTTCAATATTAGCCTCCTAAATTGTTTAAGTTATCGCACCATCTTTTTCTTGGTCTGCCAATACTTCTTCGTCCATTTGGTGAGTTATCTCGTGCTATTCGTACTATCCTTCGTTTGATAACAACAGGTGTTATCATAGTCTATCAAAGTACTTAGCTAACAAACGTGTGCCTCAAAAAACTCGTATAAGACTGTATAGCACATTGATAGTCCCCGTTCTCACATATGGATCAGAGGCATGGACGCTAACTAAAACACATGAATCCGCTCTGTCGATTTTTGAAAGAAAGGTGCTACGTTAGATATTCGGAACTTTGAACTGCAGGAATATCTACAAGCATACGTTTGGTGGAAAAGATATTATCACTATAATTAAGCGAAACCGCCTGCAGTGGGCAGGACATGGAGCCCGGGCCCCTGAATCGAATATGATAAAAAAGATTCTAACAGCGCAACCCGTGGGAATGAGAAGACGGGGTAGACCAAAGTTGAGGTGGATGAACGGGGTAACACAGGATGCCGAAAAGATCGGAGTCGGCAACTGGAAAATGCAAGCAAGTGACAGAACAGAATGGCGTAGAAAGCTTGAGAAGGTAGAGGCCCTCTAAGGGCTGTAGCACCAAGATGATGATGATGATGATGATTCGTACTATCCTATCCTCTGTCATTCTACTAATGTGTTCGTTCCACTCCTGTTTCCGTTTTGTCATCCATCCATTTATGTCTTCTACATTGCATGATCTTCTTATGTTTTCGCTTCTCTCCCTATCCAACAGACTTTTCCCTGATATTCGTCGGAGTATTTTCATCTCTGTTGTTTCTAGTAGTCGTCTCGTTTTAGATGTATCAGGTCTTGTCTCCGCCGTGTATGTAAATATAGGTCTAATTGCTGCTTTATAGATTCTTGCTTTTGTGTTAGGTGTTTGTTCTTCCAGATTGTGTCATTAAGAGATCCCGCCGCTTTACTTGCTTTTAAACTTTGTTGTACTTCCTCTTCAACATCTCCGTAACTGGTTAATCTCTTCCCAGATATATAAACCTTGGTTCCTGCTTTATTATTTTCCCATCAATTTCGATTTTACCTGGGGTTTATGAGCGCGAAGACTGAGTGGAATGAGTAGCTCAGAAGCCGCGTTCACACTCACAGCCGGTCCCAAGCCCGGATAAAAGAGGAGGGTTGATGGGCCCGGTTAGCATCCTACCCATTGTAAAAGAAAACAAGGCTCAACGAACCGATATAAAGCCTCGGAACCCGACCTACAAGTCTTTATGAACAAAATCACGTATTAAAGCCAAGAGTACATATGGTTAACTCTACGTCGACCAAACCCCTGTAGAAAAAGTGACGCGGCACCGTAATAAATGAAGAATGGATAAATAAAATGAAGAACAACCAAGAGATAAAAGCGCGCATCTGAAAAGCTAGATCCACCTTCAACCGAATGGGGGTCTTCATCAAGAGCCACAACCTTTCTCTTGACACAAAAGTAAAAATGCTGCCATGCTACGTCTTCTCTGTTCTTTTTATGGTGTTGAATCGTGGACCTTAAACGAAGATAAGTGCATAAAATTGAGAGCATTTGAGACGTGGTTATATCGGAAAATAGGTACTTAAAATCCCATGGACTGACCGGGTCACAAATGAGGAGATGCTCAGAAGAATGAAGAAGAACCGAGTGGTACTCACCAGCATCAAATCTCGAAAGTTACAATACTTTGGACACATTAAGCAAAATTAATCCAGATAAGAACTCCTACAAGTCAAGGCAAGGAAAAATATTTAGAAAGCGAGGTCCAGGAAGAAGAACATCCTGGTTAAAGAACCTCAGAACTTGGTTTAACACAACATATGTGCAGCTTTTCTGCGCTGCTACAGATAAGATAAAGATCGCCATGATGATCGTCAACATTCGTCACTTCTAGGCATATCAAGAGTGGAGTAAACAGTCAAAACACGGCATAGTAGTTGTACAGGATATTTAAATAGAATATTAAATTAAAGCAAAAGATGCGAAACATAAAATGTAAATGATGATTTATTCAGCAGAAACAAAAGGGAAAAATAATAACAAACATCAATCTAACAAGAACAGACTAGGTGCCAAAAAGATATACAATTTTAACTAAATATAACTGATACAAATATTTTACTTTATTTTAAAAATTTTGTGGTTTAAAACATTTATCCTACAAAACCCACTTGCTATTTCTAAAACAAATCTTACAATCTTCATTATTTGGTAATAGACGTACAACACTTCTAACCTAAATTCCAAGATGGTCCCAAATTCCCTAGTACACTTTTGTCAGCTTTGTTCGAAGTCTCGGTACTTTGATTAAAATATTTTTAGATAAGCAAACCACCACAAGCTTTAACTTGAGAATAGAAATTCGATTTTATATACCGGTGGGACTGCCTGGGTTGTACGTGCTGATTTTGAAACGAAAATTGCTTTTACATGAAATCCCTTTTACTGCCCCAGTTATACTTAGGTTTAGGTTGCTAAAGAATTTCTGGCTGGCTTATTCACCGGACAATTGGCAAAGAAAGATTTTAATTTGCATTAGAGCTTTTGAAATATATTTTTACTGAATAATTTATTTAGTTCAATATCCTTAAGGCTCCCTAACCTACATTCTTGTGAACTTGCAGATAAAATTTTACCTTAGCACTTATTAATACATTATTAGAAATCCTAGCCCAAATTGAAGAGTGCATGGGAAAAAAGAGTGTCACATTTTATACATATTGAGATAAACACCAATAAACAGGGCCGCCGCTACCATGTGTGCAAAGTGTGCATCGCACACGGGCGGCCGATTGTAGGGGCGGCCAAAAGCAGTCCACTGATGACAAATTGATGATATTAACGAAAATAAATTCAAAAAACAAATAGTAATGATTCAGATATTTCTATAAACTCTAATATTCCAAACAATCTAAACAAAAATGCCAGAAAATGTTATTTATTATATGAACTGCCCTTTTGCAGCTGTAGTCATAAAGTAGTTCCGGGAATGCTTTTTAATTCAAAGTGGCTGGCGATTTTCGGACTTTAAGGATATTTTTATCTACGTGGTCTATATACGAATTTTTCAAATTCTGAACATTCATTATTTGTTAAGAGAGTACGACACAATAGGATATTTTCCGAGAATTTAGTTAAGTGCTTGTTAAGTTGCTCTCATTGAGTAATAAAAAACTCTTTTTTATTACTCGATGGTTTAAAGCATCTTTTTTATTACTCGATGGTTGCTCTGTTATAATATTGTTCCTTTATGCTTATGTATGTATGGTTATAGATGGGTTATAGTTCAGTCTAAGTTGAGAATTTGATGATTTTAGACACGCTTTTGATAAACGATTTTGTTTGTAATACACTGGGGTGCAAAATTAACTCACCTTAACAATGGGTCATTTTTGATGTCTCGAATTTCCTAAACCTGTTGTCCGATTTAAGTGATTTTTTAATAAGTTATAGCCTTATTCGTTAACAATATCGCTGTAATAATATTGTTACTAAACGGGTAAATTCTCATTGTATACCGGGTGTACCAATGACACTGTGTTTTTTTTAAATTTCGCATCACCCTGCGGAATATTCTAGCATTTATAAAATACTGAAATTAAAACTCAACTATAGATTCATGTTTTCTCAACATTCTGTTTTTTGATTCATTCGCTTATGTTAGACCATAAAAAAGTTAGGTACTTTAACAACTAGCCATGTTCTTCATTAATACAGGGTGTTTCTAAATAAGTGCGACAAACTTTAAGGGGCAAATCTGCATAAAAAAATAATGGCCGTTTGCTTTATAAACACATGTCGGCAAATGTTTCGTTTCTGAGATAGAGGGCGTTGAAATTTTTCTTACAAACTGACAATTTATTTATTGCTTTAAAACCGCTTGAGATATGCAAATTAAATTTGGTGGGTTTTAACACGTAGTTATTGTACATTTTTTGACATACAAGTAAGAATTTAATATTCACCATTGGCGCGCATACGGGTAATATGAGCGGTTATATTACCCGTATGCGTGCCAATGGTGAATATTAAATGCTTAATTGTATGTTAATAAATGTGCAATACCTACGTCTTAAAACCGACCAAATTTCATTTGCATATCTCAACCGCTTTTAAAGCAATAAATAAATGGTCATTTTGAAATAAAAATTTCAACACCCCCTGTCTCGGAAACGAAGCATTTTCGGACATACCGTTTATAAAGCAAACTCTCATTATTTTTTTATGCAGAATTTCCCCTTAAAGTTGGCCATACTTATTTAAAACACTCTGTATTGATGAAAAACATGGCTAGTTGTTAAAGTACCTAAATTTTTTTATGGTGCAATGTAAGCGAATGAATCAAAAACCAAAATGTTGAGAAAACATGAAAAGAGGCCATGAAAATATAAGCCATATGAAAACATGAAAGAATAAGCCTATAATATATTAAAAAAATCACTTAAATCGGACAACAATCGGTTTAGGAAATTCCAGACATCAAAAATGAGCCATTTTTAAGGTGTCCGGTTAATTTTGCACCCCAGTGTAGATGTATATGTAGTAGTGTGCCCGTTTCTTTTGCACACTACTGTATTTCAAATAGGCCTGGAACCCGCGTGCCAAAAAAAGTAGATTAATAACAAGCTGAAAATTTGTTAATAGCTTAACGGTGTCTAGTCGTGCAAACTACTAGTTTTAATTGTGGAACAGTTTAAAAAATTTTAACTTCAGATTACGAAAACGTCCCATGTATTTTGTCGGACAGAACATCCAATTAATTTGTTACCCTTTTATTAAACTGTCATGCATAAATCAGACTGCTATTACTAACCAACATGATTCCTGTCATTTGACATGTCCTTCGTGTTTCACTCATTAAAATGCCCAGTTGGTCATAGACACCAGTCTGAATTTTGCATGAGAGTTTAATGAAATGGTAACAAATCAATTGGAAGTTATGTCCGACAAAATACATGGAACGTTTTCGTAATCTGACGTTCCAAATTTTTAACCTATTTCACAATTAAAACTTCCCCTGTTCCAGTGTTCCCATACATCCAGGTTTGTCCGACTAGACACCGTTAAGCTATTAACAAATTTTCAGCTTGCTATTAATCAACTTTTTTTTGGTACGCGGGATCCAGGTGTCTAAAAGTAACGTCGAGATCAGAGCAATTATTTTTCATATATTCGTTACGGTTGCGATGTATCTCCTGCACATTTCTTTAAATACTAGTACCTATGTTGAAACGACTAAAGTGTTAAAAGGGGGGCGGCAAATATTAAGTTGCACCCGGGCCGGGCGGCCAACACTTTAGCAGCGGCCCTGCCAATAAAGGTTTAATTCTTGTGATATCTAAAAACTACTTAGCAGATTTGTTTAATTTTTATCAACATTAATATCATAAGAGAGTGAGAATAAATTGACAATAATGTGACAATTTTTTGAAAACTTGTTTCCTGTCAATAGTCACGAGAGCCCGGAGGGCTCGAGTGACTATTGCCGAATGGAAACAAGTTTAAGAAAAAAAAAATGAAGCAATATTTTCTTATTTACTCTTACTATCGTGTGATATTCGACATATTACTTTTGAATACTTACATACAAAATTAAAATCTGTATAAAAATATTCAGTGACATTTATCTCAATTAATGTGATACTCATTTTTCAACTTGTCAAAGTGAACAGCACAGTTTAGCAAATATTCAGACGAAGATATTAATAACATATTAGTTAAAATTATTTATAAAGACAGTTTTGTTCATGAAATAATCTTACCGAAGTACACTCGAGCGCTTAAAATTGTCGATTTGTGTTGTCCTCGTGACAATTGGATATTAGATGCAAAACTACAAGTTTATTATTGTTAATTTTCTTAAATAAACAGAAACAAAATACCTAAAAATTATTCCCAGTATAATAATGTAGTTAGAATATTCCCGGTATAATAATAATCTGATTGGGCAGAATTAAACACGTTATGAAAAATCTTACTACAATATTGGAAATTAATATCATTAAATAATAATCGATATACTTAAACTGTATATTACTTCAAGACTAAGAAAGTACGGGATCCGAATCTAGGTCGACCTTCACCATATGTTATCTGGATGAAACATTTTTTTATTAAATTTCATATACAGACAAATATGACTTGCATGGGTTGCCTATCAAAATCTTGTCATCATTGAGGGCATCGTGTTTGAAATCAACATTTCAAGCACATGTTTGTGAATTTTTTCTAAAGTATGGTAGAATTATTTTATTTTTAAATTAAATAAGCATATTGGTGGATTAAGGTGGATCGGTCAAGTAGTTTCTGAGTTACAATGACTACCGCCTTTTAAAAAAAGCAGTTTTGAGAAAAACGCGTTCAAAATTGTGTCAACTTTTATTTTAAATTCCTTTTTTGTCTATCAAATCGTAAAGTGATGCACACCGGAATATGTTTTTGAATCGAGGAGTAATTTACAAAAGAGAATGGGGACAGTTGTTGAACGTTTCTCACTACGCTCAAACGCGCTAGCGCGACCCTGCTGCAAAGCGACTCGAAGTTAGGGGTATATAATATTGTGTACAATATTGTACACAATAATGAATTACAGGATTTATAAATACTCACGAGCTTCGCTTATTTGATGATTTCAGTCCTTACCTGAAACAAATACAAAAAAAAGGAATTACTTTAGGGACTACAAAATATATGTCGATGACAAATTTAATATTTTAACACTGTCTACCTACATGAAATGAATAACTGATTTTATTGATTATAGATTAGATAACCATTGTTAGAATATTGATTTTATAGTCAATTGTACCATTTATCAATTGTACTGATGTCAATTGTTTATTTATGTAAAAAGTGATAAACAAAGAGAGTGATACAGGTTATAGGGGGTCACAATAATAACTAATAAATTCTAAAATTAAAGTAATAAGTATATTACATACCTAGCGGGAAAGTACTCTATTTCAGCCGAGCGGCAAGGTAGTTTACCGAGGTGCGAAGCACCGAGGTAAACTACAGACGCGAGGCTAGAATGAGTTTCCGCGAGGTTTGTATACTATTTTACTCACAATCGGTTAGTAGTTTATGGATTTCTAATACTCACAATCTACCAATAATAATTTCGTTTCAAATATCTGTATCCATTTTCATTATGTGATAAGATGAATTATTTTAAGTAATCTGTGAGATCGTTGCTAGGTAACAAAACAAGTTTGTTGAATCTGACATTTAGGCGATACACGACGCCATTAATTGGACATATAATCAAATTGTGTTTATTTTACAAAAATGTCTGATAGTGAATTTGAATGTACGCCACCAGAACTGCGGGTAGCTGCAGAGAGAGCTACTGAAGGAATAATTCCTGAAAAAAGCAGGGAGAGGTATGAAAACACCTATTTTTGGTTTATTTGTTTTTTTTTAGACATTTGCAGGTAGAAAAGTGAGAGATGCTAGCCGGGAAAGTACTTTCCCGGCTAGCTGGGAAAGTAAAGTAAGTAATAAGTCGCTTCCTGATTACTTCAAAGGTTAGAAATCCATAAATTATTAACCGATTGTGAGTAAACAGTATAAACAAGAGAGTTTCTAGTCATCGGCCGTTATAATAATAGAGTGGTATAACTAGACCCAAACCCAGGCATCCAAAGTGAAAGTTATCCTCCAACACCAAATTGTTCTATATGGTCCACACAATGTTCAGAAAAAAGTCACACCATTTTGAGCGTCGGGTTTGGGGGGGAGGGGGGAGAAATCGGTAAATTCGTATTTTTTTAGGTTTTTCGTAAATATTTCAAAAACTATACGATTTAGCATAAACAACCTTCTATACAAAAATGTTCTACATTAAATTTGAAATAAAAAAGGCCCTATGCATAAATCCTTCTGAAATGAACGGTTTCAAAGTTACGTAGGTGGTGTAGTACAATTGGTCCAAAAAAAGGCCTAACCTAAATATCCAAAGTAAAAGTTTTCCTCCAACACCAAATTGCTCTATATGGTCCACATATTGTTCAGTAAAAAATTACACCATTTTGAGAGTCCGGTTTGGGGGGGGGGGGAGATGGGGGAGAAGTCGGTAAATTAGTAGTATTTTTACGTTTTTCGTCAATATTTCTAAAACTATGCTTTAGCGTAAACAATTTTCTATACAAAAATGTTCTACATAAAATTTAAAACAAAAAAGGTCCTATACATAATTGTTATAAAATCAACGGTTCCAGAGTTACGGAGGGTGAAAAGTGGAGGTTTTCAATACTTTTTATATTTTTTGGGCAATTTCCTACTGATTTTCTTTAACAGGATTGGGTTTTATAAATCAAATTTGCTATTTCAGTGGCCGATGGTATGTTAGTGATAAGCCCTTCAAGAAACGTCAACCTCACCACCCAAAATCATCATAAATTGCCCAAAAAATATAAAAAGTATCGAAAACCTCCATTTTTCACCCTCCGTAACACTGGAACCCTTGATTTTATAACAATTATGTACAGGACCTTTTTTGTTTTAAATTTTACGTAGAACATTTTTGTATAGTAAACATTTTGTTTACGCTAAAGCATAGTTTTAGAAATATTGACGAAAAACTTAAAAAAACTACTAATCTACCGACTTCTTCCCCATCTCCCCCAAACCGGACGCTCAAAATGGTGTAACTTTTTACTGAACCATATTTGGACCATATAGAACAATTCGGTATTGGAGGAAAACTTTTATTTTTGATGTCTGGGTTAGGCCTTTTTTTTTGGACCAATTATACTATACTACATCTGTAACTTTGGAACCGTTCATTTTAGGATTATGCATTGGACCTTTTTTATTTCAAATTTAATGTAGAACATTTTTGTATAGAATGCTAAACCGTATAGTTTTAGAAATATTGACGAAAAGCGCAAAAAACTACGAATTTACCGAATTCTCCCCCTCTCCCCCCAAACCCAACGCTCAAAATGGTGTGACTTTTCTCTGAACATTGTGTGGACCATATAGAACAATTTGGTGTTGGAGGAGAACTTTCACTTTGGATGTCTGGGTTATGCCATCTTTTGGATCAATCTTATCATACTATAATACGAATCATACAATCTCTAGTTATCTATACAGAGTGAGTTTTATGTATGGAACGCTTCAATTATCTCAGAAACGGCTTGCACGATTTTTATAGATTTTGGTGGATAATGGTTTTCTAAAGCGACCGATCATATAGTGGTATTTACATTGTCAAATATTCCATTTTTCTAGAAATCTAATGAACTTTCTTATTTCAAACAAATGGAACACCCTGTATATTGTGTGCATTTTTAAGTCCTTACGAAATACTTATACACGAAATATTATTTTCGTGTAATATTCCCTACACCTAAATGCCGTAATTTCGGAGTTATTGCTTCATTTATTAAAAAAAAATAAAACAAATTTTAAAAATCAAGTTTTTTTTTCGAGTTGACCTTATTTTAGGTTCTTTGGATCATTGCGGACAAAAAAGGTCTTTATAAAGTTATATAGGATGTTTGGTAAAGAATGGGCCATAGCTTAATAGGCTATTGATTATATTCAAAATAAGATAGCTAAAAGGAACTACAACGTTAACGGGGTTTTATTACTTCATATGGTCAATGGACATCTATACATGAAAAAACTGCAGAGTGCTACCATTTAAAGGGGTGCGTTTTTGAGAAACGGGTGAATTAGTCCCTGGGCACAGGTTACATTAGGGTGAGTTCTATGCACTTTTGGTACAAACATATCTACATAAAAATTGTTCCTGGTTAAATTTCCTATCTAAATATCACTTTTTAAAGCCAATGATACTTTTATTTACAAAAATATATTCAAAAGAAAAAGCACAAAAAAACCCAAAAGAAAGAAATTTTGTTTTTTGTCCCATAACTTTTGTCCACAAGGATATAGGTATAGACATTGCTTTACAGAAAAAAAACCTACATATTTCTTGTTTAAAATTTTGTTTAGTAGAGGTAATTAGGATTTATAGTTTTCGAAATATGATTTTTCAAAGTTTGCCACTCACAGCAATTTTGGGTAATTTTCCTAGTTATTTCGCAAATATTGTTCTGTAACTTTTTTCTACGTAACTTTAGGTATATGCAATGGTACACTTAATAGGAATAGAAATCAATTACCTTTAAAATGGTTTACTGTATATCGTTGTACGACTTTTTTTTAAAGAGATTATGGTTTTTCAAGATTTTATACTTTTAACGATTTTTTATAATATAATGTAAAAATAAAATAATATTATTATATAATATATTATATATTATATAATATTATATTATATATTATGGTATATTATATAATACCTAATATAAAAAAAATATTGTTTTTTACATTTTTTACGATTATTTTTCAAATCTCTCATTATAACTTTTTTTTTCTTGCATATGAATACACTATATACTACTCAATAAAGAGGGCTTACTTTCTGTTCCTTAAAATGGTGTATCATCTATATTTAAATATATAATGGAAACCGAGTGATTCTCTGATATTTTTTACCTGAGTTATTTAAAATTATTTCTTTTACAAAAATTACATAAACATTTGTCTTAGAAAACTTCACTTTAGTTAAAATTATTTAAACGTTGACATTTAAAAAATTTTCAAAATCAAAGTCTATCTCTTCGTTAGCATTAGCTTCAATATTTTTCTCTGACACCTCAGTTATCTTAGAGTTCCCACAATTAGTACCCATGCACATGCACCCTTTGCAGAATATTGAACAACTAATTCCTATCTTCCTACAACCGCAGTTTTTTGTACATCCTTTGATACATTTACATGCTATTTTTTCAAGCAAAGCTTGTGGTGCAGGAGTTTTGACAGTAAATATTGGAATTAATCCATATGTTGAAGTTTGCCCGGCCGAGTCAAGTGGATCCAAAGTACCTATTACATACCTATAAAAAATAAGATTCAATCATAACACACAATCACATAAAAAAGTTATAATGAGGAATTTAAAAAATAATCTTAAAATCAAAAATCGTTGCAAGTACTTATTACATTTTGAAAAAGCATATCTTATTCAAAAATAATCCTAGAATTTTTTATAATACACCATTTTAAAATAAACAGAATAAGCTTACTTTTTTATTATATAATATATACCTAAATGCAGAAAAAAAGTTATAATGGGAAATTTTAAAAATAATCGTAAAAAATATAAAAACTCGTTAAAAGTATAAAGTCTTGAAAAAGATAACCTCTTTAAAATAAGTCGTACAACATTATACAGTAGAACATTTTAAAGGTAATTGATCTCTATTGCTCTTACATGTACCATTACATATGCCTAAAGTTACGTAGAAAAAAGTTACAGAACAATATTTGCGAAATAACAAGGAAAATTACCCAAAATTGCTGTCAGTGGCGAACTTTGAAAAATCATATTTCGAAAACTGTAAATCCTAATGACCTTAACTAAACACTATTTTAAAGACAAAATATGTAAGTTTTTTTTCTGTGAAGCAATGTCTATACCTATATCCTCGTGGACAAAAGTTATGGGACAAAAAACAAAATTTCTTTCCTTTGGGTTTCTTTGTGCTTTTTGTTTTGAATATATTTTTGTAAAAAAAAAGTATCTTTGACTTTAAAAAGTTATATTTAGATAGGAAATTTAACCAGGAACAATTTTTATGTAGACGTGTTTGTATCAAAAGTGCATAGAACTCACCCTAATGTAACATGTGCCCAGGGACTAATTCACCCATTTCTCAAAAACGCACCCCTTTAAATGGTAGCACTCCGCGTTTTTTTCATATATGGAGATTCATTGACCATATGAAATAATAAAACCCCGTTAACGTTGTAGTTCCTTTCTATAGTACATAATCAATAGCCTATAACCTCAGGTTCCTGAGGTTAAAATAGGCCGATTTAAGCTAACTTACCTTAGTACAAAGTTTATAATAACCGAGATACAGGGTGTCAAAGTTAAACTTTTTTTTATTAATTATTGAATATTTCCTGACAGGTATGAGATAACAACATGAAATTTGGTATGTGGGGGTTTTTGGGTCGAGAAAACTAAATTCCCTACCAAAAATGATGTATTGTCCAGAGGGCGCCACATACGCCTTTCAGCACTCATTTATTACGTTCAATTTTTTTTATCCCTCACTCTGTATAATTTTGACAATAAAATTTTTATTCTCCTATTAGTTTTACTTAAAAAATATATACTTCTTTCATCTCCCTAAACTCAACCGTTTTCGAGATAAACGCATTTTAAATCTGCGATACACCATCATTTTTAGCATAATATCATTGTAGTTACACCCGAAAAATAACTTAAAACCATAAAATTATCCAAAAATGTATCGCAAATTTCTTCAAATGGAATTTGCGATGCAATGACATAAATTTGAGAACTGGCACAATTATTATGGTTTTAAGATATTTTTCGGGTGGAACTACAATGTATTACAATGATATTATGCTAAAAATGATGGTGTATCGCAGATTTAAAATGCGTTTATCTCGAAAACGGTTGAGTTTAGGGAGATGAAAAAAGTATACCTTTTTTAAGTAAAACTAATAGGAGAATAAAAATTTTAATGTTAAAATTATACAGAGTGAGGGATAAAAAAATTGAACGTAATAAATGAGTGGTGAAAGGCGTATGTGGCGCCCTCTGGGCAATACATCATTTTTGGTAGGGAATTTAGTTTTTTCGACCCAAAAACCCCCACATACCAAATTTCATGTTGTTATCTCATACCTGTCAGGAAATATTCAATAATTAATAAAAAAAAAAGTTTAACTTTGACACCCTGTATCTCGGTTATTATAAACTTTGTACTAAGGTAAGTTAGCTTAAATCGGCCTATTTTAACCTCAGGAACCTGAGGTTAAGCTATGGCCCATTCTTTACCAAACACCCTGTATATTTGTTCACAATTTTCAAATTTGTTCCACATTTAAAACTTCTTATATCATCAGTGACATACAACTTGTTAGACAGGCTTATTTTTGATCAATTGTTTTACTGCTGGCATAAACTAAACTTTCCATTATTCTCTTTGAAATTTAAATATTTCACTCTGACAACATATTTTCATAAAAAGCCCCCGCTTTTTTACCAACTTGATTTAACACATTTAACACTTTGATTTGTTTTGCCCATTGAATTCAGGTTTGACTAAGCAGTGGTACAATAATATTTCATATTTCAGTAATTTCTAATTTTTAATTTTTAAGTATTATTCAACTCAAATCCATAGATTAATTTCCTTCTCCTTTCTATAATACATTTCCTACTTAAGAATCTTTTAGAGTATAAAACCAACCATATATCATGTCTTCTATCCAGTTCTCACAGCCATTCCATATCCACTACATTTGTCACCAATTAACAACTAAATTTATTTTTTGACAAGTTTGAATTTGTGAACTGGAGTACATAATCTAACTATCATCAAATTTATATTTTTTAATCACTCCTAATTCCATTCTCTGGCTTACATTGTGCTGCTGTTTCGTTGTACATACTTGGATTCGGTGTTCAATTTACATTAAATTCTTGTAATATACAGGTCACTATGTAGTGACTGCACACAATATTTGTCAAAGTCACATCAGTTGTCATTTTGGCACTTATCACTTACTTGAACACTACCGCCAAAATAAGGAACTGTCACTCATTGTTCTTACATTTTTCTTGCCAAGATGTAGTTAGTATCCGGCATAATTTAATTAATTTTGATCTGTTTGTCCTTCGACCAGTGTGTTTTATGTTATTTATTAGTATTTAAAATTTCGTTCTTGTCATACAAATGTTACATTTTGCTGGGATATCTTCTTGATTTGACGAAGTTAGTATACGTTATTGTAATTTTTTGTCTATCATCAACTTTGATTTTTTTGTCAAATTTTTTTTCTTTTGCTACAATGGTGTTTTTTTTTTGGCTTATTTCAGATGCCCTAATGATGCTAAGTTAGCGAAAGTATACTTGGGCAAGATTTAATTAAACTATATGCTCGATGTCTGCCTTTTATTCCTATAAATTCTATTAATAATTTGTTTAATTTTTTATTAAATAAATGTAGCAATAACTCCGAAATTACGGCATTAAGGTCTAGAGACAATATTACATGAAAAGTAAGTATTTCGTAAGGACTTCAAAACGCAAAAAACATACAGGGTGTTCCATTTTAAATAAGAAAGTTCTTTAGAATTCGTTGATTTATTCGTTGATAGAAATTACGTTGTTTATTTATTACAATAATTAACATATTGCATATTTGTAATGCACGCAAAAATTTATACAAATAAAAAAGATCAAAATTCATCCATCCAATTGAAACTGAAGATACAGAAAATTAGTGTTTTTTTCATTTCTTGAACGGTTGAATTGTTAGTTTCGTTCTTCTCATTTCCCTCCTTTTTTAACATTCCCAGAAAATACCGTTCAAGTTTAATGTTTCTTTTTTTAATTTCCATAATGAAACTGAAAGTCTTTATCTTTAAAAGGAGAGACTAAATGCGTTATTTAGTGCATGTTGTTAAGTCCATCCCATATGAAAAAATTTCTGATTCAGTTTCTTTGTGGATTCCTGTCCAAAAATGTCCTCTTTAAACAAATCTGAAGGGTGCCCGGAGAACCGATTATTCATAAGATGTTGAAACTGAACATTTAAACTTCAATTTTGGCACACAGCAACTTCAAAGATAATAATTTACAGATGAATTTTCCAGCCTCGAAAATGCGTATTTTCGCATGTTTCAGATTTTAAATCGTTTATACCTCGAAAACTATCAACATTTGAAAAAAATAACACGAAGCATTTTCGTTTAAATCCAAATCCAAAAAAAAAAAAACAAAAAAAATATTCTCCGGAGCAAAAAAGTTGATCTTTTAAATTTGTTTAAAAAAATTGTTTAAACAGTTATTTCTTCCCAAATAAAATTCGCCAAGCACCTTTCTGATTTGAATAAGGGGACATTTTTGAACAGGAATCCGCAAAGAAACCGAATCAGAAATTTGTTCATGCGGGGGCGGCTTCACGAGTTGGACTATCTTAATAATTATGTATACAAACAAATTAGTTGCAAATTAAAGAAATACTACTTTTTACCTAATCTTGCCAGAATACTTTGCCTAAAAATTCTCAGCAAAAATCACCCGCCGAAAGATATGGTTCTTGGGCTCACCGTTTAACTCTCCTAAGGCGGTGCTTAGATTCTTACGTAAACAACGGTGCGGGGTACATTTGCACTTCACCTGTATATCCATTTTTTTATATGTGAACGTCGGGGAAATTGATTTGAAAGATAATTAGGGCTTGTTTATTATACTATGAAACATAATTTTACAAAGTACTCATGTCTTCTTAAAAAAATTATTATCGTTGCAAGACAAACACATGAAATTTTTCACAGAATGAGCAACACAAAGTTTTTACACACAATACAGTTATGCCGGGACTTTCGGTTTTTTTTTCTCTGACATAATAGTCCAAGTAATGAAGCTTAAAATAGGACAAAACCTCGCAATTTTTACAGAATGGATCGATTTGCTTGAAAAATTGAGAATAAGTAGTGGATAGTCCAAGGATCAAAATCTATATCATGCCGAAAGGCGCTTTTAACATGGGGGTGGTTGCCACCCCATCCCAGGGGTGGAAATTGTCTATTATATTTTAAACACAAAAGTTGGTAAAAACGTTCATTCTTAGCAAAAAACGGTCTATACATTTTTTAAGTAAAATTGATAGTTTTCGATTTATTCGCTATCGAAAGTGTTGGTTTTCCAACTCCAGAATAACTCCAAAAGTTTTCGTTTTATCAAAACAACTTTACTTAACAAAAATGTACCTTTTGAAAAAATAAACAAAAACGTGTTTTTATATTTTCTTTAAGACCAATAGTAATCGAGCTATACTTTATTATATGTTAGCTCTTCTTCGTCAAATGCTAAATATTGTAGTTTCAAAGTCAAAAGACGAGAAAACTATGCATTTTTCGAGGACAACTTGTTCAAACTAATTTAAAGTATTAAAAATGTCTATCTCCAGAAATAAAAAAAAGTCTCTAGCTCAAAAACTAAGTAACTTATAATGAAAAGAATGTCAGTCCCTATTTTTTTTCAGCGAAAAAGTGATTGGAAGCAACCCCCTAATCACCACCCTAATTAAAATTAGTCATTGACCTTATTTGGTCTTTTTTATTTATGTATTATTAATAGGTTCTAAAAGTTTGACCGGCTTAGAATGAATAGTTTTAAAAAAATGGAGTTAAAAGCAAATAACGAATTTTTGTAGTTTGGAGAAAAATTGCCTTTTCTTCAGAATAGCAAGATTAGCATCAGAGATAAGAAAAAATGTTCAAATATGAAATTGTAGCCGATTTAATTTCCAAAAATCTGTTTTGCAAAAATTTTTTTTACGGCAAAAATTGAGTGAGCTATCAACAATTAAAACTTGTAATAACATGCAAAAACCACATTTACCAACCCTTTCAAAGTCACCTCTTTTTGCGACTGAGGATTTTAACAAGAATTAATATTAATAGCCTTATAGACCTTATAAAAACCTACAAATTTTTTTTTACTAAACTTCTAGGATCAAAATTAAAAATGTTAGGTTTAAAAAATCAATATATTTTTTTGAAAAAAAAAAGGAGAAATCCAATTGGAAGCATAATAATGTAAGTTAACGGTGTTTTTAATCATTGTATTTATTCATTCTTATTTATTTATGTATTATTAATAGATTCTAGATGTTTGACTGGCTTAGAATGATTAGTTTTTAAAAACAGGAGTTAAAAGCGAATAGCGAATTTTTGTAGCTTGGTAAAAAATGCGATTTTCTTCAGAATATAAAGATTAGCATCAGAGATACGAAAAAATGTGTCAATATAAAATTGTAGGTTATTCAATTCTCAAGAATTTGGTTTAAAAAAACTTTTTGGTAAATGAGTATACCTATCAAAACATTGATTTTTTCGATATAAAACTAACATTTTCGATGGCAAATAAATCGAAAACTGTTAATTTTTTCAAAAAAATGTATAGAACATTTTTTGTTTCGAATGAATGTTTTTATCAATTTTTGCGGTCAAAATATAATAAAAAATTTCCACCCCCGAGATGGGGTGACAACCACCCCCATGGTAAAAGCGTCTTTCCGCATCATATAGATTTTGATCCTTGGTCTATCTAGTACTTATTTTCAAATTTTAAAGCAAATCTATCCATTCTGTAAAAATTGCGAGGTGAAAAGCTTCGGTTCCTGGCCTATAAGTAACACCGACCTTGTCCCGTAGCTCTGTTAGCTCCAGATGGAACTTCAGAAACGTCCAATTCAAGATATGAAATTTTCATCATTTGCACCCTACAGTCATTTTTCCAAAAAAAAGCACGTAAACGCAAAGAGTTTTAAAAGCTGTAATAGGTGGAGTGCATTTAGAATTGAATTTAATGCCTTTAAAAAATGGACAAAAACAAAAAAAATTATTAAAAAAGATAGGTGAGAAAAACGAAGTCTAGGGTGCAGCTAACCGAACGATTGCCGGTATAAGTAATTCACCCACTTGTTGGTCAACAGCTACGGGTGGAAGAACCGACACGTGGTAGGGCACTTCATTGCCCTGGAGTCGAGAAATTAACTCCGAAGGCGGAAGAGCTAAATTAGTCAACGGCATTGAGATGTGGAAAGCCACGGGATGACTACCACATTAAAGATCCGCGTGGATATCCTTAGTAAAAATCATCATGGACCCACTAATTGATAATTTACTTAATGATCATGGAGCTCGGAATCCAAGATCCGGCAGGGGAGGACAATCAGATTTAGACGACAGGGCCTCTCAGGTCGTCATCAAGGTAAATCCCTGTCAAAGAAATAAGAATAACTCTATAGCATTGAAAATTGGAACATGAAACGTAAGAAGTTTATACCAATCAGGCAAACTCGATAACGCTGTGTCGGAAATGTGCAGAATGAAGATTAACATACTGGGCCTTAGCGATATACAATGGCCTGGATCAGGAAAATGTAACACCAGAAATGGAACACTGTATTATTCCGGAAACAACGACCCCAATGCCCCAATCACAAACAGGGAGTTGGAATTATAGTTGATAACAATTCTCGGAAAGCCGTTTGTAACTTTGTTCCTTACTCTGATCGAGTATTAATGCTGTCTCTCAACTCTCATTTAAATCGTAAAATAAATATAATCCAAGTATATGCACCCACTGCAGACAAGGATGAAGACACCATAGAGGTCTTCTACGAACAAATTGGCAATGTCTTAAAGCTAACTAAAAGACATGACATAAATATTATAATGGGCGATTTGAACGCTAAAGTCGGTCAAGGAGAAGTGGAGAATTGTGTGGGGCGATATGGACTCGGGGAAAGAAATGAACGTGGCGATAGGCTTGTTGATTTCTGTATCAATGAGGAACTCATAATTTCAAATACCTTGTTCAAACTTCCTAAACGTAGACTATATACATGGAAGTCACCAGCTGACAATAACAGCAAAATAGTCAGAAATCAAATAGATTATATTATCGTCAACAGAAGATATAGAAATTCTATAATATCATCTAAAACTTATCCAGGAGCGGACATATCCTCCGATCACAACCCGGTTGTTTTGTCTATGAGAGTGAAGCTAAAGAAGGTAAAGAGCCCTAGCTCCAATAAAATCATGGATACAAGGCGGCTCAAACAAGACAAGACCTATGCGGAAACGAAATTTAAAATAAACGAGAACTTAAGTAAAGTCAAAGAAGATAGTGCGGAAACTCTGACTGTTGACCAAAAATGGGGAAAAATTCAACATGCCTTAGTATCAGTTGGAAGAGAAACACTCAAACCACTTGGAGAAAAAACAAAATCTTGGATGACAGTAGAAATTCTTGAACTTATGGAAGAACGAAGAAAACATAAAACAAAAGACCCGAATAAATACAAAGAAATTCAGAGAAACATCAGAAATAAAATTCGAGAGGCAAAAGAGAAGTGACTCTCCGACAGATGCAAAGAAATAGAAGACCTGGATAAAAAGTATGACAGCTTTAATTTACACAAAAAAATCAAAGAAATGACAGGTTCTAGAAAAAGCACAAGAACGAATACCCTTAAAAATGATAAAGGGGACATTATTACTGACGTGAAGGAGAGATTGTGTCAATGGACCAATTACATCCAACAACTCTTTAATGATGAAAGAGGAGAACTGTCATTAGAAATCACAGAGGATACCGGACCACCAATATTAAGCGACGAGGTCATCTATGCCATAAAAAACACGAAAGAGGGTAAAGCTACTGGACCAGATGATGTGCCCATCGAATTAATAAAACTTATTGATGAAGATTGTATTGATGTAATGGTTGAACTCTTTAATCTAATATATCAGACTGCCACATTCCCCAAACAATGGCTGCAATCGACCTTTGTAGCAATTCCCAAAAAGTCAAGTGCAATAACCTGTTCGGATCACAGAACAATATCTTTAATGAGTCACACACTTAAAACATTTTTGAAAATAATACACAGTAGAATTGTTAAAACTCTCGAATATGAAATCAGTGACACACAATTTGGCTTTAGAAACGGTATGAGCACACGAGATGCTTTGTTCGGCTTGAATGTGCTGGCCCAGAGATGCCTGGACATGAATCAGGATATGTACTTATGTTTTGTAGACTTTGAAAAGGCATTTGATAAAGTTCAACATAAAAAGCTTGTAGATATATTAAAAAGCAAAAATATTGACAGTCGTGACATGAAAATTATATCTAATATATATTGGAATCAAACTGCCAAGGTAAGAGTTGACAACCAGGACACCCAAGATATCAAAATACAGAGAGGAGTCCGTCAGGGTTGCGTGCTGTCTCCACTACTTTTCAATGTCTACAGTGAAGCGGTATTTCAAGAAGCGCTCTCAAATTCAATAGAAGGTATATCTACCAATGGAGAAGTTTTGAACAACTTACGTTTTGCAGACGATACAGTAATAATAACAGATAACAACAATGATTTACAGAACGTAATGCAACGCCTTAATGAACGCTGTCATGAGTACGGACTGAAGATGAATTTAAAGAAAACTAAATGCATGATCATAACTAAATCAGCACACGTAAACATCCAATTAACTATTGAAGATACTGTGATTGAGAGTGTGGATAACTACAAATACTTAGGAACATGGATAACATCAAATGTAGACCAAACCAAAGAAATTAAGACACGTATTGAAATAGCACGTGCATCATTCATTAAACTTAAAAAGTTTCTTTGTTGTCGGGATATAAGGTTAGAACTACGCCTAAGGATGCTTCGATGTTACGTGTTCTCTACTCTTCTTTATGGCTTGGAAGCATGGACGTTGAAACAAGTCCATTTGAATAAGTTGGCCGCCTTTGAATTTTGGTGTTACAGAAGAATCCTACGAATATCATGGATTCAAAGAATGTCGAATGTGGAAGTAACTAGAACGATAGGAAATCAACCGGAAATAATACTAACTATCAAAAGACGAAAACTTGAGTACTTGGGACATGTGATGAGAGGGCAAAAATACTCATTATTACAACTTATTATGCAAGGCAAAATCCGAGGAAAGCGAAATGTGGGAAGACGAAGAACATCCTGGCTTAAGAACTTACGGGAATGGTTCGAATGCAGTAGTGTAGAGATATTTAGAGCGGCAGTCAACAGGGTCCGCATTGCCATGATGATTTCCAACCTTCGATAGAAGATGGAACTTAAAGAAGACCGCCTTACGAGGGTTAAAAAACAAATGTACTACCTCCGTCATGAGTTTATGCAGTTATTCGTGTCGAATCGGACTTTTCTATTTCGGAAAATTTTCAGGAGGGGGGCGTTTCGTAAATATGGAGGTTTCTAAACTTTTGTGTGTCCGACAACTGGAGTACCCTTAAAAATTTGTCGGAAAATATTACCAATAAATTGTAAGTATTTTTATCAAACAATCCTGCACAAAAATCATCATTTATGACGCCATAGTGCGCCCCCCATCAGAGTTATAAAATTATACCCCACAGCTGAGTTTTGCAGGATTGTTTAATAAAAATATTTACAATAAACTGGTAATATTGTCCGACAAAAATATTTAAGGGTATCTACTCCAGTTTCTTTCCAATCAATCAACTTTCCAGTTGTCGGACGCACCAAAGTTTAGAAACCTCTATATTTACGAAACACGCCCTCCCGAAAATTTTCCGAAATAGAAAAATTGTCCGATACGACATGAATAATGACATAAAAATAGTCTCAAGAGGGAGGTAATAAATTTGTTTTTTAAACGGTGGACCCAAGGTAATATTTTTTTTAAGTGCTGGGCCCAAGGACTAGTGCTAATTTCTCACGAGTTTGAAACATTAAGAGCGCGTAAATACCTAAGCGCGTGGCGCAATTCAAACGGATGAGCAATTACTTATCTGTACATGTTATAGACCATACTTTTTTATCCATTTTAGTTCAAACGTACTTAAAAAATTAATAAAAATAATAATATTTTACAAAATAATATTTCATATTTGACGTTTGTGCTAAATAAACAATGTTGGTAGTGAGTCTTGTTAGTCTTTGTGAGGCACAAAAATGAAAATAATATTGATTTTTGTTTAGAATATTATATGGAACTTTGTAGAAAAAAACTTTCTGACACAGATATTTCACTTTCTGGCACACTAACGTCACATTTAAGTTATTGTGAGAAAATTTGCAGTTTGAAGCACTTTTTGAGTATTTTAGAAAAAAACTAGTCTAATTATTTATAAGTTAAACATAACAGTATCTAACGTTGCAAAACGATTTTTGGTTATAAAAATGATTTCTTTCATACATAATAGAAAGACCTCACCTTTCATATAGTACGCGTAGAATTACCGTACCTTCATTATTTTTTGTTTTGTGTTATTACAAAAAAATGATCTCTGGTATAAACAACTTGTTGCAGCAAAGTTCAAAAAACTAAAAATGGTATGTATCAGGAAAACGACTGAGGCAACGATTAAGGCAAATGAGAAATATACATATACGAAAAATAAACTTTGCAACTTGGAATGTGAGAGGGACGTATGGTGCAGACAATCTGAAAGAACTAGTAAGAAAAATCAAGAAATATATATTGGACTTGCTTGCAGTACAAGAAACCAAACAATTAGAAACCGAAATAGTGGATGTAGAGGGCACACACTTTTTTAAAAGTGGTGGAAAAGACAGAACCAGAGGAACAGGTGTCACACTACTGGAAAACTTGAAATCAAGGGTAATAGCTTTTAAGCCCATATCTGACAGACTGTGTTCTTTAGAAATGAAAGGGGAAAGAAGAAATATAAGCATTATCAATGTGCATGCTCCGACAGAAGATGAGGACGAAGATTAGAAAGACATGTTCTATGAGCAACTAGAGGAGGAATACGAAAAAACAACGAAATACGATATGAAAATAATAATGGGCGAAAGATTGGAAAGGAAGATATATGTATATGAGAATATACACTAAGCATCAAAATTAACGCACTACCTAAAAAATGGGACATTTTTATGTCTCGTATTTCCTAAACCTGTTGTCCGATTTGAGTGATTGTTTTAATATGTTATAGCCTTATTATTCAAGAATATCGATGTAATAGTATTGTTGCTGAACAAGTAAGTGTCATTGTATACCGGGTGTAACAATGATAGTGTGTTTTTTGCGCAAAGTTCGGAACACCCTGTGGAATATTCCAACGTATATAAAATATTGAAATTAAAACACAACTGTAGCCTTAGACTTTCTTAACACTTTGCTTTTTGATTCATTCGTTTATGTTGGATAATAAAAAGTTAGGTACTTTAACAACTAGCAACGTTCTTCATCTATACAGGATGTTTCTAAATAAGTGCGACAAACTTTAAGGGGTAATTCTGCATGAAAAAATAATGACCGTTTGCTTTATAAACATATGTCCGCAAATGCTTCGTTTCCGAGATACGGGATGTTGAATTTTTTCTTACAAACTGACGATTTATTTATTGCTCTAAAACCGGTTGAGATATGCAAATGAAATTTGGTAGGTTTTAAGAGATAGTTGTTGCGCCTTTTTGTACATACAACTCAAAATTTTATTAAAGATGAAGTAGTGTTCAAACCTAATAACAATATTATTAATATTTAAAAATATTAAAATATTACTAAAAGATTTTTAAATTGAAAACTTATTGGTCCATTTTCTTGGTAACTTTGAAAAATAAGATTGTTTTGCCTTCGCATTGCAACTGAATTAAAAATGGAATTTTTATTTTATTTTTATATTGGTCGTTACTTCTTTGAGTAGCTTAGGTCCATTTTCTGTTGGAATTTACCAGCTGAACAGACGGGGTCGTGAACTGTAAGTTTTTTGAATTCCCTCTTGTCTTCTTCGCTTCAGCATCCATCTGGCTTGCAAATTTTAGAAGCCATGGAGGTGTTACCAAGAAAATGGACCAATAAGTTTTCAATTTAAAAATCTTTTAGTAATATTTTAATATTTTTAAATATTAATAATATTGTTATTAGGATTGAAAACTACTTCATCTTTCAATTGCCAGATGACGCTAGTCACCTAGTCCATTCACGTCAGTTCCGGTGTGGGGGATAAACTGTCGGTGTTGATCACTTAAAGTATGGAGAAGCAGGCCTACGTTCTCTCCGATGAGACTCCAACAAGAGTCGAAAATCGTCGATTCAGAGGGCTGGAATGCTCTCCGTATTTTAAGTGAAAAATAAGATAGTTTTGCCTTCGCATTGCAACTGAATTAAAAATGGAATTTTTATTTTATTTTCAAAATTTTATATTCACCATTGGCGTGCTTACGGGTAATATGACCCGCACGTCAATGGTGAATATAAAATTCTTAATTGTATGTCAAAAAATGCGCAATAGCTATCTCTTAAACCTACTAAATTGAATTTGCATATCTCAACCGATTTTAGAGCAATAAATAAATAATCAGTTTGTAACAAAAAATTCAACATCCCGTATCTCGGAAATGAAGAATTTGCAACAATATGTTTATAAAGCAAACGGTCATTATTTTTTCATGCAGAATTACCTCTTAAAGTTTGTCGCACTGATTTAGAAACACCCTGTATTGATGAAGAACGTTGCTAGTTGTTAATGTACCTAACTTTTTTATTATCCAACATAAGTGAATAAATCAAAAAGGAAAATGTTTCAATATTTTATATACGCTGGAATATTCCACAGGGTGTTCCGAACTTTGAGGAAAAAACACACTATCATTGTTACACTCGATGTACATTGACACTTACCTGTCTAGCAACAATATTATTATATCGATATTCTTGAATAAAGCTATAACATATTAAAAAATCACTCAAATCGGACAAGAGGTTTAGGGAATACGAGCCATCAATAATGTCCCATTTATAAGGTGGTGCGTTAATTTTGATGCTTAGTGTAGTAGGGAACATAGGAAACATGATATAACAAATAATAACGGGCACCGAGCAGTATGTTTTGCAACGGAGAGAAATATGGTAATAAGAAGAACACAACTTCGCCGGAAGGAAATCCACAAAGGGACACGGAAATCGCATAACGGAAAAACAATTAAAAAAATAGATCATGTACTAATAGAGAAAATGAGCATGAATTTTATATCAAAAATAAAAAGCACGAGAGGAGCAGAATGCAATTCAGACCACTACCTAGTAAGAGTGACATGCATGGAAAACCTGTACGACCGCGAAGGGAAAAAGGAAAAGAACGGAAGGTAAGAGAAAATACAATTCGACCCTATTGAAAAATGAAGAAGTAAAAAATAAATATAAAGAGAAAATAGAAACAGAACAGAAGACATAGAACTCGAAGAAAGATGGGGGAAAGTAAAAACGTAAATAAGGAAGGCAAATGAGGCAGTTCTAAACAGTACAGTGAGAAAAGGAAAAGTAAATGAATGGTATGATGAAGAATGTGAAAAAGAAGCTGAAGCAGTGAGGAGAGCTAGATAAATAATGCTATTAAAATAAAATGAGAATAACAGAAATGTGTATAGGGACGCAAGAAGGAAAATGAAAAGACAATATAGGAGAAAGAGGAGAATATCCAAAAAAATAAGCTAAAGGAAATTGAAGAAAAATGTCAAACTAAAGAAATAAGATTATTTTACCAAGAGGTTAAAAGAATGGACAAAGGATATCAGAGCCGAAGCATCTATATTAAGAATGAAGAAATATTACTAACAGTGAAACAGCGCAGGTGCTAGAAAGATGGAAAAATTATTTCGAAGAGCTATTAAATAATGTTGAAGAGGACGAGATGGACATAATACAGAAGAGAAAACGATACGATAGTGGAGACGCCAATAAAACAAGAGGTAATGAATATAATCAGCCAACTTAAAAACAACAAAAGTCCCGGAGCAACAGAAAGAACAGCTGAAATGTGAAAAGCAGGAGGAGAACAACTGTACGAGCAACTATATGGGCTGGTGAAAAAAATATGGGAAGAGGAAAAAATGCTAAATGACTGGATGCTGGCTAGAATCAGCCCCATACATAAAAAAGGAGATAAGCAAACATGTGAAAATTATAGGGGAATAGCACTCCTAGAGACAGGGTATAAGATATTAGCACAATGCATACGTGGAAGACTGAACGAATACATGGAGGATAATGTGGGGGAGTACCAGGCAGGCTTTCGATTCAACCTTTCGGTAACAGACCAGATTTTCATGCTAAAATAATTACAAGCAAATTGCTATGAGTACAAAACGCCCTTGTATGCGCTGTTCGTAGATTTCAAGCAGGCATAATATGATCGTATAAATAGAAAAGAAATGTACCGTGCTCTGAAAGAATTAAAAATTCCCAAAAAATTGATTAGCTTGATTGAAATGACGTTGGCAAAAACAAAAAGTGAAGTAGTGTGTAAAGACGTCTCAAAGGACTTCGAAATCAAACAAGGACTCGGGCAAGGTGACCCGATGTCAACCACGTTGTTCAATCTTGTTCTTGAAGTAATAATGAGGAATTACAGCATAAAAATGGAAGAAACCATATTTAAAAATGAACATCAATGTATAGCTTTCGCAGATGATCTAACAATATTAGCAAAATTAAAGAAAGCATTGAAAAGAATTGTGAAAAAGATAGAAAAAGAAGCAAATAGGTTTGGCCTAAAGATAAATGAAAAGAAAACTAAATACATGATAATGGGGGATACACAGCAAGACACTGGAGCTTTTATAAAAATACAAGGGAAGAAAGATTACATATTACAGTTTTGACAGAGTGGAAGAGTTTACCTACCTTGGTGTGAAAGTAAAGGAAAATGGACATAAAGATAAAGAAATAGAATCCAGAATTACAAAACGCAACCATAAATACAGAATTCTGAGATCCCTAATGAAGTCTAAGTTTGTTTTAGGAAAAACAAAAGAAAGAATTTACAAGACAGTGATTAGAGCTACGGTTGTATTTGGAGCTGAATTATGGATTTTGAGAAAGGCAGATGAAGAAAGATTAGAAATATGGGTGAGGAACATTCTCCGATCAATTTACGGAGGCATAAATACACAAATGGAATGGAGAAGAAGGACAAATAAAGAGTTGGAAGAGCTGTATACGGAACCAAAAATCACTGCAATAATAAAGGCGCATAGAATAAGATGGCTGGGACATGTTTGAACAGAAAAGGAAAAAAGGAAAGGAAGACCCCGTAAAAGATGGTTTGACAGCGTCCAAGCAGATTTACGTGAATTAAAAATAGATAACTGGAGAAACAAGGTATTAGACAGAAGATAATGGAGATGGTAAGAAGAGCGCAAGAGAAATTGTAACACAAGAATGTGCCACGAACTGTACAATGAGAGCTGTATATATGTATATATTTATACACTGTGTCCGTAAAGTATGGAACAAATTCTTTTTTAGCTAAACAGAGCATTTTAAGAAATAATCCTGAAACACGTCGATTTTTGATTTTAATTTACCGTATTTTAAAATAATATTCTAATATACAGGGTGAATTACTTTCGAGTAATGACGTCACCGTCATTTTTTTTTAAATGGAACACCCCCATTTTGTTTCAATTTTCGGATTACTCTAGCTGAGCTGATTCCAAAAATGTATCACATGTTGATTCAAATTTGGCATACTTTGGAGACATATACTTTATGACCGCGTTGGCATAAAGTATACCATTATGTGGTTCGTACAGCAGGCCGCACATCAAAGAAACATGAAACGTAAAACATGAAACATAAAACGTGAAACACGTTTCATGAAAATAAAACAATGCTAAACAAATAGAAGTCCGCATACCAATAAAACGAGTGTGATTCATACGTGTGAAACATTTTTATCTTCCGAAGGCGCACACCAAAGAAACATGAAACGTGAAACTCGTTTCATGGAAATAACACACTGCTAAACAAATAGACGTCCGCATATCTATGAAACGAGTGTGATTCATGCCCATGAAACATTTTTATCTTCTTGAAACGTGTTTCATGAAGTAGGACGTGTTCTATTTTTCGATATCAGTTTCATTGTTTTAACTAATTAATTACATGCGTAAAATGAATGCCGACCAAGAATTTAATATTGTATTGGATTCTGTGGTGGAGCAGAACGAAGAGTTGTACAATAATTATAACCTGAAGTGGTACTCGAATAGACAATAACAAAAAAATATCGTTTTTTTAAACCAGTACCCACAATAAAACAATGTAAATGTTTGAATACTCATTATATAAAATGATTGAAATTTAGCAAGATGATTATTTGATTCGTTTGCAACCAAATATTATGCACTATGGTTATGATTTTTGGACAGTAATAAAAAACCACAACAGCAACGACCTCGTCATCATCACTTTCCATTATTTACTATACAAATTTTATTTTTGTTTCTTTGATTAGTATATTAGTGTAGGAAACAGAGATTAAACTTCGCAAACTCGACACAAGTCCGATATTATTTTTTTTTCTGGTATATCAAGGGGTGCTTATTATGAGACTAACTTTTTTTAAAATATTAGCCCCGGAACACCCATTTTCATTCCTTTAAAGGGGGTAGGGAAAAATCCTACTTCATTAGTAGGGTTTTTTATAAATACATTTATATATTATGGTTATTGCAACATCCCTGCGGAAACTACTCCTATCCCTGAAAATAAGTTTGGCGAGCATGTTTTTACGATTATCTCATTACCTATATATTTTTTTGAAACAACGCTTATACAGAATGAAATACCACTATTTGCTCTACAACTAAGGTCCTATGCATTTTTTTCGTATAAGCAACCGTTACGGCACAATGGCGCCGCAAACCTCAGAAATGCTTTGGTGGGCTCCAGTTTTGGTTTTTTTTTTCGTCACCTATTCATTTTATTATTAATATATACTTATGACAAATAAAAGAACACACTGCCTGCTACATACTATGACCTATATTTTAACTTTCTTTGCGCCTTAAAGCCACAGTGGTGGCCCAGAGTAAATTTTTGCATATTTTCTTTATTCATTTTCCTTTTTTTTTGGAGTGGTTTCGGGGAAAATATGGGGGTGAATTATACAAATTTGTAAATAATACTTGTACATGGGTAATCGCTGAAAGTTTTTTTACGCTAGAATAAGCGGTTCAGATGGTATATATAAAATGGGGCTTTTTAAAATATAACACCCTGTAATTAAAAAATGGACAAGTGCCCTTAAATGAAACCTATACCAAAAAATCAGACATTTATTTGTGATTAATTGCCGCTTGGTTGCTTCTTGATTCCCATTACGGTTAGGGAAAAATAATTTTTTTAAACATCTTTTTTAAAAACTTGTCAACTTTGGGGCGCCACCGCCGCTAAACGGTGTGTGATAGATATATGCTGTCGCGGAATAAATTGTAGGAAATAGTCCTCTTCATATTTCTATTGAGGAATTTTTTGCAATGACCTACAGGAAGGGCTACGTTTCGCAAAAACGACAAACTACCCCCTTTAAAGGGATGAAAATGAGTGTTCCGGGGCGAAATCTTTTAAGAAAAAGTTAGTCTCATTAAAAGCAGTTCGTGATATACTGAAAAAAATATAACCGGACTTATTTGCGAAGTTCAACCTTTGTTTCTTACACTATATAACATTAAACGGTTTCGTTCTTCACAATTTATTTTTGTTTCATGTTTCACGTTTCTTGGATATTAAAAAGCAATTAAAGACCGGCGCCGATAACAACGACCACGTCACTATCCATTGCCGACTATACAAATTTTATTTTTGTTTTATCAATTAGCTTATCACATGAAACGGTTACTTTTTTTACAATTTATTTGTTTCATGTTTCACGTTTAATGTTTCACGTTTCATGTTTCTTTGATGTGCGGCCTGCCTACCAACTAAGTAATAAATACAGAATATTAAACCGATATGAAATAAAATATATTAATAAATAAATATAAAATATATAAATTATCGATTAAGTACCTATATTATACATTATTCAATAATATCCTAGAAAATCACCTACGTGTCTAAAGGTCTAAGTGAATATCCAGATTTAAATCAAATCGTTACATGTATATTCTGTGAATTTCAGCTCTAGAAAGCACACGAAAACTATTTTTGTAGTCATCAATACTCCAAATAAAATTGAAATACGACAGTAAGTAATAACTTTTGCGTGGAAATGTAATAAGCGCGAATAGAAAAATTTATTGACTAAAACATTAATAAAAAGACTTGATTAATCTTGCAAGGACAGTTTCCTATTTATTATTAAAGTTCTTGCTTGTAACTTTTAAGGTTATCCATTAGACGTTTTCATTATGTATTCAAAGTACATAACAGCTTTTACAAATGTCGTATATCTACGAAAAAAATAATGTGGTTATCATGGAACGGTTTTCACCTGACCAATGTTCCCAACCCTGGAGAGTGGGATTATTGTGAAAAGGTCGTTAAATTATAGCAAATTTAAAAAAAAAATATAGTAGATGAGAAAAAAATTGTGGAATTCAATTTTATGATATTAAATAAAGGTTAATTAGGTTACATTAAATAGGTATATTATATTGGTGACTGATTTAATAGGTATCTTATATTGGTGACTGATTTCAAGTATTTTATTATTATTAACCGTTTTCTAATAAATCTATAAATACATATATGATATTGGTGTTTGATTTTAAGTATCCTTTAAAATATGTTATATCAGATTCAGTTAAAGGACTTTCACAACTAGCAAACATGTATGAACAAACATATTGTTTTAAAGGACAAAAATAAAAATAGAGGAATTAGCTTTATGGGGGCATTTTTTATTAATTTTTCTGACAGTATATTTAAATAAACAAATGCTGCTGGCACGAAAATGTAAGTGTAATACTTTTGGTTCAAAATTTATAGATTCTAATATATAAAAGGTTCAAAAATAAATACTTAAACCTTTGTTTTATTATATCTATTAACCTGTTAACCATTTATATTCTAACAATCTGTTGAATTGAGCTTTACTTTTGAATCCAGAATTTTAACAAATCCTAAACTTTTTCACAATGTCTCAATCATGATACTTATTAATTTGTACATTCAAATTAATTGAAATTACATCTTATATACCTACCAAAAATATTTATTTCTATACAAAAATGTCTGGTTAAAATGATTTATAAAGAAATGCCACGTCTGATTATTGTAATTATTTAACACTTTAAAATCGTTTACAAATTATATTTAAATTCCGTTTTAAAAAACTTTTTGTAATAACTCAAGTATCATTAAAATGCTTTTTTATATTGATTTTGGTCATAACATTAATAATTAAATAATTAATCAAACAATTAATTGAATAATTAATCTACATCTGAGAATAAACTTTTATTTAGGAGTTATTTTTAATAAATAAAACAGGCCACAGGACATAAACATACAACTTAGATCAAATATACAAATATGTGATATAAATACAAGTGAAGCCATTCTTGTTTCTTCACATAATTTGACAAATTTGTCACATTTTTGACACGTTACGTCAAAATAAAGGAACATTTATTAAAAGAACTTTGTGATATATTTTTATTAAATAGAAGAGGCCTGTATTTTATTACAGGACAAAAATAAAAGACGCAATACTGCGCATGCTTACATGTCAAAATAAAGAATCTTTTCTTACAGGAAGACATTAGGTTTGATTCAACTCGCATGCGCAATAACGAATAATTATGCGCAGTAACACATTTTTCGTTACTGCACATACTCGTAACCGTTCAAGAACGGTTTTGTATCGAGTTGGAACAAACCTGTAGAATAGGGTTGCGATAACTCCCTAATATTTGTCTAAAGTCTAAAGCATTAATTTTATTCAGTTTAGTTATTTTACCGCTGTTCTGTGTTTTTAAATCCATTTGACGCATTAAAGAATAATAAATATACTAAGAATTATGACGTTTAAGAGCGAGTGTACAACTTATTGATAAAAACAATATTAAAAATAATTGATTAATTTCCTAAAAAAATTTAATTTATTTTTTCCCCGTTCTGTTTTAAGTAATATCCTCCATTAAATAAAAAAATCACGTTTTTTTCCGGACGGCATCTAATTTCCCTTTCTGTTTTTAATCATCGCTCTGTTAAAGTGGGACCAAATAAATTACGAACCAGTGCAGATGACTACTCCATAGGGAAAAATAAGATTGATGTCAACATGGCCATATAAATTTCTGACCGCATGTTTCTGATAAGCCATGGACCCTTTGCCATTTGTTGATTTTGTCTTTCTTTATAATATAAATTTTAAACCCTATTATTTCGTTTAAGGGAAATTACGTAACAATCGATTAAGAAGAAAATTGATGTTCAATGCTAAATGAGTATGAGCTACGAAAATGGAAATACTCATAAGGGAGGTGAGACTATTTAAAAACAATTTGATTCAAGGAATACAATCAATATATTACAGGGTATGTAACCAAGGAATGAATTCAATAAGCGATATAAGCGAATAATTAATTATTATTATCATGGCTATTCCTACGTTTCTCTCATCTTTCTAGGGATGATGTCTTAGCACTTCATACTTCTCACCGCTAGTAGTATGACCCAGTTACGTCCATTTTCTAACTTTAATTGTTTTAATGACATAACGTAATATTTTTGTAATCGCCTCAGCATATCGGCATTAGTAACTTTGAAACCTAAGACAACCTGGAGAAACATATTATATTGGAAACATATATTATAAACAACCTGGAGACACCCGTCTGGCAGTGAAAATCAAATCAACCACGTCCTAGCAACCAAAGTGTTAGTACAAAAAACATGAAGATGTTGCACATTGTATTTTGTATACTTTGGATAACCATATACAATACAGTGATGAGCGCAGTAAGATGAGATACTACAGTGTTAGTATCAGAGGTGTATGACAACTGTCACTGTGACAGTAGAATTTTTATAAAATACTCCTGTCACAGACGTCTAAAGGTGGGAAATTATGTAATGTAATGTTAATTAACACGTCTATAACGATAATTTCCACCTCTTCTAGTTTCATCTCTTTTTGTTTCGCAATGTATTATGTTTTCCATCTTTTGAGCTATTTTGCCGGTTATTAGCGTGCTCATCACTGTATAGTTTAATGCACCCGAAAAGCTAGGGAGGCCACGGCCCCCCGCCCCCCCTTCCCATGAGTATGCATTAAACTGTAGTATGCATTAAACTGTTATATTTAAACCAGCCGGAGAAAAATATAAACATTATTGTTATTCTCATATTTATGCTCGTAATTATTGTCGTAATTGTTGTCGTATTTATTCTAAGCTAAGGGCTGACGTATGCCCGTTTGAGTGCTCTCGATATGTACGTTATCTCTTGTATAGTACATATAACTTATAATAGTGATGTAGTGATTGTCTAAACAACGTAAGTCAATTTAATTATAATTAGTACTGAAAATCTCTCCAACGATCCAGTCCCTGTTCTTAGATCCAGTTCTCTCAAAACGCCTGTCAAAATTTTCAATGTATTTTAAATGTAATATCTTTTTTCGAATCCTGAGAAAACTAATAAGTATTCTTGAAAAATTTAAACGCAGAATGAAAGATTACTTTATTACCGAGGGCCGAAAGTCCCCTATAATGAATAAAAAGTTTCTTTTAAATGAGATATTTGAAATTAAAAATCACACTAAATCTTCTCTTAGATTTTCACCCCTGTAACTTAATCAAATAAACATTATAGAAGTTTTCAGGAACTTTCGGTCCTCGGTAATAACGTTATCCTTCATTCTGCGTTTAAATTTTTCAAAAATATTTATTAGTTTTCTCAGGATTCGAAAAAAAAATGAATACCATTTAAATAGCATTGAAGCCGAAAGTATGTACCGATCCCCTTAAATTACAAGTTAATTAATCCGTTTTAACTGCGGACCCGTGATCGAGATTAAACAATACCCAGGTCATTGAGGATCCTTTATGGAAAAAGCCTTTTAAATATTAACGACCATTTTGTTAACGTGTCACATATCGGGCAAATAATTACGTAACGGCATTTTTGTTATACACATTTGTAATACGATTATCGCTAAAAGCCTACCTAATTGGGCTTCAAAAGTGGATTGGATAGCTATCACGCTGTCAATATAGTGTGTTTTAATGCGATTAAGGGTTGAAATGAAATCAATACTCGAATAGATCGTTGTTATTGTAATGTGTGCAGTTTATTTGGCCATAATCTAAATGAAAATTTATACTACTGTAACGATCCCAGTACACTACTATTGCCTATATAGGGTGTTTCAATAAGAATTGTCCATATAGTAACTGGAGAAACCTTAGCACAAAATATGAAAACTTAACCTAAACACTTAAATAAATTATACCTCCTTACCGAAATACAGAGTGTTTTATTAAAAAAATTCTAAAGTGATTTTAGCCCATTGTTTTAACACCTTTGAATATTTTTTGTTCAAACTTGACAAACGGTTTACAAATGTTAGGATACTTTAACTAGTTTTAAAAGATAGTTTTGCGCTATTATCAGAGGCGTGCTGTAGGGATATATACTTCATGTTTCCCCCTCACAATCTACGCCACTGTCGCAATAATCATTTCTACATGTTTTTTGATTCTTCGTTAACTTCTAAGTAAATATCGTCCTTGTGTTTCAATGCGATAGAGTGAGTAGTTTTCAAGTTATTTGCGTTTAAAGGTAATGGATTCAATGAGAGTATGTGTATTTTAAACACAAAATCTGATTTAATTTTTAATATACATACATAATTAGTCCTGTCGCCAGTGGGGATACAACGGCGTACTGCTCGCGAACTGCTTGCGTACAGTTCGTTGAAAATATATTTACAGCTAACTCATCGCAAACTCATCTGTGGAAAGCGACGAACCGATGATTCATTTAATTTGTAGTTTGGGTATTGATTACGTTGCGTTTCCCACGTTTTTTATCTCTTTCAAGTCAGGAAAAAACACGTCATTTACACAATCTCGATGAGACATGTACCGACAATATCGCTTCGTACACCATCCAAATTAAAATGAGAATATCCTTTGTGTTTGGCCCAAGAACCGATAAGCCGTGGTTCGTGACGAGCGATGAACGAGCACTTTGCAAGGGGTTCGTTCCTCCGTACAAATTATACGAATATCCTTCTTCTTCTTAAGGTGCGTATCTGTTCCGGATGTTGGCGATCAGAATGGCTATCCTAACTTTGCTTGCTGCTATTCTGAACAGTCCGGTTGTCGATGTATTAAACCACTTTCTCAGGTTTTGAAGCCAAGATATTCTTCTTCTCCCTGGTCCTCTCTTTCCAAATACCTTGCCCTGAAGAATGAGTTGCAACAAGCCATATCTATGTTCATTCCTCATAATATGGTCAAGATATTCCAGTTTGCGCTCTTTGATTGTGTTAATAGAATATACGAATATAGCGTTCGCAAACAATTCGGCTCGCATATGTGTACCGGCCTTTACTCTAGCGCTGCTAAACCACTGGTAAGCCTCGCTACCGATCGTCTGACGCCATAAGCAGTTTAATAGCCTTTGGAGCATTTCTGATGTTCGAATTGAGAGTCTCCTTCCGCCTTCAAGACTATTCGATAAAGGACCAAGAAACGAGAACTGTTACGTGACGTTCCGTAGAGAATTCTCGATATCGGAAGAAAATGAAATTGCTTTTTTTTAAGTAGAAAAAAAGTTTAAATACTTTTTTTAAATGGGTACACTAATCGCAAAAAGTATCGCATAATTTTTGAAGCAGAAAAAAAGTTTAAAAATCATATTTATATTTTTAGCAGAATGTTATAATACTCGTCTATCATCTTCTTTAGGTGTCTACAAACCCAGAATATTTCAAGTTGAAGCGTGTTATGGAAACTTAAGGAAAGTCATTAACCGTGATTTAGCTATTGTGGACGAATTTGTAACTATGTGGATAAAGAGTTAATTTATTTAATTAATAAATAATAATTTTGCTGTCAAACGAAAACTAAGGACATCTTAAATTTCAATTCACTCAGAGAGTGCCATAAACACCCCAACCGGTTTCAAGCTACTAAGCTATCATCAGAGAGTACATATAATAATATATGACTTTCTCTGAATGAACTAAAACAAACCGACTGCTATTGTTTGTTTTTTAACCAAGAGGAGTGATTCAAATTTACCGCGCTGTATTGCTTGTTTGTAATTGGTCCAACCGCTGGCAAGTTTACTTCACTGTTACAAAATTTTGACACTAATGACATTTATCAAATTTTGACACTAGTGACATTTCATAGGTTAATTAAGTTATATCGGCGATTTTTGTGTTTTCTGTGTTATTCCTTTAATTTTTACATTGCTAGTCTGCTTTTATATAAAAGGCAGTTGTTTTTGGAACTCTTTAGCGACGTATTAATTTAATATAATATTTATGGACTAAAGTTGAGGGTCGACTAGATCAACCAAAAAAGAAGATGTAGGTATTTGGTTATTATTCTAGTGACTTTCTTGGGTGTGAATCTGTCTTTTTAGTTTACTCCTCCTGGTTAAAAAATAAACAGTACCGAATTAGAGCAAAATAACGCGATACGGGTGCCGCGGTGGCATCTGCTTACAAGCCAAAGTTTTACTTGAATAAAATTAAAAATAATATTATTTTTAAATTTATCCTTAATTAATTAAATCTAATTAGAAAAAACAATCGTTGATGAGAGCAGTAAACGTAAATATTGGTTACATGATGTTTAAAAAAAAGATAAGAAAGGGAGAGTTTAGTACAGTTTTACCTCTTCCATTGAGTCTTTGACTACCCAAGAATTTTTAGACATTTTTATTTTATAAGTTGATTCCATATAACAACTAATTATATAACAAGGGATCAAAGTGCTCCTTTTCCTCCCGAGAATGAACTTTACTGCCCGACGGGTAGCGGAGGACAGTAATCATTCAAGGGAGGAAAAGGCATTTTACTCCCATGTTATAGATACATATGATTTTTCCACCTTCCTCAAATAACAAATCATTAACTGTCAAATATAAGTCAAATTATTAATGTAAACATTGTTAAATTAAAATAACAATTTACTGTTTTTACCATTCTGCAAAATATAGAGTGTTCTAATAAACGTTATTTTGTGTATAGATATTTACGTAATAGAAAATAGAATATTGTATAGGGCGTCAATAAGTAATTTCATCAATGACATCCTATGACGTTACTTTTACTTTTACTCCCTAGGGAGGAAATTTTAATTTTGAATAAATGACATACATTCTTTTTTTTTGTATCAATTAATTTAATTAAAAAAAAACATTTTTTGGACACCCTATATAAAAAATTATGTTAATGTGTATATTACTGAACAGATAATTTAATAACCTTTCAGATAAGCTATCACATGGCCCCTATTCTCATTTAAAAAATCATCGATTACGTCATCACGTTCAGATGGATTGACCTGTTTCGGGATTTATCTCCAAAACCACCCATAATGTATTACAACTCAAACATCCTTACTGTATACAGTGAGGGCGTTTGAGTTGGAATAAATTCATTATCTCGAGAAGAGGCGATTTTGGAGAGAAATCCTGAGACAGGTCGATTTTTATTTTTAAATTATGACTTTTTGGCGTATATATCATATTAGTGACGTCATCCACCTGGGCGTGATTACATAATTGATGATTTTTTTAAATGAGAGTAGGGGTCTTGTGATAGCTCATTTGAAAGGTTTATTAATTCTCTATTGTAATATGATATGTAATCCATTTATTTCAAAATACATTTGAGTGCTGTCAGAAAACAGAAAGAAATGTTTATTTAACAAATAAACATTCTTTTTCGCTTAAATGCCATGTTAAAACTGCCACCCACCTGTCTCTTAGCAGTTTGAACATTGAATTTAAGTGAAAAGCAATGTTTATTTGTGAAATAAACATTATTATGACCTGTTTTCCTGACAGAAGTAAAACGTATTTTGAATAAAATAAATTACTTTACATTCTTATTTTTGTGTAAATTAATTTAATTCAAAAAATGTGTTTTGTACACCTTGTATAAATAATTGTGTTAATGTTTATATTACTGGATAGAGAATTAAATAACCTTTCAAACGAGCTATCACACAACCCCTACTCTCATTTAAAAAAATAATCGACTTCGTCACCACGCCCAGATGGATGACGTCACTAGTATGATATATATGCCAAAAAGTCATAATTTAAAAACAAAAATCGACCTGTCTCAGGATTTTTCTCCAAATTCGCTCATTCTCGAGATAATGAATTTATTCCAACTCAAACGTCCTCACTGTATATGTAATTTATAAATCTATAAAATTACGTGAGTAGGTAAACGTGGTGATGTTAAACAACGTTAAACATTAATAATGAAACATAAATATTATTTTCATAGATTTCATCGATTAAAAAATTTACATCTAGATTAAAATCGAATGTTTGCATTTTGTAATTGTATGATCAGCAATAATTAAACAACTATGTACGGTTTAATGCTTTAATTGTCAAATGAAACTACTGTGACCAATTGGAATACGATAAATCGCTTAAATTAATATTACTCAATTCCAAACCTCGTTTATACATCGCGTCGTTATATCTGACTATTCGAATCATTTTTTATGACACAAAAATACCAAAACAGTAGTTATGTAATAGTTATTTTATGTTATTATATACTTAAGTGTTAAAAGTACAATTTTAAGGCAACATATGAAATTTTGCAGAATGAGCGAAGCGAATTCTGCAATTCACATGAGTGCCAAAAATGTAATTTTAACACGTATATCATACAATATTTTTTCTACAAACGTCTTATACATCAACAATTATAATTTATTCATTCTCAATTACAGGACAATATCTACAAAATCTATTACTTGAACTTGACTGACATTCCATTTTTATATTTATCTTGACATTACATCAAAAAACTGCCTATTATACTGTCAATACGTAATATTATAACTATACATAATATGTTATAACATATTTAACACAATATGACTTGAAAAATAAGCACAATATTAGTTATAAATTCCAATTAACATAAACAAAATGAGCTAATGTCACTGCCACTAAAATAAATGATAAACGTCAAAATTTTTAGAAAACAAGATATAAACGTAAAAAATATACTGACATTGTTACAGTTAAAATTCCTTTAAAAAATTTTTCGAAGTTAATCATTGATATACATTACAATACTTATTGTATTAAATAAACAACTGTTTCTACAACCGTGTTAAAAATGCAATTTTTAGCACTCCATACGAGCGTTAAAAATGCTACTTTAAGGCACTAGTGCTTTAAAAATTTTATGGCACTGCAATTCGTATTGACCGTATAGGAAATTTTGATGTAATGTCAAAAAAATATAAAAATGGAATGTAAGTCAAGTTCAAGTAAAAGTATTTGTAGATATTGTCCTGTAATTACGTTTGTAGAAAAAATATTGTATGATAGGCGTGTTAAAAAGTACATTTTTAAGCCACTCATATGAAATGCAGAACTCGCTATCGCTCATTCTGCAAACTTTCACATGCGTACCTTAAACGTGTACTTTTAGCACTTATATCATAAATAACTATAAGTAATTTTATTTGCAGTTTATATACGATTAATATTAAAAGTGGCATGCGTCACTTGACCCGTGACCCAATGACCCGTGAGTAACTTCAGCCCGTGAGTAATGAATTATTACTCACGGGTACAGTAATGGGTGCTATTATCTATGAAAAAATAGCGAATAATGAGCATGTTATTAAACGGTCGTAGAAAATTGTATATTATGCAACGAGCATTTAATGATGGTCATTATGAAGTGAGTATGAGAGTTACGAAACGAGCCGTCGTATAGAGTACGAGCTTCATAATGATAATTAAATGCAAGTTGTATACACTATTTTTTCTATGATCATTCACAACAAAAAATATATTCAAATTTATTAATTTTGTAGCATAAATAAATTCTGCAGTTTGTCAGTTTGACGGTTTGTTTACATATTGAGAACTGTCAAAGCGTATGTATTTGACTCGCCATTGGTCACTGCGCGTGTACCACCTTTATCGCGAATGCCATAATATCGCGATTCTATTGGTTAAAAATCTGTATCTTAATAATGAAAATCTGTATCATAATGAAGTTCATTATGATACAGATAGTGACATCATAATTGATACATTATAGTATGAGAATAGAAAAAGTTATTTATGATATAAGTGTTAAAAGTACACGTTTAAGGCATGCATGTGAAAGTTTGCAGAATGAGCGAGGCGAATTCTGCAACTCACATGAGTGCCTTAAAAATGTACTTTTTAACACGTATATCTTACAATATTTTTTCTACAAATGTCTTATATATCAACAATTATAATTTATTCATTCTCAATTACCGGACAATATCTACAAAAACTTTTACTTGAACTTGACTGACATTCCATTTTTATATTTCTCTCGACATTACATCAAAACTGCCTATACTGTCAATCCGTAAATCATAACAACTATAGAATAACATCTTACTTTTATTGTTGTATATTATTCTAACAAAGTTTAATAGTTTTTTTCTACAAACGTGTTAAAAATGCAATAATACAGTTTAAATTAAATTTAAAAAAACCCTTTTAAACCACCTTTTTCAAATTGCGCAAGTTGTACTATTAATATTAATGTTAATAAATGAAATATAAATATTTTGATGTTTCACAATTTGACAACTCACTTTTAACTGCAGTGCCTTAAATTTTTTAAAGCACTAGTGCCTTAAAGTAGCATTTTTAACGCTCCTATGGAGTGCTAAAAATTGCATTTATCTACTCTATGTCATATTTATGTATAAGTTTTTAGTTTGTGAAAACTGTCATTATAGATAGCAGTGCGTGAAGGATTTAAAGTGTGCGTGAAGTAACAATGTATTTTAAATGGGATTTACTTTTTAGCACTGTTTTTAACTTTCGCATTGTCATGGTGACAATCCTTAACTTTCGCGTTGTCATTGTGATGACAATATGAGCAATGAATTACAACAAAAGTTTTGACAGTTTTGTGGTTTGAAAGTAGTTAGAATTTTTAAATGTCAAGGTTCTAAAAATTGTAGAATAGAATTCCAGTGACGAAGAGTTACAGCTTTTTTTATTTGTTTATCGTAGATAAAATATTGTATGAAACTGTGCGTGAAGTACTTTTTGCGAACTTACGCGATTTATAGCACTCGCTCCGTTGTAGCTCGTGCTCTAAAAATCGCGTGCGTTCGCAAAAAGCATACTTGACGAACTGTTTCATAAATAACTATTTTAACACGGTTGTAGAAAAAATGATTTAAATACACAGAATTAGTTATGAGATTTTGAGGCGTAAAATTTTGGAAATCTTATTTTTACACGAAACTGAACAATGCTGTATACTGAAAGATGGTTTGAGATATCGAAATGCTTTTTTCAGATTTGGATTCAGGAGACAAAACTACATAGGGCTTCGTCGGTAGATCGGCTCCAAGTATTGCAGGGACTGCAACGGATGACGAACTAACGAATGAAGAGACTTTGCGAATTTATAAACAAAAACAAAATTTTCGTTAAAAATAAGCTGTCTTTTCTAACCCTGACTTTTGCATCGGTCAAATAATTTAAGGTATATCATTTTCGCAGTGCCAGGACAGCCTATAAATAGTTGCTTGTCAAGTATATTGAGCTCTGTACAAGTTTACAATTTTACGTTTGGGTAAACAGCCAAGTAAGTTAGAGATATTGTTTCAAATCTCAAACTTGTGACATATTTCTTTTAACTAAATTTAAAGTTGTAACTGTAATAGGATGTTTGAATGCAAACATAATAATGATGCAATTAAGTAATTGATACACACTGTGGCGCAAGAACAAATACCTTTCCCACAGAATCAATCTTCTCTCTTACTCGTCTCGACTGAACTATATAATAAAACAAATCATCTGGGAATTTTTAAAAAGGACCACAAAAGTAGTCCTTTTAGCTCGATCGAATTAACTCGGCGATCCTCCAACTTCGTTAATCCGTCTGAATGTACGTTTTCTCGAGATCTGCAAAGGAAGTCTCTGTGGCAGCGATGACCTACTCATTCGCTTTAAGTTTCTGCCCAGAGAGTGACTTTTAAGTCTGTAAACAAAAAAAATCGCAAGGGATCAAATCTGCAGAATACGATGGTTGAGTCAACAGTTCGTAGCCAAATTCGACCAATTTAGTCAAGACGCCGGCGGAAGTGTGAATCGGTGGGTTGTTATTGTCAAAGATCACACTTTTCTTCTGCAAATGGGGCCATTTTTTTCTGCAATTCGACATAGCGGAGCCCTGTAACCGTTTTGCTCTACTAGAAGTAATCAATGAAAATCACACCTTGTCAACCACAGAAAATGGTGGCCATCACCTTTACGGCCGATAAGACCGTTTTCGCTTTCTTCGGGGCACGTTCGACGAGAGAAGTCCACTGTTTCGACAGTTCGTTGGACTCTGGTGTATGCCAGTGGATCCATGCTTTGTCATGGTCACGAAATGATGTAGAAACTTCTTCGGATTGGGCTTAAACAGCGTCAAACACTGCTCTGAAGTTGTCTCATGGTTGCCCTTCTTATCTGGAGTGAACAAACACGGCACTAGGAATGGGAAAAACCTATCGGTTATGACCTAAAACCGGTTTTTTTACTCCGCAATAATGGGTTTTTCAGGTTGTTCTTGTATTTCGGTTTTAACCGGTTATTTATTTTAAAAGTAATAAGCGGTGAAAAACCTCTGGAAAAAATAATGAATTCGGAAAAAATGGGGAAGTTGTTTTATATATTATGGGGTCCATAATATTAATACCATATTACAGGGACGCTCATATATTTATAGATTTATTTATTTTTTTTTATTTAGCGTATGGCTTAAGTATATCACAGAATATATTTAGATTTATGCATTATACAATGCATCACAAACAGATGTCCAATTTTTTTTATATATTCGATTGACCCTTCGGTTGCCATTACAAAGTCTATAGGGTCGCCTGTGTATGCTCTGCGTGGGCAGTCCTGAACAATGTGACTGATCGTCTGTCTTGCAGCGCCGCAGTCACAAGAAGGCGAGGGGAGTTTACCCCATCTGTGGAGGGAGTCGGCGCATCTTCCACAGTTTGTTCGAATTCGATTAAGGGCTGCCCAAATCTTACGGGGACGTTCAAATTCGCCAGGTTTCCCTATGATGTCCGGTAGACTATGGTAATGCGGATCTGTCCTACTTTTCCAATCTTCTCTCCATCGGGTATTTAAGTCAAAGTTGGATTGCTGCAGCGCTTGAGCAAATTGTAGAGGGGGTAACCTGGATCGGAGACGGTTTCCAAGAATATCGGGGATGTCGTTGTGGACTAGAAGCTGGCGACTGTCCATTATTTTGTTATATTCTTTAACCAATGCATGTTCGCGGCGTAGGTTGGGTGGTGCTATATTACTAAGGGTAGGTAGCCACATTGTAGGGGTGGGCTTAATTGTGCCTGTTATCATACGCATAGTACGGTTTAGTTGGGTGTCGACCAGGTGGGTATGCCTGCTATTTAGCCACACTGGAGCACAGTATTCTGCCACCGGATATATCAGGTCAAGAGCAGAGGATCTTAATGTTGATGCTGTGGACCCCCATGTAGTGCCGCAGAGTTTCTGTATTATATTGTTGCGTGTTTTCAATTTTGCTGCTGTTTTCGTCAGGTGTTCTCTGAATGTGAGCGTTCTGTCTAGAGCAACCCCAAGGTATTTCGGGTATTTATTGTGTTTTAACAGCTTGTTATTAAAATACACTCGCAATTCTCTGTTTGCCAACTTGTTGTTTAGATGAAAAGCTGATACTTCAGTTTTTGTAGTACTTGGCTGTAGTCTCCATTTCTTAAGGTATTCGCTGAGGATGGATAAGTCATTCGTGAGAGTGATTTCTGTAGTTTCTAAAGATTGGTGGCTTGTTGCAAGGGTCCAGTCGTCAGCATATCCAAACTTCCGAGATTCGGTTTCAGGCATGTCAGCAATATAGAGGCTGAAAAGTAAAGGGGCAAGGACAGAACCCTGTGGAAGACCATTATTAAGTTTCATCTGTCTACTCGTCTCCTTTCCCATTATAACCTGGAAGGCTCTGTTGGTCAGCATGTTGTCAATGAGGTTAATTATCTTTCTGCAGGGGATAATGCGGGCCAGTTTATATATTAATCCCTGTCTCCAAACAGTATCATATGCTGCTGTTAGATCTATAAATACTGTTGCTGTCTTTTGTTTCTTTTGAAAACTAGCTTCTATAAAAGTTGTTAATGACAGCACTTGGTCCGTACAGCTTCGATGAGGGCGGAAGTTAGCTTGTTCAATGGGGACATTTTCTAGTATCCTGTGACTAATTCTGTTGAGGAGAAGCTTTTCTAATAGTTTATATACCATGCTGAGTAGAGCTATGGGGCGGTAGTTTTCTGGCTTATCGTTTGATTTGCCCGGTTTCGCAATTGCAATTATCTTAAGTTCGCTTAAGTGAGAAAGGAATGTTACCTGACTGAAGTATATCATTAAAGAACATTGCAAGCCACTGTTTCGTGTATGCACCACTGTGTATCAAGAACTCTGGATGGATACCATCAAAGCCAGGTGCTTTACCTGATTTAGACTTATTTAGACTGATTTAGATTTACATATATTTATAGAGAAACGTCTATAATCTGATATAAAATCATCCATAAGCTAGAGAGCTTATATTATTCTTCAAAAACCTAGTATTGGCTGGATAATAAACACGGATTTGACTAGTATAGATTGACTGTCTCTTTGTCAGTGGGCTAAAATTGTAGATTACTGTAAATACAGATCACAAAACTCATGATAATTATTAAGATAAAGATAACAGAAGGTCCAGTTTATCAAACCCCAGTAGAAAGAGTGATAAACTACAGCTACCTCGACACCATAATTAATGAATAATGAACCAACAACCAGGACATAAGAGCGCTATCGGAAAAGCTAGATCCATCTTCAACCGGATGAGGGACTCCTTCTATAGCCACAACCTAGCTCTTGGTATAAAAGGTACGACGAACGAAGATATGTGCAGAAAACTGGAATCATTTGAGATGTATCAAATCAAATCAAATCTCGAAACATACAATCTTTCGAACACAATATTGGAAATGGATCCAGATATGCCCTGCTACAAGCCATCCTGAACCGTTTATAAATAGATTGATTATCTTGGTATCGATACATTCTGCCGATAGTATCGTTATCGGTAATTCTAATTATCGGATAATATAAGTATCGGATTCTAACGGAGTATCGCAAACTAAAGTGCATATAAAAGTAATATTGTAAACTAATGGGTATTGACTGTTGATTAAAAAAAACGAACACCGGTTATTGGAATAACCGGTTTTTTGACCGGTTATAACCGACAGGTTAAACTGTAAGTAGAAAAGCCGGTATAACCGAAAACCGGTGTTTTGTCAACAACCGCCATCCCTACACGGCACCCACGGCCACGGTATACAGCATTCAAGCGCTCTTGGGTACCGCTGCGCAATTTCTCCTGCAAAAACAAGAATCGAATCACCGAGTGATATTACTCTTCTTCAATTTGCCTCAAATTCGCGGACATGCTCTCTTCTACACGCGGTCAAAACAAAACTACGAGTCCGATTTGGCTGAAATTTTCACAGTAGCCGTCTATAAGAATGTACTGTACGATAGTTTTCTCTTAGTAGTAGTAACAGTACTTAATCAGTATCTGAATAAAAAGTGTCTGCATTTTTTCCAAATAAAAAAGCATCATAAATACGAAACACTTTTGTTAGTTACAAATAGATCTATACCTTAACTTAAACTGTCACTACAAACATTAAAGAACACTACAATTTTATACCATTTTATGACGATATAATGGATATCTGAAAACACATATATTATTCAGTTGAGTCTGTGCCAAATTTCAACATATTTATGAGCCATAATATTGCATTTTAGAGCATTTATAAACTGTGGCCATATGAGAGGAAGGTGTTGCAAATTTAAACGGATTATGCACTTCCGTAATATATTAAATAAACGTATAGATTTTTGTTTCAGTAGCACATTTTAACTGAATTTAGTTATAAGTTATATTAACTGAGCATATGTATGTAAAGTGTGCCATTTTAAATTAAACGGAATTGAATATTAAACTATTAACATTTATATGCTTCAGAATATGGTAGAAATTTAGTTAAAATGATATTTATATAATTCAATCAAATATAAAGAAGCGAAAACATTAATTTTTAAATTTTTAAAAGGTATGGATAAAAATAAGTACCTTTATAATGTCCTTTTCATTCGTAACAATAAAATGATTAGTTTTCGGTATATTTGAAGTTAAAAATGAAGGGGCATTCATAATACGTTTATCAAAATAGATGTGCTGTTTCAATTTTAACTTCAAATATCTCGAAAACTTATAATTTTACGAATGAAAAATATATTTTTCTACGGCCGTGCTAAAAGAGCCACTTTCACGCACGCATTTCGTTTCCGAAAGTTGCACTTTCCCGCACGGCGTGCGTGTAAGTAAATTTTCCCGCACGGCGCGCGGGAAAGTAAAATAGCTTGTAATATGGCATTATAATATATTATAATACATCCAATAAACTAATATTTAGATATTATTTACTAATTTATTTCAAATTTATCTTATTGTGTTCATGTTTTAATGAAATTAGCGCGATAATTCGATGAAATAAAATTATTTTGACATAATATTTAAAAGTCAGATAAATAGACAATTACAATGGTTTTGAATCGTCGTCATGGAAACCAATATCGTCGTCGTGGTAACCCATTATATTGAAAGTTTGGTTTTGACAACCTTGTCAAATAATTAATTTGTGTATTTTCACTTCTAAATAAAAATTGTTATAACTCTATTTTTTGTGGCTTTTCTCCAAACGTACGGCCCTAGAAAAAATATTGTTCCTAACTCATGCGGAAAGTGTCTTCTCCGCACTCGACTGCTTGCCCGAACTCCTCTATCGCATCGTTCGGGTCAACGGCAGTCTCGTGCGTGAAAGTATCACTTTCCGCACTAATTAGAAAAATAACTATATTTACATAGAAAATATTGAAGAATCATAGAAGAAATTATTGCGCTAAAATAGGAATTCCACCAGTGGCGTAGAATTTGCGAAGAGTTAATCATTGACTGTCCCCTATCGTACACCTCTGGTAGTATCTAGAAACGTTTATCTATCATAATTTACTAGGGTATTTAGTACCTACACTTTTTGCTAAGTATGACAAGGATATATGTCAAAAAATAGTTTTAAAGTAGGTACTGGGTAAAAATAGTTATTAAATTTTTAAATAAAACACCTTGTAACTCAGTGACGAGCTACATTTTATTAAAGCGATTTAGGTTAAATCTTAATATTTTGAGGCTAGAATCTACAACTCAGAGATGGGCAATGAATCACCCTGTATAAGTGTTACTTTCTAAAATCACAAATTGCAGTATTGTTTAAAAAGTCTCCGTAAGTCGGTTTAATTTTATTTTAAAACTTTAAAGACTCCACCTAATTTTTATTATATTGATCACAACTATGAATAATGTATATCAACAAACTTAAAGTAAATTTCTTTGTCGACTAATGGACTATCTGGGGACAAAGAGGGTTACCTAATAATAATACGTAGGTAGAGCTCATTTATCATTCATCCCTTGTACGTTACAACTTATATCCCCAAACGTATTAAAACTTCGTAATGCTGTTCTGTCGTCAAGGTATCCACGGGTGATTTTATTAATTTTTACATTACAGAATCAAGGGTTACTTATGTCCTTAATATTATTTCAGGTGAGACAGATACAAAAAATTATTCTGATTATGCTCGAGAATTAATTGATAACATACAGTGTACTCCAGGGAAATAAGGCAAAAAATACCATGTTAGGGACACTGACCCAGCTAGGTTGCAAATAATAGATTTTTTGGGGCCACCCACAAAATGGGTCATTTTTGATGTCTCGAATTTCCTAAATCTGTTGTCAGATGTTATAGTCATTCTTTAACAATATCGCTGTAATAAAATTGTTACTAGACAGGTAAATTGTCATTGTATACCGGATGTACCAATCAAACTGTGTTTTTTTCTCAAAGTTGGCCATACCCTGTGGAACATTTTAGCATTCATGAAATACTGAAATTAAAACCAAACTTTGTTTTTTAATTCATTTGCTTATGTTGGATAATAAAAAAGTTAGGTACTTTAACAACTAGCCATGTTCTTCATCAATACAGGGTGTTTCTAAATAAATGCGACAAACTTTAAGGGGTAATTCTGCATGAAAAAATAATGGCCGTTTGCTTTGTAACGATATGTCCGCAAATGATTCGTTTTCGAGATACCGGATGTTGAATTTTTTCTTATAAACTGACGATTTATTTATTGCTCTAAAACGGTTGAGATATGCAAATAGGATTTTGTAGGTTTTAAGAGGTAGTTATTGCGCATTTTTTGACATACAATTAAGAATTTAATAAATAAATAAATACGGGTAATATTACCTGTATGCACGCCAACGGTGAATACAAAATTCTTAAGTGTATGTCAAAAATGCGCAATAACTACCTCTTAAAACCTACTAAATGTCATTTGCATATCTCAACCGATTTTAGAGCCATAAATACATCGTCGTTTGTAACAAAAAATTCAACATCCCGTATCTCGGAAACGAAGCATTTGCGGATATATGTTTATAAGCAAACGGTCATTATTTTTCATGCAGAATTACCCCTTAAAGTTTGTCGCACTTATTTAGAAACACCCTGTATTGATGAAGATCATGGCTACTTGTTAACACGTTGGCGGACAGAGCGTCTATAGACGTCTAATTTCCATTGGTGTAACGTGACACGACGTCTATAGACGACATTTTTAAAATAACTACAAAAAATGTTACATTACAAAAAATGTGACAAAAAATGTTACATTACATCTACAGATGCATACTAAATGTTACATAATGTCCATGGTCATCATCCACATGTGTACAAAAATGTCAAAACGCATTGTTTTCATAAACTATAAGCGCTAAAAGAAATTCAAAAATTTCCCTATTCTACTTTGCAAAATACATTTATAGTCTCACAACACTTGCTTATACATTTGACGCACTGTCCGTCAACGTGCTAATGTACCTAACTGTTTTATTATCCAACATAAGGGAATCAATCAAAAAACAGAATGTTAAGAAAACCTGAGGATATAGGTTTTAATTTCAGTATTTTAGAATGCTAGAATATTCCACAGGGTATAGTGAAGTTTGAGAAAAAAACACAGTTTGATTGGTACATCCGCTATACAATGACAATTTACCTGTCTAGCAACAATATTATTACATCTTTTTCTTGGAGAAGTGTATGCTATTCATCTTAATACCTAAACCCAAAAGAAAAAATAATAATTATAAACAAATAAGGGTCAAATATGGCAGTTTTTTCGTTTAAATCGCTGCAGGTAAAAATAGGGTAGTTTAATATATATCATTTTTGGAGTATTCATCTTTTAGTAGATGGGCAAAGGTTTAAAATGGCAGTTTTTGAATTTTGTCCCGATCAACTGTTGCTTCGGAAATTGTAAAAACACGCTAAAATTTTGAAACTCAAAAATTGATTATAAATTTTGCAAAAATGAACCTAGTAGTCGGAGAGATAGAAACGGATTTTGCTCGTGCTAAGTAATATGGACCAACTATACGGGGATATGTTGAATTAGTCGTATACATGACTTTCCCATACGGGCGGCGACCAGAGCGGGGACGAGAGTAGTTTAAAGGGGTCAAAGTTTGGTTTTGTGGTTTTTATTTTTTTTGTGACGTTCGTGATCGAAATAGTGCACCAAAATTTGGGACAAAATAGGTCATGACTTAACTAAGTAAAGTCTACAGGGGCGGAACGCTGTGTTGCGGACAAAAGGGTGGTGACAGGGGTGAATATAAAAATTATAAGGGGTTTTTTGTGACGTTCGTGATTAAGAGTGCACCAAAATTTGGGAATAAGTAGATCATGACGTAATTGATTTTACTTAGACGTAATAGATTTTACTTAGTCACGTCATTCCTAAATTTTGGTACACTATTTTGATCATGAGCATCACAAAAAGAATAATAAAAACCGCGACTTTTACCCCCTATAACTACCCCTGTCCCCTGCTCTGGATTCCGCCCCTGGAGATTTTACTTAGTTATGGCATGGTTTACTTATTCCCAAATTTTGGTGGACTATCTCGATCATAAACGTCACAAAAAAATAATAAAAACCGCGACTTTTGCCCCTTATAACTACCCTCGTCCCCCACGCAGCGTTCCGTCCCTGAAGATTTTACTTAGTTATGTCACGATGTACTTATTCCCAAATTTTGGTGCACTATCTCGATCATGAGCGTCACAAAAAAAATAAAAACCGCGACTTTCACCCCTTATAACTACCTTTGTCCCCCGCTCTGCTTTCCGCCCGTGTGGGAAAGTGATGTACACGACTAACTCAACATATCCCGTATATTTTGTCCATATTACTTAATTACTTAACACGAGCAAAATCCGCTTCCAGCTCTTGGACTATAGATCTTTGATATTATATTTGAACAGCTAAGTCAAGTAGTCCTTATAATGCACAAAAAAATTTAAGACGATGATGCGTCAATTAATTTAAATTTCATTCAATATTTGTTTATCCCACAGAGCCTCTTTTGCAATGTTATAGCTCAAAAAATAATATAGACACAGCGTTTCTGCGGGTACCACATGAAAGAAGAATACGGAGATGCTCTGATGAGATTTATGAAATCGAAATGCGCATAAGCACATAGTGGAAGCACTATTTTGAAATCAAATCTTAATCATCTTTTACTTTTAGTCTATTTTTATTTACTTTAGCGGGTATAAAGGAACTAGTCGTTAATGTTAAAGATTATTATCACTGTCAAGTCACAAGTCGTGAGTGCAATTATGGGTTTCCTTGTTTATTAATTCATCACTCTGTTCTGTTTTATTTATTTACCTCCTAAAAAGCGCAGAGGATAATAATCCGAATTTTAGTATCCGACCATTTTGACTTATAGTTCATAGATGGTGCTAGTAGCATCTTTTTCAATTATTTTAAAAATTACACCGAAAGATCATAAAGTCACAAGCTCTTATGGAAGTTCGTCACGATAATGAAGTGATATTTCTTTACAAAAAATAAGACTTTAAAAGGCATAAGTCGAATTTGTCATAACCACAACTTATTTGAATGTGAGAAGTGCAATGTACACTGACCGGTACAAAAAACGGCCACCCCACAAAATGGGTCACTTTTGATGCCTCGAATTTCCTAAACCTGTTGTCCGATTTAAGTGATTTTTTTAATATGTTATAGCCTTTTTCCTTAAGAATATCTCTAATAATATTGTTGCTAGACCGGTAATTATCTTTGTGTACCGGGTGTACCAATCAAACTGTGTTTTTTTCTCAAAGTTCACCAAACCCTGTGGAATATTCTAGCATTTATAAAAGACTGACATTAAAACCCAACTATAGCCTCAGGTTTTCTTAACATCCTGTTTTTTGACTCATTCGCTTATGCTGGATAATAAAAAAGTTAGGTACTTTAAAAACTAGCCATGTTCTTCATCAATACAGGGTGTTTCTAAATAAGTGCTACAAAATTTAAGGGGTAATTCTGCATGAAAAAATAATGACCGTTTGATTTACAAACATATATCCGCAATTGCTTCGTTTCCGAGATACGTTATGTTGAATTTTTTCTTACAAACTGACGATTTATTTATTGCTCTAAAACCGGTTGAGATATGCAAATGAAATTTGGTAGGTTTTAGGAGACAGTTATTGCACATTTGGTTACATGCAATTAAGAATTTTACATTCTCCATTGGCGCGCATGCGGGTAATATGACGGGTATGTCAAAAAATGCGCAATAACAACCTCTTAAAAGCTGCCAAATTTCATTTGAATATCTCAACCGGTTTTTAGAGCAATAAATAAATCGTCAGGTTGTAAGAAAAAATTCAACATCCCGTATCTCGGAAACCAAGCATTTGCGGACATATGTTTATAAAGCAAACGGCCATTATTTTTCATGCAGAATTACCTCTTAAAGTTTGTCGCACTTATTTAGAAACACCCTATATTGATGAAGAACATGACTAGTTGTTAAAGTACCTAACTTTTTTATTGTCCAACATAAGCGAATGAGTAAAAAAACAGAATGCTAAGAAAACCTGAGGCTATAGTTGGGTTTTAAAGTCAGTATTTTATAAATGCTAGAATATTCCACAGGGTGTGGTGAACTTTGAGAAAAAAACATTTTGATTGGTACACCTGGTATACAGTGATAATTTACCTGTCTGGCAACAATATTATTACAGTGATATTGATAAACAATAATGCTATAACATATATTAAAAAATCACTTAAATCGGACAAAGGTTTAGAAAATTCGAGCCATCAAAAATGACCCATTTTCTGGGGTGGCCATTTTTTGTGCCGGTCAGTGTAGATCCTCACACAAAATATTTTGCAAATTTTCACAATAATAAGTAAATCTGCAATAGGTCACCCTGAATGCCAGTGGTATTGAACTACTATATTTTTATAAATTAATTTTCTAACAGGATGTAAGTATGTTGGCAGTAGTTCGTCGACAAAGGTAATTTAACAATATGAACTACTATACCATTCGTTAGAGTATTGCTTAGCTCGACTTGTTTGTGCAAGAGAATACGAAAACTGAACAAACGCAAAAGAAGATAAAGAGCGATTTGTCCAATGCAATATTTCGAAACTACACTGCGCGTCAGAGAAAACGGGTACCCCTCAAAATTCGGGTCATTTTTGATGTATGGAATTTCCTAAACCTGTTGTCCGATTTAAGTGATTTTTTTAATATGTTTTAGCCTTATTATTTAACAATATCGCTGTAATAATGTTGTTACTAGACAGTTAAATTGTCATTGTCTACCGGTACCGGTTGTACCAATCAAACTTTGTTGTTTTCTAAAAGTTCGGAATACCCTATGAGATATTCTAGCATTTATAAAATACTGAAATTAAATCCCAACTATAGCTTCAGGTTTTTTTAACATTCTGTTTTTTTATTCATTCGCTTATGATGAATAATAAAAAAGTTGGGTACTTTAACAACTAGCCATGTTCTTCATCAGTACAGGGTGTTTCTAAATAAGAGCGACAAACTTTAAGGGATAATTCTGCATGAAAAATAATAACCGTTTGCGTTGTAAATATATGTCCGAAAATGATCCGTTTCCGATATACGGGATGTTGAATTCTTTCTTACAAACTGACGATTTATTTATTGCTCTAAAACCGCTGAGAAATGCAAATGAGATTTGGTAGGTTTTAAGAAGTAGTTATTGCGCATTTTTTGACATACAATTAAGAATTTTATAAAAGTCAAAGTTATCAACCTAATAAAATATTTAAAAATAGACTATCAAATTGAAACCTTATTGGACCATTTTCCTGGTAACACCTCCACGGCTCCTAAAAATTGCAAGCCAAATGGATGCTGCAAAGAAGACAAGAAGGAATTCTAAAACTTGCAATTCTTAACCCTGTCTGTTCGGCGTGGTAAATTCCCACGGAAAATGTACCTAGTAATCGACCTCAATAGGAGTAATACTAATATGAAATAAAAATGTATACCATTTTTATTCAGTTGCAATGCGCAGCCAAAACTGTCTTAATTTTCACTTAGGTCAGAGAGCGCAAATCAGCACACTAGTCGACGATTTCGCCTCTTATTAGAGGCTCATCAGAGAATCTAGTCCCCGTGACTTTTATTTACCCGTGTTGAGCTGCCCCCCCCCCCCACTTACAAAAATCAAAAAACAAATAGCCCTGATTTATGAGCTATTTATGAGCTCTTATATTCCGCAAACTAAAAATTTTGAGCTCGTTCCACTGAGCAGGAATTTGATACTTTAGTGGGGGGGGCTGAGTCAGCCCCCCCACTACTTAAAAATAGGAATATTGAATCGGTTTTTGCGGCATAATTACGAGCTATTTATGAGCTCTTGAAATTATATAGTTTCGATTTTTGAGCTCATCCTTTTCACCCCCAAACAACCCTTTAATTGATATAACTTACGAGAAAAATGCTGAGAAAACTTAAAATATATCGTATTGCGGATATAATTCCTATAGCGTATATACTCTAAGAATAAACTATTAAATCACGTGTATTTCGATTATTGAGCTACAACCCCTTCGTAATAAAACCACCCTATCTTCCCGGCTTAAGAGAAAGTTGTACTTCAAATGCATTAAATTAATTATTTGGCGACTACATATCATTTAATAATTTATAAGGTTCCAAATTACGCGCATTTAAATCAGCAAATTGCCATTTATTTTGTATAGTGCAGTCACTGAAAGTAAAAATCAACGATTACCTTCAATTTCGGTGAACCTTCATCGATTTTTACGAAAATTGGTCAGTGGTTAGAGGATACCTCAAGAAACAAAGGTGACATGGTACCACCTTGCGCCTTTACCCTGAGGGTGGATACCGCCCCTTCTCGGGGGTGAAAATTATTTTATAAAAAATAACTGCACAAATCTATAAAAGAACAAATTATAAGCAAAATTTATTATATAAAGTTATTAAAATAAGTCAATACTTATTAAGTTATTAAAGATCAAAAATTTTAATTATTCGTGAAATGCATGCTTTGAAGCGGTTTTTCGTAAATCACTGAAAAACTGTAAGTTTTTACAAAAAAGTTAATAGTAGTTTTATTCGTATAGCTTATATTCTAAGAATAAACTCTTAAATCACGCGCTTTTCGATTATTGAGCTACAACCCCTTCGCAAGAAAACCATCCCATATTCCCGGCTTAAGAGAGAGTTGTACTTAAAATAATTTAAATTAATTATTTGGCGACTATATATCGTTTAATAATTTATGAGCTCGCTAAATATACGCATCTCAATTATTGAATTGCCATTTTCTTTCTATAGTGCAGTCACTGAAGGTAAAAATCAACTATGACCTTCGATTTCGGTAAATCTCCATTCATTTTCACGAAAATTGGTGAGCGGATTTTGATGCTATTAACTTTTTCTAGAGCTTATTTTTGATAGGTATTTCTAAGTACTTTGACAAGTATTTAGTACCTAAGTGTTATAAAATGCATCTCTTTCCCGTTACTTAAGCTTGAATCCTTAGATTTGAAGAGTCACAGAAAAAAAATATACATTTAATTACCAATAACTAACTTTAAATTAACATTAAAGGGTTTTTCAAGTAAGCAATTTATTATATTTTTTATTAGCTTCAATTTTAGTGATAAACACTTTTTTGTAAAAACTTACAGTTTTTGATTTATTTATGAAAAATCGCTTTAAAGCATGCATTTTCTTTCACAAAAATTAAAATATTTTATCTTTAATAACTCAAAAAGTATTGATTTATTTTAATCACATTATATTATAACAAAGTTTGCTTACAATTTGTCCCTCTCTCGATTTGTGGGGTTATTTTTAATAAAGTAATTTTCACCCCCGAGAAGGGGTGACATATACCCCAGGTTAAAACCTCAAATTGTTATTGTTAATTCGTGAAAATGAATGGAGATTTACCGAAATCGAAGGTCATAGTTGATTTTTACCTTCAGTGACTGCACTATAGAAAGAAAATAGCAATTCAATAATTGAGATGCGTATATTTTGCAATCTCATAAATTATTAAACGATATGTAGTCGCCAAATAATTAATTTAAATTATTTTAAGTACAACTCTCTCTTAAGCCGGGAATATGGGATGGTTTTCTTGCGAAGGGGTTGTAGCTCTATAATCGAAAGGCTCGTGATTTAAGAGTTTATTCTTAGAATATAAGCTATACGAATTAAACTACTATTAACTTTTTTGTAAAAACTTACAGTTTTTCAGTGATTTACGAAAAATCGCTTCATAACATGCATTTTTTTCACGAATAATTAAAATCTTTAACTCACAATAAAACACTGAAAAACGTTTGTTTTTCTATACTTCCACAAAATTTATTACAACTATGTTATTACTACAGCTGTTTCGGCAAAGTGCCTTTCTCAAGTGATATATTTTACAATGTGTTTGCCTTTTTAAGTCTTTAACTGAAGAGGTATACAGATATAAATCTGAATGACCAACTCGAGACAAACAGCTCCCCACTCCTCAACCTCTTCAGTTAAAGACTTAAAAAGGCAAACACATTGTAAAATATATCACTTGAGAAAGGCACTTTGCCGAAACAGCTGTAGTAATAACATAGTTGTAATAAATTTTGTGGAAGTATAGAAAAACAAACGTTTTTCAGTGTTTTATTGTGAGATAAAATGAACTTCCATCAAGTAACGGTCGAATCCATCAATTATTTAAAATCTTTAATCTTTAATAACTTAAAAAGCATTGACTTATTTTATTAACTTTATACAATAAATTTTACTTTTAATTTGTTCTTTTATTGATTTGTGCGGTTATTTTTTATAAAATAATTTTCACCCCCGAGAAGGGGCGGTATGCACCCTCAGGGTAAAGGCGCAAGGTAGAATTATGTCACCTTTGTTTCTTGACATATCCTCTAACCACTGACCAATTTTCGTGAAAATCGATAAAGGTTCACCGAAATTGAAGGTAATCGTTGATTTTCACTTTCAGTGACTGCACTATACAAAATAAATTGCAATTTACTGATCTAAATGCGCGTAATTTGGAAGCTTATAAATTATTCAATGATATGTTGTCGCCAAATAATTAGTTTAATGCATTTTAAGTACAACTTTCTCTTAAGCCGGGAAGATAGGGTGGTTTTCTTGCGAAGGGGTTGTAGCTCAATAATCGAAATGCACGTGATTTAATAGTTTATTCTTAGAGTATATAAGCTATAGGAATTATATCCGCAATACGATATATTTTAGGTTTTCTCAGCATTTTTCTCTTAAGTTAAATCAATTAAAGGGTTGTTTGGGAGTGAAGGGGATGAGCTCAAAAATCGAAACTATATAATTTCAAGAGCTCATAAATAGCTCGTAATTCTGCCGCAAAAATCGATTCAATATTCCTATTTTTAAGTAGTGGGGGGGCTGACTCAGCCCCCCCCCCACTAAAGTATCAAATTCTTGCTCAGTGGAACGAGCTCAAAATTTTTAGTTTGCCGAATATGAGAGCTCATAAATAGCTCATAAATCAGGGCTATTTGTTTTTTGATTTTTGCAAGTGGGGGGGCCAGCTCAACGGGTCTTTTATTTAGCAGATGCCGCTAGACACCTACTACTATCATCACGTTAGTTGCAATGCGGGGACTAGCTGACTGAAGATTTTAGCTTGGGTCAGAGATAGCAACCTATGCATTCTCTGATGAGCCTCTAATAAGAGGCGAAATCGTCGATTAGAGTGCTGTTTTGCACTCCCTGAACTAAGTGAAAATTAAGACAGTTTTGGCTTCGCATTGTAACTGAATAAAAATGCTATACATTTTTATTTAAGAATTTTATGTCCACCATTGGCGTACATACGGGTAATATGACCGGGTAATATGACCCGTATGCACGCCAATGGTGAATATAAAATGCTTAATTGTACGACATAGAATGCGCAATAACGACCTCTTAAAACCTACGAAATTTTATTTGCATATCACAACCAGTTTTACAGCAATAAATAAATCGTCAGTTTGTAAGAAAAAATTCAACATTCCGTATATCGAAAACGAAGCATTTGCGGACATATGTTTACAAAGCAAACAGTTATTATTTTTCATGCAGAATTACCCCTTAAAGTTTGTCGCACTTATTTAGAAAAAACCTGTATTGATAAAGAACATAGCTAGTTGTTAAAGTACCTAACTTTTTTGTTATCCTACATAAGCGAATGAATAAAAAAATAGAATGTTAAGAAAGCCTGAGGCTATAATTGGGTTTTAGTATTTTATAGATGCTCGAATATTCTACAGGGTGTTGCGAACTTGTGAGAAAAAACACAGTTTGATTAGTCTACCCGGTATATAATGAAAATTTACCTGTTTAGCAACAATGTTATTACAGCGATATTGTTAAAGAATAAGGATTTAATATAAAATCACTTAAGTTGGACAACAGGTTTAGGAAATTCGAGATATCAAAAATGACCCGTTTTGTGGGGTGCCCGTTTTCTCTGACGCGCTGTGTGTAAGCTATCGGGAGAGTCAAGTTCTAGATTGCGCTGTTATAAGTTGTACCCTGTACTGATTTGGTTCTAGAAGATTGAGTATTTGACAAGAGCAACAACAATAACAATGCTCATAGGATTGAATTCTATTTATGTGGAAGAAAACGAGCGTCCACACCGTGCTAAGATCGCCAATCAATATTTAAAAGAGATTAGCATCGTCCCTATGAATTACTTAGCCAGCTTTCAATTTCAATCTAATCCAACATCAGCAGAACATACTGGAGAGACGGATTAGTACACGGCAGTGGCGGCTCGTGATTTTTACAATAGGAGAGGCTATACCTAACTCTAAAATCGCTAGACGAATTTGCACTAGCAAAAAATTGCGCCAAAAAATGTAATGTAAGGCCCATTTTTACACCATTTTTATTTACATTTCATAATATCATCATAATTCATAATTTCATAATATCATATCATTTTAAAAATAATTAGTCTAATTGTAAAAGTTTAATACAGTCGAACCCACTTATAAGAATACCTCTTAAAGGAATATCCCGGTTTAAGGAATAGAAATTTGAGGTCCCGAAACATTTATAGTAGCAATCAATGATCGGTTATTAGAATATCCCGGTTATAGGAATACTGTTACTTGGCACAAAGGCTATTCCAATAAGCGGGTTTGACTGTACCAAATTTTGTGTCGTTTATTGGTTAACAATTCCATATTTGTAAGTAGATATGCATATCCAAATTAATACAGATTTGAAGTTTTGCCGTCCATACAGGTTGAAGGTTCACATTTTTTAAGATACTCAACTGAATTTTTTTAAATCTAAACGCGGCCTACTGCGAATCCAAAAACATGATAAATTACCGATATTTTGCTTTGCGTTACAAATATCGGAAAAAGTTATTTGAACCAGTTGTTCCAAATATTATTCTAACCCCAAATACCAAATTTCATAACAAAATTCGCACTTTTAGTTTTTTTCATTATTTTTAGTCAGAACCCTAAAATTCGTTGACCCAAGATGCACGCAACAGCAACGGAGCCGAGAAGCTAGTTACCTCCGTTGGTAAATCTCCGGGCAGCGTGTGATGGCACCGTAGATGCCACTGTTAGGAGACCGGGTCTCCTTAAACGCCTGCTGCGCTGCGCGGAGCATTAGCAACGGAGGCTGACCGGCTTCTCGGCTCCGTTCGTGCATCTCGGGATAACCCAGGGTCCTGCCCACAATAATAATAAAAAAACTGAGACGCAATCATGCGTTCTACTGCTATTGCTCCGTGCGTATGGATATTTAGTGATATGCTTATTCTCATGAGGATCTTTCAGTGCGTCACAGTTTTTCGATTTCCTTCTAACGCATTAAATTGTATGTGACAGAAAAAAACGCACGTCGGTGATTACATTTCGTCGGTGACATTTATAACATTTATTCTAGTTGTCAATAGATGGCGCCATAATAGAAAATAAAATAATAATTTGCGAATTATATAATATATCTACGAATATAATCTGAACAATTTATAAGACTATAAAAATCAAAGAAAATACCATTTTATAAATGCAATAAACACAATTGATTTGTTTTTTTGCCAAATTGCAAATAAAATGTGACAACTGTCAGATTTAACTAAAATGTCATGTCACTAAAATGTATATTATCACGGACTTACCTTTTTTTCTATCATTTGTGACGCACTGAAAAATGCTCATGAAAAGAAGCATAATATGGAATTTACACGTATAATAGTGAGAGGGCTTGTTGTTTTTCGCGATTCAAGATAAACAAAACAGTGTAGCGTGTGTAAAAAATTTATGGGGAGGCTAAGCCTCCCTTGCCTCCTCTGACGAGCCGCCACTGGTACACGGGAATAACTTAACTGACCTTAGTGCGGTGTTTCATGCAATATGAGACAACTTGGTCAATTGAACGTTAAATATTTAATTATTTTCTCCATGAGTGACGTATTCAGGGTGTTAGAATATAAGATGATTGTGCAGATTGTAGTGTTCCTGTATCCAATTTTTTTGTGGAACGAATCTTTAGATATAGATAAGTTTTTTGTAAGATCTATATTATTTATATTTGAGCCTCTTGTAGTTACACCCCATTTACAATATGTATATATCATGAAATCTTCTACGCTAAAAAATAGACGTGGATTGAATTTTTTGCACCTAATGTACGTATTTATTTACAGTAGTTTTCGACGTAATTTATGTTAAAAAAATATTTCAATTTAATACTACACTAAGCCAATAAATATTCTTCTTCTTCGTCTTTATAAGCAATTCTGCTTGTTCATTGGCGGACTGATACCTCTATTGAAGGCTGTCACTCCATCCTTTGCGCGGTCAGTTGATACTGACTTCTTCTGCCGATTGGTGATTTATTTCTTGCTATTTTGACACACGTGTCTCCCCCATTCTGGTTATGTGGTTGTTCCATTCTTTTTTTCCGTTTACTGTCCATTCGTTTATACACTGTACGTTACATTTTCTTCTAATGTCTTTACTCCTATTTCGATCTTTTAACATATTTCCTGTAATTCTTCTCAGTACTCTCATTTCTGCCATTTCTAGTAGTATTTGTGTTGTGGTTGCATCGGTCTTGTTTCTGATATGACATTATTGGTCTTGGACTGGCTATATAATATAAATTCTTGATTTTATCAAAGTGTTAATATGTCGGTTTTGCTATAAATGATAGTAAGGCATCCTGCCAGTCTATTTGCTTTTTCTACTTGATTTCTCACTTCTTTGTTCAGGTCTCCATTGTTGGATAGTGTAACTCCAAGGCCTTTTATTTCCATTACTTGTTCAATACTGATGCCACCAATTATTTCTATTTTACATCTGATTGGTTCTTTCTATCTATCTAATCAGCCCTAAACATCCATCCTTGGATATAGGCCTCCTCTTCCTTCTTCCATGCCTCTCTATCTTGGGCAATTTGCATCCAATTTGACCCAGTGTGTTTCTTCAGGTCATCCGACCATCGCATCTGTGGCCTTCCCCTTTTTCGTTTGTGGTTCCACGGTCTCCAATGTATAATCATCTTAGTCCATCTTTCATCCTTCTACCGTAGGGTGTCCGGCGAACTTCCATTTAAGCTTTGCTACTTGGGTAGAGACATCTTTCACTTTTGTTTTGTTACGGATCCATTCGTTTCTTTTCCTGTCTGAATGTTCAGCATTTGTCTTCCCATGGATCTTTCTGTCTTTGCTATTTTTTCCATATTTTCTTTTGTAAACGTCCATGTCTGAGAGCCATATATTAGAACAGGGAGTATACATTGATTGAATACTCTTGTTTTTAGGTATTGCGGGTATTTTCTAGTTTTTTCTAGTTGCAAGAACAGTAGAAGAATTACAACGATTACTTACAAACATAAATATTGCTTGCAACAATTATGGCATAAACATTAATATCAAAAAAACCAAGTATATGGTCTTCAGTAAAATCATGACACAACCAGCACATATTAGTATAAACGGCATTCAAATTGAAAAAGTATCAAGTTATAAATACTTGGGAACTTTAATAAACGAAACTGGAGACCAAAACAATGAAATAAAAAGACGTATCGAAATTGCCAGGGCCACCTTCATAAAGATGAGAAAATTCTTCTGCAACAGAGATATAAGCATCCCTCTACGATTAAGAATGCTAAGTGGCTACGTATTTAACACGCTATTATACGGTGTAGAGGCCTGGACTCTCAAACAGAACAACATAAAAAATATTGAAAGTTTCGAGATGTGGTGCTACCGTCGAATGCTGAAGATAAGTTGGGTTGAAAGAATCACAAATCTTGAAGTAATACGAAGGATAGGAAGAGACCCAGAAATTTTATTAACGATAAAACGAAGAAAACTCGAGTATTTGGGTCACCTGATGAGAGGTCATAAATACGCATTACTTCAAAATATAATGCAAGGAAAAATAGAAGGAAAACGGAATCCAGGCCGTAGAAGAATGTCGTGGATGCGGAATTTGAGAGAGTGGTTTGGCTGCACCACTAATGAACTTTTTAGGTCAGCTGTAAACAAAGTCAGGGTAGCCTTGATGATTTCCAATCTCCGATAGGAGTGGCACAAGAAGAAGAAGAAGAAGGGTATTTTCTGTTCTTTAGAATATAAGACAGCTTTCCGAATGATGCCCAGGCCAATCTTATGCTTCTGTTTATTTCTTCGGTTTGATTTTCTTTATTTAATCTAGTAATTTGTCCTAGATATATACAGTGCTAGTCAAAAGTCCGTACCCCCCGTCGTATCTTTTGAACGGTTATACTTATAATAGTGAGATTTGAAGGGAGGAAATAAACGGACGTAGGCTTCTTAACTAGTGCTGACAGGTGACGTAATAGTGACAGATGACTTTACAGCGCCACTGTGACAGATAATTTTAAATGGGATCTTATGGCAAGTAATACCTCGTTTGAAAGATATTCAAAATTCCTATTCAGTCATACTAATTTTTTTTGGATATAAATTGATTTTGATTTTGGTGAATAAATGAAATATATATAAAATTGTAGTTTCGCATTTAATTAATAAAAATTCAAATGTCCGCCTATGGTTTTTTTGTCAAAAAAGTTCACGTCTTTCAGTTCTCTAATAGTTTTTACGTCAACGTCAACCCTTTTGACAAGTAATCATAGGCGGAGGTTTGAATTTATATTAATTAAATGCGAAACTACAATTTTATATTATTTCATTTATTCATCAAAATTAGCTTAAACTCAAACAAAATTAGTATGACTGAATAGGTATTTTCAATACCTTTCAAACGAGGTATCACTTGCCATAAGGTCCCATTTAAAATTATCTGTCATAGTGGCGCTGCAACGTCATCTGTCACTATTACGTCACCTGTCATGACTAGTTAAGACGTCTACATCCGTTTATTTCCTTCCTCCAAATTTCACTATTATAAGTATAACCGTTCAAAAGATACGAGGGGGGTACAGACTTTTGACTAGCACTGTATACTCTATTACTTGTTGTATTCTTGTTTGTGCCACTGTAATTATTAGTTCTTCTTGTTGATTGGTCATGGTTTTTGTTTTACTATAATTCAACTTCAGTCCTATCTTTGTCGATTCTCTATCTAGTTCTTCGATCATTCTTTGTAATTCTTCACTTCTTTCTGTTATTAATACAATATCATCAGCATATCGTAAGTGATTCAGATATTGCCCGTTTATGTTTATACCCAAACCATCCCAGTGTAGTTGTTTGAACACATCTTCTAGCGCTTGGTTGAATAGCTTGGGCGAGATGGTATCTCCTTGTCTTACTCCTCGGTTTATTTTAATAGGCTCCGTTTGTTTCATTAGCTTAATAGTTGTTGTTGCCTTATCATATATACAGTGGAACCTCGATAACTCGGATTAATCGGGACCGCGGCCGATCCGGGTTATCGAAAATCCGGGTTAGCCGGAGAATATAGTAAAAATTAATAAATAACCTCCATTACAATTACAAAAACATGAAACACGTATGCACAGTACACATCTAAATTACGTATAGTTTTATAGAGTGTAGAGTTTTGTTCATTTCTTGGTAAAAAACTCAGTCATACTGTAGAGATGTACCGACACCATAATATGGTAGGTCTGGATCCTGCGTACAAAAAAAAATTGATAAATAGCAAGCTGAAAATTTGTTATTAGCTTAAGGGTGTCTAGTCAGACAAACATTAATATATGGGAACACTGGAACAGGGGAAGTTTTAACTGTGGGACAGGTTAAAAATTTGGAACGGTCAGACCACGAAAACGGCACATGTATTTTTTCCGACAGAACAGACTTAAACTCTCCGAACAGAGATTAAACTCTCATGCAAAAATCAGACTGCTATTTATCACCAAATTGGCGTTTTAATGAGTGGAACATGTAGAATATGTCAAATGACAGGAATTATGACAGGTGATAAATAGCAGTCTGATTTTTGCATGAGAGTTTAATCTCTGTTCGGAGAGTTTATGTCTGTTCTGTCGGACAAAACAAATGTGCCATTTTCGTGTTCTGACCGTTCCAAATTTTTGACCTGTTCCACAATTAAAACTGCACCTGTTCCAGTGTTCTCATATATCAAAGTTTATCCGACTAGACACCCTTAAGCTATTAATAAATTTTTAGCTTGCTATTAATCAACTTTTTTTTCATACGCGGGATCCAGACCTATGGTAGCATAATATCATATTATGATGCTGCAATAAATTTATTTTAAAGATTCGTCTTTATCAATCCTACCTAATGTTTCTACTTTCTTTTCCATTGTCACTGCAACATTTTTACGTTTTGTTACCATTATGTAGACAAAGCAAACACAATCTGAAGCACGATTACATTACAGAACGGAAGTGATTAATAGGCTGTACTACACACAATACAAGAATTTTTAAATAGTCACGTCTTTTTTAAACAATGCTAAGACAGTTTGACATAAATAAAGAAAAAGGAATACAGACAGGTGTCTGTTCTTTCCGATAAGCTGAGACGGTCGCTCTGGCTGCCGCCGTGTGCATGAATCATTTTTACTATTGTACTTATGTGTTCAAATTACACAAATACACATTATCTCTGAAATATTATTTGGCCTACATACATTTTTATTTGATAAAATTGTTAAATTGTTTATTTGTTAAATTTTTGTCTGATGAAAAACGGTCCGGGTTAGCCGGACTTCCGGGTTATCGGGGGCCGACTTATCGGGGTTCCACTGTATTTGTAATTAAGTCGGTCTATCTGTAGTCTATTCTGCTGTTTTGTAGGGAATTCTTTACTGCCCAGTGTTCCACACTATCAAATGCTTTTTCTATTAATATCTTCATCGTTAAAAGGTGGTCACTTGTACTGAAGCTCTTTCTAAATCCGGCTTGTTCTTTTGCCTGGTATCCATCTAATTTAGTGGTTAATCTGTTTGTAGGGGAAAGGAGGATGAGAGGGGCTGGTTCTATAAGTTTGTAAAAAGAAAATAGTTAATAGTTGTAAAAAGAATAATATTCTCACCTTCCTACATTTGGTAGATCAAAAATATATAAGACATCGAAGGACCAGCAACCAATTGATTGCAAAATTATAAGTTAGTAACAATAGGGAACAGCTAATAGTAGAATAATAAGTAGATAATAATAAGAATAATAAATCAAATTTAAATTGACATAGTTTATTTTTATATTAGACACAAATAGTATTAGACACACATTTTTGCAAGAAGTAAATAAAATGGACAATAACAGTAATTAATGAGAAATTAAAAGTAATAAAAATTATTTTGCCAACTAATCACCTATACCTAATTTTATACAACTGTTCTTAAACCAAACTATATTTACATGCGATAGAACAAGAAAGTGTATTTATAAAACCGGCAACCCTGCAATGCTGGAGCTTGGTGCCGTATTTTTGTACAGGTGATCAGCAACAATTGATACTTCTCCTAGTTTAATTGTATAATGCAGGTACTTACAGTTTAGATTCACAAGCACTGAATTTAATACATACTAACTTGAATAATAATAACTTGCTTTCATTAGAAAAGCGTCAGATTTAGCGTGCTTCCAGTGGGAAGCGAGGAACGCACTTTTTACATGTTATACGGTCAGAAGCTGGAGATGAAGTCTTTGTTTTAGGGGCGAAGGGAACTAAGGGAATTTAAGTCAGGTATATGATTTTGGGCAAATAAAATCTGACAAGCGCAGAATATAGGATTAGGAAGAAAGACAGCATGTGTGCTGAGAGCGTACGGTTTTAGTTTGGGGGATAGAAAAATATTAAAATAGTTATTATTAAAATATTAGAATGATAGAAACTATTGTAGAAAAGACAATTTTCTACACTGTTTGTTAATATCTTGGTTAATAGTTTGTACATCACATTTAGTAAAGTTATGGGTCTGTAATTCTTTAGATCCTTTTTATCTCCTTTCTTAAATAGTAACAATGTTACTGCGTCGTTCCAAGTGTTGGGTATTTGTTTTGTCATTAATACTTTATTCATAAGTATGTACAAAACTTCTCTAGTTGTTTTCCCACCATTCTTTAGCATTTCTACAGTTATCCCGTCTTTTCCTGGTAATTTATTATTCTTCATCTCCTTGAGTGCTCTTTTTATCTCATTCTTACCGATTTCTGGTTGTAAGTCGGAATTGACAAATCAACTACAAATAAAAAAAAATGTCAATTCCGATTGGTTCTTTACTGATGGCTATTGTTTTAATTTTCTGAGATGAAATTGTCATATTAAATTCGTTGGCTGTTATGTTACAACTGTGAACTAAACTTTGCAGACTATCTTCATCTTGGGTTATCAGTATTACATCATCTACGTAACAGAGTATTTTTACTTCTTTATTTCCCATTCTGTATTCTCTTTCTTTGTTGACTCTTTTGATGATTTCATCCATGATTAAATAAGAGCATAGGGCTCAATGAGTCCCCTGTCATATTCCGCTGTCTATAGGTTCTGTAAAGCCACGGTTTCTTAGAACAGTGAACGACGCACGGCATACGCGTATAGCAGAATCTGTTGTACTCGACGCACGGCAGATTTGAGTGAGTCGGTTTGTTAACATAATTCTGTCGCCCTCAAAATAGTTTGAGTTTGACGTTTGTTCTCACGGAGGGTGTACGTATAAAAATGAATTTTGACAAAATCTAGGCAATAATTTTATTACTCCTAGAAGAGGATGAGGAAGTAGAGTTGATAATACTAAATTTAAATAAAATAAATAAAAATGTAAACGAAACTTTTTCATGTCGTAATACAGAAGGTGCATTTAAATTAACAGTACAAAGAAGATTGTTTCAGAACGATTAAAGATTTCGAGAATATTTTAGACTTTTCAGGGATTTATTTGAAAATGTATTACAATTTATAAGATGATATTACTAAAAATCCCTACAACAGAAGACAACATCCGATTTCTACAGAAGAAAAATTAAGCATACCTTTGAAGTAAGTTTTTTTATTTAGAGAAAAATAAAAACAAGTTAAGTACCTACAAAAAAGAAAACTTCTTAAAAATGTAAAGTATATCATAAATATAATATATTACATTTGTACATTGCTATTAATTGATTCTGGCGAAAATACAAACGAATGCACGCTCTGAGATCCTATATTGGTTTCCAAAAAATGTTCGCAACAAGAATTATTTGTTGTAATAGGAACCAATTCATGTACCTAGTTCATTTGCAGCCAGCTCAATTTCATATCGCGAAACAATATTCATCACTTCAGATTTTATTCTTGCCTTTTCAATCGTAGGAAATTTCGATACTGTGAAAGCAACACTTTCAAAAAACATGTTTATAGAAGGATCACCTGATTTTTGAGCCAATTTCGATGATGTTTCCGACTTTTTAACAAGTTTTTCAATCAAAGCAGTTCGTACCTCTCGTCCCACTTTTAATTCACTCATTAATGAGAAATCTCTGTATTTAGACATTGACTTTTTCTGTTAGGAGACTCCTTGTCAGACTAAAATTTCAGAAATTTCTCTTATGCGGAAGTTATTGAACATTTATATGTATTTTATATTACCATTACATTGACAAAAATGGTTTTGAAGAAAAAGAAACTAGCAAGTGTATATTTCTGGCTCCTGGAGCCAGGAGTAATAAATCGTCTAATACAATAACCATAGAAATATATGTTCGGTTACCTTTGAAGCATATGGTGTCTTTGAAAGGCACTACTGAAAGGTTTATAGTACCTTTTGTTAAAGGCAACCTGCTTTTCTCTTTGAATATTTACCCAAAGTATTGACCTGAAAAGAGGTCAATTTAAAAAGAATTATGTGCATTTGTAAATATTTAAAAATACGAAAATATAATAATAAAAAATGAGATATTCAAAAGCATACTTTAATAGTGATCAGGGATCTGTAGAATGGCAAGACTAAATTGTGTCACGTGTTGAATAATAACGATACACTTTATTTTGTACCAACGTTGTTTTATTATAATGCATGCTTCAGTTTAATAAATAATACATAGTAATAATACCAATTAAATACTAATACTATCAATTTAATACAAATAACTTTTTCATTTACTTTGTGCAATTAAAAATATGTCAAATCATGTAAACTTATTTTTATTTGAATAAAATTAGTTTACCACCATGTTTTTTTATTGGCTTTAGGATAAGACCATGCGGCCAGAAACAAAGTAAGTAGTACATAATATAAACATAATACAAACAAAAAAATTATACATAATATAAACAAAACATAAATAAACACAATATATATTATCTAAATTATCTAAATAGTAATCTAAGTTAAGGTTATCTAAGTTTGACCGACCTTTTTGTTAAGAATAGATATATTAATCTTAATAAACATTTTGTGATAAGGACAAGGGATGAGACTTTTCTCATCCAAGGGTTTTTCTTATCATTTTTTATTAATTATTGATTACCTACATACCCACCCCACACGGTAAGGCAGGCATGTAGGAAATCAAAAGGAAAGACATTTAAGGTTACAAGCCTAATCTAGTCTTCTATAACTTAATTTTACACCACTTAATTTTACCACCATGTTGTACACTGTGAGTTCAGCTGAACGTTTGCGTCCAAATCAAATCTGAGTTGATTCCAGCGCACACCGTCGACGTACGCTCTGCTGTCGGTCTTCAGAGCGCGCAACTAAGCAGAACCTAACAATCCGTTAACATACAGAAACCATTCCTTTGATTTGGACTGACGTGCGCGGCGTTCGACTGACTGTGAGTTGTGCGTCGCTCACTATTCTAACAAACCGTGGCTTTAGTTGCTCTTCTATTCTGACTTCCATTTTCTTGTTTTGGTAGATGTTTTCAATCATTTTTATTATATCTAGGGGAACTTGTCTATTATACAGAAGATGTATTACATCTATGTCTTACTCTGTCAAATGCTTTCTTCAAGTCAATCAGGCATAAGAAATACTGGTTTATTATAATCTAGTATTTTCTCAGTGATTTGCCTTATAACGAATATTGCATCTGTACACGATCTTCCAGTAGAAAAACCCTGTTATTCATCTGCTAAAACTATCTCCTGATTCATTATTTCTTGTAAAATTTTAGTTGTAAGTTTTAGGGTAGTATTTATTCAATTGATACTTCTTTAGTTTTTTTTATTGTTCTTACCTCATTTTTTAAATAGTAAAATTAGTTCGCTCGTATCCCATTCTTGAAAGGTATTTTATTGTGTTTTATACTTTTGTTAAGTAATGTTATTAATTTTTCTGTCATTGCTGCTCCACAATATTTCAGTAATTCGTTTGGTATTCCATCTATACCTGTAGCTTTTCTATTCTTCATTTTCAAGGGTTTTTCGAACATCCTGCATAGTTATATTAACTTCCTCATTTCTGGTGTTTCCGGTTCTAGCCTTATTTGTTCATCCTCTGCATACAGCTTTTTTTAGATATCCATGTATCCTTTCCTATGTGTTTTGGTTATATTAGTTTCTTTAGCTCCGTTCTTTGGCCTCTTTATAAGCGCCATATTTCCTTTTGCAGACCATAAAAATCATGTTTTATTTCTTTCGAAAAGCGTTCACAGTAATCACTTTTAGCCACTAAATCTGGTGAAACTAAATAAACTAAAATTGGTAAAATATTATAATATAGATTTTCAAACGTTTCTATAAACTATATAGAATTTCTAACGTTCTTTTCAATTCTATATTGACTTTGACATAATTCGTTGGAATAAAAATATGTGTATTACCTCAAACTTTTAACAAAGACTTCTAGGAAAATTCTTACAACAAGAAATTAATAAATAAGTCCCATGCTTCATAATATTCGAACCCTAAAAATTTACTTTGACCTATAAAACTTAAACTGTTCTCTAGACTTTAGTTGTTGTAAAGAGAAAATAAAATCTATTCATTAAAACAAAAACTCATAATCGGAAAGAGAACATTTAGTAACGCAGATAGCTGGTATAAAACAATAAAAACAAGCTAACTCGGTTAATAGTTACCTACCACATACTGGTACTTAATTGCCACCGAACCGAATTGATTTAAAATGAATCGTGCAAATCATTGTGTCCCAGATATTTTTATTAATGCGTTAATTTTCATTTTACAAAACAGTGCTAGTATGGTAAAAGTAAGACTATAAAATTTTTCCGACTGAATTTGTTTCAAATCATCGAGCAGGTGTTTAAATGTACGGGGCCTGAAACTGAAACTGAAATCCAACCTTGACCCAGAAAAAATTATTAGAAAATCTGTCTACAAATAATTACCACTACAATAATTAAGGCACATATAGACTGGGAGATATTATACAGAAGTTCAGCCACGATTTTCTAAGTCCTGCCTTTTGCAATACTGGAATGGTAGACGATGTACTTACAATCTGTGGAAACATCCACAAATTTCCTGTGACATTTTCCTGTAAAAATTAGATTTTCCCAAAAAATAAAAATAGGGTTTTGCGATGAATTTCTAAGTCCTGACATATCCGTAGATAGACAGGATACTATCGATTTTATGAAGAAAATTTTTTGGGCAGGAGGGTTGCAAACGGGGTAAAGGAGTATATATGTATACAAACATGTAAGGAAAATAATGAAATTTTCATGATTTTCTAAGTCCTGCCAACTTAATAAACTAAACATATTTATTTCAAAATGATCAAAAAAAATATTGGCATGACGTCTCCTAATGTTTAAGTATTCTTGTCCCTTGGAAAATTCTGCGGAAAATTTTCACCCTGATTCCGTGATTTTTTAAGTCCTGCCTTTAAAAAGTTATAATACTCAAATACAATCAATACCTTTTCGGTACTCGGCAGGAAGGTTAAACGGTTCTTGTAAGACGGCAGGAGTCCTAGATTTGTAAGAAAATTCGTGAAAAAGTCAACGATTTTCTAAGTCATGCCATTTTGCACATGTTTCAAGAATCTTAATATGAGTCTATATACAAAGAGGCAGGATGGTTTTATGGTTATTTTGTATACAGGGTGGGGCATTAGTGTGGGCTAGTCCAATTACTCGTTTGTCGTAAGATATACGAAAAAAGTTATTTAGGTAAAACATGTGCCACAGATAGGACTATAATTTAACAGTATTTTCTAATATACAGGGCTACCCGTTTTCACAGGTTGAGAAAAATTTATGTTTTTTTTAAATGGAATACCCTGTATATTTTTACATTTTTGGATTCTACTCGATGTTCTGTTTAATAAAATATAGTGTTTCGAACTATTATACGAGGTAGTCTAAAATATAATTACGTTTTTTTTTTAATTTTGTAGGAACATTCACACCCTATACATATTGTTAGTGATTTGATATCCAAACTTCTATTAATTTATGTTTAAACGATTATTAATATAGTCTACTATTGTCAGTTAATAATAGTATACCAAAATGTTTAATTTTAGTATACGGGGTTGGTTGAAACTTGAAACTCGGAATGACTATTTTCTGAGTTTTCTTAAATGGGACACCCTGTATTTTAGTATTATAATAAAATGATATTTAATGGTACCTTTTTATTTGCTAAGCATTTTCTATACCATATTTATATATTAATTTCGGCAGTAAATTGATACAGACAGATTACTCAGGTGGTTTTTGGGGTTTCTGAACAAGAATGTCACATTAGAACAGATCTTTACCTAGTGCTCGAGGTGACTGATATACACGCCGTATTCTTAAATTTCGAGACTTTCAGATACTAAAGTGATGCAAGTAGATTACTCGAAGAGTTTTGTGGTTGCTGAACTGAATACGCCATCAGAATCGACCCCGAAAAACTCTCTTAAATTCGAGATCAGTCACCCTGGGCGCCAGGTGCTCCGAGGGTCGGCTGTAATGTCATATTCGTGTTCGGCCATCCCAAAAACCATCGACTATTCTGTTTTTTTTAATTTATTGCCGATATCCCACGAAACTCCAGATGACGTGCCTTAGCAGCAACTCTGGGCACTAGATGATTCTGAGGTCGGTTCTGCTTGCGTATTCGTAACTCCATAAACCTCCCAAATAACAAAATTTTGCCCTTCATACACTAATTTTGACAGGTTTATGCACTTTTGGATGCATGTTATGCACTAAAATGCAATTTCCACCCATTTTTATATTATACACCTTTTCCTGATGTTATCCTGAACACAATGCAAAAAGTTGCAAGTAGATAGATGCTGTATTTAAAAATCGATTTATTCTGGTGTTGTTAGTGTTAATACATTTTGCTATCAAATATAGGAAACAATATCAGGATAATATCTACAATATCAGGATAATATCTACCACTAACAACATACAGGGTGTCCAGAAACTCTAACAAATGACGACCGGAGATTCCTCAGATAATTTTAAGGCAATTTAACACAATTCACCTAATCTGAAAATGCTTCCTAAGGCAGATTAAAATAACATAAAACGTGAAACATGAGACGTGAAACATGAAACTTGAAATAAGAAACAAATAAATTGTGAAAAAACATTTGATTTCATGTGATATACTAATCGAAGAAACAAAAAGAAAATTTGTATAGTAGACAATGGAAAGTTATGACGAGGTCGTTGCTGTCATGGCAAACCTTTATTACTGTCTAAGTGAGGCCGCAGATCAAAGAAACGTGAAATAAAAACATAAAACGTAAAACATGAAACAAAATGAATTGTGAAGGACGAAACCGTTTCATATTAAATACTAATCAAAGAAACAAAATGAAAATTTGTATAGCCAACAATGGAAAGTACTGATGACGAGGTTGTTCCTCTTGTGGCAACTTTTTACTACTGCCCAACATCATAACCATAGTACGTATTTGGTTGCAAACGAACTAAGTAATCATCTTCCCAAATTTAAATCATTTTATAGACTGAGTATTCAAACATCTACATTGTTTTATTGTGGGTCCTGGTTTAAAGAAAACTGATATTTTCTTATCATTACCTATTCGAGTACCTCTCCAGGTTATAATTGTACAACTCTTCGTTCTACTTTACAGCAGAAACCAATGCAATATTAAATTCTTGGTCGGAATTCATATTATGCACGTAATTAACTGTCCAAAACAATGAAACTGAAACCGAAAAATACAACAGGATCTCTTTCCTGAAACAGATTTCACCAAGATAAAAATGTTTTATGTGCATGAATCACACTCGCTTCTTGTGTGTGCGGACTTCTATTTGGTTAGCTGTGTTTTATTTTCATGAAACGTGTTTTACGTTTCATGTTTTATGTTTCATGTTTCTTTGGTGTGGGGCCTCTCGAAGATAAAAAAGTTTCAGGCACATGAATCACACTCGTTTCATTGGTGGGCGTACTTTTAAATAGACGGAGGCCTATGACCACTGACCAGTACTAGAAATTCACAATTGATAAAATCGATTCATCTCTGGAAGAGAAATAAACGTAGCAGTTTTCGTTTTTCTAAATAGAATTTTTCTAAATTCTTTTAAACTCAAAAAACCAAAAAACGAAAAATTTTTCACATCGATTTTTCTAGAACACTGCGTATTCTTCTGAGTTAAAGGAAAAGTACCTTTTAGTACAAAACTATCCCAGAATTCAATAATCCAGTGTCAGAGATGCTTAAAAGTTCGACAGAAAAGTTATTCGATAATATATCTGTTTCCGTACCCAAACGGACCCCTATGACCGGTACTAAAAATTGACAACTGATAATTGACATTTGACAATTGACCTCTGGAAGATAAATAAGTGTACCAGTTTTCGTTTTTCCAAATAAAAGCGTTCTGCAGCTATTTTAAAGAAACTAATTACAAGACTTCGATATGCTTCTTCTAGACGAAGCACATCGAAGTAGAGGTCGTCCGCCAACCAGATGGTCTGATGACATTTGTAAAGTTGTAAACGGTTTTAAATTAGTGTTTTTTAAGCATACTCGACATGGTATGACTCAAGAAAAATGTGATGATATGAATATGTTTGTATAACACCCTGAAATAATTTTACAGACAGATAATTTAATTTTTTTATACGAAATAACTATACAACCATCCTGCCCCTTTGAAAATAGATTTATATTAACCTTCTTGAGATATGTGCGAAATGGCATGACTTAGAAAATCGTGTAATTTTCCACGAATTTTCTTACAAATTTTTTAACTATATATAGTAAAAAAGGTGTAACTAAACATCCTGCCATTTTGCATAATGTATACTGAAATTATTTATTTTGTAACAAAATTTATTTTATGACTTAGAAAATCACGGAACCAGAGTGAAAATTTTATACAAAATTTTCCAAGAAACAAGTGCAGTTAAACATTAGGTGACGTCATGCCAATATTTTTTTTGGTCATTTTGAAATAAATATAATTAATTTATTAAGTTGGCAGGACTTAGAAAATCATGAAAATTTCATTATTTTCATTACATGTTTGTATATATGTATACTCCCTTAGTCCTTTTGCGACCGTCCTGCCCAAAAAATTTTCTTCATAAAATAGATAGTATCCTGTTATTCTATGGATATGGCAGGACTTAAAAATTCATCGCAACTCCCAATTTTTTTATTCATGGAAAATCTAATTTTCACAGGAAAATGTCACAGGAAACCCGTGGATTTTTCCACAAATTGTAAGTACCTTCTCTAACCTTCCAGTATTGCAAAGGGCAGGACTTAGAAAATCGTGGTTGAACTTCTGTTAATATCTCCCGGTTTAATAATATCACATTGTTTCATTAACCATTGCATACCCTGTTTAAAAACAGATTGTGGCCGTTGCTCAAAGAATGCTACTTTAACAGGCGGGCTGAAAAGTTCGTAGGCTGACATAGAAAGAATTTTTTTTTGATAAAATTTGATTTTATTATTCAAAATAGTTTCCTTCGAGGGCTCTACAACGATTATGGCGGTCATACAACTTTTCAATACCATTTTTATAATACAATTTGTCTTTAGCCTCAAAATAAGCCTCAATTTCGGCGATTAGCTCTTCATTGGTGCTAAATTTCTTTCCAGCGAGCATTCTATTGAGGTCAGCTAACAGGTAGTAGTCGCCGGGAGCCATATCTGGTGAATACGATGGCTGCGGAGGCAATTTGAATCCCAATTCATGAAATTCTGCCATCATTTTCATTAGTTTGTTACACGGTGCGTTATCTTGATGAAACAGCACTTTATTTTTCTTCAAATGGGGGCATTTTTACACGATATCGTCGTTCAAACGCCCCAATAGCGCAACTTAATAGTCGCTGTTAATGTTTTTTCCTTTTCAAGATACTCGATGAATATTTTACCCAGCGCATCCCAAAATACTGATGCCATAACCTTGCCAGCCGATTGTTGCGTCTTTCCACCAAGCTTTGGAGTCGGTTCATCACGTGCAGTCGACCCGGCAGACTGTCGATTAGACTCCGGTGTGAAATGATGGAGCCATGTGTCATCCATTGTAATATATCTACGCAAAAATTCGGTTTTATTACGATTGAATAGCTTCAAATACTTCTCCAGAAACACCAATTCGTTGTTGTTTTTGATCGATTGTGAGCTCTTGCGGCACCCACTTCGAAATACCCAAATGTTCATGCATATTATATCCAACACGTTCCTTTCATGTCTTTACAGTCTCAACTTTCTTGAACAACTTCACTTTATAGCCACCCCAAATTATTTTGTGGACTTTTTTGATATTTTCATCGGTAACAGCCTCTTTGGGGCGTCCACTGCATGCATCGTCCTCGGTGCTCATTTGGCCTCGTTTAAACTAAGCAAACCATTCCTCAATGGTTGGTTTTCCTTGTGCAGAGTCCGAATATTGTTTATCAAGCCAAGATTTGGCTTCAACAGTATTTATTTTCGCCAAAAAGCAATCAAATATTAAGCTACGAAATTCCTTTTTATCCATATTTTTTAAACTAACATAAGTGGCTTCACTTAAAATGTTATACATATCTCATAAACTATAAACTAATAGTTCGACAGCTGTCAAATTTATAAACGAATCTTTTGAAGGTTAGGGCTGACTAAAAATCATATATATTTAATACCAGTAGAGCCATCTATGTGTCAGCCTACGAACTTTTCAGCCCGCCTATTATTTACCAAAGAAGGGTAGAGTATTTTGTACTTAATTATTATTTTGTACTTATTTATTATTTTCCAACTGAAAACGAATCCGTCGTTTTCAATGGCGCAAATATGAGAAAATGGCAAGAGGACAAATCGTGACTGTAGAGTGTATGCGTCAATATCTTCCATGTCTTTAGTTGTTGGTTTTTTTGATACTCTAGCAATACGAGGCCGAGCAGAAGAATGAAATCGTGAGAGGTTTTCTAGACGGTTTTGTTTTGAAAGTTGAACTTTAAACTTCTTTGGTGGAGGAGAATTTGCGCGTTTTCATTGCATCGCTGAAAGCTTACAAGATGTTCCAAAATAATGACATCAAAATTCGTCGCCAGCAATTATTGACGAAAGAAAGTCATTACCGCTTTGCCTGTATCCAGAGAGATGTTGCAAAGATAAACTTATTGGCAAGCTTTTTTGGTCCTCTGAAAAAAGGAGGAATCTATTGCATATAAACTTTGCTGTAACCCAGTTTGTGTACGATACTAAGGACATATTATACCACAGCTATTTCTCAGTTAGAATTATTATTTTTAATTAGTTCGTTTGATTTAGAGCATGAGACATGACAGTTCAAACAAAACAATAGATAATTATAGAGAATGTAATGTCAACATAAATTTAAGTCCCTTTTTAGATACAAATATTAATTTTGATTTCAACAGTTTATAAGAACAAAAGTAAATAATTAATTTAACAAAAAAAAAATCAACCAGAACCAGCTGTTTCCTTCACATAAATATAAAAACTTGATATTTTAGTCCCCTTTTTAGACCCATTTAACCCAATCTAAATTGTACATTGTTTCTTCTTGTTTGCTCCCATAAAATAAAATAAAATCTGTTACCGTCCTTATTTCCTTCAATAACAAACCATTTGCCTGGATAAACGGGATAAACACACTGAAGTCTTCCTTAAAATTTGTCAAAATGTCAAATTTTTAAACTTCAAATATAAAACTGGTAAATGCAAAACTGCTAAATAAATGTACTTGTATTACAACTTCTTCAAAGACCCAGGATCGATAAACACATACAATTTTTGTACTACCGGAACATCCTAGCAAAAAAAAGCAATAAAAATAACTGAACTAACCTCTTTAAACTCAAAACCAATAAACTGACCAAAAATGACTTGCTTACCTTTAACATGCAAAAGGGTCCATTAAACAACTCTCAGCCTGGCCATCAACAAACATCAAATTAATCTTTAGAGGTTTTCCACAAAAAAAATCTTCACGTGCCCCAAATTTCCAGCACACCAACGGATACCTCAATAAAAGAATTCCCAGCACATTCCACCAAAGGATTGAAAAACTACCATTGAAATTAAAAAAAAAACTGGGAATCCAAATCGCCGACCAGGCTTCAAATGCTTTCTCAAAAACCTTTATTGAAAAAGAATGAACGTTGTTATTTTGCTACCATGGCGTTCAAAAACAAAAATAAACTCTACAACAAAAATCTTCTCTCACTAACTCATACAAACAGCATATCCATCCAAACATACAAACTATACATCCTCCAATGACAAAATAATCGGTAACTAAATAACCAAAATTCAACAAACGTTACTACCAAATTTTCAACCGTAATAATTATTATTTTAATAATGTATAAACATTCTCAATTTCTTTGCAAAACGAAAATGCAGCAGCTGCATAATACTCTGGTTAAAGCGGAGAGTGCAGGAAGAGTCTATACCGGTTTCGGAGATCTTTTTCCCCTCATCAGTAAACCCATATCGTCTTCTCTCCGCTTTAACCATTTACCACAGCTTAGGGCCTTCCCGAATTGCAAAGAAAGAAATGTCACGGATGAACTAGGGCCATCTACCGGAAAACAAACTAAGTTATCAATCGAAGCAGCGCAGAAAACGACAATAAATATCGCCTCCGTACCACCAGATTGACAACAGGTGGAATACTTTATTTGGTTACACCTCCTGAGACTTTTACAATTTATAAGTCATACAGGTGCCGAGATATATTATAAATTGTAAAAGTCTCAGGAGGTGTAACCAAAGAAAGTATTCCACCTGTTGTCAATCTGGTGGTACGGAGGCGATATTTATTGTCGTTTTCTGCGCTGCTTCGATTGATAACTTAGTTTATTTTCCGGTAGATGGCCCTAGTTCATCCGTGACATTTCTTTCTTTGCAATTCGGGAAGGCCCTAAGCTGTGGTAAATGGTTAAAGCGGAGAGAAGAGGATATGGGTTTACTGATGAGGGGAAAAAGATCTCCGAAACCGGTATAGACTCTTCCTGCACTCTCCGCTTTAACCAGAGTATTATGTAGCTGCTGCATTTTCGTTTTGCAAAGAAATTGAGAATGTTTATACATTTTTAATTCATTTACTCTTTTGAGTATTAAGGAATCTTTCTTGTTGGAGCTTTACCATGCTGAGTAGATGAGTTGTGAATTATTTAAAATTCTCTCATCTTAATTTTCTCGGCACCTGTATGACTTATAAATTGTAAAAGTCTCAGGAGGTGTAACCAAAGAAAGTATTCCACCTGTTGTCAATCTGGTGGTACGGAGGCGATATTTATTGTCGTTTTCTGCGCTGCTTCGATTGACAACTTAGTTTATTATTTTAATGGTTAAGCGTTACTGTTGAAGTTCAATTACATTATTTATTTTTTCACATATTTTCTTTCATTTCATTGTCATTTTGTACATTAATGTCGCTAGGAAGTATGCAATTCCCAATTCTAGATAGCACATTCGCACTAAAGTTCATTACGGACCAGAAAAGTTACACAATTTTAAATGGCTCAATTGCTGCCGAATAACTTGATAACTATCAAATTTATAAAGCCATTTCAAGATCAAAAATGAATAACCATTTTCAATTTCGTTGCAACAAGAAACTACAGCCGCATTATATTCTAGTTCAATCAGAGAGTGCAGCAAGCACCTCTACCGGTTTCGAAACTTAGTAGTCTCTCATCAGGAGGCACATATGCTGCTCTCTCTGATCCAACCAGGACAAACCCCGGCGTGCAGTTACGGATTGCAACGAACTAAATGGCAGGAATGCCCTAGCGGCAACTGCTAGCAAAAGACTAAGTTTTCAATCTAATAGCACATAAAATAATATCAAAAATATTACTCTACATCCCACCAGATTTAAAACAATGGGAACCTTCTCTGGTTACACTTCTGAGGCTTCTAAAATTTGCAAGCCATAGCGGATGCTGAGACTAAAGCAGATGAGGGAATTTTAAAATTTTAGAACTGAAAAGGTTTTTATAGGTATCCACATTATTGGGGTATTAACACATATGTACACACTACACGTCAGAGAAAAACGGGCCACCATCCAAAGTTAGGACATTTTATATGTCTTTATAATATATTTCTCCACTTTCTTTTAATTTGTTTTATGCTAATTAAATTAAACGAATTATCACGTATTAGCCCATGTGGTGAAACCGCTCCCGTCTGAAAAAATTTCTGATTCGGTTTCTTTGTGGATTTCTATTCAAAAATGTCCCCTTTAAACAAATCCGAAGGGTGCCGGGCGGAATTTTTGGGTAGAAATTGTTTAAACAATTTTTTTAAACAAATACAAAAGATCACCTTTTTTTGGTCTGGAACATATATTTTTAGGTTTTTTGGATCATTCTAAACAAGAAAGGTATCTTGTAATTTTTCTCAAACATTGATAGTTTTCGGGTTATGGGTGATTTAAAATCTGAAAAATGCGTAAATACGGATTTTCGAGGCTTAAAAACTCATATTTAAATTAGTATTTGTGAGGGTGTCAGATACTTAAATTGAAGATTAAACATTCAGCTTCAAGATTCTGAAGAGCATCGCGTTTAACCTTAATTTATACCGTTGATTTTAATTGTTAAATATGCGTGTTTATCCGATTTTTTTGCCAGTGCGGCGCGCTCTATTTCAAAAATCTCATATTTTCGTCCGAAAAATATTTTTTCTAGATTTTTTAAGATATTGTAAATAAAATAAGTTTCTTAAAATTTTTTATAAGCGATTTAAAATCCGAAAAGTACAAAAAAAACGCATTTTCGGATTTTAAATCGCTTATAACTTTAAAAATATCAACTTGTGAGAAAAATGTCAAGAAACTTATTTTATTTACAATGTCCCAAAGAATCTAGAAAAAATATTTTTCGGAGGAAAATAGGAGATTTTTGAAATAGAGCGCGCCGCACCGGTAAAAAAATCGGATGGACATGCATAATTTAACAATTACAAAACAACGGTTTAAATTAAGGTTAGACGCGATCATTCTTCCGAATCTTGAAGCTTAATGTCTAAACTTCAATTTAAGTATTGGCAACCTCAAAAATATTAATTTAAATATGAGTTTTTAAGCCTCGAAAATGCGTATTTTCGCATTTTTCAGATTTTAAATCGCCTATAATTCGAAAACTATCAATTTTTGAGAAAATTTACAGGATACCTTTCTTGTTTAAAATGACCCACAAAACTTAAAAATATATGTTCCGGAGCAAAAAAACGTGATCTTTTGTATTTGTTTAAAAAAATTGTTTAAACAATTTCTGTCCAAAAATTCTGGCCAACACCCATCAAATTAGTTTAAAGGGGACATTTTTGAATAGGAATCCACAAAGAAACCGAATCAGAAATTTTTCCAGACGGAAGCGGTCTCACCACATGGACTATATACTGAAAAACTAGATTGGGCCTGTAAAGGTAAATTCGCAAAATCTATTAAACCATAAAATTCTCAGAACTCATCATTCACGAATTAACGAAGCTTCGCGGAATTGATGGTTTTAGGAACTCTGTGAACTAATGTACTCTTTCTGAGTTTCTGAGATAACTTAGTATGCTAGTGTTCTCCTTACAGTGAATTGTATTTCTTAATAACGATGGAAACTATCCAAAGTCTGTTCAGATTTTTATATTGTTGGAAAATGGAGCAAGCCAAAAAGATGTGGCAGGACAATATTTGCAGAGAGCTTACCCGAATTGTTGAGATCCAATCTCATCAACAGTGGTCCCATACGGGTGCCAAAAGGAAGATAACAGTCAGTGCAGTCATTGCTGCATTACGACACCAGACGCAAACTGCTATCATGCATCATGCTCCATATTTAGCAAGCCCGAGGACCAGTAATCAGCGGTTGTAGTGTTCGACGAAGGTTTAGGGATTGAGAGCTTGCAATACTGCAAGGTGGGCCATTACTTACTGCTGCTCACAAAAGGTGCAGACTTGCATTTGCCGGTGAACACGTTAATTTGACAATAGGCGATTGGACAAAAGTATTGTTTACGGATGAGTGTAGAATATCAATTTATGGTAAAGACGGTCGAAATAAGGTCGAAAAAGGTCTACAGAAAGGCTGGAGAATGTGATACTGCCTGCACTCGGTCACACCTGGCTGCTTTTTATGATGGCTCAGTAATGTTTTGGACAGGGATTTTTTAAGGCACACACGGATTTCGTCTTGATTGAGAGAGGCGCATTATCAGCACAAAAAACATAACGGAGATCCTACAACACCACTTGATACCATATGCTGGGTTTAATGGAAATGGTGTTCTGCTAATGCAAGATAATTCGAGATCACATACGGCAAAGATTGTAACACAGTATTTTGAGGATAATGGTATTCCAAATATGGACTGGCCTTCTCAAAGTCCAGACCTTAATCCTAATGAGCATATGTGGAGTCTTCTCAAAGGCGTGTAATAAGTCGTATACCTGCTCCCATGGATGTATAAATAAAGTCTTATTATATATAAATAATATTTTAAATAAAGTCTTTATTTATACGTAAATAAATAATATTATAAATAAAGTCTTTATTTATACGTCCATGCCTGCTCCAACAATAGGTGAAAAGCTTCCAATGGCTCTCATTAAGAAATGGACCACTTTTCCCCAAATGGACATCAAGCGTGATCACGTGATCAGTTCTATGCCAAATCGAATGATAAGTGTCATCGAGAACTGTGGTGGCGACTCACATTATTGAAACGAGTGATATATGCCTTTTCTTGACTCCATAATTCAATATTATTGTGAAAACTGTAATGCTGGGGCCACAGTAACGTCTAATGCCGTTAATTAAGGCATTATTTGCCATCTCTGTAATGCAAATAATGCGTTAATTAACGGCATTAGACGTTACTGTGGCCCCAGCATTACAGTAAAGGCACATCGAAATTTTCAATACATTTATTATTTTATCGCCTACCATCTCTAAAGTTATTTATTATTGTACTCATTTGCCCTCATTTGCGGCAGTAAGGTAACACTTTATTGTACTGAAAGAAGAATTTTACTTTATCTGCCGCGATTAATCAAATTAACCGAGATTGAATGTAAGTGGTCGATGTCAGTCATCGAATGGCGAGTATCTGAGTGAACTTAAAATTTATTTACTTTAATTATTAAAAATATTGTACAAAATTTACATTATTATCAATTAAATGTATGTCAAAAAGTGAAATTCTGTAGTAATTTGCAATTATATTCATACAAAATAAAACAAAACTTTACAGATTTAGTAATTAGGTATTCGATAACTATCGATAACTATCGATTAAACATCGAAACCGGACATCATGCAAAAGTCATCTGTCACTACTGTCATACGAAATTTTTATATCGTCTAAAATTAAAAAAATTCTTAAATTGCTAGTAAGTGTTAATGTTTTTTATGATTGGCGATAAAATTTTGTATGCACCACGACAATAAAAACTCTTTATCGAACTCGTCTGTTACTCGCCTCGCTCCCCCTGCTCGTAATATCAGATTCGTTCGATAAAGAGTCACTTTACTGACTTGGTACATAAATAACTATTATCAAATTTTTTCTTGTTTTCCATTTGTTACTAATGATAATGTCATGTTACGTGCTACAAGAGTTACTGAATCAATACACAATAGAGAAATAATGATATAATTAAGAAAAAAATCAAAAATTTCTTAAATGTTATGGGTGCGCAGTGTATATTATATACTGTGACATTTGAGAGTAGCCCATTTGAAATAATTTTTAAATTCCTTGTCACTCGTTTATGACATTACTTTGGGGATTATAAAATATGGGTTGTTATAAAATATTAATCATAGTATAGTACTCGGAAGCTCTTTTAAAAAGGTTTATAAAACACTGCCACTGCATGCATGTCGTCCTTTGTAGCTTTTATTATATTTATCCTGGATATGAAGCGTGAATTGCATACTACAGACAGAAAATTATTATTTCATAGAGCCGTACTTTAAAAATACTCCGTGATTTAAACTATATGATGTCACTTTGCTTTATGCAATTTTCCAATGGCCTTATACAATTCTAGTTTTTATGTTAGATACTAATGATGGTATAGATTTGTTGCAATCAAGATAGTTTAAAAAAAACGCAAGGCCATTATTTGACTTTTACAAATATTTTAGATTTATTCAACAAAAATAATTTTAAAAAATGAATAGTAGGGGAGCCCAAGAGGGGATTTTTGCAGTTACTCAGGGTTGTACCATGAAAATGTACCTCTACCATATATTGGCTCTTAATGCAGGGGAGTTCGTTAAGGAAGGGGCGAAAAAAATATATCCATAGAAAAACTCGAAATCGTCAGGCTAAGATAAGGTAAGTTAAGTACCTACATACATGCAAAACAGTGTATATTTCAAAAAATCTGACGATTTGAGCGGAGCGTAAGAAATAGGTGAGTCCCAAAGTTTCACAAGAAAAAAGCGAATATTTCACGAAATGAATGACAGATCGAAAAACTAAATAATATGTACTCAATATTTTTCAAAAATCTATCGAATGATACCAAACACGACTTCCCACGGAGAGGGGTGGGGTTAAATTTAATATTTTAAATACGAATCCCGCAATATTTCGCGAAATGAACATCAGATCTAAAAACTGAAAAATACACTTATTCCATATTTTTGAAAAATCTATCGAATGGCACCAAACACGAGCCACCACGGAGTTGGAGTGGGAGGTTACTTTAAAATCGTAAATGGGAGTCCCTATTTTTTATTGCATATCTGGAGTCCTTACGTAAAAATAAGTAACTTTTATTCGAGACATTTTTTCGAGTTATGGATAGATATATATAATCTAAAAAAATTGTTGGAATTGTTGGAAATGGAAAATTAAATTAAAAATGGAAAGTCCCCAGTAAAATGGAAAACTTTACTTAACTTTTTTTGGTTTTAGGACCTACTCTTCACAACCCAATAGGTCCCCATAACGCTCGAGTGACTGCACGTTTAGCATACTTTGGTCCCCTACCAGAATGATGGGAACATAAAAGTATTTTAGAAGTGTGTAAAAATAGTTACTTCCTAGCTGACCGTTTTCAGCTGATAAAGCCATCTTCAGAGCTTTACTACAATGACATAATCACTTTATATAATTTTAAATGTTAAAATGTTTATGCTTAGATCAAAATCTACCACCACTTCCCATTCTTTATTGAAAACATTTCTTTTGAAAAAAATCCTTAAAGTATTCTTTCTCCAAAGTTACAAAAACTTGGAGGATGGTTGAAAATGTTGAGTTAAACTTGAAAACAGTTGAAAAACATCTACAAACGGCACACTTCACAAAAAGACGTTAAAAAATTTGAGCATGGTAAGGTACAAGCACCCACCATCTTGAGTCGATGAGGCTGACAGAATAAACGGGATGTGGTTTTTTAATGTCCTTTCATTTAGACATTTAGAAAATTGGATATGGATTTCCCAGCTGGTCTACAGACAATCATACAGCGTGTGCCAGCCAAATGGAATAAATTCAATAGTTCAAATACTAATTGTTTTTTTGAAAAATGCTTAGATCCGTCGATTAGTATTTTAAATCTAAATTTTTTACATACAATAGTAATATATACAGGGTGTCCCAATTTAGAGATATAACGTCATCGTTAATTTTCTTAAATGGCAAAACAGTGTTATTTTAATGGCTATTTAGATAGAGCGTGTAAAGCTATGCATAACTGCAAAATATCAAATTTTTATTTTCTAACATTTTCAAGATAATAAAAAGTAAAGTTATGTCTGTAATGTGGAATAAACTTAATAGTTCAAATAATAATTGTTTTGTTTTAACCTGTCGATTAGTATTTCAAATCGAAATTTTTTACATACAATAATAATGTATACAGGGTGTCCAATTTAGATATTTAATGTTATTTTTTATTATCTTGTAAATGGTAAGGCATAAAAATTTGATATTTTGTAATTATGTATAACTTTACACACCCTATCAAAATAGCTATTAAAATGACAGTGTTGCCATTTAAGAAAATCCAATGATGACGTTATATCTCTAAATTAGAACACCCTGTATACATTATTATTGTATGAAAAAAATTTCCATTTGAAATGCTAATCGACAGATCTAATCATTTTTCAAAAAAAAACAATTAGTATTTGAACTATTGAATTTATTCCAAATTACAGACGTGACTTTGTTATTTTTTATTATCTTGTAAATGGTAAGGAATAAAAATTTCATATTTTGCACTTATGTATAGCTTTACACACCCGATCAAATAGCTATCAAAATGATAGTGTTGTATTTAAGAAAATCAATAATGACGTCATATCTCTAAATTTCGCGTTTTTTACTTTTCCATTATGGTTTTGGACGGCTTGAAGTTTTCATGGTGGTTTGCATGATTCCAGTTATTGACAGACGTCATTTATGAGATTGCTTTTATCTTTGATGCACATACAATTTATTTTCCTGCTTAGCTCCCCTATTCCTTAAGTATTGCTTTCTGTTTTTTTCATATCTTTTCCTAAGCTTTCCGTTGACCTTCCGTGATTATGACCAGAGATATAATCATTATAGTTTTTTATAACTATAAAAACATTTATGAAGAGCAAGACATACGTAATTTTGATTATTTATGCCTGCATGAGCAATGTGGTATATTCGATGTATTATCTGTATTAATGAGAGAGCTAATAATCGGCAAAATAATGCTAAAGATGGAAAACATAATATGTTGTAAAATAAAAAGAGATGAAACTAGTAGAGGTGAAAATTTATCGATAGAAACCTATAAATTCATATTACATTACATAGTTTCCCGCCTTTAGACGTATCGGGAGAGTATGACAACAGTCACTGTGACAGTAGAAATTTACAAAATTCTCCTGTCACAGACGTCTAACTAAAGGTGGGAAACTATGCAATGTAATGTAAATTTATAGGTTCCTATCGATAATTCTACAACTATACTAGTTTCATCTCTTTCTATTTCCCAATGTACTGTGTTTTTCATCTTTTGCATTATTTTGCCGGTTATTAGCGCGCTCATCACTGTATATTCTTTTTTTATTACATAGACAAGATACTATCACTAGATCAGTGGAGTAATGTGCCTTCAGTAAATAGAAAACGTTAAAATGATAGCATTATTTCAGCTAATAGCACAATATCAATAACTGTTACTAATAGAATGAAAAAGATCTATTGATTGAGGAAACACTACCTACTTACGTTGGATAGAGAAGGTAACACAGATTTTATGAAAGTTGCCAGTTTTAAGAAAGGATTTGAGTAAAGAAAAGGTAATTATAATAACTGATATGTCATAAGAAAGGTGTAAAACAAGAAGTGCAAAAAATTATATAATGTATCTATATTATACCTATAAACCGACATTCATTTTGTTAGTTCTTCACAAATATTTAATAAGACTTGAATAAACACTAAAATTTCGATCAGACATATAACCTAACCGCCCGAAATTATTACATATACCGTGTTATGAGTGTAATCTGTAATCGTTTTTTATACGGTTTTCCTGGAGAAAGAAGCGTTGTTCTCTGAGAGAGGTAGTTATAGTATAGTACGGCATGCAGGTAAGCGTTAAGATCGATTCTCACTATACACTCCGTTTACTTTCCATATCCGTTCCATACACCTCCCATTAAAATTCGATTCTCACTATACGTTCCGTTTACTTCCCATACCCGTTGCATACACCTCCCATTATTTTAACTACCATTCTCAGTAGACGTCGCTGTTAAATATTGTATTTTGTTCCAGTTTGGTAACATTTTATTCTAAGTTTTTGACAAGAATACGCGTATTTTTTTCCGGTCTGATCAAATGTGGACTAAAGAAAATTTAATATTATATTGGATGGAAACAATCATCATCTTCTTCTTCTTCTTCTTCCTCTTTCTAAGCAATTCTGCTTGTTCATTGGCGGATTAATACCTCTATGGAAGGTTATCACTCCATCTTTTGCGATACTTCTTCTACCGATTGGTGATTTATCTCTTGCTATTTTGACCACATGAGTCTGCCCCGTCCTGGTTGTGTGGTTATTCCATTCTTTTTTCTATTTAGTTTCCATTCGTTTATACATTGTACGTTATATTGTCTTCTAATGTCTTCACTCCTCTTTCGATCTCTCAGTGTATTTCCTGTAATTCTTCTCAGTACTCTCATCTCTGCCGTTTCCAGTAGTCTTTGCATTGTGGCTGTATCGGGTTTTGTTTCTGATGCATATGCCATTATTGGTCTTACACTGGCTTTATACTTCTTTATATTTCTCACTTCTTTGTCCGGGTCTCCTAGTATTGACAATGTAATTCCAAGGTATTTTACTGCCACTACTTGTTCAATACTGATACCATCAATTTCTATTTTACATTTGATTGGTTCTTTACTGATTACTATTGTTTTAGTTTTCTGAGAAAACTAAAAAGATGAAAACTAAAACAATAGTAATCAGTAAAGAACCAATCAGTGTTGAACAAGTAATGGAAATAAAATACCAAATAAAAGAAGTGAGAAATCAAGTACAAAATGCAACTAGGCTAGTAGGATGTCTTAATAATACTATATGGCGAAACCGACATATTAACACTGAAATGAAGTCAATAATTTATAAAGCCAGTGTGCGACCAACAATGACATATGCATCAGAAACAAGACCCGATACAGCTACAACACAAAGACTACTTAAAACGAGACTACTAGAGATGAGAATACTGAGAAGAATTACATGAAATATGTTGAGAGATCGAAAGAGGAATAAAGACATTAGAAGAAAATGTAACGTACAATGTATACACGAATGGACAGTAAATAGAAAAAAAGAATGAAACGACCACATAGCAGAATAGGGAGACACGTGTGGTCAAAATAGCAAGAAGTAAATTACCAATCGGTAGAAGAGGTATCGGCCGACCAAGCAAAAGATGGTGTGACAATCTTCCATAGAGGTTATCACCCGCCAATGAACCAGCAGAATTGCTTATAAAGAGGAATAAGAAGATATTGGATGAAGAAAATATTTTAATTCCTTGGCAACAGCCGGCCAAAATAATGTTGTCTTTAAATGTATTATCACTGTATTTTTTATTTTCAAAATTATAAAGGCTTGCCAGACAAGTTCTATAAATTTTTTGTCGTTCATATTATTTATCTCAACAACTTCGACTGCACCGTTATGTAAACAATATTCCCCCTATCCATACCCTACTCGACAAGTCACACCTTGTCGCAGAAAAAAATACGTGACTGAACCGCAAGGTAATAGCAATATTCACACTATCCATAGGGTACCCGATGCGTCGCCGAAAAATACTTAGCCGATATTGAACGCAAGGCTTCGGGAATGTAGGTAAACGGAACGGAAAGTGGGCATATACTATATGATTTGTATTTAATAATATTTTATGAAAACGGAATGCCACGGATATGGAAAGTAAACGGAAGGTATAGTGAGAATCGACCCTTAGTCGGCTCTAAATTTTGTCTGAATGGATTATGTTAAACGTAAAACCAACCGAGATTATAATGTAACGCGTAAGGCGCGTCATAAGCCGCACGTGAAACGTAACACAAGCAACCTCAGCGAAACAATTAAGGTTTTGCAACGGAGTTGCTACCGCAAGACTATGTTAGCAATTAAGTAATAAGGGATGTTTCAAATAGAGGAACTACTAATTAGATATTATGTAGCCTTAAACGTTCATACAGTATGGTGCAAATGTCTGGAATAAATTCATTATTTCGGAAGCCAACGATTTTAAGAAAAAATCCTGAAACAGGTCGATTTTTAATTTTAAATTATGATTTTTTGACATATATCATACTAGTGACGTCATCCATCTGGGTGAAATAATACATGCAATAAATCTGGCAAAATCCATTAAAACTGCGGGGTCTGATACAATTCCAACTGAAATAATTAAATTAATATCCGAGGATCAGATCAATGTATTAGCAGACTTATATAATACTATATACAGGGTGTACCGAAAAGATTGGTCATAAATTATTCCACAGATCCTGGGGTCAAAAATAGCTTGATTGAACCTAACTTACCTTAGTACAAATACGCAAATAAAAAATCGATCGACTTGAAGCATTCGAGATGTGGACCTACCGAAGAATATTAAAAATAAGTTGGGTAGATAGAATAACAAATGTTGGGGTCCTCAGAAAGATGAAAAAGGAAAAGGAAATCATGAATACGATTAAGATAAGAAAGTTACAATATCTCGGCCACGTTATGAGAGCGGAAAATATATGTGGCTACAAACCATAATGCAGGGAAAATCACAGGGAAAACGAAGTATTGGAAGAAGACGCATCTCGTGGCTCAACAATCTGAGAAAGTGGTATAATTGCAGTTCCGTCGACTTGTTCAGAACTGCAATCTCAAAAGTGAAAATAGCTGTAATGATTACCAACCTCCTTAGAGGAGACGGTACCTAAAGAAGAAGAAGTATGAGTATCATGAATCAGCCAGGATTTGTTTATTTTTGAACATAGGTCTCCTCCAGATATTTCCATTTCCATCTTCTTCTGTTGAGATAGGTTGATTTTTAAATTTAGTTCTGCTTTCATTTTTGATGGCAGTTTTGTTTATTAGTTTACGTAAAACAAACTTTGAATAATCGATATGGTACTTTGCAATGCTGCTACTTATACATTATGTATACACTCCATCGATCATGCAGGCACTTTATATTGTTCTGAAGCTGTTTATTTGTGAAAAATGAAGATCCGATGTTGAAATAAAACAAATACTAGGTTGTTCAATAAGTTTTGCGGTTCGATAAGAGAGGGCGTTGCTACTAGCCTAATTTTTCTTTGTTATGTTGGTACACTCTTCATATGAACGTATGTGAAGTTTTATTTCAATCTGTCAATTCGTTATTTTTTTAGAAGCCATTTAGTATCGATGTGTCACAGTATTTTTTTAAAGTGGAAATAATCAAGTATCCTGTAGTTGTTGAATTTTTATAATTGGAAGGTTTAAAAGCAGAGGAAATTTATGAACGAATGTTGAAAGTGTATAAGGACTCTTTGTCTTCAATTATTAAGGTAGAAAGATGAGTTGCTGAACTTAAACGTAGTAGTTAAAAGCCTTGAATACGATCCACGTCAAGGACGTCCAAAAACAGCAACAACACCAGAAATCGTAGAAAAAATACAGAATATGGTATTGGAAACTCGTCGATTGACTGAGCGTGATTTAGTAGAATCCCTAGGCATCTCATTGGGCAGTGTACGTAATATTGTGGCGGAAGTATTGAGTTTCAAAAAGCTGTTTTCACAACGGGTGCCGCATTTGCTGACAACGGAACAAAAACACATTCGAATGCAACTTTCTCAGCGTGATTTAGTAGAATCCCTAGGCATCTCATTGGGCAGTGTACGTAATATTGTGGCGGAAGTATTGAGTTTCAAAAAGCTGTTTTCACAACGGGTGCCGCATTTGCTGACAACGGAACAAAAACACATTCGAATGCAACTTTCTCAGCCACAATTATAGCGTTCTCGAAAGTATAGAGAAGATTGTGTGCATCGATTCATCACTATGGATGAAACTTGATATGTCACCATGATCCTGAATCAAAAGAAAAGGCTAAAGAGTAGTAGAACCTGGTTTTTCGGCTCCAAAACGAGCTCGTGTCCAGAAATCTGCCAAGAAGGTTTTAGCATCAGTTTTTGGGATGCGAGTGGAATTTTTTTTGTGGATTACTTGCAAACTGATAAAAAAATAAATTCTGGATATTATTGTAACCTTTTAAAAAAGATAAAGGAAAAAAAATCGTGGAAAAAGACCCGGTTTGCAAAAGAAAAAATCCTTTTTTATCGGGACAATGCACCGTGTCATATAAACATTTTACCAATGGCTAAAATCCATGAATTAAAGTTCGAATTGTTAGAGCATCCACAGTATTAATCAGATTGGGCTCCTAAACGATTGGTTTCAATACAAAAAATGTATGTGTGGAAAGCGTTTTTCATCAAATTATGAGTAGATAACAGCTATGAAAGCGTATTTTGCCCAGATTCTCCCTTCAGGGGTGAAATTTATAAATTGGAATCTCATTGGAACAAGTGTATTGATGTTCCGGTATACCTAATAATCAAGTATATTTCAAATCATAAACTTGTGTTTTTCTTATCGAACCGCAAAACTTATTGAACAACCTAGTATAGTATGAATATCATCAATCAGCCCTGATTTGTCCAATATTGAAAATAGGCCTCCTCTCGATATTTCCATCTTTTATTAAGTCGATTTTAAAAACATTAGAATATATTTCGTAATCGTTTGAATAAAAAGGAGTCCAATACTAACATTAATTGTTACGTAATAGCTAGATGCTCTTTAAATTTTTTTATTAATACTACAAGAAAGAATCAGATTTTTTGAATATTTGGTTTATTTATCGTATAAAATATCCATAAATTTTTAACAACTGACGGCACGAGAAGATAAAGAAATCGTAGTTGAAACAACTTCATTCCAAATTTAATTTAATTAAGTGGTGTCAAAACAAGCTGTCCGACCCAGGTAGCGCCATACTGGAAACCTCGTCTGTCAGATACACAGCAGTCGCTAATTGTATGACATTAGTCACATTCTTACAAGGTAAATTATATACAATTATCTTCAATACACATCAAAATGTTACAAACAGGGTGCGCAAAACCTCTGGTTTGCTTTCGTTACTGCTAAACTATGTAAATAATCGTTGGGCTGAAAAGTTCGTAGAGTAATATAGAAAAAAAAAATTGATTTTTCAAATTTGATTTTATTATTCAATATAGTTATGGTAGGAGAGCAAAGTATGCTAAATTTGCAGTCACTCGAGCGTTATCATGGGACCTATTGGGTTGTGATTATTAGGTCCTAAAACCAAAAAAAGTTAAGTAAAACTTTCCATTTTAGTGGGGACTTTCCACTTCTTAAATAAATTTTCCATTTCCAATAATCTTTTTTCCGATTATAGTGCCATCTATCCATAATTCGAAAAATGTCTCGAATAAAAGTTGCTTAATTTTACGTAAAAAATCCAAATCTGCAATAAAAATTTGGGGGTCCCATTTAAGATTTTAAAGAAACCCCCACCCCACCTCCGTGGGGTCTCGTGTTTGGTACCATTCGATAGATTTTTCAAAAACATTTTGAAAGCGTATTTTGCAGTTTTTCGATCTGATGTTCATTTTGCGAAATATCTCGGTGTTTGTATTTAAAATTTTAAATACCTCCCACCCCTCTCCTTGGGGGTCATGATTTTTGAAAAATATTGAAGATGTATTTTTTAGTTTTTCGATCTGACGTTCATTTCGCGAAATATTCGCTTTTTTTGTGAAACTTTTTGACTCACCCATTTCCTTACGCCCCGCTCAAATCGTCAGATTTTTGAAATATACTTATATAATTAAACCTCATATCACTCTTTTGCATGTATGTACTTAACTTACCATATTAGTATGGTATAACAAGACCCAAACCCAGACATCCAAAGTGAAAGTTATCCTCCAACACCAAATTGTTCTATATGGTCCACATAATGTTCAGAAAAAAGTCACATAATTTTGAGCGTCGGTTTTGAGCATCGGGGAGAAATCGGTAAATTCGTAGTTTTTACGTTTTGCGTCCATATTTCTAAAACTATGCGGTTTATCATGAACAACCTTTTATACAAAAATGTTCTACATTAAATTAGAAATAAAAAAGGCCCTATACGCTGTGAGCTCGTACGTAGAGAGGATATTTACAAATTCGCGAGCGCCAGTAGTGGCAAGTCTGTAAACGTTTACCGGAAATTTGACATAAATGTCAAAGTGATTAATTTAAAATTAAAATTAAAAACATTAATTATAAAAAATATTAGTTGGTCAAAGCTGTGGTATATATTTTTACCTTAAATATACTTACGTTTTAAATACTGAATTTAAGTGTTTTTAATGTTCCGTAATACGTAATTATAATTTAATCTAAAAATCTTAGCGCCATCTACACGATAATTGTGAAAGCATCCGAAGTAAGAAATTCATATTTTATCAATAGAACGTCAAAATGATTAGCAAAATCTTAAAAAAATCGATTACAATTTAATTAATTTTTTTGCGTTGTAAATGTTAAGCGATAACAATTAAATAATAAATTTAAAAATTACCGGTGAAAGTTGAATTAGTAATCCGCTAGGAGCGCCACCAGCGAAGCTCAGAGCGTATACATAATCCTTCTAAAATGAACGGTTACAAAGTTACGGAGGTAGTATAGTATAATTGGTCAAAAAAAGGCCTAACCCAAACATGCAAAGTAAAAGTTTTCCTCCAACACCAAATTGTTCTATATCGTCCACATGTTGTTCAGTAAAAAGTTGCACCATTCTGAGGGTCCTGTTTGGGTGGGAGATGGAGGAGAAGTCGGAAAATTGGTAGTTTTTGTTACGTTTTTCGTCAATATTTCTAAAACTATGCTTTAGCGTAAACATGTTCTATACAAAAATGTTCTACATAAAATTTAAAACAAAAAAGCATAATTGTTATAAAATATAAAATAGCATAAAAAAGCATTGTTATAAAATATAAAAAAGCAAAAAAACCTAATTGTTATAAAATCAACGGTTCCAGAGTTACGAAGGGTAAAAAGTGGAGGTATTCGACACTTTTTATATTTTATGGACAATTTATAATATGATTACTGATGAAAGAAATTTTCTTTAACAGTATTGTGTTTTGCAAATAAAATTTGCTATTTCAGTGGCCGATGGTATGTTAAGTATGTTAGTGATAAGCACTCGAAGAAACCTCAACCTCACCACCCAAAATCATCATCAATTGCCCAAAAAATAAAAAGTATCAAAAACCTCCACTTTTCACCCTCTGTAACTCTGGAACCGTTGATTTTATAACAATTATGTATTGAACCTTTTTTGTTTTAAATTTCATGTAGAACATATTTGTATAGAACATTTTTTACGCTATAGTATAGTTTTAGAAATATTGACGAAAAACGTAAAAATACTACTAATTTTCCGACTTCTCCCCCCCAAACCCGACGCTCAAAATGGTATAACTTTTTACCGAACAACATGTGGACCATATAGAACAATTTAGTGTTGGATTATAACTTTCACTTTGGATGTTTGGGTTATGCCATCTTTTGGATCAATTGTAGCATACTATATCTTAATCTGACAATTTCGAGTATTTTTAAGGATATATTTTTTTCCGTCCCCCCTTAACGAACTTCCCTGTGTTAAAAGCCAATATATGGTAGAGGTACATCTGCAGGGTACCAGGTTTCTGCCCATATGATAATCTGACGCGCTCGAGTAACTGAGAAAATCCCCGCTTGGGCTCCCCTACCATTATCTTCGAGGGCGATACAACGATTATAGCGGTCGTACAACTTTTCAATACCATTTTTATAATACAATTTGTCTTTAGCCCCAAAATAAGCCTAAGTTTCGGCGATTACCTCTTGATTGATGCTACATTTTTTTCCAGCGAGCATGCTCTTGAGGTCAACGACAGGTGATAGTCACTGGGTTCACCATATCTGGTGAATACGGTGGCCGCGGAAGCAATTCGGATCTCAATTCAAGAAATTTTGACATCGCTTACATTAATTTGTGACATGGTGCGTTGTCTTGATGAAACAGCACTTTCTTCTTTTACAAATAGGACCATTTTTGCGCGATTTCATCCTTCAAACGATCCAATAACGCAATGTAATAGTCTCTGTTATTGGTTTTTTCCTTTTCAAGATAGTTGATGAATATTATACCATGCGCTGCCCAAAATACTGATGCCATAATCTTGCCAGCCGACTGTTGCGCCTTTCCATGCTTTGGAGTCGGTTCATCACTTGCAGTCCACTCGGCTGACTGTCGATAGGACTGTGGTGTAAAATGATGACAAGGATCTACAGACCGAGCTAGTCCTATAAATTCCACGGCTTCGCGCCATGCTTCACGCAACCGTACTTACTTGTGTTTTGAGTTGTGTGGTCGTGGACTGGTCGAGTGGAGTTAGAATTTGTCAAATTTAAGTAAATAATCGTTTCTACTGATACATAGTAATTATTAGTAATTAAATATCTAATACAATTATTAATAAAAAAATACATTAAAAAACAATGTTAAAAACTTTAATAATTATATTATATTATAATAATAATTATTATCATATTATATTATAATATAATATACAGCTTTTAATATTGCTAATACATATTGTTAAAGTTTTTAACATTGTTTTTTATTTACATTAAGTATGTACATACCAAGTCACCTAGGGCTCGATAACATGGAAAGAGTCCCACCAGAGCTCAATCCTTTTAATACCTTATAGGTATCTGGGATGAGTCAATTTTCCTTAAGGGGAGTGTGAGTCGTATGGCTAAATCTGGATTAGCAATAATATTAAAAACTTTAATATATTATACATATTATATTATATTATATTATATTATATTATATTATATTATATTATATTATATTATATTATATTATATTATATTATATTATATTATATTATATTATATTATATTATATTATATTATATTATATTATATTATATTATATTATATTATATTATATTATATTATATTATATTATATTATATTATATTATATTATATTATATTATATTACATTATATTATATTATATTATATTATATTATATTATATTATATTATATTATATTATATTTATATTATATTATATTATATTATATTATATTATATTATATTATATTATATTATATTATATTATATATTATATTATATTATATTACATTATATTATATTATATTATATTATATTATATTATATTATATTAATTAGTATATTATACCGCAGTTTTTTTATATGAAAATGCAAAGCAAAATATATACCTACAATTTGCAGAGTAAATGCTTATTGATTTTAAAATAAAATAATTCAAATTGTATGTAGAGTAGCTAAGCGTTGGGTAGTAGCAAAAGTAGCTACGCCACATGAGACACGAAAATGATGAAATTAATTCTATTTTTTTTTATGGAGATGTTTTTAAAATAGGTAACATAATTACAAAATATTTTGTTATTAATACAAGTAATTGTTTGTTATTATTTAATGAGCCTTTATAATTTTGACTAAGCCATTTTATAAGCTATTTGGAAAATAGCATTTCAGAAAATACTGTATTTTTTATTTAAGTATATGTAATACAAAATATTATTATTCATTTTCTACTTAAGTACAGCAAAAAAACTTTGAAAATAAAATAAGAGTTTAAATTATAAACACAAAACTAAATAAATAATTTCCCACAACGCGCAACTGTCAAAAACCACACTTAAAAGTTTTAAAAATTCACACCACAGAATCAACAACCATCACCTAACGCAGTCGCAAGTACGATTGCGCGAAGCCGTGGAATTTACAAAGCTTGCTCGGTCTGTAGATCTAAGTGAAATGATGGGGCGATCTTTCATCCATTATGCCATACCGGCAAGCATGACAGATAGGTATCTTCTTCTTCAGGTGCCGTGTCCGTATTGAGACGTTGGCCGTTATCATTACATGTTTACAAGCTCCTGAAACCTCTCTCTATCGGCTGCTGCGCGAAATAATTCTTCTACCGTGGAACCACACCATTGTCTAATATTACGCAACCATTATAGGTATAACTTATACCAAGAGAAAGGTGATAATAATTTCTACAAAGTACAATATTAATATACATTAAATGTTGCATTAAAAAATGGTTGTACTTGGAAATACCACACCGGCAAAATTAACGGAACACCTTAAAAATGGGACATGTTAGATGTCTCGAATTTCCTGAACTAGTTGTCCGATTTTAGTGATTTTTTTAGTACGTTATGGCCTTATTATTTAAGACTATCGATGTAATAATATTGTTACTAAACAGGTAAATGTCATTTTATATCGGGTGTAACAATCATACTGTGTTTTCTCCTTAAAGTTTGGAACACCCTGTGGAATATTATAGCATAGATAAAATATTGAAATTAAAACTCAATTATAGCCTTAGGTTTTCTTAACATTTTCTTTTTTGATTCATTTGCTTATGTTGGATAATCTAAAAGTTAGATACTTTAACAACTAGAGCCATGTTCTTCATCAATACAGGGTGATTCGAAATAAGTGCGATAAACTTTAAGGGGTAATTCTGAGTGAAAAAATAATGACCGTTTGCTGTATAAACGCTATATCTGCGAATGCTTCATTTCTGGGATACGGGATGTTGAATTTTTTCTTACAAACTGACGATTTATTTATTGCTCTAACACCGGTTGTTATGCAAATGAAATTTGGTAGGTTGTAAGAGGTGTTATTACGCATTTTTTGACATACAAGTAAGAATTTTATATTCACCATTGGCGTGCATACGGGATGTATCTAAAATGTTTATCCCCGTGTGCACGCCAATGGTGAATATAAAATTCTTAGTTGTATGTCAAAAAATACGCAATAACTACCTCTTAAAACCTACCAAATTTTATTTGCATATCTCAACCGGTTTTAGAACAATAAATAAATAGTCAGTTTGTAAGAAAAAATTCAACATCCCGTATCTCGTAAACGAAGCATTTGCGGATATATGTTTACAACGCAAACGGTCATTATTTTTTCACGCAGAGTTACCTCTTAAAGTTTGTCGTACTTATTTAGAAACACTCTGTATTGATGAAGAACATGGCTAGTTGTTAACGTACCTATTTTTTTTATTATCCATCATAAGCAAATGAATCAAAAAAGAAGATATTAAAAAAGCTTAAGCGAACAGCTCCACGGGCGAGAAATTGACGCTAGCAGTAGCCGTAAAACGAACTTAAGGTTCCGCGGAACGGAATAGGAATAGCCGAACTGTACCGACTACAGGACTTGTGCGTAGTCGGCTCAGTTCGGCTATTCCTATTCCGTTCCGTGGAACCTTAAGTTCGTTTTACGGCTACTGCTAGCGTCAATTTCTCGCCCGTGGAGCCGTTCGCTAAGGCTATGATTGGGTTTCAGTTGCAATGTTTTATCTATGCTATAATATTCCTCAGAGTGTTCCGAACTTTACGGAAAAAGCACAGTATGATTTTTACACCCTGTATAAAATGTCATTAACATGTCTAGCAACAATATTATTACACTGATATTCTTAAATAATAATAAGGCTATAACATACTAAAAAAATCACTCAAATCGGACAACAGGTTTAGGAAATTCGAGACATCAACGTGTCCCATTTTTAAGGTGTTCTTCCGTAAGTTTTCTAACTCACCGTAATTGTGTTTATATTTTAGATATATATGTATTGTTTGTAAATGTAAAATATAAAAATATATGTCTGTATGTAGCATATTATCGGAATGTCATGTTTGTTCCATACTAGAGGTTCAGTCATTGGGCTAACCAGCGATACTCAACCTTTTTCTTTCCTGGGCCACATAGTAGCTATTGCCACAACTTGCGGGCCGCAATCAAGATGAAGTAGTATACAGGGTGTTTCACTAGGAAACGGAAATACTTGAATGGTGAATAGAGGTAAATGAGACATACCAAATTTATTGCTCCACCGACTTTATAACCTAGTTTCAGGGTGTTTTATCGATTTTCCCATAACTTTAGAACCACCTTGTATATTTTTTTGATATTTGGTACAAATATGTCCCATTTAGAACAAAAATCACCTAACTACTAATCACAAAAAAAATCCAGGTCTGCAGTAAACAAAATTATAAATCCATCGTGACCTTGAAACAACATCCTGTATATTAAAATTTTCAAAACCCGTTTGCACATTTGAAAAGAGCTTTAATAGAGGTTCCATTTTTTGCGCAGACAATTCAATGACTTGAATTTTGAAATTATGTCGATATTTTTAAGAACTCGAACTTTCAAAATAAAAATCTCGATATACAGGGTGCGCCAAACCTCTGGTCTTCTTTGATTACGGCTAAACTATGAGATATACAAAAAAATGTTTATAACAAAACTAATGTGTATCAAAGAGGTCTATAATCTAAAATTATTTTTAATTATACAGGGTGAGTCAGAAAGACGGTATGACCAAAGTTGTATTTTTTTAAATGGAACACCCCGTATATTAAATCATTTTTGAATATATTATTTAAAAATATGAAAAATTTGTATAAGATCTTATAGGCCTAAAGTTAATAATTTTCGAAATATTTACATTTTTATTGAGAAAAATGGTAATATTTATAGGGTTGTGGATTATGTTTCCAAGGAAATAAAAAATTAGGTGATAGGTCAAAGTTTTTAAAATATAGTGTTATTTTTAAATAAATTAATATTTTTTACTTTTAGCCATAAAATATACAGTGTGACCACTATTTGCAAATACAAAATTTTCTCATTTTTTTTAAATGGGACACCCTGTATATTAGTTTTGCGTTTTGTAGTAAATATTACAACCTTTCTTTTGGTATAATATTGTATGTACCTAGCATGTTTGGTTTTGTAGATATTTTTAAAAAACTATAGATTTTACGTTTTTGCGGATTTTTTATTTAAAAATTTTTTTTGCAAAAAAAATAATTATAATCTGGTTTTAGAAACATACACTAAAATATAAAATACGAAAATAAAAACGTAATTAAAGATTAAAATAAATCGTATGTTAGTACAATTCCATTGAATTTAATAACTTTAAATTATTTTACCAAAAATATTTTACCATATTAATGAATACATAAATTAGTTACTAAATTAAATAAACAACCAAATTTTAAATCAATCGTAGTAATTCTTCTACCGCAGCAACTTTGCTGCACCAAATTAATTGTTAGTTATATTGTATTTACGAGTGAGATCAGTTAATAACTTTTTAATTTACCTACATCTTGAGAACGTATAAAGTATGCTTTGAAACAAATGAACGTTATGGAAGTATATAGTATCTATGTACCTACTCGTGTCACAAAAGCTGGTAATAATTTCTAATGGTTTCGCCCAAAACAAATGTCATATCCAAAAATTTTTCGGTTAAAAAATTAAAATTTAAAATATAAAAAATTGTTACAAAAATTTCAACTACAAAAGTATTACCAGCTTTTGTGACACCCGTAAATACTATTTATATTAATAAATAATTTGGCTGATACATTTAACATTCATTTGTTTCAAAGCATACTTTATAATAATTTTTATATTCTCAAGATGTATGTAAGTAAATTTAAAAGGTAAATTAAAAGTTTAACTAAATACAATTTAACTAACAATTAATTTGGTACAGGAAAGTTGCTGTAGTAGAAAAATTACTACGGTTGATTTAAAATTTGGTTGTTTATTTAATTTAGTAACTAATTTATGCATTCATTAATATGGTAAAATATTTTTTGTAAAATAATTTAAAGTTATTAAATTCAATTTAATTGTACTAGCATACGATTTATTTTAATCTTTAATTACGTTTTTATTTTCATATTTTATATTTTAGTGTATGTTTCTAAAACCAGATTATAATTATTTTTTTTGCAAAAAAATTTTTAAATAAAAAATCCGCAAAAAACGTAAAATCTATAGTTTTTTAAAAATATCTACAAAACGAAACATGCTAGGTACATACAACCTCATACCAAAAGAAAGGTTGTAATATTTACTACAAAACGCAAAACTAATATACAGGGTGTCCCATTTAAAAAAAAATGAGAAAATTTTGTATTTGCAAATAGTGGTCACACTGTATATTTTATGGCTAAAAGTAAAAAATATTAATTTATTTAAAAATAACACTATATTTTAAAAACTTTGACCTATCACCTAATTTTTTATTTCCTTGGAAACATAATCCACAACCCTATAAATATTACCATTTTTCTCAATAAAAATGTAAATATTTCGAAAATTATTAACTTTAGGCCTATAAGATCTTATACAAATTTTTCATATTTTTAAATAATATATTCAAAAATGATTTAATATACGGTTCCATTTAAAAAAATACAACTTTGGTCATACCGTCTTTCTGACTCACCCTGTATAATTAAAAATAATTTTAGATTATAGACCTCTTTGATACACATTAGTTTTGTTATAAACATTTTTTTGTATATCTCATAGTTTAGCCGTAATCAAAGAAGACCAGAGGTTTGGCGCACCCTGTAATTTCAAAATTAATGTCATTAAATTATCTGCGCAAAAAATTGAAGCGAGCAATTAAACTTAGTTTTTGTGCTCTTTTTAAATGTGCAGGAGAATTTTGAAAATTTTAATATACAGGGTGTTGTTTCAAGGTCACAATTATTTTAAATTTTTTTTTGTTAATCCGGACCTGAATTTTTCTTGTGATTACTATGTAAATGGGTCGCTGCAATGTAGTCAATAAGTATTGATTATTTTTAAAATGAGTATTTGTTCATTAACTTTAATAATTTATTATTAAAAGTTAATAATACCTTGCTTTTTAATTAGAGTTCTTAAAAATTTCAATATAATTTAAAATTAGTCATTAAATTGTCTGAATCACGCCCAAACACGCCTCAAACACATCGGCACATTATCAAATAATTTGACAAACACGTGGAATTTGACAAATAATTTGATCGCAGGGCCCTTAAGTTAGCCTTCGGGCCGCATGCAAAACGCTAGAGGGCCGCATGCGGCCCGCGGGCCGCAGGTTGAGTATCACGGCACCTCTCAAACGTCAATTTTTTTATTTTAAACCCCAAATAAATACGCCTATTGTTGGAATGTTTATAACTAACAGACTGCTGAATAAACGTTTAAAAAATATATATATTTTAAACTAAAAAGGGATAGTTCCCTGGGTTGGCGGTATGCCATGTGGTTAAATAAACTCTAACATCGAAGAAAAGCAACTTCTAAGTAATAGGTATAATTTAATAAAATTCTAAAACATCCCAATGGATTGCATAAAATATGTTCAAAACGAACGTTTTCGGACCTACCAGTCCATCATCAGTGAACTCAAATACTTGCTAACTAGCCCCAGAACCAAGCAATGGTTGTAATTATAATTCAATCTACATTCTAACGTTGTAAAATTGGAAAGGCTGAACACCGATGTTAGTGGATAACCTCTAGGAACATGATGAAACCATATACGGAAACTTTCACCAACGATCTTGGGCCACGAATGTCTGCCAAGTGTGATTGTGTGTTCACACTTGGCAAGACATTCGTGGCCCAAGATGGTTGGTTAAAGTTTTCGTTATTGGGATTCATCATGTTCCCGGAGGATATCCACTAACATCGACGTTAAGCCATTTTAATTTTACTACTTTAGAATGTAGATTGAATTATGATTATAACCGTTGTTTGGTTCTGGGGCTAGTTTGCAAGTACACGAGTTCACTGATGATGGACTGATAGGTTCGAAAACGTTCGTTCTGAACATAGTTTATGCAATCCATTTTATTAAATTATACCTACTACTTAGAGGTTGTTATACTTCGATGTTAGAGTTTATATAACGGGTGTCCACTTATATTTTCCCCCATTTTAACTGCCTATAACTTCTAAATGGCTTAAGATAGAAAAATGCGGTTTTCGCTGAATTGTTTTATTTTAGTAAAAGTTTTGTCTGAATGTATTGAATTTTTTATATCACTTTCAAATACGAAAAAAAAAGGCGGATTTTTGGAAAAAAACGTTCTTGACTTTTTTAATGGAACACCCAGTATATTTTTTTGTAAATTGAAAGAAAAGTCATTCACCTATCCAGCGATATAAAGTTTTTCAAAATCGGTTGTCAAATCAATGAGTAATTAATTTTTAAAATGAGCGGTGCAACGTGGATATCACATACCTTAATAACATAACTAAGCAAAATGATATTATGTTATGTGATTTCCACATTGCATGTCTCATTTTAAAAATTATTTGCTCAGTCATTTGACAACCGATTTTAAAAAATTTTATATCGCTGGATAGATAAATGACCGTTTTTTCAAGCTACAAAAAAAATATAATGGGTGTTTCAATAAAAAAAGTCAACAACGTTTTTTTTTTTTTCAAAAATCCGCCATTTTTTATTTAAAAGCGTTATAAAAAATGGTCATTTATCTAAAAACTTAAAAAACGGTCATTTACCTATCCAACGATATAAATTTTTTAAAAATTGGTTGTTAAATAACTCAGCAATTAATTTTTAGAATGAGAGATGCAATGTAGAAATCACATCAATTCGCTTAGTTATGTTATTTAGGTATGTGACATTTTATCCACGTTGCACCTCTCATTTTAAAAATTAATTACTCAGTGATTTGACAACCGATTTTGAAAAACTTTATATCGCTGGATAGGTGAATGGCCTTTCTTTCAATTTGCAAAAAAAATATACTGGGTGTTCCATTAAAAAAAAGTCAACGTTTTTTTCAAAAATCCGCCATTTTTCTTTTCGTATTTGAAAGCGATATAAAAAATTCAATCCATTCAGACAAAACTTTTACTAAAATAAAACATTTCAGCGAAAACCGCATATTTCTGTCTTGAGCCGTTTAGAAGTTATAGGCAGTTAAAATGGGGGAAAATATAAGTGGACACCCGGTATTTAAAAAACCCCGTATACAAGAAAGATTAAGGGATTAATGGATAAACAGCAACCTAATTCCTTTTATCTTCTGTAATCACCACCTCTATTACATAGACAAATTATAACAGATAAAATATAGGTAAGGTCAGGTCCGTTTCGTATGTAAAGCCACTTTTATGTAAAACGCCACGCTGCCGGTGGTCGCGAAAAACTTTAATTAAAGTTATTTATGTCTAGGTGAAGTGTAAGCGGTCGCTACGCCGCCCTTTTCCTGCGAGCTTTATTCACCATTCATAAGCCTATGGGAATCCAACAGCCTCACCACGGACTCAGTGGTAGAACCGAGAACTTGTTCAAACGCAAACTTACTAATAGATAATAATTATGTCTGAATTCTTCCCGAGTGCGAAATTTGGGATGATTATTAGATGTCAGTTCTAGTTTAGAATTTACAAAAAGGGTCAAGGGTAGCTTTAAAAACTTTTATACAGTGGTAAATCTTCTTCTTCTTCTTCTTCTTCTTCAGCCTATTTGCATCCACTTCTGGACAAAGGCCTCTCCATGAGTTCTCCACTCTTCTCTGTTTTGTGTTATTTGGTGCCAGTTTCTCCCCATTTTTGCTTTGATGTTGTCTAGCCATCGTTTTTGCGGTCTTCCTCTACTATGACTGTGCTCGCGTGTGGTCTCCAATGCACAATGTTTCTCGTCCATATTTCTTTCTTCTGTAATTCTTACAATTACATCTTCCACCTTCGTCCTGCTTCGTACATCCTCATTTTGTATATGTTTCCTCAGAGTTATTCCTAACATAGCTCGTTCGATCGCCCTCTGTGTCATTCTCAATCTATCGGCTGTTTTCTCTGTAACTGTCATCGTCTCCATTCCATAGGTCATAATTGGTAGGATACAACTGTTAAATACCCTTTTCTTTAAAGTTATTGGTATAGTTTTGTTTTTCATCGCATCACTGAGTCTTCCTACTGCTGCCATGGTTAACTCACCCCAAATGAGTTTTAAAACAACAGCGATAAATACAAAAGAATAAAAAAACATTTTAATGTCAAAATCGTTTAGAACAAGTTAGAAAAAGTTTAGAACATAAGTGTTTATTTAACTCATAATACAATACGTTTAGTTTTGGATTAGATATATCATATCTATATTTAATAGGCGATTCAAGGAAGGTCCACTATCGTGGTTCAATCGACGAATGATGGCGGAGGACGGAGCGACGGAGTTAAAATCGGCGAGAATAAAGGTGTACTAGCGTGAGAAGTGGGACCGTCTGGTACTCGACGGTGCGCACTGTTGCCATTTATAGACCGTATATCTATTTAAAACTAAACATGCTGTATCAATCAACATAGCAAGCACATTATTGAAGACCATTTCATATGACACGCATACTCCCAGGCCAGCTCCGAGAGACACGTGTGTTGTCCGAAGATTAAACTGGTCACACTCCGTAATGGCACCGGCACCTTTCTGACTCCCAAGTTACGCCACCAACCCACACAATTGCAGGACATAACGAATGGGGAGGCTTTGTACTGAAAGTTACTTTGGATGTCCTGGATAATGGAAGATCCTCTGTTTTACTTTATCTGCTAAAGTCACCAAATTTTAGGGATAGCTAGAAGAGTCTTTTTCTTTACGAATGAATAAAGCTACTTCTTACTTGATTTGTGTCCCCAAAACATTTGTGTGTGTTCTGGACAGTGACCCATCGACCTAGGTCAGTCGGTGTCTTGCCTGAAGGACGGCCAGCGTCGACCAACTTGCCTGAATGGCGGTAGCTTCGTCGAATCTTACGAAAATTCGATCAGGGACCATGTGATTTTTACTTATCGTATTTATAGAAATCGAAACGTCATTTATAAAGAAGTATTTTGTATTAAAATTAGTATATTCTTAATAAATATAGTATTGAATTTGTTATTTGTGTAGAAATTCTTGGAGCAATATATGGAATTGCAGCAGTCTTCAAATGTTCATCCAGTACCAGGAGGCTATTCAGATAACTTTCATCGTCGAGGTTGCTCTGGGTGATAACAACGTCTGAATTAATAAGCCTGAATTTGTAACGGTAACAGATTGATATCGTTCGCCCTTAAGTATAATTGAACAAAACCTAACAGATTCTAACAGATGAAAAGTAGGTCCCAACTTTTTTATCATTAATATTTTATGCTTTTGAAAAAATTCAAGAACATTTTCTTCAACATTGATTTTTATGGAAATCCAAAAACTTGCTACGGAATGGAGTCATGGACGCTGAAAAAGATTGATACCAAAAAATTAAAGGCATTTGAACTGTGGATGTATCGCAGAATCTTCAGAATATCATGGATGGAGAGAGTCACAAACGTCGAGGTCCGAGGTCTTGAGAATAATGAATGAAGAAAAGGAAGTCATATTTACGATCAAAAAACGAAAACTGCAATACTTGGGACACATTACAAGAGGCGAAAGATATGAACTGCTTCGAATAATTATGCAGGGGAAGATAGCAGGAAAAAGGTCCATAGGAAGAAGACGAAACTCCTGGCTAAAGAATCTACGGGAATGGTATAGCTGTAGCAACAACGAATTGTTTCGGTCAGCAGTTTCGAAAATACGTATAGCCCTGATGGTCGCCGACCTTCGGAACGAGGATGGCACGTGAAGAAGAAGAAAAACTTGCTACTTAAACTAAAGAGTTTTTGGAGTAAACGGAGTTAAACCTAAAATTATTAAAACGCAATAGTTGCAACGACAAACATTTTGGGAAAGAGTGAAAAATAAAAAAAAAAGTTGTTTAGAAATTTGTTAGATGATTTCTTTATTCTTTGATTAAACGAATAAAATTTGGAAGTTCGTGACGGTAGAAAACATAATTTATGTATCTCCAAGGCAGTGCACTCGAGTACGGTCTTAATTTAAGAAGATGTTTCTCTTATTCTACATGGTTAATCATATTTATTTTAATGAGAAACAAAAAGTACCATTTCGCGCAACTGATCATCCAGGAGGAGATTGAAGGAAAACGGGGTCCCGGTAAGCGCCAGATTTTATGGCCTATAAATATCAGAAACTGGGCCGGCCTTGCTTCAACATATTTGTTTAGAGCCACATAGGACCGAGACAGATTTGTCAGTGTAGTCGCTAATCTTCACTAAAGTACCCCATTAAAGTAGGCAGCTCCACAAGAAGAATAAGCCTTAACTAAATTCTACCTAAACAGATGTAAAAAACAAAACATCTGAAGGACACCGCACACATCATATGGAAAATATATTCTCCCTTAAATATAATAAAATTTACATGAATAGATTCGCCTAGAAATTACAATACTATCACATCATCAACTCTGAATTTTTATTAATAAGGGCGTAAATAATAATTAAAGTTTATGGAAATCACACTCTTGAAGTCCAAAAAATTGTCCTATTCATAAATACTATTAGTGTAAAATATACTATCGCTATTGAAAACAGCTTCAACCCAGCGTGAGGCCGACCCTTATTTTGTGGTGCGTCACTGGAAGTGCATTGTCATTAGTATCTATATAACATAAGACCGTAAGATTTATGAACTCATTCACAAAACACTTATTCACAAAATTTCTTTTCTCTTTCTAACTTACATACATCCCCATTTGATTTTAGATTTATTTATATCAATTTACGCCGTTATTAATCAAAATTAAGAGTTGGCGCAATGATATGATATGATTGTAATTTTAAGACGAATCTATTCATGTAAATGTTATTATATTTGAGTGACATTACATTTTCCATATGATGTGTGTGATATTCTTTCAAAATGGCACCTCATCCGCATAGACAAATATATAAACGGTCTATATTGTACCTTGAATAAATAAAATTTTCTTAAATAAGTAGATGTACGTTATAAAAATAGAATAAGCCTGATTTCAGAATAGGTAGAGGGCGTGCTTGAATTTGTATAATCTTATTATTTACTCTTTATTTCAAACCGCGACCTCTGAGCTAAAGAGATAATTAAAAAGGACCCATCCAGCTTTTGAAACTCACGAAAGCCTCTCAACGGTAATCGTGAGCCGCTACTGATACCGGATAACTGGGGCTTCATGGCAGGATGACGTTCCAGCATTCATTTTGGAACGGCCAATTTAATGTAGAATTGTTGAATATGCAAATTACATGGCACAAGATTATAATCATTACGAATACAGTTGTAATCCCATTTTCTGTAATTTCATTGCATGAAGAAATAGCAAGTAAAAACAGGTTTTGGAGATGACGACTAAATTAATTTTAAATAAGTGTAACAGTTGGTCCTTGTTGTATTTTTCATTAAGTCTAAACGTTATCTCTATCTAGTTTAGTAAATTTCGTTTTGTTGTAAAAAGCACAGTGCAATTGGTAAAATCTGTTTGATGCTCACTTCCATCAGCAAGTTATTAGAAAGGATTTAGCATGTGTTTGATACTACAGTAAAACCTGTGTTAACGGCAACCTGTCAAAACCGGCCACCTGAGTTAGCCGGCCAGTTTCAAAGTTCCCCAAACCAAAATTTGTGCACTACAAAACCTGGTATTAGCGGCCACCTTTTTATATCGGCCAATAGTTCTGTAATTTTTAGTGACCGTTATTGACAGATTTTGCTGTAGAATGCTAAAGCCTTTAGGTGTATTATTGTTTAAATTACAGAATATTGTTTAAATTGTTAGAATAGAGAAGGCTAGGAGTGTATTCAATAACATGGCCAAACTCTTTAAAAGTCACAACCTTAATCTGGGGATAAAAGTAAGGCTCCTACGATGTTATACCTTATCAATATAATATTACGGAGTTGAATTCTGGACACTGACTGAAGCGATGGAGAGAAATCTTGAAGCCTTCGAGATGTGGCTGTACAGGTGAATCCTAAGGACATCATGAAAGGACAAGATAACCAACGAGACTATTACAAAGAATGGGGAAAGAAAGAGAGGTGATGTATTAAAAGGAGAAAGTTGGAATATCTCGGACACATAATGAGCAACAGATTACCGAAGATAATCTTTCAAGGAAAAGTATTCGGAAAGCGAGGAATTGGGAGAAGAAGAATACCATGGTTAAAGAACCTGAGGAAATGGTTCTCCACAATAATAACTAATCTGTTTAAAGGATCTGTTAATAAAATAATTATAGCCAGAATCATCGCTAATATTTGTAAAGGATAGGCACCAAAAGAAGAAGATAAATTGAAATTTCTTGGAAAATAAATTTCTTTATTGTTCCCAAGGATAATACTTTATATACTTAATAACGAAAGAAGAAATCTTAAAATCCCGTGGACTGACCCGTTTACAAATGAGGAGGTCCTCAGAAGAACAAAAAAGAAACAAGAGGTAGTAACCACTATCAAATCTTAAAAGTTAGAATACTATGGACACAATTAGTGAATCCAGATATGCCCTCCTACAAGCCATCGCGCAAAGAAAATATTTGGAAAACGAGGTCCTGGAAGAAGAACATTCTGGTTAAATAACCTCAGAACCTGGTTCAAAAGAACAGCTGTGTTTTATAATGTAAAGGATGTGTCTTAGATTTTCTTATTCGCGTCTTCGTCTTTGTGAGCCGTACTTGTATTCAAGCGTTGGCTATCGTCTTGTTAACAAGCTGATGAAATGTTTTTCGTTAGTTAGTTGAAACAATTCCTCGACTGTTCGACCTGTCCTTTTGTCTAATGTTACTCAGCCAGAACAGTCGTTTTATTCCGACCCAACGAACCGTTCATTTTAGAAGGATTATGCATCGGACCTTTTTTATTTAAAATTTAATGTAGAACATTTTTGTATAGAAGGTGGTTCATGCTAAACCGCATAGTTTTAGAAATATTGACGAAAAACGTAAAAAACTACGAATTTACCGATTTCTCCCGCCTCTCTCCCCCAAACCCGACGCTCAAAATGGTGTGACTTTTTTCTGAACATTATGTGGATCATATAGAACAATTTGGTGTTGGAGGATAACTTTCACTTTGGATGTCTGGGTAATGCCATTATTTGGATCAATTTTTGTCATACTAGTAGTAAACGCAATAATATTGAATAAATGGCCAAATAGTCCAGGGCGCATCTGTTTTGAGATGGACGTTGAGAGGTGACTCAAATTTTTTTGCAGAAATTGCTTGAAAATAAATCAAATAATAATATTTGAGTTATCCTCCCTCTCAAAAAGGTCCGGAACATTGTTTAAATAATCAAAATGTCAAAAATTTAAGGAAAAATTCGATTTTTTTCTTCGTTTTGTGATTATAACTTTAAAAGTATTCATTTCCGAGAAAAGTTGTACTAACATAAAAGTTGCATAGTTAAATTTCCTGCACTATAGAATTGGTTAAAAATTTAAAAAATAGTCACCCTAGTTGCAAAATAGCAATATTTGCGAAAAACCCATACAAAAACAAGTATTCGCATTTTACGTTTTTCAACCATTTATGCTACACTTAGGACCTTCATATTTCACCCAGAAAAACTTTATGATACAGTAAAACAATACTGTAAATTTCTTTAAGATCGGTTTAATAGATTTTGCAAAATAAATTTTGCAATCCAGCTCTCGCAAAAAAATTCATTTTTTCAAAATGTTACAGGACTGAAAATAAAGCAGATAGAATTTTTTTTTGCTTATAGAAGTTTACTGTACCTTTCATTTGCAATTTTCAAAATTAAAATCGATTAATTATCACGGATAAATTTTTGAAATAAAAAATAATTTTTGGTGCTACGCGCAGGACAGCGGTGTTCGATTCACACAAGTTGATTTTCACCAAAATTTCTTCCAATCTTTATATAATATATTATTTTCTTACTCTATATTTTGTTGTATTTTAATATTTTAATTCCACAAAAATCAAACTAATTTTATTATTGTTTGTGAAATATTGTTTAAACAATTGCATATGTTTAAAAATAATGAACTTTTATTATTTAAGTTAAAATATATGAACAAAGAAAGTATTTGCTAATAAAAGTGTTATTTCAAAGGATAGAGTAGGTGTTTTTATTTTGCAATAAACAAATTTATTTATTTATATCTAAATGTAATAAAAATTAAAATGTATCAATCATTATCATTATCAGAGCAAACTATCCGCTGTCCTGCGCGTAGCACCAATAATTAATGTTTATTTAAAAAAATTCCTGACGCCGTGGTGTTAATCGATTTTAATTTTTCAAAATTGCAAATGAAAGGTACAGTATAGTTCTATGTGCAAAAAAATTTTCAACTTGCTATCTGCTTTATTTTCAGTCCTGTAACATTTTGAAAAAATGAATTTTTTTTACGAAAGCCGGATTGCAAAATTTATTTTGCAAAATCTATTGAACTGATCTTAATCAGTATTGTTACAGTATTGTTAATCTTAATTTACAGTATTGTTTTACTGTATCACAAAGTTCTTCAGGATGAAATATGAAGGTCCTAAGTGTAGCATAAATGGTTGAAAAACGTAAAATACGAATACTTGTTTTTGTATGTTTTTTCACAATTATTGCTATTTTGCAACAAGGGTGGCTATTTTTTAAATTTTTAACCAATTCTATATTGTAGGAAATTTAATTACGCAACTTTTATGTTAGTACAACTTTTCTCGGAAATGAATACTTTTAAAGTTATAATCAAAAAACCAAGAAAAAAATCGAATTTTTCCTTAATTTTTTGACATTTTGATTATTTAAACAATCTTCCGGACCTTTTTGAGAGGGAGGATAACTCAAATATTATTATTTGATTTATTTTCAAGCAATTTCTGCAAAAAAATTTGAGTCACCTCTCAACGTCCAAATGTACTAATATTTTTACAGATGGGCCCTGGTCTAAAAATATACATCTAAAACTTCCAAAAACCTCATAAATTTTTAAATACTTATAAACGTTTTACTAGTTATTGTTATAAATAGAATAGGGTAGAGCGTAATAAAAACAAATAAATAAACGAAGCAGTAAATAAATCAAGTAACTAATATAAAGTTTAATAGTGTTTTAAAAGTGTTTTATGTTGATAATCATCGCACGACCATTATGAAAAAGATGAAAATTTATGATACGTTCTTTTTCTTTTCGTAACCTATAAAATAAAAAAATTACTTAAATAGGCTTAGAATATCACATTTTCCTGTTTGGGAAACTTAATTAAAAAAAGTTTTCCCTTTGTTAGCATACAGCACAAGCTGAAGCTTAACATTTCATGTTGCTTAGACCGTAGGTAAGTTAGTTTTAATTAATGTACTACTGCCTAAAACAGTACAATTTCTACGTAACAAACTTTTGTCCGGAGGATTATAATAATTATGTACCTCGAATGCAACAATGAATGAATAGAATAAGGTTAAACTAGAAGAATCGAAACCAGTGAAAGGTCTTTATGCACTAAAGTGCAGGTAGACTATAAATTTTGATGAAGTAAGATTGTTGAAAGACTTATAATCCAAACTAACGAGTGTGTAACACTTAACTTATACTAAAAGAAAAAGTCAAATACACAGCTGGACAAAAAACTGGACTTTCTCGCAATATACTGCGAGGCATAAGTTAGGGATATAGAAAATTATGCTCATTTTCAGATTTAATTTTTTCGTGAACCGATTAATAGGCTATTGATTATGTACTATAGAAAGGAACTACAACGTTAACGGGGTTTTATTATTTCATATGGTCAATGAATCCCTATATATGAAAAAACCGCGGAGTGCTACCATTTAAAGAGGTGCGTTTTTGAGAAATGGGTGAATTAGTCCCTGGGCACAGGTTACATTAGGTTGAGTTCTATGTACTTTTGGTACAAACATCTACATAAAAATTGTTCTTGGTTAAATTTCCTATCTAAATATAACTTTGTAAAGTCTAAGATACTTTTTTTTACAAAAATATATTCAAAAGAAAAAGCACAAAGAAACCCAAAAGAAAGAAATTTTGTTTTTTGTCCCATAACTTCTGTCCACGGTTATATAGGTATAGACATTGCTTCACAGAAAAAAAACTTACATATTTTCTCTTTAAAATGATGTTTGGTAGAGGTCATTAGGATTTACAGTTTTTGAAATATGATTTTTCAAAGTTTGCCACTCACAGCAATTTTGGGAAATTTTCCTTGATATTTCGCAAATATTGTTCTGTAGCTTTTTTCTACGTAACTTTAGGCATATGCAATGGTACATGTAAGAGGAATAGAAATCAATTACCTTTAAAATGCTCTACTGTATAATGTTATACGACTTCTTTTAAAAAGGTTATCTTTTTCAAGATTTTATACTTTTAACGAGTTTTTATATTTTTTACGATTATTTTTTAAATTTCCCATAACTTTTTTTTTCTAGATTTAGGTATATATTATATAATAAAAAAGAAAGCTTATTCTGTTTACTTTAAAATGGTGTATTATAAAAAATTCTAGGATTATTTTTGAATAAGATATGCTTTTTCAAAATGTAATAAGTAGGTCGGGATCCCGCGTATGAAAAAAAAGTTGATTAATAGCAAGCTGAAAATTTGTTAATAGCTTAAGGGTGTCTAGTCGGATAAACTTTGATATATGGGAACACTGGAACAGGGGCAGTTTTAATTGTGGAACAGGTTAAAAATTTGGAACGGTCAGACCACGAAAACGGCACATTTATTTTGTCCGACAGAATAGACTTAAACTCTCCGAACAGAGATTAAACTCTCATGCAAAAATCAGACTGCTATTTATCACCTGTCATAATTCCTGTCATTTGAAATATTCTACATGTTCCACTCATTAAAACGACCATTTGGTGATAAATAGCAGTCTGATTTTTGCATGAGAGTTTAATCTCTGTTCGGAGAGTTTAAGTCTATTCTGTCGGACAAAATAAATGTGGCGTTTTCGTGGTCTGACCGTTCCAAATTTTTAACCTGTTCCACAATTGAAACTGCTCCTGTTCCAGTGTTCCCATATATCAAAGTTTATCCGACTAGACACCCTTAAGCTATTAACAAATTTTCAGCTTGCTATTAATCAACTTTTTTTTCATATGCGGGATCCCGACCTAAAGTACTTGCAACGATTTTTGATTTTAGGATTATTTTTAAAATTTTTCATTATAACTTTTTTATGTGATTGTGTGTTATGATTGAATCTTATTTTTTATAGGTAATACTTTGGATCCACTAGACTCGGCCAAGCAAACTTCAAAATATGGATTAATTCCTATATTTACTGTCAAAGCTCCTGCACCACAAGCTTTGCTTGAAAAAATAGCATGTAAATGTACCAAAGGATGTACAAAAAACTGCGGTTGTAGGAAAATATGAATTAGTTGTTCAATATTCTGCAAAGGGTGCATGCGCATGGGTACTAATTGTGGGAACTCTAAGATAACTGAGGTGTCAGAGGAAGATATTGAATCTAATGCTAACGAAGAGATGGACTTTAATTTTGAAAATTTTTTAAATGTCAGCGTTTAAATAATTTTAACTAAAGTGATGTTTTCTAAGACTAATGTTTATGTAATTTTTGTAAAAGAAATAATTTTAAATAATACAGGTAAATAAATATCAAAGAATCACTCGGTTTCCATTATTTAAATATATGATACACCATTTTAAAGAACAGAAAGTAATCCCTCTTTATTGAGCAATATATAGTATATTCATGTACAAGAAAAAAAGTTATAATGAGAAATTTCAAAAATAATCGTAAAAAATGTAAAAAATAATTTTTTTTTTATATTAGATATTATATAATATATGTATAATATATAATATAATATTATATTATATATACTACATATATATAATATACTTAATATTATATAATATATTATATTATAATAATATTATTTTATTTTTATATTATATTATAAAAAATTGTTAAAAGTATAAAACATTGAAAAACCATAATCTCTTTAAAAAAAGTTTTACAACGTTATACAGTAGACCATTTTAAAGGTAATTGATTTCTATGCCTATTACGTGTACCGTTGCATATACCTAAAGTAACGTAGAAAAAAGTTACAGAACAACATTTGCGAAATAACAAGGAAAATTGCCCAAAATTGCTGTGAGTGGCGAACTTTGAAAAATCATATTTCGAAAACTATAAATCCTAATTACCTCTACTAAACAACATTTTAAAGAAGGAATATGTAGATTTTTTTTCTATAAAGCAATGTCTATACCTATATCCTCGTGGACAAAAGTTATGGGACAAGAAACAAAATCTCTTTCTTTTTGGTTCCTTTGTGCTTTTTCTTTTGAATATATTTTTGTAAAAAAAAGTATAATTGACTTTAAAAAGTGATATTTAGATAGGAAATTTAACCAGGAACAATTTTTATGTAGATGTGTTTGTACCAAAAGTTCATAGAACTCACCCTAATGTAACCTGTTCCCAGGGACTAATTCACCCATTTCTCAAAAACGCACCCCTTTAAATGGTAGCACTCCGCGGTTTTTTCATATATAGATGTCCATTGACCATATGAAATAATAAAACCCCGTTAACGTTGTAGTTCCTTTTAGCTATCTTATTTTGAATATAATCAATAGCCTATAACGGATTCCGCTATTTTTTTTGTATTATGTTAAATATTTCTTTAGTATTTACACTGTTGTGCAAAGGTTTACTCCAACTTCTTTTTTGCATTTATACCGGGTGGAAGAAAAGAAATGTTTTTCTTATGTTAAGTTTGAGACACCCTGTACGGATGACGAGGTACAAACCTGAGTTTACCGTGATCAGCGCACTCAAAAAACGTCACACAAATAAACATCAAAATATGACAAGGTATTACGTGAATATTTTTTGCCTGAGTGAATGGGAAAACTGTGTCTGTTTAATTTTTAAATAAGTTTTTAAATAAAAATATTTTAAAAATTAAAGCAAAATTATTAACTCATTAATCATAATCTTTGCTTCTGATTTATTTATGGACATCCTTGCTTTTAAACTCACTCATTCTATTCGTTTTAAAAGCTCCGTCAAAATTATTTTTTAAATAAAAAAATGTTAATGTCACGTTGTCATACGTGTGACTAAAGTGAACTAGCACTTAGCTAACGTCTAAAGGTGGGAAACTATCGTAAATGGTTATGTTTTGTAGGTTAATACCGACACTTACCTACCTCTACTATTAGCATCTCTTTTTATTTCACAACGCATTATTTTGTCCATCTTTTGCGTTATGTTGCCTGTTATTAGCGCGCCCATCGCTTTGTCGGAATCCTATTGTAGGCAGTCTTATGTTATATGAACATTTTGTTTTTTGAATGTGCCTGATATCTCTAGAAACAAAGAAAATCGGTGGTTTTCCTCTTTAACATGTGTTTTAACTGCAAAGAAACTAAACTGACACTAAAAAATAACAGTTAACAAAACTTTAAAAACAGAGAGGCGCATAACGTAAACAGTTCGTATCGACACCTAAAAGAGTTATTGGTCGACCAGATAAGCGGTATGCACAGCGCAACATAAAAGAGACGAGATTGTTTAATGGAGGCTCTGTAATGTTTTGGGGTGGAATTTCCTTGAGAATAAGTACGGATTTAGTGTCTACGTGGAGGCTCTTTAAATAGCGAGAGGTACATTACATAGATTTTTTCTTGGAACACTCTTTTCCTTTCGTACTATATATAGGAAATAATTTCATCTTAGAGTTATGATTTGACATGGCCTCCTCCCCTATCTCATGCCGTGAGCTAAAACACATATTAAAGAGTAAAACTGTCTAGTTTCGTTGTTATTAAAGATATCAGAGAAATTAAAAAAACAAAATGTTTACAAAATATGAGACTACAACATATTATCGATGTATAACTACGTTTGTATCTTATCCTCCCTACTTTTGTTTGAGGGTGACTCAAACTTTTGTTTCGGTTAAAACACATGTTAAACTACAAAATCAGGCACATTCAAAAATCAAAATGTTTACAAAACATAAGACTACAATACGATTGAGATGCATATTAACATTTGTTTTTGTACCTCGTCCTCCCAACAGGGTGTCACGAACTTAATATAAGAAAAACATTTATTTTCTTCCACCCGGTATAAGTACAAAAAAGAAATTTGAGCAAACCTTTACACAATTGTAAACCTGTTCACGAAAAAATTAACTATGGAAATGAACATAATTTTCTATATCCGTAAGTTACGCCTCGCAGCTTAGTTAAAGGGTTCAAGGTTAAGCTGTCGAACGTTTGCAGGAACTATTCCAACAAGCCCAACATTAAAGATAAATTGGAAAACATGGTTGGAAATTAAAAAACAAAAATAAAGTTAGTACAATAAACATGTCTTGTAATTTGCTTTCTAAAAGCATGTACCCTGAGTCCTCTGTTGTTCAACCTGATCATGGACGAAATAATAAAAAAAGTAAGAACAAAAAAAGGATACCAAATGGGAGCAAAAAACAACTTAAATAATCTGCTATGCAGACGACGTAATACTAATCTCTCAAAGTGAAGATGATTTACAACGTATGCTGCACGAATTTAATATAACCGCTAGAAAATTTAACATGTTAATTTCCCCAAAAAAGACTAAATGCATGGTTATAACAGCAAATCTAATAAGGTGTAAATTAGAGCTGGAGGGTCAAATAATAGAACAAGTCATGGAGTTTAAATATCTAGGCATCACACTATGCAGCTACGGAAAGCTCGAAACAGAAGTGGAAGATCAGGTGAATAAAGCAAACAGAGCCGCAGGTTGCCTGAATGAAACAATATGGAGAAATAAAAACATCGGAAAAGAAGTGAAAGGCAGAATTTACAAAACAGTCATCAGACCAATAATGACATACGCGGCAGAAACACGACTTGACACAGAAAGGACAACAAGAATGCTAGAAACAGCAGAGATGAAAACATTACGAGAAATCGATGGTAAGACGCTGTGGGATAGAGCTAGAAGTGCTGATATAGGTAGGAGATGCAAGGTGGACAACATTAATAACTGGGTGAAGAGCAGAAGAGTAGAATGGAACGACCACATAATCCGAATGACAACAAAGAGAGTAGTAAGGACGACGAGAGACGGTTCCCCAATAGGAAGACGATCAGTGTGAAGACCACGAAAAAGATGGAAGGACAACTTACTGCAGGCACATTGAAAAACAGACAGAGTAATGTATATATAAACAGAAGAAGAAGAAGAAAGCATGTACCTTAATAATGCGCTTATGAGCAATGGCCTTATTTAAATGAACTTTTTATTTATTTGTTTTTATTTTTCCAGAATAGGCAAATTAAGGGAGTCAATGTAGATAAAAAACATGCATTGTTTCTAAAAAATTTAGAAAAGCTTATATTTTTCTAAAAGCTTTTTTGTTAGTTTATAAATACACTGCATGAAAAACGCACCACCTTAAAAATTGGTCATTTTTAATGTCTCGAATTTCCTAAACCTGTTGTCCGATTTAAGTGATTTTTTTACTATGTTATAGTCTAATTCTTTAACAATATCACTGTAATGATATTGTTGCTAGAAAGGTAAATTGTCATTGTATACCGGTGTACCAATCAAACTATGTTTTTTCTCAAAGTTCACCACATGTGGAATATTCTAGCAATTATTTAATACTGAAATTAAAACCCAAGCCCCAGGTATTCCTAACATTCCGTTTTTTATTCATTCGCATATGTTGGACAATCAAAAAGTTAGGTAGTTTAACAACTAGCCATGTTCTTCATCAGTACATGGTGTTTCTAAATAAGTGCGACAAACTTTGAGGGACAGTTCTGCATAAAAAAATAATGACCGTTTGCTTTATAATCTTATGTCCGCAAATGCTTCGTTTCCGAGATACAGGATGATGATTTTTTTCTTACAAACTGACAATTTATTTATTGCTCTAAAACCGGTTGAGATATGCAAATGAAATTTGGTAGGTTTTAAGAGGTAGTTTTTGACATACAATTAAGAATTTTATATTCACCATTGGCGTGCATATGGGTAATATTACCCGTCATATTATTTAGAAACACCCTGTATTGATGAAGCACATGGCTAGTTGTTAAAGAACCTAATTTTTTTAATATCCAACATAAGCGAATAAATCAAAAAACAGAATATTAAGAAAACTTGAGGGTATAGTATTTTAATCACAGTATTAAATAAATGCTAGAATATTCCACAGGGTGTGGTGAACTTTGAGAAAAAAACATAGTTTGATTGGTACACCCGGTATACTATGACAATTTAGCTTTCTAGCAACAACACTATTACAAAGATATTACTAAAGAATAGGGCTATAACATATTTAAAAATCACTTAAATCGGACTACAGGTTTAGGAAATTCGAGATATCAAAAATGGCCCATTTTTAAGGAGGTGCGTTTTCGTGCCGGTCAGTGTATGTTAAATAGGTACAGTGATGAGCGCGCTAATAACCGGCAAAATAGAGGTCACAAATAGAGAGACCAAACAAAAAGAGATGAAACTAGTGGAGATGGAAATGATCGTTATAAACCTATAAATTTTACATTACATAGTTTCCCACCTTTAGACGTATCAGAGGAGTATGACAACTGTCACTGTGACAGTAGAATTTTATAAAATACTCCTGTCACAGACGTCTAAAGGTGGGAAGCTATGTAATATAATGTTAATTTTTACGTTTGTAACGAAAATTTCCGCCTCCACTAGTTTCATCTCTTTTTGTTTCGCAATATATTATGTTTTCCATCGTTTGCGTGATTTTGCCGGTTATTAGCCCGCTCATCACTGTATATACATATATGTACTCATAGATTTAGCCGTTAATTGTTTATTAATTTTTTAAACAATAAAAGTTGTTTTGTGTAAATAATTTTAAAAATATGAATAAATATATAGGTTTATGTAGTATTCATTCAAAATATAAATAATATTATATAGCTTACTCTGACTGCTGTTCAATTAGAGTATTACCTGAAACATAAAAGATACACATTAGTTGAATGTTAAAAATACTGAATACTGACAATTCATAAAAAATACGATATTTATTAGAATCGGCATGGGATCAAGTAGTCTGATTATCGGAGAATAGGCCCTTTTTGGGAAAAGTTATTTACCAGCAATTTTATTGCTGGAATCGAAGCTTATGATTATATATATATTAATAATATAGGTATGCAAAGTCCGCAGATAGTGTGCTACTTTTTTTTATTAACAAAATGGCGCCTACAAAACGTGTTTTTTCCAACTTTTGCTCCATAACTCCGAACATTTTAACTTTACACCAAAAACACCCATGAAAAATTCACCGAAATTAAATTCTGCATAAAGAAATGTTTCTCCCGATCTGCTCCGACGAAAATTTTCCTCGGAAAATGCGGGTTTTCCCAACAAAATCTTTAAATTTCAAATAAAGTTTTAGATAAGTAATTATCTACCAATAATTAAATAACTCGGTGACATAAAAGCTTTCTTGGTTTAGATTATAGTTCCAAAAGCCAGTGAAAATTAAACGAATATTTTAGCAACAATTCAATTGTTAATTAATAATTTACGGTCGCAATAATAACCAAAATAATTATGATACATTGATCAAACTTTGAAATCATATAAAGATGAGGTGCCTATTTAATATTTTGTCGACAAAATATTAATTTTTAATTTTTTTGAATAATCTTTAAATGTTAAAAAAAATAGTTATAAACAAATTCACGTTTCTCAGAAAGTTTTAATTATATTCTAATTTTAAAAAATAGGTAAAATGCGTATTTCAAATTTCTTGAAAATGAATGCTTTAAAACTATTTTGCAACCATTTGCAAAAAAGTTATGAAACAGCAAAGTAAACATACGAAAACTACGTTGTTTATAATTTTTTTTAATTCTTTCAAAGCGTAAAAGTGAGTTTAAAGTACAAGCTAATTACTTACAAAAAATATAGATTATTAGTTTAATGGTTATATTTTAATTAAAAATTATAAATATTTTTTTTGTAATTTACACGCGCGAAAGTAGACTAATACAGTACCATAGCTAAATTTTCACTCAAAGCGACGACCGCCGCGCGACATACAGTAGTATTTGTATGCTGCGTGTCAATCGCTTCGAGTGAACATTTTAGCTCCGGCTCTGTATCAACGCTACTTTCGCGCTAAAAATTACAAAAAAAACATTTTTAATCTTTGATTAAAATATAACCATTAAACTAATGACATTTTTTGAGAGTAATTAGTTTGTACCATAAACTCACTTTTAAGCTTTGAAACAATTAAAACAAATTATAAACAAAGGAGTAATCGTATATTTACTTTGCTGTTTCATAACTTTTTTGCAAATGGTTGGAAAAAAATGTTAAAGCATTCATTTTCAAGACCTTTGAAATACAAATTTTAAGTATTTTTTAAAATTATAATATAATAAACAATTTCTGAGAAATGTTAATTTGTTTATAACTATTTTTTTTAAATATGTAAAGATTATGCAAAAAAAATGAAAAATTTATATTTTGTCGACAAAATGTTAAATAGGCATCACATCTTTATAATCTTTCTAAGTTTGATCAATGTCTTATGATTATTTTGGTTGTTATTGCGACTGTAAATTGTTAATTAACAATTGAATTGTTGCTAAAATATTCGTTTAATTTTCACCGGCTTCTGCAGTATACCAAGAAAGCTTTTATTTCACCACGTTATTTAATTATTGATAAATAATTACTTGACCAAAAAATTTATTTGAAAATTCGAGATTTTGTTGGGAAAACCCACATTTTCCGAGGAAAATTTTCGTCGGAGCAAATCGGGAGAAACATGCCTCTATGCAGAATTAAATTGGGATGAATTTTTATTTGAGTTTTTTTGGCGTAAAGTTAAAATCTTCGGAGTTATTGATCAATAAATGAAAAAAAACACGATTTGGGGGCGCCATTTTATTAATAAAAAAAGTAGCACACTATCTGCGGACTTTGCATACCTATATTATTAATATATAGGATCATAATATTTGAGTCCAGCAATAAAGTTGCTGGTAAATAACCTTTCTTTGTACTTTACTAATCAGACCAGCGTATTAAAACTATTTTTTTTTTCAAAATTTAAAGATTATGCAAAAAAACGAAAAATTTATATTTTGTCAATAAAATATTAAATAAGCATCTCATCTTAATAATCTTTATAAGTTTGATCAATGTATCATGATTATTTTGGTTATTATTGCGATCGTAAATTGTTAATTAACAATTGAATTGTTGCTAAAATATTCGTTTAATTTTCACCGGCTTCTGGAATTACAAACTATACCAAGAAAGCTTTGATGTCACTAAGTTATTTAATTATTGATTAATAATTACTTACCTAAAACTTTATTTGAAAATTAGAGATTTTGTTGGGAAAACCCGAATTTTTCGAGGAAAATTTTCGTCGGAGCAAATCGGGAAAAACATATCTCTATGCAAAATTTAATTGCAGTGAATTTTTATTTGGGTGTTTTTGATGTAAAGTTAAAATCTTCGGAGTTATAGAGCAATAATTGAAAAAAATACGATTTGTCGGCGTCATTTTGTTTATAAAAAAAGTAGCACACTATCTGCGGACTTTGCATACCTATATTATTAATATATAGGATCTTATAATTCGATTCCAGCAATAAAATTGCTGGTAAATAACTTTTCCATGAATTTTGCTAATTGGCCCAGAGTAAAGTGTCAGACAAACCTGACGACTGCAAATTTTAAAGGGCGCTTAATAAAATAAATAAAATATTTTTATTTTAAAGATAAAAATAAATAAATATTTTTTACATAAATAAAATATTTTTAACATAATAAGTCACAGAATCGTCAAAAAACTGTCAAAGTGTTTAGACAAATTTAAGAGTTCCTCGGGAAAATTTGTAGATTTAGTTAGTTCTAAAGTCTTTTTTCATTCAACTCAAATCGATTGTGAAGTATTAAAGTGTGTTTCAAGAGATTCTACAGAGTGTTTAGCCGATTTTGTTTGTTTTTCCGTATATTTTAAGTTTTGTTATTTGACAACTGTACTGTAAGTAGAAATTTTTTTATATACTTATATTTGAACGTCGCCCGTGCCCCGGGATGTCCGTGGGCAAAAATGGAAAGGATCCACCAGATCCTGGTGTAGAAAATATTGGGTTCACAGATGAGAGCGATATAATTATGCAGACAAATGATTTAAATCAGAATAATTCTCATAGTGAATGTTTAAATGATACTAGTAAAAGTACTAATGATACCATAAACTTGACATCTACTTCAAATAAAACAAATACTATTCAAAAAAGTCAGGAATTTAATTCATCTAATCGATTTAGTTTAAATGATACTGGTCCGTTTTTTATATTTGTTCAACACATAAATTTAAGTATCGGTCGTTTGCATCCAATGAAACTTGGAGAAAAACTACTTTCGCTATCTAGTTATGATAAACATATTATTGAAATTGTTAGTGTAGGTAAAAATCGCATTAAAATTCAAGTCAATTCAGGTGCTGTTGCGAATAAATTAGTAGTTGAAGATTTTTTCGGAAAAAATAACCTAATTGCATATATTCCAAATTATTTAACGGAAAAAAAGGGTCTCGTTCGCGGAGTGGACACTACTCTAACTGAGAGTGCACTAGTTAATACTATTAAATCTAATATTCCAATAAAAAAAGTTCATAGAATGACTAGAATAGTTCAAAGTGACGGTGTATCAGAAAGAGTTCCTAGGCAAATGGTTATTATTAGCTTTGAAGGTAAATTAATTCCCCAGTATATTTACATCAACAAAGTTAGGTGTCCAGTTGAAATATATGTTAGTCCTGTTATGCAATGTTTCAACTGTCTTCGTTATGGCCATTCAACGACTCAATGCAAGTCAAAAAAAAGAGATGTAAGAAGTGCGGTAATGAAGGTAACACTGATTGTCCCGATAAATGTACTACATTTTGCGTTTATTGTAAAAATAGTAGCCACGAGTCAGTTTTTAAAGAATGTCCCGAATATTTAAAACAAAAAAAGACTAAAGAAGCTATGGCTAACTTAAATATTACATTTAAAGAAGCCGAAAAAGCTCTTGAAAATCCATGTTATTCCAGTTTAGTCCAAAAAAATAAATTTGCACCTTTAATGACCTGTGACACAGACTTTCCTCCATTAAAAAGCTCCTCCCCTAAACCCTCGAATTCCACCACTACTTATAAAAATAATAATCATCTGAATATAGCCCCCCCTAACGATAATCCCCCCAAAAAAAGGAAGACTACTGATACAACTCCTAATTTTCCTCCTGTGCGTAGGGAATACCCGACCAGTTTCTGTTCGGGATCTGTATTTCAATTTGGAAACCATGAGCCCCGTAATGAATTTGATATATTTATAGGCCAGCTCAGTGCTTCACTCAAAAATTTAATCAAACAGAGTATCCTTGACTATTGTAATTCTTCATCAAATGTAGAAACTAATTTTAAAAATTACGAAATTGAATTAGAAAATAAAATTAAAGATATTATAGGTAATATTTTTACATGATTTTAATGGCTGACAAAAGTATTAAAATTATTCAATGGAATATTCGTTCGCTAAATGCGAACCGATATTCTTTACAGCAATTACTGTTTGAAGAACGTTTTGACATAGGTCTTTTATCAGAAACTTGGTCAAAACCATCTGATACTGTTTGCTTCAATAATTTCAATGTAGTTAATAAAAGTAGAATTAGAGGATATGGAGGAGTTGCCATAATTTTAGCAAATAACATTATTTATAATCCCATTTCATTTGTTAACAATTTCAATCCTAATTTAGAAGTTTGTGGTGTAGATATTAAAATTGACCAAAAAATGTATACTATCCTGAGTGTGTACCGTCCATCAAATGTTAGAGTAACAGTGCAAGATTACGTTAGTCTTTTTTCTCAAATTAGCAATGATTGTATTATTACCGGAGATTTTAATGCACATCATGGATTATGGGGATCAAATTCATGTTGCGTCGATGGTAATATACTAGTAGAAGCATTAGATTTCTTTCCTAATTTAATTGTTGTTAATGACGGGTCGGCTACTAGAGCTACTCCTCCAGGGAATATGAAATCTGTTGTAGATCTTACTATTATATCCTCTAGTTTATGTCCATCCTTTGACTGGACTGTTCTTCCATATACCTATGGATCAGATCATTTTCCAATTAGACTTTCTGTGCAGAATATGAAAATTGAAAATAGAACTTTTATATCTTCGGCTAAATGGTCGATGTCTAATGCAAACTGGGATAATTTTAGAAACAACGTAGAAAGTGCCTTCAGACACGAACCAAATAAAAACCAAACAAACGAAATGATTTTCTTTTTATTAGATTCTATTACTGATGCAGCCAACAAATCTTTCAAAATTATCAAACCGTCAGTCAAATCTTTCAAATCGCCACCATGGTGGGATGATGAATGCCTCACTGCTTCTAACGCTAGAAAAAATTCCTTTAAAATTTATAAATCTAATCTTACCCTTTCAAACTTCATGGAATATAAGAAGAATGAAGCTATATGTAAACGAACTTTCCGCTCAAAAGCTAAGGGCCGGTTGCTCGAACGCTAATTAACATTGATCACTATCAAATATTTAATTACTGTCACAACTGTCAATGTCAACTTTGGTTGGGTTGCTGAAAACGTAGTTAATTATAATTATGAGATTAGTTAGCCAATTAACATAACAATTATTAACATAATTGATTAACTAATTTCATAATTGTCATCAATAATTATGTTTTCGGCAACCCAACCAAAGTTGACATTGACAGTTGTGACAGTAATTAAGTATTTGATAGTGATCAATGTTGATTACCTTTCAAACAACCGGCCCTAAATCTAGTTGGGCTCGGTTTTGTTCCTCACTTACTAGGCAAACTTCACCTTCAGAGCTTTGGAAAAGGGTAAACAAAATTCAAGGTAACAAAAAGTACACCGCTAATGATGAATGTATGGTAGAAAGGCTCTTTAGAAAAATCTCTCCGGATTATGTCCATTTACCACTATTTATGCCGAGCATCTCTACTAATGACCACTTTTTACTAACCCCCATTTCAGCTGACGAACTTAAAGCAAATATCAAGAGTTCTAAAAATACAGCCCCTGGTATTGACGGCATTAACTATAGTATGCTATTAAACCTACCTGCAATTGCTATATATTATTTGTGCAAAATATACAACAATATTCTACTTAAAGGAGATCATTGTGACGCCCTCAAACAATGCCTGGTTATTCCTATACCCAAACTAAACCAGCGTACCGACTTAAGGCCTATCTCTCTCATGTCCTGTTTGCTTAAAACATTTGAACGAGTTATGAAAAGCAGATTAGAATGGTGGTGTGAGAACAAAAATATATTTCCAGTGTCTCAGTATGGTTTTCGTAGGAACAAGGGAACTATTGATTGTGTTTCTCAATTAACAACTGATATTCAATTATCATATTAAAATAATAATTATCTATCTGCCATTTTTCTTGATATTTCTGGGGCTTATGACAACGTCAATTTAAATCTATTGTTCGAAAAACTGAAGCACATAGGTATTCCACCTTTGTGTGCTTATGTATTAGTAAACCTATTCCTTAATAGACAGGTATTTATTAGATGTAATGATAGATTGATTGGCCCAAGAGTAGTGCATCAAGGTTTACCACAAGGATCAGTCCTCAGTCCCTTGTTGTTTAATCTATACACTCTAGATCTCCACAGTATAGGAATTAGATGCAGTATATTACAATATGAAGATGATTTCTGCTTTTACAATGTGAATAAGTTGTACCAACAAAGTATTAATTCAACTAAGATGGTACTGGGTGATGCAAGAGAGTATTTTTTTAAACAAGGATTTGACCTTACTGCAAATAAATCAGCGGTGGTGTTTTTTACGCGACATCGCTTACCAGTTATGACCAGCATCATGATTAACAACCTAAGTATACCCGTTCATAAGCACTACACTTATCTTGGTATTACATTGGACACCAAGTTAACATGGGATGAACACATTAATAAGTGCTTAATAAAATGTGAGAAAAGTTTAAATATTCTTAAAGTAGTTAATCGCTATCGATGGGGTGCTGACCCTAAAATTAATTTAATGTTTTATCGTGCATATACCAGATCCATTCTCGACTATGGAAGCATTCTATATGGATCTGCCGCAAACAGTCGCCTTAAAAAACTAGATCGCATTCAATATAAGGCTCTGCGGTTAGTTCTAGGTGCGCTCAAGTCTACGCCTATAGAGAATCTTTTAGCTGAATCCATGGAGCCTCCTTTACATTTAAGACGACTATTTTTGGCTGAAAAATTTATTCTTAAATGCCAATCTTACAACCAAACTGAACTACTACAAAAAATATGTGACATCTCTGTTTCTAATCTTGTCGACAAATGGTGGCACAACAGGAATTCTCCTATTTTAGCAGTGGCATACTCGAACGTTTCTCAGCACCTAAACAGTCCAGGTGAATTAACTTTCTTTAAATCGAGTTTTAATATATCTTATGCCAATGTTAATGTTTGGTTCCCAAATTTTGACAGTGATAATCCAGTTGACTTTCAGCAACATATAGCCAAGCTTGATAATCCATGCAGGATTTTCACGGATGGTTCAAAATCAAGATTGGGAGTTGGATGTGCTGTATATATTCCGGATCACCAAGAATCCTTGATGTTCAAGTTAGATAAACAATGTTCCATATACTCTGCAGAAATGTTCGCGATTTATCAAGCTCTAGAATGGGCTGTCAACAAAAAAATTTCTAACAAGCAAGTTGTAATTATGTCAGATTCAAGATCTTCGTTATTAGCTCTAGAAAACACACGTAAACATTTATATAAAAATAGCCTTGTCGTCAAAATTTTAGAAAACCAACTAAAGCTACTGGAAAAACAGACTTCTGTAACTTTCGTCTGGATAAAAGGACATATTGGTATTTCCGGTAATATAAAAGCAGATTTTTTTGCTAAAGAGGCAATCTTAAAAGGATCGGAAATAACTTGGCTAGATAGAAGCTATCTAACAGCTACTCGCAAGAAAAGTTTGAAACAAAATTGGGATATTGAGTGGCACGCTTTCTGCAATCGAAGCAATAATCTCTACACCAAAATTCATCCTAGTTTACCTACTGAGCCTTTTGCTATCAGAAGTTATCCCAATAGAAATATATATGCCATGTTTATTAGATGTCTCTTTAATCATGCCACTGTCAAGTCATATCTCTATAGATTTAACCTATCCGAATCAGATCTTTGCGATTGCAATGGATATGTTGACGATATTAATCATTGGTTGTTTGGATGCAAACATAATTATGTTGCAATTAAGTATTTGATGCACAATCTGGTTCAAGAAGAAATACCTTTCCCACAAAATAATGCTTCTCTTTTATATTTGTCTCGTAGAAATTCTAAAATTAAACAAATCATCTGGGAGTTTTTAAAAAGGACTAAGAGGAAAATTTAACTTGCACTGAATGAGTCCGGTTGAATGTGTTTAGCAATAATTATTGTTTTTTATGTTTATCCTTATTATGTAATATTGTCTCCCTGTGAAAGTTCATTAAGTAGATTTTGCAGGGAGGTAATAAGAATAGAATTGTATAAAAGTTTATATTGAAAAAATTAAAAAAAAAAAAAAAAAAAAATTTACAAAAAAATATGTATACAAAAAAAATGTATAAAAAAAAATTAAATCTTATTAAAAAAAAAAAGTATAATAAATTATAAAAAAATAAAAAAGAGAAAAAAAAATAAAAACACAAAGAGGGTGTAAACCTCCGCGGGGTTGATCCGGGTTGAAGCCTTATCGCTGTGTAAAAAAAAACATATATTTATTAGCATTTAGTATTAGTATTTAGTATTAGCATGTAGTTTTTTTGTCGATTTAATTATTTGTAAATTAATTTAAGTTGGTTAGGGCCATGAATGAGGAGTATACCTACTGGTCAATTAAATGTTTCCACTTCTACATATGTATGTATGTATGTGCGTGCATAAGTATTATATGTGCGCACATGTACCTAATGTATTATGTAATGCAATGTATTATATTTGGAATATTGTAACAAACAGTAATTTATTATCTATCGTGGCTGAATGGATCAAGTAATCCAAAGCCAATAAGGAAGAAAAAAAAAAGTCACAGAATAAACGAATTCATAATAACTTAAAAAAAGTTAATAAACAAAACAAATATCTAATCTTACAAAATCCTAATGCGACACGTCGTGTAGTTTGTTCCGGACAGTACCTAACTTCGCGTTAATTATATTATTTATATTTTAAACAAATTATATATTTATACTAAAATAATACTAGGGTATTTTATATTAAAATAATAGTTTTAAAATTGAATAAAGAAATTTTATAATTCATTTATTATTTAGATTTTAAACAAATTATGTTATATTCAAATAATAATAAATTATTATTATGTTTGTATGTATCAACAAAGCGTACGTTGTTTATATCTTAGTTTGACAGATCCGTCAAAGTCAAATTAAATGTCATATCATAAATAAGGATGACATTAAGAAGATTGGAGGACACAACTGGAAAAAACACTGGATTGAATTGGGGGAAGCCGATGTCCAAAGTTGGATTACTTAACCCGCAAGTAGTCGCGCCGTTAGATAAAATCTCACATTTTATCCTTTTTCGCGATAACTTGATGAAAAATTTTGCAATTTTGAAAAAAATTCGTAAGTGCCTCGAGGAAGAGTGTAGTAATGCGTAGGATTTTTTTCTTCTTCTTCTTTTTGTGGAATTTATGGCTTTGGGGAGAGCCAATTAGCTTTAATAATTGTTAGAAATAATATTTCAAACATAACAAGTAAATAAAAATAAAATCAATGGGAAAGTCCCCGTAGCTGGCTGTATACCATAGTTAAAAAACCATACAGAAGTAAAAACTTCTTTTGTATATTGGTATAAAAAGTTTTATTAAAAAACATAAAAGTCCTCCAAAAGGATTTGCAAAACGTTTTCAATCTGAATCAGATCATCCTCAGTGCGTTCTGCTTCGTAAAAGAAACTAGCAACTTTTTGAAAAAGGTTACATCGATATTAATGGTTTACATAATAATTAAGTGATATTTGTAGCGACTCCAAGTCGATGTTACAAGATGAAATGTGCTAGGAGTGCTCAAAGGGCAACATGGTTCCCTGCTCGTTAAGAACTTGTGGTTCTTGCCAGTTCAGGTTGGTCTGTGTCCATTGAACTGGCAAGAACCACAAGTTCTTAACGAGCAGGGAACCATGTTGCCCTTTGAGCACTCCTAGCACATTTCATCTTGTAACATCGACTTGGAGTCGCTACAAATATCACTTAATTATTATGTAAACCATTAATATCGATGTAACCTTTTTCAAAAAGTTGCTAGTTTCTTTTACGAAGCAGAACGCACTGAGGATGATCTGATTCAGATTGAAAACGTTTTGCAAATCCTTTTGGAGGACTTTTATGTTTTTTAATAAAACTTTTTATACCAATATACAAAAGAAGTTTTTACTTCTGTATGGTTTTTTAAATAAAAATACTATAAAATAAAAATTTGTTGTAAATTCGTATTTAAATTCGTATTTTGAGATATAATCTAACACGCAACTATTCACATTACAGAAGTGAGCGCGACTACTCCCGGGTTAAAGCTGAAGAAGAAGAGATAATTATTGATATATTAAAGTATGAGAGTAGAAAAAGGCTATTATAATGCCCAAAAAAATTAATTAGGGTATCACACTAGTAAAAGAAAACAACAAAAAGAAGATTCAAAAAAGGCGAAAATAAATTAGTGGATGGGTTCTTTAACCCTTAAGGTACTAATACACTTTAGAAGACCATAAATAGGCATTTTTCAAAAAAAAATTCTCGGAACCTTCATTAAAAATGAACATAAAACCTTTAACATATTAATATCTAACTCCTAGAGAATACCAGAAATATATCTTTTTTCATTTATGCACGTACAATAATATTGTAGAGGGCGCCAAATTCGAGGCCTCAAAAAAAAGTAGTTCCGATGGCGGACAGTTAATCTCAGGATTGGGATCTCTAAAAGAAAAAAATCGTATGACATTTGAAAAAGGAAGGTTTCTTACGTCACAATTTACCACCGTTAGTAAATAATTCTGCCAAAAAAAGATTTTACGGAAATTTGAAAAAAATTTATGAAAAAAATCGTCAGTTTTCCTTCAGTTTTTAATGGTTAAAAAATATTTATTTTTTCGTCAAGTTTTCAAATGCAGTACGACTCCTTTGTTTCAGATATCCCAATCCTGAGATTAACTGTCCGCCATCATTGTTCGAGGCCTCGACTTTTGCGCCCTCTACAATATTAGTGTACGTGAATAAATAAAAAAAGATATATTTTTTGTACTCTCTAAGAGTTAGATATTAATATGTAAAAAGTTTTATATTCATTTTTAATAAAGGTTCTGAGAAAAAAATTCTTGAAAAAAATGATTATTTTCAGTGTACTAGTACCTTAACCGCTGACATGCGGTATGCCATACCGCATAGAAAATATATTTTGTTATAAAACGTATTTTATAAAAGATTCTAGGAAACGCCATCTGCGTACCTTCAAGTGGTGTGTAATGTGTAATTGTACCTGCTCTGAAACTCAACTGCTGCAGTTTTAGTACGGTTTAGTCTTTTAGCTACGTTGACGTAAAGTTTTCTTGCGGTTTCACGTACGGCATGTCAGTGTTTACGTTTCTATAGTTAAAAGCGATCCAGTGGATTCTGTAGCTATTAGTATGACAGCAAGTTCATCCAGTTGTTCTATCTAACTGCTATCAACATTATTTTACCAATACTAAAGTTTTTTTATAATTCAGTTTATAAAGGATTTTTCCGAAAATCGGTCAGGAATTTAGACATTTTTGAGATATGAGAGAGGTTTGCCAACGTCGACGTCGCGGTTTACCTGAAAAACCCAACCACCGCGGTTCAAGTTAACATAGAAACAAATGCAACCGCTTGTGTTGGGATACACAGCATCTCAGTAAACATCTTCTTAAGACAAACTCTTTAATAATTAAATACCCGTGGTAAAAACAAATATGTTTGTTTTTAATAAATACGATTAACCTAGATTACCACATCGATACATGCTAGTATTTGATACAAGGTCAATTTGCAATAATAATCAATGTATGTTTGTTAGCAGTCAGCATTTTGAATCACTCTCACTTTTGCTTACCAAAACATAAAACAAAACAATCGATCTTTAATTATACCTTCACGGGGAACAGATAAATTAATTAGTAGTGGAGATTCCAGCGAGTAACATCACATTAAGCAAATAATATACCACCAGCTACTTACCGTTAAATACTCCACGTATAAATAAATGTATTAACTGTGAGAGTTATTTACTACATCAACCCTTATGGTCGGGGGTAACCAACCCCTAATTATCTAAGGTGGCTCAGAAGCCAGGAGCCACCATACGCTCATCATCGTACATACTATGCAACCACGAGTTTACTAGCCTTTAAACTGGTAAATCGTGGCGTAACCACCTGCATTTCTACGAAGCCTAAACAATCAACAACCAAAAACAAATCTGGAACTTACTACCGTTAGCAAACAAAATTTTAGCGAAAATTTTAAATATGTACAATGATCTGAATATTTGGCCACTTGAACTAAATTCTACATACAGAGATTCTGTCCTTGAATTTGATTTTTCGATAACAAAAATTTTTGATTCTAATTTCACGTATCCACGAGATTAAGATCCACGTTGTTCGAACGCTAATCAAGAAGTTGATTATAATCAAGTCCCCTTAACAATCATCAAATAACAAAATCCGTTGTTCGTAAGCCAATCAGTTGATTGTAATCAATTATGTTAATTATCATTAAGATAATTAACATAATTGATTGATTAATTAATTATTAATTATTAATTAACATAACAATTATTAACATAACTAATCAATTAATCTCATAATTGTAATCAATTATGTTTTCAGCAACCCAATGATAATTGACATTGACAGTTGGTGACAGTAATTAAATATTTGATAATGATCAGTTGATTCCATTTTTGATTAGCGTTCGAACAACCGGACCTAAGTTAATCGTAATTTTAATAAACCAATGTATTATACCATAACTTCTAATGAAAAATGTTTTCGACGTTTACAATCATCTTATTCAATAAGTGAAAATGAGTCATTTTGTATTTTTTGCCACACCAGTCTACACGGCTATTAGCGAAAAAAGAAAAATATTAACATCCGTACAACAATCAGATTTTGTATAAATAGCTTATTGCTTTTATTGTATAATCACTTTGGCATCGTTCGTCAAAAATATGTAGTTCATTTAAATTCTCCGGATTCCGAATCCACCTCTTTCCGCACTGTGTAACAGGTGCAAATACGGACTTAGTTGAAACTTTAAATAATAAACCAACTAATTTTCACAACAACCCAGACACTTTTTGACTGTTAAAAATTTGACATCCACTAAATTGTTAATTTCTCATAGCCTACTTTAGGCTTGTTTATTAAGCTAAGCAGAAAATGAGGATTTATTGGTGAAAAACATCGCTAGTTGTTAACGTACCTAACTTTTTTATTATCCAACATATCCAGCCATATATTGATTGATTCCGGCTGTCGTCGCTTCTCCGCCCCCACTTTTCATCTTTTTCTGTCATATGCAGTTGCCTCTTCTAAGTCTCTTGCCGCCATTGCTTCATCAATATCGTTGCACCAACTTCTCCGTGGTCGTCCTCTCTTTCTTCTTTCAGGTAAGATCCATTCCAGTACTCTTTTAGGTCATCTGTACTCTGGCATCCTTTTAACATGTCCGAACCAGGTTAATTGTTTTCTTTCTATGTCATCATTGATATTTCGTTCCATTTTCATTTCGTTTCTTATTTGTTCGTTTCTAATTCTCTCCAGTTTCGATCAACCGCAGCTTCGTCTCAGATAATCCATTTCTGTCGTCATAAGTTTGTTTCTATTAGCTTTGGTGACGTCCCATACTTCCGAACCGTAAAGTGTAATACTTTGGACTATATTGCCGTAAATGTGTTTTCTGGTTTCTCGTCGAATTGTTTTTTGCCAGAGGAGAGAGGTTAAGGTACTAGTACACTTTAGAAGACTAAAACTAAACATTTTTCAAGATTTTTTTTCTCAGAACTTTTATTAGAAATAATTATAAAACTTTTTACATATTAATATCTAACTCTTAGAGAATACAAAAAATATGTCTTTTTTCGTTTATGCACTAACATTGTAGCGGGCGCCAAAGTCGAGGCCTCGAAAAAAAGTAGTTACGATGGCGGACAGTTAATCTCAGGATTGGGATATCTGAAACAAAAAAATCGTACCACATTTGAAAAAGGATGGTTTCTTACGTGACAATTTACCACCGTTAGTGAAAAATTCCGCAAAAAAAAGATTTTACGGAAATTTGAAAAATTTTTGTGAAAAAATCGCCCGTTTTTCTTCAGTTTTTCATTGTTAAAAAATATTTATTTTTTATGTTTTGGTCAAATTGTGGTAAATTGTTACGTAAGAAACCATCCTTTTTCAAATGCAGTACGATTTTTTTGTTTGAGATATCCCAATCCTGAGATTAACTGTCCGCCATCATTTTTCGAGGCCTCGACTTTGGCGCCCTCTACAATGTTAGTGTGCGTGCATAAATGAAAAAAGATATATTTTTTGTACTCTCTAAGAGTTAGATATTAATATGTAAAAAGTTTTATGTTCATTTCTAATAAATGTTCTGAGAAAAAAATTTGGTCTTCTAAAGTGTAATAGTACCTTAAGACACGGGTCACTGCTCTGCACTTGTTTATTCTTTCCCTGATTTCATCTGCGCTATTTCCCTTCTCATTGAAAATGACTCCCAAATATTTGATTATATTTGAAGGCACCACGCCTTTGATTTTGTCGTCTTCCAAGACTAGGTCACATATTTCATCTGTTTCCACTGAGAGATATTCACATTTTGTCATATGCATGTTTAGACCTGCCACCTCATATTCTTCTTGCAGTTTTCTTACCATATAGCTAAGATCGTCGGTGTCTTCGGCAATTACTACCTGGTCATCTGCAAAGAAAAGTGTATATAGCGTGTTTTCTCCCACCGTTATTCCCATGTTTCTACATTTTTAACCCATTTCACTAAGGATCTGTCTAGATAGATTTTAAATAAGGTGGGTGATAGACAGCAGCATTGTCTTAGTCCCTTTGTTCTTTAAAAATGAGAGGTGATTTCTTATGTCCCATTTTAATTCTTGCAAAGTTTCCTTCGTAATATTTTTGAGTGGCGTTAATAAGAATTGGGTTTATTTTCAAGTTTCCCATTCCTATCCATAGTTATGAGATCGCCGAGATCGCTACACTGTCATATGCTTTTTCCAAATCTATTAAAGCTATATGGGTTTCTCTATTTCTCTGCACTCGTTTTTCCATTGCCATTTTTAATTACAAATTTAATTTTATTAAAATATAATTTTAATTTAAATACATAACCAAATGAATCAAAAAAGAAAATTTTAAAAAGGGAGTAAACCCTGTAGTTGGCTGTATACCTTCAATATAACAACGTGGAATGAAGTAAACACTTCTGTTGTATGTAGACATATATGTAGACATATATATTATGTAGACATACAACAGAAGTGTTTACTTCATTCCACGTTGAAAAAAGAAAATGTTAATAAAGCCTAAGGCTATACCTGAGTTTTAATTTCAATATTTTATATAAATAGGCTAGAATATTCCACAGGGCGTTCCGAACTTTAAGGAAAAAACACAGTATGATTGTTACACTCGGTATAAAATGGCATTTACCTGCCTAGCAACATTATTATTACAGCGATATTGTTAAATAATAAGGCTATAACATACTAAAAAAAGCACTCAAATCGGACAACAGGTTAACGAAATTCGAGACATCTAACGTGTACAATTCAGAGAGTGAGTAAATTTTTTTGCTCTCAAGTGTACTAACCACGAATTTATACATACGAGATCTTTGTAGAAAAACATGTTTGTGATTGTAGATTATAAAACATTTAAATCTTGCAAGTACGTACCTTATTTTTCACGTACGTTAAAATTTATTTCTCGTATATTTTGGAGTTCCTCCTGAAGTGCTAAGAAACTTTTAATTAACTAACATTACAGGCACAGTTAACTTTTTACCTTCACCGGACTTTACGTTTTACCGTCTACATTTTTCACAATAATAAATTACAACGCCACTTTCCGAGGGTAAAAAGCTTTACTCGAAAATTTACTTGCAAGTACAATAAAGTGGCTCAAGTTGTTAACATTTTATATAATAATAAACAAATAATACATGATTATTCAGTTTAGTAATAAAACCTAAAATTTGCTAGAATAACATAACCAGTACAAATCATAAATATATTTATTCAGTTCTTAACAATTTTGATGTATAAATATGTAGAATTGTATATAATTAACTATTTAGATGAAAAATAAGCCACAATTAAATTGATAAAAAATAATTTTATTAACGTTTCGACGCCCAAATCGGGTGTCGTTGTCAAAATACAAAATACTACTAAATTAAACAAAAATGTTATTGCTTAGTAAAAAATTCTTCTAATAATTTATTTAATATGACTCATTTATATCGGCAATTCAGACATATATTATATAGTTAATTATAAAAATGCCACAAGGAAATAGCTTCAGAACAACATTTACAGTTGAGTCCCTGAATCTTTACCCATGCGTCATCATTTAAAGCATACGAAATAAGTCGATGATAAGTCGGAAATTGAAATTTACTAAACGCAACAGCAAGTGACAGTAAGTGGCTTGCTGTTGCGTTTAGTAAATTTCAATTTCCGACTTATCATCGACTTATTTCGTATGCTTTAAATGATGACGCACTGGTAAAGATTCGGGGACTCAACTGTAAGCGTCTTCTCATTAATAATAAAAAAACAATGTTTTGGAACAGAACATGCCAAAAATTCTTATGGGAAGCTGATAGAAGAAGATTTGAACTTGAATTTAGATACTTCATACCTCGTATGAAGTATTTTTTACTTGTGTTTTTGAGCCCTGAAAATCGCCATATTTCGTTTTTTTTTTAGTTTTAAATTGTTTAGAATTCAAAAACGATTAATTTTTTTATTTATTAAAGTTATTGCTACATTTATTAAAAAAAAAAACAGAACAAATTTTTTAGACCGAGCGGACATTATTTTAGGTCCTTTGGATCATTGGAAACAAAAAAGGTCTTTTCTAGTTTTTCTCTGAAGTTAATCGTTTTCGAGTTTAACAATTTAGTGAGTAATGAGTTTTAACAATTTAAAACTGACAACGAAAAATCACGATTTTCAAGGCTCAAAACACAAGTAAAAAATATTATTTTTAAAATTACAAAGTGCCTAAATTCAAGTTCAAACCTGATTTTATCAGTTCCCGATATGAAATTTTGGCTTATTACCATTGGCTTATTTAGTTTTATAACATTGTTTTTTAGTTCTTAATAGATCGCCCGTCTTCTAATAAGCGCTGAATTAATAATAAAAAAAAACAATGTTTTATAATAAAACATGCGAAAAACAATAAAAAGTTTTTACTTCCAGAAAAACGTGATGTTTAACTAGATGTTGCATTTTTAAAATTACAGTAACAGTGTAAGTACATACATCTTTTCTTGATAAAACCATAAATTTGATATATTTATTTATTCGTATTGTTACTGATATTGTAAAAGATTTATTTCTTATTCTGGTCACCATTTTATTATAATCCTGTATATAAGGAAGTAAACTATTGGCACACTTGCTCCAACATTGTTGAGCTAAGGAAGCTGGATCGATAGATGCACTAGAAGGTAAGATGAAATAAGGGATCAACATCACTTAATTTTAGTAAATTACGTAAAGCTGTTAAACGCAGAAAGCTATGGTCCTCGAGTGGTAGTATTATTAGTCTACATAATTACGCTGACGTTAATCACCTAATTGAATAATAGCTGTTATTTGCGAATGAAATCCTATACATCCTAGAGAGATTAGTTCGGAATGTTTGGTAAAATACCTCAAATTAATATTACGATTTTATTTCAATACTTACTATAGTTTGTTTTTAAACCAAGAGGAGTGATTCAAATTTACCGTAATGCTTGTTTGTAATTGGTCCAACCGCAGGCAAGTTTACTCCACTGTTATAAAATTTTGACACTAATGACATTTATCAAGTTTTGACACTTTGGCATTTCATAGGTTAATTAAGTTATATCGGCGATTTTTCTGTGTTTTCTGCGTTATTCCTTTATAGTCCATTCTTTCACGGTTTTTGCTCTAAATTTTAAAGAACCGCTTGGATTGACATGAAATTTGGCATACGTATAGCTTACATGTCAAAGAAAAAAAGTGATATTGTGCCGATGTGTGCTTTTGCCCTGGGGGTGACTTTCACCCCCTCTTGGGGGTGAAAAAATATATGTCCAAAATAAGTCCGGAAATGGGTAAACTGACTAATTTTAAGTAACTTTTGTTCTATAGAGCTTTTTCGCTAAGTCAACACTTTTCGAGTTATTTGCGAGTGAATATGTTCATTTTTCAACAAAATAATCACATTTTTAGACGGTTTCTCGCAAATAACTCAAAAAGTAAGTATTTTGTCGAAAAAAAACGTTCTTAGCAAAAATATAGCCTATAAAAAAGTAAAAAAATGGTGTACACGTTAGGTCTCTGGATCTCGTAGAACCAGAGTTATAGCCAATGAAAAATAGATTCATATTCACCAAATTTCAAATAGAATATTTCGACGTGAAATATCCAAAAAACTAAGCACTTTTTGGGAAAAACCCATAAAAACTTTTTTAAAGTATTTAAAAGAAGCTTTATTTCTGTTTTTACAAAAACTTTCTAGCATTCAATTTAAGCAAGTTAAGCTCAAAATAAAGTTGGTCCATTTTGTTTTTGCAAAAAAAAATCGGGAAGACAACCCCCCTAATTAGCAACTTAAATGAAATTTATCGTTACCGCTCCACAAATTATTTTACTTATGTTGTGTTTATATGATCTGTAAGCTTCATCGATTTAAAATGCTTATTTTTGAAAAAATTTGGTTTCAAAGTAAAATTTTTAAAAATTTAAATTTTGAAAAATATGCTTTTTTTCAAAATAACTTGAAAATTGTTAGATATACCAAAAATCTCGAAAAACAAAAAAAGTCAGATTTGCTTTTCTGAATACCATGTATTTTTTTGTTTTTCTGTTAGACAAAAATTGATTGAGATTTGGTGTTTCTAAATTTGCATACATTCGTGATCAGTGACTCGTTCAACCCATTTTAACTAGAGCCCTTTCAAAAATAAGGACTTTGAACCGATGAAACTTACAGATCATATAAACAATATATACACGAGTCAAGAAACTTGTGAAGTCGTAACGATTAAGTTCATTTAAGATACTAATTAGGGGGTGATTTTCTCGATTTTTTTACCAAAACCAAAAGGGACTAACTTTATTTTGAGCGTAACTTGTTTAATTTTGATGCTACAATTTTTTTTATAAAACAAAAATGAAGCATTTTTTAAACACTTTAAATAAGTTCTTATGAGTTTTCCCCGAAATGTGCTTCAGTTTTTGTTATTTCACGTTAAAGTATTCCATTTGGAATTTGACGAATATGAACCTATTTTTCAATAGCTATAACTCTGCTTCTACTAGGTATAGAGACGTCATATATACACCATTTTCTTAAATTTTTTACAGGCTATATTTTTGCTAAGAATGTTTTTTCGACAAAGTACTTACTATTTGAGTTATTTGCGAAAACCGTCTAAAAGCGTGGTTATTTTGTTGAAAAAATGAACATAGTCACTGCCAAATAACTCGAAAAGTATTGACTTAGTGAAAAAACTCTATAGAACAAAAGTTACTTAAAATTAGCCAGTTTATCCATTTCCTGACTTTCTTTGGACGAATACTTTTTCACCCCCAAGAGGGGGTGACAACCACCCCCAGGGCAAAAGCACATATCGGCACAATATTACTTTTTTGTTTGACTTGATAGCTATGTGTATGCCAAATTCCATGTCAATCCAAGCGGTTCTTTAAAATTTAGAGGTTTTGCAATATTTCACCGTTAAAGAAGGGACTATTAATTTTTAGATTTTTAGTCTTCTTTTATATAAAAAACAGTTGTTTTTAGAACTCTTTTGCGACGTATTAGTATAGTATAAAATTTATGGATTACCGTTGAGGTCCGACATGAACAGCTAAAAAAGAAGATGAATTTGGTTATTTTTCTAGTGACTTTCTTGGATGTGAATCTGTCTTTTTAGTTTACTCCTCCTGGTTAAAAATAAACCATAGATGGTCTGATGAGAAAAACACGTTTTCCAGAAAACTGTTTTACTTATGGACGTATACGTCCTAATAATATAAATCCTAATATACTCTCCTTTTAGTTCAATACAATGATTTCAGCGATTTTTCAACTTCTTTAAGCCGTCCGAATAATACTATTCACGAAACTCTGCAAAATAGGTGTTTGTTTTGTAAATTATCTTTTCGTTCTAGCTGAATTTTTCATTTACGAGCCATCTCTTCAGATTTAGGAACACATAAAAGTCAGAGGAGACCAAATCAGGAGAATAAGCCGCACGAGAAACCGATTCGAAGGCTATGAATATTGGCTATTGCCGTAACGCTCTAGTGAGTCGGTGCACTGTCTTGGAAAAAACAACAAATTTTTCTCCCGCATATGGGGACGTTTCTCACTGAGTTCCTGCTTCGGTTTGTCCAATAATGCAAAAAATATTGGCTATTGATAGTTTTACGTTTTTCAAGAAAGTCAATAGAAATTATGCCTTTGTAATCCCAAAATACAGTGACCAGGTCCTTTCCTACCCATTAATCGACTCTTGACAGCTTCGGAGCACTTTTGTCGGCTTTAGTCCCCTGACGTACGTTCATTCTGTTCTCAGAAGTGAAGTAGTGGATCCCTATTTCAGTAACGGTTACCAATCGATGTCAAAAGTCAGACGGATTGTGCTTCATTACGTCCTCACAGTGCTCAGAATTTGTCACACGATCATTTTCAGAAGTGGTCACTTCAAAGATCACGGGATTTTTACCATTCCATCTTTATACAGTGATGAGCACGCTAATAATCGGCAAAATAGCTCAAAAGATAGAAAATATAATACATTGCGAAACAAAAAGAGATGAAACTAGTGGAGGTGGAAATTATCGCTATAAACGTATCAATTAACATTACATTACATAGCTTCCCACCTTTAGACGTCTGTGACAGAAGTATTTTATAAAATTCTACTGTCACAGTGACAGTTGTCATATTCCTCCGATACGTCTAAAGGTGGGAAACTCTGTAATGTAATGTTATTTTAGACGTTTATAACGATAATTTCCACCTCCACTAGTTACATCTCTTTTTGTTTCGCAATGTATTATGTTTTCCATCTTTTGAGCTATTTTGCCGGTTATTAGCGCGCTCATGACTGTATATTTTAGAAACTGTTTGCTTAATTCGTAAACACCTGCATGTCTTTCCAGCAAGGCCTCATCATGACTACTCCACCAGAAATTCAACTTTTGATGTCTATTTACCGATCCCGTCCTCCGAGTTAGTAAAAAACTAAACAACCATCTCCCTTTACCATTTAAATCTGCAACATGTTTCCCGAAGTTCCGTAAAATGACAAAAGCCCATCTATCGAAAAGACGTAGATGAAAAGAATCTATATTGTTCAGTAGAAGAGTTGTTGTTTAATGACTAACTAAGGCCCGTATTCATAGTCGAGACTCAAGTCAGCGTCGATGCTCAAGACCGACCTTGAACAAATTTGTGTTTCATAAACCGATCTCAACCTCAAATGCGGTCTTGAAGAGCCGAAAAATGACACGATTGACAGCTGAGTCTCAAGTCGTTGATATACCTACCTTAAGGCTGTGTTTCTAACCTAACTTTGTTTATGTTTGAATCTTGATTGAATATTAATTGTTTCCAATTCAGTTCCACTTCCAATCCATATTTTTTCGTTTTTCTAATTACAATAAAAAATGTATGACGAAGTTGAAGAATTTTTAGAGTTTATTGATTGTGTTGAAGAAGAAAATCGCCCGGAAAGTATACAAATTCGTGATAAAATTATATATCTAAAATCCAATGGAGTTTTAATATTGAATTTCATCAGAGCATTCACGAATACAGTTATCAAGTTATGACATCTTAATACAGGCTATTGATTATGTTCAAAATAAGAGAGCTAAAAGGAACTACAACGTTAATGGGATTTTATTGTCTCATATGGTCAACGGACCTCTATATTTGAAAAAACCGTGGTGTGCTACCATTTAAATGGGTGCGTTTTTGAGAAAGGGGTGAATTAGTCCCTAGGCACAGGGTGAATTAAGGTGAGTTCCATTCACTTTTGGTACAAACACTTCTACAGGAAAACTGTTCCAGGATAAATTTACTATCGAAATATCATATTTTAAAGTCAAAAGTATTTTTTCTACAAAAATACATTCAAAAGAAAAGCAAGAAAAAAACACGGAAGAAAGCAATTTTGTTTTTTGCCCCATAATTTTTTTCCACAGGGATATAGGTATTGGCATTGCTTCACCGAAAAATAACTTCCATCCTTCCTCTTTAAAATGACGTTTGGTAGAAGTCTCTAGGATTTATAGTTTCCGAAATAGGATTTTTCAAAGTTTGCCGCTCACAGAATTTTTGAGCCATTTTCCCCATTATTTCGCATTGTTCTGTAACTTTTTCTACGCATTTCTAGGTACATATATGCAATGGTACATTTAGTAGAAAGAGAAGTCAATTAACTTTAAAATGGTCTACTGTATAAGGTCGTACGACTATTTTTAAACAAGTTATGCTTTTTCAAGATTTTATAGGTACTTTTAATGATTTTTGATATTTTTTATGATTATTTTTTTAAATTTCCAGTGGCGACTTTTTCTAAGGTGTTACCAAAACCAGATGTAAAAAATCTTATTTAAAAAATTGTTTTAAACCTCCCAAATATAAGTTTTTATTTATTTGCAAAAATGTTAATAACAGAACTGTATAAAGAGGATTTTGTCATTAATCCATTAAAAAGCGTTTCTCAATGAAAATTAAAGAAAATGAGGACATTCAATCTTGCAATTGGGTATTTCTATGGCAGGTTTTAATCCGCTTCATTGCTGAAAAACTGCTGTCAACGGATGCACTTGTAGCCGGAAATGTTAAAAATAGGTTTGCCAATTTAAGATCTTCCTGAAATGCATTATCAAGTTATTAATATAATCTGGATCATTAAAAAGAACTGTCAGTTCTGTTATTAACTTTACTGTGTCAATTTTTTGTCCATATAGCTTTACAAATTGATGAAAGGCCCTATCTGGGAATTTTTTTTTGTGTTATTTTTAAAATTGTCAAAATCATAATATATTTTCAAACACTCGAGATGCTTTACATTAGAAAACCTATTTTTAAGTTGAATAATCATAGTGTCAACAATTTCAAAAAAAAATCGTCAACGACACTCATCCATGTTTAATTGCACGCACACTGAAATAGGTAAGTAACCATTGTAACCATTCCAAGAAGTGGTAACAAGAGTTCTATTATTATCCACAGTCCACAGCACCATAGCGCACCCACGCCTTCGCCTTTCAAAATTTTCAGACACGAGCCATTTCCGCCCGTCCGACCGATTTCGTTACCACAAATAAAAGTGGTAACAACTCATTAACAATTAACATCAACAATTAACACTCATATTTCTACTGTAAAAAAAAATAAAATGGAATTATTTCACAGTAGTTATAAATATTTTTATTTGAAAGATTCTTAACTGTTACCAACGGTAACAGTGGTTACATGGACGCTTCGCCAGTGTAAATTTCTCATTATGACTTTTTCTTTTGTACATTTAGGTCTATACATTCTGAAATAAAAAAGCTTATTTTCTTTACTTTAAAAATGGTGTATTGCAATCATCTCTAGGACTATTTTTAAACAAGATATCCGTAGGAGATCCAAGGGTATCCGTAATTTAAGGAAAATTTTTAAAAAATTTATTTTTTCAATTAGAAGAATATAATTGCATATTGTAACATACTTTTTAATTCCAAATAACTTTTCTTAATAACACTTTTCGATATTGTGAAATATAAAGGTACTTTACTCTTGAGCGAAATTCATATTTTTTACTATACCTCGTACACTATTGATCAAGTTTTATATCTGATGACTACATCTTAGGTTTTAGACTATGCAGAGCATTTTATAAAGAATAATTTTTTTCATAAAGTTAATGATAAAAAGTTTTCCATATGGTTCCAACTTAGTGGGACCTATTGCATGTGCATATGTCAAACTTTGAAAAAGCATATCTTGTTTAAAAATAGACCTAGAATTTTTTACAATACACCATTTTAAAGTAAAGAAGATAAGCTTTCCTTTTTATTGCACAGTGTATATACCTAAATATACAATAAAAAAGTTAGAATGAGAAATTTAAAAATAATCGTAAAATATATCAAAAATCATTAAAAGTATAAAATTCTAAAAACCATATCTTGCTTAAAAAGAGTCTTACAGTCTTCTACGATAAACCATTTTAAAGGTAATTGACTTTTCTTCCTACTAAATGTAACATTGCATATACCTAAAGCTGCTTAAAAAAGTTACAGAACAATGTTTGCGAAGTAACAAGGAAAATGGTACCAAGTACCAAGTACCAAAATTGTTGTGAGTCGCAAAATTTGAAAAATCATATTTTGAAAACTATAAATCATACAGAGTTACACCAAACGTCATTTTAAAGAGGAAGGATGGAAGTTTTTTTCTGTGAAGCAATGCCTATACCTATATCCCCGTGGAAAAAAGTTATAGGGCAAGAAACAAAAATGCTACCTTTCGTGTTTTTGTCTTGATTTTCTTTTGAATATATTTTTGTAAAAAAATATTTTTGACTTTAAAATGTGATATTTTGATAGTAAATTTAACCTGGAAAATTTTTCCTGTAGACGTGTTTCTACCAAACGTGCATAGAACTCACCCTAATTCGCCCTGTGCCTAGGGACTAATTCACCATTTCTCAAAAACGCACCCATTTAAATGGTAGCACTCCGCGGTTTTTTCATATTTAGAGGTCCATTGACTATATGAAACAATAAAACCCCATTAACGTTGTAGTTCCTTTCTAAAATACATAATCAATAGCCTAATAGTTGATCCAAGTGCATTAGCAGATCCAAGAGCTAAACTGGAAAGTAATTTTGTGTCTTTCTCTTGTTCTACATTCAACTGGAATTTGTTTATTTATTCTGAGAATATATTATTGAATCCTTGTATTATGTCAGATACATTCTTTTTATTTTATTTCTCAATTATGCATTTTTATATTTGATTTTAAAATAAATGAGTATGAGTTTCCCTCCTTTTAAATAAGTGTTTATTTGACAAACCTTTCCTTGCCAATTATAAAGTTAATTATGCCTGTAAACAGCAATATACTATTTTTTATGCATATGGCATTGTTGTCTTAATAAGAAAAAACTGAAGTTGGTTAGGAACTTGAAATGGAAGGTGAAGCAAGAAAATGCATGTCTATAAACGAAACCAGAACAAAATATTATATTGAAATGTGTGGAGAGATAAAATAGAATAAATTTGTCACACTAAAAACAGGAACAAAGGCATACACAATTCTGGTCCTCTGAGGTAAACTACACTATGTCATTTCGAGCAACTGTGTTTGCAACAAAGTTTAGAGGACTAGGATGTTAATAAAGATCTGATATATCCCATAATTGGTTGAAAGTCAATATGACCATATTTTAATGATAATACATTACCAATTTGTATAATCCAACTAATAAAATAAGTGGATTAAAGGAACTTGTTTAAAATAACACCATGTAGACATAGTGTAGTTTACCTCCGAGGTCCAGAATTGAAAATGCCAGTATTTGGCATTTCAATACAAGTATTTGGGAGTGACAATAATTGATAAATATAGAAGAAGGAAGAAGAAATAGAAAAGATACTTCTAAAAGGAAGCATGGCTGAGGAATATCAGAGATTGAACTAACCTCAGCGTTGAACAGATATTTTATATTGCAAAAGATAGAGAACCGTTTAAAGAAGTGATTGCCAACCTTCGTTAGAAGACAGCACAATAAGAAGAAAAGGAAGCAGAACAATGGTATAAGATTGAAGTCAAAAATGAAACAGGCATTTGACCAGTGGCTTCGTATGATTGTGACAATTGGACAATAAATAAGAAAGATGAAATGAAAGTAGATATCTAGAAAAGAAAAGTATTGTAAGAAATTTTTAGTAGATTTAGGCACCAGCGTTTTATTTGCTCAGTAAGAAATAAAGGAGATCTCCCAGTGTTTTCTCTATGTATGTACTTTGAATAATATTTTATTAGTACCTATTACTCCCCACCAAGAATAAAGTAATATCACAGTATTTTGTTATACTGGGGGGTAATATTCACGAATATACTTTTGTGCTGTTATTTGGGTAAGATTGTTAATATTTTATATCAATATTGTTTTTGTTACTTGGTACAAAATCCTTCTAATAATTTAAGTTTTTCTGACTCATTCATATTGACAAGGGAAGATTTTATTGAAAGATAGTTCATTCGATTACATAAAATCAAATTTAACTTAAGAATATCCGTCAGAAAAATCATAGCATGTGATTTGTCTTTAAAATTTTAAACATCAAATAAATTTAATTTCAAACTTAAATTGTGACTTATTCCCACGGAAATTGTAAATTGCATTTTATATCAAGTTCCAATGTCATGGTTTGTTCGTTAGTTCTTTGTTTTGGAGTTTTAAGTCTGATGAAGTATATAAACAGAAGAAAGCTGACACCCTTAATAAAACGGTATTTCCTTCCTTTCAGTGAGAAATAAAGGGTATCTCCTAGTGTTTTCTCTATGTTCTTTGAATATTTGATTAGTACCCATTACTCCCCAACAAAAATAAAGTAATATCACACTATTTTGTCATATATAGTGGGGAAATATCAATATCCACAAATAGCATTGACTAGAAATTACAACAGTTTCATGTTTTCAATATCATACATTTATCTTGAATACCTACGTTAAGTCCAAAATAAAAATAGATATTATACATAGGTATATTTATATTAACATAAGTATAAACAGAACATTATTTACATGTAGGTACCTACATAAAACCATTGTTTTAAAGATCCAAAACAATGCAATCATTTATCACAAACACAAATAATAATGAAAACTATGAGATTACGGATATACCGATTACCAATAACCTCTGAAATAATAGCACATTATTGAATTAGAAAAAATAAAAATGTAATCTTCCCACCCATATAATAAATTTTATTTAACTTAAGCATTTAAATATTTTATTTTCAAAAAACAAATTATGTCAATAAAAATATTGCAAAGATTATTTCATTCATAGGAGATTCTGACCAATAGAAAGCTACAGAAATCTGAATTAAATTGCTAATTTTTTGATAATCTCCCGTCGTTAAGTATATTACGTCAAATGCCCTTCGTTGCTACGAAAAAATACATTCAGTGACATTAATGACAATAATTAATGTTTTAAAAATTATAAAAGTGATGACTTTAAATCGTCAAATATTTATAAAAACTGTGTGTTTAATGGTACTTACATAAATAAATTACAATAAAATTTTGGTTTTGAACAGTTTTATTCATGAAATAATCGCAACAAATTGCACTCGACCTCTGAAATTAATATAGAATTTTTGCTCTCGTGACACTTTGACATAATTTCACTCGCCTTCGGCTCGCGAAATTAAAACTGTCAAAGTGTCACTCGGGAAAAATTCAATCATTTCAGAGCTCTTGTGCAATTACTACTGATAATTGACAGAATCTGCATTTTATTTGGTGTTCTATGTCAAATGTACTAAAATTCCCTAGATTTCAATGCTTGAGCACAACCTTATCCGAGAAAAGCCGAAGTATCGTTTATGAAACAGAACGAAAACTTAAGCATGACGCTGCCGTAAGGTCGACTTAGCTGAGCACGACCTCAAGATCGGCTTGAGTACCGACTATGAATACGGGGCTAAGGAATTACAGTAACGTACAAGTATTAGTCTAAGAGCTATAGACTAATAGCCGCTATATGTGAAATTTCTTAATCATTTTAGGCACGATGGGACCCTATAACTTAAATAGTAGAACCTAAAAGAAAACGTTTAAACACTGTGCCGTCACTTTTTAGTGGCACATGCGTCGACAGTGGCGCATCAAACTTTCCACTTATGGACGGGATAAATAAATTAAAAGTTACCCTCCCTTACTAACAGAATTAAATTTTTTCTATTTTTTTAAGTGCTATGTGATTAACACAAAAGATTCAGCGTAATTTTAACCCACCACCTCCTTCCCCCTGCCCCCACGATCAAAACTTCATTTTTCGTTTTTATTTTTTTGGGGGGGATGCAATCAATTTTAAAATTTCAAAAAATTCACACGCATAGCTGAGTCTTTTACAAAACATGTCCATTTTTTATAGACCCGTAGGTAGAGTGTACATAACCTCAAAAAAATAAAAGAAAAATTTTTTTTCAAAAAAGCGTATAACTTTTTTTTGGGAATAGCTGCAGGTCTAATTTTTTCTTAATCTTATGTGTTTTATCAAACACTATATTTCTAATTTTTTTCAGATTTTTCCGTAAGGCTCGCCCCCTTCAAAAATCCAAAAAACTGTTTTTTGGGGGGTTTTTGGGGATTTTCTTTATTTTATAGACTTCATAATATATCAAATAAATTTCGTTTTTATAGGTTATATGTAACTTGAAGTAACTGAGTACATTAGAATATTTAAAAATGAGAGAAACACGTTCAAACCCCCCAAAACCCCCTTAAAAAACAGTTTTTTTGATTTTTAAAGGTGACCAGCGTTACAGAAAAATCTGAAAAAAATTAGAAATATAGTGTTTGATAAAATACACAAGACTAAGAAAAAATTAGATCTGCAGCTATCCCCAAAAAAAAGTTATATACTTTTTCAAAAAAAAAAAAAGATTTTAATTTTTTTTAGGTTATGTACACTCAACCTACAGGTCTATAAAAAATAGACGTGTTTTATAAAAGCCTTAACTATTCGCATCAATTTTTTAAAATTTTAAAATTGATTGCATCCCACCAAAAAAAAATAAAATCGAAAAATAAAGTTTTTGATGGTGGGGGCAGGGAAAAAGGGGTGATGGGTTAAAATTACGATGAATATTATGTCTTAATCACATAGAACTTAAAAAAATGAAAATAACCGAATTCTGGTAATGAGGGAGGGTATTTTTTAATTTATGTGCCACTGAAAAGTGACGGCACAGTGTTCAAACGTTTTCTTTTAGGTTCTACTATTTAAGTTATAGGGTCCCATCGTGCCTAAAATGATTAAGAAATTTCACATATAGCGGCTCTTAGTCTACTAGTGAACCCTCCGAGTAACGGTCTTCCTGTAAGGCTAGACATTTGTATAGTGATAATTCATAGCACACCAAGGCTAAAAACCATGACCTGGCAGGCATTAGCCCAGCATGTGTATCTACCAGGTGAATCGAAAAGTGAATAGTTAAGGGGAAAAAACTTTCTCCTGTAAAGTTTAAATTTAAGTATGTGTTTGAGTAAGTCATTTAAAAGAAATGTGTACAATGACAGGCGATTCTGAACACCATAAGACCTTGCCAGGCGAGGGAAGAGATTAGGGTTTTTTCCTAAAATTATTTTTTTGGGCATCGAACAAAGTTTTTTTAGGGTTTTTGAATCATTCCAAACAGAAAACGTCTTTATAGACCTGGATCTCGCGTACCAAAAAAAGTTGATTTGAACAAGCAAGCTAACCAGAGTTCAGCTTGCAAGCTGAAAATTTGTTAACACCTTAACGGTGTCTAGTCGGACAAACTTTGATGTACGAGAACACTGGAACAGGGGAAGTTTTAATTGTGGAACAGGTTAAAAATTTGGAACGTCAGACTATGAAAACGTTCCATGTATTTTGTCGGACAGAACTTCCAATTGATTTGTTATCATTTCATTAAACTCTCATGCAAAAATTAGACTGGTGCTTATAGGCTATTGATTATGTATTATAGAAAGGAACTACAACGTTAACGGGGTTTTATTATTTCATATGGTCAATAAATCTCTATATATGAAAAAACCTGCTAGTTGAGTAGCTACCATTTAAAGGGGTGCGTTTTTGAGAAATGGGTGAATTAGTCCCTGGGCACAGGTTACATTAGGGTGAGTTCTATGCACTTTTGGTACAAACACGTCTACATAAAAATTGTTTCTGGTTAAATTTCCTATCCAAATACAACTTTTTGAAGTCAAAGATTTTATTTTTTACAAAAATATATTCAAAAGAAAACGCACAAAGAAACGCAAAAGAAAGAAATTTTGTTTTTTGTCCCATAACTTTTGTCCATGGGGATATAGGTATAGACATTGCTTCACAGAAAAAAAAACACATATTTTCTTTTTAAAATGGTGTTTGGTAGAGGTCATTAGGATTTACAGTTTTCGAAATATAATTTTTCAAAATTCGCCACTCACAGCAATTTTGGGCAATTTTCCTTGTTGTTTCGCAAATATTGTTCTGTAACTTTTTTCTACGTAACTTTAGGCATATGCAATGGTACATGTGAGAAGAAAGAAATCAATTACCTTTAAAATGTTCTACTGTATAATGTTGTACGACTTCTTTTAAAGAGGTTATCTTTTTCAAGATGTTATACTTTTAACGAGTTTTTATATTTTTTACGATTATTTTTTAAATTTCCTATTATAACTTTTTTTTCGACATTTAGGTATACAGTATATAATAAAAAAGAAAGTTTATTCTGTTTACTTTAAAATGGTGTATTATAAAAAATTCTAGGATTATTTTTGAATAAGATATGCTTTTTCAAAATGTAATAAGTACTTGCAACGATTTTTGATTTTAGGATTATTTTTTAAATTTCTCATTATAACTTTTTTATATCATTGTGTTATGATTGAATCTTATTTTTTATAGGTAATACTTTGGATCCACTTGACTCGGCCGGGCAAACTTCAAAATATGGATTATTTCCAATATTTACTGTCAATGCTCCTGCACCACAAGCTTTGCTTGAAAAAATAGCATGTAAATGTATCAAAGGATGTACAAAAAACTGCGGTTGTAGGAAGATAGGAATTAGTTGTTCAAAATTCTGCAAAAGGTGCATGTGCATGGGTAAAGTTTGATTTTACGCTTGTCGTCCGTAGCAACCGTACAACCATACAATACAAACACATTGAACATTCAAACTGAAAGATATAAAAGTTAATGTTATGACATTATAATGACAGATATAAAATAGTTACAATAAAGTTAATGATTTAAAAATAGTTTCATTTTATTAAGTGATTTTAGAAAAAATGTTGTATGTATTACAAGCGCAAAGTGACATTATTGCTTTCGAGTAATTACCGCTCTCCGCTACGTGTCGAGCGGTAACTCTTACTCTCAAGCAACAATGTACCACTTTTCGCTCTTAATACATAAATAACTATTTATAAAACAGTAGTTTCTGAAAATAGTTAATAAAAGCGAAAATGTTGGGTGATTCATACTTTTGAAACTAAGTGTGTTTAAATCAAATGAACTATACCAAAATCAGAATAAAGATGCACTAGAAATAAACAAACCAAGACACGTTGAATGTTACAAGGAGCACTCCCAAATCATGATTAACAATGTATATACATTGAAAATGCCAAATCATGATTTACATAGTTTATAGATTGGAAATCATCATTAAAGGGTAATTTTCGTAGCATTCGACGTGTCTTGGTTTATTTATTTCTAGTGCATTTTTATTGTGATTTTTATTATAGTAAACTAAAATATTTTTAAAAATAAAAAATGAATAACCATTTTCAATTTCGTTGCAACACGAAACTACAGCAGCATCATTATTCCAGTTCAATCAGAGAGTGCAGCAAGCACCTCTACCGGTTTCGAAACTTATTAGTCTCTCATCAGGAGGCACATATGCTGCTCTCTCTGATCCAACTAGGACAAACCCCGGCGTGCAGTCACGAATTGCAACGAACGAAATGGCAGGGATGCCCTAGCGGCAACTGCTATCAAAAAACTAGGTTTTCAATCTAACAGCACATAAAACAACATCAAAAAAATGTCATTCTACATCCTACCAGACTGAAAACAATGGGAATCTTCTCTGATAACACCTCCGAGGCTTCTACAATTTGGAAGCCCTAACGGATGCTGAGACTAAGGAAGATGAGGGAATTTTACAATTTTTAATTCACGTCCCATCTGCTCAGCGAGGTAAAGTTCCAACGAGAATGGTTCCCTTCGTACTCCAATGGGAGTAAACATAAATCAAAAATGAATAACCATTTTCAATTTCGTTGCAACATGAAACTACAGCCGCATCATTATTCCAGTTCAATCATTCCCATTGTTTTCAGTCTGGTAGGATGTAGAATGACATTTTTTGATGTTGTTTTATGTGCTATTAGATTGAAAACTTGGTTTTTTTTAAATATTTTTATTTCTTCTCAGCTTTTTATAATTTCAGAAACAATACACAATGAATTTTGTGAAAAATCAATCCAATTTTCCCGGCAAAATAAAGAAAGATACAAACAGTGCCAAGAAATTGTATTATACAGGACTATGGACGTGCCTATGATACTACAAAAGTATGGGATCGATAAGGTCTAGATATTATTACACTTCGTCTGAAGAATCGGTTTCCCTTGTGTTCCACCGAGAAATGTCCGACTGTTTGTTGGAAGACTTTGAACGGAATCGGATGTCGGGTTCTTTATATTGAAATTGGAAATACCGAAAATCTCTCTGACATCCTGGAAGATTATGGGAAGGAGCTAGTGGCTTAAATATATTGAGTGTTGGAATAGACGACGAGAAAAATGCTTGTTTGAAAATATGTATATATCGCTGGTACCTATGATTAATGTGATTCCTAATACATTTACAGTGAAAATAATAACTCTTTGATAAGTGTTGGCGATACAATTTTTTTGTATATGAAATATTTATAATATATACAGTGAGCACGTAAAGGTTGGAATAAATTCATTTTCTCGAAAATGGACGATTTTGAAAAAAAATCCCGAAACAGGTCAATTTTTATTTTTAAATTACGACTTTTTGGCATATTATATATCATGCTAGTGACGTCACCCATTTGGGCGTGATGACGTCATCGATGATTTTTTTTAAATAAGAATAGGGGTCGTGTGATAGTTCATTTGAAAGGTAAGTCAATTCTCTATTCAGAAATATAAATATTAACATAATTATTTATACAGGGTGTCGAAAAAAATAATTTATTGACAGAAAAAGAAGAATATTGTGTAATTTATTTAATTCAAAATACATTTTACTGCTCTCAGAAAACAGAAAAAATGTTTATTTGAAAAAATCATTGCTTTTCGCTTAAATTAAATTCTCAAATTGTCAAGAGGCAGGTTGGTGGCTGCTTTAATATTGAATTTGCAAAAAAGAATATTTATTTGTCAAATAAACATTTTTTCCTGTTTTCTGATAGCAATAATATATATTTTGAATTAAATGAATTACGCCGATTCTTCTTTTATGTCAATAAATTTAATTCAATAAAATTTTTTTGGACACCTTGTATAAATAATTATGTTAGTGTTTATATTACTGGATAGAGAATTAAATTACCTTTCAAATGAGCTATAACAGGACCTCTATTCTCATTTAAAAAAAAAATCATTAATGACGTCATCACGCCCAAATGGGTGACGTCACTAGTATGATATATATGCCAAAAAGTCATAATTTAAAAATAAAAATCGACCTGTTTCGGGATTTTTTTCCAAAATTGTCCATTCTCGAGAAAATGAATTTATTCCAACCTTTACGTGCTCTCTGTATAACGAAAAGATTTAGTTCATAATAGATGTCGACGAAAACAATTATTTCCCTTTCTGTTTCGGTTTCTGCCGACGAAAACAATTATTTCTGAGAACTTTTTAGTAATTATAATTTTCGTGGACCGACAAACAGAAATGATGTTTTTTGCTGATACTCCTCAAAAAATAAATTTTTTCGTTAACACTTTATTAGGGGTTATAGTTTTCACAATCATATAATCGAAAATAATATTTTTCGCGGCGTTCATTGAAAGTTCTATTCTTAACGGCATTTTTCGGAGTTATACTTTTCGTAGGCGGCGGCGATATATATTATGTATTGTTATGCTCTGTATTTCTCTCTTTGTATGAGATTGATCAGCAAATTCTTATTTTGATTAATTACTTAATTATTTTAATTATTACTTATGTAAAACAAAACCAAAATTAAATTGAATTCTCTAATAAATTTTATTCTCGGGGCTATTTTAATTTTAATGCATTACCTTAGGTTTGTGGCTTCTAGTATCTCTAGTTGCTTACTTCATCCAGGGACAAAACAGGGAAATTAAACACATTCGATGTCGTATAAATGTTATAAATATTTTTTATTTATCCAATATCCCATAAATATAAAATTTAAAAATTATACTAAAATTTAATTATGTTGTAACTTTTTCTCATCTAATAAATTAAGCTTTAATTCTGATATCTTCTTTGTTTTAACAAAAATTTTATTTAAATAATTCGTTAGACTATTCTTAAAAAAATACTAAAATTTACTTTTCTCCTTTTGAATTCATTACTTATCTCTTCTTTAAATTTTGGAATGACTAAATTATGCTATCGAAATGCTTAATACAAAAATAAACAAATATGGTGTGGATATAAAACAAACTCTCTCCGTTTCACAAAAATTCTGACTAACCTTTTTGTTTCTTCTTTACTTCTTCTTCCTGGATTGCGCAGCCTTCGATTCTCCCACACTTACTCCTAGGATGTAGCGAAAGGTCCTTCTCGTCCAAACTGCTTTACCAACAAACCAACAACGGGACTCGCTCGAAATATCTATTCAGTTTTCTCTCTGCTCGATATCTTGTGCAAATTGATACCCACCGGCTACTCGTTCTAGACAGAACACAGGAATCGCCTCGGACACAAGGAAAATTAACTTCTCAACTCGGTCAACGATTTCGTTTCACCACTATCTGCTCGCAAAGGCCAATTTCACCACTTTACACCGACTTCTCGCTTTTTAAAAACTGGACTGTCCTCTCCAGATATTAATTACACAGTGCCCATTTTTTCTCTCCTCAAAATCAGACTCCACACTCTCATCCCCACCATCTATCTTTCTCCGCCAATCACAAACATCCTGTCTACCCACTACATCCATATTTTCACTTCTTAAGAACCAATGTATTTTGTATACAACTTTTACATTTTGTTAAATTCTAGGAGACACCAAATTACTTTCGTTGTTTCAAAATGCTAAACAAAAAGCCTTATATTCTAAACTCAATAAATTTGGTTACTGCCTATCCTTCTAAGACACATTTTTAAAACGTCATTGTTCATTCCAAAGCGAACTAAATGTACTTTTTAATTTTTACCGCATAATTGTATATCCGTTCAAAGAACCATTAACAAATCACTAAACGATTTCACTTTCCGCGAACACTGTTTACTAACTAAATTATAATATTTACAATTTTTGGTCATATACAAGGCGATGAAAATCTATGATCTCGTGGTCTCTGATATAAATTTATTTTCTAAAATTTTCCCATAAAAATTATACAACAGTGTATGTACATTGCCCTTAGGGTAATATGATAATATTTAAATTTTTAGAATACGAAATAAGGTAAGCGTCGTAGTTAGAAATTTAACTAATAGTCGAGGAAATGAAGCTGAAAAATGGCAAAACCTCGCAATTTTTTCGTCCTGCATCGATTTGTACAAAAATTTGGGATTAGGCTCATTACACCCTCTAGTTCATTTTCTATATTGAGCCGTTGTACGCTTTTGGTTTTGTAAGGGTGAAAACTACTCCTAGTTGTAATAAATTATAAAATAACATTTTAAACTTTAATATTGTCAACATTTGGTTCTTATTAGTTACATATCGTTTTATGTTTTATGCTTTAAGATATACTATCATAATATTTCAACCCTTAAAACCACCCTTGTTGGAGCTATATATAAAAAAATTACTTATCCTAAAAGAATAATTTCGGCTTGCATCGATTTACATAAAAATTTGGGATTAGGATCATCTCACCCTGTACTTCATATTCTATATCATGCTTAAGGGCGTTGATTATTTTTAGGGGTGTAAACAACCCCTTATTGTCAAAAATTATATAAAAATATTGTATACTTTAATATGGGTAAAATTTGGTTTTGATTGGTTAAATAATGATTGTTTTATACTTTAGGATATAATATCATAATATTTCAACCCTTAAAAACCACCCTTAATAACATTACAGTTTTTACAAGTAGATATTTTAATAGGTCTATACAGAAAAAAAAGTAGAATTAAAGAATTACAAAAACATTTATTTACACAAAAATACGAATTTACAAATAGGTACAAATACAAATACAAATAGTTTTTTAGTCATCTTCTAGTATACGGACCGGTTCTGTGGTATTATACATACATTGAAAATTATCCATAAACGGACTATCCGAATTTTTCGAAAAAAAATTTGTTTTATAAACATAGCTCCTTCATTTTTGGCGGTGAAAAGATTTTTCAAAAATGACTTTGTAGGATTTTTGAAGAGTTATAAGACTGTGTAAACTAAATTCCATAAGATCCCTTAGTTTTTAATTACGGTGGGTTTAAAAGGCTCGAATAAGGGGGTGTTTGCTCCTAAATAGAGGTTTTAAACAGCTATATCTCGCTAACTGTTCATTGTAATGAAAATCTATGTACAAGGAAATTTTAGTTATTATAGAAGCTACAATTTGGTAATCTATCATTTTTTTCGTATCTCCAGTATTTTCGAAAATATTTTGAAGTAAAAGGTGAAAAATGGGAAATTCCAAAAAATTAATTATTCTTGAAACTCCAATTTTTCTAAAATTAGGCCTTTTAAATAGGTCAAACTTCTTGGGTGTATTGCTAATACAAATATAAAAGGAATTACAGAAATTTTAAGACCAATATTTAATCTGGAGGGTAGTAAGGGGGTTGTTTTCACTGATTTTTCATAGAGAAAAGTAGGTACCGACATTTTTTTGATCATAAGTCGCTTACTTTTCAGACTAGAAACTTTTTATTATTTTTTTTGAAACACCTAGCTGTATACTTGAAAAAATATTATTTAAGTTTTCCTCGAAAAATGCAAAGTTTTTCCGTTATTTTACTTTGAATATTTCAAATTATGCATTTGACGAAAACAGCTAACTTTTAACATGCCGTATCTCGGTTTGTGTTGGTCTTAGCGATATTACAGAAAAAAAATTTGGTTTGTGTTACTAAAAGATACAATTTTGATATTTACAGCTTTTTTGATTAAATGCATATTTTTCGAGGTATTCTCAAAAAACCCTCTAAAAAAGTCGATTTTTTCATCGAAAAACTGTTACTTTCAAGCGCGAATAACTCGAAAAATATTAGTTTTACGAAGAAAATGTAAAATACATTTTTTTCTTATAATCACTTTTTACATCGATTTACATAGTTAAAATGTAATAAAAAATTTCCGCCCCCGAGATGGGGTGGCAACCACCCCCAAGGTTTTAGCGTACAGCGGCATGATATAGAAAATGATCCTTGGACTGTTCCCTACCTTCTATGAAAATTTCAAGTAAATCCATGCTGGACGAAAAAATTGCGAGCCAAAATGCTTCATTTCCTCGACTATAAATATCCTACATTACATTGAAACACAAGTTTAGACATTAATTAATTAATTATAACAAGGTATACATAGCAAAATATTAGAAACCAATCATACACAGGTATACATTGCAATATATTGGGGCACTAATCAATAGTTTTCGCATCGATGGATTGATTATGAAAGTGATTTTGCTTGGCCACCACAAAGTCCAGATTTCAACCCTTTTAATTTCTCAATCGCATAACAAATAAAGCCATTAGTTTATAAAAAAGAATCCATTCTCCTTTAGAATTGCAACAGGAAGTAGAAGAGGCCACGAATGTGATTTAAAGTAACAGACACGGGTTATTTGATATTAAGAGCCCTTGGCGAAACCGGGTCATACAGTGTATTGAATAAATACTAAACATTTTAAACGTTTCTTTTAAAGTTTATTGTTCTTTTAGTTCAAGTACAAACTTTAACTTGTTATTGTTACATATTTAATGAATACAGTTTTTATTCTAAAATTAAAATTAATTAAATTCAATTTATTAACACCTCCCGATTTTTTTTATATGGGGCTACATAAAAAATGTTTTATGACAATGTCTCAAATAACAATATTTAATAAGAGATAGAAAATAGTTTTTTTTCATATGCATCATTTTGCCAACGACATCAACTTTATGCAGCTGTCAACAATATACTTACGGCTGCATCGTGCTAAGATTTGGCATACAGTAAGCACCACGCTAGTAGACACGCGGGTACCTAATTTCTAGGCTTGGGTTAATCCGGCCCGTTCTCACATGTAACTTTCATGCCTATCATGTCATGTGACTGTCGTGAAACTATTCAACAAAATAATTGTTTTCCATACAAAAAATATATTAATTAATATTATTGTTACTGTCTTACTGTGCTTTAAAAAAAACTTAATTCAAACACCAACAATACTACAATATGTACTTTATAACTCTTACAACTTTGACACAATGACAACTAACTATGTAGGGGAGTGCATATAGATTTTCACTTCGGAAAAAATCAAACAAGATAGAACTTTTGTAATTTTATTAAGAAATGTTTAATAAACAACATATCAAAAAGTTCTAGTCGAGAAGTGGGTGCTTCATTTTTTATTAAACAAATGAACTACGAAGTTTGATGTTTTTTAAATAAATCCGAAAATATAAATTTTAGAACAAAACTGACTTGACAATTGAAAAATTCAGAAAATTTTACAAAAAACCTTATATAAAGAATTTTCTAAAATTAAATCTGTATCTTCTATAATTTTTTATTTATAACGCTAAAGTCACCCTTCTCACAAACATTGGCGCACTGTAAACTAGCGTACGGCGAAGTGCACGGTTGAGTTATTTTAATGTAATTCTGTTACTAATGGATCAAATGAAATTTTACAAATTGAACCTAAAAGAAGAATAATTAAGCTCTCTTATGGTTATAATAAAAAGCAATAAAATGTATGGGCATAAGTACGGTGGGGGCGAAAAGTGAGCCTTATATGAATTTTGTTTAAAAATGATTTAAAAATGAAATCCCCTTGGAAAATGAAAATTTTCCGTATGGGGGGGGGGTATGGTTTGAAATATTTAATTTTTTTTATTATTTCAAATAAAAGTGCATACTTTCAAGAATACTCTCTGAAAAACTATTCGGCCGATCTACCTAATATTTTGCACATATTTTCTTAAGACATTTCATGAGGTAACAACGTCGAGATATTTTTCATTTTTTGCTTATTTTTTGTTCAACAATAATGGTAGGGGAGCAAAGTATGCTAAATGTGCAGTCATTCGAGCGCTTTGGGGACCAATTGGGTTGTGAAGAGTAGGTCCTAAAACTAAAAAAAGTTAAGTAAAGTTTTTCGTTTTAGTGGGCGCTTACCATTTTTAATTTAATTTTCCATTTCCAACAATCGTTTTTTCAGATTATAGCGCCATCTATCCATAATTCGAAAAAATGTTTCGAGTAAAAGTTGCTTATTTTTACGCAAAGAATCCAAATCTGGAATAAAAATTTCCTCCGTGGGGGGTCGTGTTTGGTATCATTCCATAGATTTTTCAAAAATATTGATTAAGTGTATTATGCAGTTTTTCGATCTAATGTTTATTTTGCGAAATATCGCGGGATTTGTATTTAAAATTTTAAATTTACCCCCCACACCTCTCCGTGGGGGGTCATGTTTGGTATCATTCGATAGATTGTTGAAAAATATTGGACACTTATTTTTTAGTTTTTCGATCTAACGTTCATTTCGGGAATTATTCTCTTTTTTTTTGTGAAACTTTTTAACTCACCCATTTCCTTACGCCCCGCTCAAATTGTCAGATTTTAGAAATATACACTCTTTTGCATGTACTTAACTTACCCTATCTTAATCTGACAATTTCTAGTATTTTTAAGGATAAATTTTTTTTTCGGGCCCGCCTTAACGAACGCACTTGTGTTAAGAGCCAATATATGGTAGAGGTACATCTGCAGGGCACCAGGTTTCTCCCCATATGATAATCTGACGCGCTCGAGTAACTGCAAAAATCCACGCTTGTGCTCCACTACCATAATAAATCTGTTGATTTTCACAAAATTTTTACCAACAATTTCATTTTGTTGATTTCTGCGTGATACCAAAAATTCAAAAATTATTCAAAATAAAAAAACTCGACGTTGTGACCTCGCGAAACTCATAAGCTAATTAAATCTTTTTGAATTTTTTGTTTCGTATGATTTAGTGACGAGTTCTGATGTCCACCGCAAAATTCATTTTTTTGTGAGCTGCCTGTCAAAATTTGTCACTAATAACTTTTCAATATTTTGGATTGAATTTTTTTCTAAATATTCTTTGAATTGTACTTAATATGGTTATTTAATTTAAAAATAAAATAATTGTACCATAGCTTCGAAAAAAATTCACAAAAATGTGCTTGATATGTTGATTTCAAACCATACCCCCCCCCCCCCCCTTAAAAAAGTTGTATAACTCGATGTGAACAATGAGTTTTTTTAGTTTTAACTATTTTTGATTTTTTGGTATCACTCACAAGTCAAAACAACGAATTTTTTTGCAACATATTTATTATTTTTAAACAAAAAATAAAAAATGGCTTGACAGCGCTACCTGACGAAATGTCTAAATATAATATCTACAAAATTACAGGTGGATCGGTTAAGTAGTTTTTGAGTTAGAATTTCTGCCGCCTTTGAAAAAAGCATTTCCCACAGCAGCTATTGAGGTTCTGCTGAATTTACCTCCTCTACATCTAATTGTAGAGCACGAAGCCATGATGGCAGCCTATCGTCTCAACTGCTCTGGATATTGGTTGGGAACGAATGGGCGGATGAGCCATTGTGACATTTGGAGACAGACTATCGAGTGTTGTCCTGTGCTTTCTATGGTACAGGACAGCATGTCCCCTCAATTTGAGTTCTCATCCTCCTTCTTGGTTCAATTTCCTGACCGGGATGAATGGGTAGAACGAGAACCTACACTAGTCTGTCGGAGTGGGCTCACCTGGTTCACAGATGGGTCTAGAATAGACGAGCGGGCAGGTGCTGGAGTGTATGGTGGTGGAGTCGGATTTGAGTTTAGCTAGGCTCTCAGCTGCCATTCATCAGTCTTTCAAGCCGAGATCTTTGCGATCCTGGCATGTGCTCAAGAGATTATAGACAGGGCTTGCTCAGACAGGACCATCTCTATCTGCTCTGACAGCCAGGCAGCGCTAAGGGCTTTGGAAGCGCACAAGATCAGCTCTAAGCTGGTTCTTGAGTGCAAGATAGCTCTGGATGATGTTGCTATAACCAACAGGGTTAGGTTGGTATGGGTACCGGGACACACAGGTATGGAAGGTAACGAACGGGCTGACGCCCATGCAAGACAGGGCTCATCCTCTCTGCCTGTGGGACCCCAACCTGTAACTGGAGTGCCCTTCAGTACTGGTCGGGGTAGTCTCAAGGAGCTTCTTCTGCGGAGGTTCCAGACCTCCTGGGCCAGTTGTGGAGGTATGAGATAGGCCAGGCTTCCCATAGTGGGGCCATCCAAAAGTCTTACAGCCCAACTGCTTCTTCTGAATCGTAGAAGATGTTCCCTGGTGGCCAGTATGCTCACCGGCCACTGTAGACTCCGACGGCACCTTCATTTGCTTGGACTGGCGGATGGCTCACGGTGCCGTCTAGTAATGAGGAGGAGGAAACCTCCTCACATGTCCTCTGGGAGTGCCCGGCACTGGCCTATCGGAGGTGGCAGATCCTGGGATCAGCATCTATGCAGCTAAGCCAGGTGAGGCAGTTGTCTTTAAAGAGACTTGTGGCTTTCTGTGAGGCCATAAAATTTTTGGGGGACTAGCATGGGAGCTCGGTGCAGCCTGGGCCCTTTAAACGCCGAATACCAGGTTCTTATGGACCTGGTCTGTAAGATAGGGGTGATACAATGGACCCACCGTAGGAGGCCTAAGTGTCTGAAAGGCTCACAAGTAGGACCTGCTCCGATGTACCATATACATATCCATAACCAGGTGAATCCGTTAAGTAGTTTTTGAGTTAGAATATCTGCCGACGTTCAAAAAAGCCATTTTGAAAAAAACGCGTTGAAACTTTTATTTTCAATTTCTTTTTTGTCTGTCAAATCGTAAAGTGATGCACACTGGCATATGTTTTTGAATCACGGAGTAATTTACAAAAGAAAATGGGATCATCTACTGACCGTTGTTCAAGCGCGCGAAACTGCTGCATAGCGAGTCAAATGTAGATGGGTGAAGGTCGACCTAGATTCGTATCCCCTACTATTAATGTATATGTTTATTATAAATTTACTTTTTTTGTATAGAAAATTGCTGTTTAAAATTTTCAACCATATTTAATAAACATTTTTTTTCCATAAATTCAATAATATCGTAAATGTAAACAAACTGAGCTGTTTTGAACCAACCTGCAGTACAAAATATCGAAATAAGTGATTCATGTTCATTCATCGTGTTCTCGTGAGATTTTATACTTTTGGAAATGTTCCAAGCCATTGCTCATTAGTGCGCATTAAAATAGCTACTTAAAGCTCGCAGTTTAAAAATGCACTTTTAAGAATGGTTAACAAATTAAGTGTTTGTTTTGGATTGTCGAGCCAAACGTTTTTTCAAGAAGAGTATTAAAGTTTAAAAATGTTGGCATAGGTGCGTATTTAATCATACATTCTTTGCGTCGTACGCATTCTTAGCGATACAAAGTGTATTTAACTTTTGCAGGATTTATGGTGTTATTTAAAAATATTAAGCGTGCAAATACCCAGCAGCATATATCTAACCGCCTCGACAGCATTATCAACAATAATTTGCTTAGTACGTATGGAATACTAAAACTAACAATCTTCTGAAACTACTTTCTTGTGGCATGTGTAATTTAAATATTACGTTCACATGTGGTTAAGCCACAGTAATTGATTGTAATGAACTCATTCATAGAAATTCCGACCAATAGAAACCTACAAAAATAAAAAATTCAGCGATTATTTTTTAATGATTATTTGGCATACTTGGCCTCGATCTTGTAGGCAACAGCATTGAAAAAATTTAGAATGGTGTTTTACCCTAGGGATATCAAATTCTGACTGTTTTAAGTGTTTTTTGTGTTATATGTTGTGTAACCTATGTATATCGTAGCTGTGATTATGTAACATTAATTTTGTTTGTGTATTTCTTGGTACACATGTTTTGTGTATAATATTGTAGGTGATATTATATTACTCCGCTATTGTTGGTATGTTCTTGCTATTGCCTTCTTCTTTTAGTATTGGTAAGCAAAACCCGCTACATTTTGCTACACATTTTTGAAGTTATACTTCTTTAGGCACGAGGGTGAATTTTTATTTTCCTGGGCGCATGCGCACACCGACAGTATGGTATTAGTCGCTCAAACGATATACGGGATCTGATTGGGTGTTAAAATCATCTGTCAATAATTGTTCAATATGGAGATTATGGATAAACAAATGTTGTGTAGGTATATTATTAGTTTTTATTGTTGTGATGGCAGAGAAAAAAGCAAGTTTATAATTATATGTAGTGACTTTTTAAATAGTTTTTAAAAGCGACAGGTACGTAATACTTGTAAATGTTTCAGTATCCTAATAAAAAATTACATAGGTGGTACCTACCTATTGGAAAATTTAAAATGAACCTACCAAAATAGTATGTAATGCTTTGATTTACATAATTTGATTACCATCAAAATTTCTATCAATATTCACCTAATATATTGTTTTCTTACTTTATGTTTTGTTGTATTTTATTATTTCAATTCTGCAAAAATCAAAATAATTTGGTTAAATTCAGAACTATCAAAAGTTTAGACCGTTTAGTTAGTATATCTTCCCACATGATGCATGTGTCTCCGTGGGTAAAAGTGTAAGATGAATTAATTTCACTGCTAACTGCGCTAACATAAGCAGGTTCGAACCCCAATAGAAACTTTTATTTTTTTATTTTTTTTATACATTTTATGATTGTAAGTATATTTGTTATATAATTTTTTTCTCAGGAAATACGTACTTAGTTAATAATTTGTCCGACAACTACTGTTCAGAAATCATTTGTGGCATTTTTCAATGTGTTTGTGCGTGTTTTATTCTCTTATTTTTTTAATTTTTGGTATTGTTTTAATAAACATTTTTGAAAAGTAGTAAGTATTAAAATTAGTTTAATATTTAAATAAAATATAAATAAACTGTTTAAAGTATATTAATTTCGTTGAAATCATATAACAGAAGTATAACTTCTTACGTGCGTACAAAGTACACACACATTCTTTTTTTTTTTCGTTAAGTACGATGAGCATTGTTTTTCTTCACTCTTCTTTTTCTTCATGCCTGTTTCTTTCATGATTATTGATGCATTTTTCCATTATACTCTGTGCTTCATATCCCAGGCAAGTTTGTGTATCTGGGATTTCTATTCTTAATGTATATTTCGTGCCCGTTTATCCTGACACTTTGTGGTCTTGCGGTTGCTCCCACGTAGAAATTGTTGCATTCAAAGGGTATTTTGTAGATGCAGTTTTTTGGATCTTTCTTATATTGTGTTGTTGGGTTTGGTTTTGGACAGGATTGATCTCAGTGTGTGGGTCGTTTTGAATATTATGATGTTGTTTCTGGATTACTTGTGGTGTTTTGCTGTTTCTTCATCAAATGCATTTTCGTTGGAGCAGTGCTTCGGGCTCTATTATACAGGGTGTCCAGAAACTCTACCGACAAACGAAGAAAGGAGATTCCTCAGATAATTTTAAGTCAATTTAACCCAATTTACCTAGTCCGAAAATGCTTCCTAAGGGAGCTAGAGCTCTTTGAAGATGGCGTCTTTGAACTAGTTTTTCTTAAATACCTCAGAACGCTTCTAATTAGAAAAACGAAAATTGGTACACATATTTATCTTCCAGAGTTAAATCGATTTCATCTATTGTGAATTTCTAGTACCAGTCATAGGCGTCCGTTTTGGGTGGGGCAACGGTTACTTTATCGCATAACTTTTTTGTCTTTAACTTTTAAGCATTTCTGATACTGGATTATTAAATTGTGAGGTATTCTAGTACTAAAAGGTTCTCTTGCTTTAAGTCGGTAGGACACACCGTTTTCTAGAAAAATCGATTTGAAAACTTTTTGTTTTGTGAATATCAAAAAAAAATTAAAAAAAAACTATTTAGAAAAACGAAAACTGGTACGTTTATTTATATTCCAGAGATGAATCGATTTCATTAATTGCGAATTTCTAATACCGGTCATATGCGCCCGTTTTGGGTAGGCCAACGGTTATTTTATCGCATAACTTTTTGTCTTTAATATTTAAGAATTTTTGACACTAAATTATTAAATTATGAGGTATTCTAGCTCTAAAAGTTACTCTTGCTTTAAATCGGTAAAATACACCGTTATTTTTTGAAAAGATTTTTCAATTTTTTTATCAAATTCAGGAAACGAAAAATTTCAAATCGATTTTTCAAGAAAACGGTGTGTCCTACGGATTTAAAGCAAGAGTACCTTTTAGTACTAGAATACCTCACAATTTAATAATCCAGTATCAAAAATGCTTTTAAAGTTAAAGACAAAAAAGTTATGCGATAAAATATCCGTTGCCCCACCAAAAACGGACGCCTATGACTGGTACTAGAAATTCACAATAGATGGAATCGATTTAGCTCTGGAAGATAAATATGTGTACCAATTTTCGTTCTTCTAACTAGAAGCGTTCTGGAGGTATTTAAGAAAAACTAGTTCAAATACGCCATCTTCAAAGAGCTCTAGCTCCCTTAGGAAGCATTTTCGGACTAGGTGAATTTGGTTAAATTGTCTTAAAATTATCTACGGAATCTCCTGTCTTCGTTTGTCGGTAGAGTTTCTGGACACCCTGTATAAGGATTTGATAATTCCTTTTTTGATGTTTTAGTTTTTGGTTAGAGTGGTAATTTAAATATCGGTTTATGTGGGTTGGCTTTCTGTAGACCTTAGACCTATGTCTTCTTTTGTTATTAGCACATCCAGAAAAGGAAGTGAAATATTAGGTTTGTTCTAGCAAACATTCAAACTAGTCAGAAACCGTCAGCAAACAGTTGGTCAGTGAGAGAACGTAATACAATCAGCAGTGCTATCGCCTCTACTCGCGCTGGTCCACTATTCGCTGATGGTTTCAAACAGTTTGAAACTGATGCTAGAACAAACCTATTATTTTCTTGTTCCATAATGCATTTGATTGATTCTTCTTTAATTTTGGTGTCCATATGAAAATTCAATGCTTCTGGTCCGTGGGGTCAAATGGAGAACACATCATCAGCATATCTTCACCATACTGTGATTTGTTTGTTTGCGTACAATTTTTTATTGGAAATTCTCTATGAGTATATCTGCTAATAATGAAGATAAGGATGAGTCCATGGCTAATTCGAAATTTGCTTATGGAAATCACGATCTAGTTGAAAATACGAAGTGTTCTCACTGCAACGTGTTAGTAGCTTCATTACAGTGAAACGTCAAACATTAGTTGGTTAAAAATGTAATTTTCATTAGAATAACTATAGTTTAACCCGATATAAACATAGTATTTGATTTCTAAAATGTTAGGTTTTTTGGGGTGGCGGCCATTAAAAATATTTTTCAGATAATTATACTATACATATCTGGTGGTCTGAGAAACAACCTCCTTCTCTCTCTGATTAGGGCGCTGTGATCTCAAAAATATTAGAAAGTCTAAATGTTTTTAGGCATATAGCGTAATATACAGTAACTGCCACGCTACTAGACACACGGGTACATTGAGCTAATACAGTCCTGGACCCTTCACTTGTTGCACTGTTTGCTTTTTAGGTCCAGTGACGTCTAGAAAGTTAGAAAATATATAGAAACCAACAGTTTTATATGAAGTTTATTAGGGGAGTGTAATTAGAACGAAAACATGCATTGTTTCGGAAAAATTCAAACAAGCTTATATTTTTCTAAAACTTTTTTTATTAATTTATATACATGTTAAAGTAAAAAGTTCTACTCACAGATTTTGCCGATAATTGTTTATTAATTGTTTAAACAATAACAATTGTTTTGTATAAATAATTTTAAAAATATCGTTAAATTCATCATTATTTTACTTTGATCAAATATGTATGTTTTTATTTTGTTTTTGATTATACTGAATCTAAATATGGCATTGCAATTTGAAAATTCTTATACAGAAGCTCTTATACAGTATGTCTGCGTAGCTAGGAACCACATGGAAAACTTTTTTAGTATCAATTTTACGAAAAAAAGTTATTCTTCATAAAATGCTCTGGATAGTCAAAAATCTAAAACTCAACCATCAGATATCAAATGTTATCAATTTTATACGAGTTTTATACGACGAGTTTAATGTCGAGTTATGTCAAAAATATGAATTTCGTTAAAGAGTAAAGTACCTTTATATTTCAGAATATTAAAAAATGCTATTATGAAAAGCTGGTTGAAATTAAAAACTATGTTTAAATATACAATTACATCATTCTAATCGAAAAAATTTTTTCTCAAATTACGGATACTCATTATTATCCAGATTTAGACATACGGCTCACACTCCCTCTAAGGGGAAAATTGACTCATCCCAGATACCTACGGTATCAAAAGGATTGAGCTCTGGTGGGACTCTTTTTGTGTTATCGAGCCCTAGGTGACTTGGTATGCTGGAGTTTCTCCCAGAAATTTTCGTACGCATCTTGCCGTCGCGAGCAATACAGCTTTCTGCATGGTCCCATAAAGGTGTTCATTTAGACCCAGCTTTTTTATGCTTTCGAGGAGGGTCTTCGGAATGACTCCAGTGGTAGACATAATAATCGGTATCGTCTGGGTACTTTGCATTCTCCATTGCCTTCGTATTTGAATTTCCAGATCTCTGTACTTGGCGATCTTTTCAGTAAATTTACTGCGTAGATTATTATTGTTAGGTATCGCCACATCAATTAGTGTTGTTTGTCTTGTTAATTTATTAACTAGTACGAGATCTGGTCTATTATGTGCCACTGTTTGGTCTGTGAGCACAGTGCGGTCCCAGTATAGCTTGTAGTTGCCATCCTCAAGCATACTCTCGGGGACGTATTGATAATACGGGAGATGGTCCGTTTGGAGAAGTCCCAGCTTGATAGCTATCTCCTGATGAAGGATTTTTCCCACTGCGTCATGCCGTTCCTTGTATTCAGTTGCAGCAAATGCCTGGCAGCCCCCTGTAAGATGTTGGATGGTTTCTTGGGCTTGACATCCATATCGCCATCTGTCGTTTTGAACCTGAGGGTCTTTGATGATATATTTCAGGTAATTTCTGGTTGGTATAACCTGATCCTGAATGGCCAGTAATGAACCCTCCGTTTCAGGGAACATCTTTCCTGACGTCAACCAGTAGTTCGACGCTATATTGTCGACATAATCTTGGCTGACCTCATTGGGATGTCGCCCGTGCAAAGGTTTACCCATCCAGGCGCGCACTTTTTCGGCCTTAGTAAGGTGGTTTATGCGCAGTTCTGCTTCCCTCAGTTTGATCGGTGTTGTGTCATCTACTGCGCAGATAGCGCGATGTAGAGTAGATGTCTCAGCCTGCATCTGAAAATAAGTTCTTAAATTAGCAATTTGTTTATCTAATTGCTCACCTATATCCATAAGTCCTCTTCCTCCTAAATACCGGGGTAATGTCGTTCGTTCTACTGCAATTTTAGGATGGTGTTTTTGTGTCTTTGTGAGGTGTGTTCTTACTTTTCGCTGAAGATTCTCTATGTCCGTTTTTGTCCAGTTAACAATGCCAAACGAATAGCTAAGCGCGGAACATGCGTAGGTGTTTAGTGCCTTAAACAAATTTCTACTGTTAAGTTGTGAGCGAAGCAGCTGTTTTACCCTTCGTATAAACTCTGTAGTTATCTCTGTTTTCATTTGTTTATGGTCAATTTTCCGCGCTTGCTTTACTCCAAGATATTTATACATATCGTTTTCACCCATGGCCTCGATGTTCTGGCCATTTTGCATATCGAATCCTCCGGGCTGTACTTTTCCTCTGACTATATTTAAAATACGGCACTTGTCTAGTCCGAAGTGCATACTAATATCATTAGAAAAAGTTTCTACAGTTTTTAGCATCTCATCGAGTTGGTTTCGAGTGGAAGCCATTAATTTCAAATCATCCATGTACAATAAATGATTAAGTTTCGCCACCACATTGTTGTTATTTTTGATGCTAAAACCTGCGTCTGTGGAGTTCAATAGCTGAGATAGTGGGTTCATAGCTAGACAGAACCACAGAGGACTCAACGAATCTCTTTGAAACAGGCCCCGGCTGATTGCGACATTTTCAGTTTCGATGTTAATTTCACCAGGTATTTGAAGGTGAATTCTAGTTTTCCACTCTGTCATTATACGCTCTAAAAAGGTCACTATATTATCATCGACTTTATATATTCTCAATATATCTATAAGCCATTCATGCGGCACTGAATCAAAGGCCTTCTTGTAATCAATAAAAGCAGTAAATAGATTCCTCTTTTTGGAATATGCTTGATTAGAAATGACTGAGTCGATGATAAGTTGTTCTTTGCAACCCATGGAACCCTTAGCGCATCCTTTCTGTTGAGGCTCTATGATATTGTTCAGAGCACAGTGTTGGTAGATACGCCGGGCTACACAGGATGTGACCAATTTATACAAAGTTGGAAGGCAAGTAATTGGGCGGTATTTTGCTGGATCTTGGGTGTTATTTTGATCCTTCGGTATTAAATAAGTGGTACCCTGAGTTAGGAATGCTGGTATATCCTGCGGATTAGAAATAACATGATTAATTAATGTTGATAAGCATTCATGAACACTCCAAAACTTCTTGAGCCAAAAGTTTTGAACTCCATCTGGTCCAGGAGATTTCCAGTTATGAAGGTCTTTGATGATATTTGAGACTTATTCAGTAGTGAAGGGTTCGTAAAGGGTAGTAATGTAGTGTTGGCAGTTCTGTGTCGTATCTTCTATCCATCCAGCATTGTTGTTAAGAGCAGCTGGTGTGGAAAGTTGATTTCCCCAAAACTCATGAATTTCTTCTTGGCTTGGGTAAGTCTTATCGACACGTTCTACAGTGGAATTGAGTTTTCGATAGAACGCCTTCTCAGAACCCTCAAAAAGAGCATTGTTGCTTTTGCGGTTGTTACTAACTTTGTACCTCCTTAGTCGCCCTGAATAAACGGAGAGTTTTTGTTTTAATGTATCCATACACTGATGGGCTGTATTGTTTTCTGGATCATATCTTGAGTGTCTTGCGGTACTCAGCATTATTTCTTCAGCTCTCCTGATGACTTTTCTACTTGTTACACCTCGTATGTATTCTGTGACTATACCAATATCCTTACGTAGTAATTCAATCTTTCCGAGCAGTCTTTTTTCCCAAGGTGCAATTCTGTTACCAGTTCTTCCGTTATTAGTACCCCGTCGTGTTCTGATCTTAACGCCCATTACATTAGCAATTGCTGTTACTGCAGAGTAGATTAGCATGTGCAAATATTCCAATGTGTGGGCTTCTGCGACATAATTGGGTAGGACTTCAGTGTTCACAATTTGTAACAGCGCACCTAGTTTCTTACAAGAGTTTATTCGTGGTAGCGGTGGTCTGCTAAGTGGGTTTGTTCCATTAAACTCCTGTACCGCACGTGCCATTTCGCTTACTAGGTTATCACGTAACTCGTTGTTTTCCTGCTCTGTATTGTCAGGTTGAGTTTCTTGTATGGCAAGCTCAGGAATCTGCTCGTGAACTTCAACAGGGACTTGATCTTTAATTACAACATCGTTCTGAATCTCCCGTTCGACTTCGCTTCTGATGGTATTGCGTCTAGCCTCTGGGATAAGGTTGTTTCTTATAATTACCCGGTATTGGTCTGATACTCGTTGCTCCGATACTTGAATATCTGGGTATGTCCTGCAAAATTCGGCATACAGCTGTTGTCGGTAGCCGATTGTTTCTTGACCGAGGTTTGTCACCTTGTAGTAGAAGCGCAAAATGTTTTCATTAATGGACACAGTCCATTTCATGCGCTGCCTCGGTCGTCCCGCTTGAGTGAGCGCCGGCTGATGATCCAGCGCAGCACCTTCGGCGGGTGGAGCTCTTGTTGTTGTTTGGCTCGCTTGTAGTTGTGGTTGGGCTGTAGCTGATTGTATGACAGGGGCCCGCCTCCTCAACACCCTGCCACCGACGTCCCGCATGCTGTCACGTCCAGCGCCGGCTCCAGACGTGCCCTGGCGATCCCCAGGCAGCGATCCTAAACATAAATTATTAATCTCCATTCTCATGGGTGTGCATTTTATACCTACTGCCAGGTGTCAGTTTTTGTTCCACGGCAAGTATTCCTGCTACTCTCTGGGTATTGGCGCTACGAATACCCAGAAAGCATCCCCCATTCGCAGGGGGCCGCGCCTGATAGAAGAACTGACAAAAAACTCCCACAGGAGATACTCATCATTATTATTATCCAGATTTAGCCATACGGCTCACACTCCCTCTAAGGGGAAAATTGACTCATCCCAGATACCTACGGTATCAAAAGGATTGAGCTCTGGTGGGACTCTTTCCGTGTTATCGAGCCCTAGGTGACTTGGAATGCAGGTGTATCTCCCAGAAATTTTCGTACGCATCTGGCCGTCGCGAGTAGTACAGCTTTCTGCATGGTCTTATAAAGATGTTCATTCAGACCCAGCTTTTTTATGCTTTCGAGGAGGGTCTTCGGAATGACTCCAGTAGTAGACATAATAATCGGTATCGTCTGGGTACTTTGCATTCTCCATTGCCTTCGTATTTGAATTTCTAGATCTCTGTACTTGGCGATCTTTTCAGTAAATTTACTACGTAGATTATTGTTGTTAGGTATCGCCACATCAATTAGTGTTGTTTGTCTTGTTAATTTATTAACTAGTACGAGATCTGGTCTATTATGTGCCACTGTTTGGTCTGTGAGCACAGTGCGGTCCCAGTATAGCTTGTAGTTGCCATCCTCAAGCATACTCTCAGGGACGTATTGATAATACGGGAGATGGTCTGTTTGGAGAAGTCCCAGCTTGATAGCTATCTCTTGATGAAGGATTTTTCCCACTGCGTCATGCCGTTCCTTATATTCAGTTGCAGCAAATGCCTGGCAGCCCCCTGTAAGATGTTGGATGGTTTCTTGGGCTTGACATCCATATCGGCATCTGTCGTTTTGAACCTGAGGGTCTTTGATGATATATTTCAGGTAATTTCTGGTTGGTATAACCTGATCCTGAATGGCCAGTAATGAACCCTCCGTCTCAGGGAACATCTTTCCTGATGTCAACCAGTAGTTCGACGCTATATTGTCGACATAATCTTGGCTGACCTCATTGGGATGTCGCCCGTGCAGAGGTTTACCCATCCAGGCGCGCACTTTTTCGTCCTTAGTAAGGTAGTTTATGCGCATTTCTGGTTCCCTCAGTTTGATCGGTGTTGTGTCATCTACTGCGCAGATAGCGCGATGTATAGTAGATGTCTCAGCCTGCATCTGAAAATAAGTTCTTAAATTAGCAATTTGTTTATCTAATTGCTCACCTATATCCATAAGTCCTCTACCTCCTAGATTCCGTGGTAATGTTGTTCTTTCTACTGCACTTTTAGGATGGTGTTTTTGTGCCTTTGTGAGATGTGTTCGTACTTTTCGTTGAAGAGCATCTATATCTGTTTTTGTCCACTTAATAATACCAAATGAGTAGCTAAGCGCGGAACATGCGTAGGTGTTTAGTGCCTTAAACAAATTTCTACTGTTAAGGTGTGAGCGAAGCAGCTGTTTTACCCTTCGTATAAACTCAGTAGTTATCTCTGTTTTCATTTGTTTATGGTCAATTTTCCGCGCTTGCTTTACTCCAAGATATTTATACATATCGTTTTCACCCATGGCCTCGATGTTCTGGCCATTTTGCATATCGAATCCTCTGGGCTGTACTTTTCCTCTGACTATATTTAAAATACGACACTTATCTAGTCCGAAGTGCATATTAATATCATTAGAAAAAGTTTCTACAGTTTTTAGCATCTCGTCGAGTTGGTTTCGAGTGGAAGCCATTAATTTCAAATCATCCATGTACAATAAATGATTAAGCTTCGCCACCACATTGTTGTTATTTTTGATGCTAAAACCTGCATCTGAGGAGTTCAATAGCTGAGATAGTGGGTTCATAGCTAGACAGAACCACAGAGGACTCAACGAATCTCCTTGAAACAGGCCCCGGCTGATTACGATATTTTCAGTTTCGATGTTACTTTCACCAGGTATTTGAAGGTGAATTCTAGTTTTCCACTCTGTCATTATATGTTGTAAAAAGGTCACTATATTATCATCGACTTTATATATTCTCAAAATATCTATAAGCCATTCATGCGGCACTGAATCAAAGGCCTTCTTGTAATCAATAAAAGCAGTAAATAGATTCCTCTTTTTGGAATATGCTTGATTAGAAATGACTGAGTCGATGATAAGTTGTTCTTTGCAACCCATGGAACCCTTAGCGCATCCTTTCTGTTGAGGCTCTATGATATTGTTCAGAGCACAGTGTTGGTAGATACGCCGGGCTACACAGGATGTGACCAATTTATACAAAGTTGGAAGGCAAGTAATTGGGCGGTATTTTGCTGGATCTGGGGTGTTATTTTGATCCTTCGGTATTAAATAAGTGGTTCCCTGAGTTAGGAATGATGGTATATCCTGCGGATTAGAAATAACATGATTAATTAGTGTTGATAAGCATTCATGAGCACTCGAGAACTTCTTGAGCCAAAAGTTTTGAACTCCGTCTGGTCCAGGAGATTTCCAGTTATGAAGCTCTTTGATGATATTTGAGACTTCTTCAGTGGTGAAGGGTTCGTAGAGAGTAGTAGTGTAGTGTTGGCAGTTCTGTGCCGTATCTTCTATCCATCCAGCATTGTTGTTAAGAGCAGCTGGTGTGGAAAGTTGATTTTCCCAAAACTCATGAATTTCTTCTTGGCTTGGGTAAGACTTATCGAGATTTTCTACGGTGGAATTGAGTTTCCGATAGAACGCCTTCTCAGCAGTCTCAAAAAGGGCATTGTCGGATTTTCGGTTGTTATTATTATTATTATTATTATTATTATTATTATTATAAATCAAATAAGGGCAGAGGAGCGAGCTCCTATTATACCCAAAAACAAAGAGAAATATCATTTTACAACTAATACAAATTAAGAATAAAGTTAAAAATTAACAAACATCAAATAAAAATATTGAAACAATAAAACAATGTCGCCCTAAAACAATTCAATCCTGTAAAGCTCCCATAATGTTCAAAACAAAGAAAAATATCGTTATAAAACTAATAAAAATTTTAAAGATTACAATTTCAAATAAAATTTTGAAACAATAAATAATGCCGTCCTAAAATTATTCAGTCTTGCAAAGAAAACAAAGAATTATCAAGTCTATTTTTAAAAATGTTAACACTAGTTGCCGATAATAATATGGTGTCTTCATCTAAGTTATTCCAGATGTTAAATATTCTGTTTGGTAAAAAATTCATTCTGGATCTTGTTGTCGTCTGTTCTCTCTTTAATTTATAACGATGACCTCTTAATCGTTCGTCTAGATTTAGCGTAAATATTGTGTTAAGGTTTCCAAAATTATATTTTAAAATACGGAAGGATATAATTAGGTCACCTCGAAGACGTCGATGTTCAAATGTTGTTAGATGCCAAATGCCAGTCTTGTGGCTTTACGTTGAACATTTTCAAGTAAGACTTTATCACGGTTAAGATCTGGACTCCACACTGGTCCGGCAAACTCAAGAATAGGTCTGACGTATATAGAGTAAAGTTTACTCATTGAGGTTAGAGATATTCGTGTAAAACATTTGCGGATTAGAAACAGTTTGGAATTTGCACGTTTACACACGGACACTATATGGTCAGACCAATTTAAGTTACTGTTAACTATCACTCCAAGATCTTTGTGGGAGGTTACTGACGCTATGGGATGCCCATTAATAAAGTACGGTAGTAATTTGTTATTTTTGCCAATATGTAGTATGACGCATTTTTCAATATTCAGTGGAAGTAACCACTCTGAGGACCATTTGAATATTGCGTCAAGGTCGGTTTGAAGAACATGTTGGTCAATAATTGGATTCACATATAATTTAGTATCATCTGCGTAAATGGAAACTTTACTGGATACAACAAGGGGAAGATCACTAGTGTATATACAAAATAGTAGTGGTCCAAGTACTGATCCTTGTGGAACTCCACTCTTGACTGGTTTGTCCAGTGAATAAGCTTCCCCAACACGAACTCGGAAATACCTGTCTGATAGAAAATTTTGAATCCAAAAGTTTAACTTTCCGCGGATACCATAGTGATCCAATTTAGCTAGTAATCGACGTTTGGGAACACGATCGAAAGCTTTGGAGAAATCTAAATAGACTACATCAACAGGATGTCGATTGTTTAAAGATGAAGACCAGTCACTTATACAATGAAGTAAGTTTGTGATCGTTGAACGACCCTTGATAAAACCATGCTGCTGGTGAGGGATTATATTTTCTTGAAGGAGGAATTCAGACATAGCTTCAGAAATAATGGATTCCATGACCTTGCCGACAATAGGAACTAGGCTGATTGGACGATAATTATTGCAGTCAAGTTTATTTCCTTTCTTGAATATAGGAGTAACCGAAGCCAATTTCCATGACGAGGGAAGAGAACCCTGATTAAAAGAAGTATTCATTATAAAGGATATAGGAATGGCTACAGACTCTGCACACTGTTTAAGGAAAAAGGAAGTTAGTCCATCTAATCCAGGTGATGAATTATTGCGTAGTTTCGACAAATGTTGTTTAATAACATCTGGAGTGAAAGAGATATTATCAAGAGTTGTAAGGAGACGTGGACTCATTATTTGAGGAATGGTGTCATTTGGTTCGTCTGTAAAAACCTGAGAAAAAAATAAGGATAAACATTCCGAAGATTCATTATTAGAAGAACATATGGACCCATCATCTTTTTGAAGTAATGGTATGGAGACTTTAGAAGATAAAGATGTGCGAATGTACCGATAAATTTTTTTACTGTTACCACTAGAAATGATAGATTCTTCATATTCTGTTCTTAGTTTTAGCAACGATTGTTTGACTCTGTTAGAAAAATTACGGTGAGCGAGGAAATCATGCAGGGAACCAGTAAGTTTATACGTTCGCCAAAGCTTTCGTTTATGTCGAATTAAGCGGATAACTGAGAGGTTAATCCAAGGTTTTAATCGATTTTTGTATATTTGTCGTTCAGTTGTATTATCAGAAATTGTTGTAATATCAGTATGAAGAAAAGAGTCCCACATTGACGATGGATCTGGGTGATTAAGAAAAATAGATTGCCAGTCTATCTGGGACAAAACAAAATTAACAGTAAAGAAATCAGTAGTGGCATACGTTACGAGATTATTTTTGCAAAGTGGTGTTAGATGAAATTGAATGTGAGCAGTAATAAGTGAGTGGTCAGAAATACCCACAGGAGAGGACACATCAAGTGTAGAAACTAATTGATCATCATTTGTAAAAAATAAGTCTAAAATTGAAGGATGATTATTAACTCTAAACCTTGTAGGTTCAGTTATTAGTTGGATTAAGTTTGAGTTCATGACAAAGTTTTTAAACAAATTTTGGGAGTTAATAGTGTCAGTTTTGGAAATAATGGGCCAGCTAATCTCAGGAAAATTGAAATCTCCAACGACAATGAGATTTTCAAGGGATGATAATTCCTCAAGTTTGTCAATAAGCATATTGTCCTCAGTAAGTACTGTATCCGGAGGTCGGTATATGCAAACTATATTAAATGTAAAAGAATTGTTAGTAACAAGTAAATGGATAATTTCTATACCTGGCAAGTCTATTGTTTTATTAGTTATTGAAAAAATATTAGTAATTTCATTTGCTAAATAGATGCATACTCCTCCCCCCCGACGAGTACCTCTGTCTCTGCGAAATATAGTAAAATTATCAATGTTTACAATAGTATCGGGGATTGAAGAATTAAGCCATGTTTCTGTTAGGAGAATAATATGAGGATTTAAAAGTTGAACAGTACTTATAAATTCATTAAATTTGGATAAAAGAGAGTTTAGATTTGTATACATAAGAAGCCAATCTGTAAATTTTGGTGCAAGAGAATCATGAACGAAATGTCACGATCTTTGGACTGCCATTCATATATTTAATCGTAAGGTCATTTTCTCCATTACTTTTACGGGTTTCAAGTTCAGTTCGAAGTTCCTTTAATCGAAGTTGCTGCATAGGTGTCTTGTCATCAATAAAGGAATAAGTTTCGGTGGATTTGTTTTCTAAAAGTTTATTTTTGTTACGAAGAATTTGTCGAGTGTGGTGTTCAGAACCCGTTATCACCTTTATCATGCGAGGATAACGTCCATTTTGACTGGGTTTACCTACTCTATAAAATGTTACAGGGCTTTCTAGACATCCGATAACTTTCAGGGCCAAATTAATTTTATTTTTATCATGATCTTTCTTACTCTGTGCGTCTCCTGTAGTTTCAGGAACGCCCCTAATCAAAAAATTTTTTGAACGTGACATGCGGTCAGTGGCTTCATTGACAATGCTGTCAGTAAATTCAGGTTTTGCAATGGAATCATTTTATTACAATTATGATAACTATTTTATTATCACTTTTACGAAAAAAAGTTATTCTTTCATAAAATGCTCTCCCTGGTCTAAAATCTAAGATACAACCATCAGATATTAAACTTTTTTAATTTTATACGAGGTATGTAAAAAATAAGAATTTTTCTTAAGAGTTAAGTGCCTTTATTATTCACAATATTTTAATTAGAAGGATGTAATTGAACACTAAAACAAATTTTTTAATTCCAAACAACTTTTCTTAATAACAATTTTCGATATTGTGAAATTTAACGATACTTTACTCTTGAGTGAAATTCATATTTTTTGACATACCTCGTATAAAATTCATTAAATTTGATATTTGATGATTGCATCTTAGATTACAATATATGATGCAGAGTACTTTATAAAGAATAACTTTTTTCGTAAAACTGATAATAAAAAAGTTATCAATAGGTTCCAAGTTACGCAGACATACTGTATAAGAGCTAAAAAAATTTTTTTTCTGAACATTTATTATTGTTGAAGTTTATTATTAAATGTATTTTAGGTAAGTTTTCCAGAAAAAAGTTTTGATCACTTTATATAAACATTTTTTTAGCTGGTAATTTTCGGTTTTTGTATTACATTTTTGTTATCTTTCTTAATTTTCTCAAAAAGGAATAGGTAGTCTATTTCATTTCTAAAGTAAAATAATTGAGTGCATTTTAAAGATTGCATCCTAAGCTTTAAAAAAGCACTTATAAAACTGTAATAAATCTGTTCAAACTTGAGTAATACCGTCTTAAAGTGGTGGTAATTCTATAAAACTACGAAGATTTCAAAAATTACATTTTTTAATACGTCATATCATTTAATTTAAATTTTTGAGTTTTTGTTTTGAATGAAACATCATTTAGTACGATGCTTGAAAGGTAAGTTGTGCAAATTTGAGGGTTTTATAAGAAAAATTATATTAGTTACAGCGTTTCGTAAATAGAGACGTTTCTAAAGCAGGCCACTCCATACTCCATACTGCGGCATTTTTCAATTTTGTCGAATTCAACTAATTGGCAAAAATTTTGATCGTGTGTGACCATGCATCCAATGAAATCGTACAATTTTACCACAGACAGACCAGCCTGTCTTCTGCAGTACTGCAGAATTTATATCATCGACAATCGTGTCGAAAGACTCCGCAGTACCGTGAGTGGCCAGCTTAAACGTTGGTGCTTCCGACAACTGGAGTACCCTTAAAAATTTATCGGACAATATTACCTGTTAATTGTAATAGTAATTTACGTAACAAGTTCCGAAAGTGATATTTTACGAGACGAGAAGGAAGTTTCCAGGACGAGCCGTACGTGAGTCCTGGAATCCTGCGAGTCTCGTAAAATTACTTTTGGATAGTGTTACGTACAATATTTTTTCTGCGGCCGTTTTGTATGTTAAAAAGTATATATGGATAAACTTTACTTATGAACTTTTACTAAACACTTTAAAGTTACTCTCGTGAATTCAGCATTAGAAAAATCTACTTATGAATATTAATAACACAATTATAACAATCATTTACATTGATATTGTTAGGAATATTAACAGAAGTGGCAGTATTGAAACTAGTGTTAGACGTGTCAGTACTTTTATTATTTTTTGAGATATTAATTTGGCTCCTGCCATTTTATTAATCCTAAATGATGCGTTGTCATAATAAAATACAAAGTTGATGTTATTGTCAAAGCCGTTACCTAGCTACCCAAAAACATCCCGAAAGTGAAAAAAGCGTCCCGAAAGTGAAAAAATTAGTCCCGAAAGTAGTTAACTTTCGGTACGAGTTCTGTAAAATGGTACTTTCGATTTAATAAATCATACCGAAAGTTTTATTTTCGGGACGGCTGCAGAAAAATATTTTTATTAAACAATCCTGCAAAAATCAGTTGTAAGGATATGGATTTTATGACTCTTTATTATGCGTGACACATAAGTCAATCTTCAATGATAGGAAAAGTAAATGGACCAGATGATATTGATGGGAAGTGTGAACAGCATTAGGAGAGACAGGAATAAGTTGGCTAACAGGTTTATTTAATAGAATTAGCGAAGCTGGACATATGTCAGACGAATGCAGAAGCAGTATCTGTACCTGTTTACAAAAACAAATCAGATGTATAACAATACACCAATTACAGAATAATTAGCTATGATGTAAGAAACTGAATGTTTGGCGATTTAAAAAATAAAAATAAAGAATTTATCTGATAGTAATGAGAAGGCTTAAATGGATGAGAAGAGTGACAAAAAGGACAAATTTAAAAATGAATAAGTTAGCGGAAAACTAGGGCGGACACCCACTGATGCTAAAATGAGATAGGATAAGTTAAGATGGTTTGGTCATGTTCAACTTCGAGTCGGTAATCACCCAATACGAACAATTGCTGATCTGCGGGTTCCTGGGAGACGTAGGAGAGGAATATCAAAGAAGTGCCGAGGGGAGAAGCTTAGGTATTGCAATCGCCAGTTAACTTGGCGACAGAATACGCACAACGTCACAGATACTGATGACCATCCTCTAAGCCACTCTGCAATTTTGGGTTTGTGCGTCTCGCCAAGTTAACTGGCGATGACAGTAGCACATGTTGGTAAAAGCGAAGGATATTGGCATGACCCAAGACAGAGTCTTATGGAGAAATTTAATTAGGAAAGCCGACCCTGCATAGGAATGAAACATGATGATGACATTAGTCAAATGCCCAAACAAAGGTTTCAATCGAACTTTGTAGCAATTCTCTAAAAGCTTAACTACAACAACCTGCTCATATCACACAATAACAGCTTTAATGAGTAACAACCTTCTTATTATAACAAGAATATTCGTTAAAATCATGAATGGGAAAATTGTTAAACAAGTTAAACAATAATTAATTACAAGACAATTCAGATAGGGTAAACAAACCAAAATGGTTTGTAAAGAGGTTTTTTAGGTTTGAATATGTTAATCTACAGATGCATAATCGACCAGAAACAAAACTACCTGTATTTTATAAATTATAAAAAACCCCGGGATAACGTTATCTAGTTTCATACATTTCATTGTTGTTAGAAGGTAAAAACTTCATGGAAACTTCATGGATACAATGAAAACTTAACTGATATAAAACAGGCAACAGGCGAATGATCATTCATAACTATTCAGCTAATCGAATCCTTATAATTGAATCTGATATACGTTACAACAGTTCAATCATATACATACCATACATATACGTCAAAGATTCAATAGGTCAGTCTAAAAATAAAACCCAACATATGCCGACTTTAAAAATAACATCAAATAAAAACTAATTGTTGTTGAACTAACAGTATAATAGGAAATAAGTTTATTTTGGTATTCAAATCTCCAATTATGTCGACAATGAGAGAGGTATGATGACCCCAAATAAAAATTGATATTTGTGATTTGGCCAAAAATAGGCAAACAGAAAAATATCAATCGATCAATATTATGAGAAAAAGTTCGAATATCAAAAAATCATGAGCAGCCACAATCTTAAATGTCATAATAAAAAAATATGAAAAAAAATTTTTAAGAAACGCTTTTCTTTAGTTATGAGTGACTAAAATTAAAAATATAAAAAATCAACTAAAAAGCAAAAAATAAAAAAAAATCTAACACAAAGGATTATTCGAAAAAAACTTTCGTTAAAAAATATGAAAAAATCTAACACATTCGTTAAAGAAAAGCGTGGGGCTCTATCCTCAAACCGTTTATTCGATGAAGACGCGCCCCACGCTTTTCTTTAACGAATGTGTTAGACTTTTTCATTTTTTAACGAAAGTTTTTTTCGAATAATCCTTTTTGGTTGATTTTTTATAATATTTTTAATTTTAGTCACTCATAACTAAAGAAAAGCGTTTCTTAAAAAAATTTTTCATATTTTCTTATTTTTTACTTTTTAGTCTTACACTTTTCAAGCATTAAAATATATCGTCATGTTTAAAAAAAAGGATGTAAGTATATTATAGAGACATTTTTGCATTTATTTCAACTTTTGATATATTCATTGTACATTTTCTGTAATTTCTTCATACATTTCTTAAATCAAAATCATTATTTACACCTATTACAGTTTTCGCAGTCTTTCAATCTCTTTTAATGCTTTACTATTGCACGGTGTAGACCCTGTTAATTTCTCGCAATGCAGTTCTTCGATGCGCAAGCTGTCTAAAGGTACGTATCCATACAAAGATAAACCTCGCTTGGTGATCGCCGCTCGGCGCTCACCCTCTTCGATTCAAGCAGTTTGCGGTTTATATGTAGGGGAGAGCATGCCGTATCAATTTGAGCAGCTACACCGAGCGGGGTGCATCCTTGTATGGATACGTACTTAATGATCGCAGTCGGATGAATGCAACGTAAGCTTTGCAGGCTCAATGCAGGCTTTTAAGCCTGTCCTTACGCAAACACTTTCGGGCCCAAGTTCACGAGAACGTAGTCAACAATCGAACCTTGCGTTTTATGGACAGTCGAAGCCCACGACAATACTAAGGGCAGCATTCGTCTATCTGCGATGCCATATCTTTTTTCGCTGAAAACTGGATAGAATCGGATAGAAACTGGATAAATTTGAAACTTTATTGTTTATTTATGAAGCTTAACGTAAACAATTAACGTAAAAAGTGAAATTATGTATAGTTCATATAATTAGCTACAATCTGTAAACGTTTCAAGTTTCTACATTGTAAAAAACAAGAGAATTTTAGCATTTTCAAATAAAATCGTTTTTTTTTATTAAAAACACAAAAAAGTTAAACAATTAATAAACACAAAAAAAAATTTTCATTGACTATTCGTGTATTGTTCACGCGAATGCATATGTCTGCAAAGTTTCATTCATTTGCATTGAAGAAAAGGCAGTCAAATTAACGTCTAAAAATTTGACGCAAACGATTGAACTAAATAAAAGCGTTTAAAAATTAAATATTGTTTTATATAGGGTCATATAACAATAAAGTCTGATTTATGTTAGGACGATGACAGGGACGTGGTTGACACGGCTGTCTTAAAACAAGCGTCCACAGACCCGCATCGTACGTAACGGATTTTACTTTGCCTTACAATGATTGCCGATAATGCGATTCGTACTAGAGAATTAACATATCGGAAAAAAACAGGAAAAATTGGGAAAAACAGGTTTTTTCCGTTTTTTCCAGACCATTGGAAAAATTGGAAAAATGGGAAAATTTGAAAATATTTTTTAATTGAGACTTAAGAGGCTTTAATTGTAAGTGTCAAAACCGAAACTTCAAAGGTAGAAAGCACATTATTTAACCAAATTGCTCAGTGGTATATTTTTATCTGAGTCTGAATCTGAATCTTCAGACCAGCATCTGATTCAGACTCGTTCTCCGCTTCACCATCCTGAACGGATAACACAAACAACATGATTTTTGTTAGTCTCTTTTAAAAGTGGATCTGGTCTAGTATCGTAAATAAATATCTGTTTTTCGTTTATAACCAAATTTAAATGAATAGCAACAACTTATAAATTTTATCCTGTGATAACATATTTTTTTTGCTTGTATATATGAGGCCGTTCTTTCTGAAGAGGTGGAATATGGAGGGAGGTCCATTTAAAATTCGGGAGGCAATTGGCAAAAGTGGCTGCGATGTACATAAACCTTGCTACCATATAACGGGATTAGTACTAGATATTTGCACTATCCCATAAAGAATTTCGACTAAAAAATCCAGTTTTTGTTCTAAATTGGGCTAGATTTGCCACCACCTTCCCTACATCTAGGTTTAGGCCCAGTCTTTTCACCTCCAAATAAATAGTTATCGGGAAGTTTATCCGGCAGATTACATGTAAATCTGTCAAATAAACTTCCCGATAACTAGTTATTCGGAGGTGAAAAGACCGGGCCTTAGTGTACAAGCTATTTCAGAAATGAAGTGTATGGCTTCCATTAGTTGGTGTTCATTCAATTATTCTTCTTTAAAGCGAGCATCAACAGGCTGCAAAGTGAATCAGCTTAGAACAAAATTCGTAGCGTTTTTCAACATACATATTTTAGCAAGATTTCGATAAGAGAACTAGTCTGGTTAACTTGTTGGAGAATATTTTTTAATATTGTGTCTTTTATATACTAGATACCTACTTAAATACAAAAGGCACTTCTGATAATATAGATCTATTGAATTCTACTAAATTTATCGATTTTGATACGGGATGCAGAATTCGGACTGGGACGTTTCGCCGTCGCCGTTTCGCCGTCGCCATTTCGCCGTCGCCGTTTCGCCGTCGAGCCACTTCGCCGTCGGCCGTTTCGCCGTCGAGCCAGTTCGCCGTCGGCCGTTTCTTCGTCGCCATCCCGGCATTGGTTAAGTTTACAAGAACGTGACAACAACATACTAACTTTTTTTATACTAAATGTCAGTGTAAATAAAATGCTGATGTTGCTAGTAAAACTACGTAAAACCAAGTTATATTTTCGTATTCAACTATACATTGTTTCGTCTGAAAAATAAAATATTTAAAGTATTAAAAATATTTAAAAAGTTACATTTCATAATTATGGGCAAGTCCTCTAAGATATTCTAAAATATCTCCATCGGCATTGAAGTTTCGAACTAATCTTAATATTGAGAAAAGGGATTTCAATTTCAATTGTTTTTACTGTATTAAAAATAAAAAACTTCATTATGCAAAAGTGATAGTATATAATCGTTCGTAAACCATTCAAAACTTATATACAAGTAATGATCATCCCGAAATTATAAGTACGAATGCTAACAACGAAATGGCGACGGCGAAATGGCTCGACGGCGGAACGACGACGGCGAAATGGCTCGACGGCGAAACGGCGACGGCGAAATGGCTCGACGGCGACGGCGAAATGGCTCGACGGCGAAACGGCGACGGCGAAATGGCGACAGCGAAACGGCGACGGCGAAATGTCCTAGACCCTGAAGAATGTGTTTAGTATATTGTACCAAATGTCAATTTTTCCGTATTTTTCCATTTTTTCTTGTTTATTCCGGGAAAAAACAGGTTTTTTCCTGCACTCAATTTTTCCGGAAATTTTAAATCTCTAATCCGTACGATGCGGATCAGTGGACGCGGTTACATAAGTTTCTGTACAAGGCAAACTAAAATCCGTTGCGTACGATGCGTCCGATGCGTACGATGCGGGTCTGTGGACGCTTGCCTTTACGAGGCACGTTGAAGAATCGTCTGATATAAAAAGCATTGGCTAGTTTATCATATCTATAACGGAACGCGACTCCGAGGATGTGTTGCGACATGCGCTTTCTATTGTTCTACGGCACGTAGCTTTGCCTTAATTGATTGTAAAAAGAATCTCATTTTACATTTGTTCTGACATTTCCATTTTCATCCGGAAATCGTTTAAAAAAATTGAAAATTAAGAAAGTATTAGTGTCAAACTAGCAAGACGACGAAAAGACTTATTAGTGTCAATTTTTAAGAGTGTATGCGCAAAATTTCGGACTAGCGCTCTTTAAATCCATTCATTTTTTGAATCCTGAGAAAACTAATAAATATTGTTAAAACTTTTAAATGCAAAGTGAAAGATTACATTGTTACGGAGGGCTGAAAATTCCTAAAAAAAATTAAAAAAATATTTTGAATGGGATATTTAATATTAAAAATAACACTAAATTTTCTGTTTTTTTTTTCATCCCTGTTAAAATAAACATTATAGAAGTTTTCAAGGGCTTTCGGCCCTCGATAATAATGCAATCTTTCATTTTGAGTTTAAATTATTCAAAAATACTTATTAGTTTTCTCAGGATTCCAAAAAAATTAATGCATTTACAAAGCATTGGCCGAAATATTTTCCGCTACGCCTTTAAATGTTTATCAATTGACGCTGGGTGGCAACTGGTAACAAATATGACACTCGATTTTGTAGACAGAATGACATATCTATTATTGTGAGTGAAATTCTGAGAGGTGATAGATGTGATGTTTTGAAGTATCATATAAACGGTATAATCGGATTTAAATTTGATATGGGCTATATGGTGGCCAATATAATTTTTAGATTGAATCTCATCAAGGTAAGTATTCACTATTCTACCGAGATAAAAACCTGCGTCAGGGTGCATTGACACGAATTTGTTATCCAATTTGGCTGGCAAATGGCAAAACATAATCTAAAATGTTTTAATGTATTACATATCAGCTGTCATTTACCCAATCACCTCCACAAGTTCGGTATCTCCTTTCCAAGAAATACCACTCCATACCACTATGCTGCCACCACCAAAATTAATAAAACGTATGAGGTTACATTTGGCATAGCGTTCATCATTTTATGGAAGCAACATTTAAAAAATTTCGTCTACAGAAGAGTTGTCGAACAGTATGTCAGTTGTAACCTCATACAGAGCGTTATTTTGGTGGGGCAGCATAGTGCTACGGAGCGGTATTGATTTGAAAGGACATACCGATCACGTGGAGGTGGTTAGGCAGGTCCGTGAACTTAGCCCGAAAAAGTCGGGAAAAAAAATGCGATTGATGCCATTCGTTTGTCCATTGATTGTCCACGTTTGTCCACCATTTTATTTCGTTAGTCCACCCATCAATTCTTTTTTATAAACAAAAATTTTTTTTCGGGCTAACTTCACAAATCCACAAATTTTCGAAAATTTAAAAAAACTCTTGCTGTATTGTTTGTCCATCGTTTGTCCATGTTTGTCCACCACATAATTTTTTTTGTCCACCCTCTGAAACAACCCCCTGTTAATTGTAATTATTTTTTTATTTCTTAATTCGGGCTAACTTCACGTTCTCTTATATGGGCATTTAAACGTTAATTCGGGTGCACAATCACAACTAAGCGTTTGTCCACCCCTTTGCAGCATTTGTCCAACCCCTTAAAGTGCGAAACAACCCCCTCGTTAATTGTAATTATTTTTTTAATTCTTAATTCGGGCTAACTTCAAGTTCTCTTAAATAGGTATTTAAACGTTAATTCGGGTGCAGAATCACAACTACCCGTTTGTCCACCCCTTCGCAGCGTTTGTCCTGCCCCTTAAAGTGCGAAACAACCCCCTCGTTAATTGTAATTATTTTTTTAATTCTTAATTCGGGCTAACTTCAAGTTCTCTTAAATAGGTATGTAAACGTTAATTCGGGTGCAGAATCACAACTACCCGTTTGTCCACTCCTTCGCAGCGTTTGTCCAACCCCTTAAAGTGCGAAACAACCCCCTCGTCAATTGTAATTATTTTTTTATTTCTTTATTCGGGCTAACTTCACGTTCTCTTAAATGGGCATTTAAACGTTAATTCGGGTGCAGAATCACAACTACCCGTTTGTTCACCCCTTCGCAGCGTTTGTCCAGCCCCTTAAAGTGCGAAACAACCCCCTAGTTAATTGTAATTATTTTTTTATTTCTTTATTCGGGCTAACTTCACGTTCTCTTAAATGGGCATTTAAACGTTAATTCGGGTGCAGAAAAGGGGTTGGACAAACGCTGCGAAGGAGTGGACAAACGGGTAGTTGTGATTCTGCACCCGAATTAACGTTTAAATACCTATTTAAGAGAAATTGAAGTTAGCCCGAATTAAGAATTAAAAAAATAATTACAATTAACGAGGCGGTTGTTTTGCACTTTAAGGGGCTGGACAAACGCTGCGAAGGGGTGGACAAACGCTTAGTTGTGATTCTTCACCCGAATTAACTTTAAAATACACGTTTAAACGGACGTGAAGTTAGCCCGAATTAAGAAATAAAAAAATAATTACAATTAACAGGGGGTTGTTTCGCACTTTAAGGGGTTGGACAAACGCTGCAAAGGGGTGGACAAACGCTTAGTTGTGATTCTGCACCCGAATTAACGTTTAAATGCCCATTTAAGATAACGTGAAGTTAGCCCGAATTAAGAAATAAAAAAATAACTACAATTAACAGGGGGTTGTTTCAGAGGGTGGACAAAAAAAAATTATGTGGTGGACAAACATGGACAAACGATGGACAAACAATATAGCAACGCTTAGTTGTGATTCTGCACCCGAATTAACGTTTAAATGCCCATTTAAGAGAACGTGAAGTTAGCCCGAATTAAGAAATAAAAAAATAATTACAATTAACAGGGGGTTGTTTCAGAGGGTGGACAAAAAAAATTATGTGGTGGACAAACATGGACAAACGATGGACAAACGATGGACAAACGATGGACAAACAATATAGCAAGAGTTTTTTTAAATTTTCAAAAATTTGTGGATTTGTGAAGTTAGCCCGAAAAAAAATTTTTGTTTATAAAAAAGAATTGATGGGTGGACTAACGAAATAAAATGGTGGACAAACGTGGACAATCAATGGACAAACGAATGGCATCAATCGCATTTTTTCCCCGACTTTTTCGGGCTAACTTCACGGAGCTTGGTTAGGCGAATGCAAACTGATATACATTGAAATCATTTAAGAAGATCATGTTTTGCCATTTGAAAGCCATATTTGAGATGACATATTGATATCAATGCACATTTTCATATCGCTAGCATAGTGAAGACTTACCTTGATGAGATTTAATGTAAAAATTACACTGGCCAGCATAAATCCCAGATCAGATTTAAATCCGATTATAGCATTTTTATGATACTTTAAAACATCGCATTTGGAAAAGAAATCCTAATCCTATGATACAGGGGTCTAAGGATTTTTGTCCGTGAGTATAGTACACACACCAAAACAATGTATTGTAGGGGATAAAAACAAAAAGTGAGATTACAGAAGGATTTCAAATAATTTATTTTAAATATGAATTCTCAATAGCTCTCAAGAAAATTAAAAGACAACTCCATAAATGAAAAAATGGTAACAAACAAAAGTTAACAGCTAATTTATTGCCCCCTAATTCCCAACAAAGTAGTCTTTAGGTTAAAATCCATAAGGAAAACTTTCCTGTAGCTGGCTGTATACCATTAATTACAAAAATTGAAGAAAAACATTTTCTGCGTAAAAGGTATATTTATTTGAAAACCCCAATAAAGGGCCACATTAAAAAATAGAACGTTTTCGCTCTAAAGAGAGCATCATCAGTGTTCTAAACATCACTACACGGGGCACTACTGTGCCTGACAGCATTTCGTCCCAACTCGTGGGAACAAATATGGAGAACGAGACTGAAAAAACAAACATAAAAACGGGAACGGACACAGAGGCGACTTCAGTCGTGGATTCTGTATCTGTCCCAAATACTGAGCCAGAAGTTGTTCCAAGCGGAACAGACTCTGCACAAAGTAGCAAAAAACGCCTTTCTGGAGCTCAAAAAAGAAAGATGACGAAAGAGGCAAAAATGGCTGCTGGGACATGGACCACAGCAAATCCCCATAAAAACAAACCGGGAGTACTGGTAAAACCCCAGGGGAAAAAGTGACCGCGGGAGAATACCATTACCCCCCCCCCCCCCGCAACAAAGGGTTGCTAAGAGACCAAGGAGCTCTCATGAGCAGACTAGGTCATACAGCAATGTCACAAAAGTATTCAGGATAGCGGCGGCACACAGACACCATCCGGATACTCAACGAGATCAGGCTCACGCAGACCTGATCATCAACAAACTAAAGCTAGCAGTGGATGAGGCTCCTGTTGAAAGTCAAAATCAACTGCTACAGTTCCATAAAACATCGTTTAGCGCAGGTACTCTGTGGGTAAACTGTGCTAACGAACATACCAAAAAATGGACTACTGAGGTGGTAAGGACTATGGAGGGCCTGTGGGAAGGAGTCGACTTAAATGTGGTCGATCCCAGCCACATGCCCAAACGCCCTATGGTCCTCGCCCGCATCCCCGAGAAAGAGGCTGAAGAATCAACAGTCAGAACCCGTTTAGAGAGGGAAAATAAAGACCTTAAGACGGAAGACTGGTTGTTGAAAAATCGGAAGGTCGGAGATGACATGCAAATCCTCGTATACACGATCGACGAGGTCTCCTATAAAGTATTGAAGGCTGCTAATTTCAAGGCGTATTACAGACTTGAAAAGATATTCTTCAAAACCATCAGAGGCATTGATGGCTCCAATCAGAATCCTGCAAGCGAATCTCCAGCATAGTAAGTCAGCTTCATCAGAACTTACTGTCGCCATGAGAAGGTTCGATGTAGCGTTGATACAAGAGCAAAATAAGAGGTCTATAGGGTATTGGTGGAGGGCTTATATATAGCCGATCTGCCGATGTCCCGAGAACTTGTATAATAGTCAAACGAAACATCAAAACACTGACGTTGATAAATCACTGTTCCAGGGATTTAACCATGGTAACGATGAAGATCACAGATGGAGGAGGGGTGAAGCAGATAGTTTTCGGATCAGCATACCTCCCATATGATGATCCCGAACAACCACCATCAAGGGAATTGGAGCAGCTAGTGAGAGATTGCAGGAAAAATGGATTGCAATTAATCATTGGCTGTGTTGCGAATGCGTACCATCTGACTTGGGGCAGTACAAACACCAATGCAAGAGGTGAGTCAGTACTACAGTTTATAATGCAACATAATTTAGACATATTAAACGTAGGAAACAAACCAACCTTCGTGACTTCACGACGGAAGGAGGTGATTGATATAACAGTTGCCACGACTAACGTGGCTAGAACTGTGGAAAACTGGCATGTGTCATATGAGGTGTCCTTTACAGACCATCGACACATTTGTTTTGAAATGAAAGGCAATGAGCTTATCAAGGAAACTTATCGTAATCCTCGTAAAACAAACTGGGAAGCATATCAAGCACACCTAGAATATGGCTTAGGCAGGATTAACGGGAAGATAAGGCATACATTGGCCCTAGACATGGCTGCCGAACAATTTCAAAAGATTGTCACGTCAGCGTTAGAAGACAACTGTCCGGAGATAGTGAGGAATTCAAACAGGAAAGTTCCCTGGTGTAATCATAATCTTGCAAATCAAAGGACAGAGGTTAGACGAAAATTTAATTTCGCCAAATGGTCAGGTGAGTGGGGCGATTATCGCAAAGCTCTGACTGACTACAATAAGGAACTTCGAAGAGCAAAAAGAGAATCGTGGAGAAAGCACTGTGAAGAGATAGAAGGGACTTCAGAAATGGCAAGGCTCCATAAAGTTATCTCAAAGGACCCTCGGACATGTATTCCCTCGCTCCAAAAAGAGTCAGGTGAATACACTCAGAATGGTGAAGACACCCTGAAAGAGCTTTTCAGGGTGCACTTTCCTGAGTCTGAAACAAAACTGATACCACTAGACACATGGCAAACCGGACTGGATATCATGAATTATGGTTCTAGGGAAAACTGGCATGTGGCAAAAGAAGTTATAAACCAGGACAAAATCAAATGGGTAATAAACTCATTCGAGCCATATAAATCGCCGGGTCCGGACGGGATTTATCCAATACTTCTACAGAAGGGAAACGACCTTGTTTTCAAAAAATTGTGTAAGATACTGCAGGCTAGTTTATGGCTGGGGTACATACCAAAAGCATGGAGGCTGATAAGGATGGCTTTTATACCCAAACCTGGCAAAATCGGACAGGAAAAGGCCAAGTCTCTGCGGCCATTAAGTCTGATGTCATTCGTACTGAAGACCTTAGAAAAACTGCTCGATAGGCATATCAGGGATGGTGTATTGGTTGAAAGTCCGATACATCAGGGACAATATGCGTATCGAGCGGGAGTCTCCACAGAAACGGCACTGCACCATCTTGTACAGAGAGTGGAGTACGTTCTAGAAAACCAAGAGGTGATGTTGGGTGCATTTCTCGATATTGAGGAAGCATTTGACAACACCTCCTACGAAGCGATTACAAGGGCGATCCGACTAAAAAGAATAGACCAAACAAGCTGTAGGTGGATAGACTGCATGCTGAGAAGCCGTGTGATATATGCTACGTTGCTAGGGGATACAGTGTCAGCTCAGGTAGCCAGAGGCTGTCCACAGAGGGGAGTCTTATCTCCTCTATTGTGAAATCTGGTCATGGATGGCCTGATAGCTAGACTCGACAACGATAGGCATCACGTCCTGGGTTATGCGGATGACCTAGTTATCTTAGCCCACGGAAAATTTAATGGTACAGTCAGAATGGACTTCAAATGTAGGGCTTAACATCAGTCCTCTAAAGTTCAAAATCATGAAATTTACTAAAAGAAGGAATTCAGAGGAATTGGGTCCTCTAAGTCTAAATGGTGTACATTTAAATCTGGTGAGTGAAGTAAAGTATCTCGGGATAATATTAGACTCAAGACTTACCTGGAATCAGCAGATAGAAAGAATAACGAAGAGACCGGTATCTACGTTAATGGTAGCCAGACGTACTCATGGAAAAATGTGGGGTTTGAGACCAGACATGGTATATTGGACTTATAACATGGTAGTAAAACCCACAATTACATATGCATCAGTGGTATGGTGGCCAAAAGTGCAGCAAAAAAGTGCCATCATCAAATTAAGCAAGGTGCAAAGACTTGCTTGTCTCGGGGTCACGAGGGCTATGAGGGGCACACCTACGGCAGCTATGGAGGCACTACTGAATCTCCCTCCTTTACATATAACAATAAGAGGTGAGGCGAGAATGGGATATTATAGATTGTATCTCCATGTATCTCCAACAAATACATGCACCATTTTTTAAACCGGTAGCAAAGAACTACTCCGAGGTCCATCTGAGGGGATAATTTTCCATTTCCCATGGAGAGTGGCTTGCAAGCCTGTTTTTCAGTTTCAAAATGTAACTCGTTACATTTTTGACGAATTTACGAAATTTTACATCCGCGGTGTTACTATATGCAAGGTTTGGCTGATTTTGTGTCCTTACTCCTAGGACTAATCCTCCCCTGTTTTAAATGTAGAAGGGTAGGGGTAGTACAAACAAAATAAGGGCGGTACAATCCAGTACTAACGCAGTACAAACGAAATAGTCTATTTTTGACATTCAGATGGCAAAGAATGCATAGTAGAGGGGTAGCACGTCACTGCTCCCCCCCCCCAGGCCAATCTAGACGGGTGGGGGCGGTACAAACAAAATAAGGGCAATATAATCTGATACTAACGCAGTACAAATAAACGTACCCATCCCGAACCCCCATATCGAAAAAGGGGTGGAAGACATGTCACTAGCCCCTCCAGGCAGATTTAAAAGGCTGGAAGCAGTACAAACGAATGAACGGTGATACAATCCAGTACTAACGCAGTACAAACGAAATAGCCTATTTTTGACGTTCAGAAGGCAAAGAGTGCAGAGTAGAGGGTAGCATGTCACTGGCCCCCCAGGCTAATCTACACGGGTGGGGGCGGTACAAACAAAATAAGGGCGATACAATCCGATACTAACGCAGTACAAACGAACATACCCATCCCGGACCCCAAGATCGAAAAAGGGGGGGATGGCATGTCACCAGCCCCTCCAGGCAGATTTAAAAGAGTGGGGGCAGTACAAACGAATGAAGGGTGATACAATCCAGTACTAACGCAATACAAACGAATGAGCTTTTTTCGAACCTCAAATCAAAAAATGGGGGGCTGGTGACATGGACCTCGAGATCGCGACCTACACCGCACTCATCGATGTATCTTCTGCACGTTCGTACCCTAAGAAAGCGATCTTCAACTTACTTGTATTGTTCTGTTTCACGAAATCTTTATATTGCATCAAACATTGTACTTTGAGAAATTACTAAAGCATTTGCAATGTAATGAATGCTCGTCCATCATCATGTAAAGCAACAACTTGTGCTACTTCTTCTGATGTCATAATGATTTTAGTACAAGAAGTCAACATAAAAACCTACAGCTGAAATTGTAAATACGTACAATACCACAATAAACTTAATTAATGTTGTTTCTTTTAAGCCACTATTTCACATTAAAAACAAAATGTTTGAGTAGAAGTGTTGTTCGTACAAAATATTTAAACAGGTTCAAAAAAAGTTATCGCTAATAAGGTATAAAACACAATTCAAACTAATTAAAGAAGTTTTGATCCAAACACCAAAAAGAAAACAAGAAAATCTGAGTCAGGTTAAAATTGCACCCCAGTGTAATATATTCCAGCTAAATACTTACATTAGTCATTAATAAAAAGATCGCAATTTTTAAACCTACATTTTTTGGCATCTACATATATTTTTTCTACAGTGACGTGTAGCTGAAGCAATAAAAAGTTTGATTACGGAAGCCATAGGTTCATTGTACGGTACGGGCGAAAAATAAAAACAGCTACTTTATACAGTATCATTAGGAAAGGCGAAAACGGCGTGTTCGTTGGAAAATATATTCCCATGAGATTTTTTTGTATAATCACATTGTGAGACACCGCAGAATAAGGTTCAACAAGTCGCCCACTCGAAAAGTAGTCCACATTTTTTTGAACAATTTTTTTTAAACAAATTGCAAAAATTAATATTTTCGATCCGGACAAATTTTCTTTAGGTTTTTTGGACCAGTTTGCACAAAAAAGGTTTCTTGTAATTTTTCTCTAAAGTTGATCATTTTCGAGTTTTTTAACATTTTAAGATTTTTAAGACTTATAACTCGGTTAAAAATTGTTAAAAAACGTCAGAAAGCGACTAAATGAAAGTTTAAAGCCCCCTACATGAACCTGAAGAAATTTATGTCATTAATCTATTACTACGCTGGTATTTTTAATTATTAATAAGGAGCGGTAAGATCGGATCGACGCGGCTGTAAATGTGAGTGCGAGTAATATGAACGATTGGACTGCCGGAATGGCATCTATTTCGCATTCACCATTGACGGCCACCTAATACGTGTATCGCGCTCATTATTAGTACTTAAAAATAACAGCTTAGTAATAAAATAATGACAAACATTTCTTCAGGATCTTTTAGGGGGGCTTTAAACTTTGACTTAGCCACTTTCTGACTTTTATAATAATAACTTTTAACCGAGTTATTAAGCCTTGAAAATCGCCATTTTTCGTTTTTTTTTTCAATTTTAAATTGCTTATAACTCGAAAACCATCAAGTTTAGAAAAAAATTATAAGCGACCTTTTTTGTCCAGAATGGTCCAAAAAAACCTAAAAAAATTGTCGTGGTCGAAAATATTGATTTCTGCCATTTGATTAAAAAAATTGTTTAAAAAAATTTGGACCACTTCTCGCGTGGGCGACTTGTTGAACATTATTCTGAGATGTCTCACGAATGTGATTATGCAAAAAAGTTTCATGGGAATATTTTTTCGAACGAACTCGCCGTTTTCGCCTTGTCTACATAGTATGGAATAAATTCATTATTTCAGAAACAGAGGACTTATTATATTTAAACTCTGCATCCTTGATTTGACTTATGAAGCATTCATTATTCGCATTTGGTTTTCCTCATTTTCTCCTCAGCTTTTCCTCTTCAGGAATCGCTCTTCTTACTCTTCTTCTTCGCCACTCCCTTCTGTTCATCCTGTCTTCTATACCTACATAAATCTTTCTCTCTCAAGTCCCCTGTCACAGAGTCCTTCCATCTTCTACCCGGGTTTCCTATACCTCTCCTTCCACCAACTTCTAACAGCTCTATCCTTAGTCACACATAGTTTTAATTTCTTCGTCTAACGTGTGTAACGTGTGTATCTTTGATATTTTATTTTTAAATAGTTATTTTATTTTATTTTCTTTAATATTTCATTAACAATAACTTTCTTCTATTTGTTTTGCCAGTTTTCTTCGTTAAAAACTCGTAGGTGTCCTCTTTTATTATCTTCTTTTATTACCCTCTTTTATTATCTTCTTTTATTATCTTCTATTTACTATATCTCTTTTCATTTAAATCATCAATTGAACATACTAAACGTACCCCGTACATTCTTATTCTGTAAGTAACTGTCCTTCAATACGGAACATACCTGCTACTTCATACTACTTGGTCGTCATTCCAAATGTCGTTCTCAATGACAGTAACAACCCCCATATTTCATTCTCAAAATGGTGGTGGTAATGTCATAAAAGGTAAGGAAGCTTCAAAAATAAATCATTTTTATTCCAAATCAAATCTTCTCTTGGGGTGAGTTTTTCATACAGCTTTTTTAATAATTTCTTACAGTCATTATATTCCATCCATACCTAGCTTCTTATAACATTTTTTCTAATATTTTTTATATCTAACCTCCAATGTCAGAACATGTGTTCTGATATTTTAGTTTTAAATATATCTTTTTAATTTACATATATGAATGTGTAGTAATAAAGTTTTAGCTATTCTCCTCATCTACATTCCATTTAATTTATTCTTGTCATCTGCTACTCTTTGGATTAAAAAATGGCAGACTGGCAAATTTTGGTTATTAACTTCTTGATTGTTGATATGTGTCTTTATCTTATAGCTTTTGGGAATAACTCCACTTTCCTCCCTTCGGGAGCCTCAAGCCAACTACATCACCGGTGATGCTACTCATAAGGCTGACAAAAATGAAGACCAGGACATCTAGACTGCAACAACTACCATCTCCAACTGCAGGGGCCTAGGGCCGAAGATCCGCCCAGGCCTACAAGAAGTCTACAGCAGTACCATACGACATTAAGAAGTTACCATCGAACCAGATACCAAAGCCATAAGTATAATCTACAAATTGTTAGTTTTTGGCAAGAATTTGAATATATGTGTTAATGCAATTTACTAAGTCATATTTTTATTCTATCTTTATGAACAATAAACATGATTAGTTAAATATTATTATTTCGTTTGCTCCATTCTGGATTTTCACTGTTCATGTTTTTGATTAGGACAAGGTAGACTCACAACTTGGGAGTTTGAGCTAGTCTAGGGTAGACGATAGCTATCATAGTTGATTGAAATATTATTCTCGAATATTATTTCAATTATCTGGGGTAGTTTATCGCTTCACGTGGCTAAACCATTGCATTCTTTATTCTTAAATACCTTTTAAGACTGTAGTCACCCCGCCACTTTCCCTAATCAAATCTTTGAGGCCACACTTTACCACTGTACACCAAAGCATGTCTCATCACACTCTTGTGTCTTGTATATCTTTTCTTACAGTCCTTCTTCGATTTTTCGATCACAGATTACTCCGTTCATTTGCTTTCAGTTAAAAAACCAGCCTGTATCCTTTCGACAATTTCTCGATCTAATATCCCATTACAGTGTGGTACTATCGACGTATGTTGAGGGTCTCATATTTACACACCACACAACTAATATAACTATTCTCCAGAGGCTAAGAAAAGGCAAAGAAATAATTAACACCGTAAAGAACAGAAAATTGGCTTACTTCGGCCACATTATCCGTAATAATAAATACCCACTGCTACAGTTGATTCTACAATGGAAGAGAGGCCCTGGACGTAGACGTATATCCTGGCTGGGCAATCTTAGAAAGTGGACTGGTCTAACGTCAACTGATCTATTTCGAGCTGCTGTAAATAGAATAAGATGGGTCAATGTGGGAATGTGGGCGCCAACATCTCCAGAAGATAGGCACCTTTATATCCCATTTTCCGTTATGTAGGAGCCAAGGTATTTAAACTCTCCTACTCTTCCTAGCTTTTCTCCAAGTAATTTGATCTATGTCACATCAAGGTTGGCATTACAAGAAAAAAATAAAACATATAACATTAAAAATGTATAAACATTTTCAATTTGGTTGCAATCCTAAAATGCAACAGCATTATATTCTAGTTCAATCAGATAATGCAGGCAGAGTCCATCCAGTTTCGGGGCTTTTTTTCACCTTCATCAGTAGACCTACATCCTCTCTCTGACTGAACTAGGATACTTCGACTCGTGCCGTCCTGGATTGCAACGAACGAAATGGCTAGGGTGTCGTAGCGACATCTGCTAAGAAACAAAGTAATTTCTCAATCGAATTATACATAAAGTGACAATAAATATCACTCTACATACCACCAGACTGAAATCAGTGGAAAACTTCTCTGGTAACAACCTCCGAGCTTTTAAAAATTATAAGCAATGCGGGTGCCAAGACGATCAGAAGATGAGGGAATTTTACAATTTGTAACTTACGTCCCATCTCCTCAACGTGGTAAAGCTCCAACGAGAAGGTTTCCTAAGATGCAGCAGCGTTATATTTTAGTTCAATCAGACAGTGTAGGAAGAGTCCATACCGGTTTCGGGGCTTTTTTACCCTTCATCAGTAGACCCATATCCTCTTCTCTCTGACTGAACTGGGATACTTCGACGCGTGCCGAAAACCTAAAGCCTTTATAAAAATGTCTATTCTAAAAACAACGCGGACTACAGCGCTGACTTCAAAGGAAAATTAACAGATGAATGTTGATGTAATTAACAGGCATTAAATTAAATTACTAACAATTATTTAAATTAAATGTAAAATTAAGCTTCAAATTGATACGTTAATTTTCTGTTTCCAACTCAAATGCACTGTAATAACGTTTGTCTGTGTGACAAAATGTTGCTCAGTTTCTGTAACTAACTAATCCATGCCACCGCGAGTATCGATTTGGTAATTACATGTCCTGTTATGTCGCTGTCGTCGTCTTACCGCTCCCCTAGTGTCATCGTAAATAGGGTGGTAGATAATTCAGCACCCTACCGCGCTTTAAAGTTTAATCTTCATTCCCAGGACGTTATCCCGTTTGCAAATATCGTTACCCCAAATTCACTGAAATTTCACGTAAAAGTTTACTCGATACTTGTAGTACAGAACACAAGTTTCTTTTAATGAAAATTTGAAAACTATTTGTCTGAACTGCTTTTCATTCTCAAGCAAATAAACATTTGACATAGTACATTAATTCAAGAAATTCATCTCGCAATTCTAAAGGCCTTTATGGATTTGTTTGAAATTTTGACAGTAACTCAAAAATGATGCAAGTAACAAAGCTGACTTGGTGCCAATGTCACCCTTTCTCGGGGGTGGAAATTTAAAGTTTCAAAATGACACCGGGAATGGATAGAGAATTGAATTTTATGGAGAAAATATAGAATCCATTTTTTTTACTCAACTTAATAATTACAGAGTTATTCGCGATTGAAAATTTAAAAAAAAATACGTTTTTCAATATTTCTTCGCGAATAACACGAAAATTACGCATTTTCAGGAAAAAATCATCCTCATTAAAATTGAAACTTATAAAAAAAAAACAAAAAAACTAGACAGTTTTAATTAAATTTTTTAGATAATATTAAGCAACTTATGAGTCATTGAAAACGAATTTTTCGTTTTTCTTAAAGGACCTCGCAGAAACCTTATGGGAAATGGCTCTCTGTCAAATGCTCTGAAACTTTGGATTTTGGTAGTTCTTGATGTGTAAAATAAAAGACTCAATGGACGCGTAGCTCCAAAAAAATCATGGTTTTAAAATATAAGCCTCTGAAGTTATAGGTACAATGAGGACGTTTGAGTTGGAATAAATTAATTTTCGCGAGAATAGGCCTCTCTGGAGATAAATTACATATCAGGTCGATTTTTATTTTTAAATTATAATTCTTTGGCATATATATCCTACTCGTGACGTCATCCATCTGGGCGGGATGACGCAATCGATAATTTTTTTGAATAAGAATAGGGGTCGTGTGATATCTAGAGACTGGAAAATATGCACTAAAAAATGTCTAAAATATGCATGCAATATGCATTTTAAAACAAGCTGAATATGCACAATTAACATGCAAATATGCATTTATATATGCACTTATTTTTATATGAATAATTTTATGGTTTACGTTAAATACATAAATAAATAAAAAATAATAAAAATAAATAAATAGGTTTGAATTTAAACCAAATTGTATTATTATTTCTTAATATATTTTTTTAACTTCAGGTTTTGTGACAAATAAAACGGCAAAATATTTTATTTTGACCACAAGATAAATAAGAGTACAATAAAATAAATGTACATATTTTTATTGTTACAATATTGATTCATATTTTCTAAACTAATATTATAAAAAGAGTACAATAAAACAAATTTACATATTTTTATTGTTACAATAAATAATCATATATTGATTCATATTTTCTAAACTAATATTATGTCTTCTATCTGTTAATATTTGTTTATAGGCAGAAAAAGATCTCTCAACGTCACAAGATGTAATTGGGGCATATTTAAACTTTGCTATTAGAGACGGATCCATATTAATATTTTCATCGAAGTTTCCAAAATTGATTATATTATTTATTGAACGCAATAAAGTGAAACCCTCATTTTTGTTTAAAACGTCATCAAGTTTATCTTTAATTTTTACTCCAATTTCCCCATTCAGATTTGTTATTTTCTGTTTAACCGAATCAACAATAGACATACTATTGTGAAGACATAAATTTTGAGCCTCTAATTTTGTAATTGAACTTTCAATGATATCGAAATTCGATTTTATATACAACAATTGATTTTTAATAGACTTTTCTTTAAAAATATTTTGACAGTTATCAATAGCGGTACAAGTCGGATCAAAACTTGAAATAACGCTTTTGATGTCGTCGTAGTGTTCAGATAAAAATATAGCACTTTTAAGCCAAGTTCCCCATCTGGTTAATACTGGTTCTGGTGGTAAAGGAATATCGGGAAGCATCTCCCTATATACCTGTACACGTAGTGGTGCTTTCAGAAATACTTTTTTTACATTATTTATTAAGGTGTTTACATTGGGAAATTCAATTCTAACTTTCTCTGCAACTCTGTTTAGGCCGTGCGCCAAACATGTACAGTGAATTAAATTAGGGAAAAAGATTTTAAGATTGGATGCAGCTTTCATCATATATGAGGCGGCATCACTAAGCATTAATAATATTTTTTCAAATGGTACTTGATCAGGTAAAAAAAAATTTGTTAGGGATTCGTTAACAAATCTAGCTATTGTAGCATAGTTTGTTTTTTCCAAACATTTTACACTAATTAAGTATGAGTTTTTAAAATCGCCAGAGTCGTTAAGAACTCCAACAATTAGATTCGCAATTTGTCGACCCTTTGTATCCGTTGTTTCGTCGACGGAAATCCAAAGATATTCGGCTTTTAACTGATTTTTAATACTCGTCATCACATCTTTGTAACATGCACTGACATATTTTTTCCGAAGAGTTGAAGAACTTGGTATTTGAGCTGGTTTATCTTTAATCTTGCAATAAGTTTTTAAAAAGTTTTGACACGATTTATGTTCTAACTTGTGCAGAGGGATATTGCAGTTCAAAAAAAAAATGGCATAAATCCTTTGCAAAGGTTTCTTGCCCAACTGACGTATTCTGAATCTGCAAACTGTTCTGTAGAATCTGCTGGCGAGGTTTATTATCATTTTTTGATAGCTTAGTTTGGTGAAGTGAAGTTTTTATGTGTTGAACTACTTGGAATTTCTTTTGACATGGAATCTGGAATATAATGATAATGATGTTTTAGATGTTTTCGTAAATAGATACCTACATTAAAATGATCAAACTTTTTAAACCTCCCCCAATTTTTTTTTTATTTCTCAAAGTGAAATTGAAATCGTCAAACAATAAAGTACAGTCAGTGTACCGTAGTATACAGGGTGGGCCACTCTCAACACCTCGCTCTGTATAAGCCAAACCGTTGCGAACTTTAAAAAACAGTTTTTGAAGAAATGGGACGGTTTGTCATTTTAGAATAGACAGACACATAGATGTGCAAAGAAGTTTGATAAGTTTAAAAATCTATTGAAGTGGAGAACTTACCTTTTTATCACAAATGGTGCAAAACATACTTTCACTGTCGATAACTTTTAGATGATTGTTACTTCCAATCCAACTTCTGAGAAGACTTGATTTTTCCCTTGCTACTTTAGGCATTTTCACAATAATAATAAAATGATTTTTTTACACAGTATAGTCAATAACTTGCAATCACAAAAGTTGAATAATCGGCGATTGATTTAAGACTAACCATTCATAAAATAAAATAATCTATCCTACCCTTAAAATGCTTAAAATTTCGTTTTGGTTGGTTTTCCCAGAATAATTCATAGTTGGCCGACACCAGCAGAAAGTACAGGTAATATTTGTAATGTTATTCAAAATATAATCGGTATTTACTTAGGTAATTTGTAAATTCTGAGAAGTCTATAAATCTTAAATATCCGGATAATGATACCTGCAGCTATAAATAACGCCCATTATGTTTATGGGTACAACAACAAAGGAGCTTAACAGCAAAATATTTACTTTCACATTTTATTTTAATGGATGTTGATGTTACTAATATATACCTTATTTTTAAATGGGGTAGAGTAAATTCCCATCAAAATATGCATTTATATGCTCTTAAATCTCCAAATATGCAAGGCATATGCATTTATGAAAAACATGAGAAATATGCAGCATATATATGCATATGCATTTTGCATATAATCCAGTCTTTAGTGATATCTCATTTGAAAGGTTATTAAATCCTCTATTTAATAATATAAATATTAACATAATTATTTATACAGGGTGCCCAAAACATTTTTTTGAATTAAATTAATTGAGACAAAAAGAATATATATAATTTATTTAATTCGAAATACATTTTACTGTTGTCCGAAACCAGAAAAAATGTTTATTTGATAAATAAATATTGTTCAGCTTTAATAGCGAATATAAGCGAAAAACAACATTTATTTATCAAATAAACATTTTTCTGGTTTCGGACAACAGTAAAATGTATTTCGAATTAAATAAATTATATACATTCTTCTTTCTGTCTCAATTAATTTAGTTCAAAAACATTTTTTTTGGCACCCTGTATAAATAATATTATTAATGTTTATATTATTGAATAGAGGATTTAATAACCTTTCAAATGAACTATCACACAAGCCCTATTCTTATTTAAACAAAATCATCGATTGCGCCATCACGCCCAGGTGGATGACATCACTAGTATGATATATATGCCCAAAAATTAAAATTTAAAAATAAAAATCGACCTGATTTGTAATTTATCTCCAGAGTCGCCAATTCTCGAGAAAATGAATTTATTCCAACTCAAACGTCATCACTGTACCTATAACTTCAGAGGCTTATATCTTAAAACCATGATTTTTATGGAGCTATGGATATTTTAGTAGCTATGCGCCCATTGAGTCTTTTGTTCTACACATTAAGGACTACCAGAACCCAAAGTTTCAGAGCATTTGGCAGAGAGCCATTTCCCATAAGGTTTCTGCGGGGTCCTTTATGCAAAGATTTGAGCTCAAACAACGGAAAAATGATTAATTTTCCGTAGAAAATGTTACTAAACATTTTTAAATTACCTTTTAAGACCTTCAACATAAGCTTTGATAAAAACTAGTCAAATACCTCGAATTTATAAAAGAAAAAATGACGGTAAAATGTATGCCATGTTCGGCAAAATTAATATTAATCGTAGCCCATGTAAAATTATCCTTATTTATGTTCCGACAGCACATTCCAAAAGTTTGAATTATTTAGAAAAATTAGATTTTGTAAAAACTTGTCTTAAGTAAATTTCCTTTTTTTTCGATTTTTCAAAAAATACGTTATTTTTTCAAAATTTATATTATTATACAGGGTGAGTCATAAGGAACTGTACATACTCCTACCTCGTATAGAGGCCCCTATGGGGAATAACAAATGACCATTAAAAAGTGTCTGCTCCCATTGTTTAATAATATACAGGGCGAGTTTCGCATTTTGACAGAAATTTGTATTCGTCATAATTTTTGAACGGTCAGATCGATGTATCTCTTATTTTGGTCAATCGTTACACTATTGCCACCTAATCAACTGATTTATTCAAACTAGAAAAAAATCAGGTCCGGCTTTAAAAAAATTAGTTCGTTTGGGTCTTAGAAAAAATTTCACCCTGCATAAGCTTTTTGAAAACTCTAATATGAATTTTACAAATTAGACAAATAGGCAATTAAAATAACATATTTATTTTTTTCCGCACACGATTGCTTAATTTTTTATAAAAAAATCAAATTTGATTATGAATTAAAAGTTTGGTAAAGTAAACCATAGATTTAACAAAATTAACTTTTATTACCAAAATTAATTTTTTTTTGAACAAATATTTAATTTATGTTACCACCAATCAACTGATTTATTCAAACAAGAAAAAAATCACGCCCGGATTTAAAAAATAAGTTCGTTTTGGTCTTAGAAAAAATTTCACCCTGTATACGCTTTTTGAAAACTCTAATATGATTTTTACAAATTAGACAAATAGGTTATTAAAATGGCATATTTATTTTTTCCCCACATGATTAATTAATTTTTTATAAAATAAATCAAATTTGACTATGAATAATTAAAAGTTTGGTAAAGTGAACCATAGATTAAAAAAAAATAACTTTTATTACAAAAATGAATTTTTTTTTGAACAAATATTTAATTTCTGTTATCACCCAATTAACTGATTTATTCAAACTAGAAAAAAATCAGGCCCGGATTTAAAAAATTAGTTTGTTTGGGTCTTAGAAAAAATTTCACCTTGTATACGTTTTTTGAAAACTCTAATATGAATTTTACAAATAAGACAAATAGGCAATTAAAATGGCATATTTATTTTTCCCCCACACGATTACTTATTTTTTTATTAAAAAATCAAATTTGACTATGCATAAAAAGTTTAGCAAAGTTTTTGCATAGATTTAAAAAAATTAACTTTTTTTACAAAAATTAATTTACAAAAACAACGTTTTTCTTAAAATTAAAAGTTTTACCATTTTTTTTTTCTATAACACGTCTAAATCTAAAACTTCCCATAACACTTCTTTTGGACTCTATAGTTTAACATAGACGTGATCAAATTGATAAATTTTAAATTTTCCACCTAATTTTTGCGATTTACAAGTTTGCAACTTTTACAAGAAGAAGACTGAAAGTCTACAACAATTTTCATAGCCTTCACAATGGTAACAGGTATGTGCTGTAAAAATTTCAGAAAAAAAAATATTAAAATGGAACAGAGTTGTAGCGAGTTAAACCGTGAGTTCATTTTTTTTTTTTCATTTTTAGGTTAAAATTCCGATTTTGACAAATTTGATTTTTTAATAAAAAATTAAGTAATCGTGTGGGGAAAAAATAAATATGCCATTTTAATTGCCTATTTGTCTTATTTGTAAAATTCATACTGGAGTTTTCAAAAAGCGTATACAGGGTGAAATTTTTTCTAAGACCAAAACGAACTAATTTTTTAAATCCGGACCTGATTTTTCTCTAGTTTGAATAAATCAGTTGATTGGATGGTAACATAAATTACTTATTTGTGCAAAAAAAATTATTTTTTGTAATAAAAGTTATTTTTTTTTAATCTATGGTTCACTTTACCAAACTTTTAATTCATAGTGAAATTTGATTTTTTAATAAAAAATTAAGTAATCGTGTGCGGAAAAAAATAAATATGCCATTTTAATTGCCTATTTGTCTAATTTGTAAAATTCATATTAGAGCTTTCAAAAAGCGTATACAGGGTGAAATTTTTTCTAAGACCCAAACGAACTAATTTTTTTAAAGCCGGACCTGATTTTTTTCTAGTTTGAATAAATTAGTTGATTAGGTAGTAATAGTGTAACGATTGGCCAAAATAAGAGACACATCGATCTGACCGTTCAAAAATTATGACGAATACAAATTTCTGTCAAAATGCGAAACTCGCCCTGTATATTATTAAACAATGGGAGCAGACACTTTTTAATGGTCATTTGTTATTCCCCATAGGAGCCTCTATACGAGGTAGGAGTATGTACAGTTCCTCATGACTCACCCTGTATAGTCCGTCTAGACTATCCGTCAAAGTATCCGGAATTTTAAAGTTTTAATAGATTTTAATTTTAATAGATTTCCTTTTTGTAACATTTTAAGACAAAAGTAATGCATCAAGTAGGTTGTGCCGATAGTAGGTTATGGACAAAATCGCATGACAACACCATCTGGCAAATATTGTTGTTTGTAAACAGACTTAAGATTTGTGAAATAATGTCGCAAGTAGAAACAATAAAAGTGGTGGAATATTTGTATAGAAAGGGTGCCCGAAACGTTAAAAAATTAGTGCAATTTACTGAACTCGGAAAAAGTGCAGTGTATGAGGCAATAAAGAGGATAAAAAATGGCATAGATATGTGCCATAGACCAGTTTCGGGTAGACCGCGTAAGATTCGCGGAAACAATTTAAATGTTTTAGTGGCTTAGGACGAAGAAATCCGCGCCTAGGATTTCGAAAATTAGCGAACAGATTTGGAAATTAACGAAGAACAAAAGTGTGCCCAGAAACTGTCTGCATGTCACTGAAAAAGCAAGGCTACATATCAAGGAATCCAAAAAATATCCCTACAATGACACCTCTGCAAAGGCAACGAAGAATAGATTTTTGTCAACGTTTTCGAGAAGATAATTTTAATAATGTCTTTATATCTGATGAAAGTTGTTTCCAGCTTGGTGCAAATCATCTAAATGTCCTATCAAGAGAAAATGTTTCCATTCAAATTTCCAAATTTCCCAATAAAATAATGGTTTGGGGAGCAATATCTCAGCGTGGTGCTACATCTCTCTGTATAGTTAATGGTACTGTTGATAGTACGAAATATTGTGACAACCTAAATGGTTTTCTTCTTGAAACGGCTCGTTTTATATCCAGAGGGGTGGCGTTTTCAGCAAGATAATGCAAGATGCCATACTTCTGCTTATACTCAAGCTTTGATGCAAGAACACGAATTGGCAACAATTCCGTGGCCAGCAGCATCTCCAGATCTTAGCCCCATTGAAAACATATGGGGACTGATGAAGATTGAAGTAAAACGAGCAGCGCCACGAGATAAAGAAGGTTTGATTCGGTCAGTTTAAATGGCGGTTGTATAAGTAAATGAGATGAATTATTTGTTGAAATTTTATGTTTCAAGTGATAGAAATAAATACCGTAAAATTATAATTCTGCTTTCTTTTTTCCGGATACTTTCGGAACTATATTATATTATTATTAAAATAAGATTTTAAAGTTACCCCCACCCCACCTCCAGGGGGTGGAGTGGGTGGTTGTGTTTATTGTCATTGGATAAAAATGCGTATTTTGGCATTTTTCGGATTTTAAATCGCTTATAACTTTAAGACTATTAACTTTTGATAAAAATGTCAAGAAACTTATTTTATTTAGAATGTTCCAAAGAATCTAGAAAAAATATTTTTCGGAGGAAAATTGGAGATTATTGAAATAGAGCGCGCCGCACCGCCAAAAAATCGGATGGACATGCATATTTAACAATTAAAAAACAACGGTTTAAATTAAGGTTAGACGCAATCACTCTTCAGAAGTTCACTTTGTCTTGAAGCTGAATATTTAAACTTCAATTTAAGTATCTGGCAACCTCAAAAATAATAATTTAAATATGAGTTTTTAGGCCTCGAAAATCCCAAAGAATCTAGAAAAATATTTTTCGGAGGAAAATAGGAGATTTTAGAAGGAGATAGGAGAGAAAAAAATCGGATAAACACGCATGTTTAAGAATTAAAAAACAACGGTATATATTAAGGTTAGACGCGATCATTCTTCAGAATCTTAAAGCTGAATGTTTAATCTCCAATTTAAGTATCTGGCAACCTCAAAAATACTAATTTAAATATGAGTTTTTGCATTTTTCAGATTTTAAATCACTCGATTTAAATTCTGTTTAAAACTAAAATTTTAAATTCGCAAATAAACTCGAAAACTATCAATTTTTAAGAAAAATTACAAGATACCTTTCTTGTTTAAAATGACCCAAAAAACCTAAAAATATATGTTTCAGAGCAAAAAAGGTGATCTTTTGTATTTGTTTAAAAAAATTGTTTCAACAAGTTCTGCCCCAAAATTCCGCCCGGCACCCTTCAGATTTGTTTAAAGGGGACGTTTTGGAATAGGAATCCACAAAGAAACCGAATCAAAAAATTTTTCAGACGGCAGCGGTCTCACCACGACATGGACTATTAGGTGTATAAATTAGGATCACTTTTCGCATGGCCAACCTCTTGAACCTGATTCTGGGGCATCTCATGAAAGTGAGCCAAAAAATCTTATATACTTAAATATTTTTCCGAATGAACCCGAGGTTTTAGCCGTGTCTACATGTAGTACGCAGCTACAGATAATTGTCAACAAACAGTGTACATCGAGTTCCTAGAAGTTGTCATGACGAGGACGAGGGTTCCATTGTCGAAACGTTATCAAACAATTAACTCTACTTATCTTAAATCTTAAACAATATAAGAGATATGCCAAAGCTACATTTCTCCATTTTCAACAGAATTAGAAACTCGATTACTTTCGAAATATACGCAGAATGTGCGATAGAACGTAGGAGTTTCTGGATAAACGGAGTACGTCCTCGCTGGGAGGAAATACGTCGTTTAAAAGTCTAATTAGATAGATGATTTCCAACCGCTATTAGTAAGGGGGATCATGACAAGTTAAAATTTAAATTATGTAAGATAAGAAATGGTATTTTCCATAACGATCGGTCGATTAGGATTAGGGAGTTATTCGGATAGGAACAAAAATTCACTAGTTTGGTAGTAAAATTACAAAATATTATTTTATTAGTGTCATAATTTGATTAAACTGGCATTAACAACATCAATCGACCTTTTGGTTCATATAAAAATTATGTAAGTTATTGATTCTACTTGTTAATAAATAATATATGAAACCTATTAAATTTTAGGAGAGTAGGAATAGGTAGATACAAAAAATGTGCAAATAGAAAAACTATTTGATTCTAGAATAAATATTGCATATGTATAATAGGATAGTACATACTTTTACTTATGAAATTTGCTATTTGTAAATTAATTTAACTTTAATAGTTATTTATGATATAAGTGTTAAAAGTACAATTTTAAGGCACGCATGTGAAAGTTTGCAATTCACTTGAGTGCCTTAAAAATGTACTTTTTAACACGTATATCATACAATATTTCTTCTACAAACGTCTTATATATCAACAATTATAATTTATTCGTTGTCAATTACAGGACAATATCTACAAAACTTTTACTTGAACTTCTGACATTCCATTTTTATATTTTTCTTGACATTACATCAAAACTGCCTATACTGTCAATACGTAAATCATAACAACTATAGAATAACATCTTACTTTTATTGTTGTTGTTCTGAAGTTGTATATTCTAACAAATTTTAATAGTTTTTTTTCTACAAACGTGGTAAAAATGCAATAATACAGTTTAAATTAAATTTTAAAAAACCTTTTAAACCACCTTTTTCAAATTGCGCAAGTGGTACTATTAATATTAATGTTAATAAATGATATATAAATATTTTGACGTTTCACCATTTGACAATTCACTTTTAACTGCAGTGCCTTAAAATGTTTAAAACACTAGTGCTTTAAAGTAGCATTTTTAACGCTATGAAGTGCTAAAAATTGCATTTTTAACACGGTTGTAGAAAAATTATATTAATACAAAGATAAACTTACTGTGACAAATATTTTATATGGATTACTCTGTATTTAGACCGCTATATATTTTCAATTATTATTAATAATTCAGAAAATAAGTGAGCCTAATTTATACACCACAATACATAAAAAAATGAAAAATAGATCTGAAAATGTAAAAACAATTCTGATTAATAAATCTTACGGCTTATTTATAAAATAAAGTAGTCTAAGTTTAAATATTTAAGAATTTTTATATCTCATTTTATGTATGTATTTGTATAGACGAGATTTAATAATTTGGTTGCAGAAGCTGATATAAATCTTCGCCTTAAATTAACGACATTCACACTTTTAGAAAGCCCTTTACTTGACTTGTATGTGTAATAAACGTGTTTAATAAATATTTTTTACAATGATATTGGTTGTTTATCTTCAAAAATAATTTCTTGTAATAGCAAAAAATATCTTACAAGAAAGTTTATTGTGCATCAATTCACTTTTTATAAATTAAGCTAATACCGAAATACCGGTATTTTTATTATAAATACCGGTGGACAAAAATCGTCCGGGATCCTGGTATTCGGGATCCCGGAATTCCGGTATTATAAGCCCTACTCTCGTGTCTATTGCCAGGAAACAAGTTTTCGAAAAATTGTCGCATTATTGTCAATTTATTCTCACTCTCTTGGGATATTAATGTTGAGAATTTTTTTCGATAATTTCCCGTCGTCAAGTATTACGTCAGATTCCCTTCGTTGCTACGAAAAAATGAACATTCAGTGACATGAATGACAATTAGTGTTTTACAGCTTGTCAAAGAGAACAACCATGAACAGGTTTAGCAAATATTCAGGCGAGAGTGCGGTCCTGAACTTAGTTGATTAAGTACACCTAAATTTAGTCTCGAAGTTTTTCATCGCTTTACCATAGTAAATCTTTAAAATAATTATAAGAAACATAACCAGTAGTGTAGTTATTAGTTGTGATTTGATTGTCGTAAGTACTTTTATCAATATATTTACGGTTTCATCAAAATCTTATAGAATTTCAATCCAGTCATACAGTTTTGTAAATTCAAAGGTGTTTAACAAAAACTTGTTTTTTGGCTTATCTTCGATAAGTTAAATACTTTGTAATGGACAGAGTCGTACTGACCCAATTACAATATAATGAAACGAAATAAGAAAATTAAAATAAAAAGTATTTAGCAATTTTATCCGATGGCTGGTACTTCTGACTACAGGGGTCCTCCAATGTTACCCGATCAACAAACACCATCTTACTCTAAAATTACCCAACAGAAAGCAGTTACATTCCCTTCGAAACTACAAGCCATTATTATCCCAGCAGTAGACACACTAAAATTAGAAGACTACGTTACAGCAGTAGGATCACTAGTACAACCCAAAAATGTACTTTTTTCATCACTAATTTCTAACGGCAGAATCTGCATCTACCTTTCCAGTAAAGAAGTTGTTGACACTTTTTTAACAGACCACGGAGGTATAAAAATAGGAGATAATGTTGTGGCCGGTTTGCGGGATGCAAAGTAGTCGGGGCACACTTTAAACTATTTTATTGGTTTATTTACAACAAACTACCTAATAAAATAAGTAAGAAAAATTATGACAGTTGTATTCTAAGTTTCTAAAATCTTCTGACCGACGTCCGTCAATCCGTCTCCTCTTCTTTCCCCAGCCGGTCAACACATATGTGGTCGTAGGCTAACTGTCAATCTGCCACAGGGCTCCCCTCCAGTGAAGAACCTACTGGTTTCGAACGGCAATGTTGACCGTGTTACTCATCAGACGGTTGGCATATACATGTTCTTCCTGCACCTGTTGGGCCGCTGGAATATATGCTGGCTTGAGTCGGTCCATGGAAATTCTCTGAGGAACATTTTTGACATCTACAGTTAGAAACTTGTCACTTCGTTCCAACACTCTGAACGGGCCGGTATAGTGAGGTGTAAGCGGAGGCTTTACTTTATCAGTCCGCACAAACACATGACTCGTAGTCTGCAGATCCGGATGGACAAAGGCAGTGCGGACTGAGTGGTTGCTCGTCGGTATAGGCCGCAATGCTCCCATGGTCTGACGTAGTCGTTGGACAAAACTATGCTCGTCGGGTGTAGCAGCACTAGGGACAAGCAGCTGTCCAGGGAGACATATTGGTTTACCATACACTAACTCGGAGGCTGTACACGCAATGTCCTGTTTGAAAGTGTTTCGAAGGCTTAGCATGACCAGAGGGAGGGCGTCAACCCACGATACTGTGTCCGCGGCGATGAGAGCAGCCTTAAGGGTTCGGTGGAAACGTTCAATACATCCATTTGACTGTGGGTGGTAGGCAGTGGTTTTAATATGTTGTACACCTAGCAATCTATTGAGCTGGCGAAATAAGTGGCTCTCAAATTGCCTACCTCGATCCGTTGTTATGGTTGCTGGCACACCAAACCGAGATATCCATCCCTCAAGGAGCTTCTGCGCAACAACTTCGGCTGTAATTTCCGAGATAGGTATGGCCTCGGGCCATCTTGTGAAACGATCGATGATTGTGAGCAGGTATCGAAAGTTCTGATTTGTTGGAAGTGGGCCCACAATGTCGACATGTATGTGTGCGAATCGATCGTCTGGCATTCCTATAGGTGTCACAGGTGTAACAGTGTGACGTCCAATTTTGGCACGTTGACATTGGATGCACTCTCGTGACCACTGCTTGACTTGGCGATTCATGTTATGCCACACAAAGCGTTCGGCAATCATTCGTAATGTAGCAGCATGTCCTGGGTGGGACTGCGTGTGGAACTTCAGGAAAACGTCTCTCTGGAACACAGCTGGCACATAAACTCGTATACGATCATCTTGGACTGAACAATAAATAGGTCGTTGGCTATCTGGTAGAACTATTCGCTGAAGTTGTAAGGAGCTAGCAGGATCGTTCAGAGTTTGTTGGAGAGTCTCATCTGTAGTCTGAGCTTCGGATAGCCGATTATAGTCAATCGTAATGGGTGTTGTGACAGCGTCTACTTCGGGTCGTGAGAGACAATCGGCAACGATATTGGCTGCACCCTGAATATGTCGAATGTCGGTCGAGAATTGTCCAATAAATTCTAGTTGGCGTATCTGTCGTGGGGACTGCCGCTCATGTCGCTGTTGGAAGGCAAACGTTAAAGGCTTGTGGTCAGTATAAATGGTAAACGGCATGCCCTCAAGAAAATGGCGGAAGTGATGTATGCCACTGAATATGGCCAGCAGCTCTCGGTCATAAGTGCTATAGTTTCGCTCCGTCTTAGAAAGCTTTCTAGAGAAGAAAGCGATGGGTTGTAGATGTTCACCTATAAGCTGTTGCAAAACACCGCCGATGGCAACATCTGAGGCATCAACTGACATGTTCAATTGGGCATTCGGTGCTGGGAAAACCAATTCAGTCGACGCGGCCAAGAGTTCTTTGACTTTGGAGAAAGCTGCTGCAGCTGCTGGTGTTAATGTCAGTTCTTGCTTCTTTTTCTTTTGCTGAGACAGTAAGTCGGTTAATGGCATTAGTTCATTCGCAGCATTTGGTAACCAACGTCTGTAGAAATTGAGCATACCCATAAACCTTCGTAGCTGTCGATAGGTCGTAGGTTGTGGAAAGTTGCGAATTGCGCCTACTTTAGCCGGCAATGGACGAACGCCAGTTGGGGAGACCGTGGCACCCAGGAAGTTTACTTCACTTTCACGGAATTTTGATTTATCCTTATTGATTTGAAGTCCATTTGCTTCCAGAATCCGAAGTACTGATGCCAGGTGTTTCTCATGCTCGGTATCAGTCTCCGAGGCAACCAAAATATCGTCGATGTATACATACACATATGGGCATTCTCGAAAAAGGTGATCGAGGTACCTCTGGAACGTCTGGGCAGCATTTCGCAAACCGAATGGCATTCGGAGAAACTCGTAAAGTCCAAAGGGGGTTATTACAGCCGTCTTTTGTACATCCTTCGGGTGGACTGGAATTTGGTAAAAAGCACGTACTAAATCAATACAAGAGAAAATTCTCTTTCCATGTAGCTGGTTAGCAAAATCCTGGATGTGCGGTATTGGGTAGCGATCTGGTTTGGTCATGGCATTTAGACGGCGAAAATCTCCACAGGCTCGCCATCGTCCATTGGACTTCTTAACCAAGTGAAGCGGACTAGCCCAAGATGACTTTGATGGTCGGATAATGCCTGCCTGCATCAGCTCATTGAATTCTGCTCGTGCAGCTTGAAAACGATCTGGTGGAAGTCTTCGTGGTTTAGAAAATACTGGTGTACCTCGAGTCTCAATATAGTGCTGGACCCTTTCAGTATCCTCTGGTATAGTGGCTGCCGGACGATCGTAAGGATGGGCAGTGGATAGGCCTACTTCTGGTACTTTAACACGACGAGACACACAGGTAATACTGCTTGACATATTTGAGCTTACTAGTCGTTTGTTTCTCATGTCAACACTAATGCCATAATGTGTAAGAAAATCGGCTCCTAGTATGGGTGTGGTGACATCTGCGACTACAAAAGTCCATGTTACAGGTTGGTCTAGACCAAGGTTTAATGAAAGTTGTCTCTGCCCATACGTTTGGATGCACGATCCGGTGGCAGAATATAGGCATACAGTGCTGGGCCGAGTCGCAGTGCAGATTTTACGTGGAAGCACACTCAGGTCTGCCCCTGTATCAATAAGGAACTGAAGTTGGAGAACACTATCGGTAATGAAGAGGCGGCGTGGTATGTGAGGGGCTGCAGTTGCCGCCATTACTGCGCCCTTTCGTCGTTTTTTGTAAAACTGCAGGGTGGTCTACATTTCTTTGCTTGTGCACCAAATCTTCGATGGTAGTAACACTGCTCGTCAGATGATGACTTGGCACTCTTGACCATTTGAATCTGTTGCCGTTCTTCAGCTACAGCTAATCTGTTGGATAAAGCGCTCACTTGGTCATTCAATGCAGCCACTGCTTTGTCTAAGATAGGGCTTTCGGTAACAGCCATGACTGGAAAATTGGAACATCGGAGGTACTTATCGGCTTTCTTAGCAAGCTCTTCTAGATCTCCATCAAGAACAGATATAACACTTCGAACCGAAGGTGGTAGGCGGTCCAACCAAAAATTTTTTAGAACTTGTGTACTAATGCTATCCGTGGCCAGAGCTTGCATTCTGTGGAGTAGTTGAGTGGGTTTTAAGTCACCCAGAGTGAGCTCCATTAATCTGTGGATCCTGTCATCTGAGCTAATGCCATACCTTTCGAGAAGGCGAGCTTTCAGTTGTGTATAGGCATTGCCAGCAGTTGGATTCTTTACAATATCCGCCACTTCTATTAGTATGTCACTGTTTAAACTAGCAACAGTATGATCGAATTTGCAGTTGTCAGATGTTATTTTGGCTTGTCGGAACTGCGCCTCCAGCCGAAGAAACCATAGTTCTGGTTCATTGCGCCAAAACTCTGGAGCTTTTATGCCTACCCGTGCAATTATTGGGTGATCATTGCCTTCGTATGGTGTAGCATTATCGTTTGGCATTGTTTGGTCGTTATCTGTCATAATGTCGTCTTTAAATCCTTGTACTTACAGTCTTTTTCTCGGGGTCACCAATGTGGCCGGTTTGCGGGATGCAAAGTAGTCGGGGCACACTTTAAACTATTTTATTGGTTTATTTACAACAAACTACCTAATAAAATAAGTAAGAAAAATTATGACAGTTGTATTCTAAGTTTCTAAAATCTTCTGACCGACGTCCGTCAATCCGTCTCCTCTTCTTTCCCCAGCCGGTCAACACATATGTGGTCGTAGGCTAACTGTCAATCTGCCACAATGTTATCACAGCGAGAAGACTAATCACTCCTGCTAATAGGTTACTGCTGTCTAGTGTCTGTCCGTCTATTCCTCATCACATCCTCGAAAAATATCTTGCCGAGAAGGACTTTCATCTTCTTTCACCGATGTCTTTCTTAAGAGCGGGAATTCAAGATCCTCAATATAGTCACGTATTAAGCTTTCGTAGGCAGGTGTACTATACACCTGTCGACAATCTTTTTATTCCTGAATCAATTCTCATTGACTTCGATAATATATCTTACCGAATCCATCTTTCTGATGGACTCACTTGCTATCTCTGTCATCAATCTGGTCATATCGCCTCAACACGTACCTATACGACCATCCAGTCAAACCCGTCCATACCTACATCCCAAACTGACCAAGACTCTATTTATTCCTGTAATGCAACAACCGAAGACAAAAATCACTCTGTCCAAAATCAAACAGAAAACACTGGTGAAGTAATGGATTCCCAAGAACTCCCTACAGAAATTACTATACCGAAACGTTCTCATTCTGAAATATCGTCCCCAGTTAATACACCACCGGTAGAAAACACAGAAATAGATTTTACAAAACCTAAAGCAAGATCAACAAAAAAGCCAAGAGTCACTAAATCTGATACAAAAACTGGAGAAACAGTTTCTACTGAATCACTTATCCAACCTGCAAAGGAATTTATTGATAAAGCTTCAACCCTGTTTGAATTAAACTATACAGAGATAGTCAGCTTTCTGGATGATGCACACGGTTTTCCCAATCCATTAAGTATCGCACAAGAATACACGAAAAACATTGCAGTACTATTAACAATGCTAACAGAAATCTACCCCAAACTCGAAGACAGACGCATTAAATCTAGAATTACACGAATAAAGAAGAAAATACGTCGTCAACTAAATCTAGATCGAACTGAAAATGATTCCGAAGATACAGATGTTTCTCAAGAAAACCTCAATTAAAAAAATCAATAAATGTGCTACGCCTGTGACACCAATATAACTGTAGTAGGTCACATTGTTATAGACTGTCCATTATATCATCTGCAAAGACAAGCTACTGGACTACCATGTGATATAAAGTGTGCGTTAAACAGTGCGGATTGTGACAAAATCATTAGGTTTTTAAAAGAAACTAAATTATATAACCAAATATGAGTGCTACGTTTCAGAACAATCATAAATTAAAATCAACTTTGTAAAAATTCTGTAAAAAAAACTTTGTAAAACAGTTTATATTTTGTATCAAATTAATATGTATCATTGTACCACCGCTAATAACCTTTTATGGTTGATGCGGGTTATTTCTAATAAAAAAAAATATTCAGGTGAAGATATCAATAAAATGTTAGTTAAAATTATTGAAAAAATCAGTTTTATTTATGAAATAATCTAATCGAATTACACTCAAGCTCTTAAAAATTATCGATTTGTTTTGCCATCGTGACACTGACCTAATTTCACTTCCCTTCGGGTCGTGAAATTGTCAAAGTGTCACTCGGGATACAAATCCATAATTTTAGAGCTCTCGTGTAATTAGTACTGATAATAAATTATAATAAATTTTGTGGACATATTAAAAACAAAAGTTTTCAGTGGTTTATTGATAGATAAAATGAACTTTCATTAAATAACTTTCATAAGTAAAAGTATGTACTATCCTATTATACATATGCAATATTTATTCTAGAATCAAATAGTTTTTCTATTTGCACATTTTTTGTATCTACCTATTCCTACTCTCCTAAAATTTAATAGGTTTCATATATTATTTATTAACAAGTCGATATAACAACTGAGGATAGTATAAATAAAACGTGTATATTTTTTATTCATAACACCGGTTTTAATACCCGGATCCTGATATTTTAAATTTTAAATACCAAATACCGGTATTGAGATTTTGGCTCGGTATTGTAAGCCCTACACGAGAGCTCTGAGGGCTCGAGTGAATATTGCCGATTGGAAACAAATTTAAGAAAGAAAAGTGGAGCATTATTTTCTTATTTATTCTTACTATCGTGTGATAATCGACAGTTTTTTTTAATACTTACGTATAAAATTCAGGTCTTTGTATAAAAACATTCAGTGACATTGATCCCAATTAATGTGACACATATTTTTCAACTTGTCAAAATGAGCAGCACAGTTTAGCACATATTTAGACGAAAATATTAATAAAATACTAGTTAAAATTATTTATAAATACAGTTTTATTCATGAAATAATCTTAGCGAAGTAAACTCGAGAGCTTAACATTTCCGACTTGTGTTCTCCTCGTGACAATTTGACATTAGGTGCAAAACTAAAAGTTTATTATGGATACTTTCTTAAATGTAACAGTTGTCAAAACTAGGAAAATTGTTGCAATAAACAGAAATAATCTACTAACAGAAATTATTCCCACTGTAATAATGTACCTACAGTAGAAAATTACCGCTGTAATAATAATCTGATTGGACAGAATTAAACACGTGATACGTGATGAAAAATCTTACTACACGACTGGAAGTTAAAATCATTAAAAAATAATCGCTGTAATTTTTATTCTTGTAGCTTTCTATTGGTCAGAATCTCTATGACTGAAATATTCTGTTATTATTTATTAGCTGTTTCGGCTATAAGTCTAAATTTTATAGTCTTTAACTGAATAAGTTGAGGTGGGTACAGATGTTTGTCTCCAGTTGGTCATTCAGAATTATATCTGTATTGTTTAATTTATTAATTTCCATAGATTCTAATAAAGATATCTTATAGCCTTTATTTTAAATATGGAGAATTTGAAATTGGTCATTAAAAGAATGATTATGATGTAGAAGTTGAATTGTGTACGTAGACTCTCTCTTTCTATTATTGAAAGATCTTTTGTGTTCTGTTATACGTGTGTTAAAGGTTCTACCAGTTTGACCGATGTAAGCTTTTGGACAGTTATCACATGTTTGTTTACACCACTGTCTAAGTGATTTTTATTTTGTCTCTAGTTGTTCTTAACATATTTACTTCTAATTATTATAAAAGTTGGTGTTATTCCTTGCTTTTTTATGTGTTTAGTTATTTTTGTTGATATCTTGCTTGTATATGTACCTAATCGAGCAAAAAGCACTATGTTTTTTCTCTGCTGGAGGAACAACTAATTTCAGGGCTTTCTTATAAAATTTTTGGTTTAAAATTTTTTTATTGCTTGTCAACTTTCAAAATCCACCTAAGAATTTAAATTTAAAATTTTGACGTGTTTCATATTGATCCGTCTAGTACATCACCTATAAATAGAATGTTATTAATATATAATTAGTTGCCCAGGCAATAGTATCTGTATTTAAATTAACTAAAATAATATAATTACGTTGTGTAGAATTTTATGTGTACATTGTATAGCTTAAACAGAATTGAGTGAAATGAAAGTAAAATTACTTTAAAATTGTGTAAATATATACAGGCTATACACTCCGTGAGGAGTTGGAGCCACTCTTATTGAGCTCATTGACTCATTTATTGTGGTGAGTCACTCCACATTCTTTCTTCTATCAAGTTAACTAGTCTAGTCTAGGGTTCCTCTTAGCGTCCTCTGTTATTTTCCTCCATATATCCCGGTCCTGTATTTTCTGTCTCCATCTTGGCACTTCCAATCTTTTTATGTCCTCCAATACCTGGTCTTCCCACCTGCTTTTTGGTCTTCCTTTCGCCCTTGTTATATTTGGGTTCCACATTGTAACTTTTCTTACATCTTTTTCTTCTCCCATTCTTCTTAAGTGTCCATACCACCGTATTCGCTGGGTTTTTATAGCTTTCACTATGTCCTCGCCTCCTAGTATGTCTCTTATTTCTGTATTCAAGAGCCTTTCATAATCTCCGTGCACTGTTTTCTTTGGTCCATAAATTCTTCTTACCACTGTTCTTTCAAATATTTTTAACATTTCTTCTTCCCTCTTTGTTAGGCTCATGGTTTCTGCCCCATATATCACCACTGTTCGAATTGCTGTTCTGTATACTCGGATTTTCGTAACCCTTCGTAAAATTGTGTAAATCATTTAATTCTAGCTGAGCGCTTTCGATTACAAAGCCATCTTCAGAGTTATTTAATAACTTAATGTAACTATTTAAATTTAACAATGGTCAACTTGTGTCAAATTTTAAAACCTAACACTACAAAACAGGGGTCCCATTGTCCAAAAAGTGGGACCAAATTTTTTGTGTTATCTTAATTACGATAATGCAATAGAACACTGGTAAAAAACTTGATTGACTTGAATCTAATGGATATACGCAAAGAGTTGGTTTTAGAAACAAAAAATATTTATTATTTAAATGCAAACATTTCGTTTTAAGTCTACTTACTCTAATCACACCTTGGTATTCTTACCTGAAACAATAAAAATATGTTAGTACTTTAGAAAGTACAGTACAGGTTATGAAAATAAATGTTAAAACACATATAAAATTATTTTATAAATAAACCTTTCATCGACATCATTTTAGATTATCGAGAATTAATTAGTTCAAAAATCTGCGCTTAACAAAGGGTTGTAACACTTAGTTCATCCAGGACACTTTTGAGTAAATTACCTCTCTCAATAAAAAGGGCTAGTAGGAGAGTCAATAGAGAACGAAAACATGCATTGGTTCGGAAAAATTCAAACAAGCTTATACCTTAGTCCTTACCTCCTTAGTCTCAGCATCCGTTATGGCTTGCAAATTGTAGAAGCCTCGGAGGTGTTACCAGAGAAGGTTCCCATTGTTTTCAATCTGGTGGAATGTAGAGTAATATTTTTGGTATTATTTTATGTGCTATTGGATTGAAAACTTAGCCTTTTGATAGCAGTTGCCGCTAGGGCATCCCTGCCATTTCGTTCGTTGCAATCCGTGACTGCACGCCGGGGTTTGTCCTAATTGGGTCAGAGAGAGCAGCATATGTGCCTCCTGATGAGAGACTAATAAGTTTCGAAAGCGGTAGAGGTGCTTGCTGCACTCTCTGATTGGACTAGAATATGGTTCGGCTGTATTTTCGTACCTATTGTAACGAAATTGAAAATGGTTATTCATTTTTGATTTACATGTTTACTCCGATTGGAGTACGAAGGGAACCATTCTCGTTGGAACTTTACCGCGCTAAGCAGATGGAACGTGAATTATAAATTGTAAAATTCCCTCATCTTCCTTAGTCTCAGCATCCGTTATGGCTTGCAAATTGTAGAAGCCTCGGAAGTGTTACCAGAGAAGGTTCCCATTGTTTTCAATCTGGTAGGATGTCGAATAACATTTTTGGGTGTTGTTTTATGTGCTATTAGATTGAAAACTTAGGTTTTTTTTCTATTTTTGTTAGTTTATATACATGTTAAGGTAAAAAGTTCTACTGACAGATTTAGCCGCTAATTGTTTAAACAATAACAATTGTTTTGTATAAATTATTTTAAAAATATCGTTGAATTCATCATTTTACTTTGATAAAATATGTTTCTATTTTGTTTTTGATTATGCTGAATCCGAATATGGCATTACAATTTTAAAATTCAAAAATTTTGAACTCTTATACAGTAAGTCTGCGTAACTAGGAACCATATGAGAAACTTTTTTATTATCAATTTTACGAAAAAAAGTTATTCTTCATAAAATGCTCTGCATAATCTAAAATCTAAAACTCAACCATCAGATATTAAATTTTATCAATTTTATACGAAGTACGTCAAAAATATGAATTTCGTTAAAGAGTAAAGGACCTTTATATTTCCGAATATCAAAAATTGTAGTTTGTTTTTTTGGTGCATGCTCAAATCGGTGTATTCACTTAAAATAACATAGAATTGGTTGATTTTAGGGGAATAATGCTACCAATACCTTTTGTAGTGCTTGAAAAGACCTTTAAAATGAACAATATTTAATGTCGATTACATTGAAAATAAGCGAGATATGCAGCAAAAAAATGGATGACTAATGTATTTTAAGATAAAATGAGGAAGTATATTTAAGCCCTCATCCACCAGAATTTAAATGCATCGTTTTCTTTCTACTATATCTTTTATTATAGTGTTATTTCTATGTTCAAAAAGTTGGACGGGTTTAAAATGAATGGATTGAGAAAAAAAATTAGATCAAATTATAGAGCGCATTTTTAAATTTTCTTAAAAATCTTCCTTTTTCTCCCTGTAACTTGAAAACAGTAAGAGATACAGTAATGAAAAGTAAAAACAAAATTTTTATCTAAAAAAACCCTACATTTTTGTTCGATATCTTTTTTCGTATCTCTTATCATTTTCGAGTTACATGGAGAAAAAGGAAGATTTTTAAGAAAATTTAAAAATGCGCTCTATAATTTTATCTTATTTTTTTCAAAAACCATTTATTTTAAACCCGTCAAACTTTTTGAACATAGAAATAACACTATAGTAAAAAGTATTGTAGAAGGAAAACGATGTATTTAAATTCTGAAGGATGAGGGGTTAAAAATGTACTTCCCATTTTTTCTTAAAATACATTAGTCATCAATATTTTGCAGCATATCTCGCTTAGGTTGATTGTAGTCGACATTTAATATTGCTCATTTTAAAGGACTTTTCAAGCACTCCAAAAGGTGTTGGTAGCATTATACACCTAAAATCTACCGTTTCTCTGTTATTTCAAGTTGAATACACCGATTTGAGCATGCACCAAAAAAACAAACTATCACCTACCATATCTCTTTTTGTACTATAACTAGAAGATTTGTGAAAGAACGAGTCTCTTTGTTTTTTTTATAAGCTACACAAATATTTTATATAGTTTTTTTTTCGTTAGATACGTAGTTTTTAAGATATTCGCAAAAAAACGTCCGAAAAGGTGTCATTTTTCAATGAAAATGGCCAATATTCAACCACGAATAACTCAAAAAGAATTGAGTTTTCAAAAAAAAAATTATAGAACAGTTTTTGCTTAGAATTAGGTTCTTTAGCCTCGTCCGTGGTTATTTTAACCAAAAAATTTTCCACCCATGAGAAGGGGTGGGAATCACCCCCAAGATGAAAGCGCACATCGGCATGGGGTAGACTTTGTTTCCTGATATATTCCCTACTTACTCTGAAAATATCAAGTAAATAGATGTAGTAGGATGGAATTCGGAGCCAAATGTCCTCATTGACTGCCCTATATTTTTTAAACTTGTTATTAAATGTATTTTAGGTAAGTTGTACAGAAAAAAGTTTTGATGACTTTGTACAAACATTTTTTTAACTGGTATTTTTCGGTTTTGTATTACATTTTTTATCTTTTTCAATTTTTTCAAAAATTTGTTTATTTTATGTCTAAAGTAAAATAATGTAGTGAATTTCAAAGATTACATCTTAAGCTTTAAAAAACACCTAGAAAATTGTAATATATCTGTTCAAACATGAGTAATACCCTCTTAAAGTAGTAGTAATTCTGTAAAACTACGAAGTTTTCAAAAAATACATTTTTTGAGACGACGTATCATTTGAATTAAATTTTAGAATAGAACATAATTTAGTAAGATGTTTGAAAAGTAAGTTGTGCAAATTTGAGAGTTATCAGTGTAATTTGATAAGGTTATTTCATGAATAAAACTGTTTTTTAAATAATTTTAACTAATATTTTATTAATATCTTCGCCTGAATATTTGTTAAACATGTTCCTGCTGTTTTCTTTGACAAGTTGTAAAACATGAATTGTCATTAATGTCACTGAATGTTCATTTTTTCGTAGCAACGAAGGGAATCTGACGTAATACTTGACGACGGGAAATTATCAAAAATTATCGCTGTAATTTTTATTTCTGTAACTTTCTATTGGTCAGAAACTCTATGAATGAAATAATCATCAAAATTTATTGACCGAAGATCAACCACAATTTATTTTATTGACGTTTCGACTTCCACTTCGGAGGTCGTTATCGAAATACAATTTATTTCTGAAAATAATGACCAGTCATTCCATTCAAAGACATCTGTTATAGAAGAAAACTCAAAAATACCAGCTGAAGTAAAGAACATAGTAATGATAATGAAAAAGTGACGAGCTTATGAACCTACAGGTCTCTCCGTTGAACTTTTACAAGTATGTACCATATTGGCGACTACAACTACTCGCTTTTGTGTTTAATTGCTTTTTGGGAGGAAGAGAACTGCCATCCAAATAGAAAATAACCTATCACAGATCCATGAAAAAGGTGTCGAAAGAAAGTTCTTTTTAGGTAGTCCATTTCTACCACTTTCAGTTTTTTTCTTTCTCATCGCCTTCAAAATTGGTTCTAATATTAGGGGCGAAAGTAATGAGATTAGATGATGAAAAATGCCCCCAACTCGATTCGAATTCTATATAGATCACCGATTAGCACATATTATAGAGAAACTCACTTTCTGAAATTTTTAGCCCACTAGGTGTTCACGTGACCCACCTAGAGCCTAATTAGCCTTTTTATGTTTTTATTTTTTATCTCAGCCGTATCGAGAGCTAGCGAAAAACTTTAAATAAAAAAGTTGTAGGTTTCAAAAAGTTCTGTCTGAAAAAAATGTTTTTTGTTAATTTTTGGCGGGAAATTTTAAATGAGTATAAAAAAATAACTAAGACATTCGTTTTCACGAAAAAAATTTATAACGTGTAATTTTGCATAATGTATCACCCTGAATTTTTTCAGATTTTAATAATTGGTGAAACGTACTTTTAAAAATAACAAACCGCATTTTTTTGTTTTTCTTTCGCTTTTTGATACAATTTTATACATGGTGTTTAAAAAAAGGTAACATCGTCACTAGGATAGATAAAAAACTGAAAAACAATTGGGGTTTGCTTAATAAAAAAAAATTGTAATGCCACCTAACTAATATTTCAAATTCACAATCATTTTTGAATTCTTCGGTGTATTTGTGACAAAAATCTATCTTCCTTTTTTTTTCAAACGACGCGCAGTTTTCATGCAAAAAATAAAATATCTTAATACTTCCAAAGTAATGGAATTAAGTTTTTATGAATGTACGAGTTACGAGTATAATGTAATAGATTGTATAGAAACTTAACATAGTACATAGTTCGAATACTTTGTAAGGGTTAATATGTTTTATTTCTTGCATAAAAAGGCGCGTCGAATGAAAAAATGGGAAGATAGATTTTTGTCACAAATGGAACGAGGAATTCAAAAATGATTGTTAATTTGAAATATGTCAGTGGCGTACTATCTTTTTTTCTTTAAAATGTTCAGACCATTACCCGTATGGGCGCCAATGATGAATATACAATTCTTAATTGTATATCAAAAAATGCATAATAACGACCTCTTAAAACCTGCCAAATTGTATTACAATGATGCCAGTAGTTTCGGCAAAATCGTAAAAAATGTATAAAATTTTGTTCTCTTCAACGCCCTGTATCTTGAAAATGAATGGCATTACAAAATTTTTTTATTTAACAAACCCCAATTGTTTTTCAGTTTTTTATCTATCCTAGTGACGGTGTTACCTTTTTTAAACACCATGTATAAAATAAACGAAAAAAAAACAAAAAAATGCGTTAATTTTAATTTTTAAAAGTACGTTTCACCAATTTTAAAAATCTGAAAAAATTCAGGTTGTAACATTATGCAAAAATACACGTTATAATTTTTTTTCGTGAAAACGATGGCTTAGTTATTTTTTTATACTCAGTTAAAATTTTAAAATAGCCATAAAATTTAAATTTCCCGCCAAAAATTAAAAAAAAATTTCGGACAGAACTTATAACTTTTTTATTTACAAGTTTTTCGCTAGCTCTTGATGCGGCTGAGATAAAAAAATAAAAACATAAAAAGCCTAATTAGGCTCCAGGTGGGTCACGTGACCACCTGGGGGGCTAAAAATTTCAGAAAGTGAGTTTCTCTATATGTGCTAAACGGTGACCTATATGGAATTTGAATCGAGTTAAGGACATTTTCTTCATCTTACCCGGCTAGGCCCTTTCGGCCCTGTTGTATTTTCTGCTGAATGCCCCGTTTCGATGTTCCTTCCTCCGCTATCACTGTCCCTAGGTATTTAAATTCTTCGCATTTTTTATATCTCTAGTCGAGAGTTGTGGATCGCTTTCTTCGTCCTATATTCGGTTATGCTGTTCTATGTATTAAAGGATTCCGTTTTGTTAACCCGGGAGCAGTCGCGCTCACTTCTGTCACGTAAGTAGTCGCGCGTAGAGAAAAAATCTCACAATACAAATTTAAATACGAATTTAAAACAAATTGCTACTTTATCATATTTTTATTTATTTGTTATGTTAAAACAATTATATTTCTAACAATTTTAAAGCTAATTGGTTTTCACCAAGCCATAAATTCCACAAAAAAAATAATTTTTTTTTAATTAAAAAAAATTCCACGCATTGCTATGATCTTCCTTGAGGAACGTACGAGTAGAAAGCAATGTTGCAAAATTTTTCATCAAGTTATCACCAAAAAGGATAAAATGAGAGATTTTTCTCACGGCGCGACTGCTCCCGGGTATTGATGGGGAGTACCCAATTTTCGTATTCTTCGGTTAACTTTGAAATGATATGATCCATGTGTTCTTCATCGTTTGCCATAATCACTGGATCGTGTGCGAAGAAAACATTTGTTATTTCCTTTTTCCACATTACATCCCCATCACTGTGTATTTTCTCCTCCAGTTGTTTAATGCTTCCTAAATATAGATTTTGAATAGAGTTGGAGATAAATAAAAACATCCTTACCTCATACCTTTTTTGGCAGGAAATGCGTCTGAAATTTTATTCTCCATTTTAAGGGCACTTTTTGCATTTATGTACGTGTATCAATCTATTTGAGCGTACTGTATCATAGGCCTTCTCTCAGTCAACGAACACTAAATGAGTCGGTAGATTTCTGGATGTTTCTTTCTCTATGTATAATGTGTTGAAAACATTTTATCAACACAAAATTTACCCGCACGTAATCCACTCTGATCTTCTATTTCCTCGTATTGGTTTTGGATTCGTTCCTTTATCAATCGATCTTACAAGTTCCCAATAAATTAATAAGGAAATCCACAAGGAAAAGAAAATGTTTTTCCTGTAGTTGGATGTATATCATATATTAAGGAAAAGAAAATGTTTTTCCTGTAGTTTGATGTATATCATATATATACATCCATGATGTATATAATCACAAAAATTGGAAAAAATCCTTTGTAAAAGGTATAAAATTTTATTAAAATCCCTTTAAAGGGCGACATCACAACAAAACGTTTTCGATTTTATAAAAAAATCATCATCAGTGTTAGATCTAAAAATAAGTATAACCGATTTAATGAATGTAAAGTTGATATTTAAATTTTGACTAAGGTTAGAGCAAGTTGGTTATGCATATAAACTGCATGCTAGCTGAGACACCAAAGAAAAATATTCGGGTAAAAACCCTTTAAATATAACATGGGTGCATTAAAGGTGCATACTTAAATAATATGCCTTATGATGGATACATGGCAACAAGGGGAATGCCCTTAGGTAACGTATTGAATTTCCCAACACGTGGGATGCAAATTGAGTAGTTTACATTCAAATGACTTAATGGCAACTAAATGCAAAATGAGTGATGTTTTTGAAAGGTGTCAAACCTGCATACATTCTGGCTAATTCTCTATTTGCATTATAAAAATCATGTTATACTCTACCTACATCTTACATAATCAAGGTACTTAAATGTAATTATAGCCACAACTTTGTTGATGTTTGTTATTACTGTTGAAAAAAAATTTAAAAATCTTTTATTACAATTAGTTGGCTGTAGTAATACAGGGTAACTTCTACGTCACGTTGTCGGTTTGATTTTTGACACCTTTCAGAAACATCACTCATTTTGCATTTAGTTTTCATTAAGTCATTGGAATGTAAACAACTCAATTTTAATCCCACGTGTTGGGAAATTCAATACATTACCTAAGGGCATTATCCTTGTTGCCATGTATCCATCATAAGGCATTTTATTTAAGTATGCACCTTTATTGCATCCATGTTATATTTAAAGGGTTTTTACCCGAATATTTTTCTTTGGTGGCTCAGCTAGCCTCCGGTCTGTAAGTATAACCAACTTGCTCTAACCTTAGTCAAAATTTAAATATCAACTTTACATTCATTAAACCGGTTATACTTATTTTTAGGTCTAACACTGATGATGATTTTTTTTACAAAATCGAAAAGGTTTTGTTGTGATGTAGCCCTTAAAGGGATTTTAATAAAATTTTATACCTTTTACAAAGGATTTTTTCCAATTTTTTTTAAATTAATAAGGCTTATGCTCTTTAATTAGGGCAGAGGTATTTTATATTATATACATATACAGGGTGTTTCATTAATAATTGTTCATATAGTAACTGGAGAAATCTTAGCTCAAAATAGGAAGATTTAACCTAAAACACTTAAATAAAATGTGGTTCCTTGCTGAGTTACAGGGTGTTTTATCTAAAAATTTAAAAATTATTTTTGCTCAGCATTTTTAAACTATTCGACATATCCTTTTCATACTTGGCAGAAAGTGCGATTACTATACACCCTACTAAATTATGATACACAAACGTTTCTAGCTACTACCAGAGGCGTACGACAGGGGATATTGAATGTTTGACCCTTCTCAAATTCTACGCCACTGGAGGAATTACTATTTTAGTGCCATTTTTAGACTCACCAATACTTTCTACGTAAATAATATACTCTTAATTAGTAACGATAAAGTCATTAGTTTTCGAGATATTTGAAGTTAAATATGAAACGGCACAGTTATTTTAATTAATTTATGATGTATAAGAGCTGTGAGACATTTTTGAGTAGGTATTTTAGGCAACCTGAAAATTTTTCAGGTGACTTTTACATGATATCCTCATACAAAAATGCCGGTCTGGCTGGAGGGTAGCGGTTATTTTCCCCAAAAATCCCCCTCAAAGTTAAAAAAAGGGTAAAAATTGTTATTACAAAAAATATCATTGACGTGACTTTAAAGTAAATTTGAATATTCAAATATAAAAAAATAAACAGACCAGGCGATTTGAGGGCGATTTTAACTCTGCAAGATACTTGCATGGGCGTCCCAGCATTATTTTCAAGGGATGCATCTGAACTTCAGAAGAGTTCATCTGAATCTATACATACTATTAACGTATAAAATATACAACTATACATGCATAGCTATGTACATTCCTTCCGGGCAGGGAGGTGCAATTGTTATTTTAACAGGGTAATTTTTAATATTAAAAATAAATATTCTTAAAGACAGGTTTTTTTGGTGAAATTTTCCAACTGCCACGTGATCAAACAAATTACGCGTGCATTATAAATGAAGAGCGCTATAGGTAAGCACCAGTGTGAGAAAGAGCGTATACCGATAGCTGTTTGCGTCCTCTGTTGTAACTGAGCGAGTCCGTTCGCTCGAGAAAAATCACGTAACCTGGCGATACCCATGTTGTTGTAAGTAACTTTTTTTAATTAAAGGAAAATAATACGGACTATACAATAGATTTTGCAAATATTATAAGAAAAGACAAATTTATTATTATAAATATATAGGTAGAAAAGTATAAAACTATAAACTAAATTAATTCTGTGTCCGAATCTTGTACTTCTTCTTCAAACTCCTCATCTGAGCTTAAATATTCATTCTCTTTTTCTTCGTCAGACTCCCCTCGAGACTCAGATTCCTCTTCTACCTGATCTATAAATAGTTGTAATATGTATTTAGAGTTAAATAAAAATTAATTAGTGATTAATTAATTGAGTTGCTACGTATTCTTACTTATAATATAACCATTACTTAATCTATCTATACACCGTTCTTAGGCGTCAACGCCCTTCGGTAGGGATCTATGGAGGAGTATCACCAAGCCGGAAGCCCTTATCCCTTCCCGTACCGCTCCTCCATAGGCCGATCAGACGCCAGTTTATTCCAGACCAAGCCGTAGACTCTATTGAGTTTTATACTACGGCGTTGGCCTTTTATAAATTTCATGACCTAGCTGAGGCTCGAACCAGCGACCGCAAATCGCAAATCCACTAAACTTGTCGATCGACTGAGCCCCAGCTAACTGGACCGTCAAGACCGACACCATTACTTAATACTTTTCCTTATATAACCAATCACATCAGGTTTTTTATTTCTTAGTATATGACCAAAGTAGCTCGTTTTTTTCCTTCATACTGTTGAGTATTTCTTTTTCCTTTTTCATCTTTCTTAATGTTTCCGTGTTTGCTACATGTTGTGTCCATGATATTTTTTACATTATTCGATAACACCACATCTCAACAATGGCAAGTCTTTCTTCAGATGCGCCCGTGATTGTGCAGGCTTCGACTGACGAGTCTGAGGAAGAAGAAGAGAATGAATATTTAAGCTCAGATGAGGAGTTTGAAGAAGAAGTACAAGATTCGGACACCGAATTTATTTAGCTTATAGTTTTAAACTTTTTTACCTATATATTTATAATAATAAATTTGTCTTTTTCTATCATATTTGCAAAATCTATTGTATAGTACGTATTATTTTCTTTTGATTAAGAAAAAGTTACTTAAAAAACTGTAATATATAATAATTACTCTAACGTTTCGAGGCACAACAACATGGGTATCGCCAGGTCACGTGATTTTTCTCGAGCAAACGGACTCGCTCCGCTAGAACAGAGGACGCAAACAGCTATCGGTATACGCCCTTTCTCACAGTTTTTCATTTATATGCACGCGTAATTTGTTTGATGACATGGCAGTTGGAAAATTTCACCAAAAAAACCTGTCTTTTTAGAATATTTATTTTTAATATTAAAAAATACCCTGTCAAAATAACAATTGCACCTCCCTCTCCGGAAGAAATATACATAGCTATGTATGTATAGTTGTATATTTTATACTCGTTAATAGTATGTACAGATTCAGATGAAATCTTCTGAAGTTCAGATGCATCCCCTGAAAATAATCCTGTGACGCCCATGCAAGTATCTTGCAGAGTTAAAATCGCCCCCAAATCGCTTGGCTTGTTTATTTTCTTTATATTTGAATATTTAAATTTAGTTTAAAGTCACGTCACTGATATTTTTTGTAATAACAATTTTTACCCTTTTTTTTAACTTTGGGGGGGGATTTTTGGGGAAAATAACCGCTACCCTCCAGCCAGACCGGCATTTTTGTATTAGGCTATCATGGAAGAGTCCCCTGAAAAATTTTCAGGTTGCCTAAAATACCTACTCAAAAATGTCTCACAGCTCTTGGACCATATGATTGATATTTAAAAATTATTTCTAGCCAGTACTTTAAAACTATTTGGCCTATTCTTATCATACTTGGCAGAAAGTGTAGGCACTGTACACCCTACTAAATTAAGATAAATAAACGTTTCTAGCTACTACCAGAGGCGTACGACACGGGATAGTGGCTGGTTGACCCTTCCCAAATTCTCCGTCACTGACGAAATTGCTATTTTAGTGTAATTTTTGATTTTCCAATACTTTTTACGTAAATAATATACTCTTCATTCTTAACGATAAAATGATTAGTTTTCGAGATATTTGAAATTAAAAATGAAGGGATACATTACATTAATCAAAATAACTGTGTCGTTTCATTTTTAACTTCTAAGATCTCGAAAACTAATGACTTTATCGTTACGAATGAAGAGGATATTATTTTCATGTAAAATATTGGAGATTCCAAAAATTAAACTAAAATAGCAATTCCGCCAGTGGCGTAGAATTTGGAAAGGGTCAACCATTCACTTTCCCCCGTCGTACGCCTCTGAAAACAGCCAGGAACGTTTTTTTAACATAATTTAGTAGTTTGTACAGTACCTATACTTCCTACCAAGTATGAAAAGGATACGTCGAATAGTTTTAAAATGCTGAGCAAAAATAGTTTTTAAATTTTTAGATAAAACACCCTGTAACTCAATAAGGAACCACATTTTATTTACGTGTTTTAGGTTAAACCTTCGTATTTTGTACTAAGGTTTCTCCAGTTACTATATGGACAATTATTAATGAAACACCCTGTATTTTTCCTAATTTAGATAAATTATGCTGTCATTATACTGCTTTTACCATTAAAAGATTCATGTTAACCCAACGAACCAGTATTAATCTTATTTGTGTATGACGAAAAGAAATTAGTAATTATGTACTATTGGTAGACTCTCAATTAACCCTTAGAGCACCAAGCGGGGTCCCAAAGAGACCCCAGCAAGTGATTTTTCTAAATAACTTTTTACACAATTTCTTTTGAGGATGTCTTTTGTAATATGTGTCATTTTAACCTTTTTAAATATCAATTATATACCACTTTTTAAAAATATTTGTTTTATATTTATTTATTCAATAAAACATGCACTAAGGTCTCTTTGGGACCCCGCTTGGCGTTTAACGTTAGACATAAATTTAGCGCTCTATCAACATCAAATCTTTTGTCTTTTCTCTTTTTCAACTTCTGCTTTAGAATTTGCAGTAAATAGTCCCATCTGGTTAATTGACACTTTGTCCCTGATATTTATGGCACGGGTCAGGTTAAGTATAGTCGAAACAGAAATCCGTCAGAATGCACAACAAAGTGCAGATATTAATGTTTGGTATATGAAATTTGATATGTTTAAGAAATTTCAGATGCCATTTAAAGATAAGATATTTTAACATCCCATTAATCATTGTAAATTAGTCTATGGATATTAGTACAATTAAAATAATTAGACAATAAAGATTACGCAAGAGAAAACAAATAAACGTTTTTTCTACTTTTAGGGATAAAAAAGCAAGTTCATTTGTTTGTAGTCAACACAAAGAGAAGATAACAGTTGTAAAATGTATGGTCCATAAATAAAATACATAATAACAAAACTTTAAAACAAACATGGTTATTTTTAGTGAAATTTTCAGTTTTTCATGTAAACTATTTTTTATTTCTAAGAAAATAAAAACTTTTAACATTGAATTTTGCACATGTTATTTAGGGCCTAAAATAACAAAAAAAATATGAAAACAAAAAAATGTCAATAAACAAACGGGGGTCCTTTTGGGACCCCGCTTGGTAAACAACGTCGCAAAAAAGCTTTGTGCTCTGAGGGTTAAGGTAAACGCGAGACACTATTTTATATTAGCTCATACCTTCTTCTTTCAAAGCAATCAATAAATACTACTTAATAATTTATGAATTCGTTTGGTTATTAACCCTTTATAATATGCTCCTAGCCGTTAGCAACACGTCTTTAGTTTTCTTTTTAAGTTTAAGTCGTTAAGTGCTAAAGATTTCCCCTCGTTTCTATAAATATTTTACGATGCTCCAATAGCTAGTGCAGTATGACCGACAGCTTGTTTGTAGTATAAACCGAGAACATGATTACAGGTTAATTTAAAGAAAAATCGATTATTTTATCACTTTTCGTCATATTTAATAAGACTAGCAATATATTATTATGTGAACTTAAGCGAATTGGGGAATTGGCTAACGATATGAACAAATATTTTCTTATGTAAACAGAGTTAATAATATTAACTCTGTTAAGACAATATTTGTAGAGAGGTTGATAACAATTACGTAATTAAACAGAGTTAATTGTAATTAATATTCATTAAATCACAGAAAATATGTGGAGAACCTATGTGTGAGGCAATTATTATAAAAAACAAATAATAAATTTGTAATTAACGAAATTTTACCTAAAAACTTAATATTTAATGTTCATGTTTATTTTGTATTGTTTTGTTTTATTAATTAATAAAGTTAGTGTAATATTATTAATTACTTAATTACCATAATATTTATGTACAAACCATCAGTCTTTTGAAGGAAGATTCTGTTTTCTGGCAGATGTCATTCGAGATTTCTGACATTAGAACCACACAGCGTTGTATAAACATTAGAATAGTATACAGGACTATTCATTAAGAATGTCTTATCTCTGAGGTCAGAGAGTCTAGACCTCAAAATATTATGATTTAACCCAAATCACTTAAATAAAATGTGGCTCATTACTGAGTTGCAGGGTGTTTTATTTAAAAATTTAGTAACTATTTTTACCCAGTACCACCCCCTAGAGGTGGGGTGGTGGGTAACTTTAAAATCTTAAATAGGAAAAATATCAGAAAAATACGATTTATTAGCGCCATCTATCAACAATTCTAAAAAATGTTTCGTTTAAATGTTACTTATTCTTTCATAAGAAATCCAAAACATCAATGAAAAACGCGGGTTCCTATTTAAGACTTTAGAGCTACCCCCCACTCCACCTCGAGGTTGTGGAGTGGGGGTCGTGTTTCGTATCATTCGATAGGTATTTGAAAAATAAAAAACACGTGTTTTTTGGATTTTTATTTGGAAGTGGATTTCTCGAGATATCTATAATTTACCTATGGTATCACCATAAATCGTTTTTGCACTTTGCGAAAGTTGCACTTTTCCGCACGGCGGCGTGCGGGAAAGTAAATTTTATAAAAAAATATCCCCTTCAGTATGAAATTTTGTTATCTTTTTGTGCATAGGAACATGTTTATTTTCCTGTTGTTCTATTATTTTTCTTTTCTGTGATAGATGCATCGTCTAAATCGTAACCATAAGAACAAAATCAATTTGGAAGAATTGTCTGATGAACAATTATTCGACTTTATTGATTCCGTTGAAATCGACGCTAGCATTTATAGTAGTGACGATAGTATTGCGGATCCCGACTATGTTGATGATAATATTGAGCCTGAAAAGCCTTACAGCCTATCCGAGGTATCAGAGGCTAAATCACAAGTTATTGACGAATGAATTCAGGAAATGCATTAGAACCACTCCAAATCAACAAATAGCAAAAGTACCTCGGTATGACAGGAAGCAAAGGAAACACATCGAAGTTGATTGTCCACAAATCATACGTGAATATAATGCTTACATGGGTGGAGTCGATTTGATGGATGGCCTTATGGGTCGATATCACATTGGAGCTAAAAGCAGAAATATTATGATTCGGATATTCTATCATTTTGTCGATATGGCCGCCACAAACGCATTCATACTATATAAACGCATACGTGCCGAAAAGGCAAATAATTCCAGTGACTGTGACGAAGAGGAGAGGCCTCTATCTCTTCCACAATTCCGTGAAGAGATAGCATCTGGACTTGTTTCTTTCAAGGAAAAACGAAATGTAGGTCGACCATCATCAGCTCGAAATGGTGAACCTGGTTCTTCTAGTAAAACTAGTTGGTAAAACACAGTCGGTAAAAATTGTTTTTGGGATTATCACCATCCAAAATAACATGTTATATACTCATTTTTCTTAATAAATCTTGTTTTATAATAAACATCTACCAAATTTATTTTTTACTCATAACCCGACAAGACCGTCTGTAGACGGTCTTCACTATTTCTCACCTAGCACTTATTCTAGACAAGATTTTTAGAAGAAAATTTAAAAATAAGTTATTTTTGCCTATATTTACTTGAAAAAAAACATCAACTTCAACAGATACTTTTTACGATTTGGCCTGTTAGAGGGTTAAGTATCTTCTTGTAAGCGCATTTAGAATTCTCAACTCTAAAGTAGATCTTATTGTAGTTCATTTTACACAAACCCATATCGTTCATTTGGAAGAAGAGGGTTATAACTTAGAATTTTCACTTTTTAAGTAGAAAGGTTTTAAGATTCATATTAGTTTATTTCATTTATTTTGTACAGTGTTTATTGATATTATAGGATTTAATGATTGAGTATGATAGATTTCTGATCTTTTTATCGCTCTGACGAGAATTTTATTTTTTAAGATATCAGGTTTAGAAAAAAAAACCTTAGATATAACCTTCTTGAATAAAGAATTATTATCTTTTTAATATACTATGTTTGCTTATAGAGTTACATTTTAAGAATTATATTAATAAAGTATTATTAAAAATGCCATTATATCAATTATGATTTAATAAAACTTATTAATAAAACATTTAAAAAAACTAATCAAATAGTTCGTACAACACAAAATAAAACATAAAGCAATAATAGTACCTAATAATGTAATAATTGTTTTTCTTTTCAAATTTTTGTGAAAACTTAAATTAGTACTCAGGAAAACAATGCGTTTCTTTATTCAAGACAACAATAATTCGTTTTTAAATTAAATTAATCCTTAAATAATACTACAGTTTAATTTATAATAATTTACCCAATGCAAAAAGAGATAATTCACATACCTATAACAAAATAACTATGAAGAATAAGGTTACACTTCACAAAACCACTTTTTACGCACATTATATTGCTTCTTTTTTATAATAAATTATTCAAAAAAAAGTTACAACTAAGAAAGTATCCTTCTATCAGAACAAACTGTTCACTTTTAGTGTTATAACTTTTAAGAAAAATGGTTATATCTTTACTTATAACTCTCTATATCCCAAAAATAAATCACCCATTTAATTAAATTAACTTATTTTTGTCTGTTGTATTCCAAGATATAACTGTTTTCGTTAAAGCAAATAACGTTCTGTAATAACATTTTGAGATGTAACCCTCTTCTTCCAAATGAACGATATGCTCCAGAATTTCTGAAAATACTTACAGACTACACTCAAGCAAATAAATTTGAACTTTGAATGATTCTGTTTAAGAGTTTTATTCCACTCCTGACAAATAGATGTTACATGTTACATAATCTGAATATCTTAAAAAGAAAAAACAAAAAGTTCTAGATTAGTTTGTTTTTTTTAGTTTCTGTTTTAAATTATTTCTTGCTATAAAGTATCTATTAGAATTGTGACAGAACCTCATGATGTTTCTGGGCACTGTTTACGGAAAAAGGTTCCGTTTTAAAACAGCTTACTAAAGGTCACCAAAAACTATGGCTTCATCTAAGGACGAGGCCCCATTAGTCCGTTGCGCTGCGTTGCGACATCGCAATGGAACAACGCATTGTATGCCACACCTGCCTTGCGATGACACTGCCATCGAAGAACACCCTTTTCCGTCGATCCGTTGAAACAACGCAACTGATCGACGCGACGCAGCGCAACGCACTGGTAAGGCTTCCTTCCGTTGCGACGTCGCAGCGCAAGGCAATAATGGGGCCTCGCTCTAAGAGATAACACATATTTACGTGCTTCCTTCTGTATAAAAAATATAATCAAACGCACTGCACTTTTTTTTCGTTTTAATACTGTTATTAGCTATTTAAATTTTCATAAAATCCTTTATAAAAGGTATATTTGTTAAAATCCCTATACAGGGCTACATCAAAGACAGAACTAGTTTTCGATCGGTTGACCGATCATCATCAGTGCAATCTTAGAATCTACATGCAAGCCACCAAAGTAAAATAACAGGGTAAAAACCCTTTACAATTGATCCGTCATCGGAACATATGACAAAGATGTGAATTATAACATGGATGATTAAGATATCCAATGTTTTTCGCCCGAGGTACCAATGAGCTCTATCTGACAAGTTCACATCATGACTGTATGGAAGCAAGTGTACCTTTTATAAAGGATTTTATGTTTTTGTAATGGTATACAGCCAACTACAGGAAATTTTTCCTCGTGGATTTAAATTTTCAGTTTATCGTTGTGGAATTTAATTAATGCGTCGATCATTTAATGTAGTTAGTACATAATTACAAACCAACAAAGACTAGTATTTGAACAAATCATCAATTCGACTAAATTGAACTCATTATTTCCTCAGTTTCCATAATTAATTCACGTTTATATTAACTTGCGGTTTTAATTCATGACTATTTCGGCAAATTTGATTAGGATAAGTTTCCCTCAGCACATGTGTTTTATAGACTTGTGTGTTATTATTTATAAACAACTCTTGGTCATTAGAAACGAGTTCTTCTTCTTCTTCTACGTTCTCATTAGGCAATTTTGCCTGTTTCTGTTTTCTTGTATGTTGCTTACATGTTAAGGTATGTATAGATATGCGCGACGCGCACTTCGCTCCGTGCGTTCTTGGCGCCGACAGAAGTTGGATCGTGTGCGCACCGTTTGTGTGTCACTTGAAAACACGTACTAACGCGTACTAATCTAATGAACCAGCCACGAACGCATACCGCACACACGGCGCGAAGTGTTCGGCGCGCATATCTATACGTACCTTTATATTGTCACTCCATTGTCAGGCCACACTTCTTTTAACCGACGACGATTTGCTTGCTTTCTTGACTATACATATGCTGTCTTCTGCTTATTTGATGGTTCCATTATCTTTTCCTATTTAGTATCCAGTCGCCTATTCTTTCCACCTTGCATGCTGTTCTGATTTCGTTACTCCTTTTTCGATACCGTGATTATTCTTAGCATTTGCATTTCCGTTGTATTTTGACCATCAGATCTTATTTCAGTCATATACGTGACTATTTGTCTTACAGCGTTTTTTGTAAATTCATGTCTTAGTTTCCATCCTAATGTGTTTGTTACTCTATATTGCACTGTTTAGGTATCCTACTGCTCTATTGGCTTTCTGCATTTGTTTTCTTACCTTTTTGTTTTGTCTCCCTTATCTTATAACCTTTACCTGATTTACCTAATTTACTAATTATTTCATCCATTTTGAGATTAAAGCATAGAGGGCTTAAGGAGTATCTTGTAAGGAGTATCATGTGCCTGGGTTTATTTCCTCTATTAGTTGTTTATCTATTCTGGCCTGTATTTTGTTTTGTTGTTCTTGTATAAAATCGAGTTTTAAAGATATCTAATAGAATTTGTCTATTAAATAAAAGGTGAAGAACGTCCTTTAGCCTAACTCTGCCAATGGCTTTTTCTAAGTCAATCAAGCAAAGGAACGTTGGTCAATTGCATTGTAATACATTTTCCGTAATTCTTCTTACAACAAAGACTGTCTGTACATAATCTGCCGCTTCAAAGGCCTTGTTGTTGATCGTCAAGTGATACTCTCTTGTAAATTAATTTGGTTAAAAGTTTTGTCGTTAGTTTCAGCGTGGTGCCGGATTTCTCTATAATTTTCCGGTTCTTTTTTATCACCTTTTTCAAACATCAGTATTAGCTTATTTTACTTTTTCTATTGTAATATTTTATTTTTTTTTATATTTGCTTATCCATCCATGCCAGCAACTTTTCTGTTCTTTAATTTTCTTTATGCTTCCTCCACTTCCACTGTGCTTATTCGTATTTGTTCATTAGTTGTAATTTCTAGTGTTTCTGGTTCTGCTGGTGTCGGTTGGTCTTCTGAGTACCGTCTTTTCAAGTATTCTATCCACTTGTTTGTCTATATACCTTTAACTTCTACAATGTTTCTCATTTCTTGTTCTCTCATAAATCCCTACATTTCTTTCTGTAAACCGTAAATGTCACGTTCCAGATCTTTTGAGAAGCGTGCCCAGTAGTTTAGCAACCCTATGTTTCTCATTCCGAATTCCCTTGTAGTTTTCAAATGAATGTGATGTCTTATTAATCATATTATGTTCCAGATATGTCTTATTTTCTTTTCTTTGTACTTTTCTTTTACTTATTTCTTTACAAAATCACGGCGTTTTTTTTTGAATTTTTTTATTTCTATTTACTGTCTTTTAGCCGAGAGATTCCTACCAATCCATATTTAAGTAATGCACAGGAGAATTTACTAGATATATTTCATCTTTTTTTTTATATCAGATTTGTTCAAATGTACTATAGGATATGTGGCGGCTAGCTTCAAATACTATTTTTTTATTAATAATTTCAATTACTAATTTTAATTATTAACTTTTCTTCTTAAACGAAATAATACTCTGATAATACGCTTCATTTAAAATTCACATTTTTCGGCTCATAACATGTATATGAAACGATAGGTATAAAATTAATGGTCTTCTCATGGGAAACACAAATTCCATAATAAACTACCATACCAGATTAGCCAGCCTCTTTATGTCAATAAATCAGTTTAAATGCACGCGAACCTTCAACTTCTTAAACCACATGTCAAAAAATAAATGTGTTTAGTTCAGTTCAGTCACCAGTCTTTACAAGTTCTCGGTCCGGAACATTCCTACCCTCTTCGAAAAATACAGAAAGAACGCCTTTTTACCGAACTAAATAATATATTGTTGACAGTTTGCTGTCTTCACATTTTATTTATTATTATTTCATTTGCTATGGAATTTAGATGGAATAGCTAATGAACTTTTAAAATACGGAGGAGATAGACTTCACAAAGAACTGAATATCCTTATAAGTAAAATAATAAATACAGGAAGAATTCCAGAAGAATGGAGAACCACTCAAATGATAGCGTTATTTAAGAAAGGTGATAGGGCAGACCCCAGTAACTATAGAGGGATAAATTTACTGAGCACTATACTGAAACTCACAACAAAAATACTTATGGAGAAAATAATGGCGTGCATAAATATATCGGATGAACAACAAGGATTTAGAAGTGAAAGATCATGTAACGATGCAGTTTTTGTGGTAAGGCAAATAGCGGAGAAATCATTAGAATATAACAAACCAGCCTTTTTCTGTTTCATAGACCTAGAGAAAGCGTTTGATAGAATCCAATTAAAAGATGTGATACACCTACTATATGAGAAAAATTTACCACTGGATATCATAAAACTGATAGAAAACATATAATATGTAAGAAATAAAATAGAAATGAAAGTCAATGGAATAATAACAGAACCCATAGAAACAAACACAGGAATCAGGCAAGGAGATTCACTAAGCCCTCTACTGTTTAACATAATATGGATGCAATAATAAAACAAGTGAAGAAAAAAAGAGGGTACAAAATGGGCAATAGAGAGATAAAAATACTCTGTTACGCTGATGACACCGTGTTAGTAGCAGAGTGCGAAGACGACCTACAAAGATTATTGCACGAGTTCAAGATTAACGCAAAAGAAATGAATATGAAAATATCAGCCCAAAAAACAAAAAGCTTAGTAATTGCCAAAAAACCAATAAGATGCAAATTGGAGTTGACAATCAAATTATACAACAAGTAATGACTTTCAAATATCTGGGAATTAATCTATCAGCCGACCACAATATCGAAGAAGAGGTAAAAGACCAAATAATTAGAGCCAGTAGAACGGCCGGATGCCCAAACGACACAATTTGGAAAAACAAACACCTAAGTTTGGAAACAAAGGCCCGAATATATAAGTCAGTTATTAGGCCAGTTATGACTTACACGGTCGAAACAAGACCAGATACAAACAAAACACGAAGACATCTGGAAACCAACGAAATGAAGATCTTAAGAAGGATTGCTGGAACAGGACTACAGGATAGGGTAAGAAGTGAGGAAATCAGACGCATATGTGGGGTAGACAATATAAATACCTGGGTAAAGAACAGAAAAGAAGAGTGGAATGAGCACATAAGCAGGATGTCTGAATCAAGGATAGTAAGAATAGCCATGGACAAGTCACCGTTAGGCAGGAGAAGTATAGGACGACCAAGGAAAAGATGGAATGACAACTTAGGGGGCAGAATGAGAGGCACCGTTGAAGAAAAACAGGCAGTACTGTCTATATAAAAGAAGAAGAAGAAGAAGAAGAAGAAGAAGAAGATTATTTTATTTATTTCCGTAGAAAATAAGGTTCTCACACGCATCCAACCACACCACGGAACAGGATACATTATGTTTCCTTTCATTGGCGCTTCCTCTGTTTAACAAAGCTTCGAAGATAGTTAAAGTGTTGACTCTCTCAGTTTAGCCTTCAATTATCTTTCACGTAACTTTAGCATCGTTTACATTAATCTCATTCTTTTATGTTCTATATGTATAAAAATGTATAGGCATTCTTCTTCTTTAAGTACCGTGCCTAAATTTTTAGGCGTGGGTAGCTTCCATAACAATTTGCCGATATCGTTCTCGATCTTGTGCGGCATGTAACAATTGATCTGCTGATAAGCCAGTCCATTGACGAAGGTTTCGGAGCCATGAATATTTCTTTCGACCAATTCCTCTTTTTCCGTCGATCTTTCCATTGAGTATTAACTGCAGCATCCTGTATCTGCTACCTCCTATTATATGCCCCAGATATTCAAGTTTTCTCTTTTTTATCATCTTCATTAAGTCACTTTCGCCTTGACCTACTCTGTTTAAGACTTCTCTGTTAGAAATGCGTTGAACCCAAGATATTCTGAGCATTCTACGATATGACCACATCTCAAAGGCTTCTAATTTGTTCATCATGTTAACCTTCATGATCCAGGTTTCACATCCATATAGTAATACAGGATACACATAACATTTTAGGAACTTGATTCTTAGTTGTAAATTCAGCTGAGAGTTGCTCAGAATAGATCTAAGTTTCATAAATGCTTCACTTGCAATTTCTATACGAGTTTTAATTTCTTCATCCGGATTTAGTGTCTCGTTTATCCAACATCCTAGGTATTTAAAATGGTTAACTTTTGTTATTGATTCATCACTGACAATTAGTTGCATAGGGCCGACGTCTTGTTTACTAACCACAAGTAACTTTGTCTTTGTTGCATTTATGTTAAGTCCGTTATTGGAGCATTCTCTAGTGACTCGATCTATAAGGAATTGAAGATCTTCGATGTTTTCAGCCATGATCGCGGTGTCGTCTGCATATCTGATGTTGTTAATAGCACAGATTAACCCAACACAGATGCGAAACCATGGCGGTGACTCTGGTACCGAGTTTTGGTAAACTCCTCCCACTTTGAGTTACCAAAAGGGTAGTCGCTTAGTAGCTCGCTTAGTATGTAGGCTTAAGCTTATTGTCATTTCCTGAATAACCTCGACAGTACATGCGCTTATTGTAGTGTTAAATTGATTATTGGGAATTTTTTCTATTTATCAAGTGTGTTTAAATAGTTTTGTTATATTTTTAAAAATAGTTGGATATACGTGTATTTGTGAAGGGTGTTCATCTAAGACGGGTCAAGAAATATTTTTTTAGATTGCCAAAAGATGAAGTAAGGTATGTAGTGTCATTAATAAATTGATTTACTTTCTAAATACTGATTAAGCGGCATATTACTTATATCATATTAATTATATTAATCTCGAAACTTACATAAAATGGTTACTCAAGCTATGTGTGTTAGAAATAGTTCCAATAGTATTTTTTTCAAGAAATATTTTGATAAGTGTGAAAAAATTCCTGTCTTGAAAACAGTAAATTTTAGTTACTAGTAAGAATGAATAACACCCTGTTACTGAAGATAGTCAAAATAATCTTAAAAAATAAAAGAGATATTAACAAGACATTAAATTTTTATTAAAAAACATGTTATGTTACAGGAGTGAGCTATGGTTAAAAGCTACTAAAAGACAAAATTTGTTAGAGGAGGATTTAACTAGATACAGAATTTGCGAAAAGCCTTTTGAAAATAAATTTTTATGCTTATCTTCACGACGAAAACTCTTGTATGACAATGCTTTGCCTTCAATTTTTACCGAATCTAAAAATATCTGCGCGAATACGTCTGAGGAGCCGCCGAAAAAACTTCAAATATTGTCAGGTAAAAAATTAGGTAAATATCAATAATAAAAAGATATGATTTTTCAAATAAGAATATAATAATAGAATATCTCTTAATAGAATAACGCCTGCGGCGGAAAATTTACAGGTAATATCCTCTAAACAAGTTTCTATCAGCCCCTGTAAGGAAAAAGATGGACACATTTCTACAAGAATTACAAAAAAATGTTTCCCAGTTATCACCTTCAGTATCATTACAAACACCAGCATATTTTATGTATAACTTGTCACGTGGATATAAACTGAAATGTAAAATAGGTTTTTAAAAAGAAAACTTTTGAATAGAAAAATATGTAAAAAACAAAGCGGTACAAAACAAGAGGTAGAGCAGTTTAAAAAATTATGTGACAAATTTCTGAATAAATCATTGGCCGAAATTGTAAAAACTCAGGAACTGTTGCAGAAAAAAGTCCCAAAGGACAGAAGATATTCTCAGGAATACAAACAATTCGCTCTCCCATTATACTTTTTTGGACCCAAAACTTATCACTTTTTGAAAAAATTCTTTATTGACCAACTAAACGTTGTTTATATAATTAAATTTTATTATATAATTAAATAACCTTGACCTTAAAAATTATTATACGAGTATTAACAATACTTTATCTGGTTTTGTTCTGGAAGGCCATACCTGGAATTCCCAAATTACTGTCACCAAAGGACTGTCACTTTTCTAATACCTAGTTTACTTTCTCTTGTTTTGTTAAGGACAAAACTTTGTTTTGTTTTATTTTGTAGCCAGTCTACTTTCTCTTGTTTTGTACCTACCTAGAATTCCCAAATTACCCTATTATATTTATATCGTGTTCACTTCCAAGCAACTTTTTATTATTTTTCAATATACACAGAAATTTAATAAATGACCATTTATATATAAATCTTTAACGATTGTCACTTTTCTAACAGTTAGTTAACTTTCTCTTGTTTTGTTAAGGACATACCTAGAATTCCCAAATTACCTATTGTATTTTGATTTCCTTTTCGGTTTAACACATAAATTTATTAAATGACCAATGTTTTGTTAAGTTTTGTTTGTCTTAGTTTTTAGTGTAAATATAGTAAATATCAAATCAGGTGTAAAAGAAATATTATAGACCAAATGAACTATTTTGTAAGTTATGAATTGTATTGGTGCAAACACCGGCACAACAACTGTGCTCCTTAGTTTCAAGGTTACCAATTTTTGTACCGGCATCATAGCATAGCTTTCGCATCTGTGTTGGGTTAATCTGTGTTAATAGTTTCACCCCCGATTCGAACTCCACATTGTCCTTCCAAGGCTTCATTAAAAATTATTTCTGAGTATACGTTAAACAAAGTTGGGGATAACACACAACCCTGTCTGACACCTCTTTGAATGCAAATTTTGTCTGTTTCTTTGCCGTCTACCAGAATAGAAGCTTCTTGATTCCAATATAGATGTTGTAAAAGTCTCAGATCTTTATCATCTATTCCAATCATTTCTAGATATTGAAACAACCTATCATGTTGAACTCTATCAAACGCCTTCTCAAAATCTATAAAGCAGACGTAAATTGGTTTCTGTACTTCCCATGATCGTTGAAGTAATGTTAACATTGAGAACAAAGCTTCCCTTGTTCCCAATCCTTCTCTGAAACCGAATTGTTTGTTTCCCATTGTCTCTTCACATTTCTGCTTGATTCTATTAAGAATTATCTTAAGAAGTAGCTTGAGAGAGTGGCTCATGAGACTAATTAGTCTAAAGTCTTTACATGATGATGTATTAGGTTTTTTTGGGAGTGGAATAAATGTAGACTCTAACCATATCTGTGGCATCATTCCAGTCTCGTATATATGGTTATAAATGTTTGTTAGTTGTGAGACATTGTCGTCATCCAGAAGTTTGAGCCAGTCTGATGGTACTTGGTCAGGACCTGGAGATTTCCCATTTTTGCTCTGTTTGATGGCTTTCTCTACTTCCGCTTTTAAAATGCTAGGACCAGTATTCGTATACTTTGTGGTGTTAAGTGGTGGCCTCGTATCCAGGAAGAGCTCTTTTATATAGTTAGTCCATTCTTCCTTTTTTTCATCCAAGTCGAGAATTATTTTACCTTTGTAATTTCTCATAAAGTGAGGAGTTCTTTTTCTCTGAGTGTAGGTAATTTCTTTAAGCTTTTTATGTATATTAAACTCGTCATGTTTTCTTTGTAGTTCTTCCATTTCACGACATCTTTGTTCCATCCAGTCCTCTTTTGCTCGCTTAACCTCGTACCTTATTTGTCGATATATCTCTCTATACCGAATCTCGTCTTTGTTTTTCCAATTTCTTCTTTGTTGAATAAGGTCTAGTATTTTATCGGTCATCCAATCCTTTTTCTTTATTGAGTCTTTTTCTGGTTTCAAAACTTCGTTTGCTATGGTGACCATGGCGGAATTCATGATATCTAGATTTTGACCGATATTTTCTTGTTCAAATCTTTCTAACTGCTCTTTAATCTCACGATTTATCTTATTTCCGAACTCATCTGCTATTACGGCATTTCTTAGGAGTCGAGTATTAGGTTTCTTCTGCGTTGTGGGGGGCTTTTATTCTTTTTAATTTTAGTTTGAATCCAGCACAGAGCAGATTATGGTTAGTTGCTGCGTCTGCACTTGGGTATGTTTTTGCAGATGTAATACTGTTTCTAAATCTTCTATTAATGATAATGTAGTCAATTTGATTTCTGACTATCTTTCCCTCTTCATCAGCTGGAGATTTCCAGGTATATAGTCGTCTTTTAGGTTGCTGAAACAAAGTATTTGATATAATGCATTTCTCTTCTTGGCAGAACTGTATTAGTCTTTGCCCTCTTTCGTTCCTTTCTCCAAGTCCATATTTTCCGGTTATATCTTGTGTGATTGCGGCACCGACTTTTGAGTTGAAGTCTCCCATAATAATTATAGCTTCATGTTTTTTTGTGCTCCGGAGAATTTGTTTAATTTCGCTGTAGAATTGCTCAATTTCTTCATCAGGTTTGTCAGCTGTTGGTGCATAGACTTGTATTATATTAATATTCAGTAGTTTATTTTGCAGCTGAATCATCATGATACGATCATTGAAGGGGACGAAATTTCGGATACAGTTACGAATTTCTTCTTTGACAATGATTGCGACTCCGTTACGTCTGGGTCCTTCTGTCAAATCAATAAAAAGTCATTTTTATCATTCCGAAAACATTTTACTGAAATAGAGTCATTTTTGGCTTCTAAACAATTTGAATAGCTTTGTTAATATTGAATGTAAAGTAAATCTACTTTGTGATTTCAAAAGCTAGTATTTTTACACGAATTTTCAAAAAAAAACTTTTTGCGTAGGTTAATTACGGTCAAAGTTAGCCATTTTTATTATTTAATCCACAGTTACTTCTGTGTACATAAAATTCTCCTGTAACAGTGCTAGTTACCATAGTCCTCCGAAACGGCTTGACCGATTTTTATGAAATTTTACACATATATATCCCGTAGGACTGAGAATATATTTTAACCTATTTTTCATAGCCATAAGTTGTAAGGGGGGTTGCCCCCCTGAGATTTTTTTTTTATTTTTTTGGACAAAATTGTCGATCTTAATTTTGTATTATGTAGCATTAAAAAATACATATAACTCTTAATTTTCACTATTCTATCCCCAACCACCATTTTTTAATAGCCATCTATATATTTACATCTATAAAATTCTCCTGTCGCAGTGTTAGTTGCCATACTCCTCCGAGACTGCATGACCGATTTTTATGAAATTATATATGTATATTCGGCAGGTCTTAGAATCGGTCGTAATCGATTTTACATATCCCTGAGTAATAAGGGGGTTCCCCCTAACATTTTGTAATGTTTGGTAGGGGTATGTATACATATTGTACTCTAAAGGACTACGAGTACATGCAAATTAAAAAAATTATCATCACAATCCATCAACAACCTACGGAGATATTAATCGCAGCATATGTCTGAAGAATCAATTTTATTTTTTGAGTGCACGGATTTTAATATTTCCCCTCCACCGACCACGAATCGATTTCGTTAGAACGTCATTTTTAAAGCTTTATTAACCACTCTGTTGAAGATTAAAGTTTACTCAAACTTGTACACAGAAACTATATACCTTTAACTTCAAAATGGCACTAGTAAGGTTGCTTAATTGTTATAAACAAAGTAGCTGTGAATTAAATAAAAAAAAGTGGATAACTTTGACCGTAATTAACCTAGGCAAAAAGTTGTTCCTTCTTTGAAAATTCGTGTAAAAATACCAGTTTTTCAAATCTCAAAGTAGTTTTAGTCTACAGGCAATATTAACAAAGTTATTCAAATTGTTTATAAGCCAAAAATGAGTCTGCTTTAGTAAAATATTTTTGGTATAATTAAAATGACTTTTTATTGATTTTTTTTAAATACTTTGAAAACATAACTATTTTTCTTTCATGTGGTTTCCACAGAATTGCTATATCATAATAATTTTCTCAACAATAACATGGCAAAAAAAAGCTCTTTGGGATAAACAAATTGAATAAAATTTAAAATAACTGACGAATCGTCTTAAAAATTTTTGTGCATTATATGGACTGTTTTACCCAACTTTTCATGCAACTTGAAAGTCTTAAGGTCATTGTCGCAAAAGTTATAGCAAATTTTTTATTTTCGAAATATTAGTTTTATTTTGAAATTTCAGAAGCAACAAATGATCGGACAAAAATTTAAAATTTTTGATTTTATTTTGTGTTTCCTATATGACTGTAAAATTAAGTTATAGAATGACTAGATTAGGCTTGTAACCTTAAATGTCTTTCTTTTTGATTGCCTACATGCCTGCCTTATCGTGTGGGGTGGGTATGTAGGTAATCAATAATTATTAAGAAAAAAGAAAAACCCTTGAATGAGAAAAGTGTGACCCTTGTCCTTATCCCAAAATTTTTATTAAGATTAATTTAGCAAAAATTCACTTTGAAAATAAAATGTTTATTATATCTATTCTTAACAAAAAGGTCGGTCAGACTTAGATAACCTTAACTTAGATTACTAATTAGATAGTTTAGATAAGATATTATATTATGTTTATGTATGTACTATTTACTTTGTTTCTGGCCGCATGGTCCAATCCTAAAGCCAAAAAAAATGAAAAAACTGCCATTTTTGACACTTATTGACGAACTGTGACAGGCATTTTTGTATTTATAATGTATTAGGTATATAGTACGCAAAAAATCCATTTGCAACCTGGCTGCTCAAGTGTCCCGAACATGACATATTTTTGCCTTATTTCTCTGGTGTAATAAAGTTGATCCAATTCGTCCCATATTGACTGAAACGTTGCACTAAGCTGCTGGGCGAGGTAGCTTAAGTGCGGCAAATTGTTTGGGCGGGGTAGCTGAGCTTGAATTCGTCTTCTCAGTGTGTCGCATAGGTGCTCGATTGCATTAAGGTCGGGATTGGAGTCTAGCCAGTTAATACGGACAATTCCGATGTCTTTTCCCGAAGTATTCATTGACGATTCCATCACGAAAGGGACGCGAGCTATCGTCCATACAAATAAAATTGGTCCCTATGGATGGCGCAAAAGGTACCAAATGCTTATTTAAAATCGATGTTGTATACCTTGCTGCTGTCACAGAACCTCCATCCACACGAACTCAGTACAAGCATCGGAACTAAGGTCTTCTCCAGATTCTTTGGTGACCTCAAGTAAGACCTGGATTAATCCCAGAACATTACTCCAACCTGCGTAATTACAATTTTCGCGTTTCCTTAAAAAAGCAAGGGAGCGACCTCTGCAGTGTTGCCACGAATCTCCATGAATATAGTGCTGGCCTTCTGGATAATAAATTCCCTTCACGAATTCGTCGATGAACTGTCCACCTACTTACATCCACATTTCGGACTTTGTTCAGGCGATTTTTCAGCTCAATTGAAGTTAGATGTCAAATTTTTTAGAGCTAAAAAACAAAAAAATCGATCATCGCGTGCTGCTCGGATGCTGCTCTCCTACGGCTTGATCCTGATATATAGCCCAGTAAATGAACGAGAAATTCGGCGATACCGTGTAATTTTCAGGGGCAACTCCGAATTGCATGAAAATTTGGATTTAGGTTCTACTTACCCTCCACTTTAAAGTTGAAATTGTGCCGTTGGTTGCTTTTACTTGGGGGGTGACAGTCACCCCTTCTCGGGGTGAAAAAACATACGTTCAAGATAAGACCGGAAATGGATAAATTGACTGATTTTAAGCAACTGTTGTTCTATAGAGTTTTTTACGTAAGTCAATACTTTTCGAGTTATTTGCCATTGAAAATGTTGGGTTTTCGACAAAAAAACTACGTTTTCAGACGGTTTTTCGCAAATAACTCAAAAAGTCAATATTTTATCGAAAAAATGTCCTAAGCAAAAGTGTAGCTTATAAAAGACCCAAAAAATGGTGTATCAGTAAAGTCTATCAATCAAATAAAAACAAAGTTGTAGTTCATGAAAAATACGTTATTATTCGTCTAATTCCAAATCGAATATTTCAAGGTGAAATCACCGAAAAATTAAGCACTTTTCGGGAAAAACCCATGTAACCTTTTTTAAAGTGTTTATAAAAAGCTTTGTTTTAATTGTTAACAAAAGTTTTAGCATTAAAAATAAGCGAGTTACGCTCAAAATAAAGTTGGCCCTCTTTTTTTTTGTAAAAAATCATGAAAATCTTGCCGTGTTTAGCTCTCCAAATAAAATTAATCGCTGCCGCTTTACAAACAATTTACTTACCTATCTATTTTTTATACGATCTGTCAGTCTCACCGGTTTAAAGTGTTTATTTTTGAAAGGGTTATAATTGAAAAAGCTTGAATGGGTCACTAATCACGAGCGTAAGCAAATTTTGAACAGCCCTATCTTAACCAATTTTTGTCTTACAAAGAAACAAAATGAAACAAGCATATTTATAATAGCAAAACCTACATTTTTTTACTCTTTAAGATTTTTCTTATCGCTAATACTTTTTAAGATATTTTGAAAAAATGAAATTTTTCAAAAATTTTTAGAAATTTTTTTTTTATTATAAAACCAAATGTTTTAAAAAATAAGCAATTCAAACCAATCAAACTTACAAATCATATAAACAATACACATACAGTTAAAATAAATGGTAAAGCCAAACGATTAATTTTATTTCGGGTGTTAAATAGAGGGAGGTTTTCACGATTTTTTTACCAAAAAAAAGGGGCCAACTTTTTTTTCAGTGTAACTCGTTTATTTTTGAAGCTGTAAACTTTTGTAAAAAACAAATAATAAGCTTTTTTCGATACTTTAAAAACGTTAATAAGGTTTTCTTGAAAAACCCTTCTTTCTTCGGTGATTTCGCGTTAAATTATTCGATTTGGAATGAGACGAATAAGAACGTATTTTTCATGAGCTACAACTTTGCTTCTACTAAATTTGTAGACTTTACTTGTACACCATTTTTTTCGTTTTTTCGATAAAATATTTATTTTTTGAGTTATTTGGGAAGAACGGTCTGAAAACGTAGTTTTTTGTCGAAAAATCAACATTTTAAATCGCGAATAACTCGAAAAGTATTGACTTACGTAAAAAATTTTATAGAACAAAAGGTGCTTAAAATAAGTCAATTTATCCATTTTCGACCTTATTTTAAACACTCGTTTTTCACCCCCAGAGAAGGGGTAAATGTCACCCCCCAAGTAAAAGCAACCAACGGCACAAATTAAACTTTGAAGTGGAGGGTAAGTAGAACCTAAATCTAAATTTTCATGCATTTCGGAGTTGCCCCTGGAAATTACACTCCAAAACGATCATTTATTGGGCTAATAGTATAGTTATCGTTTTGATTGAACCGCTAAATGGATCATTTTTAATGCCATTTTTATGTCATTAAAAATTCTGACCTCAAAACGGTTTAATACCAAATTGGTCTGGTTGTCTAAATCAGTACGATAACAAATTAATTTCTTGCCTCTCATCGAAGTTAAATGTTTGCCATAAAAAATGCGATATTTTTTTTTAATTATACAGTCAACCCCGTTTATCCGTGGGGTTGGGTGGCACGGTTGTAGCGGATAACGTAAATCGCGGATAAGCCGTAAATGGAAGTCAAGTACATAAATGCAAAAAATAAAAATCCAAAGTCACGCGTATTTGTTGGTTACATTACACAGCAACAATAAAATATTATATTTCTGCTTATAATAATAAATTATTATATGTATTTATTGGGAATACACTACAATTTTCTTTAATCATGTATATTTATATGTCGCGGATAACCCGCTCGCGGATAAACGGGAGTTGACTGTATTAGGACCGTGGAAGTTCGGAAAAGCGACACCTGGTTTCATAGCTCAGCAACATTTTTCGCACTTTTAATTGTATTGACAAATTATATTATAAAAAAAATTATAAGACGAAAAAGTGATATTGAAGTTATGTTATTAAAAGGTAAACAATTGTATGTAGTAAATAAAATTAATTATTAAAATGCAGTACTGCAAGCAAAATACAATTAATTAGGGAGTTTTTGTGCACACAAATACGTAAACGTAACGCATCTTTTTGACATATACGCTTGCGCATTAATGGTTGAACTCCCGTATCTCGATGCGTATTACCTAAAGTAACGTTCTGCTACGTACGTGAGAACGCATCCCTATCGAGACGAAAGTCACCGAATGCACACGAGGATCTTGCCCGATTACCTACCAAAATGAACATTTCATCAGCGTACTACCCGTTTATAAACATTTTAAGGTTATATTGGTTATTGGTTTAGTCTATTTGAGTAAAATTATTCTGTGTTTGTAATTGGAAATTGGAACTTCATAATAGATTTAAAATTTTATTGTTTTTAAGTTGTCTATTAATAAAGCAAAACAAACAAATCTTGTATTAATTTAATTAAGAAATACAGTGATCACCACAATTAATAACTAGATAAACAAATGACCTAATTTCAGTAAAATTTTCAAATAAATATGACCAAACTATTTACATACTGGAATTCTGATGTAGGTACAATAATTTACAACTAAAAAGTAGGTATAAACAAAAATAAAAAAATTTTAACCTAAGGAAAAATAATATTTTTATATTTAAATAGAAGCAATTAAAACCATACCATTTCATCATTCATTTATCTTTTTTTTATATTTGTATATTAATTGTATATTGTGTGAACATTGTTTTATTTTTTTAATGTCAACGGAATTTAAAAATGACTTTACGATTTGCTTTACGTTACGTTAAGGCAGCTACAAAAACTACCTATTTTAACGTTCTTCCTCTACGACACGTTACTTGCTTTACGTATACGGAGATGCGTACGTTACGTAGCAACAAAAACTCCCTATTAAAATTACTTTTATAAAATAATTGCATATGATATCATTATTGTGGAGCAACATAGAATTTTTCTTCTTCAATGACAGTAGGTATGAAATATACGTCAATTTGACAATTTCAATTGACAATATTGTTTATTTAAGAAAGTTGCATGATTTCTCCGCTATTCGCGCACGATCGTTCCTCGTATCCCCTCCAAGTACTTGCACAGTACTTGCGATACAGTGATGAGCGCACTAATAATAACCGGCAAAATAATGCCAAAGATGGAAAACATAATTAAGTTGTGAGATAAAAAGGGATGAACCTAGTAGAGGTGTTAAATTTAGCGATAGTAACTTAAAAATTGATATTATATTGATTGTTTCCCACCTTTAGACGTATCGGACGAGTTTGAGAAATGCCACTGTCACAGTGACAGTTTTAGTTGACATACTCCTCTGATACGTCCAAAGGTGGGAAACAATCAATATAATGTCAATGTATGTGTTACCATCGCTAATTTTAACACATCTACTAGTTTTATTTCTTTTTATCTCACAATTTAATATGTTTTCCATCTTTTGCGCTATTTTGCCGGTTATTAGCGCGCTCATCACTGTATAGAAATTTATATATGATATAACAAGTTTTAACTTTTAAAGTACTCAATAAAAAGAAAACATATTCATGGATCAGATTTTTTGCTCCTTAGCGTATTTTACCTGTGTATATTTACTGGCAATATCACTTTCCCAAGTATTTGGCATTGTGATATTCAACGATATTGCTTTTTTAATTCTTTTGCAAATGTCACAAGAGGTACTTTACATAGTTAAAAGATTGTTTGGTATTTTAAATTAAAACAATGGGCACATCAAAACAAAAAATAAAGAAACATTCACGAAACTAATAATTTTAGCAATAATGCATTGTAAAGTATGTAGATACTTTAGTCAAAGATATTTTACATTGAACATTGAAGAACGAAATTTTGAAATAAATTGGTATTTGCCATTGGTATTTAAAATTTAAACGACAAGAAGAAACGGATTAAAAAGCAAGATACGCTGTCAACTTCAGTCATTTTCAAACAATACACATGATCGGATAAACATAAATACATAGGTTATGTAAAACATAATTTACTATACAGCGTGTTTCATTAATAATTGGAAATATTTTAACTGTAGATTCCTGAGCTCAAAATATTGAGGTTTAATCCAAATCACTTAAATAAAATGTTGCTCCTTTTACAGGATGTTTTATTTAAAAATTTAAAAACTATTTGTACCCAGTACTTTAAAACCATTAACATATCCTTTTCATACTTGGCAGGAAGTACAGATACTGCACACCCTACAAAATTATGGTATATAAATCAAAATAAACGTTTCTGGCTACTGGCAGAGGCGTACGACAGGTGAAAGTGAGTGGTTGACCCTTTCCGAATTCTACGCCCCTAACACAATTACTATTTTAGTGCATTTTTCGACTCTCCAATACTCTCTATGTAAATAATAGATAAGTCCATTCATAACGATAAAGTCATTATTTTTCGAGATATTCGAAGTTAAAAATAAAGCGACGCAGTTATTTTGACTAATGTAGGTATATGTCGGCGTTTTTGGGTCATAAGATTGCATTTATTACGCAAATGAATTTTTAATCCTAATAACAAGAAACAAAATGTTATTTATTGAAAATAAAAAAAAACAATCATTTGATTATAATCTAAATAAAAGAACAATTATTTTAATAACACGAAATTATCAAAAAACACATTTTTTGCCTGATCAACAGTTATAATGTGTTTTTTGATATTTTCGTGATATTAAAATTCTTTTATTTAGATTACAACAAAACGGTTCTTTTTAGAACATCATTTTTTTTTAATATTGAATACATCTATTCGTTTTAAGAAATTTCATTAAATAACATTATGTATTTTGTTATTTGCGATTAAAAATGCATTGAAGTATCTAATAAATACAATCTTGTAACCCAAAAACACCAACATATTAATGATTAATACCTACATTAATCAAAATAACTCTGTCGCTTCATTTTTAACTTCGAATATCTCGAAAAATAATGACTCTATCTGAAAGGGTCAGCCATTCACTTTTTTCTGTCGTAAGCCTCTGGTAGTAGCCAGAAAAGATTATTTAACAAAATTTAGTAGGGTGTACAGTAGGGTGGAACGAAAAAGGTAAAAAAAATAAAATAAAATAAAAGTTCTTGTGGCTATCGTTTAAAAGTTGTGTTAGGTGATGAAAACAATTGGTGCGAGAGCATTTTGAAATAAAAAAATATCTTGAGGTTCCATATTGGATTTGAAAAATGAAAAAACAAAAAAAATATTTTTGTCAAAAAAATCAATATGGCTCTGATCAAATTTCAATGACCGTGTTTTACCAACTAAGTGTGACATTTTAAAGTGCTTTCTCTTTATTCGTAATGAACTTAAGTTGACAAATAATAATAAAGATCCATCTTTCGCCGACGTCTTGAATGTCGTTGCAACGAAAGTAGAACAAATATGAATAAAAGCTTCTATTCCAACATTATCGCATAAGTGCATTCAAAATATGGTTAAAAATATTTATACAGAGTATCAAAATCTTAAGCAACAGGTACACAAAAACTCAGCAAGCATCTGATTCATAAATAGAGAAAATTTGTTAGTTTCGAAAGGAATGTAAAAAGTTATTGAATATCGCGGCTTGCAAGTGCAACATGACTGGAACTGTGTGTGTGTGTGTATTTGTGATAAAATCAAGAAAGTAGCACAAAATGAGCGAATTTTTCTTCAAGATCAACGATCCTGTCGAAAAATGGCAATTGGACCAGTGGATATGGCAGCAACTGCAGCAATAAGGAAGAAAATGGAAAGAACCATGAAGGCAAAGGCAAGTTCTCAAAAATATAATATTGACGAAATTGTTCTTAAAGAATGTACCGTTGATTCCTCTAATCCTTCCATAATTAGCAGCTTGTCTGACTCAAATTCTTCTGATGCAGATGATAATGAAGAAGAATTCATTGCTCCTTATCAACAGTTACAGTCCAACCATCTACGTCACAAATACTAAGGCACTTCACTTCAATAGCTAGTATGCTTATTTCATTGTAATGAGATACCTCTACGTCATTTAATTCAACAGTTAGATGGACGAACCAGTGGACCATTTGGTTTTTCAGGGCCAATAGGGAAACTTCTGGAACGCTGTGAAGAGAAGGCTGCTGTCGATTTTGTCGCAAAAGAAATCAACCTAGCAATATTATTAGAAACAACAGACCTTAGTACCGATCAGAAGTACTTGTATGCCCTAATGATTTGAGTCTTAAAAAACCTGGGAAAATATCACACGCAAGGTGGCTGACAGTTGATAATCGGTTGCTTCGATTGTATGTTGGAACTGAATGTCCCAGCCCCCAATTAATTATGTTAGTAAGTTTCATCCAAAAGGTGTATGCACCAGTTTGGTTTTATATAAAACTGTATCCTAGCTGTTCTGATGGTTCAAAACATTTATGGCGAATGATCCATTATTCACGATCTCTATCAGTTGACCAAAGAAAAATTGTCGATGCCGTTATCCAAAGGAATGCTTATTTTGCCCATCCCGAAAATGTATTACTCGGTATGATGAAAGATGAACGAAAACATATATACGGGAGCTAGGACTACGCAGAGTGCCGAAAACTAGAGAAAGTCAAAAAGAAAAAAAGATCCGGAGATTCAAAATACCAACATTAAATTTTAGTGCTGCAGATTATAATGATTTAATTTCTATTTCTGGATTCAAAGTTACGGCTCCTCCTTTGCTAAAACATATTTCCAAAAAAGATGTAAGGGATATGATTGATTCTGGGAATTACAACAACATAGAGGTCTTAAACTGCCCTTGTCACTAAAAATCCGTGGAAAAAACTGTTAAGTTAGTAACTGAAGCATCAGCTGCTGTTTGTGGAACAGTATTAAGGTTGCAGTCTAGAAATATTATGCCGTTTTTTAACTCAAAATCAGAGTACCAATCTTAAAATATGTTTTCACCGAAATACAAAGATGAGAATCTATAAAACCTTAATTCGAACAATAACATGCCATGGCAGTTAAGCCTGGGTCCTGAAAGAAACATCCAAAAACAAACTCGATACATTCGAAAGGAAAGTACTGAGCAACGAGCTTTATCAACTCTATAAGGAAACACCCCTGTCAGACTTCATTAGAATACAAAGATTGCAATGGGCCGAGCATGTGATATGAATGGGAGAGGATAGGCTAAAAAAAGAGCACTGAATGCTAGAATGCAGGGAAAGGGACCGTTTGGAAAGCCAAGAAAGCGCTGGGAAGACACAGTAAACAGCGACGCACAAGCCCTTTTAGGAGTCCGTGTATGGAGAAGAGCAGCCACAGGCAAGCAAGGGTGGAAGCAAAAAATAAAGGAGGCCAAGGCTCAATTTGGGCTGTAGTGCCGTGGAAGAAGAAGAATCTTAAAATGTATATTGTATCATAAATCAATTATTTAGATTCAAAGAACTGATAAAAAATAAATTTTTAATATTTTATTTTTTTTTTGTTGTTCCCAAAAATTTAAATGTAATATGGAACCTGAAGATAGGGTCCAATACAAAAAAGATTTCTTACAGTTTTAGTATACAACAAAAACAACGTTTTCGCACTAGCCCCATAAAAAATAATGACTTCGAATTTTTCGTTCCACCCTAGTGTACAGTACCTACACTTCCTGCCAAGTATGACAAGAACATGTTAAATGGTTTTACAGGATACAAATAGTTTTTAAATTTTTAAATAAAACACCCTGTAACTCAGTAAGTAACCACATTTTATTTAAGTGATTTGGGTTAATCTTCAATATTTTGGGCCCAAAAATCGGGTCTAGTACTATTCGGCGCCGCCGGTTCGGCGCGGCCGGTTCGGCGCCGCCGATTCGGCTTCGGCCGGTTCGGCGCCGGCCGGTTCGGCGCCGGCCGATTCGGCGTCGGCTGTTTTGGCGCCAGATTATACCTACGTTACTTTTTTAGAAATTTAAGAGGCTCTTGATTTATATCTATACCACACTAAAAAAATATATTAAATGTTATTTTTTCCAACTTTTGTAAATGTAAGCTATTTAATTGCACATAATTAATTAAAAAATTAATATATTATATATATTATATATTATACAGTACAATTTTCAAAGGAGGAAGACCTAACCCTTCGGTCCAAACCTAACTTTCGGGTATTATTTTACATCTTCTAAAATTAAAATGTCGAAAATTGTTCTCCTGACTCTACATTTTTTGTTAAAGAAAATTTCAGACTATCATACATTAACAACTATTTTTTTTCTCTCTCACTTTGCCAAAGTATCTGTCGCCGAATCAGCCGGCGCCGAATCGGCGGGCGCCGAACCGGCAGGCGCCGAAACGCCGACGCCGAATCGCTGGCGCCGAATCGCCGGCGCCGAAACGGGCCATCCCCCCAAAAATCTACAGTTAAAATATTTCCAATTATTAATGAAACACCCTGTATGCTTTTAACTAGTCTTCTATAATGACACACAATTCTAATCGAAATCTATCGGATCCTGTTGTTTATCTACTACTCAATTATTTATGAAACTACACTCGGGAACAATACTCCTTTTGTAGTATAATCTGTCGATGCAATTACCTAAAAGTCCTGAACCTCGATACGGCGCTTTGGATTCCTGATTGGATTAGCCGTAAAGAAAAATTCACCGTACACCGATATAAATCTCCATCCAATTAATTTTTTAATGCACTAGCACATTGAGAACCAAAATTAATTCAACGTCCACCGCATCGTTAAAATCAAAGGACATATAATTCGTTGTGGACCTTTGAGCTCTTGGGATATTATACTGCTCATAAAACTGTCGTAATAGTAGATAGTTTAAACAAAATAATTGTTTTTTTTTTGTTGGTACCCCATTTTGCTTATTTAAAGTACGCGTGTATTTAACTTTCAAAAACGAGCGTGTTTTAAATTTACCATGACAGCATCAACAGTTATTAAATATCGATCTGATCTGACAGGAGTACCTACATACCTTGTAACGTCAAATAATAGTTATTTATGTACCAAGTCACTAAAGTGACTCTTTATCGAACGAGTCTGATATAAGGAGTCGAGTATATACCGAGTTCGATAAGGAGTCTTTACTCATACAAAATTTTATCGCCAACATATATTTTTTAAATTTAATGTCGTCCGAACCACTGCGGTTATAAACGACAACAATGGAAAATACATATTAAAAATAAAAAGAGATTGTAATATTAAGTAAATACATAATATAATATGTACTAACAAAAAGTATACTTAAAAAATTTGTGATACAATTAAATGTCTTTTATTCCTATTTCCGTTAAAAACAGTATGATATTGTTGATACATATTTGTATTGTCTCTAAGAAGCTCAGATATGTCCCTGGGAAGGTTGAGTTTACTTCTCGTGTGCTGGTATATTTGACAATTGGTTAAGATATTTTTTATTGATATAAAAGAATATTTGCCAACATAATTTGATATTGATTTTAACACTTACTTGCAATTTATAATTTAAGAACTTTTTAAATTTTAGACGTCATAATAATTTCATAACAGTGATGACAGATAACTTGCAAGATGGCCGTTTCGATTTTTAATCGATAGTTATCAATATTGAATAATTACTAGATCGGTAAAGTTTTAATTTATTTTATATGAATATATTTACAAAATACATACTACAGAATTTCACTTTTTAACATAAATTTAATCGATTATTTCATTCATAGGAGATTCTGACCAATATAAAGCTACAGAAATCTAAATTAAACTGATAATTTTTGATAATTTCCCGTCGTCAAGTATATTACGTCAGATGCCCTTCGTTGCTACGAAAAAATACATTCAGTGACATTAATGACAATTAATGTTTTAAAAATTATAAAAGTGATGACTTTCAACCGTCAAATATTTATACAACTGTGTGTTTAATTGTACTAATTTGTACTTACATAAATAAATTACAATAAAATTTTGGTTTTGAACAGTTTTATTTATGAAATAATTGCAACAAATTGCACTCGATCTCTAAAATTAATATAGAATTTTAGAGCTCTTGTTCAATTACTACTGATAATATCGCAAATGGCGTACAATATTTTTAATAATTAAAGTAAATAAATTGTAAGTCCACTCAAATACTCGCCATTCGATTACTGCCGTCGCGTCGACCACTTACATTCAATCTCGATTAATTTGATTAATCGCGGCAGGTAAAGTAAAATTATTCTTTCAGTACAATAAAGTGATACTTTACTGCCGCAAATAAGGGCTAATGAGTACAATAATGAACGACTTTAGTGACGTTTGGCGATAAAATAAAATATGAACAAAATATTACTAATAGGTCTGGATCCCGCGTATGAAAAAAAAGTTGATTAATAGCAAGCTGAAAATTTGTTAATAGCTTAAGGGTGTCTAAGTGTCTAGTCGGATAAACTTTGATATATGGAAACACTGAAACAGGATCAGTTTTAATTGTGGAACAGGTTAAAAATTTGGAACGGTCAGACCACGAAAACGGCACATTTATTTTGTCCAACAGAACAGACTTAAACTGGCCGAACAGAGATTAAACTCTCATGCAAAAATCAGACTGCTATTTATCACCTGTCATAATTCCTGTCATTTGACATATTCTACATGTTCCACTCATTAAAACGCCCATTTGGTGATAAATAGCAGTCTGATTTTTGCATGAGAGTTTAATCTCTGTTAGGAGAGTTTAAGTATGTTCTGTCGGACAAAATAAATGTGCGGTTTTCGTGGTCTGGCCGTTCCAAATTTTTAACCTGTTCCACAAATAAAACTTCCCCTGTTCCAGTGTTCCCATATATTAAAGTTTGTCCGACTAGACACCCTTAAGCTATTAACAAATTTTCAGCTTGTTATTCATCAACTTTTTTTTCATACGCGGGATCCAGACCTATAACAAATGTTTCAAAAGCTTTATTCAAATAATTGAAAATCTTAATCTTTTACATGAATGTGAAAATTACAGTTTGAAATTGGTATTGTTTGAAATATTTATATACATAAATATATTATTTACACACTTTGCAATTTGGAATGAATAGCCCACATAGTCGACGGCTAGTAATGTTCCGACAATTTTTTTGAAGGTAAGCAAGCACAACTCGTTCATCTGTATGTTACCTTTTGCACTTCCATCTATTTAATGAACTTGTCGTATTCTTTTTTATAAGTATTTCGATTTTTGCGGTGTTAATCACGATTCTATTTTACTATTTAAGTAATCAATGTTAAAACTCATTTTTTAAGCAATATAAAACTAGTAATAATAATTAATCTTACATATCTGCCAGATTTCAAATTAATTTTTCTTTTTCTCATTTCCATGACAACGAAAGGCGTAAATCGCAAATGTGAGGGTGTGTGATGTAAATCACAAATTTAACCATTTTACATTATTTCGACTTATTTCAATTTATTATAGTAGTAATACATGATTTTAAAGTATACCAATAAAAATATAGCGTAAAGTATTTGTGAATAACTGGTACGGTACGGATGCACATCTATCGAACTATTCAGAGCAGCAGCATGGAAGATCAGAATAGCCATAATGATTTCCAACCTCCGTCGCGGAGATGGCACAAAAAGAAGAAGAAAACACTTGCTCTATCGCGTGTTTTAAAGACCCCAATATCCGCTTATATTTTAATTTACTATAGCAAGGTTCTTAAACTGTTTTCTTGTGTCATGTTGAATTCAAGTTTTTTGTGTATTTAATTGTATTATGTTTATATGGGATTGAGCAACAGTTTGGTGTAATGAAAATTAAATTTTTAATTAACTAATGCTTGAAGTTTCGACACTCCGAAAATCGTTCCCAAAAAAACAAAATTATTCTAAAAAATTCTGGGAAGATTTTATAACCTAATTTTTTAGGCTATGTATTTCTTTCCAAACAATGAAAAACTTGGCCTAGATTTTATGGACTATAGCAGTGTTGGTTGAAAAAAATTGTTTGGAAATGATATTATTGCCCTAGAGGTATCAAATTCTGACTGTTTCTGTGTGTTATTTTGTTTGTATAATCTGTCTCGTAGATATGATTGGTGAAATTAATGTTTTTTAATTTCGTCTATGTTTGTGTTTCCGTATATTGTGGGTTGCATATGTTTTGTGTATAGACTTTCGATGATTTGTTCTTTGACTTCCTTTATTCCGCTATTGTTGGTATGTTCTTGTTATTGACTTCTATTAGTATTAGCCACTAAAGCCTTCTGCATTCTGCTGATGGGTTTGCTACACATTTTCCTTCGTTAAGTAGGATGAGGGCTGCTTCTTTGACTTTTTTCTTCTTCCTGGCTAAAAGAATTCGAGACTTGACAGGTTTGGGCTCAACAGATTTTCTGCGGTAAATCCAAGATAGAGAAACATTTGTCAATATTTTAACAATAATTATACAGGGTGATTGATTACTGGGGTAAAACTCAATAGATCCGCTATAGTAATAGATAGCAATAAAAGTTAATAAAAAAAATCTTAGCCACCTTTGAGCTTCACATTTGAAAATTAGTTAGAATGTTACAGGATGTTCGATAACACAGTGGCAGACCAAACTTATGTTTTCTTAAATGGAACACCCTATATTTTATTTTAAATTCGAATTCCTGTTACCTTCTCCATCACAAAAATATAAAGGTTTGTTATGTTTAACAGGGTATTTACAAAGTTATAACCAATTTTATATGAAAATCGAAAAGTTCAACTCCCTGTATAAATAAAAATAAGCAAAACAGCAATGGTTTATTAATGCCATTTTTTTACGTATTGTCAAAATTTTCAAGAATTATTGATATTGCTAATTTTCTTTATATCAAATACAGGGTGAGTCAAAACGCAAGTACATTATTTTCTCAGTAATTTTAAATGGAACACCCTGTATTTTATCTCACTATTGAAAAGTACCATTACAGTACTTTAATTTTTAGATAACATTCCCTATGTCTCAATTTATTAGTTTTCGAGATATTTTCATTTTTCAGTGGACCAGTAGCGTGGCCATCCAAATCACCAGAATTTAATAAACTGGACTGATTTTTTTGGGGTTACGTTAATAATGAAGTTTATAAAATACATCCAACAACAAAGAATGAGATGAAAAATAGAATACAAAGTGTATTTCGATGTGTTAATTTACAAATGCTTCGTAGGGTAAGTAGCTCATTCAATGATCGATTTTAGGCGTGCATAAAAATGTGTTAGGAGGTAATTTTGAACACCTTATGTAATTAAATATTAAAAATATTTTATTAAAAGTACCTTCTAATTTTTTCAAACATGTTTTTTTTGCAAAATGTATTACTGATAAATTATTTTTCGTTCTTTATTTGTTACATTGTTACATTTACATACAAAAGTAGTGTTTAATCGTCTTCACAAAATGTTGTATTTTGTGTTTGTGTGTTTTTTTTTTGTAAAATTTATTACTAATTTTCTTTCTTTATTTGTTACATTTACATAAAAAAGTAGTTTTTAATTGTTTCAAAAATGCTGCATGTTGTGGTTGTGTTCTTTTTAATGTACCGGGTGTCCACTTATATTTTCCCCCATTTTAACTGCCTATAACTTCTAAACGGCTCAAGATAGAAATATGCGGTTCTCGATTAAATGTTTTATTTTAGTAAAAGTTTTGTCTGAATAAATTGAATTTTTTATATTGCTTTCAAATACAAAAAGAAAAATGGCGGATTTTTTAAAAAATCGTTGTTGACTTTTTTTAATGGAACACTCAGTATATTTTTTTGTAAATTGAAAGAAAGGTCATTCACCTATCCAGCAATGGATAACCTATCGGTTGTCAAATCACTGAGTAATTAATTTTTAAAATGAGAGGTGCAACGTGGATACCACATACCTAAATAACATAACTAAGCAAATTGATATAGTCTGTTCGCTAAACTCAGACGCAACTTTCTAGATATTTTAGTCGGTAATTTTGCCAATTTTAGTAAAATTGGCAAAAAATAATTACTAAATAGTTAACAATCACTAAATAGTTAATAATTTTGCCAATTTTTGCAAAATTGGCAAAAAACAAAAAAATTCTCGACTAAAATATCTAGCCAGTTGCGTCTGAGTTTAGCGAACCGACTATATTATGTTATGTGATTTCCACATTGCATCTCTCATTTTAAAAATTAATTGCTCAGTCATTCAAGCACAAATTTTAAAAAAATTTATATCGTTGGATAGGGAAATGATCGTTTTTTCAAGTTTTTAGGTAAATGACCATTTTTTATGTCGCTTTTAAATAAAAGATGACGGATATTTGGAAAAAAAAAACGTTGTTGACTTTTTTTATTGAAACACCCAGTATATTTTTTTGTAGCTTGAAAAAACGGTCATTTACCTATCCAGCGATATTAATTTTTTTAAAATCGGTTGTCAAATGACTGTGCAAATAATTTTTAAAATGAAAGATGCAATGTAGAAATCACATAACATAATATTATTTTGCTTAGTTATGTTATTTAGGTATGTGATATCCACGTTGCACCGCTCAATTTAAAAATTAATTACTCAGTGATTTGACAACCGATTTTGAAAAACTTTATATCGCTGGATAGGTGAATGACCTTTCTTTCAATTTACAAAAAATATATTGGGTGTTCCATTAAAAAAAAGTCAACAACGTTTTTTTCAAAAATTCGCCATTTTTCTTTTCGTATTTGAAAGCGATATAAAAAATTCAATCCGTTCAGACAAAACTTTTACTAAAATAAAACATTTTATCGAAAACGGCATATTTTTATCTTAAGCCGTTTAGAAGTTATAGGCAGTTAAAATGGGGGAAAATATAAATGGACACGCGGTATTACTAATAAATTATTTTTATTTCTTTATTTACTACATTGTTACATTGATTACCGGATTGATAATCAGTAATCGTCAATATCAATTCAGTCATGGTTTACTTAAAATTTAGATAAATTTAGACACCTAAAATAATTTGATCTGAAAAATGAAAATATCTCGAAAACTAATAAATTTAGACATAGCGAAATGTTACATAAAAATTAAAGTACGGTAATGATACTTTTCAATAATGATATAAAATACACGGTGTTCCATTTAACATTACTGAGAAAATAATGTACTTGCGTTTTGACTCACCCTGTATTTGATATAAAGAAAATTAGCAATGTCAATAATTCTTGAAAATTTTGACAATAAATAAAAAATATGGCATTAATAAACCATTGCTGTTGTGCTTATTTTTATGTATACAGGGAGTGGAACTTCCCGAACGATTTTCATACAAAATTGGTTATAACTTTTTAAATACCCTGTATAACATAACATACCTTTATATTTTTGTGATGAAGAAGTTAACAGTATTTCGAATATAAAATAAAACACAGGGTGTTCCATTTAAAAAAACATAAGTTTGGTCTGCAACTGTGTTATCGAACAACCTGTAACATTCTAACTAAATCTGTAATGTGAAGCTCAAAGTTGGCTACAGTTTTTGTTATTAACTTTTATTGCTATCTATTACTATAGCGGATCTATTGAGCTTTACCCCACTAATCAATCGCCATGAATAGGAGCTATTACAATCCTTTGAGAAAAGCTATCGTTTAGTAAAATTACCAGGGAACTAACGTAATTGTAGACCTTTAAGTACAGACCATAGATAGGTAGGTATATTTTTGATAATCTATCAATAGTATGACGAACGGAATGGTGTTGCACAGAATGGGAAGAGACAGAGAACTTTGGACCACCATTAAAAAGAGAAAAACATGATATTTGGGGCACATATTTAGAAATGATAAATATAAGTCATTTAGCTGATTATGAAGGGTAAAATTGAATGAAAAATGGGTCCTGGTAGATGACAAATATCCTGGCTGAAAAACATTCTAACCGGGTTAAACGCCTTTCGGTCCGGCTTATAGTCAACCTTCATTAGTGGAGTCGGCACTGGAAGAAAAGAAGTATTAATAGATCATCAGTTTGCTGTAATTGATAATAATTCAGAGAAGCTATAGCTACGGGCACGTAAAACATATTTAAGACAATATTTTAAAGATATCAAATAATTTGTTAATTTGTAATAATTAGTTTGATGAGCTATGTAGACCTTTCATTACCTACCTACTTAAAGTACTCTTTACTATCATTCAATAGCACATATTTATACAACGAATTAGAAAAACACCTAAATAAAGTCAATTTTGATTCAGAGCAGGACTTAAAACGAGAGAAGCACTTTTCAGTTTGCAAATTATTATACAGAGAGCCATGCGTGTCAACTGCGATGTATATGCATGTTTCATTGATTTTGAGAAGGCATTTGATGAAAGTTTTTCATAGGTAACTAATCGATATTCTAAAAACATTAGAACCCAATGATACGGACATAGGACTAATCTCAAACTTATTTCTCCAACAAAAAGCAACAGTGCGATTCGAAAATGAACTGACCGAGATCTTCACAGTCGGACATGGAGTTCGCCACGGTTGCATATTGTCACCAACATTATTTAACATATACTCTGAAAACATCTTTCGAGAAGCCTTCGACTAATCAAAAAATGGCAGTTCAGTAAATGGTCAACTTATAAACAATTTAGACGTGTACACGATTCCATATTGCATGAAGATAGTGCGCAGAGCTCCAAAGAATGATAGAAAATGTTGTAGAACTAAATTGTAAGAGGACAAAAATAATGATAATTAGTAAGAACACCAACATAGACAGAGATACCTGGAATCAGAGCTTCGAAACAAAAACTCGTATTGAAAAGGCCAGAAGCTCTTTTGACGGTCCTAGGAAGATTCTCTGCAACTTTACTTTACGCCTACTTAGATATCTTTACTCTAAGCCTTTAGGTGTCCTGCTCTACGGTGTAGAAAGCTGGAGTCTTACAGATGATGCAATAAAATAGTTAGAGGCATTTGAAATGGGCTGCTACCGACGTATCTTAACACGTTAATCGCCCAAATGAAGCGAAAAATATCCCACCACCAGGCCCAACTTAGTTTTTCTAGTAAATCATTAGGTTTTTACACTGGATATGATATACTGGCTGTTATAAAGTGCTAGGTTAAAAAAATGCTCCAAAAATGTATTTTGAAAATGACACCCTACTTATGGGTTTCAGATCCTCTGACGACCGAGCGCCGCGAAACCCGAATATCGGTTGCCATTTTTTTCGAATTCTAACAAGTCTGTGTGTGCTAAAATTGCAGATGTTTTGTTTAGTTTACAATCAATTCGTTGAAACTTGTCGGTAGTTTAAGGAAAAGTGGAAAAAAATAATCCAAAGGATGTAGAGGCCCAAATATTAAATAAAGGACACCTTTACGCAAAGGAAAGTAATACAGAATTAGGTGTTTTAAAATACCAAAATAAACGTGATATTGTTTGCCTAAGCACTATTCATACTGACACAACCACTAGATATACAAGAAGACGAACAGACCTAGAAGATCCATCTTTTATAGTTGACTATAATTCATGTAAGTCATTCCTAGATCTATCCGATCAGTTGAAATCATATTTTCCCCTTTGCGTAAAGAGATTAAGTGGTTAGCCCAGTAAATGAACGGGAAATTCGGCGATACCGTGTAATTTTCAGGGGCAACTCCGAATTGCATGAAAATTTCGATTTAGGTTCTACTTACCCTCCACTTCAAAGTTGAAATTGTGCCGTTGGTTGCTTTTACTTGGGGGGTGACAGTCACCCCTTCTCGGGTGTTAAAAAACATACGTTCAAGATCAGACCGGAAATGGATAAATTGACTGATTTTAAGCAACTTTTATTCTATAGAGTTTTTTACGTAAGTCAATACTTTCGAGTTATTTGCCATTGAAAATGTTGATTGTTCGACAAAAAAACTACGTTTTCAGACGATTTTTCGCAAATAACTACAAAAGTAAATATTTTGTCGAAAAAAAATTCTTAGCAAAAGTGTAGCTTATAAAAAACCAAAAAAATGGTGTATCAGTAAAGTCTATCAATCAAATAAAAACAAAGTTGTAGCTCATGAAAAATTCGTTCTTATTCGTCTAATTTCAAATCGAATATTTCAAGGTGAAATCACCGAAAAATTAAGCACTTTTCGGAACAAACCCATTTAAAATTTTTTAAAGTGCTTATAAAAAGCTTTGTTTTTTGTTAACAAAAGTTTTAGCATTAAAAATAAGCGAGTTACGCTCAAAATAAAGTTGGCCCTCTTTTTTTTTAAATTAATCGCTACCGCTTTACAAACAATTGACTTACCTATCTATTTTTTATATGATCTGTCAGTCTCACCGGTTTAAAGTGTTTATTTTTGAAAGGGTTATAATTGAGAAAACTTGAATGGGTCACTAATCACGAGTGTATGCAAATTTTGAACAGCCATATTTTAACCAATTTTTGCTTTACGGAGAAACAAAACGAAACTAGCATATTTATAATAGCAAAAGCTTCAGTTTTTTACTCTTTAAGATTTTTCTGATCACTAATACTTTTTAAGTTATTTTGAAAAAATGAAATTTTTCAAAAAATTTTTTTTTTTTTTTTACTATAAAACTAAATGTTTTCAAAAATAAGCACTTCAGACCAATCAAACTTACAGATCATATAAACAATACATATACAGTTAAAATAGATGGTAAAGCCAAACGATTAATTTCATTTAGGGTGCTAAATAGAGGGAGGTTTTCACGATTTTTTTAGCAAAAAAAGGGGCCAACTTTTTTTTCAGTGTAACTCGTTTATTTTTGATGCTGCAAACTTTTGTAAAAAACAAATAATAATCTTTTTTTCGATACTTTAAAAATGTTAATAAGGTTTTCCCGAAAAACGATTCTTTCTTCGGTGATTTCGCGTTGAATTATTCGATTTGGAATTAGACGAATAAGAACGTATTTTTCATGAGCTACAACTTTGCTTCTAGTCAATTTGTAGACTTTACTGGTACACCATTTTTTTTGTATTTTATGGGCTACAATTTTGCTAAAAATATTTTTTTCGATAAAATATTTACTTTTTGAGTTATTTGGGAAAAATCTGAAAAAAAAAGTCTGAAAACGTAGTTTTTTTGTCGAAAAATCAACATTTTAAATCGCGAATAACTCGAAAAGTATTGACTTACGTAAAAAACTTTATAGAACAAAGGGTGCTTAAAATAAATCAATTTATCCATTTCCGGCCTTATTTTAAACACGCGTTTTTCACCCCCCGAGAAGGGGTAAATGTCACCCCCCAAGTAAAAGCAACCAACGGCACAAATTCAACTTTGAAGTGGAGGGTAAGTAGAACCTAAATCCAAATTTTCATGCAATTCGGAGTTGCCCCTGGAAATTACACTCCAAAACGGTCATTTATTGGGCTAGGTATAGAAAACTTGCATTTGAAATATTACTTGGCTCAGCAGTAGTAAACGCTTTTATAATATACAAAACGGTGACAAATTCCAAAATATCAATAACGGGTTTTAGACAGAGCATTGCTCTAAGTATGTTACAAATCGATGAAGTAGAAGTAGATGTCCGGAGAGTGTCGGTAAATGACAACAGAAAGCATATTTCACATGAAGTTGCTTCAAAAGATCGTCGAAAATGTGTAGAATGTTACGCGAAAATAAGCGCTGAAGAAGGCAGAAAAATCGTTCAGAAGAAGGGACCAAAATCAAAATTTTCATGTGATGCATGTAATAAGCTTTATTGTTTGTTATGATGTCATAAATCCTTATAACTTTTTGAAAAATTTTTAATCACAGTAAATACATAACAAGTGCCGAGCTCATTCACTAGTATTGCCTGCCAGGCCCCTCTGTAAACACTTTCATATAGATAAATGTGTTTCGAAGCACTGCAGTTGGGTTAAAGGCTTTGATGTTAACGCTAGTAATGAAGGTTGCCCTATGGGTGTCGGGGCGTATACGACCACAGAATCTGAAACCCAAATGTCGGGTGTCGTGGCGATTAACGTGTTGGGTCTCTTATATACACTACACAACTAACATAACTATTCTCCAGAAGCTTAGAAAAGACAAAGAAATTATTAACACTGTAAAGAACAGAAAAGTGGCTTAGTTCTGCCACATTATTCGTAATAGTTATTACCGTCTTCTACAGTTGATTCTACAAGGCAAGATTGAGGCCAAAAGAGGCCCTGGACAGACGTACCTATATCCTGGCTGGCCAAACTGGCTGGCTGTGGTCTCCAATAAATGCCGTAGGTTACATAAAGCGCCAAGCCAGACGTTGCATGCAGAGTCAAGCCAGATGTTATATACGGCGTCAAGTCAGACGTTGCATACAGCCTTTGTCAGCCACCGGCAACTTCACGTATTCAATACAAAATACATAGGCCATGATTATCAATAAACACCGGGGGTCTAGGACGTTTCATCGCCGCCAGTTCATCGCCGCCGTTTCGATGCCGCCAGTTCATCGCCGGTCGATTCATCGCCGGCCGATTCATCACCGGCCGATTCATCGCCAGTCAGTTAATCGCTATCTGATATATTTCCGAATTTTCGACAGTTACATTTATTATTTATTTTTAGTATTAATTAGGAATTCTAGGAAATGCGAGATATGACCATTCCCGTTGCCATACTTAATCTTTTAATAGACTTTAAACTTTTATAATATAAAATATATTATAATGATAATCTTTTAAATTTCACGGTCAACATTTCCAACCAAGAGAAACTGTTTCTTAAATTCGAAACGAACCCAAAATTTCTGTACAAAAATTTAGGGGAAGTAGAACAGTAAATATAATAATATTTTTATCTTTTTAATTGTCATAAGTTTTAAACTGAATTTAACGTCGTGTCATGTCATCTCCCATAATACAAAATCAACTGACTAACTGGCGATGAAACGGACGGCGATAAAATGGACTGGCGATGAACCGGCGGCATCGAAACGGCGGCGATGAAACGTCCCATTCCGACATCGGAGGTCACGTCCAGAGTTACCTGTGGTCACCAATAAATGCCGTTGGTTGAGTACAGCGTTTGCCGATCGCCGGCAACAACATTCCGATCGTTTTCGTTATCAGTCAAGTGCGATATTTCAACTTATTAATAAGCCACTTGTCTTGCTCTTTTTTACAACTTGTTTTACTCATTTCGCTAGGTTAAAGCCTGTACCAGCCGTACGTTGCAATACTCGAAAATAACTAAAGACGCTGCTTCCAACATTTGAAGTCGCTCATAGCAGATAGACACTGCGTTCAACATCCAATAGGGACCGTATCCATTATTTATTGTATAAAGCTTACATACGCAGCATACAGACGCGATCTACGGCGTGACTCTGTACGTAACCTACGGGATTTATTGGAGACCACAGCCTTAGGAAATGGAGAGGTCTAACGTCAACTGATCTATTTCGAGCTGCTGTCAATAGAATAAGATGGGTCAATGTGGTCGCCAATATCACTAGATATTCACCTTTATAAGGAGCAAATAATACAGTATGTAACAAAAATACAGGTAATAAATGAAATCACATATTCTAGGGCCAAAAATAGTTCGATTGAACTTAACTTACCTTAGTACAAATGTGCACACAAAAAAAGTTATAGCCCTTATAAGGAGCTATAAAATGAAAATCGATTTTTTTCAATATATCGAAAACTATTACAGATTTTTTATTGAAAATAGACATGTGGCATTCTTATGGCAGGAACCATCTTAAAAATAAATTATATTGAAATTTGTCCACCCCGTAAAAATTTTATAGGGTTTTGCGCCTTAAACCCCCCCCCCCAAACTGTTGTGTACGTTCCAAATAAATTATTATTGTGGTACCATTAGTTAAACACAATGTTTTTAAAACTTTTTTGCCTTTTAGCACTTTTTCGATAAGCTAGTATTTATCGAGATATTTTGAATATTTTTCGAATCCACCACATATTTTTATATGGTATAGAGGCCTGAAAGTTTAATCTGAAACTTTATTTTTATAACTTACATTTTTAGGTATACTTTGAAACATGTATTAAAAAAGAAGCAACATCTCGATAATAGGTGCCTTATTGCAAAAATACGAAGAGGCAAAAAGCTTTAAAAACACTGTTTTTAACTAATGGTGCCACAATAACAGTTTAATTGGAACGTACACAAACATTTGGGGGGTTTAGAGAAACAAAACCCCCATAAAATTTTTATGTAAATATATTAAAAAAGAAGCCGCATCTCGATAAAAAATGGCTTATTGAAAAAATATTAAGAGCACAAAAATTTTAAAAACATTGTGTTTAACTAATGGTACCACAATAATAATTTAATTGGAATGTACACAAAAGTTTGGGGAGGTTTAAGGGAACAAAACCCCATAAAATTTTTAAGGGGTGTACAAATTTTACTGTTATTTTTTGTTAAGATGCTCCTACCAAAAGAATGCCGCATGTCCATTTTCAATAAAAAATCTGCAATAGTTTTCGATATATTGAAAAAAATCGATTTTCATTTTGTAACTTTAAAGGGTCATAACTTTTTTTTGTGTGCACATTTGTACTAAGATAAGTTAGGTTCAATCGAACTCGTTTTGGTCCCAGAATATGTGATTTAATTTATGAGCTAAATTTTTGTTACACCCTGTATAACGCGGGAAAAATAACCAAACTAAACTTAAGTGAGTATTACATTATTTTTTATAAATTCTGTTAAGAAGTTAATAATGATGAGATGATTGAATAAAAGGGATTTAATGTCCGACTGGTATATTATTTGACAAATAATGACATGATTTCGGAAGTCCGTTAAGAGTGATATAATGCCCTAGGGCGTTATTTTGAAAAATAACGCCCTAGGATATTAAATTTAAATAACTAGTTAAATACTGTCAAGTTGACAAATAATAATACTAAGTACAACTATGGTTACCACAATTACGTTACGACTATTGCTGCTAAATGTACTTATTTGAAAACTAATTAATTCAAAATTCATTCAAATTTTTGCATATAAAGAATAATTAGTCGGACATTAAACGTTGAAGGCACCGCGGGTACTATAGATAATAACACTGTCGGTCAACGTATGTACCTCGGGCCAAAGGCACTCGGTATATACACCATTGACCTCAAGCGGTATTATCCTTATAATACCCTTGGTACCTTAATAACTATAATGTCCTTGAATATTGGATTATTTAACATTTATTCAAAAAACTCGTCTATTTACTCGCTCGAGAAAGGTAATTTAAATCTGTCAACAACAACAAACCTACTCTTGCCAGACTAAGCGTAATTGGCAAATAAACGTTAACATTTCAGTTTCTGCAATTTACATTTATAAACACCTCATAAAACTGAACTTTATATTGAACAAATTAACAATATTTACTTTCACATCGTGAAAGCGTAAAAACGAAGAGTGTGTTTTTGCATACACGAAAATAACCAACTAGCACATCATATACAATAATAAATGTTAATCCTCTTTATTAAATACTAATTAAAATATGCACTGAGATATTACGTGCACACATAAAACATGCACTGTTTTACAGTTCATGAATAAACACAGAAAAATTATTAATACTATATAAAATCAACTTCCTAATATTATTCTACGAAGAAGTAGATCAATTAAATAGGATAATTCAAGAAGGATTCATTTCAATGTTTTTCAATCGCTTGCATTGCACATAGTAAAACAGTACACGAAATTACATTAAAATCGATTTAGTAGATTTCGCAATATGAATTTAAAAAAAATTAAATTTTTAAAATCTTTCATGACAAAAACTAGATGATATAGAGGTTTGCTATTTCTTCTACATGTAAAAAGCACTTTTTTGTAAGCACAAGCAGTTTGTAAAAAGTACGCACTTTGTAAAAATCACATGCTATTTATCTAACGTACTTTACAGAATTGAAGTGTCGGACTATTTTGGCGGCCTCAGGAATGTTTTAAAATTATAAACAATTTTTCGGCTTATAAACAAATAGAATAACTCGGTAACTACTGGATTAAATTAAATTCAGAAAACGGCACTGGAAAGACTAGTCCAGAGGCGTTTTTAAAAGCAAAAATTGAATTGCGATTAGTGGTTTCTGAGATACAATCGGTCAAAGTTGATCGATATTTGCGAAGAAAGTTATAAACAATAGGATGGTAATCTTTAAACCAATTATCTTGTTCATTTGGTCCTCTTTCTCTTTACAAATCTTCATATCTTCAAGATACTCATAACCATAACATATTATATTATTATAATAAAATCGATCGGTATTGCGCGTGAACAATACCAAAAATACTAAAAAATCTATTTAGGTTAAAGAAAATTTAATGTCAAAGTTCAAAATCGGTATACGTAAAAATATTGTATTTTCTCTAAAGTAACTTGAGTAGAATCATTTCACTACCGCATTAACAAATCCCAAATATACTTTAGTTTTGTTATAATAAATTAATTAATTTATAAAAAAATAAAACCACATATTTTTTCCTATGTTGCAGACTATGTTCTATGTTTTTTAGCAATACTTACCACACGTATATGTTTGAACTTCTTCTTCTTCTTCTGCTTCTTCTTCTTCTTTTTTTTGTATAGACATGACTCTGTCTGTTTTTTTCAATGTGGCTGTGGCTCTAGTAAGTTGTCGTTCCATCGTTTTCGTGGTCTTCCCACTGATCGTCTTCCTATTGGGGAACCGTCTCTCGCTGTCCTGACTATTCTATTTGTTGTCATTCGGCTTATGTGGTCATTCCATTCTATTCTTCTGTTTCTTACCCAGTTATTAATGTTATACACCTTGCATCTCCGTCGTATATCAGTACTTCTAGCTCTCTCTAGATCATTAAACTTCTATACAAATATTAAAAATAAAAAAAATTATGTATTATATTAATTTATAGTTATTATATGTTTATCTAAATGATATTCTTTAACTAACAAAATTTAAAGAATTGTAACGAAATAATTGTAAAATTCAATAACTTTTATAGAAAAATTGAATAAATTGATTTTTCCGGGATATTCCATCATTTTAAAGGATCATAACTGTTTATTACTCCACTGCATATGCAATCTATAAATTCGTCGGCTTAGAGTCACAAAAATGTAACTAGATTTGAACTTCAAATCTACGAAATTGAACTTACCTCAGTGAGTTTCGTAGTGAGGAGTTTTCGTAACTCCTCACTGGGGTTTTAGGTATTCAGAAAGAGGTATCACTCACAAGAACTCACTAAGGTAAGTTCAGTGGCGTATATATCTCAAAACGAGACAAAATGTAGTTACATTTATGTGTCACTAAGCCGACGAATTGTATCATAAAATGTAGGTTTTCATATACAATCTGTTCAATTCTTAGCTCTTAATGTTTATAAACAATAGAAATATAATTTAATAAAAAACAAATGCTAACTTTTAAAATATTGGTTATATAAAATTCTTTTTTCTTTCATATAAAATTATTCTGGGTTAAAGCACACGTAGGAATAACAAACAATGAAATAGCAGATAAAATTGCAAAAGAAAGCATAGAAAGGGCAACAGATAAATTGCGAATTAACGACAGATGAACAAATAAACATATCAAAACATAAAATGATGAGAAAATGGTCCTACTTGTGGCAAGAATACTCCTTTACAAATCCAACACGTTACATCAGACTAAAAACCAAATTGAGGAAAAAACCTTGGTACAATGATTACAATAATTACAATCGCGAAAGCATAACTAGAGATTCACGATACGATACAATATCGATACTTTTTATGTACTGAGTATTGTGTTGGTTATGCCAATAAAGTATCGTATCGTATATCGATATCGGCAATACTCTCTTATAAAAATATCGTATTGATATTGATTTCGATACGATATCGATACAATACTCAATAAAATATCGACATAAAAAGGATTCTTCTTCTTCTTTGAGTGCCTCTCCTATCGGAGATTGGATATCATTAGGGCGATTCTAATTTTATTTACTGCTGTTTTGAACAATTCGTTAGTGGTACAGCCAAACCACTCTCTCAAATTTCTCATCCAGGACATTCTTCTACGGCCTGGATTTCTTCGTCCTTGGATTTTTCCTTGCATTATGTTTTGTAGGAATGTGTACTTTTGTCCCCTCATCAGGTGGCCTAAGTATTCAAGTTTTCTCTTTTTTATATTCAGTAGAACTTCTGGCTTGTTATTTATTCTGCGTATTACTTCTTCATTTGTAATTTAAATAGGATATTTATATATGTAATTTAAATAGCATATAAAAAGGATTAAATTAATATAAAAAACAATTCTTTATTCATTTCTAACTATCTTCATTAAAAAAATCTCTACAAAAAAATATACAAGAAATAGGATAAATTACATTGTAACCTCACATAAAATGTTATCCTTTAAAGAGCTCTTTACCCATCTGTTTACACAAATGAGTTCGTTGATACTTTTATCTTTTAAAGAGCATATTTTATTCGTTAGTACCAGCGCTGCTAAAAGCCGCTCGAATGGTACTGACGTCGTTTGGACACACAAAATATCCCAAGCCAACCGAGATAAAACGTTGAAAACACTACTATAATTTTATGATTTCAACCATAGTAAAATAATTGTGTCTGGTCCAGGTGTTGGAGATTGCAAGTAGTTTTCAATCTCCTTTTCAAAAACCGCGATATTATCTGATGATTTTAAAAATAAAGTATCGAAATTGATTGAATTGGGTTCATCGTCTTACTCGCACTAATGTAGATCATACGCGCTTGTGCGTCTTATAACTCGTACATATTTATAATATTTTAACTGTATAATAGGCCTTATGCAGCACTCACGTGGCGTTTTATCTTTTTTTCTCGATATCGATATTTTCAATAATATCGAGGCAGGCGTATAGACAATACAAGAGTATTGTATTGATTTTAAATAATGAGTATCGTATCGACATTAGTATTGCTAAGGTAGGTATATATTGTATCAGTATCGTATTGATTTTCGATACGATATCAATACAATATCGATATTTTTATCGAATATCATGAAGCTCTAAGCATAACCACTATTAGTAGAATGAAGTTTGGTCACGCATGTTATCCAGTACACTTACATAAAATCAAAATACTCGAGAGTGATATGTGTGAAGTTTGTAATAAAATCGGTGACCTGGACCACATCTTTTTTGATTGCCCAAAATTAAGGACTCAATCCAGTGAACTGTTCCGAAAACTTCTACAATTGAACATTGAAAGCCCATAAACATAATGTAGGTATCTTCTAGCTTTCGACCGAAAAGAAATTTACGATTGTTTGTTATCTTTCGTCAGAACAACAAAAATACAAATTTAATAATACCTTTTGCTGCTACCCTGTCTTTCCTTAATGTGTATATAGGGTGAGGCAGATAACTGGCCTATTAGAAATATCTCGAGAACTAAAGGCAACAGAATGATGAAAATTGGAATAAAGGGGTTTTGAAGGATGATCTATTAAATGAAAATATTTTCATCTCTTTGCAACTTCCGGTTATTCCGGTTATAACTTCGTTTTTTTAAATGGGACACCCTGTATATTTTTACATTTTTGGATTCTCTTCGATGTCTTCTTTCTTAAAATATGAGGTTTTGTAATATTATATAGGGAATTTTAAAAGATAATTACGTTTTTTTATTAATTTCGTAGCAACATTCACACCCTGTAGAATTGTAGTAGTTTGACATCTAAAACTATACTTACGTTCAAATGATTTTTAATATACTCTACTATTGTTAAGAATCATTAGTATAGCTAAATTTTTAATTTTAGTTACAGGGTTGGTCGAAATTCGGAATGAGTATTTTCTGAGTTTTCTTAAATAGTACACCCTGTATTTTTGTATTGTAGTGAAATGATATTTTATAGTACTTTTTTATTTCTTAAGCATTCCCTATACCTAACTGCTCTAATTTGTGAGTTATTGGTGATTCAAGCTAAACATTAATTGCAACAAAAAATACGAAAAATTCTATTAGGTTGGCCGTGAAAATACTCAATCCCAAATAAATTTTCAGAAATAAATACATATTAATCCAGACTGGTCCTTAAAATTACCAATAATGGTTTAGCTATCAAAACACCTACGTAGTTAAGATTGTTGGTTCGATTAACAATTAAGCACAAATTAAAGCAGTTAGGTATAGGGAATGCTTAAGAAATAAAAAAGTACCATAAAATATCATTTCATTACAATACTAAAATACAGGGTGTTCCATTTAAGAAAACTCAGAAAATACTCATTCCGAGTTTCGACCAACCCTATATACTAAAATTAAAAATTTAGCTATACTAATGATTCTTAACAATAGTAGAGTATATTAAAAATCATTTGAATGTAAGTAGAGTTTTAGATGTCAAACTACTACAATTCTACAGGTGTTAATTTTGCTACGAAATTAATAAAAAATCTTAATTATCTTTTAAAATACCCTGTATAATATTACAAAACCTGATATTTTAAGAAAGAAGACATTAAAGAGAATCCAAAAATGTAAAAATATACAGGGTGTCCCATTTAAAAAACGAAGTTATAAGCAACTTCCGGTATAACCGGAAGTTGCAAAGAGATGAAAATATTTTCATTTAATAGATCATCCTTCAAAACCCCTTTATTCCAATTTTCATGATTCTGTTGCCTTTAGTTCTCGAGATATTTCTAATAGGCCCTTTATTTGCCTCACCTTGTATACCTAGTCTATCTGAAGCCTACCTTTGATCGTTTATAAAATGCCCTGATTGGGCCCTATGCGAGAAGAGTGTAATCCTTGTACTCTTTTTTACAAAATTTGTATCTGGCTGTGTGGGTTTTACCTTAAGGGGGTTTCAGCGCCATCAAAAACATAAAGTATGACCAAAATTAGCCATTCACCACACCATGGTCAGTACCATGACATTTTGGGGGTGCCTACCGCTCGGCTATTATTATATTTTATTTTAGTTGAATATTTATAGCGAATGTAAAAACTTACTGCAGCTCTTTTATAAACATATTCTATAGACACAACATATAAACAGATGCATTTCTATTGTATTGCTACATATTATTAATTTTAACCTCTCTTTCCGAATTTTCTTTGACGTCAACTATTTCAGGATGGACGCTATGATATTTTTATAGAAAAATGTGACGCCTAGAAAAATCTTTGTAGTGTCATATCGATTTAGGACGCTCATAAATTATTCATAAGCTGCCATTCAATCTTATACAGGCAATAAATTTTATGGCCGCTAAGATTTTACGATAGATTCAACAGTGTAGCGGACGTTCCGTGTATTTCAGTATAAAAGTTATTTCGCTTTCTAGCTGAACTTTTTGTTCAGAAAATAGGATAAAGACTTTTTTATAACCTTATAAAGGTTTTGCTTTACTTTATTACATTCACATCACTTTAATTCGTCTTAATGTGCGAAAACCGAACATGTTACAAATGCTTTTATAACGCGTTCAATGGATTACATACGAAAAGGAAGCATAGCTATGAAGGTATACAGAGTGGACCAAAAGGCAGGAAACGCCCAATTATTTTTTAAATGGTTGTACAAAAACCAGGATAGTCCCAGTCTACATAATGGAGATTTCGAATTTGATGCTTGTAATTTTGCCAGATTTACCATTTTTCTGATATCATTAGTCACTTTGGTTTTTTAAATACAACACTCGGTATATTGTATTATTATTGGAATCCTCACTTCAATACGAGTACAATCCCGATCGAAGAACACAAAATTTTAGTGTTAAAAAAATAACTTAATTAGTGTTAAAAAATAAATACAAGGCAATGCAAAATAAATATTAGTGCCTAACAAATAATACAGGTAAATAGGGAGAACTGTACTTCTGAAGTGTGTAAATTAAATAATTCCTAGCTGAGCTCTTTCGGCTTATAAAGCCATCTTCAGAGCTATGGTCAAAAGGTTCAAAATACCACTATGAAGAGAGATGGATCCTATGTACGATATAAAAATACTTCTATTTCTTATGCAGTTTTGTTAATTGATGGAAAAAACCTTGTCTGACTGTTGAAAAATGCTCAACTTTGCTGTTGTTTTTGAGGTCGGAAAAGTTAAAAACATCTATTACAAGCACAAAGGACTTTCACACGATAAATTACATTACATAAAACGAATATTTGATCATGGTAAGGTCAAGAAACCTTACCATCTGAAGCCACATACCGCCATTATGCATGCTGACACCGTAGACTTACCATGATCAAATATTCGTTTTATGTAATGTAATTTTTCGTGTGAAAATCCTTTGTGCTTGTAATAGATGTTTTTAACTTTTCCGATCTCAAAAACAACAGCAAAGTTGAGCATTTTTTAACAGTCAGACAAGGTTTTTCTCCATCAATTAAAAAACTGCAGAAGATAGAAATATTTTTATATCGTACATGGGATCCATCTCTCTTCATAGTGGTATTTTGAACCTTTTGACCATAGCTCTGAAGATGGCTTTATAAGCCGAAAGCGGTCAGCTAGGAATTATTTAATTTACACACTTCAAAAGTACACTTCTCCCTATTTACCTGTAGTCATTAGTGTCTACAAAACTATTTCAGTCTTTACATTTAACAAATAATAATCAGAAAAAATCAAATTAGTAGAGTCAGTAGTGTAACAGTATAATTTCCAGAACGACAGCGACTGTAGAATATAGGAGCTGTTTGTAATATCCACAGACGGTAGTCAACTTGACCTGTTTCACTGAAACATCAACTTCCTCAGTTGATTATATTGTATAGATATTAAAAATATAAAAATAGTGTTATATTTAATGGTTTATTATTGAACACGAATTAGGTAACCGCCAATAATAATTATAAAAATGGGGTTAGTTTTAAATTGGTAAAAAAGTTTTTAAAACGTCTTTCGAAGATTATACGAATATCAATCAAAACCATTTTCCTTCATGCCTTTATTTAGGCTATTGATTATGTATTTTAGAAAGGAACTACAACGTTAACGGGGTTTTATTGTTTCATATAGTCAATGGACCTCTAGATATGAAAAACCCGCGGAGTGCTACCATTTAAAGGGGTGCGTTTTGGAGGAAGGGGTGAATTAGTCCCTAGGCACAGGGCGAATTAGGGTGAGTTCTATGCACTTTTGGTACAAACACATCTACAGGAAAATTGTTCCAGGTTAAATTTACTATCGAAACATCACATTTTAAAGACAAAAAATTTTTTTTTTTACAAAAATATATTCAAAAGAAAAGCTAGAAAAAACACAAAAGATATCAATTTGGCTTTTTGGTCCATAACTTTTTTCCACGGGGATACAGGTATATACCCCATTCCACGAATATACGTCTGTTTTGGATTATCGCGACAACGAATATTTTACTGTGCAAAATATGAAGAACGAAAGTAAATTGCAAATTATATTGTTGTTTATTGGAGTAATTATTAGAGCAAAATACTTTCGCACTTCTTATGTTGCACACTAAAATATTCGTTGTCGCGATAATCCAAAACAGACGTATATTCGTGGACTAAACCATAGGCATTGCTTCACAGGAAAAAAAACTACCATCCTTAGTCTTTAAAATGACGTTTAGTAGAAGTCTCTATGATTTATAGTTTACAAAATATGATTTTTCAAAGTTCGCCACCCACAGCGATTTTGGCCCATTTTCCTTGTTACTTCTCAAACATTGTTCTGTAACTTTTTTCTACGTAGCTTTAGGTATATGCAATGTTTAATAGGAAGAATATGCATTTAATAGGAAGAAAAGTCAATTATGTTTAAAACGGTTTATTGTAAAAGGCTGTATGACCATTTTTAAGCAAGATATGGTTGTGCAAAGTTTTATACTTTTAATGATTTTTGATATATTTAACGATTATTTTTAAATTTCTCATTATAACTTTCTTTATTGTATATGTAGGTATATACAAATATACATTGTCTAATAAAAGGAAAGCTCATTTTCTTTACTTTAAAATGGTGTATCGTAAAAAATTCTGGGACTATTTTTAAACAAGATATTATGTTTTTTCAAAATGTGCATATACACATGCAATAGGTCCCACTAAGTTGGAACCATAATATGGAAAACTTTTTTATTAACTTTATGAAAAAAAAATTTTCCTTATAAAATGCTCCGCATAGTCTAATACCTAAGATGCAATCATCAGATATAAAATTTTATCAATAGTGTACGAGGTATGTTAAAAAATATGGATTTCGCTCAAGAGTAAAGTACCTTTATGTTTCATAATATCGAAAAGTTTTATTCAGAAAAGTTATTTAGAATTAAAAATTATGAATATCCTTGGATATCCTACGGATATCTTATTTAAAAATAGTCCTAGAATTTTTTGCAATACACCATTTTAAAGTAAAGAAAATAAGCTTTTTTTATTCAACAATGTATATACCTAAATGTACAAGAAAAAAAAGTCATAACGAGAAATTTAACAAATTATCGTTAAAAATATTAAAAATCATTAAAAGTATGAAACCTTGAAAAAACATAACTTGCTTAAAAAGAGTCAATACAGTATACAGTAGACCATTTTAAAGGTAATTGACTTCTCTTTCTACTAAATGTACCATAGCATATACCTAGAAATGCGTAGAAAAATGTTACAGAATAATGTTTGCGAAATAATGGGGAAAATTTCCCAAAAATGCTGTGAGCGGAGAACTTTGAAAAATCCTATTTCGCAAACTATAAATCTTAGAGAATTTTAACAAAAATAATACGGGATAATACCCGAAGGTTGGCTGTATACCATCTAGTTAAATAAAATTAACATGAAGTAAAACTCCCTAGTGTAGTTGGTATATTTAATAAAAATTCTAACAAATTTTTAAAAATCCAAACGGATTACGTTCAAAACGTTTTCGGACTTATCAGTCCATCATCAGTGAACCTAAAGTAAGTAATCTCACTTAGTAAAATTGAAAAAGGGTGAAATTTTGAATGTTAAAAATTGAAAAGTGTGGTTACGATTACTTACTCTCTGTCCTTGCTAAATAGCCACAATGCCAAACACTGGTCAAGATGTATGTTCTAACTACATGGTGAAATCTGTTAAACAATTTGGCTTATATTTGATGATAACGGATTAGTACTAGGTACATGATGCTCTATTCCATTAATTAAGAGATTTTTTATTATGAATAGGTCTACATTGAACTACGTTTAGTCTGTCAATGATTTAGAAGGAAGTTGAAATACTTCAAATGTCAGTAACATTGACATCCAGAAAAGGGAATTTTTAAGGTATTAACCAAGGTCAAGATCCAATGTGGTTACGGAAATTTAAGTTTAAGACTGTGTTGGAATTTTAATTTTTTAATATTAGAATTTAAATTTACTATTTTTTTTTTAAATATTACAACCATTACTATAAACCTGACTATAAAATTAAATTTGATCGAAATTATTGTCATAATATGGTAATGAAAACAAAATGTAAGATAGAATTATTGGTTAATGAAAGTTAATAATTTTTTTTGGGCCTAAAATAGCCTTGGGGGTGAAAGTTAAAACGTTGAAGTGATACAAAAGTTGTTTAGTGTGTATAGAAATATAAATTTGTTAACTGTAATGTTGGTTGTATAAGTCTAGTATGATATTGATTCTGTATGAAATTAACTATTTAAAAAATTGGTGAGAATTGAGGTAACTGATATAAGATTGTTAGGTGAAAAATATAAATAATTGACGGAATGTGAAAATGTGTTAGTTATAGTCAAAAATATAGGAAATATAACATTATGCATAGAAAAGAAAATGGAATTATTTGATTGTTAAATTAAAATGAAGTTGATAAAATGTGTAAATGAACAAAAGATTCAAAGGAAGTGCGTCAGCCGGATGCACAAGACACAAACTGTATTTGGAAAATAATTAAAAGTTAAAAATAGTAAAATAAGAATAAAGTTGTAAAGTTAAAGATTAGAGTGGCTAGAAAGTTAAATGCAACATATTAAAATTTTTGAATTTTTAAGAAAAAATTAAAATGAAAAATAAAAAGAAAAAGAAAAAGAAAAATAAAAATAAAAAGGAAAGAGGACCTGTATGAAAAAGAAGAATTAAATGAATAGCGAAGTAAAACATTTTGGAAAAGACCAACGAACGAAGTAAAGACCCAAGCGGCGAATAGACAAATAGATAAGGTCAATGATTTATGAAGGGAAAAGTAGGGTGAGAAAATGACAAAGGGTGAATTAGTTGTGTTGGTGTTACTGGGGGTTGTAGAGTAAATGATTAGTATGAAAGGAGATTTTGGAAATAGAAGGAAGTGAAGTATGAAAAAAGAATGAAAAAGAAGGTTAAGTTAAAGGTTTTATGGGTGAGGTCAGGAAAGTTGCTAAGTGTGAAGGATAAATTGAAAAAACAAGGAATTTAGGAAAAAAGTTGTCGGTGAATGGGAGTAACCACTTCGTCTATCATAAACATTCTCAAAATTTGTCTATCTCAAGATTACTTTGTTTTCAATAACAACTTTTACCAACAACCTGATGGTCTAGCAATGGGTAGTTGCTTATCCCCGTTCGTAGCTGATGTTTTTATGGATCATTTAGAATCCAACTATATCATAAAAAATACTGAGATTTTACACTGGTTCCGTTATGTAGATGATTGTTTACTTCTTATCTCAGGCGATTCCAACTCAGCACAGAATTTACTTCATAAAATAAATCAAATTCATCCAAAAATCACTTTCACTATGGAACTAGAAACTTCTAACTCCATTAATTTCTTAGACCTTTCTATCACCAGACTAGATGACCATTTCAACTTTGGGATCTACCGTAAACCCACTCAAACAGATCAGGTAATTCATTCATCATCTAATCATCCTCTTTCCCACAAACTTTCTTCATTCCGTAGTTTTATCCACAGATTAAATTCTATTCCTCTTTCATCTACAGAATTTAACAAAGAATTAAACATCATTAAACAGATTGCTATAAACAATGGTTATGACCCTGATATCATCAATAAACTACAACATAAGAAAGAGCTCAGATTACTTCAACAGTCAGCTTTTTCTTCTACTTCATCTACAACAACTTCGATTTATGCTTCATTGCCTTTTCATAACCCTAATCTATCTGAAAGAGTTAAATACATTATTACCAACATCTGTGATAATATAAAAATTTCTTTTAAAGTTAATAACACCCTTAACAAGAGTTTGACCAATACTAAGGATCCAATCAACTACATGAACCGTAGTGGTGTATATAAACTCTCTTGCTCAGATTGTGATGCTACCTACATCGGTAGAACTTGTAGATCTCTTGCCACCAGATCCCTAGAACATAGTAAGAGAGATACTACTTCCTCTTTCTCACATCACCTTAAAGTCAATAGACATGAACTTAAGATTCCTGAGGGTGTCCAGTTGGTGCACAATATACAGCAGAAAAAACACACTCCGATTGGACTTGTATGAGGATTTGGAGATTATCCGAGACTTGAGGTCCAGTCCCAATTGTGTGAATAGACAAACCTCCCTTAATCGCAATTTTACTCCCATTCACCGTCAACTTTTTTCCTAAATTCCTTATTTTTTCAATTTATCCTTCACACTTAGCAACTTTCCTGACCTCACCCATAAAACCTTTAACTTAACCTTCTTTTTCATTCTTTTTTCATACTTCACTTCCTTCTATTTCCAAAATCTCCTTTCATACTAATCATTTACTCTACAACCCCCAGTAACACCAATTCACCCTTTGCCATTTTCTCACCCTACTTTTCCCTTCATAAATCATTGACCTTATCTATTTGTCTATTCGCCGCTTGGGTCTTTACTTCGTTCGTTGGTCTTTTCCAAAATGTTTTACTTCGCTATTCATTTAATTCTTCTTTCTCATACAGGTCCTCTTTCCTTTTTATTTTTATTTTTCTTTTTCTTTTTCTTTTTCTTTTTATTTTTCATTTTAATTTTTTCTTAAAAATTCAAAAATTTTAATATGTTGCATTTAACTTTCTAGCCACTCTAATCACTAACTTTACAACTTTATTCTTATTTTACTATTTTTAACTTTTAATTATTTTCCAAATACAGTTTGTGTCTTGTGCATCCGGCTGACGCACTTCTTTTGAATCTTTTGTTCATTTACACATTTTATCAACTTCATTTTAATTTAACAATCAAATAATTCCATTTTCTTTTCTATGCATAATGTTGTAATATTTCCTATATTTTTGACTATAACTAACACATTTTCACATTCCGTCAATTATTTATATTTTTCACCTAACAATCTTATATCAGTTACCTCAATTCTCACCAATTTTTTAAATAGTTAATTTCATACAGAATCAATATCATACTAGACTTATACAACCAACATTACAGTTAACAAATTTATATTTCTATACACACTAAACAACTTTTGTATCACTTCAACGTTTTAACTTTAACCCCCAAGGCTATTTAGGCCCAAAAAAAATTATTAACTTTCATTAACCAATAATTCTATCTTACATTTTGTTTTCATTACCATATTATGACAATAATTTCGATCAAATTTAATTTTATAGTCAGGTTTATAGTAATGGTTGTAATATTTAAAAAAAAAATAGTAAATTTAAATTCTAATATTAAAAATTAAAATTCCAACACAGTCTTAAACTTAAATTTCCGTAACCACATTGGATCTTGACCTTGGTTAATACCTTAAAAATTCCCTTTCCTGGATGTCAATGTTACTGACATTTGAAGTATTTCAACTTCCTTCTAAATCATTGACAGACTAAACGTAGTTCAATGTAGACCTATTCATAATAAAAAATCTCTTAATTAATGGAGTAGAGCATCATGTACCTAGTACTAATCCGTTGGCATCCAATGTAAGCCAAATTGTTTAACAGATTTCACCATGTAGTTAGAACATACATCTTGACCAGTGTTTGGCATTGTGGCTATTTAGCAAGGACAGAGAGTAAGTAATCGTAACCACACTTTTCAATTTTTAGCATTCAAAATTTCAACCTTTTTCAATTTTACTAAGTGAGATTACTTAATTTAGGTTCACTGATGATGGACTGATAAGTCCGAAAACGTTTTGAACGTAATCCGTTTGGTTTTTTAAAAAATTTTTAGAATTTTTATTAAATATACCAACTACACTAGGGAGTTTTACTTTATGTTAATTTTAATTTTAACAAACTTTATTTTAAAGAGGAAGGATCGAAATTATTTTTCGCTGAAGCAATGTCTATACCTATATCCCTGTGGAAAAAAGTTATGGGGCAAAAACAAAATTGCTTTCTTTCGTGTTTTTTCTTGCTTTTCTTTTGAATATATTTTTGTAAAATAAAATATTTCTGATGTTAAAATGTGATATTTCGATTACAAATTTAACCTGGAACAATTTTCCTGTAGACGTGTTTGTACTAAAAGTTCATAGAACTCACCCTAATTCACCCTGTGCCTAAGGACTAATTCACCCCTTTCTCAAAAACGCACCCATTTAAATGGTAGCACTCGGCGGTTTTTTCTAATTTAGAGGTCTATTGATCATAATATGAGACAATAAAATCCCATTAACGTTTTAGTTCCTTTTAGCTCTCTTACTTTGAACATAATCAATAGCCTATATTACTTTACCGTTTCAAATAATCGAAATATTACATGAAAAAGATCACTTGGGGCTATCACAAACTATATGTACCTATATCTATAACCTTAAAACTTTAATATCTTAAGTATTAGAAAAACAATTAATCAGAATGAAGTTTGGACATGCATGTTTCCCTGTATATCTAGAAAGAATTAAAGTTTTTAATTTTAAGCTTACCAACGAAAAATACATCAACATACCTGAAAAAAAAGAAAATGAAATTAGAATGGACATTTGAAAATTGTATATTTTTGTATTTAAATCAATTAACTTTAAGAATATACTTAATAATATAAACTATGCATAGGAACCGAAATGGGCATAAGCTAAATATATTGGATCATTCAAAGTTAAAAGAGTTAAAAGACAAACGCACTCTTTAAAACATTAAGGATTACGATTATGATTAAAAGATATATTATATTTTGAGTAATAAAAAATCTAAAAAAATCTAATATTTTTGCAGTTGTCTAATTCTTTATTTTTTATTGTAAAGTTTAGGTTTTTCTCTGCGTAGTGTAAGAATTCGTCCTGTAATTTCGAGTCTTCATCACATGTATGTATGTAGTGTTTTTAGTGTTGTTCAAAGCTATTTTCTTTTGGCATTTTTGCAATTAACTAGTTTTGATGGGAAATAAGCCACAATTTTACTAAAAAATTGATTTTATTAACGTTTCGACGCCCAAATCGGGTGTCGTTGTCAAAATAAAATTTTAATATTTTTTTGTATTTTGACAACGACACCCGATTTGGGCGTCGAAACGTTAATAAAATCATTTTTTTAGTGTTTTTCGGTTTATTGGTGCTTCTTGCCTTTATAACGGTACTGAAAAGACTGAAAATAAAATGTGCAATCTGTTTGTGATATATGCTGCAAATTACATACAAAAAAAGCGAAGAAGTAATGTTAAGAGGCTTATATACAACTTTAATATATTATTCTTTTGTCTGAACAAAAAACAGTCGAGACTTCAAACAGAATTTTTCAAAAATATACATTACATCACAGATAAGTTGTAAATTAAAAATTAAATATTAATATCTAATCGTATCTTTTTAAAAACAACAGAAAAGAAATGGAATTCTTTAATTATTAAGTAGTAATGGGTGCTTTGAATTAAATATAAGGTTGTTTTACTGACAACAGAGGAATGAACTCGAAAAAAACTGATCAAGCAACGATTTTTGATTATTCGAATTTGAACGATTTCAGTTTATTAGGTAATTTTTATTTACTAAGCCATTGATGAAATTATCATAAATCGATGAAAGAAAAAAAGATCCTGAAAAACTTTTGTTTTCAATACTCCCACAAACTTTATTATAAGTTAATGTCACTACAGCAGTTTCGGCAGAGCGCCTTTCTCAAGTGAAGTAATTTACTATGCTTAAGTTACGAATATGGGGAAGGTGATATCATCCTTTAAAGGTGGGGAAGCGCGGAAAGACGCATGAAGATCCAGTGGCGTACACTCACTTTTATTTCAACTTTAATTATATTCTATTTTTTAAATATTATTTGTTAAAATTGGTCACAATATATTTTTATTTACAGGTTTTTACTGGCGTTTCGATCTCTATATCCAAAGAACGTTTTCAAAGATATAAATGATATCTAACAATAAAACACTGACAACTTTTGTTTTCGTTACTTCCACAAAATTTATTTTTAAACTATGTAACTACGACTTTTTCAGCAGAGTGCCTTTCTCAGGTGATTTATTTTACGATGTGTTTGCATTTTAAAGTCTCTAACTGAATAGGTTGAGGAGTGGGCAGCTATTTGTCTCAAGTTGGTCATTCAGAATTATATCTGTATTTTTCATTTTATTAATTTCCATAGATTATAATATATCTAGATAGCTTATCAGGCCTTTATTTTGAGTATGAAGAATTTGAAACTGTTCATTAAGGAGGGGGTATGGTTTGAAATATTTAAATTTTTTTATTATTTCAAGTAAAAGTGCGTACTTTCAAGAATACTCTCTGAAAATTTCAAAATAATCTGAGTAAAATTACCAGAGATACAGGGTGTTGAATATCCCTACCTTCGACTCGCTTTGCCGCGGCTTCGCGCCAGCACGCCGGAGCGTAGTGAGAAACGTTAAACATCTGTTCGCCTTCTCTTTTGTAGATTACTCCCCAATTTAAAAAACATATTCCAATGTTCATCACTTTACGATTTGGCAGACAAATAAGAAGATGAAGATGCAGTTGTCAAAACTTTAAACGCATTTTTCTCAAAACTGCTTTTTCAAATGCGGTGGACATTGTAACTGAAAAACTACTCGGCCGATCTACCTGATATTTTGGACAGATTTTCTTTAGACATTTCGTGAGGTAACAACGTCGAGATATTTTTCGTTTTGTGCTTATTTTTTGTTCAACAATATTAAATCTGTTGGTTTTCACAAAATTTTTATCAAAAATTTCGTATTTTTGACTTTTGAGTGATACCAAAAATTCAAAAATGATTAAAAATAAAAAAAAAAACTCGACGTTGTTACCTCGTGAAACTCATAAGCTAATAAAATCTTTTTGAATTTTTTCTTTCGTATAATCCAGTGATGAGTTGTGATGTCCACCGCAAAATCCATTTTTTTTTGAGCTGCCTGCCAAAATTTGTCGCCAATGGCTTATTTTTCAATATTTTGGATTGCATTTTTTCTTAAATATTCTTTGAATTGTATTTAATGTGTTTATTTAATTTAAAAATAAAATAATTCTACCATAGTTTCGAAAAAAATTCACAAAAATGTGCTTGATATGTTGATTTCAAACCATACCCTCTCCTTAAATGAATGATTAAGATCTAGAAGGTGAAGTGCGTATGTAGAAGTGTCTGTTTTTCTGTTGTTGAACGCCCATTTGTGTTCTGCTATTCGTTTGTCAAAGGTTCTGCCAGTTTGACCGATGTAAGTCTTTGGACAGTCACCACATCCCAGTTTGTAAACACCACTCTGTAATTGCTTTCTCATTCTGCTCTTAGGTTTTTAACGTATTTGCTATTAGTTCTAAAAGCTGGTGTTATTCCTGTCTTTTTTATGTATCTGGCTATTTTTGTTGATATCTTGCCTGTATACCTATGTGATAGAGCAGAATGTGCTGGGTTTTTCTGTGATGGTGGATAGACTAATTTCATTATATAAATGATAGTTATATTTATTTTATTTGTTTATTATATATTTATATATTCTTACGTTATTTATTTTCTATTTTTTATCTTTGAAAGCAGTCTCTGGAGTAGAGATCGAAACGTCAGTAAGCTAAACATGTCAATAAATTAGTAACATTTGTCTGAATTATGGTGGGAACTTAACACATAACGTATACTTAACATACACTAGACGAAGGACAAACAGATAAAAATTGATTGCCGGTACTTGGGTAGTTCTGCATATTGAAGTACCGGCAATCAATTTTTATCTGTTGGTCCTTCGTCTATTCTAGTGTACAAAGTACCTATGTATATGTTATAAGATGCCACCATAATTCAAATTAATAACATTCGAGGATACCTTCCTTTTTTAACTAAATACCCCTGAAGATGCCCCGAAATGCTCTAGGAGCGAAAGTATACTTGGTTAAGCTTTAATAAAACTCAGTGCTCGATATCTGCCTTTTATTTCCGTAAATTTAATATAATTGAGCATTCAACCACTTCCTATTTTACAAACACTAAGCACTACAAACTTACTAAACTAATAGAAAATATTAATCGTTGTCTAGATCTGAAAATGCCGTGTTGTTTTTAGAACAATTCGGTTGTTCGTCCATTGTATTTATAATTTACACATTGTAGTTATATTTAATTATAATCACAGAATATCTATAATTAAAAATTCACTATAAATAATAAGAAAATTCATCTCCCACAGAACCGCCTATGTAAATGAACGTGCCTACTCTTATTGGAAACAGGTAAAGAATAACTGGTTTTTTTGTAACCTAACCCTTTTATCTATGGATTCGTGATTTATTGCCTCAGTTTTTACTAATTTTTATTATTGAAAAAAAACATGTTTTTTGATATTTTTATGACGGTAATAATCGATGGGTCGGCAAAATTCAGGGTTTTTATGGCCATATCAGAGCAATTCTGCTATAGAGAAGCACAAATAAATGTAGTAATTATACATTCCGTGATTTCTTATGAGAAAACGCAAATTAAGTAGGTAGTTTTCGTGGGCCGCTGTGTACATTTAAATTTGAGGTGATCTTCTCATTTGAGGAATGCACTTTTAAGTCTCTACAGTCCGTACAACATAGATACCGTTGCACATCATCCGCGTCATAGCACGTGACGTCATATGATACCAACAAGAAATATTTAACTGGTAGGTATGTTCCTTTTTAGAATCTTTATGTCGAGTACACTGGAATTACAGCCACTAGACATATTTTATTATATACGCGTAGAAATAATATTGGTAGATTTCTATTAATGTAAATTTAAGGAAACATACCCTAACAAGTTTAATTTAATTTGTATAAGTATAATATAAAGAGTTTTTATAAAGCATACTTGTTCGGCTTAGACTCTAACTGCGATTGAACAAAGATGACATTTTGGCATAAATTGGTAACATTTATTTGACAGTTGCGGTACTGACACTTCAGCTTTGTTTTTATTGTTTACTATATGTATTTGTTTTATTGTCTTTATTGCTTTTATTATTTACTTTAACGTAAGATTACAACTTAATTCTTGTTTTCTATTTCTAATGTTTTTATTTATTTGCATTAAATATTAATTTGTTTTGTTGTATAATCCACTTCCGCAATAATTATGTGATATATCTGATTTAAAATGAATTCAAGAATTTTTTGAAATTGGGAAACAATGTCAACTTAGATCTCTGACGTAGATAATGACGTGCAACGGTCGCCTCTCCTACAGACGCACTAAACTTCAGCTCAAATGGTTGATTAGGAAGTAGGCTACTTTTTTTAAATCTCGATTTGCCAAGCATAGGTTATTTACATTTGAGTTTGACACTTCGTGAATGTCAAACTAAATTTTAAATTAAGTATTAATAAAACATCAATGACATTTGATAGTGAATTTAATTATTATATAAAATAAATAAGATGTTCAAAAATACAATTTGAGTATAAATATTTTAAAAGCAATAATTTATTAACAGTTTTAAAAAGGTTTATACCAGTATAAATACGGCCTCCCCTTTATGATAAATGGACTGTTCCATTTGCTATAAAATTAAAATATTATGTATACCTAGTCGTTCCCTAAACTCGACACAACTGGATAGTAATTGTAGAAGGTAATTTTTTTGTTTTTTAAGAATTTTGCCGAAATTGGCAACATTACTAATTATTTAGTAATAATTATTAACTATTTAGAAATTATTTTTTTGTCGAATTGGCAAAATTATTGACTAAAATCACTAGCCAGTATTGTGTCTGTGTACATCCTTCTAATGGAAAAAAATATTTGAAGATTTTTCTCAAATTATGGATACCAAGAACATTTTTATTTATAACTCTTTTATTTTTAATTTGACAAATAAAAGTTATTCTTCATAAAAAGCTCTTCTTGTTCTAAGATTTATGATGCAACCGTGTCCCAAAAGTAGGGGAACGGTCGAATATTTCGCGAACTAAACATCGGATGGAAAAACTGAAAAATACGCGTTCAATCATTTTCAAAAATCTATCCAATGACACCAAACACCAACTCCCACTACACCCCCTGGAGGTGGGGTGGGGGTAACTTTAAAATCTTAAATGGAAACCCCTAGTTTTTCTTGCAGATTTGCATTCGTTACGTAAAAGTAAGCAACTTTTATGCAAGACATTTTTTCGAACTGTGGATAGATGGCGCTATAATTGGGAAAAACGATTTTTCCACCTACCTCTACCAAAAGTATACTTTTCCGGACCTGATTTTAGGGAGCAAAGTTGTACTTTTCCTCCCTAGGGAGGAAAATATTTTTCCTCCCTAGGGAGGAAAAGTAAAAGTGACGTTATGGTATTTCATTCATGAAATATAACTTACTGACGCCCTGTACAATATCTATTTTCTATTACTTAAGTATCTATACATTTTAACGTTTATTTAAAAACACTCTGTATTTTGCAGAATGGTAAAAAACAGTAAATTGTTATTCTGATTTAACAATGTTTACATTAATAATTTGACTTATATTTGACAGTTGACAGTTATATTGTACCTACTTGTTAGTTTTAGTTCTAATAAATTTTGTTGGTTAGTTACATAAATAAATTAAGTAAAAATGAAAAAACGACTTGTTATTTGAGGAAGGTGGAAAAACCATATGTATAACATGGGAGTAAAGTGCCTTTTCCTCCCTTGAATGATTACTGCCCTCCGCTACGCGTCGGGCAGTAAACTTCATTCTCGTGAGGAAAAGTAGCACTTTCCTCCCTTGTTATACAAATAGCTATATCCTGATACCATAGGTAAATTATAGAAACGGTCTAATATCTCGAGAAATACACTTCCAAATAAGAAACCAAAAAACAGGTTTTTAATATTTTTCGAAAACCTATCGATAAACACTAAACATGACCCTCCAACCCACCCACTGGAGGTGGGGGGGGGGAGTAACTTTAAAATCTTAAATAGCAACCCCCACTTTTTATTGTAGATTCGAATCCGTCATGAAAAATTAAGCAACATTTATTCGAAACATTTTTTAAAAATGCTGATAGATGGCGCTAATAAATCGTATTTTCCAATTAAAGCGCCATATATCAACAATTCTAAAAAATGTTTCGAATAAATGTTGCTTAGTTTTTCATGACAAATCCGAATCTGTAATAAAAAGTGGGGGTTGCTATTTAATATTTTAAAGTTACCCCCCACCCCACCTCCAGGGGGGTGGGTTGGAGGGTCATGTTTAGTGTTATTCGATAGGTTTTCGAAAAGTATTACAAAAATTTGTTTGGTTTCTCTTTTGGAAGTGTATTTCTCGAGATATTAGACCGTTTCTATAATTTACCCATGGTATCAGGATAAATCGTTTTTCCCAATTATAGCGCCATCTATCCACAGTTCGAAAAAATGTCTTCAATAAAAGTTGCTTACTTTTACGTAACGAATCCAAATCTGCAAGAAAATCTAAGGGTTTCCATTTGAGATTTTAAAGTTACCCCCCACCCCACCTCCAGGGGGTGCAGTGGCGGTTGGTGTTTGGTGTCATTGGATAGATTTTTGAAAATGATTGAACACGTATTTTTTAGTTTTTCGATCCGATGTTCAGTTCTCGAAATATTCGACCGTTCCACTACTTTTGGGACACCTTGTATAAAATTTTATTAATTTTATACGAGGTATATAAAAAATATGAATTTCGATCAAGAGTAAACTACCTTTATAGTTCATAACATTTAAATTAGAATGATATAATTGCACATTAAAACATAATTATTAATTCTAAACTACTTTTCATGATAGAAATTTTCCATATTATGAATTAAAATACGTAAATATACAAAGTTTTCGTTATGACAATGCTCGCATTTTCAGCTTGTTTAATTTATTAATTTCCATAGAGATCAAAGTAAACAAAGGCATTAAGCAAGGCAACTCCATCTCCCCGACACTGTTTGATCTGGCATTGGAAGTAATAATAAGGAAGACATACTTTGCAAACAAAACATTACAGATCAACTTCATAGCAGATATGCAGATGATCTAGTTATCATAGCGAAGACGAAGATGACACTTATAAAGGCAGTTGAAAAATTAGATAAGGAAGCGAAGAGAATAGGGCTAGAGATAAACCTGCACAAAACAAAATACATGACGATAGGGAAGGACGACACAAAAACTCACAAATATCTAATAACACAGAACCACTTTACAACTGTATCCACCTTTAGCTTCTTGGGAATAACAATAGGAAAACCAGAAAAGAGAGAACAGAGGAAAGAATTCTGAAAGGCAAAAAAGATATGGAATGAATGGAAATCTGCTGAGAAGTAAGACTCTAAATCAGAGAACAAATCTGAACCTCTATAAGATCTTAATAAGACCTGTTACACGTGAGATGGAAACAACGACGATTAACAAGAAAAGGGAAGATAGCCTTCTGAAATTTGAAAGAAAAATAATGAGAACGATACTGGGCCAAAATTTAACCAGATAGGGAGAAATAAGAATGAAATAAATGCCGAAATTGAAGAAGGATTAAGGGGGGAAATATAGTCAGAGATACATAAAATCTCCTCGCTTAGAATGGATAGGACATATGCAGAGACGCCCACACTCAAATATGTTGAGAAGGATAACTAACTGGACACCACTATGGCCCAGGCGGAGAAGAAGACCCTAGAAGAAGATGGATGGATGATGTAGAAGACATAAGAGCAATGAATGTTAAAGACTGAAGAGTTCAGTGCAAGGACAGGAAGAAATGGAAAAGAGTCACGACAGCAGCCAAGACACACAGCAAAGCATAGCAGAGTAATCCACCTCACCCAAGAATAGGATTTTGAACGCCATGTTCATGCCTAATTTAATAGATGAATGCATTTTCATAGATTCTAATAGATATAGCTTAAGGTCTTGATTTTGAATATGAAGAATTTGAAACTGTTCATTAACAGAATGATTATGATTTAGAAGGTGCGTACGTGGCCCTGATTCTAAATCAAATTTCGACACTAAACAAGTCGCTTTCAATATGGCGACGTCGAAATGCGACTGTGCGAGCCTTGTGGATTTTAGTTGAACTAACGAAATGACGTCACGAAATAGCGACTATCGAAATTAATAGCGACTCCAAAAAAGTGGTTGAAATTATAATTTCGATGTCGAAATTATTTGACACGGAGATGAATGAATGGCCAAAAGCGAGGTTAGGTTTAGTTTAGATGTGTTTTGTTATTTCTTGCAAGGAAAACTAAAGAAAAAGGTATTAATATGGCTGGGTTTAATTGAAATTTGCTTATTTTGAGGAATTAGATAGAATAGTATTAAATTAGAAATATAATAATTGAGAATGTCCACAACATGGAAAAAACAAGGAAAATTAATTACCAGCTATTTTATTGCTGGACATGCTGAAATCAAATCTTAAGATTTCCTATATTAGTAATATAGCTGTGCAAAGTCCACAGAAAGTGTGCTATTTTGTTTATAAACAAATTAGCGCTCCGAAATATATTTTTTTAATTATTGCTCTATAACTCCGAAAATTTTAACTTTAAACCAAAACACTCGCATAAAAATTGACAGTAATTTAATTCTGCACATTGATAATTTATTCCAATTTCCTTCGACGGAAATTTTCCTCGGAAAATTCGGGTTTTCCAAACAAAATCTTTAATTTTCAACTAAAATTTGAGAGAAGTAATTATTTATCAATAATTAAATAATTTGGTGACAGTGACATAAATCTTTTTTGTTATGAGTGTCTTGAATATATGAAAATTTGTATGTACAAAGAGAACCGGAATTAAAAGGTATCTAATGGTTCAAAGATTAAAATCCTGTTGTTTATAACTCTGTCGCAAATGCCGGTCAAATTTGACCGGTTATACCTGGAATCACTCCTCGAAATTCAATTTTTTTCCTTCGAAAAGGCACAGAAGCCGTGCCCTTTTCAACAGCGTTAATTTAATTTAATTTAATCTAATATTTTCTGAGGGGTTCTATTTGTTTATAAGCCAAAAAAATGTTTCTTTATAACATTCCTGAGACCGGTCAAATGGTCCAATTTCAATTCTGTAAGGTACGTTGAATAGGTATAGTGCTTTTTTATACGAAAATCATAGTTATTCTGGTGTATCATAATCTTTCTGGTTATTATTTCGACCCCAATTTTTTGTAAATAACATTTTAATTATTGCTAAACTATTGGTTAGATTATCGCCGGTCTGCTACTGATATACAGTGAGGGGCTAAATTATGGAATAAATTCATTTTCTCTAAAATGGACGATTTTAGAGAAAAATCCCGAAACAGGTCGATTTTTATTTTTAAATTAATTTTTTTGGCATATATTTTAAACTAGTGACGTCATCCATCCGAGCGTGATGGCGTAATCGATTATTTTTTAAATAGGAATAGGGGTTCGTGTTGTAGCTCATTTACAAAGGCGTTCAATTCTCTATTCAGTATAGGGCTTTTCATCCACAGTCATTTATTTCGAGCTTCTGTCATATTTCGTATAATCCGTAAATATTAATATTATACACAGATTATTATTCAACATATGACAGGAGCTCGAAACAAATGACAATCGATGAAAAGCCCTATTATAAACATTAATATCATTATTTATACAGGAAGGCCAAAAAAATTTTTTAATTAAATTAATTGACGCAAGAAGAACAATGCATGTAATTTATTTAACTCAAAATTTATTCTATTGCTGTCAGAAAATAGAAAAAAATGTTTATTTTGCAAATAAACATTGCTTTTAGCTTAAATTAAATGTTCAAACTGCCAATAGGTAGGAGGGAGGCTGTTTGTGATTTAATTTAAGCGAAAAGAAATGTTTATTAGTGAAATAAACCTTTTTTTTTTTTATTTTCTGACAGCAGTACAATGTATTTTGAGTTAAATAAATTACATACATTCTTCTTTTTGCGCCAATTAATTTAATTCAAAAATTATTTTTTGGCAACCCTGTATAAATACCCAATGATATTAATGTTTATATTACTGAATAGAGAATTGAACGCCCTTTCAAATGACCTACCACACGACCCCTATTCCCATTAACAAAATTATCGATTACGTCATCACGCTCAGATGGATGACGTCACTAGTATGAAATATATGCCAAAAAATTGTAATTTAAAAATAAAAATCGACCTCTATCGGGATTTTGCTCCAAAGTCGTCCGTTTTAAAGAAATGAATTTATTCCATAATTTAGCCCCTCTGTATAATCTACTATAATAAATCTTTCATGTCATCAATTATTTAATTATTGATACATAATTAGGTACTTCCCTAAAATTTTAATTGAAAATTGCAGATTTTTTGGGAAACCTCGGATTTTCTGAGTAAAATTTTTGTTGAAGGAAATCGGAAAAAAAAATAACTTTGTGCAGAACTAAATTACGGTGAATTTTTATTTGAGTGTTTTTGGCTCAAAGGAAAAATCATAGGAGTTACAGAGCATGCACTAATTGAAAAAAAAAGAAGATTTAGGAGTGCTAATTTGTTTATAAATAAAATAACACACTTTCTGCGGACTTGTCATACCCCATATTACTAATATATGCAATCTTAAGATTCGATTTTAGCAATAAAATAGCTGGTAAATAATTTTTCCCAAAAATGGCATTTTTTCGATAATTTTCCCAGACTATCAACAAATTCCAATAAACCGGAGCGCCAACCCAAATTCTGAGTAGTGTCAACATGATAAGGTTAATATCCCCAGTTGTAACTAATATCGAAATGAATAAGAATCGCTATACTCTGCGACTGTCATGGCGGTGTCGAAATGAAATTGCGACTGTCGAAATGAATTAGAATCAGGGCCCGTATCTATTTTACTATTATTGAAAACCCTTTTGTGTTCTGCTATACGTTTGTCAAAGGTTCTACCCGTTTGTCCGATACAGGGTGTTTCATTGGGAAAGTAACATACGTTAACTGTAGAAAGAGGCGGTCTCAAAAATATCATACTTAATGGGTCTTACTTCATTAATAACAAAGATACTGGATGTTTTAACTATTTTGCCATTTTCTTATTTGGTTCATAACTTTTTAACCACACTGTATATTTATTTTATATTTGGCAAGCAAATATTATTTAAGGTGTACAATTAATTAATTTATTTAAAATTGTAAAAAATCCAGGTCCGGAATAAAAAATATTGGAAAAATGTTCCGACCCAAAAACAACACCCTGTACATTAAATTTTTTTAAAATAGATTTTACATTTTAAAAGTGGATGAAAAACTAAATTTAGTGGTATATTTTGAATTTTCGTCAAAATGATTTTTCTGGTCAAATTTTGAATTTGAATTCTGAAATTATGTGAATTGCGAAAGCTCTAAGTAAAAAAAAAATAAAATACAACTTACAACTTGTTAACCACACTTTATATTTATTTTATATTTAACACTGAATATTCTTTCAGGTGTCCAATTGTTTAATTTATTTACAATTATAAAAAATCCCGGGCCGGATTAAAAAATATTGGAAAAATGTTCCGACCCAAAAAAACACCCTGTGCATTAAATTTTTTTAAAATGGATTTTTCATTTGAAAGATAATGAAAAACTGAATTTAGCAGGATACTTTGAATTTTCGGCAAAATGATTTTTCGGGTAAAATTTTGAATTTTAATTCTGAAATTATGTGAATTGCGGAGCTCGAAGTCAAAAAATTAAAATGTGACTTAATTTTAATTAATACCATTATTTAATCTAAATTGTTAAAATGTTAACATTTTAGTATTTGTTTATTATGGCGACAAATAATTCATAACAAATATTCACCTTTAATTAATGAATAAATAATAATCCACAAAAAATACATAACTTTAATCAACGAACTATCTAAAAAATTAAAAAAAAACAGAAAAAAATTGTTGAAAAATAACTTTTGGATATCTTAAATCCAAAGTTTATAACGAGGAAATAAATAGTAGGGAAGAAGTTCTTGACTGGATTTGAGAGGCCTTCCAAGAAATAAAGAATAATCCTAACGAGATTAGGAAGTCAATCAAACAAATAACAAAAAGAGCTAGACTTTGTCTTCAACAAGGTGGTGGCCATTACTGAACAAGTGGCATTTGAACAATTACTATAGTTTTAATAAGTTATTTTTTGGAAAAACTTTTCTGTTTTTTTAATTTTTAAGAAAGCTCGTTGATTAAAGTTATGTATTTTTTGTGGACCCTTTATTATTTATTCATTAATTAAAGGTGAATATTTGTTATGAATTATTTGCCGCCATAATAAAAAAATACTGAAATGTTAACTTTTTACCAATTTAGATTAAATAATTGTACTAATTAAAATTAAGTCACATTTTAATTTTTTTTACTTCGAGCTCTCACAATTCACATAGTTTCAGAATTCAAATTCAAAATTTTACCAGAAAGATCATTTTGCCGAAAATTCAAAGTATACCACTAAATTTAGTTTTCCAGCCTCTTTTTAAATGCAAAATCCATTTCAACAAAAATTAATGTACAGGGTGTTTTTTAGGATCAGAACATTTTTCCAATACTTTTTAATCCGGCCCTGGATTTTTTATAATTGCAAATAAATTAATTGATTGGGCACCTTAAATAATATTTAGTGTTAAATATAAAATAAATATAAAGTGTGGTTAAGAAGTTGTAAGTAGTATTTAATTTTTTTTCTACTTCGAGCTTTCGCAATTCACATAATTTCAGAATTCAAATTCAAAATTTGACCAGAAAAATCATTTTGCCGAAAATTCCAAATATAGCACTACATAATTTAGTTTTTCATCCTCTTCTCAAATGTAAAATCTATTAAAAAAAATTATGTACAGGGTGTTGTTTTTGGGTCGGAACATTTTCCCAATACTTTTTAATCAGGACCTGGATTTTTTACAATTTTAAATCAATGAATTGATTGTACACCTTAAATAATATTTGCGTGCAGAATATAAAATAAATATACAGTGTGGTTAAAAAGTTATGAACCAAATAAGAAAATGACAAAATAGATAAAACACCCAGTAGCTTTGTTATTAATGAAGTAAGACCCATTAAGTATGGTATTTTTGAGACCGCCTAAGTGTCCTCGTTCTACAGTTAACGTATGTTACTTTCCCAATGAAACACCCTGTATAAGTTTTGGGCAGTCACCACATACACCACTCTGTAATTTCTTTTGATTTTGGCTCTTATCGTTCTTAATGTATTTGCTTAAGTTGTTGTTTGTTTTAAAAGCTGGTGTTATTCCTTTTTTATGTGTATTTTCTATTTTTGTTGATATCTTGCTTGTAAAAATATGTAATAAAGCAGAAGGCAGGCGCGGATACAGGAGGGGTCAACGGGTCCATGGACCACCCTATTGTCTTTAGTCTATAAGTATTTTTTTATTATTTATTATTTTTTTCTGTTAACTCTAAACTTTAAGCCATCAGTACAACACTAAATTACACGACATCTGCTTCCAAAGAATTGAAAGAAGCCATAAAATGTAATAAAACACCCTTCTCTGAAAAACAATCTGTAGGCGCATTTGTTTGGGTATCGGTGGAACCATAAACAACGGAAATATTTTTCTCAATTCAAAGAATAACAAAAATGATATTTTAAAATGCAAATACATTACAATGGGTATAAACCCTATTTAATAAAAAGTCACGTTTCAAATTTGTGATACAATGAAGATATAAAAATTTGTATTTTACTAGATAATTCATGCGTACCTACCCATTGATGGTAGAAAGGTTAATCTTTATGGTAAAGAACGACCAGTGAGATTAATAGTCGTGAATTGTCTATCAATCCTTTTGATACCGTAGGTATCTGGGATTATATAGTGTATTTTATCCTTAGAGTAAGTGTGAGTCGTATGGCTAAATCTGGAAAATATAATAGTATTTGAGATAAGTCTGCCCACCCCCTATTATGAATTGCTAGATCCGCGCCTGGCAGAAGGTACTGGGTTTTTTTTCTGAGTACTTCCTTTTTTGGTAGTTTTTGGTAGATAATTTTGTTAATTGTTTGTTCGTTGTACTTGTTTACTGTTATCTGCTTAATGGTAATCAATTATATTTCCAAGTTCTTTTTGACATGGGAATTTCTGTCAATCTATGTAACATGCTACTGCAGGCTGCTAATTTATATTGTGTAAAATGGGATAATGCATTGTGTATAGGTTGTCCTATCTAACCCTAAACTGTAAGCTATCAAACTGTTTTTGTTACGTCGTTGTGAACACTTTATCGCACAAATGGCGGCAGATTCAAATCTTTCGTGAATTTTGGGACACCTTTCATAATAAAAACCCGTCGTTTCTCACATTATTACATTTCTATTAGACTAGGGTCACCAAACCACTATTTTTCATTAGCTAAAATGGTATAGTAAGATTATATTGTATACCATATACCACAACCGTCCAAGTAAATTAACAATATCGTGATAATAAGAAATTATTTCTAAAGCGCTTACATTTAATTTAGAAGGTGAGTTACATTTGTGATAATCATAAATTTGAAATAATCAGTAGAGCTGATAATTAATCTTAATAAATTAGAACAATACACTTGATTAAATTACTAATTAATTACAATATCTTGCTAACCAGGCAATTGTTGTATGAAAATGACAGGATATGTGTATCTTTAAAAAACGTTATTATAACTGTCATTAAAAGTTATTTTAGATACAATAATTAATAAGGTTTACATAAACTGGAGAAAATACATTAAAGTAATCTATCCACCAAAATTGTATGAATGATATGAATCATTAATGATATGTCCAAGGTGAAATTTAAAAGCACGTCAATTCTTAAAATACACTTCAGTGTTTTTCTATTTTCTTTACATTGAAAAATGACACTCATCTCACCCTTCTAAAAGCTTTTTATTATATTACTTTGTTGTATTTGTTAGTTTTTTTTTGTTATGAAATCACTTAACACTGAATTGTATTTCTTTAGGGCCGATTTCACCAACAAGAAATAAATCGGTGAATAGTTATTCATCGAATAAAATTTATTAGTCGATTATATTTTATCGAGTTTCAATAACTATGGTACGCCACAGTTACGTATTCTACGAATAGGTTCTACATTTATTCGCATGAGACATGCACTGGATGTAAACATTAGTTGACAGCGATGTCGTCATCAGCAACATAAGAGATGGCTATTTCCGTTCAGGTTTTGAATATTTTTGGATAACAGTTACTTGTATAATCGCGTAAATTATTAAGCACCCCTTGATATATCAGAAACAAAATAAAACCGGACTTGTGTCGAGTTTGCGAAGTTTAACCTCTGTTTACTACACTAATGTTCTACAATAAAATCTAATAATCGAGAAAAGAGACAAAGTGATGACGTGATGTTAATAATATATACTGTTATTGTGGAACGAGTAGATACGTTTTGAATACCTATAACTGTAATCTTTGTGTACAGTGTACATGCACTACTAGCCCAGGAAATGAACAGGAAATTCGACGATATCGTGTAATTTTCAAGGGCAACTCCGAATTGCATGAAAATTTGGATTTAGGTTCTACTTACCCTCCACTTCAAAGTTGAAATTGTGCCGTTGGTTGCTTTTACTTGGGGGGTGACAGTCACCCCTTCTCGGGGGTGAAAAAACATAAGTTCAAGATAAGACCGGAAATGGATAAATTGACTGATTTTAAGCAACTGTTGTTCTATAGAGTTTTTTACGTAAGTCAATACTTTTCGAGTTATTTGCCATTGAAAATGTTGGTTTTTCGACAAAAAAACTACGTTTTCAGACGGTTTTTCGCAAATAACTCAAAAAGTCAATATTTTATCGAAAAAAATGTCCTAAGCAAAAGTGTAGCTTATAAAAGACCCAAAAAATGGTGTATCAGTAAAGTCTATCAACCAAATAAAAACAAAGTTGTAGCTCATGAAAAATACGTTATTATTCGTCTAATTCCAAATCAAATATTTCAAGGTGAAATCACCGAAAAATTAAGCACTTTTCGGGAAAAACCCATTTGAACTTTTTTAAAGTGTTTATAAAAAGCTTTGATTTAATTGTTAACAAAAGTTTTAGCATTAAAAATAAGCGAGTTACGCTCAAAATAAAGTTGGTCCTCTTTTTTTTTTGTAAAAAATCATGAAAATCTCGCCGTGTTTAGCTCCCCAAATGCAATTAATCGCTACCATACCGCTTTACAAACAATTTACTTACCTATCTATTTTTTATATGATCTGTCAGTCTCATCGGTTTAAAGTGTTTATTTTTGAAAGGGTTTTAATTGAGAAAGCTTGAATGGGTCACTAATCACAAGTGTATGCAAATTTTGAACAGCCATATCTTAACCTATTTTTGTCTTACGAAGAAACAAAATGAAACTAGCATATTTATAATAGCAAAACCTACATTTTTTTACTCTTTAAGATTTTTCTTATCATTAATACTTTTTAAGATATTTTGAAGAAATGAAATTTTTCAAAAATTTTTAGAATTTTTTTTTACTTTAAAACCAAATGTTTTTAAAAATAAGCACTTCGAACCAATCAAACTTACAGATCATATAAACAATACACATACAGTTAAAATAGATGGTAAAGCTAAACGATTCATTTCATTTAGGGTGCTAAATAGAGGGAGGTTTTCACGATTTTTTTTACCAAAAAAAAAGGGGCCAACTTTTTTTTTCAGTGTAACTCGTTTATTTTTGATGCTGTAAACTTTTGTAAAAAACAAATAATAGCTTTTTTTCGATACTTTAAAAATGTTAATAAGGTTTTCCCAAAAAACGCTTCTTTCTTCGGTGATTTCGCGTTAAATTATTCGATTTGGAGTTAGACGAATAAGAACGTATTTTTCATGAGCTAGAACTTTGCTCCTACTCAATTTGTAAACTTTACTGGTACACCATTTTTTTCGTTTTTTTATAGGCTACACTTTTGCTAAAAATATTTTTTAGAACTGTCTGAAAACGTAGTTTTTTTGCCGAAAAAACAACATTTTAAATCGCGAATAACTCGAAAAGTATTGACTTACGTAAAAAACTTTATAGAACAAAAGGTGCTTAAAATAAGTCAATTTATCTATTTCCGGCCTTATTTTAAACACGCGTTTTTCACCCACCGAGAAGGGGTAAATGTCACCCCCCAAGTAAAAGCAACCAACGGCCCAAATTCAACTTTGAAGTGGAAGGTAAGTAGAACCTAAATCCAAATTTTCATGCAATTCGGAGTTGCCCCTGCAAATTACACTCCAAAACGGTCATTTATTGGGCTATACATGTCTTATTTGAATTTAGGTAGTGTAATGATTTTTTCACCAACTGCACTCATTGACGCAAGCGTATTGGATTTATTTTCCACTGTAATTATATCCATAACATATAATCTTTGTTATTAGGTGATTTTTGTTTGATTACTTAAATTGAACAAAAAAAGGTGAAAGAACCAAAAAATTATTTGGTGGAGGAAAAGGAAAATTTGATTTTAATAAAAGAGAAATTTAAAGACAATATTGAAAAAAAAAACAGACAGTGTTTGGTCCAAAAAGAAACAGGCGACATCAGAGAAAATTGCTAATTCTCAAAATACTTTATATTGAGAACTAAAGGGTGATTCATTTAGAGGTACTTTTTTTAAAAAGAAAAAACAATGAAAAAGATGAATTTTATTTGAAAATCTTTATTGTCGTAAAAAAGAACCATTCTTTACAATTACTTCTTAAAGATAATTTCTTTCAAATGTTGACCATGACTGCGGTTAAGACGGTCCATTCTGAAGTTCTAATTCTCGATGACGCGTTCGAGCTTTTCGATTGGTATTTGACCAGTGACTCGAGTAATACTGGCCTCCAATGCCTCAATCGTAGCCGGTTTATTCATGTAGACTTTGGACTTGAGGTAGCCCCAGAGGAAAACGACTAGACGTGTGATGTCACAGGATATAGGCTGCCAAGTCACTGGTCCGAAGCGTGAAATAAATTGCTCACCGAACCGTTTTCTCAGTAAAGCCATGCTTTCACGGTATGTATGGCAGTTGGCGCCATATTTTTGGAACCAACTGTAACTTAAACTACGAACTTCAATTTCTGGTACCCAATAGTCCGTTACCATGGCGCGATAATGGTCTCCATTCACAGTAACATTCTGGCAGGTCCAAGACATGGATCGACGATTACACCGGCCCATAAACCACACCAAACACTGGTTTTTTCTTAATGTATTGGCAACTCTTGGACCTCTTTGGGTTGCTCATCAACCCATATACAGGCATTTTGTTTATTCACGTCCTCATTAAGCCAAAAACGGGCCTCATCGGAAAACTCTTTTTTTGCTCTAAGCGCACGAAACACATTCCTCATTGAACGCCTGTTATTGCAATAAAGCTAAATAATTTCTAGACGTTGTGCCGAGTTAAGTCTTTCCAGGATGAAATGTCAAACAATACTGACGACAAAATAAACTTATTTTAAAGTAAAATTGTGGCTTATTCCCAATAAAAACAGTAAATTATATTAAGATGCCACAACAAAATAGCTTCAGAGTAATATTGTTGCGAAATGTACAGAAAAGAAATATGCTTTATTGTCATGGAAAATTGTACAATTTTATCGACAAAGCTTATAAAAAGTCAAGAAAGCAATACAATGTCAATACAATTTACTAAAATTACCTAAATCGTCAATATAATTAAAAAAAAATAATGAATTAAAACAGAAACAATCAGTTGAAAAATTTAAAAATTTAAATAAATTGCAAATTGCATTGTCTGCCTAGTAACTATATGTTTAAAAGTTAAGCTGCTGCATATGACACCCAAATATAGATAAAAAAATACTGCTTGTACAAAGGGTACTGTAATTTCTTAGTTATTGATTAAGAAATTCTTCTACTGAATAATATGGTCTTTCAGATAGGTAGGCTTTTGTCAGTTTACGGAATTTTGGGAAAGATGCTGCAGATTTAAGTTGTAGAGGGAGATGATTGTAAAGTTTTTTGCGGAATATAATATAGATTTCTTTACTAACTCAGAGGACGGGGTCGGTAAATAGACGTCAAAGGTAGAATTTCTCGTGTAATAGTCATGATTAGGTCTATGTACACTCCAGAGTCTTATGTACACTCCAGATGCTTGCTTTTTATATGTGTACAATCTGTCGCTTCAAAGACCCTAGAAAATCTTGAAGTTTGCACCTTAGCTAAGAAGGTGGAGAATAAAGTAAATACTTGTTCACCAGAACAAATTTTTTAGAGGTAAGATATTTAATTGTTAAGTGTGAGAAAAAAAAGATAATTTTAGGAATAAATGTGTAATGGAACAACTAGTATGGTTACGAATTGATACCAAAATGCAGTATAGTTTAGTATGTGTAGGGCAAGTTCACAGGCCGATATGACGATCCCCAAATATACAAGGAATCACTGAGTAGATTTGGTAGTAGGTAATAAGACAAGACATCTTTGTGAAATGGATTGATATTGGTATGAAAAAAGATGGAAACCTTTGGATAATCGCAATTTATGTCATAAGTATAAATGCAAAGAGAATGGTGATTAAAGACGGATGTTATTGTGTTATTGGACTTTTGAGTTTCATATATATCCTGTAATTACTTTTTTCTATTCCCATACTTTAATATGTCAATTATAATTTCACTACCTGTATCATAATTAGCATTGTGCTATTGTGCTATTGTGTTATTATGCTATTGGACTTTTGAGTTTAATATAATATCCTGCGCAGGATAGATGGGGTTGGAAACGAGGGGAGGAGGCCTATGTTCAGCAGTGGACTTTTGAGGCTGGATGAAGATATATCCTGTAATTACTTTTTTCTATTCTCATACTTTAATATATTATGATTTCACAACCTGCATCATAATGAGCTTCATTATGATACAGATTTTCATTACGATACAGATTTCTAACCAATAGAATCGCGATATGGCATTTGCGATGAAGGTGGCACATGCGCAGTGACCAATGACGAGTCAAATACATACGCTTTGACAGTTCTCAGTATGTAAACAAACTGACTAATTTAAAAATTAAATATTTTTAAGAAAATGTCTAAAGACTATAATAGGGATATAAAAAATGTATCCTTAAATTCATTTTTTTAATTGTAATATTGAAAATATAAATGTATCAAAAAAAATAATTAATTTAATCATATAACTACTTAATTGGTTTGAGTTACAAAATTATTAAATTTGAATATATTTTTGTTGTGAATGATCATAGAAAAAATCGTGTATAGGTACAACTTGTATTTAATTATCATTATGAAGCTTGTATTCCATAGGACATTCGCCGCTAGGCGGCTCGTTTCGTATCAGTCATACTCGCATCATAATGACCATCATTAAATGCTCGTTGCATAATATACGATTTTCTACTCTCTTACTTTAATATATTGATTATGATTTCACTACCGTATCATAATGAGCTTCATTATGATACATATTTTCATTACGAGACAGATTTTTAACCAATAGAACTGCGAAACGACGGTCTGGCTCGAAGGTGGTACATGCGCAATGAGCAATGTCAAGTCAAATTCATTCGCTTGGACAGTGTATAATTTAAACAAACAATATTTTTAATGTTTAAAAAAATTGAAAAATGTCAAAATTAAATAGTTTTAAGAAAATTTTTGAAGACGATAGCGATATTGATAATTTAACACCCCCAGGAATAAATTTACGAGCAAAAATATCGTCAGAAAAGTTACATCGCCTCAAATTAATTTTAATAACTGTAAAATTCAAAGTATAATATTTTAACCTTCGGATGACCAAGCGGGGGAAATTGTGACCCCAGCGTATGTTTTTCTTTAATAAATTTAAAAGTATTTTCAATTTTTAACTCATTATTTTTTTATTTGACTTTAATATCATTCTAGATATCCTCATATTTTGAAATAAAAAAAATTCCCTAAATTTTACGAATATAAAATATATTCTGAAGTTGATGTTTAGTAAAATACCGTCTATTATGTGTAATTCCAAGTAGTTTTACGCTATTGACGTCGACTTTGCAAAGTAACAAGACACTTACTCAACATACACACTACACATGACACTAATACTCATGTTGTGACTGGCTGAATGACATAAAAGTCCATGCCATAAAAAAAATTAAAAAAAAAATTAAAAAAAGAGCCAAGCCGCGACCCACCGGTTGGGAAGCGCTGCTGTACATGATTTTATTCTACATCCTGTTATACTAAAACCTATACCTATTACCTATTATATACGAGTACGTCACTATTACCCAGATCTTACTTAAAAGCTTTCAGGTAGTGTCACGATATCGATAGGAGAAACGAAGGATTAAATTAAGTCTTTAATGGATTGTAGTGTTTGTCTATTATTAAGCAGAATCGTTTCCTATGCTAACATACTCGACAATTCAAATATCTAACGTGACTGATTACATTCGTATTTTTAACTTTTGAAATTTAACATGTGCTTCAATTAATCATAGTTCTCGGATATAACACTACGGAAATAAGCTGATGTTTTGCAATTGCTTCGGTTTGTTGTTTAATTTGTGGTTTAGGTAGTATGTGTGTATATTGTGTGTATACATTCTGTAATTAGTTTGAATTAAAAAAACTTACTGGAGTTTTTTTAATGGAATCTGCAATTATTTATTTTTACAACTACAACATGTGTTAATGTTAAACTAATGTTAGTAATAGAGAAGAGAATAGCTATAGTACAAAAATATAATAGTCGAAGGCCGTTTATTGACGAACCACTTTTTGAAGTCGAAATCGGCAAAAAAGTCCAGCGTTTGTGGCTGTCTGTCGATACTTGCAGTCGTGATTTAACAACAATGCAAAACTCATTTCCTTTTAACACGAGCGTTTTCTCGACTGTACTATACTGCCGTCCTAAGAAAGAAGGCAGTATCTGCACAAATGTAAGTTTCGAGATAATGCAGATTTTAATAAACGGGGCTGAGCCACCATGAAGATATTTATGGATTTCGAATTATTTAACTGCGTTGTAGTTCTTTTTCATATTTATATAGGTTATATAGGATAAGTTTATTTTTTTATAAGATATTTTTATAACTTTTAATGAAGATGGCGGTTACTTCTTTTAAACAAGGTACAGTCGGAAAAATGAAAGAATACCCATGAACGAACATATAAAACACGCTGTATTTTCCTGCCACCGTGTCACAAAGAGAATTGCTCAGCGCAAGTACATGTAACAATAATTATTACATGTACTTGCACTGGCCAATTTTTTGTGTGACACGGTGACAGGAAAATACAGCGTGTTTTATATGTTCGTTCATGGGTATTCTTTCATTTTTCCTACTGTATGTTATTACACACTTGCCTAAAAGTAGTAAAAGTAGTCAAGCAGTTGTTAGATTAAAAAGCAGCATCTTCATTTTTTTCTGTAGGAGACACTGCTTTTTAGGCTTGTATAAGATACTTACTGCCTTTTAACTAAGTAATGCTTAACAAAAAGTTGAGTTACTGCAATTTTAATAGTCTACCAGTCTACCAGACCCAGGAATGAAGGCTTACTGATTTTTAACTTTGTTAGGTATATTAATAATTGTATAATAACTCATATAAAAGAGCAAACTCGAAAATTGTAAAAATTCGAGATACTGCCTTCTTGCTTAGGACGGCAGTATAACTTCTGTCATCAGTTGTCGCCCCTCCCGTCGCGCGCCGGCTGAATTCTCAATAATTGTAGCGATTCTCTTTTCACACGAAATCACTTTCTTCTTCTTCTTCTTCTTGTAGTACCTATCCATTTCGGATGTTGGCGACCATCATGGCAATCTGTACTTTGCACACTGCTGCTCTGAAAAGATTTGTAGTGGTTGTGCTGAATCACGTACGTAGATTTTTCAGCCACGAAATCCTTCGCCTTCCTGGTCATCGCTTTCCATCTACTTTTCCCTGTAAGACCAGTTGCAGCAGTCCATATATTTCACTGTTCCTCATGATGTGACCGAGGTATTCGATTTTGGCTGTTTTTATTTTGATTAACAGCTCTTTTTCTTTTTGCAATCTCAGCAAAACACCCTCATTAGTAATTTGGTCGGTATAACATATCTTCAGGATTCGGCGATAAAGCCACATCTCAAAAGCCTCAATTTTCTTGCAGGTGGCGTCTGTGAGAGTCCACGACTCAACTCCGTACAACAGTATAGGAAAGATATAACATCGTAGTAATCTGAATTTTATGGGTATCGACAAATCATGACATTTGAACAACTTTGCCATTTTTTGAAATGCACATCTTGCTTTATCTATCCTACATTTCATTTCTATAGAATGGTCCCAATTTTCATTGACGTTCGTACCAAGGTAGGTATATGTTTTTACTCTTTCTATTTGTTGACCATTCACACTGATTCGTCCAAATTGCTGTTTGTTCTTAGAGATAATCATACATTTTGTTTTCTTAGTGTTTAGTGAAAGTCCGTATCTCTGACTGACTTCTGCGATTCTGGTCATTAACTCCTGTAGGGCTTCAGAACTGTCAGCGAATACCACAGTGTCGTCTGCGTATCTTATGTTATTGATACATTCTCCGTTAATTCGAATTCCGGCTTCAACATCATCCACTACTTCTTGAAAGATTTCCTCAGAGTAGATGTTAAACAGCAGTGGGGATAGTATACATCCCTGACGGACCCCACGTTTGATTTTGATATCGTCGGATTCTCCTGCCTCTGTCCGGATAGAAGATGTTTGATTCCAGTACAGATTGCTGATAATCCTTAAATCACAGGTGTTAATTCCAATACTGGTTAATATCTCCATCAGCTTGTCGTGCTTTACTGTATCGAACGCTTTATGGTAATCAATGAAACATGCATAAATATCGCAAAATTTCGAAATCACTTTGAATCTTTGAAACACCGCATAGCAGTGACAAACAGTACAATCGTGTTTGTTTATTTTGAAAGCAGTGTTGACAAAAATGGAGCCGTTCAACACAGTCAATTTCATGGCTGCACTTCAGACTGAACCTCCTTCTTTGTCTGCGCTTCTTTCGAATGAGCAACAAAAGCAATGTTTGTGCGTTTGAATTAATCTGCTGGTACATACTACATTTTGTCGCCGCTGTCAACTACAAAAAGTTGATGTGAACTACAGGAAACTACGATACTAGCAACAAGACAGCGTCTTTTTGCTGCCGACTTCGACTTCAAAAAGTGGTTGATCTGTAAGCGGCCTAAGATACGATATAAGGTCGATCGGCACCGATCTGTTTAATGGATAAAAATTATTGGTTATGTAATTTAGTATGTTAACAATTATAAAAACCAAGAGGTGCCCGATCTAATTCTGTTCTGACTATAATTAAATAATAATTACAAAACACTTTTTTTATAAATTAAAAAAAAATCTGGTCGGGCAATTATTATTTTAGATTTTTTGGATCATTCTTTTGGACTTCTACACAGTGCTTCTACATTCGAAATACGTATAAGCACATAGTAGACGCCCTATCTGTAATCAAATAGTTTATATTTTTATTCATTTTTGTAACTATAAAAGGAACTAGTTCGGATAATAATTATTATCACGCTGAACGACGTGTCGTGAATGTAATTATATATTTCCTTGTCGAGTATTTCACCACTCTGTTCTGCGTTATTTTTTCATCTTAAAAAGCGCAGAGGATAAATAATTCGAATTTTAGTTCCTGCCTCCATTTGACTTAAGAAGTATTTCTCTTAACTATATGCACGTCGAGGAAACATGAGACATGAATTCCGACCAATCTCCCACACACCTCACACTTAACGATACAGCTGTTCAAAATCAGCCCCACCCTCTAAATTAACTGATAGACCAACATATTGGAGAAGATTTCTGCTTCAAATAGAAGAAACAGTCAATTTGACGATCACATTAAGAACTAAGGGTCAACTTGATGAAGAAACTGAATTTAGTTTTAAAAATATCCAGCAAGATAGATAATTCACCTGAACGAATTCCTATACTAATGGTAACAATTACCCTAAAGAATAGAGACTACTTATTCCGAAAAAAAAAAATGGAAACTCAGAAAGATCTAGCAGTGATCTTAAGCTATATCTGATAAAACAAGATTAAACAATGTAACACAATAATAGTCTTTCCAAAATAAGTTTCTAATAAAATCAAAGAAAACATCAATCCAAGAAAAGCACCTGTATTTGATTTAATTACAGGAGAAATACTAAAACAACTACGTAGGAAGGCCCTAAAACCCTTTGGGTATATTAGACGAGTGAGATTCGTCATCGACATAAATAACAAAAGTTACAGATGACGAGTCTGACTCGTCATTGGAATTGAACATAATATGCGTGGTGTGTTTCTTACAGTAATGTGCGCATGCGTTGCGCCTGAGCGAATGTGCATGCGTTGCACCAATTCCTTAACACGACAGGTGGCCGCATAACAATTGATGCATGAATATACATTTGTTTCAACATGTTTACATTTTCATTTTACATTAAAACCCAAAATATCCTTTATGGGCCTCTGGAGTCTGAAAAGAACAACAATAGCAAGAACACCTAAGTACATTTTAATCTGATTGTTTTTTCTTTCTGTTCTCTATGCATCAGAGTTAATATACCCTTTCCAAAGATGTCACAGAATACACATACACAAAAATTGAGGCGCTCAGAGCAACAGTGGCCTAACCCCAAAAACGAAGTTTTGAGATAAATTCAATCTTTGCATTCGTATTAACATTATGCTTATGGGATGGTGCTACAAATTATGTAGCGCCATTTTGCCAAATATAGAGATATATTGTGTAGACCGTTATTAATCCGAAGATTTAATGTTGCTGCTTTTATCGATATGTTAATCTCAAAATGCTCAAACAGGCCCGATTACACACGCGGTCAAAACAAAACTACGAGTCCGATTTGGCTGATATTTTGACATAGGCTGTCTACAAGAATGTATAACACGATGGTAGATTTCTCTTGCGACAGTGGCGCGATTGGGCGGAGAGGCTAAGTACTTATTGGACTACCCACGATAGCAATTTTCTTTTTATTATTGTTCATCGTGAGAGTAGATTGTGCGAGCACTATCCGATAGGTTCTCTCAAGTGCTGTTTTATACCAAAAATTACTGAGAGTGATCTCACATAGACATACGCCTGAGAGCAGATGTCGCAAGTTACGCTCAGAAAATCTCTCACGTGGACACGTATGGTTATACATCTTAACTAGTCCAGAAAGCCACTGCGCATCCGCTAGGAAAAATATTCCGATTCGGATTTTGTGCACAATCTTATTCAAAAAGGACACCTTTTAAAAAATTTGAATGTTGCCAGGACCAAAAGTGGGTCAAAAATTTTTTAAACGTTTTTTTTTTGTTTTTTTTCCCTAAAATTATTTTTTTGCATGGAACAAAGTTTTTTTAGGTTTTTTGGATCATTACAAACAGAAAAGGTCTTTAGTGACTATTCTCTAAAGTTGATAGTTTTTGACATTATATAAGCGATTAAAAATTGAAAAATTGCGAAATTGGCCATTTTTAACCCTCAAAAACTATGTGAAAAACTGAAAATTTAAATGTTGCCAAGGTAGGTAGATATTCTTTAAACATCGATTGATGAAATCCCGAAGAGTTTTTTGCAACAAAATATTCAAAACTCCTTTGTTTTTTAATTGCTAATCAAGCGTGCGCGACACTATTTTCCACCGACAGTATGGTGCAAATGAATGGAATAAATTCGTTATTTCGTAAACCGGCGACTTTAAGAGGAAACAGTAGCGATCAACAGGTAGCGAAAGGGCGTTCCAAGATTGCGGCTGTAATTTTGAATATTTTTTCGAGATATTTGGCACACGTATTCGTAATATAATAAAGAATGGCGGTACAGAGCCCAATTTGAAAAATATATTAATATGTGGAAATTACTCTGTAATTAAAATATAAAATATTAAAAAAAAACGAGCCTGTACCAACTGCCATTAAGAAGAACAAAAAAATACACTTTCTTCAAATAAACTTTTTTATCCGATGCCTAGATTTTGTGTCATTTAGCAACTACATACTAATGAAATAAAAAATTTTAGTAGTTCCAAAATGACACAAAATCTAGGCATCGGATAAAAAAGTTTATTTGAAGAAAGTGTATTTTTTGTTCTTCTTAATGGCGGTGCAGGCTCGTTTTTTTAATATTGTATTTAATTACAGAGTAATTTCCACATAATAATATATTTTTCAAATTGGGCTCTGTACCGCCATTCTTTATTATATTACGAATACGTGTGCCAAATATCTCGAAAAAATATTCAAAATTACAGCCGCAATCTTGGAACGCGTTTTTGATACCTGTTGATCGCTACTGTTTCCTCTTAAGGAAAAATCCCAAAACAGGTCGATTTTAATTTTTAAGTTATGATATTGTGGCATATATAGTATACTAGTGACGTCATCCATCTGGGCGTGATGATGTAATCGATGATTTTTTTAAATGAGAATAGGGGTCGTGTGCTAGCTCATTTGAAAGGTTCTTCAATTCTTTATTCAGTAATATAAACATTTATATAATTATTTATACAGGGTGTCCTTCTACGTCTTTTTTGTCAAATAATTTAATTTAATAAAAATTTTTTGGCAAAACTTGTTCCATGCAAAAAGAATAATTTTAGGAAAAAACAAAAAAACGTTTAAAAAATTTTTGACCCACTTTTGGTCCTGGCAACATGCAAATTTGTTAAAACGGATCCTTTTTGAGTAAGATTGTGCAAAAAATCCGAATCGGAATATTTTTCCTAGCGGATGCGCAGTGGCTTTCTGGACTAAACAGAATATTTTTAAAACAATCCTTTTTGAGAACGATTTCGTTTGTGTAATTTTTATTACACCAATAATTGTGGTTTAATCCCACATATACATAATAGGCATGCCAGAAAAACGCAGTTGTGCAGAACTGCGTTGTGAATGAACAGAACTCTCTGGCGATATGACGATTGTTAACACGTTCTTCCAGAAGAAAGAAAGTCAAGCCTCACTACTTACAAAAGTGGTCAAAACCATATTTAAAAAGATTATTTTATATATTGTAAATATACGAATTGGAAGAGAATGATGAAAATGTAAGCCAACATTATAAATTACTTGTGCTCAATATTGTGATAATAAGAAGCGAAACTAAATAGAAATATCGAAGAGTACCGCAAAAAAATCAAATGATGGATGTCAAAATATGAGAAAGAAAATTTATCCAGGGCACAAATTGATGAGTTGGAACACGAATGCGGGTCTATATAATTTGGAGAAATATGGCGAGTATTATAAGACATGCGGTCCAACGAAGTCCAAAAACAAATAAAAGAGAAGAGAGCAATATATACTCTCACCAATTTTATTATGTGAAATAATAAATAAATGTTTTTCCAAATTCTCTACATTGTCACGCAGTAAATTATTGTGTCGCGTATTTCTGAACATTTGAGAACTTCTTTCCACTTCAACGGAAGTTATGGGATCATATTTTAATTTTGGTAGAACATCTGCTTCGATATTAATATTATCGGGTTTTCTAAGCGAAGGCGAGTACAAACTCGCCAAAAATGTTTTCTAAGTAGTGTATAAAACCTTCATTATTCTCTATTACATACAGTATGATGCAAAAAGTATAAAATAAATTCATTAGTTTAGAAACACGACACCTTTTAAAAAAATCTTAAAATACAACAATTTTAATTTTTGAACGGAATTGCTATAATATAATAAATGTTGGACATTACCTCATCAGTGTAGGCATAATGACGTAATCAACGATTTTTTTAAATACAAACTGAGGTCACAGGACATCTAATTTGAAAGATCTCCTAATCGAGTTTGCAACTATGTATTCTTCAAATATATCATACAGTGTGTCAATTTTAAAACTTACAATGGCTATATCTCACAAACAAAAACTGATATCGAAAAATGCTTGAAACCGTTTCTAGGATAGTAAGGGGGAACTAAAATGACATGAAAGAGAACTCACCCCCATCAACCCCCTAGGCCCCACCCATCACAACCAAAAAAGTTTAAATTGCAAACCCCTACTTGTGATACATAATTGAAAAGGCTATAAAAAATGCTATTCAATGGTATAAGTAATAATTATACAGGGTGAAGCAATAATTGTGAAACTTTGGCTTAAATGAAAAATTTAATAAGGTTTTGTTGAATTACAAATTTATTAAAAATATCAAATAAGTAAATATTTAATGTGAATTCCGTTATTTGTTAAACCATAATACAGCCTATTTTCAAATTCTGCACAAAATTTAGCAAATGTTCTAGTAATAGGGCGACATGCTTGAGTAATTCTTTCTCGCAATTCCCCAAGTGAAGCTTGAGTTTTATAAACAACTGATTTAGGGTAACCCCATAGAAAAAAGTAATATACTATCCTACTATAAAAAGTACTATCCAATGGTATAAATAATAATTATACAGGGTGTTAATATCAGCTGGCTTACTATGACGTTTGTATTTGTAATGCTATCTCCCGGACTATTATTTTAAATGGTAAGTGTCCGCTCGTACTTTTTTTTGTTAATTAAAACTTAATTTGCCATTTTTGTTTTAAATCAGTTGTTTATAAAACTTAACTTGCGTCACTTGGGAAATTGCGAGAAATAATTACTCAAGCATGTCGCCCTATTACTAGAAAAACATTTGTCAAATTTCGTGCAGAATTTGAAAATATACTGTATTATTGTTTACAAAACAACGGAACCCACTTTGAACATTTACTTAATTGACATTTTTATCAAATTTGTAGTTCAACAAAACGTCATTAAATTTTTCATTTAAGCCAAAGTTTCACAATTATTGCTTCACCCTGTATAATTATTATTTATACCATTGGATAGCATTTTTTATAGCCTTTTCAATGATGTATCACAAGTAGGGGTTTGCAATTTAAACTTTTTTGGTTGTGGTGGGTGGGGCCTAGGGGGTTGATGGGGGTGAGTTATCTTTCATGTCATTTTGGTTCCCCCTTACTATCCTAGAAACGGTTTCAAGCATTTTTCGTTTTCAACTTTTGTTCGTGAGATATAGCCATTGTAAGTTTTAAAATTGACACACTGTATATCTAATTTATAATATAAGCAAGCAGCGAGCAACCGTACGTGTTAAAGAACAGCTGTCAGAGGAAATTGAAATTAGACGTGGGGTGAGACAGGGATGCGTATTGTCACCAGTTCTCTTTTTTGTCTACTCGGGAGAGATCCTAAAAATCCTAAGATCCTAAAGATCCCCCTTGGGGGTGAAACAGCTGGAATAAAGGTGAACGGAGTTCCCATTAACAACATTAGATATGCGGATCACACTGTCGTCTTAGGATACAAATGTTTGTTATTTATAGAAAAAGACAGCAAATACAAAATAAGTGATTGATGTGATCGTTCTTTCATTTTTCCGACTGTATGTACTTAGTTAAGTAAAATGGAGTTAAAATAAACACTTATTCATTACACTAAATTACGTTACGAAAGAATTGAAAGAACTGAGTTCAGTTCTCCTCGAACATCAGGAAGAAGTACAACTAATCTGACAATGACAAGTGTGACCTTGCTGAAACGTCGTCAAATCAATAAAAGTATTCAACGCGGAGTCAATGGCATTGAATAACAGCTGACCCAATGAATGGAGTAGGGTCTGACATTCATTTAATGTAATATTATGTTTTGTTAGTAAATTTTTTTTGGTCATTATCCTATTAAGTCAAACAGTTGAAATCGTTTATCAGCAATCAACATTATCAATCAATTAAATGACAATTATTAGGCAAAGCTGTTGAATTTGGTTACATCTACTTTTGTCCAAGGATGTCCAAGATGAATTATATATGTCACTCAAATGCTTAATTTCGGATTTTTTGTTAATACAAATATCACATTCTACTATGAAAGCCATCTTCACAAAGATTCTTTTAGTATAGATTCTTTAACACCTAAAATTTATTTATAAGCTATAATAGTCAATCGTGTGATTATTATCATGTACATGTGTGGCAAGAGTGCAACTTTCTGGTTTCTGGATACAATCTGTAGTCACTTTTGTGAGAGGTAATTAGATCTTTTATGGATCTTGAACTGTGGGTGTGTATTAGCTTATTGACATTTTTCTATACCTCTATGGTAAATTAAACTCAAGCTATCCGCCAATTGGGCAATTAAGTGCGCAATGATGGCTTAAAACCGAAAGTCTTGCTCATTTGTATTTTATGTTGTATTGAATTCGAAGTTTGTTGTGTAGTCGTATTATTTTTACAAATTATTATACATACAAACTTAGACAAAAAGGTATAAGTATTTATAGTTGTTCTACTTTAAACAATCCTGTATAAAGACTGTTATAATCTTCTTCAACACAAAATTGTGCTATCTGTCATTTTCAGATCGGGTATATTAGATTACTGTGTGTAATGTTACAATTTTATTTTTAAAATAAATATATTATCTACTTTAAATTTCCTTATTTCTTTTCTGCAGTAAAACATTTTTTTTTTAATATAAAAATAAAAGAAAATAACAAGATAGCTAAAGCATCAGATTTAAAACAACCACCTGATCCAGTAAGAACAGTATTGTAAAACCGGCTAATGTAGAGTCACATTGAAACACGAACGTGTTTACGTGATTTAATTTCGGATTAGTTGGTAACTCACAATGTAAAGCTTTATTCCGGAAGATAGTAATCGAAGGCTCTCGTTTTAGTTACGAGTCAACTTCATCTCGAGTAGAATGCTCACTTATAAACCCGACAAAAGAAAGAGCTCTCGAGTTGTTTCAAGAAAATGAGAACGTAACATAGCGACTGTCGGTTTCTGTTAGTGTGGACATTCAAGGAAAACTTTTTCATTTTCGGTTTCAGCTAAAAAACAGTTAGAATTTTACACACAAAAAAAAAACAAAGTTTAATCATGTTCGTACTGGAATTGTTGAAATTCTCATTTCATGAAAATGTCATAAAAAGTTTCCAATTTGGGCAGGTGGCGGACACGATAATGGAGGCCATTTATTATATACAGGTTTATCGTTTAGATCGGGGCATGGAAATGACAATGTTAATATATGAGAACATATTTGGAAGTTCGTCACGTAGTACACAGTTATATTTTTTTGTAAACTATTGTATCAACTTCTTTCCTATCATAAGTCTTAATTTTTAATTGAAATCAAAAGAGGAATTTAAAATAATCTTCTGCATAAAAAACACAGACAGTTATTGGTCTATTATCTATAAAGATAAACATTCTATCATTATCTAGCATTATACAGTGATGAGCGCGATAATAACTAGCAAAATAACGCAAAATATCGGAAACATAATACATTGTGAGGTAAAAAGAGATGAAACTAGTATTGGTGGAAATTATCCATATAAACGTATAAATTAACATTACATTACATAGTTTCCCATCTTTAGACGTCTCGTATGAGTATGACCACTGTCACTGTGACGGAAATTTTTTATAAAATACTCCTGTCACAGACGTCTAAAGGTGGAAAACTATGTAATGTAATATTAATTTAAACGTTTATATAGGTAATTTCCATCTCTACTAGTTTCATTTTTTTTATATCGCAATGTATTATGTTTTCCATATTTTGCGTTATTTTGCCGGTTATTAGCCCGCTCATTACTGTATAAATAGTCCAGAAAGCCACTGCGCATCCGCTAGGAAAAATATTCTGATTCGGATTTTTTGCACAATCTTACTCAAAAAGTAAACTTTTAACAAATTTGCATGTTGCCAGGTCCAAAAGTGAATCAAAAATTTTTTAAACGTTTTTTTTTTGTTTTCTGGATCATTCCAAACAGAAAAGGTCTTTAGTGACTATTCTCTAAAGGTGATAGTTTTTGAAATATAAGCGATTAAAAATTTAAAAATTGCGAAATCGGCCATTTTTAACCCTCATAAACTATGTGAAAAATTTCAATGTTGCCAAGGTAGGTGGATATTCTTTAAACATCTATTCATGAAATCCCGAAGAGTTTTTTGCAATACAATATCGAAAACCCCTTTGTAGTCCGTTCTTTAACGGCAAAATATTGCAAAACCTCTAAATTTTAAAGAACCGCTTGGATTGGTATGCAATTTGGCATACACATAGCTAACAAGTCAAAGAAAAAAAGTGATATTGTGCCGATATGTGCTTTTGCCCGGGGGTGGTTTTCACCCCCTCTTGGGGGTGAAAAAATATTCGTCCGAAGTAAATCCGGAAATGGATAAACTGACTAATTTTAAGTAACTTTTGTTCTATAGAGTTTTTTCACTAAGTCAATACTTTTCGAGTTATTTGCCAGTAAGTATGTTCATTTTTTCAACAAAATAACCACGCTTTTAGATGGTTTTTCGCAAATAACTCAAATAGTAAGTATTTTGTCGAAATAACATTCTCAGCAAAAATAGAGCCTGTAAAAAATTTAAAAAAATGGTGTATATATCACGTCTCTATACCTAGTCGAAGCAGAGTTATAGCTAATGAAAAATAGGTTCATATTCGTCAAATTCCAAATGGAATACTTTAACGTGAAATAACCGAAAATGAAGCACATTTTGGGGAAAACTCATTTCAACTTATTTAAAGTGTTTAAAAAAAGCTTCATTTTTATTTGATAAAAAAAATTTCTAGCATCAAAATTAAACAAGTTACGCTCAAAATAAAGTTAGTTCCTCTTTTTGGTAAAAAATCGGGAAAATCACCCCCTAATTAGTATCTCAAATGAACTTAATCGTTACGACTTCACAAGTTTCTTGACTCGTGTATGTATTGGCTATATTATGATCTGTAAGTTTCATCGGTTCAAAGTCCTTATTTTTGAAAGGGCTGTAGTTAAAAGGGGTTAACGAGTCACTGATCACGAATGTATGCAAAGTTGGAAACACCAAATATTAATTAATTTTTGTCTAAGAGAAAAACAAAAAAATACATAGTATTCGGAAAAGCAATGCTGACTTTTTTTGTCTTTCAAGATTTTTGGTGTCTCTCAACAATTTTTAAGTTATTTAAAAAAAAAAGCATTTTCTCAAAATTAAAATTTTTAAAAATTTTACTGTAAAACCAAATTTTTTTAAAAATAAGCACTTTGTAAGATTGTAAATATTGTAAAAATAAGAATCAATGAAACTTACAGATCATATAAACACAGCATAAGTAAAATATTTGTGGAGCGGTAACGATTAATTTCATGTAAGTTGCTAATTAGGGGGTGGTCTTCCCGATTTTTTTTTGCCAAAACAAAAGGGACCATTTTTATTTTGAGCGTAACTTGCTTAAATTTGATGCCAGAAACTTTTTATAAAAAGAGAAATAAAGCTTTTTTAAACACTTTAAAAAAGTTATAATGGCTTTCCCCAAAAAGTGCTTAATTTTTTGGATATTTTCACGTCGAATTATTTGAAATTTGGTGAATATGAATCTATTTTTCATTGGCTACGATGGTTCTACGATGTCCAGAGACCTAACGCGTACATCATTTTTTTTACTTTTTTACAGGCTATATTTTTGCTAAGAACGTTTTTTTCGACAAAATACTTACTTTTTGAGTTATTTGCGAAAAACCGTCTAAAAATGTGGGTATTTTGTTGAAAGATGAACATATTCTCTCGCAAATAACTCGAAAAGTGTTGACTTGGCGAAAAATCTCTATAGAACAAAATTTACTTAAAATTAGTCAGTTTACCCATTTCCGGACTTATTTTGGACATATATTTTTTCACCCCCAGAAGGGGGTGAAAGTCACCCCCAGGGCAAAAGCACACATCGGCACAATATCACTTTTTTTCTTTGACATGTTAGCTATGCGTATGCCAAATTTCATGTCAATCTAAGCGGTTCTTTAAAATTTACAGCAAAAACCGTGAAAGAATGTACTACTGACAGATCACGTGAAATAGATTTAGTAAGATTGAGTATAAACCGTGAAAGAATGTACTAAAAGCAGCAATTAGACCTACATTGACATACACGGCGGAGACAAGACCTGACACATCTAAAACGAGACGACTACTAGAAACAACAGGGATCAAAATATTTCGACGAATATCAGGTAAAAGTCTGTTGTATAGGGAGAGAAGCGAAAACATAAGAAGATCATGCAATGTAGAAGACATAAATGGATGAGTGACAAAACGGAAACAGGAGTGGAACGAACACATTAGTAGAATGGCAGACGATGTGATAGTACGAATAGCACGAAATATGTCACCAAATGGACTAAGAAGTATTGGCAGACCAAGAAAAAGATGGTGCGATAATTTAAACAATTTAGGAGGCTAATATTGAAGAAAAAACAGGCTTTAAAGCCTACATACAAGAAGGAAGAAGAAGAAAAAATATAGGTAATTTCCATCTCTACTAGTTTCACCTCTTTTTATTTTTTAACGTATTATGTGTTCCATATTTTGCGTTTTTTGTGCCGGTTATTATGCCGCAACGTAAAAACTATAACCACAGCACTGTAAAAACTATAGAGAGATAAATTTCACACACAATGAAAATTTGGGAAAGGAACGTAGAGCGAATATATAACTGTATTTGTTTTTTAGTTCAACTACGGAATGATTCTTCACACTGCTGTAGAATAAAATACTGCTCGAAATAAAATAAACTTAATTTGTTCAAGACAATAAAATTATGAACGCATGCATGCATAATATCAAAAAAATGGTGGAGGTTCTTACAAAATCCTTTATAAACTGAATTACAAAAAAATGGAGTATTGCTAACTAAAAAATAGTAAAATAATGTTGATAGCAGTTAGATAGAATAACTGGATGAACTAGCTGCTATACAAATAGAAAATCAATACTGAATGGGTTGTTTTAACTATAGAAACGTAAATACTGACATGCGGTGTGTGATACCGCAAGAAAACTTCGTCAAACGTCAAAAAAACGTCAACGTAGCTCAAAGACTAAACCATACTAAAAATGCAACAGTTGGGAGGAGGTACAATTACACACCACTTGAAGGTACACAGATGGTGTTCTAAGAATCTTTTATCAAACACGATTTACAACAAAATATATTTTCGGTGCGGTGTGGCATACCGCATGTCAGTGATTAAGGGTTAAGAAGAGAGACATCGAGAGGAAAAGAACGGTTTGGGTTTATGCCAGGAAGGAGGGCAACAGATGCCTTGTATGCTATAAGACAAATGATAGAAAAGAAACGCGAGCTATAATATTTGGTTGAGAAGTCGTACGACACAGTTTCTAGATAAGAGCTATGGAGGTGTATGAGAGAGAAATAGGTTCTATTTATTGAGTCTCTACGTGTTGAATCTTGGTATGGATGCACTGACCGTTAATACTAATAAAACTAAGTATATTGTAACAAAAGAGAAATCTTGGACGACCGCCGTATAACAGTAAACACCTCGAGAATGACGTCATCGAATGATCTAGGCCTCGGCGGAAAGGAGGAGGGACTTCTCGAACGTACGATCCGTAGGCGGAACACGCTGATAGCTAGAGATGGGCGTCGATTGTTCCAGAATAACAACTGGGTATAAATACGGGCATATTTGTAAATACAGTCTAGTCTTAAGCTAAAGTTTGTAAAGTAAACTTGTATAAATAAATAATAAAGTCGTATATAAATACGAACCGCTAGTTTTATTGTAATTATAAGTAATTACAATAGTCACGTTACAGTTGGTGTCGGTGTTCGGTTAACTTAGTACGATATAAATAAGTGAATTACAGAGAGACTTTAAAAGACTTTTGAACTTTATTCGTCGGGAATAACCGGAGTGCGTTAATTGTTCGGTATTCGGAAAGACTTTAAAAGACTTTTGGACTTTATTCGTCGGGAATAGTTAAAGTGCGTTGATTGTTCGGTATTCGGAAAGACTGTTAAAAGACATTTTGGAAAGTACGTGTGTGCCGACCAAAGATGTTGCTACAATAACTTACAGTAAAACAGCTCCGTGAACAGCTAGAGGAACGGGATCTGGACAGCAGTGGGCTCAAGATAGTCCTACAAGCACGACTCGAGGATGTCCTCACGAAGAACGGAGAAGACCCAAAGACGTTCCACTTCCAGTCAGCAGAACAAGCAATCTTATCGAAATTAAAAACTGTTTCTGAAACGATCGATGAAACTTCTAGAAAAAGCGACGAGAAATTCGAAAACGTTGCTAAAAAATTTGACGAGACTTCTCAAGTAATTAAAGAAGTTAGTAGACAGAATAACGAGAAACTTGAAGAAGTTAGTAGACAGAACAACGAGAAATTTGAAAGTGTTTCTCAAAAGATCGATGAAACTTCTAGAAAAAGCGACGAGAAATTTGAAAGTGTTTCTCAAGTAATTAAAAACGTTTGTAGACAGAATGACGAGAAATTTGAAGAAGTTTCTAGAACATTCGATAAGATGCAGAAAAGTGTAGAGACCGTAGAAGAAAAGATCAAACAACTAGAGAGCATGATAACCGATACAAAAGTACAACCATCAGTTAATGCAGCAGCGTTAGATCCTGTAGTGAAAGATGAACTACCGAGAGACGAAACGTCGCATAATATGAGATTCAAATTACCACCATTCGATGGAAAGTCCTCTTGGTCCATATATCTTAGACAATTTGAAGCTATTGCGACCGCCAATCATTGGACCGAACAGGAAAAGGCTGTTTCCTTGACTGCTGCTTTGCGAGGTGATGCTGCAGATATATTAAGATCAATTCCTAAGGGTCAAGAAAATTGTTACCAGACCTTGTTCACTCGTCTAGAAAAACGCTATGGAGATGCCCATCTACAACAAGTATACAAAGCACAACTGCGAAGTAGAAGTCAACGAGCAAGTGAGAATCTGCAAGAATTTGAAGCAGATGTGGCTCGTGTGGTGCGGTTGGCTTATCCAGAGGTGCCAGACAGCGTTTTAGAAGAAATTGCAGTAGATACCTTCGTCAATGGGCTGAAAGATAATGAACTACAGAAAGCTTTACGACTAGCAAGGCCGAAATTTTTAGATGAAGCACTTGCTATTGCATTGGAACACGAAACGGCTAGTCAAACTTCACGAGGCCATAGAGTAAGAACCATTGAAGAAAGTGACGAACACAACGATGAACGTCTGGAGGAACTGATACGGAGAGTATTAAGTAATCAGATGCCAAAGAGACGCGAGCCTAGATGTTGGAATTGTGGAGACGTAGGCCACATTCGTCGTAATTGTAAGAAGATCGTACAGCCGTCGGAAAACTAGAGCGGGTCGACACCAAGGGGCAACTGCCGACCTCGAGAACTACAGCCCCCATAGTAACTGTCAACCTTACGTCCTCCGGTGGAATCCACAACTTATACATCGGGTCGTATCAGTAATAGATGTAGATCATTTTTGGTGGATACAGGTGCAACGAGAACTATCGCACGTCCAGATGTAGTACGAGACCATAATAAATTATCACCTGCAACAGTAAAGCTTAGCGACTGGTGAGCTAATTAATACATATGGCGAGGCTAATATGTCAGTATCCATTGGCCAGACCACAGTTGAACATCAAGTATTAATTGCCGAGATCTCCGACGAATTCATATTGGGGATGGACGTACTAAGGAAAGTGGGGGCAATATTGGATGTTCAAAATGGAGTTCTCAAGATCAATGGTGAAGAGTTGCCCTTTCACGACGACAAAGAAGATGCCATCCGCTTACTAACTACATGCGACGTAACCATACCCGGTAATAGTGAGAAAATTCTGATGACCATGCTTGATGGACACTGCCGAGAGGGAAGTTTAAGGATGGTCGAAGATGTGGATAATGTCGAGTTCCTAACGGCGAAAACTTTGGTAAAAGTTCGAGATGTCATCCCTGTAAGAGTTATGAATTTAAGGGAAACTGCTATCAAGTTAAGTAGAGGAGCTTTGATCGGACAGTGTGTCCCCGTGGCTTCAATTTGCTCTATGAATACCAATGAGAAATCATCGAAGTCAAAGTATCCAAAAGACCTTGTCGAGATGATCATTGAAAGATGCCAAGATCTTGATCATAAACGAACGGAAAAAGTGAGGTCTATGCTAATAGAGTATCAAGATGTTTTTGCTATTGATAAGAAGGATAAAGGCAAAACCAGCATAGTAACGCATAAAATAAATACCGGAGACGCTCAGCCAATCAGACAACGGCCTAGACGACTTCCATTTGCGAAAAGAGATGAAGCCGAAGAGATTATCAAGGATATGGACAAACAAGGGGTAATTGAACCATCGAACAGTCCATGGACATCACCAGTAGTTCTGGTAAATAAGAAAGATGGTTCGACGCGTTTTTGTATCGACTACCGCCAGCTCAATGCGGTAACAAAAAAAGATAGTTATCCTTTGCCCCGAATAGACGATACATTGGATACTCTCTCCGGTTCTCGATGGTTTTCCACACTCGATTTAAAAAGTGGATATTGGCAAGTAGACATGGAGCCAGCCGATCGGGAGAAAACCGCATTTTCAATAGGATCAGGGCTTTGGCAGTTTACGGCTATGCCGTTTGGTTTATGTAATGCCCCTGCCACATTTGAAAGATTAATGGAGGCAGTTTTAAGAGGTCTAACATGGAAAACATGCCTGGTTTACTTGGATGATGTAATTGTGGTTGGAAGGTCATTTGATGAACACGCCAAGAATTTAATAGAAGTCTTTCAACGATTGAGGGCAGCGAACTTGAAGTTAAGTCCGAAGAAATGTCACATGTTTCGACGAGAAGTTAAGTACTTGGGACATATTGTATCGAGTAACGGTGTAACAGCTGATCCTGAAAAGATTGAAGCAATTAAAGATTGGCCAGTACCAAAAGATAAACATGAAATTAGAAGTTCCCTTGGCCTATGTACATATTACCGACGATTTGTCAAAGGATTTGCCAATATCTCCAAGCCCCTAACAAAGTTGACGGAGGAGGGCAAAGAATATATATGGAGTGAAGAGTGCCAAAAATCTTTCGAACAACTACAAATGGCTCTGATCAGTGCACCGATATTGAGCTACCCGGGACAGGCAGGAAAATTTGTTTTGGATACTGATGCTAGCAACAGTGCCATAGGAGCTGTTCTCTCCCAAATCCAGGATGGACAGGAAAAAGTCATCGCCTATTTCAGCAAAGTCCTGTCGAAACCAGAAAGAAACTATTGCGTTACCAGAAGAGAACTGCTGGGTGTAGTGAAGGCTTGTGAACATTTCCATAAATACTTGTATGGCAGAAAGTTCCTTCTTCGAACAGATCACGCTGCTCTAAAATGGCTCATACAATTCCGTAATCCAGAGGGCCAGATGGCAAGATGGTTAGAACGATTACAAGAATATGACTACGAGATAGAACACAGGGCCGGAAGAGTTCATTCAAATGCTGATGCCCTTTCGAGACGACCATGCAGTGCAAATTGTAATCACTGTGCCAAATTAGAGGAACGATTTTGCCCCGTGAGACGAACCACCGTAGTTAATGAACAATGGCAGCCCCAACAGTTACAACACGCCCAAGAAGATGATCCATGTATAAAAAGAGTATTGGATTGGATGCGTCGAGGTGAGAGACCTAATTGGCAAAACATTAGTGCATGTAGTCCGGAAGTCAAGGCCTACTGGAGCCAATGGAATTGCCTGATACTAAAAGATGATCTTCTGTACAGAACCTTTGAGAACGATGATGGTACAGAATCTAAGCTTCAGTTGATTGTACCTAAAAGTAAAGTGTCAGAAGTATTGCGTCAGTTGCATGACGGTACATCAGGTGGACATTTTGGTATTACGAAGACTCTGCAAAAGGTCCGAGAACGGTTCTATTGGGTGAACTGTAAAGATGATGTAAGAAGATGGTGCCAGAAATGTGAACTGTGTGCATCCGGTAATGGTCCAGTTGGTAAAAAGAGAGCACCCATGAGACAGTACAATGTTGGAAGTCCTATGGAAAGAGTAGCAATCGACATTGCAGGTCCATTTCCAGAAACCGATGCTGGAAATAAATACATTCTGGTAGCCATGGACTATTTTACGAAATGGACCGAGGCCTATGCATTACCGAATCAAGAAGCTGCTACCGTTGCAGAGGTACTTGTTGAAGAATTCTTCAGCCGATTTGGTGTTCCCTTGGAGATCCACTCCGACCAAGGGCGAAACTTTGAGTCAGCTCTTTTCCAAAACGTTTGTAAATTGATTGGTGCCAATAAGACCAGAACAACACCCCTGCATCCTCAATCAGATGGAATGGTCGAGAGGATGAACCGAACGATGGGTAAACACTTGTCCAAAGTTGTATCTGAACATCAGCGAGATTGGGACCAACACATTCATTTATTCCTGATGGCCTACCGCTCGGCCGTGAATGAAACTACAGGTCAAACACCAACCTGCCTGATGTTGGGTCGTGAAGTTCGTTTGCCCTGCGACCTAGAGTTTGGCTGCAGACCTTCCGAGGAATATGTTGCAGGCGAAGAATACGTAGACCGCCTGAAGTTACGAATGAACAACATTCATGAACTTGCCCGACAACACATCCAGATAGCCAGTGACAGAATGAAAGATCAATATGATTCTCGCTGCAAGAATGAAAGCTTCGAAGTAGGTGATCTTGTCTGGCTTTATAATCCACAACGTCGTCGAGGCCTGTGTCCTAAACTGCAAAGACAATGGGAAGGTCCGTATGAAGTTAAGAAGAAAATAAATGACGTAATATACAGAATTAAGAAGTTACCAAACGGTAAACCAAAAGTTATTCACATAAATCGTCTTGCACCATATGCTGGCTCAAATGAAACAGAGGAAGCCCGAGTCCTCCAACAGGAGATGAAAGATGCACCACAGCCAAGTTTTAAGGAATTTATGTCAAATTACGCAGAAAGAAAGAGTGCTAGATTCGGCGTGACCACAGAAGTTCAGCAAGATCTGTTTGGTGTTCCAGAAAACGTCTCTCTGGCCCACTGTGTTGCCCAAGACCTCGAGATGACTAAAGGAATCTCGTGCGTATTCAATAGAAAGTTCGGCCGCCTGGACGAGTTAAGGAATCAACAACCTAAAATTGGAAGAGTATTGCGATTGGAAGATGGTCCTCGATCTTTGCTGTATATAGTGACCAGGAAGTCTTATACGGACACGCCAAGCTACGAGAACATATGGCGTGCTCTAACTAATTTGAAGAAAATCGTGTGTAATTATGACATCAAAGATTTGGCTATACCAAAAATAGGCCATGCAGTAGAAAGTCTGGATTGGAAGATTGTGAGAAGCATGCTTGAAGTGATCTTCAGAGAAACTGGCGTACGAGTTACTGTGTATTGCATGAACCCGAAGATGTCATACCCTTCAAAGACAGTAGACTGCTATTTCTTCTTGAAGGGTGTATGCAGAGCTGGAGAGTCGTGTAGATTCCGCCACCCTGGGCCTTCATCTAGAGTTGCTGATCGGGACGCTCAGATCTTAAGAGGGGAGCAGTGTAACAAAAGAGAAATCTTGGACGACCGCCGTATAACAGTAAACACCTCGAGAATGACGTCATCGAATGATCTAGGCCTCGGCGGAAAGGAGGAGGGACTTCTCGAACGTACGATCCGTAGGCGGAACACGCTGATAGCTAGAGATGGGCGTCGATTGTTCCAGAATAACAACTGGGTATAAATACGGGCATATTTGTAAATACAGTCTAGTCTTAAGCTAAAGTTTGTAAAGTAAACTTGTATAAATAAATAATAAAGTCGTATATAAATACGAACCGCTAGTTTTATTGTAATTATAAGTAATTACAATAGTCACGTTACAATATGAAGGTCACAAATAATAATCAAGTAGCAAAATCCGAAGATCTAACGGTTGAGACATATACTTTCGAAGGAGTAAGAGAGTCCATATATCTAAGCTCACAAATCAACCAAAGAAATACAATAGGTAACTGCAGAAATTAACAGACGTGTATCTCTAGCAAATAGAGCGTACTATGTATTAAATAAATTTTTAAAATCAAACATAATCACAAAAAGGACAAAAATATTAATATACCCACAGAACAACAGAACTCTAGTCAAGCCCTCACTTATGCGTCAGAAACGTGGACGATAACAAAAAGTGGTGAAGAACGGTTAGGCTGTTTTGGACGTAAAATCCTGAGACATATTTATAAAGGCGTGCAAGAAAACGGATTATGACGTAGACGCTATAATTTTTAACTTTACCGCCTTTATAGTGAGCCTAGTGTTGGTATGTCTATCAAAATAAACAGACTGCGGTGGCCAGACCACTTAGAGAGAATGAATGAGCGGAGCCGAATGTGGAGCGAATGTGAAGCCGTCAAAACACATTTATAACCAAAGACCGGATGGAGTGAAGGGAAGAGGCTGGCTCAGAGCACGATTTAGGGACCAGGTTGAAGACGACTTACGAGTTTTAAGACTACGGCTCCACCGGCGACAAATTTACGCTAGCAGTAGCCGTAAAACTAACTTAACGTTCCGCGGAACGGAATAGGAATAGTCGAACTGAACCGACTACGCACAATTCCTGTAGTCGTAGTCGGTTTAGTTCGGCTATTCCTATTCCGTTCCGCGGAACCTTAAGTTCGTTTTACGGATACTGCTAGCGTAAATTTGTCGCCCGTGGAGCCGTAGCCTAAGAATAAGAAATTGGAAAACCAAGGCGAAAGATAAGAAAGAATAAAAGTCGATTCTGGCCCGAGACCCACCATGGGTTGAAGAGCCAATGATGATGATATTTTTATTGATAACACAATAGATTTTTCGTTAATAATACGTACACAATACAATTTATTTATTGGGTGAATTTAGTTTGTATTGGTTTTTCACTTTGTTAAACTACTTTATAAATTAAAACTTAACGATATCTATCACTGTCCTATTGTTAATAGTAATTGCTCCTAGACCTAAATTGTAAATTTAACATTACTTCTACTTAATATTAATTCAATATATTCAATAATAAATTATTAAATTGTACAATGCCTTGTATTGGATGATGAACTCATCTTCCTAGCGTTTAATGGTTTCTCGCTAATGGATACAATAAGTACGTTTCGCTGTTCACTAACGAATTTGAATAGATGATATAGGTCTTCCATTATATCTTTGCACATGCATGAGATTATTCACGATTTACTTTTTATTCTATTTTTTTACTCATAGAAACTAGTATCGCAAAATTAAACCGCTTGTACATAGAAACCACAATAAATTAAACAAGGATAAACAATACGGCATATGTCTTTGATACGTTGTTTACTATGAATTTTGACGTTTATTATTTTCAATGACAGTACCATTAGCGCACATGTTGTGTTTATTGGAATTTATAACTTATATTACGTTTATTTTATAAAGTTACATTGTGTTAAATATATTTAAGGATAAACTATTAAAGTTTTTAAGGAGTTTATAGGTGGACTGGTACACCACAAAGTACAAACATTATAGACCAGGGTAATAAGCTGGAAATAGACCATGTTCGGGACACTCAAAGATCCAGGTAGCTGACTACTTTTTTAGTTATTGTAGACCTATAGGAACAAAACCTACCTGTTTCCTACCTAAAGTTCGCGTCCGTTTTTTAATGATTAACAATTTAGTGCAAAAATCGCGATTTTTTCGATTTTTTGCACCCCATTCAAAAGCCAAACAGTTGACATAAAACTACAAAATTTAATTTCTTAGAACATTGAAAAACCTTCAAAATGCCGATTTTTGAAAGTTAAAAAGTTAATTTGTTGCTACGCAAACTTCAAAATAAGTGAAAATCGTTATTTGTTAATAACTTTTACTAAAACTACTTTAGAACTTTAGGGTTTCACCCAAAGTTGTGTATTAGGGTACTTAACAAACCCTTAAAATTTGAGACTGATCCATTAATTAGTTTAAAAGTTATTCTATTTGTTTATCCCAGAGACCTTTATTTTGCAATAACATAAGACAGAAAATAATGAAGATAAGGCAATTCTGCGTATGTCAAATGAAAGTAGAAAAGTGATACTATCAAAATGTACTAAAAAACGATAAAAAAATTATCTAATATAGTCAAAAATAGTAATGCCAAATTTTTGAAATTTTGTAGTTTATAAACATTTAGAACAACTTTAAAAATATTGTCCGTAGAAAAAATCATTTTACATATTCGAAAATTTGGTATTCTATACGAATTTTTAAAAATGTTGTTCAGTTGGTGACTAGTCGTGGTAAGTGAAGGGGGAGCTGGGAGCCGACAAATGCACTAGTTCAAAAACTAAAAAAGGCAACTTAAAACTACATACTATCATTTTCTATATCTCGGGATCTACTGAATATATTTTGATCTTTCTTTTTTAATTCGTATCTAATTTTTCTGTACATTACAAATATGTAATTTGTCTATTTGCAATTTGACATTTATTAATTAATAAACAATCTAATTCGTTTTAACAATTTTTGAATAAATAATTTTTACCCAAAAATCCATGTTTTTAATCAGACTATCATTATTAGTCATAGAAAAAGTTAAGGTATACATTAATAAATAAATTATCTTCAATAAATAATTATCTAATAAAAATAATTTATTTATTAAAGTGAACTTTAACGTTTTGTATGATCACTAATGATACTATGATTAAAAAAATAGATTTTTGTAAAAAAGTATTTTTCCAAGAATTGTTTAAACAAATTAGACTGATTATTAATTAATAAATTTATAAACAAATTGCATATTTGTAATGTACGTAGAAATTACATACAAATTAAAAAAAGAAAGATGAAAATTCATTGAGTTGATCCGGAGATACAGAAAATTGTACTAATGAAACTAAGTCAACACATATAACTTTCACACTAAGGAAAGACCAATGCCCAAATATTAGCCAAATATCAAGTCAACATAACACAACAGAACATCGTCAAATACCTGGGGCTTCATCTTGATTCTAAATTAAACTGGAAACAACACATTTTAAAGAAGAAACAAATTGAGTTGAGAGTGAAAGAAATTAATTGCCTGATAGGTAGGAAATCTCGACTCTCAATTGAGAACAAACTGCTATTTATAAAACAGTCATCAAACCTATATGGACATACGGTATAGAACTATGGAGTTGTGCCAGCAAATCAAACACAAAAATTATCCAAATAACTCAATCAAAAATTCTACGCACCATAGCAAATGCCCCGTGGTACATTTCCAACCAAACCCTTCATACAGACATAAACATCCCGTTAGTCAGCACAGTAATTCAAGAAAGAGCCAACAGACACCACGAGAAATTGGAAGGCCACCCCAACCAATTAATAGTACCATTACTGCAGCCACTAAACAACAGAAGATTTCGAAGATTATGGCCCATAGATCTTCGCTGAAACTGAGGTGAAACCGCTGGGTGATGTACCTCATAACGCCATTTTAGTGTACAATACTACATTGATATAAGTTATTGTACTTGTTATTAGTGATGAGCAAAACAAGAACAAGACCAAGACCAGGCTAGTCTTGGTCTTGATCTTGTTCTTGCAAGCTTGGTCTTGCAGCTAAAAGGCAGTCTTGGTCTTGGTCTTGGTCTTGCACTAGCCGGTCTTGTTCTTGGTCTTGGTCTTGCTGCAAGAGTCTTGCTGGTCTTGCTTTTTTGGTAGTAACAATTTGAACCAAACAATTTCGAATAAAATGTACATTGAAATAAATAAAGATGTGAAGAATGAAACTATATTTTTTGCTTTAAAATTTTAACAGAATGTAGAATGTAGTTTCAAACGGATACCAATTTTAACATTATACATTCACCTAATGACCTAATTATTTCTCTCTATATAAAAAGATTAGAGTATATTTTTATAATGGTAATGTTTATCAGTAGGAAAAACCTGCATTTACAACCCTTGTTGCAATTGCCGGCCTTCGGTTGTGTCACGTTGTGTTTTGCATACTGTCGATACCTGCCGCCTGCCTTCAGACCACGTCTTGAGTCTGGATTATTGTTTATTGCCCCTGTATTTTAATAAAATGTTAAAGAAAAAGAGCTTCTTAAAGGTGCCACACATGGTCGGGGACCTTCAATTCACGGATTTTACGAAAAGGGATAAACGGTTTATAGTTGTTAACAGATAATGATCTGCTCCTTTTACTCGAACACTGTAGTATTTTTTACTCTATTTAATTATTATTTAATATAATTAACTTTTTTTATAAACTAACTAAAACATACTTTTTAGTAAATACGTACATCTTTACTATACCTATTTATAGACCTAATACTATAACATAATAACTAAACCTAATGGGGAGTTATAAACGCTTAATTCTGTAATTTGTTATCTTGCAGTTCTTTAATTTTATTTAAACTACATTGCTCTCGTAACACGAGTTATTCGCACTTTTTATTTTCACGTATTTTTGCATTGAATACCCATTATGACATTTAAAAAGTTGAAAATATTCGGATGTGGGTAGTAAAAACTAGAATTTAAAACACACTGAAATGATGCGCATGCATTTCAAGTGCGGCACATACTATTTGTAGGCACTTTCTGGGGAAAACCTAGATTCTTCCAAATAGTTTTCAACTATGAAATCAGTAAAATTCTTTACGCGTTTGTCATCCGGGATTTTCACAAATATTCAACTTCCAACTTTCGTTGATTGTAAAAAATTAATCCAAAAAATAATTTTAAAAATTTCCCAGTATCGGAATTTTTGTCATTATATTCAGAAACTGAACCTAAGCTTTGGATTTTGCGATACCAAGTTTGACACATTACAATCGACAACCAGTTATTTTTTATTCAGGCCACAATGCTTTCACAGCATTGTAAATCCCTTTTCAAAATCTATTATGATATTTTTTGTATTATGTAATTTTAAATTTGACGACCTACATTTTTCCTCGATTATGCGAAAAGAATTGAAATAAGTGTCAGTATTTTTATTAGACAAAAAAGCGAAAACTACTGGTACATAAAAACCGTTTTTAATTGCATTTTTTTTAAATGGATTACCCTATCTATAATTACATTTTTATGTCTTACAAGTAATTTCAATTGTCCTTGTACTGTCGCCGTTTGAAAACTTGCCTTCTGGACACTTTGAAGGTTGAGAAAATGCAAACCGTTTGACCTAATCAAAACGACTTAAAAATATAACCAAAATATTATGTGTTTTAAAAATTCGATATTGTTTATACAATGTCAGTATACAGAGTGGGCCAAATAAAAGGAGCCACCCCTATGTTTGGCAGTATTTATTAGATTTTAAGAAAATAAAGAAACAGGTCAATTTTTGATCTAAGGGGGACACATTTTTTCGATACAAACATCTGTCATTTGTCAACTCCCTCCCTTCCACTTCCCCCACCCCTTATTTTTAAATAGGGAATAGGGGTCGTGTGCTAGCTCATTTGAAAGGTTATTAAATTCCCTATTCAGTAATATCAATATCGACTTAAAAATGTATACAGGGTGTCCAAGAAAAATTATTTTGGATTAAATTAATTGACACAAAAAGAAGAATGTATGTAATTTATTTTACTCAGAACACATTCTACTGCTGACAGAAAACAGAAAAAAATGTTTTTTGATAAATAGACACTGCTTTTTGCTTAATTTTAATGTTCAAGCTTCCACCCATCTGCCTCTTGGTAGATTGAATATTGAATTTAAGCAACAAACAGTGTTTATTTATTAAATAAACATTGTTTTCTGTTTTTATCAGCAGTCGAATGTATTCTGAGTTAAATAAATTACATACACTCTTCTTTTTGTGTCAATTAATTTAATGTAAAATAATTTTTCTTGGACACCCTGTATAAATTTTTATGTCAATATTGATATTACTGAATAGATAATTGAATAATCTTTCAAATAAGCTAGCACACGACCCCTATTCCCTATTTAAAAATAAGGGGTGTGGGAAGTGGAAGGGAGGGAGTTGACAAATGACAGATGTTTGTAACGTAAAAATGTGTCCCCCTTAGATCAAAAATTGACCTGCTTTTTTATTTTCTTAAAATCTAATAAATACTGCCAAATATCGGGGTGGTTCCTTTTATTTGGCCCACTCTGTATATTATTGAACTAAAAAAATAAAGTTAAATAATAGAAACCAATTTTTCTCAAAAAAGTGCAAGAGTCTTGCAGGTTGGTCTTGGTCTTGCGTAGTCTTGCAAGGTTCGGTCTTGGTCTTGGTCTTGTTCTTGCAAGCTTGGTCTTGGTCTTGCAATCAAAAGGCAGTCTTGGTCTTGGCCTTGGTCTTGGTCTTGCTGCAAGACCAAGACCAAGACCGCAAGACCAAGACCAGTCTCGCTCATCACTACTTGTTATCAAATTAATTCATAGAATATGTAATTCTGATTGTTAATAAATTATTACAAAAAAAAAGAAAAAAGAAAATTGTATTAGTTTGAAATTGCTGAGTTTTAAAATTAGTTTTAACTCGGTGGATTCGTAGGTTCCCCCTAGTAACAGTTTGAACTACAATTTTGAAAAATCGTAGAGTTTGCTGTGAATATACAATGTTTATGCAAATTTTTTAACAAAAAATACAAATCCCATTATTTAAAATGGCATCAATAAAATTCCTTAATTACTATAAACAAATTAGCTGTGAATTAAAAAAAACAAATGGCTAACTTTGTCCCTAATGAACCCAGGCTAAATTTTTTTATATGAAAATTGGTGTTAAAATACTAGCTTTTCGAATATATAAAAAGATTGTTCCTGCGGACAATATTGGTCAAGTTATTCTAAATGTTTATAAACTACAAAATTTCAAAAATTTGGCATTAGGATATTTGATTATATTGATTAATTTTTTTATCTTTTTTAATACATTTTGATACTATCAGTCTTCTACTTTCGTTTGGTCTTATGTTATGGCAAAAAAATGTCTCTGGGATAAACAAATAGAATAACTTTTAAACTAATTAATGGATCGGTCTCAAATTTTAAGGGGTTTTTTAAGTACCAAAATAACCAACTTTGGGTGAAACTCTAAAATTCTAAGTTAAATTTAGTAAAAGTTAATAACAAATATCGATTTTCATTTATTTTGTAATTTGTGAAGCAACAAATTAACTTTTTAACTTTCAAAAATAGGTATTTTGAAGGGTTTTCAATGTTATACAAAATTAAATTTTGTAGTTTTATGTCAATTGTTTAGCTTTTGAATAGGGTGCAAAAAATCGAAAAAATCGCGATTTTTGCAATAAATTGTTAATAATTAAAAAACGGACGCGAACTCTAGGCAGGAGACAGGTAGGTTTTCTTTCTATAGGTCTAAAATAACTAAAAAAGTAGTCAGCTACCTGGATCTTTGAGTGTCCCGAGAAAATCCTTATTACCCTGGACTATTATACAAATATGTAAGAACGAACGAAATTATTTAACATCTTTCACGATTGTCTTTTTGGCCCCAATTATTTCTTTTATTTGTTGTCCCGTGTTAATAAGTTGATAATCTGCATGACCTCCACTCTACGTCAAGTTCCATAGTTTTTTATGTGTTTACTAACATAGTCGTTGGGGAGGATTTTATTTGGATCTCTCCCCAACGTTGAGAAAAGTTAGTTCGTTCCTTCTTTCTAACTGGACATCGGCTAATTTTTAGGACCAAGGTGAAGTCCCGCTAGAGTACTTTCCTTCGATAATTAATAGCGAACTTTATAGGACTGGTTCAAAAGATGCATTTGTTTGGTTTAAAACAACGAATAGACGCATAAGGTTGTACATAGAGTAGAGTGAGAAATTAAAAATTGTCTGTTAAGTGAAAAACGTTTAATAGATAACAAGAACGAATTAAAGATCCCAACTAGTGATTAAACAATTAAGAGCGTGTTTATTAGCGAAAGAGTTTTAAATAGCGAGAGTTTATCCACAAAGTTCATTTTTGTACCAGGTTTATTAGCGAGGCTGCACTTTAACACACAAAGCGTACCATTATTTTGGGAGAGAAACTACACAGAGGTTGAAAGGCGACCTGGGCCCTGATTCTAATTCATTTCGACAGTCGCAATTTCATTTCGACACCGCCATGACAGCCGCAGAGTATAGCGATTCTTATTCATTTCGATATTAGTTCCAACTGGGGATATTAACCTTATCATGTTGAGACTGCTCAGAATTTGGGTTGGCGCTTCGGTTTCTTGGAATTTGTTGATAGTCTGGGAAAATTATCGAGAAAATGCCATTTTTGGGAAAAATTATTTACCAGTTATTTTATTGCTAAAATCGAATCTTAAGATCGCATATATTAGTAATATGGGGTATGAAAAATCCGCAGAAAGTGTGTTATTTTATTTATAAACAAATTAGCACTCCTAAATCTTCTTTTTTTTTTCAATTAGTGGTCTGTAACTCCTAAAATTTTTCCTTTGAGCCAAAAACACTCAAATAAAAGTGCACCGTAATTTAGTTCTGCACAAAGTTATTTTTTTTCCGATTTCCTTCAACAAAAATTTTACTCAGAAAATCCGAGTTTTCCCAAAAAATCTGCAATTTTCAATTAAAATTTTAGGGAAGTACCTAATTATTTATCAATAATTAAATAATTGATGACATGAAAGATTTATTATAGTAGATTATACAGAGGGGCTAAATTATGGAATAAATTCATTTCTTTAAAACGGACGATTTTGGAGCCAAATCCCGAAAGAGGTCGATTTTTATTTTTAAATTACAATTTTTTGGCATATATTTCATACTAGTGACGTCATCTATCTGAGCGTGATGACGTAATCGATAATTTTGTTAATGGGAATAGGGGTCGTGTGGTAGGTCATTTGAAAGGGCGTTCAATTCTCTATTCAGTGATATAAACATTAATATCATTACGTATTTATACAGGGTTGCCAAGAAAATTTTTTTAATTAAATTAATTGGCGCAAAAAGAAGGAATTTATGTAATTTATTTAACTCAAAATACATTGTACTGCTGTCAGAAAATAGAAAAAAAGGTTTATTTCACAAATAAACATTTCTTTTCGCTTAAATTAAATCACAAACAGCCTCCCTCCTACCTATTGGCAGTTTGAACATTTAATTTAAGCTAAAAGCAATGTTTATTTGCAAAATAAACATTTTTTTTCTATTTTCTGACAGCAATAGAATGTATTTTGAGTTAAATAAATTACATGCATTCTTCTTTCTTGCGTCAATTAATTTAATTCAAAAATTTTTTTGGCCTCCCTGGATAAATAATGATATTAATGTTTATAATACTGAATAGAGAATTGAACGCTTTTGTAAATGAGCTACTACACGAACCCCTATTCCTATTTAAAAAAATAATCGATTACGTCATCACGCTCGGATGGATGACGTCACTAGTTTGAAATATATGCCAAGAAATTTAATTTAAAAATAAAAATCGACCTGTTTCGGGATTTTTCTCTAAAATCGTCCATTTTAGAGAAAATGAATTTATTCCATAATTTAGCCCCTCTCTGTATATCAGGAGACCGGCGACAATCTAACCAATAGTTTAGCAATAATTAAAATGTTAATTAAAAAATTTCGGTCGAAATAATAACCAGCAAGATTATGATACACCAGAATAACTATGATTTTCGTATAAAAAGCACTATACCTATTCAACGTACCTTACAGGATTGAAATTGGACCATTTGAGCGGTCTCAGGAATGTTATAAAGAAACAATTTTTTGGCTTATAAACAAATAGAACCCCTCAGAAAATATTAGATTAAATTAAATTAAGTTAACGCTGTTGAAAAGGACACGGCTTCTGTGTCCTTTTCGAAGAAAAACAAATTGAATTGCGAGGACTGATTCCAGGTATAACCGGTCAAATTTGACCGGCATTTGCGACAGAGTTATAAACAACAGGATTTTAATCTTTGAACCATTAGATACCTTTTAATTCCGGTCCTCTTTGTACATACAAATTTTCATATCTTCAAGACACTCATAACAAAAAAGATTTATGTCACTGTCACCAAATTATTTAATTATTGATAAATAATTACTTCCCTCAAATTTTAGTTGAAAATTAAAGATTTTGTTTGGAAAACCCGAATTTTCCGAGGAAAATTTCCGTAGAAGGAAATTGGAATAAATTATCAATGTGCAGAATTAAATTACTGTCAATTTTTATGTGAGTGTTTAGGTTTAAAGTTAAAATTTTCGGAGTTATAGAGGAATAATAAAAAAAAGATTTCGGAGCGCTAATTTGTTTATAAACAAAATAGCACACTTTCTGTGGACTTTGCACAGCTATATTACTAATATAGGAAATCTTAAGATTTGATTTCAGCATGTCCAGCAATAAAATAGCTGGTAATTAATTTTCCTTGTTTTTTACTAATTTTCCCAGATTATTACCTTACAACTTTCATTGAGTTGATGATTCATGTTGTGGACATTCTCAATTATTATATTTCTAATTTAATACTATTCTATCTAATTCCTCAAAACAAGCAAATTTGAATTAAACCCAGCTATATTATAATACCTTTTGCTTTAGTTTTCCTTGCAAGAAATAAACAAAACACATCTAAACTAAACCTAACCTCGCTTTTGGCCATTCATTCATCTCCGTGTCAAATAATTTCGACAGTCGAAATTATAATATCAACACCCTTTTTAAAGTCGCTATTAATTTCGATAGTCGCTATTTCATGACGTCACTTCGTTAGTTCAACTAAAATCCACAAGGCCCGCACAATCGCATTTCAACCGTCGCCATATTGAAAGCGACTTGTTTTTGGTCGAAATTTGATTTAGAATCAGGGCCCTGTTCTCTTCGCGGGTATAAGGACTCTGCTGTCCCAAAATCACTGCATAAAGGCGGGTTGACGTTACTAGTGAATAACGAACGTGGCTCACGCTTACGTATTTTGCCCGTGCTATTGTTACATATTTTATTATCTATTTTCAAACTCGAGCAGTACATTTGTATTTATGCATTGCATACAAATACAAATGTACTGGTCGAGTTTGAAAATAGATAATAAAATATGTAACAATAGCACGGGAAAAATACGTAAGCGTGAGCCACGTTCGTTATTCACTAGTAATGTCAACCCGCCTTAATATATGTTACACTTTTCGGCTATTAGGACGTCACACGGGTATTACTTATTTAGAGAAGTGAGGTACACTTTACAAGGCAGATTCTAAAGAATTGCAACCATCTGTTCCTTTTATCTTTGTGCCTAACATAACGTATCTTCTTCTGAACGTGCCCTATCAAGTTCCCTTGACGTTGGCGATTAACATGGCGAAACTGTCTCTGTCTCGAGCTATTCTAAATATTTGCTCTGCTTTCTTTGTTCACTCCCTGATATTCTTCAACCAAGAGGCCTGCTTTCTACCAATTCCTCTGCGTCCTTCGATTTAACCCATCATAATAAGTTGAAGAATATTTTATCGATCTCCCCTTACTAAGTGTCCAAAATAGGCCATCTTTCTACATTTGATATTATCAAGCAGCTCGCGAGCAGCATTTGCTCTGTTAAGGATTTGTCAGCATAGCCGTCCATGGTATTTTTAATGTACGTCTGTGCACAGTTAGCGTTACCAGGTGTCCCGATTTGCGCGGGACGTCCCGATTTTCAGTCAGATTTGTACCTGATCGGGACACTAAATGTCCCGATTTTCACCCACGAAAACCAATTTCAGGAGGACTTGCAGTGAATTTTATAACTATGTTATAAAAACAAGGCACTCTTAAAAGCGGCCAAATCGAATGGAAAATATAATTTTAATAAAAAATAAATAATTTACTTAATCTTACGATTTTTTTTTGTAATTTCGTCTGATTATTATTATTATGTAGGATTAAATACAGATTATAGAAACACCTTGTAGTCCAGTAAATGAACGGGAAATACGGCGATACCGTGTAATTTTCAGGATCAACTCCGAATTGCATGAAAATTTGGACGTTTTGTGCCGTTTGTTGCTTTTACTCGGGAGGTGACAGTCACCCTTAGTTGGGGGGTGAAAAACCGCGCGTAAATGAGTCCGGAGATGGATAAATTGGTTAATTCTAAGCAATTTTAGTTCTATAGAATTTTAACTTGCTTAATACTTTTCGAGTTATTTACGAATGAAAATGTTTATTTTTCGACAAAAAATCACGTTTTCAAGTGATTTTCACAAATAACTCAAAAAGTAAGTATTTGATCGAAATAAATATTCTTAGCGAAAACGTATCATAACTCATAACATAAAAAAATGAAAAAAATTGTGAACTCGTAAAGTCTATAGACCCAGCAAAAGCAAAGTTGTAGCTCATGAAAAATACGTTTTTATTCGTCAAATTCCAAATAAATATTTCAACGCGAAATAACCAAGAAATGACGCACTTTTCGGGAAAAACCAAGTAAAACTTTTTTAATAAAGCTTTATTTTTATGTTTTAAAAAAGTTTCTAGCATCAAAACTAAGCCGAGTTATGCTCAAAATCAAGTTGACTCCTTTTTTGGTAAAAAAATCGTGAAAATCTCCCCCTACTTAGCACCCCAAATGAAATTAATCGTTACTGCTTTACAAACAATTTACTTTACTTATGTATTTTTTACACGATTGAAAGGGCCTGAACGAGTCACTAATCACGAGTGTATGCAACATATAAACAGCCATATTTGAACCAATTCTTGTCTAACAGAGAAACAAAATAAATCTATCATATTTATAAAAGCAAAACCTATCTACTTTTTACTACTTGAGATTTTTAGTAGGTAGCCCTAATACTTTTTAAGTTATTTTGAAAAAAGGGCATTTTCCAATATTTTAGGAAATTTTTTTTACTGTAAAACCAAATTTTTTCAAAACTGAGCACTCCCAACCGGTAAACCTTACAGATCGTATAAACAATACACATATAAAGTAAATCGTAAAGTGGTAACGATTAATTTTATTTACGGAGCTAAATAGGGGGAGATTTTCACGATTTTTTTCACCAAAAAAAGGAGCCAACTTTATTTTGAGCGTAACTTGCTTCGTTTTAATGCTAGAGACTTTTAGTTACTACTGTTCTATTGTTGTTTATTTGTCCCGATCTACAACCCTAAATCCCGATTTGTTTTTGCTTATGTACCGATCAAAAACAAATCGGACCTAGCAACACTAGTGCACAGCCACATTTCAAAGGCCTCCAAACGATTAATGGTGGATATTTTTAATGTCCATGCTTCGACACCACATAAGAGGACTGACCAAATGTAACATTTAATCCTACGCTTTTGAAGTTGAAGTTGCAAGTTGTCATTACAGAAGAATGACCTCATTTTTAAAAATGTCGTGCGGGCTATCTCTATTCTACATTTTATCTCTTTATCCGGATCTAATTGTTCAGTAATATGGCAACCAAGATATTTAAAACTGGGCACTCTTTGAATTATTTCACCATCAACATATAACCGTGAATCTTGAATGTGCTAAACGGCTAAACACCATGTATTTTGTTTTTGAACAGTTTATGTTTAGGCCAAACTCTCTTCACACTGTGTCAATGGCATTTAAAAGGCATTGTAATCCATTCATGTCATCACTTAACATAACGTATACAGCTTCTAAATTGTTAAATCTTACTAACAAAAGGTACAGCAGGAAGAAGGTACGAGCACCCTAATAACAGAAAATCCCTGGTCCTCCAGGCTGGGGGTTGGGCTTACAGTCCAATTTATTTTGAAAATGAAGAATAAAGGCCTCAAGCTATCTTTATTAGAATCTATGAAAATTAATAAATTAAAAAATACATATAATTCTGAATGACCACCTTGAGATAAATAGCTCCCCACTCCTCAACCTATTCGGTTAGAGACTTTCAAAGTGCAGACACATAGTAAAATACATTACTTGGGAAAGGCACTCTGCCGAAACAGCTGTAATGACATTAACTTGTAAGAAATTATAATAAACTATAAATAAAAAGTAATGGTCGAATTCATCAATGTTAACAAGGGTTTAGTATCGGATCCTAATATTCTTAACAAATTTCTATTTGCTTTACTTTCTGTCTTAGTGAACAGTGGCATCAGTAAAATTTTCAGTAGTAATTGCACAACAGCTCTAAAATTATTGAATTTTTCCCAAGTGACACTTCGACAGTTTTAATTTCACGAGCCAAAGGCGGGGAAAATTATGCCAAAGTGTCACGAGGGCAAAAATTCTATATTAATTTTAGAGTTCGAGTGCAATTTGTTGCGATTATTTCATGAATAAAACTGTTCAAAACCAAAATTTTATTGTAATTTATTTATGCAAGTACAAATTAGTACAATTAAACACAAAGTTTTTATAAATATTTGACGATTGAAAGTCATCACTTTTATAATTTTTAAAACATTAATTGTCATTAATGTCACTGAATGTATTTTTTCGTAGCAACGAAGGGCACGTAATATACTTAACGACGGGCAATTATCAAAAATTATCGATTTAATTCAGATTTCTGTAGCTTTCTATTGGTCAGAATCTCCTATGACTGAAATAATCTAAAAAATATTATTTTAAATTTTATGTTTAAAAAAGTATTAGAGTGGGAGACTTAAGAGCCGTATTGTATTTATTATTATTCTTTAGTCTCATAAAACTCATGCACACCATCTACTAAATGAACAATAAAAGGAAAGCTTTGTTCGTTATACGCGAGAACAGTGTAATAAAACCAAAAAACGTTTTATTATACTGTTATAACGATAAATAAAAACTCCCTGTATGTACCCATCAAACGAGAATAACGATTATAAAAAAACTCATAAATCGAATGTGATGATGCGTTTTACAGTTTTTTATGTTTTGTTTTTGGCGTAGTCTACAACTACGCCAGTCATTGAGAAAAAAAAACGGGATATTACCTCCGAATTCTATTCTACTGCATGGATTTTAATTAAATTTTGGGAATAGCCTCTACTTTCTCCTAATTCAAAGTCTACCCTATACAGGGTGAGTCAGATAAAGGGCCTATTAGAAATATCTCGAGACCTAAAGTAAAGAAAATTATGAAAATTGGAATATAGGGGTTTTGAGGTGTGAACTATTTAATGAAAATATTTTGGTCTCTTTGCTACTTCCGGTTATACCGGAAGTTGATTGTAACTTCGTTTTTTTAAATGGGACACCCTATATATTTTTACGTTTTTCGATTCTCCTCGATTTCTTATTTCTTAAAATATAAAGTTTTGTAATATTATACAGGGTAGATTAAAAGATAATTACGTTTTTTTATTAATTTCGTAACAAAATTCACACCCTGTAGAATTGTAGTAGTTTTACATCAAAATCCCTTTATATGTTCAAATGATTTTTAATATGGTCTACTATTGATACCAATTATTTATATAGCTAAATTCTGAATTTTAGTATACAGGGTGGGTCAAAACTCGGAATGTGTATTTTCTGAGTTTTCTTAAATGGAACACACTATATTTTAGTATTGTAATGAAATGGTATTTTATGGTACTTTTTAATTTCTTAGGCATCCCCTATACCCAAATGCTTTAATTTGTGCTTATTTGTTAATCGCACCAACAATCTTAACTACGTAGATATTTTGATAGCTCAACCATTATTGGCAATTTTAAGTGTCAGTCTCGATTAGTATGTATTTATTTCCGAAAAATTATTTGTGATTGAATATTTTTACGGCCAACCTAATAAAATTTCAGGTATTTTGTGTTGCAATTAATGTTTGGCTTGAATCACCAATAACTCACAAATTGAAGCAGTTAGGTATAGGAATTGCTTAAGAAATTAAAAAGTATCCTAAAATAACATTTCATTACAATACTAAAATACAGGGTGTTCCATTGAAGAAAACTCAGAAAATATTCATTCTGAGTTTCGACCAACCCTGTATACAAAAAAGGAAAAATTTAACTATACCAATAATTCTTAACATAGTAGACTATATTAAAAATCATTTGAACATAAACAGAGTTTATTATGTCAAAATACTACAATTCTACAGGGTGTGAATTTTGCAACAAAATTAATAAAAAAACGTAATTATCTTTCAACCTACCCTGTATAATATTACAAAAACTTATATTTTAAGAAAGAAGAAATCAAGGAGAATCCAAAAATGTAAAAATATACAGGGTGTCCCATTTAAAAAAACGAAGTTACAACCAACTTCCGGTATAACCGGAAGTAGCAAAGAGACCTAAATATTTTCATTAAATAGTTCACACCTCAAAACCCCTGTATTCTGATTTTCATAATTTTCTTACCTTGAGTTCTCGAGATATTTCTAATAGGCCCTTTATCTGCCTCACCCTGTATACTAGCCGCTTTTATCTTGGGGATGGTTTCCAACCCTTCTCGGGAGTGTAAAATTTTTTGGTTAAAATTGCCACGAATATGGCTAGAGAACCTAATTCTAAGCAAAAACTGTTCTACAATTTTTTTTAAACTCAATACTTTTTGAGTTATTCGTGGTTGACAATTTGCCATTTTCATTGAAAAATGATACCTTTTCGGACCGTTCTTTGCGAATACCTTAAAAATGATGCTTCTAACGAAAAAAACTATATAAAACATTTTTGTAGTTAATGAAAAATCAAAGAGATTCGTTTCGTCATAAATCTTCTGGTTATAATAAAAAAATAATACAAATGGTAGATGAAAAAAGATTTTTTTGGTGCATGCTCAAATCGGTGTATTCAACTTAAAATAACAGAGAAACGGTCGATTTTAGGGGTATAATGCAAGCAATACTATCTGTAGTGCTCGAAAAGACTTTTAAAACGAGCACTGTTAAATGTCGATTACATTCAAACTACACGAGATATGGTGCAAAGAAATTAATGACTTTAATTTTAAGGAAATGTGCGAATTATATTTTCCCCTCATCCACCAGAATTTAAATGCATATTTTTCCCTGGACATAGAAATAATACTTTCCAGTTTTATTTCTAATATAAAAAGTTGCACGGGTTTAAAATGCATGGTTTTAAAAAAAATAAGATCAAATTATAAAGCGCATTTTTAAATGTTCTTAAAAATCTTTTTTCTCCATGTAACTCGAAAATGATAAAAGATACAATAATGAAAAACAGAAACAAAATGTTTATCTAAAAAACTCTACATTTTTGTATTGTATCTATTTTTCGTATATCTTATCATTTTCGAGTTGCATGGAGAAAAGGAAGATTTTTAAGAAAAGTTAAAATTGCGCTCTATAATTAGTTTTCAAAAACCATTCATTTTAAACCCGTCCAACTTATTGAACATAGAAATAAAACTATAATAAAAGGTATTGTAGAAGTAAAACAATGCATTTAAATTCTGGTGGATGAGGGGTTAAATATACTTCTCATGTTTTCTTAAAATACATTAGTCATCAATTTGTTTGCACCATATCTCGCTGAGTTTGAATGTATGCTTCTTTTCATGAGCATTTTTCAGTGCGTCACAAATGATAGAAAAAAAGGTAAGTCCGTGATAATATACATTTTAGTGACATGACATTTTAGTTAAATCTGACAGTTGTCAAATTTTATTTGCAATTTGGCATAAAAACAAATCAATTATGGTTATTGCATCTATAAAATGGTGTTTTCTTTGATTTGTATAGTCTTATAAATTGTACAGATTATATTCGTAGATATATTATATAGTTCGAAAATAATTTTTATTTCGATTATAGCGTCATCTATTGACAACTAGAATAAATGTTATAAATACCACCGACAAAATGTAATCACCGACGTGCGTTTTTTTCTGTCACATGCATTTTAACGCGTTAGAAAGAAATCGAAAAACTGTGACGCACTGAAAGATCCTCATGAGAAAAAGCATAATAGACATTAACCAGTGCCCTTTTTAAACGTACTTTCAAGCACTACAGAAGGTATTCATAGCACTATACGTTTCACTCTTATTTTAAGTTGTATACACCGATTTGAGCATGCACCAAAAAAAATCTCTTAACCTTCCGATGAACAACCTTTTTTTGGTACACGGATGACCAAGGGGGGGGGGGGGGGAATGACCCCAGGTCAAAAATGTCAAAAATGACAATTAACACTTTATGGACTTTATGTCATTCAGCCAATCACAACATGAGTATTAGTGTCATGTGTAGTGTGTATGTTGAGTAAGTGTCTTGTTACTTTGCAAAGTCGACGTCATTAGCGTAAAACTACTTGGAATTATACATAATAGACGGTATTTTACTAAACATCAACTTCAGAATATATTTTTTATTCGTTAAATATAGAGAATTATTTTTATTTCAAAATATGAGGATATCTAGAATGATATTAAAGTAAAATAAAAAAATAATGAGTTAAAAATTGAAAATACTTTCGAATTTATTAAAGAAAAACATACGCTGGGGTCACAATTTCCCCCGCTTGGTCATCCGAAGGTTAAACTACCCTATCTCTTCTTTATTAAAACCAGATAGACCGGGCAGTATCGTCGCCCCCGCTAGCGAAATTATTCCGATTCGATTTTTTTGCACAAACTTACTCAAAAAGAGGTCTTTATAAAATATCCACAGGGTGCCGGGCGTGGTCGAAAAATTGTTTAAACAATTTTTTTTAAACAAATTTACAAAAATAATTTTTTCTTTCCGAACAATATTTTTCAATATAACTTGGGTCATTCTGAGCAAAAAAGGTCTCTTGTCATTTTTCTCTAAAATTGACTGTTGTCGAGTTATATGCGATTAAAAAATTGAAAAATGCGAACATGGCCATTTTCAAATCTTAATAACTCGATTAAAAATTATTATTATGAAATTCAAAAAGTGACCAAATCAAGTTTCAAACCCCTTCTTGAAGGTCCTAAAAAGATTTTTGTCATTATTTTATTACAAAGCTGCTATTTTTAATTATTAACAGTTAGCGCTATAGTCCAACTGTATCGTCGCCCCCGTTAACTATTTCGATTAGATTTTTTTGCACAAACTTACTCAAAAAGAGGTCCTTATAACATATCCACAGGGTGCCGGGCGGTGCCGTGGTCTAAAAATTTTTTAAACAATTTTTTTTAAACAAATTCACAAAAATAATTTTTTTATTTCCAACAATTTTTTTAGATAATTTGGGTCATTCTGAGCAAAAAAGGTCTCCTGTCATTTTTCCCTAAAATTGACTGTTGTCGAGTTATACGCGATTAAAAATTTGAAAAATGCGAAAATAGCCATTTTCAAGGCTTCATAACTCGATTAAAAATGATTATTATGAAATTCAAGAAGTGACAAAATCAAGATTCAACAAATACCTTCTTCAACGTCCTGAAGAGATTTTTGTCACTATTTTATTACAAAGCTGTTATTTTTAGGGCGGTGTCGTAGTCGAAAAAGTGTTTAAACAATTTTTTTTAAACAAATTCACAAAAATAATTTTTTCATTGCGAATGATTTTGTTAGATAATTTGGATTATTCTGAGCAAAAAAGGTCTCTTGTGACTTTTCTCTAAAATTGACTGTTGTCGAGTTATATGGCCATTTTCGCATTTTTCAAATTTTAAATCGCGTATAACTCGACAACAATCAATTTTAGAGAAAAATCACAAGAGACCTTTTTTGCTCCTAGCAAAAGTAGTAAAGCAAAAAAATTATTTGTGAATTTGTTTAAAAAAATTGTTTAAGCAATTTTTCGACCACGGCACCGCCCGGCGCCCTGTGGATATGTTATAAGAACCTCTTTTTGAGTAAGTTTGTGCAAAAAAATCGAATCGGAATAATTTCACTAACGGGGGCGACGATACATCCTGGACTATAGCGCTAATTGTAAATAATTAAAAATAACAGCGTTGTAATAAAATAATAACAAAAATCTCTTCAGGACCTTAAAGAAGGGGTTTGAAACTTGATTTGGTTACTGTTTGAATTTTATAATAATAATTTTTAATCGAGTTATTAAGCAATGAAAATGGCTATTTTCGCATTTTTCAAATTTTTAATCGCATATAACTCGACAACAATCAATTTTAGAGAAAAATGACAAGAGCCCTTTTTTGCTCAGAATGACGCAAATTATCTAAAAATATTGTTTAAACAATTTATCGACCACGGCACCGCCCGGTAACCTGTGGATATGTTATAAGGACCTCTTTTTGAGTAAGTTTGTGCAAAAAAATGGAATCGGAATAATTTCGCTAGCGGGGGCGACGATACTGCCCGGTCTAAGAAGATTTATGAAGAAAAAAATCCCTTTAATTTTTTATAAACTACAATAGTTGTTATTTATGAAACAGTTCGTGAAGTATGCTTTTTGCAAACGCACGCGATGTTTAGAGCACGAGCGACAACGGAGCGAGTGCTATACATCGCGTAAGTTCGCAAAAAGTACTTCAAGGTGGAAACCACCCCCAAGATAAAAGCGGCAAGAAAATTGATGCAGTAGGATGGAATTCGGAGCCAAATATCCTCATTGGCTGCACTAAACTTCGAAATAACGAAATAAAATATTGACTTGGACCAGACAAAATTATCATTTTTAAATTTCCAACAACTTCTTTAGCTTCAAGATATAAAAGAAAAAATATAATTTAAACTTTAGCCACCCTCACATAACAAGAAAAGTTCTAAACACATCAATTAATCCAAAATATTCTGAAAGTGACATAGCCGAGAAGCTTTCAAAATATACTTTCATTTAAAAAAATTCTTGGAGTGTCTGTGACGAAATCTTTATTGATTAAAAAAAGTTAAACCGTATCTGTTTATTGAGAAAAAATACGAAATAAATGATGATTAAATATTTGCTGACACAACTTTTAAGCTTAAGTTTGATGAAGATTATCGATCTTATCGTCAATTATATTTTTGTCCACAATCTACGTGTAGCTTTCACGCTGAATAATTCAGCGACCATTTAACCAGACGAGACAAGGCAAAAAATGTATGTATACAGAGTGGGCCAAAGAAATCAGTCCACCTCGATATTTGGCAGTATTTATTAGATTTTAAGGAAATGAAGAAACAGGTCGATTTTTGATCTAAGTGGGACACATTTTTACGGTACATACATCTGTCATTTATCAACCCCCTCCCTTCCATTTCCTCCTCCCCTTATTTTTAAATAGGGAATAGTCGTGTGCTACCTTATTTGAAAGGTTATTCAATTCTCTATTCAGTAATTTTAACATTGACATAATTATTTATACAGGGTGTCCAAGAAAAATTATTTTGAATTAAATAAATTTACACGAAAAGAAGAATGTATGCAATTTATTTAACTCAAAATACATTCTACTTCTGACAGAAAACAGAAAAATTTTTATTTGACAAATAAATATTGTTTTCACTTAAATTCAATATTCAACCTACCAAGAGGCAGATGGGTGGCAGCTTGAACATTGAAATTAAGCCAAAAGCAATGTTTATTTATCAAAAACCATTTTTTTCTGTTTTGTGACAGCAGTAGAATGTATTTTGAATTAAATAAATTACATACATTCTTCTTTTTGTTTCAATTAATTTAATTAAAATATTTTTTTCTTGGACACCCTGTATAAACAATTATGTTAATCTTTATATTATATTTAGAGAATTGAATAATATTTTAAATGAGCTAGCACACGACTTCTATTCCCTATTTAAAAATAAAGGGCGAGGGAAGTGGAAGGGAGGGGGTTGACAAATGACAAATGTATGTACCGTAAAAATGTGTCCCCCTTAGATCAAAAATTGACCTGTTCCGTCATTTCCTTAAAATCTAATAAATACTGCCAAATATCGAGGTGGACTGTTTTCTTTGGCCCACTCTGTATAGTTTAACTTGGGTTACATCGAGTTATTGGCAGATCAGAATTAAAATGGTTGAAAAAAATGACTACAACCAACTTAAATATACCCTAACATATAGGGTGCCCGAAAAGTACCGGGACGGTCGAATATCTCGCGAAATATACTGGTGGATTATCTTATGGTAGATAAATGCAATTGTGGCGTGGACTGTAAAATCTTTGTGTGAATAAAAGAGAACAAAATTTGTAACTACTTTACAAAAGTGACAATTCTAAGCTAAATTCTGACGTGGAGTGTGTTTTCTTTTGTAATTAATGTACTATGTACTTGGTTGCTATCGTAACTGGATATCGCCACCTTGGCTGTTCGAACACAAAACACAGGGATGTAAAAGTCGCTATGTTGCCGCACTGCACTGGTCTATTTGGTAGAAAAATGCCCTAACATATACACCAGATCAAAAAGCTAAAAAATACGTTTTCAATATTTTCCAAAAATTTATCGAATGACTCTAAATACGACACCCCCCTCACGGTGGGGTGGGTGGTAACTTTAAAATCTTAAATAGGAACCCACATTTTTTATTGCAGGTTCGGATTGGTTACGCAAAAATAAGTAACTTTTATTCCATCAATGTTTTAAAGTTATAAAAAATTTGGCTTATAAAAATATTGAATATCTCGGTGACTATTATGCTAAATTAAATTCCAAAAACGGCGTTGGAAAGAAATCGGCAAGGCGTTTCTTAAAAAGAAAAAAAAGTTGAACTGCAAAGAGTAGTTCCTGAGATACAACGGGTAAAATTTGACCGGTATTTGCGACGAAGTTATAAACAATAGGACGGTAATCTTTGAACCATTACCTTCCTCTTTCGGTTCTTTTTCTCCATACAAATTTTCATAATATGTTCACGACACTCATAACATATTAGTCGAGGAAATGAAGCATTTTGGCTCGCAATTTTTTCGTCCACCATGGATTTACTTGAAATTTTTACAGAAGGTAGGGGGAATGGTCCAAGGATCATTTTCTATATCATTCCGCTGTACGCTAAAACCTTGAGGGTGGTTGCCACCCCATCTCGGGGGTGGGAATTTTTTATTACATTTTAAACATGTAAATCGATGTAAAAAGTAATTCTAAGAAAAAAAATGTTTTTTACATTTTCTTCGTAAAACTAATATTTTTCGAGTTATTCGAGCTTGAAAGTAACAGTTTTTCGTCGAAAAAATCGACTTTTTTAGAGGGTTTTTTGAGAATACCTCGAAAAATATGCATTTAATCAAAAAAACTGCGGATCACAAAATTGTATCTTTTAGTAACACAAACTAAATTCTTTTTCTATAATATCTTTAAGACCAATACAAACCGAGATACGGCATGTTAAAGGTTAGCTTTTCTCGTCAAATGCATAATTTGAAATATTCAAAGCCATATAACGGAAAAACTTTGCATTTTCAGAGGAAAACTTAAATTATCTTTTTTCAAATATACAGTTAAACCTTTCAAAGAATAATAATAAAAAATTTCTAGCCTGAAAATAGAGCTACTTATGATCAAAAAAATTTCGGTATCTGCTTTTCTCTACGAAAAAATCAGCGAAAATAACCCGTCAACTACCCTCCTAATTAAAAATTGGTCTCCACCTATCTGTAATTCCTTGTATATTTGTATTGTCAATACACCCAAGAAGTTTCTCCTATTTAAAAGGCCTAATTTTAGAAAAATTGGAGTTTAAAGAAAAATAGATTTTTTGCAATTTCGTATTTTTCACCTTTTACTTCCAAATATCGAAGACGAAAAAAATAATAGACAACTAAATTGTAGCTTTTTTAATAACTAAAATTATATTGTACATAGATTTTCATTACAGTGATCAGTTAGCGGGATATAGCTGTTTGAAACCTCTATTTACGAGCAAACACCCACTTATTAAGCACACCCCCCCTTATTAAGGAGCCCCTTATTAAAACACCACGCCAATTAAAAAGTAAGAGATCTAACGGAATTTAATTTACACAATCTTATAGTTCTTCAAAAATACTACAAAATCATTATTGAAAAGACTTTTTATCGCCAAAAATGAAGGAGCTATGTTTATAAAACGATTTTTTTTTTCGAAATATTCGAATAGTCCACTTATGGAACATTTTCAGCATGTATAATACCACAGAACTGGTTCGTATACTGGAAGATGACTTAAAAACTATTTGTATTTGTACTTCTACATATTTGTAAATTGGTATTTTTGTGTAAATAAATGTTTTTGTAATTCTTTTATTCTACTTTTTTTCTTTCTGTATAGATCTATTAAATTATCTACTTATAAAAAATTTAATGTTCTTAAGGGTGGTTTTTAAGGGTTGAAATATTATGATAATATAATATCCTAAAGCATAAAACAATCATTATTTTTAGCCAATCAAAACCAAATTTTACCCATATTAAAGTTTACAATGTTTTTATATAATTTTTGATAATAAAGGGTAGTTTACACTCCTAAAAATAATCGACACCCTTGAACATGTTATAGAATATGAAGTACAGGGTGAGATGATCTTAATCCCAAATTTTTATGTAAATCGATGCAAGCCGAAATTATTCTTTTATGATAAGTAATTTTTTACATATAGCTCCAACAAGGGTGGTTTTAAGGGTTGAAATATTATGATAGTATATCTTAAAGCATAAAACAATAATTATGTTACTAATAAGAACTAAATGTTGACAATATTAAAGTTTAAAATGTTGTTTTATAATTTTTTACAAGTAGTTTTTTTAGGGGTAGTTTTCACTCTTAAAGGATTAATTTAATTAAAAAAATTTTTTTTTCACTAACTACGTATTCAGTGATTACAATAATTTATATACTATGCAATAAAAACGAATAATCGAGAAAAGAGAAAAAATTATGAAGTGATTTTAATAACATACTGTCACTATCGGAACGAGTAGATACATTTTGAACATATTTAAGAATTAAAACACAATTATTATAGTATACAGCAATGTTGCCAACTTTAGAGCTTCCTTCTATGTCTTATAACTAATCAAAAACTAAACAGTCTATATAAAATAAAGAAAATTATGCATGAGCTGTTACAATTAAATTAGAAATTTGATCATATCCAATTAACTACCCAGAACTTCCTAGTTCTGCTCGAACTAAAATTCTTAAAGAAGTTACTGCTATTCCCGCTTTAAAATTTCTTATTTTCATAAGAATTATTTTATACGCGTGGATCCTGCGTACTAAAAAAAAGTTGACTAATAGCAAGCTGGAAATTTGTTAATAGCTTAACGGTGTCTAGTCGGACAAACTTTGATGTACGGTAACACTTGAACAGGGGAAGTTTTAATTGTGGAACGTGTCAGCCTGACAAGTTTATGATTGTGAAGATAGCAGGTTGTTTTAAGTTTATTCAATAGCAAACTTTATATAACATATGAAAAAATGTTTGTCCGACAAATATGTTGGGCATTTTAATAAATCCGACACGTAGAACATGTCAAGTAACAGGAATTATATTAGTAGTAAATAGCAGTCTGATTTTTGCATGTGAGTTTAATGAAAGGGTAACAAATCAATTGGAAGTTCTGTCCGACAAAATACATGTGCCGTTTTCGTGGTCTGACCGTTCCAAATTTTTAACCTGTTCCACAATTAAAACTGCCCGTGTTACAGTGTTCCCGTACATCAAAGTTTGTCTGACGAGACACCGTTAAGCTATTAACAAATTTTCAGCTTGCTATTAATAAACTTTTTTTGGTACGCGGGATCCAGGCCTATTATTCAGTGACTAATTTCTGAATCACAGGGAAATAATAGACAGCGTTATGTTAAAATACACAACGCAGTCTAGCTCGCTTGGAAATCGTCCATAATATTGACGCTGACTCGACTGAGTAATAAGCCAAGTATGCAGCGTCTTAACTGCCAATTGAGATTTGTTGTAAATTATAATTTTTTAATGTTATTAAGTTGTAACATAGTATATTTATTGAAAAAATATTGTATCTGTTATCAGCTCATTAATCGCACCTACCATCACGAAATTTTATCGCACCTTCTATCTACAGGTGCCAAAAATTTTAGTAAAAATATATATGTATGCATATATTTATATCTTTTTCAATTCGAGTGTCAGAAATATTACCTCTATATACAGGGTGGGCCAAAGAAAACAGTCCACCTCGATATTTGGGAGTAGTTATAAGATCTGAAGGAAATGCCGAAACAGGTCGATTTTTATTTTTAAATTTCAATTTTATATACCGGGTGGTGAATCGGAAAACGGGCCATAGGAAACTCAATGTAAAATTCTAAACTGTTGAATTCCTGCTTCCCTAATTATGTTACATCAAAAGTCATGAGAAGTTATTTGTAGAGGATTGAAATCTGTATTAAAAACAGAAGTTACAATTGTTCTACGATTTAAACACATTCCAAAATTTTGAAAAATATAATGTATTTACCGCAGTAGGTATGTGTGGGTATGTTAGGCCACACGTTACTATTTAACTGACAGTGAGCACATTATTGACTGAAGAAAATATCTTTATTATTAATATTTTCTCCTTAACTAAGGGTATCTTATCAACTTTATTGTGTTTTAAACAAAAAATGATAAAATAATTAAAAAAATTGACAGTTCTAATTGTTAATATAATAAATTCATTGTCAACAAATGCAATCTTATACACATTATTGTATTGTGTGTGGCCTAGCTTTGGCGTATTACTCTGAAAATTGTATTATATTTTTACAAAATTTTGAATAATTATTGTTCATAGAACAATATTAACAGTTGTTTTCAATAGAGAATTCAATTCTCTACAAATAGTTTCTGATGACTTTTGATGTAAAATAATTAGGGAAGCAGGAATTTAACAGCTTAGAATTTTACATTGAGTTTCCTATGGCCCGCTTTCCAATTCACCACCCGGTATATATATATATATATATATATATATATATATATATATATATATATATATATATATATATATATACAAAATATGCATAAGATGGAATGCAACCACAGACACGTGTTTCTGACTTATTAGTCGTCATCAGTATGGTATAGCCAAACAGGAGCAACGCAACCAATTTGTGGCTGTAATGTTAGAAGACCCTCAGGATTCGAGAGCAACAACTAACACATCCACGGAGGAAGGTACAGCTACCTGAGGAAAGCAATGCCAAACGTTTAAAACGTTTTAAAATCAAACAAGGAGAGGTTAACGCGAGTTTATAGATATCGGCATGGCTCGCAACAATGAAAATACAAAATATGCATAAGATGGAATGCAACCACAGACACGTGTTTCTGACTTATTAGTCGTCATCAGTATGGTATAGCCAAACAGGAGCAACGCAACCAATTTGTGGCTGTAATGTTAGAAGACCCTCAGGATTCGAGAGCAACAACTAACACATGCGTTGCTCCTGTTTGGCTATACCATACTGATGACGACTAATAAGTCAGAAACACGTGTCTGTGGTTGCATTCCATCTTATGCATATTTTGTATTTTCATTGTTGCGAGCCATGCCGATATCTATAAACTCGCGTTAACCTCTCCTTGTTTGATTTTAAAACGTTTTAAACGTTTGGCATTGCTTTCCTCAGGTAGCTGTACCTTCCTCCGTGGATGTGTTAGTTGTTGCTCTCGAATCCTGAGGGTCTTCTAACATTACAGCCACAAATTGGTTGCGTTGCTCCTGTTTGGCTATACCATACTGATGACGACTAATAAGTCAGAAAAACGTGTCTGTGGTTGCATTCCATCTTAAGCATATTTTGTATTTTCATTGTTGCGAGCCATGCCGATATCTATAAACTCGCGTTAACCTCTCCTTGTTTGATTTTAAAACGTTTTAAACGTTTGGCATTGCTTTCCTCAGGTAGCTGTACCTTCCTCCGTGGATGTGTTAGTTGTTGCTCTCGAATCCTGAGGGTCTTCTAACATTACAGCCACAAATTGGTTGCGTTGCTCCTGTTTGGCTATACCATACTGATGACGACTAATAAGTCAGAAACACGTGTCTGTGGTTGCATTCCATCTTATGCATATTTTGTATTTTCATTGTTGCGAGCCATGCCGATATCTATAAACTCGCGTTAACCTCTCCTTATATATATATATATATATATATATATATATATATATATATATATATATATATATTTGATATTTGATGATTTTTTTGGTATAAGTTTCATTTAAGGGTAATTGCCCATTTTTTTATTACAGGGTGTTACATTTAAAAAAACCCCTTTTTATACCATCTAAACCGCTTATGTTAGAGTAAAAAAACCTTCAACGATTACCCATGTATTACCCAAGAATTATTTACAAATTTTTATAATTCATTCCCATATTTTCCCTAGAACCACCTTAAAAAAAGGAGAAATAATAAAGAAAATAATCAAAAATTTATTTTGGGCCACCACTGTGGCTCTAGGGTGCAAAGGAAGTAAAGTATGCATAGGTCATAAAGTCATAATGTATAGCAGACAGTGTATTCTTTTATTTTCCATAAGTACGATATCAATAAAATGAATAGGTGACGGAAAAAAAAACAAAAACTGGAGCCCGCCAAAGCATTTCTGAGGTTTACGGCGCCACTGTGCCGTAACGGTTGCTTATACGAAAAAAAGACATGGAAACTTATTTGTAGAGAAAATAGTGGTCTTTAATTCTGTATAAGTTTTGTTTCCAAAAAATGCATAGGCAATGAGAAAATCGTAAAAACATGCTCGCCAAGGGATGGGGGTAGTTTCCGCAGTTTATTTTCAGGGATAGGGGTAGTTTCCGCAGGGATGTTGCAGTAACCATATATATTTATCAAAACCCCTATTGATGGAGCATATGCCCATATGGGTCAAAAAGCAAAAAAAAAATTTTTTTCAATCCCCCATTTTATTTTTGTTTTTTGGCTACAAGAGTTGCACCAAGAAATCGCTTTTAGTATCCATGCACGGGTAATAAGAACGTAAACAAAATGATATATGAAGCATTTTAATAAAGGGCATGGTGTGTGAAGGATTCCAATAAAATCACTTTTTTATTAATTCTCATTTTTTTGGGGTGGTTCCGGGGAAAATATGGGGGTGCATTATACAAATTTGTAAATACCATCAGTACATGGGCAATCGCTGAAAGTTTTTTTACTCTAGCATAAGCAGTTCAGATGGTATAAAAAGGGGTTTCTTAAAATTTACACCCTGTAATTAAAAAATGGGCAACTGCCCTGAAATGAAACCTATAAAAAAAATCAGCCACTTATTTGTGATTAATTGTCGCAGGGTTTCTTCTTGATTTCCATTACAGTTAGGGAAAATTTTTTAAAACATCTTTTTTTAAAACTTTTCAACTTTGGGGCGCCACCCCCGCTAAACGGTGGGTGATAGACATATGCTGTCGGGAAATAAATAGTAGGAAACATAGTTCTCTTCATATTTATAGTAGGGAAATTTATGCAAAGCGTACAGGAAGGGCTACGTTTCGCAAAAACTACAAATTACCCCCTTTAAAGGGATGAAAAGGGGATTCCGGGGCGAAATTTTTTAAGAAAAAGTTAGTCTCAGAATAAGGACCCCTTGATATACCAGAAAAAAAAATACAACCGGACTTGTGTCCATTTTGCGAGGTCCAACCTCTGTTTACTACACTAAAAATGGATAAAAGCAGATGGTACTTCGGCTACCACAGCCAAAGGTTCGTTTCTTTTCAGCTAGAGTTCCATAAGTTCTTCCTGATGATTGGGAAACCATGAAATGCGTATCGAAGAATTGTGAAACTTGAATTTAAATTCTCTCTCGTGACGAGTCTCAAGTCCAAAGTTTTCAATAAATTCTCGTTAAGTTTCTTTTTACCGATTTTTACATTTAGACCTCCGATTACTATTGTAACGTTTCTAAATTTGGTTACTTCTAATACTTATTGTGTGTGTGTGTTCACAAAGAGGGGATGGCATTAGATAATACTTATTGTAATTCGTTGTAAAACTGCTCTAGCTCTGTAATATACTTGTCTGCGATGTAAGCATATACTTGAGTTATATTGACTCACAAATGAGAGTATTCAGAAGAATTAGAGGAAATACGCTGAGAGATCGAAAAAGGAGTGAAGACATTTGAAGAAAATATAACGTACTTGACTCTAGACTGGGCTGTTTTAAATGTTACCATCATAACTAAATGTAGTTTATTTAAAAATAGTAGTTGTTCAAAAAGCATTCTACAATCTACTTACTCATTATAAGTGACACCTGTAACATCCTTACCTGGAACAAAGAAAGTTATGTTAGTGTATTGTTAGACAACATTATTTTTTATAATATAAAAAATTATTATTATAAAAAATATAATAATACTAGATATTATCTAGTATTAGTCCAGGGCGCATCTGTTTTGAGATGGACGTTGAGGTGACTCAAATTTTTTAGCAGAAATTGCTTGAAAATAAATCAAATAATAATATTTGAGTTATCCTCCCTCTCAAAAAGGTCCGGAACATTGTTTAAATAACCAAAATGTCAAAAATTTCAGAAAAAATTGGATTTTTTTCTTGGTTTTTTGACTTTAAAACTGAATACTTTTTAACTTTAAAAGTATTCATTTTCAAGAAAAGTTGTATGGACATAAAAGTTGCGTAATTAAATTTCCTACAATATAGAATTGGTTAAAAATTTAAAAAATAGTCACCCTAGTTGCAAAATAGCAATAATTGCGAAAAAATCATACAAAAACAAGTATTCGCATTTTACGTTTTTCAACCATTTATGCTACACCTAGGACCTTCATATTTCACCCAGAAAAACTTTATGATACAGGAAAACAATACTTTAAATTTCATTAAGATCGGTTCAATAGATTTTGCAAAATAAATTTTGCAATCCAGCTTTCGCAAAAAAAATTCATTTTTTCAAAATGTTACAGGACTGAAAATAAAGCAGATAGCAAGTTGAAATTTTTTTTTGCTGATAGAAGTGTACTGTACCTTTCATTTGCAATTTTCAAAATTAATATCGATTAATTACCACGGCGTCAGAAATTTTTTGAAATAAACAATAATTTTTGGTGCTACGCGCAGGACAGCGGTGTTCGATTCACACAAGTTGATTTCCACCAAAATTTCTTCCAATCTTTATCTAACATATTATTTTCTTACTCTATATTTTGTTGTATTTTAATATTTTAATTCCCCAAAAATCAAACTAATTTTATTATTGTTTGTGAAATATTGTTTAAACAATTGCATATGTTTAAAAATAATAAACTTTTATTATCTAAGTTAAAATATATGAACAAAGAAAGTTTTTGCTAATAAAAGTGTTATTTCAAAGGATAGAGCATGTGTTCTTATTTTGCAATAAACAAATTTATTTATTTATATCGAAATATAATAAAAATTAAAATGTATCAATCATTATCAAAGGTCATTGGAATGCCTAATCAGAGCAAAGTATCCGCTGTCCTGCGCGTAGCATCAATAATTAATGTTTATTTAAAAAAATTCCTGACGCCGTGGTGTTAATCAATTTTAAATTTGCAAAATTGCAAATGAAAGGTACGGTACACTTCTATAAGCAAAAAAATTTTCAACTTGCTATCTGCTTTATTTTCAGTCCTGTAACATTTTGAAAAAATTAATTTTTTTTACGAAAGCTGGATTGCAAAATTTATTTTGCAAAATCTGTTGAATTGATCTTAATGAAATTAACAGTGTTGTTTTACTGTATCATAAAGTTTTTCAGGGTAAAACATGAAGGTCCTAAGTGTAGCATAAATGGTTGAAAAACGTAAAATGCGAATACTTGTTTTTGTATATTTTTTTCACAATTATTGCTATTTTGCAACAAGGGTGACTATTTTTTAAATTTTTGACCAATTTTATATTGTAGTAAATTTAATTACGCAACTTTTATGTCAGTACAACTTTTCGCGGAAATGAATACTTATAAAGTTATAATCAAAAAACCAAGAAAAATATCGAATTTTTCCTTAATTTTTTGATATTTTGATTATTTAAACAATGTTTCGGACCTTTTTGAGAGGGAGGATAACTCAAATATTGTTATTTGATTTATTTTCAAGCAATTTCTGCAAAAAAATTTGAGTCACCTCTCAACGTCCAAATGTACTAATATTTTTACAGATCCGTCCTGGTCTATATATAAAACATATTTTTTTGAAAATTCCGCGGGAGCTATAATGTGCTTACTGTGGTTTTCCGGGTTTGACACAGCGTTGAATAATCATAGCGTTTTTTTGAATAGCGTTTTTCTTAACAACGTCCATTTTAAATACATTAGAATTTTTTCTGTTTTCAATTATTGTTAAGGATATATCTGTAAGTATCCTTTGATTTTAGTAGTTAGTTCTCCTCTCTCCCCAAAAAAAAGAATCCGATTACACGACCTTGCTCTCCAACCAAAACAAGAGTGCCGTTCGCAAACGAACAATTTATTACATCTATCTAATCAGCCCTAAACATCCATCCTTGGATATAGGCCTCCTCTTCCTTCTTCCATGCCTCTCTATCTTGGGCAATTTGCATCCAATTTGACCCAGTGTGTTTCTTCGGGTCATCCGACCATCGCATCTGTGGCCTTCCCCTTTTTCATTTGTGGTTCCACGGTTTCCAATGTATAATCATCTTAGTCCATCTTTCATCCTTCTGCCGTAGGGTGTGTCCGGCGAACTTCCATTTAAGCTTTGCTACTTGGGTAGAGACATCTTTCACTTTTGTTTTGTTACGGATCCATTCGTTTCTTTTCCTGTCTGATAGTTTAATGTTCAGCATTTGTCTTTCCATGGATCTTTTTGTCTTTGCTATTTTTTCCATATTTTCTTTTGTAAACGTCCATGTCTGAGAACCATATACAGTACCAGTAGTCTAGTAAAATAAAATTTCACTACATGTAAAACACAATGTAAATTCGTACAGGTTGAAACAAATTTTATATCGAAGTTTAGGTGGGTACAAAAGATATTTTCAAGAAAGTATCCAAATCACACAAGGGGATCATTCTTTAAATAATTAAAAAGGGGTCATTTTTGCAAAAAATTTACTTTTTTAACTGCTGAGGTCATTCAATTACTAATGAAGGTCTATAGGATTATTTTCTGCAAAGTTGAAGGGTTAATCTTTCACATATAACTTACTAAATTAAATTTGACCACCTATTTATTTAAATAATTATACATGAAACTTTAAAAACAAATTTGCAAAAAATTATTTTTAGCGTTTTAAATAAGCACTATAAAATATCTTATTTTACAGAAGAAGTTGCACTATGTTATCAGTATTAATCAAAAAAAAATTAGTCTGAAAATATTTAATATTCTTTGAGATATTGAATTTGTTTATTAAATGTTACTCTATTTTCAATTGCAAAAACGCGGTTGTTGCCAAAGAAATATTCACCTGTATTAAATCTTATTAGTTTTATTTTTATGTATATTTTCGATAAATGTATTGACAAATTCAAATTTCAATTAAACTTCCCCCTAAAATGACATTTGAAAATTATTCAAATTTGTTTATAATTTGCTTTTTTAATAACGTCGCGGGGATTAAATATTTTGAAATGCCGTTTCGATAATTGGGTTTCTGGAAATTTTTCACTAATTAACAAATTTTTTTGTTTTTTTTCCTCTTCTTTTTTTTTGGACCGGGCCCTTTTAGGGTTAAGTTTCATTAAGAATGTCGAATCTCTAAGTTATAGATTCTAGACCTAAAAATATTAAGATTGGTCTAAAATCACTTAAATAAAATGTGGCTGGCTACTGAGTTACAGGGTGTTTATAATTTAAAAATTAAAAATTATTTTTACCAAGTACTTTCAAACTATTTGACGCATCCTTATCATACTTGTCAGAAAGTGTGGATACTATACAGTCTACTAAATTGTGACAAATAAAAGTTTCTAGCTACTACCAGAGGCGTACGACAGGGGATAGTTAATGGTTGACCATTTCCAAATTCTACGCCACTGAGGGAATTACTATTTTAGCGAAATTTTTCGATTCTCCAATACTTTATATGTAAATAATATACTCTTTACTGGTAACGATTAAGTCATTATTTTTGAGATATTGGACGTTAAAAATGAAACGGCATAGTTATTTTGATTCATTCATTCATTCATTTTAAACTTCCAATATCTCTCAAACTGATGACTTTATCGATACCAATAAAGTTATTTACATACAAAGTATTGGATAATCGAAAAACTTCGTTAAAATAGTAATTCACTCAGTGGCGTAGAATTTGGGAAGGGTCAATCATTCACTATCCCCTGTCGTACGCCTCTGGCACTAGCTAGAAACGTTTCTTAATCACAATTTAGTAGGGTGTATAATAGCCACACTTTCTGCCAAGTATGATAAGGATACGTTAAATAGTTTTAAAGTACTTGGTAACATTAATTTTTAAATTTTTAAATAAAACACCTCGTAACTCAGTAAGTAGCCACATTTTATTTAAGAGATTTTAGTTAAATCTTAATATTTTTAGGTCTACAATCTAGATCTCATAGACTCGACATTCTTAATAAAATTTAACCCTAAAAGGGCCCGTAGTAATATAACTCCAAGGAAAAAAAGAAGAAGAAAAAACGACAAAAAAATTGTGTTAATTAGTAAAAAATTCCCAGGAACCCAATTATCGAAACGGCATTTTAAAATACTTAATCCCCGCGACGTTATTAAAAAAACAAATTATAAACAAATTTGTATGATTTTCAAATGCCATTTTAGGGGGGAGTTTAATTGAAATTTGAATGTATCCATACAATTATCGACAATATACATAAAAATAAAAATAATGAGATCTTAAGCAGGTGAATATTTCTTTGGCAACAACCGCGTTTTTGCAATTGAAAATATAGTAACATTTAATAAACAACTTCAATATCTCAAAAAATATTAAATATTTTTTGACCAATTTTTTTTTGCTTAATACTGGTAACATAGCGCAACTTAATCTATAAAATAAGATATTTTATATTGCTTATTTAAAACGCTAAAAATAATTATTTGCGAATTTGTTTTTTAAGTTTTATATACAATTATTTAAATAAATAGGGGGTCAAATTTAATTTAGTAAGTCTTATCTGAAAGATTTACCCTTCAGCTTTGTAGAAAAAATCCCATAGACCTTCATTGATAAGTGAATTACCTCAGCAGTTAAAAAAGTATTTTTTTTGCAAAAATGACCCCTTTTTAATTATTTAAACAATGATCCCCTTGTATGATTTGGATACGTTCTTGAAAATTTCTTTTGTACCCACCTAAACTTTGATATAAAATTTGTTTTAACCTGTACGAATTTACATTTTGACTTTTTTTATTTTATTAGGCTACAGGTCAAATTATTAGGCCAAGCAAGGAAACATTTACTATATGAAGTTATTTCTCTCATGATTATGAATATATTTGAAAAAATATTGTTTTATTCCTTTTTTGTGGATATTATCCATTAGGTTCGCGTCTCCGCGCTCCCTGTAACTTTAAGGTGCGTTCCTTTTTTGTGCATATTAACTTTAAGGTGCGTATCCATTAGGTTTGCTGCTCCGCGCTCCCTGCAACTGCTCCAATCGATACGATATGCGCTCCTTGTAAAGGTAAAGGTGCGTATCCATTAGGTTCGCGCCCCGCTCGGCGCTCCAACCGGTGGAGATTTATATGTAGAAGAGCGCATGCCGTATCGATTGGAGCAGTTGGAGGGAGCGCGGAGCAGCAAACCTAATGGATCCGCACCTTAAAGTTAATATCCACAAAAAAAAGGAACACAACAGTATTTTTTTCAAATATGTTCATAATCATGAGAAAAATAACTTCATAATATAGTAAATTTTTCCTTACTTGGCCTAATAATTTGGCCAGGTACTGTATTAGAACAGGGAGTATACATTGATTGAATACTCTTGTTTTTAGGTATTGCGGGTATTTTCTGTTCTTTAGAATATAAGACAGTTTTCCGAATGATGCCCAGGCCAATCTTATTCTTCTCTTTATTTCTTCGGTTTGATTTTCTTTATTTAATCTAGTGATTTGTCCTAGATATATATGTTACAGTTCAAGTTGATTATCCAGTTGAGTTGGAGTCAACTCTAACGGCTGGTTTCAGTAAAAGTTGATTATAAATATAAAATGAAGATTTATATTCAACATTTACTAGTAAAAGTAGACTCCAACTAGGAAAAGTATACTCTTCCCAATGCCATTTAGTAAAAGTTGATTCTGATTCACACAAACAGTCGATTCTAGAAATTAAATGTTACTGAATATGTTCAAATTAGTCTAGGCTGTATCGTCGCCCCCGTTAGTGAAATTATTCCGATTCGAATTTTTTGCACAAACTTACTCAAAAAGAGGTCCTTATAACAAATCTACTGGGTGCCAGGCAGTACCTTGATCGATAAATTGTTTAAACAATTCTTTTTAGACAAATTCACAAAAATAATTTTTTTACTTCGAACATTTTTTTAGATCATTTGGGTTATTCTGAGCAAAAAAGGTATTTTGTGATTTTTCTCTAAAATTGATTGTTGTCGAGTCACACGCGATTTAAAATTTGAAAAATGCGAAAATAGCCATTTTCAAGGCTTAATAAGTCGGTTAAAATTCATTATTATGAAAGTCAGAAAGTGACCAAATCAAAGTTTATAGCCCCCTCTACAAGATCCAGCAGAAATTTTTGTCACTATTTTATTACTAAGCTTTATCTTTAATTATTAACAATGAGCGCTAAGTGCGTATTAGGCGGCCGTCAATGGTGAGTGCTAAAGAGATGCACCATTCCAGCCGTCCAATGGCGAATCTCACTCGCACTCACATTGACGGCCGCCCTCAATACACGGTTAGCGCTCACTGTTGATAATTAAAAATAATACCTTATTAATGAAATAATGACAAAAATTTCTTCAGGATCTTATAGAGGTAGCTTTAATCTTTGATTTTTTTAGTTTCTGACTTTCATAATATATAATATCGTATGGCATTTTTGCCTTTCGGACAGTTCCGGCGCCAATTACATATTTAACCCTGTTTCAAGTAACTAGTGTCGATGTACACTAGCCCAGGGGGACCGACGGCTTAACGTGCTCTCCGAGGCACGGTGAGACGGCTCGTGTCATTATTGGAAATGAAAATGGTTTGTCTTTAGCAGGGCTCGAACCCACGTGCACTGGCGTATGAGGCCAGCGATTATGCCGTTAATCCACGGCCGCTCGCTCGTCATTCACAATAATTATCTTTAACAGAGTTATTTAACCTCGAAAATGGTTATTTTGGCGTTTTTCAAATTTTAAGTAGCTAATAATTCGACAACAGTCAATTTTAGAGAAAAAAAGGCCCAACGGATCTAAAAAAAATTTGTACGAAGTGAAAAAATTACACACACCGGCAAAATTAGCCGAACACCTTAAAAATGGGACATGTTTGATGTCTCGAATTTCCTAAACCTGTTGTCCGGTTTAAGTGATTCTTTTAGTAAGTTATAGCCTTATTAGTTAAGAATATCGGTGTAATAATATTGTTGCTAGACAGGTACATGTCATTTTATACCGGGTGTTACAATCATACTGTCTTTTTTTCTTAAAGTTCGGAACACCCTGTGGAATATTCTAGTATATATAATATTTTAAAATTAAAACTCGATTGTAGGCTTTCTTAACATTTTCTTCTTTGATTCAGTTGCTTATGTTGGAAAATAAAAAAGTTATGTGCTTTAACAACTAGCCATGTTTTTTATCAATAAATCTTCATAGTAGGGAAGGAAAGTATGCTAAATTTGCAGTTTGTACAGATGTCTCCTATTTAAGATTTTAAAGTAACCCCCCAGCCCACCTCCGTCGGGATCGTGTTTGGTGCCATTCGGTAGATTTTTGAAAAATATTGAATATGTGTATTTTGCAGTTTTACGATCTGATGTTCATTTCGCGAAATATCGCAGGGTTCGTATTTAAAATTTTTAATTTACCCCCTCCCCTCTCCGTGGGGTGTCACGAACCCCCACGGAGGTGGGGTGGGGGATTTAATTTAAAATCCCAAAAAGGAGCCCCTAATTTTTATTGCAGATTTGGATTCTTCACGTAAAAATAAGCAACTTTTATTCGACACATTTTTTCTAATTATGGATAGATAGCGCTATAATCGGAGAAAAATGATTGTTTCAAATGGAAAATTTAATTAAAAAATGAAAAGTCCCCCACTTTATGGAAAATTAAACTTAACCTTTTTCTGATTTTAGCACATACTCTTCACAATCCAATAGGTTTACATAAAGCTCGAGTAACTGCAAATTTAGTATAATTTCCTCCCCTACTATGAGGATTTATTGATGAAAACATGGATAGTTGTTAACGCACATAACTTTTTTATTATCACACGTAAGTAAATGAATCAAAAAGAAAAATGTTAAGAAAGCCTAAATCTACAATCGAGTGGTGATTTTAATATTTTACATGTGCTAGAATATTCCACAGGGTGTTCCAAACTTTAAGAAAAAACACATCATGATTTGTACACCCGGTATAAAATGATATTTACCTGTCTAGCAACAATATTATTACAACGATATTCTTAAATAATAAGGATATATATAACATCCTAAAAGAATCATCCAAATCGGATCAGTGGTTTAGGAAACTCGAGACATCAAACATGTCCCATTTTTAAGGTGTTCGGCTAATTTTGCCGGTGTGTGTATTTTTGCGAATTTGTTTAAAATCTTTGTTTATCGCCAAACGTCACGAAAATCATTCATTATTATACTCATTTGCCCTCATTTTCGACAGTAAAGTAACACTTTGTTGTATTGAAAGAAGAATGTTACTTTACCTGCCGCGATAATTAATCAAATTAACCGAGACTGAATGCAATTGGTCAATGGCAGCAATCGATTATTTATTTGAGTGACATTAAAATTTATTTACTGTAATTATTAAAAATATTGTACAAAATTTATCTTATTATTGTTAAAATTTATGTCAAAAAGTAAAATTCTGTAGTGTTTCGCAATTATATTCATACAAAATAAATCAAAACTTTACAGATTTAGTAATTAAGTAGGTATACAATATTGATAAAACTATCGATTAGACATCAAAACCGGCCATCATGCAAAAGTCATCTGTGATTACTGTCATTACTGTCATACGAATTTTTTATTTCGTCTAAAATTTAAAAAATTTCCTCAAAGTTGTAAGTAAATGTTAATGTTTTTTATGATTGACGATACAATTTTGTACGCACTACCTCAATACTCTTTATCGAACGCGTCTGTTCCTCTGCTCGTAATATCAGACTCGTTCGATAAAGTGTCACTTTACTGACTGACTTTACTGAAATTGGTTAAACAATTTTTCGACCGCGGTACCGCGTGACACCCTGCGTATTTGTTATAAGGATTGTTATACGGATGTAGTTCTTTGAGTAAGTTTGTGCAAAAAATCGAATCAGAATAATTTACCTAACAGGGGCGACGTTACAGGCTATACTAATAAGTAGTTGAAACGGTCAAAACAAAGAAACGTACACTCATTAAAAATGCACTTGAGATTCTCGTATAATCAACATTTACTGAATCGATCCAGTAAGAGTCAACTAACTCCAACTACTAAAAGTTGATTTAAATTTTTAAAATCAACTTTTACTGCTCGTTTCAGTTGGAATTGACTCCAACTAGTTGGAGTCAACTCTAACTGAGAAGCAACTTGAACTGTAACATATATACTCTTTTACTTGTTCCATTCTTGTTTGTGCCACTGTAATTCATCTTCAGTCCTATCTTTGTCGATTATCTATCTAGTTCTTCCATCATTATTTGTAATTCTTCACTTCTTTCTGTTATTAATACAATATCATCAGCATATCGTAAGTGATTCAGATATTGCCCGTTTATGTTTATACCCAAACCATACCAGTGCAGTTGTTTGAACACATCTTCTAGCGCTTGGTTGAATAGCTTGAGCGAGATGGTATCTCCTTGTCTTACTCCTAGGTTTATTTTAATAGGTTCCGTTTGTTTCATTAGCTTAATAGTTGTTGTTGTTGCCTTATCATATATATTTGTAATTAAGTCGGTATATCGGTAGTCTATTCTGCTGTTTTGTAGGTAATTCTTTACAGAAATTTACTGGGCAGTAAATTTATTACATACTTCTCCTAAAATCGACAGTATCAGGTACGAACATGCGGAAAATACATAAATGTGCGCGGTGGAGTTCGCGATCGCAGTCGCTATATCGATGTCAAAACAAACCTTCATTTTCTTATGAGTTCGCACATACCAAGGATGTTTCACCCGTTCACCCTCGCGATATAGCATCGCATTTTACAGCGATGTCGATGCCAAAACAAAATAGTTTGTTTTACATAGCGATCGAGCTGCTGATCGCGTAGTAAATTAAAGTTTATTAGTGGTTTTTAAACTACGTGACATTCGCCGGAGATACGGCTGGTGTATTTAGTCATTTCTTGTTGTATTCAGGTTGCCACAAGATTTGGTTGTTTATGTTACTCAAATAGGAGTAATACTAATAGAAAAAAAAAAATAAAAATGAATAAAAATGGTATACATTTTTACATTTTATTGACTTACGAGCAAAATGTAAATCCGTAGGAACAATAGTAAATAATAAAACTATTTTATCTTACAATCAGTTGTCATAAAAAAAAATCAGACGCCATAATTTTCAGTCCTATAAAACGGGAACGTATCTCGAAAAATTATATGAACATTTTCCTCGCACGTGACATCGCAGCGAGAGAGACAGCATTACCATGCGCAACAGCATACCGAGTTATCTCAGAAACCGCAAAGAACACTGAAAGGAAGGTATCTTCGATATGTTCTGCCCGTCATCGATGTAAACCTCGACCGCGATCGCGACCTACACCGCGCTCATCCATGTCTCTTCGGCATGTTCGTACCCTAAGGCTACGGCTCCACGGGCGGGAAATTGACGCTAGCAGTAGCAGCAAAGTGATAAATGAAACCAACAGAGATAATACTGGGCGGCTCCACGATGCTGTAAACTATCGCTCAAGATCGGTAAAAGACGCGTCGTCAAGGTCATGTCGCAGATGGATAAGTCCAGACCCATTTTTACAGTAATTTACTGGGGCGGAGGTAAATATCTAAATTAAGAAGGGTCAAAATATTTAGATGGTCGAATTGAATCCCGGGAATCGTAATCCTTCCAATTACCTTTTAATAGCTTTTAATTTGTAAGTATTTTATTGGTTATGCATTTATGATAATCAAATATAAAATGTAATACATACAGTGCGCTCGAATAAGTGTTACCCCCTTATTAACTTATTTATTTTTAGCATATAAGCAAAACACTGGGACAGGTCGATTTTTAAAATAATCATAGTATATTATAGCATCAATGTTTCGAACTTTACGCAATGCCTTTTCAGGTGACAGACATAACTTTGATTTTTTGAAATGGGAAAGTACATCATGTGACACCTCATTTAAAAGCTTTTGAAATACTGATTACAAAAATGGATAATACTTTAATCCTATTTCAGACCGTAGGCGCAAAATTTTGATCGAAGTATTTTTAAACGCATTCATTTTTTTTAAATCCTGAGAAAACAAATAAGTATTTTTGAAAAATTTAAACACAGAATGAAAGATTACATTAATACGGGGGCTAAAAGTCCTTAGAATAAACAAGAAGTTTCATTTGAATGATATATTTGAAATTAAAAAACAGACTATATTTTCTTTTTTTTTACCCCTGTGACTTATTAAAATAAACATTATAGAAGTTCTCAGGAGCTTTTGACCCTCGATAATACTGTAATATTTAATTCTGCGTTTAATTTTTTCAAAAATATTCATTAGTCTTCTCAGGAATGGCTTCAAATAGCGTTTTCACAAATCTTTAAAAAATGACGGCATGATGACAAGCGTTGATTTTTTTGTACGCAGACAAAAGAAAAATGTAAAGCATTTTTAAAAACCCAAGGGGACAACGTAGTGACGGAAATTATGGATGACCACAATAATTGTGAATTAAACGAAGATGTGCTCAATCGTCAAATGTTAAGTAACTCCTTGAAGCGAAAGACCGTAGAAGATGTCAGTGGACCTATGAAAATGGGTGATATGAAAATTTTGCATGAGGAATTACGAAATGGCGATATTAGTACCTTGACTACCAAAGATGTGGAATTGGTCCGAAAAATATGTATAACGCCCGATGATCTCTTCTGCCTAAATTACCAAAAAGTATGGAAGAAACTCATAAACATTAAAACATTTCTAGGTGAAAACCAACAAAAACGAGGATTTTCTAATGGTAAACGACATAGAAAACCAAAGTATTATGTTTTCCTGTAACAGCATTTTACAATTTTTAACAGGTTGGGACACCATTTATGAATATAGATGGAACTTTTGAATATTGCCCAAAGTTCTTTTAAGTAAATGTTCTCCGTTCATGGTCTATATATATTCTCCATTGCAAGATAATTCGAATGGAATTCCCCAGATTAAGAGACTGGGCCGATATCAAGCACAAAAAAATCTGGGGAATTCCATCCGAATTATCTTGCAAGGGATAGTACCTTTGGTTTTCTTCTTATTGCCAAATAGACAAAAACGTACATAATACACCTAGACTGGCATTTAAATACCTTAGCATAGATTTAGCATGTCAATGTAGGCTATATTTTTTATTAAAAATATATAGGTATACATTTTTGTAACAAAACTATATGTTATAAAATAATTTATTGTTTTCTCATTCCTAGAAAACATTAAGTACACCGACCAAGCCCAGATGGCAACGGGAATCAATTTACCCATCTTCGGAACTCAACTCGGCTATTGTAAAGACGGGTTATAAAATTCTGGGGTTCACCTAGCCGATTTCTGAATCCACAATCCACTGTTAAATTGTGTCTTGTCGCTCGTAGGTGCAATTGCCATTCAATCAGATTCTAATCTTCTTTTACGTTTATTTCGCTGTGTTTGCTTGTGTTTTTGATAATGGAAACAAAATTTGAGATTGATAGTGAACTATTAATATTAGAAGTGCAAAATAATGACTGTTTGTATGATTTTAAATCAGAGGACTATAAAAATAGAATACACCTACATATTTTAATGTAAGGAATCTAAGGTTAACCTATAGCCCATTCATTACCAAACACCCTGTATATTATCTACATTTAAGTAGATTTGGCAAATATGCAAATTGCATATTTTCTATACAAAACAACGCAAAGATGTAAAATTTTGCATATTTTACAAAAGTGTGCCCATATAACTTTGATGTATAATGAAATTTCAGTTGTAACTATAGATACTCATTAAATAAATCAACAAATAGCTCAAAATTCCCAATATTTAATTTTGTTTTAAAATCTCAAGATATTATAGTTTTTTCCTTGAATATAAGGGTAGAAAACCTATTACCAGTTTATACCTAAATTTTATATAGGGATTGTCACTTCTAAAAATTCCTTTTGTTGTAAGATTAACACGTACCGTTGCAATTGTTAAAAAAATAGGATCTTTGAAAGTTCAAGCCTTTCATTCCTAACACATTTTGTTTCGTACAGTGGCGTCAGTTTTTCTTTATTTGACCAAAAACAGAATATATTGGAGTTAATTTTAATTAAGTGCTTTTTTTATACTTAGTATTTTTTCTTAGATAAACATGAAAACCAAGAGTCACAGTCATTTATCTTGATATTTTCAAGATTCCTACAGCGATTTTGATTGATATATTTAATCTAAATATTTTTATTGTTATGCAAACAGTTAGCAGGTTCTTTCATAATAAGTAGTTCAGGTACCTACTATAAACCAAATATTATCGTACATTCAAAAATTCCACAGTTAGGAATATCATTTGATGTAGTTTTTCATTGACAAATATAATAATATGTAGGTACTCAGGAGCCATGATTTTTTTTTTAATTTGAAAAGCATTTAATAATTTTATGTTAGCACCATTCGAAGTAATATCATTTGTTTGTTAAAATACTTAAATATTTAATTACCTAAACTTAGTATGTAAAATAAACAAATCGTTGTCGTGAATGCAAAGTGTCATATTTAAATACTGCACTTTTCAGAAGACAAAAAAATAAATAATATATTTACTGTGTAAGTAGTGTTTTTCTCTAAATTAGAAGATGTACTTAAAAACAAAAGACGATACATATGTATAAGCCCTAATTTGAAAAAACACTCCTCACACAGTAAATATAATTCAGTTATTTTTTGTCTCCTGAAAAGTGTAGTATTTAACATATGACATTTTGCATTAACGGCAACGAAATGTTAATTTAATACATTTTTATTCGCATCTACTTGTAAGTATCAAAATAGTTTTTAAAACATTCGTCATTTTAAAGTTTGAGAAACTTTTTCTTCATAAGTGCCTGTTTTCCTTTTTTATTGGACAATAAAATGTTTTTTGCGAGAAATATAGTTTATTATCATTATTACATAACACATAAAATCAAATAATTACGTTTTCATTAAATTTTATTATCATATCATCTTATTTTGCCAGGGAACAGCTCCTTCTGTACTAAAATAAATTGCGTATGCGTCTCTTGTTGTTAAACCGTCCACCGTTCCTCTTGTACCGGTTGTAGAAACACTTTCTAAGGGACATGTTAGAGTATCCCTGAAATTGTACCCATCTCTTTTTCGCACAAAATTGTGAAGAACACAACAAGCTTGAATTATAACATCGGGAAAAGTCACGTCTATGGGGCGATGCAAAATCCTCCATTTGTTAGCAAGTAGGCCAAAAGCACATTCCACATATCTTCTTGCTCTACTGAGCCTATAGTTGAAAATTTTTTTTTCAACGGTTGTGTTTTTGGCAGGGTATGGTCTCAGTACATTGGTACTGCAGGCAAACGCCTCATCAGCAACAAATACGTAAGGATAGTCAATCTGAGGGGCATTTGTAATTAATGCCTGGGGGCATGGTAAATTCAAGGTTCCTGAATATAGAGCTTTACCTAATTCAGTTTTTTTGAAAACGTTCGAGTCACACTCACTGCCGTAAGCTCCCACATCAATATGCGTAAAGCATAATTCTGAGTCCGCAACTGCCATAAGAACAACGGAAAAAAACTTCTTATAATTGAAAAATTCGCTGCCTGTATTCAATGGTTTTTTTAAACGAATATGTTTGCCATCTATAGCGCCACAACAATGAGGAAAATTTGCATTTTTTTCAAAACTACTGCTTATTTTTATCCAATCTTCCTCGCAAGATGGTTGTGCCATGAACTGTGGTTGGACTTTTTCCCAAATTGCTTTGCAGGTAGCTTTGATAATACGTTTGATCGTTATACGACCAACTAAGTACTCAAAGTATAGTGATCGGATGGAACAGCCTGACCCCAAGTACCTAGAAACAAAATATAAAATGAACACTTCAACGTATTACTTGGGTTTGTGTGACCTATTCAGCGTAGTGAATATAGTTAGCTTTATTAAGACGTTACCGGTGACAAACCCATTCACAAGCAAGTTTTTTAAATAAGTTGAAATAGTTGTCATATTGAACATTTTTTTTTTGTTATCAAAAATAATGTGTGGATAGAACCGCACAATCAAACGATTTATAATTTCAGGTAAATAGGGAGAAGTGTATTTTTGAAGTGTGTAAATTAAATAATTCCTAGCTGAGCGCTTTCGGCTTATAAAGCCATCTTCAGAGCTATGGTAAAAAAGTTCAAAATACCACCATGAAGAGAGATGGGTTCCATGTACGATATAAAAATACTTCTGTTTCTTATGCAGTTTTTTATTTGTTGGAAAAAAACCTTGTCTGTCTGTTTAAAAAATTGCTCAATTGCTGTTGGTTATTTTTGTATCCAAAGAAGTTAAACATCAAGAACGAGCACAAAGGACTTTGGTTTTTTAACGAAAAGTTACATTAAATATAAAACGAATATTTGATCATGGTAAAGTCAAAAAAAACCCTACCATTTGAATAGTACGGTGTCAGATAGCAGAATGCTATCTGCTATTATCTGCATTCTGCTATCTGACACCGTACTATTCAAATGGTAGGGTTTTTTTGACCTTACCATGATCAAATATTCGTTTTATATGTAATGTAACTTTTCGTGTGAAATTCCTTTGTGCTCGTTCTTGATGTTTAACTTTTCTGGATACAAAAATAACCAACAGCAATTGAGCAATTTTTTAAACAAACAGACAAGGTTTTTTTCCAACAAATAAAAAACTGCATAAGAAACAGAAGTATTTTATATCGTACATGGAACCCATCTCTCTTCATGGTGGTATTTTGAACTTTTTTACCATAGCTCTGAAGATGGCTTTATAAGCCGAAAGCGCGCAGCTAGGAATTATTTACTTTACACACTTCAAAAGTACACTTCTCCCTGTTTACCTGTAATTATAAATGTGTACAAAACTATTTCAGTCTTTACATTTGATTTATAATTTATTGTAAACTAGCTGACCCGGTGAACTTCGTTGCACCTTAGATAGTGTGTCATAATTAGATAATCTGTCATAATTTTGATTATAGATCAGTTGCTTGAACGTAATGGCTAAAAATCAATTACTCAAAATCAACTGCTCGAAAATGAATTTCTAGACATGAAAATTGATCGAAATGCAATTTCCTCGAATAAAAAAGAAAATTATATGTCCAAATATTTTATGCAAAATTTGTAAGTATGGTCGAATGAAATCCGATAGTTTTAAGGCATTCCAGAAGCCGCTACAGATAAAATGTTTTAACAACTTATTAATCATTCAGAATTAGTCGACACTTATTAAAAGTTAAAATAATTAAGACAATAACTGGACGATAACGATTTAATGAGTGGAAAACAATTAAAAATTATTTTGCATATCATATTTGAGACAGTATTTGGTTGAAAAATCTCATTTTTGCTGGCCAAAAATATATTAATTTGTCTGGACTAAATTACAGATCTGTTTATCTTAAAAGGGATATGATACTATCAACATTCACACAGTGTTGCCAAACTGGATTTTGTTATTTTGAGTCTAAATTTTCCCAGCGATCTCCGAGGGTACAATACATAAGAAAGATACATAATATGACAAAAATTATATGATATTCCACGTATACAGTACGTAAATCGTTCAGCTGGACATAGGGAACATACAATATATAGATTTAGATACATAAATACATACATTGTATTATATTGAGATAACTGAGGCAACTGAGTTTTCTCGATGACAATATGGTTGTTAGCATTAAGGGGCATTAACCTCAAAATTTACAAATCATTTCGACTGACACAAATAAACGTCAAAATATGAGAATGTAGTAGGTAGCTAAATATTTTTGGCCTAAGAGAATGGAAAAACTGTTTAGGTTTTAAAGTAAAATAAATTTTATTATTTTAATTCATACCTTAAACTTTAACTACACGCGCTGGCGTATTTTTGTACGCCACATATAAGAATTCTACTACAAATGAATTTAAAAATTTAATTTTTGTCTTTGTTTATTTATCTAACCTATCACTGGAATGTGCTTTACACTGGATTTAGTTTCGTTATAATCGGCATTCTAGGAAGATCGTGTTTCCGGTGGTGGATAACATACGCCACAATTATAGTAATACAATTAGTAATATAAGTACATATTTCAAATGTTTTTTAGTCATTATGGCACAAATATATTTTTCTTTATAAACAATACTTTTTCTCAGGTAAAAAATATCGTTTCAAAAAAATATTATTAGCAATTTTATTTATCATGGAATCAGATTCCAGTTATATATCCCAGTTTGCTTACTGAGAAGGAACTCCAAGTATCCGCTGACGCCGAGTAAGGTTTATAACAAACAAATAAGTGTAATTTTTCAAAAAAAAAAAACAAATCCGCTGTTTTTAAGTATATTTTCTTGTGGCGTATAAAGAACGCCACGCGTGTAGTTATGTTATATTTTGATGTGCGGGTAGTTAAAGGTTAAAATTCTAAATATTAATTAATTATCACAATAACAAAAAATATTATCAATCATTTAATACATGCAATAGTGTACATGATATTTTTCGTTAGTTCATCTACTAAACATAAATAAACTGGATGGTTTGCCAACGCGAAAGCAAGATTTTTTAAAAATTCGTAAAATTAAAAAATTCATATTTTATCCAATTTGAGTCCAAAAGCTAATCTGTTGCAGTTTTCTTTTATGAAATTTCCCATTGGTTCTTCTTCTGTGCTCAGAATTTTGCCACGGCTTACGGTTCGCTATTTCGGAAACGGACTGCGCTAGAGAAGAAAAAATAGCAGCGTTTTGTTCGGAATTCAGCAGGGAATCTACCTGCCAAATTTCATGAAAATCGGTCAATTCGTTTCGGAGGAGTATGGCAACAAACTAACAAAGTGTAACTAACATAACTCGACTTTCTTTTATATATATAGATGTAAAATATTTAAATGGCTATTAAAAAATAACGGTTGAAGATAAAAAAGTGAAAATTTAGGATTGCATGTATCTTTTGCTTCTACATCATACAAAATTAAGAAAAAACGGTTTGTCAAAAAATTAAAAAAATATATCAGGGGGGGCAAGCCCCTTTATGACGTACGGGCATGAATTCAGAGTTATGCCTATTCCCAGTCCGGTAGAATACACTTGTAAAATTTCATAACAATCTGATGAGCCGTTCTCGAGTTATTATCAGTGTAACTAACATAACTCGACTTTCTTTTATATATATATGTATAGATGTAAAATATTTAAATGGCTATTAAAAAATAACGGTTGAAGATAAAAAAGTGAAAATTTAGGATTGTATGTATCTTTTGCTTCTACATCATACAAAATTAAGAAAAAACGGTTTGTCAAAAAATTAAAAAAATATATCAGGGGGGGCAAGCCCCTTTATGACGTACGGGCATGAATTCAGAGTTATGCCTATTCCCAGTCCGGTAGAATACACTTGTAAAATTTCATAACAATCTGATGAGCCGTTCTCGAGTTATTATCAGTGTAACTAACATAACTCGACTTTCTTTTATATATATAGATGTAAAATATTTAAATGGCTATTAAAAAATAACGGTTGAAGATAAAAAAGTGAAAATTTAGGATTGTATGTATCTTTTGCTTCTACATCATACAAAATTAAGAAAAAACGGTTTGTCAAAAAATTAAAAAAATATATCGGGGGGGCAAGCCCCTTTATGACGTACGGGCATGAATTCAGAGTTATGCCTATTCCCAGTCCGGTAGAATACACTTGTAAAATTTCATAACAATCTGATGAGCCGTTCTCGAGTTATTATCAGTGTAACTAACATAACTCGACTTTCTTTTATATATATAGATGTAAAATATTTAAATGGCTATTAAAAAATAACGGTTGAAGATAAAAAAGTAAAAATTTAGGATTGTATGTATCTTTTGCTTCTACATCATACAAAATTAAGAAAAAACGGTTTGTCAAAAGATTAAAATATATCAGGGGGGGCAAGCCCCTTTATGACGTACGGGCATGAATTCAGAGTTATGCCTATTCCCAGTCCGGTAGAATACACTTGTAAAATTTCATAACAATCTGATGAGCCGTTCTCGAGTTATTATCAGTGTAACTAACATAACTCGACTTTCTTTTATATATATGTAATACATATATTTATATTCTATACATATTATGTATAGATGTAAAATATTTAAATGGCTATTAAAAAATAACGGTTGAAGATAAAAAAGTGAAAATTTAGGATTGTATGTATCTTTTGCTTCTACATCATACAAAATTAAGAAAAAACGGTTTGTCAAAAAATTAAAAAAATATATCAGGGGGGGCAAGCCCCTTTATGACGTACGGGCATGAATTCAGAGTTATGCCTATTCCCAGTCCGGTAGAATACACTTGTAAAATTTCATAACAATCTGATGAGCCGTTCTCGAGTTATTATCAGTGTAACTAACATAACTCGACTTTCTTTTATATATATAGATGTAAAATATTTAAATGGCTATTAAAAAATAACGGTTGAAGATAAAAAAGTGAAAATTTAGGATTGTATGTATCTTTTGCTTCTACATCATACAAAATTAAGAAAAAACGGTTTGTCAAAAAATTAAAAAAATATATCAGGGGGGGGCAAGCCCCTTTATGACGTACGGGCATGAATTCAGAGTTATGCCTATTCCCAGTCCGGTAGAATACACTTGTAAAATTTCATCACAATCTGATGAGCCGTTCTCGAGTTATTATCAGTGTAACTAACATAACTCGACTTTCTTTTATATATATAGATAACATAAGTAGCTTACGGGCTTTCAATTTTCAGGAAAGGATGTCCAAAAGCGTTGGAAAAGCTTAAAGGATTCGTACTACAGATCCCTGAAAGCTCGTGAAACAAAAAGTGGTGACGGTTCAAGCAAGAAAAGGCCATATATTTATGAAAAACAAATGGAGTTTTTAAGCTCAACCAAGACGTCCAGGCGTACAACGGGAACCATGAACAATGGGAGTACTGAAGGTGATAAGAATGCAAACACAAGTGCAATGGGAGAGGAAGAACAGGTCAAAGCTGAAGATGATACATCTACCAACGATACTGGCAATAGTGAAATTAAAAATCCACCTCAAAAAAAACGTAAAGGCGGTGGCGACTTCGATTCTCAGCTGTTAGAAATTTTAAGAAATAGCGGTAGTACAGCTGCATCATCCCAGTCATCTGTCAAAGCACAGGACGAAGACAAAATGTATCTCCTCTCGTTGTTGCCTTATGTTAAGAAAATGACAGACTTTAATAAGGTCGATTTTCAAATTAAAGTAATGGAACTAATAAAAAATCAAATACTTTCAAAACAAAAAAAGCCGAATGACTCACTTGACCAGATACATTCTCAGGCATCTTCAGGTACCAGATTTAATTATGTCCAACAACCCCAATTAATTGATCCTGCATCAATTATTAGTACGTCTATGGTTTCACCCGGCTCCAGTAGTCAAGACTCTGATGACGATATCATTTATACCATAGTTTAATTTTACATATTTCAGCTTCATTTTATAATAATTGTTTTCTCGAATACAATAATTCAGCTTATTAAATACAGTGCGCTGGAATAAGCGTTACCTCCCTTATTACCTTATTTATTTTTAGCACATAAGCAAAAGGGCGGACAGGTCGATTTTTAAAATAATCATAGTATATTATAGCATCAATGTTTTGAACTTTACGCGATTCCTCTTCAGGTGATCAGGTTGATTTTTTTAAATGGGAGAGAGCGTAGAGCGCAAAATTTCGGTTGAATTCTTTTTAAACGCATTTATTATTTTTTTCCGAATTCTGAGAAGTATTTTTGAAAAATTTAGACGCAGAAGAAAAGATTACATTATTACCGAAAGCAGAAAGTCCATTATAATAAACAAAAGGTTTCTTTTGAATGATATATTTGAAATTAACAATCAGACTAAATTTTCTCCTTTTTTCACCCCTGTGACTTATTAAAATAAACATTATAGAAGTTCTCAGGGACTTTCGACCATGGATAATACTGTAACATTTCATTCTTCGTTTAAATTTTTAAAAAATACCTGCTTATTAGTTCTCTCAGGATTTGAAAAAAATTAATACATTTAAAAGTAATTCCACCGAAATTTTGCGCCTACGCTCTCAAAAAGGATTAAAGTAATATACATTTTTGTATTTGGCTCCGAATTCCATCCTACTACATCGATTTACTTGATATTTTCACAGTAAGTAGGGAATAGCTCAAGAAACAAAGTCTACCCTATGCCGATGTGCACTTTTATCTTGGGGGTAGTTTCCACCCCTTCTTAGGGGTGAAAAATGTTTTGGTTAAAATAGCCACAGAAGAGGCTAGAGAACCTAATTTTAAGCAAAACTTGTTTTATAAATATTTTTTGAAAACTCAATACTTTTTGAATTATTCTTGGTTGAAAATTAGCCATTTTTATTGACCCGTCTGCCAAATTAGCACAGACGCCCTTCGGTTTTTTTAATTAGTACAATATTTTGTTTAACATGTGTACAGAAAAAGCTCATTTTGGAGCCCATCAAATAAGAGCGCCCGCCTGCAGTGCATCCATCGCAGGCCCTTTATCGCCGACTCTGCATGGAACCACTACAAACCAAGATGCGGCCAGATGCGGCGCTATGCATGTTGTAAATTGTCGTTCTCGTGGAGCCAAGATTTTACAGCTGTGCTGCTGCCGTAATTTTCCCGCTACTGCTAGCGTCAATTTCCCGCCCGTGGAGCCGTAGCCTTAGTCTTTCCAGTTAACATTTAGTTGCTTCGTTTTATCGACACCCTTTATCTGAAAGTAGACTAATCAATTCTTATTGTTTCAACTGGCACATAAGTGTTACTAATTTCCACGTATCCCTTTTTGCCCCAAAGTCATTATCCTCTGAGTAAGTATTGTTACAATCTCTACATGAATGGCCTATCGGTATCGATACATGTTTTAAGTATCAGTATCGCGATACAAATCTCATAATGTATTTTACTGTCTCAGTATTGCTGTATCAGTATAACAACTATCTATCTTCGTCGTTTACAACTCTCTCGCCTGGTATCACTGTCGTGAAACAGATACAAATCTCATGATACCGATCTCAACGTGAATGGGGCCCTTTAAAGTAGGGTGCATCGAAAAAATAAAAGTTGGAAATGTTATAACTAATAGCGTGAAAAAGTTGCTAGTGTTATTTTTCAGCATATTAGTATTTTTAATTTTTCTTTCTAAGCGAATTTTCTGCCCCCACCCCCCAGCCCCCAGGTACTTGAATTTTATTATATATCTGCTTTTTATGGAACTTTCAATTTACATTATTTGGAATAAAATATGTGCTAACTCGATCTAAGATCAATTAAAGAAAACTTAAAATGTTGTCAAGTACAAATTAAAACGATATTTAAAGTTTTATTTGTTTTTTCAGTCTCCCCAACCCCTTTGAAATGTCCCGCTTCGTGAGTGCGTGCGTGTAATTTTCACTTATGTTTGGTGCGATGTCTTACTTTGTTATGATTTTTGTTTGCAAATTAAAGCTTTTTAAATTAGATAAACTAGGACCATGGGGAATAAAATCAAGATGTGCTGTGGACCGCCCCATTTTTGGGCAACCGCCAAATATACCTGAAAATGTTTTACCGAAATAGAAACAAGCGATGAAATTTTGTGGTTGCAAGAGGATAAAAAAACTCAACAAGAAAGAGCCGGAATTTTCTGGTATTGCCAACTAAAACTTAAGCTCAAGTAAAAATAGACCAGGACGCATCTGTAAAAATATTAGTACATTTGGACGTTGAGAGGTGACTCAAATTTTTTTGGAGAAATTGCTTGAAAATAAATCAAATAATAATATTTGAGTTATCCTCCCTCTCAAAAAGGTCCGGAACATTGTTTAAATAATCAAAATGTCAAAAAATTAAGGAAAAATTCGATTTTTTTCTTAGTTTTTTGATTATACCTTTAAAAGTATTCATTTCCGAGAAAAGTTGTACTGAGATAAAAGTTGCGTAATTAAATTTCCTACAATATAGAATTGGTTAAAAATTTAAGAAATGGTCACTCTTGTTGAAAAATAGCAAAAATTGTGAAAAAAAAACATACAAAAACAAGTATTCGCATTTTACGTTTTTCAACCATTTATGCTACACTTAGGACCTTCATATTTCACCCTGAAAAATTTTATGACGCAGTAAAACAATATTGTAAATTTCATTAAGATCGGTTCGATAGATTTTGCAAAATAAATTTTGCAATCCAGCTTTCGTAAAAAAAACTCATTTTTTCAAAATGTTACAGGACTGAAAATAAAGCAGATAGCAAGTTGAAATTTTTTTTGCATATATAAGTGTACTGTACCTGTCATTTGCAATTTCGCAAAATTAAAATCGCTTAACACCACGGCGTCAGGAATTTTTTTAAATAAACATTAATTATTGGTGCTACGCGCAGGACAGCGGATAGGTTGCTCTGATTGGGCATTCCAATGACCTCTGATAATGATTGATAAATTTTAATTTTTATGACATTTCGATATAAATAAATAAATTTGTTTATTGCAAAATAAAAACACATACTCTATCCTTTGAAAAAACACTTTTATTAGCAAAAACTTTCTTTGTTCATATATTTTAATTTAAATAATAAAAGTTTATTATTTTTAAACATATGCAATTGTTTAAACAATATTTCACAAACAATAATAAAATTAGTTTGATTTTTGTGGAATTAAAAAATTAAAATACAACAAAATATAGAGTAAGAAAATAATATATTAGATAAAGATTGGAACAAATTTTGGTGGAAATCAACCTGTGTGAATCGAACACCGCTGTCCTGCGCGTAGCACCAAAAATTATTGTTTATTTCAAAAATTTTCTGACGCCGTGGTAATTAATCGATTTTAATTTTGATAATTGCAAATGAAAGGTACAGTACACTTCTATAAGCAAAAAAAAATTCAACTTGCTATCTGCTTTATTTTCAGTCCTGTACCATTTTGAATAAATGAATTTTTTTTGCGAAAGCTGTATTGCAAAATTTATTTTGCAAAATCTATTGAACCGATCTTAATGAAATTTACAGTATTGTTTTACTGTATCACAAAGTTTTTCTGGGTGAAATATGAAGGTCCTAAGTGTAGCATAAATGGTTGAAAAACGTAAAATGCGAATACTTGTTTTTGTATGGTTTTTTCGCAATTATTGCTATTTTGCAACTAGGGTGACTATTTTTTAAATTTTTAACCAATTTTATATTGTAGTAAATTGAATTACGCAACTTTTATGTCAGTACAACTTTTCTCGGAAATGAATACTGTTAAAGTTATAATCAAAAAACGAAGAAAAAAATCGAATTTTTCCTTCAATTCTTGACATTTTGATTATTTAAACAATGTTCCTGACCTTTTTGAGAGGGAGGATAACTCAAATATTATTACTTGATTTATTTTCAAGCAATTTCTGCAAAAAAATTTGAGTCACCTCTCAACGTCTATCTCAAAACAGATCCGCCCTGGACTAAAAACAGTACCAAGTTTTATTGTCACTCGATCGTGGAAGAACACTTAACACTTGTGCATGAGCCAGGGTGCAAATACTTCGGATATGGGTATCCGCTACCTGGTATATCAGAAAGTATCAAATCCAGCTATTGCATGTGACGAAACAGTCGTAAATACTGGCGTTAAGCGTGATGTAATACGGCTGTTAGAAGAACATCTTAAAAAACCGCTTCAGTGGTTCGTATGTCTGCGACATTCAAATGATCTACCCCTTGGACATCAAAAGAAGTTTGCTAGTGACCAAATCAAAAAACGTGAGGGTCTTCAAACTTTCTCCTATAAAAATTTTGATTCAAACGACTACTTTGAGTTAATTAACTAACAAGAATATCACCTTGCAGAAGCAGAACCACCTATATTCTCTAGATTTTCGAGTGACAATCTGCGAGATTTTATTAAGAATCCTAACTTGGAGCATTTTAACATTGAGATTGAGAAATATCACTGCCACAAACAATGTGTAGAACGGTGTGTAAAGGTTGTGACACAAGCTTCTCTAGTAGTTTGTGGATTTATAAAAACTCGAATTGATTCCAGAAAAACTATGCCTCACTTTAATGCTAAATCGGAAGACATCTTCGAATAAAATGCTTTTACCATATTTTTTTGTAATATTTATATACCTAATTTTGTACTTTGCTTTATATTTATTTTAGTATTAAAAAACTTGGGTGACGTCAGGGAGACGATAAGTTGGGTTATTTTGTTATAAAAAGAATGTTTTAGTATACTTTTCTTAAGTAAAATTTTTAATTGCCTTGTGAAACCAGAAAATATTTTCCAATTTAAACCGAATTTACTTATTCAAGTTCTATAAGGTATTGCATTTTCCTTACACAAGAAATTCGCATATTATTTAGGGGGCAGAAAATATTTTTTTATTTCAATGCAATTTTACTAAAATACTAAATAGTGTGTTAGGCAACTTTTGTGAGCTATTACATTTTCGTTTCGAAATAAAAATTTTTTTCGTCTGTTACCATTTTTTCAAAATTTTTAGTTGTTTTGGGGGGACAGAAGATATTTTCCAATTTCGAAAAATTTTTACCAAAATACTTTACAGTTGATACAACTTTTGTGAGGTATTACTTTTCCATCGCAAAAAAATTTTTTTTTTGCCTTTTTCGATGCACCCTACTTTAGAGCCTTTCCGATATGTATATTTATGTATATTAAAGACCCTAAATATGCACGACATAAAGTCGTAAGCACCTTTTTGAAGTTTTTCATGTTCCTCCAGTCGATAGAATGTTTGAACCTCTTTAAAAAGGTAAAAAAGTGAATAAAACTTGTGCTTCGCTTTTGTGATATTTTTCAACATGTTCAAATACTTTATATTAAAAAAATACAATCCCAATGCCCCGCTTCGGCTTAAAACCATATATATGTGACAAATCCATCGGATGTGCATTAACAGTCACCAGTTTTGCTGAATTTTTTTGCCGTTTATCGACCGTCAATTCTCAGTGGTGTTTTATTTTTAGTTTCCAGACATAGAGATATGCGAAACACGGTGAGGCAAAATACCGATAAAACCATCTGCTCAGGGAATTCTGCTGCAAAATCAGCGCCGCACATTTCATTTCCTGAATTGGAAAAAATATAAAGTGATATTTATCCTGTTGGGTTGGCAGCACTGATTGCCTGTAGAGATTTTCGCTACGGATATTGTGCGTTGCCGAACGAACTATGTGAGCGATAAGGAGAGTTAAATCCGTGCCGGCAAGAAGTGTTTTGAAAAGTTAGTCAACGATAAAGCTAGTTCAAGGCAAATACGCTGTGCGATATAATTTGCCTTCGGTAACTCAGCGATAAATACACCAGGGAAATAAATGTTTCTCGGGACTTTAGAATATTCCAGCAAGTATCTAGAAAGTTTTTTAGTTGGTATGTAACTATAGCAAGAAAAACTTAAATATTTTCTGCAGATCATTCGGTGTTATGTGTGTGTAATACGAAATATAGACCGTCCGCTATAACTTTTCCCATGCGGTACGATTCATTTTCAATCAAATTAAGTCAAAACATAAATTGAAACGAACGTCGATATGTATATACATTTTGTATACTGTATACTATATACTACACACATCGGCGTACGTTTCACTTTCTGTTTTGACTTAATTTGATTGAAAATGTTTTGCTCAATTAGAAATCCAATGAAATCAATTAATTTGTGGTCATCTGATTGAATACAACCAACATTATACTGAAAACAGATCCCATGGGCTGTTTTCACTCAATCATGTAGCTATGGATACCTACATTTCGTTTCATTTCGATTTTGACATTTCAAATATTCAATATTTCAAAATGTCACGATTTGGTTGTAATACTGATGAGAATATTAATGAAATTATCGAATCAAATATACCAAAGAATACTGTTTACAGTAAAAAATTTGTATGGAAACCGTTTATGGACTTTTGCAATGATAGAAAATATGAATTAGATGGAAATCGGACGGTGGAAGAATTGAAAAGAACATCATAATAAAATTATTAACAGCATGCGTAGTGGAAATACATCTTTATCAGTTATAGAAACTAACATGTCTGGATCTTCATTAAATTTTTCTAATTGTTCCTTTGTTAATTGCACATTTAAATAAATTGTTTCTGCTCTGTATTTTTTTTCATAACCAGCAAAAAATTTTCTATCCGAATAACCCTCGAACATTGATAAATGCTCAAAAAATTTTTAACAACTTTCTCAAGCTTGTTGCTTACAGCCAACAGACCTCCGCCTACGGCGTCGGTCTGTTTCCAAGCAACAAGCTTTCGAAATCTGTTATAAAATTTTTTCGAACAATTATCAATGTCCTTGGGTTATTACTACTGAAAATGAATCGTACCACATGGGAAAAGTTACAGCGGACGGACTATAGTTATTTTTCTACAACCACTATTCAAAATGCATTTTTATGAACAGTTTTGTGTTGACAAACTTGATATTTTCTCACAGTATAAGATATATGACATTAGTGTACAGAAAAGTGACGTTTCTGTGCCGGAAAGTTCTTTTAATGTGGTAATATAATGTGGTTAAGTTTTCGGCCCAGGTAGAAATTAATAATTTTTAATCAATTGTACTTTTAATTATTATACCTGCTATTCAGTGTGTTTGCCTCTCGAAATTTAACGATACTACTCAAATACAAATGACTTTCATCATCATTCTCTTTGCCTTATCCCTATGCGGGGTCGGCTTCCCTCATTGCATTTCTCCACACAATTCTATCTTGGGTCATATCATTGTTAATGCCCTTTACCAACATGTCCTGCCTTATCGTCTCCCCCCAGGTCTTCTTTGGTCTTCCTCTCCTACTCCTTCCAGGAATCTGCACTTCAGCTATTCTTCGTATTGGGTGATTAACGTCTCGTCGTTGAACATGACCAAACCATCTTAACCTATGCTCTCTCATTTTGGCATCAATTGGTGCCACACCTAGACTTCCCCTAATATACTCATTTCTAATTTTATCCTTTTTTGTCACTCCACTCATCCATCTAAGCATTCTCATTTCCGCCACATGCATTCGTTGTTCCTCTTTCTTTTTCACTGCCCAACATTCAGTTCCGTACATCATAGCCGGTCTTATGACTGTTTTATAGAATTTTCCCTTCAGCTTCATTGGAATTTTTCTGTCACAAAACACACCACTCGCTTTTTCCCACTTCATCCATCCAGCCCTAATTCTACTGCATGCATCTCCATCTATTTCTCCATTACTCTGTAATACCGATCCTAGGTACTTAAAACTATTGCTTTTCACAATCATTTCACCATCCAAAGATACCATTTTATTTGTAGTAGCTCCATCTTTAAATGAACATTCCAAATACTCTGTTTTTGTCCTACTAAGTTTTAAACCTTTTTCCTCCAGAGCTTGTCTCCACTGTTCCAGTTTTTGTTCTAAGTCTCTTTCACTATTTCCTACTAACACGACATCATCAGCATACATTAAGCACCATGGAATGTTACCCTGTAGTTTCGCTGTTATCTGGTCCAAAACTAATGAGAATAAATACGGACTAAGCACAGATCCTTGGTGCAATCCTACTTTCACATGAAATTTCAAATACAAATGACTTTGTAATAATAATTTAGATACGGTTTTCACTTATAATGGTTTGATTTAATTTGTTTGAACATGAATCATGACGTTTGGGCAAAGATAAAATGGAACAACTATATTTAATATTTTGTGACGTTTGAACTTTTTCTTGATTTAACATCACGGCAACGCGGAACTTCCAACTATGTGGGTTGCTAACCCCGAGGGGGAACCTAGAGTGCAATTAGGGAGATTACGACTTTATTAAGAAAATAAAAAAAATTTATTAGAACTTTTGATAGGTATATTATGGAAGGGTTCAACGACGTACAAAAAAATGTTTTAGGAGGCTCACTAAGGAAATATAATACCAACTTATCGTTTTTATATGGAGCCCGATATAAAAATCGTATACATTTTTAATTCTGTTTTATTTACCTGATATGACATTTATTATCGTCAGTATATTCAGTCGTTGAAGCTACTCTGCAAATAAAATGTTTATAGTTGGCGTCATGTTAAAGGCACTTAAAAATAAAACACTCGGTAATGCATTTTAACATTTTATTATGAGGATACTAATTCAGAATATTATATTATTCAACGAGCATGTAATGATGGCTATTACTCATTACATGCAAGTAGAATGCTATACTATTTCTAGGACCTTTTTTATTTTAATTAATAAAAAAATACAATTGTTACAAATAATGTACATATTTATATTTAACTATATATATTATAATTATATCACTATATATGTTACAATATATTTAAAATATATAACACAATATATAACTTTATATAAAATAAACACAATATAAGTTATAGATTTTAATAAACCATACAGTCGGAAAAATGAAAGAACGCACATGCGTCATCGATGATATGCATACGAATCAAATCAAAAATTTCTAGTCAAAACAAAGCCTAAACTAAGTTAATACTGAAAATAAACGGATGTGACTACTATCCCACCGTACGATGTTTCGCTATGTAAGAATGTGTCAAAAAAATTTTGTGATGTTATTCTTTTTCTGATAATATATATTTATTGGTGATAAATGTTACTATTACTACCGTAATTAATTATTTGATATAGATTAATAATAAAAAAATAATAAGTAAGCAAATATAATAATATTATGAATTTCTCCATGTTAAAGTTGCCAGTGGACGTAAATAGTAACGGGAATTTAAAAAATGTCGTTTATGTCAGCTGCATTAAGTGATTTAAAATGAAAGTAAACTTAATGAATTCAGATCATTAGGTATCCAGATCATTTTCCAGACATTATCTGCAAATAAATGTACATTTGTAAAAATATACTAATCTGTAATTTCATACACTATGGTTGAAAAGTCAGGGTAATATGTCCACGTTTGGCAAACTCATAGACAAAAGTTAACCATATTGACAGATGATTACTTACAAATTTTATTGACGTATTTTAATTAAATAAATACTTACCAAACCAAAAATACAATACAATATCAAAATAGCTCTTAAAAGAACTGTGTTTATTCAAGTAAATACGACTGATTATTAAAATTTATAAACTCTACCGAACCTAACCCAGTTTCACTGTCAAAGTGACAGAAATCGAATCTGTCAGATTATAGTTGACCAGCACGATTACTCGAATAGTAGTTTATACAATCATTATCTCTACTCATGTTGAATGTTTTTCTAAGAATGACATTAGAAGTACAGAAGTAGTCAAGTGTAAGTTAAAATTTTCTACTAAATTAATATAACTACGTTAAACAATTGTATCACTTGTCTCACTCTGTCAATTATAAATACGTAACTGCGTATATCTTGGATAATGTTTTTGCTTAGTAGACAACACTTAATAATAGGGAGTTTTTGTACACACAAATACGTAAACGTAACGCATCTTTTTGACATATACGCTTGCGCAGTAATGGTTGAACTCCCGTATCTCGATACGTATTACCTAAAGTAACGCTCTAATACGTACGTGAGAACGCATCCCTATCGAGACGAAAGTCACCGAATGCACACGAGCATCTTGCCCGATTACCTACCAAATGAACATTTCATCAGCGTGACAGCGTACCTACTACCCGTTTATAAACATTTTAAGGTTATATTGGTTATTGGTTAAAAGTCTATTTGAGTAAAATTATTCTGTGTTTGTAATTGGAAATTGGAACTTCATAATAGATTTAAAATTTTATTGTTTTTAAGTTTTCTATTAATAAAGCAAAACAAACAAATCTTGTATTAGTTTAAGAAATACAGTGATCACCACAATTAATAAGTAGATAAACAAATGACCTAGTTTCAGTAAAATTTGCAAATAAATATTACCAAACTATTTACATTATACTGGAATTCTGATGTAGGTACAATAATTTACAACTAAAAAGTAGGTATAAACAAAAATAAAAAAATTTTAACCTAAGGAAAAATAATATTTTTATATTTAAATGGAAGCAATTAAAACCATACAATTTCATCATTCATTTATCTGTTTTTACATTTGTATATTAATTGTATATTGTGTGAACATTGTTTTATTTTTTTAATGTCAACGGAATTTAAAAATGACTTTACGATTTGCTTTACGTTACGTTAAGGCAGTTACAAAAACTACCTATTTTAACATTCATCCTCTACGACACGTTAGTTGCTTTACGTATACGGAGATGCGTTACGTTACGTAGCAACAAAAACTCCCTAATCTATCTTTCTCGTTTGTTATTAAGTAAAACATATACTGACTCATTGTTACAGTTAAAAATCCTTTAAACATTTTTCGAAGTTAATTATTGATATAAATTACAATAATTATTGTGTTAAACAAACAAGTTCAAGAAATTTTATTTGCAGTTTATATAAGACTAATATTAAAAATGACATTCGCCACTTGAACCTAACTTCAGCCCGTGAGTAATTAACTATTACTCACGGGTAAAGTTGTAATGATATGATACCACAGCGGGCGATGGGCCGGTCGATCAGAGACGACCGTAGGAGTATCCGTGTTGGCGCATCCCCTCTTCATAACACCGCTGGGCGAAACTGAAGAAGTGGCATCGAGAGCATATTTAAGACGATCCAGGAGAATCATAAGATCAGTTGTTGCTAACGTATTGAATTAGAAATAGCTCTATGTCAGAGATGTACCGGATTTGAGGTGGTACTATGTCGAGGTAGACGTCACAGTATTGACGTGGCGTTCCACCGTAACCGTTACCGCAGTGAGCGGTAGTAACGATGGACGGGTGACTGTGTGTCACTGTTTAATGTTATCGCATTGAATTGAAATGCGATGTCTGGGTCTGAAAATGTAGATATGTTGATTCCGCGTAGCGAGATAGTTATTGTATATATACTGTGTGGTGTATGGTATCGTTTTAATATTTCTATTATGTTCGAATGAGAGTAATAAGCAAAATGTTTATTTTTCCTTTGCAGAAGATATAATTATATTTTATTTTATTTATTTTAAACTGTATATCATTATCTTAAATATATTTACTTTGTTTTTTAACATGTGTTTTACTGAGTCTGTCGGTTCTATTATCTATTCAAAAATAGTGAATAATGAGCATGTTATTAAACAGTTTTATTTATCAAAAATAAAATCATACCTTGAAAAGAAAGTAAATACTTAACTAGTCATTGTTGGTTCAAAGTAAATTAATGTTTTTAAATGATTGATTCCATATTTTATAAATAAAATTTTCACCAAATAGTACACACTGTATTTTATTAGCTGTTTAGTTTCCATTTATATTTTTTCCGATATAATACTATATATAATGATAAATTATCAGAAAATCGCATGGCACTTTAATAGTTATTTAACCAACAAGTGTATTAATAAGGGCGTTTAACAATTGAGACATTTTAACGCGTGAGCGGCGCGAGCGCGTTAATAGAGAGATTTTGCACCTCTTATTTTGCAATTCCGTTATGGTTATCGTTATACTACGTCTGCTTAGTAGCGAATATATGATCCGTTATCGTTATTAAACATAAGGGATTCCGTAATTTACAGAGGTTTAAAGTAGTGCTTATCGTTATCGTTATAGTAATGGCTAAATTGCTTTGTTGCCAGAATGTAAAAAAATCAGTAAAATTACATTTACATAGATTATAATTTTGATGACCTATAAATTAAAATATCAAAAACTGTTCAAGTATATGCTTAAAATTACACTAACGTTGTGAAGTGAGGTTATGTTTAAATAACGATAACGATGACACGAAAAACCTTTTTGACAGGCTGCAAAAACTCTGCTTTTTTAACGTTGCCGTAATCGTTATGCTTAATAAAGTTAACCATAGCATAGCGGAGCGAAAATCAGCGGTTATTTTAAGAGGTGCAAAATCGAGATTGTTAATCGCCATTTTAATTCACGAGTTCGTTACAAAACTTTTTCGTCGACCGTACTTTTCAGAAATAAAGATATCTTAGTTTAACTTGTTATTTACTTAACGATAAACAACAATTTTTTCAGCTTTCATTAACTTTATTTAAAGTTTAATTTTCCTTAGTGGTAGTTTTATTATTGTAAACATTAATATTCTAAATAGTACAATTACGGAAATAAAAGGAAGGTATTGAGGTATTCGCGATAAAGGTGGTAGACGCGCAGTGACTAATGGCGATTTGACAGTTCTCAATATGTAAACAAACCAAAACTGACAAACTACTGAATTTATTTGTGTTATAAAATGTATGTTGTGTTGCCTATAATAAAATCGTTCATTAATAGAAAATCATTCATTAATAGGGGTCATTAATCAATGATTTTGAGGGTGTTAAAATTGATCATAAATGGACGGTCGACGGAAATATAATTTAAATAATACCAAAATTGAAAATAATCGTTTCGTTTTAATTCAATTCGAGTTTCTTGCCATCCTCTGCACCGATGTTTCGGAATCTATTCATTTTCAAAGAGGCTTCGCAAGAAGACTGATTTGAATAAAAATGAATGGGAAATAAGCCACAATTTACCTAAAAAAATAATTTTATTAACGTTTCGACGTCCACATCGAACGTCGCTGTGTTCTACTTGTTTTATATAAAATGAAATATCGTTACATCTTGTAAGATTATTTCTTCTCATCGCATCGAGTAGGCTTTGGTAAGATTAGCATGGAAAACAAAACAAAACTTGTGTCATCTGTGTTACCTGTCACAGTTTACTGTTGCGACGTAGAGTGTTGTCAACAAAAACATTAATAATTTTGAAAATTATGAAAAATACTATATGCATTCGGTATAATATACTGATTGCCAAAAGAATGTTATTACTGCATCTGAATTATATTTTCATCGATATCCAGAAAGAAGGCAACCAGACACGAGAATTTTAAAAAGCTTGATTCAAATTTATTACTGTATGGAATGTTTCGTAAAACCACGGCGCCCGTACGAAAAAAATAATGAAGCGAGAGTTGTAAACACGTTCGGTTATATCGTTATATACAGACGTACCATAAAACTTTATTACGCCAAATTGAGAAGGAAATAGGCATTACAAAGACAAATGCTGTGAGAATTTGAAAAAAAAACATAAATTTAGGCTTTACGGTACATCTTTCCGATAAAAATTACACTCAAACGAGTATTTGAGCATACCTACAATTTGCAGAATGATATAGGTACAGTGCTAGTCTACAGTTGCCTCCCCTCGTATCTTCTGAACGGTTAGGGGTTAGGTCTTTATAATACTTAATAAAATTTTGAGGGAGGAAATCAACGGGTGTAAGTTTCTCAAATAGTCATAACAGGTGACGTTATAGTGATAGTGTGACAGATGACGTTACACAGCCAATTTGGCCGATTATTTCATTCATAGGAGATTATTACCAATAGAAAGCTACAGAAATCTGAATTAAATCGATAATTTTTGATAATTGCCCGTCGTTAAGTATATTACGTCAGATGCCCTTCGTTGTTACGAAAAAATACACTCAGTGACATTAATGACAATTAATGTTTTAAAAATTATAAAAGTGATGACTTTCAATCGTCAAATATTTATAAAAACTTTGTGTTTAATTGTACTAATTTGTCCTTACATAAATAAATTACAATCAAATTTTGGTTTTGAACAGTTTTATTCATGAAATAATCGCAACAAATTGCACTCGAACTCTAAAATTAATATAGAATTTTTGCCCTCGTGACACTTTAACATAATTTCACTCGCCTTTGGCTCGTTAAATTAAAACTGTCAAAGTGTCACTCGGGAAAAATTAAATAATTTTAGAGCTCTTGTGCAATTACTACTGATAATTTTAAATGAGACCATATGGCAAGTGATATCTCGATTGACAGGTACTGAAAACACCTATTCAATCATACTTCAATTTTGTTTGAATTTAAGTTGATTTTAATGAATAAATTAAATAAATACTAACATAGTAAATCAAAAATGTATATAACCATTTTCAATTTCGTTGCAACACGAAACTACAGCCGCATCATCATTCCAGTTCATTCAGAGAGTGCAACAAGCACCTCTACCGGTTTCGAAACTTATTAGTCTCTCATCAGGAGGCACATATGCTGCTCTTTCTGACCCAACTAGGACAAATCCCGGCGTGCAGTCACGGATTGCAACGAACGAAATGGCAGGGATGCCCTAGCGGCAACTGCTATCAAAAAACTAAGTTTTCAATCTAATAGCACATAAAACAACATCCAAAAATGTTATTCTACATCCTACCAGATTGGAAACAATGGGAACCTTCTCTGGTAACACCTCCGAGGCTTCTACAATTTGCAAGCCATAACGGATGCTGAGACTAAGGAAGATGAGGGAATTTTACAATTTATAATCTGATCAGCGCGGTAAAGTTCCAACGAGAATGGTTCCCTTCGTACTCCAATGAGAGTAAACATGTAAATCAAAAATGAATATCCATTTTCAATTTCGTTGCAACACGACACTAGAGCCGCATCATCATTCTAACATAGTAACTACTAACATAGTAGTTTCACATTTAATTAATCCTTAACTACTGACGGATGTTTCAGGCCGTAGACTCTGACATGCGGTATGTCATATCATTGCCTATTCTCCTTTGTTTTCAATATGAATTTGTCGTATGTATATCTCTTTATTTGTTTTTTACATCAACAACGGAATGATTCTCCACACTGTTTTAGAACAAAATACTGCTCCAAACAAATAAACTTTATTTTTTCAAAAAAATTATGAACGCATGCGTAACATTAAAAAATGGTGGAGATTCTTACAAAATCCTTTATAAACTGAATTACAAAAAAACTTGAGTATTGGTAACTAAAAAATAATAAAATAATGTTGATTGCAGGTAGTGATGTTGAAAAAGTAACTATTCGTTACAAAGTACTCGTTACTTACGAATACCGAAAGTAACGATTACTATACAGAGAGGTAAATCGTTACTTTGATTACTATGATTACTCTGATTACTCTGATTACTTCGTTACTTCGTACCAATTAGTCTAAGAGCTAGTGAACCCTCCGACTAACGGTCGTCCTGTAAGGCTAGAAATTTTTCTAGTGATAATTCATAGCACACCAAGGCTAAAAACCATGACCTGGCAGGCCTCAGCGGTGCACGTGTATCTACCAGGTGAATCGAAAAGTGCAAATATAGGGGGTAAAATAAACTTTCTCCTGTAAGGTTTAAATTTAAGTATGTGTTTGAGTAAGTCATTTAGAAGAAATGTGTACAATGACAGGCGATTCTGAAGAGCATAAGACCTTGCCAGGCGAGGGGAAAGATTAGGGGTTTTTCCTAAAATTATTCTTTTTGCATCGAACAATTTTTTTTTAGGTTTTTTGAATCATTTCAAACAGAAAACGTCTTTAGTGATTTTTCTCTTACGTTATTAGTTTTTGTTATATGAGTGATTGAAAATTTTGAAAATTGAGAAATCGGCCATTTTTAACAATAAATCGGACATTTATCTAAAAATTTCAATGTTGCCAAGGTACGTAGATATTCTTTAAATATTGATTGACGAAATCCCGAAGAGTTTTTTGCAATAAAATATCGAAAACCCCTTTGTTTTTTTAATTGCTAATCAAGCATGTGCGACACTAGTATAAGTGAGGACGTTTGAGTTTGCATAAATTCATTATCTCGAGAATGAGCAAATTTCAAGAGAAATCCTCAGACAGGTCGATTTTTATTTTTGAATTAGGACTTTTTGGCATATATATAATACTACTGACGTCATCCATCTGAGCGTGATGACGTAATCGATGATTTTCTTAAATAAGAGTAGAGGTTGTATGATAGCTCATTTGAAAGCTTATTTAATTCTCTATTCAATAGTATAAACATTAACATAATTATTTATACAGGGTGTACAAAAAAAATTTTTCTTCTATTTGTCAAATTTAATCAAAGTTAATTTAATAAAAAAAATTTTTTTGCAGTCTTATGCTCTTCAGAATCGCCTGTCATTGTACACATTTCTTCTGAATGACTTACTCAAACACATACTTAAATTTAAACCTTACACGAGAAAGTTTATTTTACCCCCTAAATTTGCACTTTTTGGTTCACCTGGTAGATACACGTGCACCGCTGAGGCCTGCCAGGTCATGGTTTTTAGCCTTGGTGTGCTATGAATTATCACTAGAAAAATTTCTAGCCTTACAGGACGACCGTTAGTCGGAGGGTTCACTAGCTCTTAGACTAAATCGTATCAGAACGAGTACCTATTTTGAGTACATATTATTATATATGTACATACAATCAGTTATATCGGAATCGGACCGGTATTCCACGAGTGTTCGTAGAGTTAACTAAAATTTTATCTATGAAGGGCGAAGGCTATGAATAGTTTTACAGGATTATAGGGCGCTGAGAACTGAGAAGTAGCTGAAACAGAGGGAGGTTAAATAATTTAACAAAACATGAACCAGAAACAGATGTCTATACGATTTGTAGGTAGATAATTCACAGAATTTCACAGATGTTAGTTCCTTTGAAAATAAAAATGCAACACATTAGATTTTAATAATAAATACACTAGTGATGTAACGAATGTCATTGTTTTAACATTCGCGAATACGAATGCGAATGGGAATATCTGCTACTGACATTCGCGAATGCGAATATCTGCTACTGACATTCGCGAATGCGGATGCGAATGTCCAGTTTTTTAATTTGATTCTATTTTTGTAATGTTTTCTAAATTTTTAATGAAAAGTTAATTGATATTTAGTGTAAATCAATCTGATACTTATTACATAATACCAAATAATAAAAAAAAATGAAGGTTGATAATGTGATTATACAAGGTTAAGTTCTATCTATCTGTTGCCTTTCATTTATCCAAAGTTGAACGTAGGCCTCCCTCTTATTTTCCACTCTTCTCGGTTCAGTGCTAATGCTGTCAATCTGGTCCTTGCGTATCTCTTTAGGTCATTCGACCATCTCGTCTGTGGTCTGCCCCTTCCTCTTTTGTAGTCCCAAGGTCTCCAGTGAGTTATCGCTTCATTCCATCTTCCGTCTCTTTGTCTGCTGTTGTGTCCTGCATATTTCCATTTGAGAGTAGCTGCATATTTGAGGTTAAGTTACCTTTTCTTAAGAGCAAACAGTAGCGATCAACAGGTAGCAACAAACGCGTTCTAAGATTGCGGCTCTAATTTTGAATATTTTGTCGAGATATTTGGCACACATATTCGTAATACAATAAAACCTCGCTATAACGGACTAATTGGGGGTTCGTTAAAGCTGAAAGTCCGCTATATAAAAATAGGTTTAAAATCAATCAGACTATTCAGAAATGTGTCCTCATTATGCTATAATAAAAAGTTTATTCAATTTCTTTGTAAAATATAGCGTTTGGGACCCCGTTGTTATGCAATGTATCTTGGTATGGGCAGGGTTAAGTATGTATAATATTAACAGGAAGTTTTAAAAAATTTTACATTTGACCATATTGTTTGTCCGTTATATCCGAAGTCCGTTAAATAGAGGTCCGTTATATCGATGTTGTACTGTATAATAAAGAATGGCGGTACAGAGCCCAATTTCAGAAATATGTTATTATGTGGAAATTGCTCTATAACTAAATAAAATATTGAAAAAAGGAGCCTGTCCGCCATTAAGAAAGACAAAAAAATACACTTTCTTCAAATAAACTTTTTTATCCCGTGCCTAGATTTTGTGTCACATTGGAACTACTAAAAATCGATTTTTTTATAACAAGAAATCGAACGTCACTGACTTGGCAACATTTCGCGCCTATGTGTATAAAATTATTGTTTTTGATAGTATAAACGTCACTGTCAGTGTCGAATTACAGACGCACTGTTGCCTCACTTTTGAAAGTTCGCAGAACTTTCGCAATCTTAGACCGCGTTTGTTGCTACCTGTTGATCGCTACTGTGTGCTCTTAATAAAAAAAGATGAGAAGTGAATAGATTTTGATTTTATTAACCTAATATTATCTTAAAATTATTTTTTTTCTGGTTTTCATATTCGCAAAACATTCGCACAAATTTAGCGAATGCGGATGCGAATGCGAATATGCAAAAACATGCGAATATTCGCGAATGCGAATGCGAATACGAATATTCGTTACATCACTAAAATACACACTATTCTTATCAGTACTAGAAAAAAATAGCTTAGATTGGAAAATATGTAGAAATGATAATATTTCTAGACTATGATCATCAACTTTAAGGCCGATTCTCACTAGACGTGCAAGAAACCGGCAAGGCACACGCTCGGCACGGGCAAGGTTTTCACAGCCAATTCACACTGAGACAGGCTTGCCCCCGTTCTCGAACACAGTCAATGAGCATTTCATCTTAGTCCAGAAAGCCACTGCGCATCCGCTAGGGAAAATATTCTAATTCGGATTTTTTGCACAATCTTACTCAAAAAGGACTCCTTTTAACAAATTTGCATGTTGCCAGGACCAAAAGGTGGTCAAAAAATTTTTAAACGTTTTTTTTTTGTTTTTTTCCTAAAATTATTTATTTTGCATGGAAAAAAGTTTTTTTGGGTTTTTTCTATCATTCCAAACAGAAAAGGTCTTTGGAGACTTTTCTCTAAAAATGATAGTTTTTGACATATAAGCGATTAAAAATTGAAAAATTGCGAATTCGGCCATTTTTAACCCTCAAAAACTATGTGAAAAACTGAAAATCTGAATGTTGCCAAGGTAGGTAGATATTCTTTAAACATCGATTGATGAAATCTCGAAGAGTTTTTTGCAATACAATATTCGAAACTCCTTTGTTTTTTAATTGCTAATCAAGCGTGCGCGACACAATATTTTCCACCGACAGTATGCTGCAAATGAAAGGAATAAATTCGTTATTTCGTAAACCGGCGACTTTAAGGAAAAATCCCGAAACAGGTCGATTTTTATTTTTAAGTTATGATATTGTGCGTATATGGTATACTAGTGACGTCATCCATCTGGATGTGATGACGTAATCGATGATTTTTTAAATGAGAATAGGGGTCGTGTGCTAGCTCATTTGAAAGGTTCTTCAATTCTCTATTCAGTAATATAAACATAAACATTTACATAATTATTTATACAGGGTGTCCAAAAAATGTTTATTAAATTAAATTATTTGACTAAAAATTAGTAGAAGGACACCCTGTATAAATAATTATGTAAATGTTTACATTACTGAATAGAAAATTGACGAACCTTTCAAATGAGCTACCACACGACCCCTATTCTCATTTAAAAAAATCATCGATTACGTCATCACGCCCAGACGGATAACGTTACTAGTATACGATATACGCCACAATATCATAACTTAAAAATAAAAATCGACCTGTTTCGGGATTTTTCCTTAAAGTCGCCGGTTTACAAAATAACGAATTTATTCCTTTCATTTGCACCATACTGTCGGTGGAAAATAGTGTCGCGCACGCTTGATTACCAATTAAAAAACAAAGGAGTTTTGAATATTGTATTGAAAAAAACTCTTCGGGATTTCATCAATCGATGTTTAAAGAATATCTACCTACCTTGGCAACATTCAAATTTTCAGTTTTTCACATAGTTCTTGAGGGTTAAAAATGGCCGATTTCGCAATTTTTCAATTTTTAATCGCTTATATGTCAAAAACTATCATTTTTAGAGAAAAGTCACTAAAGGCCTTTTCTGTTTGGAATGATCCAAAAAACCTAAAAAAACTTTTTTGCATGCAAAAAAAATAATTTTAGGAAAAAAACAAAAAAAAAAACGTTTAAAAAAATTTTTGACCACCTTTTGGTCCTGGCAACATGCAATTTTGTTAAAAGGAGTCCTTTTTGAGTAAGATTGTGCAAAAAATCCGAATTAGAATATTTTCCCTAGCGGATGCGCAGTGGCTTTCTGGACTATCTTGCTCCGATGAAAAAGCAGGTCTCTGTTGACGCTTCATCGTCTATTGTCACCTTCAGTCACCTATAGTGACCTTCACGGCACATGCTAGGCAAAGATTGTTCCGAAAAGAACGTCGCATGCAAAGCCCGTCGCTTGCCGGTGCCTGGCACGCATAGTGTGAATTACATCCCGTGCAGTGCATAAGATTGTATGTAAAATGTATTTTGCCGAGCCGATGCCTTGTCCATGCCGAGCACTTGCCTTGCGCTATAATGAGAATCAGCCTTTAATTTTACATGTAGGCATGATATTGTTTTTATTAGACCAGGGCATTTAACACTAAAAACACATCTATTTTTAAATATAGTAGATACAGAGAGATTTTCAACTTTTTGCATTGTAATTAGGATGACGTCTGGAAAAAAGTCTACAATAGAAAAAGGTCACCTTGTTTACGTCACCTGTTATGACTATTTGAGAAGCCTACGTCCGTTTATTTCCTCCCTCCAAATTTCACTATTTTAAGTACAACCTTTCAAAAGATACGAGGAGAGAGGGGACTTTTGACTTGTATAGGCAAATAAGCTGCTCGTCAAAAGTTAGGGATATAGAAAATTCTGCTGAATTTTTATAGTAGATTTTTTCGTGTGAACAGATTAACGGATTCCGCGAATTTTTTTTTTATTATTTTAGACTTTTCTTTAGTATTTACACAGTTATGCAAAGGTTTACTCAAACTTTTTTTTTTGTACTTATACCGGGTGGAAGAAAAGAAATGTTTTTCTTATGTTAAGTTTGAGACGCCCTGTAGGGAGGACGAGGTACAAATGGGAGTATATATCGAAATCGTATTGTAGTCTTGTGTTTTGTGAACATTTTGTTTTTTGAATGTCCCTGATATCTTTAGAAATAAAAAAAAATAAGCGTTTTTGTAATTTAACATGTGTTTTAACCGGAACAAAAGTTTGAGACACCTTGTAGGGAGAAAAAGGTACAAAGGTGAGTATACCTCGATATTTTGTTGTAGTCCCATATTTTGTGAATATTTTATTTTTTTAATTTCTCTGATATCTTTAATAACAAAGAAACTAGACGATATTACTCTTTAATATGTGTTTTAACTGACGACATGCGTCACATCACACATGTGAAACATAGAAAAACATATTAAAGAGTAATACCGTCTAGTTTCTTTGTTATTAAAGATATCAGAGAAATTAAAAAACAAAATATTCAAAAAATATGAAACTACAACATAATATCGGGGTATACTCACCTTTGTGCCTTTTTCTCCCTACAAGGTGTCTCAAACTTTTGTTTTAGTTAAAACACATGTTGAATTACAAAACGGTCTATTTTTTTGTTTCTAAAGATATCAGGGACGTTTAAACAACAGCATGTTCACAAAACATAAGACTACAATATTATTCTGATGCACATTGAACCAAGGATCCTTATTGGTCAACATACAATTACTAAAACAATCGGACATTGATAGCTTCTGACCATTTTCTTTGATTACGTAAAGTAATGTTTAAATCAGTTAGGCCACTATGGCTCTCATGGCATCATATAATGCTGTCTTTGTGTGTTCTATTCACATCTTGCAAACCTTAAAATATAAACAAAAACACTTGGACCTCCCACAGACTAGGTCACTTTCTAAATTTTTACTCTTTATTCTACTTGCTAGGGGCTAACACTCAGCCAAATTTCAAATTTTTTCATTCGTGCCCATCAGGGATATAAGGTGTCAAACTTTGAGATTTTTCAAAAATTTACATTTTTGAGATTTTTTTTTTGAAAAAATTTATTAAGTCTCAAAGTTCAAACTTTTTTTATTTAAAGTATGTACGTATGTCTTTTCCAGAAAAAAATTACACACCATTATCGGCTTGCCTTATGCTGTTAAAAAATGCTGAAAATGGAATTTTATCAGTTTACCTTTTCAAATTTTGAGGTTTATTTAAGGCCTTAAGGGTAGTTTGAAATTAAATAATGCTCTAGGCCGTTTTTTTAGAACATACTTTTTAAAATAGTTTGGTTTTTGATTTATTGTTCTAGGACAAACTTCAGTGAAAATATTGGCTAAAGAGCGAAGCCATGTTTTCCGTGAAAATGATCGATACGCTTTAACAAAAATGGCCGTCATTTGCAAACTAATTTTTTTTTTAAATAAAATGAATGGAATTCTGTAGTCTCTATAGACTGAAGTTTAAAAGGTAGAAAAATAAAAAATATTAAAAATGGTCAAGCAACCAACTTAATTTATATTGGACCACTTGGCATGGATTGACCCATTTACAAAGTTATAACCAATTTTATATGAAAATCGTAACAAGTTCAACTCCCTGTATAATAAAAATAAGCACAACGGCAATGATGCCATATTTTTTTATTTATTGTCAAAATTTTCGTAAATGATTGATATTGCTAATTTCTTTATATTGAACACAGGGTGAGTCAAAACGCAAGTACATTATTTTCTCAGTACTTTTAAATGGAACATCATGTATTTTATATCACTAACGAAAACTGCCATTACCGTTCTTTAATTTTTATATAGCATTCCCTGTCTAAATTTATTAGTTTTCGAGATATTTTCATTTTTCCATGGACCAGTAGCGTTGCCACCCCGATTACCAGAATTTAATAAACTAGACTGAATGAAGGTCATAAAATGCCTTCAACAACAAGAGATGATATGAAAAATAGAATACAAAGTGTATTTTGAAGTGTTAATTTACAAATGCTTCGTAGTGTAAGTAACTCATTCAATTACCGTTTTTAGGCATGCATAAATGTGTTAGGAGGTCATTTTGAACAACTTATGTAATTAAGTATTTAAAATCTTTTATTAAAAGTAGCTTTTAATTTTTTCAAAAATGTTGTATTTTGTGTGTTTTTTTTTTGTAAAATTTATGACTAATAAATTATTGTTCTTTCTTTATTTGTTACACCTACATACAAAAGTAGTTTTTAATTGTTTCAAAAATGTTGTATGTTGTGGTAGTGTTTTTTTTTTGTAAAATTTATTACGAATAAATTATATTTCTTTCTTTATTCTCTACACTGTTACATTTATTAACACATTGATATAATCAGTAATCGTAAATTGTCAGTTTTAGACAAATCAGTCATGGCTTACTTAAAATTTGGAAATATTTAGACCCGTAATTAGCAATTTGCTCTGAAAAATGAAAATATCTCATCTCGAAAACTAATAAATTTAGACATAGGGAATACTATATAAAAATTAAAGTACGGTAATGGTACTTTTCGATAGTGGTATAAAATACAGGGTGTTCCATTTAAAATTACTGGGAAAATAATGTACTTGCGTTTTGACTCACACTGTATTCAATATATAGAAAATTAGAAATTTATGAAAATTTTAACAATAAATATGGCAAAAAATATTGCATCAACAAACCATTGCCGTTGTGCTTATTTTCATTTATACATGGAGTTGAACGATTTTCATATAAAATTGGTTATAACTTTGTAAATAACCTGTAAGCCAAACCTTTATATTTTTGTAATGGAGAAGTTAAGAAGATAAAATACAGCATTGTTACAGCACCCTGTAACATTCTAATTAATTTTGAAATGTGAAGCTCAAAGTTGACTACAATTTTTGTTATTAACTTTTATTGCGATCTATTACTATAACGAATCTACGGAGCTTTACCCCACTAATCAATCACCCTGTATAGAATTATTGTATCAAAAACTTGTTTGAAGAAAATGTATAAGCCTTTTTAGAAATTCAACTTTTAACGTGTTTGAAGTAATAAACATATATTATTTTAACTCTGAAAATTAACATTAACTGAAGATCATGTATCCTTGATTCTATTTCCTATGCTTAATATCCACAGCTTCATTTTTAATCCAGAACTGTCTATTTTACAAAGTGTTTCTCTTAGCTTATAATCCTCAAAATCTCACACACAAACAACGATTAAACAACTTGATATGACATGAATTATGTAGGGGCGTACAAATTCCTTTTGAACTATTTTATTACATTAGAGTTCTACACATTTATAGTAACAAGGTTGTAAAATAAACTTCTGTTCTCTTTATTTTTCTATTTTATTGTCACTTTAATTTTGCAGCTTTTTGTTGGAAACATTACTTTGTCTTTTTTGACAAAGTTTTTTTAACGACAGGATTTGTACTTTATAATATTTCATGTACAAAATCATTTAAAAATATGTAAGACATGTAATATATATCTAAAAATAGTGTAATTTACTTACCTACTACTCTGAGTGAAAGATATAATAGTATGAGTAAAACAATATGGATACTTGTATCAACGAATATCTCTTATCGCTCGGTATGTTTTGCCCGAAATCCTATTTAGCGTCATTTGTAAAATCGAGACGCATGAAGTAACCTTGCGATATGCAGTAATATACATAATATAGAGTCCGTCCGCTATAACTTTTCCCATGCGGTACGATTCATTTTCAATCAAATTAAGTCAAAACATAAATTGAAACGAACGTCGATGTGTATATGTTACAGTTCAAGTTGAGTATCCAGTTGGAGTTGACTTTTCCTAGTTCGAGTCGACTCAAACGGCTGGTTTTAGTAAAAGTTGATTATAAATATAAAATGAAGTCAACATTTACTAGTAAAAGTAGACTCCAACTATAGTTTATTTTTTAACCAAGAGGAGTAATCTAAAAAGCCAGATTCACACCCAAGAAAATCACTAGAAAAATCAACAAATACATTTTCTTTTGTGGTTGATCATGTCGGTCTTCAACGGTAATCCATAAATATTATATGCTAATACGTCGCTAAAGAGTTCTAAAAACAACTGCTTTTTATATAAAGCAGACTAAAGATCTAAAAATTAAAGAAATAACACAGAAAAGACAAAAAATCGCCGATATAACTTAATTAACCTATGAAATGTCAAGAATGTCAAAATTTGATAAATGTCATTAATGTCAAAATTTTATAACAGTGGAGTAAACTTGCCTGCGGTTGGACCAATTACAAACAAGCATTACAGCGCGGTAAATTTGAATCACTCCTCTTGGTTTAAAAACAAACCATAGTTAAAGTATACTCTTACCAATTCCGTTTAGTAAAAGTTGATTCACACAAACAACCGATTCTAGAAATTAAATGTTACTGTATGTATATTATGTTCAAATCGTGGTATTTATAGTCCAGCCTGTATCGTCGTCCCCGTTAGGTAAATTATTCCAGTTCGATTTTTTTGCACAAACTTACTCAAAAAGAGGTCCTTATAACGAATCCACAGGGTGTCAGGTGGTACCGTAATCGAAAAATTCTTTAAACAATTTTTTTAAACAAATTAACAAAAAAAATTCACTTCGGACATTTTTTTACATCATTTGGGTCATTCGAAGCAAAAGAGGTCTTTTTCGATTTTTCTGTAAAATTTATTGTTCTCGAGTTATACGCGATTTAAAATTTGAAAAATGCGAAAATGACCATTTTCAAGGCTTAATAACTCAGTTAAAAATTATTATTATGAAAGTCAGAAAGTCACCAATCAAATTTTAACGACCCCGTCCCCTACTACAAGGTACTGAAGAAATATTTGTCATTACTGTATTACTAAACTGCTATTTTTAATTATTAACAATGAGCGCTAGGAGCGTATTGAGGCGGCTGTCAATGTGAGTGCGACTGAGATGCACCATTGAACGGTCGGAATGGAGGATCTTACTCGCACTCACATTGACGGCCGCCTCAATACGCTTTTAGCGCTCATTGTTGATAATTAAAAATAACAGCTTAGTAATAAAATCATGACAAAAATTTTTTCAGGATCTTGTAGGGGGGGCTTTAAACTTTGATTAGGTGACTTTTTGACTTTCATAATATAGTATGATAGAATTTATTCAAAAAATGACATAACCCAGACATCCAAAGTGAAAGTTATCCTCCAACACCAAATTGTTCTATATGGTCCATATAATGTTCAGAAAAAAGTCACACTTTTTTGAGCGTCGGGTTTGGGGGGCAGAGGGGGGAGAAGTCGGTAAATTCGTAGTTTTTTACGTTTTTCGTCAATATTTGTAAAACTATGAGAAAAAGGTTCTACATTAAATTTGAAATAAAAAAGGTCCTATACATAATCCTTCTAAAATGAACGGTTCCAAAGTTACGGAGGTAGTATAGTATAATTGGTCCAAAAAAAGGCCTAACCCGGACATCCAAAGTAAAAGTTTTCCTCCAACACCAAATTGTTCTATATGGTCCACATATTGTTCAGTAAAAAGTTACACCATTTTGAGCGTCCGGTTTGGGGGGGGGGGGGAGATGGGGGAGAGTCGGTAAATTAGTAGTTTCTTTACGTTTCTCGTCCATATTTCTAAAACTATGTTTAAGCGTAAACAATATTCTATACAAAAACGTTCTACATAAAATTTAAAACAAAAATGGTCCTATCCACAATTGTTATAAAATCAACGGTACCAGTTATACGGAGGGTGAAGGGTGTTGGTTTTCGATACTGTTTATATTTTTTGAGCAATTGATGATGATTTTGGGTGGTGAGGTCGACGTTTCTTCAAGGGCTTTTCATTAACATACCATCGGCCACTGAAATAGCAAATCCTGTTAAAGAAAATGTCTTTCAATCAGTAAAAATATTATAAATTGCCCAACAAATATAAAAAGTATCGAAAACCTCCACTTTTCACCCTCCGTAACTCTGGAATCGTTGATTTTATAACAATTATGTATAGGACCTTTTTTGTTTTTAATTTGATGTAGAATATTTTTGTATAGAACACTGTTTACGCTAAAGCATATTTTTAGAAATATTGACGAAAAACATAAAAAACTACTAATTTACCGATTTCTCCCTTATCTCCCCCCCCCCCCCAAACCGGACGCTCAAAACGGTGTAACTTTTTACTGAACAATAGATGGACCATATAGAACAATTTGGTGTTGGAGGAAAACTTTTACTTTTAATGTCTTGGTTAGGCCTTTTTTGGACAAATTATACTATACTACCTCCGTAACTTTGGAACCGTTCATTTTAGAAAGATTATGCATAGGCCCTTTTTGGTTTCAAATTTAATGTAGAACATTTTTTATATAGGGTTGTTCATGCTAAACCGCATAGTTTTAGAAATATTGACGAAAAACTTAAAAAAACTACGAATTTACCGATTTCTCCCCCCTCTCCCGCCCAAACCCGACGCTCCAAATGGTGTGACTTTTTTCTGAACATTATGTGGACCATATAGAACAATTTGGTGTTGGAGGATAACTTTCACTTTGGATGTCTGGGTTTTGATCTAGTTATACCATACCAATAATAGTTTTTAATCGAGTTATTAAGCCTTAAAAATGGTCATTTCGCATTTTTCAAATTTTAAATCACGTATAACTCGAAAACTATCAATTTTAGAGAAAAATCACAAGAGACCTTTTTTGCTCCGAATGACCAAGATTATCTATAAAAATTTGTCCGGAGTGAAATACTTAGTTATTTATAAAACAGTTCGTGAAGTATGCTTTTTGAGCACGCACGCGATGTTTAGAGCACGAGCGGGCCGAGTGCTATACATCGCCTAAGTGCGCAAAAAGTAATTCACGCACAGTTTCATACAATATTTTATCTACCAAAAAACAAATAAAAAAACTGCAACTCTTCGTCACTGGAATACATTCCTATTTTAAAATTTTTTACAACTTTGACATTTAAAAATTCAAACTTCTGTCAAACCACAAAACTGTCAAAACTTTTTTTGTAATTTATTGCTCACATGTCATCACCATGACAAGGCGAAAGTTAAGGATATTTGATTATATAAAAGCGTGCTAAAAAACAGTGCGAAAAAGTAAATTCCATTTAAAATACACTATTACTTCAGGCACACTTTAAACCCTTCATGCATTGCTATCTATATTTACAATTTTCACACAATAAAAACTTATACATAATGAGGTAGAGTAGATAAGAATTATTTTTGTGAATTTGGTTAACAAAAATTGGTTAAACAATTTTTCGACCGAGGTACCGAGTGACACTGTGTATTTGTTATAAGGATGTATTTGTTTGAGGATGTATTTGTTTGAGTAAGTTTGTGCAAAAAAATCGAATCAGAATAATTTACCTAACGCGGTGACGTTACAGCCTGGACTAATAAGTAGTTGAAACGGTCAAAACCAAGAGACGCACACTCGTCAAAAATGCATGTGAGATTATACTCGTATAAATTGTATAATCTACTTTTACTAACAAGGGTTAGGAAGAGTCAACTTCAACTAGTAAAAGTTGATTTAAATTTTTCAAATCAACTTTTACTGCTCGTTTCAGTTGGAGTTGACTCGAACTAGGAAAAGTCAACTCTAACTGAGAATCAACTTGAACTGTAACATATATACATTTTGTATACTGTATACGTATACTATATACTACACACATCGGCGTACGTTTCACTTTTACACCAGTTAATAGGGAAAAAAATCATCGATTTCACGTAAAAATGTTAAGCAGGGTTTTGAAGGTTTTAAGCGATAGATGAGGTATAAACGATGATAATTCCGTGAAGACGTACAGCTAATTTTTCTTCTTCTTTTTTTAAAACAGTTATAAAGAATGAAAAACTAAGTTTTTTTACTATAAAACGTTTCTTATCCATTTTAGAGAAAAATGTTTCAAATAAATATTGTAGACCTTAAAAAGTTCTTCAATTTGGTGTGACACATATTGCAATATATAAACAATTGACCGAGATAATTGTAAAAAACTCTCATTTTTGCACTAATTTTTAAATATTAATAACTGTATTTTTTGCACAACGATATTTAATTTAACTACTTTAAATTATGCCAATTAATGGGTTATTTTAGTGAGCTAAATTTCAACCAGATCGACCAAATAGTTTATAAATTATTCAATTTGTTTATCCCAGACAGCAACTGTTTAAACAACTGTTCTTGCCCTAACAGTGACTCTAGAGATATTTTACAAATCGCAATCGATTATTTGAGACTTTAGTTTTAAGATGTATTGAAAATGTTTTAAGATTTTATCAAAATTGTTGTTAAAAAAACCGCCTGAAAAAGACCCTACTTTTTAGGTTATAAACAATTAGAATAACTTTGACAGTTTTTACGTTACATGCTCCTATGTAGGCTCACTGAAAAGCTGGTGAAAATATACACATTAAAATAATAAAGTGGATTTTATATGACTAATAGAAACCGAGTTAGAATTTTTTTTTCAATAAATCATATTTCCATTTTTTATAAACATTAAGAGCTGAAAATTGAATAAGTTGTTTAAGAAAGTTTATATTTTACGATCCAGTTTATAGATTGCATATGCAGTAAAAAAATAAAAAGTCATGACTCATTAAACTGATGGTACTCGTGAAACACCGCCAACAAATGTGAAGGTGAGAATAGCTTCGTTTTATTTTTTAGAATGGAATCCCAATTTGAAACATGTTGAAAAAATTTGCAGTTTAATTGCTATTACTTGCTTTAATTTTACAATAATTTCTCGTAAGAATTACTTATATTTTACTAATTAAAGAATATTATTTATATAAATATACAATAATAATTAGCTCAGGCCCAGAAAATAAATTGGTTGAAAACACGATCTTATCCATAAAACAAAAAATATTTTTAGCAGTTAGTAAAAATAAAAAGCAATTGATTCAACTTTTATGTGCAGAGCTCAACAAATCTGGGTACCGAACTAAAGTAGCAGATGAAGATGCAGACGTATTAATAGTGCAGACAGCTCTTCACGAACATACATATGAAACTAACAAGACCATTGTAATAATTGGTAATGATACTGATATACTCATAATATTGACGCAACTCTCTGCTCCGGACAATAACATATATTTTGAAAAAAAAAGGCGCAAAAGGAAAATCTATCTATTATAGTTGTAATAGTTTTAAACATTCTCATCTAAGAAAATACGTTGGGTTCTTATATATTTTTACTGAGTGTGATACAACTTCCTCTTTTTTAATCAAGGAAAATTCAAATTATTAACTGCATCGTCAGAAATTGTAGATCTGATAAATATTTTTTATGACGAGAATGCTAACAAGGAGGACATCATGAAAAACGGATGTGATATCATTGTTGCTTTGTATTCTGCTGCAATTGATGTTACATATAAAAAAAATAATAACATATTGGCATTAAATTAGTTACGTTTTTTACAATTTATAAGAAATACAGGGAAAAAATCTTTTAAATTGGAAAATTTACCCCCAACAGAAGGTGCAGGTTATCAGCATGTACTTCGCGTTTAACACTGGTTAGGTAAAAAACTGGATGCTACCCAGTATGGATGGAAAAAAACTGATACGGGTTTTGAACCTATTTACACCTTAGATTGTTTGATACCTAAAGAGATATTAAAACAAATTACATGTAAATGTTCAACGGGTTGCAAAAGTACAAGATGTGGCTGTAAAAAATATGGTATAAACTGTACGGATCTTTTTACAAACTGTGCAGTGGAAGAAGAGGAGAAAAAATGTTGTAATCGCGCTGCAGTGGTTCTTGACGATGTCGAGTCAGACTTTGTAGAGGATAAACTGTATCTTGCCGAGAAGCGATTTAGAAGTTATAGACGTTCACTAGAATAATCAAATTAAAATTCATAAACAACGTTTTACTTTTTTATTTTTATAATTAATTATATGAATTTATTAAAATATATATATTACTATCAAAACAAATATACGAATTTTATTCTAATTATTGAACTTAACATACATCATTAAATAATAGTGCAAACATATTACATATTTATACTTATTAGATGCCTATCTAAACAAATATTAATAGCTTCATTAAATTAAATAACATTGCATAACAATTCAAAAACAAAATAAAACAAAAATTAGTTTTTTAAAAACTATTAAGGACTTTTAAATACTTTTTAATTATTTCAAATAAAAAAAATAAATAATGTATTGTACTAATTTATAATTATTTTATATTTATATAAAAAATATACTTTAATTAATAATTTAAATAATTTTTAAGGAATACTTGTAGAGTTCAATAACTTTTATAATAAAATTCAATTAATTGATTTTCACGGGATTTTCCAATTCTGCAAGGTGAAATTTACACAATTTTTAGTATTTTCTTGAGCTACTCCAGTTAAAAAAGAAGGTTGTGCATGCTATGGAAGGTGATAATATATTGCAGTTTTTTCCCAAAAAAGGAAGCGAAGCTTGAACAATTCCCACCTTCACTTTCGTTGGAGGTGTTTCACGAGTACCATCAGTTTAACAGGTCATAAGTTTTTATTATTTCACTGCATATGCAATCTATAAACTGGATCGTAAAATATAGATGTTTATAAACAATGCAAAATTTGATTTATAAAAAAAATACTAACTTGATTCTTATTTGTCATATAAAATTATTTTTTCTTTTTTAATATGTATTTTTTCACCAGCTTTTCAGTGAGCCTACATGCAAGCGTGTGACATAAAAACTGTCAAAGTTATTCAAATTGTTTATAACCTAGAAAGTAGGGTCTTTTTCAAACGAGTTTTTTAATAACAATTTTAATAAAATGTTAATTTTTTCTTAATGCATCTTAAAAGTAGACTCTCGGATAATTGATTGCGATTTGCTAAATATCTCTAGATTCACTGTTAGGGCAAGAACAGTTGTATAAACAATTGCTCTCTGGGATAAACAAATTGAATATCTTATAAACTATTTGGTCAATCTGGTTGAAATTTAGTGCACTTAAAGAAACCATTAAATGGCATAATTTAAAGTAGTTAAATTATATATCATTATGTAAAAAGTAAAGTTATTAATATTTAAAAATTAGTGCAAAAATGAGAGTTGTTTGCAATTATCTAGGTCAATTGTTTATGTATATTAATATGAGTACTATCAAATTCAAGAACTTTTTAAAATCTACAACACTTATTTAAAACATTTTTCTCTAAAATTTACAAGAAACGTTTTATAGTCAAAAAACTGAGTTTGTCATTCTTTGTACCTGTTTAAAAAAAAGAAGAAGAAAAATTAGCTGTACGTCTTCACGGAATTATCATCATTTATCTCTTATCTACCGTTTAGCACCTTCAAAACCCTGCTTAACATTTTTTCATGTTTTTTTCCCTATTAACTGGGGTATTTCTGTTTTGACTTAATTTGATTGAAAATGAATCGTACCGCATGGGAAAAGTTATAGCGGACGGACTGTACATACATATGAACTTATTATAATTTTATATAAAATAGTTTTTATACCAACTTAAGAGCGACGAGAAGTCAAATGCATAGGGATATTGCCAACCTCAGAGATCAACCTCAGATTCATTTCAAAAATTGTAAATAGTATTCAATCATTTTAATAATTGCGAAATTCCAAATATAAACGTATTAACAAAATAATTAATTTAATCGTATAGCCTGGGAGGTAGCGTCAAATTTTACCGGAGCATTTTAGCATGGCTGTTTTCTTTTTATTTAGTTACGTGTTCCAAAGCTTATTAACAAATGATGTGTCAGCTGGCCCAAAACCAGGGATTTTAGGCAAAAAAGGTAAAATATGAAACTTGATGGAAAAACGCTACAACTTATATGTCAAATATTTATTTCCGTAACTTTAGTGTATAATAGCCCAGAATACCTAGCTACTGGATTTCACCCAGGCGACTCGGGTTCGATTCCTGGCGTTGGAATTTTTTTTGTTTCTAAAATTGACATTGATTTGAAAAATAAATATTTTTTGATAATACCACGACGTTTTTATTATTTACACGACACAATATAAAACAGTCTGTATGTCTCTCAAAGAATCGTAAACTATGCATTTGATTATATTATGATTGATCTTAATAAGCAAATTTGTTGTACATGAACCCCTGAAGCTTTCTGAGTTGGTACGAACCCCTTTTCGCTTAGATTGGTCGTACTAACTCAGGAAGCTTCAGGGGTTCGTGTACAACAAATTTGCTTATTAAGGTCAATCATAATTTATGATCAAATGCATAGTTTACGATTCTATAGAAGACATACAGACTTTTTTATATTGTATCGTATAAAAAATAAAAACGTGGTATTATCAAAAAATAATTATTTTTCAAATCAAAATGTCCATTTTAAAAACAAAAAAGAATTCCAACGGCAGGAATCGAACCCGAGTCGCCTGGGTGAAAGCCTATAGCTAGGTATTCTAGGCCATTATACACGTAAGTCACGGAGATAAATATTAAACATAAGTTGTAGCGTTTTTCCATCAAGTTTCATATTTTACCTTGTCTTGCCTAAAATCCCCGGTTTCGGGCCAGCTGACACATCATTTGTTAATAAGCTTTGGAATACCTAACTAAATAAAAAGAAAACAGCCATGCTAAAATGCTCCGGTCAAATTTGACACTACCTACTGGGCTAATAATATAACTAGGTACTTAATTTGTTTGTGTTATATTTAACAGTAGGGGAGGCAAGAATGCTAAATTTGCAGTTACTCGAGAGTTATGGTGACCTATTGGGCTGTGAAGATTAGGTCCTAAAACTAAAAAAAGTTAAGTTTTCCATTTTAGGGGGGACTTTCCATTTTTTAATTTAATTTTCCATTTTCAACAATCGTTTTTTCCGATTATAGCGTCATCTATCCATCTTCTTCGAAAAAATGTCTCGAACAAAAGTTACTTATTTTACGTAAGGAATCAACCAAATGTTAAATAAAAGAGGGGAAAGGACACATCCATGTCGAACACCCCCTCTTATATGTATGGGTTTGGATATAGAATTGTCTATTTTTAATTGTGCCGTTTGATACCAGTACAAGTGTGAAAAAAATATATTAGTAATTGTTTCTGATATTGCTGAGTATTCCGATGTAGCCGGGCATGCAGACTTCAGTATTTTTAATTCTTGTTTTATTTTGGGGCTGTGTTCACGATCTCTAGGTGATCTTGAGTTGCTACAATTTGGGAGCCCACTGTGTTGGGAACTATTGGTACTTTGTCTCTACTTGGGTGTCTGCTACTACCAAGTTTTCTAAGGACCATGCTTTTCTGCTTGATTTACTAAAGTCTGGTTTTTCCACAGTTTTCATCAATTTTTGTTGTCTGGCTGCATTCAAACTGTGCAGTAGTTCGCCCGCAATTTTTCGGTCTTGACTCTCGCTGTATTCTTGATACAATTTCTCACATTTTTTATTCTATCTCGAGACATTTCGACTTTACGATATCCTCTGGGCATAGTTTTCTCCGTTGTAGAAATAACCGCGCCAACAAAACTTATGTAGTTTTCACGTGTTGGGGTTATCCATCCCAGAAATTTGTCCAGTCTCTTAAAGTTCCACGTAAGTCGAGGAAAAGATGTTATTATTGGTATTTTGATGCCAACTTCTATTACAACTGACCTATGTTGGCCATGTAGAAAATCTGGGAGTACATACTATACGTGAAGCTCCCAGGGGTTGATTGTTTTCGTTTGTGGAGACTGGATTGTTTCGTTTGTTGTATTCTCGCCTCCACGCTGTAGATCAAAAAGTATTCTGATCTTTAGCGTCAAATTTAGTAAAGCCTCGCCGTTTTGATCACTTTGCCTATACTGCCAGAGTTTATGGTGACTCTTGAAATCTCCAACATAAACTAAGGTTTGAAATCTTTAACATACTACATACAGTTGAGTCCATTTAAAACATTTCGTATAAGTCGATGATAAGTCGAAAATTGAAATTTACTAAACGCAACAGCAAGTGACAGTAAGTAGCTACTGCTCCTATTGCAGGTTAAAATTTGAGTTATCAGATATGTGATTTATCTCGCCAGGTATTAATGACGCACGGGTAAAGACTCGTGGACTCAACATAGTAATAACCCGCTATAATATTTTACGAAATACAGCCCATGAAAAGTCTTTTTGCATTTTGTTTGGCAAAATGTAGGTACCTTTAATATTGTAAACTTTTTTTAATAGTAAACATTTTCAACTATCTATTCCCAAATTTTCAGTGTTGATTTATTTTTTTTGGGTTTTGATAAAATTGTGTGTTCATTGACCGGGTTATGGTAGGGGAGCCCAAGCGGGGATTTTTGCAGTTATTCGAGCGCGTGAGATTATCATATGGGGAGAAACTTTGTACCCTGTAAATGTACCTCTACCATATATTGGCTCTTAATACAGAGGAGTTCGTTAAGGGGGGTTTGAAAAAAAATATATCATTAGAAAAACTCGAAATCGTCAGATTAAGATATGAAGTAAGAAAATGGGTGGATCACAAAGTTTCACAAAAAAAAGCAAATGTTTCGCGAAATGAACGTCAGATTCAAAAACTAAACAATACCTATCAACATTTTTCCAAAATCTATCGAATGATAATAAACACGACCCCCACTGAGAGAAGTGGGGTGTAAATCTATAATTTTAAATACGAACATGGCGATATTTCGAGAAATGAACATCAGATCGAAAAACTGAAAAATACACCTATTCAATATTTTTCAAAAATCTACCAAATGACACTAAACACAACCCCCCACGGGGATGGGGTGGGGGGTTACTTTAAAATTTTAAATAGGAGCCCCCATCTTTTATTGCATATTTGGATTCCGAGACACTTTTTCGAATTATGGATAGATGTCGCTATAATCGGAAAAAACGATTGTTGGAAATGGAAAATTAAATTTAAAAAGTCCCCCACTTTATGGAAATCTTAACTTAACTGTTTTGGTTTTAGGACCTACTCTTCACAACCCAATAGGTCCCCATAACGCTCGAGTAACTTCAAATTTAGCATACTTTCCTCCCCTACTATTAGATACACAAACCATATATGGAATGTAGAGAACCTTTTATAACCATATTTAACTGCCACGTTTTTAAAACTGTTTAATATTTCTATTCATTTTATATCATTCGCAATAAAAATAACTGCTAAAGTCTTTTAAAAAATAATAATAAAATGCGAGGATATTAAAAACATTAAAATTATATATAAAGGTGTGCTAGTACTGAAACACCACCAACTTACATAAGTTACGACGTTTACGTGATGTGCTCGGCGCTCTAAACTCTAAGGGATTCAGTATTCATATCACGAATATCATTTACATAATTAGAGACCCATTTGAATATAAGGTATGTTTTACAACAAACTTATTAATCTCACAACACACTACTGAACGGGGAAACCACATACGACCGAAAATTCGTATGCATATTACATAAAATTGAAAGAAGCAAATACAAAAGACTTAAATGCTATATTTAGAACTTAACGACTAACAATTATACACGAGCACGTTGCAAAATTATCGCTTTATAATACAAGTTTATCAGCAAAAAATTCCCTTCAAAGATATCAGATAAGGATAGTATGTCAGCTGGTACTTTACAGATGTATGACATTACTTAGCAAGTATTTTTTATACTGTCTCTTTTTTAACTCTTCGTCTTCTTTATCATATTCCTTAGTGCTATTCACGGCATCGTATGTAGGGTTTTGTATCCATTTCTTCTATGCACTTCTATTGGTGGCTAGGTTCTTCATATCCCTTATTGTCGTGTCTCTCTGTACCGGGTGTCCCAATAAGAATGGCTCTCGGCCATATCTCAGGAACCGTTTATAGTAGAGCTTTGAAATAAAAAATTTTATAACAAAAGTTGCCTCAGGAAAAGCCTGGAAATTATTTTCATAATTGTGGGACCACCGCTAGAGGGCGTAATTGAATATCAAAAATTAAAAAATCTAAATTTTACAAAATTTTCCTAATGAAGGGGCACTGGAAATCCGATCGTCGCATTCTTCATAAAATTCTACGCATATTTGATTTGACAAGTTTAGGTCTACCTTTGGAAATAAGAGGTGGGGGTGAGTGGGAACCTTGTTATGAAAAAATGGCTGTGAGTCCGGTTCTGCTTAATCAAATTTTGCAAACTTGGTCTTGTTGAAGACAGATCTTTTTCGTCAATGTAAAAGTTATGATTTCGAACCAACTTACTGAGTAATATGCCAGCTAGAAGGCGTTATTTAATTTTTTTCAGAAATCTAGTGTTCCTTGGAAAATATTAAATACAAACATGCATTTTTAATACCATATTACAAAATTAGACAAAATTAGCAACAGAATAGCGAAAACCGCATGTTAATACCTTTTTTCTATCTCGAGATATCCTACATAACGTGTAAATTTAAAAACATAACTGTTACTGTCACCGGTAAACGAAATAATTCATTAAAAGTAGTGAGCTATGGAAACAACAAAGAAACATTTTCCAGCTGTCAACGTATATTAGGTCTTTTCAACATTTGTTTCGAGCCTCGTTCATATCTCGTATATTAATATTATACACGGATTATACGGCATATGACAGAGGCTCGAAACAAATGAGAAGCGTTGAAAAGCCCTATTACAAAGAAATAAAAACAACTATTTAGTGATGACATAAACGTTCAAATTTTTGCCCATCATTTTCGTTGCAAACATTTACTCTTTCAAGAGTAGATTGAACAGCAGTCTCAATTTCTGCTCTCGATATGCTTTGAATGGCGTTTAGTATTCTCTGGATAATGTATTCTAGAGTAGTGTATGATGGGCAACAATTTGAATATTTAGGTCGTCACTAAGTAGTTCTTTTTGTTCTGTGTTATATTTAATTTTAATAGTATTGTTTCTCTTTATATTGTTGTTTTAATTAATTATATTTTTATACGCTGACATCTGGAAAATGTTATTTTGTTTTTTTCCACAGCACACTACTTTTCATTAACTTAGTTTACCGGTGATAGTAACAGTTATGTATAAAATTTACACGTTTCTCGAGATATCTTGAGATAGACAAAAGGTATCGACATGCGGTTTTCGCTATTCTATTGCTAATTTAATCTAATTTTATAAAGTATGATTAAAAATGCATACTTGTATTTAATATTTTCCAAAGAAAACTAGGTTTCTGAAAAAAATTAAACAACGCCTCCCAGCTGGCTTATTACTTATTAGGATGGTTCAAAATTATCACGCTTACATTGAAGAAAAAGATCTGTCTTCAACAAGACCCAGTTTTCAAAATTTGATTTAGCAGAACCGGACTTACAGCCATTTTTTCATAACAAGGTTCCCACTCACCCCCACCTCTTATTTGCAAAGGTAGAGTTAAACTTGTTAAATCAAATATGCGCAGAATTTGATAAAGAATACAATAATCGGATTTCCAGTGCCCCTTCATTAGGAAAATTTTGTAAAATTTAGATTTTTTTATTTTTGATATTCAATTACGCCCTCTAGCGGTGGACCCACAATTATGAAAATAATTTCCAGGCTTTTCCTGAGGCAACTTTTGTTATAAAATTTTTTATTTCAAAGCTCTACTATAAACCGTTCCTGAGATATGGCCGAGAGCCAATCTTATTGGGACACCCGGTACACCTATATCTTGGATTTGGTTCATCCATGTCCTCCTCGGTTTTCCTTTTTTTCTTTTGTTTCCCATTTTGCCTTCATGTATCTTCTTTGTTAGTCTTTTTTGCTCCATTCGCTCTATGTGACCAAAACAGTTCAATTGTTTGTTTTCGATCTTCCTCATTATCGGTACTTGTTCCAGCTCTCTTCTTATATCTTCATTTCTAAATCTTTCAAATTTCGTAACTCCAGCTATTCTTATGTAAATCATCTAGGTCGCGTTTATCATGGATTCGTGTTTCTTTTGCACAATCCATATTTCCGCCCCATATGTCCTTATCGGATTGGCTATGCTGTTATATACTCTGAGTTTATTTTTGTTATCTATTTCTGATTTTCCAAAAATTGTATTATTTAATGAGTACTACACGTCAGTAGTCTTCTTCGGGTTATTACTTATCACTTACCATGCCTGTTTTCCCACCATCTGTTATTATATTTCCCAAATATTCAAAAGTAGACACTTCTATTACTTGTTCCTTTATTATTATATTGCTATTCCTTTCTTTTTTCTCATCTTCATTTATTATCATAAGTTTTGTTTTATTGAGATTTGTTTCCATTTTTTAAGTTCTGCATCTCTTTTTGCCAAATGTCTATTAGTTTGTGGATTTTCTCTACTGTGTATGTGATAAAACTATATCATCAGCGTATTGAAGGGAGTTGATCGTTATTGCATTTAAGTTTTTGTATCGTACTATATTGAAGGATTCTAGTTTGATCTTTTGTATTTTTTATTATTAAGGTATCCATTTTATTAAGGTTCTTCCTGTTTGAATTTATCTTCGTAGTATCGTTTCCATACTTCTACTATTTCTGTAGTCTCTACTTTCAATTCCTTATTTTTATCTCGGATTGCATACTGTTCCCTACCTTTTTTCCATCTTAAATTCTTTATGCGATTTCAGAATTTTCTATTAGGTATCTGTCTTGCAATTAGCTTTCAATTCTCTTCCGAATTCTTCCCAGCTCGGCTTTTTCGCTTCCCTTACTGCTGTCTTTGCTCTATTACGTTTCTCAATATAATATCTACACTATTGATATTTTTTCCAGGCTTGTCTCTTCTCCTTTACTATTTTCTGTATTTCTTGGCTCCACCATTCTTTTCTGTGACATTTATTTATAAACTTTTTTCCGCAAATTTTCTCTGCTATTTTGTAATCTTTTAGTACTTTCTATTTCTTCCATATCCAATCGATCTCTTTCCAGCTCTCTTCTTTGCAATTCCTCATCTATTTTCTGTTTATAGTCATTTTTCTCTTTCCCCTTGTAATGTATTGGCCATATGTAATTATAAGCCCCACTCGCGACGCTCATGTGTATTTATTGGATTCTATTTTAGTTAATTACACAGGTAAAATAATCAACTAGTCTTGTTTAGTATGTAGACAACTAAATGTTAAATTTGGGCTTACAAGTGTTTTTGTACCATATATTACATGGCGACGAGGTAAAACGTTTTTAGATTGTTTATAAAAGTGAAAAACAAAATGTTGAAAGAAATTAGATTTAATATTAAATTTGGAATTTAATCCGAGAAGTTGTGAATGGAAGGTGTTTATTAAAAGATTAGAACAATATTACATCGCTAGACAAATTACAGATCTTAATATTAAAAGAGCTATTTTGTTATACAGCTTTTCAGAAGAAGTTTCTATTTTGTTGTCAGTTTATCAGTGCCTAAAAAACCTGAGGAATGTGATTTCAATGTCATTGTAAAAAGTCTAGATAGCTATTATAATAAAGCTTGTTTGGTATGTGTTGAAAGAGCAGTTTTACAATGCTTATAAAATTAATTATTAAAATGCAGCATTACAAGTAAAATACAATTAATTAAATTAACTTTAATAATTGCATATCATATCAATATTGTGGAGCAACATTATTGCTCGATTTCATAATGATAACCTAAAGTACACTTTAACTAGGATTCATTTTAGACTAAAGTGCATAGGTACATAAAGTTACTTACTTCTGCGTTATTATGATAGAAATCCACTTTTCTCTTTGTATATTAATTTGTGCTTAGAAGTTGGAAACGAATAGAACTTAACACATTAAGCACCAAGGCGGTCCCTAGGGACGGATGTAGGAAAATCCCCATACGCCATGGAGGTCCCTAGGGACCGCTGTGTATTGACGAAACTGCTATGACGAAATGACTTGGCCTGGTGGGTATTTTTTCAATATTGTGTCTGGCGCTTAGCATTCAAATTGACAATTTATTGTTGTATTTTTACAATTTTTAACACAGCATTATTGTGAAATCCCATTTTCTTCAATAAAAGTAGGTATGAAATATGTCATTATGACAATTTCAATTGACAATATGAATTATTTAAGAAAGTTACAAGATTTCTCCACTGCTCGCACACGATCGTTTCTCGTATCCCCTCCAAGTATTTGCACACAGCGAATATGGTAAGTTTTAAAGCGGTGCGTTAATTTCTTGGATCCGTGTAGGTATATAATAGTATATTATTCAACGAATATGTAACGATGGCTATTACTCACGATGATAGGCGAGTGTCGTAATTTATTAAAGTGAGTAATAGCCATTACATGCAAGTATAGTACTACACTTTTTTTACGGCCTTTTTTATTTTAATTAGTAAAAGAAATATAAATATCAACTACTCGAGATTAAAATTTTAATTTAAAAAATAAATGTTGTTTTACCAATAATACGCGGCTAAATAAGTTGCCTACTATTAGCAAATGCTATCTTATGTATTGTAAAAATATAATAAGAAATAGTCAATTGAAGTTCTATTCGTTTCCAAAAAATTATAAACACAAATTGGTACATAGTTGGAAATGTAATAAATAGGAAATTGCTATTATCGGTGGACGTATTTCATAAAGTTATAATGTACATTTATATTTAATTAAGTATATATAATATAATTCTAATTAATATTATATTATAATACCTATATTATAATAATATATTTAACACAATATTAGTTTTTTTAAATAAACACAACACAAGGTATAAAAGTAAAAAATATACTACCCATTACAGATAAAAATTCTTTCAAATTTTTTTCGAAGTTAATTATTGATATAAAGTACAATAATTATTGTATTAAATAAATAAGTTTAAGGTCCAGTTTCACCACCAACAAATAAATCAATGAATAGTTATTCGTCGAATAAAATTTATTAGACGTTTGGATTTTTATTTTGTTTCAATATAATTTTGATCATTTAAAGTTAATCTGACAAATTTACTGTCTTATAGATAATTACAGCGAGATTAACTTGCTAATTTATTCGAAGAGTAAATATTTATTTGAAGAATAAATAAAATAAGTCTTATTTGACGTTAGTAAAATTGAGAAATGTCAGTTTATTGGTCGAACTTTATTCATAGAATAAACTACTATCTGTCGTTGGGGAAACCGGCCATTGTAATTTTATTTGCAGTTTATATGCGACTAATATATTAAAGGCAGTGGATAGGTAGCCGGTACCGGTGACTTCTTCCGTAGCCGGTAGTTGGCTTTTATTGGTTAAGCAATTAAGTGGGTGGAACTACCGGTCAACGAGTTGGTTGCCGGTAATTCATTAGGTAATGATGTATTAGCATGTGTACTACTCACGAAAATTATACAAAATAGCTGCATTTACATTATACATTTTCAATGATTGTGCGAAATAAGTGCATTTTATTTTAAATTATTTTCAAGCAGTGTGCATTTTTATGAAAAAGTAATAAAACAGGTCACAAATAATTAACTCAGAGATCAAGTAAAACTTTATTAAAAAAGTTAAAAAGTAACAATAGTTATGATTTTATGACTATTATTGAACCGCGGCAATGGCAGAACCTAAATTTAGTCACCATCAAGACCACGTCCCACCATCAAATAATTTGATCAAACTGGTTTGAGCAAACTGAAAGTGACAGTTAGTGACGTCACATCCTGAGTGTTCATTGTGGATAATAATGAAAAATTTTAATTTTAAATAAAGTACAAACAAGTTAGACAACTCAATACAAAAAATTTGATCAAACTAGACTGATAGTGAGAGCACAGATTTTTAGAATTTCAAAAAAACTGCAATGGTGACGTCACTTTGACGTACTTCCTCAAGTACGTCAAGTTTGCTCAAACTGTTTGATCAAATTATTTGATGGTGAGACGCGGCCTTCAGAGATAATCAAATTTTCCTGATTGATGCAGTTGTGAAGGCAAAACTCTGCTTTTCTGTATGAACAAGATCCTGTATAGATTTCCATGTTTCACAAGTTACCATAGTTTTAAAATTGATACCGAAACAAGATTAGAAGAGATTAGAAACTATTTGTTAAAATCTTTTTATATACTTGGCTTGGTTGGTGTCACTGACTCCGCAAATTTTGTAATCATTTTAAAAATAGTTCTAGGCTACCTAGACACCTGAAATTTTGAGGATAGTTTAGAACTAGCTAACAATGCAATATTTAACTGCTATTATACAGGGTGATTAATTATTAGTGGGGTGAAGCTCCGTAGATCCGTTATAGTAATAGATAGCGATAATACTTAATAACAAAAATTGCAGCGAACTTTGAGCTTCACATTACAAAATTAGCTAGAATGTTACAGGGTGTTCGATAAAATAGTGGCAGATCAAACTTATGTTTTTTTAAATAGAACACCCTGTATTTTATTTTATATTCGAAATCCTCATAACTTTTCGATTACAAAAATATAAAGGTTTGGTATGTTATACGGGGTATTTATAAAGTTATAAGCCATTTTATATGAAAATCGTAACAAGTTTAACTACCTGTATAAATAAAAGCAAGCACAAGGTCAATGGTTTATTGACGTCATATTTTTTTATTTATTGTCAAAATTTTCGTAAATGTTTGTTTTGCTAATTTTGTTTATATTGAATACAGGGTGAGACAAAACGCAAGTACATTATTTTCTCAGTAATTTTAAATAGAATACCCTGTATTTTATATCATTATCGAAAAGTACCATTACCATACTATAATTTTTGTATAACATTCCCTATGTGTACATTTATTAGTTTTCGAGATATTTTCATTTTTCAGAGCAAAATTATTAATAATTACGGGTCTAAATCTTTCCAAATTTTAAGTAAGCCATGACTGAATAATTGTCTAAAACTTACAATTTACGATTATTGATTATCAATATGTAATCAAAGTTGGCTACAATTTTTGTTATTAACTTTTATTACTATCTATTACTTATAATGGATCTTACTGACCAATCACGCTGTATGGATAAATCATTTTTTTTTTTTAATTTCAAACTATTTTAAAAATGTGACTACTGCAATGATATTTTAAAGTACGTTAATAAATCGATATCTACAAATTGATGGTGCCTAAGTGGCATTAGACTGTAGATCGAGAGGTCCCCAGTTGGAACCCGGCTGTTGCGTATCTTTTTTTACTTGTTTTAATAAATAATTAAAACTGTATATACTTAAAATTATATATACCGTTTTAAACAACAGTGGTATTTGTTATTTTAAAAAATACTATTTTACACTAGTGTAATTTTTGGAATCATAATTATAAATAACAGTTAATACATCTACTAAAAATTTATATTTTATATGTTAATTATTCTTTTCAAATATGTTGTGCCCTACATAAATAGGTACATGTACAATAACAAAACCGTGATATTATAAAAAGTACTTTTTCTACTCTATGTCATATTATGTATAAGTTTTTAGTTTGTGAAAATTGTCATTATAGATAGCAGTGCGTGAAGGATTTAAAGTGTACGTTAAGTAACAATGTATTTTAAATGGGATTTACTTTTTCGCACTGTTTTTAACTTTCGCGTTGTCATGGTTGCAATCCTTATCTTTCGCGTTGTCATGGTAATGACAGTATGACCAATGAATTACAACAAAAGTTTTGACAGTTTTGTGGTTTGAAAGTAGTTAGAATTTTTAAATGTCAAAGTTCTAAAAATTGTAGAATAGAAATGAATTCCAGTGACGAAGAGTTACAGTTTTTATATTTGTTTATCGTAGATAAAATATTGTATGAAACTGTACGTGAAGTACTTTTTGCGAACTTACGCGATTTATAGCACTCACTCCGTTGTCGCTCGTACTCTAAATATCGCTTGCGTTCGCAAAAAGCATACTTAACGAACTGTTTCATAAAATAACAATTTTTATTAGAGTATAATTTTTGGAATTTTAAGCATTTTATCGTTAAATCGTTTATCGTTAAATAATTTTATATTCTTTCCTGTAAATAATAAAAAGGTTTTATTATAAAAAAGTTCTTTTTATAAAAGTGTAATTATTTTTTAAATTCAACTTGATCGGATTGGCTTTTCATTTTCTTTTTTTTTTTGTAAACCAATTACGGTTACATCTTGTCCTTTTGGTCTTTCAACCTTTAATTCAATTCAATGCTTTAAACTTTATACAAAACAAACACAGGAGCACACGAAGCATAGATAAAGAATATATAGTCTGGGCTGATTATCGGAGAATAGGCCATTTTTGGGAAAAGTTATTTACCAGCAATTTTATTGCTGGAGTCGAATTATAAGATCCTATTTATTAATAATATAGGTATGCAAAGTCCTCAGATAGTGTGCTACTTTTTTTTGTAAACAAAATGGCGCCCGAAAATCGTGTTTTTTTCAATTATTGCTCTATAACTCCGAAGATTTTAACTTTACAACAAAAACACCCAAATAAAAATTCACCGTGATTAAATTCTGCATAGAGACGTGTTTTTCCCGATCTGCTCCGACGAAAATTTTCCTCGAAAATGCGGGTTTTCCCAACAAAATCTTTAACTTTCAAATAAAGTTTTATATAAGTAATTATTTACCAATAATTAAATAATTTGGTGAGTTAAAAGCCTTCTTGGTTTAGATTATAGTTCCAGAAGCTGGTGAAAATTAAACGAATATTTTAGCAACAATTCAATTGTTAATTAATAATTTACAGTCGCAATAATAACCAAAATAATTATGATACACTGAACAAACTTTGAAATCTTATAAAGATGAGATGCCTATTTAACATTTTGTTGACAAAATATAAATTTTTTATTTTTTTGCATAATATTTAAATGTTTAAAAAAATAGTTATAAACAAATTAACGTTTCTCAGAAAGTTTTTATTATATTATAATTTTAAGAAATAGCTAAAATGCGCATTTCAAATATCTTGAAAATGAATGCCTTAAAACTTTTTTGCAACCATTTGCAAAAAAGTTATGAAATAGCAAAGTAAACATACGATTACTACGGTATTTATAATTTTTTTAATTTTTTCAAAGCGTAGAAGTGAGTTTAAAGTACAAGCTAAGTATTTATAAAAAAATATCGATTATCAGCTTAATGGTTATATTTTAATTAAAGATTATAAATATATTTTTTTGTAATTTACACGCGCGAAAGTAGAATAATACAGTACCGTAGCTACCCGCCCACATACACAACTCGCGCGAGTTTAAGCGTGTCAGTAGCTTCGAGTGAACATTTTATCTCCGGCTCTGTATCAAGCCTACTTTCGCGCTAAAAATTTCAACAAAAAGTATTTTTAATCTTTGATTAAAATATAACCATTGCACTAATTTTTGACATTCTTTGTGAGTAATTAGATTGTACCATAGACCCACTTTTAAGCTTTAAAGCAATTAAAACAAATTATAAACAACGGAGAATTCGTATATTTACTTTGCTGTTTCATAACGTTTTTGCAAATGGTTGGAAATTTTTTTTAAAGCATTCATTTTCAAGACCTATGAAATACGCATTGTAAGTATTTTTAAAATTAGAATATAATAAACAATTTCTGAGAAATGTTAATTTGTTTATAACAATTTTTTTTAAACATTTAAAGATTATGCAAAAAAATTAAAAATTTATATTTTGTCGACAAAATATTAAATAGGCATCACACCTTTATATTCTTTCTAAGCTTGATCAATGTCTCATGATTATTTTGGTTGTTATTGCGACTGTAAATTGTTAATTTACAATTGAATTGTTGCTAAAATATTCGTTTCATTTTCACCGGCATCTGAATTTATAATCTATAACAAGAAAGCTTTTATTTCACCAAGCTATATAATTATTCATAAATAATTACTGGCCCAAAAAATTTATTTGAAAATTCGATATTTTGTTGGGAAAACCCACATTTTCCAAGGAAAATTTTCGTCGGAGCAAATCGGGAAAAATATGTCTCTATGCAGAATTAAATTGGGGTGAATTTTTATTGAGTGTTTTTTGTGTAAAGTTAAAATCTTCGGAGTTATAGAGCAATAATTGAAAAAAATACGATTTGTCGGCGCCATTTTGTTTATAAAAAAAGTAGCACACTATATGCGGACTTTGCATACCTATATTAATAATATATAGGATCTTATAATTCGATTCCAGCAATAAAATTGCTGGTAAATAACCTTTCTTTGTACTTTACTAATTAGACCAGCGTATTATAACTATTTTTTTTTCAAAATTTAAAGATTATGCAAAAAAAAGAAAAATTTATATTTTGTCGATAAAATATTAAATAAGCATCTGATCTTTATAATCTTTATAAGTTTGATCAATGTATCATGATTATTTTGGTTATTATTGCGATCGTAATTTGTTAATTAACAATTGAATTGTTGCTAAAATATTCGTTTAACTTTCACCGGCTTCTGGAATTACAATCTATACCAAGAAAGCTTTGATGTCACTAAGTTATTTAATTATTGATTAATAATTACTTACCTAAAACTTTATTTGAAAATTAGAGTTTTTGTTAGGAAAACCCGCATTTTTGGAGGAAAATTTTCGTCGGAGCAAATCGTGAAAAACATATCTCTATGCAGAATTTAATTGCGGTGAATTTTTATTAAGGTGTTTTTGTTGTAAATTTAAAATCTTCGGAGTTATAGAGCAATAATTGAAAAAAATACGATTTTTCGGCGCCATTTTGTTTATAAAAAAAGTAGCACACTATCTGCGGACTTTGCATACCTATATTATTAATATATAGGATCTTATATTTCGATTCCAGCAATAAAATTGCTGGTAAATAACTTTTCCATGAATTTTGCTAATTAGCCCAGAGTAATATTACACTGAATCCTACTCAAACACGAAGCAAACATAAACATAACCTAAACTAAACTACTAAACATACCCTTGATTTAGACCAATAATAAGCGACTACCGGCTACAGAACAAGTCACCGGTACCGGCTACCTATCCACTGCCTATATTAAAAGTGGCATGCGCCACTTGAACCTAACTTCAGCCCGTGAGTAATGACCCGTGAGTAATGAACTATTATTCCATGGGTAAAATAATGGGTGTTATTAACTATTAAAAAATAGGGAATACTGAGCATATTATTAACGGTAGTAGAAAAACACTCTTATCATATCCTACGGACGAAAAATTGTCAAACTGTCGTTATTATAAAAAAAATTAATCGACTACCGATGGATTTCATATTTCACACCACAAAGAAATCATTTTCCTTATACGTATTACACGTACTAGGAATAAACTAAGTTTATTCAAGAACATTTCAAAAACTTTTACTTGGGAAAGTTTTGCAGATTTCATTACGAACATTGTGTTACTAAATTTGCTCGGTAGATTTAATTTTCTTCAATGTTAAAATTTATTTTTATTCGGTTAAACCTAGAACAGTCAAATACTAAAAATTCACAATTAAAAATTCCAAGAACTTATTAAATGCTAAAAGTATTAGTATAAGTATATTGCATACAATGAAATACATACACCAGTTGTTGTATTGCAAAGTTGTATTGTAAAGTCAGTTTTCTATAAATTGTAAATATTTGTCAGGGCTGTAAATATACAAAATCATTTTATTTTCATTGAAAACTTCTACCAAAGCTTTATAAACTTTTATAATTTGTAACCAATATACCTTAAGAAAAAACTTCCTCTAAGTTTCAAGTTTAATATAAAACACTGTTTTCAAAAAATTTCAGTTAAACTTTTGAAGTTTTATATCCTAAATTTGCTCAAAGTTATTTTATTGCCTGAAAGCTTACGTAACTCGATATAGGAAAGTAGAAGATCTTTGAAAACTCTTCGTTTTTAAATTTAAATTCAAAGCTTTTGCTCGAGCTCTACATTCTAAGGAGCGTTATTTTTCGGGTGGTATTTGCATGATATATTATTATTCGATATAAGTAAATAATAAATCGGTAGAGAATAATGTTTACAATCTGTAACGTTCCATCAGTTAATAAACTATTTAGTCTAGTAAAATAAAATTACACTACATGTAAATCAAAATGTAAATTCGTACAGGTTGAAACAAATTTTATATCAAAGTTTAGGTGGATACAAAAGATATTTGCAAGAAAGTATCCAAATCATACAAGGGCATCATTGTTTAAATAATTAAAAAGGGGTCATTTTTGCAAAAAAATTACTTTTTTAACTGCTGAGGTCATTCAATTATTAATGAAGGTCTATAGGATTGTTTTCTGTAAAGTTGAAGGGTAAATCTTTCACATAAGACTTACTAAATTAAATTTGACCCCCTATTTATTTAAATAATTATACATAAAACTTTAAAAACAAATTTGCAAAAAATTATTTTTAGCTTTTTAAATAAGCACTATAAAATATCTTATTTTACAGGATAAGTTGCGCTATGTTATCAGTATTATTAAAAAAAAATTAGTCCAAAAATATTTAATATTTTTTGAGATATTGAATTTGTTTATTAAATGTTACTCTATTTTCAATTGAAAAAACGCGGTTGTTACCAAAGAAATAATTACCTGTCTTAAATCTTATTATTTTTATTTTTATGTATATTTTCGACAAATGTATTGATAAATTCAAATTTCAATTAAACTTCCCCCTAAAATGGCATTTGAAAATAATTCAAATTTGTTTATAAATTATTTTTTTAATAACGTCGCGGGGATTAAATATTTTGAAATGCCGTTTCGATAATTGGGTTCCTAGGGATTTTTCACTAATTAACAAATTTTTTTGTCTTTTTTTCCTCTTCTTTTTTTGTTCTTGGCATTATATTACTACGGGCCCTTTTTGGGTTAAGTTTCATTAAGAATGTCGAATCTCGAAGTTGTAGATTCTAGACCTAAAAATATTAAGATTGGTCTAAAATCACTTAAATAAAATGTGGCTACTTACTGAGTTACAGGGTGTTTTATTTACAAATTTAAAAATTATTTTTACCAAGTACTTTCAAACTATTTGACACATCCTTATCATACTTGGCAGAAAGTGTTGGTACTGTACAGTCTACTAAATTGTGATAAATAAAAGTTTCTAGCTACCACCAGAGGCGTACGACAGGGGCCAGTTAATGGTTTACCCTTCCCAAATTCTACGCCACTGAGGGAATTACTATTTTAGCGAAATTGTTCGATTCTCCAATACTTTCTATGTAAATAATATACTCTTTACTGGTAACGATTAAGTCATTAGTTTTCGAGATATTGGTCGTTAAAAATAAAACGGCATAGTTATTTTGATTCATTCATTCATTCATTTTAAATTTCCAATATCTCTCAAACTGATGACTTTATCGATACCAATAAAGTTAATTACATACAAAGTATTGGAGAATCGAAAAATTTCGCTACAATAGTAATTCACTCAGTGGCGTAGAATTTGGGAAGGGTCAATCATTCTCTATCCCCTGTCGTACGCCTCTGGCACTAGCTAGAAACGTTTATTAATCACAATTTAATAAGGTGTATAATAGCCACACTTTCTGCCAAGTATGATAAGGATACGTCAAATAGTTTTAAAGTATTTGGTAACAATAATTTTTAAATTTTTAAATAAAACACCCTGTAACTCAGTAAGTAGCTACATTTTATTTAAGAGATTTTAGTTAAATCTTAATATTTTTAGGTCTAGAATCTACAACTCAGAGATTTGACATTCTTAATAAAATTTAACCCTAAAAGGGCCCGTAGTAATATAACTCAAAGAAAAAAAAAGAAGAAGAAAAATTACCAAAAAATTTTGTTAATTAGTAAAAAATTCCCAGGAACCCAATTATGGAAACGGCATTTCAAAATACTTAATCCCCGCGACGTTATTAAAAAAACAAATTATAAACAAATTTGAATAATTTTCAAATGCCATTTTAGTGGGGAGATTAAGTGAAATTTGAATTTATCAATACATTTATCGAAAATATACATAAAAATAAAAATAATGAGATCTTAAGCAGGTGAATATTTCTTTGGCAACAACCGCGTTTTTGCAATTGAAAATATAGTAACATTTAATAAACAAATTCAGTATCTCAAAAAATGTTAAATATTTTTCGACCAATTTTTTTTTCCTTAATACTGGTAACATAGCGCAACTTAGTCTGTAAAATAAGATATTTTATATTGCTTATTTAAAACGCTAAAAATAATTTTTTGCAAATTTGTTTTTAAAGTTTTATGTATAATTATTTAAATAAATAGGAGGTCAAATTTAATTTCGTAAGTCTTATGTGAAAAATTTACCCTTCAACTTTGCAGAAAAAAATCCTATAGACCTTCATTAGTAATTGAATGACCTCAGCAGTTAAAAAAGTAATTTTTTTGCAAAAATGACCCCTTTTTAATTATTTAAACAATGATCCCCTTGTATGATTTGGATACTTTCTTGAAAATATCTTTTGTACCCACCTAAACTTTGATATAAAATTTGTTTTAACCTGTACGAATTTACATATTGACTTTTTTTATTTTATTAGGCTAATTTATTAGAAGGAAAACCATGTAATTAACTTTATAAAAATTATGTTCTTTTAATTTTAATAACGTTCCGTTATTAAATTATCCTCAGTATATTTTGAAATATCTCAGTGGCGTACTATTATTTTTTCTTTAAACCAATTCAGATCATTACACCAAATTTCATTTGCATATCTAATGGTAGGGGAGCCCAAGCGGTCATTTTTGCAGTTACTCGAGCGCGTCAGATTATCATATTGGGAGAAGCCTGGTACCCTGCATATGTACCTCTACCATATATTGGCTCTTAACACAGGGAAGTTCGTTAAGGTGGGTTCGAAAAAAAAATCTAACCTTAAATATACTCGAAATTGTCAGATTAAGATAAGGTAAGTTAAATACATGCAAAACAGTGTATATTTCAAAAATCTGACGATTTGAGCGGGGCGTAAGGAAATGGGTGAGTCAAAAAGTCTCACAAAAAAAGCGAATATTTCGGGAAATGAACGTCGGATCGAAAAACTAAAAAAGACGTCTTCAATATTTTTCAAAAATCTATCGAATGTCAAGAGCAACAAAGTGCAAACTTTATAAAACAATAATACGCCCAGTGCTCACGTAAGGATCGGAAACATAGCAATGACGACTTGAGATGAGGAGTTACTAGTTTTAAGGACCATAATATGGCGGAGTTAGCGAACAGGGTTTATGGAGAAGGCGATTTAATTTCGCATTATGTATTTCGCATGGTGATGAATATATATTCTATATACATATGTACAATGTTTAGCTCAAACCGAATTAGTTTAGGTTTAGGAATGAACCTTGTGCATCGTTACTTTATACACTAACTCTGGTAGAAGATTAGTTCATTGACTGTAGTTTTACGTCTACTTACTCTACTTGAATCTCGGTATTCTTACCTGAAACAATAAAAATGTGTTAGTGTTTTATAAAGTACAGTATAAACAATGAATATATAGTTCTTCCACTCTATCTTTTCCCATGCATGAAATTATTCACGAATTACTTTTTATACAAGGTCTCTTTTTTACTCACAGAAACTAGTATCGCAAAATTAAACTGCTTGTCCATAGAAACCACAATAAGTTAAACAAGGGTAAACAATATGGCATGTCTTTGATACCTTGTTTACTATGAATTTTGACGTTTATCATTTTCAGTGACAATGACATTAGCGCATCTGTTGTGCTTATTAGTTCATTTGAATTTATTGTCGATTTGGTTTTTCAAAGTATTTAACTTTTAGTCCTCACCGGAGGGACCGCAGACGTTCGGATACAATTAGCGTCTCTTTGCAAAGACAATGACGTCGACTTTGCAAAGTAACAAGACACTTACTCAACACACACACACTACACATTACACCTGAGTTAGTGATAAGATATACAATTACTTGGCTAAAGGTTCTAGTTCTAAACCAAGGCCAGAATCAGAGAAAAAAAAACTTAGTCTTTGGGTATGTTATTTTAATTTTAATTTTTAAGCATTATTGTTAGAACGACTAACTGCTGCTCTCTTAATGTGATTACTTCCGGTAAGTACCTATTTATTTTTTACCCAAATGTGACAAATAATGAAGTAATATTTTTTAACCTAGAAATTGTCATTGTATTACATGAGTGTGGCTATAGCTATGTGAAGTTCTCGAACGGAAACGTATCTGTTCATTTTCGAGATTACTGTTTAACTTTTTGTTTTTTTTTATTTATTTATTACCGTTCTATATTTATCTTTATACTAGTTATAGTCGGTATGATGTTCAAGCTGATTAATGTTGAGTTAAGATTGAACACATTGTCTTAGTCATAGTCGCAAATGGATTGACTTGTATTTGAAACAATGTGTTCAATTTTCGCGACAAAACAATGGCGCGACTACAAATCGCAAGTGGAGTCCACTTGCGATTTGATCAAGTTGATTTAACTTATTTGATAATTAATCATGACGTTAGGGCAAAGATAAAATGGAACAACTATAAATGTCAAAAAATATATAAAATTATTTTATAAAAATCATTTCATCGACCTCATTTTAAATTATCGAGAATTAATTCGTTAAAAATCTGCCTTCAACAAAGACTTTTGACACTTTTATTCACGACACTTTTAAGTACACTAATAGGCTATTGATTATATTCAAAATAAGATAGCTAAAAGGAACTACAACGTTAACGGGGTTTTATTACATATTTCATATGGTCAATGGATATCTATATATGAAAAAACCGCGGAGTGCTACCATTTAAAGGGGTGCGTTTTTGAGAAATGGGTGAATTAGTCCCTGGGCACAGGTTACATTAGGGTGAGTTCTATGCACTTTTGGTACAAACATATCTACATAAAAATTGTTCCTGGTTAAATTTCCTATCTAAATATAACTTTTTAAAGTCAATGATACTTTTTTTTACAAAAATATATTCAAATGAAAAAGTACAAAGAAACCCAAAAGAAAGAAATTTTGTTTTTTGTCCCATAACTTCTGTCCATGAGGATACAGATATAGATATTGCTTTACAGAAAAAAAAAGCTACACATTTCTTCTTTAAAATGTTGTTTAGCAGAGGTAATTAGGATTTATAGTTTTCGAAATATGATTTTTCAAAGTTCGCCACTCACAGCAATTTTGGGCAATTTTCCTTGTAATTTCGCAAATATTGTTCTGTAACTTTTTTCCACGTAACTTTAGGTATATGGAATGGTACACGTAATAGAAATAGAAATCAATTAGCTTTAAAATGGTCTACTGTCTAACGTTGTAAGACTTTTTTTTAAAGAGATTATGGTTTTTCAAAGTTTTATACGTTTAACGATTTTTTATAATATAATATAAAAATAAAATTATATTATTATATGATATATTGTATATTATATAATATTATATTATATATAGTATATATAATATAATATTATTTTATATAATATATAATACCTAATATAAAAAATATTATTTTTTACATTTTTTACGATTATTTTTGAAATTTCTCATTATAACTTTTTTTCTTCTACATTTAGGTATATATTATATTATATAATAAAAAAAGCTTATTTTGTTTACTTTAAAATTTTGTATTACAAAAAATTCGAGGATGATTTTTGAATAAGATATTATTTTTCAAAATGTAATAAGTACTTGCAACGATTTTTGATTTTAGGATTATTTTTTAAATTTCTCATTATAACTTTTTTTTTCTTGTACATGAATATACTATATATTGCTGAATAAAGAGGGCTTACTTTCTGTTCTTTAGAATGGTGTATCATCTATATTTAAATAATGGAAACCGAGTGATTCCTTGATATTTTTTTACCTGTATTATTTAAAATTATTTCTTTTACAAAAATTACATAAACATTTGTCTTAGAAAACATCACTTTAGTTAAAATTATTTAAACGTTGACATTTAAAAAATTTCAAAATCAAAGTCCATCTCTTCGTTAGCATTAGCTTCAATATCTTCCTCTCACACCTCAGTTATCTTAGAGTCCCACAATTAGTACCTATGCACATGCACCCTTTGCAGAATATTGAAAAACTAATTCCTATCTTCCTACAACCGCAGTTCTTTGTACATCCTTTGGTACATTTACATGCTATTTTTTCAAGCAAAGCTTGTGGTGCAGAAGCTTTGACAGTAAATATTGGAATTAATCCATATTTTGAAGTTTGCCCGGCCGAGTCAAGTGGATCCAAAGTATTACCTATAAAAAATAAGATTCAATCATAACACACAATCACATAAAAAAGTTATAAGGAGAAATTTAAAAAATAATCCTAAAATCAAAAATCGTTTCAAGTACTTATTACATTTTGAAAAAGCATATCTTATTCAAAAATAATCCTAGAATTTTTTATAATACACCATTTTAAAGTAAACAGAATAAGCTTTCTTTTTTATTATATAATATATACCTAAATGTAGAAGAAAAAAAGTTATAATGGGAAATTTAAAAAATAATCGTAAAAAATATAAAAACTTGTTAAAAGTATAAAATCTTGAAAAAGATAACCTCTTTAAAAGAAGTCGTACAACATTATACAGTAAAACATTTTAAAGGTAACTGATTTCTATTCCTCTTACATGTACCATTGCATATGCCTAAAGTTGCGTAGAAAAAAGTTACAGAAAAATATTTGCGAAATAACAACGAAAATTGCCCAAAATTGCTGTGAGTGGCGAACTTTGAAAAATCATATTGCGAAAACTGTAAATCCTAACGACCTCTACTAAGCATCATTTTAAAGAGAAAATAACGTGTGATCCAAAATTATTGTCACCATAGGTGGCTCTGAACGACAAAGATAGCTATACAGTGCATGTCTATTCTTAATTCAGATATATTTACCAGTTTACGTCAACTTTGCAGTGTACGTCAACTTCAAGAAAAGTTAGGTTATGAAGAGATGTTGGTTGTTTGATTTTATTTATTATTGTTACTTATAATTTTGTTAATTCTTTTTATTTTTGATTAAAGTTCTGTGTTAAAGATTTTGACTGATTTTTTATGTTTTATAATGTTAATCAAAATTAATTGATAAGCCAATGATATAAATTGAGATTAAAAGAGGACATACGTAATTTTTTGCACGGCTAGCTTTGATCCCAATAATTTTGGATCGCTCGTTATGTAAGTTTTTTTTTCTATTTTTTTCAATGTCTATACCTATATCCCCGTGGACAAAAGTTATGGGACAAAAAACAAAATTTCTTTCTTTTGGGTTTCTTTGGGCTTTTTCTTTTGAATATATTTTTGTAAAAAAAAGTATCTTTGACTTTAAAAAGTTATATTTAGATAGGAAATTTAACCAGGTACAATTTTTATGTAGACGTGTTTGTACCAAAAGTGCATAGAACTCACCCTAATGTAACCTGTGCCCAGGGACTAATTCACCCATTTCTCAAAAACGCACCCCTTTAAATGGTAGCACTCCGCGGTTTTTTCATATATAGAGATTCATTGACCATATGAAGTAATAAAACCCCGTTAACGTTGTAGTTCCTTTCTATAGTACATAATCAATAGCCTATAAAAAGAGCCAGGTACATTCTATTATGACAACGTTCATTATCATTCTGTTTCTGAAATCGGTGTTGAATCCTTCAATAAACACATAAAATATTTTTTCTGCAGCCGTCCCGAAAATAAAACTTTCGGTATGATTTATTAAATCGAAAGTACCATTTTACACAACTCGTACCGAAAGTAGCCACTTTCGGGACTAATTTTTTTACTTTCGGGACGCTTTTTTTACTTTCGGGACGATTTTGGGTAGCTAGGTAACGGCTTTGACAATTACATCAACTTTGTATTTTATTATGACAACGCTTGTCATTTAGGATTCGTGTGTGTTTTCGCTCAGTTTTTCGTTTTTCAATTCCAAGAAATGGAAATTGGCAGTAAAAGTGAAGCCGAAATGATTTTAGATGAGATTAGAGAAACTAAATATCAATGTAAATAATTGTTATAATTGTGTTATTAAAATTCATAAGTAGATTTTTGGAATGTTGAATTCACGAGAGTAACTTTAAAGTGTTTAATAAAAAGTCCATAAGTAAAGTATATCCACATATTCTTTTTAAAATACAAAACGGTTGCAGAAAAAATATTGTACGTAACACGATCCAAAAGTGATTTTACGAGACACAGGATTCCAGGACTCGCCTACGGCTCGCCCTGGAAACTTCCTACTCGTCTCGTAAAATATCACTTTCGGAACTTGTTACGTAAATTACTATTACGGCGGAATGGGACGTTTCGATGCCGCCGGTTCATCGCCGGCCGTTTCGATGCCGCCGGTTCATCGCCAGTCCATTTCATCGCCGTCATATCTCGCATTTCCTAGAATTAATAATTAATACTAAAAATAACTAATAATTGTAACTGTCGAAAATTCGGAAATATATCAGATATCGATTAATTGACTGGCGATGAATCGGCCGGCATCGGCATCGAACTGGCGGCATCGGCATCGAACTGGCGGCATCGAAACGGCGGCGATGAAACGTCCTAGACCCCTATTACGGATATCCCTAATAACAGAAATTATATCCGCATTATATGTTTACACGATAAATTTAGAATTAAGTATGCATGTATCGGCTTATTTATTGATTCAAACAGTCATAACTCTCTATATTATTTAACTTAAACTACAACACAAACTCTATTAATTCTATATTATTAAAATTCCTGTGGCTGTGTAATTTCTTTTAAATATACACCTATGGATCAGAGAACATTCTGATACTAATAATTTGAATTTTTTTATTTGTAATTAACGTGTCTTGACAGCTTATGATCATTGACAGGGGTACAGTTTACAATAGTATTACATATTATTAGAGAGCGGAATATATGCAAAGTGCATATAGATGCATATATTGCATATTTTCAGACAACAAACACAACATTGCATATTTAAGCTAAACACGATTTATTTTGCATATTTTAAAAATAAATTATATAAAAGTTTAAAATTTTCCTCTCTTAGTTGGAATTTTATAACTTCGATATGAACGAGCTCGTTATTTATCTATGTATCGCTCATCTGGACTTTCCCATTACTACCTGCATTTAACAATTATGGGTGTTCCCAGAAAAATATTATTTTATTAGCGTAGCAAGTCGTAGGTACCTACCTGCTTTTAAGGGTCTAATAATTATTTTGTCAGTTTCCGGCCAACATTTGTTTAAAGTAAACGTTGTATCGTATTTAGTGTTTTTGAAGTGATTGGTATATATTAAATTTAAATATGTCTACCATTCAAAAAAGTGCTTGGATAAAGTGTTTTCCCGAGTTAAAGCTAAGTGGAGACAAAGTACTTTGCAAGCCCTGTTCCAAAATCGTAAGTTACATTCATTTTCACATTTCATTTTTTAAATGAGGAACTGACAAACAAAAGCATCATGTCCCACAAAAGAAATTTTTCTGGAAAGAGTGTTTTTATTCGACAAATTCGCTTTTACTTCTATAAAGACAGACATAGAGAGAAGCATCAAAATACAAAAATCCATCAAATTGTAGACAATTCCGATTTTGTTCTTCAGCTTAAGTAACGTACTTTGTTCTTTAAGTAACGTACAAATTGCTAAAGAACTTATGTTCATAAAAGTTAATTTTAGTTTTTTTACCAGATCTAATAAAGTCATTAGAACAAAGGAATTTACAATTAAGTGATTCGGTTAATCTTGTTAACACTTTTTCTGCTCATTGTCAAAAAATTCCCGGAAATACAGGAATTACAATTAGAAATAAATTAAAAAATGTTTTAGAAAAAAATGAGGGCTTCGATTGTTTGAGGAAAGTTGTACGTATTTTTGAAGGCAACTTTTCTGAAGATCTTACGACTTAATATATTGTTTTATTTTTGAGTATTTTTAATATGCATTTGCATATTTAGACAAATTTAGAAAAGATACCTGCATATTTGTAGTAAAAGTAATGCATATACAGGGTGAGGCAGATAAAGGGCCTATTAGAAATATCTCGAGAACTCAAGGTAAGAAAATTATGAAAATCGGAATACAGGGGTTTTGAGGTGTGAACTATTTAATGAAAATATTTTGGTCTCTTTGCTACTTCCGGTTATACCGGAAGTTGGTTGTAACTTCGTTTTTTTAAATGGGACACCCTGTATATTTTTACATTTTTGAATTCTTCTTGATTTCTTCTTTCTTAAAATATAAGTTTTTGTAATATTATACAGGGTAGGTTAAAAGATAATTACGTTTTTTTATTAATTTCGTAGCAAAATTCACACCCTGTAGAATTGTAGTAGTTTGACATAATAAACTCTGTTTATGTTCAAATGATTTTTAATATAGTCTACTATGTTAAGAATTATTGGTATAGTTAAATTTTTCCTTTTTTGTATACAGGGTTGGTCGAAACTCAGAATGAGTATTTTCTGAGTTTTTTTAAATGGAACACTCTGTATTTTAGTATTGTAATGAAATGTTATTTTAGGATACTTTTTAATTTCTTAAGCAATCCCTATACCTAACTGCTTCAATTTGTGAGTTATTGGTGATTCAAGCCAAACATTAATTGCAACACAAAATACCTGAAATTTTATTAGGTTGGCAGTAAAAATTTTCAATCACAAATAATTTTTCGGAAATTAATACATACTAATCGAGACTGATACTTAAAATTGCCAATAATGGTTGAGCTATCAAAATATCTACGTAGTTAAGATTCTTGGTGCGATTAACAATTAAGCACAAATTAAAGCAGTTGGGTATAGGGAATGCTTAAGAAATTAAAAAGTACCATAAAATACCATTTCATTACAATACTAAAATATAGTGTGTTCCATTTAAGAAAACTCAGAAAATACACATTCCGAGTTTCGACCCACCCTGTATAGTAAAATTCAAAATTTAGCTATACTAATAATTGGTAACAATAGTAGACAATATTAAAAATCATTTGAACATATAAAGAGATTTTGATGTAAAACTACTACAATTCTACAGGGTGTGAATTTTGCTACGAAATTAATAAAAAAACGTAATTATCTTTTAATCTAGACTGTATAATATTACAAAATCTTATATTTTAAGAAAGAAGAAAACGAGGAGAATCCGAAAACGTAAAAATATATAGGGTGTCCCATTTAAAAAAACGAAGTTACAATAAACTTCCGGCATAACCGGAAGTAGCAAAGAGACCAAAATATTTTCATTAAATAGTTCACACCTCAAAACCCCTATATTCCAACTTTCATAATTTTCTTTACTTTAGTTCTCGAGATATTTCTAATAGGCCCTTTATCTGCCTCACCCTATATATGCTCATATTTTGGTAATGTTGTGTTGCATATATTCCGCTGTCTACATATTATACATACAAACATTTGATATGAACAGCAGCGGCGGCTCGTGGGTCAATCTTCAGGGGGGTCATTTTGGTTTGAAAACTTCAAACTGTTGATTTTTTAAAGTATTTAAAAGATCTTTTAGCATTTATATTTTAGATAAAAAATACAGACTTAGATAAAACTCAATACTATTTACCCTAGTTTTCCGAAAATTAAATTTGTCTTTTTTTAGAGTAAATCTTTTAAAAAATATAGGAAAAATGGTATGAACAGGTTATTGACTGATATATAGATAGGAATATTTATAGTATAATAAATTGTAAATTTATTAAAACGAAACTTACTTTAAATATTTTTATATTTTAAGTCAATTCTTCTATCCTTTAGTTCTGCAAAATAGTCTATGACCTTCTCATTGAAATTTGGAATGCTCTTGACAAGCGTTTTCTCGATGCTCAGCATAGACAAGGCACTAAGTCTAGGTTGTCCCATCGTATTACGCAGGAATGTTTTTACTCTTTTTAAAGTAGAAAAACATCTCTCACTTTCCACGGTTGTCATAGGGAGTGTGCACAAAATATTTAATAACTTCACTGCTTCAGAAAATGTTTCAGACAAATTCATGTTAATAAAAAGCTGAAGTATGGCTACTGCACCAGCACTATTGCGAAAATCCTCACGACAATATAAGACTTCAAGTTCCGATTTTAGTTTGGAAATATTCACTGTGGGATAATTAGCCGTCACCATTTTTAAAATATTTTGCGGAAAGTTGGTAGTGTATGCTTCAAATTTCTCTATGTAGAATAACTGTGAAATCATGAGATGATCATTGAAACTAAACCTGTGATTTATTTCAGATATAATAATATCACAAATTTCAAGTGCAGTTCGTCGCTTTGGATCCTCTGCAGTAGTTTTTCTTTTTTTTGCTGTTGATGTGCTTGGTACTTCTGATTCCAAAATAGTATTTCTAATTATTTGGATATTGTTGTTAAAAGACAGGATACAATTTTTGACAGATATAACATCAATGTCTCGCATTTGCAATTGTTTAAACAATATATCAACATGGGGCATTATTTTATGGAAAAAATTTAACCAAAATAAAAAATGCTCATCTTCCAAATGTCTTTTTAAACCAGTTGCTTGATTTATATTGTTACCATCTTGCTCCTCATCAATAATTTCCTCTAAGCAAGATTTTAAATCATCTTTATAAGTGTATACAATTTCAACACATTTTGTATTGAAAGCCCATCGAGTAGGCGCAGCTTTAGGTAGCCTTACTTTAACCACTCTATCCAGAACCATCGTACGTTTTGGAGATCGGCCGAAAAAGGACGAAAATCCGTGTAAATTTGCAAAAAATATTTTTATCGGTTTGTGTTGACTCGCCGCTTTTTGGAGGATAAGATTAAATTGATGGGCATAGCAGTGAATGAAGTGTGCATTTGGGTATATTTCTTTAATTTTTGTTTGTACTCCTCCCAGTTTACCGCTCATGACTGATGCACCATCGTAACTTTGGGCAATCAATTTTTCAGGTGCTTCATTAATTTTTAATAATTGAAGTTCTTCCAATATTACATTAGTTAAATGTTGTGCTGTAGTACCTAGGGGGTTAACAAATTTCCAAAATCTTTCATGTACAATACCAGTTAATACATATCGCAATATGATAATCATCTGCGTTTTATTGGAGCTGTCTGTGGTCTCATCTACTTGAATGGCCACAAAATTTGTCTGGCCAATCTCCTTCATGATATGAGTATGCACAATGGCTAACATTGATTCTAAAATATCGTTCTGAATTGTTTTCGATGTTCCTTTAAATACTGTACTTTTTTCAATGTGTTCTTTAAACATTAAATCCAGTTCAGAAACAAAATCGATAAGGCCCAGAAAAATTCCACGATTATTGGAGCTGTCACTTTCGTCATGACCGCGCAATGCAATTTCGAAAACTCCACAAAATTTTACACAGTCGATTAGTTTGTTTAAAATATACCTATTTTTAGATACCAATTCATTAAAGTCATGCACAGATTTACGATATACACTATCAAGTTGCTGTCTTATGTTAACACGTCCTAAACTTGCGTAACTCATTGATGAATTTATATGAGTAGTTGAAGAGGCATGTTTTGTAATTTTCACTTTTAAATGCTTAATGTCAGTTACTCCATTTTTCGCCCATACAGCGTCATTCGAAAACAGTAAACACGGATAGCAAAAAAATGCATTTCTCACACTGCAGCCACAAATCCAATCACACAAATTGTACATTGATTCTTTAAAATATCTTTGAATGTCCTTACCCCTATCCTTTGTTGTTTGTTTTAAATTCATGTTTGGTTTTGGTCGACCACTTTCTTTTTTCTCAAGCCGCCGTTCATAATTTAGTGTTCCAGCAGATTTTAAGGCAATTATTTCGTCAACAACACTCATCTTGTTTTTGTTACAATCACAAAAAAATCCAACAAAACAAAATAAATTACGCAAATACGCCGCGATCGATATAGACCTGCCGTGAAGTGCGGTCAGCAGACGGTAACTAACTAAACGTGAGGCCGTCGACTCTACTAGAGGTATACGACGGAAAGGTCACTCCCACTCTCGCCCACGAAATTGCTATCTGCCGTCTCTTTTCTATTTTACATGCATTTGTCCATAAGCCATAAGAACTGTATATAGACAATTTAAAATACGGCCCAGCCACGGGCTTGTGTATAGCGCGAGGCGCGACGTTATTATATCTATTATATTTGTTTTGCCAATGCAGACTGCTGAGAGAGAATTTTATATTTCAGAGTGAAGTTTTAGATAAAAGATATTTTTAATAAAATTGGTATTTTTATGAGATTATTTTAGGGGGGTCATTGACCAATTGACCCTAAGGAGGAGCCGCGCTTGATGAACAGTTGTTAGTGGTGAATAGTGTTGCCCAAATGCAAGAACAAGACGAGACTTAGACAGTCTTGGTCATGCGCCAATACACCTGGTTTTAGTCTTGATCTTGCAGCAAGAGTCTTGCAGGTCACGCAGTTACGTAACAGAGTAGGTACATTAATCTTGAATTAACATAACCATAGTAAAGACCAACCAAATTAATAAATTAATGTATAAACAGCTGACACCGGGTGGGGTTTGAACATTTCTATGTTAGCACAATTTACACAAAGCAATTTAGATGAAAAACAATTATTATATTCTTCTTCTTTAAGTGCCATCTCCGCGACGGAGATAGGCAATCATCATAGCTATTCGGTCTTTGGAGACGGCTGCTCTGAAAAGTTCGTTTGATGTACATCCGTACCATTCTCTCAGGTTGCGCAGCCATGATATTCTGCGTCTCCCTATGCTTCTCTTTCCTTGAATCTTTCCCTGCATAATCAATTGGAGCAAGTTGTATCTCTCTCCGCGTGTAATACGTCAGAGATATTCTAATTTTCTAGTTTTGATGGTATTTAAAATTTTCATTTCTTTATGCATCTTTCTGAGAAGTTCTTTGTTTGTGACTTGTTCGAAAAAGTCGAAAAAAAAACAAAGTCGTGAAAACGTACCTAGCACCTAGCCAACCTTACTCTGAGCTCCAACTTCAAATCTCTTGTGCATAGCACTTTTCTCATTTTCTTAAAATTTGCTCTAGCCTTTTCTATTCTGATTTTATTTTCCTGGAAGTAATCATCTCTGAGAGAGACAACAGATGGACAAAGAAGATTTTGGAGTGGCGGCCAAGGGCAGATAGGCGAAGTTGTGAAAGACCACCCACCAGGTGGACCGACGACATTAAAAGAATAGCGACAAACTGGATTGCAGCTGCCCAGGAGAGAGAAGGGTGAAGACATCTTGAGGAGGCCTATGTCCAAAAGTGGACAAATTTGGCTGTGTGATGATGATGATGAATCATTTGTGGAATTGACCATTGTTTAAAGAAAATTCCAAGTATTACATTAGAATCGAAGGAAAGCTCAATTGGGAATGAAGTTTAGTGATGTCGAAAAAGTAACTACTTGTTATTTTATATTTGTTACTACCCAATACCCTAAGTATGTACGGAATACCAAAACGAGAATTATAATTATTATATTATTACTTCCGAGATTACTTCGTTACGGTAAATATTTCGGTATTTATTTTAGACGGTAACTGGCATTATTATCTAATTATTTGTGTTGCTACGTTTGAACATTAGCCGCGCTCTTTCAGCGAATTTTGTTTAACAGTTTAACCGAATGATCTCATGGCACACTCAGTAGAAACGATATTTATTTAGTCTTAGGCCGATAAGATTAATTTGCGGCATTTAGATTCTTATTAACTAATATTGAAAAATATAATAATTATTGAGTGGGAGTAGGTATGCTAACCTTATTATATTTTTTATCGGCTAAGGTGACATGGTTTTAAAAAGTTTCGATACAATATTACTGTCGGCGTCTCAACGAAAGAATATTATTTTATGATTAAATCTGTACAATTAATTTCAGAGCGAATTACACTGTAATTATGACCTTCGAGTACGTGTAAAATGTGTCAAGTGTTCTTTTAATGGATATTTTGATTAGCCATATATTTTTGTGGTATTGTTCGTAATGCGCATGAGTCCAATTTTTCAAATTTTTGTTACATATTTTTTTGAGTTACATAAAGTCTCTAAGCATCAACCCGAACTACTATACTTCCTAAAACAACACTCAGTCCTAACTGCAAGACACAAGAGTCTCGCAGGCTTAGTCTTGTTCTTACTAAAATCTTGCTCGGTCAGTCTTGGTCTTGGTGTTGCTAAAATTAGGCGGTCTTGGTCTCGGTCTTGCGAAAACGCAGAACAAGACCAAGACTGAAAGACCAAGTAATATAAATTTGGACAAATTTCATGAAATAAGTAGTACACACATTATAAAAAATATTAATATTTTATTGTACACACATATTGTTATAAACATAAACATATAAACATACTTCGAAAATACTTTGCTACTAAATTTATCTTAAGGAAAATTCGGCTTTTTATTCCCTTCAATTTACCTGTATACTACCCCCATCAAAACAAAAATATTTCAAAACAACAAATACTTAGAAGTAATTTGCGACAACTAGCGCCATGAATGTTATGACAATAAAGTTTCATTTTATCTGGCCAAAGTAAACAATCAAAAAACAAAATCCGGGTTTTTCTAATGATTTTTAATGCATTCATCTCCATTACAATAAACCTTAATACTTTAATATTTACAAATAATATGGAAATTCTTCATCTCATTTATAAACATGTTAAATTATGTAAATACAAGTTGTAAAAGTAATATGTACTAACTAGGCATAATTTGTTAATGTGGGTTGAAAAAATTAAAAAGAAAAAAATAATATATAAAAAAGAATACATAATAAAATAATAATAACAAAAAAAAAATAAATAAATAAAAAAAATAGAAACAAAAAGAACAAAGAAAAGAAAAATAACAAAAAAAAAAGAAGTAAAAAAAAAGTGTTTACATACTACAAATTAAAACATAATAAAAAACATCTCTTCAGGATTGGACGAGCTGTTTTGGTGTGCGTCAGAGGGTTTAACCCAGAGCGTAATTTGCAGTTTTCTATTGGTCAAGATTTTGATTAATTGAGTGTCTTGTGTCATAAGTCTGTAATTGGTCGTTGAATTGTTGATGGGGAAGATCGAATGATTTTTTGGAAGGGCGTTGAATTTTGGAGGAGATGGATATTGGCAGTTACGTTTGGGCTGTGGACAGTTACGTTTGAGTTTGAGTAAAGAGTTGAAGTTGAGCTAGCCTCGGAAGGTCTGCAGGGTTGCAGTACCTGACAGATGAAAGTTCCAGTTTAGTTTGATTGAGTATAGTGAACGCGACTATTTTATACCAATGCCGGTATAATAATATTTTCTTACATGCAAGCAAGAGTTAGAATTTTCTTTTGTGTAACTAGTTTTAACATCATAGTTAAAGCATAGAGTTGCTTTTATTTTATCTTTTTTTGATCCCGTTTAATATACGAAAGGACTATAGTCTAGTAAAATAAAATTACACTACATGTAAATCAAAATGTAAATTCGTACAGGTTGAAACAAATTTTATATCAAAGTTTAGGTGGATACAAAAGATATTTGCAAGAAAGTATCCAAATCATACAAGGGGATCATTGTTTAAATAATTAAAGAGGGGTCATTTTTGCAAAAAAATTACTTTTTTAACTGCTGATGTCATTCAATTACTAATGAAGGTCTATAGGATTGTTTTCTGCAAAGTTGAATGGTAAATCTTGCACATAAGACTTACTAAATTAAATTGGATCCCCTATTTATTTAAATAATTATATATAAAACTTTAGAAATTTTGCAAACAATTATTTTTAGCATTTTAAATAAGCACTATAAAATATCTTATTTTACAGCAGAAGTTGCGCTATATTATCAGTATTAACAAAAAAAAATTGGTCAAAAAATATTTAATATTTTTTGAGATATTGAATTTGTTTATTAAATGTTACTCTATTTTCAATTGCAAAAACGCGGTTGTTGTCAAAGAAATATTCAGCTGTATTCAATCTTATTATTTTTATTTTTATGTATATTTTCGATAAATGTAGTGATAAGTTCAAATTTCAATTACACTTCCCCCTAAAATGGCATTTGAAAATTATTCAAATTTGTTTATAATTTGTTTTTTTAATAACGTCGCGGGGATTAAATATTTTGAAATGGCGTTTCGATAATTGGGTTCCTGGGAATTTTTCACTAATTAACAAATTTTTTTGTCTTTTTTTCCTCTTAATTTTTTTTTTCTTGTTTTTCTTGGAGTTAATATTACTGCGGGCCCTTTTAGGGTTAAGTTTCATTAAGAATGTCGAATCTCTAAGATGTAGATTCTAGACCTAAAAATATTAAGGTTGATCTAAGATCACTTAAATAAAATGTGACTACTTACTGAGTTACAGGATGTTTTATTTAAAAATTGAAAAATTATTTTTACCAAGTACTTTCAAACTATTTGACGTATCCTTATCATACTTGGCAGAAAATGTGGGTACTATACAGTCTACTAAATTGTGATAAATAAATGTTTCTAGCTACTACCAGAGGCGTACGACAGGGGATAGTTAATGGTTGACCCTTTCCAAATTCTACGCCATTGAAAGAATTACTATTTTAGCTAAATTTTTCGATTCTGCAATACTTTCTATGTAAATAATATACTCTTTACTGGTAACGATTAATTCATTAGTTTTCGAGATATTGGAGGTTAAAAATGAAACGGCATAGTTATTTTGATTCATTCATTCATTAATTTTAAACTTCCAATTACTATCAAACTGATGACTTTATCGATACCAATAAACTTATTTACATACAAAGTATTGGAGAATCGAAAAATTTTGCTAAAATAGTAATTCACTCAGTGGCGTAGAATTTGGGAAGGGTCAATCATTCACTATCCCCTGTCGTACGCATCTGGCACTAGCTAGAAACGTTTATTAATCACAATTTAGTAGGGTGTATAATAGCCACATTTTCTACCAAGTATGATAAGGATACGTCAAATAGTTTTAAAGTACTTGGTAGCAATAATTTTTAAATTTTTAAATAAAACACCCTGTAACTCAGTAAGTAGCCATATTTTGTTTAAGAGATTTTAGTTAAATCTTAATATTTTTAGGTCTAGAATCTACTACTCAGAGATTCGACATTCTTAATAGAATTTAACCCTAAAAGGGCCCGTAGTAATATAACTCCAAGAAAAATAAGAAGAAGAAAAAACGACAAAAATTTTGTTAATTAGTAAAAAATTCCCAGTAACCCAATTATCGAAACGGCATTTCAAAATACTTAATCCCCGCGACGTTATTAAAAAAACAAATTATAAACAAATTTGATTAATTTTCAAATGTCATTTTAGGGTGGAGTTTAATAGAAATTTGAATTTATCAATACATTTATCGAAAATATACATAAAAATAAAAATAATGAGATCTTAAGCAGGTGAATATTTCTTTGGCAACAACCGCGTTTTTGAAAATATAGTAACATTTAATAAACAAATTTAATATCTCAAAAAATATTAAATATTTTTCGACCAATTTTTTTTTGTTTAATACTGGTAACATAGTGTAACCTAGTCTGTAAAATAAGATATTTTATAGTGCTTATTTAAGACGCTAAAAATATTTTCTTGCAAATTTGTTTTTAAAGTTTTATATACAATTATTTAAATAAATAAGGGGTCAAATTTAATTTAGTAAGTCTTATGTAAAATATTTACCCTTCAACTTTGCAGAAAAAAATCCCATAGACCTTCATTAATAAGTGAATTACCTCAGCAGTTAAAAAAGTATTTTTTTTGCAAAAATGATCCCTTTTTAATTATTTAAACAATGATCCCCCTTGTATGATTTGGATACTTTCTTAAAAATATCTTTTGTACCCAAGTAAACTTTGATATAAAATTTGTTTTAACCTGTACGAATTCACATTTTAAATTTTTATTATTTTATTAGGCTACTATTAAGTTCTTAAATATTTTTGTTCGAGTAGTAGTGTCGATTTGTTTTAAGAAATGCTGAATTTTTCTATGAACTATGGAAACAATCATTCATTGATGTACTGTTATTGTATCTATTCATATGTAAAGTGACATTTAGCGAAGTTAACTGTGCCTTGGACTTAAAACCAACCAAGAGAAGATACAGGAGACTATTATGTAGGTACAAGGTATTAATTTTTTTTTATGTAAACTGTTCATTTTCCTTTTTTGCTAAACATGATCTACTTATGTAATATCGCGAGATATCACAGATCTTTTTAATTTTGTTTCAATAAATAATGTTTGATTTGCAAAATACAATTTTATTATTTGTCTTTTCCTTCTCTCTTGTTCCGTAAGTACAACAAAGAATTTTCTGAGTAGAAACACATAAGGCAAGGCACGCCATAAGTATTTTATATATTTTGTATTGACTATGTTTCTTGTTTAATTTGTGATTTAGCCATCTTTCCTTTAATATTTATATTTTTGTATATTTTTTGGTTTCCATAAGGTAACCAGTGGCGCCCAATATGTTATTTCTTTTTATTTGATATTCTTACTTTGATTTTTCTAATTTTTTTATTTCTAAGCTAATAAGAGAATATTAATAACATCTTTTTAAGAATCTCTTCTGATTCTGAGCAACCGAGGACATGTTCTTCAAATTGTGTAACACGTTTACATCCCCTTATATGACATATCAACATCTTGTCAAATTCTATTTTTCATTATTCCTACAGGGTGAATTTCGTCGTTACAGTAGTCGGTGAATAACTGATTTTTCTTCCCTGTTCATTGATGACATGTTGAGGTGGGATAAGTTGGGTTGAACTTCGTGCAGCTTAGTGTTTGTTTTATGCTATAGCTCTAGCCATGAGCCGATTATTAAGCTCGGTCAAAACGGCAGTTAAGACCACGGGAGCCACAAAGTCAATCAGGACGCTGCGTAGCACCAAGGACGGTAAGCTCCTTATCACAATGGATAAGGACCAGGCCGCCCTAAAACAGATTAGAGACGCCCTGACCAACAAAGGTAGTGGGTTACGCACCCTTCAGCTTGGTGAAGAAAATAAGACGGTAACCGTCCATGTAAAAGGCATGTCGGAAGACACTAGTAAAGAGGAGCTTAAAGAAGCACTCGAGGTTTACACTGGTCGATGGCAAGAACCGAATAGAATCAAAGAGATGAGGCCATTTAGGGGTAACACCCTAGCGGCTACAGTCATCCTCACCAAACAGGCGGCCGATTCTATTCTCCAGAGAGAGACAGTAAAGGTGGGCATCGTCCGATGCCAGGTTGAGAAACGTATCCGAGTCCCCAGGTGCAATAGATGCTGGGCCTTCGACCACGCTCGGGATGCGTGTGCCGGCCCCGATAGGACCGGTATTTGCTATGGCTGCGGGGCAACCGGGCACGATACAGAGTCCTGTAGGGCTGCGGCAAGATGCGTCTTGTGCGATGAGGCGCACAGATGTGGCAGTATGGCCTGTCCTAAATTCAGAGATGCCCTGAGGATGGCCAGACAGGCCGAAAAGCCAAAACTTAAAAAACAAGATATCCCGATGCCGGGCAATAAATCTGAAATATCCGTAACTGATTATATGAAAACCGTCTCCCTCGCTGATATGCCCAATGTCGGAGTAGACGTGGAAATGGAACCTTCCACATCGTCGTCCAGCCCCACAAACACCGCGACCCAGAATCAAGAACTGGGTGATGCTGCGGAAGTAGCACCGCCCTTGTCAGATATAGTCGGTCTAGTATAAGACAATACTCTCCACCGACAACTTCAACTTTAACCTTAAACTAAGACAAGGGTAATTATCTGCAATGGCTTCGCTAGCAAAAAAAAAGACTTAAAATACTCCAGGTGAACATCGGGAGGGCCAAAATGGCACACCATATGATTTATGCTAAAGCCCTCGAAATTGGAGCTGATTTACTGGTTGTCCCAGAGCCAAATAAAAACATGACTAAGAACCAAGGCTGGATTGCCGACCTGAAAGTTGATGTGGCCATATACCCCGTTAACAAGAACGTGTGCATCAGCAAAATCATAAAAAAGGAGGGTCATGTAATGATCAAAATAGATAACTTGGCAATCATCGCCTGCTATATCTCCCCTAACATAACTAGGGAGCGCTACCAACAACATGTCGAAAGCATCATACAAACGTCTCAACAATACAGAGACTTTATTGTGGCTGGGGATATAAACGCCAAATCAATCATATGGGGGTCTCCTAAAAACGACAACAGAGGGGAGATGTGGAACGATTGGATACTTTCAGAAGACCTAGTAGTGCTCAATAATGGCAAACCGACGTTTGTTAGAGGCGAAACACGAAGTCATATTGATGTTACCCTTGCAAGTAGAAATTATGCCAGGAAGTTGATGGGTTGGGATGTGTTGGAGGACAACCTCTACACGCATCATAGATACATCGTCTTCGAAACTGGAACTAAGGTCATGAAGATAGGAAGGAAAAGAATTACCTTCAACATAGAACGCTTTAAGACTGAAATAAGCAATCTACAAGAAGATGATACTACTGACTTTCAAAGTTTCCGACGGACCATTGTCAACGCACATACTCTTAGTAGAACGCGTGAGAATATTACGTACACAGTCCCATACTGGTGGAACGACGAGATTCAGTCTAAAAGAGCCGAATGTTTTAGGTGTAGACGAACAGCACAGAGGTATAGGACCCAGCAAAATATCGACGATTACAAGCGTTCTAAGAAAGAACTGGGCAGAGAAATCAAAAGGGCTAAGCGAAATTGTTGGCAAAATCTATGCACAGCGCTAGAAAATGATGTATGGGGAGAAGCATACAGAATCACAATAAAAACTTTGAGGTCAGAAACCTCACACTTGCTCAAAAAAAAGGAATGAAATAGCGAACATACTTTTTCCCACAAAGCCCCGTCAAACATTCGCCCAAGTCAACATTACTGTTCAACTCGACGACTTCTCGGCGGAGGAAATAGCAGTAGCAGCAAGTAATATAAAAGTAGGTAAAGCAGCTGGTCCAGATGGTGTACCTCCAGAAGCGATTAAGATCATCATAGAAAAATATCCTGAAATAATCAGGAGGATTTTCAATAATCTCCTCCATAGGCAAGAGTTCCCCGACCAGATTAAACAGGCCAGATTAACGCTTATTTTGAAACCGGGGAAAGACCCCGATATAGCCAACTCATACAGGCCAATCTGCCTGTTGGATTGCTTGGGAAAATTCTATGAATATCTAATAAAGAATCGTCTGGAGGAGGATCTGCAAAGAAGCAGAAGTATCTCGGATAGACAGTACGGATTTAGAAGATCCAGATCCACAATAGATGCGGTAAAGGCAATAACTGACACGGTCAAAGAGACGAGAAAAAGATGGGCCGTTCTCGTGATGTTTGATGTGAAAAATGCATTTAATTCCGCCAATTGGGGTCACATCGTCAAAGCTCTGGAAAAGTCAAGAGTGTCAGAATATTTAGTAAATATAATCAAGAACTACCTTAATGAAAGGTATGTCCAGGTGGCGAAGCCTAAAGACCTGCAAACCACAGCAGGAGTACCGCAAGGATCCGTACTGGGACCAACATTATGGAATGTTCTGTATAACGGGGTTCTGGAAATTACCTATGGAAGTAAAGTCAAAGCTATTGCGTATGCAGATGATCTAGCGCTACTGATTCAGACTGAAACGAACTGGGACTTAGAAGATATAGTGAATAAAAGTTGTAGGAAAGTATATGACTGGATGAGGGAACAAGATCTCGAATTGGCTACACATAAAACAGAAATTGTCATTTTAAAAGGCCCAAGAAAACGACCCAATCTAACTTTCATGGTAGGTAGTACAAGAATAGAGCCGACAAATTGTACGAAATACTTGGGCATACACCTGGATACAGGTCTTAGATATACCAAACATCTTAGTAAAATAGTCCAGAAAGCAGAAGGAAGGACCACTGCATTATCAAAGATCATGCCAAATATCGGCGGACCAAGCAGTCATAAAAGAAGAATGTACCTTCAGGTAGTGCATTCTACTCTTCTGTATGGTGCCCCCATATGGTACGAAGTTTTAAGAATGACAAAGTATAAAAACATGCTGGAAAAATCACAAAGAAAACCCCTCTTGAGACTAACAAGTGCGTACCGGACTACCTCGACAATTGCCCTTCAGGCAATATCAGGTACGCTCCCCATTCACCTCCTAGCCAAAGAAAGAATGCTATTATATGCAAATGATTACGGCCACTTGCCCCACATAAAGTCTGAGGTAAGAAGACAGATGTACCAAGAATGGCAAGGTGAATGGGAGGCACAAATCGAAAAGGCTCAATGGACCAAAAGGCTCATTCCAGATGTGGTGGCCTGGTCTGCATGTAAGTATATAAGATTAAATTATTATTTTACACAGTTCCTCACCGGCCATGGTTCCTTTAGATCGTATACGTATGTTATCAAGAAGACAGTAGATGACCAATGTTCAGAATGCAACATCAGAGACGACGCTCAACACTGCATATTTGTCTGCAGGCTCTTTGAAAGAGAGAGATTGATTCTAGAAACAAGGTTAGGAGAAATCTCCATTGATAACGTTATGGAAAAATCTTTGCAAAGCAAAGATAACTTTAATTTGGTGGTCGATCTGATAACCGGAATTATGAAGAAAAAGGAGACGCTTGAGAGAGCGAGAGAGGATCAAGGTGGATAGACTTGTACTGGATTGATGGGACTAAACTACGGACGAAGTATATATGTGTATATGTGTTTGTGTGTACTATGTATGTTTGAATGTCTGTATGTGTAAATATGTGTATATTTTAAGCATGACATCGTATAGATAATTATTTGCCTGTTGTATACATTGTTTTCTTTTCTTTTTTCTTTTATCTTTTTGGAAACTTATCTGAGCCGTATTAGGCTTGACAGACTGCCCCGCTGCACTCGAAGTTACATCCGCCAAGGAATTTGTACCGTGTGCACCGGGGGAGAAGGGGGTGGACTTTAGTTGGTAGGCAGTTAGCCAGAGGGTGCCCGTAGGCAGGACTTCTTAGGGGGAAATGCATGGGGGTAAACTCTTCCTCTCTGAATCCAACACACGCTTAGCCATCCTTAAGTGGACACGGCTAGGTACGGTATTTAGAATATTTACCACCTCCTCAAAAAAAAAAAAAAAAAAAAAAAAGCCATGAGCCGATGATTTTTTGTTTAATCAATATCTTAAGGTCCGTATGAGTTGGACCTCGTTGAAGGCTGAGTCAGAAGAACATGCTACTTTCGAGGCCTGGTCTGCTTTTCATTTCCCAATATACCAACATGGAATGGTACAGATCATTATGACTGTTATGTGAGTAGAATAGAGTTGGTTGCAGATATTGTGTATTTCTTGGTCTAGTGGATTTTTTGAAAGAAATGCATGTTATGGAATGAATCGAGGAAAAGGAATCGGTACATATGGCAATTTTTGTTTTCATTTGAAGTAGGGTGTAGTGAAGTTTTTAATGCCTGAAGTATTCCGTAAAATTCTGCGGTATAAACACTACAGCTTCTAGGTAGTCGCACAGAGCTTATAGGCGTTGTCATTGTGGACAAAGCGCAGCCACAGCATTCTTCATTCTTGGACGCACCGGTGTATAAAATTTCAACACTTGTGTTAAGTTGAGGATGTTTGAAAGGATTTTCTGAGGAGTGAGTTTGTGGTTTCTGGTTTATCGAATCTGCATAAATCATGGGTACAAATAGTAGTGGTATGTGAAAGGTTGATAGAGTCTAATAAAATATTTGTGGTAACGTGAGTGTGTGATTGGATGTATTTTCTGGGGGAGGGTCTATGTTATTGATTAGATTTATTACCAGGTTACTTGGGTTTGCTGATATGCTTGCAAAGTATACAAGTAGAAGGTGTTGCCTTCTTAGGTGGAGTGGTTGCTCTAAAGATTCTACACAAATACTTTCAGCGGGGCTTGATTTGATAGCACCAATTTATTTATTTATCGTATGGCATAGATACAATAAGAACACATAATTTAAAAAAAGTATATAAAACATTACATGAAGTATCACAAACAAACATCTAATGTATTAATATAATGTAAAACATTTTCGGTCGCATTCAGGAACTCATCGAAAACTCCAGGGTACCGCCTTCGGGGGCATTCCTCAATAATGTGGCGGACGGTCTGCCGTTGCGCACCACAGTCACACTCAGGAGTAAGGGTCTTTCCCCATCTATGCACGCTGTCAGCACATCTACCGGTACCTGTTCTTATTCTGTTCAGCGCCGTCCATGTATTGCGAGGCAGTTCAAAGCCTGGCGGTTTCTGATCGATACAGGCCATTTGGTGTGATTCCTGTGGTGAGTCGCTCTCCCATTGTCTTCTCCAAGCGTTGGTAAGGTCGAAATGTTCCTGATGTAGGGAGGTGGCCCTTAACAATGGGGGATATCTGGAGCGCAGTCTGTTCATTTCGATATCAAGCTTATCATGGTGGATGGGTAGTTGATGGTTAGCCTCGATTTTTCGATATTCTCTGAGAAGAGAATGACTTCTTCTTAGTTTCGGCGGTGGAATGTGACTCAGAATGGGAAGCCAATAGTTTGGTGTTGGTCGAATTGTACCTGAGATCATTCGCATTGTCTGGTTTAATTGGGTGTCAATGATCTTCGTGTGTTTGCTATTGAGCCATACCGGCGAAGCATATTCAGCCGCCGAGTATACGAGTCCGAGAGCGGATGATCTGAGTACGGAGGCTGAGGACCCCCATGTGGTGCCACATAGCTTTTGGATTATATTATTTCGCGTCTTCAGTTTTTCTGCCGTTCTATGTAGGTGTTCCTTAAAACTTAAGGTTCTGTCAAGAGTCACTCCAAGATATTTTGGTGTTGAGTTATGAGTAGGGAGCGGATTTTATGCTAAATGCATATTGCATGCATATTTCGCATATTTAAGAACTTTACTAAATTTTGCATATTTTTAAAAAAACATGCATATGTTGTGCCTATTAAAAACATTTAGGGTCCAAAAAAAAATTTTAATTCGATACAAAATATTTCCCTGCACAGGCGTTCTATTAATTCGATAACTACCTGAAAAGAGACGGCTCATTCACTGCCTTTTCATTTTTTCTTAGAAAATACCCGATCTTTACACAAAGTACTTATTTATAGTACGCCGTTATAAAATGATTTTAGGATGTTAAAATGATGAAGGATGGTTTACCGGGAAATCCGAATTTTATTTACTTTGATTATATTTAGCAGGTACCTACAATTCTGGAGATTCTTTTAAATCCCCTATTGTTAAGGGAATTACACATTTATTTAAACCATAGTCCCTCTTTATTATACTGTGACCATAGTTTTACGATTTTCTAACGGGAATTGAAATATTCATATTTATGCATAAAATGTTTCCTCGTAAAAAATTTGGAAAAACACATTGTAGTGAATTATAATCGAAGATATATTATAGTGATATTGTTGTTTTATTTTAAATAGGTAACTATTGGTATCAGTTTTTGTAAAAAATGTGAATAAATTGCAGATATTTAAAATAATGATTTTATTTGAAAGATAATAAATAACATTGCCGGCCTCCTATAAAAGAACCCGCTAGAATAGAATAGAGCAGAAAATTTGTGGTTTCTAGAAATGCGCATATTTTGAATTTTTGTGCATATCTTGCGCATATTTCGTAATTTTTTACTGCATATATATGCGCATATTTCATCAAAATTGATCGCATATAAATCCGCTCCCTAGTTATGAGTGAATCGTCTGTTTTCAAAGTGAACGGAGAGTTTTTTGTTGGCTTGGGCATTATTCAGATGGAAACAGCACACTTCAGTTTTCGTTGCATTGGGCCGTAGCCTCCAGTTGCGAAAATATTCACCCATAACAGCAATGTCATCCGTTAGTACATATTGTTTCTGTAACATTCATGTTATTATGTCTTGCTGCAATGGCCCAATCGTCAGCATAGCCAAATTTCTGCGAAGTTGTCCTAGGTAGGCCCGCGATGTATAAATTAAAGAGTAAGGGTGCCAAAACAGATCCCTGTGGCAGTCCATTGCTGAGCTTCATTTGGACACTTCTTAAGTTGCCCATTGTGACGTGAAAAGGTCTGTCGGTGAGCATGCTATCAATGAGTTTGGTTACCTTTTGGCATGGGATGGCACGGATCAGTTTGCAGATTAATCCTTGTCTCCAGACGGTGTCGTATGCAGCTGATAGGTCAATGAAAGCAACGGATGTTTTTTGCTTTCTTTGAAAACCTGCTTCAATATGTGTTGTTAAGGATAGGATCTGATCTGTGCAGCTGCGGTTAGGTCTGAACCCTGCTTGCTCAATAGGTATCACCCCCAATATGGTGTTACTAATTCTGTTGTGGATTAAGCGTTCCAACAGTTTATAGACACAGCTCAGCAGTGCAATCGGTCGGTAGTTTTGGGGTTGATCATTTGCTTTTCCTGGTTTCAATATGGCTATAATGGAGGCCTTTTTCCTTTTTATAAAGGGAATGGGGGATTTCTCCTGATTTTAATATATCTGTGTAGAAATCAGCCAGCCATTTCCTAGCATATTTGCCACAATGGAGTAAAAATTCTGGATGTATTTTATCGGAGCCGGGTGCCTTTCCAGACTTTATTTCTGATATTGCTGAGGTAATTTCTTCTGGAGTAAACTCGTCAGAGTATTCAGATGTAGGCGGGCATGCAGACTTTAGTATTTTTAGTTCTTGTTTTACTTTGGTGGTGTGGTCACGATCTCTAGGTGCCCTTGAGTTTGCTACAATGTGGGAGGCCACTCTGTTGGGAACTATAGGTACTTTGCCTCTAGTTGAGTGTCTGCTACTACCAAGTTTTCTAAGTAAGAACCACGCTTTTCTGCTTGATTTACTAAAGTCTAGTTTTTCCACAGTTTTCATCCATTTTTGCCGTCTGGCTGCATCTAAACTGTGCAGCAGTTCGTCCGCAATTTCTCGGTCTTGGCTTTCGTTGTATTCTTGATACAATTTTTCGCAATTTTCATCCCATCCTGGGACATAATCTCTACGATATCCTCTGAGTATAGTTTTCTTCGCTGTAGATATAACCGCGCCAACAAATCTCATATAGTTTGTACGTGTTGGGGTTATCCATCCGAGACATTTGTCCAATCTTACAGTAAAAGTTGCCCAGTCTGCTCTTTTAAAATTCCACCTAGGTCGAGGGAAAGATGTTATTATTGGTATTTTGATGCCAACTTCTATTACAACTGGTCTCTGTTGGCTATTAGGTCTGGATCCCGCGTATGAAAAAAAAGTTGATTAATAGCAAGCTGCAAATTTGTTAATAGCTTAAGGGTGATTAGTCGGACAAACTTTGATATATGGGAACACTGGAACAGGGGAAGTTTTAATTGTGGAACAGGTTAAAAATTTGGAACGGTCAGACCACGAAAACGGCACATGTATTTTGTCCGACAGAACAGACTTAAACTCTTCGAACAGAGATTAAACTCTCATGCAAAAATCAGACTGCTATTTATCACCAAATGAGCGTTTGAATGAGTGGAACATGTAGAATATGTCAAATGCCAGGAATTATGACAGGTGATAAATAGCAGTCTGATTCTTTCATGAGAGTTTAATCTCTGTTCGGAGAGTTTAAGTCTGGTCTGTCGGACAAAATAAATGTGCCGTTTTCGTGTTGTGACCGTTGCAAATTTTTAACCTGTTCCACAATTAAAACTTCCCCTGTTCCAGTGTTCCCATATATCAAAGTTTATCCAACTAGACACCCTTAAGCTATTAACAAATTTTCAGCTTGCTATTAATCAAATTTTTTTCATACGCGGGATCCAGACCTATATGTGGAAAATCTGGGAGCACTGTACGTGAAGCTGCCAGGGGTTGATTGTTTTCGTTTGTGGAGACAAAGCATAGGTCTGGGTTGTATTCTCGCCTCCAGACTGCAGATCGAAAAGTTCCCCTATCTTTAGCGTCAAAGACTAAATACGTACCAGCCCCTTCGCTCCAGTTTATCAAAGCCTCGCCATTTTGATCACTTTGTCTATACTTCCAGAGTTCGTGATGGCTGTTGAAATCTCCAACATACACTGAGGGGTGAGGGTGAGCGTGAATAACATGCGGAGGCCACAGGACTGCCGGGGGTTTATAAATATTGCTGACAGTAATTTCGCCAATTTGTATGGTAACCGTATGAATGTTATTTATGTCTGATGTAGAACATATGTGTGCATTTTCTATTTTGTTTCGGACATATGTTGCTACTCCATAAGCTGGATGGTAAGTTGCACCCAGTAAATCGTAACCATGAATTCTTCCTCTAGCGAGAATTTGTTCCTCGTTTTCTACATGGGTTTCCTGAATTGCGACTACGTCGATATTATTTTCAATGAGTACCTTTTGAAGGTACTCACATTTACTTCTACTAATACCTTCTATACTTAAATGGCATATTCGGACGCTTGGTCCGAGTCGTTTTGTGGCTTGGTCCTGAGAAGGTCCCTTTAAGTTGTTGGTTGGAGGCATATCTTATTATTTTAATGTGTTCCTTAATGTATGACATAGTCGTACGGATGCATTTTGAATTAATTTGATTATTTCACTCATGGTAGATTCTGACCAATAGAAAGGTACAGAAATAAAAATTACAGCGATTGTTTCATTCATAGGAGATTCTGACCAATAGAAAGCTACATAAATATAAATTAAATCGATAATTTTTGATAATTTCCCGTCGTCAAGTATATTACGTCAGATGCCCTTCGTTGCTACGAAAAAATACATTCAGTGACATTAACGACAATTAATGTTTTAAAAATTATAAAAGTGATGACTTTCAACCATAAAATATTTATTATAACTGTGTGTTGTACTAATTTGTACTTACATAAATAAATTACAATAAAATTTTGGTTTTGAACAGTTTTATTCATGAAATAATCGCAACAAATTGCACTCGATCTCTAAAATTAATATAGAATTTTAGAGCTCTTGTGCAATTACTACTGATTATTTTTTAATGATTTTAACTTCCAATCGTATAGTAAGATATTTGACCACGTGTTTAATTCTGTCCAATCAGATTAAAATTATACTGAGAATTATCTACTGTAGAAAATTACCAATAGAATTTTTTTAAGTAGATTGATTCTGTTTAATGGCAACCTGTTTCCTAGTTTTGACAACTGTCACATTTAAGAAAATATCCATAATATACGTATTAAAAAATAATCTTACGAATATCACACGACAGTAAGAATAAATAAGAAAATAATGCTTCATTTTTACTCAAATTTGTTGTCATTGTGCAATAGCCACTCGAGCCCTGCGGGCTCTCGTGTCTATTGCCAGCCAACAAATTTTCGAAAAACTGTCGCATTATTTTCAGTTTATTCTCACTCTCTTGTGATATTATACCCGATTATTTCATTCATAGGAGATTCTGACCAATAGAGACACCAATTACAATAAAATTTTGGTTTTGAACAGTTTTATTCATGAAATAATCGCAACAAATTGCACTCGAACTCTAAAATTAATATAGAATTTTTGCCCTCGTGACACTTTGACATAATTTGCTGAAAACTGTCAATTGAAATTAAAACTGCCAAAGTGACACTCGGGAAAAATTCAATAATTTTAGAGCTCTTGTGCAATTACTACTGATTATTTCATTCATAGGAGATTCTGACCAATAGAAAGCTACAGACATGCAAATTAAGGTGATAATTTTTGATAATCTCCCGTCGTTAAGCATATTACGTCAGATGCCCTTCGTTGCTACGAAAAAATACATTCAGTGACATTAATGACAAATGTTTTAAAAATTATAAAAGTGATGACTTTCAACCGTCAAATACATATTTATAACAACTGTGTGTTTAATTTCACTAATTGGTACTTACATATACAGGGTGTCCAGAAACTCTACCGACAAACGAAGACAGGAGATTCTTCAGATAATTTTAAGATAATTTAACCTAATTCACTTAGTCCGAAAATGCTTCCTAAGGGAGCTAGAGCTCTTTGAAGATGGCGTCTTGTAATTAGTTTTTCTTAAATACCTCCAGAACGCTTCTAGTTAGAAGAACAAAAATTGGTACACGTATTTACCTTCCAGAGATAAATCGATTCCATCCAGTGTCAATTTCTAGTACCAGTCACAGGCGTCCGTTTTGGGTAGGGCAACAGTTATTTTATCGCATAACTTTTTTAGCTTTAACTTTTATGCATTTCTGACACTGGATTATGAAATTGTAAAGTATTCTAGTACTAAAAGGTACTCTTGTTTTAAATCGGTAGGACACACCGTTTTCTAGAAAAATCGATTTGAAAATGTTTGGCTTTTTGAATTAAAAAAATAATTTAAAAAAAAAACTGTTTAGAAAGACGAAAACTGGTACATTTATTTATATTCCAGAGATAAATCGATTTCATTAATTGCAAATTTTTAGTACTGGTCATAGACGTCCGTTTTGGGTAGGTCAACAGTTATTTCATAGCATACCTTTTTTGTCTTGAATTTTTGAGCATTTTTGACACTAGATTATTAAATTATGAGGTATTCGAGTACTAAAAGTTACTCTTACTTTATGTTGGTAAAATACTTCGTTTTTTGTTGAAAAGTTCTTTCAATTTTTTTTTCAAATTCCAAGAACGAAAAACTTTCAAATCGATTTTCCTAGAAAACGGTGTGTCCTACCGACTTAAAGCAAGAGTACCTTTTAGTACTAGAATACCTCACAATTTAATAATCCGGTGTCAAAAATGCATAAAAGTTAAGGACAAAAAAGTTATGCGATAAAATACCCGTTGCTCTACCCAAAACGGACGCCTATGACCGGTACTAGAAATTTGCAATGGATGGAATCGATTCATCTCTGAAAAGTTAATATGCATACCAATTTTCGTTTTTCTAAATAGAAGCGTTCTGGAGGTATTTAAGAAAAACTAATTTCATGACGCCATCTTCAAAGAGCTCTAGCTCCCTTAAGAAGCATTTTCGGACTAGGTGATTTGGGTTAAATTGTCTTAAAATTATCTGAGGAATTTCCTGTCTTCGTTTTTCGGTAGAGTTTCTGGACACCCTGTATAAATTACAATAAAATTTTGGTTTTGAAAAGTTTTATTCATGAAATAATCGCAACAAATTGCACTCGAACTCTAAAATTAATATAGAATTTTTGCCCTCGTGACACTTTGACATAATTTCACTCGCCTTCTGCTCGTGAAATTAAAACTGCCAAAGTGACACTCGGGAAAAATTCAATAATTTTAGAGCTCTTGTGCAATTACTACTGATAATTTTTGATAATATCCCGTCGTCAAGCATTACGTCAGATGCCCTTCGTTACTACGCAAAACTGAACAATCAGTGACATTAATCATTAATGACAATTAATGTTTTACAACTTGTCACAGAGAACACCAAGAAACAGGTTTAGCAAATATTCCGGTGAAGATATCAATAAAATATTAGTTAAAATGATTTAAAAAGACAGTTTTATTCCTGAAATAATCTCAGCGAATTACACTCGATCTCTAAAATTATCATCGACTTGTTGCCCTCGTGATACTTTAAAATAATTTCACTCCCCTTCGGGTCGTGAAATTAAAACTGTCAAAGTGTCACTCCGGAAACAAATCGATAATTTTAGAGCTCTCGTGCAATTACTACTGAAAATTAAATTTCTCTAAAATATCACTTTCGAAAGAAAATCCAAACGTGTAGATAATAAATAACAGAGCGAGTGTCGCATACAATGCAAAGGTATTTTTATAAATAATATTAAGAGATGGTAAAACAAAACATACTACAGGCATTGTTTAAACATTTCCTATTAAAAGTCACGATGTATATGTAATAAACGCAACTATAAATTCAGGTTTATTACATTCTCGGCAATAAAATATTCAAAAATCAATTATTCAATATACAAATATATTTACTAGTAGTACGGCACACGAGAATGGTGGCAAACTGCCAGAACTTTCCTTTTTGATCAAGAGACAGAATTTATAAGTAAAAATAAACTTTCATGTTGATTGAAAACCGTTAAAATATAATTTAAAATATTTATTTGTTAGATTTGTAATGTACAGTAAAACCTCGATATAACGGACTAATTGGGGGAACAGGATGTCCGTTAAAGCCGAAAGTCCGTTACATAAAAATAGCTTTAAAATCAATCGACAATTGTATTTTGAAAATACGTACTGTATTTAGATACAGTGTATACAAATCTGTGTAAGTTAAAAAAGGAATAAAGTTTTGTTTACTACTTTTTTACTTTTCTACTTCATCAAAAAACTCTGCAATGTACTCGTTTGGTTGTCAAAATTATTCACTGATCCATAGTGAATATTTCAGATCCATTATTCACATATCCAAGTGGAATACGCGATGTATTTTTTGGCAAAAACATACAATTAAAGTTGACATCTTCTGAATGTCGAATATTTTCAGGGGGGTAAGTAGGAGCTTTGTCTAAAATCAATATACATTTCACCTCTTTCGGCGGTATTTCCAGTTTCTTCTCTTGAAATTTTCTCAGTGCTGCATGCTGGTACAAAACGGGCAGATGATGCATTATATCTTTGACAACTCTAGGTTTGCGAGATTTGCCAACAATTATAGCAGTCAATTCATGCTATACATCGGAGTTAGCACAAAGTGGTGCCGAGATAATCTTGCTGATTTTTCTTACAGAATTGGATTTTTTATATTTTTTTGAATTCAAATAGGTCTGGATCCCGCGTATGAAAAAAAAGTTGATTAATAGCAAGCTGAAAATTTGTTAATAGATTAAGGGTGTCTAGTCGGATAAACTTTGATATATGGGAACACTGGAACAGGGGCAGTTTTAATTGTGGAACAGGTTAAAAATTTGGAACGGTCACACCACGAAAACGGCACATTTATTTTGTCCGACAGAACAGACTTAAACTCTCCGAACAGAGATTAAACTCTCATGCAAAAATCAGACTGCTATTTATCACCTGTCATATTTCCTGTCATTTGACATATTCTACATGTTCCACTCATTAAAACGCCCATTTGGTGATAAATAGCAGTCTGATTTTTGCATGAGAGTTTAATCTCTGTTCGAAGAGTTTAAGTTTGTTCTGTCGGACAAAATACATGTGCCGTTTTCGTGGTGTGACCGTTCCAAATTTTTAACCTGTTCCACAATTAAAACTGCTCCTGTTCCAGTGTTCCCATATATCAAAGTTTATCCGACTAGACACCCTTAAGCTATTAACAAATTTTCAGCTTGCTATTAATCAACTTTTTTTTCATACGCGGGATCCAGACCTAAATTTTTTTTTACATTTGATCGGATTTTTTGTCTGTTATATCCGAAGTCCGTTAAATAGAGGTCCGTTCTATCGAGGTTTTACTGTACTAAAAAATAATTTAATTTTACAAAATAATAAAGATTACAACATAATGGTTGGTGAGAAATAATTATATGTACACCTACGTGTTATATCAAAACTTTTTCATTGATAGTCAACAGAAAGTTGATTTTAATGTGCAATAAGTAACTGGAATACATTACAACAAACTAGCAGAAATATATTACAATTGACATCACAAGCCTACATCAACGTTAAAAATAATAAGATTCAAATTAGAAAGGGACAATATATTGACAACAAAGACCACACTGAATATTCAGTTATCATGGAGCTACAAATACTGTGCAAAGACGATACCTATTTTCAACTCAAAAACAACCCCTATAAGCAAAATTTCGGATTAACCATGGGTTCATCCTTATTTCCATTATTAGAAGATACATTCATGGAGAATTTAGAACAAAATATTGTTCACAATCAAGACAAACAACTCACAGTATATTGGAGATATGTAGACGATGTATTAAAACTAAAATATTTTATGTCCATTCAGTTCTGAGTCTTCTCATTTAATGTCTGTATATACAGGGTGTTTGGTAACAAATGGGCAACAACTTAACCTTAGATTTCTGAGATTAAAATAGGTCGATTTATTCTAAATTACTTTAGTACGAAAGTTGATAATAACCGAAATACAGGGTCCAAGTTAAACTTTTATTTTATTTATTCTTGAATATTTTCTGACAGGCATGGTATAACAACACGAAATTTGGTAAGCGAGGATTTTTTGGTACAAGAAATCTAAATTCGCCACCAAAAATTATGCCCAGAGGGCGCCACATACGTCTTTCACGCGCTCATTTAATACGTTCAATTTTTTTATTACCTATAAATTTTTACCCATATATTTTAGCCATATCTTTAGAAACGAAAAATACTGTTTTCTGCAGTTGATCATTGAAGGAAAGTTCGAAGGGAGACGAGGGATGAAGCGAAAGAAATTCGCTTGGCTTAGAAATTCGTGCAGATACATCAGGGAGGCCAGCGCACCTATACGATTAGCACACTATAATAGAAGAATTCAGTTGATGGTCACCAACCTCCGATGGGCAGACGGCACATGAAGAAGAAGACAAACCAAAAAGTTTGTCGACCACACAAACTTATGTTCATCCAAAAGGGCCTCTCAATACAGCTATAACCTCTAAAATAAGACAAAAGACAAATTTCGTTATTTTGACGTTAGTTCTATTCCGTAAAAAACACTAGACACAAAATTTTAAACTGTTAATAAATGTAATAGTTTATGCAAATTTAGTTTTTAAACGTATTAGTAAGGATGAAACATAGTTGTTTTTGTTGTAATTTACAATCGTTAATTATATGTTAGTACTTATGCTAATTGCAGATTTAAAATAAATACAACCGGGCAAGGCCAACTAACAGTAAAAATCTGATTAATTTTCGTCATGTAAGCTGGAAATTTGCAAAAGTGTATACAGTATGGTGCAAATGAATGGAATAAATTCGTTATTTCGTAAACCGGCGACTTTAAGGAAAATTACCGAAACAGATTCTTATTTTTAAATTATGATATTTTGGTATAATATGGCATACTAGTGACGTCATCCATTTGGGCGTGATGACGTAATCGATAAATTTTTTGAGAATAGGGATCGTGGGCTAGCTCATTTGAAAGGGTATTTAATTGTCTATATAGAAATATAAACATTAGTATTATTACAAAGGGTGCCCAAAAAATTTTTTTTAATTAAATTTATTGACACAAAAGGAAGAATGTACGTAATTTATTTAATTCAAAATACGTTTTACTACTGTCAGAAAACAGAAAAAAAAATGTTTATTTCACAAATAAACAAATCACTTTTCGTTTCAATTAAATGTTCAAACTGGCAAAAGGCAGATGGGTGGCAGCTTGAACATTGAATTTAAGCTAAAAGCAATATTTATTTGTCAATATTAATAATTTTTGTGTTTTCTGTCAGCATTAAGGGGTTACATAGGTCTTGCGGGCAAAAAAGTGACTTTAAAAAAAATATATCTCGAAAACTAAAAATTATTTTTATTTATAATTGGAACATGTAAAAGTATAGTACTTAAGGTACTCTCAAAAAAATTTTCAGCTAAAAATATTTATTTTTGTAGAGTTGACTGCAATTTTTCGACATTAGCCCTTTTTTTGCGGTGGTCAGCATAACAAAGTCCAGTCTCATCTGAAATCAAAAAATCAAAAAGTTTCTTGTAGTTTATACCTCTGGCTAGTGAATGAACGAAGGAATTAAAAAAAAATTAAATTTTTGAGAAAGGGAAAAATTGGAGTCGAAAATGTGTTTAAACTTACGTAAAATCTTCAAATTTCATTTTTTTTAAATTCCTTCGTTCATTCACTAACCAGAGGTATAAACGACAAGAAACTTTTTGATTTTTTTATTTCAGATGACATTGCACTTAGTTATGCTGCCTACCGCAAAAAAGGGCTGTTGTCGAAAAATTGCAGTCAACTCTACAAAAATAAATATTTTTGGCTGAAAATTTTTTTGAGAGTAATTTAAGTACTATACTTTTACATTTTCCACTTATAAATAAAAATAATTTTTAGTTTTCGAGATATATTTTTTTTAAAAAGTCACTTTTTTTACCCGCAAGACCTATGTAACCCCTTAAAATGTATTTTGAATTAAATAAATTACATACATTCTTCTAAATACAAATCAATATTAACGAATTAAGGGGATAGGTACGTATTTTCGGCTTCAATGGTATTTAAATGGGGATTCATTTTTTTCGAATCCTGAGAAAACTAATAAGTATTTTTGAAAAATTTAAACGCTGAATGAAATATTACGTTCTTACCGAGAGCCGAAAGTCCCTGAAAACTTCTATAATGTTTATATTAATAAGTTACAGGGGTGAAAAACTAAGAGAAAATGTAGTGTGATTTTTAATTTCAAATATATCATTCAAAAGAAACTTTTTATTTATTCTAAGGGACTTTCGGCCCTCGGTAATAGAGTAATCTTTCATTCTGAGTTTAAATTTTTCAAAAATACTTATTAGTTTACTCAGGATTCGAAAAAAATTATTACATTTAAAATACATTGAAAATGACAGGCGTCAAAATGTTCCTTTCCTCTTAATTATTTCTTGAAATTAACAATCATTAATAAATCTTTACCTACAATAGTTCTATCAGTACTAACGGTATTTTGCCCTATAACAAAGTCACCTCTAATGTCCCGATGGATTTTCTGTTTTATCATTAATTCATAAATACCGAGAAATAATTAATGAATTTTACCGATAATTAATGAGAATTTATTTTATAAATATATATATATTATATATTATCGAAAACTACTGCTTTCTAAATTTATCATATTATTATATGGTATATAAACGTTGAATCGATGAATGAAACGGTGGGTGGTGGTTGCAATGTATTTATTATCTGATAAATAAGTAATAAGAATAAATATTATGTTTTATTGGGATTAACCACAATAGACTTGGGCATTTAGGCAAAAATAAATCCATTTTTAAACACAGCACCTAGAGACTTATAACTTTTTGCATTGTGTTCAGGATAACGTCAGGAAAAAGTATATAATAGAAAAATGGGTGGAAATGCATAATTGCATTTTAAAGTGCATAACATGCATCCAAAAGTGCATAAACATGTCAAAATCAGTATGTTAAGGGCCATATTTTGTTATGCATGTGGTTTTTGGGGCCACCGATGAATACGCAATCAGAGCCGACCCCCCCCCGAAGCACTTCGTGCCCAGGGTTACTGCCAAGGCACGTCATCTGGAGTTTCGAGGGGTTTCCGAGACTAAATTGATGCAAATAGATTACTCGGGGGATTATTGGGTTTGCTGAACACCGACCGACCCCCGAAAACCAGAAATTGCAGAAAACCCTCGAAATTGCAGAAAATGACGTGCATATAGTGAGCACTAGGTGCTCCGAGAGTCGGTTCTGATGTCATATTCGTGTTCAAACCCCTGAGTAATCTGTTTGCTTCAATTTAATGCCGAAAACCCTCTAGCACAGACAACGTCCCAAAAACCCCCCCGCATAACAAAATCTGGCGTTTAATACACTGATTTTGGCATGTTTATTCACTTTTAGATGCATGTTATGCACATTAAAATGCAATTGCGCATTTGCACCCATTTTTCTATTGTAGACTTTTTTCCTGACGTCATCCTGAACACAATGCAAAAAGTTGCAAGTCTCTAGGTGCTGTATTTAAAATCGATTTACCTATTCTGGTGTTTTTAGCGCTAAATGACCTGGTCTACAATTTTATTGATTGTAATGAAAATTAAATTTTTAACTGCTGCTCGACGTTTAGATTTATAATAGTCTCCCGTTTTATGCCGCTAAAGCGGCTTTAGGATTATAGCAGCGTAGTCTACCCTCTCTAGGGCCTATGGTAAACAAGGAAGATAGCAGGGCCAGTGCTACGCTTCAACCGCCTATTATTACCCGTAGTTGTACCCAATGTACTCATTTTATTCAGGCTGAGTCGACATGGGGCCTATTAGTTCAGGGTAATAAGGTTTTTTCCATGACACTCGAGCAGCCAGGGTACTGAAGCGTTTTTTCGACAGGTATTACCTATAAGAGCAAATTGTAACTATTTCCTGCGTAGGATCTGGCGGCCATTTTTATTTATAAACAATTAACTGTCAAAAAATGGCATTTTTCCCTTTTTTTCAAATCAATGGAAAACAGTGAAACTTATGGTTTTTATAGTACAAATATCTTTAAGATTATGGAAAAAGCTTTAAAATGACGTATTACAAAGTTTGATAAACTCATTTATTGTTAATATAATTGCGAAAAAAGTCGGAATTGCAAAAAAAAATAATTTCGCAATATCTATTGTAAAAATTAGTGTACAGCTTTGAAATTTTTGTCATATAAGGGTTCTTTGGTGCTTAATATGTGATAAAAATTTCAAAGCGATTCATTCAATTGTTTAAATTTTATTCAAATTGTTTATCCCAAAGAGCATTTTCTTTTGCAATAACATAAGTCAGAAAAAAATGACGTTAGAGCCATTCCACAGGTGTCAAATGAAAGAGCATGAGCTATATTTTCAACTTGGTTTACAAAAAGCGAATAAAAAATGCATTTATTAGTAATAAATAATTATGCAAAAGTATCGTAAACCTTTCCTTATAAACTTTTTATTTTGTTATATAAGAAATTATATATATTTATTACAATTTTTTATTAATTATGATATAAATAACATTACTTGTTAGTTGTGCACTTAAAACAGGGTAAAAAAGTTAATTTTTTTGAAAAAAGTTATTCAAAAAGTTTATAAGGAAAGATTTACGATACTTTTGCATATTTATTTATTATTAATAAATGCATTTTTTATTCGCTTTTTTTAAACCAAGTTGAAAATATAGCTCATGCTCTTCCATTTGACACCTGTGGAATGGTTCTAACGTCATTTTTTTCTGACTTATGTTATTGCAAAAAAAATGCTCTCTGAGATAAACAAGACGAATAAAATTTAAACAATTGAATGAATCGCCTTGAAATTTTTATCACATATTAAGAACAAAAGAACCCTCAATTGATAAGAATTTCAAATCTGTACACTAATGTTTTCAACAGTTATTGCGAAAATAATTTTTTTTGCAATTCCGACTTTTTTCGCAATTATATTAACAATAAATGAGTATATCAAACTTTGTAATATGTCATTTTAAAGATTTTTGCATAATCTCAAAGACATTTGTACTAAAAATGTCATAAGTTTCACTGTTTTCCATTGATTTGAAAAAAAGGGGAAAATGCCATTTTTTGACAGTTAATTGTTTATAAATAAAAATGGCCGCCAGATCCTACGCAGGAAATAGTTACAATTTGTTCCTACAGGTATTACTTGTCAAAAAAACTCTTCAGTACCCTGGTTGCTGAAGTGTCACGAACAGGGTATATTTTTGTTTTATTACCCTGGCCTATATAGACATTTTTAAAAATGTCTAGATGTTCTCGCCGGCCTACCTGCGTGCAAGTGGTACATCCTACTGTCTGAGTTATTCCGGCCCACGTTTCGATTTCCGTTCTGAAAATCGTTTTCAAAAAAGATTATTACAAAAAATAGTGAGTTTTTATTATAACGGAAAAACGTTTAACGGTTATGTTTTCAAACTTAACTTGAAAGTTCAGATGGGTTTCTGTACCCTCACGATGATATCAAATGCTGATTATTGTGTATTTGTGTACCTATTATTTGTTACGCTACTAGAGACACGGATACATAGAAGATAGAGGTAATACAGTCCCGGACCCTTCACGTTACACTGTTTACTTTTATGTCTACTGACGTCGTGAACGTCAGAAAATGTATAGAAACACTGTGTAGAAACCAATTACTCTGGGCTAATTAGCAAAATACAAGGAAAAGTTATTTACCAGCAATTTTATTGCTGGAATCGAATCTTATTATTGTATGTATTAATAATATAGATATGCAAAGTCCGCAGATAGTGTGCTACTTTTTTTATAAACAAAATGGCGCCCGAAAATCGTGTTTTTTTCAATTTTTGCTCTATAACTCCAAAGATTTTAACTTTAGACCAAAAACACCCAAATAAAAATTCACCGCAATTAAATTCTGCATAGAGACGTGTTTTTGCCGATTTACTTAGAAGAAAACTTTCCCCGGAAAAACGGTTTTTCCAACAAAATCTTTAATTTTCAACTAAACTTTTAGATAAGTAGTTGCTAATCAATAATTAAATAACCTGGTAACCTAAAAGCCCTTTCCGTATGTATTATAATTCCAGAAGTCTATGGAAATTGAATGAACAGTTTAGCAACAATTAAAATGTTAATTAAAAATTTACGGTCGCTATAATAACGACAATAATTATGATGCATAAGAATAACTATGATTTTTTCATAAAGAGACACTATACCTATCTAATGTACTGTACAGAATTGAAATTGGACTATTTAAGCGACCTCAGGAATATTTTAAAATTATAAACAATTTTTTGGTTTATAAACAAATAGAATATCTCGGGAAATATTAAACTAAATTAAATTGTGAAAACGGTATTCGAAAGACAGCGGCAGGACGCTTCTTTTAAAAGAGAAAACGTTTAATTATGACGAGTGGTTCCTGAGATACAACCGGTCAAATTTGACCGGAATTTACGGCAAAGATATAAACAATAGGATCATAATTTTTAAAACATCACCTTCTTATTTTTGTCCTCTTTCTCCACACCAATTTTCATATCTTTAAAATCCTCATAACATATATTATTATAATAAAAACTATCGATAATACGTGTGAAAATTGCCAAAAATAGCAAAATTCCAATCAAAAATTAGGTTGGAGAAAATGTAACCCTCAAAGTTCAAAATCGGTATACGTTAACAAAATGCATTTTCTCGGCTTCCCATGGAGCAATTTTTTGTTCCCTAATAACTCGAGTAGAGCCATCGAACTAACGCATTATTAAATGTCAAACTTGCTTTAGTTTTGTTATAATAGATTAATTTATTTATAAGAACAGAAAATTACATATTTTTTCCAGTTGTAGGCTTTTTTTTAGATCAACTTACTACAAGTGTACCTTTTAAAGTTAAAAACATAAACATTCTCATTTGAAAGCTGTTTAATTATTTAAACAATTTTTATTTAAACAAATTAAAATATTGTGTTATAATAAATAAATAAATTTATTATAACAAAACAAAAGCAAGTTTGACATTTAATAATGCGTTAGTTCGATGGCTCTACTCGAGTTACTTGGGAACAAAAAAAGAATGAAGGAAATTGCTCCATGGGAAGCCGAGAAAATGCATTTTTTTAACGTATACCGATTTTGTACTTTGAGGGTTACATTTTCTCCAACCTAATTTTTGATTGGAATTTTGCTATTTTTGTCAATTTTCACACGTATTATCGATAGTTTTTATTATAATAATATATGTGATGAGGATTTTAAAGATATGAAAATTGGTGTGGAGAAAGAGGATAAAAATAAAAAGGTGATGGTTTGAAAATTATGATCCTATTGTTTATATCTTTGCCGTGAATTTCGGTCAACTTTGACCGGTTGTATCTCAGGAATCACTCGTCATAATTAAACGTTTTTTCTTTTAAAAGAAGCGTCATGCCACTGTCTTTCGAATACCATTTTCACAATTTAATTTAGTTTAATATTTACCGAGATATTCTATTTGTTTATAAGCCAAAAAATTGTTTATAATTTTAAAATATTCCTGAGGCCGCTTAAATAGTCCAATTTCAATTCTGTAAAGTACATTAGATAGGTATAGTGTCTTTTTATGAAAAAATCATAGTTATTCTTATGCATCATAATTATTGTCGTTATTATAGCGACCGTAAATTTTTAATTAACATTTCAATTGTGGCTAAACTGTTCATTCAATTTCTATTGGCTTCTGGAATTATAATACATACGGAAAGGGATTTTACGTTACCAAGTTATTTAATTATTGATTAACAACTACTTATCTAAAAGTTTAGTTGAAAATTAAAGATTTTGTTGGAAAAACCCGCTTTTTCCGGGGAAAGTTTTCGTCGAAGTAAATCGGAAAAAACACGTCTCTATACAGAATTTAATTGTGGTGAATTTTTGTTTGAGTGTTTTTGGTCTAAAGTTAAAATCTTTGGAGTTATAGAGCAAAAATTGAAAAAAACCAGATTTTTGGGCGCCATTTTGTTTATAAAAAAAGTAGCACACTATCTGCGGACTTTGCATATCTATATTATTAATATATACAATCATAAGATTCGATTCCAGCAATAAAATTGCTGGTAAATAACTTTTCCCAAAAATGGCCTATTCTCCGATAATCAGCCCAGACTAAATATAAACATAGAAAGTTGACATTCTATAGAACAGCTGTATTTAAAATGTATAGTTGTCATTGTATTAAAGTTATGAAAGTTATAAAATATTGTAATATTGTTGTTGCTTGAAAAAAGTTTTTTTAAAAGCAGAGTAACAATAGTATTAATTAGATAATGTATTTTTCCATGAAAAAGAAAAAACAATGATTTTGAATAGTTTCATGATAGTTACATGACATGACAGACATGGAAGTCACAGCTGAGAACGGACCGGATTAGCCCACGCCTAGAAATTAGGTGTCCATGTGTCTACTAGCGTGGTGCTTAATGTATATGTATTGAAATGATTATGTGTCTCCGACTTTCTATTATTCTGTTAATGTTGGTATATTCTTGTTGGTACTTCTTCTTTTGGTATTTGCAACCAGATCCTTCTACATTCTGCTGATAGGTTTGCTATAGTCGGTTCGCTAAACTCAGACATAACTAGCTAGTGATTTTAGTAAGTAATTTTGCCAATTTGGTAAAATTGGCAAAAAAAATAATTACTAAATTGTTAATAATTACTAAATAGTTAATAATATTGTAAATTTTGGCAAAATTGGCTACAGACAAAAAAATACCTACTAAAATCACTAGCCAGTTGTGTCTGAGTTTAGCGAACCGACTGTACACATTTTTCTTCATCAAGTAGGATCAGAGCTGCGTCTTTGTTTTTCTCTTTTTCATGTCTGTTTCTTTTATGATTATTGTCCGAGGTATGTTTGCATATGTATGCATATGTGATTTGTCAAAATCTCTCTTTTTGATGTATGTTTCATGCTCATTTATCCTGACACTTACTGGTCTTGCGGTTTCTCCCATATAAAAATTGTTGCATTCACAGAGTATTTTATAGATTCAGTTATTGGATCTCTCTTGTGTGAATCTCTGTAGGTTTCGTGTTTGGGTAGAATAGATCTCAGTGAAATGGTTGCTTTGCATGCTGTTGTGATGCACTTATTCCCTATCCTTTGTTGTAAGCGTTTCTGGAATGCTTGTGGTGTTTTGTTGTTTCCTTTCTTCAGTCTTGTGAAATTTCTTGTTTATAAAGAACAATGATTATGATTTTTTGTTAAAACATTTGTCATGATGTATTCCACGAATATACGACTGTTTTGGATTATCGCGACATCGAATATTTTAGTATGCAACATAAGAAGTACGAAAGTCTTTTGCTCTAATAATTACTCCAATAAACAACTAGACCAGGGCGCATCTGTAAAAATATTAGTACATTTGGACGTTGAGAGGTGACTCAATTTTTTTTGCAGAAATTGCTTGAAAATAACTCAAATAATAATATTTGAGTTATCCTCCCTCTCAAAAAGGTCCGGAACATTGTTTAAATAATCAAAATGTCAAAAAATGAAGGAACAATTCGATTTTTGTCTTCGTTTCTTGATTATAACTTTAAAACTATTCATTTCCGAGAAAAGTTGTACTGACATAAAAGTTGCGTAATTAAATTTCCTACAATATAGAATTGGTTAAAAATTTAAAACATAGTCAACCTTGTTGCAAAATAGCAATAATTGCAAAAAAACCATACAAAAACAAGTATTCGCATTTTACGTTTTTCAACCATTTATGCTACACTTAGGACTCTATATTTCACCCAGAAAAACTTTATGATACAGTAAAACAATACTGTAAATTTCATTAAGATCGGTTCAATAGATTTTGCAAAATAAATTTTGCAATCCAGCTTTGGCAAAAAAAATTCATTTTTTCAAATGTTACAGGACTGAAAATAAATCAGATAGCAAGTTGAAATTTTTTCTGCTAATAGAAGTGTATCTTTCATAGCTTTCATTTTCAATTTGCAAAATTAAAATCGATTAACTACCACGGCGTCAGGAATTTTTTTAAATAAACATTAATTATTGGTGCCACGCGCAGGACAGCGGATAATTTGCTCTGATTGGGCATTCCCATAACCTTTGATAATGATTGATACATTTTAATTTTTATTACATTTCGATATAAATAAATAAATTTGTTTATTGCAAAATAAAAACACATACTCTATCCTTTGAAATAACATTTTTTTAGCCAAAACTTTCTTTGTTCATATATTTTAACTGAGAGAATAAAAGTTTATTATTTTTAAACATATGCAATTGTTTAAACAATATTTCACGAACAATAATAAAATTAGTTTGATTTTTGTGGAATTAAAATATTAAAATACAACAAAATATAGAGTAAAAAAATAATATATTAGATAAAGATTGGAAGAAATTTTGATGGAAATCAACTTGTGTGAATCGAACACCGCTGTCCTGCGCGTAGCACCAAAAATTAATGTTTATTTAAAAAATTTCCTGACGCGGTGGTAATTAATCGATTTTAATTTTGCATATTGAAAATGAAAGATACAGTACACTTCTATAAGCAAAAAAAATTCAACTTGCTATCTACGTTATTTTCAGTCCTGCAACATTTAAAAAAAATGAATTTTTTTTTGCGAAAGCTGGATTGCAACATTTATTTTGAAAAATCTATTAAACCGATCTTAATGAAATTTACAGTGTTATTTGACTATATCATAAAGTTTTTCTGGGTAAAATATGAAGGTCCTACGTGTAGCACAAATGGTTGACAAACGTAAAATGCGAATACTTGTTTTTGCATGTTTTTTTTTCGCAATTATTGCTCTTTTGCAACAAGGGTGACTATTTTTTAAATTTGTAACCAATTCTGTATTGCAGGAAATTTAATTACGCAACTTTTATGTCAGTACAACTTTTCTCAGAAATGAATAGTTTTAAAGTTATAATCAAAAAACCAATAAAAAAATCGAATTTTTCCTTCATATTTTGACATTTTGATTATTTAAACAATGTTCCGGACCATTTTGAGTGGGAGGATAACTCAAATATTATTGATGGATTCGACCGTTACTTGATGGAAGTTCATTTTATCTAACAATAAAACACTGAAAACGTTTGTTTTCTATACTTCCACAAAATTTATTATAACTAAGTGACTACAGCTGTTTCGGCGGAGTGCCGAAACAGCTGTAGTCACTTAGTTATAATAAATTTTGTGGAAGTATAGAAAACAAACGTTTTCAGTGTTTTATTGTTAGATCAAATATTATTATTTGAGTTATTTTCAAGCAATTTCTGCAAAAAAATTTGAGTCACCTCTCAACGTCCATCTCAAAACAGATGCGCCCTGGACTAAACAGTATAATTTGCAATTTACTTTCGTTCTTCATATTTTGCACAGTAAAATATTCGTTGTCGCGATAATCCAAGAGAGTCGTATATTCGTGGAATGGGGATTAGCAGGTTTTTTGCTTCCTAAACTGAATTTTCATTAGAGCATATGCTTTCGGCACTATCATATGTATTTGATTTTATAATTATTTGATAATTATTTGACAATTATTTGATAATGATTTGATAATTAGCTTTTTTATGTTTACGTTGTGGTTTAAATGGCAATGTGAACTGTTGTTTATAGAGCATCTTCTTTATATCTCCACTATACTGTGGGTTGTTTTCTTGATTTTGAACAATGTTTTGTTCGAAATCTTTCATGAATAAATCTGCTAATAATGGAAATAAGGATGAGCCCACGTCTAATCAGAAATTTTGTTTGTTGGCGTTCTTTTGCTTAAGTGACTTAAAAAATCCCTTGACAAAGTAGGGCTGAAGCAAGTTACCCACCTTTCATACAATAGACAAATATCATTATATATGATTAAAACAATCAAAGAGGTATAGGTCTGGATCCCGCGTATGAAAAAAAAGTTGATTAATAGCAAGCTGAAAATTTGTTAATAGCTTGAGGGTGTCTAGTCGGATAAACTTTGATATATAGGAACACTGTAACAGGGGCAGTTTTAATTGTGGAACAGGTTAAAAATTTGGAACGGTCAGACCACGAAAACGGCATATTTATTTTGTCCGACAGAACAGACTTAAACTCTCCGAACAGAGATTAAACTCTCATGCAAAAATCAGACTGCTATTTATCACCTGTCATAATTCCTGTCATTTGACATATTCTACATGTTCCACTCATTAAAACGCTCATTTGGTGATAAATAGCAGTCTGATTTTTGCATGAGAGTTTAATCTCTGTTCGGAGAGTTTAAGTCTGTTCTGTCGGACAAAATACATGTGCCGTTTTCGTGGTCTGACCGTTCCAAATTTTTAACCTGTTCCACAATTAAAACTTCCCCTGTTTCAGTGTTCTCATATATCAAAGTTTGTCCGACTAGACACCCTTAAGCTATTAACAAATTTTCAGCTTTCTATTAATCAACTTTTTTTTCATACGCGGGATCCAGACCTAGTATACAAGGACAACAAAATACAGGCAAGATTAAATGGACAACTGACAGAGAAAATAGACACAGGCACATGTATATGGTAGGGAGACTCGTTAAGCCCTCTACCCTTTAATTATACATATAAGGAAACAAATAATTACAACGGTGAAGATAGGTAGGTAAAAGTTATAAGATGGGAAATAAAATAAATAAGGACAACTTACAAAAATTGGTCCATCCATATGTTCCACACAGTAGCAAAGAAGCTAAAAACAGTCCTTTCAGCCCATAAAGAGAGGCGTTGACAAATGAAAGAAATCTATATCGTTAAAATATGTCACCTTTGGAATGAAAATTGACCGTTTCAGCATTTTTACCAAATTCAATGAATATTGTCAAATATAATTGATGGATTCGACCGTTACTTGATGGAAGTTCATTTTATCTAACAATAAAACACTGAAAACGTTTGTTTTCTATACTTCCACAAAATTTATTATATCTAAGTGACTACAGCTGTTTCGGCAGAGAAAGGCACTCCGCCGAAACAGCTGTAGTCACTTAGATATAATAAATTTTGTGGAAGTATAGAAAACAAACGTTTTCAGTGTTTTATTGTTAGATTGTCAAATATCACGGTGGACTCATTTGAGTCCACCGGAGGTGGACTCTCTCTTCAATCCTGACCCCCCGGAGGGAATGTAGTGGTCGACGTGATGTCGTGTATTGTCCGTCTCCCAAAGATCTCTGTCTATGGTCATTTCTTTTAACTCATGCATAGGTCTTTTGCATATTCCTGTTATCTGATCGATCCATCTTGTTGGGAATCTTCCTCGTGATCTTCGGCCTTCCACCTTTCCTTGTATAATGAGTCTTTCCATGATTTCTGTGTTGGCTCTCATAACATGCCCAAAGTATTTTAATTGTTCGAGATGGACTTTACTGGAGAGCCGTTGGCTAACTTTTAGCTCTCTTAAAATCGAATTATTTGTTCTATGGTTGGTCCAAGGAATTCGTAGCATTCGTCTCCAACAGAACATTTCAGTGGCGTCTATCTTTCTTCTTTCCGAATTTCTCAGGGTCCAAGATTCACATCCGTAAGTCAGTATTGGGAATATTAAGCAGTTGATCAACCTCATCTTTAACGCTCTTGAAATTTGACAGTCCTTCCATATTGTGGTCATTTTTGCTGTGGCGACTTTTGCTAGAGCACATCTACGTTTTATTTCTTCCTGTAGTGACCCTGTGTTTGTGATTAATGATTCCAGATATTAATGATCCCATTTGAGTAGCCAACCCTGAATATTTGTTCATCAATTTTGGTATCATTGATATATTCAAAAACATCTATACAAATACAAACGCTCATAACGAAGTTTCTAATTTTAATCCCATTATGACTTATTCTAAAAATATGTTAGATCTGACTGAACGATAATGAGAACATTTTTTAGTTTGATATTTTTGGAACGCGGATCAATGTATCAAGTAATTTAACATGATGGCGGTCAAGCTTTCAACAGCATCTGTCAATTTTTCATTTGGTTTATATTAAGCAAAAAAATCATATTATCTGACTCTAGGTGTACGTTACCGAAAGATGTTTTGGTTATGTATAGTTTGATTATTTATTGACACTTGAATTCACGGTTTCTTAAATTTACATCATTAGATAATAAAAATATTAATATAGTTATTCTATCGTAAGGCCAAAAAATAAAGATTTAAAATAAAGTCAAATATTTTGTAAAATGTGTTACGTTCAAGTTATATATTATATACACTGCTCAGCAAAATTAACCAAACACATGAAATTTCAAAGTTTTCTCATTTTGGTCTTGTGAAATTGCCCTGCATTATAATTAAATACAGTGCTCAACAATTGATAAGGATCATAATTATTATTTCAAATATTTAAAAGTTTATTGACGTCGTAGTATTTTTTCGTCGGTTATAGGTAGAAAATATATATAGTTTTTGGAATATAAATAATCAAAAGCAAAAATAAAATATTTTAACCAGAAAAACATTATGTATTGAAATAAAGTAACATAAAATTGTGTTCTACAAAATCAAAAATAGCGAGATAATTGACCTACAAAACTTAAATAAAAAATTCTAATATTTTTTGGACCTACTCGTAAACGAATTAAAATTCTTACTTTATTAGGCATACTCTCAATTAAATGCATCCAAAAAAATTATATCCAAAGTTGGCTGTGCCAACTGTGCTTCACGTAACTGTTAAAGCGTATTCACAGGATTTTCTAACGCATTTATCGTCATTTTATAGCGGCTCAGACAAGTTCTATACAGATCATATCTGGTAACGGGGCTGGCCATTTCATTCTGTCAATACCGTGATGCTGTAATCTTTAGTGCAAAATTCTTGCACGGTGGAGACGTGCATTGTCGTCAATAAGGACAAGACTTTCTCCGATTGTAGCCTCAAATGGTACAATGATTGGTTCTACAACCATATCTCTATCTTTCTGAGCCGTCATGGTATCATTTGTCAGAACCACTATGTCAAAACAAATACCACGCCAAACGCAAATAGAGGCCCCCCTAAAAGCAGATGTAGGCACCCTATAATGTTAATTATACCTCTCTCCTCCCTCCAAACCAAAATACGACCATCGGATTAGTTTATATGAAATCTAGACTCATCTGTAAATACACATTTTCTCTCAACCCATAGTCTTCTCAATCTACGATGTTCCCTGGTTAGTACTGGATGAGATGAACGTCTTCTTGCTCTTAAGCCAGTCATATGCAACATTCTTCTAACTTGGTTTGAAATTATTCTTCCAGTGGCGTTACGCAATGCTCTGTTGATGCGAAAAGCAGTATATGTTGGGTTCCGTCTAGCAATAATTCGCATATATCGGTCATCAACAAGGTTGGTGACCTCCGTTGTCGTCCTCCATCATAAACATATGAGGCTACACAATGACATAACAATTCCAAGCTCTATTTACAACACTTTGTGAAAATCCCAAATGTTGTGATCCACCTCACAAAGTTTATAGCTAATCGTCTTCGAGGCATAGTTTATAGCTAATTAATAAAAATATAATAAAGTTCAACCTTCTGCAGACAATGACATTGTTTTTTGACCATGAAGGGCTCTTGCTCGTAGAGTTTCTTCTTCTTCTTCATGTACCATCTCCTCTAAATTCGCACTTTCGATACGGCTGCTCTAAAGAGAATCAGCAGAGATCAGCAGAAGTGCAATTAAACCAAGCTCTCAAATTGTTTAACCAGGAGATGCGTCTTCTTCCGCGACTCCTTCTACCTCTCTAGCAGATGTATGGGAGGGGCGCCCGCGATCACCTGTAGAGCCACGGTTGATGCAGTCTTGTATGAGCTTACTACATTCAAAAGAGGCTTCCTCTGTGCCTTGTTTATCATATCTCTGTATTTCTTGTGACGTAGAACCTCAACCCAGACCGGAACCCCATACAGAAGGGTAGACTGTACGACGTGTAGGTACAGTCTTCTCCGGGCACTACTTGGCCCTCCGATATTTGGTGTTATTTTCCGGAGAGCTGCAGTTTGTGCCTCGACCTTCCTCACCACCTTTGCGAGGTGTTTGGTGAATCCCAGCTCTTTGTCGAGGTCCACGCCAAGATATTTGGCACAAAGGCTCGACTTGACCTCGCTGTTTCCAAAATGGAACAACAGGTCCGGTCTATCCCTAGGTCCCTTTAGGATAACCACCTCTGTCTTACCGCCTGCGAGTTCAAGGTCGTTCCCGTTCATCCAGGCATTCACCCGCCTGAAACACATCTCGGCCGTACTAACCACCTCCCAGTACAGATCGCTGGTTACGAGAATGGCCAGGTCGTCAGCGTATGCAACCGCGATGCAGTCCCGACCGTATCGTATATTTAAGACGTCGTCGTAGAGGATGTTCCACAGCGTCGGGCCTAAGACGGACCCTTGTGGAACACCTGCCGTAAGTTTAATGTCGTCGTTACCTGCAGACACGTACCTATTAGTTAGGTAGCTTTTGATCACGTTTGTCAGATAACTCGACACGTTGAGGGCCTCCATCCTGCGGACTATATGTCCCCAACCTGCCGAGTTAAATGCATTTTTAACATCGAACATGATCACTACTGCCCACCTCCTCGCCGTGGCTTTAACGCGGTCTGTAATGAACTTAACGGCATCTACCGCCGATCTGGCTTTCCTGAATCCGAATTGCCTATCAGAGATGGCGTTTATAGCATCCAATTCCGCTTGTAGGCGGTTCTTAACTACGTTTTCGTAGAGTTTGCCTAGACTATCAAGGAGACAGATCGGTCGGTAGGAGCTGGCCTCCTCCGGATTTTTACCGGGCTTCGGAATTAGGGTGAGGCGTGCCCTCTTCAAAACGTCAGGGAAAATTTGAGCCGTGAGGAGCTGGGTCAGTACCGATCTGACCAACTCAGGCTGCGCTGCTACCAAAATTTTAACGGCCTCCGGCGGCACACGGTCCGGTCCCGGCGACTTCCCAGTCTTGATCGCTTCCACTGCTCTGGTGAGTTCTATGGAAGTGACGGCTTCAGGGCGCTCACATGTGGCGGGCACGAAGAACAAATCAGGCTTCCTGGGAAAGAGGATGTCCGCAATGTCTCTCGTTCTACTCTCGGTGAGTCTATATGGGGCTTCGACACGCAGGGCCTTAGTGGCAATCCTGTAGGCCTCGCCCCATATGTCGTCCTCGAGCGCATCGCACAGGTTCATCCAGCAGATACGTTTGGACCTCCTGATGACCTTGGTGAGGTCCTTTTTGGCTTGTTTGTATGTGTCCCTGGATTTCAGGGTTCTGTCCCTCTGTGCGATGCGTCTTAGTCTGAAACAGTTAATTCTAGTTGCTTGTACCTCCTCGTTCCACCAGTACGGTACCGTATACGGAATCTGGCTGCGCCTCGTGCTCGCCCTATGTGCGCGTATCATGACATCTCTAAGGCTGGCAAAATCAGGGACCTCCCCGCGGAGATCCCTAACACGGTCGGTGAAGGTTGCCCTATCGAAAGTCATAACCTTTCTACCGCCACTGGTCGACCCCCTGGATCCGATCTCGTAGGAGATATACTTGTGGAATGTGAATAGATTGTCATCCAGCACATCCCACTTCGTGACCCTACTGGAATACTTGGTTGACACCAGCGTAACGTCGATATGGGTGCGCGAATCCCCCCTCTCGAAAGTAGGCTTACCGTTATTCGCGGTCACTAGATCGAGAGAGGAGATCCACTCATTCCATACCTCTCCTCTATTGTCGTTCCTTGGGGAACCCCATAGAACGGATTTCGCGTTTATATCCCCGGCTATGATGAAATCCTTTTCCACCAGAGCAGCTTCCATAATGCTGTCCACCTTATCTCGGTAGACCGCCATGTTGACGTTAGGAGAGATGTAGCAGGCTATAATAGCCACATCAACTAAGTTGATTTTGACTACACTCTCCTTCCTTTGGATCTTTTGGATACTCACGTTCTTATTGATAAGGTGGACAGCGACGTCGCGGAGCACATCCGTCACCCACCCAAACTTGCTAGCGATATTTTTATTGGGTTCTGGTATGATCACCAGATCCGCCCCGATGTCTAAGGCCTTCGCATAGACCAAGTCGTGCGCCACCTTGGCTCTACCAACATTCACTTGTAAAATCCTGAGCTGTCTGTTCGCCGCCGTCGTCATCGCGCTAGTAACGAAAAACTACCCTTCTCCTAGATAGACTAGACTCTTTCTACCCTGTATTCTTCCTTGCATTATTAATTGTAACAAGTTATAACGCTCGCCCCTCATAACATGTCCCAGATATTGTAGTTTTCTGACTTTAACTGTATTTAAAACCTCTATCTTTTCCCAATCTTCTCAACACCTCGATGTTCGTGACTCTATCCACCCAACTTATTCTTAATATTCTTCTGTAGGCCCATAACTCGAAGGCTTCTAATCTGTCCGAAACATCCTTCTTTAATGTCCAAGCCTCCAACCCATAGAATAATACGGAGAACACGTAGCATCTCAGAAGTCTTATCTTTAAAGAAATTGTAATGCTACAGAGTACTTTTTTCAGTTTGTTGAAAGCATTTCTTGCCTGTCCTATTCTTGCTTTAATCTCTTCTGTGTACTCATTAGTTTCATTATATTTTTCAACCTTTTTAATTTGTTCTCCATGTATTGTTATGCTTTCTTGGCGCTGTTGAGCTTTTGTGATTACCATAAATTGTGTCTTTTTTGTGTTTAGGGACAATCCGTTTTCTTGGCTGACTTCTACCACTCTGTCAACCATTTGTTGTAAATCTTCAAGACATTCGGCTAATAAAATAGTGTCGTCGGCAAACCGTATATTATTGATTGGTCGGCCATTTACTTTTATTCCCGTGGTTAGGTCTTCTAGTGCTTCCTGGATTATTTCCTCTGAATACAAATTGAACAAAGTAGAAGACAGGACACAGCCCTGTCTGACGCCCCTCTCAATCTGTATTTCATTTGAAAAGGCGTTGTTCTCTTTTACCACAGCGATCTGATTATAATAGATAGCACTAATGATCCTGATGTCCCTCATATCTAAGTTTTTCTTTTCAAGTAATTCGATAAGGCGGTTATGTCTGACCTTATCGAAGGCTTTGTTGTAATCCAAGAAACACATATATACTGGCTGATTAACATCCATGCACCTTTGCACAAGTACATTTACAGCGAACAGGGCTTCCCTCGTTCCCATTGCATTTCTAAATCCAAATTGCGTGTCGCTTATGTCCTGCTCAAGTTTGTTATGTATTCTCCGGTGTATAATTTTTAAAAATATTTTGTGTGTATGACTCATTAAACTTATTATCCGGTGGTCTTGGCATTCTTTTGCGTTTGGTTTTTTGGCAGTGTTATGAACGTTGACAGCAGCCAATCTCTGGGAATGATTCCTGTACTTTATATTGTATTAAATAAGTCGACCAATATTCCAATTTGCTGTTCTTCTATTAACCGTATTATGTCTACAGGTATTTGGTCAGGACCTGTTGCCTTGTTGTTCTTTGTTCGCTTTATCGCCTCTAATACCTCATCTTCTGTTATGTCTGAGCCGTTGTCGAACTTTTCCTGCTCTAGTACTATCTCAGTCCGTTCGTCTTTAAATACCTCTAGAATATATTCCTGCCATCTTTTAAGCCTTTCACCGAGGTCTATAATTATTTTGCCGTTTTTATCCAGCAGTATGTTTGATTTTTTCTTAATATTTGTGCATGTTATTTCTCTAATTTTCTTATGAAGGTTTAAGTTATCATGTTTCTCTACCAACTGTTCAATCTCTGCGCATCTGTCACTATACCATCTTTCCTTTGCCTCTCTGATCTTTCTCCTTATTTCTGTGTGTATAATATTATACATGTTTTTGTCTTTGGTTTTATAAGATCGCCTTGCTTCCATGAGATCTAGAATCTCCTCGGTCATCCATTCATTTTTATTCTTAATTAGTTTTAGTCCTGTCGCCAGGGGGGGTACAACGGCCTCCTGTATTCAGATGGACTTACCCAAGTTTTTTTTATGTATTTTGACCCGTAGAACACGAATTTTTTGGGTAACAGTTGATCCGGATGTCGATAAGATTATTATAAACAAAGAAGTTGAGGAATTACATAACAGCGATTTCTCGCAAAACAAAACATGTTTTTGTATTTTTTGGGCCATTCTAACCAAAAAGTGTTCCTACAAATTTTTTCGTAGGATGCATAGTTTTCGAGATAAACGCGGTGGAACTTTCAAAAAATCGAAAAATTGCAATTTTTCTACCCGAATAACTTTTGATTAAAAAATAAAATAGCAATTCTGCTTACCGCATTTGAAAGTTCAAGTCAAAGTATATCGGTTTTAGTTATTTGCATTGCTAAAAATTTATTATTTTATTGTTAAACAAAAGTATAAACACTTAGTGCTGGAGTGATGTTTTCAATGATTTCTCATTTAAAATCGAACGAGTAGGTAGAGTAGGTACAAGTGCAAGCGAGGCTATTTCTACGTAGCATGCATGTAAACGCATGTATTAGGCACGGGAAACACTATGTGTTTATAGCTTTTTTTAGCAATAAACACATAAATTTTTAGCAATGTATATATTCGAAACCAATAGAATTTGACTTGAACTTTCAAATGCGGTAAGCAGAATTGCTATTTTATTTTTTAATCAAAAGTTATTCGGGTTCAAAAATTGCAATTTTTCGATTTTTTGAAAGTTCAACCGCGTTTATCTCGAAAACTATGCATCCTACGAAAAAACTTGTAGGAACATTTTTTGGTTAGAATGGCCCAAAAAATACAAAAACATGTTTTGCTTTGCGAGAAATCGCTGTTATGTAATTCCTCAACTTCTTTGTTTATAACAATCTTATCGACATCCGGATCAACTGTTACCCAAAAAATTCGTGTTCTACGGGCCAAAATACATAATAAAAACTTGGGTAAGTCCATCTGAATACAGGAGGCCGTTGTACCCCCCCTGGCGACAGGACTATTTAGGTGTTAGTGTTGTCTCACATGTGCGGATAAGAGCATCTTTTAACATGTGCCATTTCCTGTTCGCATCTTCAGTAGGAATAATTTCTATTTTGGTGAGCTCTTCTTTAATTTTTAGTGTGGCTTGCTCTTTTGTTGATGGATCTCTCAAACGAGATACTTGTATCGTCTTTACTTTAGTTTTAACCACAGGCTTCTTTAGATTAATTCTAAACCTTCCTACAACTGGGTTGTGATCTGATCTCACATCAGCTCCAGGGTATGATTTTACTGATTTTATGGAATTTCGGTATCGTTTGCAGATGAGAAGGTAGTCAATTTGGTTTCTGATGACGTTATGTTGGTTGTCTGCTGGTGATTTCCATGTATAGAGTCTCCTGGTCGGCAGATCATAATAAGTATTCGTGACAATAAAAACGGTCTCTTGGCAGAATTGAGCCAATCTTTCTTCTCTCTCGTTACGAGTGCCCAGTCCAAAGTTTCCAATAAAATCACCTTGACTTCCTCTACCGATTTTTGCATTTAGATCTCCCATTACTATTGTAACGTCTCTAGACTTGGTTACTTCTAAAGCTTGTTGTAATTCGTTATAAAACTGTTCGAGTTCTTCATCCGATTTATCTGCTGTGGGAGCATATACTTGAATTATATTGACTCTAGACTGGGCTGTTTTGAGTGTTACCATCATAACTCTATCCGAGATGGGTAAGAAGCCAGTTACAAATTTCTGGATGGTTTTGTCAACTAATATCGCTACTCCGTTCCAGTGATTTGGGTCATTGTCATTACCAGAGTAGTATATCTTTGTTTGGCCTACTAATATGTCACCTGAATTGGGCCATCTGGTCTAACTTAGTCCTAATATTTTTATGTTAAGTCTTTCCATTTCCTGAATGACATTATGGACTTTACCTGCTTGGTATATTGACTTAACATTCCACGTGCCTATCTTCATGCACTTTTTGTCGATTTTAGTCTTCTTTTTGGACGATGTGTTACTGATGGGTATTTCACAGGGATTTCGTTTGATATCGACCTGAGAGGCCCTGTGGTCTATCTGTGATTTGCCTCCCCTGCCGGATCTTGGTCTCCGATATCCATGATCAGTAACAGAGTTACTTTTTTGTACAGCCATGACAATTGTACTAGGGATATCCGTATATGATCTTTAATGTAGTGGTTTCCCCTTGCCTTCTACATCCTTATGCCGTTGACCGTTTTTTTTTGTTCATCCGCCTTCGAGGTCGATTTCTCAACCCCAGGACAAAAGAGTGCCCTACCACTTATTAACTCATTCGCCCGAAGCCGTTGGTCGGTAAGTGGGAGATTGCTTATACCGGCAATCATTCGGTGAAATTATCGCCATATCTGGCTACCCTCACTTAGTTTAGCCTGCAGACCAATGCAGTTGCCCGGGGTGTGGCACGTGGAGCCATAAGTGAGAGTAAGTTGTCTTATGAGGACCAGTTATCAAGAACCATCTCCCATCTATGACGCTTGATGTGGTTGTTTCGATAAAAGGCGCTACCTCTATAACACAACCCCAACACCCCTCGTAGAGTTTACAGAACCTATATTACAATCATAATAAAGATGCACTAGAAATCATGATTCGGGAATGCTACTCGTAACATCCAACGTGTCTTGGTTTGTTTATTTCTAGAGCAGCTTTATTGTGATTTTAGTATAGAGTGCATATCAACGCAAACCTGTATAATGAAACTTTGAACAAGATCCATCAAGCAATAAAACGGAAACGGTCAGGGAAACTTTCACGTGGTGTCATTATTCTTCACGATATGTTGTACGACCTCATGTTGCAAAAGTAGTAAAAGAAAATCTAACAGCGAGGATATTAGAGCATCCACCTTTTAGGTCCGATTTATCTCCGTGCGATTTTAACATCTTGGGGCGCCACTGAAAAAGGAGTTAAAAGGTAATCGCTCTCAGTCGGACGAAGAAGTACAAAATTCCGTAAAAGAATTCTTCAACCAACAACCACAAGAATTCTTTAAGCGATGTATGATGTATACATTGGTTGGTGAAACAATATATGTGCGTGCCTTAATTATAGTGGTAGGTAATTATTTGCCAATAATGTTTATCTGAACCAAAGATGTCTTTCAATTGAACAAGCCTCGTAGCTTTTAGCTTTTGTTACAGTAATTATTTTGACCAGACTATATTTCGATACATGTACAATGTACTGGGTGTCCCAATAAGAATGGCTCTCGGCCATATCTCAGGAACCGTTTATAGTACAGCTTTGAGAAAAAAATATTTATAACAAAAGTTGCCTCGGGAAAAGCCTGGAAATTATTTTCATAATTGTAGGTCCACCGCTAGAGGGCGTAATTGAATATCAAAAATTTAGATTAGACCAATAGATTACCAATAGTAATTAGACCAATTTGGTCTAATTTTGTAATACAGGATTAAAAATGCATATTTGTATTTAATATTTTTCAAAGAAAACTAGATTTCCGAAAATAATTAAATACCATCTCCTAGCTTGCATATTATTTATTAGGCTATTTCTAAAATAATACTCAAAGGGAAGAAAAAGAGCTGTTTTTAACAAGACCAAGTATGCAAAATTCGATTTAGCAGAACCGGACTTACTTCCATTTTTTCATAAGGTTCCCACTCATCCCCACCTCTTATTTGCAAAGTTAGACTTAAACTTGTCAAATCCAATATGCGCAGAATTTTATGAAGAATACGATAATTGGATTTCCAGTGCCCGTTCATTAGGTAAATTTTGTAAAATTTTGATTTTTAAATTTTTGATATTCAATTACGCCCTCTAGCGGTGGACCTACAATTATGAAAATAATTTCCAGGCTTTTCCTGAGGCAACTTTTGTTATAAATATTTTTTTCTCAAAGCTGTACTATAAACGGTGCCTGAGATATGGCCGAGAGCCATTCTTATTGGGACACCCGGTACATATAAAAAAGTTTAGGATGTTAATCTGTATACTTATTAACTGTCCTACAGATGTAAATTCCAATGGTAATAAAAAAATACAGTCACATACAGCGAGTTGGTGCGAAATCCAGCGATTTCAATAAATCAAACCAAAAAAGAAATTAATGGTAGAGAACATTCCGCCCCACAAATTTTATTTTAATCATTTTTTACGTCAAAGTAGTCGTTTTATAAATATTCCATTTGAAAAATGGCGTAGGATCCCTTTTTTCGCTGAGAGCAGTAAAATACTCTTTACTTTCCGCGGCGATAGCACGGAAACATTGGGGAATACGTTAATTTAATACAAAACATCTCGGATCTTTTGCATTTTCCCGCAAGATATGTGCAAAACACGCATAGCGTCGACGCCGCCGCCGCAGCGGTGGTTGTTCGGTTAAAAAGAGGTTTCTGTTCCCGAATAAGAGGATCATTTCTAGGATCCTGATTTTTATGGGCTTTTTATTTTTTCTAAAAAAAAATAGGTACTCATGGATCATCAAACACAAAAGATATTTTTATAGGGGAGTCAATAGAGATTTTTACTACGGAAAAAATCAAACAAGAACTTTTTGTAATTTGATTAAGGAATGTGGGTCCTTCATTGTTTATTAAACAAATGAACTGCGAAATTAATTGTTTTTTTAAATAACTACGAAAATATAAATCATAGAAAAAAACTGACTTGATCATTCAAAAAATAAGAAAATTTTACACAAAAAACCTTGGCGCACTGTATACTAGCGTTAGGCAAAGCGCACGGTTGAATTATTTTAATATAATTCTTTAACTAATGGATCAAATGGAATTTTACAAAATGGACATGAAAGAAGAACATTTAAGCTTAGTTATAACAAAAAGAAATAAAATGTACGGGCATAAGTCCGGTGTGGTCGGAAAGTGAAAGTTACATGAATTTTAATTAAAAATGATTCAAAAATGTGTAACTAATACAATTTTACTTATATAACTCTCATATTTTCACAAAGTAATTTAAAGTAATTTCAAGAATTTATAGGGAGTTGTTATTGTTATTGTTTTTAAGAAATTGTTATTAAGAAAAGTTGTTTGGTACTATAAAGGTACTTAACTGTTAAGCGAACTTCATATTTTTTTACATACCTTGTATAAAATTGAAAAAGTTTTATATCTGATGGTTGCATCTTAGATATTAGACCAGGTAGAGCATTTTATGAAGAATAACTTTTTTAATAACATAATTGTAATAAAATGATGTTGGGTATCCGTAATTTGAGAAAAATTGATGAAGACCCTAAAGCTAAGAGAATCAACATTTACACAGATAGCCAATCGGCTATTCTGGCTGTAAAGAACCCTCTCACCAAATCAAAACTGGTGAGAAACTGTAAAGATCTCCTCAATAATCTGGCAAAAGACAATAACGTGTCTTTAATATGGGTGCCGGGTCATGGAGGGGTCCATGGGAACGAACAGGCAGATATATGTTAGCGAAACAAGGCTCGAGAGAAACTTTTAAATGTCCAGAAACTTTCTGTGGCATCAATAAAGATGCTATGAAAAACGTGGTTCAGAAATGGCTAATAAAGAATCATCAAAATAAATGGAGAACCACTCAAGGGCAAATCCAGACAAAAAGAATATTCAAGAATATTGATAACAAACTCTCAAACGGTTTGATGAACCTCAATAAACGAGAGATCAAAACGGTCACTGAAATGGTGACTGGACATTGCCATTTAAGAAATCACCTATACAAACTAGGTAAGGTGAATGAACCATAATGCAGAAAGTGCGAAATGGAAGAAGAGAGTGTGCTAGGTGATGTAAGGCAGGACTTCACTGGTCAAATGAGGTTTGAATCAGAAGAGATCCTAAAACTACCAATAAGAAAACTGTTCGCATTCGTTGAGGCCACAGGACTTATTAAAGTTTAAGGAGAAGAACAGGGTTTGATGCAAAGGTCTTATGACCAAGTGCCAGAGACTAACGAGTCTCGCCTGAGTTAAGAAGAAGAAGATGAAATGTGGAGATACAACACTATATGTGGATTAATGAAATTTTATGTCTGCCTATTACTGAATTGTTAATATTTTTTATAATAACGCCACAAATTTAAGTTATCGAATTAAAAGTATTAAAAATATTAATTTTTTTCTTTAAAAATTCTGTTTAATAATGTCAGTAATTTTCAAAATGTGTTAAATAGAATATAAAATTTATTCGTTATTTAGATTTTCATTATTATCAAATATTTATGTTTAATTTCGTAATCTTGATTATTATTATATTGTAAAAATAAAACTACTGGTTTGTGATGAATAAGAGAAGATTATTTTATTTTATTTTTTAATCTATTTTATTTATCATAATTTTATGTTTATTTATTATCAATATTATCTTAAGCAGCGATAAGAAGTATTCGCTTTAAAAATTGCAGGCTATATTAAAGATGAAGTAAGAAACATATACACTAGTATTTCATTTTGATTTTATTGATTCTTTAATCATTTATAAGAATTAAAATAATAAAAGACAAAAAGTTTAGGATTTAAAAAAGCAAAAAAATACCCGCTAGCAGGTATTTGAACTCTAGTCATTCGCGGGAAACGTTACACAGCTTTAGTGACGTCAATCTAAAGGACTATAATACAACTTTTTGCATCTGAAAATAGCATTGTTGTTTTTAGTATTTTCTTTACAATTTCAACACATTTTCTCATCTTTTAACCGTTCCTTGGACTTCTACAAATATTTCAGAATCAAAATTAGCCAAATCGGTTGAGTCATTCGGAGTTGTTAAAAAGATATAATAAAATAAAAGGACGTTTATTAACGTTTATACAGGGTGTCCCGAAAAGATTGTTCATAAATTATACCACAGATTCTGGGGTCAAAAATAGGTTGATTGAACCTGACTTACCTATATACAATAGTGCACACAAAAAAAGTTACAGCCCTTTGAAGTTACAAAATGAAAATCGATTTTTTCCAATATATCGAAAACTATTAGAGATTTTTTATTGAAAATGGACATGTGGCATTCTTATGGCAGCAAAATCTTAAAAAAAATTAAAGTGAAATTTGTGCACCCCATAAAAATTTTATGGGGGTTTTGTTCCCTTAAATCCCCCCAAACTTTTGTGTACGTTTCAATTAAACTATTATTGTGGCACCATTAATTAAACACAATGTTTTTAAAACTTTTTGCCTCTTAGTAATTTTTCGATAAGCCCGTGTTTATCGAGATATTTTGAATATTTGTGGAATCCACCACATATTTGTCTATGGTTAAGTATTAAGTACGATTATAGAAACCTGTTAATAATCTGAAAATTGATTTATAATTTATATTTTTAGGTATATTTTGAAAAAGAAGCCACATCTCGATAAAAGGTGACTTATCAAAAAAAGGCTAAGAGGCAAAAAATATTTAAAAACACTGTGTTTAACTAATGGTACCGCAATAATAGTTTAATTGGAACGCACACAAACATTTGGAGGGTTTAAAGTAACACAACCCCCATAAAATTTTTATGTAAACATATTAAAAAAGAAGGTGCATCTCGATAAAAACTGGCTTATCGAAAAAATACTAAGAGGCAAAAAAGTTTTTAAAACGTTGTGTTTAACTAATGGTACCACAATAATGAATTAATTGGAACGTACACAAAAGGTTGGGGGTTTAAGGGAACAAAAGCCCCATAAAATTTTTATAGGGTGGACAAATTTCACTATAATTTTGTTTTAAGATTTTCCTGCCATACGAATGATACATGTCCATTTTCAATAAAATATCTTTAATAGTTTTCGATATATTGAACAAAATCGATTTTCATTTTGTAACTTCAAAGAGCTGTAACTTTTTTTGTGAGCACATTTGTACTAAGGTAAGTTAGGTTCAATCGAACTAATTTTGACCCCAGAATGCGTGGTATAATTTATGACCAATCTTTTCGGGACACCCTGTATATCGAGTAATCGTCCCGGACAGACTGTATTTCCGCTTGACGTGTCGTACTAGCCTTATATTAGATTGGATTCTTTCAATAAAGTATGTTCGAAAATATAGTCTAAGAGCTAGTGAACCCTCCGACTAACGGTCGTCCTGTAAGGCTAGAAATTTGTCTAGTGATAATTCATAGCACACCAAGGCTAAAAACCATGACCTTGCAGGCATCAGCCGTGCACGTGTATCTACCAGGTGAATCGAAAAGTGCATAGTTTAGGGGTAAAATTAAACTTTCTCCTGTAAGGTTTAAATTTAAGTATGTGTTTGAGTAAGTCATTTAGAAGAAATGTGTACAATGATAGGCGATTCTGAAGAACATAAGACCTTGCCAGGCGAGGGTTTTTCCTAAAATTATTTTTTTTGCATCGAACAAATTTTTTTTAGGTTTTTTTAATCATTCCAAACAGAAAAGGTATTTAGTGATTTTTCTCTTAAGTTAATAGCTTTTGTTATATAAGCAATTGAAAATTTTGAAAATTGCGAAATCGCAAGTCCTAAATCGGACATTTATCTAAAAATTTCAAAGTTGCCAAGGTAGGTAGATATTCTTTAAACATTGATTGATAAAATCCCAAAGAGTTTTTTGCAATACAATATCGGAAACCCCTTTGTTTTTTAATTGCTAATCAAGCGGGCGCGACACTGTAGTATAAGTGAGGCCGTTTGAGTTGGCATAAATTCATTATCTCGAGAACGGGCAAATTTCAAGGGAAATCCTCAGATGGGTCGATTTTTATTTTTAGATTAGGACTTTTTGGCATATATATAATACTAGTGACGTCATCCATCTGAGCGTGATGACGAAATCGATGATTTTTTTAAATGAGAGTAGTGGTTGTGTGATAGCTCATTTGAAAGGTTATTTAATTCTCTATTCACTAATATAAACATTAACATAATTATTTATACAGGGTGCACATAAATTTTTTTTTATTAAATTATTTGATTAAATTTGACAAATAGAAGAAAAAAATTTTGTACACCCTGTATAAATAATTGTTAATGTTTATATTGCTGAATAGAGAATTAAATAACCTTTCAAATGAGCTATCACACAACCCCTACTCTAATTTAAAAAAATCATCGATTACGTCATCACGCTCAGATGGATGACGTCACTAGTATTATATATATGCCAAAAAGTCCTAATTTGGATTCTCTTCACTCTTCTAACTCTTTGGGATTTCAACAATCAATGTTTAAAGAATATCAACCTACCTTGGCAACTTTGAAATTTTTAGATAAATGTCCGATGTAGGGTTAAAAATGGCCGATTTCGCAATTTTCAAAATTTCAATCGCTTATATAACAAAAACTTTTAACTTAAGAGAAAAATCACTAAAGACCTTTTCTGTTTGGAATGATTCAAAAAACCTAAAAAAAATTTGTTCGATGCAAAAAAAAATAATTTTAGGAAAAACCCCTAATCTTTCCCCTCGCCTGGCAAGGTCTTATGCTCTTCAGAATCGCCTGTCATTGTATACATTTCTTCTAAATGACTTACTCAAACACATACTTAAATTTAAACCTTACAGGAGAAAGTTTATTTTACCCCTAAACTACAGTTGATTCCGCGAGTCTTTACCCGTGCGTCATTAATACCTGGCGAGATAAAACACATACTTTTTATCTAGCATCATTCTCTTCCATGCATGAAACTCATGACAAACCAGCTGCCGTTTGTTATTAAGTAACAACACATGTTATTTTTATGAACCATCTAGACTCAGTGCATTGAAAAGAGATAGGTACAAAAAAGACGATTCGGTATGTTTTCAAATTTTAAGCACAATTTGTTTGACTTTTCTGATTTGTTTAATTTTGTGGCTGTCAGTCAGTTGAACTTTTTGCGGTTTTTGTCGAATTTTTGCGTTTTGAAGTTTCTTTATATTACACAAACAGTTGTTTTCACAACTAATTTTATATTGGGCTTTGAAATTTTACGGTAAATAATTATATTTAGGCAATTAATATTTAAAACATACAAAGCTAACGTCAGTTAGTAAAGAAATGACTGTGTTTAGATTTCCGTCAAAGTGAATAAAATAACAAAAATAAAATATGTTATTGGATTTTTTTATAAATTGTTTATTTATTTATTAATCAATAATAATAAAAGAATTTATTAAGCTACTTCAAATGTAGCTGTAATTCTGCGCAAAAATTTTGAAGCAAAACTTACATTTGACATTCTATATATTTGATAACGTCAAATTTTATAATAAAACCCGTAATCGGAACAGTCGCCACTTTCTGTCAGTTGTTGTTGCGTGAAATAGATTTCCGACTTATTTCGTATGCTTTAAGTGATGACGCACGGGTAAAGACTCGCGGACTCAACTGTATGCACTTTTCGATTCACCTGGTAGATACACGTGCACGGCTGATGCCTGCCAGGTCATGGTTTTTAGCCTTGGTGTGCTATGAATTACCACTAGACAAATTTCTAGCCTTACAGGACGACCGTTAGTCGGAGGGTTCACTAGCTCTTAGACTAATACAATTGATACATATTTTAATTCGAAAATATTTTGCTGCGAAATTACCGCGCCAATATCAATGTCAACTGGAAAATGCTAATGATAAAATCACATTCATTTCTCCACGCAAAACGTTTGGAATATTTCCAAATTTCCGGCTGTCTCATTGTAATGTTGTTGGATAAATAGTTTTGCAATCGTATTACTCTTTAAATTTTATTAATGGACACATAGACTTAGTAATTTCAAGAATTTATAGGGAGTTAGTTCCTACTACTTCACGTCATCTAAGAATGTACAATAAATGAAATGTAAATGTTCAATAAATAATAAAAAAGGGGAACGTGCATGTAGTATTCATATGTATAAAGATGTGACATACCCGGGTTACAGGTCAAAGACGTCCTTGACATGTAGGGTAAAATGATAAAAGATTCACCGCGCCATGAGACCGTATTACTTACTCATCGTACTACGAGTCCATGAGCCGACTTATTTTTCCGCAAATTTGAACTTAAAACCGTAGTTTGCATATATGTTTTAATCCAATTTATATTTTATACTCCAACATAAAAGGATACACAAGATCACAAGAGAAGTCAAATCAAGAGACGAACAATCAATTATAGACTATACTATAGTGCAAAAAACAGAGAAGAACTGGATAAGAGACGTAAGGGTGAAAAGGAGTTATGAAATTGGTAGTGACCACTATCTACTAGAAACCACATTCAAAAGCAAAAGAAAAGAAATAAAAAGAAATGAGAACATAAACAGAAAACACAAAGAAATAATAAAAATTTATAAACTAAGGGAAGAATCAACGAAAATAAGATACACAGAAGTGCTAGAGAAAGAGATGGACAATGAACATGAAATAACAGAAACAATAGAAGAAGAATGGGGAAAATTTAAAAATGCGATGATAAAAACAGCTAAATCAATATGTGGAACTACAAGAAATAACAACAGAGGGAAACGAACATCTTGGTGGAACGATGAAGTGAAAAGAGAAATAAAAGAAAAGAAGAAATTATGGAAAGAATACATACAAGACAAAACACAACAAAAATATGAAAATTGTAAGATACAAAGAACAAAAGTTAAAGAGATAGTTAGGAAAGAGAAAAAGAAAAATTCGGAGAAAAAATGGAAGAAAACAGCACAGAAAACGTAAAATTTTTTATAGAACACTGAAAACCCTAAGAAGCAACAAAGAAACGAAACGAAACGAAAGAACAAAGAAGGAACAATAATAAACGACGATAAGACAATAATGGAAAGATGGAGGGAACATTTCCAGCTGATACTGAATGGAAATCAAGCGAATACAATGGAGAAGGAAAGCCTCATCAAGAGAGTATCCATGAGAAACACGGGAAATCCAGAAACTATAGAAAAAGAAGAAGTGGAAGAAGCAATAAGAAAGATAAAGATTGGAAAAGCACCCGGAAGCGATGAAGTAGCACCAGAAATGATGAAATATATAGGAGTAAAAGCAAAAGAAAAATTGTTATACATATACCTAATATGGAAGAGAAAAGTAATACCCAGAGAATTGACAAATGCAGTAATTATACCTATATACAAGAAAGGAAACACAAGAGACTGTAAGAACTACAGAGGTATATCACTACTATGTGTAGCAGCAAAAATATACGAAAGGAAAATCGGAAAAGAAATAGAACACAAAGAGGACGTACCAAGTGGATTCAGGAAAGGACACAACACACAAGACCATATATTCACCATGCAACAAGTAATAGGAAAAGCCTTAAAGAAAAATAGAGAAATATATCTGAGCTTTATAGACATGGAAAAAGCATTCGACCCAGTCAAAAGAAAAGATATATTGGAAAGCTTAAAGAAGAAACAAGTAAGTGAAGAACTGATAGAAGCAACAAAAAGTATATACATGAAAACAACAAATACAGTAAGAATGTTAAATATACAGTCAGAACCATTTGAAACAACTCAAGGAGTTAAACAAGGGGGAAGTCTCAGCCCAGTGCTATTCATAAATGTAAAAGATGAGATAGAGAAATGTAAGAATGTAAGAAAACTTTCAAGAAATACTGCATCGGTTGGAACAGAATGCAAATGATAAACGCTGAGATGTGTATATTTGCAGATGACATAGTATTAATTGCGGAAACAGCAGAAAAACTGAAATACAACTTAGAGAAATGGAACCGAGAAGCAAGCAAATACAACTTAAACGTAAACAAAGAGAAGACTCAGATAATGAAAATATCAAGGAAACAAGAAACGGAAGATCAAATAGAAGTAATGATAAACCGACAAAAAATAATACAGACAAATTCATACAAATATTTAGGAACAGTAATCAACAACAAAGGAGACATCGAGGACGATCTTAACAACAGAATGGAAAACACAGGAAAACTATTGCAAACACTAAATAGAGGATTCCTTAATAACAAAGAAATATCAACAAAGACCAAGATGACAATATACAAAACAATATATAGACCTAGTGTGACATATGGAGCAGAAAATTGGATATTAAACAAAAGACAGCAGAGCAGAATTCAGGCAGCAGAGATAAAATACCTCAGCAGAACGACCGGATTAAAAAGAACTGATAGAATCAGAAATGAAGAAATAAGAGAAAGACTCAAAATCAAACCGATACTCGACTCAATCAAGGCACTCGACCCATTAAAGAATGGAACAGTGACATCTCGCAGATACTGCAGAGTAAAGGGTAAGACTTGGCAGGAAGCAACACAGATGGCATCCAATAGGAAGGAATGGAGAGAGTCCGTTAAGAGGTAGGACACCTCAGAAGATTGTAAAATATTGAAATTAATGAATTGTATTATAAACGGCCCAACACCGAAACGTACAAATGGGTCTACTGATTACGTATATTTTATACGAGGCTTGTTCAATTGAAACTCATCGTTGGCCCAAAAAAAATTATTGATAAAAATATATCTACAAATAATTACCACTACAATGAAGGCATATATCCCATTCTTTTACAATCGATGTATGCTTTAACCCCTTAACGTGCACGCTCGAGTTAACTCGACGAGTTAGACGTGCATAAACTGACCAAATTGTGCACACTCGAGATAATTCGAGCGACGTTATATTTATCATTTATATTGGATTGTAAGCTATCACACTTACTTATTTAAGTAAAAAATATATCCTTTTTCTACTTATGACTAATTTCTTCCTGGTGAGCCGCTCACCGACAAATTCGCGTATTCATATTCTGATGAACTAATTTTGCAATATATATTTTACTAAAATATAATGTAAACTAAAATATAATATACATAATATACCCACGGACAAAAATATTGCATATTATGCATGTGGAATGAAATTTTTTGTGCTGTTATCCTTAGTCCCCCTCTATCATAGGAATAGGATTTATTTTCCGAATGCGATGTTTTAAAGTACCATATAAATGCTATAATCGGATTTAAATCTGATCTGGGCTTTATGCTTGCCAGTATAATTTTTAAATTAAGTCTCATCAAAGTAAGTGACACCAATATGGCACATCCATATGGCTTTCAACTTGCAAAACACGATCTTCGTAAATGTTTTCAATGTACATATCAGTTGGTATTTAGTCCAGAGAAATAAGATTTTTCTCGTGACACATTCCCCTCCAGGCCGAAACCAAATTGTTTGAGTAGTATGGACATCTATATTAATAACCTATATGTTCCCTGCAGCCGATTTTGATGATATACATAGTTATAAACAAATGAAGATCAAAAAACGGTAAATTTTCGCTTTTTTCGTCTACACTGCGCGTCATAGAAAACGGGCACCCTAAAAAATCGGTCATATTTAATGTCGCGTATCTCCTTAACCTGTTGTCCGATTTAAGTGATTTTTTGAATATGTTATAGCCTTATTCTTTGTCAATATCCCTGTAATAATATTTTTGCTAAACAGGTAAATTTTCATTGTATACCGGGTGTACGAATCAAACTGGGTTTTTTTTCTCAAAGTTCGCAACACCCTGTGGAATATTCTAGCCTTTATAAAACACTGAAATTAAATCCCGACTATAGCCTCAGGTTTTTTGAACATTCTGTTGTTTGATTCATTCTCTTATGTTGGATAATACAAAAGTTATGTACTTTAACAACTAGTCATGTTTTTCATCAGTATAGGTATTTTGTAAATAAGTGCGACAAACTTTAAGGGACAATTCTGCAAAAAAAAATAATGACCGTTTTCTTTATAAACTTATGTCCGCAAATGCTTCGTTTACGAGATACGGGATGTTGAATTTTTTTTACAAACTGACGATTTATTTTATTGCCCTAAAACCGGTTCAGATATGCAAATGAAATTTGGTAGGTTCTAAGAGATAATTATTTCGAATCTTTTTACTTGCAATCAAAAATTTTATATTCACTATTGGCGTGCATACGGGTAATATGACCAATCAAATATTACCCGTATGCACGCCAATGGTGAATATAAAATTCTTAATTGTATGTCAAAAAATGTGCAATAACTACGTTTTAAAACCTACCAAATTTCATTTGCATATCTCAACCAGTTTTAAAGCAATAAATAAATCGTTAGTTTGTAAGAAAAATTCAACATTCCGTATCTCGAAAACGAAGCATTTGCGGACATACGATTATAAAGCAAACTGTCATTATTTTTTAATGCAGAATTACGCCTTAAAGTTTGTCGCACTTGTTTAGAAGCACCCTGTACTGAAAAAGAACATGGCTAATTGTTAAAGTACCTAAATTTTGTATAATCCAACTTAAGCGAATGAATCAAAAAAAAGAATGTTGAGAAAACCTGAGGCTATAGCTGGGTTTTAATTTCAGTATTTTATAAATGCTAGGATATTCCACAGGGTGTTGCGAACTTTGAGAAAAAAACACAGTTTGATTCGTACACCCGGTATACAATGAAAATTTACCTGTTTAGCAAAAATATTATTACAGGGATATTAACAAAGAATAAGGCTATAAGATATTCCAAAAATCACTTAAATCGGACAACAGGTTTAGGAGATACGCAACCTCAAAAATTACCCATTTTTTAGGGTGCCCGTTTTCTATGACGCGCAGTTTATAACCAAAAAGTTAAGCATTTTAAACAAATTTGAGAGTAAGAACCTCATAATTCGTCTAAAACATTTTAATATGACGTTCGCTGAATATGTCTATCATATTGGTTGCTTAGAAAATTGCAAAATAAATCATAAATTTTGAGTTTTTATAAATATTCATAAGTTATGTAAAAATTAACTTAGAACCTTCTTATTATACGAATTGCCGAGACTTCTGGTGCTTAAATTATATTTTAAATTTCAAAGCAATTGGTCAAATAGTTTAAAAGTTATTTAATTTGTTTATCCCAAATTCATTTTTTTTGCAACACTACAAGTCAGAAAATTATGAGGTTACAGTAAGACTTCTGACAGTTCATGGAAGAAGAACACTTATACTATTGACTTAATTAAAAAAAATGAAAAGAGTAATTTTAAACAGTGTAAAATTATTTTGCAAAAACACGTCGATTCTTTGCTTACTTATAAACAATTAGAATAACTTTTTAACCGTTACCCGTAGAAAATAGTATATTGTGCAACAAGTGCAGAAAGGTACTAATTTCTCACGAGTTTGAAAAGTTGCGGTACGAGCGCAAGCGAGTGCCGCAATTCAAACGAGTAAGAAATTACCTTTCTGCACGTGTTTCACACTATACTTTTTCTACAAGCACAGTTTTTCCTAAAAATAAAAATCACAATTTCCAAACGACGATTAATTATAATAGGTACCTATGTGATAAATTTTAAACTGTATTTAATTAATACCTACTAATCAATTTAAATTCCTTATACCTAAATAAATTGCACAGAAATCAGTTAAAAAATTAATGCACTGCCTTAATTTGTTTAAATTTAAACAATTATTACACATTATTGACATTATATTTATGCAGTCACGGATTTACACAAAACCAACTTCATTCGACGACTCTTGCACAGGTTGCTAAATCCTTATTGGTTATTTGATAATTATAAAATGTTTAATAAGAATAAAATTGTAAAATAAAACAGTTGCAACATCCATAATTTAGTTTCTATGCTATAGTTAAATATAATAATTGTCTTATAGGTTATATATTTCTCTAAAGTTTAACCACGGATGTAAACAGAATATAACGTTACTCAGAATGCGGTAGTCCACGGATGTAAACAGAATATAACGTTACTCAGAATGAGGTAGTCAACTGTGCAGAAAAGAACTTTGCGGCACAGAAACGTCACTTTGCGGCACAGAAACGTCACTTTTCTGCACACTAATGTCAAATATCTTATACTGTGAGAAAATATCAAGTTTGCTAACATAAAACCGTGCAGAAAAGTGCACTTTGAATAGTGGTTGTAGAAAAATTATTTTTTCATATTTGGAAAGACTGAATTTTTATACACATTTATAAAGAAAAACAATTGTCCTAGGACACTTAGGGGCGAAATTAGCCCCCCCTATTCTTAATTCACATGTTTTTGCAAAATAATTTTGCAGTATTTAGAATTATTTTTTGTGTTTTTTTTTTAATTAAATTAATAGTATAAATATTCTTCTTTCATATACTATCCAAAGTATTACTGTAACTTCATCATTTTCTGACTTATAGCGTTGCAAAAAAAATAATTTGGGATAAACAAATTAAATACCTTTTAACCTATTTGACCAATTGGTTCGAAATTTAGGGTATGTTTTAAGAACCAGAAGTCTCAGCATTCCGTGTAATAAGAACGTTCTAAGTTAATTTTTGCATAAGTTATGAATATTTGTAAAAACTCAAATTTTTTTATTTATTTTGTAATTTTCTAAGCAACCAATAAGGATAGACATATTCAGCGAACGCCATATTGAAGCATTTTATACGGTTTATGAGTTTCTCACTCTCAAATTTGTTTAAAATACTTAACTTTTTGGTTATAGACGAAAAAACCAAAAATTTACCGTTTTTTGATCTTCATTTATATAGTTTATAGCTATGTATATCATCAAAATCGGCTGCAGGAAACATATAGGTTATTAATATGATGTCCACACTACTCAAAAAATTTGGCTTAGGCCTGGAGGGGGTTGTGTCACGAACAGGATATTTTTTTTCCTTATTTCTCTGAACTAATTCGCCTAATCACCTCCACGTGTTCGGTATGTCCTTTCAAAGCAATACTGTTCTGTAGCACTATGCCGCCACCACCAAAACTAACGCTCTGTATGAGGCTACAACTGACATACTGTTCGCTAACACTTCTGTAGATGAAGTTTTGTAAATCTTGCTTTCATATGATGAACGGTATGCCAGATGTAACCTCATAGAGAGTGTTAATTTTGGTGGTGGCGGCATAGTGCTATGAAGTGGTATTTCTTGGAAAGGAGATACCGAACTTGTGGAGGTGATTGGGTGAATGACAGCTGACTTGTACATTAAAAACATTTTAGAAGATTATGTTTTGACATTTTCCAGCCATATTGGATAACAAATTCGTGTTAATGCACCATGGCGCAGGTCTTCATCTCGGTAGAATAGTGAATACTTACCTCGATGAGATTCAATCTAAAACTTACATTGGCCATCATATAGCCCAAATATAAATCCAATTATACCATTTATATGATATTTCAAAATATCACATTCGTAAAAGAAATCCTATTCCTATGACACTGGGGGCACCACAAAAAATTTTATTTCATAAGGTAATTACAAAATATGCAATATTTTTGTCCGTGAGAATAGGTTTGTTGGGAAGGGAAATTTGCCTTAGGGAAAACTTCCAATGAAAAACAAACTATAATACATAAAAAAAATAAACTCAGATTACATAACAGACATACATACATTAAGTTCCCTTAATTTTCCTAAGTAGGGTGTTTATTGGGTTGTCAAAAGTGTGTGTGTTATTGCGTTGCCGCTCCTGAAATATCTAGAGGCCACCTAGCGATGGATTCCTATGTAGTTTTGTCTTCTGAATCCAAATCTGAAAACGGCATTTCGCTATCTCTAACCATTTTCGAGATATCCGACCTCAAAGTCGTCATTGTGACGTCACAAGCCTCCTTTAAATTGTCATTTTCTTCCGACATAGAAACGTCAACTCTACTTTGTTTTCGTTCGACGCAATTAAACGTCAACATAAAATTGAAATGTCAGATAAACAAATTTTATTTATTTATGTTAATGTAATGTTAAATTACACTTCACTATTTTCAAGGAAAACTGTTTATTTTGTATTTATTTATTTTTATTAGATATCAAATCTATCTATATTATACGAGGTATGTCAAAAAATATGAAGTTCGATCAAGATTAAAGTGTCTTTATTTTTCACAATATTGAAAAGTGTTATTATAAAAAGTTGTTTGGACTTAAAAACTATTTTCTAATATGCAATTACTTGTACATCCTTCTAAAGCTTGTTAATTCATAACTCTTTTATTATTAATTTTACGAAGAAAAGTTATTCTTCATAAAAAGATCTGCATGGTCTAAAATCTAAGATGCAATCATCATATATCAAATTTTATCAATTTTATTCGAGGTATGTCAAAAAATATGAATTTCGCTCGAGAGTAGAGTACCTTTATAGTTCACAATATTTAAATTAGGATATAATTGCATATTAAAACATAGCATTTAATACTAAACAACTTTTCATAATAGAAATTTTCATAATAGATAATGCTCGCATTTTCAGCTTGTTTTCTTTAATTTTGAACCTTGTTAGGATAAGAAATTATCTCATTTTCCCTCCCCGTGGATCAGTCACTGGCCAGAGGGTATCTTTATCATATGTTTTATGGGAACGTGCGTCGTCGTGAATAGTGTTTGCAAGGCTACATCATGTATGCTAGATATATCGAGGGCTCAGAAAACAAGTGAACAAGTCCATTTTTGTCATTTACGAGTTAATAACACTATAACCTTCACCAAATAGGTAACATGCAACAATAAAAGCAATGTAAATGTCTAAGTTTCCTTGAATTAAATATGCATACTTTTAAAAATGTTAACCAGGTATTTTATGACGAAGCTTTCACTTTAAAACTCTGCAGCTTCAACTTAGCTTAGGTGGACTTGGTTCACTTATATTCTGAACCGTCCATATTTTTAATAATCATAAACATTTTAATATTCATTTCAGTACTGTTGATTTTGCCGCATGCTGTACTTTGTTACATTTTTTTAAATATTCTTTCAGTTGTATTATTGTCATATAAACAAAGTGTAATAAAAAGGTAGGTCATAAATTCAACCACATATTTTGGAGACAAAAATAGCATGATTGAATCTAATTTTACATAGAATAAAGGTGCACACAAAAAGTTATAGTTCTTTGAAATTACCAAATGCAAATTGATTGTTTCCAAGATCTCGTAAACTATTTTTAACATTTGTTAATCAAAATGAACACGTAGGTATGTTAAAAAATAACAGAACTCGTGCACTAACTACATAAAATTTTATGGCAGTTGGGAACCGCTAAACCTAAAGGTACATATTTTGTAAAAGGAATCCTATTATCCTTGAGGAGAGATATTTGTAACTTGGTTAGGCTCTAGCTCTAGGTGGTGGAGATGGGAAAAACCTACCGGTTTATGTATGTACTCTGCAAGAATCGATTTTTCCGGTTGTTAAAGATAAGAATCGATTTTAAACCGACCGAAACCGAAAAGTCTAGTCGGACAGACTTTGATGTATGGGAACACTGGAACAGGGAAAGTTTTAATTGTTTGCCAGGTTATAGGTTTCGAACGTCAGGTTACGAAAATGTCTTATGTATTTTGTCGGAACTTGTATTGAACTTCCAATTGATTTGTTACCCTTTCATTAAACTCTCATGCAAAAATCAGACTGCTATGTACCACCAACATCATTTCTGTCATTTGACATGTTCTACGTGTCGGACTTATTAAAATGCTCAACATATTTGTCGGACAAACAGTTTTTCATATATTATATAGGTTAGCTATATATTATATAAGTTTGCTATGGAATAAACTTAAAAACAGCCCACTAGTTTTCACAATCATAAACGTTCCACAATAAAAATCACGTTCCACAATTAAAAGTTCCCCTGTTCCAGTGTTCCCATATATCAAAGTTTGTCCGACTAGACACCGTTAAGCTATTAACAAATTTTCAGTTTGCTATTAATAAATTTTTTTGGTACGCTGGATCCAGGCCTATATGAAATATAACTCGGTCATTTGAATATCAGTTACAAACTTTCATAGACATTGGAGTTGGACGTTTTAAACATATACTTTAGACCAGGGGTGGGCAAATACTTTTAAGCGCGGGCCAAAATGAAATTTTCAAAATGTCTCCCGGGCCGGAGGACTAGACCCAGTATGTACGCTAAAGTTTTTGGTGAAGGTTTTTCTCTGTCCAAGAAATTTTTTTGATGAAAATTCTATAAGTATCATTTTAAAGCATAATAATAAATTGTTCTTCTGGTGTGTACCAGGTGTCCCAATAAGAATGGCTCTCGGCCATATCTCAGGAACCGTTTATAGTACAGCTTTGAGAAAAAAATATTTATAACAAACGTTAACCTCGGTCCACCGCTAGAGGGCGTAATTGAATATCAAAAATTAAAAAATCAAAATTTTACAAAATTTACCTAATGAAAGGGCACTGGAAACCCAATCATCGTATTCTTCATAAAATTCTGCGCATATTTGATTTCACAAGTTTAAGTCTACCTTTGCAAATAAGAGGTGGGGGTGAGTGGGAACCTTCTTGTGAAAAAATGGCTGTAAGTCCGATTCTGCTAAATCGAATTTTGCATACTTGGTCTTATTGAAAACAGCTCTTTTTCGTCAATGTAAGCGTCTTATTTTCGAAATAGCCTAATAAGTAATATGCAAGTTAGGAGGCGTTATTTAAGTATTTTCAGAAATCTAGTTTTCTTTAAAAAATATTAAATAAAAATATGCATTTTTAATCATGTATTACAAAATTAGACCAAATTAGCAACATAATACCGAAAACCGCATGTCGATACCTTTTTTTTATCTCGAGATATCTTAAGAAACGTGTAAATTTTAAACAACTGTTAATGTCACCGGTAAACGAAATTAAGGAAAAGTAGTGTGCTATGGAAAAAACAAAGAAACATTTTCCAGATGTAAACGTATATAAATAATTAAAACAACAATAAGACAAACAACACTATAAAATATAATAAAGAAATAAAAGCAATAATTACTTACTTAATGACGACCTAAATGTTCAAATTGTTGCCCATCATTTTTGATGCAAGCGTTTACTCTTTCAAGAGTAGATTGAACTGCAGTCTCAATTTGTGCTTTCGCAATGCTTTAAATGGCGCTTCGTATTCTCTAGATTCTAGATCATGTTTTCTCGCGTAGTGGGCCTAGTGGCAAAAACAAGGTCTTTAATCCGTCCCCATAAATAAAAGTCTAAAACAATTAAATCTGTTGCTATTCAATCTACTCTTGAAAGAGTAAATGCTTGCATCGAAAATGATGGACAATTTGAACATTTAGGCAGTCACTAAGACTAAGTAGCTGCTTTTATTTCTTTATTATATTTTATAGTGTTGTTTGTCTTATTGTTGTTTTAATTAATTATATACGTTTACATCTGGAAAATGTTTATTTGTTTTTCCATAGCACACTACTTTTCCTTAACCTCGTTTACCGGTGACAGTAACAATTTACACATTTCTTAAGATATCTCGAGATAGAAAAAAGGTATCGACATGCGGTTTTCGGTATTATGTTGCTAATTTGGTCTAATTTTGTAATACATGATTAAAAATGCATATTTTTATTTAATATTTTTTTTAAAGAAAACTATATTTCTGAAAATAATTAAATAACGCCTCCTAACTTGCATATTACTTAGATATTAGGCTACTTCGAAAATAAGACGAAAAAGAGCTGTTTTCAACAAGACCAAGTATGCAAAATTCAATTTAGCAGAACCGGCTTTACAGCCATTTTTTCATAACAAGGTTCCCATTCACCCCCACCTCTTACTTGCAAAGGTAGACTTAAACTTGTGAAATCAAATATGCGCAGAATTTTATGAAGAATACGATGATTGGACTTCTCAGTGCCCTTTCATTAGGTAAATTTTGTAAAATTTTGATTTTTTAATTTTTGATACTCAATTACGCCCTCTAGCGGTGGACCTACAATTATGACAATAATTTCCAGGCTTGTCCCGAGGCAACTTTTGTTATAAATATTTTTTTCTCAAAGCTGTACTATAAACGGTTCCTGAGATATGGCCGGGAGCCATTCTTATTGGGATACCCGGTACATGCGAACATTTTGTTCCCAGTAAAATTATGAAATTTATAATATTATGGTCCATTATTAAGCCATAACAAGGATCCAGATAAAAAATGAACTTCAGAAATTCGATCAAGGGTAGAGTAATCAAGAGCAGACTTTTTGAAGATAAGGAAATTTCTGAGTAACCAAAGATTCAATCTGCAAATCTAATATCGGATGGTAAAATGTTATGTCAAGTCAACCATCATAGACGAAATTCAAAGGAGACAACTGATCTGGTATAGTCATGTACGACGTCAATGGACGACGACAGGTTGCCAAAATAAATTTTAAAATGGACGCCAAGGGAAAGAAGGAAGACAGGAACGCCGAAACAATCCTGGCTAGGCGGCAATGTCGGAAAGGAACCTTCACCCTGACGAATACAACGATGGACGAAGATGGAAACTGACAACCGGAAGACGGAGAACGCTATAAAAAACGGGATAATAATTAAAATGTTATGTCCACTCTCTTCTTCTTTATTTGATTGTTAATGCTGACTTAATGAAAAAGCTGCAAGGTTTTGAGATGTGGCTTTTTAGGGGAATTACGAAAATACCATGGACCGATCATATTACGAACGAAATGGTGTTGCACAGAATGGAAAAGGAACAGAGAACTTTTGACCATTATTAACAGGAGAAAGACATAATTTGAAATTAAAAATCACACTAAATTTTCTCTTTTTTTTCACCTTTGTAATAAACATTATAGAAGTTTTCAGGGACTTTCGGCCCTCGGTAATAATGTAATATTTCATTCTTCGTTTAAATTTTTCAAAAATACTTATTAGTTTTCTCAGGATTCGAAAAAATGAATGCATTACGCTCTTAAAAAAATTGCTTGCGGGATTTCTCAATGGGCCAGATAAAGTAAGCAAAAGGGCCGGATCCGGCCCGCAGGCCGGCTTTTTCCCACCCCTGCTAGACCTATTTCCTTATATTGCATTAAATGTTACTTTCATCGCATAAGTTATTTATTTTATTTGTCATTTAAATAAGTAATTGGATTTCATACTATGTAAATGGTTTGTACCCACTATTTTTTCCATTTAATCTTGTGTTAATTCAGAATAAACTGTAAATCAATTAATAGATATTTCATGTTTTAAAACAGCAAACTAGATTCTGATGCTAAAGTATATTTTAGTGTGCATTTTGATGAAAAAACCTTGTTGCATTGAACATAAAATCGGAAAATGTTACGAGTACATACTATATCATATCATTCAACGAATTAATGAAAAGCATTTAAACAGTTTAATTTCAAAAATAAAACTTCAACATTGTCAGATATACAGTTTTTTATATCAACCTTTGCATGTCAATTTGAAATTGTTGTATTAAAAAAGCTGCATTTTACATTGCCTGCTTTGTAGGAATTGCTTTTCGTAAGGCAATATTCCTTTGTAGGTATTTTACCTACAACTTTTACCGAACACCAATGATGATTACTAATGCTGTAGTCTCATTTGCGACTACAAGTAGTATCGAAAAATTAAATCGATTGTCCATAGAAACCACAATAAGTTAAAAAAGGATAAATAATATGGCATGTCTTTGATACCTTGTTTACTATCAATTTTGACGTTTATCATTTTCAGTGACAGTGGCATTCGTCGTGTTTATTGGAATTTATAACTTATATTGTGTTTATTTTATAAAGTTATATTGTGTTAAATAGGTACATTATAACATAGTTACATTATAAATGTACAATTAATTGATTGGTTGACTTACCTGTTAAGGAGGGACAATCATAATTGTCCTATCTTACATTTCGAACATTTGTACTTATGGTAGTGGTCTTTTCGGGCCGCTGATCACAGTTTAAAGAAGCAGAAGAAGAAAAAGAAGATTATTAAGCTTCTTGACAAGTGACGTCCGCTCATCACTGTTTTTTTTTTATATTTTTATCGCACAAGACATGGGTGGGTTCAAAAGGATCAATGGGGGGGAGCGTACAAATGTTCGAAATGTAAGATAGGACAATTATGATTGTCCCTCCTTAACAGGTAAGTCAACCAATCAATTAATTGTCCTTCACATAACATTTCGAACATTTGTACTTATGGTAGGCTGTTGAAAGATTAAACAATATTGTGCGATAAATAAACAAAAGTACATTGCAATCCAAAAATGAATAGTACTTAGTAATTTTTTTTTTTTTTTTTTAGAAACTTTACACAAAATATATACATATGTATACCTAACTAACATATTAGAGCAATTATTAATTAAGATTCATGTTTATATTTTAATTATATGAGATGTGTACCTTCAACCAGGTACAAATAAACATAATAAGAAAATTAATGTTCTTACTAATATTAGTAACCTACACATGTAATATAATTACAATTACATACAATTACATGGACTCACCAGACAATACGGTTTTGCAAAGAGTCCGTAATCTTTTGCTAGAGGTTTATTATAAAAAATATTGAATACTTGAGAATTTTCTGTCCATCTCGCCGTCTCTCTAATATCTTCTATAATCCAGTTCTAACTCCCGCTGAGGTAGATGCATGTCTGACACTATACACTTCAAAAATATTAGTGTCTATATTTTTAATTTAAAAAAATGTTATATCCATCTACTCAACGCCTGGGTAGATGTTGCTTTCTACGTCTCTTTTTTTTTTGTTTTTAGTTATAAACAAATTGTCTTCCGATTGAGGACGAATGTTTTAGAAATCTCTAAACACTCTCAACTGTGTTTTTTGTTTTAAATAGGTTGCTATTTGTTTATTTATTATTATTATTATTTTTTGGGGAAGTCTTTATCCTATGTTATATCAAAATGTCAATTTTATCTTGATCCATGAAAATATTCTGAATTTTTATTAGGTACAGGATTTGCAACCTCTGAACTGAAGTGAGTGCAATCAACATTACAAGTTTGTAAGTAAGATCTTTCAGGGAAAGACTTGTGAGACGAAATAATGTTTCTAAATAAAGTAATACTGGTAGAGGGTCCCAAGTTAATTAATATTTGGGCAATTAAGGTTTGAGGTTATATATACATTTGTAAAAAAAATTTAAAAATGTTTTTATAATATTCTAGGATATCTTCTATCAACGCCAATGCAGCACTGTGAATGTTTATACGAGCTATAATTATAATCCTGTTCTACGATAGATTTAATAAAATTAAAATTTGATAATTCATAAGCAAAATGGTTACTATTTTATACTAAACCGTCGCCATCTCTTGAAAACTGTATCATACAGATTTAGTGATTTGTTGTAATAGTTGGGATCGAATCCTCAGGAATGCCTTTTCTTAAAAAGCTTGCCTGACAAGAATATGGAAACCCAAAGGATGTCCTGGATATAAAAGCCCAAATAAAAATTCTAGATTAAATTTTTATCAGGTCCATAATTATCTTTTTGGTTGTGTAAGGTGTTGTTGTCAAAGGTTGTGTACCAAGGCTGAAAAACATAAAATTTAATTCCATGCCAATCTAGAGTTAAGGCATTGGCTTTCTCTGATCCGGGGTCAGGGTTCAAAATTACATACCTTGCACATTTTTTTTTTTTTTTTTAGGATATGTGGCAGACATATCGATTTCTGGAATAAGAAGCTGCTCAAAAATTATAGTAACACAATTATCACTTAAAGAATACCTACTCTGTTTCAATTTTTAAAGATCTTGATTCCGAGTCAGGCAAAAGCATTTTTTTTTACTGTTATAGATGCAAAAATAATTTTTAAATTCCTATTTTCACAGAATTATTAAACTTATCTGCAAATGTTGAGTACTGTACACTACCCATCTTGTTATTGCAAGACACAGCTGTTGCGTTATTTATTCCTAGCAAAATGTTACAATTCCTATATTCGTTCAAAAAGGATTTCAAGCCACTATATGCTGCTAGTAACTGAAGTACATTTATATGTAGTTGTTGTTCATGACTCCAAAAACCATGAGTTTTGTTATCAATGCAGCATACCCGCCATGCTAAAAGATATATGCATCGCAAAATATTTCAAGTACATAATTGGATTATTTTATATTTTGCTCACTAATTGGTTTGTTATTTAACCACCAATTGTAATCGTTTTTAAGTATTTAGGTATGGTCATTTCAGTGTTATAACTATTAGTTTAAGAAATAGGCTACTTTTCTTTTTTATTTATTTATATATATATATATATATATATATATTTTTTTAGTATAATTTTCCATATTTAACTTCCATAAATGGACTAACTGTTACAAACTGACCGATTAAGGCTGCAAATGATCATATTTTACATGTACTTTTATTTTTGATGTTCTGAATACTATTAGATATTTTTTTTTTTTTTTGTCAGCAGGTGCAAAATATATCAGGTTCGAATCAAACATAAAACCAAGAAAAGTTATATTTTGTGTGGGTGAAAGTATACTTTTCCTTTTTTTTTTATTTATAGTAAATCCCAAGCAGAAAAACATAGAAAATGTTTAAACAATATTTTCTTTACATTTTAAATATGATTTTGAAATTGGTAAATGGTCCTCTAAAAAATTGACAAAAGTAAAGCCTCCTGTTATTAGATTATTTAGGGCTGGTTTTAAAGTTTTTGTAAATATAAAAGCCGAGATATTATTCAAACCAAACGGTAAACAGTTTAATTAATATAAAAAAGTTCTGTACTTAAATTTTAAATATTTTTTAGAATTTTAATGAACAGGAATAGCAAAATAGACAACTTTTAAATCTATTTTTGCCATAACCCTTGAAAATGAGCTTGAGGACTGACCTATTATAGTCTTCCAGCTTAAAATATGTGGCTTCTATAAAGCAATTCAATTGTTTTAAATTCAAAACAAAATCTCTGATTTCCGTCCTTTTTGGGCACAAAAAACTACGAAAAATAAATTGTCCTTTTGTATGTGAAGAAGGAGAAATAGTAATTTTTAATTACTTTTCAAGTATTTTTTTTTTTTTTTTTTTTTTTTTGGTCATACGACCAGTTTGGGTCTATGAGAACTTTTGGTGCTCTCTCTTCAGAGGGCGTTGTTTTAAATAAAATATTAAAACCTTAGACCCAACTTAAAACTTTCTTATCTGAAGTAATCCCTTTCCATATTTTAATACAGTTAGCAATATTACCCTATTAATTTTTATTGACCTTTAGTATGACATCCTGGTTGTTCTCATTTGCTTTTGGTACTGCTGTCTGTTCGATTGTTTGTATCTCGATGCTAGTAGAGGGTCATTTGAGTACTGACTTTGTCCAAATCTTGGTCTGCTCAAGGTTGGATTGAAGTTTAAACGCTGCTGATTAAAGTTGCTAGATTCTGAAAGAACTCTTGATGGATGCTGAGTGGAAACAGCAGCTTGGCTTTGTGGTACAGTTTTTGGATAAACAGTGGTCTTTTGTGGCTTCGTAATGACTTCGAGATGACTTAATAAAGCTGATTTTGTATCTTTGTTTAATATTTTTGACAAAACCAAACAAAAATTTATTGTAAGTACACTTACTAACTTTGTAATATCAAGGTAGACGATAAAAATCAATGCAGAATGTGCAAAAAGTAGTTAAATATATTTTATTCTATTCTAAACTTCTGGGCTACTATAAGTAACTCTGCGAAATAGGAGTAGCTCAAAATAAAGATTTTCTGGGCTACTAAAAAAAAGTACCCTCTTCTAGTTTTATTGTTTGAGGACAAACCAAACAAACATTTAATGAAAGCAGTAAACTTACTACCCTCGTAATATGAAATCTAGCCAAAATGTGCACAAAGTAGTTGAATAAATACATTTTATTGTATTCTAAACTTCTGGGCTACATTAGAGTACCTCGGAGAAATAGAAGCAGATAAAATAATCATAAAGATTGTCTGGGCTGCTAAAAAGTACCCTCTGCTGTAATTTTATTGTTTGAAGACAAACCAAACAATAAACTTGGTGTAATTAAACTTGCTTGTAATCTTAAATCGAAGTAGAATTTACAAAAGTAGTGAAATAAATATAATTATATTGTATTCCAAACTGCTGGGCTACTGTAAAAATACCTCTGAGAAATAGAAGCAGATAAAATGATCATAAAGATCGTCTAGGCTACTAAAAAATACCTCTGCTCTAGTTTTATTGTTTGAACACAAAACCAAACAAATAATTTAGTGCAAGTAAACTTGCTTGTAACGTGAAATCGAAGTAAAATTTACAAAAGCAGTTAAACTAATATATTTTGTTCTATTCTAAACTTCTGGACTACTGTAGAGTACCTCTGAAAAATAGAGGCAGGTCAAATAATCATAAAGATTTTTTGGGCTGCTTAAAAACACCCCTGCTCTAATTTTATTGGTAAACCCTTTATTTTGTTCTATTTTAAACCTTTGGGCTATAATTTTATTGTTAAACCCCTAATAATTTAGTCTGTATTACTTTGGGCTACCTTAAGTTATCCTTATTGACACAAACAATATAAATTTTTGCATAATATCATGTCTGTCGGACATTTTGCTACAAAATAAACATTAATAGGAAAATCAGAGCAGTGTGGCAACATAGCGCCTGTTACATCTCTGTGTGTTTTGACAAATACTATTGACGTTTTGAGTATTTCGAATAGGGAAGAAGGCGAGATATAGTAACTATGACAACAGAGAAAATATATTGATAACAACAAAATAGGACCCCAAGTTTGAATTTGATTAAAATTGTCATTTCGTAAATATTAAATATTTATAGTTCGATCTATTCACACATAATTTAATTTATCTAACATAAAATAATTCAAAAATATCTTATAAATAACTTGGTCTTTTGGGATAAAACCCAAAAATATCATATAAATACCTTAACTCTACCAGTTTCTGTTGCAAATTTTCATATTTCCGCCTCTTTCGGGATACATAATTATTCTCTGATGACTTTTGTTGTATTTTAAACACTTTCTAATAATTTTTATAAAACTATTTGGAAACCACTTGTGATCAGTACAGGCACAGAAAAAAAACAGTGATGAGCGGACGTCACTTGTCAAGAAGCTTAATAATCTTCTTTTTCTTCTTCTGCTTCTTTAAACTGTGATCAGCGGCCCGAAAAGACCACTACCATAAGTACAAATGTTCGAAATGTTATGTGAAGGACAATATAATATTAACTTCATAAAATACATCGACCGATACTAGACATTTCCTAATTATTACATTTAGACAAGACGAAAACGGCTGCTTCGTTGGAAAAAATAAGCCCATGAGATTTTTTTTACATAATCACATTCGTGAGACACCCCAGAATAAGGTTCAAGAAGTCATCCGATTTGGACGTCGAAAAGTTAATAAAATCATTTTTTTAGTAAAATTGTGGCTTATTTCCCATTAAAAATAGTTAATTAATAAAGCGATCGAAATTTTACAAATATGTAGCAAAATTAATTTTTTTGGTTATCATTGAGATCTAAGTTAGTAATTTTTTAGATTAAAATTTTAAAGTATAATTTTTATGCAAAATCGCTGATATAGCACTCTATTTTTTATATTGGAGATTTTGCATTCAAATTATACTTTAAAATTTTATTCTTAAAAATTACTAAATTTAATTTTAATATTAAAAATTTTTAGATCTCAATGATAAAAAATAAAACAAAATTAATTTTGCTACACATTTGTAAAATTTTGAACGCTTTATTAATTTTTTAATTGGTATTTATACCTCCAAAAATTATAATAAACATCAAAAAACCATATTGATTTATAAAAACTAAAAAACATGGTTACCATAAACGTATGTATATTTAACAAGTATGAGAACGTTCGATATACATTATTATAATATAGCCCAGAACCTCGATTTTTGACCCTTCGAACGTATTCGCTTCGTATCTGTTTAGTGTACAGATAGCGAATGATCGATGACGAAGCGAAGGGTCAAAAATCGAGGTCCAGACGCGCGACAGTCCGAGCGCCCGCCCTGTCATAGGCGCTGCATTAACAATTAAAAAGCAATAAAATAAAAATGTATACCATCTTTATTCAGTTGCAATGCGAAGGCAAAACTGTCTTATTTTTCACATAGAACAGGAAGCGCAGACCAGCACTCTAAATCGACGATTTTCGACACTATTTGGAGTCATCATCAGAGAGGCATAAGTTTGCTGCTCTCTGTTCCAAATGACGAAACTCCGAGAGTTTATCCCCGCATTGCAACTGACGTTATGGATTAGGTGCCTAGCGACATCTGCTAAATGAAAGTCAAAGTTTTCAACCTAATAAAAATATTTAAAATATTTAAAAATATCCAAAACATTTTTAAAAGATATTGTGACGCATCACAACCCGGCCTAGTTATTCTTGAATCTTCTCGGCGTTACGAGTAAAGGCCAGACCTTCCACGGCGATTCGAGACGACCGCTGTCAGAGTATTTAAGAACAGGAATTCGAGCACAGGCCAGTCAGTCAATGAACGAGCCGCGACGCGTGATATAATTGTATTCGAATCGGATTTAGTGAAATGTATTTATTAAGTTATCGTAATTATTATGTTTAGTTAATTAAATCATAAATTTGAGTTTGTAAATAAATTAGATGTGTTAGTTGGTGTTATTTGTAATTATTAAAATAAATAAGTGATGTAAATAAAATAATATAAGTAAGTCTTCCTTTATTTAAATTAAACTTAGTGCCTAAAGATATAAATAAATAAAATAGTAGAGTCAATCGCGTAACAAAATGGTGCAGAAGTGAGGATACTTTAAAAATAAATAAAATATAAATCGTAATAAATAAAGTGTGTGATCATGTCTACCTTGTTTAAGCTAAAAATTGCAGACCTGAGACTTGAATTGGAAGAAAGGGACCTGAGTTCTACTGGGAAAAAGGCTGATCTAGTCGAACGTCTAAAGAACGCTCTTCAGGAAGAGGGTCAAGATCCAGAAACCTATTTGTTTGAAAACAATCATGCTGCTTTGATTTCGTCAATTACATCGTTAGAGAACAAAGTTTCGACAGACATTACGTCGTTGGAGACCAAAGTTTCTAGTGAAATCTCCCAAGTTTCGACAGAGATCACATCGTTAGAGAAAAAAGTTTCTAGTGAAATTTCCGAAGTTTCCTCGGATGTTTTGAAAGTTTCGACAGACATTGCATCATTAGAGAAGAAAGTTTCGGGTGATATTTCATCCCTTGACAGCAAAATGACTAACGAGATCTCTAAAGTCACTTCGGATTTTGACGACAAGATATCGTCCCTAAAATCTACTTTTGAAGAAAAGATCAAGGAAATAGAAAAGAAACTGGAGGAAACGGAAAAAGTGGACAAAGTGGTGGAACCCATCTTAACAGATATTAAAGATGATGAAACCAAATACAAGTTGGAGCCACGGTCGATAGTTGAAGGGAGTGTAGGTCATGCTCGTGTTAAGGTGCCAAATTTCGACGGAAAGTCATCATGGAACAGTTATAAGAAACAGTTTGAAACAGTTTCAAGAGCGAACGGATGGTCCGAAAAAGACAAAGCTGTAAATCTGGTTATTGCTCTTCGAGGAGAGGCTTTGGATGTACTCCAGACCATAGCTGTAGAGGAGACGAATGATTTTGAACAACTTATGAAGAGACTAAACATGCGTTATGGGCACGAACATTTGGAGTATTTCTATCAGGCGCGGCTTAAAAACCGACGACAAAAGAAAGATGAAGCTCTTCAAAAATATGAGCTAGATATTGCCAGGCTAGTACGATTTGCTTATCCAACAGCTCCCGAAGACATGATGGAAATGTTGGCTGTTCAAACATTTATCGATGGTCTTCGCGATTTTGAAATGCAGAGAACACTGCGATTAGCTCGTCACAAGACGCTGGTCGATGTATTGTCCGCGGCCCTCGAGTTCGAATCAGCTACGCAGGCCTCTGGTGAGTACAGTGCAGTTCGAACTGTGAAAGAAGAAGAGGATGAAGACAAACTTGACCAGCTGGTAAATATGGTGAAAGGCATTACATCGAAGAAAACGAAGACCATGAATTGCTGCAGTTGTGGCGAAAATGGGCACGCACGGAGTTTAAGTCAGAACGCAAATCAAGAAACTCGCCAGCAGGAAATAAGAGAACGGACAGACCCTAGGGGGGTAGCCTCGACTCAGAACTTCTCTAAAGACCGTCTAATACTAATAGCTTCTTTGAAATGCCGTGAAGATAGTGTATATGTAGATGGAGAAATAAATGGTAAAAAGTATACATTGTTGGTTGATACCGGAGCAACCAGGACCATTATACGACCGTCAGTTATAAACAGCCGTAAGAAACTCTTACTAACGAGGTTGCGACTGCGGACTGCCACAGGTGAAAACGCCAACACCCATGGAGAAATCCAGATACAATTAGGGATTGGAGCAGAAAAGTTCGTCCATACTGTCATAGTTGCAGACATCGAAGAAGATGTTATATTAGGAATGGACGTAATGAATTTGCATGGATTTCAATTGGATTTTAAGAATAGGGTAATCAAAGTTGGCAACGAGGAGGTATTTCTTCATCCACATGATGACAGAACTGTGCTAGCAGCCATTAAAGAAGATACAGTTGTGCCTGCGAGGAGTGAAACGATCATCGTAGCGCGGCTACAGGGAACTGTAGAAGAAGGAACGCCTGTTATGATGGAGCCATGGAACCACGACGAGGAGGTTGGCCGAGGAATCATAATTGGAAAGGAATTGGTTACTTCTGCTAAAGAAATTCCCGTGAGATTGATTAATGTCAATGACTACCCAGTGACCATCAAGAAGGAGACAAAAGTAGGAACTTGTGTACCCGTGACGTCCATAATCCGTCAGACAACAACATCAGATAATTCCAACGACAAGTTCGACCAAATGGTTGCAGTTGCAGGCCAGTCTCTAAATCAAATGGAAAAAAGAAAATTAAGGGAATTTCTTAGGCAATATCGTGATATATTCGTACCGAAAGGAGGAAAGACAGGAAGAACGACAGTTGTCAAACATAAAATTGACACTGGTACCGCTAGGCCAATTCGTCAAACAGCTCGATTACCACAGGCAAAGAGAGAGGAAGCTGAAAGGATTGTTCAAGAAATGAAGAAAGACGGGGTGATAGAGTCTTCTACGAGCCCATGGGTCTCTCCGGTGGTCCTGGTCAAGAAGAAAGATGGAACTACGAGATTCTGTGTGGACTACCGTTTGTTGAACAATGTTACCAAGAAAGATAGTTATCCTCTGCCTCGGATCGACGACACGTTGGACACACTGGCTGGAAGTAAATTGTTTTCTACGTTGGACTTGAAGTCTGGGTATTGGCAGGTACAAATGGATCCAGTGGACAAGGAGAAGACGGCCTTTACGACAGGATCTGGATTATGGGAATTCAACGTTATGCCGTTCGGACTCTGTAATGCTAATGCGACATTTGAGAGGCTTATGGAAAATGTGTTGAGAGGGTTATCTTGGAAGACGTGCCTGGTGTATTTAGACGACATAATCGTTTTGGGGGAGACGTTTGAAGACCACCTGAAGAATTTAGAAGACGTTTTTAATCGACTTAAAGCTGCCCAGTTAATGTTAAACCCCAAGAAATGCCAGCTATTTCAAAGTAAAGTCAATTATCTAGGCCATATAGTCAGCAAAGAAGGAGTGGCCGTGGACAAAGGAAAAATCGATTCCATTAAGGAATGGCCGGAACCAACTGATAAACATCAAGTGAGAAGTTTTCTGGGACTATGTACTTACTACCGGAGATTCATTAAGAAGTTTGCAGATATCGCTAAGCCATTAACGCGACTTACAGAGGAAGCAAGGGATTATTGCTGGGATGGAGACTGCCAAACGGCCTTTGAAACTTTGAAGAGGCATTTAATTACAGCGCCAATATTAGGGTATCCACTGCCAGAAGGAGAGTTCATCTTAGATACGGATGCAAGCAATGTGGGAATTGGAGGAGTGCTGTCGCAGATCCAAGGAGGACAGGAACGAGTCCTTGGATATTTTAGTAAAGTGCTTTCAAAACCTGAACGAAATTATTGCGTCACGAGAAGTGAACTTCTAGCAGTAGTAAAATCAGTGGAACACTTCTATCAATACGTCTACGGAAGGAAGTTTCTAATCCGAACCGACCATGCCGCCCTTAAATGGTTAATGCAGTTTAAGAATCCAGAGGGTCAGATAGCCAGATGGATTGAACGACTTCAAGAATATGATTTCAAGATCGAGCATCGGGCCGGAGTTAGCCACAGGAACGCTGATTCTCTATCTAGAAGACCGTGTCCAGCAGAATGTTCCCATTGCAACAAAACAGAGTCAAAGGAAGCAGCAGTACTAAGAACAACAGTGGTCAATGACGAGTGGACGCCTACCAAGATCAAGGAAGAACAAGAAAAAGATCCAGTTTTACAGAAGATTCGAAAACGGAAAGAAGAAAATCGTCGACCATCTTGGCAAGAAATATCAAGCCTAGGCTCAGTAGTTAAGACGTATTGGGCCCAGTGGGACTCATTTATCTTGGAAGAGAGCTTGCTTAAACGAGTAATAGAAAATGATGATGGTTCGGTGAGGAGAACACAGTTGGTGATTCCAAAGAGCAGAGTAGCCGAAGTACTTCGTCAGTTACACGACAGTCCATCAGGAGGGCATTTTGGTGTAAAGAAGACCCTTCAGAGAATTCGGGAACGATTTTATTGGATGAATAGTTCCGACGATGTGAAGGACTGGTGTAAGAAATGTACTACCTGTGCTACAAGTAACGGGCCCTACCGGAAAAGAAAGGCTCCTATGAGACAGTACAATGTTGGAAGTCCGTTTGAAAGAATAGCTTTGGATATTGCCGGGCCATTTCCAGAAAGTGCCAATGGATGCAAATACATGTTGGTGGTAATGGATTACTTCACGAAGTGGGTGGAGATCTACGCAATTCCAGACCAGAAGGCCGCCACTATTGCAGATGTGTTAATCAAAGACTGCATCAGCCGATTTGGAGTACCTCTGGAGATCCATAGTGACCAAGGAAGGAACTTTAAGAGCGATCTATTTCAAGGAATCTGTGATAAACTAGGCATGAAGAAGACAAGGACCACGGCCTATCACCCGCAATCGGATGGAATGGTGGAGCGTATGAATAGGACAGTCGGCAAGTATTTGACAAAGATGGTGTCCAATCATCAACGAGACTGGGACCAGTACCTTCCGTTCTTCGCAATGGCCTATAGATCTGCTGTTAATGAATCAACTGGGCAAACACCAACAAAAGTCGTCTTTGGACGTGAGATGCGTCTACCCTGTGATCTAGAGTTTGGATGTCGACCTGGAGAAGATGTTGCTGGTGAGGATTACGTGAATGAATTACGAAGAAGAATGGACGATATACATGAGTTCCGTTCTAATCTTCAGATCGCTAGCGACCGAATGAAGAAACGATACGATACCCAAGCCGAGAAGGGATGTTTCAAGGAGCACGACAAAGTCTGGCTTTATAATCCAAAGAAGCGAACAGGTTGTTCTCCCAAGTTGCAGCAGTTCTGGGAAGGTCCGTACCTCATTGTCAAGAAAATCAATGACGTTATCTACCGAATAAGCAAGATTCCTAGGGGAAAGCCGATGACAGTCCACCATAACCGGTTGTCGCCGTACGAGGGAGACCACGACGTAGATGAAGAAGTGGAAGTCAACCAAATTCGAGGAATACCTGACCTTACCTTTGAAGAGTTCATGGGTGCCTACGGAGGTACCGGTAAAGCAAGACATGGTGTTACCACTGAAGAAAAGCGAGATCTTCTCGCACTTCCCGATGACTATTCGCTGGCCCATACCATCCCGGCCAGTATCAAAGACGCACGACGGTTGGCATCCGCCTTCCGAAGGAAGTTTGGTCGAGTTGCAGAACTTCAATGCCAACTGCCAGCTCCTGGCAAAGCATTGAAACTCCAAGATGCATCACGTTACCTATTCTATCTGGTAACAAAAGACACTGTCCGTGACCAACCTACCTACCAAGATGTATGGGATGCATTAATTCAATTGAGAGAGCACGTGTTGGAGTCCGACGTGCAAAAGTTAGCCATGCCAAAGTTAGAATGCAGCCAATTAGACTGGAGAGTTATCCGAAACATGGTAGAAGAAATTTTCCAAGACACCGAGGTCCAGGTGTTAGTCTGTTGCAATCCGCATAGTTACTGGTGCGGAGAGAAGACCGTCCCCTGTCACTTTTATACAACTGGGAGTTGTAAAAGAGGGTCCAGTTGCATATACCAGCATCCAGTTCCAGTCCCGACAAGGTTCCAGGAGGAACCATCTTTTAAGGAGGGGGCAATGTGACGCCTCACAACCCGGCCTAGTTATTCTTGAATCTTCTCGGCGTTACGACCTTCCACGGCGATTCGAGACGACCGCTGTCAGAGTATTTAAGAACAGGAATTCGAGCACAGGCCAGTCAGTCAATGAACGAGCCGCGACGCGTGATATAATTGTATTCGAATCGGATTTAGTGAAATGTATTTATTAGTTATCGTAATTATTATGTTTAGTTAATTAAATCATAAATTTGAGTTTGTAAATAAATTAGATGTGTTAGTTGGTGTTATTTGTTATTATTAAAATAAATAAGTGATGTAAATAAAATAATATAAGCAAGTCTTCCTTTATTTAAATTAAACTTAGTGCCTAAAGATATAAATAAATAAAATAGTAGAGTCAATCGCGTAACAATATTTAATTGAAAACTTATTGGACCATTTTCCTGGTAACACCTACATGGCTTCTAAAAATTGCAAGCCAGATGGATGCTGAAGCGAAGAAGACAAGAGAGAATTCCAAAACTTGCAATTCACGACCGCGTCTGTTCAGCTGGTAAATTCCAACAGAAAATGGACCTATGTTACTCAAAGGAGTGATACTAATATAAAATAAAAATGTATACCATTTTTATTCAGTTGCAATGTGAAGGCAAAACTGTCTTATTTTTCGCTTAGTACAGAAAACGCAAACCAGCACTCTAAATCGACGATTTTCGACTCTAATTGGAGTCATCATCAGAGAGGCGTAGGTGGTCATCATTTTATTTTATATTAGTATTACTCCTTTGAGCAACATAGGTCCATTTTCCATTGGAATTTACCACTCTGAACAGATGGGGTCGTGAATTGCAAGTTTTAGAATTCCCTCTTGTCTTCTTCGCTTCAGCGTCCATCCGGCTTGCAATTTTTAGAAGTCATAGAGGTGTTACCAGGAAAATGGTCCAATAAGTTTTCTATTAAATATCTTTTAAAAATGTTTTAGATATTTTTAAATTTTAAATTTTAAATATTTTTATTAGGTTGTAAACTTTGACTTTAAAAAATAATAGTTTAAAAAAAATAAGCCCAAAATACTCATCGGGAACGGATACAAGAAGGTTTAAACTTAAATTTAGGCACTTGGTAACCTCAAAAATAATATTTTTTACTGGTGCTTGTGGGCCTTGAAAATCGCCATTTTTCGATATTTTTCAATTTTAAATTGCTTATAACTCGAAATTGATCAACTTTAGGGAAAAATTACTAGAGATCTTTTTTGTTCAGAATGGTCCAAAAAACCTAAAAAAACTTTCTCCGGGACGAAAATATTGATTTTTGTAATTTGTTTAAAAAAAATTGTTTAAACAAATCGGAGCCACTTTTCGCGTGGGCAACTTCTTGAACCCTATTGTGGGGTGTCTCACGAATGTGATTATGCAAAATAATCTCATGGGAATATTTTTTCCAACGAAACCTCCGTTTTGCCTTGTCTAATTGACAGTACATATCAATGATATTACACACCGTCCACACCGAAGTACGTTTCACTTAGTGTTTTGATTTATCTTGTTTGAAAATGAATCATGACGTTTACGACAACTATAAAAGACTACATCTTTTATAATGAACTAATTACCAGATGTATATAATCCATTTTCATTCTAAACAGCCTTAGATCCCATAAATGTCGGTTGTTTAAAAACCTCCTTATTTCTTCTATATACCCCATCTAACACAAATTTCTTAACGAACCACGTTGTAGTATAAACAAATTGCCAAATAAATTGAGTAAAACTCGGGCCAGCTTGATTAGAGTTTGTTTTAATTAATTTTTCCAATATTTTTGTTAATGAGTAAGGTAGTTAGATTTTTCTTTATATCTAAAAATTAAGACCCTTAAATATCATGTTTCAATTACAAACTTTTAATGAAAGTAAAAGTTTAAACAAAACTTCTGTTTCTATTTTATTCCTATTAACCTTTCACTTATTTTTTATTCATTTATTTATAGGAAAATATTTTTTGGATTTAGAAATTTAATTTTACGTACATTCTTTTAGGTTCAAAACAGACGGATCACGTTGCAGTGCTACGCTGTGCATCCACAAAGTAGATTCCGATGATTAGCCGTAAATTCCCATGCAAATCAAACGTACAATCCGACAAGCGAGAGCTGGCGGGTGACCTTGCGCGAAAATACACAACGAGAAATACACAATACGAGAATGTCACCCGCCAGCTATCGCTTGTCGGATTGTACCATCTCAGACGAGCGACAGTTTCAGCCACAGTCGCTCATCTGGGATGGAACGTCCACTCCATATTATAAGAACCCACGGCCAATCATCGAAAACTACTTTGTGGATCCACAGCGTAGCGCTGCAGCTTGGCCCGTCTGTCTTGAACCAATTTTAATAAGCTTTTTGCTGAACTTTTGCATGGAATAATTTACCGATTTGCACACGATCTTATTTCATCCGTTATGTTGCCCATTTGCCATTGTTTTTTCTTATTGGTGGTATTGGTGTCTGAGGACTTTTTAGTTTCCTTGTGGCTTTCCATAGTGAGTAGTCGGTGGCTTCTGTTGGTGTAAGCTCTTGGTAAATAACATGGAGAAGGCAGATGCCTTTGGTGGCGATCTTTCACAAATCTTTCAACCAAACAGCTTGGAATCAACACCTGAAGAATTGGAGGAAATAAATAGAGTACTAAATGAACCTTACCAAATTGAGCTGCCCATACCGAAATTTAAGTACAATGAAGTTAAGGATGTAATAATGAAAGAAATTAATCCTAAAAAAGCTCCTGGTTATAATCTGATAACGGGTAGGATACTACAAAAATTAACAAAGAAAGGAATAACGGCAATATTACAAATTTTTAATGCAATAATAAGATTAAATTATTTTCCACAACAACTGAAAATGGCAGTTATAATTATGATCCCAAAACCAGGAAAAAAACTAGAGGAATTAACATCATATAGGCCAATAAGTTTCCTGTGCTTTCCAAAGTGCTGGAAAAATTAATAATTAAAAGCATCAAGCCAATACTAGATAGCAAAAATCTCATACCACAACATCAGTTTGGGTTTAGACAAAACCATGGAACCATAGAGCAAGTCCATAGATTAGTAAAACATATCAGCAACGACTTTGAAAATAAGCGATATTGCTCAGCAGCTTCGATCGTTTCTTGACATAAGCCAAGCGTTCGATAAAGTCTGTCACAAAGGTCTACTCTATAAACTAAAAAACCTATTGCCTCATCCGTATTATGAACTTCTAAAGTCTTACTTATCTGACAGATTCTTTTCAGTTAAATACCATTCAGAATATTCAGAATTATACCAAATAAAATCAGGAGTACCGCAAGGCAGCGTGTTAGGACCAATGCTGTACCAGCTTTTTACTGCAGATCTACCAACTTCAAGAACTACAATAACACCAACATTCGCAGATGACACTGCAATACTCGCCTCACATCATGATCCAGTAACTGCCACAAGAAACTTACAAGCCAGCCATAATAATATCCAAGCATGGTTAAAAAAATGGAAAATTCGAGTTAATGAGACCAAATCAATCCATGTTACCTTTACACTAAGAAGAGGTATATGTCCAGCAGTGTTATTAAATAATCAAATGATTACTCAGAGAAATGAAGTCAAATATTTAGGTTTACATCTTGACAGAAGATTAACATGGAGAACACATATATTTACAAAACGAAAACAATTGGGTCTCAAACTAAGACAACTTTACTGGCTTATTGGCAGAAAATCACAATTAAATCTCACAAATAAGCTCTTAATATATAAAGCCGTACTGAAGCCAATATGGACGTATGGAATTCAATTATGGGGTTCTGCTAGCAATTCAAACCTAGAAATCCTACAAAGATTCCAGAACAAAGTTCTTCGAATTATAGTCAATGCTCCGTGATATGTTTCGAACAACATAATAGAAAAAGACCTCCAAGTTCAATCCATAAAAACTGAAGTCACAAAGTACAGTGAAAAATAAAAAAACAAAACTAGTGCTCACTCTAATCATTTAGTGCGCGATCTGTTTAATGTCAACGATGAAGTGCGTCGACTAAAGCGTTTTAAGCCTACAGACTTAATAAACAGATTTAAATAAAATTAATTAATATTTACCACTACATTATTAACTTTGTTTGTTAATTATATGTTAAAGGAAGCCTCTCACTGGAGAGAATTCCTACATGCCATTTGTTCTTCTAATAATTGTCACAAAATTTACTTATTGTTACGAGTGATAACATATTGTAAATTAAATGGAGCTTAAAAAAAATTCATCCGTGATTCTTATCACTGTGCAACCTAAATTATACATACTTTTCTGTCAGTATTTTTTTCATCAAATAAAAATGAAATAAAAATATCGGAAAGGAAATATGAAAGGCAGAATTTACAAAACAGTCATCAGACCAATAATGACATAGGCGGCAAAAACACCACCTGATGCAGAGAGAACAGAAATAATGCTAGAAACAGCATAAATGAAAACTCTTTGAAAAATTGATAGTAAAACTCTATGGGACAGACCGAGAAATACAGATATACAACGGAGACTCAAGGTGAACAACATTAATAACTGGGTAAGAAACAGAAGAATAGAATGGAAAGAGCACATAAGCCGAATGACAACACAAATATAGTAGTAAGGACGGCGAGAAGACGGTTCCCAAATAGCAAAACGATCAGTGGGAAGCAACGGCGTAACCAGGATGATCCTAAGGGGGGGGGGTTACAACTACTGAAGAGTCTATAGGGGTATGGTGTTAAGCGTATCGAGCTGAAAGTTGTTTATCCCAATGGGGAGGGGGCGGTGGCTTATAACCTCCGAACCCCACCCTTGGTTACGCCTAAGGTGGGAAGACCAGGAAAATGATGGAACGACAACTTACTGGAGGCACATTTGCAACAACAGATTAATGTCTACACAAAAAAAGAAGAAGAAGATTTTCTTCATCTGAATTACGTTCCTAAAATTGGTCCACATGGATAATTTATAATTTTCGTATTATTTTAACATGGACATGCCATTAAAATCGATAAATAAAACCCCATCGCCGAAATAAAAATACAATTTTGGATGGTTTTCGGCAAGTTAAACTATATTTTAAATAACAAAGATGTACCAATCTATCTAAAACGTAGAAGGTACCACAACTGTATCTCACCACACATAGACTTAAGACCATGGACTTCACTGGAGGAAAGTTTTTGGTACTAAACTTACGTGCATAGAAATCGGCCCACCTAAAAATTTGGTCATTTTTGAAGTCTCGTATTTCCTAAACTTGTTGGCCGATTTAAGTGATTTTTTTAATATGTTATAGCCTTGTTCTTCAACAATATCCCTGTAATAATATTATTGCTAAACAGGTAAGTGTTATTTTATACCGGGTGTAACAATGATAGCGTGTTTTTTCCTCAAAGTTCGGAACACATTGTGGAATATTCTAGCGTATATAAAATATTGAAATTAAAACTCAACTGTAGCCTTAGGCTTTCTTAACATTTTGTTTTTTGATTCATTCGCTTATGTTGGATAATAAAAAAGTTAGGTATTTTAACAACTAGCAACGTTCTTCATCAATACAGGGTGTTTCAAAATAAGTGCGACAACCTTTAAGGGGAAATTCTGCATGAAAAATAATGACCGTTTCATTTATAAACATATGTCCGCAAATGCTTCGTTTTCGAGATACGGGATGTTGAATTTTTTTTACAAACTGACGATTTATTTACTGCTCTAAAACCGGTTGAGATATGCAAATGAAATTCGGTAGGTTTTAAGAGGTAGTTATTGCGCATATTTGACATACAATTTAGAATTTTATATTCACCATTGGCGTGCATACGGGTCATATTACCCGTATGGACGCCAATGGTGAATATAAAATTCTTAACTGAATGCCAAAAAATGCGCAATAATTACCTCTTAAAACCTACCCAATTTCATTTGTATATCTCATGCGGTTTTAGAGCAATATGATTATAAACCTAAGGGTCATTATTTTTTCATGCAGAATTACCCTTTAAAGTTTGTCGCACTTATTTATAAACACCCTGTATTGATGAAGAACGTTGCTAGTTGTTAAAATACCTAACTTTTTCATTATCCAACATAAACGAATGAATCAAAAAGCAAAATGTTAAGAAAGTCTAAGGCTACAGTTGACGGTTAATTTCAATATTTTATATATGCTAGAATATTTCACAGGGTGTTCCGAACTTTAAGGAAAAAACACACTATCATTGTTACACCCGGTATAAAATAACACTTACCTGTTTAGCAATAATATGATTACAGCGATATAGTTGAATAATAAGGCTATAACATATTTAAAAAATCACTTAAATCGGCCAACAGGTTTAGGAAATACGAGACTTCAAAAATGACCAAATTTTTAGGTGGGCCGATTTCTATGCACGTAAGTTTATTTAAAAAACTGTCGAAAAACCTTCAGAAATTGAACTTTGAAAGATGAATTCAGAGAAGATATAAAAAAGGACAATATCTACAGTTCATTTGGTTTCAGAAAAAACTGACTAAAAAATATATCTACTTACTCATTTACGTTGAGACTTTGATAAGCTTACCTGAAACAAAATAAAAATATATGTTAGTTTTTTTTTTCTCTAATTCTGGCTTTGGTTTAGAACTAGAACCTTTAGCCACGTAATTGTATAACTTATCACTAAGTCAGGGGAGTAATGTGTAGTGTGTGTGTTGAGTAAGTGTCTTGTTACTTTGCAAAGTCGACGTCATTGTCTTTGCAAAGAGACGCTAATTAGTATTTTGTAAAAAAATAAAAAGTAAAGAGCTAAGACAATGAATTAGTCAAGGAAATGAAGCATTTTGGCTCGCAATTTTTTCGTCCAGCATGGATTTATTTGAAATTTTCACAGAAGGTAGGGAATAGTCCAAGGATCATTTTCTATATCATGCTGCTGTACGCTAAAACCTTGGGGGTAGTTGCCACCCCATCCCGGGGGTGGGAATTTTTTATTACAGTTTAACCATGTAAACCGATGTAGAAGGTAATTTTAAGGAAAAAATGTTTTTTACATTTTCTTCGTAAAATTAATATTTTTCGAGTTATTTTTGGTTGAAAGTAACAGTTTTTCGACGGAAAAATCGACTTTTTTAGGGGGTTTTTTGAGCATAACTCGAAAAATATGCATTTAATCAAAAAAACTGTAGATTCAAAATTGTATCTTTTAGTAACACAAACGAAACTGCTTTTCTATAATATTTTTACGACCAATACAAACCGAGATACGGCATGTTAAAGGTTAGCTTTTTTCGTCAAATGCATAATTTGAAATAACCAAAGCCAAATAACGGGAAAACTTTGCATTTTTCCAGGAAAACTTACATGGTGTTTTTTCAAGCATACAATAAACCTTTATACCTTTCAAAAAAAAATAATAAAAAGTTTCTAGCATAAAAATTGAGCAACTTATGATAAAAAAAAGTCGCTACCTGTTTTTCTCTACGAAAAAAACAGTGAAAACAACCCCCTAACTACCCTTGTAACTAAAAATTGGTCTTCGCCTTTCTGTAATTCCTTTTATATTTATATTATCAATACACCCAAGAAGTTTGACCTATTTAAAATGAATAATTTTAGAAAAATTGGAGTTTAAAGAAAAATTGATTTTTTGCAATTTTGCATTTTTTATCATTTTCTTCAAAATATCTCCGAAAATATTGGAGATACGAAAAAAAATTATAGACTACTAAACTAGCTTTTTTAATGGCTAAAATTTCCTTATGCATAGATTTTCATTACAGTGAATAGTAAGGGAGATATAGCTGTTTAAAACATCTATTTACGAGCAAACATCCCCTTATTCGGGCCCTTTAAACCGACCTCAATTAAAAATTAAGGGATCTTACGGAATTTAATTTACACAGTCTTATTACTCTTCAAAAATCCTACAAAACGATTATTGAAAAACCTTTTTATCGCCAAAAATGAAGGAGCTATGTTTATAAAACTAATTTTTTTTTCGAAAAATTCGAATAGCCCCCTTATAGAGCATTTTCAATGTACCTATATAATACCACAGAGACGGTTCGTATACTGGATGACTAAAAAACTATTTGTTTGTGTATTTTTATATATTTGTAAATTCGTATTTTTGTGTAAATAAATGTTTTTGTAATTCTTTAATTCTACTTTTTTTCTGTATAAGTAGATCTATTAAATTGTCTACTTATAAAAATTGCAATGTTATTAAGGGTGGTTTTTAAGGGTTGAAATATTATGATATAATATCCTAAAGCATAAAACAATCATTATTTAACCAGTCAAAACCAAATTTTACCTATATTAAAGTTTACAATGTTTTTATATAATTTTTGACAATAAGGGTAGTTTACACCCCTAAAAATAATCAACGACCTTGAGCATGATATAGAATATGAACTACAGGGTAAGACGATCCTAACCCCAAATTTTTATGTAAATTGATGCAAGCCGAAATTATTCTTTTAGGATGAGTAAACTTTTCATATATAGCTCCAACAAGGGTGGTTTTAAGGGTTGAAATATTGTGATATTATATCTTAAAGCTATTAAAGCACAAAACAATCATTATGTAACTAATAAGAAGCAAATGTTGACAATATTAAAGTTTCAAATGTTAATATATAATTTTTTACAATTAGGGGTGGTTTTCACCCTTAAAAAACCAAAAGCGTACAACAGCTCAATATAGAAAATGAACTAGAGGGTAAAATGAGCCTAATTCCAAATTTTTGTACAAATCGATGCTGGACGAAAAAATTGCGAGGTTTTGCCATGTTTCCAGCTTCATTTCCTCGACTAAATATATAAGTTATTTTTAGCATTTGGAATTATAATTTTTTAGGTAATATATAAAGGATTAATAGTACTTCTAGCATCGTTTTCGCATACAAGCCCTTCTCCTCTAATCACCTCTGAAGACGATCTCCCCCGCAGGACACCAACAACCACCACCGAATACCACGTATAACGAACGACAGAACTAGTGCCGTCACCCAAAACCATACAACACGTCCGTCCTGAAGAGGCGACAAAGTCACCTAAACACAGGGTCGGCGAAAAAGGACCTGCAAGGTATGCACCCCCTGTTTGGTGGGCGCCAAAATGAGCTTTTTTGACTAGTGTTATACAAAATACTAACTAAAACAATGGAAGGGCGCCTATGCCAGATTTTTCAGGCGAGCAGATATAAGTAACCTTATACCCTAACACCGGGACTGCCTAAACAGGACTCCCAGAAAATCTAATATCGAAAAACACCCATCCACCATAAACCAAGCAACAATGACCTCTTCAGTCTCGTCAATATTGGCGCAAATACAATTTACTTATACGCCAGCCAATGGGAGCAAAAACAGGATATTACCTCCGAATTCTATCCTACTGGATGAATTTTAATAAAATTTTGAGAAGAGCCTCTACTTATCTCCTTATTCAAAGTCTACCCTACGCCGATGTGCGCTTTTATCTTGGAGATGATTCCCAGCGCTTCTCGTGGGTGGACAATTTTTTGATCAAAATAACCACGGAAATGTCTATAGAACCTAATTCTAAGCAAAAACTGTTCTATAATTTTATTTTTGAAAACTCAATACTTTTTGAGTTATTCGTGGTTGAAAATTTCGTTATGCATCTAACGTAAAGAAATATTATAAAATATTCTTGTAACTTATGAAAAAGAGATTCGTTTCTTCATATTCTTCTAGTTATACAAAAAGAAATATGGCAGGTAAAAAGAGATTTTTTTTGCTCATGCTCAAATCGGTGTGTTCAACTTAAAATAACAGAAATGGTAGATTTTAACGGTATAATGCTACAACAATCTTTTTTAGTGCTTGAAAAGACCTTTAAAACGAACACTGTTAAATGTATATTACATTCAAACTAAGTGAGATATCGTGCAAAAAAATTGATGACTAATTTATTTTAAGATAAAATGCGAAGTATATTTAACCCCTCATCCAACAGATTTAAATGCATCATTTTACTTCTACAATACCTTTTATTATAGTGTTATTTTTATATTCAAACAGTTGGATGGGTTTGAAATGCATGGTTTTTGAAAACAATAAGATCAAATTATAGAGCGCATTTTTGAATTTTCTTAAAAATCTTCATTTTTCTCCATGTAACTCGAAAATGATAAAGATATACAGTAATGAAAGACAAAACAAAATTGTTACCTGAAAAAACCTTACATTTTTGTACAGTACCTTTTTTTCGTATCTCTTATTATTTTCGAGTTACATGGAGAAAAGAAGATTTTTAAGAAAATTTAAAAATGCGCTCTATAATTTGATCTTATTTTTTTTCAAACATCATTCATTTTAAACCCGTCCAACTTTTTGAGCATAGAAATAACACTATAATAAAAGGTATTGTAGAAGGTAAATGATCCATTTAAATTCTGGTGGATAAGGGGTTAAATATACTAATTCTTTTCTTAAAATATATTATTTATCAATTTTTTTGCACCATATCTCGCTTAGTATGAATGTAATCGACATTTAACAGTGCCCGTTTTAAAGGTCGTTTCAAGCACTACAAAAGGTATTATTACATTAAGACATTATAACCCTTAAAATCGAGCATTTCTGTTATTTTAAGTTGAATACGATTTGAGCATGCATCAAAAAATATCTCTTTCACCCACCATATCTCTTTTTGTATTGTATAACTAGATTTATGAATAAATGAATCTCTTAGATTTTTCATAAGTTACAAAAATATTTCATATAGTTTTTTTAGTTAGATGCACAATTTTTAAGGTATTCGCAAAAAACCGTCGGAAAATGTGTCATTTTGCAATGAAAATGTCAAATTTTCAACCACGAATAACACAAAAAGTATTGAGTTTTCAAAAAAAAATTATAGAACAGTTTTTGCTTAGCATTGGTTCTCTAGCCACTTCCGTGGATATTTTCACCAAAAAATTTTCCACCTCCGAGAGGGGGTGGGAACCACCCCCAAGATAAAAGCACCATAGGATATAGGACATACTTTGTTCCTTGAGCGATTCCGTACTTACTGTGAAAATATTAGGTAAATCGATACAGTAGGGTGGAATTCGGAGCCAAGTACCCTCACTGACTGCACTATTAACACCATTATACCAAGGGAAAGATTTATGCACGATATAATATACAGAGAGAGTCTGTAAAGTGGAATAAATTCAATATCTCAAATACTAATTGTTTTTTTGGAAAATGCTCAGACCCGTCGATTAGTATTTCAAATTGTCCTTTTTGACATTCAATAAAAATGTATACAGGGTGTCCCAATTTAGAGATATGACGTCATCGTCGATTTTCTTAAATGGCAACACTGTCATTTTGATAGCTAATTTGATAGGGTTTGTAAAGTTATACATAACTGCAAAATATCAAATTTTTATTCTCTACCATTTACAATATAATAGAAAATAACAAAGTTATATCTGTAATTTGGAATATATTCAATAATTAAAATACTGTTTTTTTGAAAAATGCTCAGACCCGTCGATTAGTATATCAAATTGTCATTTTTGACACATAATAATAATGTATACAGGGTGTCCCAATTTAGAGATATGACGTCATCGTTGATTTTCTTAAATGGCAACACTATCATTTTGATAGCTATTTTGATAGCGTGTGTAAAGTTATACACATCTGAAAAATTTCAAAATTTTATTCCCTACCATTTACAAGATAATAAAAAATAACAAAGTTATGAAGAACAAGAAGTAATCAAATAATAATTGAATTTATTTATTTCAATTAAGCAAATGCTCATAACGTTGCTCGTTGACAATTTGACAATAATTGAGGGCAACATTATGAGTTTTTGCTTAATTTATTGAAATAATTAAATTCAATTATTAGTTGATTACTTCTTTTTCATAACTTTGTTATTTTTTATTATCATCTAAATGGTAGAGAATACAAATTTGAAATTTTGCAGTTGTGTATAACTTTACACACTCTATCAAAATAGCTATCAAAATGACAGTGTTGCCATTTACGAAAATCAACGATGACGTCATATCTCTAAATTGGGACACCCTGTATACATTATTATTATATGTCAAAAAGGACAATTTGATATACTAATCGACGGGTCTGAGCATTTTTCAAAAAAACAGTTAGTATTTTAATTATTGAATATATTCCAAATTACAGATATAACTTTGTTATTTTCTATTATCTTGTAAATGGTAGAGAATAAAAATTTGATAGTTTGCAGTTATGTATAACTTTACAAACCCTATCAAATTAGCTATCAAAATGACAGTGTTGCCATTTAAGAAAATCGACGATGACGTCATATCTCTAAATTGGGACACCCTGTATACATTATTATTGAATGTCAAAAAGGACAATTTGAAATACTAATCGACGGGTCTGAGCATTTTCCAAAAAAACAATTAGTATTTGAGATATTGAATTTATTCCACTTTACAGACTCTCTCTGTATATTGACTTAATAAACTAAATCAAACCAATATGATTTAAAACAGAAAAAAACACAAATAATAAATTCGTAGCTATAATAACTTCTTACTAAATAGACACAAACAGAAAATCAAAATTTTTCATTTTCATATTTCAAGATACCTTTCATTTCATATCATTTATCGCCGAGATTTTAAATTTGCTTACAATCTTGACATGACGTGAAATTTTCTAAAACCAATCTAGTTAAAATAGTGTATAGTGTTTAGAAATATCTTATTTACTCCACTTATTATGCAACGCACAACATACATGGCCCAACTGTACTTTAAAATGTAAGACTTTTAACTCTATTTTTAGGATGGTTTATTTCTGTCTGCCATTAATATAAATTACATTTGCACTTGTTGGATAAGTTGTAACATAGGTATGTGTATGTTTTAATATTAATAATTTCGGTAGATGACTGAAAATATCGTGTTATGAGTCATACGTCGTAACAAGTAGGTACGTAAAATTGCACTTGTAATCTCAGTCGTATAATTCATATTGCATTTTGAATTGCCAGAAGTTTGTTGGTAATAGCAGATTCTTTCATCAGGGACCATATACGCCGTAAAAAATTATATTTTTTTTTATACTACTACGTAGACTTTTAGTTTTCTGACCACGGGTTGAAAATAAACAAGAAACGACTTTTAGCAGATCTGAAAAGTGAACAGGACCAGATATATTTACAGAACAAAGTACTCTCAAAAATGACATTCTTCTTCTTCTTCCCCTTTATAAGCAATTCTGCCTGTTCAGTGGCGCATTGATACCTCCATCGAAGGTTGTCACTGCATCTTTTGCGAGGTCGTCCGTTACTTCTACCGATTGGTGATTTTTTATCTCTTGATATTTTGTCAACAGGTGTCTCCCCTATTCAGCTTACGTGGTTATTCCATTCTTTTTTTCTATTTGGTACCCATTCGTTTATACACTGTACGTTACACTATTTTCTAATGTCTTTACTCCTCTTTCGATCCCTGCGTATTTCCTGTAATTTTTCTCAGTACTCTCATATTTGCCATTTCCAGTAGTATTTATTAGTACATTTTACGACATGAACGCAAGAGTCAGTAACATAATTATACCAGGAATAAAGCAACGATTCAATGAAGACAACAAAAATGAAAATGGAGAACTACTTATTAACTTTTGCTCTCAGAATGAATTTCTAATAAACAATACGTTCTTCAGACACAAAGATCAACAAAAATATACATTCCAAAGTGCAAGAGGACACAGATCCGTTATTGATTATATATTGACAAACAGAAACATCCACCAATCTCAAGTACTAGACATACGATGTTTAAGTGCAGCTAATATTAGAAGCGATCACAATCTAGTACTTGGAAAAATCAGAATAGAGCTACAAAGAAACAGGAAAGAAGACCCTGTTGAATGTGAGACAAGAATAAAGGTAGAACAGCTACGAGACTTGTCAACACGAGATCTATACCAGCGAAGACTGCAAAAAGTACAGAATAAAAACTACATAACACCGGATGAAGACATAAAAGAAAGTTGGAGGAAGATCAGAGATAATATCAAAATGGCAGCAACGGAAGCACTTGGAGAACGTAAGATAAGTAAACATATACGAAAGAAAAGAAGAACACCATGGTTCTGTGAAGAAATAAAAATAAAATGCCAAAAAAAAAGAAAATCTACCTAGAATACAAGTCCAAAAGAACGAGACAAACATATGAAGGATATAAAAGAGTACGAAATGAATTAAACTCAATAGTAAGCAGGAAAAAACAGAACATTGGGAAGCATTTTCAAAAGAGATGGAGCACGACTTTTATGGGATGCAAAAGGAAATGTGGAAAATGATAAGAGGTCAAAGAGCAGAGATAAAGGAATTGATAGAAGTAAAACATATTGATGCAAATACATGGACAACTTACCTAAAAAACCTCTATCAAACAGCTAATCATGAAGAACTGGAAACACCAGTATTAGAATCGGATGAGAAAACAGAAATTAAAGAGGATGATATAAAGAACGCCTTAAAAATGATGAAAAATCGAAAAGCTCCTGGGAAAGTAGAATAGCTAATGAACTTTTAAAATACGGAGAAAATAGACTTCACAAAGAACTGAACATCCTTATAAGTAAAATAATAAATACAGAAAGAATTCCAGAAGAATGGAGAACCACTCAAATGATAGCGTTATTTAAGAAAGGTGATAGGGCAGACCCCAGTAACTATAGAGGGATAAATTTACTGAGCACTATACTGAAACTCACAACAAAAAAATACTTAGGGAGAAAATAATGGCGTGCATAAATCTATCGGATGAATAACAAGGATTTAGAAGTGGAAGATCATGTAACGATGCAGTTTTTATGATAAGGCAAATAGAGGAGAAATCATTAGAATATAACAAACCAGCCTTTTTCTGTTTCATAGACCTAGAGAAAGCGTTTGATAGAATCCAATTAAAAGATGTGATACACCTACTATATGACAAAAATTTACCACTAGATATCATAAAACTGATAAAAAACATATGTGTAAGACATAAAATAGAAATGAAAGTCAATGGAATAATAACAGAACCCATAGAAACAAACACAGGAATCAGGCAAGGAGATTCACTCTCTACTGTTTAACATAATGTTGGATGCAATAAAAAAACAAGTGAAGAAAAAAAGAGGGTACAAAATGGGCAAGAGAGATAAAAATACTCTGTTACGCTGATGACACCGTGTTAGTAGCAGAGTGCGAAGACGACCTACAAATATTATTGCACGAGTTCAACATTAACTCAAAAGAAATGAATATGAAAATATCAGCCCAAAAAACAAAAAGTTTAGTAATTGCCAAAGAACCAATAAGATGCAAATTGGAGTTAGACAATCAAATTATACAAGTAATGACTTTCAAATATCTGGGAATTAATCTATCAGCCGACAACAATATCGAAGAAGAGGTAAAAGACCAAATAATTAAAGCCAGTAGAACGGCCGGATGCCTAAACGACACAATTTGGAAAAACAAACACCTAAGATTGGAAACAAGGGCCCGAATATATAAGTCAGTTATTAGGCCAGTTATGACTTACACAGCCGAAACAAGACCAGATACAAGCAAAACACAAAGACATCTGGAAACCAACGAAATGAAGATCTTAAGAGGGATTGCTAGAAAAGAACTACAGGATAGGGTAAGAAATGAGGAAATCAGACGCATATGTGGGGTAGATAATATAAATACCTTTGTAAAGAACAGAAAAGAAGAGTGGAATGAGCACATAAGCAGGATGTCTGAATCAAGGATAGTAAGAATAGCCAGGGACAAGTCACCATTAGGCAGGAGAAGTATAGGACGCCCTAGAAAAAGATGGAATGACAACTCAGGGGCAGAATGAAAGGCACCGTTGAAGAAAAAAGGCCTATATAAAAGAAGAAGAAGAAGAAGAAGAAGTCTTTGTGTCATGGCTGTATCGGGTCTTATTTCTGATGCATATATCATTATTGGTCTTACGCTGGCTTTATAAACTCTTGACCTCATCTCAGTTTTAATATGTACATAGGTTTTGCTATATAGTGTTATTAGACCACTCAGTCTATTTGTTTTATGTACTTGATCTCTCACTTCTTTGTCCAGGTCTTCGTAGCTTGACAATGTAATTCCAAGGTATTTTATTTCCATTACCTGTTCAATACCGATACCATCAATTTCCATTTTACATCTGATTGGTTCTTTACTGCTTACTATTGTTTTAGATTTCTGAGATGAAACTGTCATATTGAATTGTTTTGCTCTTATATTAAATCCGTGGACTAATCTTTGCAGACCAGCTTCATCTTGGGTTATCAATATTGCGACGCGACGTCTGAATAATAGAATATTTTTACTTCTTTGTTTCCCATTTTGTAGCCTCTTTCTTTGTTGACGGTTTTGATGATTTCATCGATAACTAAATTGAAGAGCATATGACTACATGATTCTACCTGTCTTATTCCTTTTTATGTCTATAGGTTCTGTCAAGTTGTTCATCTATTCTGACTTCCATTTTGTTGTTTTAGTAGACGTTTACAATAGTTTTTATGATACCTAGTTGTCTTCTCTATTATACAGAAGATGGATTATATCTTTCAGTCTGTCAAATGCTTGCAAGTCAATCAGACATATAAATGCTGGTCTATTATACTCTAGTGATTTCTCAGTAATTTTATTTAAGACGAATATTGCATCTGTACACGATCTTCCAGTACGAAAACTCTTGTTTTGATGATGTTGTTCATCTGCTAAAGTTATCCTTTGATTCATTTGTTCTTGTAGAATTTTAATTGTATGTTTTAGGAAAGTATTTAACAAGTTGATACCTCTGTCGTTTTCTGACTGCTCTTTATTGTCTTTTTTGACTAGTAGAATTAGTTCGCTCGTTCTCCATTCATCCGGTATTTCATTGTATTTTATGATTTTGTTAATTATTAACGTTGTTAATTGTTCTGTTATTGCTGCTCCAGAATATTTCAGTAATTCATTTTGTATTCCGCCCTTACCTGCAGTTTTTCTGTTCTTCAGCTTTTCAAGTGTTTTTCAAAATTCCTGTGTACTTATATTCATTACGTCACAAAAAAACCCTTATAATTTTTATATTCACCCCTGCCCACAATCCCTTTGTCCTCCACGCAGCCTTCCGCCCCTGGAGATTTTACTTAGTTACGTCATGATCTACCTACTCCCAAATAAGGCAGGGGTGAATATAAAAATTATAAGGTTTTTTTGTGACGCTCGTGATCGAGATAGTGCACCAAAATTTGGGAATAAGTAGATTATGACGTACCTAAGCAAAATCTCCAGGGACAGAAAGCTGCGCGGGGGCAAAGGGGAGGCGGGCAGCGGTGAATATAAAAATTAAAAGGGGTTTTTTGTGCCGCTCATGATCGAGATAGTGCACCAAAATTTGGGATAAGTAGATCATGACGTAACTAAGCAAAATCTCCAGTGACAGTACGAGCATGGGGGACAAAGGGGTGATGGGCAGGGGTGAATATAACAATTATAAGGGTTTTATCGATTATAACAATTATAAAAAATAAACAGTACTGAAATGAATATTAAAATGCTTTTGATGATTTGTATATTTAGCATACATAATATAGCCTTGGAAATATTATTCACGACGACGTTCCCGATAAAGCAGACGTTAAAGATACCCTCTATCACGAAAAATATTTAATTCTAGTTCGCAGTTCTGGAATTTCAGACGGTGAACCGATCTGCATCTTTCAGCATTCCCCATATATATGCATCAGGTAGCGTTCGGCCTGGTGAGTGGCGATGTCCGAAAATGATCACGCAGTATTCGAAGGGAATGGCGGTGTGACAGGATGACCCGTCCTGCTTTACCCATTGCAAATTTTAAGCTTATGTCGTTTTCGCGACCTTTTCCGTATGACCGAAAATAGTAGTCTACGATAAATCATTTTCCTGCAAAACTGAAAACCATCCTGAAGCACCTAACATTATAACGATATTCACATACGTTATTACGACGTTCGGAAACCACTCTACGTTTCAGCGCATGACATATACATATTTGAGTCATAAGCATTTCAGTAACAGTAGCTGGTAGGAAAATCTCCAATTTAAGATTTGCTGATGACACTACATTTATAGCAGCAAATGAGCAAGAAATCTTTGATCTCCTGCGAAGAGTTGAGTACGAAAGCAATAAAGTTGGTCTAAAAATCAATAAAGCTAAGACAAAAATAATGGTGGTCGACAGATTCGACACTATTCAACTGACTAACATGTTACAAGAATACCAGATAGTAAACACCTTTGTCTATCTCGGGTCTAGTATAACTAACGATGGCAACTGTGAAGCAGAAGTTCGGAGACGTATTGGTATGGCAAAAAATGCGATGAGTAGCCTAACTAAAGTTTCAAAAGACAGATCTGTCTCTCAAAATATCAAGATGAGACTGGTAAATGCCCTTGTATTCTCAATATTTCTATACGGAGCAGAGACTTGGACTTTTCGCGAATGCGAGCGCCAAAAAGTTGATGCCTTTGAGATGTGGTGCTGGAGAAGAATGCTGCGCATATATTGGACAGCTCATAGGACAAACGTTTCCATTCTAAGCCAACTCAAGATTAAAAAAATGCTGTCCACAATATGTCTTCAACGAACACTGCAATTCTTTGGTCACGTGGTTCGCAGAGGTGACGACAGTTTGAAGATTAATTGTTTCTGGAAACGTTCCGGGGAGAAGATCAAGAGGACGATCACCAACTAGATGGTCCGACCAAATTAAGAATTCAGCTGGAAACTCATTATGCGAAGCTCTTAGAGCAGCTGAAGATAGAGACCAATGAAGAAACATTGTTAGGAATATTGGAAGAAATCACGATCCTCAGTAATGGGGAAACGACAAGAGAGAAAGAGAGGTCGCATACCGTATATCCATAAACAACTTGACTAATTTGTAGCGCATTTATTACTATTCAGAGTTCTTTACATTTGGACGCATTTTTAAAATTAAGAAACGCTAGGAATCGTTGCATATGAATGATAATATGACAGATTTACAACAAATGAATTTAACTAAATATTTCCTTACAATAAATCAAAAGGTAGACTTAAAAATATCCTGAAGATCACATAGCTGTTGTATTTATAGAAATCATGTGAATTAGGGCATCCTCTGTTCAGACAGGAATGCAATTATGTCTGTAAGCGAAAATATTTTTTTCTACAACCACTATTCAAAGTGCACTTTTCTGCACGGTTTTATGTTAGCAAACTTGATATTTTCTCACAGTAAAAGATATTTGACATTAGTGTGCAGAAAAGTGACGTTTCTGTGCCGCAAAGTGACGTTTCTGTGCCGCAAAGTTCTTTTCTGCACAGCTGACTACCTCATTCTGAGTAACGTTATATTCTGTTTACATCCGTGGACTACCGCATTCTGAGTAACGTTATATTCTGTTTACATCCGTGGTTAAACTTTAGACAAATATATAACCTATAAGACAATTATTATATTTAACTATAGCATAGAAACTAAATTATGGATGTTACAACTGTTTTATTTTACAATTTTATTCTTATTAAACATTTTATAATTATCAAATAACCAATAAGGATTTAGCAACCTGTGCAAGAGACGTCGAATGAAGTAGGTTTTGTGTAAATCCGTGACTGCATAAAAATATAATGTCAATAATGTGTAATAATTCTTTAAATTTAAACAAATTAAGGCAGTGCATTAATTTTTTAACTGATTTCTGTGCAATTTATTTAGGTATAAGGAATTTAAATTGATTAGTAGGTATTAATTAAATACAGTTTAAAATTTATCACATAGGTACCTATTATAATTAATCGTCGTTTGGAAATTGTGATTTTTATTTTTAGGAAAAACTGTGCTTGTAGAAAAAGTATAGTGTGAAACACGTGCAGAAAGGTAATTTCTCACTCGTTTGAATTGCGGCACTCGCTTGCGCTCGTACCGCAACTTTTCAAACTCGTGAGAAATTAGTACCTTTCTGCACTTGTTGCACAATATACTATAATATTTAAAAAGCTATGTATAAAGCCGTTTATTTTTAATCTAATAAAGTATAGAAATGTGCATCCCATATTTTTGGACGTTTGTAGTATTTAACTGATCTATATGAATTACCCGGGGGAGAACTAGCTACTCTTTGACTATTCTGGCTTTTAGTTTTGACTTTGATATGCTTTTAGCCAGGGAGGTAGTGTCAAATTTAACCGGAGCATTTTAGCATGGCTGTTTTCTTTTTATTTAGTTAGGTGTTTCAAAGCTTATTAACAAATGATGTGTCAGCTGGCCCAAAACCGGGGATTTTAGCCAAGAAAAAGTAAAATGTAAAACTTGATGGAAAAACGCTATAACTTATATTATGTCAAATATTTATCACCGTGACTTACGTGCATAATAGTATAAGAGCTGTGAGACATTTTTGAGTAGGTATTTTAGGCAACCTGAAAATTTTTCAGGTGACTCTTCTATGATAGCCTAATACAAAAATGCCGGTCTGGCTGGAGGGTAGCGGTTATTTTCCCCAAAAATCCCCCCCAAATTTAAAAAAAAGGGTAAAAATTGTTATTACAAAAAATATCATTGATATGACTTGAAAGTAAATTTAAATATTCAAATATAAAGAAAATAAACAGGCCAGCCGATTTGATGGCGATTTTAACTCTGCAAGACACTTGCATGGGCGCCCCAGGATTATTTTCAGGGGGTGCATCTGAACTTCAGAAGATTTCATCTGAATCTGTACATACTATTAACGAGTATAAAATATACAACTATACATGCATAGCTATGTACATTCCTTCCGGACAGGGAGGGGCAATTGATATTTTAACAGGGTATTTTTTAATTTAAAAAATAAATATTCTAAAAAAGACAGGTTTTTTTTGGTGAAATTTTCCAATTGCCATGTGATCAAACAAATTACGCTTGCATATAAATGAAAACCGCTATAGGTAAGCAGAAGTGTGAGAAAGAGCGTATACCGATAGCTGTTTGCGTCCTCTGTTGTAGCTGAGCGAGTCCGTTCGCTCGAGAAAATCACGTGACCTGGCGATATCTATGTTGTTGTGCCTTGAAACGTTAGAGTAATTATTATATATATTATAGTTTTTTAGGTAGTTTTTCTTAATTATAGGAAAATAATACGTACTATACAATAGATTTTGCAAATATGATAGACAAAGACAAATTTATTATTATAAATATATAGGTAGAAAAGTGTAAAACTATAAACTAAATTAATTCTGTGTCCGAATCTTGTACTTCTTCTTCAAACTCCTCATCTGAACTTAAATGTTCATTCTCTTCTCCTTCGTCAGACTCCCTTCGAAACTCAGATTCCTCTTCTACATGATCTGTAAATAGTTGTAATATGTATTTAGAACTAATTAAAAATTAATCGGTGATTAATTAATTGAGTTGCTACCTATTCTCTGTCCTTTTATACAGAGTCGAAGCCTGGAAAATCACGGGCGCATCTGAAGAAAGACTTGCCATTGTTGAGATGTGGTGTTATCTAATAATGTAAAAAATATCATGGACACAACACTTAACAAACACGGAAACATTAAGAAAGATGGAAAAGGCAAAAGAAATACTCAACACTATGAAGGAAAGAAAAATGAGCTAAAATAAATATACATTCTCTTCTTCTTCGTCAGACTCCTCTCGAGACTCAGATTCTTCTACCTGATCTGTAAAGAGTTGTAATATGTATTTAGAATTAATGAAAAATTAATTAGTGATAAATTGATTGAGTTGCAACGTATTCTTACTTATAAAACCAATGCTTAATACTTTTCCTTATATAACCAATCACATCACGTTTTTTATTTCTTAGTATATGACCAAAGTAGATCACGTTTCTTTCCTTTATAGTGTTGAGTATTTCTTTTGCTTTTTCATCTTTTTTAATGTTTCCGTGTTTGTTACGTGTGTCCATGATATATTTAACATTATTCGATAACTCCACATCTCAACAACGGCAAGTCTTAACTAAAAATTTAACTAATTAATCACTAATTAATTTTTAATTAATTCTAAATACATATTACAACTATTTACAGATCATGTAGAAGAGGAATCTGAGTCTCGAGGGGAGTCTGACGAAGAAGAAGAGAATGAATATTTAAGCTCAAATGAGGAGTTTGAATAAGAAGTACAAGATTCGGACACAGATTTAATTTAGTTTATAGTTTTATACTTTTCTGCCTATATAATTTATAATAATAAATTTGTCTTTTTCTATCATATTTGCAAAATCTATTGTATAGTACGTATTATTTTTCTTTAATTAAGAAAAAGTTACTTAAAAAACTATATTTACTCTAACGTTTCGAGGACAATAACATGGATATCGTCAGGTCACGTGATTTTTCTCGAGCGAACGAACTCACTCAGCTACAACAGAGGACGCAAACAGCTATCGGTGTACGCTCTTTCTCACACTGCTGCTTACCTATAGGGCTTTTCGTGTAGGTATATGCACGCGTAATTTGTTTGCTCACCTATCAGTTGGAAAATTTCACCAAAAAGGAACCTGTCTTTTTTAGAATATTTATTTTTAATATTAAAAATACCCTGTCAAAATAATAATTGCACCTCACTGTCCGGAAGGAATGTACATAGCTATGCATGTATAGTTGTATATTTTATACTCGTTAATAGTATGTACAGATTCAGATGAAATCTTCTGAATTTCAGATGCATCCCCTGAAAATAATCCTGGGGCGCCCATGCAAGTATCTTGCAGAGTTAAAATCGCCCTCAAATCGCCTGTCCTGTTTATTTTTTTTATATTTGAATATTTAAATTTACTTTAAAGTCACGTCAATGATATTTTTTGTAATAACAATTTTTACCCTTTTGTTTAACTTTGGGGGGGATTTTTGGGGAAAATAACCGCTACCCTCCAGCCAGACCGGCATTTTTGTATTAAGCTATCATGGAAGAGTCAACTGAAAAAATTTCAGGTTGCCTAAAATACCTACTCAAAAATGTCTCACAGCTCTTGGACCATAATAGGGTGTAACAAAAATACAGGTCAAAAATTAAATTACATATTCTGGGACCAAAAATAGTTCGAATGAACCTAACTTACCTTAGTACAAATATGCACAGAAAAAAAGTTATAGCCCTTTGAAGTTACAAAATGAAAATCGATTTTTTCGAATATATCGAAAACTATTAGAGATTTTTTATTGAAAATGGATATGTGGCATTATTATGACAGAAGCATCTTAACGAAAAATTATAGTGAAATTTGTGCTCCCCATAAAAATTTTATGGGGGTTTTGTTCCCTTAAACCTCCCCCCCCCCCCAAACTTTTCTGTAAGTTCCAATTAAATTATTATTGTGACACCATTAATTAAATTCTATATTTTTAAAACTTTTTTGGCTCTTAGTATTTTTTCGATAAGGCAGTTTTTATCGAGTTGCGGCTTCTTTTTTAATATGTTTACATAAATATTTTATGGGGGTTTTGTTCCTTTAAACACCCCAAATGTTTGTGTACGCTCCAATTAAACTATTACTGCGATACCATTAGTTAAACAAAATGTTTTTAAAACTTTTTGCCTGTTTGTATTTTTTCGAGAAGGCACCTTTTATCGAGATATGGCTTCTTTTTTAATACGGTTCAAAATATACCTAAAAATGTAAATCATACATAAATTTTCATATTATTACCAAGTCTCCATAATCGTACTTAACCATATACAAATATGTGGTGGATTTGACAAATATTTAAAATATCTCGATAAAAACTGACTTTTCGAAAAAGTACTAAGAGCCAAAAAAGTTTTAGAAATATTGTGTTTAAGTAATGGTACTACAATAATATTTTAATTGGAACGTACACAAAAGTTTGGGGGAGTTTAAAGGAACTAAACCCCCATAAAATTTTTATAGGGTGTCCAAATTTCACTATAATTTTTTCTTAAGACTGTCATAAGAATGCCATATGTCCATTTTAAATAAAAAAACTTTAATAGTTGTCGATATATTGAAAAAAATCGATTTTCATTTTGTAACTTCAAAGGGTTGTAACTTTTTTTATATGCACATTTGTACTAAGGTAAGTTAGGTTCAATCAAACTATTTTTGGTCCCAGAATATGTGATAAAATTTATGACCTGTATTTTCGTTACACCCTGTAATAGCCAAGGATACCTAGCTACTGACTGTCACCCAGACGATTCGGGTTCAAATTATGGCTCTGAAAATCTTTTTTGTTTTTAAAATTGACATTTTGATTTGAAAAATAATTATTTTTTGATAATACCACGTTTTTATTATTTATACGACACAATATAAAAAAGTCTGTATGTCTTTTATAGAATCGTAAACTTTGCATTTGATCATATATATTCAGCTGACACTTTTTTCTTACAATCTAAAATTCATAAATTAATGATTTATACTTTTTAATCTTTGCCAAACTACATAGTTCAAGAATATTTTTTTATTATTAACTAGCTGACCCGGCAAACTTCGTACCGCCTTAGAACTAAAAAATAATGTTTAAAAGTTAAATACCTAAAAATTACCAGAAAACCAAAAAATACTCAAAAATATTGCGTATACTTTTTTTCTAATAAATAATATTGTTTTTGTGCCATCTGCGTAAATAATGATTACTTAGATTGGTCGTATTAACTCAGATACCTTCCCGGGTTCATGTACAACAACTTTGCTTGAGGTCATCATATGATCAAATGCACAGTTTACGATTCGATAAGGGGCATACAGACAAACATTCATTTTTATATTGTGACACTATTTAGTCCGCTCACGAATTGGCCTATTTCTTCCCGAAGCTTCTCGGCGTTACGGGACAATACCATTCCTATCCACGGCGTTCGGAGACGACCGCTGCCAAAGTATATATAGAAACGAGATTCGAGCACAGGCCAGTCATTCATTCATCGAAGCGCGTCGCGTAACTTAATGTATTCGAATCGAAGATATGAAATGTATTTATTAGTTATCGGAATTATTATGTTTAGTTAATTAAATCATAAATTTGAGTTTGTAAATAAATTAGATGTGTTAGTTGGTGTTATTTGTAATTATTAAAATAAATAAGTGATGTAAATAAAATAATAAAAGTAAGTCTTCCTTTATTTAAATTAAAGTTAGTGCCTAAAGATATAAATAAATAAAATAGTAGAGTCAATCGCGTAACAAATGGTGCAGAAGTAGGGATACTTGAAATAAATAAAATTAATTCGCGTAAATACAGTGTGGAATCTTTAATAATAACTAAATATAAATCGTAATAAATAAAGAGTGTGACCATGTCTTCACAGTGTAAGCCGAAACTTTCTGATCTGCGCCTTACGGAGCTCAGAATAGAACTGGAAAATCGTGAGCTCGACGCAGCGGGGAAAAAGGCGGATCTAGTGGTTCGTCTGAAGATCGCACTACAGGAAGAGGGTCATGATCCAGAAACCTACGTGTTTGAGGACAGGCAAACTGCTTTAATTTCGTCAATTTCTAAAGAGATTTCTCAAGTTTCCTCGGATGTTTCTAAAGTTTCGACAGACATTACATCGTTAGAAAAAAAAGTTTCTAGTGAAATCTCCCAAGTTTCCTCGGATGTTTTGAAAGTTTCGACAGACATTATATCGTTAGAGAACAAAGTTTCTAGTGAAATTTCGAAAGTTTCGGGTGATATTTCATCCCTTGACAGCAAAATGACTAACGAGATTTTGACTAAAGTCACTTCGGATTTTGCCGACAAGATATCGTCCATAAAATCTACTTTTGAAGAAAAGATCAAGGAAATAGAAAAGAAAATGGAGGAAACGGAAAAAGTAGACAAAGGTATGGAACCCATCTTAACAGATATTAAAAATGATGAAACCAAATAAAAATTGGAGCCACGGTCGATAGTTGAAGGGAGTGTAAGTCTTGCTCGTGTTAAGGTGCCAAATTTCGACGGAAAGTCTTCCTGGAACAGTTATGTGAAACAGTTCGAAGCAGGTGCAAGAGCGAACGGATGGTCTGAAAAAGACAATGCTGTAAACCTGGTTACTGCTCTTCGAGGAGAGGCTTTAGATGTACTTGAGACCATAGCAGTAGAGGAAACTAATGATTATGAACAACTTATGAAGAGACTAAACATGCGCTATGGGCAGGAACATTTGGAGTATGTCTATCAGGCGCGGCTTAAAAATCGACGACAAAAGAAAGATGAAGCTCTTCAAGAATACGAGGTCGATATTGCCAGGTTAGTACGGTATGCATATCCAACAGCTCCCGAAGACATGATGGAAAAGTTGGCTGTTCAAACATTCATTGATGGCCTTCGTGATCATGAAATGCAAAGAACACTGCGGTTAGCTCGTCACAAGACGCTGGTCGATGTCTTGTCTGCCGCCCTCGAATACGAATCAGCTACCCAGGCCTCTGGCGGGTACAGTAAAGTTAGGACCGTGAAAGAGGAAGAGGATGAAGACAAACTTGACCAGCTGGTAAATATGGTGAAGGACATTACATCGAAGAAAACGAAGACCATGAATTGCTGCAGTTGTGGCGAAAATGGGCACGCACGGAGTTTAAGTAAGAACGCAAATCAAGAAACTCGCCAGCAGGAAATAAGAGAACGGACAGACCCTAGGGGGGCAGCGTCGACTCAGAACTTCTCTAAAGACCATCTAATACTAATAGCTTCTTTGAACTGTCGTGAGGATAGTGTATATGTAGATGGAGAAATAAATGGTAAAAACTATACATTGTTGGTGGATACCGGAGCGACCAGGACCATTATACGACCGTCAGTTATAAACAGTCGTAAGAAACTCTTACCAACGAGGTTGCGACTGCGGACTGCCACAGGTGAAAATGCCAACATCCACGGAGAAATCCAGATACAATTGGGGATTGGAGCAGAAAAGTTCGTCCATACTGTCATAGTTGCAGACATCGAAGAAGATGTTATATTAGGAATGGACGTAATGAATTTGCATGGATTTCAATTGGATTTTAAGAACAGGGTAATCAAAGTTGGCAACGAGGAGGTATTTCTTCATCCACATGATGACAGCACTGTGCTAGCAGCCATTAAAGAAGATACCGTTGTGCCTGCGAGGAGTGAAACGATCATCGTAGCGCGGCTACAGGGAATTGTAGAAGAAGGAACACCTGTTATGATGGAGCCATGGAACCACTACGAGGAGGTTGGCCGAGGAATCATAATTGGAAAGGAATTGGTTACTTCTGCTAAAGAAATTCCCGTGATATTGATTAATGTCAATGACTACCCGGTGACCATCAAGAAGGAGACAAAAGTAGGAACTTGTGTACCCGTGACGTCCATAATCCGTCAGACGACAACATCAGATAATTCCAACGACAAGTTCGACCAAATGGTTGCAGTTGCAGGCCAGTCTCTAAACCAAGTAGAAAAAAGGAAATTAAGGGAATTTCTTCGGCAATATCGTGACATATTCGTACCGAAAGGAGGAAAGACAGGAAGAACGACAGTTGTCAAACACAAAATTGACACTGGTACCGCTAGGCCAATTCGTCAAACAGCTCGACGATTACCACAGGCGAAGAGAGAGGAAGCTGAAAGGATTGTTCAAGAAATGAAGAAAGATGGGGTGATAGAATCTTCTACGAGCCCATGGGTCTCTCCGGTGGTCCTGGTCAAGAAGAAAGATGGAACTACGAGGTTCTGTGTGGACTACCGTTTGTTGAATAATGTTACCAAGAAAGATAGTTATCCTCTGCCTCGGATCGACGACACGTTGGACACATTGGCTGGAAGTAAATTGTTTTCTACGTTGGACTTGAACTCTGGATATTGGCAGGTAGAAATGGATCCAGTGGACAAGGAGAAGACGGCCTTCACGACAGGATCTGGATTATGGGAATTCAACGTTATGCCGTTTGGACTCTGTAATGCTCCTGCGACATTTGAGAGGCTTATGGAAAATGTGTTGAGAGGGTTATCTTGGAAAACGTGCCTGGTGTATTTAGACGACATAATCGTTTTGGGGGCGACGTTTGAAGACCACCTGAAGAATTTAGAAGACGTTTTTAAACGACTTAAAGCTGCCCAGTTAATGTTAAACCCCAAGAAATGCCAGCTATTTCAAAGTAAAGTCAATTATTTAGGCCATATAGTCAGCAAAGAAGGAGTGGCCGTGGATAAAGGAAAAATTGATTCCATTAAAGAATGGCCTGAACCAACTGATAAACATCAAGTGAGAAGTTTTCTGGGACTATGTACATACTACCGGAGATTCATTAAGAAGTTTGCAGATATTGCTAAGCCATTAACGCGACTTACAGAGGAAGCAAGGGATTATTGCTGGGATGGAGACTGCCAAACGGCCTTTGAAACTTTGAAGAGGCATTTAATTACAGCGCCAATATTAGGGTATCCACTGCCAGAAGGAGAGTTCATCTTAGATACAGATGCAAGCAATGTGGGAATTGGAGGAGTGCTGTCGCAGATCCAAGGAGGACAGGAACGAGTCCTTGGATATTTTAGTAAAGTGCTTTCAAAACCTGAACGAAATTATTGCGTCACGAGAAGAGAACTTCTAGCAGTAGTAAAATCAGTGGAACACTTCTATCAATACCTCTACGGAAGGAAGTTTCTAATCCGAACCGACCATGCCGCCCTTAAATGGTTAATGCAGTTTAAGAATCCAGAGGGTCAGATAGCCAGATGGATTGAACGACTTCAAGAATATGATTTCAAGATCGAGCATCGGGCCGGAGTTAGCCACAGGAACGCTGATTCTCTATCTAGAAGACCGTGTCCAGCAGAATGTTCCCATTGCAACAAAACAGAGTCAAAGGAAGCAGCAGTACTAAGAACAACAGTGGTCAACGACGAGTGGACGCCTACCACGATCAAGGAAGAACAAGAAAAAGATCCAGTTTTACAGAAGATTCGAAAATGGAAAAAGAAAATCGTCGACCATCTTGGCAAGAAATATCAAGCCTAGGCTCAGTAGTTAAGACGTATTATGCCCAGTGGGACTCATTTATCTTGGAAGACAGCTTGCTTAAACGAGTAATAGAAAATGATGATGGTTCAGTGAGGAAAACGCAGTTGGTGATTCCAAAGAGCAGAGTAGCCGAAGTACTTCGTCAGTTACACGACAGTCCATCAGGAGGGCATTTTGGTGTAAAGAAGACCCTTCAGAGAATTCGGGAACGATTTTATTGGATGAATAGTTCCGACGATGTGAAGGACTGGTGTAAGAAATGTACTACCTGTGCTACAAGTAACGGACCCTACCGGAAAAGGAAGGCTCCTATGAGACAGTACAATGTTGGAAGTCCGTTTGAAAGAATAGCTTTGGATATTGCCGGGCCATTTCCAGAAAGTGACAATGGATGCAAATACATGTTGGTGGTAATGGATTACTTCACGAAATGGGTTGAGATCTACGCAATTCCAGACCAGAAGGCCGCCACTATTGCAGACGTGTTAATCAAAGACTGCATCAGCCGATTCGGAGTGCCTCTGGAGATCCATAGTGACCAAGGAAGGAACTTTGAGAGCGATCTATTTCAAGGAATCTGTGATAAACTAGGCATGAAGAAGACAAGAACCACGGCCTATCACCCGCAATCGGATGGAATGGTGGAGCGTATGAATAGGACAGTCGGCAAGTATTTGACAAAGATGGTGTCCAATCATCAACGACACTGGGACCAGTACCTTCCGTTCTTCGCAATGGCCTATAGATCTGCTGTTAATGAATCAACGGGCCAAACACCAGCAAAAGTCCTATTTGGACGTGAGATGCGTCTACCCTGTGATCTAGAGTTTGGATGTCGACCTGGAGAAGATGTTGCTGGTGAGGATTACGTGAATGAATTGCGAAGAAGAATGGACGATATACATGAGTTGGTCCGTTCTAATCTTCAAATCGCTAGCGACCGAATGAAGAAACGATACGATACCCAAGCCGAGAAGGGATGTTTCAGGGAGAACGACAAAGTCTGGCTTTATAATCCAAAGAAGCGAACAGGTTGTTCTCCCAAGTTGCAGCAGTTCTGGGACGGTCCCATTCTCATTGTCAAGAAAATTAATGACGTTATCTGCCGAATAAGCAAGATTCCTAGGGGAAAGCCGATGATAGTCCACCATAACCGGTTGGCGCCGTACGAGGGAGACCACGACGTAGATGAAGAAGTGGAAGTAAACCAAGTTCGAGAAATACCTGACCTCACGTTCGAGGAGTTCATGGGGGCCTATGGAGGTATCGGTAAAGCGAGACACGGTGTTACCAATGAAGAAAAGCGAGATCTACTCGCACTTCCCGATGACTATTCACTGGCCCATACCATCCCGGCCAGTATCAAAGACGCACGAGGGTTGGCATCCGCCTTTCGAAGGAAGTTTGGTCGAGTTGCAGAACTTCAATGCCAACTGCCAGCTCCTGGCAAAGCATTGAAACTCCAAGATGCATCACGTTACCTATTCTATCTGGTAACAAAAGACACTATCCATGACCAACCTACCTACCAAGATGTATGGGATGCATTAATTCAATTGAGAGAGCACGTGTTGGAGTCCGACGTGCAAAAGTTAGCCATGCCAAAGTTAGAATGCCGCCAATTAGACTGGAGAGTTATCCGAAATATGGTAGAAGAAATTTTTAAAGACACCGAGGTCCGGGTGTTAGTCTGTTGCAATCCGCATAGTTACTGGTGCGGAGCGAAGACCGTCCCCTGCCACTTTTATACAACTGGGAGTTGTAAAAGAGGGTCCAGTTGCAGATACCAGCATCCAGTTCCAGTCCCGACAAGGTTCCAGGAGGAACCATCTTTTAAGGAGGGGGCAATGTGACACTATTTAGTCCGCTCACGAATTGGCCTATTTCTTCCCGAAGCTTCTCGGCGTTACGGGACAATACTATTCCTATCCACGGCGTTCGGAGACGACCGCTGCCGAAGTATATATAGAACCGAGATTCGAGCACAGGCCAGTCATTCATTCATCGAAGCGCGTCGCGTAACTTAATGTATTCGAATCGAAGATATGAAATGCATTTATTAGTTATCGGAATTATTATGTTTAGTTAATTAAATCATAAATTTGAGTTTGTAAATAAATTAGATGTGTTAGTTGGTGTTATTTGTAATTATTAAAATAAATAAGTGATGTAAATAAAATAATATAAGTAAGTCTTCCTTTATTTAAATTAAAGTTAGTGCCTAAAGATATAAATAAATAAAATAGTAGAGTCAATCGCGTAACAATATATTATAGCGAACAAGGAAATATTTAGATTAATAAGGGGTTGGTGATAGAAAAGTGAAAAATTAGGGTAAAAAAAAATAAAAAAGAACGTCGGGGGGGGGGCAACCCCCTAGATTGGTGGTCGTACTAACTAAAGAAGCTTTAGGAGGTTATGTACAACAGCTTTGTTTATTAAGGAGGTCAATCATAATAATATTCTGATATTATCATATTATGATCAAATGCATAGTTTACGATTCTATAAAATACATACAGACTTTTTTATATTGTCTCGTATAAATAATAAAAATGTGGTATTATCAAAAAATAATTATTTTTTAAATCAAAATGTCAATTAAAATAAAGAGATTTTCAGGGCCAGGACTTGAACTCGAGTCGTCTGGGTGAAAGCCAGTGTATTCTTGGCTATTATACACGTAAGTCACGGAGATAAATATTTGACATATAAGTTGTAGCGTTTTTAATCAAGTTTCACATTTTACCTTTTCTTGGCTAAAATCCCCGGTTTTGGGCCAGCTGACACATCATTTGTTAATAAGCTTTGGAACACCTAACTAAATAAGAAGAAAACAGCCATGCTAAAATGCTCCGGTTAAATTTGACACTACCTCCCGGGCTATTTGTTTTACAAATTCATTTAATAACATATAAAAGTTGTTTCCTGTGCTCCTGTTGATGTTCTACTCATAAATTAATACCAACGGCATAAGCGGCCAGTTAAAGCGTTCTGTTGATCAGTAGGTTTCCTCGTCCAGTTTGCATTTGCCTAACTGCATACTCCCATGCATACTCCAGTGTCAAGTTAAACAAAGTTGGGGCTAGCCCATCTCCCTGCTTTCGTCCCTGCGAAATTTTGAAAAAGTCTGTCCGGTGATTTTGTATTCGTACACATACCTGAACTTCATCCTTTGTGGCTTTAATGAGTCTAATTAGATTGTGTGGTATTACCAAACCAGCCAATATATTGTAGAGTTTGTTCCTTTTGACTGAGTCGTATGCCTGTTTGAAGTCTAAGAAATTTGCAATTTATGGAATAGATTTATCTCTAGACAATAAATAGGCGTATTAGTTTTAGTTTCTCTAAATAGAAGCATTCTTGAGGTATTAAAACAACTAATTACAAGGTGCCATCTTCAAAAAGCTCTAGCTCCCTTATGAAGCATTTTCGGACTAGGTACCTTGGGTTAAATTGTCTTAAAATTTTCTGAAGAATCTCCGGTTTTCGTTTGTTATGTTTCGTATAAACTACTGTTGGTTACAGATAGCATCCTTCTCGAGGTTTTTCATCGACTTGATCGGATCTAAATCGAAAAGTCTAAATAAACGTATTTTCAACTGAAATTGTCGTTAATTCCCATTAATAATAGTAAATAATATTAAAATGCCCCAGAATAATAATACCGTTAGATGATTTTTCTTAATTTTTTCAAGATTAAAAAAATGTTATTATCATTACATCTCTTTTAGCAACGCTTAATCTATGATTCTAAAAGCGTTTAATTTTTAACAGAACCTTTATTAGAGTCAAAGAACTCAATTAGTACCTAAAAAAATACGTAAAGTACATCAAAAAGCTGGAAAAGCAACTTTTCTATTACTCTTATAAAGTATTACACGGCGTTTCTAGTATTTTTTTTAATTAACTAGCAATAAAGGTAAAGTAATGTTATTTTAAGTTTATAAACTAAGTTATAACTATTAAAGGGGCGAAAATCTTTATCAGTGAGACTATCATTTTTGATACAAATTTTTGTTTTGCAAGGAAAGTTCTGGATCGAAATCAAATCAATTGTTTGTTGAAAAGTAAATATTTCACCTTAAAGAAAAATGCGAGTCTCGGGCAAAATCTACCTCTAAACAGATCAAAAATAAAGCGGAAGTGAACAAAATAGCCGATGAACAATTTTGTGACTAAAAGTTATACAAGACGTATTTTTGCATGCTGATCACGAATACGTTGTCACGACCCGAAGGGGAGTGAAATTATGTCAAAGTGTCACAAGGCAAAACAAATCGATAATTTCTAAGAGCTCGAGTGTAATTCGATAAGATTATTTCATGAACAAAACTGTTTTTAATCATTTTAGCTAATATTGTATTGATATCTTCGCCTGAATATTTGCTAAACCTGTTTATCGTGTTCTATTTAACAAGTTTTAAAACATTAATTGTCATTAAACTCACTTAATGTTCATTTTTTCGTAGCAACGAAGGGCATCTGACGTCATACTTGACGACGGGAAATTATCGAAAAAATTCTCGTTGTAATTTTTATTTTTGTAGCTTTCTATTGGTCAGAATATCTGTGAATGAAATAATCAAAATAATTACATCTAGCGTCGTTTGCAATTTATACAGTTTTTGTTAGTTCTCTCAAAACATGGAAGTAAAAAGGATCCCGCAACACTCCTTATAGCAAAGTGACCATGGTCAAATTTAACGAAAGCTCGGTCAACGATAGTTCTCAGTGCGTATATTACAAAAGTCCAGGGAACCTAGGCCTGAAAAACTATTATTCTGAAGCTACAGCTTTCTGAAGTTATCAGATTCAGGTGCTCAATGTACGTTAAATGCACTAATTCACGGTCAAGTGGACAAAAATATTTATTATTGGAAGAAGAGAGACTCACTTCGTGGTCAAAAATAGATGCATCGTATTTTAGTCTTCGAAAACCTCCGAAAAGTCCTTAGAAAACTGAAGAAGTGCGATAGAAAATGTGCTGCTAGAGCGACATAAGACTTGTCATGTGTTCGTGAATGCTTCACACCTTATCTAATTCCAGCATAGCTGTAGTTCCGCCTTATCTATAGAAAACTATCTACTGAACTTGCCGAATCTGCGGGGGGTAGGGGGGAATTCCCCCCGCAATACGCTCAATAATTAAAGAAATAATTGTTGAAACATACAAAATATATTATTATTAGCTGACATGAAACTTAAACTGCAGACAGACAAATTCAACCCCATAAACTGGACAGGTAGGAAAACTTTCAAATTGTTGGCTAGACAATAGACACAAAGTACTTCTTGTACGACTATTTTAACCATGAAAAAGAAATGTAACAACGTAAATTTTTCATTATTGCACTACTTTTAAAACCTACATATTTTTACACATACCTATTATTATTTTGGTGGCTCAGCATATTATCATGCTGTAAGTATAACCAACTTTGTATTTTCAACCTTAGTCAACATTTCAATTTAATTTTTGCATTCATGTCAATGGTTATATTTATATCAGCTTTCAGCACTGATGATCATCTTTTCAAATCGAAAACGTTCTGCGATTGTGATGTAGCCCTTTAAGGTACTTCTAAGTTATTATTTATAAAGGATTTTATTAAATAAATTTTTTGTTAAAAAAAAGTTTTTCTTTTAATTCTTTATTTTTTTGATAAAGTGATAATATCCCCACAAAATATTATTATATTTTAATAACATTGTACAAATTTTTAATTCGGCTGCTCCCATTATATTTTTTCTTCTTAAGTCTGTCTTTAATAGTGTGGAAGAAATAACAAAGAGAAGTAAAAATGGGCTGTTACTGAAATATTGTTCCCTCTTTGTGAAAATAATGCACAGCTATAAATTTTCATTATTTACGCTTACGGAGTAGAAAAAACTCAATATAAATTAATTAAATTTCGCCGAAGCTTATGAGGTGTGGATAACGACACTACTATACAAACCCCAATTTTAAGGATTTGGCCCTCACGATGTCTTTAATATTTAAGTAAGAAATATTGCCCAAAAATAAAATTGTAACAGGATTCTTGTAAAAAATTAAGGTTATTTTTATTCAAGCATTGTGAACTATTTTATATAATATTACAGATTTAAATAACATACAGTGCGTTCATAAAGTAACGCATAAATTCATTATTTCATAAACCCACGATTTTAAGGAAAAATCCCGAAACAAGTCGCTTTTTATTTTTTAATTTAATTTTCTGGCATAATGTATATCATACGAGCGACGTCATCCATCTTAGCGTGATGACGTAATCGATGATTTTTTTAAAATGAGAATAAGGGTCATTTTAAAGGGTATTTAATCCTCTATTCTATTCAATAATATAAACATTAACATCATTATTTATACAGGGAGGTCAAAAACATTTTTTTAATCAAATGAATTGAGACAAAAAGAATAATGTATGTAATTTATTTAATTCAAAATACGTGTGACTGTTATCAGAAAACAGGAAAAAATGATTATTTGACAAAATTTGTCAAATAAAATGATGCAAAAATTATATAATAAAACCTTAAGGGCCGGTTGTTCGAACGCTAATCAAGAAGTTGATTATAATTAAGTCCCCTTAACAACCATCAAATAATTATGTTAATTATCATTATCTTCTTCTTCTTCTTCTTCTTCTTTTTATATAGACATTACTCTGTCTGTTTTTCAATGTGCCTCCAGTAAATTGTCATTCCATCTTTTTCGTGGTCTTCCCACTGATCGTCTTCCTATTGGGGAACCGTCTCTCGCCGTCCTTGCTACTCTATTTGCTGTCATTCGGCTTATGTGGTCGTTCCATTCTACTCTTCTGCTTTTCACCCAGTTATTAATGTTGTCCACCTTGCATCTCCTTCGTATATCTGCACTTCTAGCTCTATCCCACAGCGTCTTACCATCGATTTTTCACAATGTTTTCATCTCTGCTGTTTCTAGCATTATTTTTGTCCTTTCTGTATTAGGTCGTGTTTCTGCCGCGTATGTCATAATTGGTCTGATGACTGTTTTGTAAATTCTGCCTTTCACTTCTTTTCCGATGTTTTTATTTCTCCATATTGTTTCATTCAGGCAACCTGCGGCTCTGTTTGCTTTATTCACCTGATCTTCCACTTCTGTTTCGAGCTTTCCGTAGCTGCATAGTGTGATGCCTAGATATTTAAACTCCATGACTTGTTCTATTATTTGACCCTCCAGCTCTAATTTACACCTTGTTAGATCTGCTGTTATAACCATGCATTTAGACTTTTTTGGGGAAATTAACATGTTAAATTTTCTAGCGGTTATATTAAATTCGTGCAGCATACGTTGTAAATCATCTTCACTTTGAGAGATTAGTATTGCGTCGTCTGCATAGCAGATTATTTTAAGTTGTTTTACTCCCATTTGGTATCCCTTTTTTGTTCTTACTTTTTTTATTATTTCGTCCATGATCAGGTTGAACAACAGAGGACTCAGGGAATCTCCCTGTCTTATCCCATTGCCAGCTTCAATTGGGTCAGTTAGTTCTTCACCTACTTTTAATTTTATTGTGTTGTTCTGGTAGATATTTTCGATCGTTTTAATTATTCCTAGAGGTACCTCTCTTGCGTACAATAAATGGATAACGTCCTTTAATTTGACCCTGTCAAATGCCTTTTTAAGGTCCACGAAACATAAGTATGCCGGTTTGTTGTATTCTAACGATTTTTCTTGAATCGGCCTCATTATAAATATAGCATAATTATCATTATGATAAACATAATTGATTGATTAATTAATTATTATTAATTATTAATTAACCTAACAATTATTAACATAATTGATTAATAAATCTCATAATTGTAATCAATTATGTTTTCAGCAACCCAAACAAAGTTGACAGTAACAGTTGGTGACAGTAATGAAATATTTGAGATTGTTCAGTTGATTCCATTTTTGATTAGCGTTCGAACAACCTTAATCTAATAAGATGTGTAGAATTCCCAGCTTCAAAGCCAATACTGCTACAAGTAAGTTCAAAGATCATTAATTTTAAATAAGGAAATGTACTTATAATCCAAGAGCTGGAAGCGGATTTTGCTCGTGATAAGTAATATGGACAAACTATACGGGGATATGTTGAATTAGTTGTTCATATGACTTTCCCGTACGGGCGGACACCAGAGATGGGGACGAGAGTAGTTATGAGAGGTCACGGCGCGGTTTTCATTATTATTTTTTTGTGACGTTCGTGATCGAGATAGTGCACCAAAATTTGGGAATAAGTAGGTCATGGCGGTAACACACAGCTTTCCGCCCTGGAGATTTTGATTAGTTACTTCATGACCTACTTATTCCTAAATTTTGGTGCACTATCTCGATCATGAAAGCTACGAAAAAATAATAAAAACCGCGACTTTAACCCGTTATAACTACCCTCGTCCCCGGCTCTGGTGTCCGACCGTATAAGAAAGTCATGTACTCAACTAATTCAACATATTCCCGTATACATATTTACAAATGCTCCTATACTACGGCACCAGAGTGCTGAAATCGGTTAGCCTTTGAAATACACTGTTACGCTACAAACCCTAATTGATTTAGGCACCTATTAAATTATAAGACATCTATTAAATTATGGTGCCTAAGTTTTAATTGCAATTATTATTGTTGTAAGTATTGTATATTTCAATTTATTGTATTCAAATAGAAAGTCGAAACTGCAATAAACCTAGCATACTTAACCCGCGAGTAGTGGCGCCGTTAGATAGAATCTCACATGTTATCCTTTTTCGCGATAACTTGATGAAAATTTTTGTAATTTTGAAAAAATTTCGTAAGTGCCTCGAGGAAGGGTGTAGCAATGCGTAGGGATTTTTATTTTTTTATTTTTTTCTTCTTCTTCTTTTTGTGGAATTTACGGCTTTGTGGAGAGCCAATTAGCTTTAATAATTGTTGGAAACAATATTTCTAACATAACAAGTAAATAAAAATACTATAAAATAAAAATGTGTTGTAAATTCGTATTTAAATTCGTATTGTGAGATAGAATCTAACACGCGACTATTCACGATACAGAAGTGAGCGCGACTATTCCCGGGTTAAGAATGTGTTTTTTGACCCTAACACGAGAAACAAAACAAAAATTAAAAATAAAACGCCAATGAATAAAAAACGAATAAATATTTTTTATTTTTATTTATTTATAAGTACAGATATAATTACTCGTATACAGTGCGTCCATAAAGTAACGCATAAATTCATTATTAACTAATTAAACAACATTATTAGAAATAACCGAAACAGGTCGATTTTTGATTTTAATTTATGATTTTTTGGCATATATATCATACTAGTGACGTCATCCGTCTGGACGTGATGACGTAATCGATGATTTTTTCAATAAAAATAGGGATCGTGTGATAGCTCATTTCAAAGGCAAGTCAATTCTTTATTCAGTAATATAAACATTAACATAATTATTTATACAGGGTATCCAAAAACAATTTTTTTAATTAAATTAATTGACACAAAAAGAAAACTTTGCGTAGTTTATTTAATTCAAAATACATTTTACTGCTGTCAGAAAACAGAAATAAAATGTTAATTTCAAATATAACCAACATTACTTTTTGCTTAAATTCAATGTTTAAGCTGTCACCCACCTGCCTCTTGACAGTTTGAACATTTAATTTAAGCAAAAAGCAATGTTTATTTGCCAAATAAAAATTTTATTTCTGTTTTTTGACAGCAGTAAAGTGTATTTTGAATTAAATAAATTACGCACATTCGTCTTTTTGTGTCAATTAATTTAATATAAAAAAAATTTGGACACCCTGTATAAATAATTATGTTAATGTTTATATTATTCTCATTTAAAAAACATCGATTACGTCATCACGTCCAGACGGATGACGTCACTAGTATGATATATATTCCAAATATCATAAATTAAAATCAAAAGTCGACCTGTTTCGGTAATTTCTAATAATGCTGTTTATTTAGCTAATAATGAATTTATGCGATACTTTATGGACGCACTGTATACGAGTAATTATATCTGTACCTATAAATAAATAAAAATAAAAAATATTTATTTCTTTTTTATTCAATGGCGTTTTTTTTTTAATTTTCGTTTTATTTGTTTCTCGGGTTAGGGTCAAAAACACATTCTTAAATATGCTAGATTTATTGCAGTTTAGACATTTCTATAAAAAAAATAAAACTAAAGAAACAAAATGTACCTATGTATCTATAAAAATAATATTGTAGTAGTTATGTTATGAAATAAGAAATTTATGACTATGAATCTGCAATCAATCACAAACAAGTCTGGCTAATTGACTCCGCCAAAGACATTTTTCAGAAAAGAAAAGACATTTCTATTCCTGTTTTTCAAACAATAAATTGAAATATAAATATACAATACTTACAATAATATTAATTGCAGTAACAACTTAGACGCCAAAATTTAGTAGATGTATTATAATTTAATAGGTGCCGAAATCAATGAGGTTTGTAGCGTAATAGTGTATATCAAAGGCTAACCGATTTCAGTACTCTGGTGCCGTAGTTTAGGAGCATCTGTAAATATGCTTCCCGTATAGTTAGTCCACATTACTTATCACGAGCAAAATCCGCTTCTATCTCTCCGACTATTACATAGACATCCTGAAGGAGAATTAAATAAATTCGAAAGCTAGACAAAACGTCCAAGAGTTTTTATAAATTTCTGGGCCAAAACCATTGACTGCTACTGCACAACAAACTTATATTATATATTTTAATCATCTGTCACAAATACCACTATCTACTTACTTATATTACATATAAACATTTTTCTGGACTTCTAATAAATTATTAGTTTCCTGACGTACTTTATAGGCTGTTATTATTATTTCGTGATTATCTGCCATACAGTTTTAATAAAGTACTTCAAACTTCGGAAAACTTTTCAAATTTGCCTCCACTTGAAACACATTTTAATGGGTTTTATTAAAATTCGTTCAAAGTCACGAGTTCAGTATTTTTTGAGCTTTTTATTTTTTAAAAGTTTACGCAAAATTGAAATACATGAATAAATACAGAAGAATGGGTATAAAAGTGAATTTATGTTATTTTAGAATAAGTATCAAATATTTGTACAGTGTGAACATTACAGAAGAATTGCGATAAACAGCAAACAAGTAGCATGTAGGGGAAATGTATTACGAAAAAAATAGAAATGACTAGAAATAAAGATTACGAAGCAGAGGAGCAAGCTGACTTTAGAGACGGGCGGTCCACAGTAGACCATTTGTATTCTATTACGCAAGTTATTGAGAAAAAACAGGCGTCAATAAAGAAGTTTATCTGGTGTACAGGGTGTCCCAAATTGGTATGTTTTGCAGTGTATACCGAAAACTAGAGGAGATAGAAAAAAAGTAGTTAAGATGTCATGACTTCTTTTTTCGTTAAAGTAACGATTGCCCAATCAAATCATCAATAGCTCCTCACATTATTGAGATACTGGGCGATTATTGAAAAATGTCGAAAACGACAGGGTTACAGATCTTCTTTATTAAGAAAAATTTTAAAAAACTGTATAGGAACTTTTGATAGATATATTATGGACGGATTCAGTGGCGTACAAAAATCTTTTTTAGGGGGTCTCGCTAAGGAAATATAAACCATACTTATGTTTTTTTAAATGGGTCACCCTGTATATTTTGACATTTTTCGTTTACCTTTTTAATTCTCTTTCATCTGATATGACATATCATATATCTATTTTCAGTTGTTGGAGCTACCGTGCAAATAAATTGTTTATAGTTGACGTCAGGTTAAAGGCACTTCAAAATAAAACACAAAATTAACGTATTTTAACATTTTAATATTAGGGTACCAATCCTTGACAGTTTTATTAAATTTATTTATTAAAATAAAATCAGTACCTACCTAACTTGAAAATAAAGTAAATACTTAACTGTTTATTATTGGTTCAAAATGAATTTTTATTTTTAAATTTAAGCAGTTAAGTATTTACTTTATTTTCAAGTTACATAGGCAGGTACTGATTTTATTTTAATAAATAAATTTAAAAAAAAAACTGTCAAGGATTGGTACCCTAATATTAAAATGTTAAAATACGTTACCGAGTGTTTTATTTTTAAGTGTATTTAACCTGACGTCAACTATAAACAATTTATTTGCACAATAGCTCCAACAACTGAAAATATATATATGCTATGTCACATCAGATGCAAGAGAATTAAAAAGGTAAACGAAAAATGTCAAAATATACAGGGTGTCCCGTTTAAAAAAACATAAGTATGGTTTATATTTCCTTAGCGAGACCCTCTAAAAAAGTTTTTTGTACGCCACTGAATCCGTCCATAATATATCTATCAAAAGTTCCTATAAAGTTTTTTAAAATTTTTCTTAAAGATCTGTAACCCTGTCGTTTTCTACATTTTTCAATAATCGCCCAGTATCTCGATAATGTGAGGAGCTATTGATGATTTGATTGGGCAATCGTTACTTTAACGAAAAAAAAAGTCATGACATCTTAACTACTTTTTTTCTATCTCCTCTAGTTTTCGGTATACACTGCAAAACATACCAATTTGGGACACCCTGTACGTAGACTTACAAAAAACATTAGACAGTGTGCCCCTCAGCAATCTATGGTTAACCCTACAGCAAACCAATATTAAACAGGATCTTATCAAAGCAGTCCATAATGGAACAACTGTAAAAATTAAAACTGGATCAAGAATGTCTGAAACGACTGAAGCAGGGTTGCTGTATTTCGTCTACCCTTTTCAGAATTTATCTGGAACAAGCACTCAAACTGTTTAATAGAGAAAAATGTAATGGCATGGGAATCTCTCTCAATGATGAGACAACACTATTATACACTTTACGTTTCGCTGATGACCAAATTCTGATTGCTCAGGGTCATGACGACTTGAGTTACATGATGCAGAAGCTAATAGAAGAATATAACAAAAGGGGGTCTTGAAGTCAACACTAAGAAAACTAAAGCCATGTGTATTGGAGGAACAAAGCAATCCATTACATTAGACGATGGGGTAGAAATTAAACACTGTGACTAACACAAGCACCTAGGTATGAAGATAAATCAAGATGGAACACTCGATGCTGCTATAAAAGACACAAACATACAGGATAGAAAAGCCATATATCCATGACGAACGGCATTCTGTGCATATCTAAAGCGAACAAACAGCTCATATACAATACCATACTTAAAAGTGTAATCACATATATGGCAGTGAAGTTTGGCCAATGAAACAAAGAATAGAGGACATGTTACTAGGAACAGAAATGGTCTTCTGCAGAAGAACAGCAGACAAATGAAAGAATACGAGAAATGATTGGAGTCACGCATATAATAATTGATGACATAAAAACAAAACAACGAATATGGTATGGCCATGTACAGATAATGCCCGATGATAGGATGCTTAAACAGATTTTGTCGCGGACACCACAAGGTAGAAGAAAAAGAGGAAGGCCGAGAAGAAGCTGGAGGGAGAATTGAAAACGAACTAGAGGAAAGAGAAAGCTCTCCAGGTCTGTGGTTAAACAGAGAAGAAGGCGGAATAGTGTCAAATATTTGTATATTATGTACCCAGTTTTCTAGTACTTCTGCATTGGCGTTATTAAAAATCATTCAATAGGAAAGCATTGAAAGAGGTAGGAAAGAATGAATCACGAGCAAATCCACGAAGAATATCGTAATAAATCTAATCTATTAATTTAAGTTGCCAATCAAATAAGTATAAAAGTAATTTGAAATAAACGATTCATTAAGAATGTCCAATCTCTGAATTGAAGATTCTACACTTCAAAACATGATGATTCTGCCCAACATTCCAAAGTTTAATTCATAAATATTATGGATTTTCGTTTTCGCAATAATGTTATATGTTTTGACAATTTCTATTTAAAAATTGACACTTATAGGTACGTTTTTTGTCATGAGTATTGCTAATTTAGACTATAGTAAATCTATATACATGGAAGTTAAAGGGCAAGAACAAATAAATGGGGAAAGATCAGGCACATATAAATGGGATAAGAGAATTAAACAAGGAGATGGACCAAGAGTCTCTTATTAATAATAGTCATGGATATCTTATAAAAAACACAAAATATCAAACAATAAACCTTGTATAAGTAGGATGCAAACACAGTAGAGAAAATATAAAAAACTAATAGACATTTGGAAAAAACAGATACACAATTAAAAGTGGAAATGCATCTCAATGGCACAAAACTTATGATAATAAATGAAGATGGGAAAAAAGAAAGGAATACCAATTCAAAGTAAAGGAACACATAATAGAACAAGTATCTACTTTTGAATATTTCGGCAATATAATAACAAATGATGGGAAAACGGACATGACAATAAGTAATAAACTGAAAAAGGCAACTAAGGTATATTACTCATTAAATACAAAGAAATAAAATGGACAACAAAACTAAACTCCGAGTATATAACAGTATAGTTCATCCGATAATGATATATAGGGCGGAAACATGGATTGTGCAAAAGAAACATGAATCAACGGTAAACGCAACCGAGTTTAAATTGCCCGAAAAAGTCGGGAAAAAAATGTGCCCGACGTCATTCGATTGTCCACTGACTGTCCACGTTTGCCCACTGTGTTATTTCGTTAGTCCAACCCTCAATTTTTTTTTTTATAAAAAAATATTTTTTCTTCGGGCTAACTTCACAAATCCACAAATTTTCGAAAATTCGAAAACTCTTTTACTATATTGTTTGTCCATCGTTTGTCCATGTTTGTACACCGGATACTTATGTTTGTCCACTCACTGATATTTTTAAAATGAAAATAATTTTTATATAATATTGCTCACTGGAGAGTACTGCTGAAAAAGTACTTCAGACTCCATTAGAATGAATGTCCACTCCCTCGCAGAGTTTGTCCAACCCCTTAAAGTGCAAAACAACCCCATTGGAGACTTTAATTTATTTTTTTAAATTCTCAACGCGGGAAAAGTTCGCGTTCGCTTAAAAACCCATTAAACGTTATTTCAGGTTCAGAATCCCAACTACCAGTTTGTCCACTAATTCTCAGCGTTTGTCTAACCCCCCGGAGATTGTAATATTTTTTTTTAATTATCAATCTCACGTCCGCTTAAAAACGCATTTAAACGTTATTTCAGGTTCGGAATCCAAACTACCCGTTTGTCCACCCCTCCGCAGCGTTTGTCCAACTCCTTAAATTGCGAAACCACCCCCTGGAGATTGTAATTATTTTTTTTATTCTTAATTCGGGCAAATTTCACCTGCGCTTAAATGCGTATTTAAACGTTAATTCGGGGGCAGAATCCTAACTCCCCATTTACCCAACCCCAAGTGCGAAACCACCCCCTGGAGATTGTTATTATTATTTTTTAAATTTTAAATTCGGGCCAACTTCACGTCCACTTAAATGCGTATTTAAACGTTAATTCGGGTGCAGAATCCCAACTATCCTTTATGATTGTAAAAAAAAAGTTGGGAACAAGTAGTTGGGATTCTGCCCCCAAATGAACGTTTAAATACGCATTGCGGACGTGACGTTGGCCCGAATTTAGAATTAAAAAATAATAATTACAATCTCCAGGGGGGTCGTTTTGAATTTCTAAGGGGTTGAGAAAAACGCTGCGAAGGGGTGGACCAACGGGTAGTTGGGATTCTGCCCCCGAATTAAAGTTTAAATATGCATTTAAGCGGACGTGCCTTGATAATTAAACAAAAATTAATTACAATCTAAGGGGGGTGGTTTCGCACTTTAAGGGGTTGGAATTCCGAACCTGAAATAACGTTTAAATGCGTTTTTAAGCGGCCGTGCAATTGGCCTGCGTTGAGAAGTTGAAGAAATTGAAGTTGGACCAAATCCACGATGTAGGTGAAAAAAGAAATATGTATATAAGAATAAGAAGAACCTGGTCACCAATGGAAATGCATGGAAGAAATGGATAAGAAGCCGAATCCTACATCCGGCGCCCTGAAGGGCACTAAGGATTTTATGAGAAGGAAAGAAGAATAATTATTTTTGACATATACACTAATATACAGTGGTAAAGTAGTTACTGAAGTTCTTTCAGCGTGTGACATAATTAAAAAACTTATTGCTCGTTTTATGTATGCTTTCATTGCTGTTTTGTATACCATAGATATAAAACTTCAACCATTTATCAATCTATATGCCGAATACAGGTTAATTTATAGCAAGCATTTTAAAGCCTAGAAACGGTGCTCAGTCTGATTAACTTTCATTACCCTTTGTAGTCTAGTGGAAAAATGTTTACTGGAACGGTGCTCATTGCAATGCTAAAAGGGATTATATTACAGTTTGTGATTTTTTAAATGCATTTATCAGCTATTGGGCTATGGAAGTTACGATGCAAAATTCGATTTCGAAATTTCATTAAGCAGTATACTCCACCACAAATTTGCGATATCCGGTAAACTAATCAGTCCGTGAATATTATTTATTAGATTTCGATACGTGAGAGATTAAAAGCGATCAAAAGGGTTTTATCATTTGAAAGGGAAGTTGAATAATGACTGCTAACTTTCGTTTTAAATAATGAGTATTGTATTAACTTTTTGAGAGATTGAGATGAGAGATTTTGCTACAACTTTAGTAAATTGTTATTGTTAAAATAATAGTTATTTATGAAACAGTTCGTGAAGTATGCTTTGCGCGAAAGCACGCGATTTCGCGTGCTTGTGATGCGGCACAATTTCAACTTTGAAGTGGAGGGTAAGTAGAACCAAAATCCAAATTTTCATGCAATTCGGAGTTGCCCCTGAAAATTACACGTTATCGCCGAATTTCCCGTTCATTTACTGGGCTAAGTGCGAAAAAGTAAATCCCATTTAAAATACAATTCCCCATAATCCCATTTAAAATACAAATAAAATAAAAAAAAAAAAATGAATAACCATTTTCAGGTAGAGGTGCTTGCTGCACTCTCTGATTGGACTAGAATATGGTTCGACTGTATTTTCGTTTTGCAACGAAATTGAAAATGTTTATTCATTTTTTATTTACATTTACTCTGATTGGAGTACGAAGGGAACCATATACGTTTTTAGTTTGTGAAAACTGTCATTATAGATAGCAGTGCGTGAAGGGTTTAAAGTGTGCGTGAAGTAACAATGTATTTTAAATGGGATTTACTTTTTCTCACTGTTTTTAGCACACTTTCATATAATCAAATATCCTTAACTTTCACGTTGTCATGGTGATGACATATGAGCAATAAATTACAACAAAAGTTTTGACAGTTTTGTGGTTTGAAAGATGTTAGAATTTTTAAATGTCAAAGTTCTAAAAATTGTAGAATAGAAATAAATTCCAGTGACGAAGAGTTACAGTTTTTTTATTTGTTTATCGTAGATAAACGCTCGTGCTCTCGCTCCGCTGTCGCTCGTGCTCTAAACATCGCGTGCGTTCGCAAAAAGCATACTTCACGAACTGTTTCATAAATAACTATTTGTTGTGTGCGGGTCCTAAAGCTTCTGGTGGTATATTACATTTCGATCGACTTTGTATCTCTTATAGTGCAGTCACTGAAGGTTTTCACCTCCGATTTAGTTGAACCTCCATCGATGTTCATGAAAATTGGTGAGTAATTAGAGGATACCTCAAGAAACAAAGGTGACATAATGCCAACTTGCGCTTTTGCCCTGGGGGTGGATGCCACCCCTTCTCAGGGGTGAAAATTATTTTATTACCATTACCATTACCATTATTATTTAAAAATAATACCATAAGTCGATAGAGGGACCAATTATAAGCAAAATTTGTTTATAAAGTTATTAAAATAAATCAACACTTTTGGAGTTATTAAAGACCAAAGATTTTATTTTTTCGAAAAAAAAATGCATGTTTTAAATCGGTTTTTCATGTATAAATCAAAAACTATAAGCTTTCACAAAAAGTTATTATTACTGAAATTGAAGATTTAAAAAAATTTAATACATTCCTCACATAAAGGACTAAGCTAATGTTAGTTCAAAGTGAGTTATTGGCAATTTAATGTGTATTTTTTTCGACTCGAGTACTCAAATCTAAGTATTCAAGCTTAAATAACGGGAAAACGATGCAATGTATAAAATATTCCTGCTAAACCTTTGCCAAAGTACTTCGGAATACCTATCAAATGAGCTTCAGAGCAAGGTAATAGCCTCAAAATTAGGCAAGTTATAATGAAAATAAAAGAACAGTTTCGAATTTTTTAGGAAAAAGTGAAAAATAAAACATACGCCATTTCCACAAAAATTAAAATTTATAGTAATCCTTACATAAACTTCTTTATATTAGCATAAGTAATGTTTTCGATAATTTTGACCGGTTTAGAATGCATATTTTTGAAAAAAAGATATAATTTAAAATACTCATAATTTTTTAAATTATTGTAATTCTCATATTCTTTTGATATTAACTCCAAAAATACTCAATATACGTAAAAAATTATATATAACCCAATTTTAGTTTTTCTGTGCCAAATATCTTACCTGTTTTACTATTTCTATATGGTAAAAAATAACCGAGATAGAAACGTTTAAATCCTAAATTTTGCTGTGGGAACCAGGCAACTCGGGGTAATTTAACCTTTTATTTTTAAAAAAGTAAGGGGTTTAAAAGATTAGATTCAACGTGCTTAAATAGCACTTGGAATTAACTTTCAAACAGTTTTTAGATGAATCTGATATCGTAAACACGAACGGAGATATTAAGGTGATACAGTAGCGATCAACAGGTAGCCAAAACGCGTTCCAAGATTGCGGCTGTAATTTTGAATACTTTTTTGAGATATTTGGCACACGTATTCGTAATATAATAAATAATGGCGGTACAGAGCCCAATTTGAAAAATATATTAATATGTGGAAATTACTCTCTAATTAAATACAATATTAAAAAAACGAGCCTGTACCGCCATTAAGAAGAACAAAAAAATACACTTTCTTTAAATAAACTTTTTTATCCGATGCCTAGATTTTGTGTCATTTTGGAACTACTAATGAAATAAAAAATTTTAGTAGTTCCAAAATGACACAAAATCTGGGCATCGGATAAAAAAGTTTATTTGAAGAAAGTGTATTTTTTTGTTCTTCTTAATGGCGGTACATGCTCGTTTTTTTAATATTGTATTTAATTACAGAGTAATTTCCACATATTAATATATTTTTCAAATTGGGCTCTGTACCGCCATTCTTTAATATATTACGAATACGTGTGCCAAATATCTCGAAAAAATATTCAAAATTACAGCCGCAATCTTGGAACGCGTTTTCGCTACCTGTTGATCGCTACTGTTTCCTCTTAAAAAAAACAATAACATTTTTTGGAGAAATGTTTAAAAGATAAATTTTGAAAAAATTTTGGAGCATAAATTTTAACGCTATCAACATGTTCGGGGGCTCATTTAATAGATATTTTTAAGTACGTTGACAAATGTTTAATAAGTTTATGTTATAAAATGCATAAGTTTCCCCTTATTTCAGCTTGAATACTTAGAGTTTTTACTCGCCGAAAAAAATATACATTCAATTACCTATAACTCACTTTTAGTTAACATTAAAAGGTTTTTGTAGTAAGGGGTTTATTTCATTTTTTATTAGCTTTAATTTTGATAACAATTAACTTTCTTATAAAAACTTACACTTTTTGAGTTATTGATGAAAAATTGGTTAAAAACATGCATTTTTCTCAAGAAAAATTAAAATCTTTGGTTACACTTTTAGTTAACATTAAAAGGTTTTTGTAGTAAGGGGTTTATTTCATTTTTTATTAGCTTTAATTTTGATAACAATTAACTTTTTTATAAAAACTTACACTTTTTGAGTTATTGATGAAAAATTGGTTAAAAACATGCATTTTTCTCAAGAAAAATTAAAATCTTTGATCTTTAATAACTCAAAAAGTTTTGATTTATTTTAATAACTTTATATAACAAATTTTTCTTGAAATTTGTCCCTCTATCGAATTATGGGGTTATTTTTAATAAAATAATTTTCAGCCCCGACAAGGGGTGGCATCCACCCCCAGGGTAAAAGCGCAAGTTGGCACCATGTCACCTTTGTTCCTTGAGATATCCTCTAACCACTCACCAATTTTTATGCAAATAGATGGAGGTTCAACGAAATCAGAGGTAATAGCTCATATCCACCTTCAGTGACTCCACTATTATTGCTTTTTATCTTCCGGACCGAAAACCTTGTTTTTCTGCTAGTGCTATAATTTCATTCTGTTTATTTGTTAGCACTTTGATTTTTAAACTTGACATTCACAGCTACAACTTCTAAAACGCTGCAAATAGCTCAGAGGAAAATGGAAAAACCAAAGCTGAGTATATCGCTTCGTGATCGAGTTAGAAATGAAGACTTGAGACGAAGAACAGGAGTTACCGATGTAATTTCCCGAATTTGCACACTGAAATTGAACTGGGCCGGGCAGTCGCCCGAATCAGTGATGAAAGGTGGACGAAGACTTGAGTGGAGGCCGAGATTATACAAAAGAAGTAGAGAAAGACCCCCTACTCGTTGGAGTGACGATTTCAAGAAAATGTCAAGAAATTGGATGCAAAGTGTTTAAAATAGAGCACAATGGACAAAAATGAGGAAGGCCTATGTCTTGGAAGGACAAAAATGAGGCAAAGGGCTATGTGATGATGATGATGACTTTGATTTTGCTAATGTCTCTTTTTGAAGAGAGGATCCTGGATATCCAGTCTTTTGGTATTCTGTTTTGCTCTATTATTTTTTGGATTAGTTTTATTAATTCTTTGGCCAGATCTGGTCTTCCATGCTTTAGTTGACTCGGTACCTGCTCTGACCACTTTTGATGATTTTCAATTTTTTGTTTCCTTAACGCTTCCTTTACCTTTCCTTCCTTAATGTTTATGTATTCGTTTGTGGTCACTTCTGGTGTTGGTTCCTTTAAAATTTTCGCTTTTTTCGTCTATTACCAAACAGTTAAGCAATTTAGACTAATTTGAGAGTAAGAAACTCATAAATCGTATAAAAAACTTAAACAAGCCTTCGCTGAATATGTCTATCCTTAATGGTTGCTTGGAAAATTGCAAAATAAATCATAAATTTTGAGTTTTTATAAATATTCAGAACTTTTGTAAAAATTAACTTAGAATCTTCTTATTAAACGGAATGCTGAGACTTCTGGTGCTTAAATCATACCCTAAATTTTAAAGCAATTGGTCGAATAGTTTAAAAGCTATTTAATTTGTTTATCCAAAATTAATTTTTTTTGCTACACTATAAGTCAGAAAATAATGAATGTTGTTCTGAAGCTATTTCCTTGTGGCATTTTTATTTGAGAGTAAGAAACTCATAAAGAAAATAATGAGGTTACAGTAATACTTTGGATAGTTTATGAAAGAAGATTTACACTACTAATATAATTAAAAGAAAAATGACAAAACATAATTCTAAATATTGCAAAATTATTTTGCAAGAACATGTGAATTAAAAAAAAGGCGGGGCTAACTTAGGCCCTAATTGTCCTAGGAGAATTGTTTTTCTTTCTAAATGTATATAAAAATTCAGTCTTTCTAAATATGAAAAAATAATTTTTCTACGGGTAACGGTTAAAAAGTTATTCTAATGTTTACAAGGAAGCAAAAAATCGACATGTTTTTGCAAAATAATTTTACACCGTTTAAAATTACTTTTTGTCATTTTTTTTTAATTAAGTTAATAGTATAAATGTTCTTCTTTCATAAACTGTCCGAAGTGTTACTGTAACCTCATAATTTTCTGACTTACAGTGTTGCAAAAAAAAGAATTTGAAATAAACAAATTAAATAACTTTTAAACTATTTGACCAATTGCTTTGAAATTTAAAATATAATTTAAGCAGAAGACGTCTTAGCATTCCGTGTAATAAGAAGGTTCTAACTTAATTTTTACATAAGTTATGAACATTTATAAAATCTCAAAATTTATTACTTATTTTGCAATTTTCTAAGCAACAAATAAGCATAGACATATTCAGCGAACGCCATATTGAAGCTTTTTCTATGATTTATGAGATTCTTATTCTCAAATTTGCTTAGAATGCTTTACTTTTTATTAATAGACGAAAAAAGCGAAAATTTACAGTTTTTTGATCTTTGTTTGTTTATAACTATGTATATCATCAAAATCGGCTGCAGGAAACATATTGGGTATTAATACAGATGTCCTTACTACTCAAAAAATTTGGTTTCGGCCTGGAGCGGGATGTGTCACGAGAAAAATCTTATTTCTCTGGACTAGTTTAGTTGCATAGTGGTAAAGTTTGGTTGCATATCCTGATAGTTGGTAATTAGCACATCCAGAAAAGGAAGTGAGTTCTTTTCCATAGTGAAATTGATTGATTCTTCTGTATTGTTGATTTAAGTCAGGAATTCATTAAATGCTTCTGGTCCGTCAGCCAAAATGGAGAACAAAGTCCAAACTGGGTCATAAATAAAAAAGTTCTACGTACAAAATTTTTCAACATTTTAAATCAGACGCGTTTTATGCGTCCGCTTTAAAAACGTTATGAATTATTATTAATTATAGGTCTGGATCCCGCGTATGAAAAAAAAGTTGATTAATAGCAAGCTGAAAATTTGCTAATAGCTTAAGGGTGTCTAGTCGGATAAACTTTGATATATGGGAACACTGGAACAGGGGCAGCTCTAATTGTGGAACATGTTAAAAATTTGGAACGGTCACACCACGAAAACGGCACATTTATTTTGTTCGACAGAACAGACTTAAACTCTCCGAACAAAGATTAAACTCTCATGCAAAAATCAGACTGCTATTTATCACCTGTCATAATTCCTGTCATTTGACATATTCTACATGTTCCACTCATTAAAACGCCCATTTGGTGATAAATAGCAGTCTGATTTTTGCATGAAAGTTTAATCTCTGTTCGGAGAGTTTAAGTCTGTTCTGTCGGACAAAATAAATGTGCCGTTTTCGTGGTGTGACAGTTCCAAATTTTTGACCTGTTCTACAATTCAAACTGCCCCTGTTCCAGTGTTCCCATATATCAAAGTTTATCCGACTAGACACCCTTAAGCTATTAACAAATTTTCAGCTTGCTATTAATTAACTTTTTTTTCATACGCGGGATCCAGACCTATTATTCTTTGGCAGAGATCGAAAACTTAATTGTCTTAAAAATCTTAATAAATTTCACATGGATTCATTTATCTTGGTCGTAAATAGTTATGCATGTAGTAATTACAATACGAAACACTTACTAAGTTAAACGTAACCACGTTAGGAGATTTACGAGACATTAAATTATCACTATCACGAAAAGTTTCGATATATTACCATTTCCTTATGGATAGAGATAAAAGCGTTTGCTTTTTAAAAATATTTTGTTGGGAGTTTTAAACACATGTTACACAAAGTTGTTTGTGAATGTCGATCATCGGACGAGGATAAAAATATCTAGTTAGAAATATTGACAGCGTTTCTTTATAGAAGCTGTTTACCGAGTAAAATATTTAGCTAAAGAAAAAGGATGTCGTAATCGATCGCAACCAGCGTTTTACTGAATTCTTAGATGTCAGTCAAATATCAAGTAAGTTAAAAAAACAAATCTGTTTTAAATTTACAAGTTTATCAGGTACTAGGTACTGCGAAACGTGTGTGAAAAGAAATGGCCGTGGAACAGTTTTCCAGCACAGAGAGGCGTACCAAGATTGGTTTTTAAATTAGAATAATGTAGGTAATCAATACAATTTCCTTCGGGATCAGATTACTTCACTGTATTACAAGAACTACTACTTACATATCGTGGGCGTATTGGGAAATCCACTAACTCACAAAAGTAATTGAGAAAAACGCATTTAAACATTATTATACCTTATGGCTTACCTCTTAAAAATCGGATACACTGGCTGTTCAAGTTTTGGTATCTGGATATGATTTTGAAGGATATTAACCACAGGTGGTGTGCACATACACGTACAAAAAATATTTTAAAAAACATTATTTTATTCATAAAAACTTAGAAAAAGATTGAGTTAGTTGATTTTCTTTTTCATTGAATGTACCGATTTAAGCATGGTAGATGACGAATTTGGAGATATGGTTCATTCCACCAACATACGCCTGTTTTGGATTATCGCGACAACGAATATTTCAGTGTGCAACATAAGAAGTACGAAAGTAAATGGCTCTAATAATTATTCCATTAAACAGCAATGTAATTTGCGATTTTATTTATTTAGCGTATGGCTTAAGTATATCACAGAATATATTTAGATTTATGCATTATACAATGCATCACAAACAGATGTCCAATTTTTTTATATATTCGATAGACCCTTCGGTTGCCATTACAAAGTCTATAGGGTCGCCTGTGTATGCTCTGCGTGGGCAGTCCTGAACAATGTGACTGATCGTCTGTCTTGCAGCGCCGCAGTCACAAGAAGGCGAGGGGAGTTTACCCCATCTGTGGAGGGAGTCGGCGCATCTTCCACAGTTTGTTCGAATTCGATTAAGGGCTGCCCAAATCTTACGGGGACGTTCAAATTCGCCAGGTTTCCCTATGATGTCCGGTAGACTATGGTAATGCGGATCTGTCCTACTTTCCCAATCTTCTCTCCATCGGGTATTTAAGTCAAAGTTGGATTGCTGCAGCGCTTGAGCAGATTGTAGAGGGGGTAACCTGGATCGGAGACGGTTTCCAAGAATATCGGGGATGTCGTTGTGGACTAGAAGCTGGCGACTGTCCATTATTTTGTTATATTCTTTAACCAATGCATGTTCGCGGCGTAGGTTGGGTGGTGCTATATTACTAAGGGTAGGTAGCCACATTGTAGGGGTGGGCTTAATTGTGCCTGTTATCATACGCATAGTACGGTTTAGTTGGGTGTCGACCAGGTGGGTATGCCTGCTATTTAGCCACACTGGAGCACAGTATTCTGCCACCGGATATATCAGGCCAAGAGCAGAGGATCTTAATGTTGATGCTGTGGACCCCCATGTAGTGCCGCAGAGTTTCTGTATTATATTGTTGCGTGTTTTCAATTTTGCTGCTGTTTTCGTCAGGTGTTCTCTGAATGTGAGCGTTCTGTCTAGAGTAACCCCAAGGTATTTCGGGTATTTATTGTGTTTTAACAGCTTGTTATTAAAATATACTCGCAATTCTCTGTTTGCCAACTTGTTGTTTAGATGAAAAGCTGATACTTCAGTTTTTGTAGTACTTGGCTGTAGTCTCCATTTCTTAAGGTATTCGCTGAGGATGGATAAGTCATTCGTGAGAGTGATTTCTGTAGTTTCTAAAGATTGGTGGCTTGTTGCAAGGGTCCAGTCGTCAGCATATCCAAACTTCCGAGATTCGGTTTCAGGCATGTCAGCAATATAGAGGCTGAAAAGTAAAGGGGCAAGGACAGAACCCTGTGGAAGACCATTGTTAAGTTTCATCTGTCTACTCGTCTCCTTTCCCATTATAACCTGGAAGGCTCTGTTGGTCAGCATGTTGTCAATGAGGTTAATTATCTTTCTGCAGGGGATAATGCGGGCCAGTTTATATATTAATCCCTGTCTCCAAACAGTATCATATGCTGCTGTTAGATCTATAAATACTGTTGCTGTCTTTTGTTTCTTTTGAAAACTAGCTTCTATAAAAGTTGTTAATGACAGCACTTGGTCCGTACAGCTTCGATGAGGGCGGAAGCCAGCTTGTTCAATGGGGACATTTTCTAGTATCCTGTGACTAATTCTGTTGAGGAGAAGCTTTTCTAATAGTTTATATACCATGCTGAGTAGAGCTATGGGGCGGTAGTTTTCTGGCTTATCGTTTGATTTGCCCGGTTTCGGAATTGCAATTATCTTTGTTCGCTTAAGTGAGAAAGGAATGTTACCTGACTGAAGTATATCATTAAAGAACATTGCAAGCCACTGTTTCGTGTATGCACCACTGTGTATCAAGAACTCTGGATGGATACCATCAAAGCCAGGTGCTTTACCTGATTTCATTTCTTTCAGCGCATGTGTGATTTATTTTTGTTCTTCATATTTTGCACAATAAAATATTCGTTGTCGAAATAATCCAGCACAGGCGTATATTCGTGGAATAGGGTATATAGGGTTTTTCCTGTTAACATATTGATGTTTGTGGATTTAATGGCATTAAAATGTCAGAATTGAAAAAAAATGGAGTCAATGGATTTTCCCCGTACGCCCACGATATACTCTTCGTTCCCGCCGGAACATCTACTGTCACTCTCCGTTTTTGCCGCTCTCGTGCTTTTTGTCGGACTTCTTTCCATGTTAGGCCGACTTTTTCTGCTTCTTTAATAATTGTTTTGTTCCATGTATTTAACGCTCTCCTCTGTTTCCGTTTTCCTGGAGGTTGGAATTCCAATGCTTGTTTTGTTATGTCTGTGTCCGGCTTCCGCAGAGTATGGCCCATCCATTTCCATCTTCTCTTTTTTATTTCTTATTACAAGAACTACGATGGTAAAAATGTTTAAATGGGACATGTTAACGCGACGTTCATAAAACAGCAAAGGGCAGAGCCACACTAAGAGGACTCGCAGGAAGAAGAAGCAAATTAGCCATGAAAGAAAGTTGAGATGGTAAACAATAACTACATATATAATATATGCATCTCCTGCATGGGGACAGAAGTCACAGCAAGAAAAAAATAGATTTAAGCAGCACATAACAACTGCAAAGCTCGGAGAAGGTTTAAACTGGCGAAGTAGCAATAAGAGAACCTAAACGATGTAAAATAGTAATTAACGACGAAATAATCAAACAAGTAACAAATCACATACTATGATTTTTCTGACAGGCAAACTCAAGATAAATTTAATGTAATCGAATGAACTATTCTCCAATAAAGTATAAAGTCGTCCCAAAAACGCACCTCACAAATATTGACAATATCTCGGAATATATGGCTGAATTGTTAATATGATCGAGGTAGAAAAAAATAAAATAAATTGTATAAGTTGGATTTTGAGAACGAGTTCCAAAGTGGAAATCGAAACGTCAAAATAAACAATTTTTAACTGATATTGTAGTTAATTCAAATTAAAGTTAATTAAATATAGCAAATAAAATTAAAATACTACAATAAAATAACGAACGATATAAAAAAAATTATTTAACAAAAATTACAGATATACCGATAATAAGTTTAATCAGCATCTCACCATCTCAAGAAAAAATCAAAACAAGCAAGGGGAAAAATTTTAATGACACGAAATACGAAAAAGAAAAACAAGAAATATAAAAAGGGCAAATAAAACATTATTAAAAAATCAATTAAAATTATCAAAGCCCATTAAAATGATCAAAATGATAAATACCTTCATTAATGCCCCTGGGACAATTTAAAAATAAAAATGTCTTGTCGATGGTCATTATAACGTTTAACGTCACCAAATAATAATTTCTATAATTTGAAATATATAACAGCAAAAAATATAGTCGATAAGAAATTGTAATTATCGACTTCCTATCCCAAGGAGAATAATTTTATAAAATTATACTTAAATATTTGTGTAGTTGACATTTTATTAAGGGAAATATTTAACTGACATGAAAGCAAAGAAAATGTTCTCGAGTCTGTAATTACATAAAACCTTTTGGAAAATATAAATATAGATTTAATTACATATAACATAATTATCTATATAGACTATAAGGTCAGTAAAAGGTTGTCTACAACCAAAAGTCGTCCTCAATTAAAAATTCGATCTTTAGTCATGAATGGAATAATTATCATTTTTTAAAGTCAACTTTTTGACGAAAATTCTTTACTTATTTTCTCCACTCATTCCTATCCATCATGTCTTCTTCATTTAAACCTTTCTCTCAAGTCCTCTGACACAAAGTACTTTCACCTTCTCAGGATTTCCTCTACATTTCCTTCCCTCAGCTTATCACATCCTTCGTCCCACATAGTTTTCATTTCTACGTCTTAGGGTAAGAACAGAACAAGTGGGTCGCGGTGGAGGTGGAGGCAGGGCCGCATTTAGGTCAATTGACGCCCTAGGCAATTCTCTAGTAGCCGCCCTTTAAACATGTACATACCATTTTTACGAAAAAAAAATTGCAAGCAGAATTTTTTATTTAAATAAGAATACACTAAAAATGGATTTAAACTACGATGGATTTAAACTACCTTATAACAGAAAAAATTGTCATTCCAGTTCGGTCACATCAGAGATTTTTTTCTTGATTTTTCTTTGGCAAAATCATCTATAATGTCGTCATAATTTATCGCCTGTGTTACGTCACTTTCTACGGACCAAATCGACAAATTGTTAAGACGTTCTTGCGTCATACTTGATCGGAAGTTATTTTTAATTCTTCGGCGGACACGTTTGTAACTGGGATGCACGAATAAATGCGCAAAGCAATGACAAAATTAGTGAACATATCTTTCAATCCACTCTTCTTTAAATATTTAGATATGTCAATTGGTGATGTTATTGTGGTATCCAAATAACCCCTTAAATTAATGCATTCATGTATGAATTGTGTATCTAGGTCGTCTTTATAAATTTGTATAAGATTTTCAGTTTCTTAACAATAATTTCTTCATTGTTTAGTTTTGTCAAATCTGTTATAACACGAAAACGTTGATAAATAAGTTGATAAGATTCCAGATGTCTATTCAGGTCTCTTATCAGAGAGTCGATTATAATATAGAAATGTGTGGATTTTCATCTCATCACTTGCTGAAAAGTTTAGCTCATCATCGGTCCCCTCGTCAAATTGAAGTTTTCTGTTTTTCTTTCTTATTTCTTTATATGTTTTATTCGGCCACAATTTTTTGGCTTCCTCTTCGTAAATTGCAAAATTATTTCTGATTGACGTAAAGTAATTTGAAAGAGCTTCATACTCTTTAACGACAGAACCCAGATCCGTTGCAGTAGGCACAGCAGTAGGTAAATGACACCTAATAAAGCCATTTCAAAAGTGTCCATTTTTTTCAAATATAGAAAGAGCTTGATGTTTCACAGCTGCAGTTTGATATTCATCGTAGATATATTAAAAAGAGCATTTTTTATTTCGCCGAAGCCAGTGTATAACGCTTTAGTTGCGTCCATCTAGTTTCACTAAGAGATTTCACAGCAGGTGATTTTAAGTTGTCAGTCAAAATTTTCTATCTATATGTGGAAGCCGAGAAAAATGTATATAATTCTTGTAAAAAAATTAAAAAGGAAGTGGCGTTCAGACAGGATTCTGCTGCTAAAGATCCTACCAAATTGAGAGAATGTCCAGAGCAAGGTACGTACTCAGCAAGTTGATTGTAATTTTTTATTCTGGCCTGCAGTCCTGAATATTTGCCAGACATCATATTGGATGCGTTATTATATAACTGGCCGCGAAAATCACTTAAATCAATGCTCTAAAATCGAAATCACTGTCGATTCTAAGGCAGCAGATTCGTGACCTTCAAATGGAATACATTTAATAAATCTTTCAGTCGGCATACCATCACCAGAAACATACCGAACTAAAAATGCTAGCTGATCAACATGAGACACGTCTGGTATCGAATCAACTATTATAAAATAGTATTTTTCTTGCTTTAATTCTTGCATCAAAACTACTTATATTAGTTCCTAGCATATAGTGTTTGACAGATAATTACAGTTCCCTTGACCAATATTTCCAAATTTAGTAAGGTGCTCGCGTAAAAAAGGATCAAATTCTGCTATGAGTTCTAAACAACCTAAAAAATTTGCCGTTCTGAACTGATCCTATAGCCCGCCGCCTTTGCGGTGCTGCCGCGGCCCAATAATCCCTAAATTTACGACTTCCGTCATTTTTGAATGAATAGTGTTAAGAGAATGCAATTTGTTTTCTAGAAACGAATGCCCACTTCTATTCCATTGATGTTGTTCCTACTTAAATGTTGTTCGATTGTAATTTTTATATAGGTACAAATATTTTTTTGTACAGTATTTTTGCCGTCCTCTCATAATTTGTCACCCTAGACAACTGCCTATATTGCCTAATGGATAAAGCGGCCCTGGGTGGACGTCGCGGTCGATCTCGATATACATGTAAAACAAACACATTGTAGTGAATGGAAGAGAACAGTGCATATAAGTCGCGGAGGAGGTTTAGCGCGATACCATCCAGGAGGTTTACATCGATGCTTTTGAAAATCAAATGAGCTTGTTTTACATGGATGTCAACTGCGCGGCCTACAAGGATGCTTCCCTGTGACTGGTCCGTTTAAAGCCAAGTTGTCATTACCTGCGCTACCTGAGCTGATACTTTTTATATAATCCCTTTTTCGTATTCAGTTTATTTTTGAATTTCTGAATAAAATTCTGCAAATTTTTGAAATATGAAGGAGGATCTGATTATTTACAGCTGACATTTCATCACTATCATCACTTGCCTGACACAATATCGCAAAAGCACAGTTTTTTTGTCATTCAAATTTCATTAAACTACTTCACTTGATAGTGGTTCTAGCTCGACTGACAGCGCAGGTGACCTCCTTGCTATGTGCTGTCGATATCGACCGCGACTTAACTAGTAGCATTCACCGTGACCTACACCTCCACCTTGACTCACTTGTTCTGTTCTTACCCTTAGGCCCGGTACTTTATGTCTCGAGTAACAGGAGGTTACTTAACCGGGGTTTAATCGGGACCTCTTGCGTTGTAATAAATGCAATTATAATTATTATTATACTTATTTATAATTATAATAATACTTGTAATTGCATTTATTACACCGTAAGAGACCCTAAAGAGATACCGATTAAACCCCGGTAACTAACCGGCTGTTAATCGAGACATAAAGTACCGGGCCTTAGTGTCCTTTTCCTGAAACCTCTTTTTATGCCACACTTCATCATCGTACACTAATGCAGGCCTCACCACACTCTTGTATCTTTCCTTTCAGCCTTCAATATTTTTCGAATTACAGAATACTCAGCTCATTTGCTTCCAGTTAGACCAACCAGCCTGTATCTTGTGAGCAATTTCCTGATCTAGTGCTCCATTATCCGTTATGTAAGAGCCAAGGTATTTAAATTCGTCTACTCTTCCTAGTTTTACCGCAAGCAATTCGATATCTAAAACCATTCCTGGTTCTACCAACCACATATACTCAGTTTTCAACCTGCTAACCTGAAGTTCTCTCTCTTCAATAGCTCTGCTCCAACCCTCCAACTTCTCCGACATTTTTTTATTCTCCTCTACTACCACGATATCTTCCTCAAAGAGCATCAAGACCAAAGAGACTCTCTCTTACCTTTTATCACTATATCCATAACAGGAGTAAAAAAGTAGTGAATAACCTTGCGCAAAGCACCTCAGGTACGACCACTGGAAAACTGTGGGTCAATTTGACAGAAGTCCTTACTTTGGAGTGAATGTTAACTGTGCACACTTATATCCGTAGTATTGTCGGGAGATAAATGTATTATATAATTAACTGTGCACACTTATATCCGTGTTAACTGTGCACACTTATATCCGTAGTATTGTCGGGAGATAAATGTATTATATAATTATATTTTAGTGTAAATAGTGTTGTATAAATAAACTAGAATAATGTAAATAAACTAAAATAAAGACTAAACAAATTAACCCTTGAAAGTCAATAAGAAATTAAAACTGTCAACTATCTGAATTATGCATGTATTTTAGTGTCCCAATATACACTTAATAGTTGTTCGGGCTCGTAATATTAAAATATTACAAAAATAGCTTCAGAACAACAGGAAGTAGGGTTAGACCTAGCACGATATTTGTACGGATTACCTTTCTCTGTTTGATACTATGAGTGTGTTTAGGTCAAACGATTCTTCTTCGCATGACTCAATGGTGAGAGATTGGGCGAACTCAGATTGATCATACGGTTGTTGTGTTTTCTGTAAAATGTAACTGAAAGTAGGCGAGCAAAATAAAAGGATATTTCAAAGAAAACCTTTTTAAAATAAAATGCTGTCATTTCTCTCTTGAATTAAAAGCAAACTAAAGGTTTATTGTATTAAATATAAAATTAAATAATAATAGTACTTTTGAAATATTCTACTCACCAATTAAAACGATGTAAATAATGTTAACATACCTGAAAATTAAAAACAAAAGTGAGATATAATGATAACTACGGTTATAAATAATATATATTCACGTTTAGTGTTCAAAAATAATAATCTACTATCATAAAGAACAAGTAAAATTTTCGTTTGTATAATGGTATAAATTTTTTTTTGTAATAATCTACTAATTCAATGTGCTCTTTACATAAAATTTGAATATGTGTTTTAATAATTTTTAATACTACATACACAACAATAAACAGGTATACACTTCATAAAAAATGATATACACTCGCCTTTAAGTATTTAAACATATAATATTTGTGTTTCATATTTCATTTAAATTTATTATTATTATATAGAATAGGCATACAATTTTTATTTAACATTATTTACATTATAATTGTTTGGAAAAGTATGTAGTAGATTTTAAATTCATTTTTAACATAATAATATGACCTTACTTACATATTTTATTTTAATGTTCTTTTTCTTTTATTTTATATTTAATGTTTTACAACTAAAAGTGATTTTTTGGTAAATATCTGTTTTAATTATACAGTGCTTTTCAGATAAAACTATCCACCCTAAATAACTTTTGAACTACTGATTTTAAAAAAAAGCGCAAAAACACGTCAAATAATATTTGAGGGGGGAGATATTATGTAATATTTAAGCTCTCCGGGAAAGGCACCCTCTCACCCTCCGTATCATCCATTATTTTTTTAATTACTTCCACCTATTTTTATTTTAAATTTGGATTCAAATATTTGCACTCATTTCAAAAATGTTTAACACATGGTACTTAAAGTGATCTGTTTATGAAAAAAAAATAAATACAAAAACAAGAAAACTGTATTGAAAAAATATTAGTTTTTTTTAACAATTTTATTAATAACATTTAGAATTAACATTTTACTACTAAAAATTTTAGCAATAATTATATTATTATTCAAAATTTTAACAATAATAATTAAACATTTCAACAGTCCATTTGAATAATTATGGGACTAAAAAAAAATAAGGAAAATTGCTCCATGGAAATCTGAGAAAATGCATTTTTTTAACCTTTGAACCGATTTTGAACTTTGAGATTCCATCTTCTCCGACCTGATTTTTGATTAAAATTTTGGTATTTTTGGTATTTTTCACTCGTAATATCTTCGTAATCTCTTATTGCAGCTTGCTTTGCAATAAGATCTGTCTCAAGGGAACTCAATTTAGCATCTTCTAAAATAACATATTTTTATTATTCGAGTCTCATCTTCGATATGGTCTTCCTTTTTGGGGTTCTAGTACAGCTGCTCAATTTGAGGTTATTTTTAAATTGCAAAAAAGAGCAATAAGGTATCTGTTTGGCCTCAGAAGATCTACACATTGCAGAAGTTACTTCAGGAATCACGGAATAGGGATGTTCACTAATTTTCAAATATAGTTAAATTCAATAGATTACAAGGTATATAAAAACGTAACAATCATAAAACTGTTTAAAAATGTATATTTTTTAAGATAAATGAGTTCATAATGTTGATTTTCTTGGAGGCTAGAAAAACGGTACCCTGCAGCGAGGCTACAGTCTGTGACGTCAGCAGTCGTAACGTCTTTGATCGACGACTAGTTTTGTATACTTATTTACTCAGTGTATTTGAATGTTCGCAGTTTTTTACGTATTTAATTATTAAAAATAAAGCCAAATAAGTGGTGTTTTGTTCCTGGGTGTGTAAATACATCAAAAAACAGTTCTGACAAGATTTTTATTACCGTTCCAGCCAATTTAAAACAGAAAAAGAAATGGTTTGTTGCAGCTAGAACTTAAAATAACTAACTTAAAGAACTAACTTAATAAAATAAACATTATAGAAGTTTTCCAGAGACTTTCGGCCCTTGGTAATAATGTAATTGTTCTTTCTACATATACATTTTTCAAAAATACTTATTAGTTTTCTCAGGATTCGAAAAAAATGAATGAATTTAAATAGCATTGGACCAAGATTTTGCACCTACCCCCTTAAAGAGTAAATGAAAAAGTTTCGGGACCTCAAATTTGTATTCCTTAAACTGGGATATTCCTAAAAACGGGATTCTAATAATACATACAGTAAAAGTAAACCTTGAAATAACTACATGTGGATGTAGGTATGACTTTATATTATATTAAAATCATTAATAATTTAGTGAAAAGATTGGTTGAAATGAAAATGTATAATACCCAAGTTCAAAAATATTTTTTACCTTGGAACAGTTGTCAACTCGAAATATGAAACAACCGAAATAAGATCTAGAGTTAAAAAGGACATAGCAACATTTAACAACATGCATGAGAAATATTTTCACCCATTGCGACATAATATCTCTCCCACTAAAAATGCGGCTGCTAAAATGATATTATTTCCGGTCTTGCTATATGGCGCAGAGGCCTGGACAATAATGAAAAAGCTAGAGGCATTCGAGATGTGGGTGTACCCACGTATCCTCAAAATATCCTGGGCGACCCACACCAACGTACAGGTATTGCGTCGAATGGGAAAACAAAAAGAAATCTCTTTTACAATTAAGAAACGAAATCTTAAATATTTCGGTCATATCATGAGGCATGATAAATATCGTATACTCCAACTGATAACGCAAGGTAAAATAGAGAGCAAACGCGGACCCGGAAGAAAAGACACTCATGACTTAAAAACTTACGCCAATGATTTGGACAAAAATCGATCGAGTTATTCAGAAACGCCTCAAATGAAATTAAAATTGCCATGATGATAGCGAACGTCCACAACGGACAAGGCACATGAAGAAGAATAAAAATATTTTTAATACACCTAACCAAGGTAAAGTAATAACCAGCCAATGTATGTATACAATATGCATGCGTACAATGCATGCATACAACTTTCTCTATTTTTTTTTGTGGAGTATTAAGCATTTATTTTTTTAGCTTAAAGAAGACATGGAAAATTATATGGAATATACACTCAGTAAAGCTGTGGTAGATTTATTTTTTTACGAGATGCAATAAATCATACACCATTGTTACATCTACACTACAGTCGGTAGTTTATACGAATCGGCTTTCTGAAAACCTTCTTCCATATTCCATTTTATTTGTTTATTTTTGTAAAACCCAAAATATGTCCTTACAAACAGTCTATCCACTTTAAACTAAACAAATTCACTATAAAACTCCACTTTAACCCTGATAAAACAAGAAGAGAACAAAATAAAATGACCTGAAACGTCAAACAGGTATTAAACAGTAACACTACGAGAATGGCGCGCGCTTGGGGTATGCAACTAGTGACGTCAGGCCAATAGAGAAGCGTTCTTGAAATTTAAAATAATGCTAGATTTCTAATAAAGATTTTTTATAGAAAGGCTTTTTCAATTTTGTTGAAATTTTGGACAATTATTCCTAGGGTGTTTCTTAATCGTTTTACATGTTTGAAATGACTTTTTAATTTTTTTGTGAACATCCCTATTTTAACACTTCCATCTTTATATATTCTAGAAACGGTTTGTTTAATTCGTAAACACCTTCATGCCTTTCCAGCAAGGCCCAATCATCTTTACTCCACCAGAAATTCAATCTTTGATATTTATTTACCGATCCCATGGACTGAGTTAGTAAAGAAATCTATATTATATTTCGCAAAAAAACTTTACAACCATCTGCCTTTACAACTTAAATCTGCAACATCTTTCCCAAAATTCCGTAAACTGACAAAAGCCTATCTATCTGAAAGACCATATTATTCAATAGAAGAATTTCTTAATGAATAACTAAGAAAATTGGGTTTCATACGCAGTAGCTTAAACTGTCAATTCCTAATGTTGTATTTTAGTTGTTGTAAGTATGTTCAACTTTCAATTTGCAATGTATATAAATTTTGCAATTAATTGTTTTTGTCTTTGGTTTTATATCTTATTTACTGTATATTGACGATTTATCTAATTTTATTGAATTGTAGTTGTTATTTGTTATTTCTTGTTGATATTATTTTTCTTTTGACTGTATGTAAGCTTTGTCCATAAAATTGTAAAAATTTTCAGTGACAATAAAGCATATTTCTATTCTATTCTATTCTAATACTGATAGTGTTTATTATTATAATAATATATTATGTTATGAGTCTCTTACAGATATGAAAATTTGTGTGTAGAAAGAGGACCGAAATAAAAAGGTGCTGTTTCGAAAGTTACCATCGTGTTGTTAAATCTTGAGCGGTTGTATCTCAGAAACCGCTCCTAGTAGTAAAACATTTTTTTTAAGTAGCGTCCTGCTGTGTTCTTTTTAATACCGATTTCATAATTTAATTTAGTGGTTGCCGAGATAGTCTATTTGTTTATAAGCCAAAGAATTATTTATGATTTTAAAATATTCCTGAGGCTGCTTAAATAGTCCAATTTCAAATCTGTAAAGTACATTAGATAGGTATAAGTGCCTTTTTATACAAAAATTATAGTTATTCTTACGTCATAATTACACTCTGGGCCAAAATTAACCAGCCATCTCGAAAATGGGTCACTATTGATGTCTTATATCTCCTAAACCTGTTGATTTTTTAAATATGTTATAGCCTTATTCGTTGACAATATCGTTATAATAATATTGTTGCTAAGCAGGTAAATTTTCATTGTATACCAGGTGTACGAATCAAACTGCGTTTTTCTCTTAAAGTTTGCATCACCCTGTGGAATATTCTAGCAATTGTAGAATATTGAAATTAAAATCTAACTATAGCCTCATGCTTTCTCAACATTTTGTTTTTTGATTGATTCGCTTATGTTGGATAATAAAAAAGTTAGGTGCTTTAACAACTAGAGTTAGTGTTTTTAAAAAATGTTGGCAAAGTTTAAGGGAAAAAATAAGACAGTTTGCTTTATAAACTTATGTCCGCAAATGCTTCGTTTCCGGGATAGGGCGTGTTGAAGTTTTTCTGACAAACTGACGATTTATTTATTGCTTTAAAACCGGTTAAGATATGCAAATGCAATTTGGTGGGTTAATATTCACCATTGGCGCGCATACGAGTAATATGAGCCATCATATTACCCGTATGCGCGCCAATGGTGAATATTAAATGTTTAATTGTATGCCAAAAAATGTGCAATAAATATGTCTTAAAACCCACCAAATTTTATGTAACGATATTGTCAAGGAATAAGGCTATAACATATTAAAAAAATCACTTAAATCGGATAACAGGTTTAGGAGCTATAAGACAAGTGTATTATGGTTATTTAGGGCAGTCAATGAGGGTATTTGGCTCCGAATTCCATCCTACTACATCGATTTACTTGATATTTTCACAGTAAGTAGGGAATAGCTCAAGCAACAAAGTCTACACTATGCCGATGTGTTATTTTCAAGTTGAATACACCGATTTGAGCATGCACCAAAAAAACAAACTCTTTTCACCTACCATATCTCTTTTTGCGTTGTTGAATTATGACTAGAAGACTTGTGAAGGAACTAATCTCTTTGTTTTTTATAAGCTACAAAAATGTTTTATATAGTGTCTTTAGTTAGATGCATAGTTTTTAAGGTATTCTCAAAAAACCGTTCGAAAAGGTGTTACGTTTCAATGAAAATGGCCAATTTTCAACCACGAATAACTCAAAAAGTATTGAGTTTTCAAAAAAAATATAGCATAGTTTTTGCTTAAAATTAGGTTCTCTAGTATGATGTAATGTCAACAATGTACTCTACTATTATAAATTTTCTAGGGTATTAATTTTCTAGTAAAATTAGTAGCTATAAATCATTATTTGCATTGCAAATGTTTTCGGTTGTAAAGATAATATTAAAGAAAGGACTCTGTACATGATGATTAAAAAGAGGTTTTATTATTTATTTAATATTACAATATAGTCGATATGAAAAAAAGAAAAGTGCATGTGCCATAACTATGGTAAGTACATTAAAGAAAAATAGTTTTTGGTTTCCTATTACGTTATATTGGCCAATAATTATGGAAATGAGACTCATTATTATTAACAATTAGTTATTACGATGAGATTAAAAGCAGTTATTGTTACAGAACCAACTTATGCAAGTAGGTTGATGATTAACAAATCTGTTAGTGTGTTAACTGGCTTTGCTATCTACAATAGAGGTCCGAAATGTCTCGTCTCCTGAGCCAGTTTAGAAAAAAACTGCTTATGGTTTTAAAATCTTACACGTTTAATATATGAGAGTAAGGGTTAGTAGATCTACTTAAACAGAGACGAGCACAATTTTTTTTCATCCAAAGGTGCGTACTGACTAGAGCATTTTCTTCACAACGAACCAAACGAACCGAACAAGCCTATCGCTCACAAACGCTAGTAAATGTTCAAGTTATTCGAAGTTTTCGTGATCTTGCCAAAATATGTACCTATTTTAATTTGGAAGACTTTTTGCCTTCCTGTAACAACTTTTTTGTTAAATTCCAACGGGATTGAATTGGTGAGACTAGAAACTAATATTTAAACCTATAAGTTATTTTTAAAAGGGATTTTATAAAAAGTTCGACAAAACGTCTGTTTTGTGGGTGAATTTACCCATTAACCATGTACTAAAAAGGTAGTTATTTTTAGTTTTTAGAGCTCTATTTAGTAGTCGTATATATATTACCAGCCAAACTCGATTTCAGGGCAAACTAGTTTAGGATAAACTAGTATGGCCTAGGCCAAACTAGTTTGTCCTATCGCGCGTAGGCCAAACTAGTTTATCCTGAAGTGTATGTTTTTATACCAGGATAAACTAGTTTAGCTTAGTTTAAACCAATTTAATCTAGTCAAAAGTACATACTTAATTAAAGATTTGTTGCTGATTTAAATGTAAGTTTAGAAGACAATATTAAGAGTTGTAAGACTTTTAAGTATTTAGGGTAAATGATAAAGCGAGATAACACTTGTATAGAAATGAAAATAGTACGGGGAAAACAAGCCACGAAAGCACTCCATGGAGTGATATGGAAGAACACTCTAACTAAAGAAAACAAAAAAGGATTTTTCAGGACATGGAGCTGAATATTACCCTACAATAGCGGAAGAATGGCCAGTGACAACAATAATACGAAATAAAATACGAACAGTTGAATCTGAGTTTATGAGAAGGTGTCTACAAATTACCAAGTAGGATAGAATATGAGCAGAGGAAATATGAAACAGAATAGAAGTAGAATGTTAAATTACAAAAGTAGAGCCCTGAAATGGTACGGGCATGTACAAAGAATGCCGGAGCACAGGTGGCCGAAAAGATTACTGGACTGGGACCCGCGGGGAGGAAGACCTGCTGTGAGATGGAAAACTCAGATAGAACATGCTATGATAGATACGAGACCTCAGAGATGGCGACTGGGAGAACAGAGTGCTATGGAAGACGAAAACGGCAAACTCATAATGGGAAAAAGCCAAGAAGAAGAAAGTAATTCAGCGAACTAGTATGGCTCAATATAAATAATAAATTGAATAAAATACTTTGTTCTTGGAAAAATAATCATTTTTATTAAAATTATAATTATTCGTAACAAACAAACAATAATTTTGAGTTATATTCGCGGTCGAACGGACAGACAGCCTAGGTCAAATTTCTCACCTTTAGTACCATCTACCTGGTATAATGACGGAGGAGTTGAGTTCACGAACAGACAGACAGACGGACGTGAATAATTCAATGTTTTCACATTTTTTTATGTTACTGTTTATGTATGTTTGTTTATGGTTTTTTTTTCGTCTAATAAGCGATTCCTGGTGCATATTGGGTACCCTGTCCAGTAAAAGCTGTAAATAGTCAATGGCCAAAGCTTTTTTTTTTAATATTTCCCCTTTTGATGTCCTGCTGTTCCTTCTTGTGGCTTTAAATACGAGATTCCTCGATATTTTCCGACCAACTCGTTGGTATTTCTCCAATTATTGCAATACATCACTAGATTTTAATTTTTTGCATAGTGACTGGGTAATTCAGAATTGTTTTCTACAGTAAACTGATTCCCTTTAAATTGTCTTTGAATATTATGCTTATTTCAATAGGTCCCCTTACTTCGACTGTCTTTTAAATGACCTCCAGATCCAGTCATTTTTTCCGATTATTAAACAAAAAATTATTAAAACAACTGCTTAACGTAGGTGTCTATACATATCATCTTCATTCGATGTAAAATTTAGCATATTTTCGTATTTCAAACTTCGTTGATAATTTCAACAAGCATTATTTTCTCTATTATACAGTAATGGAGAAATTTATATGGCACAATGCACAGGATTTTAATCAAATTTAACCGCTTATACTAGAAAGCCGCATATATAATTATGTTACGTATGCTGAAAGCTCTTACAAAGTAATTTTCAAGTAGGCATGAAAGTTTTAACGATTGTGAGCGACTTCCTGACTGCCGAATTATCTATCTCCGATTAGAAAATTTTGAATATGTCCTAAAATGTATAATATAAGTAAAAAATTATATGCGCTAATTATTATTTTTCGATAAAAATAGTTATTTATGAAACAGTTCGTGAAGTATGCTTTTTGCGAACGCACGCGATTTTTAGAGCACGAGCGACAACGAAGCGAGTGCTATACATCGCGTAAGTTCGCAAAAAGTACTTCACGCACAGTGTCATAAAATATTTTATCTACGATAAACAAATAAAAAAACTGTAACTCTTCGTCACTGGAATTCATTTCTATTCTACAATTTTTAGAACTTTGTCATTTAAAAATCCTAACTACTTTCAAACCACAAAACTGTCAAAAATTTTGTTGTAAGTCGTTGCTCATATTGTCATCACCATGACAACGCGAAAGTTAAGAATATTTGATTATATGAAAGTGGGCCAAAAAACCCATTGAAACTGTGCGAAAAAGTAAATCCCATTTAAAATACATTGTTACTTCACGCACACTTTAAACCCTTCACGCACTGCTATCTATAATGACAGTTTTCACAAACTAAAAACTTATACATAATATAAGTAGTATTTTTATAGTAGATATATAGTAGACATATAGTAGATAAAATGTATTTTTTCTACGGCCGTGCTAAATCTGCCACTTTCCCGCACGCCTTTCGTTTCCGAAAGTTGCACTTTTCCGCACGGCGTGCGGGAAAGTAGAATACCTTGTGATATGGCATTATAATATATTATAATACGTGCAATAAACTAATAGTTAGATATTATTTACTAATTTATTTAAAATTTATCTTATTTTGTTCAAGTTTTAATGAAATTAACGTGACAATTCGTTGAAATACAATTATTTTGACATAATATTAACAAGTCAAATCAGTAGACAATAACAATGGTTTTGAATCATCGTCATGTAAACAAATATCGTCATCATGGTAAGCAATTATATTGAAAATTTGGTTTTGACAATCTTGTCAAAGAATTAATTTGTGTGTTTTCACTCCTACATAAAAATTGATATAACTCTATTTGTTGTGGCTTTTTTCCAAACGTACGGCCCTAGAAAAAATATTGTTCCTAACTCATGCGGAAAGTGTCTTCCTCGCACTCGACTGCTTGCCCGAACTCCGCTGCCGCGTCGTTCGGGTCAACGGCAGTCTAGTGCGTGAAAGTATCACTATCCGTACTAGTTAGGAAAATAACTATTCTTTTTAAATGTTGCGATACTTCTAAATAAATGCTGTTCCCTCAAGTAATTCATTTTTGCCACTGTCACTTTTGCCTTGTCTAATATACACATAGTTTCATCGCCTAAAATTATGCTCATTTTCATAGTTGATGTTTTCGTGAGCAGAATAACGGATTCTGCTAATTTTTTTTTATTATTTTAACTTTCTCTTCCGTACTTACACAGTTGAGCATTTTTTGTAGTTATACTTTCTTATGTTAAGTTTGAGACACCCTCTAAGAAAGAAAAGATACAAAAGTAAGGTGGGTATACATCGAAATTATGTCACAGGTATAATACAGATCATCCCAAACCCTTTTTTCAATGTGTCACAGATTATCGAATTCTCTCTAACGCACTACAGTTGGAAGTGATAGAAAAAGACGTATCTTTGTCATTATTATACATTGAACTTAGAAAATTATTTGTTCCTTGACGGCTATTTGCATATTAAAACGACTTATAATTATAGATTTATAATTGGTTGCAGATTACAATACTCTAAATAGATAACCAATCAATGATGTGAATAAAGATAATTTGACACAAAAGTAATCGATTGTGACAGTATGTTTACAATATCATAGGTAAAATGACAATTGTAATTTCTAGGTTATCATTTTTCAGCGACCTAAACATAAATATTTTATGTCATTGGCATAGTCGGACATTGTATAGTGAAATTTGATTTTATATTTATTTACTTTTACATTAAAATATTTTAAATATTAATATTCTGGCATATATTTGTATAAATATTGATATTTTTATAAATATAAATATAACTATTCTGACAAAAAACTGTCAGATTTAACTAAAATGTCAGGTAATGATTTGAGACTTTCTCAAAATCCTATATGACGTCAGAATTGATGGTTCAATGAAAAAAAGGGTTTGGGATCATCTGTAGTCTCATATTTTGTGAACATTTTACTTTTTTAATTTCTCTGGCATCTTTAAAAACAAAAAAGAATACGGATTTATTCATTAGCATGTATTTTAACTAAAACAATACTAAATTAACAATAATTAATAACAACAGTTAACCAAACTTGAAAAACACAAAGAAATAGAACGTAAATAATATCGCGTGTTGCATCTTTTATTCTAATAACAGCTTCACATCGCCTAGGCATGCTGGATATTAAGCAGACTATATGATTTTGGTCTATGGAGTTTCAGATAGAAATATCCACAGTTTCTTATATATCTTGCAGGGAAACAGAAAGAGGCTGACGAAGTGTTAATTTTCTACCGACAATATCCCATAAGTGATCAATAGGGGCCATGTCCAGACCGAGACTATGAGGAGGATAATTCAATATCTGAATATTTACTTCACTTAAATATGGAGTAACGACATGCGATACGTGAGGAGACTATGTCTTGTTATACACTAAGATGAAATTATTTCCTATATAAAGATAAGTGCGCAAGGAACCAGGTGTTCAAAGAAAGAAAATATGTGTAATGTACCTCTCACTACTAAAAGAGCCTCCACGTAAAGACACCAAATCCGTACTTACTTTCAAGCAAATTCCACCCCAAAACATCAGAGCCTCCATTACATAATCTCGTCTCTCTAATATTGCGTTGTGCATACCGCTCACTTGGTCAACAAATAATTCTTATACCTAGAGGTTGACTAGAACTGATAACGTTATGTGCCTTTTGTTTATAAAGTTTTGTGAACTGTTATATTTTATTGTTAATTTAGTTTGTTAATGTTAAAATGAAAGCGAAGAATATGGACTATCTTTGAACATAAAGAAAACTAAATTTATGGTAATATCGAAATCAACACGAAATGTCCAAAATTTATATTTACACAATGAAATTATCGATCGAGTTAGCAAATACAAATATTTAGGCACTTTAATAAATGAAAACAACGATAGCTCAACAGAAATCAAAATAAGAATAGAAAAAGCCAGATCCATATTCACTAAAATGAAGAGAGTGTTCTGTGGAAGAGATTTGAGCCTTGAAATGAAACTTCGCCTGATGAGATGTGACGTACTTTCTGTACTGTTCTACGGGATGGAGTCATGGACGCTGAAAAAGATTGATACCAAAAAATTAGAGGCATTTGAACTGTGGATGCATCGCAGAATCTTGAGAATATCATGGACGGAGAGAGTCACAAACGTCGAGGTCTTGAGAAGAATGAATAAAGAAAAGGATATTTACGATCAAAAAACGAAAACTGCAATACTTGGGACACATTACAAGAAGCGAAAGATATGAACTGCTTCGAATAATTATGCAGGGGAAGATAGCAGGAAAAACTTCCATAGGAAGAAGACGAAACTCATGGCTAAAGAATCTACGGGAATGGTATAGCTGCAGCAACAACGAATTGTTTCGGTCAGCAGTTTCGAAAATTCGTATAGCCCTGATGATCGCCAACCTTCGAAACGAGGATGGCACTTGAAGAAGAAGAAGAAGAAGAAGAATGTTAAAACAGGTTAAAGAATAAAACCGTCTATTTCCTTTGTTTCTAAAGATATCAGGAACATTTCTTTTCTTCCACACGGTATAAGTTAAAAAAAAAAGTATCAGTAAACATTTCCTCAACTGTATAAATAATACCAAAGAAGCATCTAAAATAATAAAAAAAGCGGAATCCATTAATCTATCCACTAAATAATCAACTATGAAAATAAGCTATAAGGTGATGCATAACTATAGGTGATGCATAACTTTTGAAACTATACCTATGTAATATGTTTGTAATTAATATCACCAAAATTTGCATAAATCTATATACAGTGCGCTGGAATAAATGTTACCCCCCCTTATTAACTTATTTATCTTTAGCACATAAGCGAAACGCTCGGACAGGTCGATTTTTAAAATAATCATAGTATATTATAGCATCAATGTTTCGAACTTTCTCTGATCCCTCTTCAGGTGACAGGCACAACTGATTTTTTTAAATGGGAAAGTACATGATGTGGCACCTCATTTAAATGCTTTTGAAATACTGATTACAAAAATGTATAATACTTTAATCCTTTTAAGACCGTAGGCGCAAAATTTCTTTCGAATTATTTTTTAAACTCATTTATTTTTTTCGAATCCTGAGAAAACTAATAAGTATTTTTGAAAAATTTAAACGCATAATGAAATATTACAGTATTATCGAGGGTGGAAAGTCCCTGAGAACTTCTATAATGATTATTTTAATAAGTCACAGGGGTGAAAAAAGAGAAAATTTGAAAATTTAGTCTGATTTTTAATTTCAAATATATCATTCAAAAGAAACTTTTTTTTATTCTAAGGGACTTTCAGCTCTCGGTATTAATGTAATCTTTCATTCTGCGTTTAAATTTTTCAAAAATATTGATTAGTTTTCTCAGGATTCGAAAAAAATAAATGCGTTTAAAAATAATTCGAACGAAATTTTGCGCCTACGCCCTTAAAAAGGAATACATTTTTGTAATCAGTACTTCAAAAGCTTTTAAATGAGGTGTCACATGATGTACTTTCCCATTAAAAAAAATCAAAGTTGTGCCTGTCACCTGAACAGGGATCGCGTAAAGTTCGTAACATTGATGCTATAATATACTATGATTATATTAAAAATCGACCTGTCTGAGCGTTTTGCTTATGTTCTAAAGATAAATAAGTTAATAAGGAGGGGTAACACTTATTCCAGCGCACTGTATACAAAGCTTGTTATGCTAACAATTTGTCTTAGTAGTCTATTTATCCCGTCAAACACTAAAACATTATTTGTTATAACGTCTTAATTGCTGTTGTTGACACGTTCTAAAATGACATAGTTATTGGAAATATACGTCAGTGACAGAAGCATGCATAGAACAATCCTTCCACAATAATAATACAAGATTTCAACTCAGTTCAACCACAAACAGAATAGGAACCGATGTGACAATTCAACAAAGAACTTTCTGTAGACAAATGATGCAGTTCACTTTAAACACGTATGATGAGAGTTTAACGATACTATAATCCTGATATAATCCTGAGAAAACTAATACATAATTTTGAAAAATTTAAACGCAGAGTGAAAGATTACATTATTGCCGGGGGACGAATGAAGCAGAATAATTGATGCAGAATGAAGTACCATTTTTCGCCTTATGAACAAATAAATTATCTGCACCTTTACAAAAAACAAAATATACCTTATGAAAGGTTAGGTGAAAACAAAAACATCTTAAAAAAGGTTGTACGACCCACAGAACCGGAGATATATTTTTTCAGTTTAATAACATGCATTAAATTTATATTTTTAAACAAGTAATTGGACTTCGTAAGTCCTAGGTGTTCACCCAAAGTAATCAAAAGTAGAACTGGAAGTCGTTATTTGAACTCTTCGTGTAACTTTGCGTCGATTGATATATGTACAATTTAACTAATTTTGAGTCATCTTCATATTCATATCATATTTTGAGTAACTTTAAAACAGTACTTACGGTTGTAACTCTAAAACCGAAGTCCGACGTCAAATTTCTCATCTTTATACTATCCTTGGGTTATAAGCTTTCATTCGACACCTCATTTGTCATTTTGTCTGTATTAATAACGGAGAAGTTGTATTAGCGGATGGACGGACAGACGGGCAGACAGTCATGAAACCGGAGATATAAATTTGTTCTGGTCTTGCGAAGGCGCGTCGAATAATATATCACTTGTACTATTTCGGTGAGTTTAAAACAGTATTTTCGGTCGCATTTCTAAAACCGGAAGTCCTTGGTCAAATTTCTAACCTTTAGTACCATCCTTAGATTATAAGCTTTCATTTGACACCTCATTTGTCATTCTTCCTGGTATAGTGACGGAGCAGTTACATTCGCGGTCGGACGAACAAGCAGACACAGTCTAGGTCAAATTTCTCACCTTCAGTATTATCCTTTAATTATAAGCTTTCATTCGACACCTTATTTGTCATTTTACTTGGTATAGTGACGGAGGCCGACGGAGTTACATTTGCGGTAGGACGGACAGACAGCCTAGGTCAAATTTCTCACCCTTACTACGATCATTGGATTATAAGCTTTCATTCGACACCTTCTTTGTCATTCTTCCTGATATAGTGACGGAGGAGTTATATTCGCGTTCGGACCTTTAGTAAAATCCTTGGATTATAAGCGTTCATTTGACACCTCATCTGTCATTCTACCTGGTATAGCTACGGAGGAGTTATATTCGCGGTCAGACGGACAGACAGCCTAGGTCAAATTTTTCACCTTTAGTACCATCCTTGGATTATAAGTTTTCATTTGACACCTCATTTGTCATTCGACCTGGTATAATGACGGAGGAGTTGAGTTCACGGACAGACAGACGGACGGATGGACGGACGGACAGACGCGGATAATTCAACGTTTTCACATTTTTTCAAAATTGGTGAAAACAACAGCGCAATTGTTTATAAACATTAAAAGCTAAAATTTGGAAAGTTTTTTAAAGCTTCAGTTTTTCAGTTAAAATTTAATCAAGTTTAATATAATAATTATGTATAACTATCAGTGCGAAAACTTGTTAAAGTTGGTAAACCAAAATGTAACTAAATAATTTTGAAAGAAAATAAAAAAATTTTTTTATTATTCTTGTGACTTTTTCGTAACATGATTACAGTAAAATGCAAAAGAGAACAATTACATATGCCGAAAATAGCCAATTTTAGCGTTTTTGAGGCCATTTTTCAACAGGTTGGACATCGAATTTAAGAAAAACAAAAAATTAAGATGGAATCTTGACACGTTTCTTACATGCAATGTAATAAAACCAAATTGTAGTGTAGAATACTTTTCTTTTATAAAGAAAAGTTATAAAGTTAACGTAAAAATGCAGCGTTCTAAATTCTTTTCAAATCTGTAAATGAGAGATATTTGATTTTGCCCAAGAAATGTTTTTGGTGTTACTACTGCTCGAAAATTAAAAATATTATGTAGGTATATCCAAAACGAGTTTTTAGCTTAATCACCTAACTTTGCGTAATATTTTTAAGCGATTAGGAGAGCCGGAAAGTTTAAGCGCCAACGTGATATAGGACGACCTAAACAAATGTCTGTCAATAAGGAAGGGTAAATTGTAATGGGAATTGAAGGCAATTCTGAACTAACCTCGCAACGTTACAACAATAATAAACCACTGTTCAGTTTAGCGAATTCAAGAAAAGAAAAATTGGAAGATTTAACATGTTGTTCCTGTTTATAACTTAAAGCTAAACGATCTGTGTTTGGGAAAAGTATTTAGCATTTATTTATATATATTTTATCTTTAATGTTGGAATGGCCCGGATAGCTCAGGAAGTATTTTTTTTGTTTTATGGCATAGACTTGGGTGTCAATTAGCCAGTCACAACTTTTTGTTTTCTATTCATACATAAAGAAGGCAATGAGGTCCTTAGAGTTCCATAGCAAACTCTTCCACAGCTCTCTACTCAGTTCAAAAGCTGCAGCTAGCCGCTATGGACTCTCCAAGTTGCTCACCACATTTTTCCATTATACATCTTCTTCTTCTTCTTTTTTCATATGTACATAATATATCAAATTATCAGGATTAAAAGTTTAGAGGTTAATTTTAGTTTCACAGATAAATTTCATTAAACAATCATATATATTTTTGCTATTCAGAGACAATAGATGGGATACATTGAAAGGTGGAAAAACATTACATCAGGGCTTCCCAAACTTATTCGTCCTATGACGCCCTTGGGACTTTGCTATTTTTTTGCGACGCCCCTCAACCGAATCCCCAATAATACTTACCAATTTTAGACTTTAGTACTAGCCTAGTAACAGGTTATAGTTATATCAAATACACTATTTAAACAGTTATAATTTTTATTAGAAATTGAAAACGAAATCAAGACATAGGCACAAAAAAGGAATATTTATTTATGTAATAGTCTGGTTAATGTGAGGGAAGTGCTTGCTTTTTGAGCATAGCTATGAAACCGGGCCTCCAATATGGAAATTGTCACTCTAATTTCTTTTTCTAAGTTTATGTTTAACCTGTACTTGTTTTTAATTACTGCAACTGCAGAAAAGTCCCATTTCGTATAAGTACGAAGTCGCAAAGGTAATAAAACCTTTAATGCAACAGTGCTGATGGCATCATATTCATGAGAAACAGCTCAAAAATTCAAACAGTTTGTCTTTGTCGTATTGAAGCTTTAGGCTGGAATCACAGGACAATTCTGTCAGGTGTTCTTCTTCCTTTGGTCAAAGTGTCGATGGTGTGGATGGAAAGGATTTCTGACCCAGTCATATTGCTCCAGATCTTTGGGAAAATATTTCTCAAATTGTTCGCTCAGTGATAATATGTGTTGTGTAAACATAATTTTAAAGAGGGATCGAGGATTTCTATCGATTTTTCTTGTAGAATACCTTGTAAAGCAGGGAAACCATCAATTTCTTGATCTTCTAATTTTCTCTTTCATACAAGCAACTTCTTCTGAAACCCAGTAATTTTCTGCAAAGTTTCCCTGCAAAGACTTATTTAAGATCATTTAATTTGTCAAATATGTCACAGAGGTATGCTAATTTTATTATAAACTCTGAATTAATAAAGCTTTGCGCATTTCAAGGGTCTATCGACTTGACGTTATATTTTTTATTTGATTTATTTATTAATACATATTTTATATTTTTTACACATTTAAAATCAAATAAATATATTTTCTGTATTAAAAGTCCGCGCTGACAGGCGACGCCCCAGGGCGTCGCGACGCACGGTTTGGGAAGCCCTGCATTACATTTTATTAAATCTTCGATTAAATTATAGGTGTATGGAATGTATTTTGTGCACTCAAAGAAAGTGTATTTTGATTCAAATCACCCACCTTCTGACATTCAGTACAAAGATTTGAATCAAAAACTTTAATTCTTGATAGATGTAGAGGGAAACAAGCATGTCTAAACAAGGAAGTAGGATGCCTGACTTTCGCGCAGGTAGGCCGGGGTTCAAAACCCAGCGCCGGGCCGATAATAACAAGCTGAAAATTTGTTAATAGCTTAATGATGCCTAGTCGAACAAACCTTGATATATGTGGAACGTGTCATCCTGACAAGTTTATGATTCTGAAAACTAGCAGGTTGTTTTAAGTTTATTCAATAGCAAATTTTTGTACAATACGTATATGAACAAAGTTTTGTCGAAAAATATGTGGTATTTTAAAAGTCCGACACGTAGAACATGTCAAATGACAGGAATTATATTGGTCGTAAATAGCAGTCTGATTTCTGCATGATAGTTTAATGAAAGGGTAACAAATCAATTGGAAGTTGTGTCCGACAAAATACATGGAACGTTTTCGTAGTCTGACATTCGAAACCTGTAACCTGTTCCACAATTAAAACTTCCCCTGTTTCAGTGTTTCCGTACATCAAAGTTTGTCCGACTAGAGACCGTTAAGCTATTAACAAATTTCCAGCTTGCTATTAATAAACTTTTTTTTTGGTGCGCGGGATCCAGGCCTATCATTGTTACATAATGATCTGGTTTAATTATATACATCTTAACTATTTACAAACCTTCAATATGGCACGTTCATGTTTTTTCTTCATAGAACCACTTGTTCAAATAACCTTCTACATCGATAAACAGTGTGAAATGACAGTTTAAAGTACTGCTACCCTAAATGTATTAGTACACGCGTTAGTATCAATACAACGTGATATCACCCAAGTTGAAATTTTCTCATTCTTATTTTGGCATCACAACTCTGGATGGGTCTTTGCCTGTCTGGCTGTGTCCTTCCAAGGGCGTCGCCAGCCAGCACGATAAGGGGGGGGGCAAGATGAGACAAACATTGGAAATTATAAAACAGATAATTATGTAACTATATTGTAACATTCCTGTTTTCTTTGAGAAAAATTTCTCACGTGTGTTCAAAATTTTTCTGGTGGGTGAGAGGAGTGTGTAACGTTACAAACGTCACATCTTTGATATTTTATTTTTAAATAATTATTTTACCTTATTTTCTTTAATATTTCATTAATAATTATCTTCTTCTATTTGGTTTACCCATTTCCCCTTTAAAAATCGGTTGGCGCCCGTTCTATAATAGGCAACCCTATTTACATTGTATCATCTCTTGTGTTCCATGTTCGTTATTTCAAATTTCGGTCCAAGGTTCGTTGTCATGTCATTTTAATGACAGTGACAACCCCTGTATCTCATTCTCAAAATGGAGGTGGAAATGTTTTAAAAGGCAGAGCAGCTTCAAAAATAAATCATTTCTATTTCAACAAATCTTCCTCTTGGGGTGAGTTATACAGTTTTTTTTAATAATTTCTTACAGTCATTATATTCCATCCATACCTAGTTTCTTATAACATTTTTTCTAATATTTTTTTATCTAACCTTCAAATGTTCAACCATGTGTTTGGTTTCTATATTTCTTTTCATCTATTAATATGCACGTTTAATAATCAAAATTTTAGCTATTCTTCTCATCTAAATTTCATTTAGTTTATTCTTGTCATCTGCTACTCTTCCTGACGATTAGAACGGCAGATGGCACACGTTGGTTTTTCTTCTTGATGATTGATATGTGTCTCTATTTTATAGTTTTTGGAATAAGATCACCATTCTCCCTCCGGGAGTTTCAACAATCCTCAAATCGGCGGCGATAGAACAACGAGGACATGGCATCCATACTGCAACCCCAACAACTACACTGCAACGACCAACACCTGTAGGCCTGGTGGAGTACAGCTTTTAGAACCCCAGAGCCCGTTGCAGAACCAGCAGCAGTACCATACGACATCAAGAAGTTAAACCAACGTGTGCCATCTGCCGTTCTAATCGTCAGGAAGAGTAGCAGATGACAAGAATAAACTAAATGAAATTTAGATGAGAAGAATAGCTAAAATTTTGATTACTAAACGTGCATATTAATAGATGAAAAGAAATATAGAAACCAACCACATGGTTGAACATTTGAAGGTAAGATAAAAAAATATTAGAAAAAATGTTATAAGAAACTAGGTATGGATGGAATATAATGACTGTAAGAAATTATTAAAAAAAAAACTGTATAACTCACCCCAAGAGGAAGATTTGTTGAAATAGAAATGATTTATTTTTGAAGCTGCTCTGCCTTTTAAAACATTTCTACCTCCATTTTGAGAATGAGATACAGGGGTTGTCACTGTCATTAAAATGACATGACAACGAACCTTGGACCGAAATTTGAAATAACGAACTTGGAACACAAGAGATGATACAATGTAAATAGGGTTGCCTATTATACAGAACGGGCGCCAACCGATTTTTAAAGGGGAAATGGGTAAACCAAATAGAAGAAGATAATTATTAATGAAATATTAAAGAAAATAAGGTAAAATAATTATTTAAAAATAAAGTATCAAAGATGTGACGTTTGTAACGTTACAGTATAGTCTAACTTATATACACTTACTTACTACATTTTTATAGAAAAGCTGTTAATTTAAAGGAATTAAAAAAAACAAAAATATGAAAATTACGAAAAATTACTTAAAACATAATCTTCTCGGATTCTTTGAAAATCTGTCAACTACTTTATTAATAAAATTTTCCGAATTTTCAAGTATATAGGTACTTTCGGTGCACGCTCATCATTGCAAGGCCATTGAGCCTTTCTGCTACAGTGCTTCTCAACCAGATTTTAATTCTTCTTAAGCTACTGAAGGATCATTCAACGGTAGACGTCGTTCAAGGTAAGGCAATCAAGATTTTTAAAGCTATCCTCGTTTCGGAGAAAAATGTTCAGTCTCTTTTAGGACACCTATTTGTACCATTGACTCAGATTTATCCTGCCATAATTTTTGCCAAAGTTCAATTTCATTTTTAATGTTCGATAATCCGTAAAAATGGGAGAAGGGATGGCAAGCTTCTGTGAGATATTTTAGTGACATTGTTAACATTTGAACTGGGTGCAATTTAGATAATGCAAATGGCGGGGTTTTTTTATTCAGAAAAACGAATTTCAAGAGAACTAATTATGGAGTCCAAATATGGGACTACTAAAGACCTCCGCCAAAATTCTGATGGGCTTTCTGCTACGTAATTGCTTCGATGCAACCCTCTCCCAACAATACGTGGTAATGACTTTATATCCTCTTCCACTCCAATTTTATATGCAAGTATATTACCATCTCTCATAATTTCATCTATGATCTTGTAGCGTTTAAAAAACCAGTGAAAATATGATCTTTAGATTTGTATAGATTTTACAATCCCTCTCTAAGAAGTCCAAATTTTTTTATTCAGTTTTTTACTTAAATTCAGATTGCAAGGAATTTTCTAAAACCGCACCTGTATACATCTACGAAGTATTCCGCAACATTTCAATGTGTTACAAGATTCCTGTTTATTTGAGACGCAAAAACAGAATTTGTAAGAAGTTTTGACAAAAGTACAGTTCTAATGCGTTGATGAACTTTCTAGAATAAATGTTGAAAATCAATTTGATTGGTTTGTTTGAATTTGGTACAAAGATCGAAGCTCGTAATTGGCTCTGAAGAACGGAAGCCGGAAATTGCGTAGTGACAGGATCAAGGAATTTTGGCAGGAGACGGAGAAGAAAGCAGGCATTCTTACAATGGTAGTGAATCAGTAAACATCGATAGTGAGTTACCGGCTTTTTTGTGACGCAAAAAGAATTTCCAAGTAAATGGGATCTATCAAAGTTCTTCTGTGTTGTTGTTAAGTAGGTGTACCATCAGTTTGATGGTGTAGCAGTTCCTTTTTTGATGGTAAAAGTGTAATATACGCTTTGTAAAAATACTGCGTATGTATTTATGAAAGCCGGCATAGTACTAATATCGTAGTGATGAATTAAACCCAAGCCTCCCGTCTCCTGGATTAGAAAACCTATTTCCCGAGGTAAATAAGCAAATTTCTTTTGTTTTATGGTATTTTCATGGTATAATGGTATATGGTGCAATCAGTAATTTTCCATTGACATTTTCCCCTTCGAGTGACGTATGAACTACGTACGTGCTGTCAAGTGTCATGTCAAGTTTCACAATGGTGAAGTTTTGAATTTTAAGGTATAGTGACTTTTAATAATTATAAAATTCTCAAACTAATAACGTTAATTTCTTTCAACATAAAAAAAATAAATCTTTTTGGAACTTAAAATACAAAGATGAAAAAGTAAATTGTTGAACAGAACAAAGAATAATTTTGCTTCCATCATTAAAATATTATTGTAAAGACATAATTGTAAGTTTATGTTAAAATCCTTTTTGAAACCTTTTGAAATAGTTAAAAATAAAAGATTTACGGAATGATATTTGACAGGTGACATAGTTGTTGTTATTTTCAATAATTAAGTACTACGAGGAGTAGTCAGTAATTCTTTAATGTAAACATTGTTCCCTGAATGAATATAAATTTTTGTTTTAATGCAAATGCTATAATATATGTCATAATTAGGTCAGTCAGTCAGTTATACAAGTCATAATTAAGTCAGATATCAAATCCTCAATGCAATAATATTATTGTTTATCTTTTGGTGCACCATAACCTATGTTCAGAAAAGTAGATGTATTTTTTTACAGGTAATCTTTTATGTAATCTGAAAGTTATGTTATCTCAAGGAATAATTTTTCAATAAATGCCATAACTGTGTATTTTGTCCTGTTTATTTACCGCTAACCTATTGGCAAAATTTTAACCACAAACTTTAAAAGCTTTTTAGAGTCAAATTTTAAGATGTTGGATGATCATAGAAAGTAAAACTCCTGGTAAGGCGCCCTAACAAAATATAGCCAGGATTAATATTTAACACCCCAGGATATCTGTAAGTACCCTTGTTTAAATTTTTGATAGTAGTAAATATTCCCTAATCCCTAACTTCTTCTTAACGAACTCACAACCTTAGCTCTCCAACCAAAACACGAGCCGCCGTAGCAAAGTAGTGTTTAGAAATATCCCCTAGTTTCTCGACCCTTTTGTATTTAAGCAGTATCTAAATTTTCCAAGCTTTTATCTTCCCCCTTATTTCTAAGTGCTACAAAATGTCGCCCTAGAACGTGGGGCCGATTCATTTTTCTGCCTCTTTCAGTGTCCAGTTGTGCGCTACAAAATAGCACCCTCAGACGTGAGGCCAGTCTCTTTTCACCCCCCAGTCATATCGTTAAGTTGTTCCCAAGCAGTTTACATTTTTTTAGTTAGTCCCAACTGTTTTTCAACTTAATTTCCTCTCCTTGCCCCAGATTTGAGACCGATTCTACTATCACAACCAGTATCGCAACATAGTTTAGCCCAAGAGCCCCTACATTTTTTTAGAACGTTACGAAGTGGTATAAAATTTTCAATAGGATGTGTAAATATGTACTCATAGTAGTGTATTAACATTGTTTTTATGTATGTACTTATAGTAGATGTTAATACAGTACCCATGGTGAAAGCAATATTTAAATTTTTTTTAAAAAAGTATTGATTGTATAGACAAGTAGTCTATATAAGTAGCGTTGAACATTCCAATATTGAAACTATTGATAAAGTATAACATTTTAGTTGTATTTGTGCATTTATTCATAATTGATTAACAATTTTTTACAGAATAACTTGTTTTTGTGATTTTTTTTGTTCGTCATTTGAGTATATGTGTATAGTCTGTGTAGTTTCCGTTTGAGTTTTTAGTCCCAATGTTGTCTAGTTGTCCCATTATTTTTTTCTCAACTAATCTAGTTTTGTCAGTGTCATAAAGATACCAAAGGTTAGTTGGAGTCTGCCTGTGAAGTAGTTTGAGTGTATCCGTGAAGTAAAGTAGTTAGTCAGTCCAATTACTATTTGTCTTTCCCTTCTTGTACCAGAATAGATCACAAGTGTAATACTCGTGATAAAGGAAGTGTGCTTAGTTGTCTAGGAACGCTCCCATTAGTTATCGGAACAAGAACCGTTGTTGGTGTTATCCCGTGTAAGCTCATTCGAGAAGCAAGTTTCAATATTGTTTGTGTTTGTCTATCCCTGTTTTGTCTGAAAATATTTGAGTCTGTTGTTTCCTGTTTGTTTTGTGTACCCTTGTGTTATTCCCTGTTAGTCCGTGTCAGTGGTGGAGTGTGAATTTTTTGACCAATAGTGTATTGACCCCTCTTTTGTTTATTGAGTGATTGCAGACCAAGAGCAGAAGTTGCAACAAAGTCAGTGAGGTTAGGATCTGGCTGCGTGAGAGTGCAAGTGAGGTTTGTGTTCGTTTGATAAATAGAAACGGTTTTTTGTCCGAAAGTCATACTTTCTACTATTCCCTTTGGTCTTTCCCCTGTGTGTTGTTTTCACCCCAGTTTTAAAAATGAAGTCTACCCAAGTTAATGATCTGAAAACCGATGAGTTATCTTATGAACTTTTCATAAGAGGTTTTAATGTCCAAAATAGGACTGTTGAAGAAAAACGTAAGTTGTTGAGAGGTCAGTTAAGTAAAGAGACCATCTCATCTTCCATTAATTTGACTAAAAATGTAGTCGATCCTGATCAAGAGTTACCTACAATCCAGTCAATATTAGCAGATTTGCAAAGTATTGCGCGGGCAATGAGTGCACAGTCATCAAAGGCTGACTTTGCTCGTTTCAAAACAAGGTCCAGTCATCTGGATTTCAGATTGGAAAATTTCCCTGATAATGTAGAAGAAGCTATAAAAGAAGTTATTGACAACTATAAGATGGATTTATTGATGTTGACTGGAGATGTCTTAGAAAAGGAAGAGACATCTGACAATGTGTCCGTCCCATCGACTAGTGGTACAACTTCAGTCCCCGTTGCCCCTATTAGTTCAGTTTCAGCCCCTATTATACAAATTTCAACTCCTGTTAGAGTTTCTGATTTAAATATCAAATTTAATGGTGAGAGTAAAGCCCTTCCCACATTTTTAGAAAAAGTAAGAGATTCTGCTAGATCCAGAAATATTTCTGATGATGTCCTGTTTAGATCAGCTTTTGAGTTATTCGACGGAAACGCTGCTATTTGGTATAGGAGTGTTGGAAATACAGTTAACAGTTGGAATGAGTTGGTAACCCTTCTCAAAACTGCTTTCCTACCCCCAGATTATAATGATAATCTCCTTGATGAAATTAAAGGTCGAAAACAAAAAAAGTCTGAGTCAATCACTATTTATTCCGCAATCATGGAGAATCTCTTTAAACGTTTAGAAGAGTACCCATCTGAAGCCCAACGAGTAAAGATTTTAAGAAAAAATATTTTGGTGGATTATATTCCACTCGTAGCCCTTCAAGATTTTCCCACTGTCGAAATGTTAGTCATAACTGTTAAACGTTTGGAGCAAAATGTTTTGCCCCTGCTTCAAACTACAAAAGGTCTTGCTGGTATTTCATTAGAGGATTCAGAAAAACCCCAAGAGAAGCTTCAGGTACTTGATAAACAAGACAAGCCTGATAACCCCAAAGGAGACAAACGAGAAAAGCAAGATCGTCCCTTTAAGAAATCCAAGTCTACGCAGAGAAATGAGAGACCCAATCCTCCAGTAGATACTGATGAAAGACATCAGTCTTCTTCTTCTTATCCACCCCACAGAAATCAGTCTTCTTATCCACCTCCATTGATGCAATCCCCTCCCTATCGACCGTATGGAAATCAGTCTTCTTCTTATCAACCTCATTCAATGCAACCCCCTCCACAACCCTACCAAACACATGACAACCCTAGAAAAATTATTTTTTGTTTTACTTGTGGTAAGCCCAACCACATTTCTCGCAATTGTACAAACAGAGAAATGTCTTGTTCTCGTTGTGGTAATAAAGGAGTGAGAACGTCCTCCTGTATGTGTCAAAAAAAACTAGGTAGTGTGCAGCCAGTCGGCAGTTGCACTCCATATAGAGTTAAGCCCGACAAATTCCCCCAAAACATACTTAACCCTCTTTTTGAAAAGAAAGGTTGTGACAGTCGTCCTCATGTTAGTATTTCTATCTTTTCTAAAAACTTTGTCGCCCTCTTAGACAGTGGTTGCACCACATCCGTAGTAGGTGCCGCTGGAGTTAAATTTTTGGATTCCCAAGGAATTAAATATAATTCTACCCCCTGTAAACACGTCTGCTTAGCAGATGGTTCTCAAAAATCAGTTGTTGGTACTATTGATCTTCCAATTGAGGCTGATGGTGTTTCCCAAGTAGTGAAATTTCTTGTCGTACCCTCCGTTCCCCATAGTTTTATTTTGGGAAGTAACTTTATGCATAAATTTTCAGTGTTCTTGAATTTTAGAGATGGAACATGGCATTCTTCCCAAAAGGAAGAGAAAACAGAAACTTTGTATTCTGTAGACTCATTTTCCCCCACTGAAAAAAATTTAGTAGATTCCACAGTCGCTTCTTTTGAGGAAATTTCTAGTTCCAAGTACATTGGAAGAACCAGTAAAATTGAAATGGTTATTGACACTGGTGATGCAAAGCCATTTAAGAAAAGACAATATCCTTTATCCCCATACATGAATAAAATACTACATGAAGAGTTAGACGATATGTTACGATTAGGAGTAATCGAACCAGCCCAATCCCCATGGTCAAGTCCCATATTATTAGTCAAGAAAAAGTCAGGTGAATATAGGTTCTGTTTTGATGGTCGTTCATTAAATGAAGTCACTGTTCATGATACATATCCTTTGCCCCAAATAGACAGAATTCTTTCGTTACTTAGAGGAGCTAAATGCATTAGTTCCATTGACTTAAGAAAAGCTTTTTGGCAAATCCCGCTGCATCCTGACTCTAGGAAAAAGACAGCCTTTAATGTTTCTGGTAGAGGTTCCTTTCAATTCACTTCTGTTCCTTTTGGTTTGTGTAATAGTGCACAGATTCAACAAAGATTAGTTGATGCTATCTTTGGCCCTGAATTTGAACCCTATATATTCTGTTATTTAGATGACATCATAGTGTGTACCCCATCTTTTGAAGAACATATCCGATTGTTGAAAATTATAAGAGATAAACTGAAAGAAGCAAACTTGACCATTAACATCGATAAGTGTGATTTTTTTAAATCTGAATTGAAGTATCTTGGTTATGTAGTTGGTAACAATTCCCTTAAAGCAGATCCTGAAAAAATCTTAGCTATGGTTAATTATCCCAGGCCATCTAATTCTACTGAAATTAAAAGATTTATAGGTATGTGTTCCTGGTATCGTCGTTTCATTAGAGATTTTTCCAGTTTAGCCTCCCCTATTAATGACCTCCTTAAAGGTCATAGAAAGAAAAAACAACCAGTAGTTTGGACTAGTGAAGCTGAAAAAGCTTTTTTGAAAATTAAAGAACTCCTAATTTCTGCCCCTATCTTAGCCCAACCCAATTTCGAACTTCCCTTTGTTGTGCAATGTGATGCATCTGACACTGGTCTTGGTGGTGTCTTGACTCAAACTATTGATGGTGAAGAAAAAGTTATAGCTTATGCAAGTAGGTCCCTTTCCCGAGCTGAAAGAAATTATTCAGTTACAGAGCGAGAATGTCTCGCAGTGATCTTCGCTATCGAGAAATTTCGAGGTTATATTGAAGGAGTTAAGTTTTCGGTCATTACTGACCACCATTCACTTCTCTGGTTGAATAAACTGTCCAATCCTACAGGCAAATTAGCCAGGTGGGCTATGCGCCTAAGACAACATACTTTCGATTTGATTCATAGAAAAGGAACATCCCATTTAGTCCCTGATGCTTTATCTCGAGCTCATACCAATGATACACCCAAAGATGCCCAAAAAGTTGATTATCTAGAAATAGATCTTGACAGAATAGACCCTTGGTTCGATGATTTAAGATCAAAGATACTCCGTTCCCCTGGTGATTTTCCACAATGGAAAGTGGAAAATGATTTCATTTACAAGTATGCCCCATCCCCCAATTCTTTCAAGACTAATGATATTGAATGGAAAATTTTAGTTCCCAAACCCCAAAGATTAGAAGTAATGCAATCTTGTCATGAGCCACCTACGTGTGCTCACTTTGGATTCTATAAAACTTTGTCCCGTATTCAAGAAAGGTACTATTGGCCCAAAATGCGTTGTGATGTGCTTAAGTTTGTCAGATCATGTAAAGTTTGTGGTGCTCAGAAAACACCAAATCATGCTCCTTTAGGTAAAATGGGTAAGCAGAGAGAAGCCCAATTCCCCTGGCAAATAGTTGCCATTGATCTGATAGGTCCCTTTGTTCGTTCTAAAAAAGGTTATACATGGTTATTAGTGGTTGCTGATTGGTTTAGTAAATATACCTTAGTCCATCCTTTGAGGAAGGCTACGGCTAAGAGTATTACTGAATTTTTGGAAGATAATGTCTTCCTGATGTTTGGTGTTCCCCAGTATGTGATTTGTGATAATGCCTCAAATCTGAACAACCCTCTTCTAATTAATCTCTGTAGTAGGTATAATGTTCAGAAAGTATGGTTTAGCCCCGTGTATGCACCACAATGTAATTTTGTGGAGAGAAATAATAAAACCATTGGAACAGCAATCCGTATGTATATAAAAGACCACGTAGACTGGGACAAGAATTTAGCAAAGATCAGACAAGCTATTAATACCGCAAAGCACGAAGTAACTGGATACACCCCAGCTTTCCTTAATTATGGCCGTCATGTTCCCCTGAGTGGAAACTACTATGGTGTTGATCAAAACGATCAACGGAAGCAAGATCTAGAAATTATTCCTGGTAACCGTGATATGTATGCTTCAGAAGTAAAAGGATTAAGTCAAGTCTTCGAAAAGGTCAGGGCTAATCTTCGAAAAGGATATGAACGTAACGCTAGAAGTTACAACTTACGAAGAAGAGAAGTCCAATTCCAAGTAGGAGATAGAGTATGGAAAAGGAATAAAGTCCTGTCTAATGCTGCTAACAAGTTTATGTCTAAACTAGCACCGAGGTACATTGAAGCTACAGTCCGTGAAAAGTTGTCACCAGTGGTGTATCGTCTCTCTGATTTAAATGGTTCTGATCTTGGTAAATGGCATGTTAAAGACTTAAAACCTTTTGTATCTGATGGAGATAATATGTCATCCCCTTAGTCCTGATCCCCTATTCCATGTTCCCCCTGTATTGTTCTTCAGTTCCCTTAGTCTTGATAAGAAGTTGATATTCTCTTTGATTTTGGTATGTCGTCTTTTGGTCCCTGTTGTTGTCGTATACCCCCTTGTATGAATTTGTTGTGATTTGGCCCTTGTTGTTGTTGTATCCCCCTTTGTTAGTCTTCTTTTATTTTAGTCTAGTTGTTGAAGTGAGTATATTCCCTGTGAGACGTTTAACATAAAGTTACCGATCTCGACTTGAGACAAATGTTAAGATTACGTTGTCTCATTGAGGTATTTAGAATGGAGATTCTAAATCCTCATTTTTGCTGAACCGTTGCCAACAAAATTCCCTGAAACTCGCTAGGCGTTTAGTGGAGTTTAGGCAGATGCCTATCTGCTGAGCCTAGAGCTCAAATGATTTGTTTAGTTTTTGAGAACCGCTCGCGGTTAGGCAACGAGGTGACAAGGCTGTGTCTGCCCTGGTATGTCACTTGTGTTACTGCTGTGGATGTCAGCGAGGTCCACACAGGGCACAAGTTTAGTTTCTTTCCCAAGGCACAGAAACTCTTGTCACCTACAGTTCATTTTAGAGTCATTACACATTTCAGTCTACTCGACTTTAAAGAGTCTGGCGATCGATGGTACGCTAGCCCAATCCCTAACGTTTGTTTGTTTAATTTAATCCCCACTAGCCATCATCTAAAAAAAATTTTTGATGTGATTGTTTAGCCTCACTCAAGGAGTCATGGTTGATTTTTGTTTGGTTTATCGAAAACTGGATAGCTATCCGAGCTTTCTCTTTTCGGAGGAGGCTGTGTAGCGTTTAAAAAACCAGTGAAAATATGATCTTTAGATTTGTATAGATTTTACAATCCCTCTCTAAGAAGTCCAAATTTTTTTATTCAGTTTTTTACTTAAATTCAGATTGCAAGGAATTTTCTAAAACCGCACCTGTATACATCTACGAAGTATTCCGCAACATTTCAATGTGTTACAAGATTCCTGTTTATTTGAGACGCAAAAACAGAATTTGTAAGAAGTTTTGACAAAAGTACAGTTCTAATGCGTTGATGAACTTTCTAGAATAAATGTTGAAAATCAATTTGATTGGTTTGTTTGAATTTGGTACAAAGATCGAAGCTCGTAATTGGCTCTGAAGAACGGAAGCCGGAAATTGCGTAGTGACAGGATCAAGGAATTTTGGCAGGAGACGGAGAAGAAAGCAGGCATTCTTACAATGGTAGTGAATCAGTAAACATCGATAGTGAGTTACCGGCTTTTTTGTGACGCAAAAAGAATTTCCAAGTAAATGGGATCTATCAAAGTTCTTCTGTGTTGTTGTTAAGTAGGTGTACCATCAGTTTGATGGTGTAGCAGTTCCTTTTTTGATGGTAAAAGTGTAATATACGCTTTGTAAAAATACTGCGTATGTATTTATGAAAGCCGGCATAGTACTAATATCGTAGTGATGAATTAAACCCAAGCCTCCCGTCTCCTGGATTAGAAAACCTATTTCCCGAGGTAAATAAGCAAATTTCTTTTGTTTTATGGTATTTTCATGGTATAATGGTATATGGTGCAATCAGTAATTTTCCATTGACATTTTCCCCTTCGAGTGACGTATGAACTACGTACGTGCTGTCAAGTGTCATGTCAAGTTTCACAATGGTGAAGTTTTGAATTTTAAGGTATAGTGACTTTTAATAATTATAAAATTCTCAAACTAATAACGTTAATTTCTTTCAACATAAAAAAAATAAATCTTTTTGGAACTTAAAATACAAAGATGAAAAAGTAAATTGTTGAACAGAACAAAGAATAATTTTGCTTCCATCATTAAAATATTATTGTAAAGACATAATTGTAAGTTTATGTTAAAATCCTTTTTGAAACCTTTTGAAATAGTTAAAAATAAAAGATTTACGGAATGATATTTGACAGGTGACATAGTTGTTGTTATTTTCAATAATTAAGTACTACGAGGAGTAGTCAGTAATTCTTTAATGTAAACATTGTTCCCTGAATGAATATAAATTTTTGTTTTAATGCAAATGCTATAATATATGTCATAATTAGGTCAGTCAGTCAGTTATACAAGTCATAATTAAGTCAGATATCAAATCCTCAATGCAATAATATTATTGTTTATCTTTTGGTGCACCATAACCTATGTTCAGAAAAGTAGATGTATTTTTTTACAGGTAATCTTTTATGTAATCTGAAAGTTATGTTATCTCAAGGAATAATTTTTCAATAAATGCCATAACTGTGTATTTTGTCCTGTTTATTTACCGCTAACCTATTGGCAAAATTTTAACCACAAACTTTAAAAGCTTTTTAGAGTCAAATTTTAAGATGTTGGATGATCATAGAAAGTAAAACTCCTGGTAAGGCGCCCTAACAAAATATAGCCAGGATTAATATTTAACACCCCAGGATATCTGTAAGTACCCTTGTTTAAATTTTTGATAGTAGTAAATATTCCCTAATCCCTAACTTCTTCTTAACGAACTCACAACCTTAGCTCTCCAACCAAAACACGAGCCGCCGTAGCAAAGTAGTGTTTAGAAATATCCCCTAGTTTCTCGACCCTTTTGTATTTAAGCAGTATCTAAATTTTCCAAGCTTTTATCTTCCCCCTTATTTCTAAGTGCTACAATCTTGGGTATCAAAATAAGAGTCAGAATGAACGTAACTTTAGAAGCTGTAGCTGTAGGTACTTAGCTATTATAGAAGCTGTAGGTACTTATGTAAATAACACTGGCACTACTGGCAGTAAACAGATAAATCCTTTAAATTGGGAAAACCAAAAGGATATAATTGTTTTGAGACAAGCTATACCACTGCAACAGTGTTGCCGGCGTTGCCGTTCTGTTTTTACGTGAAATTTTTAGCGACATTGTTAAACGACCTTGTTCTCATTATTTACTTTTTAATTGTAGTTATTTAATCTCCTATTTTTTATTGTGCGAATTTCTAGGGGAGGGCAGCTGCCCCTCCCTGACCATGCCTGGCGACGCCCATGTGTCCTTCTCCTCCATTGTCTTATATTCATGGTTTTCAGGTTATCTTCCACATCATCCAACCATCTCGTCCTGGGCTTTCCTTTTTTTCGTCTTCCTATCGGCTTCCATTGTAATATTTTCTTTGTTGTTTTGGCCCGTCTTGTCTCTGCACATAACCCAGCTATGACATTTGACTTTTCACAAATCTTACAATCTCATACTCTCCATTCAATTCATTAACCTCGTCGTTTCTTCTGATTCTCCATGTGCAGTCATACTCTTGCAACGGGCCATATACGTTTCTCAGTATATTTGAATCTACCCTTACGAAAAGTCACATCTCTTCCCAAATAAGTCGTTGCACTACGGCAGTTCTTTGGGCAATACGTTGTGGTGAACACTTGTCGTCTCCTCACTTGACCTCACTCACTCCCCCTTAGCGTCGTGATGTCACAAGCGACGCGTGATATGCCGAATTCCGAAATACCAATGAGCTTCTATTCTTAATTTCTATCCGTTACATAACATAATTCAACAAAAGGTAAGTGATCTCTTTGTATAGAGGATAATTTATGAGCTGACAATTGCTTTTCTTTCCATATTTATTCTTTCATACTTCCCTTTTTTATATCACTTCCGCTGAAAAAGTTGTAACCAGAAGTGCCATCTTATAGTCGCAGACATAGTACACGTGACATACCAATTGACATTGGCAGCATGTTCTCCTGCGTCTTTTACTTTGGTTTTGGTTCTAATCCATTTGTTTGTTTTTTTACCTACAAGTCTCACCCCGAGCATTGATCTTACCATCGATCTTTGTGCCTTTACTATTTAATAAATATTGGCCTTGGTGAGTGTCCACGTCTGTGAACGATAGGTGAGTATAGGGAGGATACACTGATCCTAAACTCTAGTTTTCAAATATTGTTCTATTTTAGTGTTTTTCAAGGTCAAACTCAGTTTTCCAAATCCTGCCAACGCTAACCTTATTCTTCTGGTAATTTCGGCAGTTTGATTTTCTTTGTTAACTTTCATTATCTGTCCCGGGTAGATGTATTTGCTTACTGTTTGTAAATTTATGTCGTTCAACGTAATTTTTCTAATTTTTCTAATGTTCGGCGTATTCGTCATTATTTTTGATTTTTCCAAGTTCATTTTAAGACCTACTTTTTCCGAAGCTTGAAATAGTTGCGTCATCATTGTCCGAAATTCTTCGAAACTTTTAGCGAATATTATAATGTCCTCGGCATATCTCAAATGACTCAGTTTTCTCCCATAAACATTTATTCCTTTATCTACCTAGTTAATGTCTTTCAACACGTCTTCCAGTCGCTGTGTGAATAGCTTTGGTGAAATAACATCTCCCTGGAGAACTCCTTTGTTAATTGGTATAGCTTTGGTTTTCTCATCTATTTATATTTTCATGTAAATATTATGTATGTATGAGCATTCTATATCGGGAATCTATCCTGCAGTTGTTTATAGCTCCCTCTATTGCACAAAGTTCTATGGAGTCGAATGCCTTTTCATAATCAACGAAGTCAATATATAAGTTCAAGTGGTATTCATTGGCTTTCTCTATTAGCATTCTGAGTGTTAGAAGATGATCCGCTGTACTGTAACCCTTTCGGAAACCTGCCTGCTCTATCGGTTGATAGCTATCAAGTTTTGACGTTAACCTATTAGTTATTACTCTCGTAAACAGTTTGTACATTTGGGACAGCAGGGAGATTGGTCGATAGTTCTTCAGATCTCCCCTGTCTCCTTTTTTTTGAAGAGAATTATTGTCAAACTTTATTTCCAATCATCTGTGACTTCTCCTTTGTAAAGACATTCGTTGAAAATATTTTTGAATTCTTCGAGAATAATTTCACTCCCCTCCTTCAACATCTCGGCAAGTATTCCATCTGGGCCCGGAGCTATATTGTTCTTTAGTTGTGCCATAGCTTGTTTTATTTCGAAGGATTCTATATTAGGGAGTACTTCTGAGTTGGCATTTATTATCTTTCTCTTAAGATTTTCCTTTGCAGTGTTATGTGGGTCCTTATTTGAGGAACATAAATCACGGTAAAATGTCTGAATAACTTTTAGCATTTCGTTCTTTTCTCTTATTTCTTCTCCCTTTTTCTCCTTCAATGAGATTATTAGAGGCTTTTATATGTTTGATGTTAAGCATTTTAGGCTTCGGTTATTTTCTATAATTTTTTCTACCTTGTTTTCATTGTAGATCCTCAAGCCTTCCTTTAATCCTGCCTTTATTTGTTTATTCAATTCTTTGAAACAATCAGCGTTTCTCCTCTTTTCCATCAACCGTTTTGTTCCATCGCTTATTTTGTTTTCTTTATTTTTCGTTTTCTTTGCAACAGTCAGTCCTGCTTTCAAGAGCTTTCGTTGCATATCTTTATTAATAATTATGTTCATGTCGGTATACTCTTGTTGATAATGTTCTGGTAATTCCTCTTAAGACTTCTCTACACTTATCTCCTTTCTGTCGGATTTTAGTTTGATCTATCTCATTACAATTATGTGGCCTGTTTCTACGGGTTTTCGTCTGTTTAACAAGAAACCTTGCTCTTAAAAGGCGATGATCGCTGCCAGTTGTGAATCGAGTGAGAGCAGTTATATCTTCAAAAATGTCTTTGTTCCACACAGGAAGTAATCGATTTCGTTTTTCGTCTTTTAATAAAAAAAAACAAAGAGAAATATTTTATATTATTTTATAATTTAATATTTATTAAAACAACGTGGAGAAATATATGCCTAAAATTATGTCTCAAAATAAATATAATCTAGTAATGTAAATTGTATTAATTATTATTATATTAAATACATTATTATTAAACTGTTATTAGTTTTTTCTTTCAGACTTAGTTTTACTACTTTAAAGTGATAATTTAAGATAAAAAATTAAAAACCAATTCTTCAGTTTCATATTAACACGAATATGTGTAAAAAGAAATGGTCTTAAAAAAAGTACCGTTACTTTAAGTACAGGAATGTATGAAAAATGCGTTTTTGTCTAAATTCAGTAATGCTAAATTTGCTAAAAAAATGAAATTTTGGCGTTACGAGTTATACCGTTACGAATAGGTAATAGTTATAACAAACTTTCGCCCTTACGAAGTATCATGGAACCTAATGAAACATCGTGTATACGTCACCCACTTCAGTTTATTATTCTTGCTTAGATGACATTATTAACAACGTTATTTATATTAAAATTTAATCCAAACTAATATTACCGCGCTTTGATCTAAAATCCGCACTTTCGCAAAGCTTTTTTAGAAAATATATTAATATGAAACCCAGCCAGCCCCAACCCGCATCGAAACTCTATTAAAGCTTCTATTCTGTGTTACTTGAGGAACTTATTCACTTGTCAGATATATCTAGCCAGCTATTTATAATACGTTTTTGTATTACTGCGTGGGCTTTGCTATAATTAATTGTATTCCTTATACGATCAATAAAACCCGTGATTAATACCAGAACGTTAGTTATTCGATAATGGGGGAAATATTAGAAATTTAGAATTGTGTTGGAGGATACTTCAAATCACAGAGAATACATACAAAATCATAATTTGGTATTAGATTTGAGAATAAACTGAATGTAAGACCAAATACTTATGTCGGGATAGTATAATGAGGTTTTTTCCTGGTTTTTCCTCGTGATTTACTATGGAATCACTAACAAGAGAATTTTACAGTTACCATTGCATGTGGTTGTCTTTTTAACACGTTGACGGACAGAACGTCTATAGACGTCTAGTTTCCATTGATGGAATGTGAAACAACGTCTATAGACGTTGCATTTTTCCCTATTTTACTTTGCAAACTACATATTGTCACAACACTTGCTTATACATTTGATGCACTGTCCGTCAACGTGTTAAAGACAAATCACATGCTATGATTTTTATAACGGCTATTGTTAACTTAAAGTTGATTTAATTTAATCGAGTTTTTATTGTTTCAAATGCCATCTGTTTATTTCAAACTCTAAATACTAAGCATTTTTGTTGAACAGAATTTTACATTAAAGGTGTTAGCCCAGTGGCTATAACTCTATTGGTTGATTATTTTTCTAACTGGGTATACATTGGTACGACTTTACTTGTTGTCTATTGTCTAGAGTCTAGAGGGTAAATCCAGTAGACTACGAATATTTTTAGTCTGTTATTTCGTACACTGTTGTCAAGGAGACCGATTACAAGATTGTTGGAGTGCACTTCAAGACGCTTTAGATATTTGTCACTACACCGCGCGATCACTTGTTTCACTGTAGGGATTTTTAAATCACTGTAAATGACGTGATTTGAGATAAACCAAGAGAGGCAGTCGCTATAGTTCTTAATGTCTTTGACTGGAATCGTTCTAGGATCGCCATGTTGCTGTCAGATGCTGTGCCCCTTGTAATCGAATGAACTATCTTTCAATAAAGTCGTCCCAGGAACGCAACTCATAAATATTGGAAATATCATTTTAAAGTCTTCTACTTTAAAGTGTATAATATATGTCTGAATTGCCGATATGAATGAGTCAGATTAAATTAAATTATTAGAAGAATTTGTACTAAGCAACAAAATTTGTTTATTTATTAATATTTTGTATTTCGATAACAACCTCCGAGGTGGAAGTCGAAACGTTAAAATCATTTTTCAACTTAAATTGTGGGTTATTTCCCAATTACACTAGGATATTTTAATTAAACGTTAATAAAACACCATGACTCAGTAAAAATTTCAATACCCTCGAGATGATAAACCTTTTCTATGGACTTTCCCAGATATCCCAGTTAAATAATAGCGGCCAGTAATTTTTCGATTTTGCAAGTACTTTTTAGGCTTCATTTTCTGGGGTACTAGGATTTACATTTACAAGATTATCGTTTTCTTGATATTCGCTCTTAACGCTGATCAATGTCATCACCAGCAATAAGCCACTCTTTTTTATATAATCGGATGTGGATGATGGTTTTATTCCCGCTGATTGCAATAAATTCATGTTTAGGATGTTTAGCTTAGTTTAGTCGTCTAGTGTGTTCGGTCATAGTATATAATATTATGGTATAAATTTGAATGTCCTAGAACTCGACGACCTGTTGTGAAAACATAAATGCGTATTGAAAATTTACAACTACTTATACTATCGTGTCTAAAATATGTTTTATGTCTAGTAGCGGCATGATAAATTTTGTACAACCTATAAATTTTAACAAAATGAAAATCAAGTAAGACACGAGTGACTAAAACAATTTATATGATAGATATTCGCAATTTGCATCAATTCATAATTTATAAATTATGTAAAAGTGGACCTAAAGGTCTGTAAAAGAACGCGAACGGTTACAATAAAATTACGACTATGGTTTGGCATATGGTATGGCACTTTGTAAATTTATGATAATAATCATTTATTTCCATTTGAAATAAATAAATATAAACCAAACATTTTTTTATGATCAAACCATTAACTTAATTTTTAAAGGACCATTTTTAGAACTATTATAGCGATTACGAGGTAAATGATGGACCAAGAATATTACAGCAGGAAGTTTATTCTGCAATAACACAACTAAAGGATGGCAAACTAGCAGGTCCTCATAATATACAAGCAGAACTACTCAAACTGATGGAAAACGAATCAATAACAATAATCACAAAGATATTCAACAACATATACAATTCTGGAGAAATACCAACAGAATGGCTGAAGTCTGAGTTAATTGCACTTCCAAAAAAAAACCAGGAGCCAAAAAATGCGAAGAATAGCGTAGGTACGATAAGCCTGATGAGTCATCTCCTAAAATTGTTCCTAAAGGTAATCCATATGAGAATTTACAAGCTATGTGAAAGTCAAATTTCGCCCAACCAGTTGGGTTCGATAAATGTTGTTAATACGAGAGAGGCTTTGTTTTCAATACGTCTTAGTCCAGAGATGCAGAGACGTCAATTGCGACGTATACGCGTGTCTGGTTAATTACGAGAAAGCGTTTGATCGAGTAGGTACAGCACGCCAAGATGATGCAAAAATACTAAAAGAAGCAGGAATTAACAACCAAGATCTGAAAATAATTAGAAACCTTTACTGGAATCAGACTGCAAACCTCAGATTTGACGATGAACACACCGAATATGTGAAAATCATGCGTGGAGTGAAGCAAGGCTGCATTTTATGCCCCCTAATCTTTACTCTGAAAGAATATTTATCGAAGCTTTGCATGAAACTGATAAAGGTATTCTCCTAAACGGGTAGCGGCTAAATAACATCAGGTATGCAGATGACACCATAGTGCCTATTTGCGGACAACCTAGAAGACCTACAAGTCCTCATGAATAAAATCACGTATTGCAGTCAACAATATGGACTCAATGTAAACGTAAAGAAGACAAAGCTTATGGTCATTAGCAAGAACAAGATAACAGAAGGTCAACTCTACATCCATCAAACCCCTGTAGAAAGAGTGAGGCACTACCTCGGCACAACTACCTCAGCACCATAATAAATGAAGAATGGACCAACAACCAATTGTTTATTGTTTTGTATAAAAGAAATCGCAATAAAAATGAATGTCAAAAAAAGATTACATGATTATGCCAACACTAAGGCCCAAACCAGACGGGCCACTCTGCAGCGCTACGTTGTGGATCCACCAAGCAGCTTCCGATGATTTACCGTGGGTTCTTATGTGAAGTGGACGTCGCACCTCAGACGAGCGACTGTGGCCAGTCACAGTCGCCGAGCCTCACTGCTAGTGGCGTCCACTAGTGGCAAACGCCATTCAGACGGACCACTTTTGTAGCTGCCGCAGATGTTTACGAGAATTTATAGGGTGAGCACCTAAAATGAATTTCGATTCGGAACGGTTTTTGATTGAAGTGTAAAACAGACCGGATATATTATGTGATACAAGAACCCGAGGGCTTATTTATAGGGCATTAAAAGGAGAAGCGTGGGACGACATCTTTGAATTATTTGTCTCTGATTTTAAAGAAGGTAGCCCTATCGAAAAGAATAAATCCCATAGGCAGTGTTTTCTCTATTTATATTTACATTTGATTATACATTGGATGCATTTGAACTGAACAAAACAAATACTTACAATCTGGTTTGTTTATTTATGTTAAATAGTGGGGTCCCATCCTAGTTCAAAAAAGGTTTTATTGTTTGTTGTTTGCTAACATGTTTTTCACTTTCACTCAGTTGTCAGGTTGTATCAAACTATTTTACGCCTGTAGGATACCAGATAAACTGGTTTATTTTTTATGTGCTTCTTTCTGTGATATAGCTGTTTTTGTCTGGTTCTTCTTAATTCCATTTATGGAGTTTATTGGTATTTTTTCAAAAGCGTTGAAATTTTTATAAAATATTTAAAACTATGGATATTAAAAACATTGATTTTGACGAACACAGTTTTTTAAAAAAATAGCCGGCAAGTTTTTAATCATTTGATTAAACTTACTGTTTTTTCTCACCCATTACATTAAACGCCGCACCCTTCCAAACGATCCACTTCGCAGCGTAGTCACCGGCGCTAGAAAATCGCCTGTTTCAGCCACTCTGTGGATTCACAGAGTAGCGCTGCAGAGTGGCCCGTCTGGTTTGGCCCTAATGACGTAATGTGTAACACATGTACAGTGATGCGCGTGCTAATAACCGGCAAAATAACGCAAAAGATGGATACCATAATGCGTTGTGAAATAAAAAGAGATGAAAACTGTAGAGGTGGAAAATTGTAGGTATTAACCTATAAAACATTACAACTTACAATAGTTTCCCACTTTTAGAGGTTAGCTAAGAGCTAGTTGACTTTAGTCATATGTAAGACGTTAACGTGATATTAACATTTTTTAAATTTTAAATAATTTTGACGGAACTGTTAGAACGAATATAATGAGTGAGTCTGGAAGCAAGACTGTCCATAAATAAATCAAAAACAAAGATAATGACTAATGTTAATAATTTTACTTTAATTTTTTAAATATTTTTATTTAAAAAATAATTTAAAAATAAACAGACACAATTTTCCCATTCCCTTAGGCAAAAAATATTCAGCTATTACCTTGTCATATTTTGGCGTTCATTTGTGTCAGTCGAAAGAATAAAGACTAACGTCTAAAGGTGGGAAACTATTTTAAGTGGTCATGTTTTATATGTTTATGCCGATAATTTCCCACCTCTACTAGTTTCATCTCTTTTTATTGCACAACGCCTTATGTTGTCTATCTTTTGCGTTATTCTGCCGGTTATTAGCGCGCTATCACTAATAATCCAAGTAATGAAGCTTAAAATAGGACAAAACCTCACAATTTTTACAGAATGGATCGATTTGTTTGAAAATTTGAGAATAAAAATAGTGGATAGTCCCAGGATCAAAATCTATATGATGCCGAAAGGCGCTTTTACCATGGGGGTAGTTGCCACCCCATCTCGGGGGTGAAAATGTTTTATTATATTTTAACCGCAAAAGTTGGTAAAACATTCATAATAAGCAAAAAACGTTCTATACATTTTTTAGTGTTAGTTTTATATCGAAAAAAGCAATGTTTTTAATAAGTTCTCTGCTAACAATTACAAAAGTTTTCGTCAAAACAACTTTACTTAACAAAAATGTAAAGATTTGAAAAAATAAACAAAACCGTTTTTTTTTTAATTTTCTCTAAGACCAATCGTGATCGGGCTATACTTTGTTATATGTTAGCTCTTCTTCGTCAAATGCTAAATATTGTAGTTTCAAAGTCAAAAGACGGGAAAACTATGCATTTTTCGAGGATAACTTGTTCAAACTAATTTAAAGTATTTAAAAATACATATCTCAAGAAATGAAAAAAAGTCTCTAGCTCAAAAATTAAGTGACTTATAATGAAAAGAATGTCAGTCCCTATTTTTTTCAGCGAAAAAGTGATCGGAAGCAACCTCCTAATCACCACCCTAATTAAAATTAGTCCTTCACCTTATTTGGTCTTCTCTATTTATGTATTATTAATAGGTTCTAGAAGTTTGACCGGCTTAGAATGATTAGTTTAAAAAAACGGAGTTAAAAGCGAATAACGAATTTTTGTAGTTTGGAAAAAAATGACTATTCTTCAGAATAGAAAGATTAGCATCAGAGATACGAAAAAATGTTTATATATGAAATTGTAGCTTACTTACTTCCCAAGAATTTGGCTTGCAAAAATTTTTTCTACGGCAAAAATTGAGTGAGCTATTGACAATTAAAACTTGTAATAACATGCAAAAACCACCTTTACCAACCCTTTCAAAGTCACCTCTTTTTGCGACTGAGGATTTAAAAAAATATTTAATATCAATAGGCTTATAGATCTTGTAAAACATACAATATTCTTTTTTACCAAATTTTCTAAGATAAAAAATAAAAAAGTTTCCGTTAAAAAATCAATATATTTTTATGAAAAAAAAAAGGAGAAATCCAATTGGAAGCATAATAATGTAAGTAAGCGGTGTTTTTAGTCATTGGCCTCATGCAATTTTCTTTATTTATGTATTATTAATAGATTCTAGTTCCACTTCCTTAGAATGATTAGTTTTAAAAAAACTGGAGTTAAAAGCGAATAACGAATTTTTGTAGTTTGGTAGAAAGTGCCATTTTCTTCAGAATATAAAGATTAGCATCAGAGATACGAAAAAATGTTTAAATATGAAATTGTCGGTTATTTAATTCCAAAGAACGTGGTCTGAACAAATTTTTTCTACCGCAAAAATTGAGTGAATCGTAAATGAGTATATCGAAAAACATTGATTTTTTCGATATAAAACTAATACTTTCGATAGCGAATAAATCGAAAACTATTAATTTTATCAAAAAAATGTATAGAACATTTTTTACTTAGAATTAATGCTTTTATCAACTTTTGCGGTCAAAATACACTCACCGGCAGAGAAAACGGGCACCCCAAAAAATGGGTCATTTTTAATGTCTTGTATTTCCTAAACCTGATGTCCGATTTAAGTAATTTTTTTAATATGTTATAGCCTTATTCTTTATCAATATCGCTGTAATAATATTGTTGCTAGACAGGTACATTGTCATTGTATACAGGGTGTACGAATCAAACTGTGTTTTTTTCTCAAACTTTGGAACACCCTGTGGAATGTTCTAGCTTTTATAAAATACTGAAATTATAACCAAACCATAGCCTCAGGTTTTCTTAACATTCTGTTTTTTGATTCATTCGCTTATGTTGGATAATAAAAAAGTTAAGCACTTTAACAACTACCCCTGTTTTTCGTTAATACAGGGTTTTTAAATAAGTACGGCAAACTTTAAGAGGTAATTCTGCATGATAAAATAATGACAGTTTGCTTAATAAACGTATGCCCGCAAATGCTTCGTTTCCGAGATAGGGGGTGTTGAAATTGTTCTTACAAACTGACGATTTATTTATTTCTCTAAAACGGTTTGTGATATGCAAATGGAATTTGGTAGATTTTAAGAGGTAGTTATTGCGCATTTTTTGGCATACAATTAAGAATTTTATATTCACCATTGGCGTGCATACGGGTATAAATATTTTAGATATATCCCGTATGCACGCCAATGGTGAATATAAAATTCTCAATTGTATGCCAAAAAATGCGCAATAACTAGCTCTTAAAATCTACCAAATTTCATTTGCGTATCACAAACCGTTTTAGAGCAATAAATAAATCGTCAGTTTGTAAGAACAATTTCAACACCCCCTATCTCAGAAACGAAGTATTTGCGGGCATAAGTTTATAAAGCAAACTGTCATTATTTTATCATGCAGAATTGCCCCTTAAAGCTTGCCGTACTTATTGAAAAACACCCTGTATTGACGAAAAACAGGGGTAGTTGTTAAAGTGCCTAACTTTTTTATTATCCAACATAAGCGAATGAATAAAAAACAGAATGTTAAGAAAATCTGTGGCTATAGTTGGGTTTTAATTTTAGTATTTTATAAAAGCTAGAACATTCCACAGGGTGTTCCAAAGTTTGAGAAAAAAACACAGTTTGATTCGTACACCCTGTATAAAATGACAATGTACTGTCTAGCAACAATATTATTACAGCCATATTGATAAAGAATAAGGCTATAACATATTAAAAAAATTACTTAAATCGGACATCAGGTTTAGGAAATTCAAGACATTAAAAATGACCCATTTTTTGGGATGCCCGTTTTCTCTGCCGGTGAGTGTATAATAAAAAATTTCCCGAGATGGGTGGCAGCCACCCCCATGGTAAAAGCGCCTTTCGGCATCGTATAGATTTTGATCCTTGGACTATCCACTACTTATTCTCAAATTTTTAAGCAAATCGATCCATTCTGTAAGAATTGCGAGGTGAAAAGCTTCGGTTCCTGGACTATAAATATGGCTATTGATGGCGATTCAAAAATTAAAATTGACGTGTTTTAAGATTTTTTTAATTCCATCTTAGTTAGGGGAATGGTTCGAATGCAGTAGTGCAGAGCTATTTAGAGCGACATTCAACAGGGTTCGCATTGCCATGATGATTTCCAACCTTCGATGGAAGATGGAACATAAAGAAGAAGATTTTTTTAACAGTGGTCTGTTTCTGAAATAATGAACTTATTCCACACTGTATATTATCTATCATGATATAAATAAATAAGTGTTCGATGGCTAACCAAATCCTCACAAGTTAATTATTCAGTAACACGCTTGGTAAAAGGGTAGGCACTGTAAAAATACTCATTTTCTTTTCCCTTTTAGGCTCAATTTGGTTCTGTTTCTTCGCAGAAAATTACTACTCGCAATAATGTATCCCTCGAGCTAAAAACAAAAGATTCTCTTTCTTTTACGAGAAATTGCATATGAAAAATGCACGACCTTTTGGATGTTCGAGCTGGAGCTCTGCTGGATTGACGTTCTTATAACCTGCTGGAAAATGCGGATTGGTCTAAATGAATATTTTCCAATGTTCTCCGTCACTTGTCGTATTCTTTTTAACTTTTCAACTTATACCACATAAAAATTTTAGTGCGAGAAACTACACTGGAAAAGTAGGTTGGAAGTTTTAATCAATTCCTTTATGTTTGTTTAAATAGGTCTTTTCGACCGGTTTGCTGGAATATAAACGCTGGGGAGATGTTGCATCGGGAAAACGTATTTTCAAATGTTGATAAAAATGAAGTGAAAATTTAGTTAGTGTTGTAAATGTTTATACAGTATCTGCTAAGGACGATAATCGTCTTTGAAATACAATTTAAAAATTCGTTGTATATGTAAAAATACGAACTACATAGAGATATAATGCAAATTTATTACTCAAAAATAATTGAAGCACTCAGAGCAACAGTGGCCTAACCAACAATCCACAATTTTACCAAAACGCTTTTATTACATTAAAGTTATGCCTTATTTAAGTATTTTCAGATGCAGAGTGGCTCAAGCAAACAATGCTTGAAAAATTAAATCAAATTATAGAGCGCATTTTTAATTTTTTTTTAAATCTTCCTTTTTCTCCATGTAACTCGAAAATGGTAAGGGATACCATACAAAAATGTAGGGTTTTTTCAGATAACAATTTTGTTTTTTCTTTCATTACTGTATCATTTTTGAGTTACACGGAGTAAAAGAAAGATTTTTAAGAATAAGATATTTTTTTCAAAAACCCTGCATTTTCAACCCGTCCAACTTTTTAAACATTGAAATAACACTAGTATAGAAGGTATTGTAAAAGTAAAACGATGCATTTAAATCTGGTGGATGAGGGGTTAAATATACCTACTTCGCATGTTATCTTAAAATAACTTTTATTTTTTTTGCACTATATCTCGCTTCGTTTGAATGTAATCGGCATTTAACAGTTCTCGTTTTAAAGGTCTTTTCAAGCACTACAAAAGATGTTGGTAGCATTATACGCTTAAAATCGACCATTTATCTGTTATTCTAAGTTGAACACACCGATTGAGCATGCACCAAAAAAAGTCTCTTTTCACCTACCACATCTCTTTTTGTATTGTAACTAGAACATTTATAAAAAAACAATTTTTCAACCACAAATAACTCAAAAAGTACAGAGTTTTAAAAAAAATTATAGAACAGTTTTGCTTAGAATTAGGTTCTCTAGTCACTTTCGTGTTTATTTTGAACAAATAATTTTCCACCTGCCAGAAGGAGTGGGAGGAAACCCCAAAATAAAAGCGCACATCGGCGTAGGCCAGACTTTGAATTAGGACGGAATGGGACGTTTCATCGCAGCCGTTTCATCGCCGCCGTTTCGATGCCGCCGGTTCATCGCCAGTCCATTTCATCGCCGTCCGTTTCATCGCCGTCCGTTTCATCGCCAGTTAGTCAGTTGATTTTAGGGAACATCCATAAACTACGTCGTAAAAATTTTGGAGTTTTTAATACCCTCCTCCCCTTCTGTCGTAAAGCGTCGTTTGCAGTTGACCGCCCCCCTCATACCGACGTCGCAATTGCAACTCATGACCCCCCTTTTTAGTGATTTTTTTTAAATTCCATGTTATTCCCAGATTTTTAAAAGTTAGCTCTCAAAGTTTATTTACGAATGTATCCAAGTCAGTATTACTATGTAGCTCATTAATATCCGCGTACTCTCTCAATTCACTGTACAACTAATAATTAGCTTTATAGGGACAAAAGACAACACTTTTATCGGAGTTCCTATGCTTTCTTAACTGCATCATATAAATATTGATACTTATTTTGTTTTGATCTCAATGCCATTTCTTTTATAAGTATAAATAGATACAATGTACTAACTAAATAGAATAGAATATTTTATTTCTATTCATTATTTTAGAATTTTTTCACACAGAGTATTCAGTAAATGAGTGAACAGTTTAATACCGGATTTATACTCAGCCCTGTTCGACAGGGAATTGGACAGGGAAGTGGGCAGCGTGAATGTGTAAATAGCTCACTCGCGCTGTTACTCGTCATGCTACTGCCATTGCACCTACATACCCAAAGAGTCGGTTCTAGTGGCGGAAGTCAAAGGAGAGAAGTCAAAGGCGGGTTTGCCGCCGGCAAAGCGGCAAGTGAGTAAGGGAGCAAGACGATGTTGTTGTCACATTCCTTTCTTGTGAGTCGTTCGGTAATGAGTTGTGGGGACATTGGCGAGGAACTGATGTGAACACCTCACTCGCGTTGATATCGTATTTCGGACAATATTTCCGTCAACGGCAGCAGCAGTGGCAATAGCTGAGTATAAATGAGGCATAATATTTATTGCTTCCAGACGTTGTTTTGAAAAGAAGCGTTTGTTTAAAGACATAGGACAATGTTTTATTGTTTGTTATTCTGTATAAAACTGCTAGCAATATCATTAAGGCTGTGAGTGATAAAAACGAAATGAAAAGTATGCGATAAAAGTAATATACAAATTCTTTTTAATTCTAAAAAAGGGTATATTTTTTATATTCGTAAACTTCAAACGACGTCGGATGTACACTTATGGCTCCCTCCCCCTGTCGTATACCATCGTAATAAGCAAAGTCCCCCCTCCCCCTTTTCAACGACGTAGTTTATGGATGCTCCCTTATATTATGGGAGATGACACGACACGACGTTAAATTCAGTTCAAAACTTATGACAATTAAAAAGATAAAAAATATTATTAAATTTACTGTTCTACTTCTCCTAAATTTTTGTACAGAAATGTTGGGTTCTTTTCGAATTTAAGAGACAGTTTCTCTTGGTTGGAAAAGTTGACCGTGAAATTTAAAAGATTATAATCATCATAATATATTATAATCATTATACAGGGTGTTTCATTGGGAAACGGAAATATTTTAACGGTGAATAGAGGTCACCGAGGCAGTTTTAGGTATACTACATTTTTTGCCCTACCGACTTTTATAGCCGAGTTACAGGGTGTTTGATCGATTTTGCCCATTTCTTTCCTAAGCCATAACTTTAGAACCACCCTGTATATTTTTTTGATATTTGGTAAACATACGTCTCATTCAAAACCCAAACGATCAACATACTAACCATAAGAAAAATCCAGGTCCGAATTAACAAAAAATTATAAAGTAATTGTGACCTTAAAACAACACCCTGTATGTTCAAATTTTGAAAATCTGTTTGCATATTTGAAAAGAGCACAAAAAAGTAAGTTTAATGGTTTGCTTCAATTTTTCGGTCAGACAATTTTATGACTTTAATTTTGAAATTATATCGAATCTTTTAAGAACTAGTGACATTAAAAAGCAGATATTACTAACTTTTAGTTATCAATTATTAAAGTTAATAAATAAATACTCATTTTAAAAATAATCAATACTTATTTACCACATTGGAACGACCCAATTACTAATGACAAGAAAAATCCAGGTCCGGATTAACAAAAAAATATAAAGTAATTGTGACCTTGAACCAACACCCTGTATATTGAAATATTGAAAATTTGTCTGCGCATTTTAAAAGAGCATAAAAAACTGTGATTAAAGATTTATTTTAATTTTTGGCGCTGTTGATTTAATTACATCAATTTTGAAATTATATTGAAATTTTAAAGAATTCTGAGATTATAAACCAGGTGTTATAAATTTTTAATAAATCAATGTTAATGAATCAATACTTATGTTAAAAATACTTAATACTTATTTAATATGCTGGCTTCATGGATTCTCTGGATTTGTAGCTGTATGCACATCGTTAAAAATTAGAATTGCGAGAATTGGGATATTTTAATGATTTAGTAAATTATAAAAAAAATCGTTTAAACAATTCAACAATTTAAAATAAATTAAAAATATTTGAACTATAACAGTTGCTCAAAATGTCCGCCATTTTGTTCGATGCATTTCCTTGCTAAAATTGCATTGTTCATAATTTTTCTGGCAGCTTCTTGTGATCTTGACAGAATTAATCAATATGATATCAAAATTGCCGTAATTAAATTATCTGCCCAAAAATTTGCCATGCACCTTTTAACGCAGTTCTTTATGCTCTTTTAAAATACGCAAACAAATTTTCAAAATTTCAATATACAGGGTGTTGTTTCAAGGGCACAATTACTTTATATTTTTTTGGTTAATCCGGACCTGGATTTTTCTTATGATTACTAATTGAGTCGTTCCAATGTGGTAAATAAGTATAGATTATTTTTAAAATGAGTATTTATTCATTATCTTTAATAATTTATAACTAAAAGTTAACAATATCTGCTTTTTAATGTCATTAAATTAAAGTCATAAAATTGTCTGGCCGAAAAATCGAAGCGAATCATTAAACTTACTTTTTTGTGCTCTTTTCAAATATGCAAACAGATTTTCAAAATTTCAATATACAGGGTGTTGTTTTGAGGTCACAATTACTTTATAATTTTTTGTTAATCCGGACCTGGATTTTTCTTATGGTTGGTATGTCGATCGTTTGGGTTTTGAATGACACATATGTTTACCAAATATCAAAAAAATATACAGGGTGGTTCTAAAGTTATGGCTTAGGAAAGAAATGGGCAAAACCGATAAAACACCCTGTAACTCGGTTACAAAAGTCGGTAGGGCAAAAAATGTAGTATATCTAGAACCGGCTTGGTGACCTCTATTCACCATTAAAGTATTTCCGTCTCCGAATGAAACACCCTGTATATAAAGATAATTATCGTTATAATATATTTTATATTATAAAAGTTTAAAAGTCTATTAAAAGATTAAGTATGGCAACGGGAATGGTCATATCTCGCATTTCCTAGAATTCCTAATTATTACTAATAATAAATAATAAATGTAACTGTCGAGAATTCGGAAATATATCGCGGATCGCGATTAACTGACTGGCGATAAATCGGCCGGCGATGAATCAGCCGGCGCGCGGCGATGAATCGGCCGGCCATGAACTGACGGCATCGAAACGGCGGCGATGAACTGGCGGCGATGAAACGTCCTAGACCCTACGCCAGTCAATGAGAGCAAAAACAGGATATTACCTCGGAATTCTATTCTACTGCATGGATTTTAATGCAATTTGGGGTCCTAATTGGGTCTAGGACGTTTCATCGCCACTATACTTTACGTATTTTTTTTCATGATTTAATACAACTCCCTCAAATTCATAAATTAAATTAATTATGCTATCGTTATTCGATGTAAATATATTAGACTTATATGAGGACTGTTTATACCACATAAAAGCTGTTCCAGATTCAATTAACTGCCACTGTAACATCTCCTCCCTGACCAACACAAACAATGTGTTAACTAATATATTCTTACTCGCTTGGTAATCAAAATCAGCCATTTGACATGAATCCCCGCTGATTTTCTGTCATTTAGGTTTGTTTAGGTTCCCTCACAAATTAGTTCGTCTATTTAGCAGCTCGTAAATGAATATCAGGCGACTGTTAAATAACGTTCATTAGAAATCTCTTTTTGTTGTAATTTGGTGGTAGATTTTTCACCGATAAATTAAATGAACGTATACTTTAAAATAAGTTTATTTTGACGTTTCGATTTGTTAGATTTCCAAAGTGGACGCCGAAATCTCAAAATAAACTTATTTTAAAGTAAAATTGTGGCTTATTCCCAATAAAAATAGTAAATTTATTTGAATCGTTATCGACACTCGCTTCACCTTTCCCCGTTAGAGGCCGCTAAAAGCATACTCCGGTATATATTTACATATATATGTATTTACCAACCACTCGGGGCGTTTTGATTCAATGCAGTCTTCTTATAAAGCCTCTTTGATAACGGGTAAACCTAGAAACACGAGTGAGAGGATGGTAAGAGACTCGAATTGAATCAAAACGAAACCGTCTATTTTTATTTATAAAATAGTAAACTTAGTTTTGCTTCGCCAAATTTATTTCTCGTTAGGAGATTTCATAGCTTGAAACCATTCCTCTAAAATTTTATTCAAGTAAAATAATTCATCAATTTAAAAATATTAATAAATCCTTTATAAAAGGTATATAAAAATATAATTGAAAGGAAAAACGAAATAGGAGAAGACTTATATATTACGTTTATAGATATTAAAGCTGCTTTTGATTCTATAAATAGAGAAGTAATATGGTCAGTACTGGAAGACCTGCAAATCCCGCAAAAGATAGTAAGCGTGGTAAAAAGTACATATAGAAACGTACTTGCTAAAGTACAAATAAACGGAAACAGATCGCCAATAATAAACCTAAGGAGACGAATAAAACAAGGGGACAGTCTCAGCCCAGTTTTGTTTATATTAGTAATGGATAGAGTAATGAAGAGGGTTAAAAGAAGGTCAAGGCAATTCAGTCAACAATAGGGTACAGAAATTTAGTACCGGTGAGAATGGAGGGATTACTATATGCAGATGACCTAGTAATAATAGCAGACAATAAAGAGAAAATGCAAAAATTAATCGATATATGGATGGAAGAAATAGAAAATTTAAAAATGGAGGTAAATGTAAAGAAAACGAAGGCTATGATAGTAGCCCAAAAGAAAAGGGAAGAAATAAACCAAACGATATTTAGGTGCAAAAACGGAATCATAGAAACAGTCTCGACGTTTGAATACCTGGGAGTAATAATATCAGAGGATGGAAAGCTAGATCAAGAAATCTCATACAGGGGAAAAAAGCAAATAGGATCTACTATGCACTAAATAAAACAATATTTGGAAAAGAAGAAATAGATAAAGAAATAAAACTGAAGGTATACAATGCAATATCTGTACCAACTTTAATATATGCAAGTGAGACATGGGTAAACAATGCAAAAATAGACAGTACAATAAATGCAGCGGAGATGAAGCAGCTGAGAAAAATAGCAGGAAAAACGAAATTGGACAGAATAAGAAATGAAGATATTAGACAAAGACTGAAACAGGAATCGATAATAACCAAGATCCAAAAAAGAAAATTATAATCGTATGGACACATTAACAGAATGGACCAATGAAGACTACCAAAGCAGGTGATGGAATCAAAAAGATATGGCAAAAGAAGGAAAGGGAGGCCAAGGAATCGATGGGTCGATCAGATTATAGAAATTGGACAGGAAAAAGGAAAAACACATCAACAAATGAGTTAGCAAAGGAGCGCAAGAAATAGAAGATATGGATAGAGGATGAATAAAACCTCCGACGCCCCTGAGGGGCATAAGGAGTTTCGAGAAAGAAGAAGAAGATAAAAGGTATATTTTATTTAAAAATCCCTTACAGGGCTACATCACAGAACGTTTTCGAACTAAAAAGTTCATAATCAACGCTGTTTGGGTACAGGTTATTTGACATGTTTAAGCCACCAAAATAAAATATAAGGGTAAAAACCCTTTAAATGATCTACAATTATATCATGTTTACATTTTTGTGATAAATTGAAAATTGTTTAAAATATTCCTAGATATAACATCAGCCATCACAGGACTCCCCACAACACGTGGGCTGCCTTGTCCGGAGGTTAGATCCTGACATTACGTACAGTAAGAATTATAAACTAATTTTTTTCAGTTTGGCCTTTATATCTCACTAGATTTTCCTTTCCGAAGAGATACTTTAACTCGTTGTTGCGTCTGCGCCTCCATTCGTTTGTCACGCTGTCTCTGCAAGGGCAATATATTCTTCTTCTTCTTCTTCGTCTAGCCATTCATGTCCACAACTGAACATAAGACTCTTCAAGTCTTCCTTTCCATTGTTTTTTGTTGTACGCTACTTGTAGCTAATTTTTCCCGGCAGTTCGTTTCAGATCATCTGTCCATCTCATAGGAGGTATGCCTCTGGGTATTTTGTGTTGGTATGGTCTCCAGGTTAGAATTGTTCTGTGCCATTTGTTTAGATCGCTCCTAGCTACATGTCCAGCGTATTCCCATTTCAATTTTAATGATCTTTGTACCACATCGATGACTTTGGTTTTCTGTCTTATCCATGTGTTTGTTTTCCTGTCCTTAAGTGATATGCCAAGCATTGCTCTTTCCATCGCGTGTTGAGTGACTCTGAGTATGTTCATATTCTTTTTTGTAATTGTCCATGTTTGTGCCCCATATGTTATTATCGGAATAATGCATGCATCAAAAACTTTAGATCTAAGATGTAGTTGAATTTGCTGATTTCTGAGTATATAGTTCAGTTTGCCGAATGCTGCACATGCTAACTTTCTTCTTCTTTTATTTCTTCCTTTTGAATTTCCCTATTTAGTATTATTTTTTGTCCTAAGTATATATATTCTTCAACTTTTTCTATAACTTTGTCGTTTATTATTGTCACGGTTTCTTCGGAGTGCATGACTTTTGTTTTGTTTAAATTCATTTTCAGTCCTATTTTAGAAGATTCTGTGTGTAGTTCTGAAAGCATGGTTTGCAGTTCTTGTAGGTCAGTAGCTATCAGGATTATGTCATCCGCAAATCGTAGATTACTGAGGTAGCGGCCATTGATGTTTATTCCCTTATATTTCCAATTTAGATTTTTAAACACGTCCTCCAAAACTAAGGTGAACAGTTTGGGTGATAGAGTGTCTCCCTGTTTGACTTCCCTGTTTAATGGTACCGGGTTCGTGTATTCATTTTCATTTAGGTAGTATGTAGCTGTAGCTTGGTTCATAGCTTCTTTTATTAAGTTAATATATCTGCTGTCTATTCTACAATTTTGCATTGCGTTTATTACGGCCGTGTGTTCTATAGTGACGAAAGCTTTTTCGTAGTCTACAAATGCTATAAAAACTGGAAACTTGTATTCGTTACATTCTTCTATTAGTATTTTTGTGGTTAACAGGTGATCGGAAGTTGAATAGCCTTTTCTAAAACCTGCCAGTTCATACATGGTTGGTATTCATCTAATTTCCTTGTTAGTCGGGTAGTTATGACTTTGGTGAGTATTTTAAACAGGTGTGACAGTAGACTGATGGGCCTATAGTTTTCCAACTTTCTATTATCACCTTTCTTGTGTAATAAGATTACTTTAGAGTGGTTCCAGCTCTTATGGACTTTGCCCTGGTGTAAACAACTGTCTATATACTCCAGGGAAACAAGGCAAAAATATACCATGTTCGGGACACTTGAGCAGCCAGGTTGCAAATGGGTTTTTTGGGTACTATATACCTAATACATTACACATACAAAAATGCCCGTCACAGTTCGGACGAGAAATTTAGTTATTAACAAATAAGTGTCAAAAATGGCAGTTTTTCGTTTAAATCGCTACGGGTAAAAATAGGGTAATTAAATATCTTATTTATACTGTTATTCTCGTATTAGATGAGCCAAGGTTTAAAATGGCAGTTTTTGAATTTGGGTCCGATCATTTGTTGCTTCAGAAATTGCAAAATAAAACTAAAATTTCGAAAATAAAAAAATTGCTATAACTTTTGTGAAAATGACCTTAAGACTTTCATATTGCACGAAAAGTTGAGACAAACAGTCCGTATAATTCACAAAAAGTTTTAAGACGATTCGTCAATTAGTTTAAATTTTATTCAATTTGTTTATCCCGATGAGCTTTTTTTTCGCAATATTATTGTTCAGAAAATAGTAATGTAATAGCAATTCTGTGAAAATCACATGAAAGAAGAAAAGTCCTGATTTCAAAGTGTTTAAAAAAAATCATTAAAAAGTCATTTTTATCATTCGGAAAACATTTTACTAAAGTAGGGTCATTTTTAGTTCATAAACAATTTGAATAACTTTGTTAATATTGACTGTAGATTAAAACTACTTTAGGATTTGAAAAGCAGGTATTTTTATACGAATTTTCAAAAAAACGCTTTTTGCCTAGGTTAATTACAGTCAAAGTTAGCCACTTTTTTTATTTAATTGACAGCTACTTTGTTTATAACAACTAAGCAACCCAACTAGTGCCATTTCGAAGTTTAAGGTATATAGTTTATGTGTAAAAGTTTAAGTAAACTTTAAACTTCAACAGAGTTGTTAATAAAGCTTTAAAAATGACTTTCTAACGAAATCGATTTGTGGTCGGTGGAAATGAATTATTAAAATCCGTGCACTCAAAAAATGAAACTGATTCTTCAAACATATGCTGCGATTAATATCTCCAGAGCTTGTTGATGGATTTTGATCATAATTTTTTTAAATTGTATGTACTCGTAGTCTTGTAGAGTACGTTATGTACGTAAATCTCCACCTAACATTTCAAAATGTTAGGGGGAGTTCCCCTTATCACTCAGGGATATGAAAAATAGATTACATTCGATTCTAAGACCTACCGAATATACATATATAATTTCATAAAAATCGGTCAAGCGGTCTCGGAGGAGTATGACAACTAACACTGTGACAGGAGAATTTTATAGATGTAAATATATAGAAGGGTATTAACAAATAGGGATTGGTGATGGAAAAGTGTAAATTAAGGGTTGTACGTATTTTTTAATCCTACATCATATAAACTTAAGATAGACAATTTTGTCCAAAAAAATAAAAAAAAATGTCAGGGGGGCAAGCCCCCTTATAACTTATGGTTATGAAAAATAGATTAAAACCTATTCTCAGTCCCATAGGATACACTTGTAAAATTTCATAAAAATCGGCCAAGCCGTTTCGGAGTAGTATGGTAACTAACACTGTTACAGGAGAATTTTATGTATATTGAAGTAACTGTGAATTAAATAATAAAAGTGGCTAACTTTGACCGTAATTAACATAGGCGAAAAGTTTTTTTTTTAAATTTGTGTAAAAATACCAGCTTTTGAAATTCCAAGGTAAATTTACTCTACAGTCAATATTAACAAAGCTATTCAAATTGTTTTCAAGCCAAAAATGACTCTACTTTAGTAAAATGTTTTCGTAGTGACAAAAATTACTTTTTAATGATTTTCTTCAATAATTTGAAAACAAGACTATTGTTATTTCATGTGGTTTTCACAGAATTTCTATATAATTATTATTTTCTGAACAATAACATTACAAAAAAAAGCTCTTTGGGATAAACAAATTGAATAAAATTTAAACTAATTGACGAATCGTCTTATAATTTTTTGTGCAGTATATGGACTCTTTGACTCCACTTTTTGTGAAATATAAAAGTCGTAAGGTCACTTTCGCGAAAGTTATAGCAAATTTTTTATTTTCGAAATTTTAGTTTTATTTTGCAATTTTCGAAGCAACAAATGATCGGACCAAAATTAAAAAACTGCCGTTTTAAACATTGGCTCATCTACTAAAAGAAGAATACTATAAATAAGATATTTAATTATCCTATTTTTACCTGTAGCGATTTAAACGAAAAAACTGCCATTTTTGACACTTATTTGTTAATAACTAAAATTCTCGTCCGAACTGTGACGGGCATTTTTGTATGTATAATGTATTAGGTATATAGTACCCAAAAAACCCATTTGCAACCTGGCTGCTCAAGTGTCCCGACAAAAACCTTATTTCCCTGGAGTAATAAGCTTAGTTACAATTACAATGAGTTCCTTACCTCCTTCTAATATCATATCTGTGGTAATCCTATCTTCTCCTGCAGCTTTATTTCCCTTCGTGTTTTCCAATGCTGTATAGTTACCTCTGAAATTGTTACTTTTGGCATTATTTCCGATCCAACATTTTTTATTAATTTCCGTACTGGTCTCATTTCATCGTCTTGTTGATGTGTTCTGTAGAGTTCCGTGTAAAATTCTTCTATTCGTTTCAGTATGTTTTCTCTAGTTGTGATTTCATTTTCGTCTTTTCCGATTAATGATATTATCTGACGTCGTCCTAGTGTCGGTCTGAGGCATTTCATACTCCTATTTTTTTCAATAGTTGTTGTTATTAATTTTTCTTCTTCTTTTCTTTTTTGTTTTCTGATTCCTTTTCTAATCTGCCTATTAAGTTCTCTATATTCTTCGGTTCCCTTTTTGTTAGATTTATTTAAGATCTTCATTATTTCTATTTGTTGTAATATTTCTTTGTCTAATTCATTGTGTGTTGTTTTTGGTTTTTTCAGTTGTAAAATGCTTTTGTTCACTGTTTCGGTTATAAGGTTATTCACATCATCAATATCATTGGAGTTTATCTGCTGCATGTTAACTTGATTTATTGCATGCATTCTCTTTTTATTAAATTCACTATTTTTTATTTCTTCAGATGTCCATTTGTATCTTTTTTCATGTATTCTTTTTCTTTCTAGTTAGAGGCAATTAAGGGCAATATATGACTCAATGGATTTTACTGTTTTTTTTACCAATTACCAAATCAATATCCAGTAATACATCAACTGTGTATTTCCAAGTGACATGGATGGGAAGGTGAGGATCGATTGGAATTTGCCGGTAGGATCCCCTGATCAAAGGTTATTTGATTATGGGGTTAGGTTAGAAGTATTGTATAGAAATCTAAACCCCTCTACTTTACTAAACTAAAATTCAAACAATTAGACGTGCACGTCATAGATTTAATGACATCATATCAATTTGACATTACATTTAACCTCCAATATTATGACAGACCAAATATAATAATGACGTCATATATACGTACTCGTCACTACTTGTAGCCAATGAAATGCTCGCTGTAATAGGAATGGCATATCAAGAAAATCTGATTATTCCGTATATATTTTTTCAAATTTAAAATATGGCAACAAATGGAAAATTGCGTACGAGTCTTATTGTTGGACTTCGACCATAAGTTACTTTATTAAGTCGCTGTTATTTTTGTGTGTTATAGAAATGTGTCGCCTTTTTATTTTAAAAGGAATAGTTATAGTGCTGTTGCCAGGGGGGGGGTACAATGGCCTGCTTTATTCAGATGGACTTACCCAAGTTTTTTTATGTATTTTGACCCGTAGAACACGATTTTTTTGGGTAACAGTTGATCCGGATGTCGATGTCGCTAAGATTGTTATAAACAAAAAACTTGAGTAATTATACAGGGTGTCCCGAAAAGAATGGTCATAAATTACATTACAGATTCTGTGATCAAATATAGGTTGATTGACAGAAACTTCCGATTCACACTGATTTCAGGCAGTTTAAAAAAACTTGTTTAAAGTACGACATGCCATGAACGTCCTACATTCTAAGATTCATTAACATCCCATAGACAATAAAAAAAGCAAGTGTGCATACTAAATTTTAGTCTTTTACTAATTTATACCCACGATAACAAAATAAATACCTTCTTAATTAAAATTTACATAGTTTCCTCTTCTACATACCGCGAACAATGCTAAGAGATATAACAGGTTCTCGTATGTCTCTTGGAGCTTACATCACATTTCTAGCTTACTACAGTATTCAAACGTACTTAAAAGACAGATCATTTAATTTATACATGAAAGCTTTTCGTAGTGCATCTTCGAGGTTACTGTGATATTGGAATTAATAAGTGTGCACAATGTTACCTTTAGAATTTGAGTCGCTGTTATTTTTGTGTGTTATAGTTTAACGACTTTACAAATAGAAATGAGTCTCCTTTTTATTTTAGAAGGAATAGCTATAGTCCTGTCGCCAGGGGGGGGGTGTACAACGGCCTCCTTTATTCAGATGGACTTACCCAAGTTTTTTTATGTATTTTGACCCGTAGAACACGATTTTTTTGGGTAACAGTTGATCCGGATGTCGATAAGATTGTTATAAACAAAAAACTTGAGGAATTATACAGAGTGTCCCGAAAATATTGGTCATAAATTACACCACAGATTCTGTAATCAAATATAGGTTGATTGAACCTCACTTACCTATATATACAATAATGCACACAAAAAAACTTACATTCCTTTGAAGTTACAAAATGAAAATCGATTTTTTTTTCATATATCGAAAACTTTTAGAGATTTTTTATTTAAAATGGACATGTGGCATTCACATGGCAACAGCATCTTAAAAAAAATTAAAGTGAAAGTGCACCCCATAAAAATGTTCACTTAACCCCCCCCCCCAACTTGTGTGTACGTTCCAATTAAATTATTATTGTGGCACCATTAGTTAAATACTTAAAACTTTTTTGCCTCTTAGTATTTTTCGATAAGCCAGTGTTTATCGAGATATTTTGAATATTTGTCGAATCCACCACATATTTGTATATGGTTAAGTACGATTATAGAGATCTGTTAATAATCTGAAAATTTATTTGTTATTTACATTTTCAGGTATATTTTAAAAAAGAAGCCACATAAAGGTGACATCAAAAAAAGACTAAGAGGCAAAAAAGTTTTAAAAACACTGTGTGTAACTAATGGTACCACAATAATAGTTTAATTGGAACGTCCACAAACATTTGGGGGGTTTAAAGGAACAGAACCTCCATAAAGTTTTTTTCTACGAGCGTGCAAAAATGTCTACTTTCGCGCACGCGTTTTAGTTTAGAAAGTTTTACTTTTCCGCACGCGTTTTACTTTTCCGCACGCGTTTAGATATTATTTTAATATGGCCTTAAAATAATTATAATACATGCAATAAACTAATATTTAGATATTATTTACTATTTTATATCAAATATGTATCTTATTGTGTTCCTGTTTTAATGAAATTAACGCGACAATTCGATAAAATAAAATTATTTTGACATAATATTCGAAAGTCAAATCGGTAGACAATAACAGTCGTTTTAAGTCATCGTCATGGAAACCAAGATCGTCGTCATGCTAACTAATTATATTGAAAGTTTGGTTTTGACAACCTTGTCACAGAATTAATTTGTGTATGTATTTTCATATTAATTAAATTAATTGATTAAGATTTGGTCATTTTTTAAAGACTCGTAGAAAAAATATTGTTCCTAACTCTTGCAGAAAGTCTCTTTTCCACACTTGACTGCTTGCCGAACTACCGCTTCACGTCGTTCGGCAAACTGCAGTCGCGTGCAGAATAGTATGACTTTCTGCACTTAGGAAAATAACTGTTATGTAAATATATTAAAAAGAAGCCGCATCTCGATAAAAACTGGCTTATCGAAAAAATACTGGGAGACAAAAAAGTTTTAAGAACGTTTTGTTTAACTGACGGTACTACAATAATGAATTACTTGAAACGTACACAAAAGTTGGGGGGGGGGGGGTTTAAGGGAAGAAAACCCCCGAAGAAAAAAAAAATTGTTTTATGGTGTGGACAAATTTCACTATAATTTTGTTTTAAGATGTTCCTGCCATAAGAATGATAAGTGTCCATTTTCAATAAAAAATCTCTATAGTCTTCGATATATTGAAAAAAATCGATTTTCATTTTGTAATTTTAAAGGGCCTTACCTTTTTTTATGAACACATTTGTAAGGTAAGTTAGGTTCACTCGAACTAGTTTTGACCCCAGAATGTTTGGTATAATTTATGACCAATCTTTTCGAGACGTATAACAGCGATTTTTCGCAAAACAAAACATTTATTTGTATTTTTTGGGTCATTCTAAGCAATAAATGTTCTTACGAGTTTTTTCGTAGGATGCATAGTTTTCGAGATAAACGCGGTTTAGCTTTCAAAAAATCGAAAAATTGCAATTTTTGAACCCGAATAACTTTTGATTAAAAAATAAAATAGCAATTCTGCTTACCGCATTTGAAAGTTCAAGTCAAATTATACCGGTTTTGATTATTTGCATTGCTAAACATTAATTTTTTTATTGTCAAACAAAGCTATAAACAAATAGTGTTTCCCGTGCCCAATGCATGCGTTTTAAGGCATGCTACGTAGAAATTGACTGTTTGTAAGCGCGCCTATTTGTTCGATTTTAAACGAGATATGTATTGAAAACATCACTCAAGCACTATGTGTTTATAGCTTTGTTTGACAATAAAAGAAATACTTTTTAGCAATGCCAATAATCAAAACCGATAGAATTTGACTTGAACTTTCAAATGCGGTAAGCAGAATTGCTATTTTATTTTTTGATTTGATTAATAGTTATTCGGGTTCAAAAATTGCAATTTTTCGATTTTTTGAAAGTTTAACCGGTTTTTTTTTTAAACTATACATCCTACGACAAAACTTGTATGGTGTATTCCACGAATATACGTCTGTTTTGGATTATCGCGATAACGAATATTTTAGTGTGCAACATAAGAAGTACGAAAGTATTTTGCTCTATTAATTACTCCAATAAACAACAATATAATTTGCAATTTACTTTCGTTCTTCATATTTTGCACAGTAAAATATTCGTTGTCGCGATAATCCAATATCCAAGATAATCCAAGATACAGTGCGGTGGAATAAGTGTTGCCCCCCCCCTGTTAACTTGTTTATTTTAAGAATATAAGCAAAACGCTCGGACAGGTCGATTTTTAAACTAACCATAGTATATTATAGCATCAACGTTTCAGCACTTTACGCGATCCCTCTTCAGGTGACAGGCATAACTTTGATTTTTTTAAATGGTAAAGTACATCATGTGACACCTCATTTAACAGCTTTTAAAATACTGATTTCAAAAATGTATAATACTTTAATCCTTTTTGAGATCGCAGGCCCAAAATTTCGGTCGAACTCTTTTTAAACGCATTTATTTTTTTCGAATTCTGAGAAAACTAATAAGTATTTTTGAAAAATTTAAACGCAGAATGAAAGATTAGATTATTACCGAGGGCTGACAGTCCCTTAGAATAAACAAAAAGTTTCTTGTGAATGATATATTTGAAATTAAAAATCACACTAAATTTTCTCTTTTTCCACCACTGTGACTTATTAAAATAAACATTATTGGGACCGTGCAAGTTCGGAAAAGCGACACCTGGTTTCCTCGCTCTGCAATTTTATTCGTACTTTTAATTATATTGGCCAATCATATGGTCCTGGTTACTGGATAATAAATTGTCAAGGCCATAGTCCAAAAAAAATAATAAGAAGAAAAAATAAGATTTAGGTTATGTTATTAAAACGTAAACAATTATATGTAGTAAATAAAATTAGTTATTAAAATGCAGTACTGCAAGCCAAATACAATTAATTAAATTTACCTTTATATAATAATTGCATATCATATCAATATTGTGAAGCAATATATAATTTTTCTTCTTAAATGACAATAAGTATGAAATGTACGTCAATTTGACAATTTCAATTGACAATATGAATTATTTAAGAAAGTTGCAATATTTCTCCGCTATTCGCGCACGATCGTTTCGCGTATTCCTTCCGAGTACTTGCACACCGCGAATAGGAGTTCTCAGGGACTTTGGACCATCGAGAATACTGTAATATTTTATTCTGCGTTTAAATTTTTCAAAAATATTTATTGGTTTTTTCAGGATTCGAAAAAAATGATTGCATTTAGAAAGAATTCGACCGAAATTTTTCGCTTACGCTCTCAAACAGGATTAAAGTATTATACATTTTTGAACTCAGTATTTTAAGAGCTTTTAAATGAGGTGTCACATGATGTACTTTCCCATTTAAAAAAATTAAAGTTATGGCTGTCACCTGAAGAGGGATCGCGTAAAGTTCGAAACGTTGATGCTATAATATACTATGGTTAGTTTAAAAATCGACCTGTCCGAGCGTTTTGCTTATATTCTTAAAATAAACAAGTTAACAGGGGGGGCAACACTTATTCCACCGCACTGTATATTCGTGAAATGGGGTATAAGAACATTTTTTGCTTAGAATGACCCAAAAATTACAAAAAAGGTTTTTTTTGCGCAAAATCGCTGTTTTGTCATTCCTCAAGTTCTTTGTTTATAACAATCTTATCCACATCCGGATCAACTGTTACCCAAAAAATTCGTGTTCTATGGGCCAAAATACATAAAAAAAACTTAATTAAGTCCATCTGAATAAAGGAGGCCCTTGTACCCCCTTGGCGACAGGACTATTAATACAAATACAATAAATGAATTTTTTGTCGATGAGTAAAAGAATTTTAAGAATTTGGCAATTTGACTCTCACGTACTTTTTAATATGATCTATTTTAATAATATGAACATCAACGATCATAATATATGCCTAATGACAACTGGTTGGGCGATAAATGTATCACCTGATGTGCTATAATATATTTCGGGTTTGTCTAAATATTAAGCATATGTATCACCTGATGAGGGACAAAAAAGCCCCGAAACCGGCATATCCTCTTCCTGCACTCTCTGATTGAACTAGAATATAATGCTGGTGCATTTTCGGGTTGCAACGAAATTGAAGATGTTTACACATTTTTAATGTTTACAAAAAATAACTTTTTAAAAGTTTATTTATGAGTGTTAAGTCTCACGATCCCGTTGGAATTAAAAAAAAAAAGAATGTGTGTGTACTTTGTACGCACGTAAGAAGTTATACCTCTATTATATGATTTCAACGAAATTAATATACTTTAAACAGTTTATTTATATTTTATTTAAATATTAAACTAATTTTAATACTTACTACTTTTCAAAACATTTTATTAAAACAGTACCAAAAATTAAAAAAATAAAAGAATAAACCATACACAAACACATTAAAAACTGCCACAAATGATTTCTGAACAATAATTGTCGGAAATTTTTTTAACTAAATACGTATTTTCTGAAAAAAAATTATATAATAAATATACTTACAATCATAAAATGTATAAAAAAAGAACAAAAAAATAAAAGTTTCTATTGGGGTTCGAACCCGCTTATGTTTGCGCAGTTAGTATTGGAATTCATTCATCTTACACTTCTACCCACGGAGACACCTGCATCATGTGGCAAGATCGACGAACTAAACGGTTTAAATTTTTGACAGTTCTGAATTTAACCAAATTATTTTGATTTTTGTGGAATATTGAAATATTTAAATATTATACAACAAAACATAGAGTAAGAAAACAATATATTAGGTGAATATTGACAGAAATTTTGATGGCAGTCAAATTATGTAAATCAAAGCATTACATGCTATTTTGATAGGTTCATTTTAAATTTTCCAATAGGTACCTATGTAATTTTTATTAGGATACTGAAACATTTACAATTATTACCTACCTGTCGCTTTTAAAAACTATTTAAAAAGTCACTACAATTATAAACTTGCTTTTTTCTCTGCCATCACAACAATAAAAACTAATATACACAAGATTTGTTGATCCATAGTCTCCAACAATTATTAACAGATGATTTTAACACCCAATACGATCCCGTATAACGTTTGAGCGACTAAATATACTGTCATATATAACAATAATTGACTAATATACTGTCGGTGTGCGCACGCGCCAGGGAATGTAAAAATTCACCCTCGTGCCTAAAGAAGTATAATGGTATAACTTCAAAAAAATTGTTACAGGAAGGCACAAAAGTAACAACAAAACACTGAAAACTTTTGTTTTCAATACTTCAACAAAATTTATTACAAATTAATGTCACTATATACAGCTGTTTCGGTGCCCTTTCTCAAGTGATTTATTTTACTATGTGATTCTGCATTAAAAAGTCTCTAACTGAATAGGTTGAGGAGTGAGGAGCTGTTTGTCTCAAGTTGGTCATTAAGAATTATTGTATTTTTCAGTTTATCAATTTCCATAGATTCTAATAAAGATAGCTTAAGGCCATGATACTACGACAACCAGAGATAAAGCCACACGCATGAATAAGCCTGTCTCTCTCTCTCTCTTCTACGCCTACGTCACTGACCGACAAACGCCAGGCCAAATGTTCGATTTTTAACTTGGGTTTGTTATTTTTATGCAGTTTGCGAAAGTTTTCGGAAAGCATAAAGCTATATTTTCGGGATAAACTTCTTAAATATGATTAGAAATAGTCCTTACTGCCCTTTCAGCATGGTATTATTGTTAGTATTAAATCTTTGCGACTACTCTTTCTAGATTTAAAAAAAGATTTCAACATCAATTATATAACAACATATAATTTAAATCAAGATTGCTTAGAAGGACTATTCTCAGTAATACGTGCGATTGGAGGTTTACATGAGCATCCGTCTCCTTTGCGATTTAAATACCGTCTTCGTAATTTTATTATGGGTCGGAACGATGTCGTTATTTCACTCTCAGCTAATGTAAGTAACCTACCAGAAACAACAAACATGTCGCTTCAAAACATGAAAGCAGGAAGCTCTTTGGATCTTGATTGTTACAACAATGACGTAGTAGATTCAGTGATGATAACCAAACCACTCTTTAGTCAATTAAATCTTCCAGTAACTTCAGAAAATGAAAATCATCTAACAGATTTTGAAATTTAGCTGGTTTCATAGCTTTCAAGCTACGACATGAAGAGAGTTTGGGCAGTGCTACAAATAGTAACACTTCTTCCTCGTGGGTAAATCATCTCTCAGAAGGGGGTTTGGTGAAGCCTCAGAAATATTACTTACGAACTGTCGTGAACTAGAAAATATTTTTTGCCAATTCAATGGGGACACTATTAAAGTTGGCATCAAAAATTATCAAAAATCTTTATTGGAAAGATCAGTTCATGTTAAAATATCTGGTGATGTGAAAAAACTATTTTTTAGATGTCGGATGTATTTTAGAATGCGACTTTTGAACCAAAAGTTGAAAGAAAAGTCTATAATACAAAAAAAAAATTGCAAAAATCGTTAAGCAAAATGAATCAAATGTAATATTGTTTTTTTTTTGTTTTTTTGTTGTTTTTTTTTTGTTTTGTTTTTTTTTGGTGCCGACGGATGTGCTGTTTTTCTAGTCGGGCCTAAAGCTGAGCGGGAAAAGAACTAATCTCAGGGGATGAGTTTTGCTTGGAGAGCCTTAGGACTTTGCACCTCCTTAAACCATCCCAAGACCGTTGGTTTCTCTCAACATTGATTGGGGGTGTGTAATCTTTGATTGCACCCTTCTCGTGGTGGCCCTGTTGAAACTAAACGTAGCGGATCTAGACTACATAGATAGTCGATAAACAATCCCTTCGGTAATATGCAGATAGATAAGGTTATACCTGGAGAATAGGATAGTAATATTAATATGTAATATCAACTCTAGTTAAAGCAACCATCAAAGCAAGGGTAGGTGGAGGCTGTCCACAATGAGCAGTTCTATCACCTCTACTTTGAGCAACCTTGGTAGATGATCTCAAAAATCTCTCCACAGAAGACTTTTTTGTCTAGGGTACACTGACGATATATCAATCATCATCAGGGGCAGGTTTGCTCAGCTGGTGTCTAGGAGAATGCAAGCAGCCCCAAATATAGTTGCCGACCGGTGTAAATAAGAGAGACTGATAGTCAATGCTCAGAAAACAAATCGCCAACTGCACCCAAAGGACAGCACTAGAAGGCTTAAAACTACCGGTGCTGGGAGGTACAGAGATTTCATTTGCCAAAAAAAAAACAAAATACCTTGGGGTTTATACTGATCATAGGCTGAAATGGAATACTCACATCCTGAAAACCACACAGAAAGCTACTATGTCCTTGGGCAAATGTAGAAGAATGTGCGGTGAGAATTGAGGCTTATTGGACCTTTTGAAAAGGGTCAGACTAAAGAATGTAATCTAGAATTAGAGGACCACAATAGATCTGAAAAGGTAGCAGTGGAATAGGCTAAACGGCCACCTCTTTAAATCCATCTAAATCTATCTACTTAATTTTGTTTTTCTAATTTTAATACTTTTTTGAAACTTTGGTTTTTTTTTATTTGTTAATAAACCATCTTTTATTTGACGCGGTTTATTTAAAGTTTTCTGCATGTCAAGAAACCTCTTAAAATTTTGCATTGAAAAAACTATTACGTTTTTGGACATCTTGGATATTAAAGCACCCTATGTAACGCACAGCTGAATGTGGCTGAATTTTTATGTTTGTGGGTCGTGCTGTTTTCTATATATTTCTTTCATAATTTAAATCAATGTTAAATGTACCTACAAGAATAATAACGTTTACTTCTCCGTCATTATACTAGGTAAAATGACAAATGAGGTGTCAAATGAAAGCTTATAATCCAAGGATAGTACTAAATGTGAGAAATGAGACCTAGATTGTCTGTCCCTCAAAAAATAAGCGTTATATTGGGGATTTCTAATGTTGACATTAAAAGTTGCACTATTTTTTTTTCTATAAAACATTTTGATGTAAAGCTTACCAGAAAACTTCTTTGTACTCTTTACTTTAAAACAAACGTGAATGAGAAGCTAAATTTTAAACTTCGTCACACAACTTTTGCGATTAAACTGTGCAATGCACAAATCCGCACCTTTTTCTTTGAAAAATTCATAACCTTTATCGTGATAAGAATAAAAACTTGAGGCAGATACCTTTGTCTTCAGAAATGTTACAGCTATATAGTGTAAAAATTTCAGAAAAAAATATTAAAATGGAACAGAGTTGTAGCGAGGTAAACGCAAAAAACGTGATTTCTTTTTTTTTTCATTTTTAGGTTAAAATTGCGATTTTGACAATGTTCCCCCACATAAAATTCAAAATAAACTTCATTTTCGTTTTCAGCACCCTCGAAAATATAAAGTATGAATAAAATTAGCCATTCATCCCTCTGTGGTCAGTATCTCGAAAACTAAGCGCTTTTTTGAGGGTGTCACGCTAGTGTATAATATCACAAAAATTGTAACGTGACAATATGAAAAAATAGAGGATATGGCAACGATGTCACAAGTGATGATCGGATCGAACGCCAAAATCTACACAGACATATTAGGGTGCTTTAATATCCAAGATGTCCACGTTTTTTAGTACAGTACCTACATAATTTATTGTATTATTTTACTGGTATGATTATAATAATGCATCAAAGTATAAATTAAACTGTGTAACAGAACAGACGAACGTCAATTTCAGTTATTTAATAACACGAGAATGTATAAAACCGTATAAAACTCTATGCTTTCCCATAAGTCTCCGTACAAGTTTGTCGGGCGCTGACGTCACGCACCGGTTAAAAGTTGTTCTCGAAGTGGCTTTATCTCTGGTTGTCGTAGTATCATGGCTTAAGACCTTTGTTTTGAATATGAAGAATTTGAAACTGTTCATTAAAAGAATGACTATGATCTAGAAGGTGAAGTGCGGATGTAGAATGTGTTTTTCTATTGTTGAAAGACCTTTTGTGTTCTGCTATCCGTTTGTCAAAGTTTCTGCCAGTTTGACCGATATAAGTTTTTGGACAGTCACCACACGTCAGTTTGTAAACACCACTCTGTAATTGGTTTCTCTTTCGGCTCTTATTGTTCTTAATGTATTTGCTTAAGTTGATGCTAGTTCTGAAAGCTGGAGTTATTGCAACAATAGAAAAACAGATTTTACATACGCACTTCACCTCACTTCACTTCTAGATCATAATCAATCATTTAATGAACAGTTTCAAATTTATCATATTAAAAATAAAGGCCTTAAGCTATCTTTATTAGAATCTATAGAAATTATTAAAAATAAAGATATAATTCTGAATGGCCAACTTGAGACAAACAGCTCCCACTCCTTAACCTATTTAGTTGGACACTTTAAAATGCAGAATCACATAGTAAAATAAATCACTTACTTGAGAAAGGCACTCTGCCGAAACAGCTGTAGTGGCAGTACTTTGTAATAAATTTTGTGGAAGTGTTGAAAACAAGAGTTTTAAGTGTTTTATTATTAGATAAAATGAACTTCCATCAAGTAACGGTCGAATCCATCATAGACCGGGCCCTGGAAGTATTTGAGTATGCAAAACCTGAGGACCGGCAACTATGTTCGTTCGGATTCTTTTACCTGAGACCTTGAACAATTGAAAAACTGAATCTTGCCAGAAGGTGCGATGGTGCCTTGTTACCCCCCCTCCCCCCATTGTTAAGGGCAGCATTTTTTGTATTTTTTGGGTAATTCTAAGCAAAAACTGTTCTTACAAGTTTTTTCGTAAAATGCATAGTTTTCGAGATAAACGCGGTTAAACTTTCAAAAAATCGAAAAATTCGTTTTGAACCCGAATAACTTTTGATTAATAAACAAAATAACAATTCTGGTTGTATCACTTGAAAGTTCAAGTCACTTACCGGTTTTGATTATTTGCATTGCTACAAATTACTTTTTTTATTGTTAAACAAAGCTATAAACAAACAGTGTTTGAGCGTTTTGTCGCATGTCCGCACCGCGCCAAGGATTAAATCCGAACGGAACCGACAAGCCGATTTAGACAAGGCGAAAACGGCGGGTTCGTTGGAAAAAATATTCCCATGAGATTTTTTTGCATAATCACATTTGTAATACACCCCAGAATAAGGTTCAAGAAGTCGCCCACGAGAAAAGTGGTCCAAATTTTTTTTTAACAATTTTTTTTAATCAAATTGCAAGAATTATTATTTTTGGTGTGGACAATTAGGTCTTTTAGACCATTCTGGACAAAAAAGGTCTCTTGTAATTTTTCTCCAAAGTTGATGGTTTTCGAGTTATAAGCAATTTAAAATTTGAAAAACGCAAAAATGGCCATTTTTAAGACTTAATAACTCGGTTAAAAATTATTATTATGAAAGTCAGAAAGTGACTAAATCAAAGTTTAGCCCCCCCCCCCCTACATGATCCTGAAGAAATTTGTGCCATTAATTTATTACTAAGCTCTTATTTTTAATTATTAACAATAAGCCGTAAGAGCGTATTGACGCGGCTGTAAATGTGAGTGCGAGTAATATTCCCCATTGGACTGCCGGAATGGCATCTCTCTCGCACTCACCATAGACGGGCGCCTAATACGTGCTGGCGCTCATTATTATTACAGTGGAACCTCGTTAACTCGGATTAATTGGGACCGCGGCCGATCCGGGTTATCGAAAATCCGGGTTATCCGGAGAAACTGGTAAAAATTAATAAAATACGGTATATTTACAGATAGTTGGCGTATTCCATGACGTTTTTTCGATCTATCCAGCCAACCTTGACTCGCAGTGAAATTTGGTTCACAATCAGGCAACATTTTATTCAGCTTGAATAGTGATTCTTGAATAATTAGTCCAGACACTGGTAAACCACGTTCGCGTTTCGCACAAAACCACACATACAAAACGTCGTCGAGGGTCTCATTTTTAGCTTTCTTAGCTTTACACCGATTGTCCAAACTGTCTTTTGTTATCATTTTGAAACAAAATTATTCGATTTTAGTTCTATTTTTCTTCCAATCTGATACTGTAGATGTACCGACACCATATGATGCTGCAATTGTTTTTAAAGATTCGCCTTTATCAATTCTACCTAATGCTTCTAGTTTCTTTTCCATTGTCACAACATTTTTACGTTTTGTTGCCATTACGTAGACAAAAAAACACGCAAACATCTGAAGCACGATTACAGAACGGAAGCGAATAATATGACTGTAGTACACACAATACGGTCTCAATCGCAACGATGTTATGTTATTTAATAACAGTGAAGACTCAGACCATAAAATGCAGAATCACATAGTAAAATAAATCACTTACTTGAGAAAGGCACTCTGCCGAAACAGCTGTAGTGGCAGTACTTTGTAATAAATTTTGTGGAAGTGTTGAAAACAAGAGTTTTAAGTGTTTTATTATTAGATAAAATGAACTTCCATCAAGTAACGGTCGAATCCATCATAGACCGGGCCCTGGAAGTATTTGAGTATGCAAAACCTGAGGACCGGCAACTATGTTCGTTCGGATTCTTTTACCTGAGACCTTGAACAATTGAAAAACTGAATCTTGCCAGAAGGTGCGATGGTGCCTTGTTACCCCCCCTCCCCCCATTGTTAAGGGCAGCATTTTTTGTATTTTTTGGGTAATTCTAAGCAAAAACTGTTCTTACAAGTTTTTTCGTAAAATGCATAGTTTTCGAGATAAACGCGGTTAAACTTTCAAAAAATCGAAAAATTCGTTTTGAACCCGAATAACTTTTGATTAATAAACAAAATAACAATTCTGGTTGTATCACTTGAAAGTTCAAGTCACTTACCGGTTTTGATTATTTGCATTGCTACAAATTACTTTTTTTATTGTTAAACAAAGCTATAAACAAACAGTGTTTGAGCGTTTTGTCGCATGTCCGCACCGCGCCAAGGATTAAATCCGAACGGAACCGACAAGCCGATTTAGACAAGGCGAAAACGGCGGGTTCGTTGGAAAAAATATTCCCATGAGATTTTTTTGCATAATCACATTTGTAATACACCCCAGAATAAGGTTCAAGAAGTCGCCCACGAGAAAAGTGGTCCAAATTTTTTTTTAACAATTTTTTTTAATCAAATTGCAAGAATTATTATTTTTGGTGTGGACAATTAGGTCTTTTAGACCATTCTGGACAAAAAAGGTCTCTTGTAATTTTTCTCCAAAGTTGATGGTTTTCGAGTTATAAGCAATTTAAAATTTGAAAAACGCAAAAATGGCCATTTTTAAGACTTAATAACTCGGTTAAAAATTATTATTATGAAAGTCAGAAAGTGACTAAATCAAAGTTTAGCCCCCCCCCCCCCCTACATGATCCTGAAGAAATTTGTGCCATTAATTTATTACTAAGCTCTTATTTTTAATTATTAACAATAAGCCGTAAGAGCGTATTGACGCGGCTGTAAATGTGAGTGCGAGTAATATTCCCCATTGGACTGCCGGAATGGCATCTCTCTCGCACTCACCATAGACGGGCGCCTAATACGTGCTGGCGCTCATTATTATTACAGTGGAACCTCGTTAACTCGGATTAATTGGGACCGCGGCCGATCCGGGTTATCGAAAATCCGGGTTATCCGGAGAAACTGGTAAAAATTAATAAAATACGGTATATTTACAGATAGTTGGCGTATTCCATGACGTTTTTTCGATCTATCCAGCCAACCTTGACTCGCAGTGAAATTTGGTTCACAATCAGGCAACATTTTATTCAGCTTGAATAGTGATTCTTGAATAATTAGTCCAGACACTGGTAAACCACGTTCGCGTTTCGCACAAAACCACACATACAAAACGTCGTCGAGGGTCTCATTTTTAGCTTTCTTAGCTTTACACCGATTGTCCAAACTGTCTTTTGTTATCATTTTGAAACAAAATTATTCGATTTTAGTTCTATTTTTCTTCCAATCTGATACTGTAGATGTACCGACACCATATGATGCTGCAATTGTTTTTAAAGATTCGCCTTTATCAATTCTACCTAATGCTTCTAGTTTCTTTTCCATTGTCACAACATTTTTACGTTTTGTTGCCATTACGTAGACAAAAAAACACGCAAACATCTGAAGCACGATTACAGAACGGAAGCGAATAATATGACTGTAGTACACACAATACGGTCTCAATCGCAACGATGTTATGTTATTTAATAACAGTGAAGACTCAGACCATTATGTAAAAAATAATTTTTTAGTAATCTTTTAGTCTTTTTTAAACAATGCTAAGACAGTTTGAAATAAAAATAAAGGATACTACAGGTGCCTGTTGTTTCCGATAACACGACAATGAACATCGTGTGCCATGAGTCATTTTTACTATCGTATATGTAGTTCAAATTACACAAATACCCATTATCTCTCAAATATTATATTACATACATTTTTATTGTTGAAATGTTTGTCTGATAAAAATCGGTCTGGGTTAGCCGGACTTCCGGGTTATCGGGGCCCGACTTATCGGGGTTCCACTGTACTTAAAAATAACAGCTTAGTAATAAAATTATGACAAAAATTTCTTCAGGATCTTGTAGGGGGGTCACTTTCTGACTTTTATAATAATAACTTTTAACCAATTTATTAAGCCTTGAAAATCGCCATTTTTCGTTTTTTTCAATTTTAAATTGCTTATAACTCGAAAACGATCAACTTTAAAGAAAAATTATAAGAGACCTTTTGTGTCCAGAATGGTCCAAAAAACCTAACAAAAATTTGTACGGGCCAAAAATATTGATTTTTGCAATTTGAATAAAATAAAATGTAAAAAAATTGGACCACTTTTCACGTGGGCGACTTCTTTAACCTTATTCTTCGATGTCTCATGAATGTGATTATGGAAAAAATCTCATGGGAATATTTTTTCTAACGAACCCGCCGTTTTCGCCTTGTATAATTGCAGATCCTAGCTTTCTACGCATACGGTGCTAATCCTTGGCGCGGTGCGGACACGCTCAAACATTGTTCGTTTATAGCTTTGTTTAACAATAAAAAAAATCATTTTTAGCAATGCAAATAATCAAAACCGGTAAGTGACTTGAACTTTCAAGTGAGGCAACCAGAATTGTTATTTTGTTTTTTAATCAAAAGTTATTCGGGTGGGTTCAAAACGAATTTTTCAATTTTTTTAAGTTTAACCGCGTTTATCTCGAAAACTATGCATTTTACGAAAAAACTTGTAAGAACATTATTTGCTTAGAATGACAAAAAAAATACAAAAAAATGTTTTGCTTTGCGAAAAATTGCTTTTTATCTGCCCTTAACAATGGGGAGGTGTGGGGGGGGGGGGGTTAATAAGGCAACATCGCACCTTCCGGCAAGATTCAGTTTTTCATTGTTCAAGGACTCAGGTAAAAGAATCCGAACATAGTTGCTGGTCCTCAGGTTTTGCATACTCAAATACTTCCAGGACCTGCACTATCAATTAAAATATATATTTTGGAAGGCGCTCGCTGCAGTGGTGAAAAACAATTAACAGTGCCAACATTTTCTGTACACCTTCTAACAGTATATATAAAAAAAATCATAACCATAAATATAATAGATTTTCCAATTTAGAAAATTTCTTTAAAAGATCTTTAAAAATGTCATTTTTTCCAATTTAGAAAGTAAAAATAAAAAATGAAAAAAGACATCTTACGGTTTATGTTTTCTACTGTGTAGATCAAGAGCTATAATCATCTCAAAAAAGCAATTTTATATATCGAAAATGCAAATTCTCCTATTTTACCAAGTTTTCTACGGTTACGGCCATATTTTTTGCCCCAAACTCTTGCTTTTCTCCCGTATATCAGTGTAATCGATATGCATATACCCTCAAAGAACTAATCCAACCGTATAAGGGACTGTTTGAAAGAATTCAGCCTAAGGGAAACCTGCTGCTACTCTAAAATACATCACATATATTTCCCCAGAAATTGCTCCACATATAGGAAAGGTTATCGTATGAGTATTTTATCGTCAGTTTGTCATAAAGAGGTTGTAATTTACGTCCTCTACTTTATCATTCAAAAGAGGCCATACTTTTAGTCTGAGTTTCGCAATCCGTAAATCAATATTTCGTTATTATCTTCGTATGTATTTTACGGATTGCTCGGTTAGTTAAGGAGGTTATTGTATACGGCCGTGGTGAATTAATTGAGGTTTTAGCTATGTATTTTACTATTTAGCGAAAATGCCAAATGGATATTAAACAACGAAATGTCTGTGGATTTATAGAGTAATAAAATTATAAACTTTGAAAAGTATCACTAAAACCACCTTTGAAAAAAATTGAAAAATAAATTATAAATGAAATAAAATATCTTATGTCTGATATCGAGTGAGAAAGAAGATTGCAATATAGGAAAATAATCTCTTTAAAACCCATTATAGAGGCCGATCCTGACTGTATGTCGGAACGGTGTGTTTATTTTGGCTCTACAAAATAGTTCAAATTAAGTGAGAATAAGTTTTCAAAATTTAACCAAACTTGGTGAAGTTATTAGTGATCAATTGAATCTCAACTTTCCAAATTTGTAAGTACAGTTTTACTGTAATTTCCACAGAAAACATCTAATTAGTATTTAACATTATTGTAAATTTTTATATCGAAATCTGCTTGACGTTAAACAAAAACATTTAATTACCATCGACCTGTGTGTCCACTCGGCTTTTTTCCCAGCCGGGGACAGGTCCGTACTTAGAAATGTTTAAAAATCGATCAAGATGTCACAAAGCGGTGAAATAAATTTACCAGGAAATTCTCAAATGGATAATTCTACACCAAGAAGTTACTCTACCGCCCTTATTCAACAAAAACATCCCTCTAAGCGCCAGGCGATCATTTTTAATTCCATTGAAGATGCGAAAATACAAGATTACCTCCTCCCGCTGGGAAAAATCATCCATCCAAAAAATATACTATTCTGCTCTAGATTATCAAACAATAGAATATGTTTGTATTTATCATCTGAAAATATCGTAGAAAAATTCATGACTGAAAATAACGGCAACATTTTGGTTAACAATCAGATTATACAAGCTCGAAGGTATATAACTCCTTCCGAAAGAATTATTCTCTCTAATGTTTGTCCATCAATTCCTCATGATGTATTAATTAAAGAACTCGAGTCCATGGGACTTGTTATTCAATCTACAATGTCCTTTTTAAAAATTGGTGCACCGTTACCTGAATTTAGTCATATAATGAGCTTCAGAAGGCAAATCTTTATCAGCCCAACAGACCTCACAATTCCAGAATCGTTTTTAATCAACTACGATAATACTTCATACAGAATATTCTTATCGAGTGGCAACTTGACATGTTACAACTGTAAACAAAATGGTCATACGGCAACTAACTGCAAAAACCCTATCAATCCAAACTCAAATCCTATCGCTTCGACCTCAGTAGAAAACATCCCAACATTCACTCCTCCAGAAATATCAACCAGCATACCAGAACCTATCAATCCAAAACCAAATCCTATTGCTCCAACCACAGCAGAAAAAAACCCAATATTAAATCCTCCAGAAATATCAACCATCACACCAGCATCTGTTTCAATTCAATCAGCTAACCCAACTACAAACAATCAACTGAACCCCAAAGAAACTGAGAGCGAATCAACTACCTTACATATGAATATTGAGTCTTCACAAAATAGTTCAAAAAGAACGATTGACGATACCTTAAGTCCTCCCCCGCCACCTAATGATACCACTGATAAACCGATGTTTACCAATCCAGCAGAAATAGCACTTAATCCCAAGAAAAAGAAAAAACAAAATAAAGGAAAATCTCTAGAAGCATTCATAAACCAGCAGTCGCCACCATTTGTTCTAAGCTATGTTCAGATAACAGACCTATTCGAAAACATAAAGAGTTCACCCGATCCACTTATTACCGTTGAAAATTATACAGATAACTTTACAGCTCTCATCGATATGTTAAACAAAATATATCACTATACTCAAGACAGATCTACAAAGACCCGAAATACCAAATTAAGGAAAATTCTTCTAAAACACTTACAGATGCAAATCCCACAGGACCTAGTATCCGATACAGAAAGTGACTCCTCACAAACAAATCAATAAATAAATTTAATAAATTAAAATGGAGTTTAATAAATTAATACAGTGGAATATAAATGGCTATTTCAATAATTTACCTATGCTACAGATCATTCTTTCAGAACAAAATCCAGATTTTGTATGTTTACAAGAGACCAATTTTAAACCAAATCAAAATATAATCTTAAGAAACTATGTTTGTCATAATCAAATAAGACTTAACCAAAACATTGCTAGTGGCGGTGTATCAATTTTAATTAATAATTCATATGACTCGATAAGAATACCTCTAAATACTAACTTAGAGGCCATTGCTGTCACCGTTATTGGGAAAACTAATATAAACATTTGCAACATATATCTACCTCCTGGAGCAGTAATTTCCAGAAACGAACTAGAGGATCTTTTTAAACAAATTCCTACTCCTCGAATCATTTTGGGTGACCTAAACGCATATAATCACATCTGGGGATCAGCATATAAAGATCAACGGGGTACCGCCATTGAAGAAATTATAGATCATCTTAATTTGTCTCTCTTAAATGACGGAAGCCCGACTAGATTTAATATAAGAACTGGAGAAGCTACACCACTTGATCTAACAATATGTGACAGTGATCTTTACCCACATTTGTCTTGGTATCCAATGCAGTACACATACAACAGTGACCATTATCCATTAATTATAGAAAACAATCAACATAAACGCACAACCCATTTCTCTCCCAAATGGAAAATAGATAAAGCCGATTGGAAGCATTTCGCCCAACAGATAGAATCATATATAAACAAGTGCTCGACAACAATAATTAATGTCGAAGGATGTCTAGACAATTTGACCCAAATAATTATTAAGGCAGCTGAAAACTCAATCGGTAAAACAGCTCCAACGAAACATTCAACACCAGTTCCATGGTGGAACGAGTCTTGTAAAAAGGTCATTAGAGAAAGTAAAACTGCCTTTAATAAATATAAAAGAAATAAATCACTTGAAAACCAACTAGAATATAAGAGAACTCGAGCCATAACTAGATTGACAATAAAGACAGCTAAACGTCAATCCTGGATTGATTATGTTTCTAAAATAAACAGCTCTACTCCTATGAGTGACATATGGAAGAAGATAAACCGAATATCGGGAAAAAGTTTAAATTTAAAAATCAACTCACTAAATATTCAAGATAAGGTTATTACCTCCGACAACGAAATCGCAGAAGAAATGGCTAACACTTATAAACACAGATCTAGTAATACCCAGTATAACCAGAGCTTTATTACACTTAAGCAACATGAAGAACGTAATCTAATTAACTTCGATGAGATAGATAAAAGTCCTATAAACTCTCCTTTTTTAATGGAAGAATACAACGAAGCCCTTAACTCATTTAAAGATTCGGCAGCGGGACCTGATGATATTCCGGTAAAATTTATAAAAAATCTACCTTCAAACGCTCACCAGTACTTACTAAGGTTATTTAATTTAATCTGGACTCAACATAAATTTCCACCAAAATGGTCAGAATCTATTATTATACCAATTTTAAAACCAAACAATCCAAAAAGTAATCCAAATTCATATAGACCAATATCTTTGACATGTGCTATGGGTAAATTAATGGAAAAAATTGTAAATAAAAGGCTTTTATGGACCCTTGAGAATCGAAACCTAATCATTCCAAATCAAAGTGGTTTTCGTAAAAATCGATCAACAATAGACAATATTTTAGCATTAGAAAATGACATACTTGAAGCTTTTGCTGTCAATCAAAAATGCGTCGCTATATTTTTTGACATCAGGGGAGCCTATGATGTCACTTGGAAACACCTAATAGTCAAGAAACTACATAATTTAAATATCAGGGGACACTGCCTAGCGTTCATTAACAATTTCCTTACCAATAGATCATTCCAACTTAAAACTAATGGTATGCTATCACCAAAAACAAAACTAGAGAATGGTATTCCACAAGGATCAGTGTTAAGCCCTACACTTTTTTTAGTAGCAATAAATGATGTCCTAACCAATATGAACTTACCACTGAAAGGTCTCTTATACGCAGACGACCTTGTTATCTATGCGAGAAGTCAAAATATGGAAAACATCACGAATATGCTACAAACGTTCTTACATCAACTAGAGGAATGGTCGCAAAGTTGTGGGTTTCAATTTTCTACAGAAAAAACACAATTTATATTATTCTCAAAGAAAAGCTGCCCTAATCACCCTTCACTCTCACTATATAACCATTCGTTAGTTCGGAAAAATACTGTAAAATTTTTAGGAATGACATTCGACCAACATCTAAATTGGAAAGAACATATTAAGAAACTGGCAATCGAATGCCAAGGAAGACTTAATATCATTAAATCATTGTCAAAAAAAGACTGGGGAGCAGATAGACAAACTATGCTCTCTCTCTACAGAACTCTAATCAGATCTAAATTAGACTATGGCGCGATAGCATATTCATCGGCTAATGAGTCTTCTCTTAAAATTTTAGATTCAATCCACAATACTGCACTCCGCATTGTCTTGGGAGCTTTCAGAACCACACCAATAGAAAGCCTGTATTGTGAAGCAGCTGAACCATCACTGTATTACAGAAGAATGTACTTAAAGTTAACCTATGCAATTAAATCAAATGCAAATCCTAATAACCACACCTTCAAATATGATCACCTTAACCGATTATCAACATTTTTCTCCAATAAACCACGTCTACACAAACCTTTCTACCACCGAATCAAAATGGATCTCTCATCTCTTAACACCACCTTACCTCCTTGCTATCCTGTTAGTTTTGAACCTGCTACGCCATGGAATTTGGGAGTACCAAAAATAATTACCACCTTAACTTCATTGGACAAACATACTACTAACCATAGTATAATACATCAAAATCTGCAAAACTTATTATCAAAGTATACAAACTTCTCTCAAATATATACAGATGCTTCAAAATCAACAGATGGCGTGGGAGCAGCAGTTATATCCTCTAATATGTGCCAAAAATATAAGTTGCCAATACACTGCAGTACTTTTAATGCAGAATTATATGCCATATACGGGGCACTGACATATATTATATCCTCACCAAATCAGAAATACATCGTTTTGACTGATTCACTAAGCTCACTACAATCCATAGGAAAAATATACCCAGAGAATTACATTCTGGGAAAAATAAAACAAAATCTGATCGAGATACAAAATCGTAATCAGGAGGTAATCTTCATCTGGATCCCGTCACATATTGGTATAAGAGGCAATGAAGAAGCAGATAAGTGTGCGCGTGAAGCCGTCAACTCAGCTGACTCTACTATCGTGCAATATGTGACAACTAGTGATGTTTCAAGTGTTATCAAATCGCGTATCCTAAGTGAGTGGCAAAACCGGTGGCAATTTTCAGTGTCCAATCTTTGGAATATTAAACCGAACATTAAACCATGGACATGTTTCCCCACCAAAAGAAGGGATCAAGTGACAATAACCCGCCTTAGGTTAGGTCATACCAGTGCCACACACAAGTTCTTAATAACAAAAGAACCTGAATCGAAATGTGATCAGTGTAACGTTAAACTCTCGGTAAAACATATAATTGTAGACTGTCCAGTTTTCTCCACAGCAAGAAGAATTTACGGTATTCCAACAAACTTAGAGAAAGCACTTGGTGCAAATTGTTCGTTCACAAATATGTTAAACTATTTAAAAGCTATTAATTTTGTAAATATATAATATTTAATATTGTAAATCTGCTCCTCGCTAATAACCCTCGGGTTGATGCGAATTTCTCAATAAAAAAAAAAAAAAAAAAAAAAAAAAAAAAAAAAACCCATTATAGACCAACACCGTATTTACACATCACTGAAAATTTTATTTTTTTTTTCAAACCTTGAAATTTGTTTAAATTTAAAGAACAATTTGCCCTAGGTATGTTAGGCTGTATGACTTTTGTTTTTGTTATCTAAAATTTAATTTGCTTTGCATGAGTATATGTGCAAAATATCGGTGGCGCCCAAAATCCTGACAGCCAAAATCCCGACAGCCAAAATCCCGACGGCCAAAATCCCGACGGCCAAAACACCGACACGCCAGAATCCCGACATGCAACAATCCTCGCATAAGCAAAAATCCCGACCACTACATTTTGAATATTTATTGTTTCCTTTTCAAATGCAATACCAAATCATATTATAGAGTATTGAAATTGAAAAATTAATTACTTACTAATAAGTACCGGTACTAATTGTTATGTATTTTAAAAGAAAAATTCATTAAACACTTCGTTTTGTAATATAAAAGCTATACTTACTGAAATAGAAGGTTGTAAGTGACATGAGAATATCTATTATATGAAAGTAAACTTGAATTCAGGATTTGATTATACATATATTATTGGACTATATGTTGGCAAAAAAAATAATTTAATTCATATACCCATGTTACAAATTTTATTTAGAAAATTAGTTCATATTAAATGGTAAATACTTTTGTTTAGTAACAAAAAATAAAAAACAGATGGCCATAAACAAAAAACCAGAAATAAATGTAATTATATGTTAAAAAGAAACTTATCAAACCTGTCGGGATTCTGGCGTGTCGGGATTTTGGCCTGTCGGGATTCTGGCGTGTCGGTATTTTGGCCGTCGGGATTTTGGGTGTCGGGATTTTGACTGTGGGGATTTTGGGGTAGACCCGCAAAATATATGTATAAAGACACCGTGCTAGTTCGATACTCCAGCAACCTCGCTGGAACTGTGTCTGAAGTCCGAGATATTCATATTTAGTTTTAGCAAAGAATTGTATACAAGGATTGTAAACAAAAACCATCATGAACAACATTTTACAATCATAATAACCTTAAATTCATCATCATCAAAGTCATCAACCTGTACGCATCCACTGCTGGACATAGGTCTCCCTCAGCTCTTTCTATCTGTCTCTGTCTTGTGCGGCTTGCATCCAGTTACTAATAACACACTTCAGATCGTCGGACCTTCTGGTTGGTGGGCGTCCTCTGCTCCGTAGTGCTTCTTGTCATGGCCTCCACTCGACAATACGTTTTGTCCATCGGTTTTCTGATAATCTGGCAACGAGTCCTGCCCAATTTCACTTCGACAGCGTCTGTAGTTTTTGTTCTACGACTTATTTTTTCGTTTGGGATTCGGTCTCCCCGAATTGGGAATTTGGGAGACACCCAACATCTAACGCTTCATATCCCTCTGAGTTACGCGAATTTTGTTCAACAACAATATTACGATTTAGTACCAGATTAGTCATTATTTGCGTCTTGTTCATGGTAATCTTTAGTCCGACCTCTAAGGAAGCGTGTTACAATTTTTTCAACATTAATCACGCCTATTCTGTAACTCATTTCGATGATAGAAGTCAGTAAAATCGAATAGAAGTGGCCAAGTCGAATAGAAATAGTCCAAATCCGTATTCCATAACTACTTCGGAATCTCTACAATCGTAATAGTGAATAGAAATCACTTCGACAGCATTTATCCTGTCGAAATGAGATTTCGATTATCGGAATTGTGGTTGACGCAAGCGCATTTTGTTTTGTTTTGACGTTTATATTTTATATATAAAAATAATTGATTACTACTTATTTTATAATTATTTATAGTGTTTGTACCTTTTTTAGCTGCGTAATTTTTAGTCTGTGGTGTTATTTGTAATTATATATTTAATTTAGACATGTTGTACGAGTATGAATTGGACCTTGGACCTAACCTTATTTATTTGCTTTGCTATTTGGCTTGGCACATGAATGAACTTTGCCCCTCGCAGTGTTGCCATAATGTTGTTAGTTATTTCTTGTACAATTTCAATCAACGGTATAATGTACAAGAATAGCATACGATAGACTTCTGATGCGTTGATGGATAAATATATTATACCAGTATCATTGTATAACTAGACTCCTTTCTTAAACAATGCCAGTATACTTGTATATTTATCAGTCAACGCTCATAGTCTGAACAAATTATAGAAAAGATGCCATTTTTGGGAAAAGTTGTTTAGCAGTTATTTCAGCTCTAATCGAATCTTAGAGATTGCATATTATTAGTAATATCGATTTTAAATTATAGATTAATAATAATGCATTAATAACATCAATTTAAATATCTTTGATTTAAAACCATTTATACTTCTTATCTTCACTTATCTTTTTTATTTATCAGTTTATCTTTTTTTATATCAATTTTAATTAACTTTAATTTAAAACCATTTATCCTCTTTTGAGCTTTTTGCATCCAGTATTTACACTAATACTTTATTTACTTTTCAAAACTTGAGGATAGTATGAAGAAAGTATGAAAATATTGAGGATATGGCAACGGTGTCAAATTTTAAATTTAGATCCAGTCACAGAACAATAATTTCTCTGGTTAATGCGGGGTTGCCACCACCTCAGAACCGCGTGAAATAGAAGTCAGAGGTTTCGATTACGATATGAGTTACAGAATACCAATCCAAACACAAAAATGACGCGATAGATATCAAACATTCCGATTTTGGGTAATTACGATTCGACTTGGTCATTTCTATTCGATTTGTTAAAAGTTACAGAATAGGGCTGATTATTGCATCATTCAAACGATCCGATATAAGGACAATATCATGTGTGAATCTCAAATGACTGAGCTTCTCTTCATTTATATTGATACCATATTCGTTCAGATCTGACTTCTTACGAGTGTGTTCTAAAAGCATCGTGAATAGTTTTGGTCAAACGGTATCTCCTTACCTTACCCCTCACTGTATACACTATACAGAATTAATTTGTTTCGTTTTCATATAGTCTTACGCTAGATGCTGCATTTGGTAGATATAATTGATTATGTTAGTGTAGCGATGGTCTATTTGCATTCTGTCAATGCTTTTAACATTTTTAATAAACTTAAGTTACCTATATAAATTTAAATAATTTTATGAAGATATTTATATATTTTAATTTCACTGAACCATAAGGTAGGCGCCATGCCCCGCTCAAATCGTCAGATTTTTGAAATATTCACTCTTTTGAATGTACTTAACTTACCTTATCTTAATCTGACGATTTCGAGTATTCCTAAGGATAAATATTGTTTTCGGACCCCCTTAACGAACTCCCCTGTATTAAGAGCCAATATACAGTAGAGGTACATTTACAGGGTACAAGATCTGTCCCAATGTGATAATCTGACGCGCTCGAGTAACTGAAAAAAATCCCCGCTTTGGCTTCCCTACCATCATTTAAGCCATGGAAAATACCAGTTCCGGCCAGCATTAATCCAATACTTCTACAAAAATGAATTAACCTTAAGTACAAATCATTATGCATGATACTACAGGATAGCGGATAGATTATAATTAGGGAGATGGCAAGAACGTTGAAGCTCTTTTGTGTAGCTTTTATACCTAAACCTCAGAGAAAAATATTGTACAGGGTAGTATTACATTATATTATCGAGTTTCTTTACGCGCTCGCTCGTTCGTTTTTGTATTTATAATTATTACATTTTTAATTAAATTGTATCCATATGGTTTTGTGGAGCTTTCAAGTTAGTTTTGAGAAATCACGACGAAAAGGAAAATTCAGAAAATAGGGGCATCTTTAAGGAACTATTCAATTTTAGCCGAATTAGACAACAACTTAGGTTCATATTCAAAGTTCCAAATCTTTTAAAGGTAGGTACCTCAAAACAACCCAAAATGAACTCCTTCAGTGCATGTTAGATGTTTATCGCGAGGAAATAAGGAAATAAATTGAAAATTATCTTTCTGTTGCAGTGATTGCCGATGAAACGACAGACGTCGCTGGTGAATTTCAATTAGTTATAGTTTTCCGATATTTGTGTAAAGGGCGATAAGTTGAGAGATTTTGGAGATTTTACTTGCTGGACGGACATGATGTCAAATCAATCACTGAATGCATTTTAAATGTTTAAATTTCTTGACACCCCAGAAATGGTGTAATGTAAAAGTATCCGTACCTATATTTTTAAATTTCTATTTTATACCTTTTTTGACAATATCGTGAACCCGTCACTAAAACTTTAGGCAGCTGCCCGAATTCTGGCACTACCTACTTAAAGTGATACGAGCCGCCACTGATTTGTACTATAGACTTAAAAAAAAACTGCTACATTTGGGATGATCTATTTTATATTAGTTGAAAGTCCGATGCGTTTGGAATATATAAAGCATAAAGAGACTTAAGCAGGATTATCCGAAATTTGTAAATCCAAGAGGCGATTCAGGATGTATTTTGTGATATTTGTGATGTACATAGAGGAAGTAGGCGTGTACAAATCTGTACAGAACATATACATGGTTTGTAACTAAACAATAAATATACGATAACGAACAAGTATGACATAAATATACTTGTGAGTTACGTGTTTTTAATTACGAACTAGAAAACAATCAAAACACAGGAAATGAAATTGGTATTAAATTTTGTATATAACATTTTTTTATTTGTTTCTTGATACGTATGAAATCGATTTGAGGGAATGTAATTATTTTATCCTATAGAAAAGGAGATTTCTCATAGGAGACTTTATGTAACGCGAACTGTGTTGTAGATATTACACTCAGTAAAAATAGGTGTTTTACTCGTACATGCATAAAATAAAATAAAAACTCAAGATTGTAGACTCGTGTGAAAACTCTTGTCGAGAAAATAAGTAACAGCATAAATGCTGTTCAAACTTTAAATCATTGCCAACGATAAAACGGGTCTAGGACGTTTCATCGCCGCCGTTTCGATGCCGCCAGTTCGATGCCGATGCCGGCCGATTCATCGCCTGTCAATTAATCGCTATCTGATATATTTCCGAATTTTCGACAGTTACAATTATTAGTTATTTTTAGTATTAATTAGGAATTCTAGGAAATGCGAGATATGACGGCGATGAAATGGACTGGCGATGAACCGGCGGCATCGAAACGGCCGGCGATGAACCGGCGGCATCGAAACGTCCCATTCCGGATAAAACAGATGAATTTAACTGAAATGGACTATCAGGTCAATGAAAGTTTTTAAATAATATAGGAAATTACAATAAAAAAAACAATAACAAGATATCACCGAGTATCTTTTACTTTAACCTGTCTCCCAATCGCTCTGTAATTTAGTTCCTAAATCCCATCTGAAGATACCGTCTTACTTGTAATAGTACATCACATTAAAATAATTATAGTCCGTCCGCTATAACTTTTCCCATGCGGTACGATTCATTTTCAATCAAATTAAGTCAAAACAGAAAGTGAAACGTACGCTTAAGTGTGTAGTATATAGTATACAGTATACAAAATGTATATACACATCGACGTTCGTTTCAATTTATGTTTTGACTTAATTTGATTGAAAATGAATCGTGCCGCATGGGAAAAGTTATAGCGGACGGACTACTAGATAAGCTTTTTAATACGAACCTTTAAGTAACGCGGAGGGGTCAAATTGACCCTATCTGTTTTTTAAGCCAAGTTTCGTTACCACGATATTTTATCTACCCATGAAAATTCCATTAGTTTATCTGATTCTACTGCAGAGTTAAGCACGCGTAGGGATAAAGGACCCCGCAACACCCCTTATGGAAAAGTGGCCCCGGTCAAATTTACCGAAAGTTCGGTCAATGATAATAGTTCAAAGTGCGTAGATTAGAAAAATTATTATTTTGACGCTACAGCCTTCTGAAGTTATTGGATTCGGGTTATGGTAAGTGCACAAATTCACGGTCAAGTGAACGAAAATATTTATTATTGAAAGAAGAGAGACTCACTTTTCTTCATGCATATTTGCATGTTGCATATGAATTCGTGGTCAAAAATAGATGCATGGCATTTTTGTCTTCAGAAAACCTCCGAAAAGTCCTCAGAAAATTGAAGAAGTGCGATAGAAAACGTGCTGCTAGAGCGACATAAGAAATCATGTTTTTATGAATAGTTCACACTTATCCAATACCAGCGTCGCTGCAGTTCCGTCTTATCTTTAGAAAACTACTGAACAGTGGCGGCTCGGATAATACGCCCATAATCAAAGAAAAAATTGTTGAAACATAAAAAACATATTAGCTGATATGAAACTTAAACTATAAACAGACAAATTCAACCCAATTAACGCAACAGTTAGGAATATTACGGGAACTTAGGGAAAATGTCTGGATCCGCCACTGCTAATGAAGCGCGTTCAGAAAACTGAGGAACAATTATAACGTTGCTAGAGCCGCATAAGGATGTACTCACTACGGAGAGCAATGGATTGTATCCTCGCTCCGACCATTGCTCCCTGGTATTTATATTCGTTATATTCGTGAATTCTCGCATTTAAAATAATGTATTTATTTTACATAGCGATCGAAACTATATTATCGATCGCTATGTAAAACAAATACATTATTTTAAATGCGAGAATTCACGAATATAACGAATATAAATACCAGGGAGCAATGGTCGGAGCCAGGATACAATCCATTGCTCTCCGTAGTGAACACAACTTTAAACTTCTCACGTTTTCACGTACGCAGAATATAAACCTGATCTCAGCAACAACACCATTTGATTATCAAAAAATGCTGAATCATAATTTCAGAAAATGAAGAACCGCGGCACTGACACTTGCTGCATCGACAATACCTAAAATATCACGTTATAACATAGAAATTGTGCATATTATTCAGAATTTCTTTTAAGATTTTTTTTATTCGATCCAATGTTTTGCACAATAAACCTTATTTGAATGGGTGATGTTCTAACACGATCTACATACTATTGTAGGTACAAAGAAATTGTTGCTCATATTATCAGTAAGTCCTTTTTATTAATGTATCAATGCTCTCTGTTTTCAAAAATAGAATCACAGTACGTACATATATACAATAATGTACAATGAAGTGTATACTACATATATAGGGTGAGGCAGATAAAGGGCCTATTAGAAATATCTCGAGAACTAAAGGCAACTGAATTATGAAAATTGGAATAAGGGGGTTTTGAAGACTGATCTATTTAATGAAAATATTTTCATCGATTTGGTACTTCCGGTTATACCGGAAGTTGCTTATAACTTCGGTTTTTTAAATGGGACACCCTGTATATTTTTACATTTTTGGATTCTCCTCGATTTCTTCTTTCTTAAAGTATAAGGTTTTGTAACATAGTACAGGGTAGGTTAAAAGATAATTACGTTTTCTTATTAATTTCGTAGCAATATTTACACCCTGTAGGATTGTAGTAGTTTGACATAATAAACTCTATTATGTTCAAATGAATTTTAATATAGTCTACTATTGTTAACAATTATTAGTATAGCTAAATTTTTAATTTTAGTATACAGGGTGGGTCGAAACTCGGAATGAGTATTTTCTGAGTTTTCTTAAATGGAACACCCTATATTTTAGTATTGTAATGAAATGATATTTCATGGTACTTTTTTACTTCTTAAGCATTCCCTATACCTAACTGCTTTAATTTGTGTTTAATCGTTAATCGCACCAACAATCTTAACTTCGATGGTATTTTGATAGCTCAACCATTATTGACAATTTTAAGTATCAGTCTAGATTAATAGGTATTTATTTCCAAAAAATTATTTATGACTGAATATTTTCACGGCCAACCTAATAAAATTTCACTTATTTTGTGTTGCAATTAATGTTTGGCTTGAATCACCAATAACTCACAAATTAAAGCAGTTAGGTATAGGGAATGCTTAAGAAATTAAAAAGTACCATAAAACAACATTTCATTACAATACTAAAATACAGGGTATTCCATTTAAGAAAACTCTATTTTTAACTATACCAATAAGTCTTAACAATAGTAGACTATATTAAAAATCATTTGAACATTAATAGAGTTTATTATATCAAACTACTACAATCCTACAGGGTGTGAATCTTGCTACAAAATTAATAAGGAAACGTAATTATCTTTTAAACTACCCTGTAAAATATTACAAAACTTTATATTTTAAGAAAGAAGAAATTGAGGAGAATCTAAAAATGTAAAAATATATAGGGTGTCCTATTTAAAAAAACGAAGTTACAATCAACTTCCGGTATAACCGGAAGTAGCAAAGAGACCAAAATATTTTCATTAAATAGTTTATACCTCAAAACCCTTGTATTCCAATTTTGATTATTCTCTTAACTTTAATTCTCGAGATATTCCTAATAAGCCCTTTATCTGCCTCACCCTGTATACATGTAGAGTTGGTGCAAAACCTCGTGAACCTTGAAAATGCGTATGTATAACCGAAATAAAATGAAGCCTAAAAATATACGACTATTTTATTTGCTGCGAATTGCACGACAGGGTCCCATCTGCACCCTGATATTTTCAATAATGTCGGATTCAATCGTTTCGTTCGTATATTGACGTCACCAAATGAATGAATTCAGTTCACGAGATTACAGCAATATAGAGAGAACAGCAATACATACTATATTTTGGTAAGTATGCATGTGTGCTCGTATGAATGTATTTTTGCGACTTACTGAAAATCCCATTCGATTAGTTATATTTATAATTAGGTACTTATTATTATCATTTATTAACCTATAATTTTATATGACATCCCTTGCAGACATGGGACAAAGTGAAGTAAATAAAATAATCGTAGAAAAAATGTACATATTATAAGTGGGTACATAATATATACTTTTTGAGCGTTCAAAATTCCACTATTCCCGCCGTAGATCCGCCACTGTTCAGTAGTTTTCTAAATATAAGGCCTAACTGCAGCTACGCTGGTATTGGATAAGTGTGTAGCATTCATGAAAACATGATAATTCTTATTACGCTCTAGCAGCACTCATTTTCTATCGCACTTTTTCAGTTTTCTGAGGACTTTTCTGAGGTTTTCTGAAGTCTAACATACGATGCATCAATTTTTGACCACAAATTCATATGCTACACGCAAATATGCATGAAGAAAATAAGTCTCTCTTCTTTCAATAACAAATATTTTCGTTCACTTGACCGTCAATTAGTGCACTTAACGTAAACCGAGCACCTGAATCCAATAACTTCAGAGCTGTAGCTTCAGAATAATAGTTTTTCAGACCTAAGTCCCATGGACTTTTTTAACAGGTTGACTCCCAGGCGGTCGTATACGACCGACAGTTCAATAAGTACTTCATGCCACGGCAGTCGTATACGACCAATTTGATACCGTCTGTGATAAAACTATTAGAGCTTATTTATTGAAAATGGACATGTGGCATTATTATGGCAGTAGTACCTATCTTAAAAAAATTATAGTGGAATTTGGAAACTCCTCAAAAATTACTTTTTCGAAAAATCAGTTCTTATCGCGATATTTTGAATATTTGTCAAATCCACCAAATATTTTGTATATGGTTAAGTACGATTATGGACACTTGGTAATAATATGAAAATTTATTTATGATTTACATGTTTAGGTATATTTTGAGCCATATTAAAAAAGAAGCCACATCTCGATAAAAGGTGCCTTATCGAAAAAATACAAGGAGGCAAAAAAGTTTTAAAAAGACTGTGTTTAACTAATGGTACCGCAGTAATAGTTTAATTGGAACGTACACAAACATTTGGGGGGTTTAAAGGCACAAAACCCCCATACATTTTGTATGTAAACGTATTAAAAAAGAAGCCGCATCTCGATAAAAACTGCCTTATCGAAAAAATACTAAGAGGCAAAAAAGTTTTGAAAATATTGAATTTAACTAATGGTACCACAATAATAAATTAATTGGCCCGTACACGACAGTTTGGGGGGGGGGTTTAAGCGAAAAAAATCCCATAAAATTTTTAGGGGGTGCACAAATTTCACTATAATTTTTCTTTAAGATGTTCCTGCCATAAGAATGCCACATACCCATTTTCAATAAAAAATCTGTATTAGTTTTCGATATATTCGAGAAAATCGATTTTCATTTTGTAACTTCAAAGGGCTGTAACTTTTTTATGTGCATATTTGTACTAAGGTAAGTTAGGTTCATTCGAACTCTTTTTGGTCCCAGAATATGTACTTTAATTTATGACCTGTATTTTTGTTACACCCTGTATTTTTCATATAAAAATTATATAATAGAGTATTCATAAAAGTTATTATCTAACCGTATAAAAGCCTAATGCGACAAGTCACGCAGTTTGTCCGGTACTTTTGTCGATATGTAAACATTGAATGGCGTTTAATAAAAGTCATTTTATTTTTTATATACCGGATAATAATTTAATTATTTATATTTTAAACAAATTATTATATAGGTACATTATATTAAAATAATATTGTTAAAATGAAATAAAGGAATTTTATTATTTATATATTAGTTAGATTTTACAAAAATGATCTTATATGACGGTTCTGTCAACTGTCTGCTTTATTCATACGTTATGCGTTTACTAAATTATTTTAAATTATTAATGAAACAAAAAATATTATTTGATATTAATTTTAATTATTTATTTTATTACTTAAAAAATGCATTTTTTAATTCTTTAAAAAGTTTGTTGATTCTACAATTTTGAAAAAATTGGGTGAAGTGACTAAATGGCAATTAATTGGATACCCGTCGTATGGCGACCGGTAAAGTTACTAGTTTAATTATATTTATGATTTGATATTATCTCTTACCTTTGCAAAATCAATCTTCAATGTACAGCAACCGGAGTAAATGTCGGCACCGTTTAAAGCTTCTTTGGCTCTGACTGCTGCTTCTACGCTGTCAAATGTGTGATTGTTAAGGAAAATATCTACAGTCAAAGAATAAACACATAATAGTTATTTATAAAACAGTTCGTGAGGTATGCTTTTTGCGAACGCACGCGATGTTTAGAGCACGAGCGACAACGGGGCGAGTGCTATACATCGCGTAAGTTCGCAAAACGTACTTCACGAACAGTTTCATTCAATATTTGATCTATGATGAACAAATAAAAAAACTGTAACTCTTCGTCACTGGAATTTATTTCTATTCTACAATTTTTAGAACTTTGACATTTAAAAATTCTAACTTCTTTCAAACCACAAAACTGTCAAAACTTTTGTCGTAATTTATTGCTCATTATATCATCACCATGACAACGCGAAAGTCAAGGATATTTGATTATATGAAAGTGTGTCAAAAACAGTGCGAAAAAGGAAGTCCCATTTAAAATACATTGTTACTTCACGCATACTTTAAACACTTCACGCACTGCTATCTATAATGACAGTTTTCACAAACTAAAAACTTATACATAATGTGACATAGAGTAGATAAACTTCTTAATACATATTCGGGGGTATGGTTTTGAAAATAACATTTTTGTTAATTTTTTTTTTGAAACTATGGTAGAATTATTTTATTTTTAAATTAAATAAATATATTCAGTACATTTGAAAGAATATTTAAAAAAAAAAATAAGGCAAAATATTGAAAAATAAGTCAACGCAACGGTGGCAAATTTTTCCAGACACCTCAACAAAAATGGATTTTGCGGTGGACATCTTGGATCATGTGAAACAAAAAAAAACCAAAAATATTTTATTAGCTTATAGTAGGAGAGGAAAGTATGCTAAATTTGCAGTTACTCGAGCGTTACGGTGACCTATTGCGTTGTGATTAGGCCCTAAAACCAAAAAAAACTTACGTAAAGTTTTTCATTTAGGTTGTGATTTTCCATTTTTTAATTTAATTTTCCATTTCCAACAATGGTTTTTTCCAATTATAGCGCCATCTATGCATAATTCAAAAAAATGTCTCGAATAAAAGTTGCTTATTTTTTCGTAAAGAATTCAAATTTGCAATAAAAATTGGGGATCCTGTTTAAGATTTTAAAGTAACCTACCATCTCACCTCCGTAGAGGCTCATGTTTGGTGTAGGGATTGCAATCTAGCAGCATTTTCAGTGACCGGAGATCGAGAGGTCCTGGGTTCAAATCCCGGACGATTCATTTTCTTTTTTTTTATTTTTGGTATCGTTTTAATAAAAAAATTTTAAAAGTGGTAGGTAAGAAAGTTAGTTTAATATTTAAATAAAATACAAATAACCTGTTAAGTATATTTATATTTTTGAAATTGTATAACAGAAGTATAACTTCTTACGTGCGTACAAAGTACACACACATTCTTTTTTCTTTCTTTCTTGTTTCAATTCAATCTCAAGTTCTTGTTCCAAAGTAAAATCTTCTTCCATTATGTCCTCTTACACTGGTTCCACAATCATTTGTTTATTTATACGACTCAACAAATTTTTGATCTCTTGTCGCACTGCATTCTTTTTCGGCATAGGGAAATAACCAGGATTGTTTAGTCCATCGTCATACTTTTTTAGTTTTTGTAAGTACACTAACGTACCTTTAATTTCAGAAAGACGCCGTTCCGCGATTCTATTGCGTAATGCTTCCTATAGATTGGCACTAAGGCTAGATAGTCCTGTCGCCAGGGGGGTACAACGGCCTCCTGTATTCAGATGGACTTACCCAAGTTTTTTTTATGTATTTTGACCTGTAGAACACGAATTTTTTGGGTAACAGTTGATCCGGATGTCGATAAGATTGTTATAAACAAAGAAGTTGAGGAATTACATAACAGCGATTTCTCGCAAAACAAAACAATTTTTTTGGGTCATTCTAACCAAAAAATGTTCCTACAAGTTTTTTCGTAGGATGCATAGTTTTCGAGATAAACGCGGTTGAACTTTCAAAAAATCGAAAAATTGCAATTTTTGAACCCGAATAATCTTTGAATAAAAAATAAAATAGCAATTCTGCTTACCGCCTTTAAAAGTTTAAGTCAAATTTTATCTGTTTTGAATATTTGCATTGCTAAAAATTTATTTTTTGATTGTTAAAAAAGCTATAAACACATAGTGTTTCCCGTGCCTAATACATGTGTTTTAATGCATGCTACGTAGAAATAGCGCCGCTTGCACTTTTACCTCCTCTACCTACTCATTCGATTTTAAATGAGAAATCATTGAAAACATCACTAAAGCACTAGGTGTTTATACCTTTGTTTTAACAATAAAATAATAAATTTTTAGCAATACAAATAATTAAAACCGATATAATTTGACTTGAACTTTCAAATGCGGTAAGCAGAATTGCTATTTTATTTTTTAATCAAAAGTTATTCGGGTTCAAAAATTGCAATTTTTCGATTTTTTGAAAGTTCAACCGCGTTTATCTCGAAAACTATGCATCCTACGAAAAAATTTGTAGGAACATTTTTTGGTTAGAAAGGCCCAAAAAATACAAAAAAATGTTTTCTTTTGCAAGAAATCGCTGTTATGTGATTCCTCAACTTCTTGGTTTATAACAATCTTATCGACATCCGGATCAACTGTTACCCAAAAAATTCGTGTTCTACAGGTCAAAATACATAAAAAAATCTTGGGTAAGTCCATCTGAATACAGGAGGCCGTTGTACCCCCCCCCCCTGGCGACAGGACTAAGAGTCCTGGCTATTTATTTTGTCTAAGACAAATTCCATGGTTGTGTCGGCCGTTATCAAAGTGGACTCTCTTCTGCAAAGAGCTTCTACAGCCAGTTTCACCAGCTAAAGAGTGGAGATCAACTTATTGATTATTGACTACTCGCCAGCAGAGAATTTTATCGCAGAATCAATGTCTATCAACACTTTATAGATGCAAACTTTTAAGCTGTAGAAACTTTCGAGCATATTGAGCTACCACTGTTAGCGCTATCGAATGGTATGTTGCCGACTCACGGGTTTGAATAAAGAGGCTAATAAAGACATTAAGTGACTTACTTCGAATTTGACACGTTTGCGGATCCGCTCTGCTGGATCCAGCACGGTTTGCTGGATCCAGCATGTAAAAAACAACGCTGGATCCAGCTGAATTGCTGGATGCTGGATCCAGCAATTGCAATCTCTAGTTTGGTGTCATTCGATAGTTTTTTCAAAAATATTGAACACTTACATGTATTTTACAGTTTTTAGATCTGATGTTCATTTCGCAAAATATCGCGGAGTTCGTATTTAAAATTTTAAATTTACCCCTCACCATTCTTCGTGGGGGGTCGTGTTTGGTATCATTCGATAGATTTTTGAAAAATATTGAACACGTATTTTTTAGATTTTGAATCGCTCATTTCCTTACGCCCGCTCAAATTGTCAGATTTTTAAAGTCTTTTGCATGTACTTAACCTACCTTATCTTAATCTGACGATTTCGAGTTTTTCCAAGGATAGATATTTTTTTCGGACCCCCCTTAACGAACTCCCTAGTATTGAGAGTCAATATATGGTAGAGGTACATTTACAGGGTATAAGGTTTCTCCCCATGTGATAATCTGACGCGCTGGAGTAACTGCAAAAATCCCACTTGGGCTACCATTATGAATTTCTCGAGGTTTAACACGTTATCGTTCCCGATAACATGTCCAAAGTATTTTAATTGTTGGAGATGGACTTTGCTGAAGAACCGTTTGCTGACTAGAACTAGTCTATAATCAAGTTATAAGCAAATGAACTACTATTCTCAAATAAAGCCGTCCCAGCAATGCACGTCAAAAATATTGACAATATCATTTTAAAGTCCTCTACTTTCAAATGTATATATTTCTGAATAATTGTCCTTATAAATGAGGCAATTAAAATTAAGTGATTAGGAGAATTTTTTGTTTTACCAAGTAAAGAACAAAAAAAGGGTTCATTTTGTACATATAGATTATGAAAATTTCCGAAATGGAAATCAAAATGTCAAAATAAACATAATTCTCATTTAAATGTAGTCGATCACGCATGAAAGACTGACAGACATGCATTGTTGATTTTAGTTAGGAACAAGATCTAAATCAAAGCAACTAAAAAACGTAAATTTTTAAAATGAAAAATATTTATGAGGTCCAACCAAATTATTGATCTTAAAAAAACTTGGATTATCGCCAATACATTTTTTTCTGGAGAAAAAAAATATAAATCACTGAGATAAGATTTAATAAATCGCCTGTTTTATTTGGAAAATGAGTTTACTTTTTGAGTGATATAAATTTCTGTTTTCAAAAGATAGATTTTATCGGTTCCGGCAACACAAGTAGTCAATGGGAACAGAGGCTGAATAGTCCAGAGAAATAAGGTTTTTGTCGGGACACTTGACCAGCCAGGTTGCAAATGGGTTTTTTGGGTAGGTACTATATACCTAATACATTATAAATACAAAAATGCCCGTCACAGTTTTGACGAGAGATTTAGTTATTAACAAATAAGGGTCAAAAAGGCAGTTGTTTCGTTTAAATCGCTACCGGTAAAAATAGGGCAATTAAATATATTATTTACAGTATTCATCTTTTAGTAGATGAGCAAAGGTTTAAAATGTACGTTTTTGAATTTTGGTACGATCATTTGTTACTTCGGAAATGGTAAAATAAGACTAAAATTTCGAAAATCAAAAATTTGCTATAACTTTAGCGAAAATGAAGTTAAGACTTTGATATTGCATGAAGAGTAGAGTCAAACAGTTCGTATTATACACACAAAATTTTAAAACGATTCGTCAATTAGTTTAAATTTTATTCAATTTGTTTATCCCACAGAGCTTTTTTAGCAATGTTATTGCTCAGAAAATAATAATGATCCAGCAATTCTATGGAAACCACATAAAAGAATAATACTTATATTTTCAATGTATTTAAAAAATCAATAAAAAGCCATTTTTAACATTCCGAAAACATTTTACTAAAGTAGAGTCATTTATGGCTTATGAATAATTTGAATAACTTTGTTAATATTGACTGTAAACTAAATCTACTTTGGGATTTGAAAAGCTGGTATTTTTGCAAGAATTTTTGACAAAAAAAAATGTGCCTACGTTAATTATGGTCAAAGTTAGACACTTTTTTATATAAAATTATCCTGTAACAGTGTTACTTATCATACTGCTCCGAAACGGATTAACCGATTTTTATGAAATTTTACACGTACATCCTGTAGGACTGAGAATAGGTTGTAATCTATTTTTCATACCCATAAGTTATAAAGGGGGTTGCCCCCTGACATTTTTTTCTATTTTTTTGACAAAATTGTCTATTTTAATTTTATATGATGTAGCATTAAAAAATACACAACCCTTATATCACCAACCCCTATTTTTTAATGGCCATCTATATATTTACATCTATAAAATTCTCCTGTCATACTGTTAGCTGCCATACTCCTCCAAGACAGCTTGACCGACTTTTATGAAATTATAATATGGTTATTCGGTAGGTCTGAGAATCGGTCGTAATCTATTGTTCATATCCCCCCAGTGATAAGTGGGGGTCCCCTCTAACATTTTGTAATGTTAGGTGGGGATATGTGTACATAACGTACTCTACAAGACTGCGAGTACATACATGCAAATTAAAAAAATAATAATCAAAATCCATCAACAAGCTCCGCAGCTTATGTTTGAAGAATCAATTTCATTTTTTGAGTGCACAGATTTTAAGAATTCCCCTTCACCGACCCCGAGCCGATTTCGTTAGGACATCATTTTTAAAGCTTTATTAATAGCTCTGTTGAAGTTCAGAGTTTACTCAAACTTTTACACATAAACTATATACCTTGCACTTCAAAATGACGCTAGTTAGGTTGCTTAATTGTTATAAACAAAGTAGCTGTGAATTAAATAAAAAAGTGGCTAATTTTGACCTTAATTGATCTAGGCGAATTTTTTTTGTGATAATTTGTGTAAAAATATTAGCTTTACGAATAACTAAGTGTATTTAGTCTACAGTTAATATTAACAAAGTTATTCAAATTATTTATAAACCAAAAATGACTACTTTAGTAAAATGTTTTTGCAATGTTAAAAATGGCTTTTGTTGATTTTTTATTAAAAATAATGAAAATATACGTCTTTTTCTTTCATGTGGTACCCTCAAAATCTCTTTATCATTATCATTTTCTCAGCAAAAAAAGCTCTGTGGGGCAAACAAATTGAATAAAATTTAAACTAATTGACGAATCGTCTTGAAATTTTTGAAGTTATACTTCTTTACCGGCGATAGAGGGTGATTTTTTTATATGTTAAAACCTATCAGCCCGGCGCATGCGCATTATAACTTTGTTCTGATTGGATGTCAAATGACATGTCAAAAATTATCCGATATGGCAGCTGTGGTTTGGAGGTAAAGGTAAAGGTAAACAAATGTATAATATATTAGTTTTATTGTTGAGAGGACAGAAACAAAAAAGTTTATAATATTGTAGTGACTTTTAAATAGTTTTTAAAATCAACAGGTACGTAATAATTGTTAATGTATCATGGGTATAAACCGACCTATTTGATCTGCCAAAATACATAGTATGTAATACTTTTATTTATATAATTTGATTACCATCAAAATTTCTATCAATATTCACCTAATATATTGTTTTTTTACTCTATGTTTGGTGTATTTTTTCAATTCTAAATCATTTCAATTCAAAATTAAAATAATTTGATCAATTTTCAAAATATCAAAATATCACAAGTTTAATCCGTTTAGTTAGTCGATCTTCGTAAATAATGACACATAGTGTCCGTGGCTAAGCGGAGAAGGCGAATGAATTCCAATACCAACCGCTCTTATCAGCGCTGGTTCGAGTCCCAATAGAAACTTTCTTTTTTGTTTTTTTTTTAATACATTTTATGATTGTAAGTATATTTATTATATAATTGTATTTTCAGAAAATACGTATTTAGTTAAAAAAATTTTCGACAATTAATGTTCAGACATCATTTGTGGCTTGTTTAATGTGTTTGTGTGTGTTTTATTCTTTTATTATTTTAATTTTTGGCACTGTTCTAATAAAAATGTTTGAGAAGTAGTAAGTATAAATTAGTTTAATATTTAAACAAAATATAAATAAAAAGTATATTAATTTCGTTTAAATCATATAATAGAAGTATAACTTCTTACGTGCGTACAAAGTACACACACATTCTTTTTTTTGTATATTATATGGCCTATCTAACTCTACTTTTTATGCAATATCAAAGTCTTAAGTTCATTTTCGCAAACATTATAGCAAATTTTTGATTTTCGAAATTTTAGTCTTATTTTGCAATTTCCGAAGCAACAAATGATTGGACCAAAATTCAAAAACTGCCATTTTAAACCTTTGCTCATCTACTAAAATATGAATACTCCAAATAAGATATTTAATTATCCTATTTTTACCTGTAGTAATTTAAACGAAAAAACTGCCATTTTTGACCCTTATTTGTAACTAAAATTGTTGTCCGAACTGTGACAGGCATTTTTGTATTTATAATGTATTAGGTATACAGGGTGTAACAAAAATGAAGAATGAAAAACATTAAATCACATATTGTGGGACCAAAAATAGTTCGATTAAACCTTACTTACCTTAGTATAAATGTGCACATAAAAAAAAGTTATACCTATCCCTTTGAAGTTACAAAATGAAAATCGATTTTTCCAATATATCGAAAACTATTATAGAATATTTATTGAAAATGGACCTTGAGCATGCTTATGGCAGAAACATCTTAATAAAAAATTACAGTGAAATTTATACACCTCATAAAAATGTTACGGGGGTTTGTAACCTTAAACCCCCCCCCCAAACGTTGGTGTACGTTCCAATTAAGTTATTATTGTGATACCATTGTTAAACACAATATTTTTAAAACTTTTTTGCCTCTTAGTATTTTTTCGATAAGCCAGTTTTATCGAGATGCGGGTTCTTTTTTAAAATGTTTACATAAAAATTGTATGGGGGTTTTGTTCCTTTAAACCTCCCAAATGTTTGTTTACGTTTCAACTAAACTATTATTGAGGTACCATTAGTTAAACACAGTGTTTTTAAAACTTTTTTGCCTCTTAGTATTTTTTCGATAAGCGACCTTTTATCGAGATGTGGCTTCTTTTTTAATGTTTCAAAATATACCTAAAAATGTAAATTAATAAATAAATTTTCAGATTATTAACAAGTCTCTATTCGCCGTGTGCAAGTACTTGGAAGGGATACGAGAAACGATCGTGCGCGAATAGCGGAGAAATCTTGCAAATTTCTTAAATAAATCATATTGTCAATTGAAATTGTCAAATTGACGTATATTTCATACCTACTGTCATTGAAGAAGAAAAATTATATGTTGCTATATATGCAATTATTATATAAAAGTAAATGTAATTAATTTATTGTATTTTGCTTGCAGTACTGCATATAATAGTATGGTATAGTTAGACCCAAACCCAGACATCCAAAGTGAAAGTTATCCTCTAACACCAAATTGTTCTATATGGTCCACATAATGTTCAGAAAAAAGTCACACCATTTTGAGCGTCGGGTTTGGGGGGGAGAGGGGGGAGAAATCTGCAAATTCGTAGTTTTTTACGTTTTTCGTCAATATTTCTAAAACTAAGCGGTTTAGCATGAACAACCCTCTACACAAAATTGTTCTACATTAAATTTGAAATAAAAAAAGGCCCTATGCATAACCCTTCTAAAATGAACGGTTACAAAGTTACGGAGCTAGTATAGTATAATTGGTCCAAAAAAAGGCCTAACCCAGACATCCAAAGTAAAAGTTTCACTTCAACACCAAATTGTTCTATATGGTCCACATATTGTTCAGTAAAAAGTTACACCATTTTGAGCGTCCGGTTTGCGGGGGTGATGGGGGAGAAGTCGGTAAATTAGTAGTTTTTTTTTACGTTTTTCGTCAATATTTCTAAAACTATGCTTTAGCGTAAGGAATGTTCTATAGAAAAATGTTCTACATAAAATTTAAAACAAAAAAGGTTCTATACATAATTGTTATAAAATCAACGGTTTCAGAGTTACGGAGGGTGAAAAGTGGAGGATTTCGATACTTTTTATATTTACCGATTTCTCCCCCCTCTCCCTCCCAAACCCGACGCTCAAAATGACGTGACTTTTTTCTGAACATTATGTGGACCATATAGAACAATTTGGTGTTGGAGGATAACTTTCACTTTGGATGTCTGGGTTTTTGGTATAGTTATATCATAAATATTGCCCAAAAAATATAAAAAGTATCGAGAACCTCGACTTTTCACCCTCCGTAACTCTGGAACCGTTGATTTTATAACAATTATGTATAGAACATTTTTTCTTGTAAATTACATGTAGAACAATTTTGTATATAACATTGTTTACGCTAAAGCATAGTTTTAAAAATATTGACGAAAAACGTAAAAAAACTACTAATTTACCGGCTTCTCTCCCATCTCCCTCCCAAACCGGACGCTCAAAATAGTGTAACTTTTTACTGAACAATATGTGGACCATATAGAACATTTTGGTGTTGGAGGAAAACTTTTACTTTGGATGTTTGGGTTAGGCCTTTTTTTTAAACCAGTTATACTATACTACCTCCGTAACTTTGGAACCATTCATTTTAGAAAGATTATGCATAGGGCCTTTTTTATTTTAAATTTAATGTAGAACAATTTTGTATAAAGGGTTGTTCATGCTAAACCGCATAGTTTTAGAAATATTGGCGAAAAACTTAAAAAACTACGAATTTACCGATTTCTCCCCCCTCTCTCCCCCCCCCCAAACCCGACGCTCAAAATGGTGTGACTTTTTTCTGGACATTGTGTGGACCATATAGAACAATTTGGTGTTGAAGGATAACTTTCACTTTGGATGTCTGGGTTATGCCATCTTTTGGATCAACTATACTATACTATAACCTCAATATTACTTTTTCTTCTTATATTTTTTTGGGCTATGGCATTGACAAGTATCCAGCAACCAGGACTAATATAATTGGTCAATATTATTAAAAGTGCGAAAAATGTTGCTGAACTATGAAACCAGGTGTCGCTTTTCCGAACTTGCACGGTTCCAATAATCGTACTTAACCATATACAAATATGTGGCGGATTCGACCAATATTCAAAATATCTCGATAAACACTGGCTTATCGAAAAAGTACTAAGAAGCAAAAAGCTTTTTAACAACATTGTGTTTAACTAATGATACAACAATAATAATTTAACTGGAACGTACACAAAAGTTTGGGGGGTTTAAAGGAACAAAACTCCCATAAAATTTTTATGGGGTGCACAAATGTCACTATAATTTTTTTGAGATGTTCCTGCCATAAGAATGCCAAAGGTCCATTTTCAATAAAAAAAGCTATATAATAGTTTTCGATATATTGAAAATAATCGATTTTCATTTTGTAAGTTCAAAGGGCTATAACTTTTTTATGTGCACATTTGCACTAAGGTAAGTTAGGTTCAATCGAACTATTTTTGGACCCAGAATATGTGATTTAATTTATGACCTGTGTATTTTTCTTACACCCTGTATAGTACCCAAAAAAACCCATTTGCAACCTGACTGGTCAAGTGTCCCGAACATGGTATATTTTTGCCTTATTTCCCTGGAGTAGAAGTCTGAACGCCACAAGTGATATTTGCAAATATGAAGTTACGTTATATGAAGAGCAACAAGATATAACTTTCTTCTCAGAATATACGCTTTCTTAGCAGTGTTTGTAAACAAAGTATTGTAATTTAAACCCACCAATAATTATTGAAATTTTTATTACAATTATTATTAATGTGAGGAGTCAAAGAGGGCAGTAAATACGAGTTGTAAGAGACGTAATTCCTTAAAAATGTGGGTATTCCAAAGAATGTTAAAATTAAAAAACTTATGGACAGAACGCAGAACGAATAATAAAAAACTGATACACAACTTTTAAGTATTATTAAAATATTCAAGATAGTTTAGTTCTTTTCTTCTTTAACTCCTTTTATTCCTAGCGTATCGGACTTTTTGTTGTGTTGGTGTCTAATCTCCTTTTCCATGGGCTTTTATTTCTTGATATCATTTTCATTTCTGTGTAGTTCATTCTTCTGACTTTACCTTCTTTTATAATTTTATTTATCCAACGTTTTCTCCGTCGTCCTCTCTTTCTACTCTTTATTCTTTTAGTTTCTTGTATTCTCTTTGATCATCTTTCATCTCACATTCTGTGTACGTACTCAAACCATTCCAATTGTCTTTTGGTTATTTTACTTATTATAGATTTTTGCTCTAGTTGGTTTCTTATTCAATCATTTCTGATCCTTTCTTTCCTGGGGTTGTGTGTTGTGTGTTACTTTCCTCAACAGTTAATTTTAATAGCATTTATTTTACTTTCATGTTTCTTTTGTAATACCCAGCTTTTGCTTGTATATGTCACTATTCGTATTATAATCATATTATTATATACTAGTAACTTAGTTTTGCTGTTTATTTCCTTCTTTTCGTATAGCAGATTTTGTTGGCTTCCTCCTTTTGACCAAATGTTATGTTCTTTATCAGTTATAGCCGATTTTGCTCGGTTTGCCCACCATCTGGTTCAGTTTACGTTTTTCATTATTTTGTTATTCCTCGTATATGCTGATTCCTCATACATGCTTATTCGTATATCACTGTTAGCGCAAATCACTTTTGCCGCTAAATATTTAAATTTAAACTTCAAAAACACACAGCTGAAATTTCATCGCAAGGTACAGAAGAACCGTTATTGCGCATAAGGGGAAGACAGTACTAGTAATTCGAAAATGGCGAAGAACATAGATACATCCATCGTACCCTCCGCAAATAGCAAAAATGTCGAATAAAACAATAATCGGCGTGATACAAAAATTGTCAAAGTTGCTGATTTGGTGCATGGAAGAGTGCAGAGGTCACTGGGGCCCCAGATTCGGAGATGACAACAAAAAACAGTGAGTACCCTCTTTTTCATCAGTTGTGTGTTTACCGGATCATCATTTTACCGATCTCGTCAATATATGGTAGTTCACAAAGTTAATATTAGCAGACCTATAAAACTACAGTTCACGAATGAAACAATCAAATCTAAATACCGTCTGCTAACATATCACTACTTTAATTTTTTCGATTGTTCATCTAGTGAGACCTCTTTTTTAATCTTTTCGTATTTCTGTATTGCTTTATTCATTTTATTTTGGTAGATGTCCGTTATTTTGTTTACAGTTTCCTCATGTTTATCTTGCTATGTTATATATTTTATAATTCGATATCTGGTGCTTTCTATTACATCCACTCTTATCAGTCTATGTTGTGGTCTGTTTCATTTATGACTTTTACTTCTTTTGTCGTTGTTTCTAGCTCTTGTGAATATGTTATTTAATATATATGATCTTCTTGTCCCTTTTTCCTCGGCTATGAAGATATATCGTTGATTTATTTGTTGTTTCCATAGACTATTTACTATGTTCATATTATTAGCAATACAAAGTTGGATCATTCTATCTCCGGATCATTCGAGCCTAATAAAATAAAAAAAAATCAAAATTTGAATCCGTATAGTCCGTTCTTTAACGGTAAAATATTGCAAAACCTCTAAATTTTAAAGAACCGCTTGGATTGACATGAAATTTGGCATACACATAGCTAACAAGTCAAATAAAAAAAGTGATATTGTGCCGATATGTGCTTTTGCCCTGAAGGTGGTTTTCACCCCCTTTTGGGGGTGAAAAAATATTCGTCCAAAGACGAATAAACTGGCTAATATTAAGTAACTTTTGTTCTATAGAGTTTTTTCACTAAGTCAATACTTTTCGAGTTATTTGGCAGTGAATATGTTCATTTTTTTAACAAAATAACCACGCTTTTAAACGGTTTTTCGCAAATAACTCAAATAGTAAGTATTTTGTCGAAAAAACATTGTTAGCAAAAATACAGCCTGTAAAAATTTTTAAAAAATGGTGTATATATTACGTCTCTACACCTAGTAGAAGCAGAGTTATAGCTAATGAAAAATAGGTTCATATTCGTCAAATTCCAAATGGAATACTTTAACGTGAAATAACCAAAAACGAAGCACATTTCGGGGAAAACTCATTACAACTTATTTAAAGTGTTTAAAAAAAGCTTCATTTTTGTTTTATAAAAAAAAATTCTAGCATCAAAATTAAACAAGTTACGCTCAAAATAAACTTAGTCCCTTTTGGTTTTGGTAAAAAATCGAGAAAATCACCCCCTAATTAGTATCTTAAATGAACTTAATCGTTACGACTTCACAAGTTTCTTGACTCGTGTATATATTGTTTATATGATCTGTAAGTTTCATCGGTTCAAAGTCTTTATTATTGAAAGGGCTGTAGTTAAAATGGGTTGAACGAGTCACTGATCACGAATGTATGCAAATTTAGAAACACCAAATCTCAATCAATTTTTCTCTAACAGAAAAACAAAAAAATACATGATGTTCAGCAAAGGAAATGTGACTTTTTTTGTTTTTTGAGATTTTTGGTATCTCTAACAATTTTTAAGTTATTTTGAAAAAAAGCATATTTTTCAAAATTTAAATTTTGAAAAATTTTACTTTGAAACCAAATTTTTTCAAAAATAAGCACTTTAAATCGATGAAACTTACAGATCATATAAACACAACATAACTAAAATAATTTGTGGAGCGGTAACGATTAATTTCATTTAAGTTGCTAATTAGGGGATGGTCTTCCCGATTTTTTTTTGCAAAAACAAAAGGGACCAACTTTATTTTGAGCGTAACTTGCTTAAATTTAATGCTAGAAACTTTTTGTAAAATCAAAAATAAAGCTTTTTTTAAACAGTTTAAAAAGTTATAATGGGTTTTTCCCAAAAAGTGCTAAATTTTTTGGATATTTCACGTCGAAATATTCTATTTGAAATTTGGTGAATATGAATCTATTTTTCATTGGATATAACTCTGGTTCTACGAGATCCAGAGACCTACGTGTACACCATTTTTTTTACTTCTTTATAGGCTATATTTTTGCTAAGAACGTTTTTTTCGACAAAATAGTTAGTTTTTGAGTTACTTGCCAAAAACCGTCTAAAAATATGGTTATTTTGTTGAAAAATGAACATATTCACTCGCAAATAACTCGAAAAGTGTTGACTTGGCGAAAAAGCTCTATAGAACAAAAGTTACTTAAAATTAGTCTGTTTACCCATTTCCGGACTTATTTTGGACATATATTTTTTCACCCCAAGAGGGGGTAAAAGTCCCCCCAGGGAAAAAGCACACATCGGCACAATATCACTTTTTTTCTTTGACATGTAAGCTATACGTATGCCAAATTTCATGTCAATCCAAGCGGTTCTTTAAAATTTAGAGCAAAAACTGTGAGACTAGTACAGGTTGGAACAAATTTTATATCAAAGTTTACGTGCATACAAAATATTTTCAAAAAAGTATCCAAATCATATGAGGGTATCATTGTTTAAATAATTAAAAACGAGTTATTTTTGCTCAATATTTACTTTTTTAACTTCTGAGGTAATTTACAGTTTAATGAAGGTGTTTAGGATTCTTTTCTGCAAAGATGAAGGATAAATCTTTTACCTAAGACTTAATAAATTAAATTTGACCCCCTATTTATTTAAAAAATTATATATAAACTTTAAAAATCAAATTTGCAAAAAAATATTTTTTACGTTTTAAATAAGCTCTATAAAATATTTTCTTTAATAGGAGAGGTTGCGCTATGTTACCAGTATTAAGCAAAAAAATTGGTTAAAAAATATTTAATAATTTATGAGATACTTAATTTGTTTATTAAATGTTACTATATTTTTAATTGCAAAAACGCGGTTGTTACCAAAAGAATTTAAATCTGTGTAAGATCCCATTACTTTTATTTTTATGTATGTTTTTGATAAATGTATTGATAAATTCAAATTTCAATTTAATTCCCCTCTAAAATGGCATTTGAAAATTGTTCTAATTTGTTTTTTTTTAATAACGTCGCGGGGATTAAACATTTTGAAATTCCGTTTCGATAAGCGGGTTCCTGGGAATTTTTTATTAATTAACAAATTTTTATTGTCGTTTTTTCTTCTTGTTTTTTTCCTTATAGTAAAAGATATAGGTTTGCTTATAGAGGGGGTTTCATTAAGAGATGCCCAATCTCCGAGCTGTAGATTCTAAAGCTCAAAATATTAAGATTTAACCAAAATCACTTAAATAAAATATGGCTCCTTATTGAGTTACAGGGTGTTTCATTTAAAAATTTAAAAAAATATTTTTTCTCAGTATTCTAAAACTATTCGACGTGTCCTTTTCATACTTGGTAGAAAGTGTAAGTACTATACACCCTAAGAAATTATGTTAAATACAAGTTTTCAGCTATTACCAGAGGCGTACGACAGGGGACAGTAAATGGTTGACCCTTCCCAAATTCTACGTCACTGGTGAAATTGCCATTCTAGCACAATTTTTAGATTCTCCAATACTCTCTGTGCAAGTAACATCCTCTTCACTCGTAACGATAAAGTCATTAGTTTTCGAGATAATGAAGTTAAACATGTAACGGCACAGTTATTTAGTTATTTTGATTAATGTAATGTGCCGCTTAATTTTTAGTTTCAAATATCTCGAAAACTAATGATTTTATCATTAATAATGAATAATATACTGTTCAATCTTAACGATAAAATCATTAGCTTTCGAGATATTTGGAATTAAAAATTAAGCGGCACAAAACATTAATCAAAATAACTGTGCCGTTACAGGTTTAACTTCATATATCTCGAAAACTAATGACTTTAATCTTACGAGTGAAGATTATGTTATTTACATAGAGAGTATTGGAGAATCTAAAAACTGCGCTAAAATGGCAATTTCGCCAGTGACTTAGAATTTGGGAAGGGTCAACCATTTGCTGTCCCCTGTCGTACGCCTCTGGTAATAGCCGAAAACGTGTATTTAACATAATTTCATAGGGTACCTACACTTTCTACAAAGTATGAAAAGAATACGTCAAATTGTTTTAAAATACTGAGCAAAAATAATTTTTTAATTTTTAAATAAAACACCCTGTAACTCAATAAGGAGTCATATTTTATTTGAGTGATTTTGGTTATTATATCTTAATAGAGAATTATATCTATTATTAATAGTTATTATATCTTAAATGTATTATATCTTAAATAATATAATAAATAATATAATGTAAATATAATATAATAAATGTAAATATAATAAATATAAATATAAATATAAATATAAATATAAATAAATGTAAATATAATAAATATAAATAATATAATGTAATAGTTATTATATCTTAAATGTATTTTGAGGTCTAGAATCTACAAATCAGAGATTGGACATCCTTAATGAAACACCCTGTTTAAGCAAAACTATGTTTTTTTCCTAATGTAGTCTCCCCACTGACCAGTGGTTAATCCTTAAATAAATTAAGTAGGATGAAAGTACGATAGGTAATATTAAGTACATATAGGAAAATATATTGCAAAATGGTGTATCGGCGAATAAGCCTTAAAGGACTCGTAGTCATATAACTCCAAGGAAAAAAAAGAAGGAGAAAAAACGACAAAAAAATTTGTTAATTGGTTAAAAATTCCCAGGAGCCCTATTATCGAAAAGGCATTTTAAAATGTTTAATCTCCGCGACGTTATTAAAAAAAGAATGAAGAAACAATTTTCAAATGCCATTTTAGAGGGGAGTTTAATTGAAATTTGAATTTAGCAATACATTTATCGAAAATATACATAAAGATAAAAGTAATGAGATCTTACACAGATTTATAATCTTTTGGTAACAACCGCGTTTTTGCAATTGAAAATATTGTAACATTTAATAAACAAATTAAATACCTCATAAATTATTAAATATTTTTCAATCAATTTTTTTTGCTTAATACCGATAACATAGCGCAACTTCTCCTATAAAATAAAATAATTTATATTACTTATTAAAAAACCAAATAATAATTTTTTGCATATTTGATTTTTAAATTTTATATATGTATACACCGTTTTTAGGCGTCAACGCCCTTCGGTAGAGATATATGGGGGAGTATCACCGAGCCGCAAGCCCTTATCCCTTGCCGTACTGCTCCCTCATAGGTCGATCAGATGCCTGCAAATTCCAGTCTAAGCGCCAGATTCATATTTAGAATTGTATACTGATGCGTTAGCCTTTTTGTTTTTCCGATGGCCTGGGCTGGGCTTGAACTCACATACCTGACGGCGAAGTGAAGTGTGGGTCAGCCGCTAGTCGCACTGAGCTATCCGATCATTTTATATATAATTATTAAAATAAATAGGGGGTCAAATTTAATTTAATAAGACTTGGGTGAAAGATTTATCCTTCAGCTTTGTACAAAAAATTCCTAAAAACCTTCCTTAAAACGTAAATTACCTCAGCAGTTAAAAAAGTAAATATTGTGCAAAAATGACCCCTTTTTAATTAAATGATCTCCTTTTATGATTTTAATACTTTCTTGAAAATATCTTTTGTACTCACCTAAACTTTGATATAAAATTTGTTCCAACCTGTACGAATTTACATTTTACTTTACATGTAGTGTAATCTTATTTTTCCACCTACCTCTACCGAAAGTATACTTTTCCGGACCTGATTGTAGGGAGCAAAGTTGTACTTTTCCTCCCTAGGGAGGAAAATATTTTTCCTCCCTAGGGAGGAAAAGTAAAAGTGGCGTCATTCATGAAATATAACTTATTGACGCCCTGTACAATATCTATTTTCTATTACGTAAGTATCTATACATTTTAACGTTTATTTATAAAACACCCAGTATTTTGCAGAATGGTAAAAAACAGTAAATTGTTATTTTGATTTAACAATGTTTACATTAATAATTTGACTTATTTTTGACAGTTGACAGTTATATTGTACCTACTTGTTAGTTTTAGTTTTAATAAATTTTGTTGGTTAGTTACATAAATAAATTAAGTAAAAATGAAAAATGACTTGTTATTAATTTGAGGAAGATGGAAAAACCATATGTATAACATGGGAGTAAAGTGCCTTTTCCTCCCTTGAATGATTACTGCCCTCCGCTACGCGTCGGGCAGTAAACTTCATTCTCGGGAGGAAAAGTAGCACTTTCCTCCCTTGTTATACAAATAGCTATTACTAGACTATTCTTTTTATATTATTTCCTATCCTAGAGTTCCAGTCTGCTATTATAGTAGAGTCGATTATTATAAGTACGAGTTCGAGATGTGGTGTTATAGACGCGTTTTAAGAATTGCGTGGGTGGATGGTTTGACTAATGTTGAGGTCCTACGTAGAATGGGCAAGCCATGCGAGATTATTAACAACATCAAAGAGCGCAAACAAGAATATATTTGCCATGTTATGAGGAATGAACAGAGATATGGCTTGTTGCAACTCATTCTTCAGGGCAAGGTATTTGGGAAGAGAGGACCAGGGAGAAGAAGAATATCTTGGCATCAAAACCTGAGAAAGTGGTTCAATACATCGACAACCGGACTATTTCGAATAGCAGCAAGCAAAGTTAGGATAGCCATGCTGATCGCCAATGTCCGGAACGGATAGGCACCGTACGAAGAAGATTATTTATTATTAGTACCCGTTGATTTTTTAAATAGGTTATTTAAAACAGACTTATCGCAGAGAGAACTACTCTAAATTCACAATCAAGATGCAGTAGAAATAAACAAACCACGACACGTTAAATGTTACAAGGAGCACTCCCGACTCCCGAATCATAATATACAATGTATAAACTTTGTAAATCATAATTTGGGACCCTACATTGTAAATTATGATTTGGGAGTGCTCTTAGTAACATTTAACGTGTCTTGGTTTGTTTATTTCTACTGCATCTTGATTGTGAATTTAGAGTAGGTTCGTCTACGTCTTATACTAGAGGAAAAGATTGAAGGAAAAAATCTGAGAAAATATCTGAATAAAAATGTACGAGACTTGATAGACATGCCTATGCATATATTACGTCTCTTGTATTCCAATGTTATAACTTATAACCATATTAAAATAAAAATATAATTTTTTGTTTAAAAGGATATTCAACCATCGCTTGTACGCCATTCTTTTTGAAGATCACAATTCTTAACACTGGGCCATTGGCTTGACATATTGTATGGATGACGTCCTGAAACAAAAAAAAATTGGTAAATAAACAATTAAATCTATTGCGTATTTATCTTTAAGTGCCACTATACACAGGGATACATTCTGGAGATAATTTTATATATATTTTCTATTACAAAACTGTCCATAGATACTTTTTTTTATTTAATTTGATGGCTTTGGTAAAGACCAATTAGCCAGACAATTTTTACATTTAAATATAATATTACATAACTAGAATATAATATGATATATAGAGAGCGGAATATATGCAAAGTGCATATAGATGCATATATTGCATATTTTCAGACAACAAACACAACATTGCATATTTAAGCTAAACACGATTTATTTTGCATATTTTAAAAATAAATTATATAAAAGTTTAAAATTTTCCTCTCTTAGTTGGAATTTTGTAACTTCGATATGAACGAGCTCGTTATTTATCTATCTATCGCTCATTATTATCTATCTGGACTTTCCCATTACCACCTGAATTTAACAATTATGGGTGTTCCCAGAAAAATATTATTTTATTAGCGTAGCAAGTCGTAGGTACCTACCTGCTTTTAAGGGTCTAATATTTATTTTGTCAGTTTCCGGCCAACAATTGTTTAAAGTAAACGTTGTATCGTATTTAGTGTTTTTGAAGTGATTGGTATACTTATATTAAATTTAAATATGTCTAACCATTCAAAAAAGTGCTTGGATAAAGTGTTTTCCCGAGTTAAAGCTAAGTGGAGACAAAGTATTTTGCAAGGCCTGTTCCAAAATCGTAAGTTACATTCATTTTCACATTTCATTTTTTAAATGCGGAACTGACAAACAAAAGCATCATGTCCCAAAAAAGAAATTTTTCTGGAAAGAGTGTTTTTATTCGACAAATTCTCTTTTACTTCTATAAAGACGGACATAGAGAGAAGCATCAAAATACAAAAATCCATTAAATTGTAGACAATTCCGCTTTTGTTCTTTTTCGAACTTTTTCTGTGTCCAAACACGTTTTTAGTGATAGAAGGCAAAAGTTGCTTGTTGAAAATTTTGAAAAATATTTGATTATAAATTCATACTATAATTTAGATTCTTAATTTAATTATAATATCAGTTTTTGTGTGTCATTTCATTTGTTTTTATGTGAAAAATAAATATGTATTAAACATAAATGTAGGTTGAATTTTTTAAACATAAATGTTTATATTTAATATATTGTTTTATTTTTGAGTATTTTTAATATGCATTTGCATATTTAGACAAATTTAGAAAAAATACCTGCATATTTGTAGTAAAAGTAATGCATATATATGCGCATATTTTGGTAATGTTGTGTTGCATATATTTCGCTCTCTAATAATTACAGTGGTAGGGCAGTCAATGAGGGTATTTGGCTCCGAATTGGGGGTGGTTCCCACCCCTTTATAGATTCTTAATTTAATTATAATATCAGTTTTTGTGTGTCATTTCATTTGTTTTTATGTGAAAAATAAATATGTATTAAACATAAATGTAGGTTGAATTTTTTAAACATAAATGTTTATATTTAATATATTGTTTTATTTTTGAGTATTTTTAATATGCATTTGCATATTTAGACAGATTTAGAAAAAATACCTGCATATTTGTAGTAAAAGTAATGCATATATATGCGCATATTTTGGTAATGTTGTGTTGCATATATTTCGCTCTCTAATAATTACAGTGGTAGGGCAGTCAATGAGGGTATTTGGCTCCGAATTGGGGGTGGTTCCCACCCCTTCTCGGGGGTGGAAAATTTTTTGGTTAAAATAACCACGGAAGTGGCTAGAGAACCTAATTATAAGCAAAAACTGTTCTATAATTTTTTTTGAAAACAATACTTGAGTTATTCATGGTTGAAAATTGGCCTTTTTCATTGAAAAATGACACCTTTTCGGACGGTTTCTTGCGAATACCTTATAAACTATGCATCTAACGAAAAAAACTATATAAAATATTTTTATAGCTTATAAAAAAACAAAGAGATTAGTTCTATCCTAAATCTTCTAGTTATAATACACAAAGAGATATGGTAGGTGAGAAGAGTTTGATTTTGGTGCATGCTCAAATTGGAGTACAGTAACGTCTCGTTTTATGCGGTGGATACGTTCTACAGAAAAGCGTATATAAAAAAATCGCATAAAAGAAGACTTTACTTGCATTGACAAAGTAGGGATACGTTCCGTAGTTTTCTAAAATAACATAAAATGTTGGACGTTTGTCCACCAAAAATTGTATGTGTCTGATGTTTTTTTCTCCATTAGGCCAAATAAACTCTTAAAGAACGAATTAAAAACGCAGACTAACGATATTGAAATTGCAGAAACCTCTTCTAATGAAACATAAAACTTTATGACACTTAATTAAATGTTTCAATCCAGAAATCAAAATGTGCTGTTTATTATACTGCAACTTGAAATCAGCAACATTTAAACTCTTAAATACTTAAACATTTAAATTTAATTTCAAAAGGATTACAGGTTATACCTTTCAATGCGAAACTCAGATTGATGTAATAGCTACATGCTACATCATGGAACAAGGGGAATACCCGAATTGCAAACCCTCAGATTAATGATAATTTGTCTTATAAAAAAAATTCTAGCATCAAAAGTAAACAAGTAACGCTCAAAATAAAGTTAGTCCCTTTTTTTTGGTAAAAAAATCGGGAGAATCACCCCCTAATTAGTATCTCAAATGAACTCAATTGTTACTGTTACGACTTCACAAGTTTTTTGACTCGTGTATGTATTGTTTATATAATCTATAAGTTTCATCGGTTCAAAGTCATTATTTTTGAAAGGGCTGTAGTTAAAAGGGGTTGAACAAGTCACTGATCACGAATGTATGCAAATTTAGAAACACCAAATCTTAATCAATTTTTGTCTAACAGAAAAACCAAAAACTACATGATATTAAGAAAAGCAATGCTGACTTTTTTGTTTCTCGAGATTTTTGGTGTCTCTAACAATTTTTAAGTTATTTTGAAAAAAAGCATATTTTTCAAAATTAAAATTTTAAAAATTTTTCCTTAAAACCAAATTTTTGTAAAAATAAGCACTTTGAATTGATGAAACTTACAGATCATATAAACACAACATAAGTAAAATAATTTGTGGAGCGGTAACGATTAACTTCATTTAAGTTGTTAATTAGCGGGTGGTCTTCCCGATTTTTTTTGCCAAAACAAAAGGGACCAACTTTATTTTGAGCATAACTTGCTTAAATTTAATGCTAGAAACTTTTTATAAAAATAGAAATAAAGCTTTTTTTAAACACTTTAAAAAGTTATAATGGGTTTTCTACAAAAAGTGCTTAATTTTTTGGATATTTTACGTCGAAATATTCTATTTTAAATTTGGGGAATATGAATCTATTTTTCATTGCCTATAACTCTGGTTCTACAAGGTCCAGAGACCTAACGCGTACACCATTTCTTTTACTTTTTTACAGGCTATATTTTTGCTAAGAACGTTTTTTTCGACAAAATACTTACTTTTTGAGTTATTTGCGAAAAACGTCTAAAAATGTGTTTATTTTGTTGAATAATGAACATATTTACTAGCAAATAACTGGAAAAGTGTTGACTTGGCGAAGAAGCTCTATAGAACAAAAGTTACTTAAAATTAGTCAGTTTACCCATTTCCGGACTTATTTTGGACATATATTTTTTCACCCCCACATGGGGGTCATCCCCAGGGCAAAAGCACACATCGGCACAATATCACTTTTTTTCTTTGACATGTAAGCTATGTGTATTCCAAATTTCATGTCAATCCAAGCGGTTCTTTAAAATTTAGAGCAAAAACCGTGAAAGAATGTACTAAACAGAGAAACTGTCGAGTTTAGGTGTATAATGCTACCACTACCTTTTGTAGTGCCTGAAAAGGCCTTTAAAATGTTCAAACTAAGCGAGATATGCTGCAAACAAAATTGATGACTAATGTATGTTAAGAAAAAATGAGAAGTATATTATTAACCCTTCATCCATCAGAATTTAAATGCATCGTTTTCTTTCTACAATACTTTTTATTAAAGTGTTATTTCTATGTTCAAAAAGTTGGACATGTTTAAAATTAATGGTTTTTGAAAAAAATAAGATCAAATTATATCATTTTTAAATTTTCTCATTTGCATAGGGTAGACTTTGAATTAGGAGATAAGTAGAGGCTAGGCCCAAAATTTCATTAAAATCCATGCAGTAGGATAGAATTCGGAGGTAATATCCTATTCTTGCTCCCATTGACTGGAGTATGGTATGTTATTATTCATATTTAAAGAAATAATAATTGTAATCTTGGTATATGTATGTGATGGACTCACTGTAAATTATACTATATTATGATCCAATTCTTGTTTTAACAGATAGATACTCTAGATACAGTGTAAAAAATAACAATCAGATGGTTGCACAAAGATCCTATCTTTTTACCTACGTTTCAGTCTTGAACTTTTGTCGACTTTTGTAATCAATATTTTCGAGATGAAAATAGTTAAGGGCACCTTGGCGAATATAAATTTAAGTTATCGTAGCCATGGGTACAATGCAGCTGTCTTTTTGAAAAATAGTCTTAATCAAGCGTATCAACTGGAAAAATTATAATATCGAAGATATTGATTATAGTTTTTTGTTCGCTTTTTATTTTAATTACACTTTGAAATATTATTTCGATGGTGGTGTTAAAATATACATATGTGACCAAGTAATTTAATTTAAAATGAGAGAGAGAGGCTTGGAAGCAGGTCCGTTAGCCACATATTTTTATTTGTTCTTTACCGTGATCTATTAGTTTTGTAATATTTATATCTATTTTATTCAGATGACAATATTAATTTCTTGCAGAAATAATCGGTAAGTTAATTAATGTCATTTCATGGAATCTTAGTAAATACTCTATACTAATTGGAAAATACTTAATATATTAATTAAATTCTTAATATAACCATAAAAACTGTGATTGATTTTAAAGCTGAAATATACTAAGGGACATAGAAATCCGAGCAGCCATTATAGATTATTATATTTTGAAAATATTTTGCACACTTATACGGGGTAGCATAATAAACAACGATCCACATTTCAATACGATTGAAACACACCGGGGTAAAAACATTTAATAATGTGTTGATGCACATTGGTGGAAAACACACTATTGGAAGCATCTGGGCTCGCTTCTCATTAGGCGGTCCATATCCTCATGGGGACGTTCATGAAATGAACTGACTGAGGATATCCAGATTCGTCGTGGGGTGCGCCAAGGGTGTATTTTATCACCATTGTTATTTAATTTATATAGTGAAGCCATCTCAGAATAAGCGTTGGCCGAAGTCAATGAGGGCCTAATAATAAACGGTGAGCCACTTAATAATATAAGATATGCTGACGATACCGTACTTCTAACGGGAACACTGGAAGAATTGCAACACCTTGCTCACCAACTAAATATACATTGCAACGATTATGGACTAAAAATAAATTTGAAGAAAACCAAGTTCATGGTAGGTATTTACAAAAGCACAGAGTTAGACTAGTACTGGATAATACAGAAATTGAGCAAATATCTTCGTACAAATACCTTGGAGCATGGATCACAGAAGATACTGATCAGACAAAAGAAATAAGATGCCGCATTGAAATTGCACGATCCATTTTTAACAGAATGAGGAAACTTTTCTGTAATCGCAATATCAATATAACGCTCCGGATAAGAATGCTTCGTTGTTATATTTTCTCCACCCTTTTATATGGTGAGGCATGGACACTAAAACAATCCAACATTAAAAACCTGGAAGCATTCGAAATGTGGTGTTATAGACGTATTCTGAAAATATCATGGACAGATCGTAAAACAAACGCACAAGTGCTCGAACAACTAGGAAAACAATGGAAGTTTTAAATTCCATAAAAATCAGGAAGTTGGAATACTTGGGGCACATCATGAGAGGTGAAAAATACGAACTATTAAGGAATATAATGCACGGCAAAATCAAAGGCAGAAGAAGCGTAGGAAGACGTAAAATCTCGTGGCTACGCAATCTCCGTGAATGGTTTGGATGCAGCTCAATTGAACTATTCCGGCGCGTAACCAACAAAATTATAATTGCCAGAATGATTTCCAATCTCCGATAGGAGCGGAACTTTAAGAAGAAGAATCCTCATGGAGTATCTCGGTCCATGCCCTAATTAAGTCCTCACGAAGTGCAAAGTTCGAGGAACACGCTCTAAATTAATAGTCTCAACTCAACATGCCCCACACATGTTTAATTGGGGATAAATCTGTGGGTCTCAAATCCTGAGCCAGGGCAAAAGATTGACTGCAGATTGTTTAAAAAAGTCCAAGCTGACCCTCGCAGCGTTGCCTTGCGTTATCCTGCTGCAAAATTATATGTTGGAGTGTCTGACGGTAGTTTATGATATGAGTTTCTAGAATTTCTTCTACGTATCACTGAGCTATCATGTCTCCTCTGTCGAAGATAAGAGGCTGCCTTGAACAATAAGCGATGGCATCCCGCATCAAAACCTCAGCAGTGCGGTGCACGCGCTGTTCGCCAAAAACTGCGGATTTTGTCTTTTGTCACATCGGCTTCTGACACTGGCTTGGGCATAATTCATCCCGAACGAGATGGAGACACTAACTGAAGACAAACTCTAATCTATTTCTGGTCCCAATCCAATCGTTCTCTACACTATTTAAGACTGTGTGTTAATCTGACTGTGTTATGTTACGTTATGACTGTGAAAAACACATGTTAACACATTGCGTGCCGCGTCGCTCATATATGACTGTAGTGTTGCCCAAATGCAAGACCAAGACGAGACTTAGACAGTCTTGGTCTTGGTCTTGCGCCAGTACACCTAGTCTTGGTCTTGGTATTGCGCTCCCGGTCTTGGTCTTGCAGCAAGAGTCTTGCAAGTCTCGCAGTTGCCTACTAGCCGATTGCATATATTTGAACAACGTAACAGAGAGGTACATTTTAAGCTGGAATATCCTAGCCATAGTAAAGACCAGCCAAATTAATAAATATCTACATCAGCGGTTCTCAATCTGTGGTGGTACTTATCATTATTTGCGGTGGTACACAAAACGCAAAAACAGCCAAAATCAGCCTCAATTATTATAGTTAATTAGATTACCTAGCTATTTCAGGTAGGTGGTAACAAAAATAATAAAAAGTATTTTGTGGTGCATGACTCAAAAAGATTGAGAATTACTGATCTAGACAATTGGCACCGGGTGGGGTTTGAACCCACGATCTAAGTGATCCGTGCCTATATTATAACTAACTAAAGTTTATTAGAAACTTATGTATTTTGTTATCCAATATAAGCGAATGAATAAAAAAACATAATGTTAAGAAGATATGAGGCTATCGTTTTAATTTCAGTATTTTATAAATGCTAGAATATTCCACAGAGTGATCATGTTGTTTTGAGTATTCCTCTGAAAAAAAACACAGTTTGATTGGTACCTACACCCGGTGTACAATGACAATAATTGGTTTGTCTAGCAACAATATTATTACAGCGATATTTATAAAAATAAGACAACATATTATTAAAAAAATGACTTAAATTGGACAACAGGTTTAGGAAATTCGAAAAATTAACAATGACCCGTTTAAAAGGTGGTGCGTAAAGTTACCCGGCATTATAAATGTTCTTTTGTCTCGGTATCATACTTTTAAATATTATACGCGCTGTTTAGGCAAATTTTGTTTAACCCAGTTACCTCATAGCACATTCAGCAAAAACAATACATAATAGTCTTACTATTCTATATATCGATAAGATTTGTTTGTTTAAATTCCTAGAAAACTAATAATGAAAAAAATTACTACTTATTAGGTATACTTTTATCAGCTAATTTTAAAAAGTTTGGATACGATATTCGATATTACTACCGGCGTCGCAAGAATGTTATGTTATGATTAGAAGGCGACTAATCTCATAACCCGGATAATTAATTTCAGAGAAGTCATCTGCTGGGAAGGAATACAACATATTTTATTTTTACATTGTAATAATGACCTCTGATTACGTGTCAAATAATGTGTGAAGTGTTTTTTAAATGGATATTTTGATTCGCTATGTATGTTTATGGTATTGTTCGTAATGCGCATAAGTCCAATTTTCAAAATTTTTGTTACCATTTTTTTTCTCATAGAGTATCTAAGAATATAGTCGAACTAATATACTCCCTAAAACGACCCTCAGTTCTAACTGCAAAGCGCAAGAGTCTCGCAGGCTTAGTCTTGTTCTTGCTCAAGTCTTGCACAGTAAGTCTTGTTCTTGGTCTTGCTAAAATTAGGCGGTCTTGGTCTTACGAAAACGCAAGAATAAGACCAAGACTGCAAGTAATATGAGATACACAGATATTTCGCCAGGGGCCACGTCGCTCATTTCTGATATACACGTATGACTAGCGTTACCAGGTGTCCCGATTTGCGCGGGACGTCCCGATTTTCAGGGGTCTGGGGACGCGTACCGATTTGTACCTGATCGGGACACTAAATGTCCCGATTTTCACCCACGAAAACCAATTTCAGGAGGACTTGCAGTGAATTTTATAACTATCTATGTTATAAAAACAAGGCACTCCTAAAAGCGGCAAAATCGAATGAAAAATATAATTTTAATAAAAAATAAATAATTTACTTAATCTACGATTTTTTTTGTATTGTTTGATTATTAATATTATGTAGGATTAAATACAGATTATAGAAACACCTTGTAGTCCAGTAAATGAACGGGAAAAACGGCGATACCGTGTAATTTTCAGGATCAACTCCGAATTGCATGAAAATTTGAACGGCTTGTGCCGTTGGTTGCTTTTACTCGGGGGTGACAGTCACCCCTAATTAGGGGTGAAAAACCGCGCGTTTAAAATAAGTCCGGAGATGGATAAATTGACTAATTCTAAGCAATTTTAGTTCTATAGAATTTTAACTTGCTTAATACTGTTCGAGTGATTTACGAGTGAAAATGTTTATTTTTCGACAAAAAAATCACGTTTTCAGGCGATTTTCACAAATAACTCAAAAAGTAAGTATTTGATCGAAAAAAATATTCTTAGTAAAAATGTAGCATAATATAAAAAAATGAAAAAAATTGTGAACTCGTAAAGTCTATAGACCCAGCAAAAGCAAAGTTGTAGCTCATAAAAAATACCTTTTCATTAGTGAAAATTCCAAATCAAATATTTCAACGTGAAATAACCAAGAAATGAAGTACTTCTCGGGAAAAATCAATTAAAACTTTGTAATAAAGCTTTATTTTTATGTTTTAAAAAAGTTTCTAGCATCAAAACTAAGCGAGTTATGCTGAAAATCAAGTTGACTCCTTTTTTTTTGGTAAAAAAATCGTGAAAATCTCCCCCTACTTAGCACTCCAAATGAAATTAATCGTTACCGCTTTACAAACAATTTACTTTACTTATGTATTTTTTACATGATTGAAAGGGTCTGAACGAGTCAGTAATCACGAGTGTATGCAAAATATGAACAGCCATATTTGAACCAATTCTTGTCTAACAGAAAAACAAAATGAATCTATCAAATTTATAAAAGCAAAACCTACCTACTTTCTACTCCGTGAGATTTTTAGTATCACTAATACTTTATTTTAAGTCATTTTGAAAAAAGGGCATTTTCCAATATTTTAGGAATTTTTTTTTTACTATAAAACCAATTTTTTTTTAAATTAAGCACTCCCAACCGGTAAACCTTACACACAACCGTATAAACAATACACATATAAAGTAAATGGTAAAGCGGTAACGATTAATTTTATTTACGGTGCTAAATAGGGGGAGATTTTCAAGATTTTTTTTACCAAAAAAATGAGTCAACCTTTTAGTTTTAATGTTAGAGACTTTTAGTTACTACTGGGCTATTGTTGTTTATTTGTCCCGATCTACAACCCTAAATCCCGATTTGTTTTTGCTTATGTACCGATTAAAAACAAATCGGACCTGGCAACACTACGTATGACTTACTTTCATTACCGTGGATATCAATGGCCCTTGAGACTATTATCCCGATTAACGCGTGGCACGCAATGTGTTAATACAGTTATATATAAGTAATAGACATAATTTGTATTGTAACTCAATTGCAACTACGCTAAAATTTGTTATGTCAAAAAATTGAAGTCTTCGAGCTTTCTTAGCTGCAAATGTATTAATGATTTGTTCAGAGTTGATAAGGAATGCTCTTTCGTGATCAATAATTGATGTATACTTAGATTAAATTAGAGAGTCTCTTCTTTCCCAGTGTACTTCTCAAGTAGTTTTTGATAATTTTGAGTTTGCTCTAGAACTTCGTTCTCCAGATGATACTGTGAGAGATAGTATCACGAATCGAGAATAAGATTTCTCTTGATGTGACTTCCTTTAAATTTTCTTCAACTGATAAAGCGTGATACCTACTTGAAACGTTATATTTCAAATGCTATAAATTCTTTAGTCTTGAGATCAGCATTGTAGATGTTTGTCAATTTCCTGCTTTTATTTTTGTATCTTTTATGTGCATTTCTTTGCACCAAACTTCATTCAAAAATCCAAACTTGCTGTTTATGTTGTCAAAAGCCTTAAACTTGTCACTGACTTTCGTAATTATCCAGTCACTAACCTCTAACATGGCTAATTGCTACACATCCTCAGCACTTGTCAGAGCTTCATCACCACAGAGCCCATCAGGTACTTTTCTCTTTGTCCTTTTGCTGAGAACTAGTGTGGTACATCATGAACGCTCGCTAAGAATTTACCCTCAGTTAATGACCTCAAATGGAGCAAACTCTCTAGTGGCAGGACTTCAAGATAAAAGACCTTCTGGTCAGCCATATCTATTGTCAGATCTTTTCATTGCAAAAACGCATTAAAATGACTGATCTTTTTCAACAAAACATGCCAGAGATCAAGGCCACATTGTTTTCAAGCCTACGACACGGGTTCTCAGCGCTTAGGTTATTAGCATTATATGCCTCATTGCACCAACAAATCTTAAGCTCTAGCTTAGCCCAGCTCAGCTTACAGATAGGGCCGCTTTAAGTCTCACTTACGTTGCACCATAATTTTCGATTCTTTCAAAGCCACGTAGCAATCCATTGTGGCAAGCTGAAAATTGATCTAACACTCAATGGTGCAACGCATATGTTTCATAAGCTGAGCTTAAGCCACGTCTTAAGCTTAAGATATGTTGGTGCAACCAGGCATATTGAAGGGTCAGGGAGAAAACGATTAATGTCAATTTTTTTGGTCATTTTGCAATTTTTGCGTTATCTGTTGGCCTGTAAACGGCCAAAGGGAAATAACGATGAGAATTACCATAAAAACATGTCAGAAGATTGGATGCAAGGGAGAAAAACGATGAAGGTCGCGAGCGCAGGGGAAAGAACGATAAGAGTTCCTTTTAAAAGTCATACAGAATGTTAAGTTCGTAGCTCCATTCTGTTTATTGTAATATTTTGTTCAAGCTCCTGAACTTTGTTGTATGCCTCAGTGTTTTTTAGTTAATACTTTTTTGTTACAAGTATGGACTGCGATTTGAGTGAAAGTAGTGATGAAGTAGGGATATCAATAAAATCGATGAAAAAAAAAAGGAAAAAGACGGGGAGAATGAACGACACTTTACCATTCGCTGTGACTGACTGTAAAAAAACTGTACCAGGTACTTGAGCGGAGATGTTGCGTGGACACCACCAACAACAGGAAAAAATAAAGGAAAACCTGCTTCATCAAGAGGAAATCTTAAAAATCCTTACATAGACCCAATCCCGATTTCTCAACACAGGTTCAGTGATCTGCAACGTCTTAAACGATTTTTGATCAACCCAGATGCCAGGACTTCTGATGATAAGTACATCTCAAGTCGATGATGAAAACAATGAAGACCTCTACCTGGAATACCTTCTAGATAATGAAGATTGAACGGATATTTTTTGTGGCGGTACATTTTTAATCAAGCAACGATTTGTTCAAGAGAAAATGTTTTTAAAATTGCATAAACATCATTAGACATGTCAAATAAACCTGTTTTTTAGCCAAAATTGCTCATTTTTAATACCCTACTCACCGTGGTACCCCATAAACTTTATTAAAGCACATGTGCACGCCTTCTAGAGTACATATATTACGAAAAAATTACTTTCTGAACTATAGTTGGATAGATATTGAATATGTGACTTTGTTTTTCATGTTACGAAAATGCTTCCGGATAGACATTAATCGATCTTCCCCCGGCCCTTCAATCCATATCAGTAGTAGACATAAAAGTATAACACTTCAGAGCCTGATAAATTGTTCAACAAAATCATATAATATAGAACAATATTTTAAATTTTTTTGAATAAGAACTTTTCAAATTTTTCCGCCCCTGAAAGCTGCAGCCCTTTTCCTCACACTAGTTCCGGGCCTGAATGTTTGCATGATTTATATTTCCATTCTACACGACTCATTTACTGGTAAAAACAATCTAAATTTAGTTTATTCTTTAATAAAATGAAAATAACCATTATTTACCATAAAGAATAAGTAATAGTTAAGCCATTAAAGGGAAAAACCGTAATTGTATTTTGTAAAGCCGAACTAAATTGAAATACTTCGTTCGAATAAACGCCATGATCTGTTACTATGGAAACCTAACAAATGTTGTGTTGTTTATGGTAATATCCTTTTATATGTCATTGTATTTTACCACAACACGTAAAATATGGGTCAAAAAAGACATAAAGACATCACTGACATTTGTTGTCTTTTTAGTTTGAACTTTTAATGGTCTTGTCACTGCTATATTAAATATTCTTTTTATTGTCTTACCAGTGAATCCATAAATGTTTTATATAGTTGAAAATGTACGCGTGCGAAACATTATACGTTTTATTATTATGTGAAAATACATTTTAGTTAATAATTTAAAAATGATTTTTATGCTTTACTTTTATACCACCTAATATTCTCTTTTATGTTCTTCAGAATGATAACATATACGGCGTGGAAGCATCTTAAGAAATATGATTTCTTTTTATTTCGTTATTTTAGAAAATTATACTAGAAGGAACACTTCAACTTTTGAATGTAGTTTGTACATACAGGGTGGGGCATTAGTGTGACAAAGTCCAATTACTCGTTTGTCGTAAGATATACGAAAAAAAGTTATTTAGTTAAAAGTTGGGGAACACATAGTACCATAATATAAAAATATTTTCAAATATACAGGGGCGTCTGTGTTGACAGGGTGACACAAACTTATGTTTTTTTAAATGGAATACCCTATATATTTTTACATTTTTGGATTCTCCGCAATGTTTCCTTTCTTAAAATATATGGTTTTGTAGTATTATACGAGGCAGTTTAAAAGTTAATTACGTTTTTTTGTTAATTTCGTAGCAACATCTACATCCTGTAGAATTGTAGTGATTTGACATCAAATTTTCTATTTATATTCAAACAATTTTTAATATAGTCTACTACTGTTAATCATTAACAGTATAGCGAAATGTTTGATTTTAGTATACAGGGTGGGTCGAAACTCGGAATGATTATTTTCTGAGTTTTCCTAAATGGAACACCCTGTATTTTAGTATTGTAATGAAATGATATTTTATGCTACTTTTTTATTTATTAAGCATTCCCTATACCTAAGTGCTTTAATTTGTAAGTTATTCGTGATTCTTTAAGCCAAACATTAATTGCAACAAAAATTACGTGAAATTTTATTAGGTGGCTGTGAAAATACCCAATAAAAATAATTTTTCGAAAAAAAATACATAATAATCTAGCCTGATCCGTAATATATTAATATTAGATGATATATCCAAATACATTCGTAGTTAAGATTGTTGGTGGTTAAAATATTAATCAAACAAACAAAATTCTCCCTAGTTGGCTATGACACAAAATTTGCTTAAACATTTGGCATTATACTATTTATATAGTTCCAATTGATTTGTTACCATTACTAATATTAATTTTTCTAATGAGGAACTGATTAAAATGGCTTTGTGCTAGGAGAGTATAACAAAAATGAGCTGCTTGCAATTAAATTTTATCATCAGCATATCCCTGATAGACGACAACCAAAAAGAGAAACTTTTGAAAGTATACTAAAACGGTTTTAACAGACTAGATACTTAGATTGTAAGAACGGTTGTACTAATATGCAGATCCTCAGTGACACTAAGGATTACATTTAATTTCTGTTTTTTTTTCACTTACAATAGTTTTTGTTCGATCCGATTTATCATAATCTACGTGTCAAGTTCATTGAAACCGTTCTAGTATATTTTTAAACGTTTCTCTTCTTAGTTGTCGTCTATCAGGGAATTTCTGATGAAAAATTCTTATTGCTAGTAGCACATTTTAATTATAATCTACTATCACAAAAATCTTATTAATCAGTTCCTCATTAGAAAAATTCATATTAGTAATGGTAGCAAAGCAACTGGAACTATAAAAATAGTATAATGTCAAATTTTTAAGGAAATTTAGTGTCATAGCTGACTAGGTAGAATATTGTATGTTTTTATTAATAATAACTACGAATTTATTTGGATATCTCATCCAATATTAATAAATTAAGGATCAGGCTAGATTATGATGTATTTTTTTTTTCAAAAAATTATTTTTGATTGAATATTTTCACGGCCACCTAATAAAATTTCACGTAAAGAATCACGAATAACTTCCAAATTAAAGCACTTAGGTATAGGGAATGCTTAAGAAATAAAAAAGTACCATAAAATATCATTTCATTACAATACTAAAATACAGAGTGTTCCATTTAAGAAAACTAAGAAACTACTCATTCCGAGTTTCGACCAACCCTGTATACTAAAATCTAACATTTCGCTATATTGTTATTGTTTAACAATAGTAGACTATATTAAAAATCGTTTGAACACAAAATAAAATTTTTATGTCAAATCACTACAATTCTGCAGGGTGTAAATTTTGCTACGAAATTAACAAAAAAACGTTATTATCTTTTTAACTATCTCATATAATATTACAAATCTATATATTTTAAGAATGGAAACATTGAGGAGAATCCAAAAATGTAAAAATGTACAGGGTGTTCCATTTAAAAAAACATAAGTTTGTGTCACCCTGTCAATACGCACGCCCCTGTGTATTTGAAAATATTCTTAGATTATGATCCTATCAGTGCCCCAACTTTTACCTAGATAACTTTTTTCGTATCTCTTACGACAAACGAGTAATTGGACTTTGTCATACTAATGCCCCACCCTGTATATAAATACAGTGCCATTCACGTATAAAGTAGTAGTACTATCGGAAAACTTTTTCCGATAAAGTTTCGGAAAAGTTTGTCCGACTAGACATCGTTAAGCTATTAACAAATTTTCAGCTTGCTATTAATCAACTTTTTTTGGTACGCGGGATCCAGGTCTAAAAGCGAAAACAGTTGTTACTAATCATGGAATACGGAAGCGAAGATAGCAAAATTTTTGAACCTCCCTGTACAAATGTAATTGTAGTAACTAGTTTATGTCTATTGTGATAACAATATGATATATGGTATGCCACCATGGTCAGAAAAGTGGAACCGACTAGAGTTTCATCTATGCAAATTCTTTCATAAAGTATGTTTCCATTATTTAATACATTTAATTTAATGTAGAAGCAAAATTTAGATTAATTAAAATGTATTGTTTATTTTGGAAAACTACAATCTATTCAAAAACCATTCAAATATCCATGTAATAAGTCAGAGACTAGATATATCATCGGGTTATTCTCCTCGTTCATATAATTAGTTTAGAGATGCCATTCTATTAGAGCGAATCAATGTTATTGGCATTCTTTCAAACAACATCACGTGCCACTTTTTCTTGGCGCTTGTTTAGGAGCGAAAGAAAAATAAATCGAGAAAACAATCTCCATTCTACTGGAAATGTCGATCGTTTCTTATACTTCCTTTTAAACTACTAAATAAGACTTGTCGAGTTGAATGAATGAAGATAATTATTCGATCGACATTCGTCTGAACACTTGTTTACTCGTTTGAATATTGAACTGTACTGTAAGGACTTCAGTTAAGAGGATCGGTATGTATTTTCGGCTGCAATGCTATTCAAATGGGGATTCATTTTTTTCGAATCCTGAGAAAACTAATAAGTATTTTTGAAAAATTTAAACGCAGAATGAAAGATTACGTTATCAGCGAGGGCCGAGAGTCCCTGAGAACTTCTATAATGTTTATTTTAATAAGTTACAGGGGTGAAAAAACTAAGAGAAAATTTAGTGTGATTTTTAATTTCAAATATCTCATTCAAAATAAACTTTTTATTTATTCTAAGGGACTTTCGGCCCTCGGTAATAATTTAGTCTTTCATTCTGCGTTTAAATTTTTCAAAAATATTTATTGGTTTTTTCAGGATTTGAAAAAAATGAACACAATGCCGTGGTAATATTTTCCAAATCTGTCTTTGTCTTACAACGCACTCAACCGAATATAATATTGTCAGCATATATTGTCAGTCAGACACTGACAGTCAGTGACAATTTTAAATATTTGACATTGCATCGGGAATATTTTGAGAAATTGATTAAATATTATTGATATATAGTGTATTTGATAAATAATTGATTTAAGACGTGAACTTAATAAAAAGTTATTTATTGTGTATTATTTGTAGAAGATCCAAGCAGAGAATACATCAGATATATCCTGTGATCCAAGTATTTTGTTGTTAGAGATGTTCAAAATTGTAAGCGTTCCAGAATAACAACATATTATTAAAAAATCACTTTAACACTTTTCCTCTTTTCTCGATTGATTATTAGTTTTTGTTGTACAAATAAATTATTACAATCACTGAAAACATAGTTAGTAAAAAAATTATCACATTTATTAACTGAATTAATAATTTGCAATTATAAAAATAACAGTTATCCAAGAACATTCAAAAGCCATCTCTTTAAATTAATTATGACATTTTCAAGTAGAATGACATTCTAGTAATGTTTACATATCCACACCAGTGTGAATTTTACTACACGTAATTTGCCGTGTAAAGACAGAAAAAGTAGGGATGATACACGTAAAATATTTGCGAATTATGTACCCATAGCCTTAACAGAACGTCATTATAGATTTATAATTCTCCAAATAATAAAAATAGTTATTTATGATATGTGTTAAAAGTACAATTTTAAGGCACGCATGTGAAAGTTTGCAGAATGAGCGAAGCGAATTCTGCAATTCACATGAGTGCCTTATAAATGTACTTTTTAACACGTATATCATACAATATTTTTTCTACAAATGTCTTATATATCAACAATTATAATTTATTCATTCTCAATTACCGGACAATATCTACAAAAACTTTTACTTGAACTTGACTGACATTCCATTTTTATATTTTTCTTGACATTACATCAAAACTGCCTATACTGTCAATACGTAAATCATAACAACTATAGAATACCATCTTACTATTATTGCTGAATATTCTAACAAATTTTAATAGTTTTTTTCTACAAACGTGTTAAAAATGCAATAATACAGTTTAAATTAAATTTTAAAAAACCTTTTAAACTACTTTTTTCAAATTGCGCAAGTTGTATTATTAATATTAATGTTAATAAATGAAATATAAATATTTTGACGTTTCACAATTTGACAATTCACTTTTAACTGCAGTGCCTTAAAAATTTTAAAGCACTAGTGCTTTAAAGTAGCATTTTTAACGCTCCTGTGGAGTGCTAAAAGTTGCATTTTTAACACGGTTGTAGAAAAAATACATTTGTGATATGAAATGGTCTGATCTTGACAATATTTTAGGGTTTGTAATATCCACCTGTTGCACTCTACTTCAGAATTTCCTTGTTTTTAACTTTAAACCTCTCTCTAAACATAATCTGTTTCTTCACTATAACTTGAATTGTTATATTCCCTTTCGTAATTAGGGTCTAGCAAGCTGTCGTCTGTATTAAAATCATGTCCGAACTTATTTCGGATACACTTTTCGCAACATTGTTTAATTCTTTTTGTTCTTCTTTACGTTTTCGTCCGAACATTGCAGTATTTTTAAAGAAAAATTATTTAAATAGGTAAATAAGCACGTTCCACGTTCTTGCACACGCTGGAACGAACTACATACTAGCGTTGATGGCGGCGTAAAAAACAAACAACCTACGTGCTGTTTCACATTATAAGAATTTAAACGTGCGAGGGTTAGAACGGACGACGACATTCCAATGGTGGCGCATGTAATCATATGGAGCCTTTCTCACTAGACGGTGGTTGGAACGTTCGGTGAAGTCGCCGTGTTTATGCCGTCCCTCGCTTACAACAACAGACGGCAGCCGTGCCGTCTTTACGCACCCAGTAGCATAGATAGGGGACTTAATGCATCCTTTCATTTGATACTGTTGTTCAGTCGCACGAAGGTAGTTTCTTTGGTTGTTTGGTACATTATTTTCATTATCACTTTGTGGCTGTTTAAAGTAGGTGCATATATTTTATATTATGATGTCTCAGATTGATAGTGAAATATTAATAACATTAATTGAAGCGAGACCTGTTCATTGGGACAAAACAATAGAAATATATAAAGATAGAAACTTGGCGAGAAATGCTTGGTATGGTATATGCCGTGCACTTAATTTGAATTAATTAATTTGACGAATTAGGTGATAAAGAAAAAAACCGGTTCCTCTTATTTCTCTTTCTTCGACGATAAAGTAAACACAACGCTATAATTTGATTTCGTTCCATATAAAATATACCTTTTATTCTACGAAATTATATTTAGTTTTATAGGATAAACAACTCGGTGAAAACTTGAGTAGGGCTGCAGTCACGTCTTGTGTGAAATTATCTAAAAACAACATTTAAAACGAGGGGAACAACAGTTAAAAATGAATGGATGACAGAGGATCTTTTAAATTCTATATATGAAAAACATAGACTGTAATGTTGTTCTGAAGCTGTTTCCTTATGGAATTTTTATAATAAACTACTCTAAATGGGAAATAAGCCACAATTTAACTAAAAATAATAATTTTATTAACGTTTCGACGCCCAAATCGGATGTCGAAACGTTAATAAAATCATTTTTTTAGTTCAATTGTGGCTTATTTCCCATTTAGAATAGTTTATTACATAGATTGTATGAGCTAATTAGATAAGCTAATCCAAGATCCCACAAATAACTAAGTAGAACAACGATTATAAAAACAAATTAAGGCTTTTAATTAAAAACATAAGAAATAATAACTGACAAAATAGAAATTGCAAATGAATTAAATACGCATTACAGTACATTAGGAAAAAAGTATGGACAACAAATACCTATTTGTAATGATACATCGTAATGATACATACCCGACATCGTATCATGTACCTACCTCAACCACAAAGTGTAAATAAAAATAATATACCAAACAACACACCAAAATATCTTCGTGCGACTCAATTCTTATTGTGTGAAAAGGATAATAGGTGCGTCAAAACTACCGCACGAGAAAACCCTCGCACGTTCAAAATTCTTATAATGTGAAACAGCACTACTAATCATGCAAGGTTACTAAATATTTGAATTTTTATTTTGCCACCAACATACGGAGTATATGACGTAGGAAATATCAGAATATCTAACAATAAACACTGAAAACGTTTGTTTTCTATACTTCCACAAAATTTATTATAACTAAGTGACTACAGCTGTTTCGGCAGAGTGCCTTTCTCAAGTGGTATAGTTTACAATGTGTTTGCCTTTTTAAGTCTTCAACTGAAGAGGTTGGGGAGTGGGGAGCTGTTTGTCTCGAGTTGGTCATTCAGAATTATATCTGTATTTTTCAGTTTATTAATTTCCATAGATTCGAAAAAAGATAGCTTAAGGCCTTTATTTTGAATATGCAGAATTTGAAACTCTTCATTGAAAGAATGATTATGACCTAGAAGGTGAAGTGCGTATGTAGAAGTGTCTGTTTTTCTATTGTTGAATGCCCTTTTGTGTTCTGCTATCCGTTTGTCAAAAGTTCTGCCAGTTTGACCGATGTACGTTTTCGGACAGTCACCACAAGTTAGTTTGTACACACCACTCTGTAGTTGCTTTCTCTTTCGGCTTTTATTGTTCTTAATAGAGAAAGCAACTACAGAGTGGTGTGTACAAACTAACTTCTGACTGTCCGAAAACGTACATCGGTCAAACTGGCAGAACTTTTGACAAACGGATAGCACAACACAAAAGGGCATTCAACAATAGAAAAACAGACACTTCTACATACGCACTTCACCTTCTAGATCATAATCATTCTTTCAATGAAGAGTTTCAAATTCTGCATATTCAAAATAAAGGCCTTAAGCTATCTTTTTTAGAATCTATGGAAATTAATAAACTGAAAAATACAGATATAATTCTCAATGACCAACTCGAGAAAAACAGCTCCCCACTCCTCAACCTCTTCAGTTGAAGACTTAAAAGGCAAACACATTGTAAACTATATCACTTGAGAAAGGCACTCTGCCGAAACAGCTGTAGTCACTTAGTTATAATAAATTTTGTGGAAGTATAGAAAACAAACTTTTTCAGTGTTTTATTGTTAGATAAAATGAACTTCCATCAAGTAACGGTCGAATCCATCAATTAAATATCAGAATATTACCGTAACTTCCTCACAGGGCAAAAAGAGCAATCTCACACTGTGCAAAAATTGGAGAGGAATAACCTTGCATACAGCCATAATTAAAATTTTCACGACTAACATACTACAAAGATTAACAAATTTGTATTTGAAATCCCACCATGCACGATCCCATCATCAAAGACCCAGCATGCACGAGACAAGACGTCAAGAAAAGTCTTGGAATGAGGGAAAGGCCTTAGCGCAAAATAGAACTCGATGGCGTGTTTTCGCTGCTACGAACCATATTATGGGACATTGGCATTTAAACAGTCAACTATGACCTATGATGTCCTAATGACAACTAACATTAGGATATCACAGGTCATAGGTGTTAGCAATAAGCAACAAGAAAAACGAAATAATATTTTAAATGACAAGTTTTTTATGATTTCCTTTAAATTTGTATTTTGAAGAAAGCAAAATATTTTATACAAGTTATTGCAACGTGTCTGTGGAAATGACTAACCTTACAACCAAAGGAAGGTTTAACCCAGGATCTATTTTAATCACGATTCTTTTTTCGATACGAACTCAAGTCTACGGTTACATTTTTAAAAAGAAAGTTAATTAACTTTTTTTTTTAATTTTTATTAGGTCTTGAGAACAGAAATATGCGCTTCCGATCTTCCGAAATTTTAATTTATTAAAAATTGTTTTAAAAGAGATATATCTTTCTTTTTAACTGATTATATTATCACAATAAAGTTGTGGTAAGCTAATATTTTTTGAGAGTATTACCTGGGTGGACGAAGTCCTAACAGAGCAGATAAAACACTTCGGACAAAAAGCGAGACAATGGATGCTCGATCTATTTAACATCTCTCGCTCTACCTACCAGATTCGAAAACTGTAGCGTAAATTAAAAGTAGTAGCCCTTCTGAAACCTGGGAAAGACCCTGAACTACCGAGTAGCTACCGTCCGATATATCTGCTATGCCATTTGTATAAATTGTATGAACGCCTCATTTTGAAGCGCATCCAGGAAAAATTAGATGCAAAACTAATCCCACAACAAGCAGGCTTCAGGACAGGTAAATCATGCACAGGCCAAGTGCTGAACCTAACAGAGTACATAGAGGAGGGATTTGAGCAGAAAGAGATAGTGGGAGTAGCCTTAATAGATCTCACAGCGGCCTATGATACGATAAATCACAGAACCTTGCTAACTAAGATCTATAACACTGTGCTATACATAGTGCTAACACTATGACCTAGTAAATATCATTAGATCACTGTTATGTAATAGACGCTTATGTGCTAAATGAAAAGAAGAGCAGCTGGAGAACCAAAAAAAAAATGGCCTACCTCAAGGAAGCGTTCTAGCCCTATTTAACGTCTACACCAACGACCAACCAATGCACCCCCAGACTGAGAGTTTTGTTTACGCTGAATCGCCTTACACAACACTTACACAAGTAGAGTCGACAATGAAAGAGGCTTTAAACATGATGTCAACTTACTACAAACAAAACTCATTAAAGCCAAACCCTACTAAAACCCAAGTATGTGCATTCCATCTCAACAACCATCTGGCGCATGTAGAACTGAATGTTTCTTGGGAGGAACAACGCTTGGAACATACTGATAGGACCAAATATCTTGGAGTGATACTAGACCGGTCACTAACATATAAATTCCACTGCCAGAGCACAAGACAAAAGCTTTCTATGAGAAACAACCTTCTCCGGAAACTTGTAGGGAGCAAGTGGGGTGCAAACCCCCACTCGCTCCGGCATCCGACAGGTGGGGTGTGGTACACCCCAACAATGCTAAAGCACCTAAAACATAAAGACATTTTGCATGTAGTGACCACAGCGGCTATCTTTCTATTGTATATTCATCTATGCAATGACACATACATAGTTTTTAGTCGTCTGTTTAGTTTCAGCAAGTACATTTGGATTGAAAGTGGTCACGCCCCACGTTTCTGATTTTGTACTTTCGGCAGAATTGTTGAAAGCTAAAATGAATTACGATTGAGAATAAAGACGTCTTCAGGTCTTATGGGATGAAGTAGACAGTGACGAATGTATTGACAAGAGTAATTCGGAAGTAAGTGAAGAAATAGACAATGTTAGTGTAAATAGTGACTATCCTGACCAGCTTTAAGATGTTAACGTTCCAGACATCACAGACAACTAAACGTAAAGAGATTTTTTGAGAATATTTAACTCTTTCAATTGCTGGGGTTTGTCACACCCCACCTGTCTGTTAGTGGCAAAAAAGTTCACCTGTCGGATGCCGGGTTAAAGTCAACAGCTGAGGCCTTATGTTTCTCAACAGGGGAATATACTTGTCCCGTCTGGGGTAGATCTAGACACGCCCAACAAGTCACCACGGCGTTAAATGAAACATGCAGAATAATTACCGGTTGTATGAAGCCTACCCCTACCCCTCTACCATTACTGTACCGGGCAGCTGAATTCGCATCACCAGACAACCGTAGATGCGCCTCACAATATGTGGAGAAGATCAGGCAAACTTTCGATGAAAGGCATCAATTATACGGGTTTGACGAACCGCCAGGAATCAGCCGACTTAAATCAAGGAAAAGGTTTATGAGAAATGTCAGCGTCAAACCACCTGAACTGTTCCCCTACATCCAGAACGACCTAATGGAATGAACCTGGACTGGAGAACCTGGCGGGCACTCAACCGCATACGCACAGGTGTTGTCCCTGTAAAACAGAACCTTATTAAATGGGGCATCGAGACAGAAACGACGCACTTTGTGAATATGGGGAATGTACAGAACGTGGATCACCTGAGAGTATGCAGACTTTGCCCATCACAGTGCACCCTCGATGATTTATGGCTCGCAAATACAAAGGGTGTAGACGTAGCCCGATACTGGGCAGAAAAACTGTAATCGGGTCCTGACACAGTAAGGCCCAAACCAGACGGGCCACTCTGCAGCGCTACTCTGTGGATCCACATAGTGGCTGACGATGATTTACCGTGGGTTCTTATGTATAGTGGCCGTCGCACCCCAGACGAGCGAGTGAAGCCGGCCACAGTCGCCGAGCGTCACTGCTAGTGGCGTCCACTAGTGGCAAACCCAATTCAGACGGACCACTTTTGTAGCCGCCGCAGATGTTTACGAGAGGTTATAGGGTGAGCACGTGAAATGAATTTTGATTCCGAAAGATTTTTAATTGAATTCCAAAACAGACCGGATATAATATGTGATACAAGAACCCGAGGGCATATTTATAGGGCATTAAAAGGGAAACCGTGGGACGTCATCTTTAAATTATTTGTTTCTGATTTTAAAGAAGGTAGCCCTATTGAAAAGAATAAATCCCATAAGCAATGTTTTCTCTATTATTTATATTTACCTACATTTTATTATACATTGGATGCACTTGAACTGAACAAAACAAATAGGTACTCACAATCTTGTTTGTTTATATATGTTAAATAGTGGGGTCCCATTCTAGGTCAAAAAAGGTTTTATTGTTTGTTGTTGAAAACAAAACGATAATATATCAATCAAAAGGGGGTTGCAATCTAACATGTTTTTCACTTTCACTCGGTTGTCAGGTTGTATCAAACTATTTTTACGCCTGTAGGACACCAGATGTACCGGTTGATTTTTTATGTGCTTCTTTCTGTGATATAACTGTTTTTGTCTGGTTCTTCTTAATTTCATTTATGGAGTTTATTTAAAGGGATGGGTACGTATTTTCGGCTGCAATGCTATTCAAATGGGGATTCATTTTTTTCGAATCCTGAGAAAACTAACAAATATTTTTTAAAAAATTTAAACGCAGAATGAAAAATTACGTTATTAGCGAGGACCGAAAGTCCCTGAGAACTTCTATAATGTTTATTTTAATAAGTTACAGGGGTGAAAAACAAGGGAGAGAAAATTTAGTGTGAATTTTAATTTTAAATATTTCATTCAAAATAAACTTTTTATTTATTCTAAGGGACTTTCGGCCCTCGGTAATAATTTAGGCTTTCATTCTGCGTTAAAATTTTTCAAAAATATTTATTGGTTTTTTCAGGATTCGAAAAAAATGAACACAATGTCCGTGGTAATATTTTCCAAATCTATCTTTGTCTTATAACGGCACTCAGTCGAATAGAATATTGTCAGCATATTGTCAGTCAGACAGTGACAATTTTAAATATTTGACATGGCATCGGGAATGTTTTGAGTTGTTGATTAAATAATATTGATATATAGTGTATTTGATAAATAATTGATTTAAGACGTGAACTTAATGAAAAGTTATTTATTGTGTATTATTTGTGGAAGATCCAAGCAGAGAATACATCAGAATAATATTATTATGTGATCCAAGTATTTTGTTGTTAAAGATGTTCAAAATTGTAAGCGTTCCATAGTAACAATATATTACAAAAAAATCACTTTAACACTTTTCCTCTTTTCTCGATTGAGTATTAGTTTTTGTTCTACGTTGTACATATAAATTATTACAATCACTGAATACATAGTTAGTGAAAAAATTATCACATTTATTAACTGAATTAATAATTTGCAATTATACAAATAACAGTTATCCAAGAACATTCAAAAGCCATCTCTTTAAGTTAATGATGACATTGTCAAGTAGAATGACATTCTAGTAATGTTTACATATCCATACCAGTGTGAATTTTACTACACGTAATTTGCCGTGTAAAGACAAAAAAAGTAGGGATAGCCGTAAAATATTTGCGAATTATGTACCGATGGCTATTAAATATTTAAAACTATGGACATTACAAACACTGATTTTGACGAACACACTTAAAAAAAAATATTAGCCAATAAGTTTTTAATCATTTGAAGAAACTTTTTTTTCTCACCCATTACATTACCCGCCGCACCCTTCCAAACGATCCACTTCGCAGCGTAGTCGCCGGCGTTAGAAAATCGCCTGTTTCAGCCACTCTGTGGATGCACAGAGTAGAGCTGCAGAGTGGTCCGTGTGGTTTGGGCGTAAAGTAGTTTTGAGAGTACATATTTGTAAAGACCATATCCACTAAGTTTCGATCAGATACGATTTGAAATACCTTATCATATTTGCTTATAGTACTTACTTACTTAGTCCTAAGCCTTTCTACCTTTAGGTGTAAGGCTTGCTTATAGTAGATATGGTATAAATCTAAAGGTAAAGGCGTTAAAACTTGTTAATGAAGACAATAGAGTCCATATAATGATGTTGATTGACTGGCAAATTCAACATATTACATAGAATCGCCAACTGTAATAAATTCCATGTAACATCATAGCCAGCGGTCTATAGTGCATGTTGAATAAATTTACACTCGATAGCTATTTAACAGCGAAAAGAAAACCTTTGAATACAAATTCGATTCTGTATGATTGGATTATTCTAATTCAGTGAGCACTAACTCTAAGCCTTTTAAAACATGAAAGAGGATAAATGATTTTCACGTCATATGTTAACGAATCTAAATATCAAAATGTTTTGTGGCGAATGATATGTTGCTGAAATAATTGCAATCGTCTTGATTTATGATTCATTTGGGGGAAAGTATCAGTCAGGATGTTTTAACAAAATTAAAATAAAAAATAAAACATTCCAGCAAAGATGAGATTTTTAGTGAATAAGTAACATGAGGTGCAGTACTTGCAAATACAATAATAATAAGACAAACTCCTAAGATACAAATGAGAAAAAATAGTAAATTAAGTACATATTATTACAAAAATTAATTGACAAACCATAAACCAAAACTGTTGTTTCCATCAAGAGGACTACATTATGTTCGAGTTTTGTGTTTGTTTTCGGTCCTTTTCCACTGGTTATCACAAGAAAGTCAAAGCAAAGTATTTTTTAAATATAATCAATCAATATGTTTAGAGAAATGAGAAGTCCCAGATCCGAAAATCTGAGGACCTCTACCGTGGAACCAATTTCTGGGTACAACCTCAATCCATGCCTTCTACAATTTACAAGGCAAGCAGACGACGAATAAAAGAGATGAAAGGGACTCTACAGTATGCAGTCACCTTCAGTCCATTCGTCTAGCTAAAATTTCCAACGAAAGTTTGTTCCGGTTACTCAAAATATGAGTAAATTGAGAACATGAAAATGAAAGACAGCTTATATTTTATTTCAGTTCAGAGATGAGCAGTCATTCCCTTACGTAGGTTTCACCCTCCCAGGGAGCTGCAGAGGGCCTATATGATCTCCTCTAGTAGATCTTTGGAGAAGATTATTTATTCTTAATTGTGCCTTTTTAGACCCAGGTGGAATCTTAGAAAAGCGAACTTGAAGAAGTTCTCTGAACAATTAGACCACACCTTGAGCGACGTCCCTCCAAACAGCACAAAATACGAGAGATTTGTGGGTGCAGTAATAAGCACTGCCAAGGAAACCATTCCTGAGGTATCGCAAAATAGTGTTTCCCAAATGCAAGACCAAGACGAGACTTGAGACAGTCTTGGTCTTGCAACAGTACACCTGGTATTGGTCTTGGTATTGCGCTCCAGGTCTTGGTCCTGGTCTTGCAGCAAGAGTCTTGCAAGTCTCGCAGTTCCCCATTAGCCTATTACATATCTTAGAACAACGTAACAGAGTAGATAAATTTTAAGCTTGAATTATTTATTCGTTAACGATATCGCTGTAATAATATTGTTGCTAGAAGGTAAATTGTCGTTGTACCTATAGGTACCGGATACCGTACTGGTACCAATGAGTGTACCAATCAAACTGTTTTTTTCTCAAAGTTTGCATCATCCTGTGGAATATTCTAGCCTTTATAAAATACTGAAATTAAAACCCTACTACAGTCTGATATTTTCTTAACATTCTGTTCTTTATTCATTCGCTTGGATAACAACAAAGTTGGGTATTTTATAACTAGCCATGCTTTTCATCAATACAGGCTGTTTTGAAATAAGTATGGCAAATTTTAAGGGGTAATTCTAAACAAACCGGTTACACGTAGGTATGCGCGCCATTGGTGAATATTAAAATCTTAATTGTATGTCAAAAATGCGTAATAACTACCTCTTAAAACCTACCAAATTTCATTCGCATATCTCAACCGGTTTTGGAGCAATAAATAAATCGTCAGTTTGTAAGAACAATTTTAACATTCCCTATTTCGGAAACAAAGCATTTGCGAACATACATTTAAAAGCAAACTGTCATTACTTTTTCGTGCAGAGTAATTATCCCTTAAATTTTGCCATACTTATTTAAAAACACCCTGTACTGATGAAAAACATGGCTAGCTAAAAAAGTACGTAACTTTTTATTCTCCAACATAAGCGAATGAATCAAAAAACAAAGTGTTAAGAAAATATGAAGCTAAAGTTGGGTTTTAATTTTAATATTTTATAAGCTCGAATATTCCATAGGGTGATGCGAACTTTGAGAAAAAAAAAACACGGTTTGCTTGGTACGCCCGGTATACAATGACAATTTACTTGCCTAGCAATAGTATTATTACAGCGATATTGTTAAAGAATAAGGCTATAACATATTAAAAAAATCACTTCAATCGGACAACAGGTTTGGGAAATTCAAGACATAAAAAATGACCCGTTTTTAAGGTGGTGCGTTAATTTCTTGGAGTAGTGTATATCACCAAACACAAAGAGTAACAAAAGAACAGTCGGTTGATAAAACAAATGACCAATTTAATTTAACTACAGAAAAAACTGCTATAAATGTGCTTTTGTCTTGCATACATTTCACTGTAATATTTCTTTGTTCAGTGCCTCGGTAGACAGTATATCGTTATTAAATATTTCGTTATTTTGTTTACACGGTATGTATAGCCGGCCTTATCTGCATTAATGTGTCTCGTACTTTTAAGTATTAGCCGCATTCTTTCAGCAAATTTTGTCTAACTGAATGAGGTCATTGCACAATTAACAGAAAAAATATACATAATACTGTTAATATTCTATATACCGATAAGATGTAATAGGTATATTTTTTATCAACTCATATTTTTAACGACATTATTGTCGTCATCGCAAGGTCGCAACGCAAGAATATTAATTTATGAATAAAGGCCAACTATTCTCAAAACCTGGACAATTAATTTCAGAGCGAAGATGTCGTCTGCTGGGAACGAATGTAAAAATATTTTATTTTTGCATTGTAATAATGATCTCTGAGTACGTGTCAAATGTGTCAAGTGTTATTTTAATAAATATTTTGATTCGCTATGTATGTTTGTGGTATTGTTGGTAATGCGCATAAGTCAAATTTTCCAAATTTTTGTTAAAAATTTTTTTGCCTCTCATAGAGTATCTAAGAATATACCTGAACTAATATACTCTCTAAAACGACCCTCAGTTCTAACTGCAAGACGCAAGAGTCTTGCAGGCTTAGTCTTGGTCTTGCTCAAATCGTACACGGTAAGTCTTGGTATTGGTCTTGCTCAAATTAGGCGGTCTTGGTCTTGATTTTGCAAAAACGCAAGAACAAGACCAAGACTGCAAGACCAAGACCGATTTTGGGCAACACTATCGCAGAGACACCCGGATGGACTGAAACATGAAAGACTTAAACGCACAGTTTCTCGAAAGTTGTGATCGAGAAATAGCCGACGAGCTCTTACACATCAATACAGCTAGACGCCAAAATGGATAGAGACTGTCGAAAGACTTCAATAATCAAGCCGACAGGCATGTGCCCTGGTGCGAAAAATTGAAGAAGCTAACCAACTGGAATTCAGGGAGTATAAAATGTCTCCTAACAAGGTTGCCTCTCATATAGTATCTATATCAAGAGCTCCACGAGATAGAACACATACTAAAATGGTGAAAGATACTTAAGGGTAATAAAATAAACGAACAGAACAGACTCAAAATATTCAACAAGAATTCTTATTTGTGAAATCACACATGCGCTGAACGAAATGAAACCAGGTAAAGCTCCTGCGTTTGATGACATCCATCCTGAATTCCCGATACACAGTGATGCATACACGAAACAGTGGCTTGCAATGTTGTATACTGATATACTTCAGTCAGGCAACATTTGTTTCTCACTTAAGCGAACCAAGATAATTGCAATTCCGAAACCAGGCAAACCAAACGATAAGCCAGAAAATTACCGCCCCATAGCTCTACTCAGCGTGGTATACAAACTATTAGAAAAGCTTCTCCTCAACAGAATTAGTCACAGGATAGGTCACAGAATTAGTCACCTACTTGAAAATGTCCTAACTTAACCAGCAGGCTGTCGCCCTTTAAAAAAAAAAGACAAAAAACAGCAACAACATTCATAGATCTAACAGCAGATTATGATACTGTTTGGAGACAGTTAACCTCATTGACAACATGCTGACAAACAAAACCTTCCCGGGTAATAAATGGAAGGAAGACGAGTAGACAGATGAAACTTAATAATGGCGTTCCACAGGGTTCTGTTCTTATCTCTTTACTTGTCAGCCTCTACGTCCGAATTTGAACGAACCTGTAAGATTTGGGCAGCCCTTAATCGAATCAGAATACACCGTGGAAGATGCGCCAACTCTACAGCTGGGGTAAGATTTCCTCGTCTTCCTGTGACTGCGGCGCTGCAAGACGGACGATCAGGCACATATAATAGTACAGGACTGCTCACGCAGAGCATACACAATTCACAGGGCACAGACTTTGTAATGGCAACTGAACAGTCAAGTGGCAACTGAAGAGTCAAGAGAATAATATTCTATAATGCATTATACAATACATTACAAACAGATGTCCAGTTTTTTTATACAGGTCCACTCAGATTAAAACGGATCATAGCGAGTTAATACAGTGTCTCGAACCTACACTTGAAATAGCGGACCAGTAAAAAGTTCGACACGACACCATAAATACAGCAATGATAAATTATTTGACATGCAGCAAATAACCTGAAAGGCCAGAAAGTAGCCGAGCCGCGTACACTGATCGCTTACAAGCAGTATTACAGGGTTGCCACGTCTCGCTGAAGTCTCTGAATTTTCAATTTTCGGGTTAATGTTTAATGAATATTTTTTTCGAATTCTGAAAAAAACTAGATAATAAATATTTTTGAAAAATTTAAACGCAGAATGAAAGATTTATTTTTTGATTAGTATGTACTTATTATTTCTCAGTATGTGTTATGATATTTTTTTAACTGTCACTGTTTTAAAAACTAGTTCCTTGCCTATTCTATGCAGCACTTCTTCGTTTAAGGCTCGTTTTCACGCTACGTCTTATTGTACGTTTTGTGTGATAGGACAAATCCTATACAATAAAATGTGGCGTGTAAACAGCAAAATGTACGTTTTGTCGAATCGAAAAATGTATAGGCTTCCAATTTATTGATATTTTGTTGGGTATAAATGTATAAAATCAGCTGAGCATGAATGTGCTGCATTTAAAATAAAGTGACTATTGATTTCAGATAAAAATGCGTAGATATAATTAAAACAAAATTGGGGTAGATGGAGGAAAGGTTACTAAAAGTAAATGAATATTGCATTTATAAAAAGGTATGTTCTTTGATTTGTACAGTCGTATAAATTGTACAGATTATAGTCGTATAGATAATATGTAAATCATTTTTTTATAGCGCCATCTATCAACAACTAGAATAAATGTTATAAATGAGTATAATCACCGACGTAATGTTCAAGTGCAAATCGGTGGAACTGTGCATTTTATCAATGAAATAGGATATGTCTCAGACACTCCAGAAGCCGCTAACGATCAAATGTTTTAATCATCGCATTAATCATTGTAAATGAGTGGACGGATATTAGTACACTGAAAATAATAAGAGGAGAACTGGACGATAATTATTATAAAGAATAAATTTTAAAGTTTTTTCTACTTTAATGACAAAAAAAGCAAGCTCATTAGCAGAAACCAATTCAAAATTATTTTGCACATCATATGTGACACATTATTTGGTTGAAAAGTCTCATTTTTGTTGGCACAAAAATATATTAATTTGTCTGGACTAAATTACAGTTCTGTTTATCTTGTTACTATTTACTATGTTAGTGAATTTTGTTATTTTGGGTGTAAATTTTTTCCACGGATCTCCGAGGGTACAATACCTTCTTTTCTGTCACTTCCAACTTAATGCATTAGGCGGCACACATAGTGGAAGCGGGTTCCGATTAAGGGTAAACCGCGCGAGTCTGAGCGGTTGTCGCGCGCGGGAATGGTAACACAGTGAAGACGGGGAAAAGCGAGAGAAATCGTTCAAATTTGTCAGTTGCGTCTACTACTTGTAGCAAAATGTCGTCTTCTGATGACGATATAATTGCTTTAGATTCTGTTTTGACTAAACTGAAAAGAAAGAGAGTTGATGTATATCCTATTAATCGAGAAAGATTAATTTATGGAGAATATCATCATTTATTTCAAAAATTAAAAGAAGATACTGAATGATTCTTCCAGTACATGAGAATGAATCAAGAGACTTTTAATTATATTTTGGAGAAAGTGGAATATCGTTTAACTAAAAACTGGTGTAATTTACATAAGCAGGCTATTAAATGCATTTGTATTTTACATAATATAATTATTGATAAGGAAGGTTTTCAACGACATCTAAGCAATGTATCTGTCGAACATTGCAGGGGAAATACCGAGAGACAAATCACGGGAAGACCTCTCAATGAAGCAACAAAATATTCGTGATATTTTTGTAACGTATTTTTCACAAAATCCTTTATCTTACACATAAATATATAAATAAATACTGCAAACACTTTTATAATAAAACATCTTCTTTCATTTGAATGCTTATTTCCCTCCATTATTTATCAATGACATTTCGGTTGCAATGCAACTTTTCCCTCTTGTCCCAAATATGAGGTCGTTTAAAAACTGCAGCAATCAATGCCTCCTTATTCATTGTAAAATCACTGAACTCGCGGGATAAAAAGCGGGAATAAACTAAATTCTCATTCAAGTAAAAGCGGCCACGCGGGTTAAAGCGATTGGCCCGCGCGAACCTGCTTTGACTATGTTCGTGTACATTTAAAGACGTGCATTCATTTTGAAAACGTTTAAAAGCGGGTCGTGCGGTTTAACCGTAAGCGGAAACCGCTTCCACTGTGTTCGCCGACTTAGAAAGAAATCGAAAAACTGTGACGCACTGAAAAAAGCCTCTGAGAAGCACTGTACATACACTAAAATATTTCCTAAATGTTCAGGTAATAACGTGCTACAAAAAACTGCAAGAACGAAAGGAAGGTCAGACAAAATCCCGTGCTTTTATGCTGCCGAGATCACAAAACAGTTTCAAACGCAATCGGTTCAAGACCGTAGTTTCAAAAAACAGTTTAGCGCCGTGAGCGCTAAATTTAATACATAGGCAAAAAATTCTTAAAATATAGTGGCGTATCTCAATTTTTTTAATCTGTGAGTGTCTGATTTTTTAATTTTAGAAATAGATAACTTACTGAAACCGAATTTTATGATGGCTAAACTAACTACCACAGCTATTGGTTGATATGCCACTTATACTGTAATCCTCCACAGTTTCATAGGCCTGATGATGGAGTATAAATTATTGTAAACTCAGAAACCGGTCGCAGAAGTATAACATAATATAGCATAATAATTTAGACTTAAAGGATTTTGAGTAGGACTTTTCTTTCCACATTATTCTTATAACCAATAATTGATTTTGTAAAACATAACTATTCCTAATATTTCATGATTTTCGTCAGTGGCGTTGACAATCTTGAATTCTGGCGGTGACAATACTGAATTCTGGCGGTGACAATATATGTTTCCTTTATGACATTGTTTTGGTATTGTTCTTATTAAAGTGTCCTCTCCTCAATGGAGGTTGGCTACTACAGTTGCAAACTCTTCTTCTGTTCTTATTAGCTGTCCAATTTAGCCCTGTCCATTGTCGGAGATGTTTCTTAGCCACGATAGTCTTTTTCTCCCTACTCCCCTCGTTCCCTCTATCTTTCCTTTCAATATTAGTTGAGCGGGTATTGGTACTTCTAATTTCTCAGTATGTTGCCTAGGTATGATGTTCTACTAACTTTCACTATGTTAAAAAACTCGTTCCTTGCATATGCTATGCAGCACTTCTTCGCTTTAGGTATGCCATGTCCATGAAAGTTTGAGGACTCTCTGCTAGATCCACATTTCAAAGGCTTCCAATTTATTGACGGTTTGTTGTGGTATAAATGTATAAAATCTGCGGAGCATGAATGCGCCGTATTTAAAATAAAGTGACTAATTTCGTATGAAAATGAGTAGATATAATATTAAAACAAAATTGGGATAAATGGAGGAAAGGGTACTAAAAAGTAAATGAAGATTTAAAAATGTATTGTCCTCTTGAAAATTGAGTTTTTTGAAGCTTCAGCTTTAATCTGATCATTTAAAAATGAATTTCAAACTAGTCCAAAAATAAAAACTGGGCATGAGTTACTATTGTGATCGGGATGTTGCGCTGTATAAAAACCGTCTCATTGTGAAAAGATGAAACATAAAAATCGGAATATAACAGCTCCCACAAATTATATTTTATGTGTACGTACGTACACAATAATAGTGCCGGGACTCGAATGATTTATTTTTGTTTAAGATTCTATCGCTCCTCCGAAATTTTCAACACTATTTGTCACGAAACTTGTAACAGCTGCTTAGATGTGAAAATACTAAAAGGCGAGATGCCGTCGCAATTAATTTACTGGTTTTTAAAGCGCTTCACTACACTTCGTACGTACATTCTTTGATAAACGTCTAATGATTTATAGCACCTGTATTTCAAAGACTTTTTACCTAATTAATTAAATGCCCCCATTCCACTACTGAAGCATGAATGAGTGAAAGTAAGCGGAAAAGACTTATTGCACGAAAAAGTGGCTTTGGCACTCCAAAAAACTTATCTTGACGAATATTAATATTTGGAAGAAGTTAATTTGGCTGAAAATGGGGAACGGTTTGAGAATTGTTTTTATAACTTGAAAATTAAACTTGAAAACAAATTTATTAACCGCGTAACACTACAGCATGCAATACTTTAATCAGTAGGTATTATCTCGTGGTAAAAGTTGTAGACCAGAGCATTTAAGCAAAAAATAAATCAATTTTTAAATACAGCACCTAGAGACTTACAACTTTTTGCATCATGGTTATCATGTTAAGGACCAGGTGGTCCGGGGGGGTCAGTTCTGATGGCGTATTTGTATTTAGCGACCCCAAAAGCCGCCTAGTAATCTATTTGCATGCATTCAGTGCCCAAAACCTTCGAAACTTCAGAAGATGACGCCTTTAGCAGTGATCTTGGGCAAGAGGCGCTGCGGGAGTCGATTCTGATGGCAAGTTTGTGTTCAGCAACTCCAGAAACCTCCCCCCTGTAATCTTTTTGCAATAATTTAGTTCCGAAATCACTCGAAACTTCAAAAAAATGACGTGACCCTAGACACCAAGTGTTCCGGGTGTCGTTCTGATGGCATATTCGTTTTCAGCAACCCAAAAACCCCCCGAGAAATCTGTTTGCATAAATTTAATGCCGGAAACAGCATTTGCATAGATTTAATGCACTTAGCAGTTACACTGGAGACCAGGTGCTCCGGGGATAGTTCTGAAGGCGTATTCGTGTTCAGCGACTCCAAAAATCTCTAAGTATAGGTAATGGATTTTGACAACAGCTATGACCTTGAAAATTTCACGTAAACTTGTGTACTAAATCGACATGACTCATAGCTCTTGTCAAAATCCAATACCTATAAACTGTTTGCATCAATTTGGTGCCGATAACCCTCGAACCTCCAGATAACGTGCCTTAGCAATGCACCTGGGCACCAGGTGCCCGGGGGTCGGTTCTGATGGCGTAGTCGTGTTTAGTCTTTTGGATGCATTTTGTGCACTTATGCAATTATACATTTCCACCCATTTTTCTATACATAGTAGACTTTTTTTCTGACATCATCCTGAACACAATGCAAAAAGTTGAAAGTCTCTAGGTGCTGTAGTTAAATATCGATTTATGCCAGTTGTACATGAACGGGAAATTCGGCGATACCGTGTAATTTTCAGGGGCAACTCTGAATTGTATGAAAATTTGGATTTAGGTTCTGCTTACCCTCCACTTCAAAGTCGAATTTGTGCCGTTGGTTCCTTTTACTTGGGGGGTGACAGTCACCCCTTCTCATGGGTGAAAAAACATACGTTAAACATAAGACCGGAAATGGATAAATTGACTGATTTTACGCAACTTTTGTTCTATAGAGTTTTTTACGTAAGTCAATACTTTTCGAGTTATTTGCCATTGAAAATGTTGATTTTTCGACAAAAAAACTACGTTTTCAGACGGTTTTTCGCAAATAACTCAAAAAGTAAATATTTTATAGAAAAAATATCCTTAACAAAAATGTAGCTTATAAAAAACTCAAAAAATGGTGTATCCCATGGAAATGAAAAGCCATAACATTATTAAATAAAATGATGTTGTTTAATCGAGTACAAATATAAAAATAAATAAGCAAAATCATTGGCTAATACTCGTAAAGTGAATGTGAATTTAGTTGGAAATACATAAAATGATGAAGGGTCATCATTCCATACATTTCTGTGCAACTATATACACCGGTGTTTCGGCCTATTTGGGCTTCGTCAGTATAGTGTAGCAAGTTAAAAAAGTTGTTTGTTAACTTGTAAAAGGATTACTACAGGAGCAAGGTTACCATTTTTGGTCAGATTGTTAGAAGACCTGCAGTCGCAAGGCTACAACTAACATTGCCAAGGAGGTAAGGCTACCTGAGGAAATGAAAAGCCATAACATTATTAAATAAAATGATGACCCTTCATCATTTTATGTATTTCCAACTAAATTCACATTCACTTTACGAGTATTAGCCAATGATTTTGCTTATTTACTTATATATATATATATATATATATATATATATATATATATATATATATATACATATATATATATATATATATATATATATATATATATATATATATATATATATATATATATAAAAATAAATAAGTAAAATCATTGGCTAATACTCGTAAAGTGAATGTGAATTTAGTTGGAAATATATAAAATGATGAAGGGTCATCATTCCATACATTTCTGTGCAACTATATACACCGGTGTTTCGGCCTATTTGGGCTTCGTCAGTATAGTGTAGCAAGTTAAAAAAGTTGTTTGTTAACTTGTAAAAGGATTACTACAGGAGCAAGGTTACCAATTTTGGTCAGGTTGTTAGAAGACCCGCAGTCGCAAGGCTACAACTAACATTGCCAAGGAGGTAAAGCTACCTGAGGAAATGAAAAGCCATAACATTATTAAATAAAATGATGTTGGATAATCGAGTACAAATATAAAAATAAATAAGTAAAATCATTGGCTAATACTCGTAAAGTGAATGTGAATTTAGTTGGAAATATATAAAATGATGAAGGGTCATCATTCCATACATTTCTGTGCAACTATATACACCGGTGTTTCGGCCTATTTGGGCTTCGTCAGTATAGTGTAGCAAGTTAAAAAAGTTGTTTGTTAACTTGTAAAAGGATTACTACAGGAGCAAGGTTACCAATTTTGGTCAGGTTGTTAGAAGACCCGTAGTCGCAAGGCTACAACTAACATTGCCAAGGAGGTAAAGCTACAAAGTAAAGAATAAATACAAGTTAACAAACAACTTTTTTAACTTGCTACACTATACTGACGAAGCCCAAATAGGCCGAAACACCGGTGTATATAGTTGCACAGAAATGTATGGAATGATGACCCTTCATCATTTTATATATTTCCAACTAAATTCACATTCACTTTACGAGTATTAGCCAATGATTTTACTTATTTATTTTTATATTTGTACTCGATTATCCAACATCATTTTATTTAATAATGTTATGGCTTTTCATTTCCTCAGGTAGCTTTACCTCCTTGGCAATGTTAGTTGTAGCCTTGCGACTGCGGGTCTTCTAACAACCTGACCAAAATTGGTAACCTTGCTCCTGTAGTAATCCTTTTACAAGTTAACAAACAACTTTTTTAACTTGCTACACTATACTGACGAAGCCCAAATAGGCCGAAACACCGGTGTATATAGTTGCACAGAAATGTATGGAATGATGACCTTCATCATTTTATATATTTCCAACTAAATTCACATTCACTTTACGAGTATTAGCCAATGATTTTACTTATTTATTTTTATATTTGTACTCGATTATCCAACATCATTTTTTATATATATATATATATATATATATATATATATATATATATATATATATATATATATATATACATAGAAAAGAAAAATCATTGGCAAATAACTCGCAATGTGAATGTGAATACAAAATTAACAATATAAAAAGATAGAATGCAACTGCAGACACGTGTTTCTGACTCATTAGTCGTCATCAGTACAGTATAGCCAAGTTAGAAGAATAATAGTTTAACTTGGAAAAAGATCACTACAGGAGCAATATTACCATTTGTGACAACAATGTCAGAAGACCCTGCCTTTCAGGGCGACGACCAACACAGTCACGGAGGTAAAGCTACCTGAGGAAAGAAAAGCCAAAACCTTATACAATAAAGGATGTTAAGTAAGCGAGTACAACTATAAACATAGAAAAGAAAAATCATTGGCAAATAACTCGCAATGTGAATGTGAATACAAAATTAACAATATAAAAAGATAGAATGCAACTGCAGACACGTGTTTCTGACTCATTAGTCGTCATCAGTACAGTATAGCCAAGTTAGAAGAATAATAGTTTAACTTGGAAAAAGATCACTACAGGAGCAATATTACCATTTGTGACAACAATGTCAGAAGACCCTGCCTTTCAGGGCGACGACCAACACAGTCACGGAGTTATTTGCCAATGATTTTTCTTTTCTATGTTTATAGTTGTACTCGCTTACTTAACATCCTTTATTGTATAAGGTTTTGGCTTTTCTTTCCTCAGGTAGCTTTACCTCCGTGACTGTGTTGGTCGTCGCCCTGAAAGGCAGGGTCTTCTGACATTGTTGTCACAAATGGTAATATTGCTCCTGTAGTGATCTTTTTCCAAGTTAAACTATTATTCTTCTAACTTGGCTATACTGTACTGATGACGACTAATGAGTCAGAAACACGTGTCTGCAGTTGCATTCTATCTTTTTATATTGTTAATTTTGTATTCACATTCACATTGCGAGTTATTTGCCAATGATTTTTCTTTTCTATGTTTATAGTTGTACTCGCTTACTTAACATCCTTTATTATATATATATATATATATATATATATATATATATATATATATATATATATATATATATATATATATATATATATATAAACACAACCAAACTTATATGGACTCACCATGTATTTCAAAGTAATATTTATTTCTTTCAAAAAAACTTGTTATTGTTGCGAAAAATAAAGGTTTTTATTGAAAATAAACAAATCGATAAAGCTCTGCGATGGTTTCCTCTGCGATCGTAACACTGCGAGGAATAACATCATAAAAAACTGTACCATGCAAAATAATAGCGGTGGTTTCCAAGGATGCGTTGGAAGCCACCGCTTGCTGAGTTTGCACATTCCATTGCCGCAGTGAAGAACCTTGAATTTTTCACCGTAATCTGACGTAATTCATCGCAGTGCTACGGTCGCAGGTTGTCGGTGCCGCTTTAGAGGAAACCAGCGCTTAAGACAATCAGATATTACAGCTCGGTACGGTATAGGTTATTTGCTTGGGTTGCAAATTGAACGAAAATAAATAAACTAACTTTTGCGTCCAAAAACGAGAATATGCCTCATGTGGGGTTATGGAACTTACAACGGGGAAAAATTATTGGTCTTGTGGAGCAAGTAATGTTCTCAGAGGAACATAGCTGCAGAGCTAGGCGTAACACAGGGCGTTCTGTCCAAAACCTATGCTAGGTGACAGGAACTAGGAAAGCTCAAAAATAAAGCAAGGGAAAGTCGCCAAAAAGTAATAACGTCTCGCCAAGATCGTTTAGTTGTCCAATAAGCTGGAAGACACCCAACCATTTCTCACCTGCAGCTCCAAAGGCAGCCTTTGGAAGCTACAGGTGTAACTGTTTCAGTTGAAACGATAAGAAGAAAAGTTCGTGCCAAGAAGTATACAGTTATGGGTTCCCGAGTTATCCAGGCAGCACAAAATTGATCGCCTAAATTGGTGTCTTCACCACCAAAACTGGAACATTGGGATTGACAAAATGTGCTATTTTCGGAAAAAGTCAGGAAATATAAAAGGGGAAGTGTAATGTTCTGGAGAGGAATTGTGATCCGTAAAAAACTTCTTTAATTTTCATCCAATCAACTTAAACTGCTCACAGGTATGTTGATAACCTGTAGTTAGGCTCTGGAGAGGTGCAACAGGAGAAAATTAAATTTTCATGCATGATAATGGACCTCCACATACCATTAGAGTGACTAGAGCTAGAGACATCATTGAAGCAGAAGGTATCCCTTGTTTGGAGTGGCCTGCTTGCTCACCTGAGCTTAACCCTAGATAGTATTTGTGGGATATGCTTAAAAGAAAAATTAGAGATTGCCGGGATAATCCACAAAACACCGCACGGTTAGTACAAGCTGCTCTTGAAGAATGGAGCAACCTACCAAAACAAAATGTTGATAATTTGATTAGGAGTGTGCAAAATCGACAAAAATGTGCTTGAAATGTGGATTTCAAACCATACTCTCTCCTTAAGGGTCCTCTTTTTTCGGCTAGGCAGCCCCTCCAGCGTTCCATTTGCCAAAACTGGGCCATTTTTTCAAAACTTTGTCTTGCTAACAACTATTTGAAAACGTTTATAGTGGCAATATTTGGATATTATGAAGTTAGAGTGCCCTTGGGTGCAAATTTACTTTTATTGTAAATAATAACGAAAAATGTTCGTTCAAAAAACAAAATCAACACAATAGAAATATCGAATTCGACAATGCTTAATCAGCATTCCAATCATATTTTATTTAACTGATGTTTGTGATATCTTAGATATAAAATATTTTCTTAATGTTGTTCTGAAGCTATTTCCTTGTGGCATTTTTATGATTAATTATTTATATGGGAAATAAGCCACAATTAAAATGAAAAAATAATTTTATTATTTAAGACTAAATTATTTCTATCTAAGACTAAACCTAACAATGAACAAGAAAGGACAAAGAATTGTATTTATAAAATACCTTGTGAATGCGAACAGTTTTATATAGGTGAAACATCAAGACCATTAAACGTTAGAATAAGTGAACATCAATCTTATATTAAAAATAGAGAGTTTGATAGATCTCAAATATGTCAACACGCATGGGATAATGAACATAGAGTTCAGTGGAGAGATTCAAGTATAGTCCTGAAAGAAACAGATAGTAAAAAGAGAAAAATCAAAGAAGCGGCTCTAATTATGCTAAACGAAACCAATTGTGTCGCAAATTCCTCGGTGGAATGCAGTAGGATGTGGATACCCATACTGAAAGAGGAAGTCAATAGAAAGAAAATACCACAATTAATAAGTCAATAGTCGAGTTAGTACATATTTTATATTTTAGTATTACTTATATATCCATATATTATTGATATTATTTATAATTTAAACAAAATTATAGTAAAGTCAGAATTTGGTATTAATTTTGAGAGTAATTTAAATGTAAGACCAAATACTTACGATGTCGGGATAGTATCACGAGGTTTTTCCTGGTTTTCCCTCGTGATTTACTATGAGATCTCTAACACTAGAATTTTAATGTCACCGTTGCATGTGGTTGTCTTTTTAAAGACAGATCACATGCTATGATTTTTTTTGTGACGGATATTCTTGAGTTGGGGTTGATTTCATGTAATCGAATGAACTATCTTTCAGTAAAGTCGTCCCAGGAACGCAACTCATAAATATTGGCAATATCATTTTAAAGTCTTCTACTTTAAAATGTATCATATGTATCTGAATTGCCGATATAAATGAGTCAAATTAAATAAATTATTAGAAGAATTTTTTTTTTTTTTACTCAGCAACAACATTTTTGTTTCCATTAGTAGTATTTTGTATTTTGACAACGGCACCCGATTTGGGCGTCGAAACGTTAATAAAATTATTTTTTCATTTTAATTGTGGCTTATTTCCCATATAAATAATTAATCATAAAATATTTTCCTTTATAACATTCGTTCAATTGTATTCTTGACGAAAGCAAAATTATGTTAAATATTAGTTTACATAGATAAGTTAATGAAAAACGTTCGTGTAGGCCTGACAATGAAACAATCTATTTTTTATCCTTTTCGTATTCGCAGAACTATAGAATTTTAACACATGTCGGGTAATTACTACTGGAATATTTAGAAATATATAACAACCACTTTGCTTTTAGTGCTGGTAAAACTGTTCCACCACGAATATAAACGTATGTATAGATATGAGCGCCGCGCACTTCACGCCGTGTGTACGCCGCGAGTTTGTGACGCCGCACATAGGTCGATTTAATGGATTTACGCGGCCAAAATTATTTAAGAGAATATTTCTACTAAAACTGGTACAGATCAAAGAAAAATATTGTTTTTAAAAATTGACTTGTTTTTTTCACAGAAAAAATCAAAATTTAAAATTAATACAAAATATGCAGGTTTTTACTTATACCTCAGTCGGTATCTAACATATCGGACTCTGTATTTGGGGTCACCCGGTAGGTAACAGCATTTTAATCGTTTCAGAACAAAATGATCGTGGTTTGATCCTTTTCTGTACACGTTTCTTGCTTCTTAAAATTGTTAATAGCTGGTCAGAAGTTAAAATTTAGGAAGCCGACCTGGTTCCATTTATTTGTTTTCTACAAGTTTTAAAAGTTCCTTTTAACCAATCTTTATTTGCTTGTAGAGATACCGAATCTTTTCGTGAATCTTTAACCATTTCTCTATCATCGCCGTTTTAAAATCTCGAAATCTTTGTTTTAAATTGATTAAATTATCAGATATAATAGTTCAATAAGTTAATTTCCAAATATTTTAATTTGTCCTCTAAATTAGGAAATTCTTGTAGCTCCATTTGGTCTCAGAGATATTTACGGAGTACTATTTTTAGGCCAGAGCAGTCACCAGATGTAGTTAAAACAAAAAAAATCTCAATTATTATATTTAAAACAAATATGTAGGTACTTTTATTTTTGTGACGTCATCCTATATATCAAAATTAAAAACCCCTGTATTTCTGGCATCCGCAGCTATCCGCAGCTAAATTGTATGCCATTAATTAGCCAAATATATGCAGTATGCTATAAAATAAATAGTATTGCTCGATCGGAGGCGATAATATAACTAAATGTTTTAAAAACATAAAAATTAAACAAAAATGTCACTATAAAACGGCTTGTTTTTGACTCTCTAAAAATAATATAAAATAACAGTAAACTTCCTTAAAATATTTCAAGAAATATGCATTCTTACCTAAATTATTCGATTCCATCACAATCACTTTGAAAAATAAGGTGACTATTGCAAAATGTCACAATTTTTAAAAAGTTGACTACTAAGCTAAGAGAACAAAAATTCACGAACAGCTACATGCGAGCGCATTCGCACGTGCACACGTCAGAGGTGAATAGTTATGGAGTGGGGATAGTAAGTTTTTGTTAAGACAAACCATCAGGTGTTTCTAGGACGTGTATTGAATTTTTAACGTCATTTTTGAAATTTGACTTTTGGCCGGCTAATTATTTAAAATCAACCTATGTGCGCCGACAGAAGTTGGATCGTGGTGCGCCATAAAGTGCCGTTTGTGCGCCACTTGAAAACACGTACTAATCTAACGAACACGCTACAAACACGCAGTTCACACATATTATTACGTACGCGCGTATCTATACGTACCTTAACAGAGAGAAGTTTCAATGAAAAGACATTATGACATCAAGCTGTTTTAAAGCCGAAGCATTTTATTTCTCCAGTCAATGAATGTACGTCTTTTACTGTTTACGTATTGTACAGAACGAACGCGGCATTTAATCTAAAGGTAGTTTTGAAAGCCGTGTTGCTTTTGTTCGCTAATATTTTAACAGCAGAAATTGACGGTAGAAATTGCCATATTTGATTAATAGTATAGTATAGTTGATCCAAAAGATGGCATAACCCAGACATCCAAAGTGAAAGTTATCCTTCAACACCAAATTGTTCTATATGGTCCACACAATGTCCAGAAAAAAGTCACACCATTTTGAGCGTCGGGATTTGGGGGGAGAGGGGGGAGAAATCGGTAAATTCGTAGTTTTTTAAGTTTTTCGCCAATATCTCTAAAACTGTGCGGTTTAGCATGATCAACCCTCTATACAAAATTGTTCTACATTAAATTTGAAATAAAAAAGGCCCTATACATAACCCTTCTAAAATAAACGGTTCCAAAGTTACGGAGGTAGTATAGTATAATTGGTCCAAAAAAAGGCCTAACCCAGACATTCAAAGTAAAAGTTTTCCTTCAACACCAAAATGTTCTATATGGTCCACATAATGTTCAGTAAAAAGTTACACCATTTTGAGCGTCCGGTTTGGGAGGGAGATGGGAGAGAAGCCGGTAAATTAGTAGTTTTTTTACGTTTTTCGTCAATATTTCTAAAACTATGCTTTAACGTAAGCAATGTTATATACAAAAATGTTCTACATGAAATTTAAAACAAAAAATGTTCTATACATAATTGTTATAAAATCAACGGTTCCAGAGTTACGGAGGGTGAAATGTCGAGGTTTTCGATACTTTTTATATTTTTTGGGCACACCATTTTGAGCGTCGGGTTTGGGGGAGAGGGGGGAAGAAAGCGGTAAATATAAAGAGTATCGAAAACCTCCACTTTTTACCCTCCGTAACTCTGGAACCGTTGATTGTATAACAATTACGTTTAGAACCTTTTTTGTTTTAAATTTTATGTAGAACATTTTTGTATAGAAAATTGTTTACGCTAAAGCATAGTTTTAAAAATATTGACGAAAAACGTAAAAAAACTACTAATTTACCGACTTCTCCCCCATCTCCCCTTCAAACCGGACGCTCAAAATGGTGTAACTTTTTACTGAACAATATGTGGACCATATAGAACAATTTGGTGTTGAAGGAAAACTTTTACTTTGGATGTCTGGGTTAGGCCTTTTTTGGACCAATTATACTATACTACCTCCGTAACTTTGGAACCGTTTATTTTAGAAGGGTTATGCATAGGGCCTTTTTTATTTCAAATTTAATGTAGAACAATTTTGTGTTGAGGGTTGTTCATGCTAAACCGCTTAGTTTTAGAAATATTGACGAAAAACGTAAAAAACTAAGAATTTGCAGATTTCTCACCCCTCTCCCCCCCCCCCCCAACCCGACGCTCAAAATGGTGACTTTTTTCTGAACATTATGTGGACCATATAGAACAATTTGGTGTTGGAGGATAACTTTCACTTTGGATGTCTGGGTTTGGGTCTAACTATACCATACTATAAATTGATGCTCGTTGTTTAATACTTATAGGCCTGGATCCCACGCACCAAAAAAAGTTTATTAATATCAAGCTAAAAATTTGTTAATAGTGTAAGGGTGTCAAGTCGGACAAACTTTGATTTACGGGAACACTGGAACGGGAAGTTTTAATTGTGGAACAGGTTACAGGTTTCGAACGTCAGACTACGAAAACGTCCCATGTATCTTGTCGGACAGAACTTCCAATTGATTTGTTACCCTTTCATTAAACTCTCATGCAAAAATCAGACTGCTATTTACCACCAACATAATTCCTGTCATTTGACATGTTCTACGTGTCGGACTTATTAAAATGCCCAACATATTTGTCGGAAAAACATTTTTTCCTAAATATAAAGTTTGTAATTGAATAAACTTAAAAACAACCTGCTAGTTTTCACAATCATAAACTTGTCAGGATGACACGTTCCACAATTAAAATTACGTTCCACAATTAAAACTTCCCCTGTTCCAGTGTTCCCATACATGAAAGCTTGTCCGACTAGACACCGTTAAGCTATTAACAAATTTTCAGCTTGCTATTAATAAACTTTTTTTTGGTACGCGGGATCCAGGCCTAGTATCTTATAAGCTACCGACTAAATAGATTAAATAGATTTTTTTGTAGAAATTTTGAACACTCTGATTTGGGTTATCATAATGTTACGACGATTCATTTTCTTGTTTTGTCCGACTTAAAAATGGCAGTAAATGTTGAAATTATACATTTTTTGTTGTTTCTGTGTTTACAGGTTTTATAAAATTTATTCTGTGGGTGTCATTTTCATTAATTTTGTGCGTAGAATCGGTACTTAATCTGTTACAATTTATTATGATTCAACCGTTCTTCATACTTTTAATAATAAAAAGAAATTAGTTAATAAAAACTGTTGTATCTCTCATTTTCTCCCTTGTTTTCTATTTATTTTTATTATGTTTATGTTATCCTCAAATAAATGGTTCAATCTATCTTTCTATTTTTTTCTTCTTTGATGTTCAAATTAGTTCTTCTTCTTCTTCAGCCTGTTTGCATCCATTCCTGGACAAAGGTCTCCCCATGAGTTCTATATTCTTCTCTGTTTTGTGCAATTTCGTGTAAGTTTCTCCCTATTTTTACTTTGATGTCGTCTAGCCATCGTTTTTGTGGTCTTCCTCTACGACTGTGTTCGCGTGGTCTCCAATGTACAATATTTCTCGTCCACCTGTCGTTGTTTTGCCGTGCCACGTGTCCTACCCAGTTCCATTTCATTGTTAGTTCAAATTAGTGAGTAAGTAATATTTCATACTATAGACTAGGGCATTTAGGAAAAAATACATCGATTTTTAATTACAGCACTTATTGACTTGCAACTTTTTGCATTGTATTCGGAATAACGCATGACGCCACGAAAAAAGTCTACAATAGAAAAATGGTTCTTCTTCTTCATGTACCTTGTCCGTTCTGAACGTTGCGTTGGTAATTAACATGGCTATCCTGACTTTGTTTACGGCAGATCTGAATAGTTTGGCATATGATAATCCGAACCATTGCCGCATGTTTTAAAGACACGGGTGTCTCCTCCTCCCTGGACTCCTTCTGCTGTCTATTTTCCCTTGGATGATTAGCTGTAAAACTCTATGTACCCACGTAGTACTCTAGAAAAATGGTTGGAAATGCATAATTGTATTTACAGTGCATAAATAGCACCCAAAAATTCATCATCATCATCATCATCATCATCATCCAGCCTTCTGCATCCAAAGTTGAACACCATACTATGGGCCTCCCATAATTTCTTCCAGTTTTGTCGATCTTGATCTTTCTGCAACCAATTCCCAGCAATCCTTTTGACGTCGGCGTCGTCTGTCCATCGTGTAGATGGTCTACCTCTACTTCTTCCGTCTTCTCTTGGTCTCCACACTGTAATTTTTTGGGTCCACCTCCCGTCCTTCATTCTGGCTACATGGCCCGCCCAATTCCACTTCAGCCATGCTACTCGCTCTATGACATCTGTCCTTCCGATTTCTTCGTTTCTGACCCTGTCTCTGAGAGTCAGTCCAAGTAGTGACCGTTCCATTCTTCTTTGGGCCACTCTAAGTTCCGTTGCTGTGGCCTGGGTTAACGATAATGTTTCGGCGCCGTAAGTCATGACTGGAAGCACACATTGGTTGAACTTCTTCCTTTTCAAATGATTTGGCAAGTTGTTCTTGAAGATGTTTGATAGAGCTCCATATGCGGCCCATGTTAAGGTGATCCTTCTCTGTAATTCAGCAGTTTGATTGTCCCTGGCAATTTGGATTTCATGCCCTAAGTATTTACATTTATGGACCAATGCTATTTCGTTGACGTCAACTTTTGGATTTTCGCTTGGTACCAGGTTTGTCTTTCCAAAATTTATGTTTAAACCAACGTTTTTACAGGCGGCATCTAACTCATTAAGCATAGTTCTAATCTCTTTTAATTTGTCTGTTATAAGAACTATGTCGTCTGCGAATCGTAGGTGGGAGAGCCTTTCACCGTCGACATTTATTCCTTTGGCGTCCCACTCCAATTGTTTGAAAGCATGTTCAAGTACTGCCGTAAAGAGTTTGGGAGATAACGTGTCTCCCTGTCTAACTCCTCTTTTGATTTTTATAGATTTGGTATCTTTGTGTAGTCGGACGGTTATGGTTGCATTATGGTATATGCTCGCTATCAGTTTGGAGTACCGATAATCTATAAGACTTTCCTCCAATGCTCTCATTATGCTGTTAATTTCTATCGTATCAAATGCTTTGCGAAAGTCTACGAAAGCCAGGACCAGTAGTCGGTTGTATTCGATAGATTTTTGTATAATTCCTTTTATGCAGTGTAGGTGGTCGTTAGTGCCAAAGTTTTTCCTAAAACCCGCCTGTTCTCTAGGTTGGTAAAAATCCAATTTTGTTTCCAGTCTATTTAATCCAAAAATTCATAAACGTGTCAAAATCAGTATATTAAGGGCCAGTTATTACTCGGGGATTTTTGAGGTCGCTGAACATGAATAGGTCATCAGAACCGATCCCCGGGGCACTTGTGCCCAGGGTCAGTGCTAAGGCACATCATCTTGTGGAGTTTCGAGTGTCTTCGGCACTAAATTGAGGCGAAACAGATTACTCGGAGGTTTTTGGGGAAGCTGAACATGAATACGTAACATAAACGTAATGAACTTGAAAATCAAACTGAGTGGTAGAAATATGACGGCATGAATAATACCTCAGTATTAAAACTAATATTGAGACCTGTCGAGCCGTACATGACGGCTACTAGGAATGTGAATTAAGTAAGGACTAGATTAAGAAATCAGATGCAGTTGTCTAGGTGCTGAATTAAAAAAAACATAATATGTCCGCGTTCAAAATTCTAACTTGCCTGCATCTGACAAGTGTAACTCCAAATGCGCCTGTAGTATGATTTTTCTCATCGGACAAAATCCGTGAAAAAAACTATAATATTTGTAACACCTTACCATATATCTCCAGTTTAGACAAACACTAACTTACCTGAAACAAAAAAAAAGATATAAACATCAAAAATTCATAAAAGCATACGTTTAAGAAAAATTAGTATGCTAAAAAAATATATACAAAAATAAATTTGATGATTTTCTGTTAATGGTAGACTAATTAAGCAGCCAGTAAAAATCTATTGTTTAACATTTCTTCATAGAACTTTTAATCAAAACCAAACTTTACGCAAATTGAAAATGAGAATGTACACAATATCCATTATTATAAATGGAAATATTTCAATTGCATAATTTAATATGACTTAAATCCATAAAATGCTTTAATATTTATTTTTTTTCAATAGGGGATGCTTTTCACCCTATAAAAGTAAAAAGCTCACTTGACGGATATACACTCACCGGCACAAAATTCCGCCACCCAAAATTTTTGATTAAGTTTGACAATCTATAACTTCATTATTTGTACTCCGATTTTCAGTAGTAATTGCACAAGAGCTCTAAAATTATTGAATTTTTCCCGAGTGACACTTTGACAGTTTTAATTTCACGAGCGAAATTATGTCAAAGTGTCAGGAGGGCAAAAATTCTATATTAATTTTAGAGATCGAGTGCAATTTGTTGCGATTATTTCATGAATAAAACTGTTCAAAACCAAAATTTTATTGTAATTTATTTATGTAAGTACAAAATTAGTACAATTAAACACACAGTTGTTATAAATATTTCACGGTTGAAAGTCATCACTTTTATAATTTTTAGAACATTAATTGTCATTAATGTCACTGAATGTATTTTTTCGTAGCAACGAAGGGCATCTAACGTAATATACTTGACGACGGGAAATTATCAGTAGTAATTGCACAAGAGCTCTAAAATTCTATATTAATTTTAGAGTTCGAGTGCAATTTGTTGCGATTATTTCATGAATAAAACTGTTCAAAACCAAAATTTTATTGTAATTTATTTATGTAAGTACAAATTAGTACAATTAAACACAAAGTTTTTATAAATATTTGACGATTGAAAGTCATCACTTTGATAATTTTTAAAACATTAATTGTCATTAACGTCACTGAATGTATTTTTTCGTAGCAACGAAGGGCATCTGACGTAATATACTTGACGACGGGCAATTATCAATTTAATTTAGATTTCTGTAGCTTTCTATTGGTCAGAATCTCCTATGAATGAAATAATCAAGATTCTTGCATCAGTTTATAGGTACATGTTTTAATGTTGTTTTTTATTATTCCGGTAACAATTTTTTTTGCTTAGATGGCATTATACGGGAGTGAATGGAAGCGTTGTATTTTCTCATAACTTTAAAAAATTCTATGAAAAAATTGGACGGCTGATTTTATTTCATACTCCTTTTGTATTATCCTGGAGGCATCACTAAGGTTTTGTTTTTTGAATTATCCGAATATCTCTTTTCTTGTAAGAGTTGTAAATAAAAACACTGTTTTGAAGGTTTTTTTAATTAAAAATATCAAACGCACTAAAATTAACAAAAGAAAACAAAACTAACAACAAAACAAAACAATTCAATAGCGGGTATGTCCACCTTTGCTTGGCATCGAATAAAGATGTGTTATCCTTTCCTGGGGAATAGCCCGATATTCCTCTACCAGGGCCATAACTGTACCAAATTTTCTGGATGTGTAGGATGACGGCGAATAGCTTTTTTTAATTCGTCCCATAAATACTCAATAGGATTGAGATCTGGGCTGTATGCGGGCCATTCTAATCTTATCAATCCAACCTCTGTGTTAATTTTATGAGTCAATCAGTGTTTTTATTTACAAAAAATGGTACAGCTCTTACAAGAAAACAGATACATATTCGGATAATTCAAAAAACAAAATTTTAGTGATGTCTCCGGGATAATATGGGGGACTATGAAACAAAATCATCTCTTCCATTTTTCCACAGAATGTTTTAAAGTGAGGAGAAAATACAACGCTTCCATTCACCCCCGTATAATGCAATACAAGCAAAATTTTTGTGTTACCAGAATAACATCAAATGATACCAATACATGTACCTAAAAACTGGTGCAAGAATCTGGAAAATCGGAGTACAAATAATAAAGTTATAAATTGTCAATCTTAATCAAAAATTTTGGTGACCGAATTTTGTGCCGGTGAGTGTATAACTTTTGAAAAGGGGGGTAAGATAAGCCAATTCAGTTATAAACCATTTAGAGGTATTGACCTTTTTTGTTCACAGTGACTGGGCGAATATACATAATTCCAATTTAATATCAAAACGTGAATTCAATTTAATATCAAAAGTTCTAAAAAACGTGAAAACTGGTAAAATAATTACTAAAAACTGAGTTCTGTTTAAATTTCACGAATACAGCTAAAATATTTAAAGTCTCTTCAAAGTAAAGTTTAAAAAGATTCAAAGTGGAATAAAACTAATAGTTTAGATTTACAGAGCCACTGCAATGAGTTTGAAATTTAAAGCTATTCATTTGTTAATTTCATGAGATTTCGTTGCAATTATTTTACAACCTACGAATAGGGGAGAGAAGTGGTTTATAATAATTAGTAGTCTCACTGAGAAACCATTTCTATTTTCACTTTTAGTGTTGGGTACCTATACGATGGTTCTGTCATTTCGTAAAATGTATTATTAGGGCTCAGATTTCTTCTTCTTAGTGTGCGGTGTCCTATCGAACGTTGATATTGAACGTAAATATTGAGGTTGTTAGCGAATATCTGGGTCAAATAATTAAAGCTAATAAAGAAAACCAAACAATTGAAGTACAAAGAAGAATCAGATTGGCGTGGGCGGCGTTTGGAAACTTATAATGGATATTAGAAGCACAAAGATACAACAGTACTTAAAATCCCGTGTATTTGATTAGTGCATCCTTCCTCTTCTGACGTATGGCTCAGAAACATGGACATTAACAAAGGCCAACATAAAAAAATACAAACTACTCAAAGATCCATGGAAAGATCCATGTTGGGAATAAAACTGCAAGATAGAAAATCAAACAAATGGATAAGAGAGAAAACAAAAGTAAACAATGTAACAAAACATATTAACAGGGTTAAAGTAGACATTTGCGGGCCACAATGCGAGACAGGAAGATAAAAGATGGAATGCTGAAATACAAAACTGGAGACCGTAGACAGGAAGAAGAGGAAGAGGAAGACCTCAGATGCGATGGAAGGACGATATTGTAAAAGCTGCAGGAACTCACTGGAAAAGCGCATTCAAGGACAGACAGATATGGAAAGATTTGAGGAAGGCTTAGTTGGATAGAAATGGTTTAAAGAGGAAGAAAAAACTTATGAAACTATACATTTAATTTCAATACTGAGAAAAATAGTGAAACTTATACTGCTCGTTTTTTTTTAATACTAGAGTAATCCTATTTTTTTCCATCGTATTCCTCTTTCTTTTAGTTGAAATAACTTTTAATATAGCTCATTTTTAAGGTTTTTGTTGCCCTCTAAAAAGCACCTCAAAAATAAAAAATCATCATTAAACATTTAGAAATCGGTTAGGATTATACTTCGAGAATTCAAATAAAGAACAAATCTTTTTGTATTTTTATAGGCTTTATTTTTGTTCATTAGGTACACATTTTTCAATAAAACGCTTTGTTTTTGAGTTATTCATAAAAAAATCATTGAAAAATATTTTTTTTGCGAAAAGTATACTTTTTTAAGTGCGAATTACTCAAAAAGTATTGATCTGGCGAAAAACAAATCTATATGACATTTTTTGTTTAAAATCGATTTCCCTGGATTATTTTGAGTGTAAAAATTTTAACCCCCGAGATGGGGTGCCAACTACCCCATCGATAGAAGCACACAACGACACCATATAACTTATCTTTTTTGAGTAAGTTCCTACCAAACGTAAAAATTTCAGACCAATCGGTGCAGTTATAAAAAAAAATAAGGGGAAAATACCACATTAACCTTCGGATGACCAAGCGGGGGAAATTGTGACCCCAGCGTATGTTTTTCTTTAATAAATTCAAAAGTATTTTCAATTTTTAACTCATTATTTTTTTATTTGATTTTAATATCATTCTAGATATCCTCATATTTTGAAATAAAAAAAATTCCCTATATTTTACGAATAAAAAATATATTCTGAAGTTGATGTTTAGTAAAATACCGTCTATTATGTGTAATTTTAAGTAGTTTTACGCTAATGACGTTGATTTTGCAAAGTAACAAGACACTTACTCAACATACACACTACACATGACACTAATACTCATGTTGTGAATGGCTGAACGACATAAAGTCCGTGCAAAAAAAAATAAAAAAAAACTTCATTTTTTTGTTAATTGTCATTTTTGACATTTTTGACCTGGGGTCATTTTCCCCCCTTGGTCATCCGTGTAACAAAAAAAGGTTGGTCATCGGAAGGTTAACTGGGCTATGTGCAGTATACAGTCTTTATTTTTTATTCCCATAATACATTATAAAACTCGGATTACATAATATAAATAGCTTCCAATCTGTCTACCAATGATAAATTTTAAGTGGATTTACGGAAAAATCAATATTCCGCATGAATATTTCCAACTAGGTATATATTGTGGATGGGAGAAGCAAAAATTTATTTTCACTAAAAGGTAATTTTCAATTCCTGAACCAAGTAGAGCATTTAATCAAATTCTATAGAGTATTTTTCACCACTTCTCATATCCTTACATTTTTCCAAGCGACGGATTGGAATTCTACTCCTTTAATTATTTTCTCAGAATATTTGATGTTCTGCTATTAATTTTACATATCCGGTAGTCAGATAAGTAACCTCCTTTGCCGATGAGGACGCCGCGTTCTATAAAGTTTAACCATTGTTTTGGGCATAGATGCCAAATTTTAGCGCGATGCGGTCATTAGTATATTTTTGACAGCTACATAATTTTTATGCAGTCGATCTCTCATTGAACATTATTGTTTGGGAAATAAAACGGCGAAGGAAACAAAAGAGAAGATGGAGAAATACACTAATCACAAAAAATATCGCATAATTTTTGAAACATAAAAAAAGGTTAAAAGTAACTTTTAATTTTCAGCAGAATGTTATAGTACTCGTCTATCGTCTCCTTTAGGTGTCTACAAATCCATAACATTTCAGGTTGAAGCGTATTTTTGCAGAAAAAAAAAACAGTTAACAAAACATTGTTAAAAGAGAATATTTATTATGGAAATTTGTGTTCAAGAATTTGATATGTGCACTATGTCTGCTTGAGTTTTCAATGAGGAGGTGCGTTCTTACATAAAATGAGTAATTTAACGTCAGAACTTCTTCTTCTTAAAGTGCCGTCTCCTCAATGGGGGTTGGCTACTACAATTGCAAACTCTTCTCTGTCTTCAGCTGTTCTTATTAGCTGTTCAAAATTTAGCACTGTCCATTGTCGGATGTTTCTGAGCCATGATAGTCTTTTCCTCCCTGGTCCTCTCCTTCCTTCGATTTTTCCTTTCACTATAAGTTGAGCATATTGGTACTTATTATTTCTCAGTCAGAACTAGCAGCCCAAAATGTAGTTTTAATTGGAGATTAGAGGTAAAGAGAAAGTGGATGATACACAAGAAGACCAGTTCCAGGACTTCCCAGCTACACGAGCCTCGCAGGTGAACATTATTTACATCTGAAGACTTTGCGCACACATCATGTTACAGCTAGACTACTGCGAAATGATCTTTTCACAGCCCGTAATATTCGAATAAGTGCCAATTCGGTTACAAACAGATTAAGGAAATTGGAATCAGAGGCAGAATGCCTGCTGCTGCTCCACTGTTAACGAGGGCACACCGTGTAACTTTTTTAAGGATTGCACCAGAACATACTGATTGGGATGTTACCGACTGGGCTAATATTATTTGTACTGATGAGTCAAGATTTACACTCACTCAAAAAAATTTAGTTCGTCATATTGATTAACAGTGATTATTGAATAGTATTTCGTTGTAACAACAATTTAAATTGTTGTTTTAACGAACTTTTAGACATTGACGAATGTATTTGGTTACTGTCACAATGATTGAATAATAATTGTGAAAATAACTAGAGTACATTAATCAATATCACTCAATTTATTCAGCCCATAACTTAGTTTCGTATATTTAATAAATAATGTTAATTGTGGCAGCAACTCACTTTCTTGATTTCGTACATGACAAGCAATTACCTTGGTTTATCGTGACAACGTACAGATTTCATTAAAACAATATACAAATGTTGTTAATATAGAGTAAAATATGATTATTGTATAGATGTAAACTGATTGTTGTGACAACAAATGCATTAATCAATCTACTGTTGCGTTTAATACCCACAATCAATGCGATCATTGTGAAAATAATCGTAGTTGTTGAGACAATAAATGTTTTGCTTGACCATTTGAAATGTAACGGCTTTTCCTTATCGTGATACCCCTAGCTTCTCTGTGTTTAAAAAAGTTTAAAAAAGAATTCTTTGTTAAACAATGCTGTTACCTCTACCGAAGTGCCGGATAATAATTTCATTTGGTTTCCTAGTGTAGTCCGTAGTAGAAGGAAGTTTTCGTGTGTCTCTTATCGTGAAATATTTTGAAAATTTAAACGCAGAATAAAATATTACAGTATTATCGAGGGTCTGAAGTCCCTGAGAACTTCTATAATGATTATTTTAATAAGTCACAGAGGTGAAAAAGAGAAAAATTTAGTATGATTTTTAATTTCAAATATACCATTCAAAAGAAACTTTTTGTTTATTCTAAGGGACTTTCTGCCCTCGGTAATAATTTAATCTTTTATTCTGCGTTTAAATTTTTCAAAAATACTTATTAGTTTTCTCAGGACTCCAAAAAAAAATGCGTTTAAAAGAATTCGATCGAAATTTTGCACCTGCGCTCTCAAAAAGGATTAAAGTGTTATACATTTTTGTAATCACTATTTCAAACGCTTTTAAACGAGCTGTCACATGACGTACTTTCCCATTTAAAAAAAATCAAAGTTACGCCTGTCACCTGAAGAGGGATCGTGTAAAGTTCGAAACATTGATGTTATAATATACTTTGATTATTTTAAAAATCGACCTGTCCGAAAGTTAATAAGGGGGTGGGGGGAGTGTAACACGTATTCCAGTGCACTGTATAAGTAAAATCATATGAGAAATCACACAGTGTAAAGTCCATTAGGTTAAGGACAAAAAAGGGGGATTTAAAAAATTATTATCAATCAATTAATATCATACATTGGGCTAATGCATTCAGTAATAATTATTGATATAAAATACGTTCGTAGTAGGAATGAACGAAACTGATTGTAAGAATGAATAGAATTGCTTGTAAGAAAAACCGTATTTATTGTGGGAATGAACGGAATTAATTGTAACAATAAACGGAAATCATTGTAGAAATAAATGAAATACGTTAGGAGAAATAACACTGTTATTGACACAACGAATAGTCTTCGTCGGTCAATTAACGACGTTGTTGTTTCAATAAATAGTGTTCGTTGGCTCAGTGAACAGAGTTCGTAATATCAATAAATAGTGTTCGTTGATTCAGTGAACAGAGGTCGTAATACCAATAAAGTGATATTATGGTATACATAATGAATGTTGGTCCATTCAATAAACGTAATACATTCGCTCAACTAACGAAAATAATGAATTTATGAACATCGCTTTGTTGTTCCAATAAAACCAAGAATTGGACAAATTTTAAGTATTGCGTTTGTTGTCTGAATTAACATTTTTATTGATATTACGTACCTTTTTCGTTAAGTGCTTTGTGGACCCGACAGACACTCTGCGTTTTCGGATCCACAACATTACGAGCTGTGGAAAGATCATTTCGCAGTTGTCTAGCTGTAACATGATGTGTACGCAAAGTCTTCAGATGTATAACGTTCACCTGCGAGGCTCATGCACCTGGGAAGTCTTGGAACTGGTCTTCTTGTGTATCCTCCACTTTCTATATATACCTTCTTAAAGCACTTGAAACGCTGGAATGGTGGATTCCCATAACATCAGCAAGATATTGTTGCGATCGTCCATTTCCAATTAAAGCTACAATTTGAGCTGCTTGTTCTGACGTTAAATTACTCATTTTTTGTAAGAATGCACCTCCTCATTGAAAAATCAAGCAGGCATAATGCACAGATCAAATTCTCGAACACAAATGTTCAAAATAAAAATTATATTTTTACAAGATTTTGTTTACTGTTTTTTTTTTTGGCAAAAACTCGCTTCAACTTGAAATGTGATGGGGTTATAGACACCTAAAAGAGATGGGTAGATAAGAATTATAACATTCTGCTAAAAATTAAAAATTATTTTTTAACTTTTTTTCTGTTTCAGAAATTATGCGTTACTTTTTGTGACTAGTGTATTATGGGACTAATGCTACTTGAAACTGCACTGTCAAATTTTGATTCCGTGAATTTCGTAGTAACCACTGATGCGGTTACACCGAAAAAGTGAAGAAAGTTCACGAAATGGTTCTAGCTGATCGTAAAGTGAAGGTACGTGAATTGGAAGGGGCCACAAGATGAAGAGGGTACTAGTCATATTTTCAACTAAGTTTTGAATATGAAAAAAGGATCCTTCCGATGATTGCCGTGTTTGCTGACCATTGAACAAAAAATAATCACGTGACTACAAAAAACAGTGTTTGGGCCTTATGAAGCGCAATCCGTCAGACTTTTGGCATAGATTGGTAAGCAAACGGAACCTAGATCCACTACTACGCGCCCGAGAGGGCAAAAGTGTTCCTAAGTGGCTATTAGTCGATAAACGGGTGGGTCGGAAAGGTCATGGCCACTGTAGTTTTGAATTGCAAAGACATAATTTTAATTGACTATCTTGAAAACGGTAAAACTATCAATAGCCCATATACAGGGTGTTTGGTAAAGAATGGGCCATAGCTTAGTTATAAGCTAACTTACCTTAGTACAAAAGTTGATAATAACCGAAATACAGGGTGTCAAAGTTAAACTTTTATTTTATTTATTTTTGAATATTTCCTGACAGGCACGGGACAACAACGCGAAATTTGGTAAGTGGTGCTGGTACTGTACACCCTACTAAATTATGTTAAACAAACGTTTCTGGCTACTACCAGAGGCGTACGACAGGGGAAAGTGAATGGTTGACCCTTCCCAAATTCTACGCCACTGATGAAACTGCTATTTTAGCACAATTTTTAGATTCTCCAATACTTTCTATGCAAATAATATACTCTTCATTCGTAACGATAAAGTCATTAGTTTTGGAGATATTTGAAGTTAAAAATGAAAAGGTACACTTATTTTGATTAATGTATTATGCTCCTTCGTTTTTAGCTTCAAATATCTCGAAAACTAATGGCTTTATCGTTACGAATGAAGAGTATTTTTTTTACATAGAAGGTATTGGAGAATCAAAAAATTGCACTAAAATAGCAATTTCGCCAGTGGCGTAGAATTTGGGAAGGGTCAACCATTCACGTTCCCCCGTCGTACGCCTCTGGTAGTAGCCAGAAACGTTTTTTTAACATAATTTAGTAGATTGCACAATACCAGCACCACTTACCAAATTCCGTGTTGTTGTCCCATGCCTGTCAGGAAATATTCAAGAATAAATAAAGTAAAAGTTTAATTTTGACACCCTGTATTTCGGTTATTATCAACTTTTGTATTAAGGTAAGTTAGCTTAAATCGACCTATTTTAAACTCAGAAATCTAAGGTTAAGCTATGACCCATTCTTTACCAAACACCCTGTACATTATTGGACAAACTGAAGCAGGAACTCGGTGAGAAACGGCCCCATATACAGAAGAAAAAAGTGTTGATTTACCGATTCACGAGTGTTGATTTATGACAATGGCAAAAATGCATGAATGAGTTTCGAATTTCTTTTTCGTTCGGCTTACTCTCCTGATTTGGCCCTCTCCGATTATTATGTATTTCTAAATCTAAAGAGACGGCTCAGAAATAAAGAATTCAACTCAAACTAAGAGATAATAATTGACGAAACAAACTGCATCGGAACTGAAATCGGACTGCATAAAGAACTTGGGAAATCACTGGAATTGTTGCATTGAGCTATAATCCAATAAAATTAAAGAATTTTCTGGAGAAACATATTTTTTATTGCAAGCGGACTTATCAGACCGTCGGGTAATACTTACTTCATTACAACACTTGTATGCTTTCTGGTTTATTTTATTTGATGTTTCTAATTATCCAGTTCCCTCTTGCCCATATTATTGTTGGCACTATACTGAAATTGGATATTTTGTTTAAGATTTCGGTGCATACGAATATGCTTGCGTCTCTAATATGGCATTATTGTATTGATTTATTTTTTCAATGAGGATACCATAAAAAGAAGAAAATTGGTGTACTTTACTCACGTGCTTGGAAATCCGAAATATGAACTACTACATGTAATTATTCAGTGGAAAGTAGAAAGGAAACGTGTTTCTGGAAAATATCCTGGTACAAGAACCTCCGTCAGTGATATGTGGTTAACGCCACGATGCTCTTTAGGTGAGCTGCGGACGAAGTAAACATGCGACTGCGCGACTGGTCGTCAATGTTAAGAACTTGAAGAAGGAAGAAGATTAACTACGGGGGATATATTATTAGGAATATCGATATTTACGAATATTTATTGAAGAATTATTAGTCTATTACAGACGCAGGCAAAATTCGAATGCAAAGTTTTTTCTTAGTGAACATGCTCTCCTCTTAATTGGATATATAGTAAGATCTCTTTTTATGCAGATTTTTTTATGCGATTTTGAAGTTGTGCGGTTTGTATTTCATCCAAAAATTTTTTTTATTAACAACTGGTATAATTAATATCAATTATTCTCATCCAGATGTCAGTAATCTGAGGTTTTGCAATTCGGGTATGTATTCCCATTTTTACATGAAGTAGCATGTAGCTATTACATCAATCTGAGTTTTTGAATTGAAAGGTATAACCGGTGATTCTTTTGAAATTAAATTTAAATGTTAAAGTATTTAAGGCCTTGTTTAGATAGGGCGGTTTGCCAACGTAAACGTCGAGATTAACCTGTTTAAACGCTGGTAAACCGCGTAAAACTCGCGGTTGCATATGTACGATGATGAGCGGTTGCGTTTGTTTTTATTTTAACTTGGACCGCGGCGGTTGGACTTTTCAGGTTAACCGCGACCTCGACGTTGGCAAACCGCCTGCATATAAACAAGCCCTCAGAGCTTAAATGTTGCTGATTTCAAGTTGCAGTATAATAAACAGCACATTTGGTTTCTGGATTGAACTATTTAATAATTACATACAATGTATACAATTATATATTATACAATATTATACAATATTATATATACAATGTATACAATTAATACATGCAAGTTATGACGCACGGGTAAAGATTCGCGGACTCAACTGTAAATACATAATCTGTTTTACCATTAGGTGTCGAGGATATATTATATTCAATAATTAAGTGTCGTAAAGTTTTATGTTCCATTAGAAGAGGTTTTTGCAATCTCAATATCGTTAGTCTGCGTTTTTAATTTCTTCTTTACGATTTTATTTGGCCCAATGGGGAAAAAATCAAAGACACAATTTTTGGTGGACAAACGTCCACCATTTTATGTAATTTTAGAAAACCACGGAACGTATCCCTACTTTTTCAATGCAAGTAGTCTTTTTTTATGCGATTTTTTTATGTGCGCTTTTCTGTAGAACGTATCTACCGCATAAAACGAGACCTTACTGTATTTATAAAAAAGAAAAAGGACAAAAATATACCTTGCTCTGCCAGGCCTACCTTGCTCTACCTTGCTCATGCTAGTTGAAAGAAATTTCGACCTTTTTAGACTTTTTTCGCAGTTGAGGAAAGACACAACAGTTGGACGAAGCCAAAACTGGTGATTAGGTGAGGTCGTTCGAGTAATTCCAACGAATGGTTCGGTAAACGGATCCAACACCATGGAAATACAGAGCACGCGAGACACAGCGCTATCATCTGAACAAAAGTCATAAGGACCATTCGATAAATTGGATATAATGTCCAACGTAAACCGTTTTAAATATAATAAATACAATTTACAAATATCTTCTTCTTCCTCTTTATAAACAATTCTGCTTGTTCATTGGAGGATAGATACCTCTATGGAAGGTTGTCACTCCTCCTTTTGCGCGATCGACCTATACTTCTTCTACCGATTAGTAATTTATCTCTTGCTATTTTGACCACACGTGTCTCCCCCATTTTGCTTATGTGGTTATTCCACACTTTTTTCTATTTAGTGTCCATTCCTTTATTCACTTTACGTTACATTGTCTTCTAATATCTTCACTCCTTTTTCGATCTCTCAGCGTTTTTCCTGTAATTCTTGTGAGTATTCTCCTCTCTGCCGATTTTAATAGTCTTTGTGTTGTGGCTGTATCGGGTCTTGTTTCTGATGCATATATCATTATTGGCCTTACACTGGCTTTATAAGTTCTTGACTTCATCTCTGTGTTAATATTATGTCCGTTTCGCCATATAGTGTTATTGAGACATTCTGTCAATCTATTTGCTTTTTGTACTTGATTTCTCACTTCTTTGTCCAGGTCTCCGTAGCTTAAAAAGGGTCTAGGACATTTCGCCGTCGCCGTTTCGCCGTCGCCATTTCGCCGTCGCCATTTCGCCGTCGCCGTTTCGCCGTCGAGCCATTTCGCCGTCGCCGTTTCGCCGTCGAGCCATTTCGCCGTCGCCATTACTTGTATATAAGTTTTGAATGGTTTTCGAACGATTATATTTCGAACACTTTTGCATAATGAAGTATTTTATTTTTGATACAGTAAAAACAATTGAAATTGAAATCCCTTTTCTCAATATTGTTTATTTACGGGAATCTGATAATAGTCATATTTTTAATACTGTAAATATTTTATTTTTCAGACGAAAACAATGTATAGTTGAATACGAAAATATAACTTGGTTTAACCAACATCAGCATTTTATTTACACTGACATTTAGTATAAAAAAAAGTTAGTATGTTATCACGTTCTTGTAAACTTAACCAATGCCGGGATGGCGACGGCGAAACGGCCGACGGCGAACTGGCTCGACGGCGAAACGGCCGACGGCGAAGTGGCTCGACGGCGAAACGTCCCAGTCCGGCTTGACAATGTAATTCCAAGGTATTTTACTTCCATTACTTGTTCAATACTGATACCATCAATTTCTATTTTACATCTGATTGGTTCTTTACTGATTGCTATTGTTTTGGTTTTCTGAGATGAAATTATCATATTTAATTCTTTTGCTCTTATGTTAAATTTGTGGACTAATCTTTGCAGACTATGTTCATCTTGGGCCATCAATATTGCGTCGTCTGCGTAACAGAGTATTTTTACCTCTTTGTTTGCCATTCTGTATCCTCTGTATCATAATTAAATTGAAGAGCATAGAACTCAACGAGTCTCCCTGCCTTATTCCACTGCCTATGTCTATGGGTTCTATAAGTTGTCCATCAATTCTGACTTCCATTTTGCTGTTTAGGTAGGTGTTTTCAATAGTTTTTATGATATCTAGGGGACTTCTCTATTATAAGAATTTACAAATATGTATAACAACACATTTTAAAAGTGTTGATGTGTAAATATATTCTAGGATACCCTTTTTTTATTTCAACGCTTTTTAAAGCACGTTTGTAGAGTTCTTGCAAACGGGATCTAAGATTATGATGATGCAGGATGCAGTTATTATCTTTGTTGTGTCTGGCGAACATATAATTATTTTATCTAATGTTCTTGAAAACATAAACAAACATATTTGTTGTTTGTGGGAATCCTAATTGTCAAATTTAAATGCAAATGTTTATTTTTAAAACATTAAACTGAAGAAACTGCTGAATACATTTTATACTATTAATAATAAGAATTATATCATAGGTAATTCAATTATTAGTTATACTAACAAGATAAATCAATAAGAATAGCATTTAACAGAATATTTTATTTATATAAATTTTGTTAAGAGTTGGTGTAGATTTGACTTATAAAATAATAGAGCAGTCAATGAGGGTATTTGGCTCCAAATTCCATCCTACCAGGGTTTACAATACCGAACTAAAATCTGAATACCGGTATTTGATATTTGAAATTTGAAATATCGCGATACCGGTGTTAAAACCGGTATTCTAATGTTTAGTATAATTTCTAAAAAATACTTAGGTTTTTAACTGCTCAGACTTTGAAAATACTCTTTCGGAAGGTACTGATGTGGCAGGTATGGACAAGTAATATTTTATAGCCAAATAATAAAGGTCAGGGAAAGTGGATTTGTATTTTTTCCAAAATTCCATCGGGTTAATTTTTCTTGCAAAATGTGGCATTGGGCAGTAGACGTAAAACATAAACGATCGCTTTATATTGCCGACACCCCTGCTTCTCGATGGTGCCCTACTTGCCTCGGTATGTGTAATAAAAAACATGCCTCATATAGATTTTAATACAACGAAATTGTTTGTTTATCTTAAAAAAAATTCTTATAATTAATTAATATTATTTTAAATTAGATTTATATTGTGCATAAATTCAATTTTTATCAACTAATGTAATACCAAAATACCGGTACTTTTAGATACATACCGGTTTTTAATACCGGACAAAAATCGTCAGGGATTCCGGTATTCGGGATCCCGGAATCCCGGTATTGTAAGCCCCACATCCTACTACATCGATTTACTTGATATTTTCACTGTAACTAGCGAATAGCTCAAGAAATAAAGTCTACCCTATGTCGATGTGCGCTTTTATCTTGGGGGTGGTTCCCACCCCTCCTCGGGGGTTAAAATTTTTTTGATTAAAATAGCCACGGAATAGGCTAGAGAACCTAATTCTAAGCAAAAACTGTTCTATAATTATTTTTAGAAAACTCAATACTTTTTGAGTTATTCGCGATTTCATTGAAAAATGACACCTTTTCGCACGGATTTTGGTGAATACCAAAATGATAAAAATAGATAAAAACTATGCATCTAACAAAAAAACTATATAAAATATTTTTGTAGCTCATAAAAAACAGAAGGGATTCGTTCCTTCATATATCTTCTATAGTTTGTTTTTTAACCAAAAGGAGTGATTCAAATTTACCGCGCCGTAATGCTTGTTTCTAATTGGTCCAACCGCAGGCAAGTTTACTCCACTGTTATTAAATTTTGACACTAATGACATTTATCAAATTTTGACACTTCTGTCATTTTATAGGTTAATTAAGGAAATCTGCGATTTTTTGTGTTTTCTGCATTATTCCTTTAATTTTTAGATTTTTAGTCTACTTTTATATAAAAACAGTTGTTTTTAGAACTCTTTAGCGATGTGTTAGTATAATGTAGTATGTATGGATTATCATCGAAAGCTGATATGATCAACGAAAAAAGAAGATGAATTTGGTGACATTTCTAGTAACTTTCTTGGGTGTGAATCTGTCTTTTTAGTTTACTCCTCTTGGTAAAAAAATCAACTATAGTTATAATACAAAAAAGGATATGGAAGGTGAGGAGAGTTTCTTTTTTTGGTGCATGCTCAAATCGGTGTATTCAACTTGAAATAACAGGGAAACGGTCAGTTTTAGGTGTATACTGATACCAATAACTTTTGTAGTTATTGAAAAGACCTTTAAAATGAGCAATATTAAATGTCGATTACATTCAAACTAAGCGAGATATGCTGCAAAAAATTGATGAATAATGTATTTTAAGAAGAAATGAGAAGTATATTGAACCCCTCATCCATCAGAATTATTTAAATACATCGTTTTCCTTCTACAATACTTTTTACTATAGTATTATTTCTATGTTCCAAAAGTTGGACTGGTTTAAAATGAATGGTTTTAAAAAAAATAAATAAGATCAAATTATAGAGCACATTTTTAAATTTTCTTAAAATTCTTCCTTTTTCTCCATGTTACTCGAAAATGATAAGAGATACGAAAAAAAAAGATACCACACAAAAATAAAGGGTTTTTAGATAAAAATTTCGTTTTTATAGTTCATTTATGTATCTCTTATCATTTTCAAGTTACACGGAGAAAAAGGAAGATTTTAAGAAAATTCATTCGAGAATAAATTCATTCATTCAAGAAAAACCATTCGTTTTAAATCTATCCAACTTTTTGAACATAGAAATAACACTATAATAAAAGGTACTGTAGAAGTAAAACGATGCATTTACATTCTGGTGGATGAGGGTAAAAATTATTTCTCATTTTTTCTTAAAATAAATGTATTTTAAGAAAAAATGAGAAATAAGTTATCAATTTTGTTTGCAGCGTAAATTATGAATGTTCTTTGGAAAAACACTTTTTTAAAAAACTAAACTTCACAATTAAAACTTTTATTTCGACAAACAAAGATTTTAGATACAACTCAATAATTTAAAATCAGACTTTACTTTAACATTTAAATTAGACTTTTATTTAGAGATTTTAATCAGACTGAAAAATATTGATTTTTACATGGTGTTTTATAATTTTATAATTGCTGATCTTGCTGTCCAATACGTCGCAATTAGGTCCAGAATGTTCAACGCTGCGACGCGGCGTAGCCTCGTGTTGATTCCACGTGGTAGAATATACTGGATGGTAGCGGTCGTTGTACTATAACTACTCCATCCCCTGAAGAAGTTTTGTAAGGGATGAACAAAACTTTTGGATTGGCATCTCTTGGAATTTCGTTGCTAGAATTTGTTTTTTGTATCTGTAACATATACAAGGCAAATAATTTTAATAAAAATCTATACAGGAGTTAACCAAAAAATGGCTATGGCTATGGTTCCATAATTTTGGGTTATTTTTTCTGGATGTTCTTCTTCTTCTTCCTTCGGAGAGTTTATGGAATTTTTCTAAAGGGATGTGGTCTATCCTGAATGGTTTGAATTTCTGTAGTCCTAATTTTTGGGAAGTATTCGCGATTTATCTGGAACGTTTGCTCTTGAATTTAATAACTCTGGATATTTTGAAAAGTTAAATTTATTTTTTTCTTTATCATTTTTTTTTTGTTGTCTGTTAGTAATCTAAATCCTTGCTTGTCCCAGGTTGAGGGGAATTATTTCTGGTTTGTTTTTCAGTTTCCTTGTCTTTAATTTCTTTCCTATCGTCTGGCTGATCTTGTGGGGAAAGTTCCGAATTAGTTTTTGATTTAGGTTGATGTTTTATGTTCTTCTTATGTACTGTAGCTTTTGATGTTTTTACAGTAACTTCGTTATTTTTCTTTATAAGTTTTGCAGAATATCGTGGAAGTAATTTATTCCTAGTGACTGTTTTTCGGGTATAAATTTTTGTGCTTGGTTTATACGTAATAGGGTCTTGTCTCGATTTGTTTCTATTTTCGATGACTTTATTTTTATTTTCTTGCATATGCTGATTTACTTCCTTGTATAATTCCTTTGTTATCTCTCTATGATTTTGAATATAATTATTCAGTATTACTTTCTGTATGTCAACGTCAAAGGGATCTTTTGCGTCGATATGGCCGTTTAATATGTCAATGGGCCGTAACTTCGTTGCGGAATGTATGGAATTATTGTACCCAATTATAGCGTATAGCATTTGTTCTTTTATCGGGAGCTTTGCCTTGACGTTCCTTAGGATTCGAAGATGTTCGATTAATGTAGAATGAAATCTCTCAATCATCCCGTTGGATTGCGGATTCTCTGGTGTCGTATAGTGGATTGAGATTTTATGGGAGTCTACAAATTCTTGTATTACTCCATTTTTGAATTCCGTACCATTATCGGCTACTATCATTGTTGGGAGTCCATGATGGGTTATAAAAATTAGTAGGGCGTTGAGTACATTGATTGCGTTTCCTCCATTTATTGGATAGGCTTGTCCATACTTCGAAAATGCGTCTACTATGGTTAGAAACTTCTGTCCATCAGCCTGGAATAAATCGATGTGAACTATTTCCAGTGGTTTAGTGGGAGTTGGTGTAACCATAAATTTTGGTTTGGGAGGAAGTCTGTCATATTTATTTTCTTGACATATATCGCAGAAGTTTATGATATCTTCTATGTCTTTCTTCATATTAGGCCAGTAATATTTTCTTCTTATTTGGCTTTCTGTTTCAGCTATTCCTCTATGGTTCGTTTTACCTTCATGATAGTTTTTTATAATTTCTTTTTGTTGTTCTTCTAGATTAACATCTTCCAATAAAAGATTACATTTTACTAAGTCATATGCATTGTTTTTGAAAGTCTTTCTGATAATTTCGCAAATTTCTGCAAAAATTTCTTCTTCTGCTTCAAATAAAATTGCATACTCCTTTTTCGGGTTGAGGTGTTCCTTAAAAATCTTTATGGTATCAGCTTTTAACTGATCTTTCGATAGCTGGATATGATAACGTCTTTTATTCGGAAAGGTTTGTATAATTGCTGGAGGTCGTGGATTGTAGTTGACGATTTTGACTATAATTTGGTTATTGTAGAAGTTAAGTGGTTTTTCCGAAATAGGTATACCAAGAATTGGGTTTTCTACTGCTGTATGTATTGTTTCATTTCCGTCTTCATCCATGTTTTGATCTTCGTTTTCAACAGTGTCTTCTTGGATGTTTTGATCTTCGTTTTCAACAGTGTCTTCTGGGATGTTTTTTTGGATTAATTCTGTTGCTTTTTCTTCTACAATCTCGTCGATTATTCGATCTGCATCTGGATTATTAGTCGTTGACCATCCATCGTCTTCCATGTCTACTAAGTCGTCAAAGACTTCCTTAATTTGTGAATCGATGTCCTTAGTTTCCTTTGTGTGAATTTCGATTCGAGACAGTGCGTCGGCATTGGTATTAGCTTTTCCTTTTTTGTAAATTACCTCGTAGTCAAATTCTTCTAATTTTAATCTCCAACGTACTAGTTTGGAGTTGGGTTCCTTTAGGGAAAATAGATATTGCAAGGGACGGTGGTCTGAAAGTATTTTAAATTTCCTTCCAAATAGGTAGGGTCGGAAATACTTAGTTGCCCACACCATTGCTAGCATTTCCTTTTCTATTGTTGAGTATTTGGTCTCAGTTTCATTTAGTGTCCTGGAAGCGAAGGCAATTGGTTTATCACTGCCAACTGGTCCTTGGGAAAGTACTGCTCCGATAGCAAAATTGCTGGCATCTGTTGTGAGGTTAAACGGTTTGGAAAAATCCGGATATTGCAATAAAGGCTCATTCATTAATAATTTCCTGCATGTTTCAAAGCATTCTACGAATTCGGGTGTATGTTCGATCTTTGCGTCCTTTTTCAAGCATCTTGTTAGAGGTTTTGTGATTTTTGCGAAGTCTCTAATAAACTTTCTGTAATATCCCAAGAGTCCAAGGAATCCTCTAATTTCTTTTGCTGTTTTCGGTATTGGATATTTTTCTATTGCTTCAATTTTCGCTGGATTCGGTTTTATTCCTTCTTGTGTGACTACGTGTCCCAGAAAATTAACTTGCTTTTTTAAAAATTCGCATTTGTCAACTTGGATTTTTAGTCGGGCTTCTCTTAATCGTTGGAATACTTTTGTGAGATTTACTATGTGTTCCTGTAGTGATGTTGAGTATACTATTACGTCATCCATATAGACGAGACATATTTCTCCTTGAAGTCCCTTCAATACGTTGTCCATCATACGTTGGAACGTGGACGGAGCGTTCTTAAGTCCAAATGGCATTCTTAAATATTCATAGTGTCCATTTTCCACATTAAATGCTGTTTTGGGAATGTCTTCTTCAGCCATCTCGATTTGATGAAATCCGCTCGCTAAGTCGAGGGTCGTAAAATATTGACATCTTCCCAATTTGTCCAAAATATCGCTAATGTGAGGAATTCTGTATCGGTCGTCAATTGTCTTCTCGTTGACCTTTCTATAATCTACCACTATCCTCCACTTTATTTTACCGGATGAATCTGGTTTCTTTGCCACGACCCAGATGGGCGAGGACCATGGCGATTGGCTTGGTCGAATGATCCCTTGCTCTAACATTGAAGAGATTTGTTTCTTTACTTCTTCTTTGTGCACATACATATACCGGTATGATTTCGTATATACAGGCTCTTCATCCTTGGTTTTGATGTGGTGTTTAACTTCGTTGGTAAAGCTGAGAGGAGTGTCTGGTTGATGAAATATATCGGAGAATTTTCGGCATAGTTGACGAACTTGATCCTCTTCTTCTTCGTTAAGATGTTCAGTTTTAATTAAGTCGTCGATATCTTGTCTGTAGTCTGGTCCGGAGGTTGTTTCCATGGAATATATATGGAAATCTTGAATGTCTATTTCCTGGCTTTCGAGTGGTTCCATAAGAGAAAGGTGAATGGGTTCTGACGTGAAGTTGGCAATTTCGGTCCAGGCGAGGTGGTTCTCGGCGTTAGTAAGGGCTTCTCGTACTACGACGCCTTGTACTTTTTGAGTTGGAATAATGATGGTTCCTTTTTCTTCTTTGACTGGAATTTTGACTTGGCTAATTGAATTTGGTTCCAAATGGATGGAATAAAATTGTGTTTTGTTTGTTTCATAATATTTGATAGGGATTGTAGAATCTTTTGTAACTAGAAGTGATTTAGGAAAGTTTAATTGGGCTTCGAAAAGTTTTAGATTATCGAGGCCAATAAGACCATCGAAAGTTTTGTGAAACTTGAAGAGATAAAATTTCATTTTGCTGTCAGAATTAAATTCTGAAAATGAAGGAATTTCAGCACAATATTTTTGGGAATAATTTTGAAAAATTGATGTGACGACGAAGGGTTCGTGTTTTATATAATTTGGAAAATATGAAGAAGCTATTTCTGGATTAAGAAATGACTTTGTGGATCCTGTATCGATTAAAAGTCGTAAAGAAGGCTCAGAAATTTCGATGTAAGGTAGCTCCTTCTTGTCGGGAAATGAATGAAGTTCAATTACGTTTCGGCTGCTTCTGGTGGGTCCTCTCGAAAATTTACGTTTTCTTCGTATTCGGTTGGTTGATTTTCGTATGTATCTTGTAGAAAATTGTCGTATTCGGGTTCATAGTAATCATTGTAGTCGGCATTCTCTTCTTGCTCATCTCCGTGGCATTGTATATTGTAAAGTTCTTCTACGGTGAATTTTGGTTGTGCTCGGTAATTTGGTGTAAATTTTTGACGGCCTCCGGTTGTGGTTTCTGATATTCCACTCATAGGTGTTGGTCTAGGCTGCTTTGGCTGTCCGGGTTTGGGTGCCCATACATTTGACTGGTTCTGGGTCCTGAATGCTGGAGGGTTTGAATTTTGTCTAAATTGGTTGAAGTTTTGTTGTCGATGGGGTTGTTGAAACTGATTCTGTGGGTAGAATTGCCTGATTGGTTGCTGCCATTGTGGAGGTGCAAAATTCTGCTGTTGATAAAATGGTTTTTGGACAGGTAAAGGCATTTGCTGTCTCTGAGGTCGGCGTTCTTGATAATTTTCGCTTCTTCCTGATGTTGAAGGTTGACTTATTTGATTTTTTTGAAGATATCTAACATTATTTTCTTCCTGTACGTATTGTATCGCCGTAGCTAAACTTCCTGGTCTCATTGCTCTGATAACGGAGCCCATTGGTTCTCGTAGGCCTGCTAAAAATGTTGTAAGAGCTTGTTGACGGAAAAATTCCTGTTTGCTTCTTTTAATGTCGGCATTTACAGTATGTAATTCTAAGTAATTGTTGATACAGCTTAAAAGTCCCATTATTTTTTCGTAAAAATGCATGATAGATTCTGTTGTTCCTTGTCTTAAATTTACTAGGTCTCTTGTAAGCGAATTTTCGTCTCTTTGGTCTCCAAAATTTTGAATTAATGCATTTTTTATTTCGTCAAAAGTTTCGCATCCATATACGGATATAACTTCTTTGGCTCTACCTGTTAATTTACTTATAATACCATGAAGCAAAAATTTATTTTGGATATTAGCTGCATTTAGTCTATCATAATAATGGTTTAGAAGTATTGTAGAAACTTTAATAAATTCATGTAATTCATTTGGGTTTCCGTCGAAATTTGGAAGAATGCATAAATTTTTCACGTCAAATTGTGGAACTGCCATATTTAAAAAAATTTCAATATATATAGTCAATAGTCAAATACGTATAGTAATTTCAAATATATCAATCTTAAACTGCTTATTATTTATCTATTAATCTCTAGTGTTTATTAATATATAGTATTTATTAAGCTATTCAAATTTTTCTTTAAATAAATTTCTAAATCTGGCTCTAAAGTCAATCTAAGGACTTAGAGGAGATATTTCTAAATTATTTTAATTTTTCTATTAATTTATTCAAATCTTTGTTTTTATCTTCTTAATCTAGCTCTGATTCAATCTAAGGACTCAGAGGAGTCTGATTTAATAATATCTCTTTCAAAAATTAATCTTCTTAATTCTAAGTAATAATAAAAATCGCTTACAGGATAAAGACGATGCCGATGTGCATTCCTTTGCTCCTGAAGGCTCCTAACTTCTATTTCTAACTGCTAATTCCCTTGGGTGAACTCTGCAACGGTTTCCCTGGGGCTGGTTCTTGGAACAGTGGACAAACACTTAAAAGTGACGAGGATCTGTAAAGACTCTTCCACTTCCGTACTGACTCTGCGCCAATTATGAATGTTCTTTGGAAAAACACTTTTTTAAAAAACTAAACTTCACAATTAAAACTTTTATTTCGACAAACAAAGATTTTAGATACAACTCAATAATTTAAAATCAGACTTTACTTTAACATTTAAATTAGACTTTTATTTAGAGATTTTAATCAGACTGAAAAATATTGATTTTTACATGGTGTTTTATAATTTTATAATTGCTGATCTTGCTGTCCAATACGTCGCAATTAGGTCCAGAATGTTCAACGCTGCGACGCGGCGTAGCCTCGTGTTGATTCCACGTGGTAGAATATACTGGATGGTAGCGGTCGTTGTACTATAACTCGTATCTCGCTTAGTTTGAACATAATCGACCTTTAATATTGCTCATTTTAAAGGTCTTTTCAAGCAATACAAAAGATATTGGGAGCATTATACACCTAAAATCGACCGTTTCTCTGTTATTTCAAGTTGAATAGACCAATTTGAACATGTACCAAAAAAACAAACTCTTTTCACCTACCTCTTTTTTGTGTTATAACTAGAAGATTTATGAAAGTAAGTGTCTCTTTGTTTTTTATGAGCTACAAAAATATTTTATATAGTTTTTTGTTAGATGCATAGTTTTTAAGGTATTCGCCAAAATCCGTGCGAAAAGGTGTCATTTTTCAATCAAAATGGCCAATTTTCAACCACGAATAACTCAAAAAGTATTGAGATTTCAAAAAAATATATAGGACCGTTTTTGCTTAGAATTAGATTCTCTAGCGAATTCCGTAGTTATTTTAACTAAAAAATTTTCCACCCTTGAGGAGGGTGGGAACCACCTCCAAGATAAAAGCAAATATCGGCATAGGGTAGACTTTGAATTAGAAGATAAGTAGAGCTATTCCCAAAATTTCATTAAAATCCATGCAGTAGGATAGAATTCGGAGGTAATATCCTATTCTTGCTCCCATTGACTGGCGTATAAATAAGGTTGTACGAAATTAATCATTATAAGATAGAATTAGAATGGTATACTAATGGTATGGAATAATAAAAAGGGATTAAAGATAACAAAAGCCAGATTTAGTACTAACAGCAAGACTGATAATCTATTTGCTGAGGTTATTCTAACTAATATTCACTGCAAAAGCAACGCAAAAGCGTTTAATTAATTAATACGATTAATTAGTCAGGAAACAAAGTCTATGAAAATAATATAGAACTGACTAGGAAACATAGAACTATAGGTTGTTATACACAATGGCACACATTGTGTGAGAACCAAATTTTGTCAAGGTGGAAGATTTTAAATAGGTACCTAAAAGTTACCTAAAAGTTAAACTAACAAATGGGGTAACCCCTTCCCAGAAATTCAACAACGAGTAGACGGAGAACTGTTCTGAAACGGAATTGAGTTGAGAGTATATCACAACTGTTCAACTCACGGTATTTTATGGCACCGAAACCTTGGTTAGGAACCAAAAAATTGCTTGATACCTCTGAAACTATTGGCTATGCTAGGATGGTTTAAATAAAAGACGATGTATTGATTAGTATCCAAAGACAAGGGAAAGACTAAACAATACTTACTCTATGTTAGAAGTGGCTGAAGTCACTAGTCGATACGGACAAGGAACGGAAAGTGACCAACCAATACTTGGTTTCCGACGGAAAGGACGGTTTGGTATTTGATCAACTCGGGTCTACCCCAAAATCCCGACGGCCAAAATACCGACACGCCAGAATCCCGACAGGCCAGAATCCCGACATATAACTGATAAGTTTCTTTTTAACATATAATTACATTTATTTCTGGTTTTTGTTTATGGCAATAAGTATTTACCATTTAATATGAACTAATTTTCTATTTAAAATTTTTAACATGGGTATATGAATTAAATTATTTTATCTACTCTATGTCATATTATGTATAAGTTTTAGTTTGTGAAAACTGTCATTATAGATAGCAGTGCGTGAAGGATTTAAAAGTGTGCGTGAAGTAACAATGTATTTTAAATGGAATTTACTTTTTCGCACTGTTTTTAATTTTCGCGTTGTCATGGTGACAATCCTTAACTTTCGCGTTGTCATGGTGAGGACAATATGAGCAATGACTTACAACAAAATTTTTGACGGTTTTGTGGTTTGAAAGTAGTTAGAATTTTTAAATGTCAAAGTTCTAAAAATTGAAGAATAGAAATGAATTCCAGTGACGAAGAGTTACAGCTTTTTTTATTTGTTTATCGTAGATAAAATATTGTATGAAACTGTGCGTGAAGTACTTTTTGCGAACTTACGCGAATTATAGCACTCGCTACGTTGTCGCTCTGGCTCTAAAAATCGCGTGCGTTCGCAAAAAGCATACTTCACGAACTGTTTCATAAATAACTATTTTTGCCAATATATAGTTCAATAATATTATATGTATGTATAATCAAATCCTGAATTCAAGTTTACTTTCATTTAATAGATTGATATTATGTTACTTACAACTTTCCATTTCAGTAAGTTTAGCTTTTATATTATAAAATGAAGTGTTTAATGATGTTTTCTTTTAAAATACATAATAATTAGTACCCGTACTAATTAGTAAGTAATTAATTTTTCAATTTCAATACTCTATATGATTTGGTATTGCATTTGAAAAGGAAACAATAAATATTCAAAATGTAGTGGTCGGGATTTTTGCGTATGCGAGGATTGTTGCATGTCGGAATTTTGGGCTGTCGGGATTCTGGCGTGTCGGTGTTTTGGCCGTCGGGATTTTGGCTGTCGGGATTTTGGGCCGCACCGGATCAACTCAAAGAACCTGGTTATGAGCTCTTACCAGATCAGTACTCCAGCTTGAACTCCCAATAAAGTTGGCTTTTGATCAATACTCAAAGGCCCGGTGGAATTCTTACCAGATCAGTTCCCCGGTCAGAACTCGGTTCTGTGTTCATCATCACATTGTTTGATTTGCTTGTCTAGAAAATGCTAAGAAGAAATGCGTTCAATGTGCTTCCCCGTTTAGGATTTTGTCCTCTTCAGGGTTTGAGGTGAATGTTTAGTGTTGGCAGCAAAAGCAAACAGTCCGAAAAACACACTGGGGCAAGCGCCGTGTCCTGGTGTTCTTGGATCCTGGGTTATGCCGGACGGTGGTGTCCAGAAGGCTAAGAAGTCAACAGAGAAGAAAGTTTGTTGCGGTGGACGGCGTTTTATATCGTTACCGCTGCTCCACCTCCAGCCCGCATCGATGATAATAGTATGTTGTCGGTGGGTACGTACAGAGAGATGGCAAGCCGGCGATAAGTGATGGCGATGCCACTGTTATAAAGTACCAATTTTATAATTATATTTAGAGATTGGTATAATTTTGTCAGGAAAACAAAATGGTAATTAGATATTACTTTTTCAAATTACCTACATACGCTTTTACATACGGAAATCTCCACAATCTGCAGAACATCATATAGTTAGAAATCATCTTTAAACAGCTTCAATATTTTCAGGGATAACTTTAGAAGAATGTCCATTTCCAGTTCTTCCATCAATTTTTCTATATCTCCGAAAATTGCTTAAAATTTGCACACTATTAGTCATTAATTTTAGTCAAAAATTAGTTAACGTTCTTGAGTTCTTGAAATGAAAACTGCTATCCGCTATTAAGTTTTAAATCAACACTGAAATTAATAAACTTAACCGCAAAAGTTTTGCACCACCAAAATTATTTATGCTGATTCATTATGCTCAAAGTTGATTGACGGTTTCCGCTAACTTTTTTTTATTATTTTAGATTTTTCTTTGGTATTTACACTATTGGGCAAAGATTAGCTCAAACTTCTTTTTTGAGCTTATTCCAGGAGGGTGGAAGAAAAGAAATGTTAGGCTATTTGATTTTGATCTATGGAGTTTCAGACAGCAATAACCATAGTTTCTATACTAGACAGAAACAGGAAGCATCTGGCGAATTCTTAGTTGCCTACCGACAATATCCCAAAAGTGTTCAATAGGATTCATGTCGGGCCTGTGAGGAGGCCAATTCAATATCTGAATATTTATCTCACTTAAATATTGAATAAGACGAAATTATTTCCTAGAAAAGGTGCGAAAGGAACAACATGTGCAAAGAAAAAACATTTACGTAATATACCTTTCGCTATTTAAAGAGACTTCGCGTAAAGACACAAAATATGTTCTTGCTGTCAAGGAAGTTTCACCCAAAACATCACAGAGCCTCCATTAAACAATCTCATCTCTTTTAAGTGGCGCTGTACAAAACTCTCACCTGGTCGACAAATAACTCTTATAAATATCGATCAGATCTACACACACCGGCAAAATTAGCCGAACATGTTTGATGTCTTTAATTTCCTAAACCACTGGTCCGATTTGAGTGATTCTTTTAGTATGTTATAGCATTATTATTTTAGAATATCGTTGTAATAATATTGTTGCTAGACAGGTAAATATCATTTTATACCGGGTGTACCAAGCATACTGTGTTTTTTTCTTAAAGTTCTGTGGAACATCCTGTGGAATATTCTAGCATATGTAAAATATTAAAATTAATACTCAATTGTAGACTTAGGCTTTCTTAACATTTTCCTTTTTGATTCATTTACTTATGTAAGATAATAAAAAAAGTTATGTGCGTTAACAACTATCCATGTTTTTCATCAATAAATCCTCATAGTAGGGGAGGAAACTATACTAAATTTTCAGTTACTCGAGCGTTATGGGGACCTATTGGATTGTGAAGATTATGTGCTAAAATCAGAAAAAGGTTAAGTTAAGTTTTTCATAAAGTGGGGGACTTTTCATTTTTTAATTTAATTTTCCATTTGAAACAATCATTTTTCTCCGATTATAGCGCTATCTATCCATAATTCGAAACAATGTGTCGAATAAAAGTTGCTTATTTTTACGTAAAGAATCCAAATCTGAAATAAAAATTGGGGGCTCCTATTTAAGATATTCAATTTAATCCCCCAACCCACCTCCGTGGGGGCTCGTGACACCCCACGGAGAGGGGTAAGGGGTAAATTAAAAATTTTAAATACGAACCCTGTGATATTTCGCGAAATGAACATCAGATCGTAAAACGGCAAAATACACATATTCAATATTTTTCAAAAATCTACCGAATGGCACCAAACACGACCCCCCACGGAGGTGGGGTGGGGGGGTTACTTTAAAATCTTAAATAGGAGCCCCCAATTTTTATTGCAGATTTGGATCCTTGACGTAAAAATAAGCAACTTTTATTCGCAACATTTTTTCCAATTATGGATAGATATAGCCTATATTTCCTATAATAGGAAAAAACGATTGGTGGAAATGGAAAATTATATTAAAAAATTGATAGTCCCACACTTTATGGAAAACTTAAATTAACTTTTTTTGGTTTTAGCACCCACTCTTCACAATCCAATAGGTCCCCATAACACTCGAGTAACTGCAAATTTATCATACTTTGCTCCCCTATTATGAGGATTTATTGATAAAAAGCATGGCTAGTTGTTAAAGCACATAACTTTTTTATTTTCCAACATAAGCAAATGAATCAAAAAAGGAAATATTAAGAAAGCCTAAGTCTACAATCGAATTTTATATATGCTAGAATATTCCACAGGGTGTTCCGAATTTTAAGAAAAAAACACAGTATGATTGTAACACCCGGTATAAAATGACATTTACCTAACTAGCAACAATATTATTACACCGATATTCTTAACTAATAAGGCTATAACATACTAAAAGAATCACTCAAATCGGACAACTGGATTAGGAGATTCGAGACATCAAACATGTCACATTTTTAAGGTGTTCGGCTAATTTTGACGGTGTGTGTATCTACGTTATGTGTTTTTCTGTTACGTTTTGTTAACTGTTGTAATTTTCATTGTTAATTTAATATTGTTTCGGCTAAAATACATGTGACAGAATAAAATCGTATATTTTCTTTATTTTTAAAAATATCAGGGAAATTAAAACAACAAAACGTTCACATTACAAAGACTACAACCTGATTTTAATGTATACTTCACTTGGGCCTTGTCTTCCCTACACGGTGTCTCAAACTTAACATTTCTTTTCGTCCACCCGGTATAAGCTCAAAAAAGAAGTTGGGGTAACCCTTTGCCAAACAGTGTAAATACCAAAGAAAAATCTAAAATGATAAAAAAAATTAGCGGGATCTGTTAATCCGTTCACGAGAAAATCAACTTTGAAAATAAGGACAATTTTTGGTAGGCCAGGAACCGAAGCTTTTTCACCTCGCAATTTTTACAGAATATTCGATCGATTTGCTTCAAAATTCGAGAATAAGTAGTGGATATCCAACGATCAAATCTATATGATGCCGAAAGGCGATTTTAGCATGGGGGTGGTTGCCATCCCATCTCGGGGGTGGAAATTTTTTATTATATTTTGACCGCAAATGTTGATAAAAACATTAATTCTAAGCAAAAATGTTCTACAGTCGGAAAAATGAAGGAATACCCATGAACGAACATATAAAACACGCTGTATTTTCCTGTTACCGTGTCACAAAGACAATTGCCCAGCGCAAGTACATGTAATAATAATTATTACATGTACTTGCGCTGGCCAATTTTTTGTGTGACACGGTGTCAGGAAAATGCAGTGTGTTTTATATGTTCGTTCATGGGTATTCTTTAATTTTTCCTACTGTATACGTTTTTAGTGTAAGTTTTATATTGAAAGTGATTTGATTTTAGAAAGTGTTAGTTTTATATCGAAAAAATCAATGTTTTTCGATATGCTCATTTACGATTCACTCAATTTTTGCCGTACAAAAAATTTTTTCAAACCAAGTTCTTGGGAACTAAATAAGCTACAATTTCATATTTAAACATTTTTTCGTATCTCTGATGCTAATCTTTCTATTCTGAAGAAAATGACATTTTTGCCAAAACTACAAAAATTCGTTATTCGCTTTTAACTCCAGTTTATTAAAAACTAATCATTCTAAGCCAGTCAAACTTCTAGAATCTATTAATAACACAAAAATAAATAAGAATGAATGAGGCCAATGACTAAAACACCGCTAACTTACATTATTATGCTTCCAACTGATTTCCCCATTTTTGTTTTTCAAAAAAATATATTGATTTTTTAACCGTAACTTTTTTATTTTTTACTTTAGAAAGTTTGATAAAAAATAATTTTGTAGGTTTTTACAAGATATATAAGCCTATTAATATTAAATCTTTTTAAAATCCTCAGTCGCAAAAAGAGGTGACTTTGAAAGGGTTGGTAAAGGTGGTTTTTGCATGTTATTACAAGTTTTAATAATTGTCAATGGCTCACTCAATTTTTGCCGTAGAAAAAATTTTTGCAAACCAAGTTCTTGGGAAGTAAATAAGCTACAATTTCCAAACTACACAAATTCATTATTCGCTTTTAACTCCATTGTTTTTAAAACTAATCATTCTAAGCCGGTCAAGCTTCTAAAACCTATTAATACATAAATAAAAAATACCAAATAAGGTCGATGATTAATTTTAATTAGGGTGGTGATTAGGAGGTTGCTTCCGAACACTTTTTCGCTGAAAAAAATAGGGATTGATATTCTTTTCATTATAAGTCTTTAAGTCATTATAAACTTAATTTTTGAGCTAGAGACTTTTTTTTATTTTTGGAGATAGATATTTTTAAATACTTTAAATTAATTAGAAAAAGTTGTCCTCGAAAAATGCATAATGTTCCCGTCTTTTGTCTTTGAAACTACAATATTAATTTAGCATTTGACGAAGACGAGCCAACATATAATAAAGTATAGCTCGATTACTATTGGTCTTAAAGAAAATTTAAAATGACAGTTTTGTTTATTTTTTCAGAAGGTACATTTTTGTTAAGTAAAGTTGTTTTGATAAGACGCAAACTTTTCGAGTTATTAGCAGAAAACTTGTTAAAAACATTGATTTTTTTGATATAAAACTAACACTTTCGATAGCGAATAAATCGAAAACTATCAATTTTATCAAAAAAATGTATAGAACGTTTTTTGCTTAGAAGAATGTTTTTACGAACTTTTGCGGTCAAAATATACTTAATAAAAAAATTCCACCCCTGAGATGTGGTGGCAACCACCCCCATGGTAAAAGCGCCTTTCGGTATGATATAGATTTTGATCCTTGGACTATCCACTACTTATTCTCAAATTTTCAAGCAAATCGATCCATTCTGTGAAAATTGCGAGGTTTTGTCCTATTTTAAGCTTCATTACTTGGACTATGGTGGGGAAAAGCGTAGTTTGTGGTTAAGTTTATTATGAAATAAAATAAAATTTTTGCTTTTTGCTGTGCTGTATACCATTTATGAATTTAATTTGCATAGAAAATGTTTGCAAAATATACATATACAGATAAGCCGTATTTTAAAATGTCAAATCACAACAACTGTCATAGAGGTAAAATTTAATGGTTAGATAAATTGCCGACCTATGTTATTTTAATTAATGTGTCACAATATTAAGTGTCTAATTAACAGCCCACTCAAATTACGTTTTTTTTTTCGATGGACTGCTATAAATAGGCCTGTCTCTTTTTTGGATAACTAAAATTAGATTAGATTTTATTTTAACATAATTACATCTAACAGTATTTGATCCAGATATGTTTCATATCGGAATGTTTCAGCTTAACCGACTTGGATGGAGTAACTATTGTTGTCTTGGTCTATATAAACTGACCTATTTATAAGACTATTTTCAACTGAAATTAAAAGTATTATATTGTATGCCCCGTTAATAATTCGTTCTTTATGAAAACTAACAATACGTCATATATGATCCGTAACAGCTTAAAACTTAAATGTTCGGTGAATGAGTTATAGTCCAGGGCGCATCTGTTTTGAGATGGACGTTGAGAGGTGACTCAAATTTTTTTGCAGAAATTGCTTGAAAATAACTCAAATAATAATATTTGAGTTATCCTCCCACTCAAAATGGTCCAGAACATTGTTCAAATAATCAAAATGTCAAAATATGAAGGAAACATTCGATTTTTTTATTGTTCTTTTGATTATAACTTTAAAACTATTCATTTCTGAGAAAAGTTGTACTAACATAAAAGTTGCGTAACTAAATTTCCTACAATATAGAATTGGTTAAAAATTTAAAAAATAGTCACCCTTGTTGCAAACTAGCAATACTTGCGAAAAACCATACAAAAACAAGTATTCGCATTTTATGTTTCTCAACCATTTATTCTAAACTAAGGACCTTCATATTTTAACCAGAAAAACTTTATGATATAGTAAAATAATACTGTAAATTTCATTAAGATCGGTTTAATAGATTTTGCAATCCAGCTTTCGCAAAAAAAATCATTTTTTAAAAATATTGCAGGACTGAAAATAAAGCAGATAGAAAGTGGAATTTTTTTTTGCTTATAGAAGTGTACTGTACCTTTCATTTGCAATTTGCAAAATTAAAATCGATTAATTACCACAGCGTCATAGACAAGGCGAAAACGGCGGATTCGAAGGGAAAAATATTCCCATGAGATTTTTTTGCATAATCACATTCGTGAGACATTCCAGAATAAGGTCCAAGAAGTCGCCCAAGTGAAAAGTGGGCCAATTTTTTTTTAACAATTTTTTTTTTAATCAAATTGCAAGAATCAATATTTTTGGCCCGAACAATTTTTTCTTTAATTTTTTGGGCCATTCTGGACAAAAAAGGTCTCTTAAAATTTTTCTCTAAAGTTGATCATTTTCGACTTATAAGCAATTTAAAATTGGCGATTTTCAAGGCTTAATAACTCGGTTAAAAGTTATTATTATGAAAGTCAATATATGACTAAATCAAAGTTTGAAGCCCCCCCTACAAGATCCTGAAGAAATTTTTGTCATTATTTTATTACTAAGCTGTTATTTTTAAGTAATAATAATAAGCGCAATGCACGTGTGCGAGGCTGTAAATGCTGAGTGCGAGAGAGAAGCTATTCCAGCAGTCCAATTGTGCATCTTACTCGCACTCACATTTACAGCAGCGTCAATACGATACAACCACTCATTGTTATTAATTAAAAATAACAGCTTAGTAGTAAATTAATGACACAGATTTCTTCAGGATCATGTAACGGCGACTTTAAACTTTGATTTAGTCACTTTCTGACTTTCAAAATAATAATTTTTGACCGAGTTATTAAGCCTTAAAAATGTCCATTTTCGCGTTTTTCAAATTTTAACTTGCTTATAACTCGAAAAAGATCAACTTTAGAGAAAAATTATAAGAGACCTTTTTTGTCCAGAATGGTCCAAAAAACATAAAAAAAATAGTCCGGGCCAAAATATTGATTTTTGCAATTTGATTAAAAAAAAATTGTTAAAAAAAAATTGGCCCACTTTTCTCGTGGGCGACTTCTTGAACCTTATTCTGGGATGTCTCACGAATGTGATTATGCAAAAATATCTCATGGGAATATTTTTCCCAACGAACCCGCCGTTTCCGCCTTGTCTATCAGGAATTTTTTTAAATAAACATTAATTTTTGGTGATACGCGCAGGACAGCGGTGTTCGATTCACACAAGTTGATTTCCACCAAAACTTCTTCCAATCTATATCTAATATATTATTTTCTTACTCTATATTTTGTTGTATTTTAATATTTTAATTCCACAAAAATCAAACTAATTTTATTATTGTTTGTGAAGTATTGTTTAAACAATTGCATATGTTTAAAAATAATAAACTTTTATTCTCTAAGTTAAAATATATGAACAAAGAAAGTTTTTGCTAAAAAAGTGTTATTTCAAAGGATAGAGTATGTGTTTTTATTTTGCAATAAACAAATTTATTTATTTATATCGAAATGTACTACAAATTAAAATGTATCCATCATTATCAAAGGTCATTGGAATGCCCAATCAGAGCAAACTATCCGCTGTCCTGCACGTAGCACCAATAATAATTAATATTTATTTAAAACAATTCCTGACGCAGTGGCAGTTAATCGATTTTAATTTTGCAAATTTAAAATGAAAGCCACAGTACACTTCTATATGCAAAAAAATTCAACTTGCTATCTGCTTTATTTTCAGTCCTGGAACATTTTGATAAAATGAATTTTTTTTGCGAAAACTGGATGGCGAAATTTATTTTGCAAAATCTATTAAACCGATCTTAATGAAATTTACAGTATTGTTCTACTGTATCACAAAGTTTTTCTGGGTGAAACATGAAGGTCCTAAGTGTAGCATAAATGGTTGAAAAACGCAAAATGCGAATACTTGTTTTGTATGGTTTTTTCGCAATTATTGCTATTTTGCAACAAGGGTGACTATTTTTTAAATTTTTAACCAATTCTATATTGTAGGAAATTTAATTACGCAACTTTTATGCCAGTACAACTTTTTTTGAAAATGAATACTTTTAAAGTTATAATCAAAAAACGAAGAAAAAAATCGAATTTTCCCTTCATTTTTTGACATTTTAATTATTTAAACAATGTTCCGGACCTTTTTGAGAGGGAGGATAACTCAAATATTATTATTTGAGTTATTTTCAAGCAATTTCTGCAAAAAAATTTGAGTCACCTCTCAACGTCCAAATGTACTACAGTCGAACCCGCTTATTAGAATACCGCTTATAGGAATATCCCGGATTATGGAATAAAAATTCGAGGTCCCGAAACGTTTCCATTTACTCCTTAATATATTTATCCGTTTATTGGAATAGGATTTAGTAAGATGGTACCGCTTTATAGAATATTCTTCATATCAACGAATAAATTTTTACCTACAATTTCCTAAAAAATTTAAATTATGTCTGGTATTACGGATTGTCGACAAAGACCTCGAAGGCCTTTAGTGCTGTTTAATATATTTTTGGGGTTTGTCAAGTAATACCTACACTTTATTACTTTATTACTTTGTTATGACTACGAATTCAATCGTTCGCCGACACAGGTCATAAAATAATTTCATTTGTCTGCAAATTTCTTTACATATTACCGCCCATTTGCCTGATATAAAAACATTTTTAGAAACAGCTAATCTGCTATCCTGACCGCTCGTAGGTAAGAAGTTTTCTGAAGGGGTACAATCCAATGGAAATTTTTGTAATTTTTATAATTTAGAGCAACAACTAATTAGTGGTTTATGTAACAAAAAAAAAACAGTACAATTACCTATTATTTTTCTTTCAAGGCAAAATAAGTAACTCTTTTATATGTATTTTAATAAGAAAATATTTACATATCTATATTTATATTGTATACATTTCATATTAATTCCTCTATGTATCCACATTATATAATGCAATTTGGTTTTTAATAAATAAGTATCTAATCGTTACACTACTGTATCTATTATTGACATAAAAAGACCTAAAACCATATACATATACATGATAACATAGTTATGTACTATCATTACGTACATTCGATACATTTATTTCGGCTAGCTACCAACGATCGGCTATTAGAATATCCCGGTTATAAGAATATTTTTACTTGGCACGAAGGCTATTCCAATAAGCGGGTTCGACTGTATTAATATTTTTACAGATGCGCCCTGGTCTATTACTGATTTCACGTTTAATTTAATTCATGTGTATTATTTTCAGGCTGTTATTAATCTGCGCTAAGGTAGGGCCATGTACAAAAGTGATTCTGCTATCATGCCGCCATCAAAAAAAGTCAGTTGGAGACATCAAAAAATTATCCATAGAAAGCAATGACTAGATGGTGTCACTAATTTCAACGTGAAATTACGATGCTGATATTGTCTATAAAGGTTGTTATTAGGACATCCAGTCGTATAAAATAGTCTAGGGTTCAGAGGTCGTATTTTCGAATTCATTGGAGCGTATTTCACATACGAAATTAGAAGAAATTCGCTCGAAATCCAATTTTTTGTATTTTCGAATACTGCGTATACAAATTTTTTCGTACATGGCGACTCGAATGGGTCTGAACCCACGGTTCTTAGACATTTACTACGGTTGCCTACTCTGACTGTGGTGGGGAAACTTAAATGTGTGACATACGTCACAAGAGTACACAAACCCATTTTTTTTGTTGCGGTAATGACCTTCAATCTTCGAATGTGTATTATTGTGTTTGTATGTGTATTATTTATGTTATTATTTATCTTCTATATATCCTAGTCTACTTTATAGTTTTGTATTAGAAATTTTGATGTTGCTTTCCGTAAAAACTTATTTTGAATTATCCATGAAAAGTTATTTATTATAGTTGTACACCGTACCTATTGTAGGAGCTTAAATAAGAATATATACTTATAAGGTAGGTTAAAACGTTAAAATTTCGTTATGTATTAACGTAATAATAATGTTAATGAAATTTTAGAATGCCAGGTACAGGCTGTAGTGTGGCCAAATTTATTACCTATTATTTAAATTCTTACAATAAATTATACAAGTAGTTCTAATCCACATAATCCTAGCTGACCTCTAAGGACGGTATGTATTCAATAGTTAATCCAGTATTGATGGAAATTCAGTACAAGCGACAAATTCTCAGTGTAGAATGGAGATTGTCCTAGATTTCCGTAAATCATGCATTAACCGTTGGATAAACGTGAACAACCGGTCCTGATTAATTTTAAGTACCAAACCACCCAAATATCAACAGTTTTACATTATTAGGTATTATAATCCACTGAACATTTTTATTTCACAACTATCTTTACTATTTTCCATACATTAAAGACATAAAAATATCGATTAATCATATTACGATTCAAATTACTGTACTCTCGTGACGTAATCGCGGGCTTAATGTTCATTGGTTAGTCGGAGTAGGCAACCGTTGTAAATGTCTAAGAACCGTGGTCTGACCTATATTTCAGTTGTCACTGGGCCCGTGTAGCCAGATAATATTTCAGCTGATAGTTTTTAATTGTTGTATACAATATTTTTACTTTGAAGCTACATTTTAACATTGGATGCATCTCAATAAAATCGATCAGCTCTTTTTTTGTTCGACCGATACTAAACCACCATATTTCATGCCCTTTTTTACTCCTTTCAGCTAATTTACAAGAATCGAATTATTTTAGATAACAAAATTACCATAAAATAGGTTAGGTAAAACTGTCTATTATTCTTTTTTTTTTTTAATATTTGAGTTTTGGTTGTTCGAATTTGCAGTTGCCGGTGTAAATTCTTCTCGTATACGTATAACATTTCGAAGGACGTTCAAAAATATACATTTAGATCGAATAAAAATGGCATACATTTTTATTTGCTTTACATTTAGATTCGTACACAAAAATTTTCATTCGAGTTAACTCGTATACGAAAAAATTCGAAAATACGACCCCTGGGCTGTGTCGATCAAAGTCCACGGAGTTTCAAAGTGTATTCGTATGTATTTTTTAGACGTCGATTCGAATTTCAATCAGGGGTCGTATTTTCGAATTAAATCGAATTTTTTCGTATACGAGTTAACTCGAATGAAAAATTTCGCATACGAATCTAAATGTGTATTTTTGAATGTCATTCAAAATGATATACGTATACTATAACGAGGAGAATTTGAACCGGCAACACTGCAAATTCGAACAACCCAAACTCAAATAAAGAAGGAAAAGAAGAATGAAGAAAAAAAAAGAAGAATAATTGACAGTTTTACTTAACCTATTTTATGGTAATTTTGTTATCTAAAATAATTCGATTCTTGTAAATTAGCTGAATGGAGCAAAAAAGGGCATGCAATATGGTGGTTCAGTATCGGCCTAACAAAAAAAGAATTGAGCGAATTTATTGCGACGCATCCAATGTTAAAATGTAAGTTCAATGTAAAAATACCGGGTGTCCACTTATATTTTCCCCCATTTTTACTGCTTATAACTTCTAAACGGTTCAAGATAGAAATATGCGGTTTTCGCTAAAATGTTTTATTTTAGTAACAGTTTTGTCTGAATTGATTGAATTTTTTATATTGCTTTCAAATACGAAAAAAAATGGCGGATTTTTGAAAAAAACGTTGTTGACTTTTTTTTAATGGAAAACCCAGTATATTTTTTTGTAAATTAAAAGAAAGGTCATTCGCCTATCCAGAGATATAAAGTTTTTCCAAATCGGTTGTCAAATCACTGAGTAATTAATTTTTAAAATGAGAGGTGCAACGTGGATATCACATACGTAAATAACATTATAAGCAAATTGATATTGCACATTGCACCTCTCATTTTAAAAATTAATTGCTCAGTCATTTGATAACCGTTTTTAAAAAATTTTATATCGCTGGATAGGTAAATGACCATTTTTCAAGTTACGAAAAAATATACTGGGTGTTTTAATAAAAAAGTCAACAACGTTTTTTTTAAACACCGCCATTTTGTATTTAAAAGCGATATAAAAAATGGTCATGTACCTAAAAACTTGAAAAAACGTTCATTTACCTATTCAGCGATATAAAATTTTTCAAAATCGGTTGTCAAATGACTGAGCAATTCATTTTTAAAATGAGAGATGCAATGTGGAAATCACATATGTACCGGGTGTCCCAATAAGAATGGCTCTCGGGCATATCTCAGGAACCGTTTATAGTAGAGCTTTGAAATAAAAATTTTTATAACAAAAGTTGCCTCAGGAAAAGCCTGGAAATTATTTTCATAATTGTGGGACCACCGCTAGAGGGCGTAATTGATTATCAAAAATTAAAAAATCTAAATTTTACAAAATTTTCCTAATGAAGGGGCACTGGAAATCTGATCGTCGTATTCTTCATAAAATTCTACGCATATTTGATTTGACAAGTTTAGGTCTACCTTTGGAAATAAGAGGTGGGGGTGAGTGGGAACCTTGTTATGAAAAACTGGCTGTGAGTCCGGTTCTGCTTAATCAAATTTTGCAAACTTGGTCTTGTTGAAGACAGATCTTTTTCGTTAATGTAAAAGTTATGATTTCGAACCAACTTACTGAGTAATATGCCAGCTAGAAGGAGTTATTTAATTTTTTTCAGAAATCTAGTGTTCCTTGGAAAATATTAAATACAAACATGCATTTTTAATATTATATTACAAAATTAGACAAAATTAGCAACAGAATAGCGAAAACCGCATGTTAATACCTTTTTTCTATCTCGAGATATCTTACAAAACGTGTAAATTTAAAAACATAACTGTTACTGTCACCGGTAAACCAAATTCATTAAAAGTAGTGTGCTATGGAAACAACAGAGAAACATTTTCCAGCTGTCAACGTATATTAGGTCTTTTCAACGATTCTCATTTGTTTCGAGCCTCGTTCATATCTCGTATATTAATATTATACACGGATTATACGGCATATGACAGAGGCTCGAAACAAATGAGAAGCGTTGAAAAGCCTATTACAAAGAAATAAAAACAACTATTTAGTGATGACATAAACGTTCAAATTTTTGCCCATCATTTTCGTTGCAAACATTTACTCTTTCAAGAGTAGATTGAACAGCAGTCTCAATTTCTGCTCTCGATATGCTTTGAATGGCGTTTAGTATTCTCTGGATAATGTATTCTAGAGTAGTGTATGATGGGCAACAATTTGAATATTTAGGTCGTCACTAAGTAGTTCTTTTTGTTTTGTGTTATATTTAATTTTATTAGTATTGTTTCTCTTTATATTGTTGTTTTAATTAATTATATTTTTATACGTTGACATCTGGAAAATGTTTTTTTGTTTTTTTCCACAGCACACTACTTTTCATTAACTTAGTGTACCGGTGATAGTAACAGTTATGTATAAAATTTACACGTTTCTCGAGATATCTTGAGATAGAAAAAAGGTATCGACATGCGGTTTTCGCTATTCTATTGCTAATTTAATCTAATTTTATAAAGTATGATTAAAAATGCATACTTGTATTTAATATTTTCCAAAGAAAACTAGATTTCTGAAAAAAATTAAATAACGCCTCCCAGCTGGCTTATTACTTATTTGGATGGTTCAAAATTATCACGCTTACATTAAATAAAAAGATCTGTCTTCAACAAGACCCAGTTTTCAAAATTTGATTTAGCAGAACCGGACTTACAGCCAGTTTTTCATAACAAGGTTCCCACTCACCCCCACCTCTTATTTGCAAAGGTAGAGTTAGACTTAAATCAAATATGCGCAGAATTTGATGAAGAATACAATAATCGGATTTCCAGTGCCCCTTCATTGGGAAAATTTTGTAAAATTTAGATTTTTTTATTTTTGATATTCAATTACGCCCTCTAGCGGTGGACCCACAATTATGAAAATAATTTCCAGGCTTTTCCTGAGGCAACTTTTGTTATAAAATTTTTTATTTCAAAGCTCTACTATAAACGGTTTCTGAGATATGGCCGAGAGCCATTCTTATTGGGACACCCGGTACCTATGTTATTTAGGGATGTGATATCCATGTTGCACCTCTCATTTTAAAAATTAATTACTCAGTGATTTGACAACCGATTTTGAAAAACTGTATATCGCTGGATAGGTGAATGATATTTCTTTCAATTTACAAAAAAATATACTGGGTGTTCCATTTAAAAAAAGTCAACGTTTTTTTCAAAAATCCGCCATTTTGTTTTACGTATTTGAAAGCGATATAAAAAATTCAATCGATTCAGACAAAACTTTTACTAAAATAAAACATTTCAGCGAAAACCGCATATTTCTATCTTGAGCCGTTTAGAAGTTATAGAATAGAATAGAATAGAAATATGCTTTATTGTCACTGAAAATACAAATTTTATGGACAAAGCTTAATTAAAGTCAGAAAAAATAAATAAATAATATCTAACAATAACAATAACAAATACAATTTTCTGAAATTTGATAAATCGTCAATATACGCAGTTAAAATGGGGGAAAATATAAGTGGACACCCGGTATTGTCTACAAAAACGATTAAAAACTATCAGCTGAGATTTTATCTGACGTACACGTCAGTTAATGACAATAATTACTTTAATCAACTTTAATTCGTATACGAGCATCACAATTCGAATGGTTTTGACCCATTCGAGTCGTCGTATACGAAAAAAATTCGTACACGAAGTATTCAAAAATACAAGAAACTGGATTTCGAGCGAATTTGTTCTAATTTCGTATGCGAAATGTGCTCGAATGAATTCGAAAATACCACCCCTGGTCTTTGGGTCGGAAGTGACGGGAGTTTTTTATAAACAATTTAGTTGTTTAAATGACTAGGTATAATTCGTAAACTAACAAATATAAATCATTTTTACATAATGTAATTTGTTTTTTTTAATCCTAGAAAATAATGTTTGGTAAACCTTGATCCAATAATTAGAACCGAAGATATTGCAAAATTATTGCACAAACATTGCAAAATTAAAAGAAAAAGTTAAAATTAAAGGAAAACTACATCTTTAAAACTAAACCTTAATTATAACCTAAATATTATTTGTAACAAAGTTATAAAAATAAATGTACCTATTTATTTTGTTGTGAATGATGGTAGAGAAAATCAGGTAAACTATTCGCATTTAATTGTCATTATGATGCTCGTTGGGTAATATACTATTAAAGTGCGCCCTTTTACGAGTGTTATTTGAAACCTCATACTGGGGAAGCAGATGTTAGGTGTTTTATTCTAAATAAGGTTATATGGACCTGACAACAAAGGGTTTAGTTTTGAATTCGAGTCGTTCTTGACTAATACCTTGTCAACTAGTTTATAATATGTTATTTTACCCGTTTTGGCATCATATTATGCTTCCTCTCTAATGTGTTTTGAGAGTGTTAGTGTTTCTCTGGTCCCGTTTCTGTATAATATGTAGTTATATTCGTTTTAGTTCCATTGGAAACAAAGTTGTACATTGTTTGTAAACAGTCTATAGGTTTTTCCGAACACTAACTCGAATGGTGTGTAACCGGTTACTGAATGCACCGAAATTTATGAAAAACAGTAATATTGTACCCACGTACTCCAATTTGTCGAGAATTTTTAAAGTTAGATCCTAAGATACCCCTTTAAAAGCTTTTATGTATTTTCTAAAGCTCCAACTGGCGCGTGATAATACGTTGTGGAGTTTAGTTGTTTTATTTACTGCAATGAGCATGTCTCCTTTAATATTACTGCCATAAACTCTGTGCCTTGGTCTGTTACAATAATTCCTCTGAGTACTCGATAACTCAAAATGAAATTTTCTATCAAGTGAATTCTGGTTAAAACGAGCCCCGCACTGAATCAGTTATTTTTGATATTGGAATTATAAACAAATTTCGAAACGCATCTTCTTCAGCATTCGGGTATACATTTCTATTACCCATGTTGCTGCCTTAATATTAATGTCTTAGAGATGGAATTCTCCTTTTTCGTGGGATTTGAATACCCCGTATTACAATTCAGGTTGTATATTTATTAAATAAAAGTTGTCAAATGGCAACATGATAAATTTAAATAAACTCATTACCCTATATAGTAAATAAAAATGCAAATGTAGGACCGGAGACCAGATATTCGATGTGCCTAAGTAACCCTACCCTTAACGGCGACTCTAAAATTGAGCCTCGAAGTGGTAAGGTGTGCAATTTGAATAATTTTGGGTAAATTATAGAAGTTGGCCGATAATTTAGTCTGTTTCAAAATAATTTTATCATTTTAAGGTAGCAAGATTTAAGGTTAATTATTTGATCTATAAGGTTATTGTTTATTTATTAATTTAATGAACATTTAGTTTATTTTTTTAAGTTGATAGTATGTATAGTTTTTAATTAATATTTTTCAGCGAAGAAAGTTAACAAAAAGTTTTAATGTTTTATTCCGAAGTCGCTCCCTTTTTAATATATTGGGAACAATTACTGAACTCTGGTAAGTCAGAATATTATTACCACGTTTTTATATACTTCTTTGCCTGTTTTTGTCTGTCTCATTGTGTGTCTGTTAGTCACTTTTTCCGGGAAAATCCTGTAATCGATTTTAAACATACTTCCCGACTAGCTAGATATCTTAAATTTTCGGAATAGCTCAGAACTCGATAACAATGCAATATTCAACAGCTTTTACATGGAATCATTGAGTTTTATTTGTAATTTTAAGCCATTTTAAATTTTATTTGGTAAAATTAGTTCTCACTTTTTTCAAAAATGACGCTACTAGTTTTTTCAATAGATGGTGTTACTTTTTATGTCGTAAAATTTTCTATTGTAAACTTGCCTCGCTAGGCAATCTTAAAATTTTATAGAATATATTTTGATGAATAAATGATTTCTAATATTTCCCTTAAATTTATGTGTTAATCATTTTCTTTGATTTATATGGGTTTAACACCGATTACAGAATTCCTTCATGACATAGGAATTAAAACAACATAATAGTTTATAATTTTATATTGTGTCCTATAAAAAGTTCTTTTCATTTATAAAAAATTATTTATTTTTAGCACATAAGCAAAACTCTCCGACAGGTCGATTTAATCATAGTATATTATAGCATCAATGTTTCGAACTTTACGCGATCCCTCTTCAGGTTAACAGTCATAACTTTGGTTCTTTTAAATGAGAAAGTACATCATGTAACATAAAGATTACAAAAATGTATAATACTTTAATACATTTTAAGAGCGTAGCGCAAAGTATTTTTGAAAAATTTAAACGCAGAATGAAAGACTACATTATTAACGAGGGCCAAAAGTACCTGAAAACTTCTATGTTTATTTTAATAAGTTACAGGTTGTGAAAAAAAACAAAAAATTGAGTATGATTTTTATTTCAAATGTATCATTCAAAAGAAAGTTTTTGTTTATTCTAGAGACTTTTGGCCCTCGGCAATAATGTAATCTTTGATTCTGCGTTTAATTTTTTCAAAAATACTTATAAGTTTTATCAGGCTTTAAAATAGGGCATAATTGGACCAAAATTTTTCGCCTACGATCTTAAAAAGTATTAAAGTATTATACGTTTTTGTAATCAGTATTTCAAAAGCTTCTAAATGAGGTGTCACATGATGTACTTTCCCATTAAAAAAAAATCAAAGTTGTGACTGTTACCTGAAGACGGATTGCATATCGGGATTGCATCGACCTGTCCGAGCGTTTTAATAAATAAGTCAATAATGTTAATAATGGGGTTAACACTTATTCCAGCGCACTGTATATTTATTAATATTTTTTGATTTCTCTGAGAGAGCTTCTTTATTGTCCTATGTACAGAGTGGGCCAAATAAAAGTGTCCACCTCGATATTTGGCAGTATTTATTAGATTTTAAGAAAATGACGAAACAAACAGGTCGATTTTTGATCAAAGGGGACACAATTTTACGGTACATACATCTGTCATTTGTCAACCCCTCCCTTCCACACCCCCCCTTATTTTTAAATAGGGAATAGGGGTCGTGTGCTAACTCATTTGAAAGGTTATTCAATTCTTTATTCAGTAATATTAACATTGGCATAATTATTTGTACAGGGTGTCCAAGAAAAATTATTTTATATTAAATTAATTGACACAAAAAGAAGAATGTATGTAATTTATTTAACTCAAAATACCTACATTCTATTGCTAAATGATTATTTGATAAATAAACATTGTTTGTTGCTTAAATTTAATATTCAACCTACCAAGAGGCAGACGGGTGGCAGCTTAATTATTGAAATTAAGCAAAAAGCAATGTTTATTTATCAAAAAACATTTTTTTCTATTTTGTGACAGCAGTAGAATGTATTTTGAATTAAATAAATTACATACATTCTTCTATTTGTGTCAATTAATTTAATTTAAAGAAAAATTTCTTGGACACCCTGTATAAATAATTATGTTAATGTTTGTATTACTGAATAGAGAATTGAATAACCTTTCAAATGAGGTAACACACAACCCCTATTCCCTATTTAAAAATGAGGGGGGGTGTGGAACAGAGGGGGTTGACAAATGACAGATGTATGTAAAGTAAAAATGTGTCCCCCTTAGATCAAAAATCGACCTGTTTCGTCATTTCCTTAAAATCTAATAAATCCTGCCAAATATCGAGGTGGACACTTTTATTTGGCCCACTCTGTATTTGTTAATTTTATGCTTAGAATCACATGCCCTGTTCAAAACACAAAGGGAAGTGATTAACAGTTGCTGCAAAAACTCGCAAGTAGTAATATTGAACTCATTTCCGTCAATTATTTCCAAATTACAAATCTAATATTTTCAATCGCTTCGACATGCACTTTCGAAAATGCATTTTCCTTGTTGAATGATGCAATTTTCATTTCGTCATCATCACTTTAGTTCACAAAGTTTCTTAAGGCCCCAACTAATCTGATGCAACAAGTTTCAATGAGGCATCGAACATCCAACTGCAACAATTTGGTAGATTTAATGCTTCATCGCCTATGCCTATTTTGTGTACATTTAATGATTGAAATGAAACTTTATGGGGCTGGTCTCACCAAAATCAACCGCCAACCTCAACACAACAGCAAAGCAACTCGGCACTAATATTTAAATACACGTGTTTTCACCTAATAAAAGGCAACTCAATTGCAACACAACCAGTTGCTCATTGGTTGCTGGCAGCGCTGCATACCGCGTTGCAGTCGCTAGTTGCCATCTACAGTTGCCAAGAATAGCTTAGGCTGGATGCACACTTGCGTGTTTTCAAGTTGCGTGTACGCCACGAGCAAGCTGCTTCTTTTCAAGCCAAGTTTCACGTAAATACAAATTTGAGCGGTTTCCCGGCGTCAATACACGCCAGAAATAAAAACTCTGTATCTACGTTGAAATCCATCGCGCGGTCAGCGTGTACTCATTGATTGCCTCGCACAGACTGTCAAACCGCCTGACTTGTTTTCAAGCCGCGTGCACGTGGCGGCGTAGCAGAAACTGGCGTTGTCTCGGTCCACGTGGCTTGCAAGTCACTTGCAAGCGGCTTGCACGCCGTCGCTGCTCAACTCGAGTGTAGAGTGCCTAATTACAATTATTCATGTACTGCCGCACCGCCAGCGATCGCACGCAGCTTGCTCGCAGCGTGTACGTGGCTTGAAAAGACGCAAATGTGCATCGAGTCTTAGTCATCACGGACGAGACATCAAAAACTTTGAATTTTGCGGCCCTCGTCGAGCACAAGAAACTTCAAAATAGTTGATTTAACTAACAGTTAAGTGCACAAGAGCAACTAAAGTTGCGGTCTCATTGTATTTGCGTTGCGGTCGCCGGTTGCATTTGGTGCAACACGGCCTATGGGTTTTAAGCGCTTATTTTGTGGCGTTTGAAAAAACCCAACATTTATTTTATATCCTATCCCCAAAAAGATACCTAAATTTCTGATTTATTTTGTGAAGATTATTTATCTATAAAAATATCCTAAGCCGCTCCTGTTACAGATGTTTCAAAATGTTACGCAACATTGAGAAAGTACCTATTTCCCCTTAAAAAGACGTATTGGACTGGTCCCAAACTTGTTGATGTTGCGGCGATAAGGACGAATTTTGCTTACAAGTACGCAGCAGGTTCGCAGCGGTGAAGGAATTTGCCGTGTGGAGAAGTTAGTTCCATGGTACCCTCTTAGCTGGTAACGCGTCAGCCAGCAGTGCAGCTCCAGAGACCGCTACCTACCAGCTTAAAATTGTCTTTTGTCGCTATGTTAGATCAAGTGGATGGTTTATCCTTTGTTCTATAACACTTTCACTATAAAACTGTTCATTGAAGAACACCCGTGCAAAGTTTCACTCCATAATGTTGGATTTGAAAGGTGAAAATCGCAGTGCAAATAATGTGACGCAGTTGAGCCGGTATGGTAGTATGTGGTCTGTTTTTTTTTTGTTTTAAGTTTTTCGTATTGAAGTCCCGTAGTCCCGATAAAATGTTTGGTCACAATAGTCTCGTTTCTGTTTTGTCCTGTCACATTTTAGAAGCCTGTTTTCGTCAAAAGCCCCGCTGCCCCTCCCCCCCCCCTTTTATTGAATGGAAAGTTTGGATAAGTAGTGCGATATGAAGTATGTGCCAATGAGATGTTTCTTTTGAAAAGGTACTGTATTTTTTTGTTTTTAAATAAAAGTAAATAAATTCCAAGTAAATATAAAAATTGTAGTTGGTAAAATTTTAAATTTTTTGTAGAGATATTTTGCTTTCAAAATGGACAAGTTTTTGTAACGTTTGTTGTTAGTTTGATATTTAAAAATCCCATAATATTTAAAAGTCCTGTTTTGCTATTGTAGCTGTCTAATATTATTTTGTTTGAAAATAAACCGTATTACGTAAATTAAATAAAATGGCAGTGACATTTGACAGCTCAGTCAAATTTTGTTTTGAGATACACTGCTCAATAATGTTTAAAATTTTTGTATTGATAAAAAATCATGTAAAGTTGAAGATTTTTTATATTGTAAGTCATGTAAAAAATTTGTAGTTGTTTTTAATTGTCATCCCTGTGGTAAAGTCATTCATTTCCTGTCTGAGATTTTTTTTTAATAAAAATAAAGTTTGAGGTTTGAAATAAATATTTTGAAAATGTACCTATTTTAATTTTCTATAACCCTTTGGAAAATTATTAACCAGATTTCTAATGCAACCGAAATTGAGTTTTAGAGTAAGGGAAACGGAATATGGCATAGAAGCCAAGAAAGATGATAAAGATTACCCAGTTTCACCCAAAAGAGGAATCTCAGATGAATGTCCCCCCAATTGGTATCTGTAAGTACCGTAATATGTCCAGTAAGTACCCAATAAGTGAACCAGAGGATTTATTCTAAACGGCGTCATATTTTAAATAGTAGGAAAGTCCTCAAGTCTGTGTAAGTATCCTTTGTTTATTTGGTAATGGTAGTTAGTCTTCTTAAAACCCTCCCATCCCCCCTAACGAATCCACGACACAGCTCTCCGAACAACAAACTGATGCGCCGTTAGCAAAAAAGGTTTTAGTTCCTTCTCCTTCTACTTTAGCCCTATTTTGACCCCCAGTATTCAAGTAGTTAGTCTTATCCCTGTCCCATCTGAGCAGACATGTAAAACGCTTCAATTTTAACTTTTGTATGCTTCTTCCGGTCTCAAATTATACCGTGTGTCTGCAATTTTATAATTTGTGATCTAACCCACTGACACCACGTATTAACATATCATAATATAAACAAATATGTCCTAATTTACATCTTTATGTTCACAATCATTTTATAGGTTTTTGTTTGTGGCACTTTAATGTTTAACAATATAACGTGATTAATGGATGGGAATTTGTTTCCGTAATCGTGAACGAGATGAATCCATGTCTATTTTTTACTTGGACAACATCCAGCTGTCTGAGCGTGTTTTAAAAATATAATAAAAATAATTAACTTTTTCTTTGTACGTTGACTCACGGCGGAAATCGATGTACATAGACATAGACCATACTGGTATTTTTTTGAGTTCTCTAATCTAAAAAGTAGAATATTTTCATTTCGTTGCATAATATACAAACATATGAAGTATATACAGGGTGGCAGGACGAAAACGAAGCAGAGAAATTCTCAGGAACTACGACAACATTTTTGAAAACGCAGCGACAGGTCAGTTTTTGATTAAAGAGCGCACATTTTTCAGGTATTTCCGATGATTTTACTTTCCCCCCTAAGCAAGGGTAATAATCACCTCAACATTTTTTAATAGCAATGGAGGTCAAATAAGATATTTTTAAAGCCCTTGCAATTCACTGTACATTAGATTTTAAATTTTTAAATGTGGTCTTATACTTTATTTTATTTATTTAAAAATACTTTTAACTTTCAAACCTGCTTAATTAGTTGATTTAGTACAGATTTTGTTTTTGAAGTTATACTTCTTTACGGGCGTAATGACGGTGAAATTTTATATGGTAAAACCTAGCGACCGGGCGCATTCGCATTATAACTTTGTTCTGATTGGATGTTCAAATGACATGACAAAAATTATCCAATATGGCAGCTGTGGCACAGCTGTGGGACTGTGGTTTGGTTATAATGTGTGCTTGTTGCGTTTTAAAATTTGTAGGAAGAGAAACAACAAACAAAAAGTTAGTTAATGGTTATACTGCCTTTTTAAATAGTTTTCATATTATATTTTTGGACTTATTTACATAGAAGAGATGATTGTTGCATGCCAATGTGAAAGCTCATCAAACTGTGACTAGTATGAGTGCCGCAGATCTCGCTTATTCAAAGCTAAAGAATCTTTCACTGGTAAGTGTTTTATAAATAGTTGATCAAATTTTGTTATGATATTCGAACATAGCCACTTTGCACGACGCAAGTGATTGCGAAATTTATTAGTCGTTATACGGGCTCCGATACCTACCTTGAACCTACCAAAATACGTAAGTAGTATGTAATACTTTTATTTACATAATTTGATTACCATCAAAATTTCTATCAATATTCACCTAATATATTGTTTTCTTACTCTATGTTTTGTTGTATTTTTTCAATTCTAAATCATTTCAATTCAAAATCAAAATAATTTGATTTACATAAGTTAAAAATGTCAAAAGGTTAATCTGTTTAGTTAGACGATCTTCGCACATAATGACAAGCTGTCTCTGTGGCGAAGTTTTAATGCGAGTGAATCTCAATACAACGCAAATACCAGCCGCGTGGTAAGTTGGTTCGAATCCCAGTAGAAACTTTTATTTTTTTATTTTTCTTTATACATTTTATGATTGTAAATTGTAAGTATATTTATTATATAATTTTATTTTCAGAAAATACGTATTTAGCTAAAAATTTTTCCGACAATTAATATTCAGAAATCATTTGTGGCATTTTTAATGTGATTGTGTGTGTTTTATTTTTTTATTACTTTAATTTTTGGCACTGTTTTAATAAAAATGTTTGAGAAGTAGTAAGTATAAAATAATTTAATATTTAAATAAAATATAAATAAAAAGTATATTAATTTGGTTTATAATCATATAATCATATAATAGAAGTATAACTTCTTACGTGCGTACAAAGTACACACACATTCTTTTTTTTTTGACAGATTTATCACACCATACTAAATTTACAATCAAGATGCAGTAGAAATAATAGTCTAGAAAGTAACTGCGCATTCGCTGGAAAAAATATTCCGATTCGGATTTTTTGCAGAATCTTACTCAAAAATTTTTGAAACGTTTTTTTTTTGTTTTTTTCCTAAAATTATTTTTTTTGCATGGAACAAAGATTTTTTAGGTTTTTTGGATCATTCCAAACAGAAAAGGTCTTTAGTGACTTTTCTCTAAAGTTGATAGTTTTTAACATATAAGAGATAAAAAATTGAAAAATTGCGAAATCGGCCATTTTTAACCTTCAAAAACTATGTGAAAAACTTAAAATTTAAATGTTGCCAAGGTAGGTAGATATTCTTTAAATATCGATTGATGAATTCCCGAAGAGTTTTTGGCAATACAGTATTCAAAATTCCTTTGTTTTTTAATTTCTAATCACGCGTGCGCGACACTATTTTCCACCGTTGCATGTGTATACAGTATGGTGCAAATGAAAGGATTAAATTCGTTATTTCGTAAACCGGCGACTTTAAGGAAAAACCCGAAACAGGTCGATTTTTATTTGTAAGTTATGATATTGTGGCATATTATATGGTATACTAGTGACGTCCTCCGTCTGGGCGTGATGACGTAATCGATGATTTTTTAATGATATATAATATATTTGGTAGCTCATTTGAAAGGTTCTTCAATTCTCTATTCAGTAATGTAAACATTTACATAATTATTTATACATGGTGTCCAAAAAAATTTTATTAAATTAAACTATTTGACAAAAAAGAAGTAGAAGAACACCCTGTATAAATAATTACATAAATGTTTATATTACTAAATATAGAATTGAAGAATCTGTCAAATGAGGTAGCACACGACCCCTATTCTCATTTAAAAAAATCATCGATTACGTCATCACGCCCAGATGGATGACGTCACTAGTATACCATATATGCTGCAATATCATAACTTAAAAATAAAAATCGACCTGTTTCGGGATTTTTCCTTAAAGTCGCCGGTTTACGAAATAAAGAATTTATTCCTTTCATTTGCACCATACTGTCGCGTCGGTGGAAAATAGTGTCGCGCACGCTTGATTAGCAATTAAAATATTGTATTGCAAAAAACTCTTCGGGATTTCATCAATCGATGTCCAAGGAATATCTACCTACATTGGCAACATTCAAATTTCATTTTTTCACGTAGTTTTTGAAGGTTAAAAATGGCCAATTTCGCAATTTTTCAATTTTTAATCGCTTATATGTCAAAAACTATCAACTTTAGAGAAATGTCACTAAAGTCCTTTTCTGTTTGGAATGATCCAGAAAACCTAAAAAAGCTTTGTGCCATGCAAAAAAATAATTTTAAGGAAAAAACAAAAAAAAACGTTTAAAAAATTTTTTACCCACTTTTGGTCCTGGCAAGATGAAAATTTGTTAAAAGGGGTCCTTTTTGAGTAAGATTGTGCAAAAAATCCGAATTGGAATATTTTTCCTAGCGGATGCGCAGTGGCTTTCTGGACTATAAACAAACTAAGACACATTAAATGTTACTAGGAGCACTCCCGAATCATAATTATTTACAATGTATAAACTTTGGAAATCATAATTTGGGATTTACAATGTATATACATTGTAAATTATGATTTGGAAGTGCTCCTAGTAGCATTTAACGTGTCTTGGTCTGTTTATTTCTACTGCATCTTGATTGTAAATTTAGTATAAGTAAATGATAATAATAAGTTGAAGGATTCTCTTGTGAATATCAGTTGAAAGCAATAATTTGTAGTCTTTGAAGTAGTCAATGTCAGTATGTACTCACTATTCTAGCGACATGAAAATGTGCATTGGCACGAATCTACCATATCCAATATGGCTGACAAATGGCTAAACATGATCTTCTATAATGATTTTAATGTACATATTAACTGTTATTCACTCAATCACCTCCACAAGTTCGGTATGTCCTTTCCAAGAAATACCACTCCATAGCACTATTCCGCCTCCACCACATAGGGTAAATGCACCAGTTGTTGGCCATGTGCTAGTTATTGGCCTGCTAATATGTTTTGATTAGAATTAGGAAAATGTTGGTATTTTGTTAATTCTAACTAATCTTTCTAAATTTGGAAACTTGTCTCCTATAGTATGACACATCTAGTTTCAAGGTAACCATTACATTTTGGTCAGTATTCTATGTTGAACGAGACACTGTTCTGTGCCGCTAGTTTGCAACCGAAATTTCGTTATTTACCTAGAGAAACCTGCGTTGGTCGGTAAGTACTATATACTGCAATTCACTTTCTCCTTTATATTTTATGTTTTTGTGAGACTATAGTGTATGTCCTGCTCCAAACTGCATAACGAATATAACGTTATTTATTCAAATAACGTAAATTTTAAGGTGGCCAACTACTAATGCATGAAATTATCAATGTATCAGTTATTGGCCTCGATTACCAATAACTGAAACATTAGATTTTGTAAGAATCTAGTGATTGACATATGTTAATAACTAGTATTTTATGTGTGGCCAATAAATAATTATTATAAATTGTTTTAGAAAATATGCGAAAACGATCTAAAACTGAAAGCAATAATTATAAAAAAAGTATTCCGAAGACGATGTTAAAAAAGCGTTAGAGTTAAATAAAAATGGTATGAGTGAGCGAGAAGCCTTAAGAATACTTAATATTCCCAGAGACACCATAAGTTACCGGAAAAGTGAAAAATTTCATAACAAGATAACGCATGGACCAGATCCATTTCTTTCGAAGGATGAAGAGAAACAACTGGAACGCTGGATTTTTCATTGTCAAAATAGAGGATTTCCTGTTCGTGCTGACGACATTAAGGACTCCGTTAAATCATTTTTAGAGAGTAACCCTAAAGGTAATCCATTTGTTGAAAATAGACCAGGTAGAACATGGCTATCAGCATTTCTAAAGCGCAATCCCAACATTTCGCTAAGGACTTCAGAGATAGTGACATTAGCAAGTTCAAACATTAATCAAATAGATATTACCAAATGTTTTGACAACATAAAATCTTAACTAGATAAAAAAATAATTTCAGACGTTCTTCACGACCCAACAAGAATCTTCAATGGTGACAAGACATGTTTTTATTTATGTCCCAAAAATAAATAGGTTTTGGCTATGAAGGGTTCCAGAAACGTCTATGAAATTGAATATAACCCAAATGTTAACTTTTCACATTTTCTGCAATAGGCAATATTTTACCTCCTATGATAATTTATCCCCATAAAAGATTGCCAAATGATATATATTAAGTGCTGTGCCGAATTCGTGGGGTATTGGTTTAACAGAAAATGGTTGGATGGACAACAAAAACTTTTATGAATATATTGGAAATATATTTAACCCTTATTTAGATCGAAATAATATTACACGTCTAATGATACTTTTTGTTGATGGGCATAAAACCCATGTAACTGTACAAGTCACCTTTGTACAGATTTGAAAACTATTTTAGTAGGTGGCTTTATATCCTAATGCCACGAGATTAATGAAACCAGCGGATGTGACTGCATTTAAGCCTCTAAAAATATTTTGGAACAAATCTGTGCTTCAGTTTAGGAGAGACAACCCCCAAAATGTGTTAACGAAAGTACAGTTTGCCCCTGTTTTAAAATCTGCTATAGATAGGTTAAATCCAGATGTTATGAGAAGTGGGTTTAGGGCATGCGGTATATTTCCTTGGAATTCTTCTGCTCTTGACTATTCAAAATGTCTTGGGAAATAATTTGAAACTGAAGATAATCTGGATGAGCGCAATGATTTACCGACACCAACCATTGATCCAAATACATAAATTTCTTATAAACAATGTTGTGAAATAGTTGGCAAAAATTAAAAAAGGTTTAAAAGTTTACTTTCCTATTGAAAAATATCAAGAAAAGACAAAAAAAGCATTGAAAGTGTGTTCTCCTCTAAACCAGCAAAGTAGAAGTAACAATACTGAGGTTTTTGAGCCAACACTATCTGAATTTGTCAAAGTTCGTACACCAGAATTTCAATCTCACACAAAATCATCAAGCTCTGTAAATAACCAAGATAATATTGACATTTTTAAGCATTCACCTACACCAGAAGCGGATATGAGATTATGTCCGAAAATATTTCTCGCTCATACTAAATCTCAAAGCCCTGAGAAAAAAATTGTACCCAAACGGAAATTATTTTTTTTTCTCTGATTCTGGCCTTGGTTTAGAACTAGAACCTTTAGCCACGTAACTGTATAACTTATCACTAACTCAGGTGTAATGTGTAGTGTGTGTGTTGAGTAAGTGTCTTGTTACTTTGCAAAGTCGACGTCATTGTCTTTGCAAAGAGACACTAATTGTATCCGAACGTCTGCAGTCCCTCCGGTGAGTACCGATCCCATGGAAATTATTTGATGATAATACAAATCAGTCCTCAACAAAAATTACAATTTTGTTTAATAATTTATTATCAAATATTCCTTCACACTTCGAAAATCGAAACTTGGTATCAAACGTTCTTCCGCATTTTAAAAATACATACAAACTTGGTATCAAACATTCGATCACATTTTAAAAAACAAAAAGTTTCTAAAGGTGTGTGTTATCTATATGTGTACTATGTTACAGAGTGTAAGGAAGGCATTATAGATGCCAAATGTGTCTTAGAACGTAATATCATGTAACTTGCATAACAAGATTACATGGCGACACAGATCAAGTATATGTTTGCGAATCTTGTCAGAATAAAAAATAAAAGTTTACTTTAAATTATCTTTTTTTTTTGTGTCCACACTCATCACAAAATCCTTGCTTACACAAACACCTTCCTATCTGCCTATTTTAACTTACGAATTATTTGGTAAAATATCACTTTAAAAAATGATGGCCAATCACTAACACATATGGTGTCAATAACTGGAACAGGGTGGCCAATAACTGGTTCATTTGCACATTTACAAAAGAACACATATAAAATATTTTCAGACATGAAAGATTAACATAATAAAATTTTTCAATATGTAGAAATAATAATAAAATTCCATGATGTTAAAAATAGTTATAATAGGCCACAGTGACAAAACATTTCATAGATTTATTGACGTGCTCTCCTTAAGAGGCCAATGACTGGTGCTTTTACCCTATAACGCTCTGTATGGTTACAACTGACATACCGCTCGCCAACTCTGTGGACGAATATTTCTTAATCTCGCTTCCATATGGTTAGCGGTATGGCAGATTTAACCTCATACAGAGCGTTAATTTTGGCGGTGGCGACATAGTGCCATGGAGGGATATTTCTTGGAAAGGACATACCGAAATTGTGGAGGTGATTGGGTGAATGGCAGCTGACATGTACATTAAAAACATTATAGAAGATCATGTTTAGCCATTTGGCAGCCATATTGGATATAATAGATTCGTTCTAATGCATGATAATGCACGTCTTCATGTCGCTAAAATAGTGAGTAATTACCTTGATGAGATTCAATTTAAAAATTATATGGCTACCATATAGTCCATATCAGACTTAAATCCGATAGAGTCGGATAGAGCATTCATGTGACACTATAAAATATAAAACATCGAACTCAGAAAAGAAATCATATTCCTAACATGACACAAGGGGTCTAAAAATAGCAGCACAAAAAATTGCACTTCACATGTTATATGCAATATGTATTTTTGTCCGTGAGTATATAATAAAAATTCATATTTCATTAAGTTAATATACACACACCCAAACTTATATGGAATCACCATGTATTTCAAAGTAATATTTATTTCTTTTGAAAAAACTTGTTATTGTTGCGAAGAATAAAGGTTTTTATTGAAAATAAACAAATTAGTCCTGTCGCCAGGGGGGGTACAACGGCCTCCTTAATTCAGATGGACTTACCCAAGTTTTTTTCATGTATTTTGACCCGTAGAATACGAATTTTTTGGGTAACAGTTGATCCGGATGTCGATAAGATTGTTATAGACAAAGAACTTGAGGAATTACATAACAGCGATTTCTCGCAAAACAAAATATTTTTTTGTATTTTTTGGGTCATTCTAAGCAAAAAATGTTCTGGCAAGTTTTTTCGTAGGATGCATAGTTTTCGAGATAAGCGCGGTTGAACTTCCAAAAAATCGAAAAATTGCAATTTTTGAACCAGAATAACTTTTGATTAAAAAATAAAATAGCAATTCTGCTTACTGCATTTGAAAGTTCAAGTCAAATTGTATCGGTCTTGATTATTTGCATTGCTAAAAATTAATTTTTTTATTCTTAAACAAAGCTATAAACAGTAATAAACACCTAGTGCGTGAGTGATGTTTTCAATGATTTCTCATCTAAAATCGAACAAGTAGGTAGAGTATGTACTAGTGCAAGCGAGGCAATATCTACGTAGGATGTATTAAATCGCATGTATTAGGTACGGGAAATACTATGTGTTTATAGCTTTGTTTGCCAATAAAAAAATAAATTTTTAGCAATGAAAATAATCAAAACCGATATAATTTAACTTGAACTTTCAAATACGGTAAGCAGAATTGCTATTTTATATTTAAATCAAAAGTTATTCGGGTTCAAAAATTGCAATTTTTCGATTTTTTGAAATTTTAACAGCGGTTATTTCAAAAACTATGAATCCTACGGAAAAACTTGTAGAAACATTTTTTGCTTAGAATGACCCAAAAAATACAAAAAAATGTTTTGTTTTGCGAGAAATCGCTGTTATGTAATTCCTCAAGTTCTTTGTTTATAACAATCTTATCGACATCCGGATCAACTGTTACCCAAAAAATTCGTGTTCTACGGGTCAAAATACATAAAAAAACTTGGGTAAGTCCATCTGAATAAAGGAGGCCGTTGTACCCCCCCTGGCGACAGGACTAAATATATAAGACAATCGGAAAGTACAGCTCGGTACGGTATAGGTTATTTGCTTGAGTTGCAAATTGAACGAAAATAAATAAACTAACTTTTGCGTCCAAAAACGAAAATATGCCTAATGTGGGGTTATAGAACTTACAACGAGGAAAGATTATTGGTCTTGTGGAGAAAGTAATGATCTCAGAGGGACATAGCTGTAGAGCTAGGCGTAATACAGGGCGTTCTGTCCAAAACCTATGCTAGGTAACAGGAACTAGGAAAGCTCAAAAATAAAGCAAGGGAAAGTCGCCAAAACTAATAAAGGCTCTCCAAGAACGTTTAGTTGTCCAGTCAGCTGGAAGACACCCAACCATTTCTCACCTGCAGCTCCAAAGGCAGCTTTTGGAAGCTACAGGTGTAACTGTGTCAGTTGAAACGATGAGAAGAAGAGTTCGTACCAAGAAGTATACAGCAGGAGACAGTTATGGGTTCCCGAGTTATCCAGGCAGCACAAGATTGGTCGCCTATATTGGTGTCTTCACCACCAAAACTGGAACATTGAGAATTCACAAAATGTGCTATTTTCAAACAAAGTCAGGATTTGTGTAAAATCAGATGACCCATGAAATCGTGTACTTAGAGGCTGAGGAAGACAAGCAAGAACGAAAACTGTCAGATCTGTTCACAAATATACAAGGGGAAGTGCAATGTTCCGGAAAGGAATTGTGATCCGTAAAAAACCCCTTTAATTTTCATCCAATCAACTTTTACTACTCACAGGTATGTTGATAACCTGTAGTCAGCCTCTGGAGAGGTGTAACAGAAGAAAATTTAATTTTATTGCATGATAAAGGACCTCTACATACCATTAGAGTGACTACAGACATCATTGAAGCAGAAGGTATCCCTTGTTTGGAGTGACCTGCTTACTCACCCGAGCTTAATCCTATAGAGCATTTGTAGGATATGCTCAAAAGAAAAATTAGGGCATGCCGGGATAATACACAAAACACCGCACGGCTAGTACAAACTGCTCTTAAAGGATGGAGCAACCTACCACAACAAAATGTTGATAATTTGATTAGGAGCGTGCCCACGCAAACTGAAGCTTGCTTAAGGACTAGAGGTGATAACACTGACTACCACAAAATACAAAAAAAAAATAAAAACAATTTATACATTATTCGTTTTACATTGAAATTTTGTATGCTATTGACTTTAAAACAACTACTTTCAATTTGTTTGTTAAATACTTTATTGTTTTATTTAATTGTTACGTATTTGTTTTTTTTTAATTCGCACGAAATAGTAAGAAATATCAGATGATTCCATATAAGTTTAGGTGTGTGTAATATTAACTACAGTCGGAAAAATGAAAGAATACCCATGAACGAACATATAAAACACGCTGTATTTTCCTGTCACCGTGTCACAAAGAAAATTGTCCAACGCAAGTACATGTAATAATAATTCTTACATGTACTTGCGCTGGACAATTTTTTGTGTGACACGGCGACAGGAAAATACAGCGTGTTTTATATGTTCGTTCATGGGTATTCTTTCATTTTTCCTACTGTATATAAGGTATATCACAACTATTCTTTCAAAACATGTTTCATTAATTTCTTACCATTTTAAACATTTTCTTTGATTTATATGAGTTTAAAATCGATTACAAAATTCTTTCATGACATAGGAATTGAAACAACAAAATAGTTTATAACTTTATATTGTGTCCTATAAATAATAAAAACGTGGTATTATAAAAAAGTTCTTTGTTATAAAAATGTAATTATTTCCTGTGTGTTTATTTTATATATTTCACAGAATTTGCAGCATTTAGTTTTTATTTGCAGTATTTAATTTCGGAATTTTATGTAGTAACACTCATCAATATGGTGTTAAAGGAAAAAGTCTACAATAAACCAAATTTTCTAATTTACACAAATTTTGAACTATGAACTGAATGATGAAATACATCAATACCTTAGCATTATGTTTTCCGCCGCAAAGCACGTGAGTAAACTCTACTTACAATAAAAACGTTGACGTTGCTCTCAATGAAGCAGTCCGTATAATATTGTGTTGGCTAAAACAGAGATCTATCAAAGAGCTCTACTCTATAGTTGGAATCTCTCTACACCAGAAGATAGGTCACGTCAGAGATAAAACGAAATAAGCAGGAGGCGGATCGGAGACATACCTTGCAGGCCCAAAGATCGGAGACATACCCCCAAACTCAATCAAGAGAACTACGGTTTCGGAAGTTTCTAAAAAATCAGGATCCGTCCCAGAAGCGCATGAATCACGCCCAATAAACTTATAGCAAGCATCAGCTAATCCAACATATTGTGAATTGTGACACAATTATGGCACCTTACTGTTTTCAGCTCCCGGACTAACAGGCGCCGAAGGTGTTTACCAGGAACCTTTTTTTATACAATGATTTATGAGGGACCCTAATTTAAAGAAAGGTCGAACGAGTTTGTTTACATACCTTTTCCTAATAATTGTTCTTTTGTTATTGTACTAGAAAATTCGATTTTACGTGCTTTAAGTTATTATGTAAATACTCGTTTATTGTGGATCATTCTTTTGTATTCGAGATGATTAAGCATTGTATAAATAAGAGGGATTTGGAAATTAGCAGTTAGTTGTGAATTTGAATACGTCGGTGTACTTGATATGTATCGAGCGCGATATTTTTGAACTTGTAATTATGTAAATAAATTAATAGATTTAGTGTAATACATAAATTAGATATTAAAAGAAATAACACTCTCTGTGGAAGAAAAGAAAACTAAATTGACGCTAATAATTGGAGACTCCAATGCCAAATTAGGGGGAAGAATAGACGAAGACGAACACAGAACAGGACAATATGGATACGGCGAAAGAAATAATAGAGGACATACATTAATGAACTACTTGGAGGAGAGACAACTTTTTGCTATGAACTCGTTTTTTAACAAAAAACCGCAAAGAAAGTGGACATGGATAAGTCCCAACGGCAATACTAAAAACGAAATAGATTACATCCTTACAACACAAAAAGCCATCATCAAAGATGTTACAGTACTGAATCGTTTCTCAACCGGTAGTGACCATACACTTGTCAGAGCCAAACTCAGCATTAATAGCCAATTCGAAACAAAAAAGAAAATGGAAAATAGATCGAAACTGGATATGGGAAAACTTAAGAAAGCAAAAGAGGAATATAAACAAAAAATAAGGGAAAGTATACCGGCCACTAGAGATTTATAAAACAAAAATATCGATGAAATAAATCAGCTATTAACCGATACATTAGCAAAGGCGGGAAAAGAGGTAGCACAAACAAGAATAAAAAAGGAAAACTATATATCCCAGGAAACAAAAAACCTCATGAGCAAAAGAAAAACATTAATAGAACAAGATAGGAGAAACACAGTAGATTACAAAGAGGTAAACAAAGCTATCCGAAGGAACATCAAGGAAAGTCAAAGGGGAGTACAGGAAGAAAAAATAGAAAAAACCATTGAACAAAATAAAAATATGAAGTGCTTAAAACCACAGCTTGGAAGCATACAGATTATAAGTATAAATAACAAAGAAGGCATAGAGACCAATAATATAGAAGAAATTATACAAATAACACAAGAATATTATAAAAACCTCTACAATACAAAACAGAAACCAACACAAGAAATCCTTAAGCAACTACAAATAAAAATAAAAATGTCAATTCCGACTTACAACCAGAAATCAGTAAGAATGAGATAAAAAGAGCACTCAAGGAGATGAAGAATAATAAATCGCCAGGAAAAGATGGGTTAACTGTAGAAATGCTAAAAAATGGTGGGAAAACAACTAGAGAAATTTTGTACACACTTATGAATAAAATATTAAAGACAAAACAAATACCCAACACTTGGAACGAAGCAGTAACATTGTTACTATTTAAGAAAGGAGATAAAAGGATCTAAAGAATTACAGACCCATAACTTTACTAAATGTGATGCACAAACTATTAACCAAGATATTAACAAACAGATTAACAACTAAATTAGATGGATACCAGGCAAGAGAACAAGCCGGATTTAGAAAGAGCTTCAGTACAAGTGACCACCTTTTAACGATGAAGGTATTAATCGAAAAAGCTAACGAATATCATATCCCGCTACACACTGCATTTATTGACTTCGAAAAAGCATTTGATAGTGTGGAACACTGGGCAGTAAAGAATTCCCTACAAAACAGCAGAATAGATTACAGATATACCGGTACTTAATTACAAATATATATAATAAGGCAACAACAACTATTAAGCTAATGAAACAAACGGAGCCTATTAAAATAAACCGAGGAGTAAGACAAGGAGATACCATCTCGCCCAAGCTATTCAACCAAGCGCTAGAAGATGTGTTCAAACAACTGCACTGGGATGGCTTGGGTAGAAACATAAACGGGCAATATCTGAATCGCTTACGATATGCTGATGATATTGTATGAATAGCAGAAAGAAGTGAAGAATTACAAAGAATGATGGAAGAACTAGATAGAGAATCGACAAAGATAGGACTGAAGATGAATTACAGTAAAACAAAAACCATGACCAATCAACAAGAAGAACTAGTAATTACAGTGGCACAAACAAGAATAGAACAAGTAAAAGAGTATATATCTAGGACAAATCACTAGATTAAATAAAGAAAATCAGACCGAAGAAATAAAGAGAAGAATAAGATTGGCCTGGGCATCATTCGGAAAACTGTCTTATATTCTAAAGAACACAAAATACCCGCAATACCTAAAACAAGAGTCTTCAATCAATGTATACTCCCTGTTTTAATATATAGCTCTCAGACATGGACGTTTACAAAAGAGAATATGGAAAAAATAGCAAAGACAGAAAGAGCCATGGAAAGACAAATGCTGAACATTAAACTATCAGACAGGAAAAGAAACGAATGGATCCGTAACAAAACAAAAGTGAAAGATGTCTCTACCCAAGTAGCAAAGCATGGAAGTTCGCCGGACTACAGCAGAAGGATGAAAGATGGACTAAGATTATACTGATGGACTGATTATACATTGGAGACCGTGGAACCACAAACGAAAAAGGGGAAGGTCACAGATACGATGGTCAGATGACCTGAAGAAACACACTGGGTCAAAATGGATGCAAATTGCCCAAGATAGAGAGGCATGGAAGAAGGAAGAGGAGGCCATATCCAAGGATGGATGTTTAGGGCTGATTAGATAGATAGAGATAGTTTGTAAAATAAAAGATATAAATTCAGTGTCTTTCATTTGTTTAGAAGTAAGTTATTAATAAATAAATAAAGTCAACTAAAAGTAAACTTAGTGCCTAAAAACATAAATAATAAAATAGTAAAGTCAACCGCGTAAAGTCAGTTATGTAACAATATTTTGCCCTTTAAATAAATAACTACTGGACACAAATTGTCTTACCCAACATTGAGAACGCTAAACAGATTAAGAACTGATGTCTTACGTTCTGCTAGTAACCTAAGAAGATGGGGATACCATAATACCTACGACTATAGCGCGGTTCAGAGTAGTCACCACCTACAAGCATGCACAACATGAGAGAGGCCTGCACAGATGAAAACTTAATTTTAGCAAATGACAGAGCGTTGTGGCCAACTATCGAAAATATAGAATTTAAGTTGTTGGTTCCCGGAAAGTAAGTAACTCGAGAGGACTATAATAGATAACATCTATCAGAAAACTAGAGAAAACTAATCGAAATCCTAATAAATCTTTAATTTGTGTGATCGGCACTTTGATGTAGTATTATAGGTAAGTCAGATTAGATTAAAAATAGTATACATATCAATATCCTTATCTTGTAAGCAGTATATTACATTACTTGAATTAGAGAAAGCTTTTTCTTTAATTTTTTTAACGAAAATGTCTACGAAGGAAAACACAGGAACCACTATTTGTTTTAAGATTTCAAATATTTGATAATTTAGTAATCTTGTATTTGTTTTTCATCAAGACAACAAATCATTACGGATTTTAGATTTATTTTTATATCGATGATCTTTAAATAAGCTTTTAAATGTGGCGTGTGGTTTACGTATTTTGTAATGAAGTACATTTATAATGTTGCGCTGCTTTGTATACATGTGTTCGCGGTTTGCGGCTGCTTTTATTTTCAGAAAATTTCCGACTCGACTCCATCAATTATTAAACGCTCATCTCCGTCAACAAATGGTCACGGATGTAGTTTTATGCTGTATTGTTTCTTTTTTGTACAAAAATAAAAAGTTAGAAATAATACGTAAGACACAAAAAATTTAAAATTAATAAAAGGGATTAATAATGTCTGAAACGTCATAGGTAACGAGGACACGTGAAGAGCGGATTGTAGTGTTTAGGTTAGTGTACAGCAAATTACATTAGAAACACCAGAAGGGAAAATAAACACGGGTAAATCACAAATAAGGTGGTAGGGAGCAGCAAGAAGACAGGTCCAAAAAATAAAGAATTAGAAAAGACAGAATTAGAAAGACAGATGTATACCTATACTTTTCGACACTTTCAATCTCACTTCCCTCTAATAGCCCGATCAGAGAACACGAAATTTTACGAAAACCTCCAAAAAAATAAAGGAAGGATGAAAATTTGGGAATAGGTAGTTGAAATTGTCTATTATTATATAAGAAAAAGTTTACAATTCTACATCCCCTCCATTTTACAAAAATTGAAAAATATACGAGGTGAAAAATATTTTCTCGGCGGTGAAAAAATATACGTTCAAAATAAGTCCAAAATTGTATAAAATGACTAATTCTAAGTAATTTTTGTTCTATAGAGTTTTTTCACTAAGTTAATACTTTTCGAGTTATTTACGAGTGAATATGTTTATTTTTAACAAAAAAAAAACATCTTTTTGGACGATTTTTCGCAAATAACTCAAAAAGTAAGTACATTAGAGAAAAAAATATTCTTAGTAAAAATATAGCTTATAAAAAACTAAAAAAAAAATGGTGTATAAATGAGGTCTGTGTCTGTAGACCCAGTAGAAGCAAAGTTGTAGCTAATGAAAAGTAAGTTCTTCTTCGTCAAATTCAAAATCGAATATTTCATTTTGAAATAACCCAAAAACGGAGCTCTTTTCGGGGAAAATTAATTATAACTTTTTTAAAGTATTTAAAAAAGGTTTATTTTTGGTTTTTAAGAAAACTTCTAACATTAAAAGTAAGTAAGTTGCGCTCAAAATATTGCTGGTCTTTTTTATTTTTTGCTAAAAAAATCGCGAAAATCACCCCCTAATTAACTTCCCAAATAAAATTAATCTTTACCGCTTCACAAGTTACTTTACTTATGTATTGTTTATATTATCTATGTTTCATTGATTCAAAGTGCTCATTTTTGAAAAATATTGTGTTTAAAAAAAACATTTTTTTTTATTTTGGAAAAAAAGGAATTTTTTTTGGAATTAACTTAAAAAATATTAGTAATACCAAAAGTCTCAAAGATTAATAAAATGTTCGTTTTGCTTTTCTGAATATTTTTGATTTTTTTGTTTTCTTGTTAGACAAAAATTAGTTATGCTATGGCTGTTCAAAATTTGCCTAAACTCGTGATTAGTTTAAGTCATTGTAACTACAGCTTTTTCAAAAATAAGCATTTTGAACCGATTAAACTTACAGATCATATAAATAATACATAAGCAAAGTAACTTGTCAAGTGGTAATTATAAAATTTATTTGTGATGCTTATTAGGGGGTGATTTTCGCGACTTTTTTTACCAAAAAATAAAAGGGACCAACAATATTTTGAGCGTAACTCACTTACTTTTAATGTTGGAAGTTTTTTTAAAAAACAAAAATAAACCTTTTTTCAAATACTTTACAAAAGTTTAAATGAATCTTCTCCGAAATGTGCTCCGTTTTTGGGTTATTTTACATTGAAATATTCGATTTGGAATTTGACGAAGAAGAGCCTACTTTTCATTAGCTATAACTCTGCTTCTAATGGGTCTACAGACCTCATGCATACACCATTTTTTTCAATTTTTTATAAGCTATATTTTTGCTAAGAATATTTTTTTCAATAAAATACTTACTTTTTGAGTTATTATTGTTATCTCCGAAAAACAGTCCAAAAACATGTTTTTTTTGTTAAAAATGAACATATTCACTCGCAAATAACTCGAAAAGTATTGACTTAGCGAAATATCTCTATAGGACAAAAGTTGTTTAGAATTAGTCATAAATTTTATCCAATTTAGGTCTTACTTTGAATGTATATTTTTCACCTTCGAGAGGGGGCATTCCCCTCCATTTTTGTAAAATGGAGAGGATGTAGAATTGTAACTTTTTCTTATATAATAATAGACCATTTCAACTATCTACTCCCAAATTTTCATCCTTCCTTTATTTTTTTGGGGTCAGATTGTTCTTTGATCTGGCTATAAGGTTATGGTAATACATATTTTGATTTTTGCCGATTCTTGTTTAAGCTCCTTAAGCAGCGGCGTAGCTGAGAGGGCCGCAGGGGCCGCATGGCGGGGGGCCCCGACCTTAGGAGGGGCCCCTTAAATCCTTCAAGCTTAAGACTTCTACTTTCTTTAAATTTGGGACCAAAACATATTTTCCTAATAAGCGTCAATAGGGAATTTGGAAGGAAATAATGAAGCGGGTAATTGACGTAACTCTTACTCTTTTCGGATGCAACTTGGCGTCTAGTACTTTCGTGGACATGGTAGTTTAGATGAAAGTGAATCCCAAAAAGGTAATTTTTGTCGGTGGTTCGTTTACTAGCTAAATATAATCCTGTTTTAGCTAAATTATTCGATGAAAACAATAACTTAAAAAATACAAATTACGTGAGGCCCCAAATAAAAAACGAAGTTATAAATTTGCTGGCTGAAGAAACTGAAAACAAATTGATTAATTTAATTAAAAAAAATTGTGTTTATTCAATAATTCTTGATACACTCAAGATATTTCGAAACACTATTAGCTTAATTTTATTTTCCGGTATGTAACTTGCGATGAAAAGAATTTATCTTCTAAAGCAGAAGTTGTCAGAAAGTTTTTTGGGAATTATTCGCATGTTAGACCAAAGGGCAGAAGGTTTTGTAAATGAAATTTTAAAATTTATACAATCAAAGCACTTTCCCGTACACAACTGCAGAGGAAGGGGTATGATGGGGTAAGGGTTATGAGTGGTGTTTATGGTTGTCAGGCGTACAGAGGCGTATAACTGACATCGAAAAAACAGCTTCCTATGTTCATTGTGCATCCCATAATGTGAACCTAGTGTTGAATGATGCCGTTGTTGGTGTAAAGGAGTTGGTTTTTTTAGGTTATAATTAAAAAGATTATGTTTTTTTAGTGCAATTATCTAATAAAAGATAATATGTATACTATTATGACTTTGGATCCATCGCGTTTGCCAACACTTAAAAGGTTATGTGAAACCCGTTGGTCATCCAGACATGATGCTGTTATGAATTAGCTTTCCAACAAGTAATGAAATTTTTGACGAAAATTTCATTGCTATCTTAAAAACGATGAAAAATTGTAAGTTAATGCACTATTAGAGCAAATGAATAATTTTGAAACTGTGTAACATTACTATTTAAAAATACAAAATACATATTACAAAAATACTTTATTAATCTAACATCAACACTTTTGCAATCTGAAACGGCAGAGTTAACGGTCGTCCTTCAACTTTTTGAAAAAACTCCTGATAATCTTCTAGAAATGAGAAATTCGTTTTCCGAAACTTTAGCAAAAGCAGCAGGAATAGCAGAATAGTGGGTATTATTTCGGAATTTAAAAATAAACGGATAAAACGTATAATAGTTATTTATGAAACAGTTCGTGAAGTATGCTTTTTGCGAACGCACGCGATGTTTAGAGCACGAGCGACAGCGGAGCGAGTGCTATACAGAAAGTACTTCACGCGCAGTTTCATACAATATTTTATCTACGATAAACAAATAAAAAAAACTGTAACTCTTCGTCACTGGAATTCATTTCTATTCTACAATTTTTAGAACTTTGACATTTAAAAATTCTAACTTCTTTCAAACCACAAAACTGTCAAAACTTTTGTCGTAATTTATTGCTGACAATGTCATCACCATGACAACGCGAAAGTTAAGGATATTTGATTATATGAAAGTGTGCCAAAAACAGTGCGAAAAAGTAAATCCCTTTTAAAATACACTGTTATTTCACGCACACTTTAAATCCTTCACGCACTGCTATCTATAATGACAGTTTTGACACGAAGTGTCATGTTCTGAGGAGGCATCATTTTTATCCAACTAACTTTAACACCTCGCAGGCATGTTGATTTGGTTCTACAACCTGTAGTTCCAACTTATATGCTCTGTAGAGGTTCAATGGGAGAAAATTTAATTTCCATACATGATAATGCACCTTCACATATCGGCAGAGTGACTACAGACTTCCTTGAAGAAGAAGACATCACTGTTCTGGAGTGGCCTGTTTGCGTACCCGAGCTTAACCCTATAGATCATTTGGCGGATACGCTTAAAAGAAGAATTAGAGCTCGCAGGGATAATGATATTTGTGATGATTTTGATAATAAATGTCCTAGCTGAGAAATCTCAGAGAATGGTTTGGATGCAGCTCAACTGAACTCTTTCAAATGTGAAAAGTTAGAATAGCAGTGATGATTGCCAACCTTCGTCGCGGAGATAGCACGTAAAGAAGAAGAAGAAGAAGGGGATAATGAATAAAACACAGCACAGCGAGTAGAAGCTGCTCTTAAAGAATAATACAGTCTACCACAACAAAATGTTGACAATTTGATTAGGAGCATGCCCACGCGAATTGAACACTGACTATTAAAAAAACGTAAATAAATAAAAACAGTCTAAACATTACTTTTTACATTGAAATTTTTTATGCTATTGACGTTAAAAAATAGTTTCAATTTGTTTTTTCAAGAATTTATTGTTTTCAGTTTTCATTAATAAATTGTTATATACCGATTGGTAATTAAATTGCTTTAAAGTATATTAGTGGAGTCACTGAAGGTTTTCACCTCCGATTTCGTTGAACCTCCATCGATTTTCATGAAAATTGGTGAATAGTTAGAGGATACCTCAAGCAACAAAGGTGACATGATGCAAACTTGGGCTTTTACCTTAGGGGTGGATGCCACCCCTTCTCGGGGGTGAAAATTATTTTATCAAAAATAATATCATAAATCGATATAAGGACAAATTCTAAGCAAAATTTGTTATATATAGTTATTAATATAAATCAATGCTTTTTGAGTTATTGAGGATCAAAGATTTAATTTTTTTCGTAAAAAAATGCATGCTTTAAAGCTGTTTTTCACGTATAACTCAAAAACTATAAGCTTTTACAAAAAAGTTATTATTAACAAAATTGAAGATAATAAAAAATTGAGTACACTCCTCACGTAAGGAACTAACTAATGCTAAGTCAAAGTGAGTTATGGGTAATTGAATGTAAATGTTTTTCGACGAGTACTCAAATATAAGTATTCAAGCTTAAATAAGGGGAAAACGATGCATTTTATAAATATACCTGTTAAGCACTTGTTAAAGCATTTCGGATTACCTATCAATTGAGCTTCAGAAGAAGTTAATAGCATTAAAATTAAGAAAGTTATGATGAAAATAAGACAACCCTTTTGAATTTTTTAGGAAAAAGTGAAAAATAAATCATACCCCATTTCCATAAAAATTAAAATTTATAGTAATCCTTACAATAAGTTCTTTATGTTGGCATAAGTAATGATTTCAATAATTTTGACCGGTTTAGAATGAAAATTTTTGAAAAAAAGATATTTAAAAAAAAATCAGAATTTTTAATATGATCGTAACTTTCATTTTCTTTTGATAACAACTCCAAAGATACTCAATATACGTAAAAAATTATATATAACCAAATTTTAGTTTTTTCTGTATCAAAAATTTTACCTTTTTTATTATTTCTCTAGGGTAAAAAATAACCGAGATAGAAACGTTTAAAGCTTAAATTTTGCTGCGAGAATCATGTAACCGGGGCCATTTAACCTTTTATTTTTAAAAAAGTAAGGGGTTTAAAAGATTAAGTTCAACGTCGTTAGGTGAACCTTATATCCTAACAACTAAGGGAGTTATTTAAAAAAAAAACAAGAACATTTTTTGGAAAAAACTTTAAAAGATAGATTTTAAAAGATTTTTGGAGCATAAATTTTAATGTTATCAACTTATTCGAGGACTCATTTGATAGATATTTCTAAGTACTTTGACAAATGTTTAATAAGTTTATTTTATAAAATGCATCATTTTCCCGTTATTTAAGCTTGAATAATTAGATTTGGGTACTCACCGAAAAAAATATACATTCAATTACCTATAACTCACTTTAAGTTAACATTAAAAGGTTTTTTTAGTAAGTGTTTTATTTCTTTTTTCATTAGCTTCAATTTTGGTAATAATAACTTTTTTGTAAAAACTTATAGTTTTTGAGTAATTTATGAAAAATCGGTTAAAAACATGCATTTTCTCACGAAAAATTAAAATCTTTGATCTTTAATAACTGAAAAAGTTTTGATTTATTTTAATAACTTTATATAACAAATTTTACTTAGAATTTGTCTCTCTATAGAATTATGTATTTATTTTTAATAAAATAATTTTCACCCCCGAGAAGGGGTGGTACCCACTCCCAGGGTAAAAGCGCAAGTTGGCACCATGTCAACTTTGTTCCTTGAGATATCCTCTAACCACTCACCAATTTTCCAGCAAATCGATGGAGGTTCAACGCAATCGGAGGTAATAGCTCATTTCCACCTTCAGTGACAGCACTAATATATTGTTTGGCTGCGTATGTTGGTTTTTCTAAATTCTCTTGAAATATTCAGAAATATCAGATGATTCCATATACATATACATAAGTTTGGTTGTGTATACATACTTGGTATATATACCTCTACTCTGCAATACAATTTTTTCAAGTAAAATAGCAAATCTGCAATACAGTTTCACACAATTTACTCGCGCCCCACGTGTGTGATCAAATTCGTTCCAGAGAGTCGCTGTCGCCAGCACGGTAACTTCAAGGATATCAAATTATATGCTATGTCATGTCACAAAATTTTAAAAACAGGGAATAATAAAAAAAAACTCGTTCTTTCACCGATAGTAATAGCATAAAAATAACAATAATGTTCGGTTTATTATATTAAATATATTTTTTAATCTGTCAATAATAAGACTAACATATACGCTTATATGTTTTGCAAGAAGTAACCTTCGATTTTGATAAGGAATCATTCATAAACTTGTTGCTAATGAGACAAGCGTTCGTAAAGTGCATTTTTAAAAAATACACTGTTAAAACGGTCTGGCCTACATTATTTTAAAGAATACAAGATGCGTATCGCATTATTTCTAAAATTAGTTTACACGAAGTTGACCTCTGTAAACGAGAGGTTAGATACATCAATGAAATTTGTCGGAGAATCAGTTGGAGACTGTCTAAAGTAAAGTAATTTATTATCGTCACCTTTTTTATACCGAACAGTTTTTTATATGAATAACTACAATTTCAAAGAGAAGTATCAAAAATGCGTTGAGTCTATTTCCTCATGGTTTTTGCTGCGAATTTTGAAGAACCGGTTGGCATACACATATCTAACAATACAAAGTACATATTATTGGACTTTGGCACACCAATGGCCCACTCTGTAGGTACAGTCACCCTGTGGATTGACACGAAGTTTGGCACACACATATCTAACAATACAAAGAAAAAAAGTGGTATTGTGCCGATGTAATGTGCTTTTGTCATGGGGGTGAATTTCACCCCTTATCGGGGATGAAAAAATATACGTTCAAAATGAGCCCGGAAGTGGATAAACTGATTAATTCTAAGCAACATTTGTTTTATTGAGTTTTTTCACAAAGTCAAGAGTTTTCGGATTATTTTAGAGTGAAAATTTTCATTTTTCAACAAAAAAAAAATACTTTTTTAGACGGTTTTTCGAAAATAACTCGGAAAGTATTTTATCGAAAAACCATTCTTAGCAAAAATATAGCTCATAAAAATTAAAAAAAAAATAGTGTATGTATGAGTTCTGTAGACTCAATAGAAGCAGAGTTGTGGCTAATGAAAAATAGGTTCTTATTTTCTTATTCGTCAAATTTTAAATCTAATATTTCAACAACCAAAAAATTTAGCACTTTTCGGGAAAAACTCGCCATAACTTTTTTTAAAGTGTTTAAAAAAAGCTTAATTTTGTTTTTTAAAAAAGTTCAGAAGTATCAAAAGTTTCTAGTAAGCAAGTTATGCTGAAACTAAAAGTCGGTCTTTTTTTTTTCGTAAAAAAAAATCGTGAACAGCAACCCCTGATTAGCATCCCAAATGAACTTAATCATTTAAGCTTCATAAGTTAGCGTACTTTTGTATTGTGTATATAGGGTGAGGCAGATAACTGGCCTATTAGAAACATCTCGAGAACTAAAGGCAACAGAATCATGAAAATTGGAATGAAGGGGTTTTGAAGGATGATTTAAATGAAAATATTTTCATCTCTTTGCAACTTCCGGTTATACCGGAAGTTGCTTATAACTTCGTTTTTTTAAATGGGACACCCTGTATATTTTTACATTTTTGGATTCTCTTCGATGTCTTCTTTCTTAAAATATAAGGTTTTGTAATATTATACAGGGTATTTTAAAAGATAATTAGGTTTTTTTTATTAATTTCGTAGCAATATTCACACCCTGTAGAATTGTAGTAGTTTGACATCTAAAACTCTACTTACGTTCAAATGATTTTTAATATACTCTACTATTGTTAAGAATCATTAGTATAGCTAAATTTTTAATTTTAGTATACAGGGTTGATCGAAACTCGGAATGAGTATTTTCTGAGTTTTCTTAAATAGAACACCCTGTATTTTTATATTGTAATGAATTGATATTTTATGGTACTTTTTTATTTCTTAAGCATTCCCTATACCTAGCTGCTTCAATTTGTGAGTTATTGGTGATTCAAGCTAAACATTAATTGCAACAGAAAATACGTAAAATTTTATTAGGTTGGCCGTGAAAATACTCAATCCCAAATAATTTTTCAGAAATAAATACATATTAATCCAGACTGGTCCTTAAAATTACCAATAATGGTTTAGCTATCAAAATACCTACGTAGTTAAGATTGTTGGTGCGATTAACAATTAAGCACAAATTAAAGCAGTTAGGTATAGGGAATGCTTAAGAAATAAAAAAGTACCATAAAATATCATTTCATTACAATACTAAAATACAGGGTGTTCCATTTAAGAAAACTCAGAAAATACTCATTCCGAGTTTCGACCAACCCTGTATACTAAAATTAAAAATTTAGCTATACTAATGATTCTTAACAATAGTAGAGTATATTAAAAATTATTTGAACGTAAGTAGAGTTTTAGATGTCAAACTACTACAATTCTACAGGGTGTTAATTTTGCTACGAAATTAATAAAAAAACTTAATTATCTTTTAAAATACCCTGTATAATATTGCAAAATCTCATATTTTAAGAAAGAAGACATCGAAGAGAATCCAAAAATGTGAAAATATACAGGGTGTCCCATTTAAAAAAACGAAGTTATAAGCAACTTCCGGTATAACCGGAAGTTGCAAAGAGATGAAAATATTTTCATTTAATAGATCATCCTTCAAAACCCCTTTATTCCAATTTTCATGATTCTGTTGCCTTTAGTTCTCGAGATATTTCTAATAGGCCCTTTATTTGCCTCACCTTGTATATATCATGATCTGTAAGTTTCATCGGTTCAAAGTGCTTATTTTCGAAAAAAATTTGTTTTGAAGTTATTTTTTTTTGTTTTTTTATTTTGAAAAAATGCCTTTTTTTCAAAATAAAATTATTAGTGATACCAAAAATTTCAAAGAGTAAAGAAATGTATGTTTTGCTTTTCTGAATATTTTTGATTTTTTGTTTTTCTGTAAAACAAAAATTGGTTAATAATGGCTGTTCAAAATTTGCAAACAGTCGTGATTAGTGACTCGTTCAAGCCCTTTCAACTACAGCCCTTTCAAAAATAAGCACTTTCAACCGATGAAACTTACATACCTATCATATTATACATACGGTATGCGGCAAAATAAACAGTTTTGAAATGCGTATACCTCAAATTTGTATGTGTGATGCGCCGAAACGTATTTCCGAATGTCGACATAACGTATGTGAATGTCGTGTTAATGTTAGGTGCTTCAGGATGGTACTCAGTTTTGCAGAAAAAATTTTTATCGTGGAGTACTATTTTCGGTAATACGGAAAAAGTCGCGAAAGAGGTCCAAGCTTACAATCAGCAATGGTTTCAGCAGGACGGGACAACGTGTCACACTGCCAGGGAGTCTATTCGAATATAGCGCGATCATTTCGGGAGTTGCCACTCACCAGAACTAACGCCACCAGGTGCGTACATATAGGGAATGCTGAAGGAGTCAGACAGATCCATGGTCTGCCATTTCGGAATTGCGGACTAGAATTAAAGATTTTTTAATGTCTGATGCATTGGCGGATCTAGAAATTTGCCTTGGGAGGGGAAATTTTTCTTAGGGGAGAACTTCCAATGAAAAACCAGCCAAAAGACATAAAAAAGATAAACTGAGATTACATGAAAGACAAATAATAACTTATAGGCATTAAGTTCCCATAATTTTCGTAACTAGCGTGTTTATTACATTGAATTTTTCTTTCTAGGGTTTCGGTTTCATGTCAGCTAATATATTTTTATGTTTAAACAATCTTTTTTCTTTAATTTTGGACCTTGTTAGAGGGGGAAATTTCCTCAGTTTCCCTCCCCGTAGATCCGCCACTGGCCTAAGGACATCTTTAACATCTGTTTTATCGGGAAAGTGCGCCGTCGTGAATAATGTTTGCAAGGCTATATCATGTATACTAGATATATAAATAATAATCATAAACATTTCGATATTCATTTCAGTACTGTTTATTTTGCCGCATACTGTATAAACAATATACACTGTGAGGCAAATAAAGGGCCTATTAGAAATATCTCGAGAACTACAGGCAACAGAATCAAGAAAATTTGAACTAAGGGGTTTTGAAGAGTCATCTGTTTAATGAGAATATTTTCATCTATTTGCTACTTCCGGTTATACCGGAAGTTGCTTATAACATTGTTTTTTTAAATGAGACACCCTGTATATTTTTACATTTCTGGATTCTCTTCGATGTCTTCTTTCTTAAAATATGAGGTTTTGTAATGTTATACAGGGTATTTTAAAAGATAATTACGTTTTGTTTTAAACGTAACGTGTTTTAAAAAAACACCCTGTACAATTGCAGTAGTTTGACATCTAAAACTCTACTTACGTTCAAATGATTTTTAATATAGTCTACTATTGTTAAGAATCATTAGTATACCGAAATTTTTGATTTTAGTATACAGGGTTGGTCGAAACTCGGAATGAGTATTTTCTGAGTTTTCTTAAATGGAACACCCTGTATTTTAGTATTGTAATGAAATGATATTTTATGGTACTTTTTTATTTCTTAAGCATTCCCTATACCTAACTGCTTTAATTTGTGCTTAATTGTTAATCACACCAAAAATCTTAACTATGTAGGTATTTTGATAGCTAAAGCATTATTGATAATTTTAAGGATCAGTCAGATTAACATGTATTTATTTCTGAAAAATTATTTGTGATTGAATATTTTCACGGCCAACCTGATAAAATTTTACGTATTTTTTGTTGTAATTAATGTTTAATTTGAATCATCAATAACTCACAAATTAAAGCGGTTAGGTATAGGGAATATTTATAAAATAAAAAAGTACCATGAAATATCATTTCATTACAATACTAAAATACAGGGTGTTCCATTTAAGAAAACTCAGAAAATATTCATTCCGAGTTTCGACCAACCCTGTATACTAAAATTTGAAAATTAGCTATACTAATAATTCTTAACAATAGTAGACCATATCAAAAATCACTTGAAATTAAGCAGAGTTTTTAATGTCAAACTATTACAATTCTACAGGGTGTGAATATTGCTACGAAATTAATAAAAAAAACGAAAAATATCTCTTAAAATACCCTGTATAATATTAAAAAACTTCATATTTTAAGAAAGAAGATTGAGGAGAATCCAAAATTGTAAAAATATACAGGGTGTCAAATTTAAAAAAACGAAGTTATGAGCAACTTCCGGTATAACCGGAAGTGGCAAAGAGATGAAAATATTTTCATTTAATAGATCATCCTTCAAAACCCCTTTTTTCAAATTTACATGATTCTGTTGCCTTTAGTTCTCGAGATATTTCTAATAGGCCAGTTATCTGCCTCACCCTATATAAGTAAAGTAACTTGTGAAGCGGTGACGATTGTTTTCATTTGGGATGCTAATTAGGGGGCGATTTTCACGACTTTTTTACCAAAAAAAAGAACACTTTATTTATACCGTAACTTAAGAATAATTTAGCTATCTTATGGTTGTAATAAAATGTATGGGCATAAGTATGGTGTGGGCGGAAAGTGAGACTTACATGAATTTGGTTTAAAAATGATTTAAAACTGTGTAACTAATACAATTTTTCTTATAAAACTCTCAATTTTGCACAGCTTACCTTTCAGACATATTACTAAACGATGTTTCTCTCAAAAAAATCTCAAAAATTTAATTCAAATGATACGACGTCTCAAAAAATGTAATTTCTGAAAACTTCGTAGTTTTACAGAATTACCACCACTTTAAGACGGTATTACTTAAGTTTGAACAGATTTATTACAGTTGTAGCAGCTTTTTTAAAGCTTAGGATGTAATCTTTAAAATGCACTAAATTATTTTACTTTAGAAATAATATAAACTATTTCTTTTTGAGAAAATTAAGAAAGATGCCAAAAATGTAATACAAAAACCGAAAATTACCAGTTAAAAAAATGTTTATACAAAGTGATCAAAACTTTTTTCTTTAAAACTTACCTAAAATACATTTAATAATAAGCTTCAGCAACAATAAATGTTCAACAAAAAAAAGTTTTTTAGCTCTTACACAGTATGTCTGCGTAACTTGAAACCTATTGATAACTTTTTTATTATCAGTATTACGAAAAAAAGTTATTCTTTATAAAATACTCTGCATCGTATATAACCTAAGATGTAACCATCAAATGTCAAATTTCATTAATTTTATACGAGGTATGTCAAAAACTATGAATTTCACTCAAGAGTAAAATACCTTTATATTTCACAATATCGAAAATTGTTATTAAGAAAAGTTGTTTGGAATTAAAAAATATGTTTCAGTGTTCAATTACATCCTTCTAATTAAAATATTATGAATAATAAAGGCACTTAACTCTTAAGTAAAATTCATATTTTTTACATACCTCGTATAAAATTGCAAAAGTTTGATATATGTTAGTTGTATCTTAGATTTTAGACCAGGTAGAGCATTTTATGAAAAATAACTTTTTTTCGTAAAATTGGTAATAAACTAGTTATCATAATTTTAATAAAATGATAATGGTTATCCGTAATTTGAGAAAAAATTGAAAAAAATTTTTTTGATTAGAATGATGTAATTGTATATTAAAACATAGTTTTTAATTTCAAACAATTTTTCATAACAGCATTTTTTGATATGCTGGAATATGAAGGTACTTTACTCTTTAACGAAATTTATATTTTTGACATAACTCGTATAAAAGTGATAAAATTTGATATATGACGGTTGAGTTTAAAATTTTTGACTATCCAGAGCATTTTATGAAGAATAACTTTTTTTCGTAAAATTGATAATAAAAAAGTTTTGTATGTGGTTCGTAGCTACGCAGACTTACTGTATAAGAGCTTCTGTATAAGAATTTTTAAATTGTAATGCCATATTCGGATTCAGCATAATTAAAAACAAAATAGAAACATATAGTCCTGTCGCCAGTGGGGGTGCAACGGCCTCCCTAATTCAGATGGACTTACCCAAGTTTTTTTATGTATTTTGACCCGTAGAACACGAATTTTTTGAGTAACAGTTAATCCGGATGTCGATAAGGTTGTTATAAACAAAGAACTTGAGGAATTACATAACAGCGATTTTTCGCAAAACAAAACATTTTTTGTATTTTTTGGGTGATTCTCAGCAATTAATGATCTTACAAGTTTTTTCGTAAGATGCATAGTTTTCGAGATAAACGCGGTTGAACTTTCAAAAAATCGAAAAATGGCAATTTTTGAACCCGAATAACTTTTAATTGAAAAATAAAATAGCAATTCTGCTTACCGCATTTGAAACTTCAAGTCAAATTCTATCGAATTTGATAACTTTCATAACTAGAAATTCATTTTTGAAGTTATACTTCTTTAGGCGCGATTAAAGGTGAAATTTTATTAATCTGCGCGCATGCGCACACAGACAGTATGGAGTTCGTTACTAAATGTTTTAATTTATGTATGTATCAGTCCAGAAAAGGTGTGGAAAGGATATATTAGTGTTTTTAAATATATTTTTCTATAAACGTGTTAAAAATGCAATTTATAGCACTCCATAGGAGCGTTAAAAATGCTACTGTAAAGCACCAGTGCTTTAAAAATTTTAAGGCACTGCAGTTAAAAGTGAATTGTCAAATTGTGAAACGTCAAAATATTTATATTTCATTTATTAACATTAATATTAATAATACAACTTGCGCAATTTTAAAAAGGTAGTTTAAAAGGTTTTTTTTTAATCTAATTTAAACTGTGTTATTGCATTTTTAACACGTTTGTAAAAAAAAACTATTAAAATTTGTTAGAATATACAAAAATAAAAGTAGATGTTATTCTATAGTTGTTATTAATTACGTATTGACAGCATAGGCAGTTTTGATGTAATGTCAAGAAAAAAATAAAAATGGAATGTCAGTCAAGTTCAAGTAAAAGTTTTTGTAGGTATTGTCCTGTAATTGAGAATGAATAAATTATAATTGTTGATATATAAGACGTTTGTAGAAAAAATATTGTAGGATATAGGTGTTAAAAAGTACATTTTTAAGGCACTCATGTGAATTGCAGAATGAGAGAAGCGAATCTTTCACATACGTGCCTTAAAATTGTGCTTTTAACATTTATATCATAAATAACTTTTATTATAATTTTTGTGTATTTGGACTTGTCTACCTCGGGAATAAGATAATAAGTATTTTATAATTCACTTCGTGTGTTTGTCACTATGTCTGAGAAATCTTGTAGCCCGTATAAACAAAAGGGTATAGCTCAGTGGTAGAGCGTTGGGCTGGAGATCAAGAGGTCCCCGGTTCAAATCCTGGTGTTTTCTAATCTTTTTTTAATTTTTGGTATTGCTTTAACAAAAATTTTTGGAAAGTAGTAAGTAAAAACTAATTTAATCTTTAAATAAAATACAAATAAACTGTCCGAAAGTATATTTATTTCATTGAAATCATATTTAGAAGTATAACTTCTTACGTGCGTACAAGTACACACACATTCTTTTTTTATTGTTAAACAAAGCTATAAACACATAGTGATTGAATGATGTTTTCAATGTATTTCTCACTTGAAATCGAACGAGTAGGCTCGCATACAGACAATTTCTACGTAGATTACGTACATTAAAACGCATGCATTGGGCACGGCAAACACTATGTGTTTATGGCTTTGTTTAACAAATAAAAACTTAATTTTTAACAATGCAAATAATCAAAACCGATAGAATTTGACTTGAACTTTCAACTGCAGTAAGCAGAATTGCTATTTTATTTTTTAATCAAAAGTTATTCGGGTTCAAAAATTGCACTTTTTCGATTTTTTGAAAGTTCAACCGCGTTTGTCTCGAAAACTATGCATCCTACGAAAAAACTTGTAAGATCATTTTTTGCGGAGAATCACCTAATAAATAAAAAAAAGTTTTGTTTTGCGAAAAATCGCTGTTATGTAATTCCTCAAGTTCTTTGTTTATAACAACCTTATCGACATCCGGATTAACTGTTACCCAAAAAATTCGTGTTCTACGGGTCAAAATACATAAAAAAAACTTGGGTAAGTCCATCTGAATTAAGGAGGTGGTTGTACCCCCCGGCGACAGGAATAATATTTGATCAAAGTAAACTCATGAATTCAACGATATCTTTAAAATTGTTTATACAAAACAATTGTTATTGTTTAAAGAATTAATAAACAATTAGAGGCCAAATCTGCGAGTAGAACTTTTTACTTTAACAAGTATATAAACTAACAAAAAAAGTTTTAGAAAAATATAAGCTTGTTTGAATTAAGCCCTTAAAACTGACCGACAAACCCAGGAATTAAAAAAGTTTATTAGTCCAGAAAGCCACTGCGCATCCGCTAGGAAAAATATTCTAATTCGGATTTTCTGCACAATCTTACTCAAAAAGGACTCCTTTTAACAAATTTGCATGTTGCCAGGACCAAAAGGTGGTCAAAAATTTTTTAAACGTTTTTTTTTTGTTTTTTTCCTAAAATTATTTTTTTTTTGCATGGAACAAAGTTTTTTTTAGGTTTTTTGGATCATTCCAAACAGAAAAGGTCTTTAGTGATTTTTCTCTAAAAATAATAGTTTTTGACATATAAGCGATTAAAAATTGAAAAATTGCGAAATCGGCCATTTTTAACGCTCAAAAACTATGTGAAAAACTGAAGATTTGAATGTTGCCAAGGTAGGTAGATATTCTTTAAACATCGATTGATGAAATCCCGAAGAGTTTTTTGCTATATAATATTCAAAACTCCTTTGTTTTTAATTTCTAATCACGCGTGCGCGACACTATTTTCCACCGTTGCATGTGTATACAGTATGGTGCAAATGAAAGGAATAAATTCGTTATTTCGTAAACCGGCTACTTTAAGAAAAAACCCGAAACAGGTCGATTTTTATTTTTAAGTTATGATATTGTGGCATGTATGGTATACTAATGACGTCATCCGTCTGGGCGTGATGACGTAATCGATTATTTTTTTAAAATTCTCTATTCAGTAATGCAAACATTTACATAGTTATTTATACAGGGTGTCCAAAAAATTTTTATTAAATTAAATTATTTGACAAAAAAGAATTAGAAGGACACCAGGTATAAATAATTATATAAATGTTTATATTACTAAATAGAGAATTGAAGACCCTTTCAAATGAACCCCTATTCTCATTTAAAAAAATCATCGATTACGTCATCACGGCCAGATGGATGACGTCACTAGTATATCATATATGCCATAATATCGTAACTTAAAAATACAAATAGACCTGTTTAGGGATTTTTCCTTAAAGTCGCCGGTTTACGAAATAACGAATTTATTCCTTTTATTTGCACCATACTGTCGGTGGAAAATAGTGTCGCGCACGCTTGATTATCAATTAAAAAACAAAGGAGTTTTGAATATTGTATTGCAAAAACTCTTCGGGATTTCATGAATCGATGTTTAAAGAATATCTGCTTACTTTGGCAACATTCAAATTTTAACTTTTTCACATAGTTTTTGAGGGTTAAAAATGGCCGATTTCGCAATTTTTCAATTTTTAATCGCTTATATGTCAAAAACTATCATTTTTAGAGAAAAGTCACTAAAGACCTTTTCTGTTTGGAATGACCCAAAAAATCTAAAAAAACTTTGTTCCATGCAAAAAAAATAATTTTAGGAAAAAAATAAAAAAAAAACGTTTAAAAAATGTTTGATTACCTTTTGGCCCTGGCAACATGCAAATTTGTTAAAAGGAGTCCTTTTTGAGTAAGATTGTGCAAAAAATCCGAATTAGAATATTTTTCCTAGCGGATGCGCAGTGGCTTTCTGGACTAATATTTATTTACGTACATATACATATTATACATATACACAAACATATATCCACATATTATGTACAGATATCTGTGAAATATCTAAAAGTTTCACTGGAAAATACGAAACATATAAACAAAACAAAAGTAATCTCGCCGGAAACAAGACAACATCAGCCAACAGATTAATTCTCTAACATTGTTTAGAACTTTTCATAATGGGAAAAATCTCGTTTCCACAGAGTTTAATTTCTAGGCTGTCTTTCAAAATGTTTTATTTTTAGATACAGAATAAAAGTTTATGAGATCGGAAGTTTATGAGTAGTGCTAATCGTATGTGGATTTGGGAAAACTATGAAAGTATTTTAAAAGTACATACTATGGTCGTTGTTTCGCGGTATTTAAAGTAAACTACCGATATGAAAGTTTCTATGAAAATTTCTATGTTGTCGGGGAAAAAGGTTAGACCTACGCGTAAGAATGCTTCGGTTGTACATGGGGTGAGAGGGTAAAAATACTCATTATTACAACACATAGACAGAGATTATCGTTGCATAACTAATTACATATCGATACGTAATTAACAATCAAAAATAAAATAACTAAACTAGCTCAAGCAGTAAAAGAATTAAATAGATGATAGGCGAATTGCGAAACTTAAGAGACTCCATTTCCAAATAAACTCAACAGATTTCTTATGTCGGAAAACAAATTTTCACTTATACCTATACCCTATCCTTCTATAACTTTCAGGGAAAAAGGGCGATGAATGCATATAGACATGGGGATCTACAATATACATCCCACAACACATCAATAAAATTCATCTAGGTAAAGATCAACAAATTTGATTCCTAGTATTCAATACGTAAGTAGGTTCAATACGTTCAAAAACGAAAGTAGGTAAAGGGAGTGAGGCTTTGGCCACACGGGCGTTTTTTTACGGCGCCGTAAAATTACGCGGAAGTAAGCGCTGTAAAAAGCATGGCCACAGGGGGATGTAAATTACGGCGTGTCGCAAGATAAAAAAAGCAGGTTTTTAGTCGTTGTTGTAGCTAGATACTTGTTGTGGCACTAACATACTGTGGAAAATGAAAACAGGAATAGATGTAAATAAACATTTTAATTCTCGTAACTGTGTTAAACTCATTCATACATACTTTCAATATTATGATAACTATAACGCCCAGAGTCCTGTTTATAGGACTGGTTATAATTCAAAAAGTAAAATAATTTCATGAATATTTCTTTATTAAGAACAAGATTACTGATAATAGGGAACTTGCATAAAATTTTAAATTCGAAAAAAATGATATAAATCACAAGAGAACATAATTTAGAACCTGTATCAAGGATAAAAAAGTTTTGTTTATCTTTCGTTTGGCCCCTAAACACGACTAAAAATTCAACTTATACCAGCCACCCCAAAACGCGTCGTGACGTCACAAGGTTGTTTGTTTACATTCTACACCAATTGTACATATAATTTTAAATTAGACATTATAAACGTCAGTAAAAAATACAGTTATGTGACGTTAAAAGTGTTTTTGATCGTTTGAACTATTCATAGAAAATTTGTACTTTTAAAAAATGGTTTTATTTTCAATAGTAAACCTTTTTTCCTTTCCTTCAAAAACTGTATCAAACTCCAATCTCACCAAACTGGTATATATTATTACAACGACATACGATAAATGTCATTAGAATATAAATATTTTCCTTTATTCCCCGACGACGACCTAAAAAAATACCCAAGTAGGTGGAGGCCAATAAACTAAAGAAGAAGAAGAATAATATACGTAAATATAACTATAAACAGAACCACATAGTTAAATTCTGTGACGTCACGGGTCGTTTGAACTATTTTAAGATAAAGAAGACTTTAAATTTGTTCTTCCTAATAGACCAGTAAGGATCTGTTTTTAGGTGGATGTGAGAGGTGGCATTCAGATTTTTGCGGATAAAGTTAGGTGATAACTTCGTTAATAATAATTGATTTATGCTCCTTCTCAAATATGCCCGGAACATTAATAAAAAAATTCAAATATTTAAAAATTTCGAATAACATCGATTTTTTTCTACTTTTTTTGTTTATAACTTTAAAACGATTAATTTTGGAACAAAGTCGTATAGGAATAAAACAAAGATAATTAAATTTTCTATCAGATGCGATTGGTTAAAAATGTCTTAATTTATCACCCTTGCTGCAAAATAGCAATAAATATAAAATAAGGGGGCAAAACAAGCCTGTCCTTATTCAATGATTTTCCATCACTTAGGTTACACTTGGAATCTTCCTAATTCGCTTAGAAAATTTTTGTAATGTGCTAAAACCGTACATCAAATTTCATTAAAATTGACTTACTAGATTTTGAATAATAATTTTGCAATCTAAACTTTTTTTAAAAAATTAAAATTTTTTAAAATCTTGCACAACAAAAACTAGAACATACAAAGATTTGTCAATTTTTTTACATATAAAGAAGCACTCCACCTATCTAATGCACTTTACAGAATTGAAATCGGATTATTTAAGCAGCCTCAGCAATGTTTTAAAATTATAAACAATTTTTTGGCTTATAAACAATTTAATGCTGTGGCCAGGAGGGGGTGCTACGGGCTCCTTTATTTAGATGGACTTACCCAAGATTTTTATGTATTTTTTGACCCGTAGAACACGATTTTTTTGGGTAACAGTTGATCCGGATGTCGATAAGATTGTTATAAACAAGAACTTGAGGAATTACATAACATTGATTTTTCGCAAAATAAAACATGTTTTTGTATTTCTTGGGCAATTCTAAGCAAAAAATGTTTTTACAAGTTTTTTCGGAGGATGCATAGTTTTCGAGATAAATGCAGTGGAACTTTCAAAAAATCAAAAAATTGCAATTTTTGAACGCGAATAACTTTTGATAAAAAAATAAAATAGCAATTCTGCTGACAGCATTTGAAAGTTTAAGTCAAATTATACCGGTTTTAATTATTTGCATTGCTAAAAATTATTATTTTTTATTATTAAACAAAGCTATTTCTTTATAAGCCAAAAAATTGTTTATAAGTTTAAAACATTGCTGAGGCCCCTTAAATAATCCGATTTTAATTCTGTAAAGTGTATTAGATAGGTAGAGCACCTCTTTATAAGTAAAAAAATTAGCCAACTTTTAATGGTCTACTTTTTGTTCAGAAAGATTTTAAAAAATTTGAACTTTTTTAAAAACATTTAGATTGCAAATTTATTATGCAAAATCTATTAGGTCGATTTTAATGAAATTTGGTACAAGGTTTAAGCGTGTTACAAAGAATTTCCTAAGTGAATTGCTAAGGTTCTAAGTGCGACCAAAGTGGTTAAAAACATTGAAAAACAACAGGCGTATTTTGCCCCCTTATTTTGTATTTATTGCTATATTGCAGAAAAGGTAATACGTTAAGACATTTTTGACCAGTCGTATATCATACAAAATTCAATTATCTTTATTTTATTTCTTTACGACTTTGTTCCAAAACGAATCGTTTTAAAGTTATAAGCAAAGAAAGCAGAAAAAAATCGACGGTTTCGAAATTTTTAAATATTTTAATTTTTTTATTAATGTTCCGGGCATATTTGAGAAGAAGCATAAGTCAATTATTATTACTGAAGGTGTCACCTAACTTTATCTGCAAAAATCCGAATGCCACCTCTCACATTCCAAAAATATACGTTTTTTCACAGATCCTTACTGGTCTATAAGTTATTATGAGTTTTTGAAGCGTGAAATTTTGTAAATCTCATTTTAATACAAAACTGAACATTATTATGTAATAAAAAAAATATGTGCAAGTTCCCTATTATGTATTAGTAAAATTTTAAAATTTGAAAACAAAATAATTCCGGCGAAATGGGTTTAGTTAATTTTTTAACGAAATAAAATGAATTCGTCCCTTCGTTTGTGACACGACGCCAAAGATGGGCCGGTTCGATTACTGCGCGATATTTTACATCTCAGTCTGGCTATCTACTATTCTCGACATGTGGGACCCATTTTCGCGCTTATTTTTACGGCTCTTACGGCGCCGTAAAAAATCGCCCGTGTGGCCAAAGCTTTAAGATTTAATTATGATTCAGAGACGACTACCATCTGCATGTACATTTCAACCTCTTGGTTTCTTCAGAGCAGCCTGTAGTGTGCTCTGAATTGAAATCAAATCCTTATGCTGTGTGTGTATGCCTATTTTAATAAAATAATTAGCATATAGACGCAGTAGAGACATCTAATATAAGATAAATAGTAATAATTAAATTGATATAAATTAAGCTTGTTGGTATATCGGAATTAATATGGTTGGGCAATACCCAAACAGGAGAACTCCTATATTATACAGTGGTAAAGAAAATAGAAGTCACTAGAGCGGAGTGGGTCTTCTACTCAGCAAACAAGCCAAAAAAAGCCTCATTTCATGGAAACTCATTAATGATAGAACTGCCAGATATTATACCAGATACCGTAGATAACAGTGATACAGTGCTATGTTCCCACAAACACATTTCTCCACGAAGATAAAGACATTTTCTACCAACAACTAGAACAAACGACCCGACAAGTAAACCAAGACGATATACTAATATTGATTGGTGATATGAACGCTAAAATTGGACAAGACAATATTAACTTAAAAACCGTAATGGGCAAAAATGGCGTGGGAGTGATGAACGAAAAAGGAGAGCGCTTTACAAAGGACCCCGCAGAAACCTTATGGGAAATGGCTCTCTGTCAAATGCTCTGAAACTTTGGGTTTTGGTAGTCCTTATGTGTAGAACAAAAGACTCTATGGGCGTGTAGCTCCAAAAAATCATGGTTTTAAGATATAAGCCTCTGAAGTTATAGGTAGTACAGTGAGGACGTTTGAGTTGGAATAGATTCATTTTATCGAGAATGGCCGACTCTGGAGATAAATTACAAATCAGGTTGATTTTTATTTTTAAATTATAATTTTTTGGCATACATATCATACTAGTGACGTCATCCATTTTAATTTATACAGGATAATTTATACAGGGTGCCCAAAAATGTTTTTGAATTAAATTAATTGAGATTAAAAGAAGAATGAATGTATATAATTTATTTAATTCTAAATACATTTTACTGCTGTCAGAAAACAGAAAAAATGTTAATTTGAAAAATAAACATTGCTTTTCGCTTAAATTAAATGTTCAAATTGCTAAGAGGCGGGTGGGTGGCAGCTTTAATATTGAATTTAAGCGAAAAACAATATTTATTTATCAAATAAACATTTTCTCCTGTTTTCGGACAACATTAAAATGTATTTCGAATTAAATAAATTATATACATTCTTCTTTTTGTCTCAATTAATTTAATTCAAAAAAAATTTTTGGGCACCCTATATACTGTAAATAATTATGTTAATGTTTATATTATTGAATAGATAATTGAATCACCTTTCAAATGAGCTATCACACCCCCTCTATTCTCATTTAAAAAAATCGTTGATTGCGCCATCACGCCCAGATGGATGACGTCACTAGTATGATATATATGTCAAACAATTATATTTTAAAAATAAAAATCGACCTGATTTCTAATTTATCTCCAGAGTCGCCCATTCTCGAGAAAATGAATGTATTCCAACTCAAACGTCCTCACTGTACTACCTATAACTTCAGAGGCTTATATCTTAAAACCATGATTTTTTGCAGCTATGCGCCCATTGAGTCTTTTGTTCTACACATCAAGGACTACCAGAACCCAAAGTTTCAGAGCATTTGACAGAGAGCCATTTCCCATAAGGTTTCTGCGGGGTCCTTTTTGTTCCAATTATAGTTTGCTGGAACCATTTTCCCAAATAAAAATATTCACAAGGTTACATGGACTGCACCTGGCCATACAAGAGAAAATCAAGTAGACCCCCACTCCATGTCAAAAAGATGGAGATCATCTCTCCTTTATGTACGTAATAAAAGTGGAGCAGACATCGCAAGTGGCCATCATCTCGTTATTGGTACCATTAAAATCACGATGACAAAAACAAGATCATCGAAACACAGGCAGACCAACATACAATCTAGACAAATTAAAAACGGCCCCAGGAAGGCACATGTTTAGGGAGGAACTTCAACTTAAAATAAGAAAACGTGGTCCCTCCGGTGAGTACCGATCCCAAAAGGATACAAACTATTTCCAACTTGAGATTCGAACTCACGATCCTTGGATCCAAAGGTAGGCTCTCTTACCACTGAGCCCCAGAGGGGGTGAATTTATTATTTAAATAACTGTAATCCATAAATAAGAAGAAACCATTCTATAGCTGCATGTTTCCCTCAAAAGTTAATAATTGTGAACGGAAGTTCGGTACGTAAACTCGGCTCACCAACAGAACTTAGCGAAGAGATTTACCTTTACTACGGCAAAGTTTAGAAACTAAAAACGTACGTATTAAAAGAAACTATAAAGTTCATATTGCGTATTTTTGTTTACATAAGCTTGAAATTTTAATATCTCCTGGCAGAATTCCCTTTTGTCCTTTCGGCTACTTATATTTTTAATATAGACTTGTTCGCCGTCATAATGTCAGTCCCAATGTATCAAATGTATTGTCAGTACAATATGCTAAGGCCCCTTTAACTTCTATACATTTTAGAAACGTTTATGTTAGATGTCGTTTAAATATGTGTGACCCTTATCAAATTTATTCTTCTTAATTGGATTTTTAAGGTACAAAAAATAGTTAAAAATACAGATTTTAAATAAAAACGTTAATTTGGTATAATTTCTGATGCATTACTAACCAGATAAAGTTATTAAAAAATGACAATGCTAAAGATATTTCCAGATGTTGCCAGATTTGCCATTTTTCTGATATCATTAGGGACTTTGGTTTTTTAAATACAATACTCTGTTGTATTATTATTGGAATTATCACTTCAATACGAGTTCAACCATACGCAACACGAAGGTCTAACAAATAAAACTTCTCAGTGCCAACTAGTTTAAAATGATCGTAAGCAAAAAGGGGCGGAAAACTAAAATTCAGGTTATTATCCTCTGCGCTTTTTAAAGGTGCATTTAAATCAAAGCGAACACGAACGAACGAACAAAGGAACGAATTCGTAGGTGTTCTCTTGGTTATTCGTTCGCTACAAATAGGGGAGTCAATAGTGTATGCCAATACAATCAAGTGGTATGTTATGGTGATGGCAGATTGAATAGATGGGGTGAAAATAGTCATATGTAGAATTATGGGGGTGGGTTGTATATAGATGAAATTTTGATCGTGTGGATGTACGTGGATATGTTTTTAATGATATATCCCCCTAGATTATTTAAGACATTTTTACACTTCAGTCACCCCTAGTGTGACCTTTTTTTAAACTTACACAAATTCCAACAACTACCAACAAGTTAAAAAATTCGATAACTTTAAATCACCACAAAATTGCTTTTCTAAATCCTGGATCTATTCACAATAGGGTTTGAAATTATTGATTTTAGTTTTCGATTAATTTTTATGTAATGTGGTTTGCCTACCACCTCCATTGACAACATACGTGAATACATTTTCATAACTACAGCATCTAGTTTATTTTATTTTAATTGATTATTTATCACAGTGGAGCGATTGTCGTTACTGTTCTTAACTTAACAAGCTTTACACCAGAGTCTTCAAAATGACAGGTTAATTTTTCAACTTCCTGTGGAACTGTCACTTCTGTCTTGTCATCGTTCAAGACTCCGCCTAAAATCATCACTTGCCACCATACAGTCAACATGTGAACAAGTCGATTTAGAGCTCAGATGGTACCTAGAGCATATTACATGAAATATTTTGAACATCCATGTTTAAGGTCACATATTTCATATATGTTTCCATGACGGATCAATTTTGAAGGGTTTTTACCTATATATTTTTATAATATTGTATTTTGGTGGTTAGCATGTTAGATCACGTGAGTATAACCTACAACTTTCTTAAAACCGTAGTCAAAATTTTAAAAACTTTGCATTATCTTATCAGCATCCAATCGAAAACTAGTTTTGTGATGTAGCTCTCTTTAGGGATTTTTAAAAATATACCTTTTATAAAGGATTTTAGTCGTTTTTTGTAATATATGGTATACAGCCAACTACAGGAAAACTTTTTCCTTGTGGATGGTTAAGATATCGCTATCCAAAATTTTTTAACAGTCGTGATTAATGACTCGTTCAAGCCCTTTCAACTACAGCCCTTTCAAAAATGAACAATTTAAACCGATGAAACTTACAGATCATAAATATAAACAATACACTGTGGGCCGAAATAAACGAGTACATTTTTTAGTTGAAAATAACTTTTTTGTTTTTTGGGTGATTTAATTTCTTTTTGCAGGGCTAATTAGCCTAACATGTCCCTAACATGACTGCAAATTTGGAAGGAAAAATTACGTACAGGGTCGGACTTATAAAAGAACTTATGTAACGGTACATCTGAGCTCGTTGCAAATGAAAACTGTCTTAGCTAAAATTGAACTGATATGCTCTTTTGGTAGGCTAACTATCCAGAACACTTCAGCAAAAAGGAAATTTTTCAAAATTACCGTATTCGCAAAATATCATTTTTTATGAAATTAGGAAAATATAACATTTTAACAAATAACACATTTATGAAAGCAGGTTAATAATTTTAAAACTTAGACTAAAATATTATGAATGTGGCCACCATTATTGTTTACCACTTCTTGAAGTCGTCTGCGCCATAAATTGATAAACCCATTTATTATACCCTGTTCAAAATTGTTCCAAACAAACTGCATTCTTTCTTTGAGCTCTTCGATGATTTCAAATTGTTGTCCGTCATACAAATTTTGTTCGAAAATTCCCAATTGAATAGTCAACCGGATTTAATTCTGGGCTATTAGGTGGCCACATCTCTGGCTCAATATAGTCCGGTCTTACTAAGTAAAATTGACATATTTGAGCGTTTGAGAAATTCTTAAGACATTTAACAAAAATGACTGCTAATATGAAGCAAAAACGAAGGAAAATATGTAATTTAGTGTTAAGAGGGTTTCGTTCCGGTGAACATATTAGGAAAGTACTCGAATAAGATTTCCTAATTTAAGTAAAAAATAATATTTTACAAATTTGGGATTTTTTTAATTTTCATGGCGAAAGTGTGTTCTGAACATTATTTAAATAAAAAAATGATATTTTGCGAATCCGGTAATTATGAAAAATTTCCTTTTTACTAAAGTTTTCTGGATAGTTAACCTGCCAAAAGATTAACCTATATTATTTCAATTTTAGCTAAGACAGTTTTCATTTGCAACGAGCTCAAATGCACCGTTACGTAAGTTTTTTTTATAAGTCCGACCCGGTACGTTATTTTTGCTTCCAAATCTGCAGTCATGCTGAGGACATGTTAGGCAATTAGCCCTGCAAAAACAAATTAAATCGCCCAAAAAATAAAAAAGTTATTTTCAACTAAAAAATGTACTCCTTTATTTCGGCCCACAGTGTACAAAAGTAAAGTAGCTTGTGAAGTGGTAACGATCAATTCCATTTGGGATGATTCCATAGGGGATGATTTTCACGAGTTTTATTTACAAAAAATGGGCCAAATTTATTTTGAGCGTAACTTGCTTACTTTTGACGCTATGAAATTAAAAAAAAAAGCTGCAACTCTGTTTCAACTAGGTCTACAGATTTCACATATACACCATATTTTTTCTTTTTTATCATATTATTTTTATACTCATATGTTTTTCGATAAAATACTTTTTTGTTATTTGTTGTTTTGTCTTGTTATTTGAGTTATTTGCCAAAACTCGTCTAAACACGTGTTTTTTTTTTGTTGAACAAAAACATATGCACTCGCATATAACTCGAAAAGTATTGACTTAGTAAAAGAAACTATAGAACAAAAATTGCTAAGAATTAACCAATTTATCCATTTCCGGAATTATCTTAAACGTATTTTTTTTTTTCACCCCCAAGAAGGTGATACTCACCCCTAGGACAAAAGACAGAATATCACTCTTTGACATATTAGCTATGTGTATGTAAAATTTCATGTCAATCCAAGCGGTTCTTGCAAATCCGGGGCAAAAACCGTGTGTAAATAGACTATTAATTATTGTTGAGTTATATTGTAACGATGTCAATGATTTTAATTGAATTGTTACTCATTTATTTAACATTTTACGAAAAAGTGGATATACGTTGATATAGAGAAGTGTAAAACTTTAAACACAATACACGACACACAAAAAAACTGTGTCAGTAATATTGTATGATTTGTATGTTAAATCAATAATAACACGATTTGTCGTGCAGATAAAAAGAATTATATTGCATCAATTGTTCGAAAATCGAACAAGGGACATCACGATACAGTAATCAAATTATAGGAACGTTGGTTTAATATCAGATCATGCAATCGATGTATGACAAAAATGATTGATAGTAATAATATACATTGAACCACATAGCTCTGATGGACAAAAATTATAAACTTTTTTGGGAAATGGAAATATCCATTAATGTTTCCCAAGTTAGTTATTATTTATAGAATGAACCCCAACGATTTTTAAAAAGAAAAACCTTCAGGCATTATACCGTTTTTTTGGTTTAAAAATGTCCAGCTGTGTAGTCGTTGAAAAAGAAGTAAGAGATCAAGTTAAAAGAGCAAATATATTAGCAGGATGCTTTAGTAACACTATGTGGCGTAAGCGACACAATAATAGGTCTGGATCCCGCGTACCAAAAAAAAGTTGATTAATAGCAAGCTGAAAATTTGTTAATAGCTTAACGGTGTCTAGTCAGACACACTTTGATGTACGGGAACACTGGACATTTTTTACAGGACTTTTTTACTATAATCTTCGTTAAAAAGGCACGTTATCGTGTTTATTCACCGGTTGTGTTTAATTTTCATTTCAAAAAAGAAAATTTTAAAAATCAAAATAAATGAAATTTTATAGAATCAGTTGATTTGATAAAAAGTGCTTCCAACGAATTAAATCTGATTTTTGACAATCTACTAAACAATGCTACATACATGTCCAATGATTCACAAAACGAGTTTTTGGAAATTTCTACCGGAATAGTGCTGAAAAAAATTATTGATGAAGTAAATAAAACTAATGGTGGGTTTTCTCATTAATTATAGATGATGCTAGAGATGTGATCACTCGAGAGCAAATGTCTGTATGTATCAGATATACCAGTGAAACGAAATTATGTGAACGATTTTTGGGATTTGTTGAGATACAAGAACTTTTGAAGCATGAGTAATAGCATGAATAATTTGGATATAAAGAAATGTATTGGCCAGGCGTATGATGGTGCTTCAGTTAGGAGGTGACATATAAATGGCGTTAATGTTTTAGTCAGAAAAGCTTCTGAAAACCATGTGTTTATGTGTACTGCTATACCCACCGATTGAATTTGGTATTAGTGGATAAAGCTAAAAATGTGAACATGGTTGACGAGACTCTGGGATTGCTTGAAGCAATTTATTCCTTTATGAGCTTCCGAAGGAAGACCTACTAGTGAGCTCTGCAGTTAAAGTAATCGCTGGTTTGAAAAGGTTACTGCAAAGTAAAAGATCTGATAATTTCTTTGATGAATGCTGGAAACAAGCTTGTTGTGTAGCTGAAAAAGCGGAAATAAAAACTCTAAGATACTCTGATAACCAAATGAAGCATAAGGGGCAAATACCAATAAAATTTAATGATTCAGTCATCATGACTTCCACAGGACAAAGATATATGCATAATGATAAAATGATGTTCAAACAAATGTTATTTGAAGTGCTAGACCATTTTATGAGAGGCGAGCTTGAATGCAGGTTCACAACCAATCCAGCTGTTTTTATGGCTTTTGAAGTTTTAAATCCATCAAGCACTGAATACCTTACAACTGACCCTGCAGGCAGTTTTTCAGAGCAGCACAGTATGTTCATTAATATAAAGATCAATATGAAATTGAAATGGCAAAAGAGGTTTTCCATGATTTAAAAGGAAAGACAACAGATTTTTATTTTGATTTACTTACACAAAAAATGTTGTATCCCGAGCTTTCAAAATTGGCCCAGCTTTTATTTACACAATGAAAAGAGTAAAAACTTATCTGCCCTCTACCATGACAACTAATCGACTGACGAACCTTTCAATAATATCGATAGAAAGAGAAGAAAGTGAAAGGTTGATGAACAATCCAGGCCAAATTATATACATTTTTCGTAATGTTGGCCAGAGAAGATTAAATTTGTAAATAAATGTAAACCTTGTCAACAAGCAGTAAATTTTTATTTAAAGATACGTTGAATTGATGTTTTTGGAGAAGGATTAATAGTTTTCATTGATCAATTTTATTTCATAAGTGTGCTAAAACGGATGGAATTTCGAAAATTCAATTAATAACTATCTTTTTGTAAAATTGATTTTTTGAATGTTTACATCACCTCTCAATGATTGGGGTTTTTGAGAACCAAACGAAACCACCGGTCACTCAAAATCTATTGTGACTTGCCCCCCCCCCCCCCGAGTTTTTTTGGTCTAGAACCGCCACTGCATTTATTACTGGACTAAAAGTAATCCGAATAAAAATGCATTTACAAATCTTAAATTATGTTGTACATCGGTAAACGAGACAGATACTCCACAACAAACTATTAAATTTGACACAGTTTCCTGTAAAATCACGCTTGATTATTGCATTCACGACACAATTCGACTTTTATATCCGATACGGCTGGCTAGTTGTTTCCGAGCTTCAGTGAGTTCGTACAACATGGCTTCCGAATTTGACTCAATGTCAAGCACCTAAAGTCGGAAGTTATATATTCCATGTACGTTTTACATTATTTGGTAACGAGTTAAGAGTGTAAGACCTAGTTGAGCTAAAAAGATATTAAAAGTTTTCGAGCTTAAAAAGCCTGGTTACAAACTGAAACGAGAATAAAAAAACATGGAATATGTGAGATTCATACCGGAGATTGTGGAATTGTTTGTCATTTGAATACGTAATTAGAAATGTTGTTAAACCCGATGCTAATTTCAAAAGAAACTTCCAAGAGATTACAATAAAGAAACTTTCTAAATTAATAATTTTTTTTTAAAAGAAGTGGATAATAACGTGAGCCGAATTTAAAGGTGATTTGTACTATTACTCGTAGAACTTGTACATTTTTTTACTTTACTGTTTTTTTTTATTTAAATTTATGTGTCTCGGCAGCAATGGCCATTGACACAAACAATATTGGTTATACAATAATTAATTACAATAAGGACTTAAAACTAATTATTATAACAGTTAATTTCTAAATCTTAAATAATAGACCAAGAGGCAGCGCTGAAAAATCTATTTGAATTTACTAAAGCTAGATTTTTCACAGTTGATTACTGTGAGTGTGTAGAGAAACATACTGCGGTCGGTCAAGCGAAACGTGGAACAGGGGTTACAGAGAGGGTATCAAAGTTGCTTTCCGACGAAGGTAATTATTTCCATTTACTAAGGCTGAAAATCAGTACACACGTTCTAAAATAAATATAAATAAAAGTTATTATAGTCGGTCAGCTGTATGACGGGACAGAGCCGGTCGGTCGGCCGCAATAGTCGATTGAGGAAATGAAGCATTTTGGCTCGCAATTTTTTCGTCCAGCATGGATTTACTTGAAACTTTCACAGAAGGTAGGGAATAGTCCAAGGATCATTTTATATATCATGCCGCTATCATACGCTAAAACCTTGGGGTGGTTGCCCCCCATCTCGGGGGTGGGAATTTTTTATTACATTTTAACCATGTAATTCGATGGAAAAATTGATTCTAAGAAAAAAATGTTTTTTACATTTTCTTCGTAAAACTAATGTTTTTCGAGTTATTCGCGCTTGAAAATAACAGTTTTTCGACGAAAAAATCGACTTTTTTAGACGGTTTTTTGAGAATACCTCGAAAAATATGCATTTAATCAAAAAAACTGTAGATCTCGAAATTTTATCTTTTAGTAACACAAATCAAATCAAATTCTTTTCCTATAATATCTTTAAGACCAATACAAACCGAGATACGGCATGTTAAAGGTTAGCTTTTTTTCTTCAAATGCATAATTTTAAATATTAAAAGCCAAATAATGGGAAAAATTTGCATTTTTCGAGGAAAACTTAAATAATCTAGTTTCAAGTATACAATTAGACCTTTCAAAAAAAAATAATAAAAAGTTTCTAGCATGAAAATTAAGCGACTTATAATCAAAAAAATGTCGGTACCTGATTTTCTCTACGAAAAAATCAGTGAAAACAACCCCCTAACTACCTTCCTAATTCAAAATTGGTCTTCACCTTTCTGTAGTTCCTTTTATATTTATATTATAAATACACTCAAGGAGTTTGACCTAATTAAAATGCCTAATTTTGGAAAAATTGGAGTTTAAACAAAAATTGTTTTTTTGCAATTTGGTATTTTTTATCTTTTACTTTAAAATATCTCCGAAAATATTTAAAAAACGAAAAAAATTAAAAATTACTAAATTGTAGCTTTTTTAATGACTAAAATTACCCTTTACATAGATTTTCATTACAGTAAACAGTTAGCCAGTTATAGCTGTTTAAACCTCTATTTACCAGAAAACACCCCCTTATTCGAGTCTTTTAAACCCGCCCCAATTAAAAACTAAGGGATCTTACGGAATTTAATTTACGCAGTCTTATAGCTCTTTTAAAATCCTACAAAATCATTTTTGAAGAAACTTTTTGTCGCCAAAAATTTATAGAGTATTTTTCGAGGTATTCTCAAAAAACCCTCTTCGTCGAAAAACTGTTATTTTCAAGCGCGAATAACTCGAAAAATATTAGTTTTACAAAGAAAACGTAAAAAACATTTTTTTCTTAGAATCACATTTTCCATCGAATTACATGGTTAAAATGTAATAAAAAATTCCCACCCCCTAGATGGGTTGGCAACCACCCCAAGGTTTTAGCGTATGATAGCGGCATGATATAGAAAATAATCATTAGACTATTCCCTCTACCTTCTATGAAAATTTCAAGTAAATCCGTGCTGGACGAAAAAATTGCGAGCCAAAATGCTTCATTTCCTCAATCGACTATTGGGGCCGACCAACCGGCTCTGTCCCGTCATACAGCTGACCGACTATAATAACTTTTATTTATATTTAATTTAGAATGTTTGTACTGATTTTCAGCCTTACTAAATGGAAATAATTACCTTCGTAGGAAAGCAACTTTGATACCCTCTCAGTAACCCCTGTTCTACGTTTCGCTTGACCGACCGCAGTATGTTTCTCTACACACTCACAGTAATCAACTGTGAAAAATCTAGCTTTATTAAATTCAAATAGATTTTTCAGCACTGCCTCTCCGTCTATAACATTAGGTAAAAAGTATGAAGAAAAAAAAAGTTTTTTTAATACAGCTTATCTGGCAAAATGTATTATGCAATTGGTTGAAGTAAAGAATACTTACCACTGTAATAGGGTACATTGGATTTATTATGGTCAGAAGCAAAATGTGGTTAGGTTTTGCCTCTTCTGGTCTTTTCCTTCGAGGTTCCTCCGATACCGTATTAAAACCCGAACCGGCCTGAAAAAATATACATTTTTAGTACGTTTTGTATGTTTAAAGAGCATAATACAGTCGAACCCGCTTATTGGAATAGCCTTCGTGCCAAGCGAAAGTATTCCTATAACCGGGATATTCTAATAGCCGATCATTGGTAGCTAGTAGAAACGTTTTGGGACCTCAAATATCTATTCCTTAAACCGGGATATTCTTAGAACCGGTACTCTAATAAGCGGGTTCGACTGTAATTTATAAAATATATTACATAGACTTCAAGGTATCTCCCGTGATTTAGATTTAGATGATAGCACTTTCACATTATAAGAATTTAAACGTGCGAGGGTTAGAACGCACGACGACATTCCAATGGTGGCGCATGTAATCATATGAAGCCTTTCCCACTAGACGGTGGTTGGAACGTTCGGTGAAGTCGCCGTGTTTATGCCGTCCCTCGCTTACAACAACAGACGGGAGCCGTGCCGTCTATACGCACCCAGTAGCATAGATAGGGGACTTAATGCATCCTTACATATGATACTGTCGTTCAGTCGCACGAAGGTAGTTTTTTTGGTTGTTTGGTACATTATTTTCATTTACACTTTGTGACTGTTTGAAGTAGGTGCATATATTTAATATTATGATGTCTCAGATTGATAGTGAAATATTAATAACATTAATAGAAGCGAGACCTGTTCTTTGGGACAAAACAATAGAAATATACAGTGAGCACGTAAAGGTTGGAATAAATTCATTTTCTCGAGAATGGACGATTTGGGAAAAAAATCCCGAAACAGGTCAATTTTTATTTTTAAATTACGACTTTTTGGCATATATGTCATACTAGTGACGTCACCCATCTGGGCGTGATGACATCATCGATGATTTTTTTAAATAGGAATAGGCGTCGTGTGATAGTTCATTTGAAAGGTAATTTAATTCTCTATTCAGTAATATAAACATTTACATAACTATTTACACAGGGTGTCTAAAAAAAAATTTTTTAATTAATTTTATTGACATAAAAAGAAGAATGCATGTAATTTTTATTTAGTCCAAAATACATTTTAAGGTTCTTAGAACACAGAAAAAATGTTTATTTGAAAAATAATCATTGCTTTTCCCTTAAATCAAATGTTCAAATGTAAAAAAATTAAATGTTCAAAAAGAGGAAGGTGAGTGGGCGGCTAAAATGCTAAAACGATATTTATTTGTTAAATAAACTTTATTTCCTGTTTTCTGATAGCAGTAAAATGTATTTTGAGATAAATAAATTACACACATTCTTCTTTTTATGTAAATAAATTTAATTTAAATAATTTTTTTTGGACACGCTGTATAAATAATTATGTTAATGTTTATATTACTGAATAGAGAATTAAATTACCTTTCAAATAAGCTATCACACGACCCCTATTCTCATTTAAAAAAATTATAGATGACGTCATCACGCCCAGATGGGTGACGTCACTAGTATGGCACATATGTCAAAAAGTCGCAATTTAAAAATAAAAATTGACCTGTTTCGGGATTTTTTTCCAAAATCGTCCATTCTCGAGAAAATGAATTTATTGCAACCTTTACGTGCTCACTGTATAAAGATAGAAACTTAAAGAGAAATGCTTGGAATGGTGTATGCCGTGCACTTAACAGTGAATTTGACGAATTAGGTGATAAAGAAAAAAACACATTTGGTAAGTACAGCAAAATTATTTATATGTTACTGATAACAACAATAATTAAAACTGCTAAGTATATTATAATAAACTTTATTTTACATAGTTGCAATTAACGTTGACAATAGACGGTGTTCCATCAATATGTAATAAAATCATTTTTTTAGTTCAGTTGTGGCTTATTTCCCATTTAGAATAGTTTATTACATAGATTGTATGAGCTAATTAGATGAACTAATCCAAGATCCCACAAATAACTTAGTAGAACAAGGGTTATAAAAACAAATTAAGACTTTTAATTAAAAACATAAGAAATAATAACTGACAAAATAGAAATTGCAAATGAATTAAATATGCATAACAGTACATTAGGACAAAATTATGGACAAAAAATACCCATTTGTAATGATACATATCAGACAACGTATCATGTACCTACCTCAGCCACAAAGTGTAAATAAAAATAATATACCAAACAACACAGCAAAATATCAAAAATGAATAACCATTTTCAATTCCGTTGCAAAACGAAAATACAGCCGAACCATATTCTAGTCCAATCAGAGAGTGCTGCAAGCACCTCTACCGGTTTCGAAACTTATTAGTCTCTCATCAGGAGGCACATATGCTTCTCTCCCCGATCCAACCAAAACAAACCCCAGCGTGCAGTAATCCGGGACTGCACGCTGGGGTTTGTTTTGGTTGGATCGGGGAGAGAAGCATATGTGCCTCCTGATGAGAGACTAATAAGTTTCGAAACCGGTAGAGGTGCTTGCAGCACTCTCTGATTGGACTAGAATATGGTTCAGCTGTATTTTCGTTTTGCAACAGAATTGAAAATGGTTATTCATTTTTGATTTACATTTACTCTGTGTGGAATATGAAGGGAACCATTCTCGTTGGAACTTTACCGCGCTGAGCAGATGGGACGTGAATTGTAAATTGTAGAATTCCCTCATCTTCCTTAGTCTCAGTATCCGTATGGCTTGCAAATTGTAGAAGCCTCAGAGGTGTAACCAGAGAAGGTTCCCATTGTTTTCATTCTGGTGGGATGTAGAATAGCATTATGTTGTTTTATATGCCATTAGAGTGAAAACTTAGTCTGACAACAAAATATCTTCGTGCGACTCAATTCTTACGCTTGTTTCACATTATAAGAATTTCGACCGTGCGATGGTTAAAATCTACATAGTGGCTCGAGCAACTTTCTGCCTTCACCGCTTGAAACATTAGGCGAAGGGAGAAAGATTTCATATGATTGCCGGAGCCACTATGTAGATTTTAACCATCGCACGGTCGAAATTCTTATAATGTGAACGAGCCGTTATTGTGTGAAAAGGATAGGTGCGTCAAAACTACCGCATGTTCAAAATTCTTGTGAAACAGCCCATACAATTTCTATAGTCCTTATTCGGGACGGAAAATCATGATTCACTTTTTTATAAGTTATCAAAGACAAAAATATTTAAAAAATGTTTGAATATCTTTTTGTGCAAAAAACCGAGGGTGGAACATAATAATTTAATGCAAAACTGGTGTCTTATCAAATTCAAAAAGCTGCAGCCCTTCGAAAAGATGATGACGTTGCAGCTCTTCGAAAAGATAATGTTGCAAAGCCATTTTATAATCTTTACAATGAGAATTCAACCCGCAAAAACTTGTGGAATAAAATGTTGTTACTTCCTTGTTACGCTCCAACCAAAACTTTACATGTGTATCTAAAATGATACACATGATTTTGACCCCTCACATGTGTATACTTTTGGATACACACGGCAGTTAAATGTAGAAGACATGTCACAGCTTCTTTGTCATATCCCCACATGTCGCTCACTGAGTTCTATAATGGCACAACCCCAAAAACGAACTTATGAGATAATTGACCATGAAGTTTTATATCATAAAATGCCATTCAAAATTACAATTTATGAATTACAGGTCGGCAGAAGAAACCAGATACTTGACAATAAAGGGTTAGATATTATTCTTTTTCTCATAGGCATCTTTCAGTGCGTCACAGTTTTTCGATTTCTTTCTAACGCATTAAATTGTATGTGGCAGAAAAAAAGGCACGTCCGTGATTAGAGACATTTATAACATTTATTCTAGTTGTCGATATATGGCGCTATAATCGAAAAAAAAATATTTACGCATTATATAATATATCTACGAATATAATCTGTACAATTTATAAGACTACACAAATCAAAGAAAATACCAATTTATAAATGCAATAAACACAATTGATTTGTTTTTATGCCAAATTGCAAATAAAATTTGACGACTGTCAGATTTAACTAAAATGTCATGTTAGAATAAATGTTATAAATGTGTATTAACACGGACTTACCTTTTTTTCTATCATTTGTGACGCACTGAAAAATGCCTATGACAAGGACCATACATTTTTGTCCATTGTATGAATTTCGAGAACTTTGATATAAATATGCCAGTATTGAATTTAAGTTTTATAATGATCTTGGCAAAGGCGGTCGCATGTAGTGGCACAAAGAGTTCATAAAATAAACGTGTTTAATTTTTTAATCATGTTTTTATTCGTTAAGATATACTATATGAACACAACAAAATTTATCTTACTAATAACTAAAAAAGAATCTTTACTAATAACTAAAAAAAGCGAATAATTCGCGAAATGGACGTTAGATCGAAAAACTAAAAAATACTTGTTTAATATTTTTCAAAAATCTATCGAATGATACCAAACATGACCCCCACGTAGAGGGGTGGGGGGTAAATTTAAAATTTGCAATACAAATCTAGCGATATTTCGCAAAATAAACATTAGATCGAAAAACTGCAAAATACACCTAATCAATATTTTTGAAAAATCTATCGAATGGTACTAAACACGACCCCCACGGAGGTGGGGTGGGGGGTTACTTTAAAATCTTAAATAGGAGCCCCAAATTTTTATTCCCGATTTAGATTCTTTACGTAAAAATAAGCAACTTTTATTCGAAACATTTTTTCGAATTATGGATAGATGCCGCTATAATCTAAATATTGATGGAAATGTAAAATTAAATTAAAAATGGAAAGTCCCCACTAAAATGGAAAACTTTACTTAAGTTCTTTTGGTTTTAGGACCTACTCCTCACAACCCAATAAGTCCTCAAAGCGCTCGAGTGACTGCACATTTAGCATACTTCGCTCCCCTACTATTACGACAGATCAGAATTTTGTAATATTTTTAAAACAATTACTCTAAGTTACAAAAAACTGATTAATCACACCCACATTATGGACAATGGAGTAGGAATTTCATAAATAGGAGCTGCAATTAAGCTCATTTTTTACCTATATTTTTGAATATTTTTGAAAAATCTATCGAATGGTACTAAACACGACCCCCACGGAAGTGGGGTGGGGGGTTACTTTAAAATCTTAAATAGGAGCCCCAAATTTTTATTCCCGATTTAGATTCTTTACGTAAAAATAAGCAACTTTTATTCGAAACATTTTTTCGAATTATGGATAGATGCCGCTATAATCTAAATATTGATGGAAATGGAAAATTAAATTAAAAATGGAATGTCCCCACTAAAATGGAAAACTTTACTTAAGTTCTTTTGGTTTTAGGACCTACTCCTCACAACCCAATAAGTCCTCAAAGCGCTCGAGTGACTGCACATTTAGCATACTTCGCTCCCCTACTATTACGACAGATCAGAATTTTGTAATATTTTTAAAACAATTACTCTAAGTTACAAAAAACTGATTAATCACACCCACATTATGGACAATGGAGTAGGAATTTCATAAATAGGAGCTGCAATTAAGCTCATTTTTTACCTAGTACGTGACAGCGAATAATTAGGTATTATAGCCGCTACATTAACGTTTCGACGCATACATCATAATATGAAAAGGTAATTACTTGAATAAAGACAAATTGTAATTAATAGTGCCCTATTTTAAATTGTTTGCACGTCTTAACTGCTTTAATAAAAATTTAATTTGTGTCTTTGGGGACATTTCTTAAAACCAAAAATAAGTTGAATAATAACAAGCTGAAAATTTGTTAATAGCTTAACGGTGTCTAGTCGGACAAACTTTGATGTATGGGAACACTGGAACAGGGGAAGTTTTAATTGTGGAACATGTCATCCTGACAAGTTTATGATTGTGAAAACTATCAGGTTGTTTAAGTTTATTCATTAGCAAACTTTATATAATATATAATGTATGAAGATACATTTATATTATATATGAATAGAACATTTCAAATGACAGGACGTTTCAAATGACATTTGTTGACAGCAACAAATATGTTGCTGATAAATAGCAGTCTGATTTTTGCATGAGAGTATAGAGATACGCTTTAATTACTATTTTTGCTAAATTTAATTTTAATATTTTTTCTCAAAACGAAATAATTTGGGTCATATAATCGGTTGGAAAATTTACACCGAATATAACAAAATTCTAAGATATCCCTTCTAAGATAAACAGAACTGTAATTTAGCCCAAACAACAAAAATGTTGTTCTGAAGCTATTTCCTTGTGGCATTTTTATGATTAACTATTTAGATGGGAAATAGAAATAAGCCACAATTAAATTGAAAAAATAATTTTATTAACGTTTAGACGCCCAAATCGGGTGTCGTTGTCAAAATATAAAATACTACTAAATTAAACAAAAATGTTGTTGCTAAGTAAAAAAATTCTTCTAATAATTTATTTAATCTGACTCATTTATATTGGCAATTCAGACGTATATTATACATTTTAAAGTAGAAGACTTTAAAATGACATCGCCAATATTCATGAGTTGCGTTCCTGGGACGACTTTACTAAAAGATAGTTCATTATTGTATTTTTATTGTTCATTATTCATTATTTTTATTGTTCATTATTCAGTATTACTTATTGTATATCTATGTATTATTAATATTATTTATAATTTAAACATATTAAAGTCAGAACTTGGTATTAGTTTTTGAAAGTAAATTAAATGTAAGACCAAATACTTACGATATCGGGATAGTATCACAAGGTTTTCCCCTGGTTTTCCTTCGTGATTTACTATGGAATCTCTAACGCGAGAATTTTACTGTCATCGTTGCATTTGGTTGTCTTTTTAAAGACAGATCACATGCTATGATTTTTTTATGACGGATATTCTTGAGTTGGGATTGATTTCATGTAATCGAATGAACTATCTTTTAGTAAAGTCGTCCCAGGAACGCAACTCATAAATATTGGCAATATCATTTTAAAGTCTTCTACTTTAAAATGTATAATATACGACTGAATTGCCAATATAAAGGAGTCAGATTAAATAAATTATTAGAAGAATTTTTTTACTTAGCAACAACATTTTTGTTTAATTTAGTAGCATTTTGTATTTTGACAACGACACCCAATTTGGGCGTCGAAACGTTAATAAAATTATTTTTTCAATTTAATTGTGGCTTATTTCGCATTTAAATAGTTAATAACAACAAAAATGAGATGTTTCAAACAAATAATGTTTCAAATATGATGTGCAAAATAATTTTGATTCGGTTCTGCTAATGAGCTTTCTTTTTTATCATTAAAGGAGAAAAAACGTAAAATTTATCCTTTATAATCATTATCGTCCAGTTATCGTCTAATTATTTTCATTGTACTAATATCCGTCGTCTAATTCGAAATGATTAAGGCGATGTTAAAACATCTTATCGTTAGCGGCTTCCGGAATGTTTTAGACATATCGAATTTCATTGATAAAATGCGCATTCCCACCGATTTCCACTTCGACTATAGGTTTTGCGCCGAACTAACTCAGATGGTTCGTAATCTCTGGGTATGATTGCGCCGTCTCCCGTGGTGACGTAATATCTTAATGTCTTCCTTGTGCGACTGCTCTGCCATACCGTAATCTAAATGCGTGCGCATCTAAATCTCAAATATAAACTGAATTTAGTCAGACAGTAGGTAAGTAAAGTTTGTTTAGCAGTAAGTGGTTGACTTCAATTAGTGCGATCGTAAATATTATTAATTTTATCTGACTTGGCCCATTGTTAAGACCGGTCCGGAGCGATAAGCAAACGAGGTAGACAGAGTTGGTCTTTTGACAATTAACACTGACTAGACGGTACTCCTATTATAAAGCAAAGGATCCACAAAATTTACAATAATTATGACGACAAAAACAAAAAAAGGGATGTAAAATATATTGCTTTGCCTTATATACCAAAATTAATGTTTTCAAATGAATTTTAAAATAAATTAAATCAACATTAAGAAATGAAGATTGACAAATTTTACCAGGAAACATATTTAAATTTTACCTGAAACCGGGCCTTTTATACTATTATCGGTTAACCCAGGATGTTTATAGTCGGTACTAATTGAAGTCAACCATTTACTGCTAAACAAACTTTACCTAATAATAGTCGTGTTGTAAGGATTAAGTCTGCTGCCGGCGCAATAAGCCCATAGCTTAAAAGATCCTTTATCGAGAACTGATTATAAGAGGTACATCGCGCATGGTGCAATCATCCCCTGCCCACTTCTCGTACTCTTCGTCTGCTAGTCCTCATGCCCAATGCTTGGAAGCGGCCACAATTAAGTTATCACTACACTAGCCTAGCAGATCCAACCAAAGAAATTACTGGCAAACGCACCGAACATAGCGCGGTTCTGATTGGCTTCTCATTGGCAAAATGAAAGTTTTTCACACCAATGTGAAGCAGAATGAGCTTTCGAAACAAACGCAACTTTCAAGACGTGTTTTAAATAAGATATTGTAAGGTTTGAGAACAATCTCATAAAAAATGTCGAGTTGATTATATAGGCCTGGATCCCGCGTACCAAAAAAAAGTTGATTAATAGCAAGCTTGCTGAAAATTTGTTAATACCTTAACGGTGTCTAGTCGGATACACTTTGATGTATGGGAACACTGGAACAGGGGAAGTTTTAATTGCAGAACGTCATTTTAATTGTGGAACGTGTCATCCTGACAAGTTTATGATTGTGAAAACTAGCAGGTTGTTTTTAAGTTTATTCAATAGCAAACTTATAATATATGAAAAAATGTTTGTCCGACAAATATATTGGCCATTTTAATAAGGTCGAAACGTAGAACATGTCAAATGACAGGAATTATATTGGTGGTAAATAGCAGGCTGATTTTTGCATGAGAGTTTAATGAAAGGGTAACAAATGAATTAGAAGTTCTGTCCGACAAAATACATGGCACGTTTTCGTAATCTAACGTTCGAAACCTGTAACCTGTTCCACAATACAATTAAAACTTTCCCTGATTCAGTGTTCCCATACATCAAAGTTTGTCCGACTAGACGCCGTTAAGCTATTAACAAATTTTCAGCTTACTATTAATAAACTTATGCGTCCGCAACTGCACGTGCCCCCTGGATAATGTAAATAAAGTAATTAGCACAAGAGGCGCCAGGCCAGACAATCTTTCCCAAGATCAGTTTTTTAAGGTAATTAAAGATGAGACACCTACTAATAAATGGACTATACGAGCGTGCCAATTTAATATCGAAGGTATGACAAGAGCAAACATTTAGTGGAGGAGTGTCCGATCAGATCCTACAATGGCAGTCGATTGAACATGTCAACTAAATTTTTGTATGTAAAAATTAATTATTAATATTTGCAATATATTGTCCTTTTTATTTGTATACAAAAACTTTGATGTAGCCATACGCTAAATAATAAATAATAAATTCAGATGTATATCGATGTCTACTTATAGCAGTTTTCTTGAACCTTCCTTGTAAGAAACACTTAACTTATAGTATGGTATAACTAGACCCAAACCCAGACATCCAAAGTGAAAGTTATCCTCCAACACCAAATTGTTCTATATGGTCCACATAATGTTCAGAAAAAAGTCACACCATTTTGAGCGTCGGGTTTGGGGGGGAGAGGGGGGAGAAATCGGTAAATTCGTAGTTTTTTAGGTTTTTCGTCGATATTTCTAAAACCATGCGGTTTAGCATGAATAACCTTCTATACAAAAATGTTCTGCATTAAATTTGAAATAAAAAAGGTCCTATGCATAATCCTTCTAAAGTAGTATAGTATAATTGGTCCAAAAAACGGCCTAACCCAGACATCCAAAGTAAAAGTTTTCCTTCAACACCAAATTGTTCTATGTGGTCCACATATTGTTCAATAAAAAGTTACACCATTTTGAGCGTCCGGTTTGGGGGGAGATGGGGGAAAAGTCGGTAAATTAGTAGTTTTTTTAGGTTTTTCGTCAATATTTCTAAAACTATGCTTTAGCAAAAACAATGTTCTATACAAAAATGTTCTACGTGAAATTTAAAACAAAAAAGGTCTCATACATAATTGTTATAAAATCAACGGTTCCAGAGTTACGGAGGGTAAAAAGTGGAGGTTTTCGATACTTTTTATATTCTTTGGGCAATTTATAGAAATTCTCTTTAACAGGATTGTGCTTTGTAAATAAAATTTGCTATTTTAGTGGCCGATGATATGTTAGTGATAAGCCCTTGAAGAAACGTCAACCTCACCACCCAAAATCATCATCAATTGCCCAGATAATTTAAAAAGTATCGAAAACCTCCACTTTTCACCCTCCGTAACTCTGGAACCGTTGATTTTATAACAATTATGTATAGCACCTTTTTTGTTTTAAATTGTATGTAGTATATTTTTGTATAGACCATTGTTTACGCTAAAGCATAGTTTTAGAAATATTGACGAGAAACGTAAAAAAAACTACTAATTTACCGACTTCTCCCCCATCTCCCCTCCAAACCGGACGCTCAAAATGGTGTAACTTTTTACTGAACAATATGTGGACGATATAGAACAATTTGGTGTTGGAGGAAAACTTTTACTTTAGATGTCTGGGTTAGGCCTTTTTTGGACCCATTATACTATACTACCTCCGTAACTTTGGAACCGTTCATTTTAGAAGGATTCTGCATCGGACCTTTTTTATTGCAAATTTAATGTAAAATATTTTTGTATAGAAGGTTGTTCATGCTAAACCGCACAGTTTTAGAAATATTGACGAAAAACCTAAAAAAACTACGAATTTACCGATTTCTTCCTCCTCTCCCCCCCCCCCCAAACCCGACGCTCAAAATGGTGTGACTTTTTTCTGAACATTATGTGGACCATATAGAACAATTTAGTGTTGGAGGATAACTTTCACTTTGGATGTCTGGGTTATGCCATTATTTGGATCAATTATATCATACTATTATTTTTGAATTGTTTTTGTATATATAAAGTGCTTACTTTGGCCATTCTCTGAGGCTTTTAATCATGTCATTATTTAAAGTTAAGTCATTATTCAATTCTACAAAGGACAGTCTTGTTTGATAATGTTGAAATTGGACCTAGAATTCTCAAACAAACTATTAACTGCACTTTTTCTTATAGGCCGTTTCTGTTTCAAAGTTTGAGGATAATCACTGTAGTTATACAATTGCACAAAACAGCTATACAACGGAGACTGAAGGGACTGTTTGAGATTTCGAAGTGAAACGAAATAGTTTAAAACTGAACATTGTGGTGTGATCTCAGTAAACAATTGTAGTAAGTAAAATAAACAGCAAACGCATTAAGTGGAACTAAGTTCTAAAATCCATTTAATTTAATAAAATAAGTTACAACACTGTGTTTAATCTAAAGAATGCAATTGCTATAAGAAATACTCTACGGTGATTTTGAATTTAAAATGGATCAAGTATGTACTTATATTTATGAAAGGTACTGATACTCAAAGGCCACTGAAAAGGGTCCACCCCATATTTGGTAATATTCAGTAGATTTTGCGAAAATACTAAAACATAGCGATTTTTATTCCAGAATGGACATATTTTAACGTTCGAGATAACTTTCATTTGGCAACATCCTCCTAGGGGTGTAGCCAGTGGCGTACCGTTAGATCAGCGGGCCCTGGTTCCAGTTGGGATGTGGGCCCGCCGGCGCAATTAAAACCACACATTGTATATCAAAAGTTTTTAATAATTAAGGGCCGGTAGTTTCTGTCCCGACTAAACCCAGGTTAGAAGAATTTTGTCATGTAAAATTCCTCTAACCGAGGTTTAAATCACGAGATTTTCTTAAAAAGAAATTAATAAAACAATTTTCGCTAACATGTTGTTTATAAAAACTATAGAAATAAGCTTACTTAATAGTTTGTGTCTTGACCCATGATTAGTTTACCGTGAGTATACGTGCTATAAAATATTACTTTAGCAAATTAAAATAATACACGACGACAATTTTCGATAGAACTATTTGTTGATTACTATACGTGTTTACAGATTTAATTTTCGCTGGCTACTGAATACTACTAAAAATACAAAACGACTCCCGACCAGAAGTCCCTGATGGTGGGAAACACAAAAATGTCTATCTGTCCTACACAATTTCACCTTGGGTAAAACGTAGTTACAAAATCGTTCATCACTGTCCTTTGCAGAAGCTGACATTAACCGCTTGAGTCGCCTAACTGTTAATTTCCAAATACCTATACTTTCTAAAGAGAAGGATTATGATACAAATGACAAATGTTCTCCAAAAATATAAAATATGTAAAAATGAATCTATTTTAATCTTTTAAGAGATTTCTGGAAAATAATTTACCCAAACTTTAAGAATTACTGATATGAATTTACATCGTAAAATAAAATCAAAAAACAAAATAAACTAAACTATAAGGAGACGGAACAGTTTGTTAAAAAAACCAAAAACGACTTTTATCAAAATAAAATCCATGACGCTGGTGAAAACACAAAAAATGTGAAATAAACATCTAAAAATATTAAACACATAAGTATCAATGATTAGAGTAAAGTTTAAATAAATATTTTTGACTGAATCATTTAAAACTAAGTTAAGAGTGTATAAAGCGCTGTGAACATGAGGAGCGTTTTGATACCTTTTTGAAATTTTGGCTTGAACGCCATTATAAACGCCACTCATGTTTGCTGCGCTATCACATCCCTGACCCCGCAGTTTGTCCATGCATATAATTAATTTAGTTTATAATTTAGCCAAAATTTTTTTTGCTAAGTGTAACGATAGTATTAGGGATTTGAAAACGTTAATGATTTTTCACTAACGGGTGAAAAATCATTAACGTTTTCAAATCCCCAATACTATCGTTCCACCGTGTATCTAAATCCGTTTCAGAAATTGTATTGAATTGTTGCGTGGAAATGTTTGGTTCTTTCGTTTCTCATGATATTGGATCGATCTTGTGTTTCTCGTGAATAGATACATTTTTATTTCTCCACGTGTTTACGTTTTTTCAAACCGACAAAGTGATCTTTAGCTATAAATCTTTCACTAATGTGTTTTTGGCGACTGTGAAACTGGAAAATGTTTATCTTATAGAGATGAAGTGGTTCTAAGTATTACCAGCGGGTTCAAGTGTTTTTTTGCTGATTCGTCTGAGAACGGGCCTTAGTTGTGAAGACAGCTAAATCAGTGCTTTTCATGGGAAGAGTGGGTGGTAGTATCTGCTGCGATCCGTTTTGTTTATTCTTTTGGTCATTGGACGAGCTGTTTTGGTTTACGCCAGAAGGTTTAACTCAGAGCGTATTTTTCATTCTCCTATTGGTTAAGATTTTGATTAAGTGAGTGCCTTAAGTCTGTAATTGGTTGTGAGGATTATTGATGGGGAAATCAAATGATTTTGGAAGGGGCGTTTGGTTTCTGAAGATTGAGTTTTGAGAGATCGAAAAATGCAGTTAGGTTTGAGCCGTCAAGTAGTTACGTTGGAGCTGTAAACAAGTCAAGTTTGAGTTAGTTTCGAGGGTCTGCAGGGTTGCAGTACCTGAAAGGTTGAATTTCCATTTTAAGTTTGTGTAAGGTGAAGTTATTGGGCAATTTTATTGCAGAAGTCTTTGTGTTGGAGCTAAAGTGTTCCACTATGGTGGAAGAAGTAAGTTAGACCACCGTGTTTTCGCTGTTTCTAGGCGAACGCGACTACTTATACCAATGCGGTGTATAATCTTTTCGGATGCAGGCAGGAGTTAGAAGTTTTTTTGTGTTAGCAGTTTCTGACATCATAGTTAAAGCATGGAGTTGCTTATATATTTTTTCCCGTTTAATATACTAAAGGACTAATAAGTTCTTAAGGGGGTCGTCTAGTGTCTTGGGTGAAAAAAATCGATTTTTTTGTATAAATCTTATCTAAAATATGTGTAGAAGACGTGGGTAAAAGGATTTTTCGAAATTGAAAGTGTTTTAAAATTTACAACCGTATATCGGAGCAAGTATACGGAGAGCACGGGAGCTCGCTCAGCGGGGCGTGTCAGCGCTGTCACGTGACAGTTCTCGCATCGACCGTTCAGAGAGACGCTTGAGCGATTTCGCAAAAGAAGCCCGGGTTTTAAAGAGAGAACAAAAAACGGCTTTGCAGGACTTTTTTGAAGAAGAAGAAGGTGTACTGTATGGTCCAGGTATAGCAAGTTGATGGTGAGATCATTTTTTTATTATTAACTTTCAAACGCGTTTTTCTCGAAACACTTTTTTTCAACTTCTTTTCAAAAGAAGCGTTTGTTTAAAGACATAGGACAATATTTTATTGTTTGTTATTCTGTATAAAACTGTTAGCAATATTATTAAGAGGAAACAGTAGCGATCAACAGGTAGCGAAAACGCGTTCCAATATTGCGGCTGTAATTTTGAATATTTTTTCTATATATTTGGCACACGTATTCGTAATAGAATAAAGAATGGCGGTACAGAGCCCAATTTGAAAAATATATTAATATGTGGAAAATACTCTGTAATTAAATACAATATTAAACAAACGAGCCTGTACCGCCATTAAGAAGAACAAAAAATACACTTTCTTCAAATAAACTTTTTTATCCGTTGCCCAGATTTTGTGTCATTTTGGAACTACTAATGAAAAAAAATTTTAGTAGTTCCAAAATGACACAAAATCTAGGCATCGGATAAAAAAGTTTATTTGAAGAAAGTGTATTTTTTTGTTCTTCTTAATGGCGGTACAGGCTCGTTTTTTAATATTGTATTTAATTACAGAGTACTTTCGACATGTTAATATATTTTTCAAATTGGGCTCTGTACCGCCATTCTTTATTATATTACGAATACGTGTGCCAAATATCTCGAAAAAATATTCAAAATTACAGCCGCAATCTTAGAACGCGTTTTTGCTACCTGTTGATCGCTACTGTATCACCTTAAGGCTGTGAGTGATAAAAACGAAATGAAAAGTATGCGATAAAGTAATATACAAATTATTTTTCATTCTAAAATAGGGTATATTTTTTATATTCGTGAACTTCAAACGACGTCGGATGTGCACTTATGACCCCCTCCCCCTGTTGTATACCGTCGTAATAAGCAAAGCCCCCCCTCCCCTTTTCAACGACGTAGTTTATGGATGCTCCCTAATTCATTTTACGAGAGCTGAGCCGGCTCCCAAGCCAATTCGATAATCCTCCCATTTTCGCATCCAAAATTTCCTCTTTTTTTCACCTTTTTTTGTTTCTGCTCAATCGTATACGCAATTATAAAAGCTAATATCTGACGTGAATCCATTTTTTAAGGATGGAAATATGTATACGCGAGATAAAGTCACACAGTTGGCTGTGTGTTGACTCTTTCGTCGACACGGAATTGTCTTGGTCTCGAGACTAAAGTCACCAGCGAGTCTCCCATGCAGATCTAAAGACCGCAAGTAATCTCAAATGAACAACAACTTGACATTAATCTCGAGATTTTATATCAAGTGGATAGTTATCTTTAGATAGGAAAACTAGTTTTCGCTGGAAAACTAGGGCATCCATGACTCTTTTTCCAAACTAACTCTGTTCTTATGAAAAAATATCAGTTTTTTTAGTAGTATACCTCTTAAAAACCAAATGGAATGCCTATATTTTACTAGTGTCAGTTTCAATTTTTTTCAATCACGTCAAAAATTACGTTTAAAAAAAAATTGCAGCATTAATACAAAACTTTATTGAATGTAAAAATAAAATATGTACACCAAATAAATTTATAATTCGATTCAATTGGATGGATATTCACCAACATCCATACAATTACAGTTATATCCTGATCAAATAAAATCAAAATATAATTCCGTACAGGTTGGAATAAATTTTTATATCAAAATTTAATTGAAACCCAAGAAAAGTACGATAGGTCTGGATCCCGCGTAAGAAAAAAAAGTTGATTAATAGCAAGCTGAAAATTTGTTAATAGCTTAAGGGTGTCTAGTCGGACAAACTTTGATATATGGGAACACTGGAACAGGGGAAGTTTTAATTGTGGAACAGGTTAAAAATTTGGAACGGTTAGACCACGATAACGGCACATGTATTTTGTCCGACAGAACAGACTTAAACTCTTCTAACAGAGATTAAACTCTCATGCAAAAATCAGACTGCTATTTATCACCAAATGGGCGTTTTAATGAGTGGACCATGTAGAATATGTCAAATGCCAGGAATGATGACAGGTGATAAATAGCAGTCTGATTTTTGCATGAGAGTTTAATCTCTGTTCGGAGAGTTTAAGTCTGTTCTGTCGGACAAAATAATTGTGCCGTTTTCGTGGTGTGACCGTTTCAAATTTTTAACCTGTTCCACAATTAAAACTGCCCCTGTTCCAGTGTTCCCATATATCAAAGTTTATCCGACTAGACACCCTTAAGCTATTAACAAATTTTCAGCTTGCTATTAATCAACTTTTTTTTCATATGCGGGATCCATACCTACGAGTATATTTAAGAAAGTACGAGTACATATACGATTTATACACTGTTTTCCAACGATTTTTTTTAACACGTCACTTTATATTGTAAGAGGGACGAATTTTTATGCAAAATACATGCCCTTAAATTTAACCCCCTACTGTCCCCCAGTTTTTTTAAATGGCAAGGGTGGTCGAGTGGCACATCATTTGAAAGGTATTTTTTTCTCTACACGACACTCTATTTTTTTTTTAATTTGCGGAATAAATTTGAAGAAAATTTTGGATTTACCTAATTTATTGGTTAAACATAATTTTTTTTTGGTTTTATGGCAAAGACTTGGGTGTCAATTAGCCAGTCACAACTTTTTTGTTTTCTAATCATACATAAAGAAGGCAATAAGGTCCTTAGAGTTCCATAGCAAACTCTTCCACAGCTCTCTACTCAGTTCACAAGCTGCAGTTGGCCGCTATGGACTATCCAAGTTGCTCACCACATTTTTCCATTATACATCTTCTTCTTCTTCTTTTTCCATATGTACATAATATACCAAATTATCAGGATTAATAAATTTAGAGGTTAATTTTAGTTTTACAGATAAATTTCATTAAACAATCATATAGGGTGTCAATTTAAAAAGTTGCCACCCCTATAATTTGGTCCCTATAGAAAATCTAAAAATATACAAAAACACGTCAAATTAATTTGTGAGGGGGACATTTTATAGACCAGTTTTCAACTAAATTACACTAACCCTCTAGTGGAGGCGGACACAACCCCCAAAATCTTTAATGGGAAGGGGGGTTGAGTGATACCTCATTTTAAAGGTCGTTCGATTACCTTTTCAACAATACCACATATATTATATTTCTTTTCAGTAATTTTAATTTTTTTATAATTAATTCTAATAATTAAATATCGAGTTCAGAACTCCAAAAATTTTTTTGGAGTATTAAACTCCAAACTGATTTTTTTTGGGGGTGTTGAAGTATTTAGAGTATTTTTTTGAAGTATTTTTGGAAAAATCAAATAAAACCGTAAAGATATTAAGAGGAAACAGTAGCGATCAACAGGTAGCGAAAACGCGTTCCAAGATTGCGGCTGTAATTTTAAATATTTTTTCGAGATATTTGGCACACGTATTAGTAATACAATAAAGAATGGCGGTACAGAGCCCAATTTGAAAAATATATTAATATGTGGAAATTACTCTGTAATTAAATAAAATATTAAAAAAACGAGCCCGTACCGCCATTAAGAAGAACAAAAAAATACACTTTCTTCAAATAAACTTTTTTATCCGATGCCTAGATTTTGTGTCATTTTGGAACTACTAATGAAATAAAAAATTTTACTAGTTCCAAAATGACACAAAATCTAGGCATCGGATAAAAAAGTTTATTTGAAGAAAGTGTATTTTTTTGTTCTTCTTAATGGCAGTACAGGCTCGTTTTTTTTAATATTCTATTTAATTACAGACTAATTTGTACATATTAATATGTTTTTCAAATTGGGCTCTGTACCGCCATTCTTTATTATATTACGAATACGTGTGCCAAATATCTCGAAGAAATATTCAAAATTACAGCCGCAATCTTGGAACGCGTTTTTGCTACCTGTTGATCGATACTGTTTCCTCTTAAGTATAGAGTTCAGAACTCCAAAATTTTTTAGAGTATTGAGTCCAAGACTTTTCCAAGAGTACTGAAAAGAAATATAAGGCATGTGGTATTTTTGAAAAGGTAATTTAATAACCTTCAAAATGAGGTATCACTCAACCCCCTTTCCATTAAAGATTTTGGGGGTTGTGTCCGCCCCCGCTATAGGGTTGATGTAATTTAGTTGAAAACTGGTCTACAAAATGTCCCCCTCACAAATAAATTTGACGTGTTTTTACATATTTTTAGATTTTCTATAGGGACCAAATTATAGGGGGTGGCAACTTTTCAAATTGACACACTGTATATATTTTTGCTGTTCAGAGACAATAGATAGGGTATATTGAAAGGTGGAAAAACATTAGATACATTTTATTAATTCTTCGATTAAATTATAGCTGTGTGGAATGTATTTTGTGCACTCAAAGAAAGTGTGATTCAAATCACCCACCTTCTGTAAACATCATTATTAACAAAAAATACACAATTTACCAATTAAATGTTCGAAATTACCTCCTCTAATCTCCATGCAATCATACAGTCTATTTTCAAAGCCTCTTCGTATATTTGCAAATATGTACCTCAATACTATTATTGAGATTGGATATGCAACCAATAAATTAGATATATCCAAAATTATCTTCAAAGTTATTACGTAAATTAAAAAAACAATAGAGTGTTGTGTAGAGAAAAAAATTACCTTACAAATGATGTGCCACTCGAACACACTTGCTATTTGAAAAAAACTGGGGGTTGATGCGGGGCAGTAGGGGGTTACATTTAAGATACATTTTTCATGAAAATTCGTCCCCCTCCCAGTGTAAATTGACGTGCTTTTATATATTGAAGAAGCAATTGGTTTCTGAGTTTATGGGGGGTCAAATTTTCGTTGGAACACAGTGTATAAGGAGATCATTGTTTAAATATTAAAAAATGGGTAATTTTTGCATATAGTTTACTTTTTTAACTGCGAAAAAAGTAAAGTTCTGCGTTTTTTCTGAAAAGTTGAAAAAGCTTTCATTCTTTCATTTAAGAGTTACTAAATTAAATTTGACTCTTAATTTATTTAAATAATTATAAATAAAAATTGAAAAACAAAGGACCCCGCAGAAACCTTATGGGAAATGGCTCTCTGTCAAATGCTCTGAAACTTTGGGTTCTGGTAGTCCTTGATGTGTAGAACAAAAGACTCAATGGGCGTATAGCTCCAAGAAATCATGGTTTTAAGATATAGGCAGGCCTCTGAAGTTATAGGTACAGTGGGGACGTTTGAGTTGGAATAAATTCATTTTCTCGAGAATGGGCGACTTTGGAGATAAATTACAAATCAGGTCGATTTATATTTTGATATTATAATTTTTTGGCATATATATATATATATATATATATATATATATATATATATATATATATATATATATATATATATATATATATATATATATATATCATACTAGTGACGTCATCCATCTGGGCGTGATGGCGCAATCAATGTTTTTTTAAAATGAGAATAGGGATTTATATTCAATAATATAAACATTAACATAGTTATTTATACAGGGTGCCCAAAAAAAATTTTGAATTAAATTAATTGAGAAAAAAGAAGAAAGTATATAATTTATTTAATTCGAGATACATTTTACTATTGTCCGAAAACAGGAAAAAATGTTTATTTGATAAATAATATAAATATTGTTTTTCGCTTAAATTCAACACTAAAGCTGCCACCCACCTGCCTCTTAGCAGTTACATTTAATTTATAAGCGAAAAGCAATGTTTATTTTTCAAATTAACATTTTTTCTGTTTTATGACAGCAGTAAAATGTATTTCGAATTAAATAAAATATATACAATCTCCTTTTTGTCTCAATTAATTTAATTAAAAAAAATTTTGGGCACCCAGTATAAATAATTATGTTAATGTTTATATTAGTGAATAGAGAATTAAATAACCTTTCAAATGAGCTGTCACACGACCCCTTTCGCTTAAATTAAATGTTCAAACTGCTAAGAGGCAGGTGGGTGGCAGCTTTAATATTGAATTTAACCGAAAAACAATATTTATTTATCAAATAAACATTTTTTTCTGGTTTCGGACAACAGTAAAATGTATTTCGAATTAAATAAATTATATACATTCTTCTTTTTGTCTCAATTAATTTAATTCAAAAAAATTTTTTGGGCACACTGTATAAATAATATTGTTAATGTTTATATTATTGAATAGAAAAATTAACAACCTTTCAAATGAGCTATCACACGACCCCTATTCTTATTAAAAAAAATCATCGATTGCGACATCACGCCTAGATGGATAACGTCACTAGTATGATATATATGCCAAAAAATTATAATTTAAAAATAAAAATCGACCTGATTTGTAATTTATCTCCAGAGTCGCCCATTCTCGAGAAAATGAATTTATTCCAACTCAAACGCCCTCACTGTAATACCTATAACTTCAGAGGCTCATATCTTAAAACTTAAAACTATGATTTTTTGCCCATGAGCTACGCGCCCATTGAGTCTTTTGTTCTACATATCAAGGACTACCAGAACCCAAAGTTTCAGAGCATTTGACAGAGAGCCATTCCCCATAAGGTTTCTGCGGGGTCCTTTGCAAAATATCACTGATACAAGCTACCAACAACTGTGCAAATAACTAAACATTTTGCAATTTCCTTCAATGCAGTTTTTGACGAGACTGGAAAAAATTGTCATTAACACTAACAAAATATCGACGGTACGTGTAATTTTTAAGAGGTGGTAACACTTTTAATAAATTGATCCTTTTTCACAAGAACAGGAAGGAAGAGGGTTGACATAAATGATAATTGACTATCGTTAAGAGATGGCCCCTTTAGAATAAAAATGGATCTGTTTCAGCATTTTCACGAAATCCAATGAATATTGCCAAATAAGTGGAGTGCTTTGCGTAGTTAACCTCGTATAATAAAATAACTATTTTTCTGCTACTGTATATTTTAATCACTGAGATAATTACGGGCGTACACTTAATTTTATTATTTGGACTGGAACGGGTTCGGCAAGTACCTATGTCATATCTTGATAAAAAAGACCGGTTGGCAGAACAACCTGCGTTTTTAAAAGAAACGACAAGTTTGAAAATGTTTGTTTGTTAGCGGTAAATCCAAGTGCAAATGTTATTTTGAGTACCAGCAATGGCGTTTAATACAAGTAAATTCATAATATAACGGTGAGCCATGTAGTTGACTTTTATTTCTTTTCTTCGGCGGTAAAGCTCATATTTATGAACGTAAATGTGTTGATTTAATTCAGTAAAACATTAGAAATTACTCCTGTTCTCAAAACACTATAAAGTTAGACGTTACTTTTTATCTTCACGTTCTCAGATCCATTACTTACTAGCGAATTTAGATAGACAAAAATATTACCTACTTCCTTAAGTACTATGAGCTTATTTTACCATCAAAAAGATGCATTAGAACCAAAGGGTTAAGGTAGATAAAATGCACTCATTCCCAGATTTCAACTTTTTAAATTTTTTTGCTGTTATATGTAATAAAAAATAAGACTTAAGGCAATTTTAATTAGAAGATTTTTGTTTAGCATAAATGCCTCGACAACTAAGGCCATTGGCATGGTACAGAGTTGATTTCGCAATCAGGTTTTAATGTAATGCGTAGTGTGTGTTGGGTAAATGTCTTGTTACTTAGTAAAGTCGACTTCATTTCCTTTACAAAGAGACACTTACTTTTACTTTTTCGTGTCTGGATCCGACTACAGTTTTTCTTCCCAATATCGGGCTACGTCTACACCCTTTGTATTTGCGAGCCATAAATCATCGAGGGTGCACTGTGATAGGCAAAGTCTGCATACTCTCAGATGCTCCACGCTCTGTATTTCCACACATTCACAAAGTGCGTCGTTGTCTGTCTTGATGCCCCATTTAATAAGGTTCTGTTTTACAGCGGCAACACCTGTGCGTATTCGGTTGAGTGTCCGCCAGGTTCTCCAGTCCAGGTTCATTCCATTAGGTCGTTCTGGATGTACGGGGAACAGTTCGGGTGGTTCGACGCTGACATTTCTCATAAACCTTTTCCTTGATTAAAGTCGGCTGATTCCCGGTTCGTCAAACCCGTATAATTGGTGTCTTTCATCGAAAGTTTGCCTGAACTTCTCCACATTTTGTGAGGCTCATCTACGGTTGTCTGGTGATGCGAATTCAGCTGCCCGGTACAGTAATGGTAGAGAGGTAGGCTTCATACAACCGGTAATTATTCTGCATGTTTCATTTAACGCCGTGGTGACTTGTTGGGCGTGTCTAGATCTACCCCAGACGGGACAAGCATATTCCCCTGTTGAGAAACATAAGGCTTCAGCTGTTGAATTTAAGACCTGGGGGTTTGCACCCCACTTGCTCCCTACAAGTTTCCAGAGAAGGTTGTTTCTCGTAGAAACCTTTTGTCTTGTGCTCTGACAGTGGAATTTATACGTTAGTGACCGGTCTAGTATCACTCCCAAGATATTTGGGCCTATCAGTATGTTCCAAGCGTTGTCCCTCCCAAGAAACATTCAGTTTTACATGTGCCAGATGGTTTTTGATGTGGAATGCACATACTTGGGTTTTAGTAGGGTTTGGCTTTAATTAGTTTTGTTTGTAGTAAGTTGACATCATGTTTAAAGCCTCTTCCATTGTCGACTTTACTTGTGTGAGTGTTTTCCCCTTTACGGCGATACCAAGGTCGTCATCGTACACAAAACTCTCAGTCCGAGGGTGCATTGGTTGGTCATTGGTGTAGATGTTAAATAGGGACGGTGCCAGAACGATTCCTTGAGGTAGGCCATTTTTTTGGGTTCTCCATCTGCTCTTCTTTCCATTTAGTACAACGTAGAAGCGTCTATTACACAACAGTGATCTAATGATATTTACCAGGTCATAGTCAAGCACAATGTTATAGATCTTAGTTAGCAAGGTTCTGTGGTTTATCGTATCATAGGCCGCTGTGAGGTCTATCAAGGCTACTCCCACTATCTCCCTCTGCTCAAATCCCTCCTCTATGTGCCCTGTTAGGTTCAGCACTTGGCCTGTGCATGATTTACCTGGTCTGAAGCCTGCTTGTTGTGGGATTAGTTTTGCATCTAATGTTTCCTGGATGCGGTTCACAATGAAGCGTTCATACAATTTATATAAATGACATAGAAGAGATATCGGACGGTAGCTACTCGGTAGTTCAGGGTCTTTACCAGGTTTCAGAAGGCCTACTACTTTTGATTTACGCCACATTTGTGGAATCTGGTAGGTAGAGCGACAGATGTTAAATATATCGAGCACCCATTGACTCGCTTTTTGCCCGAAGTGTTTTATCTGCTCTGTTAGGATTTCGTCCACCCCAGGGGATTTTCCATTTTTCATACAGTCAATACCACTTTTAAGCTCTTCGATGGTAAATGGGTTTCGCAAGAGAGTTGTTTCCTGGTCTTGAGTTTTTATAATCTTTGGCGTCTTGCAACGATTGTTTGTTTTGCCATTCAGAAGCAGTTGGTGGGCTATGTGATTTGGCGTTATTGCACAAGGCTCTTTCACCTCTGTAGTGAGACACTAATTGTATCAGAAAGTCTGCGGTCTCTCAGGAGAGTACCGATCCCACAAGGATAGAAATTACTTATTTATTAATTTTTAATAAAGAAAAATTTCCTACTCGGCTGGGATTCGAACTCACAACCCTTGGTCCGAAGGTAGGCTTTCAATAAAGTAGTATATTGGTATCAGAAATTGGATATTTTTTAAATAAATTGTGTTACAATGGCCTTAAGGATCTGTGAAGTAAAGGTAACTGATTTATGAAAGGAACCGAAACTCAAGACCGAGAATTGAATTCTACCGGAAAAATGCTGAACTAATACAACGACTAAAGAACGCCTTAAAAAAAGAAGGCTTCAATCGGAAACTTATATGTTTGAAGACAGGAATTCTGCTGTTGCCGTGATTTCGTTAATTGCATCGTTAGATAATAAGGTTTCTTGTGATATTTCAAAAGTTTTTGGTGATGTCTCCAAAGTCTTGATGGACATTGCATCTTTAGAAAATAAAGTTTCGGGTGATACCTCCAAAGTTGGGCTGACATTGTGTCTCTGGAAAACAGAAAAACTAGATTTCTGCTCTGGAAAACAAGTTTTTTGGTGATAGGTATTTCCAAAGTTTCGACGGACATTATGTCTCTGGAAAGCAAAATTTCTACTAACGTCTTTACGGTAACCTCTGACGACGATGCAATATCGTTACAAAATGCAAGTTGCTGCTTTCGAAGAAAAGAGGAAAGTACATCCAAAATAAAAGTGTAGAATTTCAGGAGAGGAATTATTTTTAACGAATTATTAATACCTACGTGGATATTAAGAGAAACGTTCAAATTTTCCATCAATGAAAAAGTTTACTTTATAAACTTCGAAATAATGTTTGATGTTTTACCCTGTTTATTTTTCGTTTTTGATATATGTTTACTGATTTCAGTTCAATACGCGGTGAAAGATTGTTAAATAAAAGCACCTAGTTATTTAATTGAAAAATTGTCGGTAGAAAAAAGATATGGGGATTGGGGGAATTATTTATAGGTCTGGATCCCGCGTACCAAAAACAAGTTTATTAATAGCAAGCTTAAAATTTGTCAATAGCTTAACGATGTCTAGTCGGACAAACTTTGATGTATGGAAACACTGGAACAGAGAAACTTTTAATTATGGAACGTGATTTTACTTGTGGAACGTGTCATTTTGATAAGTGTATGATTGTGAAAACTAGCAGGTTTTTTTTTAAGTTTATTCAATGGCACAATTTATATAATATATGAAAAAATGTTTGTCCGGCAAATATGTTGAGCATTTTAATAAGTCCGAGACTTAGAACATATCAAGTGATAGAAATTATGTTGGTGAAAAATAGTAGTCTGATTTTTGCATGAGAGTTTAATGAAAGGGTAACAAATCAATTGGAAGTTCTGTCCGACAAAATACATGGGGCGTTTTCGTATTCTGACGTTCGAAACCTGTAACCTGTTCCACAATTAAAACTTTTTCTATTCCAGTGTTCCCATACATCAAAGTTTGTCCGACTAGTCAAGACACCGTTAAGCTATTAACAAATTTTCAGGTTGCTATTAATAAACATTTTTTGGTACGCGGGATTCAGGCCAATATCAGATTTTGTTAAAATAATAATGAATTATTCAAATATCGACTACAATGGAGTCTACCTTATACTAACATGGCGTCAAGGCCCATTATCATAACTTATTTGATGTCCAACTTGACATAAACCAGGTTCTGAAATTGTGTTTTTGTGGCATGACTTTCAATAAACTCTCACTCAAAAATCAGACTGCTATTTACCACCAACACAATTCCTGTCGTTTGACATGTTCTACGTGTCGGACTTATTAAAATACCCAACATAAATAAACTTAAAAACAACCTGCTAGTTTTCCACTAGACTAAAATCGCGTTCCACAATTAAAACTTCCCCTATTCCAGTGTTCCCATGCATCAAAGTTTGGCTGACTAGACACAGTTAGGCTATTAACAAATTTTCAGCTTACTATTAATAAACTTTTTTTCGTACGTGGGATCCAGGCCTAAGATAACCGTTCAAAATGTATTTCATTAAGCCAATATTAGGACATAAACGTCTTTAAATATAAATGCAGAAATATGTATTGAGAAGGGTATGGTTTGAAATAAATATTATTTTTTTTATTATTTTAAATAAAAGTGCATAACTTCAAGAATACTCTGAAAATTTTAGATTGATCGGAGTAAAATTACCAGAGATACAGCGTGTTAACTATTTCTACCTTCGACTAGCTTTGCCGCGGTTTCGCGCAAGCACGCTTGAGCGTAGTGAGAAACGTTCAACAACTGTTCAATTTTTTTTAGTAAATTCTCTTTAGTAAATTACTCCGCGATTCAAAAAACATTCCGATTTGCATCACTTTACGATTTGAGAGACAAATAAGAAGATGAAGTTGTTAAAACTTTAAACGCGTTTTTCTCAAAATTTATTTTTCAAAGGCGGTGGACATCTTAACTCAAAAACTACTCGACCGATCTACCTGAAATGTTGCATAGATTTTCTTTAGACATTTTGTGAGGTAACGCTGTCGAGATATATTTGTTTTTAAGCTTATTTTTTGTTTAGAAATAATAAATATGTTGATCTTCACTCATAGAGTACTAAAATCTTTTTTAATTTTTTGTTTCACATAATCCAGTGACGAGTTCTGATATCCACCGCAAATTCCATTTTTTTAGGTGTCTGTAAAAATTGCCACTGTTGGATTATTTTTCAATATTATTCTTTGAATTCTTTTTAATATTCTATGAATTGTACTTAATAAGCTTATTTAATTAAAAACTAAAATAATTGTACCAGAGTTCCAAAAAAAATCACAAAAATGTGTTTGAAATGTTGATTCAAACCATACCTTCCCCTTAAAAACGGTTCAATATAAAAATCCGCATAAAATGCTTCAGTATTATTTTTTCAATACATTCTTTGGCGTCAAACGAGATAAAATACTCCCAAAGCACAAACGAAATGAGTAAATAAAACATTCCGAAAATGCCAAAACAAAAGCTTCTTCAAATCCTGGACCATAAATTCTGAGCCGAATCAAAAAGAGGTTGAATTCTAGACGTTTTATTTATATTATTCAAAAATATAACATACCTCGGTTTATATTATCCAAGATACAATGGCAGTAGTTGAAAATACAGTCCTAAATTAAAAGTTACTAAGAAAGCACTGAATTTTTTTTTTTTTGAAGAACCAACAAAAAAATATTAATATAAAAGTCAAAGTTTTCAACCTAATAGAAATATTAAATATATTGAAAAATATTAAAAATATTCCTAAAAGATATTTCATTGAAAACTTATTGGACCATTTTCCTGGTAATACCTCCATAGCTTCTAAAAATTAAAAGCCAGACGGATGCTGAAGCGAAGAAGACAAGAGGGAATTCAAAAACTTACAATTCACGACCCCGTCGTGAATTTTTACTCTTTTGCGTAACTAGGTCCATTTTGCGTTGGAATTTACCAGCTGAACAGACTGGGCCGTGAATTGGAAGTTTTTGAATTTCCTCTTGTCTTCTTCGCCTCAGCATCCATCTGGCTTGCAATTTTTGGAAGCCATGGAGGTGTTACCAGGAAAATCCTCGATTTGGAGTGCTGGTTTGCGCTCTCTGTACTAAGTGAAAAATAAGACAGTTTTACCTTCGCATTGCAACTGAATAAAAATGGTATACATAGGGCTAAAAATACAATCAATATAATACAATTATACAGGGTGTAACAAAAATACAGGTCATAAATTAAATCACATATTCTGGGTCCAAAAATAGTTCGATTAAACCCAATTTAATTTAGTACAAATATGCACACAAAAAAAGTTACAGCCCTTTTGAAGTTACAAAATTAAAATCGATTTTTTCCGATATATCGAAAACTATTAGAGATTTTTTAAAGAAAATAGACATGTGGCATTCTTATGACAGGAACATCTTAAAAACAAATTATAGTAAAATTTGTGCACCCCATAAAAATTTTATGGGGGTTTTGTTCCCTTAAACCCCCCCAAACTTTTATGTACGTCCCAGTTCAATTATTATTGTGGTACCGTTAGTTAAACACAATGTTTTTAAAACTTTTTTGCCTCTTAATATTTTTTCGATTAACCAGTTTTAATCGAGATGCGGCTTCTTTTTTAATATGTTTACTTAAAAATTTTATGGGGGTTTTGTGCCTTTAAACCCTCCAAATGTTTGTCTACGTTCCAATCAACCTATTATTGCGGTACCATTAGTTAAACACAGTGTTTTTAAAACTTTTTTGCCTCTTAGTATTTTTCCGATCAGGCACCTTTTAGCGAGATGTGGCTTCTTTTTTAATATGGTTCAAAATATACCTCAAACTGTAATTTATAAATCAATTTTCATTATTATTACTAGGTCTCTATAACCGTACTTAACAGTATACAAATATGTTGTGGATTTGACGAATATTCAAAATATCTCGATAAAAACTAGCTTTTCGAAAAAGTACTACGAGGCAAAAAAGTTTTAAAAACATTGTGTTTAACTAATGGTGCTACAATGATAATTTAATTGGAACGTACACAAAAGTTTGGTGGGGTTTGAGGGAACAAAACCCCCATAAAATTTTTATGGGGTGCACAAATTTCACTACAATTTTTTTCCTGCCATAAGAATGCCACATGTCCATTTCCATTAAAAACTCTATAATAGTTTTCGATATATCGGAAAAAATCGATTTTCATTTTGTAACTTCAAAGGGCTGTAACTTTTTTTGTGTGCATATTTGTACTAAGGTAAGTTAGGTTCAATCGAACTATTTTTGGTCCCAGAATATGTGATTTAATTTATGACCTGTATTTTTGTTACACCCTGTATATTATAATACTATACAGGGTGTAACAAAAATACAGGTCATAAATTAAATCACATATTCTGGGACCAAAAATAGTTAGAATGAACCTAACTTACCTTAGTACAAATATGCACATAAAAAAATTACAGCCCTTTGAAGTTACAAAATGAAAATCGATTTTTTCGAATATATCCAAAACTATTACAGATTTTTTATTGAAAATGAACATGTGGCATTCTTATGGCAGGAACATCTTAAAAAAATTATAGTGAAATTTGTGCACCCCATAAAGATTTTATGGGGGTTTTGTTCTTTTAACCCCCCCCCCCCCAATGTTTGTGTACGTTCCAATTAAAATGTTACTGCGGTACCATGAGTTAAACACAGTGTTTTTAAAACTTTTTTGTCTCTTTGTGCACGTTTTATCGAGATGTTACTTCTTTTTTAGTATGGTTCAAAATATACCTAAAAATGTAAATCATACATAAATTTTCATATTATTACAACGTTATTAGCAAGTCTCCATAATCGTACTTGATAACCATATACAAATATGTGGTAGATTTGACAAATATTCAAAATATCTTGATAAAAACTGACTTTTCGAAAAAGTACTAAGAGCCAAAAAAGGTTTAAAAACGTTTAACTAATGGTACTACAATAATAATTTAATTGGAACGTACACAAAAGTTTGGGGGGGTTTAAAGGAACAAAACCCCCATAAAATTTTTAGGGGTGTCCAAATTTCACTATAATTTTTTCTTAAGATGCTACTGCCATAAGAATACCACATGTCCATTTTCAATAAAAAATATCTAATAGTTTTCAATATATTGGAAAAATCGATTTTCATTTTGTAACTTCAAAGGGTTGTAACTTTTTTTATATGCACATTTGTACTAAGGTAAGTTAGATTCAATAAAACTATTTTTGGTCCCAGAATATGTGATTAAATTTATTACCTGTATTTTTGTTACACCCTGTATATTACACAACTTGTATTAAGTGTATTACACAACTTCTAGTCCAATCATGCTACTTGCCTACTAAATTGACTTACTATTCACATCCATTCGTCCTTGTTTGTTAATCTTTCTTCCCAAACCAACCGCGATCAAACCATCTTTGTCTAGGTCTTCCTTTCCTCCTTTTCGTGATTGAACCCCATTTTAGGATCATTTTTGGAATCCTCTTCCTTTCCATTCTCCTCAATTGTCCCATCCATCTTACTCTCTGTGCTTTTATGAAACGACTGATGCTTGGTTCGTTATACAGCTCCTCTAGTTCCTCTGTTTGTTAGTCGCATCCATAGTCCAGGGCGCATCTGTTTTGAGATGGACGTTGAGAGGTGACTCAAATTTTTTTGCAGAAATTGCTTGAAAATAACTTAAGTAATAATATTTGAGTTATCGTCCCGCTCAAAAAGGTCCGAAAGATTGTTTAAATAATCAAAATGTCAAAATATGAAGGAAAAATTCGATTTTTTTCTTTGTTTTTGATTATAACTTTAAAAGTGGTCATTCCGCGAAAAGTTGTACTTACATAAAAGTTGAGTAATTAAATTTCCTACAATATAGAATTGGTTAGAAATTTAAAAAATAGTCACCCTTATTGCAAAATAGCAATAATTGCGAAAAAAACATACAAAAACAAGTATTCGCATTTTACGTTTTTCAACCATTTATGCTACACTTAGGACCTTCATATTTTACCAAGAAAAACTTTATGATATAGTAAAACAACACTGTAAATTTTATTACGACCGGTTTAATCCATTTTGCAAAATAAATTTTGCAATCCAGCTTTCGCCAAAAAAATTCATTTTTTTTTTAATGTTGCAGGACCGAAAATAAAGCAGATAGCAAGTTGAATTTTTTTTTTTGCTTATAGAAGTGTACTGTACCATTCATTTGCAATTTGCAAAATTAAAATCGATTAATTACCACGGCGTCAGGAAATTTTTTTATATAAACATGAATTTTTGGTGCTATGCGCAGGACAGCGGTGTTCGATTCACACAAGTTGATTTCCACCAAAATTTCTTCCACTCTTTATCTAATATATTATTTCCTTACTCTATATTTTGTTGTATTTTAATATTTTAATTCCATAAAAATCAAACTAATTTTATTATTGTTTGTGAAATATTGTTTAAACAATTGCATCTGTTTAAAAATAATAAATTTTTATTCTCTAAGTTAAAATATATGAACAAAGAAAGTTTTTGCTAAAAAAAGTGTTATTTCAAAGGATAGAGTATGTGTTTTTATTTTGCAATAAACAAATTTATTTATTTATATCGAAATGTAATAAAAATTAAAATGTATCAATCATTATCAAAGGTCATTGGAATGCCCAATCAGAACAAACTATCCGCTGTCCTGCGCGTAGCACCAATAATTATTGTTTATTTAAAAAAAATTCCTGACGCCGTGGTGGTTAATCGATTTTAGTTTTACAAATGGCAAGTGAAAGGTACAGTCCACTTCTATAAGTAGAAAAAAATTCAACTTGCTATCTGCTTTATTTTCATTTCTGTAACATTTTGAAAAAATGATTTTTTTTTTTTGCGAAAGCTGGATTGCAAAATTTATTGTGCAAAATCTGTTGAACCGATCTTAATGAAATTTACAGTATTGTTTTATTGTATCATAAAGCTTTTCTGGGTGAAACATGAAGGTCCTTGTGTAGCATAAATGGTTGAAAAACGTAAAATGCGAATACTTGTTTTTGTATGGTTTTTTCGCAATTATTGCTATTTTGCAACAAGGGTGACTATTTTTTAAATCTTTAGCCAATTCTATGTTGTAGGAAATTTAATTATGCAACTTTTATGTCAGTACAGCTTTTTTAGGAAATGAATACTTTTAAAGTTATAATCAAAAAAACGAAGAAAAAAATCGAATTTTTCATTCATTTTTTGACATTTTGATTATTTAAACATTGTTCCGGACCTTTTTGAGAGGGAGGATAACTCAAGTAATATTATTTGAGTTATTTTTAAGCAATTTCTGCAAAAAAATTTGAGTCACCTCTCAACGTCCAAATGTACTAATATTTTTACAAATATGCGCCCTGGTCTACCTAACCTTTCTCCGTGTGTTTTTGCCTCTGAGGATTTCCCTTTCCCATATTCCCAATTTCTCCGTATTTGCATTTTTCATTGCCAATACTTCGCTACCATACGTCACTGTCGGCCTCAGTACAGTTTTATCCATATTTAGCTTTATTTTTCTCGAGGCATATTTGGATTGTATCAATGGTGTTAGACTTCCCATCTTTTTATTTCCCTTTGCTAATCTGGCATTCAGTTCCCATTCTTCCTGACCTTTCTCGTCTATAATAAGACCCAGATACGTGAAATGGACCACTCTCTCGAAATTATATTCCCTTGCTTCATTAGATATGAAAGTAAACTGTCCCTCTTCTTTTGCTCTGTATTTCCGAGAATCATGTATTGCACCCTCGGAGATTGGTGGAAAAAATTTACACCCAAAATAACAAACTTCAGTTTGGCAACAGTGTGTGAATGTTGATAGTAACATATCCATTTTAAGATAAACAGAACTGTAATTTAGTCCAGACAAATTAATATATTTTTGTGCCAACAAAAATAAGATTTTTCAACCAAATAATGTTTCAGATATGATGTGCAAAATAATTTTGAATTGGTTTCTGCTAATGAGCTTGCTTTTTGTCATTAAAGTAGAAAAAACTTGAAATTTATTCTTTATTATTATTATTGTCCAGTTTTCGTCTTATCATTTTCACTATGCTAATATCCGTCGAATAATTTATAATGATTAATGCGATGTTAAAACATTTTATCGTTAGCGGCTTCTTAGTCCTGTCGCCAGGGGGGGTACAACGGCCTCCTTAATTCAGATGGACTTACCCAAGTTTTTTTATATATTTTGACCCGCAGAATACGAATTTTTTGGGTAACAGTTTATCCGGATGTCGATAAGATTGTTATAGACAAAGAACTTGAGGAATTACATAACAGCGATTTCTCGCAAAACAAAACATCTTTTTGTATTTTTTGGGTCATTTTAAGCATAAAATATTCCTACAAGTTTTTTCGTAGAATGCATAGTTTTCGAAATAACCGCGGTTGAACTTTCAAAAAATCGAAAAATTGTAATTTTTGAACCCTAATAACTTTTGATTAAAAAATAAAGTAGCAATTCTGCTTACCGCATTTGAAAGTTTAAGTCCAATTATATCGGTTTTGATTATTTGCATTGCTAAAAAGTTATTATTTTATTGTTAAACAAAGCTATAAACACCTAGTATGTGAGTGATGTTTTCTATGATTTCTCATTTAAAATCGAACGAGTAGGTAGAGTAGCTACAAGTGCAAGCGAGGCAATTTCTACGTAGCATGCGTTAAAACGTATGTATTAGGCACGGGAAACACTATGTGTTTATAGATTAGTTTAACAATAAAAAAATTAATTTTTAGCAATGCAAATAATCAAAACCGATATAATTTGACTTAAACTTTCAAATGCGGTAAGCAGAATTGCTACTTTATTTTTTAATCAAAAGTTATTCGGGTTCATAAATTGCAATTTTTCGATTTTTTGAAAGTTCAACCGCGGTTATCTCGAAAACTATGCATTCTACGAAAAAACTTGTAGGAATATTTTTTGCTTAAAATGACCCAAAAAATACAAAAAGATGTTTTGTTTTGCGAGAAATCGCTGTTATGTAATTCCTCAAGTTCTTTGTCTATAACAATCTTATCGACATCCGGATCAACTGTTACCCAAAAAATTCGTATTCTACGGGTCAAAATATATAAAAAAAACTTGGGTAAGTCCATCTGAATTAAGGAGGCCATTGTACCCCCCTGGCGACAGGACTATCTGGAGTGTCTGAGACATATCTAATTTCATTGATAAAATGCGTAGTCCCACCGATTTCCACTTGAACCATACTTTGTCTTTTCCTGGTTTATTTCTAGCTCAAAATATTTTACCTGCTTTGCAAATATTTTCATACAATTTCTTAATAATTTTCTTGTTTTCGCTAGAACAGTAAGATCATCAGCGAAAACAAGACATGCTTATTGTAGAAGATGGATCCGGTCGGTTTTACTCCACTATTTCTGATTATTGTTTCCAATACTAATTTAAAAAAGCACCGTGGATAACGGATGTGAATATCAAATGTGGATAAGGATATCAAAAGAAAAAGTGAAAAAAGAGAAAGCTGACCAACAGGTTTGTAGATGATATTGTACTAATGGCTAATAGGATAGATGAGACCAAAGAACAAATCAGCTCTACCTTTCCTCGCTAGAAGAAAGATTGAAAATAAATATATCTAAAAGCCCGATAATGAGAAATCTTGTGGCCAGCGAAGATATATGATAACCGTGATAAAAGATAAGCAAACCGTTGAGTTTCTCCATCATATAAGACTGACTTAAGCAGCCTTCGGCAAGTTGAACATTTTCAAATCTTAGGACACACCAATGTCTTAAAAAGAAAAACTTTATTTTTTCTAAAAAAATTATTGATATTTATATAAACATAACCAATAAAGAATTGGAAGAACTATATCAAGAGCCAACGATTACGACGACGCGACGATCAAAGCACAGAGAATACGATACTTGGGGCACATAGAGAGAATGGGAAGTAAACGAATGCCAAAAATGGTACTTTCACGAAGACCAATACAAAAGAGGAGGAAAGGCAGGCCAAGGAAAAGATGGAAGGACAGTGTATATGAAGACTTGAAGAAAAGTAACATTGAGAGATGGAAAGAACTAGCATTGGACAGAAGGAGATGGAGAGAGGTTGTGAAGGAGTGTATAAAAAGACTGAAGTGTATTTAAATAAAATTTATAAGTTATGTAAGATATATTAAGTTATTTACTATATTATTTATGTAATCAGAAATGTAAACATTTTAGCCCTAGGCCTACAAGGCCTGTTGCGCTTAATAAATAAATAAATAAATATAAACATAAATATAAATATTCTGACACCTGTCAGATTTAACTAAAAGTCATTCAATGATTTACGACATTCTTAAAATCCTATTGGCGATGTTAAGTCACAATGACGACCTTTTGCGGACATACGTTTATAAAGCTAACTGTCATTATTTTTTCATGCAGAATTATCCCTTAAATTTTGTCGCACTTATTTAAAAACGCCGTGTATTGATCAAGAACATGTCTAGTTGTTAAAGTATCTAACTTTTTTATTATCCAACATAAACGAATGAATCAAAAAGCAGAATGTTAAGAAAACCTGATTCTATAGTTGGGTTTTAATTTTAGTATCTTATAAATGTTAGAATATTCCACAGGGTGATGCAAACTTTGAGAAAAAAACACAGTTTGATTGGTACATCCGGTATACAATGAAAATTTACCTGTTTGGCAACAATATTATAACAGTGGTATTGTTAAAGAATCAGGCTATAACATGTTAAAATCACTTAAATCGGGGCCAACAGGATTAGGAAATATGATACCTCAAAAATGACCAATTTTTTAAGTGGGCCGATTTCTATGCACGTAAGTTTATTTGATTTAAAATGAATTCAAGAATTTTTTGTAATTTGGCAACAATGTCAACTTAAATCTCTGACGTAGATAATGACGTGCAACGGTATCTACACTAAGCGCCAAAATTAACGCACCACCTTAAAAATGGGACATTTTTAATGTCTCATATTTCCTAAACCTGTTGTCCGATTTTAGTGATTTTTTTTAATATCTTATAGCTTTATTCTTCAAGAATATCGATGTAATAATATTGTTGCTAAACAGATAAGTGTCATTGTATACCGGGTGTAACAATAATAGTGTGTTTTTTCTTCAAAGTTTGGAACACCCTGTGGAATATTCTAGCGTATATAAAATATTGAAATTAAAACATAACTGTAACCTTAAGCTATCTTAACATTTTTATTTTTGATTCATTCGCTAGTGTTGGATAATAAAAAAGTTAGGTACTTTAACAACTAGCAACGTTTTTCATCAATACAGGGTGTTTCTAAATAAGTGCGACAAACTTTAAGGGGTAATTCTTCATGAAAAATAATGACCGTTTGCTTTATAAACATATGTCTGCAAATGCTTCGTTTCCGAGATACGGGATGTTGAATTTTTTCATACAAACTGACGATTTATTTATTGCTCTAAAACCGGTTGATATGCAAATAAAATTTGGTAGGTTTTAAGAGGTAGTTATTGGTTATTTTCTGGCATAAAATTAAGAATTTTATATTCACCATTGGCGTGCATACGGGTAATATGACCCATATGCACGCCAATGGTGAATATAAAATTCTTAATTGTACGTCAAAAAATGCGCAATTACTACCTCTTAAAACCCACTAAATTTCATTTGCATATCTCAAACAGTTTTAGAGCAATAAATAAATCGTCAGTTTGTAAGAAAAAAATGAACATCCCGTATCTCGGAAACGAAGCATTTGCGGACACATGTTTATAAAGTAAACGGTCATTATTTTTTCATGCAGAATTACCCCTTAAAGTTTGTCGCACTTATTTAGAAACACCCTGTATTGATGAAAAACGTTGCTAGTTGTTAAAGTAAATAACTTTTTTATTATCCATCATAAGCGAATGAATTAAAAAGCAAAATGTTAAGATAGCTTAAGGTTACAGTTAAGTTTTAATTTCAATATTTTATATACGCTAGAATATTCCACAGGGTGTACCAAACTTTGAGGAAAAAACACACTATCATTGATACACCCGGTATACAATGACACTTATCTGTTTAGCAACAATATTATTACATGGATATTTCTGAAGAATGAAGCTATAAAATGTTTAAAAAATCACTAAAATCGGACAACAGGTTTAGGAAATATCAGACATTAAAAATGTCACATTTTTAAGGTGGTGCGTTAACATTTTTAAGGTGGTGCGTTAATTTTGGCGCTTAGTGTATATTGTACGGGCCGTATGTTGAGTAATATTGATATTCAAAAAGTACATGTTTGCTAAAGAATTTAAAGGTACAGAAGAAAGACGAATTGCTCAACGTATGCACGGAGTGTGTGAGAACTTTGAAAAATTTACGATAGGACTATATTTTAAAATATGTGATTTATACAATATTCCAGGGTGTAAGCAATATTGTACCTGTATTTGATAATTCCGTAAACGGATTATACAGCGTGCAGCCGATTATATCAACAGATTCCAATACATGCGTAGAAAGATCAAAGAATTTTCGAAGAGAGAGAAAATGTTTGTAATTTGGATTATAGGTATTAACTCATGATCTCTTGTTTGGACGTGAACGGATGTTTTCTGAGTGAAGTTTCTTAACATACCAAGAAAAAAGTATTTTTGACAACTGTTCTAGCATGTAAGGTACACTCACACATATAGTGACATGCATAGTTTTGGTAAGAGGCAAACCAAGTAACAACAGTTAAATAGTACTTTACAAAATTATAAGATATTATAATATCGAGGGGTTCCAGCCAAAACCTGATATATACCAAAATTATGAAATCAGGTATTTTTATTTCTGCTATATTAAAAACAAGTCTCCTACTACTGATAAAATAAATGTTATTATTTGATATTAACATTTTTAATGGTAGGGGAGCAAAGTATGCTAAATGTGCAGTCACTAGAGCGTTATGGGGACCTATCGGGTTGTGAAGAGTAGGTCCTAAAACCAAAAAAAGTTAAGTAAAGTTTTCCATTTTAGTGGGGACTTTCCATTTTTAATTTAATGTTCCATTTCCAACAATAGTTTTTTTAGATTATAGCGCCATCTATCCATAATTCGAAAAAATGTCTCGAATAAAAGTTACTTATTTTTACGCAAGGAATCCAAATCTGCAATAAAAAATGGGGGCTCCCATTTAAAATTTTAAAGTAACACCCCATCCCACCTCCGTGGGAGATCGTGTTTGGTGACATTCCATATACAGGGTGATTGATTAGTGTGAGGAAGCTCAGTAGATCTGTTATAGTAAAAGTTACAAAAAAAAAGTTATAAACAAAAATTGTAGGCATCTTTAAACTCCACATTTTAAAATTAGTTACAATCTTACAGGGTGTTCCATAAGATGGTGGCAGACCAAACTTATGTTTTTTAAAATGGAACACCCTGTATTTTATTTTAAATTTGAAATCTGCTTCACTTTCACATGACAACAATGTAAAGTTTTATTATGTTATACCGGGTATTTATAAAGTTATAACCAATATTACCTGAAAATCGTATCAAGTTTAACTCCCTGTATAATTAAAAAGGAGTATAGGAACATTGATCTATTGCAACCATAGTTTTTTAATAATTGTTAAAAATTATAAAACATATTCGTTTTCATAATATTCGTTAAATCAAATACAGGGTAAGTCAAAACGCAAGTACATTATTTTCTTGGTAATTTTAGATAGAACACCCTGTATTTTATATCTTTATCGAAAAGTACTACTATCGTACTTCAAATTTAATGAAGTACTCCCTATACTTAAAGTTATCAGTTTTCTAGATATTTTTATTTTTCCATCACAGTATTAATTTGGTAGATATTTTAACGTTTACCAATAATTATTGTGAGTTGGCCATGATTGATTTGTCAGAAACTGACTTTTCGATAGAGATATAAAATACAGGGTGTTCTATTTAAAATTACCAAGAAAATAATGTACTTGCGTATTGACTTAACCTGTATTTGATTTAACGAATATTATGAAAACGAATATGTTTTATAATTTTTAACAATTATTAAAAAACTATGGTTGCAATAGATCAATGTTCCTATACTCCTTTTTAATTATACAGGGAGTTAAACTTGATACGGTTTTCAGGTAATACTGGTTATAACTTTTTAAATACCCGGTATAACATAATAAAACTTTACATTGTTGTGATGTGGAAGTGAAGTAGATTTCAAATTTAAAATAAAATACAGGGTGTTCTATTTAAAAAAAACATAAATTTGGTCTGCCACCATCTTATGGAACACCCTGTAAGATTGTAACTAATTTTAAAATGTGGAGTTTAAAGATGCCTACAATTTTTGTCAATAACTTTTTTTTTGTAATTTTTACTATAACAGATCTACTGAGCTTCCTCACACTAATCAATCACCCTGTATTTTTCAAAAATATTGAGTAAGTGTATTTTTCAGTTTTTCGAGCTGATGTTCATTTCGAGAAATATCGCATGATTCGTATTTAAAATTTTAAAATTACCCCCACCCCTCTACGTGAGAGGTCGTATTTGGGATCATTCGATAGATTTTTGAAAAATATTGAGCACGTATTTTTTAGTTTTTCGATATGTCATTCATTTCGCGAAAAATTCGCTTTTTTCTTGTGAAACTTTGTGACTCACCCATTTCCTTAAACCCCGCTGAAATTGTCAGATTTTTGAAATATACACTGGTTAGCATGTACTTAACTTACCTTATCTTAATCTGACGATTTCGAGGTTTTCTAAGGATAGATTTTTTTTTCGGCCCCCCCTTAACGAACTCACCTGCATTATGTGCCAATATATGTATTCCGGTAGGTGTGAGTTGACGGAATTAATTAAAAATAATAAAAATAAGTTAACAACGAACAGTAAAATATTTATTTATTTTGGTAACAAAAAGGTGTTTTGCTTAGGTCTCGGAAAAGGTTCGGTTGTTAGCGAGAGTCGGGTGTGACCGCGTTGTTCACATGCTGTGAAGAGACTGTTAAGAAAGCCACAGACGCTAATCTGTTTGTGTTTCTACCCTCTGGCCAGATGGGCAATAAATTATTTAGATCTGGCGTATAAAAACAGAAACACTTCTGCAGTTTTAAAAACAAATGCATGTCCCAAAGTGAGTTGTTGACATAATGGTCTGATATGGTAATTAATTTATGGGGACTTCAGTTTCTTAAACTGAACACTCCAAAAAGATATGGTTAGGGGATGCAGGGGGTTTCGTAAAACCATGTCTTTCTTAGCATCTGGTTTGTATATTAACGGTGACTTTATGTGACCCATATTATTTCGTTTTGAGAAAAAATATTAAAATTAAAATTAGCAAAAATAGTAATTAAAGCGTATCGCTATATATGGTAGAGGTACATTTTCAGAGTACAAGGTTTCTCCCCATGTAATAATCTGACGCTCTCGAGTAACTGCAAAAATCCCCGCTTGGGCTTCCCTACCATAAGCACAATAACTAATAAACACCAAACGTGGTAAAAACCGTTAGCTCCTATTTTTAAATAACAGCAAACCGATATAAGTATAACTTTACTTATAAAAATTCTTTTAGACCAGGCTGTATCGCCCCCGTTATACAGGGTGCCGGGAGGTGCCGCGGTCGGAAAAATGTTTAAACAATTTTTTTAAACTCAAAACATCAATTTTTTCAAATATTGAATGGGTTGCATAATATGTGAGTCCATATTAAATGTAGTAATGAAACACAGACTTACTCACAATCATTTAATTATACTTTGACGACCGGTTTCGATCTCTACATTATTCAGATCATCTTCAGGTCGGCGTTACAAGTATTTAAATGCTACAATTAAAGAAAACCAGAGTTAGAACATTGTCTGGTTGCACAGATGCTAATAGAAAGCCAAATTTGAAATTTTTGAAATAAAGGTTTGCAACTGTTGACATTTCAGAAATTCGATACATACAAATACACACCTATGAGAAACAGATACTCATAAGCATGTATAAGCACATGGATGCATGCAGTTTATGACTATTTGTTGAGAAAAGGGGTAAAACTTTAAAATATTAAAAAACTAATAAAATATTAATCAAAATTACATATGCTACCAAATTCAAAAAATAATAATAAATAGTAATATTGCTTTGATCCACTTACATGCCGATACAAGGGATGCGTTGCCAGTTCGTTGATAACATGTTTATACGTCCAACTTATGCTAAATGGTTAGCTGGGAGAGGTACAGGGCAAACGGACATGTTACGTAGGTTAAAACATAGTAAATTTTTTGAAATTTGAATGGATCCTGAAGGAAGATGTGTGCTGAGAAACTGAGGATGTTGTGTTAGAAAGGAGAAAGACAACGTTCGAGTGGGTGTGTTTTATATGTAGCCAAGTTTGAAATCACTTTATTGTAGACACTTGTACTAATGTGATGGTCTTTGCTCGTTGATGTTTTACGATGTGGGCAGAGGTCAAAGCATGGGAAATGACAAATAGGAAAAAATTTTTTAATTAAATTAAATTAAAATGTCTTGTTCCCGGTCAAAGGACTACGGGATGTCATATATTTAATAAAATTGTAGGTGCCTAACACTTTGAAATCTATGAAATGTATAGAAATTATAAGAAAAGTAATTAGATGAAAAAGATAGTTAAAAAAAATTGTCAAAAAGGATTGGTTAAGAAACTGTAAATTGATCTGAAAAGGCAAGGGTTATTTTATTTGAGCTATTTTATGATGGAATATGTTCAGAAAGAAAGTTAATGGTAGGGTGTTGGCACTTACTTGAGAATAGTTTAAAACTATTATACGGTTTACATTACGGTATACATTACGGTTTTCAACGTGTTAATATTTTAACTGAATCTCATCAAGGTAAGTATTACGAGGAAGAAGGGAAGGCATATTAAGGAGGACGTACGTTATCGTGCATTAGAACGAATCTGTCATATCGCATATGGCTAGCAAATGGTAAAACATGATCTACAATGTTTTCAAGTACATGTCAGCTGTCATTCGCACAATCACCTCCCCAAGTTCTGTATGTCCTTCTCAAGCAATACCGATCCACAACATTATGCCGCTACCACCAAAACTAACACTCTATATGAGGTTACAATTGGCATACTATTTGCCAACTCTTATTAGTCGAGGAAATGAAGCTGAAAAAATGGCAAAACCTCGCAATTTTTTCGTCCAGCAAATGGTAAAACATGATCTACAATGTTTTCAAGTACATGTCAGCTGTCATTCGCACAATCACCTCCCCAAGTTCTGTATGTCCTTCTCAAGCAATACCGATCCACAACATTATGCCGCTACCACCAAAACTAACACTCTATATGAGGTTACAATTGGCATACTATTTGCCAACTCTTATTAGTCGAGGAAATGAAGCTGAAAAAATGGCAAAACCTCGCAATTTTTTCGTCCAGCATCTATTTGTACAAAAATTTGGGATCAGGCTCATTACACCCTCTAGTTCATTTTCTATATTGAGCCGTTGTGCGCTTTTGGTTTTTTAAGGGTGAAAACTACCCCTACTTGTAAAAAATTATAAAATAACATTTTAAACTTTAATATTGTCAACATTTGCTTCTTATTAGTTACATAATGATTGTTTTATGCTTTAAGATATACTATCATAATATTTCAACCCTTAAAACCACCCTTGTTGGGTGGTATATAAAAAATTTACTTATCCTAAAAGAATCATTTCGGCTTGCATCGATTTACATAAAAATTTGGGATTAGGATCATCTCACCCTGTACTTCATATTCTGTATTATGCTTAAGGGCGTTGATTATTTTTAGAGGTGTAAACTACCCCTTATTGTCAAAAATTATATAAAAACATTGTAAACTTTAATATGGGTAAAATTTGGTTTTGATTGGTTAAATAATGATTGTTTTATACTTTAGGATACAATATCATAATATTTCAACCCTTAAAAACGACCCTTAATAGCATTACAGTTTTCATAAGTAGATATTTTAATAGATCTATACAGAAAAAAAGTAGAATTAAGGAATTACGAAAACATTTATTTACACAAAAATACGAATTTACAAATATGTACAAATACAAATACAAATATTTTTTTTAGTCATCTTCCAGTATAGGAACCGGTTCTGTGGTATTATACATACATTGAAAATTATCCATAAGCGGACTCCATAATCAGAATTTTTCGAGAAAAAAAATTCGTTTTATAAACATAGCTCCTTCATTTTTGGCAATAAAAAGTCCTTTCAAAAATGACTTTGTAGGATTTTTGAAGAGTTATAAGACTGTGTAAACTAAATTCCGTAAGATCCCTTAGTTTTTAATTAGGGTGGGTTTAAAGGGCTCGAATAAGGGGGTGTTTGCTCGTAAATAGAGTTTTAAACAGCTATATCTCGCTATCTGTTCACTGTAATGAAAATCTATGCACAAAGGACTTTTAGTTATTAAAAAAGCTACAATTTAGTAGTTTATCATTTTTTTCGTATCTCCAGTATTTTCGGAGATATTTTGAAGTAAAAGGTAAAAAATGGGAAATTCCAAAAAAACAATTTTTTTTTAAACTCAAATTTTCCTAAAATTAGGCCCGTTTAGTAGGTCAAACTTCTTGGGTGTATTGATAATACAAATATAAAAGGAATTACAGAAAGGTGAAGACCAATTTTTAATTAGGAGGGTAGTTAGGGGTTGTTTTCATTGATTTTTTCATAGAGAAAAGCAGGTACCGACCTTTTTTTGATCATAAGTCGCTTAGTTTTCAGGCTAGAAACAACTTTTTATTATTTTGCTTGAAAGACCTAACGGTATACTTGAAAAAAGAGTATTTAAGTTTTCCTTGAAAAATGCCAAGTTTTTCCGTTATTCTACTTTGAATATTTCAAATTATGCATTTGACGAAAAAAGCTAACTTTTAACATGTCTTATCTCGGTTTGTATTGGTCTTAAAGATATTACAGAAAAAGAATTTGGTTTGTGTTACTAAAAGATAAAATTTTGATATCTACAGTTTTTTTGATTAAATGCATATTTTTCGAGGTATTCTCAAAAAAAACCCTCTAAAAAAGTCGATTTTTTCATCGAAAAACTGTTACTTTCAAGCGCGAATAACTCGAAAAATATTAGTTTTACGAAGAAAATGTAAAAAACATTTTTTTCTTAGAATTAATTTTTACATTGACTTACATAGTTAAAATGTAATAAAAAATTCCCGCCCCCGAGATGGGGTGGCAACCACCCCCAATGTTTTAGCGTACAGCGGCATGATATAGAAAATGATCCTTGGGCTATTACCTACCTTCTGTGAAAATTTCAAGTAAATCCATGCTGGACGAAAAAATTGCGAGCCAAAATGCTTCATTTCCTCGACTATATACTGTATACGAAGTTTTGTAAATCTTGCTTCCATATGGTGAACGGTATGCCAGATGTAACTTCATACAGAGAGTTAGTTTTGGTGGTGGCGGCATAGCGTTAGGGAGCGGTATTGCTCGGAAAGGACATACCGAACTTGTAGAGGTGATTGTGCGAATAACAGCTGATATGTACAATGAAAACATTTTCGAAGATCAGGTTTTGCCATTTGCCTGCAATACTGGATATGAGAGATGATAGATTCCTGCTCATGCACGATAACGCACGTCCGTATGTCGCTAGAATAGTGTATACAGTAGAACCCCGATTATCCGTGCTCCTCGGGACCGGAGGTGGCAGGGATAACTGAGAAGCACGGATAATCCGAACATGTATTTCTTATGTATAATACATACGTATGTACGTATACACATACATAATATATGTACCTACCATAAAAAGATAACAGAAAAAATAAATCTTTCATTATGAGTCTCTCTTTCGTCATATAGAGTTTCCGTCAAGTGATTTACGACGACGATAATTTGATAAAACCTCAAAAATGCAACTTGAGTAATAGAAAATCATACCACGGATAATCCGAAGCACGGATAATCCGCAGCACGGATAATCCGCACACGGATAATCGGGGTTCTACTGTACCTACTTACTTTGATGAGATTCAATTTAAAACATTAGATATATTCGCTAGCATGTAGCCGATGGTAGCCTATATGAAAGAGTGCAAAGAATAATGGAGTGATCAATGATAGGGCCACTCTACGAGACAGGATTAGACACGAAGATCTACGAGCTAAGACCAAAGTCATAAATGTCATTGAAAGAAGCTGTAAATTAAAATGGAAATGGGCTGGACACGTTGCCAGAACGAAGGACGGAAGATGGACTCACAAACTAGTTGAATGGAGACTAAGAGGCGATAAACGTAGCAGAGGAAGACCACCAACACGATGGCAAGACTACTTACGAAATACATAAAAAAACTGGATACAGAAAGCACACAATAGAACACTTTGGAGACAAACAGGGGAGGCCTATGTCCAGCAGTGTATCGAGAGAGGCTGAGATAGATATATCATATGATAGATAATATATATTTTACGGTCAATGATGTAAATTGGACATTGACGTTAATGGCCGGGCGTTGTCGTGAATGTCCATTTTCCTTGGTTATTAACGACAATGCCGCATTAACGACAATAACCTTAAATATTGGCCAATGTTGTAAAAACTTAACGTAAAATTAGATTTTTCATCAATAACCGGTCAATAACGACAGTGGCCAGAAGCAAATGGCCAATGTTGATAAATCGATGCCTTATAAGCCAATCGGTGTAAGTCAATAAGTGTTTAAAATGAGATACTAAGATGTTTCTGAAAGTAGTTGCAGAAATATAGTCAGTATTTTTATTTTTAGATTATGATATTTTGGCATATATGGCATACTAGTGACGTCATCCATCTGGGTGTGATGACGTAATCGATGATTTTTTAAATGACAACAGGGGTCGTGTGCTACCTCATTTGAAAGGTTATTCAATTCTCTATTCAGTAACGTACACATTTACATAATTAATTATAAAAGGTGTCCAAAAAATTTTTTTAATTAAATTATTTAACAAGCAAAGAAGAATGTATGTAATTTATTTAATTCAAAATATATTTTACTACTGTCATGAATCAGAAAAAAATGTTTATTTCACAAATAAACAATGGTTTTTCGCTTAAATTTATGTTTAAACTTCCAAGAGGCAGGTGGCTGGCTTGATCATTGAATTTCATTCTATAGTGCTTTGTTGTTTTTGTAGTAGCCGCTGTTCTCAAAATATTTTTCGCTTCTTTAATTTCACTTATTCGGCTATTGTATTCGCCACAGTTTAAAAATGATTTATTGTCATCTCGTTTTGACTTGACTATTAAGTTTATATAATTATTAAAACGAGTGCGCACATCGTTGATATCCATGATAACACTTATTAAATAAATTTACGAGTAATTTCAGCACGTAAACAATACACAATATATGTACACACATGAAGTAAACAATAGTAAACCTACACATAACCTATCTTTTAGTCAAAATTTCAACAATGACCGATTAACAACGGGCATTGTCGACATTGGCCGGACAATGATAGAAATGTTATCAAGAATTTAAAATTATCATTAATGTCCAGTTTCTATGGACAATAACGTTAATATCCGGCCATTGTCGACAATGACCAATTCAACCGGCCATTGTCGATATTGGCCAATAACGAATAACGTTATTGGCCGGATTTACGTCATTGTCCGTAACATATATACAGTAGGAAAAATGAAAGAATATGTACCCATGAACGAACATATAAAACACGCTGTATTTTCCTGTCACCGTGTCACACAAAAAAGCCAGCGCAAGTACATGTAATTATTGTTATTGAACAATTTTCTTTGTGACACGGTGACAGGAAAATACAGCGTGTTTTATATGTTCGTTCATGGGTATTCTTTCATTTTTCCGACTGTAACAGATATGCTATTTTTACACTTATCCGTATTATAAATGCTACAAAGATCTGTTAGAAAGAGTGCAGAAAGAGTTCTTAAGAGTCATAGCTTTTAAATTGAGAATACCTGTAAATGAAATCAAATGTACATAGGTAATGTTTTACTATCTTTACGTAGGTAAATTGCCTACTCTTGTAGAAAGGCTAATATTGTTTTAATAGATGTGGCATGGATTTATAAAGCATGTAATACGAGGAAGCATTAATGCTAGTGCTCTTTTGGAAAAGGTTTTCGGTAATCCCTGTAGCGGCACCAGATCTCAACACTTATATATAGCCCATACAGAGAATGTGTAGAAATGCAAACAAATTGAATAGTAATACCACTGATTAAAAACTACCCAGGTATGGTAATACTTAATGATTTTTTTGATTTTCTCGAAGCTCTATTATTAAGTATATATGTTACAGTTCAAGTTGATTCTCAGTTAAAGTTGACTCCAACTAGTTGGAGTCAACTCCAACTGAAACGAGCAGTAAAAGTTGATTTTAAAAATTTAAATCAACTTTTACTAGTTGGAGTTGACTCTTCCTGGATCGATTCAGTAAATGTTGATTATACGAGAATCTCAAGTGCATTTTTGATGAGTGTGCGTTTCTTTGTTTTAACCGTTTCAACTACTTATTAGTATTGCCTGTAACGTCGCCCCCGTTAGGTAAATTATTCTGATTCGATTTTTTGCACAAAACTTACTCAAAGAAATACATCCGTATAACAATCTTTATAACAAATACACAGGGTATCACGCGGTACCGCGATCGAAAAATTGTTTAACCAATTTTTGTTAACCAAATTCACAAAAATAATTTTTATCTACTCTATCTCATATTATGTAAAGCAATCTGTGGTACATGTACCACTGGTGGTACATATCATTATTTGCGGTCCTGCCAAAGACAAACCATTTTCATTTCCAATAATGACACGAGCCGTCTCACCGTGCCTCGGAGAGCACGTTAAGCCGTCGGTCCCCCTGGGCTAGTGTACATCGACACTAGTTACTTGAAACAGGGTTAAAGATGTAATTGGCGCCGGAACTGTCCGAAAGGCAAAAATGCCATACGATATTATATATTATGAAAGTCAGAAACTAAAAAAAATTAAAAATTAAAGCTACCTCTATAAGATCCTGAAGAAATTTTTGTCATTATTTCATTAATAAGATATTATTTTTATTTATCAACAATGAGCGCTAAGCGTGTATTGAGGCGGCCGTCAATGTGAGTGCGAGTGAGATTCACCATTGGACGGCCGGAATGGTGCATCTCTTTAGCACTCACCATTGACGGCCGCCTAATACGCACTTAGCGCTCATTGTTAATAATTAAAGATAAAGCTTAGTAATAAAATACAGTCCTCTCTCTCTATAACGATATGCAAGTGACCGGGAATTTTCATCGTTATAAGGAGAGATCGTTATACAGAGAGAGAGAGAAAAAATCGTTATTGTAATAGTAATCATACTGTACTAAATAACTTCTGTTAATTTTCTCTATTGCCGAGTTATCGACAACTTTTCTTTAACCGAGAGTACTCTACGCTTTTTCGAAAACATCTTGACTGTTCACAGACCGAGTACAACCGAAATTGAAACTTAGAAGTCGTCAATAGTCAATAGAGGACAACATCTGTGTGAAATGAAAACAGTTAAGGCACACCGCCCGAACGATAAAAGCGTGTACCTACTCAACTTTCTGCATATCGGATTGAAATTTGAACCACCAAATTTTTGCTAAATTGGAGCTACAAAAGGAATCACTCACTAATCACTTTTTATCAAGTTACACCTACGCAAGAGCTTTTTCAGTTATTCCCTGTGTTTCAATTAAGTGTTATCTTTAATTGGTAAAATTCTCACGGTTTAGTTATCTTAGTTATTGCCAAACGCAAATGGTTATCAGTTGTTTCTTGAAAAGTGAGGTCATCGAATATTGAAAAGTTATCGTTATAAAGAGAGAACGATATCGGTATAGAGAAAGAATTAATACAGTGTCCTTATGACGAACCAAACAATGTTTAGTATTTTGATCGTTATAGAGGAATTATCGTTATATAGGGAATCGTAGAGGGGGCTATAAACTTTGATTTGGTCACTTTCTGACTTTCATAATAATGGATTTTAACCGAGTTATTAAGCCTTGAAAATGGCTATTTTCGCATTTTTCAAATTTTAAATCGCGTATAACTCGACAACAATCAATTTTAGAGAAAAATCACAAAATACCTTTTTTTGCTCAGACTAACCCAAATGATCTAAAAAAAATTGTTCGAAGTGAAAAAATTGTTTTTGTGAATTTGTCTAAAAAAATTGTTTAAACAATTTATCGATCAAGGTACTGCCTGGCACCCAGTAGATGTGTTATAAGGACCTCTTTTTGAGTAAGTTTGTGCAAAAAATTCGAATCGGAGTAATTTACCTAACGGGGCCGACGATACAGCCTAGACTAATTTGAACATATTCAGTAACATTTAATTTCTAGAATCGACTGTTTGTGTGAATCAGAATCAACTTTTACTAAATGGCATTGGGAAGAGTATACTTTTCCTAGTTGGAGTCTACTTTTACTAGTAAATGTTGAATATAAATCTTCATTTTATATTTATAATCAACTTTTACTGAAACCAGCCGTTAGAGTCGACTCCAACTAGTTAGAGTCAACTCCAACTGGATAATCAACTTGAACTGTAACATATACAGTAAAACCTCCGTTAACCGAAACCTTTTTAACCGGAACATCGTTTAGCCGAAATGGCTGACAGTTTCTATAATTTCGTCAATAAAAAGTGAATTTAGAAAAAGCGATAAAATTAAGGAAAATGAACATGTTTATAGTTTTTTTTAAAGAAATATTCTATTTTCTTTTGTGTTTTCATTGACAACGATGTTTTGCAGCTATATCTCTCCAATACTATGTAATTTGATGTAAGGAGAATACAAAAAAAATGTTATTTTTAACCGAAATTCTTGTTATCCGAAACGGCTTCCCCCCCCCCCCCCCCCCCAATTATTTCGGTCAACGGAGGTTTTATTGTATTGACAATTTAGTATTAAGTATTAAGAATAATTGCGTTATTACCGAGGGCCGAAAGTCCCTGAAAAATTCTATAATGTTTATTTTAATAAGTTACAGGGTGAGTAAAAAAGAGAAAATTTAGTGTGATTTTTAATTTCAAATATCTCATTCAAAAGAAACTTTTTGTGTATTCTAAGGGACTTTCGGCCCTCGGTAATAATCTAATATTTCATCCTGCGTTTAAATTTTTTAAAAATATTTATAGTCCGTTCTTTAACGGTAAAATATTGCAAAACCTCTAAATTTTAAAGAACCGCTTGGATTGACATGAAATTTGGCATACACATAGCTAATAAGTCAAAAAAAAAGTGATATTGTGCCGATATGTGCTTTTGCCCTGGGGGTGAAAAAATATTCGTCCAAAAAAAGTCAGGAAATGGATAAACTGGCTAATTTTAAGTAACTTTTGTTCTATCGAGTTTTTTCACTAAGTCAATACTTTTTGAGTTATTTGGCAGCGAATATGTTCATTTTTTCAACAAAATAACCACGCTTTTAGACGGTTTTTCGCAAATAACTCAAATATTAAGTATTTTGTTGAAAAAACATTCATAGCAAAAATATAGCCTGTAAAAAATTTTAAAAAATGGTGTATATATCACGTCTCTACACCTAGTAGAAGCAGAGTTATAGCTAATGAAAAATAGGTTCATATTCGTCAAACTCCAAATGGAATACTTTAAAGTGAAATAACAAAAAATGAAGCACATTTCGGGGAAAACTCATTACAACTTATTTAAAGTGTTTAAAAAAAGCTTCATTTTTGTTTTATAAAAAAAAATCTGGCATCAAAATTAAACAAGTTACGCTCAAAATAAAGTTAATCCCTTTTGGTTTTGGTAAAAAAATCGAGAAAATCACCCCCTAATTAGTATCTTAAATGAACTTAATCGTTAAAACTTCACAAGTTTCTTGACTCATGTATATATTGTTTATATGATCTGTAAGTTTCATCGGTTCAAAGTCCTTATTATTGAAACGGCTGTAGTTAAAAGGGGTTGAACGAGTCACTGATCACGAATGTATGTAAATTTAGAAACACCAAATCTCAATCAATTTGTGTCTAACAGAAAAACAAAAAAATACATGATATTCAGAAAAGCAAATCTGCCTTTTTTTGTTTTTCCAGATTTTTGGTATCTCTAACAATGTTTAAGTTATTTTGAAAAAAAGCATATTCTTCAAAATTTAAATTTTTAAAAATTTTATTTTGAAACCAAATTTTTTCAAAAATAAGCACTTTAAATCGATGAAACTTACAGATCATATAAACACAACATAAGTAAAATAATTTGTGGAGCAGTAACGATTAATTTCATATAAGTTGCTAATTAGGGGGTGGTCTTCCCGATTTTTTTTTTGCAAAAACAAAAGGGACCAACTTTATTTTGAGCGTAGTTTGCTTAAATTTAATGCTAGAAACTTTTTGTAAAAACAGAACTAAAGCTTTTTTTAAACACTTTAAAAAAGTTATAATGGGTTTTCCCCAAAAAGTGCTTAATTTTTTGGATATTTCACTTCGAAATATTCTATTTAAAATTTGGTGAATATGAATCTATTTTTCATTGCCTATAACTCTGTTTCTACGAGATCCAGGGACGTAACGTGTACACCATTTTTTTTTACTTTTTTATAGGCTATATTTTTGCTAAGAACGTTTTTTTAGACAAAATACTTACTTTTTGAGTTATTTGCTAGAAACCGTCTAAAAATGTGGTTATTTTGTTGAAAAATGAACATATTTACTCGCAAATAACTCGAAAAGTGTTGACTTGGCGATAAAGCTCTATAGAACAAAAGTTACTTAAAATTAGTCAGTTTACCCATTTCCGGACTTATTTTGGACATATATTTTTTCACCCACAAGAGGGGGTGAAAGTCACCCCCAGGGCAAAAGCACACATCGGCACAATATCACTTTTTTTCTTTGACATGTAAGCTATACGTATGCCAAATTTCATGTCAATCCAACCGGTTCTTTAAAATTTAGAGCAAAAACCGTGAAAGAATGGACTATTACTAGTTTTCTCAGTATTCGAAAAAAATCTAAAATAGTAATTAAAAATTAGATTGAAAATACATTTTTATGTAGGTAATCAGAGTCTGCTGTACCTAATAGTTAAGTTAAATTTGAGGTAAATTGTAAAAAAATGGCAAATCCCTAAATAAATATTACATTACAAATGCACCAGAATTTAGTATACTTAAGTACACTCAACCAAACTTATTATGGAATCACTATAAATTTGAAACCTGCAGCTTTTGGAAGCTATAGGTGTAAATATTTTAGTTGAAACGATAAGAAGAAGAGTTGCCGTGCTCAAGGACTATATAGCATAAGGAAGTTACGGGATGCCGAGTTAACCAGGCAGCACAAGATTGATTACAGAAATTGGTGTCTTCAACACCAAAATTGAAACATTGGAAATTGGAAAAGTGTGCTATTTTCAAACTAAGTAGGCTGTGTAAAATCAGGTGATTAACGAATTCGTGTACGTAAAGGGCGAGGAAAGTAAGCAAGAACGAAAACTGACAGATTTGTTCATAAATATAAAAAAGGAAGGGTCATGTTCTGGGGAGGAATTATAATCGCTAAAAAATCCTTTCATTTTCATCCAACCAACTTTAATAGCTCGCAGGTATGTTGATTTGGTACTACATATAACCTGTAGTTAGGCTCCTAAGAAATGGAAGAAAGTTTAATGTAAATGTAGCATTAATTCGCTTAAAATAATAAAAAAAATATCAGATGATATAGTATACCTACAATATACGTAGGTAAGTTGAGTGTACTTAATAGGTAATAAGTCAGCATAACAGCCGGTGGCCTGTTGCTTTTCATTCTTTTACAGTGTAATAAATATTATATAAATATGCAATTCAGTAAATTAAGAAAGTACTTAGGTAGGTAGTAAAATGAAATGTTTAATACGTAGGTAGGCAATAATAACGTGTAGGTACTTGTTTTGGTGTAGAAATTGGAATTTACTAGGAAGAGAAAAAAATGTTGATACAGTAAAACATCCGTTAACCGAAACATTTTTAACCGAAACATTGTTTAAGGTACTAGTACACTTTAGAAGACCAAAAATAATCATTTTTTTCAAGAATTTTTTTCTCAGAACCTTTATTAAAAATGAACATAAAACTTTTTACATATTAATTTCTAACTATTAGAAAGTACAAAAAATATACCCTTTTTCATTTATGCACGTACACTAATATTATACAGGGCGCAAAAGTTGATGCTTCGAAAAATGATGGCAGACAGTTAATCTCAGGATTGGGATATCTGAAACAAAAAAATCGTACTGAATTTGAAAAAGGAAGGTTTATTACGTGACAATTTACCACAATTTGACCAAAAAATAAAAAATACATATTTTTTAACCATGAAAAACTGAAAGAAAACGGGCGATTTTTTCACAAATTTTTTTAAACTTCCGTATAATCTTTGTTTTGCGGAATTTTTCACTAACGGTGGTAAATTGTCACGTAAGAAACCTTCCTTTTTCAAATGAAGTACGATTTTTTGGTTTCAGAAATCCCAATCCTGAGATTAACTGTCCGCCATCGGAACTACTTTTTTTCGAGGCCTCGACTTTGGCGCCCTCTACAATATTATTGTACGTGCATAAATTAAAAAAGATATCATTCTTGTATTCTCTAAGAGTTAGATATTAATATGTAAAAAGTTTTATGTTCATTTTTAATAAAGTTTCTGAGGAAAAAAATCTTTAAAAAATGCTTATTTTTGGTCTTCTAAAGTGTACTAGTACCTTAACCAAAATGGCTGACAGTTTCAATAATTCTGTCATTAAAAAGTAAATTAAACAAAAAGGAACAAAATTAAGGAAAATGAACATGTTTAGAGTGTTTTTTTTTAAGAAATCTATTTCCTTTTGTTTCCCTTTGACAACGATGTTTTTGCAGGTATATCTCTCCAATACTATGTAATTTGATAAAAGAAGAATACAAAAAACAATGTTATCTTTAACCGAAATTCTTGTTATCCGAAACGGCCTCCCCTCCAATTATTTCGGTTAACGGAGGTTTTACTGTAATTCGTTTAATCGTTGATTGATAAATATACGGGTTATATTTATCAATCCCCTACATTTATCAATCAACGGTTTAATAGTCTATTGTAGGTAGGTAAGTATATACTTAATTTCAGGAACAATGTACCTTAGCCTACATGTTAGATAAAAATTACAAATAATTGCCATGTCGATTTCAGATTAATCGAAGGCACTTAAAGTGAAGATAACAATTCTTATTAAAATGTGACATAACACATCTTCGAGATGGAAGTTTATAAAGACTAACTACTGAACTACCTATTATATTTATATAAACAATGTTGTTTTATTGTGTATAGCTTTGGGAGTCTTTTTAAGTTTCTACAGGTGTAAATATCGTGGAAATGTTTGTGTTGATATAATTCATTAGAGTCGTGTTTTTTAAGTCAATTATAGATATGCTTTATGTAAATTATTTGATAAATAATTTTTCTTACTTAAGATTTAAAGACAAGGGCTGTCAATAGGCGTTATAGGAAAAGTCTACACCCCCTCTGAATAAACGTCAAATACTTCTGAAAAACCTCATTCTTGTTCTTGTTATAAAAGAAACATCAGTTTTTTTTAAGCTGGAATGCACAATTTCAGATTCATTACACATGTTGACGGTAAAGTGCCGGGAATTCTTTGGACATTTTGTAAACATAAAGGATTATAGCATAATTATACCGGAAGAAATGCTATTTTTACTTACCCGGCTATTAGCGAGTTCAGCTTCTGTACGCTGCCTCTTTGAATGTGGACCGTCACCGTTAAATGCCATTTTTAAACAAATAACACCGAATACCGATTTCAAATCTCAAAAATGCAGACGATATAAACAGCAAACGCTTTACTGCTCGTTGTCTACCTTTCTGCTTCCCTTACCAATTAGGACTAAGCGTCAAATGAGAAATCTGAAATGCGAATGCGCTAAAAGTTTCGATTATTTCGTGTCGTACCATCTGTCGACTGAATGTAAAAACTTTTAAAGATTCCTCTTATATTCTGTAATATTTTGAATAGGATCTGTCAAGAGTTACGTAATATGACCACTAGGTGGCACTCAATAATAAACAGTAAGACATTATTTTATTTTTTTAAATAGGTTTTGTTTTTGGAACTAAGGTTTTTTAATATTAAATTCCAAATTAATAAAACTATGATTAAAATAAAATAGCATGTTATGCAAATCTAAATAACCAGCTATCATTTCAGGTTACAAAAATAAATATCTAACAAAACAGTGCAATATACAGGGTGTAAGAAAAAAGTAGATCATAAATTAAATCACATTATATTATATGACCAAAACAGTTCCATTTAACCTAACTTACCTTAGTATTACAAATGTGCACATAAAAAAAGTTACAGCGTTTTGAAATACAAAACGAAAATCGATTTTTTTCCAATATCGAAAACTGTTGGAGATTTTAATATTGAAAATGAACATGTAGGTACATGTCCACGTGGCTTTCTTATGGCAGGGACATCATAAAACAGATATTAGGTATTTAGGAGATGTGCCAAATAGAAAGGGTTAACAAAAAAACAAATGTGTATCTGGGAACCTGGATTTCAGAAAATAATGATCAAACTAATAAAGAAATAAGGGCTAGAATAGAAAAAAGAAATGCGTTTGTAAAAAGGAAAATTATCTGCATACTGCATTAGATACCTTAGATTTAGAACTGAGAGTAATAGCTCTGAGATATTACGTACGTGTGTTAGATACTACAATATGGACTTGAAAGCTGGACACTCAAGCAAGAACACATATGTAAAGCTACAGTTGTTTGAAATGTAGCGTTACAGAAGGACGCTTAGATTAGCGGACGCAGAAGAAAACAAAACAGAAATATTGCGAGAAATTATAAGAGATAATACAGGGAAAGATAAAAGGAGGAAAGAGTATAGGAAAAAGGAGAGTGTCATGGTTGAAAAATTGGACAGCTTGGAAATTAGTGCACCCTAATATGTCTGTGTAGATTTTGGCATTGGATCCGAGCATGACATGTAACACCGTTGCCGTATCCTCTATATCTTTCATAATATCACATTTCAATTTTTTGTGATATTATATTTGTGTGTGAAATGTATCATTTGTGTATTTTAGGTTTGTTCTAATATGTTATGTATAGATAGGTTTTTACTTGATTATTTTAAATCATTGTGAAGTTGAACTTGCTAGAAACCTTGCAATATTGTGTAATGTGTAAAAAATAAGTAGTTTTGAAACACCAATTAAGTAAAGTTTATTATTTTATGGTTTTCACCAATTTTGAAAAAATGTGAAAACGTTGAATTATCCACGTCCGTCTGTCCGTCCGTCCGTCTTGTCTGTCTGTTTTTAAACTCAACTCATCCATCATTATACCAGGTAGAATGACAAATGAGGTGTCAAATAAAAGCTTATAATCCAAGGATGGTACTAAAGGTGAGAAATTTAACCTAGGGTGTCTGTTCGTCTGTCCGTCCTACCGCGATAATTCCTTCGTCACTATACCAGGTAGAACAACAAATGAGGTGTCAAATGAAAGCTTATAAACCAAGGTTGGTACTAAAGGTGAGAAATTTGAGTTAGACTGTCTGTCCATTCTACCTGGTATAGTGACGGAGGAGTTATATTCGCGGTCGGACCGACAGACGGACAATAACAGCCTATGTCAAATTTCTCACCTTCAGTACCATCCTTGGATTATAAGCTTTCATTTGACACCTCATTTGTCATTCTACCTGGTACAGTGACGGAGGAGTTATATTCGCGGTCGGACGGACAGAAGGACAGACAGCATATGTCAAATTTCTCACCTTTAGTACCATCTTTGGATTATAAGCTTTCATTTGACACCTCATTTGTCATTCTACCTGGAATAAGGAGGAGTTATACTCGCGGTTGGACGGACAGAAGGACAGACAGCCTATGTCAAATTTCTCACCTTTAGTATGTAACAAGGTCGTTAGTATGTAACAAATTAAAACATACAAAAGATAAGATAATTAGCCTTAATTACTCGTTAATTTCGTTAATAAAATATATTTGTAATCTACGCATCGAACTTTCTGTTCGGGCCGATGGCAATGTGACGATATTTTGTACATGAATGAATGATTTTGACGATCGCGTGAAATAGGAATTGCTTTTATTAATACGACATAAATGCATAAGGAAAGGGAAGAAAGGGAATCTGGCTCAGCTTGCCAGATGAAAAGACATATTAGGGATATACGATCACCGCTCGTATAAGGATATGTAAAAGGATACGTAAGAGGATAGCTGTCGGATTCGCTCAGCTCGCCAAAACGACAGCGGAAAATGGTCGGGAACTACGACCTACATAAACTCACCTCTTATACCTCGCTGTTGTTTATTATTCTTCGATCAACGCTCCAAGAATAATAATCAACTAGGCTTTTCGATCCGACTTTTATATCGTCCAAGACGGTACAAAACCACGTTTTACTTAATTCTACTTAATTCATTGGCGTACTCTAGACAATAAAATTATATTATCGTTACAAGTACCATCCTTGGATTATAAGCTTTCATTTGACACCTCATTTGCCATTCTACCTGGTATAATGACAGAGAAGTAAACGTTTTTATAAAATTATTCTATTGTTTTTGTAGGTACATTTAACATTGATTGAAATTATGATAGAAATAAAGAAAACAATATGGTAACACTGTGACGCACAAACATAAAATTCAGCTGTGGGTTACATAGGGTGCACTAATAACCAAGATGTCCGAAAATTTTAAGGGACTGGTTTAAATGCAGTTCAATAGAACTCTTCAGAGCAGCGGTAGAAAGAATAAAGATAGTGATGATGATATCCAACCTCCGATTGGAAGACGGCACTTAAAGAAGAAGAAGAAGAAGATATATTTATATTAAAAATGATATCGTGTCAAATTTAAATCAAATCGAACATACATATTTAAAGAATCACCTGATACTCTTTTGTTAATAGTCGGAAAGATAGAAGCGGATTTTGCTCGTGATTAAAATGGACAAACTATATGAGTATGAGGATATTATATGTTGAACTATATACGGGCTCAAATTCGCGGTTTTTATTTTTTTGTGACGCTCATGATCGAGATAGTGCACCAAAATTTGAGAATAAGTGGATCATCACGTAACTAAGCAAAATCTCCAGGGGCTGAAAGCTGGGTGGGGGACAAAGGGTTGTGGGGGCAGGGGTGAATATAAAAATTATAAGTGGTTTTATGTGACGTTTGTCCTTATAATTTTTTATTCACTCCTGCCCACCACCTCTTTGTCCCCCACGCAGCGTCCGGCCGTGGACATATTGCTTAGTTACGTCATGATCTACTTATTCCCAAATTTTTGTACACTATCTCGATCATGAACGTCACAAAAAACCCCTTATAATTTTTATATTCACCCCTGCCAGTCACCCCTTTTGTCCCCCACGTAGCTTTCCGCCATTGGAAATTTTGCTTAGTTACGTCACGATCTACTTATTTCCAAATTTTGGTGCACTACCTCGATCACGAGCGTCACAAAAGAAACCCTTATAATTTTTATATTCACCCCTGCCGATCACCCGTTTGTCCCCCACGCAGCGTTCCGCCCCTGTAGCTTTTGCTTTTTTTTTTCCTGGAAGCCGTCTGTTGTGAACCGGTGGTACTGCAGGCAATTCTCTTATTGTAGATTTTCCATTCCTTTATGAAACCCACTCCAGAATTCTGGAACCCTGTACCAGCTTCTACAGGTCTAATGGGCGGGTGTCATATATGTATCTATGTATATATGGAGTCCCTTCGATGTCTCCGAAAAGTGTTTGGCGCCTCCGATTCAATGCCTCACAGTCACGCAAGATATGGTTGACTGTTTCAGGTTCCCTGTTACAGAGTCTGCAGCTCAAGTCTCCATGAAACAGCCCCATTGAGTGCCCAATCTGTTATGACTCTGAGCTGATTCGTGCTTGTTTTCAGAGGTAATTCAGGCCTACTAGCACATGTCCGTCCGATATACAACTTGCCATGTGTTTGACCGGGTATACTCTCCCAATGTGAATTGTGTTGGCTTCGGATCCAGGCTTTTTTACGATCGCGGACGGTGCTTTTTGGCACTCCCACGGCCGGCTTTGGACCCAGGTATTTTGGAGCTGATGCTCTCCTAGCAAGTGCATCATATCTTTCATTGCCGTGCCCCGATGACCTTTTACCCGTACCAGTGTAACACTGTTATGTTGCGTCAGTCTGTCAAGTTCTTGTCGACATTCCCACACCAGCCTAGAGTTCACCTTGGGGCTTATAAGAGCCCCAATGGCTGCTTGACTATCTGTGCATATGTTAAACCGCTGCAGTTCGAAGGCCCTTAAGTTGTTTTATCTTCCACTCTTCCACACTGCAGGATTGCAAAGATCTCTGCCTGGAATACAGAGGTATATTCTCCCAGTGGAATAGAAATGTTGAAATTTCCACCACTACAGAATATTCCTGCGCCCGAACCGTCTGCAGTTTTAGACCCGTCCGTATACCAGGTGTAACCCTGCAGTCTGCGTCGGGAGTTTCCTCTGTCCCATTCGTCTCGTGGGCAAATGTCCACTTGGAAAGGTACTTCAGGCTTGTATCTAGATGTCATATGGTCAAAAATCATCATGCATTCGGCATCATTAGTTTCATTTATTATTCTACTATGTCCTGATGTAACTGGTACGTTGCTCAGGTTTTCTCGCAGTCTATAATATATCCCATTCTCGCCTCACTTCTTATTGTTATATGTAAAGAAGGGAGATCCAGTAGTACCTCCATAGCTGCCGTAGGTGTGCCACTCATAGACCCCGTGATCCTGAGACAAGCAAGTCTTTGCACCTTGCTTAATTTGATGATGGCACTTTTTTGCTGCGCTTTTGTCTCAAATCCCACATTTGTCCATTAATACGTCTGGCTACCATTAACGTAGTCACCGCTCTCTTCGTTATTCTTTCTATCTGCTGATTCCAAGAAAGTCTTGAGTCTAGTATTATACCGAGATACTTTACTTCACTCACCAGACTTAAATATATACGATTTAGAATTCCTCTAAATTCCTCTTTTAAGTAAATTTCATGGTTTTTTACCTAAAGAGGACTGATGTTAAGCCCTTCATTTGAAGTCCTTTCTGCAGTGGCGTAACAAACTCCGTCGGGGCCCGCCCCGCAGAATTGGAAATGGGGTCCCCTTTAAAAAATTACTAAATGCGACATGTGTAACAAACAGCTATATTTGTTACAGCCCAGTAAATCAACGTAAAACATGGCGATACCGTGTAATTTTTAGTGTCACCACCGAAGTGGTCAACTCAAGACTTTTCGAGTTATTTATGAGTAAAAATGTTTATTGCTCAACAAAAAAAAACACGCTTTTAGGCGATTTTTCGCAAATAGTTCAAAGAGTAAGTATTCGATCGAAAAGAATATTCTTAGCAAAAATGTATCTAGCTTATAAAAAATTAAAAAAAATGAAACAAAAATGAAGTCTATCGACTCAGTAAAAGAAAACTTGTAGCTTATGAAAAGTTTTTCTTATTCGTCAAATTTCAAATCGAATATTTCAACATAAAATAACCAAAAAATAAAATACTGTTCGGGGAAACTCATTAGAACTTTTTTAAAGTGTTTAAAAGAAGCTTTATTTTTTACAAAAGTTTCTAGCATCAAAACTAAGCCAGTTACGCTCAAAATACAGTTAATCCCATTTTTTGGTAAAAAATTGTGAAAATCTCCCCCTATTTAGCACCCCAAATAAAACTAATCATTATGGCCTTACAAATTACCTAACTTTTTTGTACGACTTGTACGTTTCACCGGTTCAAAGTGCTTATTTTTAAATGGGTTTTAGTTGAAGGTCTTGACGAGTCACTAATCACGAGTATATGCAAATTTTAAACAGCCATGTCTTAACTAATTTTTGTCTTACAGAAAACAAAATAAAGCCAAAATATTTATAAAAGCAAGACCTACTTGCATTTCTTTACTCTTTGAGATTTTTCGTATCACTATTAGAGAGATATCGCAAATGCAAACGATAATATCGTGTCAAGACGTAAATAACGTATAACGTTCTATTTCAGCACAGGCAACAAGAGAGTTATCGCAAATGTTCTGGGGCGGGGCTTAACGTTATTATGACAACCGACGTTTGGTATTACAATGTAACCTAGAAATTAATTTTGAGGAATACTGTAATTGTTTTTTATTGAAAAATTAATTTGGATATTGAGCTGGTTGACATGCATTTTAATTTTAATGGTTTAACCAACAATAAATATAAATAGTTAGTATAAAAATAATATAAAATATCTGAATAAATAATATCCTAACCACAAAAAGTAGTCTATTGTAGACAAAATAAAAATGCACGTGTTTCTCAACATAAGATGATTCACAGTATTTAGTTTATAAAATTTGTATTCTATACATTATTTTTATGTTTCATCCCAAATGTCAAATTAGCGTTAACGTTATTACCGTCCCTTATTTCAACCTAAATAGCGGGACACGCTATCCGGTATTAGCGTAACATTCATTCTGCGCTTGCGTACATGTCAAAATAGCGTATTCCGCTATTAGCGTGCGATAAAAATGCATTTGCGATATCTCTCTATTGTTTGTTTTTTAACCAAGAGGAGTGATTCAAATTTACCGCGCTGTAATGCTTGTTTCTAATTGGTCCAACCGTAGGCAAGTTTACTCCACTGTTATTAAATTTTGACACTAATGGCATTTATCAAATTTTGACACTTCTGTCATTTTATAGGTTAATTAAGTATATCTGCGATTTTTGTGTTTTCTGCATTATTCCTTTAATTTTTAGATTTTTAGTCTACTTTTATATAAAAGCAATTGTTTTTAAAACTCTTTAGCGATGTGTTAGTATAATATAATATGTATGGATTATCATCGAAAGCTGATATGATCAACGAAAAAAGAAGATGAATTTGGTGACATTTCGAGTAAGTAACTTTCTTGGGTGTGAATCTGTCTTTTTAGTTTACTCCTCGTGGTAAAAAAATCAACATAATACTTTTTAAGTTATTTTGAAAAAATTAAGTTATACAAAATTCAAAATCATTTTTAAGGTGGAAAGGTTATTTTTCGAAAATAAAAAACCTTAAATCTTTTTCAAAAATAAGAACTTTGAACCGGTCAAACTTAAAGATCATATAAACAATAAATATTTAAAGTAAATGGTAAAGCGCTAATGATAAATTTTATTTGGGGTACAAAATAGGGGCAGATTTTCACGATTTTTTTACCAAAAAAGGGGCCAACTTTATTTTGAGCTTAACTCGTATAGTTTTGGTGCTAGAAACTTTTATAAAAAATAAAAATAAAGCTTTTTTTTAACATCTAAAAAAGTTTTAAGAGTTTTTCCCGAAAATGGATTCATTTTTTGGTTATTTTAGGTTGAAATATTCGATTTGAAATTGGACAAATAAGAATAATTTTTCATGAGCTTCAACTGTGATTTTACTGTGTCAATAGGCTTCATGTATAAGTACACCATTTTCTGTATCTTATAGTCTTATATTTCTGTATCTTCTGTATCTACTAAATGAATACATTAGTATTATTCTACGAGATGAACAACTTTCTTCGTGCACTATCTACTATCAGCGAATTTATCTACAATTTTATTAATTCGGATGGACAACTTCATTTTCAATACTGCACTGCTTAAAAAACGTATGTATGCAAATAATATAACAACACATTTATATATATATATATATATATATATATATATATATATATATATATATATATATATATATATATATATATATATATATATATATATATATATATATATGTATTAGACAACAAGATGGGGTCCTTGACATATTGGGCCCCCCGTAAGATTCATGCTGCAAGGCCTCTGTTACGCCTCTGGATAATTGTATCGAAATACTAAACGTAGGTAAAGATTAAAGAGAAAACCCATTTCTAGATTTAGAAATATTGTTGTAAAATTCGGCAAATTGCAATTCTCAAATCATTCAATAGTCACGTACAAAGCATTATAGTTTATTGTCGTTGCCATAAAATTTCGGTAGGCCGGAAGGAATTAAGTTTCTAGATATTATGAGGTAATTCACTTGGCAAATATGTCTATTAAGAAATTTACGTATTTAATTTTAAACACAAAACGTAAAATAATATAACAACAGATTTTTACATAATATCAGATGACAATATGGGGCCCCTAAGCGATTGGGGCCCCCCGCAAGCTTCACGCTGCGGGGGCCTCTGTTACGCCCCTGCCTTTCTGTAACTACGGTCAGACTGTTGTTGCATTCGATCTCTGACTGTACCATTAAATTTTCCGTGGGCTAAGATGAGTAGGTCATCCGCATATCCCAGGATTTACCAAATTGGCAAAATTACGTACTAAAATCACTAGCCAGTTGTGTCTGAGTTTAGCGAAACGACTTTATCAGCGGTTTTTATAATTTTTTAAAACAAATTTTATTCCAGAAGTGAGTTCCACCTGTTCCACCCTGTATATAACCGAACAGCGCACCATCTATGCTAAAATTTAGATAGCTCTGCCTGTCGTGCGCAAAAATTTTCTAGAAATCTCTACACGGTTTGGTTAGAAATAATGACTGACAGTTTGATGAAAAGGTTTCCTAAATATGGCACATAACTGTAGCAGACCATCTAAATAAAGCATATAAATCTAGTACAAATATCTCCAGACATTGTTATGAACTATCGATTCGAATGAAATAGAATTTTTAGCTTGGGGTTAGGTGCAGAACAGGTTAAAAATTTCAGTTAAAGAATAATAATTTGGTTTGTAATGTGCTAGACTTACAACTTTAATCTATTTTTTGGTTTAAATAAGTATTATACTGAAAAGTGAATTTTAACTATTTAGAATGGGAAATAAGCCACAATATTATTAAAAAATGATTTTTATTAACGTTTCGACGCCCAATAGTATTTTGTATTTTGACAACGGCACCCGATTTGGGCGTCGAAACGTTAATAAAAATCATTTTTTAATAATATTGTGGCTTATTTCCCATTCTAAATAGTTAAAATTGTAAAAATGCCACAAGAAAATAGCTTCAGAACAACATGAAAAGTGAATGATTCAGATAAAATTATAAAAGCACTCTTGTTGGTTTTTAGCCCAAGCCAAACAATGGCAGGTAAGTAAATGTTCAATTTTTACTTATTTTAATGAACTTTTTTAACCACTTTGAAATTTGAAATAATAATATCAACAAGTCTTTGGGATATTATTTACCAAATTTGGTAAATAGGGTAGCAGGAAGCAATAAGTTACGTTCGGCTTGAAAAAATTCTATTTTTTTTTAAATATGTTTCTAATTTTTTGTCCTTTTAAATAAATTCAAATACTTATGACTTAATTTTTTAAAAGTTGATGTACCTAGTTTAAAAAAATAAATAAATAAAATATAAACACTATAATATACAAAATTTAGTATAATTTCTACATGCCAAAATTATACAGATTAACATGGGGTAGTTCAGGCCCCACAAGGACCCATATCAAAATTTGTCGCTGAGCCCTTTTCTATTCAACACAAGAAGCAAAAACGCTTGTATTGAACAAAATATTTAAGTATCTAATAATTACCTAGTATACTTTCATATTAATACTTGTGAAAGAAAGATAAAGGAGGATACTGGGACCCATTTGCGACAATGGTATATGGAGAATAAGGTTCAACCACGAGTTATACCAATATTACAGAGAGCCCTCTACAGTCTACAGCAAATTATGCAAAAATACAAAAATTGCGCTGGACAGGTCACCTTATAAGGATGGATAATGACAGAACACTTAGCAGAACTATGGTGAGATGTCAGCCAGTAGGAAGTGGATATTGACGGTGGACAACTGGAGGAGAGCAGCCAGAGACAGAGATACTTGGAGGCAGATGCTGGGGAGGAGAGAGAATAATTAGTATAAAGTATACTAATACAATCCTTATTCAAATATACAGTGATGAGCATACTAATATCCGGCCAAATAACACAAAAGATGGAAAACATTAAGTTGTGAGGTAAAAAGGAATGAAACTAGTAAAGTAGGGAAATTTAGCGATAAAAACCTATAAATTTACATTATATACATTATTACATTATAAACAGTAAATCACTGTTATTCTAACATTTTTCCTGTGGCTTCAAGTGTTCCTCAATGTTCACACCTGGGACCGCTACTATTTAATCTATTCATTAATGATATTATCACTTCTTTTTCCCATACAAAAGCTCTCCTTTTCGCTGATGACATTAAGTGCTTTACAATAATAAGATCTCATGATGATATTCTTTTACTACAATCAGATATTAATAAATTATCCCAGTGGTGCTTTCTTAATGGCATGGAATTAAATGTTGGTAAGTGTTATATTATGCGTTTCTGTAGGAATCACCATTTAGTAACACATGACTATACTATTAACGATCAGGCGTTGCAATCATGCACACAAATCAGAGATCTAGGCATAATATTAGACTCTTCACTCAGCTTTAAACACCACATTAGTACCGTTGCCCAAAAGTCTATGAAAATGCTTGGTTTCATTAAAAGAACATCTCATGATTTCACAGATATAAATTCAATGAAAATTTTATATTGCTCACTTGTTAGATCTCATCTTGATTTTTGTTCTTCTATGTGGTCTCCATATTATCTAGTTCATAAAAATAAACTTGATAGAGTTCAGCATACATTTCTCAGATACATAGCTTTTAAACAACATATATATCGTAGCTACACAGATATTGAATTATTATTAGTAATAGTTAATAGTAATTATAAGTAATATTACTTCATTAGAAACCCATAGAAAAAGAAAAGATCTGACAATCTTATTCAACATTATTAATGGTAATAGTAGCTGTCCCGATCTTCTGTCAAAAATTGGTCTTTTTGTACCTACTCGGTCAACAAGACAAACTCAATCTTTTCACATAAGCTTTCATAGATATAACTACAACAATTTTTTACCACGAACACTTAGACTTGTGAATTCTCTAAATGACTTAAATATATTCTGCAATTCCTTGGATAGATTTTAAAAACCATTTGTTGAACATACAGTGTTAGTGATATAATTTCTATCAGCAATTTTTTAAACTTAAACTTTGTTTGTTTTTTATATCGTAATGTTCTTTTTTTCCTTTAACTTATTAGCTTTGTTATCCAATACATATTATAATGTTTGTTCTTTGTGTTGACACTGTTTATGGTTTTGCTTTTGTCTTTGTAATATTTTTTTTTGTAATAATATTTTCTGAATTGGGCTTGCCCGTAAATAAATAAATAAAAAATAAATAAATAAATATATTTATTGTTTTCCACCTTTAGACGTATTGGACTAACTGCCAATGTGACAGTGACAGTTTTAGTTGACATAGTCACAGAATAACTAACCATACAGAAGCGAAACTCAGGCCGAAAATGGTAACATAAATTTCATGCTGATGCGTCACGTAACTGGTGCAACCTCACTTTTGCGACTGACAGTGACAGTTGTTTATAGTTAAATTTTATATTTATATATGTTTTATTTTATATTTTATTTATGTTTCTAGTTAAATTTTATATTTCATATTTAATTATAACTATTTGTCAAAAATATTACATCATTTGGAATGGTCTATTCCTTAGAATTTAGAACATCAAGTTCTATTCTGTAACTGGTGCAGCAGGTCAAATATTTCGGTCCCAACAAAATCAATGGAAACGAGAGTCAGATTCGCTTCTGTGTGGTTAGTTATTCTGTGACATAGTCCTCTGATCCGGCTAAAGATGGGAAACAATAAATATAATGTAAATTTATAGGTTTTTATCGCTAAATTTCCCACCTCCACTAGCTTCATTCCTTTTTATCTCATAACTTAATATGTTTTCCATCTTTTGTGTTATTTGGCCGGTTATTAGCGTGCTCATAACTGTGTTTGTTTTCGTTTGACACAACTAAACGTCAACATAAAATTAAAACATCAAATAAACAAATTTTATTATTAATATTTATGTAATGTTAAATGACAGCTAAAGATTTTTTTATTTAAGCTGTACCCAATGATACTATAATATTATGTATTGGTACACTTCGCATCATATAAAACTGGTACACTTTTTTCCCAATGTAAACTGTCACCTGTGGTCTGTCACACAGCCCTGTTTTTAACTGGTTTGATATACTTAATGTTTTTGTTGAATTGGCAACGTTGCCCTAGAAATTAGAATGACACATTTGACAAGATCAACTTACACAACTTGAAAAACACGATTTTCGATTATAAGAGTTGTACCAGTTTTTTATGATGCGAAGTGTACATTATATTTATGTATACAGTGCTTTTCAGATAAAACTATCCACCTTAAATAACTTTTGAACCACTGTTTTTTTTTTAGAAAAAACGCATATTTAAGTTTGCCGGGAAAGAGACCCTCTCATCCTCCATAACATCCCTTATTTTTTTTTAAATTACTTCTACCTTTTTTTAGTTGATATTTGGATTCTTCTCTTTGTACTGATTTCAAAAATGTATAACAATTGATGCTTAAAGTGATTAGTTTATGAGAAAAATAAATACAAAAGCAAAAAAACTGGATCGAATAAAAATTATTTTTTAACATTTAAAATGAACATTTCACTACCAAAAATTTTAACAGTAATTATTCAAAATTTTTACAATAATTATTGAAAATTTCAAAAGTCATTTTGAATAATTATTGTTAAAATTTTTGGTAGTGAAATGTTCATCCTAAATGTTTGTATGTAATATAATTGTTAAAAAATAATATTTTTCAATCCAGTTTTCTTGCTTTTGTATATAATTTTCTCATAAACTAATCACTTTAAGCCTCATGTGTTATAGGGGAGAGTTGGATAAAACGGGATAGTCGGATAAAACGGGATACCTAGCCTAGAGACCCAACTAGTAGTGTTATCAATCGGACAACGACGGAAACTTGTTATCAGTCGTCATTTTAACATTCTCAGTTCGTTTTACCTCGATGCCAGTATTTGATGAAACGTTGTTGTGTTTAGAATTGTTTGACTCTATTTTTTTGATACTTTGAACTTTTAAGTGCGTTGTTTTCTACATTATACTGCCTACATACTTATATAAAAATATAGTTCCGGTGACTATTACATTTAATTAAGCAGTCATTAACGAATATTCTCATGTGTAGTCTACCTAATTTTACTTTCACATTTAGGCAGCAGCCATTTTTGTTTTGAAAAATGTTTGAGTTTGACAAAACGGGACACTTATAAGTTGGATAAAATGGGATACAGTTTTTTATGTCCCGTTCTATCTACCTATTTATTTGTTGGCCTATTAATTTTTTAAATAGAGATATGAAGCGTTTTCTCATACCGCAGAGAAGAACAACATATATTTATGTTACTTTAGTTCTGATATACGTACCTAGATCTGAATAAAAGGAAATATTTCCCATTTTGCCATAAAACGTAACGAACGCCAATTTTTAAGTTTCTGACTACTGAAGATATTATTCTTTCAAGAGTAAATTTTACTATACAGTTTAATGTCTACTTAATTTAGACATAAATTAAGTTTTAGAATATTTTTAGAAAATCGAGTTACGCCACTGGTGATAGTAAACACGTGATAAATCCGCTCTGTAAGAAAACTTCGAAATAACGGAAACTTACAAGTAGAAAATTGCGAAATTGTGACCATTGGAAAATTGGAACACTTAGCAGTGAATGTGAGTGAAATACGAAGCCAAAAACAAGATTTAGTAAGTCAAAATCGTTTATAATAAAAATAGAAATAACCTTGAAACTTGCACATGGAATAGATATTTTGACATCCGCACTTTTGAGGTGTGTCAAATGTCTTACGCCTGATGTGCATAGAGCAAACAAACTGTACGGTAACCACAGAACACATTATTACATAGTTACATATATTACGCCGACAGAGTAGGCAACACATAATACTTACAAAACAAGAGTGAAGTACGCCGATAGCGTATGCAACACAAACTCAGCAATAGTAAATTATCGAATAAAACATTATCAATTAAATATGAGTTTTCAAAAAGAACAAATAATAGAAATTAAAGAATTCATAAAGGAACTGATCGCCGAAAATGAAGAGGAAATGATGAAAGAAACAAGAGATCTAATCAGAGAAGTGAAAGAAATGAATCAGATGTATAAGGATGAAATAAAAAGACTAATAGAAGAAAATGTGCAGATGAAAAAAGAGATAAAGGAAATACGAGCTAAAGTGAACTACATAGAGGAAGTAGAAAATAGAATAGAAACGAATGATAGGGAAAACAGGAAAAACAATATAATCATAAACGGATTGGATATACCAAATATTAACGAAAAAGAAATAGAAGACCATGTCAAAAACTTCGTCGATAAGGAATTAAAAGTTGCAATAAATAATGCAAAAGTAAGAAAAATCAAGAACAAAACATACTTGGTCAAAGTAGATAACTTCCCAAAAAAATTGGAAATAATGAAAAATAAAACACTACTAATGAGAGGAGAACACAAACAGGTTTATATAAATAATGATCTGACTGTAAAAGAAAGAGTAATCCAAAATAAACTCAAAATAATTGCAGAAAAAAAGAGAGAAGAAAACAAGAAAGTAAAAATAGGATATCAAAAATTAATAATCAATGGAGAAAAATGGATATGGAGTACAAAAAATAATGAATTGATACAAGAACAAAGAAGCAATAACACGCAAACAAAAAACTGGCTACAATAACCACATGGAAAAGAGATGGCAAGACATCAACGGAAACGACGAGGCAAAGAACAGGAAATGAAAATGGTAAGAGTAATAAACAAACAATTTGGAGACTAGCAACGTGGAATGTGAGAGGACTAAATGGAAAAGAGGCAGAATTAAGCTATGAGTTTGATAGAAACAGAATAGAAATACTAGGAATAACAGAAACCAAAAAGAAAGGCAATGGAGAAATGTATTTGGAAGGTGGACATATTCTCATATACAGCGGTGTGCCAAACGAAAAAAAAGCAGCAGCGGGAGTGGGATGTGTAATACATAAAGACAGAATAAAGCACATACAAACATGGGAAAGTTGGACAGAAAGAATACTTACAGTAGAGATGAAGGATGAAGGGGAAGAAAACCTAACCATAATCACGGTGTATGGCCCAGATGAAAATGAGAAAAAGGAAATAAAGGACAAATTCTGGGAAGACCTCAACATAGCCGTAGAAAACAGTAAAGGAAATATATTTATTATTGGAGATTTTAATGGTAGAGTAGGAACCAAGGATATGTCGACATCTGATGTAATTGGAAAATATGGTGAGGAGGTGAGAAATAACAATGGAAGAAGATTAATAGAATTTTGTGAATTAAATAGCCTAATAGTAACAAACACACATTATGAGCATAAAAATATTCATAAATTTACAAGACAAGGACCAAGAGAAACGGAAAAATCAATAATCGACTACATACTGATAGAACGCAATAATAGAAGGGCACTCCAAGATATAAGAGTTAGAAGAGGACCGGAAATAAGCAGTGACCACTACTTATTAGAAGCTAAAATAAAACATAGGATAGAACCCCAAACTAGAGCAGCAGAAAATAGAAAAAAGATTGAGTCCGAAACAATTAAAAACTATAAGCTTAGAGACAAACAAATAGCTCAAAAATACGAAGAACTGACAAACTTAAAAATAACAAACTTGATGAGACCAATACAGGTAAGCAATTTGGAACAAAAATGGCAACTACTCAAAGGTATATTAATTGAAACGGCAAGAGAAGCGTGTGAGGTGTACAGGAAAAACAACAAAACTAAACAAACGAGCTGGTGGAATGATGAAATCAAAAACCATGTAAAAATGAAGAAGAAAATGTGGGAAAAGTATTTAGGGAACAAAACCGAGGAAAATTACGATAGATACAAAGAAGAAAGAAAGAAAGTAAGAGACATGATAAAAATAGAAAAAGAAAAGACCTGGATACAATTCGGACAACAGATGGAATACAATAGTAAAGAAAATCAGAAAGTTTTCTATCGAACAATGAAAAATATAAGAATAGACAAACCAACAAGAGATACAAGAATAAAAAACACAGATGGAACAATAATAAGAGACGATCAAGAAATAATGGAACGATGGAAGCAACACTTTCAAGAACTACTAACTAGTAATGAAGTAAACAGAGAAGAAAACAACGAAGAAAATGAAGAAAGAACAGAACAGGAAGAAAACACAGATGAAATAACAAACGAAGAAATAGAAACAGCAATAAAGAAACTTAAAAATGGGAAATCTCCTGGACATGATAGAATAACACCAGAAATGCTGAAGTATATGGGACTGGAAGGTAGGAAATTGCTCAGAGAAATATGCAATGAGGCATGGAAGAAAGAAGAAATACCGTCGGACCGGGAGATGGGAGTAATACTGCCCATACATAAGAAAGGAGATATCAAAGAATATAACAATTATAGAGGAATTACACTACTATGTACGGCACTGAAAGTATATGAAACAGTATTAGAACAAAAGCTGAAGAATATAATAGAAACGACACTAGAAGAAGCCCAGAGTGGTTTCCGGAAAGGACGAGGGGTGCAAGATCACATACAGTCGGAAAAATGAAAGAATACCCATGAACGAACATATAAAACACGCTGTATTTTCCTTTCACCGTATCACAAAGGAAATTGTCCAGTGCAAGTAGATGTAACAATAATTATTACATGTACTTTTGCTGGCCAATTTTTTGTGTGACACAGTGACCGGAAAATACAGCGTGTTTTATATGTTCGTTCATGGGTATTCTCTTATTTTTCCGACTGTATTCACAGTGAAGCAAATAACAGAAAAAACACTACTGACTAAAACCAAAGCGTACATGGCCTTCATCGACCTAGAAAAAGCATTCGACAGAGCGAAAAGAGAAACAATATGGAACAGTCTAATTAGAAGAGGAGTTGATAGAAAACTAATAGAAGTCATCAAAAGTCTATATATATATATATATATATATATATATATATATATATATATATAATTGTTAATGTGTAATGACTGTTGGAATGTAATAAAAATTTTTTTGGGGAATGCAGTCTGTATAATAAATATATAAATATATAATAAATAAAAATAATAATAGCCCAAAAAATTTATTGACTGCATTCCCCAAAAAAATTTTTAATATATATATATATATATTAAGTTTTAGATAATTTTATACAAAAAATTAAATATTATAAACCTATCCCGTTTTATCCAACCGTGGTTGGATAAAACGGAATGTGTAGGACTTTAATAAATATTTTTTTTACTATTTTCTAGTTATTAAAAATAGCTAAAAATATGTGTTTTGTGTGCTGCAATAAATGTTATACCTATAAAAAATAATATTATGATAATTTCTTTAACATATTTTCCGTAGTAAAAGTAAACAAGAATGGTCTCCCGTTTTGTCCAACTCTCCCCTACATTTTTGAAATCAGTACAAAGAGGAGAATCCAAATATAAAATAAAAAAGGTGGACTATGTAATTAAAAAAAGGGATGGTATGGGGGTGGGAGGGTGACTTTCCCGGCAAGTTTAAATATGGCATAATGTCTCCCCCTTCAAGTATTATTTGAAGTGTTTTTGCGTTTTTTCTAAAAATCAGTGGTTCAAAAGTTATTTAAGGTGGATAGTTTTATCTGAACAGCACTGTATAATTCCAAATACAAATGCTTCTGCTTGCGAGCCAATAATATGTTACCCAAACAATTTAAAAATGAACGTTTCTCACATTTTGTTCGGCAAACTTATTTATTAAAGCATCCATAGCTGAAGATTTGGATTTCCAAAGATTTTCGGTTTTTTTAGATATTTAAGACAACTCTGATAGTAGTTCCTATTATATAGACGTCTTTCTTAGGTTGTAATAGAAGTCTTTCTTACATTGTTGTCAGATCTTCCGTTTTTCTGGAAATCTAATGAACTTCCTTATTTCAAATAGAATACCCTGTAAATTTTTTACGTTTTGAAGTCTTTAAGAAATTCTGATTATTTTTCATGTTATGTTCCCTATACCTAAATGCCATAATTTCGGAGTTATTGTTACATTGTATGTAAAAAATTTGTGTCAAATACAACATACGACATATGATTCAGTCAATTTGTACTCTACGAGCTCCCTAGTGGGAAAGTTTTGGGGTAGTTCTGATTTCTTTCATTATATATGAATTTTGGGCTGCTGAATCCGAATATGAGGTTTTCGGATAAAATTTCTTGCCGGAACATTGAAAAAATCGCTAGAAAATCGAAAAAATTCAGTTTTTCCGCATTTTTGCTCAAATCTCGAAAACTATTAACTTTTAGTAAATAGTCTGTTAACAGAAATTAAAGTACTTAAAATTATCTACAAATATCACTATTTACTTTTTTTCAGACGAACCGTTCGGTCTAAAGTGCAAGTTGAAAATTGCCAATTTTTAACGGTCTCGGCAAAACCCACCTTTAACATTCCAAAACTTTAGTTTTTATTAGAATGCTGTCATTTGATAAATTTCTCCTAGTTTTCTGTACAAATAATAAATGTTAGTTCATAATATGAATATGGTATGTCCATTCTCACAGCTTCCATGAATCCATTCCATCCTAAAATACCGAGAATGTCTCTGCTTTTCCTTTAGAGCCACAGAAGATCAGGCACAGATGGAGTCACAGTTTCAGTTGGTGTGACCATTCCCTTCGGATCTTGATTTCTGATAAACCTTGAGGTTTTGACCTTTCAAAATGTATTAGTTGAACAGCTCTCTGACTTCCATAAACCTCAGGTGCGGGTTTAGTTTTTAGCTGAGGAATGGATTGGTTAGGAGCTATTGCATGTTTTGGTGCAATACAAGAAATGATACCCATGTTGTAAAAAGTGTGGTATCCGTCGATTGTATGTACGTTAACCCTTTCTGTCCCAACGCTGCATATACAGGGTGTTTCATTAATAATTGTCCATATAGTAACTGGAGAAACCTTAGCACAAAATACGAAGATTTAACCCAAAACACTTAGATAAAATGTGGTTCCTTACTGAGTTACAGAGTGTTTTATCTACAAATTTAAAAACTATTTTTGCTCAGCATTTTAAAATTATTCGACGTGTCCTTTTCATACTTGGCAGAAAGTGCGACTACTATACACCCTACTAAATTATGATAAACAAACGTTTATAGCTACTACCAGAGGCGTACGACAGGGGATATTGAATGGTTGACCCTTCTCAAATTCTACGTCACTGGAGGAATTACTATTTTAGTGCCATTTTTAGATTCTCCAATACTTTCTACGTAAATAATATACTCTTCATTGGTAACGATAAAGTCATTAGTTTTCGAGATATTTGAAGTTAAATATGAAACGGCACAGTTATTTTTATTAATTTTTGATATGATTTATATGATTAAAATTTAAAAATTATTTGTACCCACTAATTTAAAATTATTTGGCGTATCCTTATCATTCTCGGCAGAAAGTGTAGGTACTGTACACTCTACTAAATTAAGATAAATAAACGTTTCTACCTACTACCAGAGGCGTACGACAGGGGATAGTGGCTGGTTGACCCTTCCCAAATTCTACGCCACTGACGAAATTGCTATTTTATTGTAATTTTTTGAGTGTTCAATACTTTTTATGTAAATAATATACTCTTCATTCGTAACGATCAAATGATTAGTTTTCGAGATATTTAAAATTAAAAATGAAGCGACACAATACATTAATCAAAATAACCGTGTCGTTTCATTTTTAACTTCAAAGATCTCGAAAACTAATGACTATCGTTACGAATGAAGAGGATATTATTTTCATAGAAAGTATTGGAGAATCCAAAAATTAAACTAAAATAGCAATGTTAAATATTTAAAGGCAAATGCAGAATTAAATACATTTATTTTAATATCTAGGTACACATGTCTTTCTATCACAAAATACTATAATCGACTGACTCATTAAATACTTCATTATCCATATTCGGGCATCTATGCTGTTTGTCAGAACATCCATTTCTTTTAGTCATCCGTCAGGGCCGGCGTAGAAAATATTCTTTACAGTCGGCCACGCTTCCCTTATCCACGTCCTCGTGGATCCGATGCCACTGATTTACCTAGATCATAAAAAACATGTTAACTTTAAAAGACAAGACTATGAAATAAATAAGACATATGCCATATTAATAATGGGACTACTATCTAATAATTTTACATTAAATCTAACAGGAGTCATCCATCCAGTTCATCTTAAGTTGGACCTGAAATATTAGCTTAAGATCTACAGCTAGTAAATTTCTTTAAAAAAAACATGCTACACCCATAGTAAGAAAACAACTCTTATAAGTTCGCTTCTAAATTATGGAATAAGAAAGCAACTCTCATAAGTTCGATTCTTTAGTAAATTACATTAAAAACAACATGCAATAGGTAAAAATGCTATACTAATAGCAAGACAACAACTCTAAGAGTTGTAAGATAAGAGTATAAGTCCATAAGAGTACAAGACTTATAAGTTCGCCTCTAAAATATGCAATACCTGCAATAAGAAAACAACACTTATAAGTTCGCCTCATTAGTAAATTCCATTAAGCAAAACATGCAATAGGTACCTATAGTAAGAAAAGAGCTCCAAGAGAACTTGCCCTCTCCAAACCCCTTACCATGGGTTGGAAGAGCCGTGGTCTAAGAGCTAGTTTCTTATACTTTTGTGGTCAACCATCTTAAGAGATCCGTTTCGTTAGGACCCTTATAAGTTCGTTTCTTTAGAACTCGCCTAGGACTCTTTAAGAACTCGTTTCGTAAGAGTTCTGTTGCTAGCTATCTTCGAGATCCGTTTCGTTATGACTCTTATAAGTTCGTTCCGTTAGAACTCTTGTAGCTAGCTAACGTGTGATCCAAAATTATTGCCATCACAGGTGGCTCTAAATTACAGAGATAGCTATACAGTGCATGTCTATTCTTAATTCAGATATATTTTCCAGTTTACGTCAACTTTGCAGTGTACGTCAACTTAACAAGAAAAGTTAGGTTATGTAGATGTTGGCGATGGACATACAGAATAAGCCAAATAAAAACGGAACATACGCAGTTAATACAGTGTATCGGAACTACATTTGAAATAGTCGACCAATATAAAAATTCGACATACATAAGTGTGTAGTGGGTGGCCAGACTGAGCTGTAAAATATCGCGCAGCAACATCGAACGGGCTCATCTTCGGCGTCATGTCGCAAACGAATGGACCTGGATCCAAATTTGTAGCTCAATTAACCACAACAACGACCGAAACACTGTATTTACATCTAGCGACACGCCGTAATTTACATCCCCATCTGATCATTCTTTTTACTGCCGCTTCATTTTACTGCTCTTACGGCGCTGTAACAGCAGTAAAATGAAGCGGCAGTAGCTGCAGTAAAAAGCATCACCAGACGAGGATGTAAATTACGGCGTGTCGCGAGATGTAAATACAGCGTTTTGGTCGTGGTTGTGGCTAGATGAGCTACAAATTTAGACCCAGATCCATTCGTTTGCGACACGACGAGGAAGATGGACCCGTTCGATATTGCTTCGCGATATTTTACAGCTCAGTCTGGCCATCCACTACACTCACCGCGGGACCCATTTTTGCGCTTCATTTTACGGCTCTTATGGCGCCGTAAATTGTCGCTTGTCTGGCCGTACCCTTAGCCTAAAAGGAGACAGGTAGTTGAGTTGCTATGATTTATGTGTGTCAAACTTTTATATTGGTCGACTATTTCAAATGTAGTTCCGATACACTGTATTAACTGCATATGTTCCGTTTTTATTTGGCTTATTCTGTATACAGCATCTTGTTTGATTGTATTTATTATTGTTACTTATAATTTCATTAATTCTTTTTATTTTTGACTTAAGTTCTGTGTTAAAGGTTTTGACTAATTTTTTTATGTTTTATAATATTAATCAAAATTAATTGATAAACCAATGATATAAATTCAGATTAAAACAAGACATACGTAATTTTTTTGTACAGCTAGCTTTGATCACAATAATTGTGAATCGCTTGTTATCTTGGAGATCCGTTTCGTTAGGATCCAAATCCCCTTTGGATTCAGAACTGACGTCAGTATTGAAAGGTTTCATCTTATCGTTAGATGACACACCTTCATTTTTCTTTTGAGATCTCACGGAACCTTGAGGATCCTCGATTACGTAACGATCATGATCTAAAACCCTTTTTAATGATATAAGGATTAGGTAATTAGGGAGTCATTCGTTTGACGTCCTCTTGAATTCTTCGTTGAATTCAATCACTTTGTCAAATGTTTGCTTTTATTTGACCAGGTTTGCATCAGTCATTCGTTTGACGTCCGCACATATTTTCGATAGATCGCCCCGGTCTGCCTCCTGTAATGACACTTTGTTGGCCAGAACAGCATCGGCTATACCTCTTGGTTGGTAACCCAACATTACTTCGTAGGGCGTTTTTTTTTGTTGTTGAATTCTTCGTTGAATTCAATCCCCAATTTGGAACGAATTCATCTCAAGTAATCTCGTCTTCACTGCAGGATGATAAAGAAGCTACTATTGTACAATTATACCTTTCCACTTGTCCGTTTACTTTAGGAGCAGAAGTGGAATTCAGAACATGTTTTATATTAAGTGATGTACAATAATCCTTGAATCGTTGGGAAGTATAGCAAAAACCTCCATCGCTAATTATTCTTCTTGCTACACCAAAGTTTTCAATTTCACTTTTCAAAAAAGTAATCACCGGGGTAACTTTGGTGGACTGCACAGCCTTCATAAAAAAAGAACTTAGTGAAAGCATCGACGATGACAATGAGATAAGAGTTCCTTCGTTTTGACTTTACAAATGGACCTAGATGATCTATATGCAGTGTATCAAAAGGTACTGCAACCTTCTCAATAGAATGCACAAGTCCAGGTTTTTGCTTTTCACCAGGTTCCTTATTATATAAGCCTTCTAGACAACCTTTAATGTATTTCTTAACATATTTTATCATACCTGAGAACCAGTATAATTGAGATATTGCCGAAATAGTTTTTTCTACTGACATGTGACCAGTTCCATCATGATAATGCAAAACAACCTGCCTGCGGGCTTGCCTTAGAGCAACCCACCTTTTGCCTTCTGAAGTTTTTCGATATAGTCGATTGTTTACAATGCAGTAGTTTTGTTGGATATCTTTTTCTTCCTTATCTGATGGAGATTTCAACAGCAGATCTATGATAGTGTTGCATCTTTCATCTTTTAATTGGGCATGTAAGATCCAATCTTCTTGATCGATGTTCACAAGGTTTATCTTAACCGTGAGTGCCTCCTCTGGAATTTTTGCGACAGTATCTCTGCTTAGAGCATGTGGCATTTTCGTACCTGGACGGTATTCAATGTCCAAAGTAAATTCTTGAATGGTTAACCACCATCTTTCAATTCTGGGAATTATATCTCTTTTGGTCAATGTGATCCGCACTGCATTACAATCTGTAACCACCTTAAAATGGATTTCGATGAGATGAATTCGAAAATGTAATGAATTTACTACTACCATGGTTTCTAACTCCAGATTGTAAACAGCAAGGACAGGCCTCGAAGTCAATTTATTCTTGAGGGTTTCGAAAGCACACGTTGTTCGTCATCCCATACAAATTTGACATCTTTTTTCGTGAGAAGTGTTAAAAGTCTTGCAATCGTGGCAAAGTCCTTTACATATTTTCTGAAGTAACTTGACAAACCCAAAAATTGGCGTGTAGTGTCGACATCAACAGGTTCTGGAAATCGTTCAATTGCTTCTGTTTTCAGCTGTAAAGTCGTGAAATACATACAATCTTTTAATTTTTCTAAGAACTCGTCTGCACGTGGAAGTGGAAATCGATTCTTAACAGTCTTCGAATTCAATGCACGATAATCTACACACATTCGATTTTCTCCATTTTTCTTTTGGACTAATAGAATCGGACTTGAATAAGGTGAACTAAATTCTTGAATTACTCCATTAGCCTGTAAATCATTTATGATAGTCTGTACAACTTTTCGTTCATTGTAAGATAAACCATAAGGACGATACACGACAGGACGATCATCAGTAAGATGGATTTGCATTTTAAGAATAGCTGTTTTACCCAATTCACTAATGTTTTGTGAAAAACAGCACCTAAATTGATTCAGTAAGTCAAGGAGCTTTACTGCTTACTCCTCAGATAAATTTGAATTACATAACACATAATTTTTGGAAAACAAACAAGAATTGTGTAAAGAACGGGTCATTATACTAACATCAGAAGAAACACTTTTATCTTCAACACAATCAATACCTCTAGCTACAATTTGAGTTTCACTTACGTCAACTAAGGTGACATATATTCAAATTATTGTACCCTGTTCTAGCCAATCCTCTCAACCTGATTTACATGTGGAATATCATAGCCGTTCGTTCCAGTCACTAATAGATCCCAACATCCCAAAAAAAAATTCAGGAATGCACTCCGACTCCACAAATGTTCCATTAACCGCATCGTTTGGTTGTGCTTGGTGTTGGATGAGCCTTTTTTTGACTAGTAACTCTAATCTATCGAGTCTATCACTAACATACATTTCGAGTAGTGGAGGAGTGTTGAGACTCTTTTACTTGCTGAAGCTACCCGAACGATGTTCGTTTCTCTAGATTTGGGAATCTTGGAACTTGTCTGATGATTTAAATGATATTGTCGGTTTTATCTTGTAATCATAGTCGTTACTACTACTGCTAGATTCGGATGTTGAACTTGAACTTAGTCTGGATCCTTTCCTTCAACCCATTGCTTTTGTTTCCTTTTTATATACTATACTCATATAATAATATATACCTACTTATATTCATGCTTTTCAAATAAAATTGCGAAGTTAAATTGAGAGAAGGTTGTTGCTACACGTTAAACAATGAACAACCTCTCGAACTTAAATAATGCAATATAAGCTCAATACTACACGTTGAATAGCTTATACAGAGCGTTCACCAATCAACCAGACATACCACTTCGACGGAAGCGCCAAAATGGGCAACACTGTCTATTATTCCACTATAGTATCGATGCGTAATCGTCCATCGACGGATTTAAACAAATAATACTTTAGGTTCTGAAATTACTAATCTACAATGAGTAGGTGACGTAATATGGTTGTTAAATTACCGGCAAGTGGGTAAATAAACCGGCTGCTCAAATTCCTCAAACATTTATTACCAAACATTTAAAATTAATTTTTAACTGTTAAAGATGTTCAAAACTCATCTACTCGATAGTAACAGTATGTTATTAAAATCGCTTTATCAATTTTTCTCTTTTCTCGATTATTAGTTTTTATTGCATAGTATATAAATTATTGTAATGACTGAATAAATAATTAATTTAAAATAATGCTATTAATGTAAATTAATAAATAATTCACGCAATTAACAAGTAACGATTTAAAAGAATATTCAAAAACTAAAGCCATAGTCAGCGCTATTTTAAAAATGACATTGACACTCTACGACTATACCGTCTGCACTCTAAATATTTATAAATGCATGTGTATAAATTATAACAATAACGCATACCTTATTAAATGTGGAAAAACCGGCAGTGCTCACACCTTAAGCGCGCATATCTAATTGAAACCCAAACGCAGTGTATATTCTTATAAATATTTTAATCTATTTTAAATTTAAATCGCGAAATATAAATATTACTAAACGTTGAATAGTTTATATCTCCCTATAGATATTTTAATCTATTTCAAATTCAAATACCAAAATATAAGTCTATTATCTACACTTTGAATAGCTTATAAAAATATAATACATTATTAATATAATAAAATTGTGAAGTTAATAAAAGAGAAGTCTGTTGCTACACGTTGAACAGTTTCTCAAACTTAAATAAGGTAATATAAGCTTAATACTATACGTTGATTAGCTTATATACTATCCTTATAAATATTTTAACTTATTTTGAAATCAAATCGCGAAATATAAGTCTATTATCTACACTTTGAATAGCTTATAAATATATTCCGATAAATATTTTAACCTTTTTCAAAATCAAATCGCGAAATATAAGTCTATTAGCTACACTTTGAATAGCTTATACATCACGATAAATATTTTAATATCTATTAAATAAACTATCTAATAAATACATACAGTTCAATCCTCTTAACCCCATCAGACACAAGTTCGAAGTTCCAACAGACATCCTGTCATAAAAAATATGTGGTACAATGTACATCATTGGCAAAGAAACATCACAAATTGATCCAAAAACAACTCATAAAAACACCCAGGTGATTCACCGTACTTTAAATATTATTTACACGTCGCATTTAGTGCAAATTCCGGATAAAATTCCACGTAAAACATTTTAACGTAACAACACTTCACAAGTTCACTTCTTGCAGGAAAATTCCATTGCTATTTTTGTCACTTTCGAAACATTCACATACGATATACTATTATTGTGTTTTTAAACAAATATCACTATTAAATAAGTATAAATATAACTTAACACTTGTTATAGCACATGGATAATATCCCACCGCTGCTTTGTTAAATATTTAAAGGCAAATGCAGAATTAAATACATTTATTTTAATATCTAGGTACACATGTCTTTCTATCACAAAATACTATAATCGACTGACTCATTAAATACTTCATTATCCATATTCGGGCATCTATGCTGTTTTGTCAGAACATCCATTTCTTTTAGTCATCCGTCAGGGCCGGCGTAGAAAATATTCTTTACAGCAATTCCGCCAGTGGCGTAGAATTTGGAAAGGGTCAACCATTTACTTTCCCCCGTCGTACGCCTCTGGTAATAGCTAGAAACGTTTGTTAAACATAATTTAGTAGTTTGTACAGTAACTATACTTCCTGCCAAGTACGAAAAGCATACGTAAAATAGTTTTAAAATGCTGAGCAAAAATAGTTTTTAAATTTTTAGATAAAACACCCTGTAACTCAGTAAGGAACCACATTTTATTTAAGTGTTTTAGGTTATATCTTCGTATTTTGTGCTAAGGTTTCTCCAGTTACTATATGGATAATTATTTATGAAACACCCTGTATATGTTTTTGAAAAAGTGGGTCTGTATTCCCAGCCGCCGTATATATATATATATATATATGCGTTCAAAGTGTTATGGTCTCAATTTACCAAAGCTGAAAATATGCGTTGCTTATAAAATTTTAGACTCATTGGTGTCCCAATGCCTTAGAAATATGTCCGAAAATGCTAGATTATTGTTCCCAAAGCCTCAAAGTGTTGGCACCTAAGATAGGTCATGCGGACCCATTGCCGTATAAATTTGTTCACATATTTTAGATATATGCTTTATTGTAGCACTGGTGGCAACGCTTATAGGTAGCTGCTAGAAGGTGAAGCGTTTGTAGCCAAAGAAAAGACCAGAAAAAAAGAAGCGAATCGAGATACATGTGTGCAAGATGCGGAGTCGGCTTTTGCGTAGTATCTTGTTTTGAGGAGTACCACACAAAAGAAAACTTTTAATGTTAATTTACATTACATTATGTTTTTTTAAGTTAGTTACATTTTTTCAATTTGGTTTTGCTCTCTGATGAGTACTTTTAAAAAGAAAACGTTTAAGTTTGTTAAAAAAACTCATTAAAAAACCTGTTTTGTTCATTTATTTGTTTATTTATATGCGACGTATATACAGCGTGTCTACTTAAGTTGGAAACATATGGGAAACTTTTTTGTTATTCATTTTACGAAAAAAAGTTATTCTTTATAAAAAGTTCTGCATGCTCTAAAACCTAAGATTCAATCATCAGATATTAAATTTTGTCAATATTATACGAGGTATGTCAAAAAATATGAACTTCGTTCAAGAGTAAAGTACCTTTATTTCTCTCAATATCGAAAATTATTATTATGAAAAGTTGTTTGGAAATAAAAACTAAGATCAAATATGCAATTACATGCTTCTAATTGAAAAAAAATATTTTCCAAATTTTTCTCAAATTTATTGATACTAACTTCGTTTTTAATTATTATACATACGATAACTCTTTTATTATTACTTTTACGAAAAAAAGGTATTCCTTATAAAAAGCTCTGTATGTCCTAAGACCGAAGATGCAACCATCAGATATCACATTTTATTAATTTTATACGAGGTATGTCAAAAAATATGAATTTCACCCAAGAGTAAAGTACCTTTATTTTTCACAATATTGAAAACGGTTATTAAAAAAGTTGTTTAGAATTAAAAACTATGTTTTAATATGCAATTACATCCTTCTAATTGAAATATTGTGAAATATAAAGGTACTATAATCTTGAGCGAATTTCATATTTTTTGACACACCTCGTATAAAATTAATAAAAGTTGATATATCATGGTTGTGTCTTAGGTTTTAGACCATGCAAAGCTTTTTATGAAGAATAACTTTTTTTCGTAAAATGAATAATAAACGAGTTATCATATATTTGTAATAATTATAAACGATGTTGGGTATCCATAAATTTGAGAAAATTTTTGTTTTCAATTAGAAGCATGTAATTGCATATTTGATCTTAGTTTTTAATTCCAAACAACTTTTTATCATAAGAATTTTCGATATTGAGAGCAATAAAGGTACTTTACCTTTGACCGAAATTCATATTTTTTGACATACCTCGTATAATATTGAGAAAATTTGATATCTGATAATTGAATCTTAGGTTTTGAGGCATGCAGAACTTTTTATAAAGAATAACTTTTTTTCGTAAAATTAATAATACAAAAGTTTCCCATATGTTTCCAACTTAAGTAGACACGCTGTATAAGGCAATGGGACGTATATATAAGCATGAAAAAACCTTTGGGATTGAGGGACCAACATGCAAATTAAGACCTGGCATAGAAAGGGTTAACATCAACGTTTTCGTACACCTGTTGTGTAAAGCACGGCTGGTCAATTTTCTGCGGATCGCCTGCGATTGCTGACACTTCCAGATAAGCAACGCGCTTGCTCAAAGTCTTGTAGCGGCAGTAAGGCCCAGATAGTTGGTTTCACCATCTATCTATGGTTTCCTCTTTGGGGTTTTGTTCATCCTATACAGAAGTTGTTCGTCTGGAAGTGACAGCATTCGCCGGCGATCCGCATAAAATTGACCTGCCGTGCTTTACACAGCAGGTGTACGATAACGCTGATTTTAACGTACATACAATCGACTAATACCACACTTTTCACGTCATATGTGGCATTGCTTGTATTGCACCAAAACATGCAGTAGCTCCTAAGCAATCCATTCCTCGGATAAAAAAGAAACCCGCGCCTGAGGTTTATGGAAGTCAGGGAACTGTTCAACTAATTCATTTTAAAAGGACAAAACCTCAAGGTTTATCAGAAATAAAGATAACAGATCCGAAGGAAATGTTCACACCGACTGAAACTGTGACTCCATCTGTGCCTGATCTTCTGTGTGACTCTAAGGGAAACATTTCCGGCCTCTTAGGACGGAATGGACTCATGGAAGCTGTCACAAGAGACATACCATACCTAAGAAATAACATTGTTTATCTGTACAGAAAACTAGGAGAAATTTATCAAATGACAGCATTCTAATAAAAAATAAAATTTTGGAATGTAAAAAGTGGGTTTTGCCGGGACCATTAAAAATTGTCAATTTTTAACTTGCACTTTAGACCGAATGGTTCGTCTGAAAAAAAAAGTAAATAGTGATATTTGTAGATAATTTTAAGTACTTTAATTTCTGTTAACAGACCATTAACTAAAAGTTAATAGTTTTCGAGATTTGAGCAAAAAAGCTGAAATTTTTCGCTTTTTTCGCGATTTTTTCAATGTTCCGGCAAGAAATTTTGTCCGCAAACCTCATACTCGGATTCAGCAGCCCAAAATCCATATATAATGAAAGAAATCAGAACTACCCCAAAACTTTCCTAGTCAAAACACAATTTTATTGAATCAATAAATTTTTATTTATGTGGATGTGGCTTAACATTTCTGCTATACGGCGTCTAGAGTAACCTTCTTGAATTAAAGTTATTGCCCTAGCAATTTGAATATCTGTGAGATACACTCTGCGCCTTCGGGGCCTCCAAGCACATCAAAATCAATCATTAATTCTTAATAGATAACATTAACGTAAATATCGATAGAAACTCAGTAACGGAATAAATGTGATTCCAAAATTTTATCAAGTTCTGCTTTTTTACTGAATACAAGAAAAACGAATAAAAGACACTTTTTTTCTTTCATTTACAAAAACTTTATGTGTCTACTGGGTGAACGTAAAGTTTTAAGTTCCTACCTAATGAAATAAATTATGTTTACTACAACTACAACTACATTGAATTAAGTTAGTGGCCCCTTTTTCGTTTTGATCAGTGTATATTGGCTCCGAAGTACTATTCTGTATCTGAAATCCTTTCAACTTCTGATAACTTATCAGAAAACTCGTTTTTTTTTTACTTTTACGCTCGGTTTCATAATCAGTTAGCGCCGGACTCCACTTGCGATTTGTAGTCGCGCGATAGGGCTTTTCATTCACAGTCATTTGTTTCGAGCTTCTGTCATGTGTCGTATAATATTAAGATATCTACGTCATACGTCTTTGGTTTTTATCATTGGTATATAAGAATAACGTATGACGTAGATATTAATGTTTGACGACACTTGACAGAAGCTCGAAACAAATGACAATCGATGACCCTATTATTGTTTTGTCGCGAATATTGAACACATTGTTTCAAATACGAGTCATCCATTTGCGACTAAATCATCTTGGATTGACTTGTATTATTGTTTATGAAACCGGGTGTTAGTCTTTTATTTAACATAGTTGTTAACCCTTCCCCTCGCCCCCCACTTGTGTTCAAATCTTGAAGTGAATTTTGATTTCTTCTATTTTTCAGTGTACATATTTGATTATTTCAAACAATGCTAAAAAAGATGAAGTAATGTTTGCTCCAGCATAACCCTGCCTTCTACATTTAGATAAATCAATTCCATATTCTATCACAGTATTTAAAATAGGAGTTTTAAGCCCTTTTGCGGTGCTTCATTTAAGTAGGAATAGTAATTGACTGAAAAAGCTTGATTTGTTTCTGGATCCATTGGAAACAGCCCTTGTGGTTTAAATGGACAATGGAACCAATTTAAAAATATTTTTTTGTTCGTATTCGGTAATACTGATACCAAAATTTACTCAATCAGATGAAAAGATATTAAAAAATTCTACACTCTTATTTGGGTTTTCTATGTGATCTTTAAATTTTTTGAACCTCTGACAGACTATGCGGTACAGAAGAATCTAAGAATAAAATAAAATTTAAGTTATAATAAAATAGTCTTCTTTTTTTAAATCATAGCGGCCCTTTTACTTTACTGTAAATATTTTACATCTTCAAAACTCTCTTCTTTTTTGGTTAATTTTTCTTTTCATAGTTCCACTGAGGTAGTCTCTTTTCTTTCACTTTTACTGGTTTTTATACCGTTTTACAGTTTTTCTGACATACTGTGCATGGGCAACAATTCAATCAGGAAAATCAATAAAAGCTTTTCCTTAAGAGCATAGGCGCAAATTTTTTACGGCTATCCCTACTTTTTCTTTCTCTATACGGCAAATTACGTGTAGTAAAATTCTCAGTGGTATGGAAGCTGCAGGAGATGTAAATATTAGTTGACAATGACATTGTCATCAGCAACATAGGGATGGCTGTTTGGTTCAGTTTTTGAATGTTCTTTGATTACCGTTACTTGTATAATCGCTTAAATTATTAATAAATTTAATTATTATGATAATGTTTTCACTAACTATGTGTTCAGTGATTACAATAATTTATATACTAATAATGTATATACTAATAATATGCAATAAAAACTAATAATCGAGAAAAGAAAAAAAGTGATGAAGTGATTTTAATAATATACTGTTACTATGGAAAGCTTAGATAAATTTTGAACATCCTTAACTACAAAATACTTGGATCACAGAATATACCCTGGTGTATTTTGTGCTTGGATCTTCCATAAATAATAAACAAAAAATAACTTTTTATTAATTTCACGTTTTAACTCAATTAATTATCATATACAATATCAATATTACAATATTATTTAATAAACAACTCAAAATATTCCAGAAGCCGTGTCAAATATTTAATAGCCTTGTCAATGTGAACATATTCTGTTTATAGTCTATTGATTATATTCAAAATAAGATAGCTAAAAGGAAGTACAACGTTAACGGGGTTTTATTATTTTATATGGTCAATGGACATCTATATATGAAAAAAACCGCGGAGTGCTATCATTTAAAGGGGTGCGTTTTTAAGAAATGGGTGAATTAGTCCCTGGGCACAGGTTACATTAGGGTTAGTTCTATGCACTTGTGGTACAAACACGTCTACATAAAATTTATTCCTGGTTAAATTTCCTATCTAAATATAACTTTTTAAAGTCAAAGATACTTTTTTTTACAAAAATATATTCAAAAGAAACACACAAAGAACCCCAAAAGAAAGAAATTTTGTTTTTTGTCCCGTAACTTTTGTCCACGAGGATATAGGTTTAGACATTGCTTGACAGAAAAAAAACTTACATATTTACTCTTTAAAATTATGTTTGGTAGAGGTTATTAGGATTTACAGTTTTCGAAATGATTTTTCAAAGTTCGCTACTCACAGCAATTTTGGGCAATTTTCCTTGTTATTCCGCAAATATTATTCTGTAACTTTTTTCTACGTAACTTTAGGTATACGCAATGGTACACGTAATAGGAATAGAAATCAATTACCTTTAAAATGGTCTAGTGTATAACGTTGTACGACTTTTTTTTAAAGAGATTATGGTTTTTCAAGGTTTTATACTTTTAACGATTTTTTTATAATATAATATAAAAATAAAATAAAATTATTATATAATATATTCATCATCATTCAACCCGGATCTATCCACTGCATGTCCATGTCCACTGTCTTCTCCATGCATTTCTGTCCTGTGCTGTCTGCATCCAGTTTCTGTCGATCCGTTTGATGTCATCAGACCATCTGGTTGGCGGACGACCTCTACTTCGATATGCCTCTTGTCTTGGTATCCAGTGTATGACATTCTAGCTATGTGTCCAGCCCAGTTCCACTTTAGGGTCATAATTCTTTCTATGGCATACATCTATAATATATTATATATTATATAATACCTAATATAAAAAAAATATTATTTTTTACATTTTTTACGATTATTTTTGAAATTTCTCATTATAACTTTTTTTTTCTTGTACATGAATGTACAATATACTATCTATATATTGCGCAACAAAGAGGGCTTACTTTCTGTTCTTTAAAATGGTGTATCATCTATATTTAAATACATAATGGAAACCGAGTGATTCTTTGATATATTTTTACCCGTATTATTTAAAATTATTTCTTTTACAAAAATTACATAAACATTAGTCTTGAAAGACATCACTTTAGTTAAAATTATTTAAACGTTGACATTTAAAAAAATTTCAAAATCAAAGTCCATCTCTTCGTTAGCATTAGCTTCAATATCTTCCTCTAACACCTCAGTTATCTTAGAGTTCCCACAATTAGTACCCATGCACATGCACCCTTTGCAGAATATTGAACAACTAATTCCTATCTTCCTACAACCACATTTTTTTGTACATTCTTTGGTACATTTACATGCTGTTTTTTCAAGCAAAGCTTGTGGTGCAGGAGCTTTGACAGTAAATATTGGAATTAATCCATATTTTGAAGTTTGCTCTGCCGAGTCAAGTGGATCCAAAGTATTACCTATAAAAAATAAGATTCAATCATAACACACAATCACATAAAAAAAGTTATAATGAGGAATTTAAAAATAATCCTAAAACCAAAAATCGTTGCAAGTACTTATTACAATTTTAAAAAGCATGTTATTTATGGGCAAGACCGTCGGTCTTGACGGTCCAGTTAGCTGGGGCTCAGTCGATCGACAAGTTTAGTGGATTTGCGATTTCGGTCGCTGGTTCGAGCCTCAGCTAGGTCATGAAATTTATAAAAGGCCAACGCCGTAGTATAAAACTCAATAGAGTCTACGGCTTGGTCTGGAATAAACTGGCGTCTGATCGGCCTATGGAGGAGCGGTACGGGAAGGGATAAGGGCTTCCGGCTTGGTGATACTCCTCCATAGATCCCTACCGAAGGGCGTTGACGCCTAAGAACGGTGTATACATGTTATTCAAAAATAACCCTAGACTTTTTTATAATACACCATTTTAAAGTAAACAGAATAGGCTTTCTTTTTTATTATACAGGGTGTCCCAAAAGTAGTGGAACGGTCGAATATTTCGCGAACTAAACATCGGATCGAAAAACTGAAAAATAAGTGTTCAATCATTTTCAAAAATCTATCCAATGACACCAAACACCAACCCCCACTACACCCCCTGGAGGTGGAGTTGGAGTGGGGGGTAACTTTAAAATCTCAAATGGAAACTCCCAGTTTTTCTTGCAGATTTTAATTTGTTACATAAAAGTAAGCAACTTTTATTCAAGACATTTTTTCGAACTGTGGATAGATGGCGCTATAATTGGGAAAAACGATTTATCCTGATACCATAGGTAAATTATAGAAACGGTCTAATATCTCACGAAATACACTTCCAAATGAGAAACTAAAACACAGATTTTCAATATTTTTCGAAAACCTATCGAATAACACCAAACATGACCCTCCAACCCACCCCCTGAATGTGGGGTGGGGGGTAACTTTAAAATCTTAAATAGCAACCCCCACTTTTTATTACAGATTCGGATCCGTCATGAAAAATTAAGTAACATTTATTCGAAACATTTTTTAGAATTGTTAATAGATGGCGCCTTAATTGGAAAAATTCGATTTAATAGCGCCATCTATCAGAAATTTTAAAAAATGTTTCGAATAAATGTTGCTTAATTTTTTATGACGAATACGAATCTGCAATAAAAAGTGGGGGTTGCTATTTAAGATTTTAAAGTTACCCCCACCCCACATCCAGGGGGTGGGTTGGAGGGTCATGTTTGGTGTTATTCGATAGGTTTTCAAAAAAGATTAAAAATCTGATTTTTGGTTTCTCATTTGGAAGTGTATTTCGTGAGATATTAGACCGTTTCTATAATTTACCTATGGTATCAGGATAAATCGTTTTTCTCAATTATAGCGTCATCTATCCACAGTTCGAAAAAACGTCTTGAATAAAAGTTGCCTACTTTTACGTAACGAATCCAAATTTGCAAGAAAAACTGGGGGTTTCCATTTAATATTTTAAAGTTACCCCCCACCCCACCTCCAGGGGGTGTAGTGGGGATTGGTGTTTGGTGTCATTGGATATATTTTTGAAAATGATTGAACACGTATTTTTCAGTTTTTCGATCCGATGTTTAGTTCGCGAAATATTCGACCGTTCCACTACTTTTGGGACACTATATAATATATATACCATATAGAAAAAAAGGTATAATGGGAAATTTAAAAAATAATCGTAAAAAATATAAAAACTCATTAAAAGTATAAAGTCCTGAAAAAGATAACCTCTTTAAAAGAAGTCGTACAACATTATACAGTAGACCATTTTAAAGGTAATTGATTTCTATTCCTCCTACATGTACCATTGAATATATATACCTAAAGTTACGTAGAAAAAAGTTACAGAACAATATTTTCGAAATAACAAGGAAAATTGCCCAAAATTGCTGTGAGTGGCGAACTTTGAAAAATCATATTTCGAAAACTGTAAATCCTAATGACTTCTACTGAACATCATTTTAAAGAGCAAATATGTAAGTTTTTTTTCTGTGAAGCAATGTCTATACCTATATCCTCGTGGACAAAAGTTATGGGACAAAAAACAAAATTTCTTTCTTTTGGGTTTCTTTGTGCTTTTTCTTTTGAATATATTTTTGTAAAAAAAAAGCTTTGACTTTAAAAAGTTATATTTAGATAGTAAATTTAACCAGGAACAATTTTTATGTAGACGTGTTTGTACCAAAAGTGCATAGAACTCACCCTAATGTAACCTGTGCCCAGGGACTAATTCACCCATTTCTCAAAAACGCACCCCTTTAAATGGTAGCACTCCGCGGTTTTTTCATATATAGAGATTCATTGACCATATGAAATAATAAAACCCCGTTAACGTTGTAGTTCCTTTCTATAGTACATAATCAATAGCCTATTATCTGAGTGCGTTGTATGACAAAGATAACGAATGTTCGATTTGGAAAATATCCCCACGGACATGGTGTTAATTCTTTTCGAGTCCTGAAAAAACGAATAAATATTTTTGAAAAATTTAAACGCAGAATGAAAGTTTGCATTATTACCCTTAAAATAAACAAAAAGTTACTTTTGAACGAGATATTTGAAATTAAAAATCACACTCAATTTTCCCTTCTTTTTCACCCCTGTAACTTTTAAAATAGTAAAAAAAATTCAGGGACTTTCGGCCCTCGGTAATAATGTAATCTTTTATTTTGCGTTTAAATTTTTAAACTAAATACTCATTAGTTTTCCCAAGACTCGAAGAAATTAAGGCATTTAAAAAGCATTGGCTCGAAATTTTGCACTCACGCTCTTAATTTTACTCAGATTGTAGTCATATTTATTTTTATTTAGCGTATGGCTTAAGTATATCACAGAATATATTTAGATTTATGCATTATACAATGCATCACAAACAGATGTCCAATTTTTTTATATATTCGATTGACCCTTCGGTTGCCATTACAAAGTCTATAGGGTCGCCTGTGTATGCTCTGCGTGGGCAGTCCTGAACAATGTGACTGATCGTCTGTCTTGCAGCGCCGCAGTCACAAGAAGGCGAGGGGAGTTTACCCCATCTGTGGAGGGAGTCGGCGCATCTTCCACAGTTTGTTCGAATTCGATTAAGGGCTGCCCAAATCTTACGGGGACGTTCAAATTCGCCAGGTTTCCCTATGATGTCCGGTAGACTATGGTAATGCGGATCTGTCCTACTTTCCCAATCTTCTCTCCATTGGGTATTTAAGTCAAAGTTGGATTGCTGCAGCGCTTGAGCAGATTGTAGAGGGGGTAACCTGGATCGGAGACGGTTTCCAAGAATATCGGGGATGTCGTTGTGGACTAGAAGCTGGCGACTGTCCATTATTTTGTTATATTCTTTAACCAATGCATGTTCGCGGCGTAGGTTGGGTGGTGCTATATTACTAAGGGTAGGTAGCCACATTGTAGGGGTGGGCTTAATTGTGCCTGTTATCATACGCATAGTACGGTTTAGTTGGGTGTCGACCAGGTGGGTATGCCTGCTATTTAGCCACACTGGAGCACAGTATTCTGCCACCGGATATATCAGGCCAAGAGCAGAGGATCTTAATGTTGATGCTGTGGACCCCCATGTAGTGCCGCAGAGTTTCTGTATTATACTGTTGCGTGTTTTCAATTTTGCTGCTGTTTTCGTCAGGTGTTCTCTGAATGTGAGCGTTCTGTCTAGAGTAACCCTGTCTAGTATTTATTGTGTTTTAACAGCTTGTTATTAAAATACACTCGCAATTCTCTGTTTGCCAACTTGTTGTTTAGATGAAAAGCTGATACTTCAGTTTTTGTAGTACTTGGCTGTAGTCTCCATTTCTTAAGGTATTCGCTGAGGATGGATAAGTCATTCGTGAGAGTGATTTCTGTAGTTTCTAAAGATTGGTGGCTTGTTGCAAGGGTCCAGTCGTCAGCATATCCAAACTTCCGAGATTCGGTTTCAGGCATGTCAGCAATATAGAGGCTGAAAAGTAAAGGGGCAAGGACAGAACCCTGTGGAAGACCATTGTTAAGTTTTTCATCTGTCTACTCGTCTCCTTTCCCATTATAACCTGGAAGGCTCTGTTGGTCAGCATGTTGTCAATGAGGTTAATTATCTTTCTGCAGGGGATAATGCGGGCCAGTTTATATATTAATCCCTGTCTCCAAACAGTATCATATGCTGCTGTTAGATCTATAAATACTGTTGCTGTCTTTTGTTTCTTTTGAAAACTAGCTTGTATAAAAGTTGTTAATGACAGCACTTGGTCCGTACAGCTTCGATGAGGGCGGAAGCCAGCTTGTTCAATGGGAACATTTTCTAGTATCCTGTGACTAATTCTGTTGAGGAGAAGCTTTTCTAATAGTTTATATACCATGCTGAGTAGAGCTATGGGGCGGTAGTTTTCTGGCTTATCGTTTGATTTGCCCGGTTTCGGAATTGCAATTATCTTTGTTCGCTTAAGTGAGAAAGGAATGTTACCTGACTGAAGTATATCATTAAAGAACATTGCAAGCCACTGTTTCGTGTATGCACCACTGTGTATCAAGAACTCTGGATGGATACCATCAAAGCCAGGTGCTTTACCTGATTTCATTTCTTTCAGCGCATGTGTGATTTCAGAAATAAGTATTCTTGCTGAATATTCGGAGTTCGTTCTGTTCATTTGTTTTAATGCCCTTAAGTCTCTTTTCACGTTGGTAGTATGTGTTCGATCTCGTGGAGCTCTGGGTAGAGATACTATATGGGAGGCAACCTTGTTAGGAGACATTTTAGACTCTCTGGATTCCAGCTGGTTAGCTCCTCCAATTTTCCGCAACAAGGACCATGCCTGCCGGCTTGATTTTTTGAAGTCAAGGTTTTCGACAGTCTTTATCCATTTTTGGCGTCTAGCTGTATCGATGTTGTGTAAAAGCTCATCGGCTATTTCTCGGTCACCACTTTCGAGAAACTTCGTGTATAAGTCTTCACATGTTTCAGTCCATCCAGGCACATATTCTTTGCGATACCCCCTAGGGATGGTTTTCTTGGCAGTGCTTATTACTGCGCCCACAAACCTCTCATAATGTTTGCTGGTTGGAGGGACCCAGCTCACGGTCCGGTCTAGTTGTTCAGAGAACTTCTTCCAGTTTGCTTTTCTAAGATTCCACCTGGGTCGAGGAGATGATCTAATTATTGGAATTGATATTCCGATGGTGATAAGCACCGGACGATGTTGAGTATGTGGGAAGTCTGCAAGGACACTTCTCGCAATTGTTAGTGGTCTGTCATTGGTATCTTTTGAGACAAAACATAGGTCATATTCTTTTCTCCATGCAGCTGATTTAAATGTTCCTCTGTCTTTGGCATCAAAAACTAGGTATGTGTTTTGCTCTTCGGACCATTCTACTAGTGCCTCCCCATTTTCATCATTCGTGGTGTACTTCCACATTTCGTGGTGGCTGTTGAAGTCGCCGATGTATATAGTAGGATGTGGATGAGTCTTTAGCACTTCTGGGTTCCATGTAGTGGCTGGAGGTTTGTATATGTTAACTACGGTAATATCTCCAATCTTGGTGACTACTTCATGTATATTATTTTCATTGGAAGCAGAAAGTAGGAAACTATTTTCTATATTGCAGCGAATGTAGGTTGCGACGCCGTAATGTTTATCATAGGTGGCTCCCAGTAAATCGTAGCCAGGTATCTTTCCCCTTAAATCAAGCTGGACTTTGTCTTCAGTATGGGTCTCTTGTATGGCAACCAGGTCAATGTCGTTATCGTGTAGGATTTTTTGCAACACTTGGCATTTTGCCTGGCTTATGCCCTCGATGTTAAGGTGACAGACTCGGATACACGATCCGAGATCTCTAGTCAGTTGGTTCTGAGAAGAACCTTTATTTGTTCCCATCGTATGTTTACGTATAGATAAGATTTCTGTTTGTGATCTGTGATGTTGGCAGGATATTGTTTTTGTTTTTCGTTCGTCTGCCGCCAAATTTTTGCTAGTTCATTTAGCGTTACCCAGGGTGCACCACATGGAGGCGAACTAGCATTACACCCCAGTCATAATTACACCCCAATTGTAGTCATAATTGCCTGTTTACTAACTTCGTCTTTCGTATTGGACTAATTGGACAAAAGGATCATTATGATTTATACTCAATGCATAATGCAATAACACTTTAAGCCTAAGTTTTCATCCTCTTTTGGCCTTTTAATCAGTTTTTTTTGCTAAGAGACCATCAATTTGACATTTTAACTGAGAGATATACCATTAGCTCCTTGTATGTAGGTACCTACTGTACGTGCTGTTATAAGAATTTTGAACGTGCGAGGAATTTCTCGTGCGGTAGTTTTGTCGCACTTGTCCTTTTCACATAATAAGAATTGAGTTGCACGAAGATTTTTGCTGTTGTTTGGTATATTATTTTTATTTACACTTTGTGGCTCAGGTAGGTACATGATACGATGTCTGATATGTATCATTACGATGTATCATTATAAATGGGTATTTTTGTCCATACTTTTGTCCTAACGCACTGTAATGCGTATTTAATTCATTTGCAATTTCTATTTTGTCAGTTATTATTTCTTATATTTTTAATTAAAAGTCTTAGCTTGTTTTAATAATCGTTGTTGTACTAAGATATTTGTAATAGAGGAATAAACTATTCTAAATGGGAAATAAGCCACAATTTAGCTAAAAAATGATTTTATTAACGTTTCGACATTCGATTTGGGCGTCAAAACGTTAATAAAATCATTTTTTAGTTAAATTGTGGCTTATATCCCATTTAGAATAGTTTATTACAAAAATGCTACAAGGAAATAGCTTCAGAACAACATTACAATCTATGTTTTTCATGTACATAATTTAAAAGACCCTCTGTCATCCACTCATTTTTAAATGTTTTTTTTTATTAAAGAAAATTACCGCATCCACCAACAGGTTATTAGCGGCATTACTTGATAAACAAAGGTTAACAATTATTTTAACAAGTAAAAAAAATAACTAGATTTGATACAAAATATTGATAGATATTAGATAGTTGAGTAAGTCTTTTACTGGACAGTTTTCTCCTAATAAAGCTAGTAGAGTGTTTGGTAGATTGTTCATTGAACGTTCACGTTGATATTTTGGACACTCGATTAACAGATGGGTGACGGTAAGAGGCGTAGCACATAGGTCACACATGGGACGTTCACTGGCCGAGAGTAAATATGAGTGTGTAATCTTGGTGTGCCCTATACGTAGGCGCGTTAGAACCGTTTGAATAAACCTCGAACTAATACTTGTTTTCCACTGTCGTGTATCTGGTTTTATCGATTTTAGTTTAGATTGCGATAGAAACCATTCGCGTTGCCACTGACCGATCACTTTTTGTTTAAAAAACGTTTTGAGATCTTTAGATACACACTCGCGCACTAATTCGGACATCGCACTTGTTGCTGCATTACGAGAACTTCTGTCATTTTTAAATGTTGTTCCACTCGTTTTAAACGTTGTTTTTAGATAATTTCACACGAGACGTGACGGCTCCAGTCTTCACCGAGTCGTTTACTCTATAAAACTAAATATAATTTCGTAGAATAAAAGGTATAGTTATATGTTATATTATATGGGGCGAAATCAATTATAGCGTTGTGGTTACTTTATCGTCGAAGAAAGAGAAATAAGAGGAACCGGATTCATTGGGTCCATACTATGAACGCAAAAAGATGCGATTTATATATTTTTATATTCACACATTCCAATGGCATTCCAACCAATATCAGATAGATTATGCACAATAAGATTAAAAGGGGACAAACGAAACATAAGTATAATAAATGTACACGCACCGATTGAAGATGCCACAGAAGAAGAAAAAGATGAATTCTACGAGCAATTGGAAAGAGAATATGATAAATTACCAGGGTTTGACATCAAAATAATCATGGGAGACTGCAACGCCAAAGTCGGAAGAGAGAATATATACGAGCACATAATAGGGAAATATAGTAAGCATGAGGTGTCGAACGATAATGGCCAAAGAATAATAGGCTTTGCAACAGAAAGGCAAATGGTGATAAGAAGCACACAATTAAGCCGAAAAGATATATATAAAGGAACGTGGATTTCCCCCGATAAAAAGACAGTAAATCAGATAGACCATATTTTAATAGAAAAGAAACATGCAAACAATGTAATAATTGTAAAGAGCATGAGAGGAGCGGACTGTAACTCGGACCACTTAAAAAAAAAACAAAATAAAAAAAAAGCTACACAATGTACCAATGTATCTATAAAAATAATATTGTAGAATGTACTTATGTTTATAAGAAATTTATGACTATGAATCTGCAATCAATCACAAACAAGTCTGGCTAATTGGCTCTGCCAAAGCCATTTTTCAAAAAAAAAAAATACTTGGTGAGAGCAGAATACAAAATCGAGCATAACATAAAGAAAAACAATAAAACAATGGAAAACAATTCAACATAGGACTACTAAAAGATAACAACACACAGAAGAAGTATGAACAGGGAATAACCAACAGACTAATCAGGGAACAAGAAACGTCAAACCCCGACAAACAATGGGAAAATATAAAAGAAGCAATCTTGAACACAAGTAAAGCAATCCTAGCGAAAACCGAAAGAAATCACAAAACAAAAGATTGGTATGATGAAGAATGTCAAGAAGTAGCAGAAGCAATAAGAAAGGTAAGACTCAAAAATCTCACAAATGACGAAGAAAGCACTAGAGAAGAATACAGAGAACTGAGAAAAATCATGAAAAGAAAATGTAGAAGCAAAAAGAGAAAATACAACGAGAACAAACTGAAAGAAATAGAAGAAAAATTTCAAAAAAAAAGAAATAAGATTATTTTACCAGGAAGCAAAAAAAATGTAAAGAGGATATCAAAAAAACAACCCATATATGAGAGATGATAAAGGGATGCTGCTAAATGAGCCGGAAAAAATAATGGGAAACTGGCAAAACTATTTCACAGAACTGCTAAGTAAGAGCGAAGTACAAAATGAAACAAACCATGAAATTGAAGATGATCAAATAGCAATAGAAATACCCACAGAGCAAGAAATAAAGAACGAAATAAGGAGCTTGAAAAATAACAAAAGCCCAGGAATAACAGAAATATCGGCCGAAATAATAAAATCAGGAGGGAAAAGACTCCAGAAAGAGATATATGACCTGATAAAAAGAATATGGGAAGTAGAAAAAATGCCAGAAGAGTGGACCATAGCAAGGATATGCCCTATACATAAAAAAGGTGATAGAATGCTATGCGAAAACTACAGAGGCATCGCACTATTAGAAATAGTTTACAAAATCTTGGCACAAAGTATAAGAAAAAGGCTAAGTCAATATTCGGAAAAAATACTGGGACAATACCAGGCAGGTTTTAGAAACAACAGATCAACGACTGACCAAATATTTGCCTTAAAAGAAATACAGACTACCTGTTACGAACATAAAACTGTACTATATGCTTTGTTCATAGACTTTAAGCAGGCTTACGACACAGTAAACAGACAGCAGATGTACGAACTGATGAAAGAATTGGGGATACCAAGTAAAATTGTCAGGATGGTAAAGATGACGATGGAAAACACAACAAACGAAATAGCTTGGAAAGGGTATACATCCAAAAAGTTTGAAACCAAGGAAGGATTACGACAAGGAGAACCACTATCAACAACAGCATTCAATCTAACATTGGAAGGAATAATCAGGAAAAGCAGAATAAACATGCAAGAAACGATATTTAAAAACGGCCACCAATGCATAGCATTTGCGGATGATCTGACGCTATTATTAAGTTAACGCAAAAGTTAATGAGTAATAAGTAACAGAAGTCAAAAAATTCGGACTTAAAATAAATGAAGAGAAGACAAAGTATATGATAATGGGAGAGATCCAAAAAGAAAAAGAGAATAACATCATAGTACAAATAGATGGAGAAAAAACATACTCGTTCAAAAGAGCCAAAGAAATTATTTACCTCGGAGCCAAAATAGATGAAAATGGTCATGAAGAAGAGGAGATAAAGGCAAGAATAGCCAAAGGAAATAAAAAATATGGAGCATTACGCACATTACTGAAATCCAAATACGTATCAAGAAAAACAAAAATAAGAATTTATAAGACTGTTATCAGACCTACAGTAACATACGGATGCGAAACATGGGTGCTCAAAAAGTCAGAAACAGACCTTTTAGAAAGATGGGAGAGAAAAATGCAAAGAGCAATATATGGAGGTGTGAAAATAGAAGGTCAGTGGAGAAGAAGAACCAATAAAGAATTGGAAGAACTATATCAAGAGCCAACGATCACGACGACGATCAAAGCACAGAGAATACGATACTTGGGGCACATCGAGAGAATGGGAAGTAAACGAATGCCAAAAATGGTACTTTCACGAAGACCTATACAAAAGAGGAGGAAAGGCAGGCCAAGGAAAATATGGAAGGACAGTGTGTATGAAGACTTGAAGAAAAGTAACATTGACAGATGGAAAGAACTAGCATTGGACAGAAGGAGATGGAGAGAGGTGGTGAAGGAGTGTATAAAAAGACTGAAGTGTAAGTAAATAAAATTTTTAAGTTTTATAAGTTATGTAAGTTATATTAAGTTATTTATTATATTATTTATGTAATCAGAAATGTAAACATTTTAGGCCTAGGCCTACAAGGCCTGTTGCGCTTAATAAATAAAATATAAAATATTCACACATATTGATGGAACACCCTCTATACTCAACGTTAATTGCAACTATGTAAAATATTTTATTAAGGTACCAAGGGTATTATAAGGATAATAACGCTTGAGGTCAATGGTGTATAGACCGAGGGCCTTCGGCCCGAGGTATATACGTTGACCGAAAGCGTTATTATTATAATACCCGTGGTGCCTTTAACGTTTAATGTCTGACTAAATTATTCTTTATATGTCCATTTTACATTTACCAGAAATAGTCGTAACGTAATTGTGGTAACCATAGTTTTACTTAGAGTTTTATTTGTCAACTTGACAGTATTTAACTCGTTATTTAAATTTAATAGGCCCTAGGGCGTTAATTTTCAATAACACGCCCTTGGGCGTTATATCGTACTTAATAGACTTCGAAATAATGTCATTATTTGTCAAATAATAGACCAGTCGGACATTATAAACTTTAATGTATTTAAGGGCCTATTAAATTTAAATAACGAGTTAAATACTGTCAAGTTGACAGATAAAACTGTAAGTAAAACTATGGTTATCACAATTACGTTACGACTATTTCTGGTAAATGTACTCATTTGAAAACTAATTAATTCAAAATTCATTCAAATTTTTTGCATATAAAGAATAATTTAGTCGGACATTAAACGTTGAAGGCACCACGGGTATTATGATAATAACGCTTTCTGTCAACGTATATACCTCGGGCCAAAGGCCCTCGGTCTATACACCATTGACCTCAAGCGTTATTATCCTTATAATACCCTTGGTACCTTAATAACTATTATAATATACTTATGCTTCTTTTCATGAGCATTTTTCAGTGCGTCACAAATGATAGAAAAAAAGGTAAGTCCGTGATAATATACATTTTAGTGACATGACATTTTAGTTAAATCTGACAGTTGTCACATTTTATTAGCAATTTGGCATAAAATCAAATCAATTGTGTTTATTGCATTTATAAAATAGTATTTTTTGAAGTTATACTTCTTTAGGCGCGATTGGGATTGAGGGTGAATTTATATTGATCTGCGCGCATGCGCACACCGACAGTTTGGTATTAGTCTTTATACGGGCTCTGATTGGGTGTTGAAATGATCTGTCAATAATTGTTCAATATGGAGGTTATCGATAAACAAAAATGTTGTATAATATATTAGTTTTTATTGTTGTGAGGACAGAAATAAAATCAAATTTATAATTATAGTGACTTTTTAAATAGTTTTGAAAAGCCACAGGTACGTAATTCTAAATGTTTCAGTTGTATTCCAATAAAAAATTATCTTCATACCTATTTGGAAAATGTAAAAAAATAATGTACTTACCTAGTACTTGCTATGCTATACCCCTAGTAGGCAATGCTTTAATTTACATAATCTGATTACGAACAAACTTTCTACAAATTTTCATCTAATGTATTGTTTTCTTACTCTATATATTGCTGTATTTTAATTCGACAAAAATCAAACTAATAAAAATTCATATAAACAAAATGTCAAAAAGTTGTTCAGTTTGTATATATTCCCACATGAAGTATACGCGAAGGTGGTGCAGTTTGAAATGGCTTCGACTCTCGTACGGCGGGATACACGGGAAGTAGGTTCAAGCCCAATGCAAGTTATATCATTTTTTTTATAGATTTTATGATTGTAAGTATATTATTATATAATTTTTTTCAGAAAATACGTATTTAATTAAAATTTTTGGCAACAATTATTGTTCAGAAATCATTTGTGGCATTTTTCAATGTGTTTGTGTGTGTTTTATTCTTTTATTTTTTTAATTTTTGGTATTGTTTTAATAAAATTTTTTGGAAAGTAGTAGAGAAACTGTTTAAAGTATATCGATTTCGTTGAAATCATATAATAGAAGTATAGCTTCTTACGTGCGTACAAAGTACACACATTCTTTTTTTTATTTGTATAGTCTTATAAATTGTTCAGATTATATTCGTGGATATATGATATAATTCGCAAATTATTTTATTTTTGATTATGGCGCCATCTATTGACAACTAGAATAAATGTTAAAATGTCACCGACGAAATGTAATCACCGACGTGCGTTTTTTTCTGTCACATACAATTTAATCCGCTAGAAAGAAATCGAAAAACTGTGACGCACTGACAAATCCTCATGAGAAAAAGCATAGCAGTTTTAATTACTGTTGTTATCAGTAACATATAATTAATTTTGCTGTACTTACCAAATGTGTTTTTTCTTTATCACCTAATTCGTCAAATTCACTGTTAAGTGCACGGCATACACCATTCCAAGCATTTCTCGTCAAGTTTCTATATTTATATATTTCTATTGTTTTGTCCCAAAGAACAGGTCTCGCTTCAATTAATGTTATTAATATTTCACTATCAATCTGAGACATCGTAATATAAAATATATGCACCTACTTCAAACAGCCACAACATGTAAATGAAAATAATGTACCAAACAACAAAATAAACTACCTTCGTGCGACTGAACGACAGTATCGTATGAAAGGATGCATTAAGTGTCCTTTGCTACTGGGTGCGTAAAGACGGCACGGCTGCCGTCTGTTGTTGTAAGCGAAGGACGGCATAAACACGGCGACTTCACCGAACGTTCCAACCACCGTCTAGTGAGAAAGGCTCCATATGATTACATAGCCACCACTGGAATGTCGTCGTGCGTTCTAACCCTCGCACGTTTAAATTCTTATAATGTGAAACAGCACTACCCCTTTCCATATCAGTTGGCCCAATGTAGATTGAAAAGAAAATGCAAGAAAAGTCCAGCATACCTAAACTTTGAAGGTTTTAATTCATGGATAATAATTTTTGGATTTCCAGAAGTATACAAAATATGTTTTAATCTAATATAAACGATTAATTAAACAGAATACAACAAATTAAAAAAAGGCGCAAAAAATATCTAATAGACCTGGATGATGTATGGGAACACTGGAACAGGGGAAGTTTTAATTGTGGAACAGGTTAAAAATTTAGAACATCAGACTACGAAAACGTTCCATGTATTTTGTCGGACAGAACTTCCAATTGATTTGTTACCATTTCATTAAACTCTCATGTAAAAATCAGACTGGTGTTTATCACCAACTGGGCATTTTAATTAGTGGAGCAGGAAGAACATGTCAAATGACAGGAATCATGTTTGTTAGTAATAGCAGTCTGATTTTTGCATGAGAGTTTAATGAAAGGGTAACAAATCAATTGGATGTTCTGTCATACAAAATACATGGGACGTTTTCGTAATCTGACGTTCCAAATTTTTAAACTGTTCCACAATTCAAACTTCCCGTATTCCAGTGTTCCCGTACATCAAAGTTTGTCCGACTAGACACCGTTAAGCTATTAACAAATTTTCAGCTTGCTATTAATTAACTTTTTTTGGTACGCGGGATCCAGGCTTATAATTTTAACAAAACAAATGTGGAAGTTTACAACTGAGTGACATCGCTTTTATTTTTAATTAGATTCAACATTCTTCGAGGCATAGTTTTTATAAAGTTCATGCAACACTCTGGTGTAAATGAATCTCATATTTCTTGCAAGTTTCACTTCAATTTTTTGACGAACCTAGCAGGACGTTTCCTAAATGTTTTTTTATTTCGCGCTACAAAAGAGTGCAAAATGCAAAAGTTTCTCTCGGGAACAAGTCGGGACTGTTAAAAACTTATTCCAGAAGTAGTATACCGTGGTCTCCAATCCAGTTTAAACTCTTTTTTGAGGTATGGCAACCTACGCCATCCCGTTGATGGGAGACAAAATCTTTCACTGATTTTTATTTGTTGAAATGACTTTGTTCCACAATCGGTAAGAGATTATTTATAACCTTCAAGTATTATTGGTCCGTATTTAGAATTCCATAGATAAAATGCAACTTTTCCACACCTTTCGACGACATGCTGCCCCAGACCGTGGTCAACGTAGGAAATTTGACGTTTCTTTAATGATAGTTAAGGCTTTATATTTCCTGCGAATAACTAGACTTCTACTGTCTCCAACTCGACTCCAACACACAATTCAAATCTGGATTCATCATTCCATTGTACTGCATCCCATAGTGAATTTGTCCAACCTCAATGCTCTTTTGACCATGTTAGCCTATTATTCTTGTGTTGTAATATTAAGACTGGATTTTAATTAGTCTGAGATAAAATGAAAATTTTCAAAAACAATTAGTATTAATTTTTTCAACTTTATCAACTTCTTTGTAGGTAGCAAATCTTAATTTGTGGGCCTCTCGGTGACATGTTGATCTAGAAACGTATCTTCCAACCAGATTATTCCACAAAATACTTAAATCTAGATAAGTTGCACGTCGTTTTTTCACTATAATGTGTCTTAAGTCCCTTCGATCTGCTTCTTTATTTTACTTTTTCCTATATGTATAGGTTTTGTGATGATAAAACCTGAGCTTCTGTATCGCCTAACTATATTTCTTACACTATTTCGCTGACAATTGAAACATATTCGTGTTTTCCGAATTGGATTTTCCAGAATTAAAAAATCTATTGATGATCGAACAAATGTTCTCATCCATAACTTTACCTCCACTCATTCCTAGTCCAGGGCCCAGGGTAATAAGGTTTTTTCCATGACACTTTAACAGCTAGGGTACTGAAGCGTTTTTTCGATAGGTAATACCTATAAGAAAAAGAGAAAAGGAAGACTTGGAAAGTTTACATACCTGGGAGTAGAACTATATGCCGACGGATCAGAAGATGGAGAAATACGAAAGCGAATAACGCAGGCAAACACAGCTTATTTTGTCCTCTCCCATATATTTCGGTCTAAAAATGTCCACCGAAATACAAAGATGAGAATCTATAAAACCTTAATTCGACCAATAGCATGCTATGGCAGTGAAGCATGGGTCCTGAAAGAAACATCCAAAAACAAACTCAACATATTCGAAAGGAAAGTACTGAGGAGAATACTAGGACCTGTGAGAGAAAAAGGAATCTTCAGAAGTCGATACAACAACGAGCTTTGTCAACTTTATATATAAGGAAACCTGGAAACCCCCCTGTCAGACTTCATTAGAATACAGAGATTGCAATGGGCCGGACATGTGATAAGAATGGGAGAGGATAGGCTACCAAAATGAGCACTGAATGCTAGAATGCTAGGAAAGAGACCGGTTGGAAAGCCAAGAAAGCGCTGGAAAGACACAGTAAACAGCGACGCACAAGCCTTTTAGAAGTCCGTGTATGGAGAAGAGCAGCCACAGACAAGCAAGGGTGGAGGCAAAAAATAAAAGAGGCCAAAGCTCAATTTGGGCTGTAGTGCCGTAGAAGAAGTTTAATTTTTTGTTTTAAGTGTAAAAATAGGTAAGTTCTACGGCGTATTTTCAATATTTAAACGATATTCAGTAAAAAAATAATACTGAAAAAAGTTACCAAAAAATCTAAAATTTTAGCCACTAATGTCTGATTTTTTGAATAAGCATTATGAATTACAATATTGCAGTTACATATTTTATTTACTGCTATGTGCCATGTGTTATTAGAGAGTTACCGAAAACCCTAGGTATTTAATCTAAATCTATTCCTAAATGGTTGTCTAATCGTGTCATGTGAATAAAATTTTAATTATTGTTTGTATTAAAATTTTATCACCTCTATTATGAATGTTTTGTTTTCAATACTTTGACGTGATTCATACAGTGAATGCGACAGAGAGTCAGAGAGGTTTTTGTGACGCATAGAGTTATAGTCCAAGAGCTAGTGAACCCTCCGACTAACGGTCTTCCTGTAAGGCTAGAAATTTGCATAGTGATAATTCATAGCACACTAAGGCTAAAAATCATGACCTGGCAGCGAATTTACAAAACCTATACCATTTCAGTCATGGCAGCGACTGAATTCGAATAGGGTTTGTATGCAGAATATTAGTTACATATCCTATACCATTTCAGTCATGGCAGCGACTGAATTCGAATAGGGTTTGTATGCAGAATATTAGCTACATATCGTATACTATTTCAGTCACGGCAGCTACTGAACTCGAGTAGATTTTGTATGCAGAATATTAGTTACATATCCTATGCCATTTCGGTCCAGAAATTAACTGTAATGGTGTAGGATTTGAAACCGAAATTTTTTATTATTATTGAGCAAATGTCTATACTGTTTCAGTCATGCAAGTAAAACTAATCAAATATTTACTTAGTGCATTTATTATTATATCATAAAATTTAGATATGTTTTGAAAATTAAAATTAATAATTATATATTTTGATATAATATTAAAAATTAAAAACAAATGAGTATACAAGTGTAAAAAACAAATAATGTACGAATATATGTATACAGTATGTCCCTGTAAGTTGGAACCATATGGAAAACTTTTTTGTTATTGATTTACAAAAAAAAAAGATAGTCTTTATAAAAAGTTCGGCATGGACTAAAACCGAAGCTGAAATCATCTGATATTAAGTTTTATTAATAGTACAGTCGAAGCAAAAGTATTCCTATAACCGAGATATTCTAATAACCGGTATTATAATAAGCGGGTTCGACTGTACTATTAATAAAACTTAATATCAGATGATTGCATCTTCGGTTTTAGTCCATGCCGAACTTTTTATAAAGACTATCTTTTTTTCGTAAAATCAATAACAAAAAAGTTTTCCATATGGTCCCAACTTACAGGGACATACTGTATACATATATTCGTACATTATTTGTTTATTACACTTGTACACTCATTTGTTTTTAATTTTTAATATTATCAAAATATATAATTATTAATTTTAATTTTCAAAACATATCTAAATTTTATGATATAATAATAAATGCACTAAGTAAATATTTGATTAGTTTTACTTGCATGACTGAAACAGTATAGACATTTGCTCAATAATAATAAAAAATTTCGGTTTCAAATCCTACACCATTACAGTTAATTTCTGGACCGAAATGGCATAGGATATGTAACTAATATTCTGCACACAAAATCTACTCGAGTTCAGTAGCTGCCGTGACTGAAATAGTATAGGATATGTAACTAATATTCTGCATACAAACCCTATTCGAATTCAGTCGCTGCCATGACTGAAATGGTATAGGATATGTAACTAATATTCTGCATACAAACCCTATTCGAATTCAGTCGCTGCCATGACTGGAATGGTATAGGTTTTGTAAATTCGCGACCTGGCAGGCATCAGCCCTGCACGTGTATCTACCAGGTGAATCGAAAAGTGCATAGTTTAGGGGAAAATAAACTTTCTCCTGTAAAGTTTAAATTTAAGTATGTGTTTGAGTAAGTCATTTAGAAGAAATTTGTACAATGACAGGCGATTCTGAAGAGCATAAGATCTTGCCAGGCGAGGGGAAAGAATAGGGGTTTTTCCTAAAATTATTTTTTTTGCATTGAACTTTTCTTAGGTTTTTTGAATCATTTCAAACAGAAAAGGTCTTTAGTGATTTTTCTCTTAGGTTAATAGTTTTTGTTATATAAGCGATTAAAAATTTTGAAAATTGCGAAATCGACCATTTTTAACCCCAAATCGGACGTTTAATTAAAAATTTCCATGTTGCCAAGGTAGGTAGATATTCTTTAAACATTAATTGATGAAATCACGAAGAGTTTTTTGCAATACAATATCGAAAACCCCTTTGCTTTTTAATTGCTAATCAAGCGGGCGCGACACTGCAGTATAAGTGAGGACCTTTGAGTTTGCATAAATTCATTATCTCGAGAATGGGGAAATTTAAAGAGAAATCCTCAGAGAGGTGGATTTTTATTCTTAAATTAGGACTTTTTGGCATATATATATATATATATATATATATATATATATATATATATATATATATATATATATATATATATATATATATATATATAATACTAGTGACGTCATCCATCTGGGCGTGATGACGTAATCAATGATTTTTTTAAATAAGAGTAGGTGTTGTGTTATAGCTCATTTGAAAGGTTATTTAATTTTCTATTCAGTAATATAAACATTAACAATTATTTATACAGGGTACAACAAAATAATTTTTTTAATAAATTAATTTAGACAAAAAGAAGAAAAAAATTTTTTGTACACCCTGTATAAATAATTATGTTAATGTTTATATTACTGAATAGATAATTAAATAACCTTTCAAATGGGCTATCACACAACCCGTACTCTTATTTAAAAAAATCATCGATTACGTCATCACGCCCAGATAGATGACGTCACTAGTATTTTTACTGACGATTTTGTCAGTAACACCTTTGATATAGGGAAGAAAAGCTTTCGTATGATCAGGATCTGACTCTTTGGGTTGTGATTGAGCGGGAGATTGAAGTTTATGGATGCTCCTATCGATGTGATTTTCGCGGTAACCAGTGGCGGCTCGTGATTTTTACAATAGGGGAGGCTATACCTAACTAAAATATCTAGACAAATTTGCACTAGCAAAAAAATGCGCCAAAAAATGTAATTTAAGGCCCCGTCTTTTGACCATTTTTTATTTACATTTCATAATATCATCCTAATTCATAATTTCATGATATCATATAATTTTAAAAATAGTTAGTCTAATAGTAAAAGTTTAATACCAAAGTTTGTGTAGTTTATTTGTTAACAATTCCATCTATTTGTAAATAGATACCTATACATATCAAAATAAATACAGATTAATACTCATTATTAATTAATGAGAATTAATTTTCGTGTAATTAATAATTAATAATGTGATTTTATTGTGTAATTAATAATGTGATTTTCGCGGTAACCAGTGGCGGCTCGTGATTTTTACAATAGGGGAGGCTATACCTAACTAAAATATCTAGACAAATTTGCACTAGCAAAAAAATGCGCCAAAAAATGTAATTTAAGGCCCCGTCTTTTGACCATTTTTTATTTACATTTCATAATATCATCCTAATTCATAATTTCATGATATCATATAATTTTAAAAATAGTTAGTCTAATAGTAAAAGTTTAATACCAAAGTTTGTGTAGTTTATTTGTTAACAATTCCATCTATTTGTAAATAGATACCTATACATATCAAAATAAATACAGATTAATACTCATTATTAATTAATGAGAATTAATTTGAGAAGGTGGGTGATGAGAGTTGCCATGCAAGTAGCGGTTGGTATGGGTGGGTTTTCGATAAACAGAGTGATGAAAACCTTGTGATTGGTTCTTCTTAATAAGAACGTCGAGAAACGGTAAGGATGAGTTAGTCTCCATATCCATCGTGAACTGGATACTGGGATGTATACCATTCAGATGGGTCTCAAAAGACGCTAAAGCATCCCTTCCGTGGGGCCAAATGACGAATGTATCGTCAACATATCGTAGCCAACATGTGGGTTTGAGCGTAGATGTGGATAGTGTGGTGTGCTCGGGTCTCAAATATATATATATAATATATATATATATATATATATATATATATATATATATATATATATATATATATATATATATATATATATATATATATATATATATATATATAGATTATAGTTTTGTTTTGGGGTTGCAGTCATTTATTTTTTAGGGGCAGGATAAGTAAAACTCTGTGTTATTACCTAGCTTTCGCAAAATATATTTGCTTCTTCAGGGTAAGCTGAAATGAGTATATTATAAATACAATGAAATTAAGTTAAAATACATTGTATAAAAAATAACAAAAAAGACTTACAACTTGAGGTTATTCCTAAACATTTTCACAAAACATAGTATATATATAATTCTTATTCTAATGTTATCCAAATAGCAATGTTTTAATTTTCAAAAATTCGATTTAATAATTTAGTTTTTAATTTTGATTAATGCCAGAAAGACACTCGAATAATGTCAAAAAGACACAAAAATCTGTTTATTTTATTTTAATAATAACTTTTCAACTTAAAAAAAAAAAAAAAAAAAAAAAAAACAGATTTTTGTGTCTTTTTGACATTATTCGAGTGTCTTTCTGGCATTAATCAAAATTAAAAACTAAATTATTAAATCGAATTTTTGAAAATTAAAACATTGCTATTTGGATAACATTAGACTAAGAATTATATATATATACTATGTTTTGTGAAAATGTTTAGGAATAACCTCAAGTTGTAAGTCTTTTTTGTTATTTTTTATACAATGTATTTTAACTTAATTTCATTGTATTTATAATATACTCATTTCAGCTTACCCTGAAGAAGCAAATATATTTTGCGAAAGCTAGGTAATAACACAGAGTTTTAACAGAGTTAACCAAAACAAAACTATAATCTACATAGTGTCAGTCAATATTACCTAATTACTTATATATATATATATATATATATATATATATATATATATATATATATATATAAGATTATGGTATTCTTGACTGTATATTCAAATATCAAGCAGTGATTCTTGAGGATGCAGTCTATTTTATTATATATATATATATATATATATATATATATATATATATATATATATAAAACAAGGTTGAAATATTGGGGTAGCAGCAATCTCAAAGAAAACTCTTTATATGAGATTTTTATTTGAGATTGCTGCTACCCCAATATTTCAACCTTGTTTCCTAACTGTTCAGCAAAGATTATATACCTGTTATATATATATACCTGTTATATATATATATATACAAGAAATACTGGATATTAGTGACTGTCGATATAAACAAACAACTAGTTTATTAGGGTTGCAGTCAGAAGGTTGGCCAGGATGTTAAAGAAACACTCTTTTGACTTTTTGTCTAGCTTTCGGAATGGTTTTATTCCTTTTTCAAGACTCTGTAATATAGTTAAAAAGAAATATGTAAATTTTTTATAAAATATCACAATTCGTCAGTTCAACTTACTAGTCGTTGAGATTATTTAAAAGCTTTATGACCCTCAACAATACTAACACAAACATAGAATACAGAAAATAATGGACAAAATACATTCTAAAATTTGGTAAGGATGATAAATTTTTATATTTATTCTATGACATCTTTTGATGGTGTGTTTTAACTCTGATACATAGAGAACAGAAAGAAAAAACAGTCAGATTAAAATGTAATTAGGTGTTTTTAATATTGTATTTATTTTCAAAAAACCAATAGGCCCATACTGGGTAATTTTTATTTTTAAATCTGTCTTAATGGTATGCAACCTGTTATGCACACAGATGTATTGTGTAGTGCATATGTATAAGAAATATTTATTTTATTTTTGATGTTTTTCTAGTAAGTAACAATAAATATTGCTCAGTTTATCTATGTCAGACTTTTTATTTATGCAAGGCGTACTGGATTTTATCAAACACATTTCCAAGAAAACACGTTTTGAATGGTTTGTTTCTTTGGCCAAAATACATGAATCTTCGAAATTAAACTCATGTTTCAAAGTTAATGCATGTTCTGTAAGTGCACATGCATTTATTTTATTGGTTTTTATTGTTACTTACTAGAAAAACATCAAAAATAAAATAAATATTTCTTATACATATGCACTACACAATACATCTGTGTGCATAACAGGTTGCATACCATTAAGACAGATTTAAAAATAAAAATTACCCAGTATGGGCCTATTGGTTTTTTGAAAATAAATACAATATTAAAAACACCTAATTACATTTTAATCTGACTGTTTTTTCTTTCTGTTCTCTATGTATCAGAGTTAAAACACACCATCAAAAGATGTCATAGAATAAATATAAAAATTTACCATCCTTACCAAATTTTAGAATGTATTTTGTCCATTATTTTCTGTATTCTATGTTTGTGTTAGTATTGTTGAGGGTCATAAAGCTTTTAAATAATCTCAACGACTAGTAAGTTGAACTGACGAATTGTGATATTTTATAAAAAATTTACATATTTCTTTTTATCTATATTACAGAGTCTTGAAAAAGGAATAAAACCATTCCGAAAGCTAGACAAAAAGTCAAAAGAGTGTTTCTTTAACATCCTGGCCAACCTTCTGACTGCAACCCTAATAAACTAGTTGTTTGTATATATATATATATATATATATATATATATATATATATATATATATATATATATATATATATATATATGCCAAAAAGTCCTAACTTAAAAATAAAAATCGACCGGTCTTGAGGATTTTTCTTCAAATTTGCCCATTCTCGAGATAATGAATTTATGCAAACCCAAACGTCCTCACTTTACTACAGTGTCGCGCCCGCTTGATTAGCAATTAAAAAACAAAGGGGTTTTCGATATTGTATTGGAAAAAACTCTTCAGGATTTCATCAATCAATGTTTAAAGAATATCTACCTACTTTGACAACATTGAAATTTTTAGTTAAATGACCGATTTAGGGTTAAAAATGGCCGATTTCGCAATTTTCAAAATGTTTAATCGCTTATATAACAAAAACTATTAACCTAAGAGAAAAGTTACTAAAGACCTTTTCTGTTTAGAATGATTAAGTATTTTTGATGGGAAATAAGCCACAATTTTACTAAAAAATGAATTTATTAACGTTTCGACGCCCAAGTCGGGTGTCGTTGTCAAAATACAAAATAATCCTAAATAAACAAAAATGTTGTTGCGTAGTAAAAAAAATTCTTCTAATAATTTATTTAATCTGACTCATTTATATAGGCAATTCAGGCATGTAATATATATACATTTTAAAGTAGAAGACTTTTGCCCGATTTCACCAACGATACCTAAATATTTAAGAATTACCTAAGTAGGTTTAGGTACTTCCTAACTCTAATGATTTCACGCATTTCACCACGCCTAAACGCATTTCACCACGCTTAAACGCATTTCACCATACGATAAGAATTGCCTAAACCGCTTAAACATTACCTTACGCTAGGATACGGATTTCGATCTCCCTAAACTTTAGGTATTACTTATCGTTGACAGTCAGGTTATATTTTTACAATTTTGACTAATGTACTTGTGACGTTTGTCAATAATTTGCTTCTTACCTTAATTTTTCTGTTATTCTGTAATATTAGGTATATTAGTTGTAATTTTGTATTTTCTTTTATATTATTAATATAATATGTGTTGGAAAATATAGAACATCCTTTGGAGTTTTTTATAGGTCTGTTGACAAAATTATGTAGTCTACCTACTACCAATTTTTCGTCATATGTGAAATTTGCAACTCTTTTCTTTTCCTCCATTTCACTGTATGTACATATACAAATGGGATCCGGTTCTGGCAGCAGATTGAAAGCCACGCTTAGGTTGTGCTCCAAATTAAATCTTCAAAATCAGACGAAAACAGAACAATTAAATTATTTTAGTGATTTGATAGTGAAAATAAGGGTGATAAAGTGATATCTGAAACTATTTTAAGCAGCATTAAAGTAAGATTGAACCAATATTTAATTATTTTATATACAACATCATTATAAATGTAAGCCATCAGTATATCCGATAAAAAACCTAGGTCCGCTGAATTGAACAGCCGAAGTTTTTTTTACGCGGTAATACTGATAATAAAACCAGTAACCTACTAATTACTTGGTCAATTACAATAGATATATTTTATTATTTTTCAAATAGACAGAGAAATATATTACAGGATTGGATTTAAATATTTAAGAATAACTATAGGTGATATCGATTTATTGTTATTGTTGTTATATACTGTTATACTAATAAAATATTATAGCTACAAACAATATTAAGGCTAGTAGAAGTTAACAAATAAAAAATAATGGACTCAGATACATCGGATGAAATCAAAAAAAGAGGCAGAGAAGGAGACGATGGAACATTCAACGAAAGTAAAAAAACGGCTAGAACTGCAATTGATAGCCATAACCAAGAAAAGAAGCTAGATCAAATAATTAGAATGATGCAAGATCTAACTGAAGAAACAAAAAATCTAGCAGCAGAAGTCAAAGATATAAAAGAAGACCAAAGGGAGTACTGGAAAGAATTAAGAGAACTCAGAGACGAAATAGAAAAGGTCAAACAGGCAAATCAAAAGTCGCAAATCGAGAAGGATGAAATGAAGAAAGAACTGAATGACACGAAGCTACGACTAGAAAAATTAGAAAAAGAAAGGAAAGCCAACAACGTCGTAATACAAGGTTTGCAAATTGATACAAACGACAGGGACATACTCAGGCAGACCATAGGTAATTTCATGGAAGCAGAAATGAATATTAAGGTTAAAATTGATGAAGTAATAAAATTAGGAGAAAAAACATGTTAAGTTAAGCTACCAAACCATCATGAGAAAGAAACGGTTATGAAAAACAAAGCGAAACTACAACATGCAAAAGACAGGAGAGTGTTCATCAACAACGATATGACCAAAGAAGATTTGCAAGTACAGAAAAAAATAAGACAAGTTGGCCATGAAGAAGTAAATAAGGGTAAAAATGTAAAAGTAAAATTTAATAAGCTAATAATAAATGGGAAAACAATGAAATGGAATAAAAACAGTAACCAGCTAGAGGAAAGTCCAGAAGTGAATCCAAAAAACTATGACCTGAAAAAAACCCACAAAACACTTCACAAACGATGACGAATATGGCAAAGAAAAAGGCAGTGAATAAAAATACAAGAAATAGACCGAACACAACTGACAAAACCGAAATTGACACAAGAGAAACCATAGCCATTGGAGCATGGAACTTAAGAACCTTATATGAAAACGGCAGATTAGAGCAAGTAGGCCAAGAAATGGATAATTACAAGTTGAAATTTATTGGTTTAAGTGAAACACACTGGAAAGGCAGCGGATCAACTCGAGTAGGAGACCAAAAATTAATGATTTATTCTGGGAATACATCTGAAAATGCGAAACACGAAAAGGGTGTAGCAATACTTTTATCTCAAGAAGGAAAAAATGCTTTAATAGAATGGGAACCATCATCTGAGAGAATTATTTGGGCTAGACTCAAAGCAAAGTACTATAACCTAATAGTGATCAACGTTTACGCTCCTACAAATGAAAATAATGATGCAGAAAAGGAAGAGTTTTATGAAAAATTGCAAGCAACGTACAATAATATAAACAAAAAGTATAAAAGAGATATAAAAATGATAATTGGAGATTTCAATGCCAAGATTGGCAATGATAATATAGGATATGAACATGTGATGGGAAAAGAAGGTTTAGGAAGGAAAAATAACAACGGAAATCGATTAATTGAATTCTGTGAACAGAATGAGCTCATTATAGGTGGCAGTATTTTTAAACATAAGCAGATCCACAAAGAAACTTGGAAATCACCGGGTGGTAGATATAAGAACCAAATCGACCATATACTAATTGAATCAAAATGGAGAAGCTGGCTACAAGATGTCAGGGCCTTAAGGGGTGCAGATGTGGATTCGGACCACATGCTTATCAGGGCCCAATTAAAGATGAAACTAGCCAGAGAAAATAATCGCAAGACTACCAGAAGAAAAAGATTCAATGTAGAAACCCTAAAGCAAGAAGAAACAAGGAAAATATTCACCGACAGACTTGAAGTAAACCGAAATATACACCACTGTAATGGAGACTCTGTGGAAGAAATATGGAAAAACTTCAAAGAGGTCATGATGAAGACAGCAGACGAAACAATCGGGTTGAAAAAAAGTGAAAATAAAAAATGGATAACTAAAGACACGTTACAGCTTATAGAAGAAAGAAAGAAAATCAAGAAAGACATATTGCAAAAAGAAGGAACAAGGGAAGAAGAGATCCTTGAAAGAAAATACAAAGCAAAAAACATAGAAGTGAAAAAGGCATGCAGAAACGATAGAACGAATTACATAAACGAAATGCTAAAATCAGCAGAAAAAGCAGCACAAGATAATGATCTACGAACACAATACACGATTATACGAAACCTAACAGGCAATCGAGCAAGAAGTGTAAGAGAAATAAAAGATAAAAAAGGAAAATTAATTAAATCTGAGAAAGAAATAACTCAAAGATGGAGAGAATACTTTGAAGAAATATACGCCAAACATGACCGAACCCAAGAATTGGATGAGCAAATTGAAATACAAGAATTAGAGGTTAACACTGGGGTAATTACAAGAGAGGAAATTGCCAACGCACTTAAATTATTAAAGAATGGCAAATCCGCAGGAACAGATAATTTACCTATCGACCTGATAAAAGTAGACACCGAACAAGCCATAGATATGCTACATAAACTTTTAAATAAAATATGGGCCAACGAAGAACTGCCACAAGAATGGAAAGAGGGACTGATAATAAAAATACCAAAGAAGGGAGATCTGAGTAACTGTAAAAATTGGCGTGCAATAACTCTATTAAGCGCCTCATCCAAGGTGCTAACAAAAATTCTGCTCGAAAGAATGAAAGAAGAATTGGACAAGAAACTGAGAAGTAACCAAGCAGGCTTTCGTGCTAAACGCTCTACTATATATCACATATGCACCTTAAGAATCATCCTAGAACAAGCTAATGAATGGCAGAAAGACATAAATTTAAGTTTTATCGACTTTGAAAAGGCTTTCGACCGAGTCAATAGGGAACAAATGTGGAAAATTTTAAGACAGTATGGTCTACCAACAAAAATTATTAACCTGATCAAACTGTTTTATGATGGGTATAAAGCTAGACTAGAACACGAGGGAGCAATCACAGAAGAAATAGCTATTGAAAGCGGTGTTAAACAAGGTTGTATCTTATCTCCTACTTTGTTCCTTATCTTGGTAGACTGGATTATGAGGAAAGTAACGGATGATCGGACAGGCATTAGATGGAACCTCTTTAATCAGCTTGAAGATTTTGAATTTGCTGACGACGTCTGCCTGTTAACAGAACACAGAACTCACATGCAAACAAAAGTCGATAAGCTAACACAGTACTCTGATATGATTGGTCTCCGGATAAATACAGAGAAGACAAAAATCTTAAAAAATGATAACCCGCAAATTAACAAAATAAAAATAAAAGACAAAGAAATTGAAGAAGTAGAGAAAGTTACGTATTTGGGATCAATCATGGAAAGAAAAGGAGGATGCATGAAAGACATACAAGCAAGAATAACGAAGGCACAATTCGCCTTCAATGCGTTAAATAAAATCTGGCAAACAAGTGAAATAACAGAGTCAACAAAAATCAATATATTCAATACATGTGTAAAAAGCATATTACTCTACGGAGCAGAAACTTGGAAGCACGACGAAAGCACAACAAAGAGGCTACAGACTTTTGTAAATAGGTCCTTAAGAAAGATCTTAAAAATTTACTGGCCTAATATAATAACAAATGAAGAACTATGGAAACGAACGAAACAAACCAGTATAATAGCAACAATCAGACAGAAGAAATGGAAATGGATCGGCCATACGTTAAGAAAAGATCCTAGTAACATCACAAGACAAGCACTCGAATATCAACCTGAGGGTACAAGGAAGAGGGGACGACCAGATAATACTTGGAAGAAAACAGTAACCAGAGAACACAACAGAATCGGCTTAAGTTGGGGGGAAGTGAAAAACAAAGCAAGAAACAGAGGAGAATGGAAGGAACTGGTACGCAGATTAACCAGAGAATAAACACAAGAAGACGCGCTGAGTTGGCCACCAGCCGTCTTACACTATCGGCCAAGAAACGCAGATGCGCCCAATACTCCACTAGGAGTGATGGTCCAAGAGAGAGAGAGACATATACAAATAACATACAAGACTATATTTACAAACTTAATGCATAAATAACTAACTACTAAATAAAATAACTGTAACAGTACAAAGCTGAATAAAACTAAATTGGCAAACAAACAATAATGACAAATAATCGAAAAAGTAAGGAAATGGCATCTTATTCTTCTTTTTATTTATCAAAAGTAGTTCAAACGTACCCTAGGTAATACCACCGAACGTAACACCTAGGAAAGCATTTCCTAGATAAGCAGTTCTTTTAGTTGTGAAATGCGATTGTTCCTAAGTATTGAACTAAGAAGTTCCTATCGATAAGAATTACTTAATAAGGCAACTGTTTAGGTATCTTTGGTGAAATCGAGCATTTAAAATGATATTGCCAATATTGATGATTTGCGTTAAAAATAGTTGATTTAAAATAGCTTCAGAACAACATTAAAAAAATATTTTTAGGAAAGACCCCTAATCTTTCCCCTCGCCTGGCAAGGTCTTATGCTGTTCAGAATCGCCTGTCATTTTACAAATTTCTTCTAAATGACTTACTCAAACACATACTTAAATTTAAACTTTACAGGAGAAAGTTCATTTTTCTCCTAAACTATGCACTTTTCGATTCACCTGGTAGATACACGTGCAGCGCTGATGCCTGCCAGGTCATGGTTTTTAGCATTGGTGTGCTATGAATTATCACTACAAATTTCTAGCCTTACAGGAAGACCGTTAGTCGGAGGGTTCACTAGCTCTTAGACTATTTGTTTATACAGGGTGGTTCATCTTATTCGCCTCGGTCTCTGTACGGAAAACCACTTGATATTTTAAAAAAATTTCTTCACAGAAATATACAGGGCCTTTAATACTACAACCTAAAAATAATGTGAATTATACAGGGTGTTCCAAAAAAGAGTGGTATATCAAAGTTATATTTTTTCTTATGGAATGCCCTATATCTGATGACATTATTGAATTGACCTTAAAAAATAAGCTATACTTTCATAAGGGTTCCCTATACCTAAATACAGGGTGTTTTGATTTATTTCGATTTTTATAAAAATGTAAGGTTTTAGAAAAAAATAAATATCTACGAATCTAAGAAGCAGTAACAAATTCTTTCTTGGATCTTAATAATAGACTATTTAGCATACTTCAACAGATGCTTATTGCAACAAAATTTCTTACATGGTGGTCAAAATATGAGATTGTTCTATTAATAAATTCAAGCTGTAATAACTTACGTATTTTAAATGGAACACCCTGTATCTTACTAGTCTATCGCGTAGAAAATTTACTTAGCTTTCAATTTGTACTAGGGTTTCCTATACCTATCTTTTTACAGGGTGGTCAAAATATTAGATTGTTCTATTAACAAATTCAAGCTGTAATAACTTACTTATTTTAAATAGAACACCCTGTATCTTACTAGTCTATCGAGTAGAAAATTTACTTAGCTTTCAATTCTTATTAGGGTTTCCTATACCTATCTCCTTTCATTTTTGAATTATTTAAAGATTTCCTAATTTGTAAGCTTTAAAAATTAGAATTAAGTACCTATGTCGTGGTTATGTACAACACATCACCAACACCGGCAATATACTTAGACAAGATACTGTCATTAATAAAATTTTCATTGTTATCATGTAATCACACAGAGTGTTGTATTATATTAGTTGATTTTGGCCTACATGTGAAATTGAATAATATGTTTATTTTAAACTGCATACCCTATATTATATGCCGTATTCTGGAAGATATTTAAATTATATTTCATTCCGTATAAGTATTTTCCATATCTTAACCCAACGGTTATTAGGTAAATTTAAGAACGCCACTTTTTGTTTGAATCTTTAAATCGTAATTACAAACAATTAAATGCAATGGCTACTTTGACGAAAACGAGCCTATTGTACAAAAATATGTAAAAATGGGTATTTACAGAATAACATGTGTATTGAGAATGTTAACATGGAATTGAAGAGATTTTAAATATCTTCCATTATAAAGAATAGAATATCGAGTATTTCATTTAAAATAAGAACACTCTGTGTGATTAAATGATAAAAATGTGAATTTTATTAATGAAACTATCTCGACTAAGATATTTAAGTATATTGCCGGTGTTGGTGATGTGTTGTACATAACCACGACATAGGTACTTAATTCTATTTTTTAAAGTTTACAAATTAGGAAATCTTTAAATATTTGAAAAATGAAGGGAGATAGGTATAGCCCTAATAAGAATTGAAAGCTAAGTAAATTTTCTACGCGATAGACTAGTAAGATACAGGGTGTTCCATTTAAAATAAGTAAGTTATTACAGCTTGAATTTGTTAATAGAACAATCTAATATTTTGACCACCCTCTAAAAAGATAGGTATAGGAAACCCTAGTACAAATTGAAAGCTAAGTAAATTTTCTACGCGATAGACTAGTAAGATACAGGGTGTTCCATTTAAAATAAGTAAGTTATTACAGCTTGAATTTGTTAATAGAACAATCTCATATTTTGACCACCCTGTAAGAAATTTTGTTGCTATAAGCATCTGTTTAAGTATGCTAAATAGTCTATTATTAAGATCCAAGAAAGAATTTGTTACTGCTTCTTAGATTCGTAGATATTTATTTTTTTCTAAAACCTTACATTTTTATAAAAATCGAAATAAATCAAAACACCCTGTATTTAGGTATAGGGAACCCTTATGAAAGTATAGCTTATTTTGTAAGGTCAATTCAATAATGTCATCAGATATAGGGCATTCCATAAGAAAAAATATAACTTTGATATACCATTCTTTTTTGGAACACCCTGTATAATTCACATTATTTTTAGGTTGTAGTATTAAAGGCCCTGTATATTTCTGTGAAGAAATTTTTTTAAAATATCAAGTAGTTTTCCGTACAAAGACCGAGGCGAATAAGATGAACCACCCTGTATTATCGTAACAAAAAAAGCAATTTAAATATCGGTCGGAGCTTTTATTCAGGAAGTTTTTTTGTGTTCTGAATAAAAATGTCTAAAATCCAATATATCACCAAGTACAGGGTAACCTATCTAAAACTCATCAAATCAGCTAAAAAAGCCTACTACCAAAATCGTATGGAAAGCTCTAAAAGTGTTGCAAAAGAAACTTGGTCCATAATAAACGATCTTCGAAATAGAACTCACGCAGTTCAAACATTTGCCCTTCCAGACCCGGAAAATCTAAACGAATATTTCGTTAATGTGAGTAAAAATATAACTTCTACTATTTTGCCACAAAAAGATCCCATTTCCTATCTCCCCAATTCAGGAGTGTTCTCGAATTCATTCTTTTTAAGACCAATCGATATATATATGAACTGATCCAAACTATCAATAGTATCAAAAGCAAATCATCCTGTAGTACTGATGGACTATCCATAAACATCTTCTCAAATCTCACAGAAAATGTGTTGGAAAACCTCGTCTCACTAATTAATGATTCCTTTGAAAGAGGCAAATTTCCAGAGTGCCTAAAGATAGCCATTATTATTCCCCTTCATAAGGGTGGTGAAAAATCTAATGCTTGCAACTATAGACCTATTGCCTTACTACCGGTACTTTCAAAAATTATTGAGAGACTCATAAAAACCCGTCTTATGTCCTTTCTCATTGATAACAACATCTTATCCCAAAATCAGTTCGGCTTTTTAACTAATAAATGTACCACTGATGCCTTGTTTTCTGTGTTTCATGAGGTTTACCAAGCACTAAACAATAATCTTTATACTGCCACTGTTTTCTGTGACTATGCCAAAGCTTTTGATTGTGTAAATCACGACATTTTGATTAAAAAACTAAATTTCTATGGGATTCGAGGTATTTCTTTGAATTGGTTCCAATCTTACTTGAATAATAGGAAACAACTAGTTAGAGCAAATGATACTGACTCTAGTCTCAAAAACATTGTATGTGGAGTACCACAAGGTTCAGTATTGGGTCCTCTACTGTTCCTTATCTTTATAAATGACATCACTAACTTAAAAATCGATGGAAAAATTTTTCTTTTTGCTGATGATACCAGTATCACTTGGAGCAACTCAACTATTGCATCTCTTCATGCAACTATAACTTCTGATTTGCTTACGATAAAAACCTGGTCTGACTCTAATTTACTCTCTTTTAACGTGGATAAGACAGTAGCATTATCCTATAAAAGTGCTCTTCAACCCCTGCTTGTTAATAACAGCCAGATCTCTACCGTTGATTCTGTAAAATTTCTTGGTATTTTTTTAGACAGCAACCTCAAATGGTCCCTTCATATCGATGTGTTAAGTAAGAAACTCGCCTCAGCCTGCTATGCTATAAGATCTGTTTCGAAAGAACTCAATTTAGCATCTTCTAAACTAACATATTTTTCTTTGTTCGAGTCTCATCTTCGATATGGTCTTCCTTTTTGGGGTTCTAGTACAGCTGCCCAATTAGATGTTATTTTTAAATTACAAAAAAGAGCAATAAGGTATCTGTTTGGCCTCAGAAGAACAACACATTGCAGAAGTTACTTCAAAGATCACGGCATTTTAACCCTTACATCTTTATATATTTTAGAAACTGTTTGCTTAATTCGTAAACACATGCATGTCTTTCCAGCAAGGCCTCGTCATGACTACTCCACCAGAAATTCAAATTTTGATGTCTATTTACCGATCCCGTCCTCTGAGTTAGTAAAGAAATCTATATTATATTCCGCAAAAAAACTATACAACCATCTTCCTTTACAACTCAAATCTGCAACATCTTTCCCCAAGTTCCGTAAAATGACAAAAGCTCATCTATCTAAAAGACCATATTATTCAGTAGAAGAGTTTCTTAATGACTAACTAAGAAATTACAGGGTAATGTACAAGTAACCAAACTTATCTATATTTGGGTGTCACATGCAGCAGCTTAAACTTATTAGTTCCTATGTCTATAAATATTTTACTTTGTTGTATATTCACTTTGCAATTTCTATAAATTGTTGCAATATATCGATTTTGTTTTTTTTTTCTTTACTTTATTAACTTATATTTTGTATTTATGTATATTTTTTTTATTGACGATTTATCAAATTTCAGAAAATTGTATTTGTTATTGTTATTGTTAGATATTATTTATTTCTTTTTTCTGACTTTAATTAAGCTTTGTCCATAAAATTTGTATTTTCAGTGACAATAAAGCATATTTCTATTCTATTCTATTCTAAAAGGAAAAGATAATGTTTTATTACACAAATACGGAGTATATACAGGGTGGGCCAAAGAAAAGAATCCACGTCGATATTTGGGAGTAGTTATTAGATTTTAGGAAAATACCGAAACAGGTCGATTTTTATTTTAATATTGAAATTTTTTGGCATATATCTCATACTCATACTAGTCTGGGCGTGATGATGTAATCGATTATTTTTTTAAATGGAAATAGGGATCGTGTGGTAGCTCATTTGAAAGGCTGTTTAATTGTCTATTCAGTAATATAAACATAAACCTCATTATTTATACCGGGTGACCAAAACAAAAATATTTGACTTAAATTAATTGGCGAAAAAAGAAGAATGTATGTAATTTGTCTAACTCATAATACATTGTACTGCTGTCAGAAAATAGAAAAAAAAATATTTATTTCACAAATAAATATTTCTTTTTGCTTAAATTAAATCACAAACTGCCCCCCACCTACCTCTTGGCAGTTTGAACATTTAATTTAAGCGAAAAGCAATGTGTATTTGCCAAATAAATATATTTTTCTATTTTCTTACAGCAATAGAATGTATTTTGAGTTAAATAAATTACGTACATTCTTCTTTTTGCGTCAATTAAATTAATTCAAAAATTATTGTTTTAGCCACCCTGTATAAATAATGATATAAATGTTTATATTACTGAATAGAGATTTTAACACGCTTTCAAATGTGCTACAACTCGACCCCAAATCCCATTTTAAAAAAATCATCGATTACGTCACCACGCCCAGGTGGATGACGTCACTATTATGAAATATATATCAAAAAAGTGTATACTGTTTAATGTATACTGTATAATGTTTTTTTTTTCAAAAAATTGTAATTTAAAAATAAAAATCGACCTGTTTCGACTTTTCTTTAAAATCTACTAACTACTACCAAATATCGAGGTGGACTGTTTTCTTTGGCCTACCCTGTATTTCTATTTCAGCTTTTCTGAATATGATATGAAAAAGTCACTTTCTGTTCAACAACTTCAAGCAATATTAGAAGAGGATTCTGATTTAGAAGAAGCAGATAAAATAGACCTCCTCCTCTTAGATGTACCTTCTCCAGTTGATACGCTAAAACTGGTTAAGAACATCTGGACGATAATCTTATGCATGATGAAGGAACTGCGACTGATATTACCTGAAAATTTAAGATTCACACAAAGTCCGGAGATCAAACTGAAAGCTCAACGGAAGTAGTCGTCGAATCATCTACTAGTGGCGGTAAAAGAAGAAAAGTATCATCTCAAAAAGTACGCCAATCATCAAAATATAACCCTTCCTGGTCAAAAGTGTCACTTAAGTATTCTTCTTCGCCAACAGAAAATACATTTTCCAAAAATGATCAAATTCAACTATGTACCGGGTGTCCCAATAAGAACGGCTCTCGGCCATATCTCAGGAACCGTTTATAGTACAGCTTTGGGAAAAAAAAATTTATAACAAAAGTTGCCTCGATAAAAGCCTGGAAATTATTTTCATATTTGTAAGTCCACCGCTAGAGGGCGTAATTGAATATCAAAAATTTAAAAATCAAAATTTACATAATGAAAGGACACTGAAAATCCGATCATCGTATTTTTCGCAAAATTATGCGAATATTTGATTTCACAAGTGTAACTCTACCTTTGCAAATAAGAGGTGGGGGTGAGTGGGAACCTTGTTATGAAAAATGGCTGTAAGTACGGTTCTGCTTAATCGATTTTTGCAAACTTGGGCTCGTTGAAAACAGATCTTTTTCGTTAATGTAAAAGTTATAATTACGAAACAGCCTCGTAAGTAATATGCCAGCTAGGGGGCGCTATTTTATGTTTTTCAGAAATCTAGTTTTAACTATTTATAATGGGAAATAAGCCACAATATTATTAAAAAATGATTTTTATTAACGTTTCGACGCCCAAATCGGGTGCCGTTGTCAAAATACAAAATACTATTAAAATAAACAAAAATGTTGTTGCTTAGTAAAAAATTCTTCTAATAATTTATTTAATTTGAATCATTTATATCGGCAATTCAGATACATATGATACATTTTAAAGTAGAAGACTTTAAAATGATATTGCCAATATTTATGAGTTGCGTTCCTGGGACGACTTAATTGAAAGATAGTTCATTCGATTACATGAAATCAACCCCAACTCAAGAATATCCGTCACAAAAAAATCATAGCATGTGATCTGTCTTTAAAAAGACAACCACATGCAACGGTGACATTAAAATTCTCGCGTTAGAGATCTCATAGTAAATCACGAGGGAAAACCAAGAAAAACCTCGTGATACTATCCCGACATCGTAAGTATTTGGTCTTACATTTATGTACTCTCAAAATTAATACCAAATTCTGACTTTACTATAATTTTGTTTAAATTATAAATAATATCAATAATACATGGATATATAAGTAATACTAAAATATAAAATATGTACTAACTCGACTATTATAACTAAATCTAGTTTCTTTGGAAAATATTAAATATAAGTATGCACTTTTAACCCTGTATTACAAAATTAGACCAAATTATCAACAGAATATCGAAAACCGCATGTCGATACCTTTTTTTTATCTCGAGATATCTTAAGAAACGTATAAATTGTAAACAAACTGATAATGTCACCGGTAAACGAAGTTAAGGAAATCAAAGTGATTATTTCATTCATAGGAGATTCTGACCAATAGAAAGCTACAGAAATCGGAATTAAATCGATAATTTTTGATAATCTCCCGTCGTTACGTATATTACGTCAGATGCCCTTCGTTGCTACGAAAAAATACATTCAGCGACATTAATGACAATTAATGTTTTAAAAATTATAAAAGTGATGACTTTCAATCGTCAAATATTTATAAAAACTGTGTGTTTAATGGTACTTACATAAATAAATTACAATAAAATTTTGGTTTTGAACAGTTTTATTCATGAAATAATCGCAACAAATTGCACTCGACCTCTGAAATTAATATAGAATTTTTGCTCTCGTGACACTTTGACATAATTTCACTCGCCTTTGGCTCGTGAAATTAAAACTGTCAAAGTGTCACTCGGGAAAAATTCAATAATTTCAGAGCTCTTGTGCAATTACTACTGAAAATAGGTAGTGTGCCATGGAAACAAATTAGAGCGGGACACTTGCGGAGTGCCGACAGAAGTGAATATTTCTCATAGATTCAATTATATTCGGTTCCATTTAATTGGATTTAATTTTATTTATTATAATTATGCTTATAATTTAATATATTTAAAATATACCCAATTTAATACATAATATATATGGTTTGTCAAACGTAGGAAAGAGTTTGAAAATCTTACAATCGCCGAAATTTTTAAACTTTTTGCTACGTTTGACAAACTGTACTAGTGATTTTACCCATTAATTTTAGAATTAACAAACTTTCAAAAGAAGTTTTACTTCCAATTTGATAGTGAATTTAATTATTATTATATAAAATGAATAGGATGTTTAAAAATACAATTTGAGGATAAGTAGGTTGAAAGGAATAATGTAATCAACAAATTTAAAAAAGTCACTTTTGTATAACGGCCTCCCCTTTAATGAGAGTATCTAAAAATAAATGAACTCTTCCATGCATTACTTACGATTAAAATTTACAAGAAGTATTTACAATACTTCATCAGTAATTAAATTTTTAAATTAAAAAATATCGTTTACATTATTAAGAAAAATAATAATTTAAAGCTTTATGTATCTTTATATCTTATTAATCCTAATTTTAACGGGTAAAATCACTAGTATATAATGTTATGTATTAAATTAGGTATATATTATATATTTATATTAAATTATAGATATAATATATATTAAATAAAATTAAATCTAATCGAATGGAATCTAATTGAATCAAACGAATATAGTCGAATCTATAATAAGTATTCACTTCTGTCGGCATTCCGCAAGTGTCACGCTTTAATTTTTTCCACAGCACACTACTTGCTTCCACTTTGATTTCCGTAACTTCGTTTACAGGAGACATCATCAGTTATGTTTAAAAATTAACACGTTTCTTAAGATATCTCGAGATAGAAAAAAGGTATCGACATGCGGTTTTCGATATTCTGTTGATAATTTGGTCTAATTTTGTAATACAGGGTTAAAAGTGCATACTTGTATTTAATATTTTCCAAAGAAAACTAGATTTCTGAAAAACATAAAATAGCGCCCCCTAGCTGGCATATTACTTATTACGCTGTTTCGTAATTATAACTCCTACATTAACGAAAAAATCTGTTTTCAACGAGACCAAGTTTTCAAAAATCGATTAAGCAGAACCGGACTTACAGCCATTTTTCATAACAAGGTTCCCACTCACCCCCACCTCTTATTTGCAAAGGTAGAGTTACACTTGTGAAATCAAATATTCGCAGAATTTTGCGAAGAATACGATGATTGGATTTTCAGTGCCCTTTCATTAGGTAAATTTTGTAAAATTTTTATTTTTAAATTCTTGACATTCAATTACGCCCTCTAGCGGTGGACTTACAAACATGAAAATAATTTCCAGGCTTTTCTCGAGGTAACTTTTGTTATAAATTTTTTTCCCAAAGCTGTATTATAAACGGTTCCTGAGATATGGCCGAGAGCCATTCTTATTGGGACACCCGGTACATGTTAGTGGGAAAACGCCTTTCGAAGTGTTTTCTTTATTTTTTGGTAACACTATAATGCATCAAATAGTAAATTATAGCCTAAAATATGCCCAAGATAAGAATCGACAAGATTTCAAATTTTCTGTTTCCCAACTGCAAACGTGTATAGGAATTTTAATTCTTAGTGGGTATCATACACTTCCAGCTTGCAATATATTGGTCTAAGGACTTAGATAAAGGTGTGGAACTGGTGAGAAATGCTATGTCGCAATACATTCCGGAATTTTTCCTCACAATTTATCAGTAGACGATCAAATGGTTCCTTATTTGGGGCGACACCCCTGGATAATTACACCCCTGGATAAAACAAGGTTATTGATAAATTTGGTCAAGATCGAAGAAGATTACAGTTTTTATTTACCGATTAATCTTTTCTTGTTCTTACATTCATTTCTAGAATAGAAGAGCGACTTAGAGATTTTGACCCTCCCTAAATTTTTTTCTGGCTGCGGCCCTGGGCGACACTTACATTAATTTTTTGAATTAATGCCATATTATATGGTGGCGCCATACGAGACATACCGAAAAATGAATTTACCGTACGTACACAAGTAATAATTGCAGACCTACCCTCTGTAGTGCTTAGACTTTCAGAACATCGGGTGTTTTTTGATGATATCTTCTCCACTTAAGCTCTTTTTCACATTCTTAAATAAAGCGCAGTTTTATTACGATTGAACAGCTTCAAAAACTTCTCAGATCATCAATTCGTTGTTGTTTTTGATCGATTGTGAACTCTCTCGGCACCCACTTCCCACTTCGTCCATATATTTCATGCACAATATATCCAACAAGTTTCTTAGATAGCTCTAGAGTCTAGAGTTTCAGCTATGTCGAACAACTTCACTTTATTTTTTCACTTTTTTCACCAAAATTATTGTGTGGACTTTTTTAATGTTTTCGTCGGTAACAGCCTCTTTGGGGCATCTACTGCGTGCATTGTTTTGAAGGTTAGGGCTGACTAAAAGCATATGGATTTAATACCAATAGTGCCATCTATGTGTCAGCCTACGAACTTTTCATTCTATCTGATACTGTATTAATGGTATTACTTTTGAATAAGATAATGTTTATATTGTTCTGAAGGTATTTCTTTGTGGCATTTTTGTGATTAACTATTCTAATTGGGAAATAAGCCACAATTTAATATCGAGGATAGTACATATTTTACACTGGGGTGCAAAATTAACCAGACATCTTAAAAATGGGTCATTCTTCCATTCTTGATGTCTCAAATTTCCTAAACCTGTTGTCCGATTTAAGTGATTTTTAATATGTTATAGCCTTATTCACTAACAATATCGCTGCGATAATATTGTTGCTAAACAGGCAAATTTTCATTGTATACCGGGTGTACCAATGAAACTCTGTCTTTTTCATCACCCACTTATTTCGCATCACCCTGTGGAATATTCTAGCATTTATAAAATACTCAATTAAAACCAATGTTGGATTTATAACATATGGACTATATAAAATATGGACTATGTTGGACCATAAAAAAGTTATGTACTTTAACAATCAGCCATGTTTTCCATCAATACAGGGTGTTTTTAAATAAGTATGGCAAATTTCAAGGGATAATTCTACATGAAAAAATAATAACAGTTTGCTTTATAAACGTCCGCAAATGCTTCGTTTCTGAGGTAGAGGGTGTTGAAATTTTTCTTACAAACTGACGATTTATTTATTGCTTTAGCATTAATACCGGTTGAGATATGCAAATGAAATTTGGTGGGTTTTAAGACGTAGTTATTGTACATTTTTTGACATACAAGTAAGAATCTAATATTCACCATTGGCGTACATACTGGTAATATGATCCGTATAAATAGGGCTAGTTACTAAAGTACCTAACTTATTTATGGTCTAATGTAAGCGAATGAATAAAAAACAAAATGTTGAGAAAACATGACGCTATAGTTGGATTTTAATTTCAGTATTTTGTAAATGCTAGAATATTCTACAGGGTGATGCGAACTTTGAGCAAAAAATACAGTTTGATTGGTACACCCGGTATATAGTGAAAATTTAACTGTTTAGCAACAATACTATTACAGCGATATTGGTAAAGTACAAGGCTATAATATATTAAAAAATCACTTAAATCGGAAACAGGTTTACGAAACTCGAGACATCAAAATTGACCCATTTTTAAGGTGTCCAGTTAATTTTGCACCCAGTGTATATTTTAGTATTATGTATTTATATATCTATGTATTATGAATATTATTTATGATTTAAAATAACATAGATAAAAGTCAGAATTTGGTGTTAGTTTTAAGATTAAACTAAAGGTTAAAGACCAAATACTTAGAATGTCGGGATAGTATCACGAGGTTTTTTCCTGGTTTTTTCTCGTGATTTACTATGGAATCACTAACACGAGAATTTTACTGTCACCGTTGCATGTGGTTGTCTTTTGAGTGGTGAAACAAATCACATGCTCTGATTTTTTGTGACTGATATTCTTGGGTTACAGTTGATTTCATGTAATCGAATGAACTATCTTTCAATAAAGTCGTCCCAGGAACGCAACTCATAAATATTGTCAATATCATTTTAAAGTCTTCTACTTTAAGATAAGTATAAGTAATATCTGTATACAGGGTGTCCCAGACTAACTTAGCCAATCTCTTAAACTAGCTATATCTCTTAAACGAATAGAGATTTTCAAATGGGACAAAAACCGATATATTCCATTTGTAATATACTTTAATATGGCGTAGAAAAAATCATGCCCTAAATATTTATCTCTTAGTTACAACCCTTAAATTTATTTTTTTAATAGCACCCTGTATATTTTTTATAGTTTTGGATGTGGTCCTCTATGGTCTATTCAACAGATTTTTTAAAAATAAAATCGGTTGGTAAATAATCAAGAAAATATCAGTTTATTTTTTATTTTTTTATGTGTCCCAGACTAATTTAGCCAGGCTATATCTCTTAAACGAATAGAGAGTTTCGAATGGGACAAAAACCGATATATTCCATTTGTAATATACTTTAATATGGCGTAGAAAAAATCATCCCCTAAATATTCATCCATTAGTTACAACCCCTAACTTTAATTTTTAATAACTATATCATAATTAACAAAAATAAAAAATAAACTGATATTTTCTTGATTATTTACAAACCGATTTTATTTTTAAAAAATCTGTTGAATAGACCACAGAAGACCACATCCAAAACTATAAAAAAATATACAGGGTGCTATTAAAAAAATAAAGTTAAGGGTTCTAACTAAGGGATGAATATTTAGGGGATGATTTTTTCTACGCCATATTAAAGTATGTTACAAATGGAATAGATCGGCTTTTGTCCCATTCGAAAATCTCTATTCGTTTAAGAGATATAGCCTGGCTAAATTAGTCTGGGACACATAAAAAAAATAAAAAATAAACTGATATTTTCGTGATTATTTACCAACCGATTTTATTTTTAAAGTCTGATGAATAGACCATAGAAGACCACATCCAAAACTATAAAAAAATATACAGGGTGCTATTAAAAAAATTAAAGTTAAGGGTTGTAACTAAGGGATGAATATTTAGGGGATGATTTTTTCTACGCCATATTAAAGTATATTACATATGGAATAGATCAGTTTTTGTCCCATTCAAAAATCTCTATTCGTTTAAGAGATATAGCCTGGCTAAATTAGTCTGGGACACCCTGTATACCTGTATCATCATCATAATCATACATCTCCAAGTGGAGCAAAGGGCACCTTGCGGTGTTTCAAGTAGCATGAGGAATGATGGTGAGGTTGCTAGTCCCATGCATCATCTGTTGAGTTCCGTCCAATTTTGTTTACTAGTTTTCTCCATTCTTTTCTGTTTTTTGCTATCTTTTTTGCATCTTTCCATGTTAAATTATTTTCTTTGAGTTCTTTCTCTATTGTTCTTTTCCACGTATAAGATGATCTACCCATTCTTCTTTTGCCTTGAGCATTGTAATGTAGAGCTTGTCTAGCAATATTTGTTGCTGGTTTTCGTAAGGTGTGTCCTATCCACTTCCATTTCCGTTTTTTTATTGTATGTTCTATCCTTTCTTCATTTGTTATTCTCCACAATTCGTCATTAGTAATTTTGTTTGGCCAAAATATTCTCAGTATAATACGTAGGCACCTGTTAATGAAGGATTGTATTTTCTGAAAGAATTGTTTATGGTGTTTCCATGTTTCTGCTCCATATAACAGGACAGACTTTACATTAGTTTCAAATAATCGTAGCTTTGTTCTTCTGCTGATGTTTGTCGAGGCCCATATCTTGCGCAAAGAGTTGAAAGCGTTTTGTGCGAAGCTTATTCTTTGTGTTATGTCCTTTTCTGTGCCTCCTGTTGTGTTTAGCAGACTGCCCAAATAACAGAAATCTTTTACTTCTTCTATTTGTTTCCCTTCCAAATATATATTGTTTCCGTTCGTTTCCCCATTTGATAGTATTTTCGTTTTTTTGGGATTTATTTTTAAGCCGGTTGTTTTTGCTATGTTGATCAATCTGGTGATTTTGCTTTGCATGTGTTGTCTGTTTGATGTTATGAGGCATATGTCGTCAGCGAACTCTAGATCCTCTAGTTTTTTAAATGATGACCATTGTATACCTGTTTTTTTATCTTCAGTTTGTTTCATTATCCAATCTATGACTATTATAAACAATATCGGTGACAAGACACACCCCTGTCTTACTCCTTTTTTTGATGCTTATTTGTTGGGATAGTTCCACTTCATGTTCAACTCTGGCAAAACATTCGTCGTAGAAAAGCCTTATTACTCTTATATATTTGTCTGGTATTCCATAGAGTTTTAATATCCTCCACATCATATTACGATTTATTGAATCAAACGCTTTTTCGAAGTCTACAAAGTTGATATATACTTCCTGATTCATTTCCGCTGATTGTTCCAGGATGATTCTTAGGGTATTTGTATGGTCAATACAGGAACTGTTCGGTCTGAATCCTATTTGGTTAATTCTTAATTTTTCATTTATGGGATCTTTGATTCTCTCCAATATTATTCTGGCCATTATTTTGGTAGCTACAGTGAGAAGAGTGATTGGTCTCCAGTTTTCGCATAGTGTGAGATTTCCTTTCTTTGGTAGCTTTATTATAACTCCTTCACCCCAATCTTTTGGTATCTTTTCCTCGATCCAAATTTTTTTAAATACAGTGGAACCCCGTTAACTCGGATTAATCGGGACCGCGGCCGATCCGGGTTATCGAAAATCCGGGTTAGCCGGAGATAATGGTAAAAATTAATAAAATATGGTATGCTTACAGATAAACTCCGTTATAATTGTCACACAGACACTGGTAAACCACGTTCGCATTCCACACAAAACCACACATACAAAGCGTCGTCAAGAGTCTCATTCTTAGCTTTATTAGCTTTGCACCGATTGTCCAAACTGTCTTTTGTTATCATTTTGAAAAAAAAATTCTTCGATTTTAGTTCTATTTTTCATCCAATCCGATACTGTAGATGTACCGACACCATATAATGCTGCAAGATTCACCTTTATCAATTCTACTTAATGCTTCTAGTTTCTTTTCCATTGTCACTACAACATTTTTACGTTTTGTTGCCCTTATAGACAAACGACACGCACACAAAATCTGAATAGATTTACGAACGATTTAGAACGGAAGCGAACACTACGGCTTTACTACACACAATACCGTCTCTGATGTTATGTTATTTAATAACAGTGATGACTAAGACCATTGTTAAAAAAAGAATTTTAATAGTCTTTTCTAAACAATGCTAAGAAAGTTTCAAATAAATAAAGGATAATACAAGTGCCTGTTGTTTTCGATAACACGACAATGAATGTGGTGTGCCATTAGTCATTTTTACTATGGTATATGTAGTTCAAATGACACAAATACCCATTATCTCTCAAATATTATATTACATAGAGTTGGTACAAAACCTCGTGAACCTTGAAAATGCGTATGTATGTATAACCGAAATAAAATGAAGCCAAAAACATACGACTATTTTATTTGCTGCGAATTGCGCGACAGGGTCCCATCTGCACCCTGATATTTTCAGTAATGTCGGATTCAATCGTTTCGTTCGTATATTGACGTCACCAAATGAATGAATTAGGTTCACGAGATTTTGTAACAGCAATACATTTTTATTGTTGAAATGTTTGTCTGATAAAAATCGGTCCGGGTTAGCCGGAGTTCCGGGTTATCGGGGGCCGACTTATCGGGGTTCCACTGTAGTAAGTAGTACATATCCACTGGGAAGTTTAAGTGTGATTTTATCAGTTCTGCGGGAATTCCATCAACACCAGCCGCTTTGTCGTTTTTTAAAAGGTTTATAGCATACCTTATTTCATCCTTAGTAAATTCGTCGTTTCTTATGATTAATGTTTCGTTTCTCCCTGTTTCTTCCATCTCTATTTGTGATTCAATTCCTTCTTCATAGAGTTCTGCGAAGAATTGTGTCCATCTTTGGGCAATTTCTTTTTGAGTTATGAGTGTTTCTCCTTCATTCCCCATTAGTTTCGTTCTTTGCTGGCTCTTGCCCCCTTTAATTTCTTTGGTTATTGATTAAAGTGTCCTTGTGTCATGTATTTGTTCCATATACAGCCTTTTATCTGTTCTGGCTTGTTTTTTAACTTCTTTATTTTTTTCTGTGTATTTTTGCTGCATTTCTTTTCGTTTTATCGGGTTTGTTGTTTTGATCAATTCAGTTTTGATTGCTCTTCTTTCCTTGATTTTTGTTTTAGTGTCCAGCGTTATCCATGGTTGATCAGCTTTCTCCTTGCACCCTAATATCTCTTTCTCTGCTTCCATGTACGCGTTTTTATATATTTCCCATATACCTTCAATCCTAGATTTTCCTACTTGTTCCAAGTTCCCAACATGCCTCTCCAACGTTTGTTGGTATTTGTTTGTTATGCTAGATACTCTTAACCTGTCTGTATACCTGTATAATAAGTAAAAATTAAATTAAATTAAATTATTAGGAGATTTTTTTTACTAAGCAACAACATTTTTGTTTAATATATTAATATTATGTATTTTGACAATGACGTCCGAAGTGAAAGTCGAAACGTTAATAAAATTATTTTTTCAAGTTAAATTATGGCTTATTTCCCAATTAGAATAGTTAATTAAGATTAAGATATGTTTATAAAACATTAAAACAATAAAACATTGTTTATTTTTAGATGATATGCAATTCTACACTGAGCCAACAAAACCTGAAGGAGCTTCCAATCCTGGAATAAATTCTCCAGACACTTACTTCGATCGTGAGAAAACGTTGCTTTTAATAGATCTGTTTAAGAAGTACAAACCAGTGATGACCAAAGGTGATATAAAAACAATGAAAGAAATGTGGGATGTAATTGCCAATGATTTGTCCAATCAATTTGAAAAACCAATCACAGGCTCTAAATGTAAAAATAAGTTTAAAGTTTTGGAAAGGGGTTACAAAAAGATGTTAAATGATGATGAAATCGGAAAACGTCGAAAGAAAAATTTCCCTTACGCAAAAGAGTTTAAAGATATTCAACCAAGAAAATATGAATTCGTACCCGGACTTGTTCACCCGTACACAAATATTCCAAATACTATTACAACTACTGAAAGGAATGATACATCGTCAACAGAAAGTGCGACAGAAGTTGGGGCAGAAGTTACCTACACAGAATCTTTGTACATCAGTGAAGAGAATTATGTGAATGAGAACCATATTGAAGTTTGTCAAACTGATTATGTTAACGGCACTACGCAGGAAGTTGAACCGGCTGAAATTACTATACAAACAACAACTCAATCAGAAATGCATTGGCCAGAAGACAATTACTTCAACAAAGATCGAACTTTGTACTTAATTAGTTTATATAAGATATTTTCTCCTAAAGTAACTATGGGTGAAATGAAAACCAAACGGGAAATGTGGGATGCAATAGCTAAACAAATGTCAGAACACTATACTATAACAATTACAAGCGCTAAATGCGAAAATCGTTTTAAAGTTCTAGAAAGAAATTTCAGACAGTTAGAAATACATAACAAACAACCTGATAATCTTCCTAAAACATACGAATATGAGGCAGAACTTAGAGAAATTTTCGGGGACAGATTTAAAAACCAAGTGAAAGAAAAGATTGTTGAAAAACCGGAGCCAACTACATCTGCTGAGACAATAGACATAAATCAACAACCGTATACTATACGATTACTTGAAACACAATCAATACCCATAGAGTTACAGACACCAGACAAACTTGAGCGAATTTTATTAGGTATAAGAAGTGACCTTCAGTACTATCAGAATGAAAGGTTGAAAGTGGAGTGGAGGAAATTAGCAGTTGAAGAAGAGAAATTAAAACTTGACAAAAGAAAGTTAAAATTACTCGAAGATCAAAGAAGAGAAAACTCTTAATATTAATAGAGTAAAGTGGTTTTTGGTTTCTATTTTAATATATACGCAATTACTACCACAAATATAAATACATATAATCTTTTGCGCGTACTATAAATTATTATTTTCCAGTATTTATTGAGGGTAGCTAAAATTGTAGTAAATCCTCACCCTAATACCTTCCACATATCTGAATTAATAGTTACAGATTATTTTATATCCACAAACTTCAGGAAAATAAACAAAATTTAACTGTGTTGAGAACTTCACAATAATAGTACATTCTTTCACAGTTTTTGCTCTAAATTTTAAAGAACCGCTTGGATTGACATGAAATTTGGCATACGCGTAGCTTACATGTCAAAGAAAAAAAGTGATATTGTGCCCATGTGTGCTTTTGCCCTGGGGGTGACTTTCACCCCCTCTTGGAGGTGAAAAAATATATGTCCAAAATAAGACCGGAAATGGTAAACTGACTAATTTTAAGTAACTTTTGTTCTATAGAGCTTTTTCGCATAGTCTTTTGACTGGCTTAGAATGATTAGTTTTTAAAAAAGTGGAGTGTAAAGCGAGTAACAAATTTTTGTAATGTGGTAAAAAATTCTATTCTCTTCAGAATAGAAAGATTAGCATCAGAGATACGAAAAAATGTAAATATGAAATTGTAGATTATTTAATTCCCAAGAACTTGGTGTGAAAAATTTTTTTCCACCTACCTCTACCGAAAGTATACTTTTCCGGACCTGATTGTAGGGAGCAAAGTTGTACTTTTCCTCCCTTGGGAGGAAAATATTTTTCCTCCCTAGGGAGGAAAAGTAAAAGTGACGTCATGGTATTTCTTTCATGAAATATAACTTATTGACGCCCTGTACAATATTTATTTTCTATTACGAAGTATCTATACATTTTAACGTTTATTTATAAAACACCCTGTATTTTGCAGAATGGTAAAAAACAGTAAATTGTTATTTTGATTTAACAATGTTTACATTAATAATTTGACTTATTATTGACAGTTGAGTTATATTGTACCTACTAGTGATGTAACGAATGTCATTTTTTGAACATTCGCGAATACGAATGCGAATATCTGCTACCGACATTCGCGAATGCGGATGCGAATGCGAATATTCTGTTTTTTTTTAATTTGTGTCTATTTTTGACATGTTTTATAAATTTATAATGAAAAGTTAATTGATATTTAGTGTAAATCAATTTGAATCTTAAGTTTTACTACATAATACCAAATAATAAAATAAAGTGAAGCCTGATAATGTGATTATACAAGCTAAAGTTACCATTTCTTAATATAAAGAAGAAAAGAAATTAACAGATTTTGATTTTGTCAACGTAATATTATCTTCAAATTTTTTTTTTCTGATATTTATATTCGCACAACATTCGCACAAATTTCTCGAATGCGAATACGAATGCGAATATTCGCGAATGCGAATACGAATATTCGTTACATCACTAGACCTACCTACTTGTTAGTTTTAGTTCTAATAAATTTTGTTGGTTAGTTACATAAATAAATTAAGTAAAAATGAAAAAATGACTTGTTATTTGAGGAAGGTGGAAAAATCATATGTATAACATGGGAGTAAAGTGCCTTTTCCTCCCTTGAATGATTACTGCCCTCCGCTATGCGTCGGGCAGTAAACTTCATTCTCGGGAGGAAAAGTAACACTTTCCTCCCTTGTTATACAAATAGCTATTTCTACGGCAAAAATTGTGTGAATCGTAAATGAGTATTACCATCGAAAAACATTGATTTTTTAGATATAAAACTAACACTTTCGATAGCGAATAAACTATTCTCAAATTTTCAAGCAACCGATCCATTCTGTAAAAATTGCGAGGTGAAAAGCTTCGGTTCCTGGACTACTAGACATGCCATTTTTTCGAATTTACAGTTGCAATTAAAAAGGCAACACAATAAGGCAAACTAATTAATTGTTTATAACTTTTGTAAAAATTAACTTACAGTTGTGTGATTACTCTTAAGATAATTCTTTGCGACTTTACTTTAATGAAAGGGGTCCAAAATTTCAGACCGATCCATTAGTTAATTGAAAAGTTATTCAAATTGTTTATTCCAGAAGTAATTTTTTTATAATAACACAAGACATAAAAAAGTAAAGACGATAAATCTACGGATACCGTACGAAAGGTGAAGACTTTTACTTTTAATTATTAATAATCTTACGAACACATTAGGGGCCGTCCATTAATCACGTGAGGCTCGAAAGGGAGCGGAGGGGTCTAAGAAAAAGCACGAAATGTCACAATACACATGACGTAGAATGTAGAGGGTCTTAAACCTCAGATGTATCACCAAGGTGGAGCAGATGGGGTTAAAAAATGCCAAAAAACATCACGTGATTAATGGGCGGCCCCTTACATATTCGTGATGTACGCAAAAAGTACGTCGGTACAATTAAAAAAAATCAAAATCCTTCAACTATACCGGACATACAGAAACTTACAGTATTTTTAGTTTTTTTATTTTTTGAACTGTTGAATTTTAGTTCTCCCTCCGCAACGTTCGACATCTTTATTTCATCCTAATTTTTAGGATGAAATACAGACAATACAGTTTACTCTTTTTTTTAATTTACAATATTTTTTAAGTCTAAAATGAGACAATTACGTTTCTTAATTTTTACGAAAAAAATAAAAATTGGCTGCGTATGTAAAAATAAAATCACTACTTTTTATAATACTGATACCGGATATACTGATACTTGCGCCTTGTATCGATAGCGACCTCAACGTGAATGGGGACTTTTAGGCAACTTTTTATTGTTGACTTCGATTTGACATTTTAAACTGTAACAGTAGTAAGAACGTCATGGTAGTCTTGCTTTACTCAACACAGTCAGCAAATAAAATATTTTCATTTCATTAAAGTTAATTCCATCTTAAATTTGCCGGTGTGTATATTTTAAGATAAAAAAAACTATTAAAATTAGAATGATTCAATATCTGGGTCATATAATGAGGGGCGAGAAGTACGTATTGCCTAGATTAATTATGCAAGGGAAGAGAAACCCAGGACGACGCAAAATATCCTGGCTAAGAAATTTGAGAGAGTGGTTCGGTTGCAGCTCATTAGAATTGTTCAGAAGTGCGGCTAATAAAGTTAAAATAGCGATGATGATTTCCAACCTCCGATAGGAGAAGGAACCTGAAGAAGCAGATATTTTAAGAATACTGCAACGATCTTTAAAGTGAAGAAGACACAATGTAGAGTGTGTCAACTTGTAAGAATACTTTAACTTGCACTGAAGTCTGTTATGAAACCATTTTAAGAACTGTCAAAGAAATAAGTCGATATCCAATTGTTTTTGAAACTCTGGGATCATTTTACGCAGGGCAAAACAAGTTTCTTGCCATATCGGGAAATGGTACCTCCCTTTTATCCAAGGTAAGTTAGATAAAGTTATTTAATTTTAGATTAGTTTGTAATTTTAATAATTTTGGTAAATGTTTAGTAATTTCCAACTAACTAGCTATAGCTTTATCGTTATTGTTCTTCTCATTAAAACGTATTAGTGTAATAGGTCTTCGCCTAGTTTCAGTAGGTTTACCACAGGGTTCAGTTATTTCACCTCTTCTTTTTAATATATATACCAGGGAAGTTCACGAAAAAAATAGCATATTTAGTATCATACAATAGGCTGACGATTTTGTCATATACAACACTGACAAAACGTTTGAGAGCTGTATAAGAAATCTAAAATCAAATATAAATTCTCTTATTTCTAAATTTGATTCAATTGGTTTTTCATTATCTCCAGTAAAATCAAATATGTATAGTGTTTTTTACAAGGCATAATACACCACCATTAGGTAATATTGTGATCAATGAAATCCAATTTCCTATAACAAATATAGTAACTTATCTTAGTAATAGGATTTATTTAGCTTTTTAGCTATTACATTACAAATAAACATTTACATATATTTAAATAAATATAACTTAAAAACGAAAAATCAACTAATTCTTAAATACAATTTTTTTAACCTACTTTTGAAGACATTTGGTGAATCTTTTATGCTAGATGGTAGACTGTTATATATTCTTAGTCCTTCAACAAAAAGAGTTTTTTCCATGGCACTTGTATTGAACCTTTCAATATGATAATTATCAAATCTTAAATTATACTGACCTAACAAAAGTGATCTTTTAATGACATAATTATTGAAGTATTGAGGAGCTTGCTTGTTAATAATTTTAAATATTAACACCAAACGTGACTCAGTAATAAGCTGATTAACATCTAAAAAATTTAATGTTTCCAGCATAAAATTTATAGAGGTATACTTGCTACATCCAAGGACAATTCTCATAGCTTTATTTTGAAGCAACTGCAAACGATATACCTGTTCATTTGAACATGAAATAAACAGTGACATACAATAATTAAAATACGGAAATATTATTGTATTATACACAACCTTCCTAGACCATCGGGAAAGCCCTTTAGATATTCTAGAGAAGTAACCGATTTTTTTACACAGAAAATTTATATGTTTGGTAAAATTTAATTGTGGATCAAATAAAATTCCAAGATATTTAATTTCATCTACATAACTTATTATATCTTCACCTATTTTAATAAAAATTTCCTTGATTAAATTTAGAACAATTTATCTTAGTACCCAAAATCATACACTTAGTTTTTTGAGCATTTAGTTTCAATTTATTTGCCATCAACCAATTATTAAGAATATCTAATTCATCATTTATTGTTTGAACTAAATTATTAAAATCTTGTCCAGAGACAGAAATTAATGTATCATCTGCAAACAGATTTACAAATTTAAGATAGAGATGTAGATCATTTATATACAAAATAAATAATAATGGTCCAAGAACGCTTCCTTCTTCTTCTTTGAGTGCCTCTCCTATCGGAGATTGGATATCATTAGGGCGATTCTAATTTTATTTACTGCTGTTTTGAACAATTCGTTAGTGGTACAGCCAAACCACTCTCTCAAATTTCTCATCCAGGACATTCTTCTACGGCCTGGATTTCTTCGTCCTTGGATTTTTCCTTGCATTATGTTTTGTAGGAATGTGTACTTTTGTCCCCTCATCAGGTGGCCTAAGTATTCAAGTTTTCTCTTTTTTATATTCAGTAGAACTTCTGGCTTGTTATTTATTCTGCGTATTACTTCTTCATTTGTAATTTTATCCACCCAACTTATTCTTAGTATACGGCGGTAGCACCACATCTCAAAGCTTTCAAGATTTTTAATATTCCTCTGTTTAAGAGTCCATGACTCAACACCGTAGAGCAAAGTACTGAATACATAGCATTTTAACATTCTAGTTCGTAGATGAATACTAATATCACGATTACAAAATAATTTTTTCATTTTTATAAAAGTAGACCTGGCAATTTCAATACGTCTTTTTATCTCGTGATTTTGGTCACCTGTTTCATTGATAAGGGTTCCCAAGTATTTGTATTCGTTTACTTTTTCAAGTTGGGTACCGTTTATTGTGATACTAGTGTCATTTATTGGATTCTTACTGAAGGTCATATATTTGGTTTTTTTTGACGTTCATCCTTATGCCGTAGTTATTACATATCTCATTCATACTTTCAACTAGATGTTGTAGATCTTCCGCTGTTCTTGCCATTATCACAGTATCGTCAGCATATCGAATGTTCCCACATAACAATGATGTTCGTATCATGTTCTAAGCATATACTACCAACATTCGTCAGAGTATATTCTTTTTAGTATATGCGTAGTACAAGCATAGCATGTACCTTAAAAAACATTCTAAATTTCATGTTCTTTGCACATACTTTAAAGTATATTCTCGTACCGAATATACTGAGTACATTCGTGTACGTAGTAACTCGGAATATTCGTAAAAGTTTATTCTTAGAATGTACCTTTACCGAATATTCTTAGCACATACTTATAAGTACATTCTTAACACATACTTATAAGTAGATACTATTCTCAGAATATACTTTTACCGAATATTCTTAGCACATACTTATAAGTACATACTTAACACATACTTATAAGTAGATACTTTTAAAATATCTTAAAAATAATATATATGTATGTATAGGAAGAATAATGTTAGCCTATAGATTATCAACTTCGTTAAGAATAATTAATGAAATTTAAAAATTTATGTATGTAGGTACTATTAATTAAACTACCGAATTCATTATTTAAAATTGTTTTAATTGTATGGTAAAAATGTTTAAGAATTAATTGTATTAACGAAAAAGGAGAAATTGTCGTTTCGCTTTCATAACTGAAATGCATTTACTATTTTGATTAAGTTTATTGAGTATTCTTATGAAGAATTTTATTTTTACATGGAATTGACATTCAGGTAAGCTGTGTGGCTGAGCCAAAACCCACAACCGGCACAAACAAAGCGGAAACGACCGCTGCATACCTGCATAGGGGTTAGCGGGTAGGGGGTTGGGAACAAAGGAAAAATACAAAATATGAAAATAGTTACTGAATAGGCATTTGGCATTTGTGTCTACACTTAACACTAACAATGTCTATGCTGTGTTGTGAGGAAGACCAAGTATTTCAACCAGGAATAGGAACATGCATAATTAAACGTTTTATTTTGTTTGCGGTCAACTTACAAATAAAAAATTCATTTTGGTACTTCAATATTACTTAAATAGTAAGTATGTATATAGGTACATATAAGCAACATATAAATTTTAGTTATTTACATACATATGTTACATAATATTTATTTGGGTACGATAGGTATATGAATATGAATATATAAATTTATATATTCAGCATTTTTATTTTTATATGCACATAATAACTAAATATATATACCTACTTACCTATATAATATTGATATAACTAACTAAAATTTATATAATATTTTATATTTACTTTTTAAGTAATATTGTAGAATGTACTAACTACATTCTCATATGTAATATGTAAATTTAGTAGAAAGTAGAACCTAGGATGAGATTCGGTGATGCTGAAAACATGCTTCTGAGCAATATAGCACTTCCTTGTAATATTCTTCCCATATACTAAAAAGTACATTCTTCCTATATACTAAAAGATGTGAGGTAGTACATTCTAAGTATATAAATAGAAGGTTTATAGCACCTTCTTAGAATATCCTAAAAAGTATATTCTTGGTATATACTGAGAAGAAGTGCGGTAGTACATTCTAAGTATATACATAGAACGTTTAAGTACTGTAATGTAGTATATACTCAGTATGTGCTCTGCACATTCGCAATGGTAATTACGCATATTCTTAGTATATACTTTTTCTGAAAAGTATGTTCTATGAATCTACTAAGAACATGAAATTGTTATGTGGGTTATTGATAACTTCTCCATTGACTATTATCCCTTCGTTTGCATATGAGAGAGCTTCTTGGCATATTTGTTCGCTGTAGATATTAAACAAGAGCGGTGACAATATACAACCCTGTCGTACCCCTCTACTTATTTCTATTTCGTCCGATGTTTGGTCTTCTATTTTTATATTAGCTCGCTGATTCCAGTACAGATTTAATATTATTTGTATGTCTCTGGTGTCAATGTTCTTACTCTCCAGGATTTCTTTGAGTTTACTGTGGCGTACTTTGTCAAAGGCCTTTTCAAAGTCTATAAAGCAGGCGTGTACCTCTTAGTTAACATCTAGGCATATCTGTGTTAGAACGTTCAGGGCAAAGAGAGCATCCCTTGTACCTAATCCTTTTCTGAATCCCATCTGTGTATCGTTAATATCGATGTCTAGTTTTTGATAGATTCGGTTGTGGATGACTCTAAGAAATATTTTAAGCAGGTGACTCATCAAGGAGATTGTACCTATTTCGTCTGAAATATTATTATTTACTTTAGTTTTTTGACATCTACCGTTTAGATAATTTTCTAGCCATTTGAACACAACTCCAGTTATTCCATAATTTTTGCATTTCGTTAATAACGTCTGCCTGTCTATTGTTTCAAAAGCCCTTTTTAAATCTACAAAGACACTAATTACTATTTTACCGTCATCTATATCTTTCTTCCATGTGTTACATACTAACTGGCATGCAGTTTCAGTAGAGTGCCTACATCTAAAACCAGATTGATTTACAAACAGCAAATTATATTCATTTAAATTGTTAAATAAGTGATCATAAACTAATAATTCAATGATTTTTTCGATTATCGGAAGTAAATTAATCGGCCTAAAATCTTCAAACGCCTGTGGTTTACTTATTTTTGGTACAGGTATTATGGTGCTACATTTTAATACTGACGGCAGAACTCCTGCTTGCAGGCAGGTATTAACTATGTTTAACAATGGGTAACCAACCACTGAAATATCCCTTTCAACAGTGACACTGTCAGAATATCGTCACCAGCTGCTTTATTTTTTAAACTACTTACCACTTTATGCAATTTACCAAGTGAAATGATGGGAAAAGGATCAATCTTAGAAACAATATCAAGCTGTATTTCAGAAAAATTTGAGGATCTAGGAATATTTTGAGCAATCCCCTCAATACTATCAAAGTAAAACTTATTTAAGTCTTTAGTAACATTTAACCTACTATCTAATATGCTAAAATTCGATGTATTATTACTACTATTTACAATTTCTTTTAAAGTACTCCACATTCTTTTACTGTCATAGCGACATTGATCAATTTTTTGCTCGAAAAATATTTTTTCCTTCTAATTAAAGTAACAACTTCATTTCTCTTCCGTTTGTACCGTTGAAAATCTAATGGATTATTCGTATACCGAAATGTTGAAAAACAGATGTCTCTTTCTCTTTGCAAATTTCGTACTTCTTCATCAATCCAATAACTACTATCAGAACGGAATTTATGTTGGGTAGGTGCTATCTTATCCAAACTGCTTCTGATATTATTTAAAAAGTATTCATACAAAACGTCAACATTGGTAGACGAATAATTCCAATCTTTTCCAATTAAATCAATGTTAATTGCTTCAATTTTCTCAGGCGTAATATATCTTGAAGATACCGCATTTTTAAATTCTTTTTTGCACAAATATTAATGGACGTACCAATAATGTCGTGATCAGTAAATTTCGGAAAAGTTCGGTCATTCAGTTTCTTGAAGTTTGCAATTTGTGATAATTAGATCTATTAGAGTTCTGGAGTTTGCAGTAATTCGTGTTGGTATTTTAACGATTTGTTTACATCCAGCTGCTTGAATAATATTTAAGAGTTTAGTCCCAACTACAGAAACATTTAACACATTTACATTAAAATCTCCCAACATTACAATGTCATTTGTACACATTTCTTCTAACTCAAATAATTCTTGAAGAAAATAAAAAAATACAGCACTAGATCCATTTGGTGATCTATATACACCACCAATAATTAAATGCTTTTGACCAATTGTTACTTTAAGAAGTGTGCACCAATACTCCATTTTAATTGAAAATTGTTTTAATTCTCGGTAAATAATATGACTACGTACATAACAGATTACCCAGTGTGTCTGCTAGTGGAATAATTTACAGAACAATTGTAACCTTTAATCTGGTATTCAGCTTCAACAATATCATTAGTTATGTGAGTTTCCGTTACAAGTACAGTTTCCGATCTTGGCAGAACACTGGACAAAAAACTTACTTGGAGACCATTCATCCAAAAAATAGAGACAACATGTTATAAAGGATTAAATTTTCTTAAACTTATTCGGAAAACTTGGTGGAGATGTGACACACAAACCTGTTTAATGTTCTATAAAGTTTTTTAAAATGTATTTTTTATGGTTCGGCCAGTAAATACATTTTAAAACGGTTAGAAGCAATACAAAATACTGCTTTAAGACTTATTTTTGGGAGCAATGTGCTCTACTCCCTGTGAACCTTTGCGTGTGGAAGCACTAGAACCTCCCTTAGAACTCAAAAGACAATTTTTATCTGAAAAGTTTATTCTAAAATCCTATATAAAAGATCCAATATTAAGTAAGAAAATTTCTGCACTAAACTACCTCGATTTAACAATAAAATATTGGTCTAAAAAACCTCTCCCTCCTTATATTCAGCATTTCGTAATGTTGTACTTGCAATATCATTAAAAAGCCACCTCAATCGGATTTCTTTCAGGCTTTAGAAACATCAATAATTCTAATTCCCTCATATTCTGAACTTCACACACTTAGCAAAACTACCCTTAATCATCATACTGCAAAATACCCTAATCACCTACAAATATATACTGATTCTTCAAAACAAAGTGATGGTGTGGGCTGTGCTTTTTATGTACCTACCATCACTAAATGTCAAAGAAAAATTTAAACTGAATTCCAATACATCAATATTTTCAACAGAAACCATAGCTATCATAAAAGCATGCCAATACGCCGAAAATAAAAATCTAAAAAAAACAAACATATCCGACTCATTATTATCAGTTTTAAAAAGTTTCTCTAGTGAACTAGACGAAAATTCTGTTAACGTAAATCCCTACATCAAAGAATACTTATTATCTAATCTAACAACTATCCAGTGTAATATAGTATTCACGTGGATTAAAGCTCATATTGGACTCGAAAATAATGAAAAAGTAGATCAGTTGGCAAAAGACAGCATTTACAGTGGCGAGGAAACATTGAATGATATTGGACTTCAAGAATGTATAACCATAAGTAAAACCAGATTACTGGAAACTTCAATGGAATCAATACTGTGTAAATTGTCCGACAAGGTAGGTATACTCTTTTACACCCGAAAATCCCGACAGATTATTGGCATAAAAATTTAGATTTTTCAAGACACGATATTGTTACTATCTCTCGACTAAAATTTGGCCACGCCTGTTATCCCGCACGTCTATATAAAATCAATATAGTACAGTCGGATTTGTGCGAAAATTGCAATACAATAAGTGAGTTGGATCATATATTTTTTGCATGTGACAAAAAGAAATTTGTTGAATATGCAGCTACTTATTGCAAGAAAACATTTATCCCCCATACCCCAGGCTGTGGGTGAAAAAACGTGATATAATTCAGGAATTTTTGAAACCTATCAGGTGTTGTAAAGGACGATGCCAGGAATAACTTCTATTAAAATGTAACTAAAAATATTGTGCGCTTTTTTTATTGCGATTTTCATTTGTTAAATTTGCAAATTTAAAGATTTTTAATTTTGCAGCTTAGGATGTTGATTTTAGAGAAAAACTTTTTAATAGAAAGTTGTAGTAAATTAAAAAACCTACAATTTGAGCTATGGTAAGTTTAATTTCGTTTATTGTTTATTGCAAAACAGCCTGCGAAAGGTCCAAAATGGCCGTTTTTTACAATTGCATTATTTATTGTACAAATAATTTTTTTTTATTTTTTAAAGCTTTAAAATGAAGATCTTTCAATTCCAAACATAAAAAATTGCAAAGCCAGATTAACGAATTTGCTTAGATATTATAAATTGTTTATCCCAAGAGGTCAAATGTCGAAGGCTATAACTTTCTGAAAAAAAATCATAGAGAGTTGGTGAAACATCCAATCTCCTTCTAAAGAGTTATATTTTCATATTCTGAGGTAAATAAATGCGTAAAACATTTTTAAACCTCTAATTTTTGGGTTTGAAAATAAGAGGGCAAATTTCGTTATAAACATTTAGAGCTGAACCGGCCCTGTACATCCTATGAGTTTTTAACTTACAGATTATTGTTGCTGAAGACGAAACGAAGATTTATAAAAAAATAAAAAATTTCTACGACCAACTGAAGCCGAGATAGTTTTTGGGTTTGAAAATAAGGGGGCAAATTTCGTTATAAACATTTAGAGCTGAAGCGGCCCTGTACATCCTATGCGTTTCTAACTTACAGATTATTGTTGCTGAAGACGAAACGAAGATTTATAAAAAATAAAAATTTTCTACAACCAACTGAAAGATAATTGTTTTTTTTTTTCTTAAATCGTAGTGAGTTAATAAGTTTCTTATTTATAACAATTAAGAAATTAGTTTACAGTCATTGACTAAAGAAAGACTTATATTATCTTAAAATAAAAATTATTATAAAATATAATTACATTTAATTATTAAAAATTATTTTTAAAATCGGTGCTTTTGCGAGCGGCCGAATTTTGCAAATCACCCTGGCTCGCTTCAAATCCGCGCGCTCGGAAAATTTTTACGTAACTTGTATTAAATTTTGACAGAAAACAATTTATTAATTACCATTATAATATACAGTCTATTTACTAGCTACTGTATTTGTTTTCCTTGATAAACTTTTATATGTGAAATCTCATTTCTGAAGAAATAATATTACAAAAATGATACATACCTATATGAAATATAGAACTATATTTTTAATTTTTTCATTGTTATATAAATATAATAATAATGTTACTTCTTATTATACAATATAAAACTTTTTCTTGTAGTGACTATCCGTTTTGGATGTTGGCGACCATCATGGAAATCTGTACTTGCACACTAAATCGGTACTGCTGCTCTAAGAAGATTTGTAGTTGTTGTGTTGAACGACGACGTAAATTTTCTAGCAAGGCAATCCTTCGCCTTCCTGGTTCTCGGTTTCCTTCTACTTTTCCCTGCAAGATTAGTTGCAGCAGTTCATATATTTCGCTGTTCCTCATGATGTGACCGAGGTATTCGATTCTGGCTGTTTTTATTAGGGTTAACAGCTCTTATTCTTTTTAAATTCTCAACAAAACACCCTCATTAGTAACGTGGTCGCTATAAGAGATCTTCAGGATTCGACGATAAAGTCACATTTCAAAAGCCTCAATTTTCTTGTAGGAGGCGTCTGTGAGAGTCCACAACTCAACTCCATACAACAGTATATGAAATATATTATAACATCGTAATAACCTGATTTTTGTGGGTATTGATAAATCATAACATAATGAATAACTTAGCCATTTTTTTAAATGCAGATGTTGCTTTCTCTATCCTACCTTTCATTTTTCTATGGAATAGTCCCAATTTTCATTGACGTTAGTGCCAAGGTGGTGTAGGTATGTTTTTGTTCTTTCTATTTATTGACCGTTCACACTGGTTCGTCCAAATTGCTGTTTTTTCTTAGAGATCATCATACATTTTGTTTTCTTAGTGTTTAGTGAAAGTCCGTATCTCTGACTGACTTTTGTGATTCTGTTCATTTACTCCTAGAGGGTTTCAGAACAGTCAGCGAATACCACCGTGTCGTCTGCGTATTTTATATGTTCTTGATACATTCTCCGCGTTAATTCGAATTCCGCCGGCTTCAACGTCATACGTTTAACGTCATCTTCGACGGACCCCTGTATTTTAAGAATTATCAGTAATCAGTATTGCAATCAAACAGCGTATATCCAAGCAGAGGTAGGAGAATCCGACGTCATCAAAATCAAACCTGGGGTTTGAAAATTGCAATGATGGTCGCCAACATCCAAAACGGATATAGGCACTACAAGAAGAAAAAGTTTTATATTGTATAATAAGAAGTAACATTATTATTATTATATTTATATAACAATGAAAAAATTAAAAATATAGTTATATATTTCATATATATGTATGGTTCATTTTTGTATACTTATATTATTTTTCTATTCTTATTATTTCTTCAGAAATGAGATTTCACATAAAAAAGTTTATCAAGAAAAACAAATACAGTGGTAAATAGACTGTGTATTATAATGGTAATATTATTAAATTGTTTTCTGTCAAAATTTAATACAAGTTACGTAAAAATTTTCCGAGCGCGCGGATTTGAAGCGAGCTGGGCGATTTGCAAAATTCGGCCGCTCGCAAAAGCTCCGATTTTAAAAATAATTTTTAATAATTAAATGTAATTATATTTTATAATAATTTTTATTTTAAGATAATATAAGTCTTTTTTTAGTCAATGACTGTAAAATAATTCCTTAATTGTTATAAATAAAGGCACTACGATTTAAGAAAAAAAAAACAATTATCTCGGCTTCAGTTGGTTGTAGAAAATTTTTATTTTTTTTTTATAAATCTTCGTTTCGTCTTCAGCAACAATAATTAATCTGTAAGTTAGAAACTCATAGGATGTACAGGGCCGCTTCAGCTCTAAACGTTTATAAAGAAATTTGACCCCTTATTTCCAAACCCAACAATTATCTCGGCTTCAGTTGGTCGTAGAAATTTTTTATTTTTTTTTATAAATCTTCGTTTCGTCTTCAGAAACAATAATCTGTAAGTTAAAAACTCATAGGATGTACAGGGCCGCTTCAGCTCTAAATGTTTATAACGAAATTTGCCCCCTTATTTTCAAACCCAAAAATTAGAGTTTTACGCATTTATTTACACCAGAATATGAAAATATAACTCTTTAGAAGGAGATTGGATGTTTCATCAACTCTCTACGATTTTTTTTAAGTTATAGCCTTCGACATTTGACCTCTTGGGATGAACAATTTATAATATCTAAGCAACAAATTCGTTAATCTGGCTATACATTTTTTTATGTTTGGAATTGAAAGATCTTCATTTTAAAGCTTTAAAAAATAAAAAAAAATATTTGTACAATAAATAATGCAATTGTAAAAAACGGCCATTTTGGACCTTTTGCAGGCTGTTTTGCAATAACCAATAAACGAAATTAAACTTAACATGGCTCAAATTGTAGGTTTTTTAATTTACTACAACTTTCTATTAAAAAGTTTTTCTCTAAAATCAATATCCTAAGCTGCAAAATTAAAAATCTTTAAAAATTGCAAATTTAACAAATGAAAATTGCAATAAAAAAAAGCGCACAATATTTTTGGTTACATTTTAGTAGAAGTTATTCCTGGCATTGTCCTTTACAACACCTGATAAGTTTCAAAAATTTCTGAAATTGACCTATTTTTCACCCACAGCCTGGGGTACCATATAATCTGATGAACTTACTAGCTTTGAACAAACCGTCAATCTTTAGGATTCTGCTAAACTATGTTAAGTCGTGTAAATTGAAACTTTAAATTATAAAATTAGTCGTGTAAATTAATATGTGGTTAGTTTTAACATTCTGTGAACGTTTTAAATTTTCTCCATCTATGAGCATAAGCATCAGTAAAGCACTTTTAGATGCAATAAGGTTATTTATACAATTAAGGATTGAACCCCATCTAGATTTTACAGGAAGTTTTAATGATATAACTTGATTGTAGTTTTGAATTTTTTGTTTTTATTTATTTAAAATAGAAAATATACAGTTTCATTTTGATTTAAATCTGTCTCCTGCCATCCCCCGATACTAACGCTATTTCTAGGTATACCTGTTGTCAATGAGGCTATGCAAGAAGACAAATTTAAACCAAAACTTCCGTAGTTCTCGGTACAAAATAAAACTTTTTATACCGTAGTATGGTTAGAACACCCTCTAATGGGGAATAAGTGAAATGAACGTCGACTCGAATCGAGTCGACATTCATTTTTTTATTTACTATTTCACTTTTGAAATATTCCCATGCATTATACCTATACTACAATCACAATAAAGATGTAAATCAGGATTTACAATGTATGTTATAATTGTAAATCACAAATCATGATTTGCAAAGTTTATATGTTGTAAATCATGATTCGAGAGTACTCCTCGTAACATTCAAAGTGTCTTAGTTTGTTTATTTCTAGTGCATCTTTATTTTAATTTTAGTACATATAGCTTTAGGCATTTTTAGTATAAAAATAATGAATGTAATGTTCAAAACAATGTTCCTTTTGTACTTGCTTATGGTATAGGTTCACCGGCCGTGTGAATTAAATAGCGCTACTTCCATGTAAATTCAAATTACGTCACTGACTATGTCCAAAAGACCCTTCGAAATATTCTCAAAAGTTCTCTGAAATATTCTCGAGAATTTTCCATTGAAAGTTTCCAGGAATATTCACAGTAAGGAGACAATTTCCATTTTTTTATAGGCGGATTATCTCGGAAACTTTCCAATGTTCGTGAATATTCGCTTGGGCTCGCATCTCGCCTCACATCACTAGGCATAACAACGAACAAAAATTGCATCTTGATACTTATCTTTAACCATTGTGTTGCCCACCCATTACAGCTGCACCATTAGCTGCACAATTAGTTGCACGTAAGTTGAGTGTGGATGTAATGAGTTAAGACTTATACTCTGAACTGAAATTAATTTTCATCTTAGAAATTCATATATCCAATTGCATACATGCGAGCCATCACATGTATGCCGTCCGTACAAAAAGTGTAAAATATAATCCTTTACAAAAACCGATTTTGTACAAAACGTTGCTTGGAACCCTATGGTTCTCAACCCTCAATTCATCAAAGGAAAAGTCATATATAGGTACATATCTAGTAAATAAATATAATATATTATTTCAGTAGAAGCATAAATATTTAATAATTGTTTAAGTTAATAAAATAAATATTACATCTATATTTACATAATGTGACTACATTCATTGTTTCATAAAAAGGCAAGTTCAGTTACAGTGCAAATAAATGTTGAGTTTCAGGTAATTTTCCTCCAAAATTTAACCTTCCTACTTGTGGAGTACAAACTCTTCTCATTACTTCTTTAATTTCATTAACACTAATAGCCTGCTGGCTCATATAAACTTTGCTGTAATCTGGATTTCTTTCTTCAAACCTATGTTTTCCAGTAAACATGGTGGCTGTATAATACGAACCTGTTAAATGATTCAATGGGTCAGTTCCACATTTTGCATCCATTCTAACTAAAAGTGCATAATCAGTTATTTCAGCTACAGTTTGGTATGCATAGTAAGCTAAAACATCCAGGGCATCATCTTTAAACGTAATTTCCTTTCTTGGATCAACCCACTGTCTTAATTTATCCAAACTCCTATGAGATGTACCTTTGCTGTAAAAGGATGAGCATCGTGCCTTACAAAACTCGAGATATTTTTTCTCATCTAAAGCTTGTGATATTCTATCAGCTCTTAATTGTCTCTCATGTTTGATTTCATCTAATTCTGTTAAATTTGTAAATTCTTCAGTTTCATCAATTCTTTCAATGAACTCCAGTAATACATTTTTGGATGATTCTTCCAGATTTGAGTCGATTTCACTTTTGAACAGTTGTTTTTGATTTTGTTTGTTAATTAAATATTTTACGAATCTTCTCATTTTGTGTTTATTATGTCTCATTAAAAAGACTAATTCATGTCCCTTTAAGGTTTCTCCCTCTGAGTATTTCAGAGCTGCTTGAATAATTGTTCTCAATTGTTTTAGTACTATGCTTTCCACAAGCCTCACAGTTTCTGGGTTTGGTTTATGACTGTCACCAAATCCAAACATCATCATAGATATTTCATTGCAAAAGGTTACATCCGAGCCAACTTCCATTTTTGCACAAACCATAAACAATCTGGACTGGAATTTCCAGTGTATAGTGTCTGGAAACAAGAATCTAATTTATAATTTTCAATATTTCAATTTTCAATCAACTTTAACCTCTAATTTATTTGTTTTTGTTTATCGGTTGACATCTGTCACTGTTTAACTGTCATTTAAAGACCGTCGCTGCATGCAGGGTTGCCAGGTCAGTTTTTACTTTTTCAGTAGTTTTGCTTTCAAAAATCAGTAGAATTCAGTATTCTTTTTAGGCCATGTAAATACAGTAAAACCTGTGTTATCGGTCACCTGTCAAAATCGGCCACCTGTACTAACGGCCAGTTTAAAAAATCTTCATATTATGAAGATTTCCTTATTTAAATAATACCCCCGGCTGTGGGTGAAAAATAGGTCGATTTCAGGATATAATTCAGGAATTTTTGAAACCTATCAGGTGTTGTAAAGGACGATGCCAGGAATAACTTATACTAAAATGTAACCAAAAATATTGTGCGCTTTTTTTTATTGCGATTTTCATTTGTTAAATTTGCAATTTTTAATGATTTTTAATTTTGCAGCTTAGGATATTGATTTTAGAGAAAAACTTTTTAATAGAAAGTTGTAGTAAATTAAAAAACCTACAATTTGAGGTACGGTAAGTTTAATTTGGTTAATTGGTTATTGCAAAACAGTCTGCGAAAGGTCCAAAATGGCCGTTTTTTACAATTGCATTATTTATTGTACAAATAATTTTATTTGATTTTTTAAAGCTTTAAAATGAAGATCTTTCAATTCCAAACATAAAAAAATTGTAAAGCCAGATTAACAAATTTGTTGCTTAGATATTATAATTGTTTATCCCAAGAGGTCAAATGTCGAAGGTTATAACTTTAAAAAAATCGTAGAGAGTTGGTGAAACATCCAATCTCCTAAAGAGTTATATTTTTATATTCTGATGTAAATAAATGCATAAAACATTTTTAAACCTCTAATTTTTGGGTTTGAAAATAAGAAGGCAAATTTCGTTATAAACATTTAGAGCTGAAGCGGTCCTGTACATCCTATATGAGTTTCTAACTTACAGATTATTGTTGCTGAAGGCAAAAACGAAGATTTAAAAAAAATTTTCCACAACCAACTGAAGACGAGATAATTGTATTTTTTTTTTCTTAAGTATTTATAACAATTAACAGGTATCGAAAACGCGTTCCAAGATTGCGGCTGTAATTTTGAATATTTTTTCGAGATATTTGGCACACGTATTCGTAATATAATAAAGAATGGCGGTACAGAGCCCAATTTGAAAAATATATTAATATGTGGAAATTACTCTGTAATTAAATACAATATTAAAAAAACGAGCCTGTACCGCCATTAAGAAGAACAAAAAAATACACTTTCTTTAAATAAATTTTTTATCCTATGCCTAGATTTTGTGTCATTTTGGAACTACTAAAATTTTTTATTTCATTAGTAGTTCCAAAATGACACAAAATCTAGGCATCGGATAAAAAAGTTTATTTAAAGAAAGTGTATTTTTTTGTTCTTCTTAATGGCGGTACAGGCTCGTTTTTTTAATATTGTATTTAATTACAGAGTAATTTCCACATATTAATATATTTTCCAAATTGGGCTCTGTACCGCGATTCTTTATTATATTACGAATACGTGTGCCAAATATCTCGAAAAAATATTCAAAATTACAGCCGCAATCTTGGAACGCGTTTTGGCTACCTGTTGATCGCTATACTGTATCACCTTAAGAAATTATTTTACAGTCATTGACTAAACTAAAGAAAGACTAAAATTATCTTAAAATAAAAATTATTATAAAATATAATTACATTTAATTATTAAAAATTATTTTTAAAATCGGTGCTTTTGCTAGCGGCCGAATTTTGCAAATCGCCCGGCTCGCTTCAAATCCGCGCAGTCGGAAAATTTTTTACGTAACTTATTAAATTTTGCCAGAAAACAATTTAATAATATTACCATTATAATATACAGTCTGTAAAGTTAATGATACTCCATTGTTAGGTTATAAACTGTGTTCTTATGCTTCTACCAACTATATAAATAGCAGGCAATACTACTTTCCAACATATGGTGAATGTATTGCCTACTCTTCCTAAGTCTAAGTCTAACAAACAAAATAAAAGTTCACATGAACAGAAAACACAACCCAGATTAAACATATTACAACTACATCATATATTCTTTCAAGTACGAAGGTATACGAGAAGGTCTACCACTACGAGTATATTTTGTATTTCCTTCCTCTCCCCCAACATCACTACTTAATAAACACTTTCAGTCTCTGAGTAATCAGTAGTAGCTGTCGAGGTTGAGGGAAGTTCCAGATTTGAGTTACCGAATCTGGGATTTGGATTTACAGAATTTTTAGCAATTGGTATATAACTGTAACTCTGGGTTTTATTCCTATCTATAAACAAATCGTTTTTAGGATACTCTGCCGACTTCTCTTGACTAGTATTAAGAATTCTAATGAATTTTCTGTTTCTTACTATTTGTGTACCATTAGATAGCTTTATTCTATATGATCTAATATTAACTTTTTGTAAAATTTTTCCCGAATGCCAGAAATTGTCACCCGGTTTGATTTGTACTTTAACCCTGGAATTGATTTGCAAATCAGGAAGTTCTTTAACACCTTTTTTATCAAAATTAATTTTTTGTTTGTATTTATTATCTTCTAAAAATTTATCATATTTGGATGTGTTGAATTGTTTAGTTTTATCATTTGGCATTCGGTCCCTAAGGTCCCTATTCATTAGAATTCTTGCAGGAGTGTCACTATTATTTAAGGGAGTATTTCTTAAATCTAATAACGCTAAATATATGTCCTTGTTTTCGGCAGCGCATTTCTGTAAAGTTTTTTTAATTGTTTGAATTTGCCTTTCCGCGAATCCATTGGATTGTGGATATCTCGGTGATCTAGTTATATGAGTAAAATTCCAGTTTTTCGTGAATTCTTTAAATATATTACTTGAAAATTCTGGACTATTATCTGTCATTAGTTCTACAGGAATGCCTTGCCTGGAAAATATTGTTTTAAGTGCTAGTATTACATTTTCACTTGTTAAGTTTTTATTTAAATCAACAATCTCAAAAAATTTTGAATAATAATCACAAGCTATTAAAAATACACTGTTTTCAAAATGAAATAAATCACAACCTACTTTATACCATGGTTTTTTTTTCGTATGAATGAGGAATCATGGGTTCAGGCTTTTGTGAATTTTGAAAAGTTTGACATATATGTTACAGTTTAAAATCATGTCCTTTATTTGGTTGTTCATGTGAGGCCAAAAAAAGGATAGGTTCGCTTTATCGATACTTCTTCTCACACCAATGTGACTATAGTGCAGTTTTTCCAAAATTTCCTTTCTAATTGTTTTTTGGTACTACTAAAGTTTGGCCTTTAAATATTAAATCTTCTACTAAAGTTAGTTCATCTCTGTATTTGAAATAGGGTTTAATTTCTTCTTGTACTTGTTTAATACGATTAGGCCAAGGGGCCGTCCATTAATCACGTGATGTTTTTTTTGGCATTTTTTAACCCCCCCTCCCCATTGGTGATACATGGTGAGGTTTAAGACTTACCCCCCCCCCGCCCCTATATCACGTGTATTTTTTAGGATCTACAAAAAATCTATTTTTTTAATAGCTATTTATAAAATACACGTATAAGTAGGTAGATATTGTCCTTTTCATGAGCATTTTTCAGTGCGTAACAAATGATAGAAAAAAGGGTAAGTCCGTGATGATACACATTTATGACATTTATTCTAACATGACATTTTAGTTAAATCTGACAGTTGTCACATTTTATTTTCAATTTGGAATAAAAACAAATCAAATATGTTTCTTGCATTTATAAAATGGTATTTTCTTTGATTTGTATAGTCTTATAAATTATACAGATTATATTTGTAATATTATTATCTAATTAAAAAAAAATATTTTTTTATTATGGCGCCATCTATCGACAACTAGAATAGAATAATCACCGAACTAGAATAATTACCAAAGTAATCACCGACGTGCCTTTTTTTCTGTCATATACAATTTAATGCGTTAGAAAGAAATCGAAAAACTGTGACGCACTGAAAGATGATCATGAGAAAAGGAATAACTATCATCTAATTTTTTTATAAAAAAATTATAGAACGTTTGAGGTAGACAGAAAGGTTGCAGGTTGTTTTTTATTATTCTTCTTCTTAAGGTGCCGAGACCGCTTGTCGATCGTTGGCTCTCATGTTGTGCAGCATATTAACAATCATTGTCTTATTTACAGCCGCACGAAATAGTTCAGTGCTAGTTTTCCCAAACCATTGGCGTAGGTTTTTAAGCCAAGAAGTTGTACGGCGGCCCACACTTCTTTTTCCCATTATTTTACCTTGCATGACAAGGTGAAGTATGTCATATTTTTCTGGGTGACGCATTATATGACCAAAGTATTCCAATTTGCGCCTTTTAACCGTGTTCACTACTTCGCAACTTTTATTCAAACGTTGCAAAACCCTTTCGTTTGTGACTCTTTCTACCCAACTGATCTTCAGAATACGGCGGTAGACCCACATTTCAAATGCTTCTAGGTTTTTTAAAAGCGATTCTGTCAGTGTCCATGCTTCAACCCCGTAAAGTAGTACTGGGAATATATAACATCGGACCATTCTTATGCGAAGTTCCAAATTTAGATCATGACTGCACAGGATTTTCTTAAATTTCATAAAACTTGTTCTTGCTTTGGCAATTCTACTTTTTATTTCTGTACTAGGGTTCCAGCTTTCATTAATATGAGTACCCAGATATACAAGATTACTTACTCGTTCAATTGAGTCATTACCGATTGTTACGTTATAGTTATTATTATTTACGGGTGCCTGTTTACTAATAACCATAAACTTTGTTTTTCTTGCGTTGAGTTTGAGTCCATATATCGCGCAGAATGCCACCATTCGATTCAATAACGCTTGAAGATGTTCAATTGATCCAGTCAGCAACAAGGTGTCATCTGCGTATCTGATATTGTTCATAAGCATACCATTAATGAGTATTCCCTCTTTTGCGTTTTCCAAGACTTCATTTAAGATTGTTTCAGCGTAAAGATTAAACAACATTGGTGACAATATACAGCCTTGTCGAACTCCGCGCTTGATTTTTACTTCTTCAGAGCACTGATTCGCAACCCTAATACATGCAGCCTGGCCCCAATACAAATTTGCGATTATTCTAATGTCCCTACCGTCCAGACCGGTAGTTTTGAGAATATGTAGCATTTTTTCATGGCGAACTTTATCAAAGGCCTTTTCAAAATCAATCGCGCCGGTCAATATTATACATAAACATTATTTAATGTACGGTACCCTGGGATCACTAACGAGCAAGACTTTCTTCAACACCAATAACTGGATAAGCATCTAGCAAGTCAGTTGTTGGCACAGTGCGTTGTACTCGAGTCTAGATACCGAGCCGAGGATTAGCGGCGTGTAATTTGTGTTGCCTATATAAACTTCTTTCTTCTTCTTTTTTTTGTTTTTGGTTTCGCTGCAAGGCGATTACCAGCACGATTTATAAGCGATCTTGACGTAGTCTGGCTCTAAGCCATACCAAAATCGCTGACTATGTTCTTGTAAGGAAGCTTTTGATGAGGTGTGATGATTATAATTAAATGAGATTAATTGGGTCAGGTTCAGTATGATTAAAAATTAAAACATAAATTAAATGACAAATAGCAACATAATATAACACGGATACATATAAACAGTTGAGCCTTGCAATTTGTAAGCTTATTTTGTTAATTGCTAGAAAACGCATTGCAGTTTATAAGCTTATTTGGTTAATTGCAAGAAAACGCATAATTACATTGACTGATTCTTCCGTTAAAGAACTTAGAATATTGTATATAGAGAGCGGTGCGTGTTTTGAAGTTCATGGAAATAAATTTTGTGTATATATCAAAATTAGGAATCACATTAATCGGGCATTCAAAAAAGATGTGGTTTAGATCCTCGAGACGACCACATTCACAAAAAGGATTATCTTTTATATTCATTTTATACAGATGTTGTTTTGTTAAACAATGGCCTGTGCGCATTCTAATGATGGTGGTAGTGTGTCTTCTATTTCTATATGGAAAATTTGAATACCAAGGTTTTGTAGGAAAGAAGTCTTGAATTGTTTTGTATTGCGAAGTCTTCTTCTGGACTAAAGATTTCCATTTTTCTTGGTACTCTTTTGTAATTTTTCCTCTGATGATTGATAGGGCATCCTGGGAATTCAGTTGTACTTCCATGGGTACATTCAGGTCTCTTCCTATTTTTGCCAGTATGTCAGCCTGGGTGTTACCAAATATATTGGAGTGTCCAGGTATCCAGGAAAGGAGAATTTTGGTACCATTCTCATTGGCTGAAGATATAAGTTTCTTTGTTTTTAGGGCCCTTATATCTGCTGAAGCAGATATGTTACATGTTTTAATATTGGTTATTGCATTGAGCGAATCAGAAAATATTATAGCTTTCTTTAGATGTTTTGTAGTTGCGACTTCCACCGCTTGATGTATTGCTATACTCTCTGCTTTGCTTATGCTTAGAGCTCCAGAAAGTCTTGAGGAGAAATTATAATCAATACTCGGGATGCATATCCCAAAACCTACCCTTTCTTTGTTTTTTGAGGCATCAGTATATATAAAGGTATGGTCTTTCCCATATTGTTCAGTAGTCATAAGGAATTTTTCTTTAATCATCGGGTCATATTTTTTGATATTACAATTTAGAATTGGAAGTGGATTCATTAGTGTATCATAGTCTAATTCATAGCATGAAAAATTTGGGCTTTTGTATATTTTTTTAAAATATGGAAAAAAAAATTCTAATGCCGAAACCAAGTATGGTACATTATGCCTTGTATAAAAATTAGGATTGTTTATAAGTCTTTTACGTATTTCAATTAGGAGTAATATTATGGGATGATTCTCAATAATGATGATTTTACTTAAAAATTTAGAGGCTAACAATAATCTTCTATGTTCTAGGTCCATTTGGGCAGACTCTGCCAAGATTGCCAAATTTGGTGTAGACTTCATGCACCCCAAACATATCTTAAGTCCCTCAAAAAATACTGCATTGAGTTTGTTGTTGCATTTTTGTGATATTGGGTTGAATAGGAAGGAACCATAATCGAGGTGAGATCTGATCAAGGCATTAAAAACCATTAGGAGTGTTCGTGGGTCAGCTCCCCACCAGACTCTACATATTGCACGTAGGATGTTAATATTTTTCTTTGCCTTGAGTATAATATTGTCAACATGTAAGTCCCATGATAGATGCTTATGAAAAATTATGCCTAGAAATTTCACTTCATTTTTTAGAGGAATGGTTGTGTTGTTGATTTTGATTTCTGTTAGATTATCTCTTCGCCTACCCTTTGTGAACCATACAGCTTCACATTTGTCTTTGGATAAGGACAAGTCATGTTCTGCAAGCCAGTGTAATGTGTTTTCCAATTCTTTGTTTATTTTACTTACCATGCTTTGGATATCATATCCCTTAATATACAAAACCAAGTCGTCTGCATATCCACATATTTTAACTTCATTATTGCTAATACAAAACAATTCTGCTATATAAATATTAAACAAAATGGTACTTAAGGGAGAACCTTGAGGTAGCCCCTTAGTTGCCATGAAAGGTCCCAAAAAGTCACCATCATTAGATCTTGAATATAAAAGTCTGTTCTGTAAAATTTTGAACACAATATTATTTATTGCAGATGGAATATTTCGAAGTTTTAGTTTGCTATAAAGTTTGTATATATTGACATTATCATATGCTGCTTTGATATCAAGAAAGATGGCCAAAACCGATTGGGAGGATTCAAAGGCTTCCACAATTGTGGAATGAAGGAGGGTCAAGTTGTCAGCAGTGCCTCTTCCTTTTCTAAAACCTGTCTGATGGTTGGTGAATGAACAGTTATGTTCTAAGGACCAATCTAGGCGATTCTTGATTAATATTTCTAATGTTTTAAGCACACATGAGGATAAAACTATTGGTCTGAAACTACTGGCCAAGAGTGGATTTTTGTGTGGCTTTAAGATATTTATAACATTATGGTTTTTCCAATCTTCAGGCAGGTTGTCACCATTTAGACAATTATTGTAGATATTCAACAGAAAATGTTTAGCTTGTAGTGGTAGATGTTTTATCATAAGGTAAGGAATGTCGTCCATACCTGGTGCCGAATTTTTTTTATTATTTACAGCATTGTTAAGTTCCCAGATTGTGAAAGGGGAAACTTGCTCGTTTATATCGTCAAGCTCAAAATTTGGATCAATAAAAACTGCAGACATGTTCTGTAGAATTTCTGTTTTAATGTTATCTGCGGGGTTATGAAATGTCTGGCCGTAATTTTTGTTATTTGAGAATTTTTTAACTTTGTTCCAGACATAAGTAGTGTTAGATTCCTTATTTAATGATTCACAAAAGTTTATGAATTTATTTCTTTTTTTAATTCTGAGGTTTTGTTTAGTTTGGGCGATTATACGTTTAGCGTTTATATAGTTCTCTAAGGAAACAGATTGTTTAAAGTTTTGAATTGCCTGTTTGCGGCTTTTAATCCAAAGTGAACATTCTTCATCCCACCACGGATTTGAAGGTTTACCCTGTGTTCTACAGTTTTTATAGGGAATTGAGTTATCTGCTACTTGATTAACTACCTCCAAAAACTCATTGTAATTAGAGTTTACCGGTAAATCAAGCATTCCTGTTATCATCCCAGTGTGGAATGTATACCAGTCTGCTCTTTTAATATTTCTCATTTTGTATGTTTGTGTATAGATGCTATCATTTTTGTTAAACTCACAGTTGTTTATTATGACAAAGGTGGGGAAATGGTTGCTATTTCCACAATCTTGTATGACACCCCAAGTAGAACATAGAGCCATATTATTACTTGCTATGGCTAGATCTACAGCGCTAAGATTATTATTAGGAGGTTGAAACAATGTTGCTGACCCATCATTTAGGATAATTAATTCTTTATCAAAAATAAAATCATAAATATTTTTTCCTCCCTTATTGGTAGGACATTTATCCCATAGGGGATGGTGAGAGTTCAGATCACCTAGTATAATTAAGTTTTCTGTAGGTATGTTTTCTATTGTTGAGCTCAAGAAAGGAAGAGTTATGGCATTATTTGTATTGGAGTAAATGTTTATTATGTATAAGTTACCAATTTTTGTTGTTATGTATTGGATTTGGTCTGAGTTGTACTTCTGAATTGTAGAAAAAATAATAGATTTCTTGATACAAGTAGCTACTCCACCATATCCGTCATCTCTGTCCTGTCTGACAACATTATAATACTTCAAAGAAAAATTAAAATCTTGTTTAAGCCAAGTTTCATTAATAGCAATTATGTCAGGGTCTTCTTTGAAAATTAAGTTCGTTATGTTTTCCCTGTTTGATTTAATACTTCTAATATTCCACTGAATAATTTTTAATTTCTTTTTTGAATTCATGATTATGTGATTTGATATGTTTAATTAATTAAAATCAGAATCAGATTTATCCTCTTGGTCCATATAGGACTCTACGTTTAATCGGGAAAATAAATGGTTTTTAAGTAAATTTAAGTTTTCTGATGATGTATTACTAATAAAATTTAGGCATGAGTTTAAAAAGTCATTTGAAGAAAAGGTATCAATATTTTGAAAGTTTTGCGATGCACTGGATTGCCAGGCTTGATTGGAGTTTTGTGATGAATTAGCCGAGGTTCTTGATTTGAAAGGTTCTGAACGAGAAAATGAGCTAGTGGGGGAAGAGGTTGGCTTTTCTGGTCTTAATTGCTGTGTATATGTACTCTTTTCATTTGGTTGCTTATCTTGACGTTTTTGCACGACTCTCCGTTTGTTGTCGGAGTTCAGAACCACCTGTTGAAAGGAACGTTTTACTGTAGATGATCTAAAATTGTTTGTTCTTCGTTGCGATGGTTCTATGGTGTTAGAATTATTTGTACTGGTACTTGGAGTATTTTCTAATGGCCTGCTGTTATTTTTAAAATTTGGAAAATCTCTCGGGTTATAAATAAATTTATTATTTGAGATGTAGGATTTTGGAATGGCTTCACTTGCCTCAAAAAATGTCAAATTTTCATACGCCATCAGTTCTTTAATATTCTTTTGCCTTGTATATTCTGGGCAGCTCTTGTCAATAGATTTGTGAGAGTCCTTGCAGTAAAAACATTTTGTCATGCATACGTCTTCATGTTTGTTTTCCCCGCAATTAAAACATCTTTCTTTCCCTTTACAGTTTGTTTTTGTGTGTCCAAATCTTAGACAGTTATAGCACTGTGTCACTGGGGCAATATATGTGTCCACTAGTCTTGGTATGCCATAAAAAAACACAGTTTTGGGCATAAGAACGCCTCGAAATGTAAATAGTGTCGTACCTGTGGGTTCATAAGAAGTTACTCCATCTTTAATTACTCTTCTATTTAATCTTTTTATATGTAAAATTTCAATGTCATTTCCTGTATCGCAACACCGAAGAAGTTCTTTTTCATCAATATCTGTATCAATTTGTCTGACGATACCTTTGCAGGTTACGAAGTTAAAAGGTATATATATCTTGTATCCCTGATTTAGAAGTTGAGTGTTCTTAAGTAGCATGTTAGCCGAGTGAAAATTGGCAAATTCAACTGAAACTCTATTGAGTCCTTTACTATCTATTTTTTTAACGTCATTAAGTTTGAGGTTGAATATATCTCGAGCTATTTTAATTGTATTGAATGTGCCAATTTTTATATTCGGTATATTTGTAGATTCAAGATATACTACAAAAGGTCCATGATCTTTTTCGGACTATGTATTAACCTTTTTTTCTTCCTGAGAATTATTGTCGGAAGTCTGATTTTGATTTTTTTCGGAATTATTAGTCATTGCAATTTTAGCCGGAGAAGTATCAGGATAAGGGGGGACTGAGCCCCCCTTTTCCTCACTCATTGTAAGAAAAAACCAGTCAATGAAGTATTAATAACTAGAAAGCAAAAAGAAATAAAAAGAGCAAGCAAAATAGCATAAAAGAAAGCCGCTTAAAAAAAATATAAGCAAAAATGCTCAACTTACCTATATGCAAACACTTATAAGCAACAACACCGGCGGTTGTTAGCTAGGTTAAGACCCTAAACTAGTGGCAAACTTTAACTGCTGCAAAACAGAAACTGTTCACACCTCGAAAGCGTAATGTCTAGTTTAGAAATATTAAATTTTTGGAAAATATTTCTTAAATTTAAAATACGCGGTCTGACGTTTGGTATTTTATTTGACGGATGATTGTAAATGCTATATAAACTTGAATCGCGAATGTTTATTATTCAAAAAATTACAACTGTACAAATCAATGACATTTGTGTGCATTTTTTTGGCATGAAAGTTTAAACTTGGCTTATGTCTAAATTTATAGACGTTGCCTTTAAGCACTTTTAAAGGGGCAATTGCATCCAATTTGTCGGGATGCGAACTTTTTACATGTCTTTTTAAATCATGTTTACGTTTATACACGTTTCCGCATTCCAAGCACTTATTAATTATTTCCACACCGAACATTTTCGTTGTCAAGAAAATGAAATACCTACTCAAAAGCAAACACAAACACAGAACTGTGAACAGTAGAAATGATTGAATCGGAAAATTGATCTAACAGCTTCACTGTTCAATTGATAATTATACAAAGAGTCTACATTCTACCACATCCAATACTATTTTAATATTAAATATCATGCAACCGCAGTAAATATCGGTTTTTGCCTGAAAGGAGGAAGACCTAACCCTTCGGTCCAAACCTAACTTACGGGTATTAGAGTGAGAGAACCGCAGGGCGAGGTATTTGACCGCTGCGCGCAATCACAACCCACCCTTTTTATTATCACTAAACGGTCTTTTCAGCGTTTTAAATAACACTCAAGGCCCATTTCGTTGATTCAAGGTTATATAGGCAACCCAAATTACACGCCGCTAATCCTCGGCTCGGGATTTAGACAGAATATGCGTTGTTGAAGATCAACATCAGTTTCATCAAGCCACTCGGAGTCATTATTTTCGCGCACTACGCAGAGAATCTCTCGATCTACCATTCAATCGACGCGTGAGGATGCAGGAAGGACGAACATTGTTCATGTGCTAGAGTGTTATTGCTCAAATTCAGTTGCTTGTGACAAGTATTCACATGCGCTTTAGCTATTTTCTTTCTACAGAAGTCCAGTGCACACAGCTGACATGTCCTTTCAAAAGTATCTGATGGTCCTTCTGCAGGCTAGGGCACTACAGGTCATATAAATCAATTTGCCGAAGCCTTGATACGTTGGAGTAATTTCGAGAGACCGTCGCAGAAGTTGTCATGATGCTCTTGAGGCTCTGGAATATATAGGCCACCGGACGACTGCAAAATCTGGTAAGGAGGTATAACGAAGCGTTCCGAAAGATTGAATCGTATAGAACTCCGCATATTATATATCTAAAGCAAATATTGACTTTGTCACACATGCTTGCTATACCACTGCTGGGAAGACAGATCTGGAATAAAACTTTCAACAATGTTATCTGGCTTGACATACTCAGCTACGACGCCATGTCCGTCAATAACCATATTACTCCATACTTCTGAGAGAACTTCACCAGCCTTCTGAAAGTTCTTTTCAAGGTAATGATCTTTTGTTCTCCCTTGTTCATCCAAATGGGTTCCATAAGAATCATGCGGAATTGTAAGTCCAGATAATTCCCGGCTGAAAGCCGCCATTCTTCTCTCAACGCGATTGAACGCGCTATACCAGGTGCATTTGTAAAGATAAATATTGCTCTTGATCATGCTTGAAAAGTTTTGTAAGGCATGTTGAATACTTTTGAAGTATTGATACATGAGCTAAAATATTGAGTTTGTTAATAGAATAGTATAATATTTTGATCACCCTGTACAACATTTTGTAACAATAAACATATATGTTTGAATATGTCAAATACTCTATTGCTAAGATCCAAGAAGAAATGTGCCTCCGATTCTTACATAGATTCGTAGATATTCAGTGCCAAAACAACAGAATAACTCCCACCACTTTATCAATTCATTAGATAGTAGGTATAATACATAAAGCCCATATCGAAGACGGCAGACTGACCAGTATTTCTAAGTGGAAACATCTGGTGGTGCATTCAAAACAAAAGATCTGAGAGTCCTTTCTTATCTTAGGCACTTAAAATAATTTACCATGTAAAGTGTAAAGTATCCCGTGTCACTACAGAAATTTGGGTGGGTTTATTAGAATGAGAAATGATTTTTTTTATCAGTCACACCAATGCCACTTTCGATTTTTGTGTGCATTTACCGAAAAAATAAATACATGTAAAGCCACTTTTCAGTTGAGTTTCGGGCATTTTATTTAAAAAATAAATACACGTGATATTATTACTAGACCCCCCTCCCCCTTTTGTGATGTTTCGTGATTTTTTATGGAACCCTCCCCCCCCCCCTTTCGAGCCTCACGTGATTAATGGACAGCCCCTGTACAATAAATAACGCAATTGTAAAATACGGCCATTTTGGACCTTTCGCAGGCTGTTTTGCAATAACCAATTAACGAAATTAAACTTACCATAGCTCAAATTGCAGGTTTTTTAATTTACTACAACTTTCTATTAAAAAGTTTTTCTCTAAAATCAATATCCTAAGCTACAAAATTAAAAATCGTTAAAAATTGCAAATTTAACAAATAAAAATCGCAATAAAAAAAGCGCACAATATTTTTGGTTACATTTTAGTAGAAGTTATTCCTGGCATAGTCCTTTACAACACCTGATAGGTTTCAAAAATTCCTGAATTATATCACGTTTTTTCACCCACAGCCTGGGGTATAATCCAATAATACCAGGTCATATTATATACGGACTAAATTTACCTGTTAATAACGGCCAATATGTGTTGATAGATTTCAGTAGGTCAGTAATTGGAGTTAAAATCAGTAGGTCTACTGAAAAATCGGTAGACCTGGTAACCCTGCATGCGAGATGTCAGTTTCTTGTGTTATGGGAAATTTTGGACCAATCACGAGTCACAGATTTTCGATTTGACAGGTGGTATTCAGCAGTATTCAGTGCCGTCAGTGGTATTGAAGATTCAAGATTCAAGTAGAATTTTAAATAAAAATTAATAAAAATAAATTATAATAAGTAAATACTGTGGGTGCAGGGTGTGGAAGGGAAATGGAAATGTTAGTTTAGAAACTAGAAACATTCACAGTTCGCATCACAGTACATTTGGGTACATACACTCAATATTGCAATAACAGTTAAAATAATAATTATTGTTTATGAGATTTAAAACATTCTGTAGAGTATTGAGTTCGCAATTTTAGTTTTCTAAACACGCTGAAAACCTACAAAATCGGTGAGTTTTGAACCCCTTTAAAACATTCGCCTTGAAACATGCCCCTTTATTTAGAAACATTAAATAATACATCATTGTAGGATCACCATCTTGGATTGCATATAAACAATGAACATTGTTTGCTGCTGGACTGGTACCTGGGAACCTGGGACCACTAGGTACCACGTACCACATGGATATAGAATTATTACCATTGAATCAATGCAGTAAATAACTTTGTATATTTTCAATATATTTATTCAGTTTCTATGTCAAGCTATGGAATTCAAAGTTGAAATTAAAGAAGAGTATGTTGAAAACAACCAGAGAGATATAAAAAGCCAGCTGTCCACATCCATAGATCTGCAAAACTTCAAAAATGAACTAGAAGATAATTCAGGTAAGGTTCTCTAAACTATCTAAATCTAAGAGAGTTATTATTCATATTTCAATGGGCCAAATAATGATAAGAATGGGAGAGAATAGGCTACCAAAAAGAGCACTGAATGCTAGAATGCAGGGAAAGAGACTGGTTGGAAAGCCAAGAGAGCGCTGGGAAGACACAGTAAACAGCTATGCACAAGCCCTTTTAGGAGTCCGTGTATGGAGAAGAGCAGCCATAGACAAACAAGGGTAGAGGCAAAAAATAAAGGAGGCCAAGGCTCAATTTGGGCTGTAGTGCCGTAGAAGAAGAAGTATTAAATTTATTATGAACCACACTGTCTGCACTGGTCTTCGTGTTATGGCTACCGCTTCCTTTAGTACATTAAATTTGGAAAATCCTCATTTGAGAAGAGTAGTATAAATGTCAAAAATCCTTTTTTATTGTGTCAACTAAAAACTATCAATAATTAATAAAAAATGATAAGAAAAACCCTTGGATGAGAAAAGTGTGACCCTTGTTCTTATCCCAAAATGTTTATTATGATTAATTTAACAAAAATTCAATTTAAAAAAAAATGTTTAATAATAATATATCTATTCTTAACAAAAAGGTCGGCCAGACTTAGATAACCTTAACTTAGATTACTATTTAGATAATTTAGATAAGATATATTATGTTTATTTATGTTTTGTTTATATCATTTATATGTGCTTTGTTTGTATTATGTTTATATTATGTACTACTTACTTTGTTTCTGGCCGCATGGTCTTATCCTAAAGCCAATAAAAAAAAACTAAAAACTAAACTAAACTAACATAAGTGCTAATAACTCATAATGAGTTATTTGCATTACTTATACTCTTCAAGTTTAATCTTTTAATTTGGACTTGCAGGTTTTCCTGTAAAGTTTATATTTTTATTTATTTATTTATCATAAATATGGCATTTGACACATTTACATATATTTTGTATAAACCATAGTAGAAGGCGGTCATTTGCTTATATATAGTGGGGTTCCACCGGAAAAGAGAGCAGCTTCAGGAGTAGGTACTATAATTAAAAAAGAAAAAGTAATAAATATACAGGACTGGAAAGGCTGGTCAGAAAGAATAGTCGCTCTTGAGATGAAAGATGAACAGGGAGAGCCACAGACAATAATTACGGCATATGGACCCGATGAAAATGAGAAAAAAGAAGTCAAAGAAAAATTCTGGACAGACCTAAATATAGCAATAGAAAACAGTAAAGGGCGGATTTACGTCATTGGAGACTTCAACGGAAGAGTAGGAATCAAAGATGAGACAGTAACAGATGTAATTGGAAGGTACAGTGAAGAAGTGAGAAATGACAATGGAAAACGGTTAATAGAATTCTGCGTACTAAATAATTTAATAGCAACAAACACACACTACCAACACAAAGACATACATAAATTTACTAGGCAAGGACCAAGAGAATCAGAAAAGTCAATAATCGATTACATACTAGTAGAACGCGACAATCGAAAGGTAATTCAAGACGTTAGAGTCCGAAGAGGACCAGACATAAGTAGTGACCATTATTTGTTGGAAGCTAGAATAAAGAATAAAAACAAGAAACCCCAGGAACATACAAAAGAAAACAAAAGAAAAATTGAATACGAATCAATCAGAACTTACAAGCTCAGAAACAAAGAGATTGCCCTAAGATACAAAGAAATGGTTGATTTAGAAATAGCAGCTCTGGAAAATGCAAATGATAGTAACAACCTAGAACAAAAATGGCAATCATTTAAAAATATATTACTGGAAGCGGCGAAAAAAGTATGTGGCATTAGTAAAAGGAATGACAAGGTGAAACAAACAAACTGGTGGAATGCCGAAATAAAACAACAAGTGAAAACTAAGAAAAAACTTTGGAATAATTATTTAGGAAACAGAGAGAGAGAGAGAGAATATATGTTTATTGTCTAAGAAAAAATCTTGTTGACAAACACTGTTTAAGAGTTTTAAATAAATAAATAAAATTAAAATATGACTAAATATAAAATATAACACATAACACATTTACATTATATAACAACTACAAAATATGTAGTATTGTCAAAAATAAAAATATGTAGTATTGTCAAAAATAAAAAACAAACAAACTACAAGCTGTAAAACTAAATCACAAACAATAATGACAAACAAATTGACAAAAAAAAAAAAAAAAAAGAAAACAGTAAACAATTACAACAAATACAACGAGGCAAGAACTGCAGTAAGAGATATGATAAAAAGAGAAAAGGAAAAGAGTTGGCATCAATTTGGACAACAGCTGGAACACAATAGCAAAGAAAATCAAAAACTTTTTTATAGAACATTAAAATCTCTGAGAACAGACAAACCTAGTAAGGATATGAGAATTAAAAACAAAGAAGGAAAAATAATCACAGAAGAAAAAGAAATTATTGAAATATGGCGACAACACTTCCAAGAATTATTAACTACCACAAAAGAGGATAGGAATAAAGAAAACAGTAACGCGACAGGTAGTGAAGAACAGAGAACAAGCATCGAGATAACAATCGAAGATACAATAGAAGCAATAGGCAAACTTAAAAACGGAAAGGCACCTGGACACGACCATATACCACCGGAAATGCTGAAGTACATGGGAATGAAAGGCGTAAAACAATTAGCTGAAATATTCAAAGAAGCAAGCAAAAAAGAAACAATACCGAAGGACTGGGAGATAGGAGTAATAGTGCCGATATATAAGAAAGGAGACCACAAAGATTGTAACAACTATCGAGGAATTACACTGTTATGTTCTTCTCTCAAAGTCTATGAAACAGTACTAGAAAAAAAGCTGAGAAACTTTACAGAAACTACTTTAAATGAAGCACAGAGTGGCTTTAGAAAGGGACGAGGAGTGCAAGACCATATTTTCACTGTAAAACAAATAATTGAAAAAACGTTACTGTCTAAAAAGAAAGCATATATGGCCTTCATAGACCTGGAAAAGGCATTCGACAGGGTGAAACGACAAACTGTGTGGGACAGCTTGATAAGAAGAGGGGTTGATGATAAACTAGTTAAAAATCATCAAAAGTCTTTATAAGAGAAATAGGAACTACATAATACATAAAAACATGAAATCAACAGAATTCGAAACAACTGAAGGACTAAGGCAAGGAGGTGTCATGAGCCCAACCCTCTTCAACATCTTTATGGACGAAATCATGATAGAGTGCATACCACAACTAAAGAAATTGCATGTAGGGTACAGGAATCTCCATAGCGTAACCATTTCGGAATGTGCATTCGCAGATGATGTAGTAGTTATCTCAGAAAAAGAAGAAGACCTGCAAAATAACCTGCAAGCATGGAATCACGCATTATGTAAACAGGGTATGAAGATAAATACACATAAGACGAAGACCATGGTAATATCGCAAGAACCAGTCGTAATAAATATGCAAATTAATAAGGAGGCAATAGAACAAGTAAACCATTTCCAATACATGGGCGTTACAATCGAAAATAATGGAAGGCAGGACAAAGATGTTGAAGAGAGGATAAGTAAAACATCAAAACTATTTCATGCAATAAAAAATAGCTTCTTAAACAAAAAGGAAATCACAAGAAAAACCAAACTAACTGTATTCAACACCATATATAGACCAGTGCTCACATACGGCTGTGAATCATGGATACTAACTAGAAAACTAAAAAGCAAGATACAAGCCCTAGAAATGAAGTATTTACGAAGAGTTAGAGGAGTGACAATGAGAGACAGAATAAGAAGCACAGATATATGCACAGATCTTAAGACGAAATCTGTACTTGAGTATATTGAAGAAAAACAACTAAGTTGGTGGGGACACATGAAAAGAATGAAAGACAACATACCGGTGAAGAAAATATGGGAAGCCAGGATACAAAATAAAAGAAGTAGAGGAAGACCTAGAGAAGATTGGGATACAGTAGTCGCTAAAATCATCCAAAGGAAGGGGAAAACAATAGCAGAAGCAAGCCGATTAGCATACAATAAGAAACAATGGTCAACTAAACAATGAAAGACTAAATTATTACCGAGGGCCGAAAGTCCCTTAGAATAAATAAAAAGTTTATTTTGAATGATATATTTGAAATTAAAAATCACACTAAATTTTCTCTTAGTTTTTCACCCCTGTAACTTATTAAAATAAACATTATAGAAGTTCTCAGGGACTTTCGGCCCTCGCTAATAACGTGATCTTTCATTCTGCGTTTAAATTTTTAAAAAATACTTATTAGTTTTCTCAGGATTCGAAAAAAAATAAATCCCCATTTGAATAGCATTGCAGCCGAAAATACGTACCGATCCTCTTAATTGGTATAAAGGCACTACGATTTAAGAAAAAAAAACAATTATCTCGGCTTCTGTTGGTTATAAATCTTCGTTTCGTCTTCAGCAACAATAATCTGTAAGTTAGAAACTCATAGGATATACAGGGCCGCTTCATCTCTAAATGTTTATAACGAAATTTGCCCCCTTATTTTCAAACCCAAAAATTAGAGGTTTAAAAATGTTTTACGCATTTATTTACATCAGAATATGAAAATATAACTCTTTAGAAGGAGATTGGATGTTTCACCAACTCTCTACGATTTTTTTTTTCAAAAAGTTATAGCCTTCGACATTTGACCTCTTGGGATAAACAATTTATAATATCTAAGCAACAAATTCGTTAATCTGGCTTTACAATTTTTTTTTAGTTTTGGAATTGAAAGATCTTCATTTTAAAGTTTTAAAAAATAAAAAAAATATTTGTACAATAAATAACGCAATTGTAAAATACGGCCATTTTGGACCTTTCGCAGGCTGTTTTGCAATATCCAATTAACGAAATTAAACTTACCATAGCTCAAATTGCAGGTTTTTTAATTTACTACAACTTTCTATTAAAAAGTTTTTCTCTAAAATCAATATCCTAAGCTACAAAATTAAAAATCGTTAAAAATTGCAAATTTAACAAATAAAAATCGCAATAAAAAAGCGCACAATATTTTTGGTTACATTTTAGTAGAAGTTATTCCTGGCATAGTCCTTTACAACACCTGATAGGTTTCAAAAATTCCTGAATTATATCACGTTTTTTCACCCACAGCCTAGGGTATAATCCAATAATACCAGGTCATATTATATACGGACTAAATTTACCTGTTAATAACGGCTAATATGTGTTGATAGATTTCAGTAGGTCAGTAATTGGAGTTAAAATCAGTAGGTCTACTGAAAAATCAGTAGACCTGGTAACCCTGCATGCGAGATGTCAGTTTCTTGTGTTATGGGAAATTTTGGACCACTCACGAGTCACAGATTTTCGATTTGACAGGTGGTATTCAGTATTCAGTGCCGTCAGTGGTATTAAAGATTCAAGTAGAATTTTAAATAAAAATTAATAAAAATAAATTATAATAAGTAAATACTGTGGGTGCTGGGTGTGGAAGGGAAATTGAAATGTTAGCTTAGAAACTAGAAACATTCACAGTTCGCATCACAGTACATTTGGGTACATACACTCAATATTGCAATTGCAGTTAAAATAATTAGTGTTTATGAGATTTAAAACATTCTGTAGAGTATTGAGTTCGCAATTTTAGTTTTCTAAACACGCTAAAAACCTACAAAATCGGTGAGTTTTGAACCCCTTTAAAACATTCGCCTTGAAACATGCCCCTTTATTTAGAAACATTAAATAATACATCATTGTAGGATCACCATCTTGGATTGCATATAAACAATGAACATTGTTTGCTGCTGGACTGGTACCTGGGAACCTGGGACCACTAGGTACCACGTACCACATGGATATAGAATTATTACCATTGAATCAATGCAGTAAATAACTTTGTATATTTTCAATATATTTATTCAGTTTCTATGTCAAGCTATGGAATTCAAAGTTGAAATTAAAGAAGAGTATGTTGAAAACAACCAGAGAGATATAAAAAGCCAGCTGTCCACATCCATAGATCTGCAAAACTTCAAAAATGAACTAGAAGATAATTCAGGTAAGGTTCTCTAAACTATCTAAATCTAAGAGAGTTATTATTCATATTCCAATGGGCCAAATAATGATAAGAATGGGAGAGAATAGGCTACCAAAAAGAGCACTGAATGCTAGAATGCAGGGAAAGAGACTGGTTGGAAAGCCAAGAGAGCGCTGGGAAGACACAGTAAACAGCTATGCACAAGCCCTTTTAGGAGTCCGTGTATGGAGAAGAGCAGCCATAGACAAACAAGGGTAGAGGCAAAAAATAAAGGAGGCCAAGGCTCAATTTGGGCTGTAGTGCCGTAGAAGAAGAAGTATTAAATTTATTATGAACCACACTGTCTGCACTGGTCTTCGTGTTATGGCTACCGCTTCCTTTAGTACATTAAATTTGGAAAATCCTCATTTGAGAAGAGTAGTATAAATGTCAAAAATCCTTTTTTATTGTGTCAACTAAAAACTATCAATAATTAATAAAAAATGATAAGAAAAACCCTTGGATGAGAAAAGTGTGACCCTTGTTCTTATCCCAAAATGTTTATTATGATTAATTTAACAAAAATTCAATTTGAAAAAAAAAGTTTAGTAATAATATATCTATTCTTAACAAAAAGGTCGGCCAGACTTAGATAACCTTAACTTAGATTACTATTTAGATAATTTAGATAAGATATATTATGTTTAATATGTTTTGTTTATATCATTTATATGTGTTTTGTTTGCATTATGTTTATATTATGTACTACTTACTTTGTTTCTGGCCGCATGGTCTTATCCTAAAGCCAATAAAAAAAAACTAAAAACTAAATTAAACTAACATAAGTGCTAATAACTCATAATGAGTTATTTGCATTACTTATACTCTTCAAGTTTAATCTTTTAATTTGGACTTGCAGGTTTTCCTGTAAAGTTTATATTTTTATTTATTTATTTATCATAAACATGGCATTTGACACATTTACATATATTTTGTATAAACCATAGTACATAGGTTCACAAACCCACATCTAGCTTATTTATATAGTCTACTGAATCTGGAGTCACCATTAGGAAATCCTCTGGCATGATATGATCTTGTGGGACACTGTTATGTGATGTGACAGATGGTTTGTGATTGTCCACAGTCACAGAGTGGGGACGTTGTTTACACCATTTGTACATTATGTAACCACATCTGCTGTGTAGGGTTCTGATTTGGTTTAGCAAAGTCCATGTGTTGCGTGGTAAATCAAATCCTGGTGGAGTTTGTGTGAAGCAGGGTAAGCTGCTATTTTGTTGTTCCATCCATTCTCAAGTCAATGTGGTAGTTAAGTTGAACTCATTTTCTACAGCAATATTTGGTAGCATCTATATCTTGATTGATTGGCAGGATCTCGTTATGAATTATCTTTCTGTATTCACTAGTGAGGGAGTGTCTCGGGCATCTACTTTGTGTATAATATGTGAGGCTGAAGAGCAGTATTCCGGAGTTGAGAAGACAAGGCCCAGGCAGATAATCGCAAGGTGAAAGCCAATGCTCCTCATGTTGTACCAGACAGCCTCTGGATTAGTGATGTAAAATTCCTGGGAATTTATTCTCGAGGGAATATTATATTTTGGGAATATTCCCAAAATCCATATCCTCCCGGGAATTTTTGGGAATTTATAATTTACACCGAAACTGATTTAAAAATAGTTATTTATTATATTAAAATTGTTGGATTCATATTTTAATATGATAAAAATTATGCAGAGAATCAAATAATAGGTGGCAGATAATAGAATGTACTTGGCCAAGATTTTGGTGGTCTGATATTGGAATCTGTTTATGCTGAATTTGCACCAGATTTGGTCAGGGTCAGATCAATTTCTTCATCTACCTCAATAGAGAGAGGTTTACTGGCATTCCTTGATGTCAGTTTAGAAGCAGTTCTAGTACTTGTAGTAACACTAAGAAGGCTTTTTAGGTCTGCAGGGCATTTCAAAGACTTCTTAATATTAGTCAAAGTTTTTAAAAATATTTTTAAAAGATATTTAATTAAAAACTTATTGGACCATTTTCCTGGTAACACCTACATGGCTTCTAAAAATTGCAAGCCAGATGGATGCTGAAACGAAGAAGACAAGAGGGAATTCTAAAACTTGCAATTCACGACCCCATCTGTTCAGAGTGGTAAATTCCAACAGAAAATAGACCTATGTTACTCAAAGGAGTAATACTAATATAAAATAAAAAAATAAATAAAAATGTATACCATTTTTATTCAGTTAAAATGTGAAGCCAAAACTGTCTTAATTTTTACTTAGTTCAGAGAGTGCAACCAGCACTATTATCAACGATTTCACCACTTTTAGTGGTTCTTCAGAGAATGCATAGGTTGCTATCTCTGTCCCAAATAGAAATTTTCGACTCTATTAGTCCACTCATTGCAACTGACAAGATGGTAGTAGGTGCGTAGCGGCATCTGCTAAATAAAAGACAAAGTTTTCATCCTAATAAAAATATTTAAAAATATTTTCAAAAAATATTTAATTGAAAACTTATTGAGCCATTTTCTTGGTAACACCTCCATGGCTTCTAAAAATTGCAAGCCAGATGGATGCTGAAGCGAAGAAGACAAGAGCACCTGAATAAAAATGGTATACATTTTTATTTTATAATAGTATTACTCCTTTGAGTAACATAGGTCAATTTTCCGTTAGAATTTACCACGCTGAACAGATGGGGTAGTGAATTGCAAGTTTTAGAATTCCCTCTTGTCTTCTTCGCTTCAGTATCCATCTAGCTTGCAATTTTTAGAAGCCATGAGGGTGTTACCAGGAAAATGGTCCAATAAGTTATCAATTAAATATCTTTTAAAAATATTTTTATTAGGATGAAAACTTTGACTTTTATTTAGCAGATGCCGCTACGCACCTACTACTATCTCGTCAGTTGCAATGCGTGGACTAATAGAGTCGAAAATTTCTACTTGGGACAGAGATAGCAACCTATGCATTCTCTGAAGAACCACTAAAAAGTGGTGAAATCGTCGATAAGAATGCTGGTTGCGCTCTCTGACCTAAGTAAAAATTAAGACAGTTTTGGCTTCGCATTGCAACTGAATAAAAATGGTATACATTTTTACTTCTTAACATGCTTTTCCATCTTATGCAGAACTTTTTATTAAGAATTTTTTTTTTCGTAAAATTAATAATAAAGGAGTTATCAGAATTAAAATAACTGAAAATAATTTTATTATATTTATTAAGCTCAACAGGCCGTGAAGGCCTAGGGCTGAAAGATTTAATTTTTCCTTACAATTACTATTACATATTTATATATAATGCTATATCCTATACTACTATAATATATACAATATTACATTTGTTTGTATAAAACACTTAATACTACACTTAACATTATAGTCTTTCCATACATTTCTTCACCACTTCCTTCCATTGTTTTCTGTCCAAAGCTTTTTCTTTCCAGTTTACAATATTACTTTGTTTTAAGTCTTCATATACGCTGTCCTTCCATCTCCTTCTTGGTCTTCCTATTCTTCTTTTTTGTATTGGCTTACGTAATAGAACCATTTTTGGCATTCTCGCCTTTCCCATTCTTTCTATGTGTCCTAAGTATCGGATTCTCTGTGCTTTGATTGCCGTCGTTATTTTTGGTTCATTATATAGTTCTTCAAGTTCCTTATTATTTCTTCTTCTCCATTGACCGTCTATTTTCACGCCTCCATATATTGCTCGTTGTATTTTCCTCTCCCATCTTTCTAAAAGGTCTATTTCTGATTTTTTAAGCACCCATGTTTCACATGCATATGTAGCTGTAGGTCTGATAACTGTTTTGTAGATTCTTATTTTTGTTTTTCTTGACACATCTTTGGATTTCATTAATGGACGCAATGCTCCATACTTTTTGTTTGCTTTTGCTATTCTTGCTTTTATTTCCCCTTCCCCATGTCCCTTTTCATCTACTTTTACACCCAGGTATGTAAATTCTGAAACTCTTTTAAATGCGCATACATTTTCTCCTTCTATCTCCAATGTGAAATTGTCTTCATTTTCTTTATCTGTTTCTCCCATTATCATGTATTTTGTCTTTTCCTTATTTATGAGAAGACCAAAAGGTTTGGCTTGTTTTATTATATTGCTCATTAATTTTGTTAGCTCTTTCTTACTTGTCGATAATAATGTTAGATCATCTGCGAATGCAATACATTGGTGGCCATTTTTAAAAATCGTTTCCTGTGTGCTTATTTTACTTTTCCTGATTATTCCTTCCAGTATTACATTAAAAAGAGTCGTTGATAGTGGGTCTCCTTGTCTTAATCCTTCCTTTGTTTCAAAATTATTTGATTTATGTCCCTTCCATGCTATTTCGTTTGTGGAGTTATCCATAGTCATCTTTACCATCCTGACGATTTTACTTGGTATGCCCATTTCTTTCATTAGTGCGTACATCTGTTGCCGCTTTACCGTATCATAGGCCTGTTTAAAGTCGACGAACAGGACGTATACTGCTATTTTATGTTCGTAGCACGTAGTTTGGATTTCTTTTAACGCAAATATTTGGTCTGTCGTCGACCTATTACTTCTGAATCCTGCCTGATATTCGCCCAATATCTTTTCCGTGTATTGATTCAGCTTTTTTCTTAAGATGTTTGTCAATATTTTGTACACGACTTCTAGCAACGCGATACCTCTATAATTTTCACATCTCATTTTATCACCTTTTTTATGTATGGGGCATATCCTTGCCCTGGTCCATTCTCCTGGCATTCTTTCTGTTTCCCATATACTTTTTATCAGGCTATGTATCTCCTTGTGTAGTCTTTTTCCTCCTGCCTTTATCATTTCCGCCGATATTTCCGTTATTCCTGGGCTTTTATTGTTTTTTAGCCCTCTTATTTCATTTTCTATTTCTTCCCTCGTAGGTGTTTCTATTACTATATGGTCATCTTCAATTTCCTGGATTGTTCCCCTTTCTTCTTCGTTTTTGTTTAAAAGTTGTGTAAAATAAGTTTGCCAATTTCTCATTATTTCCCCGGGTTCATTTATTAATATTCCTTCCTCATTTTTCATATATGGGTTATGTTTCTGATATCCCCTTTCCATTTTTCTTGTTTCCTGGTAAAAGGATCTTATTTCCTTTTTTTGGAATTTTTCCTCTATCACTTTGAGTTTTTCTTCGTTGTATTTTCTTTTTTTATTTCTGCATGTTCTCTTCATAATTCTCTTCAATTCTCTATATTCTTGTGTGCTAATGTCACTATTATTTCTTAAGTTTTTTATTCTTATTTTTCTAATTTCTTCTGCTATTTTTTGACATTCCTCATCATACCATTCTTTTGCTTTTTGTTTTCTATTACCTTTAATTAATATTTCTTTACTGGTGTTTAAAACTGCTTCTTTTATGCTTTCCCACTTTTCTTCCGGGTCTAGTGTTTCTGGTTCTTCGTTTAGTCTGCTGGTTATTTGTTGTTCGTACTTCTTCTGTGTCATATTATCTTTTAGTATTGCTGTGTTGAATTGTTTTTTGATTTCTTTGTCCCTTTGATTGTCTTTCTTTATATTAGCATTTATTCTATAGGCTGCTCTTACCAAAAAGTGATCTGAGTCACATTCCGCTCCTCTCATACTTTTTATATTTATTATATTATGGGCGTGCTTCTTCTCTATTAATATGTGGTCTATTTGATTTATTGTCCTTTTGTCAGGGGAAATCCACGTTCCTTTATGTATATCTTTTCTGCGTTGGTATGTGCTTTTTATTACCATTTGTCTTTCTGTGGCAAAACCTATAATTCGTTGACCATTATCATTTGATACATCGTGTTTACTGTATTTTCCTGTTATATTTTCATATATATCCTCTTTTCCCACTTTAGCATTGCAGTCTCCCATTACTATTTTGATATCAAATGCTGGTAATCTGTCATATTCTCTCTCTAGTTGCTCATAGTATGCATCTTTGTCTTCTTCGGTGGCGTCTTCTATTGGTGCATGTACATTTATTATGCTTATGTTTCGTTGATTCCCTTTTAACCTGATTGTGCACATTCTATCTGATATCGGCTTGAAATTCATCACTCTGGTTTTCCATCTTTTCTGTATGATAAAGCCTGTTCCTAGCAATCTGTTTTTCCCCCCACTTTTAAAAAATACTATATCATCTATTTCTACTATTTCTGTGTCTAATTGTTTTGTTTCTTGTAAAGCTAATATATCTATTTCATATCTTTTTGTTTCTCTAATTAATTCTTTAAGTTTTCCCGTTTCATAAGTGCCTCTTACGTTCCATGTTCCCAAATTAGTTTTCATTTTCTTGTTTTTAATCCCAATCGTCTCCTTGTCCATTGCCGTTGTTGCTACCGTTTCATTTACGTCGTTTAGTTTTTTTGGTTTCTGTTTTGGTTTTCTATTTTTAAGAGTTGTTGCTGATGTTTATTCCATGTCCATACCTCCTCATTTATTTTTATTTTTTGAAATCCTACCTTGACGTTTTTTCCTTCCAATTTAGCCTCTTTTGCCTTCGTTCTGATTTTACCCTGTATCATCCGTTCATTTTTGTCCATGTCGTCATTAATATATATTTCTTTTCCCTTTATGTCTCTCAATTTGCCTTTATTTTTCATAATTTCTTCTTTGTCCGTTGCATTTTCGAGCTCAATCAAGCAGGATTTACTTCCAATTTTTCTTGCGCTTTTTATTTTTGTCTCAACTTTTAGTGCATTGCATAAAAAATCTTGGACGTTATCTTTTGTTATGTTTTGATCGTAGGTATCCATATCTACTCCCTGCAGTATTATATTATTTCGTCTTTTGTCCTTTTCCATTCTGTCTATTTTATTTTCCAATTCTTCCACTTTTTGTTGGGTTTCTCTGTTTTCCTGTTTCAGCTTTTCATTTTCTTGTCTGAGTTCCTTCATTTCCGCTCTGTACTCTTTTTGTTCTTCTCTTAGTTCCCTTATTTCCATTGTGATAATATTTAGGCTCTCCAATATTTTTTCTAGTTGCCTATCATTCCCAGGCGACCGATGTACTTTTTTACTTCTGCTATCGTCTGCCTCATCTTCCGATTCATCTCCTCTTTTTCTTGTCTTTTCGTCCACACTATACTCGTTCTCAGCCATTTTGTACGTAGCGTTAACTGGGCACACCCGTTTCAACCACGCGGAGGTATGCCCAATTATCCACGCACCAAAATTGCTTTTGTTTTTCGGCAGGTGTTTCTATTTTTTTTAAATCCGGCAACACCGCTTGAAATTTGACCAGCGTTCGCCAGTGTTTATAAGCTTATCTGTTAGCTGTTAACCTCACTTTTATTTGTCCGTTTAGTATTTTATACTATTTTTTACCGTTTTTACTTATATTATTCTTGCATTAGGTAGGGCACAGTTTATACCTTTCCTTTTTCACTCACTCAGCATTCAATGTTCGCTGCACCACGCGAAAATAATTTTAGTTATCCATAATTTTTCAAAATAATTTTTTTTTTCAATTAGTAGGATATAATTGCATATAGTTTTTAATTCCAAACAACTTTTCATAATAGCAATTTTCAATATTGTGAAAAATAAAGCTACTTTACTCTTGAGTGAAAATCAAACTTTTTGAGATACCTCGTATAATATTCATAAAACTTGATAATTGATGGTTGAATCTTAGGTTTTGGACCATGCAGAGCTTTTATGAAGAATAACTTTTTTTCGTAAAATTAATAATAAAAAAGTTTTCCATATGGATACAACTTACAGGGACATACTGTATATATATATGTATATATATATATATATATATATATATATATATATATATATATAATTGTTAATATGTAATGACTGTTGGAATTGTAATAAAAATTTTTTTGGGGAATGCAGTCAATAAATTTTTGGGCTATTCAGTGAAACACTTTGAACTTATTAGTCGAGCTTTCGAAAATTTTATTTTCTTTATCAAGACTATCTACAAATAAAAATGTTTAAATTTAGATAAAACTCAAAAATAAAACTTAACTTACTGCTCGTGGTTACAAATTAATAATTATACAACTTATATAAAAACATGAAAATTTCTTAAAAGTAATATGTAAACGTAAAAGTTTTGATAGTATGTCAATTCGACATCACTCAAAAAAATGTCGTTGGACTACTATAATAATTCGATGGGTTGGGAAAGAAATTAATGACATAATTTGTTGTAATTTATGATAGAAGAAATAAAAAAAATATATTTTAGGTAGAATTATTAGTAATATTTCAAAAAATTTTAATAAGACAAAATGTTATTATAAATGATACTTAATTTATCAATGTCAGATCTCTTATTAATGCAATTTGATTTTTTTATCCAAACCATTTCTTTAAATTCTCTTTTGCGTAAATTAATTTCCCTTTCTAAAATTGTGGTTTCTTGAAACATGAAAACATGATCATCATTAATCACACGTTCTGCCAAGGCACAAGATGGGACATTTCTCTTAATATCACTTTTGTGTGAAGTTAATCTAAGGGATAAATTCCGTGAGGTTTGACCAACGTAACATTTAGTTTTATCTAAATTTAAACATATATATATATATATATATATATATATATATATATATATATATATATATATATATATATATATTAATTTTTGGTAAATTTATTATCTATTTGTTCAGATGCCAACACTATAAACATCATGTACATTTAACCCATTAGTTCCCAACGTTGCGAATACGTAACATTTTTACTTGAATTTTTTTTTAATGTATCACTACTTGGAATAACATTTATTGCTATATTTTATTAAGAATAAAACATAAAGTACAAATCTAATAAAATATTTTGAAATATTTAAAACAGTATATACAGGGTGCGCCAAACCTCTGGTTTTCTTTGATTACAGCTAAATTGTGGGATATACAAAAAAATGTTTTTAACAAAATTAATGTATATCAAAGCCGTCTATAATATAAAATTATTTTCGATTATACAGGGTGAGTCAGAACGACGCACAGTGGTCCAAAAACCTGAAAAGATGGCCAAAATATGAAAGCGTTTTTTGATTTGTATGAAATTAGGCATCCAGGAGTTTTTGAGGTCGCTAATTACGAGTCCGAACTCTGATTTGCAAAAAACAAAATGGCGGATGTAATATGGCGGGTTTATGTATTTTAAATGTATGTAATACCGTCGAAATTTGATATCCGGGGTTTTTGTGGTTGCTGATTACGAATCCGAAATCGAAATTTCAAAGAACAAAATGGCGAATGCAATCCGCTAATTTTTTATTCCAACGTTAAATTCGATTATTAATTATATGAAAGTCAAAACTAATTTTTACTTTATTTTTCAACAATACTGTACCTGACCCTTTTATCTACGATTTTACGATACCATACTGAAATAACTAAAGATCTACAGTCATAACAACTACTTGAATGTTGCGGCATGATCTGTTTAACCTGCGTTGTTAACAATTCATATTGAAACACAGCACAGAACGCTTGTACAAAAAATTCTAGCAGAACCAAAGGGGCAGATAGTGGTAGCTAATTTTTTTGAATCTTAAAGAGAGAAATATAAGCTAAAAGATGATTGTAGTAACGTCTTGGAATTCGATGGAATACATAACTATTTGCCTATCTGAAAATTTAATTTTTTCAAAATATATACTTTCTTATTACTTAACTTCAACTTAAAATCTACTAAATATAACACATATACAAATATTTTGATATTATCGGCTTTTATTAAACATGGCTCCACGAATATCCTCCATTTTGCAGAATTGAATTTGCACACTTCGTTTTCGAGATACACGCACAAGACTGCGTATAAAATATTCTTTATTCTTAACTGCGCTTTTGTTCTGTACGAATGTCAACTTTGAACTGAACTGGAAATTCAGATATAGGAGATATAGATCTAGGGTTGCCAACACTGAATGGGGAATTTAATTCTCTTTTAGAAAATGTAATAATATTGTCGAAACGTTAATTTTTTTTTGACTTTTGGCCAGCTTTTCGGGTTTTTGGACCACTGTGCGACGGTACGAACCAAAGTTGTATTTTTTTAAACGGAACATATTATATTAAATCATTTTTGAATATATTTTTTTAAAATATTAATAATTTATATAAGGTATTATAGGCCTAAAGTTAATAATTATTTTCGAAATATTTACACTTTTATTGAGAAAAATGGTAATATTCAAAGGGCTGTGAACTAGGCTTTCAAGATAATAAAAATTTAAATGACATGTCAAAGCTTTTTTAGTATACTGTTATTTTTAAATAAATTAACATATTTGACATATAACCATAAAATATACACTGTGATCACTATTTGCAAATACAAAATTTTCTCATTTTTTTTTAAATAGGACACCCTGTATATTATTAATGCCTTTTGTAGTAAATATTACAGCCTTTCTTTTGGCATAAGGTTGTATGTACCTAGCATGTTTCTTTTTGTAGATATTTTAAAAAAACTATAGATTTTACGTTTTTGCGGATTTTTTATTAAAAAATTTTTTTTCAAAAAAAATAATTATAATCTGGTTTTAGAAATATACATTAAAATATCAAATATTAAAATAAAAACGTAATTAAAGATTAAAATTAATCGTATACTAGTACAATTCAATTGAATTTAATAACTTAAAATTATTTTACAAAAAATATTTTACCATACTAATGAATGCATAAATTAGTTACTAAATTAAATAAACAACCAAATTTGATATCTACCCAAATATAAGTGGGTGAAAAATAGGTCGATTTCAGGATATAATTCAGGAATTTTTGAAACCTATCAGGTGTTGTAAAGGACGATGCCAGGAATAACTTATACTAAAATGTAACCAAAAATTTTGTGCGGTTTTTTATTTATGACGATTTTCATTTGTTAAATTTGCAATTTTTAAAGATTTTTAATTTTGCAGCTTAGGATATTCATTTTAGAGAAAAACTTTTAAATAGAAAATTGTAGTAAATTAAAAAACCTACAATTTAAGCCATGGCAAGTTTACTTTCGTTAATACGTTATTGCAAAAGAGCCTGCGAAAGGTCCAAAATGGCCGTTTTTGCAATTGCCTTATTTATTGTAAAAATAACTTTTATGTATTTTTTAACGCTTTAAAATGAAGATCTTTCAATACTAAACATAAAAAAATTTGTAGTGCCCGATTGGTGAACTTGTTGCTTAGATATTATAATTTGTTTATCCCAAGAGGTCAAATGTCCAAGGCTTTTTGAAAAAAAATCGTACAGAGTTAATCCAAGATTCACTCTCCTTCTAAAGACTTATATTTTTATATTCTGATGTAAATAAATGCGTATAACATTTTTCAACCTCTAATTTGGGGTTTGAAAATAAGGGGGCAAATTTCGTTATAAACATTTACAACTGAAGCAGCCCCTGAGTCATCCTATGAGTTTCTAACTTGCACGTTATTGTTGCTGAAGACAAAATAAAGATTAAAAACCAAATAAAAATTTTCTACGACCAACTGAAGTCGAGATAATTGTTTTTGTTTTCTTAAATCGTAGTGACTTTATTTATAACAATTAAGAAATTATTTCACCGTCATTGACTAAAGAAAGACTTATATTATCTTAAAATAAAAATTATTTTAATTGAAAATTAGATTTAATTATTATAAATGATTTTTAAAGCGTAGTGGAGATTTATTTTTCGTTACGACTGTGATTTATTGTTTCGGTTGCCCTTAGCAACGGCTAGCAACTTATAATACATACATTGAATCACGGTTTTTGCTTTAAATTTTAAAGCACCGCCTGGATTGACATGAAATTTGGCACACACATAGATAACATGTTACAGAATAAAAATGATATTGGGCGTATGTGTGCTTTTGTCCTGGAGGTGAGTTTCACCCCTTGTAAGGGGTGAAAAAATATATGTTCAAAATAAGTTTGGAAGTGAATAAAACGTCTAATTCTAAGCACCTTTTGTTCTATAGCATTTTTTCATCAACTTAATACCTTTCGAGTTATTTTCGAGTAAATACCTTCATTTTTCAACAACAAAAAGACACGGTTTTAGACGGTTTTTGACAAATAACTCAAAAATTAAGTATTTTATTGAAAAAAGAGTTTTAACAAAAATATAGCAAATTGAAAATTGAAAAATATGATGTATGCATCATTTGCATATGCAAATCTCTAGACCCAGTAGAAACAAAGTTCTAGCTAATGAAAAATAGGTTCATATCCGTCAAATTTCAAAGTGAATTATTTCAACGTGAAATAACGAAAAAATCATGCACTTTTTGGAGAGAAATCATTACAACTTTTTTAAAGTGTTAAAAAAATATGTATATCTGTTTTTTTAAAAAGTTTATAGCATCAAAAGTAAGCAAGTTACGCTGAAAATAAAGTTGATCTCTTTTTTTTGGCCAAAAAACTCGGGAAAGTCGCCACCTAATTAGCATCAAAAATGAAATTAATCCATTTTACTTCAATGTTGTTTTACTCGTGTATGTGTCGTTTATGTCTGTAAGTTTCATCGGTTCTAAGTGCTTATTTTTGAAGGGGCTGTAGTTAAGAGGACTTGAACTAGTCAATAATCACGAGTGTATGCAAATTTAGAACAGCCATATCTTAACAAATTTTTGCCTTCCAAAAAAAGCAAAAAATACAAAATATTCATAACAGCAAAAACTACATTTTTTTACTCTTTGTGATTTTTGGTTACAGTAATAAATTTTAAGTTATTTAAAAAAAACATTTTTTTCAAAATTAAAAATTAAAACAGATTTACTTTAAAACCAATTTTTTTTAATAAGCCCTTTGAACCGATGATACTTACAGATCATATAAATAATACATGAGCAAAGTAACTTGTGAAGCGGTAATGATTAATTTGATTTAAGATGGTAATTAGGGGGTGACTTTCCCGAGTTTTTTTACCAAAAAAATCAGAGATCAACTTTATTTTTAGCGTAACTTATTTTCGATGCTATAAACTTTTTTTAAAAACAGATATACATATTTTTTAAACACTTTAAAAAAGTTGTAATGATTTTTCTCCAAAAAGTGCATGATTTTTGGTTATGTCACGTTGAAATAATTCACTTTGAAATTTGACGGATATAAACCTATTTTTCATTAGCTAAAACTTCGTTTCTACTGGGTCTAGAGATTTCATGCATACATCATTTTTTTCAATTTTTAATTTGCTATATTTTTGTTATAACTCTTTTTTTCAATAAAATACTTACTTTTTGAGTTATTTCTCAAAAACCGTCTAAAAACGTGTCTTTTTGTTGTTGAAAAATGAAGGTATTTACTCGAAAATAACTCGAAAGGTATTAACTTGATAAAAAAATGCTGTAGAACAAAAGGTGCTTAGAATTAGACGTTTTATCCACTTCCAAACTTATTTTGAACATATATGTTTTCACCCCTTACAAGGGGTGAAACTCACCCCCAGGACAAAAGCACACAGAGGCCCAATATCATTTTTATTCTTTAACATGTTATCTGTGTTTGCCAAATTTCATGTCAATCCAAACGGTGCTTTAAAATTTAAAGCAAAAATCGTGATTCAATGTATTATAAGTTGCTAGCCGTTGCTAAGGTCAACCGACACAATAAATCACAGTCGCAACGAAAAATAAATCTCCACTACACTTTAAAAATCATTTTTAATAATTAAATCTAATTTTCGGTTAAAATAATTTTTATTTTAAGATAATATAAGTCTTTCTTTAGTCAATGACTGTGAAATAATTTCGTAATTGTTATAAATAAAGTCAATACGATTTAAGAAAACAAAAACAATTATCTCGGCTTCAGTTGGTCGTAGAAAATTTTGATTTGGTTTTGAATCTTTATTTTGTCTTCAGCAACAATAACCTGCAAGTTAGAAACTCATAGGATGTACAGGGGCGGCTTCAGTTCTAAATGTTTATAACGAAATTTGCCCCCTTATTTTCAAACCCGAAATAAGAGGTTAAAAAATGTTATACGCATTTATTTACATCAGAATATAAAAATATAAGTCTTTAGAAGGAGAGTGGATCTTGGATTAACTCTACGATTTTTTTTCAAAAAGTTATAGCCTTGGACATTTGACCTCTTGGGATAAACAAATTATAATATCTAATATCACTACAATTTTTTTATGTTTAGTATTGAAAGATCTTCATTTTAAAGCGTTAAAAAATACATAAAAGTTATTTTTACAATAAATAAGGCAATTGCAAAAAACGGCCATTTTGGACCTTTTGCAGGCTCTTTTGCAATAACGTATTAACGAAATTAAACTTGCCATGGCTCAAATTGTAGGTTTTTTAATATACTACAATTTTCTATTTAAAAGTTTTTCTCTAAAATGAATATACTAAGCTGCAAAATTAAAAATCTTTAAAATTGCAAATTTAACAAATGAAAATCGTCATAAATAAAAACCGCACAAAATTTTTGGTTACATTTTAGTATAAGTTATTCCTGGAATCGTCCTTTACAACACATGATAGGTTTCAAAAATTCCTGAATTATATCACGTTTTTTCACCCACAGCCTGGGGCAATAGTAATTTTTCTACCACAGCAACTTTCCTGTACCAAATTAATTGATAGTTATATTGTATTTACGAGTAAGATCAGTTAAACTTTTAATTTACCTTTTAAATTTACTTACATCTTGAAAACATAATTATTATAAAGTATGCTTTGAAATAAATGAATGTTAAATGTATCTGGTGTCACAAAAGCTGGTAATACTTTTGTAGTTGAAATTTTTGTAACAATTTTTTATATTTTACATTTTAATTTTTCAACCGAACAATTGGTGGATATGACATTTGTTTTGGGCGAAACCATTAGAAATTATTACCAGCTTTTGTGATACGACTATACTTCGTCTAATTTACTTACCGTTGCACGTCATCCGCGTCATAGCCTGTGATGTCACATGATACTATAACACGAAAAATTTGGCGGTAGGTGTGTTCTTTTTAGAATCATTTTGCCTAGTATACTGGAATTACAGCCACTAGACATATTTTATTATATACGCGTAGAAATAATATTTGAAGATTTCTATTAATGTTAACCTAAAGAAATACACAATGTTCCATTTAATTTGTATAAATGGATTATAAAGCGTTTTTATGAAACACTTTTGCTTGGAACACACTGTAACTGTAATCGAACGCAGGTGACATTTTAGAATAAATTGGTTAATTTGGCAGTTGCGGTGATGACACTTCATATTTGTTTATATTCTTTACTACAAGTATTTGTTTTAATATATTTACTGTTTTTATTACTTACTTTAACGTAAGATTATAACTTAATTATTGTTCTCTATTTCTAAAGTTTTTATTTATTTACATTGAATATTAATTTGTTTTGTTGTATAATCCACGTTTACAATAATTATGTGAGCTATTTAATTTAAAATGGATTCAGAATTTTTTTATACTTTGGCAACTTAGATCTCTGGCGTAGATAATGACGTGCAATGGTAAGTAAATTAGACGGACTGTACATAGATACTATTTACTTCATAATATACTTTTATAACGTTCATTTGTTTCAAAGCATACTTTATACGTTCTCAAGATGTAAGTAAATTAAAAAGTTATTAACTGATCTTACTCGTAAATACAATTTAACTAACAAAATTGGGTACAATAAAGTTACTAGGGTAGAAAAATTTCTAGGATAGATTTTAAAATTGGTTGTTTAATTTAATAATTAATTTATCAATACTAATTATTTATTAGTATGGTAAAATATTGTTTGTAACATAATTTTAAAGTTATCAAATTCAATTAAGTTGCACTTGCATACGTTTTATTTTAATCTTTAATTACGTTTTTATTTTCATCTTTGATATTTTAGTGTATGTTTCTAAAATCAGAATATGTTTTTTTTTCTGCAAAAAAAATTTAATTAAAATTATCAGTAGAAATTGCACAAGAGCTCTGAAATTATTGAATTTTTCCCGAGTGACACTTTGACAGTTTTAATTTCACGAGCCGAAGGCGAGTGAAATTATGTCAAAGTGTCACGAGACCAAAAATTCTATATTAATTTCAGAGGTCGAATGCAATTTGTTGCGATTATTTCACGAATAAAACTGTTCAAAACCAAAATTTTATTGTAATTTATTTATGTAAGTACCATTAAACACACAGTTTTTATAAATATTTGACGATTGAAAGTCATCACTTTTATAATTTTTAAAACATTAATTGTCATTAATGTCACTGAATGTATTTTTTCGTAGCAACGAAGGGCATCTGACGTAATATACATAACGACGGGAGATTATCAAAAATTATCGATTTAATTAAGATGTCTGTAGCTTTCTATTGGTCAGAATCTCCTATGAATGAAATAATCGCGGATATAAAATATCCGCGAAACGTAAAATCTATAGTTCTTTTTAAATATTTACAAAACCAAACATGCTATTCTTTTTCTCATGATCATCTTTCAGTGCGTCACAGTTTTTCGATTTCTTTCTAACACATTAAATTGTATGTGACAGAAAAAAGGCACGTCCGTAATTACAGACATTTACAATATTTATTCTAGTTATTCTAGTTGTCGATAGATGGCGCCATAATAAAAAAAATATTTTTTTTAATTAGATAATAATATTACAAATATAATCTGTATAATTTATAAGACTATACAAATCAAAGAAAATACCATTTTATAAATGCAAGAAACACATTTGATTTGTTTGTATTCCAAATTGAAAATAAAATGTGACAACTGTCAGATTTAACTAAAATGTCATGTTAGAATAAATGTCATAAATGTGTATTATCACGGACTTACCCTTTTTCCTATCATTTGTTACGCACTGAAAAATGCTCATGAAAAGGACAATATGTACATACAACCTTATACCAAAAGAAAGGTTGTAATAAATGCAATAAATAAAAATAAATTAATAAAAAAAATGAGAAAATTTTGTATTTGCAAATAGTGATCACACTGTATATTTTATGGCTATAAGTAAAAGATATTAAATTATTTAAAAATGACACTATATTATAAAAACTTTGTCCTACCACTTAAATTTTTATTAACTTTAGGCCTATAAGACCTTAAAAAAATTTTTCATATGTTTAAAAACTATACTCAAAAATGATTTAATATATAGGGTGTTCCATTTAAAAAATACAACTTGGGTCGTACCGTCGTTCTGACTCACCCTGTATAATAGAAAATAATTTTAAATTATAGACGGTTTTGATATACATTAGTTTTGTTAAAAACGTTTTTTGTATATCCCATAGTTTAGCCGTAACCAAAGAAAACCAGAGGTTTGGCGCACCCTGTATATTTTAATTTAATGAATATTGAAAAAATCGAAAACTCTTTTTTCATATTTGTCGATGTAATTTGTATACTAAACGTAAAATTATATTTCTAAAATTATCAATTTATATTGATGCATCTATCAGTAGAGAAAATCATGTATCAAATTTCAAAAATCTTTTTTGATTTTTGCATACCTAATCGATTTCAATAATGTTGCGTTTACGGGACGTTGGGATTTCCCGTAAGGAGCCGGATTTCCCGTAAGAAGGAGCCGCTGAGTCGACTGCGTAACTAAGCGCCGGCGCCGACGGATTTTGATAATAATTTACATTTCGCATTTTTGTCAGTTTGGTATAATAATTCAAGTGAAAAAAATAAAATATTTCTCTGATGCCCGATTTCACTAGTGATGCCTAAACAGTTGCCTTATTAAGTAATTCTTATCGATAGGAACTTCCTAAGTCAATACTTAACAATAGCGTTTCATAACTAAAAGAACTACTTATCTAGGAAATTCTTTCCTAGTTGTTAATTCGGGTACGTTTGAACTATTTTTGATAAATAAAAAGAAGAATAAGATTACGTTTTCTTACTTTTTCGATTATTTGTCATTATGTATTGTTTGTTTGCCAATTTGGTTTTATGTTCAGTTTTGTACTGTTATAGTTATTTTATTTAGTAGTTAGTTATTTGTGAATTAAGTTTGTATATAATAAATATAGTATTGTATGTTATTTGTATATGTACAGTGAAATGGAGGAAAAGAAAAGAGTTGTAAATTTCACATATGACGAAACATTAAAGTTAGTTGAATTGTCATTAATGAAATAATTTTACCCCCTCCGTGGCTCAATGGTAAGAGCGCCTGCCTTTGGATCGAAAAAATCCGAAAGGTTGTGGGTTCGAATCTCACCAGGGTCAGGGATTTTTCATTTATTATAAATTAATAAATGAATATAGTTTCTGTCCTTGTGGGATCGGTACTCACCGGAGAGACCGCAGACGTTCGGATACAATTAGCGTCTCTTTGCAAAGACAATGACGTCGACTTTGCAAAGTAACAAGACACTTACTCAACACACACACTACACATGACACTAGGTACCTAACTGTTCAAAATTACCGTGCCTACCATGCCAATGGCCATTAGTTGTCGAGGCATTAGCTAAATAAAAAAAAAATGAAATAATTTTAAAATAAATAATATGTTGAAAATTGCTTTTTATTATTAATTTTTAATGACACACTTTTAGTGATATCATGAATGGGTTTTTGAAACACAACACTAGTTTGTTAGGTAGTAGGTAGACTACATAATTTTGTCAATAGACCTGTAAAAAACTCCAAATTATTTTCTATATTTTCCAACACATATTATATTATTAATATAAAAGATGATACAAAAATTACAACTAATATACCTAATATTACAGAATAACAGAAAAATTAAGGTAAGAGGCAAATTATTGACAAACGTCACAAGTACATTAGTCAAAATTGTAAAAATATAACCTGACTGTCAACGATAAGTAATACCTAAAGTTTAGAGAGATCGAAAACCGTATCCTAACGTAAGGTAATGCTTAAGCGTCTTAGGCAATTCTTATCATATGGTGAAATCCGTTTTAGAGTTAGAAAGTACCTAAACCCACTTAGGTAATTCTTAAATATTTAGGTGTCGTTGGTGAAATCGGGCAATAATCTATCAATAGATGAGGAAATGGTGCCATATTTTGGGTGATATAGATGTAATAAAAGGAAAACCAATTAGGTTTGGGTTCAAACTATGGTCTCTATCTAGTTCAAATGGTTATTTATTCAAACGTTTACCTTATGGTGGAAACACAAGTTCTTATGAAAACGAATTGGAGAAATGAATGGAGAATTGGCCAAGAAGAAATCGTTGTGCTAGATTTGTTGTCAGTTATTTAGTGAAAATCTAACCATCGCATATCTTTTGATAAGTTTTTCTCATCTTACAAGGTATTCGGTTTGCTAACAGAAAAAGGATATTACGCTGATGGAAAAATTGGAGGAAACCGTTCTTGTAGTAGTACAATGAAAAGTGTAAAAAATATAAAGAAAAGATCGTGGGACCTATGGTTTTTCTTACGATACTGAACAAAGTGTATTGTTAGATGGAGTGACAATTCTGTAGGGACAGTTGCATTGAATCCCTTGCAGGCGCAAAAAGACATAACAGAATAGAAAAGAAAATCCAACTAACCTCAGCCAAAATTTATAGCTGCGTATAATCAACATATGAGTGGATGGGTGATGTTGATTTGCATGATAACGGCATATCTACTTACAAAATAAAGGTAAAAGGAAAGGAATAGTGGTGGCCCTTTTTATAAATGTGATTGATAGTGTTATTGTCAATGCATGGAAGATATTTAACGTGATAAATAAAACAAAAATGTCATAATTAGATTTTAAGTCTTACATAGCAGTTACCCTGATGAAAATGGAAGTACCGCTGATCGAAGATAACGTCCAAGGAGAGGGTATATTGGCTTCAAAGATCTAATCAAGAATCCTACAAGACCCAATTGTGAACGACTATCCAGAAACAGTTTGTTCTCACGTTCTCAGAAATTATACTTGATAATGTAGGTCATTTCATGGCAGAGGACGAAAATAAAATAAGAAGAAGTAAGTAAGTAAGTAAGTAAGGTATGCTTTATTGTCAAAAAATTTTACCAATTTGTGGACAAAGCTTATACAAAATAAAAAAATACAATAAAAAGCAAAAAATAATAAAAAACTACAAACAAAACAAAAACAGAAACAGACACCAAGTAAATGGCGTGAATTATACTACTTAATATAATTTTATAGTTATTAAGTACACATTAAAAAATTAAAAATTTTGCAAACAATATGTATACAACGTCAGAGCAAAAAGAAGGCGAACAAGGAAAAGGGAAAGTAAATCAAAAGTTCTATGCCGCTGCAAATATGTACAAAAGTACTCGAAAGTAATAATCCTGCAAGTCAAACTAGAAGATGCAGACAAGCAAAAGTACAACTGTATATATGTGTGTGAAGTGTAAAATCCATCTACATAGGTACATCCAAACTACCTTCAACAACTTCACAGTAATTAAAAATTTAAAAAAAAATTGTTCTGAGAAATCGCACAGTTGTGTATACGCAACATTTTGTTATGAAAAAACTATGGACTTTTATTTTTTAAACTTGATAGATGAGTATTAAATTTATATTCTTAACAAAATAATGCAATAAAAAAACACAATTTATTTTTTTCTAACCTCGGGAACTAATGGGTTAAGGTAAATGTATAAAGACTCCAGACTTGCTTTAAAAAAAGACCTAATAACCATTGACAATGCTGTAGTACCTCCCCATGTGATTATTTTCAAATAAAAAAGTACAATTTTGTTGAAACATCACACAGAGACACATGCATCTTAAAAAACAGCTAAAATGTTAAAAAGAAGCAGGATTTTTAATAAACTCCCACTTTTTGGGAAGATATAATGACGGAGGGAATATTTCCGGGAATATTCCCATTTTTGTAATTTCTTCTCACTGGGAATATTCCCAGTCAACATCACTACTCTGGATGATGTTGTTTCTGGATTTAAGTTTTTCCTCTGGTTTTGTCAGATGTCCGTTGAAGGATAGGGTTCTGTCAAGAGTCACCCCAAGGTACCTTGGTGTTTTATTGTAGGTGAGTCTGGTGTTTTCGAATTGGATATTGGTATTCTTTCTGCAAGCTTGTTATTTAGGTGGAAACCGGAAATCTGTTTTTGTTGCGTTTAGTTGGAGCCTCCATTTACGAAAATACTTTCCCACTCTGTGTAAGTCCGCCATGACGATTTCTTCTGTTTCTTCAAATGACTTACACCAAGCAATGACCAAGTCATCAGCATAGCCAAACTTCCTCAATCTAGTTTCTGGTATATCAGCAATGTACAGGCTAAAGAGAAGAGGAGCCAGGACAGATCTCTGAGGCAGTCCATTATTCAGTTTTTTTGAGGTGCGGATGTCGATTCCCATGTCCACTTGAATTTTTATATAATATTGAATAAAATTTGTAAATTTTATTGAACAATGAGATAAAAATCATTCAGAAAAAATATCAATTCAGTTATATTTTTTCAACGCAAAAATGAAGCATGTCCGAACCAGAACAATACTAAAAATGCTACTGTAATAAACCACCATTTAAACAAATTATTTGTTTTAACCATCACAAGCAAATCATATCATCTCATTATATAAAATCAGTGTTATCTGAAAAAATATATTTTAAATAGCTGACACGACAAGCAATTAAAGTAGCTACTTTAAATCCATACCTGGACTCTTCAGGGCCCTGATTCTAATTCAAATTTCGACTTAAAACAAGTCGCACTCAATATGGCGACGTTAAACTGCGACTGTGCGAGCCTTGTGGATTTTAGTTGAACTAACGAAATAATGTCATTAAATAGTGACTTATCGAAATTAATTGCGCCTCCAAAAAAGTTGTTGATATTATAATTTCGAGTCGAAGTAATTGTGACACGGACATGAATGAATGGCCGAAAGCGAGGTTAGGTTTAGTTTAGGAGATGAGTTTTGTTTGTTTCTTGCAAGGAAAACTAAAGCAAAAGGTATTAATATGGCTGGGTTTTATGGAAATTGCGACCATCATGGCGGAGTCGAAATTAAATTGCAACCTCGAAATGAATTAGAATCAGGCCCCAGGGCTTATGTAAACCTCTTATTGATGGAATTTCACACTTGGGTACAATAGCACCCCACTGAACTGAATATTCATGACTCTCTTATATACACTGTGAGAGAGAAAACGGGCCACCCACAAATATAGCGCATTGCTTGAAATTAATTTTCATCTTAGAAGTTATCTTATATCCAATGGCATACATGCGAGCCGTCCACACGTCGGTTGAGGCACTATGTGGCTCACAAGTATGTCGTCCGCACATTTGTGCGGTGCACATTTATGCACAGTTTGTGATTTGTGATTTTTTATTTTTTTCTTATTTAAATCAAATTAAATATATTGGGCATTCAATGAGAGTCATTTGAAGCTCTTCACTTGTTGTTACAACGTCTTACATGCCTATTGAGAAGGCTCCATATTTACTCAATAGGATTAAGGTCTGGACTTTAAGCAGGCCAGTTAATTTTTGAAATACCAACATCTTCAAGATGCTGTTTTACAATCCTTGCCGTGTGTGACCTCGTATTATGTTGCATTAGCAGAAAACCATTACCAATAAATCCAGCATATGGCATCACATAATTTTGTAGGATCTCCGGTTTGTATAGGTGTGCTGTTAATGTGCCCGTCAATCAAGACGAGATCCACGTCGTGTGCCTCATTACTGAGCCACCATCAAAATCAACCTGGTGTGATGAAGTGAAGGTAGCATAACGTTCTTAAGCCCTTCTGTGGGCCTTATTTCGACCATCTTTACCATAAACTGATATTCTACACTCATCCATAGCCAATACTTTTTCCCAATCATCTGTTGTCCAATTGACATGTTCACGGGCAAATGCAAGTCTGCAACTCTTGTGAGCAATAGTATGTAATGGCCCCATTGCTGTATTGCAAGTTATCAAACCCTGTTCTGTTACAATAGAAACGCTGATTACTGGTCCTTGTACTTGCTGAGTATAGCTTTGGAGCATTTTAGCAGTTTGGATCCAGTTTCGCAATGCAGTAGTAATGAGACCATAATCATTTCTTGACTTTTATCTTCCCTTTTGCACCCGTGCCAGGTCACTGTTATAAGACTCGTCTCAAAAGATCATTGGTACCTAAGTTGTCTACACACAATTGGATGACATTGACTTATTCCATTTTCCAGCAATGTAATAATCTGAACAGACTTTCGATATTTTTTCATCATTATTAAGCAATACAATTTACTGTAAGGAGACCAGTGCTACAGTAAGATATCTCAGAAACTCTTTAGAACCCTACAATAGTTCACACAGTTCTCAAATTAATCAATTTCGCCAAGCTTTGTGGATTCATAAATAATGAGTCCTGAGAATTTTATCATTTAATAGGTTTTGCGAATTTACTTCTTCTGTTTGAAGGCTCGGTCTAGATTTTCAGTACACAATAATTCATTTAATTTAATTGACATAAAACAAATTACAGAAATATTCAGAAATATATAAAAAAATATAAAATTTCCTAAATTTTGTGAGTAGCCCTTTTTCTCTGGCCCGTAGTGTAGTTTTTTAGACTATAAGATAAGTAGTAAAAATTAGTGTTAAATAATGATGATGTATTTGTATTTATTAGAGATTGGACTAAAAGCTGAAATTAAGGAAGAAGTTGCAGGCAGTTGTCAAGGGTATACGGAGAGTCAGCTAGTTATATCCCCAGATCTCAAAAACTTCATTAATAAAGAAGATGAAGATAATTCAGGTGAGAAAAGGAATAAAAATATGTAGGAAGAACTTATTTTTATAGGTTTCATTTTAATCTACAATAGATAATTGTTTCTATATGAGATAAATAACCTACAACTTAGTTTGTGATAAAATCTCAAAAAAATATATTTCTCAGAAATTTTAATATTTACTCCATGGTAGCAACAAATATAGACAATATAGTCCCGAGAAATAAGATTTTTCTCGTGGCACATCCCCCTCCAGGCCGAAACCAAATTTTTTGAGTAGTATGGACATCTATATTAATAACCTTTATGTTTCCTGCAGCCGATTTTGATGATATACATAGTTATAAACAAATGAAGATCAAAAAACGGTAAATTTTCACTTTTTTCGCCTTTAACCAAATAGTTAAGCATTTTAAACAAATTGAGAGTAAGAAGCTCATAAATCGTCTAAAATATTTCAATATGGCGTTCGCTGAATAAGTCTATCCTTATACTCTGGGCTAATTAGCAAAATGCATGGAAAACTTATTTACCAGCAATTTTATTGCTGGAATCGAATTATAAGATCCTATATATTAATAATATAGGTATGCAAAGTTCGCAGATAGTGTGCTACTTTTTTTATAAACAAAATGGCGCCGACAAATCGTATTTTTTTCAATTATTGCTCTATAACTCCGAAGATTTTAACTTAACAACAAAAACACCCAAATAAAAATTCACCATAATTAAATTCTGCATAGAGATAGGTTTTTCCCGATTTGCTCCGACGAAAATTTTCCTCGGAAAATGCGGGTTTTCCCAACAAAAACTCTAATTTTCAAATAAAGTTTTAGGTAGGTAAGTAATTATTAATCAATAATTAAATAACTTAGTGACATCAAAGCTTTCTTGGTATAGATTGTAATTCCAGAAGTCGGTGAAAATTAAACGAATATTTTAGCAAAAATTCAAGTGTTAATTAACAATTTATTTTGTTTTTGTATTTTATTAACAATTAATGTATTTTGACAACGAAACCCGATTTGGGCTTCGAAACGTTAATAAATTCATTTTTTAGTAAAATTGTGGCTTATTTCCCATAAAAAAATACGTAATTATAAAAATGCCACAAGGAAATAGCTTCAGAACAATGTTAATTAACAATTTACTATCGCAATAATAACCAAAATAATCATGATACATTGATCAAACTTATAAAGATTATAAAGATGAGATGCTTATTTAATATTTTATCGACAAAACATAAATTTTTCGTTTTTTTGCACAATCTTTAAATTTTGAAAAAAAAATAGTTATAATACGCTGGTCTAATCAGTAAAGTACAAAGAAAGGTTATTTACCAGCAATTTTAATGCTGGAATCGAATATTATGATCCTGTATATTAATAATATAGGTATGCAAAGTCCGCAGATAGTGTGCTACTTTTTCTATTAACAAAATGGCGCCCCCAAATCGTGTTTTTTTCAATTATTGGTCTATAACTCCGAAGATTTTAACTTTACACCAAAAACACTCAAATAAAAATTCACTCCAATTTAATTCTACATAAAGGCCTGTTTTTCCCGATTTGCTCCGACGAAAATTTTCCTCGGAAAATGTGGGGTTTCCTTACAAAATCTCGAGTTTTCAAATAAATTTTTTGGGCAAGTAATTTATTTATCAATAATTAAATAAATTGGTGGAATAAAAGCTTTCTTGGTATACATTATAACTGCAGAAGCCGGTGAAAATTAAACGAATATTTTAGCAACAATTCAATTGTTAGTTAACAATTTACAGTCGCAATAACAACCAAAATAATCATGAGACATTGATCAAACTTAGAAAGATTATAAAGATGTGATGCCTATTTAATATTTTGTTGACAAAATATAATTTTTTCATTTTTTTGCATAATCTTTAAATGTTTAAAAAAATAGTTATAAACAAATTAACATTTCTCATAAATTGTTTATTATATTCGAATTTTAAAAAATACTTAAAATGCGTATTTCAATGGTCTTGAAAATGAATGCTTTAAAAAAATTTCCAACCATTTGCAAAAAAGTTATGAAACAGCAAAGTAAATATACGATTGTTGCGTTGTTTATAATTTGTTTTAATTGTTTCAAAGCTTAAAAGTGAGTCTGTGGTACAATCTAACTACTCACAAAGAATATCAAATATTAGTTCAATGGTTATATTTTAATCAAAGATTAAAAATGTTTTTTTTTTGTAATTTTTAGCGCGAAAGTAGGCTTGATACAGAGCCGGAGCTAAAATGTTCACTCGAAGCGACTGACACGCAGCATACATAAAACAATAATTTTATTTATTAAGTGTAGGTCGCGCGGCGGTCGTCGCTTCGAGTGAAAATTTTAGCTACAGTACTGTATTAGTCTACTTTCGCGCGAGTAAATTACAAAAAAATATATTTATATTCTTTAATTAAAATATAACCATTAAACTAATAATCGATATTTTTTGTAAATAATTAGCTTATACTTTAAACTCACTTTTACACTTTGAAAGAATTAAAAAAATATATAAACAACGTAGTAATCGTATGTTTACTTTGCTGTTTCATAACTTTTTTGCAAATGGTTGCAAAAAAGTTTTAAAGCATTCATTTTCAAGATATTTGAAATACGCATTTTAACTATTTTTTTAAATTAGAATATAACAAAAACTTTCTGAAAAAACGTTAATTTGTTTATAACTATTTTTTTAAACATTTAAAGATTATGCAAAAAAATAAATAATTTATATTTTGTCGACAAAATGTTCAATAGGCATCTTATCTTTATAAGATTTCAAAGTTTGATCAGTGTATCATAATTATTTTGGTTATTATTGCGACCGTAAACTATTAATTAACAATTGAATTGTTGCTAAAATATTCGTTCAATTTTAACCAGCTTCTGGAACTATAATCTAAACCAATAAGGCTTTTAAGTCACCAAAGTATTTAATTATTGGTAGATAATTACTTATCTAAAACTTTATTTGAAAATTAAAGATTTTGTTTCGAAAACCCGCATTTTCCGAGGAAAATTTTCGTCGGAGCAGATCGGGAAAAACATATCTCTATGCAGAATTTAATTTCGGTGAATTTTGGTTGTTATTGCGACTGTAAATTGTTAATTAACAATTGAATTGTTGCTAAAATATTCGTTTAATTTTCACCGGCTTCTGCAGTTATAATCTATACCAAGAAAGCTTTTATTTCACCAATTTATTTAATTATTGATAAATAATTACTTGCCCAAAAAATTTATTTGAAAATTCGAGATTTTGTAAGGAAACCCCACATTTTCCGAGGAAAATTTTCGTCGGAGCAAATCGGGAAAAACAGGCCTTTATGTAGAATTAAATTGGGGTGAATTTTTATTTGAGTGTTTTTGTTGTAAAGTTAAAATCTTCGGAGTTATAGAGCAATAATTGAAAAAAACACGATTTTCGGGCGCCATTTTGTTTATAAAAAAAGTAGCACACTATCTGCGGACTTTGCATACCTATATTATTAATGTATATAATCATAAGCTTCGATTCCAGCAATAAAATTGCTGGTAAATAACTTTTCCCATAAATGGCCTATTCTCCGATAATCAGCCCAGACTATTATTGGTTGCTTGGAAAATTGCAAAATAAATCATAAATTTTGAGTTTTTATAAATATTCATAACTTATGTAAAAATTAACTTAGAACCTTCTTATTACACGAATTGCTGAGACTTCTGGTGCTTAAATTATAATTTAAATTTCAAAGCAATTGGTCAAATAGTTTAAAAGTTATTTAATTTGTTTATCCCAAATTCATTTTTTTTTGCAACACTATAAGTCAGAAAATTATGAGTTAAAGTAAGACTTCTGACAGTTTATGGAAGAACATTTATACTATTGACTTAATTAACAAAAAATGACAAAAAGTAATTTTAAACAGTGTAAAATTATTTTGCAAAAACACGTGGATTTTTTGCGTACTTATAAACAATTAGAGTAACTTTTTAACCGTTACCCGTAGAAAAATTATTTTTTCATATTTGGAAAGACTGAATTTTTATACACATTTAGAAAAAAAAATAATTGTCCTAGGACAATTAGGGACAAAGTTAGCCCCCCTTTTTTTAATTGACATGTTTTTGCAAAATAATTTTGCAGTATTTAGAATTATTTTTGTGTCATTTTTTGTTAATTAAGTCAATAGTGTAAATATTCTTCTTCCGTAAACTGTCAGAAGTGTTACTTTAACCTCATAATTTTCTGACTTATAGCGTTGCAAAAAAATAATTTGGGATAAACAAATTAAATAACTTTTAGGGCCGGTTGTTTGAACGCTAATCAACATTGATCACTATCAAATATTTAATTACTGTCACAACTGTCAATGTCAACTTTGGTTGGGTTGCTGAAAACATAGTTAATTATAATTATGAGATTAGTTAGTCAATTAACATAACAATTATTAACATAATTGATTAACTAATTTCATAATTGTCATCAATAATTATGTGTTCGGCAACCCAACCAAAGTTGACATTGACAGTTGTGACAGTAATTAAGTATTTGATAGTGATCAATGTTGATTAGCGTTCGAACAACCGGCCCCTAAACTATTTGACCAATTGCTTTGAAATTTAGGGTATGATTTAAGCACCAGAAGTCTCAGCATTCCGTGTAATAAGAACGTTCTAAGTTAATTTTTACATAAGTTATGAATATTTATAAAAACTCAAAATTTATGATTTATTTTGCATTTTTCCAAGCAACCAATAAGGATAGACATATTCAGCGAACGCCATATTGAAATTTTTTAGTCGATTTATAAGTTTCTTACTCTCAAATTTGTTTAAAATGCTTAACTTTTTAGTTAGAGACGAAAAAAGTGAAAATTTACCGTTTTTTGGTCTTCATTTGTTTATAACTATGTATATCATCAAAATCGGCTGCAGGAAACATATAGATTGGTTATTAATATAGATGTCCATACTACTCAAAAAATTTGGTTTCGGCCTGGAGGGGGTTGTGTCACCAACAGGATATTTTTTTCCTTATTTCTCTGAACTAATATACAGGCATATACAGGGTGAGTGGGGAGGAATGTGCCAAACTTCAAGACTGTATAAGTGTATAATATACGTAAAAATAATTAAAAATAACTCACATGTTGTTATTTGATTTTCATTTGTTTCCGAGATATGGGGTGTTAAAATGTTTCTTGCAAACTGACCATTTATTTATTGCTCTAAAACCGGTTGAGGTGTGCAAATGAAATTTGGTGGTTTTTAAGACATAGTTGTTGCGCATGTTTTGACACACAATTAAGAATTTTATTTTCACCATTGGCGTGCGTACGAGTAATAGTCTGACATTTTTAAAGAAAAAAAAAATAGTACACCACTGAGATATTTCAAATTAAAAATTATTTTTGAATTCCCTGTTCAATTTCTGACAAACAATCTATCTTCATGTTTGTTCATACGATGCTTCGTTTTCATGCAAAAAATAAAATATATTAACGCTTACAACGTATTCGCAATAAGTTTCTACACAGTCATACAGAAACTTCGTCGAAAACTTTGTAAGCGTTAAGATGTTTTATTTTTTGCATGAAAAAAGGGAAGATAGATTTTTGGTCAAAAATTGAACGAGGAATTCAAGAAAGATTTTTAAATTGAAATATTTCAGTGGCGTACCATTTTTATATTTAAAAATTACAGACTATTATCCGTATGCGCGCCAATGGTAAATATAAAATTCCTAATTATATGTCAAAACATGCGCAACAACTATGTCTTAAAACCCACACAATTTAATTTGCACACCTCAACCGGTTTTAAAACAATAAATAAATCGTTAGTTTGTAAGAAAAAGTTTAACACCCCATATCTCGGAAACAAATGAAAATCGAATAACAACATACGAGTTATTTTTGATTATTTTTACGTATTGTAACAAAAGAGAAATCTTGGACGACCGCCGTATAACAGTAAACACCTCGAGAATGACGTCATCGAATGATCTAGGCCTCGGCGGAAAGGAGGAGGGACTTCTCGAACGTACGATCCGTAGGCGGAACACGCTGATAGCTAGAGATGGGCGTCGATTGTTCCAGAATAACAACTGGGTATAAATACGAGCATATTTGTAAATACAGTTTAGTCTTAAGCTAAAGTTTGTAAAGTAAACTTGTATAAATAAATAATAAAGTCGTATATAAATACACGAACCGCTAGTTTTATTGTAATTATAAGTAATTACAGTAGTCACGTTATATTGGTGTCGGTGTTCGGTGAAAAATACAGTAAACTTAGTGCGATATAAATAAGTGAATTCGGAAAGACTTTAAAAGACTTTTGGACTTTATTCGTCGGGAATAGTTAAAGTCCGTTGATTGTTCGGTATTCGGAAAGACTTAAGACATTTTGAAAAGTACGTGTGTGCCGACCAAAGATGTTGCTACAAGAACTGACCATAAAACAGCTCCGTGAACAATTAGAAGAGTACGAATTAGACAGCAGTGGGTGCAAGATAGTCCTACAAGCACGACTCAAGGAAGTCCTCACGAAGAACAAAGATGACCCAGAGACGTTCCACTTCCAGTCAGCAGAACAAGTAATCCTATCGAAATTAAAAACTGTTTCTGAAACGATCGATGAAACTTCTAGAAAAAGCGACGAGAAATTTGAAAGTGTTTCTCAAAAGATCGATGAAACTTCTAGAAAAAGCGACGAGAAATTTGAAAGTGTTTCTCAAGTAATTAAAGACGTTTGTAGACAGAATGACGAGAAATTTGAAGAAGTTTCTAGAACATTCGATAAGATACAGAAAAGTGTAGAGACCGTAGAAGAAAAGATCAAACAACTAGAGAGTATGATAACTGATACAAAAGTACAACCATCAGTTAATGCAGCAGCGTTAGATCCTTTAGTGAAAGATGAACTACCGAGAGACGAAACGTCGCATAATATGAGATTCAAATTACCACCATTTGATGGAAAGTCCTCTTGGTCCATATATCTTAGACAGTTTGAAGCTATTGCGACCGCCAATCATTGGACCGAACAAGAAAAGGCTGTTTCCTTGACTGCTGCTTTACGAGGTGATGCTGCAGATATATTAAGGTCAATTCCCAAGGGTCAAGAAAATTGTTACCAGACCTTGTTCACTCGTCTAGAAAAACGCTATGGAGATGCCCATCTACAACAAGTATACAAAGCACAACTGCGAAGTAGAAGTCAACGAGCAAGTGAGAATCTGCAAGAATTTGAAGCAGATGTGGCTCGTGTGGTGCGGTTGGCTTATCCAGAGGTGCCAGACAGCGTTTTAGAAGAAATTGCAGTAGATACCTTCGTCAATGGGCTGAAAGATAGTGAACTACAGAAAGCTTTACGACTAGCAAGACCGAAAGTTTTAGATGAAGCACTTGCTATTGCCTTGGAACACGAAGCAGCTAGCCAAGCTTCACGAAACAATCGAGTAATAACCGTGGAAAAAGGCGATAAGAGAAAAGATGAACGTTTGGTGGAAATGGTACGGAGGGTGATTCGTGACACGATGCCGATGAGACGCATGAAGAGGGCTGGAAGAGTTAGTTCAAATACAGATGCTTCCTCGATACGGCCATGCAGTGAAAGTTGTAATCACCGGCTTAAAGTAGATGAACAGCTTTGCCCTGTGAGACGAACTACCGTCGTTAATGAGCAATGGCAGCCACAACAGTTACAAGAAGCCCAAGAAGACGATCCATGTATAAAAAGAGTATTGGATTGGATGCGTCGAGGTGAGAGACCTAGTTGGCAAAACATTAGTGCATGTAGTCCGGAAGTCAAGGCCTACTGGAGCCAATGGAATTGCCTGATACTAAAAGATGATCTTCTGTACAGAACCTTTGAGAACGATGATGGTACAGAATCTAAGTTTCAGTTGATTGTACCTAAAAGTAAAGTGTCAGAAGTATTGCGTCAGTTGCATGACGGTACATCAGGTGGACACTTTGGTATTACGAAGACTCTGCAAAAGGTTCGAGAACGGTTCTATTGGGTGAACTGTAAAGATGATGTAAGAAGATGGTGCCAGAAATGTGAACTGTGTGCATCCGGTAATGGTCCAGTTGGTAAAAAGAGAGCACCCATGAGACAGTACAATGTTGGCAGTCCTATGGAAAGAGTAGCAATCGACATTGCAGGTCCATTTCCAGAAACTGATGCTGGAAATAAATACATCCTGGTAGCCATGGATTATTTTACGAAATGGACCGAGGCCTATGCATTACCAAATCAAGAAGCTGCTACCGTTGCAGAGGTACTTGTTAAAGAATTCTTCAGCCGATTTGGTGTTCCCTTGGAGATCCACTCCGACCAAGGGCGAAACTTTGAGTCAGCTCTTTTCCAAAACGTTTGTAAATTGATTGGTGCCAATAAGACCAGAACAACACCCCTGCATCCTCAATCAGATGGAATGGTCGAGAGGATGAACCGAACGATGGGTAAACACTTGTCCAAAGTTGTATCTGAACATCAGCGAGATTGGGACCAACACATTCATTTATTCCTGATGGCCTACCGCTCGGCCGTGAATGAAACTACAGGTCAAACACCAACCTGCCTGATGTTGGGTCGTGAAGTTCGGTTGCCCTGCGACCTAGAGTTTGGCTGCAGACCTTCCGAGGAATATGTTGCAGGCGAAAATACGTAGACCGCCTGAAGTTACGAATGAACAACATTCATGAACGTGCCCGACAACACATCCAGATAGCCAGTGACAGAATGAAAGATCAATATGATTCTCGCTGCAAGAATGGAAGCTTCGAAGTAGGTGATCTTGTCTGGCTTTATAATCCACAACGTCGTCGAGGCCTGTGTCCTAAACTGCAAAGACAATGGGAAGGTCCGTATGAAGTTAAGAAGAAAATAAATGACGTAATATACAGAATTAAGAAGTTACCAAACGGTAAACCAAAAGTTATTCACATAAATCGTCTTGCACCATATGCTGGCTCAAATGAAACAGAGGAAGCCCGAGTCCTCCAACAGGAGATGAAAGATGCACCACAGCCAAGTTTTAAGGAATTTATGTCAAATTACGCAGAAAGAAAGAGTGCTAGATTCGGCGTGACCACAGAAGTTCAGCAAGATCTGTTTGGTGTTCCAGAAAACGTCTCTCTAGCCCACTGTGTTGCCCAAGACCTCGAGATGACTAAAGGAATCTCGTCCGTATTCAATAGAAAGTTCGGCCGCCTGGACGAGTTAAGGAATCAACAACCTAAAATTGGAAGAGTATTGCGATTGGAAGATGGTCCTCGATCTTTGCTGTATATAGTGACCAGGAAGTCTTATACGGACACGCCAAGCTACGAGAACATATGGCGTGCTCTAACTAATTTGAAGAAAATCGTGTGTAATTATGACATCAAAGATTTGGCTATACCAAAAATAGGCCATGCAGTAGAAAGTCTGGATTGGAAGATTGTGAGAAGCATGCTTGAAGTGATCTTCAGAGAAACTGGCGTACGAATTACTGTGTGTTGCATGAACCCGAAGATGTCATACCCTTCAAAGACAGTAGACTGCTATTTCTTCTTGAAGGGTGTATGCAGAGCTGGAGAGTCGTGTAGATTCCGCCATCCTGGGCCTTCATCTAGAGTTGCTGATCGGGACGCTCAGATCTTAAGAGGGGAGCAGTGTAACAAAAGAGAAATCTTGGACGACCGCCGTATAACAGTAAACACCTCGAGAATGACGTCATCGAATGATCTAGGCCTCGGCGGAAAGGAGGAGGGACTTCTCGAACGTACGATCCGTAGGCGGAACACGCTGATAGCTAGAGATGGGCGTCGATTGTTCCAGAATAACAACTGGGTATAAATACGAGCATATTTGTAAATACAGTTTAGTCTTAAGCTAAAGTTTGTAAAGTAAACTTGTATAAATAAATAATAAAGTCGTATATAAATACACGAACCGCTAGTTTTATTGTAATTATAAGTAATTACAATAGTCACGTTATAGTATATTATACAATCTTGAAGTTTGGCACATTCCTCCCCACTCACCCTGTAGAATCACACTTCACTGTCCTGTTTTATTAGTTGCTGTTCAGGAACTAGTTCAGAAACTTTTACTTCCGTTCCTCTACCACTAGGAAGGACTCATGTGGTCTGCATTTTATAAAATTAGGAATAAAAGCCTCATGCATCATATTTTTTTGTAGAAGATAAGATATTACTTTAACTTTTTAACAACTCAATCTTTTTAGAACTATAAACAATATTGTGATTCAAGTTTTTAATTTAGAGGGAATGAGGGGATTTTAGTGAGTAGGCAGTTGTGTTCTACGACTATACCCGTCGACTTGACGGATATCGTCGAATGAGGATGAGCGAGCAGACTGCATCTCACACTTAAGGAGAGAGGGCAACCCCTAGTTTCGTAAGTTGCTGTGGTCTAGTCTCTGACGGTCTTGTGAAGATTCCCTCCTCAAAAAAATATCAGAATTGTGTGGCGGCTAGTTTTTTCTGGTAATTAAATATATAATTAGAAATATTCATTTTTACTTGTCAGCGTATCAGGGATTTTGTTTCCAGTGAGATTAAGGTTCATTCAGTATGATGAGGATGAGGATGAGTGAGCACACGGTACACAGAGAACCGGTATGTTCGCACGCATGGAAGGCGAACGCGTGACGTCATATGGGAACCTTAATTTTCATCCGGCAATGCTAAATGAAGCGGTAATTTTGTTCGAATTTTAAAATTATGTACCTATCATCGCTTTTTAAATTAAAAATTCTATTTTATATTTTTTTTCTGTCATTTTCCAATATGCATTTAATTTAAACATGAATTTCCATTGAAAAATAAAGATTTTAGGTATCTGTTGTCCAATATACATTTACCATAGTATATATTAAAAAAAATAAAACAGAAATAATATAAACATTCACTTTACTTCTGGGTCTGTAACAACGTTTCACATAAAATTGTGTCTACTTACTGTTATTCTAAATTGTTGAAAAATATTTGACTAAAAATAAAAACTTAACTACAAATCAATTAAGAAATTTTAAGTTTTAGATGAAGTTTTAGAACCAATTACTTGATGACTTTTAAATTTTATTTACAAAATAGAAAAAGGTTGATTTTAAGTTAAACCAGGCTAGGAATCTAAAAAATTTCAAGTGCAAACATTTTATTAGACACATATACATATTATACAGAGTGGGTCACATTTGGCAATATTTATTAGATTTTAAGGAAATGACGAAACAGATTGATTTTTGATCTTAGTGGGACACATTTTTACGGTACATACATTTGTCATTTGTCAACCCCCTCCCTTACACTTCCACCACCCCTTATTCTTAAATAGGGAATAGGGGTCGTGTGCTAGCTCATTTAAAAGGTTACTCTCTATTCAGTACCTAATATAAAAAATTTTATAATAATTTTTATACAGGGTGTTCAAGAAAAATATTTAAATTAAATTAATTGACACACAAAGAAGAATGTATGTAATTTATTTAACTCAAAATACATTCTACTGCTGTCACAAAACAAAAAAAAAATATTTTTTGATAAATAAACATTGCTCTTCGCTTAATTTCAATATCCAAGCTGCCACCCATCTGCCTCTTGGTAGGTTGAATATTGAATTTAAGCGAAAAACAATATTTATCTGTCAAATAAACATTTTTCTCTGTTTTCTGTCAGTATTAGAATGTATTTTGATTTAAATAAATTGCATACATTATTCTTTTTGTGTCAATTAATTTAATTCAAAATAATTTTTCTTGGACACCCTGTAGAAATAATTAGGTCAATGTTAATATTACTGAATAGTAACCTTTCAAATGAGGTAGCACACCACCCGTATTCCCTATTTAAAAATAAGGGGTGGGGGAAATGGGAGGGAGGGGGTTGACAAATGACAGATGTATGTACCGTAAAAATATGTGCCCCTTAGATCAAAAATCGACCTGTTTCTTCATTTCCTTAAAATCTAATAAGTACTGCCAAATATCGAGGTAGACTGTTTTCTTTGGCCCACTCTGTATATGTATTTATAAAATGTTCGCACTTAAAATTTTTAGATTCATAACTTGGTTTAACTTTAAATCAATTATGTATGTTAATACATATTTTGTATAATATTATGTATAAGACATATTATATGTATATTAATAAAAAAACAAATTTGCGGGAAAAGTTTTATTAATAATATTAGAATTAGTAGGTATCTATAATTAAAATCATTTTTTAAAATTAGAAAATTTAGATATCTTTTTGTCAAGTGCTCTCTGGCAGTTTTTAAAACTTATTTTTCTGTTAATATCCCTCATTCTATGATAATATACTTATATGTTCGTGTTCTGCACATGCATAATATCACCTCAAATGACATTATAGTCTCGGTTTTAATAAATTACTATAAAACTAATAGTTATATGTATTATAATAGTTTTAAAAATACACAGTTATGGTAATAAACAACAACTTGTAACTAAAATAATATAGAATTACTTCAATCGTTAACAGCTTAATATTTCAAAACCGCCTCAATCTATTCATTTCAACGCCACCACATACGAAATAATGCATCCAAACAATAAGCAAATATCTCTTAGGTTCCCACGTGACGTGCTGCGCGGCCGAAACAAATTTAGCGACGAAAATCGGCATACCGGTTCTCTGTGTACCGTGAGTGAGCAGACTTTTAATCTGATACTTCAGGAGAGAGGGCAACAACCTAGTTTCTTAAGTTGCTGTGGTCTACTCTGACGGTCTTATGAAGATCTTCGGATGACGGTCTTCTCAAAAAAATATAAGTATAGTGTGGCGGCTGGTTTTTTCTGGTAATTAAATATGTAATTAGAAATATTTATTTTTTCTTATCAGCGTATCAGGTATTTAATTAAGAGAAATAAGGATTTTCTCAGAACACTCAAATAATCAGATAGCTGACAACTTTTTTAGTTATTGTAGACCTATAGGAAGAAAACCTACCTGTTTCCTGTCTAGAGTTCGTGTTCGTTTTTTAACTATTAACAATTGAATGCAAAAAACGTGATTTTTTCGATTTTTTGCACCCCATTAAAAAGCTAAATAGTTGACATAAAATTAAAAAGAACATTGAAAAAGCTTCAAAATAGTGATTTTTTTTAATGTTAAAAATCAACTTGTTGCTTCGCAAATTGCAAAATAAATGAAAATCGATATTTTTTACTACATTTAACTTAAGAATTTTAGGGTTTCACCCATAGTTGGATATTTTGGTACTTAACAAATTCTCAAAATTGGAGACCGATCCATTAGTTAGTTTAAAAGTTATTCTATTTGTTTATCCCAGAGACCTTTATTTTGCAATAACATAAGACAGAAAATAATGAATATAGGAAAATTCTGCGTATGCCAAATGAAAGTAGAAAACTGATAGTATCTAAATGTATTAAAAAAAATAGTATCTAATATAGTTAAAACTCCTAATGCCAAATTTTTTAAATTTTGTAATTTATTTTTTTTAAAACATCCTTTATTTATTGCAATCTATTTCTGCAATTAAAAAAACAATAATCAATAGGTTTATCACAATAACATAGTGGAAATCCATCCAGTGATGAAAATCCTTTGCGATACATTTCTGATAAAAATATCTGAGATATAAATAACAATTTACAAAGACATATTTTACGAACATATAAAAAGAACATCAATAGTTAAAATACACACACATTAAATTATATAATCTACGTTTCAGTAACTACAGGTACAGAAAGGTCTAATGGGTCACGGCGTTTTAGTCTTCCTCTCCTCGGTCGCTTAAGTAGGTCTTGCGCAAGCGTATTTGGATGCTTCATTAGTCTATTTTTGTAGGTTCCACTGAGTGAGACAACGGTGTCTTTAATGTTTTGGATCTGGAGATCTCGATGTATAACATAATTAGGCACATACCACGGTGCATTGGTAATATGTCTCAAGACTTTTGATTGGAAACGCTGAAGTTTCAGTAAATAGGAATTAGATGCTGTACCCCATATCTAAATACCGAAGTCCAAACTGGCTTTAGGATAGATTTATATAATAATAATTTATTGTATAGACTTAATTTGGATTTTTTGTCCATGGGCCAATACATTTTGCTGTATATTAATCCGAGTTGTAGTCGTTTTTTCGAGATATGCTTTCCCCAATTTAGTCGGCTATCAAAATGTATTCCTAAGTATTTAACATCATTTCTTGTGGGTGTGATGGTATTGTTTATATGCACAGATGGTACACTTTTCCTGCATAAAGTGAATGTTATATGTGCAGATTTACTGCACTTACTTTAACTCGCCACAGTTTTAACCATTAGCTAAACCATTTAAATGATGTAAATTTTGGCACGCTGTAACTGGAACCGAAGCAGAGTGTGGGTCGGTTGGGCATGGGAAAATTTTGACAGCGTGGGAAAAATTTTATCTGCCACGCCCCACGCCACGCCCACCACAAAGCCACGCCCACCACAAAGCCACGCCCACCGCAAGCCTCGCCCACCCACAGCATCGCCCATAGACCAATGAGATCAAAGTCCAGCGACCAATGAGCAATTAGCCCCAATCACCGACCAATGATCAGGCACCGACCAATGGGAACACAGCCAGCCCCACCTACGTCACAAACCCTCGCCTTCCAAGATGGCCTCCTCTTTATTTCGTTTATCGCAAAATATACAGGGTGTAGTCAGAAAGCCAAATAAGACACTTATCCATGAAGCACCTATCTGCCATCTGCGCTGTTATTGGTTCGTTTATTACATGTAAGACATTAGCAAAAGAGCAGCAATCACAAAGACATTAGCAAAAGAGCATTGTAGCATGTCTCCGACCTGACTGATTATATATTGTTGGAAAGAGGAAGGCATGTTACCATATAAACAAAGATGTCAGCAATGACAAAACGGCACTATATCATATCTTCGTGTCTATTGGTCCAATTCGTGTGAATATGGTCTCGTTGGGAAAAAGAGGGGATATTGAATATGTTAACATAAAAACAAAGATGTCAGCAATGCCAAAACGACACTATATCTTCGTTGCTATTAATTTTAGCGCAACAGACATCGAAGGGAAGGAGAAACATGGCAACACTGCCAAAACGGTGATATATTAGTCCTATCACAGTTCTTCATCTTATCATGCCACCTGTCGGCTGCAACATGTAACTATGCTCAAACCATCTAGAAGAACGTATACCAGTCTTACAGTATGACCAAACCATCAAACATCCTATCACAGTTCTTCATCTTATCCTGCCACCTGTCGGCTGCAACATGTAACTATGTCCAAACCCTCTATAAGAACATATACCATTCTTACGCTGTGGTCAATTCTTCATCTTATCATGCCACCTGTCGGCTGCAACATGTAACTATGCCCAAGCCCTCTAGAAGAACGTATACCATTCTTACAGTACGACCATCAAACATCCTATCACAGTTCTTCATCTTATCATGCCACCTGTCGGCTGCAACACGTAACTAATTGACATTGCCAAAACGGCATTACAACATATCTTCTTGGCTAATGATCCGATTTTGACGTATGGGATATCAAATGAAAGCGGTGGCGACACAGATGGCAACTGTCAATTCTTCTTCTGTCAACGTTCAATATTAATTGCCAATTCTTCTTCTTCTTTTCCGTATAGTGCCTAACAGAACGTGACAGTGCCTAACAGAACGTGACGTGCATAACGTCACGTGAATCACGCGACGTAAATAACGTGACCTGATGGTTTCTAATGGCCTCTAATGGTCTCTGCTACACTCTATTCCCTAATGGTATAGACTATTTATCTTTAAACCATCCTAACAGTGTACCTCGTTAACGTGATATTTTACCGTGAATGACGTAACGTGAATGACGTGACGTGAATAAGACATTGCCAAAACGGCACTATATCGTATCTTCGTTTCAATCATACATTCCTACAATGAACATATACCATTCTTACAGTATGACCAACAAACATCCTCGATCTCCCTCCAATCATACATTCCTACAATGAACATATACCATTCTTACAGTATGACCAGCAAACATCCTAGATCTCTCTCCAATCATACATTCCTACAATGAACATATACCATTCTTACGCTGTGGCCAAACCAGCAAACATCTCATGTACAAGTCTTTTCAGAAAAAAATGCGTATTATTTTTATGTAAATTACTGATGTATTGTGAGTTGCATACAACATTTTATCTACGGCAAGCCGGGTAATATGAATTTTACAGTTTGATATTAAAGATCTGTGATAAGAATATATGAGGGCCATAGACGGTTCTTTAATAGCCATCAGGCAACAATTTCCCCTGATCATGTTTATAAAACATACGGAATGCACTGTATATACTAACCCAAGCTGACAACATACTTTGCAGATATGGATTACGATCAGCTTATAGGTTTATGTACAATTCCCTTCGTAAAGGTACATAGGCGTGCATCCGTGCGGGTTAAAAGTCGACCGTCCTTTTTATACTCCAAAAGGAGGACCATATTTAAAGGTATTATGTATCAGATATATTGAGAAAAAAATTATATACACTTAGAGTATACCTAGGTAGAAAAAAACTTTTGTTAATGTATAAAGACATATCTAACAGTATTGTCGTAAAGAAAAAGCATATCGTAAAGGTCTTCAAGTTAAAGCTAACATAGCTCGTGCTGATTTTTTTTTTTCAAGGATAATCTGAAACAAAGGTTACTCGTGTTGATTTCCAAGGCACCCATGAGGTACAACACATACCTCGTTGGTGTTTTATCGTGGACACCATCCCCTAGAGGCCTACAACCACCAAATTTCCTCAGAGAAATCAAATGTGATGTTGATGCAATATATATATTTGTGATAGCATAGAACAAGCGATTGTTGCCCCACCTTCTAGTAAGTAACGAGCAAAGATGTAATGATGTTACAAAATCACAAATTTGTCCATAGCCGAAAACTGTTTATTGTATTTTAAAAATACCGGAAATGGTTCAGCAGGCATCTTTTTATTAACATTATTTATAGTACATTTTTATAACGAATATCTTTTAGTGACCTTAACTGAACATCTTTTTTAAACATACAGGAAATGGTTCAGCAGACATCTTTTTATGATCTGATTGCCATCTTTTATAATGAGTGGCTACACGAGCAACGGACGTAACCAGAACGGCTCATTAATTTGCCAGTGGGCTATATATCAGATATCTTTTAATGGTCTTAACTGAACATCTTTTAACGATTTTTAATCATGTAGGACAAACGACAACTCACTACAACTTTTTAGTAACCCACTTTTCAGTGTGACAGACGATCGGATGTATCGCAGAGGAAAAAGCATCCACTGTTGACAAAACAAAAAGTAATCTATTAATATATAACTTACTAATTAAAAATGTTGATTGTGAGTGTTAAACAGGTATAGTGTTAAAAAATAAAAAAGCTGAGTCTGGGCTATAGTTTAAATTTTAAGTTTTTTATAACCATAAGGTACGGATGTAAAATCTTCAAAAAATTTTCTTTTTGCTGAGTTTGGTCTATATTTTTTTTCAAGGGTTTTTGTGATAACACAATGATCCTGTGTCCTTTGTATTTGTTTAGTCACCACAGAAACAGGGTCAGACTTCATAAGTACCATCTTCTTAATGGTATCGAAATTAACTAATTTAGATGCCTCATAATTTAGACAAATACCTTTAACCTTACAACAAATTTTTTCTTCACCGTTAGGCAAAGTGTATTTATATGCGTAATTTTTAGGCCCTCCAGAAACGAACTCTGAAATATACCCCCCACCCAACTCATCAGTTAAGTCACCTATACACTCACCTATTGGGAGATCAGGTAAGCCAGCCTTGGAAAGGTAAATAGACGAATCTGTGTCGTAATATTTTGCCCGAGACCCAATAATCTCCAGATAAGAGTACAATTTGAGACGAGCCAGAGCCGTAACGTATGATGCCAGAACAACATTAACTGTTGACGACATTGAGTACGCCTCCTCCACATACTCCCACGTAACAACCAGTGTGTCCTCATTTACAGGGATCACCGTATTAACCTGAATGGATGGATTAATCAACATAGCAAAAAATTCTCCAGGCTTGTTTATTATGGATGTTTTAGGGAGGTTCTCTCGCTGAGCGAACTTACCCCAGAAAGAATTGAGCATAAGCTTAGCCAACGACCTCAGACCAGGGTTCTCCGTTATGTCGGAAAACTCCAGCCTGACATCCTCCCTCTGAAGAAACTCCTCGATGTACCGGCTCTTTTCCTCATCCGATACACATCCTCGCGGCCACCCTGAAGCTTGTTGTTTCACTTTGATAAATTTGTTCATCATATCGGAAAAAAGACCTTTCTGAGATTTCGATAACTGTAAAGTATCATAGGACCATATCTCATAGGTCTCAATTATTTTATAACCCTTTGATAAAGCTTTCACTACCTCCTCAATCACCCAAGTACCTGTTAGAGCCCGTTCATCATTCGAATGCTCACACTCTTCTTCCTCAAAGTCCTCTCCACACTTTCGGCATAAAACGAACATACATTTACTGTTCATCTTGGTAGGAAGAACAGGATGATAGAGGTTTGTAGGAGGAAGCACTTTACACTTTATTAATCCAGATAACTCAGTAATGTCTACAGCATTGCATTCCTGTCCAATATATATTTTCTTTGGATGGCCGATTGGGAACTTTCCGTACTTGCATACCCACGGATAAAGCGAACAAACATCAACGTATTTAATTTTTTCACCATCTTTACACTTGTAATACTCTACAGTATTGCCTGTACGACCACCATATAAAGCATCTCTAGGATTCAAAGGTAAACTAGCCATAAGAGGATGCCCCTCGGTATACGACTTTATCTCGGCCGTCAGCATTTTACGGAATTGACATTCCCACATTTCAACCACCTCATATCCTATTGATCTGAGATGCTTAACTTTAGCAATTGTTTTATCATGACGATTCTCCATACAATCTGAAGGATCGTCATGAAGGGGTGCAGTTCTATCTGTAGGGTAACAAGTAGGACAACCGTGATAATAACAACCTTGGAATTCAAAGATGGTGTTTTCGTAAAGACCGTCCACCCTACAATTTCCAATAAGAGCTTCAAGTCCCCTGGCGGCATGCTGAATTTTAATACAGCGTTGCTTCTCTTCCCACAATAACCACTGCAAAGCTATTTTCGACTGATTATCTTTGAATCGATAGCCCCCTTTTGGAATAAGGGCTATTGTGTTTGGTTGTAAGAAATTACGCCTGAATACCTTGTTACACGTCGATGCAACAGTTGTTGCCTCGAAAAACGGACAGACATTTGACGTATCTAGCAATTGTTTTCGGAATATTAGACAAGATTGTGTCAAAATCTCAACATCGCTAATACAATATTCAACAATTTCCTTTTGAAAATCAAAAACGTATCCCTCATCTACTCTTTCAGCGTGCCACGCGATCAGCTTGTCACGTGCATCATCTTTTAAATTATCGGGATCGTAAAATTTTAGATCAGGCATAGGTCCAACATAAGATTGATTTTCCTCTCTGTTAAACAGATGTGGAAAATATCCCTTTTTCAACTCTGTCAACCCAAAAGCTTTAGGTAGAGCAGACAACGCCATTGGAAAGTAATTAAGACTATCGAGAAAACGAGCGTTACCAACAGCCATTGACACCAACTTTGTACCACGCATAATGAGATCAGGGGTTAAATCAGTCTTTGTTAAAATATAATTTAAAATAAATTGATGGTCGAAGCCTCCTCCATTGTGAGCTAACACGACAACATTCTTGAATTTTTTTCTAATTTGCAAAATATGATTCATAAAAAGACTTATTACGTCAAGACCCCTCAAAATCTTTTGGCGAAATCCACAAGATTGACAGAAAACTAATTTCATCTCAGGGAGACATTTGTAACAACGTTGATTAAATACACAGAGATTTGGTTCTTGAAGAAGCGAACCATCAGCCAATATCTTTTCCTGACTAGTTTCCAAATCATAAAATATAAATAGAAAATCGCTTGATGGAGGAAGACCAGAATCGGGCTGTATGTAACAAAGATGATCTGACGGACAATTTTTCTTACAAGTTTTACAGAAGACCTCACCACAGACATGACTTTTGGTGTAGATCTTGTAACAGGTCTTACACCTTTTGATTTTATCGCATACCGATCCTAGGTGAGCATTGAAACATGCCTTACCGTAGAAGTTTCGACCACATTGATCGCAGGGTATTTTCACGCAATCTTTGGAACAAGCTGGTGAACGACGACAAGCAAAACATGTACCACCACATCTGTGGTCGTTTTTGTTGTTAAACGGCTGGTGGCACTCCTCACAATAATAAATACAACAAAAAGCAGCTGTCAAAGAAGTGATCACGTTAAAGTGTCCTTCATGATACAAAAGATTTAACGCTGGACCATTAGTGTTACCACAGAACATAACGTCACGACCCTTGCTACCATAACTATACACCACAATTTTGTAATCTGTGAGGTGTCCCTGAAACTGTTGTAGTTCGGGTATTCCTGCCCCTCCGACAGGAATTGTTACATTAGCGGCTTCAATCAGTTGATGGGCTCTTTGTCCTTGTATTTTTCCAATATCTTGACGTACCTTCTTCCATTCTTGGTCCTTATCTACGTGAGCTTTTGCAACCACAAGAGCACGAGGTAAACAAAGATTATCCTTGTTTTTAATAACAACAGTTCCTCGCCTTTTCAAACACTCCTCGTTAAAGGAGTTATAAGCTCTTCCTCTCGGACCACCTTTTCCCGCGGGCAGTTTTACCGTCGTAATACCCAAACAAAATGTTTCGGTATTGAGGCCGGTGCTATTACTCTGATATATGGAACTAATCTTATTCCATATATCATCAACGGTCACTTCACAGGCAGGCTTGAACCTCATCCAACCCTGACCTCTGGCAAAGTCTTTCGAGCAAAAAGTGAAACCGACCTGATCGGTTGGTTCCAAACCTTCTGTTCCCTTAAGTACAATCCCCTCGATGGCCTTTTTTACCCATCCCACAGGTTCCTCACTCTGCGGCACATCCCTGATTTTAAATTCCAGAGTTCGTCCCTGGAGGCCAAATTTACGAATTTTCTTAAATGTATCTTTAGTGACTAAGAATTTGTTCATGTTTTCGTTATTAAAGGATGAGAAATACGAATTTTCTTAAATGTATCTTTAGTGACTAAGAATGTGTTCATGTTTTCGTTATTAAAAAAAACTGACCAAATCAAACAACACTAAGTAATAACATAATAATAAATATTCAAAACTTAGAATTCAAAAAAATTAGAACCCAAACACTAAATATGTTTTAAAAATTTCAAAAAAAAATTGTTTTCGACAAAATCAAAAAATATTCAAAGTTTGCCACTCAACAGAGCACACTTCTGAACGATATAAAACTCACCAGAGCACACGTCTGAACGCTAGGAATATCTGAAACAGAATGAAGAAAATGCCGTAATGTAAGGTATTAAATATACTTCTAGTCGGACGGAAAACTAAATGTTATTATGTTATGCTCAAAAGGCCCCTGCAAAGTGTAGATTTGTGCTTGTTCTTCCATAAGAATCAATGTAAAAGTGCTGCATTTAAGACATTTATTAAACTTGGATACATTTTTCAAGGAAGTATCAGTACTACCAACATAAAAAGAAGCAGTACGGCCAACTTAGAACAAATATTACCAGAAAGTAAAAGATACTTTGTGATGATTAGATTGGAGCAGGCACATAAAATTATAAGTCGACTCATTCATAGTTAATTCTTCATTATTCTATCACAAGAAGGATTCATGGTTAGGAATTGAAAGTGGGTTTCATATAATTCTTCTTCCTGGTCTAGTTACGAAAATATTTGAAAAATGGGCAACATAATTATGATAGATGTCAGCTACTTAGCGAAAGATGTGGAAAATGTATGAAGAGAACCGATATACATATATCGAGATATGATGAATAAACACGACATTGAAAACTGTTCAGTTAGATTTGCATAACATTTCGGCGAGAAAACTCCCGCCACTTTCATCACTAACACACTCGATAACACAATAAGTTTTCATTCTTCGAATAACCGTCAAAGCAGGCACAGCAGTTGCTCCAGTATGAAACAGTACATTCAGTTAAACTTGATTAAGACATGTATCGAGCAAGAATTTATCCGAACCAGCTACGCAGGCGCGTGTTTACCGGCTAGTTTAATATTTCATGAAGTTGCCAGCCAGTATGGGATAAAGACAGAGGTGGTAGTAGGTGCAAAGTTCTACTCAAATGGAATTGTAATTACGCCCCATTTCTGGAATGAACATACGAACTAGTATACGGCCCAACAGATGCAATTACAAAACATCATCTACCTCATCAAATAGAATTTACGATGAAAAAAGGAATGTTATGTGTAAAAGCGGCGAAGACATAAAAATGTAGAATATTTATTATGATTTTCAGAAAAGCAAATCGACGACTGCCTATTTTAAAGAGGCTCCTGCAGGTCTGCTGGAAATACGAAAAAATATTTTTATTACTGTAGCAAAGATACTTAGGAAAAAATAAATAAATTTTTGAAGTAATTGTTTTTTATATACAACTCAGTTATTGACAATGACCTACTTAGCTATAAAACAAATAATTAAAGAATTAGGTTATATTGTTACAAACAATATATCACTTGTTAATAGGAAGTACGGCATTGATGCTTGTAGCAAAAAGGTTGTTGAGCGCAAAGAAAGTGTGATAGCAGAGAAAGAGAGAGAGAGATAGAGAGAGTTAGGTGCTGACACGTTCTGTCACGTTCTGTTAGGTGCTGACACGTTCTGTCACGTTATTTTACGTCACGTTCTGTCACGTTCTGTCACGTTCTGTTGAGTACTGTCACGTGATTTACGTCATTCACGTAACGCTCTGTTAGTTACTGTCACGTTCTGTTAGTTACTGTGACGTTCTGTGTCACGTGATTACTGCATGAAGTAAACTATGATTCAGCGTTATGTCTGAGGTTATACAGCGATAATTTAACGGTTAGCGCCAAGTCAGATGCAAGTCAGATGCTAGTCAGATGTATGCCAGATGTATGCCAGATGCATGTTAGCTATATGTCAGATGCGAGTTAGCGGATATAGATAAAGGTGTTAACTAGAGAAACGGCATTCAGATACAAGAAAATTAACGGTGAACATCGTGTCAAGCAGCTTGCTAAGTTATTAAAAAAAGTATAATTCACTCAAAATAATAATGCAACGTGAACAACAACTCAAAACAGTTTTAACACCTAGTACTGAACCTCTTGGAGAACTAAACAATTATCTGAAAACTTCACATCAGACAGAGAAGCATGAAGAGACCAGCGGACACCAAAACAATCGTTTGAGAAATATGCGCCAGAAGGATGAAGAAAGCACAGATGAAGAAGAAGATGAACACCTTCAAAAATATTGGCATCATTCACCAGACCTTGATAGAGCTTATGGTCCACACTATGTTTGGAAAACTGATAAATGGCTAATGGGTGATATGGAAATCAAATTTGCTCCTAAGAATATACTGATTAACGATAGCAAGTACAAGGCTACTTGTGGGCTATATACTGTTATAATTTTATATGTATCCTCAAGACTTTACACCAAATGATAGCCTAAACTATAAAAAAAATATTAGAAGTCACAGGTGTTCATAGAGATTCCCTAGGATATTTGAGGCATCAAGCATTCCCGGATAAATTTAATAAGATCATAAAACCTTTGTTTAAAAATAACTCAAACATGCGTCGAAGCCCCTGTGAAAATGTTCGGAAAACTGAGAAAAAACATCGTAAGAGTGTTGAACGCTCTGACCGACAATTTAAACAGCGCACAAGCATAGATTACGAGACATCATCGTTTAACCATTATGTCGTTGGACCTCTGGATAAAAATGTTAAAATAAATCGACTAGGGCATTTAGTTTTTAATTAAAAACTGTAATAATGTACTAGCATAAAAAATTTAAATGAAATAATAAAATGACTCATATTGTCTCTTATTTCCTAACCCAATGCATTACAAAGAGTGTCAATATATTTTTAAAAATAAAAATAAGTTGGGTCGTACATAAAATAGAAAATGCAACACGATTATTATCACACTGTTAAAAATAAATACCAGCTACGCTTGGTCGTATATAAAATATAAATGACAGCTACGCTTCATTGTATATTCTTGAAAAACAAAAGTACGGTAGAATGCGGCATAAAAAGATACTGAAATAAATCATAAAATTGTTCAGAAATATACGGACGGGTGTTGCATCATACATGCCTGAAAAAACATGAAATAACACATATTTATAATTCAAATTAGAAAATAAGAACTAAACGGTAAAATACTATTATCCTGATGCAGATAACAAGAAAAATGTGCTAAAAGAAGACGGAGTACCGCGCTAAATGTATCATAAAAAGTTACTATTCTTGAGTGCCCGGGAGTCGGCATACCACCGATTCGGGACCACATGGCTATTTTGGTGGCCCCCGTATCGGCATACCGATTCTGGCTCATGATGAGCTGGAATCCGCCTACCGCTTCTGGCTCATGATGAGCTGGAATCTGGTGCATGAAAGTGACCACTTAGAACTAAATAGTAAAATATGATTATCTTAATGTAAAAACCTACCTCATTTATTTATGTAACAAGGAAATATTAAAAGATGAAAAAGTACAGTAGAAATGAGTCATAAACAGCTATTATTATTTTAGGGATAAAACGTAAAATCAGTTAAAAATATTAGCGACAGATACATCCTACGATATGATAAAAACAAGTAATAAAATTACTATAATAAATCACATTGAATATAAGAATAAAATCACCTATAGTACACACATTTTATTGTAAGAGAAGTATATATAGATACAAGAATCATAAATACTTAGAAGACCTGCAAACAAGTTGGGAAGAGAGAATTAAAACCAGTATTACCCATAGATGAAAGGAAACACATGTACATCCAAATTATTTAACAAAAATAGCAAACCAATAAATTCATAAAAACCATATGTAAAATAAACAGCAAAATCTCTTACCTTAATTGAATATTTTCCACTGAACACTGCAACTATACTGTAGAAACTGTCAGATGTCGACTGTGGTATATGCTCGTCTGTTTCAGTATTTATAGGCGAAATTCACACAGCATGAACGTGATCAAATGTTTGAATGTGTTTTGCAAAAACAAGACCTTATAGTTTTAAAAATATGTGATAACATTTACACAAATAACAACTGCGGTTACATGTTCTCATCCGACTACATCCGGACTTTTAGCATTGTGGCTTGTCATATCTTTGGAGGTTAATATTAACAAAAATAACGTCTGCACTCTTTTCTTATCAACCATACACACCCGGCATGTTAACAAACAACTTAAAATATTTTTGTAAATATTTCAAATTATTCGATTTTTCATAATTTTGTACAAATATTTGTATCTTTGGAACGGATAATCAGAAATCAATGTATGACCCATCAAATTAAAGGATTTTGAATGACGAATTACGTTGTGATGTCTGTTTTAACACAATGTTCTGTATAAGGCCTTTTTTTGTACCATATAAGTACATTTTGTGTCAATATAGTACATTGAGAATTTGTAGTTTTTTTGTCGTTTTCAGCCATAAATAATGACCGTAACACACTTGGTCAGTGATTTTCTTAATATGTATGAAAAGACCTTTCTAATGATATATTGCACGGAGCACTTGGTGCAAAATTGAGCGAATTAGGATTTGCTAGAGATCAAACTGCGATACGAGATTTTTCTATGCTAATGGCTTTGTTTTAACGTCAATAACAATAAATAAGCATTTACAGCTCAACCAAGTTATCCCTTAGGCCGTTATGGCAATGTACCATGTATCTTCGGAACGGATAATCAGAAATCAATGTGTGACCCATCAAATTAAAGGATTTTGAATGACGAATTACGTTGCGGTGTCTGTTTTAACGCCATGTCATGTATAACGCCCTTTTGACATATTATCGTTTATTATTTGCCTGATATGTCGAATCTTATCATGTAGCACCTCAAATTACAGGGTTTTGAATGACAAATTACGTTGTGATGTCGGTTTTAACAACATGTCATGTATAACGCCTTTTTGACACATTATCGTTTATTATTTGCCTGATATGTCGAATCTTATCATGTAGCACCTCAAATTACAGGGTTTTGAATGACAAATTACGTTGTGATGTCGGTTTTAACAACATGTCACATATAACGCCTTTTTGACCCTCTATCTTATATTATTTGCCTGATATGTCGAATCTTATCATGTAGCACCTCAAATTACAGGGTTTTGAATGACAAATTACGTTGTGATGTCGGTTTTAACAACATGTCATGTATAACGCCTTTTTGACACATTATCGTTTATTATTTGCCTGATATGTCGAATCTTATCATGTAGCACCTCAAATTACAGGATTTTGAATGACAAATTACGTTAAGATGTTTGTTTTAACAACCTGTTATGTATAAGGCCTCTTTGGCACTCTATCATATGCTTTATGTGATTATTTATAAATTGATTCTTATATTATGGATCAGTGTATTGTTGTATGCAAACAAGGATGGATGTGTTTTTTAATGTGTGTGCTACTGCTGCGTTGCATGGCAACAGCAGATACCTTTTCCTTTTTAAGGTTTTTTTAACCGCATAAGTGAGTGGATAAATGAAAAAAGTTTTATTTTTATCATTTCTTTATCTCTTCATTCATTTTATTATACCCCATATTTCTATTGGGCGATATCAAATAGGATTAATAACCATGGCAGTTTCATGCATCTTTATGTATTGTCATTGTAAGCTACACCATCTATTATTTACAAGTATATTAAACGTGTAAGAAATAAGACAAGATATATTTTATATAAATTTATTATGGATATCTAAACATTACATTATAATTCATTAAGCCGTGATTAATACATTTGCTTTTTAAAAAAAGCCGTTCAGATTCTTCGTTGGAGCAGAACGCAGTGAATTCATTATTTTTCTTTATGTGATGTATAAGTTTGCATGCATATCCTCTTCTCCGATGATTAGGTAAAGTGTATACGTATTCTAATACTCTTGGTACATCATGTTGTCCAAGTGGATCAAAGTCACGTTTCGATAAGAGTACAAATGATGCTGGTACTCCGCTGACATAAAGGATGTAGCAGGTAACTTTTGTGTTTGTCATCCATTGATCAATAAGTATATCATCTACATTTAACTGCTTAATTTTTCTGACTGCGTTCGGACCTCTGAACAACTCAATTTTTTCCATCTTGCTTCATCGAATGATTGAATGATACTGATTTTTGCTTTATTCATTCTATCATGTATCTGTGAATTTTGAAGGAGTGGGGGGAACGTCATAGTATTCTATCGTGTATCTGTGAATTTTCCATGAGTGGGGGAACGTCATAGTATTCTACACCGAAGGTTTATATATCATAAACGTTGTATACATTATTATGTTCCGTTTACGGAAGGATTAGAGCTAATAATAAACATAAAAACTAGATGGCAAATGTAGTCTCCTATATATTGAATAGACGATTATTTAACTATAAAAGTAAAATACCAACTTACATAATATTACCCTCCTTGCAGTAGATAAAATACAGTATGCGAATCGCAATACCATTTTTTTTTGTTTGGTGATTTTCATGATACTACCCAACTTTCCGTAGAAAAGACTTGTACGTGAGATGTTTGCTGGTTTGGCCACAGCGTAAGAATGGTATATGTTCATTGTAGGAATGTATGCTTGGAGGGAGATCGAGGATGTTTGTTGGTCATACTGTAAGAATGGTATATGTTCATTGTAGGAATGTATGATTGAAACGAAGATACGATATAGTGCCGTTTTGGCAATGTCTTATTCACGTCACGTCATTCACGTTACGTCATTCACGGTAAAATATCACGTTAAAGAGGTACACTGTTAGGATGGTTTAAAGATAAATAGTCTATACCATTAGGGAATAGAGTGTAGCAGAGACCATTAGAGGCCATTAGAAACCATCAGGTCACGTTATTTACGTCGCGTGATTCACGTGACGTTATGCACGTCACGTTCTGTTAGGCACTGTCACGTTCTGTTAGGCACTATACGGAAAAGAAGAAGAAGAATTGGCAATTAATATTGAACGTTGACAGAAGAAGAATTGACAGTTGCCATCTGTGTCGCCACCGCTTTCATTTGATATCCCATACGTCAAAATCGGATCATTAGCCAAGAAGATATGTTGTAATGCCGTTTTGGCAATGTCAATTAGTTACGTGTTGCAGCCGACAGGTGGCATGATAAGATGAAGAACTGTGATAGGATGTTTGATGGTCGTACTGTAAGAATGGTATACGTTCTTCTAGAGGGCTTGGGCATAGTTACATGTTGCAGCCGACAGGTGGCATGATAAGATGAAGAACTGTGATAGGATGTTTGATGGTCGTACTGTAAGAATGGTATACGTTCTTCTAGAGGGCTTGGGCATAGTTACATGTTGCAGCCGACAGGTGGCATGATAAGATGAAGAATTGACCACAGCGTAAGAATGGTATATGTTCTTATAGAGGGTTTGGACATAGTTACATGTTGCAGCCGACAGGTGGCAGGATAAGATGAAGAACTGTGATAGGATGTTTGATGGTTTGGTCATACTGTAAGACTGGTATACGTTCTTCTAGATGGTTTGGGCATAGTTACATGTTGCAGCCGACAGGTGGCATGATAAGATGAAGAACTGTGATAGGACTAATATATCACCGTTTTGGCAGTGTTGCCATGTTTCTCCTTCCCTTCGATGTCTGTTGCGCTAAAATTAATAGCAACGAAGATATAGTGTCGTTTTGGCATTGCTGACATCTTTGTTTTTATGTTAACATATTCAATATCCCCTCTTTTTCCCAACGAGACCATATTCACACGAATTGGACCAATAGACACGAAGATATGATATAGTGCCGTTTTGTCATTGCTGACATCTTTGTTTATATGGTAACATGCCTTCCTCTTTCCAACAATATATGATCAGTCAGGTCGGAGACATGCTCTAATGCTCTTTTGCTAATGTCTTTGTGATTGCTCCTCTTTCGTTTAATGTCTTACATGTAATAAACGAACCAATAACAACGCAGATGGCAGATAGGTGCTTCATGGATAAGTGTCTTATTTGGCTTTCTGACTACACCCTGTATATTTTGCGATAAACGAAATAAAGAGGAGGCCATCTTGGAAGGCGAGGGTTTGTGACGTAGGTGGGCCTGGCTGTGTTCCCATTGGTCGTTGGGCGGGGCTTCGTTCTCATTGGTCGGTGATTGGGGCTAAGTTCTCATTGGTCGCTGGACTTTGATCTCATTGGTCCATGGGCGATGCTGTGGGTGGGCGAGGCTTCCTTCTCATTGGTCGGTGGGCAATCATTGGCCGGTGGGCAACCATTGGTCTGTGGGCGTGGCTTTGTGGTGGGCGTGGTCGGTGGGCGTGGCTTTGTGGTGGGCGTGGCTTGCGGTGGGCGTGGCTTTGTGGTGGGCGTGGCTTTGTGGTGGGCGTGGCGTGGGGCGTGGCAGATAAAATTTTTCCCACGCTGTCAAAATTTTCCCATGCCCAACCGACCCACACTCTGCTAACCGAGCTAGATGCCATTAACAGTATCGTCTGCGTAGGTAGCAATTGTGCTGTTTGCTGTTGTGGGAATATCTGCTGTGTAGAATAAATATAAAGTTGGTCCCAATATACTGCCCTATGGTACTCCTGATAGAATTGGAGTTATGTTTGATACTGCTTCATTATGTCTAACCTGGAAGTATCGATTGGTAAGATAGGATCTTAGAAGTGTATAGAGAGGATGGGGAAAATGAGTTTTTATTTTAGATTGCAGCCCATCATACCATGCCTTATCAAATGGTTGTGAGACATCGAAAAAGGCTGCAGTGCAGTATTCTTTCTTTTCGATTGCATCTCTTGCTACTTTGGCAACACTATGTACCTGCTCAATTGTTCCATGTTGTTGCCTGAATCCAAACTGGTACTGCGGTATCAACTTTTGTCTCTCGATTATAGGATTCATTCTTTGAAGGAGTAACCTTTCAAATATCATAGAGATAATGGGAAGCAAACTGATTGGATGATAAACTGACAGTTCGTTAGACGTAATTTATAAACATTTAGAATAACTTTAAAAATATTGTGTGTAGAAACAATCTTATACATTCGAAAAGAAAGTATTTTAACACGAATTTTCAAATAAAAAAATTTAGCCTAGGTTCATTTGGGACGGTTAGCCATGTGTTTTTTTTAATTCACAGCGAATTTGTTTATAATAATTAAGAAATCTCATTGATGCCATTTTAAAGAATGGGATTTATATTTTTTGTTAAAAAAAATTGTACAAAATGTACCTTTACAGGATCCTCTACGAATTTTCAAAAATGTAGTTCAAACGGTTACTAGGGGAAACCTAAAAATCCACTGAGTTAAAATGCCGAAAAAGCAATTTCAAACTAATACAATTTTTTGTATCTCCGGATCAACTCAATGGATTTTGATCATTCTTTTTTTAATTTGTATGTAATTTGTAAATACATTACAAATATGCAATGTGTTTATAAATTTATTAATTAATAAACAGTCTAATTTGTTTAAACAATTCTTGGAAAAATATTTTTTACCAAAAATTTGTTTTTTATCATAGTATCATTAATGATCATAGAAAACGTTAAAGTACACTTTAATAAATAAATTATTCTTCTTAGATAATTATTTATTGGAGGTAATTTATTTATTAGATCCAGTGGCGGTTTCTCCATAAGTGCACATGTGCACGTGAACCCCCAAAATTATTTTCACAAACATTCATATATGTAAAATTTATCATTCTATAAATAACATTTTAATATAACTATACAGTAATTGAAATTCGAAATAACAGATCCAAGGAGTTTATAAGTATCTAATAGGTAACATTTAATTATTTTTATTCTATTCCAAAGGAGAAACTTCACGGATGCGAGGCCTTAGACAGAACCCATCGTTCACCGCTCTTGCGGTGGTTCCTATTCCAATGAATTTTCATACGGCAAAATACAACTTACCACCCGCCCCGCTACCCGCTATAGCCCACAAGTTTAGATGGCCACAAGATCACAAGTTGGATGTGATCTTATGGTGTATTTAACGTGCACGGCACACGAATATACATTTAAATTTTGCTTTCGTGAAGTTCGAATTTCGGAACAATATTAAGAATGGAAGGATTTGTGGATGTAAATGTTAGCGTGGAATATTTAAAATCAATTAAATTTTCTTCATTATATTTAGAATAAAAATTAAAAATGCCGAAACCAAATTTATTTATTAAGAATGTACCAAAGTGCAAAGGTCGGGATTATAAATTATTATTTAAAATGGAGATTTGTGTAAAAACTTACAAATTGTGTAGGTGTGAAGCACATATTTGGAGAAGAGGAAGCATAATCAATAAAATAGAAGATACGATTTTAACTATCCGGCGCAGTCCACTTAACTAAATTTTTGATTAAAAATAATTTACAAGACGATTTTTCTGAAATTATTTGAATTCTTTAATTACTTGTTACGATGCCAGTGACAACTACAGAAACAGAACTATGTCTCTCTGCATTGAAACGTATCAAAACTTTCCTTAGAATAGCTATTGGCCAGGATCAATTAAAACAAATGATTGAAGAAATTCCAAATTTTACTGAATTTGTTTGTGAATAATGTATCTAAAAAAAAGGCGACTGACTTTCGTTACAAAACTTGCTTGTAACATTTAAACACTAAATTATAATTTTAAGTCAATAAACTACATTATTTATTATAATTTTTAATAAGGTCCTTTGATTTTTACAATTTGACGACACTCAAAAAATTTTACCTACGGAAATAGGGTCTAAATAGGGTCTCAAGGTCTTTTTATATTTTAATATTATGTGTGCACCCCCAATATTTTACACCAGGCGCCGCCACTGATTAGATCTATGATTTAACTTAAGTTTTTCTATGATTAATAATGATAATATGATTCAAAACATGGCTTTTTGGGAAAAAATTATTTTTTCAAAAATTGTTTAAACAAATTATACTACTTATTAATTATACTACTTCTGCTATGAAAACGAAAGCCTCTTTGGCTTTCTTGAAAGTTTGGGCCTCTGGTCCAAAACGAAAAAATAATTAGAATTAAATAAAAACTGTAAATCATATTTAGTTTCTTAGAAAACTAGTAAGAGCAAGATGAACAAATGAGTCAGGGCCTTCTCTCTACCCTTTTCTTCATTATCCTTGCCGTTCGCTCTAATGGCCATTCTTCTGCTATTTTAACCTTTTTAAACGACTGTGGCGTTTATGTAAACGACATGAGGGGCGAATCAAATGACAATGCAGCAAACATGTCAGGCAAATACAATGGTATCCAGGCTCATTTCGGTGTCGGAAAGTTGATCGAGAACATTTCGTCGACGGAAAATTAGTCGACAACATTTGGTCGGCAAATAGTTGGTCGAATGCACAATTCATCGAATGTACAATTTGTCGACGAACATTTGATCGAATGGATTTTTTGTCGACAATGACCCAAAGAGAATAATACATGGCGGAAACACGCCAATATATAAAGTTAATTTCTTTGTCCATATCAAAAAAATTATTTTATAGATTGCCAGTCCTAAGCCTCGAATAAAGTGTGAAGGGAAGTTTATTCTCACGATTTCTTTACTTTTTTATTGATATTGACTGATTATTACAGTCGAAAACATTGTAAGGAAATGCCTCGATTCCCTAACAATTTATTTACCTCAGTATCTCGCATATTTCGTCCTGTCCGCAAGTGCCCCCAAATTTGACTTGTCCGGAAATGCTCCGTTCACAAGTGCGCCGACACCAGAAAGAAGAACGGTACATCACTAATTAAAATATCGGTTTATATTGCAGTCTACTCTCCCACCGAAGCCATTTTTTTCAATAAATTTAAAAATAATTAAGATTTAGAAAAAAAAATAACAAAACCCCAACAAAAAATTAATTCAGATATGTATATTACAATATTCCAGTTAATAAAATAAAAACCAATAATCCGTCGTTTGTCACCATTAATCCCTTTTCCTAAAGATAAATAACAGTTTGTCGACGAAAAATCCATTGGAACAAATGTTCGTCGACGAATTGTACATTCGATGAATTGTGCATTCGACCAACTGTTTGTCGACCAAATGTTGTCGACTAATTTTCCGTCGACGAAGTGTTCTCGACCAACTTTCCTAGACCCGGCTCATTTATCTACGATTAACAAACTTGCAATTTACATTCCTTGTACCGAATACTCACTTAATTTAGTTGGAGTAAGTGCTTAAAGTTGAGTTGGAACAATATCGTATTTTGGATTTTTTCAGTCCGTGTACAAATTTTTTCAGCCACTACCCACCATTGGGAAGTTATTATCAAATGCTTAAATGAAACTCCACTAAGCGATCCCATTCACCACGATCTAGTACTTAAAGGAACAAGCAGCTCTAGGGGAAGTGCAAGGAATGATGTAACTAGAGCTTTGTATAAATTCAGCGTCTTTAAATCTGCTCTTCATACTTTTGCTTAAGACGCTAATCAGAAAGCTGAAACAGTTCATGAGGCTACGTGTTTATTGAAAGAAATATGTATCAAAAAAAGATACATTCATATGAATAACTTTTGGGCTACAATTTTAGAATGCATCAACATTGTCAGTAAATCATTACAGAGAGAAGAGATTGAACTAACTAAGAAGAGATAATAATCCATATATGTATAACATATTTTTTGGATGGAGCTCCTTTGAAATCGGTACAGGAAGTTAATGATTTGGGCGTTACGGTCAACCAAAGATTAAGTTGATCTATTCAAACACCAAAAGTAGTCGGTAAAGCTAGTTATTTAGCTTGTTCTGCTTGTTAGTTATTTATGAGAACAAACTCGAATCGACGTTTGCAAATGTGTCAGTAGCTTTTAAGATTTATCTGCATTTTATGGTTACAAATGCAACAGGCAAATGGTCATTTTTAAAAATTAAAATTATTAAAAACTTTAACCGTTCGACATTGGCACAAAATAGACTAGCACCTCTTTAAATTATGGCTATTAAGAATGATTCCCTCGAAAATTTGGAATTAGAAGATATTTTAAGGAGACGGAGTGGTTATCCGGGGTTTTGCAGGTACAAGGAGGTTTCTTTAGGGGCCTCATAGCTTGGGTTGCCTAGGGGCCTCAAGATTCTTAATCCGGGACTGTTCTATTATATTTCTAATTTATACTGTACCTGACGTTTCAGTTTTATTTATTGTTGTATTGATTCATAATAAAACTTGTTACTCTTTGTTTTACCCTGTAGTTTCTACACAAAAGAAATTGTATAGCTTTTATTTTTATTTTAGGTTTTTCTCATAACGAAATGGAAATCATGAAAACTGAACTTGCATGCACTACAGAGCAACAACAAAGTATAAACACCGATGAAACATCAAACAATTCTATTTGTAAATGTAAAATTTGTTTTAAGCAATTTAAGCACGCAGGTTCTTTGCAACGACATTTAACTACGCACACTGCAGAAAAGCATTACAATTGTCAAGTTTGTTTTAAACAGTTTACTAGAGCACATGGTTTGAAAATACACTTGAGATTGCACACTGAGGAAATGCCTTATAAGTGTGAAATTTGTTTTATGCAGTTTACTACATCAACTGATTTGGAAATACATTTGAGAGCGCACACTGGAAAAAATCTTTACAAATGTGAAATTTGTTTTAAGGAGTTTAAACATAAAAGTACTTTAGAGGAACATACAAAATTTCACACTGGAGAAAGGCCTTATAACTGTGAAATTTGTTTTAAGCGGTTTACTAGAGCACACGATTTGAAAATACATTTAAGATTGCACACTGGCGAAAGGCCTTATAAATGTGAAATTTGTTTTAAACAGTTTATTCATAGAAGTAATTTGAAAACACATATGATAGTTCACACTGGCGAAAAGCCCTATAAGTGCGAAATTTGTTTTAAGCTGTTTACTCGGGCACTTGGTTTGAAAAGTCATTTGAGAATGCACACTGGAGAAAAGCCTCACAAGTGTGAAATTTGTTTTAAGCAATTTACTCATAAATGTAATTTCGATCAACATACGAAAATTCACACTGGAGACAAGTCTTACAAGTGTGAAATTTGTTTTAACCGGTTCACTCAAGCACAAGCTTTGAAACGCCATTTGAGAATTCACACTGGAGAAAAGCCTCATCACTGTGAAATTTGTTTAAAGCAGTTTTCTGACAAAAGTCATTTGACTACACATTTGAGATTGCACACCGGTGAAACCCCTTACAAGTGTGAAATTTGTTTTAAACAGTTTAGTCAAAGAAGTCATTTGAATACACATACAAAAGTTCACACTGGAGAAAAGTCTCACAAGTGTGATGTTTGTTTAAAACAGTTTACTCGGTCATGTTATTTGAAAAGTCATTTGAGAGTGCATACTGGGGAAACTGCCTTATAAGTGTGAAATTTGTTTAAGTAAAGCTGTTTTCTCACAAAAGTCATTTGTCTACACATTGAAGCGATAAACTACCCCAGATAATCGAAATATCATTGGGAAATAATATTTCAATCAGCCATGATAGTTATCGCTTACCCTAGACTACCTCAATCTCCCAAGCTGTGAGTCCACCTTGTCTTAATCAAAAATATGAACACTGAAAAATTCGATTGGAAGCAAACAAAATAATATTTTAACTAATCATGTTTATTGTTCAATAAAGATATAATGAAATTATTCTTGGATTATACTTCAATTCTTATATACTTGGATTATACAAAAACTAACAATTCTTGGATTATACTTATGGCTTTTGGTATTGGTTCGATGGTAACTCCTTGATGTCGAATGGTACTGCTGTTGACTTGTTGTAGACCAGGGCAAGCCTGGACCTGCCTCAGGTCCCTGCAGCTGAAGATATTGGTCGTTGCAGCCTAGGTGAAACGCATCATGTTCTTGTTAGCCTTGTAGTTGCATCGCCGGCGATGGTGGCTTTATGCTCCCGAAAGGAGAAAGATAGATTTTTATTCCAAAAACTAGAAAACAAGTCATATATTAGTTTGACATCGGGAAGTAAACCAAAATGTGTCCTTTGCCAAATAATCGTAAAAAGTGGCAAATGGCAAAGGAATATGATAAAATTAATAGTGATGATGGTTAGTTAAATTATTTGATTACCGTGTGCATATATGTAAGTTAAAAAGAAATATTTAAAATTAAAATACCAGAACACATGCCTTTAGAAGATGGAGGTTAGGTATAGAAAAAATCATTAAAAAACTGTGAATGTAACGGACAATAATGAATAGAAGAAAATACAATATTTAATTTTATACCCCAAGAGATCGTCTGTTTGGAATTAAAATACCTATTATCAGCCTGAATCGACTTTTAAATAAATTAATTTTTCCCTCCATTATTGTCACTCTCATTGACATGACAGCGTAAAGTATATGGAGATGGACAAGCATGTTTCGTGCTCCGTATTAAAAGACAGATATCTAGAAAGTAAGTATATGAAGTATGTTCAATATGACTTACACGTTAGACGAAAAGAGAGATAGGAAATAAAGAATAACAAAAGAGGGCGCCAAACAAGTTTTTAACGGGGAAAACAAGTTAAAACATACAGAAAATTATTATTTAAAAATAAAATAGCAAAAATGTGACGTTAGTAACGTTACAACATTTGAGAGTCCACACTAGTGAAACCCCTTACAAGTGTGAAATTTGTTTTAAGCAGTTTAGTCAAAGAAGTCATTTGAAAACACATACGAAATTTCAAACTGGAGAAAAGCCTCACAAGTGTGATGTTTGTTTAAGTTTACTCGGCCATGTTATTTGAGAAGTCATTTGAGAGTGCATACTGGGGAAACTGCCTTAACATAATGAGCATAAAAAATTGCATTTTGCATGAATTCTTGATTTCATGACTAACGAGTAGTTTTTCTTTTATAATGCCACATGTTGTAGTTAACTAAAAGCAAACCGGAGGGACCGCAGACGTTCGGATACAATTAGCGTCTCTTTGCAAAGACAATTACGTCGACTTTGCAAAGTAACAAGACACTTACTCAACACACACACACACACTACACATGACACTAAGTACCTCATGTTATGACTGGCTGAATGATAAAGTCCATGCCATTAAAAAAACTAAAAGCAAAAAAACCACCGTATATACTGGAAGTAATAACAGTCTGATAAAATCAGGTACCCGGTTTTATCGATTTTCGGACTACGCGGTTTTGTCAAATTCGTAAACATTAAATATTTAAATTTTTATGTTATGAAATAATATTCAAAATTCTTAGCCAAATTAAAGGTAATATACTAGGTTACATGTATTAAATTTTGAAATGGCCATTACTTAGGAAGAAGGTTATTCAGAAGAGGAGAAAACAACTCTAAACTTACCTTAAAAATCGAGTTTGCTGCATCAAAAAACAGGTGAAGTCTTACTGCTCCGGTACAGATTACTCAAATGAAGTAGAAATGAATACATGTGACTGTTGGCGGTTTAGGGACACTAATTTTAACATTGCCTGATAGATAGCAGCAGAAAGCTAGAAGAATTAAGGGGTACCCGGTTTTGTCCAACTCTCCCCTACTTTGAATGAACATACGAGAGTTCACACTGGAGAACAGCCTTGCGAGTGCGATATTTGTTTTAAGCCGTTTACTAGAGCACACGAGTTGAAATTACATTTGAGATTGCACGCTGGGGAAAGACCTTATAAATGTGAAATTTGTTTTAAACAGTATAGCCAAACAAGTAATTTTAAAATACATATGAAAGTTCACACTGGCGAAAAGCTTTAGAAGTGCGAAATTTGTTTAAAACAGTTCACTCAAGCACAAACTTTGGAACGTAATTTGAGAATGCACACTGGAGAAAAGCCGCACAAGTGTGAAATTTGTTTTAAAGCAATTTACTCATAAATGTAATTTCGATCAATATACAAAAAATCACACTGGAGAAAAGCCTTACAAGTGTGAAATTTGTTTAAAGCAGTTTTCTCACAACAAAAGTCATTTTACTACACATTTGAGATTGCACACTGGTGAAACCCCTTACAAGTGTGAAATTTGGTTTAAACAGTTTAATCAAAGAAGTCATTTGGAAAACACATACAAAAAAAAGTTCACACTGGAGAAAAGTCTCACACGTCTGATGTTTGTTTAAAACAGTTTACTCGGCCATGTTATTTGAAAAGTCATTTGAGAGTGCACACTGGGGAAACTTCCTTACAAGTGTGAAATTTGTTATAAGCGGTTTATACAAACAGGTCATTTGGGAACTCATTTGAGAATACACACTGCAGAGAATGTTAATTTCGTCTAATACTATGGAATTACGTAGTTTGAAAAGTTATCTAATAGTGCATACTGGAGATCAACCTTAAAGTGGGCGCCGGACATACAAACTTTAAGTACGCGAGTGTAAAGATCGCAGACTTACTCGGCTCGAGGTCGGTGGCACAATATAACGATCGAATAGACAAGTAGTCATGAAAGCTGAACAAGAAGCATCAGGACAATATTATCCTTAGATGGAATAACGATTGACCGAATATGGAAAGGTTCAATCGCTCAGATTGGCGATACGAGGGCCACGTTGCTCATGGTCGGAAGAGATGTGGGCGTGGTTCTTTGGGTTTGGTTGATGTTGCAATAAAAGATGGAAAATGAATAAATAATGATACGCAAATAAAGCTAATGAAACGATAATAGCCAAAAGATAGATAGATACTAATAAACTGATAGTTTGACATTTGGACTCAAAAGAAACGAGACTACTGAATACATAACATAACAAAAGGATCACCATCATCATCAATGGTGCTACAGCCCTATGAAAGAACCTCGACCTTCCAAGTCTATTACGCCAGTCAGTCCTATTCATTGCCAACCGTTGCCATTTTGCTGCCCCTATTTTTCTCCCATTCTCATGTATACCTCATCGTTGCATAAGTCATCGTCGAGATTGTCGACAACAAAAAAAAATGGGCGCCATTAAATTTTGACCAATTAAATTTACAAAGGAACGAAACAGACATAATAATAATAAAACAACAGAAAAATTAGCAACACTGCTACAACAGACACAAATAGTCCAGTCTTGAGCTGTAAATAGATAATTAAATAAAATACGACATCGTACACTTTAATAAAACATTTATTTTGTTAAAAAAACTTAACAAAATCTTGATATTTACATAATATGTACAAATGAAGTGTAGGACCGCCAGCAACAAAAATAAAAATTAAAAACAATCAATCAATATGAAAAGTAAATGTTGATGAAACAAACAATAATTATTGAATATAAATTATTACTGCATATAAATATATTCACCGACATAGTCACTTAAACGTTATGTAAGTGAACGACGGTGATTCTTAATAACTGAAAAAAATTAACTGAACAGTTAAGCCAAAATCAAAAAGTTGATACTTTGAAATCTTGACGTTCACTTACAAATAATAAAAAAGAAAGAGCTCTTTGTTTAAATATAAATTAAATAATATAGTACTCCTAATATAAATTTATATAGAAAATCTGAAAAGGTTACGCATATTAAACTCAAAATGTCTTTTATTTAAATGTTTATCTACTTTGAAATAAAAAGATAGTCAATATTCACGTAATTAAACTGAATGTTTCGATACAAGTATTAACCCTTGTCACAAAATATTTACTAACCTCCCTCACTTTCAGAAACATCTAATGTTCGACCATTTGGCAAGTTCGCTAGCCTCTCAGAAAAATTAGACCATGTCCACACATGGCATACAGCAAGGTTTGAGTTGAAAGTGATTGCAAAACATAAATCGGCATAAGCATAGCCGGTACATGGAACCAAAGGTAGCGTGACAATAGGATCACACCGAAGCAAAACGGGGTGTAGATCAGCGTAATAGAGTAAGAGGAGGAAGTGGTAGATCGACCCTTTAAATAAGAAATGAAATTGTACGGGATGCATTATTAGAAGATTATTTTAAAACTTACGCACGGGAGTCGGATCTACCAAACACTATCGCAACTCGATTTCACATACTGACTGCACTCTATTAAAACTCAACTTACAAGTGACCAGAATATTTGGGATTTGTCCTTTTATAGACGGAGTGGCATCGGTTGGTGGTTTGGGTACGCTAACCAATTAAAAATCATGGGAATGTGAGAAATATTCAAAAAGAGGTTCGTTAACATTTCGACACGCTCCTTAAAATCGCTTACCAACCCTAAATTCTTAAATGAATTATGAGAGGATTAAGAACGACTTCTTCACTAAAAACTCTTAAATTCCCACACTTTGCGTGAGAAAACGTACCTAGTGGATGACTTTTATTATTAAGCTGGATATTCATGACTTTTCGTTTCTAGATGCCCAAGTTTCCACATTCTGTGTGGGAAAATAAGGTTTTTTATGGGGAATATGGCACTCGAACGCAGATGTCGAACAGCACTTGCATTAACAAACCATGTTTAGACGAAATCGAATTAGGATCTAGACGCAGAAAAATAAAAACGCTACAACACGGCAAGCTTACTCATACTGCATTGCAATGTCGTCAAGAGAAGACATGCACAAAAATAACAATTCTTCAAAAAAAAAAGAAAAAATGACCTTGTTTTACTCTAGTGTAACTATTTATCAATATTTAGTTAGGTTTAGATCCTTTTTTAAAAGGGATCTAAAGAATTACAGACCCATAACTTTACTAAATGTGATGTACAAACTATTAACCAAGATATTAACAAACAGATTAACAACTAAATTAAATGGATACTAGGCAAGAGAACAAGCCGGATTTAGAAAGAGCTTCAATACAAGTAATGTAACTATTTATTAATATTTAATTAGGTTTAGATCCTTTTTTAAAAAGAATCTAAAGAATTGCAGACCCATAACTTTACTAAATGTGATGTACAAACTATTAACCAATATATAAACAAACAGTTTAACAACTAAATTAGATGGATACCAGGCATAAGAGAACAAGCCGGATTTAGAAAGAGTTTCAGTAGAAGTGACCACCTTTTAACGATGAAGATACAGGGTGAGTCATGAGGAACTGTACATATTCCTACCTCGTATAGAGGATCCTATGGGGAATAACAAATGACCATTAAAAAGTGTCTGCTCCCATTGTTTAATAATATACAGGGCGAGTTTCGCATTTTGACAGAAAATTTTATTAGTCATAATTTTTGAACGGTCAGATCGATGTGTCTCTTATTTTGGTCAATCGTTACACTATTACCACCTAATCAACTGATTTATTCAAACTAGAAAAAAATCAGGTCAGGCTTCAAAAAAATTAGTTCGTTGGGTCTTAGAAAAAATTTTACCCTGTATACGCTTTTTGAAAACTATAATATGAATTTTACAAATTAGACAAATAGGCAATTAAAGTGACATATTTATTTTTTTCCCCACACGATTACTTAATTTTTTATAAAAAAATCAAATTTGACTATGAATTAAAAGTTTGGTAAAGTGAACCATAGATTAAAAAAAAATAACTTTTATTACAAAAATTAATTTTTTTGAACAAATATTTAATTTATGTTACCACCCAATTAACTGATTTATACAAACCAGAAAAAAATCAGGCCCGGATTTAAAAAATTAGTTCGTTTTGTTCTCAGAAAAAATTTCACCCTGTATACGCTTTTTGAAAACTCTAATATGAATCTTACAAATTAGACAAATAGGCAATTAAAATGGCATATTTATTTTTTTCCCCACACGATTACTTAATTTTTTATAAAAAAATCAAATTTGACTCTAAATAATCAAAAGTTTGATAAAGTGAACCATAGATTTAAAAAATTAACTTTTATTACAAAAATTAATTTTTTTTGAACAAATATTTAATTTATGTTAGCACCAATCAACTGATTTATTCAAACTAGAAAAAAATCAGGCCCGGATTTAAAAAATTAGTTCGTTTTGGTCTTAGAAAAAAATTTACCCTGTATACGCTTTCTGAAAACTCTAATATGAATTTTACAAATTAGACAAATAGGCAGTTAAAATGGCATATTTATTTTTTTCCCACACGATTACTTAATTTTTTATTAAAAAATCAAATTTGTCAAAATCGGAATTTTAACCTAAAAATGAAAAAAAAAATGAAATCACGGTTTAACTCGCTACAACTCTGTTCCATTTTAATATTTTTTTTTCTGAAATTTTTACAGCATATATTTCTTACCATTGTGAAGACTATGAAAATTTTTGTAGACTTTCAGTCTTCTTCTCATAAAAGTTATGAATTTTTAAACATAAAAGGTGCAGATTCGTGAATTGCAAAGTTAAATCGCAAAAATTAAGTGAACAAATTTAAAATGTATCTATTTGATCACGTCTATGTTAAACTATAGAGTCCAAAGAGAAGTGTTATGGGTTTTAGATCTAGACGTGGTATAGAAAAAAAAAATGGTGAAGCTTTTAATTTTAAGAAAAACGTTGTTTAATTTTTTTATTTTTATGTAAATTTCTGATTTTGACAAATTTGATTTTTTAATAAGAAATTAAGTAATCGTGTGGGGAAAAAATAAATACGTCATTTTAATTGCCTATGTGTCTAATTTGTAAAATTCATACTAGAGTTTTCAAAAAGAGTATACAGGGTGAAATTTTTTTTTAAGACCAAAACGAACTATTTTTTTAAATCCGTTCCTGATTTTTTTAGTTTGAATAAATCAGTTGATTGGGTGGTAACATAAATTAAATATTTGTTCAAAAAATTTAATTTTTGTAATAAAAATTAATTTTTTTAAATATGGTTTCTAGTAAATATGGTTTACTTTACCAAACTTTTAATTATTCATATTGAAATTTGATTTTTTTTATAAAAAATTAAGTAATCGTGTGGTAAAAAAATAAATATGCCATTTTAATTGCCTATTTGTCTAATTTGTAAAATTCATATTAGAGTTTTCAAAAAGCGTATACAGGGTGAAATTTTTTCTAAGACCAAAACGAACTAATTTTTTAAATCCGGGCCTGATTTTTTTCTGGTTTGTATAAATCAGTTAATTGGGTGGTAACATAAATTAAATATTTGTTCAAAAAAAATTAATTTTTGTAATAAAAGTTATTTTTTTTTAAATCTATGGTTCACTTTACCAAACTTTTAATTCATAGTCAAATTTGATTTTTTTATAAAAAATTAAGTAATCGTGTGGGGAAAAAAATAAATATGCCATTTTAATTGCCTATTTGTCTAATTTGTAAAATTGTTATTAGAGTTTTCAAAAAGCGTATAGAGGGTGAAATTTTTTCTAAGGCCCAAACGAACTAATTTTTTAAAGCCGGACCTGATTTTTTTTTAGTTTGAATAAATCAGTTGATTAGGTGGTAATAGTGTAACGATTGACCAAAATAAGAGACATATCGATCTGATCGTTCAAAAATTATGACGAATACAAATTTCTGTCAAAATGCGAAACTCGCCCTATATATTATTAAACAATGGGAGCAGACACTTTTTAATGGTCATTTGTTATTTCCCATAGGGGCCTCTATACGAGGTAGGAGTATGTACAGTTCCTCATGACTCACCCTGTATTAATCGAAAAAGCTAATGAATATCATATCCCGCTATACATGGCATTTATTGACTTGAAAATGCATTTGATAGTGTGGAACACTGGGCATTATATAATTCCCTACAAAACAGTAGAATAGACTACAGATATACCGACATAATTACAAATATATATAATAAGGCAACAACAACTATTAAGCTAATGAAACAAACGGAGCCTATTAAAATAAACCCAAGAGTAAGACAAGGAGATACCATCTCGCCCAAGCTATTCAACCAAGCGCTAGAAGATGTGTTCAAACAACTACACTGGGATGGCTTGGGCATAAACATAAACGGGCAATATCTGAATCATTTACGATATGCTGATGATATTGTATTAATAACAGAAAGAAGTGAAGAATTACAAAGAATGATGGAAGAACTAGATAGAGAATCGACAAAGATAGGACTGAAGATGAATTACAGTAAAACAAAAACCATGACTGAACTCTCAGTTTACTTCAAGCAGCAGCGAGAAGCGGAACCACCTGACTTGACAATGGCAAGTGAGATCTTGCCGAAACGTCGTCAAAATAATGGTTTTTCTCAAAACCAAAATTATTCAACGCGGAGTCAAACCCGGAAAACAACAGAAAGCACATATAGCTCCCGCGGAAACTTCAAGTGTAACATATATATATATATATATATATATATATATATATATATATATATATATATATATATATATATATATATATCTAGGACAAATCACTAGATTAAATAAAGAAAATCAGACCGAAGAAATAAAGAGAAGAATAAGATTGGCCTGGGCATCATTCGGAAAACTGTCTTATATTCTAAAGAACAGAAAATACCCGCAATACCTAAAAACAAGAGTCTTCAATCAATGTATACTCCCTGTTCTAATATATGGCTCTCAGACATAGACGTTTACAAAAGAAAATATGGAAAAAATAGCTAAGACAGAAAGGTCCATGGAAAGACAAATGCTGAACATTAAACTATCAGACAGGAAAAGTAACAAAACAAAAGTGAAAGATGTCTCTACCCAAGTAGCAAAGCTTAAATGGAAGTTCGCCGGACACACCCTACGGCAGAAGGATAAAAGATGGACTAAGATGATTATACATTGGAGACTGTGGAACCACAAACGAAAAAGGGGAAGGCCACAGATGCGATGGTCAGATGACCTGAAGAAACACACTGGGTCAAAATGGATGCAAACTGGCCAAGATAGAGAGGCATGGAAGAAGGAAGAGGAGGCCTATACCCAAGGATGTATGTTTAGGGCTGATTAGATAGATAGAATTAGGTTTACACAAAATCAAATGAGGCGCTCCGTGGACAAACGGCGAATACGCCAAATGGGCATTTTGAGAAAAACGCGATTAAAGTTGAAAAAGTGTTTTTAATTCAATAAGGGCGAATATACACGTCATCAAAATTTTGTAATGCGGTTAGGTAAAAACTATTTTTTTTATAAAAAGTTTTGCTTGTTAAGCAAATAAGATCACCCCATCTAAACCAAAATTATAATTCAGGATATTGAAAAAAGTTTTATTCAAAGGATATGATATGAAAAACATTTTTTAATTAAAAATTGTTCTGTTTAAGATAAATCAAAAACTAAAAAAACACCAAACAATAAATTATTAATTCAAGCAAAAATCCATAACATCATCCTGACTTTCTCCAGTTAGCGTTGCCAAATTGGTTTGTGATTCTTGGAGAGAGATCAGCTCATCAAAGAAACTCCTATGATGAAGTGGTATGTATGGAAGAAGTGACTTGATGTCTTTTATTTTTTCCTCTGAAAGTTTTATAGGCTGTTGGTATTTAGGAGACAAAACTGCGGCAGATAAATCAAACAAATGGCGTTGATATTCTCCTACTTTTCCTTTCTGCAAAACAACTTGTTCGGACAAAACATTTTGGTACGTTGGTTGTATGGAAAACCCTTGTTTGAACAACTTGGAGTAAAGAAATACTTTACCATCTTTAAAACTAGCAGTTGATTTTCTTTTTGTAATTAACTTCTGAAGAGCAGTGAAATCAAAAAACATTGATGATGTCATTTTTACTACTTTGAATGGTCTGACCTTCCTTGATGAACGAATTAAGTCAATATAGTGGCCTTCAGAATAAACATCAATATTTCGAAGCCTTAACTCAATGTGACCAAAATCCCTGCCACAAGGTAAATATGAATGTCCAGGAATCATAAAGTAATGTTCTATGAAATCAAATTTTAATTCATGAATTTTTTTCAAACAAGCTAAAACAATGTTCATATTTTTGTTCTGGCCCCCACAATTGTCACTAAATAGCACAACTTTTTTGACTTGATGATCCATAGAATCAAAGTAATGGGACAAGCAGCTTGCTATTTCACATGAACCACGACCTCCAGTACTTTCATTCCACATGTACATAACACATTTTCCAGATTTAACATCATAGACTGCAAAATTGTAGGTCCAAAGCTTCCTTTTGTAATACTGTACAGATGTCGTCAGTTTAGGGGTAGGGAGAGTTTGCTGCAGATCTATACAAATTGCTGAAACTGAGTCTTCATTATTACTTTTATAACTTTTAAGTATTTTTTGAACTGCTTTGGCTCGTCTTAAATGAAGTTCCTTGGCAACTTGCAATTGGTTACGTTGTAAATCATCACAATTTGAAAGTTCCATATCTGTTTTGTCACAAAAATTACAAGTATCCGACTTAGGAGGGTTGAAACCAATATTGAATTTTTTATTAAATGTGTCACGATAGAACCGTGAGCTGACAGGGTCAATTAAAGGGTGATTTTCTGTCATGCACTCACAGTACAGGTCATACAACTTGTTTATGTTTAAGTCTGTGGAAAGGTACTTTCGGTAAGAGCTTTTTGCTCTGCTGTAATGGCTTGAACATTTGGGTAAACTATTTACATGTAACATTACAGTTTCTTTCATTTCTACACTTACTTTGTTAACTGGATTTTTATTTCCTCTTCTGTCCAATTCTACAGTGCCACTTGTGGATACTTTATTCAAAACAGTTCGAACCCTCTTTTCAGTGACACCATGAATCGCATAGAATGCTTTTCTGCAGACTTTAAATTCATTGCTTTCAAAAAGTACATTGTACTCAATACTACGTAACTTTCGACTAGGTCGATTTTTAATGCGACAACGGTTGACAGAAACAGATTTCACTCTTTTAGATAAGTAAGCGTTTTGTAGGTTATACTCAGATAATTCCCAAAAGTTTTTAAAAATTATACTAATTTTCTCCAAACCTACTTTCTCAAAACATCCACAGGAACAGGGACTTCCCACAGTCCGCTTAGGCACAAGTTTTCTGTTTTTAATGGTGCTGTATTCTCCACCTGAGTTTCTTTTAACTTTATTCACATTCTTTTGCCACGTGTCTTCAGTTTTCGACCTTTTTCTAGTGTAGCCTTTGTTTTGGTCTTCTGTAAACTCGCTTTCTGACATTGTAGCAGTAAAATTTTAACTTTATTAGTAAAGTAACTCAAACTATTCAAACTAATCAAAATAAAAACTACTTGTTTTGACAAGCAAAACGACACTGTAGCTTAAAACGGTAAAAATAAGACGGAAATCACGGAAATTTTATTCAGAAATTTGGCAAGACAGAAGTGGGAGGGCTAGCTGTGTACCGACGTAGCGGTGGCGTATTCGCCGTTGTTCCACGGAACATTTACCATACTTTTTAAGATTCATACAGTTTGCTTCCGTTAAGTCAACCTATTATAGTTCTGAATAGAAAGGACGAATAAACCATGTTATGGTGGTACATTGTTCGAATAATGATCAGGCTATCCATTGCATTAAAAAAAAAAAACTGTAACTGGCGTATTCGCCCTTTTTCCTCGGAGCGCCTCAAACAATCAAAAATAATTTAGTATAGCTTAGAATAGTTTTTTACGTTTTTCTCAAAACTTATAAAGTGTAACTTATCTCCTTTCAACAATAAACGATTCAATTATTTATAGGAAATTTGCGTAATAAGTGAAAATATAGGCGTATATGGCTCGAAGCTCGAAGCAGTGATACACGTATGAGCTACGAGCAAGATCTTAAACCGGTTGAATCGACCACGAACTTAACTTCGGCAAACTTAAAGTACGCGTACTTACGGTGGCAAACGTCCGAAAAAGGTCGTCGAGCCATAAGTGCGCGTACTTACTCGCGTGTCTGTCACCCCTTTTTAACCCTTTCGCGTCGGACCATCATACGGCAAGTCGCACGATATACGAATTGGCGCGCTTACCATGTGAATTCGTGCGCTTACCGTTATCGGTTCAAATACAGTTATCACACTTCAAAAATTAATGTAATAATAACAATAATTTTAGAACTAAAACTATATTTATTACTTAATATTATACTACATAATATGTGATCTAAATTAAATTCCATCTATAAAATTACATTTTAAATGAAAATTATTAAAAATTATGCGAATTTGGGAACAATAAAATAATAGAAAAATTGGTCCACATTAAAAGAAAAAATTGTTGAAACAAATAGTTATTTATGAAACAGTTTGTGAAGTATGGTTTTTGCGCACGCACGCGATTCGTAGAGCACGAGCGCGGCGAGTGCTATATTTCGCGTAAGTGCGCAAGAAGTACTTCACGCACAGTTTCATACAATATTTTATCTACGATAAACAAATAAAAAAACTGCAACTCTTCGTCACTGGAATACATTTCTATTAAGTATACAATTTTTAGAACTTTGACATTTAAAAATTTAAACTTCTTTCAAACCATAAAACTGTCAAAACTTGTGTTGTAATTGACAATGCGAAATTTAAGGATATTTGATTATATAAAAGTGTGCCAAAAAACAGTGCGAAAAAGTAAATCCAATTTAACCTTCGGATGACCAAGCGGGGGAAATTGTGACCCCAGCGTATGTTTTTCTTTAATAAATTCAAAAGTATTTTCAATTTTTAACTCATTATTTTTTTATTTGACTTTAACATCATTCTATATATCCTCATATTTTGAAATAAAAAAAATTCCCTATATTTTACGAATAAAAAAGATATTCTGAAGTTGATGTTTAGTAAAATAGCGTCTATTATGTGTAATTCCAAGTAGTTTTACGCTAATGACGTCGACTTTGTAAAGTAACAAGATACTTACTCAACATACACACTACACATGACACTAATACTCATGTTGTGACTGGCTGAATGACATAAAGTCCATGTCATAAAAAAATTAAAAAATAAAAAAAAAACTTCATTTTTTGACATTTTTGACCTGAGGTCATTTCCCCCCCCCCCCTTGGTCATCCGTGTAACAAAAAAAGGTTGGTCATCGGAAGGTTAAAATACATTGTTACTTCACGCACACTTTAAACCCTTCACGCACTGCTATCTATAATGACATTTTTCACAAATTAAAAACTTATACATAATATGAGATACAGTAGATAAAATATATTAGGTGACATGAAATTTACACCACAGAGACTAGAGAGACAAATTCAACCCAATAAACACGCTAGTTAGGAAAATTAAGGGAACTTAATGCATATAAGTTATTATTAATGTCTTTTATCTGCTGTATGTCTTTTGGTTGGTTTCATTGGAACTTACCCCACTAAGGCAAATTTCCCCTCCCAAGGTAAATGTCCAGATCCGCCACTGGCTGCATCGCCGTATATGGCTAAACCAAACCCATTATGCACACGGATGCATCACCGTATGGAAGGGGTTAAAAAACTTTAAAGCAACAAGAATCATTTTTTTGTTATCCATAATGGATATTTTTACGATCTAGATGAGCTTTTTTTACATTGTAGAAAAATTTGATCAAATGTAAGTCAGAAAGTAAACACTTAAAAATAATTTATTCTCAAAAATGTAGCAAAAATGATCATTGTCTACCCTTGTCTACTTGCTCATTGTAACAAAAAAAAATTAAATTTTTGTTAAAGATCTCTTTTAAAAGATCTGAAAGTAGATCTACCTAATTGTAATTAGCTAGAACATATGTCAGAGACTGTTTCTGTATATTAGCAATATTAGTATTATGACAATACCCTTTTCTCCTTTTAATTAGCATAAATTCATGATATCACTATATTGTTGATGCTTGTCATTAAATAAAAGAATATAGTTTCGTTAATAGCGTTTTAGTATGTTTTAGTTTTATTTATTATTATATTCATTCTTACTCAATTTTATTACTCTTTGAATGACCCTTCAGTTTCGACGTAAAAAAATTTTCTAGTTTTATTTTTATTTTAGGCGTTTCTCAGAACGGAACGGAAATTATGAAAACTGAACTTGCATGCACTACAGAACAACAAATAAGTGTAAACACTGAAGAAAAAACATCAAACAATTCTATTTGTAAATGTAAAATTCGTTTTAAGCAAATTAAGCAGGCATGTAATATGAAACGACATTTAGAAACGCTCAGTGGAGAAACACCTTACAAGTGCGAAATTTGTTTTAAACAGTATACTCGAGCACATGGTTTGAAAATACATTTGAGGCTGCATACTGGGGAAAGGCCTTATAAATATTAAAAGGAATAAATCCCTCTCATTGGCTGTATACCATAATAAAAATTACTAAAGAAGTAAAAATCTTGCTTTGTAGATGGTATATAATTTATTAAAATTTATAAAAAAATTTTAAATAAATTATTTACCATCTATAAAGGAAGATTTTTACTTCTTTAGTAAGCCTTATAAATGTGATATTTGCTTTAAGCAATTTAAACATAAAAGTACTTTGGATGAACATACGAGAGCTCACACTGGAGAAAAGCCTTACAAGTGTGAAATTTGTTTCAAGCCGTTTAAGAGAGCATACGATTTGAAAATACATTCGAGATTGCACACTGGGGAAAGGCCTTATAAATGTGAAATTTGTTTTAAGCGGTTTAGTCAAAAAATTAATTTGAAAATACATATGAAAGGTCACACGGCGAAAAGCCTTATAAGTGTGAAATTTGTTTTTAGCAGTTTACTCAAGCACCTAATTTGAAACGTCATTTGGGAATGCACACAGGAGAAAACCCTCATCAGTGTGAAATTTGTTTAAAGCAGTTTTCGGACAAAAATCATTTGAAGACACATTTGAGATTGCACACTGGTGAAACCCCTTACAAGTGTGAAATTTGATATAAGCAGTTTACACAAACAGGTCATTTGAAAACTCATTTGAGAATACACGCTGCAGAGAATGTTAATTTTGTCTAATAATATGGAATTACTAAGTTTGAAAAGGTATCCAACACTGCATACTGGAGATTGCACATTTAACCTCTTCGCGTCGGACCGTCATACGGCAAGTCGCACGATACACGAATTCGCGCGCTTAGCGTTATCGGTTAAAATACAGTATCACACTTCAACCAATTAAAATTAATGTAAAAGTAATATTAATTTTAGAAATAAAACAATATTTATTATTTAAATATATTATTCCACATAATATGTGAGTTAAATTAAATTGTATCTATAAAATACCATTTCAAAAGGAAATTATTAAAAATTATACGAATTTGGAAACAATAAAATAAACGAAAAATTATATGGTTTCCCTACCTCCAGATTTGAATAAAAACATTTGGATCGAACAAATACACCTTAAATATGATGCATATTATAGCATGATGCACCCGTGTGCACCACCGTACGTAGCCAACAGTAGGCTAGGCAAGGGCGGATCCCGAGCCCCGGAGAATTTAAAAAAATTACTGTAATTGTTATATCCCACAGACCACTCGGTACCTCACCGTCAAAAAAGTTCATGTCCCTTTCCGAAAATCGGTCCTGGATCTACCTTTGCCACATTGAAGGGGTTAATAAACTTAAATGCAACAGAAATCATTTTTTGTTATCCATAATGGATATTTTATGATATAGATGAGCTTTTTTACATGTTAGAAACATTTGGTCAAATGTGTCCCGAATAAAGTACGTGCCTCCTAGCGGCGGGATACGGGCAACAATACATTAGCTTATAGGGCAGTCCTTACAGTAGGGATCCTGGCATATACAGAAAAATGCAGGCGGGTGTGGGGTAATACTGCACTTTGGTTGCATTGGTGGTGTATTGGCTAAACGTGCAAGGCAGGGTATGGTGCTGATAGAAAAGGCATTCAGGCATCAAATATCCAAACAATATCTTTTCAGGCCATAATAATGAAAAGACCTTCTCCAATGATATAAAAAACTTGTACTGAAATGATGGCATCTCCTGAGGTAAAATGTGCCGGAAGTAAAATGAGCCTCCGTTCGGATTTCCGGGTGATGACTATCTCAGGGGGAACACCATTTTAGGTTAGAAAAATCAGGATAGGGTCGTGGAATCTTGGTAGTCTTACAGATAAGAGTCTGGAGTTAGTGGATGCGCTCAAACGAAGGAGAGTTCAAATTGCTTGCATCCAAGAAACTAGGTGGAAAGGACAAAGAGCAAAAGAACTAGGTGAAGGATACAAATTGTGGTATGCAGGGAGTAGTAACACTAGAAATGGAGTTGGTATAATTGCTGATAGTGAAATGAAAGATAAAACGTTGTGGAAGTTGTAAGAACGAGTGATAGAATGATGTCAGTGAAATTTGTAATTGATAAAGAGGTATTGAATGTTGTGTGTATATGCTCCTCAAACAGGTCTGGGTGAGAATGAAAGAAGAGGTTTCTATGACCAATTAGGAGACATCCTAAGTGATATTCCGTCAGAAGAGGAAGTTATAATAGAAGGTGATTTCAATACACATGTGGGCCAAGCCAAGGCAGGATACGAAGCAATACATGGGGGATTAGGCTTTGGAACTACAAATGAAGCTGGAGATGATATGCTTGAATTAGCAACAGCACTAGATATGGCGATTGTTAACACATTCTTTAAAAAGAGAGAAACTCAACTTATTACGTACAAAAGTGGACAACATCAATCCCAAATAGACTATTTCAGGATAAGGAAAGAAGACATACGTTAATGCAAGGACTGCAAGGTAATAGTAAGCCCGCGCAGACTGCAGACTTTTTAGTCGGCCGATAGTTTAGTCGGCTTTTTAATCACTACAGAGAGGTATGCAGATGCGCACATTACACCGATGCATACCTCTCTGTACTGATAAGAAGCCGACTAAAAAGTCTGCAGTTTGCGCGGGCTCTTAGTGAGACAGTAAGCCAACAACAACTGCTTGTTCTGAACATCGAAGTAAAAAAGTGAAACTAAACCAAAATATCGGAGAGGACCACAAAAAATCAAGTGGTGGATACTAAAAGATGAGAAAGAACAAAGAATTCAGGGAAAGAATAGTAGAGAAAATATGTTGGAACATGAAAGGAAGCCCTACTATAATTTGGAGAAAAATGGCCAGTAGTATTAGAGAGACTGCAATTGAAGTACTGGGGAAAACGTCAGGAAAAAAGTTTGAGGATAAAGAGACTTGGTGGTCGTCAAACGAAGTTAGAGGAAAAATAAAAGAGAAGGGAAAATTATATAAAAAGTGGCAAGAAACCAGATCCAACACAAATCTTTACAACTATATGGTCGCGAAAAAGGAAGTGAAAGTAACAGTAGCAAAAGCTAAAGCAGAAGCGTATTCAAACCTATACGATCAACTTGATACCAGGGAAGGCGAAACGAAGATATATAAAATAGCCAAACAGAGAGCAAAGAAAGCAAAAGATTTTAATCAGATTAGATGTATCCGAGATGAAAATAATAAAATACTAGTTCACGAAAAGGATGTCAAAAAGAGATGGAGAAAGTACTTTGACAGCTTATTAAATGAAGAATTTGACAGACAGCCTGTGGAGTCAACGGAGACAGTAGCAGCAATGGTCACCAAAATAACAAACGAGGAAGTGGCTTAAGCGCTTCAAAAAATAAAGAAAGGAAAAGCGGTAGGACCAGATGATATTCCTGGGGAAGTATGGAAAGCATTGGAAGAGACAGGAACAAGGTGGCTAGCAGGTTTATTTAATAGAATTATGGAAGTTGGACCAATGCCAGACGAATGGAGAAGCAGTATATTAGTACCTGTCTACAAAAACAAGGGAGATATACAGCAGTGTACAAACTATAGGGCTATAAAACTGCTTAGCCACACCATGAAAATATGGGAGAGAGTAATTGATAGACGGATACGTGAAGAGACCGACATATCCGAGAATCAATTTGGCTTTATGCAGGGCAGATCAACAACAGACGCAATTTTCATTATAAGGAAGTTGATGGAAAAATACAGGAGTAAAGAAACAAACGCTCATATGGTATTCATTGATCTTGAGAAAGCATATGATACAGTTCCTCGAGAGATTCTGTGGTGGGCACTCAATAAGAAAGGAGTCTCTGGTGCATATGTAAAGATTGTGAGGGATATGTATGAGGGAGTAACGACTAGTGTTAGGACAGGTGTGGGAGAGACTGATAAATTTCATGTGAAAGTAGGATTGCACCAAGGCTCGGTGCTTAGTCCGTATTTATTCTCATTAGTTTTGGACAAGATAACAGCGAAACTACAGGGTAACATTCCATGGTGCTTAATGTATGCTGATGATATCGTGTTAGTAGGAAATAGTGAAAGAGACTTAGAACAAAAACTGGAACAGTGGAGACGAGCTCTGGAGGAAAAAGGTTTAAAACTTAGTAGGACAAAGACACAGTATTTAGAATATCCATTTAAAGATGGAGTTAATACAAATAAAATGGTATCTTTGGATGGTGAACTGATTGTAAAAAGCAATAGTTTTAAGTACCTGGGATCGGTATTACAGAGTAATGGAGAAATATATGGAGATGCATGCAGTAGAATTAGGGCTGGATGGATGAAGTGGAAGGAAGCGAGTGGTGTGTTGTGCGACAGAAAAGTTCCAATGAAGCTGAAAGGAAAATTCTATAAAACAGCCATAAGGCCGGCTATGATGTACGGAACTGAATGTTGGGCAGTGAAAAAGAAAGCGGAACAACGAATGCATGTGGCGGAGATGAGAATGCTTAGATGGATGAGTGGAGTGACAAGAAAGGATAAAATTAGAAATGAGTATATTAGGAAAGTCTAGGTGTGGCACCAATTGATGCCAAAATGAGAGAGCATAGGTTGAGATGGTTTGGTCATGTTCAACGTCGAGACGTTAATCATCCAATACGAAGAGTAGCTGAAGTGCAGATTCCTGGAAGGAGTAGGAGAGGAAGACCAAAGAAGACGTGGGGGGAGACGATTAGGCAGGACATGTTGGTAAAGGGGATTAATATTGATATGAACCGGGATAGAGTTGTGTGGAGAAATGCAATTAGGGAAGCCGACCCCGCATAGGTATAAGGCAAAGGGAATGATGAATGATGAGAAACATTTGGTCAAATCGCACTCCGACTTCGTTCCCATAACCCTAAATAAATGGAAAATCGTTTTTGTGCAAAACTGGTTCCTTTACGCGTTGTATTCATTGTGGAATAATGTCACATATATTTGTTATCTTAAAATCTAGATATTTCGCCTGTGTCGTTATTACCTTTTCCGGTTTTGGCGATTCCAGCATTAGCAAGCCTGCCACAAACAATCTTGCGTCACGCTGTGGTCGAGAGTGGATGTGTGTTAAGTACCGTGCATTTTTGAATATTGCTCTAACATGTGATAATTCATTTGTTTCTCAAGAAAAAGGACTCAAGTAAAACTTGTGTTAGTACCATGATCTGAGATAAGCCTGCTTGATACGCCCCAATCCTCGAATTTTGAATATGGTGCCTTAGCAATACCGCCTTATCATATTTTAAGGGTGAATTATAGGGTAAAGCAATGTCAATAACTAAAAATAAATACTAGCATTACATAGCTACACACATAATCAACATGAATGCAGAATTTGGTTAACTTAGATAGTGAAGTTGCAGAGAAAAAAAAATGAAGAGTTCACATAAAATCTTGCTTTTGCTCTCCTGAAAAGTTTACGATTTCGGGGTTATGGCACTAATGAAGTCGGGGTGCGAAATATAAGTCAGAAAGTAAACAGTTAAAAATTATATATTTTTAAAAATGTAGTAAACATGATAATTGTCTACCCTTAACTTGCTTATTGTAACAAAAAAATTAAATTTCTGTTAAAAGATCTAAAAGAAGCACATAATTGTAATTAGCTATAACCTATACCAGATACTGTTTTTTATAACATCTGTGCCATACCTAAACCATCATTTCTCTATATTAACAATATTAGTACTATGACAATATCCTGTCGATCGGATAGCTCAGTGCGACTAGAGGCTGACCCACGCTTCACTCCGCCGTGAGGTACGTGAGTTCAAGCCCAGCCCAGGCCATCGGAAAACAAAAAGGCTAACGAGTCAGTATAAAATTCTAAATATGAATCTGGCGCTTAGACTGGAATATGCGGGCATCTGATCGACCTATGAGGGAGCAGTACGGCAAGGGATAAGGGCTTGCGGCTCGGTGATACTCCCCCATAGATCCCTACCGAAGGGCGTTGACGCCTAAGAACGGTGTATACATACATACAATATCCTTTTCTCCTTTTAATTGGCATAAATTCATGATATCACTATTCGCGGTGTGCAAGTACTTGGAAGGGATACGAGAAACGATCGTGCGCGAATAGTGGAGAAATCTTGCAACTTTCTTAAATAATTCATATTGTCAATTGAAATTGTCAAATTGACGTATATTTCATACCTACTGTCATTGAAGAAGAAAAATTATATGTTGCTCCACAATATTGATATGATATGCAATTATTATATACAAGTAAATTTAATTAATTGTATTTTGCTTGTATACTGCGTTCCACGGTCACCGTTCAGTACAGACTCTTATGAAGAACAGTGTTGCCAAGAGATATTAATATTTATATTAAATAAATTTTAAAGCATTTTAAAAAATTGACACTGGCCCTTTTAGCATTAAGCCACATCAGGTGACTGGGTGTTAAAATGGCCAATTTCAATTTTTTGCATTTTGTTTGGTCAATATTAAATTCAAAAGAAAGCTGTACAAAAAAACAAAAATTTGACATTGGCCCTTTTAGAACCAAGCCACAGAATTATAATTAATATTCAAATGATATGTCTTTAATATCGTATAAATATCTTTCATAGTACCTATCTATGAATTATTTAAAAATAATAAAACCCACAGATTTTCAAATCAAGATGTTTTGGACTTCTGGAATATTCCATTTAGACGGACTTTAAGTTCGTCTGCTTAAAACCGGCAACACTGAGCTGCAAGGTTCCATAAGTTTTATATTGGGATATGCTGCCCACACTGAAAAGTGACTGCGGAACGCAGCATAGTACTGCATTCTAATAATTAATTTTATTTACTATACAGTGATGAGCGTACTAATAACCGGCAAAATAACGCAAAAGATGGAAAACATATTAAGTTGTGAGATAAAAAGGGATGAACCTAGTAGAGGTATTAAATTTAGCGATAGTAACTTAAAAATTGACATTATATTGATTGTTTCCCACCTTTAGATGTATCGGACGAGTTTGAGAAATGCCACTGTCACAGTGGCAGTTTTAGTTGACATACTCATCTGATACGTCTAAAGGTGGGAAACAATCAATATAATGTCAATGAATATGTTACTATCGGTAATTTTAACACCTCTACTAATTTTATTTCTTTTTATCTCACAGTTTAATATGTTTTCCATCTTTTGCGCTATTTTGCCGGTTATTAACGCGCTCATCACTGTATACAATTGTTTACCTTTAAATAACATAACCTCGATCTTACTTTTTCTTCTTATAGTTTTTTTGGGCTATGGCCTTGACAATTATCCAGCAACCAGGACTAATATAATTGGCCAATATAATTAAAAGTGCGAAAAATGTTGCCGAGCTATGAAACCAGGTATCGCTTTTCCGAACTTGCACGGTCCCAATCCAATATTGTTGATGCGAGTCAATAAAAGAATATAGTTTCGTTAATAGCGTTTTAGTATGTTTTACTTTTATTTATTATTATATCGATACATTTTTGGCAAAGTAACGTAAGTGACATTTTTGGCGAAAATCATGTTTTTCCATTAAACTAACGCTATTAGTGTTTAGAAGGTACTGCCAAAGTGTAGTAAGCCTAGAATTACTTTAAACCATTTTTTTAACTATTTTAAAAACGTATGTCTAGAATTGTTTTAATCATACCGTCAAAAGAAACGCAACTTTAGCACCATTTCCATAATAATAACGTAAGCAAACGTCGTTTACCGCCATAATAACGTAAGTACCGATCGGTTTCTGTTACTTACGTCAGATTTTCGCAGTCAGTGTTTGGCTTACGATAGTGACAGATTCGTGCTACAATCGACTAAATTATTGATTTTAGGTAAGTGTTATAACGAAAAACATGTTTTTCTAGTTATATTTCAAAAAACTCTAAAACCTTAACTAACATTGTGAACCTGTAAAACTCCTTTTCATATTTAATTTCGTTTATTTATTACAATTTATTTTGACATAACCTAAGAAAAAATTCGGTTGAATTGTTTGTTAAAAAATCTTTGTTAATTTTGATATAAAATGTAAAATGTTTCTCAAAAAATAAGTTAAAAATTGTAAAATTAGCAATTTGAACTCTTATCTCTAGAAAACGGTTAGAAATAAAGAAATATTGCTTGCATGTTTCTATTCTGATTTGCATAGAATAGTGCAGTCACTGAAGCTTTTCACCTTCGATTTCGTTGAACCTTCATCGTTTTTCATGAAAATTGGTGAGTAGTTAGAGAATACCTCAAGGAATAAAGGTGACATTATGCAAACTTGCGCCCCTGGGGGTGGATGATCCCCCTTCTCGGGGGTGAAAATTATTTTATTAAAAATAATACCATAAGTCGATAGAGGGACAAATTCTAAGACAAATTTGTTATATAACGTTATTAAAATAAATTAATGCTTTTTGAGTTATTAAATATTAAAGATTTTATTTTTTCGTAATAAAAAGCCTGCTTTAAAGCTGTTTTTCACGTATAACTCAAAAACTATAAGCTTTTACAAAAAAGTTATTATTGGCGAAATTGAGGATAATAAAAAACTAAATACACCCCTTATTTAAAGAACTAAACTAATGTTAATTCAAAGTGAGTTATGGGTAAATGAGTGTATATTATTTTCGACGAGTACTCAAATCTGAGTATTCAAGCTTAAATAACGGGAAAACGATGCACTTTATAAAATATACCTGCTAAGCACTTGTCAAAGTACTTCGCTGCAGAAGAAGTTAATAGCTTCAAAATTAAGCAAGTTATGATGAAAATAAGAGAACCCTTTCAATTTTTTTAGGAAAAAGTGAAAAATAAAACATATCTCATTTCCACAAAAATTAAAAATGTATAGTAATCCTTACAAGAATTTCTTTATGATAGTATAAATAATTATTTCAACAAGTTTGACTGGTTGAGAATGTATATTTTTGAAACAAAAGGGTAATTTAAAAAAATAAGAATTTTTAAAATGATCCAAGTTTCATTTTCTTTTGATAATAACTCTAAAAATTTTAGTTTTTTCCGTGTCAAATAGTTTACCTTTTTTACTTAATTTATTGTTGTAACGTTATTTTGTGTTTCTTATAATAAATGATTGTTTGTAATTCTTTCCAAATTATTTTAAGTGCTACAATTTCCGGCCAAAGTGACGTATATGTGTGCTTACGTTACATTTTTTATCAAGGCTCAAGATTTTAAAACCCGTAAAATAACTTAAGTATCAATTAACCGCTAAAACTATACAAAAACTTTAAAAAATATTGTTCTTTATTAAACTGTAGACCTCAAAAAACACCCTAGTAAATTTTGTATAATTTAAATAAGCTTAACGAGGTTAAATTAAAAACATGGTTTTTCTACAAAAACGTTGTTGGTGACTTACGTTACTATGCCAAAAATATATCGATATTCATTCTTACTCAATTTTATTACTCTTCGTTTTACCCTGCAGTTCCAGCATAAAAAAAAACATTTTCTAGTTTTTATTTTTATTTTAGGTATGTCTCATAGAGGAATGGAAATTACGAAAACTGAACTTGCATGCACTACAGAACAACAAATAAGTGTAAACACTGAAGAAAAAACATCAAACAATTCTATTTGTAAATGTAAAATTTGTTTTAAGCAATTTAAGCAGGCAGGTTCTTTGCAACGACATTTGAAAACACACATTGCAGAAAAGCGTTACAATTGCAAAGTTTGTTTTAAACAGTTTACTCGAGCACATGGTTTGAAAGTACATGTGAGATTACACACTGGAGAAAGGCCTTATAAATGTGAAATTTGTTTTAAACAGTTCAGTCAAAGAAGTCATTTGGAATCACATATGAAAGTTCACACTGGAGAAAAGCCTTACAGGTGTGAAATTTGTTTTAACCAGTTCACTCAAGCACATGGTTTAAAACGTCATTTGAGAATGCACACTGGAGAAAAGCCTCATAAGTGTGAAATTTGTTTAAAGCACTTTTCTCACAAATGTCATTTGAATACACATTTGAGATTGCACACTGGTGACTGGTGAAACTGCCTTGAAAGTGAAATTTGTTGTAACCAGTTTACACAAACAGGTCATTTGAAAACTCATTTGAGAATACACACTGCAGAGAATGCCAACTTTGTCTAATACTATGGAATTAAGTAGTTTGAAAAAGTGTCTAATAGTGCACACTGGAAAGTGGAAATCAACATTTACCTTTTCGTTCACGAATTAAATTTCTTTTAGCTAAAAACTTGAAAGTTACAACATAGCGAGGATGCTTTTTTGCGAATTTTTTATAGTAGTTTTATAGTTTCAAAATGCATATCGCACTATGAGTAGTGCGAAAAGTAAATGTGAAGATAATGAACGTTTTAGTTTGGCTCAAATTTTTATCTTTTTTTACATCAACCCTATTAATGGTATTGTGAATTAAAACAACACATTTAGATTGACTCATTTTAGTTAGTGTTTTTAAAATAATAACATAATACCCTGATATTGATATATTTGAAGTTAAGATAGTCTTGCACCGTAGTAATAATACACATTTTGACATATAAGATAATAATTTAATGATGATAAAAGTCAGAATCATTATTTTCCGAACAAAACGTAATTTATTAAATAAAACCATTAACATAAGATTAAGAATATACAAATACAAATTGTGTTTCACTTATAACCTAAGCCTTTGCTTCATGAGTTATTCAACATCTGAGTCATTACTTGCACTGGTGGAAACTGGGAGTGATTCGTATTTTTTATTAAATTTTTCTTACACACAGATAGTAACCCATCTTTTTTTTTGCTTACTTATACCCAGGAGTTCCTTGTAGGCATTGTCAAGAACTATATCTTTTATGATGCATTCAGATATTCCTCTGCACAAATACAAATTGTGTTTCACTTATAACCTAAGCCTTTGCTTCATGAGTTATTCAACATCTGAGTCATTACTTGCACTGGTGGAAGCTGGGAGTGATTCGTATTTTTTATTAAATTTTTCTTACACACAGATGGTGACCCATCTTTTTTTTGCTTACTTATACCCAGGAGTTCCTTGTAGGCATTGTCAAGAACTATATCTTTTATGATGCATTCAGATATTCCTCTGTTGCCGTGTTGGATCGGTTTTTTTTATGGCTTTGATGAGGACCAATTAGCCAGACTATGTTAGATTGTATAAATAGTTTGTGTAAATTGTTTCATAGTATCAAACTTGAGCATAATGTATTCATTTGTTTTGTTAGTAATATGTAGCATTAGTAAAGTGTAAGGTGTTTAATTTTTTTTTCCTTCCGCGCTAGATAGAGCATCAACCCGGTTCAACGCCGCGGAGGTTTTAGCCCTCTTTGTGTGTGTTTTTATTTTTTTTTTTCTTTTTTTTGTTTTCTTTTTTTTTTGTTTTTTTTTGTTTTTTTTTTGTTTTTTTTGTTTTTTTTTTGTTTTTTTTGTTTTTTTTTTTGTTTTTTTATTTTGTTTTTTTTTTGGTTTTTTTTTAATTGGTTCATTTTTTTTTAAGTTAATTAAGTTGGATCGGTTAATTAAGATTTATTTAAATGTGTCCTGATTCAAAGCTTGTTTTATAAAATATAGAATGTGGGGAATCTTTTCTACACTGCAGCACTTTAATATTACTCCAAATTACCTTCTCATTATTAATATTGGTTGTAAATTGTTTCCCTCATGGACGTATAAATAAGATCTTTATTTATACGTCCATGGTTTCCCTATTTTAGTTGTTAACGCTTTAATGTCATATATATCATTTCGCAGACACAAACTGATCTTAGTCACTGCTAATATGAAACTAAACACTAAACTCTTGCATTTTTATCGTTATTCGTAAATATTGTGGGTGTACTGCTATCACATCACCTATCACATTTTAATACAAAATACCCAAATTTATTGCCGCTTACGGAAATTAGATGTAAGACTATCATATTTTTTTAAATGTGATAGTCTTGTACAAAAACGATAAGCCTTATACGCGAATATTATAGTATCTTGACTTGGGAATTATACCATGATAATTAAATTTTTAGTTTTAATAGTTTTGCACGCGTATAAAGTGCTATAAATGAAACATTTTTCCCGATTATCTCAAAAAAAAATTTTTTTGGCTTACGATAGTATTGCACTCATAGTGCGATATGTAGTTTGGTCACTACAAGATGTCCTCATTTGACGACATCGTGAGCCAATGGAGTAAAAATACAGTAGAACCCCGCTAATCCGAACGTTCGGCAAATCCGAACCAACGGAAAGTGAATAAAATTAAAAAATTCAAGGCAGAAACTTAAAAACATGTTTATTATAGAGAGTAAAACCAGAAAATTTAACAATGTAGGATTAATAGGATTTTGACATTTTATAAAATTTTTTGAAAATGAATACGTACTTTATACGTACCTAGTGCTTATAATAATATAGTATATAGGTTAAACATAAACTTACTTCGATTCTATTGTAGTCAACTTGAGTCCAAAAATATTGTCCACACTCTTGTGAGAACGTTTTGTGACTCAAAATCAACGACAATGAATTATTAGTTAGGCTAATTTTCGAATAATCCGAACTTTTCGGAATCCGAACAGGCTGTCTCCCCAATTAGTTCGGATTTGCGGGGTTCTGCTGTATTAGATATTTTTTAAACGCTTGTATTTAGTTCAATAGTTTGCGTCAAATCTTTAAACGTTAATTTGGCTGCCTTTTCTCCAATGCAAATGAATGAAAATTTGCAGACATATGCATTTGCTGGAACAATACACGAATAGTCAATAAAATTTTTTTTATGTTTATTAATTGTTTAAATAAAAAACTATTTTAATGGAAAATGCTTAAATTCTCTTGTTTTTTACGATGTAAAAACTTGAAACTTTTACGGATTGTAGCTAATGATATGAACCATACATAATTTCACTTTTTGCGTTAATTGTTTACGTTATGCTTCATAAATAAACAATAAAGTTTCAAATTTTTTGCCCATTCCAACTACTTTTCATGTTAGTACATCGTATGTTTTATACATATTTTAATAAACATGACGATATATTTTAATGTTTGAAAAGTGTAAGACTAAAAAGTAAAAAATAAAAAAATATGAAAAAATTTTTTTTTAAGAAACGCTTTTCTTTATTTACGAGTGACTAAAATTAAAAATATTATAAAAAAATCAACTAAAAAGCAAAAAATAAAAAAAATGAAAAATCTAACACATTCTTAAAGAAAAGCGTGGGGCGAAAACCGTTTATTCGATGAAGACGCGCCACGCGTTTCTTTGACGAATGTGTTAGATTTTTTCATTTTTTTTTATTTATTAAAATACTGACAAAAAACAAAAACTAAAGTATTTTATTCAATATATAATGTATGGTACCTTAAAAAACAATTTTTTTTACTTATACAGAGATGAACAACTCGGAAGAATTGGCGCTGTATACACCAGTCATAAGCAACTATACAGGGTATCACATAATTAATTGGACATTAGCCAATGGGTGCTGGAAGACATCAAAATATTAAGATTTAACCAAAGTCGATTAAATAAAATATGGCTCCTTACCGAGTTACAGGGTGTTTTATTTAAAAATTTAAAAACTATTTTTGCTCAGTATTTTAAAACTATTCGACCTATCCTCTTCATACTTGACAAAAAGTATAGGTATTATACATCCTATGAAATTATGATAAATAAACGTTTCTGGCTACTACCAGTGGCGTACGACAGGGGACAGCGAATGGTTGATCCTTCCCAAATTCTACGCCACTAGCGGAATTGCCATTTTAGCGCAATTTTTCGATTCTCCAATACTCTTTATGTAAATAACCTACTCTACTCGTAACGATAAAGTCATTAGTTTTCGAGATATTTGAAGTTAAACATGTAACGGCACAGATATTTTGATTAATGTATTGTGCCGCTTAATTTTAAACGTCATATATCTCGAAAACTAATGATTTTATCATTAATACTGAAGAGTATTATTATTCATTCTTAACGATAAATTCATTAGTTTTCGAAATATTTGAAATTAAAAATTAAGGAATTAACTATTTTTAATGGGAAATAAGCCACAATTTTACTAAAAAGCTGAATTTATTAACGTTTCGACGCCCAAATCGGGTGTCGTTGTCAAAATACAAAATATCATATTTAAGCGACGCCCAAATACCCGATTTGGGCGTCGAAACGTTAATAAATTCAGTTTTTTAGTAAAATTGTGGCTTATTTCCCATTAAAAATAGTTAATTGCTTAATTTTTAATTTCAAATATTTCGAAAACTAATGAATTTATCGTTAAGAATGAATAATAATACTCTTCATCCTTAATGATAAAATCATTAATTTTCGAGATATTTGAAGTTTAAAATTAAACGGCACAATACATTAATCAAAATATCTGGGCCGTTACATGTTTAACTTTAAATATCTCGAAATAAGCCACAATTTTACTAAAAACCTGAATTTATTAACGTTTCGACCGACGCCGAAATCGGGTGTCGTTGTCAAAATACAAAATATGATATTTTATCTCGTATCTCAAACAGGTCGATTTTTATTTTTAAATTGTAATTTTTTGGCATATGTATCATACTGGTGACGTCATCCATCTGGGCGTGATGACGTAATCGATTATTTTTTAAAATGTTATCCAATTTTCTATTCAGTAATATAAACAATGATATAATTATTTATACAGGGTGGCAACATTTTTTTTAATTAAATTAATTCACACAAAAAAAGAAGAATGTGTGTAATTTATTTAATTTAAAATATATTTTACTGTTTCCAGAAACAGATAAATTATGTACATACATTCTTCTTTTTTGTCAATTAATTTAATTAAAAAAAAACTTTTGTATTAAACTTTCTGTATAAATAATTATGTTATTGTGTATATTACTGAGCAGAGAATTAAATAACCTTTCAAATGAGCTAACACACGACCTATAGTCTCATTTAAAAAATCATCGATTACGTCATCACGCCCAGATGGATGACGTCACTAGTATGATACATATGCCAAAAATATACAATTTAAAAATAAAAATCGAGCTATTTCGGAATTTTTCCTTAAAGTTGCCAACTTGCGACATTACGAATTTATTCCTTTCATTTCACAGTCGGTCGTTAGTCGTCATGGCGAATACATGTACTCATTGTAATGACAATTTTATCGTTAATACAAAACGAATTAAATGTAAACTCTGCGAAAATTTGTATCATTATCATTGTGTTACAGTTAAGGACGCAGTAATTAAACCCGTTAATGACTCTCCTAATGTTTTCTGGTTTTGTGATGTTTGTGTCATTAGGTTGGAAGAAAGAATTAAAATAATAAGTTATATAAAAAGTGTAGATACAAAAACTGAATAATTAATAGAAGATACCAAAAGAGTGATGGAAGCTGTAAAAGTTGATAGTGACCAGAAGAAAAAAGCATCCTATTCAGCTGTAGTATCAAGAGGGCAGTCGTCGTTGATAATAAAACCTAAAATTAATCAAACCAGTAAAGAAACTAAAAATGAAGTGGCACAAAAAATTAAACCGGCAGATATTTCTGTAGCAGTCTCTAAAATTAAACCAGTCAGCCAAGGTAGATTACTAATTGAATGTGAAGATAAAGAATCATTGTAAAAACTTCAACATGCCGCCGTTAATGAATTATCGGAGAAATATGATATTGAAACGCCACAAATGGTAAACCCAAAAATTCTAATTACGGGGGTTAAACAAAATGAACTGGTTGATGAAACTGTGTTTTTAAATAATATTAAAAACAAAATTTCTTAGAAACGATGTCGACCAACGAGATAAAAATTATTAAAAAATACGTCCCTAAAAATAAAAATTATTATAGTGTTATTGTTGAAACCTCTGCAGATGTGTTTAAGCACTTAATTAATAAACAGAAGATGTTCATTGGTTGGGAAAGTTGTCGTGTGTACGAACATATTAACGTGTTACGGTGTTTTAAGTGTTGGCGCTTTAACCATAAATTGTGTGTGCAGAATGTGCTGGTCCACACAAGAGCAGTGAGTGTAAGGAAGATGAAAAAAGTGTACAAACTGTAAGTATGCGCACGAAGTTTTAAAAATCCCTGGAATAAAATTTAATCATTCGGTCTTCGATAAGACATGCGTGTCTTACAAGCGAGCATGTGACCAAGCAAAAGCCAGAACGAAATACACCTAGCAACTACCGGTAAGTCATCAGAACAATTCAAATCCAAATGGTTTAATCTTATGTGTTAATATAGAAGGTCTAACAACCCATTTTTGTGAGTTAAAACAGTTATTAGGGAGTTTTTGTTGCTACGTAACGTACGCATCTCCGTATACGTAAAGCAACTAACGTGTCGTAGAGGATGAATGTTAAAATAGGTAGTTTTTGTAACTGCCTTAACGTAACGTAAAGCAAATCGTAAAGTCACTTTTAAATTCCGTTGACATTCAAAAAAATAAAACAATGTTCACACAATATACAATTAATATACAAATGTAAAAAAAGATAAATGAATAATGAAATTGTATGGTTTTAATTGCTTCTATTTAAATATAAAAATATTATTTTTCCTCAGGTTAAAATTTTTTTATTTTTGTTTATATCTACTTTTTAGTTGTAAATTATTGTATACCTACATCAGAATTCCAGTAGGTATAATGTAAATAGCGTGGTAATATTTATTTGAAAATTTTACTGAAACTAGGTCATTTGTTTATCTAGTTATTAATTGTGGTGATCACTGTATTTCTTAAATTAATACAAGATTTGTTTGTTTTGCTTTATTAATAGACAACTTAAAAACAATAAAATTTTAAATCTATTATGAAGTTCCAATTTCCAATTACAAACAGAATAATTTTACTCAAATAGACTAAACCAATAACCAATATAACTATAACCTTAAAATGTTTATAAACGGATAGTACGCTGATGAAATGTTCATTTGGTAGGTAATCGGGCAAGATCCTCGTGTGCATTCGGTGACTTTCGGCTCGATAGGGATGCGTATGAACCTAACGTACCAGCCCGTAACCTTAGGTAATACGTATCGCGATACGGGAGTTCAACCATTAATGCGCAAGCGTATATGTCAAAAAGATGCGTTACGTTTACGTATTTGTGTGCACAAAAACTCCCTATTAACAGATTTTCAACCGGTTCTTGTAGTTGTAACGGAAACTCACATAACTAATGATATTGTTGAAGCTGAATACCAGATAAAAGGTTACAATTGTTCTGTAAATTATTCCACTAGCAGACACACTGGAGGGGTAATCTGTTATGTACGTAGTCATATTATTTACCGAGAATTGAAACAATTTTCAATTCAAATGAAGTATTGGTGCACACTTCTTAAAGTAACGATTGGTCAAAAGCATTTAATTATTGGTGGTGTATATAGATCACCAAATGGATCTAGTGCTGTATTTTTTGATTTTCTTCAAGAATTATTTGAGTTAGAAGAAATGTGTACAAATGACATTGTAATGTTGGGAGATTTTAATGTAAATGTGTTAAATGTTTCTGTAGTCGGGACTAAACTCTTAAATATTATTCAAGCAGCTGGATGTAAACAAATCGTTAAAATACCAACACGAATTACTGCAAACTCCAGAACTCTAATAGATCTAATTATCGCAAATTGCAAAATTCAGGAAACTGACCGAACTTTTCCGAAATTTACTGATCACGACATTATTGGTACGTCCATTAATATTTGTGCAAAAAAGAATTTAAAAATGGTATCTTCAAGATATATTACGCCTGAGAAAATTGAAGCAATTAACATTGATTTAATTGGAAAAGATTGGAATTATTCGTCTACCAATGTTGACGTTTTGTATGAATACTTTTTAAATAATATCAGAAGCAGTTTGGATAAGATAGCACTAACCCAACATAAATTCCGTTCTGATAGTAGTTATTGGATTGATGAAGAAGTACGAAATTTACAAAGAGAAAGACATGTGCTTTTCAACATTTCGGTATACGAATAATCCATTAGATTTTCAACGGTACAAACGGAAGAGGAATGAAGTTATTACTTTAATTAGAAGAAAAAAAAAATATTTTACGAGCAAAAAATTAATCAATGTCGCTATGACAGTAAAAGAATGTGGAGTACTTTAAAAGAAATTGTAAACAGTAGTAATAATACATCGAATTTTAGCATATTAGATAGTAGGTTAAATGTTACTAAAGACTTAAATAAGTTTTACTTTGATAGTATTGAGGGGATTGCTCAAAATATTCCTAGATCCTCAAATTTTTCTGAAATACAGCTTGATATTGTTTCTAAGATTGATCCTTTTCCCATCATTTCACTTGGTAAATTGCATAAAGTGGTAAGTAGTTTAAAAAATAAAGCAACTGGTGACGATATTCTGACAGTGTCACTGTTGAAAGGGATATTTTCAGTGGTTGGTTACCCATTGTTAAACATAGTTAATACCTGCCTGCGAGCAGGAGTTCTGCCGTCAGTATTAAAATGTAGTACCATAATACCTGTACCAAAAATAAGTAAACCACAGGCGTTTGAAGATTTTAGGCCGATTAATTTACTTCCGATAATCGAAAAAATCATTGAATTATTAGTTTATGATCACTTATTTAACTATTTAAATGAATATAATTTGCTGTTTGTAAATCAATCTGGTTTTAGATGTAGGCACTCTACTGAAAATGCATGCCAGTTAGTATGTAACACATGGAAGAAAGATATAGATGACGGTAAAATAGTAATTAGTGTCTTTGTAGATTTAAAAAGGACTTTTGAAACAATAGACAGGCAGATGTTATTAACGAAATGCAAAAATTATGGAATAACTGGAGTTGTGTTCAAATGGCTAGAAAATGATCTAAACGGTAAATGTCAAAAAACTAAAGTAAATAATAATATTTCAGACGAAATAGGTACTATATATGGAGTTCCCCAAGGAAGCGTTCTTGGACCATTATTATTTATTTCATATATAAATGATCTACATCTCTATCTTAAGAATTCATTTGTAAATCTGTTTGCAGATGATACATTAATTTCTGTCTCTGGACAAGATTTTAATAATTTAGTTCAAACAATAAATGATGAATTAGATATTCTTAATAATTGGTTGATGGCAAATAAATTGAAACTAAATGCTAAAAAAACTAAGTGTATGATTTTGGGTACAAAGATAAATTGTTCTAAATTTAATCAAGGAAATTTTAGTATTAAAATAGGTGAAGATATAATAAGTTATGTAGATGAAATTAAATATCTTGGAATTTTATTTGATCCACAGTTAAATTTTACCAAACATATAAATTTTCTGTGTAAAAAAATTGGTAAAAAATCGGTTACTTCAATAATTATGTCATTAAAAGATCACTTTTGTTAGGTCAGTATAATTTAAGATTTGATAATTATCATATTGAAAGGTTCAATACAAGTGCCATGGAAAAAACTCTTTTTGTTGAAGGACTAAGAATATAACAGTCTACCATCTAGCATAAAAGATTCACCAAATGTTAAAGTCTTCAAAAGTAGGTTAAAAAAATTGTATTTTAAGAATTAGTTGATTTTTCGTTTTTAAGTTATAGTTATTTAAATATATGTAAATGTTTATTTGTAATGTAATAGCTAAAAAGCTAAATAAATCCTATTATTATTATTATTATTTGCACCATGCTGTATGTGTGAAATTTATTTTTTTATGTTGAACCCATCACCATCCCATGATAAAATTTTTATATGTTATTAACAACAGTACTATGTATTTTCAGGAATATTATGAAAATTTTAAATTATGTACTTTTTGGAAAAAACTTAATCAAAATATATTTTTTTCTAAGTGAGCGTGCAAAAATGTCTACTTTCGCGCACGTGTTTTAGTTTAGAAAGTTTTACTTTTTCGCACGCGTGTTACTTTTCCGCACGCGTTTTACTTTTTGCACGCGTTTTACTTTTTCGCACGCGTTTTACTTTTCTGCACGCGTGTTAATTTAGATATGTTAATGTGGCCTTAAAGTAATTATAATACACGCAATAAACTAATATTTAGATATTATTTACTAATTTATTTCAAATATATCTTATTGTGTTAATGTTTAATGAAATTAACGCGAGAATTCGATGAAATAAAATAATTTTGACATAATATTCGAAAGTCAAATCAGTAGACAATAACAGTGGTTTTGAATCGTCGTTATGGAAACCAAGATCGTCGTCATGCTAACCAATTATGCTGAAAGTTTGATTTTGACAACCTTGTCAAAGAATTAATTTGTGTATGTATTTTCATATTAAGTAAATTAATTGATTAAGATTTGGTCATTTTTTAAAGACTCGTAGAAAAAATATTGTTCCTAACGCTTGCAGAAAGTCTCTTTTCCGCACTCGACTGCTTGCCGAACTTGTATGACTTTCTGCATTTGTTAGGAAAATAACTATTTTGTTTGAGAAAAACTTGTTTATCGTAGCATCATGCTGTATATATCACTGTAAAGAGCTTTAAAAATGATGCAAAATGACACCTCTCCCAGCATTCTAGCTCAATCAGGTCAGCTTCTACATCTACAACTATTCCAATAAAGTATGATCGGGGTGTTTTCGACCTTTTTGGAAAACTTTACATATACTTAGCCCGATCAAAGAACAATCTGACCCCAAAAAAAATAAAGGAAGGATGAAAATTTGGGAATAGGTAGTCAAAATTGTCTATTATTATATAAGAAAAAGTTTACAATTCTACATCCCCTCCATTTTACAAAAATTGAGAAATACGGGGTGAAAAAATATACGTTCAAAATAGGCCCGGAATTGGATAAAATGACTAATTCTAAGCAACTTTTGTTCTATAGAGTTTTCCCCTAAGTCAATACTTTTCGAGTTATTTGCAAGTAAATATATTCATTTTTAACAGAGAAAAACATGTTTTTGGACGGTTTTTCGGAGATAACTCAAAAACAAGTATTTCAGCGAAAAAAATATTCTTAGCAAAAATATAGCTTAAAAAACCGAAAAAAATGTTGTATGCTTGAGGTCTGTAGACCCAGTAGAAGCAGAATTGTAGCTAATGAAAAGTAGGTTCTTCTTCATCAAATTCCAAATCAAATATTTCAATGTAAAATAACCCAAAAACGGAGCACTTTTCGGGGAAAATTCATTTCAACTGTTTTATAAAGTGTTTAAAAAAAGGTTTATTTTTGTTAAAAAAAAAACTTGTAACATTAAAAGTAAGTGAGTTACGCTCAAAATATTGTTGGTCCCTTTTATTTTTTGGTAAAAAAATCGCGAAAATCACCCCCTAATTATAGTTCAGAGAAATTGGATTTTTGTCGTGACACATCCCCCTACAGGCCGAAACTAAATTTTTTGAGTAGTATGGACATCTATATTAACAACCTATATGTTTTCTGCAGCCGATTTTGATGATATACTTAGTTATAAACAAATGAAGATCAAAAAACGGTAAATTTTCGCTTTTTTAGTCGTATTACTAAAAAGTGAAGCATTCTAAACAAATTTGAGAATAAGAAACTCATAAATCATATAAAAAACGTCTAAGAATATGTCTATCCTTATTTGTTGCTTAGAAAATTGCAAAATAAGTCATAAATTTTGAGATTTTTTAAATGTTCGTAACTTATGTAAAAATTAAGTTAGAACCTTCCTATTACATGGAATGCTGAGACTTCTTGTGCTTAAATTATATTTTGAATTTCAAAGCAATTGGTCAAATAGTTTAAAAATTATTTAATTTATTTATCCCAAATGCATATTTTTTGCAACGCTATACGCTCCCGTGGAAGCTGAAGCCGTTTTCACTTGAAGATCCTTTTATGGGGGGATCATCCCATTCTGAGTTTTTACAGTTGCTGGTGTGACTTCGCTGTTTCCACTACCTTTCTCCATTCTTCTCTCTCTCTCTGATTTTCCTTCCAATATTTCTAATTTCCATATTTCTTAAGTCTTCTTCCACTTGTTGTCTCCATCTGAGTTTAGGCCTGCCTCTGGTTCTTGTACCTGGTGGTATCCATTCGGTTATAACTCTTAACGGATTGTTCTTCTCTCTTCTCATTATGTGTAAATACCATCTAATTCTATGTGCTTTTATTGCTCTAACTATGTTCTCTTGACCCATCCATTCTTGTATTTCGTGGTTCATCCATTGCCTTGCATCCTCTTCGTTTTCCCTCTTTGGTCCCAGAATTTTTCTCATATTTTTTCTCTCAAAAACTTTCAGCTGCTCTTCTTCTCTTGCTGTTAATGTTAATGTCTCCAAAGCATATAGCACTATTGGTCTTATGGTCGTTTTGTAGATTTTCATTTTTGTATTTCGGCTTATCTTCTTATCTTTGAAAATTTTCTTATTTCTGTAGAATGCTTTGTTTCCTGCTTGAATTCTTCTTTTCATATCTACACTTTCATTTCTTCTGTTGACTAATACTCCCAAATATTTGAATGTTTCAAGCTCTTCGAAGCTGTGTTCGTCTATTGTCATTTCTGTCAGTTGCGTCTTCTTTTTTTACTTACATTCATGTATTTTGTTTTATTTTCATTTATTTCCAGTTCTCTTAGTTTGGATTCGTTTTCTATTTCTTGGAAGGTTTTCTTTAATGCCCTTTTATCTGTTAATTGTTACTATGGTTATATCGTCCGCATATCCAATTATTTGTACTGTATTTTTATTTATAGTACCGTTGAGAGCGCATCTCCTTGTCTTACTCCATTTTTTATTTTTATTATTTCTGTTCTCTCTCTTCCGGTGTCTATTGTTGCTTGGGAATCTCGCATTGTCATTTCTATCATTCTTATAATTTTATTTGGTATTTTGCTCTCTTGTAAGTCTTGGATCATTTTTCGTCTACTTAGTTTGTCAAAAGTCTGTTTAAGTCTAGGAAAAGTATATGTGCTTCTCCGTCGTACTCGTATGTTTTCTCTATCGCTTGTTTTAGTGTATGGATAGCATCTATCGTTGATCTTCCTTTTCTGAAACCGTACTGGTAGTCTCCTATGCATTTAGTCCTGTCGCCAGGGTGGGTACAACGGCCTTCTTAATTCAGATGGACTTACCCAAGTTTTTTTTATGTATTTTGACCCGTAGAACACAAATTTTTTGGGTAACAGTTGATCCGGATGTCGATAAGATTGTTATAAACAAAGAAGTTGAGGAATTACATAACAGCGATTTCTCGCAAAACAAAACATTTTTTTGTATTTTTTGGGTCATTCTAACCAAAAAATGTTCCTACAAGTTTTTTCGTAGGATGCATAGTTTTCGAGATAAACGCGGTTGAACTTTCAAAAAATGGAAAAATTGCAATTTTTGAACCCGAATAACGTTTGAATAAAAAATAAAATAGCAATTCTGCTTACCGCCTTTAAAAGTTTAAGTCAAATTATATCTGTTTTGAGTATTTGTATTGCTACAAATTTATTTTTTGATTATTAAAAAAAGCTATAAACACATACTGTTTCCCGTGCCTAATACATGCGTTTTATTGCATGCTACTTAGAAATAGCCCCGCTTGCAATTTTACCTCCTCTACGTACTCGTTCGATTTTAAATGAGAAATCATTGAAACATCACTCAAGCACTAGGTGTTTATAGCTTTGTTTTAACAATAAAATAATACATTTTTGGCAATACAAATAATTAAAACCGATATAATTTGACTTGAACTTTCAAATGCGGTAAGCAGAATTGCTATTTTATTTTTTAATCAAAAGTTTTTCGGGTTCAAAAATTCCAATTTTTCGATTTTTTGAAAGTTCAACCTCGTTTATCTCGAAAACTATGCATCCTACGAAAAAAATTGTAGGAACATTTTTTGGTTAAAATGGCCCAAAAAATACAAAAAAATGTTTTGTTTTGCGAGAAATCGCTGTTATGTGATTCCTCAACTTCTTGGTTTATAACAATCTTATCGACATCCGGATCAACTGTTACCCAAAAAATTCGTGTTCTACAGGTCAAAATACATAAAAAAATCTTGGGTAAGTCCATCTGAATACAGGAGGCCGTTGTACCCCCCCTGGCGACAGGACGTGTATATTGTTAGTCTGTCTCTAATTATACCAGTCATTACTTTATATGTTACATTCAGTAAATTAATTGCTCGGTAGTTTTTACATATCCTGTGATCACCTTGTTTTGGGATTGTCACAATAATTCCTTTCTTTCATTCTTCGGGCATTGTTTCCTTATTCCATATATTCTGTATTAGTTCATAAATCTTTCTGTATAGTGCCTCACCCCCGTATTTTATAAGTTCTGCACATATTCCGTCGTCTCCCGCTGTTTTCCCCTTTTTTCAATTTGCATATTTTATCTTTTACTTCTGTATAGGTCAATTCTTCTTCTTCGCCTTGTTCCGGGTTCATTATTGTTTCTCTTTCTTCTTCTATATCCGTTTCTTGATACATTTCTTCGAAATACTTCTGCCATGTTTCTGCTTCTATGGCTACATTAGCTGTCCGTTTTCTACTACCTAGCTTTAAGTATTGGTACAGTGGTTTTGAATTGTGTCTCTTATTTTCTGTTTCGATCTCGTTCATAATTTCGTCTACTTTTTTATTTTTCTTTAAACATTCTTTAAACAGTCTATTTAAACAATTTCTTTGTCTTTTTCCTTTGATCTTGGTATTTTTCTCGTTCCTCTTCTTTGCCTGTGCTTAGCCATTTCAATCTTGTTTTATTCTTTTCGTCCACTGCTAATTTGCACTCTTCGTCAAACCAATTGTTTCTTCTTTCTTTTTGCATTTTTCCAACCACTTTCTCTGCTGCTTTGTTTATTCCTAGTTTGATTTTTTTCCACTGCTCCTCCGTTTCTTGTTCCTCCTTGAACTGCATCTCTGCATTTACATCTTTTACAAATTTTCTTTTTACTCCTTTATCTTTCAATGTATCTACGTCCCATCTTCCCTGTGCTTTTCGTCTTTTATTCTTTGTTGTTTTTATTTTACATTTTGCAATCACTAGCATATGGTCCGAATCGATGTTGGCCCCTCTGTGAGATCTCACGTCATTTATCGACTGTTTGTGTGACTTTTTAATAAGTACATGGTCTATTTGATTCCCCTCCAGACTGCCTAGTCTCATCCAAGTTATCTTGTGTATGTTTTTGTGTTTATATCTCGTGCTACCTATGTCCATGTTTAATGCCGCTGCTAAATTACATAATCTTTCTCCATTATTGTTTGTTGCGCTACGTAATGAGTTTTCCCCTGCAACCTCTCTAAAGCAATTTTCTTTACCTATTTGCAGCACTTAAGTTTGCAACACTATAAGTCAGAAAATTATGAGGTAACATTAATACTTCGGACAGTTTATGAAAGAAGAACATTTATACTATTAACTTAATTAAAAAAAAAAATGACAAAAACTAATTTTAAACAGTGTAAAATTATTTTGCACAAATATGTCGATTTTTTGCTTACTTATAAACAATTAGAATAACTTTTTAACCTTCAAGCGCTTCAAAAATTAAGAAAGGAAAAGCGGTAGGACCAGATGATATTCCTGGGGAAGTATGGAAAGCATTGGGAGAGACTGGAACAAGGTGGCTAGCAGGTTTATTTAATAGAATTATGGAAGTTGGACAAATGTCAGACGAATGGAGAAGCAGTATACTAGTACCTGTCTACAAAAACAAGGGAGATATACAGCAGTGCACAAACTACAGGGCTATAAAACTGCTTAGCCACACCATGAAAATATGGGAGAGAGTAATTGATAGACGGATACGTGAAGAGACCGACATATCCGAGAATCAATTTGGCTTTATGCAGGGCAGATCAACAACAGACGCAATTTTCATTATAAGGCAGTTGATAGAAAAATACAGGAGTAAAGAAACAAACGCTCATATGGTATTCATTGATCTTGAGAAAGCATATGATACAGTTCCTCGAGAGATTCTGTGGTGGGCACTCAATAAGAAAGGAGTCCCTGGTGCATATGTAAAGATTGTGAGGGATATGTATGAGGGAGTAACGACTAGTGTTAGGACAGGTGTGGGAGAGACTGATAAATTTCATGTGAAAGTAGGATTGCATCAAGGCTCCGTGCTTAGTCCGTATTTATTCTCATTAGTGTTGGACCAGATAACAGCGAAACTACAGGGTAACATTCCATGGTGTTTAATAGGAAATAGTGAAAGAGACTTAGAACAAAAACTGGAACAGTGGGCACGAGCTCTGGAGGAAAAAGGTTTAAAACTTAGTAGGACAAAGACAGAGTATTTGGAATGATCATTTAAAGATGGAGTTACTACAAATAAAAGGGTATCTTTGGATGGTGAACTGATTGTAAAAAGCAATAGTTTTAAGTACCTGGGATCGGTATTACAGAGTAATGGAGATGCATGCAGTAGAATTAGGACTGGATGGATGAAGTGGAAGGAAGTGTTGTGTGACAGAAAAGATCCAATGAAGCTGAAAGGAAAATTCTATAAAACAGCCATAAGACCGGCTATGTTGTACGGAACTGAATGTTGGGCAGTGAAAAAGAAAGAGGAACAACGAATGCATGTGGCGGAGATGAGAATGCTTAGATGGATGAGTGGAGTGACAAGAAAGGATAAAATTAAAAATGGGTATATTAGGGGAAGTCTAGGCGTGGCACCAATTGATGCCAAAATGAGAGAGCATAGGTTGAGATGGTTTGGTCATGTTCAACGTCGAGACGTTAATCATCCAATATGAAGAGTAGCTGAAGTGCAGATTCCTGGAAGGAGTAAGAGAAGAAGACCAAAGAAGACGTGGGGGGAGACGATTAGGCAGGACATGTTGGTAAAGGGGATTAATATTGATATGACCCAGGATAGAATTGTGTGGAGAAATGCAATTAGGGAAGCCGACCCCGCATAGGGATAAGGCAAAGAGAATGATGAGAATAACTTTTTAACCCTCACCTGTAGAAAAAATATTTTTTCATATTTAGAAAGACTGAATTTTATACACATTTAGAAAGAAAAACAATTGTCCTAAGACAATTAGGGACGAAGTTAGCCCCCCTTTTTTAATTCACTTGTTCATGCAAAATAGTTTTGCAATATTTAAAATTATTTTTTGTCATTTTTTTTTTAATTAATTTCATAGTGTAAATCTTCTTTCATAAACTGTCCAAAGTATTACTGTAACTTCATCATTTTCTGACTTATAGTGTTGCAAAAAAATTAATTTGGGATAAACAAATTAAATAACTTTTAAACTATTTGACCGATTTCTTTGAAATTTAGGGTATGATTTAAGCACCAGAAGTCTCAGCATTCCGTGTAATAAGAAGGTTCTAAGTTAATTTTTACATAAGTTATGAATACTTATAAAAACTCAAAATTTATGATTTATTTTGCAATTTTCTAAGCAACCAATAAGGATAGACATATTCAGCGAACGCCATATTGAAGTTTTTTTATATGATTTATGAGTTTCTTACTCTCAAATTTGTTTAAAATGCTTAACTTATTGGAAGTAGACGAAAAAAGCGAAAATTTACCGTTTTTTGATCTTCATTTGTTTATAAATAGGTTTGTATATCATCAAAATCGGCTGCAGGAAACATATAGGTAGGTGATTATTATAGATGTCCATACTACTCAAAAAATTTGGTTTCAGCCTGGAGGGGGTCGTGTCACCAACAGGATATTTTTTTCCTTATTTCTCTGAACTATTAGCATCACAAATAAATTTTATCATTACCACTTCACAAGTTACTTTGCTTATGTATTATTTATATGATCTGTAAGTTCCATCGGTTCAAAGAGCTTATTTTTGATAAAGCTGTAGTTAAAATGGCTTGAACGAGTAACTAATCACGAGTTTAGGCAAATTTTGAACAGCCATAGCATAAAGAATTTTTGCCTAACAATAAAACAAAATAGCAAAAATATTCAGAAAAGCAAAACGTAATAAATATTACTAATACATTTTAAGTTAATTCCATGAACAATTCCATTTTTTTTTTCAAAATAAAAAAAATATTTTGTTTTAAACCCAATTTTTTTCAAAAATGAGCACTTTGAACCAATCAAAAGTAGGGGGTGATTTTCGCGATTTTTGTACCAAAAAATAAAAGGGACCAACAATGTTTTGAGCGTAACTCATTTATTTTTAATGTTACAAGTTTTTTAAAAAACAAAAATAAACCTTTTTTAAACACTTTAAAAAAAATTGTGATGAATTTTCCCCGAAAAGTGCTCTGTTTTTTTGGTTATTTCACATTGAAATATTCGATTTGGAATTTGACGAAGAAGAACCTACTTTAATTAGCTACAACTCTGCTTCTACTGGGTCTGCAGACCTCCGCGTACACCATTTTTTTCAATTTTTGTAAGCTATCGTTTTACTAAGAATATTTTTTTCGCTAGAATACTTACTTTTTGAGTTATCTGGGAAAAACCGTCCAAAACATTTTTTTTTTGTTAAAAATGAATATACTCGCAAATAACTCAAAAAGTATTGACTTAATGAAAACACTGTATAGAACAAAAGTTGCTTAATATTAGTCATTTTATCCAATTCCGGGCCTATTTTAAACGTATATTTTTTCACCCCGTATTTCTCAATTTTTGTAAAATGGAGGGGATGTAGAGTTGTAAACTTTTTCTTATATAATAATAGACAATTTCAACTACCTATTCCCAAATTTTCATCCTTCCTTTATTTTTTTGGAGGTTTTCGTAAATTTTTGTGTTCCTCGATCGGGCTAATAAAAATTTAAAATTTTGTATTTTTGTTTCTTTTATTAGCCACTGTGAGTATTCCAAATTATAGCCAAATCTGAAGAAGGGGCGGAAATTAGGTGTGTTGAGTTGATATGGAATGACCCTGTAATTCTCTTTTAGCAATGCGGCCTTGTTCGTTTTTCCTTTCGTCATTATACTAGTTATCCCCTCCCCTCTCGGTTGTAGAGGTGTCGGTCACAAAAATCTCATTCGTCACGATCGTAGTGGTGTCGGCCACAAAAATCTGACTCGAAATCAAAGCTTTTTCCCCATCTAAAAAGTGCACAGCGTCGATAAAGTTCGGGTCCAACAATTATATCTATATCTCTATTCCTTGTCCAACAATTATAAATTCGTTCGAACTTATAAGCAATTCAACCTATAGTACTTATATAAATTACTAATATCTCGCTGTAGCGATGACGGTCGCGAATTAAATGCCTTTTCCCCATCCAAAGAGAAGTGCTATACCTTTAATAAGTGTTACCCGCCCCCCCTTATTAACTTATTTATTTTTCGCACATAAGCAAAACGCTCGGACAGGTCGATTTTTAAAATAATCATAGCATATTATAGCATAAATGTTTCGAACTTTACGCGATCCCTCTTCAGGCACAACTTTGATTTTTTTAATGGGAAAGTACATCATGTGACACCTCATTTAAAAGCTTTTGAAATACTGATTACATAAATGTATAATACTTTAATCCTTTTTGAGAGCGTAGGCGCAAAATTTTGGTCGAATTATTTTTCAATCTATAAAAACTACTATAATGATTATTTTAATAAGTCACAGGGGTGAAAAAAAGAGAAAATTTAGTCTGATTTTTAATTTCAAATAAATTATCCAAAAGAAACTTTTTGTTTATTCTAAGGGACTTTCAGCCCTCGGTAGTAATGCAGTCTTTCATTCTGCGTTTAAATTTTTCAAAAATACTTATTAGTTTTCTCAGTAAATACTTATTCGAAAAAAGTAAATGCGTTTAAAAATAATTCGAACGAAAATTTGCGCCTACGCCCTTAAAGAGGATTAAAGTGTTATACATTTTTGTAATCATTATTTAAAAAGCTTGTAAATGAGATGTCACATGATGTACTTTCCCATTTAAAAAAATCAAAGTTGTGCCTGTTACTTGAAGATGGATCACGTCAAGTTCGAAACATTGATGCTATAATATATACTTTAAAAATCGACCTGTCCGAGCGTTTTGCTTATGTGCTAAAAATAAATAAATTAATAAGGGGGTAACACTTATTCCAGCGCACTGTATATACTATATACATATTCATACACGTAATATACAGTGATGAGGGCGCTAATAACCAACAAAATAGCGCAAAAGATGGAAATACATGAAGCTGTGAGATAAAAAGAAATGAAACTAGCGGAGGTGGGAGATTTAGCGATAAAAACCTATAAACTTACATTCTATTTATTGTTTCCCACCTTTAGACGTATCAGAGGAGTATGTCAACTAAAACTGTCACTGTCACAGTGGCCGTTTCCAAACTCATCGGATACGTTAAAGGTGGGAAACAATAAGTAGAATGTAAATTTATAGGATTTTATCGTTAAATCTCTCACCTCCACTAGTTTCAATTCTTCTTATCTCACAACCTAATGTGTTTCCCATCTTTTGCGCTATTTTGCCGGTTATTAGCGCGTTCATCACTGTATATACGTACAGAATTTATTTCACTGGATATGATGGAGGAAAAAGCGAGAACAAAATTTGCTGAGCTAGAAGACCACCCAAACCGGATTCTGCAAGAAATATTAAGGTATGGTGTGTACCATAGATGGAAACACAGAAGATTCAAACAACGTGCTCACCTTTGGCATCGCATTATATTTAATAATGTTGATTTTTATACGTTTCAGACATACCTCAAAAAAAATCTACAAAAAACTTAAAAAAACTGCTTCAGCCACTAAAAAAATTAATAAAACATTAACAATAGGTGCAAGCCACAAAAAATATTAACAAAATCCAAAAAAGCGGGCATGAGGGGCCCTCATCCTGGAGCGCCGAGTCACCGAACTGGACGTAGCCCAGAGCGAGGACTCAGCGCCTGAGCAAGCAATACAGATCGAAGATAAGTCACTAGAGATAGCGGGAATAGAGCGCCTCACCCTCGTCTGCATTGATCGGGGTAGGATTTCATTTCGTCCGTGTACCCAGGACTCCCATATGATAAGCACTTTGCTGATTGAGAGCCCCTATAGGGGGGGGGAGTGGATGATCTGGAGAATTGGAACGGGGTGGAGTGATTCGTGCTTACATAGGTTAATCCTCCTCGCCCCAATGAATTGTATCACCCGAATGTCATTCTCAAGCATTGAGCAAGTCTCTCAGGCTGGGTTATATCACTATTGCTGGCTTGCTTGCAGAATTTATTTCGGCGAAGCGATGACGGTCGCGAATTCAATTCTTTTTCCCCTTCCAAAAAGTGCACAACGTCGCTAAAGAAGAAGTTTTCACTTCAAAGATTTTAAAATTACAGTATTCTTAATAGCGTGTTAGGATATTTAGTTTTATTTATTATTATATTCATTCTTACTCAATTTTATTACTCTTTGTTTTACTCTGTAGTTTCAGCATAAAAAATTTTCTAGTTTATATTTTTATTTTAGGCATTTCTCATAACGGAATGGAAATCATGAAAACTGAACTTGCATGCACTACAGAACAACAAATAAGTGTAAACACTGAAGAAACAACATCAAAAAATTCAATTTGTAAATGTAAAATTTGTTTGAAGAAATTTAAGCAGGCAGTTTCTTTAAAACGACATTTAAAAATACACACTGCAGAAAAATGTTACAATTGCCAAGTTTGTTTTAAACAGTTTACTCGAGCACATAATTTGAAAATACATTTGAGATTGCACACTGGGGAAACCCCTTATAAATGTGAAATTTGTTTTAAGCGGTTTGCTCAAAAAGGTTACTTAACTGATCACATGAAATTTCACACTGGAAGAAAGCCTTACAAGTGTGAAATTTGTTTTAAGCGGTTTACTAGAGCACAAGATTTGAAAATACATTTGAGATTGCACACCGGAGAAAGACCATATCAATGTGAAATTTGTTTTAAGCGGTTTGCTCAAAAAGGTTACTTAACTGATCACATGAAAGTTCACACTGGAAAAAAGCCTTACAAGTGTGAAATTTGTTTTAAGCGGTTTACTAGAGCACAAGATTTGAAAATACATTTGAGATTGCACACCGGAGAAAAGCCTCACAAGTGTGAAATTTGTTTTAAGCAATTTACTCATAAATGTAATTTCGATCAACATACGAAAATTCACACTGGAGACAAGCCTTACAAGTGTGAAATTTGTTTTAACCAGTTCACTCAAGCACAAGCTTTGAAACGCCATTTGAGAATTCACACTGGAGAAAAGCCTCATCAGTGTGAAATTTGTTTAAAGCAGTTTTCTGACAAAAGTCATTTGAATACACATTTGAGATTGCACACCGGAGAAAGACCATATCAATGTGAAATTTGTTTTAAACAGTTTATTAATAGATCTAATTTGAAATCACATATGAAAGTTCACACTGGCGAAAAGCCTTACAAGTGCGAAATTTGCTTTAAGCGGTTTACTCATACAAGTCCTTTGAAATCACATATTATGAAAGTTCACAATGGAGAAAAGCCTCACAAGTGTGAAATTTGTTTTAACCAGTTCACTCAAGCACAAGCTTTAAAACTTCATTTGAGAATGCACACTGGAGAAAAGCCTCACAAGTGTGAAATTTGTTTAAAGCAGTTTTCTCACAAAAGATATTTGAATACACATTCGAGATTGCACACTAAGAAAACGTCTTATAAGTGTGAAATCTGTTTTATGCAGTTTACACTTAAAAGTTCGTTGAATAGTCATACCAAACTTCACACTGGAGGAAAGCCTTACAAGTGTGAAATCTGTTTTAAGCTGTTTGCTAAAGCACACGATTTGAAAGTACATATGAGGTTGCACACTGGGGAGAGGCCTTATAAATGTGAAATTTGTCTTAAACAGTTCAATCAAATAAACCATTTGAAAAGACATACGAAAGTTCACACTGAAGAAAAGCCTCATCAGTGCGAAATTTGTTTTAAACGGTTTAGTCAAACAAGTAATTTGAAAATACATATGCAGGTTCACACTGGAGAAAAGCCCTATAAGTGTGAAATTTGTTGTAAGCAGTTTACACAAAAAAGTCATTTGAAATCTCATTTGAGAATACACACTGCAGATAATGTTAATTTCGTCTAATAGTATGTACTTAACTTCCAACAGGCCTTCGACAGCATATACAGACAACAATTATTAAAGGAAATGAAAAAAATGGAGATACCGGCAAAATTAATAAGACTAACTAGAATGACAATGAAAGACTCAACAGCAAAAGTTAAAACAAATGAGGGAAATACAAACGACATCAAAATAGAACTTGTGGTAAGACAAGGAGACAGTCTGTCAACGACACTATTTAATATTGCTCTAGAAGGAGTAATTAGGGACACAGGCCTGAAAAAGACAATTATTCAAAGCTCAACACAGATCATAGGATATGCGGATGACCTAGGACTGGTAGCACGAGATAAAAAAGACTAGAAGAGGCACTTTTAACCCTTGTAAGAGAAGCAAAGAGGTGAGAGGGTTAATAATCAATCAGAATAAAACAAAATACCTTATCAGCACAAGAGACAATGTAAACAGAATAACAGAAATAAAGATAGGTGAAAATATATTCCAGAGAGTAGATTGCTTCAAATATCTGTGGGTGACGGTGGACGGCAAAAACGGAAGGAGTATAGAGATAAACGAAAGAATAAAAGCAGGTCATAGAGTATATTGGAAATATCACCGACTACTCAAGGACAAGAACCTGAGCAAAAAGACAATCCAAAATATATATAGCAGCAATTAGACCAGTGATAGCCTATGGAGCAGAAGTAATGTGCCTTACGAAAAAAGACGAAGAAAAGTTAAGAATAATTGAGAGAAAAATTTTGAGAAGAATACATGGCCCAGTGAAGACAGAAACAGGGGAATATAGAAAGCTGATGAACCATGAAATAATAAATATAACTGAAGGAGAAGATATAGTAAAATTCATTAAAGCACAAAGACTCAGATGGTTTGGGCACACACAAAGAGAGGGGTAGAAGAACTGATCAGGAAGATAATGAATTGGAGACCAGTAACAAATAGACCAAGAGGAAGACCAAAAATAAGATGGGAAGATCAACTACTAGACCATATATCAAAGATGGAAATTGCAAACTGGAGAGAAAAGATTCAGGTCCGGAGTGAGTGGAAGAAGATAGTAGAGAAGGCAAAAAAACATCACAACCTATGAACGATGACCTAAAGGAAACTGCGGACTAATCCACCGCGTGTAATGGATTAAAAGAGCTCATAGTATTTGAGCGACCTATACTCTAGCAAGAGTGAACGGTCCATATACAAGGTGTCCCAAAAGTAGTGGAACGGTCGAATATTTCGCGAATTAAACATCGGATCGAAAAATTGAAAAATACGTGTTCAATCATTTTCAAAAATCTATCCAATGACACCAAACACCAACCCCCACTACACCCCCTGGAGGTGGGGTGGGGGGTAACTTTAAAATCTTAAATGGAAACCCCCAGTTTTTCTTGCAGATTTTAATTCGTTACGTAAAACTAAGCAACTTTTATTCAAGACATTTTTTCGAACTGTGGATAGATGACGCTATAATTGGGAAAAGCGATTTTTCCTGATACCATAGGTAAATTATAGAAACGGTCTAATATCTCACGAAATACACTTCCAAATGAGAAACTAAAAAACAGATTTTTAATCTTTTTCTAAAACCTTTCTAATAACACCAAACGTGACCTTCCAACCCACCCCTGGGTGTGGGGTGGGGGGTAACTTTAAAATCTTAAATAGCAACCTCCACTTTTTATTACAGATTCGGATCCGTCACGAAAAATTAAGCAACATTTATTCAAAACATTTTTTAGAATTGTTAATAGATGGCGCTTTAATTGGAAAAATACGATTTATTAGCGCCATCTATCAGAAATTTTAAAAAATGTTTCGAATAAATGTTGCTTAATTTCTATGGCGAATCCGAATCTGCAATAAAAAGTGGGCTATTTAAGATTTTAAAGTTACCCCCCACCCCACCTCCAGGGGGTGGGTTGGAGAGTCATGTTTGGTGTTATTCGATAGGTTTTCGAAAAAGATTAAAAATCTGTTTTTTGGTTTCTTATTTGGAAGTGTATTTCGTGAGATATTAGACCGTTTCTATAATTTACCTATGGTATCAGGATAAATCGTTTTTCCCAATTATAGCGCCTACTATCCACAGTTCAAAAAAATGTCTTGAATAAAAGTTACCTACTTTTACGTAAAGAATCCAAATTTGCAAGAAAAACTTGGGTTTTCCATTTGAGATTTTAAAGTTACCCCCCACCTCTCCTCCAGGGGGTGTAGTGGGGATTGGTGTTTGGTGTCATTGGATAGATTTTTGAAAATGATTGAACAAGTATTTTTCAGTTTTTTGATCTGATGTTTATTTCGCGAAATATTCGACCGTTCCGCTACTTTTGGGACACCCTATATATAGTATGTAATTAACCCGTTCACTGCCGGTGTAAAATTTGAATACAGTCCGTACAATATAGATACCGTTGCACGTCATCCGCTTCATAACACGTGAAGTCACATGATACCTACACGAAATATTTAAGTCGTAGGTGGGTTCCTTTTTCGAATCGTTTAGCTGAGTAGGTACACTGGAATTACAGCCACTAGACATATTTCATTACATTATATGTATACTTATAGAAATAATATTGAAAGATTTCTACATATTAAGGTAAATTTAAAGAAACATATCCTAAATTGTTTCATTTAATTTGTGTAAGTGGAATATAAAGCGTTTTTATAAAGCGCTTCTTTTTGCCCTTTAATTCGTCCAATTTTGAACATGGACTTCCCCCAGTTTCTTCCATTCGCTTCTGTTTAGTGCTTTCTGTTTCCAGTGCGTTCCTCCTATCTTTTTAATATCATCTCCCCGTCTCATCTGGGGTCGTCCTCTTGCTCTCTTTCCTGTCCATGGTCTCCATTATTGTATCATGGTATTCCACCTATTGTCAGTTTGTCTGGCGTAATGACCTGCGAAGCTCCGTTTTAGCCTGGCTATATGTTGTCCTGTGTCTTTGACTTTTGTTTTATTTCTTACCCAGTTGTTTTGCTTTTTGTCTGTTAAAACACTGTTTGCTGTTATAAAGCACACTTGTTCGAATTACGCTCTAACTGCGATCGAACAAAGATGACATTTTGGCTTAAATTGGTAACATTTATTTGACAGTTGTGATATTGACACTTTAGATTTGTTATAAGTATTTGGTTTATTATATTTATTGTTTTTATAATTTACTTTAACGTAAGATTATAACTTAATTCTTGTCTTCTATTTCTAATGATTTTATTTATTTACATTGAATATTAATTTGTTTTATTGTATAATCCAATTCACAATAATTATATGATATATTTGATTTAAAATGAATTCAAGAATTTTTTCTAATTGGGCAACAGTGTCAACTTAGATCTCTGACGTGCAACCACAGAATAACTAACCATACAGAAGCGAAACTCAGGCCGAAAACGGTAACATAAATTTCATGTTCATGCGTCATGTAACTGGTGCAACCTCACTTTTGCGACTGACAGTGACAGTTGTTTATAGTTAAATTTTATATTTATACAGTATGTCCCCGTAAGTTGTATCCATATGGAAAACTTTTTTATTATTAATTTTACGAAAAAAAGTTATTCTTCATAAAAAGCTCTGCATGATCCAAAACCTAAGATTTAACCATCAAATATCAAATTTTTTGAATATTATACGAGGTATGTCAAAAAGTTTGAATTTCACTTAAGAGTAAAGTAGCTTTATTTTTCACAATATTGAAATTTGCTATTATGAAAATTTGTTTTGAATTAAAAACTATATTCTAATATGCAATTACATCGTTCTAATTGAAAAAAATTTTTTTTTGGAAAATTATGGATAACATTATTTTCAGTTATTTCAATTCTGACAACTCTTTTATTATTAATTTTACGAAAAAAAGTGATTCTTAATAAAAAGTTCTGGATGGTCTAAAACCTAAATTACAACCATCTTATATCAAATTTTATCAATTTTGTACGAGGTATGTCAAAAAAGATAAATTTAGATCAAAAGTAAAGTACATTTATAGTTCAGAATATTTCAATTAGAAGGATGTAATTACATACTGAAACATAGTTTTTTATTCTAAATAACTTTGCATAATAACAATTTTCGATATTGTGAAAAATAAACGTATTTTACTCTTGAACGAAATTCATATTTTTTGACATACCTCGTATAAAATTGATAAAATTTGACATAAGATGGTTGTATTTTAAGTTTTAGACCATGCAGAACTTTTTACTAAGAATCACTTTTTTTCGTAAAATTAATAATAAAAGCGTTATCTGAATTGAAATACATAACTGAAAATAATGTTAGTACTCCATAATTTTTCAAAAAAAAAATTTCAATTAGAAGGATGTAATTGCATACTGGAATATAGTTTTTAATTCCAAACAACTTTTCATAATATCAATTTTCAATATTGTGAAAAATAAAGCTATGTACTTTACTCCTGAGTGAAAAATTCAAACTTTTTGACATAGGTACCTCGTATAATATTCAAAAAATTTGATGGTTAAATCTTAGGTTTTCGACCATGTAGAGCTTTTTATGAAGAATAACTTTTTTTCGTAAATTTAATAATAAAAAAGTTTTCCATATGGATACAACCAGGGACATACTGTATATGTTTTATTTTATATTTTATTTATTTTTCTATTTAAATTTTATATTTCATATTTAATTAATAACTATTTGTCAAAAATATTACATCATTTGGAATGGTCTATTCCTTAGAACATCAAGTTCTATTCTGTAACTGGTGCACAAGGTAAAATATTTCGAAAATATTTCGGTCCCAACAAAATCAATGGAAACGACAGTCAGATGCGCTTCTGTATGGTTAGTTATTCTGTGGTGCAATTATATGTATTTTGTACGGACTGTAGAACCTCGGGTGCCGACTACTTAAAAACATCGTTGTCCGCAAACCTGTACACCACGCTACTATGGCGTGGTCTGCACAGTGTTTACAGAGCCGAGCACGCCACAGTGGTGTTGTCGGCAGTGAATGCGTTAAGTAGATTTTAAAGGTATCTTAAGGTATGTACGTATAGATGTATGCGCTGTGTTAGTACGTGTTTTCAAGCGGCGGCGCACAAACGGTGCGCAGTGCGCACCACGATCCAACTTATGTCGGCATATCTATACCTACCTTTATAGTGCACACTGGAGACCAGCCAAAAATGTAAAATTTGTTTTGAAAAATTTTACAACCATGAACTTGAAAGAATCAATTTTTTGTTATCCATAATGGATATTTTTACAATCTAGATGAGCTTACTTACAATTTAGATAAATTTAATCAAATATAAGTCAAAAAGTAAACACTTCAAAATGATTTATTTTCAAAGATGTAGCAAACATTTGAATTGTCTACCCTTAAATTGCTCTGAGTGTAACACAAAAATTAAATTTCTCTAAAAGATCTAAAAGAAGCACATAATTGTAACTATACTCCATCTAATTTACTTACCGTTGCACGTCATCCGCGTCATAGCCCGTGACGTCACATGATACCAACACGAAATATTTAGGCGGTAGGTGTGTTGTTTTTTAGAATCACTTTGCCGAGTACACTGGCATTACAGCCACTAGACATATTTTATTATTATTTCTATTAATGTTAACTTAAAGAAATACACAATATGTTTCATTTAATTTGTATAAATGGATTATAATGCGTTTTTATGAAGCACATTTGTTCGGAATACACTGTAAATATAATCGATCGAAGGTGATATTTTGGCATAAATTGGTAACATTTATTTGACAGTTGCGGTGATGACACTTCGTATTTGTTTATATTCTTTACTAAGTATTTGTTTCATTATATTTACTGTTTTTATTATGTACTTTAACGTAAGATTATAACTTAATTCTTGTTTTCTATTTTTATTTATTTACATTGAATAATATTAATTTGTTTTGCTGTATAATCCACTTCCGCAATTGTGTGATGTATTTTATTTAAAATGAATTCAAGAATTTTTTGTAATTGGGCACAACTTGCTCTCTAACGTAGATAATGACGTGCAACGGTAAGTAAATTAGATGGATTGTACCTAATTGTAATTAGCTATGCCAGAAACTGTCATTTTCTAACACACCTGTTATATCTATGACAACCACAATTCGCGATGTTAAGTCACAACGACGACCTCTCGTGAATGTCGTCTGACCTAGCTTTGAGGGTGTTTTCAATGTCAAACGCGTAGCGCACATATAGTCCGTCCGCTATAACTTTTCCCATGCGGTACGATTTATTTTCAATGAAATTAAGTCAAAACAGAAAGTGAAACGTACGCCGATGTGTGTAGTATATAGTATACAGTATACAAAATGTATATACACATCGATGTTCGTTTAAATTTATGTTTTGACTTAATTTGATTGAAAATGAATCGTACCGCATGGGAAAAGTTATAGCGGACGGACTATACATTTGAAAGAAGTAGGTAATATTCATTATTTATTTTTACGTGTTTTAAATTAATTATTGGGTAATATAAAATGATTAACATGGAATCTTCACTTTTCAATAAAAGTTGGTGTCGATGTTGTATATAAAATTTGTAAAAAAAGGACATGTAAAAATAAATAATGAATATTACCTACTTGTTTCTGTGCACTCAGCGTTTGACATTAAAAACACCCTCAAACCTAGTTCAGCCCAAATCCACGAGATGTCGTCATTGTGACTTAACATCGCGAATCATGTTTCTATGTATTCGCTCCGAGCGTTAACAAAGTGTTAAAGCAAAATCGACCGACCTGCTCATGGTGGCGGTTGCTTGAATCTTTGTAAGGATGCTTTATTGTATGTTTAAATGGGACATAAAGACACATCATGTTATTTGTTGTGTTGTCCACTGTAAAAATACATGGAAAACTAAAAACTAGTAATGTGAAATACTTTTATTTTCCTCGTTCCAAAAAAATTAGATCAAAGAATAAAATTAATTAACGCTGTTATAAGGATGAAGTGAGGTTAACTTTTTCTATATATACAAAGGATGTGGCAATATACACATGATATAATGTTGTTCTGAAGCTATTTTCGTGTGGCATTTTTATAATCAAGTATATTCAAATGGGAAATAAGCCACAATTTTACCTAAAAATGATTTTATTAACGTTTCGACGCCCAAGTCGGGTGTCGTTGTCAAAATACAAAATAATGTTTATTTGTATTTTGACAACGACACCCGACTTGGGCGTCGAAACGTTAATAAAATCATTTTTAGGTAAAATTGTGGCTTATTTCCCATTTGAATATACATGATATAATAATATTATTTACGTTTTTATACGTTTTGTACATATTACATACACTTTTTAGCTCTGATAAATCCGAATTGACTCCAAAAAGTACGTATTCGGTATGTCCTATATAACCTCACTATCGCAAATTATGTCAATAAATCTTTATTAACGACAAAAAATCTTTCTGTTGAACTATAAATGACATTATAAAAGAGTAACTAATGAATTCTAACAATTTGTATTCGTTTATTATCACTAGAAAATAAAATATTCAAGTTTAACAAAATAATCCCATAAGAGTCAATACTAAAACGTCCTTACAAAACTGACAGCGTGTCACGTGACTGTAAATAGAGGGGAGACGCACGGAGCCAATTAGCAATATTAGTATGGTACATTCCATGTCAAATCACCCAGACAAAAACTTTTGGATCTCCGATTTGCCTGAAACTTGGTGTATAAAATAAAATAAGACATTAATTAAGCTCAAAACGTCTTTTTTTCTCTCTCAAAATATCATTTTAAGCGATTTTACGGTGATATGGTATTTATAAACAAATTATAAAGCATAATAATGTTAGGTTCTTCAAATAATGTTTGGAAATGTGTTAAAAATATTCTTTTTCTACGACCGTTTAATAATATACTCATTATTCGCTATTTTTGAATAGATAATAACACCCATTACTTTACCCGTGAGTAATAATTCATTACTCACGGGCTGAAGTTAGTCGCGAGTCATTACTCACGGGTTGAAGTTAGATTCAAGTGGTGCATGGCACTTTTAATATACCTATTAGCAAATAAAATTACTTAAACTTGTTTATTTAATAAAATAATCATTGTAATTTATATGAACAATTAAATTTGAAAAATGTTTAAAGAATTTTTAACTTTAACAATGGGTTAGTATATTTTTTACGTTTAAATTTCAACATTTGACATTTTAAGATTGACGTTATTAAAAGGTAAACAATAAACAATCGGTATTCATTTCGTAAAAGGACTTACGGATATGAAATTCATATCAATGAATTCTGTTTTACTTACTGTTCATTGTACAATTTAATTTAGAGCACACGTTCTTTTTCATGTAATTGCCTTAAAATATGTCTTATTTTTAAAAGCCATCGCCATTCCATGACATGATAAGTTTGTTCCAACACGACCGAGAACCGTCACGAAACGGTAACGCTTCTGCGCAGTAAACAAAATCCGTTCCAACAGAAATATGATCGTCATCGGATCGTCCTTCCCACTGTTCCAACAAGAATTGTGATCTTTCGGTGACGGTTTCGTGATGATCATTTCAGTAATCGGGCAAATGCATAATGTGCTGGTTGGACTGACTTGCGCACTAGGATTTAATTCTTTAAAGTTTTTGAGCCTTTGATCGACTAAAAGCACACAAGCTGTCACCAACAAAAATGACAAATATATGATTACCGTCATGGGACGATAACTGGGCGATACAATTACGAACATGCGCACAACAAACGGTACAAGTAGTTTCGTGACGATTTCTGGACCGTCCAAAAGTTCATGTTGGAACAAACCTAATGACAACTGTTTGATTGTTTCATAAGGTCAACGAGTGTAATTCTAACGGTGTTGCCATAGTTATATAAAATATATTTTCTTATGAAAAATAAAATATTTCGTTTTAAATAATGTTAGTAGTTGATAATTATATTTTTCTGTTAATCCAAATAAAAAAGGTCGTAGAAAAAATATAGTATTATACTTGCATGTAATGGCTATTACTCACTCTGATGAATTACGACACTCGCCAACGGCTCGTGTCGCAAACTTCATCATGGTGAGTAATAGCCATCATTACATGCTCGTTGAATAATATACTATTATTTTATATTAGGTGTGTTACATATTACTATTAATATAAAAAGGGCGCGGTGCATTTTCTTGACATAATTATATATGACATGACAGTTCTTACAAAGAACAGGAACTTGTCATTCTGCATAGATTACCCTTCGGCCTCCTGCAGTTCGGAAGTAATTGTTGCAGGTTTTGGTTCCCCAATGTTCCCTGCCTGTCTTGCTTTACCCTCTTCCAACGGTATAATACTTGCTCGCTGGAGAAGGTAATAAGGCTGCCATTGAAGCCTTTCGAGCTGTGCCTCTGACTCCTTATCAATTCGGTGACTCACATGCAGTCCTCCGTCAGCTGCTGGTTTGGAACTCAGAATTGCCCAACGACTGGTCATTAGTTCAGGATTTTGTTTTCCAATTAATGCCAGTGGCACTTTCAGATCCTCATTTTTAGTCTCTGGAAGGTACATCAATACACCCATCGATTTTGGGAGTTCCTCAGCCTTAATTACCGTCCACTCCGTCTTTTCTTCCAAGAAATCCTTTGTAATCTTAAAGGACTCCTCGTCAGCACACATCAACCCATAGTATCCATCCATGAGCTGATTACCTTCGTAACGAGGTGCGCAAGGAACCTCATCGATAAGTTTAATTAGGGCTTCTTTTATTGCCCCAATGTCTTTTTCCGTTACAGATATGTCTGGGTATTCTTTGGGAATTATTGCCGTCTTTATTCCCGTAAGAGCAGCTTTGTAGTTGCTGCTGAGCTCTTTGAAAGAGGCAACAGCAGTCTGCTCTTTTTTGTTAATTTCTCCTCAGGAGTGCTTCTCTCTCAGGCACAGTCCGCTTGACAGCTTGTGTGATTTAGGCATTCTCAGGAGCTTTATTTTGAGGTCTAAGAGGTAATTTGACCTTAGAAGTGTCAATTCCCTGTTCTCTCATTTTCCGAAGCTTCCTTCTCTGTGCCCCAGATATTTTTGGCCGAGAAACCTCATCCAGCATCTTTTAAAAGAGTCCGCATTGCGTCCTTTGTATTTTGATTACCCGATGTGGTGGGTTTATTTTCTTCCAGATTCTGCCGAACAGTCTCAGTGGAAGTTTCATTGTTTGTTGGGTCCTCCTGCGAGACCCTTAGGGTTAAATCTTTTAAATTTTTGCATGGTTCCATAATATTGATGCCACGAGTATGGGAGAAATAAACTGTCCAGACCAGCAGAGCTCTCTGGTTCCCCCAGTCTGGGGGTGTGGCCTGGTTCCCCCAGTCGACCGTTTGAGACAGTTCAATTTAGACACATAACTGCCATGCAGGCCTGGGCACGGTACAATTACACCTTTACCTTATGTATTGGGGATGTAGGTTTAGTGGAAAAAAGGATGAAGGAGGGATAGCATTTTCTGGTTGTACTCGGAGTGTAGGATAGGGAGCGTTCAAGTATTACGTAACGCGATTTTTGAAGATTTTTGACCCCCCTCCCCCTACGTAACGCACTCTAATGGGTATTTAACTATTGCGTAACGCAATTTTTGAAGATTTTTGACCCCCCCCCCAACCTGCGTTACGTAATACTCGAACGGTCCCATAGATACAACTGGTATCGGGTCGGTTGACTATATATTGGCGATGTGAGCAGTGCCGTAGTCTGGAGATGTGGCAGTGAAGGCCAGAGGGTCTTCTACTTAAATTTACGCCAGGGTAGTGGTACAACCAGACATGGGTGGGTTACCCCCCACAAAGTACCCCGCACGAACCTTATGGAAATTAGGTCCCAGTGGATTTAGTTCATACTTCGAGAAAATACTCTTTGAAGCATCCTGATGAAAAGTGCTCATGGGCAGATCTCGATCTGATGGAGGGTTTTTAAGATATATAGGGACCAACCCGGAAAATTATAAGATTTTCTAGACAAAAACTACTAGTAGCTGAGGACTTTTTCCTGGCTATCCAATGGCGACCTTTACTTTGACCTTGACCTTCAAGGTTACGCGTTCTAAGTCGAGCGGGAACCTATGTTTCTATCTGAAACAATGAATAGAATGGATATATCTACGTTTGAATATGACCTTGAAAATCATGGTCAAGGTTGTTGGGTTATAGATTCCAAAGTTATGTAATAGAAGTTTTAGATTTTTCCACAGCTTAAAGATACCGCCCTTGAATTTGACCTTGATCAGGACATTCTTGATCGTATTAAGGTCATGTGAATTTTTATTTAAAAAGGGCAATATTTTTGACTCTGATAAAGATGATATAAATATTCTTCGTTCGAATAGGACCTTAAAAATAAAGCTGAATATTCCTTCAAATGTAGAGATTATAATTATTTCCTTTTCTTAAATCAACGTTGACTTCTCCTTCTTCAGCCTGTTTGCATTCACTCCTGGACAAAGGCCTCCCCATGAGTTCTCCATTCTTCTCTGTTTTGGGCTATTTGGTGCCAGTTTCTCCCCACTTTGGCTTTTATGTCGTGCAGCCATGGTTTTTGTGGTCTTCCTCTACTACGACTGTGTTCGCGTGATCTCCAATGTACAATGTTTCTCGTCCACTTGTCGTTGTTTTGCCGTACCACGTTTTTTACCCATTTCCATTTCATTTGCGCAATTCTTCCAATTACATCTTCCACCTTTGTCCTGCTTCGCACGTCCTCGTCTCGTACCTATATGTTCTCTCAGAAATACTCCCAACATAGCTCGTTCGATGGCGATCGAACGTTGGTGTACCCAATATCAAACTTTAATGTTATTTTTAATTATGATTTAAATATTTATTAAGCTTATGTTCCTACCAAAATTATTTCGCCGCGGGAGGCGTTGATACGATCAAAAATGTCATGATCAAGGTCTAATTTAAGGTCGATATCGTAAAGCCGTGGAAAAATCTCAAACTTCTATTACATTACTTTGGACTCTATAACCCAATAACCTTGACCATGATTTTCAAGGTCATATTCAAACGTAGATATATCCATTCTATTCATTGTTGCAGTTAGAAACATATGTTCCCGCTCGAAAAAGAACGCGTTACGAAGGTCAAGGTCAAAGTAAAGGTCGTAATTGGATAGCCAGGAAAAAGTCCTAGACTACTAGTACTTTTCTTTGATCCTAACCTCTACATGTTGCCAGATAACTAGTAACTCCGGGAATTTAAGTAGGTACCCGGTAAATCTTATAATTTTCCGTGTTTGTGCCTCTATAACTTAAAATCCCTCCATCAGATCGAGATCTGCCCATGAGAACTTTTCATCGGCATGCTTCAAAGAGTATTTTCCCAAAGTATATGAACCAAATCCACTGGGACCTATCTTCCATAACGTTTGTGCGGGGTACTTTGTTTAAATAAATACCAAATCACTGTAAAACCGCTTAAAATGATTTTTTGAGAAACAAAGAAGAAGAAGAATGTCTTATTTTTACGTTCCGCAAAAGCTATAAACCAATTTTCAGACAAATCAAAGATCCAAAATTGAGTAGTTTAAAATGGAATCACCCATACATTCTTAATATATCACCACCTACAGTAGGAGAAATGAAAGAATACCCATGAACGAACATATAAAATACGCTGTATTTTCCTTTCACCGTGTCACACAAAAAATTGGCCAGCGCAAGTACATGTAATAGCTATTTGTATAACAAGGGAGGAAAGTGCTACTTTTCCTCCCGAGAATGAAGTTTACTGCCCGACGCGTAGCGGAGGGTAGTAATCATTCAAGGGAGGAAAAGGCACTTTACTACCATGTTATACATATGGTTTTTCCACCTTCCTCAAATAACAAGTCATTTTTTCATTTTTATTTAACTTATTTATGTAACTAACCAACAAAATTTATTAGAACTAAAACTAACAAGTACGTACAATATAACTGTCAACTGTCAAATATAAGTCAAATTAATAATGTAAACATTGTTAAATCAAAATAACAATTTACTGTTTTTTACCATTCTGCAAAATACTGAGTGTTTTATAAATAAACGTTAAAATGTATAGAAACTTACGTAATAGAAAATAGATATTGTACAGGGCGTCAATAAGTTACATTTCATGAATGAAATACCATGACGTCACTTTTACTTTTCCTCTCCAGGGAGGAAAAATATTTTCCTCCCTAGGGAGGAAAAGTACAACTTTGCTCCCTACAATCAGGTCCGGAAAAGTATACTTTCGGTAGAGGTAGGTGGAAATAATTATTATTACATGCACTTGCGCTGGGCAATTTTCTTTGTGACACGTTGACAGGAAAATGCAGCGTGTTTTATATGTTCGTTCATGGGTATTCTTTCATTTTTCCGACTGTATGTATTTTATATTGTTGATGCTACTCACTGGAAAATAAAATAAAAAAATTATAGTATCGTTAACAGCGTTTTAGTTTTATTTATTTAAAAGACTAAAGACTAAGTTTTCAATCTAATAGCACATAAAACATTAAAAATGTTATTCTACATCCTACCAGATTGAAAACAATGGGAGCCTCCTCTGGTTACACCTCCGAGGCTTCTAAAATTTGCAAGCCATAACGGATGCTGGGACTTAAGAAGATGAGGGAATTTTACAATTTATAATTCATGTCCCATCCGCTCAGCGCGGTAAAGTTCCAACAAGAATGGTTCCCTTCGTACTCCAATCAGAGTAAACATGTAAATCAAAAATGAATAACAATTTTCAATTTCGTTGCAACACGAAACTACAGCTGCATCATATTCTAGTTCAATCAGAGAGTGCTGCAAGCACCTCTATCGGTTTCGAAACTTATTAGTCTCTAATCAGGAGGCACATATGCTACTCTCTCTGACCCAACCAGGACAAACCCCGGCGTGCAGTCACGAATTGCAACGAACGAAATGGCAGGGATGCCCTAGCGGCAACTGCTAGGAAAAGACTGAGTTTTCAATCTAATAGCACATAAAACAACATTAAAAATATAAAAAAGGGTTCAAGGCAGGTTTTGTTTATATTCGATTCAGAGTTGGACTACCATCTCCATATAGTAACTATTTCAGCATCCTTATGCATCATCAGTGAAGATTATGCAGTCACAACTCTGAAGGGAATACAAACAGTCTGCCTCTTTTAAAGCAAACCATCGCGATGCGATGAACCCGCCTTTTGAGACGCAATACAGCGACATCTCTCGTATTACGAGGAAAACGAAAAGCCCTAGATATAAAGTTTACTACTTTTTAAACAATTAGAATAATTGAAATAAAAATATAATAAACAATATTTTAAATCCAAGACTTTTCGTTAATAAACTGCTTTCTGGCTGCATCCCGTATCTCCGGATTTTACAATATATAATCACATAGAGACGACGAAATAGGAGAAAGCAAATAGAGGACACTTAGGCCACGCATTTACCTTCTCTTCGTCTAGGAAAAGGACCGAAAGACAGTTTCTAAATACTCACAAATTGAGTAAAAATGAAAAAGATAAAAAAGGGTTCAAGGCAGGTTTTGTTTATATTCGATTCAGAGTTGGACTACCATCTCCATATAGTAACTATTTCAGCATCCTTATGCATCATCAGTGAAGATTACGCAGTCACAACTCAAAAGGCGGGTTCATCGCATCGCGATGGTTTGCTTTAAAAGAGGCAGAATGTTTGTATTCCCTTCAGAGTTGTGACTGCATAATCTTCACTGATGATGCATAAGGATGCTGAAATAGTTACTATATGGAGATGGTAGTCCAACTCTGAATCGAATATAAACAAAACCTGCCTTGAACCCTTTTTTATCTTTTTCATTTTTACTCAATTTGTGAGTATTTAGAAACTGTCTTTCGGTCCTTTTCCTAGACGAAGAGAAGGTAAATGCGTGGCCTAAGTGTCCTCTATTTGCTTTCTCCTATTTCGTCGTCTCTATGTGATTATATATTGTAAAATCCGGAGATATGGGATGCAGCCAGAAAGCAGTTTATTAACGAAAAGTCTTGGATTTAAAATATTGTTTATTATATTTTTATTTCAATTATTCTAATTGTTTAAAAAGTAGTAAACTTTGTATCTAGGGCTTTTCGTTTTCCTCGTAATACGAGAGATGTCGCTGTATTGCGTCTCAAAAGGCGGGTTCATCGCATCGCGATGGTTTGCTTTAAAAGAGGCAGAATGTTTGTATTCCCTTCAGAGTTGTGACTGCATAATCTTCACTGATGATGCATAAGGATGCTGAAATAGTTACTATATGGAGATGGTAGTCCAACTCTGAATCGAATATAAACAAAACCTGCCTTGAACCCTTTTTTATCTTTTTCATTTTTACTCAATTTGTGAGTATTTAGAAACTGTCTTTCGGTCCTTTTCCTAGACGAATAGAAGGTAAATGCGTGGCCTAAGTGTCCTCTATTTGCTTTCTCCTATTTCGTCGTCTCTATGTGATTATATATTGTAAAATCCGGAGATATGGGATGCAGCCAGAAAGCAGTTTATTAACGAAAAGTCTTGGATTTAAAATATTGTTTATTATATTTTTATTTCAATTATTCTAATTGTTTAAAAAGTAGTAAACTTTGTATCTAGGGCTTTTCGTTTTCCTCGTAAAACATTAAAAATGTTATTCTACATCCTACCAGATTGAAAACAATGGGAACCTTCTCTGGTAACACCTCCGAGGCTTCTACAATTTGCAAGCCATAACGGATGCTGAGACTAAGGAAGATGGGGGAATTTTACAATTTATAATTCACGTCCCATCTGCTCAGCGCGGTAAAGTTCCAACGAGAATGGTTCCCTTCGTACTCCAATTGGAGTAAACATGTAAATCAAAAATGAATAACCATTTTCAATTTCGTTGCAACACGAAACTACAGCCGCATCATAATAAAAAAAATTAGTGGAATCCGTTAATCTATTCAGGAAAAAATCATATATAGGTATGAAAATGAGCATAATTTGCTATATCCCTAGAGGATGATGTGAGAACATTTATCTAATTGCTTGTATTGATAATAGCGAGTCTGTGCAAATCGCTGTTGCGATCAGTTGGTTCCAACATAGGAAAGCCTCGACGATACCATATAGTTCTCCAGTATATACACTACAAATTGTAGCAAGTGTGATTAGTTTTGTAGTGCTAAAAGAGGTAACAACAGCACTATTCACCCCTACATCATTTTTAGAAGCATCTGTATAAAGAATTTTATGGAACTGACTTCGATTAAGTATGTCTAGGATAAGGACTGTTTAATTATAGCTTTAGAAGTATCATGTTTATTTAAAGAGCAAAGGATGTGTAGAGATATGAAAGGATGAAGTTGTAGAAAGATCGAAACCATCGAGGAGAGAATTTAGTACACCAGAGAGAGGTTGAGGAGCTTTAGTGGTCTGAGAATGATGGACGAGGTTATGTGGTTCAATGAGTAATTGCTAAACTGGGTTTTGTTGATTAGCTGATAAACTAGCTGCATATGACAAAAGAAGATGTTCTCTCCTTAACCAGAGTGGCAGTTCGTTAGCATTTTTAGAAGCATCTGTATAAAGAATTTTATGGAACTGATTTCGATTAACTATGTCTAGGATAAGGACTGTTTAATTATAGCTTTAGGAGTATCATGTTTATTTAAAGAGCAAAGGACGTGTAGAGATATGAAAGGATGAAGTTGTAGAAAGATCGAAACCATCGAGGAGAGAATTTAATACACCAGAGAGAGGTTGAGGAGCTTTAGTGGTCTGATAATGATGGACGAGGTTATGTGGTTCAATGAGTAATTGCTAAACTGGGTTTTGTTGATTAGCTGATAAACTAGCTGCATACGACAAAAGAAGATGTTCTCTCCTTAGCCAGAGTGGCGGTTCGTTAGCTTCACAGCACATGCTTTGAGCTGGGCTAGACCTGAAAGCACCTAAGCAGATCCTAAGGCCCGTATTGTGGATGGAGTCAAGAGCTTTCAGATGTGACTTGGAGGCAGACATATACACAAAACTACCATAGTCTATTTTGGGGCGAATAATCGATCTGTAAACTGTTTACATAGTCCAGGAACCGAAGCTTTTCACCTCGCAATTTTTACAGAATTGATCGATTTGCTTGAAAATTTGAGAATAAGTAGTGGAAAGTCCAAGTATGATGCTGAAAGGCGCTTTAACCAGGAGCGTGGTTCCACCCCATCTCGGGGGTGGAAATTTTTTATTATATTTTGACTGCAAAAGTTAATAAAAACATTCATTTTAAGCAAACAATTTTCTATATATTTTTTTGATAAAGTTAATAATTTTCGATTTATTCGCTATCGAAGGTGTTAGTTTTATATCGAAAAAATCAATGTTTTTCGATATTACTCATTTACGATTCACTCAATTTTAGACGTAGAAAAATTTTTTTCAAACCAAGTTCTTGAGAATTAAATAACCTACAATTTCATATTTAAACATTTTTTCGTATCTCTGATGCTAATCTTTCTATTCTGAAGAAAATGGCATTTTTTACCAAACTACAAAAATTCGTTATTCGCTTTTATAGCCCAATAAATGACCGTTTTGGAGTGTAATTTCCAGGGGCAACTCCGAATTGCATGAAAATTTGGATTTAGGTTCTACTTACCCTCCACCTCAAAGTTGAATTTGTGCCGTTGGTTGCTTTTACTTGAGGGGTGACATTTACCCCTTCTCGGGGGGTGAAAAACGCGTGTTTAAAATAAGGCCGGGAATGGATAAATTGACTTATTTTAAGCACCTTTTGTTCTATAAAGTTTTTTAAGTAAGTCAATACTTTTCGAGTTATTCGCGATTTAAAATGTTGATTTTTCGACAAAAAAAAAACTACGTTTTCAGACAGTTCTTCCCAATTAACTAAAAAAGTAAATATTTTATCGAAAAAAATATTTTTAGAAAAAGTATAGCCTATAAAAAACGAAAAAAATGGTGTACCAGTAAAGTCTACAAATTGAGTAGAAGCCAAATTGTAGCTCATGAAAAATACGTTCTTATTCGTCTAATTCCAAATCGAATAATTCAACGCGAAATCACCGAAGAAAGAAGCGATTTTCGGGAAAACCTTATTAACATTTTTAAAGTATTGAAAAAAAGCTTATTATTTGTTTTTTACAAAAGTTTACAGCATCAAAAATAAACGAGTTACAATGAAAAAAAAGTTGGCCCCTTTTTTTGGTAAAAAAAAATCATGAAATCCTCCCTCTATTTAGCACCCTAAATGAAATTAATCGTTTGGCTTTACCATCTATTTTAACTGTATTTGTATTGTTTATATGATCTGTAAGTTTGATTGGTTCGAAGTGCTTATTTTTGAAAACATTTGGTTTTAAAATAAAAAAAAATTTCTAAAAATTTTTGAAAAATTTTATTTTTTCAAAATAACTTAAAAAGTATTAGTGTTAAGAAAAATCTTAAAGAGTAAAAAAATGTAGGTTCTTCTATTATAAATATGATAGTTTCATTTTGTTTCTCCGTAAGACAAAAATAGGTTAAGATATGGCTGTTCAAAATTTGGATACACTTGTGATTAGTGACCCATTCAAGCTTTCTCAATTATAACCCTTTCAAAAATAAACACTTTAAACCGGTGAGACTGACAGATCATATAAAAAATAGATAGGTAAGTAAATTGTTTGTAAAGCGGTAGCGATTAATTTCATTTGGGGAGCTAAATACGGCGAGATTTTCATGATTTTTTACAAAAAAAAAGAGGACCAACTTTATTTTGAGCGTAACTCGCTTATTTTTAATGCTAAAACTTTTGTTAACAATTAAAACAAAGCTTTTTATAAACACTTTAAAAAAGTTTAAATGGGTTTTTCCCGAAAAGTGCTTAATTTTTCGGTGATTTCACCTTGAAATATTCGATTTGGAATTAGACCAATAAGAACGTATTTTTCATGAGCTACAACTTTGTTTTTATTTGATTGATAGACTACTGATACACCATTTTTTTGGGTCTTTTATAAGCTACACTTTTGATAGGGACATTTTTTTCGATAAAATATTGACTTTTTGAGTTATTTGCGAAAAACCGTCTGAAAACGTAGTTTTTTTGTAGAAAAACCAACATTTTCAATGGCAAATAACTCGAAAAGTATTGACTTACGTAAGAATCTCTATAGAACAAAAGCTGCTTAAAATCAGTCAATTTATTCATTTCCGGTCTTATCTTAAACGTATGTTTTTTCACCCCCGAGAAGGGGTGACTGTCACCCCCCAAGTAAAAGCAACCAACGGCACAATTTCAACTTTAAAGTGGAGGGTAAGTAGAACCTAAATCCAAAATTTCATGCAATTCGGAGTTGCCCCTGAAAATTACACGGTATCGTCGAATTTCCCGTTCATTTACTGGGCTATTAACTGCAGTTTTTTAAAAACTAATCATTCTAAGGCAGTCAAACTTCTAAAATATATTAATAATACATAAATAAAGAAGAATAAATAATGCCAATGACTAAAAACACCGCTAACTTACATTATTATGCTTCCAATTGGATTTCCCTTTTTTTTTTCAAAAAAAAATATATTGATTTTTTATACGTTATTTTTTATCTTAGAAAGTTTGTTAAAAATAATTTTGTAGGTTTTTACAAGGTCTATCAGACTATTAATATTAAATCTTTTTAAATCTTCAGTCGCAAAAAGAGGTGACTTTGAAAGGGTTGGTAAAGGTGGTTTTTGCATGTTATTACAAGATTTAATTGTCAATAGCTCACTCAATTTTTGTCGTAGAAAAAATTTTTGCAAACCAGGTTCTTGGAATTAAATTAGCTACAATTTCGTATTTAAACATTTTTTCGTATCTCTGATGCTAATCTTTCTATTCTGAAGAAAATGCCATTTTTTCCACACCACAAAAATTCGTTATTTGCTTTTAACTCATTTTTTTTAAACTAACAAGTTTAAGCCGGTCAAACTTCTAGAACCTATTAATAATACATAAATAAAGAAGACCAAATAAAGTCAATGACTAATTTTAATTAGGATTGTGATTAGAGGGTTGCTTCTGATCACTTTTTTGCTGAAAAAAATAGGGACTGACATTCTTTTCATTATAAGTCACTTAATTTTTGAGCTAGAAACTTTTTATATTTCAGGAGTTAGATATTTTTAAATACTTTAAATTAGTTTGAACAAGTTATCCTTGAAAAATGCATAGTTTTCCCGTCTTTTGACTTTAAAACTACAATATTTAGCATTTGACGAAGAAGAGCTAACATATAAGAAAGTACCTATAGCTAAATTACTGTTGGTCTTAAAAAAACGGTTTTGTTTATTTTTTCAAAAGGTACGTAAAGTTGTTTTGATTAAAAGAAAACTTTTGGAGTTATTAGCAGAAAACTTATTAAAAACATTGATTTTTTCGATATAAAACTAACAGTTTCTATAGCGAATAAATCGAAAACTATTAATTTTATTTAAAAAAAGGTATAGAACATTTTTTACTTAGAATTAATGTTTTTACCAACTTTTGCGGTCAAAATAAAATACAAAATTTCCACCCGCGAGATGGGGTGGCAACCACCCCAACCATACAAGAAAAAGGTATATAATTTATTTAATTCGAAATACATTTTACTGCTGTGAGAAAACAAAAAACATGTTAATATGAAAAGTAAACATTGCTTTTCGCTTAAATTAAATGTTCAAACTGCTAAGAGACAGGTGGGTGGCAGCTTTAATATTGAATTTAAGCGAAAAACAATATTTATTTATCAAATAAACATTTTTTCCTGTTTCGGACAACATTAAAATGTATTTCGAATTAAAATAAATTATATGCATTCTTCTTTTTGTCTCAATTAATTTAATTTAAAAATTTTTTGGGGCACACTCTATAAATAACTATGTTGATGTTTATATTATTGAATAGAGAATTGAACCTTTCAAATTAGCTATCACATGACCCCTATTCTTATTTATTAAAATCATCGTTTGCGCTATCACGCCCAGATGGATGACGCCACTAGTGTGATATACAGGGTGTCCCAGACTAATTTACCCAGGCTATATCTCTTAAACGAATACAGATTTTCGAATGGGACAAAAACTTTTATCTATTCCATTTGTAATACACTGTAATATGGCGTAGAAAAAATCATCCCATAAATATTCATCCCTTAGTTACAACCCCTAACTTTAATTTTTTCATAGCACCCTGTACATTTTTTTATAGTTTTGGATGTGGTCTTCGATCGTCTATTCAACACATTTTTTAAAAATAAAATCGGTTCGTAAATAATCAAGAAAATATCAGTTTATTTTTGTTAATTATGTGTCCCAGACTAATTTATCCAGGCTATAATTCGAATAAAGATTTTCGAATGGGACCAAAGCTGATCTATTTCATTTGTAATACACCTTAATATGGTGTAGAAAAAAATCATCCCCTGTATATCCATCCCTTAGTTACAGGGTGCTATTAAAAAAATTTAAGTTAGGGGTTGTAACTAGGGGATGATTTTACGCCATATTAAAGTGTATTACAAATGGAATAGGTTAGTTTTTGTCCGATTCGAAAATATTATTATTCTTTTAAGAAATATAGCCTGGATAAATTAGTCTGGGACACATAATTATCAACAATAAATTGATATTTTTCTTGATTACTTACTAACCGATTTTATTTTTAAAAAATGTGTTGAATAGACGATCGAAGACCACATTAAAAATTATAAAAAATGTACAGGGTGCTATTAAAAAAATTAAAGTTAGGGGTTGTAACTAAGGGATGAATATTTAGGGGATGGTTTTTTCTACGCCATATTACAGTGTATTAAAAATGGAATAGATCAGTTTTTGTCTCATTCGAAAATCTCTATTCGTTTAAGAGATATAGAGTGGGTAAATTAGTCTGGGACACCCTGTATATGTCAAAAAATTATAATTTAAAAATAAAAATTGACCTGATTTGTAATTTATCTCAAAAGTCGCCCATTCTCGAGAAAATGAATTTATTCCAACTCAAACGTCCTCACTGTACCTATAACTTTAGAGGCTTATATCTTAAAACTTAAAACCATGATTTTTGGAGCTATGCGCCCATTGAGTCTTTTGTTCTACACATCAAGCACTACCAGAACCCAAAGTTTCAGATCATTTGACAGAGAGCCATTTCTCATAAGGTTTTTAAGTCTGCAATGAATTCTTGGTAGTGATGAAAACAAAACTTGTAGAAACATCTGACGCTGTAAATTCTTTACTTAAAAGCTAGGGATCCATCAAACACATTTTTTCCAGTTAAGCAATAAAAGAGACTAAAAGTCAGCAGTTAAAAATGAAGCCAAGACACTGCAGAATACAATGGACACCTTTGAGACAGTTCTATTCACTCTGTATTGGACAAAAACATTGGAACTAGTTAATGCAACAAGCAAAACGTGAACGTGAAGAAACTGTGAACGTGGCAATTGAAGTAGAATTAATATTTATATATTTTGAGATTTGTTGGAGACGTAAGAAATATGTTACGCGAAATTGAACTAGAAACCAAAAATATTTTTTGCGAAGATGGGGATATCTCAAACATATTTTATTAAACACGATTCAACTGATCTTCAAAGAACAAAGAAGAGAAAAACATTTTTCGATGAAGCAGGTGAAAGTGAAACAATTTTAAAGGGACAAGAAAGATTCAGAATTGAAGTATTTAATGTCATATACGATGCTATTACTAAAGATCTTTTAAAGAGAATTAAATGCTAAAAGATGTTACATCAGCTGTTAGATGTTTTTCTACGCTAAATAAAGAAGCAATCAAGAGGTCAATTAAAACTTTATGCGTGAAATATGAAAAAGATGTTGATGAAACCAAAGAGAACTTGCATAATAAAATTACTCATTCTATAAAGTTATGCCAAAAGTTAAATAAACATTTGAAAAATTTGGTAGCATCCAGGATGTACAGACAACGTTTCCCAATATTTTTCCCATTTTACTCCCAAGTTTATTTGACGATACCAACTTCTAATGAGTCAGGCGAGCGGTCTTTTTCGGCTTTAAAAGAATAAAAATATATTTACCGCCAAATTTGGGTCAAAAAAATCTAGAGGCATATCACTATTGTATTATAGAAAATGAAGACCTGGAGCAACTGAAATTGTGATAGTATTATATGACAGTATTTGCCTTTTTGCCAAGTCAAGAAAAAAAGTGATCTAATTTTTGTCTTATGTATTTTTTAGAATATATTTTTTGTTTGTCATGTGTTGTTTTGTGGAACTTTGCGCGGTCCCAATTAGCTTGGATAAACGCGAGTCCACTGTATATTCATTCTTACTAAATATTATTATACTTTGTTTTATTCTGTAGTTTCAGCATAACAATTTTTTTATAGGTTTTATTTTTATTTTAGGTATTTCTCAGAATGGAATGGAAATCATGAGAACTGAACTTGCATACACAACAAAACAACAAATAAGTGTAAACACTGAAGAAACAACATCAAAAAATTCTATTTGGAAATGTAAAATTTGTTTTAAACAATTTATCAAGGCAGGTTCTTTGAAACGACATATAAAAACGCACACTGAAGAAAAGCACAAGTGTCAAGTTTGTTTTAAGCAGTTTACTAGAGCCTACGATTTGAAAATCCATTCGAGATTGCACACTGGGGAAAGACCATATAAATGTGAAATTTGTTTTAAACAGTTTATTCATTCAAGTCCTTTGAACGCACATATGATTACGCACACTGGATTAAAGCCTTACCAGTGCGAAATTTGTTTTAAGCAGTTTGCTCGACCACTTGATTTAAAACGTCATTTGAGAATGCACACAGGAGAAAAACCTCACAAGTGTGAAATTTGTTTAAAGCAGTTTTCTCACAAATGCCATTTGAATACGCATTTGAGATTGCACAGTGGTGAAATGCCTTATAAGTGTGAAGTTTGTTTTAAACAGTTTAGTCAAACAGGTAATTTAAAAGTACATATGAAAGTTCATACTGGCGAAAGGCCTTATAAGTGCGAAATATGTTTTAAACAGTTTAGTCAAACAATTAGTTTGAAAATACATATGAAGATTCACACTGGAGAAAAGGCTTACAAGTGTGAAATTTGTTTAAAGCAGTTTATACAAAAAAGTCATTTGAAAACTCATTTGAGTACACACACTACAGAAAGTGTTAATATTAATTTCGTCTAATACAGTGGTTGGCAAAGTGCGGCTCCAGAGCTGCATGTGGCTCTTTGGCTTCTTAAGTGCGGCTCTGGCACAAATATCCACGGAAAGCACATTAATATTAAAAAAAACTTAGGAAAGAAATTACAGTCAACTTTCGTTTATCCGCTAGCGGATTATCTGCGAGTCCGTAGAAGTTTTTTTTTAATATTGTTTTCACCCACGGTTCTTAGACATATTACGGTTGCCCAGATCGACGGTGGTGGGGAGACTTCAATTTTTGACTTTACGTCACAAGAATACAGAATCCCATATTTTAAATGATTTTCGATCATTGAATGCGTGTTATTGTGTATATATGTGTAGTATTTGTGTTATTATTAAATAATAAGACAAATAATACACATTTTATTATAGAATCGTAAAACGGGCCATAAGAAACTCAATGTAAAATTCTAAACTGTTGAATTCCTGCTTCCCTAATTATTTTACATCAAAAGTCATGAGAGAATATTTGTAGAGAATTGAAAGCTGTATTAAAATCAAAAGTTAAAATTGTTCTACGATTTAAACGCATTTCAAAATTTTGAAAAATATACATTTGCCACAGTAGGTATGTGTGTAAAAGTTAGGCCACACGTTACTATTTAACTGACAGTGCTCACACCATAAACTGAATAATAGTAGATTATACCACGAGTCAATAATGATGGCTATTATTCCCGAGGAATATTTACGAACCGAGCCGCGTTAGCGGCGAGGGAGTAACATTCCGAGGGAATCAGAGCCATTATTGCGAGTAGTATACTCTACTTTATCTACGACAAATTAATTAATTTAAGATTTTTAATGAACAACTTTATTTGTTAAAAACATTAAAATTAGTAATAGTACAATTAATATGTATATTTACCTTATGTAAAAGATAAATTTCATCAGGAGCTTTGTCAATAAATTTCCTAATTTGCTCTGGGGTTAGAGTGGAAGACTTTTTTGCTTGAAATCCTTCCGATTTTCTATTTAGAAACGCTCTTAGTTTGCCGTATTTTTCCAGATCAACGTCATGGTTTATTCTCAACATAGATTTAATCATTGAATAGAATGACCATAATGAAGACGGTTTATATTTTGCACTTAATTAAGCGAAATAGGCCAGCAGAACATTTTCGGAAAATGATTTCGCGTTGTTTCGAACACGCCATTCGTTGAAGGTTGCGTACGTTTTATTATAAATGGATTTCGATGTTTCAGGTATTAAGGTAGATGCTGTTTCTGTAGCTAGTTCTACAATTTCTGGTGGTGTACAATTAAAATATTCTTCATTTTCGTCCATCTCAACACAAACTGTCAAATATACTATTCGTTTGACAGTGACACTTTTTGAGGTTGATTATTTTGTTTCCGTGGTGAATTTTGTGATTGTTGTGCCAGAGGGATTAATAGCTATTAATCCCGCATTATTAATCCCTAAGGGATTATTATATGGCATTATATTGCAAACACCACAAGTATAATACATATATTATGTATCAGTCGTAGATAAAAAATCTTTATTATTAATAATACTATTATTAATAAATTTTGGAATATGTTTAATACGTAGCACAATTTTAACAGTTGTTTTCAATACAGATTTCAATCCTCTACAAATAGTTTCTAACGTCTTTTGATGTAAAATAATTAGGGAAGCAGGAATTCAACAGATGAGAATTTTACATTGAGTTGCCCATGGCCCGTTTTCCAATTCACCACCCGGTATATCCTAGTTTACTTTATATTTTTGTATTTGTAATTTTGGTGTTGTTTCCCGTAAAAACTTATTTTGAATTATTCATGAAAGTTGTACATCGTACCTATTGTAGGAGTTTAAATAAGAATATATTTATAAGGTAGAAAACGTTAAAATTCTATTATGTATTAACGTAATAATAATGTTGATGATATTTTAGAATGCCGGGTACAGGCTGTAGTGTGGCCAAATTTATTAGGTAGCTATTATTTAAATTCTTACAATAAAATATACAAGTAATTCTAATTCACATAATCCTAGCTGACCTCTAAGGATAGTATGTATTCAATAGTTAATCCAGTATTAATGGAAATTCATTGACAAATTTTCAGTGTAGAATGGAGATTGAAGTCCTAGATTTCCGTAAATATTGCATGGATAAATATCAACAGTTTTCCATAATTAGGTATTATAATCCACTAAAAATCTTTATTTATTAACTATCTTGACTATTTTCCATACATCAAAGACATATAAATACCGAATAAAGGGAAGGAGCAAAATGCAAATTTTGACGCACGTCTAAATTCTCAATGTGTTATAATGTATTTATTTTTGAATCCTGAGAAAACTAATAAATATTTTTGAAAAATTTAAACGCAGAATGAAAGACTACATTATTACTGAGGGCCGAAAGTCCCTGAAAACTTCTATAATGTTTATTTTAATAAGTTACAGTTATAGGACTGAAAATAAAAGAGAATGTGTGATTTTTAATTGCAAATATTTCATTCAAAATAAACTTTTTATTTACTCTAAGGAACTTTTGGCCCTCGGTAATAACGTAATCTTTCATTTTGAGTTTAAATTTTTCTAAAATCTTATTAGTTTTCTCAGGATTCGAAAAAAATCATATTACGATTCAAATAACAGTATACTCGTGACGTACTCGCACCCTTAATGTTCATTGGTTAGTCGATCTGGGCAACCGTAGTAATGTCTAAGAACCGTGGTTTTCACCCATTTTTAAAAAATGTGAAACCCTTGAATTACCGTGTATCTCTATTCCAGAGACTTTGTAAACACAACTCATCCGTCATTAGACCAGGTAAATGACAAATGAGGTCTCGAATGAAAGCTTATAATCCAAGATTAAAGTTAAGAGGATCGGTACGTATTTTCGGCTGCAATGCTATTCAAATGGGGATTCATTTTTTTCGAATCCTGAGAAAACTAATAAGTATTTTTGAAAAATTTAAACGCAGAATGAAAGATCACGTTATTAGCGAGGGCCGAAAGTCCCTGAGAACTTCTATAATGTTTATTTTAATAAGTTACAGGGGTGAAAAACTAAGAGAAAATTTAGTGTTATTTTTAATTTCAAATATATCATTCAAAATAAACTTTTTATTTATTCTAAGGGACTTTCGGCCCTCGGTAATAATTTAGTCTTTCATTCTGCGTTTAAATTTTTCAAAAATATTTATTGGTTTTTTCAGGATTCGAAAAAAATAAACACAATACCGTGGTAATATTTTCCAAATCTATCTTTGTCTTACAACGCATTCAGCCGAATATAATATTGTCAGAATATATTGTCAGTCAGACACTGACAATCAGTGACAATTTTAAATATTTGACATTGCATAGGGAATATGTTGAGTTATTGATTAAATATTATTGAAATATAGTGTATTTGATAAATAATTGATTTAAGACGTGAATTTAATAAAAAGTTATTTATTGTGTATTATTTGTGGAAGATCCAAGCAAAGAATACATCAGGATAATATATTCTGTGATCCAAGTATTTTGTTGTTAAAGATGTTCAAAATTGTAAGCGTTCCATAACAATATATTATTAAAAAATCACTTTAACACTTTTCCTTTCTCGATTGAGTATTAGTCTTTGTTGTACAAATAAATTATTACAATCACTGAATACATAGTTAGTGAAAAAATTATCACATTTATTAACTGAATTAATAATTTCCAATTATAAAAATAACAGCTATCCAAGAACATTCAAAACCCATCTCTTTAAATTAATGATGACATTTTCAAGTAGAATGACATTCTAGTAATGTTTACATATCCATACCAGTGTGAATATTTGCCAAATTTAGCGTTTAGTTTTTAGTTCAGCCTATGGACCAAGGCGTCATTGCATCTATGAAGAGAAACTACAAAACAAAGTTACTTTGCAAAATTAATGGGAAAATTCAAGTAGCTGGCTGTATACCATAATTAAAAGACTAATACAGAAGTAAAAACTTGAATTTGTATATTAATATAAAATTTGTTTATTAAAACTTTTTAAAAAGTGTCGTCCAAATGGATTAAAGCATACGTTGTCGATCTGACTTAGATCATCCTCAGTGCATTCCGTTACAGTGGGAGGTGTTCTTAGTCCTCGGTACTCTGATGGTAGAGAAAAGCCTATATATTTTGTATCTGCAACTCTTAGTAAGGCTGAGCAGAATTATTCCCAAATTGAACGTGAGGCTCTAGCCATTATATTTTGTATTAAAAAGTTTTATAAATATTTATATGGTAGACAGTTTATTTTAGTGTCAGATCATAAACCACTTAAAGTGATCTTTAATCCAGATCGTAATATTTCAGTTATGTCGGCATCTAGAATAATACGCTGGAATGTTATATTATCAGCCTATGATTATAAGGTAGAGTATCGAAAGGGGTCACAAATGTATGAAGCAGATATGTTATCAAGGTTACCACTAAGTGCTCCCACGGAGGTTGATGTTTACATAAATTCGTTTAATTTAACAGAGGAACTACCCCTCACCTTTGAGGATGTGGCTAAAGTAACAGAGACAGATACGGTATTAGTTAAGGTATTAGATTTTGTAAAGACAGGATGGCCTAGTAAAATTACTGATCATTTATGAAGCCATATTTTTTAAAACGACACGAGATGTCTGTGGAAGAAAACTGTCTACTTATGGGGGCAAAAGTAATAGTCCCTACTGTTTTGAGAAACAAAATTCTAGAATTAATTCATGAGAACCACACTGGTGTGGTAAGATCCAAAATGCTTGCTAGGTCAATAGTTTGGTGGCCAGGTCTGCAACAGGATATTGAGCAACAAATATGTCAATTATCACAAAACAATAGTGAAAAATGACCTGGCCTAGAACAGATAATGTTTTTGAACGTGTTCATATTGATTTCTTTTTTTTTAATAATGTCTCTTATCTGTTATTAGTGGACAGTAAATAAGTGGATTGATGTACATGTCATGATTAGAAGTACTAATGTAACAAATACTATAGAAAAATTGAAACTAACATTTTCTATAATGGGCCTACCAGACATCATTGTTAGTGACAATGGCCCACCATTTAATTCTAACTGTTTTTTTTTAATTTTGTGAAATAAATGGTATCAAGGTAGTAAAGTCTCCTCCATATCACCCCCAGTCCAATGGTACTGCTGAGAGACACGTACAAACAGTAAAGGTTGCTTTCAAGAATTTTTTTAGAAAAGTCAACATTAACAGTAGAACAAAGGAGTCAACTTTCTTTTTACCTATAGAAATACTCCCTGTTCAAGTACAGGTGTGAGTCCTAATGAGTATATTTTTAAAGTTAAACCAAAAGCAGTCATTGATTTGATCAAACCTAAAAAGGGTAATTATTGCAGTTACAATAAATCATCAGATTTCAAACAAATTGAATGCTTTTTAGTAGGGGAGAAAATATTAGTAGGAAGACTAGGTCCTTATATAACAGATAAGTGGCAGGAGGGTAGTATAATAAAACGTGTAAGTCCAGTGACATATTTGGTTTAAGTAAATGATAGAGTTTTGTACAAACATGTAAACAGTATTAGGAAATTTTCAACTACTACAAACATAGAACAATCAAATACTTCACTGACTACAAACCATGAGTTAAGACCTGCAGTAGTTCAGGAAAATTGTAATTCCGAAATTGTCGACCCTCCAAGTCACCAAATGACTTCTGTCAAAATTAAGGAAACTAGTCCTGATTCAGAAGGGGGTCTACAGTTTGGAAGTCCTGTTAAAACAACAGATCATTCAATACCTTTAGAAACTATTAATCCAACAGGTATTGGATTGAGACGTAGTAATCGTGTACGTCATCAACCACAGAGGTTGGACTTGTAAACTTTTAATTATAGGTATAGGTAAGGAGGGAAATGATGTGTATTTAATTGTTTCTGAGTTGCTTGGCAACGTTGCGTTGGGCTGTCAACGGCGACAGATGACAGGCATAGATAAATAATATATAGTATTACCAGATAGATAGGCAACTCACTGTAAAAATTTGGTTCCTTACGCCATTTGCGAGCGATGTGTTAACTAATCACCATTTGGCGGGAAATTCAAATGGACAAGCATTAATTTTATCCGTTTAGCGCCTCTTGCGGGCAATTTCGTTACTAATTAAAATATCTTGTTATTTTACAAGAAATAATCTCACCTATATTATTAAAATAAAATACCAAAACTTACTAAGCTTGTTAAAGTATTTTATTTAAATAATATCTAAGTAATACTCATACATTATTCGGAATTCTCAAGTTGCAAAATATGTTATTTTTGCTGTCAAATTTAGTAAGGAAAAGGGATATAAAAAAGTTAGACAATTTTTTTCTAAATATAGGTACGTGTATTTATTCGTTGTTTCAGATAAAACAGTTATAAACTAATTACTATTTACCTATGCATTTTCTAACTTTTTTATGATTTGTACACAACAATAATAAACCATGTTTATTTTTTTTATTAACACAACACCAAAGTTCTTTCGCAACTAAAACAAAACTACACACTACACTTTATAAACGAAGGATAAGGAACCAACTGAAATTGAAATTACTAAGAATAAATCGTTACAGATAATACAATAAAAACTGTAAACTAATAGAAAATTATTTGTATTTGCACTAACTCTAAACTAAACTGTCAGTACTTTTGACAATAATTGACATCGTCGAGTTAAGCCTCGTTTGATTATTTTATTTGTGACATTCAGGTATGGTGTTTTAACATAAATGATTGGTTAAAGTGTTAAAGTCTTCGTGAGCGAGAAAGGCTGTCGTTTCTCTTTATTTAGCTAAGCGGTGTGGAAGTGGTGGGGGAAATTCCCCAATTTTTCCATATGAGATTCCGGGGCATGGATGACCATAGAGGTATATATTAACATAGAGGGAGCTTGCCTTCCGCGCTTCCTGACGACAAGATCTCACGGACTGGTTTGCTGCATCTCTTTCTAACACATTGTATCGAAAATCTATGATGACATTCAGTGTGAATATAGGCACGGAAGAGGAGGACAACTGTAGCAGCTGTACTATGCGTAAGAGTGAAACAGCACTAATCCAAATAAAAAAGATGGTGTCGTCACTTCGCTCTGAATGACACTCTCTCTATGCTAATATATAACTCTATGTGGATGACAGGTAACCAGAAAATGGAGGCAAGCTCTTTTCTAATCTCTGTATTAGATAATTCATAATAAAGTAATCAAAGTACAATTTAGTATTTGTATCACGGGCTTAAACTTAACACGGGCACACATAGTTATTAAAGTTTTAAATAAAAAATAATTTATTAAAAAAAGAATACTTTAAAATAATGTGACTTATCCATGTCATACTTGGCAGAAAGTGTAGGCACTGTACACCCTAATATATTATGTTGAATAATAATTCCCACAACAGAATATGCAGAAGAAGAAGAAGAACCGAATGAAAATATTGATCAAGAAAAAATACAGCAAAGACCGCCTAATGAAAAAGAAATAATAGAGAAACTAAAGAAAAACAAGAGCCCAGGTATGAAGTAACAGCTGAAATGTTTAAATATGGAGGACCAGTACTAATTAAGCATTTGGAAAAGCTGATAAAAGAAATTTGGGAACAAAAACACATACCAAAAGAATGGACTGAAGCCACACTGTGTCCAATTCACAAAAAAGGCGACACAAGTTTATGCCGTAATTACAGGGGAATAGCCCTACTAAACGTTGCATATAAAATACTTGCAGTACATATAAAAGACAACATAACACAAAAGATAGATAATGACATAGGAGAATATCAATGTGGATTCGGAAGAGGACGCAGCACGATGGATCAAATTTTCCTGCTTCGTGAGATACAAGCGGAAAGCTACGAATACGGGAAATCTACAATGGCCCTAGTCATCGACTTTAAACAAGCTTTTGACAGAGTTAAACGAAAAGAAATATACAATAAGCACTATGTGAAATTGGAATTAGTGAAAAATGAATAAAGATGGTAAAAGTTACACTCAGAGAAACAGAACAGGGTTAAAATATATGGAAAAGAAAGAGATAAGTGTAAGGTCGGTGAAGGGGTACGACAAGGAGACCCACTGTCATCATTGTTGTTCAGTATCCTTCTTGAAATGGTCATCAGAGAAGCCGAAATTAACAGGACAGGACTTGTATACCAACGAAAATAACAATACTTGGTATTCGCTGATGACATAGTACTGATAGCCAGAAATAAATAAGAATTAAAAGAAAGACTAAAAAGACTAGAGGCGATAGGAAGAAAGAAAGGGATATACATAAACGAAGAAAAGACTAAATATATGGAATGGAGAGAACAATCCACACAAGGACACTATCTGATAATAAACACAAAGGCAAAAATATATACATTCGAAGAAGTAGAGAGATTCCAATATCTAGGAGCGACATTCACTAGAAGACCAAATATAAAAGAAATCCAAGCGAGAATTATGGCTGGTAATCGTTGTATCTTTGCTCTAAACAACTTATTAAGAAATCAGAACATATCTAGAGGGGCTAAGATAAGAATATACAAGACAGTGATAAGACCTATAGTATTGTATGCCAGTGAAACATGGACGATGAACAAATCCAAGCAAGTCATGCTTAAAGTGTGGGAAAGAAAAGTCCTAAGAAAAATATTTAACGGAAAGATATGGAATGGAATGTGGATAAGAAGACCAAATGTAGAACTGGAGAGGATGTATGGTGAACCAAACATAGTAGGGATCATAAAATCACAAAGTCTGAGATGGTTGGGACATATCCAAAGGATGCCAAACACGGGAGGAATAGGAGGAAAGAAGAAGAAAGGTAGACCGAAAACCAGATGGAAGAAAGATGTCGAAAGAGACATAGAAGAACTGAAAATCACAAATTGCAAAAATAAAGCAGCAAATAGGAGAGATTGGAAAGGAATAGTAAACCAAGCCATGGGCCTTCTAGGTCTGGAGAACTAAACTATATATACACACATATATATATATATATATATATATATATATATATATATATATATATATATATATATATATATATATATATATATATATATATATATATATATATATATATAAAAACATGAGATGTAGATCCTTGAAACACACTCAGTGATCAAAAGATCCAAGGTTAATGGTTTGACGACCACTCGTACGAAATCAAACAGATGAAATAGAGAATGTGGAAAAATCCCCTTACGAACAATTCACACATCCACCATTTCGGGTTGGGAAAAATTTTTTGAATAGAATCAAAGATCCAAACACCAGTTCTTAGAAATGTGTTTCGCCCTCTTCAAAAATGGTGGATGTGTGAATTGTTCGTAAGGGGATTTTTCCACATTCTCTATTTCATCTGTTTGATATATATATATATATATATATATATATATATATATATATATATATATATATATATATATATATATATATATATATACAAACAACTAGTTTATTAGGGTTGCAGTCAGAAGGTTGGCCAGGATGTTAAAGAAACACTCTTTTGACTTTTTGTCTAGCTTTCGGAATGGTTTTATTCCTTTTTCAAGACTCTGTAATATAGATAAAAAGAAATATGTAAATTTTTATAAAATATCACAATTCGTCAGTTCAACTTACTAGTCGTTGAGATTATTTAAAAGCTTTATGACCCTCAACAATACTAACACAAACATAGAATACAGAAAATAATGGACAAAATACATTCTAAAATTTGGTAAGGATGGTAAATTTTTATATTTATTCTATGACATCTTTTGATGGTGTGTTTTAACTCTGATACATAGAGAACAGAAAGAAAAAACAGTCAGATTAAAATGTAATTAGGTGTTTTTAATATTGTATTTATTTTCAAAAAACCAATCCCTTCACAAGACAAGAGTCTTCGAATGTTGTTTATTCCATACCGTGTTCCAATTGTAACAACGTATACATCGGGGAAACATCTCGCAATTTCCACAGTAGGGTGATCTCACATCGTAGTGATATAAAAACCAATAAAATAAATGCATGTGCACTTACAGAACATGCATTAACTTTGAAACATGAGTTTAATTTCGAAGATTCATGTATTTTGGCCAAAGAAACAAACCATTCAAAACGTGTTTTCTTGGAAATGTGTTTGATAAAATCCAGTAAGTCTTGCATAAATAAAAAGTCTGACATAGATAAACTGAGCAATATTTATTGTTACTTACTGGAAAAACATCAAAAATAAAATAAATATTTCTTATACATATGCACTACACAATACATCTGTGTGCATAACAGGTTGCATACCATTAAGACAGATTTAAAAATAAAAATTACCCAGTATGGGCCCATTGGTTTTTTGAAAATAAATACAATATTAAAAACACCTAATTACATTTTAATCTGACTGTTTTTTCTTTCTGTTCTCTATGTATCAGAGTTAAAACACACCATCAAAAGATGTCATAGAATAAATATAAAAATTTACCATCCTTACCAAATTTTAGAATGTATTTTGTCCATTATTTTCTGTATTCTATGTTTGTGTTAGTATTGTTGAGGGTCATAAAGCTTTTAAATAATCTCAACGACTAGTAAGTTGAACTGACGAATTGTGATATTTTATAAAAATTTACATATTTCTTTTTATCTATATTACAGAGTCTTGAAAAAGGAATAAAACCATTCCGAAAGCTAGACAAAAAGTCAAAAGAGTGTTTCTTTAACATCCTGGCCAACCTTCTGACTGCAACCCTAATAAACTAGTTGTTTGTTTATATCGACAGTCACTAATATCCAGTATTTCTTATATATATATATATATATATATATATATATATATATATATATATATATATATATATATATATATATAGGGTGATTGATTAGTGTGAGGAAGCTCAGTAGATCTGTTATAGTAAAAATTACAAAAAAAAGTTATTAACAAAAATTGTAGGCCGCTTTAAACTCCACATTTTAAAATTAGTTACAATCTTACAGGGTGTTCCATAAGATGGTGGCAGACCAAACTTATGTTTTTTTAAATGGAACACCCTGTATTTTATTTTAAATTTGAAATCTGCTTCACTTCCACATCACAAAAATGTAAAGTTTTATTATGTTATACCGGGTATTTAAAAAGTTATAACCAATATTACCTGAAAATTGTATCAAGTTTAACTCCCTGTATGATTAAAAAGGAGTATAGGAGCATTGATCTATTGCAACCATAGTTTTTTAATAATTGTTAAAAATTATAAAACATATTCGTTTTCATAATATTCGTTAAATCAAATACAGGGTAAGTCAAAATGCAAGTACATTATTTTCTTGGTAATTTTAAATAGAACACCCTGTATTTTATATTCCTATCGAAAAGTACTACTATCGAACTTCAAATTTTATGAAGTACTCCCTATACCTAAAGTTATCAGTTTTTAGATATTTTTATTTTTTCATCAAAGTATTAATTTGGTAGATATTTTAACGTTTACCAATAATTATTGTGAGTTGGCCATTATTGACTTGTCAGAAACTGACAGTTTGACATTATTATTTATTAATTCAGGAACGAAATAACGACACAGAAAAGAAAACAATTTATTTCAAATAAAATTTATAAAAAATAACCGACGGAAAAACAATAACACATAGAAAAATAAAAAACAACAGTAATTTTAACTTATCTTACTTAAGTAAGGTGTTCAAAATGACCTCCCCAAACCTCTATGCATACTTGAAAGCGGTCATTGAAAGAGTTGCTTACATTATTAAGCATTTGTAAAGAAATATTTTGAAAGGCAATTCGGATTCTATTTTTCATATCATCCCTTGTTGTTGGAGGTATTTTGTATACTTCGTTCTTAACGTAACCCCAAAAAAATGACTCCATTTTATTGAAATCCGGTGACAATGAAGGCCACCTTACCGGTCCATCCCTTCCGATCCACCTTTCACCAAACTGATCATTAAGTTCACCATGTACTAATTCATTGTGGTGCGCAGGAGCACCGTCATGTGGAAACCACATTTGTTCACGTATATTAAGTGGAACCTCTTCTAGTAATATCGGTAACTGATTTACGATAAAATCTAAGTAAATCTCACCATTTAAGTTATCAAAAAAAAATATGGTCCTACTGCATGGTTACCGACAATACCTCCCCGCACATTTAGAGACCATCTTGTTTGACTATGTGTTACTATGTGGTATGGATTACTTGTTGAATCTTAGTGAAAGTTATGTCTATTAACAGAACCGTTTCGATGGAATGTAGCTTCATCACCAAATAGGACATAATCAAAAAAATCTCTGCTCATTAATTTTTTCTAAGTCCCATTCACAAAATACTATTCATTTGTGCTATTCTTGGTGCTTTTGAATATGATAAGGGTGCATCTTGTTTTTAGATAGAACGTTTTGAACAGAGTAGTAACTAAGTTCTTGTTCATTGGAAATACTCCTTATACTTGTGTGTGGGTTTTCTGTATCTGCCATCAACACACTCATTTCGTTTTCCTCTGTCACACTAGTTTTTGTTCGTTCATGTTTTTCATAATTCACTGAACCAGTGCGGTTAAATCGATCTTTCAATTTTTCAAATGTATTTGTCTAAGTTGTCGCCTATCTGGAAACCGTTCTTGATCAATTCTAGCTGATAGTAATGAATTTTTATTGCATTCCCCCAAAATCCAGATCATATCTACCATTTTTTCATCAGTAGTAAAATTCATTATTGCTAATTTAAATTAAATTAATTACTTGCTAATTTACGGTGTACCCCAATACTGAATTAATAAACAATAATGTCAAACTGTCAGTTTCTGACAAATCAATCATGGCCAACTTACAATAATTATTGGTAAACGTTAAAATATCTACCAAATTAATACTTTGATGGAAAAATAAAAATATCTAGAAAACTGATAACTTTAGGTATAGGGAATACTTCATAAAATTTGAAGTATGATATTAGTACTTTTCGATAGAGATATAAAATATAGGGTGTTCTATTTAAAATTACCAAGAAAATAATGTACTTGCATTTTGACTTACCCTGTATTTGATTTAACGAATATTATGAAAACGAATATGATTTATAATTTTTAATAATTATTAAAAAACTATGGTTGCAATATATTGTAGCGTGATTATTGTAATTACTTCTAATTACAATAAAACTAGCGGTTCGTAATTTATATACGACTTTATTATTTATTTATACAAGTTTACTTTACAAACTTTAGCTTAAGACTAAACTCTATTCACAAAAATTATGCCTTATATATCCTAGTCGTTATTCTCGATTATTCCGGGCTAAGCCAGCTCTCCGACTATCGTGTGACCTTCCAACAACCGCGCATCGGTTCCACGTATAGCGTGCTTCGATCTAGACTTTTCTCGGCTTACGCCTTGCGGCTGGTGACTCATTGTTTTGCTACATTGCTCCCCTCTTAAGATCTGAGCGTCCCGATCAGCAACTCTAGATGAAGGCCCAGGATGGCGGAATCTACACGACTCTCCAGCTTTGCATACACCCTTCAAGAAGAAATAGCAGTCTACTGTCTTTGAAGGGTATGACATCTTCGGGTTCATGCAACACACAGTAATTCGTACGCCAGTTTCTCTGAAGATCACTTCAAGCATGCTTCTCACAATCTTCCAATCCAGATTTTCTACTGCATGGCCTATTTTTGGTATAGCCAAATCTTTGATGTCATAATTACACACGATTTTCTTCAAATTAGTTAGAGCACGCCATATGTTCTCGTAGCTTGGCGTGTCCGTATAAGACTTCCTGGTCACTATATACAGCAAAGATCGAGGACCATCTTCCAATCGCAATACTCTTCCAATTTTAGGTTGTTGAATCCTTAACTCGTCCAGGCGGCCGAACTTTCTATTGAATACGGACGAGATTCCTTTAGTCATCTCGAGGTCTTGGGCAACACAGTGGGCTAGAGAGACGTTTTCTGGAACACCAAACAGATCTTGCTGAACTTCTGTGGTCACGCCGAATCTAGCACTCTTTCTTTCTGCGTAATTTGACATAAATTCCTTAAAACTTGGCTGTGGTGCATCTTTCATCTCCTGTTGGAGGACTCGGGCTTCCTCTGTTTCATTTGAGCCAGCATATGGTGCAAGACGATTTATGTGAATAACTTTTGGTTTACCGTTTGGTAACTTCTTAATTCTGTATATTACGTCATTTATTTTCTTCTTAACTTCATACGGACCTTCCCATTGTCTTTGCAGTTTAGGACACAGGCCTCGACGACGTTGTGGATTATAAAGCCAGACAAGATCACCTACTTCGAAGCTTTCATTCTTGCAGCGAGAATCATATCATATTGATCTTTCATTCTGTCACTGGCTATCTGGATGTGTTGTCGGGCAAGTTCATGAATGTTGTTCATTCGTAACTTCAGGCGGTCTACGTATTCTTCGCCTGCAACATATTCCTCGGAAGGTCTGCAGCCAAACTCTAGGTCGCAGGGCAAACGAACTTCACGACCCAACATCAGGCAGGTTGGTGTTTGACCTGTAGTTTCATTCACGGCCGAGCGGTAGGCCATCAGGAATAAATGAATGTGTTGGTCCCAATCTCGCTGATGTTCAGATACAACTTTGGACAAGTGTTTACCCATCGTTCGGTTCATCCTCTCGACCATTCCATCTGATTGAGGATGCAGGGGTGTTGTTCTGGTCTTATTGGCACCAATCAATTTACAAACGTTTTGGAAAAGAGCTGACTCAAAGTTTCGCCCTTGGTCGGAGTGGATCTCCAAGGAAACACCAAATCGGCTGAAGAATTCTTTAACAAGTACCTCTGCAACGGTAGCAGCTTCTTGATTCGGTAATGCATAGGCCTCGGTCCATTTCGTAAAATAGTCCATGGCTACCAGAATGTATTTATTTCCAGCATCGGTTTCTGGAAATGGACCTGCAATGTCGATTGCTACTCTTTCCATAGGACTTCCAACATTGTACTGTCTCATGGGTGCTCTCTTTTTACCAACTGGACCATTACCGGATGCACACAGTTCACATTTCTGGCACCATCTTCTTACATCATCTTTACAGTTCACCCAATAGAACCGTTCTCGAACCTTTTGCAGAGTCTTCGTAATACCAAAGTGTCCACCTGATGTACCGTCATGCAACTGACGCAATACTTCTGACACTTTACTTTTAGGTACAATCAACTGAAGCTTAGATTCTGTACCATCATCGTTCTCAAAGGTTCTGTACAGAAGATCATCTTTTAGTATCAGGCAATTCCATTGGCTCCAGTAGGCCTTGACTTCCGGACTACATGCACTAATGTTTTGCCAACTAGGTCTCTCACCTCGACACATCCAATCCAATACTCTTTTTATACATGGATCGTCTTCTTGGGCTTCTTGTAACTGTTGTGGCTGCCATTGCTCATTAACGACGGTAGTTCGTCTCACAGGGCAAAGCTGTTCATCTACTTTAAGCCGGTGATTACAACTTTCACTGCATGGCCGTATCGAGGAAGCATCTGTATTTGAACCAACTCTTCCAGCCCCCTTCATGCGTCTCTTCGGCATCGTGTCACGAATCACCCTCCGTACCATTTCCACCAAACGTTCATCTTTTCTCTTATCGCCTTTTTCCACGGTTATTACTCGATTGTTTCGTGAAGCTTGGCTAGCTGCTTCGTGTTCCAAGGCAATAGCAAGTGCTTCATCTAAAACTTTCGGTCTTGCTAGTCGTAAAGCTTTCTGTAGTTCACTATCTTTCAGCCCATTGACAAAGGTATCTACCGCAATTTCTTCTAAAACGCTGTCTGGCACCTCCGGATAAGCCAACCGCACCACACGAGCCACATCTGCTTCAAATTCTTGCAGATTCTCACTTGCTCGTTGACTTCTACTTCGCAGTTGTGCTTTGTATACTTGTTGTAGATGGGCATCTCCATAGCGTTTTTCTAGACGAGTGAACAAGGTCTGGTAACAATTTTCTTGACCCTTGGGAATTGACCTTAATATATCTGCAGCATCACCTCGTAAAGCAGCAGTCAAGGAAACAGCCTTTTCTTGTTCGGTCCAATGATTGGCGGTCGCAATTGCTTCAAACTGTCTAAGATATATGGACCAAGAGGACTTTCCATCAAATGGTGGTAATTTGAATCTCATATTATGCGACGTTTCGTCTCTCGGTAGTTCATCTTTCACTAAAGGATCTAACGTTGCTGCATTAACTGATGGTTGTACTTTTGTATCGGTTATCCTGCTCTCTAGCTGTTTGATCTTTTCTTCTACGGTCTCTACACTTTTCTGCATCTTATCGAATGTTCTAGAAACTTCTTCAAATTTCTCATTGTTCTGTTTACAAACTTCTTCTAGTTTTTCGTTGTTTTGCCTACAGACCTCTTTAATTATTTGAGAAGTCTCATCGAATCTTTTAGCAACATTTTCGAATTTCTCGTCGCTTTTTCTACTAACTTCTTCAAGTTTCTCGTCGCTTCTTCTACTAACTTCTTCAAGTTTCTCGTCGCTTTTTCTACTAACTTCTTCAAGTTTCTCGTCGCTTCTTCTACTAACTTCTTCAAGTTTCTCGTCGCTTCTTCTAGAAGTTTCATCGATCGTTTCAGAAACAGTTTTTAATTTCGATAAGATTACTTGTTCTGCTGACTGGAAGTGGAACGTCTTTGGGTCTTCTCCGTTCTTCGTGAGGACATCCTCGAGTCGTGCTTGTAGGACTATCTTGAGCCCACTGCTGTTCAGATCCCGTTCCTCGAGCTGTTCACGGAGCTGTTTTACTGTAAGTTCTTGTAGCAACATCTTTGGTCGGCACACACGTACTTTCCAAAATGTCTTTTAACAGTCTTTCCGAATACCGAACAATCAACGCACTTTAACTATTCCCGACGAATAAAGTCCAAAAGTATTTTAAAGTCTCTCTGTAATTCACTTATTTATATCGCACTAAGTTAACCGAACACCGACACCAACTGTAGCGTGATTATTGTAATTACTTCTAATTACAATAAAACTAGCGGTTCGTAATTTATATACGACTTTATTATTTATTTATACAAGTTTACTTTACAAACTTTAGCTTAAGACTAAACTCTATTCACAAAAATTATGCCTTATATATCCTAGTCGTTATTCTCGATTATTCCGGGCTAAGCCAGCTCTCCGACTATCGTGTGACCTTCCAACAACCGCGCATCGGTTCCACGTATAGCGTGCTTCGATCTAGACTTTTCTCGGCTTACGCCTTGCGGCTGGTGACTCATTGTTTTGCTACAATATCAATGTTCCTATACTCCTTTTTAATTATACAGGGAGTTAAACTTGATACGATTTTCAGGTAATATTGGTTATAACTTTTTAAATACCCGGTATAACATAATAAAACTTTATATTGTTGTGATGTGGAAGTAAATCAGATTTCAAATTTAAAATAAAATACAGGGTGTTCCATTTAAAAAAACATAAGTTTGGTCTGCCACCATCTTATGGAACACCCTGTAAGATTGTAACTAATTTTAAAATGTGGAGTTTAAAGCTGCCTACAATTTTCGTTAATAACTTTTTTTTGTAATTTTTACTATAACAGATCTACTGAGCTTCCTCACACTAATCAATCACCCTGTATATATATATATATATATATATATATATATATATATATATATATATATATATATATGAAAGGACACGGCGATTGCATTTTATTTCACTTCGACCACCACCGATATTCTACACGACGTGTTTCGAGCTCATGTCAAGCTCTCGTCAGGAACATCTAGGTGGATGGTCGAGGTGTAACAAAATGCTTTTGGCCTTTCTGGTAATAATAAAATAACCAGACTTCAGTACACTTGGTACGACATCCATATGAATTAAACGAAAAGATTTCTCTGGTATACAGAAGAAATCCTTTCCGTAGCGGACGCGAAAATGTAAATTTCAAAGTCTTCATAAAAGACGATGAACGACAAAAGACACCTCTTTGCGTCACAGATTTGCCTACAAAGCCACGTTATTCGCTACACATTCGTCAATAACGGAGAAACCGTGATATGAAAGGAAACGGCGATTGCATTTTATTTCACCTCGACCACCACCGATATTCTACACGACGTGTTTCGAGCCCTTTGGGGTTGTGCTATAGCTCATTTGAAAGGTTATTGAATTTTCTATTCACTAATATAAACATTAACATAATTATTTATACAGGGTGTACAAAAAATTTTTTTTATTAAATTAACTTTGATTAAATTTGACAAATAGAAGAAAAATTTTTTTGTACACCCTGTATAAATAATTATGTTAATGTTTATATTACTGAATAGAGAATTCAATAACCTTTCAAATGAGCTATCACACAACCCCTACTCTTATTTAAAGAATCATCGATTACGTCATCACGCCCAGATGGATGACGTCACTAGTATTATATATATGCCAAAAAGTCCTATTTCAAAAATAAAAATCGACCTGACTGAGTATTTCTCTTGAAATTTGCCCATTCTCGAGATAATGAATTTATGCAAACTCAAACGTCCTCACTTATACTACAGTGTCGCACACGCTTGATTAGCAATTAAAAAAACAAAGGGGTTTTCGATATTTTATTGCAAAAAACTCTTCGGGATTTCATCAATCAATGTTTAAAGAATATCTACGTACCTTGGCAACATTGAAATTTTTAGATAAATGTCCGATTTAGGGTTAAAAATGGCAGATTTTGCAATTTTCAAAATTTTCAATCGCTTATATAACAAAAACTATTAACTTAAGAGAAAAATCACTAAAGACGTTTTCTGTTTGAAATGATTCAAAAAACCTAAAAAAAATTTGTTCGATGCAAAAAGAATAATTTTAGGAAAAACCCCTAATCTTTTCCCTCGCCTGGCAAGGTCATATGCTCTTCAGAATCGCCTGTCATTGTACACATTTCTTCTTAATGACTTACTCAAACACATACTTAAATTTAAACCTTACAGGAGAAAGTTTATTTTACCCCCTAAATTTGCACTTTTCGATTCACCTGGTAGATACACGTGCACCGCTGAGGCATGCCAGGTCATGGTTTTTAGCCTTGGTGTACTATGAATTATCACTAGAAAAATTTTTAGCCTTACAGGACGACCGTTAGTCGGAGGGTTCACTAGCTCTTAGACTATTACTAAGGTTTTGTTTTTTGAATTATCCAAATATCTATTTTCTTGTAAGAGCTGTAATAAAAACATTGATTTGAAGGTTTATTTAATTAAAAATATCAAACGCACTAAAATTAACAAAACAAAACAAAATTAACAACAAAACAATTCAATAGCGTTCAAATGTTTAGCATCGAACAAAGATGTGTTATCCTTGCCTGGGGAATAGCCCGATATTCCTCTACCAGGGCCATAACGGTACCAAATTTTCTGGAGGCGTAGGATGACGGCAAATAGCTTTTTTAATTCATCCCATAAATGCTCAATAGGATTGAGATCTGGGCTGCATGCGGGCCATTCTTATCTTATCAATCCAACCTCTATTTTATGAGTCAATTAGTGTTTTTATTTACAAAAAATGGTACAGCTCTTACAACAAAAGAGATATTCGGATAATTCAAAAAACAAAATTTTAGTGATGCCTCCGGGATAATATGACAGGACTATGAAACTAAATCAGCTATTCCATTTTTCCACAGAATTTTTTAAAGTTAGGAGAAAATACAACGCTCTCATTCACCCCTATATAATGCCATGCAACCAAAATTTTTTTGTTACCGGAATAATACCAAACAATATCAGTACATGTACCTACAAACTGGTGCAAAAATCTTGAAAATCAGAGCACAAATGATAAAGTTATAAATTGTCAAACTTAATCATATGAAAAATTTTAAGGGCTAATTCTACATGAAAAATTAATGCCGGTTTGTTCCATAAACATATGTCCGCAAATGCCTAGTTTCCGAGATACGGGGTGTTGAAATGTTTATTTCAAACTGCCAATTTATTTATTGCTCTAAGACCAGTTGAGCTATGAAAATAAAATTTGGTGAGTTTTAGGAGGTAGTTATTGCGCATTTTTTGACATAAAATTAAGAATTTTGTATTCATCATTAGCGCTCATACGGGTAATAGTCGGAATTTTTTAAAGAAAAAACATAGTACGCCACTGAGATATTTCAAATTAAAAATTATTTTTAAATTCCACGTTTAATTTTTGATAAAAAACCTTTCTTGCCTTTTTTTCATATGATGCACCGTTTTTATGCAGAAAAATAAAACATCTTGGCTCGTACTTTTCATTTCTTAATACATCATCAAGAACTATCCAATATAATAATACTAAACTAGAAGAATAACAGAAAATATTACTAATAAGATTTCAATTAGGTGCAAAGCTGCAAAAAATGTTTAAAATGATCTCCTTTACAGGTAACAGAAGAATTTTATATTCATCATAGGCGCGCGTACGGGTAATGGTCTGAATTTTTTGAAGAAAAACAATAGTACGCCACTGAGATATGTCAAACTGAAAATCATTTTTAAATTACTCGTTCAATTTACGACAAAAAATCTTTCTTAACTTTTTTTCATACGAGGCGCCGTTTTTATACAAAAAAATAAAACATCTTAACACTTACAAAGTATTTGAGGTAGATAGTTTCCATATGCATAGAAACTTAGTTCAAATACTTTGTAAACGTTAAGATGTTTTTATTTTTTTACATAAAAACGGCGCCGCATATGAAAAAAGGCAAAAAAGATTTTTTATCGTAAATTGAACCAGGAATTTAAAAATGATTTTTAATTTGACATATCTCAGTGGCGTACTATTTTTCTCTTAAAAAATTCAGACCATTACCCGTACGCGCGCCTGTGATGAATATAAAATTCTTCTATAACCTCTAAAGGAGGTCATTTTTAACATTTGTTGTAGTTCTGCACCTAGTTAAAATCTTATTAGTAATATTTTCTGTTATTGTTCCAGTTTAGTATTATTATATTGGATATTTCTTGATAATGTATTAAAAAAATGAAAAATACGCGTCAAGATGTTTTATTTTTCTGCATAAAAACGGTGCACCATATGAAAAAAAGTCAGGAAAGGTTTTTTATCATAAATTAGACGTGGAATTTAAAAATAATTTTTAATTCGAAATATCTCAGTGGCGTGCTATTTTTTTCTTTAAAAAAATCAGACCATTACCCGTAGGCGCGCCAATGATGAATACAAAATTCTTAATTGTATGTCTAAAAATGCGAAATAACTACCTCCTAAAACTCACCAAATTTCATTTTCATAGCTCAACTGGTCTTAGAGCAATAAATAAATTGGCAGTTTGAAATAAAAATTTCAACACCCCGTATCTAGGAAACTAAGCATTAGCGGACATATGTTTATAGAGCAAACCGGCATTAATTTTTCATGTAGAATTAGCCCTTAAAATTTTTCATACTTATTTACTAATACCCTGTATACATTTGAAGATATTTCCTTTTAAAAGCTTTATTTCTTTCTTTCGTTCTCTCATTCCTTTTACCCTATTAGAGTGCCGGATATCTTCTATTCTTTTCGATTTCCCACCTTGTGGCACTAAGTATGCCCCAAACACGATGGGCGACATTTTAATGTAGCACGCCTATGGATAACAAAGGCAAAAAAATATGTAACATGACAAATCTAACAAAATATAAAAATATACTTGGTGCTACTTAACTTTTTGATATACCTCGGTAGCTCTTAAGTCTTCAGAGACCTAGGGGTGTGGATTCTTAATATATGTTAAAATTGAAACTCAATTGCTCGGGGGGCGCCATAATTAAAAAAAGAAAAATCATACGTTTACTTATAAAAAAATATTAAACTAAGAATGCCGTTTATTTGAAATATCTGTACTTACTGTAGGCTACTTTCATGTGTGATTACTTTATAAGGATAATAGAGATTGGTAAAGAAAATCTAGTAATTAAACATAATTCTTATTTTATTGAAACACATAAAAATTCAGCAAAGTTGTTATCAAAAAAAAAAAAAAAAAATAAAGTTTGATCAATTCGCGAGAAAACGTAATAGTTCAACAATTAAAAATAGCGCAATTACCTTGATGTGTCCTTTATCCGTGGTTGATACATAGTCCATCCATCATGCGGCAGTTACGGTGTTAAACATTGTCCTGATGTCACGGCACATAACGACACTCACTTTTTACAGACAAAGTACAGTTATTAATTATATTAGAGATGAAATTCCATTGTTCGTTTATTGTATGCAACAATGGTATACTATATTATTATTATTAACTAAACGTAATTGAAAGAAACGAAGAACTTTTCGACAAAAGAAAACTAATGGATGTATTTAATCCATTACTAAAAACACAAAATACGGTCGAGAATTTACATTCTCTACGACCACAGCGGCCACTTGAGCCTACTTCGGCTCTGGAACAAAAACTCAAAGAAACTGTACTAAATACAAGCAACTCATTTTCTCCATCGAACTATTTTCCACAATTTTCTCCGTCAGCAAGCAAGGCAAAGAGCCTGCTGATGGAAAGGCACAAACTTCTTATTCTAGACTTATTAGAACTGATCTCTGTTCTCGACTACTTAGAACTGATCTTTCATAACTGATCTCGATTATATTTCGAACTCCCTGTACAACCCAAAACTCATTCCATTTCCCCATGTCCGGTTTTACCAATCAAAAAATTAGCCAATTTCCACTCTTATTTCAAAACGAATAGAAGAGGTTTAAGCAAACTTTAACCACGCCTTATAGGGCAATAACGTATTCTCCTGCAAATAGGATTCAATCAACGAAATTCTGATATTTATGTCTCAGCTCAAAATTCTCCCAGGCTTTTTTGCAACGTTCGCAATATTAGACGTGTAAACTTGTTATATTATACAAACACACTCAGAGCCTCTTACCCGCAACGGTATGCACTATGTGTCGAGTCATTATAAAATATGGCAGTGTCCGTGTTTAAAAGATATTTCTGCTTTATACATACGGCGAGCCATATGGTTTGTTTTTCGTTGTTTTAAGGTGAAGGGATGATGGGCTTACTAGCCAGCCCACTTGAGATTGGAACTTATGATAAGAATGTATTGCAGTTTTAAGGAATGTGTAGATTTGTAGATATTGGATATTATGTTTTTAAGTCAGTCGAGTTTGTAACATTCTTCGGATAACATCCAAATAAAAACTTTATTTTAAGCTACACTTGCGTATTTTTAATAGGGGTAATTTTCTGTAATCGAAAGTTATTTTCTATAATTTAATTTCGGACCAGGGATCTTTGCGTGAAGTAACTCGTGGACATCCCAACGTAACATTTTGGCGACCGCGATAAGGACTTGAATATATACGGGTGTGCTTAAAAGTTAGTTGTTTCCGCTTATTTTAGTGTAAACTTTTTTCCGGCGAATAAATTCGTTTGTCGTGAGGCTCGGCCTAAGTTGTTACCCTTGTAAGCGAGAAATATGGCATTAGAATTAGAAACAAAACGCCAAACAGTGCTTCGTACTGCTTTTACGACAGCTGCCAATGTTTTGGACAATTTGTTATCTGAAACGGTGGACACTCGACCCTGGCAACAAATTAGTGTACAGTGGGAACTTTTACAAGTTAAGTACAATGAGCTTTGTGTCGTGGAAAGTGCGGTATTTGCAGCTATGGTCGAAAAGGCTTCCGAAGCAGAATTAATCAGTGAGATGGAGGCAAAGGATAGATACAGCACACGCTACTATGAACTGAAGTACAAATGTGAAGACAGACCCAGTTTAGTAAGTTCAGAGTCATCACTAAAAGGTAAGCGCAGTTTTAAATTACCTCCAGTCGAATTCAAGAAATATTCTGGGGACTTGATAGATTGGCTTCCATTTTGGTCGCAGTTCAAAGTAGTGCATGATGATCCATCGATTGATTTAAACGACAAAATAGCTTATTTGAGACAAGCCACTGTAGACGGTAGTAAGGCCAGATGTTTAGTGGAGAGTTTTCCTGCAGTAGCCGATAATTACTCAAAAATTATAAAGAGTTTGAAGTCTAGGTTTGGCAGAGAGGATCTCCAGATTGAAGTATATATTAGGGAGCTCTTAAAGTTAATTTTGAGTCGAGTTTCTAGTAGTTCTTGTAATGTTTCTGCACTATATGATATGATAGAGAGTCAACTTCGTTCACTTGAGACCTTAGGCATAACTGCTGACAAATATGCGGCAATATTGTATCCCCTTATTGAGTCATGTTTACCGGAGGATATGATCAGACTATGGCATAGATCTTCACAGTTTTTAAGGCCTTCTGGTTCCGTATCCATGCACAATGTCGAAAAATCTGCAGAAGTTTCAACTTTTGGAGACAAGATTAAGTGGGCTAATGAGTTTTCTACAAAATGAAGTTCAAAATGAACAAAAAATTAATTTAGCAACGGAAGGTTTTGGTTTATCGACTGAAAATAAATATAAATCCAATAACCTGGTTAAAAAGAAGAATATAAAATTACCAAAGCAAGGAACTGATCAGCCATCAGCGACCGCTGCTGGGTTGATGAATTATGAGGTTGACAGGTGTATTTTTTGCGAAGGACAGCATGACAGTATCAATTATTTTAAAGCACAAAAATTGTCTATGGAACAGAAACGACGAACATTGTCAGAAAAGAAAGCCTGTTTTCGATGTTTGAAGGTGCTACATTCGTCGAAGAAATGTAGAGCACGTTTGAATTGTATTTTGTGTTGTAAATCCCATGTTGTTTTGATGTGTCCTGATTTACCTGTTAACAAAATTGATACATCGACCTCAAGTATTAGCCGCTCGGAAGAAAATAGGTTTGAGGATCAGACGCTTGCGAATTTGAATAATACACAGGTTTTTTTACAAACTCTGCGAGTAAACATAAGAAGTGCACATGGTACTAAACAAGTAAGGGCACTTATTGACACTGGATCGCAGAGAACATATATTTTACAGCGTACCGCACAAGAAATGGGTTTTTCTGCTAAAGGAACGGAAAATATCGTACATACGTTATTTGGCGGTAAAAGTACTTCTGAACAACGACATAAATTATACAAGGTAACTGCAAGTGAAGGAGCTTACTCTTGTTCATTTGATGCCTTAGATCAACCAAAAATTTGTGCAGATGTCTCTCCTGTTTATCACGGCCCTTGGGTTGAGGAACTTAGTGACATGAATATTTCGCTCAGCGATGTCGGACATATAGCACCAATTGAGATTTTGTTAGGAGCTGATGTTGTAGGCAAATTGTATACAGGGAGGAAATATCAGTTACAGTGTGGTCTTGTAGCAGTTGAAACTTTGTTAGGTTGGACTCTTATGGGCAAGGTGCCGGCGGTTGCTTCTAACTTCAGCACATCTATGATGTCGGTTGCGTTGTTTGTTGATAGTTCTTCTGTGGCGAAACTCTGGGAGCTTGATATTATTGGGATAACCGATCCTGTAGAAAAATTGACACGAGAGCTGGCGGCCAAGGAGGCTAAGAATTTTTTCTATGAGACTATCCGATGTGACAACGAAGGTAGGTATGAGGTTATGTTACCTTGGTTGAACAAGCATCCTTTAATTTCAGATAATTTAGTTGTCGCTAGAAGAAGGTTAGATACTACTTTAAATAAGTTGAAAAAGTCCAGTTTGTTTGAATCGTATAATTTAATATTCAATGAGTGGTTGAACGAGAGTGTGATCGAAATAGTAAATAATCCGGAAGAGAATAATTGTGTGCACTATTCGTGTTTGAATTTACTCAACCATTTTATCTGGCAACAACGCTCATACCCCTGTCCCCCCGTAACGCCAACACTTGACTTGTTTTGGCCAACCTTTGAACTTACGATAGGCCTGCACGCTAAAAATTCGACCTCTTATATCTTCAGTCGTCAACCGAGGCGGTCGGCCTTTCAGAGCACACACGACGTGAAACTGTAAGTTGTACGTTTTTCATCACCACGGAGCAAATAAATGGTTCAAACATTGTTTAACATTGACATGTACCATTCGAATAATGTTTTGATAATAATAATACATTCATATTAAAATACTAGAAGTGTCTGACTCATCAAACAATAAATTTTAACCAGTACCCATAGAAATATAGCCACTTTCGAAGGAATCACACATCATCTGAGAAAACATACAGTGGTTTTCTGTACCCTGGCGCAAGAAATCGCCACACTTGGACGACTAGAAGCCCTATCGTTAAATTCGCCTCACAGGCCCGTTATTAAAAATACTAGCGAAACCACGAAAATTAGGCCAGTCTTTGATGCATCATCTCATGAACAGGGTCGTCCTTCTTTGAACCAGTGTTTAGAGGTAGGGCCTAATCTTATTAACTTATTCCTTCTGTGTTATTACGGTTCAGACAACAAAAAATAGGTGTTGTGTCGGATATTCGAAAGGCTTTTCTTCAAATGTCTGTACATTCGAAGGACAGAAATTTTTTGAGGTTCCTATGGGTAAACAATGAAGGAAAGGAATTTGTATTTCGACATAGGAGAGTTGTTTTTGGAGTCAACTGTAGTCCATTTCTTCTGGGTGCTACTATAGAATTTCATTTGATAAAGGCGCTGGAGAAGTGTTGTAATGATATGCCGTACTCTAAAAATACAATTGAAAGGCTTATGATTGGGTTCTATGTAGATAATTGTGTGACTAGTGTTACTGATGAGAATGAGTTGAGAAAGTTCGTATCAGAAGCAACTGCCATCATGGAGGAAGCTAAGATGGATTTGAGAGGGTGGGAGTCTTCTGGTAGTACAAAAACAGTTGTCCCTGTTCTTGGTCTTCTCTGGGACTCCTCAAGAGACACACTAAAAATCAATGGTGAAATTTTTCAGGGAGTGGTCGGAAAAGAACCCATAACTAAGAGACTGATGCTTTCTGTAGCTCAGAGTATATTTGACCCTATTGGTTTTACCTGTCCAGTATCTCTGTTCCCTAAACTGTTGCTGCAGAAACTTTGGGAAAAGCGCCTGGGATGGGATGCACCAGTCGAGAATGACATGGCTGAGGAGTTTTGTCAATGGGTTACTCATCTTCCTGAACTGTCGAGTATTGAGATTCCACGTTGGATCCAGGCTGGGCCCATTGAAGCTGACCATTGGAGTTTGCACACCTTTTCAGATGCAAGTAAGAAAGCTTATGCAGCCGTAGTGTTTTTGAGAGTTCTTCGAAATGATGGTGTTTCGATTTTTCTTATAGCAGCTAAGAGTCGTGTGGCTCCTTTGAAGAAGATTTCTATACCTAGATTGGAACTGTTGGCAGCCACTATTGGTGCTAGACTTTATCAGTCAGTCAAAAGACAATTTTCTCAGCATGTTGAGTCTTATTTTTGGAGCGATTCCACTACGGTTCTTTCTTGGATTCAACGTAAGGATTACTGGTCTGTTTTTGTTTTTAATAGAGTTCAGGAGATTAGAAATTTAGCCAATGCTGAGTGTTGGAAATATGTGCCTGGTTCTCTCAACCCTGCCGATCTTCCATCAAGAGGCTGTGGTGTTCGGCAATTGTTCGAATCTCGATGGTGGGAGGGCCCGGAATGGTTGTACAGAAACGAAAATTATTGGCCCCAACAAAAAGTAGAGGTTGATGAAGAAGAAGTCGGCACTGAGAAAAAGAAAAAAGCCATTTCGTCACTATTGAATATGACGTCCGACGATTGGCACCTGCGTTACTTTTCTCAGTACACAAAACTGTTAAGAATGATGGCTTGGACGCTACGATTTTGTTACAATACGAGAAATTCAAATGGAAAACTTACAGGCGAATTGGTCGCGGAGGAAATCGACAAAGCCGAAATGTTTGTGTTGAAGTTAGTGCAGAACGAAGCGTTCGGTTCAGATACGAAACGAATTTCCTCGCTGAACACGTTTGTCGATGAATTTGGACTTATACGTTTAAAAACTCGCGTTACCGAGAGAATTGACACGGAAGATTTTCGTCTGCCTATCTTACTTCCGGGTGAACATTTTATAGTGCGCAAGTTGATTTTGAGCTTACACAAAAACTCTTGTCACGTTGGTACACAGGGACTGCTTAGTTTGCTCCGCGAAAAATATTGGACTTTAGGGGGTAGACGGATTGTGCGGTCCATTTTAAAAGAATGTGGTGTGTGCAAGAGACAAGATGGGAAATCGTTCGAAGTACAAACGCCTTCATTGCCGGCCGATAGAGTTCGAGATGCTGCAGTGTTTGAGATTTCCGGGGTGGACTTAGCTGGGCCTCTTTACTTGAAATCGGGCGAGAAGGCATGGATTTGTTTGTTCACTTGTGCCGTCTATCGCGCAGTTCATCTGGAACTCGTTACCTCCTTGTCAACAAATGCATTTATTCAAGCTTTCCGTCGCTTTGTTGCCAGGCATATCATTACAACACTTCTCCAGCGCCTTTATCAAATGAAATTCTATAGTAGCACCCAGAAGAAATGGACTACAGTTGACTCCAAAAACAACTCTCCTATGTCGAAATACAAATTCCTTTCCTTCATTGTTTACCCATAGGAACCTCAAAAAATCTCTGTCCTTCGAATGTACAGAAATTTTAAGAAAAGCCTTTCGAATATCCGACACAACACCTATTTTTTGTTGTCTGAACCTTAATAACACAGAAGGAATAAGTTCAATAAGATTAGGCCCTACCTCTAAACACTGGTTCAAAGAAGGACGACCTTGTTCATGAGATGATGCATCAAAGACGCCTAATTTTCGTGGTTTCGCTAGTATTTTTAATAACGGACCTGTGAGGCAAATAGTGGACACAATTATTCTCTTCCGGATTATTTACTATTTCGATCACACACCCTCGTTCAACCACTCATTGAATATTAAATTATACGATTCAAACAAATTTGACTTTTTCAACTTATTTAAAGAAGTATCTAACCTTCTTCTAGCGACAACTAAATTATCTGAAATTAAAGGATGCTTGTTCAACCATACCTACCTTCGTTGTCACATCGGATAGTCTCATAGAAAAAATTCTTAGTCTCCTTGGCCGCCACCTCTCGTGTCAATTTTTCTACAGGATTGGTTATCCCAATAATATCAAGCTCCCAGAGTTTCGTCACAGAAGAACTATCAACAAACAACGCAATCGACATCATAGATGTGCTGAAATTAGAAGCAACTGCCGGCACCTTGCCCATAAGAGTCCAACCTAACAAAGTTTCAACTGCTACAAGACCACACTGTAACTGATATTTCCTCCCTGTATACAATTTGCCTACAACATCAGCTCCTAACAAAATCTCAATTGGTGCTATATGTCCGACATCGCTGAGCGAAATATTCATGTCACTAAGTTCCTCAACCCAAGGGCCGTGATAAACAGGAGAGACATCTGCACAAATTTTTGGTTGATCTAAGGCATCAAATGAACAAGAGTAAGCTCCTTCACTCGCAGTTACCTTGTATAATTTATTTCGTTGTTCAGAAGTACTTTTACCTCCAAATAACGTATGTACGATATTTTCCGTTCCTTTAGCAGAAAAACCCATTTCTTGTGCGGTACGCTGTAAAATATATGTTCTCTGCGATCCAGTGTCAATAAGTGCCCTTACTTGTTTAGTACCATGTGCACTTCTTATGTTTACTCGCAGAGTTTGTAAAAAAACCTGTGTATTATTCAAATTCGCAAGCGTCTGATCCTCAGTCATATTTTCTTCCGAGCGGCTGATACTTGAGGTCGATGTATCAATTTTGTTAACAGGTAAATCAGGACACATCAAAACAACATGGGATTTACAACACAAAATACAATTCAAACGTGCTCTACAGTTCTTCGAAGAATGTCGCACCTTCAAACATCGAAAACAGGCTTTCTTTTCTGACAATGTTCGTCGTTTCTGTTCCATAGACAATTTTTGTGCTTTAAAACAATTGATACTGTCATGCTGTCCTTCGCAAAAAATACACCTGTCAACCTCATAATTTACCAACCCAGCAGCGGTCGCTGATGGCTGATCAGTTCCTTGCTTTGGTAATTTTATATTCTTCTTTTCAACCAGGTTATTGGATTTACATTTATTTTCAGTCGATAAACCAAAACCTTCCGTTGCTAAATTAATTTTTTGTTCATTTTGAACTTCATTTTGTAGAAAACTCATTAGCCCACTTAATCTTGTCTCCAAAGTTGAAACTTCTGCATATTCTTCGACACTGTGCATGGATACGGAACCAGAAGGCCTTAAAAACTGTGAAGATCTATGCCATAGTCTGATCATATCCTCCGGTAAACATGACTCAATAAGGGGATACAATATTGCCGCATATTTGTCAGCAGTTATGCCTAAGGTCTCAAGTGAACGAAGTTGACTCTCTATCATATCATATAGTGCAGAAACATTACAAGAACTACTAGAAACTCGACTCAAAATTAACTTTAAGAGCTCCCTAATATATACTTCAATCTGGAGATCCTCTCTGCCAAACCTAGACTTCAAACTCTTTATAATTTTTGAGTAATTATCGGCTACGGCAGGAAAACTCTCCACTAAACGTCTGGCCTTACTACCGTCTACAGTGGCTTGTCTCAAATAAGCTATTTTGTCGTTTAAATCAATCGATGGATCATCATGCACTACTTTGAACTGCGACCAAAATGGAAGCCAATCTATCAAGTCCCCAGAATATTTCTTGAATTCGATTGGAGGTAATTTAAAACTGCGCTTACCTTTTATTGATGACTCTGAACTTACTAAACTGGGTCTGTCTTCGCATTTGTACTTCAGTTCATAGTAGCGTGTGCTGTATCTATCCTTTGCCTCCATCTCACTGATTAATTCTGCCTCGGAAGCCTTTTCGACCATAGCTTCAAACACCGCACTTTCCACGACACAAAGCTCATTGTACTTAACTTGTAACAGTTCCCACTGTACACTAATTTGTTGCCAGGGGTGAGAGCACGCCACATAGAATTCTAACTATTTAGAATGGGAAATAAGCCACAATATTATTAAAAAATGATTTTTATTAACGTTTCGACGCCCAAATCGGGTGCCGTTGTCAAAATACAAAATACTATTAATCAGTGGTGTCATGGCAAAATTAGCAGTGCGGGAACGCAGTGCCGGAACGCATTGCTAATTTTTGTTTACAAAACCTAAATTCTCTATTAATTTTGTTTCTTTTCTTAACCAGTGTGGGAACGGCGTTCCCACGCGTTCCCACACCATGACACCACTGCTATTAATATAAACAAAAATGTTGTTGCTTAGTAAAAAAAATTCTTCTAATAATTTATTTAATTTGACTCATTTATATCGGCAATTCAGATACATATGATACATTTTAAAGTAGAAGACTTTAAAATGATATTGCCAATATTTATGAGTTGCGTTCCTGGGACGACTTTACTGAAAGATAGTTCATTCGATTACATGAAATCAACCCCAACTCAAGAATATCCGTCACAAAAAAAAATCATAGCATGTGATCTGTCTTTAAAAAGACAACCACATGCAACGGTGACATTAAAATTCTCGCGTTAGAGATCTCATAGTAAATCACGAGGGAAAACCAGGAAAAACCTCGTGATACTATCCCGACATCGTAAGTATTTGGTCTTACATTTAATTTACTCTCAAAATTAATACCAAATTCTGACTTTACTATAATTTTGTTTAAATTATAAATAATATCAATAATACATGGGTATATAAGTAATACTAAAATATAAAATATGTACTAACTCGACTATTGACTTACTAATTGTGGTATTTTCTTTCTATTGACTTCCTCTTTCAGTATGGGTATCCACATCCTACTGCATTCCACCGAGGAATTTGCGACACAATTGGTTTCGTTTAGCATAATTAGAGCCGCTTCTTTGATTTTTCTCTTTTTACTATCTGTTTCTTTCAGGACTATACTTGAATCTCTCCACTGAACTCTATGTTCATTATCCCATGCGTGTTGACATATTTGAGATCTATCAAATTCTCTATTTTTAATATAAGATTGATGTTCACTTATTCTAACGTTTAATGGTCTTGATGTTTCACCTATATAAAATTGTTCGCATTCACAAGGTATTTTATAAATACAATTCTTTGTCCTTTCTTGTTCATTGTTAGGTTTAGTTTTAGATAGAATAGATCTCAATGTGTTGGTTGTTTTGAATGTTGTTGAAATGTTGAATTTATTTCCTATTGCTTTAAGTTTCTCGGATAGTCCTTTTATGTATGGTATTGATATTTTCCTCGTATTATTTCTTGTGAATGTTGTAGGATCCCGTTCTATGTTGTTCTGTTCCATTCGATCCAATCTTGACAATTCCTTATTTATAAACGATAAAGGATAATCATTTTTTAATAAAACAGATGTTAAGAATTGTTTTTTTTTTCTTCTAAAAAGGAATTTTCGTTAGAACAAGTAATTTTGGCTCTATCATATATAAGGATTTTATGATTCCCTTTTTAAAGTTGATGTGATTTGATTTGTAATTGAGATATCTGTTGGTATGTGTTGGTTTTCTATACACTTGAGTCTCATATCCAGTATCCTTCTTTAAGACTAAAACATCGAGGAAAGGCAGGGTGTTATTATATTCCTTTTCCATTGTAAATTTTATTGTCTCTTCTTGATCGTTTATAATATTCAGGAATGTATCCAACAATTCTGATCTATGAGGCCATATTGAAAACACATCATCTACATATCTCCACCATACAGTGGGTTTTAAATTTTGTTTAGAAATGATATTAGTTTCGAAATCCTCCATAAATATATTAGCCAATAATGGAGATAAAGAGGAGCCCATTGCTAGACCAAAATTTTGTTTATAAAATTCATTATTTAGTTGAAAATAGGTATTATTAGTACATAATGTCAATAACTCCATTATAGCTGATACATTTAGTTTTGTCCTAGTTGTCAATGTATCATCATTCTCTAATTTCGTTTTGATTATGTTTAAAGTTTTATCTAATGGCACATTTGTAAATAAACTGTTTATGTCAAAACTTACTAAAATATTATTTGCATTAAACTCAATAGTTGATAATTTGTTTACAAAATGTTTTGTATTTTTTATAAATGTGTCATCATTATTAGCAAATGGTTTTATAATGTTTAATAAAAATTTTGATAGTTCACTACAAGGAGAACTGATGGTACTACAAATGGGTCTAAGTGGTATGTTCGCTTTATGAATTTTCGGTACTCCATAAAAATGTGGTGACTTACTGTAATGAGGTGTAATTAATTTTCTTTGATAGTATGTTAGATGATTTTTAAATTTGAATAAAGTTCTATAGATTTTGTTTTCCAGTGTTTTCGTTGGATCCTTAGTTAATTTGGTATAAGGTCCATTTGTAATTAGATCTGTAATTTTGTCCTCGTATTGTATTTTATCCATTATTACAGTTGCATTTCCTTTATCCGCTGGTAGGATCGTTATGGAGTCATCATTTTTTAAAGTTTTTAAAGCTTTAATTTCCTCTTTACTGATGTTCTGTTCAATTTGATTTGTCTTTTCCAATTCAAGTTTACATAGTACCCTATACTGTTCTTTTTCATGAGTTGGTAAACACTGTGATATTTTTTCCACTGAACTAATTATGTCTAATTTTGGAATAGATGGATGAGTAACAGCATAGTTTAAACCCTTTGACAATACCAAATTCTCCGTTGCATTTAACTGTCTATTTGATAGATTGACAACTGTCGCTAATATGTCATTATTTCTATTTAGGTTATCAAAAGTATGTATAGGCCGTTCCAAGATGCTGTCAAAATTAAATCAATATGGCTACTGGAAGGCAAACATTGAATATTATTCTATCAGGTTCTTATGGTTTTAGATCATTTTAGTTGTTGTACAAAGATTAATTTAACATTTTCTCTGGAAGTATTAATTTAGAAAGATAATATGCCTCATTGGTGTTGTGTTTTGAAGTGTGAAATGCAAAGTAATCGTGATAAAGTTAGCTTTTACCACTTACCATCAGTGCTACATTCTAAGCACAAAACTGAACCAATTTAACTAAATAAGTTATAGTTATCATCTGAGAGACAACAACAATGGTAAAATGCAATAAAATATAAAGATTTTACTAGCAAAATGGAAATTCCCCTGTAATCATCTTATATCTGGTAAGTTACAACATTTGAACATTAACGATTTTTGAAGATGTTAACAGTCTAATCTTGTAGGAAAACCAGCCGACTTAACTGATAGTAACAATCCAGATTGGGTTCCTTCAATAAATATGGGGTATATAAACACAATGAAATGAGTTCCCCAAAATCTAAAATGGGAATTAAGGTACCAAAGGAGAATTAAAAGAAAAGGGTACCTACAAGAAAAAATTGCTTTTTTATTCCTCTTGAAATGATTTATAAGACACTGGACTGTCTTATATTCTACAAATACTAGGTAGGTCTATGATTTTACACATTTTTCATTAATGATACATTACTGTTACTTTAGTAGATTTAGAAACAGTGGATAGTTAGTGGTAGATAGTAGTTATTTGGTATAAAAGCTAGTTTAGTAGAAGACAAGATTTTGCCAAATAGTCAAACATATATTACAATGGAAAAATTAACAAATACATTTTATGTCATTAACATTAACACAGGATTTTAAATATCAGCTTAAGAAATTAGCTTTATCTTGTGAAAGTATAGAAAATGATGATGCCAAAACTAAAAATTATACTGGTTTAGCAAATTACAATGTTTTTAAAATAGCTTTAAAGTATATTACACCATTTATCAAATACCATCAAAATACTGTTTTGTCACCAAGTGATCAAGTATTGCTTACTTTAGCTAAACTAAGCTTAAACTTAGATTATAAAGATTTGGGATATAGGTTTAGTATTTCACCCTACCCGGTATCAACTTATTTCAAAAATACTTTGTATATAATGTGTCTTAGGTTAAAAAAATTTGTGTTCTGGCCTGATAGAGATATTTTAAAGAAAACTATGCAAAATTCACTTAAAGAATCTTTTCATGGAAATACTACAGGTATAATTGACTTTGGACGAATGTTTGTATGAAACGAATTATTTATTGTTCTGAAGCTAGTTATTTCAGGCATTTTTGTAATTAACTATTCTAATTGGGAAATAAGCCACAATTTAACTTAAAAAATAATTTTATTAATCTTTCGACTTCCAAATCAGACGTCATTGTCAAAATACAAAATATTATTATTTATGCATATTATTACCTGTAAATATTTCTTCTGATTGTTAATTGTAAAGGATTGAAAAATTACCATTTATTTTATTTTTTTTTAGAATCAGCTGAGAGAAGTGGTCTACAAAAACCCAGGAAGGAAACGGAATATGTGGCTACGAAAGGCAAAAGAAAGGTTTACAAAGCAAATGTGACACATTTTTTTGAAATATTTAGGAATATCAGTAAATTGCATTAAAAAAATGTATGAAAAGATTTTGTTCAATAAAAATGTTTATATTTATCAAGGATGTATTAATTGGTATGGCCACATATCGTCAGTGATGTAATAATACATCCTATCTGTTTTTTCATGAGTTTCGTAAGAGAGACTAAAAACTTGTCTTAGGGTCACCTCCTGTTTTCATATGATATTTTTTGACTTGTTTTGTAGTAAATTAAACTATCTATGAACTACAAAACAAGTCAAAACTTACATATGAACACAGGAGGTGACCTTAAAACATGTTTTTCCATCTCTCCTACAAAACTCATGAAAAAACAGATAGGAGGTATTGTCACATCAGCAAGGATGTACAGTGATGAGTGCCCTAATAACCGGCAAAATAGCACAAAAGACGGGCAACATATTTAGTTGTGAGATAAAAAGAAATGAAACTAGTCAAGCTGGGAAATTTAGCGAAATTAACCTTTAAATTTTATTTTATATTGATTGTTTCCCACCTTTACACATATCAGAGGAGTATGTCAACTAAAACTGTCACTGTGACAGTGGTAGTTTCCAAACTCGTCTGATACGTCTGAAGGTGGTACACAATCAATACAATCTAAATGTATAAGTTAATATCGCTAAATTTCCCAGCTCGACTAGTTTCATTTCTTTTTATCTCACTACTTAATACGTTTTCCATCTTTTGTGCTATTTTGCAGGTTATTAGAGCGCTCATCACTGTATTTCTGGTATATCCAGGGAATGTCTACAAAATATATTTTGAATGTCCAAAGAACATTCGTGGACATTCATGGAATGTTCCAATAAGACATTCAAGTAATGTTTAAAATGCTGACACAGGATTTTCCTGGGATGTTCAGGAAACGTGTTTTCGGGGATATTCCAGGAATTTTTCAATGTCTGTGTACCTTCATATGGAATATTTTGGTGTTATTAGCACCGCACTCCACTTGCGATTTGTAATCAGGAAGATTGAACACATTGTTTCAAATACAAGTCAATCCATTTGTAACTAAATAATCATGGATTGACTTCTATTTGAAAGAATGTGTTCAATCTTCACGACTACAAATCGCAAGTGGAGTCCGGCGCTTAGAGCTACTTCCTCTTCGGTATTATGTATTATACTACAGAAATTAGGAACTTTCCTTCTAAATATATGTATGCATCTTGGCCATCAAACATTTTTTTAAGGGGTTACATAGGTCTTAGGGGTAAAAAAAGTGACTTTTTAAAAAAATTATATCTCGAAAACTAAAATTTATTTTTATTTATAATTGGAACATGTAAAAGTATAGTACTTAAGGTAGTCTCAAAAAAAGTTTCAGCCAAAAATATTCATTTTTGTAGAGTTTAAGTTTTTTTGCGGTGGACAGCAAAACTAAGTCCAGTCTCATTTGAAATCAAAAAGTTTCTTGTAGTTTATACCTCTGGCTAGTAAATGAACGAAGGAATTAAAAAAAATGAAATTTGAAGATTTTACATAAGTTTAAACACATTTTTGACCCCAATTTTTCTCATTTTTAAAGTAGTTTTTTTTTGATAAAACAAAAATGACCTCATCTAATAAAAAAATCTTTGTTCATTCACTAACCAGAGGTATAAACTACAAGAAATTTCAGATGAGACTGGACTTGTTATGCTGCTCACCACAAAAAAGGGCTGTTGTCGAAAAATTGCAGTCAACTCTACAAAAATGAATATATTTGGCTGAAATTTTTTTGAGTGTACTATACTTTTACATGTTCCAATTAAAAATAAAAATAATTTTTAGTTTCCAAGATATAATTTTTTTAAAAAGTCACTTTTTTTACCCGCAAGACCTATGTAACCCCTTAATAACTGCCTTTCCATGCTGTAGCAAACTTAACAAATTGTTGATTTCAAATTGTAACAGTTAAGTTTTGCAAAGTATGCTGCCATCTTGTATCTTCTGTGTTATCTTCATCATACAATTACTTCATCTAAAAACTTTCTGCTATATATTCATTTTGTTGCTAAAATTATTTCCTGATCCATGGGTTGAATAAGCGATGTATTTTTTGGCAAAAACATACAACTAAAGTTGCCATGTTTTGATCATAGAATATTTTCAGAGGGATGAGCAGGAGCGTTGTCTAAAATCAAAAAACATTTCACCTCTTCCGGCAGATTCTCAGTTTCTTCTCTTGAAATTTTTTCACTGCAGGTACAGTCGGAGAAATGAAAGAGTACCCATGAACGATCACATATTATTAACATAATTAATCTATCTCTATCGTTTGTTATTTATAGAAAAAGAACAGCAAATACAAAATATGTGATTGTACCTGTTTGACGTGACCGTTCATGGGTATTCTTTCATTTTTCCGACTGTACAAATTCTTTAAAAGGTCAATTTTTTAAGATATCTGGGGTGAACCACTATGATGAAATTATTTATTTTTATAGCTCCACAATTATATACAAATCCTACCTCAAAATATTTGTAAGAATTTAAACTCTTGAATGCCTTCATTTGTTGACCTGTGTAAAAACTATTACTAAGCTCCAAATACAAAAAAAACTATGTCCATGTAAGTAACTATATTTGTCCATGTTGTCACCCTTGAAAAACTTTTTCTACTGTAGGTTAACTCATACCCCTTGAGGGAAAATGGATCTATATACCAAAAGCTTTTGAAAATATTTACTTATGTTTATTTATTCACTGCTTACAACTAAATACAGTCGTTAAAGTACTTCTACAGCTAGAAGCTACAGAAGTCAACAGCAAAATGTTCGGAAAATACAACTATAAAAAACTATTATACAACGATTAAACTATTATATAAAAACAATTATATAAACCACTATTTTATAACAACAATAACTATTTTATAAAAAAACTATTAAACGTAAAAAACTTAAGAAACTCAATGCGGTACAAATATAAATAATTTCAATGTTTGCCTTCCAGCTTTCAATTAGTGTCATAAACGTCAAAGTCTTGAAATGGCCTATACTATTTTGTTCTAAAAGAATATTAAATTTATTTAAATGTATATTTCTTTGTTTCTGATATGAATTTTGATAAATTATGTGTAAACTAAAAATAATTCGATCAAAATCAGAATTTGATATCATTCCGAAAAGCAAATCTTTAATACTTATTTCCCATTCTAAATAGTTAAAATTGTAAAAATGCCACAAGAAAATAGCTTCAGAACAACATAGAATTCTATTTTGCTGACGTCACAAAATCGAATTTCACATTAAGAGAATCGACGGTTACTAGGCAACGTGACGTCACTAAAATAGAATTCTATTTGGCGTGCTCCCGCACCTGGGTCGAGTGTCCACCGTTTCAGATAACAAATTGTCCAAAACATTAGCAGCTGTCGTAAAAGCAGTACGAAGCACTGTTCGGCGTTTTGTTTCTAATTCCAATGCCATATTTCTCGCTTACAAGGGTAACAACTTCGGCCGAGCCTCACGACAAACGAATTTATTCGCCGGAAAAAAGTTTACACTCAAATAAGCGGAAACAACTAACTTTTAAACACACCCGTATATATCTAAGTCCTTATCGCGGTCGCCAAAATGTTACGTAGGGATGTCCACGAGTTACTTCACGCAAAGATCCCTGGTTCGAAATTAAATTATAGAAAATAACTTTCGTTTACAGAAAATTACCCCTATTAAAAATACGCAAGTGTAGCTTAAAACAAAAGTTTTTATTTGGATGTTATCCGAAGAATGTTACAAACTCGACTGACTTAAAAACATAATATCCAATATCTACACATTCCTTAAAACTGCAATACATTCTTATCATAGGTTTCAATCTCAAGTGGGCTGGCTAGTACGCCCATCATCCCTTCACCATAAAACAACGAAAAACAAACCATATGGCTCGCCGTATGTATAAAGCAGAAATATCTTTTAAACACGGACACTGCCATATTTTATAATGACTCGACATGCATGTTGTGTTGTTGATTTTCTTCCTCACCAGTGCGCTTTGTATAGACTCGATTGAGGTATTATCAAATGCACCTTCTATATCTAAAAATGCAGCAAGGGCGACTTCTTTCTGATGCAGACTCCTTTCGAGTTCCGACACTAGATTGTGCAGGGCGGCTTCACCTGATTTCCCTGCCTGATACGCCCATTGCGGTTGGTGCAGTGGATTTTCATTTAAATTGTTTTTCTTGATGTGTTCGTTCAAGATTTTTTCCATGGTTTTTAACATGAATGAGGTCAGACTTATAGGCCTGTAGGATTTTGCTAAGGTGTAATCTGTTTTTCCTGGTTTGGGAATAAACGCCACCCTTGCCCTTCTCCAAGCTTTGGGAATGTATCCCAGAGCATGGCTAGCTCTAAATATTGTGATCAGGGGACCCATGATTATTTCCAGACCCTCCTGGAGAAGCTTAGGAAATATACCATCCGGTCCCGCAGTTTTATAAGGTTCAAAAGTTTCAATAGCCCATCTGACCTTGTGAGAACCAAAGATCTCGTCAGAGGTCAGCCAGTCCCTTTTGGTTGGGCTATTGTTTGCTTGATGATTGTTATTAGCAGTCAATTGCGTCGACCCTGGAAAGTGAACACTTAAAAGATGCTCTACAGCCTCCTTCTCTGTGTCCGTATACTTCCCATTGGGCAATTTCATTGACTTGGGTTTGTTAGTGTTATCTCTTTTGAGGATTCTGTTAACCCTGGCGCTTTCAGGTACACTTTCAATGTTTTCACAGAATTCTCTCCAGGATCTTTCCTTAGCGGATTGGATTTTCTTATTATAGGTTTTCAGTTTAGCCTTATATGCTTCCCAATCACCTGATTTCTTCGCCCTATTGAAGAGCCGTCTTGTTTCTCTTTTGAGATCAGACAGCTCCTTATTCCACCAAGTTACTTGCCTGGGAGGGTGACTTTCTTTTAACGGGCAGTTTTCCTCATATGAGACGACTATTGCATGCTGCAACCAGTCTACTGCCATCTCAACCTCAACATTGTTTTTTGGCCTTTTAGGATAATTCCGTACCCTTGTTCCAAGATCCCTCTTAAAGGATTCCCAATCGGTCACCTTAGGGTCTCTATAGAACCTTGGTTCCGGTTTGACTGAGTTTATCTCAAAGCATATGTATGCATGATCCGATAAGGATAACGCATCCGACACATGCCAGTCAGATATTATGTTCCCAATCCCCATAGAGCATAGGCTTAGGTCGATTAGTGATTCTGCTCTTGATGTCCTGAAGGTGGGCTTATTACCCCTGTTCAGAAGATCAAGTTCAGTAGTGCAAAGGTACTCAAAAAGTAACTTACCTCTATTGTTTGTATCTCTGCTTCCCCAAATGATGTGGTGGGCGTTGGAGTCGACTCCAATGATAAGTTCTGTATGCTTATCATTAGTGTATTCTAGAAGGTTCTCTAGGTTAGTCCCTGGAAGTTGTTCTTTACTGTCAATAGGAAGGTAAAGAGACGCAACAATCAACTCTGTAACCAACCCATTGCAATTCAGTTTAATTCTGGCAGCTGTCATGTCTCCCGTACAGAGCTCCATAACTGGTACCAGGTTAAGGTCAGATCTACAAAATATACAAGTTCTGATTTTATTGTCAGGTACTCCCAAAATTAGCCGTTGACGTATATTTCGGATGATCCTACTGAGTTAGTCGCGTTGACGCCAGGTATGTTTTTACGTGAGCAAGTCAGTTACGAATTGCCGGATTGTGATTTGCTAGAGCAGAATTCTCTCACATGCAAAATACGCCGTTTGCAAGAGTTGAGAAATCATTTGCGAAAAAGATTTCGTGCTGAATATCTGGCTCAACTCAAAGCGGGAACGAGGAAGACGAAAGTGTCTATTGGGGATGTCGTTTTAGTAGGCAACGACAACATCAAGCGTCTTCAGTGGCCTTTAGGAAAAGTTATTGAACTTTTACCCGGTAGAGATAATCAGGTGCGGTTAGTTCGTCTTGCGACGGCACAAGGGCAACTTCCGATACCGTTGCAAAGGCTTTACCCAGTGGAGGCAGTTACTGCTGGCGAGAATATCCAGGGCATTACCCTACGGGATGAGGAAGAATCAAGTGAAATAAGTGCGGGAGTGACAAAAAGCAGAGCACCCGATCTAAATGAAAGATGTACGCGAAGTGGCCGGGTAGTTAAAACTCCTGTAAGATTCAAGTGACATTTTCTTGACTTGATTTTTTCATGACTCTGTTTGTTTTTGATATATTTTACTTTTTACTTTATTTGATATTTTATTGTAATTTTTCGTGACTCTCTGTATTTTTTGAGAAATTTTGTCAAATTCCCCAAGGTGGGAGAATGTCGAGTCATTATAAAATATGGCAGTGTCCGTGTTTAAAAGATATTTCTGCTTTATACATACGGCGAGCCATATGGTTTGTTTTTCGTTGTTTTAAGGTGAAGGGATGATGGGCTTACTAGCCAGCCCACTTGAGATTGGAACTTATGATAAGAATGTATTGCAGTTTTAAAGAATGTGTAGATTTGTAGATATTGTATATTATGTTTTTAAGTCAGTCGAGTTTGTAACATTCTTCGGATAACATCCAAATAAAAACTTTATTTTAAGCTACACTTGCGTATTTTTAATAGGGGTAATTTTCTGTAATCGAAAGTTATTTTCTATAATTTAATTTCGAACCAGGGATCTTTGCGTGAAGTAACTCGTGGACATCCCAACGTAACACTATGTAAACAAACCACTCCAAAGCATCAGATTTTCGTCGCCAAAACTACATTAGCAAAAAGATTTGCAAGTCTCATTTCTTTGACGGCAAAAATTCAACTTCAGATAAAAACAGAGATACGAATACGCATGAGAATCAAGAATTAATTACGTAATACTACAGATTCATGAGAAATGAAAAAGAATCACACATTTCCACGCAACAAACAAACACAATTTCTGAAACGGATTTACCATATAGGATAGGGTGAAGCAACAGTATCAGGAATTCGAAAACGTTAATGCCCTTTAACCATACTTCAAGGTAAAGTGCATGGGAAAAGAGGTCCAGGACGAAGAAGAATATCCTGGCTGCATAACCTGCGAAAATGGTTTAACTTAACCACTACCGGACTTTTCAGGGCAGCAGTCAACAAAGTCAGAATAGCCATGTTAGTGTCCAACATCCGTAACGGATAGGCACCATAAGAAGAAGAATGCCCTTTGCACCCCTTACAACCTCTACTACTTGTTGTATCCATTTTTTCTTAGTATGTCTCTTTTTCTTTTTACGATGTTCTTTACTTCGTGGACTTTTCTTATAATTATGTTGGGTTGCTTCAACTTTATTTGTCTCTTCGCAAATCTATGTCTGTTTTTGGAATTTTATGTAATTTATTATTGTGTTTGGGATACAGTCACAATTTTAATTTGAAATTCAATTTATTAATAAAAAATGTAAAATTGTGGCTTTCTTCTCAAACAAAATAGTAAATAAGAATCAGAAATAGGAAGGGAATAAAATACATAAAAAGTTTTAATAAGTTTTTTTTAATTTTATTTTTTTTCAACTAATGCAAGTATAAACAAAATTCGTGACTTTATTAATGGATATTAGGGCAGTCAATGAGGGTATGTGGCTCCGAATTCTATCCTACTACAGTGGAACCTCGATTATCCGTCTCTCCATTAACCGTCACCTCTGTTAACCGTCAGGGTACATACAGAAGTTGTATTGAATAAGCAAAAATTTTAATGTAAAAAATAAAAAAAGTTAATTTAATTTGTGATGAGGACACAAACGGCTATCCATTGCTGACAGATAAACAAATCATTGAAATGGCAACAAAGGCGGACCAGACAGATTCAGAAGCTGACACAGACTTGGAATTTGACTGTAACTGTGTTGATGGACCTATTTTAACTGACAAAGATTTGCGTAAATAATCTAGAGAAGCAATAATTCATCGAGTGGTATTCTCAACAAGAAAAAGCCAATAAAGGAGATTGCATGATCTTATGCCGATTAAGAAATTCAGCCGTCGTAAAATGTGAAGCAACAGTAAAACAAAATAAAATTTCAGAATATTTTAAATTGATTCGATTGTACGAACACAAATCCCTCTTATATTGTCAAACAAACCATACAAATGAAATTTGAGAGTTATACTATGAGTTTTTAATTTTTCTTAATGTTCTGTTAACCGTCTTTTCGATTATCCGTCATACCCTTGGTCCGGTACCCTGACGGATAATCGAGGTTCTACTGTATATCGATTTACGTGATATTTTCACAGTAAGTAGGGAATAGTCCAAGAAACAAAGTCTACCCTATGCCGATGTGTGCTTTTGTCTTGGGGGAGGTTCCCACCCCTTCTCGGGAGTGGAAATTTTTTTGCTTAAATAACTACGGAAGTTGCTAGAGAACCTAATAGGTCTGGATCCAGCGTATGAAAAAAAAGTTGATTAATAGCAAGCTGAAAATTTGTTAATAGCTTAAGGGTGTCTAGTCGGACAAACTTTGATATATGGGAACACTGGAAGTTTTAATTGTGGAACAGGTTAAATATTTTAAACGGTCAGACCACGAAAACGGCACATGTATTTTGTCCGACACAACAGACTTAAACTCTCCGAACAGAGATTAAACTCTCATGCAAAAATCGGACTGCTATTTATCACCAAATGGGCGTTTTAATGAATGGAACATGTAGAATATTTAAAATGACAGGAATTATGACAGGTGATAAATAGCAGTCTGATTTTTACATGAGAGTTTAATCTCTGTTCGGAGAGTTTAAGTCTATTCTGTCGGACAAAATAAATGTGCCGTTTTCGTGGTCTGACCGTTCCAAATTTTTAACCTGTTCCACAATTAAAACTGCCCCTGTTCCAGTGTTCCCATATATCAAAGTTTATCCGACTAGACACCCTTAAGATATTAACAAATTTTCAGCTTGCTATTAATCAACTTTTTTTCATACGCGGGATCCAGACCTATAATACTAAGCAAAACTGTTCTATAATTTCTTTTCGAAAACTCATACTTTTTGAGTTATTCCTGGTTGAAAAGTGGCCATTTTCATTGAAACATAACACCTGTTCGAACGGTTTTTTGCGAATACCTTAAAAACTATGCATCTAACTAAAAAAACTATATAAAACATTTTTGTAGCTTATAGAATAACAAAGAGATTCTTTCCTTTATGAATCTTCTAGTTATAACACAAAAAGAGATATGGTAAGTGAAAAAAAAAACTTGTTTTCTTGGTGCATGCTCAAATCAGTGTATTTAACTTGAAATAACAGAGAAACGGTCGATTTTAGATGTATAATGCTACCAATAACTTTTGTTGTGCTTGAAAAGACCTTTAAAATAAGCAATATTAAATGTCGATTACATTCAAACTATGCGAGATAAACTGTAAAAAATTTGATGACTAACGTATTTTAAGAAAAAAATGAGAAGTATATTTAACCCCTCATCCACAAGAATTTAAATGCATCGTTTTACTTCTACAATACATTTTACTATAGTGTTCTTTTTAGGGTCTAGGACATTTCGCCGTCGAGCCATTTTGCCGTCGCCATTTCGTTGTTAGCATTCATACTTATAATTTCGGGATGATCATTACTTGTATATAAGTTTTGAATGGTTTTCGAACGATTATATACTATCACTTTTGCATAATGAAGTTTTTTCTTTTTGATGCAGTAAAAACAACTGAAATTGAAATCTGTAAATATTTTATTTTTCAGACGAAAACAATGTATAGTTGAATACGAAAATATAACGGTTTTACTAGCAACATCAGCATTTTATTTACACTGAAATTTAGTATAAAAACAAGTTAGTATGTTATCACGTTCTTGCGACATTTAGTATAAAAAAAGTTAGTATGTTATCACGTTCTTGTAAACTTAACCAATGCCGGGATGGCGACGGCGAATTGGCTCGACGGTGAAACGGCCGACGGCGAAGTGGCTCGATGGCGACGGCGAAACGTCCCAGTCCGTTCTTTTTATGTTCAAAAAGTTGGGCGATTTGTTTAAAAAAAAATAAGATCAAATTATTGAGCGCATTTTTAAATTTTCTTAAAAATCTTCTTTTTCTCCATGTAACTCGAAAATGATAAGAGATGCCAAAAAAAAGATGCCACACATAAATGAAGGTTTCTTCTAGATAAACATTTTGATTTTATTTTTTATAACAGTATCTCTTATCACTTTCAAGTTACATGGAGAAAAAGAAGATTTTTACGAAAATTTGAATATGCGCTCTATAATTTGATCTTATTTTTTTTTCAAAAACCATTCATTTTAAACCCGCTCAACTTTTTGAACATAAAAATGACACTGTAGTAAAATGCATTGTAGAAGGAAAACGATGCATTTAAATTCTTATGGGTGAGGGGTTAAATATACTTCTCAATTTTTTTCTTAAAATTCGTTAGTCATCATTTTTTTGCAGCATATCTCGCTTAGTTTGAATGTAATCGACATTTAATATTGGTTATCTGAAAGGACTTTTCAAGCACAATAAAAGGAATTGGTAGCATTGTATACATAAAATCGACCCTTTCTCTGTTATTTCAAGTTGAATACAGTGCTTTGAGCATGCACCAAAAAACAAACTCTTTTTACCTACCATATCTCTTTTTGTGTTATAAATAGAAGATTGAAGAAGGAACGAATCTCTTTGTTTTTTTATGAGCTACAAAAATGTTTTATATAATTTTTTTAGTTTGATGCATTGTTTTTAAGGTATTCGCAAAAAACCGTTTGAAAAGGTGTTATATTTCAATGAAAATGGCCAATTTTCAACTACGAAAAACTCAAAAAATATTGAGTTTTCGAAAAAAAAAATTATAGAACAGTTTTTGCTTAGAATTGGGTTCTCTAGCAACTTCCGTAGTTGTTTAACCAAAAAATTTTCCACCCCCGAGAAGGGGTGGGAACCGCCCCCAAGACAAAAGCACACATCGGCATAGGGTAGACTTTGAATAAGGAGATATTTTCAGGCTATTCCTAAAATTTCATTAAAATTCATGCAGTAGGATAGAATTCGGAGGTAATAACCTGTTCTGCTCTCATTGACTGCCCTATATAATTGTTTTATTAATATTATCCAGACAAAGCTGCAGTTATTTTCTTCTTCTAATAATACCGTTAATATTTGAAACGGCGTCTTCTTGTTCTTGTGATCATTGGTTCAGTTTGGACTGAATACGCATTTTCTTTTTTATTTTGTGGCTAAGGGCAGTGCTGTTAACTTTAACAAATTTTGCCACTATTTTCTTCAACTTTTTGTCTTCTTCTCTTTCAATCTCAGCCTCGTTGTTGAAATTAAAAGTATGTTCCATGAAGTTATCTTCAAGAGACTCAACATCAGAAACATTACATTCAAATTCCTCGTGGCTGGCTTCTCCAAGATTTTCTCTCTACATATCGGTACCAGACTCATATTGATAGCTTTGGAAAAAACAAATTCCTCATGGCCATCTTCCATTTGGTTTTCACTGCTTTCCTTAGGATCTTCGTTTTTTTGACGAAGCTCATGAGCTTCTAATAAATGGCGTTCAATTTCTTCATCACTAATAATGTCATCCATCTGGGGACACGGATCTTCTTCGTCACTAGACGTCTCTTCCATCTCGGTAGACGGATGGATGGATGGAATAAGTACTTCTGCTTGCAACTTATCATTGTTAATATTTTCCACCTCAGAAGTAGACGGATGGATGGATGGAACTTCTGCTTGCAATTTATCACCATTAAAAGGTTTTGCCTTAGGCCTAGGTGTTGATGATGATAGTATCCTTCTTTTGAATGATCTATATCCAATAGGCTTGATGCGAGAAATATCGCCTAAAAACCCCAAGGAACTCGAGCTGTCGTTGAAATCTGTTTTCTTGTCGGCAGTTGTCAACTCAAAATGGTCGGAATCAGCAGTTTTCTTGTAATGGTTAATTATTTTAGGGTCTCTCCCTCTGACTATGGGTTTAGCGACAACTTCAACACTTTTTACTGTTTTCATTATGGCATTAAATAATAGCGAGTCAACTATAACTTTTGAATTTATACTTTACTTGCAGACTGACACGAAACATCAAAGTTTTTGTACTTATACTTAGATTTACCACTAAAATATATTAAATCTATATCTATTCCAGAGGTTCCAAACTTTTTTCAGCTAAGTATTTGTTGTGTATTATATTTACAACATGAATAACTGTTTAAAATATTACCAAAATTTTTAAGATTATACATTATTTCAATGATTGCAAAAATTTGTAGTAAACAGAGTGAAATAAGCAGTTTATATATCTTTTAATAAAACAGTTTATATTAAGTCCAGTCCTACTTTTTGACAGTCGCTGATTTAATACCCACCTGTGGATTTGATAATCATTTTTTAAGTATCAAATTTTTATTTGCTATATTTAACACAAATACTAAAATTGTCTTACTCTTTTCGGATGAAAGCAATTATTTACTGATTCCTTTGGATTTCCTTCAATAATAACACTGGAAATTGCATAATTAAACCGGATTAACTTTTTGGTTATTATATCTAAAAGGGTTTTGTAAATAAAGCTAAATCTGTCTAATCTTAGAAGATGTAAGCAATTTATTACTGACTTCGCATTAATCTGTGGTTATGCTATATATTTTTTAAGTTACTAAAAATTATATGTTCTATATTGGTCAAAAGACTTTTCGTTAAAATATCTAAAACGGATTTGATATTTTATTTTTGGTTTATTATTTTCTATATTACAAATTTCTCATGCTTAAAAATAGTTCTTTTTGCAAGGTAGATATTGGTCCAGTTCATTGCGTATTTCTTTCGGAATTTTCCACCAATCAGAAGCAATAATGTATTCCAACAAAATTGAAATAATATTCTCTAAATGACTTTTGTTCTGAGATACGGTCACAGGATTAACTCATCTTGGTTTTGATTTTTTTTAATCTTTGGTAATTCTGAAAAACGTCTATCCATTTACCCATTTTGCACTTGACTGAAATTTGTTATAGTATCATTGTTATCGTTAATCCTTGTTGCTCCGATCCATTGGGGGAGGACTTTTTTTATCAGTCCTGTAGGGAGGATTTGTTATCAGCGATCCGTGGGCGGAGGATAGGATCTTCCTAATCCTATATAAGTGGTGGACGATGGGATCTTCCTAATCCTATATAAGTGGCGGCCGATGGGATCTTCCTAAGTGGGCGGAGGATGGGAACTTTCGGGCCGGTCTTACAGACCAGTCCGGAAGTCCGATCCTCCCCCTATTATTACTTATAAATACTATTATTATACCTACTTATAAATAAAAACAAAATGAGAAAGGGTCAGAATTCTAAAAGTTTAAGACGTTTTTCTACATGACAAATATACCTGCCATGAATTAGAAATCTCTTGTAGCCGTAGACACCTAAAATTATTTTAAACCGATCCCGTTAAACAGATGTTGTAATTGAAACGAACGCCGTCGATGCATTATCTACGATGCCTTTATTGATGTCTAAAACCTATTCCCAGAAACCAGTTCAAGTTTCATTGCATCTCTTGCCCGGTCGTCGTGCAAAGTATACTGAACTAATGCGGCGGCTCTGGAATCGAAATCAATAGATTCAGGATACCTTCAGGGCATGCTCCACGAATAAGTCTGATGCCGTAGACGTTTTGTCACTGGTGCGAGGAATAGACGATTGAAACCAATTCCGAGGTACCCGCTCCAGTTCCATCATACATCTCTATTTCAGTGTGCATTCTCAAATATCTTTTCAAAGAACTTGCTTCACGAAACCACTCATCAAATCTCACAGTTGTAAGGCTTTTCTCCAGTGTGCATTCTCAAATGACGTTTAAAATCGAGTGCTCGTGTAAACTGCGTAAAACAAATTTCGCACTGGTAAGTCTTTTCTTCAGTGTGAACTTTCGTATGCGTTTTCAAATGACTTATTCGACTAAACTGTTTAAAAAAAATCTCACACTTGTAAGGCTTTTCTTCAGTGTGAACCATCAAATGTTTTTTCAAATTACTTGTTTGACTTAACTGCTTAAAACAAATTTCGCACTTGTAAGGCTTTTCTGAGAAAAGATACGCAGAAAAAGTAAAATTACAACTGATAGACAAAAAAGAAGAGAGAGATATAGAAAATGAATGGACTATTATTAAAGAAAGTATAAATATTGCAGCAGAAGAAAACGTAGGAGTAATACATAGTAAAAAGAAAACCGAATGGTATAATGAGGCATGCAAAGAAATAATAACAAAAAAATACAGGCTAGATCTAAATGGATTGGAAAAAACAAAATAGAAGATAAAGTGGAATATGAAAATCTAAGAAAATAATAAGAAAAAGCAAACGAGAATGGGTAGACAACAAAATGAGAGAGATCGAACAAGAGGGAGAGAAAAGAAATGCGAAAAACTTCTTAACAAAATTAGGGAAAATAACAAGACATACAAAGGAAAAAATAAACGGAATAAAGAACAACGCAATATAAGCAAGTATGCCTGGAACACTTGAGAGAGCTGTTCACAGAGGCAGAAACAGAGAATCAGGAAATAAATGAAGCTCAAGAAGGAGAAGGAAATATGAGAAACAGAAAAGATGAGACAGACGAACCAGCACATGAAGAACAGGCAAAAACCATAGAACAAAGCCGCAATGGTAAAGTCCCAGGCAAGGATGGGATCAATTTTGAACTCATAAAATACGGAGGAGAAGAACTGAAGAAGAGACTATATCTACTAATTAAGAAAATATAGAAGGATGAAAAAATACCGAAGGAATGGGAAAATGGGCAGATAATCGTAATACATAAGAAGGGAGACCAACAAACGTGCAGAAACTACCGAGAGATCACGTTATTCAGCAAAGCCTATAAAATGTTAACATCGATAATTAATAAACGATTAGCAAAGGTTATGTTATAAGAGAAATAGTCGAACAATATCAGTGTTGGGGCATACATGGAGAGCAGGTAGCGCTACAACCATCCACTCAATTTTAGAAGAAGACGCGGAAGACCTAGATTAAAATGGTTACAGGAAATAAAGGAAGATTTATATAGGGCAGGAATTAGAAACTGGCAGGAAAATACAGAGGATGAAAAGAAATGAAGACCAATAGTCAATAGTATCGAGTAGCAGAATGGGACTGATCCCCCCAAAAAAGATGGATCTAGATAGCTTTTTAGCAGCTCAACCCCACCTGGGGTATTTAGCCATTTTATTATTATTATTGTAGCATTACAAATTTCGCTACAATGTTTTGTTTTAAGAACCCGTCTAAATATCTATTTTTCCAATTTATTTTATGAAGTAATTTACCATCAAAATTCTGAACCGCCCCTGCTTCTGAGTATTAGGGATTATTGCATAACATTTGGAAACGTTAGGAAATTTCCTGTTTATTTGTGTAAACATTTGTTATTCTAGAATGATTCGTTAAAAAAAAGTCCTTGAAAAATTCTACGCATATTTCCTTTTCTTCTGAGCGCGAAGAATCCCTTGTTACTATTGACCTGAATTTTGAAAAATCTTTGAGTTGTCTCGGACGATCTCGAGATGACGAAGAAAGAGGCAGTTCTAAAAACATGTTTGAAATGTAAACATCGACTCCCGTAGAACTCACAGACTCACATAGAACCGCACCTACCGGCTTAAAATTGGTTGTTGTCGTTATGTTAAACTAAGTGAAGGATTTGCAACTTGTCCTGTGAATATTTTGGAGTACTGGTAGAAAATTTCACTCCATTATGTTGGATATTTACGGTGAAAATCGAGTATACAGTATTGTGACGCAGTTATGCCGGTAGAGAAGTGCGCGGATTCTGTCGCATTGTGTAGCTGTTCCTGTTTTTATGATGTTATGGTCCTGTTCCCATATTGAAGTCCTGATTCCCCGATGAGATTTTTGATTTGGTCTCAACTTTGTCCTGTTTCGTTAGAATTGAATGGAAATCCCCCCTGTCTTGGATAGAAAATTTTTGATTAAGTGCGAAGTGTGACATTTAAAAATGTATGATATATTATTGTTTTTGATTAAATTCCAAGTGGATATTAAGTTGGTAAAGATTTTAAATATTTTAATAGTTTGTTTTCAACATGGAAAGTTTTTTGTAAATTAGATAAAATGGCAGTGACATTTGACAGTATAAGTCAAAATTTTGTTTTGGATGCACTGCCCGATAAAATAGAAATTTTATGTATGTATGTAAGAATCATGTGAAATAATAAATCTTTTGTATTTTTGGAAGTCAGAAAAGATTGTAAATTCTTTATTGTCGATGGTAAAGTCATGTAAAGTTATAGTTGTTTTTATTATTCATTTCCTGTTTGAGAACATGTTTATTCTCAAAATAAAAATAAAGTCTAAAGATTTGAATAAACATAGTAGAATGTACCTATTTTTTATTTCTGTAACCTTTTTTTGGAAAATTATTAACCAGATATTAATACAAGTGAAATAAGTTTTAGAGTAAAAAAATAAATGGCATAGAAGCCATAGAATGGTAAAGAGTAGCCCAGTTTGACCCAAACGAGGAATCATAGATGAATGTCCCCCCAATCGGTATCCGTAAGTACAGAATATGTCCAGTAAGTACCCAGTAATGAACCAGAGGATTTATTTCAAACGGCGTCCATTTTTAAATAGTAGAAAAGTCCTCTAGTCTGTGTAAGTATCCTTTGCTTATTTGGTTATGGTAGTTAGTCTTCTTTAAACCCTCTAACCCCCCTAACGATTCCACGACCCGCCACCAACAAAACCTGAGCTGCCGTCATGCAAAGAAGCTTCTACTTTAGCCCATTTAGACCCCCCAGTAATCTTGTAGTTAGTACTATCCCTGTCCCCATCTGAGCAGACATGTAAAAACGCTACATTATTAAGGCTTTTCCCCAGTGTGCACTCTCAAATGACTTTTCAAAACGTCTGCTCGAGTAAACTGCTTATTACAAATTTCACACTTGTGAGGCTATTCTCCAGTGTGCACTCTCAAATGACGTTTAAAATCGAGAGCTCGAGTAACCTGCGTAGAACAAATTTCGCACTGGTAAGTCTTTTCTTCAGTGTGAACTTTCGTATGTGTTTTCAAATGCCTTATTCGACTAAACTGTTTAAAACAAATCTCACACTTGTAAGGCTTTTCTTTAGTGTGAACCATCAAATGCTTTTTCAGATTACTTGTTTGGCTAAATTGCTTAAAACAAATTTCGCACTTGTAAGGTTTTTCTGCAGTGTGAATTTTCGTATGATCATTAAAATTACTCTTACTAGTAAACTGCTTAAAACAAACATCACACTTATAGGGCGTTTCTCCAGTGTGCAATCTCAAATGCTTTTTCAGATTACTTTTTTGGCTAAACTGCTTTAAACAAATTTCACACTTGTGAGGCTTTTCTCCAGTGTGCATTCTCAAATGACCTTTCAAACTAAGTGCTCGAGTAAACGGCTTAAAACAAATTTCGCATTTGTAAAGGTTTTCTCCAGTGTGAACTTTCGTATGTATATTCAAAGAACTTTTATAAGTAAACTCCTTAAAACAAATTTCACATTTATAAGGTGTTTCCCCAGTGTGCAATCTCAAATGTATTTTCAAATCGGGTGCTCTACCAAACGGCTTAAAACAAATATCACACTTGTAAGGCTTTTCCCCAGTATGAACTTTCGTATGTTGATCGAAATTACTTTTATGGGTAAACTGCTTTAAACAAATTTCACACTTGTGACGCTTTTCTCCAGTGTGCACTCTCAAATGACTTTTCAAATCGTGTAATCGAACAAACTGTTTAAAACAAATTTCGCACCCGTAAGGGTTTTCTCCAGTGTGAACTTTCGTATGTCCATCTAAAGAACTTTTATAATTAAACTCCTTAAAACAGATTTCACACTTATAAGGCGTTTCCCCAGTGTGCAATCTCAAATGTATTTTCAAATGAACTTTCTGAGAAAACTTCTTCATACAGATTTCACACTCATAAGGCTTTTTTTCTTCAGTGTGCACTACCAAATGACGTTTCAAACCATGTGCTTTAGTAAACTGCTTAAAACAAATTTCACACTTGTAAAGCTTTTCTGCAGTGTGCGTTTTTAAATGTCGTTTCAAAGAACCTGCCTGGTTAAACTGCTTAAAACAAATTTTACATTTATAAATAAAATTTGTTGATGTTGTCTCTTCAGTGTTTATACTTTGTTGTTCTGTGGTGCATGCAAGTTCAGGTTTCATGATTTCCATGACGTTCTGAGAAATACCTAAAATAAAAATAAAAACTATAAACATATTTTTATGCAGAAACTACAAAGGTAAAAAAAGAGTAATAAAATTTAGTAAGAATGAATAATAAATAAAACTGAAACATACTAAAACACTAGGCATTGATATTATAAAAAAAGATAATAGGATTTTTTTTAGCAAAATGATCTAATGATATTGCTATAGTACACCATATTACTAATATACGAGAATAATGATTGTGTCTACGTGTGTATGATATTGCTATAGTACACCATATTGCTAATATACGAGAATACTGATTGTGCTTACGTTATTGATATAATAACAGATACCTATGTGAGAAACGGAACAATCTCTCCCACAGGTTATAGTTCATATTACAATTATCTCTAAGAGATCTTTTAACAAAAATTTAATTTTTGTGGTACACTGAGCAAGTTAACGGTAGGCAACTTATGGGTACACACAATCTTTAATAAGTCAACGCAGATTATGGCCTACGCTAATGATTTGGATTTGATCGGATGCACCACATGAGGACTTAAAGAGATGGTTTCCACATTCTTAACGCCGGCGCCGGCACAAAATAAATTCCTTCAAAAAAGAGATAGAGCTAGAAACGCTAAACAAAACTTTAGCATAGACAAAGACCATTATAATTTTTGAGGTTGTAAATAAGTTTATCATCTCGGTTCTCACATAACAAGAGATAATGACACATCTGAAGAAGTATAACGCAGGATTCTTCTTCTTAGGGTGCCTGTCCGTTCCGAACGTTGGCGATCATTCTGGCTATGATGACTTTGTTAGTTGCTATACGGAATAGTTGTGTTGAGGTCTTTCTATACCATGTTCTCAGGTTAGCAAGCCAGGATATTCTTCTTCGTCCTGGGGACCTTTTTGCACTGGAGTACTGGAGCACTGGAGTAGCTCGTATCTGCCTTGATTTCTCATTATATGCCCTAAGAACTGCAGCTTACGGCCCTTCACGATGTTGACTAAATCTGCGGTTGTGTTCATCCTCCGTAGTACTTCTTCATTGGTGACTTTGTCTGTCCATGGTATCTTCAGGATCCTTCTGTACAACCATAGCTCAAAAGCTTGAAGTTTCGATAAAGTTTCCGCCTTCAAGGTCCACGTTTCTACTCCGTATAAAAGCACTGAGTACACGTAACATTTAAGGAGCCTTATTTTTGTTTTAAGAGTGACGTCATGGCTCTTGAACACAGAGCTCATAGTCAAGAATGCACTCTTTGCCTTTCCGATGCGACATTTAATCTCTTGAGTATTGTCCCACGACTCATTGATTATAGTGCCCAAATAGTTGTATTGTGAGACACGTTCAATTCTCATTTGGTTCACATACAGATTTACTCCAGTTATGTTTTGCTTGCTGATGATCATTAGCTTGGTTTTGCTGGTGTTTATATCTAGTCCATATATTCTACTGGTTTCAGTTATTTTATTCATTAAGTTTTGCAGCCCTTCTATGGTATTGGAAAACACTATTGTATCATCTGGATATCGCAGGTTACTGAGCTTGACTCCATTTATTGAGATGCCTTCATCAATATCTTTTAGAGCCTCTTCAAAAATGTGCTCTGAGTACAGATTGAATATCAGCGGTGAAATTAAGCATCCCTGTCTCACTCCCCTTAAGATTTTGACCTGATCTGTATATTCTCCATCTATTCGGAGCACTGCTGATTGATTCCAATACAGGTTAGCTATTATTTTCAGGTCTCTTCCGTCAATCCCTGTCCTCTTCAGCACTTCCATCATTTGTTCATGTCGGACTCTATCGAAAGCCTTTTTGTAGTCAATAAGGCATGCAAAAACATCACAGCTGACATCTCTACATTTCTGAAATAACCCCTGCACACCAAATAAAGCCTCCCTCGTACCAACGGCGTTCACAAATCCAAACTGATTGGGCGCAATTTGTTCTTCGCATTTTCGGTAAATTCTATTATGGATGACTTTTAAAAACACAGGATACTGCTAGCAAACAAATGTTATTTTGGACTAAACAAAGAGCTCAAAAAACAGAAATTTAAGGCAAAAACCAAACTAACAATATATAGAACGCTCATCCCGCCAGTGCTGACATATGGGGCAGAAACATGGATCATCTCCAAAACAGATGCAGATCATCTGCCTGTCTTTGAAATTAAGAAGAGTAATGGGCGCAATCTGTGAGAAGGCAATTGGAGAAGGCGATATGACTTTGAATTATATGAGAAGTATAAACAAATAGTAAATAGTGAGATTTAATGGATTTCATTAAAATAAGTAGGCTTAGATGGGCTGGACATATGTCAAGAGCAAATAAAAATTACCAATCCCGACGAACCCTATTAGTAGTACTGGTAGGAAATAGGAGTAGAGGCAGAGCAAGACTGATATGGAGAGACATTGTGGACAAGGAAGCGAGGAAAATTGGCCCAACCAATTGGCAACAGTTGGCGATGAACATAAACGACTGGCGAAATACACTGGGCGAGCTCGAAGCTTAACTAGTAGAAGTATGGTTTTAAAAATATTAAAAGAGGAAATTAAAATGGCATTTAAAACAACACAATAATAAAGCTATACGTCCTGACCAAATCCCTGTAGAAAGCTTACCTAAAATGCATAAAATGGAGAAACCTTAGACATTATAGTAGACTTGTTTAACACAGTCTACAAAACGGGACACATACCGAAACAATAGTTACTCTCCACCTTTTGCGCTATCCTCAAAAATACAAACTCTAAAGACGGCAGTGAATACAGAACAATACCATTAATAACGCCCGATTTCATAATAAAGTTAAAGGAGCCTTTAAATTAAAGGAGGCTTTAACTAATTGATTATGCATTGATTAAAGCCTCCTTTAATTTAAACTCTCCTTTAATTTTATTATAAAATCGGGTGTAAGTCATTTTCTCAAATTATTCTTGAAAATAATACACGGTAGTAAAAATAAAAAACTGGAAGGAGGGATAGATGATAGTCAGTTTGGATTCAGAAACAGACAAGGAACCAGAGAAGCATTATTTGCTTTTAATGTGATAGCTCAAATATTCATGGATATGAATGTGGATGTGCATGTTTGTTACACTGATTTTGTAAAAGCATTTGACACAATAAGACAAAAATTAGTCCAAATTCTACAGACAAAAACATAGACAAAAGAAACTTATGAATCCTAGATAACGAACTCGGTCAGCATTACTATCTGAAAGTGAAGGAATAATAATTAACGTAAGAATATGCAGATGACACCATTATTACGGCAACCTGTGCTGAACAACTCAAATTACTACTAAATAAAACAAACAGTTTCTGTGAAAAATATGGACTAAAAATAAATGAATGGAAATGTGTGGAGAGAAATGATAAATACAAATACCTGGGAAACTGGATTTCAGAAAATAATGATCAAACGATAGAAATAAGGGCCAGGATAGAAATCTTGATGCATTTGAAAAAAATGAAACCAATTCTCTGCAATAAAGACCTTACATTAAAACTGAGAGTAAGAGCTTTTTTATATTGTAATATGGACTTGGCAGCTGGACATTGAAGCAAGAACACATAAATAAGCTACAGTCATTTGAAATGTGGTGTTACAGAAGGATGCTTAGAATGGCATAGATACAGAAGAAAATGAACACGGAAGTATGGCAAGAAATGAGCAAAGAATACGAAATAATAAACACAATAAAAATAAGAAATTAATGAGGCGACAGTATAGTGGAACCCCTATAAGTCGGCATCCGATAACCCGGAAGTCCGGCTAACCCGGAAGTCCGGCTAACCCGGACCGATTTTTGTCAGACAAAAGTGACAAAACAAACATTTTTTCACTTTGACTGAGTTTTTACCAAGAAATAAACAATAATGTATACAACTGTACGTAATTTAGATGTACTGTGTATATTGTTGGTTTGGAAGAAGAACGTCAAAACTCAAAAATTGCCATTGTTGAGGTTTACCCTCTAACCAACTCTAAATGTTCAACTTTATTATGGGAAAAATTGTCAGAAGTTGCACTCATGTAATTACCGCTAGATGGCGACTTATAACAGTTGTGACTTTGTCAAACCCATGCATTACATTTTATGGAAGAGCGTCGCAATATAGTTGTGTTTCAGTTGTTGTGGAAGTTACCACGTGATTTTTGGAGAACAGTGTTACAAGTTAAAAAAAACGTATTTTTTTGGGATTTTGTGTTTAATATTTAATGCAAGACAGTTACATTTCGTGTTAGGTAAGTATTCCTTATAGCTCAGAAAGCCACTGCGCATCCGCTAGAAAAAATATTCCGATTCGGATTTTTTGCACAATCTTACTCAAAAAGGACCCTTTTTAACAAATTTGCATGTTGCCAGGACCAAAAGTGGGTCAAAAATTTTTTAAACGTTTTTTTTTTGTTTTTTTCCTAAAATTATTTTTTTTGCGTGGAACAAAGTTTTTTTTAGGTTTTTTGGATCATTCCAAACAGAAAAGGTCTTTAGTGACTTTTCTCTAAAGTTGATAGTTTTTGACATATAAGCCATTAAAAATTGAAAAATTGCGAAATCGGCCATTTTTAACCCTCAAAAACTATGTGAAAAACTGAAAATTTGAATATTGCCAAGGTAGGTAGATATTTTTTAAACATCGATTAATGAAATCCCGAAGAGTTTTTTGCAATACAATATTCAAAACTCCTTTGTTTTTTAATTGCTAATCAACGTCGTCATTCATCTGGGCGTGATGACGTAATCGATGATTTTTTTAAATGAGAATAGGGGTCGTGTGCTAGCTCATTTGAAAGGTTCTTCAATTTTCTAGTCAGTAATTAAACATTTACATAATTATTTATACAGTATGTCCCTGTAAGTTGTATCCAAATGGAAAACTTTTTTATTATTAATTTTACGAAAAAAAGTTATTCTTTATAAAAAGCTCTGCATGGTCCAAAACCTAAGATTTAACCATCAAATATCAATTTTTTTGAATATTATACGAGGTATGCCAAAAAGTTTGAATTTCACTCAACAGTAAAGTAGCTTTATTTTTCACAATATTGAAAATTGCTATTATGAAATGTTGTTTGGAATTAAAAACTATATTCTAATATGCAATTACATCCTTCTAATTAAAATTTTTTTTTTTGAAAAATTATGGATAACTAAAATTATTTTCAGTTGTGTATCCCGAATAAAGTACGTGCCTCCTAGTGGCGGGATACGGGCAACAATACATTGGCTTATAGGGCAGTCCTTACAGTAGGGGTCCTGGCCTATACAGAAAAATGCAGGCGGGTATGAGGTAATACTGCACTTTGGTTGCATTGGTGGTGTATTGGCTAAACGTGCGGGGCAGGGTATGGTGCTGATAGAAAAGGCATTCAGGCATCAAATATCCAAACAAAATCTTTTCAGGCCACAATAATGAAAAGACCTTCTCCAATGATATAAAAAAAAAACTTATACTAAAATGATGGCATCTCCTGAGGTAAAATGTGCCGGAAGTAAAATGAGCCTCCGTTCGGATTTCCGGGTGAGGACTATCTCAGGGGGAACACCATTGCAGGTTAGAAAAATCAGGATAGGGGCGTGGAATCTTGGTAGTCTTACAGGTAAGAGTCTGGAGTTAGTGGATGCGCTCAAACGAAGAAGAGTTCAAATTGCTTGTATTCAAGAAACTAGGTGGAAAGGACAAAGGGCGAAAGAACTAGGTGAAGGATACAAATTGTGGTATGTAGGGAGTAGTAACACTAGAAATGGAGTTGGTATAATTGCTGATAGTGAAATGAAAGAAAACGTAGTAGAAGTTGTAAGAACGAGTGATAGAATGATGTCAGTGAAATTTGTAATTGATAAAGAGGTATTGAATGTTGTGTGTGTATGCTCCCCAAACAGATCTGGGTGAGAATGAAAAAAGAGCTTTCTATGATCAATTAGGAGACGTACTGAGTGATATTCCAGCAGAGGAAAAAGTTATAATAGGAGGTGATTTCAATGCACATGTGGGCCAAACCAAGACAGGATATGAAACAATACCTGGGGGATTAGGCTTTGGAACTAGAAATGAAGCTGGAGATGACATGCTTGAATTAGCAACAGCATTGGATATGGCGATTGTTAACACATTCTTTAAAAAGAGAGAAACTCAACTTATTACCTACAAAAGTGGACAACATCAATCCCAAATAGACTACTTCATGATAAGGAAAGAAGACATACGTGAATGCAAGGACTATAAGGTAATAGTTAGTGAGACAGTAAGTCAACAACATAAGCTGCTTGTTCTGGACATCGAAGTAAAAAGCGAAACTAAACAAAAATATCGGAGAGGACCACAAAAAATTAAGTGGTGGCTGCTGAAAGATGAGAAAGAAGGTCTATTCGGGAGAAGAATAGTAGAAAAAATATGTTGGAACATGAAAGGAAGCCCTAATACAATTTGGAGAAAAATGGCCAGTAGTATTAGAGAGACGGCTATTGAAATACTCGGGAAAACGTCAGGAAAGAAGTTTGAGGATAAAGAGACTTGGTGGTGGTCAAACGAAGTACAAGGAAAAATAAAAGAGAAGAGAAAATTATATAAAAAGTGGCAAGAAACCAGATCCGACACAGATCTTCAAAACTATATGGTGGCGAAAAAGGAAGCGAAAGTAGCAGTAGCAAAAGCCAAAGCAGAAGCGTATTCAAACCTATACGATCAACTTGATACCAGGGAAGGCGAAACGAAGATATATAAAATAGCTAAACAGAGAGCAAAGAAAGCAAAAGATTTTAATCAGATTAGATGTATCCGAGATGAATATAATAAAATACTAGTTCACCACGAAAGGGATGTCAAACAGAGATAGAGAAAGTACTTTGACAGCTTATTAAATGAAGAATTTGACAGACAGCCTGTAGAGTCAACGGAGACAGTAGCAGCAATGGTCACCAAAATAACCAACGAGGAAGTGGCTCAAGCGTTTCAAAAAATAAAGAAAGGAAAAGCGGTAGGACCAGATGATATTCCTGGGGAAGTATGGAGAGCATTGGGGGAGACAGGAACAAGGTGGCTAGCAGGTCTATTTAATAGAATTATGGAAGTCGGACAAATGCCAGACGAATGGAGAAGCAGTATACTGGTACCTGTTTACAAAAACAAGGGAGATATACAACAATGTACAAAGCACAGGGCTATAAAACTGCTTAGCCACACCATGAAAATATAGGAAAGAGTAATTGATAGACGGATACGTGAAGAGACCGAAATATCCGAGAATCAATTTGGCTTTATGCAGGGTAGATCAACAACAGATGCAATTTTCATTATAAGGCAGTTGATGGAAAAATACAGGTGTAAAGAAACAAACGCTCATATGGTATTCATTGATCTTGAGAAAGCATATGATAGAGTTCCTCGAGAGATTCTGTGGTGGGCTCTCAATAAGAAAGGAGTCCCTGGTGAATATGTAAAGATTGTGAGGGATATGTATGAGGGAGTAACGACTAGTGTTAGGACAAGTGTGGGAGAGACTGATAAATTTCATGTGAAAGTAGGATTGCACCAAGGCTCTGTGCTTAGTCCGTATTTATTCTCATTAGTTTTGGACCAGATAACAGCGAAACTACAGGGTAACATCCCATGGTGCTTAATGTATGCTGATGATGTCGTGTTAGTAGGAAATAGTGAAGAACAAAAACTGGAACAGTGGAGACAAGCTCTGGAGGAAAAAGGTTTAAAACTTAGTAGGACCAAAAAAAACAGAGTATTTGGAATGTTCATTTAAAGATGGAGCTACTACAAATAAAATGGTATCTTTGGATGGTGAAATGATTGTGAAAAGCAATAATTTTAAGTACCTAGGATCGGTATTACAGAGTAATGGAGAAATAGATGGAGATGCATGCAGTAGAATTAGGGCTGGATGGATGAAGTGGAAAGAAGCGAGTGGTGTGTTGTGTTACAGAAAAATTCCAATGAAGCTGAAGGGAAAATTCTATAAAACAGCCATAAGACCGGCTATGATGTACGGAACTGAATGTTGGGCAGTGAAAAAGAAAGAGGAACAACGAATGCATGTGGCGGAAATGAGAATGCTTAGATGGATGAGTGGAGTGACAAAGAAGGATAAAATTAGAAATGAGTATATTAGGGGAAGTCTAGGTGTGGCACCAATTGATGCCAAAATGAGAGAGCATAGGTTAAGATGGTTTGGTCATGTTCAACGTCGAGACGTTAATCACCCAATACGAAGAATAGCTGAAGTGCAGATTCCTGGAAGGAGTAGGAGAGGAAGACCAAAGAAGACCTGGGGGGAGACGATAAGGCAGGACATGTTGGTAAAGGGGATTAACATTGATATGACCCAAGATAGAATTGTGTGGAGAAATGCAATTACGGAAGCCGACCCCGCATAGGGATAAGGCAAAGAGAATGATGATGAACATTATTTTCAGTTGTTTCAATTCTGATAACTCTTTTATTATTAATTTTATGAACAAAAGTGATTCTTAATAAAAAGTTCTGGATGGTCTAAAACCTAAAATACAACCATCTTATATCAAATTTTATCAATTTTCTTCGAGGTATGTCAAAAAAGATAAATTTAGATCAAAAGTAAAGTACCTTTATAGTTCAGAATATTTCAATTAGAAGGATGTAATTACATACTGAAACATAGTTTTTAATTCTAAATAACTTTTCATAATAACAATTTTCGACGTTGTGAAAAATAAACGTATTTTACTCTTGAGCGAAATTCATAATTTTTGACATACCTCGTATAAAATTCATAAAATTTGACATAAGATGGTTGTATTTTAGGTTTTAGACCATGCAGAACTTTTTATTAGGAATCACTTTTTTTTCATAAAAATAGTAATAAAAGAGTTATCTGAATTGAAATAACTGAAAATAATGTTAGTTATCCATCATTTTCCAAAAAAAAAAAAAAAATTTCAATTAGATGGATGTAATTGCATACTAGAATATAGTTTTTTATTCCAAACAACTTTTCATAATAGAAATTTTCAATATTGTGAAAAATAAAGCTACTTTACTCTTGAGTGAATCAATAAAAATAAGTTCCTACATATTTTTAGTACTTCTCACCTTTATCTTCAACTTTATTAATGAAGTCTTTAAGATCAGGGGATGTAAATAGCTGACTCTCCATATATCCTGGACAATCCTCTGCAAACTCTTCCTTAATTTCAGCATTTAGTCCCATCTCTAATAAATACAAATACATCACATTATTTCACACTAATTTTTACTACTTATCTTATAGTCTAACAAACTATATAAGTGAGTAATGAATATTCAGCTCACTGGTGTGCTATTATACCGCAGTGTGAAATTCCATCAATAAGAGATTTAAATAAACCATAAAGACTCCAGGTACTGATTTAAAGTAGGTAGGTACTTTAATTGCTTGTCACGTCGGTTTCTTCTTATTCTACTAAAATCAGGTAAGACTCGTTAGTCTCTGGCACTGGGTCATAAGGCCTTTGTACCATACCACGGGTTCTTCCTTAACCTTTAATTAGTTCTGTGGCCTCAACAAAGGCCAAAAGTTTTCTTATTGATAGTTTTAGGAACTCTTCTGGTTCAAACCTCTGTTGACCAGTGAATTCCTGTCTTATATCACTTAGCACACTGCAATAGCATAGTATGCATTCTTCCATTTCGCACTTTATGTACCAGAGTTCATTCACCTTACCTAGTTTGTATAGGTGGTTTTTAAACGACAATGTCCAGTCACCATTTCAGTGACTCTTTTGATCTCTCGTTTATTGAAGTTCATCAAACTGTTCAAGTTCAGAGTTTTTTTATCAATATTCTTGATTTTCTTTTTAGTCGGATTTGTCTTTGAGTGGCTCTCCATTTCTTCTGATGATTTCTTCAGCCATTTCTGAACCTCGTTTTTGTTAGCATCTTTAGTGACACCACATAAAGGTTCTGAGACTTCAAAAGTTTCTCTCGAGCCTTGTTTTGCCAATATGCCTCGTTCGTTCCCATGCACCCTTTCATGACCCAGCATCCATATTAACCCTTTCAGCACCAGTGGACGTATGACGTACGTCCACTTACTATACTTCAGGACGTACGAAGTACATCAAATTTATTTTATTACGTTTGAACTGTTTTATTTTGGATTTTTGCTTACACTGAAAAAAACGTTTCAAAATAAATAAATAAATACATAAATAAATATTGAAAATTAGTATCTGTCTTCAATTATTTAGTTTAGTCACAGTTTAGTATATCCTGGGTCGACCCCTTTTCAAACAAACAATTTTGTCCAAATATTAGATAGGTAGAAAAATATGCGAACTTTATATTTAGTAATAGTTAATCAGAAGTAGTTAGTAAGATGAAAGATATTTTCTTTAACAGGATTTTGTTTTGTAAATAAAATTTGCTATTTCAGTGGCTGATGGTGATAATCCCTTAAAGAAACGTCAACCTCACCACCCACAAAATATAAAAAGTATCGAAAACCTCCACTTTTTACCCTCCGTAACTCTGGAACCGTTGATTTTATAACAATTGAAGAGTACAGGGGAAAAACAAGGAATGTCACATTTTATACAATACATATTGAGATAAACACCAATAAAGGTTTAATTCTTATGATACCTAAAAACTACTTAGGAGATTCTTAGCAGAATTCTAGCAATTCTTATGCTATAATCTTAATATAATATGAATCTATATTAGCTTATTAATTTAATAATGTACCAAAAAACTGTTCCTTATTTTTGTTCAGTGGCGTGCGGACAATCCTGATCCTTCGCCTGGATACAAATTCTTAGAAAATTTATATTGACTGATATTTCTGTGTATTGTCCTAAATCGATAGCCTAGTCGATAGTACTCAGTTTTTGCTACCACATGGCGAGAAAACCCAAAATTAATGAAAAAGTGACATTCCTTGTTTTTCCCCTGTACTCTTCAATTATGCATAGGATCTTTTTTGTTTTAAATTTTATGTAGAACATTGTTTACGCTAAAGCGTAGTTTTAGAAATATTGACAAAAAACGTAAAAACAAACTACTAATTTACCGACTTTTCCCCCATCTCCCCCCTAAAGCGGACGCTCAAAATGGTGTAACTTTTTACTGAACAATATGTGGACCATATAGAACAATTTGGTGTTGGAGGAAAAATTTTACTTTGGATGTCTGGGTTGGGCCTCTTTTTGGACCAACAGGGAACTTGCATAAAATTTAAAATTGGAAAAAAATGTTATAAATCACAACAGAACATGATTTAAAACATGTATCAATGATAAAAAAGTTTTGTTTGTCTTTCGTTTTTCCCCTAAAGACGATTAAAAATTCAAATTATTCCAGCCAGCAAAAAACGCGTCGTGACGTCATATGGTTTTGCATTTACGTTTTACACCAAAAAGTAAACAAAATTAATTAGACATTATAAACGTCAGTAAAAAATACAGTTATGTGACGTTAAAAGTGTTTTTGTTCGTTTGAACTATTCATAGAAAATTTTTACTTTTACAAAATGGTTTTATTTTCAATAGTAAACCTTCTTTTCTTTCCTTCAAAAACTGTATCAAACTCCAATCTCAACAAACTGGTATATATTATTACAACGACATACGATAAATGTCATTAGAATATAAATATTTTTCCTTTATTACCCTACGACGAGCTGGCCAAATACCCAAGTAGGTGGAGGCCAATAAACTAAAGAAGGAAAAGAAGAATATACCTAAATATAACGCTGTGTCTAGGTCTTAGACAAGGAAAGAGAGAGGACGAGTAATCCTATGAGCAAAAGTGAAGCCAAACCGACACCAGAGATTTTGATCATCGACGTATCTTTGGGGTATTGTTATGCATTGAGTATTTAAAATAAAAACATGAAATGTATTTAAAATGAAGAATTTGTGTACGGTAAATATTTTATTAAGTTGCTCATATTACGTACATATGTTTCAATACATACATATGTTTTTATTACGAATTTTAGATGATGATTTACTTTATTTTTTATGAAATTTTAACCTTCAACGAACACCCACCACTGGCAACCCATTGTTATTTTTGACGTGACCGCCATGTTTTTGGTGACAAACAAACCAAAAACTGGCTTCACTTTTGGAACGTGTGTGTTAAATGAGTGTTACCCGTCCTCTCTTTTTTCCTTGTCTAAGGTCTAGGTACACGCTAACGTGTACGCAATTAAAAAAGTAAGTGTCAGAGTGTTGGAATTTGTTTAATTGCGTTGTGTTTATACTTTAATTTAAATATTGATTAGTAAAGAGATTTCTTATTTTTTATTTGTTTAGTGTTTGTTTTTAAATTAACTATGCAGTGTGGACAATTATTTAGTTGTTTTAATGAGTTTAACAACATTTTAAAACAGTATGAAAAAGTTGAGAGACTACAAATTAATATATATTTTTTTAGATATAAGTGAAATACAGTATTTAGTATTACAATATAGTACAATATGTTACAATTTAGTATATACAATATTTAGTATTACCGTCCAAAATTAAAATAAAAGGAAGACCTAAAGCTTTCACAATAATAATTAACTTTTTATGAAGCTATTTCCTTGTGGCATTTTTGTAATCAACTAAGTATTCTAAATGGGAACTAAGCCACAATTTAACTAAAAAAATGATGTTATTAACGTTTCAACGTCTAAATCGGACGTCGTTGTCAAAATACAAAATATTATTAAATTAAACAAAAATGTTCTTGCTTAGTAAAAAATTCTTTCTAATAATTTATTTAATCTGACTCATTTTTGTATTTTGACAATGACATCCGATTTGGACGTCGAAACGTTAATAAAATCTTTTTTAGTTAAATTGTGGCTCATTTCCCATTTAGAATAGTTGATTATAATAATTAACTTACGTATAAAAATTATCTTAGCAATATTTTGTACGTGTCATGTCAACTAAATACATATATTTATTTTGCTAACCTAAGGGCCGGTTGTTCGAACGCTAATCAACAATGATCACTATCAAATATTTAATTACTGTCACAACTGTCAATGTCAACTTTGGTTGGGTTGCTGAAAACATAATTGATTATAATTATGAGATTAGTTAATTAATTAACATAACAATTATTAACATAATTGATTAAGTAATTTCATAATTGTACTCAATAATTATGTTTTCAGCAACAAAATCAAAGTTGACATTGACAGTTGTGACAGTAATTAAATATTTGATAATGATCATTTTTGATTAGCGTTCGAACAACCGGCCCTTAATAATATATACTTTTATTATATACATTGATTTATTACAATTAAGTTTGAAACATCTGAATAGTTGTGCTTCCCTTCCCTTAACAAATATTTTTCTATCAAACAAACACTAAAGATATCAAAATAGCATGTATTTACCAAAATATACAGTCACTGCGTACGTTAAATAATGACGTCACTGGCTTGATGAAGTTTAATTCGCGTGTATGTACCTAACTTTTTTATTTGCGTACATGTTAGGGAGCGTTCAAGTATTACGTAACGCAGTTTGGGGGGAGGGGGGTCTTGTAAAACGTTACGGCGCGTTACATGGGGGGAGGGGGGTTCGAACAGCGCGTTACGTAACATTCTTTTTTAAATTAAATAAAAAAAACTACATAATTTTTTTATGTTTTACATAGACCCCTAAATTGTATTATGTTGCACCCTCAATTTTTCAGCAGACCTACTGATTTGAGCTTCGATCTACTGAAAACTGTATAAAACCTACCGATTTAAACTCCAATCTTCTTATCTACTGAAAACTATAAAATGTACCGAAAAATCTAAAAAAATTCATTGCTCAAATATAAACCATTTCTCATTCTTATACAATCCAAAGCCCAACATCCAACAGCGCATTCTTCTTTCGTTTCACTTCACCTAAATTATATTTGATGGTAAAGTTAGCGACATAGGATTTCATAATAAATGATGTCAAGTGCCTTTACAAGGGACTCTTTCCTTGAGAATTGTTTTGTTTTGAATAGACCATGTGTCATTATGTTTCCAATATCCGGAACTGTTCGCTCGGAGTTATTTATGAGTTTACGGTTTATCTGATGAATAGATAGGTAGGTACTTTATATTTTTGGTAAACATGAAATGGGTAATTTTTGTCTTTTCTTATATTCTGTTTCCAATTTCCAATAACTGCAGAGCGTGTTTTGTTAAGTTGTGGTATTTAGACTTTGCGGTGCTCATTTTAAAAATTAAATATCAGATAAGCAGTACTTTGTTTTTAATTTATTAATTAGAAATGATTAATAATTAATTTCTATAATTTATATTTTTGTTGGGAATAAGCACTGAAGCAAATAAGATGAGTTTATTTTGAAGTAAAATAAATAAATAAATAATAAAACGTTAAAATAAACTTATTTTACAGTAAAGTTGTAGCTTTTTTGCAGTATTTTAGTAATTATAACTAAAGTATTATGAAGGTTGTAAAAATATGAGTTTATTTGGCCGCGTGCGTAATATAAAGGTGGTCGTTGATACCAGTTCATAAGTAAGGGAATCTACATAAATATTGGTTTGGACAATTTTTAAACTGGCCGTTAGTATAGAAACTGGGCGTTAGTAAAGGTGGCCGATTTTAACAGGTGACCGTTAACACAGGTTAACACAGGGTATTATACATGGTTTAAAAAATCTACTGATTGCTACTGATATTTTGAAAGCAAATCTACTGAAGAAATCAAAACTGACCTGGCAACCCTGCCCTCACGCTCCACTCATGTTCCGACAACAGGACAATGGTATTCAAGTGAAAAAATCTTAAAATTTGTGAAGCACTGTAACATGTGTTTGCAATAATTAGCTAGACCTTTCTCCACAACAAAAGATGAAAAGATACATATGGGATTAAGAGGTTGCAGGGGGAACTACATGCTCATAAATCATGTATGTTTTCTGAAGTCCATAACATGCAGTATCGTTTTCAGCAGTAGGTATTCATTAATGTTTTAAATACGCAAATTTTCAAATTATTTAAAAATGTCTTTAAATAAAAAGCATTAAATACAAAACCCACTATATTGATACTTTAGTTTAGAAAATTGATAGATATTTTACAAAATAATACCCTTATTTAAAGTGTGATTCCTGAATTATTAATTTCAAAGATTTATGTCATTAACATCTTGACGAAAATTATACATAATTTCAAAATTTCACCTTGCATTATTCATAATAGACCCTACATAATACACACTTTTGAGATGAGGTTGTTAAGCAGCTTCTAAAAACAAAAATATACGGGGTGTTTTATTAAAATTAAAGATAATAGACTACGCTAGGTTTGCATGAATCACCCTGTACATTTAAATTTATGTTTAAAAAGCACACATTTTTATATACACTGTGTCCGTAAAGTATGGAACAAATTCTTTTTTAGCTAAACAGAGCATTTTAAGAAATAATCCTGAAACACGTCGATTTTTGATTTTAATTTACCGTATTTTAAAACAATATTCTAATATACAGGGTGAATTACTTTCGACTAATGACGTCACCGTCATTTTTTTTAAATGGAACACCCCCATTTTGTCTCAATTTTCGGATTACTCTAGCTGAGCTGATTCCAAAAATGTATCACATGTTAATTCAAATTGGTACAGGGTGGACAAAAATACAATAGATTTGTGTGTGTTCATACAGTAACGCGTTAGTTAAATTAACAATATTTTCAAAAATACTTATTTTATTTTTGATATTTTAATTATATTTTAATTTTAATTAATTTTTGATATTGTTTAGTTGAATATTTTAATTTAATATCAAAAATTAATTAAACTTTAATAATATGAGCATACACAAAACTATTGTATTTTTGTGCACCCTGTACCAATTTGAATCAATATGTGATACATTTTTGGAATCAGCTCAGCTAGAGTAATCCGAAAATTGAGACAAAATGGGGGTGTTATATTTAAAAAAAATGACGGTGACGTCATTACTCGAAAGTAATTCACCCTGTATATTAGAATATTATTTTAAAACACCGTAAATTAAAATCAAAAATCGACGTGTTTCAGGATTATTTCTTAAAATGCTCTGTTTAGCTAAAAAAGAATTTGTTCCATACTTTACGGACACAGTGTATATGAAAATCTATGGGTCTCAGCGTTTTTTAAAATTATTTAAAACAAGGACAGAAATAATTTTATTCCATAAGTGCCTTCTTATTATATTATATATATACACGGTGTTTCAGAAAAAGGTAACACAATCTCTAGGATAGGTGAAAAATTAAAAAATAATTGGGGTTTGCTTACTAAATAATTTTTGTAACGGCATGCGTTTTCACAATACAGGGCGTCAAAGAACAAAAAGTTTTACACATTTTTTTCACCATTTTTCCGAAACTACTGGTAACATCATATATTATTCGTTATACAAAAATTTTTATGAAGCAAAATAAAATGTTGAAATAACAAATATTTTATTTTATTTTAAGCTTTTATTAAAAAAGATAAAATAGAAGAATGCATGAGAAGAACAATAAAGAATGAAGCCAAAAATGTATTTAAGGATATGGGGCCAAGTAGGGAAAATGTAAATTTAAATGTAAAATTAATAACAGAAGATTATTATTGTAAGTTTTGAACATATTTCATGTCATGGGACATGAAATTACGATTGGCAGGGATAACCAGACACATGAACTGAATAGAAGAATCATTCTTGGGTGGGCAGCATTTGGAAAACTGAGAAAAACTTTTAAAAGTGAGTTGCCCACATGCCTAAAGAGAAAGGCATTTGATCAGTGCGTCCTCCCAGTCTTGACGTACGGATCAGAAACACTTACCTTAACTAAAGCCTCAGCTACCAAACTAAGAGTAACGCAGAGAAGAATGGAGCGGTCAATGTTAGGAATAACTCTGCAAGACAAAATCAAAATCGAAGAAATCAGGAGAAGAACAAAGGTGACTGACGTCATCGAAAGGCTAGTCAGGTTGAAGTGGAGATGGGCAGGACACATTGCCAGAATGACAGATGTGCGACGGACAAAAAGGTTATTGGAATGGAGGTCAAGAGAAGACAACAGAAACGTCGGTCGACCGCCTACAATACAAGATGGACTGACGACTTAAGAAAGCTAAATAAAAACTGGATGAGAGCGGCGCAGGATAGACGTGTTTGGAAACTAGGGGAGGAGGCCTATGTTCAGCAGTGGACATTTAAGGCTGAATAATGATTGTAAACTTTTATTATTACCTCAAATGCGATTAAAATAACAAAGTTCTTTTACCGAGTTTCCAGTACTTTTCGCAACCTCGTTTTCCATTTAGGTTCAAATGGCCACTTGGGTGTTACGTAACGTTTAGGTAGGGGGAGGGGGTACAGAAAAACGTTACGGTGCGTTACATAGGGGGGAGGGGGGTCAAAAATCTTCAAAAATTGCGTTACGTAATACTTGAACGCTCCCTTAGCGTTTACCTAGACACAGCGAAATATAACCATAATAATAACTAATGTAAAACTAGGTGACGTCATGGGCCGTTTGAACTACTTTAAAATACCGAAGACTTTAAATTTGTACTTCTAAGTTATTATGGGTTTTGAAGCGTGAAATTTTGGAAATCTCATTTTTATACAAAACTGAACATTATGTAATAAAAAAAAATGTGCAAGTTCCCTATTATACTATACTACCTCCGTAACTTTGGAACTGTTCATTTTAGAAGGATTATGCATATGGCCTTTTTTATTTCAAATTTAATGTAGAACATTTTTGTATAGAAGGTTGTTCATGCTAAACCACATAGTTATAGAAATATTGACGAAAAACGTAAAAAACTACGAATTTACCAATTTTCCCCCCTCTCCCCCAAACCCAACGCTCAAAATGGTGTGACTTTTTCCTGAACATTATATGGATCATATAGAACAATTTAGTGTTGGAGGATAACTTTCGCTTTGGATGTCTGGGTTATGCCATCTTTTGAATCAATTGTATCATACTATTATAAAACAATACGCCACTGAATCTCTAATCCAAATAAGTAAAAAGTGTGGGAAATCCTGGAGAATCCTGTACAGGTGCCATCTATCCGTGAGAAAAATTTGGCACAAATTAGTACATTTGATTGCGTCTCTTTATACTTTTCACTCAACGGTATCATGCATTTTCATAGAAAATATCTTTTTTTGTACAAGTTATTACATTTTTCAGTGTAGGTTTGTTCCTATGACATACACTGTACTGCCGTTGGTATATAAGCATGGAAACTTAGGCTGTATGTCCAAACTTAAAATGGCTGGGATTATTTACCTCAACAAAATTAGTAGCCGGGGGTGAAAGGGTTAAAGTGTCTTTAATTTTTTTATTGTCTTTTGTCAGGTTGTTGAGATCTTTGCAGTTTCTTATAAAAATAAGTTCTCCCTACATATTTTTTATTACTTTTCTCACCTGAGTTATCTTCATCTATTTTATTAATGAAGTCTTTAAGATTTGGGGATGTAAATAGCTGATTCTCCATGTACCCTTGACAACTGTCTGCAAACTCTTCCTTAATTTCAGCTTTTGGTCCCATTTCTAATAAATACAAATTATATCACATTATATTTTTAACACTAATTTTTACTACTTATCTTACCTGAGTTATCTACTAGTTCATTTTTGTAGTTTTCCATATCCATGGATCTGGACAGCTGGCTCTCTATATTTTTTTGGTTATTTTCAACTTCAACATACTGTTCCTTAATTTCAACTTTAAATTGCATAGCTATAAATAAACTGAATGAATATATTGGAAATATACAAAAACATTTTACAGTTGATTCAGTGTTAATCCCAGTTAATCCTGTAGTTAAATGTGTTACAAATTGTTTTGTTTACAAAATGAAATCCAGTATGGTGATAGATAGATTATAGATGTCAAGTTGACATTTATCAGTCAACGAATATACAGGGTGAGTCACCACTAACGCGACGAAAGATTACAGGGAAATGGTAATAAAATATTTGAAAAAAATTGAAATTGAATAGTTTGTAAATTGATAAGAGCTACATTTTACAATTATTTTGAAATATACAGGGTGTCCCAATAAATGGTGGTGTATCAAAGTTATATTTTTTCTTATGGAACACCCTGTATTTTATTAAATTTTTTAATTGTCCGCAAAAAATAAGGTATAGTTTCATAAGGCTTCCCTATACCTATGTACAGAGTGTTCTGATTTATGTTGACTTTTGTTAAAATGTAAAGTTTTAAAAGAAGGCTTAAGTTGGATTTATAGTTTGACGTAGCGTAGACGTAGACGCAACGGAGACGCACTGGAAAAGATCAACACCGAATTTTGTGTACTCGTGTTTATAAATGAACGCAAGCACCTGACGGAACGTAAGAGAAACGTAACGTAACGGAAGAGATGACCAACTTTCATCTTTTACAGTGCGTTTCTTCCGTCTAGCCAATCATAAGGCAGAATTTTGTTCTGTCACTCAAAGTGGACCCGCCCCCTCATCCCTTGTGTAAAAAGTTGTTTGTCAACATATTCGAATTTTGTTAATTATTTGTTAATACAATGGATGTTAAGTTATTAATTTAATAAAAATATATCATAGAGTCATTTCAATATTTCAGATAAATATGAGTTGTTTATTAGCCTAATTCGTGGTTATCCACACATATTATACGATAGGTAAATCCAATAAACAGTTTAAAGTTTAAAGACCAGGAAATGAAACAAAATAGTTGGAAATCCCACGGCATGCGGCACCAAAGAGCATACTTTCGTTTATTTCCTAATCGATGTAACACACAATCACAAAACAGATAAATATTATAATAAATAATAGTATAAGTATAAATAAATAAACACAAAGTTTGTTTACTGCATAGAGTTATATATTAGCATATATATGTTAATATATACCTCTATGGTTTACTGTTCGTATAATTTATAGGCTATGTTGTTGAATTAGAATTAAGTCATTGTTTACTCTTTCTACTCATGCGCAAAAATTCCGCTACGTCTACGTCGATCTATAAATTGACATAATATATTCTTCCGTCTCCAGTCCGTTTCTTACGTCTATCTTGCGTCTACGTCTACGCTACGTCAAACTATAAATCCAACTTTATTATTCTCAAGTTCTTTACGAAATTATAAAAACATTACTTTTACATCAGTCAAACGAGTGTATGTAGAATACATAAGAAAAACCACTATCATCCGTATAAAACTCAACTACACCAGCATTATACAGAACAGAAACGTTTAACTTTTCGTTTATAGACTAAAGAATTTGGAGAAGATCCTGATTTTTTTTAAGAATGTATTGTGTACAGACGAATCTACCTACTTTTCATAATAATCGTCTTATTAATAGACATAGCTTTCATTTTATTATGATAGAGTAAACAAACATTTTACTGTTGATCACCAACACCGATGAAGTGTTAATGTTTGGGGCAGTATTCTGAGCGAGTACGTTATTGATCCATATTTTTTTGACGAAAATCTGAATAGAGCAGCTTTTTAAATTTCTTAAAACAAGTTTTTTGGACCCTTCTTAAAACCTTCCACTTAGCGTGCGAACAAAAATGTGGCTCCAATTGGACGGAGCTCCTGCTTATTTTTGACGTGATGTTAAGAACAACATCAACATAAAATTTAGAAATAAATGGATAGATAGATTCGGTCCATATATCTGGCCACCTAGGTCACCAGGATTGACCAAGATGATTTTTTTTAAATGGGGTTATATTAAAAATATTGTAAATGCTACACTTCGTACCCTACTATTTAGTTCGAAATTAAGAATTTCGAACACGTTTGCGTCTATAACTCCAGCTATGTTAAATAATGTAAACAAATCATTTAAAATCGCTTGTTGTAGAAAACATTTTGAACATGTATTACATAACTGATAATTTTTTACTTAAGTTGTGGTTCATTTTGTATTTAATTATTTTCTTAATATTATTATTAATATCGAAAAAATGTATTTTACAAATCAGCAAATAAAAATAGAACTACATATTGATTTACACCTACACTCTATAACAACTATGCCAAGATGATGGGTTTAAAAATCAAGAGTGACTATAAAAAAAGAATGTGTATGTACTTTGTACGCACGTAAGAAGTTATACTTCTATTATATGATTTAAACAAAATTAATATACTTTTATTTATATTTTATTTAAATATTAAACTAATTTATACTTACTACTTCTCAAACATTTTTATTAAAACATTGCCAAAAATTAAAATAATAAAAGAATAAAACACACACAAACACATTAAAAATGCCACAAATGATTTCTGAACATTAACCCTGGAAGCTCACACTTGGGTGTGAGATACCCATCGCGACACTTAACTGCATGTAGCTTGCGCAGCTTCATTTCAATGGTAATGCTGCTTTATGTAAATTCAGTCTCTAGTCTGCCAAGGACGGGTATGTAGTTGCGGTCTCATTTGAGCAATATTTCCAATCACGAGAATTTATTGAATACAGGCTAGGGTATGTAGCACCCATGTGTGAGGTTTGCGATCAAGTGTGCGTTCAAGTTAATGACCTAACAACACAACATCCCACAAATTTAGTAAAGAAAACTAGGTGTTATCTCTGCAAATGCAAAGATGGAAAAGCAAAGCGTGCATGCTCGGCTTGCTATAAAGCATAATGCATGGAGCATATAGCCACACTGTCTTATGAATGTAGTTACTAAAATGAGTGAAACTGAAATACCTGGCTAAGAATGAATATGAGTTCTATAATCAAAAGGTGTTATATTTTAGTTGAAAAGACCATTTTGTTGTTAAATTAAATTAAAATATTTTGAATTATGTTTCCGGTTTTTTAGAAAATGTTTTTTAATTATTTTTAGGTATTTTTAATATTTTGTTCTTTTGTGTTACTATAATTAATAGGGAGAAAATAAAATTATTGATTTAATTATTCGTATGTATTCATTAGTGATTATAGAGTCTCTGGAAATCATAAAATATTTACTTTTTTTTATTTCTTCACAAAAAATTATTGAGTATCTGACACCCATGTGTGCGGTTTATGTAAAAAAATAGGTGTGATCTTCCAGGGTTAATTGTCGGAATTTTTTTAACTAAATACGTATTTTCTGAAAATAAAATTATATAATAAATATACTTACAATCATAAAATGTATAAAAAAAAATAAAAAAAATAAAAGTTTTTATTGGGATTCGAACCAGCTATCAGCGCGGTTGGTATATTGGGGTTCATTCGCCTTAAACGCTTCGCCACGGAGGCAATGTGTCATTATGTGCGAAGATCGACTAACTAAACGGATTAAGCTTTTGACATTTTTGAATTAAATTAAATTATTTTGATTTTGAATTGAAATGATTTAGAATTGAAAAAATACAACAAAACAAAGAGTAAGAAAACAATATATTAGGTGAACATTGATAGAAATTTTGATGGTAATCAAATTATGTAAATAAAAGTATTACATACTATGTATTTTGGTAGGTTCAAATAGGTAGGTACCTATGATACATTTACAATTATTACGTACCTGTTGCTTTTAAAAACTATTTAAATGTCACTACAATTATAAACTTTTTTGTTTCTGTCCTCACAACAATAAAACTAATATATTATACATTTGTTTACCTTCATATTGAACAATTATTTATTATTGACAGATCATTTCAACACCCAATCAGAGCCCGTATAACGACTAATATACCATACTGCGCGCAAATCAATATAAATTCACCCTCAATCTCAATCGCGCCTAAAGAAGTATAACTTCAATAATATTTTTAATATCGATTTACCGTTTAAGAAAATTGTAAATTACGCAAAAACTATTACTCCTATTAGTAGTTATAGAACATATACCATATTATATATATATACCATTCAAAAGAGGAACCACCTGTGTTTAGTATAATCCTTGATTAATATACATGGTGTTCTAATAAAATAACCATCATAACAGGGACCCGGATCGTACCGCTAAAAACAGAAAACCGAACAGAAACCGATATTTTTTAGTGGACCAGAACCGAAACTGAACCCTTATTTGATATTAAATATAATTTTTGGAACCGAACCGTAACACTTAATTTTTCAAACGGTTTTATCGGTTTTTTTCGGTTTTGTTGCTTACAATATTGTTATTTTTGTTTTTGTTATAAGTTAATGCAAACAATTTTGAAGTATTTCCTATTTTTGTTAATAAATAAAAAAAATATTTCAAGATGTTTTATTATTTTTAAAAATCAACTCAAAAACCATAAAAAAAACTATGTTATAATAATTTCTTCTTTTAATTCTGGTCAACAAATGTTTCTGAAGTTGTCGAGGAAAATAAACTTTTTTGTATTTCAGAATTTTGTCAAATATTTTATTTAACTAAATTGCGATGCCGTTTTAGCAAATTCTAAAATAATAAAATCAATATATCCATTGTTAACTGTTGCACCTGCTCAGTGATCACTAATAGGGCTTTTCATCGATTGTCATTTGTTTCGAGCTTCTGTCAGGTGTCTCATAATATTAATATATCTACGTCGTACGTCTTTGGTTTGTATCATTGGTATATAGACAATTTTTATTGGTATATCTACCAATAATGTACGACGTAGATATATTAATATTATGTGACACATGACAGAAGCTCGAAACAAATGACTGTGAATGAAAAGCCATATTGATAATATCGGTGATAAATCTTTGGAGTTGGTTGTGATGGGAAAATATAATTTTAATAATGTCAAAAATTATTAGATTATGTAATGACATACAGAGATATAAATGAATTGAGCCATTGGTAGGGGAGCCCAAGCGGGGATTTTTGCAGTTACTCGAGCGCGTCAGAAAATCACATGGGGAAAAACCTTATACCTACTTTGTAAATGTACCCCTACCATATATTAGATCTTAATACAGGGAATTCGTTAAGGGGATCCGAAAAAAAATCTACCCTGAGAATAACTCGAAATTGTCAGATTAAGATAAGGTAAGTTAAGTATATGCAGAACAGTGTATATTTAAAAAATCTGACGGTTTGAGCGAAATTAAAAGAAAAAAGCGAATATTACGAGTAATAAACGTCAGATCGAAAAACTAAAAATTACGTGTTCAATATTTTTCAAAAATTTATCGAATGATACCAAACACGACCCCCACGGAGAGAAGTGGGGGATACATTTAAAATTTTAAATAGGAACCCTGTGAAATGAACATCAGATCTAAAAAGTGCAAAACACACGTATTCAATATTTTGACACCAAACACGACCCCCACGGAGGTGGGGTGGGGGTTACTTTAAAATCTTAAATAGAAGTCCCCATTTTTTATTGGAGATTTGGATTTCTTACATAAAAATAAGTAACTTTTATTCGAGATATTTTTTCGAATGATGGATAGATGGCGCTATAATCGGAAAAACGATTGTTGGAAATGGAAAACTAAATTAAAAAATGGAAAGTCCCCACTTAAATAGAAAACTTTACTTAACTTTTTTTGGTTTTAGGACCTAATCTTCACAACCCAATAGGTCCCCATATCGCTCGAATAACTGCAAATTTAGCATACTTTCCTCCCCTACTATATCTTACATAAAAAAAATTTATATAGAGAAATTACACCATATTATATTTACTTTTTATCAGACTGTGAAATTGAAAAATTTGAAGGAACCGAAAAAAACCGTTTGGACCAAAAAAATTGGTCAGAACCGAATCGAAATATTTTAACAAAACCGGAACCGGACCGGACCTAAAATTTTGAATTTTACTAGAACCGGAACTGGACCGGAACCTTTTATTTCATTTCGGTCCGGGTCCCTGCATCATAATATGCTACATTGAATAATCCAATTATGAACTGTAAATTTTGAACACCCTGTAAATAAATGTGTAATAATCAAGCATGGAATGCATTAATTATAAAATAGTTACCAGACCGTATTGTCATAAAATGACAATGTCATACAACGACCTTAATTAACTTCATCTTTTGTTTTAAAATCGATTTACAGATAGAATTTAAATAATTGTAAATTACGCAAAAACTCTGACACCTAGATATAGGACATCCATATACCATTCGAACGAGGTAAATTTGTTTAGTATAATTATTTATTAATATACATGGTGTTCCATTTAAAATAAGCGTCATATGACACACTGAATACCCCACTAATTAAACTGTAAATTTTGAACACCCTGGATACAAATGTGTAATAATTAATCATGGAATACATTCAACCAATATCCAACTATTTAGATGTGTAAAAGTAATGTTTTTATATTTTCGTAAAGAACTTGAGAATAAGCCTTCTTTTAAAACTTTACATTTTAAGAAAAGTCAACATAACTCAGAACACTCTGTACATAGGTATAGGAAAGCCTTATGAAACCATACCTTATTTTTTGCAGACAATTAAAAAATTCAATGAAATACAGGGTGTTCTATAAGAAAAAATATAACTTTGATACGCCGCCATTTATTGGGACACCCTGTATATTTAAAAATAATTTTAAAATGTAGCTTTTATCAACTTACAAACTATTCAATTTAAATTTTTTTAAAATCTTTTACCATTTCGCTGTAATCTTCCGTCGCGTTAGTGGTGACTCACCCTGTATAGGTTGGAATGGAAACTGGCTGGATGTTGAAAAGCTCGAGGACAACGGCAACCAAGAAGCAGAAAGTGAAGAGTGAAGTGTGAAGTTTAGGTTAGCTCGGTTAACTTGTCAACTTTTTCGTTTCGGTAAAATTTATACTAACTAGCCGTCAGAAAAGTTACTAATTCTCGAGTTATTTAATTGAGAATTTGACTTTATTCGTCACTAGCGCAATAACTCAGTATGGTGATTATTAATTCATTTAAACACCCCGAGTCTCCTATTAGGTATCAACAGGACGATGTTCAAGTCTACTTAGACAAGAAAGATTTGGGCCTGGGAACTTTATTTGTTAGTGAAAGGTAATTAATTTTATAATATGGAATAAGAACATTTAAGATATATCATTTTTGAATTTTGACATAGTAAAGATAAGTATGCTACTTTTCGAAAATAATTTTTTATGTATTTGCAAAAAATATAAAATTTAATTTTAAATTTAATTAAACTTAATATGCATGCACCATTCAATATCCAGTCTCTGTTGGCTACAGGCTCACAACAAATATACAATATCATTATAGATTTCTTGTCAGATACACGCACGGTCCTATAAGACTTGTATGCGGAAGTGAAATTTTTATGATTTATGTTCAGATTTGCATCCTTTTATCATAAATGTTATATCACTTTATCAGAAATCCATCATTTTTTTATTGCATTATTATTGTATTGTGTTATTTATTGTATTAGTAGATTGATTCTGTTTAATTTTGTATTAGGGATAGGATTGTATATTCTTGATTGCAAATGGCTGAATGACTAATGTCTATGCCATTAAATAAAAAAAAGTATTTGCAAAACATTTCTCACCTTGTTAATTAGTTCTTTGTCCTATGTACACTCAAAGCTCATATTATAAGACTAAACAATTTCTGGTTTTCTTTGTTTCATAATTAATTATAATTATAACTATGTTAGCTATGTACAAGAGGATTACAAAAATGAAAGTATTAACCTTTGTGTGTTCAACAATCAATTCAACAAAAAATTGAAATTATGACATAATTTTACTACAATAAGTTAAGCCAACCTAGTTTTAAGAAGTACAGTGTACAGTCACTCTCCTAGGCATGCTCTTTATGCATTTTGCGATTTCTTTTAAATGATCATTGTGGTTCCAATGAAAAATGATTCTATTTATCTACTGAACCTTGTTTGGTATAACTTCTTCAGCCAATTTCCCTTTTAAACATTCACAGACATTTTTGATGTGGTTCATATCTGGCAAGTTGTCAGGCCAAGGTAATAAGGGAATTTCTTGCTCCATCAAACATCATCATCATCATCAATGGTGCTACAGCCCTATGAAAGAGCCTCAACCTTCCCAAGTCTATTACACCAGTCAGTCCTATCCATTGCCAACCGTTACCAGTTTGCTGCGCCTATTTTTCTCCCATCCTTATCCACACCATCGTTCCATCTGAGTTTTGCCCTACCCCTATTTCTACTTCCCACAGGTTGTGACATAAGGATTCTTCTAGGAGGGTTGTTCTGCTGTGATCTGGCTAGATGTCCTGCCCATCTTAGTCTTCCTATTCTTATAAGAGATACTACGTCTTTACCACCAAATTTTTGTTTATATCTGTGGTAAACCTCATAGTTGTACCTCCTCCTCCAAACACCATTTTCACAGATGCCACCGAATATTCTTCTCAGGATCCTTCGTTTAAATATAAGCAGAAGGTTTTCATCTGCCTTGGAAATGGCTCCATCAAACAACTTTTAATATTTTTAGCCATATAGAAAGGTGCTTTATCCTGCATAAAGACCTTGCAACTATTACCAAACCATTCATTAATTTGTGGAACTAATCCTGTTTGTAAGACTCTTTTATACTGGTCCTGCAGCATAGTTTTTTCTACCACATAATATAATCATCCCACTCCTTTGTCACTCATTACAGACAAATTGAGCATTATCCATAATTTGAAATGTTGCTTCACCTTTAAAGCAAACCTGTAAATGTGAATAAAAATTCTAAAGTACGAAAACAAAATTATTGTATTAGGGCTTGGGTCAATTTGGCCCAAACGTTTTTTGAGCATTTATGAGCTTCCTAGCAGGCCTGTGACGTTTGCACCCAATTCTGTACAAATTTTGGTGTAAAGTGGCCACTGATACTTAACACTCAGTTTCTTCCAATTTATTCCTTATAAGTATATCTATGTATTCTTATCTATGTGTCTTATCATAATATCATAAGTATATCTGTGTATTCATATCTCTTCTATATTTTACAGCCAAATTCTTTAAAATTCGTTGCCCTCTAGGGTGACTGAAAACTTTCTGCCACACTGACCCTTCTGAACCGAAATGAGAAATGACAGGATGTTTCTATTTTTTAAGTTTGTGACTCAACATTCTAACTGACAATTGAGATAGACCACATTTTGTTACTATTTCGTTTTGACTATATATGTAATACTTTCTAATAGAACAGTAACAGAAGAGTTTTACTTAACAGGAAGATCTTTACATTTACCCATCTGAAAAATTCCACTCAGAGATTCATCATCTTGTTTTATTATTAACAATTACCCAAATTCAAAACTATCATTACCATAGAAGAGTACCAACACCACAGAATAACTAACCATACAGAACCGAAACGGTAACATAAATTTCATGCTCATGCGTCACGTAACTGGTGCAACCTCACTTTTGTGACTGACAGTGACAGTTGTTTATTAGTAAATTCTATATTTATATGTTTTATTTTTTGTTTTATTTATTTTTCTAGTTAAATTTTATATTTCATATTTATTTAATAACTATTTGTCAAAAATATTACATCATTTGGAACGGTCTATTCCTTAGAACATCAAGTTCTATTCTGTAACTGGTGGACAAGGTCAAATATTTCGGTCCCAACAAAATCAATGGAAACGACAGTCAGATTCGCTTCTGTATAGTTAGTTATTCTGTGCCAACACTCACTTCCAAATTTGACCAACTTCAAATTTTGCAAAAGTTGAACACCAATCACTTATTTAAATAAAAAAATTAAAGTTGGACAAATTCAAGTCAATGCCTATTTAGCACATTCTATTGCCATCTGTCAAATTTTGACAATTCAACCAACAAGTTCCACCATTTTTAACTTATGTAGCATGATTATTCACTAATTGAATGCTATGTTGGAACAATGTTGTAACCACCAATAGTTTTATGTGGGTTTCCATGGAACAACGCTCTATATGTGCAAAATAATGTACTGTTGACTATGGGGAATATTATGAGACTTTACTTTATGCATCTTCTAGTCTATCACATTACGCTCACAAAGATTACTTTTTTCAAAATGATCAATTATAACGTTTTTTTTTTCAATCTGTTGACAAAATCTGATTTGCTGTTTACAACATTGTTCCAGCATAGCGTTAAGGTACTAGTACACTTTAGAAGACCAAAAATAAGCATTTTTTCAAGATTTTTTTTTCTCAGAACCTTTATTAAAAATGAACATAAAACTTTTTGCATATTAGTATCTAGTGCAGTTGACCCACTATATGGTAAACATCAGCCATTGTTTGTTGAGTACTAATACCTCAAAAATAGTGAATTAGCATCGTTTAAAAATAGTGAAAGTGGTCCAGCAAGAACATTACACTATCCACTAGCTGGGTAAGTGTTTGCCAAATTCAAAGTGTTCAAATAGACTATTAATTAGAATTAGAATTTCACAAAGACTATATAGATTTTTTATCAGCAATTTATTTTCAAATGTTTTTATTTTATTATTCTTGGGTGCGACTCAATTGCACTAGACAAGAAATATTAATCATCCATTTATAAAAATGTTTTTGGCTGGAAATGGGAACGGATCCGGTCCAGTCAACAATATATATATAATGCCCAAATGAATCAACCCTCAAATACAATGATACCAATGCAACCAAATCATCAATATATGCAACAACACAACTCTGTATCAGCAGACATGATGCACTATTATCAAAATCAATTCCCACCTCTTCCAAATATGTACACTCATCCATCTAATTTCCAAAATTTATCCTTACCTCAAATGAGCCAAAACTCAGTTCCTCCGCAGCCAGAGATACACTCAAAAACTTTCGAAGAAGGAATAGATTATTCCCTACCGTCCTCATCAAGTGACGATGAAAACATGGAAAGTGATGCAAATGCTTGTCCGTGGCAACAACTAAAAGAGTCGAGATCAAAAAGAAAACGTAGAAAAATAACAGAAACTACTGAGCAAGGTGCTTCAGTAAGCACATCTAATAGGTTTCAAACTCTCTCAGAAGAAAACGCAGATACAAACCAAATCCATACCAGTAAAAGAAACGATGACAACCCAAATACCCAAATAAAAGATCCCAAGCCGCCCCCTATTTATGTTTACGGAGTAATAGACTACAAAGCAATGACTGACTCTATAGCGCAAGTTACTGAAGATGAAACATATTATACTACCACTCTTCCTGAAAATGTTGTTAAAATAAATGCTAAAACACCTGATTCTTATAGAAAAATAATAAATTACATGAGAGAAGAAAAAATAGTACACCATAGCTATCAACTCAAACAAGAAAGAGCATATAGAGTCGTCCTAAGAGGTTTACACCATTCTATACCCTTAGAGCAAATAAAATCTGAATTATTAAGGCAAGGCCACACAGTCAGAAATGTTTTAAACATCCGGCACAGAGTAACAAAAGAGCCCCTACCATTATTTTTCGTCGATTTGGAACCAAAAAACAACAATAATAAAGTTTTTAATGTGGAATTTATATACAATACCAGAATTAGAGTAGAAGCTCCGAAACACAAGAACACCATTGTGCAATGCACTCGATGTCAGGCATACAGACACTCTAAGTCATACTGTTATAAACCTTATAAATGTGTTAAATGTGGAGGATCATACGACACCAAAAGTTGCACAAAGCCGAAAGACACACCTGCAACATGTACTCTTTGCAAGGGCAACCACCCAGCGAACTATAAAGGCTGCACTGTTTATCGAGACTTATTAAAAGCAAAGAACAGGAATAACGACACAACTGGACCTAGAAACACACAAGGATACATAAATCCCAATCCAGCACTGCACCAAATGACTCAACAATATGCGCAAAATGGAATGAATTATGCTCAAGTAACCTCAGGAAACATCAACAGACCAAATAATGGTGAAGATTTAACACACATGATGTCAAGCTTCTTAAATGAATTCAAAAATCTATTTAATCAACTTCTGAACCAAAATAGCATGATCCTGAACATGCTAACAACAGTCATTAGTAAAATAACGAATTAATGGCTCCATCAATTAGAATAGCCGCCTGGAACGCCAACGGGCTACCAAACCATGTACAGGAAATCACAGCATTTTTAAAAGTAAATAAATTAGATGTTCTTCTCATCTCAGAATCACACTCAACCGAAAGAACAGTAGTAAAAATCCCTTTATACACAACGTACCTTACTCATCATCCTGATGGAACTGCTCACGCAGGAACAGCAATTATTATTAAATCTTCTATTAAACACTATTTCCTACAAAATTACGCCACACCTAAAATACAAGGAACCATACTAAAAATAGAAACATTTACATGGCCACTTGCCATTGCAGCAATTTACTGTCCTCCTAGACACTCCATATCAATTGAAGAATACGAGACCTTTTTTCAAGAACTAGGACCCCGATTTATAGCAGCTGGAGACTGGAACGCCAAACACACCGTATGAGGATCGATGCTTATAACACCAAAGGGTAGAAATTTATTGGCGTGCTTGCAGAGAAATAATTTAAACTTCCTTTCGACAGGTCAGCCAACGTATTGGCCGACCGATCAAAACAGGATTCCTGACCTGCTAGACTTTGCCGTTATCAAAGGTATCTCAAATATACATTACAAAATAGAACCCAGTCTTGATTTAAGTTCAGATCACACCGCAATAATCATAACACTAAGTACAACTGTAATTTGGAAGGAACCTGTGGCAAAACTCTGCAATAAAAGAACCAACTGGGAACAATTTCAAGCTATTATTAACACAAATATAAACTTAAAACATCGAATTAAAGAACCCCATGAAATAGAAAAAGCAGTGCAACATTTAACAGAAGTAATACAAGATGCTGCATGGAAGTCAACTCCAGATAATAAAAAAATTACCACCCATGATCATAACATTCCTTTACAAATTAAAGAAATTTTAAATGAAAAAAGAAGAGCTAGAGCCAAATGGCAGCGGTCAAGGAATCCCCGGGATAAAACACAATTAAATCGGTTAACACATCAACTGCGTACAGCTTTAATCCAGGCCCGTAATGAGACTTTTAAATATTACATCTCCAACCTAACACCTAATGACCATTCATTATGGCAAGCGACCAAAAAATTCAAGAGACCAATAACATCTATTCCACCAATTAGAAAATCGGATCTAAGCTGGGCAAAAACTGATGAAGAAAAATCAAACACATTAGCACAACACCTCGCACAGGTATTTAGTCTACATACAGAAGTCAATGCTGAAGATGAAAAAGTATACACATTTCTCGATGCTCCTTGTCAATTATCACTACCACTGAAACCATGTACACCAACAGAGATCTGGAAGGCGATAAATAAAATAAACCCTCATAAGGCTCCAGGTTATGACTTAATTAATGGTGATGTACTAAAGCATTTGCCTAGAAAAGCGATAGTCCTGCTAACTATTGTATATAACAGCATGATAAGACTGTGTCATTTTCCTATTCAATGGAAATACGCACAAATAATTATGATTGCGAAACCGGGCAAACCGCCTACAGAACCCTCCTCCTATCGTCCTATAAGCCTTCTACCAATAATGTCAAAAATTTTCGAAAGACTTCTTTTAGTCCGAATTCTCGAAAGAATAAACATAAATAACATAATACCTGACCATCAATTTGGCTTTCGACAGAACTACTCAACAATACAGCAGTGCCATAGGATTGTAAATTATATAAAAGAAACTTTAGAGGGAAAGAAAATGTGTGCGGCAGTATTCCTTGCTGTGGAAAAAGCATTTGATAAGGTGTGGCATAAAGGCCTGTTGTATAAAGTGAAAAAGAATATGCCTAATGAAATATACCTGATATTAAAATCATATCTGAACGAGCGATTTTTCCAAATCAAAGTAAATACCTCACTTTCCAAATATCATCCTATACAATCCGGAGTACCTCAAGGTAGTGTCCTCGGTCCCTTCCTTTATCTCCTTTACACTGCTGATATACCTGCTGATGATGACATTACGATGGCCACATTTGCCGACGATACAGGAATCCTTACATCAGACGATAACCCAGATAGAGCTTCTAACAAACTGCAAAACTATTTAAGTTCACTTCAAACATGGTTAACAAAATGGAAGATTAAAGTAAACGGTGAAAAGTCTTCACAAATTACGTTCACAACAAGAAGGATCGACTGTCCACAGGTTCATATTAACAACATTCCTATCCCCTTAAAATCAGATGTCAAGTACCTGGGACTCCTTTTGGACCGAAAGCTGACATGGAAGAACCATATCAAAACCAAGAAAGCTCAACTAAATTTAAAAGTCAGACAAATGTATTGGCTGCTAGGTAAAAGATCCCAGTTATCATTAGAAAACAAAGTATTATTATACAAAATTATACTAAAGCCGATATGGAGTTATGGTATACAGTTATGGGGCTGCAGCAAACCGAGCAACACTAAAATACTGCAAACTTTTCAATCAAAGACGCTGCGCATGATAGCGAATGCACCATGGTACGTCTCCAATATAACTATCCATAATGACCTTGGGATACCATTCATCGAAGATGTTATTAGACTACAGGCAACCAAAGCCCAAGAAAGAAATTTCGCCCATGAAAGTCAAACTATTCAACAACTCTACCAGCCGCCACTTGTGGGAAGAAGACTGAAAAGGACATGGCCGGAGGACCTAACTGATTAGGTGTATTGGAGAACCATCGATGGATGGTGCCCAAAGCATGCCAGGATTCAAGACTTTGCTACTATTTGCTAAATACTCTGTGTTGTAATTTGAGTAGATTGTAAATTTGCACTTAATAAAATGAAAAAAAAATATTAATATCTAACTCTTAGAGAATACAAAAAATATATCTTTTTTTCATTTATGCACGCACACTAATATTGTAGAGGGCGCCAAAGTCGAGGCCTCGAAAAAAAGTAGTTCCGATGGCGGAAAGTTAATCTCAGGATTGGGATCTCTGAAATAAAAAAATTGTACGGCATTTGAAAAAGGAAGGTTTCTTACGTGACAATTTACCACCGTTAGTGAAACATTCCGCAAAAAAAAGATTTTAAGGAAATTTGAAAAAATTTTGTGAAAAAATCGCGCGTTTTTCTTCAGTTTTTCATGGTTAAAAAATATTAATTTTTTATTTTTTGGTGAAATTGTGGTAAATTGTCACGTAAGAAACCTTCCTTTTTTAAATGCAGTACGATTTTTTTGTTTCAGATATCCCAATTCTGAGATTAACTGTCCGCCATCATTTTTCGAGGCCTACACTTTTGCGCCCTCTACAATATTAGTGTACATGCATAAATGAAAAAGATATATTTTTTTGTACTCTCTAAGAGTTGTATATTAATATGTAAAAAGTTGTATGTTAATTTTTAATAAAGGTCCTGAGAAAAAAATTCTTGAAAAAAATTATTATTTTTGGTCTTCTAAACTGTACTAGTACCTTATTACTATACTGGATTTCCTTGTAGCTCTGCTTCATACTGTTTAGAACTAAAACCTTACCTATTGTTTTTATAGCACATTATGCTGGCAACAAGAAGAGAACAATGGTTTTGCTATTGAATATTCAAGTATTTCCTTGCATGCCATATCTAAAGATTTAAACATCCATTCTACAGAATGTGTATACCTTGTGACAGATGGACATATTACTATGCCAGGTAAGTGTTCTATTATTAATTAAATTAAAACGGGATGGTTCCCAGGAGTTTGCAGTATACCATATAGTTAAATAACTTTAAACATCGAAGTAAATTGGTGTATCCTGTTGTAATTTTAATCAGGAATTAAAATTTAAAAATCTAAAGGGATTACATAAACATAAGTGTTCAGACCATCTTCAGTGAACTTTTTTACTTCCTAAATTTAATAGCTCCAGAAGCAAACAGTGGCTGGATTAAATTTAAAAGTTACATTATAAAATTGTAACAATAAAAACTTTTGTAGAGCTGATGAAATGGAATTTTTTTTCTGGAAGCCGTCTGTTGTGAACTGGTTGCACTGCAGCCAGTTGGCTTATTGTACATCTTTTATTTGTTTATGAAACCCATTCCAGAATTCTGGAACCCTGTACCAGCTTGTACAGGTCTAGTAGGTGGGTGCCATATATATTTGGAGTCACTTCGATGTCTCCAAAAAGTGTGTGCCACCTCCGATCCAATGCCTCACAGTCATGCAAGATATGGTCGACTGTTTCAGGTTCTCTGGTACAGAGCCTGCAGCTCAAGTCTCCATGATACAGCCCCATTGTATGCAGGTGACCCTTAACTGGCGCATGTCCAGTGAGGAAACCTGTTATGACTCTGAGCTGATTCCAGCTTGTTTTCAGCATTAATGCTACTAGCACATGTCCATCCGATATACATCTTGCCATGTGTTTGACCGGGTATACTCTCCCAGTGTGAGTTGTGTTGGCTTCGGATCCAGGCTTTTTTTCGTTCGCAAACAGTGCTTTTTGGCACTTCCACGGCCGGCTCTGGACCCACATACTTTGTAGCTGATGCTATCCTGGCAAATGCATCAGCTCTTTCATTGCTGTATATGCCCCTATGACCTGGAACCCATACCAGTATAACACTGTTATGTTGTGCCAGTCTGTCAAGTTCTTGTAGACATTCCCACACCAGTATAGAGTTCACCTTAGGGCTTATAAGAGCCCCAATTGCTGCTTGGTTATCTGTGGCCCTCAGGTTGTTTTCTCTTGCACACTGCAAGATTGCAAAAATCTCTGCCTGAAATACAGAGGTATATATTCTCCCAGTGGAATAGAAATGTTGAAATCTCCACCACTACCGAATATTCCTGCGCCTGAACCTTATGCAATTTTAGACCCGTCTGTATCCAAGGTGTAACCCTGCAGTCTGGCTTGAGAGTTTCATCTGTCCCATTCGTCTCGTGGGCAAATGTCCACTTGAAAAGGTACTTCAGGTTTGTATCTGGATGTCATATGGTCCGAAATCATAATCCATTCGGCATCATTAGTTTCATTTCTTATTCTACTATGTCCTGATTAAATTAATACGTTGCTCAGGTTTTCTCAGTCTATAATATCCCATTCTCCCCTCACCTCTTATTGTTATATGTAAAGGAGAGGGATCCAGTAGTGCCTCCATAGCTGTCGTAACTGCCATCAGATTTAAATGTAGACCATTTAGACTTAGAGGACCAAATTCCTCCTTTTAATAAATTTCATAATTTTTAACTTTAGAGGACTGATGTTCTACATTTGAAGTCCATTCTGTAACTACGATCGGAGCCTGTTGCATTTGATCTCTGACTGTACCATTAAATTTTCCGTAGGCTAAGATTACTCGGTCATCCTCATAGCCCAGGACATGATGCCTATCGTTTTCGAGTCTAGCTCTCAGGCCATCCATGACCAGATTCCACAATAGAGGAGATAAAACTCCCCCTGTGGGCAGCCTCTGGCTACCTGAGCTGACACTGTATCCCCCAACAACGTAGCATATATCACATGGCTTCTCAACATGCAGTCTATTAATCTGCAGCTTGTTTCATCTATTACTTTTAGACAGATCGCCCTTGTGATCGCTTCATTGTCAAATGCTCCCTCAATATCGAGAAATGCACCCAACATCACCTTTTGGTTTTCTAGAACGTACTCCACCCTCTCCAGATGGTGAAGTGCCATTTCTGTGGAGACTCCCGCTCAATTGGAACCGTGCAAGTTCGGCAAAGCGACCCCTATTTCTTCGCTCTGTACTTTTATTCGCACTTTTAATTATATTGGCCAATTATATTAGTCCTGGTTACTGGATAATTGTCAAGGCCATAGTCCAAAAAAATAGCAAGAAGAAAAAATAAGATTCAGGTTATGTTATGAAAACGTGAACAATTGCATGTAGTAAATAAAATTAGTTATTAAAATGCAGTACTGCACTCAAAATACAATTAATTAAATTTACCTTTATATAATAATTGCATATCATATCAATATTGTGGAGCAATATATAATTTTTCTGCTTCAATGACAGAAGGTATGAAATATACGTCAATTTGACAATTTCAATTGACAATATGAATTATTTAAGATAGTTGTAATATTTCTCCGCGACTCGCGCACGGTCGTTTCTTGTTTCCCTTCCAAGTACTTGCACACCGCGAATAGTCAGAGTTTTGCGATAATCGCTCCACCCACCTTTTGGCGAAATGAAATTTTTGTGTCCTTTGATTTGCAAGATTATGATTCCACCAGGGAACTTTGCTGTTTGAATTCCTCACTATCTCCAGACAGTTGTCTTCGAACATGACATGACAATCTCTTGAAATTGTTCGCCAGCCATGTCTAGGTCCAATGTATGCCTTATCTTCCCATTAATCCTGCCTAAGCAATATTCTAGGTCTGCTTGCTATGCTTCCCAGTTTGTTTTACGAGTATTACGATAAGTTTCCTTGATAAGCTCATTGCCTGCTATTTCAAAACAAATGTGTTGGTGGTCTGAACAGGACACCTCATCTGACACATGCCAGTTTTCCACAGTTCTGGTAGCGCCAGTCGTGAAGTCACAAAGGTTGGTTTGTTTCATACGTTTAATATGTCTAAATTATGTTGCATTATAAACTGTAGTACTGATTCACCTCTTGCATTGGTGTTTGTACTGCCCCAAGTTCACTAGCTGCTCCAATTCCCTTGATGGTGGTTGTTCGGGATCATCATATGGGAGGTATGCTGATCCGAAAACTATCTCCTTCACACATCCTCCATCTATGATCTTCATCTTTACTGTTGTTAAATCCCTGGAACAGTGATTCATCAACGTCAGTGTTTTGATTGCAGTGTTGAAATTGGATAACTATCTGGGAACATAATACCCTGTACTCGAATAGTAATTGACATATTCATGTATTGGTTTACCTTCGTCTGCCAACTCTGGAGTTAACCAATACATACATAATATGTGACTTCCTATTAGAGTAGGGGCTATTATGTTCCCAGATAGTTATCCAATTTCATCGGCTATAAGTTGTTGCATTTTTGCAATTTTATACTGTAACTTTTAACTTTAATCCAACCACTGTTTGGTTCTGGAGCTATTTAGCAAGTAAAAAAGTTCCCTGAAGATGGACTGATAGATCTTAAAACTTACATACATTCTGAACACTTACGTAGGTAATCCTTTTAAAGGACATCGCACACATCTTATGGAAAATATAATGTCACTCAAATTCAATAAAATTTATACCAATAGATTGGTTTTAAATTAACGATCAAATCTTATCATTGCGCCAACTCTCTATTTTCAAAAATAAGAGCAGAAATTGATATAAATAAATCTGAAATCAAATGGGTAGGTACATAAGTTAGAGAGAGAAAAAATATTTTAAAATACCCAGATTTTCGGTACTCCATAAATCAGCGGATTAGTTTCACTAATCCGCTTAGGCCCAGCGGGATTTAAGCTGTTATGAATAGCACTCAGAGCAATAATGATTGTAAACTAACATTTTATGGACTCCAAAAATGTGATTTCGATAAACTTTAATTGCAATTTGCGCCGTAATTAATCATAATTAACAGTTGGCGCAATGATAAGAATTGATCGTTATATTAAAACGAATCCAATCGTATAAATTTTATTGAATTTGAGTGACATTATATTTTCCATAAGATGTGTGCGATGTCCTTTTCAAATTTTAATTGCTGATTAAAATTATACCAATTACAACAGGAGTTTTTATTTCAATGTTTAAAGTTGTTTTATTATTATCTTAAAGTAGTTCAGGTGAAATCTGTCGAAAAGCAGACCATAACAAAACGTTTTCCATAAAAGTCTACTTTTTTGCTAGAATCACTTCAGGATGTATCTTGTCTCCATGCGCCATCGATAATCGAAAATTTTTGCTCTCTGCACTCATATTTTTGCCTATAACTCAAGTGATATTGCTCCTACAAAAAAAAAATTCCTATTGTTTAAAAAACAGCAATAATTGGGAAAAAAATTTAAAACATGAAATATTTCCTAAGTTTTTAAGACCCCTTAAACATAATAAGCAGCCTTCATATTCCGCCAAGGTGTGCTAAATTTCATTAGGATCGGTTTAATAGTTGTTGCGTAAAAATTTTGCAATCCAATGTCCGTCAAAAAAATTGTGAATTTGCAAAATTATGCTGGGCCCAAAGTGTATTGGGATTCACAGCATCCATTATTAAGCATCCAATTAAGAGCAAGACACACTCTTTTAAAATTTAAATGTCCTTGGTAAACAATCACACGTTTGTTTATTATACATATTACGTGATCCAGATTACTCCACACAAGTGTACCAGTTGTCAATCCTGCAGTATCAGCGATTCAATATTACATATTCCTAATTCATGGCCAAAGCCGACTCGGCATAAATAATATCAACACTTTCTCTTTTATTTATATGCACAGAAAACATCGGGAGGCATTCTAATTTCATTGCGTGATCAAAATCATCATTGATAATTGAGATACACCAGAGGGTGAACGTACATTAGCACACCAACTCTTTACAGTCGTACTCCGAGTTGATAATAAATGAATATACTGTGAGTAGTGTTTACTTCATCAACCCCTATCGTAGGGGATAACTACCCCCAACCACTCTGAGATGGTCCAGATGATGTAGAACTAATATATGGCGATCTAAAACCAGGCGAGAACATATGGAACGAGTATGGGAGGAAAGTCGTCCAAGGATGAAGTCCAGGAGAATGGAGTGGTGAATAGTAACTTCATCAGTAAGAACAAGGACGTCAAACCCGACACTGAGTTGAAGGTACTGCTCTATATTATCACGGCAGTTCTGATCCTGAAACTGGCATGGTCATTATGGAAGGCACACCGGAGGAACCTCAAGAGAAACATTCATCGCGGATTGGCGAGATAACAGCGAACATTGACGTTTAAAAGTGGTAAGTCCATATTGTTTATTCTTATGGTATTTCCATGATATAGTAGTAATTCGTATAATATAAATAATAATGATAATATAACATTAATTTAAGAGGATCGGTACGTATTTCCGGCTGCAATGCTATTCAAATGGGGATTCATTTTTTTCGAATCCTGAGAAAACTAATAAGTATTTTTGAAAAATTTAAACGCAGAATGAAAGATTACGTTATTAGCGAGGGCTGAAAGTCCCTGAGAACTTCTATAATGTTTATTTTAATAAGTTACAGGGGTGAAAAACTAAGAGAAAATTTAGTGTTATTTTTAATTTCAAATATATCATTCAAAATAAACTTTTTATTTATTCTAAGGGACTTTCCGCCCTCGGTAATAATTTAGTCTTTCATTCTGCGTTTCAATTTTTGAAAAATATTTATTGGTTTTTTCAGGATTCCAAAAAAAATGAACACAATGCCGTGGTAATATTTTCCAAATCTATCTTTGTCTTACAACGCACTCAGCCGAATATAATATTGTCAGCATATATTGTCAGTCAGACACTGACAATCAGTGACAATTTTAAATATTTGACATTGCATCGGGAATATGTTGAGTTATTGATTAAATATTATTGATGTATAGTGTATTTGATAAATAATTGATTTAAGACGTGAACTTAATAAAAAGTTATTTATTGTGTATTATTTGTGGAAGATCCAAGCAGAGAATACATCAGGATAATATATTCTGTGATCCAAGTATTTTGTTGTTAAAGATGTTCAAAATTGTAAGCGTTCCATAACAATATATTATTAAAAAATCACCTCTTTTCTCGATTGAGTATTAGTCTTTGTTGTACAAATAAATTATTACCTACAATCACTGAATACATACTTAGTGAAAAATTTATCATATTTATTAACTGAATTAATAATTTGCAATTATAAAAATATCAGTTATCCAAGAACATTCAAAACCCATCTCTTTAAATGAATGATGACATTTTCAAGTAGAATGACATTCTAGTAATGTTTACATATCCATACCAGTGTGAATTTTACTACATGTAATTTGCCGTGTAAAGACAGAAAAAGTAGGGATACACGTAAAATATTTGCGAATTATGTACCCATAGCCTTAAGGTATACATAATCTAATTTTTACCTATTTTTATCGACGTAACCTATTTTTAATTACCTTGATTGCTATTAGCGGGAATTTTTTTTACAAATATTATGGCTATGGCGTCGCTGTCACTCAATATATCACCAATTACAGAGTCACATACCTAAAACTCATCAAATCAGCTAAAAAAGCCTACTATCAAAATCGTCTGGAAAGCTCCAAAAGTGTTGCAAAAGAAACTTGGTCCATAATAAACGATCTTCGAAATAAAACCCACGCAGCTCAAACATTTGCTCTTCCAAACCCTGAAAATCTAAACGAATACTTCATTAACGTGAGTAAAAATATAACATCAACTATTCAGTCTCAACAAAATCCCATTTCCTATCTCCCTAATTCAGAAATTGTCTCGAATTCATTCTTTATAAGACCAATCTATAAATCTGAATTGATCCAAACGATCAATAGCATCAAAAGCAAATCATCTTGTAGTACTGATGGACTATCCATAAAAATCTTCTCAAATCTCACAGATAATGTGTTAGAACTCCTCGTGTCACTAATTAATGATTCCTTTGAAAACGGTAATTTTCCAGAGTGCCTAAAGACAGCCATTATTATTCCTCTTCATAAAGGTGGCGAAAAATCTAATGCCTGCAACTATAGACCTATTGCCCTACTACCGGTACTCTCCAAAATTATTGAGAGGCTCATAAAAACCCGACTTGTGTCCTTTCTCTTTGATAACAATATTTTATCACAAAATCAGTTCGGCTTCTTAAGGCTATGGGTACATAATTCGCAAATATTTTACGTGCATCCCTACTTTTTCTGTCTTTACACGGCAAATTACGTGTAGTAAAATTCACACTGGTATGGATATGTAAACATTACTAGAATGTCATTCTACTTGAAAATGTCATCATTAATTTAAAGAGATGGGTTTTGAATGTTCTTGGATAACTGTTATTTTTATAATTGCAAATAATTAATTCAGTTAATAAATGTGATAATTTTTTCACTAACTATGTATTCAGTGATTGTAATAATTTATTTGTACAACAAAGACTAATACTCAATCGAGAAAAGAGGAAAAGTGTTAAAGTGATTTTTTAATAATATATTGTTATGGAACGCTTACAATTTTGAACATCTTTAACAACAAAATACTTGGATCACAGAATATATTATCCTGATGTATTCTCTGCTTGGATCTTCCACAAATAATACACAATAAATAACTTTTTATTAAGTTCACGTCTTAAATCAATTATTTATCAAATACAATATATATCAATAATATTTAATCAATAACTCAACATATTCCCGATGCAATGTCAAATATTTAAAATTGTCACTGATTGTCAGTGTCTGACTGACAATATATGCTGACAATATTATATTCGGCTGCGTGCGTTGTAAGACAAAGATAGATTTGGAAAATATTACCACGGCATTGTGTTCATTTTTTTCGAATCCTGAAAAAACCAATAAATATTTTTGAAAAATTTAAACGCAGAATGAAAGACTAAATTATTACCGAGGGCCGAAAGTCCCTTAGAATGAATAAAAAGTTTATTTTGAATGAAATATTTGAAATTAAAAATAACACTAAATTTTCTCTTAGCTTTTCACCCCTGTAACTTCTTAAAATAAACATTATAGAAGTTCTCAGGGACTTTCGGCCCGCGCTAATAACGTAATCTTTCATTCTGCGTTTAAATTTTTCAAAAATACTTATTAGTTTTCTCAGGATTCGAAAAAAATGAATCCCCATTTGAATACCATTGCAGCCGAAAATACGTACCGATCCTCTTTAACTAATAAATGTACAACTGATGCCATGTTTTCTGTACTTCACGAGGTTTACCAAGCACTAAACAATAATCTTTATACTACCACTGTTTTCTGTGACTATTCCAAAGCTTTTGATTGTGTAAATCACAACATTTTGATTAAAAAACTTAATTACTATGGAATTCGAGGTATTTCTTTGAATTGGTTCAAATCTTACTTAGATAATAGGAAACAATTGGTTAGAGCAAATGATACTGACTCTAGTCTCAAAAACATTATATGTGGAGTACCACAAGGTTCAGTATTGGGTCCTCTACTTTTCCTGATCTTTATAAATGACATCACTAATTTAAAAATCGATGGAAAAATTTTTCTTTTTGCTGATGATACCAGTATCAGTTGGAGCAACTCAACTATTGCAACTCTTCATGCAACTATAACTTCTGATCTTCTTACGATAAAAACCTGGTCTGACTCTAATTTACTCTCCTTTAACATGGATAAAACGGTAGCATTATCATAAAAAGGTGCTCTTCAACCCCTGCTTGTGAATAGCAGCCAGATCTCTACCGTTGATTCTGTAAAATTTCTTTGTATTCTTTTAGAGAGCAACCTCAAATGGTCCCTTCATATCGATTTGTTAAGTAAGAAACTCGCCTCGGCCTGCTATGCCATAAGATCTTTTTCGAAGGAACTCAATTTAGCATCTTCTAAAATAACATATTTTTCTTTATTCCAGTCTCATCTTCGATATGGTCTTCCTTTTTGGGGGTCTAGTACAGCTGCCCAATTTGATGTTATTTTCAAATTACAAAAAAGAGCAATAAGATATCTGTTTGGCCTCAGAAGAACAACCCATTGCAGAAGTTACTTTAAAGATCACGAAATTTTAACTCTTCCATCTTTGTATATTTTAGAAACTGTTTGCTTAATTCGTAAACACATGCATGTCTTTCCAGCAAGGCCTCATCATGACTACTCCACCAGAAATTCAACTTTTGATGTCTATTTACCGATCCCGTCTTCTGAGTTAGTAAAGAAATCTATACTATATTCCGCAAAAAAACTATACAACCATCTCCCTTTACAACTCAAATCTGCAACATCCTTTCTCAAGTTCCGTAAAATGACAAAAGCTCATTTATCTAAAAGACCATATTATTCAGTAGAAGAGTTTCTTAATGACTAACTAAGAAATCAGAGTAATGTACAAGTAACTAAAGTGTATTTATATATATTTTGGGTGTCACATACAGCAGCTTAAACTTATTAGTTCCTTTGTTTGTGTTTTATTATATTATGTTGTATGTTCAATTTTGCAATTTATAGTAATTTTGCAATATACAGTCGAACCCGCTTATTAGAATAAAGGTTAAAGGAATATCCCGGTTTAGGGAATAGAAATTTGAGGTCCCAAAACGTTTTTACTAGGCTTATATGATCTGTTATTAGAATATCCCTGTTATAGGGATACTTTTTCTTGGGACGACGGCTATTCCAATAAGCGAGTTCGACTGTATTGGTTTTTGTTTTTTTACTTCACTTTTTTAACTTGTTTATATTTTTTTTTATTGACGATTTATCTAATTTTATAAAATATTTATTTGTTATTGTTATGTATATCTTTTTCGTGAATCTATGTTAAGCTTTGTCCATAAAATTGTATAATTTTCAGTGACAATAAAGCATATTTCTATTTCTATTTCTATTTATAGGACGTATTGATACATTTTACATTTTTTCATGATTTTTATATATTTACTATTTTATCCAAATATTTTTTACCGATTTCTATCAAACTGATTTTATGATGATTCATAATGATTGATATAATGATTGCAATAGAAATCACTATTCACTATACAGGGTGTAACGAAAATACAGGTCATAAATTTAATCGCATATTCTGGGACCAAAAATAGTTTGATTGAACCTAACTTACCTTAGTACAAATGTGCATATAAAAAAAGTTACAACCCTTTGAAGTTACAAAATGAAAATCGATTTTTTCCAATATATCGAAAACTATTAAAGATTTTTTATTGAAAATGGACATATGGCATTCTTATGACAGTAGCATCTTAACAAAAAATTATAGTGAAATTTGGACACCCTATAAAAATTTTATGGGGGTTTAGTTCCTTTAAACCCCCCCCCAAACTTTTGTGTACGTTCCAATTAAATTATTATTGTAGTTCCATTACTTAAACACACTATTTTTAAAACTTTTTTGGCTCTTAGTACTTTTTCGAAAATTCAGTTTTTATCGAGATATTTTGAATATTTGTCAAATCCACCACATATTTGTATATGGTTAAGTACGATTATGGAGACTTGGTAATAATATGAAAATTTATGTATGATTTACATTTTTAGGTATATTTTGAACCGTATTAAAAAAGAAGCCATATCTCGATAAAAGTTGCCTTCTCGAAAAAATACAAAGAGCCAAAAAAGTTTTAAAAACATTTTGTTTAACTAATGGTATCCCAGTAATAGTTTAATTGAAGCGTACACAAACATTTGGGGGGTTTAAAGGAACAAAACCCCCATAAAATTTTTATGTAAACATATTAAAAAAGAAGCCACAACTCGATAAAAAATGCCTTATCGAAAAAATACTAAGAGCCAAAAAAGTTTTAAAAATATTGAATTTAACTAATGGTACCACAATAATAATTTAATTGGAACGTACAGAAAAGTTTGGGGGGGTTTAAGGAAACAAAACCCCCATAAAATTTTTATGGGAAGCACAAATTTCACTATAATTTTTCTTTAAGATGCTCCTGCCATAAGAATGCCACATATCAATTTTCATTAAAAAATCTCTAATAGTTTTCGATATATTCGAAAAAATCAATTTTCATTTTGTAACTTCAAAGGGCTATAACTTTTTTTATGTGCATATTTGTACTAAGGTAAGTTAGGTTCATTCGAACTATTTTTGGTCCCAGAATATGTGATTTAATTTATGACCTGTATTTTTGTTACACCCTGTATAATCACTATATAACATTTACTATTTTTGACATATTATTTATGTAACAATTTTATTATACCTCGTAAGACTATCGAATTTATGCTTTCGTTACGAAGTACAGGAATAAAGGATAGGAAAAATTAAGATATAAAAATATTAAACATGGCTCTGACGATCAACGAATTTTTGAATATCGCAAGCAAGGTATTGCCCAACGAGTTCGATGGAAGCGCGGGTAAACTACAACCATTTTTAGACGCATTAGAACTACTTAGGAAAATAGCAGAAGGACATGAAGAAACAGCTGTAACATTAATAAAGACAAGGTTGACCAATAAGGCTAGAAACCTAATAACCACGGAAGATACGATTCCACGTATAGCCGAGGCACTGAAGAAAGAACTAAGAGGCGATAATCCGAAGACTGTAATAGCCAAGTTAGCCAAGAAAAGGCAAGGGCATCGACATGCAGCAGTGTACGCATCTGAAGTAGAAGAATTAGCGTAACAGTTAAAAGTGACATACATAGCGGAAGGAATTCCATTGGAATTAGCGAAAAAATATACGACGGAAACAGTGGTAGCAACGATGAAACGAAACGTTAATGCAGGTAAAGCTAAGCTAATACTGGAGGCAGGTAACTTCACAACACCACAGGAAGTAGTATCTAAATAACAAACTGTATCAAACATACAGAGGAAACCAGAGAGGAGGACGTAACAGGAACGTATGGCTACTAGAGTTAGAGGACAGCCAAGAGGAACAAGAAAAACCGCAGTTGGGGTTTTGAATGAACGAGACAAAGGAAGTACACAGTCAGAAGTGGAATATAATATTTACAACTTCGACTTAAACCTAACGAATTTTGTACGAATGAAAACAGGAATCCTAGAACACACAAATACTTTTATCATAGACACAGGAGCTGATATTTCAATACTGAAATGTTCACAAGACTTTATGGAGGAACATGTGAAACCAAACACAAAGGCGAAAATAAAAGGAGTAACTAAAGGAGAATTGCAAACAATGGGAGAAGTGGAGACCACACTAAAAGTAAAAGGAACTCGATTTGAGCATATCTTTCAATTAGTTGAACCTAGCTTTCCCATTCCAACCGATGGAATCATTGAGAGAGACTTTATTCCATACTTTCAATGTATACTAGACTACGCTAACCTTAAAATGCACATTAAAGAGGACAACGATTGTTACATTAGTACGAACATTTTGGATAATATAGATAATGACACAATAATAATACCGCCTAGATGTGAAATTTACAGAATAGTAAAAAAATTTCAAACACTGAACAACGACAGGATAGTGGAACAACAGGAAATACAACCAGGAATATTCATAGCGAGAGCAATTATTTCAAGTAATAATCCGTACATCAAAATTTTGAACACAACCTACGAAACAGTAAATGTAGAGGCAAACACAATCAGGACGTTAGACATTACATTATTCAACATATATAGACTGATCAACGACAGCAAGGATACGAAAAAAGAATTACGGGAATCAGTGAAGTTAGACATTCCAGAATACATACGCGAGACTACTGAGAGTTAAAGACCAAACTCCGATATATATTAAAAACTATAGGACACCTCATGCACAAACAGAGGAATTAAACCGACAAGTACAAAAACTAAGAGACCAAGGAATCATACTCTTTTTTCTCATGATCATCTTTCAGTGCGTCACAGTTTTTCGATTTCTTTCTAACGCATTTAAATTGTATGTGACAGAAAAAAAGGCACGTCGGTGATTACATTTCGTCGATGACATTTATAACATTTATTCTAGTTATTCTAGTTGTCGATAGATGGCGCCATAATAAAAAAATATTTTTTTTAATTAGATAATAATATTACAAATATAATCTGTATAATTTATAAGACTATACAAATCAAAGAAAATACCATTTTATAAATGCAAGAAACACATTTGATTTGTTTTTATTCCAAATTGAAAATAAAATGTGACAACTGTCAGATTTAACTAAAATGTTATGTTAGAATAAATGTCATAAATGTGTATTATCACGGACTTACCCTTTTTCCTATCATTTGTTACGCACTGAAAAATGCTCATGAAAAGGACAATAGAACCGTCTACATCAGAATACAACAGCCCAGTAGTGCTGGTACCGAAAAAAGCTATAGATGGAAATAAAGCATGGAGGTTATGCATAGATTTTAGACAACTGAACAAGAAAATAGTCACAGATAAATTTCCATTACCAAGAATAGACTCGATATTAGATCAACTAGGAAGATGGTTTTCAATTATAGAATTAATGTCAGGTTTTCACCAAAAACCATTAGAAAAATCATCGAGAAAATACACATCGTTTAGCACGGAGAATGGAGCATTTCAATTTACCAGATTACCTTTTGGATTAAACGTAAGCCCGAATAGCTTTTCAAGGATGATGTCAATAGCGTTTTCAGGATTAACACCAGACAAATCATTTCTTTCACCAGACATAAAAGAACGCACGTCGGTGATTACATTTCGTTGGTGACATTTATAATATTTATTCTAGTTGTCAATAGATGGCGCTATAATCTAAAAAAATTATTTACTAATTATATAATATATCTACGAATATAATCTGTACAATTTATAAGACTATACAAATCAAAGAAAATACCATTTTATAAATGCAATAAACACAATTGCTTTTATGCCAAATTGCAAATAACATGTGACAACTGTCAGATTTAACTAAAATGTCATGTTAGAATAAATGTCATAAATCGAGGGTTTAGTGTCAAACAACGTTATCTACATTTTTTGTGAAATTGAGATATATCTATAATCGAGTTCACCGTTTTCGACTTCATTTAGTAACAAAAACCTGTATCTCTATCTGCAGCAGATTACAAAATACATTAAACGTTAACTACCAATTGTGAAAAAATTGTTCATGTCAAAAACATCTAAGAGGTGATAACATTATTTCACAGTGAATTTCGTGATACATCAAAAAGAGTTATCGACTGTTAACGTTTATTGACACTAATATTTTAAGCTGTAATTGTAGACAGCGTTATTATTATAATTCGTATTTGTTTGAAAAACGTCATTTTGATACTGGATAGCTAGATACATTTGTTTATTTTCGGTATTGTTCGATTCTACCATCTGATTACTCATTACATGATTACAATAATCTGATTACTCAGTACATTTTTTAGTTTTGCCGAAGTTGAAATATATGTTATTTTCTTATTGCCGGTTGTTGAATACCCAGTAAAAATAAGCAACGGCAAATCTAGGGGATTTTTGTTATTGTATGATGTAGTTGGAAACAATGTTATATAAGTGTCAGATGTCAACTGTAAGAAAAAATAAGTGTAAAAGAAAAATAAATGTTGATTTTGATGTTTAAGTTATTTGTAGAATTATTGAGTTTTCTTTTAAAATAAAACTGACTAGAAGTACTTCGGTGTTTAATTAACATCCACGCAATTCTGCAAAACATCAGGTTATGGCCCAGATCACTTGTTTCGTGAGTATTTCGCCAGTAAAAAAGTCAGTGTTGAAGAGCCTGTGTCGGTAGTTTGCCGCGGCCAACGAAAATAAAAAAAGAAAAGCTGAAAAAAAGGTGAAAAAGAAGCTCGAGTATATATACATAAAAAAAGAAAAACATAAATCCGAAAAATGGAAAATTCATCGGCTGCGTTGAAACTTAGTGGTGGTGACAACTGGGTAGCCTGGAAATTTCAAACAAGGGTAGTGCTAAAAAGCCGTGGTTATTATGACATAGTAATAGGAAAGTCTGTGAGACCGAGCACTACTGGAGATGACCAAAAGAAATGGGATGCTGGTGATTCAAAAGCACAAGAATTTATAGTAACCAGAATAGAGCAAGGCCCTATGACACACATTTTATCCTGTGAGACCTCGAAAGATATGTGGACAAAGTTGAAGTCTGTCTACGACAAAGAGTCAGAGGTGAGCATTCATTTAATGCAACAAAAGTTTTTTCTCTTGGAGTTTTCATCAGGTAAAAATGTTGCCTCATTCATATCACAGCTTGAAGAGATAAAAAATAAGCTAAAGCAAGCTGGTGAAGAGCTGTCCGATAAAATGATCATGACAAAAATACTTATGGCATTGCCAGAGGAATATAAGCATTTTCGATCCGCATGGGAATCCGTACCATCTGATAAACAAACCCTAGATGAACTTACATCAAGACTACTTATCGAAGAAGAAAGAAGTAAGTCAGCACAGGGCAGCACAGCATTGGCGATGAAAAGTGATACAAGCAGAGAATTTAAAGGGCAAAAGAAAACCAGATTAAAGTGCCATTTTTGTGGCAGAGGTGGCCATATTGCGAAAAATTGTTTTTTCAAGAAGAAAGAGAGAGATAATAATAGCCAGAAAGACATAAAAGTATGCAGTCAATGTAAAAGACGAGGACACAACTTACAAGAGTGTTGGTTTAATAAAAATAAAAATGAAAAACAACAGACAAGCAGAGAAGAAAATAAAATTGACAGTAATGCATTCATGGTATATACTGGGAGTAAGAAAAATAAAAATGAATGGTGCTTGGACACAGGAGCTAGCGAACATATGTGCTGGAATCAAGATCTGTTTGAAGAATTGATAGAGATAAGCTATAAAAAACAAGTAAAAGTCGGAAATGGAGAAAAATTACCAGTTAAAGGTATTGGAAAAATAACTCTATGGGCATTTAATGGTAAGAAATTTATAAAGTCAACCCTGTCAGATGTATTATTTGTGCCAGATTTACAATTTAATTTATTCTCAGCTGGATGTGCTTTAGATAAAGGTTATAAGATGTTTTCAAACAATGAAAAATGTGAATTTTATAATGACAAAGGAGAAATAAGAGCATTGGCAACACGGGATAACAAATTATACAAAATGTTATTCTCACAAGAACAAAACACTGAAACCTTTGCAAATATTTTAATTTCGGAACGCACCCCTAACGAAAACTTGTCTGACGGTCAAGTTCAAGAAAACAGCTGTTTAGTAGATGTATTTTTATCAGAGTGTAATTCTGCAAAAACAACAGAAAGTTTGAGAGTTTGGCACTGCAGACTAGCACATCAAAATACTACATATGTGAGAAACTTTTTAAGGCAAAATAACATTGATTTTATAGACGAAAAATTCGTGTGTGAACAGTGTTTAACAGGTAAACAACACAGAATACCATTCAAGTTAAGTGAATCAAGAGCAAGTGAGCCATTACAATTAGTGCATACAGACGTATGTGGCCCTATGGAAGAAGAGTCTTTAGGGGGAAATAGGTATTTCCTGTTGTTAAAGGATGACTATACAAATTATAGGTACGCGTATTTCATGAAAAATAAATCAGAAGTTAAGAAACACCTTAAAAATTTTATATCATTAGCCGAGAGAGAGACAGGCTGCAAGATGAAAAACTTACGATCAGATAACGGTTTAGAGTTTATGAACCAAGAAATAAAGGAGATGCTTGACTATCAAGGCATAAAACATCAGAGATCAGTAGTGTATACGCCTCAGCAGAACGGTAGGGCTGAGAGGGAAAATAGAACCCTAGTTGAATCAGCCCGAACTATGATACAAGGGCAAAAGTTGAATAAAAACTTGTGGGCAGAGGCCATACATACAGCAGTGTATGTTTTAAACCGAACAGGCCCTAGTAGCATAAAAAATGTGACACCTTATGAATTATGGTACAAAAAGAAAGTCAATAATATTTCTACACTCAAGAGTTTTGGTTCTAGAGTATCAGTGCATGTCCCAAAAGAGAAGAGATTAAAATGGGATGCAAAAAATATGTTTGGTTTCTTTATTGGCTACAGTGAGGATGTAAAAGGTTACAAAATATTTGTCCCAGACAAAAATAAAGTTGAAATTCATCGAGATGTCATATTTTTGCCCGAGAAAACCATAGAAATAAAAAATGGGGAGACAGACATGAATAAAAACATACAGATGATATGTGAGGAGATAAAGTCAGAAGAAGATGACAGTGAAGCAGAAGAACCTCAAAATAATAGAGAAGAAAGCAGTGAGAGTGACCTCGAAACTGATAGCAGTGTTGAAGATGTGAATGAAATAGAGCAGGAGCATGGATATGACCTGAGAAGACATATAAAAAGACCCTCAAGATATGATGATTATGTTCTGGATGATGACGAAATGAGTTTGTTGACTTTTAGTGATGATGAAGAACCCCAGACGTATGATGATGCAGTGGCCAGTAGTGAGTGTAAAAATTGGAAGAAAGCTATGCAATCAGAAATAAATGCGTTGCTAGAAAATGAAACATGGGAGTTTGTGCAAAGTAGTGATGGTCAAAAAGTCATTGAGTGCAAGTGGGTGTTCAAGAAAAAGAAGAATGAAAATGGTAAAGTAGTGAAATATAAAGCTCGTTTGGTAGCTAGAGGTTTTCAACAAATTGGTATGTTTTTTAATGATATTTATAGTCCAGTAGCAAAATTACCATCAATAAGGATTTTCTTAGCCATGTGTAATACTTTTGATATGAAAATTCATCAAGTAGATGTTTGTAGTGCATTTCTAAATGGGGATATTAAAGAAAATGTTTTTATTTCACTCCCAAAGGGATTTAAAGAAAAAGAGGGCACTATTTGCAAATTAAGAAAATCCTTATATGGTTTGAAAAGTTCACCTAAAAATTGGAATGACAAATTTCATAATTTGATGCAAAATTTGAGTTTTTCAAGATCTGAATATGAATATTGTCTTTATATTAAAGTAAATGAAAAAGGTAGGATATACATTTTGCTGTATGTTGATGATTTGCTGTTGGCAGGTACAAATGATCAAGAAGTTGAGAAAATAAAATATATTTTAAACAAAAACTTCAAAATGAACGACTTAGGTCAAATAAAACATTTTTTGGGTATGTGCATAACTCAAAATTTGTCTGAAGGCAAAATAAAAATTAATCAAACTGTTTACTTAAAAAATGTTTTGAAGAAATTTGACATGTCAAGCTGCAAACCATCAACAACACCAATGGATAATAATTTTCACCACGATTTTCTCAAACGAAAAAAATCTGAGAGCATAGAGATAGAAAAGAAATGTAGAGTTGCTATAGGATGTTTGATGTATGCAATGTTATGCTCAAGACCAGATTTGTGTATAGCTATAGGTATATTAAGCAGGTATCAAACATGTGCAAGTAACGATTTGTGGGTAGCAATAAAAAGAGTATTGAGATATATTCAAAGCACAGTTACTATGAGTTTGATATACTATAAACATAAATATAAACAGGAAAATTTGATAGTAGGGTACTCAGATTCAGATTGGGCAGGTGACCGTACTGATAGAAAATCTACATCAGGATATGTATTCAAAGTTTTTAATTGCACGGTGTCATGGGCATCACGGAAACAGTCTACAGTCAGTTTGTCCTCTACTGAAGCTGAATATGTTGCACTAAGTGTATGTGTGAGTGAAGCATGTTGGCTAAGATACTTAATGTATGATTTAAAAATAAAACCTGATTATGTAGCGGTTCTAATTCATGCAGACAATCAAAGCGCTATAAGGGTTAGTAGAAATCCGGAATTTCATAAGAGACTAAAACATGTTGATATTAGATTTAATTTTGTACGAGATAAAATTAAGGAAAATATTGTTGTATTAAAATATCTTAATACAAGTGACCAACAGGCTGACATATGTACAAAACCATTAGGTTTAACTCTGTTTAAAAAATTTAGAGAGTTGCTAGGTTTAGAATAAAAAATTAATTTAGATCTAGGAGATTTACCGTTGAGGGGGGGTGTTGAATACCCAGTAAAAATAAGCAACGGCAAATCTAGGGGATTTTTGTTATTGTATGATGTAGTTGGAAACAATGTTATATAAGTGTCAGATGTCAACTGTAAGAAAAAATAAGTGTAAAAGAAAAATAAATGTTGATTTTGATGTTTAAGTTATTTGTAGAATTATTGAGTTTTCTTTTAAAATAAAACTGACTAGAAGTACTTCGGTGTTTAATTAACATCCACGCAATTCTGCAAAACATCACCGGTTACGTATATATTTGTCGTAATTATTTAATATTTTGATTTTGTCAGTGTTTAACAAAAAAATGTTCAGTCATAGCACAAAACTTTGTATGACACGAAGCACTAGCGGGTCATGGATCTTCTGAGGTAGCCTCTTGCCTTACAAATACAATGAAAAGTGAAGTTACTGGGAAAGACTTCGCTTTTATGTCTGAAAGTTGTTCGGGCCAAAATGTTTCTGTTTGCTGTTGAAACACTAAATATTATATATGTATTATATATATCGACAAATTGTTATTTTTTGAGCCCGGATATTCCCAAATGGAACGTGATATGGTCCATGCCCACATCGAAAACGCGAGTAAAGGCTTGGAAATTTATGATCCATCGGGATGGTATATGTACAGTGATTAAAATGGCTTTAAAGAAATCAAAATACGAAGTAGTTGAAATAGATCAGGAAGACATTTTGAATTTTAAAGAACTTCAAATTCAAATGATTAAAAATAAAAAAACTGACATTGAAGGAAATGTTGTCAAATGGTTGAACATAGTTTGGCTACAATATACATATTATAAAAGAAGACACTGCACACAGTTATTTCAAATATAATTTTAAATCAGACAACTTTACGAAATTAAAAATACAGAGAAGGCAACTTCGAACATTTTCAATCAACAAACTTGTGCCAAGAAGAAAATATGACAAACCGTTAACGATCAATAATAAAAAGTTAAAAGGTTTAGTAGAACTCTGTGAGCAAAACTTAAAGACCAATATCACTTATTTTACTAGAATCTTCAAGGAAGGGGTGATGATCATAATGAAAATGTTTCAGAAGATGAAGACGTTTATATTTGTATGTTATTAGAAAAATAAAGTTTTTTATTTAAGTACACTTATAACATTTTTTATAATACAGGGTTAGTGCTGCATTGGATATCCTGAAAATTTTGAAAATATCAGCGAATTTAAGTTAAAGGATATCCTGAAAAAAGGGGGAATATCAATGAAATTTTCTCAACATTTAGGGAAATTACATTTTTACATTTTCACCCAGCAGTGCTAACCCTGTAGTAAAACTATTATCAGGTGCGACGTTAACGGTTACAAAAAATATATATCGGTAATATCAAAAAGCGTTATCAGGTCATTATTAGAAAAAAATTATATCTTTTTCTCTGTAGAATAAAAATAACCTGTAATAATTTTTACCATATGTCAAAAAAACCATAATAATACTATATAAATTTACAGATTTCTATTGTAATGTATTTTGCCTCCGTAATCACAAATTTGTTGGCCGATATTACGTTTCAAAACAGTTTTTCGCATTTCCTGACAGTTTATGTTTTTGTAGTTAACGTTGTTTGATACTAAACCCTCGAAATGTGTATTATCACCGACTTACCTTTTTTTCTATCATTTGTGACGCACTGAAAAATGCTCATGAAAAGAAGCATAATAGGAATATCTGAAAAACATCACCTAGACAACCTGAAAAAGATATTCGAGACATGTCGAAAATTCAATTTGAAACTTAACCCAGGGAAATATCAATTTTTTAGAAGACAAGTCACATATTTAGGTCATGATCTTTCTCAGGAAGGAGTATCACCAGCAGAAGAAACAAAAAGATTCGTAGCATTTTGTAACTATTATCGACGTTTTATTCAAAATTTTGCTGAAATATGCAGACCACTCAACAGATTATCGAGAAAAGGAGTAGAATTTTTTTGGTCAGAGGAATGTGAAAAAGCATTCAATAAGCTTAAATCATCTCTGATGAAGCCACCGATCTTAAAATATCCAGATTTCAATAAACAATTTATCCTAACGACAGACGCATCCAACGAGAGTTGTTCAGCAATTTTAAGTCAAGATTACAACGGAATAGACCTACCGATAGCATACGCATCAAGAAGTTTTAGTAAAGGAGAATGCAATAAACCTATAATCATTAAGGAATTACTAGCGATCCATTGGGGAATTAATCATTTCAAATGTTATCTGTATGGAGCACCAACATTTTTAGTAAAAACAGATCATAAACCACTAACACATTTATTTGCAATGAAAGAACCAACTTCGAAACTCGCGAGGATCAGATTAGATCTAGAGGAATACGATTTCGAAATAGAATACATAACAGGAAAAAATAACTACGCAGACAGCCTTTCCAGAATAACATTGCATCAACTAAAGAACCTATACATAGACAATACCCATATACTAGCTATAACACGAGCTCAATCAAGCAAGAGAAAAGGAGAAAGAATCAAGGCAAACGAAGGCAGAAAGTGAACTCGCACTACAGCCAGTAGCCACCAAACAGACAGTAAGAAAGGTACTAAATAATTTAGAGGCGCATAGACTACCAATTTTGTCCTTTGGAGCTGAACTAATCTCATCAAGACTGAGCATTAGGACCAAAAACAAAATAAATTGCAGCAAGAGCATAGCCACAGGATTCGATCATTTCGATTTAAACCAAACGTTGGCACAGCTTGATAAGCTGGCGGTAGAGAATGCAGTACGTAAAGTAAAGATATACGTAAATGATATTATTTTTAAATTGTGCACAATGGATGAATTTATTAAACAAGGAAACAAAATATTGAAAAATGTAGAGATATACATATGTGAGGTACCAGAGAAAATAGAAGACGACAAAGAAAAACGCAGATTAATAGAGGAATATCATAATCACCCGATATTTGGACGACACGTAGGAAATAATAGACTAATAAAGAAGCTAAAAGCAAGATTCAGATGGAAAAATTTGGAAAAATACGTAAGAAAATACGCTAAGCAATGTCACAAATGTCAAATTAACAAACCGAAAAGAACACATGTCGAAGAATTCGTGATATCGGACACTTCTTCCAAACCGTGGGACATAGTATACATAGATACGATAGGTCCATTCACCATTCAAAAGTAAGGATACCTACTAGTAAGGATAGATACTGTATCACAATGTTATGTGAACTGACGAAATACGCGGTCAGTATACCCGTGTGCAATAAAGAAGCAGAGACAATAGCCCGAGGAATTTTTGATCATTTTATACCAACATACGGACTCGTGAAGCAAATAAGAACAGACCAAGGCACAGAGTATAAGAATGAAGTAATGCAGGACCTAACAAAACTACTAAAAATAGAGCACAACTTTTCAACGGCATACCATCCACAGTCCTTTGGAAGTTGCGAAAAACTACACAGAACATTAAACGAGTACGTAAGAGCATTCATAGACGAAGACAGAGAAAATTGGGACGTGTGTTGCAGAATGTTCACATACTGCTAAAATACAACCCCTAACGCGTATCATGGCTACACACCGTTTGAACTGCTATATGGCAGGAAGGTTAACCTACCGGAAGACCTTACACAGGAGATTCAACCATGTTACAATATAGATGCCTACTACAATGAGTTACGGTACAAACTACAAAGCGCACACGAGAGAGCTAGAACCTTCTTACTAAAGCACAAAAAAGAGCGACAAGAAAAGCATAAGCCCAAAGCAACACCACAACACTTTAAAATAGGAGACCTAGTCCTGTTAAAAAGGGAAGAGAATGGTAAGTTTGATAGTCTTTATGTAGGCCCCTTCATAATAACAGAGGTAAATAACTTTAATTGTAAGATCAGAATGGAAAACAATAAAATCAAGGAAATACATAAGAATAGATTATATGCTTACAATCCGAGAACACAGTGAGTGACAAGTGAAACGGGAACAATGTTGATAACAAACATTTTTTTTCTTTGTATTTAATTATTATTATAGAAAATAAATAGTTAATTTGTATTGTTTAAAACGCAGTAATCAGTTGGTGGTGCTATCTGAAAATTTTCTTCCTTCTACGAAGTCAGAAAATTTTGCCAGGAGGGGAAAGATGTATTGGGATTCACAGCATCCATTATTAAGCATCCAATTAAGAGCAAGACACACTCTTTTAAAATTTAAATGTCCTTGGTAAACAAACACACGTTTGTTTATTATACATATTACGTGGCCCAGATTACTCCACACAAGTGTACCAGTTGTCAATCCTGCGGTGTCAGCGATTCAATATTACATATTCCTAATTCATGGCCAAAGCCGACTCAGCATAAATAATATCAACACTTTCTCTTTTATTTATATACACAGAAAACATCGGAAGGCATTCTAATTGCATTGCGTGATCAATCATCATTGATAATTGAGATACACCAGAGGGTGAACGTACATTAGCACACCAACTCTTTACAGTCGTACTCCGAGTTGATAATAAATGAATATACTGTGAGTAGTGTTTACTTCATCAACCCCTATCGTAGGGGTAACTACCCCCAACCACTCTGAGATGGTCCAGATAATGTAGAACTAATATAAAAGGCACTTTAAATAGTATTAAATTTATTTTTCATATAAATAAAGGCTCAAGCTACCAAATGCAAATGTACTTTGAAAAATTGAAATCAGTCAAATAGGAGAGCCTAAGAAATTTTTTAAAGTTATGATGGTGGGGGTACCCTTTGGAGTACCGAGCAAAAATGTTTATTGCAAATTTCCCATCTTGCAACTAAAATAGGTGTTTGAAAAGATCATACATATTTGAAATCATTGTCGCCCGACACATTGATTTAAAAAAAGTTCAAAATTGGATGACAGTAAACTGAGGAAATGCAACTTTTGGACTGAGTTGTTATTTTGAACTGGCTGATTCACTTTTAGCTCAACGAGAGAAGGGGCTACCCCAACAACCACAACTTAAATTCCCTAGACTCTAAAGTTAATTTGAAAGCTTCCGCCTTTCTTTACAAGTTAAAATAAATTTGAAAATAGCATAATTTTACAATATTGAAATTTTTTTACGGACCCTGGATTACAAAATTATTATGCAAAAACTGTTCAACTGATTCTAACGAAATTTAGCACACATTTCAGTTATATTATAGAGTTTTTCTAGGAGGAATATTAAGGCTATAAGTTGTTTAAGGGGTCGAAAAAATTTAATGAACAAACTATTTTTTGTCCTTTTTTCTAATTATTGCTGTTTTTAACAATAAAGTTTTAATTTGCATCTAGTCAAATATTATTTAATTGTCAAATGTTAAATAATTGAAAAACGAAACTTTTACGTTTTTTTTTTTGGCGGAGCACTATCTTCCGAGTTAGAGACGAAAATATGGACGCAAAGAACTCACCTGGACTAAAAATGATTTGAGGATCAATAAAAAACTTTATTCCAAAAAACACAATGATCCATATATTTACACAGTAATTTTTAAGGACAGCATTTAGTATTCTTGATTTTGAGTAAAGGTGTATTTTTTTATTTATCAATGAGCAATTGCCTAATTTAAATGCAGGTAGTTCTTATATACTGTCTTGAGTAACATCTTATTTATTTTAACTATGGTTTTAATATTTTGTGCAAATGTTTCAGGTGACAGCCCTCCTGTAATTAATGAAGATGATGATAGTGATGCAGAGTCCACTGAAGATATATCTGAAATATTGTTTATACCGAGAAATTCAGAATCAATTCCACAAATTTATGAAGCCATTAAAGTTTGTCAAGTAAGAATTTAAACATACACTGCATTAATTTTTCAATTAGATATACGGACTAAAAATGGCAACACTTCCATGCATTATTATTATAATTAATGTCCGACTGGTCTATTATTTGACAAATAATGACATTATTTCGAAGTCTATTAAGTACGATATAACGCATAAGAACGTGTTAATGAAAAATAACGCTCTAGGGCCTATTAAATTTAAATAACGAGTTAAATACTGTCAAGTTGACAAATAAAACTCTAAGTAAAACTATGGTTACCACAATTACTTTACGACTATTTCTGGTAAATGTACTTATGTATTTGAAAACTAATTAATTCAAAATTCATTCAAATTTTTTGCATATGACGAATAATTTAGTCGGACATTAAACGTTGAAGGCACCATGGGTATTATAATAATAACGCTTTGGGTCAACGTATATACCTCGGGCCGAAGGCCCTCGGTCTATACACCATTGACCTCAAGCGTTATTATCCTTATTATACCTTGGTACCTTAATAACTATTATACACATGCAAACATTAAGAGTGTAGGTGGCATAGAATATCAATTTCATCTGCAAAATAGAGTAACTATGTATTCGGTGATTACAATAATTTATATACTTTACAATAAAAACTAATAATCGAGAAGAGAGAAAAATTGATAAAGTGATTTTGATAACATCCCATTACTATCAGAACGAGTAAATAAATTTTGAATATCTTTAATAGTTAAAGTACAGTTTTTAAATGTTGGGCAATAAATGTTTAAAAAGAAATTTGAATAGACGCTTTCTAGATAACCATTTGCCGGTATTTTAACGGTATTAGGCAACCTATTCATTGTAATTAGTAATTTCAGAACTTAAAGTATTTGTTTGAATCTTTCAATGGAACGATAACGCATCGATACTATAGTGGAATAATAAGCAATGTTGCCGGTTTTAGTGCTTCCTTCACTGTAGTACATCTAATTAAAAAGTAAGCGCTCCGTATATTGAAATTAAGACTTTTACTGGTATATACCACAAGAAAAAATTATAATATATAGCATAGTAAATAATCATAAATTTTCAGTCTCAGGCTGATCACATAAATTATTATGTCTATTATGGTCTATCAATTGCTAGCTTATATGAATTAAATCTGTAAGTAAACATATTGATTTTTGACAAGCATATGACACAATAAACAGACATACGTTGATTGACACATTAAAATATTTTAAAATCCCTTCTGAATGAAACCAAAAGCAAAGTTATGATAGAAGGTCATTTAACATCACTAGAGTCCTATGACAAGGCGACCGACCCCTCTACTATATCTTTCAATCTAATATTGGAAATAATTTTAAGAGAATCTTAACTGTCGTGTCATTTACTTTGTTACTACTAATAAATTGAGTACTAGGAATCAAAATTCGTTTGATCTCTACCTAGATAATTTGACATATTGTGAAATGCATATCGTAGATTCCCAATGTCTATTCATTTATCGCCCGTTTTCCTTGTAAATTGTAGAAGGATCAGGTACAGGGTACAGCAACGGGTAAAAAGCAGAATTTTTTCCAGCCTAAGAAATGTTTGTATAAAATAATACGATTAACTAAATCCCTTCTGAATGAAACCAAAAGCAAAGTTATGATAGAAGGTCATTTAACATCACTAGAGGCCTATGACAAGGCGACCGACCCCTCTACTATATCTTTCAATCTAATATTGGAAATAATTTTAAGAGAATCTTAACTGTCGTGTCATTTACTTTGTTACTACTAATAAATTGAGTACTAGGAATCAAAATTCGTTTGATCTTTACCTAGATAAATTGACATATTGTGGAATGCATATCGTAGATTCCCAATGTCTATTCATTTATCGCCCGTTTGCTTGTAAATTGTAGAAGGATCAGGTACAGGGTACAGCAACGGGTAAAAAGCAGAATTTTTTTCCAGCCTAAGAAATGTTTTAGATTTGTCGTTGCTTTTAATAGATGTAGCTATTGCGCCCTTTTGCAAATTAGTTCTTATTATTAACCTTTGTCGAGCGGCATAATTTTACACAGACGGCATCGGTACAATTGTACCTATTATATATTTTCTTAAAAAGTCGTTAATCTAAAGGGAAATATATGTTAATTTTAAGATAATATTATTTATTACTAGCATAACTGGTAAAAAATTCTTGAATATTGCAATAAATAAATAATAATATTCGTTAATTTGTTCTTGTACGGATTTACAAACAAAGATTAGAAGCCGCTATTGGGACCGTGCAAGTTCGGCAAAGCCACACCTATTTCTACGCTCTGCAACTTTATTCGCACTTTTAATTATATTGGCCAATTATATTAGTCCTGGTTACTGGATAATTGTCAAGGCCATATCCCAAAAAAATAATAAGAAGAAAAATAAGATTCAGGTTATGTTATTAAAACGTAAACAATTGTATGTAGTAAATAAAATTAGTTATTAAAATGCAGTACTGCAAGCAAAATACAATTAATTAAATTTACCTTTATATAATAATTGCATATCATATCAATATTGTGGAGCAACATATAATTTTTCTTCTCCAATGACAGTAGATATGAAATGTACGTCAATTTGACAATTTCAATTGACAATATGAATTATTTAAGAAAGTTGCAATATTGCTCCGCTATTCGCGCACGATCGTTTCACGTATCTCTTCCAAGTACTTGCACACGGCGAATAACGTGACCGCTCTTATCTATCGTAAATTGTTGAAATTACTACAACAATAAACTTGAAAATAGTGGTCGTAAACAAATTCTATTAAGAGTAGCATTGTATTGTATTTAAATTGGAAACATAGATCTCATCTCCGTTTATAGTCCGTTCTTTAACGGTAAAATATTGCAAAACCTCTAAATTTTAAAGAACCGCTTGGATTGACATGAAATTTGGCATACACATAGCTAACAAGTCAAAGAAAAAAGTGATATTGTGCCGATATGTGCTTTTGCCCTGGGGGTGGTTTTTACCCCCTATTGGGGGTGAAAAATATTCGTCCAAAGAAAGTCAGGAAATCGATAAACTGGCTAATTTGAAGTAACTTTTGTTCTATAGAGTTTTTTCCCTAAGTCAATACTTTTCGAGTTATTTGGCAGTGAATATGTTCATTTTTTCGACAAAATAACCACGCTTTTAGACGGTTTTTCGCAAATAACTCAAATAGTAAGTATTTTGTCGAAAAAACATTCTTAGCAAAAATATAGCCTGTAAAAAATTTAAAAAAATGGTGTATATGTCACGTCTCTACACCTAGTAGAAGCAGAGTTATAGCTAATGAAAAATAGGTTCATATTCGTCAAATTCCAAATGGAATACTTTGACGTGAAATAACCAAAAATGAAGCACATTTCGGGAAAAACTCATTACAACTTATTTAAAGTGTTTAAAAAAAAGCTTCATTTTTGTTTTATAAAAAAAAATTCTAGCATCAAAATTAAACAAGTTACGCTTAAAATAAAGTTAGTCTCTTTTGGTTTTGGTAAAAAAATCGGGAAAATCACCCCCTGTAGTATCTTAAATGAACTTAATCGTTACGACTTCACAAATTTCTTGACTCGTGTATATATTGTTTATATGATCTGTAAGTTTCATCGGTTCAAAGTTCTTTTTATTGAAAGGGCTGTAGTTAAAATGGGTTGAACGAGTCACTGATCACGAATGTATGCAAATTTAGAAACACCAATTCTCAATCAATTTTTGTCTAACAGAAAAACAAAAAATACATGATATTCAGAAAAGCAAATCTGACTTTTTTTGTTTTTCGAAATTTTTGGTATCTCTAACAATTTTTAAGTTATTTTGAAAAAAACATATTTTTCAAAATTTAAATTTTTAAAAATTTTATTTTGAAACCAAATTTTTTCAAAAATAAGCACTTTAAATATATAAAACTTACAGATCATATAAACACAACATAAGTAAAATAATTTGTGGAGCGGTAACGATTAATTTCATTTAAGTTGCTAATTAGGGGGTGGTCTTTCCGATTTTTTTTTGCAAAAACAAAAGGGACCAACTTTATTTTGAGCGTAACTTGCTTAAATTTAAAGCTAGAAACTTTTTGTAAAAACAGAAATATTTTAAGCACTTTAAAAAAGTTATAATGGGTTTTTCCCAAAAAGTGCTTAATTTTTTGGATATTTTACGTCGAAATATTCTATTTGAAATTTGGTGAATATGAATCTATTTTTCATTGGCTATAACTCTGGTTCTACGAGATCACCATTTTTTTTACTTTTTTATAGGCTATATTTTTGCTAAGAACTTTTTTTTCGACAAAATACTTACTTTTTGAGTTATTTGCGAAAAACCGTCTAAAAATGTGGTTATTTTGTTGAAAAATTAACATATTCACTCGCAAATAACTCGAAAAGTGTTGACTTGGCGAAAAAGCTCTATAGAACAAAAGTTACTTAAAATTAGTCAGTTTACCCATTTCCGGACTTATTTTGGACATATATTTTTTCACCCCCAATAGGGGGAGAAAGTCACCCCCAGGGCAAAAGCACACATCGGCACAATATCATTTTTTTTCTTTGACATGTAAGCTATACGTATGCCAAATTTCATGTCAATCCAAGCGGTTCTTTAAAATTTAGAGCAAAAACCGTGAAATAATGGACTATTAGTTGTTTGGTGTTTATCAATACGTGTATACCTAAAAATTATCATGAATAGTGATTATACGTACATCTAGTATACCGAAATGGCTACAAATTAGGTGTCCATAGAAATAACAAAAAAAACTTGTGCGAGGTGAGGATGATCGAGTATCTGCCAATGATACGTGCAGCAATGTCTTGTAATTCTTTCAATACCATGCTAAGATTTATATGATTTGACATTGAAAATATCCGTGAACAACGCAAAAAAACCGATAAAACTGCACTCATAAGAGATATCTAGACAATGCTGAATAAAAATTTGCAACAAGGCTCCAGACCATCCAAATGCATAACCACCGACTAATAATTGTGTCCATTTAGAGGCCTTACAAATTTTACACAATACCTTCCAAACTCGCTAAATATGGGATCAAAGTATTTTTGGCTTGTGATACATGAAAGCTCACACAAGATCATATTTAAATTGGAAAAACAGCATATGGTTCCCGACAAGTTAACGTTGGCGAACAAACAGTTTTAGATCTTATCACGTCTTATAAAGGTTACGGACAGAATGTTACCACAAATAACTTTTTTATCAGTATTGAATTCGCTAAATTCTTGAATTTATGGCACATAACGTTAGTAGGGCTAGTAGGCACAGTTAGAAGAAATAAGAGATTTCTACTCACCAATATACAAGCAAACAAGGAAAGAGGTAGTTTTTCCACAAATTTTGCATTCAATCAAGTTGCTACTGTATGTTCTTAGGTATATGTGCCAAATAAAAACAAAGCAGTAGTGTTACCCTCGCCAATGCATATGACAGGAAAAGTAGAAGACAGTGTATAGAAGACAGTAGATAACATGGATAATATGCTGGGTAAGTATTTAACCAAATACTCACCCAGCATTTTATGTCGAACATTGCGTTGGCCCTCTGCCTTTGTTTTATATGATTGACGTCACTGGCTTAGCATGCTACATTATACGTCGAGAGTATAATCCATTACAAAAAACATCGGACAAACGCAGGAAATTTTTGAAGGATCATTCTAAAGATATTTAGTTACCTTCATTTCAATCTCAAAGTAAAAACCGGATGATGATGAGGAGTCATTTTCTTCGTAGTGCTGTAGAAATGGTCATTGGTCGAAACAGAGTATGTATTTGCTGTAGATACTCCTCAAGTATCTCACAGCATTCTTGGATCTACTCCAGTAACCGGAAGTTGTCATATTTGTCGAAACGAAAGGAAAAACAGCGTAAAACGAGAAATACTTGTGTAGTATGTTTTCTATCTGTGTGTAACGAACATTCTTTGTCTAAAACGATATGTATGTGTTGCGAAAATCCACACTAACATTCATTTTTGTATTTTGATTCAAATAAGCTATCATTTAAATACAAAATGTATTAGACTAAGTTTTCACTCTAATGGCATATAACATATCCCACCAGAATGAAAACAATGGGAACCTTCTCTGGTTACACCTCCGAGGCTTCTACAATTTGCAAGCCATACGGATGCTGAGACTAAGGAAGATGAGGGAATTCTACAATTTACAATTCACGTCACATCTGCTCAGCGCGGTAAAGTTCCAACGAGACTGGTTCCCTTCATACTCCACACAGAGTAAATGTAAATCAAAAATGAATAACCATTTTCAATTTCGTTGCAAAACGAAAATACAGCCGAACCATATTCCAGTCCAATCAGAGAGTGCTGCAAGCACCTCTACCGGTTTCGAAACTTATTAGTCTCTCATCAGGAGGCACATATGCTGCTCTCCCTGATCCAACCAAAACAAACCCCAGCGTGCAGTCCCGAATCGCAACGAACGAAATGGCATAGATGCCCTAGCGGCAACTGCTAGCAAAAGACTAAGTTTTCACTCTAATGGCATATAACATATCCCACCAGAATGAAAACAATGGGAACCTTCTCTGGTTACACCTCCGAGGCTTCTACAATTTGCAAGCCATACGGATGCTGAGACTAAGGAAGATGAGGGAATTCTACAATTTACAATTCACGTCACATCTGCTCAGCGCGGTAAAGTTCCAACGAGACTGGTTCCCTTCATACTCCACACAGAGTAAATGTAAATCAAAAATGAATAACCATTTTCAATTTCGTTGCAAAACGAAAATACAGCCGAACCATATTCCAGTCCAATCAGAGAGTGCTGCAAGCACCTCTACCGGTTTCGAAACTTATTAGTCTCTCATCAGGAGGCACATATGCTGCTCTCCCTGATCCAACCAAAACAAACCCCAGCGTGCAGTCCCGAATCGCAACGAACGAAATGGCATAGATGCCCTAGCGGCAACTGCTAGCAAAAGACTAAGTTTTCACTCTAATGGCATATAACATATCCCACCAGAATGAAAACAATGGGAACCTTCTCTGGTTACACCTCCGAGGCTTCTACAATTTGCAAGCCATACGGATGCTGAGACTAAGGAAGATGAGGGAATTCTACAATTTACAATTCACGTCACATCTGCTCAGCGCGGTAAAGTTCCAACGAGACTGGTTCCCTTCATACTCCACACAGAGTAAATGTAAATCAAAAATGAATAACCATTTTCAATTTCGTTGCAAAACGAAAATACAGCCGAACCATATTCCAGTCCAATCAGAGAGTGCTGCAAGCACCTCTACCGGTTTCGAAACTTATTAGTCTCTCATCAGGAGGCACATATGCTGCTCTCCCTGATCCAACCAAAACAAACCCCAGCGTGCAGTCCCGAATCGCAACGAACGAAATGGCATAGATGCCCTAGCGGCAACTGCTAGCAAAAGACTAAGTTTTCACTCTAATGGCATATAACATATCCCACCAGAATGAAAACAATGGGAACCTTCTCTGGTTACACCTCCGAGGCTTCTACAATTTGCAAGCCATACGGATGCTGAGACTAAGGAAGATGAGGGAATTCTACAATTTACAATTCACGTCACATCTGCTCAGCGCGGTAAAGTTCCAACGAGACTGGTTCCCTTCATACTCCACACAGAGTAAATGTAAATCAAAAATGAATAACCATTTTCAATTTCGTTGCAAAACGAAAATACAGCCGAACCATATTCCAGTCCAATCAGAGAGTGCTGCAAGCACCTCTACCGGTTTCGAAACTTATTAGTCTCTCATCAGGAGGCACATATGCTGCTCTCCCTGATCCAACCAAAACAAACCCCAGCGTGCAGTCCCGAATCGCAACGAACGAAATGGCATAGATGCCCTAGCGGCAACTGCTAGCAAAAGACTAAGTTTTCACTCTAATGGCATATAACATATCCCACCAGAATGAAAACAATGGGAACCTTCTCTGGTTACACCTCCGAGGCTTCTACAATTTGCAAGCCATACGGATGCTGAGACTAAGGAAGATGAGGGAATTCTACAATTTACAATTCACGTCACATCTGCTCAGCGCGGTAAAGTTCCAACGAGACTGGTTCCCTTCATACTCCACACAGAGTAAATGTAAATCAAAAATGAATAACCATTTTCAATTTCGTTGCAAAACGAAAATACAGCCGAACCATATTCCAGTCCAATCAGAGAGTGCTGCAAGCACCTCTACCGGTTTCGAAACTTATTAGTCTCTCATCAGGAGGCACATATGCTGCTCTCCCTGATCCAACCAAAACAAACCCCAGCGTGCAGTCCCGAATCGCAACGAACGAAATGGCATAGATGCCCTAGCGGCAACTGCTAGCAAAAGACTAAGTTTTCACTCTAATGGCATATAACATATCCCACCAGAATGAAAACAATGGGAACCTTCTCTGGTTACACCTCCGAGGCTTCTACAATTTGCAAGCCATACGGATGCTGAGACTAAGGAAGATGAGGGAATTCTACAATTTACAATTCACGTCACATCTGCTCAGCGCGGTAAAGTTCCAACGAGACTGGTTCCCTTCATACTCCACACAGAGTAAATGTAAATCAAAAATGAATAACCATTTTCAATTTCGTTGCAAAACGAAAATACAGCCGAACCATATTCCAGTCCAATCAGAGAGTGCTGCAAGCACCTCTACCGGTTTCGAAACTTATTAGTCTCTCATCAGGAGGCACATATGCTGCTCTCCCTGATCCAACCAAAACAAACCCCAGCGTGCAGTCCCGAATCGCAACGAACGAAATGGCATAGATGCCCTAGCGGCAACTGCTAGCAAAAGACTAAGTTTTCACTCTAATGGCATATAACATATCCCACCAGAATGAAAACAATGGGAACCTTCTCTGGTTACACCTCCGAGGCTTCTACAATTTGCAAGCCATACGGATGCTGAGACTAAGGAAGATGAGGGAATTCTACAATTTACAATTCACGTCACATCTGCTCAGCGCGGTAAAGTTCCAACGAGACTGGTTCCCTTCATACTCCACACAGAGTAAATGTAAATCAAAAATGAATAACCATTTTCAATTTCGTTGCAAAACGAAAATACAGCCGAACCATATTCCAGTCTAATCAGAGAGTGCTGCAAGCACCTCTACCGGTTTCGAAACTTATTAGTCTCTCATCAGGAGGCACATATGCTGCTCTCCCTGATCCAACCAAAACAAACCCCAGCGTGCAGTCCCGAATCGCAACGAACGAAATGGCATAGATGCCCTAGCGGCAACTGCTAGCAAAAGACTAAGTTTTCACTCTAATGGCATATAACATATCCCACCAGAATGAAAACAATGGGAACCTTCTCTGGTTACACCTCCGAGGCTTCTACAATTTGCAAGCCATACGGATGCTGAGACTAAGGAAGATGAGGGAATTCTACAATTTACAATTCACGTCACATCTGCTCAGCGCGGTAAAGTTCCAACGAGACTGGTTCCCTTCATACTCCACACAGAGTAAATGTAAATCAAAAATGAATAACCATTTTCAATTTCGTTGCAAAACGAAAATACAGCCGAACCATATTCCAGTCCAATCAGAGAGTGCTGCAAGCACCTCTACCGGTTTCGAAACTTATTAGTCTCTCATCAGGAGGCACATATGCTGCTCTCCCTGATCCAACCAAAACAAACCCCAGCGTGCAGTCCCGAATCGCAACGAACGAAATGGCATAGATGCCCTAGCGGCAACTGCTAGCAAAAGACTAAGTTTTCACTCTAATGGCATATAACATATCCCACCAGAATGAAAACAATGGGAACCTTCTCTGGTTACACCTCCGAGGCTTCTACAATTTGCAAGCCATACGGATGCTGAGACTAAGGAAGATGAGGGAATTCTACAATTTACAATTCACGTCACATCTGCTCAGCGCGGTAAAGTTCCAACGAGACTGGTTCCCTTCATACTCCACACAGAGTAAATGTAAATCAAAAATGAATAACCATTTTCAATTTCGTTGCAAAACGAAAATACAGCCGAACCATATTCCAGTCCAATCAGAGAGTGCTGCAAGCACCTCTACCGGTTTCGAAACTTATTAGTCTCTCATCAGGAGGCACATATGCTGCTCTCCCTGATCCAACCAAAACAAACCCCAGCGTGCAGTCCCGAATCGCAACGAACGAAATGGCATAGATGCCCTAGCGGCAACTGCTAGCAAAAGACTAAGTTTTCACTCTAATGGCATATAACATATCCCACCAGAATGAAAACAATGGGAACCTTCTCTGGTTACACCTCCGAGGCTTCTACAATTTGCAAGCCATACGGATGCTGAGACTAAGGAAGATGAGGGAATTCTACAATTTACAATTCACGTCACATCTGCTCAGCGCGGTAAAGTTCCAACGAGACTGGTTCCCTTCATACTCCACACAGAGTAAATGTAAATCAAAAATGAATAACCATTTTCAATTTCGTTGCAAAACGAAAATACAGCCGAACCATATTCCAGTCCAATCAGAGAGTGCTGCAAGCACCTCTACCGGTTTCGAAACTTATTAGTCTCTCATCAGGAGGCACATATGCTGCTCTCCCTGATCCAACCAAAACAAACCCCAGCGTGCAGTCCCGAATCGCAACGAACGAAATGGCATAGATGCCCTAGCGGCAACTGCTAGCAAAAGACTAAGTTTTCACTCTAATGGCATATAACATATCCCACCAGAATGAAAACAATGGGAACCTTCTCTGGTTACACCTCCGAGGCTTCTACAATTTGCAAGCCATACGGATGCTGAGACTAAGGAAGATGAGGGAATTCTACAATTTACAATTCACGTCACATCTGCTCAGCGCGGTAAAGTTCCAACGAGACTGGTTCCCTTCATACTCCACACAGAGTAAATGTAAATCAAAAATGAATAACCATTTTCAATTTCGTTGCAAAACGAAAATACAGCCGAACCATATTCCAGTCCAATCAGAGAGTGCTGCAAGCACCTCTACCGGTTTCGAAACTTATTAGTCTCTCATCAGGAGGCACATATGCTGCTCTCCCTGATCCAACCAAAACAAACCCCAGCGTGCAGTCCCGAATCGCAACGAACGAAATGGCATAGATGCCCTAGCGGCAACTGCTAGCAAAAGACTAAGTTTTCACTCTAATGGCATATAACATATCCCACCAGAATGAAAACAATGGGAACCTTCTCTGGTTACACCTCCGAGGTTTCTACAATTTGCAAGCCATACGGATGCTGAGACTAAGGAAGATGAGGGAATTCTACAATTTACAATTCACGTCACATCTGCTCAGCGCGGTAAAGTTCCAACGAGACTGGTTCCCTTCATACTCCACACAGAGTAAATGTAAATCAAAAATGAATAACCATTTTCAATTTCGTTGCAAAACGAAAATACAGCCGAACCATATTCCAGTCCAATCAGAGAGTGCTGCAAGCACCTCTACCGGTTTCGAAACTTATTAGTCTCTCATCAGGAGGCACATATGCTGCTCTCCCTGATCCAACCAAAACAAACCCCAGCGTGCAGTCCCGAATCGCAACGAACGAAATGGCATAGATGCCCTAGCGGCAACTGCTAGCAAAAGACTAAGTTTTCACTCTAATGGCATATAACATATCCCACCAGAATGAAAACAATGGGAACCTTCTCTGGTTACACCTCCGAGGCTTCTACAATTTGCAAGCCATACGGATGCTGAGACTAAGGAAGATGAGGGAATTCTACAATTTACAATTCACGTCACATCTGCTCAGCGCGGTAAAGTTCCAACGAGACTGGTTCCCTTCATACTCCACACAGAGTAAATGTAAATCAAAAATGAATAACCATTTTCAATTTCGTTGCAAAACGAAAATACAGCCGAACCATATTCCAGTCCAATCAGAGAGTGCTGCAAGCACCTCTACCGGTTTCGAAACTTATTAGTCTCTCATCAGGAGGCACATATGCTGCTCTCCCTGATCCAACCAAAACAAACCCCAGCGTGCAGTCCCGAATCGCAACGAACGAAATGGCATAGATGCCCTAGCGGCAACTGCTAGCAAAAGACTAAGTTTTCACTCTAATGGCATATAACATATCCCACCAGAATGAAAACAATGGGAACCTTCTCTGGTTACACCTCCGAGGCTTCTACAATTTGCAAGCCATACGGATGCTGAGACTAAGGAAGATGAGGGAATTCTACAATTTACAATTCACGTCACATCTGCTCAGCGCGGTAAAGTTCCAACGAGACTGGTTCCCTTCATACTCCACACAGAGTAAATGTAAATCAAAAATGAATAACCATTTTCAATTTCGTTGCAAAACGAAAATACAGCCGAACCATATTCCAGTCCAATCAGAGAGTGCTGCAAGCACCTCTACCGGTTTCGAAACTTATTAGTCTCTCATCAGGAGGCACATATGCTGCTCTCCCTGATCCAACCAAAACAAACCCCAGCGTGCAGTCCCGAATCGCAACGAACGAAATGGCATAGATGCCCTAGCGGCAACTGCTAGCAAAAGACTAAGTTTTCACTCTAATGGCATATAACATATCCCACCAGAATGAAAACAATGGGAACCTTCTCTGGTTACACCTCCGAGGCTTCTACAATTTGCAAGCCATACGGATGCTGAGACTAAGGAAGATGAGGGAATTCTACAATTTACAATTCACGTCACATCTGCTCAGCGCGGTAAAGTTCCAACGAGACTGGTTCCCTTCATACTCCACACAGAGTAAATGTAAATCAAAAATGAATAACCATTTTCAATTTCGTTGCAAAACGAAAATACAGCCGAACCATATTCCAGTCCAATCAGAGAGTGCTGCAAGCACCTCTACCGGTTTCGAAACTTATTAGTCTCTCATCAGGAGGCACATATGCTGCTCTCCCTGATCCAACCAAAACAAACCCCAGCGTGCAGTCCCGAATCGCAACGAACGAAATGGCATAGATGCCCTAGCGGCAACTGCTAGCAAAAGACTAAGTTTTCACTCTAATGGCATATAACATATCCCACCAGAATGAAAACAATGGGAACCTTCTCTGGTTACACCTCCGAGGCTTCTACAATTTGCAAGCCATACGGATGCTGAGACTAAGGAAGATGAGGGAATTCTACAATTTACAATTCACGTCACATCTGCTCAGCGCGGTAAAGTTCCAACGAGACTTCCCTCATCTTCCTTAGTCTCAGCATCCGTATGGCTTGCAAATTGTAGAAGCCTCGGAGGTGTAACCAGAGAAGGTTCCCATTGTTTTCATTCTGGTGGGATATGTTATATGCCATTAGAGTGAAAACTTAGTCTTTTGCTAGCAGTTGCCGCTAGGGCATCTATGCCATTTCGTTCGTTGCGATTCGGGACTGCACGCTGGGGTTTGTTTTGGTTGGATCAGGGAGAGCAGCATATGTGCCTCCTGATGAGAGACTAATAAGTTTCGAAACCGGTAGAGGTGCTTGCAGCACTCTCTGATTGGACTGGAATATGGTTCGGCTGTATTTTCGTTTTGCAACGAAATTGAAAATGGTTATTCATTTTTGATTTACATTTACTCTGTGTGGAGTATGAAGGGAACCAGTCTCGTTGGAACTTTACCGCGCTGAGCAGATGTGACGTGAATTGTAAATTGTAGAATTCCCTCATCTTCCTTAGTCTCAGCATCCGTATGGCTTGCAAATTGTAGAAGCCTCGGAGGTGTAACCAGAGAAGGTTCCCATTGTTTTCATTCTGGTGGGATATGTTATATGCCATTAGAGTGAAAACTTAGTCTTTTGCTAGCAGTTGCCGCTAGGGCATCTATGCCATTTCGTTCGTTGCGATTCGGGACTGCACGCTGGGGTTTGTTTTGGTTGGATCAGGGAGAGCAGCATATGTGCCTCCTGATGAGAGACTAATAAGTTTCGAAACCGGTAGAGGTGCTTGCAGCACTCTCTGATTGGACTGGAATATGGTTCGGCTGTATTTTCGTTTTGCAACGAAATTGAAAATGGTTATTCATTTTTGATTTACATTTACTCTGTGTGGAGTATGAAGGGAACCAGTCTCGTTGGAACTTTACCGCGCTGAGCAGATGTGACGTGAATTGTAAATTGTAGAATTCCCTCATCTTCCTTAGTCTCAGCATCCGTATGGCTTGCAAATTGTAGAAGCCTCGGAGGTGTAACCAGAGAAGGTTCCCATTGTTTTCATTCTGGTGGGATATGTTATATGCCATTAGAGTGAAAACTTAGTCTTTTGCTAGCAGTTGCCGCTAGGGCATCTATGCCATTTCGTTCGTTGCGATTCGGGACTGCACGCTGGGGTTTGTTTTGGTTGGATCAGGGAGAGCAGCATATGTGCCTCCTGATGAGAGACTAATAAGTTTCGAAACCGGTAGAGGTGCTTGCAGCACTCTCTGATTGGACTGGAATATGGTTCGGCTGTATTTTCGTTTTGCAACGAAATTGAAAATGGTTATTCATTTTTGATTTACATTTACTCTGTGTGGAGTATGAAGGGAACCAGTCTCGTTGGAACTTTACCGCGCTGAGCAGATGTGACGTGAATTGTAAATTGTAGAATTCCCTCATCTTCCTTAGTCTCAGCATCCGTATGGCTTGCAAATTGTAGAAGCCTCGGAGGTGTAACCAGAGAAGGTTCCCATTGTTTTCATTCTGGTGGGATATGTTATATGCCATTAGAGTGAAAACTTAGTCTTTTGCTAGCAGTTGCCGCTAGGGCATCTATGCCATTTCGTTCGTTGCGATTCGGGACTGCACGCTGGGGTTTGTTTTGGTTGGATCAGGGAGAGCAGCATATGTGCCTCCTGATGAGAGACTAATAAGTTTCGAAACCGGTAGAGGTGCTTGCAGCACTCTCTGATTGGACTGGAATATGGTTCGGCTGTATTTTCGTTTTGCAACGAAATTGAAAATGGTTATTCATTTTTGATTTACATTTACTCTGTGTGGAGTATGAAGGGAACCAGTCTCGTTGGAACTTTACCGCGCTGAGCAGATGTGACGTGAATTGTAAATTGTAGAATTCCCTCATCTTCCTTAGTCTCAGCATCCGTATGGCTTGCAAATTGTAGAAGCCTCGGAGGTGTAACCAGAGAAGGTTCCCATTGTTTTCATTCTGGTGGGATATGTTATATGCCATTAGAGTGAAAACTTAGTCTTTTGCTAGCAGTTGCCGCTAGGGCATCTATGCCATTTCGTTCGTTGCGATTCGGGACTGCACGCTGGGGTTTGTTTTGGTTGGATCAGGGAGAGCAGCATATGTGCCTCCTGATGAGAGACTAATAAGTTTCGAAACCGGTAGAGGTGCTTGCAGCACTCTCTGATTGGACTGGAATATGGTTCGGCTGTATTTTCGTTTTGCAACGAAATTGAAAATGGTTATTCATTTTTGATTTACATTTACTCTGTGTGGAGTATGAAGGGAACCAGTCTCGTTGGAACTTTACCGCGCTGAGCAGATGTGACGTGAATTGTAAATTGTAGAATTCCCTCATCTTCCTTAGTCTCAGCATCCGTATGGCTTGCAAATTGTAGAAGCCTCGGAGGTGTAACCAGAGAAGGTTCCCATTGTTTTCATTCTGGTGGGATATGTTATATGCCATTAGAGTGAAAACTTAGTCTTTTGCTAGCAGTTGCCGCTAGGGCATCTATGCCATTTCGTTCGTTGCGATTCGGGACTGCACGCTGGGGTTTGTTTTGGTTGGATCAGGGAGAGCAGCATATGTGCCTCCTGATGAGAGACTAATAAGTTTCGAAACCGGTAGAGGTGCTTGCAGCACTCTCTGATTGGACTGGAATATGGTTCGGCTGTATTTTCGTTTTGCAACGAAATTGAAAATGGTTATTCATTTTTGATTTACATTTACTCTGTGTGGAGTATGAAGGGAACCAGTCTCGTTGGAACTTTACCGCGCTGAGCAGATGTGACGTGAATTGTAAATTGTAGAATTCCCTCATCTTCCTTAGTCTCAGCATCCGTATGGCTTGCAAATTGTAGAAGCCTCGGAGGTGTAACCAGAGAAGGTTCCCATTGTTTTCATTCTGGTGGGATATGTTATATGCCATTAGAGTGAAAACTTAGTCTTTTGCTAGCAGTTGCCGCTAGGGCATCTATGCCATTTCGTTCGTTGCGATTCGGGACTGCACGCTGGGGTTTGTTTTGGTTGGATCAGGGAGAGCAGCATATGTGCCTCCTGATGAGAGACTAATAAGTTTCGAAACCGGTAGAGGTGCTTGCAGCACTCTCTGATTGGACTGGAATATGGTTCGGCTGTATTTTCGTTTTGCAACGAAATTGAAAATGGTTATTCATTTTTGATTTACATTTACTCTGTGTGGAGTATGAAGGGAACCAGTCTCGTTGGAACTTTACCGCGCTGAGCAGATGTGACGTGAATTGTAAATTGTAGAATTCCCTCATCTTCCTTAGTCTCAGCATCCGTATGGCTTGCAAATTGTAGAAGCCTCGGAGGTGTAACCAGAGAAGGTTCCCATTGTTTTCATTCTGGTGGGATATGTTATATGCCATTAGAGTGAAAACTTAGTCTTTTGCTAGCAGTTGCCGCTAGGGCATCTATGCCATTTCGTTCGTTGCGATTCGGGACTGCACGCTGGGGTTTGTTTTGGTTGGATCAGGGAGAGCAGCATATGTGCCTCCTGATGAGAGACTAATAAGTTTCGAAACCGGTAGAGGTGCTTGCAGCACTCTCTGATTGGACTGGAATATGGTTCGGCTGTATTTTCGTTTTGCAACGAAATTGAAAATGGTTATTCATTTTTGATTTACATTTACTCTGTGTGGAGTATGAAGGGAACCAGTCTCGTTGGAACTTTACCGCGCTGAGCAGATGTGACGTGAATTGTAAATTGTAGAATTCCCTCATCTTCCTTAGTCTCAGCATCCGTATGGCTTGCAAATTGTAGAAGCCTCGGAGGTGTAACCAGAGAAGGTTCCCATTGTTTTCATTCTGGTGGGATATGTTATATGCCATTAGAGTGAAAACTTAGTCTTTTGCTAGCAGTTGCCGCTAGGGCATCTATGCCATTTCGTTCGTTGCGATTCGGGACTGCACGCTGGGGTTTGTTTTGGTTGGATCAGGGAGAGCAGCATATGTGCCTCCTGATGAGAGACTAATAAGTTTCGAAACCGGTAGAGGTGCTTGCAGCACTCTCTGATTGGACTGGAATATGGTTCGGCTGTATTTTCGTTTTGCAACGAAATTGAAAATGGTTATTCATTTTTGATTTACATTTACTCTGTGTGGAGTATGAAGGGAACCAGTCTCGTTGGAACTTTACCGCGCTGAGCAGATGTGACGTGAATTGTAAATTGTAGAATTCCCTCATCTTCCTTAGTCTCAGCATCCGTATGGCTTGCAAATTGTAGAAGCCTCGGAGGTGTAACCAGAGAAGGTTCCCATTGTTTTCATTCTGGTGGGATATGTTATATGCCATTAGAGTGAAAACTTAGTCTTTTGCTAGCAGTTGCCGCTAGGGCATCTATGCCATTTCGTTCGTTGCGATTCGGGACTGCACGCTGGGGTTTGTTTTGGTTGGATCAGGGAGAGCAGCATATGTGCCTCCTGATGAGAGACTAATAAGTTTCGAAACCGGTAGAGGTGCTTGCAGCACTCTCTGATTGGACTGGAATATGGTTCGGCTGTATTTTCGTTTTGCAACGAAATTGAAAATGGTTATTCATTTTTGATTTACATTTACTCTGTGTGGAGTATGAAGGGAACCAGTCTCGTTGGAACTTTACCGCGCTGAGCAGATGTGACGTGAATTGTAAATTGTAGAATTCCCTCATCTTCCTTAGTCTCAGCATCCGTATGGCTTGCAAATTGTAGAAGCCTCGGAGGTGTAACCAGAGAAGGTTCCCATTGTTTTCATTCTGGTGGGATATGTTATATGCCATTAGAGTGAAAACTTAGTCTTTTGCTAGCAGTTGCCGCTAGGGCATCTATGCCATTTCGTTCGTTGCGATTCGGGACTGCACGCTGGGGTTTGTTTTGGTTGGATCAGGGAGAGCAGCATATGTGCCTCCTGATGAGAGACTAATAAGTTTCGAAACCGGTAGAGGTGCTTGCAGCACTCTCTGATTGGACTGGAATATGGTTCGGCTGTATTTTCGTTTTGCAACGAAATTGAAAATGGTTATTCATTTTTGATTTACATTTACTCTGTGTGGAGTATGAAGGGAACCAGTCTCGTTGGAACTTTACCGCGCTGAGCAGATGTGACGTGAATTGTAAATTGTAGAATTCCCTCATCTTCCTTAGTCTCAGCATCCGTATGGCTTGCAAATTGTAGAAGCCTCGGAGGTGTAACCAGAGAAGGTTCCCATTGTTTTCATTCTGGTGGGATATGTTATATGCCATTAGAGTGAAAACTTAGTCTTTTGCTAGCAGTTGCCGCTAGGGCATCTATGCCATTTCGTTCGTTGCGATTCGGGACTGCACGCTGGGGTTTGTTTTGGTTGGATCAGGGAGAGCAGCATATGTGCCTCCTGATGAGAGACTAATAAGTTTCGAAACCGGTAGAGGTGCTTGCAGCACTCTCTGATTGGACTGGAATATGGTTCGGCTGTATTTTCGTTTTGCAACGAAATTGAAAATGGTTATTCATTTTTTTACAAAATGTATTATTTTTTTAAATCATTTATTAAAAAAAATGTACAAGGTACAAATGTACCTGTGCCGTCGTTTATGGGGGTAGGAACTATTTAAGCCTCCTTCTGGAATTGAATAAAGATTTTTTGTTATATTCGGCTCTCATAATCTACTGGATAAATGTAGAGATGTCACAAAAGTTCAAGTCTCTACATATTTGAAAAAAAAGTTATCACAATTTGAAAACTCAAAAGTTACAATTGTACCTATGCGGCCCGACGAAGGTTAATTTGCTTACACGACAGTTAGATTCTGTTTCGATTCAGAGCACACCACAGGCTGTTCTGAAGAAACCAAGAGGTTGAAACGTACGTAAACAGAAGGTGGTGGTCTCTGAAACGAAACTAAATCTTACCTGTCTTCCATTTTCAACATTTATGTTTTAACTTTTAGGAATTGAATCCGGATCCCATGGATGAAGTAGGCGAAGATGAATTGAGTGATGATAACGATGACAACTTATATGAAGATGCTGAAGACGATATGGAAGGAGAATATAATATTGGTGAAAGAGGGGGAGGTGATGCAGGTAAAAGATCTCATGATTAATTTATAATTTAAATTCAAAATTGCCCTGTCAGGAAAATTTGTTATTGGTATTTAAAAGTATCACAAGGAAAATAATTCCTGTACTGGCTGTGTACCATAAATCACAAAAAAATAAAAACCTTTTTTTTTTGTAAAAGGTATATGTATTTAAAATCCCTAAAAAGGGCTGTATCACAAAACGTTTTCGGAATCAATATTCCATGATCAGTGTTATCACCTAAAATAAGTATAACTCTATGAGTAAAACAAACGTGAGGTTAAATTTTGACAAAGGTGAAAAAAATTAATAGATATTTATACTTACAGGTTTACATGCTTCAAGCTTAGGCTTAAGGGGCTATCCTAGTGTAAAAGTACGAAATTCATATACTTTTTTTTGCTAATTTCTAAAATAAAAAGTACTGTACCAATTGCTTTGAAAATTAGCATGAGCATTTATCATATAAAGAGGTACATTTCAAATAATTTTCATAAAAAAATATTGAAAATTAAATGATTTATGCGCCATCTACTGGCACCGTGACAATCAAAATATTGCTCCACTGCTGCAGTGATTGGGACTAATAGAGATTCTGAAAAACAAAATTTCAAAGCGCTTATTGAAACATAAGTTATTTCCTATACCATCAACTAGGATTTTTGAAAAATATTAAAATTTGGAAAAATGATGAAGTGTTGAATTTTTTTTTTTAATTAGCTATAACATTTTCTGTTTCAAAAACCGCCAAATTTACATTTTTTTATCCGATCAAAAAACCCCTAGTTGATGGTATAGAAAATAACTTATTTTTCAATAATAGCTTTGAAATTTTATGTTTCAGGATTAGCCCAATAAATGACCGTTTTGGAGTGTAATTTCCAGGGGCAACTCCGAATTGCATGCAAATTTGGATTTAGGTTCTACTTATCCTCCACTTCAAAATTGAATTTGTGCCGTTGGTTGCTTTTACTTGGGGGGTGACATTTACCCCTTCTCGGGGGGTGAAAAACGCGTGTTTAAAATAAGGTCGGAAATGCATAAATTGACTTATTTTAAGCACCTTCTGATCTATAGAGTTTTTTAAGTAAGTCAATACTTTTCGACTTATTTGCGAGTGAATATGTTAATTTTTCTACAAAAAAAAACTACGTTTTCAGACCGTTTTTCCCAAATAACTCAAAAAGTAAATATTTTACCGAAAAAAATATTTTTAGCAAAAGTGTAGCCTATAAAAAAACGAAAAAAATGGTGCACCAGTAAAGTCTACAAATTGAGTAGAAACAAAGTTGTAGCTCATGAAAAATACGTTCTTATTCGTCTAATTCCAAATCGAATAATTCAACGCTAAATCACCGAAGAAAGAAGCGTTTTTCGGGAAAACCTTATTAACATTTTTAAAGTATCGAAAAAAAGCTTATTATTTGTTTTCTACAAAAGTTTACAGCATCAAAAATAAACGAGTTACACTGAAAAAAAAAGTTGGCCCCTTTTTCTTGGTAAAAAAAATCGTGAAAACCTCCTCTATTTAGCACCCTAAATGAAATTAATCGTTTGGCATTACAATCTATTTTAACTGTATGTTTATTGTTTATATGATCTGTAAGTTTGATTGGTTTGAAGTGCTTATTTTTGAAAACATTTGGTTTTATATTAAAAAAAAAAATTTTCTAAAAATTTTTGAAAAATCTTATTTTTTCAAAATAACTTAAAAAGTATTACATAACGATAAGAAAAATCTTAAAGAATAAAAAAATGTAGGTTTTGCTATTATAAATATGCTAGTTTTATTTTGTTTCTCCGTAAGACAAAAATTGGTTAAGATATGGCTGTTCAAAATTTGCATACACTCCTGATTAGTGACCCATTCAAGCTTTCTCAATTATAACCGTTTCAAAAATAAACACTTTAAACTGGTGAGACTGGCAGATCATATAAAAAAATAGATAGGTAAGTAAATTGTTTGTAAAGCGGCAGCCATTAATTTCATTTGGGGAGCTAAACACGGCGAGATTTTCATGAGTTTTTACAAAAAAAAAGAGGGTCAACTTTATTTTGAGCGTAACTCACTTATTTTTAATGCTAAAACTTTTGTTAACAATTAAAACAAAGCTTTTTATAAACACTTTAAAAAAGTTTAAATGGGTTTTTCCCGAAAAGTGCTTAATTTTTCGGTGATTTCACCTTGAAATATTCGATTTGGAATTAGACGAATAAGAACGTATTTTTCATGAGCTACAACTTTGTTTTTATTTGATTGATATACTTTACTGATACACCATTTTTTTTGGGTTTTTTATAAGCTACACTTTTGCTAATTATATATTTTTTGATATAATATTTACTTTTTGAGTTATTTGCGAAAAACCGTCTGAAAACGTAGTTTTTTTGTCGAAAAATCAACATTTTCAATGGCAAATAACTCGAAAAATATTAACTTACGTAAAAAACTCTATATAACAAAAGTTGCTTAAAATCAGTCAGTTTATCGATTTCCGGTCTTATCTTGAACGTATGTTTTTTCACCCCCGAGAAGGGGTGACTGTCACCCCCAAGTAAAAGTGTAGCGTTTAAAAAACCAGTGAAAATATGATCTTTAGATTTGTATAGATTTTACAATCCCTCTCTAAGAAGTCCAAATTTTTTTATTCAGTTTTTTACTTAAATTCAGATTGCAAGGAATTTTCTAAAACCGCACCTGTATACATCTACAAAGTATTGCGCACATTTCAATGTGTTACAAGATTCCTGTTTATTTGAGACGCAAAAACAGAATTTGTAAGAAGTTTTGACAAAAGTACAGTTCTAATGCGTAGATGAACTTTCTAGAAGAAATGTTGAAAATCAATTTGATTGGTTTGTTTGAATTTGGTACAAAGATCGAAGCTCGTAATTGGCTCTGAAGAACGGAAGCCGGAAATTGCGTAGTGACAGGATCAAGGAATTTTGGCAGGAGACGGAGAAGAAAGCAGGCATTCTTACAATGGTAGTGAATCAGTAAACATCAATAGTCAGTAACCGGCTTTTTTTGTGACGCAAAAAGAATTTCCAAGTAAATGGGATCTATCAAAGTTCTTCTGTGTTGTTGTTAAGTAGGTGTACCATCAGTTTGATGGTGTAGCAGTTCCTTTTTTGATGGTAAAAGTGTAATATACGCTTTGTAAAAATACTGCGTATGTATTTATGAAAGCCGGCATAGTACTAATATCGTAGTGATGAATTAAACCCAAGCCTCCCGTCTCCTGGATTAGAAAACCTATTTCCCGAGGTAAATAAGCAAATTTCTTTTGTTTTATGGTATTTTCATGGTATAATGGTATATGGTGCAATCAGTAATTTTCCATTGACATTTTCCCCTTCGAGTGACGTATGAACTACGTACGTGCTGTCAAGTGTCATGTCAAGTTTCACAATGGTGAAGTTTTGAATTTTAAGGTATAGTGACTTTTAATAATTATAAAATTCTCAAACTAATAACGTTAATTTCTTTCAACATAAAAAAATAAATCTTTTTGGAACTTAAAATACAAAAATGAAAAAGTAAATTGTTGAACAGAACAAAGAATAATTTTGCTTCCATCATTAAAATATTATTGTAAAGACATAATTGTAAGTTAATGTTAAAATCCTTTTTGAAACCTTTTGAAATAGTTAAAAATAAAAGATTTACGGAATGATATTTGACAGGTGACATAGTTGTTGTTATTTTCAATAATTAAGTACTACGAGGAGTAGCCAGTAATTCTTTAATGTAAACATTGTTCCCTGAATGAATATAAATTTTTGTTTTAATGCAAATGCTATAATATATGTCATAATTAGGTCAGTCAGTCAGTTATACAAGTCATAATTAAGTCAGATATCAAATCCTCAATGCAATAATATTATTGTTTATCTTTTGGTGCACCATAACCTATGTTCAGAAAAGTAGATGTATTTTTTTACAGGTAATTTTTTATGTAATCTGAAAGTTTTGTTATCTCAAGGAATAATTTTTCAATAAATGCCATAACTGTGTATTTTGTCCTGTTTATTTACCGCTAACCTATTGGCAAAATTTTAACCACAAACTTTAAAAGCTTTTTAGAGTCAAATTTTAAGATGTTGGATGATCATAGAAAGTAAAACTCCTGGTAAGGCGCCCTAACAAAATATAGCCAGGATTTATATTTAACACCCCAGGATATCTGTAAGTACCCTTGTTTAAATTTTTGATAGTAGTAAATATTCCCTAATCCCTAACTTCTTCTTAACGAACTCGCAACCTTAGCTCTCCAACCAAAACACGAGCCGCCGTAGCAAAGTAGTTTTTAGAAATATCCCCTAGTTTTCTCGACCCTTTTGTATTTAAGCAGTATCTAAATTTTCCAAGCTTTTATCTTCCCCCTTATTTCTAAGTGCTACAAAAGCAACCAACGGCACAATTTCAACTTTGAAGTGGATGATAAGTAGAACCTAAATCCAAATTTTCATGCAATTCGGATTTGCCCCTGAAAATTACACGGTATCGCCGAATTTCCCGTTCATTTACTGGGCTAGATATCTATTAGTTCCAATCACTGCAGCAGTGGAGCTACGTTTTTATTTTCACGGCGCCACTAGATCGTTTATTTTTCAATATTTTTTTATGAAAATTGTTTTACATGTACTTTTTTTTATAATAAATGCTCATGCAAATTTTCAAAACAATTGGTACAGTACTTTTTATTTTAGAAAATCCCAAAAAAGTATATGAATTTCGTACTTTTACACTAGGATAGCCCCTTAAAGCCTGTAAACCTGTAAGTATAACTACTATCTATTAATTTTTTTCACCTTTGTCAAAATTTAACCTCACGTTTGTTTTACTTATAGAGTTATACTTATTTTAGGTGATAACACTGATGATGGAATATTGATTCCGAAAACTTTTTGTGATACAGCCCTTTTTAGGGATTTTAAATACATATACCTTTTACAAAATAAGGTTTTTATTTTTTTGTATATAAAAGTATCAAATTCGACGTTTGGAGGTATATTATATCTCCAAACACCGAGCATTTTAGCCCCGTTCAATTATTTTAATCTGTTTGTCCTTTGTGCAGTGTTTGTTATTTGCATATTATTAAGTAAATGTCTACGACATTCTGAGATATCTTCCTTTTTGTGACGAAATGCCCCTGATGATGCTCTGAGAGTGAAAGTATACTTGGGCAGGATTTAATAAATAACTGTGCTCGATATCTGCCTTTTATCTATAAAATTGAAAGATAATAAATAAATATACACACACCCAAACTTATATGGAATCATCTGATATTTCTTACAATTTCATGCGAATTTAAAAAAACAAACACACAAAGTCAAACAATATTTATTATAAAGCAATTTAATAACAAATTCATAACAATTAAATAAAACAATAAAGTATTTAACAAACAAATTGAAAGGAGTTGTTTTAAAGTCAATAGCATACAAAATTTCAATGTAAAACGAATAATGTTTAAATTGTTTTTTTGTATTTTGTGGTAGTCAGTGTTATCACCTCTAGTCCTTATGCAAGCTTCAGTTTGCGTGGGCACGCTACTAATCAAATTATCAACATTTTGTTGTGGTAGGTTGCTCCATCCTTTAAGAGCAGCTTGTACTAGCCGTGCGGTGTTTTGTGGATTATCCCGGCGAGCTCTAATTTTTCTTTGAAGCATATCCCACAAATACTCTATAGGATGAGCAAGCAGGCCACTCCAAACAAGGGATACCTTCTGCTTCAATGATGTCTGTAGTCACTCTAATGGTATGTAGAGGTCCATTATCATGCAATAAAATTAAATTTTCTCCTGTTGCACCTCTCCAGAGCCTGACTACATGTTATCAACATACCTGTGAGCAGTTAAGTTGATTGGATGAAAATTAAAGGAATTTTTTTACGGATCACAATTCCTCTCTAAAACATTACACTTGTGAACAGATCTGACAGTTTTCGTTCTTGCTTGTCTTCCTCGACCTCTAAGTACACAATTTCATGGGTCATCTGATTTTACACAAATCCTGACTTTTTTTGAAAATAGCACATTTTGTCAATTCCTAATGTTCCAGTTTTGGTGGTGAAGACACCAATTTAGGCGATCAATCTCGTGCTGCTTGGATAACTGGGAACCCATAACTGTCTCCTGCTGGATACTTCGTGGTACGAACTCTTCTTCTTATCGTTTCAACTGAAACAGTTACACCTGTAGCTTCCAAAAGCTACCTTTGGAGCTGCAGGTGAGAAATGGATGGGTATCTTCAAGCTGATTGGACAATTAAACGATCGCGGCGAGCCATTATTACTTTTTGGTGACTTTCCCTTGCTTTATTTTTGAGCTTTCTTAGTCCTGTTACCTAGCATAGGTTTTGGACAGAACGCCCTGTGTTACACCTAGCTTTACAGCTATGTCCCTCTAAGAACATTACTTGGTCCACAAGACCAATAATCTTTCCCCGTTGTAAGTTCTATAACCCCACATGAGGCATATTTTCGTTTTTGGACGCAAAAGTTAGTTTATTTATTTTTATTCAATTTGCAACTCGAGCAAAATAACCTATACCGTACCGAACTGTACTATTTGATTGTCTTATAGATTTGTTTATTTTCAATAAAAACCTTTATTCTTCGCAACAATAACAAGTTTTTTCAAAAAAAAAATAAATATTACATACTTAGAAATACATGGTGATTCCATATAATTTTGGGTGTGTGTATGAGCAATATTTTTACTTTTTCTATACGTTTGTTGGAAGGGGGGTCTACCGATTTTCCCCAAATTTTAGTATATTGTATTACAAAAAGGGACTCTGAATTTTTTCAGATTTTTTTGAGCCCAGAGCCTTAAAAGGCCCAACAAAAGCCATTTTTAACGTTTTTTGAAGAATTTTTTCTCAGATTCATCTTCGTCAAAAATTATTTAGAAATCGTCATGTTTTAGCTCCTGATGCCTACTTTTCATGTGAATTTTTTCTACTTGTCAAATATCAAGGCGCCTTTTTGGAAAAAATTAAAGTTGACCTACATTTTACCAAAAATGGCCATATTCAAACAGCTTCTAAGCGAAGCAGCGATATTTAAGTAGTAACGAATCGAAAGATCTCGGAAAGATCTATAAGTTTGTTATATAAAGTCTTTTTCGCGCTTCACAACTTTTCGAGCAACGAACGTTTGAAAAGGGCCCATTTTACAAAAATCGCGTTTTTTCGCATGTTCAAAGAGCACAAATACTTTTTTGGGGGTAGTTTTTTAATATTATATTACATGCTCATACAGGAATTTGTTTGCTGATTTACTTTTAAAGCCCTCATCTGAACATCTAAAAATCGAGAATTTTGATATATTCGTGAGCTAATATACCTTGCCCTGTTGATCTTTCTCGCTAAACCAGGGCTACTCGGCCCTTTCTTACCGCTTCCGTTAGAAAAAAATAATTACCTTTTTTTGCCCGAAAAATATTTGTTTGGATTTTCTAGGCAATTCTAAACAAAAAAGGTCTGTTCTCATTTTTCTCAAAAGTTGACAGTTTTTGAGTTATAAGCAATTTAACATCTGAAAAACGCGAAAATACGCATTTTGGAGGTTTGAAAACTCTTATCTTCATCTTCATCTAATGGCGCTATAACCCTTTGTGAGTCTTGGCCTGCTTAACAATGTTCTTCCATTCTGCCCTGTCTGATACTTTCCTTCGCCATTGCCTGATGTTCATGGTTTTAAGATCCCCCTCTACGTCGGCTATCCATCTTTTACGGGGCCTTCCTCTTGCTCTATTTCCTTGGGGCTTCCTTCTCTGAATTACTTTCAAAGCTCGATTATCTGTCATTTTTTCTAAGTGACCCAGCGAGTTTAGTCTTTGAGACTTTACAAATCTAACAATATTTGCGCTCTGCATTAGTTCATCCAACCGTGGTTCATTTAGTGCTGCAGATTTGTGCAAAATATTATAAGAATTGTGCATTTAATGATAGAAGCCTATAATTTTAACCACATATACTACATATGTAAACGTTCAAATTTAGATGGGAGGCCATCTCAGATTTTGCCTTTTACAAAAATGGCGGGGATTCAAAATGGCGACTATACATATGTGACTAATACCACGATAACTTTTGAACGAGACTTCAGATTTCAACCAAATTTTGTATATAGGTTCTTTTTTTGATGTATAAGATCGAGGTCTTGAACCAGAAGAATCGGTTTACCAGAAGTTGTGTTTTTCTTGGTTTTTATGTAAAAATATGCTGTTTTTTTTTTCAATTTTTTCACCCTGTATGTATTAATTTACAGTAAAAAAAGTTTAGCGTAAAAATATTTTTTAGGAAATATTTTGAACTTTTTAGTTATGTTAATTACCATTTAATAAATGCAAAACGTATCTTCACATGTACCTATATGCGGCAGATTCGTGCAAATATTATAAGAATTATTCTTCATTTAATGGTAGAAGCATATAATTTGGACCACATATACTACACATATAGAGGTTCAAATTTAGATACGAGGCCAGCTCAGTTTTTTTCTTTTACAAAAATGGCGGGCATTCATAATGGCGACTATACATATGTGACTAATAGCACGATAACTTTTGAATGAGATAACATATTTCAACCGAATTTGGTATATAGGTTCTTTTTTGATGAATAATATCGAGCTGTTGAACCGGAACAATCAGTATACCAGAATTTGTGTTTTTACTGTTTTTTTTTTATGTAAAAATATGTTCTTTCTCTTTCAGTTCTTTCACCCTGTATATGCTAATTTTTCAAAAAGGTAATACCGGCGGTGAAGAGAGCGTAAAAATATTGTTTAGGAAATATTTTGAACTCTTTAGTTATATTAATTACCATTTAATAAATGCATAACGTATCTTCATATGTAGATACCTATGTGCGGCAGATTCGTGCAAATAATAATATAAGAATTATTGTGCGTTTAATGGTAGAAGCATATAATTTGGACCACTCATACTACACATACAAAGATTCAAATTTAGATATGAGGCTATCTCAGATTTTGTGTTTTACAAAAATGGCTGGCATTCAAAATGAATCTGCCGCCCATAGGTACATGTGAACATACGTTATGCATTTATTAAAGGGTAATTAACACAACTGAAAAAATAAAAATATTTCCTAAAAAATATATTTACACTCTTTTCAATGGCGGTATTACCTTTTTGAAAAATTTATATATACAGGGTGAAAGAATTTAAAAAGAAACATTATATTTTTACATAGAAAAAACAGTAAAAACACAAATTCTTTTAAACCGATTCTTCCGGTTCAAGACCTCCATATTATTCATAAAAAAAAAACAACCTATACACCAAATTTGGTTCAAATCTGACGTCTCGTTTAAAAGTTATCGTGCTATTAGTCACAAATGTATAGTCGCCATTTTGAATGCCCGCCATTTTTGTAAAAGGCAAAATCTGAGATGGCCTCCCATCTAAATTTGAATCTTTAAGGGCCGGTAGTTCGAACGCTAATCAACAATGATCATTATCAAATATTTAATTACTCTCACCAACTGTCAATGTCAACTTTGTTTGGGTTGCTGAAAACATAATATGAAATTACTTAATCAGTTATGTTAATAATTGTTATGTTTATTGATTAACTAATCTCATAATTTTAATCAATTATGTTTTCAGCAACCCAATAAAAGTTGACATTGACAGTTTTGGTGACAGTAATTAAATATTTGATAGTGTTAATTGCTGATTAGCGTTCGAACAACCGGCCCTATATATGCAGTATATGTGGTCCAAATTATATACTTCTATCATTAAATGCACACTAATTCTAATCGGCTGCACTAATTTTAATTATCCACGAACCATCGCTGCAATGTGTTGGTCTATATCTTTTGATATTTTGCGCTCAAATATTCTCAGTTGATTTTCATCAGTGGTTGAGACGGTCCACGTTTCACATCCATATGTGACCAAGGGTTTAATTACGGTTTCTAGATTCTCAGCAAGACTCACGATTCAGTAACTTACTTATTATTAAGTCTTTATATGCATAAAAACACTTATTACCGCTAAGAATCCGTGCTTGTATTTCTTGACTGGTGTTGTTGTCATTTATTATTGAGCCTAGGTAGGGAAAATTGGGGGAATATTCGTAGGTATGGTTGTCACCTTCAGATTCTCATGTGGATTGCACTTTGTGCAATCCATATTTATATTTTGTTTTACTTTCATTTATACAGTATGGTGCAAATGTAAGGAATAAATTCGTTATTTCGCAAGCTGGAGAAATTAAGGAAATATCCCGAAACAGGTCGATTTTTATTTTTAAATTGTGATTTTTTGGCATATATATCATACTAGTGACCTCATCCATCTGGGCGGGATGACGTAATCGATGATTTTTTTAAATGAGAATAGGGGTCGCGTGCTAGCTCATTTGAAAGGTTATTTATTTCTCTATTTAGTAATATAAACCTTAATATAATTATTTATACAGGGTGGCCAAAAATTTTTCTTGAATTAAATTAATTGACAAAAAAAAGAATGTAATGTAATTTACTTAATTCAAGATACATTTTACTACTGTCAAAAATAAGAAAAAAATTTCTATTTCATAAATAAACATTGCTTTTTGCTTAAATTAAATGTTCAAACTTCTAAGAAGCAGGTGGCCGGCGGGAGCTGGCTTGAACATTGAATTAAAGCGAAAAGCAATGTTTATTTGTGAAATAATCATCTGTTGTAAGTAAAATGTATCTTGCATTAAATAAATTACATATATTCTTCTTTTTTGTCAATTAAATTAATTAAAAAACATTGTTTTGGACACCCTATATCGAAATAGAATAGAAATAGAAATATTTATTTATCCTTTAAAGACATTCTTACAAAAATGTATAGAACAAGTCACAGAGATGATTCTACATTGTAGAACAGTAGTTACAGGCTGAACATTGTTCAGCAACAATTTTTATAAAGGTACCTAACACCTAACACATATAATATAACATATTTAGACATATACAAAACAATTTATACATAAAAATAAGATAGTGGTTTATACAGTATCTTCAAGAAATTCTCTGACTGAATAGTAGCATTTGGCTAATAATAAGTTGGTAAATGTACAGACTATAGAATGACAAGATTTTGTATTTGATAAACGTTGGTTTACAAGTTTCCCGAAATTTTAGCCCGAATATTTTTCGAATAATTTTTTTCTGAGTTACAAAAATTTTACAGCTGTCAATAGAATTTCCCCACAGTAGTATGTTGTAACTCATGTGACTGTAAACAAGGCCGTAATAGATATTGATCAGTGCTGACATCGGCATAGTATCTTTTATTCAAGAAATAGCATAAAAGGATTTATTTAATTTTGTATTTATTGCATTGACTTGTTCAGTCCATCTCAAACGGCAATCTATATTTAAACCTAAAAATTTTGTAGTTGTAACTGACGAAATAAGTATATTGTCAAATTTAAATGATAATGAGTATACATTGCTAAGAACATTTTGGGAATGAAAAATTGCTAATAACACGAGATTTAATGTAATCAGGAAGATCATTCATAAAAAAGAATAAATATAAGCGGTCCTAAAACAGATCCTTGAGGGACTCCTTTATCAATATTGTAAACTGTCGAAGTAGAATTCTGATATGAAACTAACATTTTTCTATTGTTCAAATAGTCTACTATCCAGTCCAAGAAATCTCCTCGGAAACCTAAGTGTAAAATTTATTTTTAATAAAATTAAAATCCAGACAATCAAAGGCACGGGACAAATCAAAAAAGAGACCTGCCACATGCCTTCCCCTGTCAAGATCTGTATATATAATTAAAAAAATGACATGCAGCAGTCAACGTTGACTTCTTTGACCTAAACCCATGTTGATGCGGGGATATAATATCGAATTTGTCGAGAAAACAAACCATTTTATTATATACAACCTTTTCAAAAATTTTTAATAAAACCCTCAGCACTGCTACCGGTCTATAATTCTAAATTAATCCTGGATCATCTTTTTTGTGTATAGGAATAACTCTTGCGCTTTTAAGTGCGTCAGGAAATTTGCCATTAGTAACCGATAAATTAATTAAGTAGCTCAAAGGAGCAGAGAGGAAAAATATTCCCGATTTTACGACTTTTGTGGATATATTGTCCAAACCAGTACTGGACTTGTTTTTAAGATTTATAATTTCGTCTTCAACGTCTTGATATGTATCGGGTGTAAAGAAAAAAGTTTTGTCCGAAATTTTAGAACAAGTGCATTTTGTAGATCTCGACAAGCCAAAATATGATTCAAGATTATTTTCAGTTACAGTTGCAAAATATTCAGCAAATACATTAGCGATATCCTCGGAAGATGTAATATCGCCACCGTCAGAGCTGAGAGTTATATTACATTTTTCTTGTTTTCGACCTGTTGCTTTATTTACCAAATTCCATGTTGTTTTAGATGTGTTATCTGATTGTATGATAAGCTGTTCATTAAATTTCTTTTTTGCATTTTTAATAAGTTTATTATAATTCCTTTTGGCTTCTTTATAGGCCGTTTGAGAATTATTATCTTGAAGTTTTTTAGATAACCAATATACATTTTTTACATGATGACCGGCTTTCTTTACTTCTGCGGTTACCCATTTATTTTTACGGTTTTTAGTACTACTTTTCCGTGTTTTCACAGGACAATAAACATTCATGTTAAAAGAAACTATATCTACAAACTCGTTCATGGCCAAATTAATGTCATTTTGCCTATACACTTCATCAAAATTAAATAAAGACAATGCATTTTGAAACTGAAATAAGCAATGATCCGATAAATCGCGATAACAATCTATCTTTCTTTCTGTTTTACGTAAATTTACATCATTGAATTCAATTGAAAGTGTAAATATTTTATGATCGCTGAAATAACCCTCGTATACATTAGATTTACAAAAATAAATATTAACATTTGTTAACACGTAGTCAATTATGTTAATGTTATGTTATGTTAATGTTTATTACTGAATAGAGAATTAAATGGCCTTTCAAATGAGCTAGCACACGACCCCTATTCTTATTAAAAAAATAATCACGCCCAGATGGATGACGTCACTCATACGATGTGTATGCCAAAATATCATAATTTAAAAATAAAAATCGACCTGTTTGGGGAATTTTCCTTAAATTCGCCGGTTTATGAAATAACGAATTTATTCCTTTCATTTGCACCATACTGTATATAGACCAAACGTAGCAGCTTCCCGTTTCAGCTCTATAGCTTTTTCGGCTTAATACCCTTTTGCTGCGGCTTATTATGGCAATCAATCAAGACATGCTATTTAATCCCCGTTTAGGCTTGAGCCTCTTCAGGGTACTGGAACTCCCTTTTTTTTTGCGGGAGTGTGTGGAACATGGTTGATTCCAAAGGGAAGCGTGTTGTTGAGAAGTGTGGGTTTAGACGGTGATTTTTTTGCTATGTGCTGGGCTAGCTGGAGCGAGCGAGAAGAAATGCTATGTCCTGTATTTGCTAATCTCTGCGTTAGATACCCGCCAAACAGCGAAGGTAGCTGTCACTTGTGGAACGGCTCTTGGATTCAGCTTTTGGAGTGCAGTTTGGTTATCTGCGATATAGTAGGGGAGTGTTTTCTAAAATTTCGTGGAACTCATCGGGAAGTTCGTTTCTAGGTAATTGAAGAAGTTTAGCCGGAGGGAACGGAACTTTATTTTTGGGAATCCCGGTGAGTCTAAAACTATTGCAAGGTGTTTTTAGGATGTTTTTGGCTCTAATGTTAGAGCCGTTGATGACGCGCATTGTATACTTGCTGCCGAGAGAACGTATTCTGTCGACTATTTTGGGGATTTTAGCGAGTGGATGTACTAGTACAGACGGATACAACCTTCCCTTCCTCAGGCACTTCCTCAGAACCCTACGTTCTGTGGCAGCAATTCTGTTGTTGGCTCGTGGTTTTAGCAGAGTGTAGAGACACGATCTGTAGTCGATTATCGGTCTTATGAAGGTTTTGTACGTATGTACAAGTGTTTTGCTGGACGTACCTCCAAACCTTCCAGACTTATTATGGCAACATCATCCGCATATGCGCATATTTGCATATATCTTGTATTAATACAGCCGTTTATATTTTTGTTTACGATTTAATAAACAATAAATTATGACAGAAAAATACGGACCTTGGACTGTTTGTTTGGAAAAAAGGAAGCCCTTTAACAGCCTCCACTGTTTATATAGTCATCTATTTCCTAACTGCCCTGTCCCAGTTTCTTAGTCTCTTGTTGCCACAAGATTAAATTTATATTTTTTGGCTTCGTTTACTAGATGCTTCAGTTTTCCTTCCTGGAACGATCGATCCTCTTATATTCCACGTCGCTATTTTAACTAGTTCTTCTTTATTGCCATTATCTCGTTTATTATTTTTCGATTCTCGTTTCCGTTTTCTTTGCCGGGTCATCTTTGTTGGGTCTCCTAATACTGTATGCAATTCTAGTTTTTTGCAATGTCTTCCTCTATTCTTTCCAGCTGCTCCTTTTCTTTATTCCATTTTCCTAATTCATTGTTTATTGTCAGTCTTTGGTATCCTGTTTTTGTGCTATTTCCTTTGATTTTCTCTTCCTTAGCAATTCTTCTTATATTGGCCATTATTTCCCTTTCCGTCCTTCGTCAGATCATCATTTATGTATATTCTTTCTCTCATTTTTCTGTCTTGCTATACATCTCTACCAAATATATTTGTCTCCCAGCTTTCTTGCTTCATTAACGTTTACATTTACTCGCATTTCCTTTTCTATGAATTTTTCTACCTCATTCCCTAGCAAGAGTGGTTGGTTGGTGTCAATCTGCAGTCCTTAAATCACAATATTTTTCCTTGTTCCCTCTCTTTCTAATTTTTGTACTCTTTCGTTGGAGATCTTTAATTCATTTCGTAATTGATTAATATCTTGAAGCGCCTTTTCATTAATAAGTTTCAGTTCTTCCATTTTCTTTCGATATTCTTTTTGCTGGAATGCGAGAGTTACTGGAAAAAAGGAAGTCCTTATCGAAGGGTATAGTCCAGAGAAATAAGATTTTTCTTGTGACACATCCCCCTCCAGGCCGAAACCAAATTTTTTGAGTAGTATGGACATCTATATTAATAACCTATATGTTTCCTGCAGCCGATTTTGATGATATACATAGCTATAAACAAATGAAGATAAAAAAAAACGCTAAATTTTCGCTTTTTTCGTCTATTACTAAAAAGTGAAGCATTTTAAACAAATTTGAGAGTAAGAAACTGATAAATCATATAAAAAACTTCAATGTGGCGTTCACTTCATATGTCTATCCTTATTTGTTGCTTAGAAAATTGCAAAATAAATCATAAATCTTGAGATTTTATAAATGTTCATAACTTATGTAAAAATTAAGTTAGAACTTTCTTATTACACGAAGTGCTGAGACTTCTGGTGCTTAAATTATATTCTAAATTTCAAAGCAATTGGTCAAATAGTTTAAAAGTTATTTAATTTGTTTATCCCAAATTAATTTTTTTTTGCAACACTATAAGTCAGAAAACGATGAGGTTACAGTAATACTTCGGACAGTTTATGAAAGAAGAAGATTTATGCTATTAACTTAATTTAAAAAAAAAATGACAAAAAATAATTATAAATAGTGTAAAATTATTTTGCAAGAACATGTCGATTTTTTACTTATAAACAATTAGAATAACTTTTTAACCGTTACCCGTAAAAAAATTATTTTTCCATATTTAGAAAGACTAAATTTTTATACATATTTAGAAAGAAAAACAATTGTCCTACGACAATTAGGGACAAAGTTAGCCCCCTTCTTTTTTTAATTCACGGCAGCTTTGTTTATAACAATTAAGAAATAAAATTAGCCGCATTTGAAAGAACATACTTCAAAGTTTTAACGTACCAAGTATACAAAAGATTTCCTTTCAAGGAAATCGTCCACAAAGCTTAAAAATGTGGCCCTTAAAATCGGCCGGCGTTGAAACTTGGGATAGCGATGAGAGGGGGGAAGGAGCTGTTAACTGTATCTCTGGTTCTCGATTATTTATTTCGTTGTTTCTTTTTTTAATTTGTATGTACTTTTTATTACGTACATTACGAATATGCGTTATTTAAATAAACTAATTGTTATATACAACATCAAATTTGTTTAAACAATTTATTTTCAATTTTTTTAATAATATTTGATGTAACTTTTATTGTAAAACGTACATATTAGTTATACAGGGCGTAACAAAAATACAGGTCATAAATTAAATCACATATTCTGGGACCAAAAATAGATCGATTGGTCCTAACTTACCTTAATACAAATGTGCACATAAAAAAAGTTATAGCCCTTTGAAGTTGGAAGTGGGATGGACCCCCACAAAATGAAAATCGATTTTTTCCAATATGTCGAAAACTATTAGAGATTTTTTATTGAAAATGGACATGTATCATTCTTATGACAGGAACATCTTAAAGAAAAATTATATTGAAATTTTTGCATCCCATAAAAATTTTATGGGGGTTTTGTTCCCTTAAGGTACTATTCTCTAGCCGCTGAAAAGATGGACTGATCACGTGAACGACACGCACTCTAAAACGTTCCTCTCCCGATGTTATCACTTTTCCTACGTTTACACACCGCTCAACAAAAGCGAAAACTCTCGCTATAATAATATATATTTTATGTAGGGTTTGTTACGGGTTATTGATTAACATTAAATTTAAACATATATTGGCTTTTGCGTATAGATTTAAAATCTCAATTTCAATTTTTATATATAGGGTGGACAAATAAAAAAGTTTATATATGTTAAAAGTAGTAAACTTAAAAAAATAAGAGATAAATTCGGTTTATAAATTTGGTGGAAGGCGATTCGTTTGAATAGAATAGAATATCTTTATGCGTAAGAATCGGTTGAAAAACAAATCTTCTTCTTAACGTACCCTATCAAGTCCCCTTGACGTTGGCCATTAACATGGCGAAACTGTCTCTGTCTCGAGCTATTCTAAATAGGTGTTCTGCTTTCTTTATTCCTGTCCACTCCCGGATATTCTTCAACCAAGAGGCCTGCTTTCTACCAATTCCTCTGCGTCCTTCGATTTTACCCATCATAATAAGTTGAAGAATATTATACCGGTCTCCCCTTACTACGTTTCCAAAATAGGCCATCTTTCTATATTTGATGTTATCAAGCAGCTCGCGGGTAGCATTTGCTCTCTTAAGGACTGCCACATTTGTCAGCATAGCCGTCCATGGTATTTTCAGAATACGTCTGTGCAGCCACATTTCAAAGGCCTCCAAACGGTTAATGGTGGATATTTTTAATGTCCATGCTTCGACACCATACAAGAGGACTGACCAAATGTAGCATTTAATCATGCGCTTTCGAAGTTGAAGTTGCAAGGTATCATTACAGAAGAATGACCTCATTTTTAAAAATGTCGTGCGGGCTATCTCGATTCTACATTTTATCTCTTTATCTGGATCTAGTTGTTCAGTAATATGGCAACCAAGATATTTAAAACTGGGTACTCTTTGAATTATATGACCATCAACATATAAACGTGAATCTTGATGGGCCAAACGTCTAAATACCATGTAATTTGTTTTTGAACAGTTTATATTTAGGCCAAACTCTCTTCCCACTGTGTCAATGGCATTTAAAAGGTATTGTAATCCATTCATATCATTACTTAAAATAACTGTATCGTCTGCATATCTGATTGTATTTATCAGAATTCCATTAACCTTCACACCCCATTCCAAATTATGCAGCGCTTCCTTAAATATTCTATCTGAATACAAATTGAACATCAGTGGGGACAGTATACAACCCTGTCTGACACCTCTTTGTATTTTGCATATTTCTGTTGATTTTCCAAACAAATATATGATTGAAAAACAAATATATGATTTAGATTGAAAAACACGTTTTTGTTTCGATGAACTTTGTAAAATTTAAATTTAGTAAACTTTAGTAAAATTTAAAATTAATAATTGTAAAAGTAAAAAGTTTTTTATAAGTGTTCATTATTACACCTTTTTCCTCAACAGTTAAATGTCTTTTTTTTTTATCTTTTTCGTGGAGGTGAAAGAGTGTTTCCATACATATTTAATAAACGTAACACACAATTAATAATACTCGTTAATAAACGTAAAACGCAATCCACAAAAATTGAATACAAATTAATTTACGTACGCGTAAATTCTACACACAATTTTGAGCAATGCCCGACTGCCAACAAAATAATTCACCAGCCAGCGGAAGTGCAAAACACAAAAAAAATAATGACCGTGTAAACAGTTTCTTAGAAGGTCTAGTTACGGAGGGCCTGTCGATGTTTGCATCGACTGAACATGCAACCTTCGATTCCATCTTTTAGGCGGCTCCACTATAGTACACTTTACAGGACCAAAAATAATCATTTTTTTCAAGAATTTTTTTCTCAGAAACTTTATTACACATGAACATAAAACTTTTTACGTATTAATCTCTAACTCTTAGAGAGTACAAAAAATATATCTTTTTTTATTTATGCACGTACACTAATATTGTAGAGGGCGCAAAAGTCGAGGCCTCGAAAAATGATGGCGGACAGTTAATCTCAGGATTGGGATATCCGAAACAAAAAAATCGTACGGCATTTGAAAAAGGAAGGTTTCTTACGTGACAATTTACCATAATTTAACCAAAAAATAAAAGATAAATATTTTTTATCCGTGAAAAACTGAACAAAAACGGGCGATTTTTTCACAAAAATTTTTCAAATTTCCGTAACATCTTTCTTTTGAGGAATTCTTCACTAACGGTGGTAAATTGTCATGTAAGAATCCTTCCTTTTTCAAATGCCGTACGATTTTTTTCTTTCAGAGATCCCAATCCTGAGATTAACTGTCCGCCATCGGAGCTACTTTTTTTCGAGGCCTCGACTTTGGCGCCCTCTACAATATTAGTGTAAGGACACAAATAAAAAAAGATATATTTTTTTTATTCTTTACAAAATAGATATTAATATGTAAAAAGTTTTATGTTCATTTTTAATAAAGGTTCTGAGAAAAAAAATCTTGAAAAAATGCTTATTTTTGGTCTTCTAAAGTGTACTAGTACCTTAAACCCCCCAAACTTTTGTGTACAACCCAACTAAATTATTATTGTGGTACCATTAGTTATACTCACTGTTTTTAAAACTTTTTTGCCCCTTAGTATTTTTTCGATAAGGCAGTTTTTATCGAGTTGCTGCTTCTTTTTTAATATGTTTACATAAAAATTTTATGGGGGTTTGTTCCTTTACACCCCTCAAATGTTTGTGTACGTTCCAATTGAACTATTACTGCGGTACCATTAGTTAAACACAATGTTTCTAAAGCTTTTTTGTCTCTTAGTATTTTTTCGATAAGGCACCTTTTATCAAGATGTGGCTTCTTTTTTAATATGGTTCAAAATATGCCTAAAAATGTAAATTATAAATAATAAATTTTCATACGATTACCAAGTCTTCATAATCGTACTTAACCATATTATACAAATATGTGGTGGATTTGACGAATATTTAAAATATCTCAATAAAAACTAACTTTTCGAAAAAGTACTAACAGGCAAAAATTTTTAAAAACATTCTGTTTAACTAATAGTACCACATTAATAATTTAATTGGAACGAAGACAAAAGTTTGGGGGAGTTTAAAGGAACAAAACCCCCATAAAATTTTTATGGGGTGTCAAAATTTTACTATAATTTTTTTTTAAGATGCTCCTGCAATAAAAATAACACATGTCTATTTTCAATAAAAAATCTCTTCTATATATTGGACAAAATCGATTTTCATTTTGTAAATTCAAAGGGCTGTAACTTTTTTTATGTGCATATTTATACTAAGGTAAGTTAGGTTTAATCGAACTATTTTTGGTCCCAGAATATGCGATTAAATTTATGACCTGTATTTTTGTTACACCCTGTAATTATTATATTACTAATCCTATTCAATTATTCCTAAATCTAAAATTGGCTTATAATATTAAATTGAAAATAAAAAATCTCAAATAACCTAGGATTTATTTCTTGATAAACATGCTACTAGATAAACGAAAAATGAAATGTAACAAAATTAGAGAGAGGATAAAAAGAACAAAATTATTTTCAGAAATTTTCTACAATATTGTAATAATTGTATCTTACAACATTGAAAGTTATAATTTTAAGATTGCAAAAAAACAAAAATTAAGATATTTCATACATTTTGTTATGATAACAAGACTATTAAAATAAAATTAAAAAAGGTTTATCTAGGAATACTTGTATTTTTATGAAAAACGTAACAATTATCAGTTACCCATTTATTATAAGTTTTTGTAAAGTCAAGTGCATATGATCCACTCCTATAATTGCCAACAAAGTCATCCTAAAAATATCGTAAAAGAATTTCCAAAAATTGTTTACACAATTTACATAGTTAATTAAATAACCACTTTATTAATAAAAAACATATCCGTAACGTACTCAAAGAGTACATACAGATTAAACAAAGAAACTCCAAAATAGATAATAGAGAAAGATTGAGGTTTTGATAATCGAAGTCCATAAACTATTTATATCTCTGTACTAACAAGTACTCGGTGCAACCAGTTTTGCAAGAGCAGATAGTTTATTTAAATAAAATATCTGATATAAAGAAGATCTGTTGATCGGATCGGCACTAACGGTTCTTAGCTTAATTTCCAACCCCAATCAATTACGTTTATCTCTTTTTTGGTGGTTCTGTAACTTCAGTTTTTCATTCATCTAATAGCATGTTTACTAAAAAATAAAACCTAGTTTATTTGAGATTTTCTGATTTCCATAGACCAATACGAATTTAGAAACCAATTTACCAATTTAGAAACCATCGAATGGGATAATTTGTTTTTTCATACTTTAAATTATTACTAAGTTTAATAAAAACTATGTATTATTATATTATTCATAAATATGTATGTTTTGTGACTAAAATTACTTCAAATTTGATTAAATAAAATTGAAAAAAATTGTTTAAACAAATTTGATGGTGTATATAACAATTAATTTATTTAAATAATGCATACTCGTACTGTACGCAAAAAGTACATACAAATTAAAAAAAGAAACGTCGAAATTCATAGGCGAGAACAAGAGATACAGCAAACATTTCCTTCCCCCTTCTCATCGATCTCCCAAGTTTCGAGGCCGGCCGATTTTAAGGGTCACATTTTGAAGCTTTGTGGACGATTTGTTTGAAAGTATATATTTTTTATATTTGGTACATTAAAACTCTGAAGTATGTTCTTTCCAATGTGACTGATTTGATTTCGTAATTGTTATAAAGAAAGTTGCTGTGAATCAAAAAGTGGGGGGGGGGGGGCGGCAACTTCGTCCCTAATTGTCCTAGGACAATTTTTTCTTTTTTAAATTTGTATAAAAATTCACTCTTTCTAAATGTGAAAAAATAATTTTTCTACGGGTAATGGTTAAAAAGTTATTCTAATTGTTTATAAGCAAAAAATCGACATGTTCTTGCAAAATTATTTTGCGATACTTAGAATTATTTTTTGTCATTCTTTTTTAATTAAGTTATTAGTATAAATCTTCTTCTTTCATAAACTATCCAAAGTATTACTGTAACTTCATCATTTTCTGACTTATAGTGTTACAAAAAAAATTAATTTGGGATAAACAAATTGAATAACTTTTAAACTATTTGACCAATTGTTATCAAATTTAGTGTATAATTTAAGCACCAGAAGTATCAGCATTCCGTGTAATAAGAAGATTCTAAGTTCATTTTTACATAAGTTATGAATATTTATAAAAACTTAAAATTTATGAATTATTTTGCAATTTTCTCAGCAACCAATAAGGATAGACATATTCAGCGGGAGCCTTATTGAAGTTTTTTATATGGTTTATAAGTTGCTTACTTCCAAATTTGTTTAAAATGCTTAGCCATTTGGCAATAAACGAAAAAAGCGAAAATTTAGCGTTTTTTTATCTTCAATTGTTTATAACTATGTATATCATCAAAATCGGCTGCAGGAAACATATAGGTGATTATTATAGATGTCCACACTACTCAAAAAATTTGGTTTCGGCCTGGAGGGGGTTGTGTCACCAACAGGCTATTTTTTTCCTTATTTCTCTGAACTAGTAAGCTATATTATCTAATCATCGTCTTTCCATAGCTCAGACCAAAGACCATTATCTAATCATCGTCTATTTTATTTCCATAGCTCAGACCAAAATAAAAATATTTATGTTGATCTGAGTTTTATAGTGAAGTATTCGATTTTTTACAGTCGAATCCAGGGGCAATACGTAATCTGTTTATTGCAGATACGTGCATTTATTGTCGGCAGATATTTATCCCTTCCTATTTGCTACAATCCACTTTTTTCTCATCAGAATATCTTTGGGAAACCTATACCCTGATATTCTCGATTAGCAGAAAGGCACAGCACAACATTGAAGCATTTTATTTTCTCAAATTAAATTCACACAGCGAAACCAATATGCAATTTTACTTAGAAATAGATTGATTTGAATAGTTGACGTAAGTTGACGTGACCTCCAACTACACAAGCGCCACCTACGTTGAGCTTTCCAGATTAGCTGCCATTTTCTAACAACAGCTTCTAAAGTTAGATTAAACCGTGTTGTTGATAAGGCATCCCCTTGCCCAACTCGATTGTCAGTATCAAATGCCTCTGTCATATCTCCATAGCGTTGGACCATAGTTCATATCCCTAACATAGTTCTTTAACATCTATTCTTTTGTCAATGTACTCAAAAGTATAGTACCATTATTTCTTCTTTTAATTGCGCTCTATTTTATTTCAGATGTAGATGATCTTTCTAGAAGAATCCTGAGAAACAATCTCAACATTCAAATAAATTATACAAACGGCACAACTGAAGAAGATGACTTTCAAGATGCCGACTGAATATTACACTAAGCCGTTTTATACTTTTCTAATTTGTTTAGAGTTAGTTGTTTTTTTATTATTTTGTTATTTACTCCAACATCCTGTGGATGCATAAGGAGATATATATCACGAGAAAACTAATTTAAAATAAAATCAGTTTTTGTGCTAATTGTATTTATTTAAAATTTTATATTCAAATTATTGAAAAATTTAATTTTATATTTGATCTACAGGTACGCAGTAGTGAATCGAGAGATCCTGGGAAAAATCAATTGAACTAAAGTCTATTTTCTGCAACTGACAGCTCATGACAAATACAAATCTTCAAATAGAGGTTAAGGGTTAACGTTAGGGTATAAACCATTGCCGTACGGATGTAGTTGAAACCAATAAGTTTTTTTTTTAAATTACGGCTTATGCATTAATTTGTTTAGTTACATGTTACAGCATAAAACTTGTTGGTAGAACGCTTGGAGTGTGGCGCTTTAGCCTTCTACTTACCTTCTTCTTCTTGTTGTGGCTATCCGTGACGATTGTTGGCCATCATCATGGCAATCTTCACTTTATCTGCAGCAACGCGGAAAAGCGGCACAGATGCAGGTTCTGAGGTTCTTTAACCAGGATATTCTTCTTCTTCCTGGACCTCGCTTTCCAAATATTTTTACTTGCAGGATAGCCTGTAGGAGGGCATATCTGGATTCATTTCGTATAATGTGTCCAAAGTATACCAACTTTCGAGATTTGATGATGGTTAGTACCTCTCGGTTCCTCCCCATTCTTCTAAGGACCTCCTAATTTGTGACCCGATCAGTCCATGGGATTTCAAGAATTCTCCGATATTTAAGAATTCTACTTACCTAGGGTCTCATAAGGCTCTTCGATAGCCTGTCGGGGTGGTTTTGCAGTCGTCTATCGTACTTTTGGGAGTAACTGGCAATTTCTTTTTTGACAGTCTTTATTTGAAGATCACGATTGATGTATTCATTGGGCATGTACCACGGTGCATTTGCGATATTGCGGAAGGTCGGATTGGAATCTCTCCAGATGTCGATATTGGATCTCGACGCATGATTCCCACAGCTGGATTCCATAGCTCCACATTGGCTTTATCACTGACTTGTATACTAGAATTTTATTGTACAAATTCAGTTGGTTGGTTTACGCAGGAACTGTACAATTTAAGGGATCAGCTAAAATTTTTAGAAACGATTTGTCAGCAAAATAGTAATCTTAGGCCAGTCCTTCATTTGGCAAAGACAGAATATTCAATTAAATTAAAAGCAGCTAAAAGTAGTCACTTCATGAGACAGTTAAACGAATCATCAAATAAAATGAAATGTATTTGGCATTTAGTAAACTTAACAGTCGGGAAACAAAAGTACCTAGTGATGATAATAATAATTTAGCAGACAAATTTATATAATCTTTAGACCTTCTACCCTCTCGGGTGTAGGTATTAACGTGTGCTCTGTTAACAGTGCACAAATCTCTTCCATTGTTTCCTGTCCTGTGCCATTGCCTTTGCTTCGTTCCATGATATTCCTTTTTTGTCAAGAATCCTTGCCATCACTTCGTTTCCCATATCTTTTTAACTGGTACTTCTTTCTGTAGTCGTTGTAGATGCCCCCACCAACTTAATTGTCTTTTTTCAATATACTCCATCATTGTCTCGATTTTCAGTTCTTCTCTTATGTAGTTACTCCTTATCCTATCCCTTCTAGTGACTCCTTGAACTCTGCGTAGATACCTCATTTCTGCTGCCTGTATCTTACTTTTGTGTTGTCTATTTAGTACCCAGGATTCACATCCGTATGTAAGTACTGGTCTGTATATAGCCTTAAATACCTTGATTTTCGTATGTTTCGATACTTCTTTCTTGTTGATAATTGTTTTTCCTATTGCATGGTACAGTGTATTCACTTTATCAATTCTTTTATTGATCTCAGCTCCCTGTTTACCTGTTTCTTCGATGGTTACTCCCAAGTACTCAAATGATTGTGCCTGTCTAATCTCTGCACCATCTATCTGGACATGTACATCCTCTCTTTCTTTAGCTATTACCATTACCTTCGATTTTTCTTTGTTCATAGTCATACCATACTTTTTTAAAACTGTGTTCCATGTTTTTACGCTTCTTTGTAGCTCGTCTTCAGTCGCTGCTAAAATTACTACATCGTCAGCAAATGTACAATCTGCTATATCTGTGCTTTTCAGATTTCTATACCCTATGTGTAATGGTCTGACTTTTGTTTTTGTTTCTTTTATTATTTCGTCCATAAAAGCAATAAATAGTAACGGGCTCAAGCTTCCCCCTTGTCTTACACCTTCAGTTGTTCTGAACTGGTCAGATATCATATTTTTACTTATCACACGGTTTCTAGTGTCTGTGTATATTGATTTAGTTACCCGTATAAGTTTCTCTGGTATGTTTCTGTTCTTCAGACTTTTCCATACTTTTGATCTAGGTACTTTGTCGAATGCTTTTTCCATATCGAGGAAACTGAGGTACGTTTTTTTCTTCCTAGATAATCTTTTATTTATTATATCGTTTAACGTAAAAATGTGATCTTGTGTACATCTACCAGGTCTAAAACCACTTTGCGATTCTTCTAAAGTTGGTTCTATTATTTTTCTCAGTCTACTCTCTACTATTAGCTCATAAACTTTCATCACTGTACTTAGCAGAGTTATTCCTCTATAGTTGTTGCAATTCTTGTTGTCTCCCTTTTTATGTATAGGTACAATCAGACCAATCTCCCAGTCTATAGGTATTTGTTCGTCTCTCCAAATCATTTGAAATAGTTCTAATAACTTTTGTAGTCCAATATCACCCATGTTTTTGATCATTTCTGCCGTAATTTGGTCATGACCTGGTGCCTTTCCATTTTTAATCTTCCTAATCGCGTCAGTTAATTCATCCATTGTAATGTTTGGTATAGATTCAACTTCTTGTTCGCCAGTTCTTTCTTCATCTTCTTCATTTGTGTTGTGAGGTTCGTGTTGTAGTAGTTTCTGAAAATATTCTTTCCATCTTTCCATAATGCTAACTTCATCAGTCAGTAGATCTCCATTCTGATCTTTTATTGATGTTACTTCTTTATGTTTATTACCTCTTATTCCTTTTATGACCTTACAAAATAATTTCTGATTGCTTCTACTATCGCGTTCTAATTTGTCTCCAAAATCTTTCCAGGACTTTTGCTTTGCTACTACTACTATATTTTTAACTCTTTTCCGCTGCTCTCTATACTGTTTATAATTTTCTTCTGTTCGGTTACCTAAATATTTTCTCCACATCTCCTTTTTCTTGCGCGTGTGTCTTCTGATTTCCTCTGTCCACCATGCTGTTAATTTCTGTTTACTGTTGCTTTTGTGTATTCCACAAACTCTCTCTGCTGTTTTAATAATTGTGTCTTTGAATGTTTGCCACATTTGTTCCACTTGTAAGTTTGCCCAATTTTTCCTTCCTAATTCTTCGTTCAAAACATTTACATATTTGTTCGCTAAAGTTTTGTGTCTTAATCTGTATGACTTGATTGTTCTAAATTCTTTTGTTACTGCTCTTTGGTTGTGATCCTCTGTTACTTCGTCTTTTATTGTTGCCACGAGTAAATAATGATCACTACCTATCTCTGGACCGCGTCTTACTCTTACATCAGTGATTTTCCTTCTGTTTTCTTTTTCTATGAGCACATAGTCTATTATGGATTTTTCACCTCTGCTAGGTTCTTCCCTTGTATACTTATGAATATCTTTGTGTTCATAGAAGGTATTTGTGACGATTAAATTGTGTATTTGACAGTAGTCGAGTAGTCTCTTGCCATTATTATTTCTCTTTTTTTCCCCATGTATTCCAATTACTGCTTTGTACTCATGATCTCTCTGTCCTACTCTCCCATTAAGATCTCCCGCTACTAATATGGATCCTTCACTTCCTTCGGTCGTTATTGATAGTTCTTCCCAGAAAACATCTTTTCGTTCTGCTCTTTCGTCTTCATTCGGCCCATACGCCACTATTATACTTTTGTTTTGTTCATTGCATTTAAATTCAATTACCATTATTCTGTCGGATATGATATGTCGGATATTCTAGAGAAGCACGTGAATGTGACTCTGTTCTGTAGTGAAACGAAATCAGTATAAAAGCGGTAAGCCGTTCTTTTATTTGAATATAATTTATTAGTATCTGCAATTAGTATACAATAGAAAAACAATAACAACAAAAGTTAAGAGCAGGTCTTGTCTCCGCAGAGTGGGACTGGACAGGCCTGCTATCGCTATGTATGTTTTTATCGTTTTTATCGCATGTGTTATAAATAAAAATAAAATAGGCCAGTCCTTCAAACAATAATTATTAAATTAGTCAAATTGTTTATTTATATGAATTATTGTAAATATGGCTTACAACCAGCAGCCTGTGCTTGACACACAGGAACCAATGGCAGAAGCCAACCAAAATATGATTATGCAAGTGAACCAGGCGCTTTTTGAAGAAAATTATAAAAGGTCGCAAAACGAACAGACTCTATTTAATGCTTGGAAAGCTGCCGAGAGCCACAAAACCAAATTGTGTGATACAGTAAGCATACTTGAAAGAGAACTAACACAGTTAAAATCTCAATATACAGAGTTGGCAACAAAAGTTAATTTAACTGAAAAAGAAAATGAAATAGAATATTTAACAGATGAAGAAGAGCTCGCTAAGGAGACAGAGTGGATTAGGGTTCAATCAAGAGCCAGTAAGAAACGTAAGATGGATACTTCACCATACATCTCACCACAAAAACATAGCTCCAAAGAAACTGCAGTTAGGAAAGCCAAAATGCCTCCACCTGTGGTAGTGGAAGGCTTCAAAGAATATGAAGTCCTATATAACTTCCTTAAATCGAAGATAACAAACTTTACTACTAAACTGGTGAATAGTGAAGTGATAAAAGTTAATGTACAAGACGGTGAAGAGTACAGAAAATTAATAAAAGCTTTAAGAGAGGAAAATATCCAATATCACTCATACGAAAACAAACAAGAAAGACCGATAAAAGTTATAGTAAAGAGATTACATCACACTTGCTCGTCCCAAAAAATTGTTGAAGATCTGCAAAAAAGAGGCTATAAAGCCATAGACGCAGTTAAAAAGCTAAAGTGGCAAACCAAACAGCCATTAGACATGTTTATGTTAACCTTCAAACCAGACGAAGATATCAACAAAATATATGGGATAACGGACATCCTAGGAACAAAAGTTGAAATTCAGCCTTTTAAAAATTCCAAACTAATACCGCAATGTAAACGATGTCAAGCATATGGTCACACATGGAAGTTCTGTGCTAGAGGGCCAAGGTGTGTTAAATGCACAAAGAAACATCTTACTAAAGATTGCGACAAACCTGAAAATGTTAAACCAAAATGTGTCCATTGTGGCGAAAACCATCCTGCCAACTACCGAGGATGTATCGTCGCAAAGGAAATGCAGAAAATAAAAAACAGAGGTCTGAAAAAGACGAATTTGCCACACCCTCCAGACAGAAGGTCAACTGAAACCAAGTCAAATGCTGGTGAAAGAAAACAAGCACAGAAAGTTACTAGTAATAAGACATATAGTGCGGTAACAAAAGGTCACAATGAAAATTATCAGAATGATAAATACCAAAAAACAACAGAGATTGAAAAAGAAACAGAACAAACCCTACAAATGATATTACAGGAGTTGAAAAAATTAAATGAAAGGGTCACTTCCCTGGAATATAGAGCTCAAGGTGCTATTCCAAAGGTAAGAAATGGCTAATGATCTTAGAATTGTCGCATGGAATGCCAACGGTTTGCTTAATCATCAACAAGAACTACAAGCAATCCTTGACATCGAAAAAATTGATTTGTTTCTTGTCTCTGAAACGCATTTCACAAATCAATCCTACATCAAATTTAAAGGATATAAGGTATATCATACAATACACCCTGACAATGCGGCCAAAGGAGGCAGTGCAATCATCATAAAGGATAATATATGTCATCATGAAGAGTTGGAATATAAAACTGAACATATTCAAGCCACTACAGTACACATAAAAACTAAAACTTTTAAAATAAATGTAAGTTCAATATACTGCCCACCTAAACATTCCATTAAAAAAGAGCAGTATAATGAATTCTTGAAAAGCTTAGGGGAAAGGTTCATTATTGGAGGTGACTTCAATGCAAAGAACACACACTGGGGCTCTATAATCACTACTACTAAGGGAAAGGAGCTTTTGTTAGCCATTAAAGAACAGAGGTGTGAAGCACTATCAACTGGTAGACCAACCTACTGGCCTACGGATAGAAACAAGACCCCTGATTTAATAGACTTCTTTATTATTAAGAATATTTCAACTAATTTCATAGACATTGATGACTGTTGGGACTTAAATTCTGATCATTCCCCTATAGTACTAACCATGAGTGACAGGATTATTAAAAAACAAAGTAACCCCACATTAACAAATAAATGGACGGATTGGGATAGTTTTAAGCTAAGCCTTGAAGAGAGAATAAATCTAAGTGTACCAATACAAAACTCAGAGCAATTAGATAAAGAAGCAGAATTGTTGGTGAACAATATCCAGCAAGCAGCATGGGAAAACACTCCTACGCTGAAACCTAGGCTAAAAGGAAATAATTATCCAAAGGAAATAAGGAACATGATAATTGAAAAAAGAAAACTGAGAAGAATCTGGCAACAAACAAGGTCTCCTCAAGATAAGACTAAACTAAATCGTGCAAGTCAACAACTCAAAAGAACTATCCTACAATTAAAGAATGACTCGATTAATTCTTACTTACAGGAGCTAACAGATGACGGTAGTACAGATTATTCCTTATGGAAAGCTACTAAAAGACTGAAAAGACCTATTATGCACTCTCCTCCTATTAAACTAGAAAATGGTAACTGGGCCAGAAGTAGTGCACAAAAAGCAGAGCTATTTGCCATACATCTTGAAAATACATTCAAACCAAATGAACCTCAAGGGGATGAAGAAAGATGGGAGGAACCTGTTCAATTAGAGGAAGAAATTCGGCTAACTACACCAAAAGAAGTACTTGAAGAAATAAGGGAAAATATTAATCCGAAGAAAGCTCCGGGCTATGATCTAATTACGGGTGAGCTGTTGAAAAATCTTCCCCGAAGAGCTATCGTAAAATTAACAAACCTCTTTAACGGTGCATTCAGATTAAAATATGTACCAATGATATGGAAGATGGCGGAAGTCATTATGATTCCTAAACCAGGAAAACCAGCACATGAGGTTTCGTCATACAGACCGATATCTCTGCTTCCTGTAATATCAAAGCTGTTTGAGAAACTGCTCCTTAAGCGAATAAAACCAATTATTGAAGCAAGGAATTTGATACCGACACATCAATTCGGATTTAGAAATAAGCATTCAACAATTGACCAGGTGCACAGAATCACAAATATTATCGAAAGATCCCTAGAAGAAAAGAAAGTCTGTTCAACTGTATTTCTTGATGCTGCACAGGCTTTTGATAAAGTCTGGCATGAAGGTTTAACATACAAACTAAAATGTTTTTTACCTATACAGTACTCAAAACTTTTACAGTCATACATAAAAGGACGACATTTTAGAATTAAGCAAGAAGACTGTTTTTCAGACTTAAAAGAAATTAGAGCAGGTGTTCCACAAGGCAGTGTGTTGGGTCCGGTCCTATACCTACTATACACGTGTGATATACCTGTACTGGAAAACAACACAGTTGCCACCTTTGCTGATGATACAGCTATTCAAGCAGTAGGGACGACAAGTGAAGAGGCGACCAACAAGGTCCAAATAGCAGTTAACCAAATCTATAAGTGGACACAAAAATGGAGAATCAGGCTAAATGAAGCTAAATCTGTCCATGTTAATTTCACCAACAAAAAAATACAATATATACCAGTTATAATCAGCAATATCCAAGTACCATATGCAGATACTGCTAAGTATTTGGGTATAACATTAGATGCAAAACTACGCTGGAAGGTGCACGTTAAGAAAAAAAGGGAAGAACTAAATATAAGATATAAAAAAATGTATTGGCTAATTGGAAGAAACTCCACACTGTCGATGCATAATAAGTTACTAATTTACAAACAAATATTGAGACCTGTATGGACTTATGGATGCCCACTATGGGGGTGTACTAGACCAAGTAATATAACAGTAATACAAAGATTCCAGAACAAAATACTAAGAAATATTGTAGATGCTCCTTGGTATGTTACAAACAGTGATCTCCATAAGGACCTAGGAATGGAAACTGTGGAAATAATCATCAAGAAGATGGCAGGAAGTCACGAGCAACGACTTCACATGCACGAGAATATTGAGGCAATCCAGCTCCTCGATACTACTGGGCAAGTTAGAAGACTGAAGAGGACAAAACCTTATGAACTAGTTTAAGTGATAGGTGATAGTGAAAAGCAGAGCATAGTGCTTGTGCGCGTTAGTGTGTATGCTAGAATAGTGCACTATCTTGTTAGGTTAGATAAGAGACGCTATAGTGCAAGCTCTTAATTTTAAGGAACAGTAATAATTTAGGTTAGATTAAAATTGCTCATTGGTCAAGTATGACCAGATTGTAATTGTAATAATCATCATCGTAGTGATGATTATGGGGGAAAAAAAAAAAATATATTAGCATAGAGAGAGTGTCATTCGGAGCGAAGTGACGACACCATCTTTTTTCTTTGGATTAGTGCTGTTTTCCTCTTACGCTTAGTAAAGCTGCTACAGTTGTCCTCCTCTTCCGTGCCTATCTTCACACTGAATGTCATCATAGATTTTCGATACAATGTGTTAGAAAGAGATGCCGCAAACCAGTCCATGAGATCTTGTCGTCAGGAAGCGCGGAAGGTAGGCTCCCTCTATGTTAATATATACCTCTATGCTTTCAATAGACCGTGATAGTCGTGACGTCAAAACGTCAAAAAAAGTTTTCCAAACACGTTGTGTCTAGGTACACGCTAAAATGTACGCAAATAAAAAAGTTAAACTTCATCAAGCTAGTGACTATTTAGCGTGGGCAGTGACTATATATTTTGATACACGCTATTTTGATATGTTTAGTGTTTGTTTGATAGAAAAATATTTGTTATGACGTTTAATTCTACCAACTTTTTTATTTGCGTACACGGTAGCGTATACCCTACACACAACGTGTTTGGAAAAATTTTGACGTTTTGACGTCACACTATCATGGTTCATTGTGTCGACCCCCACTGTATAATAACAAATGTCCATTTTCTAGCTCTATTTCTCCTTTACCTTTCTTCTTAGTTTCTGTCAATGCAAGAAAATCTAAATTTGCCTTTTCAAATTCCATTTCTAGTTCCTTCTCTTTGTTATACAAAGTTTTGATGTTCCAGGTTCCTAGTTTAATAGTTTTTGTCACTCTTGTCTTGTTCTTCTCTCTATAATTTTCCTTGTTATTGGTTGACCTCTTTATTTGTTCCTTCGTAGTATTAGATGTTCCATGTCCTTGCTTGGTCGTCATCAACGTCTCTCCGTCCGATTTGCCAGTTAGTTTTTTGGATGGATTGTTCTTGGGTATTTGTTGCGTATCTCAGGAGACATTTCCGTTTTTCCCATCTCAGGAGACCTTTCGCTGTATGTTCTTCCTGCTTTTGATCTCGCATTATACTCCTTATCGCCATCTGTTACGACTTGTTGCTCCTCTTGCTCACAACCTAAGCTCTCTGTTGTATAAATTTCATCATTTATGTACAATTTGTTGTATACTATATTTGCCTTATAACCTTTTTCTCTCGCTTCTTTCATCTGCTTTCGTAATATTCCTCTCTGAATCTGAATTTCTTTGGGGTAGTCTTCATCTATGAATATGTTAGTTCCCTTTAATTTATGAGTTGCCTTGATTATCTCCCTTTTTTTTATTCCAATCTGTTAGCTCTATTAGCATCGGTCTTGTTTTATTTGCCGGTTTCTTTCCAATTCTTCTAATTTCACTTATATCCTTTTTTTTTTCATCAAATTCGATATCCAGTTTTTCAATAACTTTCTGGCTTTCATTTTTCATAATGGATGTATCCTCATTTTCTGTTTCCCCAATCCCGAAGATTACTATTTTCTTTTTTCTTATTTCTCTTTCTAGGTCATTTATCCTGCTTTCTTAACAGACAAATTTAACCACATTTTGTTGAAATGGCTCCAAAGTTACTTGCCGCTTTGGATCCTACTAAAATAGGTGGGTTTACATCAGCATCAAAAAATCGTAATAGTTATTCTATGTTTTTATATCCAACTAACCCACAGGAAATAACTAGTATAGTCGGAAGTTTTAAATCTAAACACAGTTGTGGTTTTGATCAGATTTCCCCTAAGTTATTGAAACAATGCATTCACGCTCTCGCAGATCCACTGACGGATATTTGTAATGCCTCTTTTCAACAAGGAATATTTCCTAGTATGTTTAAACTATCTATTGTAATCCCTTTATTCAAAAGTGGTGATAAAGATGACCTTAACAACTACCGTCCCGTAAGTTTCTTATCTGTGTTTTCAAAGATAATTGAAACTCTGGTTTATACTAGAATGAACGCATTCCTAAAAAAGCATAGTGTCTTGCATAATTTTCAACATGGTTTTACATCTTCTAAATCTACAACTACAGCTCTTGCAAATTTCGTCAGCTTAGTGTTGAATGCTTTGGACAGACGAGAGAAGGCATGTGGTTTATTTCTCGATTTGTCCAAGGCTTCTGACACTTTGGATCATAATTTGTTGCTAATAAAACTTGAGGTGATTGGTATTCGTGGTGTAGTTCTAAAATGGTTTAATTCCTACCTAGAGAATAGAAGACAAAAAGTAAAGATACCATCTAATGGACTTGTAAACGAATCAAACACATTGGATATCCATTATGGTGTCCCTCAGGGTAGTGTATTGGGTCCTCTACTTTTTATAATATTTATTAATGATATAGCTTTGGTAACTAATTCACTGACTGGGGTTAACATCATCAGTTATGCGGATGATACCAACATTCTAGTCACAGGAACATCTGATCAAAATTTGCAAAATAAAACTACACAGATACTGTCCACCATCAACAGTTATTTCTTATCCAACAAAATAGTTTTGAATGAAGAGAAATCAAAGTATATGATTTTCACGTCAAATAATTTATTAAACCATCAAGCCACTATACAAGCAGCAATAGATAAAACAGACTGCACGAAGCTGCTGGGGGTCCTTTTAGATAGTAATTGTAAATGGTCAAACCACATTTCTAATTTGAAATCCAGATTAAGTAGCGCATGTTATGCATTGGGAATTCTTTCACGTCTCTTTAATACATCAATATTAAAAACAGTATACTTTGCCCATTTTTACTCAATAGCCAAATATGGCATTGAAGTCTGGGGTTGTACCTCTGAATTAGAGCAGATATTCATACCTCAGAAAAGAGCTATTAGAACAATGTATAATATGAAATTTAGAGATTCTTGTTGAGCCATCTTTAGACAAAACAATATTCTTACAATTCCTGGTCTGTATATATTTTCGTGTATAATGTATTTACATTGCAAAATTTATGAATTTAATAAATTTCAATTTAACCATGTTTATTCAACAAGATTCAGAGACAATCACTTTATGCTTCCACAATATCGTTCTGTTTTGTTGGAAGGTAGCACACATTATGCAGCCATAAGTTTCTTTAACAAATTGCCAATAGATATACGAATAAATTTACATCAGCCAAACTTTCGGAGGTGTGTACATCAATACATTTGTGAGCTAGAGCCATATTCTAAAAATAACTTTTAAGTATGTTTTATCGTATTTATTAATTTATATACTTTTAAGATGTATGTCTGTAACTGACTTGTCTCATACATGTACTTTGTATAATTTCGCATGTGATCAATAAATTTGACTTCACTTGACTCAATTGTGTCCCTGTTCCTATCAGCCAGTACATTTTACTGAGTTTCAGACCCAACTGTTTTCTTTTCATGAATATGTTTCTTCCACCTTAATCTGCAATTCAAGTGCATACCTAGGTATTTTACATCATCCTTTTGTTGTAGCAGCTGATTATTTAATGAGACGGTTGGGCATGTACCTTTTTGATTAGTGAACGTTATATGTACTGACTTGCTTTCGTTTACTTTAATTCGCCATGTATTATCGAGATTGGTCTGGAGTAGTTGCGAGGCGATGTACTGGAGTGAGTCATAAGGATTACTGTGTCGTCTGCATATGTGGCTGTGATTTTTTTACTTTTAGGAAGATCTGCTGTGTAGAGTAGGTAGAGAACTGGTCCAAGGATACTAACTACCCTGAGATACTCCAGCTTTAATTGAATATAAGTTAGTGCACTGATCTTTTCCAAGGAAACGGCGGTCGGAAAGGTAGGACTTGAGGATTAGAAAGTAGTTGAGAGGAAGGGCTTGTCGTATTTTGTACAGTAGGCCAGTGTGCCAGACTTTATTAAAATCCTGTGAGACATCCAAAAGGGCCACAGAACAGTATTTCTCCTCTTGTACGGCTTTATTTATGGAATTGCAGACTCGGTGAATTTGTTGTGGTAGTATGTTGTTGTCGAAATCCAAACTGGTGGTTGGGTATTAGCTTCTGTTCCACGAGGATTGGCTGTAATATGTCTAGTAGTAGTGTTTCAAAAACCTTTGACATCACTGAAAGTAGACTGATAGGTCTATAGGACTTAACTTCTACGGGCTTGCCTGGTTTGGGTATTAAGGTGATTTGTGCCACTTTCCACAAAAGGGGATAGTAACCAGTTCTAAAAATTGCGTTAAAAAGCTGTGTCAAATATTGCACTCCTTTCTTGGTAACAAAATCTGAAAGAAGACCAAAAACCCACGAAGCAGTAAAAATTCCCGCAGATATTTGAGTTATAAAAAATAGCGGCCACTAATTTTTAGATTTTTCTAAAGTACTTTTTTGACATTGTTTCCTGAAGTATCTAGGTAACTATTTAGCACTGTAGATAAACAAATGATTCCTATGAGGTTTTATAATAAAAAACAATCTTCAACAATAAGTAAACTGCTAATTTATTTAGAAAATGTAAACACAACGTCAATCAAATCGTAAAAAACTTTTTAAATACTTCATAAAGGACGTAATTCTCAAAAAAATCTTAACTTCAAACCACAACTAATCTACGACGTTTCATTTCTTTTACAATCTTCAGTTCAATTTCCTGACCAATATTGAATTCCTTCAGTAGTACATACATATTCTTTACCGAACTTTTTTAGGACCGAATATTAAGTCTGCATCTGGGGTACCTTTCAGGTGTTGATATTTTTTTCTTTCTCGATTTAAATTTTGGGTAATAGGCTTGTTTTGTTGTTGCATCATTTCTTGATAGTCTTCTTCTTCGAATCTCTCTGTTATGTTTAACGTAAGACGTTTAACTTTCTCCTTCTCTTCCCTCTGAGCCTGCTCTTGGTCTCTAAGATTTTGGGCTAATTCTGAATCAACATCAGCTTCAAACTGTTTATATTGTTGTTTGTTTCCTTTACGTACCATAAGTACGAACCCAATTTTTCCCTGGGTGCTTTCATCTGGAGTTTCCTACAAAGAAATATAATTTTATAATTAATTGATTTTCGAAAAAACAAACACTTTGGTAGGGGAGTCCAAGCGGGAATTTTTGCAGTTACTCGAGCGCGTCAGAAAATCACATGGCGAGCAACTTTCTACCCCTGTTGTAATTAGTAATAAGTTTTTTATTTTATTTCCGCGGCTATAATTCCGCTGTAGTTTTATTACAAATTTGTTACAGAATTACAGACGTAGTACTTAACGACGTTCTTTCTACACCTTCGGCAAAGAATTATAGCCCAGTAAATGAACGGGAAATACGGCGATACCGTGTAATTTTAAGGGGCAGCACCGAATTGCATGAAAATTAGGATTTAGGCTCTACTGACCCTCCACTTCAAAGTTGAATTTGTGTCGTTGGTTGCTTTTTATTTTTTAGGGGAGGAAACAACCCCTATTATAAAAAATCGTATAATTGTAAATTAAAGCGGGTAATTGATTCAAATCATATTTTAATAAAATGAATGAATGTCAATTAACATGAAATAACATAGTTTAAGATTTTATCACAGTTTAACCCTTAAATTTCACCCCCTAGAATAGTTACAATTCAAACAAACAATGTAATTGAATACCATGTCGTTACTGATTTGCATTCAAATTTGGATTTAGGTTATACTTACCTTTTATTTCAAAATTTGAATACTGCCGTTAGTTGATTTTAATTTTTTAGGGGTCAAAAATACCCCTATGATAAAAAAATTATATAATTGTAAATTCAAGCAATTTGGAATTATCTAATTATACGGTCACATTAAACTTAGATTCCTTTACTGATTAAATTTGTTGCCACATAATTTCTACCGTTATAAAAATGACTCCTTGCGAAGAAATTCGAATAGTTGCATTGTGTATACAGTGTGGGCCAAAGAAAACAGTCCACCTCGATATTTGGCAGTATTTATTAGATTTTAACGAAATGACGAAACAGGTTGATTTTTGATCTAATGGGGACACATTTTTACGGTACATACATCTGTCATTTGTCAACTCCCTCCCTTCCACTTCCCCCAACCCTTATCTTTAAATAGGGAATAGTACTCGTGTGATAGCGTATTTGAAAGGTTATTCAACTCTCCATTCAGTAATGGTAACATTAACATAATTACGGAGTTCATTTGCTTGAATTATACATTATAAATTCGATGACTAAAATGATACTGCCAATATTTATGAGTTGCGTTGCTTAGACAACTTTATTGGAAGATAGTCCTTTCCTCTGTAAATCAACTTTAACTTTTGTAGTATTTGATCAAAATTCTCGTGTTAGTGATCTCATAATAAGTCACGAGGGAAAAACCAGGAAAATAAACCTTATTATACTAACCCAGCATGGTAAGTATTTGGCCTTACATTTAGTTTACTCTCAAAATTCACTACAAACTCTGATTTTATATGTTATTTTAGAATATAAATATATCCTCGATATGTTACAACGAAATGACAAAAACCATAGATAAATATCTTTTAAACTATCTCATATAATAGTACAAAATCCTTTATTTTAAGAGAAAAGACATCAAGGAGAATCCAAAAATGCAAAAATATACAGAGCAACATTTAAAAAAACATAGGTTTGTGTCACCCTGTCAATACGAGTGGCCCTGTATATTTGAAAATATATTTAGGGTATGGTCCTATCTGTGCCCTAACTTTATCTAAATAACTTTTTTCGTATCTCTTCTACAAACGAGTAATTGGACTTCCTCGCACTAATGCCCCATCCTGTATGTGGTTGGTTTTTTACTCATAACTAGGTTACTTTTTAAGCTATAAAGTGCTAAAAAAAAACAATTTGTAGATTTTTCTAAGGGCAATAAGAGTACTTAAATATATTTTTTGAATCCCTTATTTTTTAAAAGAGTTTAAGTTAAAAGTGCTTGAACGAGTTACTAATCACCAGTGTATGCAAATTTTGAACAGCCATATCTTACCCAATTTTTATCTTACATAAAATTAAAAAAAAAAACGGAGTGTTTATGCGAGTAAAAACTATATTTTTTTACTGTTTGAGATTTTTCGTAACACTAATACTTTTGAAGTTATTTTGAAAAGAGTGTAATTTTTCCAAGATTAAAAAAAAAGAAACCGGTCAAACTTACAGATCATATTAGCAATACATATATAAAGTAAATGGTAAAGCAGTAACGATTAATTTCATTTGGCATGTTAAATAGGGGGAGATTTTCACGACTTATTATATATAAAAAAACGGGTCAACTTTATTTTGAGCGTAACTCGCATAATTTTGATGCTACAAACTTTTATGAAAAATAAAAATAAATATATTTTTAGACGCTTTAAAAGAGTATTTATGAGTTTTCTGCGAAAAGTGCTTCATTTTTTGGTTACTTCAGCTTGAAACCTTCGATTCGGAATTTTACGAGTAAGAACGTATTTTTCATGATATACAACTTTGCTTCTTCTGGGTTTATGTCCAAGTGAATACATCATTTTGTTCCTTTTTTTACAGGCTACATTTTTTCTAAGAATATTTTTTTCGAAAAGTACTTACTTTTTTAGTTATTTGCGAAACACTGCCAGAAAACGTGTTTTTTTTTGTTGAAAAATGCACATTTTCACTCGCAAATAACTCGAAAAGTATTAAAGCAGTTAAAAAACCTTATAGAACAAAAGTTGCTTAGAATTAGTCAATTTATCCATTTTCAGACTTATTTTAAACATATGTTTTTTCACCCCCGAGAAGGGGTAAATTTCACCCCCCAAGTAAAAGCAACCAACGGCACAATTTCAACTTTGAAATATAGGGTAAGTAGAACCTAAATCCAAATTTTCAAGCAAATCCGTCTTGCCCCTGAAAATTACACGCCAAACCGGTCATTTACTGGGCTATTAAGGATTTGCATGAAATTTTAGTATTAGTTTACTTCAAAAAACTAAGACTTGATTTTTTAAAAATTGTTTTACCGTGCCGTTTAATTACTATTAAGGTTCAAAGTTAAGTTTTAACATGGGCTCTTATGGGAATTCTTAAAAAGTTAATAACTTGACCCAAATTTACGATTTTTAATTATTTCTGCTTTAAAGGTTTTTTTGTAAGGAATACCATATTAAAAAATGAGGATTGTTTACCGTACCATTATTTAATAAAAGTGAAAATACTGTTTCGAAATCATGTTTCGCTCTTAAAAAGTTAATAACTTTTGACCCAAATTTACGATTTTTAATTATTTGTGCTTAAAGGTTTTTTTTTGTAAGGAATAACATATTAAAAAATGAGTATTGTTTACCGTACCATTATTAAATAAAAGTGAAAATACTGTTTCGAAAATACTGTTTCGCTTGCATATAAGTTTCCCCCCCTTTCCTCTGAGAGGCATACCCCACAACGAAGGTGTAGAACGTCGTTAAAAAATAGGTCAATTTTTATAGCCGTTGACAAGCGAGAGACAAGATAGTTCAGTACGCACATTCAACTCATACTCAAACCGACAACGCCAACGAGTTGTCTCTTAGATTTTGTCACTCCGCTGTAAAGTTATAGTTTATGTTAAGTGCTATATTTTCGTGTAGTTTTTAATAATAAAGTTTACCCTAGTACCAAAAACCAGTGTTTTAAGTATAGTAAGAAGTGTGGTCGCCCTCTCTGTGTTACCAAACTTCGCCAGCTCCGATGGGGAAAAGGCGTGCCTAGTAATATCGAAGGAAAGTTTACAAAAGCCGAACACCAGCTACATTTAAAGCACCCTATCACCCCAACCCCTGCCATATATTGGCTCTTCATACAGGGGAGAGAAAAAAATTATATCCTCAGAAAAATTAGAAATCGTAAGGTAAGTTCAGTACATGCAGAACAGTGTATGTATATTTAAAAAATCTGACGATTTGAGTAATGGGCGAGTAACAAAGTTTCACAAAAAAGCGAATATTTCGCGAAATGAACATCAGATCGAAAAACTAAAAAATACGTGTTCAATATTTTTCAAAAATCTATCGAATTATACCAAACGCGACCCCTTACGGAGAGAGGGGGGGGGGTAAATTTAAAATAGAAAATGAACACCAGATCGAAAAACTGAAAAATACATGTATTCAATATTTTTGAAAAATCTATCGAATGACACCAAATATGACTCCCTACTGAGGTGGTGTGGGGTTTACTTTAAAATCTTAAATAGGAACCTCTTTTTTTTATTGCAGATTTGGATTCCTTACGTAAAAATAAGTAACTTTTATTCGAGACATTTTATCGAATTATTATTGGATATATATTGGATAATCGGAAAAAACGATTGTTGGAAATGAAAAATTAAATTAAGAAGTGGAAAGCCCCACTAAAACTAAACTTAACTTTTTTAGGAGATATCTTCACATCAAACAAAACTTAACTTTTTTAGGAGATAATCTTCACATCCCAATAGGTCCCCATAAGGCTCGGGTAACTGCAAATTTAGCATACTTGCCTCCCTTACTACTTAGGATTTTGTTGACGTGTTAACTTTCACATTTAAAATCGTCTTAGAAATAAAAGTTTTCGAATATTAAAATTTTGCCAGAAACCGAAAAATCAAAACGTCAATAAAATATTTTCAATCGTATTATTAAGGGGAACGGAGCAAAATGCAAAATTTTGACGCATGTCAAAATTTTCAATGTGTTTTAAATGTATTCATTTTTTTCGAATCCTGAGAAAACTAATGTCTTTTTGAGAAATTTAAACGCAGAATGAAAGACTACTTTATTACCGAGGGCCGAAAGTCCCTTAGAATAAATAAAAAGTTTCTTTTGAATGAAATATTTTCACCCCTGTAACTTATTAAAATAAACATTATAGACATTTTCAGGGACTTTCAGCCCTCGATAATAATGCAATCTTTCATTCTGTGTTTAAATTTTTCAAAAATATTTATTAGTTTTCTCAGGATTAAAAAAAATGACTATGTACATTTAAAATACATTTCATTTTGCTCCGTTTCCCTTAAGATAACCACAAAAAGATTCTAGGTCTACAAAGGTTTCTCTCGAGTCTTGTTTTGCCAACAGATCTGCTCTTCATTCCCATGCACCCCTTTATGATCCGGCACCCTTTATTGTCTTTTGCCAGGTTTTTGAGGAGATCTAAAGTTCCTCACCAGTTTTGATTTCGTGAGTGGGTTCTTTACTGCCAGAATAGCCGCTTGGCTATTTCTGTAAATGTTGATTCTTTTAGCATTAGGGTCTCCATCTATGATTTCATCAATGTAAGCCACCAAAGGAAAAAATTCAGCTTGGACACAGTTGTATCTTGACCTAGGCTGTAAGATTTACTATAATTGCAAGTTTGTCCAAATATTTCTAAACCATAGGCAGTTTTAGATCCATCGGTGGACCATATTCAAGTCCCCATTAATATTTGTGACTTTTTATTCTCTAGATCAGAAAGATGGATCTATCATAAAGATGGATTTCTCAAGTATAGTCCCAGTAGTGTTTGTGTGGCTATTCAATACATAATTCGGCCTCTAAGTATTGTTTGATTTGAGTCTCAGGATGGTCACAAAGCCTATCGCTGAAATATTAAATTCCAGCGGAGGGAGACCTATGATAGCCCCTAACAAAGCCGTTCCTGTACTATTCAAGGCTCCTGTTATACTTAGAAGCGATTGTCTTTTCAGGGTGGTGAGAGTGGTCACACAAGATTGCAAAGTCGTCTTTCTCCACCAGAGTACTGAACCATAAGTAACTGTCGGTCGTGTACATATAACAAGAGATTACCTTTGGTTTCAACCCCCCAGGTTTTACCTATAACTCGTCTGCAGTTCCAGAAGAGTTGCTTAGCCCTGTTTCAGTGAGTATCAAAGCCTATTAATTTAAACTCTGCCTATCATCTTCAATATTATGAATTGAACTGACATATACATAATATATAATTATTAGTACCTGTAACTGTTCGTAAGTTCGTTTAACGTTAGACTTAAGAACAACTGGAACAGAAATGTCAATATTTCCGGCTTTCACAGGCTCCTTCATGCGCTCCTGGATATTTTCCGAAACCATTTTATCAAGAGCGTTTAGAAATTCATCATCTTCAGCACAGTCAACCTTTTTGGGGCCTTTAGGTATCGCCAAAGATTCTGAAACTGGATCTTGTTCAGCTTCACTGGTCATATTTTCACCTAAAATGTTAAATATTATTTTACTACAACATTGTTGTCCGAGATATTCACTAAAATTATGGTTACTGGTGTAGCAAGAAGGTAGGACCTCTACGAACCAGAAATTAATATCAATGAATTCTGATAACAATAGCAATTAACTGCATTGCAAATATTGCAATACAGTAATGAGTAAGAGTTTTATTAGTTGGCACAGAAAAGGTGTATTTCATCATCTAAATTGAAGGGAAGTGACAGCCTCAACATGTAAGCTAGTGAGGATAGTCTGGTCCATTAGTAATAAACCTACATTTGGAATAAACAAATAAAATAACTTTTAAACTAATTTAACGATCGGTTTGAAATTTTGACCATATTTTAAACACCATCAAACCCAACAATTTATGTAATATGAAGGTTCTTAGTTCATTTTTATAAAAGTTATTGACATTTATAAAAAACCGAAATCTCGTGAGTTGTTTTACAATTTTCTAAGCAACAGATAAGTATATGTAGAAACATTTATAAACACCATTTTAAAGGTTTTTATATGACCTACAAGTTTCTTATTCTCAAATTTGTTTCAAATACTTCACTTTTTGCTGATAGATGAAAAGAGAGAAAAACAGTTTGACCTTAATTTTTTAATAACTAATATAGACACATAACCTATATCTATCGAACATAGGCAAATAAAAACATGAAGATAACATGCCAGCTAATGGCATGGCCGTCCATTAATCACGTGATGTTTTTTTTTTGCATTTTTTAATCCCCTCCCCCTTGGTGATACATGGTGAGGTTTAAGAATGCCTCTCCCTATAACACGTAAATTTTTTAGTATCTACAAAAAATCTTATTCTTTTAATGGTATTTATAAAATACCGGTAAAAGTATCATCTACTTTTATTATAGAAAATTTAAAGACTACTATAATAAAGTTTAGTAGAGGTAGACAGAAAGGCATGTTTGACGAAAAAATAAATACACGCAACGCCCGCCTTTCAGTTAATATCACGGGTTTGCCGAAAAAATGAATACACGTGATATATTACTACACCCCCCCTCACACACCATGTGATATTTCGTGATTTTGTTATGGACCTCTTCCCCCCTTTCGAACCTCACGTGATTAATTGACAATCCCCTAGTACCAGTAAACGAAGACAGAATCTAGAAATGAAGATACGTATAAAACATGTGCACTCTTCGTTCTACATACATAATGTTCCAATAATATGTACTTAAAAATATATCTACCACTCATTACTATGACCTAATTGTAAAAATAAAAAATTACCTTCATCGTCCGATCCTTGAGTGTTATCAACTGTTTCATCTTCCGTGGCAGTGTCGTCAGTCACAGGACCCGTTACGCCTTCGGACGTCTCATCCTCTGCTACTTCTTCGTTATCAGTTTCTGTTATTGTGTCCAATCCATCTTCTTCTACATTTCCATGATCAATCTCCAGTAATTTTTCTATACCTAACGCCACTTTGATATTGTTTAATTCTTCGATGGCCTCGTCGTAACTTTGACAGAGTTTCAGTTTTGGCCTCAATGTAGTTAGGGTATCTTTAAAGATATGTTCGAGTATTGGAGGGAATCCCTCTTGCCACATTTTCTTTTTAAACCAGTAATAGGCTTGTAAAAATGCTAAATAGTAGTCAAGCTTCCGTTTACTGCTACCACTACTAAAATATGTTCCTGAAAAAATATACATAACAAAGTAAATTTGCTTTTTTTTATTAACTCCCAGTATATTTACAATATGTCGCATATAATATTTGCTTTTAATGATAATATTTTCGCTTATCATATGTGCCATCAATATTAAACATTTTTAAACAATTTAAATACACTCTCCGGCACAAAATTCCGCCACCCAAAATTTTTGATTAAGTTTGACAATTTATAAATTTATTATTTATGCTCCGATTTTCAAGACTCTTGCAAGATTTTGTTTTGTTAATTTTAGTGCGTTTGCTATTTTTAATTAAGTAAACCTTCAAAGCAGTGTTTTTATTTACAGCTCTTACAAGAAAAGAGATGCATATTCGGATAATTCAAAAATCAAAACCTAACGATACCTCCAGTATAATACAAAAGAAGTATGAAACAAAATCAGCTCTCCAATTTTTCTACAATTTTTTTTAAATTAGGAGAAAAAACAACACTTGCATTCATCCCCGTATAATGGCATCTAAGTAAAATTTTTTTACTTACTGGAATAATAACAAACAACATCAATACATGTACCTACAAACTGATGTAAGAATCTTGAAAATCGGAGTACAAATAATAAAGTTATAGATTGTCAAACTTAATCAAAAATTTTGGGTGGCGGAATTTTGTACCGGTGAGAGTAATATTAAAATATGTGTGGTTTAACTTTTTTTTAAAGTTTTTAAGCTTATATTTGTCAAATTGGCAATTTGACATTAATATATTATATTATTTATTTTATCCACAGAGAACGACAGTTCTCACCAGTGGCGCACAACACCCCTACAAGCGACACTATATATACACGAAATTTTCGATTTTCTAAACCTGACTGAATTGAAAATTGGGCTAAATCCCATCTTAAAGTTTAGGAAAAGACTCGTCCATCCATATGTTACCTCTCCATTTTGGTCCAAGGGTGTGGATTTTACGGCCCTTCCCATTTAAAGCCTGTTTTTCGTTCTCGTCCCCAAAACTCCCAAAAATTTCAAAAATTTAAGCCCGACCTTTACGGCTTCTGATAGCACAGATCATTACCTTTCCAACGCATGTTTAATTTTGAAAATCGGTTATACCATTCAAAAGTTATCGAGCTCAGAAATATGACTCAATTTTTATTTAAAAAATGGAAAATGTTTGTGGGTATGTATGTATGTATGTATGTATGTGTGTGTGTGGAAAAGTTACACCGATCTGAATTTTTTTTTCTGTGTTTCAAGAAGGTGTGAGGGCCGATTCAGAACCGGTCTAATTTTTGACTTCTAACTACCCGTAAGCCAGCTAGAGGACTAGGTAGATACAAAATAGCATATTTTTTGGGCGTATATATCTTAAGTTCAAGGAAAGACAGGAAAACCGCAAATACACCAAATCAATAGGGTTGAGTTAAGCTTTCAAGTGGCGCCTAAGCGATCAAGCTGAGACATACACACTGCTCGCCATAGCCAAAAAACTGAAAAATTAAGCTTTGAAAATTTTGGTTTTTCGACAATTACTCAAAATTTCAACCTACGAATTGCGCCAATAACTGAGAGTTTGTAGAAGGACTTAGGACGCGTGTAACGGTGTATACCTCATATCTGGGAAAATTCGAATTTTTAAGTTATAGGCTTCATAAGTATAATCAAATCTATTTCTTATGGGAAAAACGCTCAATTTTTCAAGCTCAATAATTCCTGTAATACGTTCAGTTATCATACTCGATTTTGGATGCTGGTCAGATACTACTTGTCAATACGTTTCAAATTCATGTTTAGTGATCAGCATCAGGTAAACCGTTCAGAAGTTATAGAGCTCCAAAAGTATAATTAGTCCAGGAACTGAAATTTTTCACTTCGCAATTTTTACAGAATGGATAGATTTGCTTGAAAATTTGACAATAAGTAGTGGATAGTCCAAAGATCAAAATCTATATGATGCCGAAAGACGCTTTTACCATGGGGTGGTTGCCACCTCATCTCGAGGGTGGAAATTTTTTATTATATTTTGACCGCAAATGCTGGTAAAAATATTAATTATAAGAAAAAAATGTTCATTATACATTTTTTTGATAAAATTAATAGTTTTCGATTTATTGGTTATCGAAGCTGTTAGTTTTATATCGAAAAAATTACCAGAGAACGGCAGTTCTCGCCAGTGGCGCAGAAATACACCCATTACACGCGACACTATTATATACACGAAATTTTTAATTTTCTAAATCTGACTGAATTGAAAATTGTGCCAACTCCCATCTTCAAGTTCAGAAAAAGACTCACCCATTCATATGTCAACCATCCATTTTGGTCCAAGGGTGTCGATTTTACGGCCCTTCCTATTTAGGTCTGTTTTTCGTTCTGGCCCCCAAAACTCCCAAAAACTTCAAAAATTTAATTCCGACCTATGCGGCTTCTAACAGTACTGATCATTATCTTTCCAACGCATGTCTAATTTTGAAAATCGGTTATACCATTCAAAAGTTATAGAGCTTAGAAATGTGACTTAATTTTTATTTAAAAAAGGGAAAATGTTTGTGGATATACAGGGTGTAACAAAAATACAGGTCATAAATTTAATGGCATATTCTGGGACCAAAAATAGTTCGACTGAACCTAACTTACCTTAGTACAAATATGCACGGAAAAAAAGTTACAGCCCTTTGAAGTTACAAAATGAAAATCGATTTTTTCCAATATATCGAAAACTATTAGAGATTTTTTATTGAAAATGGACATGTGGTATTCTTATGGCAGTAGTATTTTAAGAGAAAATGATAATCAAATTTGGACACCCCATAAAAATTTTATGGGGGTTTGGTTCCTTTAAACCCCCCCAAACTTTTGTGTACGTTGCAATTTAATTATTATTGTAGCGCCATTAGTTAAACAGAAGTTTTTAAAAACTTTTTTGTCTCTTAGTACTTTTTCCAAAAGTCAGTTTTTATCGAGATATTTGAATATTTGTCAAATCCACCACATATTTGTATATGGTAAAGTACGATTATGGAGACTTGGTAATAATATGAAAATTTATTTATGAGTTACATTTTTAAGTATATTTTTAACCATATTAAAAAAGAAGCCACATCTCGATAAAAGATGCTTTATCAAAAAAATACAAAGAGGCAAAAAAGTTTTAAAAACACTGTGTTTAACTAATGGTACCGCAGTAATAGTTTAATTGGAACGTACACAAACATTTGGGGGGTTTAAAGGAACAAAACCCTCATAAAATTTTTACGTAAACATATTAAAAAAGAAGCCGCAACTCGATACTGCCTTATCGAAAAAATACCAAGAGGCAAAAAAGATTTAAAAATATTGAATTTAACTAATGGCACCACAATAATAATTTATTTGGAACGGACACAAAAGTTTGGGGAGGTTTAAGGGAACAAAACCCCCATAAAATTTTTATGGGGTGCACAAATTTCACTTTAATTTTTCTTTAACATGTTCCTTCCATAAGAATGCCACATGTCCATTTTCAACAAAAAATCTCGATATGGTTTTCGATATATTCAAAAAAATCGATTTTCATTTTGTAACTTCAAAGGGCTGTAACTTCTTTTGTGTGCATATTTGTACTAAGGTAAGTTAGGTTCATTCGAACTATTTGTGGTCCCAGAATATGTGGTTTAATTTATGACCTGTATTTTTGTTACACCCTGTATATGTATGTGTGTTTGAAAGTTAAACCGATTTGATATTTTTCCTCTGTGTTTGAAGAGGGGGTCAGGGCCGATTTAGAACCGGTGTAGTTTGTGACTTTTGACCACCCATAAGCCAGCTATAGGACTTGGTAGGTACAAAACGGCATATGTTCTGGGGGTATATATATTCGGATCAAGAAGAGCCAGGAGAACCGCAAATACATCAAATTAATAGTGTTGACTTAAGCTTTCAAACGGTGTCTAAGCCGTCAGAATCAGACATACACACGGCTCAGTATAGCCGAAAAACTAAAAAACTAAACTTTGAAAATTTTGGTTTTTCGACAATTACTCAACATTTCAACCTACAAATTGCGCCAATAACTTAGCGTTTATAGAAGTACTCCAGACGAATTTAACGGTGTATACCTCATATCCCGGAAAATTTGAATTTTTTAGGTTATAGGCTTCATAAGTATGATAAAATCTATTTCCTGTGGGAAAAACGATTTCTCAAGCTCAATAATTCCTGTAATAGCTTCAATTTTCATACTTGACCTTAGATCCATCAGATACTACTGGTCAATACGTTTCAAACTCATGTTTAATGATCAAAATCGGTTAAGCCGTTTAGAAGTTTTTAAGCTACAAAAGTATAATCCAATTAACGATTATTCCCGAAATGGTTTATGTAGTTGTAGTGGTTACGACGCTAAATTTGATCTGGCAACGGACAATCCGACTTCATTTACCGGCCATCTCAATTTTTTTTTCAATCTATTTCGAATAAAAAAAAATCTAGTGTACATTCGATGGACACTAGATCATTTGGGAGATAATGCAACAAAGGTGACCATTTATAAAGCTTGACGTGTAATAGAGGAACATTGCATTCAACTTCGTACATTTAATTTATAAATAACTTTGAAAAACTCCCGATACAAGAATAAAAAACCGCTAAACGCCGTAAAAATGAGTGGCGCATAAAATATTCCAGCTACAAAAGATCTGATATGAATATTACGTGGCGCGAAAATGGATTTTCATTTGATGCAAAACAAAATTCTAGTTTTATTTTAAAAGATTTTTCCATAATATTTGCTAAATTTGAAGTAAACGCGCCACAAAAGAGTTTCAAATTTCAAACTGTATCAAAGTTACTCTTTTGTGGCGCGTTTACTTCAAATTTTGCAAATATTATGGAAAAATCTTTTAAAATAAAACTAGAATTTTGTTTTGCATCAAATGAAAATCCATTTTCGCGCCACGTAATATTCATATCAGATCTTTTGTAGCTGGAATATTTTATGCGCCACTCATTTTTACGGCGTTTAGCGGTTTTTTATTCTTGTATGTGTATACAGAAACTCCACCGACAAACGAAGACAGGAGATTCCTCAGATAATTTTAAGACAATTTAACCCAATTCACCTAGTCCAGAAATGCTCCCTAAGGGAGCTAGAGCTCTTTGAAGATGGCGTCTTGTAATTAGTTTTTCTTAAATACCCCCAGAACGCTTCCAGTTAGAAAAACGAAAATTGGTACACATATTTATCTTAAAGAGATAAATCCATTCCATCGATTGTGAATTTTTAGTACCAGTCATAGGCGTCCGTTTTGGGTGGGGCAACAGTTAATTTATCGCATATCTTTTTTGTCTTTAGCTTTTAAGCATTTTTGATACTGGATTATTAAATTGTGAGGTATTCTAGTACTAAAAGGTACTCTTGCTTTAAGTCGGTAGGACACACCGTTTTCTAGAAAAATCGATTTGAAAATTTTTCGTTTCCTAAATTTGAAAAATTGAAAAATAAAAAAAAAAAACGGTGTATTTTACCGACCTAAACCAAGAGTAAATTTAGTACTAGAGTACCTCATAATTTAATATTCTAGTGTCAAAAATTCTTAAGAATTAAAGACAAAAAAGTTATGCGACAAAATAACCGCTGACTTACAAAAAAGGGACGCATATGACCGGTACTAGAAATTCGCAATTAATGAAATCAATTCATCTCTGGAATATAAATAAACGTACCAGTTTTCGTTTTTCTAAATAGTTTTTTTTTTGAATTTTTTTTTGATATTCAATAAACGAAAAATTTTCAAATCGATTTTTCTAGAAAACGGTGTATCCTATCGACTTAAAGTAAAAGTACCTTTTAGTACTATAATACCTTACATTTTAATAATCCAGACTCAAAAATGCTTAAAAATGAAACACAAAAAGTTTAACTGTTGTCCAACCCAAAACGGACGCCTATTACGGTACTAGAAATTTGCAATGGATGGAATCGATTTATTTCTGGAAGATAAATATGTGTACAAATTTTTGTTTTTCTAAATAGAAGCGTTCTGGAGGTATTTAAGAAAAACTAATTATAAGACTCCATCTTCAAATAGCTTTAGCTCCTTTAGGAAGCATTTTCGGACAAGATGAATTGGGTTAAATTGTCTTAAAATTATCTGAGGAATCTCCTGTCTTCGTTTGTCGGTAGAGTTTCTGTACACCCTGTATAGGCCTGTATCCCGCGTACCAAAAAAAGTTTATTAATAGCAATCTAAAAATTTGTTAACAGCTTAACGGTGTCTAATCGGACAAACTTTGATGCACGGGAACACTGGAACAGGGGTAGTTTTAATTGTGGAACAGGTTACAGGTTTCGAACGTCAGACTACGAAAACGTCCCATGTATTTTGTCAGACCGAATTTCCAATTGATTTGTTACCCTTTCATTAAACTCTCATGCAAAAATCAGACTGCTATTTACCACCAATATAATTCCTGTCATTTAACATGTTCTACGTGTCGGACTTATTAAAATGCCCAACATATTTGTCGGACAAACATTTTTTCACATATTATATAAAGTTTGCTATTGAATAAACTTAAAAAGTGTTCCCCTGTTCCAGTGCTCCCACACATCAAAGTTTGTAATACTAGACACCTTTAAGATATTAACAAATTTTCAGCTTGCTATTAATCAACTTTTTTTTGGTACGCGGTATCCAGGCCTAATACATATATCAGGATGTTTCACAACATATTTACACAATCTATACAACTATCGATACAAAAGTCAGACATACGTGTCCGATTCTTTCAAAAAGAAAAAAGTTCAAGAAGTAGCCCTCATCCTGCTCAACGAAGAAAAATGTGTAGCAAATACATCAGCAGAGTGCAGCAGGCATTGGTTACGAATACCAAAAGCAGAAGTCAATAATAAGAACATACCAAAAATTAACAACGGAATTTAATCTTTAATTTTAAATTTGATTTTTCAACAATCACATCTACGATACAGATCACACAAACAAATTAACAAACACAAAACTGTCAGCATTTGATACCTCTAGCTAGGGCTAGGGAAATAACATCCTTTCAAACAATGCCACACTTTGCTGGAGTCTATAAGATCGAGACCATAATTTCATTTGTTTGAATTGTACAAGTACACTTAACCTAAAAATCAGGTTATGAAATTTTCCCAGAATTTTCACACTAATTTTTTGTTATGTTGAGAACGATCTCCGGAGTGGAAATCGAATCGTCCAAACAGTAGTTAATTAAGAAATGTAATTTTCATTACACCCACAATTGTGGCTCAATCCATATAAACATAATACTAAATTAAACATGCCACAAGAACCAGTTCTAGAACTTTGCTAACATTCAGCCCTGTGATGTAACAAACGAGTTATAAATAACGTGTACACGTTATGTTACCATAACGTTTGATTATAACAGCCTGTATAACGTGTTGCCAAAAATTAGATGTGATGTATCATGTTTTTAACGTGCACGTTATTCAGCATGTTATTTTCAAAACGTTAAAGTATCGTCTTGCGCGACAAGAATAACAGTATACAGAAATTGAATAAGTTAGAGGAAGACAGACATACATAAACATGCAGCGTGCAGCATACGCATCTTGTTCATCGGACCCGCACATCTGGCACTGTGAACAATATCCCTTCGTTGGCTCAGTGTAGATGGTCTTTAAGTTGTGATGGAAACACCAAATAATAGTAGCAGAGTTTATTGATGAGACTTACACTATGGATGTTGACCCGGGGTAGTTTGAGTAGAGACTTAAATGATGAGCGTTGAAGACAATCACTCGCGTTAATGAATTAATAATAATTGAATTTCTAGACAAGAGATCTTAGTTTTATATAAGTTTAAATTGGGTCAATGTAAACACGGGCCCCGCGTGATTTTGTGTATCTAATTAAGGTAAATTGTTTATCTTATGTCAGCAACTTTTGGCTGATGTCCAAATTATATTATTGATAATTGACCAAATGTGTATGTAATTTAATTAATTACGTGTGTGTGTTTAATAAAAAATAAATGCATTCGATCTACTGGGTGATAAAATGATACTGTCCAATTTCGGATATGAATACTGAATATTTGATATTGGACACACTGGCATCAAAACCAAGATGTTATTTTAAATTCCCGGTCCTCGGTCCGTGAGGTATTCTTCCTATTGTGCATTTTATTTAATTTTTGCTTGTCGTGTTGTTATGTTATAAAATGGCTCAACAAGGATTGAAATAAACTACAAAACGAACATTCAAATGGATTTACCCAATCGGGCCAAACTGGTCTCTATAGTCTGTATGTTTTCTTCATTAATATGAATAAAATGTTTTTGTTGACAAATAACATAACCTCAAAAAATAATACACTATTTCTAACAAATAACTTTAACAAACCTTCTAATAGCATCATCTAATTATTTTAATAACCCGACGTTTACAATCTGACAAAATTCTGGACTAAATTGTCCATTTTTTATATTTAATTATTCTTTATACTACACGTTATTTTATAACAAGAGGTTAAATACAGTCGGAAAAATGAAAGAATACCCATGAACGATTATATCAAGCACATATTTTAGATTTCCTGCCTTTTTCTATAAATAACAAACGAGAGAGATAGATTATTAAGTGTTGTCTACAAAGCAAAACGTTATCCAAGCCATAATCAGTTACATATTTATAATTGACAGAGTGAGACGGCGATACAATTGTTCAACGTAGTTATATTAATTTAGTAGAAAATTTAAACCCACACTTGACTATTTCTGTACTTCTAATGTCATTCTTAGAAAAACATTCAACATGAGTAGAGATAGTGATTGTATAAACTACTATTCGAGTAATCGTGTTGGTCAACTATAATCTGACTGATTCGATTTCTGTCACTTTGACAGTGAAACTGGGTTAGGTTCGGTAGAGTTTATAAATTTTAATAATCAGTCGTATTTACTTGAATAAATTCAGTTCTTTTAAGAGCTATTTTGATATTATATTGCATTTTTTGTTTGGTATTTATTTAATTAAAATACGTCAATAAAATTTGTAAGTAATCATCTGTCAATATGGTTAACTTCTGTCTATGAGTTCGCCAAACGTGTACATATTACTCTGACTTTCCAATCATAGTGTATGAAATTACAGATTAGTATATTTTTACGAATGTACATTTATTTGCAGATAATGTCTGGAAAATGATCTGGATACCTAATGATCTGAATTCATTAAGTTTACTTTCATTTTAATCACTTAATGCAGCTGACATAAACGACATTTTTTAAATTCCTGTTACTATTTACGTCCACTGGCAACTTTAACATGGAGAAATAAATAATAATACTATATTTGCTTACTAATTATTTTTGTATTATTAATCTATATCAAATAATTAATTACGGTAGTAATAGTAACATTTATCACCAATAAATAATATATAGTATCAGAAAAAGCATAACATCACAAAAGTTTTTTGACACATTCTTATGTAGAGAAAAATCGTACAGTGGAGTAGTTGTTACATCCGTTTATTTTCAGTATTAACTTAGTTTAGACTTTGTTTTGACTAGAAATTTTTGCTTTGATTCGTATGCATATCATCGATGACGCATGGGTATTCTTTCATTTTTCCGACTGTAGGTCCCATTAAAATGAACCTGTTATGTTACCAGATAACGTTTTTGAGAAACGTTATTTGTCATACATCACATCAATTTGTAGAATTTAACGTAAAAGTAGGATAACGTGCACGTTATTTATAACGTGTTTGATACATCACATGGGTGATTTTGAGCTATTATGATTTAAATATACCTACCGCAGGTTTCTAAAAGTACGGAGGCCAGCCGAATTCTAAATAAATTATGGGGCGGATCAAGCGGCGAAGGCTCAGTAGGGTCCATTGAAACTCCAAATGATATTATTGAATATAGGACCTAAAAAATAAAGAATATATATAGAACATGTTATTACTTCTTTACACAATTTGACTCAACAATTATAATCCACAAATATGATTTAGGAGCGTAGGCGTAAAATTTCGAGTCAATGCTTTTTACATACATTCTTTTTTTCGAATCCTGAGAAAACTAATAAGTATTTTTGAAAAATTTAAACGCAGAATGAAATACATATTACATTATTAAATAATGACCACAAAAAACATTGTATCGAAATTTTGCGCCTACGCTTTTAACACTTTTATTTAATATTTATAATATCGAAACAGAAATATGAAGTTGGGAGAAGAAATTCGAAACGGTTTGCAGAAAACAGAAACGAGATCATACGAATAAAAAAAATACAAGACATTGAAAAACACTATATAAACAAGAATATGAGAAACGTTTACCAAGAGGCAAAATGATGTAAATAAAATTACACTTTTGTAAAAAAGACCTTTTTATAATACCACGTTTTTATTATTTAAAGGACAATATAAAAAAAGTAATATAAAAACAATTATTTTTTAAACCAAGATTTTAATTTTAAAAACAAAAGGGATTTCCGATACCGGGAACCGAACCTGAGCCTCCTGGGTGAAAGCCAGGTATCCTAGCTACTAGACCGTATTGGATGTTAGGTATGGGGATAAATACTTGGCATATAAGTTCTAGTGCAACAGTATTAAAATAACTATTATTTTTTGGAATAATAAAACTTAATGCATCCATGTAAAAGCTGTTGAAAATTGCATCGCCATCGAGTTCTGAGCCATTCTGACAATTTCAGATCTTTAGCTAGTCGGGATATATGTTTAAAATCGATTACAAGATTTTTCCCGGACAAAGAACAAGTGAAGTATATAAAAACGCTTTAAATAGTACGACCCATCGAAAAAAAAATCATAATCAAAGTAGGCCTTGCAATGGTTCTGGTCTTATAAAAAATTTTGTTCTGGAGTATATGGATCTAATGCAAAATGAACTAAAATAACAAACTAACTACCTACTACAAAATTGAGAATTTCTGTGATATCATTGGTGTTTACACTGGGGGGTTATGTCCTAAAAGACTGACATACTATATTCAGTTACTGTTACTTCATACTATATACAGTGATGAGCGCGCTAATACCTGGCAAAATAACGTAAAAGGCGGAATACATATTAAGTGAGATAAATAGAGATGAAACTAGTAGAGATGCTAAATTTAGCGATATAAACCTATAAATTTACATTATATTGACTGTTACCATCCCAGTCTCAGCAAGAGTTATGCTCATACAACTGAAAGCAAGACCAATCGACATCAATATAATTCAAGTGTATGCACCTACAACAGAAGGAACAGAAGAAGAGGTAGAAGAACTATACCGTAGCATTGATGAAGTCGTGAAAAGGTTGAAAAAGCAAGACCTAACAATTGTCATGGGTGACTTTAATGCCAAAGTTGGGGCTAGCAAAACATCATCTGCAGTTGGACCATTTGGACTAGGAAACCGGAACGATCGGGGAGATACATTGGAAATTTTTGCGGAAGCAAATCAATTAGTAATAACGAACACCTGGTTTAAGTTACACCCAAGGAAACTGTACACCTGGAAATCTCCACAGGATTCTTTGGGAAGGATTGTGAGAAATCAGATTGATTACATACTAGTAAATAAGAGGTATAGGAACAGCTGTACATATGTCAAAACATACCCGGGGGCAGACATAAATTCTGATCATGTACCAGTTGTAGGTAATTTCAAAGTCAGAATGAAGAGGGTTACAAGTAAGTCGATCAAGAGGTATGATATTAGAAAACTGAAAGATCCCAATGTTCAACTGAGGGTGAGTGAAAACCTCAATACAAAGATGCTAAAATGCAGAAATGCAGGAACTATAGATGAAAGTCTAACCATCATACAAGAAACAGTGAGAGAAATAAAAGAACAACATCTGAAGAAAGATACAGAGAAACGGAAATCATGGATGATCGATGAAATACTCGAGCTTATGGATCAGAGAAAAAAGAACAAAAGAAAATCTCAAAGAATATAAAAAAATACATACCATCGTCAGAAGAAAGACAAGAGAAGCAAAAGAGAAACAAAAAACAGAACAATGTGAAGAAATAGAGGAGTTCAAAGTCGATATGACAATTTTAATGTCCATCGAAAGGTGAAGGAAATAGCTGGAATGTTCCGAAAACGCAGCAGCGGAAAAATAACAGATGATGAAGGTAATCTTGCCATAACCAAAGAAGATAAAAAGAAAGTATGATAAGAATACTTGGGGAAACTTTTCCACGACCTTAGAACAGGAAAAGAACCCACCATTGAAGATAATTCAGGTCCCGAAATCCTACCAGAAGAAGTAACCACAGCCATCAGACAAATGAAGGATGGAAAGGCACCGGGACTTGAGGAAATACCTGCAGAACTGCTAAAGCTATTAGATGGAGCACAAATAAAAATAATAACTGAAATATTTAATAACATATACAAGGCAGGAAAAATACCAGCAGAGTGGCTCAAATCTGAGTTTGTACCAAAAAACCAGGAGCAAAAGTTTGTGAAGACTATAGAACCATAAGCCTAATGAGCCATCTTCTCAAGCTGTTTTTTTTTTTTTTTTTTTTTTTTTTTTTTTTTTTTTTTTTATTTAGAAATAACCGCATTAACCACGAAGGTCATCAGCGGGGTAACGAGAATACAATTAATAAGTTTACAAAAGTATGAAATTGTGTACAATTAAATCTTACTTACTAGGTTACATTTATTAAGGAATTGGAAAAGAGGTTTACAGTCGGTTTGCAGGTTAAGAATGTCTTTCATATTGTTTGAATAACCAGATATAGATTGTTTGTAAGCGGCGAATTCATCACATTCTGTTAGCACATGTTTTACTGATACTGGTATATTACATCTTCTGCATTTTGGTGCTTCGGTATGGGTAATGAGATGCTCATGAGTAAGTTTACAGTGTCCTAACCGAAGACGAGATAAGATGACTTGGTTCGATCTGTTGGTTGTATGTGGATTCCATGGACCAGTATCTTCTTTAACGTCTCTTAACTTGCTCGTGGATGTTTTCCATTTTTCACTCCATAAATTGAGAGTCATTGATTTTAGTAATTGTTTTGTATCTGCGGCTGGAATTGATTGTTCTGCCAATGTTGGTAATTGCGCAGCTGTGTAAGCCCAACGATCAGCGTTTTCATTTCCCTCGATTCCAGAATGAGAGGGAACCCATAGAAAAACTATTTTTGAGTCTGTTTGATGCAGACTGTGTAATATTTCTTTGATTAATATGACTATTGGATTTTTCGTAAAGGTTTGTTGTATGAGTCTCAGTGAATTGAGTGAGTCAGATATTATTAAGGAGTGTTTGGTTTGTGCATTGGAAATGTGCTTCAACGCTTGTAATATGGCATAAAGTTCACCATTTAAGATGCTGTAGGAGCTGGGAAGCTTAAATAAATATTTGGTTTCATTGTTTATGTATACTGCTGCTCCTACACCTTGGGAAGACTTAGACGAATCAGTGAATAAGTGGGTATAATTTTTATATTTTGCGACTATTTGTTTATAATTTTGATATATAAGACGTGGATTGGTATCGTATTTATTATATTTCGTCAATTGGGTGTTTACATGTGGGGTTCTGATAATCCATGGAGGAATGCTGTGTTCATTCATTAACCACGTTCTGGGGAAATTTTGGAGATTTAACGTTGATATATACCGGTGAATTCTAATATAAAAGGGTGGTGGAGAGGTGCTATGTTGAAAAGTTGATTTGAAACGATTACAGAACGTGTTTTTGTGAGCAGGAATTGATGGTATTGATGCTATTCTGGAGGCATAGGATAAACTAAGAATTTGTCGTCTGAAAGATAGAGCTGGTTCGCCCAGTTCGCAGTATAGGCTTTCTACAGGCGTTGTCCTGTAAGCCCCTAGAATTATTCTTATTGCGGTGTTGTGTATAGTATCTAAGCATTTTAATATTGAAGGACGAGCAGATGTGTATGCAATACATCCATAATCAATTTTCGATCGAATAAGGCTTCTGTATATTTTTAGCAGCATTAGACCATCAGATCCCCAAGACTTGTTTGCTAAGCATCTTAATAAATTTAAGCCCTTTTGACAAGAAAGAGTTAGTGTTTTAATATGATTTTTCCACGACAGACGTTCGTCAAATATCATGCCCAGAAAATTTATGTGTGGAGTATAGCTTAGTTTCTGGTTGTATAGGAATATTGATGGTCGATGCTGCTCTGGTATGTTTCTTTTTGAGAATAATATGCAATTTGTTTTGTTTGGGGAGAAATTGTACCCAGACATTATAGACCAACGTTCGAAGGATGTTATGCATTGCTGAAGGCTTTGAGCCATGGTGCTAAGACATCTTCCCTTGATAAATACGATCATGTCATCTGCGTAAAGTCTGGCTACAACTGGTTTCTTTAAATCTTTTAAGACATCATTCATAGCAATTAAAAATAAAGTTGGGCTGAGAATTGATCCTTGTGGTGTGCCGTTTAATTGTTTCTTGGTTGATGATATTGTTCCAGAAATTCGGACTTGGAATTCTCTTTGAGATAAAAAATTGCGTATGAAATTTATTATATTGCCTTTCAATCCCCAGTGATGTAGTTTATTTAGGATGATTTTATGGCATGTAGAATCAAAGGCTTTATTAATGTCAAAATAAATTGCTAGACATTTATCTTTAGTAGCAAATGCTTCGTGAATATGACTTTCTAGGTCAATAATGTTATCAAGTGTGCTTCTAGATGGTCGAAATCCGGATTGTTCGGGAATTAATAATTTGTGAGTTTCCAAAAACCATATTAGTCTCTTGTTGATTATTTTTTCTAGCAATTTACTCATGGAGCAGGTTAGGGAGATTGGCCTGTAAGATTCAGTCAAGAGTGAAGATTTGTTAGATTTAAGTATGGGGATGATTGTTGCTTTCTTCCAGATTAAGGGGAAGTCACTATTATTCCACATGTGATTAAAGATATTAAGCAGGATTTGTTTCGCCGTTTCTGGGAGATTTTTTAGAAAAACTGGAGGGATGTCATCTGGACCAGAAGAACTGTCTTTTAGTGATGAGAGAGATTCCTCCATTTCTTCTTTTGTCAGTGGCTTGTTTAGAGAATTAAGGTTTGCCAGCTCTTTGAATTCCGTAGGGAGGGCAATGTTATCATTAGTTATATTTCTGTTTATGGAAAGCTTATGATAATAGTCTGCGAATGCTTCACCTATTTCTTTTGTTTGGTTTATTCGTTTGCCGTCATAATCTAATGCTTTAATGACATGGTAAGTTTTGTTTCCATAAATACCTTGTATCTTCCTCCATGCCGATGATATTGTAGTGTTTCTGTTTATGCTTCCTACGAACTTCTTCCATGACTCTTTTTTACTTTTGTTGGTAATATATCTTGCTTTTGCCCTATGTTTTTTGTATTCAATTATACTTGTTGCGGTTTTCTCCCTCCTACATATATTTAGAGCAGATTTGCTGTTTTGTATTGCTTCGGCACATTCGTCATTCCACCAAGGCACAGGTTTAAATTTCTTGATATGTTTTGTTTTTCCTATTGAAAATTCAGCGGCTTTTATGATTATTTCGTTAAGTTGAGTTACTGCTGTATTTGCGTCCTTCCACTCATTAATTTTGTATATGTTATTCTCAATGGTTTTTGAGAAAGAGCTCCAGTCGGCTTTCTTTATTTTCCATTTCTGATGGATACTATCTCCGTTTGATATTTTGTCTTTTATAATTGAATTCGTTAATTTTATAGGAAAGTGGTCACTGCCTAGTAAGTCATCCATAACTCTCCATTCAAGGTAAGGACTAATAGTTGGGCTACATAATGAAAGATCGATGCAAGAAGAATTGCCAGTAGCTATATTGAATCTAGTATTGCTGCCATCATTCAGTAAACTTATGTTCATGGTGTTGAATATGTTTGATAGAATTCGTCCCCTTCTGTCTGTTTTTTGAGAACCCCAGGAGTAATTGTGGGCATTAAAATCTCCTAGAAGAATGAAAGGAGTTGGAAGTTGATTAACTAGAGACTCCAGTTCATCCTCAATTAAATAATGGTCAGGAGGAATGTATATGTTGCAGATGGTGTAATTTAGTTGTGCTTTAATTTTTACGGCTATCGCTTCTAGGTTTGTATTTATTCTAATTTGTGTTGCTTGTAGATTCTTTGAGACGTAAATGGCTACGCCGCCACTCGCAACTTGTACATTTCGGTTTTTAACGAATTCATTGTATCCCCTCATTTTGTGGACATTTTCGTCTCGGAAGTGAGTTTCTTGTAGACACAATATGTCCAGAGAATGGAGGGCTATGATATGCTGTAGCATATTTAAACGGGTATAGTACCCATTTAAGTTCCACTGGAGTAATGACTCGAATGTATTTATTGGGTATCTTGAGATGTATTTGAGATATCAGATTGGGTATCACTTAAATCTTGGGATTGCTTTAGTAATTTCTTTTTTAGCCTTGTGACACGAGTTTTTAGTTTCTTAGTGTTTGCGTGAGGATGTAGTTCTTCTAACATATCTATTAGTTTTGGAATATCTTCTGTGAAGTCTTCCGCAATGCTAAGAACATCCCTCGATCCGTATGTATTTTCTAGGAGCTGTTTAAGCTGATGGCTGTTGATTATGAAGTGAGGAGAATGAGAGTCGATATAGTTTATAATAGATTCAGTAAGTTCTATTTCTGGATCTGATGTATTAGATTTGGGTTTTTTGTTTTTCTGAACGACTGTTTGGGGAAGAGAGAAGGTAGAAGTATTGGGTGGCATTTGTTCTTCTGGAGTGGCTGGGGTCATATCTTCAGCTGTTCGTTTTGTTGCGGATGAAGTTGTTGACTTAGTAGTTTTGCCCGAGGTTGGGATATTTTCAGATTGAGCAGTGTGATCTGGATTTGTTACCAGATTGGATGTGATCAAAGCAGTATTGGCGACGTTTGCACAATTTTCTACTACTGAGGAACTTTCGGGTAGAATATTATTTATTGAGTGGGAATTTACGTCATTAGGAGATGTTTCATCCGGTTGAGATATTGACGAGATTGGAACATTATGTGTGGGTTGTGATGATTGTTGGGAATGTGGGTTAATATTGCCCGAAGGGCATTGGGATGCAACATGACCCGATAATTTGCAGGTGAAGCAGCGTTGACTGTCTAGGGCTAAAAAGATATGATATGATAGATTATCATATGTTATTTCTAAGAATTCGGGTATGGTAATATCTGGGGAAGGAGCGATATACACCTGTCTTCTGAAGCTGAGTATGTGTTGGTATTCTGGATTTGATGCACCTATTCTAAGAAAGTTTATTGGAGAAACTAATTTTAATCCAATATTTTCCAGTAAGGTTACAAGAGTTTCGTGTGGGATCGTTGGGCTTACATTCGATAATACTAGTCTGTCTGCTGGTGAAATTAGACGTCTTGCTTTGATGACTTCATTATTGACAACAATTTGACCATGATTAGTTAAAAACTCATCAACCAGTGATTTATTGGTTAGATAAACACATATTCTGTTGTGTGAAATTCTGCTACAGAAAATTATGTTTATTGGTTTTACCAGAGGTCCCAATTGGAGAAGATAATCTTGAAGTTTTGCTCCCTGAATGGAGCCGAAGATAAGTGCCTGGTCTTTGTTAGGATACTTGTAGATATTTTTTGAGACAGTGCTTGCATAAGATGTGTTGGAGGTATTCATATTATTTAAATTATTATCTGGGTGAGTGTTGGTGGATGAAGATTGATTTGTAAATGTTGGTTGTGACATTTTATTTAAAATATTCAAATTTGCTAAGTTATTTTGTTAAATATAACTATTGTCCAAAACATTTTTCCCAGGCCGACCCTGCCTTTTGTTGTTAAAAATTCTTTATTTCGCTAGGCGAGTTTTTACTAGCTAATTACTTTTCAGTCTTGTGTATCTGATATCTAACTTCAATCAGCCTAACAAAAATCGTCTGGATGCAGTTAATATTAAAAATTTACTCACAGTTGCTGTTCTTGGTATTTTATGTCACTGCACTAGTAAAACTTAACTATTAAAAGGCTTTTATTTAGCGGTAATTTGTTTAAATCGACCGTAAATTATAAAACGTGTGTTTACAAACAGGTCTCACAAACAAGTCTCAAGCTGTTTTTAAAAGTCATCCATAATAGAATTTACCGAAAATGCGAAGAACAAATTGCGCCCAATCAGTTTGGATTTGTGAACGCCGTTGGTACGAGGGAGGCTTTATTTAGTGTGCAGGTGTTGTTTCAGAAATGTAGAGATGTCAGCTGTGATGTTTTTGCATGCCTGATTGACTACAAAAAGGCTTTCGATAGAGTCCGACATGAACAAATGGTGGAAGTGCTGAAGAGGACAGGGATTGACGGAAGAGACCTGAAAATAATAGCTAACCTGTATTGGAATCAATCAGCAGTGCTCCGAATAGATGGAGAATATACAGATCAGGCCAAAATCTTAAGGCGGGTGAGACAAGGATGCTTAATTTCACCGCTGATATTCAATCTGTACTCAGAGCACATTTTTGAAGAGGTTCTAAAAGATATTGATGAAGGCATCTCAATAAATGGAGTAGCTCAGTAACCTGCGATATGCAGATGATACAATAGTGTTTTCCAATACCATAGAAGGGCTGCAAAACTTAATGAATAAAATAACTGAAATCAGTAGAACATATGGACTAGATATAAACACCAGCAAAACCAAGCTAATGGTCATCAGCAAGCAAAACATAACAGGAGTAAATCTGTATGTGAACCAAATGAGAATTGAACGTGTCTCACAATACAACTATTTGGGCACTATAATCAATGAGTCGTGGGACAGTACTCAAGAGATTAAATGTCGCATCGGAAAGGCAAAGAGTGCATTCTTGACTATGAGTTCTGTGTTAAAGAGCCATGACATCACTCTAAAAACAAAAATAAGGCTCCTTAAATGTTACGGGTACTCAGTGCTTTTATACGGAGTAGAAACGTGGACCTTGAAGGCGGAAACTCTATCGAAACTTCAAGCTTTTGAGCTATGGTTGTACAGAAGGATCCTGAAGATACCATGGACAGACAAAGTCATCAATGAAGAAGTACTACGGAAGATGAACACAACCGCAGATTTAGTCAACATCGTGAAGGGCTGTAAGCTGCAGTACTTAGGGCATATAATGAGAAATCAAGGCAGATACGAGCTACTCCAGTGCATTTTACAAGGTAAAATTGAAGGAAAAACGGCCCCAGGACGAAGAAGAATATCCTGGCTTGCTAACCTGAGAGCATGGTATAGAAAGACCTCAACACAACTATTCCGTATAGCAACTAACAAAGTCATCATAGCCAGAATGATCGCCAACGTTCGGAACGGACAGGCACCCTAAGAAGAAGAAGAGTGTTACCAACCTTAAGACGTATCGGACTAGTTTGGCAACTAAATACCACTGTGACAGAGGCAGTTTTAGTTTACATACACCTCTGATACGTCTAAGGTGGGAAACAATCAATATAATGTAAAGTTATAGGTTACTATCGCTAACTCTCCGACCTCTACTAGTTTCATCTCTATTTATCTCAAAACTTAATATGTTTTTCATCTTTTGCGTTATTTCGCCGGTTATTAGCGCGCTCATCACTGTGTAAGGTTTAAAAAACCTTGATTTGATATATTTTGAAGTCTACACAATGGGAAAAATCCCCCAAAATACATACCTAAAAAACCAGTTTTTCTGGTTTTTGAAGGTGACGCACCTTACGAAAATGCGTCTAAAAAAATTAGACCTGCAGCCATCTCTAAAGAAAAAAGTTATACGCTTTTTTCGAAAAATAAAAGCATTTTGAAGTTATGTACACTTAACCTATGGGTCTAAAAAAATTGACCTGTTTTGTAAAAGCCTGACATATGAGTGTGAATTTTTTGAAATTTATTGTGTGCATCCCACCTAAAAAAAATAAAACGAAAACATGATGTTATTGGTGCAAGGGTGGAGCAGGGTAGGCTAAAATTACGCTTAGTCTTAATTTTAATCATATAGAACGTAAAAAAAATGAAAAAAATTGAATTCTGGGAGTGAGGACATTATACCTATCTCAACGGGGTTACCCTTTACTGTATCATACCTTGTCAAAAGCTTTTCGGAAAAATTAACACATCTTTTTTAACAGCGTTGAATTGGTACATCACTAACTAATATCGTTTTATAGCTATATTATTAGTCTAGGAATACCAAATTCATTCCAAAAACCAATTTTTGTATCACATTTGGAGGCTCCAAGTGTTTTACACTGTTTTTGTCTACATTTAAATCCCTAAATTGCAATTTCATCGTTTTGTGACTCAAAATCGGAAAGAAGCATGTTAGACAAGGCGAAAACGGCGGGTTCGTTGGGAAAAATATTCCTATGAGATTTTTTTGCATAATTACATTCGTGAGACATCCCAGAATAAGGTTCAAGAAGTCGCCCACGTGAAAAGTGGGCCAATTTTTTTTTAATCAAATTGCAAAAATCAATATTTTTGGTCCGGACAATTTTTTTGTAGGTTTTTGGACCATTCTGGATAAAAAAGTCTTTTACAATTTTTCTCTAAAGTTGATCGTTTTCGAGTTATAAGCAATTTAAAATTGAAAAAAAAAAACGAAAAATGGCGATTTTCAAGGCTTAATAACTCGGTTAAAAGTTATTATTATGAAAGTCAGAAAGTGACTAAATCAAAGTTTAATGCCCCCCCTACAAGATCCCGAAGAAATTTTGTCATTATTTTATTACTAAGCTGTTATTTTTAAGTAATAATATTGAGCGCCATGCACGTGGTAGCCGGCTGTAAATGTTGCGTGCGAGAGAGATGCCACTCCGGCAGTCCAATTGTGCATCTTACTTGCACTCAAATTTACGGCCGTCTACCACGTGCATGGCGTTCAATATTATTACTTAAAAATAACAGCTTAGTAATAAAATAATGACAAAAATTTCTTCGGGATCTCGTGGGGGGGGGGGGGGAGGTAATAAACTTTGATTTAGTCATAACTTTTAACCGAGTTATTAAGCCTTGAAAATCGCCATTTTTCGTTCTTTTCAATTTTAAATTGCTTATAACTCGAAAACGATCAACTTTAGAGAAACATTGTACGAGACCTTTTTTATCCAAAATGGTCCAAAAAATCTACAAAAAAATTGTCCGTGCCAAAAATATTGATTTTTGCAATTTGATTAAAAAAAATTGTTAAAAAAATTTGGGCCACTTTTCACGTGGGCGACTTCTTGAACCTTATTCTGGGATGTCTCACGAATGTAAATATGCAAAAAAATCTCATGGGAATATTCTCAAACGAACCCGCCGTTTTCGTTTTGTCTATGTGCGTTCCCATCCTTCCTACAATATGGTAGGGAAGCCCAAGGGGGGAATTTTGCAGTTACTCGAGCGCGTCAGATTATCACATGGACATAAAACTTGTACCTTGTAAATGTACCTCTACCATATATTGGCTCTTAATACAGGTGAGTTCGTGAAGGGGGTCCGAAAAAAAAATCTATCCTTAGAAAAACTCGAAATCGTTAGATTAAGATAAGGTAAGTTAAGTACATGCAAAACAGTGTATATTTCAAAAATCTGACGACTTGAGCGGGGTGTAAGGAAATGGGAGAGTCACAAAATTTCACAAAAAAAAAGCGAATATACGTGTTCAATATTTTTCAAAAATATATAGAATTATACCAAACACGACCCCCCCCCATGGAGAGGGATGGGGGGTAAATTTAAAATTTTAAATACTAACTCCGCGATATTTCGCGAAATGGACATCAGATAGAAGAACTGAAAAATACACGTATTCAATATTTTTGAAAAATCTATCGAATGACACCAAACACGCACCCCCACGGAGGTGGGGTGGGGGTTTACTTTAAAATCTTAAATAGGAGCCGCCTTTTTGATTGCAGATTTGGATTCCTTACGTAAAAATAAGTAACTTTTATTCGAGACATTTTTTCGAACTATGGATAGATCGCGCTATAATCGGAAAAAACGATTGTTGGAAATGGAAAATTAAATTAAAAAATTTAAAGTCCTCACTAAAATGGAAAACTTAACTTTTTTTATACAACAATAGGTCCCCATAACGCTCGAGTAACTGCAAATTTAGCATACTTTCCTCCCCTATTAATAGTAGTGGTGCAAAAGTGCCATGTATGTACTTGACATAAATTTGGTTTAGTACTTTTTGTCTGGTGCTCTAGATTTGTTAATTAATATTAACTATGCATATTAATAATTATACTTACTTTAAAAACATCGGAACTTTCCACCATTCTATAATTGTATAATTCCCCAAGATATTTTACTTGAGCTATTCGTCTTTGGTTGTACTTGGGAAGATTTGCTTCCATACCTAGTCTAATATCTTCTAAAACACCATCTACAACTTTAGTTCCAATCTCTTCTTGATAGGCAACTAGACCTGCCAATAGATTTGCTAAGCACCTACAATTATAAAAGATTTCGATGATAGGCGGAAACAACATGATTTCATTGGTAATTAAAGTCAAAAAATGATACAGAAGATGCTACGAATAATGATACTGCACAGAAAATTGAAAAAGTGGAAAAATGAACAAAAACGGAATATGTAACTATGTGTTAAAGAACCCAAAACCAAACAAAAATATAAACAAGTTCTCCAAATACTACTTGAACATAGAAGAACCACAGGGACGCGCCATGTAACTTCGGCGCCGTCGTGCAAAATATTGATAAGCGCCATTATCAAAATTACCAGGGTATAAATATTATAATCAATCACTCCTTCACATTTCAACGTGGAAGACTATCAAATTTTTTCTACATCTACCTAGATTTTTTTTGAAGGAAACAATAAGTACACAATACACTTATCAAAAATAATATATTCTTCTTCTTCCTTCTTGTATCTACACTTTACAGCCTGCTTCTTCTTCAATATTAGCCTCTTAAATTGTTTAGATTATCGCACCATCTTTTTCTTGGTCTGCCAATACTTCTTCGTCCATTTGGTGACATCTCGTGCTATTCTTACTATCCTATCCTCTGCCATTCTACTGATGTATTCGTTCCACTCCTGTTTACGTTTTGTCACCCACAATGTCAAAAACTATGTTAAAGTTGGTTAAAGTTATAAAACATTACTCAAAATTATTTAAAAATTGAAGATCAAAAAATAATCTATATTGCGATTTTTTTAACAAATACACTGATTATGATGAAAACTGACGGATATTTCTTAGAGAAATTGAACTTTTCTTGCTTTATCTTTGTCAAATTCATTAATAATTAGATTTTCAACATTCAGGTCCTTTAAAAACTCAGATTCTGTAGAAATAATAGCAAGATTTTCTAGCTGTTCCTTACCCATTCTTGATCTTAAGTAATTCTTACTTAGTTTTAGTTTAGAAAATGGTCTCTAGGCTGAAGCTACAGAAATCGGTATAGTTAATAATATACGTAACGCAATAGTAATGTTTGCACGACGTTGCCCATATGGTCCCTGAAGAACCATAATAAACAAGATAAATATCTGCTTGCCGGACGAAACATTTTTTTATGAAATTTCATACATAGACAAATTACATACATCTTGTCATCGCAAGGGGGGGGGGGGGGTTGGGGTAGGCGTAGGGGTTGAAATTAGTATTTCGATCATATATATTTTTTTTAATTATGGTAGAATCATTTTATTTTTAAATTAAATAGACATATTCAGTACAATTCATAGATTATTCAAGAAAAAAAATTGAAAAATAAGCCAACGGTGGCAAATTTTTAAAGACACCTCAAAAAACAATGAATTTTGCGGTGCACATCAGAACTCATCATTGGATCATGGTAAACAAAAAATTCAAAAAGATTTTATTAGCTTATGAGTTCTTCGAGGTAACGCTGTCGAGTTTTCTTAGTTTAATCGAAGTTTGACTTTTTGATATCACTCAGAAATCAAAACAACGATTTTTTTGCAAAAATGGTGAAAATCAACCTATTTATTATTGTTAAACAAAAAATAAGCATAAAACAAAAAACATCTCAACAGCGTTAGCTCAAGGAACGTCTAAAGGAAATATATACAAAATTCCAGGTGGGTTTTTTTTCTTCTTTTATGGCCTTTGGGAACTGCGCCCAAGTAGCCAGCAACATTTCTTAAAATCAACGCCTAACCAAACCTACCATACACCAAGACCATTACGAATACAATCGAACAATCGAGGGAAAAAAAGGGAAAAAAACTTTTTCCAGGTGGATTGGTCAAGTAGTTTTTGAGTAACAATGTCTACAGCCTTTGAAAAAGCAGTTTTCCGTTTCTCACTATGCTCAAGCGCGCTGGCGCGAACTTGCTGCAAAGCGAGTTGAAGGTAGGGAGGTAGAGAGATAGTGTTGAATATCCCTACCTTCTACTCGCTTTGCAGCAGGTTTGCGCCAGCACGCTTGAACGTAAACAATGGTCAACAGCTGTTCTTATTTTCTTTTGTAAATTATTCCGCGATTCAAAAAGATATTTCGGTGTGCATCATTTTACGATTTGAAAGACAAAAAAGAAATAGAAAATAAAAGTTTACAATGGTTTAAACGCTATTTCCTCATAACTGCCTTTTTCAAAGGCTGTAGACATTGTAACTCAAAAACTGCTTGACCGACCCACCTGCAATTTTGTATATATTTTCTTTAGAATTCCTTAAGGTAACGCTGTCGAGATATTTTTTGTTTTATGCTTATTTTTTGTTTAACAATAATAAATAGGTTGATTTTCACCCTTTTTTTTGCAAAAAAATTAGTTGTTTTGATTTCTGATTGATAAAACAGTCAAAATTCGATAAAACTAAAATTCAAATTTTTTGTTTACCATGATCCAATGATGAGTCCTGATGAGTACACCGCAAAATCCATTGTTTTTTGAGGTGTCCTTAAAAATTTGCCACCGTTGGCTTATTTTTCAATATTTTTTCTTGAATAATCTATGCATTGCACTGAATATGCCTATTTAATTTAAAAATAAAATAATTCTACCATACTTTAAAAAACATTGTGATGCTCAACCCCTACGGCCCCCCCTTTACCTATATTCGGATCTTAGACTAATACAGTTGAACTAGATTATAACAAAAAATAATGGGTAAACTGTCAATATCCCAATACACTTAGGGCCGGTTGTTCGAACGCTAATCAACAATGATCATTATCAAATATTTAATTACTGTCATGTCAACTTTGTTTGGGTTGCTGAAAACAATTATGATATTACTTAATCAATTATGTTAATAATTGGTATGTTAATTGATTAACTAATCTCATAATTATAATCAATTATGTTTTCAGCAACCCAATAAAAGTTGACATTGACAGTTTTGGTGACAGTAATTAAATATTTGATAGTGATCATTGTTGATTAGCGTTCGAACAACCGGCCCTTAGTGAAAGCAACCCTCTCAACAGTCGAGTGTAAGGTAAGAGTGAAGAACGGAGTATCAAAAATTTTTCAGACACAAACAGGGAGATAGCCCATCGTGCCTTTATTCAACATTGCCCTAGAGAAAGCTATTAGAGAATCTGGAATAACAACAAAGGGATTATTAATAGGACTGTACAAATACAAGCGTATGCTGACGATATTGATATCATAGCAAGAAGAATGGGGCAACACTTTAATACTAATAAAACTAAGAATATGAAAGTCACAAACAATAATCATGTAGCAAAACCCGAACATCTAACGGTTGGAACATATACTTTCGAAGGAGTAAGAGAGTTCATGTAAATATCTAGGCTTACAAATCTTCTTCTTCTTGCGGTGCTGTCTCCTTTAGTGGAGGTTAGCGACTACACTGACAAATCTGTCTCTATCCAATACCGGTCCAGACATTGTCACCAAATTGGAACAAATAGAGAACAAAGGATTTTTCGAGGAGTGATCCTACTGATTTTTTAGCATTATACAATGCCTATGCTATGTACTTTATGATTCAATAAAAAAATGACAAACTAAAGAAAAAACAGTGTTTTCTACTAAATTCAAATCTAAATTTTGGGACACCCTTTAGTAATAATAATGGTAGGGGAGCCCAAGCGCGTTACTCGAGCGCGTCAGAAAATCACATGGGGAGAAACCTTGTACCTTGTAATGTACCGCTACCATATATGGGCTTTCAATACAGGGGCGTACGTTGAGGGCTCTCCACTAAAATATCCAGAAAAACTCGAGCGCGTCAGATTAAGACAAAGTAAGTTAAGTACATGAAGGATAGTGTATATTTCAATAATCTGACGATTTGATCGGGGCGTAAGGAAATTGGAGGGTCACAAAGTTGTAAAAAAACGTCATCTAGAAATAATTGAGCGCGATTAATTTTTTTTTTATTTCGAAGGAAATCCTTTAACTATTAACGAAATATAATCTAACATTTTACATGGGGCGATGTAGCTAAAACCATATATAGGGTGTGCCAAAAGTAGCGTGACGGTCGAATATTTCGCGAAATGAACATCAGATCGAAATACTGAAAAATACGTGATCAATATTTTTCAAAAATCTATCAAATGACACGAAACACGATTCCCTACTCCACTTTCTGGAAGTGGGGAGGGGAGGGGCAGTTTTGGATTCCTCAAGTAAAAATAAGTAACTTTTATTCCATTTTTTCGAATATGGCGCTATAATCGAATTTTTATTTAACGATTTTTGAAAATTTGTACCCGCTCACTCCCCCCCCCCTCACTAAAATGGAAACCTTATTTTGGTGTTATGACCTAATCTTCACAACCCAATAGGTTTAGTCCATAGTACATCGTCCTTTTTGGAAGATGATTACAAAAGTCTTAAAAATGGTTTTAACTGCTTCGTTTGAGCGAATCTACAACTTTCTGAAAAATTTCAGAGTGCAGGTTGGACGCGTTTTCACACGCCCCTCGCCTAAACATGTAGCTCTAGCGCGGTTAGGTTTTGTTATTGCAAAACTACAAAAATTTTAATTTTAATCAAAAGATTATACGTTAAAATATAATAATTATTTTTGTCGGACAAAAAAGACGGCGCGATTGTAGAGTCTGACACCCTGAATATGTCACTCTAGCGCGGTAGTTTTTGTTATTATAAAACTCTTAATTTTCAATGGCAGCTAATCTGAAAAGCTCAACGGTAGATGGCGCTAGTCTAGTTGGAGGTCACGTCAACTGTCCAAATCTATATATTTCTAAGTAAAGATTGCATTTATTTCGCTGTGTAAATTTAATTTGGGAAAATAAGATGCCTCGGGGTTGTCCTATACCTTTGTGCTTATCTAGAATATCAGAACAAAGATTTCTCAAAGATAATCTGATGAGAAAAAAGTGGATTGTAGTAATAAGAATAGATAAATATGTGCCGACAATAAATGCACGTATCTGCAATAAATATTTTGTTGAAACATATTACGTATTGTCCCTTGATTCGACTGCAAAAACATTTTTTTTAGCTAATGCCTCGACAACTAATGGCCATTGGCATGGTAGGTACGGTGAATTTTTGCAGTTAGGTACCTAGTGTCATGTGTAGTGAGTTTGTTGAGTGAGTGTCTTGTTACTACTTGAAAAGTCGACGTCATTGTCTTTGCAAAGAGACGCTGATTGTATCCGAACGTCTGCGGTCCCTCCGGTGCAAAAACATTCAATACTATTTATTTGTATTTTATTTTGTTATCTTCTTCTTCTTCTTGATGTGCTATCCGTGACGAATGTTCGCGATCATCATGGCAATCTTCACTTTATCTGCAGCAACGCGGAAAGCTGCACAGATGTTGGATGTTCTTCTTTCTCGACCTCACTTTCCAAATATTTTTCCTTGCACGATGACTTATAGGAGGGCATATCTGGATTCATTTCGCATAATGTGTCCAAAGTATTCCAACTTTCGAGATTTGATGGTGGTTAGTACCTCTCGGTTGTTCCCCATTCTTCTAAGGACCTCCTCATTTGTGACCCGATCAGTCCATGGGATTTTAAGAATTCTCCGATATAGCCACATCTCAAATGCTTCCAATTTTCGGCGCATATCTTCGTTCAAGGTCCATGATTCAAAACCATAAAAAAGGACAGAGAAGACGTAGCATCTCAGCATTCTTACTTTTATACCAAGAGAAAGGTGGCTCTTGAAAAAGACCCCCATACGGTTGAAGGTTGATCAACTTTTCCGATGCACGCTCTTATCTCTTGGGTCTTTGTCTCATTCTTCATTATGGTGCCGGAGTAGTTATAGTGCCTCACTCTTTCTATAGGGGTTTGGTTGATGCAGATTTGACCTTCTGTTATCTTTTTCTTGCTAATGATCATGAGCTTTGTCTTCTTTACGTTTATATTGAGTCCATATTGTTGACAGTAATACGTGATTTTGTTCATGAGGATTTGTAGGTATTCTAGGTTGTCCGCAAACACTATGGTGTCATCTGCATACCTGATGTATTTAGCCGGTACCCGTTTAGTAGAATACCTTTTCCAGTTTCGTGCAAAGCTTCGATAAATATTCTTTCAGTAGAGTAAAGATTGAAAATTAAGGGAAACAAAATGCAGCCTTGTTCACCGTTAACTCTGAGGTTTGAAGTCTGATTCCAGTAAAGATTTCTAATTATTTTCAGATCTTGGTTGTTAATTCCTGCTTCTTTTAGTATTTTTGCATCATCTTGGCGTACTGTACTCGATCAAACGCTTTCTCGTAATCAACCAGACATGCGTATACGTCGCGCGTCGTAATTGACGTCTTTGTATCTCTGGAATAAGAATTGTATTGAAAACAAAGCCTCTCTCGTACCAACAGAATTTATGAACCCGAACTGGTTGGGCGAAATTTGACTTTCACACAGCTTGGAAATTCTTTCATTGATTATTTTTAAGAACAATTTTAGGAGATGACTCATCAGGCTTTTATTTTTTCATATTTCTTACCCCAATTTGTAGCGCTGGAGTTGAAAGGTCTTAGTTCAATAGTACATTTACAAAGGATTAAATTTTTTCCCTCTCTGTCATGTGAATAACTTTTTTCCAGTAATTCTTGCATTTCTTCTCAATTCGTTTTTCAATTCACAAACAGTTCAAGATCCGTACTTTTCTGCCCCAATTTATTAAATTGCAATAATTAAAACAAAACTACCATACAAGCTTAACGAACTGTCAAAACGTTGACCCCCAACTACACTAGCGCCACCAAGCGGGAGCAACGGCGTACGTAGCTGCCATTGAAAGTACTATTTAATTAATAAAGATTGTCGATCTCTTGTCCGACAAATTTACAGCCTCGTTTCGTTAGTCCGACAACGTAAATGTGTTAATGACACGACACTGCGAAACGCGTTCAACCTGCACTCTGAAATTTTTCAGAAAGTGGTAGACTTGCTCAAACGACTCAGTTAAAACCATTTTTAAGACTTTGTAATCATCTTCCAAAAAGGACGATGTACTGTGGACTAGTTCTCATGACGCTTTAGTAAAGTCGATTCGATTTTCTGAGACACAACTGTCTAGAGACGTTAGTAATTACTTTTCTGGCAAGTTCAGTTGCTAGGCGTGACTGGAAATTAAAACGCAACCAAACGTACCTGCTCTTAGGAAATATTATTAATAGTAAACAGACATAAATAACATAAACCTTACGCCAATCAATAATTATTTATTTACACCATTATAATGTATTGATAACAAATGAGAAAATTATTTATTGTACCGGGTGCCCCAATAAGAATGGCCCTCGGCCATATCTCAGGAACCATTTATAGTAAAGCTTTGAGAGAAAAATATTAATAACAAAAGTTGCCTCGGGAAAAGCCTGGAAATTATTTTCATAATTGTAGATCCACCGCTAGAGGGCGTAATTGAATATCAAAAATTAAAAAATCAAAATTTTACAAAATTTACCCAATGAAAGGGCACTGGAAATCCAATCATCGTATTCTTCATAAAATTCTGCCCATATTTGATTTCACAAGTTTAAGTCTACCTTTGCAAATAAGAGGTGGGGGTGAGGAGTAAGGTTCCTTCTTATGAAAAAATGTCTGTAAGTCCGGTTCTGCTAAATCGAATTTTGCATACTTGGTCTTGTTGAAAACAGCTCTTTTTCGTCAATGTAAGAGACTTATTTTCGAAATAGCCTAATAAGTAATATGCCAACAAGTACGCGTTATTTAATTATTTTCGGAAATCTAGTTTTCTTTGGAAAATATTAAATACAAGTATGCATTTTTAATCCTGTATTACAAAATTACACCAAATTAGTAACATAGTACCGAAAACCGCATGTCGATAACTTTTTTTATCTCGAGATATCTTAAGAAAAGTGTAAATTTTAAACAACTGTTAATGTCACCGGTAAACGAAGTTAAGGAAAACTAGTGTGCTATGGAAAAAACAAAGAAACATTTTCCAGATGTAAACGTATATAATTAATTAAAACAACAATAAGACAAACAACACTATAAAATATAACAAAGAAATAAAAGCAACTACTTACTTAGTGAGGACCTAAATGTTCAAATTGTTGCCCATCATTCTCGATGTTTCAAGAGTAGATTGAACAGCAGTCTCAATTTCTGCTTTCGCAATGCTTTGAATTGCGTTTCGTATTCTCTAGATTCTAGATCATGTTTTCTCGAGTAGTGGGCCTAGCGACAAAAACAAGGTCTTTAATCCGTCCCCATAAATAAAAGTCTAATGCCCGGTTGCACCAACAGATCTTAAGCTTAAGTCGAGAATATCATAGAATTAATATATAATTATAATATATTACAATAAGAATACCATAATATAATAATAGATATATTTGATAATAAGGTAAGAATCTAAAATTATGGTGCAACGTAAGTGATACTCAAGGAGGCCCTATCTATAAGTAGAGCTTAGCTAGGCTGGAGCTTAAGATCTGTTGGTGCAACCAGGCATTAAACAGTTAAATCTGTTGCTATTCAATCTACTCTTAAAAGAGTAAATGCTTGCATCGAAAATGATGGGCAACAATTTGAACATTTAGGCAGTCACTAAGACTAAATAAGAAGTTGCTTTTATTTCTCTGTTATATTTTATAGTATTGTTTTTATTATTGTTGTTTTAATTAATTATATACGTTTATATCTGGAAAATATTTATTTGTTTTTTCTATAGCACACTACTTTTCCTTAACCTAGTTTACCGGTAACAGTAACAGTTATGTTTAAAATTTACATATTTCTTAAGATATCTCGAGATAGAAAAAAGTTATCAACATGCGGTTTTCGGTATTATGTTGCTAATTTGGTCTAATTTTGTAATACAGGAATAAAAATGCATACTTCTATTTAATATTTTCCAAAGAAAACTAGATTTCTGAAAATAATTAAATAACGCCTCCTAGCTTGCATATTACTTATTAGGCTATTTCGAAAATAAGACACTTACATTGAAGAAAAAGAGCTGTTTTCAACAAGAACAAGTATGCAAAATTCGATATAGCAGAACCGGATTTACAGCCATTTTTTCATAAGAAGGTTCCCACTCACCCCCACCTCATATTTGCAAAGAATACGATGATTGGATTTCCAGCGCCGCGCCGTTTCATTAAATAAATTTTGTAAATTTTTGATCTTTTAATTTTTGATATTCAATAACGCCCTCTAGCGGTGGACCTACAATTATGAAAATAATTTACAGGCTTTTCCCGAGGCAACTTTTATTATAAATATTTTTTTCTCAAAGCTGTACTATAAGCGGTTCCTGAGATGTGGCCGAGAGCCATTCTTATTGGGACAGCCGGTACAAAATAAAAATATTTTGTAGAAATAAACTCCACAAAATTTTAAGAGATTAGTATACAATCCCACTGTTTCTAATAATTCTTCTTTTTTTAATGAAAGATTAACTTGATTTGAGGGGTTAATAGTGTGAGGTAGGAATTTTTGTGTTGTATGTTTCCTATTCCGAATATGTGTTAAAGTGAATCTCGGCAGAACGAATTCAGGATAGTATAACTGCTTTAGCATTCCAGGTTCTCCTACTATAAACGATGTTTTGAAAAATAAAATATAAAAACTTACCTGATATTGAAATATTTAAGATTCTGAGCACCTGTCAAACATTTTACAGCATAAGCAGCGATTTCTGGACTGGCCCAATCTAATTTTCTCATAAGTCTCATAATTTTGTCAGTATTATTCTTCTGTAAATCCTGATAGAGTAGCTTTCTTATAAATTGATGCATCACGGGTCTTTCTTTTTTCGTAATTGTAACGACTTCAGGGGGATTAACATAATAGTAAGCATTTTCAATCTGCGTCACGTATCTCGAATCCAATGCCATAACTGCCTTTTTTCTCATCATTTGTTCTAGATACACTTTAGTTCTTTGGTAAGAGTCTGGACTGCAGTATAAGAATCTTCCACATACTTCCAACAAATTACAAGCCATTTCTATGTGATGATGAGAAAAATCATGAAGTAGAACTTTCAGGCAGTAGAGAGCTTCTATTTTAGAATATAATTTAAATTTGACGAGTTCACCTGAAACATTTTTATAAACTAGATTAAATATCAGACTAAAGGATAACTAGACGATATAATAATAATAATATAATAATATTTATTGCTTCTTGGAATACAATAAGTGCATAGCAAGAGGTTTGTTCGACAATACTATAATAAAAATTTTTGAACAAATACGTATAGTGACATGCAGAGATAGTATGACAAAATAAATAGGTAATAAATAAGTAATACACACATGACAAAATTACATTACAAAGAGACGAATAATAGTGATACAAAAATTACAAACAAAAAAAAATGTAAACATATATATAAATAAACGGTAAATATAGAATTGCACAATGGAATTTATAGGAGAAAAATTATTCATTCAAGATAAACGCTCTAAGTTTTAAAATGTTCCATATGTACCCTGCAATGATTTTAGCGTTGTTGGGAGTGAGATTATCAAGAGCATTTAATAGTGAATCCATGCTTTGAAAACAAATAACTACTGGTTTCATAGTGCTATAGATAGGACAGTTAAATAGAAGGTGATCAATAGTTTCGAGTTGTCTTGTGTTACAGGCAGTGCAAATATTATCTGGATCGATAGAATAGTAACATCCCTTATAGGTGAATGAAATTCGAAATTTATTACACAGTCTCAGTTGGGTTATAGTCCGCGTGACCTGTATTGGCAGTTTAAGTAATAGGTAAGGGTTTGGGGTTCTATATACTTTAAATGTAGGGTAGAAAGACAGAAAAGAAGACCTCTGAAATAAAGTTATGTCCATTTCATGCAATTTGTTATAAAATTTTAGCAGTAACATTTTTTTATTTTTATTAAGCGAAGTAAGACTGAGATTAATAAATATATCTGTACAATCAATGAAATCAAACATACCTTTAACCTGTGCTGCCCAATTATATGCTTCATCTGCTAAACCTACTAATCGTAGTTGTTGATTGTAACAAAGTTTGGGATAACGTTTATCGTCCATAAGCAAAATTTTTTGTAACCAACTCAAAGTCATTTTAAAAAGATTATACGAATATTTTACACGTCCCGTTTCTAACCGCGTTGCATAATCAGGGGTGTTTTTTGGGAGTAACAGAATTCGTTTTAAATAAGTAGTTTGTACTTTTTCGAGAGCTTCAGTGTATCTAAGTGCCCAAACGGGAGCGCAGTTTGACATCACACTCGATGCCAGTGACTCAAAGAGTTTGATTCTTGGTGACCACGAGTCTATTTTACTAGATGTTAAAATTGGAAGAATTGATCCAACTGCTTGCTTGGCTTTATCGATGGTTGTATATGACATTTCGCGAAAAAGTGATGATTTAGTAAATGTCACTCCCAAATAGTTGTATGCATTGGTTGAGATCACTGGATTATTGTTGTAAACAAATTAATGTTGTTTGTGGTGTGGCCACCTTTTGAAAATATGAGTATTTTTGTTTTTGTGGTATTAACAGTGAGATCGTTGGATTTAGTGTAGGATTCAAGTAATTTTAGTTTTCTTCCAACATCCGCTTCAGAGTCAGCTAATATAACTAAGTCATCAGCATACAGGAGTAGCAGAATTTCATTTTTTGAATCAATGCTTACACCTCGAGCACCATTTCCGTAGAAGAATGTTTCAATATCCGCAATAAATAAGGAAAAAAGTAATGGGCTTAAAGTTTCACCCTGTAGTACACCAGCTGTAACGTCAAATGACCTAGACAAACCATTTGAAGCATTTACTTTAAAATAAGCAGTTTAATATAAATTTTTAACGATTTGTAGGATCCTAGATGTCACACCAGAACGGTATAATTTTTGCCAGAGTAATGCGTGGTTTATTGAGTCAAATGCTCTTTTAAAGTCAACAAAGATGGAGAATAGCTTACGTTTTTATGCCTTATGAGAAACTGAATAACAGAGCTCAAGGTGTAAACATTGTCAATACAACCGCGGCCTGGTCTGAAACCCGCTTGATATTCAGGTAGAATATGGTATTCCTCGCACCAAGATGAAAGTCTAGACTGAAGTATGTTGGTAAAAATTTTAAGTGAGCAATTTAATAGTGCCAGATCTCTATAATTTGTGGGTTCATCAGGAGGTCCACTTTTATGAAGCATCGAAAGAAGAATTTCACACCAACTTTTAGGAATGGTTCCGGTCTCAAAAATCTTATTAAACAGAGATAACATATAAAGCACCCAATTATGAGGAAGACTTTTATATACTTCATAAGGAATAATGTCCAAGCCGGGAGATTTTTTATTTTTGCACTTGTTAAATGCTGCGTACACTTCAGAAGTCGTAATTGTTGCATCTAAGTAAGGATGACGGACATCTATAAAGACAGAGCTGTCAGTTAGGCGGTTGGCGTACAACTGATTGTAAAAGTTTTCCCAAATTTCAATGCTTAGTGAAAAACGTTTGTTATAGCCACGCGCCTGCTTTACCGTTAGCCAAAATTCCTTTGAATCGTTTACGTTAGATAATTTGGTAATTATGTTGGTTTCGTATGTTCTTTTTTTGTACTTAATTAATTTTTTATACTCTTTTTTCCGTTCAATATAGTTGGCTCTAACATTTGCGGTAAAGTTTTGTTTCCTACATTCGCTTAATAGTAATTTTAAATTTGTTTTTCCATTAATACAATCTAGATCAAACCAGGGTTTATTTAAACTTCTTCTACTATCATTGGTTTTTATAGTTACCTGTTTAATTAAATCTAAACTTTCACAACATTCTACAATAGTTCTGTAAAAATTGTCATATGAAAGTTGTACGTCATTAATAAATCTGACATTATTAGGGGACGACCGCATGCACAATTTAAACGATAATGCTTTATCATCATCCCACAATAATAATTTTTTAGTGAATGAACTAGGAGCGCTCACATTATCTATAGCAATAGAATATTGTTGATGAAGTTTCAGACAAACCGGAAAATGATCTGATAAATAATCGTCATCACCAACATCCAAATCAAAAACGTTTGAAAGGTAAAGACTATTTACCCACACCAGGTCGACAGTGCTGCAATCTTGAGGTGTGATACATGTAAATTTCGCTGGACGATCGCTAGAAGTTCTGCCGTTAAGCAGGTTGAAGGAATTGTTATTCATAAAATCAAGTAGAGTTGTGCCCCTTTTGTTTTTAATAAGATCGCGGCTTAACCTAGTTTCATATGAACTTGTATTACTAATTATTTCATCCGGAATAGAACCCAACGTCCCGAGACGGCTATTAAAACCACCTCCAATTATGATAGCGCAGTCAGAGTATATTTATTATCTCATTCAGGGTACATTGGAACAGATTTAACATATGTTCAATATCAAATGACGGCTTAAAATATAAGTTACATACTATATATTTTTCACAAGGTGCATCTATTAACATAAACAACCACCATGAACACTGATGGAGAACAATTAGACCTAAAGTTTTTTTATATACAACACAGAGACCCCCACTTGGTCTACCTAACGACTTTTCCTTGACAGCAGGTATGGAAATTATTTTATACTGTTCGTTTAAACATATTGGATTTGACACAAGCCAGGTTTCACTGACGCATAACAAATCAAAATCAAAGTGGTCTCTTAAGTAATTTTCTAGATTTGAATAACCGTGACAGTTCCAAAAAATAATTGTTTTTAGTTTTTTGATGAATTAGCCAATTTATTACCCTTTTTTGTATTATGAATAGGGGAACTGTCTTCTTCCCGATTGCGTTTTGGACGGTCAGATTGTGTTGAGATTATAGTCGGGTTGCCATCAATAACAATGGTTGGTTGTCCCTTAACATATTTTATTGTTAGGTTTTCTTCACCTTGATCTTTTCTTCTTGTGAGCTCATTTCTGACCTCGGATATAAACTGTAATTGTTGGGGTGTGGAGTCCGATATAATGTTTACCCTGGGATACTTATCTTTTGGAACCTTATATTTATTTTTTAATATTGACAATACCTGATCCCGTGAATTTAAAGTGATGCGGAACACTCGAGGTTTGTTTAAATCTATTTTTCCTAATCGAGCAGCTGATTTGATCTGAAAGTGGTTTTTTGGTATTACATTTTCTAAGATCTCTGCTGCTTTAGAAATATCATTCTTCGGTATTATTGCCCGTTATTATTATATTTTCAGATCTTTTAAGCCTTTCATATGACTCTTAAAATACGCTTTCACTCGTAGTTGGCACATTTTTGCTTTCCAGTTTAATAACCTTATTTTCTAAAGTCTTTAAATTGTTATTAAGGCTTTGATTTTCTTTGCGTAAGTCTGAAATGTCAGCACACATGTACTTATTGTTTGTGACTGAGCGCTTACTAAATCTGTTAAATTATTAATTTGCGTTTTGCAATCAGTTAAAGCGCTATTAAGGATTGTAAACTGGGCCATTATAGCATTAAAGTGGGAGGTTTCAATATCACCGCTTGGCGAAATACATCGAGAACATTTCCAACTGCGAAGTGTAGTAGGATCTCCATCAGTAGGCTGCGGTTCGGCACAAACTCCGTGCCACGGTCGTATACATTGTAAACAGACGAGAGAACTGCTGTCATTAGCTGGTATCGTCTTCCCACACGCATGACAATCCGACATTTTGATAGGATAGCAGTTTTGATAGTATGTTGGTGTCAATACAATAATTATTAATTTCAACTTACTTCAGAAGTTTTTTCTTCAAATTTATAACACTGTTTATTGTTGCCAATCCACTTTTTATTCACTAAACTGTACTAATAGTATAGTAAAACTCAGAATACCTACGTAATTATTTTGCCGAAAACCAGTGTTCTAGAACGATGTGAACTGGTCGGAGGTTACGAACAAACTCTAACTAGACGATATAGATAAGACGAAAACGGCGGGTTCGTTGGAAAAAATATTCCCATGAATTTTTTTTTGCATAATCATATTCGTGAGACACCCCAGAATAAGGTTCAAGAAGTCGTCCATGCGAGAAGTGGTCCAAATTTTTTTAAACAATTTTTTTAATCAAATTTTTTTTAGATTTTTTGGACCATTCGGGACAAAAAAGGTTTCTTTTGAACCTTATTCTGGAGTGTCTCACGAATGTGATTATGCAAAAAAATCTCACGGGAATATTTTTCCAACGAACCCGCCGTTTTCGCCTTGTCTAATAAGGGATAAACAAACTAGATAACATTGGAGATTCGCCGTTTGGGTCTCGTAATGAGTTTGGCACAAGAGAAGCACTTTTTAGTCTACAGGTACTCATCCAGCGCTGCAGAGATATGAACAAAGACGTGTATATGTTACAGTTCAAGTTGATTCTCAGTTAGAGTTGACTTTTCCTAATTCGAGTCAACTCTAACTGAAACGAGCAGTAAAAGTTGATTTGAAAAATTTAAATCAACTTTTACTAGTTGAAGTTGACTCTTCCTAACCCTTGTTAATAAAAGTAGATTATACAATTTATACGAGTATAATCTCACGTGCACTTTTGATGAGTGTGCATCTCTTTGTTTTGACCGTTTCAACTACTCATTAGTCCAGGCTGTAACGTCGCCCCCGTTAGGTAAATTATTCTGATTCGATTTTTTTGCACAAACTTACTCAAACAAATACATCCTTATAGCAAATACACAGTGTTAGGCGATACCGCGGTCGAAAAATTGTTTAACGAATTTTTGTTAACAATATTCACAAAAATAATTCTTATCTACTCTACCTCATATTATTTATAAGTTTTTATTGTGTGAAAATTGTAAATATAGATAGCAGTACATGAAGGGTTTAAAGTGTGCCTGAAGTAATAATGTATTTTAAATGGGATTTACTTTTTCGCACTGTTTTTTAGCACACTTTCATATAATCAAATATCCTTAACTTTCGCCTTGTCATGGTGATGACATGTGAGCAATAAATTACAAAAAAAGTTTTGAAAGTTTTGTGGTTTGACAGAAGTTTGAATTTTTAAATGTCAAAGTTCTAAAAAATTGTAAAATAGGAATGTATTCCAGTGACGAAGAGTTGCAGTTTTTTTATTTGTTTTTTGGTAGATAAAATATTGTATGAAACTGTGCGTGAAGTACTTTTTGCGCACTTAGGCGATGTATAGCACTCGGCCCGCTCGTGCTCTAAACATCGCGTGCGTGCGCAAAAAGCATACTTCACGAACTGTTTTATAAATAACTAAGTATTTCACTCCGGACAAAGTTTTTTAGATTATTTTGGTCATTCAGAGCAAAAAAGGTCTCTTGTGATTTTTCTCTAAAATTGATAGTTTTCGAGTTATACGCGATTTAAAATTTGAAAAATGCGAAATGACCATTTTTAAGGCTTAATAACTCGATGAAAAACTATTATTATGAAAGTCAGAAAGTCACTTAATCAAAGTTTAAAGCCCCCCCTACAAGATCCTGAAGAAATTTTTGTCATTATTTTATTACTAAGCTGATATTTTTAATTATCAACAATGAGCGCTACAAGCGAATTGAGGCGGTCGTTAATGTGAGTGCGAGTAAGATCCTCCATTCCGACCGTCCAATGGTGCATCTTAGTCGCACTCACATTGACAGCCGCCTCAATACGCTCCTAGCGCTCATTGTTAATAATTAAAAATAACAGCTTAGTAATACAATAATGACAAATATTTCTTCAGTACCTTGTAGGGGGGTCGTTAAAATTTGATTTGGTGACTTTCTGACTTTCATAATAATAATTTTTAACTGAGTTATTAAGCCTCGAAAATGGTAATTTTCGCATTTTTCAAATTTTAAATCGCGTATAACTCGAGAACAATAAACTTTACAGAAAAATCACAAAAGACCTCTTTTGCTCCGAATGACCCAAATGATGTAAAAAATGTCCGAAGTGAATTTTTTTGTGAATTTGTTTAAAAAAAATTGTTTAAACAATTTTTCGATTACTGTACCACCTGACACCCTGTGGATTCGTTATAAGGATCTCTTTTTGAGTAAGTTTGTGCAAAAGAATCGAACTGGAATAATTTACCTAACAGGGGCGACGATACAGTCTGGACTAGTGATGTAACGAATGTCGTTTTTTGAACATTCGCGAATACGAATGCGAATGCGAATATCTAATAACGACATTCGCGAATGCGGATGCGAATACGAATGTTCGGTTTTTTTAATTTGTTTCTATTTTTGAAATGTTTTCTAAATTTATAATGAGAAGTTAATTGATATTTAGTGTAAATCAATCTGAATCTTAAGCTTTATTACATTATACCAAATAATAAAACAACGTGAAGCCTGATAATCTGATCATACGAGGTTAAGTTACCTTTTTTTAATAAAAAAAGATGAGAAAGAGAATAGATTTTGATTTTATTAATCTCACGTTATTTTCAAATTATTTTTTCTCTGATATTCATATTCGCAAAACATTCGCACAAATTTTGCGAATGCGAACGCGAATATGCAAAAAGAAGCGGATATTCGCGAATGCGAATACGAATATTCGTTACATCACTAGTCTGGACTATAAATATCACGATTTGAATATAATATACAGTAACATTTAATTTCTAGAATCGGTTGTTTGTGTGAATCAACTTTTACTAAATGGCATTGGGAAGAGTATACTTTAACTAGTTGGAGTCTACTTTAACTAGTACATGTTGAATAAAAATCTTCATTATTTTATATTTATAATCAACTTTTATTAAAACCAGCCGTTTGAGTCGACTCGAACTAGGAAAAGTCAACTCCAACTGGATAATCAACTTGAACTGTAACATATATATGCTTTACAGACTACGCAAAAGCATTCGATAATGTAAAGCACGAAAAGATAATTGAAGTACTCCATAAGATCGGAATCGACTACAGAGACATTCGTAAAATAGCGAGTCTCTATTGGGCTCAAACAGCCAAAGTGAAAGTAGGATCTACATTGACCAATAAAATTGAAATTAAGAAAGGGGTACGGCAGGGTTGTATCTTGTCTCCTATTCTCTTTAACATATACTCGGAAGAAGTATTTAAGACAGCGCTAGAGGAAAGCACAGAGGACATAATGGAGAAATAATTAATAACATTAAGGTATGCTGATGACACTGCGATTCTCGCGAGTAACATGGAGGAGCTGAGTTGCCTGATGGGTAAGATAAGAACAAGTGCACAATACGAGCTCAAACTGAACATAAAAAAACCAAATGGATGCTGGTTGGTAAGCAAAACGCAACAACGAGCAAGAACAACTGATATTATACGAAGTAGATACGTATAAGAAAAGAAAAAGCAAGAGCGTCGTTCACCAGCATGAAGCAAATTTTTACCTATAATAGCCTCACCCTACCTCTCAAAATTCAACTTTTAAGTGTTGTATATAGGCTATCGATTATGTATTTTAGAAAGGAACTACAACGTTAGCGGGGTTTTATTGTTTCATATAGTCAATGGACCTCTAAATATGAAAAACCCGCGGAATGCTACCATTTAAAGGGGTGCGTTTTTGAGAAAGGGGTGAATTAGTCCCTAGGCACAGGGCGAATTATGATGAGTTATATGCACTTTTGGTACAAACATATTTACAGGAAAATTGTTCCAAGTTAAATTTACTATCGAAACATCACATTTTAAAGTCAAAAATATTTTTTTTTGCAAAAATATACTCAATAGAAAAGCAAGAAAAAAAAAACAAAAGATAGCAATTTTGTTTTTTGGCTCATAACTTTTTTTCACGAGGATATAGGTATAGGCATTGCTTCACAGAAAAAAAAAACTTCCATCCTTACTCCTTAAAATGACGTTTGGTGAAAGTCTCTATGATTTATAGTTTCCATAATATGATTTTTCAAATTTTGCCACTCGCAGAGGTTGTGGCTCATTTTCCCTGTTACTTCTCAAACATTGTTCTGTAACTTTTTTCTACGTAGCTTTAGGTATATGCAATGGATTGCATTTGGTAGGAAGAAAATTCAATTACCTTTAAAATGGTCTATTGTAGAAAGCTGTAAGGCTATTTCTAAGCAAGACAGGGTTGTTTAAAGTTTTATACTTTTAATGATTTTTGATACGACTATTTTTAAATTTCTCATTATAACTTTTTTTTTTATTGAATATTTAGGTATATACATTGTGCAATAAAAAAAGCTTATTTTCTTTATAGGCTATTGATTATATTCAAAATAAGATAGCTAAAAGGAACTACAACGTTAACGGGGTTTTATTATTTCATATGGTCAATGGACATCTATATATGAAAAAACCGCGGAGTGCTACCATTTAAAGGGGTGCGTTTTTGAGAAATGGGTGAATTAGTCTCTGGGCACAGGTTACATTAGGGTGAGTTCTATGCACTTTTGGTACAAACATACCTGCATAAAAATTGTTCCTGGTTAAATTTCCTATCTAAATATCACTTTTTAAAGTCAATGATACTTTTTTTTATAAAAATATATTCAAAAGAAAAAGCACAAAGAAACCCAAAAGAAAGAAATTTTCTTTTTTGTCCCATAACTTTTGTCCACGAGGATATAGGTATAGACATTGCTTTACAGAAAAAAAACCTACATATTTCTTCTTTAAAATGCTGTCTAGTAGAGGTAATTAGGATTTATAGTTTTCGAAATAAGATTTTTCAAAGTTCGCCACTCACAGCAATTTTGGGCAATTTTTCTTATTTCGCAAATATTGTTCTGTAACTTTTTTCTACGTAACTTTAGGTATATGCAATGGTAAACGTAATAGGAATAGAAATCAATTATGGGCAATTCCACGAACATACGCCTGTTTTGGATTACTTCGACAACGAATATTTTTACTGTGCAACATAAGAAGTACGAAAATAAATGCCGCTAATAATTATTCCAATAAACAACAATGTAATTTGCAATTTACTTTCGTTCTTCTTATTTTGCACAGTAAAATATTCGTTGTCGAAGTAATCCAAAACAGGCGTATGTTCGTGGAATAGGGTATACCTTTAAAATGGTCTACTGTATAACGTTGTACGACTTTTTTTTAAAGAGATTATGATTTTTCAAGGTTTTATACATTTAACGATTTTTTATAATATAATATAAAAATAAAATAATATTATTATATAATATATTATATATAATATAATATTATATTACATATTATATTATATAATAAAAAAAGCTTATTTTTTTTTTTTTTTTATTTTATTATCAGCATCAACCACTTTGGGTTATTAGCTGTACTGTCATTAATACATGGTTACTTAAATCTAATAACATTTTGACTATTACATAAGTTCACATTTAGGTAACAATATAATTTACAAATTAAGAATTATAAAATGTTAACAGTGGTTATAGTTTGCTTAAAACATTAATGTCTTTCAAATAATTAAACAAATTTGTAAGCTTACAGTGTGATCCTAAGACTGCTTTTATATTGAGAGGTATGGAGTGTTTTTGTCTTTCATTAAGATATTTAGGACACTCTATTAATATATGTGTTACATTGATGTCGCAATTACACAGGTCACAAATAGGGCGATTTGACTTAGAGATTAGGTAGCTGTGAGTAAGTCTGCTATGCCCTATGCGTAAACGATTTAGCTTCACAAACAGCTGGCGATTTAGGTCTATCTCACACCAAGGTTCAATTGAGGGCTTTATTGTGTGTAGAGATGATTGTGAAAGATTCCATTCGTTTTCCCATTTGTTTAACACTTTTTCTTTAAGGAATGGTTTGTAATCGGAAACAGGCACTAAGTTCACTAACACTGAAGACGCACTGTGTATTGCTTCTCTGGCATGGAAATCTGCTTTTTCGTTTCCTTGAAGTCCAATGTGTGATGGAACCCATATAAAGCTTACTTGCTGCATCGTGTTCTTCAGTAAATGTAATTGTTCTTTTATTAAAATACTTATAGGATTACTTGTATATAACTGTTCTATCGTATGTAATGCACTGAGTGAGTCGGTAATTATGACAGATTTTGGAATTTTTTGAGTACGAATGTGAATGAGGGCTTGCAGAATTGAATATAGTTCTCCAGAGTAAATACTGCAAGTGGAAGATAATTTAAATTGTAATATAGTGTTTGAATCTACAACTGCCGATCCCACACCATCAGCAGTCTTAGATGAATCTGTATAAATATAACAATGATCTGGGAAAGAAGCAAGTATGTTGAGAAAAGATTGATTAATTGTTGCATGGGGGGTATCAAGCTTATTGTATTTAGAGAGAGTTAGATCACATATTGCAGGAGGAAAGGTCCAGGGCGGAGGAGTAACTGTATTTGTCTGATTAAAAAATTTTGGGAATTGAATATTATTGAGAGAGAGATATTTTCTGATTCTCTCGTAAAAGGGAGGGTTAGTTCTTTTTTTATTTACATAAGTTTCTTTGAAACGTTCTGCAATAGTGTGGTGGAAAGTGGGATGCGATTCTATTGCATATATGGATGATGCGTAGACTAATGACAAGTACATTCTTCGGAAATTTAAAGGTGGTTCTCCGGTTAAACATTGTAAACTATTAATGGGGCTAGTACAGAATGCTCCTGTGGCTATTCTTAATGCTGTATTTTGTATGACTTCTAGTTGAGCAAGAAGTGTCTTCTTTGCAGATGAGTATACAATTGATCCATAATCGAGTTTGGATCGTACTAGAGATTTGTAAATAAGAATCAAACTTTTACAATCTGAACCCCAATTACGATTGCACAGTGTACGCATTAAATTGAGACCAGATTGACAGGATTGTTTAATGTTCATAATGTGGTACTTCCAAGATAGCTTTTTATCAAAGATCATTCCTAGAAATTTTAAGTGTTCCACATAAGTTAAGTTGTTTCCATATAACTGAAGATCTGGAGTTGTAGACTGCCGTTTTTTTGAAAATAAAATACATTTAGTTTTGGTTGTAGAGAATTGCAATCCTACAGCTTTCGACCAGTTTTCAAGGTGATTTAATGCACATTGTAAATTTTTCTGTATAGAAAGAATATTTTTTCCTCTTGAATATATGACTAAATCGTCAGCGTATAATCTCGCTTTAACAAGTTGTGGAAAGTTTTCTAAGATTTTGTTTATTGCTACTAAGAATAGTGTTGAACTAATAACAGATCCTTGAGGTGTTCCATTTGTTTGGTCTTTAGTGCTGGATAGTGTACCATTTATCTTAACCTTAAATTGTCTCTTACTAAGAAAATTTTGAATGAAATATAGCATGTTACCTTTGACGCCCCACTGACTTAGTGTGTTAAGAATGTCGTATCTCCAAGCCATGTCAAACGCTTTTGTTATATCGAAAAAAACCGCAAGACATTCCTGTCCAATTGCAAACGATTCATTTATCTCGGATTCTAGGTCAATTAAATTATCTAAAGTGGATCTGTTCCTGCGAAAGCCGCTTTGTTCATTGATTATTAATTTATTATTTTCCAAAAACCACCTTAGTCTATTATTCACCATTTTTTCCAAGATTTTACACATTGTGTTGGTAAGCGAAATTGGCCTATAGGATTCGGGATCAGTTCGTGGTTTATTTGGTTTTAGTAATGGAACTATTATCGCCTGCGTCCATTTTGTGGGAAACTCATTATTAGTCCAAATTCTGTTGTATAGGTTAAGAAGATATTGTTTTCCATTATCTGGTAGATTTTGTAAGAAACTAACAGGAATATCGTCTGGTCCTGGCGCCGATTTTTTGCTGGTACTTAAAGAGTGATTAAGCTCTTCCATGGTAAATGCTATATTAAGAGGATTATCTTCAATGCAATTAAAATCTATTAATTTATTTTCCGAAATCATCTTGGTATTGATAAATTCTTTAGAAAAGTTGTTATTGCTGGAGTTCATTTCAAATTGTTTTGCTAATAAATCTGCTATTTCGTTATTAGATGTTACTATCTGTTTGTTATTGCATAGAAATGGAATCTTTTTATAGGTATTACTTCCAGATATTTTTCTAACTTTTTCCCATACGGTGCTTATAGGCATAGTGGAATTAATAGAGGACATAAATTCTTGCCAAGATTTTTTTCTGTTCTTTTTAGTTATATATCTAGCTTGAGCCCGTAACTTCTTATATTCTATAGTATTTTCAAGTGTTTTGTGACGTTTCAATTTGTTAAAGGATTTTTTATATTTCTTTATTATATCAGTACACTCTGCGTTCCACCATGGTAATGAATTTCTTTTATGTAGAGTTTGTGTTTTACCTATATGATTTTCACCGGCAAGATGGATTAATGATATAAACGAATTCAAAAGTTCATCTATATGATGATTTTCGGTGACTTCTTTTAAGCTATGGCAGTTCTGTTGAATATACTTTTTGAATAAATACCAATCGGCATTCTTTAGATTCCATTTTGGAATTGGGGTTGTATTAGTATCTTCATAATTACTGTTAAAAGAGACTTTAATAGGATAATGATCACTTCCAAATAAAAACGGAATTACATCCCATGAAAACTTTGCTGACAGTAGAGGATCACATAATGACAGGTCGATAGCTGATGAAGTACCTGTATGAATATTATATCTTGTTGATTGTCCATCATTCAGTACGTTTAGGTTTTTTGAGGTAATTATGTTTTCTAAAATTTTGCCCTTGGAATTTATTCCAAGAGATCCCCATATTGGATTATGGCTGTTAAAATCACCAACGATTATTCTGGGAGTGGGAATCTGATCTAATACATCTGAAATATCTGCTTCTGTGATAGGTAAGTCAGGTGGAATATAAATATTACAGATATTCATTTTTTGTGGAAAGGACACTGATACTCCTACTACTTCTAAATTACTATTGATTACTAATGCTTCTGATTCATATTTTTTGTTAACATACGTAACAACTCCTCCACTAGCGATATTTGCGTTTTCTCGGTTTTTATGGAAACAAGAATAATTCTTCATGTCATAACTATGATATCCTTTAAAGTTTGTTTCTTGTAAACATATTATTGATGGTGAGATTATTGAACATAAATGTTTAAGCATTTCTAAACGGGGATAAAACCCGTTAACATTCCATTGTAGTATCGGTTCGAAGATTTTAGTTTATTTCTGGAGCTGAATTTGTAGAACAATCACTATCTTGATAAGCGGGATCGTCTAGCATTTTTTCGATTTTGTTTATTAATTTAGTGCATTTAGTTTTCATGCTTTTTTCTGTAAAATATGGCTTAATTGTTGTTAACATGTAAATAAAGTTGGGTATATCCGTTGTGTATGTCTGTAATAAACTAATGGGATCAGTCGAGCTAGTATAATTTTCAAAAAAGTCAAGTGTTTGTTCATATGTTAAGTTAAAATTATTTGACGTATCGTGAAATACTGTTTTTGTTGGCATCATTATTTCCTGAATTGATCTGGTAGATTCAGTTTGCTTTTTTTGTTTCTTTTTGGTTTGTGTTGGTACTTTAAATTCTTTATTTAATTCTTCAGTGGGAGATGGAGTAGTATTAATTTCCGAAATTGTTCTCTTATTGGTCGTTGACTGATCCTTAGATATACAATTAGTTTCCATAATTAATACGGGGGGCATTAAATTAGTATCTGTTTGTTGGTTAAGTGAAGGTTCGGCACTAGAATTACTGACTGGATGATTTGGTTCCATTTCTAGGGGTGATGGAATAGACTTGGGGGATTCTTGTGGTTGTTGTTGTATTGGTTGTTGTTGTATTGGTTGTTGTTGTATTGGTTGTGGTTGTATTGGTTGTTGTTGTATTGGTTGTTGTTGTTGTATTGGTTGTTGTTGTATTGGTTGTTGTTGCATTGGTTGTTGTTGTATTGGTTGTTGTTGTATTGGTTGTTGTTGTATTGGTTGTTGTTGTATTGGTTGTTGTTGTATTGGTTGTTGCGGTTGGTGTTGGATATGAGAGGAATCATTTTGTTGATTATGATTTGAACAATTTGCTGCAACGTGACCTGTGTTCTTACAGATAAAACATGAAGGTTTATCTAAACTTAAATATATGCGATACGAAGTTTGATCATATGTCATTAAGAAAGAAGAGGGAAGGTCTATATCTACAAGTGGTTGAATATAAGTTTGTCTTCTAAAACTGAGGACGTGTTGAAATTCTGGAAGTTGACTACCGATTCTAAGGAAGGTTAAAGGTGACATTAATTTAAGACCAAATTTGGTTAACTCATTCTCTATTAGAATATGTGGAATAGAAGGGCAAACACCCGATAGTAACAGTCTTTCGTTTGGAGTTATCAATTTTCGTGCTTTTAGATTTTCGCCTTTAATTGTTATTTCTGCTGGACCGGACATAAATTTTTCCACCAGGGATTCGCTGGAGAGATAAATACATATTCTGTTATTTGATAGCCTTGATGAAAATAAAATATTCCGTGGATGAACAACTTCACCAAGTGCTATTAAGTACTCTTCTATTTTAGTATCAGGTAGCGAATTAAATAAAATTGCTTGTAGCTTTGAAGGAAATTGAATTGAAGAAGCATTGTTAAGCACAGTTGAATATGAGGTTTTGTTTTGAGGTTGTTGATGATCTTCAGTCATGATTGTTGACAAATTAGTTAGGTCGGATCTGGTATCATTTGGTATACTCATTAGTAATTATAAACCAGTTTCAGAACCAGAACTAGTTCCGAGAACTGGCCTTTCGGCCGTCACTTAACCTTACAAACGGTATGCTTTGTAATGTTTTGAATAAATAAATAATAAAAACTCACTGGTTTATTCCGTAAGGTAACTGCACTATATACTATTACTTTTTGCTTATTTTCAAGTTTATTTGGATATAAACTACTTGAAAAAAGATGATTTTTTGGGACTGAAATGTAAACACAGTTTGTGTTACCATGTTCAGGACCGGACTCTAAAGCTTATTTTGTTTACTTTAAAATGGTGTATTACAAAAAATTATATGATTATTTTTTAAATTTCTCATTATAACCGTTTTTTCTTGTACATGAATATACTATATATTGCTCAATAAAGACGGCTTACTTTCTGTTCTTTAAAATGGTGTACCATCTATATTTAAATAATGGAAACCGAGTGATTATTTGATATTTTTTTACCTGTATTATTTAAAATTATTTCTTTTAAAAAAATTACATAAACATTAGTCTTAGAAAACATCACTTTAGTTAAAATTATTTAAACGTTGACATTTAAAAAATTTTCAAAACCAAAGTCCATCTCTTCGTTAGCATTCGCTTCAATATCTTCCTCTAACGCCTCAGTTATCTTAGAGTTCCCACAATTAGTACCCATGTACATGCACCCTTTGCAGAATATTGAACAACTAATTCCTATCTTCCTACAACCGCAGTTTTTTGTACATCCTTTGGTACATTTACATGCAATTTTTTCAAGCAAAGCTTGTGGTGCAGGAACTCTGACAGTAAATATTGGAATTAATCCATATTTTGAAGTTTGCCTGGCCGAGTCAAGTGGATTCAAAGTATTACCTATAAAAAATAAGATTCAATCATAAATCAAAAATCGTTGAAAGTACTTATTACATTTTGAAAAAGCATATCTTATTAAAAAATAATCCTAGAATTTTTTATAATACACCATTTTAAAGTAAACAGAATAAGCTTTCTTTTTTATTATATAATATATACCTAAATGTAGAAAAAAAGTTAGAATGGGAAATTTAAAAAATAATCGTAAAAAATATAAAAACTCGTTAAAAGTATAAAATTTTGAAAAAGATAACCTCTTTAAAAGAAGTCGTACAACATTATACAGTAGACCATTTTAAAGGTAATTGATTTCTATTCCTCTTGATTTCTATTCCATTGTATATGCCTAAAGTTGCGTAGAAAAAAGTTACAGAACAATATTTGCGAAATAACAAGGAAAATTGCCCAAAATTGCTGTGAGTGGCGAATTTTGAAAAATCATATTTCGAAAACTATAAATCCTAATGACCTCTACCAAACATCATTTTAAAGAGAAAATATATAAGTTTTTTTTCTGTGAAGCAATGTCTATACCTATATCCCCGTGGACAAAAGTTATGAGACAAAAAACAAAATTTCTTTCTTTTGGGTTTCTTTGTGCTTTTTCTTTTGAATATATTTTTGTAAAAAAACGTATCTTTGACTTTAAAAAGTTATATTTAGATAGGAAATTTAACCAGGAAGAATTTTTATGTAGACGTGTTTGTACCAAAAGTGCATAGAACTCACCCTAATGTAACCTGTGCCCAGGGACTAATTCACCCATTTCTCAAAAACGCACCCCTTTAAATGGTAGCACTCCGCGGTTTTTTCATATATAGAGATTCATTGACCATATGAAACGATAAAACCCCGTTAACGTTGTAGTTTCTTTCTATAGTACATAATCAATAGCCTATTACTTTAAAATGGTGTATTGTAAAAAATTCTAGGACTACATATTTTTAAACAAGATATGCTTTTTCAAAATGTGACATATACACATGCAATAGGCTCCACTAAGTTGGAACCATATGGAAAACTTTATTATTAACTTCATGAAAAAAAAATTCTCAATAAAATGCTCTGCATAGTCTAAAACCTAGGATGCAATCATCAGATATACAATTTTATCAATAGTGTACGAGGTATGTTAAAAAAGAATTTCACTCAAGAATAAAGTATCTTTATATGTCATAATATCGAAAAGTGTTATTAAGAAAAGTTACTTGGAATTAAAAATTATGTTATAATATGCAATTATATTCTTCTGATCGGAAAAAATAAAAAAAAATTAAAATGTAAAATAAAATAAAATAAAAATTTAAAATAAATTTAAAAATTTAAAATTTAAATTTAAATACCCTTGGATATCATACGGATATCTTGTTTAAAAATAGTCCTATAATTTTTTTGCAATACACCATTTTAAAGTAAAGAAAATAAGCTTTTTTTATTCCACAATGTATATACTTAAATGTACAAGAAAAAAAGTCATAATGAGAAATTTAAAAAATAATCATTAAAAATATCAAAAATCATTAAAAGTATAAAATCTTGAAAAGCATAACTTGCTTAAAAAGAGCCGTATAACATACAGTAGACCATTTTAAAGGTAATTGACTTCTCTATCTACTAAATGTACCATTGCATATACCAGGGGTGGCCAAGATCTTTGATAGTCCGAGCCATTTTTCAAAATCAGAAATTTTTTCCGAGCCGCAATTAAAAAAGAATGTGTGTGTACTTTGTACGCACGTACGAAGTTATACTTCTATTATATGATTTCTTAAAAATAAATATACTTTAAACAGTTTGTTTAAATTTTTTAAACACCAACTAATTTTGTGCTTACCGCTTTCAAAGAAATAAAAAGACCTCTAGATCTCTGGCCGAATGCTATACCAAATACGCTACGAGGACTGTGTCTGTATCGGTTCGGACGTACCTAATGACAATTCACGGTAACAAACAGACTGGAAGGTGAAGTATAATAAATATACAATAAAATGTTTTAATAATACTCATCTTACTCCTGAGGAAGACAAATCCAAAGACACAAAAATTATAATAAATATATTTACTAAAAACACTAATATATTCTTTTCACTCCTTTTCTTGCACTGATATATTTATACATAACTTAAAAGATTCAGCAACTAAACGCCATACTGTCTGTGTGCGCATGCGCGCAGTAATATGAAATTTTACTCTCAATCGCGCCTAAAGAAGTATAACTTCAAAAAGGTATTAAATTTTTCTTTCAGTGTTTGGATTTCAGGAATTTTAACGTGAAACAAAATGGTTCACCTCGTTGTTTCAAATATAAAAATAATTCTACAAGCAGCCTTCTATTTCAGAATACTTCGATTCCTCATTATCCTTCCATCTTTTTCTGGGATGGCCTACTGATCTTCTACACAGTTTTTAACACTCGTATCTTCCTCTGATCTTACCACATGACCTGCCCATCTTATCTTAGATTTTATATGTGTGACGATGTTTTGTCAGTTGTTAGTACTATACACAGTCACAAATTCAGGTTAGGGAGCGCCTTTTCCATTCTCCTGTCAAGTCATCTCTTTAAGAGCCAAATATCTTTCTGAGAACTTTCCTTTCAAAAATCAGCAGCATATTTATTTTCCGCTGATGTAGAGTCCATGTTTCACTTCCACATGTAACAATTGGGTAAATAATTGGCCTGTACAGTCAAAACTTAAATTGTCGTTTCAGCAGCTTAGATCTTAATGATGACAGTGACTATAATGCTCTATTCTACGCAGCTATCCTTGCTGAGACCTCTCTTTTTATGTAGTTGTCTGATTGTCATATGTGATTGCCGCTCCTAAACTCTGTTACTACTTCGCAGTTGTGGTCATTAATAGTTATGTTCTGCCCAACTCTTGGTCTTAGATTTTTGGTTACTAGCATGTATTTCGTATTCTATTCATTTATTCGAAGCCCCAGACTACCTTTTTCTTCATCGAGTCATGAAAATTCCTCTCTCACGTCTCTTGTAGAATGAGCGACTGCACCTAGATCATCAGCAAAGGTCCACAATAGTTTTGATTCTTGATTTGCAAATCCCCTGTCAGCTCAGATGATATTTTACTTATTACATATTCTAAGGCCAAATTGAATAGTAACGGTGATAAGGGTCTCCTTTTCTAAGTACTGATGTTATACTTAGTCTTTTATATTATTTATTGTCAGTAATTTAAGACATTTTGAAACACAGAAATTAAAAGTAATCAGGTATTATTGAGAGCCACAAATTATCCTTCAAAGAGCCACATGTGGCTCGCGAGCCACAGTTTGGCCACCCCTGGCATATACCTAGAGATGCGAAGAAAAAAGTTACAGAACAATGTTTGAGAAACAATGGGGAAAATTGCCCAAAAAACTATAAATCCTAGAGACTTTTACCAAGCTTCATTTTAAAGAGGAAGGATGGAAGTTATTTTTCGCTAAAGCAATGCCTATACCTATACCCCTGTGGAAGAAAGTTATGTGGCAAAAAATATAATTGCTTTCTTTTGTGTTTTTTTCTTGCTTTTCAAAGAAAAATTTTTTGTAAAAAATATTTTTGAATTTAAAATGTAATATTTCGATAGTAAATTTAACCTGAAACAATTTTCCTGTAGGTGTATTTGTACCAAAAGTGCATAGAGCTCACCCTAATTCACCATGTGCCTAGGGACTAATTCACCCCTTTGTCAAAAACGCACCCATTTAAATGGTAGCACTCCGCGGTTTTTTCAAATTTAGAGGTCCAATGACCATATGAGACAATAAAATCCCGTTAAAGTTGTAGTTCCTTTTAGCTCTTTTATTTTGAACACAATCAATAGCCTAATATCACATAGAGACCTTCTAAATATGGGCTTACCGACGTACATTACGTATATCCTGGACTGAACACGTGACCAACGGGGAGATACTACGCCGGATAGGTAAGAAGAGAGGTAGGAATAACATAGAAAAGAAAGTTGGAACACTTGGGCCGTGTCATGTTATGAGGAACAGTCAATACAGAGTACTTCAGCTAATTATCCAAGAACAGAGTCAACTGTCTATTTTCGTAAGAAAATAGACAGCAGAAGGGCTCCATGGAGGAGGAGACATACGTGGCTCCAAAGTTTGCGATAATGGTTCGGATTGTCATCTGCCGAACTATTCAGTTCTGCCGTAAACAAAGTTAGAATAGCCATGTTAATTGCCAAAGTTCGGAACGGACAAGGTACGCGAAGAAGAAAATTAAATATAGATTTAATTTAATAGAGTAGATTTTCGACAACTTTATGAAAACAGAAATAGAGATAATAGTATATTATTCAACGAGCATGTAATGATGGCTATTACTCACGATGATGAAGTTTGCGACACGAGCCGTAGGCGAGTGTCGTAATTCATCAGAGTGAGTAATAGCCATTACATGTGAGTAGAATACTATACTTTTTCTACGACCTTTTTTATTTGGATTAGTAGACAAATATAATTTTCAACTACTTCTTCTTCTTCTTGTGCCACTTCTATCGGAGATTGGAAATCATGAAAGCTACCCTGACCTTGTTTACAGCTGACCTAAAAAGTTCATTAGCGGTGCAGCCAAACCACTCTCTCAAATTCCGCAACCATGACATTCTTCTACGACCTGGATTCCGTTTTCCTTCTATTTTTCGTTGCATTATATTTTGAAGTAATGAGTATTTATGACCTCTTATCAGGTGACCCAAATACTCGAGTTTTCTTTGTTTTATCGTTAACAAAATTTCTGGGTCTCTTTCTATCCTTCGTATTACTTCAAGGTTTGTGATTCGTTCAACCCAACTTATCATTTTTTATTTTGTTCTGTTTGAGAGTCCAACTACATACTAACGTTATTTAAAATCAAAAGATTTTATTTTTCATAGAAAAACATATTTTATATAACTATGGCAACACTGTTAGAATTACCCTTCTTGAGTTTATGAAACAGTAGTTGTCATTAGTGTCATGGTATATAATGGCGGTGGCTTTTAAAAATAAGACATATTTTAAGGCAATTACATGAAAAAGAACGTTTGCTCCCAACAAAACTCTATTGTACAATCAACAGTAAGTGAAACAGAATTCATTGATATAAATTTCACATTCGTAAACCATTTTACGGAATTAGTACCCAAATGTTTATGTCTACCTTTTAATAACGGCAATCTTAAAATATCAAATATTGAAATTTAAACGTAAAAAATATACTAACCCATCGTTACAGTTAAAAATCCTTTATACATTTTTCGAAGTTAATTGTGGATATAAATTACAATGATTATTTTATTAAATAAACAAGTTTAAGTAATTTTATTTGTTAATAATAAGTATATTAAAAGTGTCATGCACCACTTGAATCTAACTTCAACCCGTGAGTAATGACCCGTGAGTAACTTCAGCCCGTGAGTAATGAACTATTGCTCACGGGTAAAGTAACGGGTGTTATTATCTATTCAAGAATAGTGAATAATGAGCATATTATTAAACGGTTGTAGAAAAAACATATTTAGTTATGCAATATCTATACCAAGGAAATTGGTAAAATTAGTTCAAACCAACATGACACACAGAAGCGCGTAGCTAGGTAATAAAGTGGAGTTTTCCCCATGGTGTCCATGTATTCATCAGCGAGTTCATCACTGGCAGAGATCAGTAGTTTGGTTGGGAGGAGAATGAGTTTCTTTTAGGATGTTTTAGGCTCAGAGATATTTTGGCCATTAATGTTGTTTGGGTGTAAAGCGTCTCTTTGTAAAGACAATAAAGTCGACTTTATAAAGTAACAAGACTTTTACCTTACACACACACCACACATTACTCCCCTAAGCTAGTGATAAACTAGGATCTATTGCAACTGGCCGAACGACTAATGTCTTTGGTATTTGGATGGCGGGGAATGTATTTGGATGGGATGTATTTGGATGGAGGGAAATTTTGAATTCTCGGCTCTTTAAGTATGGATAAGATATCTTACATACAATTCTTCTAATAAACTCTCTCCATTGAGCTGGGTCAGATATGATTCTTCCATAACTACCCAGATTAGACTATCATTTATCGGGTTTATTAGGCTATCTTAGCTTGCTCTTCCTTTAAGTTTTTATCATCATAATCATTCTGCCCAAATCGTCTACTGTTTACCACACGTCCCCCAACTATTCTGCACCAACTATTGTCCAATTTTTGTTTACTACTTAAGTAAGTTTTGTGTGTCATCTAGCACTGCTTCTACCTTAACACAGTCTATAGTAACTTTTGGTTCATCGATAGTCCTGCATTATCGCTAAGTGTCCAGTACATTTGTTTTTTCCTCCCAATCCTTTTTACGTTGCTCACTTTAGTTTTTCTTATTTCGTGATTTTTAATTTTGTCAAAGTTATGCCAAACATGGATTCTGTTTTACTCCTTTTCCAATTGGTAAAACAGATATTCCAGTCTTCAGTTGACACCTGCAAAATCGCTGTTTCAAAGGCATCGATGGCTTCTTCTGGCGACCGGGATAGCTGCCCACGCATTGAATTCTTGATCTTTGGGAACGTGAAGAAGACGGTTCTTCGATCTTCTAAAGCAATTGTTGCCACATGACCAGATCTTGACACAAAAGTTGCGACCAACTTCTTTGACACACTTCGAAAATCGAACACTTTTGTTGATTTTTCCTCATCGTGAAACACCCATACAGCGGATTGGCATTTAGTTTCCGGTTCATAAGAGTACAAACGATTAGTGGCAAGATTCATTGCCACTAACGATACTATAAACGTTTTTTGTTCTTCTTCTTTTGTTCAACCGTTTCAATGTTTTTCGACAACAATTGACGCGAACCGTTTTTTGCTCTTCTGTGAGCAAATGAGCGATCCAACGGGAAACCAACTTCGTAAAATCCAGTTCTTCATGCAGGATCGTGGGTCTTTGAAATTCCCAAAGATGTCTCTATCTCCCGGTATGTTACACGGGCTCATCCTTAATTAGGTTACTAGCACCAGCTTAATTGACAAACCGCGTCAATGTTTTGCTTGTTAACTGCTGTTTTGGGTGGACCTGGCTTGGATTCGTCGCTGAGACTGGAGCGACCACTTTGAAATACGCACTACCAGCAAGAAATAGTTGACTGGTGTGATGCTTCATTCCCAAACACAGAAACCATTTGTAAAAAATTATCGCTCGAAAATGTTCTCGGCTAAGATCCATTTTTCACTGACTTGTTAAGTTCAAAAATTCACTGTATCTACACGACTTGTATAGTAATGAAACTCTCGATTTATGCCAACAAAATATTGAGGTTACATTGCGTCGGAAAGTTTTATTGGTGGCGCCCTCTAAGTGGCTATATGCAAAACTAAAAAGACAAACCTCGTAATAATTTACATATGTATATCAAAAAACTAAAATTAACTGAAAGGAAAATTAACTTACCTATAAACCTAGCGACTTTAATTTTCGATTCTATGTTTATCTGATCTTTTTTCCTAACATGATACTTAAAATCCTGTCGTAACATTTGACACAGCTCGCTTCCTACTTCGGGAACTGCAGGATGCAAAATAGCAACGAACCGTGCATAAAACGGAAGCAGATCTAATCTGGTACGGTTAACACCAAACAAACTACGAACCAATTTCTTACGATTATGTTTGTTGTTCAATGTAACCAAAAAATCTATTGCTGCATTATCGATCATTTCTCTGTTCACACAGTTGGGTAAATTGTTTAAAAATGCTTCTAAGACTATTTTATTGCTGGCAGTTGTTGAAGTTGGATCCTCTATTTCTTCCTCGGCGATAGGGGGTTCTTCTGCTTTACCTAAAATAATATTTATTTAACATTAAAAATGTATAAACACTTTCAATTTCGTTTCAACCAGAAAACGCAGCACAGCAATTTATATTCTAGTTCAATCAGAGAGTCCAGCAAGCGCCTATACTGGTTTCGGGACTTTTTTGCCCCTCGTCAGTAGACACATATCCTCTTCTCTCTGACTGAACCAGGATACTCCGATGCGTGCAGTCTTACATTGCAACGAACGAAATGGCTGGGATACCGTAGTGACATCTGCTAAGAAAAAGACTAAGTTTTCAGTCTAATATCACTTAACATTAAAATATTATTCTACATCCCATCAGATTGAAAACAGTGGGAACATTCTCTGGTAACAAACTCAACAGCTTTGTAATAAAATAATGACAAAAATCTCTTCAGGACTTTGAAGAAGGGGTATGAAACTTGATTTGGTTACTTTTTTAATTTTATAATAATAATTTTTGATCGAGTTATTAAGCCATGAAAATGGTCATTTTCGCATTTTTCAAAATTTTAATCGCATATAACTCGACAACAATCAATTTTAGAGAAATACGACAAGAGTCCTTTTTTGCTCAGAATGACCCAAATTATCTAAAAAAAAAAATTGTTCGAAATGAAAAAATTATTTTCGTGAATTTGTTAAAAAAAACGTTTAAACAATTTTTCGACCACGGCACCGCCCGGCACCCTGTGTATATGTTATAAGGACCTCTTTTTGAGTAAGTTTGTGCAAAAAATCGAATCGGACTAATTTCGCTAGCGGGGGCAACGATATTGCCCGGTCTATTGCCATTTCCCTATTTTCAATCTGATGGGATGTAGAATAATATTTAAATGTTGTTTTATGTGTTATTTGATTGAAAACTTAGTCTTTTTTTAATATGTATTTAATTTGCGCATTTGAAAAGTTTGACTGAGACAAGTTCATTAAATACAACAAACCGGCATCTTTATGTTTCGTGAACTTTAAGAAGGCATTTGACAGGGTCAAATTAAAGGACGATATCCATTTATTGTACGCAAGAGAGGAACCTCTCGGAATAATTAAAACAATCGAAAATATCTACCAGAACAACACAGTAAAAGTAAAAGTAGAAGAAGAACTAACTGACCTAATTGAAGCTGGCAATGGGATACGGCAGGGAGGTTCCCTGAGCTCTTGTTCAACCTGATCATGGATGAAATAATCAAAAAAGTAAGAACTAAAAACTAACTAACTAACTAAAAAAAAGGATACAGGTTAAAGTATTTTCAACGTATGCTGCACCAATTTAATATAACACCAGAAAATTTAACATGTTAATTTCCACAAAAAAAAGACAAAGTCCATGGTTATAACAGCAAATCTACTAAGATGTAAATTAAGCTGGATGGTCAGATAATAGAACAAGTCATGGAGTTTAAATACCTAGGCATCACACTATCTAGCTACGGAAGAGTCGAAACAGAAGTGGAATACCAAGTGAATAGAGCAAACAGAGCCGCAGGTTGCCTGAATGAAACAATATGGAGAAATAAAAATATCGGAAAAGAAATAAAAGGCAGAATTTACAAAACAGTCATCACACCAATAATGACATACGACATACGCGGTAGAGAAACGACCTGAAACAGAGAGGATAAAAAGAATGCTAAAAACATCAGAGATGAAACCTTTACAAAAATCTATAGTAAAACTATGGGACAGGGCTAGAAGTACAGATATAGGACGGAGATCCAAGGTGGAGATTATTAACAACGGCAGAACGGTAAAAAAAGATGAGTAGAATGGAACGATCATATAAGCCCAATAACAACAGATAGAGTAGAAAGGACGGCGAGATACGGTTCCGGTTCCCCAATAAGAAGACGAGATCAGTGGGAAGACCACGAAAACGATGGAACGACAAATTACTGAGGCACATTGAAAAAATGGACAGTCATGTCTACACAAAAGAAGTAGAAAAAGAAAAGTTTGATTAACTAATATATACTATTTGACCAACTAATGTACACTATCGCAAAACCAAAATTTGCTGACGAATTTCTGTGGATGTAAATTCAACATCACATGTTAGGCTTAGTTCGAAGGGAAGCCTTGGATGCTGAGCGTTACATTCAAAGTTATTTACGTTTGAGTTTTATCATCAAAACATCATGTGGTGAAACTACCTGAATAGCGCAGATACAACTATGAAACGAACAGAGGTAATGCATAATATGGAAATATTTTAATTTTGGATACTTATTTTGATTTGGATTGGATACGGAAATGTAAAACGCAACAATTCCTACCTCTCACTATTTCTAGCCCAAATAAACTTACTGTTGCAGACTTCTGTCACTGACAAAAGGAGAATAATCATCAGTAATCATAATCAATAATACAATACAAAATTTTTAAATGTAAAATGCTAATTAATACATAGCAAAAATTACACCTAACAAACAAAAAAGAAACAAAACAAAAACCAGGTCACAATTTCAAATTGATTAAACTAAATTACACAGTAGCAGTAAAAAGAGGAAGTTGAGGAGATTATTAATAGCAGCCGTAATGGTAAACAGCGGCGGCTCGTGGGTCAATCTTCAGGGGGGTCATTTTGGTTTGAAAACTTCAAACTGTTGATTTTTTAAAGTATTTAAAAGATCTTTTAGCATTTATATTTTAGATAAAAAATACAGACTTAGATAAAACTCAATACTATTTACCCTAGTTTTCCGAAAATTAAATTTGTCTTTTTTTAGAGTAAATCTTTTAAAAAATATAGGAAAAATGGTATGAACAGGTTATTGACTGATATATAGATAGGAATATTTATAGTATAATAAATTGTAAATTTATTAAAACGAAACTTACTTTAAATATTTTTATATTTTAAGTCAATTCTTCTATCCTTTAGTTCTGCAAAATAGTCTATGACCTTCTCATTGAAATTTGGAATGCTCTTGACAAGCGTTTTCTCGATGCTCAGCATAGACAAGGCACTAAGTCTAGGTTGTCCCATCGTATTACGCAGGAATGTTTTTACTCTTTTTAAAGTAGAAAAACATCTCTCACTTTCCACGGTTGTCATAGGGAGTGTGCACAAAATATTTAATAACTTCACTGCTTCAGAAAATGTTTCAGACAAATTCATGTTAATAAAAAGCTGAAGTATGGCTACTGCACCAGCACTATTGCGAAAATCCTCACGACAATATAAGACTTCAAGTTCCGATTTTAGTTTGGAAATATTCACTGTGGGATAATTAGCCGTCACCATTTTTAAAATATTTTGCGGAAAGTTGGTAGTGTATGCTTCAAATTTCTCTATGTAGAATAACTGTGAAATCATGAGATGATCATTGAAACTAAACCTGTGATTTATTTCAGATATAATAATATCACAAATTTCAAGTGCAGTTCGTCGCTTTGGATCCTCTGCAGTAGTTTTTCTTTTTTTTGCTGTTGATGTGCTTGGTACTTCTGATTCCAAAATAGTATTTCTAATTATTTGGATATTGTTGTTAAAAGACAGGATACAATTTTTGACAGATATAACATCAATGTCTCGCATTTGCAATTGTTTAAACAATATATCAACATGGGGCATTATTTTATGGAAAAAATTTAACCAAAATAAAAAATGCTCATCTTCCAAATGTCTTTTTAAACCAGTTGCTTGATTTATATTGTTACCATCTTGCTCCTCATCAATAATTTCCTCTAAGCAAGATTTTAAATCATCTTTATAAGTGTATACAATTTCAACACATTTTGTATTGAAAGCCCATCGAGTAGGCGCAGCTTTAGGTAGCCTTACTTTAACCACTCTATCCAGAACCATCGTACGTTTTGGAGATCGGCCGAAAAAGGACGAAAATCCGTGTAAATTTGCAAAAAATATTTTTATCGGTTTGTGTTGACTCGCCGCTTTTTGGAGGATAAGATTAAATTGATGGGCATAGCAGTGAATGAAGTGTGCATTTGGGTATATTTCTTTAATTTTTGTTTGTACTCCTCCCAGTTTACCGCTCATGACTGATGCACCATCGTAACTTTGGGCAATCAATTTTTCAGGTGCTTCATTAATTTTTAATAATTGAAGTTCTTCCAATATTACATTAGTTAAATGTTGTGCTGTAGTACCTAGGGGGTTAACAAATTTCCAAAATCTTTCATGTACAATACCAGTTAATACATATCGCAATATGATAATCATCTGCGTTTTATTGGAGCTGTCTGTGGTCTCATCTACTTGAATGGCCACAAAATTTGTCTGGCCAATCTCCTTCATGATATGAGTATGCACAATGGCTAACATTGATTCTAAAATATCGTTCTGAATTGTTTTCGATGTTCCTTTAAATACTGTACTTTTTTCAATGTGTTCTTTAAACATTAAATCCAGTTCAGAAACAAAATCGATAAGGCCCAGAAAAATTCCACGATTATTGGAGCTGTCACTTTCGTCATGACCGCGCAATGCAATTTCGAAAACTCCACAAAATTTTACACAGTCGATTAGTTTGTTTAAAATATACCTATTTTTAGATACCAATTCATTAAAGTCATGCACAGATTTACGATATACACTATCAAGTTGCTGTCTTATGTTAACACGTCCTAAACTTGCGTAACTCATTGATGAATTTATATGAGTAGTTGAAGAGGCATGTTTTGTAATTTTCACTTTTAAATGCTTAATGTCAGTTACTCCATTTTTCGCCCATACAGCGTCATTCGAAAACAGTAAACACGGATAGCAAAAAAATGCATTTCTCACACTGCAGCCACAAATCCAATCACACAAATTGTACATTGATTCTTTAAAATATCTTTGAATGTCCTTACCCCTATCCTTTGTTGTTTGTTTTAAATTCATGTTTGGTTTTGGTCGACCACTTTCTTTTTTCTCAAGCCGCCGTTCATAATTTAGTGTTCCAGCAGATTTTAAGGCAATTATTTCGTCAACAACACTCATCTTGTTTTTGTTACAATCACAAAAAAATCCAACAAAACAAAATAAATTACGCAAATACGCCGCGATCGATATAGACCTGCCGTGAAGTGCGGTCAGCAGACGGTAACTAACTAAACGTGAGGCCGTCGACTCTACTAGAGGTATACGACGGAAAGGTCACTCCCACTCTCGCCCACGAAATTGCTATCTGCCGTCTCTTTTCTATTTTACATGCATTTGTCCATAAGCCATAAGAACTGTATATAGACAATTTAAAATACGGCCCAGCCACGGGCTTGTGTATAGCGCGAGGCGCGACGTTATTATATCTATTATATTTGTTTTGCCAATGCAGACTGCTGAGAGAGAATTTTATATTTCAGAGTGAAGTTTTAGATAAAAGATATTTTTAATAAAATTGGTATTTTTATGAGATTATTTTAGGGGGGTCATTGACCAATTGACCCTAAGGAGGAGCCGCGCTTGATGGTAAAGCCTCAGGATCGGACTGTATCAACATGGAGCTTATAAAATATGGTGGTGAAGAATTAAAAGATAAATTATACAATTTAATAAAAGACATATGGGACGAAGAAAAAATGCCGGAAGAATGGTACAAAGGACAAATTATCACGATTCATAAAAAAGGAGATCAACAGATGTGTAATAACTACAGAGGACTGACGCTATTAAACACAGCATATAAAATTATGTCCGCCTTATTACAACGAAGACTGATCGAAGCTACCACGAATATCATAGGACACTATCAATGAAGATTTGTTAAGGGAAAGTCTACAACATATGCCATACATACGGTTAAACAAATTATGGAAAAAGCATTTGATACAATAAAAAGTTCAAAATTAATGGTAGCTCTGAAAGAATGGGAATACGAAATAAATTAAGAAGATTAATACAAATGACAATGAGTAGAACTGTAGTTAGTACAAAAACTCAAGTAGGCGACACAGAAGAATTTGTCATCAATAAAGGGGTGAGACAAGGAGATTCATTATCAGCAACCCTGTTTAATCTTGCCCTAGAATACATCGTCAGGAAGATCAACATAGGCACCCTCCGAACAAGAGAAGGACAAATAATAGCATACGCTGATGATATTGTGCTAATAACAAAAAAGAAAAAAACAATGGAACGAATGTTAAACGAAATAGTAACAGAAGGAAAAGTAATGGGATTAAAAATAAACCAAGAAAAAACCAAAATAATGAGATTTGACAAAAACTTTTGAAAACAGAAAGGTTAGAGTTGGAGAATACACTTTTGAAGAAGTCGAAAAATTTAAATACTTAGGAATATTAATAACAAACAATGGAGAAAGAGAAACCGAAATCAAAGAAAGGATTATTACAGCAAATAAGAGCTTCCATGCAAATAAAAAAAATACTTAAAAATAAGTTATTGAGTAAGAAATCAAAAATGAAAGTATACAAAACATTAATTCGACCGACGATGACGTATGCAGCCGAAACCCTTAGCATGACAAAAAAAAAACAAGAGGAAAACCTTAGAATACAAGAAAGAAAAATACTAAGAGCAATAAATATTAGGACCAATAAAAATAAATGACAATGAATGAGCAAAATGGCTAGGACACATATGGAGATCCGGATTAACTACGACGATATTCTCAATATTGGAATGGACACCAGCTGGCAAAAGAAGACGTGGAAGACGAAGATCTACATGGTTACAAGAAGTAGTAAGTGATCTCAACAAGGCGGGTATACGACATTGGAAAGAAAAAACTAGACAGGAGAGAGTGGAGAAAAATAACGGAGAAAATTAAATAACGAACATGAGGACTGATCTACCTCAAAACATAGATCTAGAAAGCTTAAGCGGCGTAACCCCTAAAGGGGTGTTTAGCCACTATATATATACACAGTAGCACCAAAAATCATGTGCAAGATATTAATGCACTTATGGAGGTTAATTTTGCCTAACAGTTATGGATTGAAACTAAGGAAATGCAACAGCTTGTACAGCATAGTTAGATCCTTGTGCATGCGTCTGACCTGAAGAGTTGTGATGTTGAGAGAACTTTCAATGTTAGAGTAAGTAGTTGATTTAGTCAACTGTTTGGTGATCTTTAAATGAAATAAATCTAAGGGATTTATGTTGAACTCTCTCAATAGCCTGAATAAGAACATTGTAAAGGGGGGGGGGCAGACACATGAACACTAATCCAAGTGATGCCTCACTAGTGTACAGTATAATAATTTAATGGAAGGGATATTAATAAAATCTTTATCAGTGTTTGATAAAACCCAGCATTTGAAGTGACTTTGAAATAGTCATCGATATGTACGGTATGATGTATGAATGATAAAGTGGAATCAAGAACAACACCTAAATATTTAACCTGAATTACAGACTCTAAAGGACAACCTTTATAGTATAGATCTGGTGGTGTTTCTACTAAGACTAAAGCCCATTAACTGGCACTTTTTAACGTTGAGTTCCATACCATTTACATATTTTACACCAGTGGCTCAAACGGTTCAAATTCGCTTGTAGGTCGTGGTGATCATAGATATTCATGATATTCATTCTATTCATTTATATTCAATAACAAACTTTTCATTTGTAAATACTAATCTATAAACTACTATAAAATTTATCAATCTATACCAGTCTGTCAAAAATAGTAAAAAAAATTACTTAACGGTTGGGACTGGGACAGCGAACCGAGTATATCTCTCTATACAGGGCGTCCAGAAACTCTACCGACAAACGAAGACAGGAGATTCCTCATATCATTTTAAGACATTTTAACTCAATTTATCTAGTCCAAAAATGCTTCCTAAGGGAGCTAGAGCTCTTTGAAGATGGCGTCTTGTAATTAGCTTTTCTTAAATACCTCCAGAACGCTTCTATTTAGAAAAACAAAAATTGGTACGCATATTTATCTTCCAGAGATAAATCGATTTCATCCATTGTGAATTTCTAGTACCGGTCATATTCGTCCGTTTTGGGTAGGGCAACGGTTATTTTATCGCATAACTTTTAAGCATTGCTGATACTGGATTATTAAATTGTGAGCTATTCTAGTACTAAAAGGTACTCTTGATTTAAGTCGATAGGACACACTGTTTTCTAGAAAAATCGATTTGAACATTTTTCGTTTTTTGAATTTGAAAAAAAAATTGAAAAACAATTAAAAAAAAACGGTGTATTTTACCAACTTAAAGCAAGAGTAACTTTTAGTACTAGAATACCTCATAATTTATTAATCAATTTATCAATCAATTAAAGTCAAAAGTTCTTAAAAATTAAAGACAAAAAAGTTATGCGATAAAATACCAGTTGACCTACCCAAAACTGACGCATATGACCGGTACTAGAAATTCGCAATTAATGAAATCGATTCATCTCTGGAAGATAAATAAACGTACAAGTTTTCGTTTTTCTAAATGGTTTTTTTTTGAAATTTTTTTTGAAAATTCAAAAAACGAAAAATTTTCAAATTGTTTTTTTTTTACTAGAAAACGGTGTGTCCTACCGACATAAAGCAGAAGTACCTTTTAGTACTAGAATACCTCACAATTTAATAATCCAGTGTCAAAAATTCTTAAAACTTATAGACATAAAAGTTATGCGATAAAATAACTGTTGCCCTACCCAAAACGGACGCCTATGACCGGTACAAGAAATTCACAATAATGTAATCGATTAATCTCTGGAAGATAATTTTTCGTACCAATTTTCATTTTTCTAAATAAGAGCGTTCTGGAATTATTTAAGAAAAACTAATTATAAGACGCCATCTTCAAAGAGCTCTAGCTCCCTTAGGAAGCATTTTCGGACTAGATGAATTGGGTTAAATTGTATTAAATTTATCTGAGGAATCTCCTGTCTTCGTTTGTCGATAGAGTTTCTGGACACCCTGTATTTGTATCTACTGGTATGTAGATATTTGTACTATGCTTTAAAATCTAAAAATATACATTGATACGGTACCCCGTCAAAATAGCCCCGACATAATATCCCGCACACAAAATAGCTCCGACAAAATAGCCTGCAGACAAAATAGCCGCGGAATAATAGCCCGCCGACAAAATAGCCCCGACAAAAAAGCTCCCTTCAGAATTCATCATGAAATAATCCCTTGAAAATACATTTTTTCGGAAATGGTAATTATCCTCTATTCAGATGTTTATCTTAACCACATTAAATAAAAAAGTCCTTTCAGAGAACTCGAGTCCTGTCTTCTCTGCCTCTTGGAAGTCTGAACCTTTAATTTAAGCGAAAATCTATGTTTATTTGTGATATAAACATTTTTTTCTGTTTTCGGGCAACAGTAAAATGTATTTTAAATTAAATAAATTACATACATTCTTCATTTTTTGTCAAATAATTTAAATTAAAAAAAAGTTTTTGGACATCTTGTATAAATAATTATGTAATTGTTTATATTACTAAATAGAGAATTAAATAACCTTTCAAATGAGCTAGCACACGACCCCTATTCTTATTTAAAAAAAATCATCGATTACGTCATTACGCCCAGATGGATGACGTCACTAGTATGACATATATAACAGAATATCGTAATTTAAAAATAAAAATATGATCTATTTCAGGATTTTTCCTTAAAGTCGCGGGTTTACGAAATAACGAATTTATTCCTTCCATTTGCACCATACTGTACGTCTGAATTGCCGATATGAATGAGTCAGATTAAACTAAATTATTAGAAGAATTTTTTTACTGAGCAACAACATTTTTGTTTAATTTATTAATATTTTGTATTATGACAATGACGTCCGAAGTGGAAGTCGAAATGTTAATAAAATAATTTTTTTTTAAGTAAATTGTGGCTTATTTCCCGATTAGAATAGTAATTTAAAATAAATGGTACTCCGTTAAAAGGTAAAACTTTTTATTGGAGGTGTTTTCTAAGAGGCTCTTTTAGCCGGGGCTGTTTTGCCCGGGGCTATTTTGTGTGCGATCTATTTTGTTTGCGGGCTATTTTGTGTCCGGGCTATTTTGACGGGGCTCTTTTGACCGGGCTATTTTGACGGGTCACGCATTGATACAGCAATAAACTAAAGACTCCTTAAATGACTTACTATCGTCTTCCAACTCGTCTACCGGTAAATCGCTATCCAAAACTTCTTCCGTCACGGCGGTTTCAGCTGGAGGAGGAGTTTGCCCTTTGTTTAAAAAGGCCGTAGGAAGAAATACAGTCAGTTCAGGCAAATCACAGTAAAACTTTTGAGTTTCTATATCACACCATATATTTTCTAGATTACCGGCACCTTCTTCTAAATCAGTACCTGAGCCAGTTACGATCATGTTCTAAAAAAATAAAGTAATATTAAAAATATGGAAATGGTAATTGTTCGAGCCATTTTAATATCGAATTAATTTCAATTTTATGTTGTGTACACTCTGTATTTCAAGATCGTTAAATTAAGAACATCAATGCATTGAGTCATGAATATTATTTGCTTGATAACATAAACAGACATTTTCCCCACAAAAGACGACTCGGCCATTGTACTTATATATTTTTTTAGACAATGTGTCAGAGGATATTGCTTTAACACGTTCGCACCTGACTACCACTATACTGGTAGTTCGAGTTTTCCGTAATATGCTGACTACCATTTTACTGGCTCACAGTTCTACTAAATTCAATGCTTTATACACGCAGACAATGCTGTATATTCACGCAGACCAGGAGTAACGGAACGAGATGTAGACGCCTTATATGTATGTAGTCTCTAATATTGTAATCTTTGCCAGTATACTGGTAGTTCGTTCCTAAACAACATTATCGACACATTTAGAGCACGTGATAATTTTAAAGTTATATGGTGATATTGGTGAATTTTATTGATGAAATATGGATAATACAAATATTCCAGGGTAAGAAATATTAAATTAAATATTACTCGGTACCAATAAAAACACTGCGGTGGTATAGAAAATTGTTTTTCCATCTATTAGACATATGTATTTGGAACAGCTTTTACATCTACAAGAGAGCATCGAATAAGAAAACTTCTTTTCTGCAATTTCGTGAGAGCATAGTAATGGACCTTATCGACAATAACAAGGCTATTCAAGTACAAACAACTACAAACGATATGCATTACCCAGAACAAATTCCGGTCACGGAAAAAAATAAAAGTGGTATGTTAAACCCCAATCTCACGATGAGGTTGAAGCGCGTGTTAAAGCGAGCTTCAAGTTTTTACTAATTTCAACGTCCAACGTGGTTAGACCACACAATTACGACGACACTGATGGTACCCTCGGTTGCCCAGTTGAAGGGTCTTTGAAGTGTGTCACTGTACCGCCAACCGATGAAACAAGGCAAGCCACTCTACGCTCACCATAAATAAGGGATTTGTATTTGTTCAAGGATCGTAAATCACAATATTTTGAGAGAAATTTCTCTATTTCACGTTGCGTTTAATCTATTTCACGTTGGGTTGAATCCCGTCTTCAGTTTTTATCTTTTTCTGTTATATTTTTCTATTTCACTCAGAATGTAGCGCCACGTTCCGTCAGTTTTCCACTTTACGGTGCCGATATTGTACTAAGCAAAATGCCCGAAAAAGGTCGCGTTATTATTGTCCCAGCTATAGAAATATGCTTTATTGTCACTGAAAATTATACAATTTTATGGACAAAGCTTAACATAGATTCACGAAAAAGATATACATAACAATAACAAATACAATTTTATAAAATTAGATAAATCGTCAATAAAAAAATATAAACAATTTAAAAAAGTGAAGTAAAAAACAAAAACCAATATATTGCAAAATTACTATAAATTGCAAAATTTAACATACAACATAATATAATAAAACACAAACAAAGGAACTAATAAGTTTAAGCTGCTGTATGTGACACCCAAATATATATAAATACACTTTTGTTACTTGTACATTACTGTGATTTCTTAGTTAGTCATTAAGAAACTCTTCTACTGAATAATATGGTCTTTTAGATAAATGAGCTTTTGTCATTTTACGGAACTTGAGAAAGGATGTTGCAGATTTGAGTTGTAAAGGGAGATGGTTGTATAGTTTTTTTGCGGAATATAGTATAGATTTCTTTACTAACTCAGAAGACGGGATCGGTAAATAGACATCAAAAGTTGAATTTCTGGTGGAGTAGTCATGATGAGGCCTTGCTGGAAAGACATGCATGTCTTTCATAGACATAGCTGCCCCTACTCACCAGGACTATGCATAGTTCCTTGCTACAAACTGTTCGTTACACAAGTCAATCAATAAATTTATTTCTTATAGTTATTTAGAATGATAATTATGTTTCTTTTGCAATAAAAAAAAATAATAAAATTGATGAGACCAATTTTTTCCCAATTATACAGCGAATATTGTTGTTAATTTTGTCTAGATTAGCCTGCCAGTATTCGTGGTGTGCAAGTACTTGGAAGGGATCCGCGAAACGATCGTGCGCGAATAGCGGAGAAAAATTGCAACTTTCTTAAATTATTCATCTTGTCAATTGAAATTGTCAAATTGACGTACATTTCATACCTATTGTCATTTAAGAAGAAAAATTATATATTGCTGCACAATATTGATATGATATGCAATTATTATATAAAGGTAAATTTAATTAATTGTATTTTGCTTGCAGTGCAGCATTTTAATAACTAATTTTATTTACTACATACAATTATTTACGCTTTAGTAACATAACCTAAATCTTATTTTTTCTTCTTATTATTTTTTTTGGCCTTGACAATTATCCAGTAACCAGGACCATATAATTGGCCAATATAATTAAAAAACTGGAATATCTAGGCCACATAATGAGAGGAGAAAGGTACTCTCTGCTAAGACTCATCATCCAAGGAAAAATCTCGGGAAAGAGAAATGTGGGACGTAGGAGGATTTCCTGGTTGCGAAATTTACGAGAGTGGTATGGGTGCAGTTCAATACAGTTGTTCAGAGCTGCAGCCAACAAAGTTAAGATTGCTGTGATGGTAGCCAACCTCAGATAGGAGACGGTACTGCAAGAAGAAGAATTAAAAGTGCGAATAAAAGTGCAGAGCGTAGAAACCAGGTGTCGCTTTTCCGAACTTGCACGGTCCCAATACTGGTATTCAGTATATAGTTAAAAACGTACATCTATATCCTGACTACCAGTATACTGACAGGCTAAGTAAATAAAAAAAATGTTTAAATATCTATATACTAATCCATGTGTCCGAGTTTTAATCCAATATTCCTGTTTTTTCCCTAAAAACCCATATCCGTTTCTGCGGGGTTAGGTGCGATAGTTAATAGGTTAGGTGCGAACGTGTTAAATATTTAGGTTTTGCTAGTAAACAGAACCAAGCCATATATCGATGTGACAATATACTGTGCCGCGAGCCGGGAGTAACACTGAAATGGCAGCTAATCTGGAAAGCTCAACATAGGTGGCGCTTGCGTAGTTGGAGGCCACGTCAACTATTTAAATCAATTTATTGCTAAGTAAATATTGCATATTTGTTTCGCTGTGTGAATTTAATTTGAAAAAATAAAAAGCTTCAATGTTGTGCTGTGCCTTTGTGCTCATCGAAAACATCAGGGCACAGGTTTCCCAAAGATATTCTGATGAGAAAAAGTGGATTGTAGCAAAAAGAAGGGAAAGACATGTGCCGACAATAAATGCATGTATGTGCAATAAACATTTTTTTTGTAAGCATTTATTAACAATCAGAATTACATATTCTATGAGTTAATTTGATAAGTACAATAACATATATCAACTATAGTATTGTACACTAATATGGCATTATGAGGTACATCACCCAGCGGTTTCACCTCAGTTTCAGCGAAGACCTATGGGCCATAATCTTCGCAATCTTCTGTTGTTTAGTGGCTGCAGTAGTGGTAATATTAATTGGTTGGGGTGGCCTTCCAATTTCTCGTGGTGTCTGTTGGCTCTTTCTTGAATTACTGTGCTGACTAACGGGATGTTTAGATCTCTATGAAGGGTTTGGTTGGAAATGTACCACGGGGCATTTGTGATGGTACGTAGAATTTTTGATTGAGTTCTTTGGATAATTTTTGTATTTGACTTGCTGGCACAACTCCATAGTTCTAAACCGTACGTCCATATAGGTTTGATGACTGTTTTATAAATGAGCAGTTTATTCTCAACTGAGAGTCGAGATTATCGAAGTATAAGCCAATTAATTTCTTTCACTCTCAATTCAATTTGTCTCTTCTTCTTTAAAATGTGTTGTTTCCAGTTTAATTTAGAATCAAAATGAAGCCCCATTGAATGAAGCCACATTGGGGTATGTTGACCTGATTAAGGCTAATATTTGGGCATTGGTCTTTCCTTAGTGTGAAAGTTATATGTGTTGACTTAGTTTCATTAGCTTTTATCTTCCATTTCTTTAACCACTGTCCAATTTGGTCTAGGTGTTCTTGAAGTTTTAATACTGCAGCTGTTGGATCCTCTTCAGTTGCAAATATTGCTGTGTCATCAGCGAAAGTTGAAACATTTTGTTGAAACAGATTACGTATTGCTCCTGGATTCGACTGTAAAAATGGAATACTTTACTATAAAACTCAGATCAACATAGACATTTTTATTTTGGTCTGAGCTATAGAGATAGACCTGGATCCCGCGTAAGAAAGAAAAGTTGATTAATAGCAAGCTGAAAATTTGTTAATAGCTTAACGGTGTCTAGTCGGACAAACTTTGATGCACGGGAACACTGGAACAGGGGAAGTTTTAACTGTGGAGCATGATAAACGTGTCGTCCTCACAAGTTTATGATTGTGAAAAATAGCAAGTTGTTTTTAAGTTTATTCGATAGCCAACGTTATGTAATATATGCGAAAATGTTTGTCCGACAAAAATGTTGGGCATTTTAACGAGTCCGACACGTAGAACATGTCACATCACAGGAATTATGTTGGTGATGAATAGCAGTCTGATTTTTGCATGAGAGTTTAATGAAAGGTTAAAAAAGCAATTGGAAGTTCTGTCCGACAAAATTAATGGGAAGTTTTCGTAGTCGGACATTCTAAACAGGTAAGATATAGACAAAAATGCTGGTGATAAATAGCTTTCCGACAAAGACGAAATTTAATTAAGTAAATTATTCCTTACCAAGAATGACTGTTGTCGGAAAAAAATAAGGGGTAGATTTTGTAGTCGGACAATTTAAAAAAATAATTTTTGAAATTTCAATAAGGGGTGATTATTCTATGTCAAAAGTACCTGCGATCAATTACAATCGATATCTTTCGATTTATGTCAACATCATTTAGATACCTAACTGTAATACATTTATAATAGTAGATCAGGCAAATTATATTATGGATTGAGTGGTCTAGCTACCTTTGTCTGCCACATGCGCGGGATCGCTTGGTTAAAAGAGATAGATAGACCACCTATCGACTTTTTGCACTGTATTCCCTGTCTATCCTTTTGTCTATGAATACATTTCCATTTAAGAAAAACTGTCACTTTTGACAATAATTCATAATAAATTGCAATCGTAACTTCAAATTTAAACTAATCGATTTATTTTGGCAGCAAATTATTTTTTGCCATGTGACATATTAATTACATTATTATTTTATTTGTAGAAAGTTGAGAAAAATTACGTTATACAATTTTAGTAATAATTTATTTAGGTACCCTTTTTCAATCAAGCAAAGCATTATAGCACGAAGAATGATATTCAATAGAACTTTCACAATTATCTGGCAACTGAACCTCATTGAATTGATGACCAAGTATTTTACTAATTTTGTAAAATGTTCGAAAATTACTCAAAAATGTTCCGTTGAATGGTTTCACTTTTGATTTGGCGACTTAAAATTTAAACTGTTGACACTCAAAAATAGACACAAAAACACTCCATAGTTAATATAAATTTTAATTTCCAACACACGTGGCAAACAGAAACTCAGAGACCATGTACTTTCAAATAATACTTTGTATAGCACAAAGTGTCACACTGACAAATGCAGCCTTCCAATACATACTTCTAAGCATAATGTGTCATATTTACGTCTATTCTTATAAGCACCGAAGTTTTAGACTCTTCACATTTTTCAATGTCGTTTACAGGGTTAAGATTTGAGTATGGAAAAAAATGTATACAACGTTTTTTGTAGGAAATTTTCCGTACTTTCTGATGCGCCTAATTAGAAAACCCTAAGAGATTGCTTTCACATGTTCTTTGATATTTTTTATTGTCATTTTGAGAACATCTAGAACAAACTCACCCAAAAAAATAATTGTTTTGCAATATATACATGCATTGATACTTACCTCACTGTTTTTGGAGTGTGCATGTATATATATATGCACATGCAAATATGTGAATATAAATAATAATATACAACTAAAATAGCTTTATCAATATGTGACTAAGTCATTCTGAAAAAATGTTTTTTATTTATTTCCTTCGATTTGCCCAAACTTTTTGTCCGACATATAACTTTTTGCGTTACAAAATATAATTTGTACATAAACAAATCAAAATTAGCTTGCTATTTATCACCAATATTTTTGTCTATATCTTACATGTTTAGAATATCCGACTAGGAAAATTTCCCATTCATTTTGTCCGACAGAACTTCCAATTGCTTTTTTAACCTTTCATTAAACTCTCATGCAAAAATCAGACTGCTATTCATCACCAACATAGTTCCTGTGATGTGACATGTTCTAAGTGTCGGACTCGTTAAAATGCCCAACCTTTTTGTCGGACAAACATTTTTTCATATATTATATAACGTTGGCTATTGAATAAACTTAAAAACAACTTGCTATTTTTCACCATCATAAACTTGTCAGGACGACACGTTTATCATGCTCCACCGTTAAAACTTCCCCTGTTTCAGTGTTCCCGTGCATCAATGTTTGTCCGACTAGACACCGTTAAGCTATTAACAAATTTTCAGCTTGCTATTAATCAACTTTTTTTTCTTACGCGGGATCCAGGTCTAAGATAAAACCTTAACCCATTAGCGCCCGGCGTCCTCGTTTGAGGACGGTTTGTTTAGGTGGGGATAAAACAATTTTTGTGTGAATATTTTGTGATTGCCTACCTCAGTGGTTTAGTAGAAGCATTACCGTAGGCATAAGTGTATGTATTCATGCTTTATTTTTATTTGACGAAATACTAGCCCAAGGCGAAAAGTACGATTTTTAACTTTACTGAATTTTACATCGGTGTGTATAAGTTTTTTTGTATACAAAGGTGAGTTCTAAAAATTTGTATTTTTTATTAGGTTAGATCTACAACTTGCACAAAAAAAATACAAAAATGAGTACCCAGTAAAAAAAAATGTTAAAAACATTATAAGATTATTATGCGTCCTCAAATGAGGACGCTGAGCAAATTCATATATTTTGTGTAAATAGTCTACATTGTCATTTTTAGTAACTAATTATTTTCTTCGATTCTAGGATGAGACATACATATTTATTAGAGAAAACCGAACTGCAAAGTGTCCTACCAAACAATAAAAATACCTAGAACAGAAGCCTTGAGGTGCCTATGACTGGTGCTTTGACAACAACAATACAATAAATGTGTTTCTGTTGGAACCAATTATGATACGGTTTTTCTCACCAACCAAGTTCAACAATGGAGTAAAAAGGAAAAAAAAAGAAAGTACAAGTTTCCCAACTATTCGCTATTTCCAATATATGGGTGGCGTGGATCACCATGACTGGTTTTAAGAAAAACACCATATGTCTGTAAGAGGAAAAAAATGGTATTGGTGTCTTATTACACAAATGATAGATATGTCTATCCTAAATGGGTGCGTGCTATACAACATGATGCACGGAAAAATATATCCATCAAAGAATTTAGGCGACAAGTAGCTTATTCATATCTAAAAATTGGACATGACGTAAGAATAAGCAAAGGTCGTCCATTTAGTCTTCCAAGTACATTAAGAAGCAATATTTCTGAAGACATTAGATATGATAATAAAAACCACATTGTAGCAAAACGGGAAAAACAACGAATATGTCAAAATCGAAACTGTACGTCAAAACCGCGAACATATTGCCAGAAATGTAATGTAACGTTTTGCGTGTCGATTTGTTTTGAACAATTTCATAAAAAAAATAGGATTTATATAAACATTTTTTAACTCCGTAGTATATAATATGAACATAATTTGAAAAACTACTAAATAGATTTATTTTGCCAAACTAAAATTTATCTTTAATTTCATAGTAATTGAGCCCAGCGTCCTCAAATGAGGACAGTTGCTTTTTCAAAAATTTGAAGACAAAAAACAAAAACTATGTTAGGACATCATTTTGTACCTCAAAATATATTAAAAACAAAAAATTACGTTAAAAATGCAAAAAAAAATAATTTGGGCGTTAATGGGTTAAGACGATGATTAATATAGTTTACTTTTCGATAAGGGTCAGTTTTTTTCAGTAACTCTCGCATTCCTTCTCCTCAATTCGTTTTCCAATGCACAAACATTCCAAAATCCTTATTTTTCTACAACAATTTATTATTTATTAAATCATAAACAAAAACACCACATACAAACTTCACGAAATGTCAAAACGTTGACCCCAACTACACTAGCGCCGCCAAGCGGGAACAACGGCGTACACAGCTGCCATTAGATGTCGTAGATGATACACCAGTAGTGAAGGTTGACATTCCTTGCCGTGGTGAACTCAATATATTTTATTTTATTTAGGTTATGTTGACAGATCCACTAGAAATAGCTTGTTTTCGTTAATAATTTTTATGCAGCCTTTTATACTTTAATTTTGAAGCTGACAATTTAGATAAATACAGGTTTTTTTGATAAAGAAACTTTTATTTACTTTCTAACCAGGGGTAGTTGTGGATAACGGGTAGTTCTGTTTCAATGCCCCAACAGTAATATCTAGATATCTGAAATTATGCTGAGGAGCCATATAATATATGCAACGTTAACGGGGCCAGTTAAAATTTTTAGTGGTTGTATGTAAATTAGAGATTCTTCGTTTTCTGCAATCTAAAGTACATTCTGGCACTTACACACTTGAGTCTTCTATAAGGACATGCACTGTATAGGTAATACTTAAAGGAAAATACTCTAAAACGCATATCTAGCTTTTTCAAAAACCACATAGATTATCTCAAGAGATGTTAGTACAAAGATATTAATGGACACATGGGAACCATTATTTGGAGATCAGGTGTGTAAAAGAAAAAGCATCCTTCCTTTCAGAGGGTGTCGAAATTATTTTATAGTCATGAACTTCAGTTCACCAAGTTTAGCTACTAACATGCAATATTTTCCAGTGAAGACTACATAATGACGCGTCCTTCAAACAGTTCAAAAATGCAAGCAAGAATAACTAGGTGATGTAATGCAAAATGAAAACAGACATGAAGTGTTAAAACTACTAATTCAAGCAAAAATACTTGGCAGGACTCCTTTAAAAAGAAAAATTTCCTGGTTAAAGAACCTGAGAACATATCAAATACTACAGAGCTTCTCCATACTGCTGGCAATCAAGTACGAACATCTATGAAGGTAGTCCATATTTGAGCATGAATCAGCATTTACAGAGGAAGAATATAAAATGGTCCTTTTATCCAAAATATCGGACATTCAAAATGATGGTCAAAATGGTTTATATTTGCCTAACTATTCATTTTAAAATACAATTATTTAGGGCCAGCCTGAGGATCGATGACTGCCCGCCCTCTCACTCCTCACTTGGTAGACACAAAAATTGGCTGCCTTCTAAATTTTGCCGCCCCTAAAAATTAGGTGCTCTGGGCAGCCACGTTGTTCACCCACCCCTGGGGCCGGCCTTGTCATTATTTTTACTACTTACTTCATCCCCCTTTGGCAAGTTTTGTGTTCTTAATGTAGGCATATCTTCATCTAATATATCTGAATAATTTTGAGTATTAGCTAACAACTTTTCATATGCAGATTGCAATTGTTCAAGTTTTTCCTTCCTTTCTTGACTCAACTCCCCTTTGGTCTGAAGTATTCTCATATTTTGTCTCTCAAAATTTTGCATTTCGATGTGATCCTTTACCAAATGTTTACAAAGTGAAACGTAGTAGTCTTTTAGTAAAGCTCTAACGTTTTGCTGCTTCTCAGAAGGTAAAAAGGTACTTTTTGGTATTTCCATGTTGTATTTTGTAGAAAATTCTTTCATCTTTCGAGGTACAAGTCCTAAAAAATAGCAAACATTAGAAAGTACATAATATTGTTAACCAATAAATGGTCCAAAGAGTAAAAAATATAATTAGATACTTATATTTAAATTTTAGAAACACATCTTTGATGAGGTCTTATTGCAATCTGTTACCAAAATATGAAGAAGCCTCAAACACAACAAAACAACAATAGGAATAAAATCATATGAAATAATAACTAGTTATGGTAGTGGCCATAACTCATTGGCTAGGTACTGGCTTACAAAACTAGAAGATCCAGGTTGAATACTGGCATTCACTAGCAATTTTTTAATTTCTAATTCAACTCGAACAAATAAAGCCATCTGTCCTGGCTACGTAAGTTATTGCTAACACTAAAACCTGAGCCAGAAGGCTCAGGTTTTGAATTTTACAAATTTCTTCGAATTTTGCACTCAAGGATGTAACCAAAAATAAAAGAATAACTTAGTGACGCACAGTTTGAGTTCCACAATAATCTTGGAACCAGAGAAGCACTATTTAGTATTCACGTTATGGTAAGATGCAGAGATGTCAGCCATCCAGTTTAGAATATGTGTTTTGACTTACCGAAACATACTGAAATGATAGCAATTCTTCAGCAGATAAATTCTGATGATAAGGACATATTATGTATCATTAAAAATTTTTAATGGCATCAACATGCAAACATCAGGATTGGCAGGCATAATTATGAAGAGATTCAAATATGAAGAAGTAAAACAGGGCTGCATTTTGTCTCCACTAACATTTAACAACTATTATGAGTTCATTTTCAATAAAATTGGATAATGTTCAATATGGTATCAAAATTGATAACTATTGGAGGTACATGTAACACCACTTCTCAAAAACAAGCCTTTGAAATCAAAGTGTAATGGATAATCCTATGGATAAGTTAAGGTGGATAGATATAGTTTGTAAAGAGTTGTGTTGCAGCAGATCAGAAAAGATATGGAAGTGGTCTAAACAGTTAAAAATCACAAACTGGTGTATTTTGGACATGTTTTGTGCCACTCAGACAGGTATAATATACTTCATTAAATAATATAAGGCAAGCTAGACAGAACAAGAGGGATAGGCTGAAGAAGAATTGCATGGCTTATAAACTTATGGGAATGGTTTAAATATCTTCTTTCTGAACTGACATGAACAAAATTAGTATAATAGCCAATTCATAATAATCGAGCATGGCACAGGAAGAAGAAAAGTACAGTGGAACCTCGATAAGTCGGATTAATCGGGTTGGCCACCGATGCAGGATATCAAAAATCTGGATTAGCGGGAGAATATGGTAAAAATTAATAAAATATGCTATGTATACTTGCAGATAAACTCCATTATAATTGCAAAAACATGAAATATATATGCACAGTAATCTAAATAATGTACAGTCCATCAAATCGACACCCCCATCGAACAAGGTTGTAACTCATTTTTCACGATTTTACAGGAGAGGCAAAAAACGAAAACATGAATTTTTAAAAATTTGCAGCAAAATGATTAGACTCTTTTACACTAATGTGATATGATATTTATAACATAATAAGAGATTACTGTGAGATGTATGCTTTGTAATTTTATTAGCTATTGAAAATCTTGAGTTTGATTGAGATTAAACATAAGTATTCGTAGAAAAAGGTTGTAACTCGCCTAACAACCATTTTACACTCTCTGTGTTAATTATTTTTCCCGTTTAACTATAAAAAGGTTGTAGGTTTTGAGTTATTTGCAATGTAGCTAGGAGAAAATTAGTTTTTATTTAAACAAAATATCAACTCACAGTTTACCTAGTTTTATACCAATGTAGGATTAATAGGACTTTGACATTTAAAATTTCTTTAAAATGAATACGTACTTTATACGTACTGCTTATAAAGGTTAAATATAAACTTACGTCGGTCGTCTTGCGGTCAACTTAAGTCCAAAAATATTGTCCACACTCTTGCGAGAACGTTTTGAGACTCAAAATCAACGACAACGAAAGCTTTGAATTATTAGTTAGGCTAACTTTTGGATAATCCGAACTTTTCGGAATCCGAACAGGCTCTCCCCCCAATTAGTTCGGATTTGCAGGGTTCTACTGTACTTCAAAATTAACATGTGTGTCCTTAAATAGGCTAAAACTTAGAATTTGCTTCCGATTTATTTCAGTTACGGATTTAGGCTTGCCCGATGCTTTGGCATACTGTATCATGGTTATCCATTGGTGTGGAGCATATACGACTTAATGATTTTTCTGCTTTTCTATAAGGGCATGTATTGAATCACCCTTGTTTTGTGAATGTGCTATTTCAAAAAATACATGCGTAATGTTAATATTAAACTTTTTCACTACATAGAAGTATGTAGCAAACGCATACTTATTTTGTCCACCGCAACTATCAAAAAGGAAAAAAAGTCTGTAAATCCTTTTTTACTTTTATTTCAATAAATTGACTTATGAGATGCACCATTTTGAATACTTTATATATTAAACATGCATGCAACAAAGTTGTAACTCATTTAAAAACCTTGTTAATCGTCAAGTATAAAGAAAGTAAATATTTAACATAGGGAGTATCCGGTGTTACTGCCTTTTTCAGGCTAAAATGGCACATGTAAGTTAAAGTACAACTTTTTCCAATGGAGTATTAGCCAAACTATTGAGAATTAAGCTATGTTGTTTATATTGACATGTGCGCAATTTTTTGCTGAATTCGCCTGTATTGAAATCTGAAAAAAGGTCTAACTTGAGTTAGACCTTGTACAATGGGGGCGTCGAAATACTGATACAATATCGATTCTCATACACATTACTATATTACATACGCTTTTATTGCTTAAATGTTTTTCTGATGAAAATCGGTCCGGGTTAGCCAGACTTCCGGGTCAACGGAGGCCAACTTATCGGGGTTCCACTGTATGTACATTTTGATGCCAATAAACTTATTAATCAAATAAAAACATACCTGCATAATCATCTCCACAATGTCTACAAAAGCTCAAAATAATAGCAATATTGAAATGTTCCTCTTTATCCATGTTAATCAAAGTTGTTAAAACCGAGCCCAGTAGTGATAGAGCATTCTTATTTGAAAATATTCCTGCTTGTAACAGATCAGCATAAAATCTTAGATCGACACGTAATTTACTGGGGTTGGGAATTTTGTCTCCAACCTTAATAGTTAAAATTTTCTGCCAGTTCTCGAAAAGATGTTGTGAAAAATCTGCATAGGTTTGGTGTAAAACACTACATAGCTTTACTGCAGCTGGAGCATCACTCATTTTAAGTTTTGAGTCAACTATTGCTGCTGCAATCTCTGATATGTATTTAGATAAATTCAAACCAGCCATATCCTTAAGGTAGCCTTCTACACATGAGGAAGAAAAGTTTTTAATTTTTTTAACAAATGCTGTATTTTTCTTTAAACTTGAATCTAGTTTACTAAAAGATGAGTCACTAGGTCTGTTGCTAGAGGCATTTGTGTTTTTAGCTCTTAGTTCTTTCTTCTGAGCAAGTTTTTCTTGGATCTCTTGAATAAATGTTAATAGAACAGCTCTTTCACTTTCAGCTAAATCTGAATTTGATCCCATAACTTGTTCTGGGTCATCTTCAGTATTCTCATTAATAGTCATTTTAAATAGGTTCTTGTATTATTTCTCTGCAATATAACTTATTTTATTTATTTTTATGTTCCTTATTTGACAGTAAATTGTAAATCAGTAAATACTACAAAAATACAAGATTACTATGTGACACATGACAGATTTGACAATTTATGAATTTAAAAAACAATACAGTGGTGCCACGCTTCTTTATTTAGGTATGTTTTAAAAACTAAATTTCTATTTATTAACTTTTTGATTACCTCCTCTGTACTCTGTGGCTCAGTGGTGTGGTAAGAGCACCTACCTTTGGATCGAAAGGTCCGAATGGTCATGAGTTTGAATCTCACCAGGGTCAGGAATTTTTCGTTTATTATAAATTAATAAATGAAAATGGTTTCTGTCCTTGTGTGGTCGGTACTCATCGGATGGACCGCAGACGTTCGGATACAATTAGCGTCTCTTTGCAAAGACAATGGCGTCGACTTTGCAAAGTAACAAGACACTTACTCAACACACACACTACACACTACTCCACTGAGTTAGTGATAAGCTATAGTCTAAAAAATCATTATGAAATTGACTGGCCAGTTGGTTGTAAAAACCAGTGCCAATAAAACACAAAACACACAAACAAACACAACTTTTTGATTCAGAAATTCTTAACCAATATTAAACATAATAAGTTTATGGAACTACATTATCTACATAATGGAACTAGGTACATTATCTACAGTATTAAGTTTTGATTATCAGCTCTCAGCTCCAAAATACCTAAAAAAATGTGCTCTTTCGATTTAGTAAAAATTTGGAGATCTACTGATGCACACATAACTGCGGCATCAGCGTAACGAAGCTGTCATTTACAACTTCACCTCGAGTAAATCTCTTCTTCTTGCGGAACCCGATTAGCGGTCTATATTATACATAACTACACAGTTCACGCTCATGTTATCAAAGCTACTAAAATTTATTAAAAATTATTAAAATTATTATGTATGGGCCTGGTCCTCATTTCACGTAAGACTCGTAAAATGCAAAAAGCCAAGAACTAATCTCGGATATAAGGACGGATTAAACGGTAAACGACATAATGCAAATGAAACGGATAATGAATTTTGCCACATTTAATACATGAAGTTGCACAGGAAAGTTAATAGAAATTGCCCAGGAATTAAATGAAAATAACTTTCAAATAATCACGTTAACTAACAGAGACTAAAAAAGAGGATACGGTATCGCAACAATAATTGTTTGCCAATTTAGCAATTATATATACTTGGTGTGCCTAATAAAAATGCCTTAAAAATAAAAATTAAACCTTCACCAACATAAACTAACAATCTTTGGAATCTATGGAATCAAACGATAAAAAAATTAACAAAATTGACAAAATAAACCATGAGCTGATAAAAGTAGGAAACAACAGGGAAATAATAATATTAGGAGATCTGTTTCTGGGCAACGTTTTTTTATTTAACAACTTTATAGTAACTGAATTTATTTGCGGTTAAATTTAAAAAATGCATATAAAAGCTGCACTCTTCACCTTTAAAACGCATTTTTAATTTTGTCAACAGGATAAAAACATTGAATTTTTACCGTCGAGTTGATATAATACTTATTCCCAGATAGCACAAGTACGTTTTATGGACATCCAATGGACGTACATCTGTGTACATTGGAACGTCCAATGGACGTCCGGCTAAGGTACAATGGACATCCGATGGACGTCCAACGAATGTCCAGAGTTCACAAAATTGGACGTCCATAGAACGTCCGCTACAAACGTACATTGTACGTTGTATTGGAGCTTTCAGTGTACACCTTATGTACATTCAATGTACGTCTTATGGACATTTGTAGGGCACTTTTCAGAAAGCAATCTAGTATCCATAATTTTGTGAATACATAGCAAAAAGCCTTTATAGGAAATAGTTCCTTATAATACTAAACTTATACTTAAAAATATTACACAAAAGACCTTTTTTATTTCTCTTTACTATAACTTCATTATAATATATACTTTATTATAGGAACTAGGAACTTCATTAATGCACGACTGCACTTGCACGATAAACAGAAAACACATATATATTAGGGATGCTCGATATACATCGATGTATCGAAAAACATCGATATTTACCATTCGATGCATCGAATCAATCCGATATATCAGATACAGTGAATATTTATGATATATCGATGTATTTTATTCGATGCATCGAATAAACTGGTCAAATTTAAGTCGTCTTTTCCATCCAATCCTCTCTTTGTTTCATTCTGTTTTAGCTCAAATGCAGAGTTGTTTTAGTCTTGCCATTAATAATGCCATTATGCCATTAACTCCGTCCTCTTCTCTCATTTTTACAACTTTAAACCAGTTTTGGTTCAACATGGCGGCTGCGCATGCGCATGTCACATGATAATTGACACGCGCATGCGCATTTCATGTTTTATCGATGCATCGAAAACATCGATGTCTTAATTCGATGTATCGAAAAACATCGATGCAAGCTTTCCGATTGATCCATCGCAAAAAACATCGATGTATATTTGAAATGAACACCCCTAATATATATCACAGGATGTATTTTCATAAAGACGAGATTAAAAGAGGTTTAATCTCTGTTCTGTTTCTGTTCCAAACTATTTTTAGAGTCAGTACCGTTGTTGTATATTACAAGCGCGTTTGCCATTCTGTGAATTATCATAAATAAGCCATCCTTCAGTATTCCACAACAATTAACAGCGATAATCCCCTAAAAGTACCTGATATACTACCTTTCACGACCGATAGCGCGAAGAGCGACAACGTTGTCAAGAAGATTCTCATTTAGTTTGTATTGGGACTTAATATAATAGTCGCGTTTTGTGTAAAATATCCATGGACCACAAATGGATGTCCAATGTACGTTGAAATCAAACGTCCAATGGACGTCCCGTAATGTACGTACATAGTACGTCCAGTTTTGGTCCATGGACGTTTGGACTTTAAATGTACGTTATATGGACGTACATCGGACGTTGTGTGCTATATGGGTTTATGTATTAAGAGCGAAAAGTGATACGCATTTATTGCTTGAGAGTAAGAGATACTTATGATACTTAAGAGATAATAATGTCACTTTTTGCTTGTAATACATACAACATTTTTTCTACAATCACTTAGATAATAAAAAGAAACTACTTTTAAATCATTAGTCCTGTCGCCAGGGGGGGTACAACGGCCTCCTGTATTCAGATGGACTTACCCAAGTTTTTTTTATGTATTTTGACCCGTAGAATACGAATTTTTTGGGTAACAGTTGATCCGGATGTCGATAAGATTGTTATAAACAAAGAAGTTGAGGATTTACATAATAGCGATTTCTCGCAAAACAAGACATGTTTTTGTATTTTTTGGGCCATTCTAACCAAAAAGTGTTCCTACAAAGTTTTTCGTAGGATGCATGTTTTCGAGATAAACGCGGTGGAACTTTCAAAAAATCGAAAAATTGCAATTTTTGTACCCGAATAACTTTTGATTAAAAAATAAAATAGCAATTCTGCTTACCGCATTTGAAAGTTCAAGTCAAAGTATATCGGTTTTAGTTATTTGCATTGCTAAAAATTTATTATTTTATTGTTAAACAAAAGTATAAACACCTAGTGCTGGAGTGATGTTTTCAATGATTTCTCATTTAAAATCGAACGAGTAGGTAGAGTAGGTACAAGTGCAAGCGAGGCTATTTCTACGTAGCATGCATGTAAACGCATGTATTAGGCACGGGAAACACTATGTGTTTATAGCTTTTTTTAGCAATAAACACATAAACTTTTAGCAATGTATATATTCGAAACCGATAGAATTTGACTTGAACTTTCAAATGCGGTAAGCAGAATTGCTATTTCATTTTTTAATCCAAAGTTATTCGAGTTCAAAAATTGCAATTTTTCGATTTTTTGAAAGTTCAACCGCGTTTATCTCGAAAACTATGCATCATACGAAAAAACTTGTAGGAACATTTTTTGGTTAGAATGGCCCAAAAAATACAAAAGCATGTTTTGTTTTGCGAGAAATCGCTGTTATGTAATTCCTCAACTTCTTTGTTTATAACAATCTTATCGACATCCGGATCAACTGTTACCCAAAAAATTCGTATTCTACGGGCCAAAATACATAATAAAAACTTGGGTAAGTCCATCTGAATACAGGAGGCCGTTGTACCCCCCCTGGCGACAGGACTACATTAACTTTTATGAGTTTGAATATTATTCAATTTGTTTGTATTGTATGAATGTATGGTTGCTACGGACGATGACGCTCGTTAATAAGTATGAATGTTGAATTTGTTTGTATTGTATGATGGTATGGTTGTTACGGACGACGCGCGCATTTTAAACTTTAACGCGCTAGAGCGATAAGGTGACGGTACTCAGTAAACGTCAACTTTTCGTTGCCATTGACAAGCGAAAAATCTTCTTTATCAAGTGATTGTAGAAAAATTTTATTTAAAAAAATAATTGTTACGCACGCGTAACTTACATTAACAATCGTCGGTCGCTTCAAGCTTTGTTTCTAACAGAACGATTCATTCTACATAAGAAATGTTGATAAGCATTTTTGTTCAAAATTATCTCAACTAGGGGAGAGTTGGATAAAACGGGATAGTCGGATAAAACGGGATACCTAGCCTAGAGACCCAACTAGTGGTGCTATCCATGATACCATGGTTTGACTCTATTTTTTTGATACTTTGTACTTTTAATTAAGTGCGCTGTTTTCTACATTATACTGCCTACATATATAAAAATATAATTTCGGTGACTATTACATTTAATTACGCAATCATTAACGAATATTCTCATGTGTAGTCTACCTAATTTTACTTTCACATTTAGGCAGCAGCCACTTTTGTTTTGAAAAATGTCTAAGTTGGACAAAACGGGACACTTATAAGTTGGATAAAATGGGATACAGTTTCTTATGTCCCGTTTTATCTACCTATTTATTTGTTGGCCTATTAATTTTTTAAATAGAGATATGAAGCGTTTTATCATACCGCAGAGAAGAACAACATATTTTTATGTGACCTTTGTTCTGATATACGTACCTAGTCCTAAATAAAAGGTCTTATTTCCCATTTTGCCATAAAGCATAAAAAACGCCTATTTTTAAGTTTCTGATTACTGAAGATATTATTCTTTCAAGAGTAAATTTTACTATACAGTTTAATGTCTACTTAATTTAGATATAAATTAAGTTTTAGATAATTTTATACAAAAAATTAAATATTATAAACCTATCAGGGTCGCCGCCAGAAAAAATTTTAGGGAAGGTCAAAATCTTTAATGCCCGGTTGCACCAACAGATCTTAAGCTTAAGTCGAGAATATCATAAGAATTAATATAATATAATTATAATATATTACATAAGTAATCCCATAATCTAATAACAGATATAATTGATAATAAGGTAAAAATCTAAAATTATGGTGCAACGTAAGTGATACTCAAGGAGGCCCTATTTATAACTAGAGCTTAGCTAAGCTGGACTTAAGATCTGTTGGTGCAACCAGGCATAAGTCGCTTTTCTATTCTAGAAATGAATGAAAGAACAAGAAAAATTTATATTTTAATAATCATATATAATACAAAAAAAGATTAATCGGTAAATAAAAACTGTAATCTCCTTCGATCTTGACCAAATTTATCAATAATATCGTAAGCTGTAATTATCCAGGGGGGCTCGATATACAGGGTGAGGCAAATAAAGGGCCTATTAGAAATATCTCGAGACCTAAAGGCAATAGAATCATGAAAATTGGAATAAAGGGGTTTTAAAGGATGATCTATTAAATGAAAATATTTTCATCTCTTTGCAACTTCCGGTTATACCGGAAGTTGCTTATAACTTCGTTTTTTTTTAAATGGGACACCCTGTATATTTTTACATTTTTGGATTCTCTTCGATGTCTTCTTTCTTAAAATATGAGGTTTTGTAATATTATACAGGGTATTTTAAAATATAATTACGTTTTTTTATTAATTTCGTAGCAACATTCACACCCTGTAGAATTGTAGTAGTTTGACATACATCTAAAACTCTACTTACGTTCAAATGATTTTTAATATACTCTACTATTGTTAAGAATCATTAGTATAGCTAAATTTTTAATTTTAGTATACAGGGTTGGTCGAAACTCGGAATGAGTATTTTCTGAGTTTTCTTAAATGGAACACCCTGTATTTTAGTATTGTAATGAAATGATATTTTATGGTACTTTTTTATTTCTTAAGCATTCCCTATACCTAACTGCTTTAATTTGTGCTTAATTGTTAATCGCACCAACAACCTTAACTAAGTAGGTAATTCGATAGCTAAACCATTATTGGTAATTTTAAGGACCAGTCTGGATTAATATGTATTTATTTCTGAAAAATTATTTGGGATTGAGTATTTTCACGGCCAACCTAATAAAATTTTACGTATTTTTTGTTGCAATTGATGTTTAGCTTGCATCACCAATAACTCACAAATTAAAGCAGTTAGGTATAGGGAATGCTTAAGAAATAAAAAAGTACTATAAAATATCATTTCATGCAATACAAAAATACAGGGTGTTCCATTTAAGAAAACTCAGAAAATACTCATTCCGAGTTTCGACCAACCCTGTATACTAAAATTAAAAATTTAGCTATACTAATGATTCTTAACAATAGTAGAGTATATTAAAAATCATTTGAACGTAAGTAGAGTTTTAGATGTCAAACTACTATAATTCTACAGGGTGTGAATACATATTGCTACGAAATTAATAAAAAAACGTAATTATCTTTTAAAATACCCTGTATAATATTACAAAACCTTATATTTTAAGAAAGAAGACATCGAAGAGAATCCAAAAATGTAAAAATATAAAGAGTGTCCCATTAAAAAAAAACGAAGTTATAAGCAACTTCCGGTATAAGGTATAACCGGAAGTTGCAAAGAAATGAAAATATTTTCATTTAATAGATCATCCTTCAAAACCCCTTTATTCCAATTTTCATGATTCTGTTGCCTTTAGTTCTCGAGATATTTCTAATAGGCCAGTTATCTGCCTCACCCTATATATGTACCACCAAGTTCCTTTTCAATTTTGTTATTATTTTAAAAAAATATTAGATAATATTGTATAGAAAATGTGTTTAAAATTGCTGACAAGAAATATGAATCAAGCCAAGGTTGTGTGTAGTACGATACATTTTTTGTCTCTAACGAACTGCCTCAGTCATCAAAAACTGCAATAAACAGTGGGCGGCGCGGTATGAATGAAAGTCACTTATCAGTATTCGCGGTGTGCAAGTACTTGGAAGGGGAAACGAGAAACGACCGTGCGCGAGTCGCGGAGAAATATTGCAACTATCTTAAATAATTCATATTGTCAATTGAAATTGTCAAATTGACGTATATTTCATACCTTCTGTCAATGAAGCAGAAAAAATATATATTGCTCCACAATATTGATATGATATGCAATTATTATATAAAGGTAAATTTAATTAATTTTATTTTGCTTGCAGTACTGCATTTTAATAACTAATTTTATTTACTACATACAATTGTTGACGTTTTCATAACATAACCTGAATCTTATTTTTTCTTCTTATTATTTTTTTGGACTTTGGCCTTGACAATTATCCAGTAACCAGGACTAATATAATTGGCCAATATAATTAAAAGTGCGAATTTTAGTATAGAGCGTAGAAATAGGGGTCGCTTTGCCGAACTTGCACGGTGGAATAACATTAAAAAAAAAACAATGATATTGTAATCTTGAATTTTTGGTAACTTTGGAAAGTTATAAATGATTTGTTTCATATTTTATGTTTCATTAATTTTTATCAAATAAATTTTAATCGATGAACTATTTGACCAATAGGCAAATGAATGAAGAAGTTATATTATATTTTACTATTTTTTACTTGTATAAGGAAATATGACACTTTTTAATTTCTTGTATTTTCTAAATTTTTTACTTAATTTATTTTCAGTTTTCTTAAAAATAAGACGACCGAGATCAGAATTACAAAAGGAAATACGAGCAAGAAAATACAAATTCTAATGAGTGGGAAAAGAATTTCATGTTTATTGACAATAACGGAAAATTATAAAGTTAGCAATTTACGTCGATATTATGAAATCAATCATCCTCAGTTTTCTAAAAGTCAGTATCCACCAACATAGGCGTAACCAGGGGGTTTGGGGGATATAATAACCTCCCCAGTTGGATGTACTTTGAGCTGTATCAGTGGCGTACTGGAACTTTTCAAGCGGCCCGGTGATTTTATAGAAAAGCGGCCTCCCATTCTTACTTTACCTTTTACTATCAGAATTTATTTTTATTTGTAACTTAATCGTATTGAAACAGCTTCTTGAATTTGAATTGATTTTTAATATTATATACTAATTTATTGATTTAATGTTATGTCCAACCTGTTCTCTGTGCTTCATGCAAATATTTCTATTAAGGTAACAGCTAACCAGACATGATGCGTCACAAGGTAACAATAAGTTATGGACTGATTTTTATTGTACCATAATATATGATTATATTTAATGACAAACTTTGAGTACTAGATGGCCCGCAGACCGTGTAAGTCCCGTGTATGTACATAGGTATATGTTTGAATTGAAGGAAATTGGAAAACCGTAAAAATATACTTGTACCTATGTGCGAAAAAATTTTTTTTCATACTCTTTAGCAATCAAAACACAAATAAGGTTCTATAAGCTAATTTGCTGCCTGCAGAGCAAAGGGCTCCTATTGGCTTGGAGAGGTCTTCTCAAGTGACAAAACCACTTTAACCGTTTTTTGGTCAGTTGGCCAGATTATTTTGAATCCCCATTGGCATGATGTTCTAATAGAGGTTGAAATAGGGGGTTACTGTGTGATTCTGGTCCTTCATGGTGCTTAGTGTTATATTTAGTGATCATGTCCTGTATGAACGGGAGTCTTCATGAAGCGTTAGGTTTGATACACACCAAGGTGCATCAGTTATCATTCGCAGTATTTTTGATTCTTCTTTAAATTATGGCTGTATTTGACTTGCTCGTACACATCCTTAGAGTTAGAATCCGTACGTCCGGATAGGTTTTATGACAGCTTTGTAGACAAAGACTTTATTTTCTAGGGTCATTTTCGATTTCCTACCTACTTAAAAATATGTTCTTTCCAATTGAGTTTTGAGTCAAGATGTACTCCTAGGTATTTGGTGCGGAGGATTAAAGAAGTTGGATATTATTAAGTGAAACTGGGGGACACTGGTCTCTTCTCAAGGTAAAAGTCAATTGGACTGATTTTGTTTCATTCATTTTAATTTTCCACCTGTTTGACCATGTCTCGATTTCATTCAGTTGTACCTGTTGAATGTTAGATGCTATAATTGTATTTTCGTTGACTGCAAGGATGACAGCATCATCTGCAAACGTACCAGTGATGCTTCCATTATTGTAGGGTAGATCTTCTGTGTATAGCAGGTATAAATTTGCTCCAAGAACACTGCATTGTGGGATACCAGATTTTATAGGAAAATTATTGGAATAACTTTTATTCACTCTTGTTCGGAATTTTCTCCTATTTAGACAGGATTTTAAGAGTTTCAGCTAGGTGATGGGAAGATATTTCTTGATTTTGAAAATCAGGCCTGTGTACCAAACCATGTCAAAGGCTTGACTAACATCTAGAAAGGCAGCTGTGCACGTGCAGTACGGTTTGCTTTCCACTGCAGAATTTATCGTGTGTACTATTCTATGAACCTGATGTATCGTTGAATGTTTTTTTCGAAAGCCAAATTGGTGGTTGGGTATCTATTCATCCGTGTTGGGGTCTGAGTTCATTTTTTGTAACAATAGTCTTTTAAGTCTTTTGGATACGATTGGTAGTAGGCTTACTGGCTTGTATGATGAAACCTCGTTTAGATTTTTTCCTGTTTTTGGGATTATTATTATTTCAGCGGTTATAAAGAGCTTTGGCCAGTAGTTTGAGCGTAGAATGACATTGAAGATGAGAGTTATTAGTGTGACTGCTTTATCTGGCAGTTCCTTTATCATCTTGGGTGTTATTTTATCTAGCTCAGGAGCTTTTCTAGTGTTTAAATATTGAATTTCTTGTTGCACCTTATTTTTGGTTAGTGGTCTATGTATGAAAATAAATATTATCTGTAACAATCAATAAGTCTTATTCATTTACTTAATCTGTTTTTACGATTAAAAAAAATTGATTATTTTTGAACTGTTTTGTTAATATCATTTGATTTTAAATGAAAAAAAAATTTGTTACATCTAAATTTTTTGCGAAAAAAACTTATTTGACCGGCCTCAAGAGGCCGAGGCCTCTCGGTGATTGCACCGATTTATTTATATGGCCAGCACGCCACTGAGCTGTATACGCTTAGGGAGCGTTCAAGTATTACGTAACGCAATTTTTGAGGATTTTTGACCCCCCCTCCCCCATGTAACGCACCGTAACGTTTTTCTGTACCCCCTCCCCCTACCTAAACGTTACGTAACACCCAAGTGGCCATTTTAACCTAAATGGAAAACGAGGTTGCGAAAAGTACCGGAAACTCGGTAAAAGAACTTTGTTATTATTTTAATGGCATTTGAGGTAATAATAAAAAATTACAATCATCATTCAGCCTTAAATGTCCACTGCTGAACATAGGCCTCCTCCCCTCGTTTCCAACCACGTCTATCCTGCGCCGCTCTCATCCAGTTTTTATTTAGCTTTATTAAGTCGTCAGTCCATCTTGTAGGCGGTCGACCGACGTTTCTCTTGTCTTCGCTTGACCTCCATCCCAATAACCTTTTTGTCCATCTCCCATCTGTCATTCTGGCAATGTGTCCTGTCCATCTCCACTTCAACCTGGCTAGCCTTTCGATGACGTCAGTCACCTTTGTTCTTCTCCTGATTTCTTCGTTTTTGATTTTGTCTTGCAGAGTTATTCCTAACATTGAGCGCTCCATTCTTCTCTGCGTTACTCTTAGTTTGGTAGCCGAGGCTTTAGTTAATAAGTGTTTCTGATCCGTACGTCAAGACTGGGAGGACGCACTGATCAAATACCTTACTCTTTAGGCATGTGGGCAACTCACTATCAAAAGTTTCTCTCAGTTTTCCAAATGCTGCCCACCCAAGAACGATTCTTATCTTCAGTTCATGTGTCTGGTTATCCCTGCCACTCGTAATTTCATGTCCCATGACATGAAATATGTTCAAAACTTACAATAATAATCTTTTATTAATTTTACATTTACATTTAATTTACATTTACATTTTCCCTACTTGGCCCCATCCTTACATACATTTTTGGTTTCATTCTTTATTGTTCTTCTCATGCATTCTTCTATTTTATCTTTTTTAATAAAAGCTTAAAATAAAATAACATATTTATAATTTCAACATTTTATTTTGCTTAGTAAACATTTTTGTATAACGAATAATATACGATGTTACCAGTAGTTTCGGAAAAATAGTGAAAACAATGTGTAAATCTTTTTGTTCTTCAACGCCCTGTATCGTAAAACCAAAATTATTTAGTAAGCAAACCCCAATTATTTTTTAATTTTTCACCTATCCTAGAGATCGTGTTACCTTTTTCTGAAACACCTTGTATATATATAAGAAGGCACTTATGGAATAAAATTATTTCTGTCCTTGTTTTAAATAATTTTAAAAAACGCTGGGACCCGTAGATTTTCATATATAAAAATGTGTGCATTTTAAACATAAATTTAAATGTATAGGGTGATTCATGCAAGCCTAGCGTAGTCCATTATCTTTAATTTTAATTAAACACCCTGTATATTTTTGTTTTTAGAAGCTGCTTAACAACCTTATCCCAAAAATGTGTATTATGTAGGGTCTATTATGAATAATGCAAAGTGAAATTTTGAAATTATGTATAATTTTCGTCAAGATGTTAATCACATAAAACTTTGAAATTAATAATTCAGGAATCACACTTTAAATAAGGGTATTATTATTTAAAATATCTATCACTTTTCTAAACTAAGTATCAATATAGTGGGTTTTGTATTTAATGCTTTTTATTTAAAGACATTTTTAAATAATTTGAAAATTTGCGTACATATTTAAAACATTAATGAATACCTACCTACTGCTGAAAACGATACTGCATGTTATGGACTTAAATTACCCATTTCATTTTTACCAAAATATAAAGTACCTACCTATCTATTCATCAGATAAAACCATAAATAACTCCGAGGGAACAGTTCCGGATAGTGGAAACATATGGTCTTTTGAAAACAAAACAATTCTCAACGAAAGAATCCCTTTAGGTTAGGCACTTGACATCTTTTTGACTTGACCCTGAAAATCCTATGTCGCTAAACCATCAAATATAATTTAGGTGAAGTGAAACGAAAGAAGATTATGCGCTGTTGGATGTTGGGCTTTGGGTTGTATAATATAAATGAGAAATGGTTTACATTTGAGCAATGAATTTTTTTTAGAGTTTTCGGTTGATTTTATACAGTTTTCAGTAGATAAGTAGATTGGAGTTCAAATCAGTAGGTTTTATACAGTTTTCAGTAGATAGGAGCTCAAATCAGTAGGTCTACTGAAAAATCAGTAGACAAATCATAATACAATTCAGGGGTCTATGTAAAACATAAAAGAAATTATGTAGTTTTTTTTATTTAAGTTAAAAAAGAATGTTACGTAACGCGCTGTTCGAACCCCCCTCCCCCCATGTAACGCGCCGTAACGTTTTACAAAACCCTCCCTCCCCCCAAACTGCGTTACGTAATACTTGAACGCTCCCTTAACACCATTACTATTCCTTCCCCCCCAGATACCATCAAGTAGTTGTAAGCACCCCCCCCCCCGAGGATCATCCTGGTTACACCTCTGTCCACCAAATTCCAAATTAGGATCAGATAAACTTGCTTCTCTAAAATCAAATTTAAATAAACTACATTCAATTTTGACGACCTTCAGCAATCAAGTTAATAATGTCACTGATGCCAGTTTTGTTTATTTCCTGGAATATTGTTCGTAAAAATCACCCGTCCGGAGTGTGGAGAGTAGAGTTGATTAAAAAAACTTGAAAGATGTAGGTAAATACATACTTTTGGATCCAAATAATGCATTGCATAAAGTTGTTTCGCAAATCTCCATCTCAAGACACACAACCGAAAGACGCATATCTGCAATTAATTAATCTCTTGTATAATTTAATAAATGATTTAAAGAACTGTACTGCATTCAGCTTAGAATTTGAAGAATCTGCTGCTAACTACTTGCTTAATAAACATTGCTGGAAAAATAAAACATTTGGCATTTTCCCCGAATAAAAAAAATCGTTGCAATATTAAACAAGTGAATTGGAAGTCGAAACGTCAAATTAATTTAATTTATTCCTTATTTATTTAAATTTAAATTGTGATCTTTTCCCAAATAAAATAATTCATAATATGGTTTTTATTACTCATCGTTGCAGTCCATAAAAGGAAAATAATTCAATTTACTGCTTCACGCTTTTCAAAAAAAAAACAAAAAATATTTTAGCTTTATACTTAAGCTACAATAGGTTTGGAAGGAGGTGAATTCATAAAAGACACAGCAACTATGTATATCAATAAACAATTTTTGTAAATCCAGGGGAGTAAGATCGGTAGCACAGTGTGTGAGGGATGCTTTAAATTAGCAAAAATTTAGCAATAAAATAGGCACTAAATCAGATATATTTATAATAATAATAAGATTCTTTATTTCCCCTATAACCAGGTTTCTAACAAAATTTATTCTCGGTAGAATGATTTCGGCGTTAATCCGAAAACCCGTGAATATTTTGACAGATATCAGTCTATTTTCTACCAAGTTAAAAGAAAGGGTGAAATGATATCTTATTTTTTATCAACTGTATCAGTAGCTTACTCCAACATTACCATTAAAGAAAGCATTATTAAAGAAAATTTAAATTAATAGCAATACAATATGCCACTAAGAAAGTTCAGTAATCATTGTTTCTCGGAAACGGCTACAGCAATAAATTTTTTCTTTCCGTAATAAATTAGCAATAAAAAAGCAATTAATTCCTTGGGGTCGAATTTTCGATTTTCAACATCTTTCCGGGGGTGAGTTTTACGTTAGAGGATAATGGGGTAGTTTTTGGGGATTGGTTAATATACCAATCAAGAGCAATTAATTAGCAATAAAATATTAAAATGATCCCCGTACTCCTTTTCATTGCCGAGATATAGGTTGGGTGCTGCTGGCATTACCGTAAAGCTAGCAGCACCCACTGGTTCTAGGAAACGACTACAGCAATAAATTTTTTCTTTCCCTAATAAATTAGCAATAAATTAGTAATTAATTCCGTGCTATTGAATTTTCGGATTTCCTCATTTTTTCGGGGGTGAGTTTTGCGCTAAGGGATGATGGGGTAGTTTCTCTGGATTGGTTAATGTACCAATCAAGAGCAATTAATTAGCAATAAAATATGCCGTTTAAATTGGCCCTCTACTCCTTTTCATTGCCGAGATATAGGTTGGGTGCTGCCAGCTTTACCGTAAAGCTAGAGCAGCACCCACTGTTTCTCGGAAACGGCTACAGCAATAAATTTTTTCTTTCCGTAATAAATTAGCAATAAATTAGCAATTAATTCCTTGGGGTTGAATTTTTGATTTTCATCATCTTTTCGGGGGTGAGTTTTACGCTAGGGGATGATAGGGTAGTTTTTCGGGATTGGTTAATATACTAATCAAGAGCAATTAGTTAGCAATAAAATATGCCGTTAAAATGGGCCCTGTACTCCTTTTCATTGCCGAGATATAGCTTTACCGTAAAGTTAGCAGCACCCACTGTTTTTCGGAAACGGCTACAGAAATACATTTTTTCTTTGCGTAATAAATTAGCAATAAATTAGCAATAAAATATAGTCTTAATCAGAATTCGGTCTTATAAAGTGGTGCTGCCAACTTTACCGACATCTTAGTTTGGTTGGTGTTTCATTGGAAGTTTCAAAAATTGTATAAAATATAATTCTCTTTATTTTTGTTTATGTACAATTATGTCGTAAAGTTAATAATAAATGAGACAATTCAATATTTATGCTTCCCCTCCGCTTCCACTATTTTCCTCCTTAACTCGGAAAATATTGATCTCATAAAAAAATTGTGGAAAAAAAATTGTAGGAAATTGCGTTTCCAACAATTTTAGTTCCTACCGTTTTTGTCGAAAAGTTGAAAATGGCGTAGATATTAAGCAACAACGGTTATCCTTTAAAATCAATATGTCGGCTAATGCAACTGTGGAATTCAGTCGAGATTTTAAATTTACACTACTATTGATCTCCCATAAAGGATAGAATTATAAAATTTCGGGCAGCTCGGAAAAAAGATTCAATTCAGTAATTATGCTCCCCCCACCACTTTTTACTATTTTCCCACTTAACTCGGAAAATATCAACCGCATGAAAAAAATTGTTAAAAAGAAATTGTAGGAAATCATATTTGGAACAATTTAAGTTGAAAATGGCGTAGATATTGAACAAAAACAATTGCTACAAAATAAATCAGGTCTTACATTCGCGCCATTATCGCATACATACTACCTTAAATATTAACTTTAGCAAAAAAATGAAAAAAAAAACTAAATTTGTGTAGAATTCAATTCTCTCTATTTTTATATAGGAACATTTTTGTCGTAAAACTAACAATAAACGAGATAATTCAATAATTATGCTCTATTTATATATAACTGTCACTATTTTCCGCTATAACTCGGAAAATATCGATGGCACGAAACAATTGTAAAAATAGAAATGATAGAAAATTACATTTTCAACAATTTTGGTTGTTATACTTTTTGTCGAAAAGTTAAAAATGGCGGAGATATTGAGCAAAAATGGTTCTCGTTTAAAATCAAGATGGCGGCTAACACAATGGCGGAATTCAGTCGAGATTTTAAATTTACACTACCATTGACCCCCCTAAAAATTAAAAAAATAAAATTTGGAGCAGCTCCTAATGCAAGGTTAGGCCTGTTATTCGTCTAATAGTCCAGGGCGCATCTGTTTTGAGATGGACGTTGAGAGGTGACTCAAATGTTTTTGCAGAAATTGCTTGAAAATAAATCAAATAATAATATTTGAGTTATCCTCCCTCTCAAAAAGGTCCGGAACATTGTTTAAATCAGCGGTTCTCAATCTATGGTACATGTACCACTGGTGGTACATCTCATTATTTGCGGTGGTACACAAGACACAAAAAAAATTAAAATAGTAGTGCTTAGTAAGTCTTGATAATACAATCTAAAAATATAGGTGGTACCAAAAATAATAAAAAGAACTGTAGGTGGTACATGACTCAAAAAGTTTGAGAGCCCCTGGTTTAAATAATCAAAATGTCAAAAATTGAAGGAAAAATTCGATTTTTTTCATGGTTTTTTGATTATAACTTTAAAAGTATTCATTTCCGAGAAAAGCTGTACTAACATAAAAGTTGTGTAATTAAATTTTCTACAATATAGAATTGGTCAAAAATTTAAAAAATATTCACCCTAGTTGCAAAATAGCATTAATTGCGAAAAAATCATACAAAAACAAGTATTCGCATTTTACGTTTTTCAACCATTTATCCTACACTTAGGACTTCCATATTTCACCCAGAAAAACGTTATGATACAGTAAAACAATACTATAAATTTCATTAAGATCGGTTCAATAGATTTTGCAAAATAAATTTTGAAATCCAGCCTTCGCAAAAAAATTCATTTTTTCAAAATGTTACAGGACCGAAAATAAAGCAGTTAGCAAGTTGAAATTTTTTTTTCTTATAGAAGTGTACTGTACCTTTCATTTGCAATTTTCAAAATTAAAATCGATTAATTACCACGGCGTCAGAAAATTTTTGAAATAAACAATAATTTTTGGTGCTACGCGCAGGACAGCGGTGTTCGATTCACACAAGTTGATTTCCACCAAAATTTCTTCCTATCTTTATCTAATATATTATTTTCTTACTCTATATTTTGTTGTATTTTAATATTTTAATTCCACAAAAATCAAACTAATTTTATTATTGTTTGTGAAATATTGTTTAAACAATTGCATATGTTTGAAAATAATAACCTTTTATTATTTAAGTTAAAATATATGAACAAAGAAAGTTTTTGCTAATAAAAGTGTTATTTCAAAGTATAGAGTATGTGTTTTTATTTTGCAATAAACAAATTTATTTATTTATATCGAAATGTAATAAAAATTAAAATGTATCAATCATTATCAAAGGTCATTGGAATGCCCAATCAGAGAAAACTATCCGCTGTCCTGCGCGTAGCACCAATAATTAATGTTTATTTAAAAAAATTCCTGACGCCGTGGTGTTAATCGATTTTAATTTTGTAAAATTGCAAATGAACGGTACAGTATACTTCTATATGCAAAAAAATTGCAACTTGCTATCTGCTTTATTTTCAGTCCTGTAACATTTTGAAAAAATGAATTTTTTTTACGAAAGCTGGATTGCAAAATTTATTTTGCAAAATCTATTGAACTGATCTTAATGAAATTTACAGCATTATTTTACTGTGTAATAAAGTTTTTCAGAGTGAAATACGAAGGTCCTAAGTGTAGCATAAATTGTTGAAAAACGTAAAATGCGAATACTTGTTTTTGTATGTTTTTTTCACAATTATTGCTATTTTGCAACAAGGGTGACTATTTTTTAAATTTTTAACCAATTCTGTATTGTAGGAAATTTAATTACGCAACTTTTATGTCAGTACAACTTTTCTCGGAAATGAATACTTTTAAAGTTATAATAAAAAAACCAAGAAAAAAATCGAATTTTTCCTTAATTTTTTGACATTTTGATTATTTAAACAATGTTCCGGACCTTTTTGAGAGGGAGGATAAATCAAATATTATTATTTGATTTATTTTCAAGCCATTTCTGCAAAAAAATTTGAGTCACCTCTCAACGTCCAAATGTACTAATATTTTTACAGATGGGCCTTGGTCTATAACCCGACTAGACTACATAGATCCCTACCGAAGCGCGTTAATGCCTAATAATGGTGTATGTATAGTATATATCGCCTGGTGAGAACAATAGTGACGAAACTTCAAAATGAACATTTAGAGATAATCGTATTTGAAGTTTTGATAAAACTGCTAAACAGTATAACTACGGTGACCATATCTTTTTAAAGAAAAAAAAGTACAAAAAACAAAAATGTATTAAAAACGCAAAATGTATCTTGTTATTGGAAAATATAACTTTTTGACAATAAAAATAAATGAACTATGTAGCTAAACATAAAAAATTATATCAATTAAACTAAATATAACACATTACATTCACTTTGAAAAAGTTACAAGCCTGTAATTAAGAGTTTTTAGATGAGAGACCTGGAATAGCCTCATCTTCTTCCGGTTTTTTGCATCATTCATATTTTTCTGAACTTAAAATTAATTTAAGAAGGTCCGGCTTCGACTGAAGTAAATGAAACATTTCATACAAGTCTCATCATAATTTGCGTACACCAGCATCGCTGCCTTGAGAGTGGGTATGGACGTTTGTGACTTTTCCGACGTCCAATAATAATTTTATTTATTACAGAAAATAAACACTCGATAGCCGCACTAGTACCCGGAAGGGAAAAAATAAATTCGCATAATATTTGTAAGTTTTTCCGTTTGAATTGATCTACACATTTAAAAACTTTAAGCCATCGATCCTGACTATTTTTTTCTTTTCTGTTCCACTCAGCAATTTTTTCACTTGTAGCCACGTCTTTCAAAATTCTCAGTTCGTCAAAGAGTTGATTTTCGTTTAACATGGTTGCCTTGATATACAATTTAAAAGCTTCGAGAGAATAACAAACATCGTTCCATGTTATTTCACTTCTTATGCGAGCTCCACACTCTCGCCGAAGTCGATCGAGGTTCAACAAGTACGAAAGTGTAGACGGCCACCTTGTGTAACTTTGCCTCACTTCGTTCTACTTCCGTTTTCTGTCGGTCTGGTCAAAGGGATCTTTGTCGGTATCGCACTTCCTCGCGAAGTAGAACGAGTGTGTAGAGAGGGTACATCGGACTTCGGTCAACTTTGGCGAAGTAACTTCGCCGAGAGTGTGGAGCCCACTTTAGATCTATGCTTTTGAATAGTTTAAATTCATGAAAATTTGTACTCCAGTTTTCTAGGTAGGCTACACATTTTGTGTAAAAATGTTTCACTTGTGCAGTGAAGTTTTGTGTACGACCACCGCACCATAAGCCTGATGTCTCACACACTTAAAATGTTTTTAAAGATCATTCATAAACGCATTTACCACACTTGATATGAATATTGAAGAAACCCACTTTGGATTTACATTAATAATCCAGAGATGCTTGGATGTGAACCAGGATATGTACGTCTGTTTCATAGATTACAACAAGGCTTTCGATAAAGTCCGCTACAAAGAGCTAATGGACGTCCTCAAAGCAAAACAATTACAATACAATGACCTTTGAATTATAACAAATCTATATTATAAACAGCAGGCACACAGATGACTTATGAAGGACAACAAAAAACTGGGTACAGCAAGCACAAGATAGAACACTTTGGAGACAAACAGGGGAGGCCTATGTCCAGCAGTGGATTGAGAGAGGCTGATGATGATGATGATGATGATGAGGCACACATACTCATTAACGAACACACATCAGAAGAGTTCAAAATTAAAAGAGGATTGCGACAGGGGTGTGTATTGTCACTGCTACTATTAAATGCATACTCTGAAGAAATTATGAAAAAAGTTCTTGAGGGAGAAACAGCAGGAATAAAGGTACCTAAATGGAACGCCAATTAACAACATTAGATATGCGGACGACACTATCATAATAGCGGACAACCTCTAAGACCTCCAAAAGCTAATGAACAAGATAGTTGAGTATGGAGAACAATATGGATTATCAGTAAACATCAAGAAAACTAAATTTATGAGGATATCAAAAACCCAAAATAATGATAAAAGCCTGACTTTAGAACAAGTTGAAAACTACAACTATCTTGGCACAATAATTAGTCACACAAACGATTACTCCAAAGAAATTAAAGTTAGAATAGAGAAGGCAAGAACCAACTTCAATAAAATGAGAAAGGTAGTTTGTGCAAGAGAACTGAAATAATTAAGACTTGAGAGTTAGGCTGGCAAGGTGTTATATTTTCTCGACTCTGCTTTACGGAATAGAAGCGTGGTCAATTAACGCGTCGACTAGTAAAAAGTTGGAAGCATTTGAACTGTGGGTGAAGGTACCTGAAGATAGCATGGACCGAGCCTGTAACAAACAACGAAGTCATGAGAAGAGTCAACAAAAGAATGGAAATATTGGAAACCATCAAGACACAAAAGCTGCAATACCTGGAACAGTATACAAAGAAATTTGTTTAAAAGTAGTAAAAGATAAAAATATTCATTTTTTAGAAAAAAATAAGTACATTCGCGTGTCCTTAGAAAGGTTTTAAAGTACATTAGGACAATATTTAAAAATAAGTACTGTCCTACTTAAATAAGTACATATGGTCACCGTAAGTATAACTGACATAATAGGTAATCATTTTGCAGAATTTTTCTAATAATATGCTTTCCAGATATGTAAACCAATTAGTAGAATTAATTTTATTTGAAGAAAAGATGGATATTGTATTTATTTTTGATTTTTTTTTCTGCGTTACGCCATTATTGCATTATCGAGGATGTTTAATTTGATGTTTCGCCACTATACTTTAATACTACTATACTAGAACAGTTTGGTTTCTGTATTAAATAATTAAAAAATTTACTTTTAAAAATAAATTAAACGCATCAAATAAAGTATTTTATTGTACACACCAGTTATTCGCAAAATGAAACTAAAGTACAATAGAAAAATAACAAAATAAGATCTTAAGTAATAATTATGAAAACGATAAACATGATAAAAGATAAAAAGTAAGCAAAAGAACTATGAATAGTAAAATTAAATTCATCATTTCACTCACGTATGTTTCGTATTTCAAACTACTAAAGAAATGATTGTGGGTAGAAGGAATTGATTTATTTTGTAAGACTTCTTTTTAGAAATGAATATTGGTTCTCGATAGTGTGGAATTAAACAATACTGATCCAAAGTGGATAGACGCTTTCTTGATTTGCTATTTATAAGTAGGTACCTAAGAACGATTGAAACTGAGTTTCTCTGTAAGAAGTTTTATAAAAAAAAAACACAAAAGCAAAAACGACCACACAGACAAAAGTGCTCATTCGCCACTATTGCACATTGTACTACTATCTTTAATAAAATATCTAATATTTCAAATACATGCAGGCACGGCGTAATTACAGATTCGCCAGTGTTGATATAAAGTTTGGTGTGCTTTCGTCGTTAATGCATCAAAATATTTGACAAATTCACAATACCATAAAGACTTGTAGGCGCCCTCTAGTAATAAGTAAATTAAATAATTGTTAGCCGATATTGCACATAAAAGAGGGCATATTTAGATGTCGATTGATGGACTTAACTCAAAAACGTTGATTTTCGTGTTTCGCCACTATTTTTCTCACTAGGCGAATGACATATGAGGTATGTATAGTTATTATATAATATATTAGTAACTGTACATCCCGATATGGGGCTAAGTCGCGAAAGCTCTCTAGATCCTATTTCTTGGGAGGATCAGTCCCTTTTGCTTATGTTATCTTCTTAACGATTTCTCTCCATTTTTTCCTGTCTCTAGTTTTTCTCCGCCATTCTGTGACTCCTGCGTTTTTTAAGTCTTCTTCAACTTCTTGCAATCATTTTGATCTTGGTATTCCTCTTTTCTTTCTTCCTCCTGGATTCCATTCTATCATATCATATGTCACTGCTTCATCTCCTGCGCGCCAGATGTGACCTACCCATCTAACTCTGCATTGCTTTGTTTTGGTCACGATATCTTCTTTCAGTACTTTCCTGATCTCTGCATTGGTTAGGCTTCTATATTCATTTTCCTCTGTTCTTTCTCTCCACTATTCTTAAGTTTTCTGCATCTTTTTTAGTCATCGTCATTGTTTCTGTTGCGTATAATAATATTGGTCTAATTATGGTGTTATACGTTCTCATCTTGGTTTTAATAGTCAGTATTTTGCTTTTAAGTAGTGTTTTATTTGCAAAATATGCTTTATTCGCTGCTAATATCTTTTCCTTTATTACTGGTATTCTTTCACCCGTTTTGCTTATTGTCACTCCCAGGTATTTAAAATTTTCTACATCTTCAAACTCTGAATTTCATATTTTGGTTTTTCGTTTTATTGCGGTTTTCCCTAGTCTTAATATCTTTGTCTTTTCTTCATTTAATCTGAGTCCCATTGTCTCCCCTTTCTCTTTTATTCCTTCTAGCATTTCTTTAATTAGTTTTCTATTCTTTGCAATAATAACAATGTCGTCTGCGTAGGCGATTATTTGTCCACCTCTTGTTCTTAGGTTCCCTTTGTTTATATTTCGTAGTACATATTCTGCTATGGTTAGTACATATTTATGCTAATTTTGGTAGTTCTCATTGTCATATTTATTAATTTTCTGAGTTTATGTCGGAATTTTAAATTTTCCAGGGCAATCATTAGTTCCTTTCTCTTAATCGAATCAAATGCTTGTTTGAAGTCGATGAATAGCATTTATAATTCTAGTTTGTATTCATTTGCTTTTTCCATTATTTGTTTTATCGTATGTATAGCATCTATTGTCGATCTTCCTTCTGTCAATCCACATTGGTATTGTCCCACTCTCTTCTTCGTGATCTTTGACAATCTTTTTCTTATTATTGAAGTCAATATTTTATACGTTGTGCTTAGTAATGTTATTCCTCTATAATTTTCACAAATTTGTTGGTCTCCCTTTTTTATGTATTGTTATTACCTGCCCTATCTCCCAGTCCGCCGGCATCTTCTCTTCCTTCCATATATTTTTCAATAGTGATAGAATTTTTTCCTTCAGTTCATTTCCTCCATATTTTATAAGTTCCATGTTAATTTCGTCTTTTCCTGGATCTTTTCCATTTTAGCTCCTCTGTATTACTTCCTCGAGTTCCTCTATTGTTGGCTCTTTTGAGACTTCAATGTGTATTTCGTCTGCTTCTTCTTCCACTGTTTCCTCTTCCTCAAGCATTTCTTCTTCATTGTATTCCTCCGTCAAGAGTTCTCTGTAGTGATCTGCCCATACCTGCTTATATTCATTGTCGTCTACTATGACTATTCCCTCTTTATTTTTTATTCCATTTGTTTTACCTTTGTATTTTTTGGTTTGTTCTATAATATTTTTATAGAAATGTTTTGTGTTTCTATTTGTTCTTTCCTGTTCTATTTCTTGAATCTTTTCATCTGCCTCTCTTCTTTTATTTTGTCTTATAATTTTCTTAGCGCCCTTTCTTAATTTTTCATAACTTTCTCTGTCTTCCTCTTTATCCATTCTCAGCCATTTAGTTCTTGCTTGCACCTTTTTTGCTGTTAGTTCTTTACATTCGTTGTTATACCATTCCTTTTTTGATTTCTTCTGTTGTTTGCCTACCTGCTTCTTTGCAGCTTCTTCTATTGACTTTTTGATCATGTCCCATTCTGATTTGATGTCCCCTGCTTTATATTTCTCTCTTATTTGAATTGTTACTTCTTCTTCATATTTTTTTCTAATATCTGCATTCTGCAATTCATTGACATTCCATTTTTTCTGTTGATTTTTCGGTTTCGTTTGGATTTTAACTTTTTGTCTTATGGTGACCATATAGTGGTCTGAATCCGCACACGCACCTCTGAATGTTCTCACGTCCTTCATTGAAGATTGTTTTCTTTTGTTTATTAGTAGGTATGTGATCAATTTGGCTATACGTTTTCTGATCAGGTGACCTCCATGTTACGTTATGCATTTTAGGGTGTTCAAATTTTGTTGAGCTTATTATCATGTTTGTTCTTGTTGCTAGGTTACATAGTCTTAAACCATTATCATTAGTGTTTTTGTGTACGGTGTGTTTTCCTGCAATTTGCTGTAAAAAATCCTCTTTTCCAATCTGGGCATTGAGGTCTCCTAGTATAATTATAACATCTTCTTTGGGTATTTTTTTCCACCTCTTCTTCTATCTTATCATAAAAATTGTCTTTATCGCCTGTATTGCTTGTTTCTGTAGGTTCGTATAGGTTTAATAGTGATATATTGAATGGTTTATTATCTATTCTTACATACGCAATTCTTTCACATATCGGTTTAAAGTTTATGACTTTTTCTCTTAGTTGTCCTAGAATCATGAATACCACTCCTTTTTGTCCTTGCTTCTTTCCTCCTGAGTATAATATTGTAAAGTCTTGTTTATCAATCTGTCCTTGTCCCTCCCACCGTATCTCTTGCAGTGCAGCAATATCTATTTTAAGGATCCCCCAAACCGACGCGAAAGTTTTGCGATGCGAATTTTCCGTAGCGGAACATTCGCAGGCGGAGCGGTAGCGGACAAGGGTTCCCCATATTGACGCGAAAGCCGACGCGACTATTCGCCATACAAATGTGAACAAATTATATTTTTAAATCGGCCAACAGGTTTAGGAAATACAAGACATCAAAAATGACCAAATTTTTAAGTGGGCGTAATCTCTATGCACGCAAATTAATAATAATACATATTATAATATATAATGAAAACTTATCATTTTCTCCTAATTCTGACCCTATACTATTCCAGACTTTATCCTTTTTTCTTATATTTTTATAATCTTCGTCCGTTAAATCATATATTATAGGATATTGTTTAATAATTTCAATGAGTTTTTCTGTAACAACCATTTTAAAACACGCGAAACTACAACGGTAGCGGAAAAAACCGTGCATGCAGCGTTTCATGAAAGGAACGCTGTTCTGCCGCGACCGTTGCGGATTCCGTGCAAAGTGGTCTGAACACGTTCATAATCCGCCGTGCCTATCGATTCGCCGCGATTCCGCGTAGGTTGCGGTTGCGAAAGTTTCGCGTTGGTTTGGGGGATCCTTTATACTTTGCTAGTTCTTTGCTTATTTCCAGCATTTTGCCTGGTGCCAATATCGTTCTTATATTCCATGTGCTTATTTTCAGTTCTTTATGTTTTTTATTTTTTTGCTTTCGTCTTTTATTTTTGTTTCCTTGTCTGCTCTTATTTATTTCTTTTTTGTGATACATCAATTTATCTGCAACCATTTTCTTTTTATTTGCCTCGCCCGTTGCCAAATAAGTATTGTCTTGTATTCTCTCATCAGTTGCTAGTTTTTTGAAACGTTTTGGAAAACCCCCAACTGATTCTTGTTCTTGTTCCATTTCCACTCTTGTCCATCTATTATCAGTTTATTGTGCTTAATTTGGTATTCATTTGCTATTTCATTTAAAGTTAGTCATTGGCGTGAGGAGACTAGAGACATTTGAGATGTACCGATGAGTGCTAAATATCTCATGAGTAGATAGAATAGCCAACGTGGAGGTAATGAGACTTACGCATAAGGAACGAGAAGAACTAACAAATAAGAAAAAAACTGAGATATATGGGACATGTGATGAGAGATGTATATCTAATACTCCAGGTCATTATGCAAGAAAAAGATCTATAGTAAGGAGACGTAACTCATGGCTGAAGAACCTTAGGAACTGGTTTGGGTATAATAACAATGAATTAATTAGAGCCGCGGTTTCAGAAATAAATATGGCTCTGATGACTGCCAACTTTTGAAGCGGAGACAGCACCTAGAGAAGGAGATAAAAACACAATTAATGGATAGTTTTGTGTCATTTTTTAATGTTTCCATATTTATAAATTTAATTAACAATATTGTTTACTTTTTAATTTTATTCCCCTTTATAAAAAATACCTATATGTGAACATATTGTGTAAAAATCAAATATATTAAATTACTAATTAGTTTAATTCCACCAGCTTTTCACCTATGGATAAGTACGATTCTAGCATCTGTCAGATTCGTCAATAATTACATGAAATAAGTCTCGACACACCCAATACAGTATATGACGTCATAATTAATGACGCACTGAAAAAGATCATGAGAACAAGAATAGCATTAAAATTTATGCTCCAATTTTTTTTCAAAATTTATCTTTTAAAAATTTTTCCAAAAAATGTTATTGTTTTTTTTTAATAACTCCGTTCCTGTTTATGATATCAGGTTTATCTAAACACTGTTTAAAAGTTAATTCCAAGTTCTATTTAAGCACGTTAAATCTAATCCTTTAAACCCCTTACTTTTTTAAAAATAAAAGTTTTAAATGACCCCGGTTGCATGGTTCCCACAGCAAAATTTAAGATTTAAACGTTTCTATCTCGGGTATTTTTAAGACTATGGAAAGAGTAAAACAGGTGAAATATTTGGCACAGAAAAAATAAATTTGGTTATATATAATTTTTTACGTATATTGAGTATTTTTGGAGTTATTATCAAAAGAATATGAGAATTACAATAATTTTAAAAATTATGATTTTTTTAAATTATATCATTTTTTCAAAAATATTTATTCTAAACCGGTCAAAATTATCTAACACATTACTGTTGCTAATATAAAGAAGTTCTTGTAAGGATTACTATAAATTTTAATTTTTGTGGAGATGGCGTATGTTTTATTTTTCACTTTTTCTTAAAAAATTCGAAACGGTTCTTTTATTTTCATTATTACTTGCTTAATTTTGACGAAATTACCGTGTTCTGAAGCTCATTTGATAGGTATTCCGAAGTACTTTGGCAAATGTTTAGCAGGAATATTTTATACATTGCATGGTTTTCCCGTTATTAAAGCTTGAATATTTAGATTTGAGTACTCGTCGAATAAAATACTCATTCAGTTGCCAATAACTCACTTTAAATTAACATTAGTTTAGTTCTTTATACGAGGAATGTATTCAATTTTTCATTATCTTCAATTTCAGTAATAATAACTTTTTTGTAAAAGCTTATAGTTTTTGATTTATACCTGAAAAACCGATTTAAAACATGCATTTTTTTACGAAAAAATAAAATCTTTGGTCTTTAATAACTCAAAAAGTGTTGATTTATTTTATTAACTTGTATAACAAATTTTGCTTATAATTTGTCCCTCTATCGACTTATGGTATTATTTTTAATAAAATAATTTTCATCCCCGAGAAGGGGTGGCATCCACCTCCAGAGTAAAAGCGCAAGTTGGCATCATCTCACCTTTGTTCCTTGAGGTATTCTCTAATTACTCACCAATTTTCATGAGAATCGATGGAGGTTCAACGAAATCGGAGGTGAAAACCTTCAGTGACTGCACTAAGAGTATTTTATTCAGTTTATCTCTTTATTTTGGGCTTGGAGGTATACTATAATCTATAATGGAGGTATACATGGTAATGTATACTATAATACTAGGCCGTACTAGTAGTGGGTTCTGCAGTGTCCGTATTAATATGAGGATAAACTAGTTTGTCCTGAAATCGGGTTTGTCCGGTAATATATACATTGTAAATTATGATTCGGCAGTGCTCCTAGTAGCATTTAACGTGTCTTCGTTTGTTTATTTCTACTGCATCTTGATGGTAAATTTAGTATAGAGTACAAAAATTGTTTAGAATTAGTAAGCTTATCCAATTTCCGGACTTGTTTTGAACGTATATTTTTTCACCCCCAAGAAGGGGTGAGACTCACCCCCAGGGCAATAACACACATCGGCACAATAGCACTTTTTTCTTTGACACGTGTTAGCTATTTGTATTCGCCGTGTGCAAGTACTTGGAGGGGATACGAGAAACGATCGTGCGCGAATAGTGGAGAAATCTTGCAACTTTCTTAAATAATTTATTGTCAATTGAAATTGTCAAATTGACGTATATTTCATATCTACTGTCAATGAAGAAGAAAAGTTATATGTTGCTCCACAATATTGATATGATATGCAATAATTATTATTATATAAAAGTAAAAATTAATTGTATTTTGCTTGTAGTAGTGCATTATAATTAATTTTATTTACTACATACAATTGTTTACCTTTTAATAACATAACCTTAATATTACTTTTTCTTCTTATATTTTTTTTGGGCTATGGCCTTGGCAATTGTCCAGTAACCAGGACCAATATGATTGGCCAATATAATTAAAAGTGCGAAAAAGGTTGCTGAGCTATGAAACCAGGTATCGCTTTTCCGAAGTAGCACGGTCCCAATACCAAATTTCATGTCAATCCAAGCGGTTATTCAAAATTCGGAGGTTTTGCAATATTATACTGCAAGTTAAATTAAATTACAATTAAATTCTTCCCATACCTTTTACACAGAAAAATATAAAATAAACTTAGTTAAACCGCAAACCATTCAAACTAAACCAACTTGATTCCATTCAACTACGTCACGACTTCAATCTCCCCTCTCGTTAGTATGTCTTATCATCCTGTTAAATCACAGTATCATGGGATGTGATTTACTTCTTACATTATGAAATGTATTAAAAAGTGAATAAACCACATTGTTTTTGTGTTTGAATAATATAATTAATTAATCTTGGTAAGTAGACAAGTGAAGTTTTACTCTAGTCTCTACTTTATTAACTACATAATATTAAAAATACACATACCTAGTTTCAAAAGTTATGCATCACCTAAAAAGTTTGGTTATTTTCATAGTTGATTTTTTCGTGAACAGATTAACGCATTCCGCTCATTTTTTTATTATTTTAGATTTTTATTTGGAATTTATACAGTTGGGCAAAGGTTTACTCAAACTTCTTTTTTGAACTTTTATTTTTTTATTTAACGTATGACTTAAGTACATCACAGAATACATTTAGATTTATGCATTATACAATGCATCACAAACAGATGTCCAATTTTTTTATATATTTGATTGACCCTTCGGTTGCCATTACAAAGTCTATAGGGTCGCCTGTGTATGCTCTGCGTGGGCAGTCCTGAACAATGTAACTGATCGTCTGTCTTGCAGAGCCGCAGTCACAAGAAGGCGAGGGGAGTTTACCCCATCTGTAGAGGGAGTCGGCGCATCTTCCACAGTTTGTTCGAATTCGATTAAGGGCTGCCCAAATCTTACGGGGACGTTCAAATTCGCCAGATTTCCCTATAATGTCCGGTAGACTATGGTAATGCGGATCTGTCCTACTTTCCCAATCTTCTCTCCATCGGGTATTTAAGTCAAAGTTGGATTGCTGCAGCGCTTGAGCAGATTGTAGAGGGGGTAACCTGGATCGGAGACGGTTTCCAAGAATATCGGGGATGTCGTTGTGGACTAGAAGCTGGCGACTGTCCATTATCTTGTTATATTCTTTAACCAATGCATGTTCGCGGCGTAGGTTGGGTGGTGCTATATTACTAAGGGTAAGTAGCCACATTTTAGGGGTGGGCTTAATTGTGCCTGTTATCATACGCATAGCACGGTTTAGTTGGGTGTCGACCAGGTGGGTATGCCTGCTATTTAGCCACACTGGAGCACAGTATTCTGCCACCGGATATATCAGGCCAAGAGCAGAGGATCTTAATGTTGATGCTGTGGACCCCCATGTAGTGCCGCAGAGTTTCTGTATTATATTGTTGCGTGTTTTTAATTTTGCTGCTGTTTTCGTCAGGTGTTCTCTGAATGTGAGCGTTCTGTCTAGCTAGAGTAACCCCAAGGTATTTCGGGTATTTATTGTGTTTTAACAGCTTGTTATTAAAATACACTCGCAATTCTCTCTTTGCCAGCTTGTTGTTTAGATGAAAAGCTGATACTTCAGTTTTTGTAGTACTTGGCTGTAGTCTCCATTTCTTAAGGTATTCGCTGAGGATGGATAAGTCATTCGTGAGAGTGATTTCTGTAGTTTCTAAAGATTGGTGGCTTGTTGCAAGGGTCCAGTCGTCAGCATATCCAAACTTCCGGGATTCGGTTTCAGGCATGTCAGCAATATATAATTTTTTAAACTTATACCGCCTGAAAGAAAGAAAAAATGTTTTTCTTATGTTAAGTTTGAGACATCCTGTAGGGAGGATGAGGTATAAGAGGATGAACTTTATACTAATAAATATTATTAATTAATTCAAAAATTGCTAACAAATGGTATAGTACATTCTTTCACGGTTTTTGCGGTAATTTTTAAAGAACCGCTTGGATGACTAATTTTAAGCAACTTTTGTTCTATAGAGTTTTTTCACCAAATCAATATTTTTCGAGTTATTTGCAAGTGAATATGTTAATTTTTCAACAAAATAACCACGTTTTTAGACAGTTTTTCGCAAATAACTCAAAACGTAAGCATTTTGTCGAAAAAAAAAAGAATGTGTGTGTACTTTGTACGCACGTAAGAAGTTATACTTCTACTACATATTATGTGATTTTTAAGGCAATACCAAAAATTTAAAAAATAAAAGAATAAAACGCACACAAACACATTGAAAAATGCCACAAAGAAAAAATGATTTCTGAACGATAATAATTGTTGGCAAAAATTTTAAATACGCATTTTCTGAAAAACAAATTATATAACAAATATACTTACAATCATAAAATGCATAAAAAAATAAAAAAATAAAAACTTGCATCGGGAATCGAACCCGTGACTTTCGGGCCGCTTTGATTCGTAATCGAAGCCTAGACTCACTCGTCCAATTCCACATTATTTGTCATGTGGAAAAATAGGGTAACTGAACGTCTTACTGTTTGACAGTTGTTTTGAATATAATTAAATTATGTAGTTTAAATTTTGTGGAAGAAAATATTAAAATATAACAAAACAGTAAGAAAACAATATATTAGATGAAGATTGGTAGAACTTTTGTTGGTAATCAAATTAAGTATGTAAATCAAAGCATTACATACCTACTAGATAAATAAATCTACGCCAAAAAATCATAATTCAAAAAATAAAAATCGGACCTAATTTGGGATTTCTCTCTAAAATCCCCATTCTTGAGAAAATAAATGTACAGTAGAGCGTCGATTATCCGAACATCGATCAACCGAACGACCGCTTATTCGAACTATCGACTCCCGCGTCCCGCACTCGAATACCGAGCAAGCGTTAGTAATTGACGCTTAAAATATCTTCAATTTTCTTCAATATTGTATCCAAAAATAATTATGTTGTTGCAAAGACTGCACTTTCTTGTTTAGTTGCTAGTTGTCATTATCAAGATATAAATAAATATGTAGGTATATAAATATGGCTTTTATTCACTTGTGGATAAATATGTATGACTATAAATATGTATCAATATATTGTAGTTCGATTATCCGAACAAATCGGTTTTCCGAACACCTATGTCCCCCAATTAGTTCGGATAATCGACGCTCTACTGTATTTCAACCTAATCCAAATGTATAATTACAATATGATTATAATAAAAACTACTTACCAAATTAGAATGAGTTTTCCTTGTCCAAAATAGTCCAAAAGTCCAAAAATATAGGTATATGAAAACTATTTAAAAAGGCAGTATACCTATTAGGTAACTAACTTTTGTTTGTTGTTCCTTTTCACACAAATTTTAAAACGCAACAACCATAAATAATCAAACTACAGCTGTACCACAGCCGCCATATTGAACAATTTTTGACATGTCATTTGAACATCCAATCAGAACAAAGTTATAATGCGCATGCGCCGGGATCATAGGTTTTAACATATAAAAATTCACCCTCATATCGCCGGTAAAGAAGTATAACTTCAAAAATATTCTTAACAAAACTATAGCCTATAAAAAAGTGAAAAAAATTGTGTATATATTAGGTCTCTATACCTAGCAAAAGCAGAGTTATAGATAATGAAAAATAGGTTCATATTCGAAAAATTCCAAATAGAATAATTCAATGTGAAATATCCAAATAATGAAGCATTCTTGGGGAAAACACATTACAACTTTCTTAAAATGTTTAAAAAAGCTTTATTTCTGTTTTTATAAAAAAAATTTCTAGCGTCAAATGTAAGCAGGTTACGCTGAAAATAAAGTTGGTCTCTTTTGTTTTGACAAAAAAAATCAGGAAGATCACCCCCCAATTAGTAATTTAAATGAAATTAATTGTTACCGCTTCACAGGTTACTTTACTTATGTTGTTTTTATACGATCTGTAAGTTTCATCGATTCAAAGTGCTTATTTTTGAAAAAAATGTGGTTTTAAAGTAAAATTTTTAAAAATTTTAATTTTGAAAATAATTCTTTTTTTTTTAAATAACTTAAATATTGTTAGAGATACCAAAAATCTTAAACAATAAAAAAGTCGGTCTTATTTTTCTGAATATTTTCTATTTTTTTGTTTTTCTGTAAGACAAAAATTGGTTAAGATTCGGTGTTTCTAAATTTGCATACACTCGTGATAAGTGACTCGTTCAAGCCCTTTTAACTACTTACAGCTCTTTCAAAAATAAGGACTTTGAACCGATAAAACTTACAGATCATATAATCAATACATACGCGAGTAAAAAACTTATGAAGAAAATATCTTATATGCAAATAGTCCCATTTCGGGACTTATTCGTATTCCGAACATATATTTTTCACCCCCAAAAGGGGGTGAAACTCACCCGTAGGGCAAAAGCACACATCGGCATAATATCACTTTTTTTCTTTGACTTGTTAGCTATGTCTATGCCAAATTTCATGTCAATCGAAGGGGTTGTTTAAAATTTAGAGGTTTTGCAATATTTTACCTTTAAAGAACGTACTAGTATAGTTTAGAAATATTTTGAAATAAATTGTATTGTACAAAGTACAAAGTACGCAATTGATGCTTAATAACAAACGAATTAATACTCATAGTATCAACGATGTATCAACAATCCTTTAAACTGTCTTCGAAACAACTCAAGTGCTGAAAGTTATGCGCCATCTAGCGACAAATCTGCTACGGTTATACTATACGTAGCTCTTGAAGATGTAACGTAGTCTTTGCCTATTGCAAATAAAATTTTTATTTTTAATCATTATAAACTTTACTATCTGTATTTTTTAAGCAAATAAGAATGAAATATGATTTGTCATTTCATCTCTTTCTTAAATGGTTGGATATAATACTCATACTCATATTTAATATGAACACGAAGAACATGTCAACTGACAGGAATCATGTTGGTTAGTAATAGCAGTCTGATTTTTTCATGAGAGTTTAATGAAAGGGTAACAAATCAATTGGAGTTCTGTCCGACAAAATACATGAGACGTTTTCATAATCTGACGTTCCAAATTTTTAAACTCTTCCACAATTAAAACTTCCCATGTTCCAGTGTTCCCGTACATCAAAGTTTATCCGACTAGACATCGTTAAGCTATTAACAAATTTTCAGCTTGCTATTAATCAACTTTTTTTCGTACGCGGGATCCAGTCCTACTAGTTATTCAGACCCAGGTCCCATGGACTTTTTTAATCTACACATCGAGAAGTATTATTGACCTCACTTTCGTTAAATTTGACCGGGACCACTTTTCTATAAGAAGTGTTGAGGGGTCCTTTAATCCTTTTCGTGTCTACTTTTCCAGTTTAATATACCCTGAAATTATCCCCAGATTTCGAAACCTGTACATGGATCTCAACTGTTTAGATGTTTTTGTTACGTCTGGGCTCTCAATAATGTTTTCTAACTATTTTCAGGCAAGCAGTTAAATGGATAGCAGTGAATCGCTGTTGATGTTAGCAATAGAAGATGATGACTGTGCCGAAGTTGCCATATTACTAGACAAAGGTGTGGTCATAAGTTATATAGAACCGGCAGGATTTTCACCGTTATTCACAGCTGTATATAGGGGAAATTTAGAGACAGTAGAACTCTTACTTAAAAGAAATGCCAATGTTAATGCCAATGTTAACACCTATGAAAATCGATTTGTTCAATATGTACCTCCGCTTCTACACCTAGCAGCCTGGTGTGGTCGTCTTGATGTGTTAACCTTATTGATCGCATATGGTGCATCTTTAGAAACCAAATGTATAAATGGATTACTACCAATACATATAGCAGCAGAAGGAGGCTGTTTTAATATAGTTAAATATTTTATAGAAAATAAATTGTATCATGTTAATACTACATGTCGTAGGGACCTTCGGACGCCTTTAATGTATGCTGTCACCGCAAGTCACACAGAAATTGTTGAGTATTTAGGCCAATACAATGCCGATGTTAATACAGCAGATGTGTCTGGAAATACAGCCTTGCACTTTGCATGTCTGAAAAATCTTGAAGATATTATCAATATATTGATAAGGAAAGGTTCTAACCTCGATGCTAAAAGGGGCGATGGAGAAACACCTCTACAAATATGTGTTAGGCAGGGAAACCTTAGCGCAGCAAGGCGTCTTATAGAAAGCGGGGCAAGATCTTATCTTGAAAGAGGTGTTAGTGGCAACAGCCCAATGCACTTAGCAGTTCAGTACAATCAAAAGGAAATGCTGGAATATTTCTTCAAAATGGGCATTAGTGCTGATTTTCAAACAGTACGTGGCTACTCTTTGTTGCATGAGGCTGTTGAATGTGGCAAACCACAAATGGTTGAGTTTTTACTTCAAAACGGAGCAAATACCGAGAGTAAAATGAATTCTTTTACAGCCTTACATATGGCTTCAACGTTTATGTACTTTGATGTTATACAAGTTTTATTAAATAATGGAGCTGATGTAATGGCAGTAGATAAAAATGGTCAAAGACCATTAGATTTTTTGTATGAAAATTTTATTGATGATGTACGGGAGCTGGAAAGCGATAGAATAAAATGTTGTACGGAGCTATTAGTAAAACATATGTTATTATTTTACAAATATATAGAAGTGTCAAAGTTTGATAAATTTCCATGTGGAGCAAGTATAGATGAATTTAAACAGAAGTGCCAAGAAGAAATCGAACAAATGAAAACCTGTTTGATAAAAAATACCACAGTGTCTTTATATACCTTTTTACAAGCCTTACGCAATAAAAATAAATTATTAATTTTTTTACGCAATCACGAATTACAAGAAGAACTGAACAATGTTACACAGTATATTGACAAATATCCGATTTACTCCAGCCTTTTGCCAATGATCTTAGATGAAGTACATAACGGTATGGAAAGACTACTGTTACTAGAAAAAGCTGGTACTGCAATGGATATCATTGTTCCAAACCTTATATTGGAGTGTAAAATAAACATCTTACAAATGCTAAACAATAAGGATCTTTCTAGTCTCATTGAATCGGTAAAAGTCTAAAGTCTAATTTTTTTAGTCATGCCTTATTTTGCTTCCTCTTCGAGTGCTTTATACTTTTAAAAGCGTTGCTCATCGGTAGCACTTTATGTAGGAACTTATTTCATTTTTTTATTAGTGTAACTATCATAGGTTGATTCATCATGATATTCGTTTATATCAATCGGTCCCCTTTTTTGCTATTAATGAAATTTTTCAGCAATCCACATTGTGTATAGTATAGAGTATAGCGCATAATATTCAAGTATTATATGCTTATATTCGTAATATTCATAGTATGCCAAATTGAATAAATTCGATCAACATTTTAATATACAGATTCGTCTTTTCTTACACATGTTTTTCAACAAAATATTTTTATATCTATTATACCTTTTTGTATCCTTTTTATACCAATATCCTATACCTTTTGTATTTTTGGGAAACATTTTCTGATTTATTGTAAAAGTTATATTAAATAAAGAAAGTTACTTGTTACATATTTTAATTATTTGATTCGCTACAACACACTCAGAAATTAATAACCAATACTGTTTATATTTTGATATAAAAAAGATAAACTTAATACAATTATGTACAGTATGTCCCTGTAAGTTGTATCCATATGGAGAACTTTTTTATTATTAATTTTTCGAAAAAAGTTATTCTTTATAAAAGCTCTGCCTGGTCCAAGACCTAAGATTTAACCAACAAATATCAAATTTTTTGAATATTATAAGAGGTATGTCAAAAAGTTTGAATTTCACTCAAGAGTAAAGTAGCTTTATTTTTCACAATATTGAAAATTGCTATTATGAAAAGTTGTTTGGATTTAAAAACTATAGTCTAGTATGCAATTACATCCTTCTAATTGAAATTTTTTTTTGAAAAATTATGGATAACTAACATTATTTTCAGTTATTTCAATTCTAATAACTCTTTTATTATTAATTTTACGGAAAAAAGTGATTCTTAATAAAAAGTTCTGGATGGTCTAAAACCTAAAATACAACCATCCTATATCAAATTTTATCAATTTTATACGAGGTATGTCAAAAAACATAAATTTAGATCAAAAGTAAAGTACCTTTATAGTTCAGAATATTTCAATTAGAAGGATATAATTACATACTGAAACATAGTTTTTAATTCTAAATAACTTTTCATAACAACAATTTTCGATATTGTGAAAAATAAACGTATTTTACTCTTGAGCGAAATTCATATTTTTTGACATACCTCGTATAAAAATGATAAAATTTGACATAAGATGGTTGTATTTTAGGTTTCAGACCATGCAGAACTTTTTATTAAGAATCACTTTTTTTTGTAAAATTAATAATAAAAGAGTTATCTGAATTGAAATAACTGAAAATAATGTTAGTTATCCATTATTTTCCAAAAAAAAAAAAATGTTTCAATTAGAAGGATGTAATTGCATACTAGACTATAGTTTTTAAATCCAAACAACTTTTCATAATAGCAATTTTCAATATAAAAATAAAGCTACTTTACTCTTGAGTGAAATTCAAACTTTTTGACATACCTCGTATAATATTCAAAAAATTTGATATTTGATGGTTAAATCTTAGGTTTTGGACCATGCAGAGCTTCTTATGAAGAATAACTTTTTTTCGTAAAATTAATAATAAAAAAGTTTTCCATATGGATACAACTTACAGGGACATACTGTATATTACTAAATCGGTTTTATAGCGTTCTATGCTTTTCCGCATTATGTGTACGAGATATTCAAACTTTCTCCTTTTAATCGTATGCATCACCTCTCTTTCTTTCTCCATTCTTCGTAGTACGGTTTCGTTAGTTACCTTGTCCGTCCATGATATCCTTAAGATTCGCTTGTATAGCCACATCTCGAAGGCTTCAAGTTTTTTCTCCATCGCTTCAGTGAGTGTCCAGGATTTAACTTCGTAGTGTAATATTGTAGGAGCCTTACTTTTATATCCAGGCTGTGGCTTTTAAAGAGTTTGGTCATGTTGTTGAATGCACTACTAACCCTCTCTATTCTACATTTAACTTCTTGTGAATGATCTCATTGTTCGTTTACTATTGTTCCGAGATAGCCATACTGTTTTACTCGGTCCACTGGTGTATTCTTGATAAGCAGTTGGACGTCTCTAATGTTATTATTGGTGATAACCATATTTAGTTTTTAATATGTTTACTTGTAGTCCAAATCTTTCACTTACTTCATGTACTTTGTTTATTACTTGCTGTAAACTGTTCAAACTGTCTGCAAAAGTATCGGTGTCGTCTGCATAGCGGATGTTGTTTAGGCGTTTTCCATTTAAAAGTACATATTCCATGTTAGCACTTTTCCAAGGCTTGACTAAATCTTTCCTCTGAATATAGGTTAAATAACACAGTACAGCCCGAAATAAACAGTACTGAAACTGAAACATAGGTTTCTCTTTCTGCACCTGTCATACCCAAATTAACTTGTGTAGACCTGCCAAGTAATTCTTAACATACATACATACATAATCGATTGCCTCTTATACCATTAGGTGTCGAGGATGAAATCTGTTAAATATGATACTTGATAGAATGATTATTAAACGTGGATTCGGTTAAACAAGTTTATTAAATGTATATTACCCATACAGTGCCACAATTAACTTTATACAGCCTAGTCGGATACAATGTATGTTCCCTAACCACTAGCTTGAATAACTGACTTCACAGTTAGTCTTGACAGTCAGTCCTGCCAAGTGTTACCTATCATTTCCATTTGTAACTAACTTAACACTAACAGATATACAACAAATTCTTAACAATTATTAATAATTAATGATTGTTAAAAATTACCTGGCAGGTCTATACAAGTTAATTTGGGTATGACAGCGTGCATAAAGAGAAACCTATGTTTCAGTTTCAGTGCTGTTTATTTCGGGCTATACTGTATAGGTGAAATTATACATCCTTGTCTAACGCTTCGCAGAATCTGGATCGCTTCCGTGGTTCATCTCCAAGATTTATTCTTATTGTGGCTGATTGAGTGCAGTAACAGTTCTTTTAACACAGACAAAAGAAACAACAATTTTTTATCGCAAACTGTATAAGCACCCCGCTTTCAAAGATCACGAAATAATACTGATGAATTTTGTTGCTGGGTACTATGCATCAGCAAAAAGACTAAGGGCCGGTTGTTCGAACGCTAATCAAAAATGATCATTATCAATTATTTCATTACTGTCACAACTGTCAATGTCAACTTTGATTGGGTTGCTGAAAACATAATTATTGATTACAATTATGAAATTAGTTAATCAATAATTATGTTAATAATTGTTATGTTAATTGATTAACTAATCTCATAATTATAATCAATTAGGTTTTCAGCAACCCAACCAAAGTTGACATTGACAGTTGTGACAGTAATTAAATATTTGATAGTGATCATTTTAGTGATATGTTTTCAGCAACCCAAACAAAGTTGACATTGACAATTGGTGACAATAATTAAATATTTGATAATGATCATTTTTGATTAGCGTTCGAACAACGGGTCCTTGTCTCACGCTATAGTTGATAAGTAGTAAAGTTTATTACATATTCTTGGACAATCAACTTACTTGTTGAATAATCGACTTGAATTAGAAATGTTTTTGTTAAGGACAGTAGTTACATTTTTTTCAATCTCTTGATACGTCTGTAATTTGTCTTTTTTTTAACTATTTATAATGGGAAATAAGCCACAATATTATTAAAAAATGATTTTTATTAACGTTTCGACGCCCAAATCGGGTGCCGTTGTCAAAATACAAAATACCACTAACATAAATAAAAGTGTTGCTGCTTAGTAAAAAAATTCTTCTAATAATTTATTTAATTTGACTCATTTATATCGGCAATTCAGATACATATGATAAATTTTAAAGTAGAAGACTTTAAAATGATATTGCCAATATTTATGAGTTGCGTTCCTGGGACGACTTTACTGAAAGATAGTTCATTCGATTACATTAAATCAACCCCAACTCAAGAATATCCATCACAAAAAAATAAATAAATCATTTTTTAATAATATTGTGGCTTATTTCCCATTATAAATAGTTAAAATTGTAAAAATGCCACAAGAAAATAGCTTCAGAACAACATGTAATTTGTCTGCTTATTGTATTATCGGAATATTATTTTCTCTATATCAATACAGGATGAAAAAATTACTTCCTCTACTTTAGTTTGCAGTATCATATTTTTGTAACTATTTCTAGCAATAGTATGGTATAACTAGACCCAAACCCAGACATCCAAAGTGAAAGTTATCCTCCAACCTCCAACACCAAATTGTTCTATATGGTCCACATAATGTTCAGAAAAAAGTCACACCATTTTGAGCGTCGGGTTTGGAAGGGAGAGGGGGGCGAAATCGGTAAATTCGTAGTTTTTACGTTCTTTAATTTGCCATTACAAATATGCGATTTCTTTATAAACTTATTAATTAATAAACAGTCGAATTTGTTTAAACAATTCTTGAAAAAATAATTTTTTTCCAAAAATCTATTTTTTAGATCATAGTATCATTAATGATCATAGAAAAAGTTAAAGGAAAATTTAATAAATAAATTATTTTTATTAGATAATTATTTATTGAAACTAATTTATTTATAGTATACCTTAACTTTTTCTGTGATTAGTAATGACAGTATGACTAAAAACATGGATTTTTGGGAAAAAATTATTTTTTCACAAATTGTTTAAACAAATTAGACTCTTTATTAATTAATAAATGTGTAGAGGAAAGTCGCCAATTATGGAATACCATTTTGTTTTGGGGATATAAAATAATACCTTTATAGAAATGAAAACAATTTAATGTTTTGACACATCAGTGATACATTTTTATATAGTAATTAAAAGCCTTCTATTAAATATCCTAATTAACAAAAAAAAAAAATCGAACAAAAAAACAAAATACCAAATGAGTAACCAAATATGGAATAGGTACCCATATATGGAATATAGGCATAAACCAACATATCAATAACAACAATAGACATAAACATCTGTGATCTAATACATTTAAATAAGAAAATTGTGAAAAATGAAAGAAGTAGCTTAATTCACTTGCAGACATCACAGATCCCTGTATGAAACTCTGGACCAGCACAATCATAATGAGCCCACTTACACTTAATTCAGTATTCCATAATTAGGCACCAACAACTGTCCATATTTGGATTTGTACATTAGTTCAAACTAGCATCAACATTTTTTTAAGTCGTAATGTTTTAATTACAGAAGGTCATAAAATATCAAAATAAAGGTACTATTGATATACGAAATAGCACAACAAGTATGTATTTATGCGTAATAACCAATAATACCCGTTGAATACATTTACCTTTGAAATTTTCTGCGAGACCATAAAACAAAACGCGCCTGTCAGACACGTATCGTTGGCGCATCTGACACAGAGGTGTGAATACGATAATAAAGAGAGCGACTGAAATAGAGGATGGTCTTGTAGTGCGCTTCCAACTTATATTTTCGGAGAAATCAAGGAATTCCATATTAGGGCACTATTCCATATTTGGTTACTTTCCTCTATACAAATTGCATATTTGTAATGTACATAAAAAGTACATACAAATTAAAGAAGAATTAAAATCTATTGAGTAGATCCCGAGATATTGAAAATGATAGTAGATTTAAGGCTATGGGTACATAATTCGCAAATATTTTACGGGTATCCCTACTTTTTCTGTCTTTACACGGCAAATTACGTGTAGTCAGTGGCGTCACTAACGCCAATGCAACCAATGCGGTGCATTGGGGCGCAGGCCTTAGGGGGCGCCAAAAACTGACAATGACCTCCAAACGCAAAAGAAAAGTAAAGACTTTTTTTGACGAACTTTCTAGTGACTATGAGTTTAGTGATCCTGTGCATTGCTTTAAAGTTAAGGTATTTTTGAGAGCTGTTGATATTCTTATTTCACAGTTAAACGAAAGGTTTAAATCTATGGTATGTATAACTGATCCGTTCAGTTTTTTAAACCCAGATAATTTATTATATTTTTCTGACGAACAACTTGTAAAGTCAGCCTCTGAGTTTTGTAAAAAATATGAATCTGATGTGACTCATGCTTTGACCAATGAAGTAATTTGCTTTCGAAATGTAGTCAAAGACGATATCAAAAGTAATAAAATAAGCAAAAACAGCAACTTGGCTGATTATCTATTGATTAGGAATAATTTATTGATTAGGAAATTTATTGCATCAAGTGTCCCAAAGGTAAGTACAGCATTAATAATGTTTCTTACATTACCCGTAACTGTGGCAAGTAGTGAAAGATCTTTTTCTAAACTAAAAATAATAAAGAACTACTTAAGGAACTCTATGTCCAATACTAGACTGTGTGATCTTAGTGTAATTAGTAATTAGTATTGAACATGAAAGAGCTCGGTCTTTAGATGTAGAAAAGTTAGCAAGACTGTTCCTAGAAACAAAGAGCCGCAGGGGCTTTGTCAGGGAATAGGAATCGTACAGTGTTGTTTCTATGAGCTGTAGGTAGGTTTGACTGTAAGAATGCATCATCTAGTAAAATTAATCAAAGTTTGAGAAACGGAACATAAACATTATATTGTTGTTTGCGATATCATGTATACTATATTTTATAGGGCACTAAATAAATAAAAAATGTTGAGTAAAGTAAGTAGTGTATATTTTATCGTCCTAAAAAGTACATTAATTAATTGTAAGTATATAATGTGATCCTTACTTCAGGTATATTATTGGTATTTGGAAATGTTCAGTAACTTAAAGGGCTATCCTAGTGTAAAAGTACGAAATTCATATAAGTACTTTTTTTGGGAATTTCTAATATAAAAATTACTGTGCCAATTGTTTTGAAAATTGGCATAAGCATGTACTATAAAAAGAAGTAAAACAATTTTCATTAAAAAATATTAAAAATTAAACGATTTATGCGCCAGATACTGGCACCGTGAAAATAAAAAACATAACTTATTTCCTATAGCATCAACTATGATTTTTGAAAAATATTAAAATTTGGGAAAATGACGAAGTGTTGAAATTTTTTTTTAAAATTAGCTAAAACATTTGCAGTTTCAGAAACCGCCAAATTGACATTTTTTATCCGCTCAAATACCCCTAGTTGATGGTATAGAAAATAACTTATATTTCAATAATAACTTTGAAATGTTATGTTTCAGGGTCTCTATTAGTCCCAATCACTGCAGTAGTGCTATGTTTTTATTTTCACGGTGTAATGCTCATGCAAATTTTCAAAACAATTGGTACAGTTCTTTTTATTTTAGAAATTAAAAAAAAAAGTATGTGAATTTCGTACTTTTACACTAGGATAGCCCCTTAATTTTACTTTCAATGAATTTTTTGAATAATAACTTTTTAATATTTTAGTTTTGTAGGAGGTTGGGGGGGGGGGTGGAGAATAAGTCTGGGAATAGGGGCGCACGAGGAATATTTGCATTGGGGCGCAGGTCAGACTAGTTACGCCACTGCGTGTAGTAAAATTCACACTGGTATGGACATGTAAACATTACTAGAATGCCATTCTACTTGAAAATGTCATCATTAATTTAAAGAGATGGCTTTTGAATGTTCTTGGATAACTGTTATTTTTATAATTGCAAATTATTAATTCAGCTAATAAATGTGATAATTTTTTACTAACTATGTATTCAGTGATTGTAATAGTTTGTATGTACCTACAACAAAAACTAATACTCAATCGAGAAAAAAAGTGTTAAAGTGATTTTTTATAATATATTGTTAATATGGAACGCTTACAATTTTGAACATCTTTAACAACAAAATACTTGGATCACAGAATATATTATCCTGATGTATTCTCTGCTTGGATCTTCCACAAATAATACACAATAAATAACTTTTTATTAAGTTCACGTCTTAAATCAATTATTTATCAAATACACTATATATCAATAATATTTAATCAATAACTCAAAATATTAAATACCACGACTAGTCACCATTTGAATTACATTTTTAAAAATTCGTGTAAAATACCAGCTTTTCGAATATGTAAAATGATTTTTTCTACGGAAAATATTTTTAAAATTATTCTAAATGTTTATAATCTACAAAATTTCAAAAATTTGGCATTAGCGTCTCTTTGCAAAGACAATGACGTCGACTTTGTAAAGTAACAAGACACTTACTCAACACACACACTACACATTACTCCCCTGACTTAGTGATAAGTTATACAATTACGTGGCTAAAGGTTCTAATTCTAAACCAAAGCCAGAATCAGAGAAAAAGAAATCTCAAAATATTCCCGATGCAATGTCAAATATTTTTGTCACTGATTGTCAGTGTCTGACAATATATGCTGACAATATTATATTCGGCTGAGTGCGTTGTAAGACAAAGATAGATTTGGAAAATATTACCACGGCATTATGTTCATTTTTTTCGAATCCTGAAAAAACCAATAAATATTTTTGAAAAATTTAAACGCAGAATGAAAGACTAAATTATTACCGAGGGCCGAAAGTCCCTTAGAATAAATAAAAAGTTTATTTGAATGAGATATTTGAAATTAAAAATCACACTAAATTTTCTCTTAGTTTTTCACCCTTGTAACTTATTAAAATAAACATTATAGAAGTTATCAGGGACTTTCGGCCCTCGCTAATAACGTAGTCTTTCATTCTGCGTTTAAATATTTCAAAAATACTTATTAGTTTTCTCAGGATTCGAAAAAAATGAATCCCCATTTGAATAGCATTGCAGCCGAAAATACGTACCGATCCTCTTAAGTTGCTTTGTTAGTTTTTGAACTTTTGAATTTTTCGGCTCCCAGCTTCCCCTTCAGTTACCACGACTAGTCACCATTTGAATTACATTTTTAAAAATTCGTGTAAAATACCAGCTTTTCGAATATGTAAAATGATTTTTTCTACGAAAAATATTTTTAAAATTATTCTAAATGTTTATAATCTACAAAATTTCAAAAATTTGGCATTAGAATTTTTGACTATATTAGATCATTTTTTTATCTTTTTTTTAATACATTTTGATAGTATCACGTTACTTTCATTTAGCATACGGAGAATTGCCATATCTTTATTATTTTATGTCTTATGTTATTGCAAAATAAAGGTCTCTGGGATAAACAAACAGAATAACTTTTAAACTAATTAATAGAGCGGTCTCAAATTTTGAAGGTTTGTTAAGTACCCCAATACCCAACTTTGGGTAAAACACTAAACTTCTAAGTTAGTTTTAGTAAAAGTTAATAACAAATAACAATTTTCATTTATTTTTCAGTTTGCAAAGCAAGAAATAAACTTTTTAACTTTTAAAAATCGGAATTTTGAAGGTTTTCCAATGTTCTAAAAAATTACAATTTGTCATTTTATGTCAACTATTTAGCTTTTGAATGGGGTGCAAAAAATCGAAAAAATCGCATTCTTTTCACTAAATTGTTAATAATTAAAAAACGGACGCGAACTCTAGGCAGGAAACAGGTAGGTTTTCTTCCTATAGGTCTACAATATCTAAAAAAGTAGTCAGCTACCTGGATATTTAAGTGTCCCGAACATGGTCAATTTCTAGCTTATTTTCCCTGGTGTATTAGTAGAGTAATAGTATAATTTGCTTTTGTACTTCTTTTCGCACAGTAAAATAATCGTTATCGCGATAATTAAAAACAGTCGTATATTCATGGAATAACAACTGCATTTATTTGACTAGAGTCAACATTAAAGTTCAGGTTGCGCTATTATTCATTCTTTGTTTATTGCTAGTACTCTTTTATTATATTAGTGGTAGACCAGTAACTTATAGTTTTATTTTTATTTTCAGTATGTTAATTGTGTTTTTTGTGATTTCAACGTTATTAAATGCAGTCATTTCAACGAATTATTATGATTGTCCTCAGCATCAGTTTACATGCACAAATTCAAAATGTGTAGATTTTCAACAAAGATGTGATGGTTCCGACAATTGTGGAGATGGATCGGATGAACTGAATTGCGGTAAGTAAACATAAAAATTTCTTAAAATTTTGAATAACGTTAGGCCCATACCGGTCTAAATATTGTTCTGAAGCTATTTTCTTGTGGCATCTCATGAAATTTACTATTTTAATTGGGAACAACCCACAATGTAAGTTAAGAAATTAAAATTATTAAAATTTCGATTGCCCTTTCAGAAATCTTTATCAAAATACATAAAAAACATGAAAAATGTTTGTTTAATTCATTGTATTAATTTTTTTAATGCTCAAGTCAAGTGGTATTTATTTTTTAGCGCTTCTCATGTTTATGGTTGATATTTCTGTTGCCAGTGGTTTATTTTCAATAATAAATAAAAAAATATGCAGCTTTGATGCATTCTAGTAAATTATTTATTAACGATTCAACATTCTGTATAAACTTTCATCGAAAATATTGATTAATAAAATATTTACAATATGTAAATAACCAAGAACAATGTTTCCATAATATGCCCACTCGACAGCACTCGCTATAGTAGCTCTCTATCAGCAATATGCTTATGATGTGGGAGCCCTGGGTACAAGGATTCCCACACGAAATTCTACCCCGAAAATGCAGACCAGCGTGAGGCGCTCTATTCCGACTATTTGTAGTGACTTATCATCGATTTGTATTACTTGCTCGGGCCTCTTCTAGCTCAGTACATTTTATTTCCTCGCTCATTTACAAAAGTTTGTAGCTTTTTCCTCCCTCATATACAGTACCCTTATTTATTTTAGGTCTCTGAGTAGGAACCGTTTAGCGACGTATCTCGGCACGTTTGCAGCTTCTCTAAGGTAGTTGTTTTGTGCTGTTTGAATCTTCTTTTTGTTGCTATGATTGTGTGTCCCCATGGAAGAGATGCATATTATGTTATTACGGGTAGTACGATGCTGTTCATCAGTCTTAATTTCGTTTTTATAGCAAATTTGCTTCTTCTTTCTGTGAGTCCTCTTAAGGCGGCTCTGGCCGTTGCTTTTTTCTCGATTGTCTCATTAACATATGGTGTGAATGTTGGCCTTGGTCTGTTGTGACTCGTAGGTATTTAGCATCGTTTTTCCATTTGGCGGGTCTGTCTTAGCTGTCCTTCTGGGTTATCTTTTCTCTATTTGAAGGGATCCACTTAGGTATTTTCAGGATTTATTGCTATTTTTCATTGGATACTCCATTCTTCTATAGTATCCAGTACCGTCTGTAGATTTGTTACAGCTATATCCAGGTTACTGTGTTTGCAGTGTCGTTTGCATAAAACCGATTAGTGGCCCGGATTTTCTTGGAACGTCTGCTGTCTACATGCTATACAGGAGGGGTGATAAGACTGTCCTTTTTGGTACTCCAGCTGCTGGAGTACTGTGGTAGTCCGTGACTCCCATAGTCCTTCTCATCATCACGGTTTTCTCTATTACAGAGTAGTAGAGACTTTCTCATTTTTCCGTGTAGTGGAGGAATGAGTTTTCCATCGTTTCTTAAAGTTCTTTGGAGCCTTTTTGAATATTTGGCCCGTTCCTTTATTTTTGTTAAGTAATTATCCCACTTTTAACTTCTATATTCTATTAGTGCCTCATTGATTTGTTAATTCAAACGGTTTGTCCTATTTTTATCTTCGTGATTTATGGTTCTGGCTTTTTTTTTTGAATTTTCACTTTTCCTTTTGTGACGGGTAGCTTTTTAAGACGACAGACTCAGTAAAATACAGGTTAAAACCAAAGAAAGTATATTTAGGATTTTTGTTTATGTACAGTTCAAAATAAATAAAAAAAATAAATCCTGGATGTCTGCAAAAGAGAAAGAAAATTAATATTATCAAAAGAAAATATCCTTACAACTCACTATCATGCATATCATTACACTTTATCACTTCTTTTATTTCCTGATGAATGTATCTAAATCTTCCCATTGTAATTTCATATTCTTGTTCAGTAGTGCTATTCCTTACTGCTTCTTTTATGATGTTTTCGAGCTCTAGCCCTTTTTCCTCTATTTCTTGTGGATTGCCCATTGTAGGAACGTTTCCATTTTCTATATTCACCAGTCATTTGAAGTCAGACCATTTGTCATGTGCCTATTTCTAGGAGTATGGGGTTGTTGTCTCCTGATACTTTCGTTTATGGTTCGGAGGTGTGTATGCAGTTCGGCTTATCTGTGAATACAGGGCCGTCTTAAGCATACACGGCGCCGGGGTGCAAGACTCATCTTTGCGCCCCCTTTTATCAGAAGATTATACAGGGTAGCGAGAGAGTATAGAAACACGGTAATTTCTCGGAAACCGCTAAAACGATTTTTATAGCTTTTTGTGAGCCAGGGTCTTCTAATGCGGCCGATATTATAGTGGTAATTACATTGTTGTCAAATCCTCCGTTTCTCTGGTAATCTAATGAACTTTCTTATTTTAAATAGAACACTATATATTTTTGCGTTTTTAAGTAGGTATCTAAGAAATTTTCATGTTATGTTTTCTATACCTAAATGCCACAATTTCGGAATTATTATGACATTTATTAAAAACAATTTTAAAGGAAATTTAAAAATCAATTTTTTCGGCCCGGTTAGCCATTTTTTAGGTTTTTTGGATCATTGGGAATAAAAAAAGGTCTTTTATAATTTTTCTCTAAACAATTTAAAACTGAAAAAAAAATCGAAAATAGCTGATTTTCTAGGTTCAAAAACTTAAGTAAAAAATATTATTTGTGAAACTACAAAGTGCCTAAATTCAAACTCAAACTTTATTGTATCAGCTACCGATAAGTGATTTGGTCTTATTTCATTCTAAAATATTGTTTTTTAGTTGTTAATGCAGCCCGATCGCCCGTCCTCTCTTATGAGTTTCATTAACAATAAAAAACAATGTTTTATAATAAAACGTGCCAACAATTCTTATAGGGAGCTGATAGAAGAAGGTTTGAGCTTGAATTTTGATACTTCGTAATTTTAAAAATTATTCTTTTTACTTGTGTTTTTGAACCTTTAAAATCGTCATTTTTCAATTTTTTTCAGTTTTAAATTGTTTATAACTCGGAAACGATTAACTTTAGAGAAAAATTACAAAAAACCTTTTTTTATTCCCAATGATCCAAAGAACCTAGAAAATGTCTAACCGGGCCGAAAAAATTGATGTCTATAATTTCTTTAAATTTTTTTTTAATAAATGTCGCAATAACTCCGAAATTATGGCATTGAGGTATAAGGAATATAACATAAAAAATAATCAGTATTTCTTAACGAATTCAAAAAGCAAAAAATATACAGGTTGTTCCATTTAAAATAAGAAAGTTCATTAGATTTCCAGAAAAAAGGGAGATTGGACAACAATTCGTGTAATGTGTTCTGATAGCGTATTATCAAATACATTCTATTAATTTTAAAAAGTTATCCTATTCATGGAACCTTTGACTGGTTCCTCTTAATGGTAAATTTTGTCGTGCTAAAAATGTTATTATTTCGATAATTCTTTCTAAAACCGCCGTCCACCTTTTTCTTTCGCGTTCAACTGCTGCTGAATTGACAGAGTCTACTGTATGACTTTCTACCAAGGCTTTTTTTAGATCTAGGTACATATTTTTTTTCAGAAATTAAGTGGCTACCCTTCTCTCACGTCTTTCTAAAAACGTAAAATAAACGTCTTTCTTGTCGCAAACGTAATAAAGAAAATTAGGTTTTAGAAGATCAGCATTTATATTTTACTATTATAAAAGGCGTCGCTAAAAGTGGGATACATACATAGCTCCCCAACGGCAATTATACTTTTATCAGCAGAATCGGATACACTGATAATTTTTACAAGATGGTGATTCATTGTTACTCGACATTCAATATTGGTCAAAATAGTGTACCTACGCGTCACCTTTTTGAAATTATTGTCGGAATAAACTAAATGGGTTTCGTATTACATTTGCGTATTGTAGGTGTAGTAAGATTAATAGCCTTTGTAAAAAATACCGAAAGCGCACTTGTATGTTTTTGTTATTTTTAGGTTTTTTAAGGACAAAAAGCGCAATTTTGAGCTTAGCAAATGTTCGGCTTGCGCCCCTTGGACTTGGCGCCCGGGTGCCTTGCACCCCTTGCACCCCCGGGTTAAGACGGCCCTGTGTGAATATTCTTCCGTTTCTGTTTGTAGTTATATAGTTTCAGTTAGGGGATCTGGAGTTTACGTCTCCTATTATTATGGACGGTTCTTCTATGTTCAGGAAAACATCCAGTTCGTCGTCGTTTAAAGAGCTGTTGGCTTTACATATGCTGGACTTTCTCCTGGTTTCATCTGGACTTATTATTGTTGCTTCTTTAGTCCTTACTGCCTGTATCTGTTCTAATGTATGATTTATTCCTTTTTTCACGAGAATAGTTGCTCCTGAATTTGCTCTGTTGTCCTTTCCTATAGATGCCATATCCTGGAAAGTTGATGGTGTGAGTTAGTTTAGTTTCTTGTAATGCTACGACATCCATTTTATGTCTATTTATTAGTTCGTCCAGCACGTTTGCATTTGTTCTTATGCCGCCTAATTTCCAGGAGCTTATCTTTAGATGTTCCCTAGCTACGTATCTTAGCTCGTGTTGCCTATTTTAACATTTTTGATAGCTCTTCTACATTCGTGGCCAGTCCTTTTTGTTGTTCTTTTGAGATTAGTAGTGGTCGAATCTGTTGCTAGGTTTTTATGTGGGTTTGGTGATTTGAGCGTACGATTGCCTATTGTTTCTTTGTTTCTTTTAGGTTGTTGTGTTTTGTTTTCTGTTGTTGTTCATCTGGGTCTTCCCCAGGTAGTTACCCTTGGCCAATGCGCCGATACAGGGGGTCAACGGGGCCATGGACCCCCTATTGTATTTAGTCTATAAGTATTTGTTTTATTATTTTTTCTGTCAACTCTAAACTTCAAGCGATCAGTAGAATACCAAAGAATTAAAAGAAGCCATAAAATACAATGAAAGCAGCCTTCTCTGAAAATAAACTGTTATGCGCATTTGTTACCATGGAACTGATGAAACCATAAACAACGGATATATTTTTTGATGTGCTTCATACAGACTTGCTTCCATACAGCCATGACGTGAACTTGTCAGATTGAGCTCATTGGTACCTCGGGCGTAAAACATTGGATATTTTATGCATCCATGTTATAAATCACATCTTCTTCATATGTTCCTATGACGGATCAATTATAAAGGGTTTATACCGAAATATTTTTACTTTGGTGGTTAGCATGTAGATTCTAAGATTACACTGATGATGATCGGTCAACCGATCGAAAACTAGTTATGTCTTTGATGTAGCCCTGTATATGGATTTTAACAAATATACCTTTTATAAAGGATTTTATGTTTATGGATATATTTTTATCAATTCAAATAATAACAAAATGAAATTTTGCAAATACATACGTTAAACTGGGCATTAACCTTACATCATGAAAAGTCGCGTCTCAAATTTGCGATACAATAAAAATATAAAATAAAAATGTATACCATTTTTATTCAGTTGCAATGCGAAGGCAAAACAATCTTACTTTTCAATTAGAATACGGAGTGCAATCCAGCTCTCTGAATCGCGATTTTCGATTCTTATTGGAATCTCATCGGAGAGAGCGCAGACTTGTTCTCCATATCCTAACTGACCAGCACCGAGAGCTTTTCCTACACATTGCAACTGAAACAAATAGGGTAGGTGACTAGCGTCATCTGGCAATTGAGAGATGAAGTTTTTCAATCCTAAAAGCAACATTAATAATATTGAAAATATTAAAAATATTACTAAAAGATTTTTAAATTGAAAAAATGACGCTAGTCACCTATCCTATTTGTTTCAGTTGCAATGTGTGGGGAAAGCTCTCGGTGATGGTCAGTTAGGATATGGAGAACAAGCCTGCGCTCTCTCCGATGAGATTCCAATAAGAATCGAAAATCGCGATTCAGAGAGCTGAATTGCACTCCGTATTCTAATTGAAAAGTAAGATTGTTTTGCCTTCTCATTGCAACTAAATAAAAATGGTATACATTTTTATTTTATAGTCGTATTACTCCGTAGAGTAACTAGGTGCATTTTCCGTTGGAACTTTACCAAGCTGCAGACGGGGATGTGAATTGCATAGTGTAGAATTCCTTCCCTTTGTCTTCACTGCAGCATCCATGTCACCAGGAAAGTGTACCAATAAGTTTTTCAATTTAAAAATCTTTTAGTAATATTTTTAATATTTTCAATATTATTAATGTTGCTTCTAGGATTGAAAAACTTCATCTTTTAAAAATATAAAAATTTGAATTTTGCTAGATAATCCAGGCGTACCCATTGACACTAGATAGAAAGGTTAATCTTAACACCTACAGTTGGTAAAGAGCGGCCAGTGAGAATAATAGCCGTGGATTGTGTTTGCTAGCGGTGAATAATAGCGAATATTTCCAAAAGAAAGATTCAAACCGACATCATGCAGTTCATAAAAAGGCCATGTTCTGAAGGAAGATCTCGGTCTACTAATGTTGTCGATCGTAATAATAGGCCTATGTTAACGTCAGATGTCGGAAACTGCAGTATTGGTGTAAATATATTTTCACCAGAATCAGTTACGTGTGATACATGTTCGGCAACCCCTAATTTTAACGAAACCGGTTGTTTGTGGGTAACGAAAAGTGCAGTGACGAGTTAAAATATCGTGTCCTAACTGATCCTTGGGTTCCTGAAAGTGAATACAGATTTCCAAAGACATTAGAATCGGGACACTCAAGACAGTTCCAGCTTATGTGGTTAAATAAATTCCCGTGGCTATCTTACAGTAATAAAGATGAAGGTCCTTCTGCCGTGTGTGTGTGTTTTATTCGGGCCTAAAGAGGGGGGCCAAAGCTAAATCACGTTACCAAACTTAGATACTAAGCCGCTTCGGAAATTCAAGAAAGCGTGTGAAATAGTAAGGAGCCATTCTGATATAACAACTATTATAATTACTATCATAAAAGGGCTCAATTAAAATGTAGCAACTTTAAAAAAGTGTCTGAAGATAAGAAAAAAACGTTAGATGACAGTAGTAAGACAAAAAAGTTGGACAAAAAGTAGACGAAAATCGAACGAAACCTGTTCCGATGGTAAAAATGTAAAAACAATTATTTTGTGCGATCGAAAAAACATTCCTTTAAGAGGGCACATAAATGATGGTTCTATTGATTTGAAAATGGAATCGTCTGAATCAATCAATAATTCAAACGAAGGGAACTTCAGGGAACTTCTTAAATACAAAGTTGATGCAGATGCTCAGATTCTGGAACACCATCTTAAAAATGCTACCAAGAATTCAACGCTTATAAGTAAAACAAAGCAAAACGACAAACGACCTCATAGACAGTTGTAGCACTGTTATTGCTTATTGAATCAGTTAAGCGAAGCAAATATTTTTCTATTTTGGTAGATAAAACAACTGACATCAGCTCTAATGGACAATTAACATTATGTGTGCGATGTGTAGACAAAGAGAAGTACTGTTTAAAAGAAGATTTTTTAAGATTAGTTACTAGTGGTTTAAGATTTAACTGAAGAGACATTGCCAATCGTTATAATACGAGAAATACGTCAAAGAACTAGCCGGAATAGGAAATAGAAGAACCTCAAATATATTGCTCGACAAAAATGGAAATATTATAATGGAGACTAAACGAAAACTACGACGATGGAAAGAGTATATCGAGGAACTATTTCATGACCAGAGAGAAGCTAGTACATCCGTAGATAGCCAAACGGGAGATGTAGGCCCAGAGATAACCAAATCAGAGGTTGGTCAGGCAATAAACTCTATGAAAACCAATAAATCTGCTGGTCCAGATGAATTGCCTAGCGAGCTGATAAAGTTGGTCAACGAGAAAAACCTGGACATAATAGTAGAACTGTTCAACGCTATCTATAATACAGGAATCATCCCTAGAGAAATGTTGACATCAGCCTTTGTGTGTTTGCCAAAGAAGGTGAATGCAAAAGAATGCAGTGACTACCGAACCATAAGCTTAATGTCACATACCTTGAAAATTCTATTGAAAATTATCCACGCAAGAATACACTCTAAACTGGAGCTGGATATTAGTGACACTCAATATGGGTTCCGCAATGGTATGGGTACCAGAGAGGCATTATTCTCCTTCAACGTGCTGACACAGAGATGTTTGGATGTTAACCATCCTCTTTACGTCTGTTTTATAGACTACAATAAGGCGTTTGATAAAGTCAAACATGATCGACTCATGGAAATCCTAAAAAATAAAAACCTAGATGAGAGAGATTTAAGACTAATAACACACCTCTATTACAATCAGCAAGCAATAGTAAGAATTGAAAAAGAAACATCTGAAGAAATGGAAATAAAGAGAGGAGTCAGGCAAGGCTGCATACTATCACCTCTATTATTTAACGCTTATTCTGAAGAGGTAATGCGAGAAACTCTGGAAGATGAAACAGTCGGCATAAGAGTAAATGGAGTCTTAGTTAACAACATCAGATATGCAGATGATACAGTAATAATAGCCGATAGTTTACAAGACCTGCAAAGACTCATGAGTAAAATAGTAAGGTGTAGTAGGGAGTACGGACTCTCTCTCAATATCAAAAAGACGAAGTTTATGAAAATTAGTAAAAACAACCATAATACTAACGAAATCTTGATAATAGAGGGCCAGCAGATCGAAAGAGTAAAAAAGTACACTTACCTAGGAACACTTATAACAGAAAATAATGACTACACTGCAGAAATAAAAGTCAGAATCGAAAAAGCACGTTCTAATTTTATAAAAATGAAAAAGGTCCTATGTAGCAAAGATTTAACATTAGCTCTTAAAGTACGCCTAACAAAATGTTACGTTTACAGTGTTCTATACTATGGAGTGGAATCATGGACGTTAAATGTAGAGACAATGAGACGACTTAACGCCTTTGAAATGTGGACCTATAGAAAAATTATGAGGGTTTCCTGGGTAGATAGAGTTACAAACAATGAAGTACTGAGAAGAATAGGTAAAGAAAAGGAAGTTGAACTTACAATTAAAGAAAAGAAGCTACAGTATCTCGGACATGTGATGCGGGGCGAGAAGTATGGCATCCTACGACTCATAATGCAAGGAAAGATAGATGACAGAAGAAGCATCGGAAGAAGACGAATTTCATGGTTGAAGAACCTGAGAGAGTGGTTTGGATGCAGCTCGAAACAACTATTTAGAGCTACTGCCTCAAAAATTAAAATAGCTATGATGATTGCCAACCTCCGTAGCGGAGATGGCACCTGAAGAAGAAGAAGATAATACGAGAATTCGGATACTTAGGGCTAGATAGTTCAAATATCCGTGGGCAAGGTTACGACGACGGAGCTAATATGTCAAGAAAGTTACGTGGTGTGTGGTGAGCAACAATTTTGAAACAACAGCCTTTAGCATTGTATATGCACTGTGCCTCAGCATTGCAGATCTGGGATGAATGAACTTTACCCTCTAAGGGAGTGTGAGCCGTATTGCTAAATCTGGAATAATGCAGCGGTGCTACTCTTAATATTCAGCTGCGTAAGACGTGTTTTGGAAAATACTCCGACGTAGCAAGTCACCTACGGCTTGATAACACGGAAAGAGTCCCACCAAAGCTCAATCCTTTTGAGACCGTAGGTATCTGGGATGAATGAATTTTATCCTTAGAGAAAGTGTGAGTCGTATGGCTAAATCTGGATAATATAATATTTGCGGAAAGTATGCCCCCTCCCTATTATGAAGTTCTAGATTCGCGCCTGCCCTGGGCATCCACTATAACATGCCGGGTGTTGCTGTAATCTGCTGGAGTCTGACAGAATTTGCTTCAAGGCTTTTCTCCGCACTTTACGCATCATAGTATAGTATAGTTGATCCAAAAGATGGCATAACCCAGACATCCAAAGTGAAAGTTATCCTTCAACACCAAATTGTTCTATATGGTCCACACAATGTCCAGAAAAAAGTCACACCATTTTGAGCGCAGGGTTAGGGGAAGGGGGGAGCGGAGAGGGGGGAGAAATCGGTAAATTCGTAGTTTTTTAAGTTTTTCGCCAATATTTCTAAAACTATGCGGTTTAGCATGAACAACCCTCTATACAAAATTATTCTACATTAAATTTGAAATAAAAAAGGTCCTATGTATAATCTTTCAAAAATGAATGGTTCCAAAGTTACGGAGGTAGTATAATATGACTGGTCCAAAAAAAAGGCCTAACCCAAACATTTAAAGTAAAAGTTTTCCTCCAACACCAAAATGTTCTATATGGTCCACATATTGTTCAGTAAAAAGTTACACCATTTTGAGCGTCCGGTTTGGGAGGGAGATGGGAGAGAAACCGGTAAATTAGTAGTTTTTTTACGTTTTTCGTCAATTTTTCTAAAACTATGCTTTAGCGTAAACAATGTTATATACCAAAATATTCTACATAAAATTTAAAACAAAAAATGTTCTATACATAATTGTTATAAAATCAACGGTTCCAGAGTTACGGAGGGTGAAAAGTCGAGGTTTTCGATACTTTTTATATTTTTTGGGCAATATTTATGATATAACCCTATACCAAAAACCCAGACATCCAAAGTGAAAGTTATCGGGGAGAAATCGATAATTATAAAAAGTATTACCTCCACTTTTCACCCTCCGTAACTCTGGAACCGTTGATTTTATAACAATTATATATAGAACCTTTTTTGTTTTAAATTTTATGTAGAACATTTTTCTATAGAACATTCCTTACGCTAAAGCATAGTTTTAGAAATATTGACGAAAAACGTAAAAAACTACTAATTTACCGAATTCTCCCCCATCTTCCCCCCAAACCGGACGCTCAAAATGGTGTAACTTTTTACTGAATAATATGTGGACCATATAGAAGAATTTGGTGTTGAAGGAAAACTTTTACTTTAGATGTCTGGGTTAGGCCTTTTTTTGGACCAATTATACTATACTACCTCCGTAACTTTGGAACCGTTCATTTTAGAAGGGTTATGCATAGGGCCTTTTTTATTTCAAATTTAATGTAGAACAATTTTGTGTAGAGGGTTGTTCATGCTAAACCGCTTAGTTTTAGAAATATTAACGAAAAACGTAAAAAACTAGGAATTTGCAGATTTCTCCCCCCTCTCCCCCCCAAACCCGACACTCAAAACGGTGTGACTTTTTTCTGAACATTATGTGGACCATATAGAATAATTTGGTGTTGGAGGATAACTTTCAATTTGGGTGTCTGGGTTTGGGTCTAACTATACCATACTATCAATCATCCGTGCAAAAATATTAGTTTTCAAAAAATATCATAGGTTTTGATATTAAGCGATTTTTGCTCAATTTTTTTCTAAAAGAATAAAAACTTTTCCACATTTTTATTTTGTTTTACATTTAATGTATCTACTTCGCAATGTTAACAGATTTTACAAAAATTCCCATAGAAATAAAAATTCTTAGTAGATAGATAAGATGATAAAATAATAGTCCGAATACAGTGTAATCACAAAATAACATACATACACGAGTGCAAAGTTTGATAATGATTTCCACTAGGAAATCGTTATCAAAATACATAAATATAAAACATTAATAAATTAAATAAATTTTGTTTTTGTTACTTTGTAAAATTTTTTTTCTAATAGGTAATTTAATAGACAAGGGTATTTAGCACTAAAAACACCCGAATAAATCGATTTTTAAATACAGCACCTAGAGATTTGCAGTTTTTTGCATTATGTTTAGAATGACGTCAGGAAAAATCTACTATTCAAAAATGGGTGGAAATGCATAACTGCACTTTAAAGTGCATAAAATGCATCCAAAAGTGCATAAGCATGTCAAAATCAGTATACCAAGGACCAAATTTTGTTATTCGGGGGTTTTTGGGGTCACTGAACACGAATACGTCATCAGAACTGACATCCGGATCAACTGGTGCCCAAGGTCACTGTAAGGGACGTCATCTTCTGGAGTCTCGAGGGTTTTCGAGGGTCGTAAGGCTAAACGTCAAATTATCTCACCAGATGGCCGCTACCAACCCAACAAAATTAAAAGGTGCAGCCACAATTTGACTGTAAATCAAAAGCAAATTAATTAAGAGAACGTCTTTTATTTCATAATTTACTGAGTCAGATAAACTTATAGACGAGGGAATTGAGCACAAAATAAATCTAATAATTTTTTTTTAATTTTCAATTTTTAATAATTTTTAATAATAATTTTTTTAGTAAAATTGTGGCTTATTTCCCATAGAAAATACTTAAAAATAAATCTATTTTTAAATACAGCACCTAGAGACTTGCAGTTTTTTACATTATGTTCAGGAGGACGTCAGGAAAAAGTATACTATTTAAAAATGGGTGAAAATGCATAACTGCACTTTAAAGTGCATAAAGTGCATAAACTATAAACCATCAGAGATTATAAAATTCTTTTATAGTCTCTGAAACCGAAACGTTTTCTCCTTCATACATTCCAGTAATCAACGCTGTCAATAACTTTGATCGATAGACCCGTTTTATAGATTCTACAATACCTTCATCCATAGGTTGACAGAGGGATGTCACATTTGGGGGCAAAAAATACACTATATTTTTTATCTTTTAGTTCTTTTGGGTCGGGACGAGAGGGTGCGTTGTCCAACAGCAGGACTGCCTTTATCGGTAGATTTCGGTAGATGTGGAAGGCAAAACCGTCCGGACATGGGGAGGTCCGGATGTGGCAGGTTGTACTGTACTTATATATATATATATATATATATATATATATATATATATATATATGCTTTCTGTTGTTTTCCGGGTTTGACTCCGCGTTGAATAATTTCGGTTTTGAGAAAAACCATTATTTTGACGACGTTTCGGCAAGATCTCACTTGCCATTGTCAAGTCAGGTAGTTCCGCTTCTCGCTGCTGCTTGAAGTAAACTGAATTTTTACTCACGATACCGTCGCTTATGTAGTTGATCCTGATGCTGCTTGCCCTGCGCGAACTCTGGCTCTTGTTATTGGTCCGGTGTAGGTTGAAGTCGTCGGCGGGATGTTACGCGTGGATGTTGCGGCCTGATTTATTTTGGTCTTTTTCTTCAGTACCGTTTTCCATGTTGTAGGAAGCCGTTGCGCATCATCTCTTTGGTTTAAGCCGTTGGGATTTCTTTCAATTTCTATCGATTCTCTGATTTCCCGTTTTCTTTTTACTTCGATGTTAGCTAACATCGTTGTTTGGTTCAGGTTTATTGTGTGTCCTGTATTTGCGACATGTTGAGCCAGGGATGACGTGGTTTCTCCCCTTTCGATAGCATTTCGGTGTTCTTCTCGTCTTACCTGGATTCTTCGGTTGGTCTGTCCAATGTACGACTTTCCACAATCCCCACACGGAATCTCGTATACACCTTGGCTTTCTAACGATATTTTGGTTTTTGGTGTTGGTAAAATAGTTGAGATCTTTCTGTCCGTATTAAATATCGTTTCTATGTTGTGTTTTCTCAGCACTCTCCCTATTTTCTCTGTCGTACCCTTCACATATGGCAGAATGGTTTTGCCGATCGGTTTATTGTCTTCTGTAGGGTCCTTATCTCTTCTTCGAGCATTTTGAGCTTTTTCGATGTTGTATGTTGAGAAGCCGTTTTTTCTTAACGCTGTTTTCACGTTATCCATTTCTTCATTTTGATGTTCTTGGTCTGTCAGTCTTTCGGATCTTGTAATCAAGGTTTTGATGACTGAATGCAATTGTGCAGGATGGTGGTGTGAAGCAGCATTTAGATATCTATCGGTATGTGTCGGTTTCCGATACACTGTATGGCCTATGTGTCCGTCTTGTTTCTTTATTATTAACACATCTAAGAATGGAATTTGATCGTTTTCTTCCAGTTCCATGGTAAACTGAATTTTATGGTGGATATTGTTGATGTGTTCTAAAAAAGCCTTTAGAACACATCAACAATATCCACTATAAAATTCAGTTTACCATGGAACTGGAAGAAAACGATCAAATTCCATTCTTAGATGTGTTAATAATAAAGAAACAAGACGGACACATAGGCCATACAGTGTATCGGAAACCGACACATACCGATAGATATCTAAATGCTGCTTCACACCACCATCCTGCACAATTGCATTCAGTCATCAAAACCTTGATTACAAGATCCGAAAGACTGACAGACCAAGAACATCACAATGAAGAAATGGATAACGTGAAAACAGCGTTAAGAAAAAACGGCTTCTCAACATATAACATCGAAAAAGCTCAAAATGCTCGAAGAAGAGATAAGGACCCTACAGAAGACAATAAACCGATCGGCAAAACCATTCTGCCATATGTGAAGGGTACGACAGAGAAAATAGGGAGAGTGCTGAGAAAACACAACATAGAAACGATATTTAATAGGGACAGGAAAATCTCAACTATTTTACCAACACCAAAGACCAAAATATCGTTAGAAAGCCAAGGTGTATACGAGATTCCGTGTGGGGATTGTGGAAAGTCGTACATTGGACAGACCAACCGAAGAATCCAGGTAAGACGAGAAGAACACCGAAATGCTATCGAAAGGGGAGAAACCACGTCATCCCTGGCTCAACATGTCGCAAATACAGGACACACAATAAACCTGAACCAAACAACGATGTTAGCTAACATCGAAGTAAAAAGAAAACGGGAAATCAGAGAATCGATAGAAATTGAAAGAAATCCCAACGGCTTAAACCAAAGAGATGATGCGCAACGGCTTCCTACAACATGGAAAACGGTACTGAAGAAAAAGACCAAAATAAATCAGGCCGCAACATCCACGCGTAACATCCCGCCGACGACTTTAACCTACACCGGACCAATAACAAGAGCCAGAGTTCGCGCAGGGCAAGCAGCATCAGGATCAACTACATAAGCGACGGTATCGTGAGTAAAAATTCAGTTTACTTCAAGCAGCAGCGAGAAGCGGAACTACCTGACTTGACAATGGCAAGTGAGATCTTGCCGAAACGTCGTCAAAATAATGGTTTTTCTCAAAACCGAAATTATTCAACGCGGAGTCAAACCCGGAAAACAACAGAAAGCACATATAGCTCCCGCGGAAACTTCAAGTGTAACATAATTAACCTCTACGGGGAGGAAATTCTACCAGACATCAGAAGATACGAAAAACTACGATCGAAACGAAGGACGTTGTTATGCAACCTTACGTTTTTAGAACGCTGCCGGGACGAAAGCATTATACCGACTTGTATGAAGCTCACTTTTCACAAAAACAACTATAAAACTAAAAGCATCTTAAGAAGAGCAAGCCTGGCGCTTATTAGAGAGGCAATCCATGATACCAGACGAGACATCGACAAAATGAATGCAGAATCATTACAGCTGCATCTTAAACTAAGTAACACAATCCATCCAACATTATGGAATTTCTTTGAACAACTGACAAACTTTCGAGCAGAAACAGATGCTGATCTGACTAAGACCAAACAAATTAAAAAGTTTGAAAATTTGTTACTACAACAGCGGCCAAAAAAGAAAGAAAATCCACAAATAGAAACAAACAATTTAGTATATAACTTTTCAAATCTGACACTGGATGAAGCCACGAATAGTGTTCTTGCAAAAGGTTTCAATTTTGCTGTTGCACCTACATACATTCCCGTAGAAAACATCATTACTGAGGTAGAGACTACAATTACTAATCTCCCAGCAGAAACAGCCGAGATCATACGCCAAGACGTATCAAAAATATTAAGAACAGCTAAACCACCAAAAAGAAATTTAACACGGGAAGAGAAAGAAGCCTTACATAATTTGAAGAACAACAAAGAAATCATCGTGCTTCCAGCTGACAAAGGCAACGCTACGGTAGTGATGAATATTCAAGACTACGAAACAAAAACAAACGACATCTTAAATGATACAACATATCAAAGCATCTCGTCAGACCCGACAACCTATCTAGAGAAAATAACAAAAGCCAAGATCAAAGGCTCAAATATCAATAAAGAACAACAGGTCCATCTCATACCTAGAGAGAAGTCATCTAGATGCCCAAAATTTTACGGCCTACCCAAGGTACACAAGGCAGGATTACCACTGCGACCAATTGTGAGCTCCATCGGATCTCCCTTACAACCGCTGGCGAAATTTCTGGCCCAACAGCTGCAACCATACGCGGAAGAAGCGGATTCTTACGTCAAGAACGCGAGCCACTTCATCGAGCGTATAAAAGGTGTGACTCTTGAGCCGGGACATGTGCTAGTCAGCTTCGATGTTGTCTCACTTTTCACGAATGTTCCAATAGATGAATCACTGGACATCATAAGCAAAAAGTATCCAATATCACCGGATACACTAAACCTAACCAAACACTGTTTAAATAACACTTATTTCATCTATAAGGAACAAAGATATAAACAAGTTGAGGGAGCACCGATGGGTTCCCCATTGTCACCAGTAATAGCGAACTTGTTTATGAAGGAAATAGAACAGCGGGCAATAGAAACAGCTGAATACAAACCCAAACTGTGGCTTAGATACGTGGATGACACTTTTATTATCTGGACCCACGGAGAAGAAAAACTAAAGGCTTTTTTAGAACACATCAACAATATCCACCATAAAATTCAGTTTACCATGGAACTGGAAGAAAACGATCAAATTCCATTCTTAGATGTGTTAATAATAAAGAAACAAGACGGACACATAGGCCATACAGTGTATCGGAAACCGACACATACCGATAGATATCTAAATGCTGCTTCACACCACCATCCTGCACAATTGCATTCAGTCATCAAAACCTTGATTACAAGATCCGAAAGACTGACAGACCAAGAACATCAAAATGAAGAAATGCATAACGTGAAAACAGCGTTAAGAAAAAACGGCTTCTCAACATACAACATCGAAAAAGCTCAAAATGCTCGAAGAAGAGATAAGGACCCTACAGAAGACAATAAACCGATCGGCAAAACCATTCTGCCATATGTGAAGGGTACGACAGAGAAAATAGGGAGAGTGCTGAGAAAACACAACGTAGAAACGATATTTAATACGGACAGAAAGATCTCAACTATTTTACCAACACCAAAGACCAAAATATCGTTAGAAAGCCAAGGTGTATACGAGATTCCGTGTGGGGATTGTGGAAAGTCGTACATTGGACAGACCTACCGAAGAATCCAGGTAAGACGAGAAGAACACCGAAATGCTATCGAAAGGGGAGAAACCACGTCATCCCTGGCTCAACATGTCGCAAATACAGGACACACAATAAACCTGAACCAAACAACGATGTTAGCTAACATCGAAGTAAAAAGAAAACGGGAAATCAGAGAATCGATAGAAATTGAAAGAAATCCCAACGGCTTAAACCAAAGAGATGATGCGCAACGGCTTCCTACAACATGGAAAACGGTACTGAAGAAAAAGACCAAAATAAATCAGGCCGCAACATCCACGCGTAACATCCCGCCGACGACTTCAACCTACACCGGACCAATAACAAGAGCCAGAGTTCGCGCAGGGCAAGCAGCATCAGGATCAACTACATAAGCGACGGTATCGTGAGTAAAAATTCAGTTTACTTCAAGCAGCAGCGAGAAGCGGAACTACCTGACTTGACAATGGCAAGTGAGATCTTGCCGAAACGTCGTCAAAATAATGGTTTTTCTCAAAACCGAAATTATTCAACGCGGAGTCAAACCCGGAAAACAACAGAAAGCACATATAGCTCCCGCGGAAACTTCAAGTGTAACATATATATATATATATATATATATATATATATATATATATATATATATAGTAGTATCTCTTGAGGATGCAGTCAGTCTATTTATTGGCCCACAAGACAAAGAAAACTCTTTGACTTACTGTCAAGCTTTCGAATTGCTTTAATTCTTTTTCAAGACATCTACAAAAATTTCAAAATATAAAAATGATGTACTTACAATTTATTTTTCTAACTTACTAGTCGTGAGATTAAAAGATAAAGTTGAAACTTTACAAAAAAGGACAATCACACACATATTATAATATTTAAAGCAATCTAAAACATTATGTTGTTTCCATGGTTCGTTGTTCAACATTATATGAATTGTTTACCATTTCTTTAGGAGGAAAGCAAAACCAGTAACAATAGTTGTTTTTTATAGTTGTTAATTTGATGAAAATAAATTAGTCCAGTCAATTTGTCTTCAGCCTATTATGAATTTTTAATGATGGAATGTACGATACAAAATCAGATTATGATGTTGTGCCAAATGTTTGTTGATATGCTAATATATAGCAATAAATGTTACTCAATTTGTCTATATCTGACTTTCTATTTATGCATTTTTTATTTTTCTGGATGTGTGTCATTTCTACAAATAATCTCTTCTGCTCATTTTTCACCCTCTCTAAAATTGACGCTTGTGAAAAATTAAATGAATGATTCAGATTAATTGAGTGGTCGGCTAATGCACAAGCTTGTGATTTGTTTGTGTTAATATCACTTCTGTGCGAAATGATTCTGCTGTGTAATGTACGAGAAGTTTCTCCTATATAAACCTTATCGCAGTCTGAGCAAGGTATTTGATACACTACTTTTGAACTTTCCTTAGTTGTTAGTGGATCTTTAGTTTTGGTGTATAAATGTGCTACAGTTTTAACGTTTCTAGTAGCAATTTTTATGTTTTCGAATCCTTTAAATAATTTAAGAAGTTTTGGTGTTAAGATAGGAATATAAGGTAAAGATCCAAATATTTGTGGTGTTGTTGGTACTAAGGTGTCAACTGTTGGACTATTGTTTATTACTTGGCTTGCCGTTTTCACTGTGGGTTGTTTTTTATTGTTGGGATTTTCAGTCAATGTGATGGAAACTGGAGAGGTTGCAGTACTAAAAATTAATTTATTAAGTAGTCCTACCGGATAAGAGTTTTCCATTAGTATCCTTTTTAGTCTCTTCAATATTCCATTTCATATTCCATTTGTCAAACGTTTTGTAGATGATTTGATCCTAGCAGTACCTAATGACAAAATGAATGAGGTTTTAAATATTTTCAACAACCAATGTAGCCAATTACAGTTCACTGCAGAAAGAGAACAAAATAACAGTCTTCCTTTTCTGGATATGGTAGTCCATCGCACTCAAGATAATAGTCTCAGAACAGAATGGTATCGAAAACCGATTTCTAGCAATAGATTCATAAATTACTATTCGGAACATCCTACACGAATGAAAATAAACCTAATTTTGGGACTAAAAAGTAGAGTAACAAAAATATCTCATCCAACATATAAAGAAGAGAGTTTGAAGAGACTAAAAAGGATACTAATGGAAAACTCTTATCCAGTAGGACTACTTAATAAATTAATTTTTAGTACTGCAACCTCTCCAGTTTCCATCACATTGACTGAAAATCCCAACAATAAAAAACAACCCACAGTGAAAACGGCAAGCCAAGTAATAAACAATAGTCCAACAGTTGACACCTTAGTACCAACAACACCACAAATATTTGGATCTTTACCTTATATTCCTATCTTAACACCAAAACTTCTTAAATTATTTAAAGGATTCGAAAACATAAAAATTGTTACTAGAAACGTTAAAACTGTAGCACATTTATACACCAAAACTAAAGATCCACTAACAACTAAGGAAAGTTCAAAAGTAGTGTATCAAATACCTTGCTCAGACTGCGATAAGGTTTATATAAGAGAAACTTCTCGTACATTACACAGCAGAATCATTTCGCACAGAAGTGATATTAACACAAACAAATCACAAGCTTGTGCATTAGCCGACCACTCAATTAATCTGAATCATTCATTTAATTTTTCACAAGCGTCAATTTTAGAGAGGGTGAAAAATGAGCAGAAGAGATTATTTGTAGAAATGACACACATCCAGAAAAATAAAAAATGCATAAATAGAAAGTCAGATATAGACAAATTGAGTAACATTTATTGCTATATATTAGCATATCAACAAACATTTGGCACAACATCATAATCTGATTTTGTATCGTACATTCCATCATTAAAAATTCATAATAGGCTGAAGACAAATTGACTGGACTAATTTATTTTCATCAAATTAACAACTATAAAAAACAACTATTGTTACTGGTTTTGCTTTCCTCCTAAAGAAATGGTAAACAATTCATATAATGTTGAACAACGAACCATGGAAACAACATAATGCTTTAGATTGCTGTAAATATTATAATATGTGTGTGATTGTCCTTTTTTGTAAAGTTTCAACTTTATCTTTTAATCTCACGACTAGTAAGTTAGAAAAATAAATTGTAAGTACATCATTTTTATATTTTGAAATTTTTGTAGATGTCTTGAAAAAGAATTAAAGCAATTCGAAAGCTTGACAGTAAGTCAAAGAGTTTTCTTTGTCTTGTGGGCCAATAAATAGACTGACTGCATCCTCAAGAGATACTACTATATATTTATATATACAGTCAAGAATACCACCATCTTATATATATATATATATATATATATATATATATATATATAAAATCAAACAGATGAAATAGAGAATGTGGAAAAATCCCCTTACGAACAATTCACACATCCACCATTTCGGTAAATTTTCATCAAAATTGTTCGTAAGGGGATTTTTCCACATTCTCTATTTCATCTGTTTGATTTCGTACGAGTGGTCGTCAAACCATTAACCTTGGATCTTTTGATCACTGAGTGTGTTTCAAGGATCTACATCTCATGTTTATATATATATATATATATATATATATATATATATATATATATATATATATATATATATATATATATATATATATATATATATATAAAAGGTGTTATTTATCAGGTTATGCGGTCACAAAATGAAAACGATTCTATTTTCTTGAAAACTCTATATTTCGCCAATGGTTATTGGCTTCCTCAGGAGTACACTAAAATTTTAATTAAAAATAATAAATAATTGAAAAATACTTACAAATAAATCAAAAACTTACAGAGCGAAATCGTTAAGATAAATGCCAACACATTATAGGATTAAATTTTGAAGAACTATTAACTATTTTGTTAGATATTATCGTTTTAATTTTTATTTAGAGGTAAACTTGTGCAATTATTTTTTTTGACGTTATTATGAAGTTTTCAAAATATTGCAATAGATATTACTAAGGTTACTCGTGTCAGTTTTATAGTTAATAGAATTTCTACTTTGAATAATATGATACATCTCGAGAAACAGCCTATCTTTGTAATTTGTTAACGATTCTAATATTTTTACGTTTTCATAATCAAACTGGTGGCCTGTTTGTATAAAATGTTCGACAACAGCGCATGTGTTGTTTTTTCTTTTGCAGTCACTTTTATGTAGTCTTTAAAGACTACCCAAATATAAAAATTAGCAAATACAGCAACCTAAAATCAAAAACCATATTTTCTAAAATTAAAGATAGGACACCAGTCATGTATAACAGCAATGTTATATATCAATTACAGTGTTTAGGTTGCCAGGGATGTTATATTGGACAAACAAGTCAATGGTTAAAACAGCACATTAGTCAACATAAAAGTGACTGCAAAAGAAAAAACAACACATGCGCTGTTGTCGAACATTTTATACAAACAGGCCACCAGTTTGATTATGAAAACGTAAAAATATTAGAATCGTTAACAAATTACAAAGATAGGCTGTTTCTCGAGATGTATCATATTATTCAAAGTAGAAATTCTATTAACTATAAAACTGACACGAGTAACCTTAGTAATATCTATTGCAATATTTTGAAAACTTCATAATAACGTCAAAAAAAATAATTGCACAAGTTTACCTCTAAATAAAAATTAAAACGATAATATCTAACAAAATAGTTAATAGTTCTTCAAAATTTAATCCTATAATGTGTTGGCATTTATCTTAACGATTTCGCTCTGTAAGTTTTTGATTTATTTGTAAGTATTTTTCAATTATTTATTATTTTTAATTAAAATTTTAGTGTACTCCTGAGGAAGCCAATAACCATTGGCGAAATATAGAGTTTTCAAGAAAATAGAATCGTTTTCATTTTGTGACCGCAGAACCTGATAAATAACACCTTTTTTACTCATTAAACGGTCGATAAGATATAAAAAAAAAATAACTATATATATATATATATATATATATATATATATATATATATATATATATATATATATATATATGAAAGGAAACGGCAATTGCATTTTATTTCACTTCGACCACCACCGATATTCTACACGACGTGTTTCGAGCTCATGTCAAGCTCTCGTCAGGAACATCTAGGTGGATGGTCGAGGTGTAAGAAAATGCTTTTGGCCTTTCTGGTAATAATAAAATAACCAGACTTCAGTACACTTGGTACGACATCTATATTAATTAAACGAAAAGATTTCTCTGGTATACAGAAGAAATCTTTTCCGTAGCGAATCACGTGGCTTTGTAGACAAATCTGTGACACAAAGAGGTGTCTTTTGTCGTTCATCGTCTTTTATGAAGACTTTGAAATTTACATTTTCGCGTCCGCTACGGAAAAGATTTCTTCTGTATACCAGAGAAATCTTTTCGTTTAATTAATATAGATGTCGTACCAAGTGTACTGAAGTCTGGTTATTTTATTATTACCAGAAAGGCCAAAAGCATTTTCTTACACCTCGACCATCCACCTAGATGTTCCTGACGAGAGCTTGACATGAGCTCGAAACACGTCGTGTAGAATATCGGTGGTGGTCGAAGTGAAATAAAATGCAATTGCCGTTTCCTTTCATATCACGGTTCTTCTCCGTTATTGACGAATGTGTAGCGAATCACGTGGCTTTGTAGACAAATCTGTGACACAAAGAGGTGTCTTTTGTCGTTCATCGTCTTTTATGAAGACTTTGAAATTTACATTTTCGCGTCCGCTACGGAAAAGATTTCTTCTGTATACCAGAGAAATCTTTTCGTTTAATTAATATATATATATATATATATATATATATATATATACATATATATATAAAATAGATGAAATAGAGAATGTGGAAAAATCCCCTTACGAACAATTCACACATCCACCATTTCGGGCTGGGAAAAATTTTTCGAATAGAATCAAAGATCCAAACACCAGTTCTTAGAAATGTGTTTCGCCCTCTTCAATATATATATATATATATATATATATATATATATATATATATATATATATATATATAGTAAAGTTTTGAATATTGGGGAAATCTGCAAACCAAAACTCAATGCGTATCAATTGTACGGCCTAACGTTTTCGTGAATGATTATTCACTTCTTCAGGGCTGAAATAAAGAAAATGTTAATTAGCCATATATATTCCATGCAAAATGTTAGTTTTCATTACCAATACGTAGAATTGTAGAGTTACGTTGTTAAGTAATAAAAAAGACGATATGTATAAAAACATATCTCTTTTTGTTTGAAGTAAAAAGAAAACACAACACTTCAACTTGGAAAACTATGGCTATATGGTTACAATCAATGAATTATTTACTCAAGGAACCAATTACACTAGCATATAACTACATTTTATGTTGGAAGTAACTTTACATGTAGATGAGAACAATGAATGTTTAAATATGTCCTTCTTTTTTTTGAACTTTCCCGTTCGGTGTTAACTATATTGAGCGCATGCTCATGAATAGACATGTAGGTTCATTTGACCTACGCATAGAAGTACCAAACACCCAATCGGTACGGACAAAAGGTATTATTAAACAAAAATATTAAGGTTTATTTATCTAAATATTACAAGAGGATGTACCGCAACATAAGTGTCATGTTACATAATTACATATTCTATTTATTTAAATGTTTTTTTTTTTAAATTTTTTAAAATTATTGTTGATTATTGGCAAACAAAAATTACTTTTTATTCTAAGAACTATTAATATTGACAATTACGTATTATCAGTCAAGTTGGAGTCATGCAAATTCGATCTATGGCTGGTATCTGATCTGAGTAAAAGATGATAAATATCACTCAGATTTTTGAAGTCACCTTTAACATTAATAGAGGAATCATTAAGGAAGATATAGGACATTTCAATAAATTCCCTTTTAAATTTATTGTTCTCTTGATGAAGAACGAGGGTGTTTTCAAAGTCCATGGAATGACCTGTGGTATGGACGTGTTTAGCCAATGCACAACGGTCGGGCTGAAGACGTGAATCACTTTTGTGTAAAGTGATCCTAAATTTAAGAAGTTGAGAAGTTTGACCAATGTACGATTTGTTACAAGAAGAACAGGGAACTTTGTAGACAATATTACTAAGCTTACCTATTTCTGTTTTATCCTTAACTTTTGAAAAAGTCCATACCACGTCCATACCACAGGTCATTCCATGGACTTTGAAAACACCCTCGTTCTTCATCAAGAGAACAATAAATTTAAAAGGGAATTTATTGAAATGTCCTATATCTTCCTTAATGATTCCTCTATTAATGTTAAAGGTGACTTCAAAAATCTGAGTGATATTTATCATCTTTTACTCAGATCAGATACCAGCCATAGATCGAATTTGCATGACTCCAACTTGACTGATAATACGTAATTGTCAATATTAATAGTTCTTAGAATAAAAAGTAATTTTTGTTTGCCAATAATCAACAATAATTTTAAAAAATTAAAAAAAAAAAAACATTTAAATAAATAGAATATGTAATTATGTAACATGACACTTATGTTGCGGTACATCCTCTTGTAATATTTAGATAAATAAACCTTAATATTTTTGTTTAATAATACCTTTTGTCCGTACCGATTGGGTGTTTGGTACTTCTATGCGTAGGTCAAATGAACCTACATGTCTATTCATGAGCATGCGCTCAATATAGTTAACACCGAACGGGAAAGTTCAAAAAAAAGAAGGACATATTTAAACATTCATTGTTCTCATCTACATGTAAAGTTACTTCCAACATAAAATGTAGTTATATGCTAGTGTAATTGGTTCCTTGAGTAAATAATTCATTGATTGTAACCATATAGCCATAGTTTTCCAAGTTGAAGTGTTGTGTTTTCTTTTTACTTCAAACAAAAAGAGATATGTTTTTATACATATCGTCTTTTTTATTACTTAACAACGTAACTCTACAATTCTACGTATTGGTAATGAAAACTAACATTTTGCATGGAATATATATGGCTAATTAACATTTTCTTTATTTCAGCCCTGAAGAAGTGAATAATCATTCACGAAAACGTTAGGCCGTACAATTGATACGCATTGAGTTTTGGTTTGCAGATTTCCCCAATATTCAAAACTTTACTGTTTAACTTATCTGCAAAGATTAATCTTTCTTTATTTTATATATATATATATATATATATATATATATATATATATATATATATATATATATATATATATATATATATATATATATATGCCTTCTGTTGTTTTCCGGGTTTGACTCCGCGTTGAATAATTTTGGTTTTGATAAAAACCATTATTTTGACGACGTTTCGGCAAGATCTCACTTGCCATTGTCAAGTCAGGTAGTTCCGCTTCTCGCTGCTGCTTGAACTAAACTGAATTTTTACTCACGATACCGTCGCTTATGTAGTTGATCCTGATGCTGCTTGCCCTGCGCGAACTCTGGCTCTTGTTATTGGTCCGGTGTAGGTTGCAGTCGTCGGCGGGATGTTACGCGTGGATGTTGCGGCCTGATTTATTTTGGTCTTTTTCTTCAATACCGTTTTCCAAGTTGTAGGAAGCCGTTGCGCATCATCTCTTTGGTTTAAGCCGTTGGGATTTCTTTCAATTTCTATCGATTCTCTGATTTCCCGTTTTCTTTTTATTTCGATGTTAACTAACATCGTTGTTTGGTTCAGGTTTATTGTGTGTCCTGTATTTGCAACATGTTGAGCCAGGGATGACGTGGTTTCTCCCCTTTCGATAGCATTTCGGTGTTCTTCTCGTCTTACCTGGATTCTTCGGTTGGTCTGTCCAATGTACGACTTTCCACAATCCCCACACGGAATCTCGTATACACCTTGGCTTTCTAACGATATTTTGGTCTTTGGTGTTGGTAAAATAGTTGAGATCTTTCTGTCCGTATTAAATATCGTTTCTATGTTGTGTTTTCTCAGCACTCTCCCTATTTTCTCTGTCGTACCCTTCACATATGGCAGAATGGTTTTGCCGATCGGCTTATTGTCTTCTGTAGGGTCCTTATCTCTTCTTCGAGCATTTTGAGCTTTTTCGATGTTGTATGTTGAGAAGCCGTTTTTTCTTAACGCTGTTTTCACGTTATGCATTTCTTCATTTTGATGTTCTTGGTCTGTCAGTCTTTCGGATCTTGTAATCAAGGTTTTGATGACTGAATGCAATTGTGCAGGATGGTGGTGTGAAGCAGCATTTAGATATCTATCGGTATGTGTCGGTTTCCGATACACTGTATGGCCGATGTGTCCGTCTTGTTTCTTTATTATTAACACATCTAAGAATGGAATTTGATCGTTTTCTTCCAGTTCCATGGTAAACTGAATTTTATGGTGGATATTGTTGATGTGTTCTAAAAAAGCCTTTAGTTTTTCTTCTCCGTGGGTCCAGATAATAAAAGTGTCATCCACGTATCTAAGCCACAGTTTGGGTTTGTATTCAGCTGTTTCTATTGCCCGCTGTTCTATTTCCTTCATAAACAAGTTCGCTATTACTGGTGACAGTGGAGAACCCATCGGTGCTCCCTCAATTTGTTTATATCTTTGTTCCTTATAGATGAAATAAGTGTTATTTAAACAGTGTTTGGTTAGGTTTAGTGTATCTGGTGATATTGGATACTTTTTGCTTATGATGTCCAGTGATTCATCTATAGGAACATTCGTGAAAAGTGAGACAACATCGAAGCTGACTAGCAAATGTCCCGGCTCAAGAGTCACACCTTTTATACGCTCGATGAAGTGGCTCGCGTTCTTGACGTAAGAATCCGCTTCTTCCGCGTATGGTTGCAGCTGTTGGGCCAGAAATTTCGCCAGCGGTTGTAAGGGAGATCCGATGGAACTCACAATTGGTCGCAGTGGTAATCCTGCCTTGTGTACCTTGGGTAGGCCGAAAATTTTGGGCATCTAGATGACTTCTCTCTAGGTATGAGATGGACCTGTTGTTCTTTATTGATATTTGAGGCTTTGATCTTGGCTTTTGTTGGGAGAAACCACGTCATCCCTGGCTCAACATGTCGCAAATACAGGACACACAATAAACCTGAACCAAACAACGATGTTAGCTAACATCGAAATAAAAAGAAAACGGGAAATCAGAGAATCGATAGAAATTGAAAGAAATCCCAACGGCTTAAACCAAAGAGATGATGCGCAACGGCTTCCTACAACTTGGAAAACGGTATTGAAGAAAAAGACCAAAATAAATCAGGCCGCAACATCCACGCGTAACATCCCGCCGACGACTGCAACCTACACCGGACCGGATAAGTACAGTACAACCTGCCACATCCGTTATATTATTTACTATATATAATTATATATAGCCATATTAAAACGCAAGGAAAGCAGTTGGACCTGAGGAAGGATGATATACCTGAGGAAGTGTGGAGAATATTAGGAGAGACAAGAACAAGTTAGCTAACAGGTGTATTTGATAGAATTTAGGAAGTTGGACAAATGCCAGACGAATGGAAACATGGAGAACCAGTATATTAGTATCTACCTGCTTACAAAAACAAGGGAGACATACAACAATGTACAAACTACAGAACCATAAAATTTCTTAGTCATACTAGCCCACATTTAATTTTCCCCAAAACCTAATTATACCTAACTTAGAAAGAAATCTTCCAGTAACTATTCAAGCAAGTCTTCTTAGAAGTTATTCTCAGCCCGATAATTTCGGCAATAATCCAAATTTCAGAAAACCTCTCCTAAAAAGTCTGTAAATGTAATCGAAAAAATATTCCAAGTTTAAATTATACTTCTCCTATTATAAGTGGCGTACAAACGATCTCAAACAAGAAATCAACCCATGTCCATTTCTACAAGAAGAACTCACAACTTTAACATAGATACTGACGAAATCCTGAAATTTTCACAGAAAACGTCGAATCAGATAGCCATGAACATTGTTAAGATTTTCACTAGGTACAGTCTTTTCAACAACGAGGCCTATAAATTTAAATAATATCGAAAAATATCCTAGATTACCATACTTTATCGGGGAAATAAAAAGGGAAATAAAAAGACGAATAATAATTGCAAACAGGTGTTATCATAGTCTATCAAAGTACTTAACTAACAAACGTCTGTCTCAAAAAACTCGTATAACGCTGTATAGAACATTGATAGTCCCCGTTCTCACATATGAATCAGAGGCATGGACGCTAACTAAAACAGATGAATCCGCTCTATCGATTTTGAAAGAAAGGTGCTACGCAAGATATTCGGAGCGGTCTGTGAGAACGGAATATGGAGGCGTATATATAACTTTGAACTGCAGAATATCTACAAGCATACGTTTGGTGGAAAAGATATTACCACTATAATTAAGCGAAACCTCCTGCAGTGGGCAGGACATGTAGCCGGGCCCCTGAATCGAACATGATAAAAAATTTTCTAACAGAGCAACCCGTGGGAATGAGAAGACGGGGTAGATCAAAGCTGAGGAGGATGGACGGGGTAACACAAGATGCCGAGAAGATCGGAGTCGGTAACTGGAAAATGCAAGCAAGGGACAGAATAGAAGGGTGTAGAATGCTTGAGAAGGTCGAGGCCCTCTAAGGGCTGTAGTACCAAGATGATGATGATACCATAACTGAATTGAACATTTTAATCGACTCAGGAGGTTCTGATTCAATTTTATTATTTCCCTACAGCTGTAAAATATTTCGATTCTTCTCATATTTAATGAAAAACCTTTTACATTAACTTCAATGAACATGGCTCGTAAATATTTCCTAAATATACAAACTCCCTTACTCAAAGAAATGAACGTAAAATACAATTATTATTGATGCCCGAATCGCTGAGTGGAATCAAAGATTTCACATATTTCTCGGGAATCGCGATTTAGAAAACTTAAAATAGCCCAGTAAATGAACGGGAAATTCGGCGATACCGTGTAATTTTCAGGGGCAACTCCGAATTGCATGAAAATTTGGATTTAGGTTCTACTTGCCCTCCACTTCAAAGTTGAATTTGTGCTATTGGTTGCTTTTACTTGGGGGGTGACAGTCACCTCTTCTCAGGGGCTGAAATACGCGTGTTTAAAATAAGCCCGGAAATGGATAAATTGACTAATTTTAAGCAACTTTTGTTCTATAGAGTTTTTTACGTAAGTCAATACTTTTCGAGTTATTTGCCATTGAAAATGTTGATGTTTCGACAAAAAAACTACGTTTTCAGACGGTTTTTCGCAAATAACTCAAAAAGTAAATATTTTATCGAAAAAATATCCTTGTAAAGTGTAGCTTATAAAAAACCCAAAAAAATGGTGTATCAGTAAAGTCTATCAATCAAACAAAAACAAAGTTGTAGCTCATGAAAAATACGTTATTATTCGTCTAATTCCAAATCGAATATTTCAAGGTGATATCACCAAAAAATTAAGCACTTTTCGGGAAAACCCCATTTAAACTTTTTTAATGTTTATAAAAAGCTTTGTTTTAATTGTTAATAAAAGTTTTAGCATTAAAAATAAGCAAATTAAGCAAGCAAGCTTAAAATAAAGTTGGCCCTCTTTTTTTGTAAAAATCATGAAAATCTCGCCGTGTTTAGCTCCCCAAATGAAATTAATCGCTACCGCTTTACAAACAATTTACTTACCTATCTATTTTTTATATGGTCTGTCAGTCTCACCGGTTTAAAGTGTTTATTTTTGAAAGGGTTATAATTGAGAAAGCTTGAATGGGTCACTAATCACGAGTGTATGCAAATTTTGAACAGCCATATCTTAAACAATTTTTGTCTTACGGAGAAACAAAATGAAACTAGCATATTTATAATAGCAAAACTACATTTTTTATTCTTTAAGATTTTTCTTATCACTAATACTTTTTAAGTTATTTTGAAAAAATAAAATTTTTCAAAAATTTTTAGAAAATTTTTGTTACTATAAAACCAAATGTTTTCAAAAATAAACACTTCAAACCAATCAAACTTACAGATCATATAAACAATACACATACAGTTAAAATAGATGGTAAAGCTAAACGATTAATTTCATTTAGGGTGCTAAATAGAGGGAGATTTTCACGATTTTTTTTTACCAAAAAAAAGTGGCCAACTTTTTTTTCAGTGTAACTCGTTTATTTTTGACGCTGTAAACTTTTGTAAAAAACAAATAATAATCTTTTTTCGATACTTTAAAAATGTTAATAAGGTTTTTCCCGAAAAACGCTTCTTTCTTCGGTGATTTCGCTTTGAATTATTCGATTTGGAATTAGACGAATAAGAACGTATTTTTCATGAGCTACAACTTCGCTTCTACTCAATTTGTAGACTTTACTGGTACACCATTTTTTCCAATTATTTATAAGCTACACTTTTGATAAAAATATTTTTTTTGATAAAATATTTACTTTTTGAGTTATTTTGGAAAAACGGTCTGAAAACGTAGTTTTTTTGTCGAAAAGTCAACATTTTAAATCGCGAATAACTCGATAAGTATTGACTTACGTAAAGAACTTTATAGAACAAAAGGTGCTTAAAATAAGTCAATTCACCCCCCCCCCGAGAAGAGGTAAATGTCACCCCCAAGTAAAAGCAACAAACGGCACAAATTCAACTTTGAAGTGGAGGGTAAGTAGAACCTAAATCCAAATTTTCATGCAATTCGTAGTTGCCCCTGGAAATTACACTCCAAAACGGTCATTTATTGGGCTAAAATCTGTTATAATTAATTATCAGACGAAAACGTTGACCCTTAAAAGTGTCGGTGTCACAATTACATTTTATACACTGTATAACAAAATACCAGTAGACATTGCGAAAGGTGAAATCCTATTCCCTGAAACCACAATTAATCACGTAGTCATACCAAAGTCCATTAACATTGCGAAAGACAATTGCATAGGTAACATTTCTTTCTGTAATCATATTCAAATTGAAACTATTACCTATGTAGAAAAATTGAGTAAATATGAGGTCTCAAATGGTCCAACAAATTTTGATCTCTCTGTTATTAAAACTAGTCATTTAAATCTAGAAGAGAATGATTAAACTTTAAAAGTGTGCAAAATATTTAAATATATTTTTTATGATGAGAAAAAAAGTTAACTTTTACTTCTGTTATTAAGGGGAAAGGCGCAAAATGTCGCTTGTCAAAATTTTCAATATGTTTTAACTGTAATAATTTTTCTCGAATCCTGAGAAAACTAATAAATATTTTTAAAAAATTTAAAAGCAGAATGAAATATTTACTCTGGGCTAATTAGCAAAATTCATGGAAAAGTTATTTACCAGCAATTTTATTGCTGGAATCGAATTATAAGATCCTATATATTAATAATATAGGTATGCAAAGTCCGCAGATAGTGTGCTACTTTTTTTATAAACAAAATGGCGCCGACAAATCGTATATTTTTCATTTATTGCTCTATAACTCCGAAGATTTTAACTTTACAACAAAAACACCCAAATAAAAATTCACTGCAATTAAATTCTGCATAGAGATATGTTTTTCACGATTTGCTCCGACGAAAATTTTCCTCGGAAAATGCGGGATTTTCTAACAAAAACTCTAATTTTCAAATAAAGTTTTAGGTAAGTAATTATTAATCAATAATTAAATAACTTAGTGACATCAAAGCTTTCTTGGTATAGATTGTAATTCCAGAAGCCGGTGAAAATTAAACGAATATTTTAGCAACAATTCAATTGTTAATTAACAATTTATGATCGCAATAATAACCAAAATAATCGTGATACATTGATCAAACTTATAATGATTATAAAGATGAGATGCTTATTTAAGATTTTATCGACAAAATATAAATTTTTCTTTTTTTTGCATAATCTTTAAATTTTGAAAAAAGAATAGTTATAATACGCTGGTCTAATTAGTAAAGTACAAAGAAAGGATATTTACCAGCAATTTTATTGCTGGAATCGAATTATAAGATCCTATATACTATTAATATAGGTATGCAAAGTCCGCAGATAGTGTGCTACTTTTTTATAAAGAAAATGGCGCCGACAAATCGTATTTTTTTCAATTATTGCTCTATAACTCCGAAAATTTTAACTTTACACCAAAAATACTCAAATAAAAATTCACCCCAATTTAATTCTACATAGAGGCACGTTTTTCCCGATTTGCTCCGACGAAAATTTTCCTCAGAAGATGTGGGTTTTCCCAACAAAATCTAGAATTTTCAAATAATTTTTTTGGGCCAGTAATTATTTATCAATAATTATATAGCTTGGTGAAATAAAAGCTTTCTTGGTATAGATTATAAATTCAGAAGCCGGTAAAAATGAAACGAATACTTTAGCAACAATTCAATTGTTAATTAACAATTTTCAGTCGCAATAACAACCAAAATAATCATGAGACATTGATCAAACTTAGAAAGATTATAAAGGTGTGATGCCTATTTAATATTTTGTCGACAAAATATAAATTTTTCATTTTTTTGCATAATCTTTAAATGTTTAAAAAAATTGTTATAAACAAATTAAAATTTCTCAGAAATTGTTTATTGTATTCTAATTTTAAAAATTCTTAAAATGCGTATTTCATAGGTCTTGAAAATGAACGCTTTAAAAATTTTTTCCAACCATTTGCAAAAAAGTTATGAAACAGCAAAGTAAATATACGAAGATCTCCGTTGTTTATAATTTGTTTTAATTGTTTCAAGGCTTCAAAGTGAGTCTATGGTACAATCTAATTACTCACAAAGAATGTCAAAAATTAGTGCAATGGTTATATTTTAATCAAAGATTAAAAATACTTTTTTTTGTAATTTTTAGCGCAAAAGTAGGCCTAATACAGAGTTGGAGCTAAAATGTTCACTAGAAGCGACTGACACGCAGCATACATTATTTATTAAAAGTGTACGTCGCGCGGCCGCCGGTCGTCGCTCTGAGTGAAAATTTTAGCTACAGTACTGTATTATTCTACTTTCGCGCGTGTAAATTACAAAAAAATATATTTATAATCTTTAATTAAAATATAACCATTAAATTTATAATCGATATTTTTTGTAAATAATTAGCTTGTACTTTAAACTCACTTCTACGCTTTGAAAGAATTAAAAAAAAATTATAAACACCGTAGTAATCCTATGTTAATTTTGCTGTTTTATAACTTTTTTGCAAATGGTTGCAAAAAAGTTTTAAAGCATTCATTTTCAAGATATTTGAAATGTGCATTTTAGCTATTTTTTAAAATTATAATATAATAAAAACTTTCTGAGAAACGTTAATTTGTTTATAACTATTTTTTTAACATTTAAAGATTATGCAACAAAATAAAAAATTTATATTTTGTCGACAAAATGTTAAATATGCATCTCATCTTTATAAGATTTCAAAGTTTAATCAGTGTATCATAATTATTTTGGTTATTATTGCGACCATAAATTATTAATTAACAATTGAATTATGGCTAAAATATTCGTTTAATTTTCACCAACTTCTGGAACTATAATCTAAACCAAGAAGGCTTTTAAGTCACCAAATTATTTAATTATTGGTAGATAATTACTTATCTAAAACTTTATTTGAAAATTAAAGATTTTGTTGGGAAAGCCCGCATTTTCCGAGGAAAATTTTTGTCGGACCAGATCGGAAAAAACACGTCTCTATGCAGAATTCAATAACGGTGAATTTTTTTGAGTGTTTTTGTTGTAAAGTTAAAATCTTCGGAGTTATAGAGCAATAATTGAAAAAACACGATTTTCGTGCGCCATTTTGTTTATAAAAAAAGTAGCACACTATCTGAGGGCTTTGCATACCTATATTATTAATATACAGGATCTTATAATTCGATTCCAGCAATAAAATTGCTGGGAAATAACTTTTCCCAAAAATGGCCTATTCTCCGATAATCAGCCCAGACTATTACATTATTACTGAGGGTCGAAAGCCTCTGAAAACTTCTATAATGTTTATTTTAATAAGAGTTATTTAGTAATAATAATCAAAATAAAAGAGAAAATTTAGTGTGATTTTTAATTGCAAATATTTCAGTCAAAATAATCTTTTCATTTATTCTAAGGGACTTTCAGCCCTCGGTAATAACGAAATCTTTCATTCTGCGTTTAAATTTTTCAAAAATACTTATCAGTTTTCTCACGATTCGAAAAAAATTAATACATTTAAAACACATGAAAATTTTGACCGGCGACATTTTGCGCCTTTCCCCTTAAATATGAAATTAGTACGCAAGATGAAAATTCTATTCATGCAAGAGGATTTAGGCATTCAAAAACTATGCGACAAGAAATTACAAAATAAGCAAATACATTATTAGATAATATTAGTAGAATTTCCATATATCAATATTCTGCTGGGGTTCAGATGGTACCGAAAAACGACGATGCATCCGGAGAGCAAGAATTCAAGTTGGTAATTGATTATTATCGTAAACTGAACGAAAATACGATAGATGATAGATGATAAATACCCCTTGTTCAAACAAAATATTGGACAATCACTGTAGAGCCACATATTTTACAGTTCTCGACATATTTTACAGTTTTAGGCTAAGGCCACACGGGCGATTATTTACGGCGCCGCGCCGTAAGAGCAGTAAACCCATTGGTTGACTAACGCCTCCACCAAAATTGTAGATTAGGTGAAATAGGAGTTAGGGTCGTTTCACTACGGAGAGCAATGGATTGTATCCTTGCCTTGTATCTATTGTTGTCATCCCCCTTCGTATTTACTCAGTGTTTGTTGTACGTTTGCCGACAGTATACCTGGTACTGGATACATGGGTACGATACATTGATCGGTGTAAGGCTTGGCGCCTCGTAGTGAACAAACACTTAGTCAACCATTACCTCGTCAGGTTTCAGGTTTACTGCTCTTACGGCGCCGTAAATTATAGCCCCTGTGCATCCCAATTCCATCGAGAAACCGCCTTCACTTTCGAAAAATTGGTGGACAATGTTCTTAGGCCCTTTCTTCATAAATTTTGTTTCGTGTAAAAGGACGATGTTATTATATTTTCTAAGTTTCTACATGACCATTTTGTTCATATTGCTACAATATTCGATACATTCTGGAAAAATAATCTGAAAGTACAATTGGATAAATCAGAATTCCTCACGAAAGAAGTTGCTTTTCTTGGTCACTTTGCATTAAATTTGTAAATTTTAAATGGTTATGTAACAATGTTCGGTTAATATAAATTCTTTATACAGTGGAACCTCGATAACTCGGATTAATCGGGACCGCGGCCGATCCGGGTTATCGAAAATACGGGTTAGCCGGAGAATATGGTAAAAATTAATAAAATACGGTATACTTACAAATAAACTCCGTTATAATTGAAATAACATGAAATATATATGCACAGTACACATCTAAATTACTAAAAACACATAAACACAAACCTAAGCAAACGGAAGCGAACAATACAAGACTGTACTACACACAATAGAGTCGCAATCGGAATGTTGTTATGGTATTTAAGAACAGTAAAGACTAGACCATTGTTTAAAAAAAAATTTTAAAGGTGCCTGTTGTTTCCGATAATTCAAGCCTATGAACGTCGCTCTGCCGATGCCGCCGTGTGCCATGAGTCATTTTTACTATCGTATAGTTCAAATTACACAAATACATACACATTATTTCTCAAATATTATATTACATACATTTTTATTTTGAATTGTTGAAATGTTTCTCTGATGAAAATCGGTGCGGGTTAGCCGGACTTCCGGGTTATCGGGGGCCGAGTTATCGGGGTTTCACTGTACCAGAGAATATTACATCTCCGCTATCAGAATCTTCACCTAAATTAATATGTAGTACATGATTTTATGGCAATATCAAATAATGGTTAATTTGAAATATAAATGTATATACACCGTTCTTAGGCGTCAACGCCCTTCGGTAGGGATCTATGGGGGAGTATCACCGAGCCGCAAGCCCTTATCCCTTGCCGTACTGCTCCCTCATAGGTCGATCAGATGCCCGCATATTCCAGTCTAAGCGACAGATTCATATTTAGAATTTTATACTGACGCGTTAGCCTTTTTGTTTTTCCGATGGCCTGGTTTGGACTTGAACTCTCGTACCTCACGGCGAAGTGAAGTGCGGATCAGCCGCTAGTCGCACTGAGCTATCCGATCGACTGAAATATAAATAATTCTTAATAATTTTCACTTTTTCGACAATTTTTTTCCATTATTCTCCAGAAAATATTTCAAAGAACTCATCCGACAATTTTTTAATAGAATTAAAAGTGAAATATTGTTTCGTGTTTCAACATAATTTTTTAGTGCTGCCCAGACAAGCTCTATCGTGTTTAAAATTGGATGATACCTATGGTGAGAGCCTTAATACGTTATGTCCGTTATTTCTAATAATGTAATCCACAGCAAATTTAACATATTTCAGTTTATGTAATTTTATAAGCGCATACAGATCGGGTCTGAGCATGTTAGCGGGAAAAGGAATATTGCATAACCATTTGTCGTTTCTAAGTTGTTTAGTCTGTCTTAAATACTGTAATCGTATGGGTCTTATCTCATGTTTTTCCATAAAAAAATTTCGATCATTTTCTGCTTTTTTTTTCAACGAAACATGAAATATTGAAATACAAATTTTATTTATATGAAAAGTCCATATCTAATAATCCATAATTAAGCCAGGGTAATAAGACAAAAATATACCCTGTTCGTGACACTTCAGCAGCCAGGGCACTGAAGCGCTTTTTCGACAAGTAATACCTATAGGAACAAATTGTAACTATTTCGTGCGTAGGATCTGGCGGCCATTTTTATTTATAAACAATTAACTGTCAAAAAATGGCATTTTTCCCTTTTTTTTCAAATCAATGGAAAACAGTGAAACTTATGATTTTTTTACTACAAATGTCGTTAAGATTATGGAAAAAGCTTTAAAATGACATATTACAAAGTTTGATATACTCATCTTTTAATTGCCAGATGACGATAGTCACCTAATATTTTCACTTCAGTTGCAATGGGTGGGAAAACCTCTCAGTACGGATCAATTGGGATATGGAGAACAAGCCTACGTTCTTTCCGATGAGGCTCCAATAAGAGCTGAAAATCGCGATTCAAGGGACTGGACTGCGCTCCGTATTCTAATTGAAAAGTAAGATTGTTTTGCCTTCGCATTGCAACTGAATTAAAAATAAAATTTTTATTTTATTTTTACTCATTTATTGTTAATATAATTGCGAAAAAAAGTCGGAATTGCAAAAGAAATTATTTTCGCAATAACTGTTTTAAAAATTAGTGTACAGGTTTGAAATTTTTGTCAATTGAGGGTTCTTTGGTGCTTAATATGTGACAAAATTTCAAAGCGATTCATTCAGTTGTTTAAATTTTATTCGAATTGTTTATCTTAGAGAGCATTTTTTTGCAATAACATAAGTCAGAAAAAAATGACGTTAGAACCATTCCTCAGGTGTCAACTGGAAGAGCATGAGCTATATTTTCAACTTGGTTTAAAAAAGCGAATAAAAAATGCATCTATTAATAATAAATAATTATGCAAAAGTATCGTAAATCTTTCCTTATAAACTTTTTGAATAACTTTTTCCAAAAAAATTAACTTTTTTACCCTGTTTTAAGTGCACAACTACCAAGTAATGTTATTTATATCATAATTGATAAAAAATTGTAATAAATATATATAATTTCTTATATAACAAAATAAAAAGGTTATAAGGAAAGATTTACGACACTTTTGCATAATTATTTATTACTAATAAATGCATTTTTTATTCGCTTTTTTTAAACCAAGTTGAAAATATAGCTCTTGCTCTTCATTTGACACCTGTGAAATGGTTCTAACGTCATTTTTTTCCGACTTATGTTATTGCAAAAAAAATGCTCTCTGGGATAAACGATTTGAAAAAAATTTAAACAATTGAATGAATCGCTTTGAAATTTTTATCACATATTAAGCACCAAATAACCGTTATATGACAAAAATTTCAAAGCTGTACACTAATTTTTACAATAGATATTGCGAAATTATTTTTTTTGCAATTCCGACCTTTTTTCGCAATTATATTAACAATAAATGAGTATATCAAACTATGCAATAGGTCATTTTAACACTTTTTCCATAATATTAAAGATATGTGTACTAAAAAAACCATAAGTTTCACTGTTTTCCATTGATTTGAAAAAAAAGGGAAAAATACCATTTTTTGACACTTAATTGTTTATAAATAAAAATGGCCGCCAGATCCTACGCAGGAAATAGTTACAATTTGCTCTTATAGGTATTACGTGTCGAAAAAACGCTTCAGTACCCTGGCTGCTCGAGTGTCATGGAAAAAAACCTTATTACCCTGGACTAAATGGTAAAGGAGCTCAAGCGGGAATTTTTGCAGTTACTCGAGCGCGTCAGATTATCACATGAGGAGAAACCTTGTACCCTGTAAATGTACTTCTACCATATTGGATCTTAATATAGGAGAGTTCGTTAATGGGAGTCCGAAAATAAAAATTTAGCCTTAGAAAAACTCGACATCGTCAGATTAAGATAAGGTAAGTTAAGTACATGCAGAACAGTGTATATTTAAAAAATCTACAGTTTGAGCGGGGAGTAAGGAAATAGGTGACTCACAAAATTTCACAAGAAAAAAGGAATATTTCGAGAAATAAAGGTCAGATCGAACAACTAAAATATAATTGATTAATATTCTTCAAAAATCTATCGAATGATACCAAACATGAACCCCCACGGAGAGGGGTGGGGGTAAATTTAAAATTTTAAATAGGAACCACGCGATATTTCGCGAAATGAACATCAGATCGAAAAACTGCAACATAAACTTATTCAATAGTTTTGAAAAATCTATCGAATGGCACCAAACACGACCCCCACGGAGGTGGGGGGACGTGTACTTTAAAATCTTAAGGACCTACTCTTCACAATCCAATAGGACGCCAAAGCGCTCGAGTAACTGCAAATTTAGCATACTTTCCTCCCCTAATATAATCAATAATTTTCCATATGAAAATTAAAAATGTGCATCATTTACTCGTCAAAACGTGGACGATTATAAAAAGCGATGAACAACGTTCTGTTTTAAAAGTAAAATCCTGATACATATTTTTTAAAAAAGCCTGCAAGAAAACGGATTATGTCGTAGACGCTATAATTTTGAGCTTTACTGCCTTTATAGTGAGCCTAGTGTTTTCAAAATATACAGGCTGCGGTGGTTGGGCCACTTAGTAAGAATGAATAAAATGGAGCCGTTGAAACTCATTTATAATTAAAGACAGGATGGCGTGAGGAGACGAGGCAGACCCAGAGCACGATTTAAGGACCAGGTGGAAGACGACTTGCAAGAGTTAGGAATGCGAAATTGGAAAACCAAGGCGAAGGATGGAAAGGAATGGAAGCTGATTCTGAAAGAGGCCAAGATCCACCTAGACGTAACAAACCTGGTTTAATTGTTTGTAATTTTATTTTATTCATCTCTTATTAGTAGTGACAAAACGGGATATACTTCCTGCAGCATTCGCGGCCCTCATTAGCAACATTTTTGATGTTACACACAGAAACTCCCGAAGATCCAACGCACAAATTTCAGACCATTTACTATTCTTTTGATTAAAACATGTATCAAATTAATAGAAAAAGACTGTCTGACTTGTACACACTCCTATATAAATCAAAACGGCAACAGGTTTATGTTTTCAAAAGAAGTGATATTGTGTTAAAACTTTATTAAAAATCAGCGAAGTACTTTCAGCATATCATCATATCAAAATGCCATCATCAGAGATTTCGTCTTATAGGTATAAATACCTCAAAAGAAGAGTAATTGTTGATTAACACATTACACTATTTAAAATTGACACAGGGCTAAGCCTCTGGTCATGGGTAAAAAACCCTTAAAATATATAAAATATCACATTGATGTGAGTACTACACAATATGTTAGAGTGAGTACCGTAAAATGGGGTTACTTTGACCGCTGGGGTGAATTTAACCGAAAACATAGAAAAATATCTATTGTGATATACTTCAGCTACCCTGTATAATTTTTAAAATTATTTTTAACGATTCAAATTTATAAATATCTAAGAATTCATTTTTAAATAAAAAAAAAAGAATTAATATTCCAAGGGTTGTTAAATCCACCGATATAACGAATTAAGAAAAAATGGTTTAAAAAACGGTCAAATTAACCCCACCTAAAAGAAAAATAAGTTTAACAGGCAAAAAGCATATATTATACGGTCAACTTCCCCCCAGATGTGGTGAGCTTGACCAAAGGCATTTTTTATTTTTTTTTTAAGTCATGATTATTTTCTTGTAATTATAATCCAAGCCACTGAGAGTAGACGTCTAAACCCATAACATATTTGCATATACAAAAATGTAGCAAAATTTAAGTCAAAGTCCCCCATTTTACGGTATTACACAGTAGGCCGGGCCGGAAAAGGGCAAAAAAAATTTTTTTGGGAAATTTTAAACGGGCTAGTAAAAAAAAAGTTGTGTATGGTAGTCCTAATACTGTGTACCAAACATAGACCGAATTAAATTATTTTTGACCGGGCCCCCGGGGGCCTAATAAAATAATTTTTTTTTGCTTTATTTTTGGAGCGGGCTAGTGTCTAAGGTATTAATATCAATGCTAATATCCTGTTAAAAAATTTTCATCATGATCTAAAAATATTTAAACGGCCCCCAGGACCAAAAATATAAAAGAGGGTTAACCAATGCATATTTATTTACTACTTTTGCGCTGTGAACTGTGCAGATTTTTGCTTGAATGAATATTCGGCACAAAAGGTTTTTATATTGAACTATTATGCACATATTTAACATTATTTCGTATATTCATTTAACCCAGAACTGACCACGATGAGTTTGCTGCACGGTGAGTTCCACTCGCCCACCCTCCCTTGCTCACCATTTTTTCTTACTCATTTCTTGAAGCATAGTGTCGACATTTACTTTCAAATATTGCCTACTTCTTTCTGGCATCAAATTTAGCTCGAATATAACCATCTCTAGATTCTTCACCACACACTTTTATTGATGCATCAGTAATTATCTTCACACACCTCTCCACCGCTTTAGTATGGCAAGGAAAATTGTCAAACTTTGGAACTTGTTTCACCATGTCGCACAATTATTCTTCGTCTGCTAAACGCTGTATTAGAGGAGGATCTGTTACAATACTATTTATCCAGTCTATGAGATCTATGTAATATTCTGCATTGAAATTGATTTAGGGATTTGGGATACTATGAAAGCACAATTTTTATACCGGCCTTCCTACATTTTAAAATCCTTCTGAGAGCATCCTCTCTAATACGTTGACGTTAATCTGTTAACATACAAATTTAAATGATTTCCGGGTGCGTAAAGTAAGCATTGTCTTAATTAACTTTATTAATAAATTGATGAGACCTTATTCGGAAAATCTTTCGAAGGCTGCATTGATTTCCATAGATGCCTGGCACCGTATTCCAATTTTGGCTGTGTTTTTATCTCAAACCTCATACGTGAATATACTTGTATTACAAACTCAGCTAAAATCTTTAAGCTTTCTCAAGGATCAGTTGTAGCTACATAAACTCTAAGAATGCGGTTAGCTGTCGTGAACCAACGTGTTTGTGCCATCTTCCCTGGACTTTTCTCTGCCAAACTTTGAGAACATATTCCATCTCCAATTATTGCTTAGGATAGTTTGGACAAATACTATTGATCTAAACTTGGATAATTCTCATTTACAAGAGGCAGGACAGCTTCTATGGTGTTATATTTAATAACAGGCATTTTTTCGTAATTGGGAAGAAGGGATCCAATCTGCTCAGAATATGAATAGAGACCTTTTTTGTGGTCATCTAGTTTTTGCAGCAAATATCGCAAGGGAAGATCATTAGCGTGCAATGGGCATACACTCCACTGTAATGGTTTATTTACTCGCCTTTCTATAATTCGTATGATTCCACCTTCCAGCCCGTATTTACATTTGAACCATCACATCACATAACACCTAATTTGCTTAGATCTATATTGTGGCTTTGTAAGTAGTCTAATATTCCTTCGACAATATCTATAACATGAGACTGGCTAAGATCCAAGTACCCAAAATATAAACTACCGGGTCTTTCAATTAAAGCTATATGGTCTTTAGTTTTCATAATTCGTCTCGCCTTTCCGAATACCATGGTTTGATTTTTCCTTTCATCAAAGTGTAGCCCTTCAATATTGACTTTTCCCTTAACTCCTCTCCGAATTTTATTTTTGTCGATGACTAGCACTGTATTATCTTTGAAGATTTAGTTAAGATCTTCTAAAACGGAATTTAAAAGCTTAAGTATTTTTTCTGTCTACTGTATTATCTTTCTTTTGCTTAATAATAAAATATGACAACAGAAGCTTTTTTAATAGCCCCAAACATTTTTTTAACAATATTAAAATTCTTTAAAGGCCGGGGGGCCGGTTAATTGCTTTCTAAATCGTCCCAAATTTGGTATAGGATTATATAAATACTAGTTACAACTTTTAGCAACTAGCCTTGTACAAGAATTTAAAAGAACATTTTCGACCCAAAAAAAATTTTTAAGGGCCAGGGGGCCCGGTTAAATATTTTTTAAACCGGCCCAAATTTGGTCTAGGATTATATAAATACTAGTCCCAACTTTTGGAAACTAGCCGTTTAGAAAAATAAAAAAAAAAGATTTTCGGCCCGGCCTACTACACAGTATAGTGTAGTACTCACATCAAGGTGATATTTTATATATTTTAAGGGTTTTTTACTCATGACTAGAGGCTTAGTCCTGTGTCAATTTTAAATAGTGTAATGTGTTGATCAACAATTACTCTTCTTTTGAGGTATTTATACCTATAAGACGAAATCTCTGATGATGGCATTTTGATATGCTGAAAGTACTTCGCTGATTTTTAATAAAGTTTTTACACACTATCAGTTTTTTTTTGAAAACATACACCTGTTGCCGTTTTGATTTATCAAATTGCCTGCCATAATATCCACACGCTCTTGAATTTCTCTAAAGTCAATAATAGGTTTATCAGCAGCTCTGATCTGCTTCTTGTTGAGCGAATTTTAACACAGTGTATTATTTGACGAACTGGATCATTCAAAATGTTTCGCTTCACTTTACACTGTTGATCCATTTTTAGGTTAAATGAACAATTAGAAAATTCAAAAACAGTATTATTAAAATTTATTAAAAACTGCGATTTTACACAATACCTATGATAGACCCTATACTAAAACTATCCACATAAACAGCTAAGCTGTTATCAAACAACTGAAGTCTCCCTGCCGTAATTTGAAATTTGCTAGTGAGCACAATATGTTCACCTCTATAATAGTTCACGTACGTTAAGGTATGTATAGATATGTGCGCCGCGCACTTCGCGCCGTGTGTGCTCCGTGTGTGCGCCGTGCGTTCTTTGCGCCGACAGAAGTTGGATCGTGTGCGCATCGTTTGTGTGTCACTTGAAAACACGTAATGACGCGTACTAATCTAACGAACCCGCCACGAACGCGTACCGCACATAGGGCGCGAAGTGTTCGGCGCGCATATCTATACGTACCTTTCATTATCATTCTCTTTGCCTTATCCCTATGCGGGGTCGACTTCCCTAATTGCATTTCTCCACACGATTCTATTTTGGGTTATATCAATATTAATCCCCTTTACCAACATGTCCTGCCTAATCGTCTCCCCCACGTCTTCTTTGGTCTTCCTCTCCTACTCCTTCTAGGAATCTGCACTTCAACAATTCTTCTTAACGTCTCGACGTTGAACATGACCAAACCATCTCAACCTATGCTCTCTCATTTTGGCATCAATTGGTGCCACACCTAGACTTCCCCTAATATACTCATCTGCATGCATCTCCATCTATTTCTCCATTACATTGTAATACCGATCCCAGGTACTTGAAACTATTGCTTTTTACAATCAGTTCACCATCCAAAGATACCATTTTATTTGTAGTTTTAATAGTGAAATAATTGTAGAATATTTTGTTCAATTTTTTAAATGGAATTTTGTTTCGACATGCCGCGCTGGGGCCCATGAATTACGGGGGGCCCGAATAATTGATACGGCTAATATGGCGGTAGCTAATACGTCTCTGCTTATGAGGAGCTTTTTCATATTGTTAAATGCTGTTCTGTCTTGACCATTTTGTTGTAAATAATACACAAGGTTAACTATTTTTAATGGGAAATAAGCCACAGTTTTACTAAAAAAATGATTTTATTAACATTTGTATAACTTATTATTTATAATTTAAAATAGCAAAAGGTTTCAATTTTGTTTTGCAAAGATACCATTTTATTTGTAGTAACTTTATCTTTAAATGAACATTCCAAATAGTCTGCCTTTTTCCTACTAAGTTTTAAACCTTTTCCTCTAGAGCTTGTCTCCACTGTTCCAGTTTTTGTTCTAAGTCTCTTTCTCTATTTCCTACTAACACATCATCATCATACATTAAGCACCATGGAATGTTACCCTTTAGTTTGGCTGTTATCTGGTCCAAAACTAATGAGAATAAATACGGACTAAGCACCGAGCCTTGGTGCAATCCTACTTTCACATGAAATTTATCAGTCTCTCCCACACCTGTCCTAACACTAGTCGTTACTCCCTCACACATATCCCTCACAATCTTTACATATTCACCAGGGACTCCTTTCTTATTTAGTGCCCACCACAGAATCTCTCGAGGAAGTCTATCATATGCTTTCTCAAGATCAATGAATACCATATGAGCGTTTGTTTCTTTACTTCTGTATTTTTCCATCAACTGCCTTATAATGAAAATTGCGCCTGTTGTTGATCTGCCCTGCATAAAGCCAAATTGATTCTCGGTATCTCTGATATCTATACGTACCTTTATAGTCATAATATATCGGTTCACCTGTACCGTATTAAAGCATGCTGTTTGAGAATGTCTTGTCGAAAGACGTTGTGCTCCCCCGCCCAAGTACGCATAATGACGTTTTTCGTAATGACGATACGAAATCACTAAAATCTCGAATTAAACATATAACCGAATTAAACATAAAACCTTTTTCCAGATCATAAATGTGTTGAACATTTTTTCAATTGTCGAAATGGGAGATGTATAAGCGAAGCATTCCTGTGTGATGGTGAAAATGATTGTAATAACTTTTTGGATGAGAGAGACTGTAAGGATCAAACGGTAAGTTAACTATTACAAACAGGTCCCTAGACGAGAAGAATCAAGTAACCATGTGGTATTCCTACCTTATAGTCCAGGGAAATAAGCAAGAAATAGACCACGTTCGAGACACTGAAATATATAGGTAGCTGACTCTGACAACTTTTTTAGTTATTGTACATAGACCTATAGGATGAAAACCTACCTGTTTCCTGCCTAGAGTTCGCGTCCATTTGTTAATTATTAACAATTTAGTGCAAAAAACGAAATTTTTTTCGATTTTTGCACCCCATTAAAAAGCTAAATAGTTAGGGTTACCATAATTTATTAAGGCCAAAATCCGGACAGGGGTAGTCCAAGAGGTTGCAGAAAATGCAAAATGTGAATTTGACTGTTGCTACCTCTACATTGTACATTTTATATTCGAAATGCATAAGGCACAATTAAAAGTACAGCTGTTTGGCTACAATATGCAACTAACATCGAAAATCTGCCAGTTTAAAATACATATACACCTATGTATTTAACATGACAAGCAGTGCGACCAACTTAACTAGGTGCTCCGCAGAATGAAATTTCCCACCGTTCCAAGTGTTTTCCATTTTATTAGTAAAGGCGCATTCTCACGGTTTCATTTTAGTTGATCAACTTTAGTGGATCAACTAAAATCGGTCAAGTTTTTGTTCACATATTTCAAACAAAATTGAAGCAATTAGTTTTAATAAAATGACGCCAAGTGTGGTTATTCGCAAAAGTATAAATATTATTAGTAGTTTACTGATTTAGAAACTCACGAAAATTATGTTAAGGCCATGGGTATATAATTCGCAAATATTTTACGACTATCCCTACTTTTTCTGTCTTTACACGGCAAATTACGTGTAGTAAAATTCACACTGGTATGGATATGTAAACATTACTAGAATGTCATTCTACTTGAAAACGTCTTGATTAACTTAAAGATATGGCTTTTGAATGTTCTTGGATAACTGTTATTTGTATAATTGCAAATTATTAATTCAGTTAATAAATGTGATAATTTTTTCACTAACTATGTATTCAGTGATTGTAATAATTTATTTGTACAACAAAAACTAATACTCAATCGAGAAAAGCGGAAAAGGTTAAAGTGATTTTTTAATAATATATTGTTATTATGGAACGCTTACAATTTTGAACATCTTTAACAACAAAATACTTGGTCACAGAATATTATATTATCCTGATGTATTCTCTGCTTGGATCTTCCAAAAATAATACACAATAAATAACTTTTTATTAAGTTCACGTCTTAAATCAATTATTTATCAAATACACTCTATATCAATAGTATTTAATCAACAACTCAAAATATTTAAGACAAAGAAAGATTTGGAAAATATTACCACGTACATTGTGTTCATTTTTTTCGAATCCTGAAAAAACCAATAAATATTTTTGAAAAATTTAAATGCAGAATGAAAGGCTAAATTATTACCGAGGACCGAAAGTCCCTTAGAATAAATAAATAGTTTATTTTGAATCAGATATTTGAAATTAAAAATCACACTAAATTTTCTCTTAGTTTTTCACCCCTGTAACTTATTAAATTAAACATAATAGAAGTTCTCAGGGACTTTCGGCCCTCGCTAATAACGTAATCTTCCATTCTGCGTTTAAATTTTTCAAAGATACTTATTAGTTTTCTCAGGATTCGAAAAAAATGAATCCCCATTTGAATAGCATTGCAGCCGAAAATAGATACCCATCCTCTTAAGACAGAATAAAGAACGTAAAAAACGTCGTTTCTGGATACAAAATTGGATTAAAAGAAAGAATGAATGTTGTGTTTCAGAAACTCGGCTAAAAGAACTTGCTTTGGAGGATACAGAAGGATACAGACATCTGAACATAACACTCTCTGACCACTTTAAATTCATTTTGTTAATAAGCAATAACAATTTACGCAGACAAGAGTGATTCAAGTCGACCAACAAATGTTCATACGCTTCACACACTATTCAACTCATCTGAAAATGTCAAGTTGAACGATAAAGTTTTACTCTATCAATGTTTTGTTGAATCGACAAAAGTTAACCGATTAAAATTGAAACATATGTTCTCACAGCTATTATCATTCGATTTTAGTTGATCCACTAAAGTTGATCAACCAAAATCGAACCGTGAGAATGCGCCTTAAGGAAAAAATCCGGACATTTCTCATATCCGGACGCCAATCCGGACATGTCTTTCAAATCCGGACGTATGGTAACCCTAGTAATAGGGGGATTGTTTCGCTTTTTGATGTGTGTTTTGATGTCCCAAGCATGTTCAATAACGTTCATATCGGGGGAATTCGAGGGCCACTGTAATGTAGATATTCCTTCTTTTTCCAGAAAATTTTGTACTGCTGCTGTTTGATAAGGAGGTGCGTTGTCATGCATAAACACAAATTCATCACCTACTGCCCCTCAGAATAGACGTACGACAGGATTTAAAACTTGTTCGATGTACACAGCACCAGTGGCACTTCTCTCCAGAACCAGCAGTGGCGTCCGTGTACCACTCATAATACCACTTCAAACCATAATACTGCCACCTTCAAAGGGGACACGCGGTTGGGCTGTTTCTAGTCGGACTTGTCGTCCTGGAGCCCTCCAACCAGTGTTCTTCGCGAATCAGATACTAAGCCAATTTTTGACTCATCAGAGAACATCACGTTATTCCAGTTAGGACCATGTTGCACCATTTCTCTAGCCCATTGCAACCTTACTATTTTGTGTTGGTAGATTAGTTTAGGAACATGTAAGGGTCTTCTACGATACAAATTTACCGCATTTAGTCGGCGTGTTATTGTTTGCCGCGAAATATTTAGTCCTTGCAGCCTAGAAATTTCTCTGGATATACCACTTGTGGCTTCCAGACGATTTCTTCGAGCTATCAATGTTATCTACCGATCTTGTGCTGCTGTTGTACATTGACTTTTACAACTTCTGGTACGATCCTTGACGTCATTTGTCTCTTGGAGACAAATGACGTCTCTTGGATTTTTTTTAAATTTTAGATACAGCACTCTGAGTAACATCAACAATATTCGCGATATCACTTATCAACAAAGCAATTACCCTAGATCTGTCAAAGTGAGATATCACGTTTCTAAGCATTTTTAAACGGCTCAATTCAAATTTAAACACAGACTGATATAATGTGTAAATACGCTAATCAGTTGAATGTGACCAAAGTGGGCAAAATGATACAAAAACGATTCAGAGTTTTTATCATTTTCATGTAAAAACGCTCTAAAATGAATATCAACAACTAACAGTTTTGAAACCAACATAGGCGTAGATATATTATTTGTACGTATTCCAAACTTTTGGACCGGTGCGGTGTCGGAAAGTTGGTAGAGAACACTTCGTCGACGGAAAATTCGTCGACAACATTTGGTCGACAAACAGTTGGCCGAATGCACAATTCATCGAATGGACAATTCGTCGACGAACATTTGATCGAATGGAATTTTCGTCGACAAACTGTTATTTATCTTTAGGATAAAGGGATTATTGGTGACAAACGAAGGATTATTGATTTTTATTTTTTTTTTCAAGATTGTGTTTAAATTTTCTGCTGTAGTCTAAAATGTTGATAAGTATCAATTGTCCCGAAATGCTCCGTTCGCAAGTGCGCCGACACCAAAAAGAAGAACGGTACAACATCACTAATGAAAATATCGGTTTATATTTGCCGTTTTCTCCCACTGCTGCCAATTTTTGCATTAAATTTAAAATTAAAAATAGTTAAGATTTAGAAAAAAAAATTAACAAAACCCCAAAAAGTAAATAAATTCAGATATGTATAATACAATATTCCAGTTAACAAAATAAAAACCAATAATCCGTCGTTTGTCACCATTAATCCCTTTATCCTAAAGATAAATAACAGTTTGTCGACGAAAAATCCATTCGAACAAATTATGTTCATCGACGAATTGTACATTCGATGAATTGTGCATTCGACCAACTGTTTGTCGACCAAATGTTGTCGACTAATTTTCCGTCGACGAAGTGTTGTCAACCAACTTTCCTAGACCCATTTTGGACATGTGTGTAGAAAAAAGTAGAAACATTTTCTACTTTTTGACGAGTAGACCAGTAAGGATCTGCGAAAAAACGTCTATTTTTGGATGTGAGAGGTGGCATTCGGATTTTTGCAGATAAAGTTAGGTGATACCTTCAGTAATAATAATTGACTTATGCTCCTTCTCAAATATGCCCGTAACATTAATAAAAAAATTAAAATATTTAAAAATTTCGAAAAACATCGATTTTTTTCTGCTTTCTTTGCTTATAACTTTAAAACGATTCGTTTTGGAACAAAATGGTAGAAAAATAAAATAAAGATAATTGAATTTTGGATGATATACGACTGGTAAAAAATGTCTTAAGGTATTACCTTTTCTGCAATATAGCAATAAATACAAAATAAGGAGCCAAAATAAGTCTGTTGTTATTCAATATTTTTTAACCACTTTGGTGGCACTTAGAACTTTAGTAATTCGCTTAGGAAACTCTTTGTAACATACTTAAATCGTGTACCAAATTTCATTAAAATCGACATAATAAATTTTGCATAATAAATTTGCAATCTAAATGTTTTTAAAAAAGTTCAAATTTTTTAAAATCTTTTTGAACAAAAAGTAGACCATTTAGAAGCTGGCTAATTTTTTTACATATAAAGAGGTGCTCTACCTATCTAATACACTTAACAGAATTAAAATCGGATTATTTAAGGGGCCCCAGCAATGTTTTAAATTTACAAACAATTTTTTGGCTAATAAACAAATAGCTTTGTTTAATAATAATAAAATTAATTTTTAGCAATGCAAATAATTAAAACCAGTATAATTTGACTTAAACTTTCAAATGCTGTCAGCAGAATTGCTATTTTATTTTTTAATCAAATTATTCGCGTTCAAAAATTGCAATTTCTCGATTTTTTGAAAGTTCCACCGCGTTTAACTCGAAAACTATGCATCCTACGAAAAAACTTGTAAGAACATTTTTTGATTAGAATTACCCAAAAAATACAAAAAAAATGTTTTATTTTGCGAAAAATCGATTTTATGTAATTCCTCAAGTTTGTTTCTAACAATCTTATCGACATCCGGATCAACTGTTACCCAAAAAATTCGTGTTCTACGGGTCAAAATACATAAAAAAACTTGGGTAAATCCATCTAAATTAAGGAGCCCGTAGCACCCCCTCCTGGCCACAGCACTAATTTGTTTATAAGTCAAAAACTTGTTTATAACTTTAAAACATTGCTGAGGCTGCTTAAATAATCCGATTTCAATTCTGTAAAGTGCATTATATAGGTGCAGTATTTCTTTATATGTAAAAAATTGACAAATCGTTGTATGTTCTAGTTTTTGTTGTGCAAGATTTTAAAAAATTTTAATTTTTTTAAAAAAGTTTAGATTGCAAAATTATTATGCAAAATCTAGTAAGTCAATTTTAATGAAATTTTGGTGTATTTTAGCACATTACAAAAATTATCTAAGCGAATTAGGAAGGTTCCAAGTGCAACCTAAGTGATGGAAAATCATTGAATAAGGACAGGCCTGTTTTCCCCCTTATTTCATATTTATTGCTCTTTTGAAGCAAGGGTGATAAATTAAGACATTTTTAACCAATCGCATCTGATAGAAAATTTAATTATCTTTGTTTTATTCCTATAGGACTTTGTTCTAAAATAAATAGTTTTTAAGTTATAAGCAAAAAATTAGAAAAAAAAAATATTTTATTTTTTTTATTAATGTTCCGGGCATATTTGAGAAGGAGCATAAATCAATTATTATTAACCAAATTATCACCTAACTTTATCCGTAAAAATCTGAATGCCACCTCTCACATCCATCTAAAAACAGATCCTTACTTGTCTAGAGGGCATTTAGCACAAAATAAATCGATTTTTAAATATAGCACCTAGAGAATTGCAGTTTTTGCATTATATTCAGGAAGACGTCTGGAAAAAAGTCTACTATTAAATAATGGGTGAAAATGCATAATTGCACTCTAAAGTGCATAAAATGCATCCAAAAGTGCATCAACATGTTAAAATCAGTATACTAAGGACCAAATTTTGTTATTCTGGGGGCTTTTGGGGTCACTGAACACGAATATGCCATCAAAACCGACCCCTGGATCACCTGGTGCCCAAGGTAACTGCAAAGAACGTCATCGTCTGGAGTTTCTGGAGTTTGAGGTCGCTAAACGCGAATATGCCATCAGAACCCACCCCTATGTACCTGGAGCCATAGTCACTGAGAGACGTCCTCCTCTGGAGTTTTGAGGGATTTCGGCATTAAATTGATAAAAATGAATTACTCGGGGGGTTTTTGAGGTCGTTAAACTCGAATATGCCATCATAAGAGACCACCGGATCACCTGGTGCCCATAATCACTGCAAAGGACATCATCTTCTGGAGTTTAGAGGGCATTTGGTATTAAATTAATGCAACCGAATTAATTACAGGTTTTTCGGGTCGCTAAACAAATTGATTCAAGTAGATTACTGGAAGGTTTTTGAGGTTGCTAAATACAAATAGGCAATCGAAACCGACCCCTGGTGCACCTGGTGCCAAGGGTCACTACAATGGTCGTCACCTTCTGGAGTTTCGAGTGTCTTTGGTACTACATTGATGTAAATGGATTACTTATAGGTTGTTGGGGTTGCTGAATACAAATACCCCATCAGAACAGACACCGGTGTACCTGGTGCCTAAGGCACGTCATTTCTGGAGTTTCGAGGGTTTTTGGTACTAAATTGATGCAAACGGATTAGTCTTATGTTTTTGAGGTTTCTGAACACGAATATAACTTAGATGAAAGATTCTGGAGTATCTAGTGACCACGATGAATCACACTATCAAAATAAAATATAGTAAATTGATTTTGAAATAAATGAAGGAAAAACACTGTCAGATATAAATTGATTTTAATTTATAAACAATTAAGAAAATTGTATAGCACAACATAGTTATTTAAAAAAGTCTACAAATAGCAAAAAAAATTTCACTAATTTGAACGTTTTCTTTGAACTGCAACTCAGAAAACCTCCAAGTACTCGGTGTGTACCAATTTAGTGTCGGAATGCCTAAAAATTCAAAAAACTACGTGCATAGCAGCCACTCTGCCCACTAGGAATGCAGTGAGTCGGTTCTGATTTCATATTCGTGTTCAGAAAACCCAAAAACCTATGAGCAATTTGTTTGCATCAATTTAGCACCTAAACTTCTCGAAATTCTGTAAGGTGGTATGCTTTTTGTACCAGGTGCTCTGGTGTCTGTTATGATGGTGTATTAACATTTAGCAAACTCAAAAACTCATGAGTAATCCATTGGCATCAATTTAGTATCGAAAACTCTCGAAACTTCAGAACATAACGTGCCTTAGGCTCAGGTGCTCCAAAGTCTCTTCTGATGGCGTATTTGTGGTTAGCAACCCCAAAAGCACGTGAGTTATCCGTTTCAATCAAGTTGGCACTAGGTGTCTGGTGTCTGTTCTGATGGCGCATTCGTGTTCAATAACCCCAAAAACGCATGAGTAATCTGTTTGCATCAATTTAATGCCGAAAACCCCCAAAATTCCAGAAGTTGACGTACGCTAGACCCCAGGTTCGGCGTGGGTTGGGTCTGATGGCATATTCATCTTCAGCAACCCCAAAACTCAAGAGTAATCCGTTTGCATTAATTTGGTACCAAAAACTATCGAAGCTACAAAAGATAACGTGCCTTAGGCACCAGGTGCTCCGGTGTCTGTTCTGATGATGTATTTATGTTCAGCAACCCCAAAAACCCATGAGTAATCCATTTACATCAATTAATTAAGTACCGAAAACTCTCGAAACTTCAGAAGACAACGTGCTCTAGGCACTAGGTGCTCTGGTGTCGGTTCTGATGGGGTATTCTTATTAAGCAACCCCAAAAACCTCGTGTTTAGCGACTTCAAACTACTTGAGTAATCCATTTGCATCAATGTAATGCCCAAAATACTCGAAACGCCAGAAGATGGCGTACCTTAGTAGCGATCCTGGGCACCAGGTACTCCGGAATTCAATTATGATGGTGTATTCGTGTTTAGCGACCCCAAAAACCCGTAAGTAATCCGTTTCCGTCAATTTAATACCGAAAGTCCTCGAAACTGCAGAAGATGACGTCCCTTGCAGTGATCCTGGGCACCAGGTGATCCATAGGTCTGTTCTGATGGCATATTCGTGTTCAACGACCTCAAAAACCCCCTAGTAGTACAGTTGCATAAATTTAGTGCCGAAATCCCTCGAAACTCCAGAAGATGACGTACCTTAGTAGCGACCTTGGGCACCGGGTACTCCAGAGGTCAATTCTGATGGCATATTTGTATTTAGCGACCCCAAAAAGCCGTGAGTATTCCAGTTGCATCAATTTAATGTCGAAAACCATCGAAACTCCGGAAGATGACTTTTCTTGCAGTGACCTTGGGCACCAGGTGACCCAGGGTTCAGTTCTGATGGCCTAATAGTGTTAAGTGACCCCAAAACCCCCGAATAATAAATTTTGGTTCTTAGTATACTAATTTTGACTTTATTTTTATATTTATACACTTTTTGATGCATTTTCTGCACTTGAAAGTGCAATTATACATTTCCACCCATTTTTGAATAGTAGACTTTTTTCCAGACGTCATCCTGAACATAATGCAAGAAACTGCAAGTCTCTTGGTGCTGTATTTAAAAATCAATTTATTCGGGTGTTTTTAATTCATTGGTCTATTTAATTTATATTGGGGATTATTTGAATTTATTTATATGTTGACTGTTTCCTTTCCGAGACATATATCTGAAAATTTTGGTCATCTTGACCGTCTTCTTCTTCAAGTGCCCTATCCGTTGCGAACGTTGGCTATTAACATGGCAATTATGATCTTGCTTACGGCACTTCTGAATAGTGCGACTGATGTTAGCCCGAACCACTTCAGCAGATTTTGGAGCCGTGAGTGTCTTCTCGTGCATGGCCCTCGCTTATGGTCTATTTTCCACTGGACAATCAATTTCAGCAGACGGTACTTATCGTGTCTCATAATGTGGCCTAGATCAGCGGTTCTCAATCTATGGTACATGTACCACTGATGGTACATATTCTGATTTGCGGTAGTACATAAAACGCAAAAACACAGCCAAAATCAACACCACTATTATAGTTAATTAGATTACCTAGGTAGTTAGGTGGTACCAAAAAGAATAAAAAGTATTTTATTGTACATAACTCAAAAAGGTTGAGAACCACTGGCCTATATATTCAAGTTTTTTTTTGTTTAATTGTGCTCACGATTTCTTTCTCTTTTCCGATTCTGTGGATTATTTCTATGTTGGTGACATGTTTAGTCCAGGATATACGAAAAATGCGTCGGTACACCCATATTTCGAATGCTTCTAATTTTTTGTGAGCGTCTCTGTCAGCGGCCAGGCGTCCACACCATATAGTAAGATCGGAAAATGTAGCATTTAACTAGACGTAGTTTTAGGGGAAGAGATTAATCTTTGCTGTCTTGCTATCTATACAAATATTGCAATTTGGAATTATACATTATACAATGTCTCACACATAGCCAACGGCGAATAGACAATAAAAAGTAGCTTGAAAACAAAAAGTGCATAGCAGCCAACTTGTTATGGAATAACGGCGAGCGGCAGAAAATAGATCAGGCGAGGTACCTGTACATATATATAGTTTATAATATATAGATAAAGAATCCATTAAACGAAAATGTCGATATCCAAACAATATACCCAGTTTCAAAGCGTTTTAATAGTGAAATAATTGTAGAATATTTTGTTCAATTTTTTAAATGGAATTTTGTTTCGACATGCCGCGCTGGGGCCCATGAATTACGGGGGGCCCGAATAATTGATACGGCTAATATGGCGGTAGCTAATACGTCTTTGCTTATGAGGAGCTTTTTCATATTGTTAAATGCTGTTCTGTCTTGACCATTTTGTTGTAAATAATACACAAGGTTAACTATTTTTAATGGGAAATAAGCCACAATTTTACTAAAAAAATGATTTTATTAACATTTGTATAACTTATTATTTATAATTTAAAATAGCATATATATAAAAGGTTCCAATTTTGCTCTTGCACCTACACACATTCCCGTAGAAAATATCATTACTGAGGTAGAGACTACAATTACTAGTCTCCCAACAGAAACAGCCGAGATCATACGCCAAGACGTATCACAAATATTAAGAACAGCTAAACCACCAAAAAGAAATTTAACACGGGAAGAGAAAGAAGCCTTACATAATTTGAAGAACAACAAAGAAATCATCGTGCTTCCAGCTGACAAAGGCAACGCTACGGTAGTAATGAATATTCAAGACTACGAAACAAAAATAAACGACATCTTAAATGATACAACATATCAAAGCATCTCGTCAGACCCGACAACATATCTAGAGAAAATAACAAAAGCCAAGATCAAAGCCTCAAATATCAAGAAAGAACAACAGGTCCATCTCATACCTAGAGAGAAGTCATCAAGATGCCAAAAATTTTACGGCCTACCCAAGGCACACAAGGCAGGATTACCACTGCGACCAATTGTGAACTCCATCGGATCTCCCTTACAACCGCTGGCAAAATTTCTGGCTCAACAGCTGCAACCATACGCGGAGGAAGCGGATTCTTACGTCAAGAACGCGAGCCAATTCATCGAGCGTATAAAAGGTGTGACTCTTGAGCCGGAACATTTACTAGTCAGCTTCGATGTAGTCTCACTTTTCACGAATGTTCCTATAGATGAATCACTGGACATCATAAGCAAAAAGTATCCAATATCACCGGATACTCTAAACCTAACCAAACACTGTTTAAATAACACATATTTCATCTATAAGGAGCAAAGATATAAACAAGTTGAGGGAGCACCGATGGGTTCCCCACTGTCACCAGTAATAGCGAACTTGTTTATGAAGGAAATAGAACAGCGGGCAATAAAAACAGCTGAATACAAACCTAAATTTTGGCTTAGATACGTGGATGACACTTTTATCATCTGGACCCACGGAGAAGAAAAACTAAAGGCATTTTTAGAACACATCAACAATATCCACCATAAAATTCAGTTTACTATGGAACTGAAAGAAAACGATCAAATACCATTCTTAGATGTGTTAAAAATAAAGAAACAAGACGGACACATAGGCCATACAGTGTATAGGAAACCGACACATACCGATAGATATATAAATGCTGCTTCACACCACCATCCTGCACAATTACATTCAGTCATCAAGACCTTGATTACAAGATCTGAAAGACTGACAGACCAAGAACATCAAAATGAAGAAATGCACAATGTGAAAACAGCGTTAAGGGAAAACGGCTTCTCAACATACACCATCGAAAAAGCTCAAATTGCTCGAAGAAGAATGAAGGACCCAACAGAAGACGAAAAACCGATCGGCAAAACCATTCTACCATATGTGAAGGGTACAACAGAGAAAATAGGGAGAGTGCTGAGAAAACATAACATAGAAACGATATTTAACACCGACATAAAGATCTCAACTATTCTACCAACACCAAAAACCAAAATATCGTTAGAAAGTCAAGGAGTATACGAGATTCCGTGTGGGGATTGTGGAAAGTCGTACATTGGACGAACCAACCGAAGAATTCATGTAAGACGAGAAGAACACCGAAATGCCATCGAAATGGGAGAAACCACGTCATCCCTTGCACAACATGTCGCAAATACAGGACATACAATAAACCTGAAGCAAACAACGATGTTAGCTAACATAGAAATAAAAAGAAAACGTGAAATCAGAGAATTTATAGAAATCGAAAGAAATCCCAACGGTCTAAACCAAAGAGATGATGCGCAACGGCTTCCTACAACATGGAAAACGGTACTGAAGAAAAAGACCAAAATGAATCAAGCAGTGACATCTACGCGTGTCACCCTTCCAGACCTCCCAACATATACTGGACCAATCACAAGATCCAAGAGACGCGCAGGTCAAGCAAATACATTAGGATCAACTATATACGTTACGGTATCGTGAATAAAAATTTAGTCTGCTTCAAGCAACAGCGAGAAGAGGAACTACCTGACTTGACAATGGCAAGTGAGATCTTGCCGAAACGTCGTCAAAATAATGGTTTTTCTCAAAACCAAAATTATTCAACGCGGAGTCAAACCCGGAGAACAACAGAAAGCATATATATGTATATATATATATATATATATATATATATATATATATATATATATATATATATATATATATATATATATATATATATATATATATATATATATGATAAGGGGTACCTTGTCGCCTCAGAAACGGTGAATCGGTAGACGTTGTCGCCTCATATATGACGTTGTCGCCTCACTTTAATTTCAGGACAGCTTCCCAACCACCTTATGAGTCGATGTGCAAAAAATAGTTTTGAGGTGACAACGTTCCCCTTTTCACTATTTTTTGGTTCGTTAGTTCGGCAGTATATCACTGGCGCTAGTATCGGCATTGCAGCAGTGACTGGCTGTATGTTGTCGCCTCAGCATATAAATTCTACTTTTTGTTTAACAACCGGTACCTTGTTGCCTCAGTTTTTGGCAACGTCGCTTTCAGTTTGCATTGGGTATTAGGTCGTGAAATATAAAAATATGCGCCGTCGGTACCGTAACAAGGCAGCTAAAAACTTTATGATATAAGTTGCAGCTTACGATTTAAAATTGTTGTCCTTATACAGGGTGTCCAGAAACTCTACCGACAAACGAAAAAAGAGATTCCTCAGATAATTTTAAAATAATTTAACCCAATTCACTTAGTCCGAAAATGCTTCCTAAGGGAGCTAGAGCTCTTTGAAGATGGCGTCTTGTAATTAGTTTTTCTTAAAAAGCGCCAGAACGCTTCTATTTACAAAACGAAAATTATTACGCATATTTATCATCCAGATATAAATCCATTTTATTCATTGTGGATTTCCAGTACTGGCTATAGGCGCCCGTTTTGGGTACGGCAACGGTTATTTTATCCCATACCTTTTTTATTTAATTTTTAAGCATTTTTGACTATGGATTATTAAATTGTGAATTATTCTAGTACTAATAGGTACTCTTGCTTTAAGTCCATAGAATATACAATTTTCTAGAAACATCGATTTGAAAATTTTTCGTTTCTTGAATTAAAAAAAAAATTAAAAAAAACTATTTAGAAAACGAAAACTGGTACGTTTGTTTATATCCCAGAGATGAATCGGTTTCATTAATTGCAAATTTTTAGTACCGGTCATATGCATCCGTTTTGGGTAGGTCAACGGTTATTTTATCGCATAACTTTTTGTCTTTCATTTTTAAGCATTTTTGACACTAGATTATTAAATTATGAGGTATTCTGGTACTAAAAGTTACTCTGGCTTCAAGTTGGTAAAATACACCGTTTTTTTTTAATTCTTTTCAAATTCAAAAAACGAAAAATTTTCAAATAAATTTTTCTAGAAATCGATGTGTCCTACCAAATTTAAGCAAGAGTATCTTTTAATTTTAGAATACCTCACAATTTAAAAATCCTGAGTCAAAAATACTTAAACGCTAAAGACAAAAAAGTTATGCTATAAAATAACCGTTGCCCTACCCAAAATGGACGCCTATGACCGGTACTAAAAATTCACAATGGATGGAATCGATTTATCCCTGGAAGATGAATAGGCTTACCAAATTTCGTTTTTCTAAATAGAAGCGTTTTGGAGGTATTTAAGAAAAACTAATTACTAGATGCCATCTTCCAAGAGCTCTAGCTCCCTTAGGAAACATTTTCGGACTAGGTGAATTGGGTTAAATTGTCTTAGGAAAATATCTGAGGAATCGCCTGTCTTCGTTTGTAGGTATAGTTTCTGGACACCCTGTAGAAACAAGTTCTATAAGAGAGAGAGCATGCCGGAATAAAAATATGTTAGCTGGTCGCATAGGAATTAATAAAAATTACAAACAGAATATTAGTAATCATGGAGCGTATGTAATACTTAAGTAGTTATTATAATATGGAACTGAACAAGTCTATGCCCCAAAGGATCATGAAGACGAAAGGATAGGAAAATTCTAACCAGTCATTAATTTAATCCTAAAAAATAAAAAATTCATTATATTATGTGACTTTATTACAAAAGTAAGAACATAAATGATTTTTTCTGTAACAGGCAGCAGTAGGATAAAAAATAACAATTATGACAAAGAATAAACACTGATATACCTACTATCTAAATTACAGAAAGTTGAAAAACACTAAAATGAACCTGAATGGCTTAACACAAATAAAAAAAACTATGTAAAACCAAAATAAATATCTTTATGTGGGTGACATGCAAACGGGAGTCAATCTAAGTAAATTTCGTATAGGAATTTATCATTGAGCAGTAATAGCAACAGTTTCAAAAATCTCAAAAATGAAACAACAAAACACTATCCAACATCAGAAGTTTACTACTTCTGCTCTGAAAGAAAAACCCGTATTCTGACATTAAAATGTTTGAATAGAAATGACAACAGTAATATTTCAAGCAAAAAAAATATAGGACGATAAAATAAGAAACTAACAAAAATAAATTGACAAGACATGAAACGAACAAAATAACTGAAAATAAGATCTTGATAGATGGCGATGTAAAGAAAACACGGGAAATACATATCATCGAAGTACCCTTATTTTATTATTTATTTTATTTACCATTGATATTGCTCACCAGATTAATATCCTTATAGGTAATTTGCATGTTTGTGCTTATTTGTTTACGATTTTTTCTAGCCCTTCAACTGATGCGTTATCTTTCCTGATCCTCATATATTTAGGTTCCTTAATATTAGGATTCAGTCCATAACGCTGACTCACTTCTGTAACTTTATTGATTATGTCTTGTAAGCCTTCTAGCTAGACTATTAGCAAATGACGGTATTATTATAAACGACATAACAGAATTTGCAAGCAAAAACCGAGATGTTTCCAGTACTAATTACATTTCTGAATCGCAAACCCTTACAGCATGTGTAATGGATCCAAAAAACGTTGTCCCCAAATTAAATGTTAAGGAACAAGAGTCTTCTACAAAACGAAAATTGTATAGCATTTACATTTACGTTAATTTTGATAATTCTTACTTAAAAAACCATAAGAGAGAGGGTATAAACTATGCATGTAGTGGAAGAATGCGAACCCTCTCTATATTTATTATTAAGTATAGAACGATGGTAAATAATAATACGATTGCTTTAAAGCATATTTTAAGACCCAAAAATTTTGACGATCTCAAGTGCTCCAAGAGTTTTATATGTCAAAAATGAATAACCATTTTCAATTTCGTTGCAACGCGAAACTACAGGCGCATCATATTCTAGTCCAATAAGAGAGCGCTGCAAGCGCCTCTACAGGTTTCTAAACTTATTAGTCTCTCATCAGGAGGCACATATGCTGCTCTCTCTGACCCAACTAGGACAAACCCCGGCGTGCAGTCACGAATTGCAACGATCGAAATGGCTGGGATGCCCTAGCGGCAACTGCTAGCAAAAGACTAAGTTTTCAAACTAATAGCACATAAAACAACACCAAAAATGTTGCTCCACATCCTACCAGATTGAAAACAATGGGAACCTTCTCTGGTTATACCTTTGAGGCTTCTAAAATTTGCAAGCCATAACGGATGCTGAGACTAAGGAAGATGAGGGAATTTTACAATGTATAATTCACGTCTCATCTGCTCAGTGAGGTAAAGTTCCAACGAGAATGGTTCCCTTCGTACTCCAATCAGAGTAAACATGTAAATCAAAAATTAATAAGCATTTTCAATTTCGTTGCAACACGAAACTACTTAGTCTTTAAGTTTTATATGTATACAATAGTTTTAAAAAGACCTTCAGTTCTCCTACTCGTATTATCGCGTTGCACTTGGGTACGTACCTAACACTATGTTGCTATGAACACCTCCATTTAATACTAAAAGAATCAGCTGATTTTACGTGTACAACAGAAAGACAAATACAGGAATTGGCCAAGGGCTATAAATACATAATTTGAAAACGTTGCTGACAAATCGTTGGAGTTTTGAAATTGCTTCTCTCGCTAACAAAGATATTCAAGAACAAAAATTACCAAAGCTAGTACCACTAAGTGATATTAAAATATTTTGAGAAGAAAGTATTAAAATTGGTGTAAATTGTCAGAAGACGTTTGAGAGCAATATTGATAATGTTGAAACATAAAAATTTAGTTAACTATGCTCTAGCATTAGCCATTATTTTTAACAGAAGACGAATAGGTGATGTTTAGTATTTAAAAGTTCAGCAATCTAGTAACGAAAGATAAACGGATTTCAGTGATTTTGAAAATGTTTTAACTGAAGGAGAAAAGGCACTTACGAGAGGATACAAAATTCCAGTGTGTTCTGGTAAAGGTTCTTGAGCTGTTGTTATTTTACTTCCAAAAATGTTGCAAGGTTTCATAGAAACTTTAATAAAACATAGACATAAATACATGTCTGACGTCGTCCGACGTTAATAACTATATGTTTGCAGTTCCAGGCAGTAAGCTAAAATGGGACAAAGGGGATGTTTCGATCCGTAAATTGACAAGCAAAATGATTTTAACAAACTCTGAAGCTATATCAAGCAACAAATTACGCAAAAATATTGCAACAGTAGCACAAATTTTAAGTATGTCCAAAAATTAAACCTAAAGAATTTGTCAAGTTTATGAGGCATGACGAAAAAATGCATGATGAATGTTATGAATTACCTGCTGACATTTATCACACCATAAAATCGTCAAAATTTTTAATAGTAATGGAAAGGGATTCTCTTCCTTTAGAATATAAAAGAAAATCTCTTGAAGAACTAGATTTTCACCACGATTGAGAAAAATGCGGAAGAACATAAAAAAAGCAATCTTCAAAATACGAATATTAATTTTCCAAGTATTGCAGGTATGCAAAAAGTTCAAAAAAGTAAAGCGTTGGTTGCAAAAGATAACGTTCTGGCTCAAACAAGTAAAGAATTTAAAACGGACAGTGACGATAAGTACTATCCAAATAAAAAAACTACTCAAAGCATCAAAAAACCAAGCAAGGGAAGATTCCGAATGCGATTCATATGTGCCTCCACAAAGAAGAAATATTAAAAAACAAACCTTTTAAGAGAACACTTTTCAAATTATATTCAAGATGGCGTATATCTATCTAGATAAAAAGATGAATTCCAATATTATAAAATCAAAAATTCAACATCTTATAAAAATAAAATATGTATGGCATATGTAAGTTTTTTATATGATGGTTAAGTGAAAATATAGAAATATTTTTTTTTTACTTTTTGTTGCTATTTTTATAATTTTTTTTTATTCTTAGATATAATAAACATCTAACCAACGCCTCAATTAAAGGGTTTGACATTTAAACAAAACATAATGAAATCATTTTTGTGGAAGAAAAAAATTAAATAGGTACCTAAAAACCTAGTTTTGAGTTTTTCTCAAAATTTTTTGAGATTAGGATAAAAAGACCACTACACAAATTGTAGATTTTTTTATCGCCCACAGCTTTTGCGTTGAAGTTTTTTAAACGATGCAATGTTTAGCCAGAAATTTCAGAAAACCATTTTTGCCCTTAAAACCACCCCACCTTCACCACCTTATGGATTATTTTCGTACACTTTGCTGTAAGAATACGTTTTGTTGGAACATTTTTACAGCTATGTATACTAGTTCACTGATTTTTAATTAAAATTTTTAAATAAACCGTTGACACTTTTTTCTGTGAGATAGGTAACATGTTTACTGCAAATAATAAATTATATCGTTAAGAGACTTTATAATTTTACTGTATAAGAGCAATAATTTACACAAAATAACTTGGCTTAGCTTAATTTATTGCAAAATACTAGCTTTGGAATATCTACTAATAAAAATTTTTTAAACATATAATCCAAACAAACCATGTTCATATCTTAAGCTTATTTAAAATATCAAAAATAACCATCCTTTATTTTTAATGTAAACAACAATAGAACATGTGAACAAATTCCCACTATTTCTTTACCTACATCCGTAATAAATACCTATACTACCTCTCGCTGTCCACCAAAGTTCGACCCACTCAATCCTTTATTCATTTTCGAATATTTGGCAACGCCGTCTGAGGCAACAACGTACCGGCTTTCATTCTTAATCATATATAGTTGTGAGGCGACAGCGCATTGGATTTAATAGTAAATTTATATATAAAAAAAACATTTAAAATCGTTTCCCCTCTTTAGAGATTCTTAATTAGAAAGTTCCCCTCATTGTATATATGCATATATTTTTTGAAAAAAAGAACTACAAAAGGGTGAGGCGAGGTCGTCATAGTTTTCACCGCGAGGCGACAACGTACCTTTTATCGATATATATATATATATATATATATATATATATATATATATATATATATAAAGGATATTAAGTAAGCGAGTACAACTATGAATATAGAAAAGAAAAATCATTGGCAAATAACTCGCAATGTGAATGTGAATACAAAATTAACAATATAAAAAGATGGAATGCAACTGCAGACACGTGTTTCTGACTCATTAGTCGTCATCAGTACAGTATAGCCAAGTTAGAAGAATAATAGTTTAACTTGGAAAAAGATCACTACAGGAGCAATATTACCATTTGTGACAACAATGTCAGAAGACCCTGCCTTTTAGGGCGACGACCAACACAGTGACGGAGGTAAAGCGATTTATTCGATTTTTTGCACCCCATTAAAAAGCTAAATAGTTGACATAAAATTGCAAAATTTGATTTTTTAGAACATTGAAAAAACTTCAAAATACCGATTTTTGAATGTTAAAAGTAAATCTGTTGCTTCGCAAATTGCAAAATAAATGAAAATCGATATTTGTTAATAACTTTTACTAAATTTAACTTAGAATTTTAGGGTTTCAGCCAAAGTTGGGTATATTGGTACTTAATAAATCCTCAAAATTTGAGACCGATCCATTAATAAGTTTAAAAGATATTCTAGTTGTTTATCCCAGAGACCTTTCCCTTGCAATAACATAAGACAGAAAATAATGAATATAGGGCAATTCTGAGTATGCCAAATGAAAGTAGAAGAGTGATAGTATCAAAATGTATTAAAAAAAGATTAAAAAATTAATTAATATAGTTAAAAATCTTAATGCGAAATTTTTGAAATTTTGTAGTTTATAAACAATTAGAATAACTTTAAAAAGATTATCAAAAATTTTCATATAAAAAATTAGCCTTGGTTTATTTGGGACAAAGTGAGCCATGTGTTTTTTTTTTAATTCACAGCTAATTTGTTTATAATAATTAAGGAATCTCATTGATGCTATTTTAAAGAATGGGATTTGTATTTTTTGTCAAATAATTTGCACTATCATTGTACCCTCATAGTACCCTCTACGAATTTTCAAAAATGTAGTTCAAATGGTTACTAGGGGGAACCTACAAATCCACTGAGTTCAAATACCGAAAAAGCAATTTCAATCTAATATAATTTTCTGTATCTCCGGATCAACTCAATGGATTTTGATCTTTCTTTTTTTAATTAGTATGCAATTTCTACGTCCATTACAAATGTGCAATTTGTTTATAAATTTATTAATTAATAAACATTCTTTAAACCTTTCTTGAAAAAATAATTTTTTTCCAAAAATCTATTTTTTAATCATAGTATCATTAATGATTATAATAAAAGTTAAAGTACACTTTAATAAATAAATTATTTTTATTAGATAGGTAATTATTTATTGAAGATAATTTATTTATTAAAGTACACCTTAACTTTTTCTATGATTAATATTGATAGTATGATTAAAAACATGGATTTTTGAGAAAAAATTATTTTTTCAAAAATTATTTAAACAAATTAGACTGTTTAATAATTATTAATTGTCTAGACAAATTGCATATTTGTAATGTACAGAAAAATTACGTACAAATTAAAAGAAGAAAGATCAAAATCTATTCAGTAAATCCCGAGATATAGAAAATGTCAATAGTTTTAAGTTGCTTTTTTAGTTTTTGAACTCGTGCATTTGTCGGCTCCCAGCTCTCCTTTCATTTACCACGACTAGTCACCATTTGAAATACATTTTTAGAAATTCGAGTAAAATACCAGCTTTTCGAATATGTAATATGATTTTTTCTACGGACAACATTTTTAAAGTTATTCTAAATAGTTTTATAAACTACCAACTTTCAAAAATTTGGCATTAGGATTTTGACTATATATTATATAATTTTTTATATATTTTTAATACATTTTGATTGATAGTATCACTTTTCTACTTTCATTTGGCATACGCAGAACTGCCCTATCTTCAATATTTTCTGTCTTATGTTATTATTGAAAAATTAAGGTCTCTGAGATAAACAAATAGAACAACTTTTAAACTAATTAATGGATCGGTCTCAAATTTTAAGGGGGTTTGTTAAGTACTCCAGTACCCAACTTTGGGTGAAACACTAAAGTTCTAAGTTAATTTTAGTAAAAGTTATTAACAAATAACGATTTTCACTTATTTTGCACTTTTCGATGCAACAAATTAACTTTTTATCTTTTAAAAATCGGCATTTTGAAGCATTTTCAATGTTAGAAAAGATTAAATTTTGTAATTTTATATCAACTACATAATTATCTTTTGAATGGGGTGCAAAATATCGAAAAAATCGCGTTTTCTTATCGATTTTTATCGAAAAAACGGAAGCGAACTCTAGGCAGGAAACAGGCAGGTTTTTTTCTAAGCGTCGATTTATCATACCTGCGTTAATCTATGGTTTAGTTGACTGAGGTTCACCGGTGTACTTAAGTTTTGTTTGGAATGCGTTTCTCATTGTCAGTGTACGTTCCACAGCTTTCGAGAAATGCCAATAGATGGCAAAAGGTAAAAAACTATCGCCATTTTGTACGACTTTTTTATGCTGTTTTTGAATAAAGTTAAATTTAAGTATTTATAGTCAAATAGTCATTTTAATAATTATAAATAAATGTAATAAAAACAAAAATAATCTTATGGTTTATCGTTAGGCTTAGTATAATAAAATAGGTTATATTTATAAGTATTATGGCAGCGTTTCGTGTTAATAGGGCTTTTCATTCACAGTCATTTGTTTCGAGCTTCTGTCATATGTCGTATAATCCGTGTATATTAATATTACACAGATTATATACAACATATGACAGAAGCTCGAAACAAACGACAATCGATGAAAAGCCCTATACAACGCATGCGTTATCCATGAAATCATCTGAACTGGGTTCTGAAATCTTTGAACGGCCGAATTCCAGCGTTCAAGTTGAACGTAGTTTAAACTGCCATCGGTTGAACGTGAATTGAGAAAGACGATTTTGACTTTAAACTGACGTTCACTAAAAGTTCAGGTTAAACTGGAGTTGAACTCGATATGAGAAATTGGCCCTACGAGAAAGGGTCTACAATAACTAAAAAAGTAGTCAGCTACCTGGATATTTCAGTGGCCCGAACATGGTCTATTTCTTGCTTATTTCCCTGGAGTAGTATTCTAAATCTAAATAGTGTATTTAAACTGATATTTCCTATTTTCTAATAACTTATCATTTTAGATAACTGTCGCAGCTGATCAGTGTGGAGATGGTAATTGGCAGTGTACCGATAGATTGTGTATTCCAAATGACTGGGTCTGCAATGGCGTACCTGAATGTTTCGATGGATCAGATGAAACTACTGGATGTAGCAGCAATACCGTATGTGAAGAATTTAAATGTAAAAATGGTCATTGCATACCAAATGAATGGCATTGCGATGGTCCCTAACAACACACAACATTCCAGGAATGTACTACCAAAGTTCTATCAATATTTGAATGTCCTGGACATTTAGGGAACATTCGGTGAACATCTGTTTAAATTATTCCTGGAATGTTACCATAAGACATTCTGTGAACATACTACCAATGTTCCTATATTTTAAGTTGCGAAATAATACATACGTGTAAGAGATACAACATTACTTATAACATACCAGACAAACTAAGTGACATTTTAGGCCTACAGTGCAATAATATGTCAAATTTAAAGAGTTTCCCAAGATTATAAACATACAAATGTAATAAAAATTATTGTTCGCGAATATTCAATTTGGAATGCGATTTTGTTAATAAAAAAAATACTTATAACTTATGCAAAACCCAAGAGAGGCATTTATATTTATTTCTTTTGCGTTCATTTTCAAATTCGCCGTGCATATATTTTTGTGCATGGCGCTTGAGAGGGCATCACGTGACTAAAAACGACCAACCAACGACCTCGCTTCGGCCATCTTGGCATCTTCATCTTGGCGACCTTGCCTTGCCGTGGATTGTTTTTAGTTGTATGTATTATTTGTGCTTTTTAAGAATATTTTTTTAATTCGGATACTTTTATAATAGCTTTAATAGTATTATTAACATAGTGCATAAAATGGTGTCCTGTTTTTAACGCAGTTGGAGTAGCAGAAACAAATGTAGATAAAAAAATCTGCAGGAATAACGTTTCAATTATGACAGAAGCTCAAAACAAATGACTGTGAATGAAAAGCCCTATTAAAAGGTTAGTATGCAAATGTGTAAACGAAAGCATGCCCTGTATCAAGATGAGGAGGACGCTGTCGCATTAGGTGGGTCCTCAAGCAATACAACTATTTCACGTATAGTAAATGACTTTAAATTGAAGTTAATCTCGGTTAATGTACAATGTTTAACAAACAAACTTTTAAATCTTGAGCTTTTTTCTAATGCTGAAAAACCTGACATTCTATGTATTCAGGAGCACTGGTGTAATGAGGATAATATTAATCTTATTTATATCCCAGGGTACACTTTGGTAACCCATTTTACTAGAAAAAATAAAATACATGGTGGAACTCTTATTTTATCTAAATCTGGGACAGACAAGTATGCAGTCTCAGTCGTTGATTGCCGTAAATTCTCTGAGGAAGAAAGCTTTGAATGTTGTGCTGTGACTATTTTAATCAGTAACTGTAAATTTCTAGTCATTAATGTGTACAGAACGCCTAACAGCAATCTAGATTCTTTTATAAATAATTGTTTTAATATTTTAGGTCATTTTCACAACCGTGTTGATAAAATTTATCTCTGTGGAGACTTTAATATCAACTACTTAATTCAGAGCAATGAAAAACTTCGATTAGATGATCTTTTTCAATCGTTTGGTTTGTCTCTTAATATCCCAAATATACCAACACGTATTTTCATGAATAACAATAAAGTAACTAAAACAAAAATTGACTACATTGCTACTAATAATATCACTATGAATCATACTTGTCAAGTCAATCAACCCAATATGGGTGACCATCTTGCCATTATTTTTGACATTGTTGTAAGTCGTAATCAGGATAGGATGGAATCTAATATAAAACAGCAGTGTTTTAGGTGTTTAAATGATAATAATTTAGACATCCTAAAACAAGACTTGATGAGGATTGGTTTTTACGAGGTATACAATGAAAGTAATATTAATAACGCTTTTATCGAATTTATGGATACTTTAAACTTTGCTATTACTTCAAACTGTCCCCTTAAAAGTAAAATAGGTAAGGACATGCATAAAAGTAAAGGTTGGGTTGATCATGACATATATGCTAGGAGTAAACAATTAAAAAACCTATTTAATGAAGCTAAAAACTCTAATAATAGTAACATCTGGAATGAGTATAAAGCTACCAAGAAGGAATACAATAATCTTATTGCTGAAAAGAAAAGGGAATTCAATTATCTTCAAATTATAAGTAGTAATAATAAACAAAAAACTATGTGGAGTATAGTAAATAAAACTATAGGGAGAAAGCAAAGTACTAATAAAATTAAACTCAAAATTGAAGACAAACTAATATCAGATGATAAAAATTTAGCTCAATATTTTGCATGCCATTTCAATGACAAAAATAATGCACTAAAAAATAGGCTTGACAATAACCCTCAAAACTGTACTTTATCACATAGGTGGACTATAGACAGTTTTGTTTATTTTCCAGTAACATCTGATGAAGTTCTTGATATTATTTGTGGTCTTAAAAATAAACATTCTTTTGGAAATGATGAATTAAACACAAGAATGATCAAACACATCAAGGATGTTATATCAGAACCGCTGGCATATTTAATTAACCTAGTATACAACACAGGTGAATTTCCTGAAAACCTAAAATTAAGTAAAATTGTTCCAGTATATAAAAAATCCGATCACACTTGTATTGATAATTATAGACCTATTTCTTTGTTAAATGTAATTTCAAAAATTTTTGAACGAGCTTACTACACTAGGATCATACAGTTTTTGGACAAAAATAATGCACTGTGTTCAGAACAGCATGGCTTTCGATCCGGAAGATCAACAGAGGGGGCTACTGAAGTATTTATGGAATCTGTCTATAGGCATCTTGATGATGGTCTTCTTGTAGTGGGTATCTTCTTTGATCTTTCCAGAGCATTCGACAGTCTTAAATTTGAATTTGTCCTTAACAAATTGTATGTCCACGGAATAAGAGGTAACATGTTAAATTTATTGAACTCATATCTTCTGGAGAGGAAATTCTATGTTGAATTAAACAAGGAAAGGTCAGACATCTTCAGTGTAGATGTAGGAGTGCCGCAGGGATCTGTGTTGGGACCACTGCTATTTCTTATTTTTGTCAATGACCTACCCGATCATATTACTCATGACCACATTGTAATGTACGCAGATGACTCATCTGTGATTGTATCAGCACATACATACGTAGAGCTTCAAAATAGAGTGTCAAGGGTTATCAGATTATTCCAAACATGGTGTACACAAAACTTGCTACAACTGAATATTGATAAAACATCGTATATACATTTTAGATGCAAACGAAATATGCCAGTTGTGTCTATTCCTGAAATTGTAAATATTCCAAACATAAAATTTTTAGGTGTATTCTTGGACCAGTTTATGAGTTGGGATGTTCACGTTGAATATGTTAATAAGAAACTAAATTGTTCATTCTATGCTTTAGTACAGTTGAAGAGAACACTCAGTATTAAAACTCTCATTAATGTATATTATTCTTTGGTTTATTGTCACCTTACTTATAATGTTACGTTATGGGGTAATTCCACAAAATCAGACACAGTGTTTATTAAACAGAAGAGAATTATTAGACTTATCTTCAATATTCCTTTTGGGCATACTTGTAAGCAAGTTTTCATTAATAACAATATCTTACCGTTGCCTTCCATATATATCTTGAAATCCATATTGTATATTAAGCATAATTTACATTCATTCAAGAGAAATTCTGATTTACATGCATACTCAACTAGGAATGCCAATCAGTTTGTTACTGTTGGTCACAAACTATCCAAATTTGAGAAGTCCACAGATTATGTGGGGGTCAGGCTATATAATCATCTTCCAAATGAAGTTAGATCTTTGCATCCGGTGAAATTCAAAAGAGTTGTGAAAAGTATACTATGTAAACATGCATTCTACAGTGTAGAAGAATACTTAGCAACTAGATTGCTGTTATGAGTTCTGTCTAATATTAATAATTTTCATATTTATCAATGTACATTATGTTAAATCTAAAATTTAAGTGTATGTATAGGTATTTGATTATGTGTCTGTGACTATATTGTGTTGTATATCTGACGTGTATATCCATCTTTATGATGGCAGCTGTAAAGCTATACCAATAAAGTATTCTATTCTATTCTATTCTATTTCAGAAAATAAATTAATACTATTAATACCCTAATAATACTATTCATAAAAAATCTTTTAAGTAACGTAGATATAACAAAGTGAATAAAAGGCATAAATCAGAAGAATTATTATTTTATTTTATAAGTTAATAATTGGTCATATCCATTTATTATTTTAATAATAATTGTGAATAAGCCACAAACTTCGCTTATTCCTAACTAAAATAGTAAATAGAGATAGGTAATAACAAAAGGATTTGTAAAACTAAAATAATTCTTTTTGCGTTTTTGCTAGTGTATGCGTTTTTGCTAGTGTATGCGTTTATAAATAGGATGGTAGACCACACACTATAATATGCAGTACCAACTAATGAATACACAGAATATTATAGTCGATTTGCTAAACTCAGTCTCAGTACTAATTACTGTAATTTTGGCAAAATTGGCCAAAAACAAAAAAAATTACCTACTAAAATCACTAGCCAGTTGTGTCTGAGTTTGGGGAACCGACTATACTAATAAACAATTTCTAAGCTGTTTTATAATAATTTTGTGAGTTCATTAATCATATTTTTTATTTAAAACTAAAATTTGTTAATAATGCTTAGTAATGCATATATTTTGTATTTTTAGCTTTCCAGAAGATCCTGCGAAGAAGACATGAAGTATAGATCAGATTTGTTAATAGAGGAGTATGTTCAAAACACTTTTTAGAAAAAGATATTGACAGAACTTCACTTTCATCTGTTCGTTTGAGAGACTGTGCTGTTCCAATAGCTTATGTCACACAGGTATATGCATAACCTAATTAATAATACAGTCCGTACAATATAGATACTGTTGTAATTCATTATCTACATCGGAGATCTAAGTTGACATTGTTGCCCAACTACAAAAAATTTTTGAATTCATTTTAAGTCAAATATATCACATAATTATTGCGAAGTAGATTATACAACAAAACAGATTAATATTCAATGTAAATAAATAAAAACATCAGAAATCGAAAACAAGAATTAAGGTATAATCGTATGTTACAGTTATTAAAGTACCAAGGGTATTATAGGGATATACGTTGACCGAAAGCGTTATTATTATAATACCTGTGGTGCCTTCAACGTTTAATGCCCGACTAAATTATTCTTTATATGCGAAAAATTTGAATGAATTTTGAATTGATTAGTTTTTAAATAAGTACATTTACCAGTAACAGTAGTAACGTAATTGTGGTAACCATAGTTTTACTTAGGTTGATATTTGTCAACTTGACAGTATCTAAGTCGTTATTTAAATTTAATGCCCAAGGGCGTTATATCGTACTTAACAGACTTCGAAATGTCATTATTTGTCAAATAATGTACCAGTAGGACATTAAAGTAAATAATAAAAACAATAAATATAATGAATACTAAATACTTATTTGTTTGTGAAAAATCTATTTCTTTGTGGCTTTTTTGTAATTAATTATTCTAATGGGGAAATAAGCCACAATTTACTTGAAAAAATAATTTTATTAAGGTTTCTACTTCCACATCGGATGTCGTTGTCAAAATACAAAATGTTCATTATTATTATTTTATTTATTAAATATTATTTATTATTTATTTAAATATTATTTAATATTTATTTTTTTATTATTATTATTTATGCATATTATTACCTGTAAATATTATTTTCTTTTAGAATCAGCTGAGAGAAGTGGTCTACAAAAAACCAGAAAGGAAACGGAATATGTGGCTACGAAAAGCAAAAGAAAGGTTTACAAAGCAAATGTGACACATTTTTTTATAATATTTAGGAATGTCAGCAAATTACATTAAAAAATGTATGTAAAGATTTTTTGCAATAAAAATGTTTATATTTATCAAGGATGTATTATTTGGTATGGCCATATATCGTCAGTGATGTGACAGTACCTCCTATCTGTTTTTTTCAAGAGATTTGTAAGATAGACTAAAAACTTGTTTCGGCCACCTCCTGTTTTCATATATTTTTTGACTTGTTTTGCAGTAAATTCAACTATCTATTTACTACAAAAAAAGTCAGAATACGTACGAAACCAGAAAGTGACCTTAAAAAATGTTTTTCGTCTCCTGCAAACCTCATGAAAAAACATATAGGAGGTATTGTCACATTACTGACGATATATTTCAGTGAATGTCTAAAAAATATACTGTGAATGTTCAAAGAACGTTCGTAGACATTCATGGAATGTTCTAACAAGACATTCAGTCTAAAAATATACTGTGAATGTCCAAAGAACATTCATGGAATGTTCCAACAAGACATTCAGTCTAAAAAATAGACTGTGAATGTCCAAAGAACATTCGTAGACATTCATGGAATGTTCCAACAGAACATTCTAAGAATATTTAAAATGCTGACACAGCACTTTCCTGGTACTTTCCAGGGACATTCGTGTGCATTTGGGGACATTCCAGGAATGTTTTCAATGTCCTGTGTGTACATTCTAGGAACATTCATGGAATGTTTTGTGTTATTAGGGGTGTTAATGATTGCGGCGATAAAAGTGATGAACAAGATTGCGGTAAGTAGATTAATATGTGTCATTATATAATACATAATAGCAGTGCCGGTGCTAGGGTATAAGGCGCCCGCCTGCAATACTAGCTAAGGCGCCCTTCGGTTTAATTAGGTATTTACCTATATTTAGATATTTTATCTTCTGGCAATGGTACAAAATGTAATTAGGATGTAAATATCTTATTTAATTCTTATTATCTAAAAAAATTATTTTCCGGATTAAAATTTTTAATTTTAAATTTGGATTTTAAATTTTAAAATCCATAGCATTTTGAAAATGAGTTTGTCACACACTACGCATACTGGAGCCGTGAATAAAATTCTATTGCATTGAAAAATTTGAAAGAAAATAATTTTTCTATGATTTTGTGCAACACCAGCAGAAAAAGGTGCTCATTTTGGCGCCCCCCAAACAGGGTCGCCCGCCTGCAATGCATCCCTTGCAGGCCCGTTATCGCCGGCCCTGCATAATAGAGTACAGTAGGGAGGTCACCAAATATGTTAGTCATTTGAATGTAAATGTAAATTGTAAATTTTTAAATGGTTTTGGACAGTGTTATTTTAAGTGATTATTTATAAATAGTAACCCCCTCTGTGGCTCAGTGGTAAGAGCGCCTACCTTTGGATCGAAAGGTCCGAATGGTCGTGAGTTCGAATCTCACTAGGGTCAGGAATTTTTCGTTTATTATAAATAAATAAATGAAAATAGTTTCTGTCCTTGTGGGATCGGTACTCACCGGAGGGACCGCAGACGTTCAGATACAATTAGCGTCTCTTTGCAAAGACAATGACGTCCACTTTGCAAAGTAACAAGACACTCTCAACACACACACTACACATTACTCTCCTGAGTTAGTGTGATAAGTTATAGTCTGAAAAATCATTATAAAATTAACTGGCCAGTTGGTTGTGAAAACCGGTGCCAATAAAACACAAACACACACATATTTATGAGTAATAGGTATCTACTCAAAGTTCTACCATAATTGTGAGTTGCTCTGCTAAATGTGAAATGGAAAATTTAGCTCATTGTTAAAGCTGACTGTTCAAGCCATTTTAATATTGGAATAATTTCAGTTTTCTATTTTATACATCATGTATTTCAACATCGGTAAATTGACGTTTAGTGCAATGAGTCAAGTATATTAATCAGTTGATAACATAAACGATAACATAAATAGAAGATACAGTAATAATGACGGATAACAACAATGATTACAACAATAATTATAACGCTTTAATGAATGCTGTCATGAATACAGGCTGGAGATGAATTTGAAGAAAACTAAATGCATGATTATGACTAAATTAGCAGATGCTCATCCGATTAATTATATTGAAGAAACTGTAATTGAGAGTGTATATATACAGGGTGATTGATTAGTAGGATATAGATCAATAGCTCCGCTATAGTAATAGATAGCAATAAAAGTTAATAACAAAAATTTTATCCACCTTTGAGCTTCACATTACAAAATTAGTTAGAATGTTACAGGGTGTTCGATAACACAGTGGCAGACCAAACTTTTGTTTTTTTAAATGGAACACCCTATATTTTATTTTAAATTCGAAATCCTGTTAACTTCTCCATCACAAAAATATAAAGGTTGGTTATGTTATACAGGGTATTTACAAAGTTATAACCAATTTTATATGAAAATCGTAACAAGTTAACTCCCTGTATAAATAAAAATAAGCAAAACAACAATGGTTTATTAATGCCATATTTTTTAACGTATTGTCAAAATTTTCAGGATTGGTCGATATTGCTAATTTTCTTTATATCAAATACAGGGTGAGTCAAAACGCAAGTACATTATTTTCTCAGTAATTTTAAATGGAACACCCTCTATTTTATATCACTATTGAAAAGTACCATTACCGTACTTTAATTTTTAAATAGCATTCCCTATGTCTAAATTTATTGGTTTTCGAGATATTTTCATTTTCAATGAACCAGTAGCGTGGCCACTCAAATCACCAGAATTTAATAAACTGGACTGATTTTTTTGGGGTTACGTTAATAATGAAGTTTATAAAATACCTCCAACAACAAGGGATGAAATGAAAAATAGAATACAAAGTGTATTTCGATGTGTTAGTTTACAAATGCTCCGTAGAGTAAGTAGCTCATTCAATGATCGTTTTTAGGCGTACATAAATATGTTAGGAGATAATTTTGAACACCTTATGTAATTAAATATTAAAAATATTTTATTAAAAGTAGCTTCTAATCTTTCAAAACATGTTTTTTTGCAAAATATATTACTGATAAATTATGTTTCGTTTTTTATTTGTTACATTGTTATATTTACATACAAAAGTAGGTAGTGTTTAATTTTCTTCACAAAATATTGTATTTTGTGTTTGTGTGTTTTGTTTTGTAAAATTTATTACTAATTTTCTTTGTTTATTTGTTGCATTTACATAAAAAGTTAGTTTTTAATTGTTTCAAAAATGTTGCATGTAGTGGTTGTGTTTTGTTTGTAAAATGTATTACTAATAAATTATTTTTATTTCATTCTTTGCTACCGTGTTACATTGATTACCGGATTGATAATCGGTAACCTTCAATTATTGTCAATTCAGTCATGGCTTACTTAAAATTTGGATAAATTTAAACACCTAAAATAATTTGCTCTGAAAAATGAAAATATCTCGAAAACTAATAAATTTGCGCATAGGAAATGTTATATAAAAATTAAAGTACGTTAATACTTTTCAATAATGATATAAAATACAGGGTGTTCCATTTAACATTACTGAGAAAATAATGTACTTGCGTTTTGACTCACCCTGTATTTGATATAAAGAAAATTAGCAATATCAATAATTCTTAAAAAATTTGAAAATAAACAAAAAAATATGGGATTAATAAACCATTGCTGTTGTGCTTATTTTTATTTATACAGGGAGTTGAACTTGTTACGATTTTCATACAAAATTGGTTATAACTTTGTAAATACCCTATATAACATTACAAAACTTTATATTTTTGTAATGCAGAAGTTAACAGGATTTCGAATATAAAATAAAATATAGGGTGTTCCACTTAAAAAAACATAAGTTAGGTCTGCCACTGTGTTATCGAACACTCTGTAACATTCTAACTAATTTTGTAATGTGAAACTCAAAGGTGGCTAAAATTTTTGTTTTTAACTTTTATTGCTATCTATTACTGTAGCGGAGCTATTGAGCTTTACCCTACTAATCAATCACCCTGTATCTGAAATGTTAAACTTTTTAGGCCATTTGTTAGAGGAGTCAATTTTATTTTTTTAATGTGTAGGGGGGATCAGTAGAAGCTTAAGTTCAAGTTTTTGGAGTCGCCACCCTTGTCCCCCGGCCGCTATCTTGGAAAAGGGGTGCAAAGGGGTTTCGCGGTATATCTCGTAAACTACCAACTCTATGGAAAATCTAATAAACGTAAAATGTAGCAACTTAAATTTTCTACAATTTTGTTTCAATTATTTTTTATTGTTAAGTGACCAACAAAAAAGATATAAACAAAAATAAGTAAAAATTTTTTAAGAAGTTTCCTTTTGGAGGTTATAACTTTTTTGCAGTTCATTTTACAATAAAATTACATTATAGCAATTTCCATTAAAAAGGTGTTTAATTCTATTTATTTATCTAGGTTTTACAGCGCTCCAAACTTGACCAGATTCTCGAATGCTCATAGGGATACAATAAAAACAAAACGTTAGGCTTAATTTTCTATCTTAATATTTTTTTATTCATACAATTTATTATGATTTTAACATTCCTTCTTCTTCTTTAAGTTCCATCTTCTATCGAAGGTTGGAAATCATCATAGCAATACGGACCCTGTTGACTGCCGCTCTAAATAGCTCTGCACTACTGCATTCGAACCATTCCCGTAAGTTTTTAAGCCAGGATGTTCTTCGTCTTCCCACATTTCGCTTTCCTCGGATTTTGCCTTGCATAACAAGTTGTAATAATGAGTATTTTTGCCCTCTCATCACATGTCCCAAGTACTCAAGTTTTCGTCTTTTGATAGTTAGTATTATTTCCGGTGGATTTCCTATCCTTCTAGTTACTTCCACGTTCGACATTCTTTGAATCCATGATATTCGTAGGATTCTTCTGTAACACCAAAAATTCAAAGGCGAACATTCCTATGCTATTATTAATCTATTTTTGACCTTTCTCTCCACTATAAAACTTAGAACCCTAAGCATATAGAAAAGGCACAAGAAGTTGTTTGAGGACAAATTCGCCGGTCCAGAAGAAGAATGACGCAACCGCAAAATGCAAAATTCTTCAGAAGAGCAAAAAAATGATTTTTAAATATTTAAAATAGGGATTAAATGAAGAGTAATCGTCCAGGAGCATCGGTATGGCGTTTGTGTTTTGACAACGATGGCTTTTATTTTCATCGATATTGGTTCGAATTTCAATATCTTAATTTAATCGCCCCATTTTCAACCCTATCTACAGTTGCGTCATTATGCATCTGAAACAAGGTCTAACATGGCGCGTATTTAAGTAACGACGCAACTACCCTATAGTGGCTCAGCACATTTTTACAGTTCGGTCTTTTTGTATCATCTTTACATAGTATTTTAGAAGTTAATTGCGCAATAAACAGGAATTGACAACATTTGCAGTTACGCCATTTTTCTTCTTTTAGCTACTTTTATTATTATAATTTATCCTAGGTGGCACAGCAGTCGGTCCCCCTCTATTTAACTTATTCTTACAGTTGTGCTACCTATTTGGCCACGTGCAGTCGAATTAAAAATTGTGGAAAGTATTTTGAGTTTTATAGATAATACTATTGAGAGTCTTGTGGGTAAAATTTATATTTTTGTGATTAGATAAGCATTTTGTGTTTTTTGTAAGAGCACACCATGAGTCGTGGTTATTTTATTTGTAAGAAACCTCTAGGGAAAATTATTTGTCAGTGGGAAAGTCGAGCCATCTTTACTCAATGTTGTCGGCGAACGTTTTTCGTCTCTTTATATGGCGGAAATAAAGACGATTCTCTGGAAACCCTGAGATACAAACGATTCGCTAAAACAGTGACAAAAAATGCATTTAATCTCTTCTCACTTCCTCCAACACAAGATGCAGCCAGTTTCCACAGACTCCGAGTGTATCACCAGATTCAGTCATGGCTCGGTAAACATTGTGATCCAGAAAAATGGGGCTGGAAAAAGCATGGAAAATTTTGGATACCAATCCAAACTTCCAAGCCTCCAGTACCCCCGAGCTTATGAAATTCATCTTTAGCAGAAACTGGAAAGTGCATGTGGTTGCCGAAGAGCAGACCTCAAATGTTCAGCAGTGTGCCTCTATTGTGGTGGTGAAAGTTACAGCAACATCGTGGACATATTAATATTAATTATTGAAGACAATGGATTGGTATGTGAATTACCGACAATGACGCCAACTCTAACTCTCATTATATCACAAAAAGTCACCCCGGATACTGATTCAGATCTTGACTCGCAGCCTGGACCATCGAAAAAAATGAAAAAATAATAACTATGATAGATCTTTTTCCAATTATAATAATAAATAATATTTTATATTAATTTTGTCTAGAAATTTTCCGTGGATTAGGCCTGTTGGGGATACCACACAAAAAACGCGCCTCCAGACTCTACCTCATAGGTGGCCGGGAAAGGGTCAAAAATAGCTTAATAATAGCATAGGAATGTTAAAATCATAATAAATAAATATATAGATAGAAAATTAAGCCCAAGGTTTTATTTTTATTGCATTCCTACGAGAATCCGAGAATCTGGTCAAGTTTGGAGCGCTGTAAAACCTAGATAAGTAAATAAAATTAAACAACTTTATAGTGGAAATTGTTCGTTTGAAAATCCTCTATAAAATCGCCATGATGTTATTTTGTTGTAAAATGAACGGAAAAAAGTTATAACCTCCAAAAAGAAACTTCTTACAAACTTTTCTCTTATTTTTGTTTATAACTTTTTTGTTGGTCACTTGACGATAAAAAGTAATAGATATAAAATTTTAGAAAATTTAATTTGCTACATTTTATTTGTAATTAAACTTTCTGTATGGTTGCTAGTTTAGGAGATACAGCGCGAAATCCCTCTGTTCTCCTTTTTCCAAGATGGCGGCCGGGGTACAAGGGCGGCGACCCCAAAAACTTGAATATAATCTTCTACTGAACACCCTTACAAATTAAAAAAAAAAAAAATAAAATTGACTCCTCTAAGAAATGCAACCCTAAATGTAACATTTCAATGGACTAATACCTACAAATACAACATCATGGATAACATCGAATGAAGAACAAATCATAGAAATTAAGACACGTGTTGAAGTAGTACGCATCATTCATTAAATTTAAAATGAACTTCTCTACTTTTCTTTATGGCTTGGAAGCATGGCTACTAAACAAGTTCATACAAATAAGTTGGCCGTCTTTGAATTTTGGGATTACAGAAGAATCCTATGTACATCATGGAAACAAAGAATGTCAAACGTGGAAGTAACTAGAAGGATCGGAAATAATATTATCTGTCAAAAAAAAAAGAAAACTTGTGTACTTGGATATGCCATGAGAGAGCAAAAACACTCAATATTATAACTTATTCTGCAAGGCAAAATTCGAGGAAAGCGAAATGTGCGAAGACGCAGAATATTCTGGCTTAAAAACTTAAGGGAATGATTTCAATGCAGTAGTGCAGAAGTATTTACAGCGGCGGTCAACGGGGTCCGCATAGCTATAATGATTTCCTACCTTCGATAGAAAATAGAACTTAAAGAAGAATGTCCAAAAATAAATCTAATAAGGTACCATAAACAGATTTTTATTGCTTATTATTCAAAATTTTGTTTAATTTTATATTTGTATTTTCTCTAAAGCTAAGATTATGTTATCTACATAAAACAGATGACTTATGACATCTGTTATGGGGAATTCTCACGACGAGGTCGAGGCGCGTGTTGAAGCGAGCTTCAAGTGGGTCCTAATTTAAACGTCGGCAAAGAGAGATATAATATATATATATATATATATATATATATATATATATATATATATATATATATATATATAAAATGAATAATTTTGGGGAATGCAGTCAATGTGTTTTGGGCTGATTAAAAGTGAAACACTTTGAACTTTTGTCAAGCTTTCGGACAATTTATTTCCTTTATCAAGACAATCTAAAAATACAAATGTTTAAATTTAGATGAAAACTAGAAAAATAAAAACTTACTGCTCGTGGTTTACAAAATAACTAACATACTTATAAAAAACATAAAAATTCTTTCTAAAAAATATAAATTGTAAACGTAAATTAATTTTGAAATATGTCAAAAAGACATTAATCATATGTAGTTAGACTACTTTAATAACTCGATAGATTGGGAAAGAAGTTAGTTAACAGTGTAGAAAATAATGATATAAAGATATAAGCAAATTTGAAGTTATAATTATTAGTAAGAAAAAAACTGATAGTAATGTAAAAAACGTTGATTTAGAATGTTATAAATATTTTTCTTTTGATACTGTTTAGTGAAATTTTAAAAAATAAGACCAAATTGTTTATAAAATGCATAAATTAGTAATATCAGATCTCAAAATTAAAGTCAAAGTTATTAAAAATTACAGTTAAAGTTAGTTAGTCAAAGCCAAAATGTTATTATAAATAATGCTTAGATTATTGATATCAGATCTCTTATTAATACAATTTGATTTTTTTATCCAAACCATTTCTTTAAATTCTCTTTTACGTAAATTTACTTCTCTTTCCAAAATTGTTGCTTCTTGAAAAATGAAAACATGATCCTCATTAATAACATGCTCTGCCAATGCACAAGAAGGGATATTTCTCTTGATATCACTTTTATGAGACGTTAGTCTAAGAGATAGGTTACGTGAAGTCTGTCCGATGTAACATTTACCACAAGTACTACAAGGTATGGAGTAAATAACATTAGAACTCTCCATAATTTTTAGCGGAGTCTTAGTTCTGGTATAAACACTGTTCAAAGTTTTGACATTTTTAGTAGCAATTTTAATGTTTTTGTTTTGTTTAAATAACTTAATTAATTTTGGTGTTAAAGATGGTAGATATGGTAAAGAAAAATAAGATAAGGTAGGCATACTTTCTATCTCTGTTCCTTGTTCATAACAACTTAAACTTATGACAGTAATATTTTAATAAATATAATTAATATTAATGTTTCAATATTGTTAATTATGTTTCAGCAAACCACGTGAAACTTGATCAATGCACTTTGGATAACAAAAAATTCTTGTGTAGCAACAATAAAACTTGCATAGATATTCACTCGGTATGTGATAATAAGTTAGATTGTCCCGATTATTCTGATGAAGGAAAACAGTGCAGTTCGTCTGCAATATCATGTAACAATAACAAATGTTCTCATACATGTATATCACTTCCAACCGGTCCAAAATGTTTGTGTCCGAATGGTTACCATACGCTTGATGATTCGAATTGTTTGGATATTAATGAATGTACAACTTATGGTAAGTATTTTTTAACCAATAATTATATTATGTACTAAATGTTAGCTATAGTATATAAATGTAATAGGTATAGTAAACTAAAGTATTAGGGCCCCCTCATACATACAACGTTTTAGTCGAACAACTATTTAGTCGAATCGTTAGCCCGTTCAAAGGACAATCTGACCCAAAAAAAATAAAGGAAGGATGAAAATTTGGGAAGAGGTAGCTGAAATTGTCCATTATTATATAAGAAAAAGTTTACAATTCTACACCCCCTCCATTTTACAAAAGTGGAGGGAAATACCCCCCTCTCGAAGGTGAAAAATATACATTCAAAATAAGTCCGGGATTTAATAAAATGACCAATTCTAAGCAACTTTTGTTCTATAGCGTTTTTTTCCCATGTCGATACTTTTCGAGTTATTTGCAAGTGAATATGTTCATTTTTAACAGAAAAAAACATGTTTTTGGGCAATTTTTCGGAGATAACTGAAAAAGTATTTCGGCGAAAAAAATATTCTTAGCAAAAATATAGCTTATAAAAAACTGAAAAACATGGCGTATGCTTGAGATCTGTAGACACAGTAGAAGTAGAGTTGTAGCTAATGAAAAGTAGGTTCTTCTTCATCAAATTCCAAATCGAATATTTCAATGTGAAATAACCACAAAACGGAGTACTTTTCGGGGAAAATTCATTTCAACTTTTTAAAAGGGTCACAAACAAAGCTTTTGATTGTGTAAATCACGACATCTTGATTACAAAACTAAATTTCTATGGAATTCGAGGTATTTCTTTGAATTGGTTCCAATCCTACTTGAATAATCGGAAACAACTAGTTAGAGCAAATGATACTGACTCTAGTCTCAAAAACATCGTATGTGGAGTACCACAAGGTTCAGTATTGGGTCCTATACTGTTCCTTATCTTTATAAATGACATCACTAATTTAAAAATCAATGGAAAAATTTTTCTTTTTGCTGATGATACCAGTATCACTTGGAGCAACTCAACTATTGCATCTCTTCATGAAACTATAACTTCGGATCTACTGACGATAAAGACCTGGTCTGACTCTAATTTACTCTCTTTTAACGTAAATAAAACAGTAACATTATCCTATAAAGGAGCTCTTCAACCTTTGCCACTTCATAACAGCCAGATCAGTACCGTTGATTCTGTAAAATTTCTTGGTATTTTTTTAGACAGCAACCTCAAATGGTCCCTTCATATCGATTCGTTAAGTAAGAAACTCGCCTCAGCTTGCTATGCAATACGATCTGCCTCAAGGGAACTCAATTTAGCATCTTCTAAAATAACATATTTTTCGTTGTTCGAGTCTCATCTTCGATATGGTCTTCCTTTTTGGGGTTCTAGTACAGCTGCTCAATTTGATGTCATTTTTAGATTGCAAAAAAGAGCAATAAGATATTTGTTTGGCCTCAGAAGATCTACACATTGCAGAAGTTACTTCAGAGATCACGAAATTTTAACACTTCCATCTTTATATATTCTAGAAACGGTTTGTTTAATTCGTAAACACCTTCATGTCTTTCCATCAAGGCCCAATCATCTTTACTCCACCAGAAATTCAATCTTTGATATTTATTTACCGATTCCATCCACTGAGTTAGTAAAGAAATCTATATTATATTCCGCAAAGAAACTGTACAATCATCTTCCGTTACAACTTAAATCTGCAACATCTTTCCCTAAGTTCCGTAAAATGACAAAAGCCTATCTATCCAAAAGACCATATTATTCAATAGAAGAATTTCTTAATGAATAACTAAGAAAATTGGGTTCCATGCGCAATAGCATAAACTTGTCAGTTCCTTATGTTGTACCTATTTTATTTTATTTGTTGTATGTTCAATTTGCAATTTATATATATTTTGCAATAAATTGTTTTTGTCTTGGCTTTTATATCTTATACTGTACATTATTGACGATTTATCTAATTTTAATAAATTGTAGTTTTTATTTGTTATTTATATTATGTTTTTCTTTTGACTGTATGTAAGCTTTGTCCATAAAATTGTAAAAATTTTCAGTGACAATAAAGCATATTTCTATTCTATTCTATTCTATTCTATTCTATTCTATTCTATTCTATTCTATAAAAAAAGTTTTTTTTGTTTATTTAAAAAAACTTGTAACACTAAAAGTAAGCGAGCTACGCTCAAAATATTGTTATTCCCTTTTATTTTTTGGTAAAAAAATCGAGAAAAACACCCCCTAATTAGCATCACAAATAAATTTTATCATTACCACTTCACAAGTTACTTTGCTTATGTATTATAGCCATACCATAACCAATTTTTGTCTAACAAGAAAACAAAAAAGTAAAAATATTCAGAAAAGCAAAACGTACATTTTATTACTCTTTAAGATTTTTGGTATTACTAATAATTTTTAAGTTAACTTCATGAACAATTCCATTTTTTTCAAAATTAAAAAAAATGTTTTATTTTAAACCCAATTTTTTTTTTCAAAAATGAGCACTTTAAACCATTGAAACTCAAAGAAAATATAAACAATACATCAGTAAAGTAACTTGTGAAGCGGTAACGAATAATTTTATTTGGGAAGCTAATTAGGGGGTGATTTTCGCGATTTTTGTACCAAAAAATAAAAGGGATCAACAATATTTTGAGCGTAACTCACTTATTTTTAATGTTAGAAGTTTTTTTTAAACAAAAATAAACTTTTTTTTTAACATTTTAAAAAGTTGTAATGAATTTTTCCCGAAAAGTGCTCTGTTTTTTGGTTTTTTCACATTGAAATATTCCATTTTCAATTTGACGAAGAAGAACCTACTTTTCATTAGCTACAACTCTACTTCTGCTGGGTCTGTAGACCTCACGCGTACACCGTTTTTTTAAATTTTTTATAGGCTATATTTTTACTAAGAATACTTTTTTCGATAGAATACTTACTTTTTGAGTTATCTGCGAAAAACCGTCCAAAAACATGTTTTTTTTTTTGCTAAAAATGAACATATTCACTCGCAAATAACTCGAAAACTATTGACTTAGCGAAAAATCTCTATAGAACAAAAGTTGCTTAGAATTAGTCATTTTATCAAATTCCGGGCTTATTTTGAACGTATATTTTTTCACTCCCGAGAAAATATTTTTCACCCCGTATTTCCCAATTTTTGTAAAATGGAGGGGATGTAGAATTGTAAACTTTTTCTTATACCGGGTGTCCACTTATATTTTCCCCCATTTTAACTGCCTATAACTTCTAAACAGCTCAAAATAGAAATATGCGGTTTTCGCTGAAATATTTTATTTAAGTAAAAGTTTTGTCTGAATGGATTGAATTTTTTATATCGCCTTCAAATACGAAAACAAAAATGGCGGATTTTTGAAAAAAACGTTGTTGACTTTTTTTTAATGGAACACCAAGTATATTTTTTTGTAAATTGAAAGAAAGGTCATTTACCTATCCAGCGATATAAAGTTTTTCAAAATCGATTGTCAAATCACTGAGTAATTAATTTTTAAAATGAGAGGTGTAACATTGATCTCACATACCTGAATAACATAACTAAGCAAAGTGATATTATGTTATGTGATTTCCACATTGCATCTCTCATTTTATAAATTAATTTCTGTCATTTGAGAACCGATTTTAAAATTTTTTATATCGCTGGATAGGTAAATGACTGTTTTTTTAAGTATTTAGGTAAATTACCATTTTTATATTGCTTTTAAATAAAAAATGGCGAATTTTTGAAAAAAAACGTTGTTGACTTTTTTATTAAAACACCCAGTATATTTTTTTGTAACTTGAAAAAATGGTCATTTACCTATCCAGCGATATAAAAATTTTAAAATCGGTTGTCAAATGAGTGAGAAATTAATTTTTAAAATGAAAGATGCAATGTGAAAATCACATAACATAATATCAATTTGCTTAGTTATGTTATTTAGGTATGCGATATCCACGTTGCACCTCTCATTTTAAAAAATAATTACTCAGTGATTTGAAAACCGATTTTGAAAAACTTTATATTGCTGGATAGGTGAATGACGTTTCTTTCAATTTACAAAAAAATATACTGGATGTTCCATTAAAAAAAAGTCAACAACGTTTTTTTCAAAAATCCGCCATTTTTGTTTTCGTATTTGAAAGCGATATAAAAAATTTAATCCATTCAGACAAAACTTTTACTAAAATAAAACATTTCAGCGAAAACCGCATATTTCTAACTTGAGCCGTTTAGAAGTTATAGGCAGTTAAAATGGGGGAAAATATAAGTGGACACCCGGTATAATAATAGACAATTTCAACTACATACCTCTTCCCAAATTTTCATCCTTCCTTTATTTTTTTTGAGGTTTTCGTAAAATTTTGTGTTCCCTGATCGGGCTACGTGAGGGTATTGCGATTTGTTCTCGACTGAACTATTTAGTTGTGTGGGGTGCGCAGTGGCTTAAGCGTAATCGAAAAAGGCGAAAAAAAAATTTTTTTTGCGATGGAAAAGTAATACCTCACAAAAGTTGCCCAATCAACTGTTAAGTATTTTGGTAAATTTTTTTCGAAATTGGAAAATATCTTCTGCCCCTCCCCCAAGACAATTAAAAATTTTGAAAAAATGTTCACAGACGAAAAAAATTTTTATTTCGAAACGAAAATATAATAGTTCACAAAAGTTGCCTAACACACTATTTAGTATTTTAGTAAAATTGCGTTGCAATAAAAAAATATTTTCTGCCCTCCACGGCAACTAAAAATTTGAAAAAATACATAAATATACGAATTTCTTTTGTATGGAAAATGTAATACCTTATAGAACTTAAATAAATAAATTCGGTTTAAATTGGAAAATATTTTCTGGTTTCACAAGGCAATTAAAAATATTACTTAAGAAAAAGAATGTGTGTGTACTTTGTACGCACGTAAGAAGTTATACTTCTATTATATGATTATATGATTATAAACGAAATTAATATACTTTTTATTTATATCTTATTTAAATATTAAATTAATTTATACTTACTACTTCTCAAACATTTTTATTAAAACAGTGCCAAAAATTAAAATAATAAAAAAATAAAACACACACAAACACACTAAAAATGCCAGAAATGATTTCTGAACATTAATTGTCGGAAAATTTTTTAACTAAATACGTATTTTCTGAAAATAAAATTATATAATAAATATACTTACAATCATAAAATGTATAAAAAAAAAATAAAAAAAAAAAAGTTTCTATTGGGATTCGAACCAACTTACCACGCGGCTGGTATTTGCGTTGTATTGGGATTCTCTCGCATTAAAACTGCGCCACAGAGACATCTTATCATTATGTGCGAAGATCGTCTAACTAAACAGATTAACCTTTTGACATTTTTAACTTATGTAAATTAAATTATTTTGATTTTGAATTGAAATGATTTAGAATTGAAAAAATACAACAAAACATAGAGTAAGAAGACAATATATTATGTAAATATAAATATAAATTATGTAAATAAAAGTATTACATACTACTTATGTATTTTGGTAGGTTCAAGGTAGGTATCGGAGCACGTATAACGACTAATAAATTTCGCAATCACTTGCGTCGTGCAAAGTGGCTATGTTCAAATATCATAACAAAATTTGATCAACTATTTATAAAACACTTACCAGTGAAAGATTCTTTAGCTTTGAATAAGCGAGATCTGCGGCACTCATACTAGGCACAGTTTGATGAGCTTTCACATTGGCATGAAACAATCATCTCTTCTATGTAAATAAGTCCAAAAATATAATATGAAAACTATTTAAAAAGGCAGTATAACCATTAACTAACTTTTTGTTTGTTGTTTCTCTTCCTAAAAATTTTAAAACGCAACAAGCATACATTATAACCAAACGCAGTCCCACAGCTGTGCCACAGCTGCCATATTGGATAATTTTTGTCATGTCATTTGAACATCCAATCAGAACAAAGTTATAATGCGCATGCGCCCGGTCGCTAGGTTTTCCCATATAAAATTTCACCGTCATTACGCCCGTAAAGAAGTATAACTTCAAAAAGTATACTAAAACATTATTTTTATAACAAAATAGCCTAACTGACTTATACGTCTCCCTGACGTCACCCAAGTTTTTTAATACTAAAATAAATATAAAGCAAAGTACAAAATTAGGTATATAAATATTACAAAAGAGGAATTGGTCGAAAGAAATATTCATGGCTCCGAAACCTTCGTCAATGGACTGGCTTATCAGCAGATCAATTGTTACATGCCGCACAAGATCGAGAACGATATCGGCAAATTGTTATGGAAGCTACCCACGCCTAAAAATTTGGGCACGGTACTTAAAGAAGAAGAAGAAATATTACAAAATAATATGGTAAAAGCATTCTATTCGAAGATGTCTTCCGATTAGCATTAAAGTGAGGCATCGTTTTTCTGGAATCAATTTTTATAATTTTTTATATATCCCTCAAATACGCTTTACAAACTGCTAGAGAAGCTTGCGTCACAATCGTTCTACACATTGTTTGTGGCAGTGACATTTCTCAATCTCAGTGTTAAAAGTCTAAGTTAGGATTCTTAATGAAATCTCGCAGATTGTCACTCGACAATCCAGAGAATATAAGTGGTTCTCTAAGGTGCTATTCTTGTTAGTTAATTAACTCAAAGTAGTCGTTTGAATCAAAATTTGTATAGGAGAAAGTCTGAAGACCCTCACGTTTTTTGATTTGGTCACTGGCAAACTTCTATTGATGTCCAAGGGGTAGATAATTTGAATGTCGCAGACATACAAACCACTGAAGCGGTTTTTAAGATGTCCTTCTAACAGCCGTATTACATCACTCTTAACGCCAGTATTTACGACTGTTTCGTCACATGCAATAGCTGGATTTAATACTTTCTGATATACCAGACAGCGGATACCCATATCCGAAATATTTGCACCCTGGCTCATGCACAAGTGTTATGTGTTCTTCCACGATCGATTGACTATAAAACTTGGTACTGTTTTTTACTTGAGCTAAAGATTTGTCTTTGTGTCGGTAACTTTCTTCTTTTACCGTTGTTCTCTCTGATTATATTTGTTTTTGTTTTCCCTATCAATCGAGCTTATCACCATTTTTCTGGGACCACTGTGATTTAATAGAACTTCGCGCTCATCCAGAGAGAGGCACTTTTTGAGGTTTGCTACAAAGGCAATTAATCAGAGTGTCACATTTGCATGCTGCAAGATCGAAACGTGTAGTTTTACTTCTGTTCTTAAAGCGTTGAATTTTATTTTTGTAAAATTCACTGTTTTGCCTATTCTTAAAGGTTTCATAAGTTTCATATATTTGCCATGATAGGCTTTTAAAAGCGGAATAATTCTTGTATGTTTAATTATTGAAATTAAAGCCTTTTTCCATATTTCCTCTAATTTAATTGCAACCAATTCGGCAATACCAGAAAATTCTGGCTCTTTCTTGCTAAGTTTTTTACCCTCTTGCAATTACAAAACTTCATCGCTTGTTTGTATTTCGGTAAAACATTTTCAGATATATTTGGTGGTTGCCCAAAAATGGGGCGGTCCACAGCACATCTTCATTTTATTCCCCATGGTCCTGGTTTATCTATTTTAAAAATCTTTAAATTACAAACAACAATAATAACAAAGTAAGACATCGCACCAAACATAAGTGAAAATTACACGCACGGACTCACATAGCGGGACATTTCAAAGGGGTTGGGGAGACTGAAAAAAAAAACAAATAAAATTTTAAATATCGTTTAAATTTGTAATTGACAACATTTTAAGTTTTCTTTAATTGATCTTAGATCGAGTTAGAACATATTTTATTCCAAATAATATAAATTGAAATTTCTCCATAAAAATCAGAAAATTCGCTTAGAAAAAAAAATTAAAAATACTAATATGCTGAAAAATAATACTAGCAAACATTTTCACGCTATTAGATATAACATTTCCAACTTTTATTTTTTCGATGCACCCTAGTGCGCATAAAATCGATAGTTGCATTGGAGATTTCAGTGTGTCGACATGTCGGAGTTAATACGTTGATGATTGATGATTCCTTGTAGAATTTTTTGTTGATACTTGAGATGGGCGCGGCACGTTGGACAATTGATTGTGCGAATATCCAGAATGTTGTGTAATTAATTAGCCAGTAGTAGCTGTAAAGTGCTCAATTCTTCAATTTTTTATGTTTGAAATACCTACATGTAATATTTGAATTTTTGCATTAAGTTTTTCGTTGTCTGTAAAGACTGTAATGAAGGAACTATTGAAAGTGCAAAGTTTTTGTCCTCATATACATCTTCCTATATATGCCAGTCAATGAGAGCAAGAACAGGATATTACCTCCGAATTCTATCCTACTGCATGTAGGTCTGGATCCCGCGTATGAAAAAAGTTAATTAATAGCAATTGATATATAAAAATATATAATGGATGAGACATCGGGTGGCAGTTCGCCACCCGAAAATAAGGACGTAGAGGAGGATAGGTATGTAATTAATTTTATATATTTAAATAATAGATATAGAACCGAGGATAAAGGTTCATATTTTGTATATATTGAGAGTACTGATAAGCATTTGGGAAGAATTTTCCCAATCCGGATTGGTCACGTTTTGTTGACTGACAGTTACATAAAATCCGATGTCATTGATATCAAATCAGTTGGTCTAAATCGCGTTAAAATTATTTTTAATTTATGTTCGGGACACTCAAAGATCCAGGTAGCTGACTACTTTTTTAGTTATTGTAGACCTATAGGAAGAAAACCTACCTGTTTCCTGCCTAGAGTTCGCGTCCGTTTTTTATTTATTAACAATTTAATGCAAAAATCGCGATTTTTTCGATTTTTTGGGCCCCATTCAAAAGCTAAACAGTTGACATAAAACTACAAAATTTAATTTTTTAGAACATTGAACATAAATATTGAACATGAAGGGGTGAGAACCGCCCCAAGATAAAAAGCACCATATAATATAAAGTAGACTTTGAATAAGGAGATAAGTAGAGGCTATTCCCAAAATTTCATTAAAATCCATTAGGTCTGTATCTCGCGTATGAAAAAAAAGTTGATTAATAGCAAGTTGAAAATTTGTTAATAGCTTAAAGGTGGCTAGTCGGACAAACTATAACATATAAGAACACTGGAACAGGGGAATTTTTAATTGTGAAACAGGTTAAAAATTTGGAACGGTCAGACCACGAAAACGTCACATGTATTTTGTCCGACAGAACTTCCAATTGATTTGTTACCCTTTCATTAAACTCTCATGCAAAAATCAGGCTGCTATTTATCACCAAATGGGAATTATAATGAGTGGAACACGTACCTAGAATATGTCAAATGACAGGAATTACGACAGGTGATAAATAGCAGTCTGATTTTTGCATGAGAGTTTAATAAAGGGTAAAAAATCAATTGGAAGTTGTGTCGGACAAAATGTACATGTGACGTTTTCGTGGTCTGACCGTTCCAAATTTTTAACCTGTTCCACAATTAAAACTTCCCCGGTTCCAGTGTTCCCATATATCAAAGTTTGTCCGACTAGACACCCTTAAGCTCTTAACAAATTTTCAGCTTGCTATTAATCAACTTTTTTTTCATACGCGCGATCCAGACCTACATGCAGCAGGATAGAATTCGGAGGTAATATCCTGTTCTTGCTCTCATTGACTGGCTTAATATTTTTGCTTCCGTCCACGTTTTTCCTCTCTTCTTAAGTGTGTCTCCCATCACGTCATCCCATGTTTTCCTTGGTCTGCCTCTTCCACGTTTGTGGTGAATTCTTGCTTCCCACACTTGTTTGACTGGTCGGTTGTCATTCATTCTCTGCAAATGTCCCCACCAACTTAATTGTTTATTTTCTACAAACTCCAACACAGACGGAATTTCTAATTCTGCTCTGACATCTACAGACATATCTTATTCTATCTCTCCTAGTTATCCCCTTGACCTTACGTAAATATTTCATATCCATCGCTTGTATTCTGCTTTTTTCTCTGTCATTAAGGACCCATGATTCAGACCCATAAGTTAGAATTGGTCTGAATATAACTTTGTATACATTCATCTTTGTGGCTTTTGATACTTCTCTTTTACTTATAAATCCTTTATTTAATGCATGGTATGTCCGAGCCGCCTTCTCTATTCTGTTATTTATTTCAACATTATGTTTGCCTGTTTCTTGTATAATTACTCCCAAATAGCGATACTGCGACACTTGCTCCAGTTCTTCATCTTGTAATTTAATTTTTAGATTTTGTTGTTCATGTGCTACTGCCATTACTTTGGTTTTACTTTTATGAAAAAATATATTTATCGATATTCTGGTGGAAAATGGGTTAATTAATCTTGAATAATTAGTTGAGTACTCGCCGAAAAAAATACATTTAAATAGGTACCTACTTATAACTCACTTTGAATTAATAATAAAAGATTTTTCAAAGCTTTAATTTTTGTAATGATTACTTTTTTGTAAAAACTGAAAATTTTTAAGTGAATTACGGAAAACCACTTTAAAACATGCATTTTTTCACGAAAAATTAAAATCTTTGATTTTTAATAACTCAAAAAGTATTGATTTATTTGAATAACTTTATATTAGAAATTCTGCTTATAGTTTGTCCTTCTATCGAGTTATTTTTAATAAAATAATTTTCACCCACGAGAAGGGGCGGTATCCACCCTCAGGGTAAAGGCGCAAGGTGGCACCATGTTACCTTTGTTTCTTGGGGTATCCTCTAACCACTCACCAATTTTCGTGAAAATCGATTAAGGTTCACCGAAATTGAAGGTAATAGTTGATTTTTACCTTCAGGGACTGCACTATACAAAAGAAATTGCAATTTATTGATCTAAATGCGCGTATTCTGGGACCTCATAAATTATTAAACGATATGTGGTCGCCAAATAATTAATTTAATTCACTTTAAGTACAACTCTCTCTTAAGCCGGGAAGATGGGGTGGTTTTCTTGCGAAGGGGTTGTAGCTCAATAATCGAAATGCGCGTGATTTAAGAGTTTATTCTTAGAATATATAAGCTATAGGAATTATATCCGCAATACGATATATCTTAATTTTTTTCAGCATGTTTCTCTTAAGTTAAATCAATTAAAGGTTTGTTTGGGGGTGAAAGGGATGAGCTCAAAAATTAAACTATATCATTTCAAGAGCTCATAAATAGCTCGTAATTCTGCTGCAAAAATCGATTTAATATCCCTATTTTTTAGTAATGGGAGGGGGCTGCATAGAGTTTAATGAAAGGGTAACAAATCAATTGGATGTTCTCCAAAATACATGGGACGTTTTCGTTATCTGATGTTCCAAATTTTTAAACTGTTTCACAATTAAAACTTCGCCTGTTCCAGTGTTCCCGTACATCAAAGTTTGTCCGACTAGACACCGTTAAGCTATTAACAAATTTTCAGCTCGCTATTAATCAACTTTTTTTGATACGCGGGATCCAGGTCTAACTGTCCATATTCCTCTGAATTGTATTAGTATTTCGTTTCATGTAATATTTTTTCTGCCATTATTGCCCTGGATACACCTTCTTTATCATCTTTTAACATCCATCAGTTGATTTTTTTGATCCTCTTCGATATTTTAATTTAGGTTCGCTTTTTTACTTCGATGTCCAGCACAAGCAACTGAGCTAATATTTGATTAACTAATCTAATTCTTTAGTGTTTCAAATATTCTTTGTTTAACTGGAGAAATCATTTAAATTTTATATTTACATATTTTGATAATTTTTTAGGATTTTGTGACCAAAAATGTAGAAACCTTCCTGGATCATACCAATGTTACTGTGATGATAAATACACACTCCAAGCCGATAAAAAAACATGTAAAGCAACTGGCAAAAGTGCAATAATGGTCTTTAGTTCCAAGCAGGAAATTCGAGCTTTAACCTTAGATTCTTTGGATTATTTTACAGTGGCTAAAGATTTACGACAAGTAGTCGGAATAGCATACGACGGAAATCATATCTACTGGACAGACATATTTACTGGACATGAATCTATATCGAGGTCTCTTGAAGATGGATCGAATAGGGAGGTTTGTATACGAGTTTTAATTAAGTTAAGTTTATTTCTGATTCGTATGTATGATGAAATTTTCAATTAAAACAAAAAATACCAATAAAGAAAAAAATATGAAAAAATAGTTATTAATGAAACAGTTCGTGAAGTATGCTTTTTGCGAACGCACGCGATGTTTATACATCGCGTAAGTTTCATACAATATTTTATCTACGATAAACAAATAAAAGAACTGTAACTCTTCGTCACTGGAATTCATTTCTATTCTACAATTTTTAAAACTTTGACATTTAAAAATTCTAACTTCTTTCAAACCACAAACCTGTCAAAACTTGTGTTGTAATTTATTGCTCACATGTCATCACCATGACAACCCGAAAGTTAAGGATATTTGCATATATGAAATTGTGCCAAAAGCAGTGCGAAACAGTAAATCCCATTTAAAATACATTGTTACTTCACGCACCTTTTAAATCCTTTACGCACTGCTATCTATAATGACAGTTTTCACAAACTAAAAACTTATACATAATATGAGATAGAGTAGATAAAATTTTTTAAGAAACTCTTTTCTTTAGTTACGAGTAACTAAAATTAAAAATAATATAAAAATCAACTAAAAAGCAAAAAAAAAAATTGAAAAAATCTAACACATTCGTCAAAGAAAAGCGGGATTCTTCATCGACTAAACGGTTTTCGCCTCACGCTTTTCTTTAACGAATGTGTTAGATTTTTAAATTTTGTTTGCTTTTTAGTTGATTTTTTTATATTTTTAATTTTAGTCACTCCTAACTAAAGAAAAAGCGTTTCTTAATTTGTTTTTCATATGTTTTTGTTTTTTACTTTTTAGTCTTACACTTTTACAGCATTAAAATATATCGTCATGTTTATTAAAATATGTAGGTATAAAACATATGATGTACAAACATGAAAAGCAGTCCGAATCGGCAAAAACTTTAAAACTTTATTGTTTATTTATGAAGCATAACGTAAACAATTAACGTAAAAAGTAAAATTATGTATAGTTCATATAATTAGCTACAATCTGTAAAAGTTTCAAGTTTCTTCATTGTGAAAAACAAGAGAATTTAAGAATTTTCCGTTAAACTTGTTTTTTATTTAAACAATTAATAAACATAAAACAATTTTTTTATTGACCACTCGTGTATTGTTCCCGCGAATGCATATGTCTGCAAATTTGTAGTCATTTGCATTGAAGAAAAGGCAGTCAAATTAACGTCCAAAGATTTGACCCAAACGATTGAACTAAAGAAAAGCGTTTAATTAACACGCCAAAACGAATTCTAATGTTAATTGTAGCACAAAACGTCTCTACCGCTGGTTTTTCTAAGACTACGATAAAAACACGAATTTTTTTAATTCGAGTTTTGGTTGAAGTTTTGTTTCGTATCGTATTGAAATTTCGCAAATGGATAAACTGACTAATTCTAAGTCACTTTCCTTTTATAGAATTTTTTCAACAAGTCAATAGTTCATTTCTAAACAAAATAACCAAGTTTTTACACGGTTTTTGGCAAATAACTCAAAAAGTAAGAATTGTGTTGAAAAAACATGTAGCAAAAATGTAGCTTGTAAAAAAGTGAGAAAAATGGTGTACTATATTAGATCTCTATACTTAGTAGAAGCAGAGTTATAGGTCATGAAAAATAGGTTCATATTCGTCAAATTCCAAATCCACATCTTTTTTGATTGCCAAAAATATAGGGCTCAATCCAATGAGCTATTCAGAAAACTTCTACAATTGAACATTGAATACCCATATAACATAATGTATCTTCTTGCTTTAAACAGAAAAGAAATTTACGATTGTTTGTTATATTTCGTCAGAATAACAAAAGTACAAATTTAATAATACCTTTTGCTGCTACCTTATGTCTTTCCTTAATGTATATATTATTGTGTATCAATTTATCAATCAAAGATAGAATACAAATTTTATTTTTTAATATAACGCGGGCACATAAATTTGATACAACCCTGTATATTGATTTGTAAATATTTGTTAGAAGTTAGCTATCACGCAAGGTGGTTTCTCCTTAATGAAATTTTCCATGAATAATTAAAAACATTTTTGTAAATAAAAGTGGAGTGAAAGTTATTTAGGATTATAATTTTAAACCGATTGTTTATTACGGAAAAGGGAAATCCACAGGTAGATGTAATTATTAGTTTTTAGAAAAATAGAGGTAAAGAGAATTGGAATTTTAAATATGTTTGTTTAATGACAGGAATATTTAGATAATTTCCGAAAAGTCATTAGTTTTGAGTAGAAATATTGTTTGAAAGAATGACTGGGTTTTTCGATTGAAACAGAGGGAGGTGGAGAGAGAAATGTTTCTGATTGGTTTGGCAATTTGGAATGGCGAAAGTTTTGTTTGAATGTTGAGATAGTTTTGGAAAGAGGAATTCATTGTGTTACCGGTATCCGAAAGGGGTAGTCAAAGGTTTTCGTGAGTAGTTCAGCAGCAAGTACTAGTGTTTTGTTTTGATAGTGGGAGTAGCCGAAAAGTGGTACGAGAGACAAATCAAATCGAGAAGAAATATCTCTTTGATTATGTACAGTCCAAGAGAGTAAGTTACAAGAATTATCATTATAAAAATTATTTGTAACACCAAGTAAAAAAGATACTTGGGTCTCAGAAGATTATTGTTGAGAGAAAGAGAGGAAAGAGTTTTGGAGTTTATTGAACGAGTACTGGCAAAAAAGAGGTCTGGCTTGTGTTTTGGAGAAATAGTTGCTGGTATCCTGCTGGATTGTTTGCTGAGAACGGAGAGGGCTTTGATTGGTAGCCTAACATAATCAACAAGGAGGAGCTGTTTGGGTCAAGAGGAGACATCATTGTGTGTGAATCAAAAAGGTCAGTCAATAACCTATGTGATAGATTTTCTTTATAATCAGAAGTTAAATTTTTTACGTAAAAGCATATGCATTTAAGATTCCAACATTTCAAAAATTTAATAGGAAGTATAAGTAATTTACGAATACCAAATTTGTTTGTTTAGCTTGTTTTTTATTAATGGTATCAAGAACATAGCGATAAATATTTTTTTTGAATTATATTAACTTATATGATAAAGGTTTCATTTGGACAATTATGCCCACAGAATTTAATTGATAAATTTACAGAGCATTGCTATTGATATTAAAGGTATTTGTATGTGTTTATTTATGGTATTTCTATTTATGTCCTTTTTCCTATTTTTATCCCGATAAGGATCAACTAAGAGATACTGAAACCACGAGAGAAGATAAGTATAACAGAAGATAATTTAGACATTTTTTTATATTATAAAAAGGCACCCTTAAATTCTTTCTTAATTTTTATGTATGATTTGCGTTAATTAAATAATTGATCAAATAAATAATAATTAATATAAAAGTAATAGAAAGCAGATCATAACAATATATATTATATATATATACCTTATCTATCCGAGGCCCACCTTTGATCGTTTATAAAATGCCCTGATCGGCCCCTGGGCGAGAAGAGTGTAATCCTTGTGTCAAATCCTTGCATTTTTTTTTACAAAATTTGTATTTGGCTGTGTGGGTTTTACCTTAAAGCCAAAAAAAATCCAAATCGAATATTTTAACGTAAAATAACAAAAAAATAAGCACTTTTTTAAAGTGTTTAAAGAAAGTGTTTATAGCATCAAAAGTAAACAAGTTGCGCTCAAAATAAAGTTGGTCCATTTTTTTTGGTAAAAAAAAAATCAAGAAAATCACCCCTTAATTAGCATCTCAACATCCCTTCATCCTGATGGAACAGAGAAAAACATTCTTTCATTGATCTACACAATTCTGTATTAATGTTTGGATACTAAAAATCGCCTTCGCCCTAAGTACATTTTAAACCAAACTGACTCTATCCAGTGACCTCTTGACATTTCTTAAATAATCTTTTGTGAAGTATTCTCAAAAAAAGTTTTAAAAATGGCTCATTAGGCTTACTAGCCGGTGGTCCTTGCAGAATTTTGCACGTGGCGTTTTGGGTAGGACGATAAATTTAGAACGAAACCAATCTTTTGGAAGCGAGATATCGTAGATTATCTTTAAAGAGGGTCAAACTATTGTCTATATTTTCTTCATTAAGTGAGTTGATCATTTCTGCATACTCTGCATACTCATATCATCTGGTCCTGGGGCTTTAATACTTTTTAATCGTTTGTCCTAGTGTGTACAACCTCAGCTTTGCTAATAAAGATAAAAATTAAATCATAACCAACATTTGTCTTAATATGATAAATCTGGATAAGTTTTTCAGGAATTTATGTTTGTTGTTTATTTGGGTTTATATGACTGCGGACACTAAATTTATTCGCCAATTTTAAATTTTTTTATTTTATTAGTCATTTTTTAGTATCTTATCCTAAAACTAATACTAATATTAATCTCTAATAAACAATTCTACTAATAAATAATTATTTTTGTATTTATTTTTTTTAATAATTTTTTATATTATATTTTTTTTTTTCTAAATGATGTTCTCAGAATTCCATAGCAAAAACTGCAACATTCTTCTTTAGCCCTCTACTTAATTCGAAAGCTTTTTACTGTGGACTGTCCAAGGTCGTCATTCATTTTTATTTACATATTGTTTTTATTATATTTTTTTTATTATATTTTTTTTATTATATTTTTTTTATTATATTTTTTATTATATATTTTTTTATATATATTTTTTTAATATTTTTTTATATTTTTTTTCTTTTCTTTTTTCTTTTTATATATAACAATTTACAAGAAATACTTACTCTATATTTTACAATTACAATTTAAGTTTAATATCTAAAATATGTTCATACAATAATCGGTATACCAACTTATTATTTTCTAATGTTAATAAATAATTTAAATTAATGGGATGATGGACATCAGTCAAAGAATACAGTGAATTTAAAAACATATTAACTTTATTAGAAACATATTAGAAATAAGAGAACAGGTCAAAATTTTGTATTGTAGGTTACCAAACTGACCACAAATACATTGAGGGCTATCAGCTATATTAAGTTTAAATATATATGATGGATGATGGTGTAAGACAGTGGTTAAATCTCATTCTGCATATGGTTCTTGTCATATCCTTTGTCGACTCCATTTTAGAAAATCAAGGTTTATCTGTTATATAGTTTCTGATTGATCTGTAGTGGTTTCCTGTATTTTTTAAGTTCTCATCAATATACCTTTCTTTCCATTCTGTCTTAAGCTCTTTGAATAAATCTGATTCAATATCTCTAGACGTATAAAGATAATGTGTTAATACTCCTTTTGTCACCGCGTTTTTAGCCAATTCATCTACCATTTCATTTCCAGTTATTCCACAGTGGCTTTTAATCCATGATAACTTAACAGACTTTCCGTTTTGCTGAAGTTCTTTAATTTTATTTATTATAAATAATTCAATGTAGTTCACTTTTGATTTAGGATTTATAGAACTAATTTTACTTAGAGAACTTTTACTGTCACTATAAATTATAAACTTTGAATGATTTATATTAGATAAATATTTTAGTGCTTCCATTATCGCTATTAATTCAGCTCTGTATATACTCATAATAGAATTTAGTTTGAACATTTTACTAATTTTATTACTGCTATCCCAATAGGCACACCCCACACCTTCAATATTTTTTGATGCATCTGTATATACCATACAACAATATTTGAACATTTGTGAACTGTCGGAGATAAACACTAATTTTCTTAAAGATAGAGGCAAATTGCTATAGTCCCTTAAAAAGTATACCTGAACTTGTTCCATAGTATTAAAGTCAATATTATAATTTGGGTTTATAATGTCATATTTATAAAGTTGTTTATCATATATTGTCATTTTTGAATATAAATCTACTATATTTAGAGTTTTCTTTTTTATCCAATATTTTTCTGTCAAGTCTGCTAAAAACAGTTGATGTATTTTGGAAATTAAATTTGTCTTTTTTTCATAGAATCTAACTAAAAGGCTGATGCCAAGTTTTTTTCGTCTTATATCCATCGGAATTTCACAGCATTCAACTTATAGATTATTTATCGGTGTACTTCTTAGGGCTCCTATACACAATCTAAGGGATTTATTACTGATTTTGTCTATTTTATTTAAATGACACTGTGATGCGTCACTGTATAATATTGATCCGTAGTCGAATATAGCTCTTATATTATTTTTAAATAACAACAAAGAAATATTTGGATCTGCTCCCCAACGTAAGTGTGATACGAATCGAAGAAGGTTTATTCCTCTTTCTGTTTTTTTAAATATATTGTCTATACGTTCTTTCCAGAGAAGCTGTCTATCCAGAGTAATACCCAAATATTTAACATAACTTTGTACTGGATGGGAGATATTGTTTATTAAGATGTGATTAGGTATTTCTTTTCGTTTTCTTGTAAAAATACATAATTTGGTTTTGGAATCAGATATATTTAGTCCATGTAATTCACTCCATATTTTAATATGTTTGTCTCATTCTTCAATGGATTTGACTGCATTTTCTATTTTAAAATTTTCTTGATAAATAACTATATCATCTGCAAATTGTAAAATTTTTGTTGAATTTAAATTTTTTTCTATATCAGAAGTGTAAATTAAATATAACAAAGGGCTTAATATTCCAAGAATTTATGGAAATGTCCTGTGGTTTGTTTGTAACCATATTTATGATAAGGATACGGTTAATTCTATGTATATTGGAATTGTAATTACAAATTATCTTTTTAGGAATACATAACATTTTTATGTTTTTAGGTTTTGGTAACATCTGGATTAAGTCTACCAGAGGATCTAGCATATGATTGGTTAACTGGTAATATTTATTTCACCGATGCTCTCAAACAACATATTGGAGTGTGTTCCAATAATGGTCACCATTGTACAGTACTAGTCAATAAAGATATTCGAAAACCACGTGGGATTGTTGTAAATGTGGAAGCTGGGTAAGCAATAACTTTCAATCTCTTTCTATCGTTCTTATCAGGCCCGGCCCTAGAGATTTTTCCACCCTGGGCAAGATCGGCAACCGCCGCCCCCTCACCCCCGCCCCACCCCTTGGTATACCAAAAAACTCAAAAATTTCACCATGGCTCTTAATTTGCTGTAATCTATCACTTAATGCATTAACGGTTGTGTCATAAATTTTAAATAGAAGTCAACTTTATATCGTGTCTCTGGATCTAAGTCCATACTTTCATCTTCAGCCTTATGGCCAAACTGTCTTTTCACTTTCCTCTTTCTGGCTATTACTGTGCATCCTTTTAGGATTCTCAATTTCTAAATTTGATGAACTCTTTTGCGTCTGTCAAATAGACCTGGAATTCTAAATCACTTCTGAGAGACTTAAAATGGATTTCCGATTTTTCTAATAATCTGATAGCTTGATACGCTCCCATATCAATCCTCTGCATACGCGACTACGTTGATGTGAAGTAAAATGTCATGCCATATTACAACAGAGCAAAGAAAAGTAAAATCACGGATTTGATTTGCCAAACAGCTTGCCTTATGGGCAACCATTTTATCGTTGTTCTTATTCACAGTGATTTTTACAAGAGCATCGTAAATTTCTTCAATTTGGTATATAATGGGAGTAATTGCATAAATTATTCTACTTTCCCATCTAGTTTCGCACAAAGGTTTCAATGTTAGGCTAGAAATATGATTTTTCAGCAAAGTCCAACGATGAATAGATGCTGGACTTGCCTGCAAAGGTAAAATAGTATATGTGAAAAAAGTGAGTTTTGAGATAAATGACTTTTTGTTCTTTTACTGTGCCGTTTTGTCATTTATAAAGTTAGACAAGTAGGAATATAAAAAAGTATGTTATTATAATAATTATTACAACAGCAAATAGGTATAGTTTTTTCAAATGTGCTTGTAAAGTGACATATACTGTTTTACCATTTTTCCAGTATACCCAAAGAGTATATAAAAGAGTTTATAAATATATACCTTCGGGGGAGATAAAAATTCCCATTGGTCATACTATGGTAAAAGAGTATATGAAATGTTATACTATTTTACCATTGGAATTGGGACATCATTTTTATGAAATATGTTACCGTATAACAGCATATACCACATATATCCTGTTTTACCAGTAGAGTTTCAAAAAATAGATATAACATAATACCACGGATAAGCAGTGTATGACGATGTATACTATTCTGCCTTTGTAGAGTTTGTCGAATATACTGTTTTACCATACAAGAGACGTAAGTACACGTACTCATATACTGTTTTACCAGTGTCACATTTTGAAAACTAAATGAGATAGAAAGAAACTAAAAATTGCATAAGAAACAGCGGAAAAAATAACCCAGTTTCGGCGGCAAATTCAAAAATCGATTTTTTTCACATATACTGTTTTACCTTTGCAGGCAAGGTTGAGAAAAAGTTGTAAATTTTTGTCACTAAGGAAAAGAAAGAAACTACAAACTGTGAGGCTTTAGCAGCATCGTTCACGACTAAGTTAAGTGAATGGCTAGAACATGGGACAAAAGACGCTCTAGGATTCATTTTCAAAATTCTGTTTTGAACTCCCAAGTTCTTCTCTTCCATGTTTGACCGTGACCCATTATCATATCCGTGTCCTCTCATATCTTCCAAAGGTATTCCCAGTTCATTCTGGGACTCTGTAACTCCCAAGCCAGTGGTTTCCACTACAGGCACAAATCCAAGAAAATGTTCTTCAATTTTAACACTTTGTGAACAAGAACCTAAATCGACAAAATGTACAACAATAGTTATCTGTTCCACCCCAGCAATATTAAATATACAATTTGAAATTATGCTATAATACTTTGCTGATTTCAAAAAGTTTAAAATTTTATTTTTGATTTAGTCATGGAGGAGCTGAATAATTTCGTTTTGAATACGTTTTCCCAAATAGTGATGCTGCTTGTTACTCCCACTAGTTATTCTCCTAATGTGCTCCTGTAAAACGGAATCAAAATTTTTAAAGAGCTCAAAAACCTTAAAAAATAACCATTGTTTTGATGAAAATGTTTATCAGAATCGCCCCTCAATGAAAGACATTGTTGTGCTAAGAACTGTATTATTAATATAAGTCGTTGTACTTACTACATTTTTCCAATGACCAGTTTCTGAATTAAGAACTTTTTGTGTTTCTTCATCTATGATTTTGCCCGATTCTAGTCTAATTGCTAGTTCTACCTAGTGTCGCTGTGACTGTAGATGAGCTGGAAACTTAGCGTGGCTGGACAAAGCTTCAGCCATATGTTTCTAATAATGATTATTAGGTACATCCATTTTCAGTAGAGTTAATTTTAAGTGAATTTCAGTGAATTTAGTTTAGTTCTAATTCTACTTTTCTTGAAGATGAAGAAGAAGGCGGTTTTGTCGATTTTCCGTCGAATGAACCTTGCAATTGTTATTGTTTCACTTACTTAATTCTCGTTTTTATAGTTCCATTTTTGCCGCTCTTGTTCATGATATTGATTTTTTATAATATTAAAAACATAATTTATTATTTCTTCAATTTCTAAAATTACCTTTCCTCTAAAATTTGCCGCCCCTGAATTTTTCCGCCCTGGGCGGCTGCCCAGTTCGCCCACCCCTGGGGCCGGGCCTGGTTCTTATTCAGTGTGTCGCATTTAAGATGAAGACAGATATATTTCAGCTATCAAAATAAATACAGATTTGAAGTTTGGCACATTCATACAGGTTGAATGTTCACATTTTTCAACATACTCAACTGAGATTTAAATTTTAAACGTAGCCTACGGCGCTATCATAAACAGAGTAAATTTTCTTCGCGTTAGAGATATCGAGAAAAGTTATTTGAAAAAGTTGTTTCAATTATGATTCCAATGACTACAACATTATGTGTAGTCAGGACCCTAAAATCTAAAATTGTCCAGCGGAGATGCAGATCTGATTCAGACCGGAATTTTAGAGTCCCCTAAGATTACAAGTAATGAAAAAAACTAAAAGTGCAACTTTTGTCATGAAATTTGGTATGTGACGTTAGAATAATATTTTGAACAACTTTTTTAAATAAATTTTTCCGATATTTTTAACGTGAAGCAAAATACAGAAAATTTACCCCGTTTGTGGATTCGCAGTAGCCGCAACTAAAATTAAAATTTCAGTTGAGTATCTTAATAAATGTGAACATTCAACCTGTATGAATATGCAAAACTTCATCTTAATTTATTTTGATAGGCAAAATATAGGGCTGTCTTCATCTCTAATGCGACACACTGTATAATGTAAAAGGGTGTAGTTTCATGAACAAGTTCCTGAACAATCAGAAATTAGTCCATTTACTCACGGTTTTTGCTGTAAATTTTAAAGAACCGCTTGGATTGACATGAAATTTGGCATACACATAGCTAACATGTCAGAGAAAAAAATGTTACCTTGCCGATGTATGCTTTTGCCCTGGGGTGAATTTCACCCCTCCTCGTGGTTGAAAAAACATACGTTCAAAACAAGTCCGGAATTAAATGAACTGACGAATTCTAAGCCATATTAAAACCTTTTTATATACTTGACTTGGTTGGTGTCACGGACTCCGCAAATTTTGTAATCCATTTTAAAAATAGTTCTAGGCTACCTAGACACCTGAAATTTTCAGGATAGCTTAGAACTAGCTAACAATGCAATATTTAACTGCTATTATACAGGATGATTAATTAGTGGGGTGAAGCTCCGTAGATCCGTTATAGTAATGTATAGCGATAAAACTTAATAACAAAAATTGTAGCGAACTTTGAGCTTCACATTACAAAATTAGTTAGAATGTTACAGGATGTTCGATAACATAGTGGCAGACCAAACTTATGTTTTTTTTTTAAATAGAACACCCTGTATTTTATTTTATATTCGAAATCTTCGTAACTTTTCGATTACAAAAATATAAAGGTTTGGTATGTTATACGGGGTATTTACAAAGTTTAACCAATTTTATATGAAAGTCGTTACAAGTTTAACTACCTGTATAAATAAAAGCAAGCACAAGGTCAATGGTTTATTGACGTCATATCTTTTTATTTATTGTCAAAATTTTCGTAAATGTTTGTTTTGCTAATTTTCTTTATATTGAATACAGAGTGAGTCAAAACGCAAGTACAATATTTTCTCAGTAATTTTAAATAGAACACCCTGTATTTTATATCATTTTTGAAAAGTACCATTACCATACTATAATTTTTGTATAACATTCCCTATGTGTAAATTTATTAGTTCTCGATATATTTTCATTTTTCAGAGCAAAATTATTAATAACTACGGGTATAAATCTTTCCAAATTTTAAGTAAGCCATGACTGAATAATTGTCTAAAACTTACAATTTACGATTACTGATTATCAATCTGTAATCAAAGTTGGCTAGAATTTTTGTTATTAACTTTTATTACTATCTATTACTTATAACGGATCTACAAAGCTTTACCCCACTGACCAATCACACTGTATGGAAAAATCGATTTTTTTTTTTAAATTTCAAACTATTTTAAGAATGTGACTAATGCAATGATATTTTAAAGTACGTTAACAAATCGATATCTACAAACTGATGGTGCCTCAGTGGCATTAGACTGCAGATCGAGAGGTCCCCAGTATCTTTTCTTAATCGTTTTAATAAATAATTAAAACTTTATATACTTAAAATTATATATACCATTTTAAACAACAGTGGTATTTTAAAAAATACTATTTTATACTAGTGTAATTTTTGGAATCATAATTATAAATAACAGTTAATACACCTACTAAAAATTAATATTTTATAAGTTAATTATTCTTTCCAAACATGTTGTGTCCTACATATGTACATGTACAATAACAAAACCGTGATATTATAAAAAGTACTTTATCTACTCTATGTCATATTATGTATCAGTTTTTAGTTTGTGAAAACTGTCACTATAGATAGCAGTGCGTGAAGGGTTTAAAGTGTGCGTGAAGTAACAATGTATTTTAAATGGGATTTACTTTTTCGAACACTTTCAATGGGTTTTTTTGCACACACGCAACTTACGCGATGTATAGCACTCGCTCCGTTGTCGCTCGTGCTCTAAATATCGCGTGCGTTCGCAAAAAGCATACTTCACGAACTGTTTCATAAATAACTATTTTTATTAGAGTGTAATTTTTGGAACTTTAAGCATTTTATCGTTAAATTGTGTATCGTTAAATTATTTTATATTCTTTCCTGTATATAAAAAAAGGTTTTATTATAAAAAAGATCTTTTTTATAAAAGTGTAATTATTTGTTCTATAAAGTCTCTTCACTTAGTTAATACTTTTCGAGTTATTTGCGAGTAAATATGTTCATTTTTCAACAAAAAAACCACGTTATTAGACGGTTTTTCACAAATAACCCAAAAAGTATATATTTTATCAAAAAAAAAATATTCCTAATAAAAATATAGCCTATAAAAAAGTGAAAAAGATGGTGTATAATATGATGTCTGTAGACCTAACAAAAGTAGAGTTGTAGCTAATGAAAAGTAGGTTCTTAGACTTGCGTCTAGGCAGCATACCAACAAATCAGGCGATTCGGTATCGATATCAAATTCAGATCGATACAATTGAATTGAATTTAGTAGCTCGGAGTGCTGGTTATGTCATTGGGAAAACCTTAGACAAGGAAAAAAGACCTCTTTCCTTGTCTAAGGGGTAAACAATAACATAGCCTAAATTAAATTAATGGTGACATAAATAAATGGAAGAACTAACATTATTTAAATTAGTTGCAACACATTAGATTATGCATTTTAGGTAAAAATGCATTGCCTAAAAAGCAGTGAAATTTCTTCCAGTAGGTATTCAGTTGTCTCTTATAATCTATTTGTATCTCATAATGTTTTTATACTTGTAGGATTTTAGATTGAGGTAGAATGAAAATATTTGTGCACTAATAACTGGAGAAAGGAAAAATGCAAGTGCAATTTTATGATAACGTATTTTAAAAAGTCTACCAAGTACACTTTAGTTACAAAACAATTCCATAATATTAATTATAGGGCTCTTATTGTATATTATAGTACAGTTATTAGATCAGATTTGTATACCTAGTTCCTTCCATTCATCATTTTAGTAACTGTTTTGGAAAATATGAATTTGACTGTATTTTAACAACTAAAATTGAGCTTAATATTACTGAGCACATTATCAAAATTGAGCATAATGGTGTTTTAAACATTGTCAGTTAATGATATTTTTTCATTTGCAAATTAGTCTTGTGTTTACGACTGTATTAAATAAATACCAAATTTTCATTTGTTTTTCATTATATTAATTTCATTTTTTATTATCTTTATTATTTATATTAAATCTACGAATGTTGATTTAAATGTTTATTGTAATAATAATTATTTTAAGTAATTTATTTTAGTACAGGATTTAATAAAAAGTAAACAAAAATAAAATAAATCTCGGCTTTATTAACATAAAAACAAGACTGTTAACAGAGTCATGTTAATGATTTATTAGTGAGGGTATAACAATTTGGAAGAGAATAATTTATATATAGCAGTGTATAGAAATGAAATATCTGAGTGATTTCGAAAAAGCATACGATATGGCACATGGGAAGATTGTTTGGTAGACATTGAGTGAGTACAACTAGTGACGCAGTAAGTATAAGTGTGTAAGAATTAAAAAATTCCTTGGTAAATAGAATTGAATCAAGTATAGTCAAAATGACACATCATACATGCAAATAAACACATGATGGCTTATTCACAGCATTCTCATAAAAAAATAGAATGCTACTAAAAACATCTTTAAGAAAAATAAAGGTTTATTTTAAAAGTAACTGTTTTCTAGGAAAATTACAATAAAACTATAGAAACTGAATGAACATATCAGGCACTTATTATAAGAATTTTGAAAATACCATTTTTTTTATTACATATTTTAATTTACAATCTGCTTCATCGAAGCTATAAGCAAATAGTTTGAATGTTAAATACATGAGGGAGAAGCTGCCCTGTGGCAACCCTCCTATTATAATTTTTACATTTGATCACAATATGTATATTTAATTTATTAAATCTGTTGGCCATAGTTTCTTCAGTCGTCTTGCGAATTCGGGAGGAGTGTTCAGCAGTCTTGCTTCATCATTTGGATGACTCCTCAGTCCATCAAGGTAGCTCTTTGTGATCCTTGGAATTTCTTCCTCTACCAAGGGTGTAGCTGAGTCCTCGTGTAGGGTTTTATTGCTTACATACCAGGGTGCGTTGAATATCATTCTCAATATTTTTTATTGGACTCTTTGTATTATCTTGATATTTGATGGCTTTGAGCAACCCCAGAGTTGAACACCATAAGTCCAAATTGGTTTTATCATCAAAATACCATTTAAGAAATTAAAATAAGAAGCATCATATTTTTGAGAGAGAGCAGTATATACATATGGTTAAGATACTGTTTACTTGGTTTAATAGAGATAAAATAAGTATGATATCTATCGAGGTACATCATCAAGGAATACAGGCAGGTATACACTGGATCACTTCCTAGTAAAACTTCCATTAACTAAAATAATTGGGGGGTAGGCCGTTTCCAATAACAAGAATTTCGGTTAAAAATAATATTGTTTTTTGTATTCTTGTATCAAATTACATATTATTCTTGGTCAAAGTTGGTATTAACAAATACTATGAGGTCATTTCGTAATGTGTTGTATATTTAATTGCGTTCCTTAGTTGTATGAAAACAATGTTGGTGATGTTGACAAATTAACATCGAATTGTTTCCGTTTTGTGATAAAATTTACTTTTTATTGACGAATTTATTGAAACTGTCAGCCGTTTCGGTTAACAGAGGTTTTACTGTACTTCTACTATGTGTTGATTTAGAAAAGGCTTTTCTAAATTTAAAATAATCACTGTTCCTCTTATAAAACTTAGCAAATAATTATACACACATATATACATAATAAATGTTTGAAATTCCATGCTTTCTATTTTTATTATTTTATTTTGAATATCCTTATTAATTCCCATTTATTTGAAGTCAAATCATTGCTTCTTCGGAACACACTTCTTGCAACATTTGTGCCATCATATCCCTCCTCTTCGCTATTATAATTATATGACCAGAAGAGGACACTGTTTGTTAGGCTCTTCTTCTTATTCCAGTTTGATAGTGAATATCCCTATTTGACCCATTCATGGTTTGGCTACTTTTCCCATACATGCTTTTCATCGATCCTCATTTGTTTCGAGCTCCTGTCATATGTTATATAATCTGTATATAGTCGGTTCGCTAAACTCAAGACACAACTGGCTAGTGATTTTAGTAAGTAATTTTGCCAATTTAGTAAAATTGGCAAAAAAATAATTATTAAATAGTTAATAACTAATAGTTAGTAATTTAGCCAATTTGGCAAAATTGGCAAAAACAAAAAAAATTACCTACTAAAATCACTAGCCAGTTATGTCTGAGTTTAGCAAACCAACTATATATGATGAGCGCGCTAATAACTTTCAAAATAACGCAAAAATGGAAAACATAATACATTGTGAAACAAAAAAATATGAAACTAGTGGAGGTGGAAATTATCGTTATAAACGTATAAATTAACATTACATTACATAGTTTCCCACCTTTTGACGTATCAGAAGTGTATGGCAACTGTCACTGTGACAGCAGAATTTTATAAAATACTCCTGTCACAGATGTCTAAAGGTGAGAAACTATGTAATGTAATGTTCGGGGCTGTCCATTAATCACGTGAGGCTTAATGAAAGGGGGGAGGAGAGGTCCATAAAAAATCACAAAATGTCACAATACACGTGATATAGGTGGTCTTAAACCCCTCCATGTATCACCAAGGGGGAGGGGAGTTAAAAAATGCCAAAAAAACATCACGTGATTAATGGACACGTGATGAAAAAACATCCTTACTTATTTACATGTCTATAAAGATAATTTCCACCTCCACTAGTTTCATCTCTTTTTGTTTCACAATGTATTATGTTTTTCATCTTTTGCGGTTATTAGTGTGCTCATCACTGTAGGTATACAGATATATGTAATATGAAAGTATATATGAATATTATACAATATACGACAGAGGCTCGAAACAAATGAGAGTCGATGAAAAGCCCTATTTGGTAATCATATGATTTTTCCACTAATTGTGTATTGCATCTTTTATACATATAATAGTTGATTGCACTTTACAGGACATATTGAGAAGAGCTACCTCTAGAATTGTTACATTCTCTGGTATTGCCTTACTTGTTTATCAGTTTGTGACATGTTTTTTTGTCTTCATATTTGCATAATTCTTTGCTATAATATCTTTACCTGGTGCTTTGTTGCAACATGATTTCATTAATAATTTCATCTCTGGCGGGATCCTCTATTTCCACATTATTGGTCCACATATTCTACTGTTTTCTTGTTAGTAATTTGTTGTTAGTAGCTTTCGAAATTATTCCTCTTATATTAATCTGACATATTATATTTTACTTCTTCTTCAATAACTCTTCCTTCTTTATTTTTAATGTCTTCTTTTTATTCTTAATGCTACTTGTGTATAGTTTACAACTGATGTTTTGTTCTTTGGTTTTTTGATAGAACATTTTGAGTTGTTACTTTAACAGTTAGTTAAAGTTAATGATATAGTTACTATTATTTTTGGTTTCAATTACTTTTTTTCATCAAGTTTCTCTTACTACCGCTTTGTATTGTTTTGCAAAAAGTTGGGCACTCCATATTATTAAAAAAAAAATGAATTATGTTATCATTTATGACATAAATAAATAAACACAAGTAAATACATAAATAAAAAATAATTATTGTATTTTGTATTTGTATTTACTGACTGAAAAAAGAGGGTTAGGTTAGAAATAGTAAATAGTAATAAACACGATTCGATTGTTGATACTTTTCGATGTGATCGAAAAATCTGATTTGTATGAATCGATACCGATCTGCCTGATTTGTTGGTATGCTGTCTAGACGCTAGTGGTTCTTAGTCGTCAAATTCCAAATCGATTATTTACCACATAAAATAACCAAAAAATAAAGCACTTTTTGGGGAAACCTCATCACAATGCTTTTAACGTGTTAAAAAAAGCTTTATTTTTTTTCCAAAACAGTTTCTAGCATCAAAAGTAAGTAAGTTACGCTCAAAATAAAGTTGGTCTCTTATTCTTGGTAAAAAAATCGTAATCATCACCCCCTAATTTAGCTTTTTAAATGAAATTAATCTTTACCGCTTCACAAGTTACTTTTATTATGTATTGTAAGTTTCATCGGTGCAAGGTGCTCATTTAAAAAAAATTGGTTTTAAAGTAATTTTTTTTAGTTTGGAAAAAACAATTTTTCAAAATATCTTAAAAATTATTAGTGATACCAAAAATCTCAAAAAAAGGCTTTGCTTTTCAGAATGTTTTGAATTTTTTGTTTTCATGTAAAACAAAAATTGGTTAAAATATGGCTGTTCAAAATTTGGATACACTCGTGATTAGTGACTCGTTCAAGTTCTTTTAACTAGAGCCTTTTCAAAAACAAACACTTTAAACCGATGAAACTTACAGATTATATAAAAAATACACATATTCATGAAATCTGACAACACAATGTTTAAAAATTAGCTACTCCTCTCTTTATCTTTTTAAACATTTTGCAAAAATCTCGTTGTAATCTAAATACTTCGAAGATAATACAGTAAAATTTTCAAAAGGAAATATTTACAGCGACCAAAAATACAGCGAGGTAAATTTGAAAAATCATCAAAATAGATTTTTCGCATTTTTGCATAAAATTTGATTTTTGAGCGTGTTCCATCAATTCTCGATAAAAATAAGCTTCATATTCGGATTCATTGACCTCGAAAACATAAACAATGACCAAAATTGGTCATTCACCTTAAAGTTGATTTTCGTGGTCGGTATAACGTAATTTTAGGGGTTGCTGCTGCTCGCCTACATAATATTTTATTGTGAGTGAATAATTTTGGTTCTGACAAATTGTTTTTGATTGAAAACTTTTACTGCCAAGTTAATAAAATTTCACTTTATAGTCCACAGTACATCGTCCTTTTTCAAAAGTGATTACAAAAGTCTTAAACATGGTTTTAATTGCTTCGTTTTCGCCACTTTAATTGCCACTACCACTTTCTGAAAAATTTCAGAGTGCAGGTTGGACGTGTTTAGGTACGCTCCACACCTAAACCTGTAGCTCTCCTGATTTCTCTGTATTATTTTTTCTAGTGCTATTTTTAAAGTGAAGAGATTTTCTACTTACACTACGAAGCATTTTTAAATGAACACTTCAAAATACACTTTGTATTCTATTTTTCATCTCATCTCTTGTTGTTGGAGGTATTTCATTACCTTCATTCTTAACTTAACCCCAAAAAATCAGTCCAGTGTATTAAGTTCTGGTGATCTGGGTGGCCACACTACTGGTCCATTGATAAATGAAAATGTCTCGAACCTAATAAATATAGACATAGGGAATGTTGTATACAAATTAAAGTACGGTAATGGTACTTTTCGAAAGTGATATAAAATACAGGGTGTTCCTTTTAAAATTACTGAGAAAATAATGTACTTGCGTTTTGACTCTGTATTCGATAGAAAGAAAATTCGCAATATCAATCAATTTTTGAAATTCTGACAATAAGTAAAAAAATATGATGTCAATAAACCATTGCCCTTTTGCTTATTTTTATTTATACAGGGAGTTGAACTTGTTACGATTTTCTTATAAAATTGGTTATAACTTTGTAAATACCCTGTACAATATAACAAACCTTTATATTTTTGTGATGGAGAAGTTAACAGGATTACTAATATAAAATAAAATATATGGCGTTCCATTTAAAAAAACATAAGTTTTGTCTGCCACTATGTTATCGAACTATAACTATATAACTAATTTTGTACTGTGAAGCTCAGAGTTGGCTACAATTTTTGTTATTAACTTTTATTGCTATCTATTTCTACAGCGGATCTACGGAGCTTTATCACACTAATCAATCACCCTGTAGATAATTACAATTCTTTGGCTACACGATCTCAATATATAATTTATCGTATTTTTGACTTTTTCTTAAATAAACACACACGTTCGGCCATCTGTTCCTTGTAGTAACTTGAATATGAGAACAGCCATTAAATTAATACTATATTTCCGTTGACATTTCCGCAAGCTTCGACCCAAAGATTATTACGATATGAAGACAAATCCCTATATTAAGATATTTCTTATTTTCTCACAGCTTCAGCCTTCATTAAAAAACCGCTCGGATGGGAAACATAATCTGAGCTCGATATTATTGGATTTCACGTTCCCCAAACTACTAAAAGCTCTTTGTGCACCAAACCGCCCTAAAAGGTTTATTTGCTAAAAGTCTAAATCAGGGTTTCCCAAACTTATTCGTACTGTGACGCCCTTGAGACTTTGGAATTTTTTTACGACGCCCGTCAACCCAACCCCCAATAAAATTTACTAATTTTAGTAAGTACCAGCCTAGTAACAGGTTATAGTTATAACAAAAAAACTATTCGAACATTTATATTTTTATTAGAAATTAAGAAAGAAATCAAAAAATAGGTCTAAAAATAAAAACTGATATTTTTTATGTAAATGGCTGGTTAACGTGACGGATGTGCTTGCTTTTTTGAGCACAGCTTATGAAACCGGGGCTCCAATTTGGAAATTGCCACTCTCATTTCTTTTTCTGTTTGACCTGTACCTACTTGTTTTTAATTACTGTCACTGCAGACAATTCCGTTTCGCACAAGTACGAAGTTGCAAATGGTACCTAATAAAACCTGTAATGTTGCAGTGCTGATGGCATGATATTCATGAGAAACTGAGCTCCAAAATGCAAACATTGTGTCCTTGTCGTATTGAAGCTTTAGGCTGGAATCACAGGACAATTCTGTCAGTCGTTCTTCTTCCTCTGTTGAAAGTGTCGATAATGTGGATAACTGGAAAAGGTTTCTGACCCAGTCATATTACTCCAGATTTTCGTGAAAACATTTCTCAAAGTGTTCGCTCAATGATAACAAGTGTGTAAACATATTTTTTAAAGAGGGATCGAGGATTTCTATCGAGTTTTCTTGTAGAATACCTTGTAAAGCAGGGAAACAGTCAATTTCTTGATCTTCTAATTTTCTCTTCCATAAGAGCAAGAGCAACTTATTCTGAAACCCAGTAATTTTATCTGCCAATTGCAGGATATGAGTATTGTAATAAACATATTTTCTGTATTTAAAGCCCGCTCTGACACGCGACGCCCCTGAGACAACTCGGCGACGCCCCAGGGTGTCGCGACGCACAGCTTGGGAAGACCTGGTCTAAAGAATTGTTATGTTTCTTTGTTATGTTTCTTAGTCAGTTCAGCAAGTTTCTCAGTTAATTCAGTGGCGGCTCGTACCACTTTAAGAAGGTAGTGCCAGAATTCGGACAGCCGCCAAAATTTTTAGTGACATGTTCACGATATTGTCAAAAAAGTTATAAAACAAAAATAAAAAAAAAAAAATAGGCGCTGATACTTTTACCTTATGTATCTTATGTATATTATGTGAGGTGCCAAGAAATTGTTCAAAATTTATCAAAACAGTTCCGTAAATTCATTAACAATAAAAAACTCACAACCATTATTTACTGCTAATATTACTTAGCTTGAACATATTACGATTTAGTCTCTATTTACAAAATTATAAAAATAATACTATTTCATTATTTACATACATGCACAAACTTGTGTTAATACCACTTTTAAAGTTTACGATACATTCTTCTTGTTTTTTTTTTGGTTGCAAAGTTCTCAACGACTTTATTATTAAAATTATCAATACCATTCACAAAATGCTTTTCTGCAGATACCTATGTAAAAAATTTTATATTATGTAAAAAATTTTGTACCTGTAAATGACAGACTAGCGATACTCCAATTAAATAGTAAACCATTTAATGTCAATGTTATCCAGATATATGCCCCTACTTCAGAAAAGAAATATGACAATGATGTTGAATCATTCTATAGTCAATTAAAACAGACACTTAACAATCTAAAAAGGAACGAAATCACATATATTATTGGAGATTTTAACGCGAAAATTGGTCAAGGACGAAGATCTGACCTGATAGGTGGATATGGACTAGGGGGAGAGCAATGAAAGAGGCGATAGATTATACCAGTTCTGTCAAGAACATGACATGATAATCGCAAATACATGGTTCAAATTACACAAAAGAAGATTATATACATGGAAGGGACCAGGAGATAACTCGCTTCATATAATTAGAAATCAGATAGATTATATTCTAGTAAACAAGAGATTTAAGAATGGTGTCAAGAGATCAACGACATATCCTGGTGCAGATATCGGTTCAGACCATAACCCTCTAATAGCTGACATCCAAGTGAAGCTCAAAAAAGTCGAAGAAAACCCCAAAACACCAAAATTACATATATCAGCATCCAACAAAACGCTAATAGAAAATGACCTGAATAAGCAGCTAAAGAATTCAACAAATGAAAACAATACAGAAATATGGAACACGTTTAAAAATCTTACCTGGAAAGTAATGGAAAAATATACGACAACGATGCAGAGGCACAAAAAACAACAATGGATGACTGATGAAATCCTGGAATTGATGGAGCAGAGAAGAAAACTGAAAGATAACAAAACAGAATACAAAGAAAAACAAAAACTAATTAAACAAAAAATAAAGGTAGTTAAAGAAAAATGGATGGAGGATAAATGCAAGGAATTAGAAAAGTTGAATGAAAAACATGATACGTTTAATATGTTTAAAAAAGTTAGAGAAGTAGCTGGTCTTTATTATAAGAAAACTCCACATACTATAACCGATTCGTCGGGAAAAATGATAATAGACGAACACGAAATCCGAACTACCTGGTATAATTATATAAATGAACTGTATAATGATGATAGACCCGAAGAACTGGACACTTTAGATGAAGGTGAAGGACCAGAAATACTAAAATCAGAAATACAACATGCTATAAAATTGGCAAAAAACAATAAAGCCGTTGGTCCCGACAACATACAGAAATGTTAAAGCTCATAAATGAGGAAAACATTGGAATACTAGTCAAACTTTTCAATGATGTTTATTCGACTGGTGATATCCCTGAAGATTGGTTAAAGTCCGAATTCATAACCCTACCAAAAAAACAACGTCCGAAAAACTGTAGCGACTATAGAATGATAAGCCTTATGAGCCACACCTTGAAAATCTTTCTACGTATCATCCACAGTAGAATCAGAGATAAATGTGAAGAAGACCAGGATGAAACACAATTTGGCTTCAGAAATGGACTGGGAACCCGGGACGCACTCTTTGCACTAAATGTGTTATTGCAGAAATGCCGAGATCAAAGGAAAGACGTCTTTGCTGTATTTATTGACTATGAGAAGGCCTTTGATCGAGTACAACATCACAAATTAATTAAAATACTAAAGGATAAAGGAGTTGATAGTCAAGATGTACGAATCATAGAAAAATTATACTGGCGTCAAACAGCGACAGCTTGCATAAATGGAAAATCAACAGAAATATGCAAAATACAAAGAGGCGTCAGACAGGGTTGTATACTGTCCCCACTGTTGTTCAATTTGTATTCAGATAGAATATTTAAGGAAGCGCTGCATAATTTGGAATGGGGTGTGAAGGTTAATGGAATTCTGATAAATACAATCAGATATGCAGACGATACAGTTATTTTAAGTGATGATATGAATGGATTACAACACCTTTTAAATGCCATTGACAGAGTGGGAAGAGAGTTTGGCCTAAATATAAACTGTTCAAAAACAAAGTACATGGTATTTAGCCGTTTGGCCCATCAAGATTCACGGTTATATGTTGATGGTCATGTGATTCAAAGAGTACCCAGTTTTAAATATCTTGGTTGCCATATTACTGAACAACTAGATCCAGATAAAGAGATAAAATGTAGAATCGAGATAGCCCGCACGACATTTTTAAAAATGAGGTCATTCTTCTGTAATGATACCTTGCAACTTCAACTTCGAAAGCGCATGATTAAATGCTACATTTGGTCAGTCCTCTTGTATGGTGTCGAAGCATGGACATTAAAAATATCCACCATTAACCGTTTGGAGGCCTTTGAAATGTGGCTGCACAGACGTATTCTAAAAATACCATGGACGGCTATGCTGACAAATGTGGCAGTCCTTAAGAGAGCAAATGCTACCCGTGAGCTGCTTGATAACATCAAATATAGAAAGATGGCCTATTTTGGACACGTAGTAAGGGAAGACCGGTATAATATTCTTCAACTTATTATGATGGGTAAAATCGAAGGACGCAGAGGAATTGGTAGAAAGCAGGCCTCTTGGTTGAAGAATATCCGGGAGTGGACAGGAATAAAGAAAGCAGAACACCTATTTAGAATAGCTCGAGACAGAGACAGTTTCGCCATGTTAATCGCCAACGTCAAGGGGACTTGATAGGGCACGTTAAGAAGAAGAAGCAGATACCTAAGTCGTTCTTCTTTCATTGTATTTTTAACTAACTTTTTAATTCGTTTTAACATCGAAAAACAGCGTTCTGATTCTAGACCAGGGCGCATCTGTAAAAATACTAGTACATTTGGACGTTGAGAGGTGACTCTATTTTTTTTTGCAGAAATTGCTTGAAAATAACTCTAATAATAATATTTGAGTTATCCTCCCTCTCAAAAAGGTCCGGAACATTGTTTAAATAATCAAAATGTCAAAAAATGAAGGAAAAATTCGATTTTTTTTCTTCGTTTTTTTATTATAACCTCAAAAGTATTCATTGCGTAATTATATTTCCTACAATATAAAATTGGTTAGAAATTCAAAAAATAGTCACCCTTGTTGCAAAATAGCAATAATTGCGAAAAAAACATACAAAAACAAACATGTATTCGCATTTTACGTTTTTCAACCATTCATGCTAAACTTAGGACCTTCGCATTTCACCCATAAAAACTTTATGATACAGTAAAAAAATACTGTAAATTTCATTAAGATCGATTCAATAGATTTTGCAAAATAAATTTTGAATCCAGCTTTCGCAAAAAAATCATTTTTTTGCGTATAGAAGTGTACTGTACCTTTTATTTGAAATTTGCAAAATTAAAATAGATTAACTACTACGGCGTCAGGAATTTTTTAAATAAACATTAATTATTGGTGCTACGCGCAGGACAGCGGATAGTTTGCTCTGATTGGACATTCCAATGACCTTTGATAATGATTAATACATTTTAATTTTTATTACATTTCGATATAAATAAATAAATTTGTTTATTGCAAAATAAAAACACATTCCCTGTCTTTTAAAATAACACTTTTTTTAGCAGAAACTTTCTTTGTTCATATATTTTAACTTAGAGAATAAAAGTTTATTATTTTTAAACATATGCAATTGTTTAAACAATATTTCACAAAAAATAATAAAATTAGTTTGATTTTTGTGGAATTAAAATATTAAAATACAACAAAATATAGAGTAAGAAAATAATATATTAGATAAAGATTGGAAGACATTTTGGTGGAAATCAACTTGTGTGAATCGAACACCGCTGTCCTGCGCGTAGCACCAAAAATTAATGTTTATTTAAAAAATTTCCTGACGCCGTGGTAATTAATCGATTTTAATTTTGCAAATTGGAAATGAAAGTTACGGTACACTTCTATAAGCAAAAAAAAAATCAACTGGCTATCTGCTTTATTTTCAGTCCTGTAACATTAAAAAAAAATGAATTATTTTTGCGAAAGCTGGATTGCAAAATTTATTTTGCAAAATATATTAAACCGATCTTAATAAAATTTACAGTGCTGTTTTCTTATATCATAAAGTTTTTTAGGGTAAAATATGAAGGTCCTACGTGTAGCATAAATGGTTGAAAAGCGTAAAATGCGAATACTTGTTTTTTTATGGTTTTTTTTCGCAATTATTGCTATTTTGCAACAAGGGTGATAATTTTTAAAATTTGTAGGCAATTCTATATTGTAGGAAATTTAATTACGCAACTCTTATGTCAGCGCAACTTTTCTCGGAAGTGAATACTTTGAAAGTTATAATCAAAAAATGAAGAAAAAAGTCAAATTTTTCCTTAATTTTTTGACATTTTAATTATTTACAATGTTAACAATGTTCCGGACCGTTTTGAGTGGGAGGATAACTCAAATATTATTATTTGAGTTATTTTCAAGCAATTTCTGCAAAAAAAAATTTGAGTCACCTCTCAACGTCCATCTCAAAACAAATGCGCCCTGGACTATTCAGATATTGATATAGGAATGGTAATTAAAATGCTTAAAAGTTAAATAGTTTCTTCCAATGTGCTTCTTAAACCTTCCTCATTTAATAAAACTCATAGCGGAATAGCCCCAGAGGTAGTACCTACTTAATTCGTCTCACTAATACAGTACTTCTAATTCAGTTTTAAACCGAGTTTTGTTTAAAAATTAGAATTGTCTCACATGTTTCATTAAAAAATGATTCGGGGAACCGACGCTTGTAAGCAGAAAACTTCTCCGACATAAATAAATTAGAAGCGACTACATGTCAGGAGACGGTGGACCTTTGAAAGATCTGGAACTTTAAATATTATGAACCTTTAAGTCGTTGTCTAATTCGGCGCTAAAATTGACCAGTTCCTTAAATATGCCTCTATTTTGTGAATTTTTTTTCGTCGTGACCTCTTTAAGCTAACTCGAAAGCTCCACAAAACCTTATAAAATTTGTAAATAAAAACCACCAAAAGAGTTTTTTAATATACTAATCAGATTCATTGTCAATTAATAAATTAAACTAATAATCAAAATATTATTTATACTACACCCACGATCATGATGCACTAAAGTTTAATAATAATATTAATATTATAAATACAAAAACTTTAACAGAAAATAGACATAACAAAAGCGACAAGCCAGCACTTAAAGAAACTCAAAATCTTGTGCCAGGCACGAGATTCCCATTTAAAGGTACATATACTAAATAGTCCAATATAGCTCTTTCTCTGTCACTTATATAGGATGCTCGTAAAATCTTTCTCTTTTCAGCCGTGGTAGTACTAATTTTGGCTCAAGATTCTCCAGCCGAATAATCTCCGCTGTAAGTGGCAGCGATTGTACTACGCGCACAGTTGCCAGATTTTATATAATTTATGAAGATAAAAAGAAATACACACAAAAAATTAACAGGCATTAAAAGATTTTAAAAATAAAAATATGATTTTGCATAGTTAGTAAGGTAGTGCCATGGCTCTATGGCACTACCTCACGGGCCGCCACTGAGTTAATTACCAGTCAGTCTTCAAGTTGATCAGACGCGTTTAGCGTAGCACAATTCAAAATGTATTCTTGAATGACAATACATTCTTAATATTCACGGTTCGCATTTCTCATTATTACTACACGGTTATTCACGCGAATTATTCATATCTCTCTTATTATAACGCTTACGCTTGACTCTCATAATCGTTGCTCACAATTGGCAGTACATAGTAAAACATGTATGTAGGTTTTGTATTAAACTCAGTAATAGTTGAGGCCTATAGAATCAAAACCTGCTAGATCCATGTTTTGAAATTTTTCAGGAGACTAAAAACATTAAAAATGTTTAAAAAAAGTATTCGGCATTTCTCAATCAAATGGGCATCAATAAATGTCATAAAAATACACATTAATTTGGTATTACATGCATTTTTCTGCATGTCCCTTACATCTTCAAAAATTTGTACTTTTAGTTTGGATTTAGCAGATTTTGATTCTAAGTCCACATAATATTGTTCAACTTCCTCATTTTCAATTGCTTTTAGGCGCCAAGTGGGTATTGCACCATTTTGATAAGAAAACATGCAAAATATACAAGAAAAAGTACTTTATTCGCAGTGGCATAACCAGGACGGTTTTAGGGGTTAAATCCCCCCCTTGGAATTTACTTTGAGCTTAAATTGGCGGTATTCTATACACCCCAGAAACCCTCCAGTAGTTGTAACCCCCCTGGTTACGCCGTTGCTTTATTGTTCATAAAAGTAATGGACATAGCAGGGTTTGAATCTAACGTTAACATTTCACTGGTATTTTAAAGCGGATTTAGAAGGTTTTGAGCCGAAACCTTATGACTGTAGATTATTATATATACTTGACCTTTGAAAATGTGTAAAAAAAGGAGAAACATAAAATTTGGATTTAGCAGGTTTTGATTCTGACGGGCTCAGTTATTATTTATTGTACAGTGATTGTAAATAGTGTTTGTGTTACAAAACAAAATAATTACCTCACCGTTTATTATTGATTTCAACTCTGATTTACACCTTGCTTCGACTCGACACAGATAATCTACGTTGGAATCTACATTATCAACCACCAAAGTTCCCGTACACCAAAAACATACAAAACAATCAATATATCAATAAGAAGGAAAATTAGAGAAGCGAAAGAAAAAGAAGCAATGGAGAGATGCCAAGAAATTGAGATTCTACAATCAAAGTACGATAGTCACAATGTACATAGGAAAGTTAAAGAACTCACAGGTGGACTAAGACGGAGACAGAGAGGAAATGTAACTGATTCTGACGGAAACATCATCTTAGATAAACAGAGTAAAATTAGAACGTGGAAAGAGTATCTAGAAAAACTATTTGAAGACCAAAGAGATAACACCTTTGAGCTAGAAGAAGAGGTAAATGATGGACCAAGAATATTAAAGCAGGAAGTTTATTCTGCCATAATACAGCTAAAGGATGGCAAAGCAGCAGGTCCCGATAATATACAAGCAGAACTACTCAAACTAATGGACAACGAATCGATAGCAATAATCACAAAGATATTCAACAACATATACAACTCTGGACAAATACTAACAGAATGGCTGAAGTCTGAGTTTATTGCACTTCCAAAAAAACCAGGAGCTAAAAAGTGCGAAGAATACCGTACGATAAGCCTGATGAGTCATCTCCTAAAATTGTTCCTAAAGGTAATCCATACGAGAATTTACAAGCTATGTGAAAGTCAAATTTTGCCCAACCAGTTCGGGTTCATAAATGCTGTTGGTACGAGAGAGGCTTTGTATTCAATACAAGTCTTATTCCAGAGATGCAGAGACGTAAATTGCGACGTATACGCATGTCTGGTTGATTACGAGAAGGTGTTTGATCGAGTACAAGACGCCAAGATGATGCAAATACTAAAAGAAGCGGGAATTAATAACCAAGATCTAAAAATAATTAGAAACCTTTACTGGAATCAGACTGCAAACCTCAGAGTTGTCGGTGAACTCACCGAATATGTCAAAATCATGCGTGGAGTGAAGCAAGGCTGCATTTTGTCCCCCCTAATTTTCAATCTTTACTCTGAAAAAATATTTATCGAAGCTTTGCACTAAACTGAAAAAGGTATTCTACTAAATGGGTACCGGCTAAATAATATCAGGTATGCAGATGACACCATAGTATTTGCGGACAACCTAGAAGACCTACAAGTCCTCATGGACAAAATCACGTATTACAGTCAACAATATAGACTCAATATAAACGTAAAGAAAACAAAGCTTATGATCGTCAGCAAGAAAAAGATAATAGAAGGTCAACTCTATATCAACCAAACCCCTTTAGAAAGAGTGAGGCACTACAACTACCTCGGCACCATAATAAATGAAGAATGGACCAATAACCAAGAAATAAGAGCGCGCATCGGAAAAGCTAGATCAATCTTCAACCGTATGGGGGCGTTTTTCAAGAGCCACAACCTTTCTCTTGGTATAAAAGTAAGAATGCTGAGATGTTACGTCTTCTCTGTCCGTTTTTATGGTGTTAAATCATGGACCTTGAACGAGGATATGTGCCGAAAATTGGAAGCATTTGAGATGTGGCTATATCGGAGAATTCTTAAAATCCCATGGACTGATCGGGTCACAAATGAGGAGGTTCTTAGAAGAATGGGGAAGAACCGAGAAGTACTAACCACTATCAAATCTCGAAAGTTTGAATACTTTGGACACATTATGCGAAATGAATCCAGATATGCCCTCCTACAAGACATCCTGCAAGGAAAAATATTTGGAAAGCGAGGTCCAAGAAGAAGAAGAACATCCTGGTTAAAGAACCTCAGAAGCTGGTGCAACACAACATCTGTGCAGCTTTTCCGCGTTGCTGCAGATAAAGTGAAGATTGCCATGATGATCGTCAACATTCGTCACGGATAGGCACATCAAGAAGAAGAAAGTTCCCGTCTTGTGTGAAGAAAAAGAGACATTCTCCAAGTCCATTTACCAACTGGTGAAACGTTCTACACACTATAGAAAAGATAATTCAATAATTATGATTCGTGACTATTTTCCTCTTTAACTCGGAACATATCGATCGCACAAAAAATTTGTAAAATGGAAATTGCAGGAAATCGCATTTGCAATAACTTTACCATTTTTGTAACAGATGACACTGCAATTTCTGCAAAACACATGGACCTGGATATAGTTGTAAGAAATCAACAGACGGCATTGGAAAATAGAAGAATGGAGTTTCCAATAGAAAATAGCAATAAATCCAGAAAATACCAAAGATATTATCTCCAAAAAGAGAAGAGATAACCCAGAAAAAGCTAACATTGCGAGATAAATGCATCGAATGACAAAACGAAGCTAAATATTGAGGAGTCACAATGGACCAAGGTCTAACATTGACATCACATGTCAACGCAACAGTTCAGAAAACAGCACCGGCTAGAGCTGCAATAAGAGGTCTCACAGGAAGAAGAAGCAAATTAGTAATGAGAACAGAATTAAGACTAAGAAATAGCATAATACTGCCATTAACTACATACGCATTTTTTACATGGGGTCACACAGGTCAAAGTAGCTAACAAAAAGAAGATCCAAGCGGCACACAACAACTGCCTCAGAGAAGCTGCAAACGTGCTCAGATACGTCGCCGAGCGGTTCTTATTCAGAGACCTAAAACAAATAAGAGTACTGAATATGATGGATGAAAAAGCCAGAACAAAATTTGCTGAGCTAGAAGACACCCAAACCGGATCCTGCCAGAGATATTAAGATATGATGTATACCATAGATGGAAACACAGAAAATCCAAACAGCAAGTATTAGTAAATATTATATAATAAAGGCTAGATAATTGTAACTCTATCAAAAGAAGATAACGCGCTCACATTTGGCATTGCATAATCTACAAAAAACCCAAAAAACGGCTTCGGCCACCAAAAAATCAATAAAACATTAACAATGGGAGATATACTAACAAAATCCAAAAAAGGGCAAGAGAGGTCCACATCCTCGAGCGCCAAGTCATCGAACTGGACGTAGTCCAGAGCGGGGACTCGGCGCCCGAGCAAGCAATACAGATCGAAGTCTCTAGAGATAGCGGGAATAGAGCGCCTCGCACTGGCCTGCATTGATCGGGGTAGGATTTTGTGTGGGAGTCCGTGTCCCATATGATAAGCACTTTATTGAGAGCTCCTATAGCGCATCATAGTGCTATCGCGCGGGGGGGGGATTGCCTCCTCGACCCAATGAATTGTATCTCCCGAATGTTATTCCCAAGGGGTGAGCAAGTCTTTCAGGCAGACTTCTCTTTTAAATTCAAGATGGAGGTAAACGCACTGGTGAAATTCATTCGCGATATTAAATTTATGTTACAGTTGACTTCCCCCAAAGGATAATAACATTTAGGGTAACTCGCCATGCAAGGTTAGACCTTTTTTCGTCTAACCCGACTGGACTAAATGCACGTGAAACATAAATGATCGTTACAAGTTTTTAGAGTTCTTATGTGGACCTATAGAAGAATTATGAGGGTTTCCTGGGTAGATAGAGTTACGAATAATGAAATACTGAGAAGAATATAGTTAAAGAGAAGAAAGTTGAACTTACAATTAAAGAAAGAAAGCTACAGTATCTCGGACATGTGATGCGGGGCGAGAAGCATGGCATCCTACGACTCATAATGCAAGAAAAGATAGATGGCAAACGAAGCATCGGAAGAAGATGAATTTCATGGTTGAAGAACCTGAGAGAACGGTTTGCATGTAGCTCAAAACAACTATTTAGAGCTACTGCCTCAAAAATTAAAATAGCTCAAAAATTAAATTGATGATTGCCAACCTCCGTAGCGGAGATGGCACCTGAAGAAGAAGAAGAAGAAGAAGAAGAAGAAAAAGAAGAAGAAGAAGAAGAAGAAGAAGAAAAGAAAAAGAAAAAGAAAAAGAAGAAGAAGAAGAAGAAGAAGAAGAAGAAGAAGAAGAAGAAGAAGAAGAGTTCTTATGGTATTTGGGATTATTGAGGCCACATTCGGTATTTAAGTATTCTGTTAAATATGCCGTGACCAATGCAATGACGTATACTAAATAATATGCGGGAATTCTACCAATACAGTCTTTGCTGGCTACAGGCTCACAACAAATATACAATATCATTATAGATTTCTTGTCAGATACACGCACAGTCCTATAAGATTTGTACGCGGGCATGAGATTTTTTATGATTTAAGTTCAGATTTGCATCTTTTTTTTGTCATAAATTCCATTTTTGTTCCATTATTGTTCCATTATTGTTTTTATTGTATTATTATTGTATTGTATTATTTATTGTGTTACTATATTGTTTCTGTTTATTTTGTATTAGGATTAGGATTGTATTTTGTTTATTGCAACTGGCTGAATGACTAATGTCTATGCCATTAAATAAAAAAAAAAAAAAAAAATTCTACCAATATAAACATAATATTTTAGACTTAATAGGGTAGTCCTTTATAAATATAGTACAATTTACTAAAAGATATTAATATATTTCATTTTTTACTACATAATTTACTCTAACGACTAAATATTAGAATTTATTTTGCAGAGATATGTATTGGTCTGATTGGGGTGTACCAGCAGCAATTGGATATTCACTTATGGATGGTTCCCGGGACAGACCGTTTGTCACCAATAATATACACTGGCCCAATGGTTTGGCTCTAGATCAACCTAACTCTCGGCTTTATTGGACTGACGCTAAAAAGATGACACTAGAAAGTATTAATTTAGACGGAACTGATCAAAGGGTAAGCTGTAGACTATATTATATTCTTTGAAAGGGTATTTTTGTCCCATTAATGATTCAGTCAATTTGTACTCCACGAGCTCCCTAGTGGGAAAGTTTGGGGTAGTTCTGATTTCTTTCATTCTATATGGATTTTGGGCTGCTGAATCTGAATATCAGGTTTGCGGACAAAATTTTTTGCCGGAACATTGAAAAAATCGCGAAAAACCGAAAAATTTCAGCTTTTTTCCGCTTTTTTGCTTAAATCTCGAAAACTATTAATTTTTATTAAATCGTCTGTCAACAGAAATTAAAGTACTTAAAATTATCTACAAATATCACTATTTACTTTTTTCTTCTTCAGACGAACCGTTCGGTCTATAGTGCAAGTTGAAAATTGCCAGTTTTTAACGGTCTTGGCAAAACCAACTTTTTACATTTCAAAACTTTAAATTTTATTAGAATGCTGTCATTTGATAAATTTCTCCTAGTTTTCTGTACAAATAATAAATGTTAGTTCATAATATGAATATGGTATGTCTCTTCTCACAGCTTCCATGAATCCATTCCATCCTAAAATACCGAGAATGTCTCTGCTTTTCCCTTAGAGCCACAGAAGATCAGGCACAGATGGAGTCACAGTTTCAGTTGGTGTGAACATTACCTTCGGATCTTGATTTCTGATAAACCTTGAGGTTTTGTCTTTTCAAAATGTATTAGTTGAACAGCTCTCTGACTTCCACAAACCTCAGGTGCGGGTTTTGTTTTTAGCCGAGGAATGGATTGGTTAGGAGCTATTGCATGTTTTGGTGCAATACAAGAAATGCCACCCATGACGTAAAAAGTGTGGTATCCGTCGATTGTATGTACGTTAACCCCTTCTGTCCCAACGCTGCATATATATGTTTTTGAAAAAGTGGGTCTGTAGTCCCAGCTGCCGTATATATACGTTCAAGGTGTTATGGTCTCAATTTACCAAAGCCGAAAATATGCATTGCTTATAAAATTTTAGACTCATTGGTGTCCCAATGCCGTAGAAATATGTCCGAAAATGTTAGATTATTGTTCCCAAAGCCTCAAAATGTTGGCACCTAACACAGGTCATGCGGACCCATTGCCGTATATATTTGTTCACATATTTTAGATATATTCTATATTGTAGCACTAGTGGCAACGCTTATAGGTAGCTGATAGAAGGTGAAGCGTTTGTAGCCACAGAAAAGACCAGAAAAAAAGAAGCGAATCGAGATACATGTGTGCAAGATGCGGAGTCGGCCTTTGCGTAGTGTCATGTTTTGAGGAGTACCACACAAAAGAAAACTTTTAATGTTAATTTACATTACATTATTTTTTTTTAAGTTAGTTACATTTTTTCAAGTTGATTTTGCTCTCTGATGAGTACTTTTGAAAAAAAAACGTTTAAGTTGGTTAAAAAAACTCATGTTTAAAACATGTTTTGGTCATTTATTTGTATATTTATATACGATGTATATATAAAGCAATGGGACTCTAAGCATTAAAAAACCTTTGGGATTGAGGGACCAACATGCAAATTAAGGCCTGGCATAGAAAGGGTTAAAATCAGCGTTTTCGTACACCTGTTGTGTAAAGCACGGCTGGTCAATTTTCTGCGGAACGCCTGCGATTGCTGACACTTCCAGATAAGCAACGCGCCTGCTCAGAGTCTTGTAGCGGCAGTAAGGCCCAGATAGTTGGTCTCACCATTTATTGCAGGGTTGGCCGTTTTCTCTACAAAAAGTACGGCTTAAGAAAATAGGTTGATGTAGTTTCCCCTTTGGGATTTTGTTCATCCTATACAGAAGATGTTCGGCTAGAAGTGTCAGCATTCGCAGGCGATCCGCAGAAAATTGACCTGTCATGCTTTATACAGCAGGTATACGATAACGCTGATTTTACCGTACATAAAATCGACGAATACTATACTTTTCACGTCATATGTGTCATTTCTTGTATTGCACAAAAACATGCAGTAGCTCCTATGCAATCCATTCCTCGGATAAAAAAGAAACCCGCGCCTGAGGTTTATGGAAGTCAGGGAGCTGTTCAACTTATTCATTTTAAAAGGACAAAACCTCAAGTTTTATCAGAACTCAAGATAACAGATCCGAAGGAAATGTTCACACCAATTGAAACTGTGACTCCATCTGTGCCTGATCTTCTGTGGCTCTAAGGGAAAAGCAGAGACATTTCTGTACAAGCTGTCACAAGAGACATACCTTACCTATGCACTAACATTTATTATTTGTACAGAAAACTAGGAGAAATTTATCAAATAACAGCATTCTAATAAAAAATAAAGTTTTGGAATGTAAAAAGTGGGTTTTGCCGAGACCGGTAAAAATGGGAAATTTTCAACATGTACTTTAGACCGAACGGTTGGTCTGAAAAAAAAAGTAAATAGTGATATTTGTAGATAATTTTAAGTACTTTAATTTCTGTTAACAGACCATTTACTAAAAGTTAACAGTTTTCGAGATTTGAGCAAAAAAGCGGAAAAATGCTGAAATTTTTCGCTTTTTTCGCGATTTTTTCAATGTTCCGGCAAGAAATTTTGTCCGCAAACCTCATATTCGAATTCAGCAGCCCAAAATCCATATATAATGAAAGAAATCAGAACTACCCCAAAACTTTCCTAGTCAAAACACAATTTTATTGAATCATTAATATTTTGTCTTTTATGAATGTCTTGTTTTCGGGTATGTATTTTTGAAAAGCTTTTTTTGTTGAAGGTCGTGAACATTTGAAACTTTTGGTTTCGCTACCATTAATTTCCACGTTCTCCAATTAGTCCATGTAGTGAGACCGCTCCCGTCTGAAAAAATTACGGATTCGGTTTCTTTGTGGATTTCTATTCAAAAATGTCCCCTTTAAACAAATCTGAAGGGTGCCGGGCGGAATTTTTGGGCAGAAATTATTTAAACAATTCTTTTAAACAAATACAAAAGGTCACCTTTTTTGACCCAAAAATATTTTTTAGGTTTTTTGAATCATTCTAAACAAGAAACGTATCTTGTGATTTTTCTCAAAAATGGATAGTTTTCGAGTTATAGTCGATTAAAATTCTGAAAAATGCGTAAATACGCATTTCAAGGCTTAAAAACTCATATTTAAATTAGTATTTTTGAGGTTGCCATGTACTTAAATTGTAGTTTGTGATTTTCAAGATTGTGAAGAGTTATTAGGTCTAACCTTAATTTAGACTGCCGCTTTTTAATTGTTAATTATGCATGTCCATCCGATTTTTTTGCCGGTGCGGCGCGCTCTATTTAAAAAATATCCTATTTTCCTTCTAAAGATATATTTTTAGATTCTTTGGAACATTCTAAATACAATGTGTTTTTTATTATTTTTCGAAAAAGTTAATAGCTTTAAAGTTATAATACTCTAGTAAAAAAGATTACACTACATGTAAATCAAAATGTAAATTCGTACAGGTTTGAAAAAATTTTATATCAAAGTTTAGGTGAGTACAAAAGATATTTTCAAGAAAGTATCCAAATCATATAAGTGGATCATTGTTTAAATAATTAAAAAGGGGTCATTTCTGCACAATATTTACTTTTTTAACTGCTGAGGTAATTTACATTTTCATGAAGGTTTTTAGGGTTTTTTTAAAGCTGAATGACAAATCTTTCACTTAAGACTTAGTAAATTAAATTTGAACCCCTATTTATTTATATAATTATATTATATAAAATTTAAAAATCAAATTTGCAAAAAAATAATTTTTGCGTTTTAAATAAGCACTATAAATAATTATATTTAATAAAAGAAGTTGCGCTATGTTACCTGTATTAAGCAAAAAAAAATTGTTAAAAAATAGTTAACAATTTATGAGATATTTAATTGGTTTATCAAATGTTACTATATTTTCAATTGAAAAAACGCGGTTGTTACCAAATGAATAGAAACCTGTTTAAAATCTTATTACTTTTATTGTGATGTATGTTTTCGATAAATGTATTGATAAATTCAAATTTCAATTTAACTCCCCTCTAAAATGACATTTGAAAATTGTTCTAATTAATTTATAACTTGTTTTTTTAATAACGTCGAACGGATTAAACAATTTGAAATGCTGTTCGGATAATCGGGTTCCTGGGATTTTTTCACTAATTAACAAGTTTTTTTTTGTCGTTTTTTCTTCTTTTTTTTCCAATCTCTGAGTTGTCGATTCTAGAACTCAAAATATTATCAAAATCACTTAAATAAAATATGGCTCCTTCTTGAGTTACAGGATGTTTTATTTAAAAATTTAAAAATTATTTTTGCTCAGTATTTTAAAACTATTTGACGTATCCTTGTCATACTTGGTAGAAAGTGTAGGTACTATACACCCTATGGAATTATGTTAAATATGTTAAATAATATATATTAAATGTGGAAAGCAAATGGTTGACCCTTCCCAAATTCTGTCACTGGCCAAATTGCCATTTTAGCGCAATTTTTAGATTCTTCAATACTCTCTATGTAAATAAGTTACTCTTCACTCTAACGATAAAGTCATTAGTTTTCGAGATATTTGAAGTTAAACATGTAACGGCACAGTTATTTTGACTAATATTTTGTGCCGCTTAATTTTTAATTTCAAATATGTCGAAAACTAATAGAGTATTCATTCTCAACGATAAAATTATTAGTTTTTGAGATATATGAAACTAAAAATTAAGCGGCACAATATATTAATCAAAATAACTAAATAGCTGTGCCGTTACATGTTTAACTTCAAATATCTCGAAAACTAATGACCTTAGCGTTACGAGTAAAGAGGATGTTATTTACATAGAGAGTATTGGAGAATCTAAAAATTGTGCTAAAAATTCAATTTCATCAGTGGCGTAGAATTTGGGAAGGGTCAACCATAGTTTTAAAATAAGGAGCAAAAATATTTTTTAAAATTTTTAAACAAAACACATTGTAACTCAATAAGGAGCCATATTTTATTTGAGCGATTTTGGTTATATCTTAATATTTTGAGGTCTAGAATCTACAACTCAGAGATTGGACATTCTTAATGAAACCCCCTCTATAAGCAAAACTATATCTTTTACTATAAGGAAAAAAAGAAAAAGAAAAAACGACAAAATTTTTTTTTAATTAGTGAAAAATTCCCAGGAACCCGATTATCGGAACAGCATTTCAAAATGTTTAATCATTGCGACATTATTAAAAAAAAACAAATTACAAAAAAATAGAACAATTTTCAAATGCCATTTTAGAGGGCAGTTAAATTGAAATTTGAATTTATCAATACATTTATCGAAAACATACATAAAAATAAATAAAAACATACAAAAAAGTAATGAGGTTTTACACAGATTTATATTCTTTTGGTAACAACTGCGTTTTTGCAATTGAAAATATAGTAACATTTAATAAACAAATTAAATATCTTATAAATTATTAAATATGTTTTAACCCAGGTTTTTTACCTACTACCATTCTAATACTGGTAACAGCGCAACTTCTCCTATTAAACAAAATAATTTATAGTGATAATTTAAAACGCAAATAATATTTTCGTGCAAATTTGATTTTTAAATTTTATATATAATTATTTAAATAAATAGGGGGCCAAATTTAATTTAGTAAGTCTTATGTAAAAGATTTATCCTTAAGCTTTGCAGAAAAAATCCTAAAGACCTTCGGTAACATGTAAATTACCTCAGCAGTTACAAAAGTAAATATTGTGCAAAAATGACCCCTTTTTAATTATTTAAACAATGATCCCCATTTGATTTGGATACTTTTTTGAAAATATCTTTTGTATTCACCTAAACTTTGATATAAAATTTATTGCAACCTGTACGGAATTACATTTTGATTTATTTTTATTTTATTAGGCTATAAGCGATTAAAATTCGAAAAATGGGAAAATAAACATTTTTGGATTTTAAATCGCTTATAACCTTAAAACTATTAACTTTTTCTAAAAATACCAAAAAGCATTTAAAATATTTTTCTAAAAATACCAAACCCGTATTTAGAATGTCCCAAATAATCTAAAAAATTTATTTTTCGGAGGAAAGTAGGAGATTTTTTTAAATAGACTGAGCCGCGCTGGCATAAAAATCGGATGGACACGCATAATTAACAATTAAATACCAACGGTGTAAATTGACGTTAGACCCGATCAGTCTACAGAATATTGAAACTGAATGTTTCAACTACAATTTAAGTACTTAATTAATAGCCTTAAAAATACTAATTTAAATATGAGTTTTTAAGCGTTGAAAATGCATATTTTCGCATTTTCAGATTTTATCGCCTAAAATCGCCTATAACTCGAAAACGATCAATTTTTGAGAAAAATTACAAGATACGTTTCTTATTTAGAATGACCCGAAAAACCTAAAAAAGTATTCTTTGGGACACAAAAGATGATCTTTTGTATTTGTTTAAAAAAATTGTTTAAACAATTTTTGTCCAAAAATTTCGCCCGGTACCCTTTAGATTTGTTTAAAGAGGACATTTTTGAATAGGAATCCACAAAGAAACCGAATCAGAAATTTTTTCAGACGGGAGCGGTCTCACCACATTGACTAAATTATATCTCTTTAATAAACCTCTGAAATTTATTACTAATACTAATAATAATTAGCGCGTTGAGTCTAGTAGGCCCATGGCTTGTCATCTACTTTCCACTTGTTCTGGGTCGACCTCTTCTCTGACGTCCTCCCATTGTACTTAAAAAAATGGATTTTTGGTGGTCTACCCTATGGCACTCTCTGTTTGTATTCTAGCCATCGTAGTCGTTGGTATCTTATTACTTCTATGCTCTTATTATCCTTCGCTCCCCATATAACTCTCTCAGATCTTCATTTATCCTTCTGATTCAAACCTTTTTCCTCTAAAATTTTTCCATAGTTTCTTTTGTACCCTTTCGTTTCCAAATCTGCAGAATTTCTTGTTTTTTATTTATGCCCATGGGAGGTCACGGGATACCTCCTTTGAAAGGTCTCCTAATTCCCTTTGGAAGGTTCCCAAAGAACGAGAATGCTTCAATACAGTGAAAATTAAAAAAAACATATAGTCCATATACTGAGGAACAATAAATACCAATATGCTCAACTAATAGTGAAAGGAAAGTTCGAGGGAAAGAGAAGACTAGGATGGAAAGACTATCGTGGCTAAAAAACATCGGGCAATGGATAGAGCTAAATTTTGAACACAGACAAAATTTGCAATAATTGTAGTAGGCAACCTCAACTAAGGAGAGGGCACTTTAAGAAGAAGTCAGATATATAAAGGCCAATAGACTAAGATGGGAGGGCATACGATACGCAGTAACGACAATGGCCTTATAAACACAGTGTGTTTGGAAATACCAGATGGAGAAGGTCTATAGGACGGCCTAGAAAAAGGTGGAAAGCATAGTAGCGCAGGACCGACAAATATGGAGGCAATAGTAAACGCAGCAAAGTCTTACGAAAAGCTGTAACACCACTGATGATTATGATGATGATGATGATGATGATGAATTATTTTAATATTTATGTCCACAGGGTTAACCAAAATTATGTAGTGCCTTAAGTAAAATGGAACTACAATACATAATGATTCATTAAACTAAATTACGTTAGGAAATAATTTGCTACACATATTTCTCATTGCATCATTGCTGAAGGTCGTCAATTTCAATATTTCTTATAATTTTAGTAAAATATATTATAATAATAGTCCATTAAAATGTTACATTTTTTTATTCCGTACCTTGAATTTGTTAGAGGAGTCAATTTAATTTTCTTAATGTGTAGAAGGGATCAGCAGAAGCTTAAGTTCAAGTTTTTGGGGTCGCCACCTTTGTCCCCCGGCCTCCATCTTGGAAAAGCTGCGCAAAAGGGTTTCGCGCTATATCTCCTAAACTACCAACCCCACAGAAAATCTAATAAACATAAAATGTAGCAAATTAAATTTTTTACAATTTTATATCTATTACTTTGTATTGTCAAGTGACCAACAAAAAAGATATAAACAAAAATAAGAGAAAATTTTGTAAGAAGTTTCCTTTTGGAGGTTATAACTTTTGTTCAGTTTATTTCAGAATAAAATGACACAATAGCGATTTTGTAGAGGATTTTTCAATTAACAATTTCCACTAAAAGTTATTTAATTTTATTTATTTATCTAGTACTAGGTATTACAGTGCTCCAAACTTGACCAGATTCTCGAATGCTCATAGGGATACAATAAAAACAAAACGTTAGGCTTACTTTTTATCTATATATTTTTTTATTCATACAATTTATTATGATTTTAACATTCCTATGTTATTTTTGACATAACATATTAATTTATTTTTGACCTTTCTCCCCACTTAGTCCTGTCGCCAGGGGGGGTACAACGGCCTTCTTAATTCAGATGGACTTACCCAAGTTTTTTTTATGTATTTTAGCCCGTAGAACACGAATTTTTTGGGTAACAGTTGATCCGGATGTCGATAAGTTTGTTATAAACAAAGAACTTGAGGAATTACATAACAGCGATTTCTCGAAAAACAAAACATTTTTTTGTATTTTTTGGGTCATTCTAACCAAAAAATGTTCCTTCAAGTTTTTTCGTAGGATGCATAGTTTTCGAGATAAACGCGGTTGAACTTTCAAAAAATCGAAAAATTGCAATTTTTGAACCCGAATAACCTTTGAATAAAAAATAAAATATCAATTCTGCTTACCGCCTTTAAAAGTTTGAGTCAAATTATATCTGTTTTGAATATTTGCATTGATAAAAATTTATTTTATGATTGTTAAAAAAAGCTATAAACACATAGTGTTTTCCGTGCCTAATACATGCCTTTTAATGCATGCTACATAGAAATAGCCCCGCTTGCACTTCTACCTCTGCTACCTACTCGTTCGATTTTAAATGAGAAATCATTGAAAACATCACTCAAGCACTAGCTGTTTATAGCTTTGTTTAACAATAAAATAATAAATATTTAGCAATACAAATAATTAAAGCCGATAAAATTTGACTTGAACTTTCAAATGCGGTAAGCAGAATTGCTATTTTATTTTTTAATCAAAAGTTATTCGGGTTCAAAAATTGCAATTTTTCGATTTTTTGAAAGTTCAACCGCGTTTATCTCGAAAACTATGCATCCTACGAAAAAATTTGTAGGAACACTTTTTGGTTAGAATGGCCCAAAAAATACAAAAACATGTTTTGTTTTGCGAGAAATCGCTGTTATGTAATTCCTCAACTTCTTTGTTTATAATAATCTTATCGGCATCCGGATCAACTGTTACCCAAAAAATTCGTGTTCTACGGGTCAAAATACATAAAAAAAACTTGGGTAAGTCCATCTGAATACAGGAGGCTGTTGTACCCCCCCTGGCGACAGGACTAACTATAAAACTTAGAACCCTAAGCATATATAGAAAAGGCTCAAGAATTTGTTTGAGGACAAATTCGCCGGTCCAGAAGAAGAATGGTGCAACCGCCAAATGCAAAATTATTTAAAAGAGCAAAAACGATTTTTAAATATTTAAAATAGGGACTAAATAAAGAGTAATCGTCCAGGAGTTTCGGTATGGCGTTTGTTTTTTGACATCGATGGCTTTTATTTTCATCGATATTGGTTCGAATTACATTATCTTAATTTAATCACCCCATTTTCAACCCTATCTACAGTTGCGTCATTATGCATCTGAAACAAGGTCTAACATAGCGTGTATTTACCTACCCTATAGTGGCTCAGCACATTTTTACAGTTCGGTCGTTTTTGTATCATTTGTAGGTACATAGTATTTTAGAAGTTAATTGCGTAATAAACAGGAATTGACAAAATTTGCAGTTACGTCATTCTTCTTCCGTAGCAAGTCGCCTACTTTTATTATTATAATTTATCCTAGGAGGCACAGCAGTCGGTTCCCCTCTACTTAACTTATTCTTACAGTTGTGCTACCTATTTGGCCAAGTGCAGTACCTAGTATTAAAAATTGAGAAAAGTATTTTGAGTTTTATAGATATTACTATTGAGAGTCTTGTGGGAAAAATTTATATTTGTGTGATTAGATAAGCATTTTGGGTTTTTTTTGCGAGCATTATAAGTGGTGGTTCTTTTATTTGTAAGAAACCTCTGAAGAAAATTATTTGTCACTGGGAAAGTCAAGCCATCTTTTCTCACTGTTGTCGGCGAACGTTTGTCGTCTGGCGATATGGCGGAAATAAAGACGAATCTATGGATACCCTGAGATACAAACGATTCGCTGAAACAATGACAAAAAATGCATTTAATCTCTTCTCACTTCCTTCAACACAAGATGCAGCCCGTTTCAACAGACTCCGACTGTATCACCAGATTCAGTCATGGCTCGGTAAACATTGTGATTCAGAAGATTGGGACTGGAAAAAGCATGGCCAATTTTGGATACCAATCCCAACTTCCAAGCCTCCAGTACCCCCGAGCTTATTAAATTCATCTTTTGCAGATGCAGTGGAAACTGGAAGTGCATGTGGTTGCCAAAAAGCAGGCCTCAAATGTTTAGCAGTGTGCCTCCATTATGGTGGTGAAAGTTGCAGCAATATCGTAGACATATCAACAATAATTATTGAAGAAAATGAATTGGAAGATTAATTACCGACATTGACGCCAACTCTAACTCTCATTATACTACAAACATTCACCTCGTATACTTATTCAGATCCTGACTTGCAGCCTGGAACATCGAGAAAAAAAAATGAAAAAATAATAACTATGATAGATCTTTTTCAACATATAATAATAAATAATATTATTTTGTCTAGAAATTGTCCGTGGATTAGGCCTATTGGGGATACCACACAAAAAACGCCCCTCCAGACTCTACCTCCTAGGTGGCGGGGAAAAGAGTCAGAAATAGCTTAATAATAGCATAGGAATGTTAAAATCATAATAAATAAATATACAGGGTGAGTCATCACCAACGGGACGGAAGATTACAGCGAAATGGTAAAAGATTTGAAAAAAAATTTAAATTAGTAGTTTGTAAGTTGATAAAAGCTACATTTACAAATTATTTTGAAATATACAGGGTGTCCCAATAAATGGCGGCGTACCAAAGTTATATTTTTTCTTATGGAACACCCTGTATTTTATTGCATTTTTTAATTGTCCGCAAAAAATAAGGTATAGTTCCATAAGGCTTCCCTATACCTATGTACAGAGTGTTTTGAGTTATGCTGACTTTTCTTAAAATGTAAAGTTTTAAAAGAAGGCTTATTCTCAAGTTATTTAAGAAATTATAAAAATATTACTTTTACATCTAAATAGCTGGATATTGGCTGAATGTATTCCATGATTAATTATTACACATTTGTCTACAGTGTGTTCAAAATTTACAGTCTCGTTATTGAAGTATTCAATGTGTCATATGATGCTTATTTTAAATGGAACACCATGTACATTAATTAATAATTATACAAAAAAAATTACCTCTTTCGAATGGTATATGGATGTGCTATACCTAGGTGTCATAGTTTTTGCGTAATTTACAATTATTTAAATTCTTAACCTGTAAATCGATTTTAAAAAAAAAGATGAAGTTAATTAATGTCACTGTATGACATTGTCATTTTATGACAATACGGTCTGGTAATTATCTTATAATTAATGCATCCCGTGATTGATTATTACACATTTATTTACAGGGTGTTCAAAATTTACAGTGACAGAACACCATGGATATTAACCACTTATGTACATAATACATGTTCAAAATGTTTATATAACAAGCGATTTTAAATGATTTGTTTACATTATTTAACATAGCTGGTGTTATTTATAGACGTAAAATCGTCCGAAATTCTTAATTTCATAAAAATCCCATCTGAAGTAGTAGGGTAGGAAGTGTAGCATTTACAATATTTTTAATATAACCCCATTTAAAAGAAATCATCTTCGTCAATCCTGGTGACCTAGGTGGCCAAATATATGGACCGAATCTATCTATTCATTTATTTCTAAATTTTATGTTGAGGTTGTTCTTAACATCACGTCAAAAATAAGCAGGAGCTCCGTCCAATTGGAGCCACATATTTGTTCGCACGCTAAGTGGAAGGTATTAAGAAGGATCCAAAAACTTGTTTTAAGAAATTTAAAAAAGTTGCTCCATTCAGATTTTCGTCAACAAAATATGGGTCGATAACGTACTCGCTCAGAATATTGCCACAAACATTAACACTTCATCGGTGTTGGCGAACAACAGTAAAATGTTTGTTTCCTGTATCAAAATAAAGTGAAAGCTATGTCTATTAACTAGACGATTATTATGAAAAGTAGGTAAATTCGTCTGTACACATTCTAAAAATAATTAGGATCTTCTGCAAATTCTAAAGTCTATAAATGAAAAGTTAAACGTTCCTGTTCTGTCTAATGCTGTTGTAGTTGAGTTTTATACTGATGATAGTGGTTTTTCTTATTTATTCTACATACACTTGTTTGACTGATTTCCAATCGACCCGAAATTTTTCTCGTACTAGTATTTGGGTTTTCTGTAACAGAAAGCAGGACATCAAGTTCGTTGAGGTCATCAAAAATAAATGATTTATTTTTATTTAACTTTTCGTACCTATCCAGTAGCACAGAATCTATCGAGAAATCTCTCAAAAACGTCCTTTTTGGGTGTCTTCTATCAGGATACTTTTAAGCGTAAACTTTAGAGGCTGAGACAATTTTAAAAATATTCCCCAATGCAAAGTAGCATGACTACTCTTTCATAGATAGCGTGATTATTCATTTTTAGAAACAATTAAATTTGAATGTAATTGGCTCTGCCAAAGTAATTTTTAAGTAAAAAAAATTGAATTTCATACAAGGATGTTTATAATTTTGATAATTACCAGACCGTACTCTCATAAACTGACAATGTCATACAATGACATTAATTAACTACATCTTTTGTTTTAAAATCGATTTTCAGATTAAGAATTTAAATAATTGTAAATTACGCAAAAACTATGAAACCTAGCTATAGGACATCCATATACCATTCAAAAGAGGTAAATTGGTTTAGTAAAATTATGTATTAATATACATGGTGTTCTATTTAAAATAAGCATCATATGACACATTGAAAAGGCCAATAATAAAACTATAAATTTTGAACACCCTGTAGACAAATGTGTAATAGTTAATCATGGAAAACATTCAACCAATATCCAACTATTTAGATGTAAAAGTAATGTTTTGGTAATTTCTTAACTTGATAACTTGATAATAAGCCTTCTTTTAAAACTTTACATTTTAAGAAAAGTCAACATAACTCAGAACACTCTGTACATAGGTATAGGGAAGCCTTATGAAACTATACCTTATTTTTTGCGTATAATTAAAAAATGCAATAAAATAAAGGTTGTTTCATAAGAAAAAATATAACTTTGATACGTCGCCATTTATTGACACACCCTGTATATTTCAAAATAATTTTTAAATGTAGCTATAATGAACTTACAAACTATTCAATTTAAATTTTTCTCAAATCTTTTACCATTTCGCTGTAATCTTCCGTCCCGTTAGTGGTGACTCACCCTGTATAGATGGAAAAGTAAGCCTAAGGTTTTGTTTTTATTGTATTCCTATGAGAATTCGAGAATCTGGTTAAGTTTGGAGAGCGGTAAAACCTAGATAAATACATAAAATTAAACAACTTTTAGTGGAAATTGTTCGCTGAAAAATCCTTTACAAAATCGCTTTGATATTATTTTATTGTAAAATGAATGGAACAAAAGTTATAACCTCCAAAAGGAAATTTCTTACAAAATTTTTTCTTATTTTTGTTTATAACTTTTTTGTTGGTCACTTGACGATAAAAAGTAATAGACATAAAATTGTACACAATTAATTTGCTATATTTTATGTCTAATTAAATTTTCTGTAGAGCTGCTAGTTTAGGAGATAGAGCGAGAAACGCTTTTGCTCAACTTTTCCAAGATGGAGGCCGGGGGACATGGGTGGCGATCCCAAAAACTTGAACTTAAGCTTCTACTGAACCCCTCTACACATTAAAAAAATAAAATTGACTCCTCTAAGAAATGCAACTCTAAATGTAACATTTCAATGGACTATAAACATTTTTTATCATAAGTTAATTGCAATAATAAACCAACAGTTTTGGGAATAGGGTAAGTGCACCAGTAATGGACATACCGCTAGTAATGGTCACCTTAAGCCAATTAACGTCATTATATTCATTTCTTATTACATTTTACCGCACATTTTTACATTCCTCTGTTGATTATACTATCCATAATACAAGGACGAACTCTGCGCCATCTGACAATGGTTTTTGACTAACTGTCATGCGTAAAACTTTGGCGCGCCAAAAATCAGTTTGTTTTGATCTATCAGACAAGTTGTGTAGTCGTTGGGTTGAAATTAGTGCCGTGAACGTATTATTGAAATTTATATCTTTATTTTGTGTTGTTACACATTTAAAGGGTAAGTACTTTGTATTTTTTATTCATATTTACTAAAAACATTATTATGAAAGTTTTTGATCATGGGTGACCATTACTGAATGAAAATTCTGTTAGAAATTTAGAAATGGTCACCACGGGTGTCCATTTCTAAAATACAATGATCTATTAATGGTCACCAATATATTCGATCCATTTAGCGCTTTAAAAATTATGTGTTATTTTTTTATTTATGTTTGTTTGCTTAATACATCATTGTGGAGGTTTTTGATTATGGGTGGCCATCGTTAAAATACAATCATTTATTAATGGTCTCTTTATCCATTTCGAATTTAGAGCTTTAAAGAATTTAAAGTAACCTGTAATTTCTTATTATTATAGACATGGATACCCAGGGAGGAAAGAAAAGGCCTTTTTTAAATGGACGGAAGATAAAATGAGCCTTGCTATAGACGCAGTAAAAAATGAAGGCATGTCCAAAAAATGTGCAGCTAAAGAATTTTGTGTTCCTAGAACAACCTTAAAGCGTAGACTTGAAAACAATTGTCTTAAACGAAAAATAGGTCCTAAAACTATTCTTTCAGAAGGCGAAGAGAAATTATTAGCTAATGGATCTTGTCTATGGGCAGAAAGGGCTTTCCTGTTAATGCAACAAATCTACTCTCCACGGTGCATAAAATTATGAAAGAAACTGGGAGGTCGACTGTTTTTAAAGATGGGATGCCCGGGAAAACTTGGTTCGCTGCTTTTCTTCGAAGACATCCTGAGATAAAAAAACGAAGAGCAGAGTCTATTACAAAATCAAGAGCTGCCGTCTCTAAAGCTGATATAGAAAAATGGTTTAATGGAATTGAAAATTATTTAAAAGAAGAAGGTATGATTGACATACTAAAATACCCAAATAGGATATACAATGCAGACGAAACCGGGTTTAGCCTTGATCCTAAATCTGGTATTGTCCTTGGGCCGGCGAAATTGGAAGAAGACTTTTATGAAAGAAAATCTAATGCAGAAAAAGAGCAAATAACTGTTATGGCCTGTTTTTCAGCCGATGGTATCACAGTTCCACCAATGGTCATATATCCGTACAAAAAAATACCAAAGGATATAGTTAATTCTGCACCACCAGAATGGGCAGTGGGACGATCAGACTCCGGATGGATGAACTCGGAAGTATTTTATGAGTATATCGGCAACCACTTTTTGCCCTATCTCAAAGAAAAAAATATACCACAACCTGTTTTGTTTTTCGTGGATGGACATAGGTCCCATCTAACTAAACAAGTCAGCGAATTATGTGAAGCAAGTGGTATCATCCTGGTTGCTCTTTTCCCCAACGCCACTCATATTCTCCAACCAGCCGATGTTTCAATTTTTAAACCTTTAAAAACTGGTTGGCAGACAATAGTAAGAACATGTAAATTTGAAAACTTTCCGAAGGATGTAACAAAGTATACATTTGCAACCATTCTAAGTACGGTTTTTAAAAAATATGCAACGGAAAGTACAATACGCAACGGTTTTAGAAAATGTGGACTGTTTCCTTTTGAAAAAAGCAATGTTGATTACACCAAATGTGTTTCCACTCGGCAAGTTGTAGATCCTACAAATCTATCAGATATTAAAAACACAATTATTACAAAAGGGAATATATTATCCGAACTTGAGAAAAAAATACCACCACTTGAATTGAATCATTTCAGAACAAATTTCGACAATAAAGATGACTGGAAGGGAGACTTACAATTTAAGAAACTTTATGAGGTTTGGGCAGAATTTAAAAATGAAGCTTTATTAGTAACAAATAAACATAAACATGTCACTGGGTAGGATGACTCTAACTTAATGGAAGGAAATGAAGAAATGTCAATATCGTTTTCAGTTCCAACAGCGTCAACTTCAACTACAAACGGTAAGCAGAGAGAAGAGAGTGTAATTCTTCCAAATGAAGAACAGTCACAGAACGGGAACAGCACTATTTTACAAGATAAAAGTACTACTTCACTAAATGTTTCAGAGTCATTTCTTTCACCGGATAAATTAGAAAACGTTGCGCTGTATAAGGACAAAGAAGACCAAGGATATGTGGTTAGCACTCCTTTCAAAAAATGTCTCATTTTTCCTAAGACTCCTGAAAAAGAACCACCCAAAAGAAAACGAAAAATATTTCCAGCAGTTGTATCCACTATACTTTACAGGGCCCATTATGATAATATAACGTCTAAAAGTGGCCCTTCAAAACAATCACAAATTAAAATAAAAAAGCCTGCAGTAAAGAGAAAAGTAATAAGCGAATCTGAATCTTCTGCCGATGATGTTCCTTACTGTGATGAAGATCTAGATGCGAGTGATGTTGAAAATTATACGATCAAGAATATTCATGATGGAGATTTTGTTATTATCAAATACAATGGAAATCTTTATCCAGGTAACATTCTATAACTATAATATATTTGTTGTTTCCGTCTCCTAACAGAATTATGTTTTAATGATCAAAATTTTTCTTTGTTCTAGGAAAAGTGATAAAAGCTAACCAGGAAGGAGCAGAAGTTTCGTCAATGGAAAAAGCAGGCTATGACTGGAAATGGCCAGAAAAAGAAGATGTATTATTTTATTTTTATGAGGACATTAAAAAGATTATAAGGGAACCATTAGTTAAAGGCAAACGGGGTTATTACTCAGTACCAGAACTATCTAGTTTTCTTTAAAGTGCGTTATACAATTTTTAAGTGAAACATTTTTTTGTAGGACATCACGGGCGTAGCCAGGTTTTAGTTTCGGGAGGGGTTTAAGAAAATAAAACGACAAAAAGTACATAAAATAACCCTTATATTCATAAGAAAAATTTTATAAATCTTAATATTTAACTTTAAGGGGGGGGGGTTGAAACCCGAACCCCCCCCCCCCCGGCTACGCCCATGGGACATAAGTTTACATTTTGCTATGTTTCTTTGAATGGTTGTTAAAAATTTCAGCAATGTAACGCAGTGAAAAGCTTATATAAAAATATATTTGATAAAGTGTCCATTACTAAATTATCGAGAGTCCATCACTAGAGTTTTTGTGACCATTACTGGCGATTTTGGCATTTGTGTAGCAAAAAATATTTTTTTGGAAAAACAATTTTTTTTTAGTTATTTACTTGGATGTATATGAAAGTATATACCTTTCTTAGTATCCTAGCACAGTAAAAAAAATTGTAAGTCAAATACTTCATTAGAACGAATAAAAATAGTACAAAATTTTCTCTTGGGTGTCCATTACTAGTGCACTTACCCTACTGTAGAAATAAATATTCAAATAATTGCAACGCTGCAAATATGATTAGGATACTTTCAAATGAGGTACTCCGTGACCTTGGTTTGTATTTAAAAAATCATCGATTATGTCATTACGCCAACACTGATGCAGGAGCGTCATTTGAAATTTTGTTTTGGGGGGGGGGGGACAAGCACTATTATATACAATACATTATATATGATGTTATGATGAATATTGATGTATTTTCTGTAAATTTCAGTCATTTTCAGGGCCAGGGGGGCAAATGCCCCCCCTCTGGACGCCCCTGCACTGATGAGATAATGTTCAACCCAACGTATAAGCAATTGATGGTCATTCAAAAATTAACTTTGACGTGTTTTAAGATTTTTTAAAAGTCTGTTTCTGAAATAATTAACTTATTCCATACGTTTGCGAAATACTGTATATTAGCAGCTCTACGTAATTTTTAGATCGTTTTGGAAGGAATAGTGAAACATCCATATGCCATCGCTGTGTTTGAAAACAAACTTTATTGGTCAGATTGGGACTCTCATACCATTCAAACTTGTGATAAGTTTAATGGTAAAAATCATCGTACACTCGTGGAAGAACATAAAAATTTAATCTATGGAATCAGTATTTTTCACTATGCTCTCAAAAAGCGTCTAGTGAATCCTTGTGAGCACGCTTCCTGTAGTGACATTTGTTTATTGAAGGCTCAATCATATGCTTGTGCGTGCCCAGAGAATAAAGTTTTGGATACGGATGGTCATACGTGCAAAGGTATGTATTCTTTTTATTTTTATAATATAAATGGTCATGAATTGAATATTGAAACGTGGTATATTTATTGTGAAAAGTAATAAAGTGATAGACTAGGCATTACTTAGGGGTTGCAATCCAGCAGCATTTTCAGTCCAGCTGGATTTTTGCAAGATTGGCCTGAATCCAGCTGGATCTAGCGCCCATCCAGCAAAATGTGGAATCAAAATAAAAACACGATATTAATGTTTGTTTTTGTGTTCATTTATTATTTTTTTAAGATTTTTAGTACAAACTAATAAAATAAAAACTCAAAATAATAGTTATTTATGTAGCAAGTCAGTAACGTGACTTTTTATCGAACGAGTCTGACATTATGAGAAGAGCGAGCGTAGCGAGCGAGGCGAGTAACAGACGAGTGGTGCTGACGTGGTGCATACAAAATTTTATCGCCAACATATATTTTTTTAATTTAATATCGTCCGAACCACTGGGGTTATAAACGACAACAATGGAAAATACATATTAAAAATAAAAAAAAGATTATAATATTAAGTAAATATGGTTCGTGCGCTATAACTTTTCCCATGCGTCACGATTCATTTTCAAACAAATTAAGTAAAAACATAAAGTGAAACGAACGTCAATGAGTATATTCTTGTCCTCATGATCATTTTTCAGTGCGTCACAGTTTTTCGATTTCTCTCTAATGCATTAAGTGAGATGAGACGGAAAAAGCGGTAGCTCCGTGATTAAACACAAAAATAATGCAGCATTACAATGGTTATATACATAAGATGTCTATTCCTAACCTACGTTTTATTCGTTGATATTTTAGAATGCGCGTTTTTTCTAGCCAATCAAATACACGTATTACGAACATTTGACGAAAACTTCGTCCATTTTGGCCATTTTTTAGAAGTGTCAAAGAGTCAAGTGACGGTTATTATTCAGGTCAGCATTTTGTATACCTGTCATTTTAAAATTTCGAATTCGACTTCCCTTCTGTTTCACAGCGTTTTTGTGCATTATTTTGTGTTTTGGTTTAGAATTTAGTTCGTTAAAAGTTGGTTTTGTATTTTGGTTTAGAATTTAGTTCGTTAGAATAAATATATTCTAATACTCCAGGTCATTATGCAAGAAAAAGATCCATAGTAAGGAGACGTAACTCATGGCTGAAGAACCTTAGGAACTGGTTTGGATGTAATAACAATGAATTATTTAGAGCCGCGGTTTCAGAAATAAAGATAGCTCTGATGATTGCCAACTTTTGAAGCGGAGACAGCACCTAGAGAAGAAGATAAAAACACAGTTTATGGATAGTTTTGTGTCATTTTTTAATGTTTCCATATTTATAAATTTAATTAACAATATTGTTTACTTTTTAATTTTATTCCCCTTTATAAAAAATACCTACATGTTAACATATTGTGTAAAAATCAAATCTACTAAATTACTAATTAGTCTAATTCCACAAGCTTTTCACCTATGGCTAAGTACGATTCTTGCATCTGTCAGATTCGTAAATAATTACATGAAATAAGTCTCGACACACCCAATACAGTATATGACGTCATAATTAATGACGCACTGAAAATGATCATAAGAACAAGAATATACATTTTGTATACTGTTTACTATATACTACACACATCGGCGTACGTTTCACTTTATGTTTTGACTTAATTTGGTTGAAAATGAATCGTGACGCATGGGAAAAGTTATAGCGGAAGAACAATACAGTTGAGTCCGGGAATCTTTACCCGTGCGTCATCATTTAAAGCATACGGAATAAGTCGATAATAAGTCGGAAATTGAAATTTACTAAACGCAACAGCAAGTCACTTACTGTCACTTGCTGTTGCGTTTAGTAAATTTCAATTTCCGACGTATTATCGACTTATTTCGTATGCTTTAAATGATGACGCACGGGTAAAGATTCGCGGACTCAACTGTACATAATGTAGGTACTAACAGAAAGTATACCTGAAAAATTTGTGATAAAATTAAATGTCTTTTATTCCTATTTCCGGTAAAAGTTGTATTATGATATTGTTTATATTTGTATTGTCTCTAAGAAGCTCAGATATGTCATTGGGAAGGTTGAATTTACTTCTCGTTTGCCAATCTGTTAAGATATGTTTTATTGATATAAAATAATATTTGACAACATAATTTGATATTTGTTTTAACACTTACTTACAATTTACAATTTAAGAACTTTTCAAATTTTAGACGTCATAATAAATAATTTCATGACAGTGATGACAGATAACTTGCAAGATCGCCGGTTTCGATTTTTAATCGATAATTATCAATATTGAATAATTACTAAATCGGTAAAGTTTTAATTTATTTTATATGAATATAATTGCAAAATACTACAAAATTTCAATTTTTGACATAAATTTAATAAATAATATAGCAAATTGCGTACAATATTTTTAATAATTAAAGCAAATAAATTTAAAGTCCACTCAAATACTCGCTATTCGATTACTGCCATCCACCACTTACATTCAATCTCGGTTAATTTGATTAATCGCGGCAGGTAAAGTAAAATTCTTCTTTCAGTACAATAAAGTGTTACTTTACTGCCGCAAATGAGGGCAAATGAGTACAATAATGAATGACTTTAGTGACGGTTGGCAATAAAAATTATTATAGGTGTATATAGTACATTCTTTCACGGTTTTTGCTCTAAATTTTAAAGAACACCTTGGATTGACATGAAATTTGGCATACGCATAGCTTACATGTCAAAGAAAAAAAATGATATTGTGCCGATGTGTGCTTTTGCCCTGGGGGTGACTTTCACCCCTCTTGGGGGTGAAAAAATATATGTCCAAAATAAGTCCAGAAATGGATAAACTGACTAATTTTAAGTAAATTTTGTTCTATAGAGCCTTTTCACCATGTCAACACTTTTCGAGTTATTTGCGAGTGAATATGTTCATTTTTTAACAAAATAACTACATTTTTAGACGGTTTTTCGTAAATAACTCAAAAAGTAAGTATTTAGTCGAAAAAAACGTTCTTAACAAAAATATAGCCTGTAAAAAAGTAAAAAAATGGTGTACGCGTGAGGTCTCTGGACCTCGTAGAACCAGAGTTATAGCCAATGAAAAATAAGTGCATATTCGCCAAATTTCAAATAGAAAATTTCGGGATCTAGGACGTTTCATCGCCGCCAGTTCATCGCCGCCAGTTCATCGCCGCCGTTTCGATGCCGCCAGTTCATCGCCGGCCGATTCATCGCCGGCCGATTCATCGCTGGCCGTTTCATCGCCAGTCAGTTAATAATAAAAATGCAAATTATTTAAATAAAAATTATGAAGTAGATACACTACTGGTGTATTGAACACTACATAAATTTGAACATAATATAACATATTTCTACAAAGGTCATTTAACACAACAAATTTAGTACTATCTAGTATAAAATTTAGGGGAAGTAGAACAGTAAATATAATAATATTTTTTATCTTTTTAATTGTCATAAGTTTTGAACTGAATTTAAGCGTCGTGTCGTGTCATCTGCCATAATACAAAATCAACTGACTAACTGGCGATGACACGGCCGGCGATGAAACGGACGGCGATGAATTGGACTGGCGATGAACCGGCGGCATCGAAACGGCGGTGATGAAGATTAAGCACTTTTTGGGGAAAATCAATTCTAACTTTTTTAAAGTGTTTAAGAATGGCTTTATTTCTGTTTTTATAAAAAGTTTCTAGCATCAAATTTAAGCAAGTTACGCTCAAAATAAAGTTGGTCCCTTTTGTTTTGGCAAAAAAAAAATCGGGAAAACTACCCCCTAATTAGCAACTTAAATGAAATTAATCATTACCGCTCGACAAATTATTTTACTTATGTTGTGTTTATATGATCTGTAAGTTTCATCGATTCAAAGTGCTTATTTTTGAAAAAATTTGGTTTTAAAGTAAAATTTTTAAATTTTGATTTTGTAAAATATGTTTTTTTTTTAAAATAACTGAAAAATTGTTCGAGATACCAAAAATCTCTAAAAACCAAAAAAAAGTCAGCATTGCTTTTCTGAATATCCTGTATTTTTTGTTTTTCTGTAAGACAAAAATTGATTAATATTTGGTGTTTCTAAATTTGCATACATTCGTGATCAGTGACTCGTTCAACCCCTTTTAACTACAGCCCTTTCAAAAATAAGGACTTTGAACCGATGAAACCTACAGATCATATAAACAATACATACACGAGTCAAAAAACTTGTGAAGTTGTAACTATTAAGTTCATTTGAGATACTAATTAGGAGGTGATTTTCCCGATTTTTTTAGCAAAAAAAAGGACTAGCTTTATTTTGAGCGTAACTTGTTTACTTTTGACGCTAGAAATTTTGTTTATAAAACAAAAATGAAGCTTTAAGTAAGTTGTAATGAGTTTTCCCCGAAATGTGCTTCATTTTTCGTTATTTCACGTTAAAGTATTCCATTTGGAATTTGACGAATATGAACCTATTTTTCATTAGATATAACTCTGCTTCTACTAGGTATAGAGACGTGGTATATATACTATTTTTTTAAATTTTTTACAGGTTATATTTTTGCTGAGAATGTTTTTTTTCGACAAAATACTTACTTTTTGAGTTATTTGCGCAAAACCGTCTAAAAGCGTGGTTATTTTGTTGAAAAAATGAACATATTCACTGGCAAATAACTCGAAAAGTATTGACTTAATGAAAAAACTCTATAGAACAAAAGTTACTTAAAATTAGTCAGTTTATCCATTTCCGGACTTAGGTACTTTGGACGTATATTTTTTCACCTCCAAGAGGGGGTTAAAACCACCCCCAGGACAAAAGCACAGATCGGCACAATATCACTTTTTTTCTTTGACTTGTTAGCTATGTGTGTGCCAAATTTCATGTCAATCCAAGCGGTTCTTTAAAATGTAGAGGTTTTGCAATATTTTACCGTTAAAGAACGTACTAATATAATCAAATAAGAATCTCAATCTTGCTTCTCTTTAACTTAAGAGGATCGGTGCGTATTTTCGACTGCAATGCTATTCAAATGGAGATTCATTTTTTTCGAGTCCTGAGATAACTAATAAGTATTTTTCAAAAATTTAAACGCAGAATAAAAGATTACGTTATTAGCGAGGGCCGAAAGTCCCTGAGAACTTCTATAATGTTTATTTTAATAAGTTACAGGGGTGAAAAACTAAGAGAAAATGTAGTGTGATTTTTAATTTCAAATATCTCATTCGAAAGAAACTTCTTATATATTCTAAGGGACTTTCAGCCCTCGATAATAATTTAGTCTTTCATTTTGTGTTTAAATTTTTTAAAAATATTTATTGGTTTTTTCAGGATTCAAAAAAAATGGACACCTGTCCGTGGAAATCGAACATTCGCTATCTTTGTCATACAACGCACTCATTCGAATATAATGTTATGACAAGACTCAAGACAGTGACAAGTAGAGATGTGTCAGACCCGCTATTTTGATATAGCAGTTCATTCTGCTACTGCTTTTTAACGCTTTTACGATGAAAATTTTTTGCTCAATTAGAAATCCAATGAAATCAATTAATTTGTGGTCATCTGATTGAATACAACCAATAAAACCAACATTATACTGAAAACAGATCCCATGGGCTGTTTTCACTCAATCATGTAGCTATGGATACCTACATTTCGTTTCATTTCGATTTTGACATTTCAAATATTCGATATTTTCACCATTTGGTTGTAATACTGATGAGAATATTAATGAAATTATCGAATCAAATATACCAAAGAATACTGTTTACAGTAAAAAATTTGTATGGAAAGCGTTTATGGACTTTTGCAATGACAGAAAATATGAATTAGATGGAAATCGGACGGTGGAAAAATTGGCGTCGATTTTAAAGGATTGGGCTGATTTAAAATATTATAATATAATCACTCCAACAGATCGACCGCGGTCAGTTGGTTGGCCAAAAGTGGTGTTCAAGAGCAAGAGCTTATAAAAATTACGGGGCATAACAATCCCAACTCAATAAAACCGTACTTGAACATTGACGAAGAACATCATAATAAAATTATTAACAGCATGCGTAGTGGAAATACATCTTCATCAGTTATAGAAACTAGCATGTCTGGATCTTCATTAAATTTTTCTAATTGTTCCTCTGTTAATTGCACATTTAAATAAATTGTTTCTGCTCTGTATTTTTTTTCATAACCAGCAAAAAATTTTCTATCCGAATAACCCTCGAACATTGATAAATGCTCAAAAATTTTTTAACAACTTTCTCAAGCTTGTTGCTTACAGGCAACAGACCTCCGCCTACGGCGTCGGTCTGTTTCCAAGCAACAAGCTTTCGAAATCTGTTATAAAATTTTTTCGAACAATTATCAATGTCCTTGGGTTATTACTACTGATAATAAAATCAATCAAAGAGTTGTTTATTAAATAGTATTGATAGTGTATTTGAAAAATAATAATTGATTTAAGGCGTACAATTAATAAAAATTTATTTATTGTTTATATATTATTTATGGAAAATCCAGGTATTTCAAGTCATTAAAGTTCGAATAAAAGTATTATTTTATAAGAGTTTGTTCCGATAACCGTAAATAGGTACGAGTTTAGCTATAAAGTAAAGTGCCCATGGTGGCATACAATGTAGTAAATGCTAATGCTTTAAGTACGTACTACATTTTTGAAGATTTCACTGCACTTAAAAAGCATTTGCTTTTCTCCGTAGTATTTGCTACTATTTACCAGCCTACATAGAAGAATGTACTACGCTTTTGAAGTATGTGCTTGTTTAGTAGTATTTTGCTTCAGTTTAAGGGAAGTTGGTGGGTGGACGTCTTCGGCGTAGGTATTGTTTTGTTACAATATGACAGCACTTATGAATGTGTGTCATAGAAAAATTTACAAACTAAGAAGGAGATTCTTAATTTTTGGGTCATTCTTTTATCAAATAAAATTTAATAATTGTGAAGAAGATTAACAAATAACAATTGTTCATTTTTATCCTCGCGTAACTCTTTTGTCGCTTCGGATCTGAGTCACTAATTTTTACTCATGTACAATTCTAATAATTTGGTACGTAAAAATGTGAAATCACAAATCACAAGCACATGGAAAACTAATTCCATCACGATTGGTGTAATGCAGAACGGCTGGCGCTACGCTTTTTAGTAGATACTTCTGATCAGTAGTAGGTACTTCTGTTGTGTAGTAAGTTCTTCTCAACAAACGCACCTACTTTAATGTAAGAGAAAATGCTACAAAGTAGTGACTATTTGCTGAAGCAATAGCATCTACTACGTTTTATTCATTCCGCCCATTTTCTTGAGTGAATTATTAAATGTTGGCTTCATATTTTAATAAAGATGATTTTAAGATTTTATAATTAAAGGCTTCGCTTTTTAGGGAGAGTTTTAACGCTTTTTTACTCGAAGAAAAATAGTAAAATGATATTTTCGGCTCCTTTTCCTAAGTGACTTCTCTATTGAGGTTGGCGGTCAATATGGCAAATTTCTCTCTATTCTGGGCTTGATGAATTAAGTCATTTCCTGTTTTGTGGGTCCAATCTCTGATGTTTCGGAGCCAACATTTTTTATTTCTTCTTTAACACCTTTTACCTTCGATCTTGCCATCTAATATTACCTGGAACTGCTCAAATTCCCTATGGCGCATTATGTGTCCTAGATATGACGTCTATTTAATTTTGATAGTATTGACCAGATGAGGACGTGTGTTTATTATTCTCAGTAATTTTTCATTCGTGGTTCTGCTGGCCCAGCTTATTCTTAACATTCGGCGGTTCATCCACATTTCGAATAAATTCAATTTGTTAACGTCATACTGTTTTAATGTTCAGGTCTCGCAACCATATAGTAATAGAGACCACACATTCACACATAACACTTTAGTGTTCTCAATCTTATTGTGACTGATAGCTTGGGGTTACAGAGCATTTTACCCATGTTCATGAAACCAGACCTTGCTATTTCAATGCGTCTTATGATTTCTTTTCAGTGGTCTAGTTGAGTATTTAGCTCTCTGCCCATGTATATGAAACTTTGGGAACTCTGAAGAATGACTTTAACAGCCTGTGACTTTCTTCTGATAATATGTTCATCCATATCTTAAGTTGGTCTTCTGTTTCCGATAATAAACTGTTTTTCTTTTTCGACTATTTGTATAGTATATAAATAATGGTAACCACTGAATACATAATTAGTGAAAAAATAATCCCATCATTTATACAAGTAAAGGTTATCCAAGAACATTAAAAAACTGAACGAAACCGAAATAGCCATCTCTAGCTTTTTAATGACAATGTCACTGTCAACCTAATGTTTACATCTGCAGTTTCCATACCAGTGAGAATTTTACTACACGTAATTTGCCGTGTAAAGACAGAAAAAGTAGGGATAGCCGTAAAATATTTTTGAATTATGTACCCATAGCCTTAAAGTGGCTAGAGCAAATACTAAAATAATTATCATCAGATTCCAAAAAATAACTCGTTCTCAGGAAGCCATGGAAGTGAAACGTAGAGCTTTGCTTGTGTCGGCTGAGAATTGTCATGAACGAAATTTTAACAAAATCTGTTGTTAGAGTAGTTCATTTCAAGCAAATTTCATTGACGGCAATTTTGAGCTGACAGAAGTTAAGTAATATGTTTTTCTTCCACATATTACTGAGGACAATTTTTTTTTGCATCTTGTGATAAGAATCAGTCTGCATTCTAAATTTCTAAACTACAAAAACATCAATTATTTAGTTTTTTGGAAGTGAGACCTTAAACAAATTCGTCTTATCGCCTAACCTACTTTGTACAGAACTGCACATATAGCCAGTTTCACCGGTTGAAGAGCGGCGATCAACTCATTGATTATTGACCACTCGCCAGCAGAGAATTTTATCGCAGAATCAATGTCCCAAATGACAGTTGATCCTAAACCCATTTTCAGTGTGTCATTAATTTTGGCGTCATATAGGATTTTAAGAATGTTGCAAATCATTAAATCTGACATAATATTTATATTTATATTTATATAAACATCAATATTTATACAAATATGTGCTATAATATTAATATTTATAATATTTTAATGTAAAAATAAATAAATATAAAATCAAATTTCAATATACAATGTCCGAATATACCAATGACATAAAATATTTCTTCTTCTTCTTCTTCCTTTATTGGGTTATATCCCTCGGAATAATTCGCCCAGCTTACACCAGGGAAATACTCTTGTCTTGCTCTGGGCAATCGAATATTTCCAAATATATATGTTAAAGCCTCAATTTTTTTAAATATATATTAGCAGGAACATCTTCTTATAGGGCCAGAAAGTACCTACAGGAAAGGCAATGTTATAACATAAGGGTTAAGACTTTTATCTTATCATTTGGAGGTCTAATATCTTTTTATATCTTTATCTTCTTAATTTTTTTAATTCAAATTTGGGAATTGATTAATTTATAAATTAAGTTTGGCTAAGTTAAGGAATTTAAGGATCAGGTTAATCCTACGTGGATTAAGGTTGGACATAAGTAGGCAAATTTCAATGGGAGTAGGGATATTTGTTTTGGCTAATTCTTTATATAGGTCAAAATTGGGTGACATATTTATAGGACACTCAAAAATCAGATGATTTAAGGACCCAACTCGGCCACAGTCACAATATGGGTCGTCTTTTACTCCTATCCTGAATAGGTGAACTGGAGTAGCACAATGACCTGTCCTCATTCTAATAATGGTGGTTATATGTCTTCTGTCTTGGTATGCAAAATTGTGGTACCAGGGGAGTTTATCTATCTGACCTACAATTTTAGAGTAAAATGAATTATTTCGATTTTTCCCCTGCCATTCTTGCTTCCACCGATTCCAGATGGAATGCTTGATGTCTGGTAGAAAGTTGGAATACTAAAGAGTGATACCAGCAGCTACATTTAAGGTTCTACCTATATTAGCTAGTTTATCAGCCACCATGTTCCCTTTAATATTCGAGTGTCCTGGAATCCATGCCAGACTAATATTAACGTTATTTTCTTTCGCTTCAATGATGCCTCTCTTGGTCATGAACGATGAATGTTCTGTTTCCATAGAATAGGTTGATCTGCCTATTTTCTGTAAGGCACTTTTAGAGTCCGAGCAGATGATTGCTTGTTTAATCCCATTTTTCAAAATAATTTGGAGGGCATGATTAATTGCGATAATCTCAGCCGTACATATTTGGGTATACTTAGGTAGTTTACTGGTATAAGAATAGTTGATCTCTCGGCTAAAGACACCAAAGCCTGCTGATCCTTCATCATCAACCGAGCCGTCCGTGAAGAATTTGGTGTGACTAGGTTTATTTAGAATTATTTTTTGGAGCTGAACTGAGGCAAGTTCATCTGAACGATTAGATTGGATATTTATGATTGGAATTGTTGATAATTGATGGTCTAGTTCAAAGTTATGGCATGGGTATAAGTCACTTAAATATAAGTTGGGATAAGTACTTTTAAATTTGTTTTTTAAAAGCACTAGAAATGGAATATTTCTGTTTTTCCAATTATTTTGGTTCCTTTGAATTGCCAAGTCTAACAAGTCGAGAGCGGAAATAATTGGGTTGCCAATTAACATTAAATTTTTTAATATAAATTTAGAGCTAAGCCATTCCCATCTAGATTTAAGCGAGATCTGACCACTTTCACTTAAGAGAGCATGAATTGGGGTAGATTTCATGCATCCAGTTATAATTCGGATACTTTTGTATTTTAGTTTCTCCAATCTTTTAATTAAGGAAGTTGGACAATCGAAAATTACCTGGCAGCCATAGTCCAGATGGCTCTGAATCAGACCATTGTGTACAATTTGTAAGGTTTTTGGATCACTTCCCCAATAAGTCCCACAAAGAGCTCTCATCACATTCAGGCCACGATTTACTTTTAGTTCTATTGAGTTTACATATGAATTCCACTTTAAGTTTTTTTGAATATTTACCCCCAGGTATTTGACTGAATCCACCCAACCAATATTCTGGTTACAAAATATTACGTTAGGGGGAGAGATTTTCGTGTTTCCTTTTGTAAATAATATTGCAGAAGATTTGTTCTTAGATAGATTTAAATTGTGGTCTAGCAACCATGATTCCATCTGAATCAATAATTTATGTACATTAATTACCAATTCATTAATATCACTCCCTCTAATCAGAAGAACCAAATCGTCTGCATACTGAATTAGTTTGCATGAAGAGGGGATCAAATTATACAGGGAAAGACAATATAGGTTGAAGAGGATAGGGCTTAATGGCGAACCTTGGGGTAGTCCCAGACTTGATTTTCTTGGGCCATGGGTTTGTGCCAGTTTGTCTTTGACAAATAGCTCTCTATCATTTAGAAGGCAGAAAATTAAATTAGCGAGTTGGGTTGGAATGTTATACTTTAATAATTTGGAATACAGGAGTGATATATTGACATTATCATAAGCAGAAGAGATATCTAGAAAGATGCCAATAGTGTATTGGTTTTGAGCGAAGCCTATTTGAACTGTTGAGGTGAGGTATGTAAGGCATTCCGTACAACCTCTACCCCTTCTAAATCCTAGTTGTAGTGGATTAAAAATCTTATTATGCTCCACAGTCCACTCTATTCTATTCTTTATAAGAGTTTCGAGCATTTTGCCTACACATGAAGAAAGAGCTATTGGTCTAAAGTTTAACGGATTATTACAATCTTTATCTTTTTTGATTATAGGTAAAATTACTGATTGTTTCCACTGAACAGGAACTATACCCGTTCTAAGACTTTCATTGAAAAGTTGAATTAATAACAAAGATCCAACAACGGGAAGATTTTTTAACATTGAGTAGGAAATCTGATCCAAACCAGGAGCCGAGTCAGATTTAATTGAGAGGGAGTTCTGATACTCGTCGAGAGCAAATGGCGGTTCTAGGGCTTGAGGAGATCTAACCAATACTTTATTGACAGCAGAAAGGGGGGTTAAGCAACATAGAATTTCGTGGGGTATAGGAGTAGAGGGCAATTGTGTATATATTGAAGGTTTCGAAGCCGATACCTTATTAATTTTCTCCCACACAACTTTTAGAGGAGTGTTTCTATTTAATTTACTGCAAAATAGCCTGAAACTATTTTTACGTTTTGATTTTAGGAATTTTCTTGATTTGGCTATATTCTTTTTAGCCTCGATATAGTTTTCCATTGAGGGGATATTTTTAAATTTTTTTAAGGCAGACACTCTCGCAGAGACGACTTCAGCACATGAGTCATCCCACCATGGAATGTGGTATTTGGAATTATTAGGAGGGTGAAGCCAAGGTATTGTTTCATCAGCTACCGATGATATGGAGTTAGTAAAAAATTCGTAATCTTCCCTGGGAGAAGCTGAGAAAATGCTGTTTAAATTGTTATGATAAATAGACCAATCAGCTTTCTTTAGATTTCTTCTTTTACATGAATGCGGGGGAGATTGAGCACATACACCTATCTTACATATTATGGGGAAGTGGTCACTAGTTCCAGTATCTGAAATAGTGGACCACTTGCCCACACTGGCTGCCACATCGACTGATGCCATTGTTAGATCTACTACCGACTTACTGCCTCCTGGGGCCACCAGTCTAGTTGGGGACCCATCATTGAGAAATACTAGCTCAAGTTCCTCCAAAGAATCAAAAATAATCCTACCATTGTGACTGTCTCTAGAACTACCCCATGCCTTATGATTACAATTTAGATCACTCATGATTAAAAATGGCTTATTAAGTGATTTAAAAAGGGAAAACCAGTTGGATTTGGAGATAGAGTTGTCTTGTGGACAGTATATATTAAGAATATTCAAATTAAAGTTAGGGAGAAATGTGAGTTGGAATTGGACATCATGATTGAAGCCTGGATTGGCAATTTGAATTTCCCTATAATCAATATTGTTTTTGATAAGATAAATAATCCGGCATAGTCATCCTCTCGATCTTTTCTGATTATTTGATACCCTCTACATCTTATAACATGTTGGTTTGAGAGCCAAGATTCGCTAATAAGGATTATATCTGGGTTAAGGTTTTTTATAAGGATTTTTAGATTGTCAGAATTAGTGTTATATGAACGTATATTCCACTGAATAATAGTTATCGGAGTGTCAGGATTCATTATATAGAGTATGTTTGCTAGACCAAGGAGTCAAAAGATCTCGAATCCTCAGGCTCGAGATCCTCTATTCCCCTCCGACCCTGGTTTACATTTGTATTGAAAGGTGATACACTTTTGTTTATGCTAGTCTTTAGATCTGCCATATTGTAAGGAATGGAGTATGATTTTGAGTTTATTAAGTCCCCAATGAAGGTCATGACGAGCTCCCTGTGAGATTGGTTCAGCATAGACATGGCCTGATTGAAATCCAAATGAAGTTGGGATAAAGATTGTGAGTTAGTGATTTGAGAATCAGAGTGAGCAGGATTGAATTTTAAAGTCGAGGGCTCATTTATTCTTCTGTCTGATGGATTAATAAGTAGTCTTTGGTGGGAGATTTTATCATAACCTGTATTTTCTTGTATTGAAGGTCTTCTTCATTTTGGTGGAGATTGAGTGACTTGACTAAAAGGTTTTGAATATTGAGCTGAGGCTGCAGACCTCCTCTCCTGTGGTAAGATGCCATTAAAATTATTCTGATCGCTATGTAAGGGGGGGAAATCGTTTATGTTTAAAGATAAAATATTATGGATCCTAGGAACCTGCTGACTTGCCTCATAGAAAGATAGATTAGAAAAATACATTAGATCCTTAATATCTTTTTGTCTCACTCTCTCTCTACAATTACGACTACTTGATTCATGGTCAGAAGATTTGCAGAAAATGCAATATTTTGTACACGTATTAGATGAAGAATCCTCATGAGAAGTTCCGCATCTAGCACATTTCTTTTTTCCTCTACATTGGTTCGTAGAATGGCCATAAAGTAAGCAATTCCCACATTGAAGAACAGGGCTGATGAATGGTGTGACCCTCATTAGTAGTTGATATATGGAAATTTCTTTAGGAATAGTTTTTCCTGAAAAAGTTATGCTAATAGTTCCCGTGGAGACAAATTCAACCTTTGAATCCACTTGTACTCTTCGGTTCATTCGCTTAACACTTAATATCTTACATAAAGCCAAGTTGGTTGCTGATGCCTCCTTTATTTCTTCCTCTGTGAATCTTTTATTAACTCCCCTTACTATACCCCTACAAGAAATCTGATGAAATGGAATGAACACGTCATACCCTAGGGCTTCCCAATCTTTCCTCACAACGAAATCGTTGGCTGCTTTTCTAGTGGCAAATAATACCCCTATCCTGTTTTTACCTTTTCTACTGATTTTCGTGATGTCTTTAATTTTTAAAACGGAAATAGATTTAGCTATACTTAACACGTGGTAATCTCCAATATTTTTATCCTGACCCTGGACAAATACTTCATAAGGACCTATGTCGGTCTCCGAATATAGTATTTGTTTTTTTCCTTTAAGACTTTTCTGAATAATTGGAGGTTGAGATTGACATTCATGTTGGTTGATTTTATTAGGAGGGTCAGGTGGTGGAGGAGGATCGGGAGGAACTTCTTCCTCCATCTTATGCGGCAGATTGACGAATTTAAAATCTATGCCAGTCGATGCAAATTAGAAATTAACAGGAAAATATAGATAGTTTTGGCCCTTACCCTTTGGATGAGTTTCAAAAGTCGTCCGTTCACCTCGAACGATAATCACAGATTTGTCTATTTTAAGTTTTCTTCCAAAAAATCAAATGTCAAACACAACAAAATTCACAACAGATATTCACTGCGAAAAGAAGCCGAAGTTGTTCATCCCAGCGGACCTCGACTTCTTATCAACGATAGATAAAAAATTAACAAGAACTAACAACTGTTTTCAAATTAAATTAGGTTTGATGAGGTTTTTTTAGCAAAAATTAAAAACTGTCAACTCTGACGTTTTTTTCGTTCCGACATAAAATATTTATATTTACGTCGCTGAAAAATACGCACACTGAAAAATACTAACCGAGAAATTACAATTATTAGAGAGATATCGCAAATGCATTTTTATCGCACGCTAATAGCGGAATACGCTATTTTGACATGTACGCAAGCGCAGAATGAATGTTACGCTAATACCGGATAGCGTGTCCCGCTATTTAGGTTGAAATAAGGGACGGTAATAACGTTAACGCTAATTTGACATTTGGGATGAAACATAAAAATAATGTATAGAATACAAATTTTATAAACTAAATACTGTGAATCATCTTATGTTGGGAAACACGTGCATTTTTATTTTGTCTACAATAGACTACTTTTTGTGGTTAGGATATTATTTATTCAGATATTTTATATTATTTTTATACTAACTATTTATATTTATTGTTGGTTAAATCATTAAAATTAAAATGCATGTCAACCAGCTCAATATCCAAATTCATTTTTCAATAAAAAACAATTACAGTATTCCTCAAAATTAATTTCTAGGTTACATTGTAATACCAAACGTCGGTTGTCATAATAACGTTAAGCCCCGCCCCAGAACATTTGCGATAACTCTCTTGTTGCCTGTGCTGAAATAGAACGTTATACGTTATTTACGTCTTGACACGATATTATCGTTTGCATTTGCGATATCTCTCTATTGTCATTTTACCACATAGATATATAATACTCTAGATTGCGCCTTACGATCTTAAAATGGGTGACGGTTGCGACAGAGATAAATGAGCGTATTTGGTCGGTAGTCTCTTTCTAATTCAAGGGGAGTATCGACGACGTCACTATCCTACTCTGTCGTCGAGTATTTTAGATGGTTTGACAGTTCGAGCGGATGGCGACGAGAACTGGTCGTTTGTCTTCGGACGTGGATAATCCTGGTTCGAATCCCATACCAATCTTTACTTTTTTTATTTTTTATTTAATCAATATTGCGTTTATTAGATATTATTACATCTCTAAAGTAAATCTATGCAAAGAAATATATAACAAATAAGAAAAACTGTGTAGGTACCTATAGATTTTAAAAAATATAAAAGCCAATGTTATTTTTTTAATAAGTTAATTGTAGAATAGTATAAAGTAATTGTTAAAAATATTCTTAAAAAAATTACCAATAATTAATACAGTCAAACCCGCTTATTGGAATAGCCTTTGTGCCAGGTAAAAGCATTCCTATAACCGGGATATTCTAATAACCGATCATTGGTTGCTCCTATAAATGTTTCGGGACCTCAAATTTCTATTCCTTAAACCGGGATATTCCTTTAAGAGGTATTCTAATAAGCGGGTTCGACTGTATCAACGTAATGTACCATCGATTTATTAATTGAATCGGTCATTTCAAAAACAACATGAGTCACATATTCCTAATTTTACAGAAGAGCAAAGAAAACTAATTATGTAATCGAAAGATGGATGAAATGGATGACATCAAAATTCAGAGTTATATTGTAGTTTTGTTCCTAATGTTTTTACTGGACTGGTGTCGTTTTTGCACACAACGTTTATCTTAAAGGAGTCTATTCTTCTCAAAAAGTTAGTCTCTGAAAATTGTGGACTGTTTTTGAAATGACCGATTCAATTATAAGTAATTAGACATTATTTTTATTTATGAAACTATTGTTACAATTTTTTAAAAAAGTAGAAGCAAAACAAAAATTCACATCATTCGAATAAGGACGAATTTATATTAATAACGAATGACTTTTATTTTACTATGCAGTTCACAAATTATGTATTCCAATATTAACTTACTATACATACATTTATTATCTGCTAGATTTACTTAGGTCCATTTTTCAGATGTAAAAATATCTAATAAACGCAATATTGATTAAATAAAAATAAAAAAAGTAAAGTTGGTATTGGATTCGAACCAGGATTATCCACGTCCGAAGACCAAAGACCATTTCCCGTCACCACCCGCTCCAACTGTCAACACATATTACTTTACTCGATAAAGTGGGATATTCACGTCGTCGATATTCCCCTTAAATTAAAAAGAGACTACCGACCAAATAGGCTCATTTATCTCTGTCGCAACCGTCACCCATTTTAAGATCGCAGGGCGCAATCTAGAGTATTATATATCTATGTTTTACCATATCATCACAGCATACTAAACGAAACCAGCAAGGACACTCCCGATGCCACCTTTGAAGTTGAAAAGTACAGAGTCGCCATTTTTAGCGTAGTACATCTCAGTGGTGATGTGATGTGTTCGTTCGTCAGTGTTGCCGATGTCACTATATGTTAAAATTTTTGATGTTGGTAGTTTCTAAGGGTAATAAAAATACATTAAGAAAAAGTTATTTTATTTAACTTGTTAATTCAAAAATACTTGTAACAAAATTATTTGTAATATATTATACTATAATAAAACTACATCTGGAACGCTTTCAAATAATATTTCCTCATCCCCGCATCTTGTGAAAATGAAGACTTTATGTGATTAAAATAATTTAACATTTTTTGTCTATTTGAAAGGAGTAACATTCTTTTACTCCTTCACTTTTGCTAACACTAATTTAATATTTGCTCACACATTGCATTTAAACGTCGACAGACAACGATATTTAAGAAAACGTGATTTTTTTTATTCCTGTATTGGTGCAGTATCAGTTATTGCACTAACTGTATTACCCGTAAGAGATTATTTTTGAATATTTTCTGAAATTTCTGCAAAAGATTAACAATACAATCGCCATTCATCGTCAATATTTTGTGTTTTGTCCCAATTATTGACATAATTCTCACAGGCATACGTATAAAATTATGTTAAAAAATATTTATTATCAGAATGTCATAAAAGTTAAGTAAATCTGATAATTATGTACAAATCGGCAACACTGTCGATTTTCTACACTGTCTGGTACTACGCACAAAATGGCCGACGATCTGCGCAGTAATAGTGCGCGAACTTTTCCCGCCTTCTAGTGTGTCACTGCTGTTGCGTTTATTATACTGTGATATCATATTGTGAAAATACTGTCACGATTGATTATTTTTGTGTCAAATTATCTTTATTCGCATTAATGACTGGTTATCTATTTAGAGTATTGCAATCGCCAACTATACATCTATAATTTTAAGTCGTTTTAATATGCAAATACTCGTCAAGGAATACATAATTTTATAAGTTCAATGTATAATAATCACATAAGTATGTTTTTTCTGTCACTTCCAACTGTAATGTGTGTAAAGAGAATTCGATAATCTGTGACGCACTCAAAAAAGTATTTGGGATGATCTGTATCCACCCTTTATCAATGCAAACTTTTAAGCTGTAGAGACGTTCCAGCATACTGAGCAAACTGTTCCACCTGGTGCGGCAGTCAAGAATCATACTTCCTTGCCTTTTCCTTCCGCGACATATTTTTGCAAACATGTCGTCTTTAATAAGTGATTTTTGGAACGTTTTAACAACTTTTCGTATTTTCATGACCAGATCGCTGTAAAGGGGAAACAATTCAACAGGGCTCGCCGATGTTGGTTCGACTCTTACTGCCAATTCTTCATTACCTCTGTCTTCAGGCTTTGAATAAAGAGGCTAATGAAGACGTGAAATAACTTATTTCGAATTTGACACGTTTGCGGATCCGCGCTACTGGATCCAGCATGTAAAAAAACGTTGAATCTAGCTGGATTGCTGGATCAAGCAGTTGCAATCTCTAGTTGTATTATCTCTGATTATAAGCTTATATCTGTTTTTTATGTTTTAGAAGTACAACCAACGCAAGAACTTGTAGGAGGAACTGGACACGTGTTGGTATCAATTAAACATCAATTTCTAGGCAAACACGATGTAACATTCCTACCAGACCTGGTGAAACACGTAGGAAGCTTAGCATTTGATAGCTATAAAAACATTTTGTATGTAAGCGATTTGGAAACAAAATGTATAGTTGCGCTTAACATGAACGTCGGAGTTAGCAAAACTCTTGAGATCGACGGTCTTGGCAGAGTTACTTCAATGGATTTTGGTGAGAATTTATTATGCCATTTTTCTATATACAGGGTGATCAATTTATGTGACAAAGTCCAATATATCTGTTATTATACAATATATGAAAAAAAGTTGTTAATAAAAGTTATAGGCACCTTCAATGTACACATTTTAAAATTAGTGAGAAATATACAGGGTCCTCCATAACAGGGTACCAAACCAAAGTTATGTTTTTTTAAATAGAATACCCTATATTTTATTCAAAATTTGGTTTCTCTATATTTTTCTGATTAAAAAGATATAACACTTGTCTAAGGTTACACCGAGCGTTTGAAAGTTATGAGCACTTTTATTAAAAAATCATACTGATTTGATCGCCCTGTATGTTTCTAACGGTGTAATATAACCTAATGCTTTTACTGCTTTTGACTGTCAATATTGAAGTAGTTTTGCAAAAATATACAGTTTTTTTATAACTACACAAATTGTATACAGGGTAAATCAAAATGTAAATACAAGATTTTCTTCATATTTTTAAATGGAACACCCTGTATTTTATATTACCATCGAAAAGTTCTATCAGTATACTTGCATATCTTTTAAATATTCCCTATACCTAAAGTTATTAGGTTTCGAGATATTTTAGTTTAATTGTTGATAACAATATTTATTACTTAGTCATTAATAACAATACTTTAATTTATCAAGAAAACTAAATTAAATAGAAATATCTTCAACGTACTTCTTATATTTCTTATAAAAGCTGTTCAAAGTGACCTCCCATAACGTCTACACAGCCTGAAGACGAGTTTCGAAAGACCTACTCGCGTTTGTAAGCATTTTTGTTATGTGACACTTTGAAAGGCGTTTTTAATCCTTATTTTTATATCGTCAACTGTTGTTGGAGGTATCCTATACACTACGTCTTTAATACCCTGCAGCCCCTGCTCACTACAACGCACTTGTCAACGGTGAACTCGATGAATTATTTCCTGAAAGATGGATAGGAAGAGATGGGCCAGTTCATTGGCCACCTAGATCACCAGAATTGAACAAAGTTGACTTTTTTTCTGGTGTTATATTAAAGACGTAGTGTATAGGACATCTCCAACAACAGCTGACGATGTGAAAATAAGGATTAAAGACGCCTTTCAAAGTGTCACATAACATATGCTTACAAACGTCAGTAGGTCTTTCGAAACTCGTCTCCAGGCTGTGTAGACGTTATGGGAGGTCACTTTGAACAACTTTTATAAGAAATATAAGAAGTACGTTGAATATTTTTTTATTTAATTTAGTTTTCTTGATAAATTAAAGTATTGTTAATAATGACTAAGTAATACATGTTGTTATCAACAATAAAACTAAAATATCTCGAAAACTAATAACTTTAGGTATAGGGAATATTTAAAAGATATGTAAGTATATTGATAGAGCTTTTCGGTGATAATATAAAATACAGGGTGTTCCATTTAAAAAAATGAAGAAAATCTTTAATTTACATTTTGACTTACCCTGTATACAATTTGTGTCATTATAAAAAAAATGTACATTGTTGCAAAACTACTTTAATATTGACAGTCAAAAGTAGTCACAACACTAGTTTATATTACACCGTTAGAAACATACAGGGCGATCAAATCAGTATGATTTTTTAATAAAAGTGCTCATAACTTTCAAACGCTCGGTATAACCCTAGACAAGTGGCATATCTTTTTAATCAGAAAAATGTAGAGAAATCAGATTTTGAATAAAAAAACATGGTGTTCTATTTAAAAAAACATAACTTTGGTTTGGCACCGTGTTATGGATGACCCTGTATATTTCTGACTAATTTTAAAATGTGTACATTAAAGGTGTCTATAACTTTTATTAACAACTTTTTTTCATATATTGTATAATAACAGATATATTGGACTTTGTCACAGAAGTTGATCACCCTGTATACATGAATCACCCAACATTTTCGCTCTTATAAAGTATTTTCAGAAACTACTGTTATAGATCATTTAACAAAGAAATATTATAACGTTGACAGCTATTTTTTGCTTTAAAGAGATACTTTTTTTTAATAAATCTTCTTTCTCATAATCCTTAGTGCCCTTCAAGCGGTCCTATCTATTCCTTCCATGCACTTCTATTGGTGGCCAGGTTCTTCATGTCTCTTATAGTCATGTGTCTCTTTTCACCTATATCATGAATGTGGTCCATGTCTTCCTCGGTCTCAGTTACTGGAACTAATGATAGAAATTAAAGAATCCAGGCAGGAAACAGAACCTACTAGAAGTGCAATAAATTCCTCGAAGATATACTTTACTCAGAATACTAAACTGAAAATTTACAAAGCAGCAATTAGACCAGTAATCACATGTGGTGTTAAGTAATGTGTCTGACACAGAAAGAGGAAGAAAGATTGAGGATCCTAGAAAGGAAAATAATTCGGAGGATAGCAGGACCACTAAACTTAGGTAATAATGAATTTATTTATATATATATCGGTTTTAAAACGTTCTCCTACGTCTTCCGATGCCTAGTCGCCATTCACTTCGGTCCATCCAAAGGTCTTCATCCAATTCTCTTTCTCTCATTTCTCGATTTATGCCTTCTCTCCAACTAAGGCGGGGTCTTCCTCTTTTTCGTCTACCATGAGGGGTCCACGTTAGGATTTGTTTCGGGAGTCGTTCTTCGGACATTCTTTGTACGTGTCCATACCATCTAAGCTGTTTGGTACTAATGTCATCTACTATTGTGTGTTTCACATTCATTATTTCCCTAATTCTGTTGTTGGTTACCCTTTCTAATCTTGATTTTCCTGCTGAGCGCCTCCAGAAATCCATTTCTGTTGCTTCAAGTTTTCTCTTGTATCTTTGTTTTATTTGCCATACTTCACTGCTGTAAGTGATTATACTCTTAACAATTGTATTGTATATTCTATGTTTGTTGTTATTTGATATTGACTGGTCCCACAGGATGCTATTGAGAAGGGTAATTGCTTTTCTTCCCTGGTTGTTTCTTTCTTCTATCGTCCGGTCTACGCTTCCTTCTTGTGTGATGGTCATACCCAGGTATTTATATGCGTCGCAATGTTTAATAATTTCGCCATTCCCCAGTGTAAGGTCCTGCTGTGTCCCACCGATACACATATATTCGGTCTTCTTTATGTTTATTTCCAAACCACCTCTTTTGTACTCCTCTATTAATTTCCTTGTCATATATTCTATATCATCGTAGTCTTGCGCTAGTACAAGTTGGTCGTCTGCAAATGACAAAGTGTATATTGTATTGTTGCTGATCGGTAATCCCATGTTTTTGCATTTGCGTTTCCAAAGTTTTAGAGTTTGTTCGAGGTAGATCTTAAATAATGTCGGTGAAAGGCAGCACCCTTGTTTTAGGCCTTTGCTAATTTGGAATCCTCTCGATAGCCTGCTTCCAACTTTCACCCTTGATGCAGTTTTGGTATACAATTGTTTCGTCGCTGTTATTAAATTTGCGCTTATATTGGTTTTCTCTAATGCTTCCCATAGTTTGTTTTGTGGGATGCTATCATACGCTTTTCTTAAGTCCACATATAACAGATGCACCTCCTGGTTGACGGCCAGTTTCTTCTCAATAATCTGTGTAATACAAAACAGATGGTCAACCGTTGATCTCCCTGCCCTGAATCCTGCCTGTTCTTCAGCTTCTATATGTTTATATTCGTTTTCGATTTTATTTTTAATCAGTTTTCCGTATATTCGGCTGATCGAGTTCGTTACAGCGATGCCTCTGTAGTTGTCACATTGATCCCGTCTGCCTTTTTTATGTATGGTGGATATCCATGATGTCTTCCATTCTTCTGGGATTTCCGCTCCGTTGATGCATCTTTGAAAGAGTTTAGCCAGGTTTTCATATAATTTTGTTGTGCCATATTTTATTAGTTCAGCTGGTATGTTCCCTGGTCCTGGTGCTTTGTTATTTTTTAAAAACTTACATACTTCTTCTACTTCTTTTGTTGTTACCCGTAATGGTGAGGCTAAGATATTTACATTGCTGGTATCACTGTTATTTAAAAATTCCGCTCTGTCCTCATTTAGGAGTTTTTCAAAATATTCGTCCCATTGATCCGGTGTGATTGCTGATATTATATCTCTTTTCTTTTCCTGTCGCAGCGATTTTAATACTTTCCAACTTTCTGTACTTCTCCGTCCTCCTAAATGTATGTTAATCATGTTACACTTTTGCTCCCAAGCCTCATTCTTCTTTTGGCATATCATTTTTCGCACTTTAGCTTGGACCCTCTTGTATTCTACCTTATCGGCGTCGGTCCTTGTGTTCAGAAATTTTTTATACTTCTCTCTTTTATTTTTAATATCTTGTTCTATTTCTTCGTCCCATGAATTTATAAAACTCATAAACCACGAAGTAAGAGCACTTCTCAAAGGAGAAGACATCATCAGATTTATCAAGGCACAGAGACTCAGATGGATGGGACATATAGAAAGGAGGAATCCAGAAGCCGTTATCAAGAAAATTTCCAAATGGAGACCGGTATCATCAGGCCCGACCAGATGATACATAGCAGGGGGGGCAAAATCCCCGGGGCCCGGGGCCCAAGGGGGCCCGGGCCCGGCCGTTAGCAAATTTAAAAAAATTCCTTTTATTAAAATATTTTACAACAGATTGAATTTGCTTGCGGTTTTAATTATGAAATTATTATAAGGAATATTATTATTATAAGGACAGGGATTCGATAACGGCAGTAATATGAGTGGCAAGTATAAGGGTGTTCAGGCTCATATTTTAAAATCAAACCCTCTGGCTGTGTACTCACCATGTGGATGCCACAGTTTGAACTTATGTGGAGTATGCGCTGCTGAGAGTTGTACTGAAGCACAGACTTTCTTTGGTGTTGTTCAGAATCTGTACAATTTATTCAGTTGCAGCCCGAAAAGATGGGAGCTTCTGAAAGAGATAGTAGGATCTTCACTGCACTCATTGTCTGATACGAGGTGGAGTGCTAGAGTAGAATGTGTGAAACCAATAGCGGCACACATAGGCAAAATCATTGAGGCAGTTTCATCATTGTTGAATCTTAACGTAACTGTTGAAACGAGAGCCACAATCAATGGGGTTTTAGAATATCTTAACACCTTCAAGTGCATCCTCATGGCGTCAATTTGGGTGAAAGTGTTGGTACCCATCAACTACAGAAGTCAACTACTTCAAACTATGGACGCTACTTTGGATGTTGAGAGTAGTAATATAGAGAGCCTAATTGATGATTTAAGTGCCTTAAGAAATAACTGGGACAAGATATTGTCTGAATGCAAACATGTTGCAAATGCTTATGGTATCGAACCGGAACTCTCCACTTCCCGTGCGAGAAAGAGGAAGATTTTTCACGATGAAACAGCTACAGAAGATGTAATGTTCAATTTATCCCCGGAAGAACGCTTTAAAACAGAAGTTTTTTACACAATAATTGATGTTTTGGTGGCCAACCTGAAAACGAGGTTCACAGCACTGAGAGAAATCGAAATGAAATTTTCATTTTTATGGAAGTATAACGAAATGGACGAGAATACGATCTCAGAAAGTTGTGTAAGATTCGCTGAAGAGTACAATTCAGATGTAAGCAGGGATCTAGTTGATAAAATGATTTACTTGAAAACTGTTAGTAAATCAAACATCTCAGATACGTCGCTGAAACCAGCAAAACTTTTGAACAAGCTCGTGTCCCTTAATGTGACAAATCTTTTCCCCAATGTGTGCATTGCTCTTCGCATATTCTGTTGCCTACCAGTATCCGTTGCTCAGGCCGAGACATGATTTAGTGTTTTGAGCCGAATTAAGAATTGTTTCAGATCTACTATGGGTCAACAACGATTATCTGATTTGGGACTGTTAAGCATAGAGTCGAAACTTGCAAAAACTCTTGATTTCGACAACGTGATCCAAAACTTTGCGGATATGAAAGCAAGAAAAGTTATGTTGTAACTAACAGTTCTATTGTAAATAATTAAAAACAAAGTTTAATTGTTAAAACTGTTTTAATTTTCTTCCTTCCTGTGTCAATAGCATGAGTGTTCACTATTACATATCCCGTTTATGAGTTATCAGATTTTTGGGAATTTTCGTTCAACTGGGTTTGGGGGGGGGGGGCGGCCTGGCTCTGGGCGGCCCTGGGTATCATGCAGATCACGAGAAAACCCAAAACTAGATGGGAGAACCAGATAGTAGAGGACCTTAAGAAGATGGGAGTCAGAGAATGGGTAACCAGAAGCAAAAACAGGAAAGAATGGAGGAAAATTGTAGAACATGCCAAGTTACACAACCAATTGTAAAACCAGAATATTAATGCGAATTGATTCACCGTGACAAACGAATCGGAAGAGCCCAAAGAGGGCGGCAATCACTCCGCTAGGAGTGTAGATGCCATGATGATGATGATGATGATGATGATGAAAGTATTTTCAGAAACTACTGTTATAGATCATTTATTAAAAAAATGTTAGGTATAACGTTTTTTTTTTTTTTGGCATGGGCTGTCGCCACTCAGCCAGTCACAACAAGTATATTTCAAAATCTACATACATTTCAAAAATATAAAACAAAACAAAAATAAGAAAGACAAGGAAACGTTACCGTAAAGGTGGTTGTTAATATTACAATTATTATATTCAGGAGTTAAGGTAGGAATAAGACAGGGTCACTTGCTTCTTCTCGTCTAGGGACCCTTCAAGACATTTCGTTTAGACATAACTAGACTAGGTCGCGGATAGGAGGTAAATACATATGGGATAAAACAAAGGTAAATAATCATTTGTGGATAATGCTTAAAGGTTGATTTTACTTTTACAAATAAATTCCATTAAACAATCATATATTGTTTTCCTATTTAGAGAAAGTAGGTAACATAAATTATAAGGTGGAAATATATTATATTTTAATAAATTTTCAATTAGTTTATTAGTTTGTTGAGTATACTTTGAGCACTCAAAAAATATATGATTTAAGTCTCCCTCTTTTTGACAGTCTAAACATAGATTTGAAGATAAAATGTTAATTTTCGCCAAATGAAAAGGATAACAGGCGTGCCCAAATTTTATTCTAATAATGGAAGTAATATATCTGCGGGGAACGGAATAATTTTTAAACCAGTACTCAGTAGGCACTTTAGGTTGAATCATCGCGTATTGAGAGGAACTATGTTTGCTAGATTCGTTCCATGTACGTCTCCATTGTTGGTTAACTTCATTTTTAACAATTGCACATATATCTGGATTAGAAGGTTTATGTCCGGTTAACGATCCATGTGTGATGGCTTTTTTTGCTAATAAATCAACATGTTCATTACAGGTGATACCTATGTGTGCTTTAACCCATATGAAATGCACTTCTCTTCGTTTTTTATAGATTTCATAAAGTATTTTTTAATTTGGAAGATATAGTTGTTTAAATTATGACTTGGAAATATTATTGTCTGAATAGCTGTCAGTACGGAAAGTGAGTCAGAAACAATTACTGTAGACTTATTTTCTGTATTCATAAAATATAATAAAGCTTCATAAATTGCAATTGCTTCAGCGCTGAATATTGAGAAAGCATTATTTATTTTATACATTTTTTCTGTATTGTTTGATGGGACATAAAAGGCACATCCAGTGCCAAACGTTGACTTCGACGCATCTGTGTAGATAATTATAGACTCCGAAAAAATGTCCAAGATACTTCTTAAGATGTTATGACTGATAGCTGCATTTTCATGATAACTTGGCTTAATTACTTTTACCAAATATAATAATGAAGGAAAATCTTCAAAGTCTAAGATTTCGTCTGGATTTGAAGTAACATCAAAGTTTGACATACTGCGAAAAGCTTCACAAAGTGGAGGTGAATTCTTGTGTTTCCAATATTTATTCGTCAGATCAGCTTCATTCAATTTGCTTATTTTTAAATGAAGAGAAGGATCTTTATGTTGTAATTTCATAATAAATTTTTTACTTAGATATTCTCTTCTATATTTCAGTGGCATCTCTAAAGCTTCGACATGTAATGTATTAATTGAAGTTGATTTCATAGCACCTAAACAAATCCTCAGAACTGTATTTTGTGTTACGTCGATTCTGCTTAGGGCCCGATCAGATGCAGAGCCATAGAGTACACAACCATAATCTATGATTGATCGTATATAAGCTTTGTAGAAAAGTAATGATGTTTCAACATCTGCTCCCCACCACGTTTTTGAAATTGCTTTTAAAAAATTTATTCCTTGATTACATTTGTTTAGCATAAACTCAATATGTGATTTCCATGTTAGTTTTCGGTCAAGTATCATCCCCAAATATTTGATAGAAGTTTGGAAACTATACTCATGATTGCTTAATTGTAATTTATCAATATTTGGTAAGTTGTGTCGTGTGAAAATGCAAACACTAGATTTGTTTGTGGAAATTTCAAATCCATTTTGTTGGAACCAATTGTTTGACAAGTTGTGCATTTTATCTAATGTTTGCATACAATTATCATATTTTTTTTGAAAACGAGTATACAAGAAAATCGTCAGCATATTGTATAATCTTCAAAGTGCAGTTTTCAATTTGGCTATTATGTAGATCAGCAGTGTACAAATTAAACAACAAAGGGCTCAATACTGATCCTTGGGGCAGCCCCAAGTTATTGTATCGTGGACCTATCAGACTACTGTTATGTGCTCTGAGATATATCTTTCTACATGAGTAAAAATTATATATTGTTCCTGCTAGTTGGGCTGGTATTTGGAAATTTTTGACTAATTTTTCAACTAACATATCTAGACAGACTCTATTATATGCACCCTCTATGTCCATACATATTGCAGGTAAATAATTGTTGTCTGTAAATGTGTTTTGTATATCTACCACTAATGTTGAAAGGGCGTCTAAAGTACTTCTTCCTTTTCTGTACCCAAATTGAAGGTTGGGAAGTAATTTCTTTTTTTCTAACCACCATTCCAATCTCTGTTTTATCATTCGTTCGACTGTTTTAAGAAGGCATGACATAAGAGATATAGGTCTATATGATTGTGCCACGTTGAGATTTTTACCTGGTTTCAGTATTGGTATTATAATGACATCTTGATGTTGAGGAACTAAACTCCCATTTTTGACCATCTCATTAAATATTTCCAACAGCAAGAGTTTAGCTATTTTTGGAAGGTGTTGTATCATGGGATATTTAATATTATCCAAACCTGGACTTGTGTTATTCCGATTTTTAAGAGCATATTCTAATTCTGTAATGTTGAACGGTTCTAGCAAAAAATGGTTTTGTTCATTTGAAGCATAGCTGTAGCTTTTTAGTAATTGGACTGATGGAGGAGCAACTTGATCAAAAATTTCGTCGACTAATGTATCGTTAAGACATGTTCGATTAGTAATTGGTTTTCTATTGATTTTTCTAGCTTGATTCCATAATGCTGAGGAAGGAGTGTTTTTGTTTAAGTTTGAGACAAAGTTTTTCCAACTTTCTTTAGCTATTTGCTTTAATTTTTTTTTACTTTTAGCCATGTTCTCTTGGCATTTTAAGTAATTTTCAAAGTTACGGTTTTGCTTATAATTTGAAAGTGCTTCTTTTCTTTCCTTGATAATGTTATCACAATTTGTATTCCACCACGGCGGAGAATTTCTGATTTTGTTTTTATAAGCTTTATATTGTGGAATTGATAGTTCAGCTGCATAATTTATACAATCAATTAAAAAATTATATTTGTCCGACGTATTTTCCATTTGGTAATAGTTATTGAAAAATTGCTCTGCTGAAATTTCGTACATGGACCAATTAGCCTTTCTTGTATTCCATTTACTTTTAGGAATAATTTCTTCAGGTAAATGAATGTCGGGAATTTCCATATAGATCATAAAATGATTCGATCCCAAGGTGTCTGTATGTATAGACCAATTAATTTTATTGACTAGATCAGCTGTAACGAAAGTAACATCAATAACTGATTTATTTTGATCTGGTTTAGTTAAAATGGTAGGTTCTCCATTATTAATTACTGTAAAATTTAAGTCATCTGCAGTTTTAATAAGTTGTATTCCAGTTGCATCATTATAATTAGATCCCCAAATCGTATTATGCGCATTGAAATCTCCACCTATAACTACTGAACCAGTGACCTGTGAAAATATATTTGCCCAATCACATACTGTACTTTTACATTTAGGAGGTTTGTATATAGATAATATATTGAGTTCAATATTTTTAAATTTTGTTTTGATGCCACAAACTTCAATATCAGAATTAAAGTTATAATTTAGTTTTAGTTCACTGAAGGTTACTGTGTTACGGATAAGAATCGCAACGCCACCAAACCGGTCTTCCTTCCTATCTCTTCTTATTAGGTTATAACCATTAAAACTGTAATGAGAATCTTTTTTAAACCATATTTCGCTAATTAGTAAAATATCAATTTGTTTATTGTTTACGTATTACATTAAACTGTTTTTGTTTGACATAATAGATCTAGCATTCCATTGACCAATTTTTAAAATATCTTGTACAGCCATTAGAAGCTATTATTGTTTACAGTATTTAAAACCTGTTCTAATTCATTAATTATAGTCTTATCGTCTAACGTTTTTATATCTTCAATTGAACGAATATGTTCCAAGAGGTTCATTATAAAATTTGTTATAGTTTTTGTCAACTGATTTTTATTTTCAACTTTGTTATAATTGGGTTTATGTGGATTAGCCGGTAAAGGCTGGGCAGGTCCAAATGTAAAGGGAAAGATAGGTTTATGAATAGGAGATTGTATGATAGGAGAGTTTGGTTTCCTTTTCTTTCCTACAGATGCATGTGAATTATTGTTCAATTGAGAAGATATTAGAGGGCGCGCTTTATTGGTCTGTGGGCCTAGCTGAGTGGATACAGAATTTTTATTAATTTTTGGAAGCGAAGGAAATTCTTGTTCATTATTTTCAAGCAAAGAAAAGTAATTTTGACTCATAACACTAGAAAATGATTGTTCACACAAATGTTTTGCCTCTAAAAAAGTAGTCTTTTGTTCGATCATTATACTTTTAATCTTTTTTTGTTTTTCATAAAAGGGACACTTTTTTGATATTGTGACATGCTCATTACTTTTACAATGTATACAATACATAGCTTTATCGCAAGTATGATCAGTAGTCTTAGTTTGCCCACATTGAATACAACATTCCTGGGAACTTTTACATTGCTTTGACACATGACCAAATTTCAAACATCGATAGCATTGAACGACCCTACCAATAAATTGTTCTACCGGAAAATAAACTCTATTAAAACCTATATAGTTGGGTAGAATATTACCCTCAAAGGTGACAACTATAGTTTTTTTATCTACGTATTCAATTGTTTCCTCTTTTTGGATTCTACGCTTTGTTCTATAAATATTTAAAACTTTGGAAGTAGATTCAATGTTTTCCATGAGATAATTAATGTTAAATTGGGTGTCTACATCCCTTATAAGCCCTTTAACTTCCAACAAGTGATTTGGAATGTAAGCTCTTAAATTTTGAGCCTCTAATAATTTATTTTTGACAAGATTATTAGCTTCTAAACGTGATGACAGAAAAACTTTTATACGATTACGTGTAATTTATCTCTTTAATATGTGTAAGTTTCAGGGTCTTAAATAGTAGGTGACCTATCGCCATAGGGTGCAATCTAGAAAGACCAGTTTCATTTCCAATTTTTTCAATATAAACCCAAATATTATCTAAATTGTACTTATCTGAGATCAAGTTGAAATATTTAATATCCTTTTGTTTTTCTATCGGCAAAGTAGCACTAGGTTCAAACCTATTATTTTCCATTAAACTATCTTCACTATTCACTATGTCTTTCGTCTGAGAGGATGTCCCTAATGAACTTTGTTCCCCCATAATGGGGGAACCAATTTAATTTGTTTATTTAAAAATTCACTGGACTATAAAATTATATCTTTATCGAGTATTAAATTTTTAACGAGTTTTTAATAATTCAACAAAAATTGATGAATCCGGTTCTCTTTGTAAACGATAGCCTGCGATCGATTCGAAGGTACGAATAACACTGATGTTATAACGTTGACAGCTACTTTTTGCTTTAAAGAGATACTTTTTTTAATAAATCTTCTTTCCCGTAATCCTTAGTGCCTTCCAATGGGTCCTATCCATTCCTTCCATGCACTTCTATTGGTGGCCAGGTTCTTCATGTCTCTTATAGTCATGTGTCTCTTTTCACCTATATCATGAATGTGGTCCATGTCTTCCTCGGTCTTCCCTTTCTTCTTTTGTTTCCCATTTTGGCATCATGTACCTTCCTTGTCAGTCTATTTGGCTCTATTCACTCTATGCGGCCAAACCAGGTCGATTGTTTGTTTTGATCTTCGTCATTATCGATTCTTGCTCCAGCTGTCTCCATTTAACTTCACTTCTAAATCTTTTTAAATTCAGTAACTCCAGCTATTCTACTCATGTATTTCATTTCGGTCGCGTTTATCATTAATTCATGCCTCTTTTTGCGTAAAATCCATGGTCCCTCCCCATATGTCATCGGATTAACTATGCTCTTATTTACTCTGCTGAGTTTAGTTTTGTTATCTATTTCCGATTTTCCAAAAATTTTACTATTTAATAAGTAATAAACGTTAGTAGTCATCTTCAATTTATTGCTTATTGCCATGTCCGTTTTCATTTTTTTAATAGACAAAAAATTTAAAACTAAAAAAATGTTCAGTCCATCAATCATTTCCTGTACATTCTCAATTCATGATTCGTTTTAAGAGAAGTCCTCCGGATGTGAACATGTTCAATTCGGTTCATGTCTGGAGAAATTGCAGGCCACTCCAAACGGTGAATACCTTCTGTCTCCAGATAGCCATTAAGCGCTTGAGTCCTAACTGCCATAATACCTGCCAAGACGTAATACTGCCACCGGCGAAAGAAACTATGGGACGGGCATGTTCTAGTTGTGCAGCTCTTATTGGAACCCGAATTAATTATTATTAATTATAGCTCGCTGTCACTATTTAAACAGATTCTGGTCTAGTCTAAAAAACAAACATAAAAATCCAAAACTGTTGAGGGAGCTGTGTGTGTACTCGAGCCTACTGGAGGCGGTGCAAAACATGTCTAGGTTGTAGCTGAGGAACTCTTATTGGCCAACGACTCCTCAAACCTGGTTCTAAAATTCCTGTAGCATGCCTGTAGTCCAGCGGTTCTCACTCTTTTTGTGTCATGTACCACCAAATACTTTTTATTATTTTTGGTACCACCTAACTGAAATACATATCTAACTAGGTGACCTAATTAACTATAATAGTGGTGCTTATTTTGTCTGTTTTTGCGTTTTGTGTACCACCTCAAAAAATGAAATGTACCACCAGTGGTACATGTACCACAGATTGAGAACCGCTGCTGTAGTCTATTTGGAAGCCTGGTACAAACATAGAATTTCTCTGAATGAAAAACACAATTTTTTTCAAAAATTTTACCAGAATTAATTTTTAAATATTTTCACCTTAACAAAACCAGATCAATTACATAAATGGGTATTTAAATAAAATATAAAACCAAAAAATTGAGTATTTCATGTGAAAAAGGCGTATTAAATACGTGATAATGATGATAATAAAAGTGTAAAAATCGTGAATTTGAGGGGTATGCATATATCTCTTTTTGGTTGTTTCTATTGATGATCATTAATTTGATTTTTTATATTTATTGTCAAACCATTTTATTCATAATTTTTTCCGTTTATTTTTCTGAAGACGTCAATATAACTACATAATATTATCATTATGACGTGTCATCAGAATATCGTAGGCTTTTGATTTTTCATCCTCCTATTGTTGCTACACCTAGGCTTTCCTCAAAAACTTGATGCAGAATGTATTCACTATACAGACAGGGTTATTCACTATATTTTGACCCCCCCCCCTGTAAACTGCTTTATTTAGAGAATTAGAAAAAAATGTAAAATACAAAATTATTCGATTTTTAAAATACGATTTTTTGACATATATAACATACTAGTGACATATATAACATAACATCCATCTGGGCGTGATGATGTAATCGACTACTTTTTAAATGAGAATAGGGATCGTGTGCTAGCTCATTTGAAAGGTAATTCAATTCTCTATTCAGTAATATAAACATTAAGATAATTATTTATACAGTGTGTCCAAAAAATTTTTTTTGAATTAAATTTATTGACACAAAAAGAAGAATGTATACCCTATTCCACGAGTATAAGAACGAAAATAAAATTGTAAATTACATTGCTGTTTATTGTAATAATTATTAGAGCCATTTACTTTCGTACTTCTGATGTTGCACACTGAAATATTCGTTGTCGCGATAATCCAAAACGTCGTATGTTGGTGGAATGAACCATATGTAATTTATTTAATTTAAAATACATTTTAGTGCTATTAGAAAATAGTGCAGTCACTGAAGGTGGATATGAGCTATTACCTCCGATTTCGTTGAACCTCCATCGATTTGCCTGAAAATTGGTGAGTGGTTAGAGGACATCTCAAGGAATAAAGGTGACATGATGCCAACTTGCGCTTTTACCCTGGGGATGGATGCCACCCCTCCTCGAGGGTGAATATTATTTTATTAAAAATAACTCCACAATTCGATAGAGGGAAAAATTATACAAAATTTGTTATATAAAGTTATTAGAATAAATCAAACTTTTTGAGTTATTAAAGATCAAAAATTTAAATTTTTCGTGAGAAAAATGCATGTTTTTAACCGATTTTTCATAAATAACTCAAAAACTATAAGTTTTTGCAAAAAAGTTATAATTATCAAAATTGGGGCTAATAAAAAATCAAATAAACTCCTTACTAGAAAAACCTTTTAGTGTTAACTAAAAGCTATTATTACCAAAATAATATAAATATAAATATAAAGATAAAATATATATAATATAATAGGTCTGGATCCCGCGTATGAAAAAAATGTTGATTAATAGCAAGCTGAAAATTTGTTAATAGCTTAAGGGTGTCTAGTAGGATAAACTTTGATATATGCGAACACTGGAATAGGGGTAGTTTTAATTGTGGAACAGGTTAAAATTTGGAACGGTCAGACCACGAAAACGGCACATTTATTTTGTCCGACAGAATAGACTTAAACTCTCCGAACAGAGATTAAACTCTCATGCAAAAATCAGACTGCTATATATCACCTGTCATAATTCCTGTCATTTGACATATTCTACATGTTCCATTCATTAAAACGCCCGTTTGGTGATAAATAGCAGTCTGCATTTTGCACGAGAGTTTAATCTCTGTTCGGAGAGTATAAGTCTGTTCTGTCGGACAAAATACATGTGCCGTTTTCGTGGTCTGACCGTTCCAAATTTTTAACCTGTTCCACAATTAAAACTTTTCCCCTGTTCCAGTGTTCCCATATATCAAAGTTTGTCCTACTAGACACCCTTAAGCTACTAACAAATTTTCAGCTTGCTATTAATCAACTTTTTTTTCATACGCGGGATCCAGACCTATAAAGATAATAAAAAATTTAATACACTCCCCACTTAAAGAACTAACCTAATGTTATTTCAAAGTGAGTTATGGGTAATTGAATGTATATTTCTTTCGTCGAGTACCCAAATCTAAGTATTCAAGCTTAAATGCCGGGAAAATGATGCATTTTATAACATAAACTTATTAAACATTTGTCAAAGTTCATAGAAATAGCTATCAAATAAGCCCTCGAACAAGTTGATAGCATTAAAATTTATGCACCAAAAATGTTTCAAAATGTATCTTTTATACATTTTTCCAAAAAATGGTATTGTTGGTATATCAGGTTCACCTAAAAACTAATTAAAAGTTGATTCCAAGAGCTATTAAAAAACGTCGAAAGTAGTCTTTTAAACCTCTTAATTTTTTAAAAATAAAAGGTTAAATGGCCCCGGTTACATGGTTCCGCAGCAAAATTGAAATATTAAACGTTTCTATCTCGGTTATTTTTTACTCTACGGAAATAGTAAAATAGGTAAAGAATTTGGAATAGAAAAAACTACAATTTAGTTACATATGATTTTTTACGTATATTGAGAATTTTTGAAGTTATTATCAAAAGAAAATGAAAAGTACAATAATTTTAAAAATTCTGATTTTTTAAAATTATATCTGTTTTTTAAATATGCATTCTAAACCGGTCAAAATTGTTGAAATCATTAACTATGTTAACTTAAAGAAATTCTTGTGAGGATTACTACAAATTTTAATTTTTGTGGAAATAGCGTATGTTTTATTTTTCACTTTTTCCTAAAAAAATCGAAAGGGTTCTCTTATTTTCATCAAAACTTGCTTAATTTTAATGCTATTAACTTCTAGTGGAGCTCATTTGATAGGTATTCCGAAGTACTTTGACAAGTACTTAACAAGTTTATTATATATAAAATGCATAGTTTTTTCGTTATGCAAGTTTGAATATTTAGATTTGAGTACTTCGAAAAAAATATACATTCAATTACCCATAACTCACTTTGAAATAACATTAGGTTAGTTCTTTAAGTGGGGAGTGTATTAAATTTTTTATTATCTTTAATTTTGGTAATAATAGCTTTTTTACAAAAGCTTATAGTTTTTGAGTAATACGTGAAAAACAGCTTTAAAACATGCATTTTTTTAAAGAAAAAAATAAAATCTTTGAAATTTAATAACTCAAAAAGTATTGATTTATGTTAATAACTTTATATAACAAATTTTGCTTAGAAGTTGCCCCTCTATTGATTTCTGGTATTATTTTTAATAAAAAAAATTTCACCCCGCGAAGGGGTGGCATCCACCCCCAGGGTAAAAGCGCAAGTTGGCATTATATCACCATTGTTCCTTGAAGTATGTTCTAACTACTCACCAATTTTCATGAAAATCGATGAAGGTTCAACGAAATCGGAGGTGAAAACCTTCAGTGACTCCACTACAAGAGAAACAAAAGTTTATTGCAAAAATAAACATTTATTTTTGCTTAAATTCAATGTTCAAACTGCCAAGAGGCAGATGGTGGCAGCCTGAACATTGAATTTAAGGCTATGGGTACATAATTCGCAAATATTTTACGTGTATCCCTACTTTTTCTGTCTTTAGACGGAAATTACGTGTAGTAAAATTCACACTGGTATGGATATATAAACATTACTAGAATGTCATTCTACTTGAAAATGTCATCATTAATTTAAAGAGATGGCTTTTGAATGTTCTTGGATAACTGTTATTTTTATAATTGCAAATTATTAATTCAGTTAATAAATGTGATAATTTTTTCACTAACTATGTATTCAGTAATTGTAATAATTTATTTGTACAACAAAAACTAATACTCAATCGAGAAAAGAGGAAAAGTGTTAAAGTGATTTTTTAATAATATATTGTTATGGAACGCTTACAATTTTGAACATATTTAAAAACAAAATACTTGGATCACAGAATATATTATCCTGATGTATTCTCTGCTTGGATCTTCCACAAATAATACACAATAAATACCTTTTTATTAAGTTCACGTCTTAAATCAATTATTTATCAAATACAATATATATCAATTTAATCAATAACTCAAAATATTCCCGATGCAATGTCAAATATTTAAAATTGTCACTGATTGTCAGTGTCTGACTGACAATATATGCTGACAATATTATATTCGGCTGAGTGCGTTGTAAGACAAAGATAGATTTGGAAAATATTACCACGGCATTGTGTTCATTTTTTTCGAATCCTGAAAAAACCAATAAATATTTTTGAAAAATTTAAACGCAGAATGAAAGAGTAAATTATTACCGAGGGCCGAAAGTCCCTTAGAATAAATAAAAAGTTTATGTTGAATAAAATATTTGAAATTAAAAATCATACTAAATTTTCTCTTAGTTTTTCACCCCTGTAACTTATTAAAATAAACATTATAGAAGTTCTCAGGGACTTTCGGCCCTCGCTAATAACGTAATCTTTCACTCTGCGTTTAAATTTTTCAAAAATACTTATTAGTTTTCTCAGGATTCGAAAAAAATAAATCCCCATTTGAATAGCATTGCAGCCGAAAATACGTACCGATCCTCTTAAGTGAAAAGTAATGTTTATTTGTTCAATAAATATTTATTTCTGTTTTCTGACAGCAGTAGAATGTATTTTGAAATAAATAAATTACATAGGTACATTCTTCTTTTTGTCAATTAATTTAATTAAAAATTTTTTTTGGACACCCTGTATAATTAATAATGTTAATGTTTATATTACTGAATAGGGAATTGAATAACAGTTCAAATGAGCTAGCACTCGACCCCTATTACCATTTAAATAAAAAGTCGATTACGTCATCAGACCCAAATGGATGACGTCACTAGTACGATAGGTATATATGTCAAAAAATCATAATTTAAAAATCGAATAACTTTTGTATTGTACATTTTTTTCTAATTCTGTAAATAAAGTAGTTTACAGGGGGGTAAAAATATAGTGAATAACCCTGTACATATATATTGAATAGAATGGGGATTATTATACATCCTTTCCGAGCGTTAGCTTTAAGTTTAATGTTTTTCGAATGCACGGTATTAATAAGCATTACAATCAAGCAGATAGACAACACAATCCAAATTTATTCTTTTTAGGGCGCGTCCATAGTGCACGCTGGTTTCCGAGTCAGAAAGCCGAGTACGTGTGCGAATAATCCGAATAACAGCACGCAGGTGCACTTTGGGCAGGCCCGTTTAAATACGAAGGATTATTTGCACACGGACTCGACGCTAACTTCGGAAAGCAGAGTGTAATATGGACGCGCCCTAACTTACTGAAGACGCCCTCTTATACTCTATCTTTACGGTGTCGAGGTAAGTGGAGAAATTAGACGTCTCCATGCCTTTCGGTCAGTGGATAGTCTCTTTGCCTCTCTCCACCCAATATTTCTTTTTCCGCAAGCCTTTCCAATATCTGCGTTTCATGTTCTTGCTGGACTGCCTCTTCTCGTTTTTTATCTGATAAAGCTTTCCATACCCTCTTTACAGTTCTACCTTCACTCATTCTCGCCATATGGCGAACCACGATAACTTTTTTGTTTTAAGTATTTCTGAGGTCGTTCTGATACCGCACCTTTCACGTATTTCTTCGTTTCTTATACGATCACGTCTGGTAACCGTGGTTCATCATCTTCATCACTGGCTCGACAGCCCTTTCTGGGACTTGGCCTGTTCCAGGATTCTTCTCCACTCTGATCTGTTTCGTGCTTTTTTTCTCCAGTTTTTTATTTTTAAAGTTATTATATCATTTTCTGACACACAGTAGCTGGTAAAGAGACAGTGAGGTCGATTTAAATCCGCTCCGCAAAAAAACTTCAAATACTGAAGCTTTGCGAGCAGAAAAATCACCAAATTATTTGCAAAGTGTAAATAAGTGAGTTAAGAAATTTACAGTGTAAATTTAAAAAGAATATTGAAAGTAAGATCCATACATTATTAATCTAACCTAGTTTTAATAAAATTATATTTTAACTACTAACAGTAAAATAATTACAGTCATAGTCAAGTTTTTTGGCAAGGATAAGAAGTCAAGGTCCTATGGGTGGACTAGCCGAAGCTGCTTTCAGCAGTGGTAATTACTAATAAATTGATTTAATTATAATTAAGGTACTTCGGTATCTATCTATCGAAAAATACAGAGTCGGCTTTCTGAACGAAAACAAGAAGATATTGAAGAATAAGAAGATATTGAAGAATAAGAAGATATCGAAGAATAAGAAGATATTGAAGATAAGAAGAAGACATTGTTGATAAATCTAATTTATTCAAGTGAACATTAATTTTTGATATAAATAAATAAATAAGATATTAAATGGTATTTAAATAGTTTTATAATTAAAGTAAAAAATTGAATAATATATAAATATTTTGTAATTAAAGTAAAAAATTTAATTAATTTGATTTAATCAAGTAGGTTTTAATTTGATTTAATATTTGTATTTATAAATACATAACTACTTTAATAATTTGAATAGGAAGAAAGATGGCGGATGGTAATGATAGCATTAATGAGGACGGTAAAAGAAAAAGCAAAGAGGAGCCAGATATATTTAGCAGGAGTAGAAAAGTGAACCGAACACCAGACAGGTCGAAACCATCAACGAATGAAACCAGCGGCCAGAACGAAATGATGGAACTAATGAGACAATTAGCAAGCGATAACAAAAAGAAAAACAAGGACCTGGAAGATATAAAAAATACAATGGGTAATATGATTGAGGAACTAAAAGAAATTAGGAAGGAAAATAATGAATACAAATTGCAAATGAAAGAAATAATAAGAAAAAATGAAAATCTAAAGAAAGAAATGGCTACGATGAAACAAAAAATAGATAAAATAGAAATAACCTTGGAAGCATGTCAGAAAGAAAAGAAGAAAAATAACCTAATAATGAGAGGCTTACCACTAGACACAATAGGAACAGAGCAAATAGAGAACTTCATAGAAGCAAAAATGGAAGTAAAATCAGAAATAAATAGGGTACAAAAGATAAATGAAACAATGTGTGTTATAGAATGTAAAAAATTCGAAGATAAAATGAAAATACTGAAAGCCAAGGGTAAACTAATGAGCTATAAACAACATAGAGTATATATAGAATGTGACCTAACATTAAAAGAGATAGAAATACAAAGAAACCTTAGGAAGATAGCAGCAGAGGAAAAGACTAATGGGAAAAGGACAAAAATTGGATATGGATTCATAATTATTGAAGGCATTAAGTGGAAATGGAACCAAAAAACAAGCCGGATGGAAAAAGTAACATACAATACAGAACCAACTTGTTCAAAAAACTAGCTGTAGAAAACACAATGATGGACCGAGAAACAAAACAGGCAAAGAACAGGGACATGACCAGATTTAAAGATAATAACACAAACGTAAGGAAAAACAAATTGAAGTACAACTTAAACATAGAAAAGAACAGAACAATTTTGAAAATGGCATCATGGAATGTAAGAGGTATAAATGGGAAAGAAATAGAACTGGGGGAAGAAATTAGAGATAAGAACATTGAAATAGTAGCTATAACAGAGACAAAGAAAAAAGGAAGAGGATCAATAGTATTAGAAAACGGAATGTTACTAATATACAGCGGAGTGGAAGAAACGAAGAGAGCTCAGGCAGGAGTAGCGTGCCTGATTAAGAAGGATAGTATCAACAAAGTAAAAAATTGGATATATTACAACGAACGTATACTAAGAGTAGACATATATATGGATACAGAGGAAACCAATACAAACCTAATCATATGCTATGGACCAGATGAAGACGCAACAAAAAACGAAAAGAATGAGTTCTGGGACAAATTACAAGAAGTGATAAATGATTGTACAGAGAAAATGGTGATCACAGGAGACATGAACAGTAGAGTGGGGAAAGAAGCAGAAAAATGGAACAATGTCATCGGACCGTATGGGGAGGAAAAAATAAACAAAAATAGAAAATTACTACTTGAATTCTGTCTAGACAATAACCTGGTGATTATGAACACACACTTCCAACATAAAAGGATACACAAGATCACAAGAGAAGTCAAATCAAGAGACGAACAATCAATTATAGACTATACTATAGTGCAAAAAACAGAGAAGAACTGGATAAGAGACGTAAGGGTGAAAAGGAGTTATGAAATTGGTAGTGACCACTATCTACTAGAAACCACATTCAAAAGCAAAAGAAAAGAAATAAAAAGAAATGAGAACATAAACAGAGAACACAAAGAAATAATAAAAATTTATAAACTAAGGGAAGAAACAACGAAAATAAGATACACAGAAGGGCTAGAGAAAGAAATAGACAATGAACATATAATAACAGAAACAATAGAAGAAGAATGGGGAAAATTTAAAAATGCGATGATAAAAACAGCTAAATCAATATGTGGAACCACAAGAAATAACAACAGAGGGAAACGAACGTCTTGGTGGAACGATGAAGTGAAAAGAGAAATAAAAGAAAAGAAGAAATTATGGAAAGAATACATACAAGACAAAACACAACAAAAATATGAAAATTATAAGAGAAAAAGAACAAAAGTTAAAGAGATAGTTAGGAAAGAGAAAAAGAAAAGTTGGGAAAAATTCGGAGAAAAAATGGAAGAAAACCGCACAGAAAACGTAAAATTATTTTATAGAACACTGAAAAACCTAAGAAGCAACAAAGAAACGAAACTGAAACAAATAATGAACAAGGAAGGAATAATAATAAATGACGATAAAACAATAATGGAAAGATGGAGGGAACATTTCCAGCTGTTACTGAATGGAAATCAAGTGAACACAATGGAGAAGGAAAGCCACATAAAGAGAGTATCCATAAGAAACACGGAAAATCCAGAAACTATAGAAAAAGAAGAACTAGAAGAAGCAATAAGAAAGATAAAGATTGGAAAAGCACCAGGAAGCGATGAAGTAGCACCAGAAATGATGAAATATATAGGAATAAAAGCAAAAGAAAAATTGTTATACATATATAACCTAATATGGAAGAGAAAAGTAATACCCAGAGAATGGACAAATGCAGTAATTATACCTATATACAAAAAAGGAAACACAAGAGACTGTAAGAACTATAGAGGTATATCACTACTATGTGTAGCAGCAAAAGTATACGAAACCATAATAGAAAGGAAAATCAGAAAAGAAATAGAACATAAATTAGAGGACGTACAAAGTGGATTCAGGAAAGGACACAACACACAAGACCATATATTTACCATGCAACAAGTAATAGAAAAAGCATTAAAGAAAAATAGAGAAATATACCTGAGCTTTATAGACATGGAAAAAGCCTTCGACTCAGTCAAAAGAAAAGATATATGGGAAAGCCTAAAGAAGAAGGAAGTAAGCGAAGAACTGATAGAAGCAACAAAGAGTATATACATGAAAACAACAAATACAGTAAGAATGTTAAATATACAGTCAGAACCATTTGAAACAACTCAAGGAGTTAGACAAGGGGGAAGTCTCAGCCCAGTGCTATTCATAAATGTAATAGATGAGATAGTGAAAGAATGTAAGAAAACTTTCAAGAAATACTGCATCGGTTGGAACAGAATGCAAATGATAAACGCTGAGATGTGTATATTTGCAGACGACATAGTATTAATTGCGGAAACAGCAGAAAAACTGAAATACAACTTAGAGAAATGGAACCTAGAAGCAAGCAAATACAACTTAAACGTAAACAAAGAGAAGACTCAGATAATGAAAATATCAAGGAAACAAGGGACGGAAGATCAAATAGAAATAATGATAGACCAACATCAATTAATACAGACAAATTCATACAAATACTTAGGAACAGTAATCAACAACAAAGGAGACATAGAGGACGATCTTAACAACAGAATGGAAAACACAGGAAAACTATTCCAAGCACTAAATAGAGGATTCCTTAATAACAAAGAAATATCAACAAAGACCAAGATGACAATATACAAAACAATATATAGACCTACGGTGACATATGGAGCAGAAAATTGGATATTAAACAAAAGACACCAGAGCAGAATACAGGCAGCAGAGATGAAATACCTCAGAAGAACGATAGGAGTAAAAAGAACAGATAGAATCAGAAATGAAGAAATAAGAGAAAGACTCAAAATCAAGCCGATACTCGACTCAATCAAGAAGAAAAAATTGGCATGGTTCGGACATCTAACCCGGATGGACAATGATAGACAAGTGAAAAGAGTGTGGGAAGCCAAACCAATAGGTAAGAATAGAAGAGGAAGGCCCATCAAAGAATGGAACAGTGACATTTCGCAGATACTGCAGAGTAAGGGTAAGACTTGGCAGGAAGCAACACAGATGGCATCCAATAGGAAGGAATGGAGAAAGTTCGTTAAGAGCTAGGACAATTCAGAAGATTGTAAAATATTGTAATTTATTGAATTGTAATTTAATGAATTGTATTATAAATGGCCCTACACCGAAAGGTACTAATGGGTCTACTGATTAAGTAAAGTAAAGTAAGTATATCATTTTCTATTTGTTCTAAATATCTCAGCTTCGGTCTTCCTCTTGTTCTTTTTCCTACTGGCATCTGTTTGAATATTTTGTTTGGTATTTCGCATTCTTCCATTCTTTCTACATGTCCCATCCAACGCAGCCGTCCTATTTTAATGAATGTTATGATATCCGGATCCTGGTATATTTCGTATAGTTCAAAGTTGTACCTTCTTCGCCAAATTCCGTTTTCTTTTGTGCCCTTATATATGTGACGCAAGATTTTTCTTTCAAAGGTGGCTAACAATGTTTCCTCTCTTTTAGTGAGTGTCCAGGTTTCTGAGCCGTATGTGAGTACCGATCTTATTAAGGTTTTGTATATTAGGCATTTTGTTTTCCTTGCGACGTTATCTGATCTTAGTTGCCGAATTAAGCCATGGTAACTTTTATTGGCAATAAATATTCGCCTCTTCACTTCCTCTGCTACGTTATTATCAGACGTGACTAGGGATCCCAAGTATATAAAGTTTTTTAACCCCTCAATGTTGTATTCTCCTATTGTTATATTTTGTGGCTGCCTTATTTCTGTGTTTTTACTTACCTGCATATATTTTGTTTTGTTCTGGTTGATTTTAAGGCCACTATTTTGTGCAGCTATTTGATTGAATGCCTCTATCATTTCTCTTCTTGATCTTGCGATTATGTCAACATCATCTGCAAATGCTAGTATTTGCACGCTTTTATTAATGATTGTTCCTCGAGTATTGACTGTTGTGTCCCTCATTATTTTCTCGAGTACGATGTTAAACAAGATGCATGATAGAGCGTCTCCCTGGCGTAGTCCCTTTTTCACATCTATTGTTTCCGTTAGTTCGTTTTGTATCTGGATTTTACTTTCTACTTTTAGAGATTCTTTTATCAGTTCTATTAGTTGTGTTGGTATATTATATTCTTTCATTGATTTTATTAAGAATTCTCGGTTTATATTGTCATATGCGCTTTCGAAGTCTATAAAGAGATGATGTGTGTCGATGTTATGTTCACTTGTTTTTTCGAGGATCTGTCGCAGAACAAATATCTGGTCTATTGTTGACTCTTGTCTACAGAAGCCACTTTGGTACCTGCCAACTATTTTTTCAGCGTGTGGTCTAAGTCTTTCATAAATGACGTTGGACATTATTTTGTATGCTGCATTCAGCAGCGTGATTAGCAGTAACCAGGTCACCCTGCCCTGGTTACTGCTCGCAAATTTCGCATGCCTTAATTTTATTACTAATTTTGTCATTCACTGTCCACGTTTTACTACCGATGAGTAGCACCGGCTCGTATTCAGTTTTAAATACTTTCATTTTTGTTTATAGGCTTACTTCCTTTTTCCTAATAAAAAAGTTTTATTTAGTGCTTAGTATAATTTTGTTGCAATCATTACCCTGCTATTTATTTCGGGTTCTATATTTCCTTGTTCGTTTATTGTTGATCCTAGATACTTGAAGTCCTCTACTTATTATATAAATAATTATATAAATAATATAAAAAAAAATTATAAAATATTTTTACAGATCCAAAAAGTAATAATTTATACATTTGCGATACGGAGAGGCTAGTCGTAGAAATAATTGATATGAATAATCTAGAAAGAAAAATAATTGTCCATGACACATTTGGAGAAAGTCCTGAAAGCATTGCGTTGGTACCGGAAGATGGGTAAGTATATATTTTTTATATAATGAATTAAATACACACACCCAAAGTTATATGGAATCACCACGTATTTCAAAGCAATATTTATTTCTTTTGAAAAAACTTGTTATTGTTGCGAAGAATAAAGGTTTTTATTGAAAATAAACAAATCGATAAGACAATCAGATTGTACAGCTCGGTATGGTTTAGGTTATTTGCTTTTGTTGCAAATTGAACGAAAATAAATAAACTAACTTTTGGGTCCAAAAACGAAAATATGCCTCATGTGGGGTTATAGAACTTACAACGGGGAAAGATTATTGGTCTTATGGAGCAAGTAATGTTCTCAGAGGGACATAGCTGCAGAGCTAGGCGTACACAGGGCGTTCTGTCCAAAACCTATGCTATACAACAGAAACTAGGAAAGTTCAAAAATAAAGCAAGGGAAAGTCATCAAAAATAATAATGGCTCGCCACGATCGTTTAATTATCCAGTCAGCTGGAAGACACCAAATCATTTCTCACCTGCATCTCCAAAGGCAGCTTTTGGAAGCTGCAAGTGTAACTGTTTCAGTTGAAATGACAAGAAGAATAGTTCGTGCCAAGAAGTATAAAGCAGTAGACACTTATGGATTCCCGAGTTATCTAAGGAGCACATAATTGATCGCCTAAATCGGTGTCTTCACCACCAAAACTGGAACACTGGGAATTGACAAAATGTGCTATTTTCAGAAAAAGTAAGGATTTGTCTAAAATCAGATGACCCACGAAATCGTGTAACTAATAGAGGTCGAGAAAGACAAGCAGGAACGAAAACTGTCAGATCTGTTCACAAATATAAAAGGGAAAGTGTAATGTTCTGGAGAAAAATTGTGATCCGTAAAAAAACTCCTTCAATTTTCATCCAATCAACTTTAACTGCCCACAGTTATGTTGATAACCTGTAGTAGGCCCTGCAGAGGTGCAACAGGAGAAAATTTAATTTTCATGCATGATAATGGACCTCCACATACCATTAGAGTGACTAGAGACATCATTGAAGCAGAAGGTATGCCTTGTTAGAAGTAGCCTGCTTGCTCACCCCATCTTAACCCTATAGAGTGTTTGTGGAATATGCTTAAAAGAAAAATTAGAGCTCGCACGAGCTCTAATTAATCCACAAAACACTGCACGGCTAGTACAAGCTGTTCTTGAAGAATGGAGCAACCTACCACAACAAACGCAAGCACGCAAACTGAAGCTTGCATAAGGACTAGAGGTGATAACACTGACTACCAAAAAAAAACAAAAAAAATAAATAAAAACAATTATTTAAACATTATTCGTTTTACATTGAAATTTTTTATGCTATTGACTTTAAAACAATTAGTTTCAATTTGTTTGTTAAAAACTTTATTGTTTTATTTAATTGTTATGTGTTAAGTGATATTGTGCCGATGTGTGCTTTTACCCTATGGGGTGACTTTCACCCCCTCCTGGTGGTTAAAAAATATATGTCCAAAATAAGTCCGGAAGTGGGTAAACTGGCTAATTTTAAGTAACTTTTGTTCTATAGAGCTTTTTCGCCAAGTCAACACTTTTCGAGTTATTTGCGAGTGAATATGTTCATTTTTCAACAAAATAACCACATTTTTAGACGGTTTTTCGCAAAAAACTCAAAAAGTAAGTATTTTGCCGAAAAAATTTTCTTAGCAATAATATAGCCTATAAAATAGTAAAAAAAAATGGTATTTGCGTTAGGTCTCTGGATCTAGTAGAACCAGAGTTATAGCCAATGAAAAATAGATTCATATTTACCAAATTTCAAATAGAATATTTCGACGTGAAATATCCAAAAAATCAAGCACTTTTTGGGGAAAACCCATTATAACTTTTTAAAATGTTTAAAAAAAGCTTTATTTCTGTTTTTATAAAAAGTTTCTAGCATTTAATTTAAGCAAGTTACGCTCAAAATAAAGTTGGTCCCTTTTGTTTAAGCAAAAAAAAATCGGGAAGACCACCCCCTAATTAGCAACTTAAATGAAATTAATCGTTACCTCTCCAAAAATTATTTTACTTATGTTGTGTTTATATGATTTGTAAGTTTCATTGATTCAAAGTGCTTATTTTTGAAAAAATTTGGTTTCAAAGTAAAATTTTTAAAAATTTTAATTTTGAAAAATATGCTTTTTTTTTTAAAATAACTTAAAAATTGTTAGAGATACCAAAAATCTCGAAAAACAAAAAGGTCAGCATTGCTTTTATGAATCTCATGTATTTTTTTGGTTTTCTGTTGGACAAAAATTGATTAAGATTTGGTGTTTCTAACTCCAACCCTTTCAATAATAAGGACTTTGAAGCGATGAAACTTACAGATCACATAAACAATATATACACGAGTCAAGAAACTTGTGAAGTCGTAACGATTAAGTTCATTTAAGATACTAATTAGGGGTGATTTTCTCGATTTTTTTACTAAAACAAAAAGGGACCAACTTTATTTTGAGTGTAACTTGTTTACTTTCGACGCTAGATATTTTTTTATAAAACAAAAATAAAGCTTTTTTAAACACTTTAAATAAGTTGTAACGAGTTTTCCCCGAAATGTGCTTCATTTTTGGTTATTTCACGTTCAAATATTCCATTTGGAATTTGACGAATATGAACCTATTTTTCATTAGCTATAACTCTGCTTCTTCTAGGTATAGAGACGTGATATATACACCATTTTTTTTTAAATTTTTTACAGGCTATATTTTTGCTAAGAATGTTTTTTCGACAAAATACTTACTATTTGAGTTATTTGCGAAAAACCGTCTAAAAGCGTGGTTATTTTGTTGAAAAAATGAACATATTCACTGGCAACTAACTTGAAATGTATTGACTTAGTGAAAAAACTCTATAGAACAAATGTTACTTAAAATTAGTCAGTTTATCCATTTCCTGACTTACTTTGGACGAATATTTTTTCACCCCCAAAAGGAGGTGAAGACCACCCCCAGGGCAAAAGCACATATCGGCACAATATCACTTTTTTTTCTTTGACTTGTTAGCTATGTGTATGCCAAATTTCATGTCAATCCAAGTGGTTCTTTGAAATTTAGGGGTTTTGCAATATTTTACCGTTAAAGAACGGACTAGAGTGCATATTTTTGAAAAAAGATATGATTTAAAAAAATCAGAATTGTTAAAATTATCATTTTAATTTTTTTTTGATAATAACCCCAAAAATACTCCTATACGTAAAAATTAATATATACCTTACTAAATTTTAGTTTTTTCTATATGAAATATTTTACCTGTTTTACTATTTCTGTAGGGTGAAAAATAACCGAGATAGAAACATTTAAATCTTAAATTTTGCTGCGAGAACCATGTAACCGTGGCCATTTAACCATTGATGTTTAAAAAAGTAAAGGGTTTAAAAGATTAAGTTTAAAGGGCTTTAATAGCCTTTGGAATTATCTTTCAAATCGTTTTTCGGTGAACTTAATATCTTAAAAATTAACGGAGTTATTTAAAAAAACGATAACATTTTCTGGAAAATTTTTTAAAAGATAAAGTTTGAAAAGTTTTTTGGAGCATAAATTTTAGTGCTCTCAACTTGTTCGGGATCTCATTTGATAGATATTTCTAAGTACATTCAAAAATGTTTAATAAATTTATGTTATAAAATGCATCATTTTTCCGTAATTTAAGCTTGAATACTTACGTAGATTTGGGTACTCACCGAAAAAATATACATTCAATTATCTATAAGTCACTTTTAGTTAACATTAAAACATTTTTTTAGTTAGGAGTTTATTTCGTTTTTATTAGCTTCAATTTTGGTAATAATAACTTTTTTGTAAGAACTTATAGTTTTTGAGTTATTTATGAAAAGTCGGTTAAAAACATGCATTTTTCTCGCAAAAAATTTATATTTTTGATCTTTAATAACTCAAAAAGTTATGATTTATTTTAATAACTTCATGTAAGAAATGTTGCGTAGAATTTGTCCCTCTATCTAATTATGGGGTTATTTTTAATAAAATAATTTTCTCCTTCGAGAAGGGGTGGCACCCATCCCCAGGGTCAAAGCGCAAGTTGGCACCATGTCACCTTTGTTCCCTGAGATATCCTTTAACCACTCACCAATTTTCATGCAAATCGATGGAGGTTGATCGAAATCGGAGATAATAGCTCATATCCACCTTTGGTGACTGCATTATAAATAGTAATGGTGAAAGTACACAGATCTTCTCACTCCTCTACTTATCTGTTGTGCATCCGTGCTATTTCCATATAATATAACTTAACCACATGGAATGTAACCACAAACTATTAGTTCCAATAGATATTTCTCACTATATTAATATCATTTTTTGTGGGATTGGTATTAATTCACCTGAGTAATACTAATATCGCTTTTTGTCACCGTCCACGTTTCTGACGAGAAAGTGAGGATGGGCTTGATAAGGGTTCTGCATATCAATATTTTCATTTTCGTTTTCGGTGTCTATATTTGATGTTGAAAGTTTCTTTAATCCATAGTGTGCACTATTTGCTGGGGGTCTACCCCAAAATCCCGACGGTCAAAATCCCGACACGCCAGAATCCCGACAGGCCAGAATCCCGACAGGCCAGAATCACGACAGGCCAGAATCCCGACAAATTAGATTAGATTTTCAGAACTATAATACATAGTATTCATCTATTTTTGTTACGTTACAGTATTATTTTAAACATGAAATTTATTTATAATATATATATTTATATTTACTAATACCACCTACATACTTGGAACTAAATTAAAACTGATTAATTCCCGAAGAATTTTTCCATTATTGTTTTCACTAATTTTGAAAAAATGTGAAAACTTTGAATTATCCACGTCCGTCCGTCTATCTGTCTGTCAGCAAACACAACTCCTCCATCATTATACTAGGTAGGATGACATTTGAGGTGTCAAATGAAAGCTTATAATCCAAGGATGGTACTACAGGTGAGGATTTTGGCGTGTCGGGATTCTGGCCTGTCGGGATTCTGGCCTGTCGGGATTCTGGCGTGTCGGGATTTTGGCCGTCGGGATTTTGGCTGTCGGGATTTTGGCTGTCGGGATTTTGGACGGCACCAATTTTCTGGGTATATACGTTTGTTAATTTCCGGAATTTGTCACTCTCTTACTCCTTCGAAAGTATAATATGTTCCAATCGATAAATCTTCGGGTTTTGCTACTTGCTTATTATTTGTCATCTTCATATAATTATTTTTACTAGTACCAACCTATTGTCCCATTCTTTTTAAACGCTTTTATTTAGTTCAATAGATTGCGTCAAATCTTTGGATGTCAATTTGACTACCTTTTCTTCCATGCAAATGAATGAAAATTTGCAGACATATGCATTCGCGGGAACAATACACGAATAGACAACAAAAAATTTTTGTTTATGTTTATTAATTGTTTAAATAAAAAAAAACGATTTTAATGGAAAAAGGCCTAAATTCACTTGTTTTTTACAATGTAGAAACTTGAAACTTTTACGGATTGTAGCTAATGATAAAACCTATACATAATCTCACTTTTTACGTTAATTGTTGACGTTATGCGTCATAAATAAACAATAAAGTTTTAAATTTTGAACACTCATATATTTGTTTATACAGTACGATGTAAATGAAAGGAATAAATTCGTTATTTCGTAAAAAGGCGACTCTAAGGAAAAATCCCGAAAGAGGTAGATTTTTATTTTTAAATTACGATATTTTGACATATTTTATATGTCATACTAGTGACGTCATCCATCTGGGCGCGATGACGTAATCGATGATTTTTTTTAAATGAGAATGGGGGACATGCGATAGCACATTTGAAAGGTCCATTCAATTCTTTATTTAGTAATATAAAAATTTATATAATTATTTGTACAGGGTGTCCAAAAATAATTTTTTTATTAAATTATTTGACAAAAAAGAAGAATGCATGTAATTTATTATTAAACACTTTTCTTTAGTTCAATCGATTGTGTCAAATATTTAGACGTTAATTTGACTGCCTTTTCTTCAATGAAAATGAATGAAAATTTGCAGACATGAATTCGCAGGAACAATACACGAATAGTCAATAAAATTCTTTTATGTTTATTAATTGTTTAAATAAAAAAACACGATTTTAATGGAAAATGCTTAAATTCCCTTGTTTTTTTTACAATGAGGAAACTTGAAAGTTTTAGAGATTGTAGCTAGTTATATGAACTATACATAATTTCACTTTTTACGTTAATTGCTTACATTATGCTTTATAAATAAACAATAGAGATTAAATTTTTTTGCCGATTCCGACTAATTTTCATGTTTGTTAATCATGTTATGTTTTATACATATATTTTAATAAACATGATGATATATTTTAATGTTTGAAAACTGTAAGACTAAAAAGTAAAAAATAAAAAAATATAAAAAAAAAATTTTTAGGAAACGCTTTTCTTTAGTTACGAGTGACTAAAGTTAAAAATATTATAAAAAAATCAACTAAAAAGCAAAAAATAAAAAAAATTCAAACACATTCGTTAAAGAAAAGCGTGGGGTGCATCTTCATCGAATAAACGGTTTTCGCCCCACGCTTTTCTTTAACGAATGTGTTTGAATTTTTTTTATTTTTTGCTTTTTAGTTGATTTTTTTATAATATTTTTAACTTTAGTCACTCGTAACTAAAGAAAAGCGTTTCCTAAAAATTTTTTTTTAATATTTTTTTATTGCTGCTGCTTTCAATGCCGTGAACGATTGGACCAGCTCCAACGTTTTTCTTGCTACGGTATCGATGTCATCCACACTATCTTACATCTCTACTTTTTCATAAATTTGTGGGATGAATTAGCAATATCTTTTTGTTTTATCTACAATTTTACTTAAACGATAAATATAAGGTTTATGGCTTTAGTATTGATATATTTTAGTCTTTTAATTTGCCACGAAAATTAAAATAGACCAAATACTTACTTACATCTCATTTTCAGGATCATGTTTGTTAGCTTTAAACAAGGGAAATTGGGAAATAGCCACATCGACCGTTTTTTCATGGATGGTACTGGAAGAACTCACGTCATCGAAAACAATTTAGTGGGCCCAGTTCGTGTAGTATACGACCACAGTCTTTATAGAATTTTCTTTGCCGATCTAAGTACTGGGGTAATAGAATCTACTAACTCGGCCGGTAAGATTTTATATTAAATTATTTAAACGACATTGTGTCTCATTTGAGTTTAATAAAAAAAGATCAAAATAATCAAAAATACAAGCTGAAATAAATTAAAGTTATTAGTAAAAAATAAGTTGCAAAATAATAATTTATATTATACTTTGTTAATATATTTTTTTGTTAAAATATTCGGGAATATTTAGGGAAGTTAAATATTTGGCTGAAGAGCTCAATATAGAACTTCAAGCCATTTAAGATCATAATGGAGGAGTAAAAACCGACATAGAGAGTACAGCAGAAACTTTGAAAAATGACTATTCAGAATCATACCAAGACACTTTAAAAGATACACTAGTCTCGTCTCCGAACACAAGAAACATCAGAAAGGAAGAACCAATGATTTTATGTGTAGAAGTGTAGAGAAAGCTCTCAACCAACTAATAAAAAAAACAGGTATCGATGGTATCGATGGTTAGTAAAAAAAATCAATTGAACTCTACTAAATTTACAATCAGGATGCAGTAGAAATAAACAAACCAAGACACGTTAAATGCTAGTAGGAGCACTCCCGAATCATAATTTACAATGTATAAACTTTGGAAATCATGATTTGGGATTTACAATGTATATACATTGTAAATTATGATTCAGGAGTCCTCCTAGTAGCATTTAACGTGTCTTGGTTTGTTTATTTCTATTGCATCTTGATTTTAAAAGTAGTATAAGGTCGAAGCCTTCGAAATGTGGGTCTACAAAAGAATTCTACGCGTGTCCTGGACAAAACACAGAACAAACCTGTCAATTCTGGAAGAGTTTCATATAAAAGAGAGGCTATTAACAAAAGAAAACCGAGCATACCTAATTATTTTAGCCACATATCTAGAAGAACGGGGGCCATGGAATTATTGGTAGACCAAATGAAAATGTGGGTGTGAAAACCCCTACATGGCATGTCTATCTGGCTCCATCCATCAGAATCTCAGCCAATGATGGCAACAAACTAATAATATTTAGAGTGTCACCACGTCCTGATAAGGGATCAAGAAATGAGGTGGAAGACTTTAAAGGTGAACCAAGGGCAAAGTCAACAATAGTTATACATGCCTATATCTTACAGCAGACTACTTTTGTGTTAGCAGTGAACAAAAAAGGGAATTCTATTCCTATTTACTTAGAAATATTAGAAAGGATTCCTATTGGGCAGATTATCGTAGAATAGGCTATTTTAGTGAAAAATTATTTACCAGCAATTTTATTGCTGGAATCGAATCTTCTTATTCTATATATTAATAATATAGGTATGCAAAGTCCGCAGATAGTGTGTTTTTTTTTATAAACAAAATGGCGCCCCCAAGTTGTGTTTTTTCAATTATTGATCTATGACTTCGAAGATTTTAACTATACACCGTAATTTAATTCACAGTAAATAAATTCTGCATGAGACATGTTTTCCCGATTTACTTCGACGAAAATTTTCCCCGGAAAACGCTGGTTTTTTCTAACAAAATCTTTAAATCTTTAATTTTAAACTAAAATTGTCGGTAAGTAATGAACGGTAAAACCGAAAGTAATAATGGTAAGTAAATTATGAAAACGGTATTGGAAAGAAAGCAGCATGACGCTTCTTTTAAAAGACACAACTTTTAATTGTGATGAGTGGTTTCTAAGATACAACATCACCTTTTTATTTTGGTCCTCTTTCTCCACACAAATTTTCATATCTTTAAGTAGATTCATAACATATATGATGTTGTTCTGAAGCTATTTCCTTGTGGCATTTTTATAATGAACTATTTTAAATGGGAAATAAGCCACAATTTTACCAAAAAAATGAATTTATTAACGTTTCGACGCCCAAGTCGGGTGTCGTTGTTAAAATACAAAATAATACTAAATAAACAAAAATGTTGTTGCTTAGTAAAAAATTCTTCTAATAATTTATTTAATCTGACTCATTTATATCGGCAATTCAGGCATGTATTATACATTTTAAAGTAGAAGGCTTTAAAATGATATTGCCAATATTGATGAGTTGCGTAATCATGTAATAATTTCATGTAATTGAATGAACTATTTTTTAGTAAAGTCGTCCCAGAAACGCAGCTCATCAATATTGGCAATATCATTTTAAAGTCTTCTACTTTAAAATGTATAATACATGCCTGAATTTCCGATATAAATGAGTCAGAATAAATAAATTATTAGAAGAATTTTTTACTAAGCAACAACATTTTTGTTTATTTAGTATTATTTTGTATTTTGACAACGACACCCGACTTGGGCGTCGAAACGTTAATAAATTCATTTTTTTTTGGTAAAATTGTGGCTTATTTCCCATTTAAAATAGTTTCTAATATATATGATAATATTAAAAACGATCGGTATTACGAGTGAAAAATACCAAAAATACCAAAATTCCAATCAAAAATTAGGCCGAAGAAAATATAATCTCAAAGTTCAAAATTGGTATACGTTAAAAAATGTATTTTCTCGGCTTCCCATGGAGGCAAATATAATCTACACCAAAAGGCCTTTTGTGTCACCAAGTAATTTAATTATTGATAAATAATGACCGAAAATTTTAGTTGAAAATTAAAGATTTTGTTGGAAATACCCGCGTTTTCCGAGAAAAATTTTCGTCGAAGTTAATCGGGAAAAACATGTTTATATGAAGAATTTACATAATTACGGTGAATTTTTACTCGGGTATTTTTGGTGTAAAGTTAAAATCTTCGGAGTTATAGAGCAATAATTGAAAAAAAAAACACGATTTGGTGGCGCCATTTTGTTTATAAAAAAAATAGCAGACTATCTGCGGACTTTGCATATCTATACTATTATTAATACATCAGAGAGGAGCTAAATTATGGAAAAAAATAATTTTCTCTAAAATGGACGACTTTGGAGAAAAATCCCGAAACAAGTCGATTTTTATTTTTAAATTACAATTTTTTGGCATATATTTCATATTAGTGACGTCATATATCTGAGCGTGATGACGTAATCGATGATTTTTTTAAACAGGAATAGGGATCGTGTGGCACCTCATTTGAAGGGGTGTTCAATTCTCTATTTAGTAATGTAAACATTAATATAATTATTTATACAGGGTGGTAATAAAAATAATTTTGGAATTGAATTATTTGACGAAAAAAGAAGAATGTATGCAATTTATTTAACTCAAATTACTTTCTATCGCTGTCAGAAAATAGAAAAAAAAATGTTTATTTGGCAAATAAACATTGCTTTTAGCTTAAATTAAATGTTCAAACTGCCAAGAGGTAGGTGGGAGGCTGTTTGTGATTTAATTTAAGCGAAAAGAAATGTTTATTTGTGAAATAAACATTTTTTTCTATTTACTGATAGCAGTACAATGTATGTTGAGTTAAATAAATTACATAATACATTCTTCTTTTTGCGTCAATTATTTTAATTCAAAAATTATTTTTTTGGTCACCTGTATAAATAATGATATTACTATTTATTGTACTGAATAAATAATTGAACACCCTTTCAGATGAGGTGCGACATGACCCCTATTCGCATTTAAAAAAATCATCGATTATGTCATCACGTTCAGATGAATGACGTCACTAGTATGTAATATATGCCAAAAAATTGTAATTTAAAAATAAAAATCGATGTATCTCGGGATTTTTCTCCAAAGTCGTCTGTTTTAGAGAAAATGAATTTATTTCATAATTTAGCGCCTCTCTGTATATACAATCATAAGATTCGATTACAGCAATAAAACTGTTGGTAAATAACTTTTCTTTTTATTTTGCTATTTTGCCCAGAGTATTACTTGTATACGTACATATCCTCGTATACAGTGATGAGTGCGCTAATGACCAGCAAAATATGGAAAACATATTATATTCTAAGACCCGAATATAGGTCGATCTGTATCCATCTGCTTGCCGGATGAAACATTGTTTTTATTACATAGACAAATTACATTTGATACATAGACAAATATTTCTAGCATGGGTTGCCTATCAAAATCGTGTCATAGCTATTTAAGGGCGAGGGGCGTAGGGGTTGAAATCAATATTCCAAGCACATTTTTTTTGAAAGTATGGTAGCATTATTTTATTTTTAAATAAGATAGGCATATTCATTACAATTGATAGATTATTCAAGAAAAAATTCAAGGAAAAATATTGAAAAATAAGCCAACGGTGGCAAATTTTTAAAGACACCTCAAAAAACAATGTATTTTGCGGTGAACTCATCAGAACTCATCATTGGATCATGGTAAATAAAAAATTCAAAAATTTTTATTAAATTTTGAGTTTTTCTAGGTAACGCTGTCGAGTTTTTTTAGTTTTATCGACTTTTGACTTTTTGATATCACCCAGAAGTCAAAACAACGAATTCTTTTTTGCAAAAAAGGGTTAAAATCAACATATTTATTGTTGTTAAACAAAAAATAAGCATAAAACAAAAAATATCTCGACAGCGTTACCTCAAGGAATGTCTAAATATATACAAAATTCCGGGTGGGTCGGTCCAGTAGTTTTTGAGTCACAATGTCAGCCTTTGAAAAAAGCAGTTTTGACGAAAAAGCGTTTAAAGCATTGTTAACTTTTATTTTCAATTTCATTTTTGTCTGTCAAATCGTAAAATGATGCACACTGGAATATTTTTTTGGATCGCGGAGTAATTTACAAAAGAAAATGAGAACAGCTGTTGACCGTTTCTCACTACGCTACTTCTACCCTACTATCTCCATACGTCCCTACCTTCGACTCGCTTTGCAGCAAGTTTGCACCAGCACGCTTGAGCGTAGTGAGAAACGGTCAACAGCTGTTCTCATTTTCTTTTGTAAATTACCCCGGGATTCAACAGCATATTCCGGTGTGCATCACTTTACGATTTGACAGACAAAAAATTGTAAATAAAAGTTGATAATACTTTAAACGCGTTTTTCTCAAAACTGCTTTTTTATAGGCTGAAGAAATTGCAACTCAAATCTACTTGACCAGCCCACCTGGAATTTTGTATATATTTTCTTTAGACATTCCTTGAGGAAACGCTGTCGAGATATTTTTTGATTTGTGCTTATTTTTTGTTTAACAATAATAAATATGTTGATTTTCACCCTTTTTGCAAAAAAATTCGTTGTTTTGGAATTCTGAGTGATATCAAAATTCCATAAAACTTGACAGCGTTACCTCGAAAAACTCATAAGCTAATAAAATCTTTTTGAATTTTTTGTTTACCATGATCCAATCATGAGTTCTGATGTCCACTGCAAAATTCATTGTTTTTTGAGGTGTCTTTAAAAATTTGCCACCGTTGGCTTATTTTTCAATATTTTTCCTTGATCTTTTTGGAATATTCTCTGAATTGTACTGAATATGCCTATTTAATTTAAAAATAAAATAATTCTACCATACTTTCAAAAAAATGTGCTTGAAATATTGATTTAAACTCCTACGCCCCCCTTAAGGATAGCTATGATACGATTTTGATAGGTAACCCATGCTAGAAATATGTGTCTATGTATGAAATTTAATAAAAACAATGTTTCATCCGGCAAGCAGATGGGTACAGATTGACCTATATGAGAACTATGAGATTGACCTATTGGGACCGTGCAAGTTCGGTAAAGCGACACCTATTTCTACGCTCTGCAATTTTATTCGCACTTTTAATTATATTGGCCAATTATATTAGTCCTGGTTACTGGATAATTGTCAAGGCCATAGTCTTAGTAAAATGCAGTACTGCAAGCAAAACACAATTAATTAAATTTACCTTTATATAATAATTGCATATCGTATCAATATTGTGGTGCAATATATAATTTTTCTTCTTCATTGACAGTAGATATGAAATATGCGTCAATTTGGCAATTTCAATTGACAATGAATTATTTAAGAAAGTTACAATATTTCTCCGCTATTCTCGCACGATCGTTTGTCAATTTCCTTTCAAGTACTTGCACACCGCGATCGGATCCCGTACTATTAGATTGTGAGACAAACAGAAATGAAACTGGTGGAGATGGGAAATTTAGCGATAAAAACATATAAATTTACATTATATTTATTTTTTCCCACCTTTAGAGGTATCGGACGAGTTTGCACTGTGACAGTTACAGTTTTAGTTGACGTACTCCTCTGATACGTCTAAAGATGGGAAACAATAAATAGAATACAAATGTATAGGTTTTATCGCTAAATTTCCCACCTCCACTAGTTTCATTTTTGTTTATCTCACAATTTAATAAGTTTTCCATCTTTTGCGTTATTTTGCCGGTTATTAGCGCGCTCATCACTGTATATACACATGGATACAGTTTCTGTCTATTTTTGCACCGTTTTTTTATTTTTAGGTGACGATAGACATCATATTCGTACTCTGACTACCCATCCAGTAAGTATAGCGGTTTTGAAAGATGATCTATTGTGGACAAATCTTGACTCCAAGGATTTAAATTGGTCTGAAAAAAGATCTAGCGAGTCTCATCAGAAAAAAATTACGCTAGGTGAGTTTAAATTTTGTCGGAATATCCACTATTAAGTTCTCACAATTTCACTAAAATTATTATAACATAAGAAATCTGTAAGAGAAAATTTTGTACGGCCATTTGTGTTTTTGTATTGACCAATAAAAGTTGCATTTACTAAATCGCATCTAACTATTTTTGATAATAAAAGAATATCTTTGTATGTTGAATTTTTTGGATGAATTATAATAGTTTACGACTTTTTGTCGTATTCGTATTTTCTTCTTCATATTTTTGTGTGACTCTGTCTATTTTTCAATGTGCCTCCAATAAGTTGTCACTCCATGTTTTTCGTGGTCTTCTCACTGATCGTCTTCCTATTGGAACCGTCTCTCGCCGACCTTACTAACTACTCCAATGTACTACTCTCATAGTATCTTGCCAGCGATTTTTCGAAGGGTTTTCATATCTGCTGTTTCTCGCATTCTTTTTGTCTTTTCTGTATTAGGTCGTGTTTCTGCCTCGTATGTTATAATTGGTCTGATGACTGTTTTGTAAATTCTGCCTTTCACTCATTTTCCGATATTTTTATTTCTCCATATTGTTTCATTCAAGCAACATGCGGCTCTGTTTGCTTTATTCACTTAATCTTCCACTTCTGTTTCGAGCTTTTCGTAGGTAGATAGTGTAATGCCTAGATATTTAAGCTCCATGACTTGTTTTATTCAAGCTCCTCCAGTTCTAATTTACATCTTAATAGATTTGCTGTTATTACTATGCATTTGGTCTTTTTTGGGAAAATTAACTTATTAAATTTTCTAGCGGTTATATTAAATTGGTACAGCATACGCTGTAAATCATCTTCACTTTGCACTCTAATTCGTACATTTGAATCGATCGCAGGCTATCGTTTACAGAGAAAACCGAAATTATCAATTTTTGTTGAATTATTAAAAACTCATTAAAAATTTAATACTCGTTAAAAATAACATTTTATAGTCCAGTGAATTTTTAAATAAACAAATTAAATTGGTTCCCCCATTATGGAGGAACAAAGTTCATTAGGGACGTCCTCTCAGACGAAAGACATAGTGAATAATGAAGATAGTGTAATGGAAAATAATAGTTTTCAACCTAGTGCTACTTTGCCGATAGAAAAACAAAAGGATATTAAATATTTCAACTTGGTCTCAGATAAGTACAATTTAGATAATATTTGGGTTTATATTGAAAAAATTGGGAATGAAAGTGGTCTGTCTAGATTGCACCCTATGGCGATAGGTCACCTACTATTTAAGACCCTGAAACTTGCACATATTAAAGAGATAAAAAGCATTGAACGTAATCGTATAAAAGTTTTGCTGTCATCACGTTTAGAAGCTAATAATCTTGTCAAAAATAAATTGTTAGACGCTCAAAATTTAAGAGCTTACATTCCAAATCACTTGTTGGAAGTTAAAGGGCTTGTAAGGGATGTAGACACCCAATTTGACATTAATTATCCTATGGAAAACATTGAATCTATTTCCAAAGTTTTAAATATTTATAGGACAAAGCGTAGAATCCAAAAAGAGGAAAAAATTGAATACGTAGATACAAAAACTATAGTTGTCACCTTTGAGGGTAATATTCTACCCAACTATATAGGTTTGAATGTAGTTTATTTTCCGGTAGATCAATTTATTGGTAGGGTCGTTCAATGCTATCGATGTTTGAAATTTGGTCATGTGTCAAAGCAATGTAAAAGTTCCCAGGAATGTTGTATTCAATGTGGGCAAACTAAAACTACTAATCATACTTGCGATAAAGCTATGTATTGTATACATTGTAAAAGTAATGAGTATGTTACAATATCAAAAAATGTCCCTTTTATGAAAAACAAAAAAAGATTAAAATTATAATGATCGAACAAAAGACTACTTTTTTAGAGGCAAAATATTTGTGTGAACAATCATTTTCTGGTGTTATGAATCAAAATTATTTTTCTTTGCTTGAAAATAATGAACAATAATTTCCTTCGCTTCCAAAAATTAATAAAAATTCTGTCTCCACTCAGCTAGGCCCACAGATCAATAAAGCGCGCTCTCTAATATCTTCTCAATTGAACAATAATTCACATGCATCTGTAGGAAAGAAAAGGAAACTAAACTCTCCTATCATACAATCTCCTATTCATAAACCTATCTTTCCCTTTACATTTGGACCTGCCCAGCCTTTACCGGCTAATCCACCTAAACCCAATTATAACAAAGTTGAAAATAAAAATCAGTTGACAAAAACTATAACAAATTTTATAATGAACCTCTTAGAACATATTCGTTCAATTGAAGACATAAAAACGTTAGACGATAAGACTATAATTAATGAATTAGAATAGGTTTTAAATACTTTAAACAATAATAGCTTCTAATGGCTGTACAAAATATTTAAAAATTGGTCAATGGAATGCTAGATCTATTATGTCAAACAAAAACAGTTTAATGCAATACGTAAACAATAAAAAAACTGATATTTTGCTAATTAGCGAAACATGGTTTAAAAAGATTCCCATTACAGTTTTAATGGTTATAATCTAATAAGAAGAGATAGGAAGGAAGACCGGTTTGGTGGCGTTGCGATTCTTATCCGTACACAGTAACCTTCAGTGAACTTAAACTAAATTATAACTTTAATTCTGATATTGAAGTTTGTGACATCAAAACAAACTTTAAAAATATTGAACTCAATATATTATCTATATACAAACCTCCTAAATGTAAAAGTACAGTATGTGATTGGGCAAATATATTTTCACAGGTCACTGGTTCAGTAGTTATAGGTGGAGATTTCAATGCGCATCATACGATTTTGGGATCTAATTATAATGATGCAACTGGAATACAATTTATTAAAACTGCAGATGACTTAAATTTTACAGTAATTAATAAAGGAGAACCTACCATTTTAACTAAACCAGATCAAAATAAATCAGCTATTGATGTTACTTTCGTTACAGCTGATCTAGTCAATAAAATTAATTGGTCTATACATACAGACACCTTGGGATCGAATCATTTTATGATCTATATGGAAATTGCCGACATTCATTTACCTGAAGAAATTATTCCTAAAAGTAAATGGAATACAAGAAAGGCTAATTGGTCCATGTACGAAATTTCAGCAGAGCAATTTTTCAATAACTATTACCAAATGGAAAATACGTCGGACAAATATAATTTTTTAATTGATTGTATAAATTATGCAGCTCAACTATCAATTCCACAATATAAAGCTTATAAAAACAAAATCAGAAATTCTCCGCCGTGGTGGAATACAAATTGTGATAACATTATCAAGGAAAGAAAAGAAGCACTTTCAAATTATAAGCAAAACCGTAACTTTGAAAATAACTTAAAATGCCAAGAGAGCATGGCTAAAAGTAAAAAAAAATTAAAGGAAATAGCTAAAGAAAGTTGGAAAAACTTTGTCTCAAACTTAAACAAAAACACTCCTTCCTCAGCATTATGGAATCAAGCTAGAAAGATCAATAGAAAACCAATTACTAATCCAACATGTCTTAATGATACATTAGTCGACGAAATTTTTGATCAAGTTGCTCCTCCATCAGTCCAATTACTAAAAAGCTACAGTATGCTTCAAATGAACAAAACCATTTTTTGCTAGAACCTTTCAACATTACAGAATTAGAATATGCTCTTAAAAATCGGAATAACACAAGTCCAGGTTTGGATAATATTAAATATCCCATGATACAACACCTTCCAAAAATAGCTAAACTCTTGCTGTTGGAAATATTCAATGAGATGGTCAAAAATGGGAGTTTAGTTCCTCAATTTCAAGATGTCATTATAATAAAAATACTGAAACCAGGTAAAAATCGCAACGTGGCACAATCATATAGACCTATATCTCTTATGTCATGCCTTCTTAAAACAGTCGAACGAATGATAAAACAGAGATTGGAATGGTGGTTAGAAAAAAAGAAATTACTTCCCAACCTTCAATTTGGGTACAGAAAAGGAAGAAGTACTTTAGACGCCCTTTCAACATTAGTGGTAGATATACAAAACACATTTACAGACAACATTTATTTACCTGCAATATGTATGGACATAGAGGGTGCATAGGTTAGAGTCTGTCTAGATATTTTAGTTGAAAAATTAGTCAAAAATTTCCAAATACCAGCCCAACTAGCAGGAACAATATATAGTTTTTACTCATGTAGAAAGATATATCTCAGAGCACATAACAGTAGTCTCATAGGTCCACGATACAATAACTTGGGGCTGCCCCAAGGATCAATATTGAGCCCTTTGTTGTTTAATTTGTACACTGCTGATCTACATAATAGCCAAATTGAAAACTGCACTTTGAAGATTATACAATATGCTGACGATTTCCTTGTATACTCTTTTTCAAAAAAATATGATAATTGTATACAAACATTAGGTAAAATGCACAACTTGTCAAACAATTGGTTCCAACAAAATGGATTTGAAATTTCCACAAACAAATCTAGTGTTTTGCATTTTCACACGACACAACTTACCAAATATTGATAAATTACAATTAAGCAATCATGAGTATAGTTTCCAAACTTCTATCAAATATTTGGGGATGATACTTGACCGAAAACTAACAAGGAAATCACATATTGAGTTTATGCTAAACAAAAATGTAATCAAGGAATAAATTTTTTAAAATCAATTTCAAAAACGTGGTGGGGAGCAGATGTTGAAACATCATTACTTTTCTACAAAGCTTATATAAGATCAGTCATAGATTATGGTTGTGTACTCTATGGCTCTGCATCTGATCGGGTCCTAAGCAGAATCGACGTAACACAAAATACAGTTCTGAGGATTTGTTTAGGTGCTATGAAATCAACTCCAATTAATGCGTTACATGTCGAAGCTTTAGAGATGCCACTGAAATATAGAAGAGAATAGCTAAGTAAAAAAATTATTATGAAATTACAACATAAAGATCCTTCCCTTCATATAAAAATAAGCAAATTGAATGAAGCTGATTTGACGAATAAATATTGGAAACACAAGAATTCACCTCCACTTTGTGAAGCTTTTCGCAGTATGTCAAACTTTGATGTTACTTCAAATCCAGACGAAATCTTAGATTTTGAAGATTTTACTTCGTTATTACATTTGGTAAAAGTAATTAAGCCAAGTTATCATGAAAATGCATCTATCAGTCATAACATCTTAAGAAGTATCTTGGACGTTTTTTCGGAGTCTATAATTATCTACACAGATGCGTCGAAGTCAACGTTTGGCACTGGATGTGCCTTTTGTGTTCCATCAAACAATACAGAAAAAATGTATAAAATAAATAATACTTTCTCAATATTCAGCGCTGAGGCAATTGCAATTTATGAAGCTTTATTATATTTTATGAATACAGAAAATAAGTCTACAGTAATTGATTCTGACCCAATTTCCGTACTGACAGATATTCACACAATAATATTTCCAAGTCATAATTTAAAAAACTATATCTTCCAAATTAAAAAAATACTTTAAAATCTATAAAAAACGAAGAGAAGTGCATTTCCTATGGGTTAAAGCACACATAGGTATCACCTGTAATGAACATGTTGATTTATTTACAAAAAAAAACCATCACACATGGATCGTTAACCCGACATAGACCTTCTAATCCAGATATATGTGCAATTGTTAAAAATGAAGTTAACGAACAATGGAGACGAACATGGAACGAATCTAGCAAACATAGTTCCTCTCAATATGCGATGATTCAACCTAAAATGCCTACTGAGTACTGGTTTAAAAATTATTCCGTTCCCCGCAGATATATAACTTCCATTATTAGAATAAAATTTGGACACGCCTGTTATCCTTTTCATTTGGCGAAAATTAACATTTTATCTTCAAATCTATGTCTAGACTGTCAAAAAGAGGGAGACTTAAATCATATATTTTTTGAGTGCTCAAAGTATACTCAACAAACTAATAAACTAATTGAAAATTTATTAAAATATATATTTCCACCTTATAATTTATGTTACCTATTTTCTCTAAATAGGAAAAAATATATGACTGTTTAATGGAATTTATTTGTAAAAGTAAAATCAACCTTTAAGCATTATCCACAAATGATTATTTACCTTTGTTTTATCCCATATGTATTTACCTCCTATCCGCGACCAAGTCTAGTTATGTCTAAACGAAATATCTTGAAGGGTCCCTAGACGAGAAGAAGCAAGTGACCCTGTCTTATTCCTACCTTAACTCCTGAATACAATAATTGCAATATTAACAACCACCTTTACGGTAACTTTTCCTTATCTTTCTTATTTTTGTTTTGTTTTATATTTTTGAAATGTATTTAGATTTTAAAATATACTTATTGTGACTGGCTGAGCGGCGACAGCCCATGCCAAAAAAAATCTTCACTTTGAGAGATTAGTAATGCGTCATCTGCATAACAGATTATTTTAAGTTGTTTTCCTTCCATTTGTTATCCTTTTTTAATTCTTACTTTTTTTTATTATCTCATCCGTGATCAGGTTGACTCCGGGAGTTTCCCTGTCTTATCTCATTGCCAGCTTCATATGGGGCAATTAGTTCTTCTTCTATTTTTACTTTTATTGTGTTGTTCTGATAGATATTTTCAACCTTTTTATTTATTTCTAGAGGTATCTCCCTTGCGTACAATAAATGGATAACGTCCTTTAGTTTGACTCTGTCAAATGCCTTATTAAGGACTTCCGTGATGTTCGGTCTTCTTCTTCTTCTTGTGCCACTCCTATCGGAGATTGGAAATCATCAAAGTCTTCTACGTTTCCTTAAATAATAAATCTTCACGTGTTTTTGTGTCTGCTCTCTAAACATGTCCAAAATATTTTAATTGTTGGAGGTGGACTTTACTGGAGAACCGTTTGCTGACCTATGGCTCATTTAAAATTGAATTATTTATACTGTGGTCGATCCGTGGAACTCGTAACATTTTTCTCCACGAGAACATTTTAGTGGCATGTATCTTCTTTCCGCTTTTATTAGGAACCAAGATTCACATCCGTATATATTTACACATGGGGAATACTAAGCAGTTGATCAACGTCATTTTTAGAGTTCTTGAAATTTAAGAATCCTTGTTTATTTTGGCCAACTTTCACAAGGAGGACTTTTGCAAGATCACATCTACGTTTTATTTCTTCCAGTAGTGACCCTGTTTGTGATCAATGATCCGATATTTATATAGGCTCCTAATCTCGAACTGGTCAATCGTGGTTATGTGTGGATGGTTGTTATGTAGTCTATTCACTATAATGATCTTTGTCTTTGAGACGTTTAACTGTAGACCAAACATTTGACTTTTGTTTTCAACCAGTCGTATGAGATCAATTAACCTTATTGATTATTTGCAAGAACGGCTATGTCATCTGCCATTATAAATGTTTATTATTTAAATTTGGTTATTCTATATCTAATCATTTCAGTTAAGCTTCGACCCCAAAGTGATCTGAATTTGTGTCTGCATGATAACCTTAATATAATAAGATTTAAGTTATTAATAAATACAACTTCATGATATTTTACTATTCAATTATACTTACGTTCAAGTTATAATTGTAGAAATGAATTTCGACTCAATTCAAGCTTTCTGCTTAACCCAGGTATAACATATCAAAAGGCACCGCCAGGAAAACATTCCACTTTGCGGTTCAGAGAGCCCATATGAAACGAGTCTTTGTACTCTATGCAGAGTACGGCATTAACAAAATAAGAAAATCTACGGTTTCGTTTTGATTAAAATCTGTCTTCCTTCATCCCCCGATAGCACTATTTCTAGGTCTACCTGTTGTCAAGGAGGCTCTAAGGAAGACAGATTTTTACCATTCCGACCGTAGATTGTCGATATAAATTAAAATAATTTATATCGCAGTATGGATAGAACGCCCTCTAACGGGGAATAAGCGAAATGAATTTCGACTCAATTCAAGCTTTCTGCTTAACCCAGGTATAACATACCAAAAGGCACCGCCAGGAAAACATTCCACTTTGCGGTTCAGAGAGCCCATATGAAGAGTCTTTGTACTCTATGCAGAGTATGGCATTAACAAAATAAGAAAATCTACGGTTTCGTTTTGATTAATGGAATGGTAAAAATCTGTCTTCCTTAGAGCCTCCTTGACAAGAGGTAGACCTAGAAATAGTGCTATCGGGGGATGGAGGAAGACAGATTTTAATCAAAACGAAACCGTAGATTTTCGTATTTTGTTAATGCCATACTCTGCATAGAGTACAAAGACTCGTTTCTTATGGGCTCTCTGAACCGCAAAGTGGAATGTTTTCCTGGCGGTGCCTTTTGGTATGTTATACCTGGGTTAAGCAGAAAGCTTGAATTGAGTCGAAATTCATTTCGCCTATTCTCCGTTAGAGGGCGTTCTATCCATACTGCGATATAAATTATTTTAATTTATATCGACAATCTACGGTCGGAATGGTAAAAATCTGTCTTCATTAGAGCCTCCTTGACAACAGGTAGACCTAGAAATAGTGCTATCGGGGGATGGAGGAAGACAGATTTTAATCAAAACGAAACCGTAGATTTTTTTATTTTATAATAATTGTAGGTTTTAAAGAGGATAACGTCAACATCCACTTAGTGTCAGTAACACGTAAACAATTAGAAATCAATAGCTGTCGTGTTAATAATAATGGATGTAGTCATCTTTGTCTTCAATCCCATAAATCGATAATTTGTGCATGTCCAGCTGGATGGGAGCTATCGGCAAATGGTTTTACATGTAATAAAAGGTTAACCTGCGACAATAAAAAGATGCTTTGTCCTCATTCCAATACTTGCGTTTTGAAGAACTTAAGGTGAGTTTTTTTATATACATATAGGCAAATATTTGCTATTACTACTATGTGATAATGTGATGCTACTACTTTCTTCTTCATGAGCCGTGCTCGATTATCGAGCTTTGGCTATCAAATTGGCTATAGTAATTTTGTTGATGGCAGCTCGGAGAAGGGATTTAGAGGATCTGTTAAGCCATTCTCTTAGGTTTCTAAGCCTTGACGTTCTTCTTCGACCTGGCCCACTTCTTCCGTCTACCTTGCCTTGCATTATTAAATGGAGTATATTATATCTCTCTGTGTGTCGCATAACATGGCCAAAATATTCAAGTTTTTTATTTTTTAACTATTCTGGCGAGTTCCGTAACTTTTCCCATCCGATGCAAAACAACTTCGTTACGAACTCTATCCACCCAACTTATTCGTGCAACTCTCCGGTACACCCATATTTCAATGGCTTCCAGTTTCTTGAGAAGTAAAAGTCCAACCTTTGACATCATACAAAAGAGTAGAGAACACATAACATCTCACTTATCTAATTTTCAGACAAAGTAATATTGTTTTCACATAAGAGTTTCTTAATCTTAAACAATACAGCTCTGACCTTCTCTATACGTGTTCTAATTTCTTTGCTTATGTCTCAGTTCTCATTTAGATTACAACCAAAATAGGTGATACTGTTAGTTTTCTCCAGTTGTTCACCATAAGCTGTTACCACTCTCGGTTTTTACTGACAACCATCACCTTTGTCTTTGGGGTGTTTAGCTGGAGTCCATGTTCATGACCTGTTGTGGTAATCCTATTAACCAGATGTCAAGGCTCTTAGTAATTGCTTGCAATAGGGCTTTTCATCGATTGTAATTTGTTTCGAGCTTCTGTAATATATTGTATAATCTGTGTATAATATTAATGTACACGGATTATACGACATATGACCGAAGTTCGAAACAAATGATTGTGAATGAAAAGCTCTGTTAACACCGTGTCATCCGCGTGTCTCAGAATAATTAATATTGACGCCATTCATTTTGATGATTGCCACAAACATTAAAAATAATCAAAAGTTATTTTTTTTTAAATAGTAATGTTATTAGTAATTGGAAGAAGAAAAATTTCTTGTTTCAATTATTACTATTCGACTTCGACCTTTAACATCATTATGAAATATAAAATATGTCCTAGATCAAAACTTTTAATATGTGTGAGTCGAATACAACTCATCTTTACCACTAACAATGTATTAGTATGAAAACTTTCCTACAATACACAAATTGCATTTATATTTCAAATCCTTCTAATCTATTAAGATACCTTTTTCTTCATCTTCCATGGCCGCTATCGATCGTTAAATATCAAGTTTGCTACCATACTCGCTCTCGTAACTTTATTGACAACAGCTCTAAATAATGATTTAGTCTTAGAGTTTAAAGCAATGATGTTCTTCTTCTACTAGGCCCACGTTTACCTTGGATCTTTCCCTGAATGATCAGATGTAAAATACCATATATTTCAGGGTGTCTCATAATGTGACCGAAATATTCCAGCTTGCGTCTCTTTATTAAATTGACCAATTGTGTTGTTTGATTCAGCCGTCTAAGGACTCAAAGGCTTCCAATTTTTCCCACTTTTTAACCTTAATGATCAATTGAAGAATATTGGGACCGTGCAAGTTGAGCAAAGCGACACCTATTTCTGCGCTCTGCACTTTTATTCGCACTTTTAATTGTATTGACCAATTACGTTAGTCCTGGTTGCTGGATAGTGTTGCCCAAAATCAGTCTTGGTCTTGCAGTCTTGGTCTTGTTCTTGCGTTTTTGCAAGACCAAGATCAAGACCAAGACCGCCTAATTTGAGCAAGACCAAGACCAAGACTTACCGTGCAAGATTTGAGCAACAACAAGACTAAGCCTGCAAGACTCTTGCGTCTTGCAATAATTAGAACTGAGGGTCGTTTTATGAAGCATGTATATTACTTTGGGTATATTCTTAGGTAGGTACTCTATGAGAAGCAAAAAAATTTGTAAAATTGGACTTATGCGCCTTACGAACAATACCATAAACAAACATACATTCTTCGCTCTGAAATTAATTGTCCAGGTTTTGAGAATAGCCGCCCTCTATCCTCTATTCATAAATTAATGTATCGAAACTTTTTAAAAATATGTCATATGCTGATAAAAATTATACCCCTAATAAGTAGTTCATTTTTTTCCTTAATTAGTTTTCTAAGAATTTAAACATCACAAAAATCATATCGATATTATATAGAATAATAAGACTATTATGTATATTTTTTCTGCTGAGTGTGACTTCGATAACAAGACAGACTAATAACAGATAATGCTGTGCCGGCTATACCTTGTAACCAAATACCCAAATATTTAGTATTTAACGATATTATACTGTCTACGAGGCATTCAACAAAGAAATATTTACAGTGAAATACATGGAAAACAAAAGGACATTTATAAGCTGTTTTTTCTGTAGGTAGTTAAATTGGTCATTTGTTTTATCAATCGACTGTCCTTTTGTTACTTTTTGGTTGATATACACTACTCCAAGAAAATTAAAAACGGGTCATTTTTGGTGTCTCGAATTTCCTAAACTTGTTCGATTTAAGTGGTTGATAATTTGATTCTTTATTTATTTGATTTTAATGTTTGATAATAATATAGCCTTATTCGTATAAATATCGCTGTAATAATATTGTTTCTAGACAGGTAAATTGTCATTGTATACCGGGTGTATCAATCAAACTGTATTTTTTTTCTCAAAGTTCGCATCACCCTGTGGAATATTCTCTCATTTATAAAATATTGAAACTAAAACCCAACTATAGCCTCATATTTTCTTAACATTTTGTTTTTTTATTCATTCGCTTATGTGGATAATAAAAAGTTAGGTACTATTTTAACTAGCCATGTTTTTCATCATTACAGGGTGTTTTTAAATAAGTATGGCAAACTTTAAGGGGTAATTCTGCACGAAAAATAGTTTAACACTTTGCTTTATAAATGTATGTTCTCAAATGCTTCGTTTCCGAAATATTGGGTGTTAAAATTTTTCTTACAAGCTGACGATTTATTTATTGCTCTAAAACCGGTTGAGATATGCAAATGAAATTTGGTGGGTTTTAAGAGGTAGTTATTACGCATTTTTGACATACAATTAAGAATTTAATATTCACCATTGGCGCGCATACGGGTAACATGACCCGTTTGTTTAGAATTACCCCTTAAAATTTGCCATACTTATTTAAAAACGCTCTGTATTGATGAAAAACATGGCTAGTTGTTAAAATACCTAACTTTACTGTTATCCAACATAAGCGAATGAAAAAACAAAATGTTAAAAAAATATCAGACTGTAGTTGGGTTTTAATTTCAGTATTTTATAAATGCTAGAATATTCCACAGGATGATGCTAAATTTGAGAAAAAAACACAGTTTGATTGGTACACTCATTAGTACCGATAAGTTATCGGGTACCTATACAACGACAATTTAACTTCTAGCAACAATATTCTTACACCGATATTGTTAACGAATAAGGCTATATAATATTAAAAACTCACTTAAATCAGACAACATGTTTAGGCAATTCGAGACATCAAAAATGACCCATTTTTAAGGAGGAGCCTTAATTTCTTGGAGAAGTGTATAATTCTCGGTTTGGTATTCGGTACCAAAATGAGAACTAGCATTAACATATGAAGGGCCACGACGGGAAAGAATGATGAATCTCTATCTGCAAGCATTTTCGGTAAAATGAGAAACAAAGTTACATATTCATTGTTTTTACCCCTTGCGTCCAATCTTGTGATTTTAAGATGATTATCACATTTATTTCCCCTTGTCCATTCACAGGTTGATAGTACTCTTTCAAAGCTAACAGATTGCACAAAAATCTCAAAATGACCAAATTGACATTCATCCTTTTTCCCTCTGACCCTTCATATTGTGCACATCTGTCACCGAATTGAATGCTTTTTAAATTACACATTGTCAATGGCAAATACTCGAAAAAATACGTAAGTTCCTAATAATAAGTTCCGTTAGTTGGAACATAGACACGGATCGCTTAGATCGTAGGTTCAAACCCCACCCGGTGTCAGTTGTTTAGATATTTATTAATTTTGTTGGTCTTTACTATGGCTGTGATATTAAAGCTTAAAATTGACCTACTCTGTTACGTTGCTCTAAGATATGTAATAGGCTAATGAGCAACTGCGAGACTTGCAAGACTCTTGCTGCAAGACCAAGACCAAGACCAAGACCTGGAGCTCAATACCAAGACCAATACCAAGACCAGGTGTACTGTAGCAAGACCAAGACCAAGACTCTCTAAGTCTCGTCTTGGTCTTGCATTTGGGCAACACTTCTTCTTCTTCAGGTGCCATCTCCGCTACGGAGGTTGGCAATCATCATAGCTATTTTAATTTTAATTTTTTAATTTTTTTTTAGTTTTTGTGTTGGGCAACACTATTGCTGGATAATTGTCAAGGCCATAGCTCAAAAAAATAATAAGAAGAAAAAATAATATTCAGGTTATGTGATGAAAACGTAAACAATTGTACGTAGTAAATAAAATTAGTTATTAAAATGCAGTACTGCAAGCAAAATACAATTAATTAAATTTACCTTTATATAATAATTGCATAACATATCAATATTGTGGAGCAACATATATATTCTCCTTCAATGACAGTAGATATGAAATGTACGGCAATTTGACAATTTCAATTGACAATATGAATTATTTAAGAAAGTTGCAATATTTCTCCGCTATTCGCGCACGATCGTTTCACGTATCCCTTCCAAGTACTTGCACACAAATAACTGATTTTTCTTGTAATCATTTTCAATAGTTGGTTTTTTATACTTAGGTCCATTTAGAATTTAGAACTCTTCATTTGTTTTTCGTCTATTCTACAGAATTTTATTCAAATTTTTATTCTCCCTGCTTATATAGACTTTAGAGTCCGCGTTTCGATTCCATAGAGAAAAAGAGACCAAACAAAACATTTTACAAGTTTCAATATTAGTTTAATATCGATATGTGTGTAACAGAGTAGACCAATCATCTTGAAGAAACTAAGACCTACTCCACTCTTGCCCTTAATCTTTCCTTGGACGATTAGTTGAGAGATTGCGTATTTTTTCCCTCTCAGGATATATTATCCAATTTTTCGTACCTTGAGTAAGTTGAGCAATTCTCCCTCAATATTTGCTCTTCTTAAAACTTCCTCGTTTCTTACCCATCTGTCCGTGGTATGTGGAATATTCTTCGCAAGGTCCACATTTCGAAGGCCTCCAACTTATTAATGGAAGATATTTTCAAGGTCCATGTCTCCATGTCGTATAACAGTATGGACCATACATAGCCCTTAACCATTCTGTAACGAAGATCGAAGGAAATATTGCGGTTACAAAGTATCGGTTTAAATTTAATAAAAGCTTGTGTTGCTTATTCAGTACGGCATTTTATTTCTTGTTGAGGATGCCACGGTTCATTCACCATCATTCCGAAGTATTTGAATGTTTTCACTTCCTCGATTAAAGCATTATATACTTACAGTTGGACTTTTATTAAAAGTGCACCGTTTCTTATTGCCGTGCTTTCAGTTTTTACAGTATTTATCTTCAAGCCATATATTTTTCCTGTGGTATTTATTTTATTTAGCGTCAACTGTGTATCACGTTTCTTTAGCTGTGATTATCGCGGTGTCGGCGGCGTAACGATGTTATTTATCTGGTACCCGTTAATCTTAACAGCCCAGTCATAGCTTTCAAGTGTCCTCTGCAAAAACATTCTGCGCATAGAGGTTGAACAGCATAGGAGACAAAATACACCCCTGTCGCAACCCTCTTAAAATTTCAAATTCCTCTGTGTTCGTTGATTTGGTCAGCGTCAATCGTGCTTTTTGATTCCAATAGAGATTCTGGATAACTCTTACATCTTTCACATCAATATCTTAGCATTTTTATCATTGCATCGTGTTTTACGGTGTTAAACACTTTTTCATAAGCGAGGAATGTGATGAATATATCCTTTCGTTGGTCCATGAAGTTTGACACAAGCATATTCAAGCAGAATGCTGCTTCGCGTATCCCGAGTCCGTTCTAGAAACCAAATTGTGTCTCGCCGCTTAGCTCTTCTATCTTTCTGAACATATAGTGAGGAGAATACAAAGAAGTACTTTATAGGTCTTAGTCCGACATATAAAATTATTATTTATAACCACACCGTTGAAACTTTTTGTACTTGTTATTTGGGTGGAGTCGGACAAATTTGGAGCTTAGCGCATTATGGCAGTGATGCGTTTGTCTGCCAAGCGGTCACGAAGTTGTCAATTTTATGCAAGAAAAAAATTTATAACCACATTGATCATTTTATTTTAATCAATGGTTTTTATCATATAAAAAGCGAAAACAATTTTGTCGGACAAAAATATTGGGGCATATGACGCGTCGGACACGCTAAATATGTCAAATTTATGAAAATTGTAAATTTATTACCACATGGATAATTTTAACGGTATCTACCATAAAACCTTTTTACAATAATGTGGTAACCTTGTCGGACAAATTTCACGGGGCATATGCGCAGTCGGATGCGCCAAAGATGTCCATTTCCTGAAATTTTTTTATTTATTACCACAGATGTTATTTTTATTTTGTACTGTTTTTTTTACATGTGTAATGCATATTGGATCACTTGTCGGACAGAAATAATGGGTCGTTTTGGTACGATTTAAAAAAAAAAGTAATTTTTATACATTTTTGACTCCATATTATATTACGTATTCTTCGGCTCATATTACCCTTATGCGCGCCAATGTTGAAAATTTTGGGTACAGCTCTACGTCATGCCCTTTTAAATGTTGTACTTAGAGTGTGTACCAATTTTCAGCTATATCGATTAAAAAAAAACAAGAAAAACTATTTTAAATTTTTTTTTTGAATAGACCTCCTCGTCGGTAGCCTAAAAGAATTAAGTTTTCTGTTCGTTTATCCCAACATTTTTATCAGACAATTACATCTTTTGTTTAAGAATATAGTTACTTGTAACCTACCACTTTTGTCGGAAAAATGTATGTAAAGATAAGGAATGCACGAACCCAGCATAGTTTAAAAGTATAGTTTACTAATAAAAATTAAATTTTTTGTCCGACTGTCAATTTGCCCCAATATTTTTGTCCGACACTTTGATTTTTTGATTAAGAATATAATTACTTATAACCTACTAATTTTGTCGGAAAAATGGTTGTAAATAAAAAAAATTCAGAAAATTGACATCTTTGGCGCATCCGACTGCGCATATGCCCCGTGAAAATTGTCCGACAAGGTTACCACATTATTGTAAAAAGGTTTTATGGTAGATTCAGTTAAAATGATCCATGTGGTGATAAATTTATTTTTTTCATAAATTTTACATATTTAGCGTATCCGACGCGTCATATGCCCCAATATTTTTGTCCGACAAAAAGGTTTTCGCTGTTTATATGATAAAAACCATTGATTAAAATAAAATGACCAATGTGGTTATAAATTTTTTTCTTGCATAAAATTGACAACTTCGTCACCGCTTGACAGACAAACGCCCCACTACCATAATGCGCCAAGCTCCAAATTTGTCCGACACCACCCAAATAACAAGCACAAAAAGTTTCAACGGTGTGGTCATAAATAATAATTTTATATGTGGGCCCAAGGCCTATTAAGCAAATGACTCATTAAACTAATCAGTTTATGGACCTTACACCTTGCCGCTTTTGTGATTTAGGGATCATTATAAAGTTTGAACAAAGCCAATCCGTTGGAATGTGGCCAGTGTTATATACGGCATTGAACATTGTTACTAGCATGTCGATGTTGTCAGCCTCCAATAGTTTTAGCACTTCCGTAGTAATGCCATCTGGTCAAGAGGCCTTGCCCAGTTTTGCTAGTTTTATAGCGTACTCCACATAATTATAGCGTAGGTTAGTAGTTGGCAGATTCGGCCTATTATCTGCAAAGAGGGACGAATCTCCTGGGTATGTACGTAGTCTCCTTGATCATTCTCCAAACAGGTCTCGTAGTGCTTCTTGTACACACTTAAAATTTTTTTAACCTTTTTGTGTAGACCAAAGCTGTTCCCCTTTTCTTGTATTGATTTTAATTCTTCACAAGGTTCTTTCATCCAGCTTTCCTTTGCGGATTATTTACTTGACCTTATTGTACGTTAGTTTTCCTTGTATTTCTGTTGGTTATAATGTATTTGAACTGCCAACGTTGCTCCGTTAGTTCATATTTAATTTACATTATGTTAACTGTCTGTTAAAATGTTATAAATGTAGGTGCAATGGTTTTAAAGACTGCGCATTTGGTGAAGATGAATGGGATTGCCAAACTGTTTCCCAATGTTTACCTGGCCAGTATAAATGCGACGATGGACAGTGCATCAGCGAAGATTTGGTCTGCAATCATAGTTATGACTGTAAAGATAAGTCGGATGAGTATGGATGTGCAGATAAAAACAAAAAACTAGGTAATAGAAACATTTAATATTGTCTACTAGAAAAACCTAGATATAATAATCTTTAGCGTTATTTACGCTCTATGATTAGTAGACCAGAGCGGATGTATTTTGAGGTGGATGTGAGAGGTGGCATTCGGATTTTTGCAGATAAAGTTAGGTAATAACTCCAATAATAATAATTGAATTATACGCCCTCTCAAATATACCCAAAACATTAATAAAAAAATTAAAATATTTAAAAATTACTAAAACTATCGATTTTTTTGCTTATTACTTTTAAACGATTCATTTAGTTTTGGAGCAAAATCGTAGCAAAATAATTAATAATATAATATAAATAATGCTAATTAAATTTCGTCGGTATTCAATAGATTCAGTTTGGGGAAGTGACAAGTGACCATAAATTAATAAGAGCAAAAATAGTAATCAATACAAAATTAGAAAGAAACAACCTAATCTTGCGAAAAAGAAAGAAAGTTTCTAGAGAACTTATGCAAGACAGTACCAATTACCAAAAATATTTTTGGTCTAACCCTAAAGTCAATTGAACAATTATTAAAAGGAAAATACATAAACAATTTGGAAGAAACGATAAGAACGAGTGTAATTACTGCAATCAAAAAAACCCATACGATGCCGAAACCCAAAAATAGTAAATTAAAGACAGAAACACAACAGATGATTAAGGACAGAAGCTGCATAGATCGATATTCACTAGAGTATAAGGAACTTAACAGGGCAATCAGAATAAGAATAAGATAAGACGTCAGGACATCAAAAACAGGAGTATGAAAGTGTTAAAAACTCTAAATAGCAAAGGCCGACAACAAATACACCAAATAAATAATAAGAATCGAACCATTATAAACGACAAAAATCAGATAATAAACATTGTTGAAGATCATTTTACAGAATTATATCGTCCAGCTAAGCAAAATAAGAAACCCATGACCCATGATATGGAACGAAGGATACTAAATGAAGGATCTGAAACACTACCAGAAATTACCAACGAGAAAGTTGTAAATGCCTTGAAACAAATGAAAAATGGAAAATCTCCTGGAGACGACGGAATAACAAAAGAAATGATTACAGCTGGAGGTCAAATTACTTTGGAGGCAGTTAAAATCCTGATGAACAAGTGCCTCTTTGGGAGTGCTATTCCAAACTCTTGGCAAAATGCACAGGTACTTTTACTACGCAAGAAATAGTCCTGTCGCCAGGGGGGGTACAACGGCCTCCTGTATTCAGATGGACTTACCCAAGTTTTTTTTATGTATTTTGACCTGTAGAACACGAATTTTTTGGGTAACAGTTGATCCGGATGTCGATAAGATTGTTATAAACCAAGAAGTTGAGGAATCACATAACAGCGATTTCTTGCAAAAGAAAACATTTTTTTGTATTTTTTGGGCCATTCTAACCAAAAAATGTTCCTACAATTTTTTTCGTAGGATGCATAGTTTTCGAAATAAACGCGGTTGAACTTTCAAAAAATCGAAAAATTGCAATTTTTGAACCCGAATAACTTTTGATTAAAAAATAAAATAGCAATTCTGCTTACCGCATTTGAAAGTTCAAGTCAAATTATACCGGTTTTAATTATTTGCATTGCTAAAAATGTATTATTTTATTGTCCAAACAAAGCTATAAACACCTAGTACTTGAGTGATGTTTTCAATGATTTCTCATTTAAAATTGAATGAGTAGGTAGAGGAGGTAAAAGTGCAAGCGGGGCTATTTCTATGTAGCATGCATTAAAACACATGTATTAGGCACGGGAAACACTATGTGTTTATAGCTTTTTTTAACAATCAAAAAATAAATTTTTAGCAATGCAAATATTCAAAACAGATAAAATTTTACTTCAACTTTTAAAGGCAGTAAGCAGAATTGCTATTTTATTTTTTATTCAAAGGTTATTCGGGTTCAAAAATTGCAATTTTTCGATTTTTTGAAAGTTTAAACGCGTTTATCTCGAAAACTATGCATCCTACGAAAAAACTTGTAGGAACATTTTTTGGTTAGAATGACCCAAAAAATACAAAAAATTGTTTTGTTTTGCGAGAAATCGCTGTTATGTAATTCATCAACTTCTTTGTTTATAACAATCTTATCGACATCCAGATCAACTGTTACCCAAAAAATTCGTGTTCTACGGGCCAAAATACATAAAAAAAGCTTGGGTAAGTCCATCTGAATTAAGAAGGCCGTTGTACCCCCCCTGGCGACAGGACTAAAAGGAGACAAGCACAAACTCGAAAATTACAGACCAATAAGCCTGTTACCACATCCATATAAACTGCTTGCCAAGATAATTACCAACAGACTATCAAATAAGTTCGATAGTTACCAACCTGTTGAACAAGCGGGTTCCGCAAAGGTTATAGTACCATAGAACACCTACAGACAATAAGGACACTTATCGAAAAGTGTAACAAATAGATTGAACCTCTTCATTTGGCATTTTTTAATTACAATAAGTCATACGACAATGCAACTATGCAAATAAATGTATCAGAAGGCCTAACAACAAGCAAAATAAGAACGGAAAGAGGTGTTAGACAGGGAGACACCATATCTCCAAAGTTATTTGCTCTTGCATTAGAAGATGTGTTCAAGAAGTTAAATTGGGAACAACGTGGAATTAAAATCGATGGCAGATTTGTAAGTCACCTGAGATTTGCCGATGACATAGTACTCATAAAAAGAACTGGAACAGGCTTAGAATACAGGCTTAGAATAAAAACTTACCCCAAGAGAAGATTTGATGAAATAAATAGCTGCTATCAGCCTGTAATTGGCTTTTATAATTTTATTAATTTACCACCACCCTTGTGACTGACATATGGAACTTGTCACTGTCATTCAAACGACAAGGCAACGTAGGAGATGGCAAGCATGTTCCGTATTAAGACAGATACTTACAGAGTAAGAATATATGAAGTATGTTCAGTATGATGATTTAGATTTTAGATGAAAAGAGAGATAGGAAATAGAGGATAACGAAGGAGGGCGCCAACGAGTTTTTAACTAAAAAAACAGGTGAAACAAAAAATAGAAAAAGGTAATTACTAATGAAATATAAAAGAAAATAAAGTAAAATAACTATTTAAAAATAAAATAGCAAAGATGTGACGTTTGTAACGTTACACACTCCTTTCACCCATCAGAAAAATTTTGAACACAAGTGAGAAATTTTTCTCAAAGAAATCAGGAACGTTACAAGAGGAAAAATAAGTCAATTATTATTATTAAAGTCATCACCTAACTTTTTCTGCAAAAATCCGAATGCCACCTCTCCACTCCAAAAATAGACGTTGTTTCACAGATCCACCCTCGTCTATAGTAACAAAATTGATGAGCATGTAACTAGTTTTTTTATTTTTAAAACAATGCACCTTAATGTGTTAACTCCTTTAATTAAATTTCTAATTTATCTAATGTCCAATAAATTAATATTGCATCTAATTCCTTTTCCAAACGTTTGTAGGATGTCCTCCCAGACATTTTACCTGTAAGAGCTCCGAATGCATTTCTGAACGATTTGTATGTGATAATTTCCATGATTGCGATGATGGATCAGATGAATTAAACTGCGAAAATAATATTTGTTTGGAATCTCAGTTTAGGTAAGTTTATTGAATTAATGATTTGACTCTTTATAATATCTATGGTCTGTTTTTTAACCAACAGGAGTAATTTAAATTTACCGCACCGTAATGCTTGTTTTTAATTGGTCCAACCTGAGGCAAGTTTACTCCAGTGTTATGAAATTTTGACATTAATGAAATTTATGAAATTTTGACACTTCTGGCAGTTCATAGCTTAATTAAGTTATATCGGCGATTTTTGGTGTTTTCTGCATTATTCCTTTAATTTTTAGATTTTATGTCGACTTTTATATAAAAAACAGTTGTTTTTAGAACTGTTTAGAGACGTATTAGTATAATATAATATGTATGGATTACCGGTAGGCCGAGATGAACAACCAAAAAAGATGTATTTGGTGATTTCTCTAGTGACTTACTTGGGTGTGAATCTGTAATTATTTAGTTTACTCCTCTTGGTTTAAAAACAAACTATAATCTTGTAAAATCCTAATGCGACAAGTTACCCAGTCTGTCCCGTACGGTCTTTCGATATCTACCTAAGCATTGAATGACGGTTAATAAACGTCATTTTATTCTGATATATCTTTTTTATTCATATAACAGCTCCTGAATGACTGAATCGAATTAGCTATTGTCGAATATGTTAATCGAATATATTAATCGAATATGCAGGTGCGGATACAGGGGGGGTCAACGGGTCCATAGACCCCCCTATTGTATTTAGTCTATAAGTATTTTTTTATTATTTATTATTTTTTCTGTTAACTCTAACTGTTAACTGTTAACTTTAAGCCATCAGTACAATACTAAATTACACGACAACCGCTTCCAAAGTATTGAAAGAAGCCATAAAATCTAATAAAACACCCTTTGTAACAAAAATAAGAAAACTTCTGTTGGAGTGAAAGTAAAAAGAAAGATATACTCCAACAGAAGTAAGGAAAAAATAAATAAATAACTAAGGGGACATAGATGTAGAGAGGTGGGCTGACTTCTACGTTGAGAAGCCGCAATAGGAAAAATAAAAAAAAAATACTACTAAAGTGCAGTAGTACTGAAGAAAGGGGAATTAGAAGGGATAGAAGTAGAAGTGGGAAGAGACAGAGGCAAACTGAATAGAGTTGGCTAGCTATAGATGCAAGAGAGCAACTTGACACTCAAGGATGGATACGGCTCGTATTCATAGACATATTCCCAATGGTGACTTGGCCGTGGCTGCAGTGGTTTCCCTAGGTGGTCAAAGGGCTACGGTTTCATGTTAGGGTTTCTTCCAAATGGCGAATGATTCCTATTAGGCTCCAACAGGAGTTGTCACACACATGTCTCCCTAACTCCAGACAACCCTTGCTGGTAACTTTTTACTTAAAAAAACTGGATTGATGTTATAAAATAAGGTGTATGGAACTCATTCGCCATTTCATGGTACCAGTACCAAGTACCAAACCAACCCACTTAATTAGCAGCCACAAACCAAGTGACGAACGAGAGACGTTTCTCCGCCAAGGTGAACGTCAAATTCTCTCAGAAAACGAAATCATTCTCGATAGGTGGAGTACGTTCCATCACCGAGGTATGACGTCACCCCAGTAGTCCTATACGAGAAATTAGAGAATTTAAATGGAGACCGAGGGAAAATAATTATAATAATAATTAAAGAGCTAATTTTGTAACGTGACCGTTACACCTTCTCTGAAAAATAATCTGCAGGCGCATTTGTTTGGGTACCGGTGGAACCATAAACAACGGAAATATTTTTCTCAATTCAAAGAATAACAAAAATGATATTTTAAAATGCAAATACATTACACTGAGTATAAACCTTATCTCATGAAAAATCACGTTTCAAATTTGCGATACAATAAAGATATAAAAATTTGTATTTTACTAGATAATCCATATGTACCTACCCATTGATGGTAGAAAGGTTAATCTTTATGGTAAAGAACGACCAGTGAGATTAATAGTCTTGAATTGTCTCTCAATAGGTAGGTAGGTATCTGGGATTATAACAGTGTATTTTATCCTTACTGTAAGTCTTAGTCGTATGGATAAATCTGGAAAATATAATATTTGAGCAGTGTTGCCACAGGTCTTGGACAAAATTTTGGGAGACTGCTCCTGTTTTTTCGGTAGAAATCGTCAAATTTCGGTAGATTTAATTGTTTGCTTCTTGTGCTATCACATTGCAAAGAAAATGATACTTTAGGTACTAGTTTTCAAAAATAAACTACATTCATCATCATATAATGATCAATAATCACCATTCATCATAAAAATCATTCAAAGTTCAAAATCGGTATACCTTAAAAAAATGTGTTTTCTCGGCTTTCTAGGTATTATAGAGCAATTTTCTTCATTTTTTTTTAATCCAAAGTAATTCGAGTAGAGCCGTCTAACTAACGCAATACTAAATATCAAGGATGCTTTAGTTTTGTTATAAGGAATTAATTTACTATTTATAATAAAATAAAACTGCATATTTTTTTCTGTTGTAGACTTCTTTAAAAAATTTACCACACTTGTACCTATTAACATTCAAAATACAAATATTCTTATTTGAAAGCTGTATAATTGTTTAAACAAGTTAAAAAATTTTGTTATAATAAATAATAGTTATAAGTTATTAACATTTATATATTACTGCAAAAATAAGGGTTTTTTGCAATTATCTCCAATTGTTTATGTATTTCAAATTAGAAACTATTAAGATCTAGAATATTTATTTGAAACATTTTTCTCTAAAATCTACAAGGAATGTTTTATAGGCAAAAACATGATTTTTTACACTTTATAATCGTTTAAAAACAAAACAATGTCGGATATTGAAGCAATTGAGAACGAGAAAATTTTTTAATGTTCTTTAGTTATGTCGAAATACTGTAAGTAAAAAAGGTGCAAAATAAATTTCTCCCGTTTTACGATTTTAATATAAATACTATTTTTAGTTTGGAATTATCTTCTATATCAAAATAAGCCACAATCCTTCAGTGTTCACTATTCAGATTCAGGTAGATACATTTTACTCCCAAAATCATATAAAAGGACTGATATATACTGAAAATATAAAAGGACAAAGGACTGGTCATAAAATTGATATCGGTAAATCCGTATCTGCTGGTTCGCACATTGTGTCACAAGCTAGTAAAAGCAATTTAAGAATTCTTGAAAATTGACTAAACTCTGTTGCAAATATATCCGCTAAAAAAATTTTCTAATAATTTTGATTTTTCGGTAGAAAAATAAATCGGCAGATTAATTTGAAAATTAAGAATTTTGATTTTTCGGTAGAAACAAAAGGAGACTTAGGTAGATCGGTAGTTTTGACAGGTATTCGGTAGATCTACCGAAAAATCATCGGTAGCTGTGGCATCACTGTATTTGATGAATTCCTAGGGCATCCCCCCTATTATGAATTTCTAGATCCGCGCCCACGGTTCTTAGACATTACTACGGTTGCCTAAATCGACTAACCAATGAACATTAAGGGTGAGATTACGTCACGAGAGTTTACTGTCATTTGAATCGTAATATGATTTTTTTCGAATCCTGAGAAAACCAAGTATTTTAGAAAATTTAGACGTAGGATGCAAGATTACATTATTACCGAGGGCGGAAAGCCCCTTAGAATAAACAAGCAGATTCTATTGAATGAAATATTTGAAATTAAATATCACACTTCTCTTTTATTTTCAGCCCTGTAACTTTATAAACATTATAGAAGTTTTCAGGGACTTTCAGCCCTCTTTAATAGTGTAGTCTTTCATTCTGAGTTTAAATTTTTCAGAAATATTTATTAGTTTTCTCAGGATTCGAAAAAAATTAATACAATTAAAACACATTGAGAATTTTGACATGCGTCAAAGTTTTGCATTAACTCAATGTAAAATTCTGAAATGTTGAATTCCAGTTTCCCTAATAATTATTTTACATCAAAATACATTAGAAACTATTTGAAGAGGATTGAAATCTGTATTGGAAATAACTGTTAAAATTGGTCTACGTAATTAAACATATTCCAAAATTTTGTAAAAATGTAATACATTTTAGTTTTCAGCCCAAACTTTTTCCCAAATGTTCACATTTTTGAACTGTCAATATTTTTATTTTATCATCTATTGTTTATAAACAATACAGTTAATAAGATACCCTCAGTTGCGGAGAAAGGATTAATAATAAAGATATTTTTATTCAGTCAATGGTGTGAGCACTGTCAGTTAAATAGTAACGTGTGGCCTTACTTTTACACTCATACATATTGTGGCAAATGTATCATATTTTTCAAAATTTTGGAATGCATTTAAATCGTAGAACAATTTTAACTTTTCATTTTAATACAGATTTTAATTCTCTACAAGTATTCTCTCATGACTTTTGATGTAGAATAATTAGGGAAGCAGGAATTCAACAATTCAGAACTTTACATTGAGTTTCCTATGGCCCTTTTTACGATTCGCCACCAGGTATAAGATAAAAGTGTACTATTTGTCTTATTATTTCATAATAACACAAATAATACACATATATACACAATAACACACATTCAATGATCGAAAATACTTTAAAAATATGGGAATGTAAACTCTTGTGACGTAAAGTCAAAAATATAAGTCTCCCCACCACCGTCGGACAAGACAACCGTAATAAAGTCTAATAACCGTGATCCGCGCCTGCGAATGTTATTATCACATGCACACAGTTATATTATACTCCTTTAGATTTACGTCACTAAAACTGCGGCTAACTTCGGGTGTATTTATTTTTTTACATTTCCTTTGAAATCCATGCTTTTGGCACTTTATTTAATCTAAATATGGTACTTAGAATTAATTTATTAAATTTATAATTATTAAGATGTATTGCATTAATGCAAAAACTTGAATTTTCAACTTTATCGCAGAGACAATGTTGAAAATAGTTTTTAGTATTGTAAGTAAACAATGTTTTAAAATTATTTTTAATTTTAAACATATTTTGTGTATATAAATTTTCGATATTGTCAAAAATAGAGATATTCTTGAGTAAGGAGCACATTTTTTACACACTTCTTATACAACTAATAAAATTTGATGTTCAATGATATATTGTAAAGATCTTCTTCCTTAGACTTCTGCAAATATTTCAAAATCAAAAGTAGCTAAATCAATTCATTCCTTCTCGTTCACAGTCAATAATAGAGGATAAAGGTTAGAATACTTCGGACACATTACGATAATTGAATCCAGATAATTCCTCCTACAAGCCAACCTGCAAGGAAAATATTTGGAAAGCAAGGTCCAGGAACAAGAAAAACATATTGGTTAAAGAACCTCAGAACCTGGTTCGACACAACATCTGTGCAGCTTTTCCACGCTGATGCAGATAAGATAAGGATTCCCATGATGATCGCCTACATTCGTCACGGATAGGCACATCAAGAAGAAGAAGAAGTATTAGCACAAATTGTAAAAAGATAAAATGTGAGCACAAATAGCACTATTTTCAATAGCAGGGAACAGTGCATAGCTTACGTGGAAGATGTAGTGATACTACTGACAACAAAAAAACATCTAGAAAAAGTTTTTTAGAAAGAAGAAGAAGAAAAAGAAGAAGAAGAGAAAAGATATGGACTAATAAAAAATCAAACAAAGACGCATGGAAATGAGAGGAGACATAGCAAAAATATCAAAATGAAAGAAGCAGAGAAAAAGAAGAAAGAAATAATGAGGAAAACCAATACTTTTGGCAAAAATACGAGCCCCAAGAGCTAGATGGCTTGATTACATTAAACGAATGCCAGAGAATCGAAATGTTAAAACAATACTGAATTTGGAACAAAGGGGGAAAAAGAATGAGATTACCAAAGAAGAAATGGTTAGAAGCAGCAAAGGTTGTTAGAAATATGCTTTAGAGATTGGAGAAAAAAGACAAACATGAACCAAGTTTACAGCGTTGTTATAATATGCATACATAATATTACAGAATTAGGAGAGTATTAAGATTTGGTATTTTTTATTTATCGTTTTAATTTGTTTAATTTTCAACGAAAACTTTTCGTTTATAAATTCTCAAAGTCTGTGTGTTATTGAGTTGCCGCTCCTGCAATACTTAGAGCAGATTTATCGATTGATTCTTATGTAGTTTTGTCTTCTGAATCCAAATCTGAAAACGGCATTTAGATATCTCTAACCTTCTTCAAGATAATCGACCTCAAAATCTAAAATGTGACGTCACAATCCTTTTATTTTCTGCCGACACACTAAAAGTCGCGTCAGCTGAAATCGTTGCTATAGTCGATCCGCTTATCTGAGACACAACTGTCTACACTACAATCAAAATAAAAATACTCTAGAAATAAACAAGCACGAGGGGCAATCCCAAATCATGATTTGGGAGTGCTCCTCGAACATTCAACGTGACTTGGTTTGTTTAGTTATATATAGTGCATTTTTATTGTGATTGTAGTGTAGACAGTTGTGTCTCAGATTAGCGAATCGACTATAGTAAGTAGGCTAGTTTTTTAATCTGAATTTGTTAATCAAAGCATAGGTTATTTACATTATTTGAGTTTGACACTTCGTGAATGTAAAATAAATACGATGTTCAAAAATACAATTTGAGTATATCTTGAAAGCAATAATTTATTAACAATTTTAAAAAGGTTTATACGAGTATACGGCCTCCCCATTAATGGGAGTACTTAATGATAAATGGACTGTTCCATTTGTTATGAAATGAAAATTGTTATTATAGTCGGTTCGCTAAACTCAGTCACAACTGGCTAGTGATTTTGGTAGGTCATTTTTTTGTTTTTTGCCAATTTTGCCAAAATTGCTAAGATTACTAATTATTTAGTAATTATTAAGGTGATACAGTAGCGATCAACAGGTAGCCAAAACGCGTTCCAAAATTGCGGCTGTAATTTTGAATATTTTTTCGAAATATTTGGCACACGTATTCATAATATAATAAAGAATGGCGGTACAGAGCCCAATTTGAAAAATATATTAATATGTGGAAATTACTCTGTAATTAAATACAATATTAAAAAAAACGAGCCTGTACCGCCACTAAGAAGAACAAAAAAATACACTTTCTTCAAATAAACTTTTTTATCCGATGCCGAGATTTTGTGTCATTTTGGAACTACTAATGAAATAAAAAATTTTAGTAGTTCCAAAATGACACAAAATCTAGGCATCGGATAAAAAAGTTTATTTGAGGAAAGTGTATTTTTTTGTTCTTCTTAATGGCGGTACAGGCTCGTTTTTTAATATTTTATTTAATTACAGAGTAATTTTCACATATTAATATATTTTTCAAATTGGGCTCTGTACCGCCATTCTTTATTATATTACGAATACGTGTGCCAAATATCTCGAAAAAATATTCAAAATTACAGCCGCAATCTTAGAACGCGTTTTCGCTACCTGTTGATCGCTACAGTTTCCTCTTAACTATTTAGTAATTTTTTTTGCCAAATTGGTAAAATTACTGACTAAAATCACTAGCCAGTTGTGTCTGAGTTTAGCGAACCGACTATATGAAATGTTGTTTGGAATAAAAAATTATGGTCTGATATGTACAATTACATCCTTCTAATGGAAAAAAATATTTGAAGATTTTTCTCAAATTATGGATACCAACAACATTTTCATTTATAACTCTTTTATTTTTAATTTGACGAAGAAAAGTTATTCTTCATAAAAAGCTCTTCATGGTCTAAGATTTATGATGCAACCATCATATATCCAATTTTATTAATTTTATACGAGGTATATAAAAAATATTAATTTCGATCAAGAGCAAAGTACCTTTATAGTTCACATTTAAAGTAGAATGGTATAATTGCACATTAAAACATAATTTTTAATTCTAAACAACTTTTCATAATAGCAAGTTTCCATATTATGAATTAAAATACGTAAATAAACAAAGTTTTCTTTATGATATAAGCATTTTCAGCTTGTTTTTATTATAGGTGTGATGTCGGAACTTGCATACCAAAAGATTGGGAATGTGATGGAGAATATGACTGTACTGATAGTTCAGATGAGCATTGTTGTAAGTTATTTAACTTATTTCATATCATTTTTAAAAAACAAAACTTTGTTATACTGGCTATTGCCACATAGATGTTTTCCCGCAAACTCAAATCTATGATGCCGATTTTTAATTACTTTCGGACAAATTGTAGGTTTTTGGATGATATTATAGATCGCTTCTAGTGTTTCGCATACTTTTCTTACAGAAATGTTACTATCATATACACTGTTTCATTAATATGCAATAACATTAAGTAGTTTACATTGCTTTCCTAGTCCTATAGTTCATTTTGTTCGACCATAACCTTATTTTTGGATGCAAGAATAGTATTTCTGAAACAACTTACGCGTGTATTTTCCCTTTTTATTGATTCTGTGTTCCTTATCCTTTTTCGCAACTAATTTCTGTTCACCGTGTCTCCTTCACATAAACCTGTCTCTCTCAAGTACTCTGCCATACAGTCTGCTCAGTTGTTCTCTACTTCTCCTTCCATCAACTTTTAACAGCTCTATACCCACATAACAATGATGTTCGCATCATGTTCTAAGCATATACTACCAACATTCGTCGGAGTATATTCTTTTTAGTATATGTGTAGTACAAGCATAGCATCTACCTTAAAAAACATTCTAAATTTCATGTTCTTTGCATATACTTCAAAGTATATTCTCGTACCGAATATACTAAGTATATTCGTGTACGTAGGATCTCGGAATATTCGTAAAAGTTTATTCTTAGAATATACTTTTATCGAATATTCTTAACACATACTTATAAGTACATTCTTAACACATACTTATAAGTAGATACCTTTAAAATATCTTAAAAATAATTTGTATGTATAGGAAGTATAATATTAGCCTTATAGATTATCAACTTCGTTATATTTTAGAATACATAATTAATAAAATTTATGTATGTAGGTAGTATTGGACGAATTTCATTTCAAAATTGTTGTAGGGTAAAAAAGTCTAAACATTAATTGTATTAACGTTTACATAGATACTATTAAAAATTCGTTTTCATAATTGAAATGACTTTACCATTTCGAGTTTATCATGAATCATTAGTATTTTTACATCCTTGGAATTTGAATTTAGGTACATTCAATTCAATAGGCCATTTCGCAGAACCAAAACGTGCCAAACTGCACAACCAAAGGCTTTGGCGTTGCCAACCGTCGAGTAAGCTTTTTCCGCCAACTTACCTTAAAAATTCCCACTTTTATAAAAAAAACTTCCCTCCTGTTTACAAAATCTGAGAAGATATGTTGAATTATTTTCAAATATTTTGATTTTTTCTTAATATTTTACAATTTGGACTGGAACAATAATTCCCTTTTGAGTTAACTTTTTCCCTTTTTTGTTATTCAACAATACATTCATAACCCCCCCCCCCCCCATCATATTCTGACCATTTCTATTCTTTCTATACCTGAATGGATCAGGGATAGGAAAAAACCGTGAAATATGAAAAAGAAAACAGGCATTATTTCATTATTTGTATCATCTATGGATCTATGCAGTGTTAAGGATGAAGGCGAATGATGTAGTACTAGGACTAAAGAACATACATAATCTGTTTATTTTGTTTGCGGTGCTTCAAAATACATATAATCTATTTTGATAACTCAATATTACTTAAATAGGTAAGTACATATAAGTATTATATAAATTTTAGTTACTTATTATGCATAGTTTAGTTTAGCTAAATATTATATAATGATTTATATAAATAACTAAAATTTATAAATATGTACTTACTTTTTAAGTAATATTGTAGAATGTAGGTACTAACTACATTCTCATTTGCAATTAAAATATGTAAATATATATTTGGTAGAACCAGTAGAACCTAAGATGAGATTAGGTGATGCTGAAAACATACTTCTAAGCAATATAGCACTTGATAGCACTTTCTTAGAATATTCTTAAAAATATAATATTCTTCCCATACAAAGATGTGCGGTAGTACGTTCTTAGTATATAAATAGAAGGTTTATAGCACTTCCTTGGAATATTCTAAAAAGTACCTTCTTGGTATAAACTAAAAAGATGTGCGGTAGTATGTTCTAAGTATACACATAGAAGGTTTATAGCACGTCCTTGGAATGTTCTAAAAAGAACATTCTTGGTATATACTGAAAAGAAGTGCGGTAGTACATTCTAAGTATATACATAGAACGTTTAAGTACTGTAATGTAGTATATACTCGGTATCTGCTCTGCACATTCGCAATGGTAATTACGCACATTCTCAGTATATACTTTTTCTGTTCTATGTAATCTATAAAAGTATGTTCTATGAATCTACTAAGAACATGAAAATGTTATGTGGGTACATCGTCCCACATAGTTGTTATTTCTACGTGTTATGTGACCAAATCATTGCAGTCTTTGTTCTTGAATCTTTTTTGAGACTGCAATCACCCCGGCTCTTTCCTTGATCAAATCGTTCCTGATCCTGTCCGTTCTACTCTTACCTATCATCCACCGTAACATTTTCGTTTCAGCTACCTTCATCTTCTTTTCCTGAATATTCTATATAGGCCACACTTCACCGCCGTACACCAACGCATGTCTCACACACTTTTGTATATCTTTCCTTTCGGCCCTTCTTTCTTTTCAGCCCCGATTTGATGATCATTCAGTACCCCCTCACTCACTTCCAGTTCAACTAACTGTATTCGTCAGTTCAACCAACCAGCCTGTATTTGCCATATCATTATTAATACGGAGGTTTCCGGATTTCATTGCTTAGTAGTCTTCTCTTTGTTGCTTCTTCTAGATATGATAAGCAACAAGACATTGTACTTGCTGTCTTAGTGTATTGGTTAGTTGGAGTTTGCCGTTAATAACATGTTATGATGTATATACCCCAGGCTGTGGGTGAAAAAAAACGTGATATAATTCAGGAATTTTTGAAACCTATGAGGTGTTGTAAAGGACGATGCCAGGAATAACTTCTACTAAAATGTAACCAAAAATATTGTGCGCTTTTTTTTATTGCGATTTTCATTTGTTAAATTTGCAATTTTTAATGATTTTTAATTTTGTAGCTTAGGATATTGATTTTAGAGAAAAACTTTTTAATAGAAAGTTGTAGTAAATTAAAAAACCTACAATTTGAGCTATGGTAAGTTTAATTTCGTTAATTGGTTATTGCAAAACAGCCTGCGAAAAGTCCAAAATGGCCAATTTTTACAATTGCATTATTTATTGTACAAATATTTTTTTTTATTTTTTCAAGCTTTAAAATGAAGATCTTTTAATTCCAAACATAAAAAAAATTGTAAAGCCAGATTAACGAGTTCGTTGCTTAGATATTATAAATTGTTTATCCCAAGAGGTCAAATGTCGAAGGCTATAACTTTTTGAAAAAAAAAAATCGTAGAGAGTTGGTGAAACATCTAATCTCCTTCTAAAGAGTTATGTTTTCATATTCCGATGTAATTAAATGCGTAAAACATTTTTAAACCTCTAATTTTTGGGTTTGAAAATAAGGGGGCAAATTTCGTTATAAACATTTAGAGCTGAAGCGGCCCTGTACAGCCTATGAGTTTCTAACTTACAGATTATTGTTGCCGAAGACGAAACGAAGATTTATAAAAAAATTAAAATTTTCTACAACCAACTGAAGCCGAGATAATTGTTTTTTTTTTCTTAAATCGTAGTGCCTTTATTTATAACAATTAAGAAATTATTTTACAGTCATTGACTAAGGAAAGACTTATGTTATATTAAAATAAAAATTATTATAAAATATAATTACATTTAATTATTAAAACTTATTTTTTAAATCGGTGCTTTTGCAAGCGGCTTGATTCAAATCCGCGCGCTCGGAAAATTTTTACGTAATTTGTATTAAATTTTGACAGAAAACAATTTAATAATATTACCATTATAATATACACTACAAGAACAAAAAGTTTTATATTTTATATTATAGTAAGAAGTAACATTATTATTATTATATTTATACAGTGTGACCCATTTAGATTGGAAACACCTCTATAAAATTTGAAGTTGTTAACCGATTTAACCAAATTTTTTTTAATGTCATGTAATAAAAGGTCTATTGCGGGACAAAATATGAAATATTTAGTTAATTTTTCAGGGCATTCTACGATACTTTTTCTTCGTCGAAAATGGAGAATTTGTATTAGCGATTTTTTTATTAAAAAAAAAATTTCTACGCCACTGGATTTAGAGTGGCTTCAAATAGCTATGACAAAAATTTCATTAAAATATATTTATTAATAACGAAGTTATGACAACTTAAAATTTTAAAACTCACTAAGCTACGAGTCAAAAAAGAACACCCTGTATCAACAGATAACCATAAAACTAATTATTTTTCAAATAATTTTAATATTAATAATTAACAAGATACTTTTTCTTCGTCGAAAATGGAGAAATTGTATTAGCGATTTTTTTATTAAAAAAATTTCTACGCCACTGGATTTAGAGTGGCTTCAAATAGCTATGACAAAAATTTCATTTTAAATTTATTTTAAACATTTTTTTGTCTAGTAGTGGTTTATTATTAAAATTATTTGAAAAATAATTAGTTTTATGGTTATCTGTTGATACAGGGTGTTCTTTTTTGACTCGTAGCTTAGTGAGTTTTAAAGTTTTAAGTTGTCATAACTTCGTTATTAATAAATATATTTTAATGAAATTTTTGTCATAGCTATTTGAAGCCACTCTAAATCCAGTGGCGTAGAAATTTTTTTAATAACTAAATCGCTAATACAAATTCTTTATTTTCGACGAAGAAAAAGTATCGTAAAATGCCCTGAAAATTTAACTAAATATTTCATATTTTGTCCCGCAATGGACCTTTTATTACATGACATTAAAAAAAATTGGTTAAAATCGGTTAACAACTTCAAATTTTATAGAGGTGTTTCCAATCTAAATGGGTCACACTGTATAACAATGAAAAAATTTAAAATATAGTTATATATTTCATATATATGTATCATTTTTGTAATATTATTTCATCAGAAATGAAATTTCACATATAAAAGTTTATCAAGAAAAACATATACAGTGGTAAGTAGACTGTATATTATAATGATAATATTATTAAATTGTTTTCTGTCAAAATTTAATACAAGTTAAGTAAACATTTTCTGACAGCGCGGATTTGAAGCGAGCCGGGCCGCTTCCCGGCTTCCCGGATTTGCAAAATTCGGCCGCTCGCAAAAGCACCAATTTTAAAAATGATTTTTAATAATTAAATGTAATTATATTTTATAATAATATTTATTTTAAGATAATATAAGTCTTTCTTTAGTGAATGACTGTAAAATAATTTCTTAATTGTTATAAATAAAGGCACTACGACTTAAAAAAAAAAACAATTATCTCGGCTTCAATTGGTTGAAGAAAATTTTATTTTTTATAAATCTTTGTTTTGTCTTCAGCAACCATAATCTGTAAGTTAGAAACTCATAGGATGTACAGGGCCGCTTCAGCTCTAAATGTTTATAACGAAATTTGCCCCCTTATTTTCAAACCCAAAAATTATCTCGGCTTCAGTTGGTTGTAGAAATTTTTTATTTTTTTATAAATCTTCGTTTCATCTTCAGCAACAATAATCTGTAAGTTAAAAACTCATAAGATGTACAGGGCCGCTTCAGCTCTAAATGTTTTTAACGAAATTTGCCCCCTTATTTTCAAACCCAAAAATTAGAGGTTTAAAAATGTTTTACGCAGTTATTTACATCAGAATATGAAAATATAACTCTTTAGAAGGAGATTAGATGTTTCGCCAACTCTACGATTTTTTTTCAAAAAGTTATAGCCTTCGACATTTGACCTCTTGGGATAAACAATTTATAATATCTAAGCAACAAATTCGTTAATCTGGCTTTAAAAATTTTTTTATGTTTGGAATTGAAAGATCTTCATTTTAAATCTTTAAAAAATAAAAAAATTATTTGTACAATAAATAATGTAATTGTAAAAAACGGCCATTTTGGAGTTTTCGCAGGCTGTTTTGCAATAACCAATTAACCAAATTAAAATTACCGTACCTCAAATTGTAGGTTTTTTAATTTACTACAACTTTCTTTTAAACAGTTTTCCTCTAAAATCAATACCCTAAGCTGCAAAATTAAAAATCATTTAAAATTGCAAATTTATCAAATGAAAATCGCAATAAAAAAAAGCGCACAATATTTTTGGTTACATTTTAGTAGAAGTTATTCCTGGCGTCGTCCTTTACAACACCTGATAGGTTTCAAAAATTCCTGAATTATATCCTGAAATCGACCTATTTTTCACCCACAGCCTGGGGTAATAATTTGTTCAATAAAAATAGTTCACTGTTCATTTACAGTAATACTTTTTTTAGCTTCAGAAGTTTGTCAATCCAACTATTTCAAGTGTGACAACAACAGATGTATCGATCCTAAGCTTCAGTGTGATGGGTTTGATGACTGCGGTGATCACTCTGATGAAAAATTCGAGAAATGTTTGCATCACTTGAGAGCACCAAAATGTACATTTGAAGAATTCGCATGTTCCACTAATACTTCCATTTGCTTTCCAAAATCAGCCAAATGTAACGGAACATCAGAATGCCCGAATAAGGAAGACGAAAAGGATTGTTCAAAATGCGAAGAAGACGAATTTGAGTGCAAGAATAAGCATTACAGAGAATGTATTCCTAGATCCTGGATGTGTGATGGTACAGATGATTGCGGTGATAATAGTGATGAGAGTATGGAAACATGTTCTTCAAGACTTAAAACTGTGGTAAATACCACTGGTGTTGCTGATTCGTGTCTAACGGGATATAGGTGCGTACAGTGGATGTATTTATACAGGGTGTTTGGTAAAGAATGGCCCATAGCTTAACCTTAGATTCCTAAGGTTAAAATAGGTCGATTTAAGCTAACTTACCTTAGTACGAAAGTTGATAATAGCAGAGATATAGGGTGTCAAAGTTAAACTTTTATTTTATTTATTTTTTAATATTTTTTGACAAGCAGGAGATAACAACACGAAATTTAAGGGGGGGTTCTTAGGACGATAAACATAAATTCCCCACCAAAAATTATATGTTACCCAGAGGGCGCCACATACGCCTTTCAGCGCTCATTTAATAAGTTCAATTTTTTTTATTCCCCACTTAGTACATTATTTGACGGTTTTTGCTGTAAATTTTAAAGAACCGCTTGGATTGACACAAAATTTGGCATACGCATAGCCAACATGTCAAAGAAAAAAATTGACATTGTGCCGATGTGTGCTTTTGCCCTGGGGGTGTTTCACCCCTTCTCGGGGGTGAAAAATATATGTTCGAAATAAGTTCGGAAATGGATAAAATGACAAATTCTAAGCAACCCATTTTTTCGAACCACCCTAATGTATAAGTTTTTAGTTTGTGAAAACTGTCATTATAGATAGCAGTGCGTGAAGGGTTTAAAGTGTGCGTGAAGTAACAATGTATTTTAAATGGGATTTACTTTTTCGCACACTTTCAATGGGTTTTTTGGCACACTTTCATATAATCAAATATTCTTAACTTTCGCGTTGTCATGATGATGACAATATGAGCAATGACTTACAAAAAAATTTTTGACAGTTTTTAGGTTTGACAGTAGTTAGGATTTTTAAATGTCAAAGTTCTAAAAATTATAGAATAGAAATGAATTCCAATGACGAAGAGTTACAGTTTTTTTATTTGTTTATCTTAGATAAAATATTGTATGTGCGTGAAGTACTTATTTCGAACTTACGCGATGTATATCACTCGCTCCGTTGTCGCTCGTGCTCTAAACATCGCGTGCGTTCGCAAAAAGCATACTTCACGAACTTTTTCATAAATAACTATTTAACGCTCCTATGGAGTGCTAAAAACTGCATTTTTAACACAGTTGGAAAAAGGATTTTATTCGCTTTTTTTTTTAATATTGACTTGATTATTTTAGCCCTTTTCATATAGCCCTTTTTTAATAGGGGTTGAAAACAAAAAATTTTTAAAACAGTCTTATTCGGTTAGTTTTGTATCAATTAATTTGAAAATTACCCCATATCAGGTGTGAAAAAACATACGTTCAAAATAAGTCCGAAATTTAATAAACTGGCTAATTCTAAGTAACTTCTGTTCTATAGAGTTTTTTCACTAAGTCAATAATTTAGGAGTGAATATGTTCATTTTTCAACAAAAAAACAAACACGTTTTAGACGGTTTTTCGGAATTAACATCTCACTAAATTATTTTTTGAAAAAAATATTCTTAGCAAAAGTATAACTTATAAAAAAGTGAAAAAAAATGTGTATATATTATGAAGTCTGTAGATCTAGCCCAAGCAGCGTTGTAGCAAATGAAAAGTAGGCTCTTATTCGTTTAATTAAAAATCTATTTCAACGTGAAATTACCAAAAAATGAAGCACTTTTCGGAGAAAATTTACTACAACCCTTTTAAATTGTTTAAAAAAAGCTTTATTTTTGTTTTTTAAAAAAGTTTCTAGCATTAAAAGTAAGTAAGTTACGCTCAAAATAAAGTTGGTCCCTTTTTTTTGGAAAAAAATCGTACAAATCACCCCAAATTAGCATCCCAGATGAAATTATTTGTTACCGCTTCACAAGTTACTTTACTTATATATTATTTATATGATCTGTAAGTTTCATTGGTTCAAAATGTTCATTTTTAAAAAATTCCTTTTTTTTCAAAATAACTTAAAAATTATTAGTGATAACAAAAATCTCAAAGAGTAATAAAATGCTTTGCCTTTCTGAATATTTTGGATTTTTTGTTTTCCTGTTATACAAAAATTGGTTATGCTATGGCTGTTCAAAATTTGCATACACTCGTGATGAGTGACTCGTTCAACCCATTTTAACTACAGCCTTTTCAAAAATAAGCACTTTGAACCGATAAAACTAGCAGATCATATTTTATAAAGAACTCATAAGTAAAGTAACTTGTGATGTTAGGGGGTGGTTTTCACGATTTTTTACCAAAAAATAAAAGGGACCAACATTATTTTTTAGCGTAACTCACTTACTTTTAAAAGTAGAATTTTTTTTAAACCAAAAATAAATCTTTTTCAAACACTTCAAAAAAGTTGAAATGAGTTTTCCCCGAAAAATGCTCAATTTTTGGTTATTTCACGTTGAAATATTCTATTTGGAATTTGACGAATAAGAACCAACTTTTCATTAGCTACAACTCTGCCTCTACTGGGTCTACAGACTTCATACATACACCATTTTTTTTACTTTTTTATATGCTACATTTTTACCATGGATATATTTGTCGATCAAATACTTATTTTTTGAGTTATTTGCGGAAAACCGTCTAAAAACGTGTTGTTTTTTTGTCTAAAAAAAAACCAGAACGGTTAGAAACAGACAACTGGAAAAGTATTGACTTAGTGAAAAAACTGTATAGAACAAAAGTTGCTTAGAATTAGTAATTTTGTGTAATTCCCGACTTAGTATGAACATGCGGTTTTTTCACCCGCAAGAGGGGGTGAAATTCACCCCCGACCAAAAGCGCACATCTGTGTACACTATCACTTTTTTATTTGACATATTAGCTATGTGTATGCCAAATTTCATCTCAATCTAAGCGGTTACTTAAAATTCGGAGGTTTTGCAATATTTTACCGTTAGTGAATGAACTGTTGTGCAATTTTAGATTCAAGTTATGTAGCTATTTTAGAACGTAAATCTAAAAGGAATTGTGATTTAAATGATTATATTATACATTTTTATGACAAAAAAAAAAAGGTTTTAAAAAAATATTTTTGATTACTTATAGCATTATTTTCCGAAATACAGCATATTTAATGAAAAACCAACCCTTATTGCCAATTTTTGGAAAATGGAGGGGATGTAGAATTATAAACTTCTTATATAATAATAAACAATTTCAACTACCTATTCCCAAATTTTTATCATTTCTTGATTTTCTTTGGGGTAAGATTGTTGTTTGAATGGGCTAAATGTTTGACATTACGATTTCCACTCCGTTCTCAAAAAGGATTATGCTAAATAAGTATTCACTTCAAATATTCTGGGAAGATTTTATACCCCGATTTTTTAGGTTATGTATTTCTTTTGAAATAGTGACATACTTGGCTTAGATCTTATAGGTCACAGCAATGTGTCGTTGGAAAACTTTGTTTTTTTTTGTTTGTTATGAAGGAAAACATTGTTGGAAGGTCATATAATTACTGTTATATTGTGCTAATTTTTTTGCGTAATCTGTATCGTAGATATGATTGTGTAAATTATTTTTTTTTTATTTATGTTCATGATTGTGTGTACGTGTATTATGTGTCGTATAGGTATTGTGCGACATCGCATATGCAGAGAGAACATGCGAGGAGTAGGCAGACCGCAGAAGAGGTGGACAGATGATATCAAACAAGTCGCGGGCAAGCAGAGGATGAGAATTGCCAAGAGTAGAAATCGATGGAAGCAAATGGATGGGACCTATGTCCAGCAGTGGACGAACACAGGTTGAAGAAGAAGATGAATGTATTGTGCATGAATTCTTTTCGATGATTTGTTCTTCCAACTTCCTTTGCTCCGCTACAGTTGGTATGTTCTTGTTGCTGACTTCTTCTCTTAGTATTAGCAACCAAAGCCTGGTGCATGGGTTTGCTACACATTTTTTTGGTTAAGTAAGATGAGGGCTGCTTCTTTCACTTTTCTCTTTTTGATGTCTGTTTCTTTCATGATTATTGATGCATTTTTCCATTGTACTCTATGCTCGTTGTCCCAGGCATGTTTACATATCTGGAATTTCTCGTAGTCTCTGAAGTCTCATTTACATTGACAGTGTTCTTGCAGGTTCTCCTGTAATCATTTTGGTAATTCTTAATAGTAGATTGAATTTTCAGATGTCATAGCGGTGCATGCATAAATATGACCTCAGTATGCAATAACAAACATGATTGTTTTGATGGCTCTGATGAAGATGGACTCTGTTCTTCATCTTGTATCGGTGTAAAAAATTCTTGCAATCAAATATGCGTAAAAACACCATCTGGACCAAGATGTGAATGTAAACCTGGATATAAGTTGTTAGGAGATGGAAAAACTTGTATTGATGATAATGAATGCCAAACGGATCCACCAATCTGTAGTCAGTTATGTCACAATAAAGAAGGAGGCTATTCTTGCGATTGTTACAATAATTTCCTTTTAAGGTGAGTTTCATTTTTTTATATAACTACACTAAGCACCAAAATTAACGCACCACCTTAAAAATGGGACATTTTTGATGTCTTGTATTTCCTAAACCTGTTATCCGATTTTAGTGATTTTTTTAATATGTTATAGCTTTATTCCTCAAGAATATCGATGTAATATTACTGTTGCTAAACAGATAAGTGTCATTGTATACAGGGTGTAAAAATGATAGTATGTTTTTTCCTCAAAGTTTGGAACACTCTGTGGAATATTCTGGCATATACAACATATTGAAATTAAAACGTGTATGTAGCTTTATGCTTTCTTAACATTATGCTTTTTGATTCATTAGCTTATGTTGGATAATAAAAAAGTTAGGTACTTTAACAACTAGCAACGTTCTTCATCAATACAGTGTGTTTCTAAATAAGTGCGACTAACTTTAAGGAGTAATTCTGCATGAAAAAATAATGACCGTTTGCTTTATAAACATATGTCCGCAAATGCTTCGTTTCTAGATACGGGATGTTGAATTCTTTCTTACAAACTGACGATTTATTTATTGCTCTAAAACCGGTTACGATATGCAAATGAAATTTGGTAGGTTTTAAGAGGAAGTAATTTCGCAATTTTTGGCATACAATTAAGAATTTTATATTCACCATTGGCGTGCATACGGGTAATATGACCGGGTAATATGACCCGTATGCACGCCAATGGTGAATATAAAATTCTTAATTGTATGCCAAAAAATGCGCAATAACTACCTGTTAAAACCTGCCAAATTTCATTTGCATATCTCATCCGGTTTTAGAGAAATAAATAAATCGTCAGTTTGTAAAAAAATTCAACATCTCGTATCTCGGAAACGAAGCATTTGCGGACATATGTTTATAAAGAAAATTCTCATTATTTTTTTATGCAGAATTACCTCTTAAAGTTTGTCGCACTTATTTAGAAACACCCTGTATTGATGAAGAACATGGCTAGTTGTTAAAGTACCTAAGTTTTTTATTATCCAACATAAGCTAATGAATCAAAAAGCATAATGTTAAGAAAGCATAAGGCTGCAGTTGAGTTTTAATTTCAATATTTTATGTACGCCAGAATATTCCACAGGGTGTTATAAACTTTTAGGAAAAAACACACTATCATTGTTACACCCGGTATACAATGACGCTTATTTTTTTAGCAACATTATTACTACATCGATATTCTTGAAGAATAAAGCTATAACATATTAAAAAAATCACTAAAATCGGACAACAGGTTTAGGAAACACAAGACATCAAAAATGTCCCATTTTTAAGGTGGTGCGTTAATTTTGGTGCTTAGTGTATATAAAATGATACATAAGCAATTATACAAAAATAATTATAATCTCCAGGACATCAATGAGGATGATCCAAATTGCCGAGTGCAGTTTTGAGAAATAATGCACTATTTATGCAATCTGGTGGAAGCAACCATGTTAACATGGAACAGTACATCGGCAAACCTGCAGAAGTTGGATCCTTCCCCCAAGATCTCCCGATCTTACACTACTTGATTTTTTCCCATGGGGTTACTTTTAAGTAACTTAAACTTAAACTTAAAAAAAATTATGTTAACTTTTGATTTTAAGTTAAAATTTAATATTTAAAAAATATAAATAGATTAGATTGTAATTTTTCGAAATGTTGACAATATCTACATAAATGAAGTCTTTTAAAATGACTAAAATAATATTTTTGATTTTGGTGCCAGATCTTTACGTCTAACTTTATGTTTTAATATGTTCCTGAATGATACAAATAGTATTATAATTATAAATGTAGTAATATGTAGTGATTATAATCAAGTTTGTTTTTCATTTTAGTTCTAATAAAAAATCTTGTAAGGCTCACGGACCACGAATGACCATATACTTAGTGATTTACGGAAACCAAATCCGTCACCTAATTCCTAAATCAAACACAATGGCTGTTCTTTACACCAATCCAATGCTAAAAATCTCCAGCTTGGATACTCTGGTTAAACCAGGACTAATATTCTTCAGTTCTTATGAAACTCAAGCTATTTATAAACTTGATACCAACACAAACATGATGCACTACATCAGAAACGTAGGTTTCCCTAGAAAAATCGCAGTTGATTGGTCCACTCAAAACATTTATTACTTCGACACTGATATTAATGGCCGGTCTATTAGTATTTGCAGTTTTGAAGAAAAGTGTGCTAAGTTGATAAATATTGAATCGTCTCGAGATGTAACTGCCTTAGCTGTTGATTCCGTCAATAAATTACTGTTCTACGTGTTGAGGAATTCTTGGGTATTAGAAACACCAAGCTTCGTAATATATAGTGTAAATTTGGACGGATCTAATAGACAAGAAATAGTAAAAACAACAACAGGTACGTATTATTTCTTTTATTAGTGATACCCTATTATCAATAGTAATACCACTAGTGATTCAATTTTCGCGATAAGTCTGTCGATTTACTTCTGAACGAAACTTGAGTTGCTTGAAAACACCACGAGTCCGTAGGACGAGTGGTGTTTTTTTTAAGCAACTCAGTTGAGTTTAGAAATAAAAGACAGACTTATAAGATAAATTAAATCACGAGTGGTATTTTATTAGACTATTTCACGAACAAAGTGATAGGTCAAAAATTCAGTAGAATGAGAGGAAGGAATTTAATAATAATACATTTTATCTAGGTAACCCAAATCTACCCATTTTTTGAATAATTCACAATTAGTCATAATCATGAAATATTTATTATAACTATAAATAATTTGTTATAATTATTTTTTACCTATAACAATAAATAGTTGAAGGCCCAGTCTTTTAGAATGAATGCTAGTCTTTCGTTGTTATTTTCTGCATCTAATTTGTAGTTGCGATCCACACAGAACATCATAAATTGTCTCCATATATAAGATTTAGATTTTCTTGTGTTACTCGGTATATTTTCTTCAATGTTTTGGTTTATAACTTCGTTTGAACTACCACCGAAACGACTCATTTTGACGTATACAGCTACAATAATTTTTTTGGCAAACGTCAAACTTTGCTTTGCGATCGGTATCCATGGTTACGTCGTTGAAAACACGAAGCTGATAGACCAATCAGAATTGAAAGACAGTTGGTGTTTTCGCGATAACACAAGCTGTCTTTGGTTTGTGATTGGTCAGATTATGTGAAAATTTTAAGATGAGTGAAATAGTCATTGTAATTAGCACTCCTCCTAACTTCGGAACAGCAAACTTTACAGGAGCCAGTTCAATTTGGATTTATAGTAAATACTAGACACTTTAGACTTTTTTGTGAGTTTGATGGCCTTGGCCTAGCCAATTAGCCAGACATTTTGATATTTTAAAACAAACCAATTTTTTCTGTACCTACTTGTAATTATATTTGTAATATTTTTTATTTATTTATATTTTTAACTTGTTTTTTTATTTTTTTTATTCTTAATCATCATTTACATCTTCTTAGTTTTTTTTCATTTTTTTATCTTTCTTCTTCTTTTTTTTAGATTACTGTATATTTTGGGGCAAATAATAAGGGTTAACCCGCCGTTACACGCGTCTTCTATTGTGACGTGGTTGCACGCGTATGAGCGTCGCCCTCACCTACATAAGTTCGACTTATTTCGAGGAAGAATGAATGTCAACATGTATAATTATAAAATGGGTTGTACTCACATATTATAGAAAGTCTCGTAAACCAATTTTGTTCCATTAATTTAACAAAACAAAAGTAAAAATAATATACATAGATCAAAAGCAAGTTTTCTTAATTTTCAATTTTAGCAAGCCACTGAAGAAAATAACGTTCTTTACGCGAATTCATTTTACTAAAAATACAAATTAAAATTAACAACTGTTCTGAAGCTATTTCTTTGTGGCATTTATGTAATTAACTATTAATATTTTGTATTTTGATAACGACGTCCGAGGTGGAATTCGAAACGCCAATAAAATCAATTTTTCAAGTTAAATTGTGGCTTATTTCCCAATTAGAATAGGTAAATTTAAAAATGGGTCCTTAACCAGTGGCGCACCTAAAATTTTCCTCTGGGGGGAGGGAGGGTGTTAGCTTGGGCACCGAAAGTTTTTTGTATTATTTGTGAAAGACAAGTTACATTTTCCTACTTTCTTTTATATATATTTCTATATGCTCTGGGTGGGATTTTAACCCCCAAACCCCCCGCTCGGTGTGCCACTGTTCCTAACCTAATCCAAACAATAATATTTTAATTAAACCTACCTAAATATTAAATAAAAACCTAAAAGTTTCTTTGAGATAACAGAAACGTGATTTCACCGTGACTGCACGCGCAGTAAGGAATTCCCTCACTTGAAGAGGGATGTCTCTTCTTTCAACTATCACACAGCACACTGACCGCCTGAAATATTCTATAACTTTTTCATACCCTCTCATGAACCATGCTAAAGGCATTCCTGGGTGCTTAAGGTTATCGTATTAGTTACACAATTTCATGGGTTATAAACAAATATGGTGATGGATTCCCTCATAGCGCGTGTATGTAATGGCGGGTTAAAGATCCATTGTAAAAGTGAAGCATTTTGTATCTGTCTTATCATCATTGCCTTTCTCCATTCTAGCTTCTTTGTTCCTAAAATTTCCACACTTGTAAGGCTCACATTTGTCACATAGGTCCTTCTTGGATGTAAACAAACTTACATGTAAGTCGTCGAAAATTTGAGAAAATTTGCATCGAGATAGTGTATTAACATTATTCTTTGGACACCAGTCTTCTACATAAAACAAGTAAAGCTGTCTTTTAGAGCTCCAGTCAGGATATGCATTTCCTGGTGGTATTTTTCCGGCATTAGTGAGATTGTAGTCTCACTGAGATATACTGAGTAGAAAAGCGTCAAGCATCTTCACTTTTTCTTATTTCTTTTTATTTTTAACCCTTGCAGGACCAACCTTTTATTAGAAACAGTGAGGACCAAAAGGAGGGTCAATGAATGTCCACACATAAATTAATCAAAAACGTGCTTCTTTATTTAAATATTATATATCATCTTTAGACCTTCTACCCTCTCGGGTGTAGGTATTAACGTGTGCTCTGTTAATAGTGCACAAATCTCTTCCATTGTTTCCTGTCCTGTGCCATCGCCTTTGCTTCGTTCCATGCTATTCCTTTTTTGTCAAGAATCCTTGCCATCACTTCGTTCCATGTCTCTCTCGGTCTTCCTCTACTTCTTTTTCCCTGCACCTTCGTTTCCCATATCTTTTTAACTGGTACTTCTTTCTGTAGTCGTTGTAGATGCCCCCACCAACTTAATTGTCTTTTTTCAACATACTCCATCATTGTCTCGATTTTCAGTTCTTCTCTTATGTAGTTATTCCTTACCCTATCCCTTCTAGTGGCTCCTTGAACTCTGCGTAGATACCTCATTTCTGCTGCCTGTATCTTACTTTTCTGTTGTCTATTTAGTACCCAGGATTCACATCCGTATGTAAGTACTGGTCTGTATATAGCCCTAAATACCTTGATTTTCGTATGTTTCGATACTTCTTTCTTGTTAATAATTGTTTTTCCTATTGCGTGGTACAGTTTATTCACTTTATCAATTCTTTTGTTGATCTCAGCTCCCTGTCTACCTGTTTCTTCAATGGTTACTCCCAAGTACTCGAATGATTGTACCTGTCTAATCTCTGTATCATCTACCTGGACATGTACATCCTTTCTTTCTTTAGCTATTACCATTACCTTCGATTTCTCTTTGTTCATAGTCATACCATACTTTTTTAAAACTGTGTTCCATGTTTTTACGCTTCTTTGTAGCTCGTCTTCAGTCGCTGCTAAAATTACTACATCGTCGGCAAATGTACAATCTGCTATCTCTGTGCTTTTCAGATTTCTATACCCTATGTGTAATGGTCTGACTTTTGTTTTTGTTTCTTTTATTATTTCGTTCATAAAAGTAATAAATAGTAACGGGCTCAAGCTTCCCCCTTGTCTTACACCTTCAGTTGTTCTGAACTGGTCAGATATCATATTTTTACTTATCACACGGTTTTTAGTGTCTCTGTATATTGATTTAGTTACCTGTATAAGCTTCTCTGGTATGTTTCTCTTCTTCAGACTTTTCCATACTTTTGATCTAGGTACTTTGTCGAATGCTTTTTCCATATCAAGGAAACTGAGGTAAGTTTTTTTCTTCCTAGATAATCTTTTATTTATTATATCGTTTAACGTAAAAATGTGATCTTGTGTACATCTACCAGGTCTAAAACCATTTTGCGATTCTTCTAAAGTTGGTTCTATTATTTTTTTCAGTCTACTCTCTACTATTAGCTCATAAACTTTCATCACTGTACTTAACAGAGTTATTCCTCTATAGTTATTGCAATTCTTGTTGTCACCCTTTTTATGTATAGGTACAATCAGACCAATCTCCCAGTCTGTAGGTATTTGTTCGTCTCTCCAAATCATTTGAAATAGTTCTAATAACTTTTGTAGTCCCATATCACCCATGTTTTTGATCATTTCCGCCGTAATTTGATCATGACCCGGTGCCTTTCCATTTTTTAACTTCCTAATCGCGTCAGTTAGTTCATCCATTGTAATGTTTGGTATAAATCCAACTTCTTGTTCGCCAGTTCTTTCTTCATCTTCTTCAATTTTGCTGTTTGGTTCGTGTTGTAGTAGTTTCTGGAAATATTCTTTCCATCTTTTCATAATGCTCACTTCATCAGTCAGTAGATCTCCGTTCTGATCTTTTAGTGATGTTACTTCTTTATGTGTTTATTACCTCTTATTCCTTTTATGACCTTATAAAATAATTTCTGATTGCTTCTGCTATCGTGTTCTAATTTGTCTCCAAAATCTTTCCATGACTTTTGTTTTGCTGCTACTACTATATTTTTAACTCTTTTCCGCTGCTCTCTATACTGTTTATAATTTTCTTCTGTTCGGTTACCTAGATATTTTCTCCACATCTCCTTTTTCTTTGCGCGTGTGTCTTCTGATTTCCTCTGCCCACCATGCTGTTAGTTTCTGTTTACTGTTGCTTTTGTGTATTCCACAAACTCTCTCTGCTGTTTTTATAATTGTGTTTTTGAATGTTTGCCACATCTGGTCCACTTGTAAGTTTTCCCATTTTTTCCTTCCTAATTCTTCGTTCAAAACATTTACGTATTTGTTGGCTACAGTTTTGTGTCTTAATCTGTATGATTTGTTGTGCTAAATTCTTTTGTTATTGCTGTTTGGTTGTGATCCTCTGTTACTTCGCCTCTTATTGTTACCACGAGTAAATAATATCACTACCTATCTCTGGACCGCGTTTTACTCTTACATCGGTGATTTTCCTTCTAATTTCTTTTTCTATTAGCACATAGTCTATTATGGATCTTTCACCTCTGCTAGGTTCTTCCCTTGTATACTTATGAAAATCTTTGTGTTCATAGAAGGTATTTGTGACGATTAAATTGTGTATTTGACAGTAGTCGAGTAGTCTCTTGCCATTATTATTTCTCCTTTTTTCCCCATGTATTCCAATTACTGTCTTGTTCTCATGATCTCTCTGCCCTACTCTCCCATTAAGGTCTCCCGCTACTAATATGGATCCTTTACTTCCTTCGGTCGCTATTGATAGTTCTTCCCAGAAAACATCTTTTCGTTCTGCTCTTTCGTCTTCGTTCGGCCCATACGTCACTATTATACTTTTGTTTTGTTCATTGCATTTAAATTCAATTACCATTATTCTGTCGGATATGGCTTCCCACTTTTTTACAAACTTTCTGTTTCTGGAGTGTATGATGCATCCTACTCCTGATGCAGCTCTTTCAATTGTGTCGACCCCACTGTATAATAGCAAATGTCCATTTTCTAGCTCTATTTCTCCTTTGCCTTTCTTCTTAGTTTCTGTCAATGCAAGAAAATCTAAATTTGCCTTTTCAAATTCCATTTCTAGTTCCTTCTCTTTGTTATACAAAGTTTTGATGTTCCAAGTTCCTAGTTTAATAGCTTTTGTCACTCTTGTTTTGTTCTTCTCTCTATTATTTTCCTTGTTATTAGTTGTCCTCTTTATTTGTTCCTTCGTAGTACTGGATGTTCCATGTCCTTGCCTGGTCGTCATCAACGTCTCTCCGTCCGATTCGCTAATTAGTTTTTTGAATGGATTGTTCTTGGGTATTTGTTGCGTATCTCAGGAGACCTTTCCGTTTTTCCCATCTCAGGAGACCTTTCGCTGTATGTTCTTCCTGCTTTTGATCTTGCATTATATTCCTTACCGCTATCTGTTACGACTTGTTGCTCCTCTTGTTCATAACCTAAGCTCTCTGCTGTATAAATTTCATCATTTATGTACAATTTGTTGTATACTATATTTGCCTTATATCCTTTTTCTCTCGTTTCTTTCATCTGTTTTCGTAATATTCCTCTCTGAATCTGAATTTCTTTGGGGTAGTCTTCATCTATGAATATGTTAGTTCCCTTTAATTTATGAGTTGCCTTGATTATTTCCCTTTTTTTATTCCAATCTGTTAGCTCTATTAGCATCGGTCGTGTTTTATCTGCCGTTTTCTTTCCAATTCTTCTAATTTCACTTATATCCTTTTTATCATCAAGTTCGATATCCAGTTTTTCTATAACTTTCTGGCTTTCCTTTTTCATAATGGATGTATCCTCATTTTCTCTTTCCCCAATCCCGAAGATTATTATTTTCTTTTTTCTTATTTCTCTTTCTAGGTCATTTATCCTGCTTTCTTACATTTTCAGTTCTTTCTTTAGTTCCCTATTTTCTTCTTTAATTACCCGGTATTCTTTCTTAATATTTCCTACTTCCGACTGTAGGTTATCTATTTTCTTTTCCATCCTGATGCCTCTGTCTTCCATGTTTTCCAATTTTTTCATTATTTCCTCCATCATTTTCTCCATTTTCCTTGTTATTTCACGAACTTATTTTAAACCAGCGAATAGAGTGTTTATCCGAATTCACGTACCGCGATAAGAACTTTCACCCAGTTCAACCCTTCAGAGGCTCAGTTCTTCTCAGTACCATTTATTAGCTACGTAATTTGAGGTCGACTAAAGTTAAATACAATGTAACACCGAAAGTTATTTTGGAACGCTTCGAGGATAGGTTTGTCCACCTCTATATTGTCTATTAAATTTAAATAATATAATGTTACACCGAAAGTTATTTTGGAGCTCTTTGAGGACAGGTTCCTCCACCTCTATATTAACTAGTTAATTACTTACTGTTTACTATTTTTTTTCTTTGGTATCCGAAAAGTTTGTACAGATTATTAAATATTATTATATATTTTGTACTTGCAGTTTTCAAAAACTATATTTATTCTTCTCACCAATTTCTTTACCTTTAAGCACATTCACCATTAATTTATTAGCGTTTAAAACACTCGTATGACCCAAAAATTGAGTTGAAACCACGGAGCGATTTAAACACACCTTGTCACTTCTACTAGAGATCTTCTTTATTTAAACTAATTTAAAAATAACACTTTTACAAATAGAAAAATATTCCTAGGCGTTAATGGAACATTTAAAAGATAAGAATTTGTGCACGCCGGGGTTTGTCCTGGTTGGGTCAGAGAGAGCAGCATATGTGCCTCCTGATGAGGGACTAATAAGTTTCGAAACCTATAGAGGTGCTTGCTGCACTCTCTGATTGAACTATAATAATGATACGGCTGTATTTTCATGTTGCAACGATATTGAAAATGGTTTATTCATTTTTGATTTACATGTTTACTCTGATTGGAGTACGAAGGGAACCATTCTCGTTGGAACTTTACCGCGCTGAGCAGATGGGACGAGAATTATAAATTGTAAAATTCCCTCATCTTCCTTAGTCTCAGCATCCGTTATGGCTTGCAAATTGTAGAAGCCTCGGACGTGTAACCAGAGAAGGTTCCCATTGTTTTCAATCTGGTAGGATGTAGAGTAACATTTTTTCATGTTGTTTTATGTGCTATTAGATTGAAAACTTAGTCTTTTTCATAAGAATTTATATTTACTCGGAGTCTTCGGCTTCAGTAGAATTAGCATCATCGTCGAATACCGAAACACTTGACTTCTTGCTGTGCTTACCGCATACATACTTTTGGCATGTTGAACAAACCATGGTTGTTTTTGACCACTTCTTGGTCTTTTTTCTTTTAGATTTTGCTAATTTGCAACATGAATGGTAACGTCACTTTCCATTTTGAGATGGTGTTGAAAGTATTCAAGGGTGCCTTTTATAGTTAACTTTCAAGTTTTTATAATAGTATGAGGAAATAAATTAAAATATAGAAATGCTAATTATGGCATTTAATAGGGCAGTAGTACGCCGACAACTATTAAATGTTTTAGATTTTTAGGAACAAAGGTATTTAGAAAATCGGATGTAATGCAATGTTGTGGATACTTTTTAACCCTCCTTAAAAACATGATAAAAACATGTTTTTACAGACTTTAATATTAGATGTCCTTTTTTCAAATGATATTGATAAGACCATTTCCTTCTGATTTTTGCACATTTTCCTATCTCTAGCTCTATGTATCTGCTGGAATCTTGTTGGTATAGGCGGTTCGCTAAACTCAGACGCAAATGGCTAATGATTTTAGTACGTAACTTTTTTGTTTTTTGCCAATTTTGACAAAATTTGCAAAATTACTAAATAATTAGTAATTATTAACTATTCCGTAATGATTTTTTTGGCAATTTTATCAAATTGGCAAAATTACTAGCTTAAATCACTAGCCAGTTGAGTCTGAGTTTAGCGAACGGACTTATAAGAAATTTGACGTACTACTTCCTGGTTTTCCACTCATGTTTCCAAAACTCATCAAAATGTCTTTGTCCATCCTTTTTATTTTTGCAAATACCCCTTCATTACCCTTTCTTTTATTTCGACATCATACTTCCAGCCTTCTTCAGTCTTCTTCTTTCCTTTGTATGCTTTTCCTAGCTTTCTAGCTTCTGTTGATTTATTCATTTCCCAGTTTTGACTTGGCGTCCTTTTGTCTGTTTTATTTTCTCATCTATTCGATTATTTTCATCACTATATATTGTTTCAATAATAAAATTGGCAGTAAGTTTTTCTAGGTTGTCAACAGTTTGCCTACCAGTATCTTAGTTTGGTTTACTGTAATCCTTTGTATGATGATGTTAACTAGCTGATTGGATTTCATTGGTATGAACTCCATTATGTAATAAATTACACAGGTTTACAAAAAAAAATAAATGTTGGACTATTTGACGAAACCAAATGACTAGGCAGTTTTTGGGATCGCTGATCACGAATCCGAGATCCGATGACCTCTCTTACGTCTAGCTCAAGGTTATTTCAAGGTCAAATCAATCGTCCCGAAAAAGTATATTTGGGGGGGGGGGGTTTTTGGGGTCGCTGATCACAAAACTGGGGTCCGCTGAGCTCTACTACGTCAAGTAAAGGTCATTTCAAAGTCAAATAAGTTTTGTGGACTTGTCCCGATTTGAACTTGAAATGACCTTTACCTGACGTGGGAGATCTCAACGGACCCCAGTTTTGTGATCAGCCACCCCAAAAACCCCCTAATATACTTTTTCGGCGCGATTGTGTCGATTTATATTAATCTGACCTTGAAATAACCCTAACCTAGACGTGAGAGAGGTCAGCGGACCCCGGATTCGTGATCAGCGACCCCAAAATCCCCCTAGTCATATGGTTTCGTCAAATAGTCTAACATTTATTTTTTTTAAAACCTGTGTTATCATTGAACTTATGGACATCTAGTCCTGTAGACAAAAAACCTGCATTTAAATTTTTTCTTTCTTTCATCATGTCTACCATTTCCCTCTGCTAGCCAACTAAATACGCAGCTAAATAAATCAAATATAGTACAGAGAAATAAGGTTTTTCTCGTGACACATCCCCCTCCAGGCCGAAACCAAATTTTTTGAGTAGTATGGACATATATATTATTAACCTATATGTTTCCTGCAGCCGATTTTGATGATATACATAGTTATAAACAAATGAAAATCGAAAAACGGTAAATTATCGCTTTTTTCGTCTATTATCAAAAAGTTAAGCACTTTAAACAAATTTGAGAGTAAGAAACTCATAAATCGTATAAAAAACTTCAATATGGCATTCGCTGAATATGTCCAACCTTATTGGTTGCTTAGAAAATTGCAAAATAAATCATAAATATTGAGTTTTTATAAATATTCGTAACTTAGGTAAAAATTAACTTAGAATCTTCTTATTACACGGAATGCCGAGACTTCTTGTACTTAAATTATATTTAAAATTTCAAAGCAATTGGTTAAATAGTTTAAAAGTTATTTAATTTATTTTTCCCAAATTCATTTTTTTTTGCAACACTATAAGTCAGAAAATTATGAGGTTACAATAATACTTCGGACAGTTTATGAAAGAAGAACATTTATACTATTACCTTAATTAAAAATAAATGACAAAAAATAATTTTAAACAGTGTAAAATTATTTTGCAAAAACATGTCCATTTTTTACTTACTTATAAACAATTAGAATAACTTTTTACCCGTTACCCGTAGAAAAATTATTTTTTCATATTTAGAAAGACTGAATATTTATACACATTTAGAAAGAAAAACAACTGTTCTAGGACATTTAGGGACAAAGTTAGCCCCCCCATTTTTTTAAATCACATGTTTTTGCAAAATTATTTTGCAATATCTATAATTATTTTTTGTCATTTTTTTTAAATTAAATTAATACTGTAAATTTTCTTCTTTCATAAACTATCCAAAATATTACTGTAACTTCATCATTTTCTGACTTACAGTGTTGCAAAAAAAATTAATTTTGGAAAAACAAATTAAATAACTTTTAAACTATTTGACCAATTGCTTTGGAATTTAGGGTATAATTTAAGCACCATAAGTCTCAGCATTCCATGTAATAAGAAGGTTCTAAGTTAATTTTTACATAAGTTATGAATATTTATAAAAACTCAAAATTTATGATTTATTTGGCAATTTTCTAAGTAACCAATAAGGATAGACATATTCAGCGAACGCCATATTGAAGTTTTTTATACGGTTTATGAGCTTATTACTCTCAAATTTGTTTAAAATGCCCAATTTTTTAGTAAGAGACGAAAAAAGCGAAAATTTACCGTTTTTTGATCTTCATTTGTTTATAACTATGTATCTCATCAAAATCAGCTGCAGGAAACATATAGGTTATTATTATAGATGACCATATTAGTCGAAAAATTTGGTTCCAGCCTGGAGGGGGATGTGTCACCAACACGATATTTTTTTTCCTTATTTCTCTGAACTAATAGCCAATTAAAGGACAATAAATGAACACTTACAAAAAGTAAACATTCTTGTAACTCTTAACCAATTTTTGTGTAATGGTTGGAAGAATGACATTCTTATCTCATTATAACAATGCTATATATCATAAATATATCATTGTTATCTCGTTCTAATAGAGAGTATATTCTTCAAGAGAAACTACAAAAAAAATAAATGCGGGTGTACTAATTTATTTACAAATTTTGATTTTTCTAGGTAATGTTGAAGATATAACTTTCGATATTAACAAGAAACTTTTATACTACACTAATAAACAAGATGGAAGTATATATGAAGTAAGTTACAAAGCCGAATCAGTTAAACCTGTATTTTCAAACATCTCTCAACCAGAAGGTCTTAAATTTTTCGAAAACCAATTATACTATACTGCTGCCACTGGTTATATAGTCAGTTGTAAGCTATATGGAGACAAGTAAGTAAAATTTTTATTATTTGGTATATTATAGAGAGAGTTATCAGTAGTAATTGCATGAGAGCTCTAAAATTATTGATTTGTTTCCCGAGTGACACTTTGACAGTTTTAATTTCACTCCACTTCAGGTCGTGAAATTATGTCAAAGTGTCACGTGGGCAACAAGTCGATGAAAAATTTAGAGATTGAGTGTAATTTGCTGACATTATTTCATGAAGAAAACTGTCTTTTTAAATCATTTTAACTAATATTTTATTGATACCTTCACCTGAATATTTGCTAAGCCTGTTTGTTGGTGTTCTCTGTGACCAGTTGTAAAATATTAATTGTCATTAATGTCACAGAATGAAGTCCTTGTCATCTAAACTGACTTCTAGCAAACGTTCTAATAATAGGTCGTGTTTTACTATATCAAATGCTTTTTCGAAGTCTGTAGAGCATATAAATGTATCTTTCTGTTGATCGTAGCATTTTTGGACCAGAACTAGTAAACTGTTAGGAATGGGCTTCATAGTAAATAAAAAAGTGAAACACCTTATAATAGACTTCCAGCTTATCAACGAAAAACTATGAAAAATAAGAATCAGAGGAAAATTATTTAAATGTTCAATAATAAAAATGCTCATGCAACAACTGAGGAGAAGTCGGACGAAGAATAAGAGGAATTCTACGAACAACTAGAAATCATGATAGAAGGATGTCCTAGAAATGACGTAAAGTTATTAATGGGAAATTTTAAAGCAAAGATAGGTAAGGAGAAGGAATATGCGCCAACCATTGGAAACCACATAACAGTTTACATGAAGAAACGAACAACAACGGAACTCTCTTGATACAACTAGCCGCTTCAATGAACATGGTCGTTGTTAGCACATGCTTTATGCGCAAAGATATCCATAAGGGAACATATACAGTGCGTCCATAAAGTAACGCATAAATTCATTATTTCGTAAACTGGTGACTTTAAGGAAAGATCCCGAAACAGGTCGATTTTTATTTTTAATTTCTGATTTTCTGGCATATATATAATACTAGTGACGTCATCCATCTGGGCGTGATGACGTAATCAATGATTTTTTTAAATAAGAATAGGGGTCATCTGATAGCTCATTTGAAAGGGTATTCCATTCTCTATTCACTAATGTAAACATTAACATAATTATTTATACAGGGTGTGCAAAAAAACATTTTTTTAATTAAAATAATTGAAACAAAAAGAAGAATGTATGTAATTTATTTAATTCAAAATGCGTTTTACTACTGTCAGAAAACAGAAAAAAAAATTATTTGACAAATAAACATTGATTTTCGCTTAAACGAAATGATCAAACTGGCAAGAGGCAGGTGGGTGGCAGCTTTAACATTGAATTTAAGCAAAAAACAATATTTATTTGTCAAATAAACATTTTTTCCTGTTTTCTAACAACATTAAAACGTATTTTGAATTAAATAAATTACATACATTCTTCTTTTTGTCTCAATTATTTTAATTAAAAAAAATGTTTTCTTGAACACTTTGTATAAACAATTATGTTAATATTTATATTAGGGAATAGAGAATTAAAAACCCTTTCAAATGAGCTATCACATGACCCCATTCTCATTTAAAAAAATCATTGATTACATCATCACACCCAGATGGATGACGTCACTAGTATGATATATATGCCAAAAAATCGGAAATTAAAAATTAAAATCGACCTGTTTCGGGATTTTTCTTTAAAGTTGCCGGTTTACGTAATAATGAATTTATGCGTTACTTTATGGACGCACTCTAGAAGCCCTCATGGGAATACAGTAATAGACCAGGGCGCATCTGTAAAAATATTAGTACATTTGGACGTTGAGAGGTGACTCAAATTTTTTTGCAGAAATTGCTTGAAAATATATCAAATAATAATATTTGAGTTATCCTCCCTCTCAAAAAGGTTCGGAACATTGTTTAAATAATCAAAATGTCAAAAAATTAAGGAAAGATTCGATTTTTTTCTTGGTTTTTTGATTATAAATTTAATACAATATAGAATTGATTAAAAATTTAAAAAATAGTCACCCTTGTTGCAAAATAGCAATAAGTGTGAAAAAAACATACAAAAACAAGTATTCGCATTTTACGTTTTTCAACCATTTATGCTACACTTAGGACCTTCATATTTCACCCTGAAAAATTTTATGATACAGTAAAACAATACTGTAAATTTCATTAAGATCGGTTCAATAGATTTTGCAAAATAAATTTTGCAATCCAGCTTTCGTAAAAAAAATTCATTTTTTCAAAATGTTACAGAACTGAAAATAAAGCAGATAGCTAGTTGAAAATTTTTTTGCATATAGAAGTGTACTGTACCTTTCATTTTCAATTTTGCAAAATTAAAATCGTTTAACACCACGGCGTCAGGAATTTTTTTAAATAAACATTAATTATTGGTGCTACGCGCAGGACAGCGGATAGGTTGCTCTGATTGGGCATTCCAATGACCTTTGATAATGATTGATACATTTGAATTTTTATGACATTTCGACATAAATAAATAAATTTGTTTATTGCAAAATATAAACACATACTCTATCCTTTGAAATAACACTTTTATTAGCAAAAACTTTCTTTGTTCATATATTTTAAATTAATAATAAAAGTTTATTATTTTTAAACATATGCAATTGGTTAAACAATATTTCACATACAATAATAAAATTAGTTTGATTTTTGTGGAATTAAAAAATTAAAATACAACAAAATATAGAGTAAGAAAATAATATATTAGATAAAGATTGGAAGAAATTTTGGTGGAAATCAACCTGTGTGAATCGAACATCGCTGTCCTGCGCGTACCACCAAAAATTATTGTTTATTTCAAAAAATTTCTGACGCCGTGGTAATTAATCGATTTTAATTTTGAAAATTGCAAATGAAAGGTACAGTATACTTCTATAAGCAAAAAAAAAATTCAACTTGCTATCTGCTTTATTTTCAGTCCTGTAACATTTTGAAAAAATGAATTTTTTTTGCGAAAGCTGTATTGTAAAATTTATTTTGCAAAATCTATTGAACCGATCTTAATGAAATTTACAGTATTGTTTTACTGTATCATAAAGTTTTTCTGGGTGAAATATGAAGGTCCTAAGTGTAGCATAAATGGTTGAAAAACGTAAAATGCGAATACTTGTTTTTGTATGGTTTTATCGCAATGATTGCTATTTGGCAACTAGGGTGACTATTTTTTAAGTTTTTAACCAATTCTATATTGTAGTAAATTAAATTACGCAACTTTTATGTCAGTACAACTTTTCTCGGAAATGAATACTTTTAAAGTTATAATCAAAAAACGAAGAAAAAAATCGAATTGTTCCTTCAATTCTTGACATTTTGATTATTTAAACAATGTTCCGGACCTTTTTGAGAGGGAGGATAACTCAAATATTATTATTTGATTTATTTTCAAGCAATTTCTGCAAAAAAATTTGAGTCACCTCTCAACGTCCATCTCAAAACAGATCCGCCCTGGACTATAAATCAAATCGACCACGTAGTGGTCGACGCACGACATTTCAGCGACATAATAGACGTACGTTTGCCCCGCACGCAGGGCCACCTTATTCATTAGGCAACATAGGCATTTGCCTAGGGCGGCAAATTATGAAAGGGCGGCAAAAATACTGTACAAAAAATATTTGTATATAAAAATTAAAATCGAATAACATTTAAGTATATCCATGAATGGAGTATAAGTGGGCATTCATTTCTAGAAAACAAATTGCATTCTCTTGACACTATTCATTAAAAAAGGACGGAAGTCGTTTTAGGGATTATTGGGCCGCCGGCAGCATCGTAAAGGCGGCGGGCCATTGCACACTTAAATGTAAATGTATATGTATTTTGCACATTAGGTAAAAACTAAGGACTTGATTTGGTTTGATTTATACTGAAACTTGGAAGTACCATTGTAGATATAAGTTTATTTTTGATCCCAAAGAGTAAGTATTATTCAATTTTTAAGTTTGCATGTTTTTTTTTTGTTTTTGTAAATTGCATCCACATATTTATAGATGAAAAATTTTGATTGACAACTTAAAATCACCTGTTGTGAACTCTGTTAGTGAAACTAGGTGGTCCGCAAGGGCGGACGCAGCTAAAGCGTTATACACTGTCTTCAGAGTCAAACTGCAGCTGTGAAATATCAAGCACTTTCTATATTTGAGAAAATGGATACTTTGGAAATGGCTTTATTAGCTGTCATTTGGCAACATATTTTAGAAAGAGTAAACCTATCCAATAAGTATGTCCAGAGTCCTGCAGTTGATCTGGGTTCTGTCGTTAAAGAGTATGAAGCTCTTTAAATTACTTTACCTTAATCAGAAATAATTTTGCCATTTATGAAGAGGAAGCCAAAAAATTGTACCCAAATAATACATTTAAAGAAATAAGAAAGAGAAAAAGAAAAATTTCAATTTGACGAGGGGGCCGATGATGAACTAAACTTTTCAGCTAGTGATGAGATGAAAATCCACACATTCTATATTATAATCGACACTCTGATAAGAGACCTGAATAGACGTCTGGAATCTTATCGACTTATTTATCAACGTTTTCGTGTTATAACAGATTTGCCAAAATTAAGCAATAAAGAAATTATTAAAGAAGCTGAAAATCTGATACAAATTTATAAAGATGACCTAGATACATCATTCATACATGAATGTATTCATTTAAAGGGTCATTTGGATTCCACAATAAAATCACCAATTGACAGATATATAAATATTTAAAGAAGAGTGGATTGAAAGATATTTTCGAACGTGTCCGCCGAAAGGTCATTTTCGAAAATGTCAATAATTAAAAATAATTTCCGATCAAGTATGACGTAAGAACGTTTTAACAATTTGTCGATTTTGTCCATGGAAAGTGACGTAACAAAGGCGATACATTACGACGACAATACAGGTGATTTTGCCAAAGAAAAATCAAGAAAGAAATCACGGATGTGATTGAGCTGGAATGACAATTTATTTCTGTTAATATGTATATAAACGTCGTAGTTTAAATCCATTTTTAGTGTGTTCTTATTTAAATAAAAAATTCTGCTTGCAATTTTTTTTTCGCAAAAATGGTACATGTTTGAAGAACGGCTACTAGAGAATTGCCTAGGGCGTCAATTGACCTAAATGCGGCCCTGCCCGCACGCGGGGCAAACATAGACTAGGGCCACTACCTAGTCCAAACAAAAATAAGAGCTCTCTAATGCAAGAAAGATAAGAGTTAAAGAGGAAATGTATAATAACTATTGGAGGCGGTGTAGAAGCGTTAAAAATCCCTACGATATCCAAGAAATTCGAGGAAAGTCTGGAACGTAAGCTAGAGGACTATACAAGTATACAGGTGATATAGTTAAAGATGTTAATAACTATTGGAGGCGGTCTAGAACGATATGGGAAGAGGTAGCAACTGAGGTGATTAGAAGGCATAAGCGTGAAAAAATTGGGTCGGATAGGTACGACGAGGAATGTGTACAAGCATCACAAAAAAAGCACGAGGAACGAGACAAGTAGAAGAGGAGTATAGGCAGCTGAGACGAGACGAAAAATGAATACTGAAAAGAAAGAAGAAGGAGCATATAGAAAACCAACTTAAAGAACTGGAGATGTATAACACACAAATGCAAACGCGAAAATTATACAAGAAGATTAACCAGACCAGAAAGGAATTCAAACCTAGACTATCAATAGTTAGAAACAGAACAGGAGAAATAATTGGTGATCAGGACGAGATACTAGAAAGTTGGGCAGAAAATTTTGAGGGTAGACTAAATATAATAAGTGAGATGAGGTTGCAAGAAGCAGAAGACAGCTCGTTACAGCTCGAAGACATGGACAACGAAAGAGAGAAAGATAGCATCCCCACAGAGGAAGAAGTTAATTCTTGATTTGTTACATTTACGTACAAAAGTAGTTTTGTTTTCACAAAATGTTGTATTTTGTGTTTGTGATTTTTTGTAAAATTTATAACTAATAAACTATTTTTCTTCCTTTATTTGTTACATTTACATACAACAGTAGTTGTGAATTGTTTCGGAAATGTTGTATGTTGTGGTTGTGTTTTTTTTTTTTGTAAAATTTGTTGGTAATAAATGTTTTTTCTTTATTTGCTACATTGTTACATTGATTACCGGATTGATAACCAGTAATCTTAAATTATCAGTTTTAAAAAAATTCAGTCATGGCTTACTTAAAATTTGGAAAGATTTAGACCCCTAATTAATAATTTGCTCTGAAAAATGAAAATATCTCGAAAACTAATAAATTTAGAAATAGGGAATATTATACAAAAATTAAAGTACGGTAACGGTACTTTTCGATAGTGACATAAAATACAGGGCATTCCGTTTAAAATTACTGAGACAATAATGTACTTGCTTTTTGACTCACCCTGTATTCGATATAAAGAAAATTAGCAATATCAACCATTCTAAAACATTTTCGCAATGAACAAAAAACTATGGCGCCAATAAACCATTGCTGTTGTGCTTATTATTATTTATACAGGGAGCTAAACTTGTTACGATTTTCATATACAATTGGTTATAACTTTGTAAATACCCTGCACAATATAACAATCCTTTATATTTTTGTGATGGGGAAGTTAAGAAGATTTCGAATATAAAATAAAATATAGTATGTTCCATTTAAAAAAACGTAAGTTTGGTCCGCCACTAGGTTATCTAACACCCTGTAACATTCTAACTAATGTTATGAATATGAATCTCAAAGTTGTGTACAATTTTTATTATTAACTTTTATTGCTATCTATCACCATAGCGGATCTATTGAGCTTTACACCACTAATAAATTACCCTGTATATCCTCTACGTTTCTATTTCAGTACAAATTTTCGATAGCAATATTCTACTTCATACTCTTAATATATCTTATTCACCTTTCATCTCTCCGCATTCTTATTATTTCACTTCTACAGTACTTTCGACATACTACTACCACATTATCCATTATATTTTCTACGTTATTGATTATCTCCACATCCTACCGCCGTGATCTACACCCTTCTTCCTTATTCACCTATTTATTTTCAGGCAGTTTGAAGTTGAGTCTCTTGGGTTATCAGTTTCATCGAGTGTTTTAGTCTGATTATCATTCGCACGTAACAACAAAATTTCTTTAGCCAAACGAAATATGCCATCTTTCTCCATTTTTGTTGCGTTTACCTCTATCTAACAAATTAGATCTATTATCATTATCAGTAATCAAAACACTCACACATTAATCAATATCTTAGAATTGTACATTTATGTATACATTAAACAAATTCTGATATCCTAGATGTTTCAACGTAAAAGGCCTTAATAATAATTCTAAGTCTATTAGTTTAAGAGCTGGGAGCGGATTTTGTGCGTGATAAGTAATATGGAAAAACTATACGTGGATATGTTGAACTATTGTGTACATAACTTTCACCAACGGCCGGAAACCAGAGTGGGGGCCGAGGGTAGTTAAAAGGGGTCAAAGTCGCGGTTTTTATTATTTTTTTTTTATGACGCTCATGATCGAGATAGTGCACCAAAATTTGGGAATAAGTAGACCATGACATAACTAAGTAATATCCCCTGAGGCGGAAACCAGAGTGGCGGACGAGGGTAGTTATAAGGGGAAAAATTCGCGGTTTTTATTATTTTTTTTTGTGGCGCCCATGATGGAGATAGTGCACCAAAATTTGGGAGTAAGTAGGTCATGACGTAACTAAGTAAAATTTCCAGGGGCGAAACGCTGGTTGAGGTACAAAGGGGTGGTAGGCAGGGTGAGTATAAAAATATATGGGTTTCTTTTTGCCGTTCGTGATCGAGATTTGTCGTCCACGCAGCATTCCGCCCCTAGAGATTTTACTTAGTTACGTCATGACCTACTTATTCCCAAATTTTGGTGCACTATTTCAATCATGAGCGTCACAAAAAAAATAATAAAAACCGCGATTTTGACCCCTTATAACTACCCTCGGCCCCCACTCTGGTTTCCGGCCGTTGGTGAAAGTCATGTACACAACTAATTCAACATATCCCCGTATAGTTTTTCCATATTACTTATCACGCACAAAATCTGCTTCTATCTCGCCGACTATATTGTTTCCATTTTATTTTTCTAACAACTACAACGTATTGTTGACTGCATAACTACCTACCTGGTACCGAAATATCATGTTTTCATGTTCATAATATATTTAATAATTGCATATTTCATAATTTTTTACCTTTAGGTTCGAATATTTTTTACCACAATAGATGGATATTTGATAATATTTTATTTTCAATATCAACATAAACTTTAAATTCTTTGGCTGAAGTCACAGTACAACAGTTCATATCGTTGCATTGACAGTTTGTCTTTGACATACTTCTAAAGTTCCTTTACCTTTAGTTGACATTCAACTCTCAATATGTGAGGTTCATCCCTTTCACATTACATCCGCGTGTGTTAGAGTCCTGTGTTGCCCTGGGTAATATCCAGGACTATTTGCAACATCTATTATTTTTATTAACAATATGTAGTACCATTTAAGATCTTGTAACATTTAAAGGGTTTTTACCCATAACTTTTTGGTGGCTCACGCGTGCATGCTATTGTAAGTATGACCTCTGGCAATTCTTAACCTTAGTCAACTTTTACAACATTTTTCTTTATTAATTAGGTTATACTTATTATTTTCGGGGTTTTAACACTGATGATAGTGATGATGGATTATTTGTAAATCCGAAAAAGTTTTGTTAATGTGTTGTAACCCTTTTAAATATACCTTTTCCAAAGGATCCAGTATTTTTATTTTTTTTTAAATCTTTTATTACCGTTTTTTATTATTGATGCAACATATGTATAATCTGTTAATGGTCAATATTGACCATTAATATTCAGAAATTAGGAAGAACATTTTATTTTGCAATTTGTATTGCTGTATAAACAGAAAATACCTAAAAAATTAAAGGTGGTGTTCGATATGACTACCTTGTCTTTGGAAACCGAAATTCATTCTGAATAGAAATTAATCTAAGACTTTTCTAATCGTTTCCGTAGAAATTGGTGCTATCTCTTTTTTAGAAATTCTGTCTTTCAGTTCTTGAATAAACACTGTCCGGGGTAATTGCAGGGTGGATCGAGTAGCTCTGAGGTTACCACAGCCGGTCCCAAGCCCGGATAAAATGTGGAGGGTTGATTGGCAAGGTTAGTAACCTACCAATCGGAAAAGCGAATACTGCTCAAAGAAACAATGTGAAGCCTCGGAACCGGATTGATATGAAGACGACCATTGCTAGAAATAAGGACAAAAGAAAAACATTGATGAGAATTACCACATGGAACATCAGATCACTCAACACTAGGGATCAAGAAATCACCCAAGTATTAAAAAGAGAAACAAATAGATATATGCGCTCTACAGGAAAGAAAAAAGAAGGGAAAAGTACAATCAAGATTAGGCGAATATATACTAATCTACAGTGGAGTAGCAAAAGAAAACAGGGCCAAAGAAGGCCATTACTAATACATCAAAAATACCAAAATAACATAAAAAGTCTCAATATATATCGGAAAAAAAAGTCACATCAAAAATTAGAATGGAAAAGGAAGACCTGAACATCATCGGAGTATACGGCCCAGAAAATAACAAGCCTCAAACAAAAAGGGAAATCTTTTATGACGAATTACAACAAGTAGTAGATCAAGTTAGAGGGAAGATGATAATACTGGGGGATTTTAACGCTCGAATAGGTAACCAAGTAACACCCGGAATTAAGCAAAAACACAATGAAAATGTTAAAAACGAAAATGGAGAACTGATGATAAACTTCTGCAACGATATTCTGCTACGATCAATAACGAACTTAGAATAAACAACACATTTTTGACCACAAAGACCAACACAAATATACATTTAATAACACCCGTGGACAAAGATCTATGATAGATTATGTTGTAACCAACAGAGATATAATATACATCCATCACAAATAATCGACGTAAGATGCCTCAACGCAGCAGATGTAGGTAGCGACCATAGCTTAGTATTATGTAAAATAGGAATCATTATGAAATATTTCACACTCAAGAGAGCAGCACCAACACAAACAAAAATCAAAGTCGAACGACTACATACGGAATCCACGGAATACTTATACAGGAAAAGAATATCAGAGAAGATTGCTGAGAATGGAATATTAGAAAACGATAACATCGATGAAAGCTGGCAAAAACTCAAAGATAACATAATCAACGCTGCAACAGAATCACTTGGAGAGAGAAAAGTAACGAATACTCGCATAATAAAGAAGAAAAACCCGTGGTTTAGAGAGGAAGTTAAGATAAAATGTGAAGAAAAGAAGAAAGCCCTTTTACAATACAGAACGAAACAAACACAACAGGCATATAACCACTACCAACGAATCAGAAACGAAACGAATACTTGAGTGGGGCAAATAAAAAGGGAGCACTGGCAGAGTTTCTCAAAACAGATGGAACACGACTTCTACGGAACACAAAAAGAAGTATGGAGAATGATCAGAGGGCAAAGAAAGGAGATGAACGAATTAATAAAAGCGAAACACATTCAGAAGGAAACATGGGCAGATATTTGCTAAAGGCGACGATAATGGACCACCAACACCTGAAATTATAACAAACGAAGACATAAATATCGAGGAGGGAGAGGTAAAGGAAGTATTATGAAAATTAAAAAATAGAAAATCTCCAGGAGAGGACAGAATATTGAACGAACTCCTAAAGGACGGAGGTCAAGATCTAACTAAACAACTATTAAAACTAATACAAAAAATAATAGAACAAAACAGAATACCACTAGAATGGAGATCAGGGATCCTAATACCTCTCTTCAAAAAAGGATACAAATCGGACCCGGAGAATTATAGTGGAATTAACTTATTAAACAGAACATTAAAATGAACAACCAAAGTGATAACAAACAAATTGAATGAAATTATAACATTAGCAGAAGAACAACAAGGTTTTAGGTCGGGAAGTTCATGCACTGACCCTATATTTATAATGAGGCAAGTTCAAGAGAAATCGTTGGAATACAACAAACCGGCATATTTATGTTTCGTGGACCGTAAGAAAGCATTTGACAGGGTCACATTAAAGGACGTTATCCATTTGTTTTACTAGAGAGAGGTACCTCTAGGAATAATTAAAACGATCGAAAACATCTACCAGAACAACACAATAAAAGTAAAAGTGGACGATGGATTAACTGCGCCAATTGAAGCCAGCAATGGAATAAGACAGGGGGATTCCTTGAGTCCTTTGTTGTTCAACTTGATCATGGACGAAATAATAAAAAAATAAGAACTAAAAAAGGATACTAAATGGGAGAAAAATAGCTTACAATAATCTGCTATGCGGACGATGTAATACTAATCTCTCAAAGTGAAGATGATTTACAACGTATGCTGCACCAATTCAACATAATCGCCAGAAAATTTAACATGTTAATTTCCTCACAAAAGAAAAAATGCATGGTTATAAATTATAACAACAGATCCAATAAAATGTAAATTGGAGCTGGAAGGTCAGAGAATAGAACAAGTGACGGAGTTTAACTACCTAGGAATCTGACTATCTAGCTACGGAAGGCTCGAAACCGAAGTGGAAGCTCAAGTGAATAGAGAAAACAGAGCCGCTGGTTGCCTGAATGACACAATATGGAGAAATAAAAATATCGGAAAAGAAATGAAAGGCAGAAACACGACATACGCGGCAGAAACACGACACGACACAGAGAGGACAAAAAGATTGCTCGAAAGAGCGGAGATGAAAACCCTTCGAAAAATCGATGGTAAGACTCTATGGGCCAGAGCTAGAAGTACAGATATACGACGGAGATGTAAGGTGTATAACATTAATAACTGGGTAAGAAACAGAGGAATAGAATGGAATGACCACATAAGCCGAATGACAACAAATAGGATAGTCAGGACAGCGAGAGACCGTTCCCCAATAGGAAGACCACGAAAACGATGGAACGACAACTTACTAGAGGCACATTGAAAAAACAGACAGAGTCATGTCTATACAAAAAGAAGAAGAAGAAGAAGAAGAAGAAGAAGAAGAGAAAAAGTTCTTGAATAGTATGTGGTCTTACATACTATTAGTACTACATACTACTACATACTACATAGTACTTACATCCGGGATCTTGCTGGCCATTCGAAAGCTTCTCTCCTTCCAATCCACTGATTTGGAAATGTATTGTGTGAGACTTATTATTATTCCATATACCTCTTCGCATGTTCGTGTCCTACAAATAATGTAACAATATGTAAAAGATACTGAAATTTAACAAGTTTTTCCAGGGCTGCTTTATCCATTAGGCAATATAGGCAGTTGCCTAGGACGGCAAATTATGAGAGGGCGGCAAAAATACTGTACAAAAAATATTTGTACATATTATAAAATTGAAATCGAATAACATTTAAGTACATCGTACATCCATCAATCGAATATAAGTGGGCATTCATTTCTAGAAAACAAATTGCATTTTCTTAACACTATTCATTCAAAAAGGACATAAGTTGTAAATTTAGGGATCATTGGGCAGTCGGCAGCACCGCAAAGGCGGTGGGCGCACTGTTCTATAATTTTTTTTAAACTCAATCCTTTTGGGTTATTTGTGGTTGAAAATTTGCCATTTTAATTGAAAAATGTCGCCGTTTCGGACGGTTTTTTGCGAATACCTTAAAAAGGATGCATCTAACGAAAAAAACTATATAAAACATTTTTGTAGCTTATGAAAAATCAAAGAGATTCGTTTCTTCACAAGTCTTCTAGTGATAACATAAAAAGAGATATGGTAGGTGAAAGACATTTTTTTGTGCATGCTCAAATCGGTGTGTTCAACTTAATAACAGAGAAATGGTCGATTTTAAGGGTATGATTCTATCAATATCTTTTGTAAGTACCGCCTGAAAAGACCTTTAAAACGACCGCAATGTTAAATTTCGATTACATTCAAACTAAGCGAGATATGGTGCAACAAAAAAAGGATTACTAATTTATTTTGAGATAAAATGCGGAGTATGTATGTATATTTTAACCCCTCATCCACCAGATTTAAATGCATCGTTTTGCTTCTACAATACCTTTTACTATAGTGTTATTTCTATGTTCAACAAGTTGGACGGATTTAAAATGTATGGTTTTTGAAAAACATAAGATCAAATTAAGGTGATAATTTTTGATAATATCCCGTCGTCAAGTATATTACGTCAGATGCCCTTCGTTGCTACGAAAAATTACATTCAGTGGCATTAATGACAATTAATGTTTTAAAAGTTATAAAAGTGATGACTTTCAACCGTAAAATATTTTATATCAACTGTGTGTTTAACAGTATTAATTTGTACTTACATAAATAAATTACAATAAAATTTTGGTTTTGAACAGTTTTATTCACGAAATAATCGCAACAAATTGCACTCGATCTCTAAAATTAATATAGAATTTTAGAGCTCTTGTGCAATTACTACTGAGCATTTTTAAATTTTTTTTTCAAATCTTCCTTTTTCTCCATGTAACTCGAAAATGATAATGAGATACAGTAATGAAAGAAAAATAAAATTGTTTTCTAAAAGAAAACCTACATTTTTGTCAGGTATTTTTTTACGTATCTTTTATCACTTTCGAATCACATGGAGAAAAAGGAAGATTTTTAAGGAAATTTAAAAATGTGCTCTATAATTTGATCTTGTTTTTCTCAAAAACCATCCATTTTAAACCTGCCCAACTTTTTGAATATAGATATAATACTACAGTAGAAGGTATTGTAGAGGGATAACGATGCAAATTTATATATACGTTTTCTTATTTTATACTGATTTTTCCTTAAAATACATTAGTCGTAAGTTTTTTTGCACCCTATCTCGCTTAGTTTGAATGTAACTGATATTTAACAGTTCTCGTATTAAAGGTATTTTCAAGCGCTACACAAGGTATTCGAAGCATTATACCTATACCCCTAAAATGGACCATTTCTCTGTTATTTTAAGTTGAATACACCGATTTGAGCATGCACCAAAAAAATATTTTTTCACCTACCATGTCTTTTTTTATTAAAACTAGAAGATTTATGAAAAAATGAATCTCTCTGATTTTTCATAAACTAAAAAAATGTTTTATATAGTTTTTTCGTTAGATGCATAATTTTTATGGTATTCCCAATAAACAGTCTCCGAAAAGTGTCATTTTTCAATGAAAATGGCAAATTTTTAACCACGAATAACCCAAAAAGTATCGAGTTTTCAAAAAAATTTACACAACAGTTTTTGCTTAGAATTACGTTCTCTGCTCTCTTCCGGTGTTAGTTTGATAAAAAAATTTCCACCCCCGAGAACGGGTGGAAACCACCCCTAAGTTAAAAGCGCCATAAGATATAGGATAGACTTTGTTTCTTGAGATATTCCCTATTTACAGTGAAAATATCAAGTAAATTGATGCAGTAGAATGGAATTCAGAGCCAAACACCCTCACTGACTGCACTAATAGATACCTACATCATTCATACATGAATGCATTCCCTTAAAGGGTCATTTGGGTACCACAATAAAATCACCAATCAACAATAATTGACATATCTAAATATTTAAAGAAGAGGGGATTGAAAGATATTTTCCCTAATTTTGATTTTGTTTTGTGCATTTATTTGTGCTTCCCAGTTGCCAACCAACGTGTCCGCTAAAAGGTCATTTTCAAAAATGTCAAGAATTGAAAATAGTCGTGAAAATAATTTCCGATCAAGTATGATGCAAGAACTTCTTAACAATTTGTCGATTTTGTCCATAGAAAGTGACGTAACAAAGGCGATAAATTATGATGACACTATAGATGATTTTTCCAAAGAAAAATCAAGAAAGAAATCTGATATGATCGAACTGGAATGACAATTTTTATGTATTCTTATTTAAATAAAAAAATCTGCTTGCATTTTTTTTCGCAAAAATGGTACATGCTTGAAGGGCGGCTACTAGAGAATTGCCTAGGGCGTCAATTGACCTAAACGCGGCCCTGAGTTTTTCCTGTATTATTGCCTGTCACCACATCCTTTTAGTACTAAAATTTAATTTTTTTGGCGCTCTGTTAAATGTACCGTTGTATCTGATTTTTATCGCTGTTAAGCCTTTTTTGAGAAACTACCACAACGTACCTGCTGACAATAAAACCTATTCGATTTAACGAAATGAAACCGATACTCAACAAAAATAGAAAGGACTTTTTGTCCAAGTGGTCCATTTTATTTTTTCTTTACGTATATCAATGGCTTGAGTAAAAATGATTTTACTAATTTCGGCATATGAATGGTCAATATTGACCATTAGCAGAATATATGCTGCAACGGCAATAAATCACTGTAAGAGAAGATTGTAAAATATACGGGTGGTCCGATTTAAAAATGCGCATATTATCCGTATATCTCAGAAAATGTACATTTGGCAACGTCGAATGTATAAAACTTGAAATTGTCAGTGCATCTCTTAGAGTAACCACTCACCAGTAAAATTCTCTACTCTAAGGTGCATCTAATTATACATAACCAACATTTTGTTACTAATATCATACGGTTTATCACAGATATCTTTATGTTTCCACACTTTACGCGCGCAATGTATAGATATACTGCTTCCTTATAAGAAATGAATAATAATTGCTTCCTTTTTTTGTACTGCTTTTTGTTTTCTCCTTTATCTTTGTAAGTGCATCATTCTGCTCTAAACAACTAAGTAGGTACAGTTCAAATTCTATTAGTGTTAAGAATCGTCCCTAAAAATGTGAACTTTAATAATAATGACACATTATAATGAACCGCGAACCGCGTAATAAACAACAAGCCGAACGAGCATCAGCATCGAGATCGAGATCGCATCGCGGTCATGGTCATTGTCATTCTGTTTTTGAACGTTGCGAAGAGTAGTCGAATTATTCCAGAACACAGACGTTGGACTTTTCTGTTGGTCGCTGATCGCACCTAGTGTGGTTCTAGCCAAAATTATTTTGCGAAAACTGTGGATGCTGGCACTGAATGTGATGAGTCATTACCTAGTGAAGTGAATGATGAATGGTCTAGATTAAAATCGGATTCCATTTTTTAATAAGTTAGCAATTCCTAGGCAGGTAGTATGTTTTGTTATCAGTGGTTGATATTCATGCCTTTTGTGACGCTTCTATAAATGCTTATAGTTGTGTTAATTTGAGAAGTGTTAATAAATGTGGAGATACTTCAGTACATTTTGTTGTGTTCAAAGGTTAAGGTGGCACCAATAAAAATATTAACTATCCCTAGACTGGAAATATGTGGAGTGGAGCCCTGTTATTAAGTAAGCTGGTAGCTAAGGTAAAAAGGCAATGACCATGAACTTTAGAAAAACAGTCTTTTGGTGTGATTCTACTGTAGTTTTAAGTTGAATGACAATGCCACCTACTGATGTTCAGGTATTTGTGGGAAATCGTGCACGCCAAATTCAAGAATTAACTGATCCAAAAGAGTGGCGATGTGTTAGAACGGATCAAAACCCTGAGGATATCATATCTCGAGGTATTTTTCCATCAAAACTGATGGATTGTCAAATATGATGGTATGGCCAAGATTGGTTGATTTTGGATGAGCAAAAATGGCCTATCTCCGTTCCTGAATCAATTAGTGATATGCCTGAGACTAGAGTGCATGTCAGAACCTGTCAAGATGCTAAAGACATATATAAATTTCCATGTGATATATTCGGTCAGATAATTAGATTAAAAATCTCTTTCGGTTATTATTTAAGGTATTTCACAAAACTTTTACATAAAGAGATAGTATCGGGTGAATTAACTCCTGCGCAGTTAACACATGCTATGAATGTTTTGGTTAAGTTGGCGCAGAAGGAATCATTTTCGCAAGAGATTAAAGAATTGTCTAGTAAAGGTCAATTATTGTTATCTAATAATACCTTAAACAAGTTAAGTTCCGTTTCTTGATGCGAGTGGTATCCTCAGTGGAGGGTCGACTACAGTTGTCGATTTTGGAGTATGCGAAGAAGCATCCAACCAGTGGCGTAGCCAGCCCCACAGGGGCCCCCTATCAAAGTTTGTCGGGGGGCCCTTTTCCACGACTGATATGGGATAGTGCTAAAAAAATATTCAACAAAAGCAATAAAAACGTGTGTATAGAATAGAATAGAAATATAATTTATTGTCGCTGAAAATTTTACAATTTTATGGACAAAGCGTAGGTAAATACAAAGAGTAGGAAAAAAACAACAACAAATACAGTTTACTGAAATTACACAAATCGTCAATATTATTACAAAATAAAAGATAATGAAATAAAACAAAACAATACAGGGTGTTTCATTAATAATTGGAAACATTTTAACTGTAGATTCCTGGGAAGGCTTCCTAAGGGAGCTGGAGCTCTTTGAAGATGGTGCTTTTTAATTAGTTTTTTTGAAATACCTCTAGAACACATCTATTTAGAAAAACTAAAACTGTTAAACAATTAAGAAACGGAAACTTGAATACCTCGGTCATATTATGAGACATGATAAATATCATAATATGATATTATATATTACAACTTCACTTGATAATATAGGGTAAAATAGAAAGCAAACGCGGACCGGAAGAAGAAGACACTCATGGCTTCAAAACTTACGCCAATGGTTTGGACTAACATCGATCGAGTTATTCAGAAATGCCGCAAACACAATTAAAATTGCTATGGTGATAGCCAACGTCAGCAAAGGACAAGGCACATGAAGAAGAAGAAGAAGAAAACTGGTACGGCTATTTATCTTCCAGGGATAAATCTATTTCATAAATTGCGAATTTCTAGTACCGGTCATATACGTCCTCTTTGGGTAGGTCAGTGGATTATTAAATTGTATGGTATTCTTCTACTAAAAGTTAGTCTTACTTTAAATCGGAAGGATACACCGTTTTCTAGAAAAATCAATTTAAAATTTTTTCGTTTTTTGAATTTGATCAAAATTTTAAAAATTTCAATATACCTCATAATTTAATAATCTAGTGTCAAAAATGTTTCAAAATTAAAGACACAAAAAATAATGCGATAAAATAACCGTGGACCTACTCAAAACAGACACATATGTCCGGTACTAGAAATTCGCAATTGATGAAAATAATTCATCTCTGGAATAAACGTACCAGTTTTAATTTTTTGTTTTCATAGTTTTTTTTTGAAAATTTTTCTCACATTAAAAAAACACAAAATTTTCAAATCGACATTTCTAGAAAACGGTGTATCCTACCGACTTAAAGCAAGAGTACCTTTTATTACTAGAATGCCTCACCATTTAATAATCCAGTGTCAAAAAGGTTTAAAATTTAAAGATAAAAAAGGAAGATAAATAGACGTACCAGTTTTGGTTTCTCTAAATATAAGCGTTCTGAAGGTATTTAAAAAAATTAATTACAAGACGCCTTTTTCAAAGAGATCTAGCTTCTGTAAGAAGCATTTTCAGACTAGGTGATTTGGGTTAATCTTATACATATTTTGAGCCCATGAATCTACAGCTAAATTATTTCCAATTATTAATGAAACACCCTGTATATTGCAAAATTTAAATAAATTGCAAATTGCATAATACAACCTTAGGAACTAATAAGTTCAGCGTATAACACTCAAATAAGATAATAATAATAAATCTAATAAACTCTAATAATCCAAAGTCGAAAAACAGATTTGAATTGAGACTCATTGTTTTAAAACATATTCAGTTTTTTCAATCCAAGGATGAATAAGACATTGAAAAGGAGCGTAAACAAAGAAGCTTTATTCTTTAACGGCGAGCGACCGGCAAATAGATATACCTAAATACAATTTATAGATAAAGAACAGATTACACGAAAATATACACAAACAATACACAGTGTTTTAATGTTTCAAATTATCAAAGGTAAAGCGATTACAACTTATTGCAATTTCCAATTAAACATTATACTATTATACAATGTCTCACACAGCCAACGGTGAATAGACAATAAGAAGTAGCTTGAAAACAAAAAACCTCTGTTGTTATAGAACGGCGAGAAACACAAAATAGATAGGTACCTGTACAGTAGATAAATATAGTTTATAATAAAGAATCCATTACACGAAAATGTTGATATCCCAACAAATGTACACTGTTTCAAAGCGTTTTAATAGTAAAATAATAGCAGAACATTTTGTTTAATTTTTTGAATGGAATTTTGTTTCGACATGCCGCGTTGGGGCCCCTGAATATCGGGGGCCCGTATAATTGATACGGCGGTAGCTACGCCTCTGCATCCAACTCTATTAAGCTCTAAGCATCCATTAACAAAGTTGTTAATCTAATTTGGACAAAAGCAAATTGAACATAATGAAATCCCAATGCTCAGTGGGAAGGCCTAAATTTTTCAATTCGGCTAAATTTTCTAAAAAGGTGTCTACCAATTTAGCTAGATTTTTCTAGTTAACCGCGGAGATTTTTTGAACGCCCATTATCGCGTCCCAATGGGCGGTCGCACAACGACGAACATTTGTGTACCGTTTGACAATTAAATCGTAAGCCACTTGGTAATTATCGTTAGTTATGGGCAAATTGCGAATTAAACTAAGCGGAGTCCCGTCTAAACAACCTTTCAAATATTTGAATTTTTCTACGTTTCCTAGGGCTGCATTGTTATGCACTATCGAATTGTAAAGGTCTAAAAAGGATGCAAAATTAATGAAATTTCCTTGAAAACGAGGAAGATCAATACGAGGGAGACGAATGTGGGATGGATGAGCTCCACCAGAAGCACAAGACGCTGGACCCGGACTTTCAGATGGTGACCCGAAAAATTCCGCGTTAAAAACTTTTATTTTGTAGAATAAGTCCAAGAATAATTCTCGGACTTGTTCTTCGTCCCCCGTATCCGAATCCGGTACCGACAAAACATTATTAATAATACTTGTATGCTGCTTTAAAAATTCCTCCTTGATCACGTCTAATTCGCTACATCTTATTTTAAACAACGATCGTAAACTCTGACCAGAAACTGCCCTCCTACCTAAATCATAAATCGACTGAATATCATTAAGCGCTGTATGCCGAAGGAATTTTAATTTCCTGGATTTATCCATTCTAACTTTTTATATAAAAAATTTCCAACTGAAATGAAATGACCAAAATAAAATAATATTAACTGTACTATAAATGCGACGATAAAAAATGCAATAAAATAAACCCACAAACTCCAAGTATAACAAAAAAATACCTACGCCCTTTGCGACGACGCGACGATCCGAATAAATGCAACCTAATATTTTCTTTCTTAAAACGGAGAAACGATAATTAAATCCTTAAAACCCCAAACTCAAAAACTACCTACTTTGAATATACAAAACTTGAATCGCCCCTTCAGCCGAACTAAATTCTTGTTCTATTTAGCACGCCCACTCATTAATCACGGTTTAACATATGCTTCGACACGACGCGGCGTCCTAAGACCAACGATAAAATTTTCCCTAGTATTCAACGATATCAAACAAATATATTATTGATTAATATATTAATTAATCAACTCTATATTATAAACCTATTGTAATATATTATAATAAACGAATATATTATAATTGCGACGAATCAAACAACGAACCACCATTCAAATTTTAAATAGTGTATCAAATAATATTAACAAATAGTTCACACCCGGTGAGAAGGATCAAAAATGTATGGTTACTAGCAGGTATTGAACGAAAACAATAATAAAATCAAAACGAGCAATCAACAATAGTTACAATACCTACAATTTACTATGCCTTCGATAGCTTCTATTGATAGAGAAAATGGAGCTTCCTCACATAGGCGCATTAAATATACACATATTCAAATTACTTTGATTGGCAAATATTTCAAAAAAACGAAACAAAGGAAATATATAGGTAACAACAAAATACAAGGTACTTACAATCAGAACGCGTCAACGAAGTCGACGCTATTTCACGTCTTCACATTTCAGTGGTCGGGATGCATTTCTTCGGGGAAGAATTTTTGGATTTCAAGTGGTTCGCCCTCTTCTTCGCGACATATGTGAATTTCGATAACATGATCGCCAGGAACAACACTGGCGTCGACAAGGGAAAAAAGGGACACGATTTCGAACCATTTACACAAACAAACCAATTTTATGGAATTTCCAACAGTTGGCCTGGAACAAAGTGCGGGTTGCGCGTATTCAAACTGTAAACGGCGAATATAAACGATCAATTTCAAAGTTATGTCCCTTACCAATTGACAATATTTAAGCCAATCTCCTCATTTTTATGTACTCATTGTTATATATTCATTTTTTATATCCAATTGGGAAATGTAATATTTCAGGGTGGGGGAATATGTTAAGAATCGTCCTTAAAAATGTGAACTTTAATAATAGCGACAATAGTGCGTAAATAATGAACCGCGTAATAAACAACGAGCATCGAGATCGGGTCATTTTGTTTTTGAACGTTGCGTAGAGTGGTCGAATTATTCCATCACACAGACGTTGGACTTTTCTGTTGGTTTATGTTGTAATTAAATTAGTTAGTTATATTACAACAATAAAAATTGAAAAGTATATTGGTTTAATTACGTTCATTGTGTAATCAATAGCGGGACAAGGTCCCCAACAATTAGGCTTTCCAATATCACTTGCAAATAGGGAAAAATAATAATTAATTGTTGAGTAAGGCATATTTTTGTGTTCTTTGTTTTTTTATTTAATATTTTATGTAATGTATATTAAGAAGTGTAGTATGTAGTAAGAATTTATTATTACCTACCTATACTTAACTCTATACCTATTTTTTTTAACCAAGTTATATTTTACTAGATCCTGCAGTCCCAGATACAAATTACACACTTTTGCCAGTGGTCAATTTGTCATTGAACAGGAATCGCTTCAGCTTAAAATAAAAAATGTTTGTACTAGACACAAATGTCCATACTTATGTGTACCAGCAGAAACAGGTTATAGATGTCTGTGCCACGACGGAAAAGTTAGTAATCATTCAGAAATATGTGGTGAAAATGATGTAAGTATAGTTTGGCAATAGTTAGATATAGGGTAGATTAGATCAATATTATTAGACATATTAGACTAACTTATAAAAAATCAGTTATATATTAAAATTTTGGAGATTTGTTATAGTCAAGCAAATGAAGCATTTTGGCTCTCAATTTTTTCGTCCAGCATGGATTTACTTGAAAATTTCACAGAAGGTAGGAAATAGTCCAAGGATCATTTTGTATATCATGCTGCTGTACGCTAAAACCTTGGAAGTAGTTGCCACTCTATCTCGGGGGTGGGAATTTTTTATTACATTTTAACCATGTAAATCGATGTAAAAAGTAATTTTAAGAAAAAAATGTTTTTGCATTTTCTTCGTAAAACTAATATTTTTCGTGTTATTCGTGGTTGAAAGTAACAGTTTTTCGACGGAAATATCGACTTTTTTAGAGGGTTTTTTGAGAATAACTCGAAAAATATGCATTTAATCAAAAAAACTGTAGAGATCAAGATTGTATCTTTTATCAACACAAACGAAACTGTTTTTCTATAATATTTTTACGACCAATACAAACCGAGATACGGCATGTTAAAGGTTAGCTTTTTTCGTCAAATGCATAATTTGAAATAATCAAAGCCAAATAACGGGAAAACTTTGCATTTTTTCAGGAAAACTTACATGATATTTTTTCAAGCATACAATAAGATCTGTCAAAAAAAAAATAATAAAAAGTTTCTAGCATAAAAATTGAGCAACTTATGATAAAAAAAATCGGTACCTGTTTTTCTCTACGAAAAAAAAACAGTGAAAACTAACTACCCTTGTAACTAAAAATTGGTCTTCGTCTTTCTGTAATTCCTTTTATATTTATATTATAAATACACCCAAGAAGAAAAAGCATATATGCTTTTTCTCATGAGCATTTTTCAGTGCGTCACAGTTTTTCGATTTCTTTCTAACGCATTAAATTGTATATGACAGAAAAAAAGGCACGTCGGTAATTATTCTAGTTCGGTGATTGTCCTAGTTGTCGATAGATGGCGCTATAATAGAAAAAAAAAATATTTACTAATTATATAATATATCTACGAATATAATCTGTACAATTTATAAGACTATAAAAATCAAAGAAAATAGCATTTTATAAATGCAATAAAGATAATTGATTTGTTTTTATGCCCAATTGCAAATTAAATTTGACAAATGTCAGATTTAACTAAAATGTCATGTTAGAATAAATGTTATAAATGTATATTATCACGGACTTACCTTTTTTTCTATCATTTGTGACGCACTAAAAAATCCTCATGAAAAGAACCATATGCTTAATTTAAGGACAATTGAAAATTTTTTAATTATAGGATGTTACATTTTAAAACGCCCCCTTTTATATCATCTGAACCGCCTATTCTAGAGTAAAAGAACTTTCAGCGATTATCCATGTACCTACTGATGCTATTTACAAATTTCTATTGTGCACCCCCTTTTTTTGCCGGAACCACCCAAAAAAAGGAGAATTAATAAAGAAAGTGATTTTCTTGGAATCCTCCACACACCATGCCCTTTATTAAAATGCTTCATATATCATTTTGTGCGCGCTCTTATTACCCATTCATGGATACCAAAAGCGATTTCTCGATGCAACTCCTGAAGCCAAAAAAAAAAAAATAAGGGGGGTTGAAAAATTATTATTATATTTTGCTTTTTGATCCATATGTACATATGCTACACGAATCGGGTTTTTCATAAATATTATATATTATGATTATTGCAAGATCCGTGCGGAAGCTACCCCTATCCTTGAAAATAAACTGCAGAAACTACTCCTATCCCTTGGAGAGCATGTTTTTACGATTTTCTCATTAACTATGCATTTTTTTAAAATAAAACTTATAGAGAATGAAAGACCAGTATTGTCTTTACAAATAAGGCCATATGCATTTTTTTCGTATAAGCAACCGTTACCGCACAGTGGCGCTGTAAACCTCAGAAATTCTTTGGCGGGCTCCAGTTTTTGTTTTTTTTTTCGTCACCTATTCATTTTATTGATAACGTACTTATGGAAAATAAAAGAACACACTGTCTGCTACACACTATGACCTACGCATATTTTATTTTCTTTGTACCCTAAAGCCACAGTGGTGGCCCAAAATCAATTTTTGATTATTTTCTTTATTGATTCTCCTTTTTTTTTTCGGTGGTTCCGTGGAAATATGGGGGTGCATTATACAAATTTGTAAATAATACCAGTACATGGATAATCGCTCAAAGTTTTTTTTTTGGTGGTTTTTGAAGATATTCTTCTTTAGCGGCGAATCGATTGAGGGTAAAATTGTACATGAACCACGCGCCTGCGCACACTGACAGTATGTAGTTCTGACAGTATGTAGTTCATTGCTAATCTTTCAAGATAGATATGTATGTATCTGTAACCGTGCAAATAAGTCATTAAAAGAATATATTAGTGGTTTTAGGAAATGTATTATTTGTTATAATTCTTGTGTTTTTGGATTTGTGTTTCCCTGTAGTAAAATAATAAAATATGTAGGCATAACATTTTTACAGTTTGTCGCCGTGTTGTGTAATTATATCCGAAACTTACGTGTCAATTCAAGTGGCTCGATGGCGTAGTTGACAGAGCGGTGGGACAGAGAACGGAAGCACACGGAAGGTCGCGGGTTCTAATCCTGGACGATTCATACTTTTTTTTTATTTTTCGTTATTTTAATAAAAAATTTTTGAAAGTGGTAGATAAGGAAGTTAGTTTAATTTTTAAATAAAATACAAATAACCTGTTAAGTATATTTACTTCGTTTAAATTACCTATATAATAGAAGAATATCTTCTTACGTGCGTACAAAGTACACACACATTCTTTTTTTTTTAAATGTAACACCCTGTAATTAAAAAATTTGCGATTTCCTTTAAATTAAACCTATACCAAAAAATTTGCCACTTATTTGTGATTAATTGCCGGGGGGATTCTTCTTAATTTTCATTACAGTTAGGGAAAAATATTTTTTTTTAAAAACATCTTTTTTAAAAATTTGTCAACTTTGGGGCGCCACCTCCGCTAAACGGTGGGTGATAGACATATGCTGTCGGGAAATAAATAGTATGAAATATAGTCCTATTCATTTTACTATTAAGTAAATTTTTTTGAAAAACGTACGGGAAGGGCTACGTTTCGCAAAAACCACAAATTACCCCCTTTAAAGAGATGAAAAGGCGGGTTCTAAGGCGAAATTTTTTAAGAAAAAGTTAGTCTCATAATAAGCTCCCCTTGATATACCAGAAAAAATAAAACCGGACTTGTGTCCATTTTGCGAGGTTCAACATCTGTTTCCAACACTAATAATAAAAAATGTCATTTTTCTTATTGATAATTTAATTTTGCAAAGAGTTTTCCCTTTTTTATTTTATAGTGGCTTTGGCTTAGCCAATTAGTCAGACTATTTTTTTTATGGTATTACAATAACAATTTTTAATTTAATTATCTAAGCCTACTTATAATCTAAATTTACAGTGTTATAATATATTTATTGATACATTTTTCAATTTTATGTGATATATTTACAATTTTTAATTTTATTAACTAAGCCTATTTAAAATTTAAATTTACACGACGTTACGTATTCGTAAAGACATTTTAACGTCTGCTTATTTTTTGGAAAAATAATTTCATTTAAATTGACAGTTAAAGGACAATTTAGATCAATTAACTTTTCATACATTTTAATATTTTGTCTGTAGGTACTGTCCACACTCCAATATGAAGTGCTGTAGATCTCCAATTTTACCACAGGCGCAATATCGGTTATCACTGATACCTATGCTGTGTTTATAATATCGTCCCTGCCATTTCCAACTATCGAATGTGAAAAGTGGTACTTTTCAGGAGAGCAAAATAACTCTTTTTTAGAGACTCCTAAATCAGTGCATTGACAAATGGAAAATTTTTTATATTTTTTGTATGTAATGTTTATAATCCTTGTTATATTGATAACAAATTTGAACTGCTTCGGCTAGCATTTTCGACAGTTTACAGATTATAATTGAATAACTGTTGAATAAATTACAACACAAACTAACGAATGTGACACATTCGACATTTAGCGTTGTACAAATATACCTGTTTGCACGATTGATAATTTTTGACTGTTTACCGTGACAGATTTTACGTCAGTAGGTGACATTTACTAGCAACTCGACGGTAAGTAATCCAACTCGACGGTAAGTACTCCAACTCGACGGTAAGTAATTCACTTACCGTCGAGTTAAAAAATCTCTTAATTTTAATTTATTTTTTGAAAGAATTAAGAAAACTAACGAATTATTTATTAATATTGAAACTTATGGTACAATTTGTTAAATTATTTAATGAAATCCCACTTGTTTGGGCTGTAGTTTCACTTCTAACAGAAACTCCTGCAGAATCGTATACATTAGTAGTATTACTAGTATTGCACAATATTTTTTCGGCAAAATCTATTTTATTTTGAAGAGAATCTTCTACATAGCTTTCTGCCACTGTCGATGAACGCCAAACTCCATGACGCTTTAATCCGAGGACATCAACACCTTTATTAGCCAAAAGCGTTGCTGATGTCCTCCTGAACGAATGGCCAGTATAGTTCTCGGGATTAGGCAAATTTAAGAATTTGGCAATTTGAGAAGGCCAGCCTCCGATTGTCCCTTTCTCTATTACTTGAGCACAACATTTTCCCTTGGCGTATCTTAAGAACAAATGATTTGATTTTACTTGTAATGGACGAAGTTTTATATTCTTTTGCAGAATTTCTAAATATGGAATTTTATCGTCTGATTTATTAACGACTGTAAAAGTACGCTGGATGTTCGTTTTTGTATTGGGTACTTTTACAATCATTAAACCATCGGTTTGTTGGATGTCATTCATAGTAATATTATATAATTCTTCTCTTCTACAGGCACCAGATATTCCCAATATCATTGCGACCTACAAATTATGAAAAAATCTTCATTAGAGTATTTCTTTTACCTAAACTAGCTTATATTACCTTGTGAACTAGAAATTCTTCATCCGGTGCTTCTATCAGAAATTTTTCAAATTGCTCCCGTGTAAAAATGCTCGCTTTCTTAGGCCTATAGCCAACATTTTTTCTCTTCAAATACGCGATCAAAGTTGAAAACTTGGAAATATCAATGCCATCATAAAGAAAAAACGGTGGATTTAATCATTGAATATTCTGCCCAGAGGCTTCCATGAGCTTTCAACTGCATATGTCTTTGAACGAAATATGCCAATAGAGTCTTTTCTTCGATTCTTAAATTCTTGCCTTCGCACCATTTTTTAAAACTTTGGTAGGTATTTTGATAACGGATTTTGGATTTTTCGGGAATAATTGCGGAACACCCTTCTTCCCAAGCCCGTTCAATTTCTTCAAATTCACTTTCGCTCATATTTTAATTTATAATAATCAAAATTGTACTTAAAATTATTGACAACTAAATAAAAACTCAATTCTCCATTGTTGTTATGCACCCTAGTTACTACCTAACAACCAAAGTATCTATCTTGATAAAATGAATGAAACTAGTCAATATGACGAAAATGTTTAATTATATAATTTATAATGGTATCAATCGTGCAAAAAACGTTATAAGCATGTCGAACGTTAAGGGTAACCGATCTCAGACAATAATTGGAGTCGTCGCTCCGCTCCTCCTCCAAACAATTGTCTTCGATCGGTATAAAACCCTTACCGTTCTCCATACTTAATATACTATTAGTTATATTTTTATACAAAACAAAATATCGAATAGGTATAACCATTTTCGTCAGTTTGCAGTCAACCAAATGAAAAAATGTTCATATTCGATGGTTTAAACAGCATATTTCCCGGGCTCCTAATTAAGCTACAATAACTAGAATTTGCCACAATATGTATCACGTATAATGCGAGGGTAAAGTATCGAATCTGAAAAATCCGATTTTTCACATTCGATAGTTGGAAATGGTAGGGATTAGTGCGTGATTTGGTCTCATTCTGTTTATTGTTTTTATAAATCACCTATTTGACTCATGTTTAAACCATCTCCATTGGGATTTAGTGATTGGCAATTTCTAAAATTTATTCCCGTTGTACTTTGGTTATACAGGGTGCTTCATCTTATTCGCCTCGGTCTCTGTACGTAAAACCACTTGATATTTTAAAAAAATTTCTTCACAGAAATATACAGGGCCTTTAATACTACAACCTAAAAATAATGTGAATTATACAGGGTGTTCCAAAAAAGAGTGGTATATCAAAGTTATATTTTTTCTTATAGAATGCCCTATATCTGATGACATTATTAAATTGACCTTAAAAAATAAGCTATACTTTCATAAGGGTTCCCTATACCTAAATACAGGGTGTTTTGATTTATTTCGATTTTTATAAAAATGTAAGGTTTTAGAGAAAAATAAATATCTACGAATCTAAGAAGCAGTAACAAATTATTTCTTGGATCTTAATAATAGACTATTTAGCATACTTAAACAGATGCTTATTGCAACAAAATTTCTTACAGGGTGGTCAAAACATGAGATTGTTCTATTAACAAATTCAAGCTGTAATAACTTATTTATTTTAAATGGAACACCCTGTATCTTACTAGTCTATCGCATAGAAAATTTAATTAGCTTTCAATTTGTATTAGGGTTTCCTATACCTATCTTTTTACAGGGTGGTCAAAATATTAGATTGTTCTATTAACAAATTCAAGCTGTAATAACTTACTTATTTTAAATGGAACACCCTGTATCTTACTAGTCTATCGCGCAGAAAATTTACTTAGCTTTCAATTCTTATTAGGGTTTCCTATACCTATCTTTTTACAGGGTGGTCAAAATATTAGATTGTTCTATTAACAAATTTAAGCTGTAATAACTTACTTATTTTAAATGGAACACACTGTATCTTACTAGTCTATCGCGTAGAAAATTTACTTAGCTTTCAATTCTTATTAGGGTTTCCTATACCTATCTCCCTTCATTTTTTAAATATTTAAAGATTTCCTAATTTGTAAGCTTTAAAAATTAGAATTAAGTACCTATGTCGTGTTTATGTACAACACATCACCAACACCGGAAATATACTTAGACAAGAGACTGTCATTAATAAAATTTTCATTGGTATCATGTAATCACACAGAGTGTTGTATTATTTTAGTTGATTTTGGCCTACATGTGACATTGAATAATATGTTTATATTAAACTGCATGCCCTATATTAGATGCCGTATTCTGGAAAATATTTAAATTATATTTCATTCCGTATAAATATTTTCCATATCTTAACCCAACGGTTATTAAGTAAATTTAAGAACACCACTTTTTGTTTGAATCTTTGAATCGCAATTACAAACAATTAAATGCAATGGCTACTTTGACGAAAACGAGCCTATTGTACAAAAATATGTAAAAATGGGTATTTACAGAATAACATGGAATTTATATTTACAGAATAACATGTGTATTGAGAATATTTACATGGAATTGTAGAGATTTTAAATATCTTCCATTATAAAGAATAGAATATCGAGTATGTCATTTAAAATAAGAACACTCTGTGCGATTAAATGATAATAATGTGAATTTTATTAATGAAACTATCTTGAAGAAGATATTTAAGTATATTGGCGGTGTTGATGATGTGTTGTACATAACCACGACATAGGTATTTAATTCTAATTTTTAAAGCTTACAAATTAGGAAATCTTTAAATATTTAAAAAATGAAGGGAGATAGGTATAGAAAACCCTAAGAAGAATTGAAAGCTAAGTAAATTTTATACGCAAAAGACTAGTAAGATACAGGGTGTTCCATTTAAAATAAGTAAGTTATTACAGCTTGAATTTGTTAATAGAACAATCTAATATTTTGACCACCCTGTAAAAAATAGGTATAGGAAACCCTAATACAAATTGAAAGCTAAGTAAATTTTCTACGCGATAGACTAGTAAGATACAGGGTGTTCCATTTAAAATAAGTAAGTTATTACAGCTTGAATTTGTTAATAGAACAATCTCATATTTTGACCACCCTGTAAGAAATTTTGTTGCAATAAGCATCTGTTCAAGTATGCTAAATAGTCTGTTATTAAGATCCAAGAAATAATTTGTTACTGCTTCTTAGATTCGTAAATATTTATTTTTTTCTATAGCCTTACATTTTTATAAAAATCGAAATAAATCAAAACACCCTGTATTTAGGTATAGGGAACCCTTATGAAAGTATAGCTTATTTTTTAAGGTTAATTCAATAATGTCATCAGATATAGGGCATTCCATAAGAAAAAATATAACTTTGATATACCACTCTTTCTTGGAGCACCCTGTATAATTCACATAATTTTTAGATTGTAGTATTAAAGGCCGTGTATATTTCTGTCAAGAAATTTTTTTAAAATATCAAGTGGTTTTCCGTACAGAGACCGAGGCGAATAAGATGAACCACCCTGTATAAACGTTGCCAATTTTGTTTGCAATTGTTTTTACTGATATTATACAGGTATATCGGCTACTGGTAGAAGTATGTTGTTTATGTTTCGTTTGGTTACAGCTGCAGATTTAGCTAATTTGTCGACTTCTTCATTTCCTAATATTTCAGAATGTCCTCTAACCCAACAAATAATAATTGAACTGCCCGAGGAAATAATATCATAATACATAGACTCTTAATTTCTATCTCAATGTGGTTTAGACTTTTTGTCGATTGAATAGAAGCGAGTTTGTCCACAATGCTTCTACAATCGGTGAAAATGATATAACTGTCCATACCAACAGAGGCTAATTATTTTAACGCAAGTAATAGCTGATAATTCGGCAGTATATAATATTGAAGCTTTATTATGCAATCATGCAATCATGCAATCGGCATGATTCTTTGTATTCAGAATTCCAGTGATATATTGCACATCCGGTTTTATTTTGAATTTTGGAGTCGTCAGTAAAAATAATATTCTGTTATTTTTCTCAAAAGTTGATAGATTTCGAGTTCTAAACGATGTCAAATGTGAAAAATGCGAAAATACGTATTTTTGAGGCTTGAAACTATGTAAATTATTAGTTTTCCGGTTGCCAAGTGCCTAGATTGAAGTTTTTACATTCAATTTCAAGATTTTAACTAGTAATCGGGGCTTATTTCAATATAGACCGCTGTTTTTTAATTGGTAATTATGCGCCTCCATTCGACTACATACACGAACATAGTGGAAGCGGTTTCCGCTTACGGTCAATCCGGGCGGACCCGCTTTTATACGTTTTCAAAATGAATACACGTTTTTAAATGTACAAATGTGAATACACAGGTAAAGCAGGTTGGCGCGGGCAAACTGCTTTAACTCGTCTTATCGCTTTTACTTAAATGAGAATTTAGTTTATATAGTGAAAAGCGCCGCCACGGTAGCTTAAGTACACGAACAAAGTGGAAGCGGTTTCCGCTTACGGTTAATCCGCGCGGACCCGCTCTTAAAAATGCACGTTTTTAAATGTACGCGTATGTTTAAACAAGTTGGCGCGGGCAAACCGCTTTAACCCGCTTTATCGCTTTTACTCGAATGAGAATTTAGTTTATTTAGTGTAACGTGCCGCCGCGGTAGCTTAAGTACACGAACACAGTGGAAGCGGTTTCCGCTTACGGTCAATCCGCGCGGATTTTTATACGTTATCAAAATGAATGCACGTTTTTAAATGTACTCGTGCATAGTAAAGCAGGTTGGCGCGGGCAAACCACTTTAACCCGCCTTATCGCTTTTATTAGAATTAGAATTTAGTTTATTTCGCTTTTTGTCGCGCACGTTTAATGTTTGTACAATGAATTAGGAGGCATTGATTGCTACCGTTTTTAAAAAAACCCCTATTTGTGACACGAGGGAGAACGATATTTCACTTTCTTTCATTATCTTATTTTAAGTTTTGAAATAGATGATGACTATTCTCCATAAATTATTCTTTCGCGATTAAGAAAATGTAAACATTTTTTTTCTTTTCAATTTAGTCAAAACAGAATCAAAAGCAATCATATCGTCAGCAGAAGACGACATTTTGCTAGAATTTTTAGACGCAACTGACAAATTTGAACGATTTTTCTCGCTTTTACCCGTATTCACTGTGTTACCATTCACGCGCGCGATAGATAACCGCTTCCACTATGTTTGTGAGGGCATTATTCTTTTTTATCTACAGGGTGATTGATTAGTAGGGTAAAGCTCAACAGCTCCGCTATAGTAATAGATAGCAATAAGAGTTAATAACAAAAATTTTAGCCACCTTTGAGCTTCACATTACAAAATTAGTTAGAATGTTACAAGGTGTTCGATAACACAGTGACAGACCTAACTTTTGTTTTTTTTAATGGAATACCCTATATTTTATTTTATATTCGAAATCCTGTTAACTTCTCCATCACAAAAATATAAAGGTTCCTTATGTTATACAGGGTATTTACAAAGTTATAACCAATTTTTTATGAAAATCGTAATAAGTTCAACTCCCTTTATAAATAAAAATAAGCACAACAGCAATGGTTTATTAATGCCATATTTTTTTATTTATTGTCAAAATTTTTAGGAATTATTGATATTGCTAATTTTCTTTATACCAAATACAGGGTGAGTCAAAACGCAAGTACATTATTGAAAAGTAACATTAACGTACTTTAATTTTTATATAACATTCCCTATGCAAAAATTTATTAGTTTTCGAGATATTTTAATTTTTCAGAGCAAATTATTTTAGGTGTTTAAATTTATCTAAATTTTAAGTAAGCCATGACTGAATTGACAATCGAAGATTACCGATTATCAATCCGGTGATCAATGAAACACTGTAGCAAATAAAGAAATAAAAATAATTTATTAGTAATATATTTTACAAACTAAAACACAACCACTACATGCAACATTTTTGAAACAATTAAAAACTATCTTTTGAAGTAAATGCAACAAATAAACAAAGAAAATTAGTAATCAATTTTACAAAAAACACACAAACACAAAATACAATATTTTGTGAAAACAATTAAACATTACTTTTGTATGTAAATGTAACAATGTAACAAATAAAGAACGAAACATAATTTATCAGTAATACATTTTGCAAAATAACATGTTTGAACAAATTAGAAGTTACTTTTAATAAAATATTTTTAATATTTAATTACATAAGGTGTTCAAAATTATCTCCTAACACATTTATGTACGCCTAAAAATGATCATTGAATGAGCTACTTACTCTACGGAGCATTGGTAAATTAACAGATCAAAATACACTTTGTATTTTATTTTTCATCTCATCACTTGTTGTTGGAGGTATTTTATAACTTCATTATTAACGTAACCCCAAAAAAATCAGTCCAGTTTATTAAACTCTGGTGATTTGGGTAACCACGCTACTGGTCTATTGAAAAATGAAAATATCTCGAAAACTAATAAATTTAGACAGGGAATGTTATCTAAAAATTAAAGTACGGTGGTAATGGTACTTTTCAATAGTGATATAAAATACAGGGTGTTCCATTTAAAATTACTGAGAAAATAATGTACTTGCGTTTTGACTCACCCTGTATTTGATATAAAGAAAATTAGCAATGTCGACCATTCTTGAAAATTTTGACAATACGTTAAAAAATATGGCATTAATAAACCATTGTTGTTTTGCTTATTTTTATTTGTACAGGGAGTTGAACTTGTTACGATTTTCATATAAAATTGGTTATAACTTCGTAAATACCCTGTATAACATAACAAACCTTTATATTTTTATGATGTAGAAGTTGGAGAAGATGAAGTGATGGAGAAGTAACAGGATGTCGAATTTAAAATAAAATATAGGGTGTTCCATTTAAAAAATCAAAATTTTGGTCTGCCACTGTGTTATCGAACACCCTGTAACATTCTAACTAATTTTGTAATATGAAGCTCAAAGGTGGCTAAAATTGTTGTTATTAACTTTTATTGCTATCTATTACTATAGCGGAGCTATTGAGCTTTACCCTACTAATCAATCACCCTGTATATTCATCCTATGGAGTTTTATTCAAGTATGCACCTTTATTGCAACTACATAACATTTAAAGAGTTTTTACCATAGTATTTCTTTGGTGGCTCAGCTGGCATCCAACTTGTTTAAAAATAACGCTGATGTTGATTTTTAGTAATTTCGAAAACGTTCTGTGATGTAACCCTTAAAGGGATTTAAATAAAATTTTATACCTTTTACAAAGGATTTTTTTCCAATTTTTGAAAAAAAAAATAATTCAGAGTATAGGGTCCACCCTGATTTATTACGGCTCTACATCTGTCGTTCATAGACAAAATGCGATTGTCGATATCCTGTTGAGTTACGTTTGCCCATTCTTCTTTCGGACGATCTCGAAAACGAAACGGCGTGTATTATGTTACCCATATGTGAAGTAATTCTTGGCTGAAGCCTGTCCTGCAAATGGTCGTTGGGATTCAGGTCAGGAGAATATGCTGGCCAAGGTAACACATCAAAACCGTATTTGGTAAGCCAGTCTGCCACTGCGCGTGTGACATGTGAATGAGCATTATCATTAAAGCTCGGATTATATGCTTTAGAATTTGCAACAAATATATGCACAATATTATGCACTAATATTTATTGAAAATATGCACCAATTTATGATAAATATGAAAGTAAATATGCTTATATGCAATTATATTTATTTGATTTGGAAAAAAATAACGAATTTAAAATTATTTATTAAACGGAACCAAATTTCAATTTCTAAAAAATACAATATTTTAACTCCTACATATATCTAGTTTTGACTGATGCATGCATCCTAAGCTTAAAGTAATTAGGAAATATATTGCAAATACAATGTCAATAAACTACTTAATGTTGTTCTGAAGCTATTTCCTTGTGGCATGTTTATGATTAACTATTTAGATGGGAAATAAGCCACAATTAAATTGAAAAAATAATTGTATTAACGTTTCGACGCCCAAATCGCGTGTCATTGGCAAAATACAAAATACTACTAAATTTAACAAAATTGTTGTTGCTACGTAAAAAAAAGTTTGTAATAATTTATTTAATCTGACTCATTTATATTGGCAATTCAGACGTATATATACGTATATTATACATTTTAAAGTAGAAGACTTTAAAAGTAGAAGACTTTAAAATGATATGGCCTAATTTATGAGTTGCGTTCCTGGGACGACTTTACTAAAAGATAGTTCATTCGATTACATGAAATCAATCCCAACTCAAGAATATCCGTCACAAAAAAATCATAGCATGTGATCTGTCTTTAAAAAGACAACCAAATGCAACGATGACAGTAAAATTCTCGCGTTAGAAATTCCATAGTAAATCACGAGGGAAAACCAGGAAAAAACCTAGTATTTATTACATTTAATTTACTTTCAAAAACTAATACCAAATTCTGACTTTACTATGTCTAAATTATAAATAATATTAATAATACATAGATATACAATAAGTAATACTAAAATATAAAATATGTACTAACTCGATATGTTATTGACTTACTAATCGTGGTATTTTCTTTCTATTGACTTTCTCTTTCAGTATAGGTAACCACATCCTACTGCATTATACCGAGGAATTTGCGACACAATTGGTTTAATTTAGCATAATTAGAGTCGCTTCTTTGATTTTTCTTTTTTACTATCTGATTCTTTCAGGACAATACTTGAATCTCTCCACTGAACTCTATGTTCGTTATCCCATGCGTGTTGACATATTTGAGATCTATCAAATTCTCTATTTTTAATATAAGACTGATGTTCACTTATTCTAACGTTTAATGGTCTTGATGTTTCACCTAAATAAAATCGTCGAAACGTTAATAAAATTATTTTTTCAATTTAATTGTGGCTTATTTCCCATCTACATAGTTAATAATAAACTACTTATCTTGTATTTAAAAAATGTCAATAAATGAAAAAGAAAGTACCTAATACATATAAACTAATGTGTGTATATTAATAATAAAAAGAATGTGTGTGTACTTTAAATGTGTGTGTACTTTAAAAGTTTTTAGCAAGAAATGAACAATACTGTATACAATTGTACTTAATTTAGATGTACTGTGAATTATGTATTTCATGTGTTTGCCGTTATAATGGAATTTATCTGTAAGTATACTGTATTTTATTAATTTTTACCATATTCTCCGACTAATCCGGATTTTCGATAACCGGGATAGGCCGCGGTCCCGATTAATCCGACTTATCGAGGCTACACTGTACTTTAAACAGTTTATTTATATTTTATTTAAATATTAAACTAATTTTAATACTTACTACTTTCCAAAACATTTTATTAAAACGATACCATAAATTAAAAAAAGAAAAGAATAAAACACACAAACACATTGAAAAATGCAATGATTTCTGAACAATAATTGTTGGGAAAAATTTAAACTAAATACGTATTTTCTGAAAAAAAAATTATATTATAATAAATATACTTACAACCATAAAATGTATAAACAAATAAAATATTGCATTGGGAATCGAACCTGCGTATATTAGGGTTGTTTGGTTTGAAATAAAAACTGAACTGAACGTTTTAAACTTTTTGACAGTTGCTTATTATTCTCTTAATTTAATCAAATTAGTTTGATTTTTGTGGAATTAAATATTAAAATACAAAAATACAGAGAGTAAGAAAACAATATATTAGATGAAGATTGGTAGAAATTTTGTTGGTAATCAAGTTATGTAAATCAAAGCATTACCTACTGGGTAGGTACATTTTACATTTTCCAAATAGGTATGTAATTTTTATTGCACTACTAAAACATTTACAATTACGTACCTGTTTGCTTTTAAAAACTATTTAAAAAGTCACTACAATTATAAACTTGCTTTTGTATCTGTCCTCACAACAATAAAAACTAATATACACGTCATTTATTTACCCATAACCTCCATTTTGAACAATTACTGACAGGTCATTTTAATACCCAATCAGAGCACGTATAACGTTTCAGCTGCGCCCAGTACCAAGACTTTTGACGAATTTGCGCACATATACATTTACTCCAAAACGCGCCTAAAGAAGTATAACTTCAAAAAGAATTAAAGTTTTGACGTCAATTTTGATTTTTATTATAACAATTGATTTCACAGGCCAACAAAAAAAAAAGATTTACTTATAAAACTTTTCTTACAAATTTTTATGAATCCTTTGTATTTTTTGGCACTAAAAAATGTGTAATTAGATTTTACGTATCACCTACAGTTTTCCCACAATTGGTTTATTCTACATTATAATAATTATTAATGCCTTTTATCTAATTCTTATTTTGTAATAATATAGGTGTATACAATCATTTCAGGAGTCAATGCTTTTGTATTTTCTTTCTGTTTTTTCTGTATAACTTCTCAAGTAGCTTTTTCTCCTCTGCGAGGCACTCTGTTGTTTCCGATAAAGTTACCAACAGTAATAAACCGTCGTGTTGGTGTTCCAGCATCCCTGGTATCGTTTCATCATCACCTTTATATCCTGGTGGAATCGTTCGCCTTGTTCTTCACTGACACCACCCAGATTTTCAGGGAAAAAGTCAAGATGGTTATGCAAAATGTGGATTTTGAGGCTCACTAAACATCCCAAATCTTTAAACTTGTCTAATAAATTAGCTAATATAAGCTCGTAGTTTGGGTCTTTTACATTACCTAAAAACTTGGTTACAAATTTTTTGAATACAATTCAAGCTTCTTTTTCCTTAGTAGTCATCTTGGTTTCAAAGGTGGAGTCGAACATCATTTTACGAATATCTGGTTCAACAAAAACACCTTCGAAACTTTCCACTCAAGTACTTGAAACATTCTCCTTCTTTAGGCAGGACTTTAACAAACTGTTTCATTAAGCCTAGGGGTAGAGGTAAAAGTAATATTGAGGATCTTTTTTGGATCTACCAAAGTTTTGTACAAAATGTTCTTCTCGGCAGGTGTTACAAACATTTCTTATGGGCCAATGGTTGGTGGACCAGTGTTTATATCTTGCTCTACTGTCCCATTTACATATAAAACATGGAAACTTTGTAAATCCCTTTTCTAGACCCAGTAGCATCCAATTTTGAGCTGAATAGCTGATTTTCTGTATAATTGTGTGAAAATTTTCATATGTTTCTTTCATATGGACTGAACGAGCAACAGGAAGTGAAGCATAAGTGTTCCCATTGTGTAAGAGTAAAGATTTTAAACTTGTTTTTGGAGTCTATAAAAAGTATCCAATCATCTTTCATCATTTAGGGTCGGCTTCCCTAATTGCATTTCTCCACACAATTCTATCTTGGGTCATACCAATATTAATTCCTTTTACCAACATGTCCTGCCTAATCGTCTCCGCCCAGGTCTTTTTTGGTCTTCGTCTCCTACTTCTTCCAGGAATTTGCACTTCAGCAATTTTTCGTATTGGGTGATTAACGTCTCGACGTCGTTGAACAGTTTGGCATCAATAGGTGCCACACCTAGACATCTCATAATACACTTATTTTTAAATTTATCCTTTTTTGTCACAACACTCATCCATCTAAGCATTCTCATTTCCGCCACATGCAATCTTTGTTCCTCTTTCCTTTTCACTGCCCAACACTTAGTTCCGTACATTATAGCCGGTCTTATGGCTGGTCTATAGAATTTTCCCTTCAGCTTCATTGGAATTTCAAAGTACCTAAAATAATGTCTGCCCTGACAAAAAAAAAATAATTTATTAAGAGGGAAAGGCAGTTTTTGTTTTTATTTGATTCAGAGTTGGACCACCATTTCCAGATAGCTCTTTCTGTCTCTCAGGCGTCATCGGTGGAGCTATTCAGTCACAACTCTAAACCAAATATCAACAGCCTACCTATTTAAGGGAAATTACCGCGATGCAATAATGCCACCTTTGAGACGCAAAACAGCGACATCTTTCCTAAAAACGATGAAGACGAAAAGTCTTAGATACAAAGTTTACTGTATTGAAACAATTAAAATAATTGAAATAAAATAATAAACAATATTTTAAATAAAATCTCTTCGTCAAAAGAAACTGCTTTCTGGTTGCATCTTGAATCTCCGGCTTGAACAATTTATAAGCACGGAGACGACGAATATAGAAGAAAGCAGAAAGGAAAACGGTCACGTAGTTGCTCTCTTTTCGTCTAGGAAAAGAGCCGATAGACAGTTTCAAGTACTCGAAAATCTGAGTAAAGATGAACAAGGGGGAACGGCAGTTTTTGTATTTATTTGATTCAGAGTTGGACCACCATCTCCAGATAGCTATTTCTACCTCTCAGGTGTCATCGGTGGAGCTTATTCTTTGAGTGCCTCTCCTATCGGAGATTGGATATCATTAGGGCGATTCTAATTTTATTTACTGCTGTTTTGAACAATTTGTTAGTGGTACAGCCAAACCACTCTCTCAAATTTCTCATCCAGGACGTTCTTCTACGGCCTGGATTTCTTCGTCCTTGGATCTTTCCTTGCATTATATTTTGTAGGAATGTGTACTTTTGTCCCCTCATCAGGTGGCCTAAGTATTCAAGTTTTCTCTTTTTTATATTCAGTAGAACTTCTGGCTCGTTATTTATTCTGCGTATTACTTCTTCATTTGTAATTTTATCCACCCAACTTATTCTTAGTATACGGCGGTAGCACCACATCTCAAAGCTTTCAAGATTTTTAATATTTCTCTGTTTAAGAGTCCATGACTCAACACCGTAGAGCAAAGTACTGAATACATAGCATTTTAACATTCTATTTCGTAGATGAATACTAATATCACGATTACAAAATAATTTTTTCATTTTTATAAAAGTAGACCTGGCAATTTCAATACGTCTTTTTATCTCGTGATTTTGGTCACCTGTTTCATTGATAAGGGTTCCCAAGTATTTTTATTCGTTTACTTTTTCAAGTTGGGTACCGTTTATTGTGATACTAGTGTCATTTATTGGATTCTTACTGAAGGTCATATATTTGGTTTTTTTGACGTTCATCCTTATGCCGTAGTTATTACATATCTCATTCATACTTTCAACTAGATGTTGTAGAACTTCCGCTGTTCTTGCCATTATCACAGTATCGTCAGCATATCGAATGTTATTGATAACTTCTCCATTGACTATTATCCCTTCGTTTGCATATGAGAGAGCTTCTTGGCATATTTGTTCGCTGTAGATATTAAACAAGAGCGGTGACAATATACAACCCTGTCGTACCCCTCTACGTATTTCTATTTCGTCTGATGTTTGGTCTTCTATTTTTATATTAGCTCGCTGATTCCAGTACAGATTTAATATTATTTGTATGTCTCTGGTGTCAATGTTCTTACTCTCCAGATTTCTTTTAGTTTACTGTGGCGTACTTTGTCAAAGGCCTTTTCAAAGTCTATAAAGCAGGCTATACCTCTTGGTTAACATCTAGACATCTCTGTGTTAGAACGTTCAAGGCAAAGAGAGCATCCCTTGTACCTAGTCCTTTTCTGAATCCCATCTGTGTATCGTTAATATCGATGTCTAGTTTTTGATAGATTCAGTTGTGGATGACTCTAAGAAATATTTTAAGCAGGTGACTCATCAAGGAGATTGTTCGATGATCTGAACATTGCATTGCCTTAGTTTTCTTCGGTATGGTGACAAACGTAGACAGCAACCATTCTTGCGGTATTATAGGGGAAAGGTAGGTAAAGTGGAATGGGTGGGTAAAGCGGAATAAGCTTAAAATTTAATTTCAAAATTGGCGGTTTTTGTTGTAACTCCTACCACAATATACCTTTTGACATTTGGCAATATTTACTTCAATATGGCGCACTTTCATTGATATGTTCATGTGAGTTAAACAAGATCATTGTTTTTTAACAAAAAGTTGTAATATTTGGTGACTAAGACGAAATTTCTTATCAGCAACAGGTAAGTTTTTCTAACCGTATTTATTATCTATTGTATAAAATGGTTATTTGTGGACATAAATACTCTTTCTTTAACTTATTAGCACGTTTGGTTAGTAGCTATCGTGTTTGTACAGAAAAAATGTTGATGCGGGTAAAGTGGAATGAAACATATGCGGGTAAAGCGGAATGACGTTGCACTTTACCTCCTAAAAGTTTAACAATGTTATTAAGTGACAACATTTTTTTAGCATGCCTAATTTTTACAAACGAAAGACTTCGCAGCAGAGTTGGGACGAGAAGGCAATGGCTGAGGCTCTAACTGCATGTCAAGGTGGTTTATCAATTCATTCTTCTGCAAAACAATATAACATTCCATCGACAACTCTTTTTAGAAGATTAAAGCGACCACCAGAAGAACGTTTAGTGAAGCAACTTGGACGATTCCGTTGCGTGTTCACGGTAGATCAAGAGAGGATGTTGGTAGACTATATTCTTAAAATGATGTTGGCAGACTATATTCTTGATTTCTTTGTGAACGACTTTACTGCGTTTTCCACACAATTATATTTATACTTAACTTAATGTTCTAATTTCAAGACTGATTTGTCAACTACTGTTATTGTCTTTGTTCTAGGATAAGTTGTATTTGTCAATTTCAAAATGTTCTAGCTCTCAATTGTTGAATGAGAGCAAGTAAGTTTATTTTTTATTATTGTTTGTTATGTATTTACCAATTTTGTATCTACTAGATCTTATTTTTCTAATTTGTGTGACATTTTAATTGTAAAAAATTTTAATTGTATCATGTACTAATGGACTTCGGTCCGTAAATGAATAATAAATAAAAAAAATGGAAGAACGCCTGTTTGGGCTAACTATTTCTGACTTAAAATATCTTACCTACGAGTTTGCCATACGAAATAACATTGAACATAGATTCAATAATGAGAAGAAAGAAGCTGGTAAAGTATGGTTGCTTGGTTTCATGAAACGGCACCCAGTTCTTTCACTTCGACTTCCAGAAAAAACGTCAGCAGCGCGAGCGTCAGCATTTAACGCAGTTAGTGTCGGAAAGTTCTTTGATTTATTGGAAGACTTATACCAAAAACACAACTACAAACCTAACCGCATCTATAATTGTGACGAAACCGGAATCTCTACCGTGCCAAATAAGCCTTCAAAGATTATTTCAAAAAAGGGGAAAAAGCAAGTAGGAGTTTTATCATCAGCTGAAAGAGGTACGCTTACAACTGCAGAAATTTGCTTCAACGCTGCAGGGGAATACATCCCTCCTGCTCTTATTTTTCCACGGGTGAGACATCACTTGACATTCGACATTGGAGTTCCTCTGAATACCAAAATTTTCACGCATGCTTCTGGATGGATGCAGACCGAAATCTTTACGGCTTGGTTTCACCATTTTATTAAATTTGCGAAGCCTACCTCCGAGGACAGGGTTTTACTAATTTTAGATGGCCATTCAACCCACATAAAAAACATTGAAGTCTTAGAGCTTGCTAAGAAAAACTTTGTAGACATCCTGGTGCTACCACCACATTGCACACATCGACTTCAGCCACTGGACGTATCATTTATGTATCCCATGTCGACCTTCTATGAACAGGCAGTGCGAGTTTGGCTGCGAACCCACCCGGGGAAAGTTGTGACGATTCATGATGTCGGTCCTCTCTTCGGAGAAGCTTACTTGAAGGCAACTAGTATGGCAACAGCTATCTCAGGATTTAAGAAGACGGGTATTTGGCCATTTGAGAGACCTGATCCAAACGTTTTCGTGGCTGCAGATACAACTGATCGTCCTGGGCCTCTACTCGCTACATCTAACCTGCCATCAGCGTCCACTCCAGTGTCAAATGACATTCTCCTCCATAAGACTATTGTTAGTCCTGCGGATATTTTACCTATCCCACGGGTCGCTTCAAATATCGAAAATCCAACGAAGAAAAGGGCTCGATCAGGAAAAACTGTAGTAGCAACTTCTACCCCTTTTATTGAAGAGTTAAAGAATTTGAAGGCTCCGACCCCAAAAAATCCAACCAAGAAAGTTACGAAGCAACTATTTCAAAGCGACAGCGAAGAAGAAGATGATGCAAACATCAGCATTTATAGTGACACCGACAGCGGTTCAGAGTTGGACCTACCAGTTCAAATTCCTACCATAAAAACAGAAGATATTAAGGAAGGGATATATGTAGCTGTAGAGTACAACGGACAAACATTTCCCGGTTTAGTAATTTCAAAATCAGGTGAATCAGCGTCTGTAAAGTGTATGGAAAGGACGCAAAAATATTTCAAATGGCCTAATAAAGATGATGTATTAGATTACAACATTAAGGACATTAAAATGATTATTAATGAACCAAAACAGTTAAGACGAGGGTTTTTCAATGTTCCTGAGCTCTGTTTATATGCTTAGTTGAATAAATAATATTAATTCATTTTAAGTTTTTGTATTCCGCTTTACCTCCAATATGGCGGGTAAAGTGGAATATTACTCCACTTTTACTTTTGACGTTTTTCTCCGAAGTGGTGATATATTAGTTTAATTTCTTAACAGTACTACGTAGGGCTATAACGTAAGTGGCTTCTTCCATAAACTCAAACTTTTAAGACGAATACTTCTACCGGGATAGAAGCTTGAATCGGTAATTATTCCACTTTACCTACCTTTCCCCTACCAGTACTGTATATTGTATTGAATATATGCAATATTATGGTTACGGATTTATCATTCAAAAGCTTCAGCAGTTCTGTAGGTATTTCATCAGGTCCGTTTGCTTTTCCATTTTTAGCGTTTCTTATTGCGTATTCTACTTCTTCTTTCAATATGTCTGGCCTAGTTGCATTGATTATCTGAATTAAGTTGTTTCTATCGTCTTCAAATAATTCATTCAGGTATTCTGTCCATCTTTTTATTTTATTCTCTAGATCTACAATAAGATTTCCATCTTTGTCTTTAAGTTTACCTATTTGGCATTTCTTTATGCTTCCTGTTATCTCTTTTACTTTTTTGTGCATATTGAACGCATCGTACTTTTTCTCATAGGTTTCCATTTCTTCACACTGTTCTTTAATCCACGCCTCTTTGGCTTCTTTTATTCTCTTTTTTATGTGTTTGTTTATTTCTTTGTATTTGTCTAGGTAATTCTTCATCTTTCTTCCTTGTTCCATCAAGTCTAGTATGCCCTGTGTCATCCACCCCTTGTTCTTTGTTGTCGTTTTTGTCAGATGTTTCTTTCCTGCTGTTTGTATAGCTGTATTTATGTACTTTAATTTTTGGTTAACGTTATCTGTATCGTTAATTTTTTGTTGCACTGAACTGAGGTTTTCATTTATTTCTTCTCCTGTTTCTTGTCGTATATTTTTGTTTCTAAGTTTATCTAAATCTAGTGTCTTTTTGTGTGGTCTCCTAATCTTTTTTGGTCTCACCTCTATCACAGTAACTACCGGGTTATTATCTGAGCCTATATCAGCTCCTGGGTACGTCTTAGTACATTTAACAGCATTACGATACCTCCTTGCTATCAGAATGTAGTCTATTTGATTTCTCACTATTTTTTCTTTGGTATGTTGCGGAGATGTCCATGTATATAATCGCCGAGGAGGTAAATTAAAAAGGGTGTTTGTTATTACGAAGTCTTCGCTCTGGAAATATTGAATCAATAGATCTCCTCTGTCGTTTCTGTTTCCAAGTCCATAGTTTCCTACCTTACCTTGACCGATCTTGACATTAAGATCGCCCATTATTATGTTAACGTGTTGCTTTTTTATTGCTTTCAGCATTTCTTCTAAGTCGTTGTAGAATTGTTCTATTTCATCGTCATCTTTATCTGCTGTTGGTGCATAGACTTGAATAAGATTTATTAAGTTATGTCTTTCTTTAATTTGTATTAATATTAAGCGTTCTGAGTAAGGAGTACAGGTAATCAGAGAATGTTTCCATTTCTTTGAAATGATGATTCCAACACCGTACCGATGGGTGTTGTTGTCGATTCCGGAGTAATAAAATACGCCATCATTTCGTGTTGAACATTTCCCAGATCCTGGCCATTATGTATCGCTGATTCCTAAAACATCGATGTTTAGTCTATACATTTCTTGTTCAACATTATCCAGTTTTCCTGCAGAGAACAAACTTCTCACATTCCACGTTGCAACTCTTAAAGTTGTTGGTTTCTGCATTTTTGTACAAGGATTTTGCAGGTTTACGACCGAGTGAGCCTTGTAGTCTTGTGCTTTTCTCTCTCTGCCGGATCTTGGTATCCGATTCCCATAATCAGTAGAGTTTCCACTATTTTTGGTGTACACCGTAATGACTTAACTAGGGATACTCTATGAGTCTTTAATGCAGTGGTTCCCCGTTGCCTTCTGCATCCTTCCACCGTTGACCATCCTTGGTTCATCCGCCTTCGAGACCGATTTCTCGATCTCAGGACAAAAGAGTGCCCTTCCACATACTAGCTCATCCGCCCGAAGCCGTTGGCCAGTAAGTGGTGGGATTGCTTATACCGGCAATCATTCGGTAGATGTCACCATATCTGGTTACCCTCACTAAGTTTAGCCTGCAGGCCAATGCAGTTGCCCGGAGTGTGGCACGAGGAGCCATAAATGAGAGTTGGATGTCTTATGGGGACCAGTTATCAAGAACCATCTTCCGTCCATGACGCTCGATGTGGCCCTTCCGATAGAAAGGTACTACCCCTATAATACATCCCCATACATCACCATACATCGGTGGAGCTATACAGGCACAACTCTAAACCAAATAGACGGCCTCGGTGCAAACGGTAATAAGTTAAATTTTCTTATTTCCTTTTGCACAAATGAAATTTTTCATATTTAACTTATTACCTTCTACACGTAAAAATATGTGGCCTTTGAGTGGTAGTGGACCTATTTATTTTTGCACAGAGTTAGACATTGGTAAACCAATGAATATCACATGATAAAAAAACCGAAAAATGACTTGTTACCTTTTGCACTGAGGCCGTCCAAATACCAACAGCCTGCCTATTTAAGGGAAATTACCGCGATGCAATAATTCCACCTTTGAGACGCAAAACAGCGACATCTTTCCTAAAAACGAGGAAGACGAAAGGTCTTAGATACAAAGTTTACTGTAATAAAACAATTAAAATAATTGAAATTTGATTTTTGTAATTTGTTTTAATTTTTTTTTAAATAAATTTTGCAATAACTTCGAAATTACTGCATTTAGGCATAGGGAATATCACATGAAAAATAATCAGTATCTGTTAATGACTTCAAAACGCAAATAATATACAGAGTTTCCTATTTGAAATAAGAAAGTTCATTAAATTTCCAGACAAACGGAAGATCTGACAATAATGTAAATACCACTATAATATCGGCCGAATCAGAAGACTCTTACCCACCAAAATCTACAAAAATCGTTCTGACGGTTCTGAGATAATTGAGTCTTTCCATATATAAAACTCATTCTGTATAAGCAAAACTATGTTTTTCCTAACGTATCCTCCCCCCTGACTAGACCTTAAAGGGCCCGCTGTCATATAACCCCAAGAAAAAAAAATAAAATAAATTCGTTAATAATTAGTGAAAAATTCCCAGGAACCCGATTATCGAAACGGCATTTCAAAATGTTTAATCTCTGTGACGTTATTTTAGAAACAAGTTATAAACAAATTAGAACAATTTTTAAATGCCATTTTAGAGAGGAGTTTAATTGAAATTTGAATTTATCAATACATTTTTTGAAAATATACATAAAAATATAAAAAATAAGACCTTATACAGGTATATATTCTTTTGGCAACAACCGCGTTTTTGCAATTAAAAATATAGTAACATTTAATAAACAAAGAATAAATAATATAATATAATATGATATAATATAGTATAGTATAATATAATATAATATAATATAATATAATATAATATAATATAATATAATATAATATAATATAATATAATATAATATAATATAATATAATATAATATAATATAATATAATATAATATAATATAATATAATATAATATAATATAATATAATATAATAAACACACATTGGTTTCATTGCTCCTGTAGTGATCCTTTCCCAAGTTAACATAATATGCTCCTTCTCAGAGGCATTTTTCAGTACGTCACAAGTGACCGAAAAAAAGGTAAGTCCGTGATAATACACATTTATAACAATTATTCTAACATGACATTTAAGTTAAATGTGACAGTTGTCAAAATCGTAATCAGCCAAATATGAAAAGGGTATTGCAGTTTAACCCTTGTATTTGCAATTTGGTATAAAAACAAATCAATTGTGTTTATTGCATTTATATAATGGTATTTTCTTTGATTTGTATAGTCTTATAAATTGTACAGATTATAGTCGTGTATATTATAATTCGTAAATCATTTTTTGTTCAATTATAGCGTCATTTATCAGCAACTAGAATAAATGTTATAAATGGCTATGCTCACGGACGTACCTTTTCTTCTCTCACTTCCAACTTAATGCGTTAGAAAGAAATCGAAAAACTGTGATGCACTGAAAGATGCCTCTGAGAAAGAAATACACCTAATTATTACTCTCAGTGTTTTGATTAAATTATGTTTTTAAGGGCAATCAGTCAGGAAATAATAACAAGTTTGCTGTACACACTACTCCAATACAGACGGCATCCGATAAATACTCCGGAGCAGTGGTATCAGCAATATTAGTTCCACTACTATTAGTTTTCTTTGGAGCAGTATTTTATTATTTGCTAAAAAAGAAGCGTCATACTTCCTTAAATATACGGTAAGTGTACAAACTTTTGTAAGCTGTAGTTCCTCTGGCTAGTTTTAGGAAACTCAAGGTTGATGGGCCATTTTTCTGGTACACTATTTGCTTCCTTTTTGAAATTTTAAAACTTATAACGATACTTTTTCAATGCTTCCAAACACATATTCAAACGTTTTAAGCCATTGAAAAGATCCGGTGGCTTTCGACTGAAGTGGTTTAGAGGCTGAATCAATAGGTTGCTGAATGTTGCAATGAAAAACCAATAACATATTAAAATTGTATCTGATATACAATGATAATAAATGTCATCTGATTTGAAATTTAACAGAATTTTTAACGCTTTTTGGACTTCAACAAACCGAATTTTTAGGGCAAAAATAGCACATAACTTCAAAGTTGAAGACTCCCATTCTTTATTGCATAACAAAATTGATAAGATATTTCATCATTTGATACTATGGCCAAATGTTATAAAGGCTACAGCTGGATAAGATGGTCAAAAATGCCCCCGCACCGATCAGCCCCGCTACCTACTTAAGTTTTCGATAAAGGATATAAAATTATGCCCTCATGCAAATTTTTAGTTTTCCAGAGGTCCTAAAACCTCTTAAATCGAGAAAAGAAAAATTTTTAGGTTTTATTTTTTTGTGAGCGCAATTTTACTTTAAAAAATCTGAAAAAATTCAAGAGGTTGTATCTTTTGAATACAAAACAACCTGATTTTTTTCAGATTTTTGTAATAAAAAATGAGCTAGGAAAATTTATTGAAATATTTAAAAAAATTTTAGGTTATGATAATATGATTTGGCCAACTTTTAAATAGTATTTTTTTGTATACTTTTTGCTGTTATTTTGAATGACAGAGGCAGAATTTTTAATATCTGAGCGGAAAGAACGAAAAAATCGAAAAAACCGTTTTTGGCTGTCGCGAGATGCATCTAGGGACAGCCAATTTTAGGATTTAGGATCCTGACAACAACAATTGAAAAAAAACTATAAGTGTGAAAATTTGGTATGTGGGGTTATAATAATATTTGGAACAACTTTTCCAAATAACTTTTTCTGATATCTCTAACGCGAAGCAAATCGAATTGCGTATCGAAAATTCACCCTGTTTGTGGATTCGCAGTAGGCCGCGTTTAAAATTTAAAATTCAGTTGACTATTTTAAAAATTGTTAACCATCACCCTGTATGACTGCAAAATTTCAAATCTGTATATATTTTAATAGCCGAAACATATGGGTGTCTTCATCTTAAATGCGACACACTGTATCTTATCATTTTGATAATTTATTGCAACTAATATAGTCGTATTTTTTATAGATTCAAAATATACAATCAAAATACTGACTAATTCACTAATTTTATCATAAAAAGTTCAAATTGGTTGCATTGAAGTATTGAACCAATTAATGCGTAATAGTATTAGGTACAATAGTGAGTTTTATGTATAGAAACCCTCAAGTATCTCGGAAACGGCTTGAACGATTTTTATAGGTTTTGGTGGGTAGGGAATATATATTTATATTTTTATAGAACTAACTCATAAATATTGGCAATATCATTTTAAAGTCTTCTACTTTAAAATGTATAATATATGTCTGCATTGCCGATATAAATGAGTCAGATTAAATAAATTATTAGAAGAATTTTTTTACTAAGCAACAACATTTTTGTTTAATTCATTAATATTTTTTGTATTTTGACAACCACACCCGATTTGGGCGTCGAAACGTTAATAAAATCATTTTTTTAGTAAAATTGTGGCTTATGTCCCATCAAAACTAGTTAATTGGTGGGTAGGGATTTTCTAATGCAGCCGATATTACAGTGATAATTACATTGTTGTCAGATTTTCCGTTTTTCTGGAGATCCAATGAACAATGGTAGCATTATCATATAAAGGTGCTCTTCAACCCCTGCTTGTGAATAGCAGCCAGATCTCTACCGTTGATTCTGTAAAATTTCTTGGTATTCTTTTAGACAGCAACCTCAAATGGTCCCTTCATATCGATTTGTTAAGTAAGAAACTCGCCTCGGCCTGCTATGCCATAAGATCTGTTTCGAAGGAACTCAATTTAGCATCTTCTAAAATAACATATTTTTCTTTATTCGAGTCTCATCTTCGATATGGTCTTCCTTTTTGGGGGTCTAGTACAGCTGCCCAATTTGATGTTATTTTCAAATTACAAAAAAGAGCAATAAGATATCTGTTTGGCCTCAGAAGAACAACCCATTGCAGAAGTTACTTTAAAGATCACGAAATTTTAACCCTTCCATCTTTGTATATTTTAGAAACTGTTTGCTTAATTCGTAAACACATGCATGTCTTTCCAGCAAGGCCTCATCATGACTACTCCACCAGAAATTCAACTTTTGATGTCTATTTACCGATCCCGTCTTCTGAGTTAGTAAAGAAATCTATACTATATTCCGCAAAAAAACTATACAACCATCTCCCTTTACAACTTAAATCTGCAACATCCTTTCTCAAGTTCCGTAAAATGACAAAAGCTCATTTATCTAAAAGACCATATTATTCAGTAGAAGAGTTTCTTAATGACTAACTAAGAAATCACAGTAATGTACAAGTAACTAAAGTGTATTTATCTATATTTGGGTGTCACATACAGCAGCTTAAACTTATTAGTTCCTTTGTTTGTGTTTTATTATATTATGTTGTAGGTTCAATTTTGCAATTTATAGTAATTTTGCAATATATTGGTTTTTGTTTTTTTACTTCACTTTTTTTTAACTTGTTTATATATTTTTTTTATTGACGATTTATCTAATTTTATAAAATTGTATTTGTTATTGTTATTGTTATGTATATCTTTTTCGTGAATCTATGTTAAGCTTTGTCCATAAAATTGTATAATTTTCAGTGACAATAAAGCATATTTCTATTCTATTCTATTCTAACTTTCTTATTTCAAATGGAACATCCTGTATATTTTTTGCGTTTTAAAGTTCTTAAGATATACTGATTATTTTTCATGTTATATTCCCTATACCTAAATACCATAGTTTCAGAGTTATTGCTACGTTTATTAAAAAAAAAATAAACAAATATAAAAATCAATTTTTGCGGCCTGTGTAGACATTATTTTACGTTATTTGGATCATTGGGAACAAAAAAGGTCTTTTGTAATTTATCTCTAAAATTTAAAACGTTTTCGAGTTAAAAACAATTTAAAACTGAAAAAAAAAATCGAATAATGACGATATTCAAGGTTCAAATACACAAATAAAAAATATTATTTTTGAAACTGCGGAGTACCCAAATTCAAGCTAAACCCTTCTTCCAGGGGTTCGCTATAAAAAATTTTTTGGCACGTTTTATTCCAAAAAAATAGCTTTTTAAATGTTAATGAAGCGCATATGAGAAGACGGGCGATCGGGATGCATTAACAACTAAAAAACAATATTTTAGAATTAAACCAGCTCAAATTACTTACTGTTAACTGCTAAAATATGGCTTTAGCTTGAATTTCTGTACTTCTATTCGCAGTTTCAAAAATAATATTTTTGATTTTGTTTTTTAACCTTGAAGATCGTCATTATTCGAATTCTTTTCAGTTTTAAATTATTTATAACTCCAAAACGATTAATTTTAGAGAAACATTACAAGAGAACTTTTTTGTTCCTGATGGTCCAAAGAACGCAAAATAATGTCTACCCGGACCGAAAAAATTGATTTTTATAATTTGTTTAAAAAGTTAAATGTAGCAATAACTCCGAAATGATGGTCTTTAGGTATAGGGAATATAACATGGAAAATAATCACTATTTCTTAAGGACTTCAAAACGAAAAAAATAAACAGGGTTGTTCCATTTGAAATAAGAAAGTTAATATCGGGCACATTAGAAAACCCCTACTCACCACAATCTATAAAAATCGTGCAAGCCGTTTCCTATACAATTGAGGGTTTCAATACATAAAACTCACTTTCATACATAAAACTGTGTATTATATTATATTATTACACATTAATTGGTTCAATACTTCAATGCAATCAATTTGAAATTTTTATGATAAAATTAATGAATTAGTCAGTATTTTGATTGTATACTTTGAATCTATAAAAAATACTACTATATTAGTTGCAACAAATTATCAAATTGATAAGATACAGTGGTCGCATTTAAGATGAAGACACCCCTATGTTTCGGCTATCAAAATATATACTGATTTAAAATTTTGCACAGTCATACAGGGTGATGTTTCACAATTTTTAAAATAGTCAACTAAACTTTAAATTTTAAACGCGGCCTACAGGCCGAAAACTGGATACCTAAATCCACAAACAGGGTGAATTTTCGATATGCGATTCGACTGGCTTCGCGTTAGAGATATCGAAAAAAGTTATTTGGAAAAGTTGTTCCAAATATTATTATAACCCCACATAAAAAATTTTATGACAAAATTTACACTTTTAGTTTTTTTTCAGTTGTTGTAGTCAGGATCCTAATTCCTAAAATTGGCTGTCCCGAGATGCATCTTGAGACAGCCAAAAACGGTTTTTTCGATTTTTTCGTTGTTTCCGCTCAGGTATTAAAAATTCTGCCTATGCCATTCAAAAGAACAGCAAAAAGTACATAAAAGACTATTATTTAAAAGTTTTCCAAATCATATTATCATACCCTAAAAATTTTTGAAAAATTTCAAAAAAATTTCCTGGGATCATTTTTTATTACAAAAATCTGAAAAAAATCAGGTTGTTTTGTATTCAAAAGATACAACCTTTTGAATTTTTTCAGATTTTTTAAAGTAAAATTGCGCTCACAAAAAATAAAACCTAAAAATTCTTCTTTTCTCGGTTTAAGAGGTTTTAGGACCTCTGGAAAGCTAAAAATTTGCATGAGGGCATAATTTTATATCCTTTATCGAAAACATAAGTAGCGGGGCTAATCGGTGCGGGGGCATTATTGACCATTTTATCCCGCTATAGCCTTTGTTAAACCGTTTTAAAAAAAATTTTCATTTCAAAATCCTCCCTTACTGCATCATTAGGCACTAGATTTAAGTCATTTGAGCAGCACAGTGAACGTATTCGCTCCGTGCATTACTGACGCGACACCTAGCGTCGACATTTTAGGCGGCAACGATTTGAAGTTACGCATATGATACATAGATATATATTGTGAAATTTAAAATTATTAATACTAAGTTTTTACACTATGTATATTTTTCCAATTTATGTATAAAACGGATGTAGTACATATTAAGAATTGAGTTTCTAAAAATTCATCACAATTTATCTTTTCAACCCCAAACGTAACAAAAAGGGAAAAACCTATCCTCGTTTTTAAACTACGAAGAGTAATTCAAATTCATTGATCTTGAGAAAGCATATGATAGAGTTCCTCGAGAGATTCTGTGTTGGGCACTCAATAAGAAAAGAGTCCCTGGCGAATATGTAAAGATTGTGAGAGACATGTATGAGGGAGTAACGACTAGTGTTAGAACAGGTGTGGGAGAGACTGATAAATTTCAGGTGAAAGTAGGATTGCACCAAGGCTCGGTGCTTAGTTCTTATTTATTTTCATTAGTTTTGGACCAGATAACAGCGAAACTACAGGGTAGTATTCCATGGTGCCTAATGTATGCTGATGATGTAGTGTTAATAGGAAATAATGAAAGAGACAAAAACAGAGTATTTGGAATGTTCATTTAAAGACGGAGTTACTACAAATAAAATGGTATCTTTGGATGGTGAAATGATTGTGAAAGGCAATAGTGTTAAGTACCTAGGATCGGTATTATAGAGTAATGGAGAAATAGATGGAGATGCATGCAGTAGAATTAGGGCTGGATGGATGAAGTGGAAAGAAGCGAGTGGTGTGTTGTCTGACAGAAAAATTCCAATGAAGCTGAAGGGAAAATTATATAAAACAGCCATAAGACCGACTATGATGCACAGAACTGAATGTCGGGCAGTGAAAAAGAAAGAGGAACAACGAATGCATGTGGCGGAAATGAGAATGCTTAGATGGATGAGTGGAGTGACAAAGAAGGATAAAATTAGAAATGAGTATATTAGGGGAAGTATAGGTGTGGCACCAATTGATGCCAAAATGAGAGAGCATAGGTTAAGATGGTTTGGTCATGTTCAGCGTCGAGACGTTAATCATCCAATATGAAGAATAGCTGAAGTGCAGATTCCTAGAAGGAGTAGCAGAGGAAGACCAAAGAAGACCTGGGGGGAGACGATAAAGCAGGACATGTTGGTAAAGGGGATTAACATTGCTATGACTCAAGACAGAGTTGTGTGGAGAAATGCAATTAGGGCAGCCGACCCCGCATAGGAATAAGGCAAAGAGAATGATAATGAAGAGTAATTCAAATTTACCGCGCTATAATGCTTGTTTGTAATGGTTCCAACCGCATGCAAGTTTACTCCACTAAATTATATAATTTTGACAATATTGACTTTTAAATTTCTTAGGTTAATTATATCGGCGATTTTTTGTGATTTCTGAGTTATGTATTTCTTTAATTTTTAAATTTTTAATCTACATATATATATATATATATATATATATATATATATATATATATATATAAACAAATGTTGTTTTTAGAACTCTTTAGTTTTATTATACTTCGGAAAAATCAAACAAGGTAGAACATTTTGTAATTTCATTAAGAAATGTTTAATAAACAACATATTAAAAAGTTCTACTCGAGAAGTGGGTGCTTCATTTTTTATTAAACAAATGAACTACGAAATTAGATGTTTTTTAAAATAATTCCGAAAATATAAATTTTAGAAAAATAATGATTTGACCATTGAAAAATTCAGAAAATTTTACAAAAAAAACCTTATAAAAAGAATTTTCTAAAATTAAATTTGTATCTACCATAATTTTTTATTTATAACGCTAAAGTCACCCTTTTCACAAACATTGGCGCGCTGTAAACTAGCGTACGGCGAAGTGCACGGTTGACTTATTTTAATGTAATTCTTTAACCAATGGATCAAATGAAATTTTATAAATTGAACATAATAGAAGAATAACTAAGCTATCTTATGGTTATAATAAATATAAATAAAATTTATGGGCATAAGTACGGCGTAGGCGGAAAGTGAGCCCTACATGAATTTTGTTTAAAAATGATTTAAATATGAGTAACTAATACAATTTTTCTTATAAAACTCTCAATTTTGCACAACTTACTTTCAAGCATCTTACTAAATGGTGTTTCATTCAAAAAAATCTCAAAAATTTAATTCACATGATATGACGTCTCAAAAAATGTAATTTTTGAAATCTTCGTAGTTTTATAGAATTACCACCCTTTTAAGACGGTATTACTCAAGTTTGAACAGATCTATTACAGTTTTATAAGTGCTTTTTTAAAGCTTAGGATACAGTCTTTAAAATTCACTGAATTATTTTACTTTAGAAATGAAATAAACTATTTCTTTTTGAGAAAATTAAGAAAGATAACAAAAATGTAATAAAAAAACCGAAAATTACTAGCTAAAAAAATGTTTATACAAAGTGATCAAAACTTTTTCTGTAAAACTTACCTAAAATACATTTAATAATAAGCTTTAACAATAATAAATTTTCAGTAAAAAAAAAATTTTTAGCTCTTATACAGTATGTCTGCGTAACTTGGAACCTATTGATAACTTTTTTATTATCAGTTTTACGAAAAAAAGTTATTTTTATAAGATCTATGCATTGTATGTAATCTAAGACGCAATCATCAAATAAAAAATTTAATTAATTTTATACGAGGTATGCCAAAAAATATGAATTTCACTCAAGAGTAAAGTACCTTTACATTTCAAAATATCGAAAATTGTTATTAAGAAAAGTTGTTTGGAATTAAAAAAATTGTTTTAGTGTTCAATTACATCCTTCTAATTAATATATTGTGAATAATAAAACTTAACTCTTAAGAAATACATATTTTTTACATACCTCGTATAAAATTAAAAAAGTTTAATATCTAATGGTTGTAGCTTAGATTTTAGACCAGGGAGAGCATTTTATGAAGAATAATTTTTTTCTTAAAAGTGATAATAAAATAGTTATCATAATTGCAATAAAGTGATGATGAGTATCCGTAAATTCAGAAAAAATTGAAAAAAAATTTTTATTACAATGATGTAATTTTATATTTAAACATAGTTTTAATTTCAAACAACTTTTCATAATAGCATTTTTTGATATTCTGGAATACAAAGGTACTTTATTCTTTAACAAAATTCATATTTTTGACATAACTCGTATAAAATTGATAAAATTTGATATCTGATGGTTGAGTTTTAGATTTTTGACTATCCAGAGCATTTTATGAAGAATAACTTGTTTTCGTAAAATTGATAATAAAAAAGTTTTCCATATGTGGTTCCTAGCTACGCAGACATACTGTACATGTAGGTATGTACTTCTGTATAAGAATTTTTAAATTGCAATGTCATATTCGGATTCAGCATAATCAAAAACAAAATAGAAACATATTTGATCAAAGTAAAATGATGAATTTAACGATATTTTTAAAATTGTTTATACAAAACAATTGTTATTGTTTAAAAAATTAATAAACAAATCTGCGAGTAGAAATTTTTACTTTAACATGTATATAAACTAGAAAAAAAGTTTTAGAAAAATATAAGCTTGTTTGAATTTTTCCGATGCAAACAATGCATATTTTTGTTCTAATTGCACTCCCCTATTAGTCTTATAAGTTGTCCGATACTGATTACTGGATAGCCGTAATAAAAAGAACATGAATCGGGTGATCTTTATAGTGTCATGATTTGACGTGAATCTGTCTTTTGAGTTCATTCCGCCTAGTTTAAGAGCATACAGTAATGCGTCATCCATATAACTTCGAGAGATACTATCATACCTTTTTTCGAAAGTTCTACGAGACTTTGACAAAAGTGGTAGTATTTGACATTATCTAATTGACAATATTTAGTCATCGGCGCGCTCAATGAAAGTAATAGAAAACAATTTTATTATTAGCAAATAAATATTTATAAAAATAAACCAAACTGGGTGAAAATTTTATGCTTACATAGGTATTTGCACGAAATAATAATAAATCAATAGTAAATAATAATTACGTTTTGAAGCGAAACAAGAGCCGTCTGATTTTATTTAGTTCATAGAGCTCCAAAAGCACTCTAACTAGTTTCAACGCTTTTTTAAATAGAACTTTCAAATTAACTTTTCCCATTTTTTTAAACTATAGATAATATTTTTAGAATAAAAAATCCTCCTAAAATTTTATATAGGTACTCGCATTAGAATTCGAAATATTTTTAATACTTACCTATAAGTGAAACTTACAATAATATAACAATAATTTATTTTTCAAATAGTCCAGTTTTATTACACAAAATCAACACAATGATCAACACTAACGAATTCTTAAAATAATACACTACTGCACTGAACAGATATCGATACAGTTACACTTAGAAATCTGACACAGGTCAGATTTGTCAAAATGACAGTGACTATTTCGCTATGTTGACTAATCAGTTATTTAGTTATGTGTTCTATTTCTTGTTAGAGATAAAAAATTTTAGTTGTTCCAATATGACACAAATTCTAGGCATGGGATAAAAAAGTTTATTTGAAGAAAGTTTATTTTTTTGTTCTTCTTAATGGCGGTACTCCTTTTTTGCAATATTTTATTTTAGTTATACAGTAGTTTCCACATACTAACATATTTCTCAAATTGGGCTCTTTACCGCCATTGTTTATTACATTACGGATATGTGTGCCAAATATCTCGAAAATTTTTAAAATTACAGCCGCAATCTTGGACCGCATTTTTTGCTACCTGTTGATCGCTACTGTTGCCTCTTAAATCTTTTCTCTAATTTATTTGTCATTACTGGAGATCTATAGAAATTAAGCTTATTTTTGTCTATTATTAGCATAATTAAATACTTGCGCAACATCTATTTACCATTTTTAATACCTAAAATTTGTTATATAAACAATGACACTGATATTAGAAAGAAACGCCCAAATTGTGTTATTTCGCCACTAGAGACGCTGGCATTGTTTCGTGTATCTCCACCATGATAACGCACGGAGCGAATACGGCCTTATTAAGTTCGATATATTTTATGAGTTTCTGAACTCCAATAAGTGCCATTCATTGTGTTCACCACCATGTGCCATCATGTCCTTATTCTCAACACTTATTTATTTATATGTAGGTATATTTTTGTCCTTTATGAATTTAATGACTTGGTTAGACATTGGGTGCGTTCGGACGACCACAGCGGCTGGACAGCTGAGCCAGCAGTAGCTGTCAGACGTCATCGCTGGAAGTCAGCCGCTGAGAGATTTACTAAGCTTTCCCTATCACGGCTGGATACAACCACTCAGCCGATTTCTGCTGACAGTCAGCCGCTATGGTCGTCCGAACGCACCCATTGCTAAGACTGTTTGGTGTTTAATTTCATGAAATTCTAAAAATGGCTTTTCAATGGAAAGCTCCGTTGGGATTCCATTGGGATGCCGTTTTTCTCGATCATACAATATAAGACTTAAATTCGCAAAGATCTGTTTTTGAAATATCTTAATTCATATCGAATATGATAGAGTAAAATGGTTCATCGCTTATTTCCTTTATGAGTGCATGTTCTACTTTTGCAACCATAACAGATACGAGCTTATTTTGTTTTCTTGGACTTTGGTCTTAGACTTTATGATCTTATGGTCCTTTGGTTTCCTGTACAATTTTTGTAATATCTGATCGTATTTAACTTAACAATACTCAAAAAGTGTCCTTGATAACTTGGATCTTGTTATCTGCTTTTTTTCTGTGGCCATGGAAGGTTAAATTGATTGCACGTTAAAAGCGTTAGATTAACATCATGGACTCAGAGTGTACAGGGCGTCTAAAATTTTTTTTCTTTTTTGATCTTAGACACTTGCTCTCCATCTTGTGTTCATCAAGCGTAAGATAAAAATCCAGGTGAAAATACAGTAAGTGCAGGTAAAAGAAAAACTTCATGAAAAGTATATAAGAAAGTATTTTATAATAAATATTCTACCTCAAGATCAGGAATTTTAAATTTTTATTATTAAACATTTTTCGAAAATACTGCATTTGGTTTATTTATTACTCCACTAATAGTCGTGAAGAAAATATATGTACACTTACACTGTTAAAACCAGATATTGATAAATCGTAAGCAAAATTTTGCTAACGATGTTTTTCAAGTTTATAAATGCCATATTTTCTTCCTACTTTTTTTAGATATATCAGTTACAGGTAACTTTTTATTTTAGCATGCGATTTCAAAACCTACTCTACGAAAAACCTGTCGAAGACCAGTACACCACGAGTACACAAATCCTATAATTGTGATCGAAATAGGAAGTTATGAGGACTATGCGAAAGATGGTAGCAGAATTTTAAACGTCAGTTGTGTTTGTTAAGTTTGCATATTTTTGTTGCGTCATTCTTTGTAATGTTTAATTTAATCTAAAGTGGCCCACAAATTGCGTTATTGTTCGACAGTTTTGTTCGAACAAAACTGTCGTTCTTGCTCGCTTGCAAAAATGACGCAATAATTATTTTGTTCGAACAGACTTTCTCGACAGACTTTTGTTCGAACAAAACTGTCGAGAAATAACGCAATTTATCGGACGCTATTAACGTTATTTTAATCTTTTGAAGTGTATTTAAATCAAAAGAGCTCTTACACTTCACAAATACACATAGTTTCAAAAGTTATGCATCACCCCTCGTATTCACGATATTTACGCTTTTATAAATCCGTATCTTTATCACATATTTATTGAGCCTTTTTTATAAAAATATACCTTTTTTGGTTTTTTATTATATTTGAATACCTATTTAATTGACCTGGTTTTGCCAAGGTGTAAACATTTGAAAAATTTATTCTGGTGAAATTTTTGAAAACGTGATTAAAAATGAATGGTACATTAATTTATGAGTTGGACCGTATAAGAATTATCGATTTAGTTGAGAAGAAGGCCATTCACAGCGGTTCGTGGAGAAAAGAGTGGGTATTTCTCAGAGTGATGTCTCACGGATATGGAATAGGTTGCTGGAGACAAACTCGATACGGAATAGAGTAGGTCTGGTAGACCCCGAGTTACCAATGATCAACAGAATAGATATATCAGAATTTCCAACCGTAGAAATTCTTCTATGTCTGTACCAGCCCTCCAAAGAGAATTCAGGCATGCTACAGGAGTCAGAGTATCGTTGTCTACAATAAGAAGAAGAATTTTAGACTCAGGTTTGAGGAGACGCCGACCAATAAGAGTTCCTCAGCTACAATCTAGATATATTTTGGACCGCCTTCAGTGGACTCAAGAACACATACAGCTCCCCGAACAGTTTTGGAATTTTGTGCTTTTTTCAGACGAAACCAGAATCTATTTAAATAGTGATAACCGGCGAATTCGTGTGTGACTAGTTGTGCAGTTCTTGTTGGCTCTCGCCACACACGAATTCGCCGGGTATCACTATTTAAATAGATTCTGGTTTCGTCTGAAAAAGCACAAAATTCCAAAACTGTTCGGGGAGCTGTATGTGTTCTTGAGTCCACTGAAGGCGGTCCAAAATATATCTAGATTGTAGCTGAGGAACTCTTATTGGTCGGCGTCTCCTCAAACCTGAGTCTAAAATTCTTCTTCTTATTGTAGACAGCGATACTCTGACTCCTGTAGTATGCCTGAATTCTCTTTGGAGGGCTGGTACAGACATAGAAGAATTTCTACGGTTGGAACGTTTTCAAAAAATTTCACCAGAATAAATTTTTCAAATGTTTACACCTTGGCAAAACCAGGTCAATTAAATGGGTAATCAAATAAAAAAAAACAAAAATGGTATATGTTTTATATAAAAAGGCCCATTAAATATGTGATAAAGATACGGATTTATAAAAGCGTAAACATCGTGAATACGAGAGGTGATGCATAACTTTTGAAACTATGTGTATTAAATTCACAATTCATGATAATAATTACATTGTCGAACACATTAAAATCAAAATGGATACGAATTAATGTTGATCCCTATATCGAAAAAAAAAAAAAGAGTTTAAACATAATATTCATAAATAAATATATAGATAAAATTGTAATGCTGTAAAAAATATCCTCTGTATTGTTACTAAAGTTGTCTACCAACAGGTGCATTTGTCAACATGAAATTACATTATTATAGAATAGGTTAAACGCATAGTTATTTAGGTACATTTTAATAAAATTTTATGAACTTTAAAATGTATTTTGTTGTCTAAATAAAAAGAAAATAAATAAATATGTTATTAAAAAAACCTAGTGGTCAGAAAATGATAGATAGGCACTTTTGTTTTTGTGCCAATAATTATTAGGAAAACAATATGTGTTTTTACTTCCTCTATGGTCTAAAATTACATCTTTCGGGATTTATAAAAAAAAATGAAACAAGATCCAATAGAAATAACAGCAAATGTAACGTACGAATATACAACTAGGCGGCGTACGTTGCAAATAGGTAACGTACGTACGTATACATTTAAATAAAAAACAAGACAAAAAATAAAAAAACCAACAACAACATTACAAGAACAGTCAAAAGATATACATAGCTGAAAAAGAGCGCTATTTATGAAACTTACTTTTTTCGTTTTAATCATAAATGGCTAAACAAAAGAACACCAGAAACGAGAAGAAGTTGTTATTATCAGACAGTGAAGCAAACAATATTACTTGAGAAGAACGAATACTGGGAGAGACTGGCAAAGACATAGACACCGTGATAGGGTATAACAGATCAACAGAAGCATGGAAAAAATAAGAAGCATCAAAAGTAATAAACGAATTAAAAATATCATACAGATAATTATATCCAAGGAATGGACCAAGCATTACACAAAATTGATTAATTCATGTAAATTGGTGTCTTCAACACCAAAACTGAAACATTGGGAATTGGCAAATACACCAGGGAAATAACGCAAAAATATATCATGTGCGGGACACTTGAGCAGCCAGGTTGCAAATGGGTTTTTTGGGTACTACATACCTAATACATTATAAATACAAAAATGCCCGTCACAGTTTGGACGAGAAATTTAGTTATTAACAAATAAGAGTCAAAAATGAAAGCTTTTCGTTTAAATCGCTACAGGTAAAAATAGGGTAATTAAATAATGTCTTATTTATGATATTATTCTTTTAATAGATAAGCCAAGGTTTAAAATAGCGTTTTTTGAATTTTGGTCCGATTATTTTTTGCTTCGGATATTGCAAAATAAAACTAAATTTCGAAAATAAAAAATTTGCTATAACTTTTGCGAACATGAATTTAGGACTTTCATATTGCATGAAAAGTTGAGCCAACCAGTCCATACAATGCACAAAACATTTTAAGACTATGCGTCAATTAGTTTAAATATAATTCAATTTGTTTATCCCAAAGAGCTTTTTTTCGCAATGTTATTGTTCAGAAAATAACAATGATACAGCAATTCTGTGAAAGAACATGAAAGAAGGATAGTCATATTTTCAAAACATTTAAAAAAATCATTAAAAAGTCATTTTTGTCACTCAGAAAACATTTTACTAAAATAAAGTCATTTTTGGCTTATAAACAATTTGAATAACTTTGTTAATATTGACTGTAGGCTAAAACTACAATGAAATTTGAAAAACTGGTATTTTTCTACGAATTTTCAAAGAAAAACTTTTCGCCTAGGTTAATTACAGTCAAAGTTAGCCACTTTTTTTTATTTAATTGACGGCTACTTTGTTTATAACAATTAAGCAACCTAACTAGGGCCATTTTAAAGTTAAAGATATATAAGTTATGTGTAAAAGTTTGAGTAAACTTTGAACCTCAACAGAGTGGTTAATAAAGCTTTAAAAATGGCGTCCGAACGGAATTAATTCGTGGTCGGTGGAGGGGAATCACTAAAATACGTGCACTTAAAAAATGAAACTGATTCTGCAAACATATGCTGCGATTAGTATCGCTGGAACTTGTTGATGGATTTTGATCATATTTTTTTAATTTGTATGTACTCGTAGTCTTATAGAGTACGTTATGTACACACAACCCCACCTAACATTACAAAATGTTAGGGGGAACTCCCCTTTTTACTCAGGGATATGAAAATAGATTACGACCGATTCTAAGACCTACCGAATATACATATATAATTTCATAAAAATCGGTCAAGCGGTCTCGGAGGAGTATGGAAACTAACACTGTGACAATAGAATTTTATAGATGTAAATATATAGATGGCTATTAAGAAATAGGGGTTGGTGATACAAGAGTGAATATTAAAGGTTGTATGTATTTTTTAATTCTATATTATATAAAATTAAAGTAGATAATTTTGTCGAAAAAAATAAAAAAAAATGTCAGGGGGCAACCCCCTTATAACTTATGGGTATAAAAAATAGATTAAAACCTCTTCAACGTCCTACAGGATAAACGTGTAAAATTTTATAAAAATCGGCCAAGCTGTTTCGGAGTAGTATGGTAACTAACACTGTTACAGGAAAATTTGATGTATATAGAAGTAGAAGTAACTGCGAATTAAATAGTTAAAGTGGCTAACTTTGAACCTAATTAACCTAGGCAAAAAGTTTTTTTCTGAAAATTCCAGGTTTCAGGAAAATTCCAAATTATAAAAATACCAGGTTTTGAAATCCTAAAGTAGATTTACTTTATAGTCAATATTAACAAAGTTATTCAAATTGTTAAGAAGCCAAAAATGACTCCATTTTACTAAACTTTTTTCGGAGTGATAAAAACGACTTTTTAATGACTTTTTTCAATACTTTAAAAATATAACTATAATTCTTGCATGTGGTTTCCACATAATTGCTATGTCATTATTATTTTCTGAACAATAACATTGCGAAAAAAAAAAGTCTTTGTGATAAACAAATTGAATAAAATTTAAACTAATTGACGAATCGTCTTAAAATTTTTTGTGCATTATATGGAATGTTTGACTCAACTTTTTGTGCAATATGAAAGTCTTAAGGCCATTTTCGCAAAAGTTATAGCACGTTTTTTATTTTTGAAATTTTAGTCTTATTTTGCACTTTCCGAAACAAAAAAGGATAGAACGAAAATTCAAAAAGTGCCATTTGAAACCTTGGCACATCTACAAAAAGAAGAATATTATAAATAATTACGATATTTAATTACTCTATTTTTACCTGTAGCGATTTAAACGAAAAAACTGCCATTTTTGACCCTTCTTTGTTAATAACTAAGTTTCTCATCCGAACTGTGACGGAAATTTTTGTATTTATAATGTATTAGGTATATAGTACCCAAAAAATTCACTTGCAAGCTGGCTGCTCAAGTGTCCCGACAAAAACCTTATTTCTCTGGACTAAAATTGTTCTATTTACCTACAAGCGAAACCAGGATTTATGTAAAATCAGGTGATCAACGAATTCGTGTACTTAGAAGGAAAACTGCCGGATTTGTTCACAAATAAAAAGAAGAAGTGCCATGTTCCGGGGAGGCATTATTATCGGTAAAAAAAATTTTTAATTTTCATCCAACAAACTTTAATATCTCGAAGGTATGTTTACTTGTTTCTATAACCTGTAGTTAGGCTCCGGAGAGGTGCAATGGAAAAAAATTTAAGTTAGCTTTAATTCGCTTAAAATAATAAAAAACATCAGATGATTCTATATGAGTTTGGTTGTGTTTATATTTATTTACGCCACTAGTGGTACAATAATTTTTTACAATACTTATATGTATTTTATCTGGTGGTCTGATATGTAACCTCTTTCGCCGATAGGGAACTGGGAATAAAAAAACATTAGTTCTAGTTTTGGTTCCGTGAATTTCATAATAGCCGTATACAGTGATGAGTGCCTTAAGAACCGGCAAAATAACGCAAAAGATGGAAAACATATTAAGTTGTGAGATAGTACGAGATAAAGCTAGTTCTTATACGTGGCGAGTATGCTTCAGTCATAATTACATGCATGACGTCGAAAATTATCCCGTGTTAGAAAAAATTATTGAATAAATTAAGACATATGCCAGTAAAAAACATTAAGGTGGTATGACACAATGTTAAAATTTATATAGTTTTTAGGTACAGTTACCGTCACTATTTCAAAACCAATCTTCAACTTAGTGGTATGTACGTGAACTGTAGACTTTCTATTTTAATAGTATCTAGTTAAAATTTTCAAAGAAAGTAGTATATTTTTTATAACTGTACTTAAAGGAGTCCATGTCATAACTTACTTAGTAACTTGCTGTAAAAATTCGTTTTGCATAATAATTTTTGAACTTGGGTAGAAAATAACTATCAGAAACGATTAACTATGCAAAAAGCTTTATTTTAAACAACATTTCATTGTCCGTACTGCCATAATTTTTAAATTAACTGTACCTAAAGGTCAAAATTATTGTTAAAAGCTGCAATCTGGGGATTTTGTTCATATTACAGCAATAAGTTGGCATTTTTCTAGTGATAAATTAGTTCCGCTGTCACTTAATAGATGAGAAGATGAGTTCACGTGTCATTTAGTAGATGGCAGCAGTGATGTATTAAATGGCGACAGATGCGCGTTTGCCGGATTTTAAGAAAATCTGCAAACAATTGAAAACGAGTTTTGTAACCACGGAAATACGATGAATCACGCCGTTTTGTTTAGAAAAGTGGCCCCACCCACTCCCAGTACACATTTTGGAACTTGTTTGACTTTCAATCATTGTATAACGTCACAGTGTCTTTACAATACAAATTATATACATATTTTATGCTTGAAACCGTGACGTTATACAAATGGTTGAAAGTTAAACTAGGCTCAAAAGTGTTTATTGGGGGATTATACTAGTTTTGACATAATACATAGATAACCTAAGCTTCTAGTATGTTATGTGGGGCGTATCTAAAAATAATTTAAGATTTATTCACTTTCTGGCAAATTTAATTTTTATAATAACGCAAATAGTGCATTGTTCGGATACAATTAGCTTTTTGTAAAGACGATGACATTGACATTTTTACACACATTACACATGCCAATGGCCATTAGTATTTGTTGAGGCATTGCATTATCCTAATAAAAAAATTGTATAATCATTGATTAATTTATGTCAAATATTTCCGTAAGTGAAAAAAAAATATTGAAATTTACTGAAGTAATAATTAGATAAACCGATATGCAGACGATACAGTTGTGGTTGCTAGCAGTATTGATGAACTTCAGCATCTTATGGACAGGGTACCTACAAAGAGCGAGTGAAAAAAGAGGATTTAACCTTCAACATAAATAAAACAAAAATAGACACTGGTGAGCAAAACTCAAAAACCTGCCAAACAATTGAAAATAAAAAACCAATTCAACACGTAGAATTATATGTATACCTTGGAACAGTCGTCAACTCGAAATGGGATCAAAAAACCGAAATACGATGTAGAATTGAAAAGGCCAGAGCTACATTTAACATGAGAAATATATTCAATCATTGCGACATATCTGTCCCACTAAAAATATGGCTGCTAAAATGCTATGTATTTCCAGTCTTGTTGTATGGAGCAGACACCTGGACAATAACGGAAACATTATCGAAAAGGCTAGAGGTATTCGAAATATGGGTGTACCGACGTATCCTCAAAATATTCTGGACGACTCACACCACCAACGAATAGGTTTTGCGCCGAATGGGAAAACAAAAAGAAATATCTTTCACAATTAAAAAACGAAAACGTGAACACCTCGGTCATATATTATGAGACATGATAAATATCGTATACTGCAGCTGATAATATAGGGTAAAATAGAGAGTAAACGTGGACCCGGAAGAAGAAGACACTCATGGCTTCAAAACTTACGCCAATGGTTTGGACTAACATCGATCGAGTTATAGACATGCTGTAAACAAAATTAAAATTGCTATGATGATAGCCGACTTCCACAATGGACAAGGCACATTAAGAACAAGAATTAGAAATGAGATGAAAATGTAAAATTTTCCGAGGAAAAAAACTTCCCGTGTTGACATTCCAACATACAAATCAATGGTATCACCCTTCAGAGTTCCCAAAGCTTCATATACCTGGGCACAGAGCTACACAGTCAGCTAGACCACTCAAAAAAATTAGAAGACGCATTGAAATAGCAAGATATGGCTTCATGAACATGCTTAAAATGCTCTGTAACCTTAAGCTATCAGTCACAATAAGATTGAGAACACTAAAGTGTTATGTGTGGTGTCTATTACTATATGGCTGTGAGACCTGGACATTAAAACAGTATGATGTCAACAAACTGAATTCATTCGAAATGTGGATGTACCGCCGAATGCTAAGAATAAGCTGGACCACCAAAACTACAAATAAAGAAGTACTGGAAATAATAAACACACGTCCTCATCTGGTCAATACAATCAAAATTAGAAAGACGTCATATCTAGGACACATAATGCGCCATAGGGAATTTGAGCAGCTTCAGGTAATATTAGAAGGCAAAATCGAAGGTAAAAGGGGCATAGGAAGAAAGAAAAAATCTTGGCTCTGAAACATCAGAGATTGGACCCACACAACAGGGAATGACTTAATATATCAAGCCCAGAACAGAGAGAAATTTGCCATATTGATCGCCAACCTCAATAGAGAAGGCACTTAGGAGGAGGAGGACAACGCAAGAGACCCTAAGAGGTAGTTTTCTGTCCCGATTAAACCCCGATTAGCTAACCAGGACATAAAATACCGGTCCTAAGGCTCAAAGATAGATAGAAAGTAGCTTGTGAAGTGGTTACGATTGATTTGATTTAAGATGATAATTAGGGGGTGATATTCCCCAGGTTTTTGACCAAAAAAAAGGGACCAACTATATTTTGAGCATTTGCTTAGTTTTGATGCTACAAACTAAAAAAAAAACAAAAATAAATATTTTTTAAACACTTTAAAAAAGTTGTAATGAGTTTTCCCCAAAAAAGTGCATCATTTTTTGGTTATTTCACGTTGAAATGTTCGCTTTGAAATTTGGCGGATATGAAACTATTTTCTATTAGCTACAACTTTGTTTCAACTGGGTCCATAGAGTTCATAATATATAGACCTGGATCCCGCGTACCTAAAAAAAGTTGATTAATAGCAAGCTGAAAATTTGTTAATAGCTTAACGGTGTCTAGTCGGACAAACTTTGATATATGGTAACACTGGAACAGGGAAGTTTTATTTGTGGAACAGCTTAAAAATTTGGAACGTCAGACTACGAAAACGTTCCATGTATTTTGTCGGACAGAACTTCCAATTGATTTGTTAGCATTTCATTAAACTTTCATGTAAAAATCAGACTGGTGTTTATCACCAACTGAGTATTTTAATGAGTGGAACACGAAGAACATGTAAAATGACAGTAATCAAGTCGGTTAGTAATAGCAGTCTGATGTTTGCATGAGAGTTTAATGAAAGGGTAACAAATCAATTGGATGTTCTGTCCGACAAAATACCTGGGACGTTTTCGTAACCCCCTGTTACGAAGTTCCCTGTTCCAGTGTTCCCTCCCGTACATCAAAGTTTGTCCGACTAGACACCGTTAAGCTATTAACAAATTTTCAGCTTGCTATTAATCAACTTTTTTTTGGAACGCGGAATCCAGGTCTAATACACCATTTTTTATACTTTTTTAGAAGCTACATATTTTTGTTAAGAATGTTTTTTTCGGATAAAATACTTACTTTTTGAGTTATTTGTAAAAGCCGCCTAAAAACGTGTTTTTTACTCGCAAATAACTCGAATATTAATTTAGTGAAAAAATCCTATAGAAAAAAAGTTGCTTAGAATTAGTCAGTTTATCCATTTTCAGACTTATTTTGAACGTATATTTTTTCACCCCCGAGATAGGGTAAAACTCACCCTCAGGGCAAAATCTTACATCGGCACACTATCACTTTTCTTGGTTGACATGTTACCTATGTGTATGCCAAATTTCATGTTAATCCAAGCGATTATTTAAAATTTAGAGCAAAAAGTGTGATTCAATGTATATATTTACTACTTGTATTTCAAACAATTGCAAATTTCTTTATCAGTTTAAAATAAATATTTTTGACCAGGTAAACAATTAATAATTGTCACAAAATTACAAATCACATTATTACATTATTACAAATATAATCTAAATACAATAAGTGATAAAATATTTCCAAACGAAACGTTTTGTATCTATTAGCATTGTTTAAAAAAAGATAAAAATTTGTCTAGTTATAGAATGCTATCTATTAATAGTAAGAATTTACCATTTCCAGGTAAAGAATTACACCCTCATCTGTAAATACAATAAAAGTACGATTGAAGGCGAACGGTACCGATCATCGATCGATCGGTAACGATCATAAGTTCTATTTAGTACTTGGCAATGGCAACAGCGCCGTCGTTAATAGAATTAAAATTCGTCGTTATTAAAATGTTCGAATATATATACGTGCTGCCATCTACTGAAAGAATTGTTAAACGTTTAGTTCCTATGATCACCAACCATTTTGACTATGGCGTTTACATACCCCCTTAAGTAGAAGCCAGTTTAATTATAAATCAAACTAATAATAAAAACAACCCAACTAATAGCTATTTGTATAACAAGGGAGGAAAGTGCTACTTTTACTCCCGAAAATGAAGTTTACTGCCCGACGCGTAGCGGAGGGCAGTAATCATTCAAGGGAAGAAAAGGCATTTTACTCCTATGTTATACATATGGTTTTTCCACCTTCCTCAAATAACAAGTCATTTTTTCATTTTTACGTAAGTTATTTTATGTAACTAGCCAACAAAATTTAGTAGAATTAAAACTAACAAGTAGGTACAATATAACTGTCAACTGTCAAATCAACCCATGCAACGAAGACTATAGTAACTAAAAAACGTTACATTTGACTTACTATTATGGTATTTTAATCCTTTTTAAGCTTTATTTGGTAGAAAAGTATGGTAAATCAGGTATGAATTTTAAGGCAACCAGTAAAGCATTTGCATGTGTACAGTAAGTTTACTAACCCACACTCGTGCAGGCGAAAACCATAGTAAGTTGAGTTACTCCCAGGCAACCAAATAACGTCTACAAAACGTTGAAAAAACGTCATAATTATCACCAAACGACGTCATTTTATCACGTTGTTTAGACGTCGAAAATCACGTGAATATGTCCCACTATAAATCACGTCATTTTTATCACGTTTTAAATACGTGATATGAAAAACGTAGATTTACCGTCGATTTTGCTTCGTTTTTTAGATTTATTTTTCATTTTATGGTTTTAGAAATACACAATAATTAAATGGGCCCGCCGAATAAAGGATCCCCCAAACCAACGCGAAACTTTCGCAACCGCAACCTACGCGGAATCGCGGCGAATCGATAGGCACGGCGGATTATGAACGTGTTCACACCACTTTGCGCGGAATCCGCAACGGTCGCGGCAGAACAGCGTTCGTTTCATGAAACGCTGCATGCACGGTTTTTTCCGCTACCGTTGTAGTTTCGCGTGTTTTAAAATGGTTGTTACAGAAAAACTCATTGAAATTGTTAAACAATATCCTATAATATATGATTTAACGGACGAAGATTATAAAAATATAAGAAAAAAGGATAAAGTCTGGAATAGTATAGGGTCAGAATTAGGAGAAAATGATAAGTTTTCATTATATATTATAATATTATTATTAATTTGCTTGCATAGAGATTACGCCCACTTAAAAATTTGGTCATTTTTGATGTCTTGTATTTCCTAAACCTGTTGTCCGATTTAAAAATATAATTTGTTCATATTTGTATGGCGAATAGTCGCATCGGCTTTCGCGTCAATATGGGGAACCCTTGTCCGCTACCGCTCCGCCTGCGAATGTTCCGCTACGGAAAATTCGCGTCGCAAAACTTTCGCGTCGGTTTGGGGGATCCTTAACGTTGTAAGCGCCACATGGTTTGTTTTTGAGAAGTCAAAGAAAAAGTTTTAATATTGTGATAATAGAGAGTTATTGCCACCGGCAAATAAAGGATCCTTTATTACAGGATACTTTAATAAAGGACAAATACAGGACGGGTCTAAAAGAGTGGTATTGCAAACAAAGTTAAAGAATCTTTTATTTTGACAAATGACATGAAATATTTTTGTAAATATAAAAATAACCTATAAAATTCCATTTGTCGATATAAAATTAAAATAAGATAATTGAAGAGTAAAACGTTAAATTTAATTATTTTGTCATTTAAAGATGTTTAGAGAACAACATAATATAGTATAAGAGCTGTGAGACTTTTTGAGTAGGTATTTTAGGCAACCTGAAAATTTTTCAGGTGACTGTTCCATGATAGCCTAATACAAAAATGCCGGTCTGGCTGGAGGGTAGCGGTTATTTTCCCCAAAAATCCCCCCCAAAGTTAAAAAAAGGGTAAAAATTGTTATTACAAAAAATATCATTAACGTGACTTTAAAGTAAATTTAAATATTCAAATATAAAGAAAATAAACAGGCCAGGCGATTTGAGGGCGATTTTAACTCTGCAAGATACTTGCATGGGCGCCCCAGGATTATTTTCAGGGGATGCATCTGAACTTCAGAAGATTTCATCTGAATCTGTACATACTATTAACGAGTATAAAATATACAACTATACATGCAAAGCTATGTACATTCCTTCAGGACAGGGAAGTACAATTATTATTTTGACAGGGTATTTTTTAATATTAAAAATAAATATTCTACAAAGACAGGTTTTTTTTGGTGAAATTTTCCAACTGCCATGTGATCCAACAAATTACGCGTGCATATAAATGAAAAGCGCTATAGGTAAACAGGAGTGTGAGAAAGAGCGTATACCGATAGCTGTTTGCGTCCTCTGTTGTACCTGAGCGAGTCCGTTCGCTCGAGAAAAATCACGTGACCTGGCGATCCCATGTTGTTGTGCTTCGAAACGTCAGAGTAATTATTATATATTATAGTTTTTTAAGTAAAGTCGGGTCCATAGATATTTCGCCCGTCGGCAAATTCAAACAGATAACATTTGTATTGTTATGAAATTCGAGTAAATCAATGTCCCTTTGATTAAGCACACGCCGGTATTTTTACAACCGGGTTACTCATTGTAAATCAATCAAGTTTAACACTTGAAAATGTATACTTGGGCATTAGTACAGTTAAAATTGTTAGACGATTATATTTAGATGAAATATTAAGCAATAGAATTGAAACTTTTTTCTACTTTTAAGGACAAAAAAGCAAGTTCATTAGCGGAACGTGATTCAAAATTATTCTGCAGATTATATTTGAAGCAATATTTGATTAAAACATCTCATTTTTGGTGGTAAAAATATATTAAATACATATATTAATTTGTCTGGACTAAAGGTGGTCAAAGATGGTCTGGAGTTATATTTTTGTTTGAATTTGCCGACGGGCGATAGATAGATGGTGTTTACTTTAACTTTTTCTTAATTAAAGGAAAATAATACGTACTATACAATAGATTTTGCAAATATAATAGAAAAAGACAGATTTATTATTATAAAGATATAGGTAGAAAAGTATAAAAGTATAAACTAAATTGATTCTGTGTCCGAATCTTGTACTTCTTCTTCAAACTCCTCATCTGAGCTTAAATATTCACTGTCTTCTTCTTCGTCAGACTCCCCTTGAGACTCAGATTCCTCTTCTACATGATCTGCAAATAGTTGTAATATGTATTTAGAATTAATTAAAAATTAATTAGTGATTAATTAATTGAGTTGCTACGTATTCTCTGTCCTTTTATACGGAGTCGAAGCCTGGAGAATCACGGGCGCATCTGAAGATAGACTTGCCATTGTTGAGATGTGGTGTTATCGAATAATGTAAAAAATATCATGGACGCAACACGTAACAAACACGGAAACATTAATAAAGATAAAAAGTCAAAAAAATACTCAACACTATGAAGGAAGGAAAAATGAGCTACTTTGGTCATATACTAAGAAATAAAAAACATGATGTAATTTATAATATAAGGAAAAGTATTAAGTATTAGTTATACATTAATTTTTAATTAATTCTAAATACATATTTACAACTATTTACAGATCAGGTAGAAGAGGAATCTGAGTCTCGAGGGGAGTCTGACGAAGAAGAAGAGAATGAATATTTATTTTGGCTCATCTTTCTTTCCTTTATAGTGTTGAGTATTTCTTTTGCCTTTTTCATCTTTCTTAATGTTTCCGTGTTTGTTACGTGTTGTGTTCATGATATTTTTTACATTATTCAATAACAGCACATCTCAACAATGGCAAGTCTTTCTTCAGATGCGCCCGTGATTGTCCAGGCTTCGACTCCGTATAAAAGGACAGAGAATACGTAGTAATTCAATTAAATTATCGCTAATTAATTTTTAATTAATTCTAAATACATATTACAACTATTTACAGATCATGTAGAAGAGGAATCTGAGTCTCGAGGGGAGTCTGACGAAGAAAAAGACAGTGAATATTTAAGCACAGATGAGGAATTTTAAGAAGAAGTACAAGATTCGGACACAGAATTAATTTAGCTTATACTTTTATACTTTTCTACCTATATATTTATAATAATAAATCTGTCTTTTTCTATCATATTTGCAAAATCTATTGTATAGTACGTATTATTTTCCTTTAATTAAGAAAAAGTTACTAAAAAACTATAATATATAATAATTACTCTAACGTTTCGAGACACAACAACATGGGATCGCCAGGTCACGTGATTTTTCTAGAGCGAACGGACTCGCTCAGGTACAACAGAGAACGCAAACAGCTATCGGTATACGCTCTTTCTCACACTGCTGCTTACCTATAGCGCTTTTCATTTATATGTACGCGTAATTTGTTTGATCACATGGCAGTTGAGAAATTTCACCAAAAAAAATTCTGTCTTTTTTAGAATATTTATTTTTGATATTAAAAAAATACCCTGTCAAAATAATAATTGTACTTCCCTGTCCGGAAGGAATGTGCATAGCTTTGCATGTATAGTTGTATATTTTATACTCGTTAATAGTATGTACAGATTCAGATGAAATCTTCTGAAGTTCAGATGCATCCCCTGAAAATAATCCTGGGGCGCCCATGCAAGTATCTTGCAGAGTTAAAATCGCCCTCAAATCGCCCTCAAATCGCCTGGCCTGTTTATTTTCTTTATATTCGAATATTTAAATTTACTTTAAAGTCACGTCAATGATATTTTTTGTAATAACAATTTTTACCCTTTTTTTTAACTTTGGGGGGGATGTTTGGGGAAAATAACCGCTACCCTCCAGCCAGACCGGCATTTTTGTATTAGGCTATCATGGAAGAGTCACCTGAAAAATTTTCAGGTTGCCTAAAATACCTACTCAAAAATGTCTCACAGCTCTTGGACCAATATATATCCCATAATACTCATCGTTCATAAATATGGAAGTGCAATAAATTGGAAATACTATTTTATGAGTTTTTAAATACTTTTGCATTATGGGTATATGTAATGGGGAATTTCTGGAGAATATATTATTAGGGAATAGTGGATATCCATTCCTCAACTACAACTACCGAATGACACCATTCCAGAATTTTCAGACAGAAGTTGTGTTTTTATAATCCATCACAAATCCCTTCAAGAATTGTTATTGAAAGAACATTTGGTATTGTGAAGAGATTTCCCATTTTACCATATGTAATGAGATGCAGCTTGTTCAGTTTTACATATTGCAGTAGTACATAATAGAGAAAACGTTGAAATACTGGCAAATGAGTGTGCTGTTGATATTGATATAGAAGCTGTGGCAGTACATTTTCAACCAGGAGCTAATCTAATGCGACTAAATTGTGTGTGTGTTTGTTTAAAATTATTGTTCGACATTTAAAGCTAGCGCTTAAACTAATTTTATTTTTATTGGACTGCAGTTTGTTAATAAATTTATAAATAAATATAAATATTATATTGGTGACTGATTTTAAGTATTTTATGATCATTAGCAGGTTTCAAATAATAAATTTATAAATATATACATACATGCTATTGGCGTTTGATCTTTTATCCATTTGGCCCTCTCTTTCTTTCTTTTCACCTCTGGATAACTAGTTATCAGGAAGTTTATCTGACAGATTAGATACTAATAGATATCTGACAGAGAAAAACTTCCCGTTAACTAGTTATCCGGAGCTGAAAAGACAGATACTAAGGATACTGTTATATAAACTTCCCAATAATTAGTTATCTGAAAATGAAAAGACCTCTAATCTGTCAGATAAACTTCCCGATATACAAAAAGATAATAGAAGAATTAAGCTTTATGCTGGTTTTTATTAATTTTTTTGGCAATGTTTAAATAAACAAATACTGATGGCATGAAATGGATCACGAACAAGGAGGAATGAAGAAGGAACTGGAGATTGTGTTTACCATTAAACGCATAAAACTGCAGTATCTGGGACACATATGATAAATCAGCACCGTTACTCCCTGCTGCAGTACATATTGAAAGGTACAGTCAAAGGTAAGCGAAGACCTGGTAGAGGGAGAATATCAATGGAACTGTTTCGAATCGCAGCTAGCAAGGTTACGATTGCTATATGATTTCCAACATTCGAAACGGATAAGAACCAAAAGAAGAAGATGGCATGAAAATGAAAGTGTATTAATACTTTTGATTAAAACTTTATAGATTCTTATCTATAAAAGATTAAATTTTCAAAAATAAATACTTGAACCTTTGTTTTATTTTGTTAACCTGTTGTTATATATCTGTTGAATAGAACTCTATTTTGAATCTAGAATTTTAACAAATCCTAACTTTCATTAAAATTTATTGATCTTATATCTTCAATCTCTTATATCTTCAATAAATATTTATTTCTATAGAAAAATGTAAAATATATTGAGTTTAATAAATGAGTTACTGATATTTTAAGTCTGATCATTGTAATTAGTAAAAATTTAAAATTATTTAGGTAATATTCCTTTTTACAACTTCTTGTAATAACTCAAGCTTCAATAAAATGTTCTTTTCTATATTCGTTTGGGTCAAAACATCAATAATCTATATCTCAGAATATTACTTAGAGTTGTTTTTAATAAATAAAACCGAACATACAACTTTAATGATGAAAGTTTAATCAAATATCAATCCCACAATACATAAATTATCAATCCAAAGAAGCGACAAGATAAATTCAAAATACAAGTGAAGTTAGACCTTTCTTCACATTTTTGACACGTTATGTCAAAATAAAGGAACTTTTATTAAAATAAAGGTGTCCTCTAATTTTCCTTAAATACAGGCGGCCTGTATTTTATTAAAAGACAAAAATAAAAGACGCAATACTGCGCATGCTTATATGTCAAAATAAAGGATCTTTTATTACAGGTCGACTTAAAAGACGTTGGCAATAACTCTCTAATGTTGAGTTTATACATTTTAAAGGTGAGTAATACAGTTTGTATTTTATATTTAAAGACTGTATCACTAACACTTAAAATGTATAAACTCACCATTATCACAATATTAAAACTTTTTCTTTGACTTCTCAAAAACAAACCATGTGGCGCTTACAAGGTTATTCTTTATTCTGCAGACCCATTCAATTATTCGTATGGGCATTGTTGGTATTGCAATTTTTTCATTTAAGTAAAACCAAATGGAAGGCTCGTTAAAATGCATAGAATTACAATATCCTCAATGCAACATATATAACATACATAGAATTTTCACTTTTTATATTATATTTACTGTGTCAAAACTGAAACAACATATAAACTAATAAATGATTTATTAACAAATTAAAAATTTAAGTCACAATTTAATAACAAACTTAAGTTTAAACTATTTAAGTTATATAATATATATTACATATTATTATAATTATACCACACACTTTAAAGGTACGATTCCGACAACGACTGCAGACGGCAGTTACAGTTGTCACCATGACAGACGTCATTATTTTGCACTATTATTCTTTTTCTCATGATCATCTTTCAGTGCGTCACAGTTTTTCGATTTCTCTCTAACGCATTAAATTGTATGTGACAGAAAAAAAGGCACGTCTGGGAATACTTCGGTAATTATTCTAGTTCGGTGATTATTCTAGTTGTCGATAGATGGCGCCATAATCAAAAAAGAATTATTTATTAAATAAAATAATAATATTATCAATATAATCTGTACAATTTATAAGACTATACAAATGAAAGAAAATACCATTTTATAAATGCAATAGACACAATTGATTTGGTTTTATTCCAAATTGAAAATAAAATTTGACAACTGTCAGATTTAACTAAAATGTCACGTTAGAATAAATGTCATAAATGTGTATTATCACGGACTTACCTTTTTTTCTATAATTTGTGACGCACTGAAAAATGTTCATGAAAAGGAGAATAATTTGCATGCAATGATTAGCAACTGACGTTCTGCCGGACAGCAGTTGCAGTCAGATGTCGGAATCAGTCTCATACAAATAAAGAGTACAAAGTAGTAACGTCCGTAACACTGACAACTGCAACTGATGTTTGCAGTTGCCGTCTGCAGTCGTTGTACCTTTAGTCAGAAATGAATACATACAAATAAGACCCAAATATTGAATTTCAATGAAAACTATCTGCTTTATATTTATAAATTTTAAGGAAGAGGATTGAATGATAAAAAATAGGACAAAACTATAATAGTCTGTGTTCTCACATATATTTCCATACTCTTATAATCCTCAAATTGATTTCAAATAATTATTACACATTTTTGCATACAAAAAGATCTACAGACACCTGAAAAATAGATTTTTTGATTAAGGGACTGTAATGACCAAATTAAAATGATAAAAAGAATTTACACGTGATATCTGATAATACACACTTCAAAGACTAATACATAAACACTCATGATAAAGAAGTACCTTATAATTAAAAATTAATAACCATTTTCATATCGCTGCAACATGAAGCCAAAGCCCTCTTATCAGTTCGTTTAGAGAGTGCAACAAGAACTCTGACAGAACAGTTTCAAAACTCATTAGTTTTTCATCAGAGAATGTACATAGCTGTAACATCTGTACATGCATTGGGTTCTTTTTCTTCTGTCTTGCTGTGGGCATACTCAGCTGCAAATAAGATTGCTGCAAACTTCACTATTACCGGCCAGACACATACAATGTGCATTTGCTATGCCATTGGAACTGGCTATCACCCAAGCACCTAGTGGTTTAGCATTAACTTTTTAGGAATGCTTCACCTAAAAAAAATATTTTATCTTTGTGGGAATGCTTCAACTACCAAAATTTATTTTTATTAGAGTATCTGCATCTAGGGACATCGGTTAACCCCAATAATGACACATCTGAGGAAATAAAAAGGCGAATAATAATTGCAAACAGGTGTTATCATGGTCTATCAAAGTAATTATCTAACAAACGTCTGTCTCAAAAAACTCGTATAAGGCTGTATAGAATATTGATAGTCCCCGTTCTCACATATGGTTCAGAGTCATGGACGCTAACTAAAACAGATGAATCCGCTCTATCAATTTTTGAAAGAAAGGTACTACGCAAGATATTGAGAGCGGTTTGTGAGAACGGAATATGGAGGCGTAGATGTAACTTTGAACTGCAGAATATCTACAAGCAAACGTTTGGTGGAAAAGATATTATCACTATAATTAAGCGAAATCGCCTGCAGTGGGCAGGACATGTAGCCCGAGCCCCTGAATCGAACATGATAAAAAGGATTCTAACAGCTCAACCCGTGGGAATGAGAAGACGGGGTAGACCAAAGTTGAGGTGGATGGACGGGGTAACACAAGATGCCGAGAAGATCGGAGTCGGCAACTGGAAAGTGCAGGCACGGGACAGAACAGAATGGCTTAGAACGCTTGAGAAGGTCGAGGCCCTCTAAGGGCTGTAGCACCAGGATAATGATGATGATGAGTATTTGCGTTCTTTACAATGATTGAGAATATTTTAAAATCAGACATTCATATAATATAATTTTAGAACAAACAATAATGACTGTTTATTATTCTCTTTTCTATCATAGCAACTACATGTCGTCGACCTAATCTGTAAACTGCGCAACTCCATTTATCCAAATTTTACAGGAGACACAAAAAACTATTTCTCTAAATAGGACTAATGTGAATACTATGTATCTCCCATTTTAAAAGATAGGATGCTAAAATGGAATATTTTATAGATAGGTACATATATCACTTACATTTGTACCTATATTGTTTAATGAATATTTAATATTATATACCACCAACTTTTTCTTGAAAAATATCACTTTCTAAACAGTGAGGTTAGTCGTGTGGTATGACAAACTGGGAGTTTACATATTTTTCAAACTAAATTTGTCGCAAGGGAGATACGGTGTATACGAAGAGGTCACTATTTACTCTTCTGGTAAAATATGCTTATGCATCCTTTTTTAAACGAGTAGGGATTTTTTCAAATAAATGGCAGTAATACCTCATTTTTAGAGAAATATAGAGTTACACAGTTTACCAATTAGGACGACAATATGTCTGGTTTCATACAGATATATAAACGTAAATAAATCTAATATTTAAAACCAATTTATCCAAAAGACACTAATACTGTTATCCATATATTTCTTAATGGTGAATAAATAAAATAGAGACATACCTGTCCAACAATAATATAGAAATCATTAACAATTTTTACTCCTTTAAAACAAATCCAGTTTTGAAGGCTTATTTATGTTCCTGAAGGCTTTTGTATGCTTTCATCTTCTGCTTAAAGTAGTAACTGTGAGACTCTACCAGATGTATCTATAATAGCATTATAATAGTAATTGGTGGAATATGCACTTTACTGTAAAATCCAATTCTGATTGACTAAATTGTATATGGATCTAAATCTCCAATTATTTTCAGCTTCAATGAATATCTAAAACAATAAAAGAAATAATGTTATTGCTTGCAAAATTCATCATTATTGATAAATATCAGGGAAAATGAACAGTAAATAAAAATTGTTTGGCCTACCTTTTCCTCCATTTGGAATTTCCAATAATAATTTCCTTAAATAATCACTTTGCATTGTGATGAATTTATAAAATTCACAAATTAAAAACTAAAGTTTTAAAAAATACACACAAAACAGCCAAAAAAATCCAAATGAATCCAAAATATGAAATGAAACGACGATACAAACATAACCTATAACCTTTGTTTTGTAACTTTTAAACTTCTCCCAATTTCGTGACGTCAGCCGTCAGACTTCCGCTGTCTGAAATTAAAACGTCTTTTAAACGTATTTTAACGTCGTTAATTTTACGTATTTAAAATCACCTACAAAAGACGTCGGTATGACGTAATGTTCAACCACGTGTGTATATTCAACCAAAAACTGACGTTTACTCGACGTCATTGACGTCTCTGGGTTGCCTGGGCTGTAGTCTTCGTTGCAAGAAACAGCGGAAGTTATTGCAAGTTTGAGTCAAACTGTTTGACTTACTATAGTTTTCTCTAGTAATATTCAAATTTTAGTTATTCCGATTAACTATAGAAATATGTTTTATTATAATTTTTTAATTATTACTGCTTTGCTTCAATAAATCTGTTACTAGTAAACTAGTAAGTCTAGTCTCGAATAAGTATTTTTTCGTTAACTGTTTCGACGAAAACTATAGTAAGTCTACAAAATTTAGCAAAAAACCTATTTTTGTTATGTTTGATCTGTGAAATCCCTTAAAAGCTTTTATATACATAGAGGTACAATATAACATAAATTTAAATTTGTAAGACGTATTTCTTCCAAAAATAGTACCATTTACTGTTACTAAGTATAGAATAAGTATGTTTTTTTCTTTAATTGCTTCGACGAAAACTATATGTAGTAAGTCTTCAAAATTAAGCAAAAAAATGTGTTTTTAAACTGTGAAACCTTTTAAAACCCTTTACATATAATATACCAGAAATTTCAGGTTGTAAGGCGTATTTCTTCCGAAGATATCGTCATTTCTTAGAGCAGCTCTTTGCGAAAAATTTTCAAACGCGATTATCTCAGTTCAACCAAAAGTGAGTTACAATAGTCTTCGTTGCATGGATCGATAATATAAGTCAAATTATTAATGTAAACATTGTTAAATCAAAATAAAAATTTACTGTTTTTTACCATTCTGCAAAATACAGGGTGTTTTATAAATAAAAATTAAAATGTATAGATACTCTCGTAATAGAAAATAGATATGATACAGGGCGTCAATAAGTTATATTTCAAGAATGAAATACCACGACGTCACTTTTACTTTTCCTCCCTAGGGAGGAAATGTACAACTTTGCTCCCTACAATTAGGTCCGGAAAAGTATACTTTCGGTAGAGGTAGGTGGGAATAGCTATTTGTATAACAAGGGAGGAAAGTGCTACTTTTCCTCCCGAGAGCGGAGGGCAGTAATCATTCAAGGGAGGAAAAGGCACTTTACTCCCATGTTATACATATGGTTTTTCCACCTTCCTCAAATAGCAAGACATTTTCTCATTTCTACTTAATTTATGTATGTAACTAACCAACAAAATTTATTAGAAATAAAACTAACAAGTAGGTACAATATAACTGTCAACTGTCAAATATAAGTCAAACTATTAATGTAAACATTTAAATCAGAAGAACAATTTACTGCTTTTTACCATTCTGCAAAATACAGAGTGTTTTTAAATAAACGTTAAAATGTATAGAAACTTACGTAATAGAAAATAGATATTGTACAGGGCGTTAGTAAGTTATATTTCATGAATGAAATACCATGACGTCACTTTTACTTTTCCTCCCTAGGGAGGAAAAGTAAAACTTTGCTCCCTACAATCAGGTCCGGAAAAGTATACTTTCGGTAGAGGTAGGTGGAAAAATATTTTACTTCAGACTATACTAAACATCACACTGATGGCTTAGTGTGAAAACCTCTTATCTCATTAAATTGCAATTTTACAGGAGAGCCAAAAAACTGATTTTCTGCATAATATAACCTAAAAACAAAAATTACGTTACGTATTTTTAAGGTTTGTTCCAACATGAACTTTTGGACGGTCCAGAAACCGTCACGAAACTACTTGTACCGTTTATTGTGCGCATGTTCGTAATTGTATCGCCCAGTTATCGTCCCATGACGGTAATCATATATTTGTCATTTTTGTTGGTGACAGCTTGTCGGCTTTTAGTCGATCAAAGGCTCAAAAACTTTAAAGAATTAAATCCTAGTGCACAAGTCAGTCCAACCAGCACATTATGCATTTGCCCGATTACTGAAATGATCATCACGAAACCGTCACCGAAAGATCACAATTCTTGTTGGAACAGTGGGAAGGACGATCCGATGACGATCATATTTCTGTTGGAACGGATTTTGTTTACTGCGCAAAAGCGTTACCGTTTCGTGACGGTTCTCAGTCGTGTTGGAACAAACCTTTAATTCGAGCACATTGAGACAAATATCTGATATTGGCACAGAGCTAAAGGTGTTAAATGTTGCTATTAAATTGGAAATACAAATATTAACTATGAAAAACACTTAAATATCCTTGCAGTATACAGGGTGTCCGGAAACTCTACTGGCAAACGAAAACAGGAGATTCCTCAGATAATTTTAAGACAATTTAACCCAATTCATCTAGTCCGAAAATGCTTCCTAAATGAGCTAGAGCTATTTGAAGATGCTTCTATTTAGAAAAACAAAAACTGGTACACATATTATGTATGTTCCAGAGATAAATCGATTCCATCTATTGAAAATTTCTAGTATCGCTCATAGGCGTCCGTTTCGGGTAGGTCAACGGTTATTTTATCGCATAACTTTTTTGTTTTTAATTTTTAAGCATTTTTTAGTCTGGATATTTAAAATGTAATTTATTATAGTACTAAAAGGTACTCTTACTTTACGTCGATAGCATACACCATTTTCTAGAAAAATCTATTTGAAGATTTTTCGTTTTTTGAATATCAAAAAAAAAATAAAAAAAAAACTATTTAGAAAAAACGAAAACTGGTATGTTTATTTATATTCCAGAGATGAATCGATTTCATTAATTGTGAATTTCTAGTACCGGTCATATGCGTCCGTTTTGGGTAGGTCAACGGTTATTTTATCGCATATATTTTGTCTTTAATTTTTAAGTACTTTTTGACACTAGATTATTAAATTATAAGAAAAAAGTTACTCCTGCTTTAAGTTGGTAAAATACACCGTTTTTTGAAAACATTTTTCAATTTTTTTTTCAAGTTCAGGAAACGAAAAATTTTCATATCGATTTTTCTACAAAACGATGTGTCCACCGACTTAAAGCAAGAGTACCTTTTAGTACTAGAATACCTCACATTTTAATAATCCAGTATCAAAAGTGCTTAAAAGTTAAAGACAAAAAAATTATGCGATATAATAACCGTTGCCCCAACCAAAACGGACGCCTATGACTGGTACTAGACATTCACAATGGATGGAATCGATTTATTTCTAGAAGATAAATATGTGTACCAATTTTCGTTTTTCTAACTAGAAGCGTTCTGGAAGTATTTAAGAAAAACTAATTACAAGACGCCATATTCAAAGAGCTCTAGCTCCCTTAGGAAGCGTTTTCGGATTAGGTGAATTGGGTTAAATTGTTTTAAAATTATCTGAGGAATCTCCTGTCTTCGTTTGTCGGTAGAGTTTCTGGACCCCCTGTATAGAGTCTTTGCCCAAGTAACTATGATAACCTCGTATATCTTGATATACGTGTTTTTCATCTCAAATGAGGTTGTGTTTGTAATTATTTACGAGGTGTTCATTTTTCATAGCTTATTGCACACCTCCAAATACTAGGTAGATCCAATACAAATCTTTTGATTTAATATTCATAAAATGTTCCTATATGCCGGACTACTTTTTGTTGTTCACAAAAAACATTTCTGCAAGTCGAATCTCTCAAACAAACAGTCCAAATTAAGTACCAAATTCTTGATAAATATACGTGGAATTCACACTAAATCAAGAGAGCAATTGATATACGTGGTTTCTTTTTTCGGCTGTAGAAAATAATCTAGTGTATTTAGAATTTTTCTAACCGTTGTAAATCGTGAGATACAAGCTTTCAAACTAAAACCACCAAAATTTCATTTTCGAAAAAAAAATGAGATACGAGGTTTTCACACTAAACCATCGATACGTCTAATTGAGGCCATGAGGGCCAGAGTTGCCTAACTGATAAGAATATTACTTTACATAATCAAAGAAAAAAATTTTTTTATTTAATTTAATTACATAACTAGAATATACAGTGATGAGCGCGCTAATAACCTGCAAAATAGCGCAAAAGATGGAAAACGTATTAAATTGTGAGATAAACATAGGCGTAACCAGGGGGGTTTTGGGGGTTGTAACCCCCCCTCCATTGGGATGTACTTTAAGCTCTATACGCTTAACACCAGAGCCCTCAGAGACCATCCAGTAGTTGTAAGCCCTCCCTTTCAGGTAGTTGTCACCCCCCTTAGGATCATCCTGGTTACGCCTATGGAGATAAAAAGAAATAAAACTATTAGAGGTGTTAAAATTAGCGATAGTAACATATACATTGATATTATATTGATTGTTTTCCACCTTTAGACGTACCAGAGGAGTGTGTCAACTAAAACTGTCACTGTGGGAGTGGCATCTTTCAAACTCGTCCGATACCTCTAAAGGTGGGAAACAATCAGTTTAATGTCAATTTTTAAGTTACTATCGCTAAATTTAACACCTTTACTAGACTGATCCCATTTTATCTGACAACTTAATATATTTTCCATCTTTTCCGTTATTTTGTAGGTTATTAGTGCGCTCATCACTGTATATGATATATAACTATAACTAACATTTACATAACTAACACAATAAAAATATATTATACCTACAGTAGGAAAAATGAAAGAATACCGATGAACGAACATATCAAACACGCTGTATTTTCCTGTCACCGTGTCATACAAAAAATTGGCCAGCGCAAGTACATGTAATAATTATTATTAGACAATTTTCTGTGTGACACGGTGACAGGAAAATACAGCGTGTTTTATATATTCGTTCATGGGTATTATTTCATTTTTCCGACTGTAGGTATATAAGCACACACATACGTACACACATTATACAGTGATGAGCGCGCTAATAACCGGCAAAATAGCTCAAAAGATGGAAAATGTATTAAGTTTTGAGATAAAAAGAAATGAAACTACTGGAGGTGGGATTCTATCGGTATTAACTTATAATTTACATTACCATTATGGATAGTTTCCACCTTTATACTTTTAAACGTCAGCTAGTTAACTTCGGTCATAATTCTAATTCTACGTATGATGTTCCTTCAAACCAGGAATTACGTACACTCGATACGCATCGTATCCGCCATGTTTTCCCATAGCGCCTTACGGGAAAACATGGCGGATACGATGCGTATCGAGTGTACGTAATCCCTATGCAGCTTCAAACTCAGTTTTATCAGGTTATGTATGTCTTCTACTTCTTTGGTTTATTAGCCTCTACCTGCATGGATATTTTGGCCAGCTCATCCTATCAGAATAAAGGAAAAAATCCCTTAATAATCTACAATTTAGAGTTAATAACTCAATAATTTCAAATTTTAATATTTAATTATTGCAAAAAATCACAAATGTGGGATTTGAAACAACCTTCGACAGTTCTGTAGTGACATGAGTGAATGCGAGACGTCTAAAATCATGATAGAAATTAAGTTAATTTTAGAATAAAAGGTTACTAGGTACTAATTAAACTGTTTTTATTTTGCATTATTGTCTTCAATTGATTTTTACTTTATGCGAAATCAAAAAAATTGTTAATGTCATGTTAACGTCATACGTAGTTATGAGGAAAGAAAAATATTGAAAATGAATGGATAAAATAATAAATAATTTGAACAATATGTAAGAAATTACATACGACTAGATAATTCAAATCTGGGTAAAATACCAATACAATATTTTGTAATAATAACAGTCTGTAATCATCTGGGTTCTTCACTTCAGCTAACCGAGGCCACATTACGCAATCTTGTAATGATCTTCTTTTTCTTCTTCCTTTATTGGGTTATATCCCTTGGGATAATTCGCCCAGCTTACACCAGGGAAATCTTGTAATGATCGGCAGTTGTCCCTGTGTTAGAAAGGCTTTTTGCCTTTGTTGTATTTGTCGCATGACAATTCAAAATTGCCAATTAACTAAAGAACGAGAAGAAGAAGTAGAAGCAGATTGTGTAATGGTCGGCAGTTATCCCTGTACGAGAAAAATTTTTACCTTTGTTGTATTTGTCCGATATCAACTCTAAATTGTAGATGAATAAGGGATTATTCCTTTATTCCAAGACGATGGACTAGCCAAATACCCATGCAGGTAGAGGCCAATAAACAAAAGAAGAAGAAGCCATACATAACTTATTAAAACTATTTTTATAGGTTTGAAAGAACGTCATACGTAAAATTATGACCGAAGTTAACTAACTGACGTTTAAAGGTGGAAACTATCCATAATGGTAATGTAAATTATAAGTTACTACCGATAAAATCCCACCTCCACTAGTCGCATTTCTTTTTATCTCACAATTTAATAGATTTTCCATCTTTTAAGCTATTTTGCCGGTTATTAGCGCGCTCATCACTGTATACTAAACACACACATAGATACACATATTATATATAAACACATACATATTTTTCTAATTGAAAATTCATCCTTCTTCACGATTACAGCGGATAAAGTATTAATAGGAAATAAAATATTCAAAGAAAATGATCAGAAACTAACAATGTTGACCAAGAATCTTTATTGGTCAACAGCTAATTACTAATAGACCAATCAAGTTAATAAAAAATAAGCCGTTTTTCGACATAATTGAAAAGACGAGGTTTGACAGTTGAAATGTGTAGTATGAGATATTAAAAAAGGCTACCATCTATGAAAAAAAAAAGTAAAAAAAATTACATGTACGTACACAAAATTATTTGTTAATAAATAGCAGTTTTTAAGCTTATAAACAATTACAATGGCAATAAAAAATACTCAAAGCTGGTTAAAATACACAACTTCTAAAAAAATTTTTAGGTCCTACGACCCTTGGGGTCTGAGATAGCCCCTTTTTTTGAAAAAATCACTGTTACGTTAATTAACAACACTAAGATCTGAAATTAACCAATCTTTTATAAGAAAAGTCAAAGTTTTTAACAAAGTTTTTTGCAAGAAAAAATGTTAAAAATTGTTTAAACAGTATTGTTATAAAGAAAGCGTATTTTGCGTTCCGACTAAAGTAAAAAAAAAAAATGATGGGCGCAGCCGAATGAGAATAAATTCGCGGACTAGCATTCACTAGCGCTAGACCGTTGCAGCCCATTTTTAACATTGACAGTATACCGGATTTGAAGCTTAATATTATATTTATTTATATATTTTGGTAGAAACTTGAATTTTATGAATATTAATATGTTGCACATTTATTTAGTCAAATTATATTTTAAATAAATGAATTTAAAAAATAACAATAAAAAGGCCACAAAGTCAAAATATGCAACAGAAAAAAAGTTACGCGACCTTATAGACGAGTGGTACGTGGTACTCCCCCCCCAAAAAAAAACGCTCATTTCTCGAGATATCAACCACGGTGTGGTGAATGGCTAATTTTGGTCCTACTTTATACTTTTTATGGTGCTGAAAACGAAAATGAGTTTTATTTTGAATTTTGGATGGGGAAACATTGTCAAAATCGCAATTTTACCCTAAAAATAGAAAAAAATGAAATCACGTTTTTCTTAAAATTAAAAGTTACACCACTTTTTTTCTATAAAACATTTTGTTCTCTGTACCCTAGATTTAAACTTAAAATTAATTAAACAGCTAAATTTCAAATTTTGTTACTCAACTTTTGCGATTAAACTTTGCAATTCAAGAATCTGCACCTTTTACTTCAAACAATCTATAACTTTCTTTATGGCAAGACAGAAATATTGAAGCAGGTCCCAGTGTCTTCAAAGGTGAGAAATATATAGGTACTATAAAATTATCAGAAAAAATATTACAATGGAAAAGAGTTGTAGCAAATTAAACTCAAAAAAACGTGATTTTTTTTTTATTTTTAGGGTAAAGTTGCGATTTTGATAATGTTCCCCCACGTAAAATTCAAAACAACCCTAATTTTAGTTTTCAGCACCATCAAAATATGTATAAAGTATGACCAAAATTAGTATCAGTATCTCGAGAAGTAAGCTTTTTTTGGGGTGTGCCGCTCGTCTATAAACATAACATTTTTCCTATTGCATATTTTAAATTAAATTTTTTTGGAAAACTTCTTCATAAATTATATTTTATTTCTGTGTTAATTAAAATTATAAACTAAGAAGTTTGTCACTCAACTTTTTCAAGTAAACATGAAACTAACGAAATCTGACGACAAAATGTTTAAAAATTAACAACTTCTCTTTTAACGTGTTGAGTCATTTTGGACATATCTCATTGTTATCTAAATGCTTCAAAGATAACACAGTAAAATTTTCAAAAGGAAATATTTACAGCGACCAAAAATACACTGAGTTAAAATTGAAAAATCATCAAAATTGATTTTTCGCATTTTTGCATAAAATTTGATTTTTGAACATGTTCCACTAATTCTAGAAAAAAATTAACTCCATATTAGGATTCAGAGACCTCGAAAACGTAAGAAATGACAAAAATTTGTCATTCACCTTAAAGTGGATTTTTGTGGTCGGGATAACGTAATTTTAATAGTTGCTGCCGCATGCCATGCCGGTCGCCAACCGCTCCCACTATTCAGTCAGTCGACTACGCCCGCTATTTTTTACTTTAGTCGGAACGCAAAATACTCTGTGTTTATAACACTCCTATTTAAACCTATTTAAACAATTTTTAACATTTTTTCTTACTAAAAACTTTGTTAAAAACTTTGACTTTTCTTATAAAAGATTGGTTAATTTCAGCTCTTAGTGTTGTTAATTAACGTAACAGTGATTTTTTTAAAAAAAGGGGCTATCTCAGACTCCAAGGGTCGTTGGACCTAAAAATTTTTTTTGAAAGTTGTGTATTTTAACCAGCTTTCCGTATTTTTTATTGCCATTTAATTTGATCTAATTTCTACGAAATTATTGTAATTGTTTATAAGCTTAAAAACTGCTATTTTTTAACAAATAATTTTGTGTACGTATATGTAATTTTTTTTTACTTTTTTTTTCATAAGCTGTTAGTATACATCTTAACGAAGGAAATGAGCCCCGGATTATTGAGATACATTCATCCATGTTAACTGGACCAGCCTCAGAAATTAGCCCATTTTTCAAAAAAATTTATAAACAAATTAAATTTTACGAAAACTATTTAACAGATCTGGACCATTTTTTGCACACCATTCAAACACCATAGTGCCCTCAATTTTGGGTATATTAAAACGTATTTTAACAAACAATAAAATTGTTATTAACTATATTCAAAAACAGTGATTTTGTCATCCGTTTTGCAATAACTTTTTTGTTTATTAACCGATTTTTATTTAGCGTATCTCATTCGATGTACCTTTTTTTTCTAAGAAAGTTACCTGTGGACGTCAAATTTCTAAATAAACAAGTTTTTAAGTTATGAGCAAAAAACTAAGTTTGACGTTTTGATTGCTTATTTAAAAAATGTTCCACTAAAAAATTTATGAATCCCAAGATGGTAGTCTTTTTGTAATATCTCATACTACACATTTCAACTGTCAAACCTCGTCTTTTCCGTTATGTCTAGTAAAAACCTAACTTGATTGGCCTATAAAACAATCGGACATTGATAGCTTCTGATCATTTTCTTTGATTATGTAAAGTGATGATATTATCAGTTAGGCCACTCTGGCTCTCATGGCCTCAATTAATATGACTAAAGTCAACTAGCTCTTAAGCTAACTTTTAAAGGTGGGAAACTATCATGTAATGTAATGTAAATTTATAGATTTCTAACAATAATTTCCCACCTCTAATAGTTTTATCTATTCTTATTTCACAGCGTATTATGTTTTCCATCTTTTACGTTATTTTGCCGGATTTTATGGCACTCATCACTGTCTGGTAGGGGAGCCCAAGCGGGGATTTTGCGCGTTACTTGAGCACGTCAGAAAATCACATGGAGAGAAACCTTCATCATCGTGGCATCTACACTCCTAACGGAGTGATTGCCGCCCTCTTTGTGCTCTTCCGATTGGGTTGTCACCGTGAATCAATCCGCATTAACATTTTGGTTTTACAATTGGTTGGGTGACTTCGCATCTTCTACAATTTTTCTTCATTCGTTCCTCTTTTTTTATGGTTACCCATTCTCTGACTCCCATCTTCTTAAAGTCCTCGACTATCTGGTTCTCCCCGTGACCCGTCAAAATAGCCCGAACACAAAATAGCCTCGACAAAATAGCCCGCAAACAAAATAGCCCCGACAAAATAGATCGCACACAAAATAGCCCCGGTCAAAACAGCCCCGCCTAAAATAGGCCAGGCTAAAACAGCCTCTTAGAAAACACCTCCAATAAAAAGTTACTTTTAACGGAGTACCATTCATTTTAAATTACTATTCCAACTGGGAAGTAAGCCACAATTTACTTAAAAAAATTATTTTATTAACGTTTCGATTTCCACTTGGGACGTCGTTGTCAAAATACAAAATATTAATAAATTAAACAAAAATGTTGTTGCACAGTAAAAAAATTCTTCTAATAATTTAATTTAATCTGACTCATTCATATCGGCAATTCAGACGTACAGTATGGTCCAAATGGAAGGAATAAATTCGTTATTTCGTAAACCCGCAACGTTAAGGAAAAATCCTGAAATAGATCGATTTTTATTTTTAAATTACGATATTCTGTTATATATGTCATACTAGTGACGTCATCCATCTGGGCGTGATGACGTAATCGATGATTTTTTTTTAAATGAGAATAGGGGTCGTGTGCTAGCTCATTTGAAAGGTAATTTAATTCTCTACGTAGTAATATAAACAATTATTACATAATTATTTTTACAAGGTGTCCTTTTTTTTTAATTTAAATTATTTGACAAAAAAAAAGATGAATGTATGTAATTTATTTAATTCAAAATATATTCCTTTTTGCTGTTGCCCGAAAACAGAAAAAAATGTTTATATCACAAATAAACATTGATTTTCGTTTAAATCAAATGTTCAAACTTCCAAGAGGCAGAGAAGACAGGACTCGAGTTCTATGAAAAGACCATTTTTATTTAATGTGGTTAAGATAAACATCTGAATAGAGGATAAATACCATTTCCGAAAAAATTTATTTTTAAGGGATTATTTCATGATGAATTCTGAAGGGAACTTTTTTGTCGGGGCTATTTTGTCGGGGATATTCTGTCGGGGCTATTTTGTCAGCGGGCTATTATTTCGCGGCTATTTTGTCGGAGCTTTTTTGACGGAGCTATTTTGATGAGGTACCGGTCCTCCCATCTAGTTTTGGGTCTTCCTCGTGGTCTGAGTGACACAGGTCTCCATTTGGTAATTTTCTTGACAACGGCTTTTGGATTTCTCCTTTCTGTATGTCCCGTCCATCTGAGTCTGTGTGCCTTGATAAATCTGACGATGTCTTTTCCTTTCAGAAGTTCTCTTACTTCTTGGCTCATAAGTTTTCTAAATTCATTATTATCTACGTTTAGTGGGCCTGCTATGCTCCGAATTATTTTTCTCTCTAGGATCCTCAATCTTTCTTCCTCTTTCTGTGTCAAACACATTACTTCAGCACTATATATGGTTACTGGTCTAATCGCTGCTTTATAAATTTTCAGTTTATTATTCTGGGTAAGCTTCTTATCTTTCAGAAAGTTATTGTATTTCCAGTAGGTTCTGTTTCCTGCCTGGATTCTTTCATTAATTACGATGCTTCTATCATTAGTTCCATTAACTGAGATTCCAAGATATTTACAGTGTTCTACCTTTCAAATTCATATTCACTAATATTTAAACTTGTCACATTAACTGCTTTTTTTTTATTTCTAAACCGCTTCCTTGCATAACTTCGCAAATTCTTTCTTTAAACCATTCAGGTTTCCGCTAATTAATGCTATGTCATCAGCATACGCCACATGTTACGACGTCGATATTATAACTGTACCTTTTATTTCTGTATGTTGCTCTAATTGTTCCTTCTATGGCGACAGAGAAGGCAAGATCTGCATTTCAAAAAATGACAAAGTTATTCAAATGTCATGACTTGTCGATACCCATAAAAATCAGGTTACTACGATGTTATATCTTTCTTATACTGTTGTACGGAGTTGAGTCATGGACTCTCACAGACGCCACCTGCAAGAAAATTGAGGTGTTCGAAATGTGGCTTTATCGTCGAATTCTGAAGATATCTTTTACCGACCACATTACTAATCATGGTGTTTTTCTGAGAATGCAAAAAGAAAAAGAGCTGTTCTGATACCCCGGTCACATCATGAGGAACAGTGAAAGATATGGACTTCTGCAACTAATCTTGCAAGGAAAAGTAAAAGGAAAGCGAGGACCAGGAAGGCGAAGGATCTCCTGGCTGAAAAATCTACGTACGTAATTCAACACAACAACCACAAATATTTTTAGAACAGCAGTGAGCAAAGTACAAATTGCCATGATGGTCGCCAACATCCGAAACGGATAGGCACTACAAATAGAAGAAGATGGCGACATTAAAAAATAGTGACGTTGACAGAGAGTCGCCTTGTTGTACTCCACTTGCTATTTCTATATTTTTGGTGATTCCGCTATCTGTTATTATTGCTGCAGTCGATCCTTCCACTGTCATTTTGGTAAACTTTATAAGTTTCATTGGTATATCTAGGTTTTTCATGTCTTCTATTAGGTCGGGTCTTGTTAAGCTGTCAAAGCCTTACTTGAAATCTATGAGAATGATGTGTAAGTCGATATCATGTTCGTAACATTTCTCAATTGACCGTGTGATTATGTGAACTGCATCTATTGTTGACCTTCGCTTTTTAAATCCGTGCTGGTAGTCTCCTATTTTAGTTTCAATGTATTTTGAGAGTTTTTGTCTAATTAATGATGTCAATATTTTGTAGCAGCTGTTTAACAGTGTTACTCCTCTATAGTTGTTGCATTTTGTGGTGTCCCCTTTCTTTAGAATCGGAAATATCTATCTAGTTTTCCATTCTTCGGGCATTCTTTCTTCTTCCCAAATCCTTATTATTAGGTCATATATTTTCCGTTGTAGTTCTTCTCCACCTTGTTTTATTAGCTCGTTTAGGATTTCATCTAAGCCTGCTGCTTCCTTTTGTTTTAAATTTCTTATCACACGTAAAAAGTCCTGATATGCCTTCGAGGCCTCAAAAGTCCTCTTGTCTTAAATATCTCTTCGTAGTATTTCTCCCATAGTTTGGCAACAATCTTAACTGTTGGTTTCTTACAAAACATAAAGTGAAACGTACGCCGATGTATATAGTGTATAATATACAGTATACAAAATGTATATACACATCGACGTTCGTTTCACTTTATGTTTTGACAATATTTATAAAGCTTTACATTATTCTTGCTATTTACTTCCAACTCTTTCTATAACTTCATCAATCCATATCTTTTTTTTTTGTTTGTACAGCATTTGTCTGAGTTTTTCTTTTTTTCTCCTATACTCTTCCAAATCTTCTTCTTTACCTGTCTTCAGCCATTTTTTTCGAATTAGATTTTTTCCTTGGTGGCTGGTTCGCAGTCTTCGTCATACCAATATTTTTGTCTTTTATTTCTTTGTATCTTATTACTTTTTGTGCTGCTATCTAAATGTGACCTTTTATTTATTTCCACGTTTATTCTATGTTATTAGGCTTCTAAACTTTTTAAATTTGCTTCAAACTCTTTAGAATATAGTCTTTCTGAAAAGTATCCGACTCTCATTTCCTTACGTTCCAATTTTTTCTTTTCATTTATTTCTTTGTGTCTTTAATTATTTTCATTCTCATATTTCCTATTACTAGGAAGTGGTCAGAATCTGCATTTGCACCACGATACGACCTGACATCTTGAATTGTTCTTCACTTTTTTGAAATCAAAATATGATCGATTTGATTACACTCAGTTGATCCTGGCATTAGCCATGTTACCTTATGTTCTTTTTTGTATTTGAAGTGTGTGCTCATTATAAATGTGCCTGTTGCTGCTGCTAGGTTACAAAGCACTCTCCCATTAGTATTCGTAATTGTGTGGAGAGTTTCCTTACCACCGACGTCCTTGTTTATATCTTCCTTTCTTATCATTGCGTTGAAATCGGTTAGAAAATTAATATGTCATTCTTGGGTATAATCTCATATATCTCTTCGAGTTTCTCGTAAAAATCGTTTTTGTCTTCTTATTTCGCATTCTCGGTGGGAGCATATGCATTCATAAATGTTAGATTATATTGCTTGTTCTTAATAGGAATAGTTCTTAATATAAAATAATTAGGAAGCCTGTACCATTATGTCCTTGTTTGGTATCTCTGGAATAAAACATTGTGTATTTCTTTTTTACTATTGCTCCTTGATCTTTCCATCGAATTTGTTATAGCGCTAAGATTTCGATCTTGTACTTTTCTATCAATTTTCGTTCCTGAGTTTTATCATTTGCTGAATTCTTTTTTAGTTTTTTGAAGTAGGTACTGTTTAGTTTTGTTATTTTTGCTATATTATCTTCTATGCTTAGGTTTTCTATGGGAGACGTTTGACTAACTTTTCTAGCATAATTTTTGTTTTCCTGTGATCTACTATCTTCTCCAATTGTTTTTCCCAGTAGACATACTTCTTTTGCCGGTTCGTTTATATCGTCGCTTTGAAGTTGGTCGAGTGAATACCTTTCTCCGTTTATCGATAATGTTAACTTTGTATCCTGTAAATGTAGCCCAATAAAATAAAATAAAATCAAAATGTAATTCCGCATAGGTTGGAATAATTTTTTTATTAATGTTTAGGTTAAAACAAAAGGTATTTTCAAGAAAGTATATAATTCATATGAGGGGATCATTGTTTAAATAATTAAAAATTGGTAATTTTTGCACAAAATTTACTTTTTTAACTGCTGCGGTAATTCTTGTTTTTAGTAAGGATTTTACAATTTTTTTCTGCAAAAATGAAGAAACAGCCTTTTACATGAGACTTATTAAATTAAATTTGACTCTTAATTTATTTAAATAATTGGAAACCAAAATTGAAAAACAAATTTCCAAAAAAAAATATTATTTGCAATATAAATAACTACTATAGGATATTTTGTTTTGCAGAAAATTTTGCACTATAATATCACTATAAATCAACAAAAAAATTGGTTGATAAATATGGAGTAGTTTATTAGATATTTAATTTGTTTATAAAAAATTACCATTTTTTCAATTTCAATAACGCGGTTGTTGCCGATATTGTGTACAAGATTTTAAGGTCTCATTTTGTTTGCCTTTATGTATGTTTTCGATAAATGTATTGAAAAATTAAAATTTTATTTAAGCACCCCTTCAAAATGGCGTTTGAAAATTGGTGTAATTTGTTTAAAGCTTATTTTTTAATAACATCACCGGGATTAAAAATTTTGAAATTATTTTTCGATATTCGTGTTCTCAGTAGATTTTGACACACTTACAAAAGAAAAAAAAATCTAGATCCATTTTGTGCCGAGATAGCTTTTCCAAGTTTAAAAATTCATAATTTGTTTATTTATAAATATCAACATTTTAAAGTTTGTGAGTACATATATCAACCATATTACTTAACAATGCCATTTATACATAGAGTTAAAAATTTAGAATATTTTAAAAAATAATGATTTTCGTAGCGACCTTAACTGAAAACTCTGCATGAAGAGTGGTGCAGTAGTACTTTGCAATATCTTCGTTAATAATGGACCAATTTCAAAGCTTTTTTATAGTTTATGGTAGCTTATAAAAATAGTAACATCTAAATGACACTTTTAACAATAAACATTCGTCAATTTGTTATAAACAATTTTTTTAAATTTGTTTTTCTCTAGATGTTATAAATAAAAGTTGACACAAAAGATTTTTTATAAAAAAATAATACTGAATTAGTATTAAAAATTTGTTAAAGACTTTTTTCTTTGTACAATATTAAAATATATATTTATACTTATATTTTACATTTAATTTTATAATCTTTTTAATAGGTAATACGCTAACAATTGTGTATATATTTGTTAATTTATATTCACTTATATACATTTATTTATATAGAGGTTGTCCTCCATTTTTTTATATATTATATTTTGTATTCATATTATCTTTGCGAGATTTGGCCAATAATTTGTACAAAGAAAAAAGTTTTTATGATTATTTAACAAAATTTTACTATTTTGGTACATTTTTAAAATAAAAATTTGTTTTAATACTCTTTTGCGATTATCTTTGGTGCCAACTTTTATTTATCACAATACTAAAAAAAAAATTTAAAAAAAATTATTTATAGCTAGTTAATGATGATGTATGGCAAAAAGGGTCATGCAGATGCTATTATTTTTATATGTTACCGGAAATTAAAAGAAAACATTGAAGTTGGCTCATTATTAACGGAGATATTGGAAACCACTTCTCTGCCAATTTTCAGACAAAAAGTTTTCATTTAAGGTGCAAAGAATATCATCATTTTTAAAAATATTCTACAATGTTTATTATGTGTGTATACATGACATTGTTAAGGATTAAGGTTAATAGATGTACTCACGTACTTTTAAATGCCAATATTGATAAATAAACAAATTATACATTTTTAAGCTGGGAAAAGCTATCTCGGCCAAAAATGCTCCTAGAAAGTTTTTATTTTTTTGTGAATATGTCAAAAATTACCAAGAATATGAATATTGAAAAATAATTTCGAAATTTTTAATCCCGGCGATTTTATTAAAAAAATAAATTTTAAACAAATTACACCAATTTTCAAACGCCATTTTGGAGGAGTGTTTAAAAACATACAAAAAAGAAAAACAAATGATACCTTAAAAACTTGTATATTCTATCGGCAACAACCGCGTTTTTGCGATTGAAAAAATGGTAATTTTTTAAAAACAAATTAAATATCTCAAAAACTACTCAATATTTATCAACCAATTGTTTTGTCAATTTATAGTAATTAATCAAAATAAATTATTTGATAGTGCTTATTTATATTGCAAATAATATTTTTTTTTAATTTGTTTTTCAATTTTGATTTACAATTATTTAAATAAATTAAGGGTCAAATTTAATTTAGTAAGTTTGATATAAAATACTGTTTCTTAATCTTTGCAAAAAAAATTGCAAAATCCTTAAAAAAACTCGAATTACCGCAGCAGTTAAAAAAGTAAATTTTGTGCAAAAATTACCCATTTTTAATTATTTAAACAATGATCCCCTCATATGTATGAATCATATACTTTCTTGAAAATATCTTTTGTTTAGACCTAAACTTTGATAAAAAAAATTATTTTAACCTGTACGGAATTACATTTTGATTTACATGTATTGTAATTTTATTTGATCGGTCTAATGTACCCCTACTATATATGGACTCTTAATACAGGGGCGTACGGTGGGGACAGTTCGTAAAAAATCGGTCAACACTTTGTCCCATATGAATCACCGGTGATATATCAGCTTCAGTCGCTTTTATACCTGCATAAATTTGAATAGACTTTTGTCTGGTACCAAGCACACTGCGGTTATAAATTTATTCTCCGATTCAAAGGTGTCGCTCTGGACGACTTAAATGTCATACCGGAATAAATTTTAGGCGCGATTTGCTTGTGATCACCGATGATTCACATGGTATATGAATGAACCAGAAGAGTATAGTTACTTCTGAATTGTTTAAAGAGGACATTTTTAAACAGGAATCCGCAAAGAAACCGAATCAGAAAATTTTTCATACCGGGGCGGCCTCATAGCATGGATTAAATAGTTGCCCAAATGCTCCGGCGCTATGTTTGGATTGTTTTCAAAAAAGACATGATTCAATAAAATTGTGTTTTGACTAGGAAAGTTTTGGGGTGGTTCCGGCAAAATTTCTTGCCGGAACATTGAAAAAATCGCAAAAAAGCGAAAAATTTCAGCTTTTTTCCGCTTTTTTGCTCAAATTTCGAAAACTACTAACTTTTACCAAATGGTCTGTTAACAAAAATTAAAGTACTTAAAATTATTTACAAATATCACTACTTACTTTTTTTTTTCAGACGAACCGTTCGGTCTAAAGTACAAGTTGAAAATTGAAAATTTTTAACGGTCTCGGCAAAAACCACTTTTTACATTCCAAAATTTATTTTTTATTAGAATGATGTCACTTGATAAATTTCTCCTAGTTTTCTGTACAAATAATAAATATTAGTTTATAGAGGTATGGTATGTCTCTTGTGACAGCTTCCATGAGTCCATTCTGTCCTAAGAGGCCGGGAATGTCTCTGCTTTTCCCTTAGAGCCACAGAAGATCAGGCACAGATGGAGTCACAGTTTTAGTGGGTGTGAACATATCCTTCGGATCTGTTATCTTGATTTCTGATAAACCTTGAGGTTTTGTCCTTTAAAATGAATTAGTTGAACAGCTCCCTGACTTCTATAAACCTCAGGCGCGGGTTTCTTTTTTATCCGAGGAATTGATTGCTATTAAATTGAATACATGTATGTTTTCGTGCAATCCAAGAAATGCCACATATGACGTGAAAAGTGTGGTATTCGTCGATTGTATGTACGTTAAGATCAGTGTTATCGTACACCTGCTGTGTGAAGCACGGCAGGTCAATTTTTTGCGGATTGCCTGCGAATGCTGACACTTCCAGGCGAACAGCTTCTGTATAGGATGAACAAAACCACAAAGAGGAAACTACACCAACCTATTTTCTTGAGCCGTACTTTTTGTAGAGAAAACGGCCAACAATGCAAGGAATGGTGAGACCAACTCTCTGGGCCTTACTGCCGCTACAAGACTTTGAGCAAGCGCGTTGCTTATCTGGAAGTGTCAGCAATCGCAGGCGATCTGCAGAAAATTGACAAGCCGTGCTCTACACAACAGGTGCACGAAAACGCTGATTTCAACCCTTTCTTCAACAGACCGTTTACTCAAAGTTAATAGTTTTCGAGATTTGAGCAAAAAATCGGAAAAAGCTGGAATTTTTCGATTTTCTCGCGATTTCTTCAATGTTCCGGCAAGAAATATTGTCCGCAAACCTCTTATTCGGATTCAGAAGCCCAAAATCCATATATAATGAAAGAAATCAGAACTACCCCAAAACTTTCCCACTAGGGAGCTCGTAGAGTACAAATTGACTGAATCAACACTAAAATATTATTTTTATCTGTTTAAATATATCTTTTTTCTATGGATGCTATACAATATGCAACTTCTCTCACTATTTACAAACATTCAAAACGAACAATTTTTCAGGGTGTGAGAAAAGTCGGCCATTGCAGTGAGAAATATTTTTTCTCACGGGTCCCATACGTAAAATCGCTGTTTCCATGGTAACATGCACAATACAAACACAAATATATTTGTCAAATAAAATGTGTCAAATCAAAACTTACGAGGAATTACCTATCAAAACTGTTCAAATATAACTGGTAACTATAATTTTAAATAAATAAAAGTATAGAAATATTAAGAATATTAAATACCTACATATGTATATAATATGTATTTTATTTCAATTTTGGCATATAATCTACATAATAGCACCTAAATTATTTAATTTTGAAGATTGAACTCTTGACAAAAACGCATCCATAGAAAAAGTACAGTGTACAACACGTGAGAAAACGACATATTTCTCCCTCGCTTGATTTGCGGCACTCGCCTCGTACCTCGGCTCGTGCCAACAAACTTCTGCGCTCGTGAGAAATATCGTCTTTTCTCTCTCTTGTTGTACAATATACTATTTTTTTCTGTAACTTTTTATAATAAAATATTCTGCAAACAATGCGAAATTGTATTAATAATAGTCGTTAAATCTTGCTATTATCTTATTGCTTTTCAACTTACTAAGATCAATCACCCCTGATGACCACTTGTCCGGCATGCTATTAAGTTCATTTACATCCCATCGGTAGGTACACTCTGTTTGTCCGATTTTATGTACGAACGATAATAATGGACATTTAAACTATAGTCTGCATGGTACCACCGTGATACACATGGTCCAGAAATAAACCAAGAAGGTTGATCACCGGTGATACATATTGTACCACAACGCAGAATCATCACAGTATCATTGGTAGTCAAAGTGTTAAGAAAAACTCGAAAACGTCAGATTAAAACAAGATAAGTTAAGTATATGAAGAATAGTGTATATTTAAAACAAGCTGAAAATGCGAGCATTATCATAACGAAAACTTTGTTTATTTACGTATTTTAACTCATAATATGGAAAATTTGCTATTATGAAAAGTTGTTTAGAATTAAAAATTATGTTTTAATGTGCAATTATATCATTCTAATTTAAATGTTGTGAACTATAGAGGTAGGTACTTTACTCTTGATCGAAATTCATATTTTTTATATACCTCGTATAAAATTAATAAAATTTGATATATGATGGTTGCATCATAAAACTTAGACTATGAAGAGCTTTTTATGAAGAATAACTTTTCTTCGTCAAATTAAAAATAAAAGAGTTATAAATGAAAATGTCGGTGGTATAAATATTTTGAGAAAAATCTTCAAATATTTTTTCCATTAGAAGGATTTAATAGGGCATTTCATTCACAGTCATTTGTTTCGAGCTTCTGTCATATGTCGTATAATCCGTGTATATTAATATTATACACAGATTATACGACATTTGACAGAAGCTCGAAACAAATGACAATCGATGAAAAGCCCTATTGAACATATCAGACCATAATTTTTTATTCCAAACAACATTTCACATACAGTGGAGTCCGCGAGTCTTTACCCGTGCGCCATTATTTAAAACATACGAAATAAGTCGGAAATCTATTTCACGCAACAACAACTGACAGAAAGTGGCTACTGTTCTGATTACGGGTTTTATTATAAAATTTGATGTTATCAAATATATATATATATATATATATATATATATATATATATATATATATATATATATATATTTATATATATATATATAAAATGTCAAATGTAAGTTTTGCTTCAAAATTTTTGTGCAGAATTACAGCTAAATTTGAAGTAGCTTAATAAATTCCTTTATTATTATTGATTAATAAATAAATAAACAATTTATAAAAAAATTCAATAACATATTTTATTTTTGTTATTTTATCCACTTTGACGGAAATCTAAACACAATCATTTGTTTACTTTGTGAATGACGTTAGCTTTGTATGTTTTAAATATTAATTGACAAAATATAATTATTTACCTTAAAATTTCAAAGCCCAATATAAAATTTGTTGTGAAAACAACTGTTTGTGTAATATAAAGAAACTTCAAAACGCAAAAATTCGACAAAAACCGCAAAAAATTCAACTGACTGACAGCCACAAAAGTAAACAAAGCAGAAACGTCAAACAACTTGTGCTTAAAATATGAAAACATACCGAATCGTCTTTTTTTGTACCTATCTCTTTTCAATGCACTGAGTCTAGATGGTTCATAAAAACAACATGTGTTTTTACTTAATAACAAACGGCAGCTGGTTTGTCATGAGTTTCATGCGTGGAAGAGAATGATGCTAGATAAAAAGTATGTGTTTTATCTTGCCAGGTATTAATGACGCACGGGTAAAGACTCGCGGACTCAACTGTATAGTCGGTTCGCTAAACTCAGACACAACTGGCTAGTGCGTTTAGTCAGTAATTTTACCAATTTGGCAAAAAAAATAATTACTAAATAGTTAATAATTAATAAGTAATTAGTAATCTTGTCAATTTTGGCAAAATTGGCAAAAAAACAAAAAAATTACCTACTAAAATCACTAGCTAGTTGTGTCTGAGTTTAGCGAACCGACTATAATAACAGTTTTCATGTCATGGACAACAATGTCAACAAATGGAACAGTCCATTTGACATTCACGAAGTGTCAAACTCAAATAATGTAAATAACCTATGCTTTTCTTAACAAATTCAGATTAAAAAAACTAGCCTACTTACTAGCAACGATTTCAGCTGACGTTTAGTGTGTCGGCAGAAAATAAAAAGATTGTGACTTCACATTTTAGACTTTGAGGTCAATTATCTCGAAGACGGTTAGAGATATCGAAATGCCCTTTTCAGATTTGGATTCAGAAGACAAAACTATATAAGAATCCATCGATAAATCTGTTCTAAGTATTGCAGGAGCGGCATCGCAATAACAGACAGACTTTGCGAATTTATAAACGAAAAGTTTTCGTTGAAAAATCTGAAGATTTGAGCGGGGCGTTAGTCAATAGGCGTGGGCGAGTCACAAAGGCTCACAAAAAAAGCGAATATTTCGCGAAATGAACATCACATCGAAAAACTGAAAAATACCTTTTCAATATTTTTCAAAAATCTGTCGAATGATCAAACACGAGCCTCCACTGTGAGGTGGGACGAATAACCCCGAAACATTTTTTCGGGAAAACAGAATATTAGACATGGAAAATTATGGAAAATGGAAAATCCCCACTAAAATGGAAAACCTAAATTAACTTTTTTTTTGGTTTTAGCACCTAATCTTCACAACCCAACAGGTCCCTATGATGCTTTAGTAACTACAAATTTAGCATTCAAGCCTGCTCTACTAATACGTTGGGATGAATCAAGTACTGGACGGCATACCGATGCATTTACACCAGAAAATGTGAAGAAAGTCAACAAAATGGTTCTAGCTGATTGCAAGGTGAAAGTGCGTGAATTGTCAGAGGACACAAGCGTTAGTAAAGAGCGCATTATCACCGTTTAAACAAAGTTTTAAATATGAAAAAAATATCCTGCCGATAGGCGGCGCTTTTGCTGACCATTGACCAAAAACATGACCGTGTGACCAGTTCTCAGCAGTGTTTGGACCTTATGCAAAGCTGTAGGAATTTTGGCATCAATTGATAACCATTGATGAAATCTGGATCCACTACTATACATCAGAGAACCAAATAAACGCACGGCAGTGGACTGCTTCGGGGCAAAAGTACTTTGAAGCGGGCAAGAGTTTGTCAATAGTCGGAAAGGTCCTGGCCGCGTATTTCCGTTTGTGTGTTCATTTCAAGACAGTGCGGTTTTGAAATAGATACGGAAACGGCGAGACATATTTAGTTCCAAAAAGGTGATGATTTCAAAAAGCCAACCCCCGAAATACGCACGGGTTTATACCGGTGTATATAGATCAATTTAGACATGATGGAGCCATTTTAAAGTGTTTTTACTAATATCTCGCAATATTTTGGGATTATGTTGTTTGAACAAACTCATTTAAATAACAGTAACTATATGTGTAAAGTTAACTGTTCGTTGTCGTATACCGGTAACTACGATGACATTTGCGCTAGCAGTTGCCGCTAGGGCACCTATGCCATTTCGTTCGTTGCAATCCGTGACTGCACGCCGCGGTTTGTTTTGGTTGGATCAGAGGGAGCAGCATAATATGTGCCTCCTAATGAGAGACTAATAAGTTTCGAAGCCGGTAGAGGTGCTTGCTGCACTCTCTGATGGGACTAGAATATGATGCAGCTGTATTTTCGTTTTGCAACGAATTTGAATATGGTTATTCATTTTTGATTTACATGTTTACTCTGATTGGAGTACAAAGGGAACCATTCTCGTTGGAACTTTACCGCGCTGAGCAGATGGGACGTGAATTATAAATTGTAAAATTTCCTCATCTTCCTTAGTCTCAGCATCCGCTCATCATCATCATCCAACCAATTTACGTCCACTGCTGGACATAGGTCTCCCCCAATTGTTTCCACACTTCACGGTTTTGTGCTGATTTTTGCCAGTTTTTACTAATCCGCCTGATATCATCTGTCCATCGTGTAGGCGGCCTTCCTCTACTTCGTTTATCTTCTCTTGGTCTCCACTCCATCAGCCTTCGTGCCCATCTTGAATCTTTCAGCCTGGCGACGTGTCCTGCCCAGTTCCATTTGAGCCTGGTGATACGTTCTACAACATCTGCGATACCGATTTTATCCCGTAGAGTTACGCCCAGCATGGATCTTTCCATGCGCCTTTGAGCAACCCGCATTTTCGACGCTGTTGCCTTGGTTAGAGTCAGTGTCTCTGCTCCATATGTCATTACCGGTAGCACACATTGGTCAAACACTTGTCTTTTTAAACCGATCGGTATACTGCTCCTAAATATGTCTCTCAGAGCTCCGTAGGCTGCCCAAGCAAGAGTTAATCTTCTTTTTATTTCGCATGTTTGGTTATCTCTGCCAATTCTAATTTCATGACCCAAGTAAATGTACTTTTCCACTAGTTCTACTTCTTGTTCGCGTATAATCAGCTGTCCGCTAGGAATCAGATTAGTCATAAATTTAATTTTAGAAAAGTTCATTTTCAGGCCTATTGTCCAGCAGCATCCGCTTCGGCTTGCAAATTGTAAAAGCCTCGGAGGTGTAACCAGAGAAGGTTCCCATTGTTTTCCGTCTGAAGGGGTGTAGAATAGCATTATGTTGTTTTATATGCCATTGGATTGAAAACTTAGTCTTTTGCTAGCATTTGCCGCTAGGGCATCTATGCCATTTCGTTAGTTGTAATCCGTGACTGCACGGCGGGGTTTGTTTTGGTTGGATCAGAGGGAGAAGCATATGTGCCTCCTGATGAGAGACTAATAAGTTTCGAAGCCGATAGAGGTGATTGCTGCACTCTTTGATTGGACTAGAATATGATGCGGCTGTATTTTCGTTTTGCAACAAAATTGAAAATGGTTATACATTTTTGAACAAATCTTTTCTTCGCAGACAATCAAGTGATTATGGTAAATGATGAGGAAGACATGGATTATATGATTATCCGAAGAACAACATTGAACATCCGATGAACAACAGTTCACCGAAGAATACGAAAATTGGGGACTCTCAGTCAATATAAACAAAAAAAATATCTTAGAACAAAGGACGAAAAAGGAGACCCACAACTCTCGATTAAAGATATAAAAAAATGAAGAATTATGGCAATCTACAAATCGGTCGTAGAATTAATTTTGAGTAGAAATAGACTGACTATCTAAGAAGAGCGTGTCGGATATCTAGACTTGATCACGTCCTAAATGAAGAAATAAGAATAAGAACAGGAAGGATCTACAATACTGTAGATACAATAGAATCCAAATAGCTTTTATGGTACGGACACGTAATGCGCATGAATGGTGAACGATGGCCAAAACAGGCCTTAAACTATATTCCATGGAATAGAAGAAGGAAAGGAAGACCAGCACTGGAATGGAGAGAAGGAATCAGAGGAATAGTGAGAGATAGAGCCATAAATGGAATGGAACGACCGAGAAAAAGGTGGAGATCGAAATGAGGGATACGGCAGAGGCTGTAGGACCCCCGTAGATATAATATATATTGGACGACATAAAGAAGTTCGAAAATTGCTGGAATCAATGTATGCACACTCAAAAATGTTTTGCATATTATCTGTAACGCCACTAAACGTTTCTCATTTGACATTTTTTGCACTAATTTTTTTTGTCTACTAAAATAATGTATTTTATTGCTTGTTTTTTATTTCTTAATCGTCGCAAAGATTCTCAGTATTCATATTGCGTTCATCAGTTTTCGAAAACCTATATTTGTAAAAATTGGTTTGCGTTTTATTCATTTTGTAGTGAACAATATGAATAGACAAGTGATATCTGAGTTCAACAGAGCTAGAATCGTTACTTTGATTGAGGAAGGCCACACACAAGTCGACGTTGCTGTCCGGGTTTGAGTTAATCAGAGTGGTGTGTCTCGGATTGTGAAAAAATATCGAGAGACTAATTCTGTTAGCGATCGTCCAAAAAGCGGAAGACCCAGAATTACTACCAATGTCCAAGAACGCTTTTTAACGTTAACTGTCCGGAGAAACCCTCTATGACTGCCCCAGCTATTAGAAGAGAGTTCCAGCAAGCTCATAATATTGTAATTTGCGATCAGACTATTAGAAAAAGGTTACATTCGGCGAATTTATTTGCAAGAAGACCATTGTTTGTACCAAAGCTTACGTTAAAGCAGAAAAGGACTCGACTGGAATGGGCCAATGAACATTTACAATGGCATGACAACAGATGGGGAAACGTGTTATTTTCTGATGAAACCAAAATTAGCTTTTTGTCGGATAATCGTCGAATTAGGATGTGGAAGAACCCAAATCGACAGGATAGACTTAACCAAGCTGTCCAAAGAGTCCCATATCAAGGTGGCTCCATAATGTTTTGGGGCGGCATCATGCTAAATAATAAAACTCCTTTAATTCCTATTGTTGGTAACATGAATGGACAAATTTAAATTAATACCATTCTTAGGTCTGTTGTACGCTTGTGGCGAGGAGCTGTTGGTCCAGAATTTATTTTTATAGACGACAATGCGCCTGCCCATCGTACGAGACACGTGGCAGATTTTTTTAGAGAGGGAAGATATCGTCAGATTACAATGGCCACCTTGCTCACCTGACCTCAATCCCATTGAGCACGGATGGGATATGCTCAAAAGAAAAATTCAGTCCCAGCAGCCACCCCAAGGACACTACAAGACCTTAGAATAGCAGCGATTGAAGAATGGGGCACCATGGACCAGAACTACATTAATAAACTTATAAGAAGAATGGGACATCGCATTCAGTCTTGCATTGATGCAAGAGGTGGAAATACGGCATATTAAGTATTAGTTCCTATATCTGTACAAATTTAAAAAAATATATTTATAATACATATTATAAATACATAATAATAATAATAAATTGTTAATCCTTTAAATTTTGATTTTTTTTCCAACAACGTTTTTTCTCCAAAAATCCGCCATTTTTTATTTAAAAGCGACATGAAAAATGGTCATTTGCCTAAAAACTTGAAAAAACGGTCATTTCCCTATCCAACGATATAAATTTTTTTAAAATCGGTGGTCAAATGACTGAACAATTAATTTTTAAAATGAGAGATGCAATGTGGAAATCACATATTATGTTATTTATGTATGTGATATCCACGTTGCAACTCTCATTTTAAAAATTAATTACTCAGTGAGTTCACAACCGATTTTGAAAAACTTTATATCGCTGGATAGGTAAATGACCTTTCTTTCAATTTACAAAAAAATATACTGGGCGTTCCATTAAAAAAAGTCAACAACGTTTTTTTAAAAAATCCGCAATTTTTTATTTCGTATTTGAAAGCGATATAAAAAATTCAGTCCATTCAGACAAAACTTTTACTAAAATAAAACATTTCAGCGAAAACCACATATTTCTATCTTGAGCCGTTTAGAAGTTATAGGCAGTTAAATTGGGGGAAAATATAAGTGGACACCCGGTATATAATAAAGTATTTTGTTAAAAAAATATATTTCACCAGATTTGGTGGATAATTTTGAAAATATTACATTATGCAAAACATTTTTGAATGTGTGTATTGAGCTAAAAGGAGATATTATATTAAATAAAATAAAAAAATTTCTGGAAAAACACGTTTTTTATTTCAAAGAAGATTACTTATCAGACCATCTAGTATAATTACACTTGTCTGATTATTTCAATCATATCTTAAAATTATTTTAACGATTTTTAAAAGCCTGTACCTAAATTAAAACGACCTGCCTATTTACCAATAATTTGCTAACTGGTCGTACTAATACTAAAAAGTAATAAAAAAACTTGATTGATATTGTAGAAACCCGATATTCTATTGGAACGCTGATTTTTGATATACATTTTGGTCAGTTCGTCCTTTAAAACTGTGCGTGTTAAACTTTTTGAATATCTTGTAAAGGTATGTATCAATTCATCATTTTTTTTTATAATGGATCAATATAAGAATAATAACTTATCATGGCTGATTAATAAATTTTTATAAATATGTTTTTTAATATATTTTTATCAATTATTTATTATGGAAAAAACAATGTATCTCCTGTTGCTTATCTCATGATTTTTATATTCATCGGGTTACTTATTCATCATGAGATTAAAAAATACCTTAGGTTATATTATACTGTTAATAGCTGATCTTAATAACCTTGGTCATATTTTTTATGTCACTCTCGTAATTTTTTAACATCTCTAATTTTTTACATCCGAGATTTTCTTTAATGAAAAATGTTAAAAAATTTTATTTCTCACAATTTGCGAAATCTTTGTTTTTCTTTCTACATATTTTTCATTATTTGGAGTACCTACTTCAATGTGGTATAACCGAACTATGCTATTTTTGAGTAGTATTGAGAGCCACGTCAACACTGTAGAGAACACGTAGTACCTAAATACTTCTTTGAATTTTCCGCCTAAGTAGCAATTTTTGCATTTTATGGAGTGTAGAATTTTCTCTATCCATACTTTTACTTTCATTAAGTGGTTCTAAACTTGATTTAGACTGCATCCCAGATAAGATTCTTTTGTCAGTCGTTCAGTTCGGTTTCATTAATACTTAGAGTGCAATGGTGGATATAACGTATCCACCATTTTCAAGAAAAAAATATTCCCAGTGGCCGTGGTGTTATGCACTAGTCTACAGCAGCTTAACCAGCTTAAAAAATGTGACCCTTGGGGTCTGACTTTTTTATACATGGTGGCACTCTATAGCACTCATCATTCTTATTACCTTTATGCTTAAGCGGGGTCGGCTTCCCTAATTACATTTCTCTATAGGTTTTTATCTTTGGTCATATCAATATCAATATCCTTTACCGACATAACCTGCCTAAGCTTCTCCTCCCAGGTTTTCTTTGGTCATCCTCACCTATGCCCTCCAGGAAACCAGAGACCAGAAAGTCTTCGTATTGGGTGATTATTGTTTGTCTCGACGTTAAACATGATCAAACCATCTTAACCAATCCACTATCATTTTGGAATCGCCCCTTGACTTCCACTAACTTACTCATTTTTAATGTTATCCTTTTTTGTCGCTCCACTCGTCCATTAATGCGTTCTCATTTCCGCCATATATGCATCTGTTGTTCTTTCTTCTAAACCGCCCAACATTCAGTTCCGTACATCATAGCGGGTTTTATAGCAGATTTATAGAATTTTCTCTTCAGATTATTTATGGATTTTTTCTCTAACACAACACACCACTCGCTTTCTTCCACTTCATCCACTCAACCCTAATTCTACTGCATGAATCATCTTTTTGCATGTTATCTTTAATACCGATTTTAGGTACTTAAAAAGTTAAAACTATTACTTTTCACAATCATTTTTACAGCCAAAAATATCATTTTATTTGTAGTAACTCCATATTTAAATGTTCATTCCAAATACAATGTTTGTGTTTTAAATCTGTTTCCTCAAGAGCTTGTCTCCATTGTTCCAGTTTTTGTTCTAAGTCACTTTCATTATTTCCTACTAATACTACGTTATCAGTATAAATTAAGCACCAGGGAAAGGTTACCCTGTAGTTTCGTTATTCATCATCATCATCAATCAGCCCTGATTTGTCCATTGTCGAGCATAGGCCTTCTCCAAATATTTTCATCTTCTTCTGTCTACCCCTACCAGTGTCGGTTTAACCTAACACTAACTTCGGGCCCTTGGCACTAGATATTTAGGGGCCCCCCTCATTGCTATTCGTTGTCAATTTTTTTAACAAAAAACACATGCATTAAAATGCATTAACTATAACGTTTATTGTAAAACCGTAAATTGTAAAAATTATTTAAGATTTTTAAAAAAGATTTTTAAAACAACGAGAAAAATAGCAAACGTAAAAAATATCCAAAAAAATACATTTAAAAATATAAAAAAAACAGGAAGTTCTACAGAACAACACATGACAAACAAAAAAACATATTCTAAAAGATATATAAGACAAAAATTAGCTCACTTTTTTTCTTGACTAGGCATTAGCAAACTGCCATATTAACACTATCAAAATTCAGTTGCCTCTTTATTTTTTACAATACGATAGTGATAATGCGTCTAGGTTTTCTTGATCCTTTGACCTTCAATATATGTGTCTTTATTCTTTTTAAAGCCGAAAAAGACCGCTTACCTGACGCATTAGAAATTGGTATCGTCAAATAAACTTGCAGTAAAGTTAAAAATTGGCAAAAGTTACCTTTACATCCTGGATGACACCAAATTTTCAAATGTTTATTAAAATTTTGGCATAACGTTATATTATAATGAATAATTTCATTATGCAAGTTCTCCTTGGTTTCATCAATATCTATTTTATATTCCTCGCATAAAATATTAATTCACTTTTTGACTTCTTCTTTATTTAGCGTAAAAAACATTTAACAGCTGATGTAACATCTTTGTAGCATTATATTCTATTGTATTATGTAAGCATTATCTTTAAAAAAATTTGAGAAATATTGTGGCATATAACATTAAATAGGTACTTCAATTCTGAATATCTCTTGCCCTTTTAAAATTGCTTCACTTTCAACTGCTTCATCAAAAATGTTTTTTTCTTTGTTTTTTGAAGGCCAATTATATAGAATATGCTTGAGATTATTGCCTTCACAAAAAAATATGTTTGGCTTCTAGTTCAATTTCGCTTAATTTATTTCTTACGTCTGTCTCCAACAAAGCTCAAATGTCATTAATTCTACTCCAATTGACACGTCCAAGTCCACAGTTTCTAACGTTTTGCTTGTTGCATTCACTCATTTTAAAATCCTTGCCCAAATCAGTGTCAATATAGTATCCAAGTTAACCTGTCTCGAAAGGTATCCATTTTATTATGCAGTGCCTTGGCTTCACTTCTAACTGCTGATTTTTTGTCTCTATTATTGCTTAACTGGAAAAATATGTTTGATGGTTCCGTAGTTTTTAAGAAAAGCATTTACAGCATCAATAGTTTCTACATGTTTTGTTTTCATCGCTTCCAGGAATTCATTGCAAGTTTGGTCAGACAGATAGCTAACTTAACCTTTTTCTTTATTCGCATTCCGCTGTAGATGCTGAGCTAAGAAGTTGTTAAAAGCAAAGTATACAAGACAACTTAAGTAATTTCCCTTATGACGACTCGTTAAATTCTCATGGCATCAACGAAAAGCTAGTCCTTGAGAAGCAAGTAAATTAATGGTGACAACAACTCTTCTTAGGTCTTAGGACCTTTACTCAATAGTCAGCTTCGCGTTCTACTTGCTCTTTCAAGCCAGCGTCTATAACTCCCATTTAACTGATGATCCATCTAACTCCAACTGATGATATTGTTATTAATATAACCATAAATTTCAGATGAAATTTACTTTCTTCGTGAGATTTGAGTAAACTATTCAAATATTTCTAGTGGGTAAAATATATCCAAAATCAGTTAAACTATTTTTTTTCAATTGAAAATAATTGGCACGACTAACAATAAACAGCTTCAACACTTCTCTTCGCCTCCATTGGGTTTTACTCTATAAGAGTTGCTTTCATTTAATCTTCTATAATAAGCTCTGTCTCCAGATTCATACATTTTTTTACACTTTTCTAAGGAATAGCTCTTTGCTTTGGTTTAAAAGTTGTCACAGTTCTTATTTATCAGTCTTAAAATCAGACCATATTAAAATCGCAAATATTTCGTAGTCTTTTTCTCTATTTAAAAAATATGGTCCTCGATTATTTAGCGACGATATGGACTTTAATTTGTTATTAATAAAAGGAAGCGTCCCTACGGGCTCCTCCGGGGTCCGGGCCCCTGGGCGCCCGCCCCAAGCGCCCAATGGATAAAACGGCACTGACCCCTCTCTATACAATTGGTCACAATTCTTTTAAGGTCGTCGGTGCACCGTGTTTGGGGTCTTCCTCGGCTTCGCTTGTCTGTCCGTGGTCTCCACTCAAGAAATTTTTTTGTCCATCTGTCGTCTTTCATTCTTGCAACATGTCCCGCCCAGTTCGTTCGCCCAGTTTCGTTATTATCTGATCCAAATCTGGTTAGAATAAATAAGAATTAAGCACAGTGCAACTGGTGTAACACTACTTTCACATGAATTTATCTTTTCTCCGACACCTGCCCTAACACTAGTTATTACTCTCTTATACATTATTCATTGGGGACTCCTTTCGTATTGAGTGCCCACCACAGAATCTTCCGAGGACCTCTATCATATGCTTTTTCAAGATTAATGAATACCATATGAGTATTTGTTTCTTTATTCCTGTATTTTTCCATCAATTGCTTTATAATGAAAATTGCATCTGTTGTTGATCTGCCTTGCCAGCCAACCTGATTATCGGATATTTCGGTTTCTTTCCATATCCGTCTATTAATTACTCTCTTCCATATTTTCATGATGTGAGTTGGTAGCTTTATGGCCCTGTATTTTTAAATTGTTGTATATTATCCTTGTTTTTGTAAACAGGTACTATAGTAAAGAATACACTATAGTAAAGAATACACTATAGTAAAGAAATAAACAAACCAAAAGACACGTTGAATGATACGAGGAGAACTCCCGAATCATGATTTAAAAGGTATAAACTTTTTAAATCATCATTTTTGATTTGGGAGTGCTCCTTGTAACATTCAACTTGTCTTGGTTTGCTTATTTCTAGTGCATCTTTATTGTGACTTTAGTATAATTACTGCTTCTCCATTCGTCTGGCATTTGTCTAAGTTTCATAATTCTATTAAATAAACTAGATAACCAACTTGTTCTTGTCTCTCCTAATGCTCTCCACACTCTTCCAGTAATATCATATGGTCCAATTACTTTTTCTTTCGTTATTTTTTGAGGTGCTGGAACCACTTCCACCTTTGTTATTTTGGTGACTGTTGCTGTTACTCTCTCCGTTGACTTAACTCTTTTTTTTGTAAAATTATACATTTAATAAACTGTTACTTTATCCATTTAAAGTACCTTATAACGTACTTTTTACATTTATTTTTGACATCCTTTTTCATCTCGGATACCGGTATATCTAATCCAATTAAAATTTTGCTTTCTTTACTCGCTGTTTAGCTATTTAATATATCTTTGTTTCGCCTTCCCTGGTGTCAAGTTGATCGTATAGAATCATATAGGTAGATTTATTTTTCTGCTTTAGTTTTTGCTACTATTATTTTCGTGTTCTTTTTGTCGACCGTATAGTTTTGAAAATCTGTGTAGTACCTATTTTTGGCCACTACTTATATCAGTTTCTCTTCTCTTTTATTTGTTCTTGTACTTCGTTTGACCACCACCTGATTCTTTACTATGAAACTTCTTTACTGGCGTTTTCCCAAGTATTGCAATAGCAGTATTTCTAATGTTGTTACTAGTGCAAAAGAGGGGCCTGATGAATCGAGTAATTTTTAACAAATTTTAAGAAAAAAGAAGGAGATCATTTACAAACGGCTGTACAGGTGCTTTGTCAATATCTAGAAGGGTTTTTTGATCTCATGCTCTTTTTAGTCTCAAATTTTCATGATTTAAAAAGTTTATCTACTCTATGTCATATTATGTATAAGTTTTTAGTTTGCGAAAACTGTCATTACAGATAGCAGTGCGTGAAGGGTTTAAAGTGTGCGTGAAGTAACAATGTATTTTAAATGGGATTTACTTTTTCGCACTGTTTTTTGACACACTTTCATACAATCAAATATCCTTAACTTTCGCGTTGTCATGTCAGTTTTGTGGTTTGAAAGAAGTTAGAATTTTTAAATGTCAAAGTTCTAAAAATTGTAGAATAGAAAATAATTCCAGTGACGAAGAGTAACAGTTTTTTTATTTGTTTATCGTAGATAAAATATTGTATAAAACTGTGCATGAAGTACTTTTTGCAAACTTACGCGATATATAGCAGTCGCTGCGCTCGTGCTCTAAACATTGCGTGCGTTCGCAAAAAGCATACTTCACGAACTGTTTCATAAATAATTATTATTCATTTTTAATTTACTTACAAATAATAATTGATGCAGATTGAAGGATCAATTTTCGCCTTATAAACAATTAAATTATCCGCGCCAAGGTTAAACCTTTACAAAAAAAATTAGTTACAGTATGTAATAGGTTATGAGAAAGCACCTCTTGAAAATAAGATTGTATTACACATAGAACCGGAGATAATTTTATTAAATTCACAGCACAATTATTGAAGTTATACTTCTTTAGGCGGGATTGGGGGTAAATGTAAATGTGCGCGAATTTACCAAAACCTTTAGCCCTACGCGCAGATAAACGTTACACGTTTGCTCTGATTGGGCATTGCAATGACCTGTCAATTATTCAAAATGGCGGCTATGGGTAAACAAATGTTGTGTTTTAGTTTTTATTGTTGTGAGAACAGCGATCAAAGTAATTTTATCGTTGTAGGGACTTTAACAGGTTTTAACAGGTTTTTAATAAGGTACTTACATGTAAATGTTTTATGCCTGGTTGCACCAACAGATCTGAAGCTCCAGCTTAGCTAAGCTCTACTTATAGATAGGGCCTCCTTGAGTATCACTTACGTTGCACTATAATTTTAGATTCTTACCTTATTATCAATTATATCTATTATTATATTATGGTATTCTTATTGTAATATATTATAATTATATTGTATTAATTCTTATGATATTCTCGACTTAAGCTTAAGATCTGTCGGTGCAACCGGACATTAGTATTGTAATAAAATATTATATACCTATTTGAAAAATGTAAAATGTAGTAGTGCTTCGATTTACACAATTTGATTTCCAATAAAATTTCTACCAATCTGCATCTAATATATTGTTTTCTTACTCTATATTTTATTGTATTTTAATATTTTAATTCCACAAAACTCAAACTAATTTGATTAATTCAGACAATAAATAAATATGACCAACTGTCAAAAAGTTTAAAATATTCAGTTGGCGTGTCTACTTTGGTGCATTTTAATGTGCTTGATTCACAACCTAATATACACGAATTCGATCCCCAATACAAATTTTTATTTTTTATTTTTTTTATACGTTTTATGATTTTAAGCAAAATTTTTTTTTTAGAAAATACGTATTTATTTAAAATTTTTGCAAACAATTGTTCGGAAATCATTTCTTTGCGGCATTTCTCAATATGTTTGTTTTTTATTTTTTTTAATTTTTGGTATTGTTTTATTAAAAATTTTTGAAAAGTAGAATTGTCGGAAGCCCGTTTGATACTTTCCAATAATATTTTTTGCTAGTGGTTGGAGCCGCTGGTTTAAAATATACGTGAGGACTTTATATGCTGTACATAGTAGAGAAATTCCACGGTAGTTTTTGCACTGGAGTTTGTCTCCTTTTTTATAGATCGGGCATGCCATACTTTTCTTCCCGTCGTCGGGTATTTTCTCTTCTTGCCGTATATCTGTGATGAGCGCGAGGATGTGACTTGCTAGGTGGTCGCCACCTACCTTATACAGTTCTGCTGGTATTTCGTCAACTCACGGGGCTTTATTGTTTTTCTGGGCCTTAATAGCTTCGAGAACTTCCTCTATGGTTGGAGCTTCTACTCCATTCTCTACTTTATTCTCTTCTACCTTCTACGTAGTTCGTACCCATTTCATCTTCCGTCGACTTGTGTTCAAAGTAGGGTCTCAAAATAATTCTTCCAGGTTTCTGCGACTTTCTGTTGATCACTGATTATTTGCCCACTTTCATCTTTACATATACTTTTTTGAGGTTTATACCCACTTTTTATCTTTTTTAGGTATTCGTAAGCCCCTCTGATTTCGTTGTTTTTGAAATTTACTTTCTTTTTTTCTATTTGTCCATTTTCATAGGCTCCCTTTTTATAATTTGTTTCATAGGCCCTCACTTAAAAATCACTTTTTTATAATTTGGTTTATTCTAAAACGGATACTTATATTAATTATTTAATTAATTAATTTATATACAGGGTGTCCCGAAGAGATTGGTTATAAATTATACCACAGATTCTGGGGTCAAAAATAGGTTGATTGAACCGCACTTACCTATATACAATAGTGCACACAAAAAAAGTTACAGCCCTTTGAAGTTACAAACTGAAAATCGATTTTTTTTCATATATCGAAAACTCTTAGAGATTTTTTATTGAAAAGGGACATGTGGCATTTTTATAGTAGCAACATCTTAAAATTAAAGTGAAATTTGTGCACCCCATAAAAATTTTATGGGGGATTTGTTCCCTTAAACCCCCCAAACTTTTGTGTAAGTTCCAATTAAATTATTATTGTTACACTGTTAGGTAAACACAATATTTCTAAAACTTTTTTGCCTCTTAGTACTTTTTCGATAAGCCACTGTTTATCGAGATATTTGGAATATTTTTCGAATCCACCACATATTTGTATATTATGGTTAAGTACGATTATAGAGAGCTGTTAATAATCTGAAAGTTTATTTATAATTTACATTATTAGGTATATTTTAAAAAAGAAGCCACATCTCGATAAAAGGTCACTTATCAAAAAAAAGACTAAGAGGCAAAAAAGTTTTAAAACACTGTGTTTACCTAATGATACCACAATAATAGTTTAATTGGAACGTACACGAACATTTGGGGGGTTTAAAGGAACAAAACCTCCATAAAAATTTTATGTGAACATATTAAAAAAGAAGCCGCATCCCGATAAAAACTGGCTTATCTAAAAAATACCAAGAGGCAAAAAAGTTTTAGAAACGTTGTGTTTAACTAATGGTACCACAATAATGAATTAATTGGAACGTACACAAAAATTTGGGGGGGTTTAAGGGAACAAAACCCCCATAAAATTTTTTTATGGGGCAAACAAATTTCACTTTAATTTTTTTTCAAGATGTTCCTGCCATAAGAATGCCCCATGTCCATTTTCAATAAAAAATCTCTAATAGGTTTCGATATATTAAAAAAAATCGATTTTCATTTTGTAACTTCAAAGGGCTGTAACTTTTTTTATGAGCACATTTGTACTAAGGTAAGTTAGGTTTAATCGAACTATTTTTGACCCCAGAATGTGTGGTATAATTTATGCCCAATCTTTTCGGGACACCCTGTATAATTTGGGTTATTCATTACAGCTTAAGAAATAAATTGGTTTCAAATAAAAATGAAAAGTACTTTAGAAGTTTTAAAGTTTTTATTTCCTGAAAAATTGCTATAAATAAGAAGTTTCCTTTGGTAAACTTTAGGTAAACTTTTTACTGTAATGTGATATTCTCTTTTAATCAAATCAAGATTCAGCTTGTGGGTAAGAAATGAAAAAAGTATTTCGAACGTTAAAGTTCAGACGTTCGTTAAGAATTGTGCATTTTGAAACTAATTAACTTAAGCCGGGTCCAGATTACATAACAAAACATGCTAATAACAAAGTTATACAACAAATTTGTTGTACAAATTTGTTATGTACCTTTGTTATAATATAGCAAAGCATGCAGACTCTATAACAAAAAACAAAGCAACAAAATGCACATAATTTTGCAGCATTTTAGTTGGATAGCTGGTAGGTTAGGCAGTATATAAAATGGCGTCATCCGTAGAGGATGCCATCATAGAAGCAGCAGCTTGTGTAATTTTGTGCAGGCGACATCGGCGAGTTAAACGAAGATTTTGGTCAGTCGACTTTAGACGAAGAGGTCAATCAAATTTATCCTACTGTTCGCCAGGAACTGTTGATTCAGAGCACTCGCTCACGGGAGAACTAATACCTGGTACATGGAGAGTCGAAGGTGAGCCAAATTGTACTTGGCTAAGACTGAAAAGGATTCCTAGGAAACCTACTGTGCTGGGCAAACAAATACGAGAGGAATTTTCTTTGTTCGTTACCGGTGAAAATGGGAAAGTGAATAATTTTTAATTTCAAATTTAATAAATAAATAAATAATGCTTTTATTTCACAAGACCATAACAAAAAAAGGGGCATGGAAAACGTTAAAAGCAAAGAGAAAGAGGGGGAAAAAGAAATATTTGCAAAAAGGCACTAAAAACATAAAACAAAAAAATAAAAATTGGTAAAACTGCTATCTGGGTTGTTTAATATTTACAAAATGTAAATTTAAAGTTAGTAATTTAAAGTGTGCTTACCTCAGCCGCATTGATAGTCCTAGAGTCCTGTGGCTCAGTATCTTGCTTGGGAGAGAGACCTCCTTCAGTAGAATGACGTGCCTCAGTTTTATCTTTTAGAAATAAAAGCATATTAAAAAAAGCCACTTTGTTTTATAATGAGCATCGGCTCCATCGCCACTTTTCCCTTTCTTCAATTCTCGCTGAAATTGCCCAATCAGCATACGCATTTTTTTTTCAACTTCACTTGTATCTGTTTTCACTTCTGCGGCTATTTCGGTCCATGTGTCGTGTTTTTTATTTCGATTTTTAAAGTCCATAAATGTAGGGTCCCATAATACTCATTGCTCACGAAATAGCTCAATTAAATGAGTTAGTCGAGGCATTGAAGCACAAAAAAAGACCTTACTGTCGATTTTTGGCGCAGTAAGACGGATTTTAATGCAGTTTGGTGCGTTGGATTCGTGAGAATGTCAGGAAATTTTGTGAACTAATGTAATGAATAAGAAATCTCAAATTGCATTTGTGCATAAGAAAATGCATTTCAAAAATGCATTTCGGTAACTAGTGGGAAAAATTGACTCAATTTTCTTACTCGGGGGTTTTTGGGGTCGCTGAAAACGAATATGAGGTCGACGAGAGTGTGAAAACTACCTGGTGCCTGCAGCAGGTGTAATAAACGTCTTCCTCTGGAGTATTGTGGAAATTTATGATATAATTGGCTTAAACGCATTACTTGGGGGTTTTTGGGGTCGCTGAAAATGAATATGAGGTCGGCGAGAGTGTGAAAACTACCTGGTGCCTGCAGCGGGTGTAATAAACGTCTTCCTCTGGAGTATGGTGGTAATATATCATATAATTGGCTTAAACACATTACGCGGGGGTTTTTGTGGTGGCTGAAAATGAATATGAGGTCAGCGAGAGTGTGCAAACTACCTGGTGTCTGCAGCAGGTATAATAAACGTCTTCCTCTTGACTATTATGGTAATTTGTTAAATAATTGGCCCAAACTTGTTACTCGGGGGTCTTTGGGATCATTGAAAATAAATATCGCAACGACTAAATTCTAATTTCATATCATTTAAAGCAGTTCGAATTAAGGCGAAAGTGGATGATGTGGTTTTGCCTTGAGAGAAAATTACTAGATACAAAATGTATATTGCCAAAAATAAAAAGATTGTCATTGGAAAAATTCTTTCATAATTATGTTGATGCATTTACCCAGCATTTAGAAAGGGTATATTTACAAACACAAAATATATTATAGTAATAAAAATGTATGTTTATTTATAATAAAAATACCACCCTTTTCGATCACTATAGTTACATCGAAGAAAATAGATTAGCCCAAAAACCCCCGAGTAACGAGTTTAAACTAATTATATGATAAATTACCATAATACTCTAGAGGAAGACGTTTATTACACCCGCTGCAGGCACCAAGTAATTTGCACACTCTCGCCGACCTCATATTCATTTTCGGCGACCCCAAAAAACCCCCGAGTTAAAAGTTTGGGCCAATTATTTAATAAATTACCATAGTACTCCAGAGGAAGACGTTTATTACACCAGCTTCAGGCACCAAGTAGTTTGCACACTCTCGCCGATCTCATATTCGTTTTCAGCGACCCCAAAAACCCCCGAGTAAGAAAATTGAGTCAATTTTTCCCACTATTTACCGAAATGCATTTTTGAAATGCATTTTTCTTATGCACAAATGCAATTTGAGATTTCTTATTCATTACATTAGTTCACAAAATTTCCTGACATTCTCACGAATCCAACGCACCAATCCGCATTAAAATCCGTCTTACTGCAAAAAAATCGACACTTCAATCCTTCAATGCCTCGACTGAGTAGTCAGTTCTCTGGACCATTCCATCGTGTAAAGAACCCCACGTGAATAGAGCAATGGAAAATTTAGAAAAATCGCTCAAGAACGAACAAGGCGATATATGACTCCAATGGTATCTGCTCGTGAACTATGCCAGTAATGCCAGCCAGAGAAGAGAGAAATGTTTCAATAACATTTTTTTAAATGTAGATCAGCGGGGATGCGGTTTTACAACAATGTTTTATAACTTTCTTTGATGTTTACCGACAAGTGTTGGATAACATAAAACATGCTATATAACCAGAAAAATGTTATACAACAGTATGTTTTAAAACATTTTTACTTAAAATTCTGTAAATTCTTAAAATTCTGTAACAAGTTATGAAACTTTGTTATTTAACATATTTTGTTACATAGTATGGACCCCGCTTTAAGCTTTCAGCTTATGTGTGGAAGGCACTTATGCAATAAAATTATTTCTGTTCTGGTTTCAAAAAATTGTAAAAATTGCTGAGAACCGTCGATTTTTATAAGTAAATGTGCACTTTTTAATTATAAATTTAAATGTACAGGGTGATTCATGCAAGCCTAGCAGAGTTCAAGGGCTTTATTTTTAATGGAACACCCTGTATATTTTTAAAAACTGCTTAACAACCTGATTTCAACGAACTATATCATGTAGTGTGTATTATGAACAGTACAGGGTGAAATTTTGAAATTATAAAGTGTGGAAATCACTTATGGAATAAAACTGTTTATGTCATTATTTTAGAATATTATAAAAAATGCTGGGACACGTCAACTTTTAAATTAAAAAGGGCGCTTTATAACCTAAATCTAAATATACAGCGTGATTCATACAAGTATAGCGTAGTCCATGATCGTTACTTTTAATGAATCACCCTATATATTTTCATATTATTAGAAGCCACTTAGCAACCTCATCTCGAAAAAGTATACTATAAAATACAAAAGTCAATAATATATTCATACTTAGTTTAGAAAAAATTATGCTAATTTAAAAAATAATACCATTATTTAAAGTAAGACCAATTATTAATTTCAAAATTTTATAGATTTAATATCTTGACGAATATTATCCATAATTTTAAAATTTCAGTTTGTATTATTCATAATAGACCCTACATACTCACTTTTTTGAGATGGGATTGTTTAGCAGCTTCTAAAAACATAAAAATATACAGGGTGTTTCATTAAAATGAAAGATCATGGACTATGCAAGACTTTCGTAAATCACCATGTATATTTAAATTTGTGTTAAACTAGTGCATATTTGAATTTAATAGTTGACGTATTCTAGCGTTTTTGATTAATTTTCTAAAATTAGGACACAAACAATTTTAATCGATAAGTGGTTTCCATCCATAAACATTTCAAAAATTCCCCTTGTATTATTCATAACCCACCATAATATATAGTTCGTTGAAATCAGGTTTTTCAGCAGCTTTTAAAAATATAAAAATACATAGGGTATTCCATTAAAAATAAAGCTTATGGACTATGCCAGGCTTGCGTGAATCACCCTGTACATTCAAATTTATAATTAAAAAGCGCAAATTTATATTTAAAAATCTACGGGTCTCAGCGTTTTCAAAAATTTTTAAAACAAGGACAGGAATAATTTTATTCCATAAGCGCCTTCCACCCTATATATCTTTTTTAAATTCAATGTCCAAATCGAAAACTTGACTCAAAAAATGCTATTCAGCATAAATAGTCGGCATTTTTAATTTTTTATTTACATTTTACTCTTAAATTAAGCATTTTACGGAAAAATCGCAAGAATAACTTTCATATTAGAATAACCCAAATTATAAAAAAGTGATTTCGAAGTAAAAAAAAAGGAATTTTTTAAAATTTATTAAAAATTGTTATACATATTAATTAAATTTAAATTTAATTTGAAAATAATAAAATACTAATTCACGAAAAGGATGTCAAAAAGAGATGGAGAAAGTATTTTGACAGTTTATTAAATAAAGAATTTGACAGACAGCCTGTGGAGTTAACGGAGACAGTAACAGCAATGGTTACCAGAATAACAAACGGGGAAGTGGCTCAAGCGCTTCAAAAAATAAAGAAAGGAAAAGCAGTCGGACCAGATGATATTCCTGGGGAAGTATGGAGAGCATTGGGAGAGACAGGAATAACTTGGTTAGCAGGTCTATTTAATAGAATTATGGAAGTTTTGCAAATGCCAGACGAATGGAGAAGCAGTATATTAGTACCTGTCTACAAAAACAAGGGAGATATACAGAAATGCACAAACTACAGGGCTATAAAACTACTTAGCCACACAATGAAAATATGGGAGAGAGTAATTGATAGACGGATACGTGAAGAAACCGAAATATCCGATAATCAATTTGGCTTTATGCAGGGCAGATCAACAACAGATGCAATTTTCATTGTAAGACAACTGATGGAAAAATACAGGAATAAAGAGACCAACGCTCATATGGTATTCATTGATCTTGAGAAAGCACATGATAGAGTTCCTCGAGAGATTCTGTGGTGGGCACTCAATAAGAAAGGAGTCCCTGGCGAATATGTAAAGATGGTGAGAGATATGTATGAGGGAGTAAAGACTAGTGTTAGAACAGGTGTGAGAGAGACTGATAAATTTCAGGTGAAAGTGGGATTGCACCAAGGCTCGGTGCTTAGTCCTTATTTATTTTCATTAGTTTTGGACCAGATAACAGCGAAACTACAGGGTAGTATTCCATGGTGCCTAATGTATGCGGATGATGTAGTGTTAATAGGAAATAGTGAAAGAGACTTAGAACAAAAACTGAAACAGTGGAGGCAAGATCTGGAGGAAAAAGTTTTAAAACTTAGTAGGACAAAAACAGAGTATTTGGAATGTTCATTTAAAGATGGAGTTACTACAAATAAAATGGTATCTTTGGATGGTGAAATGCTTGTGAAAAGCAATAGTTTTAAGTACCTAGGATCGGTATTACAGAGTAATGGAGAAATAGATGGTGATGCATGCAGTAGAATTAGGTCTGGATGGATAAAGTGGAAAGAAGCGAGTGGTGTGTTGTGACAGAAAAATTCCAATGAAGCTGAATGAAAATTCTATAAAACAGCCATAAGACCGGCTATGATGCACCGAACTGATTGTTGGGCACTGAAAAAGAAAGAGGAACAACGAATGCATGTGGCGGAAATGAGAATGCTTAGATGGATGAGTAGTGTGACAAAGAAGGATAACATTAGAAATGAGTATATTAGGGGAAGTCTAGGTGTGGCATCAATTGATGCCAAAATGAGAGAGCATAGGTTAAGATGCTTTGGTCATGTTCAACGTCGAGACGTTAATCACCCAATACGAAGAATAGCTGAAGTGCAGATTCCTGGAAGAAGTAGGAGATGAAGACCAAAGGAGACCTGGGGCGAGACGATAAGGCAGGATATGTTGGTAAAGGGGATTAACATTTATATGACTCAAGATAGAATTGTGTGGAGAAATGCAATTAGGGAAGCCGACCCCGCATAGGGATAAGGCAAAGAGAATGATGATGATGTTATAAATATTAAATTGGTTGGTGTGGGTCGTACAAACTTCTTTTGTTAAAGATATGTTTTTACATAACTTTTCAGATGGTGTATTTTGTTTTTTTCGTAAAGGTTAAGATGACGTAGATAATTTAATTCTTTATAAGGCGAAAAAGGCTACTTCATTCTGCATTAATTATTTGTAAGTAAATAATAAAAATAGCTATTTGTATAACAAGGGGGGAAAGTGCTACTTTTCTTCCCGAGAATGAAGTTTGCCCTCCGACGCGTAGCGGAGGGCAGTAATCATTCAAGGGAGGAAAAGGCACTTTATTCCCATGTTATACATATGATTTTTTCACCTTCCTCAAATAACAAGTCATTTTTTCATTTTTAAATAATTTATTTATGTAACTAACAAAATTTATTAGAGAACTAAAACTAACAAGTAGGTACATTATAACTGTCAACTGTTAAATATATAAGTCAAAAAATTGATGAAAACATTGTTAAATCAAAATAACAATTTACTCTTTTTTACCATTTTGCAAAATACAGGGTGTTCTATAAATAAACGTTAAAATGTATAGATATTTACGTAATAGATAATGGAATATTGTATTCGGCGTTAACAAGTTATTTCATCAATGACATAGCATGACGTCACTTTTACTTTTACTCCCTAGGGAGGAAAGTACGACTTTGCTCCCTACAATCAGGTCAGGAAAAGTATACTTTCAGTAGAGGTAGGTGGAAAAAGAATTTACTTGTTGAAAAGCAATACAATTTGAGATTTTACGAAGAAAAGGAGACTAAATAAGCCCTTCTAAATATTGACAAAGCAATACAGGCATTTGAAACTAATGGTTTCTTCCTCAAATGGGATAAACAAATAGTAACTAGAAAAAAGCCCACATTGTAAAATATATTTGACATATTTTTATTTTATTTTATTTTTTATTTAGCTAATGACTCAACAACTAATGGCCATTGGCATGGCAGGTACGGTGAATTTTTGCAGTTAGGTACCTAGTGTCATGTGATGTGTGTATTGAGTAAGTGTCTTGATACTTTGCAAAGTCGACGTCATTGTCTTTGCAAAGAGACTCTAATTGTATCCGAACGTCTGCGGTCCCTCCGATGAGTACCGATCCCACAAGGACAAAAACTATTTTCATTCACAGAAAATGTATTTATAATTTACATTTTTAGGTATATTTTGAAAAAGAAGCCACATCTCGATAAAAGACAAAAAAATTTTAAGAACACTGTGTTTAACTAATTTTACCACAATAATAGTTTAATTGGAACGTACACAAACATTTGGGGGTTTAAAGGAACACAACTCCCATAAAAATTGTATGAAAATATATTAAAAAAGAAGCCGCATCTCGATAAAAACTTGCTTATCAAAAAAATACTAAGAGGCAAAAAAGATTCAAAAACGTTGTGTTTAACTAATGGTACCGCAATAATGAATTAATTGGAACGTACACAAAAGTAGAGTTTGGGGGAGGGGGGGGGGGTTTAAGGGATCAAAACCTCCATAAAATTTTTATGGGGTGGACAAATCTCACTATAATTCTGTTAACATGATCCTGTCATAAGAATGATACATGTCCATTTTCAATAAAAAATCTTTAATAGTTTTCGATATATTGAAAAAAAATCGATTTTCATTTTGTAATTTCAAAGGGCTATAACTTTTTTATGAGGACATTTGTACTAAGGTAAGTTAGGTTCAATCGAACTATTTTTGACTCCAGAATGTGTGGTATAATTTATGACCAACCTTTTCGGGACACCCTGTATATCTACTGCTCATTTGTAACGATAAAGTCATTAGTTGTCGAGATATTTGAAGTTGAAAATGAAACGGCACAGCTGTTTTGCTTAATGTATTGTGCCCCCTCATTTTTAATTTCAAATCTCGTAAAAACTTATGATTCTATCGATACCAATAAAGAGTATATTGTTTATATAGAAAGTATTGGAGGATCGAAAAATTGCGCTAAAATAGTAATTCCGTCGGTGACGTAGAATTTGGGAAGGGTCAACCATTCACATTTCCCTGCTGTTCGCCTCTGGTAGTAGTCAGAAACCGTTATTTAACATAATATAGTAGGATGCTATAATATAGTAGGATGTACAGTATCTACATTTTCTGACAAGTAGGATAAGGATATGTCAAATGCTTTTAAAGTAATGGATACAAAAAATATTTAATATTTATCCCAAAAAATTTGATGTAAAAATTTAAAAATTTAAAAACTATTTGTACCCTAATATCTAAGTGTAGGTTTACACACTACCAAATTGTGTTTAATGAACGTTTCTGGCTACTACCAAAGGCGTATGGCAGGGGAAAGTGAATGGTTGACCCTTTCCACATACTACGCCACTGACGGAATTGATATTTTAGCATAATTTTTAAATTCTTCAATACTTTCCATGTAAATAATATACTCATAATTCGTAATGATGAAATAATTAGTTTTCGAGATATTTGTAGTTAAAAATGAAGGGGCACAATACATTAAGTAAAATAGCTGTGCCGTTTAATTTTCAACTTCAAATATCTCGAAAACTACGGACTTTATCGTTATGAATGAAGAGTATGCTATTTACATAGAAAGTATTGGAGAATTGAAATGTTGCGCTAAAATAGCAATTCCGCCAGTGGTGTAGAATTTGGGAAGGGTCAACCATCCACTCTTCCTGTCGTACGCCTCTGGAAGTAGCCAGAAACGTTTATTTATCATAGTTTAGTCAAGTGTACCGTACCTACACTTTCTGCCAAGTATGATAAGGATATGTCAAATAGTTTTAATGTATGGGTCAGGCACGTAGCCAAAGGGGGGTCCATGGGGTCCGGACCCCTCCCAAAACTGTCTCGGCTTTGGTACCAAAGCAGCAAGTTTATCCCCAAGTTATTATTATTATTTTAAGTATAATTGTAACACCAAGTAACCCAAGTATAACTGTAACACAATATCATCTTTGGAACCAAATACCGAAAGTCTCCGCGTAATGAACATTGTAATAAAATTTTTTTTTCCAAAAATTTACAAATTCCTTTCAATTTTGGCAACTATCCCTGTCACAACGGCCAGTGTAAAACATTCGTTCTCAACAATGAATCGAGTAAAAACTTCACCCGGAAACAAGATGGGAAACGAAAGCGAAAGACTCATTTTATTGGCTCTTTAGTCCGTTTATTGGAATGTTGAGTTAAAGCCAAGTACATTTTTTATCAAATAACCAAAAATTACTGGGTCGACAACTGAATAGAAGACCAGATGTACTCTTTTCTAAAGAATCCTATATTTCGTTATACATAGTAGTATCTAACATCATCATCTTCTTCTTCTTCTTTAGCTCATTTCTATTCAGCTGTGGACATAGGCCTTCCCCAAATCTTTCCATATAATCTGTACTTGGCTGCGCTTTTCCAGTGAGTTCCTGTAGCTTATACAATATCGTCCTTTTATCGCATCTGAGGTCTTCCTCTTCTTCCTATCACGGCCTCCAGTTTTGTATTGTAGCATTCGATCTTTTATCTTCCTGTCTCGCATTGTGACCCGCATATCTCCACTTTAACCCTGTTATATGTGATGACTAACATCATCAGAGACGCTAAAGTGATATTAAAGATACAATGATAAAATTTGAAAAATTTTACCGTCTAATCTAACAAAAAATTTGAGTTGTAATAAATAATCCTTTCGTTGTGAATAGAAACAAGAACAGTCTTATTTTAGTTTGTTCAGAGAGCGCCAAAAGTGCTCTAACTAGTTTCGACTCTCGTTAGAGTCTCTTCAGAGAACACATATTTGATTCTCTCTGAACCACTAAAATTCTGGCTGTCAGCCTCTACCCACACACGAAAAATTATGATGATATGGATGCCGTGGTGGCATCTGCTAAAGGCAAACGAAAGTTTTACTTCTAATATTAACAATATTAAAAAAAAAACTTTATCAGAACTAATCTTCTGGTTACACCATTCGTGGCTTCTAAAATTTCCTTGGTCGTGGCTGGAGTAAAGAGGGAGATCTATCAAGTTGCATCTCACTACTGCCCGCCTGTCCAGCACGGCAAAATTCCAACAAAGATTAGTTCCCAATACTCAGATTACGAGTAGAACTAATAAAAATAATAAACAATCATTTCGTTGTGAATCGAAACAAGAGCAGTCTTATTTTAGTTAGTTCAGAGAGCGCCAAAATTTGAGTTGTGTTTGGACCCCCCTCAAGCACATTTCCTGGCTACGTGCCTGTACTGGGTAAAAGTAGTTATTGAATTTTTATAAATAAAACACCCTGTAACTCAGTAACGAACCACATTTTATTTAAGTGATTTAAGTTAAATATTAATATTTTGAGGTCTAGAATCTACAACTCAAAGATTGGACATTCTTAATGAATCAGCCTGTAGAATAATATAAGATAATATAAGATTTTATAATATTACAAACAATTTTATAAAATCATAGTAACCCCCAACAAATTATTAATAATAAACAACGCAAATGACTGGCACAGATCTAATTTTAATCAATTTCTATATCCATTTACGTATTTATTTGATTAGAGTCAACATTAAAGTTCAGGCTGCGGTATTAATCATTATTTACTTATTGCTGGTATTATATTAGAGGAGTTTTTGTAGAACAGTGACTTATAGTGAAATTTTTATTTTCAGTATGTTAATTTTGTTCTTTGTGCTTTCAACGTTATTAAATGCAGTCGTTTCAACGAATAATAATGATTGCCCTCCACATCAGTTTAGATGCACAAATTCAAAATGTATAGACTTTCAACAAAGATGTGATGGTTCCGACAATTGTGGAGATGGATCGGATGAACTGGATTGTGGTAAGTGCACATAAAAAAATTCTTAAAATTTTGAAAAACGTTAGGCCCATACCGGTTTCTTAATATTGTTCTGAAGGTAGCATCTTATGCAATTTCCTATTTTATTTGCGAATAAGCTACAATTTAAGTTTGAAATTAAATTTATTTTAATCTCGATTTCCTCTTAGGAAATCTTTAACAAAATACATAAAAAAACAAAAAAATATTGCTTAATTCTTTATTTTAATTTTTTTAATGCCAAGTCAACCGGTACTTCTTTTTTAACGCTTCTCATATTTATCGTTGATTGATAGTTATGTCGCTAGTGGTTTGTTTTCAAAAATAAATAAAAAAGGTGCAGCTTTGATGCGTTCTATTAAATGTTTTATTAACAATCCAACTTTCGATTAATTCTATCGAAAATATCGATTTTCTTAATCAAATATTTGCATTATGTAAATATCCAAGAACAATAATTTCCATAATGTTTTTTGTAAGAAAAAAAATAGATAATCCCGATTATTTCATTCATACCAGATTCTGACCAATAGCTACAGAAATAAAAATTACAGCGATTATTTTTTTAATAATTTTAACTTCCAATCGTATAGTAAGATATTTGATCACTTGTTTAATTCTGTCCAATCAGATTAAAATTATACTGATTATTTCATTCATAGGAGATTCTGACCAATATAAAGCTACATAAATCTAAATTAAATCGATAATTTTTGATAATTTCCCGTCGTCAAGTATATTACGTCAGATGCCCTTCGTTGCTACGAAAAAATACATTCAGTGACATTAATGACAATTAATGTTTTAAAAATTATAAAAGTGATGACTTTCAACCGTCAAATTAATATTTATAACAACTCTGTGTTTAATTGTACTAATTTGTACTTACATAAATAAATTACAATAAAATTTTGGTGTTGAACAATTTTATTCATGAAATAATCGCAACAAATTACACTCGATCTCTAAAATTAATATAGAATTTTAGATCTCTTGTGCAATTACTACTGAGAATTATCTACTGTAGAAAATTACCGATAGAATTTTTTTAAGTAGATTGTTTCTGTTTAATGGCAACCAGTTTCCTAGTTTTGACAACTGTCACATTTAACCCTGCTGTTCTGTTCGGGTCTATTTGACCCAAAAAAAATTATTTCTTATTTTACAAATTATTACCCGGCGTAACGATTTGGTGTTTCGTGATTTTATTACCTAGGATGAGGTCTTTAAATTGCATAATGAAATAAACAATCAACTTCCTGATTTTTTTGATAAAAATTAAATTGTTACCTAGGGTACGTTCGGGTCAATATGACCCGCGTATTTAAACCGTTAAAAATTACTTGTGTATGTATGTTGAGCTGGTAGTATTCTATATTTTCTAACAGTGTTTGTCAGTCGGGTACATTTATAAATAAAAACAGGTTTCTGCAAGCTAGACCTTATAAAAAATTGAAGTATAGTTGGACGATGTTGCAAACACAGTTTTTTTGGAACCAAAACTGGAAAAACTTGGATACAATTTGTTTCCAAGCATACATTGGTCTTTTATTTTCAACTAGAGTTTTTAAGTCCCATGGTGAATCAACTAAAAGTTTGTGGAATGAAGAAACGGGTCGTAGTCGTAGTATATTTCGATCAACAGATCTCATGTCCCTTGAGATCAGGGCCGCCGCTAAAATTGTGGCCGCCCGTGTGAAACTTAATATTTGCCGCCCCCCTTCCAACACTTTAGTCGTTTCAACATAAGTACTAGTATTTAAAGACATATGCAGGAGACCGTAACGCGTATATGAATTATAATTGCTCTGATCTCGACGTTACTTTTAGACCTAGTTCCCGCGTACCCAAAAAAAGGTATTATTAGTATGTCTATAATATTAAACAGAAATGCAATCTTGCACTAATACCTACATGTGTAAGTTTTGTTTACAAGACTACTTACAACATTCGGCATCGGCATGCTTAATTGTTTACTAATATATTTAAATATATAGACCTGGATCCCGCTTACCAAAAACAAGTTGATTAATAGCAAGCTGAAAATTTGTTAATAGCTTAACGGTGTCTAATCGGCAAACTTTGATTTATGGGAACACTGGAACAGCGGAAGTTTTAATTGTGGAACAGTTAAAAATTTGGAACGTCAGACTACGAAAACGTTCCATGTATTTTGTCGGACATAACTTCCAATGATTTGTAACCATTTCATTAAATTCTCATGCAAAAAATCAGACTTCGGTGTTTATCACCAACTGGGCATTTTAATGAGTGCAACACGAAGAACATGTTAAATGACAGGAATCATGTTGGTTAGTAATAGCAGTCTGATTTTTGCATGAGAGTTTAATGAAAGGGTAACAAATCAATTGGATGTTCTGTCCGACAAAATACATGGGACGTTTTCGTAATCTGACGTTCCAAATTTTTAAACTGTTCCACAGTTAAAACTTCCCCTGTTCCAGTGTTCCCGTACATCAAAGTTTGCCCGACCAGACACCGTTACACATTGACGGACAGTGCGTCAAATGTATAAGCAAGTGTTGTGACACTATATGTATTTTGCAACGTAGAATAGGGAAACATGTCTATAGTCATTGTCAGTCACATTTTCTATAGACGTTGTGGCACATTACATCAATAGAAATTAGACGTCTATAGACGTTCTGTCCGTCAACGCGTTAAGCGATTTACAAATTTTCAGCTTGCTATTAGTCAACTGTTTTTTGATACATGGTCTAAAATCAACAAATTAATAAAATCAATAGCCTGAACTGTAACCCATCTATAACCATACATAAGCATAAAGGAACAATATTATAGCTCGAGTAATAAAAAAGATTTTTTTAAACCATCAAGTAATAAAAAAACTTTTTTATTACTCAGTGAGAGCAACTTAACAAGCACTTATCTAAATTCTCGGAAAGTATCCTATTGTCGTATCGTACCCTCTTAACAAAAAATCATAAATGTTCAGAATTTGAAAAATCGCATATGGACCAAGTAGATACAAATATCTTAAAGTCCGAAATCCGGCAGCCAATTTGAATTAAAAAGCATTCCCGGAACTACTTTATGACTACAGCTGTAAAACGACAGTTCATATAATAATAAACATTTTCTGGAATTTTTGTTGACATTGTTTGGAATATTAGAGTTTATAGAAATATCTGAATCATTACTATTTAATTTTTGAAGTTATACTTCTTTACGATCGAGGGTAAAATTTTATACTTGCCTGGCGGATGCGCAGACAGACAGTATGTAGTTCGTTGCTAAGCTTTCAAATTATGTATGTATCAGCGCAAATAAGTCATTAACAGAATATATTAGTGTTTTAGTAAATGTATTATTTATTATAATTTTTGTGTCTTTGGATTTGTCTTATTCCTCGGGAATAAAATATTTTATAATAATAGTAAGTATATTTACTTTAATTTTAAAGTATTTTTATACCTCACTTCTTGGTCTATTAAATTATTTGTCAGTATGTGTACGAAATCTTGTAAGCTGTCAAAGCAAAGGGTGTTTAGCTCGGTGGTAGCGCGTTCGACCGGAGATCGAGAGGTCGCCGGTTCGGTTCCGTGTGTTATCTAACTTTTTTTTATTTTAGTATTGTTTTAATAAAAATTTTTGGAAAGTAGTAAGTAAAAATTAGTTTAATCTTTAAATACAAATAACCTGTTGAAAGTATATTTATTTCAAAAAAATTGAAGAATCTCAGATGCAGAATCCACCAATTTAATAAATTAAAATGGTAGAAAACTGAGATTTTTCGTGTTTGAAAGTTCTTGCTGGTACATCCTTAATCTGCGACTTTTTCAATTAATAAGACAGCAGACGACGAATATAGAAAACGAAAGGGAAACGATCACATTTCGCTTTCATTCGTCTAGGAAAAACGGACAGCAGAGGAACTTTCAGTACTCAAATCCGAGTAATAGGAAATAAAAATAATAAAATGATGGTTTTGCTTGTTTTCGATTCAGAGGGTTGCACACTAACTAGACAGGCCCTGTTTCTACCCTTTCAGGCGTCATCAGTAGCTCTATTATTATTATTATATTTATATTTATTTCGTTGAAATCATATAATAGAAGTATAACTTCTTACGTGCGTACAAAGTACACACACATTCTTTTTTTAAATTTATTTTCGTTATAAAAAAAGTATTATCATCAGTGGCCTGCTTTTGGCCGCCCCTATAATCGGCCGCCCGTGTGCGATGCACATTTTGCACACATGGTAGCAGCGGCCCTGCTTGAGGTATTTACAAAAAGTTCGCAAGTACTACGTTTTGATAACAAAACTACTAGACAGTATAGGAGACGTTCTGATAAACTTGGTGCAATACGTGAAATTTGGGGAAAATGGGTAGAAAATGTACCAATTTTTTTTACTCTGATGAAAATGTTACCGTCGATGATCAACTAGTTGCCTTTAGAGGCCGCTATCCTTTCAAGTACATTCCAAGCAAGCCAGCGAAATATGGCACAAAAATTTGGGCTTTATGTACGTATAAACAGTAAAACTTCTTATATTACTTGTGCACAAGTAATATTATAAAATAACACAAGTTATCAGTAGTAATTGCACAAGAGCTCTAAAATTATCGAATTTTTCCCGAGTGACACTTTGACAGTTTTAATTTCACGACCCGAAGGGAGTGAAATTATGTCAAAGTGGCACGAGGGAAAAAATTCGATAATAATTTTAGAGATCGCGTGCAATTTGCTGCGATTATTTCATAAATAAAGCTGTTCAAAACCAAAATTTTATTGTAATTTATTTATGTAAGTACAAATTACTACAGTTGTTATAAATATTTGACGGTTGAAAGTCATCACTTTTATAACTTTCAAAACAGTAATTTTCATTATTGTCACTGAATGTATTTTTTCGTTTCAACGAAGGGCATCTGACGTAATATACTTGACGACGGGATATTATCAAAAATTATCGGGTATAATATCACAAGAGAGTGAGAATAAATTGAGAATAATGCGACAGTTTTTAGAAAATTTGTTGTCTGGTCATAGACACGAGAGCCCGCAGGGCTCGAGTGGCTATTGCCCAATGACAACAAATTTTAGTAAAAATGAAGCATTATTTTCTTATTTATTCTTGCTGTCGTGTGATATTCGTAAGATTATTTTTTAATGCGTATATTATGGATATTTTCTTATATGTGTCAGTTGTCAAAACTAGGAAACTGGTTGCCATTAAACAGAAACAATCTACTTAAAAAAATTCTATCGGTAATTTTCTACAGTAGATAATTCTCAGTATAATTTTAATCTATTTGGACAGAATTAAACACTTGATCAAATATCTTACTATACGATTGGAAGTTAAAATCATCAAAAAATAATCACTTTAATTTTTATTTCTGTAGCTTTCTATTGGTCAGAATCTCCTATGAATGAAATAATCATGATAACTTTTTTACATCGTAAAATTTAGGACAATTTCTTCCAAAAAAAGTAAAATGTCGCCTATAATACCAATGTCGGACTATAAGAAAAATAAACCGGAGCTTTCAGCAAAAATCACGAAAAAAGAAGTTCATAGTTCGTCTTTTTGCTTTACTCACAACACCATTGTTGTTGACAATATTCCTGAAAATAATAAAAATGTTGTTTTTATGAGTACTCTGCATCATGAATCAAAGCATCAAGCATAACTTTTATCAAATTAAAAAACTTCAAATTATTTGAGATTACAATTCCAATAAGGGAGCAGTGGATACTCTAGATTAGCTTGTTGGCACATATAAATGTAAGATGAAGACAAATCGCTGGCCAATGAATGTTTTTTATAATCTGCTGTCCCAGATGGAAACTAAATTAAATTTTTGGAGATATTTGTTACTATGCTTTTTTTGTTAATGAAAGAAAAATATAGGTACCATTTATTTTTGTTAATAAGGTTTAATTTACGTTAACAACATATTTTTTGTTTAATTAACCATAATTTGTTGTTGTAAAGTTTTATTTATCACCATTAGCTTATTTTATTTCGATTAGGGAGCCTAAACCATAGTTGGGTCATATTGACCCGAACAGTAGATTTGTGTAGTTGACTCGAACGGGACAGCAGGGTTAAGAAAATATCCATAATATACGTATTAAAAAATAATCTTACGGATATCACACGACAGTAAGAATAAATAAGAAAATAATGCTTCATTTTTACTCAAATTTGTTGTCATTGTGCAATAGCCACTCGAGCCCTGAGGGCTCTCGTGTCTATTGCCAGACAACAAATTTTCGAAAAACTGTCGCATTATTTTCAATTTATTCTCACTCTCTTGTGATATTATACCCGATAATTTTTGATCATATCCCGTCGTCAAGCATTACGTCAGATGCCCTTCGTTACTACGCAAAAATGAACATTCAGTGAGATTAATGAGACTAAGGGCCGGTTGTTCGAACGCTAATCAACAATGATCATTATCAAATAATTAATTACTGTCAATGTCAATTGTTAAAACATAATTAATTACAATTCTGAGACTATAATCAATTAATATAACAATAATTATTAACATAATTAATAATAAATCTCATAATTGTAATTAATTATGTTTTCAGCGACCCAAACAAAGTTGACATTGACAGTTTTGGTGACATTAATTAAATATTTAATAATGATCATTGTTGATTAGCGTTCGAACAACCGGCCCTTAATGTTTTACAACTTGTCACAGAGAACACTAGGAATCAGATTTAGCAAATATTCAGGTGGATATATCAATAAAATATTAGTTAAAATGACTTAAAAAACAGTTTTATTAATGAAATAATCTCAGCGAATTACACTCGATCTCCAAAATTAATATCTACTTGTTGCCCTAGTGACACTTTGACATAATTTCACTCCCCTTCGGGTCGTAAACTGTCAAAGTGTCACTCGGGAAACAAATCAATAATTTTAGTGCTCTTGTGCAATTACTACTGATAATTTCAGTTTAAATCAGTCTAAATTTTAAAAACATTTAACGTTTTAATATTGTTTTGAAGCTATTTTCTTGTGGACTCTTATGCCATTTTTATTGGGAATAAGCCTCACTTGTACCAGCGACTGTAAGCGACTATAGGCAGGAATTACTCCACCCAGCTCCAATGCTCCGGACTATTCACTTCCTACCCGATAGCACTATGATGCGTTATAGTGGCTCTCTATCAACAAGGTTATTATCATGTGGGTTTTGTGCTGCTTGAATCTTATCTTTTAGACAGTTAGACGATTTCTTTTTACGTTTAGTGGGAGAATGGGTTTTTTATCGTTTCTTAAGCCGCGTACAAACCAAGTTCGCGAGCTGTTCGCGAACAGCTGTGTGGACGAAAGTTCGTAATGGGTTCGCGAACAGTTCGCTGTTCGCTCAAGGTTCGCTTGGATAGCGGTAACATCAAAGGGCTTGTTCGCGAATAACCAGTTAGTAAACAAAACGGTCTGGACGTATTGAAGTTCGCTTAAACGAAAAAGGGGTTATGTTCGTATTTACTTTAGTTTGAGATTAAAATATTTCAACATGGCTTGCTGCTTTTTATTGTTGTTTACTACTATAGTTAATTAATAAGTTAATATAGTTAGATTTAATAATTAATACAGTTAATTGATAGTAAATAGTTAATTAATAGTAAGTAGTATAATAAATAATATAGTTAATTAAGTCATAGTTAATTACTGTTTATCGAAAATGGAATGGTCCGAAGACGAAATTATTACATTAATAGAGGAATACCGTAAACATTCCAATTTATGGGACCCCAGAAATGCAGACTACAAAAAGAAAATAATTATAGTATCCATATAACAGCCTTGTTTTAAAATGGACGAGGACAGCAAAGCAATGCAACCAATGCGAACCGCAGCGTACTGTTCTATAGAACTGTTCGCGAACCACTCTAATTTTTGGTGTAGACGTCTTGTTCGGTTACAGTTAGCGAGCAGCTCGCAATAGTTCGCGAACAGCTCGCGAGCTGTTCGCGAACCGCAAATTTGGTTTGGACGCGCCTTTAAAGTTCTTTGGAGCTTCCATGTTTCTTGTATATTTCCTTCCTCCATTTCTTTTACGTAATTTTCCCACTTTTAACTTCTACGTTCTATTAGTCTCTCTTTGACTTGTTGAATCAGATGGTTTATCCTATTTTTATCTTTCTATTTTCTGATTCTTCTGGCCTTTTGGATCTGTTCTTTTCCCATATCATTTCTTTTATTTCCTGATTAATATATCTAAATATTCTCATGTGAATTTCATTTTTCTTCAGTAGTGCTATGCCTTAGTGCTTCTTTTATGATGTTTTCGAGCCCTAGGATGTTTCCTCTATTTCTTGTGGATTGTCGATTGTAGGAACGTTTGGAAGTCTTATTAGTCTAGGAGCCAAATAGAGGTCACCGTGTCCTTTTCAATTCTGATGGACAAACTCAACGTTTTCTTATGGATTTTTGGCTGCTGATTACGAATTTCGAGGGTGGATTTCGATCCGAGTGGTCAAAAAATTGTTATAAACAATATAATTGTTTATAAATTGTTTATAAGGCTCTGGCTCATAAACTAAAATAGATAAAAAATAATGTTTCAAATAAAATTTGTTCATTAATAAAAAATGAAGAAAGAAACAATTACTAAACTTAAATCCAATAATTAGAACTCAAGATATTGTAAAATTAGTTCACAATGTAAATTGCAAATTGCAAAATAAGTATTTTTCGAAGCTTTATCGATCGTAACTCGGCTTCTACGCATGAAAATGAGCCTTAGAAGGGCTTATTTTAAAGCTTCATTAATAGGCTTCCAAACAGAGTTTGTTAAATTTTCTTAAAAAAATTGTACATTAATTTGTTTATAAGGGTTTCAAGCAAATTTAAGCTATAAACATTTATACTTTAATTGACAACAATGATACAATAACTCAAAAGGAAAATTTTGAGCTTACGAAAATGTTTGTAAGTTTATTTTTCGCCAAGATATCGATATTTTAATAGTGGCTCTGAGGCGCAAGATCGGCTCACCGCGTAAAGGTTCACGCGCTAACTTCTCGATGCAAATTATAATTTCTATGTATATTATACGTTATCTTCATTTCATTTTTGAAGATCCTAATAAAATTTTATCGTATAATGCTTATATTTAAATCATCATACTGTACCTCGTATCACATTTCATTCTATTGACTTTGTCTTCTATTTTTTGTACTAAATGAGAAAAAAAATATTAAAAACTAATATCTCAGAAATAGAACTAAAACTTTTTGTTTCATGCATCTGAATCGAGATATACAGGGAATCTCAGCTTTTTACATCTGCATAAGTTCTTAGAGCAATTTTTACAGTTACATGGTGGTACTAAGTCTGTTCTTGTAGGCAGTAAAACTAAAACTTTCTGGGGCTTCAGAGTCTAGTTATCTATATGATACAGATATAATCTATACCATATAGATATCTAGTGGATAGTGGATAGGATCCATATAAAGTGGATCTAGTTCTTTTGCAGCATCATCAAGGCACGTCAATTGTGTGTATGCCGCCACAACATAAACGCTCGTTTTATATGCAATGATGATGCTGCAAAATAACTTATCCATTTTTATATGCATATCACATATTGGCTCATTTGCATGCGTAGAAGCCGAGTTACAATCGATAAAGCGTCGAAAAATACTTACTGTGAGCCGATGTTGCGCCTCATAGCGCGCCATTAAAATATCGATATATTGACCAAAAATAAACTTACGAACATTTACTTAAGCTTAAATTATTCCTTTTGAATTCTTCTATGATTATTGTTAATTAAGGTATAAATATTTACAGCTCAAATTTACTTGAAACCCTTATAAACAAATTAATGTACAATTTTTTAAAGAAAATTATAACTTCAAACCTGTATAATTTTAAAACAAATGAAGAAAACGTAACTTAAAAGTAACTTTGTTTGGAAGCCTATTAATGAAGCTTTAAAATGAGATCTACTATGGCTCATTTTCATGTGTAGAAGACAAGTTACGATCAATAAAGCTTCTAAAAATACTTATTTTGCAATTTGCAATTTGAATTGTGCACTAATTTTACAATATCTTGAGTTATTATTTATTGGATTTAAGTGTAGTAAACGTTTTTTTCTTCGTTTCTTATTAACGAACAAATTTTATTTGAAACATTCTTTTTTATCTCTTTTAGTTTATGAGCCAGAGCCTTATAAACAATTTATAAACAATTAAATTGTTTATAACAATTTTTTGACCACTCGTATCGCAATCCACCCTCGAAATTCGCGATCAGCAGCCAAAACTCCATAAGAAACCGTTGAGTTTGTCCATCAGAATTGAAAAGGACGCAGTGACCCCTCTGGCGCCTAGACTACCCAAGAAGCAATTGGACGTAATATTACGACGTCTTAACGTTGGATTAAATGCCCCAACGTTAGACGTTGCGACGACGGTCAGAAAACCGCTATTTGCACCTAAGTGGGGAATAGAAATACGGGTTGCCTCGACGTCCCCCTCTCGACTTCTCAGCTCGAGATATTTTATCGTCAAATTACGTTAGTTTTTAGGACTTTGGTCTTGTAAAGTAATAGTATAAAATTCTCTACCACAGAAGTACGGCCGACACACTTAATTTTTACCAAATAGGTTAATAATCTTGGAGGATATTAAATCATAAGAAACTAAGATGCATGACGGCCTGTTGATACTTATTTAAGTAGGTTCCTACTCTATTCAGAATATAACCTAAGTGACTTTTATAATTATTTTATTAATCATCTGCCTCATTGCATAATGCGGTCGAAAATTTACAAACGCAAGGAGGTGTACTGTTAAACTAGGTATAAAAATTGCTAAAAACTGAAAGCGCCTCAGAAAACGGTAAAAATAGAAATAACCATCGTAATTAAAAAACATATTATTATGTCTAGACCCATACAAAATTATCCTTGATTTATATATAAACAAAATTCGTTAATTAAAATCAAATATTCATTAAAATCTAGCAAAAAAATTGCCAAACATTATGTTTCAAAAAATGGCTGAACCATGGCGATCTTTCATTAATGGCGGATTTGACTCGCGACCTAAATTGCACTACAATTTAACTGATTTGGACAAGGACACCCCCTGCCGACCTTTAGTATTACCTATTTTTACCTTGCACACCTCGAATTTACCTATTGGTATACCTAATACGTCCTAAAGTAAGCGCAAACAACCTGGTCTTGACGACAGACTCCCCACGACCGGACGTCGTCGTGAACACGCTTTAATCTGGTGGACGATTTGAGATTGACATTTGACAGTTGAATTACAGGTATCTTATAAAAAAAAACTTTGACGTCAGGTTAATATATACAACTTTACTTAAGTACTACGTTGTTATTACCTACGTTGTATTGTTGTTCTCACCTTCCCACAAGTACACGCAGCAATCTACCATATACCTACTGAGAAAATACCCGACGTCTCCTGAACGTTGGGTTCGATACTAATAAATACTCTGTAATCCCCGACGTTGAGCAGTCGTTAGTCGTTAAATGTCTTCCAGTAAATTACATTGTAGTATAGAGGTTATACCCGACGTCAGCTTAACCACTGTGGTTATTTATTCTGTGGCTTAACGTTAAACCTTAACCTAATAATTAACGTTGGTATTCTCAACGTTGGATTGTCGTTGTCGTCTTCCCGAAAAATACGTCTACCATACTCGATAAAACACCAACGTCCTCTGAACGTTGGCATCTATCCTAAAAATACGTTGTAATTCCCGACGTTGAGTAGTCGTTGATGTATGCCACTTAATTGCACTTATACTACAGATAGGTTAAGACCGACGTCAGCTTAATGTCAAACCTTATCCTAATAATTGACGTCGTTATTCCGATGTCGGTTGGTCATCAGATTATATTACTTATTAGCAGCAACGTTGGTCCATAGGAAAAACAGACGTTGTCCTTGGTTAAGGCATAATGTGAACCAATTTTGTCCTTAAAGGCTATAGCGGGATAAGATGGTCAAAAATGCCCCCGCACCGATCAGCCCCGCTACTTATGTTTTCGATAAAGGATACAAAATTATGCCCTCATGCAATTTTTAGCTTCCCAGAGGTCCTAAAACGTCTTAAATCGAGAAAAGAAGAATTTTTAGATTTTATTTTTTTGTGAGCGCAATTTTACTTTAAAAAAACTGAAAAAATTCAAGAGGTTGTATCTTTTGAATACAAAATGACCTATTTTTTTTCAGATTTTTGTAATGAAAAATGAGCCCAGGAAAAATTTTTGAAATTTTCAAAAAATTTTTAGATTATGATAATATGATTTGGCCAACTTTTGAATAGTATTTTTTTGTGTACTTTTTGCCATTATTTTAAATGGCAGAGGCAGAATTTTTAATATCTGAGCGGAAAGAACGAAAAAATCGAGAAAACCGTTTTTTGCTGTCTCGAGATGCTTCTCGGGACAGCCAATTTTAGGATTTAGGATCCTGACTACAACAACTGAAAAAAACTAAAATTGTGAATGTTGTCATAAAATTTGGTATGTGGGGTTATAATAATATTTGGAACAACTTTTCCGAATACATTATCAATATATCTGTAACGCGAAGCAAATCGAATCGCATATCGAAAATTCACCCTGTTTGTGGATTCACAGTAGACCCAGTGGTGTCATGGTGTGGGAACGCGTGGGAACGCCGTTCCCGCACTGGTTAAGCAAAGAAAAAAAAATAATAGAGAATTTAGGTTTTGTAAACAAAAATTAGCAGTGTGTTCCGGCACTGCGTTCCCGCACTGCTAATTTTGCCATGACACCACTGAGTAGACCGCGTTTAAAATTTAAAGTTCAGTTGACTATATTAAAAATTGTGAACCGTCAACCTGTGTGACTGCAAAATTTCAAATCTGTATATATTTTGATAGCCGAAACATAGGGGTGTCTTCATCTTAAATGCGACACACTGTATTTTATCAATTCGATAATTTATTGCAACTAATATAGTCGTATTTTTTATAGATTCAAAATATACAATGAGAATACTGACTAATTCACTAATTTTATCATAAAAAGTTCAAATTGATTGCATTGAAATATTGAACCAATTAATGCGTATTAATATAATATTATAATAATTATAATAAATAGAGTGATTTTTATGTGTAAAACCCCTCAAGTATCTCGGAAACGACTTGCACGTTTTTCATAGGTTTTGGTGGGTAGGGGTTTTCTAATGCAGCCGATATTACAGTGATAATTACATTGCTGTCAGATTTTCCGTTTATCTGGAAATCTAATGAACTTTCTTATTTCAAATAAGAACACCCTGTATATTTTTTGCGTTTCAAAGTCCTTAAGATATACTGATTATTTTTTATGTTATATTTTCTATACCTAAATGCCATGTGAGTTATTGCTACATTTATTAAAAAAAAATAAAGAAATTTTAAAAATCAATTTTTTCGGCCCGTGTAGACATTATTTTACGTTCTTTGGATCATTGGGAACAAAAAAAGGTCTTTTGTAATTTTTCTCTAAAGTTAATCGTTTTCGAGTTATAAACAATTTAAAACTGAAAAAAAAATCGAATAATGACGATTTTCAAGGTTCAAAAACAAAAATAAAAAACATTATTTTTGAAACTGCGGAGTACCCAAACCCTTCTTCCAGGGGCTCGCTATAACATTTTTTGGCACGATTTATTCTAAAACATTGCTTTTTAATAAATGTTAATGAAGCGCATATGAGAGGACGGGCGATCGGGCTGCATTAACAACTAAAAAACAATATTTTAGGATGAAACAAGCTCAAGTTACTTATTGGTAACTGATAAAATAAGGCTTTAGCTTGAATTTCTATAGTTGGCAGTTGTAACAAAAATAAGAAAACTTCTGTTGGAGTGAAAGTAAAAAGAAAGATATACTCCAACAGAAGTAAGGAAAAAAAAGAAGAAAAGAAAAGACTAAGGTAACTAGTTGGGGCCTCTTATGAAAATAAAAATGAAGGGGCTTCAGCGGTTGAGCCAAAGTAGGAAAAATAAAAAATACTACTTTGGCTCAACCGCTGAAGCCCCTTCATTTTTATTTTCATAAGAGGCCCCAACTAGTTACCTTAGTCTTTTCTTTTCTTCTTTTTTTTCCTTACTTCTGTTGGAGTATATCTTTCTTTTTACTTTCACTCCAACAGAAGTTTTCTTATTTTTGTAACACTGGCTGCCCATTACGTGGTGCCAACCGTTTTATGGTTCTAAGACAGTAGTTCTTTTAGTTCAATTTTCTTTTATTGGAATTTTCTGTTTTATTAACTTTTTGATATCTTTGTATATATGTTATTTCTGATTTATTGTTGTCTTTAATTTTTATTAATAATAAACAGGTAGACTTATACTGCTTCTTTTGGTTTTGGTTAGTTTAGTTTTGATACCTCATTTTCAGTTATAGTGGTACAGCTCATATTTTAGTTTGAATTTTGTATTTTTATTGGAAACTTATTTGTGTATTTAGACTGAGTATACATATCTGACATATGTTCTTTTATTATGGATTTTTAGTCCTTCTACCAATGGTAGTACGTTTGCGCGTACAATTAATCGTTGAATATATGCATACATTTTTTTCTAGTATGGTTATATTTTATACATAACTAGAAATCATTTTCAGTATTTAGGTATTTTATTTACTTTATTGATTTGATTATTTATATATTTTGCTGGCATTTTGATTTGTTGGTGTGTCGCTAATATTTTCTCCATATGTATCTTTGTCTTACAAACTTTAGATTATATTTTATATTTGTTATTTTTGATATTTGGGTTGTTTGGTAAGACAGGCACACACCACAAAGCAATATCAGTCCAGACATTAGTTTCTATACATGATACGTTGAATTCGCATGGTTCGGATGGTTACAGATGGTCATCCAAACTATTTTTCTTTAATTGGTAGTGTTAAATATAACAATTATAATTATTGTATAGTAAAGTAGTTCCATTATCCATCTCAGGTTCTAGTTTTATTATTGTTGATAATAATATTATATCAATGTGGGTACCATAATATAATGCTCATAGAAATCAGATACTTTAGGTTGAGATTTAAATATAAATTCTTTATTAGTTAGGAAACATTGATACTATTTTCCTACTAAGTTATAGAACAGTCTTCAGAAGAAGATTACCTTAACAGTGTTGTTCAAGCTAATCTCTTCTTCTGTTTGTCTTTAGCTTAGCTCAATCTTTAGTATGGTTAGAAATTTTAGTCTGATATTTTTTTTGTCATCTGATAATGCAGGTACCTACATACATTGCTTGATTTCATCTTTGGCTTTGTTGTTGATGACTTTTAATTTATTACTTATTAATTTAATTATTATGTAGTACTTTATGTATGAGTTTAATTTTTTTTTTGGTATTAGGCATGGTGCATTGTAATTATTATTATGAGTCAATGTTATTAATTGCTGATCCTGTCAGTAGGATTATACAATTAATCAGAACTTCACTTGTATTTTTGTTTAGTTTTTGCACACCTAACCCCTTAAGTTAGAAGGGTTGTTGAATTATTATATATTTATATACTTATTTGGACAGGTAAGCTCATACAAGTAGGTACTCTTGTTTAATATGGATATTATTATGGAACTGTATGTTATGCACTACTTATCTCAGGTTATGTGTTATATTATTTGGAATATTTGATTACTTACTAATTTTTTTTTTGATCATATTTATATCTTATTATTGAATTTGCCATATTGGAAAGATGTGGTTTTTAATTTGTTATTGGGTTACTCTATTAACATTATTTGTCTCCAATATCTTAAACACTTTATAATAATTTATATCCTTCTATCCTACACAGTATGATTCTGGAATTAGTTTGGAATTTTGATGTAAGTATGTATGAATTCTTGAGTCTTTCATATTTCTTCTTAGAAACTACTTAGTCTGTTGATGCTCAAAGTTGGTGAATACGTGGGTTCGAAATTCAGCAACTGATCACTGCTGTCCGGTTTCGTAATCTATGTCCTCATGGCAGAGTAGGCAGATGTCTTTTCATCATTACATTTCCTAAACATTTTTCTGTAATCAGTTTACTTATTTCAGTTTTTTTTACAATTTAATAGGGAAGTATTTAGTTCATATTAGGCCTTTTGCTTCATAGTATGTTTGTACTTTGAGTTGATGAGTAAACATGGATAAATATCTTGCGCACTTGTTTATAAATCAATGCTTAGGCCATCCCTATACATAGTAGGTTCGTTAAGTCAGTATTTGGAGTGTTTAGACAGATGAGTTGTTCATTTGAATATATTCCCACTTCTTTTCGTAGGCATTAGTTTTGTTATTCAGATTCTGGAATATTTCCTGAATAATTCTATGTACGTATGTGAGAACGCATGAATTTGCAGTTTTATTTAAAATTGTGCTCGTTCTCGTCAATTTTTTTTCCCTATCACTTATCATATTTTTTTTTTTTTTTTTTTTTTCTTCCTATTATTTATCATAGTGCCATAGACCTTGTAAGTTCACTATTCATTCTGTTTTCTTTCTTACTTATTCTTATATTAGTACCTTATCTGTGTCTGGTTATTCTCATACATCTGTTGTAGCAACATGCTATAGTTCGCGAATACCAGCATGAATTAAGTTATGTATTTTCTAGAATACTTTAGTCAATACACTTTAGGTATTTATCTTACCTTTGATTTAGTTTGGTTACATCTCTGTTACTTAGTCTGTTAGTAATTTTTTTTCTGACTTATTTTGGATTACTTAGTTCAGATAGGTTCATATTACCGGATGAGGGTGTATGTAGACCTAATTTATTTATTTTGTTCAGTATTAGTTACCATTGGATCCAATAATTTAGTTTATTTAGTATTAGTAAGAATTGGTCCATAAATTTGCCTGATCGTTCTTCTTTGGATATACTCCTATATAAATCTGGTGTCCATTGATAGTCCGATTCTGGATAAGTGTCCGATTCTTCATTTATTTTGTGTATTTAGTTGGATAGGTTCGTATTACCGGATGTGGGTGTACGTAGACCTGATCTGTTATGTGGTTTAGTATTGGTGTGAATTGGTCCATAAATTTGCCTGGTCGTTCTTCTTTGGATATGCCTTTTATGAATCTGGTGTCCACTGATAGTTCGACTTTGGATTAAGTGTCCGATTCCACATTTATTTTGGTTATTGAGTTTTGGATTCCTTTGGTATGTTTATTATTGGTATTATTTGACATTAGTGAGAATTGTTCCATAAATCTTCCTGATTGTTCTTCTCTGGATATACTATTATGAATCTGGTGTCCATTGTTAGTTCAGTTTTGGATAAAGTGTTCAATTCTTTACCTATTTTAGTTACTGATTTTTTTTATTCACTTTGGTACATTTACTTTTGATATGGTTCGAATTGGCTCACACCTTTTCCTGGTTGTTCCGTTCTTGGATATACCCTTTATAAATCTGATGTCCATGGATAGTTCAATTTTGGTTTTAGTGCCCAATTCGACACTCAGTTATTATTATGAACTTAAGTACAATATTTAGTTTTGTTTTGACTTTTGAGCAATATATGTTAATATTTGGTAGCAGAGAGTAACATAGTAACATTTTAGTATGAGTTTGAGTCATGTATTGATTTATTTTTCCTTGACCATTAGTTTATATTTAGAAGTAATCTTGCGAATCAACGTGGATTGTTAGATTATTGTAAATTTAGTTGTTAATATTTTGAAGTTTAAAAAAAAAAAAAATTTTTTTTGTTAAAAATTTTTTTTTCCCGAGTAGGAGGGGATTGTAACGGTCCACCCGTTATATTATCATTTTTAGCGCTGTAATTATTTTTAAAAAAATAATTATTTTCTCTTGACCTCCCATTTAAATTCTTTAATTTATCGTAAAGGACTTCTCATGTGACGTCACACTGTACGGAACATAGTTGTTGAACCGTTCCTTGTCGTTTAATTCGTGTTCCGTGAGAGTTTGACGTTTTCCTCGCTGACTGTGGGAGGAATGAGAGGCACTTGGCCGGTGGCTGCGAGGTTGACAGGTTGGTGTTGGTGGTTAGTACCGTAAATGGCGGTTAATTTCTTCGAAATTAATTTTTATTTCAACTAAGTTTGGAAGTATAGTAAAAAGTTACCACCACTTGTTTCCTGGAGTACGGGTTTCCTGGAGTAAGGATGGGAGTACCATCAGTGGAAGAGGAATAAAAAATTAACCGGTAAATCGTTTTTTCTACTAATGTTTTTTAGTTAACCTTGAATATATGAAATAGTTGGTTCATTGTTAAATGTTCTTAGCCAGTCCCTTAGGTGAAGGATGTAGATTATTTCGATCTTTATATTATCTTTATATCGATCTTTATATTAATGGGGTTTTTGGTTTTACATAACCAAACATTTTTGAAGTCCTCAAATTAATATTGGAAATAATTACCATTTCTCTGTACGTTTTAAACCGATTGAACATCCAATATATCTATAAATTTTCATTTCCAATATATCTATAAATTGTCATGTAACTATCTTTGTCTGGTTCAATACCATTTCATTAAGGTATATAAAATGTATGTAGATGGCTATTACTATCTTAATCTCATGTTATTTCAGATAAGTCATATTTTATATTCCTATTTCAAATGCAATGCCATTATTTGTTCATGTTTTCAAACTCAAAATAGTTCAAGGTTACCTGAGATTAGTTTTTGTTCCATTTTTAATGGTTGTTTTTTTATGTTATTGCTTCTAAAAAGTTTTCCTCGATTATTTCTTCTTCTCTTTACTTTTGTTTACCGGTTTATATGAGAAATCAAACGAAGTATATGTTTTTAGCCATTTGGAAGAAAACTAACCCTCATGTGATGTCGTACCCACCTTGACTACCTAGGGAAGCCACCTTGACCTTATTGCAGCTACCGCCAAGTCAAACTGGGAGTATGTTTTGGGAACAAGCTTTTTGGGGGACATTCCAGCTCCTTTTCGTCCTGCCACCTGGGCCTACGGGGGGGCATGGAGGTGCATCATAGTGATGCTCATTTTCTAGGATGCAACCGCAACCTCGTTTGGGAACATTTAGTGAGGAGTTTTAGTAACTATTGGTTTTTTTATATTTCAGACTATCTGTTAAATACACTATGTTTTTTTTTCCAGATTTAGGTTACCTCTGTTTTTTTTGACATATGTATTTGTATATTAGATTATTTGGTTCCCAAACTTTGTATCTACGGTAACTTCTTGTGCACAGGAATAAGCCTAGAGAAAATTAGGTTTTTAATACTTTATTATTGCTTTGATATTGGTTTATGTAATTCGGGTAAATTTATTTTGTAACATTACTTGCTTGTTTCCCAAATATTGTATTTATTCGCTTTATTTCGTTTGTTCGGTTACTTCGTCGTTACTTTATTTCATTGCATTTGCTCGGTTAATTTAGGTCATTTTGTCGGTATTTTTCTTAACTTCACTTCTATAACGTTTATTCATTTGTATATTTAATTTTGCTTTATTCAGTATTGTATTTTCTCTTAGTGAGGCTTGGGCCTATTTATTTGTATTATTTTCATCTTCGTCGGTTTCCTTTAGTTGTACGTAGCAGGCGTACTATAACCATTTGGTAGAAGACTTATGTAATTTTGTACCCTATATGTTAGTAAGAGGTACTTATATTTAAGTTTGTAACAGATAACATTATTGTTGTTATCTTTAAAATATATATATCTTCTTGTATAACTTATGTCATTTTAGAGTCACAGCATAATATGAACTTGCTTAACTCAGAGATTGTTAAAAATCTGGTAGTTATTTTTAATAAATATGTTTATTTATTTTGTATATCATTTATTTTTATTATTCCTTTATGTTCATTATTACAGGTTTGATATATTTAATATCTGACAGCAGTATAAGACACCTGGGAGAATGATCGAAGATCATTTTCATGGCGCCCATGATTTGTTAGATTTATTTATCTTGTTCGTCTTTAGAAATTATTCATCTTCATTCCTCTTCAGTACATTATTCTTATTTTATTATTTCATATTTTAGTCATTATTACTATCTACATAGAGCTACTGTTCTTCGACAGGCATGCAAACGAGCCGTATCCATCCTTGAGTGTCAAGTTGCTCTCTTGCATCTATAGCTAGCCAACTCTATTCAGTTTGCCTCTGTCTCTTCCCACGTCTACTTATTATCCCTTCTAATTCCCCTTTCTTCAGTACTACTGCAAAGTAGTATTTTTTATTTTTCCTATTGCGGCTTTTCTTAGAAGCCACTTCACTCTCTTCATTTTTATACCTTTTCTTTTCTTCTTTTTTTTTTCCTTACTTCTGTTGGAGTATATCTTTCTTTTTACTTTCACTCCAACAGAAGTTTTCTCATTTTTGTAACACTATTTTTGTAAAAATAATATTTTTGATTTGTGTTTTTTAACCTTGAAAATCGTAATTATTCGATTTCTTTTCAGTTTTAAATTATTTATAACTCTAAAACGATTAACTTTAGAGAAAAATTACAAGAGAATTTTTTTGTTCCCAATGGTCCAAAGGACGTAAAATAATGTCTACGCAGGCCGAAAAAATTGATTTTTATAATATTTATAATATGTTTAAAAAGTTTTTTTTAATAAATGTAGCAATAACTCCGAAATTATGGCCTTTAGGTATAGGGAATAAAACACGGAAAATAATCAGTATTTCTTAAGGACTTCAAAACGCAAAAAAATATAGAGGGTGTTCCATTTGAAATAACAAAGTTAATTAGATTTTCAGAAAAACGGAAGATCTGACAACAATGTAAGTATTACTACACTCACCGGCACAGAAAACGGGCACCCCAAAAAATGGGTTATTTTTAATGTCTTGTATTTCCTAAACCTGATGTCCGATTTAAGTAATTTTTTTAATAAGTTATAGCCTTATTCTTTATCAATATCGCTGTAATAATATTGTTGCTAGACAGGTACATTGTCATTGTATACAGGGTGTACGAATCAAACTGTGTTTTTTTCTCAAAATTCGGAACACCCTGTGGAATGTTCTAGCTTTTATAAAATACTAAAATTAAAACCCAACTATAGCCACAGATTTTCTTAACATTCTCTTTTTTTAATCATTCGCTTGTGTTGGATAATAAAAAAGTTAGGCACTTTAACAACTACCCCTGTTTTTCGTCAATACAGGGTGTTTTTCAATAAGTACGGCAAGCTTTAAGGGGTAATTCTGCATGATAAAATAATGAAAGTTTGCTTTATAAACTTATGCCCGCAAATACTTCGTTTCCAAGATAGGGGGTGTTGAAATTGTTCTTACAAACTGACGATTTATTTATTGCTCTAAAACGGTTTGTGATATGCAAAAGAAATTTGGTAGATTTTAAGAGCTAGTTATTGCGCATTTTTTGGCATACAATTTACAATTTTATATTCACCATTGGCGTGCATACGGGATATATCTAAAATATTTATACCCGTATGCACGCCAATGGTAAATATAAAATTATTAATCGTATGCCAAAAAATGCGCAATAACTACCTCTTAAAATCTACCAAATTTCATTTGAATATCGCAAACCGTTTTAGAGAAATAAATAAATCGTCAGTTTGTAAGAACAATTTCAACACCCCCTATCTCGGAAACGAAGCATTTGCGGGCATACGTTTATAAAGCAAACTGTCATTATTTTATCATGCAGAATTACCCCTTAAAGTTTGCCGTACTTATTTAAAAACACCCTGTATTAACGAAAAACGGGGGTAGTTGTTAAAGTGCTTAACTTTTTTATTATCCAACGTAAGCAAATGAATCAAAAAACAGAATGTTAAGAAAACCTGAGGCTATAGTTTGGTTATAATTTCAGTATTTTATAAAAGCTACAACATTCCACAGGGTGTTCCAAATTTTGAGAAAAAAACACAGTTTGATTCGTACACCCTGTATACAATGACAATGTACCTTTCTAGCAACAATATTATTACAGCGATATTGATAAAGAATAAGGCTATAACATACTAAAAAAAATTACTTAAATCGGAGATCAGTTTTAGGAAATACAAGACATTAAATATGACCCATTTTTTGGGGTGCCCGTTTTCTCTGCCGGTGAGTGTATAATATAGGCCACATTAGAAAACCCCAACCCACCACAATCCATAAAAATCGTGCAAGCCATTTCGGAGATAATTGAGGGTTTCCATACATAAAACTCACTCTGTATATTATATTATATTATTACACATAATTATATACACATTATTAATACACATTAATTATTAATATTAATAATTGGTTCAATACTTCAATGCAATCAATTTGAACTTTTTATGATAAAATTAGTGAATTAGTCAGTACTTTGATCGTATATTTTGAATCTATAAAAAATACGGCTATATTAGTTGCAATATATTTTCAAATTGATAAGATACAGTGTGTCGCATTTAAGATAAAGACACCCTATGTTTCGGCTACAAAAATATATGCAGATTTGAAATTTTGCAGTCATACAGGGTGATGGTTCACAATTTTTAAAATAGTCAACTGAGCTTTAAATTTTAAACACAGCCTACTGCGAATCCACAAACGGGGTGAATTTTCGATATGCGATTCGATTTGCTTCGCGTTACAGATACCGGTAAGTTATTTGGAAAAGTTGTTCCAAATATTATTATAACCCCACATATCATGATCCACATATTAAATTTTATGACAAAATTCACAATTTTAGTTCTTTTTCAGTTGTTATAGTTAGGATCCTAAATCCTAAAATTGACTGTCCCGAGATGCATCTCGAGACAGACAAAAACGGTTTTTTCGATTTTTTCGGTCTTTCCGCTCAGGTATTAAAAATTCTGCTTCTGCTATTCAAAAGAACGGCAAAAAGTACTCAAAAAATACTACTTAAAAGTTGGCCAAATCATATTATCATAACCTAAAAATTTTTTGAACATTCCAAAAATTTTTCCTGGGCTCATTTTTCATTACAAAAATCTAAAAAAAAAATATGTTGTTTTGTGTTCTAAAGATACAAAGTCTTCAATTTTTTCAGATTTTTTGAAGTAAAATTGCGCTCACAAAAAAATAAAACATAAAAATTTTTCTTTTCTCGATTTAAGACGTTTTAGGACCTCTGGGAAGCTAAAAATTTGCATGAGGGCATAATTTTATATCCTTTATCGAAAACATAAGTAGCGGGGCTGATCGGTGCGGGGGCATTTTTGACCATTTTATCCCGCTATAGCCTTTAACGTCCCATTAGGACAAAATTGGTTGCAGGTCGTAAAATTGCTACTTGGGTATATACTCACTAGTTGTTTAAAGTTAGACTACTTGCCATGTGTCTATTTCTAGGAGTATGGGGTTGCGGTCTCCTGATCTTTCGTTTAAGGTTCGGATGTCTGTTTATAGTCCTAGGTTTTTAGCCGCCTCTATATTCAAATGGGTTGGTAGGGCATTACCTGGATGGACCTAATTGCCATGGTGTCTTCGTTGATAACCAGATAATTATTTGATATTCTTCGGTTTCTGTTTGTACTTCTATCGTTTCACTTAGGGGATCTGGCGTTTAGGTCCCCTATTATTATGGACGGTTCTCCTATGTTCAGTAACGTATCTAGATCGTCATCGTTAAAAGATCTGTTGGCCTTACACATGCCGACATGATCCTTATTTCTCCTTGTTCCATCTGGACTTTTATTGTTTTTTGCTTCCATAGTATTTAGTGCCGGTGTCGGCTGTAATGAATAAGTTATTCCTTTTCTCACTAGGATAGCAGTTCCTCCTATATTTGCTCTGTTGTCGTTCCCTGTAGATGTCGTATGCTGAAAGCTTGAAATCTAATGCAACGACATCCATTTCATATCTGATTATTACTTCGTCCAACACGTTTGCATTTGTTCTTATGCCGTTTAATTTCCAGGAGCCTATCTTCAGGTATCCGCTAGCTTCGTGCCTTAGCTCGTATTACCTATTTTAACATTTTTGATCGCTTCATTTACTGTTTTTATGAACAGAATTTCTAGATTCGTGGCCAGTCCTTTTTTATTGTTGTTCCTTTGAGATTAGTATGGTGAAAGCTGCTTTTGGGTTTTGTGTGGAATTGATGATTTGAGCGTACGATTTCTCATTGTTTCTTTGTTTTTTTAGGCTGTTGTATTTTCTTTTCTGTTGTTAGGTAGGTTAGGCAGGTACCATTATGCCTACATATAACTTGCCGGGGGTTGCTATATTGGGCAGAATATACTTCGGTGCTCTTCTCTGCTTTACGCACCTAGCGTAACTAAACATCCGTGCAAAAATATTACTTTTTAAAAAATAAATTATAATTTTTGATATTGAGAGAATTTTGCTATTTTTTTCTAAAACAATAAAAAATGAAAAAGTGTAGGTACCTATGTACTTCGTAATTTTAGATCCTTTTAAAAAAATCCATGCAAGAACAAATTCCGAGTAGGTATATAGATAAGAAGATAAAATAATTATCCGAGTACTATGTAATACAAAATAACATACACGAGTAGAAAGGGTTAAGTTTATTTGACATTTCGATGTCTACTTCGAAAATCGATTTCGGGAATGGTTATCAAAATACAAAACATAAATAAATTAAACACATTTTAAAAATGAATAACCATTTTCAATTTCGTTGCAAAACGAAAATACAGGAACCATATTCAAGTCCAATCAGAGAGTGCAGAAAGCACCTCTACCGGTTTCGAAACTTTTTAGTCTCTCATCAGGAGGCACATATGCTACTCTCCCTGATCCAACCAAAACAAACCCCAGCGTGCAGTCCCGGATTGCCACGAACGAAATGGCATAGATGCCCTAGCGGCAACTGCTACAACAAGACTAAGTTTTCACTCTAATGGCATATAAAACAACATAATGCTATTCTACACCCCACCAGAATGAAAACAATGGGAACCTTCTCTGGTTACACCTCCGAGGCTTCTACAATATGCAAGCCATACATATGTAGAATCCTCGGAGGTGTAACCAGAGAAGGTTCCCATTGTTTTCATTCTGGTGGGGTGTAGAATAGCATTATGTTGTTTTATATGCCATTAGCATATAAAAGGCTTCTACACTATGCAAGCTATACATATGTAGAAGCCTCGGAGGGGTAACCAGAGAAGGTTCCCATTGTTTTCATTCTGGTGGGGTGTAGAATAGCATTATGTTGTTTTATATGCCATTAGCATATAAAAGGCTTCTACACTATGCAAGCTATACATATGTAGAAGCCTCGGAGGTGTAACCAGAGAAGGTTCCCATTGTTTTCATTCTGGTGGGGTGTAGAATAGCATTATGTGGTTTTATATGCCATTAGCATATAAAAGGCTTCTACACTATGCAAGCTATACATATGTAGAAGCCTCGGAAGGGTAACCAGAGAAGGTTCCCATTGTTTTCATTCTGGTGGGGTGTAGAATAGCATTATGTTGTTTTATATGCCATTAGCATATAAAAGGCTTCTACACTATGCAAGCTATACATATGTAGAAGCCTCGGAGGGGTAACCAGAGAAGGTTCCCATTGTTTTCATTCTGGTGGGGTGTAGAATAGCATTATGTTGTTTTATATGCCATTAGCATATAAAAGGCTTCTACACTATGCAAGCTATACATATGTAGAAGCCTCGGAGGTGTAACCAGAGAAGGTTCCCATTGTTTTCATTCTGGTGGGGTGTAGAATAGCATTATGTTGTTTTATATGCCATTAGCATATAAAAGGCTTCTACACTATGCAAGCTATACATATGTAGAAGCCTCGGAGGGGTAACCAGAGAAGGTTCCCATTGTTTTCATTCTGGTGGGGTGTAGAATAGCATTATGTTGTTTTATATGCCATTAGCATATAAAAGGCTTCTACACTATGCAAGCTATACATATGTAGAAGCCTCGGAGGTGTAACCAGAGAAGGTTCCCATTGTTTTCATTCTGGTGGGGTGTAGAATAGCATTATGTTGTTTTATATGCCATTAGCATATAAAAGGCTTCTACACTATGCAAGCTATACATATGTAGAAGCCTCGGAGGGGTAACCAGAGAAGGTTCCCATTGTTTTCATTCTGGTGGGGTGTAGAATAGCATTATGTTGTTTTATATGCCATTAGCATATAAAAGGCTTCTACACTATGCAAGCTATACATATGTAGAAGCCTCGGAGGTGTAACCAGAGAAGGTTCCCATTGTTTTCATTCTGGTGGGGTGTAGAATAGCATTATGTTGTTTTATATGCCATTAGAGTAAAAACTTAGTCTTGTTGTAGCAGTTGCTGCTAGCGCATCTATTCCATTTCGTTCGTTGCAATCCGGGACTGCACGCTGGGGTTTGTTTTGGTTGGATCAGGGAGAGTAGCATATGTGCCTCCTGATGAGAGACTAAAAAGTTTCGAAACCGGTAGAGGTGCTTGCTGCACTCTCTGATTGGATTGAATATGGTTCGGCTGTATTTTCGTTTTGCAACGAAATTGAAAATGGTTATTCATTTTTGATTTACATTTACTCTGATTGGAGTACGAAGGGAACCATTCTCGTTGGAACTTTACCGCGCTGAGCAGATGGGACGTGAATTGTAAATTGTAGAATTCCCTCATCTTCCTTAGTCTCAGCATCCGTATGGCTTGCATATTGTAGAAGCCTCAGAGGTGTAACCAGAGAAGGTTCCCATTGTTTTCATTCTGGTGGGGTGTAGAATAGCATTATGTTGTTTTATATGCCATTAGAGTGAAAACTTAGTCCTTTTTTAAACACATTTTGTTTTTGTTATTGTGGCTTATTCCCAACAAAAATAGTAAAATTGTATTTAACTTTTTGTTATATTAATATTTAGTAATTATCCCAAATTCTTTTAGTATAAAATACGATTTAATTTTGACTCTTCTGAAAAATATGATTATTTGAGTTGTGATATTTTTTTTGGGAGGTCATTGAAGAAAAATGAGTAATAATAACTATACAAAAATTAAGCTTTGAACAATAATTACAATGGAATCAATGAAGTTTTTGCTTAAAAAAATCAAACAAGATAGAACTTGTTATAATTTGATTAAGATAATATGTCCAATAAACAACATATCAAAAAGGTCTACTCCATAAGTGTTTCATTTTTATTAAACAAATGAACTGCAAAATTAAATGTTTTTTAAAATACCTACAAAAATAAAATTTTTAGAAAAAACCTGGCATGATCATTAAAAAAAGAAAACTTTACACAAAAACCATAAATAAATATTTTTCTAAAACGAAATCTACAGCTTCTATATTTTTTTTAATTATAACGCTCGAGTCATCCCTCTCACAAATATTTGCGCACTGTATGGCAGCGTTCGATTGAGCGCTAGGTTTACTTAATAGAACATAACTTTTAAATAAATTGATCAAATTAAATTTTACAAATTGGAAATGAAAGAAGAACAATAAAGCTATTTTCTGGTTAGATTACAAATAATCTCTCCTTTATCTTTTTAATAAAATTGAAACTGGCTATATACCAATGGATTGGCTGCTGTCAACTTTTGTGTAATGTAGTAACTACTGAACCATTCGCTTGATTAGTCCTGTTTTAAAGACATTTCTACGAATTTTGCACTCTAATGTACCAAAAAGTACTTATAAGAACAACTTCACACTGTTTTTTGGCACACTTTCATATAATCAAATATCCAAATCAAATAACTTTCGCGTTGTCATTGTGATGATAGGTGAGCAAGAAATTAGGTATAACAAATGTTTTGACAGTTTTGTGGTTTGAAAGAAGTTAGAATTTTTAAATATCAAAGTTCTAAAAATTGTAGAATAGAAATGAATTCCAGTGAGGAAGAGTTACAGTTTATTTGTTTGTTTATCTTAGATAAAATATTTTATGAAACTGTGCGTGAAGTACTTTTTGCGAACTTACGCGATGTATAGCACTCGCTGCGCTGTCGCTCGTGCTCTAAACATCGCGTAAGTTCGCAAAAAGCATACTTCACGAACTGTTTCATAAATAACTATATTATTATGATACAGATTTTCATTACAATACAGATTTTTAACCAATAGAATCGCAATATGGCATTCGCGATAAAGGTGGCACACGCGCAGTGACCAATGGCGAGTCAGATACATACGCTTTGACAGTTATGAATATATAAACAAACTGTCAAACTGACAAACTACTTTAATTGGTTTGCGTTACAAAATTAATAGATTTGAATATATTTTTTGTTGTGAATTATCATAGAAGAAATCGTGTATACAACTTGCATTTAATTAGCATTATAAAGCTCGTACTCTATACGAAACTCGCAACTTGGCGGCTCGTTTCGTATCCCTCATACTTGCTTCATAATGATCATCATTAAATGCTCGTTGCATAATATACTATTTATTCCAGAAAGCCACTGCGCATCCGCTAGGAAAAATATTCCGATTCGGATTTTTTGGACAATCTTACTCAAAAACGACCCCTTTTAACAAATTTGCATGTTGCCAGCACCAAAAGTGGGTCAAAAATTTTTTAGACGTTTTTTTTTTCCCAAAATTATTTTTTTTTTGCATCGAGCAAAGTTTTTTTAGGTTTTCTGGATAAGTCCAAACAGAAAAGGTCTGTAGTGACCTTTCTCTAAAGTTGATAGTTTTTGACATATAAGCGATCAAAATATGAAAAATTGCGAAATCGGCTATTTTTAACCCTCAAAAACGTAGTTACTGCACATTTTTTGACATACAATTAAGAATTTAATATTCATCATTGGCGCGCAAACGGGTATTATGACCGATAATATTACCCGTACGCACATCAATTGTGAATATGTTAAAAAATGTGCAATAACTACGTCTTAAAACCCACCAAATTTCATTTGCATACCTTAACTGGTTTTAAAGCAATAAATAAATCGCCAGTTTGTAAAAAAAATTGAACATCCCGTATCTCGGAAACGAAGCGTTTGCGGACATATGATTATAAAGCAAATTGTCATTATTTTCTCATGTAAAATTACCCCTTAAAGTTTGTTGCACTTATTTAGAAAAGACCCTGTACTGATGACGAACATGGCCAGTTGTTAAAGTACCTAACTTTTTTATTATCCAACATAAGCGAATGAATCCAAAGACAAAATGTTAAGAAAACCTGAGGCTATAGTTGGGTTTTAATTTCAGTATTTTATAAATGATAGAATAATCCACAGGGTGATGCGAACTTTGAGAAAAAAGCACAGTTTGATTCGTACACCCGGTACACAATGACAGTTTGACTTTCTAGCAACAATATTATTACAGAGATATTGCCAATGAATAAGGCTATAACGTGGTAAAAAATCGCTTAAATCGGACAACAGGTTTAGGAAATTTGAAACATCAAATATGACCAAATTTTTAGTTGATCGATTTTTTTTGCACCGCAGTGTAGTTGAAATTTTTGTAAAAATTGTTTAAATGTGTTTTAAATATGAATTTTTCAACTAGAGAAATGGTGGATATGACATTTGTTTTGGGCGAAATCCATATAAATTATTAGCAGCTTTTGTGACACGAGTACATAGTGGTAGGGGAGCAAAGTATGCTAAATGTGCAGTCACTCGAGCTCTTTGGGGACCTATTGGGTTGTGAAGAGTAGGTCCTAAAACCAAAAAAAGTTAAGTAAAGTTTTCCATTTTAGTGGGCGCTTGCCATTATTTTAATTTAATTTTCCATTTTCAACAATCGTTTTTTCTGATATAAAGCCATCTATCCATAATTTGAAAAAATGTTTCGAATAAAAGTTACTTATTTTTGCGTAAGGAATACAAATCTGCAATAAAAAATTAGGGCTCCTATTTAAGATTTTAAAGTAACCCCCCACCCCACCTCCGCGGGGGTTCGTGTTTGGTGCCATTCAATAGATTTTGAAAAAATATTGAATAAGTATATTTTACAGTTTTTTGATCTGATGTTCCTTTCGAGAAATATCGCGGGATTCGTATTTAAAATATTAAATTTACCCCCACCCCTCTCCGTGGGAAGTCGTGTTTGGTATCATTCGATAGATTTTTAAAAAATATTGAGCACATATTTTTAGTTTTTCGAACTGTCATTTACTTCGCGAAATATTCGCTTTTTTCTTGTGAAACTTTGGGACTCACCCATTTCCTTACGCCCGGCTCAAATCGTCAGATTTTTGAAATATACACTCTTTTGCATGTACTTAACTTACCTTATCTTAATCTGACAATTTCGAGTATTTTTAAGGATATATTTTTTATTTCGGGTCCCCCTTAACGAACTCCCCTGTGTTAAGAGCCAATATATAGTAGAGGTACATCTGCAGGGTACCAGGTTTCTCCCCATATGATAATCTGACGCGCTCGAGTAACTGCAAAAATCCCCGCTTGGGCTCCCCTACCATAGATACTATTTACTTCATATTATACATACTTTTATAACGTTCATTTGTTTCAAGGCATACATACTGTATACGTTCTGAAGATGTAGGAAAATTAAAAACTTATCTCGTAAATACCATTGAACTAACAATTAATTTGGTACAATAAAGTTACTAGGGTAGAAACATTACTAGGATAGATTTTAAAATTGGTTGTTTATTCATTGTAATAATTAGTTTATGCATATTAATTACATTTATTAGCACGGTAAAATAATTTTTGTAACATAATTTAAACTTATTAAATTCAATTAAGTTGTAATAGCATACGTTTTATTTTAATCTTTAATTGCGTTTTTAATTTCATCTTTGATATTTTAGTGTATGTTTCCAAAACCAATTTATAATTAATTATTTTGTTTGCAAATAAATTTTTTAATAAAATATCCGCAAAAACGTATTATCTGTAGTTCTTTTTTTAAATATCTACAAAATGAAAGGTGCTAGGTACATACAAGATCATACCAAAAGAAAGGTTAAAATATTCACTACAAAATGAAATACGAATATACAGGGAAATACTATTAAAAAAAAATGAGAAAATTTTGTATTTGCAAATAGTGATCACACTGTATATTTTATGGCTATATGTAAAAGATATTAAGTTATTTAATAATGTCACTATACTAGAAAAAGTTTGACATGTCACTTAAATTTTTATTACCTTGGGAGCATAATCCACAGCTCTATAAATATTACCATTTTTCTCAATATAAATGTAAATATTTCGAAAATTATTAATTTTAGACCTATAAGACTTCATACAAAAACTTCATATTTTAAAAAAATGTATATAAAAATGATTTAATATATAGGGTGTTCCATTTAAAAAAACAAAACTTTGGTTCATACCGTCGTTCTGACTCACCCTGTATAATCCACTATAATTTTAAATTGTAGACGTCTTTGATACATATTAGTTTTGTTATAAACATTTTTTGTATATCCCATATTTTAGCCGTAATTAAAGAAAACCAGAGGTTTGGCGCACCCTGTATTTCAAAAACTATCAACTTTACAGAAAAGTCACTGAAGGCCTTTTCTGTTTGGAATGATCCAAAAAACCTAAAAAAAACTTTGTTCCATGCAAAAAAAAATAATTTTTAGGAAAAAAAAACAAAAAAAAAAACGTTTAAACAATTTTTGACCCACTTTTGGTCCTGGCAAAATGCAAAATTTGTTAAGAGGGGTCCATTTTGAGTAAGATTGTACAAAAAATCCGAATCGTAATATTTTTCCTGGCGGATACGCAGTAGCTTTCTGGACTAATTATAATAAAACCTTTTTTCAGATCATAAATGTCATGAACATTTTTTCAATTGTCGAAATGGAAGATGTATAAGCGAAGCATTCCTGTGTGATGGTGAAAATGATTGTAATAACTTTTTGGATGAAAAAGACTGTAAGGGTCAAACGGTGGTAAGTTTACTGTTAATGATATGCCAAATAAATTATAAATATTATAAAATCGGAAAAGAGATCATAAGCGTGCGTATCTAACTTTTAATGTAGTGAAACTAATAGTAGAGGATCCGATATACGGTCGATTTGCACCGATCTGTTTATATACCGGGCCCTGGAATTATTTTAGTATGAAAAACCTATGTTCGGATTCTTTGAGACCTTGAACAATGAAAAACTGAATCTTGCCGGAAGGTGCGATGCTGCCTTGTTACCCCCTCCCTCCCCCCTATGTTACGGGCAGATAAAAAGAGGTTTTTCGCAAAAAAATATTTTTTTGTGTGTTTTTTGGGTCAATCTAAGCAAAAAATGTTCTTACAAGTTTTTTCGTAGTATAGTATTCATAGAATGCATAGATAAACGCGGTTAGACTTTACAAAAATCGAAAAATTGCAATTTTTTAACCCGAATAACTTTTGATTAAAAAATAAAATGGCAATTCTGCTTGCAGCATTTGAAAGTTCAAGTCAAAATTTACCGGTTTTGATTATTTGCATTCCTAAATAGTTATTTATGATATAAATGTTAAAAGTACAATTTTAAAGCACGCATGTGAAAGTTTTAAGGCAAGCAATTCACATGAGTGCCTTAAAAATGTACTTTTTAACACGTATATTATACAACATTTTTTCTACAAACGGTATAAATTTATAAAATACAATATTTTTGTTAATTGCTGAAACCATAAAACCTATGACCCGTAAAAGGTAGAACTGGTTGTCTACACTCGAGGAGAATGTCTAAAAATTCTTAGCGAAAATATACCGTTACATAAACTGGTTTTCTTCTACAAACGTGTTAAAAATGCAATAATACAGTTTAAATTAAATTTTAAAAAATCTTTTAAACCACCTTGTTCAAATTGCGCAAGTTGTACTATTAATATTAATGTTAATAAATGAAATATAAATATTTTGACGTTTCACAATTTGACAATTCACTTTTAACTGGAGTACCTTAAAAATTTTAAAGCACTAGTGCCTTAAAGTAGCATTTTTAACGCACATATGAAGTGCTAAAAATTGCATTTTTAACACGGTTGTAGAAAAAATAATGTTTTTATTGTTAAACAAAGCTATAAACAAACAATGTTTGAGGGTTTTGTCGCATGTCCGCACCGCGCCAAGGGTTAAAACCGAACGGAACCGACTAGGTAGGACTTCCTTGACGCGGTGCGGACATGCGACAAAACGCTCAAATACTGTTTGTTTATAGCTTTGTGAAACAATAAAAAAAAATAATTTTTTCTACAACCGTGTTAAAAATGCAATTTTTAGCACTCCATACGAGCGTTAAAAATGCTAATTTAAGGCACTGGTGCTTTAAAAAAAATTTAAGGCATTTTTTTAGTTTGTATTGACCGTATAGGAAATTTTGATGTAATGTCAAAATAATATAAAAATAGAATGTCAGTCAAGTTCAAGCAAAAGTTTTTGTAGATATTGCCCCGTAATTACGTTTGTAGAAAAAATATTGTATGATATGCGTGTTAAAAAGTACATTTTTAAGGCACTCATGTGAATTGTAGAACTCGCTATCGCTCATTCTTCAAACTTTCACATGCGTGCCTTAAACGTGTACTTTTAACACTTATATCATAAATAACTATTTAGCAGTGAAAATAATCAAAACTGGTATAATTTGACTTGAGTTTTCAAATTCTGCAAGCAGAACTGCTAATTTCTTTCTTAATCAAAGTTATTCGGGTTCAAAAATTTCAATTTTAAAGTTTATAGGGGAGTGCATATAGATTTTCACTTCGGAATAAGTCAAACAAAATAGAACTTTTTGTAATTTCATTAATAGTCTGGGCTGATTACACAGGCCTACAGTGTTTTTGGTGCCAAAGTGTTTAGAGCTGATTTTAGGTATATTTGGGGTGCTGATTCCGAAAATGGCTTTAGTTTTGCCAAATCAGCTCTAGTTTTCAAGATAACGTAGGCCATGCCAGCTCTTATGCAATAAAATACGAATATGCTGATATGCATATACTAAATTGAAATAAAAATTACACAATTAGAAAATACGTATATTTTAAGCCATTTAACTAGATACAATAAAACTCTTTGTACAATGAAACATATATACAATTAGTTTTGAGAAAAAACTAACAAAATAGAAAAAAAACTTGACGTAACGAAAGCTTCGCTTGCGTGATTTCCTGGAATGAACTTTTAAACAGTATCTCTTCAAAAATCTGCCATCATATGGGTGTCACATCTTCCTTGGTAGCGGTCCTCCATGGTTTTTATGTCTTGGTGAAATATCATCTTGTTCCTCACTTGTGTCACTTAAGTTTTCAGGGAAACGGTCTAGGTGGCTGTGAAGATATTGGACTTTGATGCTCATATTACTTCCAAGAGATTGGAAGTTATTCAGCAAACGGTTTACCAGCTTAGCATAGTTTTACTTTTGAGATTTCCCAGAAAATTTTTCATAATGCCCACAAATGAAAGCCAAGCTTTTTTCTCTACCGCATTAATTGACCCCACAAAAGCCAGATCCTTTGTAAGAAGTCAGATCTGTGGTATATCAAAGATTCCAGCTTTGAGTTTTTCCGTACTTATCTGGGGCAGCTTCCTTCCTATGTAGGCAAAGCATTAGAATCAAGTGCCTTAACGAATTGCTTCATTAGGCCTAGCTTAATACGGAGGAGTTTTAAAAGTTTAAAAATACTTTTCAGGCTGTTTTATTTCCTTATAAAATAGTAATGTAACGACATTAAAGTATCATTTCTTGCATAAATAAGGCAGAATACAGTGAGAACAACAAATAGACCGAGGAAGAAGTTTAATTAACAATGTATATTCCTTTGAATAGCATATTCTTCATTATCTCTAATATTAAAACTACTAATTTCGGAATGTGACATATCCATAAAACTAGAGCTGATACAAAAAAACGGAATCCATATTTCCATTTATCTCTACTAATATAGTAAAAATCAGCTTAAAGATTCACAGCACCAAAACAAATTTTTCTTTTCTGTAGGCCTGTGTTATCGGAGAATAGGCTATTTTTGGGAAAAGTTATTATAATTTTATTGCTGGAATCGAATTATAAGATTCTATATATTAATAATATAGGTATGCAAAGTCCTCAGATAGTGTGCTACTCTTTTTTTAAACAAAATGGCGCACGAAAATCGTGTTTTTTTCAATTATTGCTCTATATCTCCGAAGATTTTAACTTTACAACAAAAACACTCAAATAAAAATTCACCACGATTAAATTCTGCATAGACACGTGTTTTTCCCGATCTACTTCGACGAAAATTTTCCTCGGAAAATGCGGATGTTCCCAACAAAATCTTTAATTTTCAAATAAAGTTTTAGATAAGTAATTATCTACCAATAATTAAATAATTTGGTGACTTAAAAGCCTTCTTGGTTTAGATTATAGTTCCAGAAGCTGGTGAAAATTAAACGAATATTTTAGCCACAATTCAATTGTTAATTAATAATTTATGGTCGCAATAATAACCAAAATAATTACGATACACTGATTAAACTTTGAAATCTTATAAATATGAGATGCCTTTTTAACATTTTGCCGACAAAATATAATTTTTTTTATTTTTTTGCATAATCTTTAAATGTTTAAAAAAATAGTTATAAACAAATTAACGTTTCTCAGAAAGTTTGTATTATATTATAATTTTAAAAAATAGCTAAAATGCGCATTTCAAATATCTTGAAAATGAATTGTTTAAAACTTTTTTGCAACCATTTGCAAAAAAGTTATGAAACAGCAAAGCAAACATACGATTACTACGGTGTTTATAATTTTTTTTAATTCTTTCAAAGCGTAGAAGTGAGTTTAAAGTACAAGCTAATTACTTACAAAAAAATATCGATTATAAGTTTAATGGTTATATTTTAATTAAAGATTATAAATATATTTTTTTGTAATTTACACGCGCGAAAGTAGAATAATACAGTACTGTAGCTAAAATTTTCACTCGGAGCGACGACCGGCGGCCCCGCGACGTACAGTTTTAATAAATAATGTATGCTGCGTGTCAGTCGCTTCGAGTGAACATTTTAGCTCCGACTCAGAGTCGGAGCTAAAAATTACAAAAAAACGTATTTTTATTCTTTGATTAAAATATAACCATTGCACTAATTTTTGACATTCTTTGTGAGTAATTAGATTGTACCATAGACTCACTTTTAAGCTTTGAAACAATTAAAACAAATTATAAACAACGGAGAAATCATATATTTACTTAACTGTTTCATAACTTTTTTGCAAATGGTTGGAAAATTTTTTTAAAGCATTTATTTTCAAGACCTATGAAATACGCATTTTAAGTATTTTTAAAATTAGAATATAATAAACAATTTCTGAGAAATGTTAATTTGTTTATATTTTGTCGACAAAATATTAAATAGGCATCACACCTTTATAATCTTTCTAAGTTTGATCAATGTCTCATGATTATTTTGGTTGTTATTGCGACTGTAAATTGTTAATTAACAATTGAATTGTTGCTAAAGTATTCGTTTCATTTTCACCGGCTTCTGAATTTATAATCTATACCAAGAAAGCTTTTATTTCACCAAGCTATATAATTATTGATAAATAATTACTGGCCCAAAAAAATTATTTGAAAATTCGAGATTTTGTTGGGAAAACCCACATTTTCCGAGGAAAATTTTTGTCGGAGCAAATCGGGAAAAACATGCCTCTATGTAGAATTAAATTGGGGTGCATTTTTATTCAAGTGTTTTTGGTGTAAAGTTAAAATCTTCGGAGTTATAGGGCAATAATTGAAAGAAATACGATTTGTCGGCGCCATTTTGTTTATAAAAAAGTAGCACACTATCTGCGGACTTTACATACCTATATTAATAATATATAGGATCTTATAATTCGATTCCAGTAATAAAATTGCTGGTAAATAACCTTTTTTGTACTTTACTAATTAGACAAACGTATTATAACTATTTTTTTTTTCAAAATTTAAAGATTATGCAAAAAACAGAAAAATTTATATTTTGTCGATAAAATATTAAATAAGCATCTCATCTTTATAATCTTTATAAGTTTGATCAATGTCTCATGATTATTTTGGTTATTATTGCGATCATAAATTGTTAATTAACAATTGAATTGTTGCTAAAGTATTCGTTTAATTTTCACCGGCTTCTGGAATTACAATATATACTAAGAAAGCTTTGATGTCGCTAAGTTATTTAATTATTGATTAATAATTACTTACCTAAAACTTTATTTGAAAATTAGAGTTTTTGTTAGGAAAACCCGCGTTTTCCGCGGAAAATTTTCGTCGGAGCAAATCGTGAAAAACATATCTCTATGCAGAATTTAATTGCGGTGAATTTTTATTTGAGTGTTTTTGTTGTAAATTTAAAATCTTCAGAGTTATAGAGCAATAATTGAAAAAAAATACGATTTGTCGGCGCCATTTTGTTTATAAAAAAGTAGCACACTATCTGCGGACTTTGCATATCTATATTATTAATATATAGGATCTTATAATTCGATTCCAGCAATAAAATTGCTGGTAAATAACTTTTCCATGAATTTTGCTAATTAGCCCAGAGTATAAGAAATGTTTAATAAACAACATATCAAAAAGTTCTACTCGAGAAGTTGTGTTGGGTGCTTCATTTTTTATTAAGCAAATGAACTACTAGATTAGATATTTTTTAAATAACTCCGAAAATATAAATTTTAGAAAAAACTGAATTGACCTTTGAAAAATTCAGAAAATTTTACAAAAAAACTCTTATAAGAATTTTCTAAAATTAAATCTGTATCTTCTATGTTTTATTTATAACGCTAAAGTCACCCTTCTCACAAACATTGGCGCACTGAAAACTAGGATACGGCGAAGTGCACGGTTGAGTTATTTTAATGTAATTCTTTAACTAATGGATCAAATGAAATTTTACAAATTGAACATGAAAGAAGAAAAGTTAAGCTATCTATTGGTTATAATAAAAATAAATAAAATATATGAACATAAGTACGGTGGGGGCGGAAAATGAGCCTTACATGAATTTTGTTTGAAAATGATTTAAAAATGTGTAACTAATACAATTTTTCTTATAAAACCCTCAATTTTGCACAACTGACCTTTCAAGCATCTCACTAAATGATGTTTTGTTAAAAAAAAATCTCAAAAATTTAATTCAAATGATATGACGTCTCAAAAAATGTAATTTTTGAAATCTTCGTAGTTTTATAAAATTACCACCATTTTAAGACGGTATTACTCAAGTTTGAACAGATCTATTACTGTTTTATAAGTGCTTTTTTATTTAAAGCTTAGGATGTAATATTTAAAATGAACTGAATTATTTTACTTTATAAATGAAATAGACTATTTCTTTTTGAGAAAATTAAGAAAGATAACAAAAATGTAATACAAAAACCGAAAATTACCAGTTAAAAAAATGTTTATACAAAGTGATCAAAACTTTTTTCTGTAAAACTTACCTAAAATACATTTAATAATAAGCTTCAACAATAATAAATGTTCAGCAAAACATTTTTTTTCAGGTGTTATACAGTATGTCTGCGTAACGTGGAACCCATTGATAACTTTTTTATTATCAGTTTTACGAAAAAACTTATTCTTTATAAAATACTCTGCATCATATATAATCTAAGGTGCAATCATCAAATATCAAATTTAATTAATTTTATACGCGGTATGTCAAAAAATATGAATTTCACTCAAGAGTAAAGTACCTCTATAATTCACAATATCGAATTTTTATTAAGAAAAATTGTTTGGAAGTGAAAAATTTGTTTTAGTGTTCAATTACATCCTTCTAATTAAAATATTGTGAATAATAAATGCACTTAACTCTTAAGACAAATTCACATTTTTTACATACCTCGTATAAAATTAAAAAAGTTTGATATCTGATGGTTGTATCTTACATTTTAGACCCGGGAGAACATTTTATGAAGAATAACTTTTTTCGTAAAAGTGACAATAAAATAGTTATCATAATTGAAATAAAATGATGATAAGTATCCGTAATTTGAAAAAAAATTGAAAATTTTTTTTCGATTAGAATGATGTAATTGTATGTTTAAACATAGTTTTTAATTTCAAACAACTTTTCATAAGAGCATTTTTTGATAGTCTGGAATGTAAAGGAACATAACTCTTTAACGAAATTCATATTTTTGACATAACTCGTATAAAATTTATAAAATTTGATATCTGATGGTTGAGTTTTAGATTTTTGTTTGTCCAGAGCATTTTATGAAGAATAATTTTTATTCGTAAAATTGATGATAAAAAAGTTTTCCATGTGGTTCCTAGCTATGCAGACATACTGTATAAGAGCTTCTGTATAAGAATTTTCAAATTGCAATGCCATATTCATATTCAGCATAATCAAAAACAAAATAGAAACATATTTGATCAAAGTAAAATGATGAATTTGACGATATTTTTAAAATTATTTATACAAAAAATTGTTATTGTTTAAACAATTAATAAACAATTAGCGACCAAATCTGCGAGTAGAACTTTTTACTTAAACATGTATATAAACTAACAAAAAAAGTTTTAGAAAAATATAAGCTTGTTTGAATTTTTCCGAAACAATGCATACTTTCGTTCTAATTGCACTCCCCTATTAACCGCGTATATTTTGAAAACTATGCATTTTACGCAAAAAACTTGCAAGAACATTTTTTGCTTAGAATGACCCAAAAAATACAAAAATGTTTTGTTTTGCGAAAAATCGCTTTTTATCTGCCCTTATCATAGGGAGGGGTAACAAGGCACCATCACACCTTCCGGCAAGATTCAGTTTTTCATTGTTCAAGGTCTCAGGTAAAATAATCCGAACATAGTTGCCTGTCCTCAGGTTTTGCATACTCAAATAAATACTTCCAGGGCCTGCACTATTAGTGGATAAAAATTGTTGGATACTATGTAATTTAGTATGTTAACAATAATTATAAAAAGAAGGGTTGCCCGATGAAATTTTGTTCTGACTACAATTATTAATCAATAATTAAAAAATGACTTTGTTTGTAAATTAGAAAGAAAATTCGACTCGGGTAGGTATAATTTCAGATTTTTTGGGTCATTCTAGACAAAAAAGGTCTTTTGTAATTTTTCTCTTAAGTTCAACCAATAAGAATTTTTGCTACGTTTTATTCTAAAATAATATATATTTTTTGTTAATGAAGAGACTTCCTTGTGAGACGAGGGGCGATTAACAAAAATAATTCCAAAATATGGTCTCAACTTGAATTAAGTACTTCGTTATTTCAAAGATGATATTTTTTACTTATGTTTTTGAGCCTTGAAAATCGTCATTTTTCGCTCTTTTTTCAGTTTTAAATTGTTTATAACTCGAAAATGATCAACTTAAGAGAAAAATTACAAAAGATCTTTTTTGTTTAGAATGATCCAGAGAATCTAAAATAATATCCGCTGGGGCCGAACTTTTCTTAATTAAAAAAGAATGTCATTTTTTAATTAATAATTAATTAAACAAAATGAGTTTCGATCAAATATGATCTATGATTTAATGATTTAATCAAAACGAAACCGTAGATTTTCTTATTTTATTTAATAATTAATTATTATAGTCAGAACAAAATTAGATCGGGCACCCCTTTTTTTTATAATATTTATCCAATAATTTTATCCATTAAACAGATCGGTGCAGATCGACCTTAAATCGTATCTTAGACTATAAGATTTACTTGCTGTTTGGTGGAATACCAGCTTTCTTTTCTCCAATGTTTTTAATTCTATTCTCCTTAACCTCGACTCGGAAAAAGTATTTAAGACAGCGCTAGTGGAAAGCACAGAGGGCCAGTGGCGTAGCGATAAATCCAGGGGCCCTGGGGCAAGTCCACTCACGGGGCCCCTACTACAAAAAAATTTCAGCTTTCTTTTGGGTGAATACAAATTTTTTAATTGATTTTATTTTTTTTTATTTTAAAATATCTAACTATTTTGCAGTTCTAGCTCTTTAATCTACTTTTAAATAAGCTAATCATGCTTAGCCTCAAAATGATTTTTTTTATATAAACTTAACTTGAACTCTGCACTTAAAATATATTTTTTAGGTGTAATATTTTTTTTACATTTTTTATTAAATCATTAGGAAATATAGATTAAAACTAAAACACCAGTTTAAAATATCATATCATTTAATAATTTGTTAAATATGTACAATGTTGACATGTCAGGTTGTATTTATTTAAAAAAGTCTTTCTAACTTTTGCTGAAGCAAAATCATCTGTAACACTATCAATGACAATTTGTTTGGCACGATCATTTTCAATTGAAAGTATCGCCAGATTTGCGAGTCTTTCCTGGCCCATAGTACTTCTCAAATAGTTCTTAATTATCTTCAACTTTGAGAATGAGCGCTCCGCTTTAGCGACGGTGACCGGGACTGTCAAGTACATGACGCACGCTGTACACACATCAGGATAAGTTGAAGACAAAGAGCTATGGTCAATGAGCAATAAATCTGCAAGCTCTTTGACAGTGGACATGGTTTTAAGCTCTGTTTTAAAAGTTTCTTTTACGGAGCAAATTTGTGATGGGAATGAAGGAGAGATGTCATTAGGAAACCTTTTTACAAATTCAACAGCACAGTTATGAATTTCACTTTCACTTTCTTTTGACAAGAATTCAGGAAAAGTTACTTTATAAGTATCTAAAACAGATTTCATTCCTAGAAAACGTGCTTGTATTTGGCTGCACAATATGTCAATCATAGGGAGAAACACTGTTACTTTAAAACATGATTCCGGTTCCGGCAACCTCTCGTCCTCACACAGTTCGTCAAAATGTTTTTTTGACTTGATCTGTCTTTTCTGACTTTTAAATAGGCCGCACGTACACGCACCATACTTTTGTAACCAAATAAACGCTAAAACACGCACACACATACTACAGCAGAGACAGGAGTGTTGACGAACTGATTACTGACTACGTACTGAGAACAATAGACACAAGGTCATTCGCTCTTCGCCGCTAGGGCTGCGATCCCCTCCCCACCCACTACCTGCCAGGCAGCCACTCGCCACAAATTAAAAATCCTTCAAGTTCTTATAAACAAAAAATAGTTTACAATTTCGCCGGTAAAGCTTTTTTTCGACACAATCGACGATTAAAAATAAGATTTTTGCCGTTTTGTGCCATGTTTTTACGTTCTGAGCAGGCAAACAGTCACACTAATTGCGTACTTAATTACGTATTTGCGACGAAGTTGATGGGATCCTTGAAGGGCAATGGAAAAATCTCAGAAAATTTAGTAAGTAATACCAGGAAAATAGTAATAGATATTTTGTTTAAAAGAACATTCTGAACACGTACGTATATTTAGTTTTTCAAAATTCGAGAAGTACATGAACTAGACAATGACCCTCCTTTTTTCCCAGGAGTCTCGCGGGGGCCCTTACCTCGGGGGGCCCCGGGGCACTGCCCCGGTGGCCCCGGTGGATTCCTACGCCACTGCAGAGGGCATAAAGGTAAAAGAAGAAATATTTAATAACATAAGGCATGCTGGCGACACTGTGATTGGATGCTAGTAAGCAAGACCCAACAACACTCAAGACAATTCATATTAGACAATCAAAGAAGAGTTATTTAAAAAAAAATCGATGTCTTCGACGGTGTTATAGGTATCGAACCTGGACTCCATATTTTGCGCGGTCGGCCGATTGTTCTTCTACCGATTGGTGATTTATCTCTTACTATTTTGACCACACGTGTCTCCCCCATTCTGGTTATATGGTTATTCGATTCTTTTTTTCTATTTAGTGCCCATTCCTTTATTCACTTTACGTTACATTGTCTTCTAATGCCTTCACCCCTCTTTCGATCTCTCAGCGTATTTTCTGTAATTCTTCTCAGTACTCTCATCGCTACTGTTTCCAGTTGTCTTTGTGTTGTGGCTGTATCGGGTCTTGTTTCTGATGCATATGTCATTATTGGTCTTACACTGGCTTTATAAAGGGCCTAGCCGGTTAAGATGATGAAAACTGCCCCCAACTCGATTTGAATTCCATATAGGTCACCTTTTAGCATATAAAGTGAAACTCACTTTCTGAAATTTTTAGCCCCCTAGGTGGTCATGTGACCCACCTAGAGCCTAATTAGGGTTTTTATGTTTTTATCTTTTATCTCAGCCGCATGGAGAACTAGCGAAAAAATTTAAATAAAAAAGTTCTAAGACTTAAAAAGTTCTGTCCGAAAAAATTCATTTTTTTAATTTTTGGCGGGAAATTTAAATTTTAGAACGATTTCGAAATTTTAAATGAATATAAAAAAATAACTAAGATATTCGGTTTCACGAAAAAAATATATAACGTGTATTTTTCCATAATGTTTATCCCTAAATTTTTTCAAATTTTTAAAATTGGTGAAACCCACCTTTAAAAATAAAAAACCGCATTATTCGGTTTTTTTTTCGTTTTTTGATATAATTTTATACATATTTTTCAAAAAAGGTAACACCGTCACTAGAATAGGTAAAAAACTGAAAAATAAATGAGGTTTGCTTAATAAAAATTTTTTGTAATATTCTTTTTCTCATGATCATCTTTCAGTGCGTCACAGTTTTTCGATTTCTTTCTAACGCATTAAATTGTATATGACAGAAAAAAGGCACGTCGATGATTACTTTGGTAATTATTCTAGTTCGGTGATTATTCTAGTTGTCGATAGATGGCGCCATAATAAAAAAAATATTTTTTTTTAATTAGATAATAATATTACAAATATAATCTGTATAATTTATAAGACTATACAAATCAAAGAAAATACCATTTTATAAATGCAAGAAACACATTTGATTTGTGTTTATTCCAAATTGAAAATAAAATGTGACAACTGTCAGATTTAACTAAAATGTCATGTTAGAATAAATGTCATAAATGTGTATTATCACGGACTTACCCTTTTTCCTATCATTTGTTACGCACTGAAAATGCCCATGAAAAGGACAATACCATCCATTTTCAAGATACAGGGCGTTGAAGAAAACAAAATTTTACACATTTTTTACGATTTTGACGAAACTACTGACAACATTGTAATACAATTTGGCGAGTTTTAAGAGGTAGTTGTTGTGCATTTTTTGACATACAATTAAGAATTTTACATTTATCATTGGCTCGCATGGGGGTAATGGTCTGAACTTTTTAAAGAAAAAAGATAGTACGCCACTGACATATTTCAAATTAACAATCTTTTTTCAATTCCTCGTTCAATTTGTGACAGAAAATCTATCATCCTATTTTTTCGTATGACGCGCTATTTTTATTCAAAAAATAAAACATCTTAACCCTTACAAAGTATTCGAACTTCTAGTAGTTTCTACATCTACATAAACTCGTACATCCATTATAAAAACTAATTCGAATACTTTGGAAGCGTTATAGTATAGTATAGTTGATCCAAAAGATGGCATAACCCAGACATCCAAAGTGAAAGTTATCCTTCAACACCAAATTGTTCTATATGGTCCACACAATGTCCAGAAAAAAGTCACACCATTTTGAGCGTCGGGTTTGGGGGGAGAGGGGGGAGAAATCGGTAAATTCATAGTTTTTTAAGTTTTTCGCCAATATTTCTAAAACTATGCAGTTTAGCATGAACATAATGAACAACCTTCTATACAAAATTGTTTTACATTAAATTTGAAATAAAAAAGGCTCCATGCATAATCTTTCTAAAATGAATGGTTCCAAAGTTACGGAGGTAGTATAGTATAACTGGTCCAAAAAAGGCCTAACCCAAACATCCAAAGCAAAAGTTTTCCTACAACATCAAAATGTTCTATATGGTCCACATATTGTTCAGTAAAAAGTTACACCATTTTGAGCGTCCGGTTTGGGAGGGAGATGGGAGAGAAGCCGGTAAATTAGTAGTTTTTTAAGTTTTTCGTCAATATTTCTAAAACTATGCTTTAGCGTAAACAATGTTATATACAAAAATGTTCTACATGAAATTTAAAACAAAAAATGTTCTATATATAATTGTTATAAAATCAACGGTTCCAGAGTTACGGAGGGTGAAAATTCGAGGTTTTCGATACTTTTTATATTTTTTGGGCAATATTTATGATACAAATATACCAAAAACCCAGACATCCAAAGTGAAAGTTATCCTCCAACACAAAATTGTTCTATATGGTCCACATAATGTTCAGAAAAAAGTCACACCATTTTGAGCGTCGGGTTTGGGGGGGGGGAAGAGGGGGGGAGAAATCGGTAGATATAAAAAGTATCGAAAACCTCCACTTTTCACCCTCCGTAACTCTGGAACCGTTGATTTTATAACAATTATTTATTGAACGTTTTTTTTTAAATATTATGTAGAACATTTTTCTATAGAACATTCCTTAAGCTAAAGCATAGTTTTAGAAATATTGACGAAAAACTTAAAAAAACTATTAATTTACCGACTTCTCCCCCATCTCCCCCCAAACCGGACGCTCAAAATGGTTTAACTTTTTACTGAACAATATGTGGAGCATATAGAACAATTTGGTGTTGAAGGAAAACTTTTACTTTGGATGTCTGGGTTAGGCCTTTTTTTGGACCAATTATACTATACTACCTCCGTAACTTTGGAACCGTTCATTTTAGAACGGTTATGCATAGGGCTTTTTTTTTCAAATTTAATGTAAAACAATTTTGTGTAGAAGGTTGTTCATGCTTAACCGCTTAGTTTTAGAAATATTGACGAAAAACCTAAAAAACTACGATTTTGCAGATTTCTCCCCCCTCTCCCTCCCAAACCCGACGCTCAAAATGGTGTGACTTTTTCTGAACATTATGTGGACCATATAGAACAATTTGGTGTTGGAGGATAACTTTAACTTTGGATGTCTGGGTTTGGGTCTAACTATACCATACTATTAAGATATTTTATTTTTTGCAGAAAAACGGCGCGTTGTATGAAAAAATGAAAAGATAGTTTTTTTATCGTAAACTGAACGAGGAATTCAAAAATGATTGTTAATTTGAAATATGTCAGTGGCGTACTATCTTTTTTCCTTTGAAAATTTCAGACCATTACCCCTATTCGCGCCAATGATGAATATCAATTCTTTAATTATATGTCAAAACATGCACAATATCTAGCTCTTAAAACCCGCCCAGTTTTATTATAATGTTGCCAGCAGTTTCGGCAAAATCGTAAAAAATGTGTAAAATTTTGATTTCTTCAACGCCCTGTATCTTGAAAATGGATGGCGTTACAAAAAATTTTTATTAAGCAAACCCCAATTATTTTTCAGATTTTTACCTATTCTAGTGACGGTGTTACCGGTTTTAAAAAATATGTATAAAATTGTATCAAAAAACGAAAAAAAAAACCAAAAAAATGCGTGTTTTTGTATTTTTAAAGGTGCGTCTTACCAATTTTAAAAATTTGAAAAAATTCAGGGTGAAACATTATGCAAAAATACACGTTATATATTTATTTCGTGAAAACGAACCTATTTCCTGCCAAAAATGAAAAAAAAAAATTTGGACAGAACTTTTTAAAGCTTAAAACTTTTTTATCTAAAGTTTTTCGCTAGTTCTCGATGCGGCTGAGAGAAGAAATAAAAACCTAAAAACCCTAATTAGGCTCTAGGTGGGTCACATGACCACCTAGGGGGCTAAAAATTTCAGGAAATAAGTTTCACTATATATGCTAAACGGTGACCTATATGGAATTCGAATCGAGTTGGGGACAGTTTTCATCATCTTACCCGGCTAGGCCCTTTCTTGACTTCATCTCAGTGTAAAGTCTTATGAAAAGTAATGTCATATTATGAAGTCATGCGTAAATATCATAGGCTCTAAAGCTGGCCCCTCACGGTACTGCGGTGTCGTTCGACAATATCGTCGATGATATTAATTCTGCAGTACTCCAGCAGACAGGGCAGTCTCACTGTGGTCAAATTGTATGATTTTGTTGGATGTACGGTCACACACGATCAAAATTTTTGTCAGTTAGTCGAATTCGACAAAGTTGAAAGACGCCGCAGTACCGCGAGTGGCCGGCTTAAAATTAATTCCGAATCAAAAGAGTGAGTGTCAATCTTTTGCATATACATATAACTTTTCATTTTAGCTAACTCTCGAAACTGATGGCCATTGCGAAGATGGTCATTGGAAGTGTGCCGATAAATTGTGTATTCCACTTGACATGGTATGTAATGGCGCACCTGAATGTTTGGATGGATCAGATGAAACTATTGGATGCAGTAACAAGATCGTTTGTGATGGATTTAAATGTAAAAATGGCCATTGCATACCAACTGAATGGGCTTGCGACGGTCTTGATGATTGTGGTGATAAAACTGATGAACAAGATTGCGGTAAGTAGACTAATAGAATAGATAGATATATAGAACATTGACATTTATGAAATTTTGGCATTATTGGCATTTAAAATTATAGGTTAATTAAGTTCTGTTCTTCTTCTTCTTCTTCTTCTTTTTTGTTATTGGTCTCGCTGCAAGGCGATTACCAGCACGATTTATAGGCGATCTTGATGTAGTTTGGCTCTAAGCCATATCAAAATCGCTGACTATGTTCTTGTAAAAAGCTTTTGATGAGGTGTGAGGTGTAATAAAATAAATGAGATTAATTGGGTCAGGTTAAGTATGATTAAAACATAAATTAAATGACAAATATCAACATAAAACACGAATACATATAAACAGTTGAGCTTTGCAATTTGTAAGCTTATTTTGTTAATTGCAAGAAAACGCATAATTACATACATTGACTGATTCTTCCGTTAAGGAACTTAGAATATTGTATACAGAGAGCGGTATTTTGAAGTTCATGGAAATGAATTTTGTGTATATGTATATGAAAATTAGGAAACACATTAATCGGGCATTCAAAAAAGATGTGGTTCAGATCCTTGAGATGACCGCATTCACAAAAAGGATTATCTTTAATATTCATTTTATACAGATGTTGTTTTGTTAAACAATGGCCTGTGCGCATTCTAATGATGGTGCTAGTGTGTCTTCTATTTGTATATGGAAAATTTGAATACCAAGGTTTGGTGGGAAAGAAGTCTTGAATTGTTTTGTATTACGAAGTCTTCTGGACTAAAATTTTCCATTTTTCTTGGTTCTCTTTGGTAATTTTTCCTCTGATGACTGATAGGGCATCCTAGGAATCCAGTTGTACTTCCATTGATACATTCAGGTCTCTTCCTATTTTGGCCAGTAGGTATATCAGCCTTGGTCTTACCAAATATATTAGAGTGTCCAGTTATCCAGGAAAGGAGAATTTTGGTGCAATTCTCATTGGCTGAAGATATAAGTTTCTTTGTTTTTAGGGCCCATACATCTGCTGAAGCTGATATGTTACATGTTTTAATATTGGTTAATTAAGTTATATCGGCGATTTGTTGTGTTTTCTCCGTTATTCACTTAATTTTTAGTCTGTATTTAAATAAAAACAGTTGTTTTTAGAACTTTTTAGCGACGTATTGGTATAATATAATGTTTATGCATTACCGTCGAAAGCTGACATGCTCATGACAAAAAAGAAGATGAATCTGGTGATTTTTCTATTGACATTATTGGGGGTGCATTTGTCTTTTGAGTTTACTGCTCCTATTTAAAAAACGAGGTTTAGAAGGATAGGAAATGAAGCGGAAATAATATTAGCTATCAAAAGAAAAAATCTTGAGTACTTAGGACATGTAATGAGAGGGCAACAATACTCACTATTACAACTTATTATAAAATGCAAAATTCGAGCAAAGCGAAACATGGGAAGACAAAGAATATCCTGGCTTAACAGCGTAAATTCAAAATTTCTGGCCAATGCTTCTTAAATGCCGTAATTTTTTTCGAATATGAGAAAATTAACAAGCATTTTTGAAAAATTTAAACGCATAATGAAAGATTACATTATTACCGATGGCCGAAAGTCTATAGTCCTGAAAACGACTATAACGTTTTGTTTATTCTAGGGGATTTTCTGCTCTCGGTAATAATATAACGTTTCATTCTGCTTTAAATTTTTTAAAAATATTTATTAGTTTTCTGAGGATTCGAAAAAAATGATGGCATTTAAAAATCATTGATACGAAATTTTGCGCCTACGCTTTTAAGAAATTAAGGGAATGGTTTCAATGCAGTAGTGCAGAAGTATTTAGAGCGGCGGTCAACAGAGTTCGCATAGCCATGATGATTTTCAACCTTCCATAGAAGATAGAACTTGAAGAAGAAGAATGTCCAAAAATAAATGCAATGGGGCACGATAAACAGAATTTTATTACTTATTCACCAATATTGATTTGCCTTTCGTGTCTGTATTTTCTCTAAAGCTAAGATTACCTTATCTACACAGAAAATATTACTGCTTTTAGAATTCTCGTGGTTTTGTACTTCTTAGGTAATATTAGTATTTCAAATATACCTAATTATATATTATTAGGTCGTTTATAACGCTATCTGAATAAACTGAAAAATAAGACGTCTCTTGATTTCGTTTTACAGCGAATTATTTTCAAATATATAATTGTTTGTAGTTATTTTCTATTATTATCAGAAAATACTCTTTATAGTAGGGGAGGAAAGTAGGCTAAATTTGCAGTTACTCGAGCGTTATGGGGACCTATTGGATCATGAAGATTAGGTCCTAAAACCAAAAAAAGTTAAGTAAAGTTTTCCATAAAGCGGGGAATTTGTATTTTTTAAATTAATTTTCCATTTTCAACAATCGTTCTTTCCGATTATAGCGCCATCTATCCATAATTCGAAAAATGTCTCCAATAAAAGTCCAAATCTGCAAGAAAAAATGGGGGCTCCCCTTTAAGATTTTAAGGTAGCCCCCACCTCACCTTTGTGGGGGTCATGTTTGATGACATTCGATAGATTTTTCAAAAATGTTGAATACGTCTATTTTTCAGTTTTTCGATCTGATGTTTATTTCGCGATATATAGGGGGGATCGTATTTAAAATTTAAAATTTACCCCCCACCCCTCTCCTTGGGGGGTCGTGTTTGATATCATTTGATAGATTTTGAAAAAATATTGAATACGTATTTTTTAGTTATAATCTCTGACGTTCATTTTGCGAAGTATTCGCTTTTTTTGTGAAACTTTGTGACTCGCCCATTTTCTTACGCCCCGCTCAAATCGTCAAGTGTTTTAAATATCGTCTATTTTTCAGTTTTTCGATCTGATGTTCATTTCGAGATATATAGGGTATTTATCGTATTTAAAATTTAAAATTTACCCCCCACCCCTCTCTGTGGGGGTCGTGTTTCATATCATTTGATAGATTTTAAAGAAAAATTGAACACGTATTTTTTAGTTAATCTCTCTGACGTTTTTTTGTGAAACTTTGTGACGCGCCCATTTCCTTACGCACCGCTCAAATCGTCAGATTTTTTTAAATATACACTGTTTTGCATGTACTTAACTTACCTTATCTTAATCTGACGATTTCCAGTTTTCTAAGGATAGATTTTTTTTTTCGAACCTCCTTAACGAACTCTCCTGTATTAAGAGCCATTATATGGTAGAGGTTATAGGGTACAAGGTTTCTCTCCATGTTATAATGTGACGCGCTCGAGTAACTGCAAAACTCCCTGCTTGGGTTCCCCTACCTTTATAATTATTTATTAGTGTACAGCTGATCCCAAACCCTTTTTCAGTGCGTCATTAATTTTGACGTCATATAAGATTTTAAGAATGTCACGAATTACTTCATGAAAATTTAGTCAAATCTGAAAGTTGTTAGAATATTTATATTATTTATATAAATATCAATATTTACATAAATATCAATATTTACATAAATATCAATATTTATATAAATATTTGCCAGAATATTACTATTTAAATTATTTTAAGTAATTAATAAATATAGAATACAATTTCACTATACAATGTCCAAATATACCAATGCCATAAAATATTTACATTTACGTCGTTGATAAATTTCTAATCTAGAATTACAATTGTCATTTTAGACCGGGCATTTAGCACTAAAAACACCCGAATAAATAAATTTTTAAATACAGCACCTAGAGACTTGCAATTTTTTGCATTATTTTCAGGATGACATCAGGAAAAAAGTCTGCTACTCGAAAATGGGTGGAGATGCATAATTGCACTGTAAAGTGCATAAAATGCATCCACAATTGCATAAATATAAAAATAAAGTCAAAATCAGTATACTAAGGAACAAAATTTATTATTTGAGGGGTTTTTGGGGTCACTGAATACGATTACGCCATCAGAACTGATACCCGGATCATCTGGTGCCCAAGGTCATGGAAAGAAATAGTGCCTAGTGCAGGTCATCTTCTGTAGTTCCGAGGATTTTTGGCATTCATTGATGCAAACGGATTACTTACTAATCGGATTTTGGCGTTGTTTAAAACGATTGCGTCATTAGAACAGACACCAGAGCACCTGGTACCTAGGGCACGTCATCTTCTGGAGTTTCGAGCGTTTTCGGTACTAAATTGATGAAAACTGATTACTCGTGGGTTTCTCAGGTACCTAAACACGAAAACGCCATTAGAACAGACACTGAAGCACCTGGTGCCTAAAGCACGTTATCTTTTGGAGTATCGAGAATTTTCGGTACTAAATTGATGAAAAGTGGATTACTTTTTGGTTTTGGGGTTGTTGAACACGAATATGGCTTACATGAGGAATTCTGGAGTATCTAGTGATTACGGTAATCACTAATAATGTCAACGCATAATAAAACTCATGTAAAAAAATTAAATAGATCAACATAGTAGAGTTCGTATTCCGTAAACCCAAAAACCCATGAGCAATTCGTTTACATCAATTTAGTACCAAAATTTTTCTACACTCCATAAGGTGATATACCTTAGGCACCAGGTGCTCCGCTGTTTGTTCTGACGGCGTATTTTTCTTCAGCAATCCCAAAAACCCATGAGTAATCCGTTTGAATCTATTTAATGCCGAAAACTCCCGAAACTCCAGAGGATAACGTGCCTTAGGTCCAGATACTCCGGTGTCTCTTTTGATGGCGTATTTGTGTTTAGCAACCCTTAAAACCTCTGGGTAATCTGTTTGTATCAATTGAGTACCTAAAACTTTCGAAACTCCAGAAGAAGTCTTCCGGTGTTTGTTCTGATGGGGTATTCGTGTTCAACATCCCCAAAAACCTATAAGTAATATGTTTGCATCAATATAGTACCGAAAATCTCGCCTAGTGGATGACACCCCTTGCAGCAACCCTGAGCACCAGGTTCTATGATGGTCTGTTTTGATGGCATGTTAGTGTTTACCGACCTCAAAAATCCCCCGAGTAATTTATTTTCATAAATTTAATACCGAAATTCCTTAAAATTTTAGAAGATGACGTCCCTTGTAGTCACCTTGGGCACCATTTGCGCAGGAGTTGTTTGTGATGGCATATTCGTGTTTATCGACCTCAAAAACCCTCCAGTAATCCATTTGCATCAATTAAATGCCGAAAGCCCTCGAAACCCCAGACGATGACGTGCCCTAGTAGCGACAATGGGTACCAGGTATTTCTAAGTTCAATTATGACGGCATATTCGTGTTTAGCGACCCCAAAAACCCGTAAGTAATCCGTTTGCATCAATTTAATACCGAAATCCCTCAAAATTCCAGAGGATGACGTCCCTTGCTGTGACCTTGGGCACTAGGTAATCCGGTGGTCTATTCCGATGGCATATTCGTGTTTAACGACCTCAAAAAACCCCGAGTAATCCGTTTGCACGAATTAAGTACCGAAAGCCCCGAAAGTCCAGAAGATGACGTCCCTTGCAGTGACCTTGGGCACCAGTTGATCCAGAGGTCTGTTCTGGTGGCATATTCGTGTTTAACCACCTCAAAAACTCCCCTAATAGTCCAGTTGCATCAATTTAGTGCCGAAATCCCTCGAAACTCCAGAAGATGACGTGCCTTAGTAGCGACCTTGGGCAACAGTTACTCTGGAGGTCAATTCTGATGGCATATTAGTACTTAGTGACCCCTTAAATGCGTGAGTAGTCCGTTTGCATGGATTTAATTCCGAAAACCATCGAAACTCCACAAGACAACGTCTCTTGCACTGACCCTGGGCACCAGGTGATCCGGGTGTCAGTTCTGATTGCGTAATCGTATTCAGTGACCCCAAAAGCTCCCCAAATAATAAATTTTGTTCCTTAGTATACTGATTTTGACTTTATTTTTATATTTATGCAATTTTGGATGCATTTTATGCACTTTACAGTGCAATTATGCATTTCCACCCATTTTTGAATAGTAGACTTTTTTCCTGACGTCATCCTGAACATAATGCAAAAAACTGTAAGTCTCTATGTGCTGTATTTAAAAATTTATTTATTTTGTGCTAAATGCCCTCGTCTATTTTATCCGTTAACATTCTGAAACTACTGTCACGATATATTACTTTTGTTTCAAATTATCTTTATTCGCATCATGGATTGGTTATGTTATTTAGAGTATTGTAATAATTGTCAACCAGTTATACATCTATAAGTATAAGTCGCTTTAATATGGAAATAATCTTCAACGAATACATAATTTTGGAAGTTCTATGTATAATAATCACGAAGGTACGTTTTTTTTTCTCTCACTGCCAACTTTAATGCGTTAGAGCGAATTCGACAAACTATGAAGCACTGAAAAAAGAGTTTGGGATCAACTGTATAACTGCAATTAAAGAAAACATTTTATACAAATCAATTGATTATTAAATAAGTAAAACTTATGATCGTCATTCTTCTCATTAATTTTCAGCAAACCACGTACCACTTGATCAATGCACTTTGGATAAAAGAAAATTCTTGTGTAGTAACAATAAAACTTGCATAGATCTTCACTCGGTCTGTGATAATAAGTTAGATTGTCCCGATTATTCTGATGAAGGAAAACAGTGCAATTCGTCTGCAATATCATGTAACAATAACAAATGTTCTCATACATGTATATCACTTCCAACGGGTCCAAAATGTCTGTGTCCGAATGGTTACCATACGCTTGATGATTCGAATTGTTTGGATATTAATGAATGTACAACTTATGGTAAGTATTTTTTAATAATTGATTATGTACTAAAGGTATTTCTTGTCCACGTGGCATATCAGAATTATCCGATCTTGACGATCACTATTGCGAAGGCTTCTCGATCTTGTGCAACATGGAATAACGTGCATTTGATATCTCAGTCCATTCACGAATATTTTTTAACCAAGAAACATGTTTTCTTCCAATAATTCTACCTCTCTATTTTTCCTTTAAGGGGAACGGAGCAAAATGCAAAATTTTGACGCATATCAAAATTTTCAATGCGTTTTAAAATGTATTAATTTTTTTCGAATCCTGAGAAAACTAATATGTATTTTTGAAAAATGTAAACTCAGAATGAAATACTGCTTTATTACCGAGGGCCAAGAGTCCCTTAGAATAAATAAAAAGTTTCTTCTGAATGAAATAATTGCAATTAAAAATCACACTAAATTTTATCTTTTATTTTCACCCCTGTAACTTATTAAAATAAACATTATAGAAGTTTTCAGGGACTTTCGGCCCTCGGTAATAATGTAATCATTTTCACTATTTCCCATTATATACCAGGGTAATAAGCTGGAAATAGACCATGTTCGGGACACTCAAAGATCCAGGTAGCTGACTACTTTTTTAGTTATTGTAGACCTATAGAAACAAAACCTACCTGTTTCCTGCCTAAAGTTCGCGTCCGTTTTTTAATAATTAATAATTTAGTGCAAAAATGGCGATTTTTTCGATTTTTTGCACCCTATTCAAAAGCTAAACAGTTGACATAAAACTACAAAATTCAATTTTTTAGAACATTGAAAAACGTCCGCAGTCATATAAACCCAAATAAACAACAACAAACATTGAAAAACCTTCAAAATGCCGATTTTTGAAATTTAAAAAGTTAATTTGTTGCTACGCAAACTGCAAAATAAGTGAAAATCGTTATTTGATAATAACTTTTACTAAAACTACTTTAGAACTTTAGGATTTCACCCAAAGTTGTGTATTGGGGTACTTAACAAACCTTTAAAATTTGAGACCGATCCATTAATTAATTTAAAAGTTATTCTATTTGTTTTTCCCAGAGACTTTTACTTTGCAATAACATAAGACATAAAATAATGAAGATAAGGCAATTCTGCGTATGTCGAATGAAAGAAGAAAAGTGATACTATCAAAATGTACTAAAAAAAGATAAAAAATTAGCTAATATAGTCAAAAATATTAATGCCAAATTTTTTAAATTTTGTAGTTTATAAATATTTAGAACAATTTTAAAAATATTGTCCGTAGAAAAAATCATTTTACATATTCGAAAAGTTGGTATTCTACACGAATTTTTAAAAATGTTGTTCAGTTGGTGACTAGTCATGGTAAGTGAAGGGGGAGCTAAGAGCCGACAAATGCACGACTTCAAAAACTAAAAAAGGCAACTTAAAACTACTATCATTTTCTATATCTCGGGATCTACTGAATATATTTTGATCTTTCTTTTTTTAATGTGTATGTAATTTTTCTGTACATTACAAATATGTAATTTGTCTATTTGCAGTCTGACATTTATTAATTAATAAACAATCTAATTTGTTTAAACCATTTTTGAATAATTAATTTTTCCCCAAAATCCATGTTTTTAATCAGACTATCATTATTAATCATAGAAAAAGTTAAGTTGTACTTTAAAATAAATAAACTATCTTCAATAAATAATTATCTAATAAAAATAATTTATTTATTAAGGTGAACTTTAACGTTTTGTAGGATCATTAATGATACTATGAATAAAAAAATAGATTTTTATAAAAAAATATTTTTTCAAGAATTGTTTAAACAAATTAGACTGATTATTAATTAATAAATTTATAAACAAATTGCATATTTGTAATGTACGTAGAAATTGTTTACAAATTAAAAAAAGAAAGATGAAAATCCATTGAGTTGATCCGGAGATACAGAAAATCGTATTAGTTGGAAATTGCTTTTTCGGTGTTTTAACTCGGTGGATTCGTAGGTTCCCCCTAGTAACCGTTTGAACTACAAATTTGAAAAATCGTAGAGGGTGCTGTGAAAATACAATGTATATGCAAATTTTTTAACAAAAAATACAAATCCCATTATTTAAAATGACATCAATGAAATTCCCTAATTATTATAAACAAATTAGCTGTGAATTAAAAAAAAAACAAATGGCTAACTTTGTCCCTCGCTTTGTCCCTAATGAACCCAGGCTAAATTTTTTTATATGAAAATTCGTGTTAAAATACTAGCTTTCCGAATATATAAAAAGATTGTTCCTACGCACAATATTTGTCAAGTTATTCTAAATGTTTATAAACTAGAAAATTTCAAAAATTTGGCATTAGGATTTTTGATTATATTGATTAATTTTTTCATCTTTTTTTAATACACTTTGATACTATCAGTTTTCTACTTTCGTTTGGTATACTCAGAATTGCCCAATGTTTATTATTTTCTGTCTTATGTTATGGCAAAATAAATGTCTCTGGGACACACAAATAGAATAACTTTTAAACTAATTAATGGATCGCGATCGGTCTCAAATTTTGAGGGTTTGTTAAGTACCAAAATAACCAACTTTGGGTGAAACCCTAAATTCTAAGTTAAATTTAGTAAAAGTTATTAACAAATATCGATTTTCATTTATTTTGCAATTTGTGAAGCAACAAATTAACTTTTTAACTTTCAAAAATCGGCATTTTGAAGGTTTTTTAATGTTCTAAAAATTAAATTTTGTAGTTTTATGTCAATTGTTTAGCTTTTGAATAGGGTGCAAAAAATCGAAAAAATTGCGATTTTTGCAATAAATAATTAAAAATCGGACGCGAACTTTAGTCAGGAAACAGGTAGGTTTTCTTCCTATAGGTCTACAATAACTAAAAAAGTAGTCAGTTACCTGGATCTTTGAGTATCCTGAGAAAATCCTTATTACCCTGGACTATTAATACTATATTATCTGCATACACTAAGCACCAGGAAATGTTACCCTGGAGTTTCGTTTTTATCTGATCCAAATCTAATGAGAATAAAAATAAGGACTAAGCACCGAGCCCTGGTGCAATCTTACTTTCACATAAAATGTATTAGTCCCTCCCTCCAGCTGTTTTAACACTATGTTTATAGTTGTTACTCTCTCTTCTTCCTCTTAACCTTCTATTGTGCATTCTTGGACATAGGTCTCTCTCAACTGATTTTATAGATCTCTATCCTGATCAACACACTTTTAATTTGTTACAATTTGTTGTCTCTCACAATCTTTATGCACAATCACAATGATATTTATTATTATATAATATTATTATCTAATATAATATTATAATTATATTGATCGAAGGCTCCTTTCTTATTAAGTTCCCACCACAGAATCATGTGCTTTCTCAAGATCAATAAATACCATATGAACGTTTGTTCCTTTATTCCTGTACTCTTCCATCAACTGCTTTAAAATGAAAATTGCATCTGTTGTTGATATGTCTTCCATAAAGTTAAACTTATTAACAAATATTTCGGTTTCTTCATGTATCCATCTAGCAATTACACTCTCCCATAATATTTTCATGATGTGACTAAGCAGTTTTATGGCCCTGTAGTTTGTACATTGTTGAATATCTCTCTTGTTTTTGTAAACAGGTATTAATATACTGCTTCTCCATTCGTCCGGCATTTGGCTAATTTTCATAATTCTAAACGGACGGGGTCGAGTTCGCTCCCAATGGTAAGAATTTTACCTGAACTAAAAAGGTAGAGTCCGAATTGGCTCCCATAGACAAAATTTATTTTACCTAAACATGTCGAAAATATCACCCAGCGTTGTCACTTCTTTCAAATTTTCTCTTTTTGTTAGAAACAGGTACATTTCTAGAAATATCTATGGGAAAGGAGGAAGACCTAACCCTTCGGTCCTAACTTAACTTTCGGGTATTAGAGTGTAGAGCGCAAACCGGCCGATTTCAGGTAAGAGCGCAAAACGGTCGAGCGCATACCGGCCGACACCGATAATTTGTGTTAAAATTGCCACATATGCCAATGTTGAACTAAAACAAACTCTAAAAGTATTTGTCTAAAAGTATAATTTTCCTATAAAAAGTCTATATCACTATGTAAATTTCCTAAGCAGTATAAATATTACACGATTTGGCAACAATGTCTAATGTTTCCGCGATTATATGAGAGCCTACCCGCATTCATGCGGGAGCCAATTCGTACCCTTCTAAAATATACCTGAACGAAGCGGAGCGAACTCGACTTCACCCTTCTAAACCTGTTAGTCATCTTATTCCTGTCTTTCAAACTTCTCCAGGAATATCATGTGTTCCAACTGCTTTTCTTTTCCCTATTTTTGTTAAGTGCATGAACCACTTTCACCTTTGTTATTTTGGTGACAATTGCTGTTACCGTATCCGTTAACTTAACTTGTTTTCTGTCAAATTCTTCATTTAATAAACCCTTAAAGTACTTTTTCCATCTCCTTTTGACATCCTTTTTGTAAAATATTATTTTATTATTCTCATTTTAGATGCATTAAAATACCATTTTAGATGCATTTAGATGCTAATCTGATTAAAATCTTATGTTTTGTTTGCTCTGTTTGCCTATTTTATGTCTTTGTTTCTTCTTCCCTGGTATCAAATTGCTCGTATAGATTTGTATACGCTTCTGCTTTAGTTTTTGCTACCTCTACGCTTCTACTTTCACTTGGTTTTTTCGACTTCTACTTTCACTTGGTTTCGTATAGTTTGGAGGATATGCATCAGACCTATTTTCTTGCCACTGCTTACATAGTTTTTGTCTTCTCTTTTCTCTTTTATTTTTTTTAAACTGTATTTGATCACACTTAGGTCTATTAATTTTGAAACTTTTCTCCTGAAGTTTTTCGAAGTATTTCAATAGCAGTATCTCTAATGTTACCTTTGTTATCTTGTTACTAATGTTATCTTTCTCCAAATTATATTACGATTTCGTTTTATGTTCCAAAACATATTTTCTACTATTCTGGCCTTGTACAGATCTTCTGCTTTCATCTTTTATCATCCACCACTTGTTTTTTTGTGGCCCTCTTTCAGGAGCGTCATTTGAAATTTTGGTAGGGGGGGCAAGCATTATACAGGGTGTCCAGAAACTCTACCGACAAACGAAGACAGGAGATTCTTCTGATAATTTTAAGATAATTTAACCCAATTCACTTAGTCCGAAAATGCTTCCTAAGGGAGCTAGAGCTCTTTGAAGATTGCGTCTTGTAATTAATTTTTCTTAAATACCTCCAGAACGCTTCTATTTAGAAAAACAAAAATTGGTACGCGTATTAATCTTCAAGATATAAATCTAATCCATCCATTGCAAATTTCTAGTACCGATCATAGGCGTCCTTTTTGGGTAGGGCAACGGATATTTTATCGCATAACTTTTTTATCTTTAACTTTTATGCATTTCTGATACTGGATTATTAAATTGGGAAGTATTTTAGTACTAAAAGGTACTCTTGTTTTAAATCGGTAGGACACACCGTTTTCTAGAAAAATCGATTGGAAAACTTTTCGCTTTTTGAATTAAAAAAAAAATTAAAAAAAAAACTGTTTAGAAAGATGAAAACTGGTACATTTATTTATATTCCAGAGATAAATCGATTTCATTAATTGCGAATTTCTAGTACTGGTCATAGGCGTCCGTTTTGGGTAGGTCAACAGTTAGTTTATAGCATAACTTTTTTGTCTTGAATTTTTGAGCATTTTTGACACCAGATTATTAAATTATGAGGTATTCGAGTACTAAAAGTTACTCTTACTTTATGTTGGTAAAATACTTCGTTTTTTGTTGAAAAGTTCTTTAAATTTTTTTTCAAATTCTAAAAACGAAAAACTTTCAAATCGATTTTTCTAGAAAACGGTGTGTCCTACCGACTTAAATTAAGAGTACCTTTTAGTACTAGAATACCTCACAATTCAATAATCCGGTGTCAAAAATGCATAAAAGTTAAGGACAAAAAAGTTATGCGATAAAATACCCGTTGCTCTACCCAAAACGCACGCCTATGACCGGTACTAGAAATTTGCAATGGATGGAATCGATTCATCTCTAAAAAGTAAATATGGATACCAATTTTCGTTTTTCTAAATAGAAGCGTTCTGTAGGTATTTAAGAAAAACTAATTTCATGACGCCATCTTCAAAGAGCTCTAGCTCCCTTAAGAAGCATTTTCGGACTAGGTGAATTGGGTTAAGTTGTCTTAAAATTACCTGAAGGATCTCCTGTCTTATTATATTATATATATGCAAACATAATACAAAATTGATCTATTTTTTGTAAATTTCAGTCATTTTCAGGGTCAGGGGGGGGGGCAAATGCCCCCCCTGACCCTATCAAATGACGCCCCTGCCCTCTTCGATATTTTAGTTTAGTTTATTTTTTTTTTACTTCGATGTACAGCACAAGAAGCAGCTAATATTTGGTTAACAGGAGAAACCACTTAAATTTTATACTTATTTTGGTAATTTTTTAGGAATTTGTGACCAAAAATGTAGAAATCTTCCTGGATCATACGAATGCTACTGTGATGATAAGTACACACTCCAAGCCGATAAAAAAACATGTAAAGCAACTGGCGGAAGCGGAATAATGATCTTTAGTTCCAAGCAGGAAATTCGAGCTTTAACCTTAGATTCTTTAGATTATTTTACAGTGGCTAAAGATTTAAATCAAGTAGTGGGAATAGCATACGATGGACATCATATTTACTGGACAGACGTATTTACTGGACATGAAACTATATCGAGGTCTATTGAAGATGGATCGGAAAGGGAGGTTTGTATACGAATTTCCATTAAATTAAGTTTGTTTCTGATTAGTACCTACTTATGATAAAATTTTTGACCAAAAGCAAAAAATAAGAATAAAACAAGAGATTCTTTAGTTTTATGAGACCAACACAACTACAACCGTTAAAAGTTGTGAGAATTTGAGAAAAATAATTATTAAATTGAAAGTTTTCTGAGTTCTGAGTAAACTACAGAAGATACATTAATAGACCAGTAAGGATCTGTGAAAAAACGTCTATTTTTGGATGTGAAAGGTGGAATTCGGATTTTTGCAGATAAAGTTAGGTGACACCTCCAGTAATAATAATTGACTTATGCTCCTTCTCAAATATGCCCGGAACATTAATAAAAAATTAAAATATGGAACAAAGTCGTACAGAAATAAAATAAAGATAATTGAATTTTGTATGATATACCACTGGTCAAAAATGTCTTAACGTATTACCTTTTCTGCAATATAGCAATAAATACAAAATAAGGGGGAAAAATACGCCTGTTGTTATTCAATGTTTTTAACCACTTTGGTGGCACTTAGGACCTTAGTAATTCGCTTAGAAAATTCTTTGTAACATACTTAAACCGTGTACCAAATTTCATTAAAATCGACCTAATATATTTTGCATAATAAATTTGCAATCTAATGTTTTTAAAAAAGTTCAAATTTTTAAAAATCTTTCTGAACAAAAAAAGAGATGCTCTACCTATCTAATACACTTTACAGAACTAAAATCGGATTATTTAAGGGGCCCCAGCAATGTTTTAAACTTATAAACAATTTTTTGGCTTATAAAAAAAAATAGCTTTGTTTAATAATAAAAAAATTAATTTTTAGCAATGCAAATAATTAAAACCAGTATAATTTGACTTAACCTTTTAAATGCTGTGAGCAGAATTGCTATTTTATTTTTTAATCAAAACTTATTCGCGTTCAAAAATTGCAATTTTTCCAATTTTTGAAAGTTTCACTGCGTTTATCTCGAAAACTATGCATCCTACGAAAAAACTTGTAAGAACATTTTTTGCTTAGAATTACCCAAGAAATATTTTGCGAAAAATCGATGTTATGTAATTCCTCAAGTTCTTTGTTTATAACAATCTTATCGACATCCGGATCAACTGTTACCCAAAAAAATCGTGTTCTACGGGTCAAAAAATACATAAAAATCTTGGGTAAGTCCATCTAAATAAAGGAGCCCGTAGCACCCCCTCCTGGCTACAGGACTAATTTGTTTATAATCCAAAAAATTGTTTATAACTTTAAAACTTTGCTGAGGCTGCTTAAATAATCCGATATCAATTCGGTAAAGTGCATTAGATAGGTGGAGTGCTTCTTTATATGTAAAAAATTGACAAATCTTTGTATGTTCTAGTTTTTGTTTTGTAAGATTTTAAAAAATTTTAATTTTTTAAAAAAAGTTTAGATTGCAAAATTATTATTCAAAATCTAGTAAGCCAATTTTAATGAAATTTAGTGCACGGTTTTAGCACATTACAAAAATTTTCTAAGCGAATTAGGAACGTTCCAAGTGTAACCTAAGTGATGGAAAATCATTTAATAAGGACAGGCTTGTTTTGCTCCCTTATTTTATATTCATTGCTATTTTGCAGCAAGGGTGATAAATTAAGACATTTTTAACTAATCGCATCTGCTAGAAAATTTAATTATCTTTGTTTTATTTCTATACGACTTTGTTCCAAAATGAATCGTTTTAAAGTTATATGCAAAAACTAGAAAAAAATCGAAATTTTTTGAAATTTTTAAATATTTTATTTTTTTTATTAATGTTCCGGGCATATTTGAGAAGGAGCATAAATCAATTATTATTAACGAAGTTATCACCTAACTTTATCCGCAAAAATCTGAATGCCACCTCTCACATCCACCTAAAAACAGATCCTTACTAGTCTATAATTTACTCATACCTATCATTAAGTTTCTATATTGTTAGCATTGAATTCTGAAGTTTCTACACAATTGTTCAATGGAAACAAATTTAAAAAACTTAGTTTTTATTGTACAAATTTAAACGAAACTTTCATTAAGGGCATCGGTACATAATTCGCAAATATTTTACGGCTATCCCTACTTTTTCTGTCTTTACACGGCAAATTACGTGTAGTAAAATTCTCACTGGTATGGACATGTAAACGTTACTTGATAATGTCATCATTAACTTTAAAGATGGCTTTTGAATGTTCTTGTATAACTGTTACTTGTAAAATTAATTGCCTTAATTATTATTTCAGTTAATTAATATGATAATTTTTTCACTAACTATGTATTCAGTGATTGTAATAATTTATCTACTGTATAACAAAAACTAATAATCAATCGAGAAAATAGGAAAAGTGAAAGTGATCTTTTAATAATATATTGTTACTATGAGACCCTTACAATTTTGAACATCTTTAACAACAAAATACTTGGATCACTGAATATATCCTGATGTATTCTCTGCTTTGGATCTTTCATAAATAATAAACAATAAATCACTTTTTAAGTTCACGTCTTAAATCAATTATTTATCAAATACACTATCAATATTATTTAATCAACAACTCAAAATATTCCCGAAGCCATGTCAAATATTTAAAATTGTCACTGATTGTCACTGTCTGACTGACAATATGCTGACAAACTACTATTCGACTGAGTGCGTTGTATGACAAAGATAGATTTGGAAAATATTACCACCGACATTGTGTTAATTTTTTTCGAATCCTGAAAAAACCAATATATGTTTTTGAAAAATTTAAACGCAGAATGAAAGACTAAATTATTACCGAGGGCCGAAAGTCCCTTGGAATAAATTAAAAGTTTATTTTGAATGAGATATTTGAAATTAAAAATCACACTAAATTTTCTCTTAGTTTTTCATCCCTGTAACTTATTAAAATAAACATTATAGAAGTTCTTAGGAACTTTCGACCCTCACTAATAACGTAATCTTTCATTCTGCGTTTAAATTTTTCAAAAATACTCATTAGTTTTCTCGCTATTCGAAAAAAAATGAATCCCATTTGAATAGCATTGGAGCAGAAACTACGTGCCCATCCCGTTAAGGTTAAGAAACGAGTCTATTGTTTAAACAGATTTTCTTATTCTTACAATATTCTTGTCTTTTTCTATTCTATATTTTATATCCTTCAAGCTTCAACAAAGCTTCTACATTTTATATGCTTGTTTAGAAGCAAGTATGGTGAGAGAAATAGTACTTTTTCTTTATTTTGTTTAGTGCACAGTCATCTTCATCATCATTCCTCAAGCTCTTGCCTCAACTGTTGGATATAGGTCTCCTCCATATTCTTTCAGTGTTCTCTATCTTGTGCCTTCTGTATTAAATTTCCCTGTTTTTCTCAAGTCATCCGTCCATCCTTTTGGTGGTCTACATCGGTGCCTTTTATCTTCTCTATGTCTCCATTCTATGAGTCTTTTGGTTCACCTATTATCATTTAAACGTGCTACATATCCAGCCCATCTCCATTTAGCTTGTGCAATTTTTTCTATGACATCTGTTTCTTTGATCCTCTCTCTCACTCTCCTGTTTGGTACCATATCTCTTTTTGTTATTCCCAACGTTGCTCTTTCCATTTTTATTTGGGTTATTCTCAATTTATTTTCCAGAATTTTTAGTCAAAGTTTTGGTTTCGAAAAGATATTTATGCTATTACCGGCAGTATGCATTGGTTGTAAATTTTTCAAGCAAATCGGCAGGGTTCCTTTTAGAATATGTCGCATTTTGCCAAATGCTGCCCATCCCAAGCCTATGCAACGCTGGATCTCACAAGTTTGATTGTTTTTTCCCATTCTAAATTTATTTTCCTACTTATATTTCATGCCCTAAATAAATATAGCTAAAAACATTAGTGGTGTATTTCGTGCCCAGTAGTCGGAAAGTAATAGGTCCTTCAAGACATACAAAGATGTATGACTCATATTGGTGGCAATAGCAATACCTAATCTTACAGCTTTAATTAATCAAATTTCGGAAGTAGGACAAATCCTGCATGCGAGAAGAATAAGCAATAAAATATCTGTGTAAATACATAAACCTAGTGTCCAAATTATCACCATCATAATATTTGGCTCGATAGTCTTTTGTGGACCCTGGTTGTCTCCAATATTCGCCGCCATTCTGTTCGTTTCGCCAAAGAAGAGGCAATCCAGGGCATCTCCTCGTCAGAGTTCATACTTTATCTCAAAAGTTCTAGAATTCTCTCCCTGTACCCTAAAACGGTCTTTTAAGTTAGATATTGTCATTCTGGTTAATCGGATAAGTATTCTGGTATACCAAACTCACGCATTGATTGGTATAGTACTGTTTTCTTAATACTGTCGTATGCGGCCTTGAAGTCGACGAATAGGTGATGGGTCTCAAAGCTAAATTCTAATATTTTCTTGAGGATCTGTCTTATTGAATGAATCTGGTCAATTACTGATTTTTATGGGGTGAATGTGGCTTGGTATGTTCAAATTATGCCCGCTGTGTAAACCTGTAGCCTTTTGTAGAGAATATTTGTTAGTATTTTGTAAGCACTTGTTAACAGAGTTATACCTCTGTACTTGTCACACTGAAGCTGGTCACATTTTTCATTTAACGGGCAAATCACGCCTTGTGACCATTCAAAGGATATGGTTTCATTTTATCCTACAAGAAGTAAAAGTTTATGCAGTGTCTGTAGCAGGACATCGCCACCATTCCTGTAGAGTTCATTGCAAATTTGATCAACTCCTGGTGATTTATTATTGTTAAGCTTTTGGATGGCTTGGGCAACAACATTTTTATATAACATTGGATGAAAACAATGATGAAAAATAAAGCTACAGGAATCAGTAAAGAACCAATCAGATCTAAAATAGAAATTGATGGCATCAGTATTGAAAAAGTAATGGAAATAAAATACATTGGAATTACATTGTTAAGGTACGGAGACCTGGGAAAAGAAGTGAGAAATCAAGTACAAAAAGAAAATAGATTTGCAGAATTCCTTAATAACACTGTTTGGCTAAACCAACACATTAACACTGATATGAAGTCAAGAATTTATTAAGTAAATAATGACATATGCACCAGAAACAAGACCCGATACAGCCACAATAAAAAGACTACTGGAAACGAGACTACTAGAGATGAGAGTACTGAGAATACTTACAGGAAATATGCTGAGAGATCGAAAGAGGAGTAAAGATATTAGAAGAAAATGTAACGTACAATGTATAAACGAATGGACAGTAAATAGAAAATAAAGACTGGAATAACCACATAGCAGAATGGGGAGACATGTATGGTCAAAATAGCAAGAAGTAAATCAACAATAGGTAGAAGAAGTATTGGCCGATCAATCAAAAGATAAAGTGACAATCTTGCATAGAGTTACCAATCCGCCAATGAACAAACAGAATTTCTTATAAAGAGGAAGAAGAAGATATTGGATGAAGAAAATATTTTATTTCCTTGGCAACAGCCGGCCAAATTAGTGTTGTCTTTAAATGTATTATCACTAGAGAGCGGATTTATATGCGATCAATTTTGATGAAATATGCGCATACATATGCAGTAAAAAATTACGAAATATGCGCAAGATATGCACGAAAATTCAAAAAATGCGCATTTCGAGAAACCACAAATTTTCTGTTCTATTCTGTTCTAGGGGGTTCTTTTATAGGGGGCGGGGGGGGGGCAATCTTATTTATTATCTTTCAAATAAAATTATTATTTTTTATATATGCAATTTATTCACATTTTTTACAAAAACTGATACCAATAGTTACCTATTTAAAATAAAACAACAATATCACTATATATATATCTTCGATTATAATTCACTACAATGTGTTTTTCCAAATTTTTTCGAGGAAACATTTTCTTTGATCAGATAAAATATTTTTATAACTTGAAAAACTCCTTTCAACATCAACAGAAGTAATTGGGGCGTATTTAAAATAACTTGTTAAAGCCGAAAATTCTGCACCAAAATCAATTTCAAAATTTCCATTAAAAATTTCGCATATGTCCTCCAAAGTTTTAAAGCCGTTTAAAGACGGGATCTGATCTAAAGCATGAATATTTCAATTTCCTTTAGAAAATCGTAAAACTATGGTTAAAAGTGTAAATTCTCTTAACAATAGGGGATTTAAAAGAATCACCAGAATTCTAGGTACCTACTAAATTGTGATACAAATTGTACTAAATATAATAAAAGTAAATAAAATTCGGATTTCCCGGTAAACCATCCTTCATTATTTTAACATCCTACAATAACGACGTACTATAAGCACTATAAGTACTTTGTGTAAAGATCGGGTATTTTCTAAGAAAAAATGAAAAGGCAGTGAATGAACCGTCTCTCTTCAGGTAGTTCTCGAATTAATAGATATGACAGCCTGTGCGGGGAAATATTTTGTGTCGAATTAAAAATTAAAAATTTTTTTTTGGACTTAAATGTTTTTAAATATGCACAAAATATGCATGTTTCTTTAAAAATATGCAACATTTAGTAAAGTTCTCAAATATGCGAAATATGCATGCAATATGCATTTAGCATAAAATCCGCTCCCTAATTATCACTCTATTTTTTATTCTCAAAATTATATAAGGTATTATTATGCCAGACAAGTTCTATAAATTTTTTGTCGTTCCTATTATTCATTTCAACAACTTCGACTGAATCGCGAGGTAACAATATTCACATTATCCATAGCGTACCCGAGACGTCGGTGTCGCCGAAAAATACGTGGCCGATATTGAACGCGAAGCTTCGGGAATGGTAGGTAAACGGAACGGAAAGTGGGTATATACTATATGATCTGTATTTAATAATATTTTCGCTGTGTCTAGGTACACGCTAACGTGTACGCAAATAAAAAAGTTAGGTACACGCGAATTATCTTCATTAAGCCACTGACGTCATTATTTAGCGTGCACAGTGACTGTATATTTTGGTACACGCTACTTTGATATGTTTAGTGTTTGTTCGATAGAAAAAATATTTGTTATTTTAAATACAAGATAGGAGATGTGGATTTATCTAGGGTTCAGGTAATTAAGGATTTAGGTGTGTTAAGGCCGCGTCCCACCATCAAATAATTTGATCAAACTGGTTTGAGCAAACTGAAAGTGACAGTTAGTGACGTCACATCCTGAGTGTTCATTGTGGATAATAATGAAAAATTTTAATTTTAAATAAAGTACAAACAAGTTAGGCAACTCAATACAAAAAATTTGATCAAACTAGACTGATAGTGAGAGCACAGATTTTTAGAATTTCAAAAAAACTGCAATTGTGACGTCACTTTGACGTACTTCCGGAGTTTGCTCAAACTGTTTGATCAAATTATTTGATGGTGGGACGCGGTCTTTACTGGATAGTAAGCTAAGTTTCGTGGACCATTATGATGCCATTATTGCGCGTGCTAATCGGACATTAGGGTTAGTCATCAGAATGTCATATGATTTTAATAATTTGTTTGTAATTGTGAGATTGTTTTTGAGTTATGTTCGTTCATTACTAGAGTATTGTTCAGTGATTTGGAGTCCAAGTTATGAGAATCACAAATATCGAATTGAATCGATTCAAAATAAATTCGTTAGATATCTGCGGTATAGATTAGGTACTAGAGCAATGCAATTGAATTCCAGTCAGGTAATGCAGATGTTTCATTTGCACCGTCTAGTCTAGAGGATCGCAGGCGATACTTCGACCTTAATTTCGTATTAAGGTGTTAAATGATATTATTGTTGCACCTAGCATTCTGGGTGGAATAGATTTTTATGTTCCAGCTAGGAATTTGAGAAGGTGTCCCTTGCTATCCGCTAGATCGTGCAATACACATCATGCAGAAAATATGCCTTTAAATAGAATTGTTTCTAGTGTAAATGAGTTTCCAAATATATGTAGACTTTATGGGAGTCACACTAAATGCTTTTAAAAGGACTATTTCACGTGAATTATTTTAATTTGATTTTAATTTTTTGATGTCGTTAGTTTAATTGTAAGTAATGTAAGTTAACTTGTGTTCAATGTTTAATTTTGACTTTTAATTTTATTGTAAAATGGAGTTTTCCGTCAATAAATATTAATTTAATTTAATTAAGGGAAGGGAAGCAGAACTATTCATATGTTTCAAACTTAATTGTAATAAATCAATGCATGTTTATATTATAAAAGTATATATTCAGGTTAGCAAAATAAATAATGTATTTAGTTGACATGGCATGTACAAAAAATATTAAAATATTTTTTATACGTAAGTTAATTATTATAATCAACTATTATAAATGGCAAATAAGCCACAATTTAACTAAAAAAATTATTTGATTAACGTTTCGACGTCCAAATTGGATGTCGTTGTCAAAATACAAAAATTATTCAGATTAAATAAATTATTAGAAGACATTTTTTACTAAGCAACAACACTTTGGTTTAATTTAATAGTAATTAATAATTATATTAATTTAGTAGTCTCTTATCTTTTTCATACTGTTTTAAAATGTTGTTAAACTCATTAAAAGAACTATCTAAATACTTTTCCACACTCCATAATTAATTTAAAAATATACACTAAACAAATAAAAAATAAGAAATCTCTTTACTAACCAATATTAAAGTGCAAACATAACGCGATTAAACAAATTCTAACACTCTGACTCTCTGATACTCGCGGTATATACTTACCACAGCCACCCACAGCATACACGTGGCTCAAGTTAGCGTGTATGTAAAAAACCAGTAACAGTGCACTCTAAATAGTGACGTCACTGACTTGATGACATTTCGCGTGTACCTAACTTTTTTATTTGCGTACACGTTAGCGTGTACCTAGACACAGCGTAATATTTTATGTAAACGGTATGCCATGAATATGGAAAGTAAACGAAATATATAGTGAGAATCGAATTTTATGGCTCCCTAATCTTGGTTTAAACTCTCTGCTGCTCATTTTCTTTAGATTTCTCTAGAACTTTCGAGTTTCGTTTTGTTTTCTCAGCCTTTCTATGCTTTCTAACTGCTTTTCCTCAAATTACTTTTTTTTATATATATTCAACCTTTTTTCTTCTCTTGTTAGAGTCCGGTATTCCTTCTTTGTTCTTCTTGTGAATACTTCTTGATTTGTCTTTAGGTATCCTGTGTCCAAGCTACAAGTTTGTCTAATTGTTTAAAAAATGTACCATAACATGAAATAAAATTTTTGAGAAATATATGTGTATACGAAGAAACAAAAGTTTGCATAAAATGGTTTTAATTTATGCAATAAATCAACCATATGTATCATTTAACAATACAATCGAATGAACAGCTTTTGAAGGATGTTTCACGTATACGTAGACAGTACATTATAATTTATGTCTTAAAACAATTTGTTTTAAAATGTGAAAATTTACATTTATACAAATGTAACTGGTTTTATTGTGTCGAAAATAAGTAATAAATATTAAAAACATCAGTTGAAATATCTGTACCTACAATTTTTTGTACCACCTTAGACACGGATTAGACAAGGATTCTAGTGAAAAGTGTTCTAGTTAAGCCACACTAGAAATAGTCTCACCATACTGCAATACATATTCATGATTTTCCATTCGTAAGGGAGGATCAATATACACTCCTGGCCAAAAAAATCGGGACACCTTAAAAATCGGTCATTTTTGATGTCTCGAATCTCCTAAGCCTGCTGTCCCATTTTAGTGATTTTTTTAGTATGTTATAGCCTTATTCTTTAAGAATCTCGATGTAGTAATATTGTTGCTGAACATGTTAATGTCATTATATACCGGGTGTACCAATAATACTGTGTTTTTTCCTCAAAGTTCGGAAAACCCTGTGGAATATTCTAGCATTTAAAAAATATTGAAATTAAAACTAAATTTTAGCCTTAGGATTTCTTAACATTATGTTTTTTGACTCATTCACTTATGTTGGATAAAAAAAAGTTAGATACTTTAACAATTAGCCATGTTCTTCATCAATACAGGTGTTTCTAAATAAGTGCAACAAACTTTAAGGGTTAATTCTACATGAAAAAATAATGACAGTTTGCTTTATAAACATATTATGTCCGCAAATGCTTCGTTCTCGAAATACGGGATGTTGAATTTTTTCTTACAAATTGACGATTGATTTGTTGCTCTAAAACCGCTTGAGGTATGCAAATGAAATTTGGTAGGTTTTAAGAGGTAGTTATTTTACATTTTTTGACATACAACTAAAAATTTTATATTCACCATTGGCGTGCATACATGGTATAAGACCGGATTATATGACCCGTATGCACGCCAATGGTGAATATAAAATACATAATTGTACGTAAAAAAAATGCGAAATAACTACTTCTTAAAACCCAGTAAATTTCATTTGCATATCTCAACCAGTTTTAGAGCAATAAATAAATCGTCAATGTGTAAGAAAAAATTCAACATCCCGTATCTCGGAAACGAAGCATTTGCAGACATATGTTCATAAATCAAACGGTCATTATTTTTCATGCAAAATTACCCCTTAAAGTTTGTCGCGCTTATTTAGAAACACCCTGTATTGATGAAGAACATGGATAGTTGTCAAAGTACCTAACTTTTTCATTATCCAACATAAGTGAATGAGTCACAAAGCAGAATGTTAAGAAAGGCTAAGGCTACAATAGAGTTTTAATTTCAATATTTTTTAAATGCTAGAATATTCCACAGGGTTTTCCGAACTTTGAGGAAAAAACACAGTAGTATTGTTACACCCGGTATACAATGACATTTATCTCTACAGCAACACTGTTACTACATCAATATTCTTAGAGAATAAGGCTATAACACATTAAAAAAATCACTAAAATCGGACAACAGCTTTCGGAGATTCGAGACATCAAAAATGACCTATTTTTAAAGTGTCCGGATATTTTTGGCCGGGAGTGTAACATTATCTATTTGAATGAAAACCAAATATATAGGCAGGTGAGATAGGTGATATCTTTTGGAATCCCTTCTATATGGCTTGATCATGAAAGAGCTCAGTTAGAAACAAGCGATTGGGTTTTGTAAGTTTGATAGGTAAACCATTCTCCAACGTGAGAGTATGTAAAACCGAAAGTCGATATTTGAACTCTTCCTGTAACTTTGCTACGATTGATAAACGATTGCACTAATTTTGAGTAATTTTTCCAAACCACTGGCCATAATTTTTTAATCGGAACGACATCAAAACCGGAAGTAAATATACGAAATCGATTTTTCAATACGCGTCGAATTGTATATCACATTTACTATTTCTGCGACTACAATGTGGTACTTTCGGTTACAACTTTTTAACCGGAAGTGATGTAAAAACCGGAAGTATAGATTTGTTTTCGTATTGCCTAAGACGCGTCGAATAATATGTCGCTTGCACTATTTCGGCAACTTTAAAACAGTACTTCCTACTTTGGGTTATAAGCTCTCATTCGACACCTCATTTGTCGATCTATCTGTTTAATAACGGAGAAGTTGTATTTACGAACTGACAGACAGACATAGATAACTCAATGTTTTCACATTATAATGTTGTAAAATGGGCGAAAACAATTACCTACTCATTTTACAAATATGTTTCGATGGTTGATTATAGAAATGTAAGATAAATTGCTTATTTGTTTTTGTTTTGACGTATTTTTGGTACAATATATATTTTAAGTAGTAAACAGGAAATAAAAATTATTGCAATATTGCAAGTTTAAGTGCAAACTGACAAATATTTATAACACGCTTATTAGATAACGAGTAATAATAATAAACAACTATTAACTATGTAGATATTATATAAACTTGGAATTAACGTCAACTTCTAAATAATTTAATATTTACAACTAGTTACAAAGTAATACCTAATACACGTGGTTCGCTGATTCCAGTCCCATGTTTGTTTTAGCCGACTCGACAGAATGCCTCCACTCTTCTCTGTCTTCAGCAATTTCCATCCAGTTCTCCATACCCATAGCTTTCAGGTCTATTGCTATATTATCTCCAGGGCTGCTTTATCCATTAGGTAATATAGGCTGTTGCCTAATGCGTCACATTATGAGAGGGCGGCGCAAATACTGTACAAAAAATATTTGTAGTATATAAAAATTATGGATCTGGGTTCTGTCATTAAAGAGTATGAAGCTCTTTCAAATTACTTTACCGCAAGGAAGCCAAAAAATTGTGCCTAAATATAACATATAAAGAAATAAGAAAGAGAAAAAGAAAAATTCAATTTGACGAGGGGGCCGATGATGAACTAACCTTTTCAGCTAATGATGAGATGAAAATCCACACATTCTATATTATAATCGACACTCTGATAAGAGACCTGAATAAACGTCTGGAATCTTATCGACTTATTTATTAACATTTTCGTGTTATTAACAGGTTTGCCAAAATTAAGCAATGAAGAAATTATTAAAGAAGCTGAAAATCCGGTACAAAATAAAGACGACCAAGATACATCATTCATGCATGAATGCATTCGGAATGCATTTGGATACTACAATAAAATCACCAATTGACATATCTTAATATACTTATAAAGAGAGTTAGTGCAGTCACTGAAAGTGGATATGAGCTATTACCTCCGATTTCGTTGAACCTCCATCGATTTGCATGAAAATTGGTGAGTGGTTAGAGAATATCTTAAGGAACGAAGGTGACATGGTGTCAACTTGCGCTTTTACCTTGGGGGTGGATGCCACCCCTTCTCGGGAGTGAAAATTATTTTATTAAAATATCCCCAGAATTCGATAGAGGGGCAAATTCTAAGCAAAGTTTGCTACATAAAGTTATTAAAATAAATCAAAACTTTTTGAGTTTTAAAAATTTTAATTTTTTGTGAGAAAAATGCAAGTTTTTAACCGATTTTTCATAAATAACTCAAAAACTATAAGATTTTACAAACAGGTTATTACTACCAAAATTGGATCTAATAAAAAATGAAATAAACTCCTTACTGAAAAGACCTTTTAATGTTAACTATTTAAAAGTGAGTTATAGGTAATTGAATGTATATTTTTTTCGGCGAGTACCCAAATTTAAGTATTCAAGCTTAAATAACGGGAAAATGATGCATTTTATAACATAACCTTATTAAACATTAATTTGTCAAAGTACTTAGAAATATCTATCAAATGAGCCCCCGACCAAGTTGATAGCATTAAAATTAATGCACCAAATATTTTTCAACATTTATCTTTTAAGAATTTTTCAAAAAAGTTATTGTTTTTTTTTAAATAACTCCGTTAATTTTTACGATATCAGGTTTGCCTTAACACCATTTGAAAGTTACTTTTATTGACTATTAAACCACGTTGAATGAATCTTTTAAACACCTTACTTTTTTAAAAATAAAAGGTTGAATGGCCCCGGTTACATGGTTCTCGCAGCAAAATTTAAGCTTTAAACGCTTCTATCTCGGTTATTTTTTACCCTATAGTTATATACCCTATAGTTTTATATAGTTATATAAAGTTAAAGTATTTGGTACAGAGAAAACTAAAATTTGGTTATATATATATCACGTTTTACGTATATTGAGTATTTGTGGAGTTATTATCAAAAGAAAATGAAAATTACGATAATTTTAAAATTCTGATTTTTTTTAAATTACGTATATATTTTTTTTAACCCGGCATTGGTCGCTAGGTAGGTTGTTACGCGAGTGGTCGCGTGTGAGATTTTCTCTCACATATCCAACTTTTGCCTTTCTTTACAAAATTTTACCAAAGAGATGAGGTTTCATCAAAGATAAAGCCATTTGTTTTAAAAAGAAACGACGGTTTTCTGTTTTATTATTATTATATTTATAAAAAATGTGACTATTGATGCCGCCAATATTTAGCATTGAAAAATATATGGTAAGTGGCCATCTACAACTAACCCGTAAAACAGATTATAGGATTTTCATATCATCGACCACATCCACGGCGCCTTTTATTACATCATAAAAGGATATTATTTTAGGTTTTAAGGAAAAATAAAATTAATTTTTATACACAGTTGGTGACGCCGGTGGTCGCTTGATGAGAGAATCTCTCACATGAAGCGCACTGACTAAACAATATGCTGATACTAAGTAAACTGAGTCACTATCTGAGAGGACGAGTCTATTAGATTTTCGAGGGAGGATAGTAAGGAGACTAGAAGGAACTACAGCGCGTATAATTTCCCAGAAAAAAAGTTGTGCGAAATTTTCTGAAACCGTGAGAGAAAATCTCATGTAGCGACCACTGGCGGGTATGCATTCTAAACCAGTCAAAATTGTTGAAATCATTATTTATGCTAATATAAAGACATTTTTCTAAGGATTACTATAAATTCTAATTTTTGTGGAAATGGTGTATGTTTTATTTTTCACTTTTTCCTAAACAGTTCTAAAGGGTTCTCTTATTTTCATCATAACTTGCTTAATTGTGATGATATTGACTTCTACTGGAGCTCATTTGATAGGTACTCCGAAGTACTTTGACAAGTGTTTAGTGACATCTTTTCCCGTTATTTAACCATTCAATGAACCATAAATCACTTTTAATTAACATTAGTTTAGTTCTATAAGCAAGGAGTGTATTCATCTTTTTACTATCTTCAATTTTGATAATAATAACTTTTTTGTAAAACCTTATAGTTATTGAGTTCTACGTGAAAAACAGCTTTAAAATATGCATTTTTTTACAATCAACTATTTTCAATGGGAAATAGTTGATTATAAAAATGCCACAAGGAAATAGCTTCAGAACAGCATTTTTTTACGAAAAAATAAAATCTTTGATCTTTAATAACTCAAAAAGTATTGATTTATATTAATAACTTTATATATCAAATTTTGCTTAGAATTTCTCTCACTATCGATTTATGGAATTATTAAAAAAAATAATTTTCATTCTCGAGAAGGGGTGGCATTCACCACCACGGCAAAAGCGGAAGTTGGCATCATGTCACCTTTGTTCCTTGAGGTATCCTCTACTAACTACTCACCAGTCTTCATGAAAATTGATGGAGGTTCAACGATATCGGAGGTGAAAACCTTCAATGACTGCATTAAGTGGATTGAAAGATATTTTCCCTAATTTTGGCATTGCTTTGCATATTTACTTTTGCATCCCAGTGCCAACGTGTCCGCTGAAAGGCCATTTTCGAAAATGTTAAGAATTAAAAATAATCGGCGGGCTGAAAAGTTCGTAGGCTGACACATAGATGGCGCTACTGGTATTAAATCTATATGATTTTTAGTCAGCCCTAACCTTCAAAAGATGCGTTTATAAATTTGACAGTTTTCGAACTATTAGTTTATGAGATATAGCATTTTGAATGAAGCAACTTATGTTGGTTTTAAAAAATGGATAAAAAGGAATTTCGTACCTTAATAATTGATAGTTTTTGGACGAAAAAAATACTGTTGAAGCCTAAGCTTGACTTGATAAACAATATTCGGACTCTGCACCAGGAAAATCAACCGTTGAGAAATGGTTTGCTAAGTTTAAACGAGGCGAAATAAGCACCGAGGATGATGCATGCAGTGGAAGCCTCAAAGAGGCTGTTACCGATGAAAACATAAAAAAAGTCCACAAAATAATTTTTGATGACCCTTAAGTGAAGTTGTTTGAGAAAGCTGAGACTGTAAAGATATGAACGGAATATGTTGAGTATATTGTGCATGAATATTTGGGTATGCGAAAGCTCTGTGCAAAGTGGGTGCCGCGAGAGCTCACAGGCGCTCAAAACCAACAACGAATTGGTGTTTCTGAGAAGTATTTGAAGCTGTTCAATCGTAATAAAACCGAATTTTAGCGTCGATATATTACAAAGGATGAAACATGGCTCCATCATTTCACACCAGAGTCCAATCGACAGTCTGCCGGGTCCACTGCATGTGATGAACCGACTTCAAAGCGTGGAAAGAAGCAATAGTCGACTGGCAAGGTTATGGCGTCAGTATTTTGGGATGAGCATGGTATAATATTTATCGACCACCTTGAAAAGGAACAGCCCATTAACAGCGAATATTACACTGCAATATTGGGGCGTTTGAAAGACTAAATCGCTCGAAAATGGCCCCATTTGAAGAAAAATAAAGTGCTGTTTCATCAAGACAACGCACCGTGTAATAAATTAATAAAAATGATGGCAAAATTTCATGAATTGGCCTCCGCAATCACAGTATTCACCAGATATGGCTCCCGCTGACTACTATCTGTTAGCTGATCTCAATAGAATGTTCGCTGGAAAGAAATTCAGCACCAATGAAGAGTTAATCGCCGAAACTGAGGCTTATTTTGAGGCTAAAGACAAATTTATTATAAAAATGGTACTGAAAACTTGTATGACCGCCATAATCGTTGTGTCACCCTCGAAGGTAACTATATTAAATAATGAAATAAAATTTTATCAAAAAATTTTTTTTTATGTTAGCCTACGAACTTTTTAGCCCGGCTGTTAATTTATGATCAAGTATGACGCAAGAACGTGCAATTTGTCGATTTTGTCAAGAAAAAAAATTTTTTTTGAAAAGAAGCCTCTGATGTGATCGAACTGGAATGACAATTTTTTCTGTTATAGGTCGTACACAGCGTAGTTTAAATCCATTTATAGTGTTTTTGTAAATGTCTGTAATTTTTTTCGCAAAAATGGTACACTGTTGAAGGGCGGCTACTAGAGAATCGCCTAGGGCGTCAATTGACCTAAACGTGGCTCTGATTATCTCGCCACCGGAGTCGAGGGCGTCCACGTGGTCTTCTTCCAGTTGGGACTTCTTACCATACTAGCCTTACTGTTCTTTGGTCAGAATTTCTTCTGAGGTGTCCTGCCGATTAGAGTCTTCTGAACTTTAGTTTTTTTATTATGTTGGGGTCTGGGTATAGTCCTTCGAGCTATTTGTTAGCTCTTATTCTACATTGTCCTCCTTCTTCATCAAGCACAGACCCAAAGATCTTCCTTAAGCAAGAAACCCATTATGAACGCCCGGCACGGCACAGCACAGGCCGGCACGTCCAAAAACCCATTTGTAACGGCCGGCACGGCACGGCACCGGAAGAATGATCATATATTTTAAAAACTATCGTAAAATAAAAGTTTTTAAATGACATAAACTACACAATTTTAATGAATATGCATCATGGTAAAAAAACGAATTCATGGTTAAAAGATAATGTACGTACCTGTCCATTGATCAACATTTTCGGATATTTGTACCCATGTATTGTCCTTTTTCTTACTATCATGATAACTTGAGTCCGATGCACCATACAAAAATGGGTATTCTCTGACACTCTCAATGAAAAGTTCTTCCATATTTCAAAAGAAACAACGCGCTTTCAGTTAAAAAATCAACAATATATCTGCTTATTACCAACAATTAGGACGCACTGGCGCCGACTGGCCGTTCAGGCCGTTCGACTTCAACGGATTTTATTCTCCTCGGAGAATTTTGGCCGTTCCGTTTGCGTGCTGGCCTGTGCCGGACCGAGCCGGCCGCTCATAATGGGTTACGTTGCATTTAAAACTATACAAATTAATTTGGACTGTCCTGTGCCGGGCCGGGCTGTGCCGTGCCGGCCGTTCATAATGGGTTTCTTGCTTTAGGCTTTTTCTTTCCCAAACACGTAGTCTCTTCGTTTGCCTTTGTTTCGTTTGCCTTTGTTGTCGTCCACGCTTCGCTACCATACATCACTACGGGTCCCCAACTAAATCCCCAATGATTTCTTTTGTTTGTAAGGACTTTGTATGTGATATTTAGAACCATGTACCAGTGCTCATAACCAATATTAATAGTAACTTACAGGTAAACCTTATTCCCATGCAGGTTATTAATAAAATAAAACTGCTTCCATGTAAATAAACCTCTATTATTCATTATTATTCAGTTTTTTTATTAGAAATGTCTGCAACAGTAATTTTATTTGGGCTACGAATAGTGAGAGATTGAAATTTTTGCTTTATAGGTATGTTTCCGGAAATAAATCTGTCAAAATATTTCTTTCATTAAGGATTGGCCAAACTTCTATGGAGTAAAAGTACTATTTTCAAACTGTTTCTGAAATACAGGGTGATTAATTAGTAGGGTAAAGCTCAATAGCTCCGCTATAGCAATAGATAGCAATAAAAGTTAATAACAAAAATTTAGCCACCTTTGAGCTTCACATTACAAAATTAGTTAGAATGTTACAGGGTGTTCGATAACACAGTGGCAGACCTAACTTATGTTTTTTTAAATGGAACACCCTATATTTTACTTTATATTCAAAATCCTGTTAACTTCTCCATCACAAAAATATAAAGGTTTGTAATGTTATACAGGGTATTTACAAAGTTATAACCAATTTTGTATGAAAATCGTAACACTCCCTAAGTTCAACTCCCTGTATAAATAAAAATAAGCACAACAGCAATAGTATATGAATGCCATATTTTTTTATTTATTGTAAAAATTTTTAAGAATTATTGATATTGCTAATTTTCTTTATATCAAATACAGGGTGAGTCAAAACGCAAGTACATTATTTTCTCAGTAATGTTAGAAGGAACACCCTGTATTTTATATCATTATTGAAAAGTAACATTAACGTCCTTTAATTTCTATATAACATTCCCTATGCCCAAATTTATTAGCTTTCGAGATATTTTCATTTTTCAGAGCAAATTATTTTAGGTGTTTAAATTTATCTAAATTTTAAGTAAGCCATGACTGAATTGACAATTGAAGATTACCGATTATCAATCCGGTAATCAATGTAACACTGTAGCAAATAAAGAAATAAAAATAATTTATTAGTAATACATTTTACAAACAAAAACACAACCACTACATGCAACATTTTTGGAACAATTAAAAACTACTTTTTATGTAAATGCAACAAATAAACAAAGAAAATTAGTAATAAATTTTACAAAAAAACACACAAACACAAAATACAATATTTTGTGAAGACAATTATAAACACTACTTTTGTATGTAAATGTAACAATGTAACAAATAAAGAACGAAACATAATTTATCAGTAATACATTTTGCAAAAAAACATGTTTGAAAAAATTAGAAGCTACTTTTAATAAAATATTTTTAATATTTAATTATATAAGGTGTTCAAAATTATCTCCTAACATAGCAGTTCTCAATCTGTTGTACATGTACCACTGGTGGTACATTTCATTTTTTGAGGTGGTACACAAAACGCAAAATCAGCCAAAATCAGCACCACTGTTATAGTTAATTAGACCTGGTTAGATATGTATTTCAGTTAGGTCGTACCAAAAATAATAAAAAGTATTTGGTGGTATATGACACAAAAAGATTGAGAACCGCTGTCCTAACACATTTATGTACACCTAAAAACGATCATTGAATGAGCTACTTACTCTACGGAGCATTTGTAAATTAACACATCGAAATACACTTTGTATTCTATTTTTCATCTCATCCCTTGTTGTTGGAGGTATTTTATAAACTTTATTATTAACGTAACCCCAAAAAAATCAGTCCAGTTTATTAAATTCTGGTGATTTGAGTGGCCACGCTACTGGTCCATTGAAAAATGAAAATATCTCGAAAACTAATAAATTTAGACATAGGGAATGTTATCTAAAAATTAAAGTACGGTAATGGTACTTTTAAATAGTGATATAAAATACAGGGTGTTCCATTTAAAATTACTGAGAAAATAATGTACTTGCGTTTTGACTCACCCTGTATTTGATATAAAGAAAATTAGCAATATCGACCATTCTTGAAAATTTTGACAATACGTTAAAAAATATGCATTAATACACCATTATTGTTTTGTTTATTTTTATTTATACAGGGAGTTGAACTTGTTACGATTTTCATCTAAAATTGGTTATAACTTTGTAAATACCCTGTATAACATAATAAACCTTTATATTTTTGTGATGGAGAAGTTAACAGGATTTCGAATTTAAAATAGAATATAGGGTGTCCCATTTAAAAAAACATAAGTTCGGTCTGCCACTGTGTTATCGAACACCCTGTAACATTCTAACTAATTTTGTAATATGAAGCTCAAATGTGGCTAAAATTTTTGTTATTAACTTTTATTGCTATATATTACTATAGCGGAGCTATTGAGCTTTACCCTACTAGTCAATCACCATGTATATATGTATACGTATGAGTTCTTATAAGGACAATCAAAATTAAGTGACTATATACGATATAGGAATGTATGGTGGGTTTCAAAATAAGGCAAGGCTAAAGAAGGTATAACCATTGTATAACTAGACCACTACCACTAGACCACTACCACATTGTGTAAATAAACAATGGTATAACCTTAGGAATATATCAAAGATGTTAAAATCAAATGAAATATGCTAATACTTATAGCAAAGTATTATAACAACAAAGATAATAATAATTGGAAAAGAAAGATCCAAACATCATCTGAGTATACGGCTTAGAAAATAACAAGAAAGAAACAATAAGGGAAACAATAAGTATACGAAGAAAAAATATAATAAGTAATAGGCCAAGTCAGAGGGACGATGACAAATCAGGGATACCACTGGGGATTTTAACGTTCAAATAGGCAAACTACTAATACTCAGAATAAAGCAAAAGCACAACGAGAATGTTCAAAATGAAAATGGAGAACTGATTCTAAACTTCTCAGGAATAACGAACTTGAACAAACAATTCATTTTTTGACCATGAAGAGCAACATAAACATACATTCAATAACACCAGTGGCTAAAGGTTCATGATATAATATTATGTTATAACTAACAGATATCTAAATTCGTCAAAAAAAATCGACATAAGATGCCTTAAATCAGCACATGTTAATAGCGACCACAGCCGAGTAGTATGTAAATTAAGAATTGTAATGAAATACAGCACCCAAGAGAGCGGTACCAACACAAACAAAAATCATAGTCTAAGGGCTTAATAGGGAATCCCCAGAATACTTACACAGAAAAAGGATATCAGATCAGAGAATATGATCGAAGAGGATGATGTAATCGAAAATGATAACATCGAGGAAAGCTGGGAAGACAGAATCATTTGGAGAGAAAATTAACGAACACTAACATATTTATATCAAAAAAGCAAACCCTACAAAAAAGGTTTAGAGAAGGAGTGCAAACAAAATGTGAAGAAAAGAAGAAAGCATTTTACCAATGCAGAACAAAATAAATACAACAGGCATAAAACCGCTATAAACGATCCAAAATCCAACAAATGCTTAGTAAGAAAACTAAAAAGGGAACACTTAAAGAGCTTCTAAAAAAATGGGGTACGGCTTCTATGGAACAAAACGAGAAACAAAAAGAATAATCAGAGGACCAAAAACAATGAACGACAGAGAGACATATTTAAAACATGGGCAGACTACTTTCAATCTTTATTAAATCCTTGAAAATTAAATTTTACAATTTGTTTAATAAAATTTTTCTAACAATTATTGTTGACCATAATTTTATCTTGGCAACATGAACTATTGTGTTGGGTTTCGATTTCCAGTAAGATTTTGCCAAAATATGGAATGAGAATATTTTTCCTAGCCAGTACCGGAATAGTTGAGGTTTGGCAATAGCTAAGGACAGTGGTTCTCAACCTTTTTGGGTCATGTATAGTGTGACCAACTCCAATTCAGTCGAATCCGGGACAATGCTGAAAAAAATACCTAAAATCCGGGACTTTTGAATGAAAATCGGGCCATTTGTTATTTTTTTAAATATAGGACTCTAATATCATCATTTCATTGGTTATTTAACATTTTTATGTTGACAATGATCATTTTGATGGGCTTAATCAAATGATACGCCCAAACACCTTCCCGAGCTGCTGTCTATAAATCAATGCTCGATGAAGCTGTTGGCTTGAAAAATTGAGTCAATTTTTTGCTGCTGGACGCGGAGCAGATACCTCTTCGGTGTTTTTCACTTTTGATGTGACTTAGTATATCCGCTCTACCACTGTGGGCGATCAAAAATTCCGATCCACAAGTATCACACTTCATGTCACTGTTACGAGTTACTTTTTTTTTCAAAAATAGAAATTCTTCTTCCAATATTTTATTGAAAGTGCAATATCGTTTTCTGTTTTTACTTTCTTGTGTTGGTTCCATATTCATATTAACAATAATAATATATTGGAATGAAAAAGTCAGGTCAAAAACAATAATTCCGAGATGGTCACTAATCGATTTTAGGATTCAAACTGATGACTGTACTGACAATAAAATAAATGTTTAGATAAAAAAATCATATTGCAACGCAGCAGATTTGAATTTGGCTCAAAGCATGCAAGGGTTTGGAAATTAATCATGTTTCGCGAACGAACTCAAGAGGTTTATCTACTGTAGTGGTTGACAAAACCGAAAAAAAAAAGATGCATTAGCAATCATTACATTACATCGTTCGATGCGGCATGCGTGCCTAGGCATGATTCATTGTGACATGAATTATTATTGTTTTTGGATGGTCTTTTCGGAAGACGATAATTAAAACACACAAATAAAAAAATTCCACAGTTTTCGTTTTCTTTCATAGAACTATTAAAATTTATACCACGATAAAAATTTTTTTTTTCGTCTCAACAATTTAATTTGATGTAAATTCTTAGAATAAAAACGAGAATATAGATTTTTACCAAAAAGTTGAAAATTCGGATGGCCCGGAAGCCTTGTCCGGGACGCCGGGACACAACTTCGTAATTCGGGCCATGTCCCGGATTTTTCGGGCTAGTTGGTCACACTAGTCATGTACCACAAAATACTTTTTATTTTTTTTTTGTACCACCTAACTTAAATACCTATGTAGCTAGGTAACCTAATCAACTATAATAGTTAGATAGCGGAATATATGCAAAGTGCATATAGATGCATATATTGCATATTTTCAGACAACAAACACAACATTGCATATTTAAGCTAAACACGATTTATTTTGCATATTTTAAAAATAAATTATATAAAAGTTTAAAATTTTCCTCTCTTAGTTGGAATTTTATAACTTCGATATGAACGAGCTCGTTATTTATCTATCTATGGCTCATCTGGACTTTCCCATTACTACCTGAATTTAACAATTATGGGTGTTCCCAGAAAAATATTATTTTATTAGCGTAGCAAGTCGTAGGTACCTACCTGCTTTTAAGGGTCTAATAATTATTTTGTCAGTTTCCGGCCAACATTTGTTTAAAGTAAACGTTGTCTCGTATTTAGTGTTTTTGAAGTGATTGGTATTTATTAAATTTAAATATGTCTACCATTCAAAAAAGTGTTTGGATAAAGTGTTTTCCCGAGTTAAAGCTAAGTGGAGACAAAGTATTTTGCAAGGCCTGTATGGTTCCAAAATCGTAAGTTACATTCATTTTCACATTTCATTTTTTAAATGAGGAACTGACAAACAAAAGCATCATGTCCCACAAAAGAAATTTTTCTGGAAAGAGTGTTTTTATTCGACAAATTCGCTTTTACTTCTATAAAGACGGACATAGAGAGAAGCATCAAAATAGAAAAATCCATCAAATTGTAGACAATTCCGCTTTTGTTCTTCAGCTTAAGTAACGTACTTTGTTCTTTAAGTAACGTACAAATTGCTAAAGAACTTATGTTCATAAAAGTTAATTTTAGTTTTTACCAGATCTAATAAAGTCATTAGAACAAAGGAATTTACAATTAAGTGATTCGGTTAATCTTATTAACACTTTTTCTGCTCATTGTCAAAAAATTCCCGGAAATACAGGGATTACATATAGAAATAAATTAAAAAATGTTTTAGAAAAAAATGAGGGCTTCGATTGTTTGAGGAAAGTTGTACGTATTTTTAAAGGCAACTTTTCTGAAGATCTTACGACTTAATATATTGTTTTATTTTTGAGTATTTTTAATATGCATTTGCTTTGCATATTTAGACAAATTTAGAAAAAATACCTGCATATTTGTAGTAAAAGTAATGCATATATATGCGCATATTTTGGCAATGTTGTGTTGCGTATATTCCGCTCTCTAATAATAGTGCTAATTATGGCTGTGTTTTTGCGTTTTGCATACCATCGCACACAATAATATTTACCACCAGTGCAGTGCTACATGCACCACATATCGAAAACTTCTTACTTAAGGTGAAACAGTAGCGATCAACACGTAGCGAAAACGCGTTCCAAGATTCCGGCTGTAATTTTTAATATTTTTTCGAGATATTTGGCACACGTATTCGTAATATAATAAAGAATGGCGGTACAGAGCCCAATTTGAAAAATATATTAATATGTAAAAATTACTCTGTAATTAAATAAAATATTAAAAAAACGAGCCTGTACCGCCATTAAGAAGAACAGAAAAATACACTTTCTTCAAATAAAATGTTATCCGATGCCTAGATTTTGTGTCATTTTGGAACTACTAATGAAATAAAAAATTGTAGTAGTTCCAAAATGACACAAAATCTAGGCATCGGGTAAAAAAGTTTATTTGAAGAAAGTGTATTTTTTTGTTCTTCTTAATGTCGGTACAGGCTCGTTTTTTTAATATTGTATTTAATTACAGAATAATTTCCACATATTAATATATTTTTCAAATTGGGCTCTGTACCGCCATTTTTTATTATATTACGAATACGTGGGCCAAATATCTCGAAAAAATATCCAAAATTACAGCCGCAATCTTGGAACGCGTGTTTGCTACCTGTTGATCGCTACTGTTTTCTCTTAATAGGGGAGTTAGAGCCGAAAAATCATAGTCATCAGTAATATGGAGTTTCTCCTGTGAAATGTGTCCATTGTATATTGACAATTATGACCCCTTTCAGGCTGACACCTCAGTGGATACAGGAAGTAGCAATAAGGGATGGAAGGGGAAAGTTAGTGCAGTAATTAAAGGTTTTCACCTCCTATTTTGTTAAACCTCCATCGATTTGCATGAAAATTGGTGACTAGTTAGAGCATACCTCAAGAAACAAAACTGATTTGGTGCCACTTGCACTTTTACCCTGCTGGTGAATACCACCCCTTCCCGCGGGTGAAAACTATTTTATTAAAAACAACCTCACAAATCGATAGAGGGACAAATTTTAAGTAAAATGTTTTATATCAGGCTATTAATATAAATCAATACTTTTTGAGTTATTAAAGATCAAAGATTTGTCTATTTAAGAGCATATGCGTGAAGTTACGGATGATAAAAAGAAGATGTTAATTAATTGTATGTTAGTAAAATATTATTTTTATAAAAAAAGACTAAGTTTTCACTCTAATGGCATATAAAACTACATAATGCTATTCTACATCCCACCAGAATGAAAACAATGGGAACCATCTCTGGTTACACCTCCGAAGGAAACCATTCTCGTTGGAACTTTAACGCGCTGAGCAGATGGGACGTGAATTGTAAATTGTAGAATTCCCTCATTTTCCTTAGTTTCAGCATCCGTATGGCTTGCAAATTATTGTAGAAGCCTCGGAGGTGTAACCAGAGATGGTTCCCATTGTTTTCATTCTTGTGGGATGTAGAATAGCATTATGTTGTTTTATATGCCATTAGAGTGAAAACTTAGTCTTTTGCTAGCAGTTGCCGCTAGGGCATCTATGCCATTTCGTTCGTTGCAATTCGGGACTGTACGCTGGAGGTTTGTTTTGGTTGGATCAGAGAGAGCAGCATATGTGCCTCCTGATGAGAGACTAATAAGTTTCGAAACCGGTAGAGGTGCTTGCTGCACTCTCTGATTGGACTAGAATATGGTTCGGCTGTATTTTCGTTTTGCAACGAAATTGAAAATGGTTATTCTTTTTTTTATTATTTTTATATTATTTCGATATTTAATTGAATTTTTTTTTCATTATAAACTGAATATGTCCAGAAACTGGGGGTGTCCAATAATGGGTACATTTGACATATTCGAATACACTTTTGCTAAATTTATAATATCGAAATAATATAAAAATAATATTTTAGTAACATACAATTAATTAATATTTTCTTTTTATCATCCGTAATTTCACGCATGTGCTCTTAAACAGACAAATCTTTGATCTTAATAACTTAAAAAGTATTGATTTATTTTAATAACATGATATAACAAATTGTATTTATAATTTGTCCTTCTATCGATTTGTGGGGTTATTTTTAATAAAAATCGTTTTCACCCTCGAGAAGGGTTGGTATCCACCCCCAGGGTAAAAGTGCATGTTGGCACCAAATCATTTTTATTTCCTGAGGTATGTCACTAGGACTAGTCACCAATTTTCATGCAAATCGACTGAGGTTTAACAAAATAGGAGGTGAAAACCTTTAAATACTACACTAACTTTCCCCTTTCATCCCTTATTGCTACTTCCTGTATCCACTGAGGTGTCAGCCTGAAAGGGGTCATAATTGTCAATATACAATAGACACATTTCACATGCCAAACTCCATATTACTTATGACGCTGATTTTTCGGGTCTAGCTCTTAGACTATAAGAGATGGCACCTAAATAATTATTGCATGTGCGCAATATTTTTTCAACGAAATTATTATTTACGTAACTGAAATCTATTTACAAATTGCCGTATTTAAAATCGTAAGTGAATAAAACTTATATACAAATTAAATATGTCCTTATCTATTTATAAAGTCATCAGCTGAATGTTTGCAATTTAATAAGATTATCTAAGAGTTCATACAAAATAGGTGCATTTTATTTTCAAAATACCTTATGCTGCAAGATTCTTTGTTTACTATCAGGTTATAGTTATACAGTTATCTATATAGGTCAGTTACATAATTTTTATTTTTAATAATTATAACAATTATTGTTTCATTACGGAATAGGCGCAAAATCTTGGTCCAATGATATTTAAATGCATTCATTTTTTTTTCGAATCCTTAGAAAACTAATAAGTATTTTTGAAAAATTTAAACGCAGAATGAAATATTACATTATAACCGAGGTCCGAAAGTTGCTGAAACTTCTATAATGCTGCTAAAAAAACGTTGATTAATAACAAGCTGAAAATTTGTTAATATCTTAAGGGTGTCTAGTCGGAATGCCAAGGTAGGTCAGGGTAAAGTTGGAGAAAATATCGGTGAATACGGCTTAGGTAATAGAAATGAAAGGGGTGATCGTTTAGTTCAGTTTTGTCAAAGCGAAGATTTAATAATAACTAATACATAGGCGACTGTATACGTGGACGTCACCTCAACACACACAAGAAAAAGTAATCAGAAACCAAATAGATTACATAATGGTGACAAAAAGATACCGTAAGGCCGTGAAATCTACTAAAACTTACCCTGGAACTGATATCGCCTCGGATCATAATCCAGTAGTATCTGTGTTAAAAGCTAGACCAAAGAAAATGAGAAAAACTGTCATCCCAGTGTTAGACTTAAGCCAGCTTAAAAGTGAACACCGACGACAAACAGTGCGAGAAGAAATTAACACCAGCCTCAGTGTAGCAGAAAACCAAATCCGCAGAACAGAAAACATAGATGAAAAACTGAAGTATATAAACACTATAATCAGAACTACGGGAAAGAAACACCTAACCAAATCTACAATGAAACATAAGGTGTGGATGACACCAGACATACTAGAACTAATGGATGGAAGAAGCAAATTGAAGAATAATTCAGAAAAATACAGAGAGGTTGATAAGCACATAAAGCAAATAATAAAGAAGGCCAAAAAATCATGGATTGAAGAACAATGTGTAGAAATGGAAGACTATGAAAGAAAGTATGACATATTCAATATACATAAAAAAGTAAAAGAACTTACAGGAACCCAAAGAAGATATCAAATAAGTTTGCTTAAGGACAAAGACGGAAATATTATTATAGACTGAACAGAAAAAATTAATAGATGGAGTGAATACATAAGAGAATTGTTTGAGGACAACAGAAATAACATTGTCCAGGTAAATGGTGAAACGGGACCTGAAATCCTAAAATGTGAAGTGGAAATGGCACTTAGAAATTCCAAAACTGGAAAGGCAAATGGACCCGATGAGGGTCCTACTGAATTACTAAAGCGCTTGAATGATGAATCAATAGATATAATATTGCACATATTATTTAACACAGTATACAATAATGGTATTATACCTCAAGAGTGGCTGCTGTCTACATTCGTTACACTGCCAAAGAAATCCAATGCAAAAGAATGTTCAGAACATCGAACAATATCTTTAATGAGCCATCTACTAAAGATATTTCTAAAAATCATCGACAACCGAGTTTATCAAAAGTTGGAGTCAGATATTAGTAATACACAGATGGGGTTCAGAAAAGGACTAGGTACTCGAGAAGCTCCCTTCGGTTTGAATGTTCTTATACAAAGATGCCTAGACGTTAATCAAGAAGTACATGCATGTTTGATCGATTTTGAAAAAGCGTTTGACAGAGTACGCCACGATAGGCTAAGAGATATTCTTGAAAGGAAAGACATAGATAATAAAGATCTGCGAATAATTTCTCAACTTATATTGGAATCAGAAAGCTAACATCAAAATAGAAAATGAGATATTAAAAGCAATAGAAATACGTAGAGGAGTAAGACAGGGATGCATTTTGTCACCGCTGCTATTTAATGTATATAGTGGAAGCATCTGTCAGGAAGCCCTTTTGCAAGCAAATGAAGGAATCATAATCAATGGAGAGGATGCAAATAATATTCGATACGCGGACGACACTGTACTAGTTGCAAGAACAGTAGAAGAATTACAACGAATACTTACAAACATAAATATTGCTTGCAACAATTATGGCGTAAACATTAATATCAAAAAAAAACAAGTATATGGTCTTCAGTAAAATCATGACACAACCAGCAAATATATTAATATAAACGGCATTCAAATTGAAAAAGTATCAAGTTACGAATACATGGGAACTTTAATAAACGAAACTGGAGACCAAAACAAGGAAATAAAAAGACTTACCGAAATTGCCAGGGCCACCTTCATAAAGATGAGAAAATTCATCTGCAACAGAGATATATAAGCATCCATCTACGATTAAGGAAGCTAAGAGGCTACGTATTTAACACGCTGTTATACGGTGTAGAGGCCTGGACTCTCAAACAGAACAACATAAAAAATATTAAAAGTTTCGAAATGTGGTGCTACCGTCAAATGCTGAGGATAAGTTGGGTTGAAAGAATCACAAATCTTGAAGTAATACGAAGGATAGGAAGAGACCCAGAAATTTTGTTAACGATAAAACGAAGAAAACTCGAGTATTTGGGTCACCTGATGAGAGGTCATAAATACGCATTACTTCAAAATGTAATGCAAGGAAAAATAGAAGGAAAGCGGAATCCAGGCCGTAGAAGAATGTCATGCTTGCGGAATTTGAAAGAGTAATTTGGCTGCACCACTAATGAACTTTTTAGGTCAGCTGTAAACAAGGTCAGGGTAGCCTTGATGACTTCCAATCTCCGATAGGAGTGGCACAAGAAGAAGAAGAAGAAGTCAAGTCGGACAAACTTTGATGTATGGGAACACTGGAACAGGGGAAGTTTTAGTTGTGGAACAGGTTAAAAATTTGGAACGTCAGACCACGAAAACGTCCCATGTATTTGGTCGGACAGAACTTCAAATTGATTTGTTACCCTTTCATTAAACTCTGATGCCAAAATCAGACTGCTATTTGTCACCTGTCATAATTCCTATCATTTGACATGTTCTACGTGTTCCACTCAGTGATATGCCCAGTTGGTGATAAATAGCAGTCTGATTTTTGCAGGATAGTTTAATGAAAGGGTAACAAATTAATTGGAAGTTCTGTCCGACAAAATACATGGGACGTTTTCGTAGTCTGAGGTTCCAAATTTTTAACCTGTTCCACAATTAAAACTTCCCCTGTTCCAGTGTTCCCATACATCAAAGCTTGTCCGACTAGACACCCTTAAGCTATTAAAAAGTTTTCAGCTTGCTATTAACCAACTTTTTTTTCATACGCGGGATCCAGACCTATAAGTTAGAGGGGTGAACAAAAGGAGAAAATTTAGTGTGATTTTTAATTTCAAATATTTCATTCAAAAGAAGATTTTTGTTTATTCTAAGGGACTTTCAGCCCTCGGTAACAGGTAATGCAATATTTCATTCTGCGTTTCAATTTTTCAAAAATATTTATTAGTTTTCTCAGCATTCGAAAAAGTGAATGCATTTAAATAGCATTGAACCAAGATTTTGCGCCTACCCATTTAAATGCAGAGTATGAAGTGTAGTATTAAATATATGAAGAAATAATATGAGAAGTAAATACTTTACTGATTTTCTTCTTCTTCTTCTTCTTCTTCTTCTTCTTCTTCTTCTTCTTCTTCTTCTTCTTCTTCTTATTTTTGTGTACACATGACTTTGTCTGTTTTTTGAATGTGCCTCTAGTAAGTTGTCGTTCCATCGTTTTCGTGGTCTTCCCACTGATCGAATTCCTATTGGGGAACCGTCTCTCGCCATCCTTACCGCTCTATTTGTTTCCATTCGGCTTATATGGTCGCTCCATTCTAATCTTCTGTTTCTTACCCAGTTATTAATGTTCTCCACCTTGCATCTCCGTATATCTGTACTTCTACCTCTGTCCCATACTGTATTATCATCAATTTTTCGAAGGGTTTTCATCTCCGCTGTTTCAAGCAATCTTTTGTCCTCTCTGTGTCAGGTCGTGTTTCTGCCGTGTATGTCACGATTGATCTGATGACTGTTTTGTAAATTGTGCCTTTCATTTTTTTTGCGATATTTTTATTTCTCCATATTGTGCCATTCAGGCAACGTGCAGTTCTGTTTGCTCTATTCACTTGATCTTCCACTATTGTTTCGAGGTTTCCGTAGCTAAATAGTGAAATGCCTAGATATTTAAACTCCATCACTTGTTCTATAATTATCTGATCCTCCAGCTCCGATTTACATCCTATTGTATTTGCTGTTAAACCCATGCATTTTTCTTTTTTGGGAAAATTAAAATGTTCAATTTTCTGGCGGTTTTATTACACTGGTGCATCATACGTTGTAAATCATCTTCACTTTGGGAGATTAGTATTGCATCGTTTGCATAGCAGATTATTTTAAGTTGTGTTCCTCAAATTTGGTATCCGTTTTAAATTCTTATTTTTTTTAATTAATTTTGTTATATATATATATATATATATATATATATATATATATATATATATATATATATATATATATATATATATATATATATATATATATATATTATGTTTTGTATAAAGTTTGATAATGACTCTGGTCTTCAACGTCTAAGCTTCTATTCCGTACGAGATAATAGGCCAAATCTTTTGGAATCTGGCCCGTATCGTAGATATCGTTAAAGAGCTTCACAATAATGTCTATATTTTTTCATGAAGTAATTTGAATTATCTGCATATATATGTCATCTCGTCCTGGAGCTGTTATACTTTTTTTCTACAAACTTGTTAAAAATGCAATTTTTAGCACTCAATAGGAGCTTTAAAAATGTCACTTTAAAGCACTGGATGCTTTAAAATTTTTAAGATACCGCAGTTAAAAGTAAAATGTCAAATTTTGAGAGGAAATGTCAAAATATTTATATTTCATTTAATAAAATTAATATATTAATAGTACAATTTGCGCAATTTGAAAAATGAATTTCTTGCACTGCAGTTTTACCATTTTCCATGTTTAAGCGGAATGAATAGAAATAACTGAATTTCCATTCGAGGTTGAGGCCACAATATCTTCGAATATTCGCTGCACCGGCAGCAGTTTTCGAGTAATCAAATTTGTATTTTTCAAAGAATCCTGGATGTACCCCTCAGCAACGGTAGAAGATCTCTACCCACCATGACGCTTAATTGTCGTCAAATTTGAGCTAACATCGGCAAGTAAGGTCGCTGAAGAGCCTTCATAAAGATGAGAAAATTCATCTGCAACAGAGATATATAAGCATCCATCTACGATTAAGGAAGCTAAGAGGCTACGTATTTAACACGCTGTTATACGGTGTAGAGGCCGGGACTCTCAAACAGAACAACATAAAAAATATTAAAAGTTTCGAAATGTGGTGCTACCGTCAAATGCTGAGGATAAGTTGGGTTGAAAGAATCACAAATCTTGAAGTAATACGAAGGATAGGAAGAGACCCAGAAATTTTGTTAACGAAAAAACGAAGAAAACTCGAGTATTTGGGTCACCTGATGAGAGGTCATAAATACGCATTACTTCAAAATGTAATGCAAGGAAAAATAGAAGGAAAGCGGAATCCAGGCCGTAGAAGAATGTCATGCTTGCGGAGTTTGAGAGAGTAATTTGGCTGCACCACTAATGAACTTTTTAGGTCAGCTGTAAACAAGGTCAGAGTAGCCTTGATGACTTCCAATCTCCGATAGGAGTGGCACAAGAAGAAGAAGAAGAAGTCAAGTCGGACAGACTTTGATGTATGGGAACACTGGAACAGGGGAAGTTTTAGTTGTGGAACAGGTTAAAAATTTGGAACGTCAGACCACGAAAACGTCCCATGTATTTTGTCGGACAGAACTTCAAATTGATTTGTTACCCTTTCATTAAACTCTGATGCAAAAATCAGACTGCTATTTGTCACCTGTCATAATTCCTGTCATTTGACATGTTCTACGTGTTCCACTCAGTGATATTCCCAGTTGGTGATAAATAGCAGTCTGATTTTTGCAGGACAGTTTAATGAAAGGATAACAAATTAATTGGAAGTTCTGTCCGACAAAATACATGGGACGTTTTCGTAGTCTGAGGTTCCAAATTTTTAACCTGTTCCACAATTAAAATTTCCCCTGTTCCAGTGTTCCCATACATCAAAGCTTGTCCGACTAGACACCCTTAAGCTATTAAAAAGTTTTCAGCTTGCTATTAACCAACTTTTTTTTCATACGCGGGATCCAGACCTATAAGTTAGAGGGGTGAACAAAAGGAGAAAATTTAGTGTGATTTTTAATTTCAAATATTTCATTCAAAAGAAGTTTTTTGTTTATTCCAAGGGACTTTCAGCCCTCGGTAATAGGTAATGCAATATTTCATTCTGCGTTTCAATTTTTCAAAAATATTTATTAGTTTTCTCAGCATTCGAAAAAGTGAATGCATTTAAATAGCATTGAACCAAGATTTTGCGCCTACCCATTTAAATGCACAGTATGAAGTGTAGTATTAAATATATGAAGAAATAATATAAGAAGTAAATACTTTACTGATTTTCTTCTTCTTCTTCTTCTTCTTATTTTTGTGTACACATGACTTTGTCTGTTTTTTGAATGTGCCTCTAGTAAGTTGTCGTTCCATCGTTTTCGTGGTCTTCCCACTGATCGAATTCCTATTGGGGAACCGTCTCTCGCCGTCCTTACCGCTCTATTTGTTTCCATTCGGCTTATATGGTCGCTCCATTCTAATCTTCTGTTTCTTACCCAGTTATTAATGTTCTCCACCTTGCATATCCGTGTATCTGTACTTCTACCTCTGTCCTATACTGTATTATCATCAATTTTTCGAAGGGTTTTCATCTCCGCTGTTTCGAGCAATCTTTTGTCCTCTCTGTGTCAGGTCGTGTTTCTGCCGTGTATGTCACGATTGATCTGATGACTGTTTTGTAAATTGTGCCTTTCATTTCTTTTGCGATATTTTTATTTCTCCATATTGTGCCATTCAGGCAACGTGCAGTTCTGTTTGCTCTCTTCACTTGATCTTCCACTATTGTTTCGAGGTTTCCGTAGCTAAATAGTGAGATGCCTAGATATTTAAACTCCATCACTTGTTCTATAATTATCTGATCCTCCAGCTCCAATTTACATCCTATTGTACTACTACTACTACTATCGGTTTACAGCGTTCTCCGACGCCTTCCGACTCCTAACCGCCATTCTTCTCTGTTTAACCATAGACCTGGAGGGATTTCTCTTTCCTCTAGTTCTTTTTCAATTCCCTCCCTCCAGCTTCTTCTCGGCCTTCCTCTTTTTCTTCTCCCTTGTGGTGTCCATGCCAAAATCTGTTTAGGGATCCTGTCATCTGGCATTCTCTGTACATGGCCGTACCATACCAATTGTTTTGTTTTTATGTCATCAAGTATTGTATGTGTTACTCCCATCATTTCTCGTATTCTCTCGTTCGGTATCCGATCTCTTCTTGATTTGCCTGCTGCTCTTCTCCAGAAGTCCATTTCTGTTACTAGTAACATTTTCTGCGCTCTTTGTTTCAGTGGCCAAACTTCACTGCCATATGTGATTATACTTTTAAGTATGCTATTGTATATGAGCTGTTTGTTCGCTTTAGATATTGTCTGGTCCCACAGAATGCCGTTCATCATGGATATGGCTTTTCTACCCTGCATGTTTCTGTCTTTTATAGCAGCATCGAGTGTTCCATCTTGAGTTATCTTCATGCCCAGGTACTTGTATTCATCGCAGTGTTTAATTTCTACCCCATCGTCTAATGTAATGGACTGTTTTGTTCCTCCAATACACATGGCTTCAGTTTTCTTAATGTTGACTTCGAGACCCCATTTGTTATATTCTTCTATTAGCTTCCGCGTCATGTAACTTAAGTCGTCATGATCTTGAGCAATCAGAATTTGGTCATCAGCGAAACATAGAGTGTATAGTGTTGTGTCGTCATTGAGAGGGATTCCCATGCCATTACATTTTCTTTTCCACAGCTTGAGTGCTTGTTCCAGATAAATTTTAAAAAGGGTAGGCGAAATACAACAACCCTGTTTCAATCCTTTCGTGATCTTAAATCCCTCAGACATCCTTGATCCAGTTTTAATTTTTGCAGTAGTTCCATTATACAGACTTTGGACTGCTTTGATAAGACCATGTTTAATGTTGGTTTGATAAAGGGTTGAGCATAGTTTGCTGAGGGGCACACTGTCATATGCTTTTTGTAAGTCTACGTATACCAGGTGAACTTCTTTATTGACGGCTGTTTTTTTCTCAATAACTTGCGTAATAGAGTACAGGTGGTCTACTGTGGACCGCCCAGCTCTAAAGCCAGCTTGCTCCTCTGATTCGTAATCTCTATAGTCATTTTCTATTTTATTCTTAATAAGTTTCCCATACATCCTACTTATTGTGCTGTTTACCGCAATTCCTCTGTAATTTTCACATTGATCCTTGCTGCCCTTTTTGTGGATTGTTGACATGATAGATAATTTCCATTCTTTTGGTAATTCGGCACCATTTAAGCAATGTAGCACATCCTATTGTATTTCCTGTTAAAACCATGCATTTTTCTTTTTTGGGAAAATTAAAATGTTCAATTTTCTGGCGGTTTTATTACATTGGTGCATCATACGTTGTAAATCATCTTCACTTTGAAAGATTAGTATTGCATCGTTTGCATAGCAGATTATTTTAAGTTGTGTTCCTCAAATTTGGTATCCGTTTTAAATTCTTATTTTTTTAATTAATTTTGTTATATATATATATATATATATATATATATATATATATATATATATATATATATATATATATATATATATATATATATATATATATATATATATATATATATTGTTAAGATATGTAAAATTTGAATTAATATGGTTTCGATCTTAATATTTTAGAAAAGTTAAAACATATAATAAAAATATACCAAAATTCATTTCGAAGAAATGAAAGTCAATTATCTTTGGATGGCCGTAGGTAAACAAAATTTAAATAGGGATTAAGTATTTTCTTTGTACAGTTAGTATGATAAGAAAGTGGTTATGTGTTTGGACAATGAGACCGGGTTTCCCAAATGGACTTTTGCGGCGAGGGAACAATTGTATTTAGAAATTTAAATGAATGTAATCTTTGTTTAGATATTAAGAAAGGAAAAAAAAAACCGATTGGCATGTAATTAGTTTTAGGAAATTTCTAATGGTAGGGAAAATTGGTGTTTGTTATCTGAAAGGTAGATGGGGATAAAATTGAGGAACTCGGATTGGTGAAGAAGGAAAAAGGAGGGGCTAGGTATGAAGAATGGGAGTTTAGCGAAATGTTAGAGGGTGGAAGAAGAGTCAGTTGTTAAATGATCGTTAAGTCGACTAGTGGTGATCTCTAAGAGTCTCCTGAAGTAGTAAGGCAGATAAGTGAATAGTTGTGAGTTTGTTGAAATAAGTGTCCTGACGGAAGCTCATCACGTAAAGCATTGTAAGTTATATTGTTCTACTTATATTCCAAGAGTCACCGTTGCATGCCGGAACGAGAAATAGATTCAGTTTATCGAGAGGAGAAAAGGCTAGCATTGTTTTTTGAAAGATACGTGCATCTGTAGGGGGTCATTAATGACAATAGGCTTGCAATAATTTGTTGCGAGATTGCTGACTACATAGGGGGCTGCTAAGAGTAAATTGTAGGCGACCAGAGACAAGAATTTGGACAACTCATCATCCGAGAGACAGTTTTATTTTTTTTGTAGAATTATTCATAACGCAAATTTCAATAAGTACTTTAGATAGTGGTAGGGTTATTTCAATAATCAGAATAGGAGATATTATTTTTAGAGGATATTTTGAGGGTGAATTTATTTCAATAGATGCTTTTGTACCATATATGTGTTTTATTCCGTTAATCTTTGACCTTATTTATCATATGTAAAGCAAAGGAGATATTGAAGCACGAGAATATAAAACCCTGAGATTAGAGCATTAAATAGTGTGATTAAATCATAAGTGCATCATTAAAATTAAATTTAATTAATTAGTTAATTATCTAATCAAGTGCTTTGAGCACACCGATCTTTGAATATCACATTAACTGGCGCCCAACGTGGGGCTTAAAAATATCGCAGCTTTGCATTTGATGGTAGGGAAAGAGATAAGGAATAACTACAGGTGATCCAGAGATAATTTGACAATTTTTCCAGGTGTAAAAATAATTTTGATTTATGGATTGATCGTAGGTATTTGATATTTACTGCCATTGAATTATTTGATTTTTTTTTACCAATCGTACATTTGATATTTATTTTGAAATTTACTGATTGCATATTTGATATTTGTGGAGAAAATTTATTAAATTTGGGGAGAAATATTTGTCGTGTTCTGCAACTTATAGAGTGTTGTAAAATTTCACATTTGGCGGGGACAAAGAAAACAGTAACGAAAAGAAACAACATGTCGACCACAAGGAGGCAAAGCAAAATGCAAGAAAACAGAGAAGAGGAAAAAATTGTTGAAGAAGGATTGGATAATGAAGGAGATACAACGATTATGGAGAGAAAAGAACAGGAATTAACAGGAATAGAGAAACTATTGCAACTGATGCAACTCCAGTCACAACAAATGGATAGAAATCAACAGGAAACAAAAAGGACAATGCAAGAAAATCAACAGGAATCAAAACGAGCCATGGAAGAAAGACAAAGAGAAATATCACAGAGAATAGAACAGAAATTGGAAGAGAATGATGGCAAATTGGAAAAGCGTTTGGAAAAATATGAAAATGAAATGAAAGCCTGTTTAGAAAAAGTTAGAGAAGAAACAGAAAGGAAACTGGAGATGCAACGAGAAGAAATAGAAACTAAAATGAAGGATATTAAGAATGTGCAGAAGATGGAATTAGAACAGTTAGAAAGCAAATTTGAAAATGCAATACAAGAAGACAGGCGAGAAATAGAAGAAAAATTTAAGCAAAACGAAAAACAATTTGCGGAACTCAAGAATCAAGAGAATTGTGGAGAAAGAAGGGAAATGATTATCCATGGTACAAGCGACGCGAAAATACAATTTGGCGGGGATATTAGAAAAACACACCCAGTACCATTTGTTAAAAATTTTAGATATTAGATAATATTAGATATTTTGACGACTGCAAAGAAACAATTAGAAACCATCTGAAAGAAGGAGCAGCGTTATGGTATGAAATAAAGAAGATGAGTTTGAAAATTGGACAGATTTCGAAAATAAATTTCTCAACTATTTCTGGGGGAAAGTTAAACAGAGGGAAATCAACCAAGAGCTACAGAATGGAAGATATCACGAGAAAATGGGAATATCGGAGGAAAGATATGCTTTGCAGATATATAACAATTCCAAATATCTAGACTACAAATACTCTACCGAACAACTGGTAGAAATGATAAGCAGACATTTCGAAGAAACGCTGGAGGACCACGTGATTTTGAGAAACTATCAAGATATTGATAGTTTGTGCCAATTCCTTCAAGTAAGGGAAGCAAAACGAAGAGAAATGCGAAACAGAAGACAACATGAACAATATAATGGACCGGCAAGAAGGTATCAATCAAATTATGACCAGAGAAACCGACATGCCCAATCAACAAACGAAGATAGGCCGAGAGAATACCAAAATTACAATAGACAACAAAATTATGATAACAGGAATCACGCAAAAAATAGAACATATGAAAATCACAACAGAAACAGAGATGCACAAAATCCTCCGACTAGGAATACGAACGAACAAAGGGACGGTAGAAACAATCAGAATTTCCAACGACAAAATAGAAGGGAGATGAATCATGTAACAATAGAAAACGAGGAAGAAGATATATGCAATGAATCCAGACAGGATTTTCAATAAAGCATCCACTGAACAAACATAAACAACTCTCCGGTATATTTTGTCATCCGAGAGAGTTTATACAGTTGGCGGGAAATGAAAGACAAAGTTCTAATTCCAATTTAATATTCTTAGATGCATTTATAAAACATAAAGCGATTAAAATTTTGATTGATTCTGGATCGGAGATATCGTTAATCAATAAGAAACTAGTAAAAGAATTAAATTTGGACAGATTTGTGTATAAAATTCCTAGGGTTGCTTTAGTGGGTGCAAACAACAAAAAATTGACGACAGTAAATGAAGGTTTGGGAGTGCGGATCAGAGTGGGAGACAAATACTATATTATGCAATGTGTGGTGATCGAAGATTTAAACCATGATATGATAGCGGGAATTGATGAATTGAGTGAAAAACATATCACCATAAATTTTTCGGAGAATAAACTGGAAATCAGAGCAGAACCAGACAACATAGAAGAAGAAACGGAAATAGAGAGGAAAATAATTGTTGAAAAGATAAATGAACAGGAAAAACATAAAGAAATCAATATGACTGTAGAGGAAAAACCGAAAGTACAAGAAAAAAATCAACCAGAAAAAAAAAGAAGGAAGAAAAAGAAGAAGAGTTCAAAAAGAAAGAAGGAAAACACGGTGGATACAAGAGAAAGACAGGAAATCGAAGATACGGAAGAATTGTCGGCAATCGACGATAAAACAGAAAGGAAGCAGGAAGAAAAGGAAGTTCTCATAAGAGAAATGAAAGCAGTAGAAACATGGTGCTCGGGATACCAAATGGAAATTGAAGATAAAAAAAAAACAGAAGAAGAAATAAAGGATGAGGACAGAGAAGAAATGGCAATAATGGACGAGAATCCAGAATTTTATGAAGAAATATTATGGACAGTGAACACATGCGAACAAAATGAGGATGAAAGAAAATTAAAATGTGGAGAAAATATGGAAAAGGAAGTAGAGAAGATTCTAGAAAGTTATGGAGATTTGATTAATGAAGAAAGCCGAGTGGCTAAAAATTATGAACATTCTTTTAAAGTTAAAAACTTAGAAAATTTTAAATCCAAGACATATCCAATCCCGTATAAATACAGGCAAAGCGTCGGACAGGAAATTGAAAAAATGATCAAAGACAAGGTGATAGAAAGATGTGACTCTCCATATATCAACCCGATAGTATGCGTTAAAAAATCGAGTGGTGATTTGCGATTATGTTTAGATGCAAGAAACATTAATTCACACACAATCGCGCAATACGAAGCGCCTTTGAACATCGAAGCCATATTTGGACGAATCACAGGGTCACACATTTTTTCCAAAATCGATTTGAAACATAGTTTTTGGTTAATACCTTTGGCAGAGAAATGTCGAAATTATACCGCTTTTTCGATCGACGGAGTGGTATACCGATTTAGGGTGGTACCATTTGGCCTACAGAGTGCATGCGCTGCTTTGGTTCGCGCATTGAACACAATCTTAAATAGGCATGAAGAATTTGTTGTACATTACATAGATGATTTATTAATTTTCTCACCAGATATAACAAGCCATCTACGACATATTCACACTGTGCTAGAAGAACTGGATCAAGCGGGATTGAAATTAAATATTCAAAAGTGTCAGTTTTTCCAAAAGGAAATACTGTATTTAGGATTCAAATTAGACACAAAAGGGATTAGTCTTGCAGAAGATAGAATCGAAATTATAAATAACTACACTAGGCCAACCAATTTAAAAACATTGCGGGGATTTTTGGGAATGGTAAACTATTTCAAAAAACTAATACCAGACATCAGCACAAAAGAAATACCGTTGATAGCATTACTTAAGAAAAATGTTAGGTGGAAATGGGGAACGGAACAAGAAATGGCTTTCAAAAATTTAAAAGGAGCTTTCTCCACAGCTGTAAGAGTACACCACCCAAGATATGATCAACCTTTCATTCTCCGGACCGATGCTTCCATAACAAAATTCGCAGGGGTGTTATCACAGATCCAAGACGATGTAGAGGTGCCAATCTGTTTTGTCTCCCGTGTAACCAAAACATATGAGAGAAAGTACAGCGTCACTGAATTAGAGTTCGCCAGTGTGTTATTTTGTGTAAATAAATTACGGTTTTACCTACTAGGGGCAAAATTCACCGTTGAAACAGACCATGCAGCTTTGGTACATATAATGAAAAATAGACTGGTAAATAATAGAATTCATAGGGGCATTCTTTTACTTCAAGAGTATGATTTTGAATTTAAATATATCAAAGGAACTGACAATATCTTGGCTGATGCGTTGACGAGAGATGAACAATTCCGCAAAGAGGACCACAAAACTCTCCACGTTGGCATGAACATAATGAGAGAAGAAGCAGGCTTATTTTCTTTGGCTCAGATCAGGGAAAATCAGGAACAACTGGACGAAAGAGAAAAGCAAAGGGCCGAACAAGAAGATAACTTATATTTTAAGAGGGTCGATGGTAAAGAACTATATGTAATCACGGAACAGATGGCAAAAGAAGTTTTAGCAAAATTACACTGTGATAACGGACACATTGGAAGCAGGAAGGTGTGGCTTATGTTCAGGGAGAACTACATTTGTCGACAGGACTATACAATAGCCAAAGAGATGACTCGAAATTGCGAGACATGCCAAAAGTGTAAAAGTAAGAATTTCAAAAACGAAAACATCACAAAAAACGTCATAGCTCGGAAGAAACTGGATATTGTCGCCATTGATATGTTTGAGCGATTTAATAACGACAACACAGAGGAATAAACACATATTAGTTATGGTGGATGTTTTCTCAAAGTATTTAAAACTGTACCCATGTAGAACCACGAAAGGAGCTGAAATACTTCGGAAGATAGACGATTTTATCGAAACAGTGGGAAGACCAGACAATATTTTGTTGGACAATGCGACATACTTTAGGAATGACCGTTTTAAAGGGGAATTAAGAGAGAGAGGCATAAATACAAAATTTGTAAGCATCCGACATCCACAGAGCAACCCATCAGAGCGTTTTATACAAGAAGTCACAAAATTTCTAAGAATTGCTGCGGAAGAACATCATCGACATTGGGACAGAAAAGTGTTTGAAATAGAGACGTATTTGAACTGTGCACCAAATACGGTTACCAAGGAGACGCCTTTATATGTAATGAAAGGAACAATGCCTACGAGACCGTGGGAAGACACCGCCCCCAGACAATACGAAGAAGTGATCGAGGTGGTTCAACGAAGATTGAGACGAAGTGGAGAGAAATATCTCCAAAGGCAAGAGAGGACCCGAAGAAGAAGGCCGGTTACATTCCAGAAAGGGGATAAAGTTTTAGTGAGGGCACTGAGGGTGTCCAATTTACAAAATGGTATTTGTGCTAAATTGATGCCGGTATTTGAAGGTCCATATAGGGTCAATACGGAAAATGGGGTAAATAGTTATGAATTAGCGCATATAGAGACAGGCAAGATACGGGGTATTTTTAACATTCACGACATTTATAAGTATCATGAGTAGAGTTTGGTAACATAATGGAATAATTTGATCCTAAAAAAAACTTGTGTCATTTAAATAAATAACAGAATTTTTTCGGCAAATCAAATGGCGGGGAGTTGTTAAGATATGTAAAATTTGAATTAATATGGTTTCGATCTTAATATTTTAGAAAAGTTAAAACATATAATAAAAATGAAGAGTCAGTTGTTAAATGATCGTTAAGTCGACTAGTGGTGATCTCTAAGAGTCTCCTGAAGTAGTAAGGCAGATAAGTGAATAGTTGTGAGTTTGTTGAAATAAGTGTCGTGACGGAAGCTCATCACGTAAAGCATTGTAAATTATATTGTTCTACTTATATTCCAAGAGTCACCGTTGCATGCCGGAACGAGAAATAGATTCAGTTTATCGAGAGGAGAAAAGGCTAGCATTGTTTTTTGAAAGATACGTGCATCTGTAGGGGGTCATTAATGACAATAGGCTTGTAATAATTTGTTGCGAGATTGCTGACTACATAGGGGGCTGCTAAGAGTAAATTGTAGGCGACCAGAGACAAGAATTTGGACAACTCATCATCCGAGAGACAGTTTTATTTTTTTTGTAGAATTATTCATAACGCAAATTTCAATAAGTACTTTAGATAGTGGTAGGGTTATTTCAATAATCAGAATAGGAGATATTATTTTTAGAGGATATTTTGAGGGTGAATTTATTTCAATAGATGCTTTTGTACCATATATGTGTTTTATTCCGTTAATCTTTGACCTTATTTATCATATGTAAAGCAAAGGAGATATTGAAGCACGAGAATATAAAACCCTGAGATTAGAGCATTAAATAGTGTGATTAAATCATAAGTGCATCATTAAAATTAAATTTAATTAATTAGTTAATTATCTAATCAAGTGCTTTGAGCACACCGATCTTTGAATATCACATTAATATATATATATATATATATATATATATATATATATATATATATATATATATATATATATATATATATATATATATATATATATTATGTTTTGTATAAAGTTTGATAATGACTCTGGTCTTCAACGTCTAAGCTTCTATTCCGTACGAGATAACAGGCCAAATCTTTTGGAATCTGGCCCGTATCGTAGATATCGTTAAAGAGCTTCACAATAATGTCTATATTTTTTCATGAAGTAATTTGAATTATCTGCATATATATGTCATCTCGTCCTGGAGCTGTTATACTTTTTTTCTACAAACTTGTTAAAAATGCAATTTTTAGCACTCAATAGGAGCTTTAAAAATGTCACTTTAAAGCACTGGGTGCTTTAAAATTTTTAAGATACCGCAGTTAAAAGTAAAATGTCAAATTTTGAGAGGAAATGTCAAAATATTTATATTTCATTTAATAACATTAATATATTAATAGTACAATTTGCGCAATTTGAAAAATGAATTTCTTGCACTGCAGTTTTACCATTTTCCATGGTTAAGCGGAATGAATAGAAATAACTGAATTTCCGTTCGAGGTTGAGGCCACAATATCTTCGAATATTCGCTGCACCGGCAGCAGTTTTCGAGCAATCAAATTTGTATTTTTCAAAGAATCCTGGATGTACCCCTCAGCAGCGGTAGAAGATCTCTACCCACCACGACGCTTAATTGTCGTCAAATTTGAGCTAACATCGGCAAGTAAGGTCGCTGAAGAGCGACGAAAACAATGCCCCGTATAAAGGATCGGATTTGGAAGTTCCATAAATCTTGCTATAGCATCTTCGAATCGGATTTCTGGTACATTTACCTTTCACGTATTTAATAGATTTGTTCAATAATAGTGAAACTTCGTGAAACATTGGCTTTAGTACCCGGTATTTTAATCAGCAATGAAGTACCCATATCTTTCACATCGTCCAGTCCATAGTCAACTGACAAAGCTTCTCCCTGCGGCAGGCACCATAAATATTCCCACAATCACAGCTACTTTTATCAGAAGATACTCATCATCTAATGCACACTTCAAAAACTGGTCAATTTGATCTCTAGTCAAGATTTTTGATTTTTTTGGGCCGGTAACCTTCTGCTTGATGCTTTAAATACGCGATAAGTTTAAAATATTTGCTGATATCTACGTCGATATTTATACGTAGCACAGATTTGATCATCGAATAATTCGACCACAAAGATGATGCCTTCCACACCTTTGCTTTCTCCTCAAAATACGCCAGAAATACATTTTCAGTATATTTCCCAGAAACGCCTTTCGCTTCACACCATTTCCCAAACTTATTATAAGCGATATCATATTGCATTCTGGATTTCCTCGGCAACAAATCCAGGATAGCTCGACTGGCCGCTACCTCTACATCTTGAAATTGATCTTTTTCTACGATACTTTCTTGCATATTAACGAAAAATCCACAACCGCGTTTTAAAAAACTAACAGACGTCTGACAGATGCTTCAAAACTTCCGTAAACAATTAAGTCAACAATGGTTTCAATGTATTTAAGGTTTTTTAAAAGGTTCTTTAAAATTTAATTTAAACTGTAATATTGCATTTTTAACGGACACGCGCCAACTCGTAACTCTTAATGACAAATTTTTTCAAATCAAAATGTACACCGGCTAATTCGTAACTTTTCTACTACCTGACCCTCCCAACTCGCAACTTTATACAGGTGAATTCGAAACCATTGTTTACTTCTAATACCCCAGGTAGATAGGTTAAAAGGTAAGAAATAAATTTGAACAGTAACGGATTAAGCCAACACGGGGCATATAGCATATTATGTAAGCGAATGGTTCTTGGTTTGCTCAAAAACATGTTGTGTAATATATGTACCTATAAAAAAATAACAAAAATTGAAATCTCTTAATAAAATAATTGAAACAGTATGATATGTATAGACCAGGGCGGATCTGTAAAAAAAACGTCTATTTGCGGATGTGCGAGGTGGCATTCGGATTTTTGCAGATAAAGTTAGGTGACAATTTCAATAATAATAATTGACTTAGGCTCCTTCTCAAATATGCCTGGAACATTAATAAAAAAAAAATAAAATATTTAAACATTTCGAAAAACATTGTTTTTTTCTATTGTCTTTGCTTATAACTTTAAAACGATTCATTTTGGAGCAAAGTAGTAGGGAAATAGAATAATGATAATTGAATTCTGTATGATATACGGTTAGTTAAAAATGTCTTAAATTATTACCCTTTCTGTAAAATAGCCATAAATAAAAAAAAAGATGAAAAATAAGCCTCTTCAGTGTTTTTCAACAACTTTGGTTGCACTTAGAACCTTCGTAATTCGCATAGAAAATCCTTATCATATGTACTTAAATCGTCCACCAAATTTCATTAAAATCGACCTGATAGATTTTGCATAATAATTTTGCAATCTAAATTTTTTAAAAAAAGTTCAAAATTTTTAAAGACTTTCTGAACAAAAAGTGGACCATTTAGAAGTTTGCTAATTTTTTTACATATAAAGAGGCATTCTACCTATCCAATACACTTTACATAATTAAAATAGGATTAACTAAGTGGCCTCAGCACTGTTTCAAAGTTATAAACAATTCTTTGGCATCCACGTTCACTCATTACGAAATCTGTTACAAGTATTTCAGCCATTTTAACAAAATTTATTTCATCTTTCTCATGTAACTCGTCCAAGAGACAATACATAAATGATGAATAACTTTTACACCACCTTCAAAGAGGGTAATTTATACAAGTACATACCTGGAATGCCGGTACTAGATCATTAACATCGTTAGTAATTACTTAGAAAAGAAAGTTACAAATTCACCCGTACTTGGTGGGTTACCGAATAATTACCTGCGCGCCAGAGTTACCAGTTGGCCTGTAACTAGTATGGGTGATTAAAATAGTTACGAATTCACCGGGACCCTTTTTAACACGTTTGTAGAAAAAATATTGTATGATATACGTGTTAAAATTACATTTTTAAGGCACTCATGTGAATTGCAGAATTTGCTTCGCTCATTCTGCAAACCTTCACATGCGTGCCTTAAAATTGTACTTTTAACACTTATATCATAAATAACTATTAAGAGGTTGTCCAAATCCAGACAATGCATTTGTTACAAGTTTTTCAGGAATTTAAAATTAAAGAAATGTCGTTTCGCTTCGTATCCGTAAAATGTATGATATGCATAGGGTCTATTATGTATACCTATTATAATGACAAATTGTGTTTTTACTTACATTACATATTTTATATTTTTATGTTTTTAGGTATTGGTAACATCTGGACTCAGTCTACCAGAGGATCTAGCGTATGATTGGTTAACTGGTAATATTTATTTCACCGATGCTCTCAAACAACATGTTGGAGTGTGTTCCAATGATGGTCACCATTGTACAGTTCTAGTCAACAAAGATATTCGAAAACCACGTGGGATTGTTGTTAATGTGGAAGCTGGGTAAGGAATAACTTTTAACTTTGAATTTCTTGCAATTGTTCTTAAATAATGTAAAAACGGAATAGTTTTCAGAACAAGTTGTGAACTGAATTAACAAGGCATTATCTGTTTGTATTGAAAAAAAAACATTAAAGAAGCAATAATTTTTTCAGACGCTAAAAGTGCTATCCAAAAATTACATAACACCACCTTGAGGACAAACAACCACTGAAGAAGTATCGCTTTGGTATTAATTCCCAAACCGTTTTCTCCGTCTCTTGGTTGTAGAATAAATTACTTCTTTTTTCCTAATTGGTTTATTTAAAAAGACTACACTTACTAAAGCTAAGTTTAGCTTTTACGCCAGACACATCGAGAATTAATATTGTACAAAAAAGTCCCAAATATTAATTTGGACTTAATTATGAACTATTATAATTGAAAAAGCTATCGTTTTTTACCTATATGTAACATTGACAAATATTTTATTTAGGAATTGTCACTCATTTTTTGAGATAGATTTTTTAAGAAGGCCAAAATCGTGTATTAAATGTGACATAATTTTAGGGGCGTAATAAAGCAAAGATTAGAATTTGGATTATATAATAAAGTTTCAACATTCTCCCCCGCGTTGAAGCATCCCTGCTTCAACTAAATTACACAGTAACAGAAACAGAAAAAACAAAGTGTTAGGAAGAATGTAACAAAACTAGAAATAAGCATGTTGGTCGTTTTAAGGTTGAGTTTGATTTGGTAATAAAGAAAGCTTTGAAATGGATCGGATAAACTCTCCGGAAGCCGTACAGAGCTTAACCACACGGACTTTGCCATCCTTACCAGGATATACTTCAATGATGCGCGCCAACGGCCACATCATTGGAGGTACATTATCTTCCTTGAGTAAAACTAGTTTATTTACTTGCAGGTTAGAATATTCTTCAGCCCATTTAGACCGGTTCTGAAGGCGATTTAAGTAATCAACCGACCAACGTTTCCAAAAAACTTGTTGAATTTTAGAAATCTGCTGGAAGGTGGAAAGTCTATGTTCGTTTAAATGTGAAAGATCCTTTTCAGGATAAGCGGTGAGAGGAGACCCTATCAGAAAATGTCCCGGTGTAAGGCAGGTTAAATCTGTAGGGTCATTAGAAACTGGACCTAAGGGCCGAGAATTTAGTATTGCCTCGATTTGACAAAGAATAGTGTTAAACTCTTCTGAAGTGAACAAAGCATTACCCACCAATCTCTTGATATGAAATTTTGCGCTTTTGATGGCGGATTCCCAGATTCCACCCCAATGCGGAGATCGAGGTGGAATGAATTTCCACTTGGTCTCATTTTGTGAAAGAAAGTCACAGATAATATTTACATTATTATTAGTTTTGAAAAATTGATACAACTCATGTAGGACATTTTTTGCACCTAAAAAATTGGTGGCGTTGTCACTATAGATCACTGACGGATTTCCTCTTCTCGAGACAAAACGTTTTAAAGCGTTCAGAAAGGAGTCAGTAGACAGTCCAAGAACTAGCTCTATGTGAACTGCCTTGGTGACCATGCAAACAAAAACCGCAATGTATGATTTTATGAGTGGAGATTTACGAAGCCTTGAGGATTTTATTTGAAAGAATCCTCCGAAATCAATTCCAACTTTCTGAAATGGTCTAGAAACATTTACACGATCAGAGGGCAAACTTGCCATAATCTGTTGGCAGACTTGATTATTGAATCGAAAACACATATTGCAATTTCGAATGATTTTTTTGATCTCTCTGAGCCCATTAAGGGGCCAAAAACGTAAACGAATATTGCTCAGAACGGTTTGAGCACCGGCATGCCCGAGCCGCCTATGTTCGTACTCTAGTATGAGGGAGGTCGTATGATTATGGGGTGGTAAAAGCAAGGGATGTTTCTGTTGGTAGGGAATGGAGGCGTTACAAAGCCGTCCGCCGATCCTCAGCATTGATAATTCATCGAGAAATGGATTTAAAGATAATAATTGTTTATTTGATAGTTGCTGGTTTGCAGAAAGTTCGGAAATTTCTTTAGAACAATTGGTTAGCTGAACTTGCCGAACTATAAAATATAGAGCTTGGTCCAATTCTTCAACAGTGAGGGGATCAGATTGTTTGTTTCCTTTTAAACAACTGACAAATCTGAGTACATATGCGATAGTACGACGTAATCGAGAAAAAGAAGAAAATTTTTGAAATAATTTTTCCCAAGGAGGTTTTGAGTTGACGTTTGTGAGTATATTGGAACGAGTTTTTCTGTGCTCTGTAATTAGCTGATCAGCTATTGGGGGTTCATCAGAGAATTCTAAAGAATGATTAAGAAGAAAAGCAGGACCGGACCACCACAACTTGTTGTCCAGAATTTCTTGGGCTGATAAACCGCGTGATAGAATGTCAGCACTGTTTTCAGCTGATTTAACGTATCGCCACTGACAATTTTGCGTCAGTTCTTGAATTTGAGCAACTCTATGCGATACGAACACTGACCATTTACTAGGGTGTGCCCTGCACCAACATAAAGCGACCTGAGAATCGGTCCACAAATTTATTGAGTCATACTCTAATTTATTTTCGAAGACTTGTAGAATTTTGTTTACAAGTTTCGCCAGCAAGAGCATAGCGCAAAGTTCTAACCTTGGAATGGTAATTGATTTAAGTGGGGCGACTCTAGATTTTGAAGATACTAAAGTAGAAGAAATATCATTGTCAGAATAAAGAACTCGAAAATAAATGCAAGCACCATAAGCCTCTACGCTTGCATCAGAAAAGCCATGAATTTCTATTTTGCTAATAGTTTTCGGACGAAAATATTGTCTAGCTATTTTTTGTTGTGAAAGCAAGGGGATATGTTCAATAAAATTGTGCCAATCTTTAAGAATGCAAGCGTCGTTTATTACGGTGTCCCAATGAAACTTTTTGAACCATAATTTTTGCATCAGTATCTTTCCTTTTACTATAACAGGATTTATCAAGCCTAACGGATCATAACATTGAGCTAAGATAGAAAGTATTTTTCTTTTGGTAACTGGACCCTGCACGATTTCTTGAGGCACAGAAATACAAAGAGTATCTTCTGCTGTACTCCACTTTAGCCCAAGAACTTTACTTGGGACTTCATCTATGTTTATGTCATAATCAGCTTTTTGATTTTCCGAAATATCTTTGGAAATATTTTTAAGAAAATAATCACTATTTGAACAATATTTATGCAACTCAAACCCATGCTTATTTAAGATGGTATTTAATTGAGAGTATAAATTGAAAAGTTCGTTGTGATTATATGAACCACAAAGGCCATCGTCCATATAGAATTGATTCAGAATTGCATCAGACGCAAGAGGAAATTCTAAATAGTTTAGACAAGCAATTTCTTTAAGAACCCTTGTTGCCAAGAACGGGGCTGAATTGGTTCCAAAAACTACAACATCGAGTTGGATACATTTAAAGTCTTCATCAGGGTTTTCTCGCCATAAAATGTTTTGAAGAAAAGTTTGTTCCGGGTTCACGAGGACCTGTCGGAACATTTTTTTAATATCTACCGTGAATACAAAAGGAAAAAGTCTAAATCTACATAGAATGTCATACAATTCTGGCTGGACCTGATATCCCTTTAAACACACGTCGTTTAAGGAATACCCTGAGGAACTTTTGGCGCTGGCGTCCATGACAACGCGCAAACGCGTTGTTAAACTGGATTCTCTAACTACACCTAAGTGCGGAATAAAATATTTATTTTCAGATTTGGCATTTAGCAGAGTTAGGGGTACATAATGAGCATGTTTAAGTTCAATTAATTCATCAATAACTTTTTTATAGTCTTGATAAAAGTTGCAATTAGTTTTAAATTTATTTTCTAAAGAAATGAAACGCTTTCTGGTCATGTAATAAGAATTTCCTAACTTTAGATTTTCTGAAGGTGATTTCAGCGGCAAACTTACTTGAAATCTACCATTTTGTAAAATTTTGGTTGTAGAACGGAATAGGTTTTCAGATGCCTCATCAGCTTCTGAAAGATAGAATTTATTGGGAATTTCATCGATTTTCCAGAATTTTTTCAAACGGCTGTCTAATTGTAATGTGGAAAGAAGTGAATTAGATTCAGTTAAAACTTCTGAACTACTGTCTGTAACAGATATATTGGATACAGTAAAATGATCAGGAACTGTACCAGCTACCACGAAACCTAAGTGAGACTCTTGTAAGACTGGAAGATTTTTGCCAAGTCTGACGAAGTTAGGTAAAACAATATCGTAATAAAGATCCAAACCAATTAGAATGTCAATTTCAGAAGGCTTAAAAAATTCGTCGTCTGCTAGAAAGAATTGTTCCGGAATATTTAATTTTTTTACTAGTATTTTTGATTGAGGGAGAGCACAAGTAATCTCGGGTAATACAACTACTGAAAAATGAAAACTTCTTCGACGATCATAATTGGAAAATATGGTTATATCTGACATTTTGGTACAAGTCGAGCCACTCCCTCCTATTCCTGATATATGTACTGACTTGTTATACGTATCTAATTGTAACTTGTTCACAAGCTTCTCTACGATAAATGAATTTTGGGATCCTGTGTCCAAAAGAATTTTCGCTATGCAGAAATTAGCGTTTTTACCAAGTAAGGTTACTTTTGCAGTACCCAGAAGAATATTACTATTTTTTACTGACTGAACAGAGTGATTCGCTGAATGATTATTTGCGGTAGGGTTATTTTCCGTAAAATTTCTCGAAGGACCTTGAAAATTTGTTATTCCTGAATTTTCCTGTACTGGTTGGATATCCAGAGAACGGGTTTGAAGATTTGAATTACTATCGAGATGAGAATATGAATTATTACCATTTTGAACATGAGCAGTATTATCTAAATAAGAACTATTAGATGAGATTAGAGAGCTATGGTTACCTGCGTAGCTATTAGGTTGAGAATTTGAACCATTATTATATAGAGAATGTGAATGACGCTTACTACTAGTCATTGGCGGAGAATGTTGATTTTCGCCGATTTTTATGTGCATTAACGAATTGTGTGACTTGGAGCAAAAAGAACATTTTTTAGAGGATTTACACTCTTTCAAATTGTGTTTACCAAAACAATTTATACATAAATTCTTTGCCCTAATAAATTGCAATTTGGCGGAATGAGACATATCTTTAAACTCAGAGCAAGTGTAAATTTTATGGCCCTCCTTGTTACAGTAGATACAAATTAATTGAAATTGGCGATTTGAAGTTGCCTCATGCATTGTCGAATGAGATGAGAAATTTTTTCTGGTAGTTTTAGGACTAGAAATTTCAACATTTTCCAGAATTACTGCACGTTTTTCTAAGAATTTTAAGAAATGATTTAAAGTAGGTATTTCATCGTGATTCCTCTCAGATTCATATGCCTTAGCCGATTGAAAATCTAACTTCTTTTTTAGAATGAATATAAGTGTTAAGTCAAATAAATTTTCTGAAGTTAAATTCAAATTTTTCAGTGACAAAATATTCTTTTGAATTGTAGTGATTAATTCTCTTAATGTGTCTGACTTACATTTAGAAATATTATTACAATCAAAAAGTGCTTGCAAATAAGAATTTATTATGGCGAATTTGTTTTCGTATCTCTTCTTTAAAATATTTAACGCGATTACAAAATTTTCATTAATTATCGGTAATGAATCTATAAGTTGAAGGCTTTCGCCTTTTAAATAACTCTTCAAGTACACAAGTTTTTGGACATCTGTTAATGTCTCATTTTTCACTATGAGCGCATCGAAGAGCTCGATGAACGATTGAAAGTCTCTAATATGACCTGAGAATTGTGAAATTTTTATATCCGGAAGACGAACTGCTATTGGAGCACTACAAGAACCCTCACTGGATGAACTAGATCTTATCTGAGAAGGTGCAGCTTTTAATTTATTAACACAAGCGGTCAAATCGCTTACAAGTTTGAAATATTGATTTTCTGTAAACTCTCTATCTTTTTCTTCTTTGCCTGTATTTGATGCAAGGAATTCGATTTCATTTTGTGCTTTTTCATAATCATGAAACATTAAATGAAGTCTACTTAATCGCGTCTCGAACTGGGTAACATCTAATTCTACGTCTTTTTTGACTATAAACCAGTTATACATACGAGTAAGAGAAGACTTAGCAATTTTTCTGTATTTTTTGAACTCATCCATTTTTATTAAAGATATTGGAACACGAAAATGTCTTTGAATCACAGAATTTATTGATTTTAATGTCTTTGAATAACTGATAGCCAAATAGAATAATGAAACAAAGGGTATATAAATGGACTTATCTCACCCAGTATATCCTTTTACTGTTGTGTCGGCGAATAATCTTGAAGAACTTTCCATAAGTTTTATGCTGGTCAAAAATCCGGCTCGATGTAGGCCAAATGAAGAAGTATCGCTTTGGTATTAATTCCCAAACCGTTTTCTCCGTCTCTTGGTTGTAGAATAAATTACTTCTTTTTTCCTAATTGGTTTATTTAAAAAGACTACACTTACTAAAGCTAAGTTTAGCTTTTACGCCAGACACATCGAGAATTAATATTGTACAAAAAAGTCCCAAATATTAATTTGGACTTAATTATGAACTATTATAATTGAAAAAGCTATCGTTTTTTACCTATATGTAACATTGACAAATATTTTATTTAGGAATTGTCACTCATTTTTTGAGATAGATTTTTTAAGAAGGCCAAAATCGTGTATTAAATGTGACATAATTTTAGGGGCGTAATAAAGCAAAGATTAGAATTTGGATTATATAATAAAGTTTCAACAACCACATTGTAAACCTGACTAAAAGACTCAATATTGAGTCAATGGAAGCAGGATTTATTATAATCTTAGCTTGGATTCCAGGCCATAAGGGGAGGAGCTTGGATTCCAGGGGTAAAGGGGAATACAGAGGCTGATAAATTGGCAAATATAGGCAGGACTTTAAATGTTCCTGCAGACATTAAAATAGATAAATTTGACTTTTTGCCTTTTATTAAACAAAAAATTGTAAATGAGTTTAAAGTTGAATTGACAAAACAGTTTAAAACTAAAGGGAAATGGTATCAACAAAGCCAAAGTGATTTTTCTATAAACCCTTGGTTCCACAAATTCATATTTGTGGATCGAAGGCACTTGATATCAATTATTAGAATGCGAACGGGCCATTGCCACACACCAGATCATTTGTTTAAAATCAATTGTAGCGATACTCCTTTTTGTGAATGTGGACAAATAGGAAGTATAACTCATATGTTACTTGAATGCCCAATTAACAAAACAAATCAATTTGACCTGTATCGGGAACTTGTTAATATAGGAAGTCCAAACCCCATTTCAATACAAAATCAATTCAATACAATTTTTAACAATATTTCAAATTAAAATTTAAAATAGTTATTTGAAAATCATATTACAATGAATTTAAAGAAAGGAATATGGAAAAATCCAGACCCTTTGAAAAGAGGATTCCCTTCCAATTACAGTCTAAATACGAGGACTGGCCAAGTACCCAAGAGGTGGAGGCCATGAAACTAAAAGAAGAAGAATTATGTTGCCCGTGAAAAAATTCAATCAAATTTAATTTTTTTTCTTTTTTTTTGCTATTGTTTTTTCTCCCATAGACTCCTTGTTATGTTTTTCAAGTATAGTAGGGGGCCTTAGGGTGTTTAAAATTAACAGATTATCAGATTTAAATATGTAAATTTCTAAGAGTAATGAAGTATCTATAGTGTGAAAAAGTAAAAAATCAGCACATTTTTGCATATTTATTAATTTATTTTTCAAATCTAAATCATAATATAGTAACTGTGATAATAAATTCATTTAATGGGAGGGATAAAATTTGGTTAGGTTGAATCTCTAATCTCCTCGGTTGATGTCCAGTTAGTTTTTATTTTTGATATGAGATTTATGATTGCGTTGGAATCCATTTCTACTAGGTATAAAGATAAAAAGCAATTACAAACTTTCTCGTGATTTTTCATAATACGGTATAAGGAACAGGTATGCTTTTTCGAATCCAGAATTGTTGATATCCGTTTCTAAACTAGGTATACTTTAAGTTCTTCATTAGTGCTTATTCTAATCAATTTCTTTTGTAATGTAACATTCGTTTCTTCTATAGCACCAAATGGATTAATAATGCATTGCTGTTTTACCAGCATCATAATGGTGACCTCTATTTTACGCCTAGACTAAAATGCAAGTGAATCATAAATGAAAATTACCAATTTTTAGATTTCTTATGGTATTTGGGATTATAGGGATTCTTTTAGTATTGCTTAGAATATGTCACGACCAATCAAATGATGTAGAGTAAATACATGAGGCTTCAATCAACATCTCTCTCTCTCTCTCTCTCTCTCTTTCTCTCTCTATCTCTCTATCCTATGGCTCTAGAGTCCAAGAAGTCGGACCCTGGTCTTCCCAAGCTTCAACCTTTGAGTATCTCTACCCCTGGCTGCTCTCCTCCAGGTATCCACCCTCAATATCTCTTCTCCATATACCATTGTCGCAAATGGGTCCCGATATACTCCTTAATACATTTCTTTTAAAAGTATTAATAAGGTTCAGATTTAGCCATACGGCTCACACTCCCTCTAAGGGGAAAATTGACTCATCTCAGATACCTACGGTATCAAAAGAATTGAGCTCTGGTGGGACTCTTTCCATGTTATGGTGACTTGGTATGCAGGTGTATCTCCCAAAAATGTTCGTAAACTTCTGGCCGTCGCGTTGCGATTAGCACAGCTTTCTGCATGGTCTTATAAATATGTTCATTCAGACCCAGCTTTTTTATGCTTTCGAGGAGATACAGTAGTATACATAATAATCGGTATCGTCAGGGTACCTTTGCATTTTCCATTGCCTTCGTATTTGAATTTCCAGATCTCTGTACTTGGCGATCTTTTCAGTAAATTTACTACGTAGATTATTGTTGTTAGGTATCGCCACATCAATTAGTATTGTTTGTCTTGTTAATTTATTAACTAGTACGATATCTGGTCTATTATGTGCCACTGTTTGGTCTGTGAGCACAGTGCGGTCCCAGTATAGCTTGTAGTTGCTATCCTCAAGCATATTCTCAGGAACGTATTGATAATACGGGAGATGGTCCGTTTGGAGAAGTCCAGCTTGATAGCTATCTCTTGAAGGATTTTTCCCACTGCGTCATGCCGTTCTTTGTATTCAGTTGCAGCAAATACCTGGCAGCCCCATGTAAGATGTTGTATGGTTTCTTGGGCTTGACATTCATATCGGCATCTGTCGTTTTGAACCTGAGGGTCTTTGATGATATATTTCAGGTAATTTCTGGTTGGTTTAACCTGATTCTGAATTTTAACTATTTATAATGGGAAATAAGCCACAATATTATTAAAAAATGATTTTTATTAACGTTTCGACGCCCAAATCGTGTGCCAAAAATCAAATTCTGATTCTGAATAGGCAGTAATGAACCCTCCGTTTCAAGGAACATCTTTCCTGATGTTAACCAATATTTCGACGCTGTATTATCGACATAGTCCTGGCTGACCTCATTGGGATGTCGTCCGTGCAGAGGTTTACCCATCCAGGTGCGCATTTTTTCGTCTTTAGTGATGTGGTTTATGCGCATTTCTGGTTTCCTCAGTTTGATCGGTGTTGTGTTATCTACTGCGCAAATAGCGCGATGTAGAGTAGATGTCTCAGCTTGCATCTGAAAATAAGTTCATAAATTATCAATTTGTTTATCTAATTGCTCACCTATACCCATAAGTCTTCTTCCTCCTAGATTCCGTGGTAATGTCGTTCTTTCTACTGCCCTTTTAGGATGGTGTTATTGTGCCTTTGTGAGGTGTGTTCGTACTTTTCGCTGAAGATTTTCTATATCTCTTTTTGTCCACTTAACAATACCAAATGAATAGCTAAGCGCGGAACAAGCGTAGGTGTTTAATGCCTTAAACAAATTTTTACTGTTAAGCTGTGAACGAAGCAGTTGTTTTATCCTTTGTATAAACTCAGTAGTTATCTCAGATTTCATTTGCTTATGGTCAATTCTCCTCGCCTGCTTTACTCCAAGATATTTGTATATATCGTTTTTACCCATGGCCTCGATGTTCTGGCCATTTTGCATATCAAACTCACCGGGCTATATCTTTCCTCTGACTATATTTAAAACGCAGCACTGGTCTAGTCCAAAGTTTACATTAATATCATTAGAGAATGTTTCTACTGTTTTTAGCATCTGTTCTAGATTGTCTCGAGTAGAAGCCTTTAATTTCAAATCATCCATATACAACAGATGATTAAGCTTCGCTACTAAAGTAATGTTGTTTTTAATGCTAAAACCTGAGTCATTGGAGTTTAATAGCTGAGATAGGGGGTTCATAGCCAAACACAACCACAATGGATTCAGCGAGTTTCTTTGAAACAGGCCCCGGTTGATTGCGATATTTTCCGTTTCGATATTGTTTTCATCAGGTATTTGGAGGTGAATTTTAGTCTTCCAACTTGTCATTATATACCTTAAAAAAGTCACTATGTTATCATCGACTTTTTATATTCTTAATATATCTATAAGCCGTTCATGCGGCACTGAATCAAAGGCCTTTTTGTAGTCAATAAAGGCAGTGAAGAGGTTCCTTTTTTATAAGGTTTATATTGGTAATTAGGTTTATTATTGTCTTTTCTGTCATGGTCCATGTTTCTACACTATATGTTGTTGTTGGTCGTATGCTGGTCTTATATATTTTAATCATTACTTCCCTATGGATGTAATTGGATCCATACACCTGTTACAGAAAGAAGTATGCTTTGTTAGCAAGCAATATTCGTTTCCGTATTTCCTCTTCCTCGCTGCCGTCTGTACACCCAGGTATGTGAGCTGTTTTACTACTTCAATGCTTCATCTGTTATCAAATTCTGCAAGTTTCGTTATTCCTTTGCCTGTATTAGGGCTTTAGTTTTCTCTGCGTTGACGGTTAGCATTATTTCTTTCGCATTTTCTTCAAGCTCTACATAAAGTTCTTTGGTGTCTCTTGTGGTTCTTCCCATCAAGTTTACATCATCCACGTACATTACTTTCTGCTTAGAATTATTATTAAACAGTAAATTTTTTAGGTTTACTGATATTTTCCTTATAACATATTCCATACATATTTTAAACAGAGCCGGTGCGAGCCCATCCCCCTGTTTTAGCCCTTTGGTTATCTGGAAGCGATCTTTCAATTTATTTTGAACTTGTACTTGCGTTTCTTTGTGTGTCATGGTGGCTGCTATATGAGTATAATATTTCAACCTTAATAGAGTAGTTCTATAAATACAATAATATTTCCTAAAAAAATATTGACATACTTCATTTATTACTGTGTAATTTACTTTAGCGACTAAATAGTAGAATTTATTTTGTAGAGATATGTATTGGTCTGATTGGGGTGTACCAGCAGCAATTGGATATTCACTTATGGATGGATCCCAGGACAAACCGTTCGTCACCAATAATATACACTGGCCCAATGGTTTGGCTCTAGATCAACCTAACTCTAGACTTTATTGGACTGATGCTAAAAAGATGACACTAGAAAGTATTAATTTAGACGGAACTGATCAAAGGGTAAGCTATAGACTATATATTCTTTGAAAGGGTATTTTTGTCCTATTAATATTTTGTCTTTTACCGGTCTCTTGTTTTCGGGTATGTGTTTTTGAAAGGCTCTTTTTGTTGAAAGTCATGAACATTTGTTAGTTTTTGTTTCGCCACCCTTAATCTCGTTCTACAATTATATCTCTTTAATAAACCTCTGCTAAATAAATAAAGCTCTGCTCTGCCCTGCTCTTTAATAAAGCCTAGTAGATCCATGGCTTGTCGTCTATTTTCCATCTTGTGCTGGGTCGACCTCTTCTCTGACGTCCTCCCATTGTACTTAAAAAAAGGCTTTTTTGGTAGTTTACCCCTACCCTATGGCATCTTCTGTTTGTATTCTAGCTATCCTAGTCGTTGGCATCTTATTACTTCTATGCTCTTATTATGCTGGGCTCCCCATTCAACTCTCTCAGATCTTCAATAATCCTTCTGATTCAAACATTTTTCCTCTAATTTTTTTCCGTAGTTTCTTTTGTAACCTTTCGTTTCCAAATGTGTAGAATTTTTTGTTTTTGATTTATGCCTATGGGAGGTCACGGGATCCCTCATTTGAAAGGTCTCCTAATTTCCTTTGAAAGGTTCCCAAAGAACGAGAATGTTAAAAAAACATCATATTTAGGCCACATACTGAAGAATAATAAGTACCAATATGCTCAAGTAATAGTGAAAGGAAAGTTCGAGGGAAAGAGAAGACTTTCGTGGCTAAAAAAACATCGGGCAATTGACAGGGCTAAATTTTGAACAGCTTATAAGAAAAGCTGAAAACAGACAAGATTTGCAATAATTGTAGAGCCAACCTCCACTAAGCAGAGGGCACTTTAAGAAGAAGTCAGATATATAAAGGCCAAATAGACTAAGATGGGAGGGCATACGATACGCAGTAACGACAATCGCCTTATAAACAGAGTGTGTTTGGAAATACCAGATGGAGAAGGTCTGTAGAACGGCCTAGAAAAAGGTGGAAAGATATAGTTAGAGAAGATCTGGAGAAATGGGAGTGAAACAATGGGAAATAGGGGCACATGACTGACAAACATGGAAGGAAATAGTAAACGCGGCAAAGTCTCACGAAGAGTTGTAACGCCATTGATGATGATAATGATGATGAATTATTTGAATATTTATTTCTACAGGGTTAACCAAAATTATGTAGTGTCTTAAGTAAAATGGAACTACAATAAATAATATTTCATTAAACTAAATTACGTTAAGAAAGAATTTGCTACCCATATTTTTCATTTCATCATTGCTGAAGGTCGTCAATTTCAATATTTCTTATAATTTTAGTAAAACATATTATTAAATATTTTTTATTATAAGTTAATTGCAATAATAAACCAACAGTTTTGGAAATATTTTGTAGAAATAAATATTCAAATAAATGCAACGTTGCAAATATGATTACGAGAACTTTCAAATAATGAGGTACTCCGTAACCTCGGTTTGCATTTGAAAAATCGTCGATTATGTCAATACGCCAACACTGATGACATAATATCCAACACATATACAGGGTGATTGATTAGTAGGGTAAAGCTCAATAGCTCCGCTATAGTAATAGATAGCAATAAAAGTTAATAACAAAAATTTTAGCCACCTTTGTGCTTCACATTACAAAATTAGTTAGAATGTTACAGAGTGTTCGATAACACAGTGGCAGACCAAATTTATGTTTTTTTAAGTGGAACATCCTATATTTTATTTTAAATTCGAAATTCTGTTAACTTCTCCACCACAAAAATATAAAGGTTTGATATGTTATATAGGGTATTTACAAAGTTATAACCAATTTTATATGAAAATCGAAACAAGTTCAACTCCCTGTATAAATAAAAATAAGCAAAACAACAGTAGTTTATTAATGCCATGTGTTTTAAGGTATTGTCAAAATTTTCAAGAATGATCGATATTGCTAATTTTCTTTATATCAAATACAGGGTGAGTCAAAACGCAAGTACATTATTTTCTCAGTAATTTTAAATGGAACACCCTGTATTTTATATCACTATTGAAAAGTACCATTAGCGTACTTTAATTTTTAGATAACATTCCCTATGTCTAGATTTATTAGTTTTCGAGATATTTTCATTTTTCAATGGACCAGTAGCGTGGCCAACCAAATCACCAGAATTGAATAAACTGGACTGATTTTTTTGGGGTTACGTTAATAATGAAGTTAATAAAATACCTCCAACGACAAGGGATGAGATGAAAAATAGAATACAAAGTGTATTTCGATGTGTTAATTTACAAATGCTCCGTTGAATAAGTAGCTCATTCAATGATCGTTTTTAGGCGTACATAAATGTGTTCGGAGATAATTTTGAACACCTTATGTAATTAAATATTAAAAATATTTTATTAAAAGTAGCTTCTAATTTTTTCAAACATGTTTTTTGCAAAATGTATTACTGATAAATTAGGTTTCGTTCTTTATTTGTTACATTGTTACATTTACATACAAAAGTAGTGTTTAATTGTCTTCACAAAATATTGTATTTTGTGTTTGTGGGTTTTTTTGTAAAATTTATTATTAGTTTTCTTTGTTTATTTGTTGCATTTACATAAAAAGATAGTTTTTAATTGTTTCAAAAATGTTGCATATAATGGTTATGTTTTTGTTTGTAAAATATATTACTAATAAATTATTTTTATTTCTTTATTTGCTACAGTGTTACATTGATTACCATATTGATAATCGGTATTCTTCAATTGCCAATTCAGTCATGGCTTACTTAAAATTTAGATAAATTTAAACACCTAAAATAATTTGCTCTGAAAAATGAAAATATCTCGAAAACTAATAAATTTGGGCATAGGGAATGTTATGTAAAAATTAAAGTACGTTAATGTTACTTTTCAATAATGATATAAAATACAGGGTGTTCCATTTAACATTACTGAGAAAATAATGTGCTTGTGTTTTGACTCACCCTGTATTTGACATAAAGAAAATTAGCAACATCAATAATTTTTAAAAATTCTGACAATAAATGAAAAAATATGGCATTAATAAACCATTGCTGTTGTGCTTATTTTTATTTATACAGGGAGTTAAACTTGTTACGATTTTCATACAAAATTTAACAAACCTTTATATTTTTGTGATGGAGAAGTCAACAGAATTTCGAATATAAAATAAAATATAGGGTGTTCTATTTAAAAAAACATAAGTTAGGTCTGCCACTGTGTTATCGAACACCCTGTAACATTATAACTAATTTTGTAATATGAAGCTCAAAGGTGGCTAAAATTTTTGTTATTAACTTTTGTTGCTATCTATTACTATAGCGGAGCTATTGAGCTTTACCCTACTAATCAATCACCCTGTATAACAATTAAAATTAACTGTGACGTGTTTTAAGATTTTGTAAAAGGTTGTTTCTGAAATAATTAACTTATTCCATACTTTTGCATAATACTGTATATTAGCATCTCTACGTAATTTTTAGATCGTTTTGGAAGGAATAGTGAAACATCCATATGCCATCGCTGTGTTTGAAAACAAACTTTATTGGTCAGATTGGGACTCCCATACCATTCAAACTTGTGATAAGTTTAATGGTAAAAATCATCATACACTCGTGGAAGAACATAAAAATTTAATCTATGGAATCAGTATTTTTCACTATGCTCTCGAAAAGCGTCTAGTGAATCCTTGTGAGCATGCTTCCTGTAGTGACATTTGTTTATTGAAGGCTCAGTCATATGCTTGTGCGTGCCCAGAGAATAAAGTTTTGGATACGGATGGTCATACGTGCAAAGGTATGTATTTTTTTGTTTTTATAATATAAATGGTCATGAATTGAAAGATTGAAAAGCGGTATATATATTGCGAAAAGTAATAAAAAAAGTGAACAGTAGGCGGTATTTAGAGATTGCAATCCAGCAGCATTGTCATTCCAGCTGGATTTTTGCAAGATTTGCCTGAATCCAGCGCGGATCCAGCAAAATGGGGAATCAAAATAAAAACACGATTTTAATCTTTGTTTTTGAGTTCATTTATTATTTAAGCTTTTTAGTACAAACTAATAAAATTAAAACTCAAAATAAAATTATCTTAGATGTATATTATAATCGAATAAGAAGGTCTAATCAGTCGCAATTCGCAATCAATCTTGCTTCTCTTTAATTTAAAGTTGCTAGAGCAAATATTAGAATATTATCATGAGATTCCAAAAAAAAAACGCTGGACGGAAGGTCCGCCAGAGAACTTTATCGTACCGATCTATTATCGTTACCGTACCGAAAATATTTTATGGCTCTACGCATCATTAATTCCTGAAAATTGTAGAAACAAATTTTGTAAAATTTTCAATAGATTTTGAGAAAATGTTCGATGCCATATTTCTGGGACACACTATATGTATATTATTGCATAAATCAATAGAATATTAATCATACTTTCATTTCAAGTTAGTTCATTTTTATGAGAATACTAGTTTACATGACACTTGCATTTCATTCTATTTCTATTACGCCAGTCAACGAGCGAGAGTAAGAGCAAGATATTACCTCCGAATTCTATCCTACTGCATGGATTTGAAATTTTGGGAGTGAAATTTTGGGAGTAGCCTCTACTTATAGTCTAAGAGCTAGTGAACCCTCCGACTAACCGTTGTCCTGTAAGGCTAGAAATTTTTCTAGTGATAATTCATAGCACACCAAGGCTAAAAACCATGACCTGGCAGGCCTCAGCGGTGCACGTGTATCTACCAGGTGAATCGAAAAGTGCAAATTTAGGGGGTAAAATAAACTTTCTCCTGTAAGGTTTAAATTTAAGTATGTGTTTGAGTAAGTCATTTAGAAGAAATGTGTAAAATGACAGGCGATTCTGAAGAGCATAAGACCTTGCCAGGCGAGGGGAAAGATAAGGGGTGTTTCCTAAAATTATTCTTTTTGCATCGAACATTTTTTTTAGGTTTTTTGAATCATTCCAAACAGAAAACGTCTTTAGTGATTTTTCTCTTAAGTTAATAGTTTTTGTTATATAAGCGATCGAAAATTTTGAAAATTGCGAAATCGGCCACTTTTAATCCTAAATCGGACATTTAAAAATTTCAATGTTGCCAAGGTATGGTAGATATTCTTTAAACATTGATTGATGAAATCCCGAAGAGTTATTTGCAATAAAATATCGAAAACCCCTTTGATTTTTTAATTGCTAATCAAGCGGACGCGTCACTGTAGTATAAGTGAGGACGTTTGAGTTTGCATAAATTCATTATCTCGAGAATGGACAAATTTCAAGAGAAATCCTCAGACAGGTCGATTTTTATTTTTGAATTAGGACTTTTTGGCATATATATAATACTAATGACGTCATCCATCTGGGAGTGATGACGTAATTGATGATTTTTTTTAAATAAGAGTAGGGGTTGTGTGATAGCTCATTTGAAATGTTATTTTATTCTCTATTCATTAATATAAACATTAACATAATTATTTATACAGGGTGTACAAAAAAATTTTTTTTTATTAAATTAACTTTGATTAAATTTGACAAATAGAAGAAAATTTTTTTTTGTACACCCTGCATAAATAATTATGTTAATGTTTATATTACTGAGTAGAGAATTAAATAACCTTTCAAATGAGCTATCACACAACCCCTACTCTTATTTAAAAAAATCATCGATTACGTCATCACGCCCAGATGGATGACGTCACTAGTATTATATATATGCCAAAAAGTCCTAAGTCAATAATAAAAATCGACCTGTCTGAGAATTTCTCTTGAAATTTGCCCGTTCTCGAGATAATGAATTTATGCAAACTCAAACGTCCTCACTTATACTACAGTGACGCGCCCGCTTGATTAGAAATTAAAAAAACAAAGGGGTTTTCGATATTTTATTGCAAATAACCCTTCGGGATTTCATCAATCAATGTTTAAAGAATATCTACGTACCTTGGCAACATTGAAATTTTTAGATAAATGTCCGATTTAGGCTTAAAAGTGGCCGATTTCGCAATTTTCAAAATTTTCAATCGCTTATATAACAAAAACTATTAACTCAAGAGAAAAATCACTAAAGACATTTTCTGTTTGGAATGATTCAAAAACCCTAAAAAAAATGTTCGATGCAAAAAGAATAATTTTAGGAAACACCCCTTCTCTTTCCCCTCGCCTGGCAAGGTCTTATGCTCTTCAGAATCGCCTGTCATTTTACACATTTCTTCTAAATGACTTACTCAAACACATACTTAAATTTAAACCTTACAGGAGAAAGTTTATTTTACCCCCTAAATTTGCACTTTTCGATTCACCTGGTAGATACACGTGCGCCACTGAGGCCTGGCAGGTCATGGTTTTTAGCCTTGGTGTGCTATGAATTATCACTAGAAAAATTTCTAGCCTTACAGGACGACCGTTAGTCGGAGGGTTCACTAGCTCTTAGACTATTATATCCTAATTCAAAGTCCATCCTATAAGTGATGAGCGCACTAATAACCGGCAAAATAACGCAAAAGATGGAAAAAATATTAAGTTGTGAGATAAAAAGAGGTGAACCTAGTGGAGGTCTTAAATTTAGCAATAGTAACTTATAGATTGACATTATATTGATTGTTTCCCACCTTTAGACATATCGAACGAATTTGAGAAATGCCACTGTCACAGTGACAGTTTTAGTTGACATACTTCTCTGATACGTCTAAAGGTAGGAAACAATCAATATAATGTCAATTTATATGTTACTATCGCTAAATTTAACGACTCTACTAGTTTTATTTCTTTTTATCTCACAATTTAATATGTTTTCCATCTTTTGCGCTATTTTTCCGGTTATTAGCACGCTCATCACTGTATACTATAACGCTTTTATAATGGGGGCAGTTCCCACTCCTTCTCGGGGGTGTGGAACATTTTTACTTTCGAATTACATGGAGAAAAAGGAAGATTTTTAAGAAAATTTAAAAATGCGCTCTATAATTTGATCTTATTTTTTTTCGAAAACCTTTCACGTTAAACCCGTTCAACTTTTTGAACATAGAAATAACACGGTATTAAAAGGTATAGTAGAAGAAAAACGATGTATTTAAATTCTTGTGAATGAGGGGTTAAATAATATACTTCTCATTTTTCCTTAGAGTACATTAGTCATATATTTCTTTTGCACCATATCTCGCTGAGTTTGAATATAATCGACATTTAACGGTGATCATTTTAAAGGCCTTTTCAAACACTACAAAATGCGTTGGTAGCATTATACACCTAAAACCTACCGTTCCTCTGTTATTTCAAGTTTAATACACCAATTCGAGCATGCACCAAAAAAGAAACTCTTTTCACCTACCATATCACTTTTTGTATCATAAATAGAAGATTTACGAAGGAACGAATCTCTTTGATTTTTTTATATTCTAAAAAATGTTTCATATAGTTTTTTTAGTTCGATGCATAGTTTTTAAGGTATAAACAAAAAACCGTCCGAAAAGGTGTCATGTTTCAATGAAAATGGCCAATTTCCAACTACGCATAACTCAAAAAGTATTGAGTTCTCAAAAAAAAGTATAGACCAGTTTTTGCTTAGAAATAGATTCTCTAGCCACTTTCTTGGTTATTTTGACCAACATGTACGTACGTACGTACGTACATAATTCCGATATGTTTTTTATTTGCTTTTTAGGCTCAAGGGGACTCAAAACGTCGAGAAAAAGTGAAATCTGAAAATTTTTTTGGCGCGATCCTATAACTTTATCTATTATAATACGTATGTAGTAGGTACGATAAAGTAAAACTCATCCTCATTAAGCCATGGTGAAGTGAAACATAGGGCTTTGCTTGCGTCGGCTGAGAATTATCATGAATGAAATTTCATTGATGGCAATTTTGAACTGACACAAATTAAGTAATATGTTTTTCTTCCTCGTTTTACTGAGGGAGGACGAGTTTTTTTTGCATCTTGTAATAAAACTCAGTCTGTATTCTAAATCTCTAAACTACAAAAACATCAATTATTTAGTTTTTTGGAAGTGAGACCTTAAAAAAATTCGTCTTATCGCCTAACCTACTTCATACAGAAGTGCACATATTATAGCCAGTTTTACCGGTTGAAGAGTGGCGATCAACTCATTGATTATCGACCACTCGCCAGCAGAGAATTTTATCGCAGAGTCAATGTCCTAATCCTAAAGGACAGTTGATCCCAAACCCATTTTCAGTGTGTCATTAATTTTGGCGTCATATAGAATTTTAAGAACGTCGCAAACCCTTACATGGCATTTCAGTTAAATATGACAGTATTGTCAGAATATTTATATTTATATTTATATTTATATTTATATTTATATTTATATTTATATTTATATTTATATAAACATCAATATTTATACAAATATGTGCCATAATATTAAAATTTGAAATATTTTAATGTAAAAAGAAATAAATATAAAATCAAATTTCACTAGGTATACAATGTCCGAATATACCAATAACATAAAATATTTATATTTACGTCGCTGAAAAATACTAACCTAGAAATTACAATTGTCATTTTACCATATGATGTTGTGAAAATACTGTCACGATTGGTTACCTATTTAGAGTATTGCAATCGTCAACTAATTATACATCTACAAGTTTAAGTCGTTTCAATAATATGCAAATACTCGACAAGTAATACATAATTTTATAAGTTCAATGTATAATAATCACACAAGTATGTTTTTTCTGTCACTTTCAACTGTAGTTTGGGAGAGAATTCGATAATCTGTGACGCATTGAAAAAAGTATTTGGGAGGATCTGTATCAACGCTTTATCGATGTAAACTTTTAGGCTGTAGAAACGTTCCAGCATACTGAGCAAACTGTTCCACCTGGTGCGGCAGTCAAGAATCAAACTTCTTTGCCTTTTCCCTTTCTTGACATATTTTTGCAAACATGTAGTCTTGAATAGGTGATTTTTTGAACGCTTTAACAACTTTTCGTATTCTCATGAGCAGATCGCTCTCAACGGGAGTCAATTCAACAGGGCTCGCCGATGTTGATTTTGATTCGATTGTTACTGCCAATTCTTCGTTCACCTCTCTCTCCAGGCTTTAAACAAAGAGGCTAATGAAGACATGAAATAACTTATTTCGAATTTGACAGGTTTGCGGATCCGCGCTGCTGGATTCTACACGGTTTGCTGAATCCAGCGTGTAAAAAACCGTTGGATCTAGCTGAATTGCTGGATGCTGAGCTGAATACAGCAATTGCAATCTCTAGTGCTATTATATCTGATTATAAGCTTATATCTGATTTTTTATGTTTTAGAAGTACAACCAACGCAAGCACTTGTTGGAGGAACTGGACACGTGTTGGTATCAATTAAACATCAATTTCTAGGCAAACACGATGTAACCTTCCTACCAGACCTGGCGAAACACGTAGGAAGCTTAGCGTTTGATAGTTATAAAAACATTTTGTATGTAAGCGATTTGGAAACAAAATGTATAGTTGCGCTTAACATGAACATCGGAGTTAGCAAAACTCTTGAGATCGACGGTCTTGGCAGAGTTACTTCAATGGATTTTGGTGAGAATTTATTATGTCATTTTTCTATAGGTATATATGTTACGGGCAATAATGTAAATTGGACATTGACGTTAATGGCCGGGCATTGTCGTGAATGTCCATTTTACTTGGTTATTAAAGACAATGCCCGGCCATTAACGACAATAACTTTAGCTTTCGGCCAATGTTGTAAAAACTTAACGTTAAATTAGATTTTTCATCAATAACCGGTCAATAACGACAGTGGCCAGAAGCAAATGGCCAATGTTGATAAATCGGTGCCTCAGAAGCCAATCGGTGTAAGTCAATAACTGTTTAAAATGAGATACTAAGATGTTCCTGAAAGTAGTTGCAAAAATATAAATAGTTATTAAAAACAAATAAAACGTCCTTGTTTATCATAACATGGGTAACATATTCATTAATACAAACAAGGAAATAATAATATTTTTATATACAGTATGGTGCAAATGAAAGGAATAAATTCGTTATTTCGTAAACCGTGAATTAAAATTTGAATGTAAAATTGGCTTCGAAACCAAACCTTTTCTTTTGTTACTACTCTTTTTCTGACACTGCATACAAAGTCGTAGGTAAATCATTATTAATTCCTTAGTTACATTACAATAAAATTTATTTATTTCGGAAACCATACGATTGCGTCCACCATGTCCAATTGCTAAGTGTGCGTTATGAATGATATCAAATAATTCTTCAGTTGTAGCATAATATTATAATACTTTAAAGCATAATAAACTGGCTGTTTTTGTTAACTGGCATAATCAGTCGTTGTTTACCACTTATTGTAATTAGGTACATCATATTTACAAACCATGTTATAGTGTTTTGTTGTTTTTTTAGCACCCGGTGTTCTCAAAATCTTTTTCGCTTCTCTAATTTCACTTATTCGGCTATTGTATTCGTCACAGTTTAAAAATGATTTATTATTGTCATCACGTTTTGACTTGACTATTAATTTTATATTATACATATAATTATTAAAACGAGTGCGCACATCGTTGATATCCATGATAACACTTATTAAATAAATGTACGAGTAATTTCAGCACGAAAACAATACACAATATACACACATGAAGTAAACAATAATAAACCTACCCATCACATAACCTATCTTTTAGTCCAAATTTCAACATTGACTAATTAACAACGGGCATTGTCGACATTGGCCGGGCAATGATAGAAATGTTATCAAGAATTTAAAATTATCATCAATGTCCAGTTTCTATGGACAATAACGTTAATATCGGGCCATTGTTGACAATGACCAATTCAACCGGCCATTGTCGATATTGGCCGGCCAATAACGTTATTGGCTGGATTTACGTCATTGTCCGTAACATATACACGGATCACCCAACATTTTCGCTTTTATAAAGAATTTTCAAAAATTATTGTTATAGATCATTTAATAAAAGAAATATCATAACGCTGACAGCTTTTTTTTGCTTTAAAAGAGATACTTTTCTTTAAATAAATCTTCTTTCTCATAATCCTTAGTGCCCTTCAAGGGGTCGGTTGTAGGGTTTCCCCTTTTATCTATTCCTTCCATGCACTTCTATTGGTGGCCAGTTTCTTCATGTCTCTTATTATAGTCATGTGTCTCTTTTCACCAATAAGTATCATGGATTTGGTCCATGTTTTCCTCGGTCTTCCGTTTCTTCTTTTATTTCCCATTTTGGCTTTATGTACCTTCTTTGTCAGTCTATTTGGCTCGATTCACTCTATGTGGCCAAACCAGTTCGATTCGTTTTCGGTCTTCGTTGTTATCGGTTCTTGCTCCAGCTGTCTCCTTTTAACTTCATTTCTAAATCTTTTCAAATTTCGCAACTCCAGCTATTTTTCTCACGTATTTCATCTCGGTCGCGTTTATCATTAATTCGTGTTTCTTTTTGCACAATCCATGTTTCCGTCCCATATGTCATCAGATTAACTAGGCTGTTATGTACTCTGTAGAGTTTAGTTTTGTTATTTATTTCTGATTTTCCAAAAATTGTATTATTTAATGAGTAATAAACGTTAGTTTTTTTGGTGATCTATAGGTTTTTTTGGAATTTTTGAAAACGGGATGATTCAAACCCAGAAATGCTAGCCCAAATGTTGGATTTGCTAAAAGGACTGGCTGAGGATACAAAGGAAATAAAAAATGAACAGAAAAAGCAGGCGGAAACCATGAATATGCCAACTGAAGAATTAAAAGAGCTCAAAGAAGAACAAAAGGAGTATAGAAGAGAAATAGGAGAACTAAAACTAGCTAATGAAAAAGCTATTAAAGAGATCAATCAGCTGCAAAACCAATTAAGTAATACGAATATAAGATTACAAAAATTAGAAGGAGAAAAACAAAAAAGAAACATTGTGATTCAAGGACTTCAAATTGACACGGACAATCCCAATATACTAAAGAATAAAGTAGAAAGTTTCATAGACAAAGAAATGGGAGTTAAAGTAAGGGTAAACGATGCAAGAAAGCTGGGAGACACAACATGTCTAGTAGAGTTGGATAATAAATACGAAAAGTCAAAAGTAATGCAAAATAAAATTAAGCTTAACCAGCTAAGGGACAAAATATATGTAAATGATGATCTAACAAAAGACGAAAGGGAAATACAAGCCAAAATTAGAATAATGGCTAGAGAGCAGCGAAACAAAGGAAAAATCACAAAAATAGGGTACCAGAGATTAATAGTAAACAATGAACTATGGAAATGGAAGAAAGCGGGCAATTGGAAATAATAAAAGAAGACATCTCAAAAAACTAGAATTAGATGCAGACGAAGATGGATCAACAAAGACGACACCGCAGGGAACACGGACACAAAAAAAGGAAATCAAAAAACAAATTAATAAAATAACAGAAGAAATGGTAAAAGCAGCAACTTGGAATATAAGAGGATCCTATCAGGAAGGAAAGCTGAAGCATTTAATAAACGAAGTTAAGAAATGTAAGTTTGATCTAGTAGCTTTACAAGAGACAAAACAATTGGGGCAGGGTAGCCAGGAAATAGACGACTATATATTTTTCAATAGCGGAGGCACTAACAGACTGCTGGGTACAGGTTTTATAATAAGTAAAAAATTGAAAGAATTTGTTTCAGATTTTAAAGCAATTTCGGACAGGATGTGCACTCTCAGATTAAAAGGTAAATACCAAAAAATAACATTTGTTAATATACATGCACCCTCGGAGGACAAAGGAATGGATCTGAAAGAGCAATTTTATAGCAAATTAGATGAAGTATATGAGGCTATACCCAGGTATGATATGAAAATCATTCAAAATTTGACTAATGCCAAAATAGGCAGAGAAGAAATATTAATGCCCACTATAGGCAAGCACAGTTTACATCCAGAGACTAAAGAAAATGGATATTTCCTGGTAGATTTTGCCAAAGAAAAGGGACTTATAATAAAAAGTACATACCACCAACGAAAGGACATTTATAAGGGAACATGTAAATCTCCAGATGGCCGTACAGTCAACCAGATCGACCATGTTTTAATTGAGAAAAACGAAGAACACTGCATAACAAAGGTGAGAACATATAGAGGACCTGATATGGACTCAGACCACTATTTGGTCGGAATATGGATGAAACAATTAGTACCAACTCTTCGAAACAAAAAGAGATTAAAATACGAAAGAAACAAACCAATTAGATTACAGACAGAATGTGAGCAAACGTTGTATGGACAAATTATTAACAACAAATTAGAGAGCATAGTGGATGAAAGGAATGTAGAATGCATGTGGGGAACATTAAAAGATGTAATTAAAGAAGCAGCAAATATTTCCAGTACCAATGATAACACAAAGAAAAAACAAAAAGAAAAGAATGGTTTGATGAAGAATGTGAACAATCATTGGAAGAACGGGCCAAGCTACGATTAAAAATGATAACTCAAGGAACAAGAGAAGCGCAGGAAAATTACACTAAACAAAGAAATAGAACCAAAAAAATACTACGAGGAACAAAAAGGAAACATTATGAAGCTAAACTGAAAAATATAGAGGAAAGCTACAAAAATAATCAAATAAGGAACCTGTACCAAGGGATAAAAAATGAGAAACGAGGGCACCAACCGAAAACTGTACATTATAAAGACAAAAATGGAGAAATGATTATGGGTGAACCAGAGATATTAGAACGCTGGAAGCAGTACTTTGATGAGCTTCTAAATGGACCTGAAAAGACAGACGATAGTAACGAGGAAACAGAGGATCTAGTAAATGAAATACAAAATCAACAGGGTGAAGAGCAGGCTCCGATTATAAGCGAAATTCAGAATATCGTCGATAAATTAAAAATGAACAAAAGCCCAGGAAGCGACGGCATAACGGCTGAAATGATTAAATTTGGAGGAAATCAGTTAGTAGAGAAAATCCATAAACTAATTAATAATATATGGGAACAAGAAATACTACCTGAGGAATGGACAGAAGCAATACTGTGTCCTATTCACAAAAAAGGAAATATGGCTGATTGTCATAATTATCGAGGCATAGCGCTGCTAAACATAACGTATAAAATATTGGCTATGCATATTAAAAACAGATTAACAACGAAGGTTGATAAAAGCATAGGAGAATATCAAAGTGGGTTCAGAAAAGCAGAAGTACTGTGGATCAGGTCTTCACACTACGAGAAATACAGGCTGAAAGTTACGAATATAATAAAGACACCATGGTTCTTTTCATTGACTTTAAACAGGCTTTCGATCGAGTGAAAAGAAGCGAGTTATTCACAGCATTGCAAGACATGGACGTTTCTCCAAAGCTTATAAGAATTATAAAATTAACTCTCCAAAGAACAATGAATAAAGTCAAGATAAACAATACTATAACAGAAAGCTTTGAGGTCAAACAAGGAGTGCGGCAGGGTGATCCATTATCGTCTATAATGTTTAGCATATTACTAGAAAAGGTTATACAGGAAGCAAACATTAATAGAAGAGGTCTGATCTACCACAAAAAACATCAGTGCTTGGCATTCGCAGACGATTTGGTAATCTTGGCTAGGAGCAAAATAGAACTTATCGAAACAGTCATGAAACTCGAGGAGAGGGCAGCAACCAAAGGATTGTATATAAATGAAGCAAAAACAAAGTATATGGAATGGACAAATAAGCAATTCGTTCGGGGGCAATACATAACAATGACAACAGCGAAGGGAACACAGTATAAATTCGAAGAAGTTGAGAGATTTGAGTACTTAGGAACTGTCTTCACAAGGGATCCTAACTGTGAAGAAGAAATACAAAAGAGAATTATGTCGGGCAACCGCGCTATATTTGCTCTTAATGGGTTGTTAAGGAGTAAAAATATATCACGAAGAGCAAAACTAAGAACTTACAAGACCGTAATAAGGCCGATAGTAACGTATGCTTCTGAAACATGGGTCACAACAAAAAAACATCAAGAGTTGTTATTAGTTTGAAAGAGGAAAATACTGCGCAAAATCTTCGGTGGGAAAAACTTAAATGGACAATGGGTAAGAAGAACAAATAAGGAACTAACTGAGCTCTATCAAGATCCTAACATACTAGCAGTAATTAAGGCGCAAAGACTTAGATGGTTGGGCCATGTGCAGAGGATGATTCCATCTAGAATTCCCAGAATGGTACTATCTAGTGCACTGGCAGGGAAAAGACGAAGAGGAAGACCTAGGTCACGATGGAGTAATGGAGTTAGAGAAGATATGAGAAGAATTAACGTAAGGAACTGGGAAAGAAAAGCGACTGACAAAAGGGAGTGGAAAAGAATAGTACATCAAGCTATGGGCCTACTAGGCTCGTAGTGCTTACATATTATTATTATAATAAACGTTAGTAGTCTTCTTCAATTTATTGCTTATTGCAATGTCCGTTTTCATTTTTTTAATAGACAAAAAATTAAAAACTAAGAAAATGTTCCATCGATTAATCATTTCCTGTACATTCTCAATTCATGATTCGTCCTAGGAGAAGTCCTCCGGATATGAACATGTTCAATTCGGTTCATGTCTTGAGAAATCGCAGGCCACTCCAAACGGTGAATACCTTCTGTCTCCAGATATCCATTAAGTGCTTGAGTCCTAACTGCCATAATACTTGCCAGGACGTAATACTGTCACCAGCAAAAGAAACTATGGGACGGGCATGTTGTAGTTATTCAGCTTTTATTGGCTCTCGCCAAACCCGAATTTGCTGGCTATCACTATTTAAACAGATTCTGGTCTCGTCTAAAGAAAAAAAAACATAAAAATCCAAAACTGTTGAGGGAGCTGTGTGTGCTCTTGAGCCTACTGGAGGCGGTGCAGAACATGTCTAGGTTGTAGCTGAGGAACTCTTATTGGCCAACGACTCCTCAAACCGGGTTCTAAAATTATTTTTCCTATTGTAGCCAACGATACACTGTCTCCTGTAGCATGCCTGTAGTCTATTTGCAAACCTGGTACAGACATAGAATTTCTCTAAATGAAAAACACTTTTTTTTTTTAATTTTACCAGAATAATATTTTCAAATACTTTTACCTTGGTAAAACCAAATTAATTACAAAAATGGGTATTTAAATAAAATATAAAACCAAAAAATGGAGTATTTCAAATGAAAAAGGCCTAGGTATTAAATATGTGATAAGGATACGAATTTATAAAAGTGTAAAAATCGTGAATTTGAGGGGTATATCCTTTTTGGTTGTTTTTGTTTGTATTGATGATCATTACATTGATTTTTTATATGTATTGTCAAACCATATACCCTAATCATCGTGCCCATTTTATTCATAATTTGTTCCAGTTGTTTTGCTGAAGACGACAATATAACTATCATCATCATGACGTGTCATCAGAATATCGTAGGTTTTTGATTTTTCATCATCCTATTGTTGCTCCACCTAGGCTTTTCTCAAAAACTTGATTTATAATGTATTCACTGTAAATATATATTGAATAGAATGGCGATATTATACATCCTTTCCGACCGTTAGGTTTAAGTTTATGTTTTTAATGTTTTTCGAATGCACGTTATTAATAAGCATTACAATCAAGCAGACAGACAACATAATCCAAATTTATTCTTTTTCGTCAGATAGTGCACGCTGGTTCCCGAGTCAGAAAGCCGAGTACGTGTGCGAATAATCCTAATAACAGCACGCAGGTGCACTTTGGGCAGGCCCGTTTAAATACGAAGGATTATTTGCACACGGACTCGGCGCTAACTTCGGAAAGCAGTGTGCAATATGGACGCGCCCTAACTTACTTAAGCCGTCCTCTTATAATACTTTACGGTGTCGAGGTAAGTGGAGAAATTAGACGTCTCCATGCCTTTCGATCAGTGGCTAGTCTCTCTGCCTCTCTCCACTCAATATTTATTTTTCCGCAAACCTTTACAATATCTGCGTTCCATGTTCTTGCTGGCTTGCCTCTTCTCGTTTTTATCTGATACAGCTTTCCATACCCTTTTTACAGTTCTACCTTCACTCACTCTCGTCATATGGCGAACTACGATAACTTTTTCGTTTCAAGTCTTTCTGAGGTCATTCTGATACCGCCCCTTTCACGCATTTCTTCGTTTCTTACACGATCACGTCTGGTCACCCTGGTTACTGCTTGCAAATTTCGCATGTCTAAATTTAATTACGAAATTTGTCATTTACTGTCCACGTTTCACTACCAATGAGTAGCACCGGCTCGTATTCAGTTTTAATTACTGTCATTTTTGTTTTTAGGCTTACTTCCTTTTTCCTAATAAAAAAGTCCTATTTAGTGCTTAGGCTAATTTTGTTGCACTCATTACCCTGCTATTTATTTCGGGTTCTCTATTATTATTTCCTTGTTCATTTATTGTTGATCCTACACTTGAAGTCCTCTATTTATTATATAAATAATATAAAAAATCTTTTCACAGATCCAAAAAGTAATAATTTATACATTTGCGATACGGAGAGGCTAGTCGTAGAAATAATTGATATGAATAGTCTAGAAAGAAAAATAATTGTCCATGACACATTTGGAGAAACTCCTGAAAGCATTGCGTTGGTACCGGAAGATGGGTTAGTATATATTTTTTTATATATGTTATAGTTCTTGTGAATTTAATATTGTATTTGTATTTGATGTTTAGATTTGGACTCCGAAAATCGCTTAAAAAAGAGATTGTTTTAAAATAAGGAGTTGTTGTCATAACCTAGAACTGTTAATTAATTGGCGCTTTTTTGTTTAGCCAAAACTTGATATGTGACTTACTTAGTCAAATTGTCATCTTGTGCAAATAGCCATACTTTTATTTCAAATTTTTTGACGGTGGTGTCTGTGTGTTCAGGATGATGTTAAATTCTGTGGGTTTCAATTTTCCCTGTTTCCTCTAGTTTCTGATTTTATTAAGAGCGTCTGTGTGTTTAACCAGGTCTAGGAGTAAATGTTTTTCAGTCAGCATATTTGTCGTCTACCAGGATTCCTTTTTACTTCGACTTTACTATTCATAACCAGCTGCAACAACTCGTACTTATCATTTCTAAAATATGGGTTTACCCCAAAATCCCGACAGCTAGAATTCCGACAGCCAAAATCCCGACACGCCAGAATCCCGACAGGCCAAAATCCCGACACGCCAAAATCACGACAGGCCAAAATCCTGACACGCCAAAATCCCGACCGGTTTGATAAGTTCTTTTTTAACATATATGTAATTACTTTATTTCTGGTTTCTTGCTTATGGGCATCTGTTTTTTATTTTTTGTTACCAAACAAAAGTATTTACCATTTAATATGAACTAATTTTCTAAATAAAATTTCTAACATAGGTACATAAATTAAATTATTTTTCTTTTTTTGCCAATATATAGTCCAATAATATATATAATCAAATTCTCCATTCAAGTTTACTTTCATATATTTAATAGATATTATCAAGTCACTTACAACCATCCATTTAAGTAAGTATAGCTTTTATATTATAAAATGAAGCGTTTAATAATTTTCTCTTTTAAAATACATACTAATTAGTACCCGTACTTGTTAGTAAGTATTTAATTTTTCAATTTCGATACTCTATAATATGATTTGGTATTGCCTATGAAAGCCTAGCAGTTAAAAGCACATAACCAAGCAATGAGAACTAAAATCACGAAACAAGAAGTTAGAATCGAATTTCTGGAAAGACAAGCCAGAAGAAAAAACATAATAATACAGGGGGTCAAAGAAAACCAAACAGAAAGCGAACAAGAGATGATAAATAAGATAAAGGGGATAATGGAAAAAATCGACGTACAAACAAACCTAGATGAAGAACTGGTAGAGATGAGAAGAATAGGTAGACAAGGTGATCCCCAAAATGTACCCAGACCCATCTTATAGAAATGAAAAAGGAAGCTAAGAGAATGGAAATTCTGAAGGCTGCTAAAAACCTAAGAGGAACTAAAATATATATCAATGAGGACTTCCCGAAAAAAATACTACAAGAAAGGAAGCATCTTCTCCAGCACATGAAAACGGTACGCCAGGAAGGACACACAGCCGCACTAAAATACAACAAATTATGGATAAATGGTGAACTGTTCTTACTGGAGCAACTAGAAGGCATGGATGTAAATTACTGGAGGAAACCTGAAGAGAAGAAGAGTAACGCTAGGACAATAAACGACAGATCCCCCCTATCTGATTATATAGATACACGCGGAAATTTTATAAAAATGACGTCAAAAAACTAACAAAACCTATAACAAAAGACGGCGACAGTATAACGGAGTTGTCAATGACTACGGACATGAAAATATTTTGTAAGAAAAGACGCAAAAACAAAACAAACAAAAAAATAAAATAAAAGACAAAAACAGGAAAATAAGAATAGGAACGTGGAACATCAAAACACTTCTAAGACCAGGCAAAATGGAAGAGTTGGCAAAAGAAATGACAAAATATAGGATGGGAATACTAGCGCTACAAGAAATAAGGTGGGCAGGAGAAGGGATGATCAATAGAAGAAATCACACAATGTACTACGCAGGAGAAAGCACACAGGGTCGCAATGGAACCGCCTTTCTAGTTAGTAATAGCGTAAGAACATCATATATAAGAATGAAAAATTAACAAGCAAATTTAACATTAGTTAATATATATGCACCTACAGAGAATGCTCCCGAAGAAGAAAAGAATGAATTCTATGAGAAACTTGAAGAATTGTACGAAGAAATACCAAAGAACGACATACTAATCCTATTAGGAGACTTTAACGCAAAGATAGGGAAAGAAGACACGAACAGAGAAATCGCAGGAGAAGAAACGATCCATCAAAATACGAACAACAATGGCAGGAGAATATGTAATCTAGCAGCAGCAACCAATACTTTTATTATTAGCACCCAATTCAAGCCCAAAAAAGTGCACAAAGTAACGTGGCTAATACCTGGAACGACAGACGGAAACCAAATAGACCACATCCTAATTTCAAAAAATGGAGAACAATTGTACAGAATGTGAAGTCCTACAGGGGAGCCAATGCTGATTCGGATCACATTTTGATGATAGGCGACATGAAATTGAAGATACTTAAAGACAAAAACGACAGAAAGAAAAGAAAGAGGTGGAATAGGTCAAAACTAAACACAGATATTGCAAACAGAGAATTCTGCACTAAGTTGGAAGAAAAACTACTAGTCCTAAAACCATCGGACATAGATGAAACATGGGAAGACATAAAATATAGTATTTTAACAGCAGCAGAGGAGACGATAGGACTAATGAACGACAATAAAAGAAAAGAGTGGTACGATGAAGAATGCGAGCAAGCTAGTAAAGGCAAGGACCAAGCAAGACACAGGTGGTTGGCCACAAGGAAACAAGAAGATCTCCTACACTATAAAGATAAAAAGAAAGAGTCAGACAAATGTTGCAGAACTAAAAAGAAGAAATGGATTGGAGACTTACTGCTGGAACTCGAAGCTAATAGTAACGATAATGCAAGACTATATAAACACATAAAAGCACAGAATAAGAAAAAGATTCCGGCAAATATTGGAAAAAAGGAATGGTAAACATACTATAGAGAATTGTTCAAAAAGAAAGGCGATGCTGAAAATGCAGAAAATGAAGAACAAACAGTAAATAGGAATGAAGAACAATCAGAGCCTCCCTCATACAACGAAGAATTGGCGACCATAAACAGATGAAAGACAAGGAAAGCAGCAGGACCAGACGACATTATAAATGAGTTCTTCAAGAAAGGGGGAGAGGAACTAGCCCACAGGATCCACAAGCTGATAGAACGAATATGGGAAGAAGAACGCATGTCGAACGACTGGAATTGCGGTCTGATAACACCAATCCCTAAAAAAGGTGACAAGACGAAATGCACTAACTACAGGGGAATCACGCTATTAAATACAATGTACAAAATATTAACTAATCTGATCAGAAAAGAATAGAAAAGAAACGAGAACAAAAATAGGTGAATACCAACATGGATTCAGAGAAGGTAAGTCAACAATAGATGCAATACCCATTGTAACGCAAATCGTCGAAAAAAGTTACGAGCATGGAATAGATCTACATATACTGTTTATTGACTGCAAGCAAGCCTTTGACAGTGTAATAAGGGAGGAGCTAATTAATGATATGAAGCAACTAGGCATTCAAGAAAAACTAGTAAGTCTCACGAAAATGACGATGAAGGAATCCAAAGCACGAATCTTAACAAGGGAAGGCCCGTCAGATGAAGTACAAATGGAGGTAGGTGTCAGACAGGGAGACTCCCTATCAACAACATTATTTAACATTGCCATAGAGGGTGCAGTAAAAGCAGCCAAAATTAGGGGAACAATTATCGAATCTTCAGCCCAACTGATAGCGTATGCAGACGATATTGCACTGGTTACTAGATATTTAAAAACCATGCAGAATATAATATTAATACTAGATAAAGAAGCAAAGAAGAGAGGGCTAGTAATAAACCAAAGCAAAACGAAATTGCTTAAGTGCTCAAGAGAGAATACGAACATCGAAAAAGAAATTAAGCTTGGAGCATATGCATTTAAAAGAGTACACCGTTTCAAATATTTGGGAGTGATGGTGAATGGCAGAAATGATAGAACGGATGAAATAAATGAACGCATCCTACTGGGTAATAAAACCTATTGGAACTACCAAAAATTCTTGAAAGAAAAACGCATTAATAAGACAACCAAATTAAAAATTTACAAGACTGCAATCAGACCAGTGATCACCTATGGTGCAGAGACGATGTGTCTAACACAAAAAGATGAAATGAGATTAGAAATCTTAGAGAGAAAGATAATCCGACGAATAATGGGACCGGTGAGGATAAGTATAGGCGAATTTAGAAGATTAACAAATGACGAAAATAAAGAAGTCATCCAGGGTGAAGACATAATCAAGTTCGTAAAGGCGCAGAGGCTCAGGTGGCTGGGACACACATAAAGAGCTAAATCAGAATTTACGCTACAGCGAATAACTGGCTGGAGACCAACAACAGGGAGACCAAAGGGAAGACCCAAAACAAGATGGAGAGATCAAGTCTTAGGAGACATAAAGAAGCTGAGAATCTACAATTGGAAGGAGCGTTGTAAGGACCGGAAAGAATGGAGGAAAGTTGTAGACCAAGCCAAGTCACATACGCTGCTATAATAATAAAAGACAACGGCGGACTGATTCTCCGCAACAAATGAATCAGAGAGCCCAAAAGGGCGGCAAACACTCCGCCAGGAGTGAATAAGCCATGATGATGATTGCCTATGAAAAGGAAACAATAAATATTCAAATTGTAGTGGTCGGGATTTTTATTTATGCGAGGATTGTTGCATGTCGTGATTTTGGTCTGTCGGGATTCTGGCGTGTCGGGTTCTGGCGTGTCGGGGTTTTGGCACCATAAAGAAAAATAGAGTGAATATAACATTTACTCTCCGATATCGGATTTGCAGATTGAGTCTTTGGTTACTCAAGAACTTTCTCACCTTCAAAAAGGCTCCTCTTAATTGTTCTATTCTTGATCAAATTTCTGATTTCGGATTTATATCTTCAGTAATCCAGACTTCTAAGTATTTCATTCTGTCTACTTGTTCAATAGCTTCATTTTGTATCTCGATCCTTGTTATGACTTTACCCTTCTTAATAATGATAACCATAGTATTTGTTTTCTATATGTTTATTGTTAAAATAAACCGTTCCCCAGTTAGACAAGGCGAAAACGGCGGATTCGTTAGAAAAAAATATTCCCATTAGTTTTTTTGCATAATCACATTCGTGAGACATTCCAGAATAAGGTTCAAGAAGTCGCCCACGTGAAAAGTGGTCCAATTTTTTTTACAATTTTTTTAATCAAATTGCAAAAATCAATATTTCTGGACCGTACAAATTTCTGTTAGATTTTTTGGACCATTCTGGACAAAAAAGGTCTCTTGTAATTTTTCTCTAAAGTTGATCGTTTTCGAGTTATAAACAATTTAAAATTGAAAAAAAAAAACGAAAAATTGCGATTTTTAAGGCTTAATAAATTGGTTAAAATTTATTATTATGAGAGTCAGAAAGTGACTAAATCAAAGTTTAAATCCCCCCCTACAAGATCCTGAAGAAATTTTTGTCATAATTTTATTACTAAGCTGTTATTTTTAAGTAATAATAATGAGCGCCAGCACGTATTAGGCGGCCGTCTATGGCGAGTGCGAGAGAGATGCCATTCCGGCAGTCCAATGGGGCATCTTACTCGCACTCACATTTACAGCCGCGTCAATACGCTCTTACGGCTTATTGTTAATAATTAAGAATAACAGCTTAGTAATAAACTAATAACACAAATTTCTTCAGGATCATGTAGGGGGGCTTTAAACTTTGACTTAGTCACTTTCTGACTTTCATAATAATAATTTTTAACCGAGTTATTAAGTCTTAAAAATGGCCATTTTTGTGTTTTTCAAATTTTTAATTGCTTTTAACTCGAAAACCATCATTTTTAGAGAAAAATTACAAGAGACCTTTTTTGTCCATAATGGTCTAAAAAACCTAAAAAAACTTTGTCCAGACCAATAATAATAATTTTTACAATTTTGTTAAAAAAAATTGTTAAAAAAAATTTGGACCACTTTTCTCCTGGGCGACTTTTTGAACCTTATTCTGGGGTGTATTACAAATGTGATTATGCAAAAAAATCTCATGGGAATATTTTTTCCAACGAACCCTCCGTTTTCGCCTTGCCTTCGTCTGCAGGTATTTCTCACTTCCAGCGATAACGACTGTATGGTCAGAATAGTGAATGTTATATTTATATTTTCACAATTTATTTTGATCCCTTCTATACAGTTTTCAAGAGGTTGTGTTAATAACTCTTCTTCTTCTTCTTTAGCCTATTTCTATCCAACTTTGGACATAGGCCTTCCCCAAATCTTTCCATTTCGGTCTGTCCTTGGCTGCACTTTTCCAGTTAGTTCCTGCCTGCAGATTTTACAATATCGTCCTTCCATCACATCTGAGGTCTTCCTCTTCCTCTTCTTCCGGTCCACGGTCTCCAGTTTTATATTTCAGCATTCCAGCCTTTATCTTCCTGTCTCGCATTGTGGCCCGCAAATCTCCATTTTCCTGTTATATGTTCAGTTACATTTTTTACTTTGGTTTTCTCTCTTATCCATTTGTTTGATTTTCTGTCTTGTAGTTTTATTCCCAACATGGATCTTTCCATTTTTCTCTGAGTTGTTTCTATTTTGTTTATGTTGGCCTTTGTTGATGTCCATGTTTCTGAGCCATACGTCAGAACAGTAAGGATGCACTGATCAAATACACGGGTTTTAGGTACTGTTGTATCTTTGTGCTTTTTAGTATCCATCTTAACTTTCCAACCGCTGCCCACGCCAATCGGATTCTTCTCCGTACTTCAGTTGTTTGGTTCTCTTTATTAGCTTTGATTATTTGACCCAGGTATATACACTAACCCGCACAAAATTCCGCCACCCAAAATGTTTGATTAAGTTTGACAATCTATAACTTTATTATTTGTACTCCGATTTTCAAGATTATTGCATCAGTTTGTAGGTATTGATGCCGTATTTTTATTATTCCGGTAACAAAAATTTTTTACCTAGATGGTATTATACGAGGGTGAATGGAAGCGTTGTATTTTCTCTTAAATTTAAAAAATTCTGTGGAAAAATTTTGAGGGCTAACTCCTTTTGTATTACCCTGGAAGTATCACTAAAATTTTGTTTTTTGAATTATCCAAATATCTCTTTTCTTGTAAGAGCTGTAAATAAAAACACTGCTTTGAAGGTTTTTTTAATTAAAAATATCAAACTCACTAAAATTAACAAAACAAAACAAAATTAACAACAAAACCAAACAATTGAATAGCGGGTATGTCCACCTCTTGCAGAAACGACTGCTCGCAATCTGTTTGGCATCGAATAAAGATGTGTTATAGTTGCCTCGGGAATAGCCCGATATTCCTCTATCAGGGCCATAACTGTACCAAATTTTCTGGAGGCCTAGGATGACGGCGAATAGCTTTTTTAATTCATCACATAAATACTCAATAGGATTGAGATCTGGGCTGCATGCGGGCCATTCTAATCTTATCAATCCAACCTGTATTTTATGAGTCAATCAGTGTTTTTATTTACAAAAAATGGTACAGCTCTTACAAGAAAATAGATATTCGGATAATTCAAAAAAAATTTTAGGATACCTCCGGAATAATATGACAGGACTATGATACAAAACCAGCCACTCCATTTTTCCACAGAATGTTTTAAAGTTAGGAGGAAATACAACACTTGCATTCACCCCCGTATAATGCAATGCAATCAAAATTTTTGTGTTACCGGTATAATACCAAACAATATAAATACATGTACCTACAAACTGGTGTAAGAATCATGAAAATCGGAGTACAAATAATAAAGTTATAAATCATCAAACTTAATCAAAAATTTTGGGTGGCGGAATTTTGTGCCGGTAACTGTATATTCGTCAACAGCCTCAATGTTGACATTATTTATATTTATATTTACTTGGTCGTTTGTATTTGTCATGATTTTTGTTTTAGTCATGTTCATTCTTAATCATATCTTCTCTGATGCGTTTGCTAGTTGAGTCAGCATTATGGCTAGTTCTTTTTGGTTGGTTGTAATAAGGACAACATCATCGCAATATCTGAGGTGATTGAGTTTCTTTCCGTTTATGTTGATGCCCATGTCTTCCCATTCCAGTTCTTTAAAAACGTCTTCCAGAGCTAAGGTGAAGAGCTTTGGGGATATTACATCTCCTTGTCTTACGCCTCCACGGATTGCTATGGGATTAGTTTTGTTTGTTTTGTTTTCCCATTCGACTGTCATAGTTGCTGTTTTATAGATGTTATGTAGGAGTTGCCTGTACCTGGAGTCTATTCTGCTGTTATTTAGAGCTTATTATATCGCCCATATCTCGACACTATCGAACGCTTTTTCATAGTATATAAAGGCTAAACATAAATCTAGGTTGTATTCGTTTGCCTTCCCTATCAATATTTTCATAGTAAGGAGATGATATATGGTACTAAACCCTTTTCTGAAACCTGCTTGTTCAACTGGCTGATAACTGTCCATTTTATTTGTTAGTCTATTGGTTATAATTCTAATAAAGAGAAATAAATATTAACTAGTAGTGGTGAAAGTACACAGATCTTCTCACTCCTCTACTTATCTGATGTGAATCCGTGCTATTTCCATATAATATAACTTAACCACATGGTATGTAACCACAACCTGTTCCAATAAAGATTTCTCACTATGTAAATATCATTTTTTTCTGGGATTGGTATTCACCTGAGTACTAATATCGCTTTTTGTGATGGTCCACATTTCTGACGAGAAAGTGAGGATGGACTTGATAAGATTTCTACATATCAATATTTTCATTTTCGTTTTCGGTATCTGTTAAAAGTTTCTTTAATCCATAGTGTGCTCTATTTGCTGGATATATACGTTTGTTATTTTCCGCAATTTGTGATTCTCTTACTCCTTCGAAAGTATATGTTCCAACCATTAGATCTTCGGGTTTTGCTACTTGCTTATTATTTGTCATCTTCATATAATTAGTTTTACTAGTATCAACATATTATAGTCCCATTCTTTTTGCTGCTGCTTTCAATGCCGTGAACGATTAAACGTTTTTCTTGCTACGGTATCGATGTCATCCACACTATCTTACATCTCTACTTTTTCATAAATTAGGGGGATGAATTAGCAATGTCCTTTTGTTTTATCTACAATTTTACTTAAACGATAAATTTAAGGTTTATGGTTTTAGTATTGATATATTTTAGTCTAATTTGCCACGAAAATTAAAACACAATAGACCTAATACTTACTTATTTCTCATTTTCAGGATCATGTTTGTTAGCTTTAAACAAGGGAAATTGGGAAATAGCCACATCGACCGTTTTTTCATGGATGGTACTGGAAGAACTCACGTCATCGAAAACGGTTTAGTGGGCCCAGTTCGTGTAGTATACGACCGCAGTCTTTATAGAATTTTCTTTGCCGATCTAAGTACTGGGGTAATAGAATCTACTAGCGCGACCGGTAAGATTTTATATTAATTAGGTATTCTTAAACGACATTGTTTCTCATTTGAGTTTAATAATAAAAGATCAAAACAATAAACAATACAAGTTGAAGTAAATTATAGTCATTAGTAAAATATAAGTTGCAAAATAATAATTTATATTATACTTTGTTAATATATTTTTTTTGTTAAAATATTCGGGAATATTTAGGGAAGTTAAATATTTGGCTCGAAAGCTCAAGACAGAACTTCAAGCCATTTAAGATCATAATGGAGAAGTAAAAACCGACATAGAGAGTACAGCAGAAACTTGGAAAAATGACTACTCAGAATTATACCAACTCACTTCAAAAGATACATCAGTCTCGTCTCCGAACACAAGAAACATGCAATCAGAAAGGAAGAACCAATGATTTTATGTGTAGAAGTGTAGAGAAAGCTCTCAACCATCTAATAAAAAAACAGGTGTCAATGGTATCGATGGTTAGAATTAAAAAAAAATCGATAGAACTAAGGTCGAAGCCTTCGAAATGTCGGTATACAGAAGAATTCTACGTATGTCCTGGAAAAAACACAGAACCAACCTGTCAATTCTGGAAGAGTTTCATATAAAAGAGAGGCTATTAACAAAAAAAAAACCGAGCATACCTAATTATTTTAGCCACATATCTAGAACAACGGGGGCCATGGAATTATTGGTAGACCAAATAAAAATTTGGGTGTGAAAACCCCTACATGAGACCGTATATCTGGCTCCATCCATCAGAATCGCAGCCAATGATGACAAGCTAATAATATTTAGAGTGTCACCACGTCCTGATAAGGGCTCAAGAAATGAGGAGGGAGACTTTAAAGGTGAACCAAGGGCTAAGTCAACACTATACATGCCTATATCTTAGAGCAGACTACTTTTGTGATAACAGTAAAAAAAAGGAATTCTATTCCTATTTACTTAGAAAATCCTAGAAAGGATTCCTATTGGGCAGATTATCGGAGAATACGCTATTTTAGGGAAAAGTTATTTACCAGCAATTTCATTTCTGGAATCGAATCTTTTGAATGTATATATTAATAATATAGGTATGCAAAGTCCGCAGATAGTGTGCTGTTTTTTTTTTAAACAAAATGGCGCCCCCAAGTTGTGTTTTTTCAATTATTTCTCTATAACTCCGAAGATTTTAACTTTACACCATAATTACCCAAGTAAAATTTCACTGTAATTAAATTCTGCATAGAGACAATCTTTTCCCGATTTACTTCGACGAAAATTTTTCTCGGAAAACGCAGGTTTTTTCCAACAAAATCTTTAATTTTCAACTAAAATTTTCGGTAAGTAATGAACGGTTAAACCGAAAGTAATAACGGTAAGTAAATTATGAAAACGGTATTGGAAAGAACGCGGCATGCGGCAGGACGCTTCTTTCAAAAGACAAAACGTTTAATTGTAATGAGTGGTTTCTGAGATACAAGTGGCCAAAGTTGACCGGCATGTGCGATGTATTTATAAACAATTGAATGGTAATTTTCGAAACATCAACTTTTTATTTTGGTCGTCTTTCTCCACACAAATTTTCATATTTTTAATAGACTCATAACATACAGGGTGAGTTTTTAGTGCGGGATCGGTCGATAATTCCATTAAGGTATAGAATATCGAAAAAAGTTATTTAGAAAAAATGTAGGCAATGATATTCTCCACACTTGGAAAATATGTCCATTTCTACAGGGTGATCAATAACAGCGTGGTATATCAAACATATAATTTTTTAAATGGGACACCCTATATATTTTTTCATATTTATATTCCCCTCATAATTCTTGTTCATATAATATAGGGTTTTGCATTACTATACAGAGTATTTAACAAGTTATGACCATTTTTATTTCGAAATCCCTATAAGATTAACACCCTGTATATAAAGAAGTAATTCGTAGACAATAATTTGTTTATGTAGTAAGATAAAAAATATACTGTAGTTTTTAAATGAAGTCCAATTCACATCATTGACGAATATTTGTATACAGGGTGAACTACAAAACCAAATTACGATTTTCTCTATTTTTTTAAATAGATCACCCTATATTTTATTTTTCAAAAATATTGTACTTATTATACCCTTTCTTTTTTATATAGCATTCCCTATATCTAAACTTATTACTTTCGGAGATATTTTTAGTTTTCTTCAACTTTCGGGAATACATTCAATTTTTCTAGTAGAAATAAGTTGGTAGGTATTGAATGATAATTAAGCAAAATTATTTTTATTCAATAAATAACTAACACAAAATATAAATCATAGCAATATGCAATGAATGTATCAATAAATGTGATATTAAGGAATTATCATATTTCCCTAATATACAAGAAACATACAATTCCTACAAAAAAAAAACAAAAAAATATAGGTATCTTGTGTATAATAAAATTAAAAGATTATTTTTATTTAATAAACAACTCACACAAAACATAAATCAAAACAATATACAACTAATTTAATAGTTTTTAGATTATTATATCAACAGCATTCTAAGCCAAGCAGTTTTTAGTAACACATTACTAATTGCAGATTGTTACCCGCAGTTATTAATAATATAATTTTCATATTAAATTTCATTAATATGCACAAGAAATCCCTACTTTGTTAACACTCAAACTACGTGATCTATAAAAGTTTAAGGTGATATTGTTAGAGATTATGTGATTGGTCCACATTTTTTGACGGTTGAGGTTTTTATACAACGGTGCTCCAGTTCTTCCAAAATTGATTTTTTTCAAGTGGGGCTATATAAAAAACCTTGTATACCAGAAGCATCCAACAACGCTTGATGATATGAAAAATAGAATAAAAGAAGCTTTTAATAATATTGACTTACAAAAATGTTAGAAATGTGGCTCGGTCATTTGAATATCGGTTACAAAATTGCATAGACGTTGAAAGTGGTCATTTTCAACATTTACTTTAGACTTATATCCTTAACATCACATTAATTGGTACATTCATTAAATTTTGTTATGGTTTATTATTTTTTTGTTAGTTATTTATTGAATGAAATTATTTTATTAATACTAATTTGTTAAGTTATTTATATTTATAAGAATTGAATGTATTCCCGGCAAATGAAGAAAACTAAAAATATCTCAGAAACTAATAAGTTTAGGTATATGAGATGCTATATAAAAATGAAAGAGTATCATAAATACAATATTTCAAAAAAAAAATAAAATATAGGGTGATCTATTACAAAAAATTGAGAAAATCGTAATTTTGTTTTGTAGTTTAAAAGTGCTTATAAAAATGAATGTTCTACTACAAAATTCTTGGCTTAGAATGCTGTTGATATACCAATCTAAAAACTGTTACATCACTTGTATATTGTTTTGATTTATGTTTCATGTAAGTTATTTATTGAATAAAAATAATCTTGTTATATTATTATATACAATACAAAGTTTTTTTTGTAGGAATTTTACGATTCTGGTATATTAGGGAAATATGATAATTTCTTAATATCACATTTATTGGTATATTCACTGCATACTGCTATGGTCTATATTTTGTGTTAGTTATTTATCTAATAAAAATAATTTTGTTTAATTATCACTCAATACTAACTTATTTCTACTAAAAAAATTGAATGTATTCCCGAAATTTGAAGAAAACTAAAAATATCTCGGAAAGTAATCAGTTTAGATATAGGGAATGCTGTATAAAAATGAAAGAGTATATTAAATACAATAATGTTGAAAAATAAAATATAGGGTGATCCATTTAAAAAAATAGAGAAAATCGTAATTTGGTTTTGTAGTTCACCCTGTATACAAATATTCGTCAATGATGTGAATTGGACTTAATTTAAAAACTACAGTATATTGTTTATCTTAATACATAAAACAAATTATTGTCTACGAATTACTTCTTTATATACAGGGTGTTAATCTCATAGTGATTTCGAAATAAAAATGGTCATAACTTGTTAAATACTCTGTATAGTAATGCAAAACCATATATTATATGAACAAGAATTATGAGAGGAATATAAATATGAAAAAATATATAGGGTGTCCCATTTAAAAAATTATATGTTTGATATACCACGCAGTTACTGATCACCCTGTAGAAATGGACATATTTTCCAAGCGTGGAGAATATCATTGCCTACATTTTTTTTAAATAACTATTTTCCATATTTTATACCATAATGGAGTTATCGACCGATCCCGCACTAAAAACTCACCCTGTATATGATAATGATAAAAACGATCGGTATTAGGAGTGCAAAATACCAAAAATACTAAAATTACAATCAAAAATTAGGTCGAAGAAAATATAATCTCAAAGTTCAAAATCGGTATACGTTAAAAAATGCATTTTCTCGGCTTCCCATGGAGCATATTTCTTCATTTTTTTTATCCGAAGTAATTCGAGTAGAGCCATCTAACTGACGCATTACTAAGTGCCAAAGGTGCTTTAGTTGTGTTATAATAAATTAATTTATTTTTTATAACAAATATGTAATTTGTTTAAACAAAGACTGTTTAAATAATTATACAGCTTTCAAATAAGAATATTTAATATTTTTAGAAACTTTTTTTAGAAAATTTTACCGCAAATGTACCTTTTGACGTTTAAAATACAAATTTTGTATTTTAAACGTCAAAAGGTACACTTGCGGTACATTTTTCTGAAAAAAGAGTATAACTAGAAAAAATACGTAGCTTTATTTTGTTATAAATAAATTTATTTATTATAACACAACTAAAGCAGCTTTGACACTTAGATGCGTCATGTTAGATGGCTCTACTAGAGTTACTTGGGATAAAAAATAAAGAAAATTGCTCCACGGGAAGCCGAGAAAAGGCATTTTTTTAACGTATACCGATTTTGAACTTCGAGATTATATTTTCTTCAATCTAAATTTTTGATTGGAATTTTGGTATTTTTGGTATTTTTCACTCGTAATACCGATCGTTTTTTATTTATTTTATTATACAGTGCGTCAATTTTAAAACTTACAATGGCTATATCTCACGAACAAAAGCTGAAAACGAAAAATGCTTGAAACTGTTTCTAGGATAGTAAGGGGGAACTAAAATGGCATGAAAGAGAACTCACCCCCATCAACCCCCTAGGCCCCACCCACCACAACCAAAAAAGTTTAAATTGCAAACCCCTACTTGTGATACATCATTGAAAAGTCTATAAAAAATGCTATCCAATGGTATAAACAATAATTATACAGGGTGAAGCAATAATTGTGAAACTTTGGCTTAAATGAAAAATTTAATGAGGTTTTGTTGAATTGCAAATTTGATAAAAATGTCAATTAAGTAAATGTGTAAAGTGGGTTCCGTTGTTTTGTAAACAATAATACAGTCTATTTTCAAATTCTGCACGAAATTTGGCAAATGTTTTTCTAGTAATAGGGCGACATGCTTGAGTAATTATTTCTCGCAATTTCCCAAGTGATGCAAGTTAAGTTTTATAAACAACTGATTTAAGGCAAAAATAGCAAATTAAGTTTTAATTAACAAAAAAAAAGTACGAGCGGACACTTACCATTTAAAATAATAGTCCGGGAGATAGCATTACAAATACAAAAGTCATAGTAAGCCAGCTGATATTAACACCCTGTATAATTATTATTTATACCATTGGATGGTACTTTTTATAGTAGGATAGTATATTACTTTTTTCTATGGGGTCCCCTTAAATCAGTTGTTTATAACACTCAACTTGCATCACTTGGGGAATTGCGAGAAAGAATTACTCAAGCATGTCGCCCTAGTACTAGAACATTTACCAAATTTCGTGCAGAATTTGAAAATAGGCTGTATTATTGTTTACCAAACAACGGAATTCACATTAAATATTTACTTAAGGCTATGGGTACATAATTCGCAAATATTTTACGTGTATCCCTACTTTTTCTGTCTTTACACGGCAAATTACGCGTAGTAAAAGTCACACTGGTATGGATATGTAAACATTACTATATGTCATTCTACTTGAGATGGGTTTTGAATGTTCTTGGATAACTGTTATTTTTATAATTGGAAATTATTAATTACGTTAATAAATGTGATTATTTTTCACCAACTATGTATTCAGTGATTGTAATAATTTATTTGTACAACAAAGACTAATACTCAATCGAGAAAAGAGGAAAAGTGTTAAAGTGATTTTTTAATAATATATTGTTATGGAACGCTTACAATTTTGAACATCTTTAAGAACAAAATACTTGGATCACAGAATATATTATTCTGATGTATTCTCTGCTTGGATCTTCCACAAATAATACACAATAAATAACTTTTTATTAAGTTCACGTCTTAAATCAATTATTAATCAAATACACTATATTTAAATAAAATTTAATCAATAACTCAACATATTCCCGATGCAATGTCAAATATTTAAAATTGTCACTGATTGTCAGTGTCTGACTGACAATATTATATTCGGCCGAGTGCGTTGTAAGACAAAGATAGATTTGGAAAATATTACCACGGCATTGTGTTTATTTTTTTCGAATCCTGAAAAAACCAATAAATATTTTTAAAAAATTTCAACGCAGAATGAAAGACTAAATCATTACCGAGGGCCGAAAGTCCCTTAGAATAAATAAAAAGTTTATTTTGAATGATATATTTGAAATTAAAAATCACACTAAATTTTCTCTTAGTTTTTCACCCCTGTAACTTATTAAAATAAACATTATAGAAGTTCTCAGGGACTTTCGGCCCTCGCTAATAACGTGATCTTTCATTCTGCGTTTAAATTTTTCAAAAATACTTATTAGTTTTCTCAGGATTCGAAAAAAATTAATCCCCATTTGAATAGCATTGCAGCCTAAAATACGTACCGATCCTCTTAATTGACATCTTTAATCAATTTGTAATTCAACAAAACCTTAGTAAATTTTTCATTTAAGCCAAAGTTTCACAATTATTGCTTCACGCTGTATAATTATTATTTATACCATTGGATAGCATTTTTTATAGCCTTTTCAATGATGTATCACAAGTAGGGGTTTGCAATTTAAACTTTTTTGGTTGTGATGGGTGGGTCCTAGGGGGTTGATGGGGGTGAGTTCTCTTTCATGTCATTTTAGTTCCCCCTTACTATCCTAGAAACGGTTTCAAGCATTTTTTGATATCAGATTTTGTTCGTGAGATATAGCCATTGTAAGTTTTTAAATTGACACACTGTATGTTATAAGTCTCTTAAAAATATGAGAATTTGTTTGGAGTAGAGGACCGAAATAAAAAGGTGATGGTTCGAAAATTACCATCCTATGGTTTAAAAATTCATCGCACGTGCCGGTCAATTTTGACCAGTTGTATCTCAGAAACCACTCATCACAATTAAACGTTTTTTCTTTTAAAAGAAGCGTTCTGTTTCGTTCTTTCCAAAGGTCGCGGACGTTTCCCCAACTGTCATAAATACGACGAACTTCACGCGTAACTTTGATACGAGAATTATAAAAAAAAATATGCATTGAAATCCAGATCCCGTAATTCGTTAAGCGTGATAAAGTGAGTACAAAGATATACATATTTGTTTCTTTGTAATTACAGCTTCAATTTACCGTACACTTCTCGTAGACTCTGCCGATAAGGTAGAGTCCTGTTGGGGAAAGCTGGCGCGCCCTCTTTCCAATACCGTTTTCATAATTTAATTTAATTTTTTAGTTGCCAAGTTTTTTTATTTGTTTATAAGCCAAAGAACTGTTTATACTTTTAAAATATTCCTGAGGCCGCTTAAATAGTTTAATTTCAATTCTATAAAGTACGTTAGATAGGTATAGTGCCTTTTTATACAAAGCTCATATGTATTCTGATGTATCATAGTTATTATGGTTATTATTGCGACCGTAAATTGTTAATTAACAATAACTGTTGCTAAACTGTTTATTCAATTTCCATCGGCTTCTGAAAATATAATCTACACCAAAAGGGCTTTTATGTCACCGAGTTTAATTATTGATAACTAATTTAATTATTGATAACTAATTACCAAAAATTTTAGTTGAAAATTAAATATTTTGTTGGAAATACCCGCGTTTTCCGAGAAAAATTTCCGTCGAAGTTAATCGGGGAAAACATGTTTCTATGCAGAATTTACATAATTACGGTGAATTTTTATTTGGGTGATTTTGGTGTAAAGTTAAAATCTTCTGAGTTATAGAGCAATAATTGAAAATAACACGATTTGGGGGCGCCATTTTGATTATAAAAAAAATAGCACACTATCTGCAGGCTTGGCATATATATGTTACCGTTAAAACCCGATTTCAGTTAAAACCCGAATTTACTAGGAAAAACTAGTTTTAACTAAGCGCTTTAGACAATTCTAGTTTTAGCTAGTCAAAACTAGATTTGACTGCTAAATTCAGTTAAAACTAGAAATCGCGAACGGATTTCATTTAGAGTAGTTTATATGCGATTCTCTTGTGATTGCATATCGATCAAATCTACCCGACAGCGACAATTAATTTCTGAATGCAATATAGGTTTGGACATAAAGACTTTCTTCGTTTTTATATTTTTACTCTTCTTCCGTTGGCAGGTTTGACACATTGGTATAAAAGTATTGATCATATCAACAAAAAGTTATATTTGCCTATTTCCTTGCGGTTTCAGTCTTCAACCTATCCCGCTTTCCATGGAAGATAGCAACATGGGCTGCTTCAATTATGCCAAAAATATTTTCGACAGGTACCTACATAATATTTGATGGGATCAATTTTAGGAGCTAACTTTTTTATTGCGCCAACTTCAACAATTATAAATCATCTTAGTCTTCAATTGTGTAATGGTGTTTTCTTGTCAGACAGTTCCGCATCTTGTACTTCGACCATTAATTTATTATACATATATGCTTTTGGTCACAACATTGTAGTGACTTTATTTCTTCTCTGTCTCTTCCATTTGTAAAATCATTTCCAAAACACGTTATTTTCACGTTCTTATATATCTGCTCTCAATCTGATCTTCGATATTATTACTAATGGTGAATAATACACACTGGTGTAATATAACCAATAAAAATGATGCAAAACAATAAACAGTTTCACACATTACTTTGCTACCGACCGGCCGCCTTCGTCATCAACACTACCCCGAACAAACCGTAATACATACTTGTTTCTTGCAACAATTTTAACTGGTATACTAATTCCAAAAAAGCTACTTTGAACTAGTATAAATTATTCTAAACGAAATCCGTTCGAGATTTCTAGTTTTAACTGAATGTAGCAGTCAAATCTAGTTTTGACGAGTTAAAACTAGAATTGTCTAAAGCGCTTAGTTAAAACTAGTTCTTCCTAGTAAATTCGGGTTTTAACTGAAATCGGGTTTTAACGGTAACATATATATTATTAATATATACAATCATTATATTACATAAAATTGCTGGAAAATAACTTTTCCTTGTATTTTGCTATTTTGCCCAAAGTATTACCTGTACACGGGGTGTACACGGGGATACAGTGCCTGTCTATTTTTGCACCGTTTTTTTTTATTTTTAGGTGACGATAGACATCATTTTCGTACTCTGACTACCCATCCAGTAAGTATAGCAGTTTTGAAAGATGACCTATTGTGGACAAATCTTGACTCCAAGGATTTATATTGGTCTGAAAAAAGATCTAGCGAGTCTTATGAGAAGAAAATTACGATAGGTGAGTTTAAATTGTATCGAAATATTCCTGAAATTTCACTAAAATTAGAACATAAGAAATCTCTAAGACAAATTTTTGTATGGTTATTTGTGTTTTTGTATTGACCAATAAAAATTGCATTTACTAAAATAGCATCTAACTATTTTTGGTAATAAAAGAATATCTATGTATGTTGAATTTTTTGGATGAATTATAATAGTTTACGACGTTTTGTCGTATTCGTATTTTCTTCTTCTTCTTTTTGTGTAGACATGACTCATAACATGTCCAAAATATTTTAATTGTTAGAGATGGACTTTACTGGAGAGCCGTTTGCTGACCTATACCTCATTTAAAATTGAATTATTTATACTGTAGTCGATCCGTGGAATTCGTAGCATTTTTCTCCAAGAGAACATTTTAGTGGCATGTATCTTTTTTCCTCTTTTATTGGGATCCAAGATTCACCTCTGTATGTACTTACACATGGGGAATACTAAGCAGTTGATCAACGTCATTTTAAGAGTTCTTGAAATTTGAGAATCCTTCCATATTTTGGCCAACTTTCCCAATGAGGACTTTTGCTAGATCACATCTACGTTTTATTTCTTCCTGTAGTGACCTTGTGTTTGTGATCAATGGGCCCAGATTTAAATATAAGCTCCGAATCTCGAACCGGTCAATTGTGGTTATGTGTGGATGATTGTTATGTAGTTTATCCACTGTCATGATCTTTGTCTTTGATATGTTTAACTGCAGATCAAACATTTGACTTTTGTTTTCAACCAGTCGTGTGAGATCAATTAACCTTCTTGACTGTTTGCAAGAACGGCTATGTCATCTGACATTATAAATGTTTACTTATTTAAATTTGGTTATTCTATATCTAATCATTTCAATTGAGCTCCGACCACAAAGTGATCTGAATTTGTGTCTACATTTTAAGCTTAATATAATAAAATTTAAGTTATTAATATAACTTCCTGATATTTTACTATTCAATTATACTTACGTTCAAGTTTTAATCGTAGGTTTTAAAGAGGATAACGTCAACATCCACTTAGTGTCAGTAACACGTAAACAATTAGAAATCAATAGCTGTCGTGTTAATAATAATGGATGTAGTCATCTTTGTCTTCAATCCCATAAATCGATAGTTTGTGCATGTCCAGCTGGATGGGAGCTATCGGCAAATGGTTTTACATGTAATAAAAGGGTAACCTGCGACAATAAAGAGATGCTTTGTCCTCATTCCAATACTTGCGTTCTGAAGAGCTTAAGGTGAGTTTTTTTATATACATATTGGCAAATATTTGCTATTGCTACTACTATTGTGATGCTACTACTTTCTCCTTCATGAGCCGTGCTCGATTATCGAGCGTTGGCTATCAAATTGGCTATAATAATTTTGTTGATGGCAGCTCGGAGAAGGGATTCAGAGGATATGTTGAACCATTCTCTCAGGTTTCTAATCCTTGACGTTCTTCTTCGACCTGGCCCACTTCTTCCGTCTACCTTACCGTGTATTATTAAATGGAGTATATTATGTCTCTCTGTGTGTCGCATAACATGGCCAAAATATTCAAGTTTGTGATTTTTAACTGTTCTGGCGACTTCCGTAACTTTTCCCATCCGATGCAAAACAACTTCGTTACGAACACTATCCACCCAAATGATTCGTGGAACTCTCCGATACACCCAGAATTCAATGGCGTCCAGTTTTTTGAGAAGTATATCCGTTAAAGTCCAACCTTCGACACCATACAAAAGAGTAGAGAACACATAACATCTTACTGATCTAATTTGCAGACTCAAAGTAATATTGTTTTCACATAACAGTTTCTTAATCTTAAACAATACAGCTCTGGCCTTCTCTATACGTATTCTAATTTCTTTGCTTATGTCTCAGTTCTCATTTAGATTACAACCAAAGTAGGTGATACTGTTAGTTCTCTCCAGTTGTTCACCATAAGCGGTTACCACTTCCGGTTTTTACTGACAACCATCACCGGGTACCCACCATCACCTTTGTCTTTGGGGTGTTTAGCTTGAGTCCATATTCATGACAGGTTGTGGTAATCCGATTAACCATATGATAAAGCTCCTAGTAATTGCTTGCAATTACTAAGAGCTATTATAGTGCTTTTCATCGATTATCATTTGTTTCGAGCTTCTGTCATATATTGTATAATCTGTGTATAATATTAATACAGGGTGTAACAAAAATACAGGTCATAAATTTAAACACATATTCTGGGACCAAAAATAATTCGATTAAACCTAATTTACCTCAGTACAAATGTGCACATAAAAAAAGTTACAGCCCTTTGAAGTTACAAAATGAAAATCGATTTTTTCCAATATATCGAAAACTATTAGAGATCTTTTATTGAAAATAGACGTATGGCATTCTTATGATAGTAGCAACTTAAGAAAAAATTATAGTTAAATTTATACACCCTATAAAAGTTTTAAGGGGGTTTTGTTCCTTTAAACCCCCCCAAACTATTGTGTACGTTCCAATTTAATTATTATTGTAGTAACATTAGTTAAACACAATATTTTAAAAACTTTTTTGCCTCTTAGTACTTTTTCGAAAAGTCAGCTTTTATCGAGATATTTTGAATATTTGTCAAATCCACCACATATTTGTATATAGCTAAGTACGATTATGGAGACTTGGTAATAATATGAAAACTTATTTATGATTTACATTTTTAGGTATATTTTGAACCATATTAAAAAAGAAACCACATCTCGATAAAAGGTGCCTTAACGAAAAAATACAAAGAGACAAAAAAGTTTTAAAAACACTGTGTTTAACTAATGGTACCGCAGTAATAGTTTAATTGGAACATACACAAACATTTGGGGGGTTTAAAGGAACAAAACCCCCATAAAATTTTTATGTAAACATATTAAAAAAGAAGCCGCGACTCGATAAAAACTGCCTTATCGAAAAAATAATAAGAGGCAAAAAAGTTTTAAAAATATTGAGTTTAACTAATGGTACCACAATAATAATTTAATTGGAACGTACAAAAAAGTTTGGGGGGGTTTAAGGGAACAAAACTCCTATAAAATTTTTATAGGGTGCACAAATTTCACTATAATTCTTTTTTAAGATGTTCCTGCCATAAAAATGCCACATGTCCATTTTCAATAAAAAATCTCTAATAGTTTTCGATATATTCGAAAAAATCGATTTTCATTTTATAACTTCAAAGGGCTGTAACTTTTTTTATGTGCATATTAGTACTAAGGTAAATTAGGTTCATTCGAACTATTTTTGGTCCCAGAATATGTGATTTAATTTATGACCTGTATTTTCGTTACACCCTGTATACACGGATTATACGACATATGACAAAAGCTCGAAACAAATGACTGTGAATCAAAAGCCCTATTAACACCGTGTCATCCGCGTGGTTCAAAATAATTAATATTGACGCCATTCATTTTGATGTTTGCTACAAACGTTAGAAATAATCAAAAGTTATTTTTTTAAATAGTAATATTAATAGTAATTGGAAGAAGAAAAATTTCTTCTTTCAATTATTACCATTCGACTTCGATCTTTTACATCATTATGAAATATAAAATATGTCCTAGGTCAAAACTTTTAATATTTGTGAGTTGAATACAACTCTTCTTTACCACTTAGCAATCACAAATTTCATTTATATTTCAAATTCTTCTAATCTACTAAGAGACCTTTTTCTTCATCTTCCATTGCCGTTATCGATCGTTGAATATCAAGTTGGCTACCATATTCACTCTCGTGACTTTATTGACAACAGCTCTAAATAATTATTTAGTCTTAGAGTTTAAAGCAATGATGTTCTTCTTATACCAGGCCCACGTTCACCTTGGATCTTTCCCTGAATGACCAGATACAAAAGGTCATATTTTTCAAGGTGTCTTATGATGCGACCGAACTATTTTCCAAATATTTAATTGTGTTGTTTGATTCAGCCGTCTAAGGACTCAAAGGCTTCCAATTTTTCCCACTTTTTAACTTTAATGATCAATTGAAGGATATAATGTTTCTCTTTACGTAGCAACTGACCCAAATAACTGATTTTTCTTGTAATCATTTTCAATAGTTGGTATTTTATACTTAGGTCCATTGAGAACTCTTCATTTGTTTTTCGTCTATTCTAAAGAATTTTACTCAAATTTTTATTCTGCCTACTTATATAGACTTTAGAGTCCACGTTTCGACTCCGTAGAGAAAAATGGACCAAACAAAACATTTTACGTTTCAATATTAGTTTAATATCGATATGTGTGTAGCAGAGTAGACCAATCATCTTGAAGAAACTAAGTCTAGTTAAGAAATCTTGCTTTAATTTCTTCATCTGGGTCAATCTTGTGCACCTATAGTACGTTGGCGAATTATCTTAAGGCGGAAATACATATAATATCCGCGCCGCGAACTCCGCGCCGTGTGAGCGCCGCGCGTTTGAGGCGCGGTTATTGTTGGTTAAAGTTTTTCATTTTGACGACCCAGAGGAAACATACGAACGTTTAGTAATTGTAGATAATCATGTCTCTGTCCTGTACTTCTACTACATCTTATTTTGTTATTACATATTCTGAAACTATTTTCTTGTGTCATCTTATGCAATTTACTATTTTATGTGGAATAAGCCACAGTTTGCGAACATTTCGGGAACTACCTTTTCGCTTCCCGGCGATACAAATATAATGGTAGGGGAGCCCAAGCGGGGATTTTTGCAGTTACTCGAGCGCGTCAGATTATCATATGGGGAGAAACGTTGTACCCTGCAGATGTACCTCCACCATCTATTGGCTCTTAACACAGGGGGGTTCGTTCAGGGGGGCCCGAAAAAAAATCTATCCTTAAAAATACTCGAAATTGTCAGATTAAGATTAGGTAAGTTAAGTACATGCAAAAGAGTCTATATTTCAAAAATATGACGATTTGAGCGGGGTGTACGGAAATGGGTGAGTCAAAAAGTTTCACAAAAAAAAGCGATTATTTTGCGAAATGAACGTCAGATTGAAAAACTAAAAACTACGTGTTCAATGTTTTTCAAAAATCTATCGAAAAATATAAAACATGACCCCCACGGAGAGGGGGGGGGGGTAAATTTAAAATTTTAAATACAAATCCCGCGATCTTTCGCAAAATAAACATCATATCGAAAAACTGCAAAATACACTTTATCAATATTTTTAAAAAATCTATCGAATGGTTCCAAACACGACCCCCACAGAGGTGAGGTGGGGGCTTACTTTAAAATCTTAAGTGGTAGCCCCCATTTCTTGTTGCAGATTTGGATCGTTTGTATAAAAATAAACAACTTTTATTCGAAACAATTTTTCTAATTATGGATAGATGGCGCTGTAACCGGAAAAAAGATTGTAGGAAATGGAAAATTAAATTAAAAAATGGGAAGTCCCCACTAAAATGGAAAATTTTACTTAACTTTTTTTGGTTTTAGGACCTAATAATCACAGCCCAATAGGTCCTCAAAGCGCTCGAGTGACTGCACATTCAGCATACTTTGCTCCCCTACCATAATATATCTGCTTGTTCCTACAACCAGAAACAAAATTAGAGAACTATAGGTTCTTCCACGTTGTGCGTTACCTTTTTCGTTTTCCGGTGACACAATTGTAATGTATCTGCTTGTTTCAACTCCGTTGCTTCACCAGAAGCGAAGTTAGAGAACTATTGGCTCTTCCAAGTTGTGCGTTACCTTTTTGGCTTTCCGGTGACCCAATTATAATATATCTGCTTATTTCAACTCCGTTGCTTCACCAGAAGCGAAGTTAGAAAACTACTGGGTCTTCCAAGTTGTGCGTTATCTTTTTGGCTTTCTGGTGACCCAATTATAATATATCTGCTTGTTCCAACTCCGTTGCTTCACCAGAAGCGAAGTTAGAAAACTATTGGGTCTTCCAAGTTGTGCGTTACCTCTTTCGTTTTCCGGTGACCCAGTTATAATATATCTACTTGTTCCAACTCCGTTGCTTCACCAGAAGCGAAGTTAGAAAACTATTGGGTCTTCCAAGTTGTGCGTTACCTTTTAGGCTTTCCGGTGACCCAATTATAATATATCTGCTTGTTCCAACTCCGTTGCTTCACCAGAAGCGAAGTTAGAAAACTACTGGGTCTTCCAAGTTGTGCGTTACCTTTTTGGCTTTCCGGTGATCCATTTATAATATATCTGCTTGTTCCAACTCCGTTGCTTCACCAGAAGCGAAGTTAGAAAACTATTGGGTCTTCCAAGTTGTGCGTTACCTCTTTCGTTTTCCGGTGACCCAATTATAATATATCTGCTTGTTCCAACCCCGTTGCTTCACCAGAAGCGAAGTTAGAAAACTATTGGGTCTTCCAAGTTGTGCGTTACCTTTTAGGCTTTCCGGTGACCCAATTATAATATATCTGCTTGTTCCAACTCCGTTGCTTCACCAGAAGCGAAGTTAGAAAACTACTGGGTCTTCCAAGTTGTGCGTTACCTTTTTGGCTTTCCGGTGACCCAATTATAATATATCTGTTTGTTCCAACTCCGTTGCTTCACCAGAAGCGAAGTTCGAAAACTATTGGGTCTTCCAAGTTATGCGTTACCTCTTTCGTTTTCCGGTGACTCAATTATAATATATCTGCTTGTTCCAACTCCGTTGCTTCACCAGAAGCGAAGTTAGAAATCTATTGGGTCTTCCAAGTTGTGCGTTACCTTTTTGGCTTTCCGATGACCCAATTATAATATATCTGCTTGTTCCAACTCTGTTGCTTCACCAGAAGCGAAGTTAGAAAACTATTGGGTCTTCCAAGTTGTGCCTTACCTTTTTCGCTTTCCGGTGACACAATAATTATAATATATCCGCTTGTTTCAACTGCGTTGCTTCACCAGACACGAAGTTAGAAAACTATAGGTTCTCCAAGTCGTGCGTTACCTATTTCGCTTTCCGGTGACACATAATATATATCTGCTTATGAATGTTTTTTTGATATTGATAACTATTTCCGAAGTGAAAGTCGAAAGGTCAAGTAAACTTGATTTCAAACTCGAATTGTGGTTTATGCCCAAATAAAATAGTAAATCTTATTTTTAATACATGTTATTTTTAGTACAACAATGAACTAACATTTTTTAAAAAGGTCCGCATGTACATTTTTTTATTTCAGCTTCTATTTCCGTTCAGATCGGATTTAAGTTGTTTCTTTAAATTAAATGGTTCTTTATTGAGGATCCCACAATAATGATTTTCCACGGTAAACATAAATTTCCTTCCGACAGTTCCGACCATTCCATTACTAACAAATATTCAACTCATGCGCGCCAAAACCAACAAACCACTCGCAAACCCGTCCAAATACGTATTGCGAACCATCAAAGCGTTTGCTGAAAAACCGACAGAATTTAGATCGTGGTGCGCCGTGTGCGTACCGTTTGTGCGTCACTTGAAAACACGTACTAATCTGACGAATACGCTGCGCGCGAGCGGCTCGCACACCGAGCAGAGCGCATATGTATCTCCGCCTTTAAACTCAGACGTCTTTGCGACATGAAAAATCCCGCCAGTGTTATTTATGCCTCTCCAGTTCTTTATATTTTGTAGCCAGGGCATTTTTTGAGACCTACTCCTCTCTTGCCCTCAATCTTTCCTTGGACGATTAGTTGAGTAGTAGTTTGCAGTTGTACTTTTAAAAGAGCACCCTTTCTTATTGCCATGTTTTTAGTTTTTCCAGCATTTATCTTCAGACGATATGTTTTTCCTGCAGTATTTATTTTATTTAGCATCAACTGCATATCATGTTTTCTTTATCTGTGATTATCGCGGGGGCGTCGGCGTAACGTATGTTATTTATCCCGTTGACTTTTACACACCAGTCAGAGCCTTCAAGTGTCTCTGCAAAAACATTCTGCGCATAGCAGAAGCAGCACGGGAGAAAAAATACACGTCGCAACCCTCTAAAAATTTCAAATTCCTCCGCAATTCCTCAAATCGTGCTTTTTGATTCCAATGTAGATTAGGGATAACTCTTATATCTTTCTCATCAATATCTTAGCATTGTGTAGTATTTTTATCATTGCATCGTGTTTTACCGTGTCAAACACTTTTTCATAATCGAGGAATGTGATGAATATATCCTTTCGTTGGTCCATGAAGTTTGACACAAGCATATTCAACCAAAATGCTGCTTCGCGTGTACCGAGTCCGTTCTTGAAACCAAATTCTGTCTCGTTGCTTAGTTCTTCTATCTTTCTCAACATTTTTGTGTGGAGAATGCGAAGAAATACTTTAAAGCAAATTATTCGTTAAACTAATCAGTCTGAGGTCCTTGCACCTTGCCTCTCTTTGTGATTTAGGGATCATTATAAAGGTTGAACAAAACCAATCCGTTGGAATGTGGCCGGTGTTATGGCATTGGAAATTGTTACCAACATGTCGATGTTGTCATACTCCAACAGTTTTAGGGCTTCCATAGTAATGTCATCTGGTCCAGGGGCCTTGTCCAGTTTTGCTAGTTTTACAGCGTACTCCACCAAAAAAACTCGGCACAAATAATCGGAGGGCAGAACAAAGTTTCTGCGGGTAGGTTAATAGTTGGCAGATTCGGCCTATTGTCTGCAATGAGGGACGAATAATGTGTCCAGATTTTAGCTAGTTCTTTTTGGGTATGTACGTAGTCTCCTTGATCATTCTCCAGGCAGGTCTTGGGAATATGTCGATTTGGGAACAAGCTATTGAGCTTTCCAGCTCTTGTTTTTTTCTACACCTGTACCTACAGAAAACATGGTTCGGCACCCCCACTGGTACTAATTTTCTGGGACGCAGCAGCAAACCTTTTGGGAGTAGTTCAAGGAATGTGTTGTTTTGGAAACATTTAAGTTTTGTGACTGGTGGTAACTATGAAGTTTATATCTCAGACGTTTTGGTTTAATGCAATATGTTTATTAAATTTTTTTCAGATTTAGCTTACCTTTGTTTTTTTATATAACATATTTGTTTATTAATGTATTAGGTTCCCAAACTTATTTACGATCCTACGATACGTTACATTGTGCACAAGTTAATCAGTCCCAAAAATTAGGTTTTATACTTTATTATTGGTTTGACATTTATTGTGTAATATTACTTGCTTGTTTCCCAGATATTTCATTGTTTATTCGCTTTACGCCATTTGTTCGGTTAATTCAGGTCGTCGTTTAGATATTTATCTTAACTTTAATTTATTTCATTATTTGTATATATAACATTGCTTAACTCATTTTTTTGTATTTTCTTTAGTCAGGCTTGTGCCTGCTGATTCATACATTTTTCATATTTGTCGGTTTTTAATTTAGTTGTACGTAGCAAGCGTACTAAAACCATGTGAAGGGGTATATATAATTTTGTAACATACATATAACAGGACTGTTGTTATATTGTATATCATGTTTAACGATAACTTTTGTCATTTTAGAGTCACTTAATAATTGCATTTGGTTTAACTCAGAAATTGTCAAACATCTAGTAGTTATTTTTAATGAATATTTACATATTTTGTATATTATTTATTTTTATTATTCGTTTATGTTCATATTTACTGATTTCATATATTTAATATTTGGCAGCAGTGTAAGATACCTGGGAGAGTGATCGAAGATCATTTTCTTGGCGCCCATGATTTGTTAGTGTTATTTAATTTGTTCTTCTTTATCAATTATTCTTTTTTATCTGATTTCAGTATATAATTCTCATTGTAGTATCTACCTTTTCTAATTATCATCACTATCTACTTTGAGCTACCGTCTTTGACAGGCATGCAAATTGGCAGTATCCATCCTTGAGTGTCAAGTTGTCGTTCTCTTGCTAGCCCCCTCCATTCAGTTTGCCTCTGTCTATTCATATATCTATAATCAGTCCATCTATTTCTACATCTTATCATTTTCCCCTACATAATACTACTGCAAAAGTAGTATTTTGTTACTTCGGCTTATTCAACGTAGAAGCCACACATTTTTTGTTCTATTAGCTTCATCTAGTTACTTTCTTTTTCCTTACTTCTGTTCGAGTATATCATCCTCTTTACTTTAACTCCAAGAGAAGTTCTTCTTTCTTGTTACAATTGGCTCTTGTGTACACTCGAAACTTCTTTAACCTTTTTATGTAGACCAAAGCTGTCTCCCTTTTCTTTTAGTGATTCCAATTCTTCACAACGTTCTTTCTCCAGCTTTTCATTGCGGTTTTAATACTTGACTTTATCGTACGTTGATTTTCCTTATATTTCTGTTGGTTATGATGTATTTTGTACTGTCGGCGTTGCTCCATTAGCTCATATTTAATTTACATTATGTTAACTGTTTGTTAAAATTTTATAAATATAGGTGCAATGGTTTTAAAGACTGCGCATTTGGTGAAGATGAATGGGACTGCCAAACTGTTTCCCAATGTTTACCTGGCCAGTATAAATGCGACGATGGACAGTGCATCAGTGAAGATTTGGTCTGCAATCATAGTTATGACTGTAAAGATAAGTCTGATGAGTATGGATGTGCAGATAAAAACAAAAAACTAGGTAATAGAAATATTTAATATGGTCTACTAGAAAAACCTCGAAAAAATCTTTAGCGTTATTTACGCTCTATGATTAGTTACAAAATTGATGTAGGTCAGGAAATGAAGCATTTGGGCTCGCAATTTTTTCATTTAGCATGAAATTTTCACAGAAGGTAGGGAATAGCATAAGGATCATTTTCTATATCATGCCGCTGTACGCTAAAACCTTGGGGGTGGTTGCCACACCATGACGTGGATGGGAATTTTTTATTACATTTTAATTACGGAAATCGATGGAAAAAGTGAGTCTAAGAAAAAAATGTTCTTGACGTTTTTTCGTAAAACTAATATTTTTCGAGCTATTCGAGGTTGAATGTAACAAACAGTGTTTCGACCAAAAAATCGACTTTTTTAGAGGGTTTTTTGATAATATCTCGAAATATATGCATTTAGTCAAAAAAATTGTAGATATCAAAATTCTATCTCTTAGAAACGCAAAAAAATCCTTTTTTGTAATTTTCCTACGATTAATACAAACGGAGATACGACATGTTAGATGTTATACTTTTTCGTCAAATGCATAATCTAAAATATTCAAAGCCGAATAACGGGAAAATTTTGCATTTTTCTAGGAAAACTTTCAGAACGTTTTTTGAAGTATGCAATTAGGCCTTTTATAAAAGAAACAAAAAAAGGTTTCTAGCATAAAAATTAAGCGACTTAGAATCAAAATAATGTCAGTACCTACTTTTTCTACAAAAAAATTAGTGAAGACAACCCCATAACTACCCTCCTAATTAAAATTGATCTTAACTCTTCTGTAATTCTTTTTATATATGTGTTATAAATACACCCAAAAAGTTTTACCTATTTAAAAGGCAATTGAAGTTTAAAGGTAAATTGATTTTTTGCAATTTCGTCTTTTTCACACTTTTCTACAAAATATCTCCGAAAATACTGGGATTCGAAAAAGTTAAAGTATTAAATTTTACCTTTATTAATAGCTAAAATTTTCCTGTGCGTAGATTTTCTTTACAGTGAATGTTTAGCGAGGTATAGTTATTTAAAACCTCTATTAACTAGCAAACACCCCCTTATTCGACCCCTTTAAACTAAACCTACTTAAAAACTAAGGGATTTTACGCAATTTAATTTACGTAATCTTATAGCTCTTTAAAATCTCTACAAAAACATGTTCTAGAAAACTTTTTACCGACAAAAATTTTCTTTTTCCAAAAATTTTAATAGCCCTCGTGTGATAGACCAGGGCGCATCTGTAAAAATATTAGTACATTTGGACGTTGAGAGGTGACTCAAATTTTTTTGCAGAAATTGCTTGAAAATAACTCAAATAATAATATTTGAGTTATTCTCCCTCTCAAAAAGGTCCGGAACATTGTTTAAATAATTCGTTTTTCAACCGTTTATACTTCACTTAGGACCTTTGTATTTCACCCAGACAAATTATATGATACAGTAAATTTCATTAAGATCGGTTCAATAGATTTTGCAAAATAAATTTTGCAATCCAGCCTTCGCAAAAAAATTCATCAAAATGTTACAGGACTGAAAATAAAGCAGATAGCAAGTTAAAATTTTTTGTACGTATAGACGTGTACTGTACCTTTCATTTGCAATTTACAAAATTAAAATCGATTAACTACCACGGCGTCAGGAATTTTTTTAAATAAACATTAATTATTGGTGCTACGCGCAGGACAGCGGATAGTTTGCTCTGATTGGGCATTCCAATGACCTTTGATAATGATTGGTACATTTTAATTTTTATTACATTTCGATATAAATAAACAAATTTGTTTATTGCAAAATAAAAACACATACTCTATCTTTTAAAATAACACTTTTTTTAGCAAAAACTTTCTTTGTTCATATATTTTAACTTAGAGAAAAAAAGGTAATTATTTTTAAACATATGCAATTGTTTAAACAATATTTCACAAACAATAATAAAATTAGTTGTATTTTTGTGGAATTAAAATATTAAAATACAACAAAATATAGAGTAATAAAATAATATATTAGATAAAGATTGGAAGAAATTTTGGTGGAAATCAACTTGTGTGAAGCGAACACCGCTGTCCTGCGCGTAGCACCAACAATTAATGTTTATTTAAAAAATTTCCTGACGCCGTGTTAATTAATCGATTTTAATTTTGCAAATTGCAAATGAAAGGTACAGTACACTTCTATAGGCAAAAAAAATCCAATTTGCTATCTGCTTTATTTTCAGTCCTGCAACATTTTGAAAAAATGATTTTTTTTTGCGAAAGCTGGACTGCAAAATTTATTTTGCAAAATCTATTAAACCGATCTTAATAAAATTTACAGTGTTGTTTTACTATATCATGAAGTTTTTCTGGGTAAAATATGAAAGTCCTAAGTGTAGCGCAAATGGTTGAAAAACGTAAAATGCGAATACTTGTTTTTGTATGGTTTTTTTCGCAATTATTGCTATTTTGCAACAAGGGTGACGATTTTTTTAATTTTTAACTAATTCTGTGTTATAGAAAATTTAATTACGCAACTTTTATGTCAGTACAACTTTTCTCAGAAATGAACAGTTTTAAAGTTATAAGCAAAAAACCAATAAAAAAATCGAATTTTTCCTTCATTTTGATTATTTAAACAATATTCCGGATCATTTTGAGCGGGAGGATAACTCAAATATTATTGTTTCAATTATTTTCAAGCAATTTCTGCAAAAAAAATTGAGTCACCTCTCAAAGTCCATCTCAAAACAGATTCGCCCTGGACTAGGAGTGTAATAGAGGATTTTCAATGTATGTATATAATAACACAGAACCGGTTTTTTGGCAGTAATACGTTATATGTTCCCTTTTCTTCATTAAAATCGAAAGACAGAAAAGAAGAAACATCTGCTCATGTGTCTGCGTGTGTGAGTGTATATTTCATTGATTTCTCGCCAGTGTTAATACAAATTTCAGTGTAATTAAGGGTGGTTTTTAAGGATTGAAATATTATGATATTATATCCTAAAGCCTAAAACAATCATTATTTAACCAATCAAAACCAAATTTTACCCATATTAAGATTTAAAATGTATAAGTTTTGACAATAAGGGGTAGTTTACACCCCGAAATAATCAACGCCCTTGAGCATGATATAGAATATGAAGTACAGGGTAAGACGATCCTTGTCCCAAATTTTTGTGCAAATCGATGCAAGCCGAAATTATACTTTCAGGATAAATACATTTTTTATATATAGCTCCAACAAGGGTGGTTTTAAGGGTTGAAATATTATGATATTATATACTAAAATATAAAACAATAATTATTTAACTAATAAAAACCAAATGGTGACCATATTATAGTTTAAAATGTTATTTTATAATTTTTTACAATTAGGGGTAGTTTTCACCCTTAAAAAACCAAAAGCGTACAACGGCTCAATATAGAAAATGAACTAGAGAGTGAAATGCGCCTGATACCAATTTTTTGTACAATCCGATGCTGGACGAAAAAATTGCGAGGTTCAGCTTCATTTTCTGGCCTAATGAGCATGTAACTAGTTTTTTATTTTTAAAACAACGTGTTAACTGCTTCCAATTAATTTTTAATTAAACTATCCTTAAACTCATGTCCAATAAATTAATTTTGCTAACTAATTTATTTCACTAACGTTTGTAGGATGTCCTCCCGGACATTTTACCTGTAAAAGCTCCGAATGCATATCTGAACGCTTTGTATGTGATGCTTTCCATGATTGCGATGATGGATCAGATGAACTAAACTGCGAAAATAATATTTGTTTGGAATCTCAGTTTAGGTAAGTTTATTGAATCAATAATTTACTCTTTATAATATTATATAATCTCATAAAATCCAGTCTGTCCGGTACGGTCGTTCAATATGTAAGCATAGGCATTGAATGACGTTTAATAAACGTCATTTTATTTTGTTATATCTTTTTTATAACAGCTGCAGAATGACTGAATCGAATTAGCTAATTTGGATTTTCAAAGATTTGTAGAAGTACAAGCAAGGTTTAAAAGGTGAGAAAATGTGATGAAATTGTAAAGAAAATACTAAAAACAACAATGTTATTGTCACATGCACACAGTTATATCAAATACTATTGACTGTAATATATACAACTCTTGACATTTCCCATTACATTTGAGGAAGCAAACAATATAACTAGGTGATAACCAGAGCAATCTAACCTTACATTTATAAAATTGCTTTATTATTGTTTTTGTATAAGTGTTTGAACTATTTTTATTTTAATTTAATTTAGCAAAATTAGCTCGTTTTTCAAAAATTTATAAAAATAAATTTGAATGTTTACGTCAAATTTTACATTTTCAAGACGTAGTTTCACTTCAAGCCGACAGTGGCGCTAGCGCGCTAGTGGCAAAGTGCTTCCAGATTTCTGTGGGAGTTGGATGTATTACAGTCAATAGTATTTGGTTATACAGGGTGTTTCATTGGGAAACGGAAATACTTTAATTGTGAATAGTGGTCACCGACGCCGTTCTAGGTATACTCATTTTTTTGCCCTACCGACTTTTATATCCGAGTTACAGGGTGTTTTATCGATTTTGCTCATTTCTTTCCTAAGCCATAAATTTTGAACCACCCTGTACATTTTTTTAATATTTGGTACACATATGTCTCATTTAAAACCCAAACGACCGACATACTAATCACAAGAAAAATCCAGGTCCGGATTAACAAAAAATTATAAAGTAATTTTGACCTTAAAACAACACCCCGTTTATTGAAATTTTGAACATCTGTTTGCATATTTGAAAAGAGCACAAAAACTAAGTCTATGGTTTGCTTCGATTTTTCGGCCAGATAATTTTTTGACTTTAATTCTGAAATTATATTGAATTTTTTAAGAACTCAACATTAAAAAGCAGGTATTATTAACTTTTAATTATAAATTATTAAAGTTACTGAATCAATACTCATTTTAAAATGAATCAATACTTATTTACCACATTGTAAAAACCAAATTATTAATCACAAGAAAAATCCAGGTCCGGATTAACAAAAAACATAAAGTAATTGTGACCTTGAAACAACACCATGTATATTGACATTTTCAAAATTTGTTGGCACATTTGAAAAGACCACAAAAATCCGAATTTGTCGGTTCACTTTTACTTATTGTGCAAACACTTTTAATAATAAATCATTCAAGTTAATGAATAAATACTAATTTTAAAAATAATCAGTTATTATTTACTGCGTTAGAAGGACTCACTTACTAATCACAAGAAAATCCAAACAGTACAAATGCAAACAGTACAAATATTATTGCAACAGAAAATAGATTTGAAGCGCTAGAAAATGAAGTAGTCCCTCCCAAGGAGAACAACACAGCAAACCCTCCACCAATTTTCATACACGGTGTACAAGACTATCAAAAAATGGTACAAAAAATTAAGGATGTAGCAGAAAGGGAAGAATATCATACAAAAAGTTTAACTAACAATGTCGTAAAATTAAGTTGTGGCACGTCAGATACATATAGAAAAATGGTTAGATATTTTAATGAACATAACATTTATCACCATACATATCAGTTAAAACAGGATCGAGCCTATAGAGTTGTAATAAAATACCTTCACCACTCTACTAACACCGAGGATATAAAAAACGAACTCCTAAAACTGGGTCGTAAAGTTCGAAATATAATAAATGCACAACACAGAATTACTAAAGAGCCACTTAATTTGTTCTTCGTGGATCTCGAACCGGCAGCAAATAACAAAGATATTTATAACTTAAGGGGGCTACAGAATAGAGTTATTGAAATTGAACCTCCCCGAACAACCAAAAATCGCATAATACAATGCATGAGATGCCAATCGTACGGTCACTCCAAGTCATATTGCAATATACCATTTGTATGCGTCAAATGCGGAGGAGCCCACAATACCACAACTTGTAAGAAGACTAGAGAAACTCCAGCAAAATGTGCATTATGTGGTGGGGATCACCCCGCAAATTATAAAGGATGTGAACATTACCAAAAAATTTATAATATTAATAACAGGTATCATAACAGAGGAAACGTATTAAATCCAGCAATAAATCAAATACATACACAACCCAGAATATATACACAACCCAGGATTCAGAATCAGTATGAAAGTTACGCTCAAGCTGCAGCAAATAATCAGAACAATAACGAAGATACAGCGAGTATACTTACCAAATTTCTAGAAGAGTTTAAAAATTTATTTAACCAGCTAATGCAACAAAACAGTATGGTGCTCAACATGATTTCCATGCTAGTAAATAAAGTAAACTAACAATGTCTAAGTTCATAAGAATTGCCCAATGGAATGCCAATGGTCTTCCTAATCATAAAGAAGATATAAAACTATTTCTGGAACAAAATTTCATTGACATACTACTAGTAAGTGAAACCCATTTTACAGACAGAACCTACTTCAAGATACCTAAGTATAAATTATATTACACAAATCACCCAGATGGTACAGCCCACGGAGGTTCAGCCATATTGATAAGAGAAACTATAAAACATTATGAAATGCTAAAATACGAAACAAATCACATTCAAGCAACATCGATAAAAATACAAACTCTTCCATATGATATAACTGTCACAGCAATTTATTGTCCGCCCAGGCATAGACTTACAAAAGAAGATCTTCTACCCTTTTTCGAAACTCTAGGGCCAAAATTTATAGCAGGTGGAGATTACAACTGTAAACATACGCTATGGGGTTCACGCCTAACAACCACCAAAGGCAGAGAGCTAGCAAAAGTTATCCAGGATAAAAGCTACTCATTCCTATCGACGGGATCACCGACATATTGGCCAACCGATCCAAATAAAACACCAGACCTATTGGATTTCTTTATTACAAACGGAATATCTCAATCATATACAGATGTAGTACCAAGTTTTGATTTATCATCAGATCATAGTCCCATAATTGCCACAATTAGCACAACGGTGATAATCAAAAAACCAACATCTCGACTGCATAACTTCAAAACAAACTGGGACACATACCGGCTAATCATAGAACAGGAAGTAAATCTATTAGTGAGATTGCAAACTCCCGAACAAATAGAAACAGAAACTAATAATCTAATCAACTTACTTCAAAATGCTGCCAAACAGTCTACCCCTCAACCTGGACAAAAAAAATTTTCAACCAACATTCCTCTTGAAATAAAAAGACTAGTAGCAGAAAAACGAAAAGCTAGATCAATTTGGCAAAGAACTCACAGACCAGACGACAGGACAATTTATAATAACAAAACAAGAAACTTAAAAACAGCTCTAGAACAGATGAGAAACAACTCATTTGAAAACTATGTATCAAACCTTTCGCGTCAAGATAACTCTATCTGGAAACCAATCAAAAATAAAAATAAACCAATAAATACTTCACCTCCAATTCGGAAAAACTCATTACCACCAGGACCATGGGCAAAAAGCAACAAAGAAAAAGCTGATTTATTTGCTGAACATCTAACTGAAGTCTTCAAGCCACACGACAATGACCAAGTACAAGAAGTAGAGCAGGAACTAGCCTTACCAATTAATCAACGAGAGCGACTAACTTTAATTACACCGAAGGAGATCAAAGATGAAATTAATCATTTGAATGAAAAGAAGGCACCAGGCACTGATCTCATAACAGCAACAATGCTAAAACAACTTCCTAAAAAAGGTATAATGAAGTTATTGTACATATTAAATGCAATCTTAAGACTTAATTATTGGCCTATATCACTAAAAATTGCCCAAGTAATTATGATACCGAAACCTGGTAAAGCTTTAACGGATGTTTCATCATACCGCCCAATAAGTCTACTGCCAATAATGTCAAAACTTCTTGAAAAGCTGTTACTTAAAAGAATTATGAGCGACCTAGAATTCCAAAACTGGATCCCAGAACACCAGTTTGGATTCCGGCAAGGTCATTCTACAGTGCAACAATGCCATCGCATATCAAATGAAATTAATAGAGCTTTGGACAATAAACAGTATTGCACAGCAGCCTTTCTGGACATCAGCCAAGCATTTGATAAGGTATGGCACCCAGGATTACTTTATAAAATCAAAAAATCCCTACCCAACAAATACTTTGACTTATTAAAATCATATCTAAATCACAGAGAATTTGAAACTAAAGTGGAGGATGAACTATCAAACCGTAACAAAATTCAATCAGGAGTCCCACAAGGTAGTATATTGGGTCCACTTCTTTATGTACTGTACACATCCAATTTACCAACCTCTCCACAAACCACCATTGGAACTTTCGCTGATGACACAGCAATATTTGCAACTGAAGAGGATCCAAGAGCTGCAGTATTAAAACTTCAAGAACACCTAGACCAAATTGGACAGTGGTTAAAGAAATGGAAGATAAAAGCTAACGAAACTAAGTCAACACATATAACTTTCACACTAAGGAAAGACCAATGCCCAAATATTAGCCTTAATCAAGTCAACATACCACAACAGAACATCGTCAAATACCTGGGGCTTCATCTTGATTCTAAATTAAACTGGAAACAACACATTTTAAAGAAGAAGAAACAAATTGAGTTAAGAGTGAAAGAAATTAATTGGCTTATAGGTAGAAAATCTCGACTCTCAATTGAGAACAAACTGCTGATTTATAAAACAGTCATCAAACCTATATGGACGTACGGTATAGAACTATGGAGTTGTGCCAGCAAATCAAACACAAAAATTATCCAAAGAACTCAATCAAAAATTCTACGCACCATCGCAAATGCCCCGTGGTACATTTCCAACCAAACCCTTCATACAGACCTGAACATCCCGTTAGTCAGCACAGTAATTCAAGAAAGAGCCAACAGACATCACGAGAAATTGGAAGACCACCCCAACCAATTAATATTACCATTACTACAGCCACTAAACAACAGAAGATTGCGAAGATTATGGCCCATAGATCTTCGCTGAAACTGAGGTGAAACCGCTGGGTGATGTACCTCATAACGCCATTTTAGTGTACAATAATACATTGATATATGTTATTGTACTTGTTATCAAATTAGCTTATAGAATTATGTAATTCTGATTGTTAATAAATGCTTACAAAAAAAAAAAAAAAAAAAAAAAAAAAATCCTAATTGTGACCTTGAAAAAGCACCCTGTATATTGAAATTTTTAAAATACGTTTGCACACTTGAAAGGAGCACGAAAAACTAAGTTTAATGTCCCGCTTTAATTTATTGTGCAGACAACTTAATGACATTACTTTTGAAATTATATCGAAATTTTTATTATGAGTTCCTAGAAGTTCTTAAAAATTTCGACATAAATTCAAAATGAAATTCATTAAATTGTCTGGCCAAAAAATTGAGGCCAACGATTAAACTTAGCTTTTTGTGCTCTTTTCATACCTATGTGCAAACGAATTTAGATTTCAATATAGAGGGTGTTGTTTCAAGGTTGCAATTACTTTATATTGTTTTGTTAATCAGGACCTGGATTTTTGTTGTGCTTTGTAAGTGGGTCGTTCGAATCTCGTAAATAAGTATTGATTATTTTTAAAATGGGTATTTATTTAAAGACTTTAATAATTTATTGTTAAAAGTGCTTTAAAAATCTGCTTTTTAATTTCAGTGTTCTTAAAAGTATCAATATATTTAATTTCAAAATTAAAGTCATTAAATTTCCTTATCAAAAAAGTAAAGCAAATCAATAAACTCAGATTTTTGTGGTCTTTTCAAATGTGCTAACAAATTTTGAAAATTTCAATATACAGGGTGTTGTTTTAAGATCACAATTACTTTATGTTTTTTTGTTAATCCGGACCTGGATTTTTCTTGTGATTAATAATTGGGTCGTTACAATGTGGTAAATAAGTATTGATTAATTTTAAAATGAGTATTTATTCAGTAGCTTTAAAAATTTATAATTAAAAGTTAATAATACCTGCTCTTTAATATCAAAGTTCTTAAAAAATTCAATATAATTTCAAAATTAAAATCAATTTATTGTCTGGCCCAAAAATTGAAGCGGACAATTAGACTTAGTTTTTTGTGCTCTTTTCAAATATGTAAACAAATTTTCAGAATTTCAATATACAGGGTGTTGTTTTAAGGTCAAGATTACTTTATAATTTTTTGTTAATCCGGACCTAAATTTTTCTTGTGATTGGTATGTCGGTCGTTTGAGTTTTGGATGAGACACATGTGTACCAAATATCAAAAAAATATACAGGGTAGTTCTAAAGTTATGGCTCAGGAAAAAAATTGGCAAAATCGATAAAACACCCTGTAACTCGGTTATAAAAGTCGGTAGGGCAAAAAATGTAGTATAACTAGAACCGCCTCGGTGACCTCTATTCACAATTAAAGTATTTCCGTTTCTCTATGAAACACCCTGTATTATACTCTTTTAGATTTACGTCACTAAAACTGCGACTAACTTCGGGTCTATTTACTTTTTTACGTTTCCCGTGAAATCCATGCTTTTGGCACCTTGTTTAATCTAAATAAGGTATTTAGAATTATTTTATTAAATTTTCAACGAAAACTTTTCGTTTATAAATTTGCAAAAGTCTGTGTGTTATTGCGTTGCGGCTCCTGCAATACTTAGAGCAGATGTATCGATGGATTCTTATGTAGTTTTGTCTTCTGAATCCAAATCTGAAAACGGCATTTCGATATCTCTAACCGTCTTCGAGATAATCGACCTCAAAATCTAAAATGTGACGTCACAATCCGATTATCTCCTACCAGGCACTAAACGTCAGCTGAAATCTTTGATTAGGAAGTAGGCTACTTTTTTAAATCTGAATTTGTTAAGCAAAGCAAATGTTATTATTTACATTTGAGTTTGACACTTCGTGAATGTCAAACTAAATTTTAAATTATTTAGCTATTAATAAAATATAAATGACATTTCATAGTGAATTTAATTATTATATAAAATAATATGTGTAATGAATGTATAAAAATACAATTTGAGTATATTTTGAAAGCAATAATACATATTATACTATATTAATAATGAATCAGTAGAAACGATTATAGACCACACAACCCGAAACACAAGTACGCAAATACGGTTGCGTGAAGCGTGGCGCAAAGCCGTGGAATTTACGAGACTCGCTCGGTCTGTAGATCCAAGTAAAGTTCATCAGTAAAAAGTATCTTTATCATGTATGTATTATTTATTTTACAATATTGGAAAATTGTTATTTAAAATGTGGTTTGGAATAAAGAAAATATGTTCTGATATAGTATTTTTACTACAAAAACGTTATTACGTAGGTCAAAATTTTTGACGTAAGAGAACTGTCAAAACATTAGAATGTAACTTTTCATTATTGCTATGTTTATTATAAACACGGCAATATGAAAAGTCACATTCTAATATTTTGACAGTTATCTTACGTCAAAAATTTTGACCTACGTAAAAACGTTTTTGTAGTAAAAATACTATAGATAAAATTACATCCTTCTAATGGAAAAAAATATTTGACGAATTTTCTCAAATTATGGATACCAACATCATTTTCAGTTATAACTCTTGTATTTTTAATTTGACGAAGAAAAGTTATTCTTCATAAAAATCTCTTCTTGGTCTAAGATTTATGATGCAACCATCGTGTATCAAATTTTATTAATTTTATACGAGGTATGTAAAAAAATATGAATTTCGAGTAAAGTATCTTTATAGTTCACAACATATAAATTAGAATGATATATTTGCACATTAAAACATAATTTTTAATTTTGAACAGCTTTTCGGAATAGCAATTTTCTATATTATGAATTTAAATACGTATATAAACAAAGTTTTCGTTATGATAATGCTCGCATTTTCAGCTTGTTTAATTATTAAAATGTATTTCATTAATGCACAAATTTGAATTTTCAACTTTATCGCAGAGAAAAGGTTGAAAAATAATTTTTAGCATTGTAAGTAAACAATGTTTTAAAATTATTTTTAATTTTAAACATATTTTGTGTATATTAATTTTCGATATTGTCAAAAATAGAGATATTGTTAAGCAAGGAGCACATTTTTGACACACTTCCTATACAACTAATAAAATTTGATATCCAATGGGATATTGTAAAGATCTTCTTCCTTAGACTTCTACAAATATTTCAAAATCAAAAGTAGCCAAATCAATCTAGTCTTTCTCGAGTTATAAAATAAATAATAAAGCAGTTGAGCGAAAAGAATCCAGATAATCCCTCCTACAATCCATCCTGCAAGGAAAAATATTTGCAAAGCGAGGTCCAGGAACAAGAAGAACATCCTGGTTAAAGAACCTCAGAACCTGGTTCAACAAAACATCTGTGCAGCTTTTCCACGCTGATGCAGATAAGATAAAGGTTTCCATGATGATCGCCTACATTCCTCACGGATAGGCATATCAAGAAGAAGAAGTATTAACACAAATTGTAAAAAAATTAAATGTGAGCACAAACAGGACTGTTTTCAATAGTCATAGGAAAAAGGAACAGTGCATAGCTTACGCGGATGATGTCGTGATACTAGTGAAAACGAAAAAACATCTAGAAAAAGTTTTTCAGAAATTTGAAGAAGAAGAGAAAAGATACGGACTAATAAAAACACAAAAAGAAAAGAATGTGTGTGTACTTTGTACGTACGTAAGAAGATATTCTTCTGTTATATAATAGGTAATTTAAACGAAGTAAATAGATATACTTAAAAGGTTATTTGTACTTATTTTATTTAAAAATCAAACTAACTTTCTTATCTACCACTTTCAAAAAAGAAGAATATCTTCAAAAATTATATAATAATATACTTACAATCATAAAATCTATAAAAAAAATAAAAAAAATAATAACTTGCTTGGGGCTCGAACCCACTTCACGTCTACCGCGCCGTACGAAAGTTGACGGCATTTCAAACTGCACCACATTCACGTATACGTCATGTGGGAATATACACAAACTAAACGTTTACACCATAAATTTATATGAATTTAATAAAATTATTAGTTTGATTTTTGTGGAAATAAAATACAACAAAATATAGAGTAAGAAAACGATATATGAGATGAAGATTTGTAGAAAGTTTGTTCGTAATCAGATTATGGAAATTAAAGCATTGCCTACTAATAGGTAACTACATTATTTTGTATACATTTTCCAAATAGATAGGTATTGAAACTATTAGGTATTTCCAACTGAAACATTTAGAATTACGTACCTGCGGCTTTTCAAAACTATTTAAAAAGTCACCATAATTATAAATTTGATTTTATTTCTGTCCACACATCAATAAAAACTAATATTATACAATATTTTTGTTTACCGATAACCTCCATATTGAACAATTATTGACAGATCATTTCAAAATTTCAACACCCAATCAGAGCCCGTATAACGACTAATATCATAGTGTCGGTGTGCGCATGCGCGCGGATCAATCAAATTTTACCCTCAATCGATTCGCCGCTAAAGCAGAATATCTTCAACAAAGAGGCATGGAAATGAGAGGAGACATAGCAAATGCTAGCAAAAATATGAAAATTAAAGAAACAGAGGTTATAGAAAAATCTTTGGAGGAATGCAAATGACAGAGAATATTTTAGAGAAGATGAACAAAGAAGAAAAATGAGGAAAACTAATAAATTTGGTAAAAATACGAGCCCAAAGAGCTAAATGGCTTGATCACATTAAACGAATGCTAGAGAACCAAAATGTTAAAACAATACTGAACTTGGGAGAAATGGGGAAAAAAGAAGAAGATTCCCAAAGAAGAAATGGTTTAAAGCAGTGATGGAAGAGTTGTCAGAAATAGGGGTTAGAGATTGGAGACAACAAAAACAAACAGGGACCCCAAGGCCTATAGCGTTGTTATATACATATAAATATAGAATTAGGACAGTATTAAGATTTGATTTTTTTTTATAATTGTAGGTGTGATGTCGGAACTTGCATACCAAAAGATTGGGAATGTGATGGAGAATATGACTGTACTGATAGTTCAGATGAGCATTGTTGTAAGTTATTTAATTTATTTCACAAAATTTTAAAAAAATAAAACTCCTTTTATACTGACTATTGCCAAATATAGATGTTTCACCCCAAATTAAAATCTTCGCTGCCGATTTTTAATTACTTTCTTACAAATTGTAGGTTTGTGGATGATATCGCAGATCGCTTATAGTATTTGGTATTTCGCACACTAGGCGAAGCAATAAAGCACTAAAATCGGCCTTACATCCGAAAAAAAACGACAGGACGGATCTAAATAATACTTCTTGCATTCGATTCGTGAATGCGCCAGGAAACTTTGTGACCCCGAGCCATGATATAATATTGAAAAACTGCATACCAAAAATGCATTCTTAAAGTGCATCTCAAACAGACAAAAAAAATCAGAACTCGTCAATTATCAGCGGAAATGAGTTCAATCTTGTTATTCTGAGGTTTTTGGGGTCGCTGAAAACGAATATGACGTCGTAAGTGACCTCCGGAGTACCTGGTGCCAAGGGTATTTATTGTTTATCTCGTCATTAAAATTCATTAAAAAATTAGTCAAAAATCATTACTTGGGTGGTTTTCAGGGTCTCTAACCATGATACAATAACCCAAGATACGACACGCAGCGTTCCTAGTTTCGTTCAGGTCGCGTATGACGTCACGTTGTGAGTAGATCCTTTACACTTCGAATGCATTGCCATTATGATTTGGGTATTTTAGCTTTTAATATCAATTGTGAAATTTTTGAGAAGTGGTGTTTTGTTTAGTATGATTAAATATAATTATTGAGAATATAATCTAATAATATAAATCAATTACAAATATAATTTCTTATTATTAGGCAAGATACGTCTGATTAGGTATTGTCCTTTTCATGAGCATTTTTCAGTGCGTAACAAATGATAGGAAAAAGGGTAAGTCCGTGATAATACACATTTATGACATTTATTCTAACATGTCATTTTAGTTAAATCTGACAGTTGTCACATTTTATTTTTAATTTGGAATAAAAACAAATCAAATGTGTTTCTTGTATAGTCTTTTCTTGATTTGTATAGTCTTATAAATTATACAGATTATATTTGTAATATTATTATCTAATTAAAAAAAAAATATTTTTTTTATTATGGCGCCATCTATCGACAACTAAAATAACTAGAATAAATGTTGTAAATGTCTGTAATCACGGACGTGCCTTTTTTTCTGTCACATACAATTTAATGCGTTAGAAAGAAATCGAAAAACTGTGACGCACTGAAAGGTGAGCATGAGAAAAAGAATATATATTATACTGTACAATACACAGCGTTGCTCTCTACTGTTGTTCTGAAGCTATTTTCTTGTGGCATTTTTGTAATTAACTATTTTTAATGGGAAATAAGCCACAGTCTTACCAAAAAATTATTTTATTAACGTTTCGACGCCCAAATCGGATGCCGTTCTCAAAATACAAAAAATATTAATGATATAAACAAAAATGTTGCTTAGTATAAAATTCTTCTAATAATTTATTTAATCTGACTCATTTATGTCAGCAATTCAGACATAATATATTATACATTTTAAAGTAGAAGACTTTAAAATGATATTGCCAATTGTTCATTCGATTACATGAAATCAACCCCAACTTAAGAATATCCGTCACAAAAAAATCATAGCATGTGATCTGTCTTTAAAAATACAACCACATGATCACATGCAACCGTGACAGTAAAATTCTCGCATTAGAGATTCCATAGTAAATCACGAGTGAAAACCAGGAAAAAACCTCGTAATACTATCATGACATCGTAAGTATTAGGTCTTACTATTATTATCGTATGTATTATATTAGAATCTGGTATGTGTTAGTTTTGAGAGTAAACTAAAGTAAGACCTAATACTGACGATGTCTGGATGATATCACGAGGTTTTTTCCTAGTTTTACCTCGTGATTTCTTATGGAATCTCTAACACGACAATTTTACTGTAACCGTTGAATGTGGTTGTATTTAAGACAGATCACATGCTATGATTTTTTTGTGACGGATATTCTTGAAGTGGGGTTGATTTCCTGTAATCGAATGAACAATTGGCAATATAATTTTAAAATCTTCTACTTTTTTAATTTTTTACTAAGCAACAACATTTTTGTTTAGTTGACTAATATTTTTTGCATTTTGAAAACGGCATCCGATTTGGACTGCGAAGCGTTAATAAAATCATTTTTTAGTAAAATTGTGACTTATTTCCCATTAAAAATAGTTAGTTGCTCTCCACCAGAATCCACTTTGCCTTTTCACGCTTTGACTAAATTTTGAGATGGGATAGTTTTTTTAAGGCATTGAAAATTTTTAGGAGAATATCCAAGCAGCTCGTGTTTCAGATTGCATTCATAATCGTCGCTCTTACAATGTGTTGAACAGATACGAGCGTTGTTAACGTTAAAATTGTCTGCACCTTTACGTTTACATAATTGTTTTCACACACATCGCACTTTTTTGTCTTTTGGGAAACTAAAAAACTTGATATTCGTATCGAGACCTTGTGGTTTATTTTCCACATTACAACCAAACACGGCACACTTCATTTTTAATAAAAGTTTAACAAATTATAAGTAAAATTCACTTTAAACAAAAAAATAAAAACCGTTTACTATACGACCATACTGAATTTAATGCTGTTCTACTTACAGAGTGACGTAGCTACGTAGGCCCCGCCCACCGACTCCATGTCATATCTTCAGTTATTGTATCATGGTCACTAACCACGGATATGACATAGGAAGTGATCTACGGAGTACCTGGTGCCCAGGGTACCTACTATTTACCTCGTCTTGTGGAGTTTTCGGAAAAAAAAATTATTAAAAAATTAGTCAAAAATCATTATTTGGGGGGTTTTTGGGGTCCCTTACGACGAATATGACATCGGAAGTGATCTATGGAATACCTGGTACCCAGGGTACCTACTGTTTACCTTATTTTCTGGAGTTTTCGGCAAATTCATTAAAAAGTTAGTCAAAAATCATTAGTCACGAGATAAACAGTAGGTACCCTGGGTACCAGGTATTCCGGAGATCACTTCCGATGTCACATTTGTCGTCAGCGACCTCAAAAAACCCCTGAGTAATGATTTTTGACTAATTTTTTAATGAATTTTAATGAAGAGGTAAACAGTAGGTACCCTGGGCACCAGGTACCCCGAAGATCACTTATGACGTCATATTCGTTTTCAGCGACCCCAAAAACCCCAGAGTAACAAAATTGAACCCATTTCCGCCGATTATTGACGAGTTCTGAATTTTTTTTATTGTCTGTTTGAGATGCACTTTAACCTTTAACTACCCGCGCATTAAGTTATGACATAACTACACGCGTGGCGTACTTTATACACCACAAGAAAATACGCAATAACAGCGGATTTGTTTATTTTTTTTTTGAAAAAATACACTTAGTTGTTTGTTATAAACCTTATTCGGCATCAGTGAATACTTGGAGTTCCTTCTCTGTAAGCCAATTGGGATTTATAACTGGAATCATGGAATGACTAGATTCCATGATAAATAAAATTGCTAATAAAAAATTTTTTGAAATGTGATTTTTTACGGGGGAAAAAGTATTGTTTATAAAGAAAAATATATTTTGTGCCATAATGACTAAAAAACAATTGAACTATGTACTTATATTGCTACTTATATTAATATAATCGTGGCGCATATTGTCCACCACCGGAAACAACAAATAATAAACTGTAAATTACGATCTTCCCAGAACGCCGATTATAACGAAACTAAAACCAAATTGTAAAGCACATTCCAGTGATAGGTTAGAGACATAAACAAGGTCAAAAATTAAATTTTTTAATATATTTGCAGTAGAGTTCTTATATCTGGCGTACAAAATACGCCAGCGCGTGTAGTTAAAGGTTAAGAATGCATTTTTTGTATGCAGTTTTTCAATATTATCTCATGGCTAGGGTTCACAAAATTTCCTGACGCATTCACGAATCGAATGCAAAAAGAATTATTAAGATCGGTCTTGTCGTTTTTTTTTCGAAGATTCAGTGCTTTATTGCTTCGACTATACTATTCTTACACAAATGTTACTATCATGTACATTGTTTCATTAAGGGGATAGGCGCAAAATCTTGGTCCAATGCTATTTAAATGCATTAATTTTTTTCGAATCCTGAAAAACTAATATGTATTTTTGAAAAATTTAAACGCAGAATGCACGATTACATTATTACCTAGGGCGAAAGTCCCTAAAAACCTTTTATAATGTTTATTATCTATTATTTGTCTTTTATAACTTTTCGTTTATTCTAAGGGATTTTAGGCACTCGGTAATAATGTAATCTCTCATTCTGCGTTTAAATTGTTCAAAAATATTTATTAGTTTTCTCAGGATTTGAAAAAAAGTGAATGCATTTAAATAGCACTGGATCAATATTTTGCGCCTACCCCCTTAAGGCCATGGGTACGTAATTCGCAAATATTTTACGGCTATCCCTACTTTTTCTGTCTTTACACGGCAAATTACGCCTAGTAAAATTCACACTGGTATGGATATGTAAACATTACTAGAATGTCATTCTACTTGACAATTTCATCATTAACTTTAAAAAGATGGCTTTTGAATGTTCCTGGATAACGTTATTTGTATAATTGCAAATTATTAATTCAGTTAATAAATGTGATAATTTTTTCACTATGTATTCAGTGATTGTAATAATTTATATGTACAAAAAAACTAATACTCAATCGAGAAAAGAGGAAAAGTGTTAAAGTGATTTTTTAATAATATATTGTTACTATGGAACGCTTACAATTTTTAACATCTTTAACAACAAAATACTTGGATCACAGAATATATTATCCAGATGTATTCTGTGCTTGGGGATCTTCCACAAGTAATACACAAAAATAACTTTTTATTAAGTTCACGTCTTAAATCAATTATTTATCAAATACACTATATGTCAATATTATTTAATCAACAACTCAAAAAATTACCGATTCCATTTCAAATATTTAAAATTGTCACTGATTGCCACTGTCTGACTGACAATATGCTGACAATATTCTATTCGACTGAGTGCGTTGTAAGACAAAGATAGATTTGGAAAATATTACCACGGATATGGTATCATTTTTTTCGAATCCTGAAAAAACTAATAAAAATTTTAAAAGCAGAATGAAAGAATAAATTATTACGGAGAGCCGAAAGTCCCTTAGAATAAATAAAAAGTTCATTTTGATAGTTGAGGAAATGAAGCTGGAAAAATGGCAAAACCTCGCAATTTTTTCGTCCAGCATCGATTTGTACAAAAATTTGGGATTAGGCTCAATTTACCCTCTAGTTCATTTTCTATATTGAGCCGTTGTACGCTTTTGGTTTTTTAAGGGTGGAAACCGCCCCTAATTTGTTTCTAATTAGTTACATAATAATTGTTTTGTGCATTAAGATATAATATCACAATATTTCAACCCTTAAAACCACCCTTGTTGGAGCTATATATGAAAAGTTTACTTATCCTAAAAGAACAATTTCGGCTTGCATCAATTTACATAAAAATTTGGGTTACGATCATCTTACCCTGTACTTTATATTCTATATTCTATATCATGCTCAAGGGCGTTGATTATTTTTAGGGGTGTAAACTACCCTTATTGTCAAAAATTATATAAAAACATTGTAAATTTTAAAATAGGTAAAATTTGGTTTTGACTGGTTATGATTTACTGGAGTTTTATGCTTTAGGATATAATACCATAATATTTCAACCCTTAAAAACCACCCTTAATAAAATTGCAATTTTTATAAGTAGACAATTTAATAGATCTATACAGAAAAAAAGTAGAATTAAAGAATTACAAAAACATTTATTTACACAAAAATACGAATTTACAAATATATAAAAATATACATACAAATAGTTTTTTAGCCATCCAGTATACGAACCGGGTCTGTGGTATTATATAGGTAAATTGAAAATGCTCTCTAACGAGACTATTCGAATTTTTCGAAAAAGAAAATAGTTTTATAAATATAGCTCCTTCATTTTTGGCGATAAAAAGTTTTTTTAATAATAGTTTTGTAGGATTTTTGAAGAGTAATAAGACTGTGTAAATTAAATTCCGTACGATCCCTTAATTTTTAATTGAGGTGGGTTTAAAGGGCTCGAATAAGGGGATGTTGGCTCGTAAATAGATGTTTTAAACAGCTATATCTCACTAACTGTTCACTATAATGAAAATCTATGCATAAGGAAATTTTAACTATTAAAAAACCTACTATTTAGTAATCTATCATTTTTTTCGTATCTCCAGTATTTTCGGAGATTTTTGAAGAAAATGATAAAAAACGCAAAATTGCAAAAAATCTGTTTTTCTTTAAACTCCAATTTTTCTAAAATTAGGCTTTTTAAATAGGTCAAACTTCTTGGGTGTATTGAGAATATAAATATAAAATGAACTACAGAAAGGCGAAGACCAATTTTGAGTTAGAAGAGTACTTAGGGGGTTGTTTTCACTGTTTTTTTTCGTAAAAAAAACAGGTACTGACTTTTTTTTGATCATAAGTTGCTCAATTTTTATGCTAGAAACTTTTTATTATCTTTTTTGGAAGATCTTATTGTATGCTTGAAAAAATATCATGTAACGTTTTCTGGAAAATGCAAAATTTTCCCGTTATTTGGCTTTGATTATTTCAAATTATGCATTTGACGAAAAAGCTAACCTTTAACATGTCGTAGCTCGGTTTGTATTTGCCGTAAAAATATTATAGAAAAACAGTTTCGTTTGTGTTATTAAAGATACAATTTTGATATCTACAGTTTTTTTGATTAAATGCATATTTTTCGAGTTATTCTCAAAAAACCCACTAAAAAAGTCGATTTTTCCGTCGAAAAACTGTTACTTTCAACCACGAATAACTCGAAAAATATTAGTTTTACGAAGAAAATGTAAAAAACATTTTTTTCTTAAAATTACTTTTTACATCGATTTACATGGTTAAAATGTAATAAAAAATGACCACCCCCGAGATGGGGTGGCAACTACCCCAAGGTTTTAGCGTACAGCAACATGATATAGAAAATGATCCTTGGACTATTTCCTACCTTCTGTGAAAATTTCAAGTAAATCCATGCTGGACGAAAAAATTGCGAGCCAAAATGCTTCATTTCCTCGACTATGAATGAGATATTTGAAATTAAAAATCACACTAAATTTTCTCTTAGTTTTTTACTTCTGTAACTTATTAAAATAAACATTATAGAAGTTCTCAGGGAGTTTCGGCCCTCACTAATAACGTAATCTTTCATTCTGCATTTAAATTTTTCAAAAATAAATATTATTTTTCTCAGGATTCGAAAAAAATGAATCCCCATTTGAAAAGCATTGCAGCCGAAAATACGTACCCATCCTCTTAATATGGAATAACATTAAATACAGTCGGAAAATGAAAGAATACCCATGAACGAACATATAAAACACGCTGTATTTTACTGTCACCGTGTCACAAAGAAAATTGCCCAGCGCAAGTACATGTAATAATAATTATTACATGTACTTGCGCTGGGCAATTTTCTTTGTGACACGGTGACAGGAAAATACAGCGTGTTTTATATGTTCGTTTATGGGTATTCTTTCATTTTTCCTACTGTAGTTTACATTGCTCTTCTAGTCCTATAGTTCATTTTGCTCGACCAGAACCTTGTTTCTGGTTATAAGAATAATTCTTCTGAAACAACTTAGTTACGCATTTATTTTCCCTTTTCAGGTTTCGCTGTTCCTTATTCTTTTAACACACTTTTCATGCCACATAAACCTGTCTCTCTCAAGTACTCTGCCACATAGTCCGTCCATCATGTGCTCGGTTTTCTTCTAGTTTTTCTTCCATCAACTTCTAACATCTCTATACATACGGCCCACATTGTTGTAATTTCTATATAGACCAGTAAGGATCTGTGAAAAAACGTATATTTTTGGATGTGAGAGGTCGCATTCGGATTTTTGCAGATAAAGTTAGGTGACACCTTCAGTAATAATAATTGACTTACGCTCCTTCTCAAATATGCCCGGAACATTAATAAAAAAATTAAAATATTTAATAATTTCGAAAAACGTCGATTTTTTTCTGCTTTATTTGCTTATAACTTTAAAACGATTCGTTTTGGAACAAAGTCGTACAGAAATAAAATAAAGATAATTGAATTTTGTATGATATACGACTGGTCAAAAATGTCTTAACATATTACCTTTTCTGCAATATAGCAATAAATACAAAATAAGGAGGCAAAATACGGCTGTTGTTATTCAATGTTTTTAACCACTTTGGTGGCACTTAGAACCTTAGTAATTCGCTTAGGATATTCTTTGTAACATACTTAAATCGTGTACCAAATTTCATTAAAATCGACCTAATAGATTTTGCATAATAAATTTGCAATCTAAATTTTTTAAAAAAGTTCAAATGTTTTAAAATCTTTCTGAATAAAAAGTAGACCATTTAGAAGTTGGCTATTTTTTTACATATAAAGAGGTGCTCTACTTATCTAATACACTTTACAGAATTAAAATAGGATTATTTAAGGGGCCTCGGCAATGTTTTAAACTTATAAACAATTTTTTGGCTTATAAAAAAATAGCTTTGTTTAATAATAAAAAAAAAAAAAAAAAATTTAGCAATGCAAATAATTAAAACCGGTATAATTTGACCTAAACTTTCAAATGCTGTCAGCAGAATTGCTATTTTATTTTTGAATCAAAATTATTCGCGTTCAAAAATTGCAGTTTTTCGATTTTTTGAAAGTTCCACTGCGTTTATCTCGAAAACTATACATCCTACGAAAAAACTTGTAAGAACATTTTTTGCTTAGAATTACCCAAGAAATACAAAACATAGTTTTATTTTGCGAAAAATCGACGTTATGTAATTCCTCAAGTTCTTTGTTTATAACAATCTTATCGACATCCGGATTAACTGTTACCCAAAAAAAATCGTGTTCTACGGGTCAAAAAATACATAAAAATTTTGGGTAAGTCCACCTAAATAAAGGAGCCCGTAGCACCCCCTCCTGGCCACAGCACTAATTTGTTTATAAGTAAGTCAAAAAATTGTTTATAAATTTAAAACATTGCTGAGGCTGCTTAAATGATCCGATTTCAATTCTGTAAAGTGCATTAGATAGGTGGAGTGATTCTTTATATTTAAAAAAATTGACAAATTTTTTATGTTCTAGTTTTTGTTGTGCAAGATTTTAAAAAATTTTAATTTTTTTAAAAAAGTTTAGATTGCAAAATTTTTATTCAAAATCTAGCAAGTCAATTTTAATGAAATTTGGTGTACGGTTTTAGCACATTACAAAAATTTTCCAAGCGAATTTGGAAGATTCCAAGTGTAACCTAAGTGGTGTAAAATCATTGAATAAGGACAGGCTTGTTTTGCCCCCTTATTTTATATTTATTGCTATTTTGCAGCAAGGCTGATAAATTAAGACATTTTTAGCTAATCGCATTTGATAGAAAATTTAATTGTCTTTGTTTTATTCCCATACGACTTTGTTCCAAAATGAATTGTTTTAAAGTTATAAACAAAAAAAGTAGAAAAAAATCGATGTTATTCGAAATTTTTAAATATTTGAATTTTTTATTAATGTTCCGGGCATATCTGAGAAGGAGCATAATTTAATTATTATTAATGAAGTTATCACCTAACTTTATCCGCAAAAATCTGTATGCCACCTCTCACATCCACCTAAAAACAGATTCTTACTGGTCTAATATGTAATGCGACCAAACCATTGCAGTGTTTGTTCTTGAATATTTTTTGTGACTCCGGCTCTTTCCTTAAGGCAAGCGTCCACAGACCCGCATCGTACGCATCGCACGCATCGTACGCAATGGATTTTAGTTTCCCTTGTACAAAAACTTATGTAACTGCGTCCACTGATCCGCATCGTACGGATCGCATCATCGGTAATGCCGAAGGGTTCCTTCGAGAGGCAACTTTTGCGATGCGTGCCGATGAATCATTCGAAATGCCGACCAGTGGACGCACTCTGTTCGGAATTTCGCTTGGCCCAGTGGGAGCTAATCTACGGCTAATTTGCATTTGATGATGATCTTCTTCGTAATAAAACAAGTAAACTCAGTTTTAACTTTTATTTTATATTAGGTATATTCAGGTAAAAATATTATAGCCCATGATAAGTTGATTATGGGGATTAAAATATCACAAATATTACTCATTTTAAAATTATTACTCATTCAAAGTGTGTTACAAATACAGTTTGGCCAAACTGTTTAAAAACACAGAAAGTTTTTTACCGATTTCAGAAAGGCAACTTTAATTAATAATCTTTAAAGAAACTTTTACTGATGTAGTTACTATTTTCCATTTAAACCAAATTGTAACAGCTTTGTGTATTCCTTTATATCAAAATGTATAATTAGTTAGAAAATGGGTGATACTATGCGGTCTACCGTCGTGTTTCTGCTATAGCTTGCGGTCTACCGAGAGAATTGGTGTATAAGCTGAAATATTTAAAATGACATATGAGAGTTTTATGAGTATAGTGTCATTTTTAAATAATTTAATATCTTTGACATAGATATATCAATATAAAATACAATGTGATCACTATTTGCAAATACACTTTTTTTCATTGTTTTAAATGGTACACCCTGTATATTGTATATTAGTATTGCATTTTGTTGTAAATGTTACAGGCTTTCTTTTAATATCAGGTTGTATGTACCTAGCATGTTTCGTTTTGTAGATATTTCGTTCAACATTTTACGTTTTTGTGGATTTTTTATTACTAAACAGATACATTAAACTATCATACTAATAAATGTAGTTAATATGCATAAATTAATTATTAAATTAAATAAACAACCAATAAATAAATAAACAACAAATTTTAAAGTCTACCTTAGGAACTTTTCTACCCTAGCAGGTAGTGGCATCGGCAATCCGATCGCTGCCGATACAGTGGACGCAGTATGAAAAATTAATCCGATGCGTACGATGCGTCCGATGCGTACGATGCGGATCTGTGAACGCTTGCCTTTAATCAACTCTGATCCGGTCCCTTCTAGTCTTACCTATCATCTACAATCTACGGTAACATTTTCATTTCAGCTACCTCGATCTTCTTTTCCTTAATCTTCTTTACCGGCCACACTTCACCGCCGCCGCGGTACACCAACACATGTCTCACCACACTCTTGTATATCTTTCCTTTCAGCCCTTTTTCGGTTTTATGACCATTGAGTACCCCTGACTCGCTTCCAGTTAAACTAATTGCATTCGTCAGTTCAACCAAGCATTTCTGCATTTCGTTCTTTAGTAGTCTTCTTTTAGTTGCTTCTTCTAGATTTAAAAAGCAACAAGGCATTGAACTTTGCTGTCATAGTAAGTATATTGGTTAGTTAGAGTTTGCCGTTAATATGTAAAATGTTATATTATGAATAACATGTTCAATAAAAACAGCTGATAATTTACAGTAATACTTTTTTTAGCTTCAGAAGTTTGTCAGTCTAACTATTTTAAGTGTGACAACAACAGATGTATCGATCCTAAGCTTCAGTGCGATGGGTTTGATGACTGCGGTGATCACTCTGATGAAAAATTCGAGAAATGTTTGCATCACTCGAAAGCACCAAAATGTACATTGGAAGAATTCGCGTGTATTACTAATACTTCCATTTGTCTTCCAAAATCAGCTAAATGTAACGGAACGTCAGAATGTCCGAATAACGAAGACGAAAAGGATTGTTCAAAATGTGAAGAAGATGAATTTGAGTGCAAGCATAAGCATTATAGAGAATGTATTCCTAGGTCCTGGATATGTGATGGTACAGATGATTGCGGTGATAATAGTGATGAGAGTATGGAAACCTGTTCTTCAAAACTTAAACCTGCGGCAGATAACTTTGCTGTTACTGACTCGTGTCTAACCGGATATAGGTGAGTATAGCGTATAGCGGATTTAATATCTTTCTCATAATGTATCAATATATCAAGTTTTCTATTTCTGGATATATGCCTTCCTAAGGTCTTTCTATTTGTCCTGATCTAGTTCTTTTTATTTTTTGAAGTTATTCTTCTTTAGGCGCGATTGAGAGTAAAATTTTTCATAAATCTGCGCGCATGCGCACACAGACAGTATGTAGTTCGTTTCTAATCTTTCAAGACATTATCTATATCAGCGCAAATAAGTCATTAAAAGAATATATTAGTGTTTTTAATAAATGTATTATTTATTATAATTTTTGTGTCTTTGAATTTCTCTTCTTCTCTAGTAAGATAATAAAATATGTAGGTATACCACTTTTATCACGATACCACTCAATCTGTTTGTCACCGTTTTGTGTAATTATATCCGAAACTTACGTGTCAATAACAGGAGACTCGGTGGTCTATTTGTTGAGCGTTTGGTCACAGATCGAAAGGCCCCGGGTTCCAATCCTGGACAATTAATTTTTTTTTTTATTTTTGGTTGGTTAAAAGTGGTGGATAAGAAAGCTAGTTTAATATTTAAATAGAATACAAATACTCTGTTAAGTATATTTACTTCGTTAAAATTATATAATAGAAGAATAACTTCTTACGTGCGTACAAAGTACACACACATTCTTTTTTTTTTCTTTCGAGGTTCTGAAACTGTTTTCTTGTGGAATGTCTAAATTAATATAGGTACTAGCGGCACCCTCAGAAAACCGCTTAGTTTTCGAGATACTGACCACGGAGGGGTGAATGGCCAATTTTACTTATACTTTATATTTTCAAGGGTGCTGAAAAGGAAAATGAGGTTTATGGTGAATTTTATGTGGAGGAACATTGTCAAAATCGCAATTTTAACATAAAAATAAAAAAATGAAATCACTTTTTTGCGTTTCTCTCGCTACAACTCTGTTCAATTTTAACATTTGTTCACAAAATTTTTACAGTATATACCTTTAACATTTCTGAAGATTACCTGCATTGCAAAGTTTAATCACAAAAGTTATGTGACGAAATTTAAAATTTAGCTTCGTAATTACATTTACGTTAAAATAGAGAGTATAAAGAAGTTTTCTGGTAAGTTTTAGATCAAAATGTTTTATAGAAAAAAAAAAATAGTGCAACTTTTAATGTCGACATAAGAAATCCCCAATATAACCTTATTTTTCGAGATACTGACCATGGGTGGTGAATGGCTAATTTTGGTCTTAGATTACGTTTTTCACCGTGATGAAAATGAAAATGAAATTTATTTTAAATTTTAGGTGGGGAAATATTGTCAAAATTGCAATTGTACCATAAAAATAAAAAAAAATGAAATCACGTTTTTTTTTGTGTTTAACTCGCTACAACTCTGGTTTGCTTTAATATTTTTTTCTAAAGTTTGTACACTATTATATCTCTCACTTATTTGAAGACAATGGTTTCTGCTTTAAGCTTTTAGTCTTATTTTAGTAAAAGTTTTGAATCTTTTAAAGTTCAAGGTGCAGATTCGTGAATTGCAAAGTTTAATTGAAAAATTTGAATGCCAAAATTTGAAATATAGATTTTAAATCAAACTCAAAAATAAAACATGAGTACAAAAAAAGAGTTTGGAAAGGTTTTGATCAAAATGTTTAATAGAATACAAATGGTGCTACTTTTAACATCTACGTTATAAATCCCCATGATAACGCTAATTTTTCGAGATATTGATCATTGGTGGTGAATAGCTAATTTTGGTCATAATTTATGTTTTTGATGGTGCTGAAGACGAAAATCAAGTTTATTTCGAATTTTAGATGGGAAAACATTGTCAAAATCGCAATTTTGACCTAAAAATAAAAAAAAGTTAAACCACGTTTTCCTTCAAATTAAAAGTTGCACCATATTTTTTCTGTAACACATCTAGACCTAAAACTCCCCACAAAACTTCTTTGAACTCTATGGTTTAACATAAACGTAAGCAAATAGATAAATTTTAAAGTTTGTCGCTTAATTTTGGCGATTTAACTCTGCAATTCACGAATCTGCACCTTTTTTTTTAAATTCCTAACTTTTATAAAGAAAAGACTGAAAACTACAGTTACTTTTATAGTCTTCAAAAAGATGAGAAATATATGCTGTAGAAATTTTTTTAGAAAAAAATATTAAAATGGAACAGAGTTGTAACGAGTTACACGTAAAAATTCGTGACCACTTTTTTTTTCATTTTTAGGTTAAAATTGCGATTTTGACAATGTTCCCTCACATAAAATTCAAAATAAACCTCTTTTTCATTGTCAGCAGCATCGAAAACATAAAATAAGACCAAAATTAGCCATTCACCTCCCTTGGTCAGTATCTCGAAAAATAAGCGTTATTATGTATATAACGTCTATATTAAAAATTGCGCCATTTTTTCTATTAAACATTTGTAACTAAAACTTTCCAGAGAACTTCTTTGTACTCTATGTTTTAACATAAACGTGATTAATAAGATAAATTTTAAATTTTGCCACTCAACTTTTGCGATTAAACTTTGCAATCCACGAATCTGTACCTTGTACTTTAAAAAATTCATCACTTTTACTAGAATAAGACTAAAATCTAAAAACAGATGCCGTTGTCTTCAAAAAAGTAAGCAACATATAGTTTATAAACCCTAGAAAAAAATATTAAAATCGACCAGAGTTGTAGCGAGTTAAACGCAAAAAACATGATCTCACTTTTTTTTATTTTTATGGCAGTATTGCGATTTTGAAAATATTCCCCCACCTAAAATTTAAAATAAATTTCATTTTCGTTTTCATCACCGTCAAAAATATAATCTAAGATCAAAATTAGCCATTCACCACCCATAGTCAGTATCTCGAAAAATAACCGTTATATTGGGGATTTCTAATGTCGATAATAAAAGTTGCACTATTTTTTTTTCTATAAAACATTTTGATCTAAAATTTTCTAGAAAACTTCTTTGTACTCTCTGTTTTAATTAAACGTGATTAAAATGCTAAATTTTAAATTTCGTCACTCAACTTTTGCGATTAAACTTTGCAATGCACAAATTCGCACCTTTTGCTTTAAAAAATTAATAACCTTTATCAAGATAAAAATTAAAGCTTAAAGCAAATACCGTTGTCTTCAGAAATATCAGAGCTATATACTGTAAAAATTTCAGAAAAAAATATTAAAATCGAACAGAGTTTTGGCGAGGTAAACGCAAAAAAACATGATTTTATTTTTATTTATTTTTAGGGTAAAATTGATATTTTGACAATGTTCCCCCACATGAAATTCAAAATAAATCTCATTTTCGTTTTCAGCACCGTCAAAAACATACAGTATGTCTAAAATTGGCCATTCACCTCTCTGTGGTCAGTACTTGGTCATTTTGGGGGTGCCTGCCGCTAGCCTATAAGTATTACCTATTGTTTGACATTTAATATTTTGGGAATAATTTCTACCCTGATTTTTTGGGTTATGTATTTTTTTTTAAATGACATACTTGACATAGAGCTTATAGGTCACAGCAATGTATGGTTGAATGAACTGTTTGAAGGTCATAACTGTTCGGTTGTGTTAATTTTTCTGCGTAATCTGCTACATATGATTTGTAAATTATTTTTTTTAATTAGTGTCCATGATTGTGTACGTTTATTGTGTGTTGCATATTATTGTGTATGAGATCTTTTCGATGATTTGTTCATCCAACTTCCTTTACTCCACTACAATTGGTATGTTCTTGTTGCTGACTTCTCCTTTTCGTATTGGCAACCAAAGACTGCTGCATGGATTTGTTACATATTTTTCTTCGTTAAGTAAGATGTCTTCTTTGACTTTTCTTTTTTTATGTCTGTTTCTATCATGACTATTGATGCATCTATCCAGTAACGTAGCGTGAGTGTCGGCTGCTCGGGGCGAAAGACAATTTTGTCACCCTCTTATTTAGGTATTTTAATTTAATGTATACCATACATTACATACATTAATTATAGAAAATTTTTCGGCGAAAATCATTATTTTGCATTATACAGGTAAGATTTTAAATAAAAAAGTTTATCTAAATTTTACAATCACGTTTATTAATTGTCTAACAATATTATCTGCAAAACATTTACTTTCTGACCGCACAATCTTATGTTAAGTCCCCTTGTTTGTAAATATTTTTGTGCATCATTCACTTCATGTAGCACCTATTGCCACAGGCACAAAGAACAAAGAAAGGAAAATGACTGCATCGAAACTAGTAAAGCACCTGCATCTGTCCTAGTGTTTAAGCTCTCACCTGCCTCTGTCAGTTTTTCTAATGTGACGAAAATGTCTTTGTAATGATGCCATGTCACATTTACGGCATCGCTTCTTGCACTCCACCGCGTGTCTTGAACCCTTTTTCCTGTAGCTCCTATCAGAACTTTCCAAAGATGTGTCGATGAGCAAAAAAAAAAGAATAGCAACGTTCTAAAGTGTCGAAAAAAGTTACTGAATCCACTTCAACTGAGGCAGCGTGTAAACAAACTAGGTTTAACGAATGATTTAAGCAATATCAAGGTACGAATTCAGCTTTAGGGTCAAGTATATTCAAATGGGAAATAAGCCACAATTTTACCTAAAAATGATTTTATTAACGTTTCGACGCCCAAGTCGGGTGTCGTTGTCAAAATACAAAATAAAATAATTATTTTAAAATTATTTTATTTTGTATTTTGACAACGACACCCGACTTGGGCGTCGAAACGTTAATAAAATCATTTTTAGGTAAAATTGTGGCTTATTTCCCATTTGAATATACTTGATTATAAGAATACCACAAGAGAATAGCTTCAGAACAACAGCTTTAGGGTTTATTTCTTGAATTCTTTGCTGAATTTCTGAATACTTTCCAGCCATAACAGCAGCATTATCATATGCTTGGCCAGTTGCTTATATTTAGGCCATCAGCTTGAATCTTGTCCAAAATTATCTTTGAAATTCCTTCAGCAGTTTTGTCTTTAGTTTCAATGAAATCTATAAAAGATTCCATTACTTTTCCTCCCTGATTTTCAATTACTACGTATCTTAATACCTTACTTGTTTGACCTTTATAAGAAAGATCTGGAGTGCTGTCGAATATAATAATTGAATAATACCTAGCCTTTTTTATTTGTCCAGATGATATGTTGGCGAACATTATTTTGCAAAATGGCAATAAATTCGTTTTGTATTTGTGGTGAAATATAAGTGATTGAAATTTTGCCACACATTTTAGAACTTAAAAGATATTCACGTAGTACAGAATCGTAACTAAATTAACCAATTCTAAAAAGTTTCCTTTATTGGTACTGGTGTCGTTTTCTATATGTGCATGTAAAGCTAAATTTCGTTTGGGAAGGAATCTCATAATATCAAACATTCTGATAAAAATTTCCTGACATTTCTTTATTTCTTTTGCCACTATGTCTTGCTATTTCTTTTGCCACTATGTCTTGCTCTTTTTTGTTAATAGTCTGTCCTTTTTGAAGCCAGCTCTCTAACTTGAAGTCTTCGGTGTATTTACGTTGTCAAATAAACGACAATAAAAGCAAAATAATGATGCGTTAGATGAATAATAAGCCATTTAAGTACGTAAAACTTTTTCACCGTTCGCTCCTTTTGATTTTAAAGATTCCGTGGTCCTTTCAATCGGTCCGAATTTGTAGTTGCGATGAAAATATAAAATGGTTCAAATATTTACAAAATATTTTTATTATTTATTGTTAAATTTTGCCGCCCCCTAAAAAGTGCCGCCCGGGGCGGATCGCCCCTGCCGCCCCCACTACGCTACACCACTGCATCTATCCATTGTATTCTGTGCTCGTTGTCCCAGGCATGTTTGCATATCTGGAATTTCTCGTGGCACCTGAAGTCTCGTTTACATTGACAGTGATCTTAAAGGTTCTCTTGTCGTCATTTTGGCAATTCATAATAGTATACTTAATTTTCAGATGTCATAGCGGTGCATGCATAAATATGACCTCAGTATGCAATAATAACCACGATTGTTTTGATGGCTCTGATGAAGATGGCCTCTGTTCTTCATCTTGTGTCGGTGTGAAAAATCCTTGCAATCAAATATGCGTAAAAACACCATCTGGACCAAGATGTGAATGTAAACCTGGATATAAGTTGTTAGGAGATGGAAAAACTTGTATTGATGATAATGAATGCCAAACGGATCCACCAATCTGTAGTCAGCTATGTCACAATAAAGAAGGAGGCTATTCTTGCGATTGTTACAATAATTTCCTTTTAAGGTGGGTTTCATTTTTTCATATAACATTATATACATTTTTATATTGTATACATTCATGTATACATTTTTATTTTATAGTCGTATTACTCCGTAGAGTAACTAGGTTCATTTTTCCGTTGGAACTTTACCAGCTGCAGACGGGGGATGTGAATTGCATAGTGTAGAATTCCTTCCCTCTGGTCTTCACTGCAGCATCCATTTGACTTGCAAATTGTAGAAGTCTTGGAGGTGTCACCAGGAAAGTGTACCAATAAGTTTTCAATTTAAAAATCTTTTAGTAATATTTTTAATATTTTCAATATTAATAATTTACTATTAGGATTGAAAACTACTTCGTATTTCAATGCCAGATGGCGCTAGCCACCTACTATCATCACTTCGGTTGCAATGGGTGGGAAAAGCTCTCGATGCGAATCAGTTAAAATATGGAGAACAGTGCCTACGTTCTTTCCGATAAGGCTCCAATAAGAGCCGAAAATCGCGATTCAAGGGACTGGACTGCACTCCGTATTCTAATTGAAAAGTAAGATTGTTTTGCCTTCGCATTGCAACTGAATAAAAATGGTGTACATTTTTATTTTATAGTCGTATTACTCCGTAGAGTAACTAGTTGCATTTTTCCGTTGGAACTTTACCAGCTGCAGACGGGGGATGTGAATTGCATAGTGTAGAATTCTTTCCCTCTCGTCTTTACTGCAGCATCCATTTGACTTGCAAATTGTAGAAGTCTTGGAGGTGTCACCAGGAAAGTGTACCAATAAGTTTTCAATTTAAAAATATTTTAGTAATATTTTTAATATTTTCAATATTAATAATTTACTATTAGGATTGAAAACTACTTCGTCTTTCAATGCCAGATGGCGCTAGCCACCTACTATCATCACTTCGGTTGCAATGGGTGGGAAAAGCTCTCGATGCGAATCAGTTAAAATATGAAGAACAGTGCCTACGTTCTTTCCGATTAGGCTCCAATAAGAACCGAAAATCGCGATTCAAGGGACTGGACTGCACTCCGTATTCTAATTGAAAAGTAAGATTGTTTTGCCTTCGCATTGCAACTGAATAAAAATGGTATATATTTTTATTTTATAGTCGTATTACTCCGTAGAGTAACTAGGTGCATTTTTCCGTTGGAACTTTACCAGCTGCAGACGGGGGATGTGAATTGCATAGTATAGAATTCCTTCCCTCTCGTCTTCACTGCAGCATCCATTTGACTTGCAAATTGTAGAAGTCTTGGAGGTGTCACCAGGAAAGTGTACCAATAAGTTTTCAATTTAAAAATCTTTTAGTAATATTTTTAATATTTTCAATATTAATAATTTACTATTAGGATTGAAAACTACTTCGTCTTAAACTTTTATGTTAACTTTTGATTTTAAGTTAAAATTTAAAATTGAAAAAATATAATTAGATTAGATTGTAATTTTTCGAAATGTTGACAATATCTTCATATACAGGGTAACAAAAAGTAGGTCATAAATTAAATCACATATTCTGGGACTAAAAATAGTTCGATTGAACCTAACTTACCTTAGTACAAATATGCCCACAAAAAAGTTACAGCCCTTTGAAGTTACATGATAAAAATCGATTTTTTCCGATGTATCGAAAAGTATTAGAGATTTTTTAATGAAAATGGACACATGGCATTCTTATGGCAGGAACATTTTAAAAGTAAATTATAGTTAAATTTGTGCACCCCATAAAAATTGTATGGGGGTTTTGTTCCCTTAAACCCCCCAAACCTTTTTGTACGTTTCAATTAAATTATTATTGTGGTACCCTTAGTTAAACAATATTTTTAAAACATTTTTGCCTTTAATATTTTTTCCATAAACCAGTTTTAATCGAGATGCCGCTTCTTTCTTAATATGTTAACATAAACATTTTATGGGAGTTCTGTGCCTTTAAACCCCCCAAATGTTTGTGTACGTTCCAATTAAACTATTATTGCGGTACCATTAGTTAAACAGGATGTTTTTAAAACTTTTTTGCCTCTTAGTAATTTTCCGATGAGGCACATTTTATCGAGATGTGGCTTATTTTCTAATATGGGTCAAAATATACCTCAAACTGTAATTTATAAAAAAAAATTCATATGTATTATTATCAGGTCTCTACAATCGTACGTAACAGTATACACAATTGTGGTGGATTTGACAAATATTCAAAATATCTCGATAAAAACTAGCTTTTATAAAAAGTACTAAGAGGCAAAAAAGTTTTAGAAACATTCTGTTTAACTAATGGTACCGCAATAATAATTTAATTGGAACGTACAAAAAAGTTTGGGGGTGTTTAAAGGAACAAAATCCCATTAAATTTTTATGGGGTGCACAAATTTAACTATAATTTATATTTAAAATGTTCCTGCCATAAGAATGCCACGTGTCCATTTTCATTAAAAAATCTCGAATATATTTCGATATATCGGAAAAAATCGATTTTTATCTTGTAACTTCAAAGGGCTGTAACTTTTTTTGTATGCTCATTTGAACTAAGGTAAGTTAGATTCAATCGAACTATTTTTGATCCCAGAATTTGTGATTTAATTTATGACCTGTATTTTTGTTACACCCATATGTAAAAATAAATGTAGAGTATTTTAAAATGCCTAAAATAATATTTTTGATATTGATGCCAGATCTTTTCGTCTAACTTTATGTTTTGATATGTTCGTGAATAATATAAATAGTATTATAATTATTATAAATATAGTGATGTCTAGTAGACTATAATAATGTTTGTCTTTCATTTCAGTTCTAATAAAAAATCTTGTAAAGCTCACGGACCAAGAATGACCATATACTTAGTGATTTACGGAAACCAAATCCGTCACCTAATTCCTAAATCAAACACAATGGCTGTTCTTTACACCAATCCAATGATAAAAATATCCAGCTTGGATACTCTGGTTAAACCAAAACTAATCTTCTTCAGTTCTTATGAAACTCAAGCTATTTATAAACTTGATACCACCACCAACATGATGCACTACATCAGAAACGTAGGTTTCCCTAGAACAATTGCAGTTGATTGGTCAACTCAAAACATTTATTACTTCGATACTGATGTTAATGGCCGGTCCATTAGTGTTTGCAGTTTTGAAGAAAAGTGCGCTAAGTTGATAAATATTGAATCGCCTCGACATGTAACTGCCTTAGCTGTTGATTCCGTCAATAAATTGCTTTTCTACGTTTTGAGGAATTGGTGGGTATTAGAAACACCAAGCTTCGTAATATACAGTGTAAACTTGGATGGATCTAATAGACAAGAAATAGTAAAAACAACAACGGGTGCGTATTGTAATTTTTTATTAGTGATACCATATCGTCATTGTAATTAGGACTCTTCTAACTCTTCACCTTCTTCTTTTTGTGTAGACATGATTATGTCTATTTTTCAATGTACCTCCAGTTATTTGTGGTTCCATCATTTACGTGGTAAACGATGGTTCCATCATTTACGTGGTTTACATCTTCCCCACTGATCGTCTTTCTATTGAAGAACCGTTTCTCGCCGTCCTTTCTACTCTATTTGTTGTCATTCGGCTTATATCCCACATAACAATTTCATGTTCTTAGTAGATTCATAGAATATACTTTCCAGAAAAAGTATATACTGAGAATATGCGTAATTACCATTGCGAATGTGCAGAGCACATACTGAGTATATACTACATTACAGTACTTAAACGTTCTATGTATATACTTAGAATGTACTACCGCACTTCTTTTCAGTATATACTAAGAATATACTTTTTAGAACATTCCAAGGACGTGCTATAAACCTTCTATTTATATACTTAGAACGTACTACCGCACATCTTTTTAGTTTATACTAGGAACGTACTTTTTAGAATATTCCAGGAAAGTTCTATAAACTTTCTATTTATATACTTAGAAAGTACTACTGCACATCTTTGTATTAGAAGAATATATTTTTAAGGATATTCTAAGAAAGTGCTATTAAGTGCTATATTGCTCAGACGTATGTTTTCAGCATCACCTAATCTCATCTTAGGTTCTACTGGTTCTACCAAATACCTATTATATTTACAAATTTTAATGGTAAATGAGAATGTAGTTAGTACCTACATTCTGCAATATTACTTAAAAAGTAAGTACATATTTATAAATTTTAGTTATTTATTATAAACTATTTTATAATACTATTTAGCTAAACTAAACTATATATGAGTAACTATAATTTATATGCTCATATGTACTTACTTATATGTATTTATTAAATAATATTGAGTTACCAAAATAGATTATACCTATTTTGAAGCACCGCAAACAAAATAAAGAGATTATGTATGTTCTTTAGTCCTAGTACTTTATCATTCGTCTTCATCCTTAACACTGCATAGATACAAATAATGCCTATTTTCGATTTCATATTTTACCCCGTTGTTTCCTATTCCTGATTCATTCAGGTAAGAAATGGTCAGAATAAGACGGGGATATGTATTGTGGAATAACAGCATCGGTGCACCGGTGGTTAGTGTTGCCAAACGGAGGGAAATTTCACTTTTTGCAGGAAATTTCAACATAGAAGGTGACAAAGGGAAAAGTTAACTGAAAAGGGAATTTTTGTTCCAGTCCAAATTGTAAAGTATTAAAAAAAAATCTAAATATTTGAAAATAACTAAAAATATCTTCTCAGATTTTGTAAACAGGAGGGAATTTTTTTATAAAAGTGGGAATTTTTAAGGTAAGTTGACGGAAAAAGCTTACTCGACGGTTGGCAACACCAAAGCCTTTGGTTGTGGGTTTTGGCATGCTTTGGTTCTGGAATGGCCCGTATTGAATTGAATGTACCTAAATTCAAATTCCAACGATGTAAAAATACTCATGATAAACTCGAAATGGTAAAGCTATTTCAATTATGAAAACGAATTTTTAATAATAAACGTTAATACAATTAATGTTTAAACTTTTTTACCATACAACAATTTTGAAATGAAATTCGTGCAATACTACCTACATACATAAATTTTATTAATTATTCTATAATATAACGAAGTTGATAATCTATAAGGCTAATATTATACTTCCTATACATACATATTATTTTTAAGATATTTTAAAAGTGTATGCTTATAAGTATGTGTTAAGAATGTACTTATAAGTATGTGCTAATAAGAATATTCGATAAAGGTATATACTAAGAATAAACTTTTACGAATATTCCGAGTTACTACGTACACGCATGTACTCAATATATTTGGTACGAGAATATGCTTTAAAGTAAATGCAAAGAACATGAAATTTAGAATGTTTTTTAAGGTACATGCTATGCTTGTACTACGCATATACTAAAAAGAATATACTGCGACGAATGTTAGTAGTATATTCTTAGAACATGATACGAACATCATTGTTATGTGGGATGGTCGCTCCATTCTAATCTTCTGTTTCTTTCCCAGTTATTGATGCTCTCCATCTTGCATCTCCATCATATATCTGTACTTCTAGCTCTGTTCTAGTGTCTTTTCATCGATTTTTCATCTTTGATTCAAGAATTTTCATCTTTGATGTTTTCAGCTTTTTTTGCGCTCTTATTTCATTAAGCTGCCGCGTGTTTCTGCCGCGTATCTCATTTATTAGTCTGATGAGTGTTTTACAAATTCTACCTTTTTTTTCTTTTTTGACATTTTAATTTCTCCATATTGTTTAATCTCCATATTTTTTTTTGCAAATACATCGATGCTACATTACCCTTTAATTTCTTTCAACATCATACTTCTTCTGTTTTCTCCTTTCCATTGTATGGTTTTCCTAGTTTTCTAGCTTCTTTTAATTTATTAATATCGTAGGTATATGTTTTGACTTGGTGTCTTTTTGTCCATTTTATATCCTCATCTATTCGATTGTTTTCATCACTACATGTTGCTTCAGTAACAAAATTGGCAGTAAGTTCTTCTAGGTTGTCAACAATTTGCCTACCGATACCTTAGTTTGGGTTACTGTTATTCTTTTTATGATGATGTTGACTAGCTTATTGGATTTCATTAGTATCAATCACATTATTTAATAATTTATCATTTAACTCATAACATCTAGTCCTGTAAGCAAAAAATCGGCATCTGCTGGTGATAACGCACCATTATGGTTAACCCGCCATTACACGCGCTATGAGGAAATCCCTCACCATATTTGTTTATAACCAATGAAATTGTGTAAACTAATACGATAACCTTAAGCACCCAGGAATGCCTTTAGCATGGTTTATGAGAGGGTATGAAAAAGTTATAGAATATTTCACGCGGCCAGTGTGCTGTGTGATAGTTGAAAGAAGAGACATCCCTCTTCAAGTGAGGGAATTCCTCACTGGCGTGCGCGTGCAATCACAGTGAAATCACGTTTCTATTATCTCAAAGAAACTTTTAGGTTTTTAATTAATATTTAGGTAGGTTTAATTAAAATATTATTGTTTGGATTAGGTTAGGAACAGTGGCACACCGAGGGGGGGGGGTTTGGGGGTTAAAATCCCACCCAGAGCATATAGAAATATATATAAAAGAAAGTAGGAAAATGTAACTTGTCTTTCACAAATAATACAAAAATCTTTCGGTGCCCAAGCAAACCCCCCTCCCACAAACCCACTTTTAAATTTACCTATTCTAATTGGGAAATAAGCCACAATTTAACTTGAAAAATTGATTTTATTGACGTTTCGAATTCCACCTCGGACGTCGTTATCAAAATACAAAATATTAATAGTTAATTACATAAATGCCACAAAGAAATAGCTTCAGAACAGTTTTTAATTTTAATTTGTATTTTTAGTAAAATGAATTCGCGTAAAGAACGTTAATTTCTTCAGTGGCTTGCTGAAATTGAAAATTAAGAAAACTTGCTTTTGATCTATATCATTTTTACTTTTGTTTTGTTAAATTAATAAAAAAAATTGGTTTACGAGACTTTCTATAATATGTGAGTACAACCCATTTTATATTTATACATGTTGACATTCATTCTTCCTCTAAATAAGTCGAATTTATGTAGGTGAGGGCGACGCTCATACGCGTGCAACCACGTCACAATAGAAGACGCGTGTAACGGCGGGTTAACAGTATAAGTCCCTGGTAAAATGATGATAGTTTCCTGTAGCGGCTTTGGTTTCATACATGTTGACTGATCTGTAGATTCTTTAACTGATTCTGGTAAAGTATCATCTTGATCACTAGTAGAAATCCCTGGCATAATATTGTTAACTTCCTGTAGAGGTTTTGTTTCTTACATGGTGTCAAGAAATGGTAAGAGTTATAGATTATTTACATGAAGAGAAGTATCCATTCTTAAATGTGGTCTCGAGGTAAGAAAGTAGAAAACTCAAAGAGGTACCACAAAAATGTATATTATAAAAATGTCATACATGTATTTCAAGCTGATGATGGCTCGGTAAGAGCCGAAACGCGTCCTTGTATGACATTTTTATAATATACATTTTTGTGGTACCTCTTTGAGTTTTCTACTTTCTTTATAGATTATTTGCAAGTAGTAATTCTGCTTTCTCGCAGTTTTTAATTGTTCATGTATTTTTTTATTCATCTATACCCTTATTTTCTTCCTAATTCGTTGTATTCTCTTTCATTATTGTTTTAATTTCTTTTTTATTCCATCATGACTAAAATTTCGGTCTGTCATCCAACTAAATACATAGCTAAATAAACCAAATAGCCAACTAAAGAGCAATATGTTACAATAAAGCAAAAATTCCTGTAACTCTTAACCAATTTTTTTATGGTGGTTTGGAGAATCAAAAATCCAATATGTTACTCCAGTAATCTCCAAGAAAAACTACAAAAAAAATTAAAGTACCCCGCACAAACCTTATGGAAATTAGGTCCCAGTGGATTTCGTTCATACTTTGCGAAAATACTCTTTGAAGCATCCTGTTAAAAAGTTCTTATGGGCACAACTCAATCGTATAAAGGATTTTCAAGATATAGAGGCACAAACTCTGGGATTTACTGGGTATTCCAATTCCCAGAGTTACTGGTTATCTGGCAACATGTAGAAGTTTGGATCAAGGAAAAGTACTAGTAGCCTAGGATTTTTTCCTGACTATCTAATGGCGACCTTTACTTTGACTTTGACCTTCAACGGACGTCATCTTCTAGAGCTTCGAGGATTTTCGGCATTAAACTGATATAAACAGATTACTCATGGGTTTTTGGGATCGCTAAACACGAATATGCCATCAGAATTGACCTCCTAAAGACGTGGTGGCTAGGGCTACTGGAAGGGACGTCATCTTCTAGAGTTTCGATGGTTTTCGGCATTTAATTGATGCAAATGAATTACTGGAGGGTTTTTTGAGGTCGCTAAATACGAATATGCCACCAGAACCGACTCCCGGAGCACCTGGTTTCCAAGGTTAGTAAAAGGCGCTGCTGGAGTTTCAAGGGTCTTTGGGTACTACATTAATGCAAACGAATTAGTTATAGGTTTTTGGGGTTGCTGAACACGAATGCGTGATCAGCACAGACACAGGAGCAGCTGGTGCCTAAGACAGGTTATCTTCTGGAGTTAAAAACCTAAGAGTAATCCATTTGATTCCTCCATTTGATTTCTCCGAAACTCCAGAAGGTAACCTGTCTTAAGCACCAGATGCTCCTGTGTCTGTGATGATCACGTATTCGTGTTCAGTAACCCCAAAAACCCATAACTAATCCGTTTGAATTAATGTAGTACCAAAGACCCTCGAAACTCCAGGAGTCCCTTTCATTGACCTTGAAAACCAGGTGCTCCGGGAGTCGGTTCCGGTGGCATATTCGTGTTTAGCGATCCCAAAAACCAATGAATAATCTGTTTATATCAATTTAATGCCGAAAATCCTCGAAACTCTAGAAGATGACGTCCGTTGAAGGCCAAGGTCAAAGTAAAGGTCGCCATTGGATAGCCAGGAAAAATTCCTAGACTACTAGTATTTTTTCTTGATCCAAACTTCTACATGTTGCCAGATAACCAGTAACTCGGGGAATTGGAATACCCAGAAAATCTTATAATTTTCCTATTTTGTGCCTCTATATCTTGAAAATCATTCATACGATTGAGTTGTGCCCATGAGAACTTTTTACCAGGATGCTTCAAAGAGTATTTTTCCAAAGTATGAACGAAATCCACTGGGACCTAATTTCCATAAGATTTGTGCGGGGTACTTTATACTAATCTCTTTATAAACTGTGATTTCTTCAGGCAATGTTGAAGATATAACTTTCGATATTAACAAGAAACTTTTATACTATACTAACAAACAAGATGAAAGTATACACGAAGTAAGCTACAAAGGAGGACCGGTTAAAACTGTATTTTCAAATATCTCTCAACCAGAAGGACTTAAATTTTTTGAGAACCAATTATACTATACTGTTGCAACTGGTTATATAGTCAGTTGTAAGCTATATGGAGACAGGTAAGTTAATTTTTTAATATTTGGTGTATTATAGAGAGAGTTATAGGGTAGTTAATGAGGGTATTTGGCTCCGAATTCCATCCTACTACATCGATTTACTTGATATTTTTAAAGTAAGTAGGGAATAGCTTAAGAAACAAAGTCTACCCTATGTCGATGTGCGCTTTTATTTTGGGGGTGGTTCCCACCCCATCTCGGGGTGAAAAATGTTTTGGTTAAAATAGCCACGGAAAAGGCTAGAGAACCTAATTTTAATCAAAAACTGTTCTATAAATATTTTTCGAAAACTCAACACTTTTTTGAGTTATTCGTGGTTGAAAATTGGTCATTTTCAATTAAAAATGACACCTTTCGGACAGATTTTTGCGAATACCTTAAAAACTATGCATCTAACAAAAAACTATATAAAATATTTTTGTAGGTTATAAAAAACAAAGAGATTCGTTCCTTCATAAATCTTCTAGTTAAAATACAAAGAGGTATGTATGTATATGGTAGGTAAGAAGAGTTTGTTTTTTTTTGCTGCATGCTCAAATCGATGTATTCAAGTTGAAATAACAGAGAAACTGTCGATTTTAGGTGTATAATGATACTAATAACTTTTGTAGTGGTTGAAAAGACCTTTAAAATGAGCAATACTAAATGTCGATTACATTCAAACTAAGCGAGATATTCTGCAAAAAATTTGATGACTAATGTATTTTAAGAAGAAATGAGAATTATATTTCCATCCCCCCCCCATCCATCAAAATTTAAATACATGCTTTTCCTTTTACAATACTTTTTATTATAGTGTTATTTCTATGTTCAAAAAGTTGGACTGGATTAAAATAAATGGTTTTTGAAAAAAATTAGATGAAATTATAAAGCGCATTTTTAAATTTTCTTAAAAATCTTCCTTTTCCTCCATGTAACTCGAAAAAGATAAGAGATACGAAAAAAAGATACCACACAAAAATGTAGAGCTTTTTCAGATAAAAATTTTCTTTTTATTTTTCATTACTGTATCTCTTTTTCAAGTACTAACTGAACCATTTTCAAGTTACATGGAGAAAAAGGAAGATTTTTAAGAAATTTTAAAAATGCGCTCTAAAATTTGATCTTTTTTTTCCAAAAACCATTAATTTTAAACCCGTCCAACTTTTTGAACATAGAAATAAAACTATAATAAAAGGTATTGTAGAAAGAAAACGATGCATTTATATTTTGGTGGATGGGGGTTAAAATTACTTCTCATTTTTTCTTAAAATACATTAGTTAGCAATTTTGTTTGCAGCATATCTCGCTTAGCTTTAATGTAATGAACCTTTAATACATCTAATTGTAAAGGTCTCTTCAAGTACTACAAAAAGTATTAGTAGCATTATACACCTAAATTCGACCGTTTCTCTGTTATTTCAAGTTGAATACACCAATTTGAGAATGTACCAAAAAACAAACTATTTTCACCTATCATATCCCTTTTTGTATTATAACTAGAAGATTTATGAGGGCAAGTGTCTCTTTGTTTTTTTTATAACCTACAAAAGTGTTTAATATAGTTTTTTAGGTAGATACATAGTTTTTAAGGTATCCGCAAAAAACCGTTCGACAAGATATTATGTTTCAATGAAAATGGTTAATTTTCAACCACATATATCTCAAAAAAAATATTAAACAATTTTTGCTTAGAATTAGGTTCTCTAGCGAATTCCGTGGTAATTTTAACCATAAAGTTTTCCACCCCTAAGAAGGGGTGGGGTGGGAACCATCCCCAAGATAAAAGCACACATCGGCATAGGGTAGACTTTGAATTAGGAGATAAGTAGAGGCAAAATGTCATTAAAATCCATGCAGTAGGATAGAATTCGGAGGTAGTATCCTATTCTTGCTCCCATTTACTGGCGTATTATATATATATATATATATATATATATATATATATATATATATATATATATATATATATATATATATATATCCTATAAATATATATCATATATTACCCTAGAAAAAAAATCTAAAAAACTAGAAACAACGCTAAAAGGGCAATGGAATGAATTATAATTGGACCATCACTGAGTGACAAGATCAGAAACCCCGAGATAATACGTAGAACGAAGATCAGGGATATCATAGAAGAAATTAAAAAATTTACTGGTGTTGGGCCGGTCACATAGTCAGATATGATAATACCAGGTGGACAGGGAGAATCCTAGAATGGAGACAAAGAAGGACGACAAGGAGCATGGCAAGACCACAAAAGAGATGGGTAGATGACATAAGAGCAGTGGCAGGCAATCAGTGGATTAGATTGGCGCAAAATAAAAAAAGATGAATGCAATTGGGAGAGACCTTTATTCAGAAGCGGATGAAAAGTGGTTGACAAAGAAGAAGCTGTTTTATTTAATATTATTTTATGTAATATGTTTTTATGGAGAAGACTCCATAAAAGACTTATATAAACGAAGATTGGAACAAAAGCTACAAGAGTTTAGGTATGAATGATTAAAACAAATGTGTGAACTCATAGAAACATGCATGAAGACAACAGCCTTAGAAACTCTTACCGAGGAGGACCAAAAATACACCTACCAAAATACGAAATTAAGGGAAGACACACTGAAATGCATAAAAGAGAAGAAAGGACTTTATGTAAAATACCTGAACACAAAAAACTATGAGAACTGTACAGTGAAAAAAATAAAGAAGTAGAAAGAAAAGTGGCAAACGAAAAAAAATGAAAGATGGGAAAAACATGCACAGAGATAGAACAGCACATAGGAGGAACGAGAAATTCAGAGTTGCAGCGTATCTTAAAGTCGCTAAAAAATAAAAGAAAGAGAGAGACAAACAAGATCGGTCAAATCACAAAAAACGAATGGGAGGAATACGTAAAATTGCTAACCGAAAATAGCCCTCAATTCAAAGAATCATCAATAGACGGAATAGAAACCTATACACATGATGAAATCGAATTAAGCCTAGATGAGGTAAAAATAACGATCATAACTCTCAAGAACAAAAAAAGCAGAAGGCCCCGGCGGCGTAATACCAAATGAACTACGAAGAATACGTAAAATTGCTAACCGGAAATAGCCCTCAATTCAAAGAATCATCAATAGACGGAATAGAAACCTATACACATGATGAAATCGAATTAAGCCTAGATGAGGTAAAAAATAACGATCATAACTCTCAAAAACAAAAAAAGCAGAAGGCCCCGGCGGCGTAATACCAAATGAACTACGAAGAATACGTAAAATTGCTAACCGGAAATAGCCCTCAATTCAAAGAATCATCAATAGACGGAATAGAAACCTATACACATGATGAAATCGAATTAAGCCTAGATGAGGTAAAAAATAACGATCATAACTCTCAAGAACAAAAAAAGCAGAAGGCCCCGGCGGCGTAATACCAAATGAACTACGAAGAATACGTAAAATTGCTAACCGGAAATAGCCCTCAATTCAAAGAATCATCAATAGACGGAATAGAAACCTATACACATGATGAAATCGAATTAAGCCTAGATGAGGTAAAAAATAACGATCATAACTCTCAAGAACAAAAAAAGCAGAAGGCCCCGGCGGCGTAATACCAAATGAACTACGAAGAATACGTAAAATTGCTAACCGGAAATAGCCCTCAATTCAAAGAATCATCAATAGACGGAATAGAAACCTATACACATGATGAAATCGAATTAAGCCTAGATGAGGTAAAAAATAACGATCATAACTCTCAAGAACAAAAAAAGCAGAAGGCCCCGGCAGCGTAATACCAAATGAACTACGAAGAATACGTAAAATTGCTAACCGGAAATAGCCCTCAATTCAAAGAATCATCAATAGACGGAATAGAAACCTATACACATGATGAAATCGAATTAAGCCTAGATGAGGTAAAAATAACGATCATAACTCTCAAGAACAAAAAAAGCAGAAGGCCCCGGCGGCGTAATACCAAATGAACTGATAAAAACTGATCTGAAAAGCTGTCCCGCATGATACACAAAATGTTTGAGAGAGCACTAAATAGAGAATACCTACCGGCAGAATGGACCCAAGCGTATATGACATCAATATAATATAAGAAAGGAAATATAAATAGAACTGCGAAAACTAACGAGGAATCCCGAGGAATCAGCAATATATCGTCTACAGGCAGACTGTATGGAAAGACCATAAAGGAAAAATTAGAAATATATATACATGATAAAATCGGAGAAGACCAGGCAGGTTTTACAGCGGGGAAAGCATGCTTAGATCACATTTACACGGTCGAACAACTAATAGAAAAAAGAATGGCCAAAAAAATATTTGTCCATCTGGCTTTTGTAGATCTTAAAAAGGCATATGACCAAGATATGGGAAGCAATGAAAGATATCGAAGTTTCACGAATATTAATAAAAACACTAAAAGCACTCTACAAGAATGACAAAGTAGCTATCAAAACGGACAAGAGAACATGTAGTCCATTTAAGGCGACAAAGGGACTACTGCAGGGTTGTTCCACATCCCCTACCCCGTTCAAAATATTCCTGGAAACCTTCAAACCATGGAAAAGGAAGTGCGAAGGAATGGGTAACCAGTAAGGAACGGTTTGCTAGCCACCAAATAGTGATCGCACAAGATGAAGATGACCTCAATTTTATGATGAGAAAACTGGAACAGGAATATACAAAGAATCGGATGGAAATAAACCTAAAGAAAACTGAATACCTAACAATGGAGAATGCAGAAATAAAACAACTTGAAATACATAGACGAAGGTAAACAAATCAGAGGAACAGACAAGTACAAGTATTTAGGTTTTACAATATCAAACTACAAAGGAACAACGGAAGCAGATAAAATATAGACTAGGAAAAACAAGAGACTAAGAAAAACTGCATTTTAAAATTTAACCCGGTACTGTGGGATAAAAACATCAGCATAAAAACGAAAAGAAGAATAACAGTGTGTCTGCGTAACTTGGAACCATATGGGAAACTTTTTTAATATCAATTTTAAGAAAATAGTTATTCTTTTTAAAGTGCTCTGCATAGTCTAGAAGCTAAGAAGCAATCATCAGATATAAAATTTTATCAACAGTATACGAGGTATGTCAAAAAATATGAATTTCGCTCAAGAGTAAAGTGCCTTTATATTTCACAATATCGAAAATTGTCATTGAGAAAAGCATACCTAATTAAAAAATTATGCCATAATCTGCATTTACACTCTTCTAAGTAAAAAAAAAAATTTTTGAAAATTTTCCCCAAATCACGCGACACCCAACATCACTTATATTTATGATAGCTCCGTTATTATTAATTTTACGAAAAAAAGTTATTCTTTACAAAACGTTCTGCATAGGCTAATTACTAAGATAAAATTATAAGATATTAAATTTTGTCAATTTTATACGAGGTATGTCAAAAATTATGAATTTCGCTTTATTTTTCACAATACTGAAATTTGTTATTAAAAAAAGTTGTTCAGAATTAAAAACTATGTTTCAATATGCAATTGCGTCCTTCTAGTTGAAATATTGTGAACTAGAAAGATATTTTACTCTTGAGCGAAATTCATATTTTTGCCATACCTCGTATAAAATTGAAAAAAAATTGATATCTTATGATTGTATCTTAGTTTATTGACTATTCAGACATTTTTATAAAGAATAACTTTTTTTCGCAAAATTAATAATAACGGAGTTATCTTAAATAAAAGTGATGTTGGGTATCTGTAATTTGAGGAAAATTTTCAAATTTTTTTTTCAAGTAGAAGAGTGTAAATTACATTATAACATAATTTTTAATTACAAACAACTTTTCTTTATAACAATTTTAGATATTGTGAAATATAAAGGCACTTTACTCCTGAGCTAAATTCATATTTTTAGACATACCTCGTATACTGTTGATAAAATTTGATATCTGATGATTGCATTTTAGGTTTTAGACTATGCAGAGCACTTTATGAAGAATAACTTTTTTTCGTAAAATTGATATTAAAAAAGTTTTCCATATGGTTCCAAGTTACGCAGCATGACAAGAAGTATCCTCATTTATGGGTGTGAAAATTGGAGAATAAATAAGAAAACCAAAAACAAAATAAGAGCAACAGAGATGGAATTCCTAAGAACAAGCTGCAGAGTAACAAGAAGAGATAGAATAAATAACATAGAGATTAAGAAAATAATGAACTCAGATACAATAGACTACATCGAACAGAAGAGATTAACCTGGTAAGGACATGTCAGAAGAGCAGGCCAAAATCGTTAGATAAATAGAATAACAGAGCCCGATAGGAAGAAAGAAGAGATTCAGACCCCGAAGATCCTTCAGAGATGAAGTGGACGGAGCAATGGAGAGGAGAAATCTACAGGAAGGGGACTGGAAAACAGAAAGAGCTGCAGATAACGGTTGAGTGAAGGAATACAGTGAAAACTGTAAAAATCCTTAGTATATAATAATAAATGTGATATATATTTAGAATTTGAGTAGTGAGAATTTAATTTTACCTATAATAATTATAACCTATAATAATTATAGGTAAAATTAAATTCTTGTATTGTATGATTGTATACTTCTCTTTTTTTAACCAAGTTATATTTTACTAGATCCTGCAATCCCAGATATAAATTACACACGTTTGCCAGTGGTCAATTTGTTATTGAGCAGGAATCGCTTCAGCCTAAAGTAGAAAATGTTTGTACTGGACACAAATGTCCATACTTATGTGTACCAGCAGAATCAGGATATAGATGTCTCTGTCATAACGGGAAAGTTAGTAATCATTCAGAAATTTGTGGTGAAAACGATGTAAGTATAGTTTAGAAATAATTAAATATATTTGGTAGATTATATCAATATTATTAGATTAGCTAATTTATATAATATCTAAATCTCTTATGTAGGAAAATTAAGAAGCCTGTTTAGTTCAAACTAACTAAAAAGTTTTTATGTTTGGAGCTGCTGTAGATAACGTTATTATTGTCAATATGATCGCCAATGTGCAGACACTAGAGCAGCATATCAATTCCTGAAACAACTCAGACAGGAATACAAACCACGCACTGATCTTTTTAGGAATAATGAAGGACAAATTATCAGTGACGATGCAACAATACAAACAGCAAATTCGAGGATCTGCTAACAGAGCAAATACAAACAAACAAAACCCATGCAGTACCAGAGCAATAACAGGAAATTATGGATGACATTACAGTACTGAAGGATAATAAAGCCCCAGGTATTAACCACATACCAGGTGAAGTTCTCAAAATTAAAGGGCACGTACTGATAGATAGATTCTATAAACTAATAACAGAAGTGTGGAATAGAGAATCAATTCCAGGAGACTGGCAAAAAGGAATTATAGGTTTAATCCACAAGAAGGGAGAAAAAATCAGCTACAAAAACTATAGAGGCATATCCTTACTTCGTGTGAGTTATAATGTGTTTACTTGGATCATAAACAGGAGATTAAGTCACTTCAGAGAGAAAATCATAGAAGAATATCAGGCTGGACGCAGACTAGGACGATCCACTATTGACCAGCTGGTCAATGAAAAACAAATAAGTATTAGTTACAACTTGAGAGGACGACATAAATATCTACCTTATACATTTTCGACAAGCCTGTGATAACATAAACAGGGACAAAATATACTTAATTATCCAAGAATTTGGTATACTAAGGATATATCAAGGATATAAAATTAGTGCAAGCCACCATGACTAACACAGAAGCGCAATTACGAGTTCAAAGAACAATGGACAGATTCCTTCCAGATAACTGAAGGGCTAAATAGAAACAGTATACGCAGGGAGATGAGCTAATACAAGAAAGGAAACAAAGAAACTTGCAGAATTTAACAATCTTCTTCAAGAGCCATCTTCGCGACGGACCATTTCTTTATTCATCTTTCTCAGATCCTCTTTGTTTGTGACGTGTTCTGTCCATGATATTTTCAGAATTCTTCTATACATCCACAACTCGAAAGATTCCAGTTTTTTCATTGATCTCGCTTTCAAGCTCCACGCTTCCATTCTGTAAAAGAAAGTCGAGAAAACATAGCACATATCCAATCTTATTCTTAGCTCTAACTTCAGATCTCTTGTGCCGAGAACTTTTCTCATTTTTGTTAAAATTCACTCTAGCCTTTTCTATTCTAATTTAAATTTCCTGGAAGTAATCATTTGTGGAGTTGATCATTGTTCCAAGATATGCATATTGGTTTACTCGTTCGATATTGGTTCCGTTTATCAGGAGATTCTCGTTATTCCTTTGCGTTTTAGATATTTTGTCTTCTTGATGTTCATTGTTAGACCGTATTCTTGGCTATACACCGCTATATATTCTTTTTACCAGTCTCTGAAGATCTTCAATATGTTTGGCTTTATATACGAATATCTAGTGTTGTTAATTTGAACTCCATTTACCTATATTCCAGCTGTTTCACCCTCAAGAGCTTTTTTTTGGGATCTGTTCCAAGTAGTCATTAAGACGAACTGGTGACAATACGCATCCCTGTCTTATACCACGTCTAATTTCAATTTCCTCTGACAGTTGCTCGTTAACAATTTGACAATATACGATGCTAATATTGAACTAGTAGAACAGCTCACATACCTGTGCGTACAGATAACTGAGGATGGCAGCGACGTGGAGCGGATAATTATTGCTAACAGAACGTATTTCTCTGTGTCGAACTTGCGAAAAATGCGAAAGAAATCGGTTTTACCGTCAAAATAGGTAAAAATAGTATACTAAAAGGGCCAAATAAAAACAAAAACCACGAATAATGCAAAATTTGATAATAAACGATACAAATATGGACGTTGTAAAACAGTTCACATATCTGAGCTTACAAATAACTAAGGATGGTAGGAAGAAGGAGAAAATACGGACAAATATTATGCTATCTAACAGAAAATACTTCATTCTATAGCACTTGCTTGGATCTAAAAATATCCAGAGGAAATAAAGCTCAAACCATCGTACCACCAGTAGTCACAGAACGGCATAGAAACATGGACCATCACAGAAAAAATAATAAACCTTTTCAATATTTTGATATATTGTAGGATTCTTTTTTTGCTCTTTATTTCGTCCAATTTTGAACATAGGCTTCTCCCAGTTTCCTCCATTCGCTTCTGCTTAGTGCTTTCTGTTTTCGGTGCGTTCCTCCAATCTTTTTAATGTCGTCTTCCCATCTCATCTGGGGTCGTCCTCTTGCTCTCTTTCCTGTCCATGGTCTCCATTGTTGTATCGTGGTATTCCACCTATTGTCCGTTTGTCTAGCGTTATGACCTGCGAAGCTCCATTTTAGCCTAGCTATATGTTGTCCTATGTCTTTGACTTTTGTTTTATTTCTTACATAGTTGTTTTGCTTTTGTCTGTTAATTTTACTCCTAACATTGCTATCTCCATGGCTCTTTGTGTCTTCATTATTTTATCCATGTTTGCTTTGGTCAAGGTCCCTGTTTGGCATGCGTATGTGAGAATTGGGAGTATACACTGGTCAGACACTCTTGTTTTTAAGTATTGTTGTATTTTTTTATTCTTTAGGACCCATTTTAATTTCCCAAATCCTGCCCAGGCTAATCTGACCCTTCTTTTTACCTCCGCTGTTTGGTGTTCCTTATTTATTTTTATTATCTCTCCCAAATACTTATATATAATCATTAACCGCTTCTATTGTGGTGTCGTTTAGTATTACGTTTCTATTATCTTGTGTGTTTGTCATTGTTTTTGTTTCGGCAAAATTCATTTTAAGACCTATTTGTTCGGATTCATTTGCCAGCTCGGTTAGCATGGCTTGTAGTTCTTCAAAACTTGATGCTATTACTACTACATCGTCTGCATATCTTAGGTGGTTTAGTCTCTTTAATTTTAGGACATTACTTTCTTAAGGGCATAGGCTCAAAATCTCGCCTGTCAAAATGTTCGATGCGTTTTAAATGTATTCATTTTTTTCGGATCCTGAGAAAACTAATAAATAGTTTTGAAAAATTTAAACGCAGAATGAAAGATTACATTATTATTCAGAGCCGAAAGTTTCTGAAAACTTCTATAATGTTTATTTTAATAAGTTACAGGGGTGAAAATAAAAGAGAGAATTTAGTGTGATTTTTAATTCCAAATATTTCATTCAAAAGAAACTTTATATTTATTTTAAGGGACTTTCTGCCCTCGGTAATAACGAAATCTTTCATTCTGCGTTTAAATTTTTCAAAAATACTTAGTTTTCTCAGGATTCGAAAAAAATAAATAAATTTAAAACGCATTGACAATTTTGACAGGCGACATTTTGCGCCTTTTCCCTTAATTAAATGTACGTATTTTAAAATGTAACAAATGAATATACTTACACCACAATAACTTTTATTTTACCACATACGACCGGTTTCACTTTCTATACTTAACAAAGCATCATCAGGTCTCCAGTACAGCAAAATTAAATAATGCATCATTTACTGTACCGGAGACCTGATGAAGCTTTGTAAATGATAAAAGGCGAAACCGATCGTATGTAGTAAAATAAAAGTGATTGTGAGTAAGTATGTACATTATTGTACTATTGTACATAATATACATTTATTTCATTTTCCAATACTTGAAATGGACTCACAAAGGCAACATGTTCAACCATTAAATCTATGTTTTTAAGGATAATCAGTCAGGAAATAATCACAAATTTGCTGTACATACTACACCAATACAGACTGCATCCGATAAACATTCAGGAGCAGTGGCCTCAGCAATATTAATTCCACTACTATTAGTATTCCTTGGAGCAGTATTTTATTATTTGCTAAAAAGGAGAGGTGATACTGGATTAAATATAAGGTAAGTGTACGAACTTCATTTCATAGTAATGTTTCACATTATAAGAATTTAAACGTGCGAGAGTTAGAAAGCACGACTACATTCCAATGGTGGCTCATGTAATCAAATGGACTGTTTCACATTATAAGAATTTTGAACGTGCGATGGTTTTCTCGTGCGATAGTTTTGACGCACTTGTCCTTTTTACACAATAAGAATTGAGTCGCACGAAGATATTTTGCTGTGCTGTTTGGTATATTATTTTTATTTACATTATATTATTATATAGAAATATATAAAAATAGTAACTTGACGAGAAATACTTGGAATGGTGTATACCGTGCACTTAACAGTGAATTTGATAAATTACGTAATGAATTAATAATAACGATGAATTAGGTAATAAAAAAAAACACATTTGGTAAGCACAGCAAAATTAATTATATGGTACTGATAACAACAGTAATTAAAACTGCTAAGTATATTATAATAAACTTTATTTTACCTATTTGCAATTAACGTTCAGTATAAAGAGGGTGCTTATCTAAATATGCACCCATCCATATGTGTGAATATAAAAATCTATATATCGTATCTTTTTGCGTTCATAGGATGGACCCAATGAACTCGGTTCCTCTTATTTCTCCTTCTTTGACAAGAAAGTAACCACAACGCTATAATAATGCGATTTCGGTCCATATAATATAACTATACCTTTTATTCTACGAAATTATATTTAGTTTTATAGGGTAGAAATAAAGAGAAGCATAAGATTGGCCTGGGCATCATTCGGAAAACTGTCTTATATTCTAAAGAACAGAAAATACCCGCAATATCTAAAAACAAGAGTCTTCAATCAATGTATACTCCCTGTTTTAATATATGGCTCTCATACATGGACGTTTACAAAAGAGAATATGGAAAAATAGCAAAGACAGAAAGAGCCATGGAAAGGCAAATGATGAACATTAAACTATCAGACAAGAAAAGAAACGAATGGATAGGTAACAAAACAAAAGTGAAAGATATATCTACCCAAGTAGCAAAGCTTAAATGGAAGTTCGCCGGACACACCCTACGGCAGAAGGATGAAAGATGGACTAAGATGATTATACATTGGAGACCGTGGAACCACAAACGGAAAAGGGGAAGGCCACAGATGCGATGATCAGATGACCTGAAGAAACACACTGGGTCAAAATGGATGCAAAGTGCCCAAGTTAAAGAGGCAATTTAACTAAAAAATGATTTTATTAACGTTTCGACGCCCAAGTCGGATGTCAAAACGTTAATAAAATACTTTTCTTAGTTAAATTGTGGCTTATTTCCCATTTAGAATAGTTTATTACATATATTGTATGAGCTAATCCAAGATCCCACAAATAACTTAGTAGAACAAGGATTATAAAAACAAATTAAGACTTTTATTTAAAAACATGAGAAATAATATCTGACAAAATAGAAGTTGCAGATGAATTAAATACGCATTACAGTACATTAGGACAAAAGTATGGACAAAAAATACCTATTTGTAATGATACATCGTAATGATACATATCAGACATCGTATCATGTACCGACCTTAGCCACAAAGTGTAAATAAAACTAATACCTATACCAAACGACACAGCAAAATATCTTCGTGCGACTCAATTCTTATTGTGTGAAAAGGACAAGTGCGTCAAAACTACCGCACGAGAAAACCCTCGCACGTTCAAAATTCTTATAATGTGAAACAGCACATAGTAGATCCTACCCTTTGCAAGTTCCAAATATTTAACTTTGAACAATTATTTCATGTTTAAAACATTCTTCTTCTTTAAGTGTCGTCTCCCAATCGGAGGTTGGATATCATCATCACTATTTGTACTTTATCTATCGCTGATCTGAGGAGTTAATATTGTACTGCATTTGAACCAGTTCCGTAAATCCTTTAACCATGACACTCTCCTTCTTCCTATACTCATTCCTCCTCTTATCTTTCCCTACATTATCAGTCTTAGCATTTCATATTACTCTCCCCCCATTACGTGTCCCAGATATTAAAATTTTCTTATTTTATTGTGTTTATTATTTCGTATTCTTTGCTCATTTCTTTCAATATTTCCGTGTTTAAATATTTCGTACTACTGTAATACCACATTTCAAGTGACTGTATCTTATTTCTGTGTTCTTGTTTCCATGTCCAGCTTTCAAGTCAATATTGCAGTATCGACAACACGTAGCATCTTAACACATTCGCGGTCATGACTGCATATGAAGTCATTTACTCCATAAGAATACGTGTATAAAATGACAGTGTGTCCGCGAATGTGTTAAAGCTCTTACTCTTAGTTCTAATCTAAGGTCGTTGTTGCACAGAATTGTGTTCCTTTTTACAAGCGTATTTCTTCGTATTTCTATCATGGCCCTTATTTCTGTTGTTTGATCATTATTGTCTGAAATCCAGGTTCCTATATACGTCGAACCCGCTTATTAGAATACCGGTTAAAGGAATATTCCGGTTTAAGGAATAGAAATTTGAGGTTCCGAAACGTTTCTATTAGCCATCAGTGATCGGTTATTAGAATGTCCCGGTTATAGGAATACTTTTGCTTGGCACGAAGGCTATTCCGATAAGCGGGTTCGACGTATTTGTATTTATCAACTCTTTCTATCCATACATTTCTCAAATGCATGCTTGTTTGTATATTTGTTTTCTTAGTTATTAGTTATTATTATTATGAATTTGGTCTTTTTTATTTCGCTGTGTCTACGTACACGCTAACGTGTACGCAAATATAAAAGTTAGGTACTCGCTTAAACGTCATCAAATCAGTGATGTCATTATTTAGCGTGTACTATGACTGGATTTTTTGGTACACGCTAATTTGAGCCGCGTGGATGCTGTGGCTGTGGTATTAAGTATCTGTGTATCGCGAGTGTCAGAGTGTGGTTGGAATTTGTCTAATCGCTTTATGTTTACACTTTAATATTGATTTGTAAAGAGTTTCCTTATTTTTTACTTGTTTTGTGTTTTTTTTTTAAGTATGGAGTGTGGACAATTATTTAGTTCTTTTAATGAGTTTAACAACATTCTAAAACAGTATGAAAAAGATAAGAGACAAAAATTCGTGATTAAGGGTAGCAGAAGTAATAAGATAAAATAGGTATACGGGGCGATTGATTAGTGTGATAAAGCTCAGTAGATCCGCTATAGTAATAGATAGCAATAAAAGTTAGTAACAAAAATTTTAGCAAACTTTGAGATTCATATTACAAAATTACTAAAATTAGTTAGAATGTTACAGGGCGTTCGATAATATCGTGGCAGAACAAACTTATGTTTTTTAAATGGAATACCCTATATTTTATTTTATGTTCAAAATCTTCTTAACTTTCATATCACAAAAATATAAAGGTTTATTATGTTATACAGGGTATTTACAAAGTTATAATCAATTTTCTATGAAAATCGTAACAAGTTCAACTCCCTGTATAAATAAAAATAAACACAACAGCAAAAATAAACACCAATATAAACTGGTATAATTAACTTATGTATAAAAATTATTTTAGCAGTATTTTGTATATATCATGTTAACTAATATTTATTTTGCTAACCTGAATATATACTTTTATATACATACATATTGTTTTATTACAATTAAGTTTGAAACATCTGAATAGTTTTGCTTCCCTTCCCCTACCCTTAATAAAAATATTTTCTATCAAACAAACAACAAACACTTAACATATCAAAATAGCGTGTACTAAAATATAAAGTCACTGCTCACGCTAAATAATGACGTCACTGGCTTGATGAAGTTTAATAATTCGCGTGTACCTAACTTTTTTATTTGCGTACACGTTAGCGTGTACCTAGACACAGCGTTTTTATATTCATTTTTAGTCCATATTTTTCACAGAAACTGTTTGTTTTGTTTAGTAGTAATTAGAGTTGTTCAGCATAGCTTCCCATAATCACGTTATCATCTGCATATCTTATGTTATTCGAAAGATTAGGAATTTTACATTTTTATTTTTTTTTAAATACTGCATTTGGTTTATTAATTTCTCCACCAATAGTCGTGTAGGAAATATATGTAAACTAATAAAACTGATTGTTGATACATTATTAGCAAAATCTTGCTAACGAAGTTTATCAATGCCATTTTGCTTCTAGATATCTGTTACATTTAACTTTTTATTTTAGCATGCGATTTTATAACCCACTCTACGGAAAACCTGTCCGTGAAGACCAAAAACAAATCCTTAAACCAGGACAACACGAGTACACAAATCCGATAATTGTGGCCGAAGAACATGAGGACCACGCGAAAGATGCTAGCAGAATGCTAAACGATAGTTGTGTTTGTTAAGTTTGTATCTTTTTGTTACGTCATTCTTTGTTTTATGTTTTATATAATCTTATAAACGTTGTTTTAATCTTTTGAAGTGTATTAAAAGCAAAATGACTCTTACACTTCACAAATATTAAATTCGTTGATAATTCCATTGTTGAACATAGCAATCTATATTAACATCAAAATAGATACAAATTATTATTTATCTCTTATATCAAACAGTAGAATTAAAACTTAAGAGGAAACAGTAGCGATCAACAGGTAGTGAAAACTCGTTCCAAGATTGCGGCTGTAATTTTGAATATTTTTTCTAGATATTTGGCACACGTATTCGTAATATAATAAAGAAGGGCGGTACAGAGCCCAATTTGAAAAATGTATTAATATGTGGAAATTACTCTGTAATTAAATACAAAATTAAAAAACCAGCCTGTACCGCCATTAAGAAGAACAAAAAATACACTTTCTTCAAATAAACTTTTTTATCCGATGCCTAGATTTTGTGTCATTTTGGAACTACTAATGAAATAAAAAATTTTAGTAGTTCCAAAATGACACAAAATCTAAGCATCGGATAAAAAAGTTTATTTGAAGAAAGTTTATTTTTTTGTTTTTCTTAATGGCGGTACAGGCTCGTTTTTTTAATATTGTATTTAATTACAGAGTAATTTCCACATATTAATATATTTTTCAAATTGGGCTCTGTACCGCCATTCTTTATTATATTGCGAATACGTGTGCCAAATATCTCGAAAAAATATTGAAAATTACAGCCGCAATCTTGGAACGCGTTTTTGCTACCTGTTGAATGCTACTGTTTCCTCTTAATACTAATAAATAGATGTGTAGATAAAATAATACTGTAAAAATATCCTCTGTATTGTTACTAAAGTTGCCTACTAACGGGTAGATTTGACAATATGAAATTATTTATTATAGAATAGGTTAAACGCATGATATTATGTACTTTATATTTTTTATATTTATATTTTATTAAAATTTTATGAACTTTTAAATGTATTTTATTGTCCAACTAAAAGAAAATATGAACTGCTAACTGCAAAAAGGGGACTTTCAACAAATTTTCATAAATTCACTTTTTGTTATTATTGCGTTCTTTATACGTATGTAAACAGATCGTTTTCAACAAAAAGGGGACGGCTGTGTCTATTCTAAGTATATTAAAAATGGCGCCTAAAATTTCTCTAACTGCAAAAACAGGACTTCTCCAGCAGAAGTATAACGAAAAATAACCGAAGAAGTGATAGTTTTGCCTTCAACGCGAGCTTAATCTGAAAAACGCCCATTAATAGTATCCAAGTTTGAAGGCATTAGAACAATGCTAAGATTCATCGGTGATGACAATATCTCATTTTGGAGGGAAATAATAGAATGGCCCACTGTCCACCAAATTGACAATTAATGTATAATAATCATATATATATATATATATATATATATATATATTGATGTGATCTTGATTATTGATATGAGATAATATTCTTATATGTCACTTAATTTAATCAATGTATTAATACTAATCTAATTAATTAACCAGATCACATATCAATATGTTTTCAATCTCAGGGCGAATTATAAATTAATTACTTACTTTCGTGGCTTCAAATATTTCTTAATGGTTCCTAATCGGGATAGAAAAGAAAAGAGTAAAAAAAAATACACATATGGGTTACAATTATAATCAAAATATTTTTTATTTTATTTAAAAGGCAATCAATGCTTAATATTTGCTATTTCTTATTATTCTTAAACATAACATTTACAAATGGGAATCTTATTTCCTTTTGGTTTTCAATTGAAAGTTTTTATTAACATTTAACTATTAGGAGTTATTAGGAACAACTCTATTTAACTTTGATGAAGCTTTTCTGATATTATTGATTATGTTATTCAATTTTTTATGTGGAATTTAATACGAAAAACCCATACATTCATGTCCAAACAAATGAGACTGACCTTTTCCTGGTGAACTGAAAATGTCCTCACACAAGACCCGTTTCCCAAACAGCACAATTACATCCCTGGGACGTACCCGGGATGTACCACTAGGACATTCGTACCTCCTGAGGACGTACGTTTCAGGTCCTGGGAAATCCTCGGTACGTACCGAGAACGTCCGATGTTACAAAATCATCCGTGCCCAGGACGTCCGACCGAACTCTCCTGGGGACGTCCGACTAAAACCTCCTTGGGACGGTCGTCCAAAACCTCCTTGGAACCTCCGACCAAACCTTTTTAGGGCATTATGTAAAATGTTTTCAGAAATTTTAAACATGGCGTTTAATTACTATTAAACTATGTTGAAAAAGTCTAAAATTATTTTATATAAATTTACTCATAATTTTTAAAGATGAAATCTGCATTTAAAATGAAAAAACACATACCTATTACTAGGCTTACCATAATTAAGAAGAGACAAACCGGGACGCAGCAGAGGAAGAGGCCCATTTTCATTTTGCTTCTCGCTTAATTTGTATTTTTCATATTTGAAATGAAATGCAAAAAGAGATAAAGTACAATAATTAATACGAACAATACTAAAATTTTGTCCAGTTTTATTATTCGCTCACGCATGTTTAATACTTTTCACTAGAATACACGGTCTTCAGAATATTTTTGTCGTGCTTGTCATAAAATTCACTACATGACATGCTCATGTTGAATTTGCACGTAAGCAAGGCTTCCACAACGCATTCTTCCATCCTCCCCCGATCGTCAGACCACATTTTTTATCTGTGAAAAAATTATTTCCACTGGCGCTGAAGTACCGGGTAGATACATAACAAATTCCACAATTTTTTTTTTAATTTGACACCTCAATGCTGCTCGTGAAAATGAGTAAATAGCTAGACCCATTTCTCGGAGTAACTAGCTTCATTAGAATTTTGGAAGAAGCCTTTTTCTAATACTACCTCATCAAATAGCTCATCAATTATTATTTGGGTTTTTGATTGAAGTTTTTGCATTTAATGATGTGCTGCTTTTTCGATTTCATTCCAGGTAAGCTCATTTTTGAGCAGATTAACTTAAATTCTTCGGCTTCGTCGAAGCCCTTTTCCCACAATTCTAATAAGAGTTGTTCAGCCACTTAAGCTAAATTAACTTAATTAGTTTTTAACTTTGTCAACTTTATACCTACATCTGTCTCAGTTGAATTAGTCTTCTCCATAGACTAAATGGTTTTGTTGAATACATTGAAATGTCCGAGCACAAACCAAAACTAAAGTGCTCCAATTTCTGTTGTGAAGAACTGTCGCAATGCGACAGGGCAGTTTACTTGAACAAGAAAATACCATTTCAGGCCTTGCTAGAGGGCAGTTTACTTCAGCAAGAAAATAAGATTTTGCGCCATTGTATAGCTGCAGGATCCATTCCACAGTTGGTAATAAAGACAGAAATCTTGTATTTCCATGTTTAACTAATTTTTTGTACTCGATGTCAGCTGTCTCACAAAACTCTTTTAAGTTTGTAACGCGTACGGTATATTTACAAAAATATTTGTATATTTTTACGACAGCCTCTATCCAATTTAACATCATGTCTGTTTGATGTATCTGTGGAAATGTTCAAAAAATTGTATTCTTTTAGCTTGTTGTGTAGTTCATCTCTTGCCATCGCGCATCAGTGCGATCAATCCCGTGATGATCGCTTCACACTTCTTGGTACAGCTTCGATGTTAATTATTTTGAGGAGCAATCAGATGTTTTAAAACTTATATCGTGCACTGATGTATGGAATGCAAAAGTAGCTTCTTTAGCAGCAATGAAAAGTTCATTTTCTGCGGGTTAGGCACTTTTGAAAAACGATGTTATGGTACATGAGCTTGTAATGGCACTTGTGTGTCGAGCACTTTAGATGGTCATTGATCAATGGCCGGGGTTTTGGTGTGGTTCAAATTTGACCGGGACATAAATGCAAACCGACTGGGACGCCGGGACAGGGATCTCAAACCGGGACCATCCCGGTCAAACCGGGACGTATGGTAAGCCTACCTATTACCTATATATCAAACAATTTTTAATTAAACTTTAACAAACAATAAGACGTCTTTTTATGTTCCTTCTCCTCCAAATTTTGATAATTCTTTTACCTACAATCGTAGATAAAAGAATATACCTAAGTTCCTACCTTATATAAAAACACTTATGCCATGATTAAATCCGGTTTTTGCTGAAGTAATTGTATCTAGCTGTACAAATTGTTCCTCTGTTTGCATTAGAAAGTTAATCTTTTGTAGAATGAATAGAACATAGAACCTAACATTTCCTTCTATAACGGTTAATCTAATCCCTATCCTATGATTGGCCAGGCGCAGGGTTCTAGCTTGACATAATATGACACCGTTGCCGTATCCTCAATTTTTTCACAAACATAACCACGTCACATAAAGTTACATTTAAAAATAGCTGCTTCAATAATTTTGAAGCACCAAAAAAATAAAGTTTGAAAAAGTAAATAGTACATTATCAGTGTAAATACTGGATAGAAAAAACTCAAAAGAGGCATTTTAAATCAAAGTTCATTAAAATTGTTACAAAAAAAGATAAATAAAGATCAACTGTATAAATGTTTTTAAATCAAAAGATAATTTAAATTCTTTTTATTAATGATTACTATTAAGACATTAATTGAAATTTAAATTATTCAGTAGATTATATTCAAAGTTAACCAACACTGTTATAAAAAGGAAGATCAACTGATAAATGAAGATAAACTGTATACATTTTGTTTAGATTATAAATCTATCTTTATATATTAATCTTACTATTCTTGTATATTATACCATTGATTGGAATTATACAAGAATCAAACAATTAAAGTATGGCAACACTGCAAATGCCAAGTAACTGAAGGTTATTAGATACATTCCTGAACTGGTCTGGATTCGTAATTCCTAGGGACGTCCGTAATCGTACTTCCTGTGGACGTCCGATTAAGGTCCCATTACATTCTGACTTAGCGGGACCTGAAACAGACGTCCTGGGGACGTCCGTAATCGTACTTCCTGGGGACGTATTAATTTGTAATTCCTGGGAACGTCCGATTGAGGTCCCCGTACATTCGGACTTAATTGGGACCTGAAACGGACGTCCTCGGGATGTCATGTGCTATCTGGGTTTTCTGCTACCCTTGGCTGCGATCAAACCTCGTCCTGGCTTCCAGTAATGTTCTCCTTTGAAAAACTAGCTCGAATAGCTCTCGTTCCTGCTTTTGTCGTGATGCTGTGTTCTACCTTTTTCGAAACTGCTATCAGCTACCGGGACACTCTTGGCTCAAGGAGGTTCTTTTACTCTCGACCTGGCCTACTTCTCGTTCCACGATAGATACTCCACACTCACGGAACTACCGGCTTTCTCACTCTCCGTACACTACCGTCTACTACTCGACTTCACTTCTCGACAGCTCAAAACCTTCTGCTCTCACTTTTCATCCATTCCCCTACTTTCTAAATATCCCTTCCAGATTCACAAATCAATCTTCCACCACCAACTCTCATTCGTAATATTCCTCAAAACCAATTTTTAATCTTTCTAAATATGCTTAATGGATTTCAAAAGAAAATATTTAATTCCCATTCTAAAATACTTTCTAACTATTTACAAATTTTAATGACCTATTCTCTCTTTCAAATGAGTCTTATTTAGCATAGGCTAATGATCGAAACCTTCCGCGAAAAACGATAATGAACTATCATCTATTTCACTGAGTTTTATTTAGCATAGGCTAATGATCGACCTTCCGAGAAGAACGATAATGGTACGCGTCATTCACTTTGTTTATCTAAGCACATTGTTCCGAGTTTCGTACGCTTATTCTAATCACTTCTTAAAATTAAATATAACAATTTGTTGTATACAGGTTGTTCTAAATTTATATGCCCGAGGTTGAGAAAATTAAAAATATTTTATATTAAAGTGAATTTTGTTTATAATTATCAAATTTTAATTTTTATATCAAATAGAAATATAACAAATCCCCGCCTTGTATTCGATAAAATTTATCTGCATTTTTAAATAAATTTTCTCGAGGCAAAACCAACTCCCTGTATATTTCCTTACTTTAATCTACGTCTTATACCCCTTCTTCTTGTATTACTCTAATTAGTCCCACCTGTAGAGTAATTGTTTCCTTATTTTCAGTGTCCTCATCCTGTGTTAGAGTGTCGGCTATTATGTTGTCTTTCCCTTTTTCCCATATTAATCTTCTGTCTTTTTCCTCAGATTTTTCACATACTTTTATCGTGTATTCTGCATCCTCGTTTTCATATGCCTCCTCTTCAAATGCCACTGTTTCGATCATATCTTTTTCGCTTTCATTTTTTTGCTTTATTTCTTCTTCTCCTGAGCTCGTCTCTTCTTTTGAGGAATCCCAGGTTTCCTTTGTTTCTGATACTCTCAAATTTTCTTCTTCTGGGCTCAACTCTTCTTTTGAGGAGCCACAGGTTTCATTCTCTTTTGTCTTTTTCTGACTTTTTCTCCCTTTTCTTCTTTGTCCTTGCTTCGTTGCCAAATTCATTTCCACTGTTTGTTCTTTACCTGATTCGTCCGTATTTTGTTTCTCCTGTTCCTTGTCCTGTTCTTCTTCTTTTTCTTCTGTTAGATTCATCGTATTATTTTTAAAATCTATCACTACATGTTTTTCTGCCAATTCGTCAACTCCTACTATCATGTCATGTGACATGTTTGGCATTATTACACATTGTAGTGCATACATCTTCTTACCCAGTCGTACCATTACTCGTATGCCTTCATTTATAGTTGCCAATGTCCGTTTGTTTGCGCCCACTAAATTTACCCTAGGTATTTTGTAAATTAAATTTGTTAAGTTAACTTCTTCTATTAGTTTTCTGTTGACCAATGTTATTTCAGATCCAGTGTCTATCATAATTTTAATTGGTTTCTCGTTGATAAATCCATCCACAAATTTTAAATTAACTCCATTTTTCTTTTCGTTGTTTCTTGCCAATTTAATAAACTCCTTGGGGTTACAAAAGATTCCTGTTTGATTTTTGGTTTTTAGTGAGCGCCGTCGTGAAAAAACGCCGGTTGCTCATCGTTGTTTATATTTTCGTCATAATGTCTCTCTCCATCATATCCATCTGTCTGAGTATTATTTACTTCTCTTATATTTTCTCTTGGTCTGTCGGATCTGTTTCGGTTTTCTTGATATCCCTGTTCATTTTGTCTACCATTATTTCTGTTTTCTTGATTTGAGCGTGTGGTGTTTCTATTCTGGTATTCTCGATTTCTGTCCTCATTCCATTGCCTATTTCTTTGTTCATAATTTCCTCTTCCGTTGTCTCTATTTTCGTTTTCCCTTCTGGGATTAAAATCTCGTCTTGTATAGTCCCTCCTATTTTGATTTCTATCTCTGTAATCCTGTGTTTCTCGGGGCCTGTAATCTTCTCGCGACCTTCTTGATTTTGTTTCTCTTACACGTAATTCTCTTATTTGTAGGAATTGGCATAAACTATCTATGTCTTTGTAGTTTTGCAATGTGATATGGTCTTCCAGCGTTTCTTCGAAATGTCTTGCAATCAGTTCGACTAATTGTTCCGATGAGTAATTATATTGTAAATGTTTTGCGTTATAGTAAATTTGTAATGCATATGTCCTTTCTGATATACCCATCCTATCATTGTATTTCCCATTTTGCAATTCCTTGTTAATTTCCAATTGTTGGACTTTTCCCCAGAAATAATTCAAAAATTTTTGTTCAAATTGTTGCCAACTGTCAAATTCTTCTTCTTTGCAATCGAACCATAGGCTTGCTTCATTTTTGAGATGGTTTCTGATAGTTTCTTTTGCTGTTTCGAAATTTCCGATGTGCTGTATTTTCTTTTTCAGGCTATTTATGAACGGCACTGGGTGTAATCTTCTTATATCCCCGCCAAACCTTATCTTCACGTCATCTGTGCTATGTATAACCATTTCTCTTCTTTCTCCGACATTTTGTTGCGTCCGGTTTTCGGTGACTTGTTTTTCTATTTCTGTGATTCTTTTTTCCACTTCTTCTCTGTCTACTTGAATAGCATTTTCCAACTTATTTTCCAAATTTTCTATTTCCTTTTTCTGGCAATTCGTTATTTCCTTTATTTTGCTTTTGATTTCTTTAATCTCTGTCACTTGTTGTCCCATATCGTTCTTGATCATTGTCAAACATCCTTTTACTTCCTTTTCATACTTTCCTATGCGTTCCTCCATTTTCTTGTTGTTCTCTTCTATTGCTTGTTTCATTTTTTGTTGTGTTTCATCCATTTTTTGATCCAATTTTTGTTGTGTTTCATCCATTTTTTGATCCACTTTTTGTTGTGTTTCATCCATTTTTTGTTGTGTTTCATCCATTTTTTGATCCAATTTTTGTTGTGTTTCATCCATTTTCTGTTTTGTTTCCTCCTGATTTTTATCCATTGTCCTTTTTGCTTCATCCATTGCTTGTTTTGTTTCTCTTTGATTGTCATCCAGCTTTTGTGACTGGAGTTGCATCAGTTGTAATAGTTTATCTATTCCTGATAATTCTTGCTGTTCTGATGCCATGATTGTCGTGTCTAAAATATCTTCTTGGTCTGAATGTTCTTTTTGTTTTTTGTTGTCCTTGCTTTGGCTTCTTGTCACAGACATTTGTTTTCAAGAAGTATTATCCCCGCCAAATATGAAATTTTACTAGTATGTTACCAAGACGACTTTTTTTTTTACCCAAATATTATAAATTGTCAATAAATATATCAAATGTAAATATCGTAAAAATAAAATATTAAATCAGTTATGTAAAATTTGTACCTAAAGAGATCTAAAATTTTATGTTATCAAATGTAAGTATCTCACCACAGGCATATAAATTTTCAAATACCGGCTTTACTCTTTCTATCCTTCAAATTTGCCACTAGAAATACTTTACAATGCTTTCCACGTTGGACGACAGTTGATGTGATCTTGATTATTGATATGAGATAATATTCTTATATGTCACTTAATTTAATCAATGTATTAATACTAATCTAATTAATTAACCAGATCACATATCAATATGTTTTCAATCTCAGGGCGAATTATAAATTAATTACTTACTTTCGTGGCTTCAAATATTTCTTAATGGTTCCTAATCGGGATAGAAAAGAAAAGAGTAAAAAAAATACACATATGGGTTACAATTATAATCAAAATATTTTTTATTTTATTTAAAAGGCAATCAATGCTTAATATTTGCTATTTCTTATTATTCTTAAACATAACATTTACAAATGGGAATCTTATTTCCTTTTGGTTTTCAATTGAAAGTTTTTATTAACATTTAACTATTAGGAGTTATTAGGAACAACTCTATTTAACTTTGATGAAGCTTTTCTGATATTATTGATTATGTTATTCAATTTTTTATGTGGAATTTAATACGAAAAACCCATACATTCATGTCCAAACAAATGAGACTGACCTTTTCCTGGTGAACTGAAAATGTCCTCACACAAGACCCGTTTCCTGCTATCCTTGGCTGCGATCAAACCTCGTCCTGGCTTCCAGTAATGTTCTCCTTTGAAAAACTAGCTCGAATAGCTCTCGTTCCTGCTTTTGTCGTGATGCTGTGTTCTACCTTTTTCGAAACTGCTATCAGCTACCGGGACACTCTTGGCTCAAGGAGGTTCTTTTACTCTCGACCTGGCCTACTTCTCGTTCCACGATAGATACTCCACACTCACGGAACTACCGGCTTTCTCACTCTCCGTACACTACCGTCTACTACTCGACTTCACTTCTCGACAGCTCAAAACCTTCTGCTCTCACTTTTCATCCATTCCCCTACTTTCTAAATATCCCTTCCAGATTCACAAATCAATCTTCCACCACCAACTCTCATTCGTAATATTCCTCAAAACCAATTTTTAATCTTTCTAAATATGCTTAATGGATTTCAAAAGAAAATATTTAATTCCCATTCTAAAATACTTTCTAACTATTTACAAATTTTAATGACCTATTCTCTCTTTCAAATGAGTCTTATTTAGCATAGGCTAATGATCGAAACCTTCCGCGAAAAACGATAATGAACTATCATCTATTTCACTGAGTTTTATTTAGCATAGGCTAATGATCGACCTTCCGAGAAGAACGATAATGGTACGCGTCATTCACTTTGTTTATCTAAGCACATTGTTCCGAGTTTCGTACGCTTATTCTAATCACTTCTTAAAATTAAATATAACAATTTGTTGTATACAGGTTGTTCTAAATTTATATGCCCGAGGTTGAGAAAATTAAAAATATTTTATATTAAAGTGAATTTTGTTTATAATTATCAAATTTTAATTTTTATATCAAATAGAAATATAACAATATATATATATATATAAATAAATATGTATATATATATATATATATATATATATATATATATATATATATATATATATATATATATATATATATATATATATATATATATATATATATATATATAATATGTATATATATATATATATATATATATATATATATATATATATATATATATATATATATATATATATATATATATATATATATATATATAAATAGATGAAATAGAGAATGTGGAAAAATCCCCTTACGAACAATTCACACATCCACCATTTCGTAAGGGGATTTTTCCACATTCTCTATTTCATCTATTTGAATTCGTACGAGTGGTCGTTAAACCAATAACCTTGGATCTTTGGTTCACTGAGTGTGTTTCAAAGATCTACATCTTATGTTTTTATATATATATATATATATATATATTGTTATATTTCTATTTGATATAAAAATTAAAATTTGATAATTATAAACAAAATTCACTTTAATATAAAATATTTTTAATTTTCTCAACCTCGGGCATATAAATTTAGAACAACCTGTATACAACAAATTGTTATATTTAATTTTAAGAAGTGATTAGAATAAGCGTACGAAACTCGGAACAATGTGCTTAGATAAACAAAGTGAATGACGCGTACCATTATCGTTCTTATCGGAAGGTCGATCATTAGCCTATGCTAAATAAGACTCATTTGAAAGAGAGAATAGGTCATTAAAATTTGTAAATAGTTAGAAAGTATTTTAGAATGGGAATTAAATATTTTCTTTTGAAATCCATTAAGCATATTTAGAAAGATTAAAAATTGGTTTTGAGGAATATTACGAATGAGAGTTGGTGGTGGAAGATTGATTTGTGAATTTGGAAGGGATATTTAGAAAGTAGGGGAATGAATGACAAAGTGAGATCAGAATGTTTTGAGCTGTCGAGAAGTGAAGTCGAGTAGTAGACGGTAGTGTTCGAGGAGTGAGAAAGCCGGTGTAGTTCCGTGAGTGTGGAGTATCTATCGTGGAACGAGAAGTAGGCCAGGTCGAGAGTAAAAGAACCTCCTTGAGCCCAGAGTGTCCCGGTAGCTGATAGTAGTTTCGAAAAAGGTAGAACACAGCATCACGACAAAAGCAGGAACGAGAGCTATTCGAGCTAGTTTTTCAAAGGAGAACATCACTGGAAGCCAGGACGAGGTTTGATCGCAGCCAAGGATAGCAGGAAAGGGTCTTGTGTGAGGACATTTTCAGTTCACCAGGAAAAGGTCAGTCTCATTTGTTTGGACATGAATGTATGGGTTTTTCGTATTAAATTCCATATAAAAAATTGAATAACATAATCAATAATATCAGAAAAGCTTCATCAAACTTAAATAGAGTTGTTCCTAATAACTCCTAATAGTTAAATGTTAATAAAAACTTTCAATTGAAAACCAAAAGGAAATAAGATTCCCATTTGTAAATGTTATGTTTAAGAATAATAAGAAATAGCAAATATTAAGCATTGATTGCCTTTTAAATAAAATAAAAAATATTTTGATTATAATTGTAACCCATATGTGTATTTTTTTTACTCTTTTCTTTTCTATCCCGATTAGGAACCATTAAGAAATATTTAGAAGCCACGGAAGTAAGTAATTAATTTATAATTCGCCCTGAGATTGAAAACATATTGATATGTGATCTGGTTAATTAATTAGATTAGTATTAATACATTGATTAAATTAAGTAACATATAAGAATATTATCTCATATCAATAATCAAGATCACATCAACTGTCGTCCAACGTGGAAAGCATTGAAAAGTATTTCTAGTGGCAAATTTGAAGGATAGAAAGAGTAAAGCCGGTATTTGAAAATTTATATGCCTGTGGTAAAAAGTGAGATACTTACATTTGATAACATAAAATTTTAGATCTCTTTAGGTACAAATTTTACATAACTGATTTAATATTTTATTTTTACGATATTTACATTTGATATATTTATTGACAATTTATAATATTTGGGTAAAAAAAAAGTCGTATTGGTAACATACTAGTAAAATTTCATATTTGGCGGGGATAATACTTCTTGAAAACAAATGTCTGTGACAAGAAGCCAAAGCAAAGACAACAAAAAACAAAAAGAACATTCAGATCAAGAGGAAAATTCAGACCAAGAAGATATCTTAAACACAACAATCATGGAAACAGGAAAAAAAGAATTGTCAGAATTAGAAAAGATATTACAACTTATGCAACTCCAGTCACAAAAAATGGATGAAGCAAAACGAACAATGGATAAAAATCAGGAAGAAACATCAAAGAAAATGGATGAAACACAACAAAAATTGGATCAAAAAATGGATGAAACATCAAAGAAAATGGATAAAGTGGATAAAAAAATGGATGAAACACAACAAAAAATGGATGAAACACAATAAAAAATGGATGAAACACAACAAAAATTGGATCAAAAAATGGATGAGACACAACAAAAAATGAAACAAGCAATAGAAGAGAACAACAAGAAAATGGAGGAACGCATAGAAAAGTATGAAGTGAAAATTAAAGATCACATGCAACAACAAGAGACAGAGATTAAAGAAATCAAAAGCAAAATAAATGAGATAACGAATTGCCAGAAAAAAGAAATGGAAAGTTTGGAAAACAAGTTGCAAAACGCTATTCAAGCAGACATAGAAGAAGTGGAAAGAAAGATTGCAGAAATCAATACTCAACAAAATGTCGGAGAAAGAAGAGAAATGGTTATACATAGCACAGATGACGTGAAGATAAGGTTTGGCGGGGATGTAAGAAGATTACACCCAGTGCCGTTCATAAATAGCCTGAAAAAGAAAATACAGCACATCGGAAATTTCGAAACAGCAAAAGAAACTATCAGAAACCATCTCAAAAATGAAGCAAGCCTATGGTTCGATTGCAAAGAAGAAGAATTTGACAGTTGGCAACAATTTGAACAAAAATTTTTGAATTATTTCTGGGGAAAAGTCCAACAATTGGAAATTAACAAGGAATTGCAAAATGGGAAATACAATGATAGGATGGGTATATCAGAAAGGACATATGCATTACAAATTTACTATAACGCAAAACATTTACAATATAATTACTCATCGGAACAATTAGTCGAACTGATTGCAAGACATTTCGAAGAAACGCTGGAAGACCATATCACATTGCAAAACTACAAAGACATAGATAGTTTATGCCAATTCCTACAAATAAGAGAATTACGTGTAAGAGAAACAAAATCAAGAAGGTCGCGAGAAGATTACAGGCCCCGAGAAACACAGGATTACAGAGATAGAAATCAAAATAGGAGGGACTATACAAGACGAGATTTTAATCCCAGAAGGGAAAACGAAAATAGAGACAACGGAAGAGGAAATTATGAACAAAGATATAGGCAATGGAATGAGGACAGAAATCGAGAATACCAGAATAGAAACACCACACGCTCAAATCAAGAAAACAGAAATAATGGTAGACAAAATGAACAGGGATATCAAGAAAACCGAAACAGATCCGACAGACCAAGAGAAAATAGAAGAGAAGTAAATAATACCCAGACAGATGGATATGACGGAGAGAGACATTATGACGAAAATATAAACAACGATGAGCAACCGGCGTTTTTTCACGACGGCGCTCACTAAAAACCAAAAAGCAAACAGGAATCTTTTGTAACCCCAAGGAGTTTATTAAATTGGCAGGAAACAACGAAAAGAAAAATGGAGTTAATTTAAAATTTGTGGATGGATTTATCAACGAGAAACCAATTAAAATTATGATAGACACTGGATCTGAAATAACATTGGTCAACAGAAAACTAATAGAAGAAGTTAACTTAACAAATTTAATTTACAAAATACCTAGGGTAAATTTAGTGGGCGCAAACAAACGGACATTGGCAACTATAAATGAAGGCATACGAGTAATGGTACGACTGGGTAAGAAGATGTATGCACTACAATGTGTAATAATGCCAAACATGTCACATGACATGATAGTAGGAGTTGACGAATTGGCAGAAAAACATGTAGTGATAGATTTTAAAAATAATACGATGAATCTAACAGAAGAAAAAGAAGAAGAACAGGACAAGGAACAGGAGAAACAAAATACGGACGAATCAGGTAAAGAACAAACAGTGGAAATGAATTTGGCAACGAAGCAAGGACAAAGAAGAAAAGGGAGAAAAAGTCAGAAAAAGACAAAAGAAAATGAAACCTGTGGCTCCTCAAAAGAAGAGTTGAGCCCAGAAGAAGAAAATTTGAGAGTATCAGAAACAAAGGAAACCTGGGATTCCTCAAAAGAAGAGACGAGCTCAGGAGAAGAAGAAATAAAGCAAAAAAATGAAAGCGAAAAAGATATGATCGAAACAGTGGCATTTGAAGAGGAGGCATATGAAAACGAGGATGCAGAATACACGATAAAAGTATGTGAAAAATCTGAGGAAAAAGACAGAAGATTAATATGGGAAAAAGGGAAAGACAACAGAATAGCCGACACTCTAACACAGGATGAGGACACTGAAAATAAGGAAACAATTACTCTACAGGTGGGACTAATTAGAGTAATACAAGAAGAAGGGGTATAAGACGTAGATTAAAGTAAGGAAATATACAGGGAGTTGGTTTTGCCTCGAGAAAATTTATTTAAAAATGCAGATAAATTTTATCGAATACAAGGCGGGGATTTGTTATATTTCTATTTGATATAAAAATTAAAATTTGATAATTATAAACAAAATTCACTTTAATATAAAATATTTTTAATTTTCTCAACCTCGGGCATATAAATTTAGAACAACCTGTATACAACAAATTGTTATATTTAATTTTAAGAAGTGATTAGAATAAGCGTACGAAACTCGGAACAATGTGCTTAGATAAACAAAGTGAATGACGCGTACCATTATCATTCTTCTCGGAAGGTCGATCATTAGCCTATGCTAAATAAGACTCATTTGAAAGAGAGAATAGGTCATTAAAATTTGTAAATAGTTAGAAAGTATTTTAGAATGGGAATTAAATATTTTCTTTTGAAATCCATTAAGCATATTTAGAAAGATTAAAAATTGGTTTTGAGGAATATTACGAATGAGAGTTGGTGGTGGAAGATTGATTTGTGAATTTGGAAGGGATATTTAGAAAGTAGGGGAATGAATGACAAAGTGAGATCAGAATGTTTTGAGCTGTCGAGAAGTGAAGTCGAGTAGTAGACGGTAGTGTTCGAGGAGTGATAAAGCCGGTGTAGTTCCGTGAGTGTGGAGTATCTATCGTGGAACGAGAAGTAGGCCAGGTCGAGAGTAAAAGAACCTCCTTGAGCCCAGAGTGTCCCGGTAGCTGATAGCAGTTTCGAAAAAGGTAGAACACAGCATCACGACAAAAGCAGGAACGAGAGCTATTCGAGCTAGTTTTTCAAAGGAGAACATCACTGGAAGCCAGGACGAGGTTTGATCGCAGCCAAGGATAGCAGGAAAGGGTCTTGTGTGAGGACATTTTCAGTTCACCAGGAAAAGGTCAGTCTCATTTGTTTGGACATGAATGTATGGGTTTTTCGTATTAAATTCCATATAAAAAATTGAATAACATAATCAATAATATCAGAAAAGCTTCATCAAACTTAAATAGAGTTGTTCCTAATAACTCCTAATAGTTAAATGTTAATAAAAACTTTCAATTGAAAACCAAAAGGAAATAAGATTCCCATTTGTAAATGTTATGTTTAAGAATAATAAGAAATAGCAAATATTAAGCATTGATTGCCTTTTAAATAAAATAAAAAATATTTTGATTATAATTGTAACCCATATGTGTATTTTTTTTACTCTTTTCTTTTCTATCCCGATTAGGAACCATTAAGAAATATTTAGAAGCCACGGAAGTAAGTAATTAATTTATAATTCGCCCTGAGATTGAAAACATATTGATATGTGATCTGGTTAATTAATTAGATTAGTATTAATACATTGATTAAATTAAGTAACATATAAGAATATTATCTCATATCAATAATCAAGATCACATCAACTGTCGTCCAACGTGGAAAGCATTGAAAAGTATTTCTAGTGGCAAATTTGAAGGATAGAAAGAGTAAAGCCGGTATTTGAAAATTTATATGCCTGTGGTAAAAAGTGAGATACTTACATTTGATAACATAAAATTTTAGATCTCTTTAGGTACAAATTTTACATAACTGATTTAATATTTTATTTTTACGATATTTACATTTGATATATTTATTGACAATTTATAATATTTGGGTAAAAAAAAAGTCGTATTGGTAACATACTAGTAAAATTTCATATTTGGCGGGGATAATACTTCTTGAAAACAAATGTCTGTGACAAGAAGCCAAAGCAAAGACAACAAAAAACAAAAAGAACATTCAGATCAAGAGGAAAATTCAGACCAAGAAGATATCTTAAACACAACAATCATGGAAACAGGAAAAAAAGAATTGTCAGAATTAGAAAAGATATTACAACTTATGCAACTCCAGTCACAAAAAATGGATGAAGCAAAACGAACAATGGATAAAAATCAGGAAGAAACATCAAAGAAAATGGATGAAACACAACAAAAATTGGATCAAAAAATGGATGAAACATCAAAGAAAATGGATAAAGTGGATAAAAAAATGGATGAAACACAACAAAAAATGGATGAAACACAACAAAAAATGGATGAAACACAACAAAAATTGGATCAAAAAATGGATGAGACACAACAAAAAATGAAACAAGCAATAGAAGAGAACAACAAGAAAATGGAGGAACGCATAGAAAAGTATGAAGTGAAAATTAAAGATCACATGCAACAACAAGAGACAGAGATTAAAGAAATCAAAAGCAAAATAAATGAGATAACGAATTGCCAGAAAAAAGAAATGGAAAGTTTGGAAAACAAGTTGCAAAACGCTATTCAAGCAGACATAGAAGAAGTGGAAAGAAAGATTGCAGAAATCAATACTCAACAAAATGTCGGAGAAAGAAGAGAAATGGTTATACATAGCACAGATGACGTGAAGATAAGGTTTGGCGGGGATGTAAGAAGATTACACCCAGTGCCGTTCATAAATAGCCTGAAAAAGAAAATACAGCACATCGGAAATTTCGAAACAGCAAAAGAAACTATCAGAAACCATCTCAAAAATGAAGCAAGCCTATGGTTCGATTGCAAAGAAGAAGAATTTGACAGTTGGCAACAATTTGAACAAAAATTTTTGAATTATTTCTGGGGAAAAGTCCAACAATTGGAAATTAACAAGGAATTGCAAAATGGGAAATACAATGATAGGATGGGTATATCAGAAAGGACATATGCATTACAAATTTACTATAACGCAAAACATTTACAATATAATTACTCATCGGAACAATTAGTCGAACTGATTGCAAGACATTTCGAAGAAACGCTGGAAGACCATATCACATTGCAAAACTACAAAGACATAGATAGTTTATGCCAATTCCTACAAATAAGAGAATTACGTGTAAGAGAAACAAAATCAAGAAGGTCGCGAGAAGATTACAGGCCCCGAGAAACACAGGATTACAGAGATAGAAATCAAAATAGGAGGGACTATACAAGACGAGATTTTAATCCCAGAAGGGAAAACGAAAATAGAGACAACGGAAGAGGAAATTATGAACAAAGATATAGGCAATGGAATGAGGACAGAAATCGAGAATACCAGAATAGAAACACCACACGCTCAAATCAAGAAAACAGAAATAATGGTAGACAAAATGAACAGGGATATCAAGAAAACCGAAACAGATCCGACAGACCAAGAGAAAATAGAAGAGAAGTAAATAATACCCAGACAGATGGATATGACGGAGAGAGACATTATGACGAAAATATAAACAACGATGAGCAACCGGCGTTTTTTCACGACGGCGCTCACTAAAAACCAAAAAGCAAACAGGAATCTTTTGTAACCCCAAGGAGTTTATTAAATTGGCAGGAAACAACGAAAAGAAAAATGGAGTTAATTTAAAATTTGTGGATGGATTTATCAACGAGAAACCAATTAAAATTATGATAGACACTGGATCTGAAATAACATTGGTCAACAGAAAACTAATAGAAGAAGTTAACTTAACAAATTTAATTTACAAAATACCTAGGGTAAATTTAGTGGGCGCAAACAAACGGACATTGGCAACTATAAATGAAGGCATACGAGTAATGGTACGACTGGGTAAGAAGATGTATGCACTACAATGTGTAATAATGCCAAACATGTCACATGACATGATAGTAGGAGTTGACGAATTGGCAGAAAAACATGTAGTGATAGATTTTAAAAATAATACGATGAATCTAACAGAAGAAAAAGAAGAAGAACAGGACAAGGAACAGGAGAAACAAAATACGGACGAATCAGGTAAAGAACAAACAGTGGAAATGAATTTGGCAACGAAGCAAGGACAAAGAAGAAAAGGGAGAAAAAGTCAGAAAAAGACAAAAGAAAATGAAACCTGTGGCTCCTCAAAAGAAGAGTTGAGCCCAGAAGAAGAAAATTTGAGAGTATCAGAAACAAAGGAAACCTGGGATTCCTCAAAAGAAGAGACGAGCTCAGGAGAAGAAGAAATAAAGCAAAAAAATGAAAGCGAAAAAGATATGATCGAAACAGTGGCATTTGAAGAGGAGGCATATGAAAACGAGGATGCAGAATACACGATAAAAGTATGTGAAAAATCTGAGGAAAAAGACAGAAGATTAATATGGGAAAAAGGGAAAGACAACAGAATAGCCGACACTCTAACACAGGATGAGGACACTGAAAATAAGGAAACAATTACTCTACAGGTGGGACTAATTAGAGTAATACAAGAAGAAGGGGTATAAGACGTAGATTAAAGTAAGGAAATATACAGGGAGTTGGTTTTGCCTCGAGAAAATTTATTTAAAAATGCAGATAAATTTTATCGAATACAAGGCGGGGATTTGTTATATTTCTATTTGATATAAAAATTAAAATTTGATAATTATAAACAAAATTCACTTTAATATAAAATATTTTTAATTTTCTCAACCTCGGGCATATAAATTTAGAACAACCTGTATACAACAAATTGTTATATTTAATTTTAAGAAGTGATTAGAATAAGCGTACGAAACTCGGAACAATGTGCTTAGATAAACAAAGTGAATGACGCGTACCATTATCATTCTTCTCGGAAGGTCGATCATTAGCCTATGCTAAATAAGACTCATTTGAAAGAGAGAATAGGTCATTAAAATTTGTAAATAGTTAGAAAGTATTTTAGAATGGGAATTAAATATTTTCTTTTGAAATCCATTAAGCATATTTAGAAAGATTAAAAATTGGTTTTGAGGAATATTACGAATGAGAGTTGGTGGTGGAAGATTGATTTGTGAATTTGGAAGGGATATTTAGAAAGTAGGGGAATGAATGACAAAGTGAGATCAGAATGTTTTGAGCTGTCGAGAAGTGAAGTCGAGTAGTAGACGGTAGTGTTCGAGGAGTGATAAAGCCGGTGTAGTTCCGTGAGTGTGGAGTATCTATCGTGGAACGAGAAGTAGGCCAGGTCGAGAGTAAAAGAACCTCCTTGAGCCCAGAGTGTCCCGGTAGCTGATAGCAGTTTCGAAAAAGGTAGAACACAGCATCACGACAAAAGCAGGAACGAGAGCTATTCGAGCTAGTTTTTCAAAGGAGAACATCACTGGAAGCCAGGACGAGGTTTGATCGCAGCCAAGGATAGCAGGAAAGGGTCTTGTGTGAGGACATTTTCAGTTCACCAGGAAAAGGTCAGTCTCATTTGTTTGGACATGAATGTATGGGTTTTTCGTATTAAATTCCATATAAAAAATTGAATAACATAATCAATAATATCAGAAAAGCTTCATCAAACTTAAATAGAGTTGTTCCTAATAACTCCTAATAGTTAAATGTTAATAAAAACTTTCAATTGAAAACCAAAAGGAAATAAGATTCCCATTTGTAAATGTTATGTTTAAGAATAATAAGAAATAGCAAATATTAAGCATTGATTGCCTTTTAAATAAAATAAAAAATATTTTGATTATAATTGTAACCCATATGTGTATTTTTTTTACTCTTTTCTTTTCTATCCCGATTAGGAACCATTAAGAAATATTTAGAAGCCACGGAAGTAAGTAATTAATTTATAATTCGCCCTGAGATTGAAAACATATTGATATGTGATCTGGTTAATTAATTAGATTAGTATAAATACATTGATTAAATTGAGTAACATATAAGAATATTATCTCATATCAATAATCAAGATCACATCAATATATATATATATGGGGTGTCATATCGGCTGACGCCGCATCCCCACACCTAACCGCCATCTATTTCTATCCTGGGCATCTTCCTCTTCCAAATCTCGGTGTTCCATGGCCTTCCTTATCATGTCATTCCAGGATAGTCTTGGTCTTCCCCTTTTCTTCCTACCTGGGGTTTCCATTTCAGGAGTTTCTTTGGCCATCGTTGGTCGTCCATTCTAAGTAAGTGACCGAACCATTTTAGGCTTCTTCTCTCGAGCCTGTCTACCGCTGTATCGTGTGCCTGCATCCTTCTTCTTATTTCTTCGTTACGTATTCTGTCCAATCGGGAGATTCCAGCACTTCTACGTATGTAGTCCATTTCCACAGCATTGATCCTTCTTCTGGACTCTGCTGTTAATGTCCAGACTTCGCTTCCATACATGAGTACCGATTCCACAAATGTCTTCCCTATTCTTAATTTTGTAGTTCTGGATATATTTTTATCCCACCACACGGAATTCAAGCAACCTACTACCTTCCTACTTTGTTCAACTCGCCTTTGAATTTCTTTGTTGCCTAGGCCTTCTCTGTTTATTACAGCTCCCAGATATTTGAATTCTTCAACCTGTTTAATTGATGTGTTCTCTGTTATTAGGATTTCAAAGTGGGCGTCAGAATTCACGACTAGATATTCTGTTTTTTCTATATTTATATTTAATCCCCATTTTTTGTAGGTTGAATACAGGCGGGTTAACATGAATTCCATGTCATACGAATCTTGTGCCAGTACTGCTTGATCGTCAGCAAAGTGGATGTTAAACAGGCAGTCATCTCCGATCATGATTCCCATTAGTCCACAACTTCTTTTCCATTCTTTTAAAGCGACTTCCAAGTATATGTTAAATAGCAACGGTGATAAGCTACACCCTTGCTTCATTCCTTTTTCTATTTTTATTCCTTCAGATAGTTGTGTGCCAATCTTGACATATCCCACATTATCCCGCGATAATTGACAATTAATACTATCGACTATTTCCTACTCATACTTGTATTACATGTTTATATATTATGGCAAATTAAGGTGTTTTCTTTCAAGTAGTGTTTATCTTATTGGATTATTAGAATAGGATAGAAATATGCTTTATTGTCACTGAAAATTATACAATTTTATGGACAACGCTTAACATAGAGTCACAAAAAATATATATAACAATAACAAATATAATTTTCTGAAACTAGATAAATCGTCAATAAAAAAAAATATAAACAAGTTAAAAAAGAGAAGCAAAAAATAAAACCAATATATTGCAAAATTACTCTAAATTGCAAAATTGAACATACAACATATAATAAAACACAAACAAAGAAACTAATAAGTTAAAGCTGCTGTATGTGGCACCCAAATTCCTGATAATTTTTATTTGAATTCCAGTTAACTGCAAAAAGGAGACTTCTACACAACATTAAAATGTGAATATTATACAATAATTATAATTAATAGCTATTTGTATAGCAAGGGGGCAAAGTGCTACTTTTCCTCCCGAGAATGAAAGCGGAGGGCAGTAATCATTCAAGGGAGGAAAAATCACTTTGCTCCCATGTTATACATATGATTTTTCCACCTCCCTCAAATAACATGTCATTTTTTCATTTTTAAATAATTTATTTATGTTACGAATTAAGAGGCAACAGTAGCGATCAACAGGTAGCAACAAACGCGGTCCAAGATTGCGGTCGTAATTTTGAATATTTTGTCGAGATATTTGGCATACATATCCCTAATATAAAAAAGAATGGCGGTACAAAGCCCAATCTTAGAAATATGTTAGTATGTGGAAATTACTCTATAACTAAATAAAATATTGCAAAAAGGAGGCTGTATCGCCATTAAGAAGAATAAATAAATACACGTTCTTGAAGTAAACTTTTTTATCCCATGCGTAGATTTTGTGTCATTTTGAACCTACTAAAATTGTTTATTTCTTACAAGACATCGAACATATTATAACTAATAACTAATTAGGCAACATAGAGAAATTGTCACTGTCATTTTGACAAACCTGCGTCAGATTTTCTCTTATTTTCTGTTATTTTTATGGATATCTGTTCAGTGTGGTACTGTATCATTTTAAGAATTCGTTATTGTTGCTTCATAGGAAAGTGGTGTTTATTTATAGTTAATTTATTATATTTTTGGGTAATAGAACTAAGTTGTTGGCCTATTTAAAAAAATAGATTATTGTTAATTGTGAGTTTTAGTTATATGTAGGTAAGTATATTTTACGTAAAAATATTTCGAATTCTAATGCGAGTATACATATAAAGTTTTAGGAGAATTTTTTATTCTAAAAATATTATCAATAGTTTAAAAAATGGAAAGAGTTCATTTAAAGTTCTATTTTAGAAAAAGGGGTTGAAACTAGTTAGAGTGCATTTAGCGCTCTATGAAGTAAATAAAATAAGACGGCTCTTGTTTCGCTTCACAACGAAATGACTATTTATTATTGTTTTATTATTATTTCGTGCAAATAATACCCATTTTGGTTTATTTTTATAAATATTTATTTACTAATAATAAAATTGTTTTCTATTAATTCCATTTAGCGCGCCTATGAGTCAATTGATGAGACAATTTTCAAAATATTGATTTTAGATAATGTCAAAGATTACCACTGTTGCCAAAGTTTCGCAGACCTTACGAAAAAAGGTATGATGCTATCTCCCGGAGTTATATTAGACAATGACGCGCTACTGTATACTCTTAAATGTATTAAAAAATTAACACTAACAAGTAGGTACATTATAACTGTCAACTGTCAAATAAATGTCGAATTATTAATGTAAACATTGTTAAATCATTGTTACAAGTAGTAGATTAAGTTAGAGGAAAGTTGATAATACTGGGGGATTTTAACGCTCGAATAGGCAACCAAGTAATACTTGGAATTAAACAAAAACATAATGAGAATGTCAAAAACGAAAATGGAGAACTGATGATAAACTTCTGCACGAATAACGAACTTCGAATAAACAACACCTTTTTTGACCACAAAGACCAACACAAATATACATTCAATAATGCCCGTGGACAAAGATCTATGATAGATTATGTTGTAACTAACAGAGATATACATCCATCAAAAATAATTGACGTAAGATGCCTCAACTCAGCAGATGTAGGTAGTGACCACAGCCTAGTATTATGTAAAATTAGAATCACCATGAAATTCTTCAAACCTAATAGAGTGGCACCAACACAAACAAAAATTAAAGTCGAAGGACTGAGTACGGAATCTACGGAGTAATTATATAGAAAAAGAATATCAGAGAAGATTGCTGATAATGAAATACTAGAAAACGATAACATCGAGGAAAGCTGGGAAAAACTCAAAAGTAACATAATTAACGCAGCAACTCACTTGGAGAGAGGAAAGTAACGAATATCAATATATAAAAAAACCCCATGGTTTCGAGAGGAAGTGAAGATAAAATGTGAAGAAAAGAAGAAAGCCTTTTTACAATACAGAACACAACAAACACAACAGGCATACAACCACTATAAAAGAATTAGAAACGAAACAAACACTCTAGTCAGACAAATAAAAAGAGAACACTGGGAGAGTTTCTCAAAACAGATGGAACACGACTTCTACGGAACACAAAAGGAAATATATAGAATGATCAGAGGACAAAGAAAAGAGATGAACGAACTAATAAAAACGAAACACATTCAGAATGAAACTTGGGCAAGACTATTTTCGATCTCTGTTTGCTAAAGATAACGATAACGAACCACCAACACCTGAAGCATTGATTATAGTATTGGAGGGTATAATCAATGCCTAAGGTGACAACAAACGAAGAAACAAATATTGAAGAAGCAGAGGTAACGGAAGCATTAAGGAAATTAAAAAATAGAAAATCACCAGGAGAGGACAGAATATCGAATGAACTCCTAAAGTATGGAGGACAAGACCTGACCAAACAATTATTAAAATAATCCAAAAAATAATAGAACAAAACAGAATACCACAAGAATGGAGATCAAGCATCCTAATACCTCTTTTCAAAAAGGGAGAAAAATCGGACCCGGAGAATTACAGAGGAATTAATTTATTAAACACAACACTAAAATTAACGACCAAAGTGATAACAAACAAACTGAATAAAATTATGACATTAGCAGAAGAACAACAAGGTTTTAGGTCGGGAAGATCATGCACCGACGCTATATTTATAATGAGGCAGATTCAAGAAAAATCGTTAGAATACAACAAGGCATTAAGACATTACTTAAGAAGGCATTCGACAGGGTCAAATTAAAGGACGTTATCCATTTATTGTACGCAAGAGAGGTACCTCTAGGAATAATTAAAACGATCGAAAATATCTACCAGAACAACACAATAAAAGTAAAAGTAGATGATGAACTAACTGACCCAATTGAAGCTGGCAGTGGGATAAGACAGGGAGATTCCCTGAGTCTTCTGTTGTTCAACCTGATCATGGACGAAATAATAAAAAAAGTAAGAACAAAAAAAGGGTACCAAATGCGAGAAAAACAACATAAAATTATCTGCTATGCAGACGACGCAATACTAAGCTCTCAAAGTGAAGATGATTTACAACGTATGCTGCACCAATTTAATATAACCGCTAGAAAATTTAACATGTTAATTTCCCCAAAAAAGACTAAATGCATGGTTATAACAGCAGATCTAATAAGGTGTAAATTAGAGCTGGAGGGTCAAATAATAGAACAGGTCATGGAGTTTAAATATCTAGGCATCACACTATGCAGCTACGGAAAGCTCGAAACGGAAGTGGAAGATCAGGTGAATAAAGCAAACAGAGCCGCAGGTTGCCGGAATGAAACAATATGGAGAAATAAAAACATCGGAAAAGAAGTAAAAGCCAGAATTTACAAAACAGTCATCAGACCAATAATGACATACGCGGCAGAAACACGACCTGACACAAAAGGAGAAAAATAATGCTAGAAACAGCAGAGATGAAAACATTGCGAAAAATCGATGGTAAGACGATGTGGGATAGAGCTAGAGGTGCAGATATAGGAAGGAGATGCAAGGTGGACAACATTAATAACTGGGTGAAAAGCAGAAGAGTAGAATGGAACGACCACATAATCCGAATAACAACAATAGAGTAGTAAAGACGGTGAGAGACGGTTCCCCAATAGGAAGACGATCAGTGGGAAGACCACGAAAAAGATGGAATGACAACTTACTGGAGGCACATGGAAAAACAGACAGAGTAATGTCTATAAAAAGAAGAAGAAGAAGAAGAATTGTTAAATAAAAATAACAATTTACTGCTTTTTCTCATTCTGAAAAATACGGGGTGTTCTATAAGTAAACGGTAAAATGTATTTATACTTATTAATAGAAAATAGAATATAATATAAGACGTCAATAAGTTATTTCATCGATGACATACCGTGACGTCACTTTTATTTTTATTCCCTAGGGAGTAAAAGTACTTTGCCTCCCTAAGGAGGAAAAGTACGACTTTGCTACCTTCAGTAAGGCCAGGAAATGTATAGTTTTAGTAGAGGTAGGTGGAAAAATTATTTGCCACTTATTTACAGTATGGTATATAAAGCTATATTGAACATCTATACCAAATTTTCCGATTTTAAGTGATTTGGTACATAAATATTTCGTTTTTACCTTATCCTGTAAAATTTACTTTTATGCAGATGTCCCCTTTTTGCAGTTAGCAGTTCATATGTTATCAAAGTGTAATTAAATGTGGTTCCAAATGCTAAAAAAGTGGTCAGGAAGTAAAAAAAACCCTTATTTTTTACATGTTTACAGTTGTTTTCTCATTCTATGGTATTAGTCGAAGAGCTGGGAGCGGATTTTGTGCGTGATAAGTAATATGGGAAAACTATACGGGGATATGTTGAATTAGTTGTGTACATGAATTTCCCCAACGGCCGGAAACCAGAGTGGGGGACGAGGGTAATTATAAGGGGTCAAAGTCGCGGTTTTTATTATTTTTTTTTGTGACGCTCATGATCGAGATAGTGCACCAAAATTTGGGAATAAGTAGGTCATGACGTAACTAAGTAAAATCTCTAGGGTCGGAACGCTGCGCGGCCGACAAAAGGGTGGAGGCATGGGTGAATATAAAAAATATAATGGGTTTTTTGCGACGTTCGTGATTGAGATAGTGCACCAAAAATTTGTAAATAAGTAGACCATGACATATCTAAGTAAAATATCAAGAGCCGGAAACCAGAGTGAGGGACGAGGGTAGTTATAGGCGATCAAAGTCGCGGTTTTTATTATTTTTTTTTTTTGACGCTCATGATCGAGATAGTGCACCAAAATTTGGGAATAAGTAGGTCATGACGTAACTAAGTAAAACGAACGTCGCAAAAAACCCCTTATATTTTTTATATTCACCCCTGCCACACCGCTTTATCGGCCACGCTGCGTTCCACCCCCGGACGTTTTACTTAGTTACGTCATGACCTACTTATTCCCAAATTTTGGTGCACTATCTCCATCATGAGCGTCACAAAAAAAAAATAAAAACCGCGACTTTGACCCCCTATAACTACCCTCTCCCACACTCTGGTTTCCGGCTCTAGGGATTTTACTTAGTTATGTCATGATCTACTTATTCCCAAATTTTGGTGCACTATCTCAATCACGAACGTCGCAAAAAACCCTTTATATTTTTTATATTCACCCCTGCCCCCCACCCCTTTGTCGGCCACGCAGCGTTCCGTCCATAGAGATTTTACTTAGTTACGTCATGACCTACTTATTCCCAAATTTTGGAGCACTATCTCGATCATGAGCGTCACAAAAAGAAAATAAAACCGCGACTTTGACCCCTTATAACTACCCTCGTCCCCCACTCTGGTTTCCGGTCGTTGGGGAAAGTCATGTACACAACTAATTCAACATATCCCCGTATAGTTTTTCCATATTACTTAACACGCACAAAATCCGCTTCTATCTCTCTGACTATATAGTCGTACGTAATATGCAGGTATAAGGATCAGACCGGATGTATCCCTATTCATATCTCAGGGACAAATTATTTATTCTTCTCCTTCTTCTTTTGACATCATAACCCTGGATGGGTCTTTGCCTGTCTGGCTAAGTCCTTCCATTCAGACCTCTGTTGTACCCTTCTTCTCCATTGACTTATGTTCACGGTTTTCAGGTTGTCTTCCACGTCATCCAACCATTTCGTTCTGAGCTTTTTTTCGCCTTCCTATCGGTTTTCTTTGTCCAAAACATCAAGATCAGGGAACATAAAAACAGAACTCCAGATTCCAGTTGAGTGCATTCTATGGTACATGTCCTCTATTTGCTAAAAAGGTGACAAAAATCAAATAAATATAGAGGGATCAGCGTAATACCTCCAATAGTAAGAATATTTCCAAAGTTATAAAAGAAAATATAGACCATCATGGTGAAGAACAGATTATATCAAAAATGAATAACCATTTTCAATTTCGTTGCAAAACGAAAACACAGCCGAACCATATTCTAGTCCAATCAGAGAGTGCTGCAAGCACCCCTACCGGTTTAGAAACTTATAAGTCTCTCATCAGGAGGCGCATATGCTGCTCTCCCTGATCCAACCAAAACAAACCCCAGCGTGCAGTCCCGGATTGCAACGAACGAAATGGCATAGATGCCCTAGCGGCAACTGCTAGCAAAAAGACTAAGTTTTCACTCTAATGGCATATAAAACAACATAATGCTATTCTACATCCCACCAGAATGAAAACAATGGGAACCTTCTCTGGTTACACCTCCGAGGCTTCTACAATTTGCAAGCCATACGGATGCTGAGACTAAGGAAGATGGTCCAATCATCTGGCAGTATTAGCAGGAAAGTTTAGCGGAAGTTTTGCAAATTGGTAGTCTTATAGATTTTGAGGTGCTCTATCCGAATTTTCACCGTGCAACCTCTTTTTGACCTAGGAAATGGCACCATTTTGGGAAAAATGGTACTAAAAACTGGTTTTTCGCAAATATATCCTTACCAGTCGATTTTTCGACAAAAATAGTTCTATATAAAATTATTCTGCGGAAAATTTGCAACATTTTATGTCTAAATGATTTTTTTCGTCAGACGAATAGTTTCGGTGTAAGAGCGCGGACAATGTAACCGCAATACACGCATTGGTGAAAAATCTTCCACTCCGCGTCATAAACCGACCCCTGAGCGCTCCCAACGGTCTATTGTTAAAACGCAAGTATAAAAGGCCCTTCCCTTCGGCCTTGTCCCCTTCTCTAGCAGACATCTGCCGTTGGGCCTCAGTTCGAGAACGTCTTTCTGTGCGTGTGTATCGTTTTCAGAGACATGGCGACCGAGAAAAAAAACTGTTTTATTTGCGAGAATCCTTTAGCTGAAAGTGCAGTGACTCAAGTTAAGGAAAAAGGGTTGGAGACATTTCGCCAATCCAGTATTAAAAGAAAGGATGGTAAAAAGGACCTCCTCAAAGGACTAACTTCGATACAGGTTCACGAAGCGTGTCGAAGGCAATATAATAACGATAAATTAATCGCTGCATTTCTACGTAGAGGAGGTGTTAGCGCTTACTCTCCTCCACAACGGCGATCTAGTGTCTCGACATTTTCATTTAAAAATAATTGTTTTCTGTGTGCGGCTGTAGTAACAGAACTAATGAAAAAGTTACAGAAGCTAGGCCCTCGTGAGCGTGCTCGTAAGATGGTGTACAATGTGCGCAAGATATCGATGAAAGACACTATTATACAACTCGCTAGAGAACGTAACGATGATTGGGGTCGAAAGATTGTTGAGCGTCTTGAACAAATTCACGATCTAGTCGCAGCTGATGGACTGTATCATATCGCATGCATGAAAAAGTTGTATCACGCACCATCTTCTGGAGAAACCGATAGAAAAAGAGGTCCGCATGCGAGCGAAATCGATACTGCGATGCAGTATATTTACTCTCATCTTGAGGCAAATTATGAAGAATGTCAGTTTTCTCTGGACGAACTCATGGATAAAATTGAAGGCGATTATCGTCCGCACACGAAGACTGTTAAGGCGCAACTTTTGAAGAAATATGGTGACGATATTGTTATTGCATTTTCTGCGAACAAGTCCCCTGTGGTCTGCTTTCGAAACACAGGATACAAAGTATTAACAGATGCCTGGTATAGCCAAAAATCGTTCAACGAGGAAGAAGAACGGATGCGTATTGTAAAAACTGCTGCGGTAATCATTGTAGAGGACATCCGCTCTAAGGTTTACGATACCACGCATTATCCGCCATCAGATAATTTTCTTCAGGGAGTATCTTCGGATGTACCTGAAACTTTACGCACCCTACTGGACGACGTTATATTGAAAAATAAACGTTCGTCTTTAGAAAAATGGAAGACTAAAAGTACTGCTCTGGCGCATTGCGTGATTGCCGCAGTAAGGCCAAAATCTTTTTTATCGCCGATGCAAATTGGTGTAGCGGCATTTTTGTACCAAAAGTATGGATCACGGCGATTAATAGACACGTTATCATCTCTTGGCTATTGTGCTTCATACACCGAAGCAATGCTTTTTCAAGTCTCTACTATAATGCGGCCATCGTTGGGTATCGAGGATTTTGCGTTTTCTCAATTTGTTTTTGATAACGCAGATTTTAACACACGAACAATAGATGGTTACAACACTTTTCATGCTATGGGGGGCATTCAATGTATAACTCCTGCAACCGCTATCGCTCCGGATCAAAAAATCGAACGTCTGAAGAAAATGCCGTCTGCTCAAACAATTGGAAAATTTGGTAGTGTCGCACTGAAAACATTCGAAAAAAAAAGTGTTCTAGGTTCGAAAGCTATCGAAATTCGAAACCTGGACAGCATTCGTTTGGTACCGAACGTGGTAATTCCGTCCGCAACAGACTTATTATGGTTATACGGGAAATGGGCTAATCTGGGTAACATACCTGGATGGGGCGGGTTCATGGATCAAGCCACTGTAGACCTTTCTTTCCAGAAATCGTTCGTAGCATGTTTGCCTTTTATAAATGCTCCTCCGGGGAATTACGATACAATTTACACGGTTCTTTGTTCTGCTGCCGAGAAATCTGAGTGTTTGAATCAGCAAACTTGCTTCGTTACATTTGACCAGCCGTTATATATTAAAGCGCGGGACATTGTTTCAACGAGTGGTGATGATACAAAATTAAGTAACGTCGTTGTGAGACTTGGTGGATTTCATTTGTTAATGTCGTTCATGGGATCTATCGGGTACATAATGGCTGGTAGCGGCTTGAAAGAGCTTTTCAACACAATTTATGCCCTTAATTCCATCGATAAAATTATGGCTGGACATGCATATGCACGCGCAGTCAGAGTACATACGTTGACTCATCTTGCGATTGCAAAAATTGTCATGCAGTCAATTGATTTTACACCTGATGAGCGTCAAGAACTAGAAGACATTTTATACAACTTGGACAGGACAGTGGTACTCGAGGCAGATCAAGAAGAATGCTACAAGCAACTTGCTAATAAATTTGAAGAGCAGCTGGTGAAATTCGAACAACGCGGCGCTACGGCAAAGTTATGGGTTCAATACTTTCGGATGGTTACGCTGCTGAAACAATTCATCGAGGCAGAAAGAATGGGTAATTGGCATCTACATCTTGACACCATCCATAAAATGTTGCCCTACTTCCATGCCAGTGGCCACTTTTTATATGCCAAGTCTTGCCATTTGTATCTGCAAGATATGTATAGTTTGGAAGAAAAAAGGACTGCTGATGAATATGAGTCATTTACTACCAAAGGATGGTTTACAATCCGACGATCCGATAAGTTTTGGTGTGGTACGTGGTCAGATATGACTATTGAACAATCGCTGATGAGGCCAATGAAGTGCATCGGTGGCCTTACTCATGGCCGAGGAGTCAGGGACAGCGTGCTTACAATGTGGACTTTAGGGATGGTATTTCTACACAACGTTTGTGAAGGGATTGAACAATTCTGCAATGTAGCTTTTGCAAGTTCCGAGCAGCATGTTGATCTGAGAGGCTCGCGAATCAGTCGTGACAACATTGACGTCGAAAAATTGACGGATTGGTTCGCCCAACATAATCTTTTTCCTGAAATAGAAGAAATCATGTCGATCAGCACCGGAATTTCCGGAACTGAGAAAATTAATCCTCATATGGCACAAGAACTCGGTAGAGCGGGTCTTTCAAAAATCATTGGTGGAGACTTCAACACTGTTAAATTCAAACGAAATGACAGAGTAATTCCACTTAGCGTCATGAATGATTCGGATAGAAGAAGACGTAGTCACGATTGATCCATTAGCAATTTTTCAGAGAATGTGCATAACGAAGAAATCTGATGAAGAACTGCGAAACTTCCTCACCTTCGAACTTGCTCCATTTCCATTGTCGCTCTTCAATGAACAAGGCATTATGCGCAAGTGCGTTAAATCTGCGCTGTACAAGGCATTTAATCAATGCCCTAATGATATCGACTTTGGATCCGCCATGTGTGTTATCGATGGAGGCTACTTATTACACCGGGTTGTCTGGAATCGTGGCGAACCATTTTCGTCCATTTGTGATAATTATGTCGCATTCGTTCAATCACACTATACTTCGAATGCTATCATCGTGTTTGATGGATATCCCGAAAATGCTGAGAACCGTGGTACGAAATACGCGGAGCGATCACGAAGATCACGGATGCATGCTGCGGTGGACATATTTTTCGACGAAACAATGGTTTCGACCGTGTCACAAGAGAAATTTCTGGCCAATGATAAGAACAAAAACCGCCTGATTGAAATGTTGAAATTAAAATTTGAAGCTGCAAACTTCACGATCAAGCAAGCCACAGAAGATGCAGATGTATTAATCGTAACAACGGCAAACAGCGTTTCATCTGCATTCGATTCCGCAATAGTTGTTGGTGAAGACACGGACCTTTTTATTTTATTGGTTGCATTATGCACACGCCCAAACACATATCTTTTAAAACCCGGAAGAGGAAAAACGTTGCAACAGATCTATTCAGCACAATGCATCACAGACAAATCAACCGCCGATAACATACTGTTTTTGCACGCTTTTAGTGGATGTGACACCACATCAGCATTATTCAATCAAGGAAAAATCAAATACATGACTGCATTGAAAAAGAATCCGCAACTAGCGAAGCTTATCGCAGTATTCAAAGACCGAGATGCCGACCCAGAAACTATCGCTGAAGTAGGAGAACAATTTCTCGTTACAGCTGTATACGGTTACAGTAACAAGAAGACTATATCGCTGAATGATTATAGGTATCAGTGTTTTATGAGATCAGCATATAAAAATAAATTCAATATCGCCTCACTACCTCCAACAAAAGCGGCAGCAAGACAACATTCGTTCCGCGCATATCACCAAGTCCAGCAGTGGTATGGAGTGGAAAAGAATGCCGAACAATGGGGATGGAAAAAAAGTATCAACGGACTGATTCCTGTCACCACACTGCGGCCTCCTGCTCCGGAAAGTTTATTGAAACTTATTTCTTGCAAATGCAAAAAAGGATGTCAAGGAGCATGCGGATGCAGAAAGGCTGGGCTAAAGTGCTCAACGATGTGCATAAATTGTAATGAGGCGTGTTTGAATTTAGAGACTCGAGTACAAGACAGCGACGAAGAGGACGAGACCGAAAATATTCTTGAAACATTTCAGGCTGAACTTGAAGCGGAAGCGGATTCCGTAGAAGAAATAACCGAAGAATCGCGCACTTCCAACGTCGAAGAACCTGTTGAAACTGCTGAACCTGGTGAACCCGGTCCATCAGGGACAGCAAAACGCAGAAGAAAGATGCGTTAGATAGCACGATAAGTGCGTCAGGTGGACTAGGCCTACTGGGGATACCACGAGAAAAAAAAACGCGCCATTGCTCTACCTCATGGTGGTGTGGAAATGAGTTTTCTGCCAATAGGAGTGTCGTGATCACATTCGCGGCGCTCTTACACCGAAACTATTCGTCTGACGAAAAAAATTAATTGAACATAAAATGTTGCAAATTTTCCGCAGAATAATTTTGTATAGAACTATTTTTGTCGAAAAATCGACTGGTAAGAAGATATTTGCAAAAAACCAGTTTTTGGTACCATTTTTCCCAAAATGGTGCCATTTCCTAGGTCAAAAAGAGGTTGCACGGTGAAAATTCGGATAGAGCACCTCAAAATCTATAAGACTACCAATTTGCAAAACTTCCGCTAAACTTTCCCGGCTAACCCCTATTGAAAGACCAGATGATTGGACTAATAAAAGAAAGGAAATTGCAATAACTCGAATATGTGATGGAAGGCGAAAGATTTTGAGACTGATAATTCAAGGACAAATGGAGGGTAAGGTAAACGTAGGAAGGAGACGCGTTTCCTGGTTGAAGAACATGAAAGAATGGTTTGGTTGCAGCTCAAGGCAACTATTCAGAGTAGCAACTATCTCGTTGCGGAGATTTCACTTAAAGGAGAATATGTTTAGAGTGAAAGTGACTGAAGTCAATCTATCCGAATTTTTTGAATTGTATATGAAAGATGTAGAATCCAACACAGAAACAAAACACTGTATTCCTTTTCTTCTTATTGTTCCGTCTACTTTCGAAGGTTTGCGATCCATATGGAAATTGTAGCTTTAGAAACTGCTGCACGAGATTTATGCGGATAAGCGGTCAACCCATCTCATCAGGTCTTTCAAACAGGAGTTCTTGCCCCTCTTAACAATTCATACCTTGGAACTCTCAACACATGACCAATTATTGTATTTTCCTTTCTTTGATTATTCTTAGTAATTTTTTTGCTTAGTTATGCGCCGAAATACCTTATTGTGAGTAATTTTTTGTACCATTCCATCTGTTTACATAAATCTCAAAGGTATCTATTCTTCTTTGCATATATTTTTTTGTGTTTTAGAGTCTATTGTGCAACTTTCACTGCCATACAGCAAGACAGAAAAAACTCGACATCTGATTATTCGGATTCTGAGCTTCAGACTAAGGTCTGATTTTAGCTTGCTTGTTCGATTTTTGATAGGATTTTTTTGGATTACCCTGACTATTGACATTTGCTCGCAAAGATTTTATGAAAGTTGTCTGCTCTATTATTTATCCCTTGTTTATGCCAAGAGTCTACGTACCAATGTACTTATATTGGTGTCTCTGAAAATACTAAAATTTTAGTTTTGGAAACCTTTAGATGTAAACCAAACATTTCGGTATGGCGAACTAGGTACCGAATTTACTATATTTTGTGGTTCTTGCGCGTTGGTTGCTATTGGGATGGTATCATTAGCGTACCTGTGTTGTCTATGCTGGTGTCGTTAATCCTGATTCCTTGGACCTTGTTTGGACCTCGTTCAATGCTTCTGTTAATATAGATACCTAATACAGATTAAATAATATCGGTGGTAAAACGCAACCCTGTCACACGCCTCGGCGGATTCGTATATCTTCGGATGTGGTATGCTCTATTTTAATTGTTGCCGTTTGGTGTCAATATAGTTCAGAGATCATTCGTAAGTCTTGTTCGTCAATTACAGCTTTTCTTACAATTTTGATAATAAACCGGGAGATATTAACAGAACTTCAACTACGATTTTCTAAGTCCTGCCCTTTGCAATACTGGAAGGTTAGAAAAGGTACTTAAAATTTATGGAAAAATCCACGGGTTTCCTGTGACATTTTCCTCTAAAAATTAGATTTTCCATGAGGAAAAAAATGGGGAGTTGCGATGAATTTCTGAGTCCTGCCATATCCATAGAATGACAGGATACTATCAATTTTATGAAGAAAATTTTTTGGGCAGGAGGGTTGCAAAAGAACTAAGAGTGTATAATATGGACGGAATGGGACGTTTCGATGCCGCCGGTTCATCGCCGGCCGTTTCGATGCCGCCGGTTCATCGCCAGTCCATTTCATCGCCGTCATATCTCGCTTTTCCTAGAATTCCTAATTAATACTAAAAATAACTAATAATTGTAACTGTCGAAAATTAGGAAATATATCAGATAGCGATTAATTGACTGGCGATGAATCGGCCGGCATCGGCATCGAACTGGCGGCATCGAAACGGCGGCGATGAAACGTCCTAGACCCAATATGGATATACGAACATGTAATGAAAATAATGAAATTTTCATAATTTTCTTAGTCCTGCCAACTTAATAAATTAAACATAATTATTTGAAAAAGATCGAAAAAAATGTTGGCATGACGTCTCCTAATGTTTAGCTGCACTTTAATGTTGACCCTTGGAAAATTCTGTGAAAAATTTTCAACCTGGTTCCGTGATTTTCTGAGTCATAAAATAAATTGTATTAAAAAATAAATAATTTAAGTACACATTATTCAAAATGGCAGGATGTTTATTTACACCTTTTTTACTACACATAGTTAAAATGTATAAGAAAATTCGTGGAAAGTTACACGTGGAAAGTTAATTCGAGTCATGCCATTTTGGACATATCTCAAGAAAGTTAATATAAAGCTATTTACAAAGAGGCAGGATGGTTGTGTAGTTATTTCGTATAAAAATAAAATTTTAAGTCAGTAAATTATTGCAGGTTGTTATACAAATATATTCATATCATCACAATTTTCTGAGTCATGCCATGTCAAGTATGCTTAAAAAACACTAATCTAAAACCGTTTACAACGTCGCAGGATAACCGCAAAGATATTTAATACATAAAACTTAATTTTTATATCGTTAAAAGAATCGTACGATATTAAATATTATTTTCCTGAGTAATGTCTCGAATTTTTACACACCTTTCAAATCTAATACCAAACTCTAACCTATTTATGTTAAGCGATTAGATCATATTTGTATCTAAGCAAACGTAATAAAAGTAATAGGAATCTCTTCTAACAATCGAAGCCCGGAGATTCCTCAGATAATTTTAAGAAAGTTTAACTCAATTTACCTCGTCCGAAAATGCTTCCCAAGGAAGCTAGAGCTCTTTAAAGATGGCGTATTCTAATTATTTTTTTTTAAATAGCTCCAGAACACTTCTATTTAGAAAAACGAAAACTGGTACACCTATTTATCTTCCAGCGATAAATCGAGTCCATCATTTGTCAATTTTTAGTACCGGTCATAGGCGTCCGTTTAGGGTAGGGAAACGGATATTTTATCGTACAACTTTTCTGTGTTTAACTTTTAAACATTTTTGACACTGGATTATTAAACTATGGGGTATTCTTGTACTAAAAGGTACTCTTGCTTTAAGTCGGTAGGATACGCCGTGTTCTAGAAAAATCGATTTGAAAAATTTTTCGGTTTTTGAATTTGAAAAAAAAAACTATTTAGAAAAACGAAAACTGGTACGTTTATTTCTCTTCCAGATATGAATATTTTATCAATTGTCAATTTATAGTATCGGTCATAGGCGTCCGTCTTGGGTAGATCAACGAAATCTCATAACTTGCTTTAATTGTTAAGCATTTTTGACGGTAGCGGAGTAGAGTATTAAATTATGAGGTATTCTAGTACTAAAAGTTACTCTTGCTTTAAGTCGGTAAATACACCGTTTTTTTTTTCATTTTTATTCAAAATACGAAAAATTTTGAAATTGATTTTTATAGAAAACGGTGCATCCTACCGACTTAAAGCAAGAGTACCGTTTAGTACTAGAATACCTCACAATTTAATAATATAGTGTCAAAAATGCTTAAAAGTTAAAGACAAAAAAGCTATGCGATAAAATAACAGTTGCCCTACCCAAAACGGACTCCTATGACCGGTACTAGAGATTCGCAATTGATGGAATCGATTTATCTCTGGAAGATAAAAAAGGCGGACCAGTTTTTGTCTATCGAAATGGAAGCGTTCTGGAGATAAAAAAATCTAATTACAAGGCACCATCTTCAAAGAGATCTAGCTCCCTTAGGAAACATTTTTGGATCATGTGAATTGTGTTAAATTGTCTTAAAATTATCTTAGGAATCTTAAAATTATATACAGGATGTTCTATTAAAAAACATATGTTTGTGTCACCCTGTACAAAAGTACGGGTAGCTCTGTATATTAGAAAATATTTTTAAATTATGATACTCTCTTTGCCCCATATTTTACCTAAATAACTTTTTTTCGTATCTCTTACGACAAACGAGTAATTGGACTTTGTCACACTAATGCCCCACCCTGTATACGAAATAACTATAAAACCACCCTGCCTCTTTGTAAATAGACTTATACATATTAAGATTCTTGAAACATATGCAAAATGGCATGACTCAGAACATCGTGGAATTTTTCACGAATTTTCTTACAAATCTAGGACTCCTGCCGTCTTACAAGAACGGTTTAACCTTCCTGTCGAGTACTGAAAAAGTATTGATTGGATTTGAGCATTATAACTTTTTAAAGGCAGGACTCAAAAAATCACGGAATCAGGGTAAAAATTTTGCGCATAATTTTCCAAGGGACAAGTATACTTAAACAGTAAGAAACATCAAGCCAACATTTTTTTTGATCATTTTGAAATAACTATGTTTAATTTATTTAGTTGGCAGGACCCAGAAAATAAGGAAAATTTCATTATTTTCCTTACATTTTTGTATACATATATACTCCGTTAGCCCATTTACAACCCTCCTGCCCAAAAGTTTTCTTCATAAAATCCATAGTATCCTGTCATTCTACGGATATGGCAGGACTCAGAAATTCATCGCAAAACGCTATTTTTATTTTTTGAGAAAATTTAATTTTTACATTAAAATGTTACACGAAATTTGTGGATAGTTCCACAAATTGTAAGTACCTCGTCTACCCTTCCACTATTGCAAAAGGCAGGACTTAGAAAATCGTGGCTGAATTTCTGTATAATATCTCCCGGTCTATAATGTTTAGATGGTCAAAATGGATTTTGATAATCAGCAAAACATGAATATACATCTACATTCATGTCTATACATCGTTGGGTTGACATTTAATGCTAAAAGAGCTTCTCGTGCTCCCAATCCATTTCCAAATCGGAATTGGGTGTCACTAATCTGAGACTTATACTTCTTGTAAATTCTTGTATGGAGGATACTGAGAATAGTTTTAAGGACATCAGACATCAAGCTTGGGACATGAGATTGAACTGCATTGCGCCGACAGCCGACATGCCTTAAAATGACTTTACATAAAGTGCCACTTTATGTGTACGAATCGGTACTATACAGTGTGTCAATTTAAAAACTTACAATGGCTATATCTCACGAACAAAAGCTGATATCAAAAAATGCTTGAAACCGTTTCTAGGATAGTAAGGGGGAACTAAAATGACATGAAAGAGAACTCACCCCCATCAACCCCCTAGGCCCCACCCATCATAACCAAACAATTTTAAATTGCAAACCCCTACTTGTGATACATCATTGAAAAGGCTATAAAAAATGCTATCCAATGGTATAAATAATAATTATACAGGGTGAAGCAATAATTGTGAAACTTTGGCTTAAATGAAAAATTTACTAAGGTTTTGTTGAATTACAAATTGATTAAAAATGTCAATTAAGTAAATATTTAATGTGAATTCCGTTGTTTGGTAAACAATAATACAGCCTATTTTCAAATTCTGCACGAAATTTGGCAAATGTTCTAGTAATAGGGCGACATGCTTGAGTAATTCTTTCTCGCAATTCCCCAAGTGATGCAAGTTGAGTTTTATAAACAACTGATTTAAGGTAACCCCATAGAAAAAAGTAATATACTATCCTACTGTAAAAAGTACCATCCAATGGTATAAATAATAATTATACAGGGTGTTAATATCAGCTGGCTTACTATGACTTTTGTATTTGTAATGCTATCTCCCGGACTATTATTTTAAATGGTAAATGTCCGCTCGAACTTTTTTTTGTTGAATTAAAACTTAATTTGCTATTTTTGCCTTAAATCAGTTGTTTATAAAACTTAACTTGCGTCACTTGGGAAATTGCGAGCAATAATTACTCAAGTATGTCGCCCTATTACTAGAAAAACATTTGCCAAATTTCGTGCAGAATTTGAAAATAGACTGTATTATTGTTTACAAAACAACGGAACCCACTTTGCACATTTACTTAATTGACATTTTTATCAAATTTGCAATTCAACAAAACCTCATTAAATTTTTCATTTAAGCCAAAGTTTCACAATTATTGCGTCACCCTGTATAATTATTGTTTATACCATTGGATAGCATTTTTTATAGCCTTTTCAATGATGTATCACAAGTAGGGGTTTGCAATTTAAACTTTTTTGGTTGAGGTGGGTGCGGCCTAAGGGGTTGATGGGGGGTGAGTTCTCTTTCATGTCATTTTAGTTCCCCCTTACTATCCTAGAAACGGTTTCAAGCATTTTCCGTCTTCAGCTTTTGTTCGTGAGATATAGCCATTGTAAGTTTTAAAATTGACACACTGTATAAGAAAATGGGCAATGAATAAGTATTACAATTTTCGTAAATATACATTTATTTAATAACAATTTGTGTTTGGTGTACAAGCTAGGGTTTCTGCGTCAAAACTTTCTCTTGGTCTGCACCTAAATAACATCAATCTGGTTACCCACATTACTTTCACACATTCATAATATTCGTTACATTTAGCACCACGATATTTTGTAGGCATGGAGCATGCTGATAACTGTGGTGGCACTAAAAAAATACAATTTAATTAGTTCATTCACTCACGGTAAAATACTGCAAAACCTGTAAATTTAAAAAAAAACCGCTTGGATTGATATGAAATTTGACATACCCATAGCTAACATGTCAAAGAAAAAAAGTGATATTGGGCCGATGTGTGCTTTTTCGCTTACGGTGAGTACTACCCCTTCTAGGGTGTAAAAAATATACGTTCAAAATAAGTCTGAAAGTGGATAACTTGACTAATTCTAAGCAACTTTTGTTTCATAGTGTTTTTTCATTAAGTCAACACTTTCCGAGTTATATATTATGTGAGTGAATATGTTCGGGTCATTCCATTTCAAATCACTCAATTTTGGAGCAAAAAACATTTTGGACCTCCGATTTGTCTGAAAATTGGTATATAGCTTCTGCGGGACGTAAAAATAAGATATTTAAGGTCAAAAAATCTTCTTTTTCTTTCTTTCTCAAAATGTTATTTTATGCGATTTTACAGTGATTTCTCTAATAACACAAAACATTCCAGAAATGTTCCTAGAAGGTACACACAGGACATTGAAAACATTCCTGGAATGTCCCCAAAAGCACACGAACGTGCCTGGAAAGTCCCAGGAAAGTGCTGTGTCAGCATTTTAAACATTCCTTGAATGTCTTGTTGGAACATTCCATGAATGTCTACGAATGTTCTTTGAACATTCACAGTATATTGTTTAGACTGAATGTCTTGTTGAAACATTCCATGAATGTTCTTAGGACATTCAAAGAATATTTTTAGACATTCTCTGAAATATATCGTCAGTGATGTGACAATACCTCCTATATGTTTTTTCATGAGTTTTGCAGGAGACGAAAAACATTTTTTACGGTCACCTCCTGTTTTCATACGTAAGTTTTGACTTGTTTTGCAGTAAATAGATAGTTGAATTTAATACAAAACAAATCAAAAAATATATGAAAACACGAGGTGGCCCAAACAAGTTTTTCATCTCCTACAAAATTCATGAAAAAGCAGATAGGAGGTATTGTCACATCACCGACGATATACCAGAAGTACAGTAGGAAAAATGAAAGAATACCCATGAACGAACCTATAAAACACGCTGTATTTTCCTGTCACCGTGTCACACAAAAAACTGGTCAGCACAAGTACATGTAATAATTATTGTTACTTGCACTGGACAATTTTCTTTGTGACACGGTGACAGGAAAATACAGCGTGTTTTATATGTTCATTCATGGGTATTCTTTCATTTTTCCGACAGTATATGTAGCCATACCAAATAATACATCCTTGATAAATATAAACATTTTTATTGCACAAAATCTTGTCATATATTTTTTTCCATAATCATCACTACGATGACGATTCATTGTATTGAATTGTTCATTAGAATTACAATCTGGTCATAACTCTGACCAATGAGCAATTTTAATTTAACCTAAATTACTACTGTTCCTTAAAATGAAGAGCTTACCCATAGCGTCTCTTATCTAATCTAACAGGCACACAAGCACTATGCTCTGCTTTTGTAACCACACTATTTTAACATACACATGCACACAAGCATTATGCTCTGCTTTGCACTATCACTCAAACTAGTTCAAAAGGCTTTGTCCTCTTCAATCTTCTAGTTTGTCCAGTAGTATCCAGGACTTACGAAGTTGTTGCTTGTGACTTCCAACTTTACTCCAACTTTAAAAACACATCCAGCTGTAAAATATTTATGTGCCTGAAGGCTTTTGTATGCTTTCATCTATAATATCTATAATCGTAATTTGGTGGAATGCACTTTATGGTAAAATCCAATTCTGACTGAATTGTATATGGATCTAAATCCCCAATTATTTTCAGCTTCAATAAATATCTAAAACAATAAAAGAAATAATGTTATTGCTTGCAAAATTCATCAATATTGATAAATATCAGAGAAAAATGAACATTGATAAAAATTGTTTGCCCTACCTTTCTCCAAACATCTGGTGTCTCCAATAATAATTTCCTTAAATAATCACTTTGCAGTGTGGTAAAGTTTATAAAGTTCACAAAATACAGCAAATGAAATCCAAAATATGACGATAAACATTGAAATGATGAAGATGAAATGAAATGATATCACAAACATAACCTCTGTAACCTGTATGCCATGCCAACCAGAACCAGAAGTCACGTGGTTTGGATTGCCTAAATACATATACACGCGCAGCAAATTTGAAAGTGAATGCAAATTGAATAGTAAATGGCCTCTCTTAAAATATAGGACATTGGTAGTATGTTCATAGAATGTCTTGTGGTAACATTCCACGAATAACTTAATCAGATATTCACCGAATGTTCCTTGAATGTCCAGTACATTCAAACATTAATAGAACTTTGATAGTACATTCCTGGAATGTTATGTGTTGTTAGGGTTGGTGTTTATTTATACAAATTTGCATTTTCTATCGTAAAGTATCAATGGAAAACATAATATTTTAATAGAAGAGGCTCAAAAATGTCATTATATGGCATTATAACAAGTTACTTTGATTCAAAACAAGCTTTTGATTAAATTTTGTAGTGTAGAAAACGTTAAAATACCGTTTTTTTACATTTTTCTCCATTCCCAAAATACATCATAATCGATTTGGCTGAAAATTTTCCCACAGATAGACAAAACATAGGATTTTAAGTGGTGAGAAGGATTTGAATTATATTATAATACCAAAAAAGTTACATGCAATATTATAGTCAAAAATATAGGCGTCTACTGTAAGTACAACTAACTCGAAAATATCGACCTCACGACAAAAATTGTTAAAAAGAAATTGTAATAATTGTAAATACGATTTATTTGAAACAATTTCAGTTCCTACCATTTTTGTCGAAAAGTTAAAAATGGCGGAGATATTGAGCAAAAAAATCCTTTAAAATCAAGATGTCGGCTAACGTAACGGAGGAATTCATTCGTAATTTTAAATTTAGGCTACTATTGACTCCCGTAAAGATCAGAAAAATAAAATTTTGGGCAGCTCGGCATTCAAGGTCAAATGCTATCCCGACTGGACTAATATATACTTTTGAGTCTGATATTACTGCATGTGTAACTTTTTTGGTATTGAAATATAATTTAAATCCTTCTAACCACTTAAAGTACTATCTTTTGGCTATCTGTGGGCAAATTTTCAGCCAAATCGATGGTAGTGTATTTTGGGAATGGAGGAAAATTTAAAAAACGGTATTTTAACGTTTTTACACTATAAAATTTGATCAAAAACTTGTTTTGATTCAAAATAACTTGTTATAATGCCATATAATGACATTTTTGAGTTCTTTCTATTAAAATATTATGTTTTTCATTGATACTTCACGACAGAAAATGCAAATTTGTTTAAATAAACACCAAATCACTGTAAAATCGCATAAAATAACATTTTGAGAAAAAAAGAAGAAGAAGATTTTTTGACTTTAAATATCTTATTTTTACGTCCCGCAGAAGCTATATACCAATTTTCAGACAAATCGGAGATCCAAAATTTTTTGCCTGAGTGATTTGACATGGAATGTACCGTTCATTTTCAACAAAAAAAAAACAAGTTTTTAGACTATTTTTCTCAAACAACTCCAGCAGTAACTATTTTATCGAAAAAAATATTCTAAGCAAAAATGTAGCTTATAAAGAAGTAAAAAAAATGTTGTACCTATGTCTAAAGTCTGTAGACCTAGTAGAAGCAGAGTTATAGCTAATGAAAAGTAGGTTCTTATTCGTCACATTCCAAATCGAATATTTTAACGTGAAATAACCAAAAAATTAAGCGCTTTTTGGGGAAAACTCATCACAATTTTTTAAAGTGTTTAAAAAAATGCTTAATTTTTCTGTTTTTTCTTAATTTCTAGCATCAAAAGTAAGTAAGTTACGCTCAAAATAAAGTTGGTCCCTGTTTTTGCAAAAAAAACTTTTATACCAAAGTCACTGATTTTGGTTTTTAATGTTAAAAAAATAGCTCTTATATCTGCGTTACTACGAAACTATTGGAAACTATTTTATTATCAATTTTACGAAAAAAAAGTTATTCTTCCTAAAATACCCTGCATGGTATATAATTTAAGATTCAATTATCAGATATAAAGTTTTATCAATTTTACACGAGGTATGACAAAAAATATGAATTTCGTTCAAGAGTAAAGTATCTTTATATTTCACAATATTGAAAACTGTCTAAATTAAAAGCTTTGTTTGAATATGTAATTACATGCTTATAATTTAAATATTGTGAAGTATCAAGTAGTTTTCTCAGCGAAATTCATATTTTTTAACATACCTTGGATAAAATTGATCTGTATACATATATGATTGCGTCTTGGAATTTAGACCATGCAAAGCTTTTTATAAAGAATAACTTTTTTCGTAAAATTTATAATAAAATAGTTATGATATAGTAATAAAATAATGCTGGGTTTCCGTAATTAAAAAAAGGCATTTTTTTTCAATTATACTAAAATCAAAATAAAGATATAACTAGATACCAAACCAGATTACCAAAAAATAAAAGGGACCAAGATTAATTTGAGAGTAACTCACTTACTTTTGGTGTTGGAACTTTTTTATTGGGTGTTGAAACTTAAAAATAAAACAAAAATAAAGCTTTAAATAATAAAGACGCACTACAAATAAACAAACCAAGAACCGTTGAATGTTACGAGGAGTACTCCCGAATCATGATTTACAATGTATGAACTTTGTAATTCATAATTTGGGATTTACAATGTATAAGTATACAGTATGGTGCAAATGCTTGAAATAAATTTGGTATTTTATAAGAAACAGGTCAATTTCCATTTTTAAATCACGATCTTTTGGCATATATACCGCACTGGTGACGTCATCCATCTGAGTGTGATGACATAATCGATAATTTTTTAAATTAGAAACGGGTAGTGTGCTAGTTTATTTGAAAGGTTATCCAATTCCCAATTCAGTAATATAAACATGTAATTTATTTAATTCAAAATACATTCTAATGTTGTCAGAAAACATAAAAAAATGTTTAATTAACAAATAATCATTGCTTTTCGCTTAAATTAAATGTTCAAACTGCCAAGAGGAAGGTGGGTGGCAACTTGAACATTGGATTTAAGCCAAGAGCAATGTTTTTTTGTGAAATAAACATTTTTTTCTATTTTCTGACAGCAGTAAGGTCCGGTTTCACCAACAACAACTAACTCAATGAATAGTTATTCGTCGAATAAAATTTATTATTTAGACGTTTACATTATTGTATTTTGTTTCAATATAATTTTGATAATTTAAAGTTAAACTGACGAATTTACTTTCTTACAAATATTTACAACGAGATTAACTTGCCAATTTATTTGAAGTTGCGAGATTAAATATATAAAATAAATAAAATAAGTCTTATTAGACGTTAGTAAAATGGAGAAATGTCAGTTTGTTGGTCGAATAACTTTATTCATAGAATAAACTACTCTTTGTCGTTGGTGACACCGGCCATAAGTAAAATGTATTTTGAATTAAATTAAAAACAATTATTTTGGACACCCTCTATCAATAATTGTATTAATATATTACTGAATAGATAATTAAATAACCTTTCAAATTAGCTAGCACACGACCCCTATTCTGATTTAAAAAATTATCGATTACGTCATCACACCCAGGTGGATGACGTCACTAGTATGATATATATGTCAAAAAATCATAATTCAAAAATAAAAATAAACCTGCCCCGGAATGTTTCCTTAAAGTCGCCAGCTTACGAAATAACTAATTTATGTCAAACATTTGCACCATACTGTATGTACATTGTAAATCATGATTTGGGAGTGCTCCCCGTAACATTCAACGTGTCTTGGTTTGTTTATTTCTAGTACATTTTTATTGTGATTTTAGTATAGAAGGATGTAGTTGCATATTAAAACATAGTTTTGAATTTCCAACAACTTTTCATAATAGCAATTTTCGATATTGTGAAATTAATATAAAGGTACATTACTCTTGAGCGAAATTCATATTTTTTGACATACCTCGTATAAATGAGATAAAATTTGATATCCGATGGTTCCATGTTAGATTTTAGACAGTGCATGGCATTTAGGAAGAAAAATGCCCTTTTCTCGTAAAATTGATAATAAAAATTTTTACGATATGGGCCCAAGTTTCCCAGACATAGGTACTGTATAAGAGCTCAAAATTGTTTTGTTGAATTTCCCAATTATTTTAACGTCAGATTCGGGTGCAGCATAATCAAAAACAAAATAGAAACATTTTTGATCAGAGTAAAATTAATAAATAATTAGCGGCCAACTCTGTGCGTGGAACTTTTTAGTCTAACATATTTATAAACTAACAAAAAAAAGTTTCGGAAAAATATAAGCTTGTTTGATTTTTTCCGAAACAGTACAAGTTTTCAATCTATATTGAATCTCCCCTATTTATTTTTTAAAATAAATCGATGCTACTTATGTAAACAAAGTTAAATCCATAATAACGTATTAAACACAACGAGCAAACTTACGAATCTATTTGACTTACTTGTTGATAATGTTGTGGACAGTATATTCAAATTCGTAAATATCCATGGAGATGAAGTCTGGGTGTACACATATGTGGAAGGGGTATTTATTGTAGTAGAAATTGTAGAACTATTTGTGACGCCATCGAAAGTGAGATTTCTTAAATATAAATAATCTTCGAATGTTGACGTTTTAACTGGTTTATTTGTAATTATTTTAACTTTCGAGTTATCTATAACTTTATCAACGACTTCTATTGTATCTGTTGTATACAGATTGTTCAAAGCATCTTCTTCAGACAGAGACTCTGTCACTGGTAGTGGAATATCATTTGTTCTTGTATCTGGTCTTATTTGGTCTAGTTGCAGTTTTATTTTGTTTTGTTTAGGTTTAGAAGTTGTACTTTTTGTTGGAGGTCGTTTTGTAGTAGTTTTCCTTTTAATTTTCGGGGTTACTTTTCTTAAAGGGTGTTTTGTCGACAATTTTCGTACCGGTTTCTTCTTAACACTAAAGTGTTGCTTTGTAAAAAGATGGATATTTGGTGTTGTAACTTTTTGTACTGTTTGTTTATAATTGGGTGTAGATGGGTTCTTATTTTTCTTATGTTTTTTCTTTTTAGTAACTTTTTTCTGCAATTTATTTAAATATATCTTAATTTTGTCCAATACAGTTTTTCTTTTGGACTTTTGAACTTTATTTTTAGTTTTGTTTGGTTTCTTTTTCCGTTTTATTTTTACAATCCTCTCAGTTGTGGGTGTTGTAGTTAACTTTGTGCTTTCCTCTGTTGTAGACTTAGTAGTCAATAATTTTTCGGGCTGGGTTGGTGTCGTAATGAATGTCTCATATTGTTGAATAAAAGGAGTTGTGTTAACAGCAGTTATACTTTGATTGTTAATGGTAGTTTCAGTTGTCTTGGTGATTTCGTAATCTAAAAATAAAATTTAATAAATTAATGTACACTCCTCCAAAAATCGGTATCTCCCAGAATATTTTAAAAAATAATCAAATTACTTTCGAATTTTGGTGGATATTATCCCTTTGATTTATTACTAAAATACAATATACACAATGAATTTTGTTTTTAATTGACGCAGAATAGAAAAAAATACTAAAATTGTTAGAAAATATTTTTCTTGTTATGCTTTATTTAACAATCAGAATATATTAGCATCCTATAAGTTAAAGTGTTGGCTTGGGAGCTGGGCCCCTCATTGGCGTGAAGGGACTCCCTCCAATGAAGGAGTCCTAGATAGTCTTCATGCCAGCTGGCCATAATCTCTTCAAACTTCTTGCAATTGGAGCTTGTACTAGCGGCTGTAATACTGCGTTGGGGTGTGTTTCCATTTTCTCGTGGTGTTTGTTGTACCTATCTTTAATGATATCTGTGATGAATGGAACCTTCAGATCTTCATGTAATGTTAAATTCGACACGAAACAAAGTGCATTTGTGATCATGTGTAGTATTTTTGACTGGCTCCTTTGGATGATAGCAATATTAGATTTGCTTGCACATCCCCAGACTTCGATATCATACATCCATATTGGTTTGATTATGGTGTTGTATATCAGCAGTTTATTTTCCAAACTTAGTTTTGATTTTCTACCTATCAACCAGTAGAGTTCTTTGACTTTCATGTTTATTTGTTTTCTCTTCTTTGTTATGTGCACTTTCCAAGTAAGTTTAGGGTCTAGATGTATGCCGAGGTATTTGGAAGAGTTGTTTTTAGCAATAATTTTGTTATTTATGTGTAGTGATGGACACTAATCTTTTCTTGTAGTAAAGTTGACATGGACGGATTTAGCCTCATTTATCTTAATTTTCCATTTTTTTACCCAATTTTCTAGGTTTGCTAAGTCATTTTGTAGGATGTTGGAAGCTTCTACTGGATATTGGTGAATTGCTAAGATGACGGTGTCATCCGCAAAGGTTCCTATGGCAGTGTGTGGAGACGTAGAAATATCTGATGTGAATGATACATATAGAATGGGACCCAGGACACTGCCTTGCGGAACTCCGGCCTTGATTGGGAATTTTTGCGAATATTCATCCTTCACTTTTACAAGAAACTGTCTGTCATGAAGATATGATTCGAGCAGTCGATAGAAGAATAATGGAAAGATTTTAGATATTTTTTATAATAGTCCATCATGCCAAATCTTGTCAAAGGCTTGGCTAACATCCAAGAATACTGAGGGACAGTATTGTTTTTGTTCTATTGCTAGATTTATTGAATGTGTTATTCTGTGTATTTGCTGAACTGTTGAGTGGCCTTGTCGAAAACCAAATTGGTGTGATGGAATCCAATCCTCAGGGAGTACTTCCTTATTTATTCTTTGAAGTATGAGTCTTTTTAGTAGTTTTGACATAACTGGCAATAAGCTGATTGGCCGATAAGATGAAACTTCGTTTGGGTTTTTGCCTGGCTTCAGTATTAAAATTATTTCTGCGGTTTTGAGTTGCATCGGCCAGTAGTTTAGTCTCAGGATAGCATTGAAAATGTACATCATGAGTATGACTCCTCTGCGTGGCAGTTCTTTTAACATTTTGGAGGTTACTTTATCGATCCCCAAAGATTTTCTTGGATTTAGGAAGTTTAGTTCTTTTTGAACTTCCTTTACAGAAAGTTGTTTGGTTGCGGGTATGTTGTTTGGGATATTTGAGAGATGTCTAGCTATTTCGTCATCAACTACATCACAGTTCGGTGTGAATACATTGGATAAGTACGCACCAAATAGTGAAGCCTTTTTTTTATCGCTTCTTGCCCATATAGCTGCAGGATTTCTGGAGTAACGTACAGGAGAATTCTGCATTTGAGGCTTGTTTTTGAATTTGCATGGTTTCCAGATGGAGTTATCACTTCGGTTAATACCCTTCAAATATTCATTAAATGAACTTTCACGCAGTTCTTTAATTTTTGCTTTTAGTCGACTTCTGGCTCGGTTGTACGCTGTTCTGTCAACAGGGGCTTGCGTGCGTTGTACTCTAGCTCTTGCTTTTCGTTTTAGAGCTATGAGTTCCTTCACTTCTTTAGGTACAGAAATGTCTTTCTTTTGGATGGTAGGACGAGGAGTGGCTTGTTGTACTGATTCTATTAGGAGGTCATTAAAAGTTGTGATCGCCCCTTCGACTTCAATGGGTTCCTTTAGTCTGATGTCGAGTTTTACTTTTTCTTCAATTCTGGTACGATATTCTTCCCATTTGGTTTTCTTATTATGTAGTCTTGTGGGAGTTTTTCTATGTAACGCTGCTGTTCCTATTGAAGCTATTATCGGAGAGTGGTCAGAAGAAAGATCATAGCTTGGTTTTAGGTCTAAGTTAGGAGCTGGTAACCCACTTGTCACAAAAAAGTCAAGCAAGTCAGGAGTTTTAGCAGGATCAGTTGGCCAGTAAGTTGGAGTTCCTGTTGACAGGTATGCGTAATGCTTCTCTTGAATCACTGATGCCAATTCTCTACCTTTGGTTGTTGTAAGCCTAGTCCTCCATAAAATGTGTTTGCTATTGTAATCACCGCCCGCAATAAATTTGGATCCTAGTGTATCGAAAAAATCACTGAAATGTTCCTTTTTTATGTTGTGTCGTGGTGGACAGTAGAAGGCGGCAACTTTTAGATTATATGAGTCCATGCAGACGTTGAAAGTTGTGGCTTGTAGAAAGTTTTCAGCATATTTTGGCATTTCATGGTGCTTTATTGTGTTTTTTATTAGAATAGCAGCACCAGCATGTGCAGTGTTGTCTGGGTGATTGCTGTGATATGTTGTGTAATGTGGAATGTAAAAGTAGGATCTGTCAGTGAAGTGTGTTTCACTGATGAGAAACAGGTCTATAGAATTGTGTTTTAGGAATATTTCAACTTCTTGTTTGTGATGTAAAATGCCGTTGGCATTCCAGAGTGCTATTCTAATGAACTTAATGAATTTTATTTATTAACGTAGTAAGCATATTCATCACCATGGTGTTTTGATGAATAAGTTGCTGAAACATGGCTTTGAATTCATCTAAGAATCTATGTAGCATATCTGTTGTGGTGTCACATTGATTCTGCTGAGTATAATAATTGTTGGATGCTACATTTGCATAGGTCACATTATTTCTTACCGGCGTTGTTGTTGACTTGGTGGTAAGATGGATGGGCATTTGGATAACCCTGACTGCTGACTGGCTGTACATTTTGCCTATTATTTTGATTATTAGGGCGTCTCATTATGTTATGATAGTAGCTACAACCTTTATACTTGGCTGTATGGGCACCTCCACAAAGTGCACATGTTGCTGGAGTGTTCCTTGTTTTTGTGCAGGTTGATGTACTATGGGCTCCCCCACACTTAACGCAGACAAAAGGTTTATAACAGTAACCCTTGGTGTGTCCATATTGTTGGCATCGCGTGCATTGAGCTGGTCCATAGTTAGGTTTTGGAGGTTCTATCTGTATGATTAAATTTTGCATTTTTTGTATTTTATATACTTCTTTGTTATTTACCACAGGCTCTAAATCCATAAAGAACAGATTAAGAGGCTCCTTAGTTCTTTTGTCCTTGGCATTGAGGATATTTCTGATTTGATGGCCTTTTGTATTGAGCTCTTTCACTATTTCTTTTGTATCCATAGTGTGGTGAAGGTGTCTGATCACTACTCGGAATGCACGTTCTTCTTTGAGTTGGTATGTGTGGTGTACAATTTTTTTCTCACGCATATACGATACTAGATGCCTGTAAGTCTCAACAGTATCACTAATTATTTTAATTGTATTATCTGCAAGTGTTTTTGTACTGAAGTGCTCATCATCAATGGCATCTCTTAAACTTAGTACCTATCATTTTTTGGTAATCTATTACTCCGTATACAAATATTGGAGGTGGTTTTATACTTTTAGCTTCGGTGATATCTATTTGTTGGTCGGTTTGACTCTGCTTACAGGAAACTGACTATATCTATTGCTTATATCTATGTCGGAGTTTTGTGAATTGCTTCTTCTGATTTTCCTTCTTTTTGTTGTTCTAGCTCCTCATCGTCACTTGTAGAGGACAATCTGTGATAATATTTCTGACTGGTTGATGGTATATGTTGTGTTTTTTGGATCATTGGTACCTGATGTATGTAATTTTGTTGATTAACTGGTACCTGCTGAGTGTAATTTGCTTGAGAAGCATCAAAATGTTGTTGAGATAAACAAGAATTATTATTATTCAAATTCTGCTTGAGTTATTGGTTGAGAATTAATAAATTGTTGTACTTGAATATTTGTATCTGCTACATCCTGTATGTTGATTTGCGAAACTGGCTGGCTATAAGAATCCCCAGGTCCATTACTAGCTGGTAACACATTCATGTTTTTATTTCACTTAAATTAGCACTGGGTTAAAGAACTCATTAAATTTCAATGTAATTGAAAATAAATATTTTGTTTTTAAATTGTAGGTATCGGTTTTTAACAAAAATTCCGGTTCGAAATTTTTATCGTGGCGTACGTTGCTTGATGATTAAGGCAATACATCCGCACAGCACGAGAGGCGATTCGGTACCGTTAGAAAATATGAAAGAGGAAAATTTAATATTGCAAAAATAATGAACTATGAACTATGATATATACACATTAGCACTTCGAGCCAAGCAGGCTCATGGCTTGGTTTACAATCTTCCTCCATTCTTGCTTGTTCTTCGCTTTTTCTTTCCAATTGGCTGCATTGAGATACCTCAGGTCATCATTAACTTCATGGCTCCATCTGGTCCTAGGTCTTCCTTTTCTCTTTTTACCACCTATTGTAGCGCTTAACATGATTTTAGACATTCTAACTTGGGCCATTATTTGGACATGTCCTAACCATCTAAGTCTTTGTGATCTTACAACTGCAACTATATTAGGCTCCTTATACAATTTTTCTAACTCCTTGTTTGTTCTTCGTGTTCACTGATTGTTGATTATTTTCCCCCAAATAATGAACTATGATAACACAAACATAATTAAATACTGGTGATCACACTTTTTGAAGTCAATTTAATACATCTTGGATTGACCAAAAATATGAGTTATATTTTTACTTTCCGTTTCTACAGAGAAAATCAAATTCTGAAGGTGGTAGTTCCCTTGAAGTTCTTCAATCATGAAGTCTTTCTTCGTCCTATTTTGTAACAACCTATATTTGGGACCTCTCATTCAATGTTCGAAGTACTCCAGCTTTCGCTTCTTGATGCTGTTTAGAATCTCAATGGTCTTGCTAAGACGTTCCAGTATTGTGGAGTTTTAAATCTTCTCTACCAAAGAATCTTTTTACAAAATTCTCCAATAGCACCACATTTATTTAGCCTCAAGGTGATTTAGATCACTTTAATTCGCAGTCCAAGACTCGACACCATAAAGTGAGACTCAGAGGTCTCTGTTAAATAATACTTTAGACATTCTTCTAAAAGAGGCTCTGTCCTGCTCTATCCTGGATCAAATTTCATCGTAACTCTCTGCGTTACAATTTAATTATTATTGCTGACTGCATCGTATTGGTATTATTTACGTATACAGATAGTATTATATTATGTTGTTTACTTATTAGCCCAATAAATGACCGTTTTGAAGTGTAATTTCCAGGAGCAACTCCGAATTGCATGAAAATTTGGATTTAGGTTCTACTTGCCCTCCACTTCAAAGTTGAATTTGTGCCGTTGGTTGCTTTTACTTGGGGGGTGATATTTACCCCTTCGCGGGGGGTGAAAAACGCGTGTTTAAAATAAGGCCGGAAATGGATAAATTGACTTATTTTAAGCACCTTTTGTTCTATAAAGATTTTTACGTAAGTCAATACTTTTCGAGTTATTCGCGATTTAAAATGTTGATTTTTCGACAAAAAAATTACGTTTTCAGACCGTTTTTCCCAAATAAATCAAAAAGTAAATATTTTTTTGAAAAAAATATTTTTAGCAAAAGTGTAACCTATAAAAAGACGAAAAAAATGGTGTACCCGTAAAGTCTACAAATTGAGTAGAAGCAAAGTTGTAGCTCATGAAAAATACGTTCTTATTCGTCTAATTCCAAATCGAATAATTCAACGCGAAATCACCGAAGAAAGAAGCGTTTTTCGGAAAAACCTTATTAACATTTTTAAAGTATCAAAAAAAGATTTTTATTTGTTTTTTACAAAAGTTTACAGCATCAAAAATAAACGAGTTACACTGAAAAAAAAAGTTGGCCCCTTTTTCTGGTAAAAAAAATCGTGAAAACCTGCCTCTATTTAGCACCCTAAATGAAACTAATCGTTTGGCTTTACCATCTATTTTAACTGTATGTGTATTGTTTATATGATCTGTAAGTTTGATTGGTTTGAAGTGCTTATTTTTAAAAATATTTGGTTTTATATTAAAAAAAAAAATTCTAAAAATTTTTTAAAAATTTCATTTTTTCAAAATAACTTAAAAAGTGTTAGTGATAAGAAAAATCTTAAAGAGTAAAAAAATGTAGGTTTTGCTATTATAAATATGCTAGTTTATTTTGTTTCTCCGTAAGACAAAAATTGGTTAGGATATGGCTGTTCAAAATTTGCATACACTCGTGATTAGTGACCCATTAAAGCTTTCTCAATTATAACCCTTTCAAAAATAAACAGTTTAAACCGTTGAGAGTGACAGATCGTATAAAAAATAGATGGGTAAGTAAATTGTTTGTAAAGCGGTAGCGATTAATTTCATTTGGGGAGCTAAACACGGCGAGATTTTCATGATTTTTTACAAGAAAAAGAGGGCCAACTTCATTTTGAGCGTAACTCGCTTATTTTTAATGCTAAAACTTTTGTTCACAATTAAAACAAAGTTTTTTATAAACACTTTAAAAAAGTTTAAATGGGGTTTTCCCAAAAAGTGCTTAATTTTTCGGTGATTTCACCTTGAAATATTTGATTTGGAATTAGACGAATAAGAACGTATTTTTCATGAGCTACAACTTTGTTTTTATTTGATTGATAGACTTAACTGATACACCATTTTTTTGGGTTTTTAAAAGCTACACTTTTGCTAGGGATATTTTGTCGATAAAATATTTACTTTTTGAGTTATTTGCGAAAAACCGTCTGAAAACGTAGTTTTTTTGTCGAAAAATCAACATTTTTCGACAAATTCATTTCGCAAATAACTCGAAAAGTATTGACTTACGTAAAAAACTCTATAGAACAAAAGTTGCTTAAAATCAGTCAATTTATCCATTTGCGGTCTTATCTTGAACGTATGTTTTTTCACCCCTGAGAAGGGGTGACTGTCACCCCTCAAGTAAAAGCAACCAACGGCACAATTTCAACTTTGAAGTGGAGTGTAAGTAGAACTTATATCCAAATTTTCATGCAATTCGGAGTTGCCCCTGAAAATTACACGGTATCGCCGAATTTCCCGTTCATTTACTGGGCTATATTACCTATATTACCAGTATTTTGGTTTTCCGTATGTTCATATCCAGACCTGCTTCCTTACAGATATGAACGACACTGTCAAATAACGTTTGCCGATCTTCTTGAGTAGAAGCTAGAAGTACTGTGTCATCTGCATATAGCAAATTATTGATGACTTCATTGTTCACGTAGGAGCGATAAGGGGCATTTTTGCCTTACTCCTCTTTTAATATTAAGAGCCCATGATTCCAAACCGTCTACTGCACATGAGACTACACATTGCATTAAGTGCTGTATCTATTTTTTGGTATAGGAGGACTTTAAGTTAAACTGAACCTAAACTTAAGACTAAAGAAGGATATTTGCTATTATAAAAGAGACTGCTAGTGCATTTGTCCTCTCGAACTTTAGTTCGAGTCTAATGTTAAAGAGATATTATTTCTACCATAGGCTCTCATTTCGGTGTTGTTACAGTACTGTTTATACGTCAATGCTGTATTCAAGTTAATGTCCAAGTATTTAAAATAATGATAATGTTCAAGCAACATTTCTCTCTAGATACTTCATAGTCTTCTAATAGATGCATACTTGAGTCTTTATTGGGATTGGGTTGAGTTAAGCCTCGTCATAGTACCTATTTTTCGACCATCTTCAAGTCTGTTGTGATAGCCAAGTTCTGACCTCAGCTTAGATGAAGTTCGTGATATAGATCGGTAGTGGCAAAGTGATACAAATATTGCCTCATTTCTATTGGTAGCGCCAATATTTTTATAAGAAAATAACTACAGTTGAGTCCATGAGTCTTTATCCGTGCTTCATTAATATCTGGTGAGGTAAATCACATATTTGATAACTCAAATTTTAACCCGTAATAGGAGAAGTAGCTACTTACTGTCACTTGCTGTTGCGTTTAGTTAATTTCAATTTCCGACATATCATCGACTTATGTCGTATACTTTAAATGATGACGTACGGGTAAAGACTTGTGGACTCAACTGTAGTTTAAAGTCGTTATAAAAGATATCATACCTGGATCTATCATTTGGAATGTTACAGTCGTTGCGTTGTTTTCTTGTTTAATACACCTAAAAATTAAAATTATTTTATTATTTTTTATTTTTTTGTATATAGGCATATTTACGATTTTATTTTATTTTATCTCAAATTTTTATTTATTACAGTGCTGATCTAAAGACATTTATTGGTAACACCTTACACGTTTATGACTATAAACTCAAATTTTCATTCGAGCAATGCAACTGAAATCAAACTCACTGTCCCATGGACTCATAACTTGTTCCATAAAATGGAAAAAATTGCTTCCATAGCACATGTTGATACACCGAGGGTTCCTTATCTAATGTTCCTGGGGGGGGGGAGGGGGTTGGGGAACACCACCCTTACTAACGACAGAATCCTCTTAGAAAAATAATACAATTGGGTATCAAGATAATCTAGATGATCAATATACCAAGGGTTTCTCGGCTGAGATCTCCAGGAGATTCACTAAAACGATATTTTGTGGAGCTCTTATATTAACTTACAAATGGAATAACATTTAGAGTATGTTCTTGAAAATAATCTCGTTATACAAAATATAGAATACCCAGGAAGAAGCACTATGATACTATACCTTGAGTAATTCGAGTCTTAGTTAAGTGGCGAATTGGAGGTGGCATTGGTGACGAATTGGTGCATTCTTGAAGAGTCTAGCACCCACACAGGGTTGTAAAGCCAGAATGATGATGGTTGGAAGTGGAAAACCTTCTCTAGAAGAAGAAAATAATGTATCTGTCATACAGCCTCTAGTGACATGACATGATAATCACAAATACATGGGTCAAATTACACAAAAGAAGATTATATACATGGAAGGGACCAGGAGATAACTCACTTCATATAATTAGAAATCAGATAGATTATATTTTAGTAAACAAGAGATTTAAGAATGGTGTCAAGAGATCAACGACAGATCCTGGTGCAGATATCGGTTCAGACCATAACTCTCTAATAGCTAACATCCAAGTGAAGCTCAAAAAAGTCGAAGAAAGCCCCAAAACACCAAAATTACATATATCAGCATCCAACAAAATGCTAATAGAAAATGACCTGAATAATCAGCTAAAGAATTCAACAAATGAAAACAATACAGAAATATGGAACACGTTTAAAGATCTTACCTGGAAAGTAATGGAAAAATAATGGAAAACAACGATGCAGAGGCACAAAAAACAACAATGGATGACTCATGAAATCCTGGAATTGATGGAGCAGAGAAGAAAACTGAAAGATAACAAAACAGAATACAAAGAAAAACAGAAACTAATTAAACAAAAGATAAAGGTAGCTAAAGAAAAATGGATGGAGGATAAATGCAAGGAATTAGAAAAGTTGAATGAAAAACATGATACGTTTAATATGTTTAAAAAAGTTAGAGAAGTAGCTGGTCTTTATCATAAGAAAACTCCACATACTATAACCGATTCGTCGGGAAAAATGATAATAGACGAACGCGAAATTCGAACTACCTGGTATAATTATATAAATGAACTGTATAATGATGATAGACCCGAAGAACTGGAGACTTTAGATGAAGGTGAAGGACCAGAAATACTGAAATCAGAAATACTACATGCTATAAAATTGGCAAAAAACAAGAAAGCCGTTGGTCCCGACAACATACCTACAGAAATGTTAAAGCTCATAAATGAGGAAAACATTGGAATACTAGTCAAACTTTTCAATAATGTTTATTCCACTGGTGATATCCCTGAAGATTGGTTTAAGTCCTAATTCATAACCCTACCAAAAAACAACGTCCAAAAAACTGTAGCGATTATAGAATGATAAGCCTTATGAGCCACACTTTAAAAATCTTTCTACGTATCATTCACAGTAGAATCAGAGATAAATGTGAAGAAGACCGGGATGAAACACAATTTGGCTTCAGAAATTGACTGGGAACCCGGGACGCACCCCTTGCACTAAATGTGTTATTGCAGAAATGCCGAGATCAAAGGAAAGACGTCTTTGCTGTATTTATTGATTATGAGAAGGCCTTTGATCGAGTACAACATCACACATTAATTAAAATATTAAAGGATAAAGGATTTGTTAGTAAAGATGTACGAATCATAGAAAAATTATACTGGCGTCAAACAGCGACAGCTTGCATAAATGGAAAATCAACAGAAATATGCAAAATACAAAGAGGTGTCAGACAGGGTTGTATACTGTCCCCACTGTTATTCAATTTATATTCAGATAGAATATTTAAGGAAGCGTTGCATAATTTGGAATGGGGTGTGAAATTTAATGGAATTCTGATAAATACAATCAGATATGCAGACGATACAGTTATTTTAAGTGATGATATAAATGGATTACAACACCTTTTAAATGCCATTGACACAGTGGGAAGACAGTTTGGCCTAAATGTAAACTGTTCAAAAACAAAATACAGGGTATTTAGCCGTTTGGCCCATCAAGATTCACGTTTATATGTTGATGGTCATATAATTCAAAGAGTACCCAGTTTTAAATATCTTGGTTGCCATATTACTGAACAACTAGATCCAGATAAAGAGATAAAATGTAGAATCGAGATAGCCCGCACATTTTTAAAAATGAGGTCATTCTTCTGTAATGATACCTTGCAACTTCAACTTCGAAAGCGAATGATTAAATGCTACATTTGGTCAGTCCTCTTGTATGGTGTCGAAGCATGGACATTAAAAATATCCACCATTTACCGTTTGGAGGCCTTTGAAATGTGGCTGCACAGACGTATACTGAAAATACCATGGACGGCTATGCTGACAAATGTGGCAGTCCTTAAGAGAGCAAATGCTACCCGCGAGCTGCTTGATAACATCAAATATAGAAAGATGGCCTATTTGGGACACGTAGTAAGGGGAGACCGGTATAATATTCTTCAACTTATTATGATGGGTAAAATCGAAGGACGCAGAGGAATTGGTAGAAAGCAGGCCTCTTGGTTGAAGAATATCCGGGAGTGGACAGGAATAAAGAAAGCAGATCACCTATTTAGAATAGCTCGAGACCGAGACAGTTTCGCCATGTTAATCGCCAACGTCAAGGGGACTTGATAGGGCACGTTAAGAAGAAGACAGCCTCTAGTGCAATTTGTCTTCTAAAGTAACTAAATTAGTATTATTGTAACATGTGCTTTTCTTGGATTGAAACAAGATTTGTTCTAATCAGTTACAGTCGATGTCCTACAGCCTGGAGAGGCCCATGGCGACTAAAACGACTGTCTTTAGACCATAAGATTTCCAAGGGTGTGGAAGTTTAATAAAATACTGAATTCAACCTACATTTTGATAGCACTGCGCCGGTATTTTTAATATTCGGTGCTGCTGCGATAGTAGTAAATGAGGTACACATTAAGATGATAGAGTAGCGATCAACAGGTAGCAAAAACGCGTTCCAAGATTGCGGCTGTAATTTTGTAATTAAAAATATATTAATATGTGGAAATTACTCTGTTTTTAAATAAAATATTTAAAAAACGAGCCTGTACCGCCATTAAGAAGAACAAAAAAATACACTTTCTTCAAATAAACTTTTTTATCCGATGCCTAGATTTTGTGTCATTTTGGAACTACTAAAATTTTTTATTTCATTAGTAGTTGCAAAATGACACAAAATCTAGGCATCGGATAAAAAAGTTTATTTAAAGAAAGTGTATTTTTTTGTTCTTCTTAATGGCGGTACAGCTCGTTTTTTTAATATTGTAAAATTGGAAAAAAATCCTTTGTAAAAGGTATAAATTTTTTTTGTTAAAAATTCCTTTAAAGGGCTACATCACAACAAAACGTTTTCGATTTTTTTTATAAAATCATCATCAGTGTTAAGATAAACTTGATGCTAGCTGAGCCATAAAAGAAAAATATTGGGGTAAACGTATATCCCAACACGTGGGATCCAAAATTTACTTGTTTACATACCGAAAACTTAATGGCAAATGAATCAGTAGGTTTTCGTATTTTCAATAAATTTTCGGTATGTAAACAAGTAAATTTTGGATCCCACGTGTTGGGATATACATTACCTTAGGGCATTATCCCAGTTGCCATGTAACCATCACAAGGCAATTTTTCAAAGTATGCACTTATAACGCATCAATGTGATATTTAAAGGGTGTTTACCCTAATATTTTTCTTTTGTGGCTCAGCTAGCATCAAGTTTATCTTAATACTGATGATGATTTTATAAAAAAAATCGAAAACGTTTTGTTGTGATGTAGCCCTTTAAAGGGATTTTTAATAAAAAAATTTTATACCTTTTACAAAAGATTTTTTTCCAATTTTGTGATTGATTGTATACAGTCAACTACAGGAAAAACAATTCTTTTTCTTTGTGGATTTTTTTTAATATTGTATTTAATTACAGAGTAATTTCCACATATTAATATATTTTTCAAATTGTACTCTGTACCGCCATTCTTTATTATATTACGAATACGTGTGCCAAATATCTCAAAAAAATATTCAAAATTACAGCCGCAATCTTGGAACGCGTTTTCGCTACCTGTTGATTGCTACTGTTTCCTCTGAAATAAATATTTATCGATCAATAGTATACAGTTCAGCTAAAGATGGTTTATTAAAGCAATTGGACTTCTTCTTCTTCTTCTTAGCCTTCTATCGTCCACGTTTGGACATAGGCCTCTCCCAACTCCTTCCATCGGTCTCTATCCTGAGCAACATATTTCCAATTCGTTCCGGCTACTCTTTTAATATCATCAACCCATCTCATCTGTGGTCTTCCTCTCGGTCGTTTACTTTGGTAAGGTCTCCAATGTTGTATCGTTGCATTCCAACGTTGGTCTTTTTGTCTAACAGTGTGGCCTGCGAAGCTCCATTTAAGTTTGGCAACTTTTGTTGTTATGTCCTCGACTTTTGTTTTTGATCTTACCCAGTCGTTCCTCTTTTTATCTGACAGTCGTATACCTAACATTGCTCTTTCCATAGCTCTTTGTGTTGTGGCTAGTTTATTCATATTTGCCTTGGTTAGGGTCCAGGTTTGACACCCATATGTCATGATAGGAAGGATGCACTGGTTGAACACTTTGGTTCTCAAATATTGAGGTATTTTGCGGTTCTTAAGTATCCAACCAAGTTTTCCAAATCCTGCCCATGCTAGTCTTGCTCTTCTATTAATTTCCGCACTTTGGTTTTCTTTGTCTAGTTTCAGGATTTGGCCTAGGTAGATATATTCCTGGATTTTTTCTATCTCACTGCCATTTATAGTTATGCGTCTGGGGTCATCTGTGTTTGTCATTATTTTTGTTTTCTTCATGTTCATTTTCAGGCCGACGTATTGGGAGCTGCCTGCGAGTTCCTCCATCATAATTTGCAGTTCCTCGAATGAGCTCGCTATAATCACAATGTCGTCAGCGAATCTGAGGTGGTTTAGCTTCTTGCCATTAACGTTAATGCCATAGGTTGACCAATTTGTCGTTTTGAAGACGTCTTCTAGTGCTAGGTTGAAAAGCTTTGGCGATATTACGTCTCCTTGTCTCACGCCTCTCTTAATAGGGATGGGATTTGTATTTTCGTCTAGTTGTACTATCATAGTTGCATTTTCATATATATTATGTATTAGTTGTCTATATCTCGAATCTATTCTACAATTATTAATAGCTTGTTCTATGGCCCACATCTCGATACTATCAAACGCCTTTTCATAGTCTACGAAGGCAAGAAATACGGGTAGTTGGTATTCATTTGCCTTCTCTATCAATGTTCTCATTGTCAGCAGATGGTCTGATGTACTATATCCTTTGCGGAAGCCAGCCTGTTCCACTGGTTGGTAATTGTCCATTTTGTAGGTCAACCGGTTGTTAATAATTCTCATGAATAGTTTGTATACTTGACTGAGCAACGATATCGGTCTATAATTCTGTAGGTCACATTTGTCCCCTTTTTTGTGTAAAAGTATTACTAGACTTTCGTTCCAGTCTTTAGGGATCTTGCTATCATGAAGACATTTATTAAATAGCTCTGTTAGTATAGGGATTGTTACTGTTTTGCTTGTTTTCAAGAGCTCAGCAATTATACCGTCCTGTCCTGGAGCTTTATTATTTTTTAGTTCTTTTAAAGCTCTTTCTATTTCGAATCCCTTTATATTTGGTAGTACTTCTGATCCCACGTTTTTTATTTTTCTTTTGATGTTCACCTTTGTTGATTCATTAGGCTGGCTTTGGGAGCTGTACAAGCTTTTGTAGAAGTCTTCGACTATTTTTGTAATTTTATATTTGTCCTTCTCTTCCTTACTATTGGCGTCTTTAATTTTGATGATTTTTTGAACACCCAGTGCCGGTCTTAGACATTTTAAGCCTCTGTTGTTTTCAATGACTCGCTCTATTAAGTTCTCGTTCCATTTTTGTAAGTCGCGTTTTAGTTCTTTTCTAATTGTTTTATTAAGTTCTATGTATTCTTGAGTATGGCGTTTGTTTTGCGTTAGTAGTTGTCGTCTTTCCGTCATTAGTTGTTTAGTTTCGTTGCTTATTTTGTCTTCTTTAGTACTTGTTTTCTTTGCGACCTTTAGTCCGGCTTCGAGAAGGTTCTTATTGATGTTTTTGTTAATTTCGTCAATTTCATCTTGATTATGTGAAGGATCATATTTGAACTTATCCGCTAAGACCTCTCGGAATTGCTCTTCATTTGTTTTTAATTTAAAGGCATCTATTCGCGTTGTTTTTTTAAATATTCTTTTTCTCTCATCTTTCATGTTAATATTTATTTTTGCTCTAACTATACGATGGTCACTACCCGTTGTTACGTTGTTGATTGTTGTTACGTCTTCAAATATTCTTTTGTTGTTTGAGAGAAAATAGTCTATTTCATTTTTGGTGGTTCCGTTAGGTGCAACCCATGTCCACTTTCTGTTTGGTTTCTTTTTGTAGAAGGTATTCATAACATACATGTTTTCTTGTTCCAGGAATTCCATAAGTTTTTCTCCCCTGGTGTTTCTTGTGCCGAATCCAAAATTTCCAATCTTGCTTTCAGAGTCTTCAATCTTACTTCCAATTTTGGCGTTAAAATCTCCCATTATTATTATTTTGGATTCTCTGTTGGTGTCTATAGCTGTTTTAAGATCTTCGTAAAAAGTATTTATTTCTTCATCAGTTGCCTTTTCAGTTGGAGCATAAACTTGCACAATCTTTAATTTGGTTTTTGGATTTAGTTTTAAAATCATGTATGTAACCCTGTCTGAGATGCTGTCAATTATTTGAATTTGTGATTTTCTCTTCTTGTTGATTAAGAAACCTACTCCACCGTATGTATAGTCTTCATTGCCTTTATAATAGAGCCTGTTGCCTGAATGTAAGTCCACATATCCTTCACCCCTTCTTTTAACTTCTGATAGTCCCATTATATCCCAATTCATATTCCCTAATTCCTCTTCTAGTTCGTAGAGTTTTTCGTCTTTTGCCATGGAACGGATGTTGTAAGTTGCTATATGGAGTTGCTTGTTGTTCTTCTTTTTCAATGTCGACTTGCCTCCCCCAGAATCCTCGAGGCAGACCGTTATATCGGTGTGGGACTGTGGAATAAACTTCCTACCCACCTGGGGTATCTTCCGTATATCTGTTGAAACCGACATTTTTGTTTTGTGGAGGTTTTGGCCATAACCCACCACGCTGGCCAGACGGGTTGGTGGGTGGGAGGGGATATTAGGGAAGGAATTTGGGGTTTGGATAGGATAATACTGAGGTTGGGGCCTGGTTACCTCTAAATAGGAAATGGAGGAAAAAACCAGGAGCTCGCGTGGGCAGGGGCGCTAAATCCCTGAAGTAAGTATGCTCTCTATCGGGATCATAGAGAGGTACCTACCCGCTACCGCAATTGGACATCATACCAAATACCGGATTAATAATTGCACTTGGAGTCTACAGGACCAGTCCGGTAGAAAATCTATATGTAGAATCTGATGAACCACCTCTTTCAATTACACAGACTAAGCATACAATATGCAGCTAAAATTGAAGCTAACTCTAATAATCCAGCTTACTCCTACACATTTTCTGACAATTTTCATTTAATTTGTGAACAAATACCCATTTTTGTTGCAAACAAAGAGTACTCCATATATTCCGTCGAATTGTATGCCATAAAGCCCTACAACATATATAAAACCAGTCCAAATTGGAAGCAGCCATTTTCACAGATCTTTTAAGCGCAATGCAGAGAATATTAAGGGTTTACCCAAACCAACCAACACTATGCCAAATTAAAATTGATCTAGAAGAACTTTACAGTAAGAATAAACGGGTAGAATTTGTTTGGATTCCATCTCATGTAGGTATAATAGGTAATGAAAAAGCTGATCGGGAAGCTAAAGAAGCCTGCTATATGAATAGACCAGATAATGAGCGCTTTGAAATTTCTTATTTTGACATTCAGAATACCATCAAAGAATTTTCAATGAGAATACATATGGCTCGAAAGATGGAAAAAACTTGACGACAATAAAATACAACGCATCAACTTAAATTTGTCACCAAAAGGAATAATGCCACAAAAACGACGAGATTAAGTCGTACAACACTGCTTCAGAATAGGACATACCAGGTTAACCCACCAGTACCTAATGAAGAAACCACAACAAAAACTGTGCTATATTTGTGATATTCCTTTGACAATCGAACACATTATTGTTAGTTGCCCACCCAATCACCTGGAACGACTTCAAAGTGATTTACCAAGTGATCTGAAAAGTGCTTTGAACTAAAGTAATAGTGATAAAGTGACTAAATTTCTTAATTTAACTAAATTGTACAATCTAATATAAACATAGACTTAAGTTCTCAATTGTAATTAGTTGTTATAAGCGAACATCTGATTTTATGTACAACTCTACTCTGCTAATAACCTTTCATGGTTGACGCAGTTTAGTTAATAAAAAAAAATGTGTGTGTGCTTTGTACGCACGTAAGAAGTTATACTTCTATTATATGATTTTAACGAAATAAATATACTTTCAACAGGTTATTTGTATTTAAAGATTAAACTAATTTTTACTTACTACTTTCCAAAAATGTTTATTAAAACAATACTAAAAATGAAAAAAAAAATTAGATAACACACGGATTTGAACCGCGGACCTCTCGATCTCCGGTCGAACGCTCTACCACTGAGCTATACTCCCTTTGCTTTGACAGGTTACAAGATTTCTCATACATACTGACAAATTTATTAGACCAAGTAAAGTATAAAAATATTTTAAAATTTAGAGTAAATACACCTACTATTATTATAAAATATTTTATTACCGAGGAAGACAAATCCAAAAACACAAAAATTATAATAAATAATACATTTACTAAAAACACTAATATATTCTTTGAATGACTAATTTGCGCTGATACATACATAAGTTGAAAGACTAGCAACGAACTACATACTGTCTGTCTGCGCATGCGCTAGAGAATTATAAAATTTCACCCTCGATCGTAAAGAAGTATAACGTCAAAAATATTTATAGAGATATTAAATCACAAAAACTTACGGTGATTTTCCGGTAACTTCACAGCACCTCGTAGATTTTGGACAATACTTTATGTTTCCATACTCTATAACTACTGACTTACTGGTACGAAAGCAAAACCTATATCGTGTATTATCCAAACATCTTATTCTTTTGTCCGAACACTTTTCTTTTATTGAATAGAGGGCAGAATTACGTTGAATACAAGAATTCTAAAACGAATAGATTAGGATTAGATGAATACTGGTATAATTTAAATTGCTAAATCAAGTTATGCGTAAGTTTGTGTGAAGTTTACACAAATCATATGTAATCAAAATAATCAAATATAAGTAATATAAACAATAATTATCAAGCATGCTAATGACTTGAATTTTCAAAATTTAAATTATGAGAAACATGTCCTTTATTTTGAGATATTTATTATCTTAGTCGTATATACAGGGTGAGTCATGAGGAACTGTACATACTCCTATCTCGTATAGAAGCTCCTATGGGGAATAACAAATGACCATTAAAAAGTGTCTGCTCCCATTGTTTAATAATATACAGGGCGAGTTTCGCATTTTGACAGAAATTTTGTATTCGTCATAATTTTTGAACGGTCAGATCGATGTGTCTCTTATTTTGGCCAATCGTTACACTATTACCACTTGATCAACTGATTTATTCAAACTAGAAAAAATCAGGTCTGGCTTTAAAAAATTAGTTCGTTTGTGTGAAAAAATTTCACCCTGTATATGCTTTTTGAAAACTTTAATATGAATTTTATAAATTAGACAAATAGGCAATTAAAATGGTATGTTTATTTCTTTCCGCACACGATTACTTAATTTTTTATAAAAAAAAATCAAATTTGACTATGAATTAAAAGTTTGGTAAAGTGAACCATAGATTAAAAAAAATCAACTTTTATTACAAAAATTAATTTTTTTTGAACAAATATTTAATTTATGCTACCACCTACTCAACTGATTTATTCAAACTAGAGAAAAATCAGGTCCGGCTTTAAAAAATCAGTTCGTTTGGGTCTTAGAAAAAATTTCACCCAGTATACGCTTTTTGAAAATTCTAATTAGAATTTTACAAAATAAACAGATAGGCAATTAAAATGGCGTATTTATTTTTTCCCCACACGATTACTTAATTCTTTATTAAAAAATCAAATTTGTCAAAATCGGAATTTTAACCTAAAAATGAAAAAAAAATGAAATCACGGTTTAACTCGCTACAACTCTGTTCCAATTTAATATTTTTTTTTGAAACTTTTACAGCACATATCTCTTACCATTGTGAAGACTATGAAAATTGTTGTAGACTTTCAGTCTTCTTCTCGTAAAAGTTATGAATTTAAAAAAATAAAAGGTGCAGATTCGTGAATTGCAAAGTTAAATCGCAAAAATTAAGTGAAAAAATTTAAAATATATATATTTGATCATGTCTATGTTAAACTATAGAGTCCAAAGGAAGTGTTATGGGGAGTTTTAGATCTAGACGTGTTATAGAAAAAAAAATGGCAAAACTTTTAATTAAAAAAAAACGTTGTTTTGTAAATTAATTTTTGTAAAAAAAGTTATTTTTTTTCAATCTATGCAAAAACTTTGCCAAACTTTTATCCATATTAAGCTGCACCCCCCACCATCGCGAATAAAGTTCGGACTAGGCAAAAAATTTAGTGCTATTTATGTGCTAATTAGTTGCTCTATTCCGAATTTTGTTGCTCAAACCGTTTACCAGGAAATCGCGTTGAAAGTGGGGGGGTGCAGGTTAATGGCAAGCTGCACCCACCCAGAACGAAAAAAGCTCAAACTTCTTGATTTTTTTTGGTGATAAATTTAGTGCTATTTATGTGCTAATTAGTTGCTCTATTCCGAATGTTGTTGCTCAAACCGTTGACCAGGAAATCGCGTTCAAAGTGGGGGGTCCAGCTTAATGGCAAGCTGCACCCACTCACACCGAAAAAACTTCAAACTTATTGATTTTTTAGGTGATAAATTTAGTGCTATTTATATGCTAATTAGTTGCTCTAATCCGAATTTTGTTGCTCAAACCGTTGACCAAGAAATCGCGTTGAAAGTGGAGGGTGCAAGTTAATGGCAAGTTGCACACACCCACACCGAAAAAAGCTCAAACTTCTTGATTTTTTTGGTGAAAATTTAGTACTATTTATGTGCTAATTAGTTGCTCTATTCCGAATTTTGTTGCTCAAACCGTTTACCAGGAAATCGCGTTCAAATTGGGGGGGTCAAGCTTAATGGCAAACTGCACCCACCCACACCGAAAAAACTTCAAACTTATTGATTTTTTGGTGATAAATTTAGTGCTATTTATATGCTAATTAGTTGCTCTAATCCGAATTTTGTTGCTCAAACCGTTGACCAAGAAATCGCGTTGAAATTGGAGGGTGCAAGTTAATGGCAAGTTGCACCTACCCACACCGAAAAAAGCTCAAACTTCTTGATTTTTTTGGTGAAAATTTAGTGCTATTTATGTGCTAATTAGTTGCTCTATTCCGAATTTTGTTGCTGAAACAGTTGACCAGGAAATCGCGTTCAAAGTGGGGGGGTCCAGCTTAATGGCAAGCTGCACCCGCTCACACCGAAAAAAGTTCAAACTTATTGATTTTTTTTGGTGATAAATTTAGTGCTATTTATGTGCTAATTAGTTGCTACAATCAAAATTTTGTTGCTCAAACCGTTGACCAAGAAATCGCGTTGAAATTGGGGCGGTGCAAGTTAATGGAAAGTTGCACCCACCCACACCGAAAAAAGCTCAAACTTCTTGACTTTTTTGGTGAAAAATTGAGTGCTATTTATGTGCTAATTACTTGCTCTATTTCGAATTTTGTTGCTCAAACCGTCTACCAGGATATCGCGTTCAAAGTGGGGGGTCCAGCTTAATGGCAAGCTGCACCCACTCACACCGAAAAAAGCTCAAACTTCTTGGTTTTTTTGGTGAAAAATTCAGTGATTTAGTGCTATTTATGTGCTAATTAGTTGCTCTAATTCGAATTTTGTTGCTCAAACCGCTGACCAAGAAATCGCGTTGAAAGTGGGGGGGTGCAAGTTAATGGCAAGCTGCACTCACTCACACCGAAGAAAGCTCAAACTTCTTGATTTTTTTGGTGATAAATTTAGTGCTATTTATGTGCTAATTAGTTGCTCTATTTCGAAATTTGTTGCTCAAACCATTTACCAGGAAATCGCGTTGAAAGTGGGGGAGGTGCAGGTTAATGGCAAGCTGCACCCACCCACACCGAAAAAAACTCAAATTTCTTGATTTTTTCTTATGATAAATTTAGTGCTATTCATGTGCTAATTAGTTGCTCTATTCCGAATTTTGTTGCTCAAACCGTTGACCAGGAAATCGCGTTCAAAGTGGGGGGTCCAGCTTAATGGCAAGCTGCAGACACTCACACCGAAAAAAGCTCAAATTTCTTGATTTTTTGATGAAAAATTTAGTGCTGTTTATGTGCTAATTAGTTGCTCTATTCCGAATTTTGTTGCTCAAACCGTTGACCAGGAAATCTCGGTCAAAATGGGGGCGTCCAGCTTAATGGCAAGCTGCACCCACCCACACCGAAAAAAGTTCAATCTTATTGATTTTTTTGTGGTGATAAATTTAGTGCTATTTATGTGCTAATTAGTTGCTCTAATCCGAATTTTGTTGCTCAAACCGTTGACCAAGAAATCGCGTTGAAAGTGGGGGGTGCAGGTTAATGGCAAGCTGCACCCACCCAAACCGAAAAAAGCTCAAACTGCTTGATTTTTTTGGTGAAGAATTTAGTGTCATTTATGTGCTAATTAGCTAATTAGTAATAAAACTATGGTTTACAACACTTACGTTGCGACTATTGCTGATAAATGTACTTACTTGAAAACGAATTAATTCAAAATTCATTCAAATTTTTTGCATATAAAGAATATATTTAGTCGGAATGAGCGAAGCGAATTCTGAAATTCACATGAGTGCCTTAAAAATGTACTTTTTAACACGTATATCATACAATATTTTTTCTACAAACGTTATAAATATATAAAATACAATATTTTTGTTAATTGCTGAAACCATGAAACCTATCACCCGTAAAAGATAGAACTGGTTGTCTACACTCGAGGGGAATATCTAAAAATTCTTAGCGAAAATATTATACCGTTATATAAACTTGTTTTTTCTACAAACGTGTTAAAAATGCAATAATAGAGTTTAAATTAAATTTTAAAAAACCTTTTAAACCACCGTTTTCAAATTGTGCAAGTTTTACTATGAATATTAATGTTAGTAAATGAAATATAAATATTTTGACTTTTCACAATTTGACAATTCACTTTTAACTGCAGTGCCTTAAAAATTTTAAAGCACTAGTGCTATAAAGTAGCATTTTTAACGCTCCAATGGAGTGCTAAAATAGTTATTAATGAAACAGTTCGTGAAGTATGCTTTTTGCGATCGCACGCGGTTTTTAGAGCACGAGCGACAACGGAGCGAGTTCGCAAAAAGTACTTCACGCACAGTTTCATACAATATTTTATCTACGATAAATAAATAAAAAAAGCTGTAACTCTTCTATTCTACAATTTTTAGAACTTTGAAATTTAAAAATTACAACTACTTTCAAACCACAAAGCTGTCAAAACTCTTGTTATAATTCATTGCTCATATTGTCATCACCATGACAACGCGAAAATTAAGGATTGTCACCATGACAACTCGAAAGTTACAAACAGTGCGAAAAAGTAAATCCCATTTAAAATACATTGTTACTTAACGCCAGGGGCGTAGCTACCGTCGTATCAGCCGTATCAATTATACGGGGCCCCCGACATTCAAGGGGCCCCCGACATTCAAGGGCCCTATCGCGGCATGTCGAAACAAAATTCCATTTGCAAAGATTCAACTAAATATTCTACAGGTATTTCACTATTAAAACGCTTTGAAACAGTGTATGTTGTTTGGATGTCAACATTTTGGTGTAGTGGATTCTTTATATATACCTATATAAATCATATTTACCTATTATCTATTCTCTGCCCCATAACAACAGAGCTTTATTGTTTTCAAGGTATCTCTCATTGTCAATTCCGTTGGCTGTGTGTGAGTTATTGTATAATGTATATTGAAGAATGCCGAATTGCAATTTTTGTAATCGCTTTATCTTTGAATATTTGAAACAGTATGTATTGTTCGGGTATATTATGTATGTTCGTATAATCTGTCTTTATCTTTATTGTATTTATGTATATCTACATTTCTCCAAGAAATTAACGTATCACCTTAAAAATTGGTCATTTTTTATGTCTCATATTTCCTAAACCTGTTTTCGATATATTTTTGAACATTTTCGTTTAATAATATTGTTGCTAGACAGGTAGTGTACCAATCAAAAAGTAATTTTTTCTCAAAGTCACCACACCCTGTGGAATATTCTTGCATTTATAAAATACTGAAATTAAAACCCAACTATAGCCTCATGTGTTCTTAACATTCTGTTTTTCGATTCATTCGCTTATGTTGGATAGTAAAAAAGTTAGGTAATAATTTAACAACTCGCCTTATTTTTCATCGATACAGGGTGTTTTTAAATAAGTATGGCAAACTTGCAAACTTTATTGCAGCTTCCAGCTTCTCTTGTACTACATTGCTACCTTGTAATGTCATATTTAAATTCTTGAAGAAGTCAAAAATATAACAAATATACGCTACCTTGATTAACCGATTGGCATCATGAAAACTGTCTTTAAATTGAAATATTGCATCCCTAGCCGTTGGTGGATGTTGTTCTAAGAATATTGAAATTTCTTCCTTAAATTATTCAATTAATTCAAAAAAAGTTTTCTTTAAACATTCCCTATTGATAGTCAACGCACTTCGCAGTCTAAAAGAAGATGTTAATGTGAAACGGCGAGGCGACCCGGCATTTTGCTTTCGTGGCCCGGTACCGGGTCGCGACCCACCATTTGGGAAACGCTGCTCTAGCGCGTAGTTTGATTTTACGCTCGTCGTCCGTAGCAACCGTACAACCATACAATACAATCACATTGAACATTCAAACTGAAAGATATAAAAGTTAATGTTATGACATTATAACGACAGATATAAAATAGTTACAATAAAGTTAGTGATTTAAAAATAGTTTCATTTTATTAAGTGATTCTAGAAAAAATGTATGTATTACAAGCGCAAAGTGACATTATTTCTTTCGAGTAATTACCGCTCTCCGCTACGGTCGAGTGGTAACTCTTACTCTCAAGGAATAATGTATCACTTTTCGTTCTTAATACATAAATAACTATTCAATTTGAATTTTAAAATTGTACGAGTATTGTATGGTTGCACGGTTGCTACGGACGACGCGCGGTAATCAAACTTTAACGCGCTAGCGCTATAAAGTGACGGTACTCAGTAAACGTTAACTTTTCGTTGCCATTGACAAGCGAAAAACTCTTCTTTATCAAGTGATTGTAGAAAAAATTTAATAGATTTGCTTGAGTTTTACCGCAAATAATTTGTGCTATATCAAAATGTATTTTATTTCTGTTAATATAATAATTAATAAATGTAAAATATTGTATTAGATTTTGTAATAAAAAATTTTAAAACTATATTAGTGATTTCTATAAAACACTCACCAGTGTACAGTCGGGCCAGATTCAGTGTGTATTTGAGATTTTGGATGTGCACTAATGTTTGGCGTTCGGGTTTTCCACATTTTCTGAATTTTATTTTGGTACCGTGCAGGTATTTTACTTGACGAGATGTTATCAAAATAAAAATCACAACATTTGGAAAATCCGAAAGTCAACAACAATGCGCATCCAAATCTCAAATACAAAGTGAATCTGGTCAGACTGTAAGATACCTCACCGAAGAATGAAACTTCAGCCGCTTCAACACCACCTTTAAGACTAATATTCAATTGTTTTATTTTTAAAACATTCACAAGCCACAAAGATTTTGTATTTTTTTTAGAAATTTATAATTCACACTCGTATTCGTATCTTACATCAACATGATGGTTACTTGGTGAAAGTTTGTATGTTTATTACAAAATGTGGAAGTATGTATATAGTCCATATGGTGAGACCGTTCCATATAGTCCATATGGTGAGTCTGAAAACATTTCTGATTCGGTTTCTTTGGGGATTCCTATTAAAAAATGTCCCCTTTAAACAAATCTGAAGGGTATCGATTATCAGAAACAAATATTACAATCAAACGGCAGAAATCAAAGTAGAAGACCAGTTAACTGATAAAATTGCAATAGAACGAGGAGTACGACAGGGCTGTATTTTATCTCCACTACTATTCAATATTTACTCTGAATGGATATTTAAAGAAGTAGTCCTGTCGCCAGGGGGGGTACAACGGCCTTCTTAATTAAGATGGACTTACCCAAGTTTTTTTTATGTATTTTGGCCCGTAGAACACGAATTTTTTGGGTAACAGTTGATCCGGATGTCGATAAGATTGTTATAAACCAAGAAGTTGAGGAATCACATAACAGCGATTTCTCGCAAAACAAAACATTTTTTTGTATTTTTTGGGCCATTCTTACCAAAAAATGTTCCTGCAAGTTTTTTCGTATGATGCATAGTTTTCGAGATAAATGCGGTTGAACTTTCAAAAAATCGAAAAATTGCAATTTTTGAACCCGAATAACCTTTGAATAAAAAATAAAATAGTAATTCTGCTTACCGCCTTTAAAAGTTTGAGTAAAATTATATCCGTTTTGAATATTTGCATTGCTAAAAATTTATTTTTTGATTGCTAAAAAAATCTATAAACACACATAGTGTTTCCCGTGCCTAATACATGCGTTTTAACGCATGCTACGTAGAAATAGCCCCGCTTGCACTATTACCTCCTCTATCTACTCGTTCGATTTTAAATGAGAAATCATTGAAAACATCACTCAAGCACTAGGTGTTTATAGCTTTGTTTTAACAATAAAATAATAAATTTTTAGCAATACAAATAATTAAAACCGATATAATTTGACTTGAACTTTCAAATGCGGTAAGCAGAATTGCTATTTTATTTTATAATCAAAAGTTTTTCGGGTTCAAAAATTGTAATTTTTCGATTTTTTGAAAGTTCAACCGCGTTTATCTCGAAAACTATGCATCCTACGAAAAAATTTGTAGGATCATTTTTTGGTAAGAATGGCCCAAAAAATACAAAAAAAATATTTTGTTTTGCGATAAATCGCTGTTATGTGATTCCTCAACTTCTTGGTTTATAACAATCTTATCGACATCCGGATCAACTGTTACCCAAAAAATTCGTGTTCTACAAGTCAAAATACATAAAAAAAACTTGGGTAAGTCCATCTGAATACAGGAGGCCGTTGTACCCCCCCTGGCGACAGGACTAAAGCTTTAGACGGTTGTGCGAAGGGAGTATTAATAAATGGTGAATGGTTGAATAACATTAGATATGCAGATGACACCATAGTTTTCGACGATAATCTGAATGATTTACAGATATTAACAAATCGTATAACAGAAGTCAGCAACAGAAGAAGACCAAATTTATGACAATTAGTAAAAAACCAATATTAAACGCTCAACTTACAGTCAACCAACAGAATATCGAAAGAGTTGAGCAATATACATATCTGGGTACGAATTTAAATAGCCAATGGGACCACTCGACAGAAATTAAACAGCGAATAATAAAAGCGAAAGCAGCATACTTTAGAATGAGACCAATTTTCAACAGTCGAGACATATCATTAAAAATAAAATACCGTCTGTTGAAAAGCTACATATTCACAGTTCTGCTCTACCGAATGGAAGGTGGACACTAACTGTTGCATCTATGAATCGGATCGAAGCTTTCGAAATGTGGTGTTATAGGCGCATCTTACGTATATCCTGGGTTGAACGAATTAATAATGTAAAAGTGCTGCGTAGAATGGGGAAAGACTGTGAAATTCTCATAACCATCAAAACAAAAAAATTGGAATATCTAGGACATGTAATGAGAAATCAAGAACGTTACGGCCTTCTCCAACTGATTCTCCAAGGGAAGGTAAATGGTAAAAGAGGGCCGGGAAGAAGACGCATTTCCTGGCTTCAAAATTTACGAAAGTGGTATAACACCACTACCACTGAACTGTTCCGCGTTGCGGTAAACAAAGTCAAGATAGCCATGATGATCGCCAACATCCGAAACGGATAGGCACTTTAAGAAGGAGAAGAAGGATATATGGCGGAATTTTTGGGCAGAAATTGTTTAAACAATTTTTTTAAACAAATACAAAAGACCACCTTTTTTGCCCTGGAACATATATTTCTAGATTGTAAACTAGCCCTAAGAAAAGATAAGAATAAAAAATCTCCAGGCGAAGATTGTGTAATTACTGATGCAATAAACATCGGAGACACTTGTCTTCTTAAGAAAATAAAAGACCTTTTTAATATGTGCCTTTTAGATAGCAATATACCCGACAAATGGCATAATGCTCAAGTAATTCTATTGTACAAAAAAGGAGATCCCCATGAATTAGAAAATTACAGACCTATAAGTCTTCTTAGTCACTTATACAAACTCCTTAAAAGAATAGTAACGAATCGTCTTGAGAAAAAACTTGATTTCTACCAGCCAATTTGGAACAAATGATCACCCACAGAGCATTAAAACGGTAATAGAAAAGACTATCGAATACAATCGACCACTCGTTTTGGCTTTTGTAGATTTCCATAAAGCCTTTGACACGGTAGAATGTGACAAAATTCTGGAAGTACTACAAGCATGCCGCATTGACTACCGATACACAAGGTTAATTTACAATACATAAAAAAACGCAACTATGTCGGTGAAACTACATAAAAACACGGACCATATCCCAATCGGCAGAGGAGTCCGACAGGACGATAACTTATCGCCTAAACTCTTTACCGCAGTACTAGGATATGCTTGTAAATAACTTAACTGGGAAGAGCGAGGCCTGAATATTGACGGTAGAAGATTAACAAATTTGAAATTCGCAGACGACATAGTTTTGTTCTCTGACAACCTCAAGAAGATATGTACCATGCTACATGAACTTTAGTTAGTGTACGCCAGTGTAGGTGTCTCAAAATAAACATCTCCAAAACAAAATTCATGACAAACCTAGTACCTAGCGGAAATATCAATATTGGAGAAAACGAAGTAGAGCTAGTGGAAAAATACATATACCTTGGACACGAAATAAAGATCACAAGAGACAAATAAATATGCAAACTACGAAGAAGAATAAACCTACCATAGGTAGCCTATGGAAAACTCAAAGACCTATTTAAAAGCGACATACTAATTTCTCTAAAACGTAAAACATTTGACCAATTTGTGTTGCCTATGATGACTTATGGTGCCGAAACTTTGACATTGACAGCCACAGCTTCTAAAATGCTGCAAATAGCCCAGAGGAAAATGGAAAGGTCAATGCTGAGTATGTCGCTTCGTGACCGAGTTAGAAATGAAGACTTAAGGCGAAGAACAAGAGTTACCGATGTAATTTCCCGAATTGCCACCCTGAAATGGAACTTGGCCGGACACGTCGCCCGAATCAGTGATGGGGAGTGGACGAAGAGTGCAGGCCGAGATTAGACAAAAGAAGTAGAGGAAGACCATCTACTCGTTGGACTGATGAACTCAAGAAAATGTCAAGAAATTGGATGCAAAGTGCTCAAAATAGAGCACAATGGACAAAAATGAGGGAGGCCTATGTTCAGCGGTGAACGAAAAGGGCTGTATGATGATGATAATGATACGTACTATCGAAATATATCGGTATCCGATTTTGTTGCTAACCGTAGAACTTGCAAATGCATTAGTTAATCCCACCCGACCTGGCTCCGCGCTATACATATGTGTCTCTGTTCTATGTTAAATAAATAAGTTACTCGTACATATTATTTGGTACTAAAATAATTTAGGGAACACGTACCATCAAATTATACTTCTATCTGATTTTATTTCTCATTGTTTTAGAGAACATACAAGTGTTTCGTTGTGCGTCTAATGAGAAGCTGGCACCGCCCCACTTTGAACGCGATCTCCTGGTCAACGGTTTGAGCAACAAAATTTAGACTAGAGCAACTAATTAGCACATAAATAGCACTAAATTTTTCACCAAAAAAATCAAGAAGTTTGAGCTTGTTTCGGTGTGGGTGGATGCAGGCTTGCCATTAACTTGCACCCCCCCCCCCCCCATTTTCGACGCGATTTCCTAGTCAACGGTTTGATCAACAAAATTCGGAATAGAGCAATTAATTAGCACATAAATAGCACTAAATTTTTCACCAAAAAATCAAGAAATTTGAGTTTGTTTCGGTGTGGGTGGGTCAGGATGGCCATTAAACTGCACCCCCCAATTTCAACGCGATTTCCTGGTCAACGGTTTGAGCAACAAAATTCGGATTAGAGCAACTAATTAGCACATAAATAGCACTAATTTATCACCAAAAAAAAAATCAATAAGTATGAACTCTTTTCGGTGTGGGTGCAGCTTGCAATTAAGCTGGACCCCCCAATTTGAACGCGATTTCCTGGTCAACGGTTTGAGCAACAAAATTCGGAATAGAGCAACTAATTAGCACATAAATAGCACTAAATTTATCACCAAAAAAAATCAAGAAGTTTGAGCTTTTTTCGGTGTGGGTGGGTGCAGCTTTACATTAACCTGCACCCCCCCACTTTCAACGCGATTTCCTGGTAAACGGTTTGAGCAACAAAATTCGGAATAGAGCAACTAATTAGCACATACTTAAATAGCACTAAATTTATCACCAAAAAAAATCAAGAAGTTTGAGCTTTTTTCGGTGTGGGTGGGTGCAGCTTTACATTAACCTGCACCCCCCCATTTTCAACGCGATTTCCTGGTAAACGGTTTGAGCAACAAAATTCGGAATAGAGCAACTAATTAGCACATAAATAGCACTAAATTTATCACCAAAAAAAATCAAGAAGTTTGAGCTTTTTTCGATGTGGGTGGGTGCAGCTTTACATTAACCTGCACCCCCCCACTTTCAACGCGATTTCCTGGTAAACGGTTTGAGCAACAAAATTCGGAATAGAGCAACTAATTAGCACATAAATAGCACTAAATTTATCACCAAAAAAAATCAAGAAGTTTGAGCTTTTTTCGGTGTGGGTGGGTGCAGCTTTACATTAACCTGCACCCCCCCATTTTCAACGCGATTTCCTGGTAAACGGTTTGAGCAACAAAATTCGGAATAGAGCAACTAATTAGCACATAAATAGCACTAAATTCATCACCAAAAAAAATCAAGAAGTTTGAGCTTTTTTCGGTGTAGGTGGGTGCAGCTTTACATTAACCTGCACCCCCCCATTTTCAACGCGATTTCCTGGTAAACGGTTTGAGCAACAAAATTAGGAATAGAGCAACTAATTAGCACATAAATAGCACTAAATTTATCACCAAAAAAAATCAAGAAGTTTGAGCTTTTTTCGGTGTGGGTGGGTGCAGCTTTACATTAACCTGCACCCCCCCATTTTCAACGCGATTTCCTGGTAAACGGTTTGAGCAACAAAATTCGGAATAGAGCTACTAATTAGCACATAAATAGCACTAAATTTATCACCAAAAAAAATCAACAAGTTTGAGCTTTTTTCGGTGTGGGTGGGTGCAGCTTTACATTAACCTACACCCCCCCACTTTCAACGCGATTTCCTGGTAAACGGTTTGAGCAACAAAATTCGGAATAGAGCAACTAATTAGCACATAAATAGCACTAAATTTATCACCAAAAAAATCAAGAAGTTTGAGCTTTTTTCGGTGTGGGTGGGTGCAGCTTTACATTAACCTGCACCCCCCCCCCCACTTTCAACGCGATTTCCTGGTAAACGGTTTGAGCAACAAAATTCGGAATAGAGCAACTAATTAGCACATAAATAGCACTTAATTTTTTGCCTAGTCCGAACTTTATTCGCCATGATGGGGGGTGCAGCTTAATATGGGTCAAACTTTTTATGCATAGTCAAATTTGATTTTTTAATAAAAAATTAAGTAAATGTGGGGAAAAAATAAATATGCCAATTTAATTGCCTATTTCTCTTATTTGTAAAATTCATATTAGAGTTTTCAAAAAACGTATACAGGATGAAATTTTTTCTAAGACCCAAACGAACTGATTCTTTAAATCCGGGTCTGATTTTTTTCTAATTTGAATAAATCAGTTGATTGGGTGGTAACATAAATTAAATAATTGTTAAAAAAAATTCATTTTTGTAATAAAAGTTAATTTTTTTAAATATATGGTTCACTTTACCAAACTTTTAATTATTCATAGTCAAATTTTATTTTTTTATAAAAAATTAAGTAATCGTGTGGGGAAAAAAATAAATGTGCCATTTTAATTGCCTATTTGTCTAATTTGTAAAATTCATATTAGAGTTTTTTAAACGCGTATACAGGGTGAAATTTTTTCTAAGACCACAACGAACTTATTTTTTAAATCCGGGCCCGATTTTTTTCTAGTTTGAATAAATCAGTTGATTGGGTGCTAACCTAAATTAAATATTTGTTAAAAAAAATTAATTTTGGAAATAAAAGTTAATTTTGTTAAATCTATGGTTCACTTTACCAAACTTTTAATTTATAGTCAAATTTTATTTTTTTTATAAAAATTTAAGCAATCGTGTGCGGAAAAAAATAGATACGCCATTTTAATTGCCTATTTGTCTAATTTGTAAAATTCATGTTAGAGTTTTCAAAAAGCGTATATAGGGTGAAATTTTTTCTAAGACCCAAACGAACTAATTTTTTTAAAGCCGGACCTGATTTTTTTCTAGTTTGAATAAATCAGTTGATTAGGTGGTAATAGTGTAACGATTGACCAAAATAAGAGACACATCAATCTGACCGTTCAAAAATTATGACGAATACAAATTTCTGTCAAAATGAGAAATTCGCCCTGTATATTATTAAACAATGGGAGCAGACACTTTTTAATGGTCATTTGTTATTCCGCATAGGGACCTCTATACGAGGTAGGAGTATGTACAGTTCCTCATGACTCACCCTGTATACTTTGGACAAAAAATCAAACTGTCAATGCCTAACCTACAGGCTGATTTAAATAGAAGATGTTCTTTAGCATGGGCAGCATTTGATCGATTACAAACAGTATTTATATTAAACTTACCAAATACTCTAGGCAAAAGCCTTCGCTCAGTACGTATTGCCTTCAGAACTTCAAGCTCAGAGAGCTATGGAACAGAGAACGCTCAACATTAAGCTCAGCCCAATGAAGAAATAGAAAGAAATAGGAAAAGTAACAGATGTGATCCAAAAGATTGCCATGTTAAAATGACTCTGGACACGACACATAGAAAGAACGGAAGCCAACCGTTGGACAAAGCGGGTTCTTGAATGGCGACCAAGGGTAAGTAAGAAAAATAAGAGGCAGACTACAAACCATATTATAATAGAAATGAATTTGACACACATTAAGGGAGGTCTACATCTAGCCCTAGATGGAAAAGCTGTTGATGATGATTATCCTAGTAGGATAAGTAAACTCGACCTGGAAACTACGTTTAAAAATCACGTAATACAGTCCCAGCATTCATCCATCTCTTTATCTACGAATACGTTCCCTGTCTACTTTCGTCATTCCTAGTCTTAACGAGGTATACATATTTCTTGCCAAACGTTATGTTATATATATATATATATATATATATATATATATATATATATATATATATATATATATATATATATGATCGGTTTAGAACGTCTTGCGGCGTTGTCCGATTCCCAAATTCCATTCCTTCCTATTTTGCCACAGGTCATCCCTGAGGTCTCGCGCGCTCATCGCTTTCCGGATGCCGGTGGTCCAATTAACTTTCGGTCTCCCTCGCTTGCGATGTTCAGGAGGTTGCCATTCCAGACATTGTTTTGGAAGTCTCTCGTCATTCATTCTGTTTACGTGTCCATACCAGATCAGTTGTCTTCTCTCTATATCTTTCATTATTGTTCCTTCTATTCCCATTCGATTTTTAATGTCTTCATTTCTGATATGTTCTCTTCTTTCTGATTGCATCCATTTCCACTACTTCAATTTTGTTTTTGTTTTTTTCTGTAAGCCTCCAAGTTTCAGCATCATATAATAAACTACTCTTAATCATAGTTTCGTAGATATTAAATTTTCTCTTATTCGATATTTGAGTATTCCAAAGAATATTATTGAGACATCGGATTGCTCTTTTTGCTTGTATAATTCTGGAAGTAATTTCTTTGTCATCAGTTCCAGTTTTATCAAATGTTACTCCTAGATATTTATAATCTTGGCAGGCTTTAATTTTTTGATTATTTTCCATAGTAAGATGAATATCGTTCTCTTCTGAACCAACACATAAGTACTTTGTTTAATCTATATTGACGTCCAATCCCCATTTTGAATATTCCTCGACCAACTTACGCATCATGTATTCTATGTCTTCCCTGTCGTTTGCTATTACGACCTGGTCGTCCGCGAACTGGAGGGTGTAGAGGCATGTATTGTTTAGCTCGATGCCCATTCCATTTACTTTCCTCTTCCAACCTTTAAGTGCTGCTGCAACGTAGATTTTAAACAGGGTCGGAGATATGCAACATCCTTGTGTAAGCCCCTTAGTTACTGGAAAGCTGTTAGTAAGTGAGCTTCCTATCTTTACTCGTGAACGTAATCCTGCATATAGATTTTTTAATGCATTGGTGAGAGTGTAGCTTACTGATGAAGCATGTAGAACTTCCCACATCTTATTTAAGGGTATGTTATCATAAGCTTTTTGTAAGTCAACGAATGTCAGGTGCACTTCTCTGTTTCTGGCTGTTTTTTTCTCTATAATTTGTTTTAAACTAAATACGTTGTCTGTACAGGAACGGCCAGCTCTAAAGCCCCCTTGTTCTTCTTCTTCATATTGGCTATATTCGGACTCTATTAGGTCTCTCAGTATTCTACCATACAGTCTACTGAGTGTGCTGGTCACCGAAATTCCCCTGTAGTTTTCGCAATTTCGCTTATCTCCTTTCTTATGGATGGATGAGATATAAGCCATTTTCCATTCATGAGGCACTGGATGTCCATTTAAGAATTCGACGAAAACTTTTGTTAGCATTCGAAATAGCTTAGCTGTTCCATTTTTAATCAGTTCTGCTGGAATACCTTCTGGACCGCAAGCTTTACCATTCTTTAAGCTTCTCACCGCTTTTATCAGACTTTCTACGTCGATATTTATATGTTCTCCTTCTATTTCTATACCTGGTGTAGCTATATTTTCTAGATATTCGCCTCGTTCTTCTGTTAACAATTTTTTATAGTGGTCCATCCATTTTTGTGACTGTATACAGTGTATGGGTACTTTTTCTTTATCATTATTTTTTACGGAATTTATAAATCTCCAAGCTTCTGTGGTTTTCCTGCCACCTATACAGGGTGTAACAAAAATACAGGTCATAAATTAAATCACCTATTTTGGGACCAAAAATAGTTCGAATGAACCTAACTTACCTTAGTACAAATATGCACATAAAAAAAGTTACGGCCTTTGAGGTTACAAAATGAAAATCGAATTTTTTGAATATATCGAAAACTATTAGAGATTTTTTATTGAAAATGGACATGTGGCATTTTTGTGGGAGGAATATCTTAACGAAAAATTATAGTGAAATATGTGTACCCCATAAAAAATTTATGGGGGATTTGTTCCCTTAAATCCCCCCAAACTTTTGTGTACGTTCCAAGTAAATTATTATTGTGATACCATTAGTTAGATTCAATATTTTTAAAACTTTTTTGGCTCTTAGTATTTTTTCGACAAGGCAGTTTTTATCGAGTTGCGGCTTCTTTTCTAATATGTTTACATAAAGATTTTATGGGGGTTTTGTTCCTTTAAACACCCCAATTGGTTTTGTACGTTCCAATTAAACTATTACTGCGATACCATTAGTTAAACACAGTCTTTTTAAAACTTTTTTGGTTCTTTGTATTTTTTCGATAAGGCACCTTATATCGAGATGTGGCTTCTTTTTTAATATGGTTCAAAATATACCTAAAAATGTAAATCATAAATAAATTTTCTTATTATTATCAAGTCTCCATAACCGTACTTAGCAATATACAAATATGTGGTGGATTTGACAAATATGCAAAATATCTCGATAAAAACTGACTTTCCGAAAAAGTACTGAGAGGCAAAAAAATTGTTAAAACATTGTGTTTAACTAATGGTACTACAATAATAATTAAATTGGAACGTACACAAAAGTTTGGGGGGGGGGGGGGTTTAAAGGAACAAAACCCCCATAAAATTTTTATGGGGTGTCTAAATTTCACTGTAATTTTTTCTTAAGATACTACTACTATAAGAATGCCACATGTTCATCTTCAATAAAAAATCTCCAATAGTTTTCGATATATTGGAAAAAATCGATTTTCATTTTGTAACTACAAAGGGCTGTAACTTTTTTTATGTGCACATTTGTACTAAGGTAAGTTAGGTTCAATCGAACTATTTTTGGTCCCAGAATATGTGATTAAATTTATGACCTGTATTTTTGTTACACCCTGTATATGTGTTTATCTCCATACATTTGCGATCCCATAAATCGTTTTTCTCCTTTATAACAGTGTTTCGCACTGCTCGCTTTATTTTAACGTTATGTTATGCCAAACTTAACTGAATCAGATATCTCTTCGTAGGAATCTCACCAAAGGAATTGGAACTGCAGGAAAAATTTATCGATTTAACAGAAGACAGACTCACACTCAACGAAAAGGTACGTAATATCAATAAAAATGTTAATTCAGACAACAAACGCAATACTTAAAATTTGTCCAATTCTTGGTTTTATTGGAACAACAAAGCGATGTTCATCAATTCATTATTTTCGTTAGTTGAGCCAATGTATTACGTTTATTGAATGGATGAACATTCATTACTAAAGCTCGGATTATAGGCAAAATGCCTTTTTTTGCCTATTTTGCCTATTATGATTGTTTTTTGCACTTTTTGCCTTTTTTCGTGAATTCCGCCTATTTGTGCCTTTTTTAAAATTTCATGGTACTACCCATATTATTCTATTACTAAACCATTCTATAATAAAATTTTGGGTCAATAATAAAATATCAATGGTTTGTTTATATAACAGATTTCTAGGAAAATGTACCTGATCAAGACTTGAGGGTTAACTATTTGTAAATCCCTAAGCTTTATTAGTTTATTATCAGTTGTACAGTCGGTTACTGTATCAGAGTTTAGTCACAAATTGCTATATCCTAGGTTAGTTTTGTTGCGTATACCGAAAAGCAAAGACACGTTTTAAAACGTTTTAGACATTTGTATGAAAAGATGACATCTAAATTAAGGCTATGGATCGCACCTTATTCGGAACTTTCTCTAGAAGGAGATGGAGCATTTTGTAAACCATGCGGTAAATCGGTAAGTTTTATTTTTTCTCTTTTTTTCTCGTCCCACAACATAAATAAATTCTAAAGCGGTTTTAGAATTCTAATTATTTTTTTTTTTAATTCTCAGATTTCAAGTAGAAAAAAGTACTTTATTGACCAGCATTGTGGAACCCCACTTCATAAACGTAATTTGGAAAATTAAATTCCTCTAAGTTAGCCCAAATATCTCTGCGGGATAGTTTAAGCAGTTCAAAAAAAAGGAGGAAGACGCATTTAAATTTGATTTATGCCAGATGATGATTGCATCCAATATTCCTCTATATAAAGTTAATAAACCTAGTTTTAAATGCTTTTTCGAAAAATATCTTAATAAATCCTTACCGAACGAGAGTACATTGAGAAAACATACTGTGGAAAAATGTTATGTGGAATGTATTTCAAAAATTAAGCGGGAGTTAGAGGAAAATTTTTTGTATATTATCGTGGATGAAACGACAGATGTATGCGGCAGGTATATAGCTAATTTAATGATTGGAATTTTGAACGAAAACTTTGCGAGAAAACCTTATTTAGTGCCGTTAAAGAATTGGAAAAAACAAACAATTTAACAATAAGTCGATTTATACAAGATAGTTTAACAAACCTCTTTTTACCCAACCCTATACCAGTGAATAAAATAGTTTTAATGCTTTCAGATGCTGCGGCATATATGTTAAAAGCTGCTGTTAATTTAAAGATTTTTTATCCTTTAATTCATTGAACTTGTGTAGCCCACGGGGTAAATATAATTGCTGAATAAATAAGAAATCTGTTTCCGTTGGTAAATAATTTTATAAATTTTATGAAAAAAGTTTTTGTAAAGGCTCCGTTGAGGGTGCAAATATATAAAGAAAGACTTCCCGGTGTCCCTTTGCCACCTAAACCAGTAATTACAAGGTGGGGAACCTGGCTCGAAGCAGTTTTTTTACTTGGAACACTGCAATGAAATAGAATTAGTTATGTCAGAATTTGATGATGATATTTCCTAAGCCATTCGAGAAGCAAAAAAAAAATATTAAAAAATCCCAAATTGAAACAGGAACTCGCTTATATCAATGACAATTATAAATTAATAGTTACCACAATTACCTTACTAGAAAAACAAGAGATAAATTTATGTGAGTCAGTAAAATTAATAGATAATTTAAAGACGAAAATTAAATCGGCACCTGGAAGTAACGGTCAATTAATTTTTAAAAAATGAAATATGTTTTCGACAAGAATGAAGGTTTTTCGTTTGTATCTAATGTTGCTAAAGTTTTGAATGGGACATTTTCCGAGGAATTACAAATTATGCCAGATTTATTATCCGCTCTGAAATATGCTCCAATTACATCTGTCGATGTCGAACGTTCGTTTTCAATGTACAAATTAATTTTAAGTGATCGAAGACATAGTTTTAAGACCGAAAATATTGAAAAACGTTTAGTTGTTTCTATTAATGATAAAATTTTAAGTGGTTATAAATAATAAGTTATATTCCTTTATTGCCTATATTTTGCCTAAATGTTAATAGTCCTGCCTTTTTTAATAAAAATCTTTGCCTATATAGGCGCCTTTTTCTTCAATTTTTGTTGCCTATAAATCCGAGCTTTATTCATTATATATACCATAATATCACTTTACTGATATTACGAACTCTGTTCATTGAGTCAACCAACACTATTCATTGAAACAACAACGTCGTTAATTGACCGACGAAGACTATTCGTTGTGTCAATAACAGTGTTATTTCTCCTAACGTATTTCGTTTGTTTCTACAATTATTTCCGTTTATTCTTATGCTGGCCACACACTTACGGATATCGAAGAGGCTATGGCATGTAGGCCAGGACTGAAGGCCGTTATTTGAGTAGTTATGAACTGCAGTTGAGACGCCACACACATGCAGTTTTGCGATCGAGCGTGCCAACGCCTTTACGAAAACTGCATGTGTGTGGTGATTTTGGCTTCAATTAACCGCCTGTCAGTCGCTCGACCTCTTCGATATCCGTAAGTGAGTGGCCAGCATTACAATTAATTCCGTTCATTCTCACAATAAATACGATTAGTCTTACAAGCAATTCTATTCACTGTTACAATCAATTGCGTTCATTCCTACTATGAACGTATTTTATATTAATAAGTACTGAATGCATTAGCCCAATGTAATGTATGATATTGATTAATATTAATTTTTTAAATCCCCCTTTTTGTCCTAAACCTAATGGACTTTACACTGTGATTTCTCATATTATGAGAAATCATATCATGATCATGATTTCACTTATACAGTGCGCTGGAATAAACGTTACACTCCCCCCCCCCCCTTATTAACTTATTTATTTTTAGCACATAAGCAAAACGCTCGGACAGGTCGATTTTTAAAATAATCAATGTATATTGTATTGACATCAATGTTTCGAACTTTACACGATCCCTCTTCAAGTGACAGGCATAACTTTGATTTTGGAAAGTACATGATGGAAAGTACATTATGTGACAGCTCATTTAAAAGCGTTTGAAATAGTGATTCCAAAATTGTATAACACTTTAATCCTTTTTGAGAGCGAAGGTGCAAAATTTCGATCGAATTCTTTTTAAACGCATTAATTTTTTTGGAATCTTGAGAAAACTAATAAGTATTTTTAAAAAATTTAAACGCAGAATTAAAGATCACATTATTACCCAGGGCTGAATGTCCCTTAAAATAAACAAAAAGTTTCTTTTGAATGGTATATTTGAGATTAAAAATCATACTGAATTTTCTCTTTTTCACCCCTGTGACTCATTAAAATAATCATTATAGGAGATCTCAGGGACTTCAGACCCTCGATAATACTGTAATATTTAATTCTGCGTTTAAATTTTCAAAAATACTAATTAGTTTTCTCAGGATTCGAAAAAACTTTAAAAATAATTCGACCGAATTTCACGATAATAGACACACGAAAACTTACTACGGACTACACTTGGAAACGAAATGAAATTATTATTCGGCACTTTGGCAGAGGTAACAGCATTGTTTAACAAAGAATTCTTTTTTAAACAATGGTAACACAGAGAAGGTAGGGTATCACGATAAGGAAAAGCCGATACATTTATTGTCTCAACAACTACGTGTATTGACACCATGACCGCATTGATTGTGGGTATTAAACGCAGTAGTAGATTGATTAATACATTCGTTGTCACAGCAATCAGTTTACATATATACAATAATCATATATTACTCTGTTTTAACAACATTTGCACATTGTTTTAATGAAACCTGTACGTTGTCACGATAAACCAAGGTAATTGCTTGTGATCTACGAAATAAAGGAAGTGAGTTGCTGCCACAATTACCATTATTTATTAAATATACGAAACTAAGGTATTGGCTGAATAATGTAGTTATGATTACAATTATTATTCAATCATTGTGACAATAACCAAATACATTCGTCAATCTCTAAAAGTTCGTTGAAACAAAAAATTAAATTGTTGTTACAACGAAATACTATTCAATAATCACTGTTAATCAATATTACGAACTAAATTTTTTTAAGTGCATAAAAGATGATTTTAAAAGAAATTGTTAACAGATTTCTGGATCGGGTGAAAATCCGAGTTTGATCTGGAATAAATCTCTTATAAAATCTATGTTGTTTTTGAAGCTGTTTGTCACTATTTACTTGAGAAAGAGTGGTTCTTCTAAACGGTTATAATGGACATGATTCTGATAGAACATGCGTTTCCAAACAAAATAGGATAAGGAGTGCTCTCTTCCAATTTACACCAGCCAGACCCCCTGGTGATAGTGGTATGCTTAATCTTTAAAAACCTTTATTCTTCTTTTTCTAGTAGCACTACAACCCGGGATGGCTCTTGGCTGACTGCACAACTCGCTTCCATCTCGAACGGTCGTCCATGATAGTTGGATCAATGGGTAGCCCCATTGTTCTTAGATCTGACCATATATTATTGTCTCTCCATCGCATTCGTGGGCGTCCTAAGGGCCTAATTCCTGCGGGGACTTCCTCCCAAATCAGTTTGGCAAGGCGGTTATTAGGGAGTCTATGGACATGTCCAGCCCATCTTGTAACGGTGCGAAAATCACTAACGTTTTCGAATCACTAACATTTCCGCTTCACCCTGTATGCTAAATCCGTTTCAGAAATTGTATTGTGTATTGCGTGGAATTGGTTGGTTCTTTCGTTCTCACGATACTGGATCAGTCATAGGCAGAAACGCGTGTTTCTCGTGAATAGATAATTTTTATTTCTCCACGTGTTCTTATTATTTTGGAACCGACAAAGTGATCTTTAGCTATAAAATATTCATAATGCTGAAACGGTTGCCAATGCGAGTCCATTATACAAATAGGATATAGTAATTGAGCCAATACTCGCAATCTTAAGTTTGTATTTTATTAGTTGTTATATAATCATGGGGCAACCGATTTCTAGTCTTACAATATATGACTCATTATCAGGCCCAGTACAAAAGTCTTCACAATACAAACTACAAGCTAAAATCACAAAACGAGAGACATGTACATATACATATATAAAACATAAAAAACCACTTTGTCTTGGTTTTAATCACATACACTAAAGCCAAACAACTGTATATTAATGAACTCAATAGTCTATAGCATGTAAAAATGAGACATTTTGTCATTGGGATCGACCAATCTGGTGAGAATTGCTTGGTATACAATTTAATATATACTACCATCAATCCTTAAATAGTTAAGGGTTGATGGAGTCCTGACAAGATGATATGCGATCAAACGACATAATATAAAGTTATTAGTAATCGGTATTACGTAACAGCTACTGAAACTGTTCTACAGCTAAAGATGTACCTGGAAGTCACCACATAAGAACAGTTGACCAGTCAAACAGCCCTTAGTTTCTTAAATTGTTTCTTATGTTAAATGTGGAACCTGGCATAAATTCCCACATTGAACATAACAAACAATTTAAGAGACTAATAACTGTTTGACTGGTCAACTGTTCTTATGGGGCTGGTGACTTCCAGGTACATCTTAACTGTAGACCACTTTCAGTAGCTGTTATGTAATACCGATTACTAATAACTTTATATTATGTCGTTTGATCGCATACCATCTTGTCAGGAATCCATCAACCCTTAACTATTTAAGGATTGATGGTAGTATATATTAAATTATATACCAAGCAATTCTCATCAGATTGGTCGCTCCCAATGACAAAATGTCTCATTTTTACATGCTATAGACTATTGAGTTCAATAATATACAGTTTTTTTGGCTTTAGTGGATGTGATTAAAACCAAGACAAAGGTGTTTTTATGTTTTATATATGTATATGTATATGTACATGTCTCTCGTTTTGTGATTTTAGCTTGTAGCTTGTATTGTGAAGACTTTTTGTACTGGGCCTGATGGTTAGTCATATATTGTAAGACTCGAAACCGATTGCCCCATTTGTTATATAACAACTAATAAAATACAAACTTAAGATTGCGAGTATTGACTCAATTACTATATCCTATTTGTATTCATAATATGTTTTGGCGACGATGAGACTGTGGAATGTTGGTATAAGTGGCGATAAGGGTCCAGAGATTGATCAACAAGTCCAAGTGTCTTTTTTGCTGACTCGTCTGAGAAGGGTCCTTGAGTTTATCCTGAGAACGGGACTCGATTATTAAGACAGCTAAATCAGTGGTTTTCGTGGGAAAAGTGGGTTGTAGTATCTCTTTAATCCGTTTTGTTTATTCTCTTGTTGATTGGATAAAATGTTTTTGGTGTACGCCAGAGGGTTCAATCCAAAGCGTTTCCTATTGGTCAAGGTTTTGATTGAGTAAGAGTCTTAAGTCTATAATTGGTTGTTGAGGATTATTGATGGGGAAATCGAATGATTTTGGAAGGGGCGTTTGGTTTCTGCGAGATTGAGTTGGAGAGATTGAGAGAGTCAGTCAAGTTTGAGCTATCGATGAGTCAAATTTTGAAATTGAGAGAGGCTAGAAGTTGCCGGGGCCTCGGCGGTAGCCGCTAAAGGCTGTTACCAAAGAAATTTAAGTAGTGAAGTTCTTGTTCAGTTTTAGTCTTTGATTGCAAGTTTAGAATGCAGAAATTATTGTGTTAATAGTGAAGTTATAGTGTTCCATTATGGTCTAAGCAAGTCGTAGACCACCGCGGTTTCGCTGTTTTTAGGCGAACGCGAATTTTATACCAATGCCGGTATATAATCTCTTCGTATGCAGGCAGGAGTTAGTTGGAGTTTTTTGTTACCAGTTTCTAACATTACAGTTAAAGCATGGAGTTGGTATTGTATTTTTGATCCAGTTTAATGTACTAAAGAACTAATGAGTTTTTTCAATATTTTGTTCGAGCAGTGCCGATTTGTTTTAAGAAATAAATGCTGAATATTTCTATAAACTGTGGAAATAACCATTGATGTACTTCCCATGTATCTATTCCTTCGTAAAGTGACTTTGGTGAAGTCACTGTGCCTTGGACTTTTGAAAACCAACTATGAGAACATACAGGACTGGTACAAGGTATTATTTTTTTGTAAACTTTTAATCCTTTTTGGTAAACATGATCTCTTATTTTTGTAAAACCGCAGGTGATCACAGTTCTTTTTAATTTTATTTTATTTTGTTTCAATAAATATTGTTTGATTCATTGCAAAATACTATTTTATTATTGTGTTTTCCCTTTCTTTTGTTTCGTAAGTACAACAAAGAATCAGCTGAGTAAAGACATAGATAATGTAAGTCACGCCATATTTACACTGATTTGCATTACATACATTTAAAAGTATTTTATATATTTTGTATTTATGTTATTGTTAATTTTTTATTTGATCTTTCTTTTCTTTAATGTTCCTATTTTTGTATATATTTTCTTCCCATAAGGAAACGACTGGCGCCCAAGATTTTATTTTTTTATTTGATTATCTGTTTGATCTTTTACTTTTTTTTTCTATTTCTAAGATAATAAGATAATATTAATAACAACCCGTTAAGATCCATCCCCATATCTCTTCCGTACTGAGCAACCGAGGACTTGTTTTTAAAATATTGTAACACGCTATCATCCCCTTCTATGACATACCATTCCTACAGGGTCAATTTCGTCGTTACAATCTTGACAATTTTCCAAGACATCTTGAAAAAAGGACTCTTTCAAAATCGTCAGTGGTTACCGAAAACAAAATTAAAAAAATGAAAACTGCTGACGCAACATTACAAGATGTTAATAAGGCTGCAATGGACTATTTCGAGGAAAAGAAAAAGAAGCAATCAACTAATAGACCAATTGATTCAGCGAACAATGATGCAGATGTCCAATTTTTGTTGAGTTTATTGCCAGACTTAAAAAAAATGACGGACAGGCAGAAACGTCAATACAAAGTGGGAGTCCTAAATCTTGCTGGTGAAATCTTGGACGAAACTGAAATAGCAAATACCACAGTCACTCAAATTTGCCCAACATCCGACAACTACTCGCCGATACACGTTCACGGTATGCCATCTAGCCGTCCCTCTACATCTACATGTATCTAGTAATAATAATATTATACCTGTATTTGCTGAGGCTGTGCATTTATGACCAAACTATCCAGACGTTTCGATTGCCACACCACATTCAGCACCAGTAGAAAAAGAAACCGTAATAAAGAATATGCAGGATACTTATCCAAATAATTTTTAAAAAATAAAATGTATCTACCTCTTTTATTAATAAATATAATAACTAGCTTATTTCTTATTATAGACTTACCGCAATGTTATTAAAAGTCTTTCTTCGGGAGAAACACATTTCCTCAAATTTGTATCCTTTTTTTGAAGGCTGGGTCGCAGTTTACTCAATAAATTGCAAAATGTGACTTTCTTCATCCGGTAAAAAACTTTAAATTTTTGGTCATCCAAGTTCAAGTCGTTTTTGTAAACATTAAAAATTCCATATTTCCTATTTTTCTGCCAGAGAGGATGCACCCAATAACGACGTTCTCTTTTTTTCGTATTTTTTGCATTGAGGTTGGCAATTTGAAGAAATGAAAGGTAGTCTTCATCTTCTGAGGATGACATTTTCACTAATGATAACACCAGATGTTTTTTTTTCTCTACCACTTTGCCGCCACCCAATTGCCCCACCACTTGTTGACTATTTCCAGGCCTCACACCAGGGTTCGAGCCAATTGAACGTTTATAAAATTTTTAAACTGAAAACTTTCGAAAACTGTATGTCCTACATAGGTCTGGATCCCGCGTATGAAAAAAAAGTTGATTAAAAGCAAGCTGAAAATTTGTTAATAGCTTAAGGGTGTCTAGTGGGATAAACTTTGATATATGGGAACGCTGGAACAGGAGCAGTTTTAATTGTGGAACAGGTTAAAAATTTGGAACGGTCACACCACGAAAACGGCACATTTATTTTGTCCGACTGAACAGACTTAAACTCTCCGCACAGAGATTAAACTCTCATGCAAAAATCAGACTGCTATTTATCATCTGTCATAATTCCTGTCATTTGACATATTCTACATGTTCCACTCATTAAAACGCCCATTTGGTAATAAATAGCAGTCTGATTTTTGCATGAGAGTTTAATCTCTGTTCGAAGAGTTTAAACCTGTTCTGCCGGACAAAATACATGTGCCGTTTTCGTGGTCTGACCGTTCCAAATTTTTAACCTGTTCCACAATTAAAACTTCCCCTGTTCCAGTGTTCCCATATATCAAAGTTTGTCCGACTAGACACTCTTAAGCTATTAACAAATTTTCAGCTTGCTATTAATCAACTTTTTTTTCATACGCGGGATCCAGACCTAACACTACTCACGTCTATTTCAGTACTATTTACTTGATGTCTATTTAGTTCAGAGAAGTAAGGAAAACAAATATGCTGTTGATGACACAACCCCCTCCAGGCCGAAACCGGACGGACAGACAGACAGACAGCCTAGGTCAAATTTATCACGTTTAGTACCATCCTTGGATTATAAGCTTCCATTTGACACCTCGTTTGTCATTTTACCTGGTATAATGACGGAGAAGTTATATTCGCGGTCCGGCGGACCGACGGACAGATAGCCTAGGTCAAATATCTCACCTTTAGTACCATCCTTGTATTGTAAACTTTCATTTGACATCTCATTTGTCATTCTACCTGGTATAATGGCGGAGGAGTTATATTTACGGTCGGACGGACCAACGGACAGACCGCCTCGGTCAAATATCTCACCTTTAGTACCATCCTTGGATTATAAGCTTTCATTTGAGACCTCATTTGTAATTCTACCTGGTATAATGACAAAGGAGTTATATTCGCGGTCGGACGGACCGACGGACAGACAGCCTACGTCAAATACTCACCTTTAGTAACATCCTTGGATTATAAGCTTGCATTTGACACCTCATTTGTAATTCTACCTGGTATAATGACGGAGGAGTTATATTCGCGGTCGGACGGACCGACGGACAGACAGGATACGTCAAATATCTCACCTTTAGTACCATCCTTGGATTATAATCTTTCATTTGACACCTCATTTGTCATTCTAGCTGGTATATTGACGGAGCAGTTGTGATTACAGACGGACAGACAGACAGACGGACGTGGGTAATTTAAAGTTTTCACATTTTTTTCAAAATTGGGTGAAAACAAAAGTAAGTTTAAATAAACAGTACGACCATATAAATGTTACAACCACCATGTACTTTGTTATCTTGTTTTTGTCAGTTCAAAAAATATCCGTACTTAGATGTATTATTTTAACAATAATTATAATTATTTATATTATTTATACGTTCTCATTAAATGCCAACAAAACTGCTTTTTGAAACAAAACAAACAAATATTATTTTGCTTTTCTTATATCAACATGAATACGTTGAATAATGCTGAAAAAGCAACTGCTGCATCAAAATAGCGAGTCGGCCACCTCTACTTAATACCACGCCACGGGCCACGGCCATTCCACCTCAGTGGGCGCCTCGCCTTAGACGCTGAGATTTAATTTCTTGGACCTCGTCGCTCGCTCTATCTGCTAGACCTCAGCATTTGTTCTCATTTGGTATTGGTTGCTATTAGGGTCGTCATGAGGTCCAAAGATTCTTCTGATCATTTTCTCTCAAAATATATTTTTCTTTAAATTGCTTTGGTCAGAGTCCACGTCTCACACCCATACATGAGCACCGGTATAATCACTGTTGACACTGTTTTATATATTCTGATCTTTGATGCTCGTGTTAGGCTTTTATACTAAACTTACAATTAAGATACAGTAGAAATAAACAAACCAAGACACGTTAAATGCTACTAGGAGCACTACCGAATCATAATCTACAATGTATTGTTATGCTCTACCTTTTTGTATTTATTTAGATTAATTAGCAAATTCTTAATTTGATTGATTATCCAATTATTTTATTATTTGCCTATGTAAAGACATAACTAAATTCCAATTAAATTTTCCAATCAATTTTATTATCAGGGCTAATTTTGTATTTGATACAATACCTGCAATCTGTGGATTCTAGTATTTCTAGTTGCTTACTTCTTCCAGGGTAGAAACAGGGAAATTGACAACACTCAAATTCATATAAATGTAATCTATTGTTTTTATCAAATGACGTGTACATATGATTAAAAATATTAAAATTTAACTTTGTTGCAACAATCTCTAAATTAACAATTTAAAAACTCTAACTCTGATATCTCCTTGTTTTGACAAAATTATTTATTTAATTAATTTCTAATTTACTCATACTAAATTGAATGAATTTTACTTTTCTTCTTTTGAATTGATTTCTCAAATTTGAAATTACTAACTGCGTTACAAAAAAATTGTTCAATAAACAAGTAAACAAATATGGTCTTGATATAAATAACTTTTCTCCATTCAGACAAAATGATTTGACTAACCTTTTATTCTTCACTCCCTCGTTTTCTGGATTGCACTGTCCTTGATTCTCTCAACACGTACTCTCTGGTTGTTGCGAAAAAGTCCCCCTCGTCAAAACTGTTTCCAAGAAAAACACACAGGACTTGCTCGAATATCTTGTACACAAACGGATGATAATCAGCTACTCGTTCTAGACAAAACAAAGTAATCTCCCTCGGACCAGGAAAATTAAATCTTCAACCGGTCGACGATTTGGTTTCAACTTGACTCTGCTCGCAAAGGCTGATCACACCAACTCTACACGGATTCTACACTTTTGAAAAAGTCGGCTGCCTTCTCTCGATGTTCATTCCACACTGACCTTATTTTTCTCTCAAATCCATACTCTCACATCCATTATCCCTTCTCCCGATATTTTTCGTCCACTCAACAACAACCTCTCTCAAACCATTTATTTCTTAAGAAACCCAATATTCTTCCACATAACTTTTCCAATTTGTCAAATTCAAGGAAAATCATAATTAGTTATTTTCTACTTTCTACTCTTACAACTAAAATAATACAGTTTGTATACCACATTAAAACACCTTCCCGGAAGGATCTTAAAAACGTTATTGTCCCGTCAACGCTCTCTCCACTTTCTAATCACCGAAATGTTTTGTTAATGTCCCGTCCATTTCGTCGAATAATTATCACTAATCGTTTTAATTTTTCCGAAACACTTGTTTAAAAGCAAAATTAAATTCTAAACAAATTTGGCCATATACAGGGTGATGAAAAACTATCATTTCATGGTCGTTGATATAAATTTAATTTTTTTGAATTTCCTTAAAAAAACAATTCCACAACAGTATATATGGCTGATTCTCCCAATAAGGGATATTTCGTGTAACCGTAAGTTTTTTTAAAAACATTCAAATATCTTCCTATAAAATTTTTGTAGTAACTTCGGTAAGAACGAGATCTATTAGTTTCATATAAAATTTTATTCAAACATTAGTTATTTAAAGTAAAACAAAACAAAAAAAACACCGATTTTTCATTAACGTGGATGCAACTGGGTGCCAATTTTTAAGCATATTTTTACTTTCATATTATTTGCCTTTATTTGGGATTGTTTTGAGTTCCTAAACTAAATGAGTAATAATAAAGCAATAACTGAGTGAATATAGTTTACTATAAATATTATCTATACTTGCTGAGACCATCTTTAAAATAGGCAACCAGCTTCTGAGTTCATTAACGTGGACACAAACAAACAGCGTGAAATTGCCTTCAATAATTTGAAATCAGATATGGCAACAGTGTCATCAAATAGAACAACCGTTGGTATTTTTATGATCAGACGGCTAAAGCACGATCAGTCTTGGTTCAGTTGTGAGAGTGTTCAGTTGTGTTAGGGTCAGGTGCGTATGTTTATCAACATTCATTAACATGGTTGTAATATATCCGGTAGTAATGAATATACAGATTTAATTTTACTGGGGTTTTATCGGTAATTACAAAGATTTTCATGTGTAGCAGTAACTTAAAAATCGGCAAGTGTATAAAGGTATACAGGGTATTTGATTTTAAATTCTCATTAACGTGGACGTTTTGAAAATTCATTTACGTGGATAGATTTTAACCATGTTAATGATAAGTATCCACGCAAATGAACAAATATGCTAGTTTTTTTTTATTTTACACAGAACAACAGTAGGAACGAAAATGTCTCGAAGAAAAAGAATGTCTGAGGAAGAAAGACTGCAAAGAAAAAGAGAATGTGAAAAAAGGCGCAGACAAAAAATTAAAAATGATCCTGTCAGGCTAGCGGCCCATAAGGAAATGAAACATGAGAGGTACGAAAGGAATAAGGCGAATGGAACAATAAAGCTAATCAGTCAAATTTCGTTGAGAGAAAAAAGAAGCAGAAGAAAAAATTGGAGAGAGAACTCTAAACGATATCAAGCAAAGAAAAAGTTATTGGAAAAAATTATGAATGAAACTCCAAAGAGTGCGATGGATCTAACTTATCGTACTTCGACACCACTTCAATTTTTAAGAGATTTCACTGAAAGTGAAACTACGACTAATAGTGTCGAAGTTAGTCGACAAAAATTACAAGGTCGAAAAGTCCTTAGAAGGGACAGAGCAAAATGCTACCGAGATATTCAAAAATTAAAATCAAAAAACAAAAATTTACGCACGGCTTTGTCGAGATATAAGTCTAAATATTTCCGTACAAAAAATCAACTAACTTCACTTAAAGCGAGCTCACCTAAAACCGAAGTCGATAAGATGTTAAAGGGTTATAAAGTTACAGAAGAAAAATTTTATTTGGAGAGGTTCTTACAAAGGAACTTAGTGAAAATTTGAATGAAATAAGAGGCAGAAAGTCGAAACAGATATTTTCGAAAGTAATCAAAGGTAAACTATTAAAAAAATATAAATTACTTAAATATGCAAACAGTTTCCTTTCATACAAAATGAGTACCACTGCTTTAAAGAAGTCAGGATTGACAGAATACACCCGTAAAAAAGTTGATAAATTTGGATTGATAAGGCGCACTGTGCGTAAATTTTTCAATGATGACGAAGTTTCAAGACAGTGCCCTGGTAAAAGGGAAACTATTACCAAGAACGGCAATAAAAAGCAAAGACGTTATTTAAATGATACATTGAAAGTATTATATGAGCGTTTTAAAGAAAAACATAGCATTACAATCTCATAACCAGCTTTTTGTAAGATGCGCCCTTTTTGGGTTGTTCCACCAAAGGTATCGAATAGGGACATATGTCTTTGTGTTCTTCATGCAAATTTTAGTTTTCTTATAAAAACTTAAACAAAAATCGTATCTTAAAACAAAGAAATTTAGATGAAGTGTTAACAACATTGTGTTGTAACAAATACTCTGAAAAGTGTTTGATGCGAAGTTGTGCAAGATGTATTACACAAAAATTTGAGTTTAATGTTGCAGATAATGCATGGGAAACATGAGATATTTTATTATCAACGGGTAGTAAAAAAAGAAAATAGAATTAGTAGTAAAACAAAAAAGGAAATTACTGTTCAACTTGCAGCAAAGGAAACAATTTCGTCAACTATTTTAGGCACAATTGTTTTATTGAACAAAAACCTGCCGAAAATATTAAACCATTGTTTAAATATTACTCACCAATACTCTTGCTTGAGAACTCTGAAAAATAAATTGTCTAAAGAAGAAATAGTATTCCATATAGATTTTGCAGACAATTATAACTGTAAATATGGAAATGAAGTTCAGTCCGTACATTTTGGGGCCTCTCGTGAACAAATAACTTTACATACAGGAATGATGTATTGTAGTATAAAGAAAGAAGCCTTTTGTACAATTTCTTCATCGCTTCGCCACGATGCATCGGCAATTGTTGCTCACTTATATCCAATCATTAACAATTACTTGAATCAGTTTAGAACTGTGAATACTATACACTTTTTGTCTGATAGTACGTGTACTCAATACAGAAATAAAAAACTGTTTTATGTGATAGAAAATTACATTCCTTTCATATTTCCTAGAGTATCCAAAATTTCGTGGAATTATTTTGAAGCTGGACACGGAAAAGGAGCTCCAGACGGAATTGGAGCTACTCTTAAACGAACATCAGATCAAATGGTAGCGTTCAACAATGATATTTATAATTTTGAAACATTTGAAGGCGAAATGAAGAAAAGTATTAAAAATATATTTATTGATACTGTATCTTTACAACAAATTGAAACAGTAGATAAGAGTTTGCCACAAACGTTGGGTACATTTCATGGGACGATGAAAATACACCAAGCGACCTGGTGTAGAAACAGCTATGCTTTATTGATGAATAGTTTAAGTTGTTTTGCATGTGATTTTTCCAAAGAATGCAAACATTTTTATACAGGACGGATCCACTACCCTACATGTAACACAAATTATAGTCCACCGGACCCGGTACACATTGCTACTGAATCAGAGTTGCTTTTTAAACAAAGTGCAATAATTGAGCCAAAACCAGGTCCATCACACGAAGTTGTTCAAGATTCTTTAGATGAAATATCCCATAAATCTAACAAAATTGAAGATATTTCCAAAGATGTAATTCCCAGTCTGATTGAGTCAAATCCACCAAATATTCCAGAGACCAAACTAGATTTTGCTTTAGATGAGTGGGTTTTAGTAATCTACGACGACTGTTGGTATCCAGGTAAACAGTTAGAAGTATACATTAATATGCAATATACAGTTTTAAATTTTAGGTGTTATCGAAAAAATTAAAAGAGATAATTTAACAATTACTTTTATGGAGAGAAAGGATAATAGATTTAAATGGCCCAATCCCGAGGACTGCCAAACGGTTAAAAAGAGTGGAATTTTTAAAAAGATGACGTCTCCGCCTCTTCCTATAAACAACACATATTTCAAAATTGCCAATTATGAGATAATAGACCAAGAAGTAGTTCAGTTTCTAAAAAACAACATTTTGTAAATAATTTTAGTTTTTGTTTGCTTAATCTCACATATATTTTGTTGTTTTTTCGTATTTACAATTATTTGTAATCTATTTCTGGAAATTAAAAGATTAATCACGACCTTAAAATATTATTCTATTCTAGACAAGATCTCATTCACATGGACATGATATCTCATTCACATGGGTATGTTATTAATTAACATGTGCTCATGTGTAAAAAAGTTTGTTTGCTTAATCTCACATATATTTTGTTGTTTTTTCGTATTTGCAATTATTTGAATTTATTTCTGGACATTAAAAGATTAATCACGACCTTAAAGTATTATTTTAGACAATATCTCATTCACATGGGCATGTTATCTCATTAACATGGGCATGTTATTAATTAACATGTGCTCATGTGTAAAAAACCTTTTAATTAAGCGCTGCTAACAATTACATAATATTCTACATTAACAAAGTTATCTCTATGCGACTTTTCAGCTTTTTCCAAACATAACTTTTTTTCGGATAACCAATTTTTTAAATTAACCGTATTGTGAGAATCACATTGTAAATCCCAAATCATGATTTCCAAAGTTTATACATTGTAAATTATGATTCGGGATTTCTCCTAATAGCATTTAACGTGTCTTAGTTTGTTTGTTTCTGCTGCATCTTGAATGTAAATTTAGTATAGATTTAACAGTATTGTGGAGGCTATACATGCAAGTTTGTTGCCTGAATTCTTCCTTTAATCTCTTCCGTGATATCGTTATCTGCTGTGATTGTTGCTCCGACGTATTTAAAACTCTCCACTCTTTCAAAGTTATATGGGTATATCGTAACTTTTTGCCCTATTCTATCTCGTCCCTTTGGTCTGTTGATGCACATGTATTTGGTTTTCTCTTCATTTACCCTTAAACCAGTTTTATTTGCCTCTATCTCCAATTTATTGAAAGTTCCCTTCACATTGGTGACTGTGTTTCCCACAATGTCAATGTCAGCCGCGTATGCTAGTAGTAATTTTGGTCCATTTACTGTCAGTAATTATGTTCTAATTTGTGCTGCTCTTACTACTTTTTTCAGGATTATATTAAAACGATGAGATGTCAGCGCATCTCCTTGTTACAGGCCACTGCTTATTTCGAACGATTCTGAGAGTTTGTTACCTATCCGTACTCTGGATCTGCAGTCGTTTACGCATCTCTTAACAAGCTGGATAAGTTTTTTGGAACTGAAAGTTCTGCCATTGCATTCCACATCTGATCCCTTTTAATGCTATCGTACGCTTGTCGGAAATCTATGAAGAGATTATGGATAGTTCTATTGAATTCTCAGCTTTTTCAAGCGGCTGTTTTAGATTAAAAATCGGATCTATGGTCAATCTATTTTTTCTGAAGCCGGCTTGGTATCCCCCTAAGAAATCTTCTACAAAATAGTGTTAGCCTACTTAATAGGATTTTCGATAAGATTTTATACGCCGTATTAAGTAAGGAGATGCCTCTATAATTAAAGCACTTGGTTTTGTCTCCCTTTTTATGGATGGGGATTATTACACTTTCGTGCCATTTTGTTGGTATTTTCTCTCCTTTCCATAATATATAAAGTGTTATTAGTTTGTGTATTTGTCTATGTAAAGTTTCTCCTCCGTACTTAAGGAACTCAGACGTTATGTTGTCGGAGCCTGGAGCTTTTGCTTTCTTTAATTTGTTAATTGCTTGCAATGTTTCGTCTATGTTTAGGTCTTCTACCGGTAGGTCCACCCCAAGATACATATACATCTTCTACATGTTTCTAAAAAAACCTTTAAGCGTTATGTAATCGCTAGAAAGTTGAGAATCTCTGATTCCGAGAATGAGCAAGGATCGATAACAACCAGATCGACTAATGGCCGGTATATACGACAACGATTTATCGTAGCGATGTGACTGTGCAGTTCGTTGGTGCAGTTTTATCGAATGTGTGAACGCAAATTGATGCAGATTATTTTTTGATGGAAAAGATCGGTAGGCAGGAATAAAATTTATTCGATAAATCGTTGTCGATCGCGGCTGCACAATTTTATCATAGTAGTACAAGTAATGAAGCTTAAAATAGGACAAAACCTCGCAATTTTTACAAAATAGATCAATTTGCTGAAAATTTAAGAATAAGTAGTGGATAGTCCAAGGATCAAAATCTATATCATGCCGAAAGGCGCTTTTACCATGGGGGTGGTTACCACCCCATCTCGGGGGTGGAATTTTTTTATTATACTTTAATCGCAAAAGTTGGTAAAAACGTTCATTCTAAGCAAAAAATGTTCTATGCTTTTTCTCATGAGGATCTTTCAGTGCGTCACAGTTTTTCGATTTCTTTCTAACGCATTAAATTGCATGTGACAGAAAAAAACGCACGTCGGTGATTACATTTCGTCGGTGACATTTATAACATTTATTTTAGTTGTCAATAGATGGCGCTATAATCGAAAAAAAACAAATGATTTGATTTTATGCCAAATTGCAAATAAGATGTGACAACTGTCACATTTAACTAAAATGTCATGTCACTAAAATATATATTATCACGGACTTACCTTTTTTTCTATCATTTGTGACGCACTGAAAAATGCTCATGAAAAGAAGCATATACATTTTTTTGATAAAATTGGTAGTTTTCGATTTATTCGTTATAGAATGTGTTAGTTTTATGTAGAAAAAATAAATGTTTTTAAAAAGTTTTCTGCTAATAACTCAAAAAATTTTCGTTTTATCAAAACAACTTTACTTGACAAAAATGTACCTTTTGAAAAATAAACAAAACCAATTTTTTAAATTTTCTTTAGGACCAATAGTAATCGAGCTATATTTTATTATATGTTGGCTCTTCTTCGTTAAATGCTAAATATTGTAGTTCCAAAGTCAAAAGACGGGAAAACTATGCATTTCTCGAGGAAAACTTGTTTAAACTAATTTAAAGCACTTAAAAATATATATATCACCAGAAATAAAAAAAGTCTCTAGCTCAAAAATTAAGTGAATTATAATGATTGGCTTGGATTGGATAGGATTGGAAAAAGAATGTCAGTCCCCATTTTTTTTTCAGCGAAAAGTAATCGCCAGCAACTCTCTAATCACCACCCTAATTAAAATCAGTCATTAACCTTATTTGGTCTATTTACTTATGTATAATTAATAGGTTCAGAAGTTGATCGGCTTAGGGCCAGTTGTTCAATCAATGGTTAACTCATGGATTAAGTAAACCATGATTAAATTTAATTCGAAGATTATTTCTAATTAAGTTGTTCAATGCAGGAAAACTTTCGGATTTATTAAACCCAAATACTGAAGCAGTGACAATGTTGCCAGTTATTAATTGACGGGTTGGAACAAATTTTATCATGAAAATTGTACCGAAAAATGTGTTCTGTGGTATAAACGATGGTGTTCATGACTTTTGACGCAGTGACGCTCCCATGTCAGTGATTATTTTCGTGTTTTAAATTTAAATTTCAAAAAATGGAATAAAAATAATAAAAGAAAGAACTACGAGCTTTACAGCTGATGAAGAAGAAATATTAATAATATCTTTTGTTAAAAAATATAAACATATTCTCGAGAATAAGAAAGTGATGCAGTTACAAATTACAAGAAAATGAAAATCTGGGAAAAAATAGCTAAATAGGCCAAACTAATTAGTTTGTCCTGAAATGGGTTTGGCCGGTAATTTTATATATTTTTAATTAACTATTATAAATAGTTTACCTATTTGTAGGATGAGCTATCCTGTCTCTTATACGATCAACAATCATAAAAACTGTTCCTTTGGTACATGAAATCTATTCAAAAACTCATTATCTGACCATTTATGAAAATGGTTTTCTTTTACTCGAAAAACAGGATTTTTTCGTAGAGGAAAAATTATATTAACAACAGCTAAGAACTCTTTGTTTTCTGTGATATCTCCATCTTCAAAATCAAAGACACCATTACATATTAGCAATAGCCATAATTATATGTAGACACTAAATTATAATAGATTATTTTAAATATTATCTACGATTTAAAAGTAGCAATAACAACACAATATATTATAGTGCAATAACTATGGTTGTTTTAATCTGGAATTTTCTTGACAATATTTAATTTAAAACAAGAAAATAAGGTTACAAATCTCTAGTTAACACCGTTAATCCTTCGTTTTTGGGCGATTAAGATCATCTCTGGTTAACAGATGGTTAAATGTTAAACTTGAATTGAACAACGGAATATTACGTTTAATTGAAGATTATTTTTAATCTGAAGATAATCTCCAATTGAACAATCGGGCCTTAGAATAATTAGTTTTTAATAAAATGGAGTTAAAAGCGAATAACGAATTTTTGTAGATTGGAAAAAAGGAGGCTTCTTCTTCAGAATAGCAAAATTAACATCAGAGATACAAAAAAATGTTTAAATATGTAATTGTAGCTTATCTAATTCCCAACCTGGTTTACAAAAATTTTTTCTACGGCAAAAATTGAGTGAGCTATTGACAATTAAAACTTGTAATAACATGCAAAAACCACCTTTACCAACCCTTTCAAAGTCACCTATTTTTGGGACTGAGGATTTTAAAAAGATTTAATATAAATAGGCTTATAGACCTTGTAAAAACCTACAAAATTATTGGTTTATCAAACATTCTAATATAAAAAATAAAAGTTACGGTTAAAAAATATTTTACTGAATAGAGAATGGAAGAACCCTTCAAATAGACTAGCACACGACCCCTATTCTCATTTAAAAAAATCATCGATTACGTCATCACGCCCAGATGGATGACGTCACTAATATACCATATATGCCACAATATTATAACTTAAAAATAAAAATCGACATGTTTCGGGATTTTTCCTTATGGTAGGGGAGCCCAAGCAGGGATTTTTGCAGTTACTCGAGCGCGTCAGATTATCATATGGGGAGAAACCTGGTACCCTGCAGATGTACCTCTACCATATATTGGCTCTTAACACAGGGGAGTTCGTTAAGGGGGGCCCGAAAAATAAAATCTATCCTTAAAAAACTCGAAATTGTCAGATTAAGATAAGGTAAGGTAAGTTAAGTCCCCCGATAGTGGCTGCAAGACTTTGACGTGAGTTCGGGGGCTTAAGCTGACAGTTTAGATAGGGCTGTAGTCTGGTGTAGGAAGTGGAACACGTATGCATGTGTGAATGAATAGGATCTCCCTAATAAGGAGCTCTCCGCTGAGTGTAGGTACCCCCTATAAACGGGCTAGGCCTGATGAATGGGAAGTATGAAAGGATGTGTAACGACCTTGCTAGATCAGTTCCTGTCACCACTTGGTTCTCTGGGGTATCTGGGAATCTCTCTTAGGTAGTCTAGACACTAGAAGTGGACGAACTGCATCAGCGACCAAGAAGCAGCCTACCCCAAACCTACCCAAGCTAAGGTGGATGGTAATCGTGCCGATGGCTGGATGGCCACAGGGTGTATGTGGTCGTGAACGATCCCTTTGGGGTACCAGGCGAAACCCCATTGCATATAGCCTTCCTCTGGTAATGCGGGGCTCTTCCAGGGGTGACAAACCTTTCCCTAGCTACTCGTGGGAACATCATGGACTCAAACAACAAACTAACAATAACAAACAAAAAACCAAAACCAAATCCCGAGGCTGAACCAAAACGTTCACCTAAGCTGGAGGCCGCGGTTGAGGACGGACAGCAATGTTCAACTCAAGCTTCGGCCCCAGCAGAGGCCGGACAAGGATCACCTCGGGAAAATCGGCAAAAGCGCCACAAACTTAGTGGCGCCGAGCTAAAAAGAAGGAGGAAGGCCAGAGAGGCGGCGGGGAAGGCACCTACGGGAGCCACCCATCCCTCTCCAGCCCCTCCAAAAACAAAGGTGAGGGTGCCCGCATCGGAAGCTGTCAACAGTTCCACCTCCAAAAGAGGACAGGAACTGACAGCCCCCGGTGTGAAGCGCCTTCACCCAAGCACTTCCACGGAGAGCACGCCGCAGAAGCACAAGAAGGTACGCAGCGGTGGAAACACCACTGCCCCTTCCCAAAGCTTCGCGGAAGCCTCCGTAACACACCTTAGGGTAGCTATCATAGATAAGGTAAACCCGTACGGCAAGGTTTCTGCCGACCGGGAAAACCTTATCAAACGCAGCCTGATGGAGGAATTGGACAGAGCAATCTTGTCCACCTCCAACAGCCAAGCAAGAGCGCCCACGTTTAAGTCGTGGACCTACTCTGGTGAGATCATCAGAGTGGCCTGCGATGACGAAGAGGCGCTTGCGTGGCTAAAAAAGGCTATAGATGACCTCAAACCGTGGGAGGACGCATCACTGGCTGTTGTCAGTCAGGATAAGCTGCCGAAGCTTACTAAAGCCTCTCTATGGATCTCGGAGGATGTTACTAACACCTCCGATGACACAGAAAGAGTGCTGCGGAGGCTAACGGCGCAAAATCCGGACATGTCAGTTGCGAGATGGTGCACCTTCCACCATGAGGCCAAAACCGATCCAAACGGACACCTGTTCGTCTTCGGAATCGGAGACAAGGACATGGCTGTCCTTAAGAAAAGAGCAATGAGGCTGAGCTACGCGTTCACCTCATTGACTCTAAAAGCAAGCAAACAAAAAATGGAGGGCACCTCCTCGGAACCAGGGACCTCAGATACTCGGCAACTGGATACGGTCACTGAGACTGAAACACCCGTGGTTCCACAGCAGGACGACGACCATCAGATGGTGGTCGACGAACCCTGCAGAGGAAGCACCGAAACGACTAAGGCTGCCGCCTCCTCAAGTGAGGAGGAAATGGACGCCTAAAAAGAACCAATACGACACCTTCGCCATGGGCAAAGACGTCAGGAAAAAGGTAACCATTATTCAATGCAACCTCCAGCACAAAAAGGTGGCAACAGCGACACTCTGCCGCCACCTGGATGTAAAGGAGGATGCAATAGCATTAATCCAAGAACCTTGGATAATTAAGACCAAAATAACTGGTTTTGGCAGTCTAAATGGTCAAATCTTCAGCTTACCAAGTAACCAACAACCGAGAACAGCAATATATGTTCCCAGGAAAATTAAAGCCTCCCCCCTGGTGCAGTTTTGTACTTCAGACGTAACTGCTGTTAAAGTAAAATGCCCATGGGGAAAAGGCAAAAGCAGAGAGTTGATACTAGCATCGGTCTACCTACCCTCAGATGCAGCCACCCTACCACCAACAAAGGAGATGGAAGATCTGGTAGACCATTCTCTCAGCCAGAAGGTAGAACTTATTATCGGCTGCGATTCGAATTCTCACCATCTAGGCTGGGGCAGCAAAGATAACAACTCTCGAGGTAAGTCTCTTTATGACTATATTATTAGTAAAGATTTGTATATCTTAAATAGAGGCACGGAACCTACATTTATTAATGTTCGTAGCCAAACTGTTATAGATATCACGCTAACAACAGCAGAAATATCTAATAAAATTCAGAACTGGCAGGTCTCAGAGGACATCTCTATGTCTGATCACCGCTGGTTGACCTATATTATTAGTCTGGAAAAAAGCCTTATCAAATCTCGCGACCCTAGGTGGACGGATGTAGAACTCTACAACCGCCTCTTAGAAGATGCTCTGCGGAATGAAAAGGCTTTAACTCCAGGAACTAATACAGAATTGGAAAGGTACACGGTATCTATCCAAAATAAAATAAGCTACGCTTATAAAAAATCCTGTCCGATAAGGATGGTCCAGGAAAGTCGCAAAACCAACTCTTGGTGGTGCACTGAACTGAAACACCTTAGAAAGACAGCAAGAACTTCTTTTAATAAAGCAAAACGCACCAAACTCAAAGAGGATTGGGATATTTATCAATCAAACCTCAGAGAGTTTAAGAAAGTCTGTAGACAAAAACAAAGAGCTGCTTGGAGAGCCTACTGTGAGGAAATCGAAGATTTTCCGCAAGCTTCCAGGCTACAAAAAGCGCTCTCAAAAGATCCACATCGGCATATCAGCATACTAACAAAGGAAGATGGAAGCAAAACTTCCAACCTTTGCGAAAGTGCTGAGGTCCTGATGAAAACACACTTCCCCGGTTCTAGTATTTCAAAAGCACCAAACTGGACGGAAGAAATAATCATACCCACACCAAATGACTGGCATCTTGCCAGAACATTAATTAGTGAGGAAAAGATAAGATGGGCCATATCGTGCTTCGCCCCTTTTAAGTCACCAGGGCCTGACGGCATATATCCAGCCCTACTACGGTGGGGACTGGATATTCTTTTGCCGCACCTTGTGGGAATGTTCAGAGCCTCCTTGGCTCTGAGATATATTCCTAGAGAGTGGAGAGAGGTACGTGTGGTCTTCATACCAAAACCAGGTAGGATGGATTACACCCTACCGAAGGCTTTCCGACCAATTAGCCTGACATCTTTTCTCTTGAAAACGATGGAAAGGCTATGCGAGAGGTACATAAGAGATGAAGTTCTGGTTCATAATCCACTTCATCCAAATCAACATGCATATACTTCGGGAAGATCTACCGATTCTGCACTTCATCAAGTAGTGGGAAGAATTGAAAGATCGCTGGATAATAAAGAATCCACCCTAGGTATATTCATAGACATTGAGGGAGCGTTTGATAAAACAACTTTCCCAACCATCACCCAACAGCTCAATGTCAGGAATGTCCCTCTGGCCGTGAGCGAATGGATATTCAGTATGCTGTCAAATAGAGCAATAAGCATAAATGTAGAAGACGTTTTGGTTAGAGGGATGGTTACGAGGGGATGTCCACAAGGGGGGGTGCTATCACCACTCCTCTGGAACATAGTGTTGGATACCCTGGTTTACCAACTCAGCAAGAACGGTTTCTACACAATAGCCTATGCAGACGATATAACCGTCTTGCAAAGCGGTAAGTTTGAGAACACACTATGCGAGAGATTACAAGTTGCTCTCAGACTAATAGAAACATGGTGTAAGGAACACTCACTGTCTATAAATCCAAAAAAGACAGAGATGGTCCTCTTCACCAGAAAAAGAAGGATCACGGGCTTAATACCCCCTAGGATTCTAAACTGCAGTCTGAATTTCTCTGAAGAGGTGAAATACCTTGGTATTACCCTTGACAGGAAGTTAACATGGAACTCTCACTTAGATAGTAGAGCTAAAAGAGCATATATTGCCTATGAACAGTGTCGGCGAACGGTCGGACGCACTTGGGGCCTTTCGCCCAGGGTGGTCGCCTGGATCTACACTACTGTCATTAGGCCAATGCTAACTTACGGAGCCATTGCTTGGGTACCAAAAGTGCTACAGGCAACAGCGATCAACAAACTAAACCATATTCAACGGATGGCTTGCCTAAATATAACAGGTGCCATGAAAACAACACCAACTGCTGCAATGGAGTTGCTCATTGGCATTACCCCTTTAGACATATATGTCAGAGAGGTGGCGCTGATGACGATGATGAGGTTACGCTCAGCGGGTGCAAACCTTGATGTAGGAATGGGACAATTGAGATGTCGTTTCTGGCGGGGTGAGCTGGAGGCACTGCCCCAGCTGCATGCGCGCCATGGATGCGACTCAATTAAACCTACGTTTGTCTTCGACAAACCCTACAAAATCGAAACAAGTCAACATAGGGAGTCAAACGTGGCAAATGCATATTGCATCTACACCGATGGCTCCAAAACGAAAGAAGGCTCAGGATGTGGAATATACTCCAGATCATTGAACCTTAGTATAAAATGGGGTATGGGCAAAAATGCCAGCGTAGTTCAGACTGAACTGGCTGGTATCTCCATAGCTGCAAAAGAGATAATCGGGAAAGGTATAGCCGGCAAAACTGTAATAATCTGCACAGACTGCAGACAAGCGCTACTAACCCTGAACAGACCACGCGTCATATCAGGGCTAGTAATGGAGTGTCATGAATCACTAGCCCAAGCTTCGGATGGTAACAACATCATCCTGAGGTGGGTTAAAGGACACAACAGAAATAAAGGCAACCGCATTGCTGACCAGCTGGCTAGAAGGGCAGCAGGCCTAAGACTCTTAGGACCTTGTGATCTTTTTGGCTTGTCGACTACAACAATCGCGGAAACTGTCAAATGTCACTCCCACACGCAAACCGTAAGAAGATGGGAAGAAGGGCCAGGATGTAGACTTGCCAGGGTAACACTAAGGAACCTTGGGAAGTCAGCATCAGAAAAGTACTTGAGAATGACCAGGAAAAACCTACGCTTGACCGTTGGTTTTTTAACTGGCCATTGTCAACTAAGAAAACACCTCCACACACTGGGGCTAGTAGACACATCTCTATGCAGGAGGTGTGAACGAGATGACGAAACTGTCCAGCATGTCCTATGTGAATGTCCGGAGTTATCGTCAATACGAGAGTATGCGTTCGGCGAGCCTTGGCCTACACCTGCCGATATAGGGGAGATGTCACCAGGTGATTTGTCCACCTTCCTGGAAATGGCAGGATGGATAATGAACTAAGGACGACAACCCCCTGGGAGGATGTACAATGGGTCAATTGTGGCCTAAGTGCTGTGGGACTTGACTCACACTCCCTACTCTACAGATACAGAAGGTAAGTTAAGTACATGCAAAAGAGTGTATATTTCAAAAATCTGACAATTTGAGCCGGACGTAAGGAAATGGGTGAGTCCCAAAGTTTCACAAGAAAAAAGCGAATATTTCACGAAATGAATGACAGATCGAAAAACTAAAAAATACGTGCTCAATATTTTTTAAAAATCTATCGAATGATATCAAACACAACTTCCCACGGAGAAGGGTGGGGGGTAAATTTAATATTTTAAATACGAATCCCGCGATATTTCGCGAAATGAACATTAGATCGAAAAACTGTAAAATACACTTATTTAATATTTTTAAAAATATATCGAATGGCACCAAACACGACCCCCACAGAGGTGGGGTGGGGGGTTACTTTAAAATCTTAAATAGGAGCCCCATTTTTTATTGCAGACTTGGATTCCTTACGAAAAAATAAGTAACTTTTATTCGAAACATTTTTTCGAATTATGCATAGATGGCGTTATTGTGGAAAAAAAAGATTGTTGGAAATGGAAAATTAAATTAAAAAATGGCAAGCGCCCACTAAAATGGAAAATGTTACTTAACTTTTTTTGGTTTTAGGACCTACTCTTCACAACCCAATAGGTCTCCAAAGCGCTCGAGTGACTGCACATTTAGCATACTTTGCTCCCCTACCATTAAAGTCACCGGTTTACGAAATAACGAATTTATTCCTTTCTTTTGCACCATACTGTCGGTGGAAAATAGTGTCGCGCACGCTTGAATAGCAATTAAAAAACAAAGGAATTTTGGATATTTTATTGCAAAAAACTCTTCGGGATTTCATCAATCGATGTTTAAAGAATATCTACCTAGCTTGGCAACATTCAAATTTTCAGTTTTTCACATAGTTTTTGACGGTTAAAAATGGCCGATTTCGCAATTTTTCAATTTTTAATCGCTTATTATGTCAAAAACTATTAACTTTAGAGAAATGTCACTAAAGACCTTTTCTGTTTTGAATGATCCAAAAAACCTAAAAAAACTTTGTTCCATGCAAAAAAAAATAATTTTAGGAAAACAAAAAAAAACGTTTAAAAATTTTTTGACCCACTTTTGGTCCTGGCAACATGTAAATTTGTTAAAAGGGGTACTTTTTGAGTAAGATTGTGCAAAAAATCCGAATCGGAATATTTTTCCTAGCGGATGCGCAGTGGCTTTCTGGACTATATGTTTTTTTACGATTTATCAAAATCACAAGTCGCGGTGCTGATTGTTGCGGGGGAAGTTTTGACCATCTTATCCCGCTGTAGCCTTTAGGTAAGAGTATGCCTTTCTTTTGAGAAGCCAATCATCCTTCACCACAGACTCCTTGACTTTTTTCTGTTTTTGCACAAAATAAGCCAGGCTATCGCAAGTACATCATCGTCTTTTATCACGGATTACAGGTTTGTAGTCTGAGTTTCGGCAGGGAACTGATGATCGATGCAAATTTTGGAGACGTGTGGACACTCAATGGACGTTCGATAATTTGCACCAACGAATTGAACAGTCACATCGCTACGATAAATCGTTGTCGTGTATACCGAGGATAACGTAGTGGCAAAACTAATAGGTAAATATTCTTAAGTGCTGTAGAAGAAATCTAGTACAGGGAAAGATGGAGAACCAGCACCACAATGGCATTGAAAAAATAATAATAATTGTAAAAATATATAAACATTTTCAATTTTCAATACTCTGGTTAAATCGGAGAGTGCAGGAAGAGTCTATACCGGTTTCGGAGGTCTTTTCCCCTCATCAGTAGTCCCATATCCTCTTCTCTCCGATTTCTCCACGTATCATACTTTGGGCCCTTCCGAATTGCAAAGAAAGAAATGTTACAGATGAACTAGAGCCATCTACCGAAAAACAAAGTAAGTTATCAATCCAAGTAGCATAGAAAATGACAATAAATATCGTTTCCATACCACCAGATTGACAACAGGTGGAATACTTTCGTTGGTTACACCTCCTGAGATTTTCAAAATTTATAAATCAAACAGATGCCGAGGAAATTAAGATGAGAGAATTTTAAATAATTCACAACTCATCTGCTCAGCGTGGTAAAAGTTCCGACCAGAAAGATTCCTTAATACCCTTACAAAAGAGTAAATGAATTAAAAATGTAAAAACATTTTCAATTTCTTAGCAACACGAAATTGCAGTAGCTGCATAATACTCTGGTTAAATCGGAGAGTACAGGAAGAGTCTATACCGGTTTCAGAGGTCTTTTCCCCCTCATCAGTAGTCACATATCCTCTTCTCTCCGATTTCCTCAGGTATCATACTTTGGAACTTTCCGAATTGCAAAGAAAGAAATGTCACGGATGAACTAGAGCCATCTATCGAAAAACAAAGTAAGTTATCAATCGAAGTAGCACAGAAAACGACAATAAATATCGTTTCCATACCACCAGATTGACAACAGGTGGAATAATTTCTTTGGTTACACCTCCTGAAATTTTCAAATTTTATAAATCAAACAGGATGCCTAGGCAATTAAAATGAGAGAATTTTAAATAATTCACAACTCATCTGCTCAGCGTGGTAAATGTTCCAGCCAGAAAGATTTCCTAATACTCTTACAAAAGAGTAAATGAATTAAAAATGTATAAACATTTTCAATTTCTTTGCAACACAAAATGCAGCAGCTGCATAATACTCTGGTTAAATCGGAGAGTGCAGGAAGGGTCTATACCGGTTTCGGAGTTCTTTTCCCCCTCATCAGTAGTCACATATCCTCTTCTCTCCGATTTCCTCAGGTATCATACTTTGGAACTTTCCGAATTGCAAAGAAAGAAATGTCACGGATGAACTAGAGCCATCTATCGAAAAACAAAGTAAGTTATCAATCGAAGTAGCACAGAAAACGACAATAAATATCGTTTCCATACCACCAGATTGACAACAGGTGGAATAATTTCTTTGGTTACACCTCCTGAAATTTTCAAATTTTATAAATCAAACAGGATGCCTAGGCAATTAAAATGAGAGAATTTTAAATAATTCACAACTCATCTGCTCAGCGTGGTAAATGTTCCAGCCAGAAAGATTTCCTAATACTCTTACAAAAGAGTAAATGAATTAAAAATGTATAAACATTTTCAATTTCTTTGCAACACAAAATGCAGCAGCTGCATAATACTCTGGTTAAATCGGAGAGTACAGGAAGAGTCTATACCGGTTTCAGAGGTCTTTTCCCCCTCATCAGTAGTCACATATCCTCTTCTCTCCGATTTCCTCAGGTATCATACTTTGGAACTTTCCGAATTGCAAAGAAAGAAATGTCACGGATGAACTAGAGCCATCTATCGAAAAACAAAGTAAGTTATCAATCGAAGTAGCACAGAAAACGACAATAAATATCGTTTCCATACCACCAGATTGACAACAGGTGGAATAATTTCTTTGGTTACACCTCCTGAAATTTTCAAATTTTATAAATCAAACAGGATGCCTAGGCAATTAAAATGAGAGAATTTTAAATAATTCACAACTCATCTGCTCAGCGTGGTAAATGTTCCAGCCAGAAAGATTTCCTAATACTCTTACAAAAGAGTAAATGAATTAAAAATGTATAAACATTTTCAATTTCTTTGCAACACAAAATGCAGCAGCTGCATAATACTCTGGTTAAATCGGAGAGTGCAGGAAGGGTCTATACCGGTTTCGGAGTTCTTTTCCCCCTCATCAGCAGTCCCATATCCTCTTCTCTCCGATTTCTCCACGTATCATACTTTGGACCTTTCCGAATTGCAAAGAAAAAATGTCACGGATGAACTAGAGCCATCTACCGAAAAAAAAAGTAAGTTGTCAATCGAATTGGCACAGAAAACGACAATAAATATCGTTTCCATACCACCAGATTTACAGCAAGTGGAATACTTTCTTTGGTTACACCTACTGAGATTTTCAAAATTTATAAATCAAACAGGATGCCGAGGAAACTAAGATGAGAGAATTTTAATTTAACATAACATCTTAATTTCCTCGGCATCCTGTTTGATTTATAAATTTTGAAAATCTCAGGAAGTGTAACCAAAGAAAGTATTCCAGCTGTTTTCAATCTGGTGGTATGGAAACGATATTTATTGTCGTTTTCTGTGCTACTTCGATTGACAACTTTGTTATTAATAATTGTATTTACTAGATATCTGTCAAAATGTACAAGAGTGAACGAAAAATTATTATTAAGCCATAAAGTGCGATAAATAAAGAGCCATAAATATGTGCGATAAACTGAGTATAACATGAAGAAATTAAAGCGTAAATAATATTTAGGAAAAACAAAAAAGATATATATTTTTTTATAATACAGCTACATTATTTCTAGTATTATAATACCAGAAAAGAATAAATAAAATAAGAAATGAATAAATATAAATAGGTAAATTAAAGGTGCTGACTTACGGATATAAATATGTACGTGCAAAATAATATCATCCAGTAATCCATATTTAAAAATTAGATTGACAACTTAAATAGTGTTATGTTCTTTATGAATAACACCAAAGAACTAAACCAGACTAATGTTTGACCCCCTTTATTTTAGTGATAATTTGAAGAGTAAATACAGGAACGGTGAACTGTTTACATTCGCATATAAGAAATTTCAGTTTGCATTCTTTTTTCTCTTTAATTATATACAAACAATTACTTATTATAATGTACCAATTCAGCAATAATATTTTTTGGTGGCGACTTTGGTGGAGCATCACAAATAAATTTTATTATTACCACTTCACAAGTTACTTTGCTTATGTACCTATTATTTATATATGATCTGTAAGTTTCATCGGTTCAAAGTGCTTATTTTTGAAAAAGCTGTAGTTAAAATGGCTTGAACGAGTAACTAATCACGAGTTACAGCAAATTTTGAACAGCTATAGCATAACCCATTTTTGTCTAACAAGAAAACAAAAAAGTAAAAATATTCAGAAAAGCAAAGCGTACATTTTCTTACTCGTTAAGATTTTTGGTATTACTAAAAATTTTTAAGAGTAAACAGTAGCGATCAACAGGTAGCAACAAAATATAGCTTCGGGAGATAGTATCATAAACTTTGGCAGCAGTGGTAATCTTTGACATTATCTAAGATTAATATTTTGACAATATCATAGTCGCGCTAAATGGAAGTAATAGAAAACGATTTTATTATTAATAAGTAGATATTTATAAAAATAAACCAAAATGGGTAAAAATTTTATGTTAAGATAGGTATTTAGAAAGGAAATTTGCATGAAATATATAATAATAAAACAATAATAAATAATCATTTAACAAAATGTCGAAACCCAAAAGACTCCATTTTCAAACAAATAAATGTTTAAAAATAATAAAATCTTTGGATTTTTTATTTCGGAAACAGATTCTCTCTTATACCTATTCCCATCCTTCTAAAAATTGCAAGGAATAAAGAGTGATGAATGTAGAGACATGGGGAGTCTACATAGTTGCACTCCACAACATATCAATTCCTCGAGGTAAAGATCAACAAATCTGCTTCCTAGTACTCGATACGTGAGTAAAACCGTAGGTAGATAAAAGGCATTATATTTAATTTCGATTCAGAGATCATTACCATCTTTCTATGGACCATTTCGAACTCTTTTGTTCTCATCAGGAAAGCAGCTGTAATGATGCTCTGAATCGAAAAATAAACACCTTTGCCATTCATGCCAATTACAAAATATAATTAACATTAAGGCGCTATAGTGACCTCTATTAACAAAATGTCGGAACCCAAAAGACTCCATTTTCAAACAAATACATTTTTAAAATAATAAAATCTTTGGATTTCTTAATTCGGAAACAGATTCTCTCTTATACCTATTCCCATCCTTCTAAAAGTTGCAAGGCATAAAGGGTGATGAATGTAGAGACATGGGGAGTCTACATAGTTGCACTTCATAACATATCAATTCACCGAGGTAAAGATCAACAAATCTGCTTCCTAGTACTCAATACGTGAGTAAAACCGTAGGTAGATAAAAGGCATCATATTTAATTTCGATTCAGAGATCACTACCATCTTTCTATGGACCATTTCGAACTCTTTTGTTCTCATCAGGAAAGCAACTGTAATGATGCCCTGAATCGAAAAATAAACAACTTTGCCATTCATGCCAATTACAAAATATAATTAACATTACAACGCTATAGAGACCTCTATTAACCAAATGTCGAAACCCAAAAGACTCCATTTTCAAACAAATAAATGTTTAAAAATAATAAAATCTTTGGATTTCTTAATTCGGAAAGAGATTCTCTCTTATACCTATTCCCATCCTTCTAAAAATTGCAAGGAATAAAGGGTGATGAATGCAGAGACATGGGGAGTCTATATAGTTGCACTCCACAACACATCAATTCACCGAGGCAAAGATCAACAAATCTGTCTACTAGTACTCAATACGTGAGTAAGAACGTAGGTAGATAAAAGGCATTATATTTAATTTCGATTCATCTATGCAACTATGTAGACTCCCCATGTTTCTACATTCATCACCCTTTATTCCTTGCAATTTTTAGAAGGGTGGGAATGGGTATAAGAATCTGTTTCCGAATTAAGAAATCCATAGATTTTATTATTTTTAAACATTTATTTGTTTGAAAATGGAGTTTTTTGGGTTTCGACATTTTGTTAATAGAGGTCGCTATAGCGTCTTAATGTTAATTATATTTTGTAATTGGCATGAATGGCAAAGGTGTTTATTTTTAGATTCAGAGCATCATTACAGTTGCTTTCCTGATGAGAACAAAAGAGTTCGAAATGGTCCATAGAAAGATGGTAATGATCTCTGAATCGAAATTAAATATAATGCCTTTTATCTACCTACGGTTTTACTCACGTATCGAGTACTAGGAAGCAGATTTGTTGATCTTTACATCGGTGAATTGATATGTTGTGGAGTGCAACTATGTAGACTCCCCATGTCTCTACATTCATCACTCTTTATTCCTTGCAATTTTTAGAAGGATGGGAATAGGTATAAGAGAGAATCTATTTCCGAATTAAGAAATCCAAAGATTTTAATATTTTTAAACATTTATTTGTTTGAAAATGGAGTCTTTTTGGTTTCGACATTTTGTTAATAGAAGTCGCTATATATGTGTTGTGGAGTGCAACTATGTAGACTCCCCATGTTGTAACAAAAATAAACTTCTGTTGGAGTGATATACTCCAACAGAAGTAATGAAAAAAAAAAGACTAAGTAATAAAAATGAAGAGAGAGTGGGGTGTGTAAAGAAAGGGTGAAGTGGCTTCTACGTTGAGAAGCCGCAATAGGAAAAATATGCCAATGTAACAAAAAGAAGAAAAGTTCTGTTGGAGTGAAAGTAAAAAGAAAGATATACTCCAACAGAAGTAAGGAAAAAGAATAAAGAAAAGGCTAGGTATAAAAACGAAGAGAGAGTGGGATTAGAAGGGATAGAAGTAAAGTGGGAAGAGACAGAGGCAAACTGAATAGAGTTGTCTAGCTATAGATGCAAGAGAGCAACTTGACACTCAAGGATGGATACGGCTCGTTTGCATGCCTGTCGAAGAACAGTAGCTCTATATAGATAGTAATGATGACCAAAAGATGAAATAATAAAATAAGAATAATGTACTGAAAATGAATGGAGATGACTAATGACTAAAAACGAACAAAATAAATAAAACTAACTAATCATGGGCGCCATGAAAATGATCTTCGATCATTTTCCCAGGTATCTTACACTGCTTTCAAATATTAAATATATTAAACCTGTAATAATGAACATAAAGGAATAATAAAATAATTGATATACAAAATAAATAAACATTTATTAAAATTAACTACCAGATTTTTAACAATCTCTGAGTTAAACAAGTTCATATTATGTGACTCTAACATGACAAAAGTTTGCAAAAGTTATGTTCAACCTAAGATAACAACAATGTTACCTGTTACAAAATTACAGGTATAAGTACCTTTCACTAACATATAGGGTACAAAATTACATAAGTCTTCTACCAAATGGTTATAGTACGCTTGCTACGTACAACTAAATGAAACTGACAAAGATGAAAATACTACAAATAAATAGGCCCAAGCCTCACTAAGGGAAAATACAATAATGAATAAATAAAGTTAAATATACAATTGACTAAAGTAGAAATGAAGTTGAGATAAATACCGACGATGACCTAAATTAACCGAACAAATGGAATAAAGCGAATAACAGTAAAATATTTGGGAAACAAGCTAGTAATATTAAAAAATAAATTTACCCGAATTACATAAACCAATATCAAAGCAATAATAAAGTATTAAAAACCTAATTTTCTCTAGGCTTATTCCTGTGCACAAGAAGTTACCGTAGATACAAAGTTTGGGAACCAAATAATCTAATATACAAATATGTCAAAAAAAAACCAGAGGTAACCTAAATCTGGAAAAAAAACAGTGTATTTAACAGATAGTCTGAAATATAAAAAAAACCAATAGTTACTACAACACCTCACTAAATGTTCCCAAACGAGGTTGCGGTTGCATCCTAGAAAATGATGCACCAGGATGGTGCGACCCCATGACTCCTGTAGGCCCAGGTGCCAAGACGAAAATTGAGCTGGAACGCTCCCATAGCTTGTTCCCAAATCGACATACTTCCATGATGACTTGACTGTGGCTGTAGTGGTTTCTCTAGGTGGTCAAATAAGGTCTATGACTTCATGGTAGGGTTTCTCCCAAATGGCTAAAAACATTCCCAGTTTTATTTCCCATTTTAAACATTAGCAAAAAGTAAAGGGAAGAAGAAATAATTGAGGAAACTTTTTAGAAGCATTAACATAGAAAAACCGATCATCAAGATGGAACAAAAACTAATCTCAGGTAACCTTGAACTATTTTGAGTGTGAATACATGAACAAATAATGATAAATGTGAAATTTGAATATGATTTATCTGAGGGAATATCTGTAAAAATATATAGAATTTATAAAAATATTGGAGGTTCAATAAATTTAAAACCTACAGAGAAATGATAATTATTTCTAATATTAATTGAAAATTGCATATGTTTGGTTATGTCTAACCAAAAAATATATTAATATATAATTTTCCTTGAATGAATATTCAATAATCGAAATAATCTACATAAAATCCAAATAATGAGTTGACTAAGAAATTTAACAATGAACCTAATATCTCAAAGGTTCCATCACAAAAACCAAGGCTATACATAAAAAATTACTATGAAAAAGTAGATCTCACCGAATGATTCCTATTTATACTCCAACAGGAGTTGTCACCCACATGTCTCCTCACTCCAGACAATCCCTGGTGGTAACTTTTTACTTTACGTTAAATTTCTTATGTGATAAAATAAGTTGGAGGAAATCATCCGCCATTCTATATGGTATATCTATTCGACACCACAGCTCACAGTCAAGTAAAGAACGAGAGGCGTTTCTCCGCCAAGGTAAACGTCAAATTCTCTCAGAACCCGAATAATTCTCGATAGGTGGAGTACGTTCCATCACCGAGGTATGACGTCACCTCAGTGGTCCTATACGAGAATTTAAATGAGAGACCGAGGGAAAATAATAATAATTATTATTAAAGAGCTACTTTCGTAACGTGACCGTTACAATGTCTCTATATTCATCACCCTTTATTCCTTGCAATTTTTAGAAGGATGTGAATAGGTATAAGAGAGAATCTGTTTCCGAATTAAGAAATCCAAAGATTTTATTATTTTTAAACATTTATTTGTTTGAAAATGGAGTCTTTTGGGTTTCGATATTTTGTTAATAGAAGTCGCTATAGCGTCTTAATGTTAATTATATTTTTTAATTGACATGAATGGCAAAGGTGTTTATTTTTCGATTCAGAGCATCATTACAGTTGATTTCCTGATGAGAACAAAAGAGTTCGAAATGGTCCATAGAGAGATGGTAATGATCTCTGAATCGAAATTAAATATAATGCCTTTTATCTAGATAATCATTTCTTGTTATAAAGCGAAACAAATTTCAATTTTCGCATAATTTTGTCACGGTTTTAATGGATTTTTCTTGAAAGGTTTCACTTTATTTTTCGTTTGATTTATTTTTCCATTTTGTTAAACTAATGATAATATTTTTAGAATAAAAAATCCTCCTAAAACTTTATATACTCGCATTATAATTCGAAATATTTTTACGTCAGATATACTTACCTACCTACATACAACTAAAACTCACAATTAACAACAATCTATTCTTTCAAAGAGGCCAATAACTTATACAAAAACAACAAATATATAATAAATTAACTATCAATAAAACCTCCTCTGAGGCTCAGTAGTAAGAGCGCCTAACCTTTGGATCGAAAGTTCCGAATGGTAGTGATTTCGAATCTCACCAGGGTCAGGAATTGTTTCATTTAATATAAATTAATAAATGAAAATAGTTTCTGTCCTTGTGGGATCGGTACTCACCGGAGGGACCGCAGACGTTCGGATACAATTAGCGTCTTTTTGCATAGACAATTACGTCGACTTTGCAAAGAAACAAGACATTTACTCAACACACACACACTACACATTACACCTGAGTTAGTGATAAGTAATACAATTACGTGTCTAAAGGTTCTAGTTCTAAACCAAGGCCAGAATCAGAGAAAAAAAAACTATCAATAAACACTACTTTCGTATGAAACAACAATAATAACGAATTCTTAAATTAACACACTACTGCACTGAACAGATATCGATAAAAATGACAAAACAGGTTAGAGAAAATCTGACGCAGGTTTGTCAAAATTACAGTGATTATTTCATTCATAGGAGATTCTCACCAATAGAAAGCTAGAGAAATCTAAATTAAATCGATAATTTTTGATAATTTCCCGTCGTCAAGTATATTACGTTACGTCAGATGCCCTTCGTTGCTACGAAAAAATACATTCAGTGACATTAATGACAATGTTTTAAAAATTATAAAAGTGATGACTTTCAACAGTCAAATTAATATTTATAACAACTGTTTGTTTAATTGTACTAATTTGTACTTACATAAATAAATTACAATAAAATTTTGGTTTTGAACAGTTTTATTCATGAAATAATCGCAACAAATTGCACTCGATCTCTAAAATTAATATAGAATTTTTGACCTCGTGACACTTTGACATAATTTCACTCGCCTTCGGCTCGTGAAATTAAAACTGTCAAAGTGTCACTCGGGAAAAATTCAATAATTTTAGAGCTCTTGTGCAATTACTACTGATTATTTCATTCATAGGAGATTCTGACCAATAGAAAGCTACAGAAATCTAAATTAAATCAATAACTTTTGATAATTTCCCGTCGTCAAGTATATTACGTCAGATGCCCTTCGTTGCTACGAAAAAATATATTCAGTGACATTAATGACAATTATTAATGTTTTAAAAATTATAAAAGTGATGACTTTCAACCGTCAAATTAATATTTATAAAAACTGTTTGTTTAATTGTACTAATTTGTACTTACATAAATAAATTACAATAAAATTTTGGTTTTGAACAGTTTTATTCATGATATAATCGCAACAAATTACACTCGATCTCTAAAATTAATATAGAATTTTAGAGCTCTTGTGCAATTACTATTGATTATTTCATTCATAGGAGATTCTGACCAATAGAAAGCTACAGAAATCTAAATTAAACTGATAACTTTTTTGATAATTGCCCGTCGTCAAGCATATTACGTCAGATGCCCTTCGTTGCTACGAAAAAGTACATTCAGTGACATTAATGACAAATGTTTTAAAAATTATAAAAGTGATGAATTTCAACCGTCAAATACATATTTATAACAACTGTGTGTTTAATTGTACTAATTTGTACTTACATAAATAAATTACGATAAAATTTTGGTTTTGAACAGTTTTATCCATGAAATAATCGCAACAAATTGCATTCGATCTCTAAAATTAATATAGAATTTTAGAGCTCTTGTGCAATTAGGTACTACTGACAACTTCTCTATGTTGCCTAATTAGTTATTAAGTTATAATACGTTCGATTTCTTGTTAGAAATAAAAAATTTTAGTAGTTACAAGATTACACAAAATATAGGCATGGGATAAAAAGTTTATTTGAGGGAAGTTTATTTTTTTTTCTTCTTAATGGCGGTACAGGCTCCTTTTTTCAATATTTTATTAGTTATAGAGTAATTTCCACGTACTAACATATTTCTGAAATTGGGCTCTGTACCGCCATTCTCTATTATATTACGAATATGTGTGCCAAATATTTCGACAAAATATTCAAAATTAGAGCCGCAATCTTGGAACGCGTTTGTTGCTACCTGTTGATCGCTACTGTAGCCTCTTAAGTTAATTCCATGAACAATTCCATTTTTTTTTTTCAAAATGAAAGAAAATGCTTTATTTTAAACCCAATTTTTTCCAAAAAGGAGCACTTTGAACCAATTAAACTTATAGCGAATATAAACAATACATAAATAAAGTAACTTGTGAAGCGGTAACGATTAATTTTATTTGGGGAGCTAATTAGGGGCTGTTTTTCGCGATTTTTGTACCAAAAAATAAAAGAGACCAACAATATTTTGAGCGTAACTCACTTATTTTTAATGTTAAAAGTTTTTTTAGAAAACAAAATAAACCTTTTTTTAAAAACTTTCAAAAAGTTGTAATGAATTTTCCCCGAATAGTGCTTTGTTTTTTAGTTATTTCACATTGAAATATTCGGAATATGGAATTTGACGAAGAAAAACCTACTTTTCATTAGCTACAATTCTGCTTCTACTGAGTCTGCAGACCTCACGCTTACACCATTTTTTTTATTTTTTATAAGCTATATTTCACTAAAAATATTATTTACTCGCAAATAACTAGAAAAGTGTTGACTTAGTGAAAAAACTCTATAGAACAAAAGTTGCTTAGAATTAGCCATTTTATCCAATTCAGGGCCTATTTTAAACGTATATTTTTTCACTCCCGAGAAAATATTTTTTACCCGTATTTCCCAATTTTTGTAAAATGGAGGGGATGTAGAATTGTAAACTTTTTCTTATATAATAATAGACAATTTCAACTATCTATTCCCAAATTTTCATACTTCCTTTATTTTTTTTGGAGGTTTTCGTAAAATGTTGTGTTCCCTGATCGGGCTACTATGATCTAAAATGAAATTGTTACAAATTTGTTAAATTGTCAAGAAAAGGGTTAACGCCTCTCTATTTAAATTGGATGTGCATCGGTGAAGAAATTAACTGTTAAAATGACGTATTTTTCTTAAGTACAGTGAGCCTCGATAAGTCGGATTAATCGGGGCCTCGGCCGATCCGAGTTATCGAAAACCCGGGTTAGCCGGAGAATATGGTAAAAATTAATAAAACACGGTATTACAGATAAACTCCATTATAATTGCAAAAACATAAAATACATATGCACAGTACGCCTAAATTACGTATAGTTGTATACAGTATTGTTTATTTCTTGGTAAAAACTCAGTCAAAGTGAATAAATGTTTGTTTTGTCTGATGAAAATCCGGTCCGGGTTAGTAGGACTTCCGTGTTATCAGAGGCCGACTTATCGGGGTTCCACTATACTTTGTTAATGTTTGGACGCTTTAAAAATCTATAAATGTCGTTTGGAATAGGGATGGCGGTTGTTGACAAAAACATTTATTTACTTACGGTTTAACCTGGCGGTTATAACCGGTCATAAAAAACCGGTTATTCAAAAAACCGGTTTTCGGTTTTAATAAATTTTAAATACAATGTTACATTTACATTGCACTTTAGTTTGTGATACTGCACATGTCCATTATTAATATAAAATCTCTAACAATTTTCGATATATTGGAAAAAATATATTTTCATTTGGTAATTTCAAAGGGCTGTATCTTTTTTTAAGTGCACATTTGTACTAACGTAGGTTAGGTTCAATCGATCTGTTTTGGGTCTCAGAATAAATGATTCAATTTACGAGAATGAAAATTTCGGGTCGAAACAATAAAAAATAAAAATAAAAATGTATACCATTTTTATTCATTCAGTTGCGGTGAGAAACCAAAACTGTCTTAATTTTTACTCAGATCAGAGAGTGCAGCCAGCACTCTTATCGACGATTTCACCTCTTTTTAGAGGTTCATCAGAGACTGCATAGGCTGCTTTTCTCTGGCCCAGGTAAAAATCTTCGACATATCCATCTCCCACCGCAACTGACGAGATGGTAGTAGGTGCCTAGCGGCATCTGCTAAATAAAAGACTAAGTTTTTCAACCTAATAAAAATATTTGTAAATTAAATATTTTTAAAAGATTTTTAATTGAAAAACTTTATTGGCCCATTTCCTGGTGACAACCTCCAAGGCTTCTACAATATGCAAGCACATGGATGCTGCAGTGAAGACTAAGGGGAAGGAATTCTACACTATGCAATTCACAACCCCCGTCTGCAGCGTGGTAAAGTTCCAGCGGAAAATGGACCTAGTTACTCTATAGGAGTAATACTAATAAAAATAAAAATGTATACCATTTTTATTCATTCAGTTGCGGTGCGAAACCAAAACTGCCTTAATTTTTACTCAGATCAGAGAGTGCAGCCAGCACTCTTATCGACGATTTCACCTCTTTCGAAAGTTTTTCAATTAAAAATCTTTTAAAAATATTTAATTTACAAATATTTTTATTAGGTTGAAAAACTTAGTCTTTTATTTAGCAGATGCCGCTAGGCACCTACTACCATCTCGTCAGTTGCGGTGGGAGATGGATATGTCGAAGATTTTTACCTGGGCCAGAGAAAAGCAGCCTATGCAGTCTCTGATGAACCTCTAAAAAGAGGTGAAATCGTCGATAAGAGTGCTGGCTGCACTCTTTGATCTGAGTAAAAATTAAGACAGTTTTGGTTTCGCACCGCAACTGAATGAATAAAAATGGTATACATTTTTATTTTTATTAGTATTACTCCTATAGAGTAACTAGGTCCATTTTCCGCTGGAACTTTACCACGCTGCAGACGGGGGTTGTGAATTGCATAGTGTAGAATTCCTTCCCCTTAGTCTTCACTGCAGCATCCATGTGCTTGCATATTGTAGAAGCCTTGGAGGTTGTCACCAGGAAATGGGCCAATAAAGTTTTTCAATTAAAAATCTTTTAAAAATATTTAATTTACAAATATTTTTATTAGGTTGAAAAACTTAGTCTTTTATTTAGCAGATGCCGCTAGGCACCTACTACCATCTCGTCAGTTGCGGTGGGAGATGGATATGTCGAAGATTTTTACCTGGGCCAGAGAAAAGCAGCCTATGCAGTCTCTGATGAACCTCTAAAAAGAGGTGAAATCGTCGATAAGAGTGCTGGCTGCACTCTCTGATCTGAGTAAAAATTAAGACAGTTTTGGTTTCGCACCGCAACTGAATGAATAAAAATGGTATACATTTTTATTTTTATTAGTATTACTCCTATAGAGTAACTAGGTCCATTTTCCGCTGGAACTTTACCACGCTGCAGACGGGGGTTGTGAATTGCATAGTGTAGAATTCCTTCCCCTTAGTCTTCACTGCAGCATCCATGTGCTTGCATATTGTAGAAGCCTTGGAGGTTGTCACCAGGAAATGGGCCAATAAAAGTTTTTCAATTAAAAATCTTTTAAAAATATTTAATTTACAAATATTTTTATTAGGTTGAAAAACTTAGTCTTTCAATAAAAAATAATTGCAAAATACAAAAGGTAGTGAAATTAGGTACCTATTTATAACACTATAAGTAATATGAAGTAATGTACGAGTATATACATGTATATTCTAAAAACAAGAAACGTCAAGAATGGCAAAACTTATAAAAAACAAATAATGAATCATTGTTAAAATTCCGAACTGGATGTATCATTGTCCTAAATGTTTTTGCAAATCTGTTGTATTTCTAAAAAGAAAGTCCGTTTACACAAGATACACAAAACTATTTTATTTTTTTAAAGTGATTCCACAGGAATGATTTTTTTCTCCTGGATTTATTAATGATAAAATACGTTTATTGTCGTTTGTGTAGGTACAGTACCTATAAAATATTATTTAATTATAATACCACCATGACTGCACAGATGATGACTGATGCTTATATCTATTTTTTCTAGGATTCCCCAATTCAACAGATCAGACGTGCTTATTCTCAAGTTTATAAAAATAGCCAATTAAGCTTATCAAATTTCTTAAACATATTTCAGTGAGTGTGAGAGCCATTAAGGAATATAAACATAAAACAAGTCTTGATCCAAAATTTAAACAAATCATTCATGCATTTATACAAACAATATTTTTTCTTATAAAGGAAGTCTTAGGAGTAAACATGAATGAATACAATAGGTTATCTAAAAGACACTGGCTTATATCAGCTATTGTAACTTTACTAACTTTACTTGCTTTATGTTTTTTAGGTCGCTAATAACCCTTGTGGTTGCATCATTAAATAAAAAAAATATTTTTTTTTTCAGAATTCATTTTTTTCAGAGGTAATTTATCCGGTTTTTTACCAGTTATGACTTTAAAAAGAAAAAATCGGTTATAACCGGGACAAAAAAACAACCGATAAAACCGGTTATTGCAAAGTAAAAAAACCGGTTTTAGGTTATAACCGGTAGGTTTTTCCCATCCCTAATTTACCTACAAAAGATGGAAGTTGCCTACAAAATAAACATAGCAAAGAATTCAGCGACTGGGTTAAGTTTAAGAATAGAAAGGTTTAGTCATTAATTGTTAGTGTTTAAGTGATAGATTAACTGGTAATTTTTAAGTTTGAATTTAGGTGAATATTTGAAAATGATAGTTCTTTAGCACTACTCAGTCCATCCCTGGGTTTGTCGGCGGTTTAGCCTGCAAAGCAATATGCGGTCGCAAGTCGCAAGCGACCATAACTTCTACATGCCATCTGACCATTCACTATCTACATACACACACAGGTTGCTTGTCTCTGCAACCACAAATCTTTTTCGTTGTTTTTTATGTTTTTAAATATCTGCTAAACTAATAAAAAATTACTCACGCAGAAATTGTATATAGAATGAAACAAATTTTACTGTTTAATAGATAGACAACTCGCCATGTATTTGCTAAGACTCAAGGCATATTTATGTACTAACCTATCAAGAAAATTACCTTATATTACATAAGGTTAGTTTACATAATCTTAATTTTTCTGCTGCTCTATATACGGAGTCTGCTGACTTTGAGTTCATTGATATTTCACTACTGAGAACTATACTAACTAACATATTTTCAGGTTTCTTTATATAGATTTGGTTTCTCGATTTTTATATTCCTATTTCTTAAGGATTTTATCTCTTTACTTTTATTGATTACAGCACTTTAAGTAAGACGTTTAAAGACGATAAAGGTCCTATGTAGCAAAGATTTGACATTAGCTCTTAAAGTCCGCCTAACAAAATGTTACGTATACAGTGTACTATACTATGGATTGGAATTATGGACTTTAAATGTAGAGACAAAGAGACGACTTAACGCCTTTGAAATGTGGACCTATAGAAGAATTATGAGGGTTTCCTGGGTAGAAAGAGTTACGAACAATGAAGTACTAAGAAGAATAGGTAAAGAGAAGGAAGTTGAACTTACAATTAAAAAAAAAAGCTACAGTATCTCGGACATGTGATGCTGGGCGAGAATTATGTCATTCTACGACTGTTAATGCAAGGAAAGATAGATGGCAGAAGAAGCATCTAAAATAGTTGAATGTCATGGCTGAAGAACCTGAGAGAATGGTTTGGATGTAGCTCAAAACAACTATTTAGAGCTACTCAAAAATTAAAAAAGCTATGATGATTTCCAACCCCCGTAGCGGAGATGGCACCTGGAGAAGAAGAAGAATAAGAAGAAGAAGAAGAAGAAGAAGAAGAAGAAGTGAGACGTTTTTAGGATTTTATGCAAACCTCAATAATAAATAAATTGGAGGCTTTTGAAATGTGGATCTACCGGAGAATCCTTAAAATTTCGCGGATATCGCATACCTCAAACGAAGAAGTTCTGCATAGAATAGGCAAGGAAAAAGAACTTTTCAACACAGTGGAAGTTAGAAAAACATCATACCTAGGCCACATTCTGAGAAATAATAGGTACCAATATGCTCAATTAATATTGAACCAAAAGATCCAGTGAATGAAAGTCCTAGGATGAAATAGACTATTGTGGCTAAGAAACATCCGACTGTAACGAAGAAGCTGAAGGGTTGGTACTCAAACAGCTCCTTAGGTCCTTATTTAAATAAAAACTATATTTCATTTAGATACATTACAACTTGTTTACACTAATAATATCGCGACCTAGCCTAACATCGTGTCGACATCGCCTTTACGTTAACACTTACTAACTACCACTCTATATCAGCAGGGTAATGTTTATATTCACCTTTGAATAATAACAAGCATGACATTTCAATGTTACTCGAGGTTAGTGAATCTAAGTTTATAATACTTTGACTTTGAGTCAGGTTGATACTCTTTTTTATTCAGAATCGAATGTTAAGCATATTTTATGTTAATTATATTAGGGTTGGCTAATTTGTACGATGCGACAATGGACATTGCTAAATTTTGAACAACTAATAAGAACAGCTGAAGACAGAGAAAAGTTTGCAATTGTAGTAGCCAACCTCCATTGGCGAGAGTGCACTTTAAGAACTACGCAGAGACATAATGCAGATATATTACTATCCCCTTTTATGGACATAATTTAATACTCTTCCGCATTAAACAAATGAAAACTTCGACAGAAAAATGTAGAAAAATGCGCTTGTACATTTTTAAAAGGCACTCACAATCATTCATGTCCAAATTACAATACGCAAAGAAGTAACTATAAATTAAAATTTCCGTTTAAAGCTTACAAAGTGCAAATGTGAATTTGTTTTAGTATTGCGTTGGTTGAGTATTTTTAATTTGGTTTTCTTTTTCTTTTACCAGGTCGGAATCAACTACTAGTTTTTTGTCTGCTAATTCAACCGATATTTTGTTTTTTTTTAGTTCTTTGGTGAACTAAAGGAAATGTAATTAAAGCAGCACAAGGAATAATACAAAAATTAAAAGAATAATTGGAAGTATGTACATATAGGGTGTCCCAAAAGTAGTGGAACGGTGGAATATTTCGCGAACTAAACATCGGATCGAAAAACTGAAAAATACGTGTTCAATCATTTTCAAAAATCTATCCAATGACACCAAATACCAACCCCCCCTACACTTCCTGGAGGTGGGGTGGGGGGTAACTTTAAAATCTCAAATAGAAACCCCTAGATTTTCTTGCAGATTTGGATTCGTTACGTAAAAGTAAGCAACTTTTATTCAAGACATTTTTTCGAACTGTGGATAGATGGCGCTATAATTGGGAAAAACGATTTATCCTGATACCATAGGTAAATTATAGAAACGGTCTAATATCTCGAGAAATACACTTCCAAATGAGAAACCAAAAAAACACGTTTTTAATATTTTTCGAAAGCCTATCGATAAACACCAAAAATTACCCTCCAACCCACCCCTGGAGACGGGGTGGGAGTAAATTTAAAATCTTAAATAGCAACCCCCACTTTTTATTGCAGATTCGAATTCGTCATGAAAAATTAAGCTACATTTATTCGAAACATTTTTTAAAATTGCTGATAGATGGCGCTAATAAATCGTATTTTCCAATTAAAGCGCCATCTATCAACAATTCTAAAAAATGTTTCGAATAAATGTTGCTTAGTTTTTCATGACGAATCCGAATCTGTAATAAAAAGTGGGGGTTGATTTAAGATTTTAATGTTACCCCCCACCCCACCTCCAGGGGGTGGGTTAGAGGGTCATGTTTAGCGTTATTCGATAGGTTTTCGAAAAAGTATTACAAACCTTTTTTTGGTTTCTCATTTGGAAGTGTATTTCTCGAGATATTAGACCGTTTCTATAATTTACCTATGGTATCAGGATAAATCGTTTTTCTCAATTATAGCGCCATCTATCCACAGTTTGAAAAAATGTCTTGAATAAAAGTTGCTTACTTTTACGTAACGAATCCAAATCTGCAAGAAAACCTAGGGGTTTCCATTTGAGATTTTAAAGTTACCCTCCACCCCACCTCCGGGGGGTGTAGTGGGGGTTGGTGTTTGGTGTCATTGGATAGATTTTTGAAAATGATTGAACACGTATTTTTCAGTTTTTTGATCCGATGTTTAGTTCGCGAGATATTCGACCGTTCCGCTACTTTTGGGACACTCTGTATATGCAAAACAAGCAATTGGACTTCATGAGTCCTAGGTTCTAACCTGCAACGTTGCTGGAAGTAGGTAGAACTGAAAGTCGATTGATATACGATGTCACCAATTTTAAGTAATTTTGCCGAATGTCTGATCATTATTTTGTTGTAACCGGAAACGACACCAAAGCCAGAATAAAATATTTAAGCTCGACTTATAAATTCACACCGATTAAATGTATCACATGTGGTACTTCCGGTTACAACTTTTTGACCAGAATTGGTATAAAAACCGGAAGTATATATTTATTGTTCTCGTCTTGCTACATCGTGTCGAATAATATATCGCTTGTACCATATCGGCGACTCTAAAACTGTACTTCCGATTGCAACTCTGGTAATTTTGGATGGTAAAATACTAGGGCAGTCCGATAAGTACTTAGCCTACAACAGACAAATGAACATTTTGGGAAAAGGGGTGATTAATTTCTGAACATAGTCTCCTTTTAGCTTGACACAGTTTGGATGCAGCGAGCGATGTAAACACCTTGGAAACTTTTTTAACCCGTCTGAAAAATACGTTTCCTCGAGGTCTGCAAAGTTGGCTTCCGTGGCGGCGATGAACTACTCATTGGACTTAAATTTATGCCCAGCGAGTGACTTTTTCAAGTTTGGAGACAAAAGAAAGTCGCACATGGCCAAATCTGGAGAATGCGGTGGATGGGACAGCAGTTCGTAGCCCAATCCGACCAGTTTCTCCATGCTGACGGCGCAAGTGTGAGAATGTGCGTTGTAATTGTGGAAGAGCATTTTTTCTTCGCCAGCTGGGTCTGTTTTTCTGTAATTCGGCGTCGAATCGACCGAATAATTCGACATATGTAGTAAAGCCCTGTGATCGGGTTGTCCTTTTCCAGAAAGTTGATATAAATCCAGTGGCGGCTGGTGGGGAAAAATTTTGGGTAGGCCACGACAGCAAATTACAAATATATGTTACAAATAACTGTAACAGATTTACATTTAATTATATTTTTAAAACTAAATAAAATTATGAACTAAAATATACTAATAGTTTACATATTTTATTATTTATAGAGCAGGTTTATTCTTCTCTCTTTGCTTTGTGCAAATTTGTCAGTTACAATTCGATAATTATGTTACAAGTGGCAACGAGGCTTGGCGAAGGCCCATTTCAATCGGGCCTATACACCAAGCATAACACGGCAATATAAAAATCATTCTCCGGCAAGCTGCTTAACTTCAAACGCTTTTTGTACGGAGATATTATGTGAGCGAAGTCGGCAAGCTCCGAGCGGGCCTATTAATGATATTTAAAATGCCTGAATAGAAATTCGATGCTTTCTGTGATAATATATAATTATATAACATAGTTAGTGTTTCTGCACCATATGGTGCAGAAACACTAACTCTGACAAAAAGAACAATAAATAAAATAAGAGTTACACAACGCGCTATGGAAAGATCAATGTTAGGTATTACCATCAGAGATAAAGTACCAAACCTAGAAATAATAAGAAGAACAGGAGTCACGGAGGCAGTTGAAAGAATAGCCATGGCTAAATGGGCTTGGGCAGGACATGTTGCCAGACTGACGGATGACAGATGGACCAAAAAGATTCTGGAATGGTGACCAAGGCAGGAGGCATATCGAAGTAGAGGACGACCACCGACTAGATGGACGGATGATATCAAGCGCATATCAAGCTCAAGATAGAAATAGGTGGAAAATTTTACGGAAGGCCTACGTTCAGCAGTGGACAAATATAGGCTAGTTGATGATGATGATAAAATAGTTATCTTAACGGACGCTGATGTATTTAGTGATTTAGTACATTTAAAAGTTATTTACATGCTTTAACATAATTTTTAAATATTTATATCTTTTTCAATTTTAAAGCTGTTAAAATTATTGGGTAGGCCCGGCCTATCCTGCCTACCCCCAAAAGCCGCCACTGTATAAATCACACGTTGTGAATCCCAGCAAACGGTGGCCATCGCGGCAGATTGGACAGTGTTCGACTTCTTCGGAAGATGTTCTCGGTGTGACGTCAACAGTTTCGATTTTCTTGATCTCTGGTGTCTACCACTGCATCCATGTTTCGTCAAACGTTATGAAATAATATAAAAAACTCTATCGCATTACGCTTAAACAGTCTCAAACACTGCTCTGAGATGGTCTCATGGTTGTGCTTGTTATCCTGAGTGAGCAAATGCGTCACCCATCGCTTTCTCATGCCCAAAATTTCACGCAGATGTCAGGAGAGTAGCAGGTGACAGGGTGCCCTGGCGGGCAATAGTTGCTAACTCACTGCATCTTCTCGAACGTCACGGCAGTTCGAATTCTTTTTTTAAAACTTTAAAAAGGTGTAAAGCCTTTTTTTAGTTTCAGCTAAACCTTGTCCATACAGCTCTATCCCTATTTTATTATCTCTCATGTCTTTCATTGCGCGTTCCTCCTCTTCAGGGTTTTCTGTGTATTTTTATGGTTCTGTAATGTGTATTTCCCATGATCAGGTTTTCCTTTCCTTAGGTATAATTTATAATATAATTATCATAAAAGTTATTTGTCTGAGAATAAAGACGGCATCCATATAGGACCTGCCTAAGACGTGCTTACAAGTTTATACCTCTAATCTGACATAATTTTCTTATCACACTTTCTCAATATAGGAGTGGTAATGCTCGCCTGCCATTCCCCAGGCAACCAAGTGACGTCATATAACGTCGAGGAAACGTCACTTTTGGTTGAATATATACACGTGTTTGAACATTACGTCATGTAGAGGTCTTTTGTAGGTGATTTTAAATACGTAAGATTAATGACGTTAAAATAAGTTTAAAAAACGTTTTAATTTCGGACAGCTTACATCTGACGTCACAAAATTGGGAGGAGCCTAAAACTTGTTTGTATTGACTCAAAACAATTTCGTTAAATAAATGTTTATAAGAAATTTCTCATTTATTGTTTACGTGGTTTGTGCCTTGTGTGATAAAATAATACTTTTCATTTAGATATTTAGTTGAAGAAACGTGGTATATAAGAGATTTTTATTCGTTTTTGCTCATTGGGATAGTTTAATGCAGTAATTCGTTTGGACAACTATTTGAGGTTATGTTTATTTTCTGTTAATGAACTCTTAGAATGAACTAAATACAATACTATATGTGTTATCGAGTAATTGTAAGAGTGAACTGTGAGCAAATAATATACTACAACAAAGTGCTGAGAGTGTTGTGACACAATAGGACTAATAATATTCGAGGTAGGCTGAAATCAAAATAACGTGGCGTCTTATCTGTTGGTAGCGATTTATCTATCCGCAAGGTTGAATTGTAGATGATCGTTGGCGCTAGCAGATAGGCAACACATATTACACATGTCCATAGGCGTATCAGAGGAATACGGAATGGATGAAATGAGCGAGATGGTTAAAGAAGTAACAAACGGAATGAGAGAGATAGCAAATGAAATGAAAAAACGAGAACTGAGCGTAAAGAATTAATACAAATTGTCAAAGATTTGACAAGTGAATGGAAGCAGAGTTTGGAAGAAGTAAAAGAGATTAGGAGAGAAAATGAAGTAATGAAAACTAAAATCAGGGTGCTAGAATATAAACTTGAAACTATGGAAAAGAAAGAACGTCGAAATAACATTATTATCACCGGATTTGAAACTGCAGGAGATACTATAGAGCTAAAAGAAGATATAGAGAATCAGTTGCAAACTTTTCTTGGAACAAAGTGTGAGATAAAAGAGATAACGAAACTGAATAAGAGAATGTGCAAGTTAGAATTGGGTACATATGGTGATAGAGCAGACATAATGAAAAATAAGAACAAGTTAAGACATATTAAAGGAAGAAAACTTTTTATTTATGATGACTATACGATCCAAGAAAGAGAGATTCAAAAACAACTAAGAGAATATGCAAATGAACAGAGACAAAAAGGTATTGTTGTAAAAGTTAAATACCAGAAGATCATTATAAATGATGAAATACGGAAATGGAATATGGAAACTGGCACAATTGAAAAAGAGAGCAACAGAGCTAATCCAAAAAACTAATAAAAGCAGAGGCGGACAAAATGATGACAAATTCGGCAATGAAAACGGAAAAAGAAATGGAACTGAAAGTTATAGATAAGAAAGGAGAGGTATGGAGAACAGCGACATGGAATGTTAGAGGAATAAGTGGAAAAGAGTTAGAATTAGTAGAAACCCTTAGCAACACAAACTATGCTGCAATAGCCATTACTGAGACAAAAAAAGGGAGCTGGGACACAAATAATAGGAGATGGAAATCTATTAATATACAGTGGTGTAAAGAAAACTGAATGGGCCAGAGCAGGAGTAGCCTGTTTGATACCCAAAGATAAAGTAAAAGGTATAAGAAATTGGGAGCTCATCAATGAGAGACTATTGAAAGTATCAATGAATTGTAGTAAAAGCGATATTATAACTTTGATTGTATAAACGCACCTGAAGAAAGTGACAAAGCAAACGACAAAAATCAATTTTGGGAACAACTACAGCAGACAGTAGAAGATTATGAGGGAACACTCTTAATATTGGGAGACTTCAATGCTAGAGTGGGAAAGGAAAACATGAAATGGCAAGGAGTTATAGGTAGGCACGGAGAACACACAATTAATAAAAACGGGAAAATATTGCTAGAGTTTTGTATAGAGAATGATTTAGTTATAGCCAACACTTTCTTTGAACACACAGAAATACACAAGATAACAAGAGAAATGCCCCAGCGAAATGAAAAATCAATAATAGACTTCATAATTGTTCCTCGAGAAAAAAGGAGTAAAGTTAAAGATGTCAGAGTGAAAAGAAGCTATGATATAGGTAGTGACCATTATCTACTAGAAGGAGTATTCAAGAATAACAACAAAGTCGAGGACCGAAAACAGATACAAAACAAAAACTATAGCGGAAGAATAAGAACCTATAAGCTGAGAAACTTGCAAACAAGAAATGAGTATATAGAAAAAACAGAAAAACAGTTTGCAAGGATTGAAAAGAGAAGACAAAGTAGAAATGTGGAAGAACAGTGGATCAGATTAAAGGCAATACTATTGGAAACAGCAGGGCAAGGTTGCGGGTATACCAGAAGAAATAATCATAAAAAGCAGACAAGCTGGTGGAACAACGATATTAAAAAAGAAGTCAGAGAAAAGAAAAGTCTATGGAAAATGTAACCAGATGAAAATAAATGAAAACAAGAAAAGCAGAACGCCTGGGAAGAATTTGGAAGAACTATGGAAGAAAATAGTACCCAAAATACAAAATTATTTTATCGAGTATTAAAGAATATGAAAAGTAAAACGGAAATTAAACTACAGCAGAAAAAAGATAGAAACGGAAATATAATAACTGAGGATGAGCCCATTATAGAAAGGTGGAGAGAATATTTCAAGAAACTTTTAAACAATGAAAATACAACAGCAGAGAATCGCACACAGATAACAGATGAAACACCTGAAAGAGGGCAAGAAGTCGTTTATGAAACTAAAATAAAGATGGAAAAAGTTAAAGATGCACTAGAAAAACTAAAAGTTGGTAAAGCAGCAGGGATCGACGGAATAGATGCTGAATTATTGAAATATCTTGGACAACAGGGTAAACAAGAATTACATGACCTACTAAATTTAGCGTGGACAAACAAAAAAATCCCAGAGGATTGGAACATTTCAATAATACTGCCTATACACAAAGAGTGAGACACGAAAGAGTGCAGTAATTATAGGGGTATCATTTCTCTGCTCAGCGTTGAAAATCTACGATATTATCCTAGAAAAAAAACTATGAGAAATAGTTGAGCCTCGACTGGCGGATATCCAAAGTGGATTTAGACCATCACACAGCGTACAAGATCATATATTCACACTACAGCAAATTAATGAAAAAACACTGTTAAAAAACGATACACTGTACCTGGCGTTTTTAGATATGAAAAAGGCGTTTGACATGGTCAATAGAGAAGGAATATGTCAAAGCCTGATAAACAAGGAAGTAGATGAAGAACTTGTAAGTGTAATAAAGAGTTTGTATGTCAACACAAAAAACCAGGTCAGGACAAGTAACTTAATCTCCGGCGAATTTTCTAATAACGACGGGGTTAGACAAGGTGGAGTGTTGAACCCACTCTTATTTATTTCCGTTATGGACGAAGTTATTAAAAAGTGTTGGAAAAAAACTAAAAAAAGCGCTATAGGGTATAGAAATTTGCAACAAATAAAAATTGAAGCCTGTGCATTTGCTGATGACATTGTATTAGTTGCAAGAACTGAAAAGGCTCTCGCAGATAACATTAGAATCTTGGCTGAAGAACTAAAAAACTACAACTTAATAATAAATATGGAGAAAACTAAAGTAATGACAATAGCCAACAAAGAAGCAACTGTAAATATTGAAATCGAAGGGCAAAAAATCGAGCAAGTAGACCTCTTTAAGTATTTGGGAATAATGTTAAACAACAAAGGTACACAAGAAGATGAAATTGGAAACAGAATAAAATTGGCAACGAGAACTTATTATTCACTGTATAAAAATTTCCTAAACAAAAAAGAAATATCGAGGAAAACCAAAATGACAGTATATAAAACTGTATATATGCCAATTACAATATATGGGACAGAAAACTGGGTACTTAATGACAGACAAAGAAAAAGATTACAAGCTACAGAAATGAGATACTTAAGAAAAGTGGTGGGAGCAATAAGATTAGACAAAAGAAGAAACGAAGATATAAGACATGAATTACAGGTAAAGTCGTTCAACGAAAAAGTTGAAGAAAAGAAGTTAAAATGGGCTGGACACATGATAAGAATGAGTGGTGAGAGACAAGTGAAAATGACATGGGAGGCCAAAGCAGTGGGTAAAAGCACGAGGGGCAGACCAAGGAAAAGTTGGAACACTAGTGTAAACGAAATACTCAAGAAAAGAGGAACATCGTGGCAAGAAGCAAAAGTTTTAGCAGCAGATAGGAAGAAGTGGCGTAAATTTGCAGAGAGTATTATATAAAGGAGGAATCCTCGACACCTAATGGTAAAAGAGGCAACCGATTATGTATGTATGTATGTGTTATCGAGTTCAATTAAATTAATGTTTAGCCTTCTAAGATTGCTTCAGCAGTCTACAAGATTTAGCTATGAGATGGCAAAGAGAAATGACGCTCTTGTTCCTGATTCTTTTTGGACTGCGTTATATTAAGATATTAAGTATGCTGGATAATTTGTTAATAAATTATTTATTAGTTTATATGTTGTTTCAATTTTGACACAGTAAGTAGATAGGTAGGTATATATAAATAGTGAAAATTCTATATGTGAGAGCTGGTACAATCATGCAGAGTCATTGTTAGATTGTTTCTAGTGCATAAGCGATCTTAAACAAGTGGTAGTATATCTTCGACACATGGGACGTAGGCTTATAGGTTTCATGTTACCTATTTTTTATACTATTTTAAAACATCTGAAAGAGGTCACTTTTTGAAATTATTAAAGACGTGATTTTACCGATGTACAAAAGTCGTCATCTTTTTGACGTTTGAAAATCGTCACAATCTCGACGTGAAAAAAACGTAGGTACGATGACGTTTTAAAATCGACACAATTATGACGTCAAATCTATTAGACAGATACACGTGATTTTCAACGTCAGAAATACGTCATAGAAGCACGTCAATTGGTCACTTTTATGACGTGTTATCTACGTTATAAAAACGTCGTTTGGTTGCCTGGGTCGTTTGGGATTTTATGGTGTTAGAAAATTTGTCGGAGTAGTATGGCTAACTATTGCATTCTACTTTCTTCCCGGTATTTCAGTAATTTTTAACTTATGGATGCCTCATGGATTTTTAAAATTTCTACAAGAAGTATCAAAACAAAATATTTCGTTTTGTAACGCAATATTTTGTTTTGTAGTACCAATGATGCAGATGCCATTGCATTACCTGCATGTATTGCGTTAAATTTCTCAGAAATTATCCTGGCTGAATCCAACCCATATCTGTTGTTTCTCGATTATCTTGAACATATATTAGCCGTGACTGTCACCCGCTACTGTTCTGACATCTGGCGGGCAATAGTCGCTAACTAACTGCATCTTCTCGAACGTCACGGCAGTTCGAATTCTCTTTTCAGTTTCAGCTAAACCATGTCCGCACAATTCTAAATCTTACGCCGCTATTTAAACGACTAGTGCCAAGGCTTTGTCGATTTCAGCCGTAATTCATGAGCATGATGTAATCGAACTTTTTATCCAGTTAAATTGTATTTTCGCCGTTTTGGTGTCTTTTAAAATGAATGTGATTGATTTCGTTCCTTATGAATAACGATTGAGCAAAATTAATGGATCATTTTATTAGATTTAATTTAAACAAGTTATTGGACTTCCTAAGGCCTAGGTTTTTTTTTCACCCAACGTGACCGGAAGTAAAACCGAATATTTGAACCCTTCGTGTAACTTTTCGTCGATTGATATATGATTTCACTAATTTGAGTCATTTTTTCCAAAGTTTCGGCCATAACTTTTAAGCGTAAATGACGTCAAAGCCGAAACTAAAGATCCAAGCACTACTTTTCAATACGCTTCGATTGATATAGGTACCACATGAACTATTTCTGCGACTATAATATGGCACTTCCGGTTAGAACTTTTCAACCTGAAATGAAATGATATAAAAACGAATAGTATACATTTTTTGTTCTCACCTTGCTAAGGCGCATCGAGTAATGTGTCGCTTATTTCAGTGAGATTAAAATAGTAATTCTGGTTGAAACGCTGGAACCGGAAGTCCCAGGTAAAATTTTTCACTCTTAGTACTACATTTGAGTAACAAGCTTTCATTCGACACCTCATTTGTCATTTTACCTGTTTTAATAATGGTAGAGGAGCCCAAGCGTAGATTTTTGCAGTCGAGCGCGTCAGATTATCATATGGGGAGAAACCTGGTGCCCTGCAGATGTACCTCTACCATATATTGGCTCTTAACACAGGGGCGTTCGTTAAGGGGGCCCCGAAAAAAAAATCTATCCTTAAAAATACTCGAAATTGTCAGATTAAGATAAGGTAAGTTAAGGACATGCCAAACAGTATATATTTCAAAAATTTGGCGATTTGAGCAGGGCGTAAAGAAATGGGTGAGTTAAAAAGTTTCACAAAAAAAAAGCGAATAATTCGCGAAATGAACGTTGGATCAAAAAACTAAACAATTCGTGTTCAATATTTTTGAAAAATCTATCGAATGATACCAAACATGACCCTCCACGGAGACGGGTGGGAAGTAAATTTAAAATTTTAAATACGAATCCCGCGATATTTCGCAAAATAAACATTGGATAGAAAAACTGCAAAATACACTTAATCAATATTTTTGAAAAATACATCGAATGGTACCAAACACGACCCCCACGGAGGTGGGGTGGAGGGTTACTTTAAAATCTTAAATAGGAGCCCCAAATTTTTATTCCAGATTTGAATTCTTTACGTAAAATAAGCAACTTTTATTCGAAACATTTTTTCAAATTATGGATAGATGGTGCTATAATCGGAAAAAACGATTGTTGGAAATGGAAAATTAAATTAAAAATGGAAAGTCACCTTTAAAATGGAAAACTTTACTTAACTTTTTTTGGTTTTAGGACCTATTTTTCACAACCAAATAGGTCCCTAAAGCGCTCGAGTGACTGCACATTTAGCATACTTCGCTCCCCTACTATAAGCTAAGTTAAGTACATGCAAAACAGAGTATATTTAAAAAATCTGACGATCTGAGCGGAGCGTAAGAAAATGGGTGAGTCCCAAATTTTCACAAGAAAAAAGCGAATATTTTGCGAAATGAATGACAGATCGAGAAACTAAAAAATACACACTTAATATTTTTCAAAAATCTATCGAATGATACCAAACACGACTTCTCACAGAGAGGGGTGGGGAGTAAATTTAATATTTTAAATACGAATCCCGCGATATTTCGCGAAATGAATATCAGATCGAAAAACTGAAAAATACACTTATTCAATATTTTTAAAAAATCTATCGAATGGCACCCAACACGATCCCCCACGGATGTGGGGTGGGGAGTTACTTTAAAATCTTAAATGGGAGCCTCTATTTTTTATTGCAGATTTGGATTCCTTACTAGGGGTCGACAAGACAAGAATTTTTGTCTTGACAACAACTTCTTGTCTAGTCTTGAGAAAAATTCAAGAAATTTTTAAAATCTTGTCTTGACTCAGGAAATTTCAAGATCTTGAAATTTCTTGATTACCCGATCCGGTGTTTCACTGGCGACCTTTTTATTGCGTTGCGTGCTGACACGGCCTCGACTGTCACTGGGGGGAGTCCCCGAAATGCATTTGTTTCCTGACTAACAAAAAATTATACCACACATTCTGGGGTCAAAAATAGTTCGGTTGAACCTAACTTACCTTAGTACAAATTAGCTCATAAAAAAAGTTACAGTTCTTTGAAGTTACAAAATAAAAATCGATTTTTTTCAATATATCGAAAACTCTCAGAGTTTCATTCTTATGGCAGGACCACCTTAAAACAAAATTATAGTGAAATTTGTCAACCCCATAAAAAATTTATGGGGTTTTTGTTCCCTTAAACCCCCACCCCCAAACTTTTGTGTACGTTCCAATTAATCCATTATTGCGGTACCATTAGTTGAACACAACGTTTTTAAAACTTTGCCTCTTAGTATTTTTTCGATAAGCCATTTTTTATCGAGATGCGGCTTCTTTTTTACTATATTTACATAAAAAATTTATGGGGGTTGTGTTCCTTTAAACCCCCCAAATGTTTGTGTACGTTCCAATTAAACTATTATTGTGGTACCATTAGTTACACACAGTGTTTTTAAAACTTTTTTTGCCTCTTAGTCTTTTTTTGATAAGTCAACTTTTATCGAGATGTGGCTTCTTTTTCAAAATATACCAAAAAATTTAAGCTATAAATAAATTTTCAGATTATTAACAGGTGTCTATAATTATACTTAACCATATACAAATATGTGGTGAATTTGACAAATATTCAAAATATCTCGATAATCACTGGCTTATCAAAAAAGTACTAGGAGGCAAAAAAAGTTTTAAAAATATTGTGTTTAACTAATGGTGCCACAATAATAATGTAATTGGAACGTACATAAAAGTTTGGGGGGTTTAAGGGAACAAAACCCCCATAAAATTTTTATGGGGTGCACAAATTTCACTATAATTTTTTTTATAAGATGTTGCTACGATAAAAATTCCTCATGTCCATTATCAATAAAAAACCTCTAGGAGTTTTCGATATATGAAAAAAAAATCGATTTTCATTTTGTAACTTCAAAGGGCTGTAACTCTTTTTGTGTGCACTATTATATATAGGTAAGTGAGGTTCAATCAACCTATTTTTGACCCCAGAATCTGTGGTATAATTTATGACCAATATTTTCGGGACACCCTGTATAATGATAGAAATGATACTGCTGTAGATTTCAATTCTTCTGTAAGTAGAATAGAATAGAATAGAATAGAAATATGCTTTATTGTCACTGAAAATTTTTACAATTTTATGGGCAAAGCTTACATACAGTCAAAAGGAAACATAATATCAATAACAAATAAAAACTACAATTTACTAAAATTAGATAAATCGTCAATATATGTACAGTAAAATATAAGATATAAAGGTCAAGACAAAAACAATTTATTGCAAAATTTATATAAATTGTAAATTAAACATACTTACAACAAATAAAATAAAATATATAAGGAACTGACAAGTTTGTGCTACTGCGTATGAAACCCAATTTTCTTAGTTATTTATTAAGAAATTCTTCTATTGAATAGTATGGTCTTTTAAATAGATAGGCTTTTGTCATTTTACGGAATTTTGGGAAAGATGTTGCAGATTTAAGTTGTAACGAGAGATGGTTGTACAGTTTCTTTGCGGAATATAATATAGATTTCTTTACTAACTCAGTGGATGGAATCGGTAAATAAATGTCAAAGATTGAATTTCTGGTGAATTAAAGATGATTGGGCCTTGCTGGAAAGACATGAAGGTGTTTACGAATTAAACAAACCGTTTCTAGAATATATAAAGATGGAAGTGTTAAAATTCCGTGATCTCTGAAGTAATTTCTGCAATGTGTAGATCTTCTGAGGCCAAACAGGTATCTTATTGCTCTTTTTTGTAATTTAAAAATAACATCAAATTGAGCAGCTGTACTAGAACCCCGAAAAGGAAGACCATATCGAAGATGAGACTCGAACAACGAAACATATGTTATTTTAGAAGATGCTAAATTGAGTTCCCTTGAGACATCTTATTGCATAGCAAGCTGAGGCGAGTTTCTTACTTAACGAATCGATAGGAAGGGACCATTTGAGGTTGCTGTCTAAAAAAATACCAAGAAATTTTACAGAATCAACGGTACTGATCTGGCTGTTATTAAGAGGCAAAGGTTGAAGAGATCCTTTATAGGATAATTCTACTGTTTTATTTACGTTAAAAGAGAGTAAATTAGAGTCAGACCAGGTCTTTATCGTTATTTATAAAGATAAGGAACAGAAGAGGACCCAATACTGAAACTTGTGGTACTCCACATACAATGTTTTTGAGACTAGAGTCAGTATCATTTGATCTAACTAGTTGTTTCCTATTATTGAAGTAGGATTATAACCAATTTAAAGAAATACCTCGAATTCCATAGAAATTTAGTTTTGTAATCAACATGTCGTGATTTACACAATCAAAAGCTTTGGCATAGTCGCAGAAAACAGTGGCAGTATAAAGATTATTGTTTAGTGCTTGGTAAACCTCATTGCCGAACTGATTTTGTCATAAAATTTTGTTATCAACGATAAAGAACATAAGTCGAGTTTTAATGAGTCTCTGAATAATTTTGCAGAGTACCGGTAGTAAGGCAATAGGTCTATAGTTGCAGGCATCAGATTTTTCACCACCCTTATGATGAGAAATAATAATGGCTGTCTTTAGGCACTCTGGAAATTTACCTTTTTTGAACGAATCATTAATTAGAGAGACGAGGATTTCCAACACATTTTTTGTGAGATTAGAGAAAATTGTTATAGATAGTCCATCAGTACTACAAATGATTTGCGTTTGATACTATTGATTGTTTGGATCAGTTCAGAGTTATCGACTGGTCTTAGAAAGAATGAATTCGAGACCTTTCTTGAGTTAGGGAGATAGGAAATGGGATTTTGTTGCGGCAAAATAGTTGATGTTATATTTTTACTCACATTAACGAAGTAGTCGTTTAGACGTTCAAGTAAAATTAAATAACTATTCAAAAAAGATCAAACACTCAGGGCAAATGCAACTTAAACTTAACAGTGTTTGCGAGGCCATAAATTATTGTAAGATGACTATGCCAAAATTAGATGTGCCTACAAAATGGCATTCAACTTTCGAGATGCTAACATGGGGTTTAAGTGTAAAAAATGCTTTATCTACATTTTGCGACATCGAAAATCTAAATAATTGCAAAATATTAGATAAAGAATGGGTTGTGATTTGTAAATTTTTTCAGTATCTGAGACACTTTCTTCAATACTCAAAGGGGAAAATATTGCACACTCCCATTGGTGGCAATTGGGGTAAACTTACTTTTAGACAAACTGGAAATATTTTCAATATGCGAGAGATAAAATAAAATAAAATGTTCAATAAATTAAAATATATTATGTTATCTTAAAATAATGTTATCTTTTTCACTAATAAATACGTTTTAGAGTTATCATTATTAGCCAAGATATTTCAAGATTTCTTGTTTTCTTGACAAGAAATCTTGGTATTGACATAAAACTTCTTGTCTTGTCTTGAAATCCAAAATTACTTTTTTTTGTCTTGATCTTGTCTTGAAATCAAGACAAGATCATTGCAAGACAAGATCTTGAAATTTTCAAGAAGTTGGAGACCCCTATTCCTTACGTATAAATTAATAACTTTTATTCAAGACATTTTTTCGAATTATGGATAGATGGCGCTAAAATCTAAAAAACTATTGTTGGAAATGGAAAATAAATTAAAAATGGAAGGTTCCCACTCAAATGGAATCCTTTACTTAACTTTTTTTTTGTTTTGGAACCTACTCTTCACAACCTAATAGGTACCAAAGCGCTCGAGTGACTATACATTTAGCATAATTTGCTCCCCTACCATTATTACATGAACTTAGTACTTGACTTATTATCCTAAAAAAAATAATATTTTAAAGCGGTTTTTGAATGTTAGGATATCTCACCTCTATGTTCATAATCGAAAAATTTTGGTTTATATTTTCATCTCACGATATTTACCGTAAGGTAAAAGAGGTAAAGAGAGGTAAAAATACTCTGTTACGCAGACGTCACAATACCCACGATGAAGATAGTCTGCAAAGATTAGTCTGCAAAAGAATTCAATATGACAATTTCATCTCAGAAAACTAAATCAACAGTAGGCAATCAGTAAAGTACCAATCAGATGTAAAATAGAAATTGATGCCATCAGTACTGAACAAGTAATGGAAATTAAATACTTTGGAATTACATTGTCTAGCTATGGAGACCTGAATCGAGAAGTGAAGAAAATCAAGTACAAATAAAAAAATAGACTGACAGGATGGCTAACACTACATATATGTCGAAAACGACAAATTAACACTGATATGAAGTCAAGAATTTATAAAGCGAGTGTAAAACCAATAAAGATATATGTGTTACCGGCCAATCCCGATTTCAGGATAAACTAGTTTGGTCTAGGCCAAACTAGTTTATCCTATAATAATAATAATAATATATAAGTAATACTAAAATATAAAATTTGTACTAACTCGATATGTTATTGACTTACTAATCGCGGTATTTTCTTTCTATTGACTTCCTCTTTCAGTATGGGTAACCACATTCTACTGCATTCTACCGAGGAATTTGCGACACAATTGGTTTCATTTAGCATAATTAGAGCCGCTTCTTCGATTTTTCTCTTTTTACTGTCAGATTTTTAAAGACAGATCACATGCTATGATTTTTTGTGACGGATATTCTTGGGTTGGGATTGATTTCATGTAATCGAATGAACTATCTTTTAGTAAAGTCGTCCCAGGAACGCAATTCATAAATATTGGCGATATCATTTTAAAGTCTTCTACTTTAAAATGTATGATGTACGTCTGAATTGCCAATATAAATGAGTCAGATCAAATAAATTATTAGAAGAATTTTTTTACTTAGCAACAACATTTTTGTTTAATTTATTAGTATTTTGTATTTTGAGAATGAAACCCGATTTTGGCTTCGAAACGTTAATAAAATTATTTTTTCAATTTACTTGTGGCTATTCAGGCTAAACACAACAACATTCTGTTTCATATTTCCTCTGGTCTTATTCTATCCTACCTGGTGATTTGTAGACACCTTGTCATGAATTCCAATTCAACTGTTCGTATTTTATTTCGTATAATTGTTGTCACTGGCCATTCTTCCGCTCTTGTAGGGTAATATTCAACACTATGCCCTGAAAAATCCTTTTTTGTTTTCTTTAGTTAGTGTGTTCTTCCACATCACTCCATGGAGTGCTTTCGTGGATTCTTTTTCCCGTACTATTTTCATTTCTATATCTTTCATACAAGTGACATATCGGTTTATCATTTACCCTAAATACTTAAAAGTCTTATAACTCTTAATAGTATCTTCTAAACTTACGGTTAAATCAGCAACCAATCTCTAATCAATTACTTTCGACTAGATTAAATTTGTTTAGAATAGGCTAAACTAGTTTATTCTGATATAAAAACATACACTTCAGGACAAGGCCTAGGCCAAACTAGTTTGTCCTGAAATCGGGTTTGGCCGGTAACATATGCATCAGAAACAAGACCCGATATAACCACAACACAAATACTACCGATTGAAAAGACTGAATATGTTTCTTGTACACACTTCTCTGACAAATAAAAGAATGGGGAAGAATTGTATTTTTTAAGTGTGTAAAATTATTTTAAATTCCTAGCTGAGCGCTTTCGGCTTACAGAGTCATCATCAGAGCTATGGTCAAAATTTTAAAGTACCACTAAAAAGAGAGGGTGGGTTTCCATCTTGAATGACCAGAAAAAGTTCTGTTTTTTTTTACAATAAAAAACTTCTTTGTTGGTTGAAGATTCTAATTGTAAAAATTAAATATGTAGTCAAAAGGAACTTAATTGTGTATAATTACAAAAAACATCCAGGACATCACACAGGATTTTCACAAAATACGTTACATTAATTTGATCATGGTAAGGTTTTTTTATAAGTTAGATTCTACCGTCTACACTCTGCCGGTTCAGATGGTAGGTTTATAAAAAAATCTTACCATGATCAAATTAATGTAACGTGTTTTGTGAAAGTCCTGTGTGATGTACTGGATGTTTTTTGTAATTATACACAATCAAGTTCCTTTTGACTGAATATTTAATTTATTTCTACAATTAAAATCTTCAACCAACAAGGAAGTTTTTAAAGAAAACAAGAACTTTCTCTGGCCATTCAAGATGGAAAGACACTCTCGCTTTTTTAGTGGTACTTTACAAATTTAACCATAGCTCTGATGAGGGCTTTGCAAGCCGAAAGCTGTCAGCTAGGAATTTAAAGACCATATAGAGGTATCAATCCGCCAATGAACAAGCAGAATTGCTTATAAAGAGGCAGAAGAAGAAGAAGAAATTGTCCAAGTCGAGAGATAGGAAAACATGCTGAGCGATAAGAATTATTCATTTCAAAAATAATTTCGGACTTCTCATGGGCCCAGAAAGGACTGTAGACTGAAAGACTGTAGAAAATATAAAACTGTACAAACTTTCATCATAATAATATAATATAAGCCAAATGTGACAGTCACCCCAGTGTAAAATAAGAAAAGCTCAAAGCAATCTTGAAGAAGATTGAGTTTTCCGACAGCAATTGGAAAGTGAGACACACAAAAATAATACATTAAAAAGGCGTTATTTGCTTCAGCTTTAACTCACAGCTTTGGTAACTATCTGTTTATAACTTTTGTCTACAACCGTGTTAAAAATGCAATTTTTAGCACTCCATAGGAGCATTAAAAATGCTACTTTAAGGCACCGGCGCCCATATAAAAATTTTCAGGGGGACAGACGTGAAAATGTTGCATATTATATTTTGTATGCTTTAGATAACTATATATAGTTTAAAACGCCCGAAACGCTAGGGGGGCACGGCCCCCCCATGCCCATGGGTATGGGCGCTCATGCTTTAAGGCACGTCTAAGAGCTGGGAGCGGATTTTGTACCTGATAAGTAATATGGAAAAACTTTACGGGGATATGTTGAATTAGTTGTGTACATGACTTTCCCCAAAGGCCGGAAACGAGAGTGGGGGACGAGGGTAGTTATAACGGGTCAAAGTCGCGATTTTTATTTTTTTTTTTGTGACGCTTATGATCGAGATAGTGCACCAAAATTTGGGAATAAATAGGTCATGGCGAAACTAAGTAAAATCTCCAGGGGTGGAACGCCGCGTGGCCGACAAATGGGTGGGGCAGGAGTGAATATAAAAAATATAGGGGATTTTTTGCGACGTTCGTGATTGAGATAGTGCACCAAAATTTGGAAATAAGTAGACCATGACATAACTAAGCAAAATCCCCAGAGCCGAAAACTAGAGTGGCGGACGAGGGTAGTTATAAGGGGTCAAAATCACGGTTTTTATTGTTTATTTTGTGACGCTCATGATCGAGATAGTGCACCATAATTTGGGAATAAGTAGGTCATAACGTAACTAAGTAAAATCTCCAGGGGTGTTATATAAAACACAGCACAACATTTGTCCCCCACGCAGCGTTCCGCCCCTGGAGATTTTACTTAGTAATGTCATGATCTACTTATTCCCAAATTTTGGTGCACTATCTGGATCATGACAGTCACAAAAAAATAATAAAAACCGCGACTTTTACCCCTTATAACTACCCTCGTCCCCCACACTGGTTTCCGGCTGTGGGGATTTTACTTAGTTATGTCATGGTCTACTTATTCACAAATTTTGATGCACTATCTCAATCACGAACATCGCAAAAAACCCTTATATTTTTTATATTCAACCCTGCCCCACCCCTTTATCGGCCACGCAGCGTTCCACCCCTGGAGATTTTACTTAGTTACGTTATGACCTACTTATTCCCAAATTATGGTGCACTATCTCGATCATGGGCGTCAAAAAAAAAAAATGGGCGTCACAAAATAAATAATAAAAACCGCGATTTTGACCCCTTATAACTACCCTCGTCCCCACTCTCTTTCCCGGTTCTGGGGATTTTACTTAGTTATATTATGGTCTATTTATTCCCAAATTTTGGTGCACTATCTCTATCATGAGCGTCACAAAATAATAATAAAAACCGCGAATTTGACCCATTATAACTATCCTAGTCCCCCACTCTGGTTTTCGGCCGTTGGGGAAAGTCATGTACACAACTAATTCAACATATTATCCCCGTATATTTTTTCCATATTACTTATCACGCACAAAATCCGATTCTATCTCTCCGACTACTAGTGCTTTAAAATTTTTAAGACACTGCAGTTAAAAGTGAATTGTCAAATTGTGAAACGTCAAAATATTTATATTTCATTTTAAAACATTAATATTAATAGTACAACTTGCGCAATTTGAAAAAGGTGGTTTAAAAGATTTTTTAAAATTTAATTTAAACTGTATTATTGCATTTTTAACACGTTTATAGAAAAAACAAGTTTACGTAACGGTATTTATAACGGTATAAGAAATTTTAGACATTCCCCTCGAGTGTAGACAACCAGTTCTACCTTTTACGGGTCGTAGGTTTCATGGTTTCAACAATTAACAAAAATATTCTATTTTTTAAATTTATAACGTTTGTAAAAAAATATTGTATGATATACGTGTTAAAAACTACATTTTTAAGGCACTCATGTGACATGCGTGCCTTAAAAATGTACTTTTAACACTTATATCATAAATAACTATTAAAGATAAGATGTGTATTTAAAGTGAAACTGAAACTTCTTAAGCTTGTACTGAAATAACGTTCTAGCTACTAAAAGTTTCCAACTTTTAGTAGCTAGAACGTTACAAGATATTTCCTATGTTACAAAAAAAAAATGAAAAAACTGAACATATGATGTGACAAATACACCGAAAAGACAAATAATTTGGTTTATTCTTACAAATTATTATGAATTTCAAAAATGAATAACATTTTCAAGGTGCTTGCTGCACTCTCTGATTGGACTAGAATATGATGCGGCTGTATTTTCGTTTTGCGTCGAAATTGAAAATGGTTATTCATTTTTTATTTACATGTTCATTCTGATTGGAGTAGGAAAGGAACCATTCTCGTTGGAACTTTACCGTGCTGAGCAGATGGGACGTGAATTATAAATTGTAAAATTCCCTCATCTTCCTTAGTCTCAGCATCCGTTATGGCTTGCAAATTGTAAAAGCCTCGGAGGTGTAACCAGAGAGGGTTCACATTGTTTTCAGTCTTGTGGGATGTAGAGTAACATATTTTTTTTTATGCCATTAGATTGAAAACTTAGTCTTTTTATTATGAAATTCTTCATTACTGGTCACTTAGTTAGCAAATAACATCATTATACATGAATATTAAGTAAACAGGAAACGATTAAACAATGATGTCGAAAGTCGTAAAGCTCTAATGAAAAAATATATTTCACATCAAATAGAAAACTACTTATTGTAGCTAAAAGCAAAATGAATGTTCTATAAAAAACTTACAGTATACTATACAGCTCCTACGTGTTTTCCTCCTAATAGTTTTGTTAAATTTAATTTAATTAAATTTGATTTTCCTAAAATGTGGCTTTTGGTAATTAATAGTAATTATTCAAAAACAGAGTAGTGGTCAAAGCTGTCAAGAAGCAACGCTGTTAATGAAGTTTTTCAAGGTTATCAAGAAATATAAAATTTTTGTCTATGAGATACAGCATATTATTTTTAGATTAACATTGAAAATATAATGCTCAACATTGTCACAATTATTTTTTGTTTTAAACATCAATTGAAAAAGTGATGAATGCACCACTCAGTAAAATTTGGCGGCCGCGCTTGTAACAATATTATAAATAAATTAATATTGAAAATATTAAAAAATAAAAGTAATTGTTGAAAATGGCGTTGTTTTTTTGTAAACGTTGGCGTTTTTTCTTATTTATTATTTAAAAAATATTTCTAATAACTCTCTAAAAAAGAATATTTATAACGTTGATTAAATAACCGAATTCGTATATTCACGAATATTCGTGTATAATAGATTTCGTAATTATCGCTAGTACGCTGTTGTATACTATTATAGTATCGCTTTCGTTTTTTCTAAATTAATTCCCTAATTTCTTTAGGATAGTTCCTACCTTTTATTCTGATTGGTATTACCGGTGTATTATTTTAAGCAGCGCAGCGAAAAGTATGTTTTTAGTTAATACAGTGGAACCCCGATAAGTCGGCCCCCGAGAACCCGAAAGTCCGGCTAACCCGGACCGATTTTCATCAGGCAAATATTTCAACAATAAAAATGTACTATACGTTGCAAGATAATTCGGATGGAATTCCCCAGATTATTTTGTGCTTGATATCGGCCCAGTCTCTTAATCTGGGGAATTCCATCCGAATTATCTTGCAAGGGATAGTATGTTAAATAAAATATTTGAGAGATAATGTGTATTTGTGTAATTTGAACTATGTATAGGATAGTAAAAATGACTCATGGCACACGGCGGTGGCGGCAGAGCGACGGTCATTTTTTCGGATTTATCTGAAACAACAGGCACCTGTTATTCCTTTATTTATTTCAAACTGTCTTAGCATTGTTTAAAAAAGACTAAAGGACTATTTAAAAAATTCTTTTTTAAACAATGGTTTTAGTTTTCACTGCTCATAACATCGTTCCGATTGTGACTGTATTGTGTGTAGTACAGTATTGTATTGTTTGCTTCCGTTTGCTTAGGTTTGTATTTGAGTGTTTTTAATAATTTAGATGTGTAGGTACTGTGCATATACAGTATGTCCCTGTAAGTTGTATCCATATGGAAAACTTTTTTATTATTAATTTTACGAAAAAAAGTTATTCTTCATAAAAATCTCTGCATGGTCCAAAACCTAAGATTCAATCATCAAATATCAAATTTTATGAATATTATACGAGGTATGTCAAAAAGTTTGAATTTTACTCAAGAGTAAAGTAGCTTTATTTCTCAAAATATTGAAAATTGCTATTACGAAAAGTTGTTTGGAATTAAAAACTATATTCTAATATGCAATTACATCCTTCTAATTTAAAAATTTTATGAAAAAATATAAGATTCTTAATAAAAAGTTCTGTATGGTCTAACTAAAACCTAAAATACAACCATCTTATATCAAATTTTATCAATTTGTTACGAAGTATGTCAAAAAAGAAAAATTTAGATCAAAAATAAAGTACCTTTATAGTTCAGAATATTTCAAATAGAAGGATGTATGTAGTTACATACTGAAACATAGTTTTTGATTCTAAATAACTTTTCATGATAACAATTTTCGATATTGTGAAAAATAAAGGTATATATTTTTGCTCTTGAGCGAAATTCATATTTTTTGACATACCTCGTATAAAATTGATAAAGTTTGACATAAGATGGTTGTATTTTAGCTTTTAGGCCATGCAAAACTTTTTATTAAGTATCACTTTTTATCGTAAAATTAATAATAAAAGAGTTATCAGAATTGAATTAACTGAAAATAATGTTAGTTATACATAATTCCTCAAAAAAAAAAATCCATTAGCATTAGAAGGATGTAATTGCATATTAGAATATAGTTTTTAATTCCAAACAACTTTTCATTATAGCAATTCTCAATATTGTAAAAAATAAATCTACTTTACTCTTGAGTGAAATTCAAACTTTTTGACATACCTCGTATAATATTCATAAAATTTGATATTTGATGGTTGAATCTTAGGTTTTGGACGATGCACAGCTTTTTATGAAGTATAACTTTTTTTCGTAAAATTAATAATAAAAAAGTTTTCCATATGGATAGAACTTACAGGGACATACTGTATATATATTTCATGTTATTTTAATTATACCTGAGTTTATCTGTAAGTATACCATCTTTTATTAATTTTTACCATATTCTCCGGCAAACCCGGATTTTCGATAACCCGGATCGACCGCGGTCCCGATTAATCCGAGTTATCGAGGTTCCACTGTACTTCCTCATCTAATTGTTCTCTAGTTTGTTATAGGAGTTACAGATACGTCCAATTTTCGAGCTCATATCTTAAACTTTGCAAATACGTTTTATTGTTGATTAGTCTAGGTGGATTTTCGTTTTGGATTATCATATCATTTAATGCCAGAATAATGGATCTGATCTCATATCCAATTTGTGTGTAGGTAATTCATAGAAATATTTCTAGTTATGAGAAAGCCTATTATGTCTTGTATTTTGTTAGGATTAGTTGGCAAGTAGATATATTGGCTTTCCTGTATATAGTTTCACATTTCTCTACACGCATATAGCAATTCGTGTTACAAGATTAGATGCTGTTATAAGCCTATCTTTCGTTGTTATAAGCCCAGAGCTACAATGGACATTTTTTGCGTTGAAATCGCTTTCAATGATAAATCTCTGCCCTTGACTATTAGAAAGTGTACATACTGATTTTTTTTTCATGTGTATTTTGGAGGACGGCATGAAAGATTTAGATGAAAAAAAAAAGAAAAGTCCAAGAAGTGGATTTATGTATAAAATATATAAGGTTCTTGAACCCCTAAGTGGAGCATACAGCTTTAGTGAAAACGCGCCTATCGGGTTCTATTTTGCGCTAATGCCTTCACCTCATTCCAAGACTTTCCTTGACCTCTTATCTCGTCCATGATGAATCTTCTCCAAGTTTGTGCTGGGCGACCTCTGTTTATTTTTCCTTGAGGATTCCACTCTAGGGCAGTCTTCGCAATACTGAAACTATTTTTCTGAGTGTATGAATGATCCAACCCCACTTTCTTGACTTTATTTCATTTTCTACCCTCCTTGGTTCGGTCAGGTGTAGTAGATCTTCGTTTCTGAAGATGTTAGACCAGAAAATACAAACAATTCTTCGCAAACATTTGTTAGCAAATACCTGCAGTTTGTCAAGGGTTTTTCTCACTTTTCAGGTTTCACGTCCGTAGAGTAGAACAGACATGACATTTGACTGGAATATTCGGATCTTTGCCCTGGTAGTAGACCTCCAAACAGGGTTGAGAATGCTGAATGCTTGTTGAGGTTTTCGTATCATCCTCATACGAATATCGTCTTCTGTACCTCCGTTTTCTGTTATTACACCAAGATACGTAAAGTTTTTCACCTTTTCAATCTGCATATTGTCAATAGTAAATAGCGTGTTGTTCCCTGCATTTATTCTCGTGGACTTGGCTTTACTAGTATTGATTTTCAAACCTATTTTATTGGTTTCAGTGGAAATTACTTCCAATTGGTCAGCCACATCTTGGAACCTTTGTCCTAATCGGCAGATATCGTCGTCGTACATTGTATCGCTCTTGCGTCGGAGTCTAGTTTAGAGAGAACATAGTCTATAGCTATGTTAAAAAGATGTGGAGAAGGCACGCATCCCTGTCTGACTCCAGTAAGTACGTCAAATTCGTCACACTCCAGTAGTGTAGGAAACAAAGGTTGAACCTTGCAAAATGGACACAAGTCCGGTTTTATTTTTTTCTGGTATATCAAGGGGTGCTTATTATAAGACTAACTTTTTCTGAAAAAATTTCGCCCCGGAACCTCCCTTTTCACCCCTTTAAAGGGGGTAATTTGTGGTTTTTGCGGAACGTAGCCCTTCCTGTAACTTTTACAAAAAATTTCTTCTGTAGAAATATGAAGAGGACTATATTTTCTACTATTTATTTCCGACACCATCTCTCTATCATCCACCGTTTAGCGGGGGTGGCGCCCTAAAGTTGACAAGTTTTTAAAAAAGATGTTTTTTAAAAAAATATATTTTTCCCTAACTGTAAAGGAAATTAAGAAGAAATCCTGCGGCAATTATTCACAAATAATTTACTGATTTTTTGGTATAGGATTCATTTAAGGGTAATTGCCCTTTATTTAATTACAGGGTGTTACATTTTAAAAAACCTCTTTTTATACCATTTGAACCGTTTATGCTAGAGTAAAAAGACTTTCAGCGATTACCCATGTACTGGTGCTATTTACAAATTTGTATAATGCACCCCCATTTTTCCCCGGAACCACCCCAAAAAAAAAATAATTAATAAATAAATTGATTTTCCTGGAATCCTTCACACACAATGCCCTTTATTAATATGCTTCATATATCATTTTGTGCACGTTATTATTACCCATGCATGGACACCAAAAGCAATTTCCTAGTGCAACCCCTGTAGCAAAAAAAAATAAATAAAATGGGGGGTTGAAATTTTTGTTTTGTTTTTGCTTTTTGATCCATATGGGCATATGCTTCATAAATAGTGCTTTTCAAAAATATATATGGTTATTGCAACATCTCTGCGTGGTATCCTTGAAAATATACTGCAGAAACTACCCCTATCCCTTGGCGAGCATGTTTTTACGATTTTCTCATTACCTATGTATTCTTTTTAAACAAAACTTATACATGGTTAAAGACCACTATTTACTCTAAAAATTATGTCCTATTCATTTTTTCGTATAAGCAACCGTTACGGCACAGTGGCGCCGTAAACCTCATATATGCTTTGGCGGGCTCCAGTTTTTGTTTTTTTTTTCGTCATTTGTTCGTTTTATTGATAAAGTACTTATGCAAAATAAAACAACACAGTGTAACCTACAAATTTTGACTTATGCCCATTTTACATTCTTTGCTTCCCAAAGCCACAGTGGTGGCCCAAAATAAATTTTTGCATATTTTCGCCACCTACATGCATTTTATTGCATTAATGCTACCTTAACAGCACAATATTTACCCTTAGGTGGTCGCTACGCAGTGGCGGATCCAGGGAGGGGTGATAAGGGTGATCACCTCCCCCCTCTCAAACCAAGTGATATTATATTCAAAGATTATAAAAATATTCATTTGTTTTTATAGAAATTTAACCAATTGGCACCCCCCTTTAAACGATGCTGGATCCGCCACTGTCGCTAAAGCATAAAAAGTCATTCTTATAAAAATAATATTAATATAATATAAGTATTTCTATAAAAATAAATGAATATTTTTATAATCTTCAAATATAATATCACTTGGTTTGAGAGGGGTGGGGCTGATCGCCCCTCCCTGGATCCGCCACTGCTTAGCGACCACTTAGGGGTGAATATTGTGCTATTAAGCTAGCATTAACGCAATAAAATGCGTGTAGGTGGCGAAAATATGAAAAAATTTATTTTGGGCCACCACTGTAGCTTTGGGGAGCAAAGAATGTAAAATGTGCATAGGTCATGATTTGTAGGTTACACTGTGTTGTTTTATTTTACATAAATACTTTATCAATAAAACAAACAGATGACGAAAAAATGAACAAAAACTGGAGCCCGTCAAAGCATATATGAGGTTTACGGCGCCACTGTGCCGTAACGGTTGCTTAAACGAAAAAAATGAATAGGACCTAATTTTTAGAGTAAATAGTGGTCTTTAACCTTGCAAAAGTTTTGTTTAAAAAAAATGAATAGGTAATGAGAAAATCGTAAAAACATGCTGGATAAGGTATAGGGGTAGTTTCTGCAGTATATTTTCAAGGATAGGGGTGGTTTGCGCAGGGATGTTGCAATAACCATATATATTTTTGAAAAGCACTATTGATGAAGCATATGCCCATATGGATCAAGAAGCAAAAAACAAAAAAAAATTTTCAACCCCCCATTTTATTTATTGTTTTTGGCTACAGGGGTTGCACTAGGAAATCGCTTGTAGTGTCCATGCATGGGTAATAATAACTTTCACAAAATGATATATGAAGCATATTAATGAAGGGCATTGTGTGTGAAGGATTCCAAGAAAATCACTTTATTTATTAATTCTTCTTTTTTTCTGGGTGGTTCCGGGGAAAAAATGGGGGTGCATTATACAAATTTGTAAATAACACCAGTACATGGGTAATCGCTGAAAGTCTTTTTACTCTAGCATAAACGGTTCAGATGGTATAAAAAGGGGTTTATTAAAATGTAACACCCTGTAATTAAAAAAAGGGCAATTACTCTTAAGTGAAACCTATACCAAAAAATCAATCATCTATTTGTGAATAATTTCCGCAGCATTTCTTTTTAATTTCCGTTACAGTTAGGGAAAAATATATATTTTTTAAAAACATCTTTTTTAAAAACTTGTCAACTTTGGGGCGCCACCCTTGTTAAACGGTGGATGATAGAGAGATGCTGTTGGAAATAAATCGTAGAAAATATAGTCCTCTTCATATTTCTATAAAAGAAATTTTTTGTAAAAGGTACAGGAAGGGCTACGTTCTGCAAAAACCATAAATTACCCCCTTTAAAGGGGTGAAAAGGGAGGTTGCGGGGCGAAATTTTTTCAGAAAAAGTTAGTCTTATAATTAACAACCCATTGATATGCCAGAAAAAAAAATAAAACCGGACTTGTGTCCATTTTGCAAGGTTTAACCTCTGTTTCCTACACTACAGGCAGTGGGTAAAAAAGGTGATATAATTCAGGAATTTTTTAAACCTATTAGGTGTTGTAAAGGACGATGCCAGGAATAACTTCTACTAAAATGTAACTAAAAATTGTGTGCGGTTTTTTATTTATGACGTGTATTTGCAGCTTAGGATATTCATTTTAGGAAAATACTTTTATATAGAAACAAACTTATAGTAAAATAAAAAACCTACAATTTGAGCTATGGCAAGTTTAATTTCGTTAATATGTTGTTGTAAAACAGCCTGCGAAATATCCAAAATTGCCGTTTTTTGCAATTGCATTATTTATTGTAAAAATACTTTGTATTTATTTTTTAAGGCATTAAAATGAAGATCTTTCTATACCAAATATAAAAAAATTTGTAGAGCCCGATTGGTGAACTTGTTGCTTAGATATTATAACTTGTTTATCAAAAGGGGTCAAATGTCGAAGGCTATAACTTTTTGAAACAAAAAAATCGTAGAGAGTTAATCAAAGATCCACTCTCCTTCTAAAGACTTATATTTTCATATTCTGATGTAAATAAATGCGTAAAACGTTGTTTAACCTCTTATTTCGGCTTTGAAAATAAGGGGATAAATTTCGTTGTAAACATTTAGAACTGAAGCGGCTACTATACATCCTATGAGTTTCTAACTTGCAGATTATTGTTGCTGAGGACAAAATAAAGATTCAAAACAAAAAAAATTTTTACAACCAACTGAAGCCGAGATAATTGATTTTGTTTTCTTAAATCGTAGTGGCTTTATTTATAAAAATTAAGAAATTATTTCAGTCATTGACTAAAGAAAGACTTACATTATCTTAAAATAAAAATTATTTCAAAAAAATAAAGCGTCTAATTCTAAGCACCTTTTGTTCTATAGCATTTTTCAGTATGTTAATACTTTTGGAGTTATTTGCGAGTAAATACCTTCATTTTTCAACAAAAAAAAGTTTTAGGCGGTTTTTGACAAATAATTCAAAAAGTAAGTATATTATTGAAAAAAACATTTTTAACAAAAATAAAGCACATTAAAAATTGAAAAAAAAATTATGTATGAATGAACTCTCTGGACCCAACAGAAACAAAATTCTAGCTAATGAAAAATAAGTTCATATCCGTCAAATTTCAAAGTGAATTATTTCAACGTGAAAAAACCAAAAACTCATGCATTTTTTGAAGGAAAATCATTATAACTTTTTTTAAAGTGTTTAAAAAGATATGTGTATTTGTTATTTAAAAAAGTTTGTAGCATCAAAAGTAAGCAAGTTACGCTCAAAATAAAGTTGGTCTCTTTTTATTGGTCAAAGAAACTCGGGAATAGCACCCCCTAATTCGCATCAAAAATAAAATTAATCATTTTTACTTCATAAGTTGTTTTTCTTGTGTATGTTTCGTAAATGTCTGTAGGTTTCATCGGTTCAAAGTGCTTATTTTTGAAGGGGCTGCAGTTAAAAAGACTTAAACTAATCAATAATGACGAGTGTATGCAAATTTAGAACAGCCATATCTTAACCAATTTTGGCATTACAAAAAAAAAAAACAAAAAATCCAAAATATTCAGAAAAGCAAAAATTACTTTTTACGCTTTGTAAATTTTGATCACACTAATAAATTTTAAGTTATTTTGAAAAAAACAATTTTTTCAAAATTAAAAATTAAAACAAATTTACTTTAAAACCAATTTTTTTTTAAATAAGCCCTTTGAACCGATGATATTTACAGATCATATAATTGAGCATATACATAAGTAAAGTAACCTATGAAGTGGTAACGATTAATTTGATTTAAGATGGTAATTAGGGGGTGACTTTCCCGAGTTTTTTGACAAAAAAAAAAGATCAATGTTATTTTGAACGTAACTTGCTTACTTTTGATACTACAAACATTTTTAAAAAACAAAAAATAATATTTTGTTAAACACGTTAAAAAAGTTTTAATGAGTTTTCTTCAAGAAGTGCATCATTTTCTGGTTACTTCACGTTGAAACATTCAGTTTGAAATTTGACGGATATGGACCTATTTTTCACCAGCTTGAACTTTGCTTCTGTTGGGTCTAGTGAGTTCATGCATACACCATTTTTTCAATTTTTAATGGGCTATATTTTTTCTAAGAATACTTACTTTTTGAGTTAATTGCCAAAAACCGCCTAAAAACGCGTTTTTTTTTTGTTGAAAAATAAACGTATTTACTCGCAAATAATTCAAAAAGCATTTAACTTAATTAAAAATGTTTATAGAATAAAAGTTGCTTAGAATTAGTCGTTTTATCCATTTCCGGGCTTATTTTGAACGTGTATGTTTTCACAACTTAAAAGGGGTGAAACTCACCTCCAGGGCAAAAGCACACAGAGGCCCAAAATAATTTTTATTTTTTGACGTTTTATGTATGTGTTTGCCAAATTTCGTGTCAATCCAAGTGGTGCTTTAAAATTTTTAGCAAAAACCGCGATTCAATGTACTATAAGTAGCTAATCGTTGCTAAGGACAACCGACACAATAAATCACATTCGTAAAGAAAAATAAACCTCCACTACACTTTCAAAGTCATTTTTAATAATAAAAATATAATTTTTGTTTAAAATAATTTTTATTTTAAAATAATATGTCTTTCTTTAGTCAATGACTGTGAAATAATTTCTTAATTGTTATAAATAAAATCACTACGATTTAAGAAAATAAAAACAATAATTATCTCGGCTTCAGTTGGTCGTTGAAAATTTTTATTTTGTTTTGAATCTTTATTTTGTCTTCATCAACAATAATCTGCAATTTAGAAACTGATAGGATGTAGAGGGGCGGCTTCAGTTCTAAATGTTTATAACGAAATTTGCCCCCTTATTTTCAAACCCGAAATATGAGGTTAAAAAATGTTTTGCGCATTTATTTTTATCAGAATATGAAAATATAAGTCTGTAAAAGGAGAGTGGATCTTGGACTAACTCTCTACGATTTTTTTTTCAAAAAGTTATAGCCTTCGATATTTGACCTCTTTCCATAAACAAGTTATAAAATCTAAGCAACAAGTTCACCAATCGGGCTCTACAATTTTTTTATATTTGGTATTGAAAGTTCTTCATTTTAATGCCTTAAAAAATAAATATAAGTTATTTTTATAATAAATAATGCAATTGCAGAGAACAGCCATTTTGAACATTTCGCAGGTTGTTTTTCAATAACGTATTAACGAAATTAAACTTTCCATAGCTCAAATTGTAGGTTTTCTAATTTACTACAATTTTCTATTTAAATGTTTTCTCTAAAATGAATATCCTAAGCTGCAAAATTAAAAATCTCAAATTTAACAAATTAAAAACGCCATAAATAAAAAAGCGCACAAAATTTTTGGTTACATTTTAGTAGAAGTAATTCATGGAATGTTCCTTTACAATACCTGATAGATTTCAAAAATTCCTGAATTATATCCTGAAATCCACCTATTTTTCACCCCCAGCTTGGACTATCACTGTTGATCTCATTGTGGGTCACAATATATTTCGTCTCAAAGTACAGTTACTTTAATAATGGAAATTATTTTATGCGGGATGTTTTTTAGCTATAAAATTTTCCATATAGCGGCATGAGGTAAGCTGTCAAAGGCACGTTCGAAATCAACAAAAACCATATCCAAATCTTGAATGGGTTGCATGTGAGAGTTCATTTTAAATGAAGTAAAAGTCAGACTTACTCTCAATCTTTATTATAACTTCCGACGACCGGTTTCGCTCTTTAAAATTTGTAGAGCATCTTCAGGTCAAAGGTAACAAGTTACAAAATGCTACAAATAAAAACCAGAATTAGCACATTGTCTGATTGTAAAAGATGCTAAAGATCCATATGATCAAGCCAATGTTGAATAACATACATAAAAGTAGCGAAATAGCATACCAATGCACATGCAAGCTTTCATGGGGGTGGTGGTACAAAACTTCCCTCAAACGCAACAACATGCGCAGAAGTATGCTATATATAATCATGCAATCATAACGTGTCGTACTTACATTCGGATACAAGGTGCTATCAACTCAGTTTTCATTATCATGATGTTTCTTTTAAAGTTATGTTAACGGGATATGGGGGAATAGACGGACGATGCAGCAAAAGTAAACAAATCTATGGGACTTACGAGTTCTTGAGGGTGATGAGATAGTTGGTGTAAGTTAACCAGCAAGTCTATGTCTGTTATTATGTTTGTGTAAATCAAATTAGTGAATGACTTATTTACAATTTTACAATTTTAATGTGTGTTGATTTTAAAGATTTTATTTTTATTTTATTTTAATTTTATCTATATTTATATCTATATTAAAGAATTCTATTTATTATTAATGTAAGATTGACAACGTTTGGATCGTAAATGTATTGAGTAATTATTGTGTATGTTAGAACTTGATGGTGCAGTTGCAAACTGATTATTTTAAGGTCAAAACCAGATCTGTGACGTGTACTGTTCGTGTGCGACTATTGTTCTAATAAGAGTAGGGTGATCGAAAGCTTTTTAATTGTAGTTAAAATGCCATATCGGCAGTCATATAATAAATAGCAATACAAAGTAAAAAGGTGGATTTAAATTAAAAATTAAAATTAAAACAGCAATGTAGGTAAACAAAACATTACAAATTTAAGGGTGGAGAATTGGAATAGAAATTAAATAGAAATGTAAAAATGTATTAGGAAGTAATTGTTTGTGAATAGCAACTATGTTTTAAGTGATATAAGCTATGGATAGATATTAATAAACTATTGAACCAGATAATGGAAAATGGTAGTAAATTATATTTTCTTGGTATACCTACATTGTGTTATAAAATTTAGTCAATAAATAAATACTTGCTAGTTATGTAAATTCACCTCACATAGAAACACACAGGACAAAGGACGATACAACAAAAAAGAGGGATTGGTTAGGTCTGGAGCACTACATTTGATTATTTTACTACATTTATTCTTAATTTCTTAAAAAAGAAATATTCTTAATTTCTTAAGAAATTAAGAATAAATGTAGTAAAATAATCAAATGTAGTGCTCCAGACCTAACCAATCCCTCTTTTTTCTTGTATCGTCCTTTGTCCTGTGTGTTTCTATGTGAGGTGAATTTACATAACTAGCAAGTATTTATTTATTGACTAAATTTTATAACACAATGTAGGTATACCAAGAAAATATAATTTACTACCATTTTCCATTATCTGGTTCAATAGTTTATTAATATCTATCCATAGCTTATATCACTTAAAACATAGTTGCTATTCACAAACAATTACTTCCTAATACATTTACATTTCTATTTAATTTCTATTCCAATTCTCCACCCTTAAATTTGTAATGTTTTGTTTACCTACATTGCTGTTTTAATTTTAATTTTTAATTTAAATCCACCTTTTTACTTTGTATTGCTATTTATTATATGACTGCCGATATGGCATTTTAACTACAATTAAAAAGCTTTCGATCACCCTACTCTTATTAGAACAATAGTCCCACACGAACAGTACACGTCACAGATCTGGTTTTGACCTTAAAATAATCAGTTTGCAACTGCACAATCAAGTTCTAACATACACAATAATTACTCAATACATTTACGATCCAAACGTTGTCAATCTTACATTAATAATAAATAGAATTCTTTAATATATATATAAATATAGATAAAATTAAAATAAAATAAAAATAAAATCTTTAAAATCAACACACATTAAAATTGTAAAATTGTAAATAAGTCATTCACTAATTTGATTTACACAAACATAATAACAGACATAGATTTGCTGGTTAACTTACACCAACTATCTCATCACCCTCAAGAACTCCTAAGTCCCATAGATTTGTTTACCTTTGCTGCATCGTCCGTCTATTCCTCCATATCCCGTTAACATAACTTTAAAAGAAACATCATGATAATGAAAACTGAGTTGATAGCACCTTGTATCCGAATGTAAGTACGACACGTTATGATTGCATGATTATATATAGCATACTTCTGCGCATGTTGTTGCGTTTGAGGGAAGTTTTGTACCACCACCCCCATGAATGCTTGCATGTGCATTGGTATGCTATTTCGCTACTTTTATGTATGTTATTCAACATTGGCTTGATCATATGGATCTTTAGCATCTTTTACAACCAGACAATGTGCTAATTCTGGTTTTTATTTGTAGCATTTTGTAACTTGTTACCTTTGACCTGAAGATGCTCTACAAATTTTAAAGAGCGAAACCGGTCGTCGGAAGTTATAATAAAGATTGAGAGTAAGTCTGACTTTTACTTCATTTAAAAACCATATCCATTCAACAGGTTGTTCCATTATTACCCTCACAGTATTAATGAGGTATATACGGGAAGATTCTGGTTTAAAGTCTACTTTATTAGCTCGAAATTCAGCCTTCTTTGTTACACTTTTAAGTATGATGAACGAGAAAATTTTATTTATGGCGGTAAGCAAGGTAATTCCTCTCCAATTTTTGCACAGTGTTAGGTTGCCCTTTTTTGGAAGCTTAATAAGGTTAACTTTTTTCCAGCCAGCTGGAATGCGGTTGGTTAGATGCAGATCAGTTTTAAGTATTTCGGAAGCAATGTTATCGATTCCCAGGGACTTGTTATTTCTCAGAGATTTGATAGCTGTTATTATCTCTGTTTTGGAAGGGGCCTCGCAAGTCTATATCTTGCAGGTTTTCGACAATTTCATCTGCGTCATCCCTGAGCGTGCCTAGCATCTCCTGAAAATGCTCTTTACATCTCTCTACTTGGTCGCCTGTTGTAGTAAGTAATTCGCCTGTCTTGGATCTTACAATGTTAGAACAATTGGCCCAAGCATATTTTGGAGGACGGCATGAAAGATAAAAATAGGAAAAAAAAAGAAAACTCAAAGAAGTGGCTTTAATTATGTTAGATTCTAATTGGTAATTGATATTCGAGATAAAATTGAACATCATTAAGCAAATAGCAGTAAACAGTGGGTTCAAGGAACAAAGAATTAACAAAATTTCAAATTAAAACGGCATAAGAAAGCCCTGAAATTTGTTTTCCCACCACCACATAAAAAACCAGGTACTGTCTGTTCTATTACATAAGTATACAGGCAATATATCAACAAAAATTGCCAAGCACATAAAAAATAAAGGAATAACACCAGCTTTCAAAACAAATATCAATCAAATACATTAGGAACAAGAACTCCCAAAGGAAAATGCAATTACAGAGTGGTGTGTATTGAGTATGTCGTAGTTTCTTAGAGTATCAGCCTTTTAGCTAAAAAACCAGTCAGTTAGTTAAGAAGCTCTTCTTAGATTAATGAAATTTAGTGTCTCCACCCTCTTTTCTAAAAAGCTGAAAAATCCAGCTTTATAGACAATTTTCGAACGTTTTAGTCTAAAAAACTAAAATCTTCAGTCACTTAGACTAGCGTCATATAATTGCCCCACCTCTTTTCTATAAAGCTGAAACCATGGCAGTTTTACAGAAGACTTGGAAAACATCTGAAATTGTCAGTTTCTTAGGTATAACCCCACAATAATACTTATACTTCTATTTTTCCCCGTTTCGGAATTTCAATATTCAATGTCATAAACATTATAATCTGTTATATATTTTCTTGCAATAAAGTAATGCCACCCAGATATCTACCTACCCTATTGTAAAACTATTAAAATAATTTATTTACTTTTCTTAAAAATTTTTATTTTAGTAAGCAGATTTTTAAAGTTATACTTTTTTAAGCGCGATTGTAAAAAACGTTAAGAGTGAATTTTTATAAAAGCGACAGTATGAAGTAAGCGCATACCGACAGTATGAAATTAGTTGCTAAATCTTTCAAGATTAATCGTTGGGCAGCCATTTATATTATATAGTATAATGTTTTAGGGTTTTTGTCAGGAGTTTTAAGAGTTTTTACCACGAAATTCATGTGGCCCATCTGATACACATTACTTCACATAATCAAAGAAAATGGTCGAAAGCTATCAATGTCCGATTGTTTTAGTAATTGTATGTTGACCAATAAAGATTCTTGGTCAACATACAATTACTAAAACAATCAGAGATTGTTATCTTCTGATCATTCTAAATTTCTCTATGAAGCTGATTTTTTCATCTTTATAGAAACAAGGGCGGAGACATTGAATTTCATTAGTCTAAGAAGCGCTTCTTAGGCAAGTGGCTGGTTTCTTAGCTAAAAAGCTGATTCTCTAAGAAATTACGACATATACAAATTGACTTCAAAAACTTACATAGATCAATCTGGCAGAACTTTTGACAAACGTATAGCAGAACACAAAGGATTTTCAATAATAGAAAAACAGATTCTACGTCTGCACTTCACCTTCTAGCTAGATTATCATCATCAATGGCGCTACAACTCTTCGTGAGCCTTTGCCGCGTTTACTATTGCATTCCATGTTTGTCGGTCTTGTGCCACTAATTCCCATTGTCGCACTCCCCTTTTCTCTAGATCTTCTTTGACTGCATCTTTCCACCTTTTTCTAGGCCGCCCTACAGACCTTCTTCCATCTGGCCTTTCCCAGAACACATTGTTTATAAGGCGATTGTCGTTACTGCGTATCACATGCCCTGCCCATCTGAGTCTATTAGCCTTTATATATCTGACTAGATTTTCTTCTCCGAATAGAGACTCTAGCTCGTTATTGTATCTACGCCTCCATTCAACGGCGGATCCAGCAACCTGGCAAGGTGGGGGCAATGAAATAAAAATTTTCTCGTCACTGGCGTAGGCAGGATTCTTTTTCGGAAGGGGCTATTACTTTCTTTTTCTTCACGTTCCATATCCTTTCAGAACATTAGTTATCATCATAGCTATCTTAATTTTATTCACTGCAATCCTAAATGAACCACGAAGTGCTTCTTCGTCCTGGGCTGCGTTTGCCTTATATTTTCACTTGCATAATATTTTGTAGCAACCTATATTTGGGACCTCTTATTACATGTCCGAAATACTCCAGCTTTCTCTTGTTGATGGCTTTTATAAGCGCAGTAGTCTTGCTGAAACGTTCTAGAAACTCTTAAAATTATTCTATAGCACCACATCTTCAAAGACTCAAGGCGATTTAAATCGATTTTATTCACAGTCCAAGTATACCATACAGTAAGACCAAGAACACGTACTTCGCTTTTAGCAGCGAAGTAGGCGCATCCTTAATGCCAATTTTAGATCTCTGTTACATAATACTTTGGACATCCTTCTAAAAGCGGCTTTTATTCGGAGGGTTTTTAGTAAATGATCAAATAGATTTAACTAACTCTGCTTTGTTAAATATACTTAATTAAAATGGACATACATCCAAAGTTTGTAAATTTATTTAAAGTTACCTTAATAACATTTAATAATTATTTTCTAAAAGATAGTAAAACTTGTAATTTGGTAAAGTTTATCAGTAGTACCATAAAAACCAACTATATTTGTCATTTAATCACTATTAGACGAAAACGTAGTATCGCTCGAAATATTATATCACATAAATAAATCACACAAATCTATTAATAATAGTTTCTATTAATATTTTTTAATAATATTGTGGCTTATTTCCCAATATAAATAGTTAAAATTAAATATTTTCTATACTTATTAATTTTAAATCAAAATGAACATGGAGTAAAGCTAGACCTACCAATCGATTATGACTCCTTTTGTTTCTAAGCCAAGTTTTAAGGCGTTTGAAATCATAAAACGATCTTTAATTTTATATAATCAATTTTATTTAATTTCTATATTATTTTAAATCAAAATAAACATGGAGTAAAGATAGACCTAACAGTAACAATCGATCCTGACTCATTTTGTTTCTAAGCCAAGTTTTAAGGCGTTTAAAAGCAGAAAACGATAATTTTGCACGTAATGTACTAAAAGGCAAAGTAAGCAATATTTGTAATATCTAGTATTTTATACAATGTGAATATTTATTACAATGTGAAAACACATCTTCATCGCAAAATTTAAAGCTTTGCATGACTGAATTTTTTTCAGATCTTAAAATAGCCTCAGATGAGAATGACATTTTTTGAAACGAAACTGGCTCATTAATTTGCCACAAAGAACAAACAAATAATTACTATTGATATCTGGTCTCTGGCATTAGATGGTAATAAACATATTTTATTGTGAGAATTTTTCATTTATTATGTTCTGAAGACTTTTAATCTTCGATTCCAAGGAATTCTGTGTTATGTTTCAGTTATTCAGTTATCAACAGGACACAAAACTCACTATTTATTTTCAATCGTAATTATCTCTTTCTTAAAATATCTGTCAGCAGACACCAGGCGAGGTCTCAAGGAGGGGGCAATTGACCCCATTGACCCCCCTTGGATCCGCGCCTGTCTCCATTCGTTTGTCACGCTGTCTCTGCAAGGGACATATATCATTCGAAGGATTTTACGTTCCCACACCAGCAATTTATTTACTTCTCTTTTTGTTAGCATCCATGTTTCGCTTCCATACGCGACTGCCGGTCGTATTATGGTCTTATATATCTGGATTTTTGGACCTCGTGAAAGAAGTTTTGACTTCATTTGATGTTTCATTGCTAAGAAAGATCTGTTTCCTGCCATTATTCGCGTTTCAACTTCTCGCTCTAATTTGTTGTCATTTGTGATTGTTGCTCCTAGATATTTAAATTCGTAGCTAGATTCCTAGCTAGAGCATAATTTTCTTAATTCTTTTAATGAACAATAAATTAATTCTTAATTCTACTGGTTCTTGAACACTTCTCTTAATGCGTGAATAATGAACAACATAAAAAAGTATTTTATTTCTTCTTATAAAGAAATAAAGTTGAAAGTTTTTTAACATCAAAGTTTATCTTTAAAATTTATAGATTACCTACTCATTTTTCTTTTTGCGAGTATGATATTTTTTTCTCTTTTTCCGCATCTTTTTTTTTCAGTTAATTTATTTTAGTTGTATTGTGAAAACATAATGAGCAGATGATAATTAAAGCCAATTTGTAATGGTATACAAAATTTTCCGTGGTTGTATAATGTGTTAAAATGCATCGACGAAGGTATCAGCGGCAAAAACAACAAAAGCGACTTAATTGTCGCTATTTAAAAATCGTTACTAATGTCGTGACCACTAAATCTCTGCCAAGTATCAGCCCTTGCATCCGAAACTCATTAAATAATCTTAGAAAAAAACTGACATAGCCGAGTTGACCATTCTAAATCACTTCCTCGGACTTGGCGAACTTCAGACGTCCATAACTCAGTCCAACAAGCAAAAATCTCGGGGACAAAAACACATCCGAAACAAAAAAGCACAGGCAGCTCGATACAAACGAGGGATATAAACAATTCTTAGAGTTACCATGGTAACGCGCGGACACCGGCGTCTTTGATTGTGAATTTGCATAGCCTGCTCGGATATGGAAATACTACAACGTTCTTGAAGTGATTGTACGAGAGTGGACAGTCGGAGGCGAGCGGTAGCCGTTTCGAGTCAGGCATGCCGCTTTTCGGCATACTCTAACTTATAACGTCAACCGATTTTTGTAATTCTTTTTTACTTGGGATCTGCATTACTGATGAGCCGAATAGATAAGCCTCATAGCAAAAAATACCTTCCTAAACGTTCATAATATATCTCAACCAACTTTACTATTTTTTTTCTATGAGCGCTTAATAACATGCTTATTATTCACTATTTTTGAATAAATTATTTCATTCATAGGAGATTCTGAGCAATAGAAAGCTACAGAAATAAAAATTAAAGTGATTTATTACATATTTCAACCAACTTTACTATTTTTAATATATTGATCAAATCTTTGTATGAAATGAATATCTATATATCTATATATCTATATATGAAAATAGATTGGTTTCTGTAAACTTTGAATTATGGCAGTGGTGGCGGAAAAATAAACGAAAACATTGCATAACCTCGTAGCAAATTAGACCCGCTTGCTCATTCGGAGTTCAACTCAAGTTCAGCGCCATTACCGAGTTCAAGGTATGAAGTGCGTACCACCGTACAACGCACTTCATGCCTTAAACTCGGTTATGGCGCTGAACTTGAGTTGAATTCCGAATGAGCAAGCGGGCCTAAATTTTCGGACAATTCAAGAAATTACTATTTCAATATGGAATTACATCGTCATGCGCCTTTACAGTCGCGGCAATCCTGTCTGGAATTGTTTATACGGAGGACTAAGGACTAAAATCCCTGATAACAAAGAAGTAAAAATACTCTGCTACGCATACGTATTAATATTGATAGCCCAAGATGAAAATAGTCTGCAAAGATTAGTCCACAGATTTAACATAAGAGCAAAATAATTCAATATGCCAATTTCATCTCAGAAAACTAAAACAAGAGTAATCAGTAAAGAACCAATCAGATGTAAAATAGAAATTGATGGTATCAGTAATGAACAAATAATGAAAGTAAAATACCTTGGGATTACATTGTCGAGTTACGGAGATCTGGACAAAGAAGTGATAAATCAAATACATAAAGCGAATAGACTGGCAGGATGCCAATAACACTATATGGCGAAACCGACTTATTAACACTGAGGTGAAGTCAAGAATTTATAAGGCCAGTGTAAGACCAATAATGACATATGCATTAGAAATATGACCCGATACAGCCCCAACACAAAGACTACTGGAAACGGCAGAGATGAGAGTACTGAGAAGAATTACAAGAAATACGATGAAAGATCGAAAGCGTTGTGAAGACATTAGAAGTCAATGTAACGTACAGTGTATAAACGAATGGACACTAAATAGAAAAAAAGAAGGGAATAACCACATAACCAGAATAGGGAAGACACGTGTGGTCAAAATAGCAAGAGATAAATCACCAATCGGTATAGAAGAAGAAGAAGAAGAAGTACTGACACCAGTCAGGGTCGAAACTATCCCATAATCCATGGCTTGCAATTTTTAGAAGCCATGGAAGTATTACCAGTAAAATGGTCCAATGAGTTTTCAATTAAATATCTTTTAGGAATTCTTTTAATATTTTTAATATTTCTATTAGGTTAAAAACTTTGATTTTCAGTTGCCAAATGTCGCTAGACACCTACTCCATAAACGTCAGTTGCAATGCGGGGATAAGCTCTCCGAGTTTCGTCACTGAGGGCAGAGAGCAGCAAACCTACGCCTCTCTGATGATGACACCAATTAGAGTCGAAAATCGTCCATTTAGCGTGCTGGTTTGCGCTCTCTGTTCTAAGTGAAAAATAAGACAGTTTTGCCTTCGCATTGCAACTTAATTAAAATGAGTTCTTTTAATGAGGATTTTTCAGTGCGTCACAAATGATAGAAAAAAAGGTAAGTCCGTATAATATACATTTATAACATTTATTCTAACATGACATTTTAGTTAAATCTGACAGTTGTCAAATTTTATTTGCAATTGGGCATAAAAACAAATCAATTGTCTTTACTGCATTTATAAAATGGTATTTTCTTTGATTTGTATTGTCTTATAAATTGTACAGATTATATTCGTAGATATATTATATAATTAGTGAATAAATTTTTTTCTATTATAGCGCCATCTATCGACTACTAGAATAATTACCGAACTAAAATAATTACCAAAGTAATCACCGACGTACCTTTTTTTCTGTCATATACAATTTAATGCGTTAGAAAGAAATCGAAAAACTGTGACGCACTGAAAGGTCCTCATGAGGAAAAGCATATACATTTTTATTTTATTTTATCCTATAATCATTTATTTAATTTTCTCTTAAAGTCGGCGACGGTTCTCTGGGAATCTTTACGCTGTTTCACCTTATGCCACAATGTATCAAAAACATTAAGGTCTGGACAGTTCAAAGGTTCATAATAGGACTTTAGTGTTATTTTTTACTTTTTTTAAGTGGTTCAGCCTTATGGTATGCAGCCGCGTCCTGCTGAAATATAAAATTCAACTCCTTGTAAAGATCGAGAGCAATTTATGTGCACAAGCATATTTTTCAAAATTTCTTGATTCTTTGCGGCGTTAATTGTGCCTTCCACCAACTTATATCTTCCTAATAGACTTGCTGATGAGGTGCACACCCAAATCATAAGATCTTTGGGAAAACTCCACATTTCTTTTGAGGCAATCCTTATGGAATGCTTAATTTTTACTTCTAGAATCTCCTTTTTGAAAGTTCCCCAGGAAAACAGCAAATGTCGATCCGTCACTGAATATGACTCTGGACCTGTCATCAACGGTCCATGAAATCTTCAGTCTGGGCCAATTAAATCGATTTGTTTTGTGTTTCTCTGTTAGCAGAGGTTTTTTCCCTAAAACATTACGAGTAATGAAAAAACTAATTCAATAGAAAAATACGATTCAACCTTATAAAAATTGAGTCCTGATTTGTATACTGATAACAATTTACTGATAACTTAGACTTTTTTGACACATTTTAAATATTTTTTGCACGATTGATCATTTTTGACTGTTTACCGTGACAGATTTTACGTCAGTAGGTGACATTTACTAACAACTCGACGGTAAGTAATCCAACTCGACGGTAAGTACTCCAACTCGACGGTAAGTAATTCACTTACCGTCGAGTTAAAAAATCTCTTAATTTTAATTTATTTTTTGAAAGAATAAAGAAAACTAACGAATTATTTATTAATATTGAAACTTATGGTAAAATTTGTTAAATTATTTAATGAAATCCCACTTGTTTGGGCTGTGGTTTCACTTCTAACAGAAACTCCTGCAGAATCGCATACATTAGTAGTATCCAACATTTTTTCTCTTCAAATACGCGATCAAAGTTGAAAACTTGGAAATATCAATGCCATCATAAAGAAAAACGGTGGATTTAATCATTGAATATTCTGCCCAGAGGCTTCCAGGAGCTTTCAACTGCATATGTCTTTGAACGAAATATGCCAATAGAGTCTTTTCTTCTATTCTTAAATTCTTGCCTTCTCACCATTTTTTAAAACTTTGGTAGGTATTTTGATAACGGATTTTGGATTTTTCGGGAATAATTGCGGAACACCCTTCTTCCCAAGCCCGTTCAATTTCTTCAAATTCACTTTCGCTCATATTTTAATTTATAATAATCAAAATTTTACTTAAAATTATTGACAACTAAATAAAAACTCAATTCTCCATTGTTGTTATGCACCCTAGTTACTACCTAACAACCAAAGTATCTATCTTGATAAAATGAATGAAACTAGTCAATATGAAGAAAATGTTTAATTTTATAATTTATAATGGTATCAATCGTGCAAAAAACGTTATAAGCATGTCGAACGTTAAGGGTAACCGATCTCAGACAATAATTGGAGTCGTCGCTCCGCTCCTCCTTCAAACAATTGTCTTCGTTCGGTATAAAACCCTTACCGTTCTCCATACTTAATATACTATTACTTCTGTCCTGTCGATGTGTTTAAGTGAGTAAGCGCAAGATTTGCTTGCAATGCCTTTTAAATGCATTCGTTTTTTTCGAATCTTGAGAAAACTAATAGCAGGGGAAGTAAGTATGCTAAATTTGCAGTTACTCGAGCGTTATAGGGACCTATTGGGTTGTGAAGATAAGGTCGTAAAACCAAAAAGTTAAGTTTTCCATGTTAGTGGGAACTTTCCATTTTTTAATTTAATTTTCCATTTCCAACAATTGTTTTTTCCGATTACAGTGCCATCTATCCATAATTCGAAAAGATGTCTCGAATCAAAAATAAAATTATTTTTAGGTAATTAAAAAATGGGAATTCCTATTTAAGATTGTAAAATAACCCTTCACCCCACCTCCGTGGGTGGTCGTGTTTGATATCATTCGATATGTTTTTAAAAAATATTGAACAAGTATTTTTCAGTTTTTTTGATCTAATGTTCATTTCGCGAAATATCACCAGGTTCCTATTTAAAATGTTAAAATTACCACTCACCCCTCTCCGTGGGGGTCGTGTTTGGTATCATTCGATAGATTTTTTAAAAATATCGAACACGTGTTTTTCAGTTTTTCGATCTGATGTTGATTTCACGAAATATTCGCATTTTTTGGGAAATTTTGTGACTCATCCATTTCCTTACTCCCGCTCAAATCGTCAGATTTTTGAAATATACACTGTTCTGCATGTACTTAATTTACCTTATCTTAATCTGACGATTTCGAGTTTTTCTAAGGATACATTTTTTTTGGGACCCCTTAAAGAACTCCCCTGTATTAAGAGTCCATATATGGTAGGGGTACATTTGCAGGGTACAAAGCGCTCGAATAACTGTAAAAATCCCTGCTTGTTCCCCTACCATAATTAGTATTTTTGAAAAATTTAAACGTATAATAGAATGAAAAATTACATTATTACCGAGGGCCAAAAGCCCCTGAAAACCTCTATAATGTTTATTTGAATAAGTTACAGGGGTGAAAAAAAAAGAGGAAATTGAGTGTAACTTTTAATTTCAAAATATCTTATTCAAAAGAAACCTTTTGTTTATTCGAAGAGACTTTTGGCCCTCTGTAATAATGTAATCTTTCAATCTGCGTTTAAATTTTTCAACAATATTTATTAAAAATAAAATAAACATTCCATTTTTATATATTTATTAGGTTTTTCAGGATTCGAAAAAAAATGAATGTATATAAAAAGCATTGCAAGCAAATTTTGCGCCTATGTAGGCCTTAAGAGTCGTACTACGATTTTTGTACCAATTGTTTTTAAGAACAGCCAAACATTCAAATCCAACCATTTTATTATAACCCATCAGTACAGCAAGAGTCTCACTTTAGAAAACATAAATACAGTGATGATCACATCGCTATTATCCGGCAAAATAATACAAAAGATGGAAAGCGTATTAAGTTGTGAGATAAAAAGAAATTAAACTAGTGGAGTATGTCAACTAAAACTGTCACTGTGACAGTGGTATTTGCCAAACTCGTGCGATACTTTTAAAGGTGGGAAACAATCAATATAATGTAAATTTATAGAATAATATCGCTAAATTTTCTAACTCCACTAGTTTCATTTCTTTTTATCTCACAATTTAATACGTGTTCTTTTTTTTGTACCATTTTGCCGGTTATTAGCGCGCTCATCCGCGCTAATAACCGGCAAAATAGCGCAAAAATGGAAAACATATTAAGTTGTGAGATAAAAAGAAATAAAACTAGTAGAGGTGTTAAAATTAGCGAGAGTAACATATGCATTGACATTATATTGATTGTTTTCCACCTTTAGAGGTATCAGTGGAGTATGTCAACTAAAACTGTCACTGTGGCAGTGGCATTTCTCAAACTCGTACGATACGTCTAAAGCTGGGAAACAATCAATATAATGTCAATTCTTAAGTTACTATCGCTAAATTTAACATCTCTACTGGGTTCATCCCTTTCTATCTCACAACTTAATATATTTTTCATCTTCTGCGTTATTTTGCCGGTTATTAGTGCGCTCATCACTGTATAAATCAATAGTAATAAGAAATAACTAATGTAGCTTGATTTATAACAGAATTACTAGCACGAGACCATCTGTCATGATTGGATATAAAGGAGTGATTTATATAAACAAAGATCAATCAACCGGTTTCAACTATATCATTATAACTGCTCAAATAGTCTGGAATGTAAAGGAATTCACCTAAAAAAATTAAAACATGAGTATCGACATTTAAACAGTAGATTTGTATCAATAATCTTTTACTTTAAAACATCAGTTGAAAAACGAATATAAAGAGAGAAATATGTTTCTCTCTAACGGTAGAAAGCAAAGACTGTGAGAAGTATAATTAAAAAAATATGAATATAGAATCATTTGGTAATTAAGAGTAAACAGTAGCGGTCAACAGGTAGCAACAAAATATAACGTCGGGAGATAGTATCATAAACTTTGGCAACAGTGGTAATCTTTGACATTATCTAAGATTAATATTTTGACAATATCATAGTCGCGCTAAATGGAAGTAATAGAAAACGATTTTATTATTAATAAATAGATATTTATAAAAATAAACCAAAATGGGTGAAAATTTTATGTTAAGATAGGTATTTAGAAAGGTATTTGCATAAAATATCTAATAATAAAACAATAATAAATATTCATTTTGTGTTGTGAAGCGAAACAAATTTCGATTTTCACATAATTTTGGCACGGTTTTTAATTAAAAACTCACAATTAACAACAATCTATTCTTTCAAAGAGGCCAACAACTTATACAACAACAACAAATATATAATAAATTAACTATCAATAAACACTACTTTCCTATGAAACAACAAAAACGAATTCTTAAATTAACACACTACTGCACTAAACAGATATCAATAAAGATGACAGAACAGATTAGAGAAAATCTGACGCAGGTTTGTAAAAATGACAGTGATAATTTCTCTATGTTGCCTAATTAGTTATTTAGTTATAATATGTTCGATTTCTTGTTAGAAATAAAAAAAATTTAGTATTTCCAAGATTACACAAAATCTAGGCATGGGATAAAAAAGTTTATTTGAAGAAAGTATAGAGTAATTTCCACGTACTAACATATTTCTGAAATTGGGCTCTGTACCGCCATTCTTTATTATATTACAAATATGTGTACCAAATATCTCGACAAAATATTCAAAATTAGAGCCACAATCTTGGAACGCGTTTGTTGCTACCTGTTGATCGCTACTGTAGCCTCTTAATATAAATTTCTCATTATTAAAAGTAATCGCATGTTATCCTTAGGGGTAGTCTCCAATAAATGTCGTACGCTAAGACGCGGATTTTGCCCTTTAATTCGTAAAATTTTGAACATAGGCTTCCCCCAGTTTCCTCCATTCGCTTCTTAGCCTAATAAAATAAAAAAAAGTCAACATGCAAATTCGTACAGGTTAAAACAAATTTTATATCAAAGTTTAGGTGGGTACAAAAGATATTTTCAAGAAAGTATCCAAATCATACAAGGGGATCATTGTTTAAATAATTAAAAAGGGGTCATTTTTGCACAAAAAATACTTTTTTAACTGCTAAGGTAATTCACTTATTAATGAAGATCTATGGGATTTTTTTTTGCAAAGTTGAAGGGTAAATCTTTCACATAAGACTTACTAAATTAAATTTGACCCCCTATTTATTTAAATAATTGTATATAAAACTTTAAAAACAAATTTGCAAAAAAATATTTTTAGCGTTTTAAATAAGCACTATAAAATATCTTATTTTAAAGACTAAGTTACGCTATGTTACCAGTATTAAGCAAAAAAAAATTGGTTGAAAAATATTTAATATTTTTTGAGATATTGAATTTTTTATTAAATATTACTATATTTTCAATTGCAAAAACGCGGTTGTTCCCAAAGAAATGTTCACCTGTTTAAGACCTCATTATTTTTGTTTTCATATATATTTTCGATAAATGTATTGATAAATTTAAATTTCAATTAATCTCCCCCTAAAATGTCATTTGAAAATTATTCAAATTTGTTTATAATTTGTTTTTTTAATAACGTCGCGGGGATAAAGTATTTTGAAATGCCGTTTCGATAATTGGGTTCCTGGGAATTTTTTACTAATTAACATTTTTTTGTCGTTTTTTCTTCTTTTTTTTCTTAGAGTTATATTACTACGGGCCCTTTTAGGGTTAAATTTTATTAAGAATGTCGAATCTCTGAGTTGTAGATTCTAGACCTAAAAATATTAAGATTTAACTAAAATATCTTAAATAAAATGTGGCTACTTACTGAGTTACAGGGTGTTTTATTTAAAAATTTAAAAATTATTGTTACCAAGCACTTTAAAACTATTTGACGTATCCTTATCATACTTGGCAGAAAGTGTGGCTATTATACACCCTACTAAATTGTGATTAATAAACGTTTCTAGCTAGTGCCAGAGACGTACGACAGGGGATAGTGAATGATTGGCCCTTCCCAAATTCTACGCCACTGAGTTAATTACTATTTAAGCGAAATTTTTCGATTCTCCAATACTTTGTATGTAAATAAGTTTATTGGTATCGATAAAGTCATCAGCTTGAGAGATATTGGAAGATTAAAATGAATGAATGGATGAATCAAAATAACTATGCCGTTTCATTTTTATCGTCCAATATCTCGAAAACTAATGACATAATCGTTACCAGTAAAAGTGTATTATTTATATAGAAAGTATTGGAGAATCGAAAAATTTCGCTAAAATAGTAATTCCCTCAGTAGCGTAGAATTTGGGAACGGTCAACCATTAACTATTCCCTGTCGTACGCCTCTGGTAGTAGCTAGAAACTTTTATTTATCACAATTTAGTAGACTGTATAGTACCCACACTTTCTGCCAAGTATGATAAGGATACATCAAATAGTTTTAAAGTACTTGGTAAGAAATTTTTTTAGTTTTTAAATAAAACACCCTGTAACTCAGTAAGTAGCCACATTTTATTTAAGAGATTTTAGTTAAATCTTAATATTTTTAGGTCTAGAATCTATAACTTAGGGATTCGACATTCTTAATAAAATTTAACCCTAAAAGGGCCCGTAGTAATATAACTGCAAGAAAAAAAAAGAAGACGAAAAAAAGACAAAAAAATTTTTAATTAGTGAAAAATTCCCAGGAACCCAATTATCGAAACGGCATTTCAAAATATTTAATCCCCGCGACGTTATTAAAAAAATAAATTATAAACAAATTTGAATAATTTTTAAATGCCTTTTAGGGGGAAGCCTAATTGAAATTTAAATTTATCAATACATTTATCGAAAATATACATAAAAACAAAAATAATAAGATTTAACACAGGTGAATATTTCTTTGGCAACAACCGCGTTTTTGCAATTGAAAATAGAATACTATTTAATAAACAAATTCAATATCTCACAAAATATTAAATATTTTGCACCATTTTTTTTTAATTAATACTGATAACATAGCGCAACTTCTCCTGTAAAATAAAATATTTTATAGTTCTTATTTAAAACGCTAAAAATATTTTTTTGCAAATTTGTTTTTAAAGTTTTATACACAATTATTTAAATAAATAGGGGGTCAAATTTAATTTAGTAAGTCTTATGTGAAAGATTTACCCTTCAACTTTGCAAAAAAAAATCCTATAGACCTTCATTAGTAATTGAATGACCTCAGCAGTTAAAAAAGTATTTTTTTTTGCAAAAATGACCCATTTTTAATTATTTAAACAATGATCCCCTTGTATGATTTGGATACTTTCTTGAAAATATCTTTTGTACCCACCTAAACTTTTATATAAAATTTGTTTCAACCTGTACGAATTTACATTTTGATTTACATGTAGTGTAATTTTATTTTACTAGACTATCTGTTTAGTGCTTTGTGTTTCCAGTGCGTTCGTCCTATCTTTTTAATGTCGTCTCCCCATCTCATCTGGGGTCGTCCTCTTGCTCTCTTTCCTGTCCATGGTCTCCATTGTTGTATCATGGTATTCCACCTATTGTCCGTTTGTCTAGCGTTATGACCTGCGAAGCTCCATTTTAGCCTGACTATATGTTGTCCTGCGTCTTTGACTTTTGTTTTATTTCTTACCCAGTTGTTTTCCTTTTTGTCTGTCAATTTTACTCCTAACATTGCTCTCTCCATGGCTCTTTGTGTCTTCATTATTTTATCCATGTTTGCCTTGGTCAAGGTCCATGTTTGGCATGCGTATGTGAGAATTTGGGGTATGCACTGGCCAAACACTCTTATTTTTAAGTATTGTTGTATTTTTTTATTCTTTAGGACCCATTTTAATTTTCCAAATCCTGCCCAGGCTAATCTGACCCTTTTTTTAGACCTGCCTACCGAAAATTTTATTATTCCCAGATTTAGCTGCACAACTCACACTCCCACACAGGTGACAATTCACCCATCCCAAATACCTACGAGATCATATTTGAGCTCTTTTTGTGTTATCGAGCCCTAGGTGAAACTGGGTATGTCAGAGTATCTCCCAAAAATGTTCGTAAGACCTTAAACGTCGAGAGTAGCACAGCTTTTTGCATGGTCTTATAGAGGTTCATAAATACCTAGCTGTTTTATGTTCTCTAAGGCAGGCCGCACATCAAAGAAACATGAAACGTAAGTCACGTTTCATGGAAATAAACCACTGCTAAATAAATACACGTTCGGTCATTTATAAAACTCTCCGAAAATAAAAATGTTTTATGAGCATGAATCACACTCGTTTCATTGGTAGGCGGACTTCAAGATTTGTTTAGCCGTGTTTTATTTTCATGAAACGTCTTTTACGTTTCATGTTTCATGTTTTACGTTTCATGTTTCGTTGGTGTGCGGCTTGCCTAAGAGGTTCTTCGGAATTCTGGGTATTTCTCATTCTCATTTGTCTCCTGATTTGCATTTCTAGATCTTTTTGAGGATGGAACATTCTGTTGAACAACACCTGACTGAAGTGACTGCATCCTTCCACGTTTTTCTAGGCCATCCTACAGACCTTCTCTCATCTGGCCTCTCCCCGAACAGCTATGAAAAAACTCACATTTTTTGTCATGTAAACTAAGTTTTCGGCATGGAATGGTAATTCTAAATTTGGTAAAATTTCCGGAAAACTTTTAGAGAACTTCTTCTTCTTTAAGTGCCATCTCCTAATTGGAGGTTGGACATCATTATCACTATCTATACTGTGTCTACCGCTGCTCTGAAGAGTTCTATTTGGCAATAAATATTGCTTAAGGGTTTTTTGTCTGAGATTTTTTGTGGGCATATTTTGTCCAAAATAATTTGTGGGGATTGTTTGTCCAGGATTTCTTGTGGGGATTATTTGTCCGGGAATTTTTTGTCTGGGGATTTTTTGTCCAGGAATAATTTGTGGGAATTTTTTGTCTGGGATTATTTGTCCGGGGATTATTTGTTCGGACTCCCATGGGTTAGCACATAGATTATTACTGTTAGGTAATGCCACATCAATTAGTGTTGTTTGCCTAGTAAGTTTATTAACTAGTATGATATCCGGTTTGTTGTGTGCCACTAGTTGGTTTGTGAGTACAGTGTGATCCCAGTATAGCTTGTTTTCAAGCATTCTGTCAGGGCCGTAAGGAAGATGGTCGGTTTGGAGAAGTCTCCAAACCGACTCGACTTTGCGGATTTTGCAGAACTCTCAACACACAAAAGAGTTGCAGAGCACATAGAAAAAATTATGTTGGCATACCCTATACAAATCTCGAATACCACGAAAGCGGCTAAAATCCAGGAAAAGATTCCTTGGAACAGTGCAAGATGAACGAGTATTTTCCTTTTCCCCAGGTTAAATGTAAAAGTCAGTCTCTAGACTTTAAAACGTGGAAAACTATGAATAGGAAAAGAACAAAGGTCGCTCCAGTAAAATCAAACATGGTAAAATGGAGGAAAATAGACCAAGATGATGTGAACTGTGACTGTGGAGAAACACAAAGTATGGAACATCTTCTTATATGCAGAAACTGTCCCCATCGGTGTACTCTCGAAGATTTGTGGCTCGCCAACGCAACAAAGACGGAACCGACGTATTGTCCTTTTCATGAGCATTTTTCAGCGCGTAACAAATGATAGGAAAAAGGGTAAGTCCGTGATAATACACATTTATAACATTATTTATTCTAACATGACATTTTAGTTAAATCTGACAGTTGTCACATTTTATTTTCAATTTGGAATAAAAACAAATCAAAATGTGTTTCTTGCATTTATAAAATGGTATTTTCTTTGATTTGTATAGTCTTATAAATTATACAGATTATATTTGTAATATTATTGTCTAATTAAAAAAATTTTTTTTATTATGGCGCCATCTATCGACAACTAGAATAACTAGAATAAATGTTGTAAATGTCTGTAATCACGGACGTGCCTTTTTTTCTGTCACATACAATTTAATGCGTTAGAAAGAAATCGAAAAACTGTGACACACTGAAAGATGATCATGAGAAAAAGAATAGTAGCCCGATACTGGGCTGAAATTTTAGGAATGACATGTCCGCACACGATAAAGAGTATAGATAAGACAAAAACGGCGTGTTCGTTGGAAGAAATATTCCCATGAGATTTTTTTGCATAATCACGTTTGTGAGATACCCCAGAATAAGATTCAAAAAGTCGCCCACGCGAAAGTGGTCCAATTTTTTTTTAACAATTTTTTTTATTAAAATTACAAAAATCAATATTTTCGGCCCGGACATTTTTTTTAGATTTTTCGAACCATTCTGGACAGAAGAGGTCTTTTGTAATTTTTGTAATTTAACTTTGATTTATGGGAACAGTGGAACAGGGGAAGTTTTAATTGTGGAACAGGTTAAAAATTTGGAATCAGACTACGAAAACGACCCATGGATGTTTTCGGACAGTACTTCCAGTTGATTTGTTATCCTTTCATTAAACACTCATGCAAAAATCACACTGGTATTTACCAGAAACTGGGCGTTTTAATAAGTCCGACACGTAGAAGATGTCAGATGACAGGAATAATATTGGTGATAAATAGCAGGCTGATTTTTGCATGAGAGTTTAAGGCCATGGGTACATAATTCGCAAATATTTTACGGCCATCCCTACTTTCTCTGTCTTTGCACGGCAAATTACGTGTAGTAAAATTCACACTGATATGGATATGTAAACAATTACTAGAATGTCATTCTACTTGGAAATGTCTTGATTAACTTAAAGAGATGGCTTCTGAATGTTCTGGATTTATTCAGTTAATAAAATTATTAATTCAGTTAATAAATGTGATTATTTCATTCATAGGAGATTCTGACCAATAGAAAGCTACAGAAATGCAAATTAAGGTGATAATTTTTGATAATATCCCGTCGTCAAGTATATTACGTCAGATACCCTTCGTTGCTACGAAAAAATACATTCAGTGACATTAGTGACAATTAATGTTTTAAAAGTTATAAAAGTGATGCCTTTCAACCGTAAAATATTTTATATCAACTGTGTGTTAAACAGTACTAATTTGTACTTACATAAATAAATTACAATAAAATTTTGGTTTTGAACAGTTTTATTCATGAAATAATCGCAACAAATTGCAATCGATCTCTAAAATTAATATAGAATTTTTGCCCTCGTGACACTTTGAGATAATTTCACTCGCCTTCGGCTCGTGAAATTAAAACTGTCAAAGTGTCACTCGGGAAAAATTCAATAATTTTAGAGCTCTTGTGCAATTACTACTGATAATTTTTCACTAACTATGTATTCAGTGATTGTAATAATTTATTTGTACAACAAAAACTAATACTCAATTGAGAATAGAGAAAAAGTGTTAAAGTGATTTTTTAATAATATATTGTTACTATGGAACGCTTACAATTTTGAACAACTTTAACAAAAATACTTGGATCACAGAATCTATTATCCTGATGTATTCTCTGCTTGGATCTTCCACAAATAATACACAATAAATAACTTATTATTAAGTTCACGTCTTAAACTAATTATTTATCAAATACACTATACAGGGTGTTTCATTAATAATTGTCCATATAGTAACTGGAAAAACCTTAGTACAAAATACGAAGATTTAACCTGAAACACTTAAATAAAATATGGTTCCTTACTGAGTTACAGGGTGTTTTATCTAAAAATTTAAAAACTATTTTTGCTCAGTATTTCAAAACTATTCGACGTATCTTCTTCATACTTGGCAGAAAGTGAAGGTATTATACACCCTCTGAAATTATGATAAATAAACGTTTCTAGCTACTACCAGTGGCGTACGACAGGGGATGGTGAATGGTTGACCCTTCTCAAATTCTACGCCACTGGAGGAATTACTATTTTATTGTCCTTTTTAGATTCTCCAATACTTTTTACGTAAATAATATACTCTTCATTGGTAACGATAAAGTCATTAGTTTTCGAGATATTTGAAGTTAAATATGAAACGGCACAGTTATTTTGATTAATTTATGATATAATATATCATAATATCGTAATCATATTATGATTCATATGATTAAAATTTAAAAATTATTTGTACCCAGTACTTTAAAATTATTTGGCGTATCCTTAATCATAAAAGTTATCATACTTGGCAGAAAGTGTAGGTACTGTACACCCTACTAAATTAAGATAAATAAACGTTTCTAGCTACTACCAGAGGCGTACGATAGGGGATAGTGGCAGGTTGATCCTTCCCAAATTCTACGCCACAGGCGAAATTGCTATTTTAGTGTAATTTTTTGATTTTCCAATACTTTTTATGCAAATAACATACTCTTCATTCGTAACGATAAAATTATTAGTTTTCGCGATATTTGAAATTAAAAATGAAGCGACACAATACCTTAATCAAAATGACCGTGTCGTTTAATTTTTAACTTCAAAGATCTCGAAAACTAACGACTTTATCGTTACGAATGAAGAGTATATTATTTTGATAGAAAGTATTGGAGAATCCAAAAATTGAACTAAAATAGCAATTCCGCCAGTGGCGTAGAATTTGGAAAGGGTCAACCATTCACTTTCCCCTGTCGCAAGCCACTAGTAGCAGCTAGAAACGTTTGCTTATCATAGTTTAGTAGTTTGTACAGTACCTATACTTCCTGCCAAGTATGAAAAGGATACGTCGAATAGTTTTAAAATGCTGAGCAAAAATAGTTTTTAAATTTTTAGATAAAACACCCTGTAACTCATTAAAGAACCACATTTTATTTAAGTGTTTTAGGTTAAATCTTAGTATTTTGTGCTAAGTTTTCTCCAGTTACTCTATGGACAATTATTAATGAAACACCCTGTATATCAATAGTATTTAATCAACAACTCAAAATATTCCCGACACCATGTCAAATATATAAAATTGTCACTGATTGTCAGTGTCTGACTGACAATATTTTATTCGGCTTAGTGCGTTGTAAGACAAAGATAGATTTGGAAAATATTACCACGGACATTGTGTTCATTTTTTTTGAATTCTAAAAAACCAATAAATATTTTTGAAAAATTTAAACGCAGAATGAAAGACTAAATTATTACCGAGGGCCGAAGGTCCCTTAGAATAAATAAAAAGTTTATTTTAAATCAGATATTTGAAATTAAAAATCACACTAAATTTTCTCTTAGTTTTTCACCCCTGTAACTTATTAAAATAAACATTATAGAAGTTCTCAGGCACTTTCGGCCCTAGCTAATAACGTAATCTTTCATTGTGTGTTTAAATTTTTCAAAAATACTTATTAGTTTTCTCAGGATTCGAAAAAAATGAATCTCCATTTGAATAGCATTGCAGCCGAAAATACGTACCCATCCTCTTAATGAAAGGGTAACAAATCAATTGAAAGTTCTGTCCGACAAAATACATGGAACGTTTTCGTAGTCTGACGTTCCAATTTTTTAACCTGTTCCACAATTAAAACTTGCCCTGTTCCAGCGTTCCCATACATCACATTTTGTCCGACTAGACACCGTTAACCTATTAATAACTTTTCAGCTTGCTATTAATCAACTTTTTTGGTACGCGGGATCCAGAATTATTATCTATTTAATTAAAAATATAATATATTTTTATATTAACCAAGTTGCATGAATCGAATATAAAAGGCAATAAAAATTATGTTCTACGGTATCGGCTATATTAAAACCAATTGGAGTACATCGCATTTAGAATGTTTTAAATTTCTTGGCGAAATCACTATATTACGCCATTACAGAATCGCTGTGCTTCTACAATTCCAATCTAGATCAACATTATTTGTTTGCACGTGTGGACTTTTGCCCTTTCTTACGATAACATTTGTGGCTTTTCTACTAGAACAGAGTTAATGATAGTGAGATTATCTTTCATGGAGGTCCGGGTAGCTACCGTTTCCTTGTAAAGAGTTCGATATCATCCAAAGGCAATGGCAGCGCGGACTCTCTACTCTCGTACGTTATCAAGTGTACTCGGGATCGCATATTTTTCGTCGGCACAGCGTTCAGAAGAGCGAGGCCATATATTGAGCCTGGTGCTTTTAATAAACAAACTGTCCTGGCAGCTTTCTGCCAATATGGCTTTTCCACATAGGTCGGTGTTGTTTAGTGCTTTATTTCACGTCGCATTGAATTAAGGCATACTTTCTGTATAAAATGTAGTTTTGGTAGATAATTGATTTCATTTTATTTACATTTTAAAGTTGGTGACTCTTACGTATGACTGACCATTTGACACTAATGATAATAAACAATTCAACAGTTTCTTATACATATCTTTTTTTCTACTCCTATACTATAATATACAGGGTGTCCAGAAACTCTACCGACAAACGAAGACAGGAGATTCCTCAGATAATTTTAAGACAATTTAACCCAATTCACCTAGTCCGAAAATGCTTCCTAAGGGAGCTAGAGCTCTTTGAAAATGGCGTCTTGTAATTAGTTTTTGTTAAATAACTCCAGAACGCTTCTATCGAGATAAACAAAAATTGGTTAACATATTTATCTTCCAGAGACAAATCGATTTCATGTATTGCGAATTTCTAGTACCGGTCATAGGCATTCGTTATGGGTAGGGCAACAGTTATTTTATCGCACAACTTTTTTATCTTTAATTTTTAAGCATTTTTGACTCTGGATTATTAAATTGTGAGGTATTTTACAACTAAAAGTTACTCTTGTGTTAAGTCGATAGGATACACCGTTTTCTAGAAAAATCTATTTGAAAATTTTTGTTTTTTTCTTAATTTACAAAAAAAAAATTCAAAAAAAAAAACTATTGAGAAATCCGAAAACTGGTACGTTCATTTATATTTCAGAGACGAATCGATTTCGTTAATTGCAAATATGTAGTACGGGTCATATGCGTCCGTTTTGGGTAGGTCAAAGTCAACGGTTATATTTTATCGCAGAACATTTTTGTCTTTAATTTTTAAGCATTATTGACTCTAGATTATTAAGTTATGACTATGAGGTATTCTAGTACTAAAAGGTACTCTTGCTTTAAGTTGGTAAATACACCGTTTTTCTTGAAAAAATTTTTCTAATTCAAAAAACGAAAAATTTTCAAATCGATTTTTCTAGAAAACCGTGTGTCCTACCGACTTAAAGCAAGAGTAGCTTTTAATACTAGAATACCTCAAAATTTCATAATCCAGTGTCAAAAATGTTTAAAAATTAAAGACACAAAAGTTATGTGATGAAATAACCGTTGCCCTACCCAAAACGGACGCCTTTGATCTATACTAGAAATTTGCAATGGATGGAATCGATTTATCTCTGGAAGAAAAATATACGCACCGATTTTCGTTTTTCTAAATTAAAGCGTCCTGGAGGTATTTAAAAAAACTAATTACAAGATGTCATCTTCAAAGAGCTCTAGCTCCCTTAGGAAGCATTTTCGGACTAGGTGATTTGCGCTAAAATTATCTTAAAATTATCTGAGGAATCTCCTGTCTTCGTTTGTCGGTAGAGTTTCTGGACACCCTGTATATTAGTTATGATTTCACTACCTGTATCAAAATGAACTTTGTCTACTCTGGTAGTTTTTAGTTTGTGAAAACTGTCATTATAGATAACAGTGCGTGAAGGGTTAAAGTGTGCGTGAAGTAACAATGTATTTTAAATGGAATTTACTTTTTCGCACACTTTTAATGGGTTTTTTGGCACACTTTCATATAATCAAATATCCTTAACTTTCGCGTTGTCATGGTGATGACAATATGAGCAATGACTTACAACAAAATTTTTGACAGTTTTGTGGTTTGAAAGTAGTTAGGATTTTTAAATGTCAAAGTTCTAAAAATTGTAGAATAGAAGTGAATTTAAGTGACGAGGAGTTACAGTTTTTTTATTTGTTTATCGTAGATAAAATATTGTATGAAACTGTGCGTGAAGTACTTTTTGCGAACTTACACGATGTATAGCACTCGCTCCGTTGTCGCTCGTGCTCTAAAAATCGCGTGTATTCGCAAAAAGCATACTTCACGAACTGTTTCATAAATAACTATTATTATGATACAGATTTTCATGACGATGCAGATTTTTAACCAATAGAATCGCAATATGGCATTCGCGATGAAGATGGCACACGTGCCGTGACCAATGGCGCAGTTCTCAAGATGTAAACAAACTGTCAAACTGACAAACTACTTAATTTGTTTGCGTTACAAAATTAATAAATTTGAATATATTTTTTGTTGTGAATGATCATAGAAAAAATCGTGTATACAACTTGCATTTAATTATCATTTTGAAGCTCGTACTCTATACGAAACTCGCCGCTAGACGGCTCGTTTCGTATCCCTCGTACTCGCTTCATAATAACCATCATGAAATGCTCGTTGCATAATATACTATTATAAAATGTTACATATAATAAATAATTTTTATAATGATTTATTGAAATTTTTTTTTAAATTTGCGAGTACCAAAAAAGTTGATTAATAGCAAGCTGAAAATTTGTAAATAGCGTAACGGTGCATATTCGTACAAACTTTAGTGTACGGGAACACAGGAACAGGGGAAGTTTTAATTGCGGAACAAGTTAAGGTTTCGAACGTCAGAATACGAAAATGTTCCATGTATTTTGTCGGACAGAACTTGATTTGTTACTCTTTCATTAAAATATCATGCAAAAATCAGACTGCTATTTACCACCAATACAAATCCTGTCATTTGACATGTCCTACGTGTCGGACTTATGAAAATGCCCAACATATTTGTCGGACAAACATTTTTTCATATACTATATAAAAATTTGCTCTTGAATAAACTTAAAAACAATCTTCTAGTTTTCACAATTATAAACTTGTCAAAATGACACGTTTCACAATTAAAATCATGCTCCAAAATTAAAACTTCCCCTGTTTCAGTGTTCCCATACATCAAAATTTGTCCGACTAGATAGCGTTAACCTATTAACAAATGTTCAGCTTGCTATTAATCAACTTTTTTTCACGGGAGATCAAGGCCTATAATATTTTAATGTAGGTTCTAGTTTATCAATATGATTAATATTTAAAGACCTAAATTGATTTCTCGTGGTTTTGTAGTAAATAACATATTATGATTTTCTTTACCGTGATATTGCTTGTATGTACCTAATTGTTGTATGTACCTAATTGGAGACAGTCTGGAAGGTCTATAGATGCTTGTCTAGATACAGCATAATAACACCGAGAAACTTATTAATTACCCACAACATATATCACAAATGACCAACTGTTGCCATTTGGGTGCAAATTTGACCGAACAGTGAGAGTATTCAAGACCAAACAAAGTCAGGGTAGCCTTGATGATTTTCAATCTCCGATAGGAGTGGTACAAGAAGAAGAAGAAGAGAGTATTCGACAGAGATTAATATAAGGATCGAAAAGCAAGATGAGCTTTCCTCAAATTGAAAAAAAATCTTTAACATTCACGATATAAAATTGTAAACAAAAGTTCATTTGCTAAAGTTCTACATATTCTCCGTTCTTGTATAGTAGTGGTGCAATGGATCTTACTTAAGCACTATTGACGAAGCTCGAAGCATTCGAAATATGGTGTTAGAGATGCACGTAGAGGATTTTCCTTCTTCTTCTTCTTCACGTGCCATCTCCGCGACAAAGGTTGGCAATCATCATGGCTATTTTGATCTTAGATGCTGCTGCTCTGAGTAGTTCGGTTGATGTGCATCCGTACCATTCCCTCAAGTTACGCAACCACGAGAATCGTCTCCTTCCTACACTTATCTTGCCCTGGATTTTCCCCTGTATAATCAACTGAAGTATGTTGTAACTTGTAACGTGGTAGTTTTTCTAAGGACGACAGACTCAGTAAAACACAAGTTAAAAATAAAGTAAATATATTAACGATAATTATATACAGTTTAAAACGAATAAAATAAAATATAATTCCATCTTCTGCAAAGGAAAAACAATATTAAACTTTATTACAGCCATCCGATCATAACAGCAACATTAAAATAATACGATAAACCAATATACAATAACAATATTGCTACGTTAAATCAACATAGCCTGGAGACCGCATTTCACTACAATGCAGTCACTCGCTCCTCGCTACTACCGCCCACTGCGATAACGATTGTGGCAAGACTCCACGTCACTACGGTGGCGTCTGCCTAGGCATAGTTCCACCTCACAAACGGTGCATCTTTGCCAAGCCAGCTAAAGCTCGTTCAATACGCGAGCATCAGCTGTTGAGCCATAGTTAGTTCAATACACTAACCATGACTGATTTCCTCATTCTCCTGGTTCGCCTTAAATATGCTTTCGATGCCACTACTCCTTCGATTTCCCCCAGCGGTACTATGAAGAAGGAATGCGCAAACACGGACACTCCATCGGTCGTCTCTGGTAATAGCAGCTCATCGCTTGCCGAGGTATCATATCGTTACACCCCCTTCTCTTTGGAAAACAAAAAAAATGTAGCATACATTTTTTTTGTGCCGTGTGTGCAACACGGCTTGGACTTATCAACGGTGTGGTCTTGGTCGGTTCTCCCTTACTTCGTAAACTGGTCCTGGATGTCTGTCAAGAAGATGCTTCCCTCTGTAGATCTTGGGCATGGTCCCCTCATATCCATTGGGACAGTGTGTCAAGGCTTTTCTACAGCAAATGGTCACATTCTTCCTGCTGGCTGCATCTGCGACGGTTTACTCTTAAGGCATGTACTTTCTGTCGGTTTTCTTTTCGCAAACTGGTCTGGGATGATTGTCAAGAAGATGTTTCCTTCTGTAGATCTTGTTCGTGGTCCCCTCAAATCCATTGGGACAGTTTGTCAAGGTTTTTCTACAGCAAATGGTGACATTTTTCTTGCTGGTTTCATCTTCGACGGTTCCATCAACAATGTCGTCTTTTTCGGTGATTCGTAAATTGGTCTCGGATGACTGGCTAAAAGGTGCTTCCTTCTGTAGATCTTGGGCATGATTCCTTCAACTCCATTGGGACAGTATGCCAAGGCTTTTCTACAGCGAACAGTCGCATTCCTTCCTGCTCGTTGCATCGGCGACGTCTATTTTCAGATCATTCTCGGTTTCGGTTCCTTAAGAATCTGAAAACAAAGAAGCTTAATCATCTTTGAACGGGTTCTATTTATTTATCCACGACGTGGATCTGTTACTGAGTCTGTGTCTTTGTATGGTGTCTAATTATTGCTCGGGTGCCAATTTGTAACGGGTAGTTACAAACTGCGTAGCTTTTATTTTGCTCGGGCGCCATTTTGTAACGTGGTAGTTTTTCTAAGGACGGCAGACTCAGTAAAACACAAGTTAAAAATAAAGTAAATATATTAACGATAATTATATACAGTTTAAAACGAATAAAATAAAATATAGTTCCATCTTCTGCAAAGGAAAAAAAAATATTAAACTTTATTACAGCCATCCGATCATAACAGCAAATTAAAATAATACGATAAACCATATATATGTTACAGTTCAAGTTGATTCTCAGTTAGAGTTGACTCCAACTAGTTGGAGTCAACTCCAACTGAAACGAGCAGTAAAAGTTGATTTTAAAAATTTAAATCAACTTTTACTAGTTGGAGTTGACTCTTCCTGGATCGATTCAGTAAATGTTGATTATACGAGAATCTCAAGTGCATTTTTGATGAGTGTGCGTTTCTTTGTTTTGACCGTTTCAACTACTTATTAGTATAGTCTGTAACGTCGCCCCCGTTAGGTAAATTATTCTGATTCGATTTTTTGCACAAACTTACTCAAAGAAATACATCCGTATAACAATCCTTATAACAAATACACAGGGTGTCACGCGGTACCGCGGTCGAAAAATTGTTTAACCAATTGTTGTTAACCAAATTCACAAAAATAATTTTTATCTACTCTATCTCATATTATGTAAAAATGTAAAGGTTTTATTGTGTGAAAATTGTAAATATAGATAGCAGTACATGAAGAGTTTAAAGTGTGTCTGAAGTAACAATGTATTTTAAATGGGTTTTACTTTTTCGCACTGTTTTTTAGCACACTATCATATAATTAAACATCCTTAACTTTCGCCTTCGGGAGGAAATCAGACACGCCCTTACAACGGCAACTGAAATGCTCACAAAACAGCGACCACGGAAGCAAAGATGGATGACAGAGGAAATATTGGATTTAATGGATGAAAGAAGAAAATGCAAACAGCACAAAGCAATGTGCAAAGCATTAAATAGAACCATTAAACAAAAAATAAAAATTGCAAAAGAAAAATGGATAACAGAACAATGTGAAGAAATCGAAAACTTATATAAAAAACATGATGACTTCCATCTGTATAAGAAACTCAAGGAATTCACAGGCACGACATACTCACAAGGACCAAAATCTAATCAACGCAGAAGGCAAACTGATTTCAAGCCCTGAAGAACAAATAAACATGTGGGAAGACTATATAAAGGAACTCTTCTATGACATCAGAGAACCTCCTACATTAAATACCGAAAACGACGAAGGTCTTCCAATACTAAAGTCCGAACTGGAATATGCTCTACGTCAACTAAAAAACAACAAATCTGTAGGAAAAGATGAAATACCAGCTGAGATATTGAAGTTAATCAACGAGGAAAACTTAGACCTTCTTCTTGGACTATTTAATAATGTTTACAATACAGGAACTATCCCTAAAATATGGCTTGAATCAGTCTTCATACCACTGCCTAAAAAGAAGAACGCCAAATTATGCCAGGACTTCCGTCTTATAAGTTTATTAAATAACATTCTGAAGCTTTTCTTGCGTATCAAACAGAATAGAATATATTATAAAAAATGTGATGAGGTCACCGGTCAAGAACAATTTGGCTTCAGGAAAGGTATGGGGACACGAGAAGCAATATTCTGTCTTCAAACTCTGGCACAAAGATACAAAGATCAGCAAGCAGACCTTTTTATCTGTTTCATAGATTTTGAGAAAGCGTTCGATAGGGTGAAGCACAAGACCTTGATAGAAAGATTGAATGACATCGGAGTCGACAAAAGAGATTCTAAAATTATAGAGGCTATTTATTGGAATCAGACAGCAATCATAAAGACCAATGGTAATACGTCAAGGCCAATTGAAATACAACGAGGTGTTAGACAGGGTTGTGTGCTATCACCCATACTTTTAACGTCTACTCTGAGGTAATATTGGCGAACTCCTTATCGCACCCTTCAGAAGGAATCAGGATAAACGGTCAGAGAGTAAATAACATCCGCTATGCAGATGACACAGTATTAATGACTGATTCGGACCATAGTCTGCAGATACTGTTGGATAGGGTTACTGAGAGTTGTGAAAAAATGGGAATGAAGATCAATACTGCGAAAACCAAAGTTATAAGAATATCAAGGAACAAAAATTTACCTCTTCCAATAAATATGTGAAACACCAACAGCTTGAATACGTAAGCCAGTACAAATATCTTGGTTGCTGGTTCAACAATCAACTTGATTAAAAACAAGAAGTCAAGAGCGAGAATAGAGGTAGCCCGACAGGGGTTTATCAAAATGAAAAGCTTATTTTGTAACAGTAGCATTAATATCAGCCTTAGATGTCATTTTCTGCATTGCTATGTGTGGTCAATACTTTTGTATGGAACGGAGGCCTAGACACAACACAACACTGATGAACAAGTTGGACGCCTTTGAACTCTGGCCTTATAGAAGAGACTTGAAAATACCTTGGACAACCCACACCACCAACAAATATGTTCTGAGGAGAATAGGTACAGATAGGGAACTGCTAAAAATAATTAAAGTCAGAAAAGTTAGCTACCTGGGACACATAATGAGAAACGAAAAGTACCGCCTCACGCAACTGATCATCCAGGGTAAGAGTGAAGGAAAACGGGGTCCCGGTAGGCGCCAGATTTCATGGTTTAGAAATATCAGAAACTGGACCGGCCTTGATTCAACATCTTTGTTTAGATCCGCATTGGACAGAGACAGATTTGCCAGTGTAGTCGCTAGCCTCCACTAAAGGAGAAAGCACCACAAGAAGAAGAACTTTCGACTTGTCATGGTGATGACATGTGAGCTATAAATTACAAAAAAAGTTTTGACAGTTTTGTGGTTTGACAGAAGTTTGAATTTTTAAATGTCAAAATGGTGCAATGGTGCATCTCACTCGCACTCACATTGATAGCTGCACCAATACGCTCCTAGCGCTCATTGTTAATAATTAAAAATATCCGCTTAGTAATAAAACAATAACAAAAACTTCTTCAGTATCTTGTACGGGGGTCGTTAAAATTTTATTTGGTGACTTTTGGACTTTCATAATAATAATTTTTAACTGAGTTATTAATCCTTGAAAATGGTCATTTTCGTATTTTACAAATTTTAAATCGCGTATAACTCGAGAACAACAAAATTTTACAGAAAAATCACAAAAGACCTCTTTTGCTCCGAATGACCCAAATGATGTAAAGAAAATTGTCCTAAATAAATTTTTTTTGTGAGTTTGTTTAAAAAAATTGTTTAAACAATTTTTCGACCACAGTACCATCTGACACCCTGTGGATTCGTTATTTGGTCGAAGAGGACCTCTTTTTTAGTAAGTTTGTGCAAAAAAAATCGAACTGGAATAATTTACCTAACGGGGGCGACGATACAGCCTAGACTAATTTGAACATATTCAGTAACATTTAATTTCTAGAATCGGCTGTTTGTGTGAATCAGAATCAACTTTTACTAAATGGCATTGGGAAGAGTATACTTTTCCTAGTTGGAGTCTACTTTTACTAGTAAATGTTGAATATAAATCTTCATTTTATATTTATAATCAACTTTTACTGAAACTAGCCGTTAGAGTCGACTCCAACTAGTTGGAGTCAACTCCAACTGGATAATCAACTTGAACTGTAACATATACAATAACAATATTGCTACGTTAAATCAACATAGCCTGGAGACCGCATTTCACTACAATGCAGTCACTCGCTCCTCGCTACTACCGCCTACTGCGATAACGATTGTGGCAAGACTCCACGTCACTACGGTGGCGTCTGCCTAGGCATAGTTCCACCTCACTAATGGTGCATCTTTGCCAAGCCAGCTAAAGCTCGTTCAATACGCGAGCATCAGCTGTTGAGCCATAGTTAGTTCAATACACTAACCATGACCACAGTTTTTTTGCTATTCGAATCAGTTAGTTCACTCTAGTTTTTATGCGGTTCCTGCGCTAGCAGAAACTCCTGGCTGCTGCGCAGTAGACTAGGAGGAAAATGTGAGCTGTTGCAAGATTTAAAATATTCCGATAAAGAATACATTCCAAAATTATAATAAAATAATTATTATTATCGATTTTTTTTCAGAAAGCTGAAAATTAAATTCATAAATGGTAAAATCCTTTATGTACACACTTTATAAAATTTGAAAAATAATATTTTCTAATTATTGATTGAATATATTCAAACAATTAATCACAAGTAACTCTCTCAATTGATGACATTTGGCAACAGTGAGTAGACTTGTATATTATTATTCCAAATTCCAAACTCAAACCAAACATAACACCACATAACCTTATAAAAATTTCAGTTGTTAAAAATGTTAAATGAGTTATTTATTATTGTTTTCTTATATTTTGCAATTGTTAAGTTGGTTTACTTCCAATTTAATAGGCATTATTTACCAAAGAATATGCATTACTTTGGTATTTCTCCAGTTTTCTACAAGAAGTTTGGTGATTTTGAATTGGGATTATGATGAATTCAACCCAAAGGAAATAATGTGTATATTTGATGTGGAAAAATTCCAGACACCATAAAAATTTGAGTTTCTTCCTGTTCCCATGGATGAAAATGGGTAAGAACGTAAATTCTATCATTGACATAATTTTTGACATGCTTTCGTTTTAGGTTTGCAGAATGAAAAGAAATTGTTCAATGTAATAAACTTTCGATGAACAGTCCTCAATATTGTTACATTGACTTTGAAATATGCACTTTACATTCTGAGGAGCAGGCCTTTGCAGAAATGCTGAAAAGCCGTTGAAAAACAAAGCAAAATAAAATAAACAAAATACATCTTGAGATTAAACATTCCAGTTGAAGGTGTGTTCTTTCGTAAACTGGAATGATAATTTTGTAATTCTCTGGGCACATCTATTGAGAAGTTACAACCAGTGGCAAAGTGCCTCAAGGGAATCTATGTATGACATTATAATTGGAGGTATGAGTATACGTTTCAAAATAATTGTCAATTTATTCTGAGAAAGTGTAAATTTTGGTCATGAATTTGGTACATAACTGTACTCTAAAAACCATTGACACCTGTTTTGAAAAACCATGTTTCTATAGTCCGTTCCACCTTGACTTTACAGTCTAGGGAACATAGGCAATGTGTTATGAGTGTTTTTATCGCAGTGATGCCGATTTTATCAAAAATAATTTTTAATCGAACATTTGAGAGATTAAATTAAAACTATTTTATAAAGGCAATCTACAATTTTAGGAATCATATTCGTAATAACTATAGTATATCAAATAAACTTAAACGCATACGAATCCTAAAATTGTAGATTGTCTTTATAAAACAGTTTTAATTTAATCTATCTAATGTTCTGTTACAAATTCTTTTTGATAAAATCGGCCTCATCCAGCTAAAAACACTAATAAGGACTGCATTGCCTATGTTCCCTATACTGTAAAGTCAAGGAGGGACGGACATTAGAAACCATTGATAACAAATATAGATGGTTACCTCTATAATTGTTTATGTGCTGGTTTCATAAAGATGCTTCAAAAATCTATAAGGGTCTTACTAGGCAGCACAGCCATGCCTTTAATAGCTTTTCCAATTATATTTTCAATATACTTATTCTAGTTAAGATTGTGGGGTAAAAAGCCCACTAAATATTTGAGTTCATTTTTAGGTATCAGAATTGGCTCCACAGCCCATGGTGGGTCTTGGCCTGTTCCAGAATCAGCTTCCACTCCTTCCTATCCTTTGCATTGACTTTACAATTTCCAGCATGAGTTTTTAGGTATATATGGGATTATATTGTGATAACGACCAGATCTATGAAAGAATAGTATGTTGTTAAATTTGAAGGTTGTGGTGGCACTATTTATGAATATCTGATAATATTGGTTAATAAGAATGGGGTCCAAAATGGGGTTTAGGCTGTTATATAAAAAAAACTAGGTTATCAGCATACGGAAGTAGGGTGACATTATCTGGTATTAAATTATGTGAATAAGACGAATTAAATGTAAAACTATTTATTCTGCTAATCAATATGATTTTAATATAAAATATATGTTATTCTTTCTAGGGACATCTCATCTGAAGGAATAACAATTATTTGCCAGTATGCCAAATGAATTTTCAACATCAATCATACTTTCGTGAATTTATTGATGAAAATAAAACTAGGTACATGATTTATTATTTACTTCCAAGGGATTCTAAGATACTATGTGTAAAAAGTCCAATATGCAGTGATGAGCGTGCTAATAACCCGCAAAATATGGGATATAACGCTAAAGATGGGAAACATAGGATGCAGTCTGAAGTAAAAAGAGATGAAACTGCTGGAGGTGGAAATTATCGATATAAACATATAAATTAATATATATTACATAGTTTATTATTATATATATTACATAGTTTCCCACCTTTAGACGTATCAGATGAGTATGACAACTGTCACTATGACAGGAGAATTTTATAAAATACTCCTGTCATGGACATCTAAAGGTGGGAAACTATGTAATGTTATTGTCGACTAAGAGTGTTAACCTGCAAACTCCATTTTTCACTGTGAGTGATATTGGGGTAGTTTCTAGGTCTGTGTACCTTCATACGCTGTCCCACAAGCCCGCTGGTTCCACTGTAGTTTAGAGATAGTTATTTCTAAACTACATTGGTGTCAGCGGGTTTGTGGGGTGGTGTATGAAAGTACACAGACCCAGAAACCAGCCCAATATTACTCAAAGTGAAAAATGGAGTCAGCAGGTTAAAACTCTTATCTGATGTTATGTTAATTTATTCGTTTATAACGATAATTTCCACTTCTACCAGTTTCATCTTTTTTTATCTCACAAGTTAATGTTTTCCATCTGTTCTCCATGAAATTTATGAGTTCATTTTTTGTACCTATTAAACTTTATTTTAAGGATTAATTTGAAATGCATTTAGGGAATATATCTGTAAAAAATAATATTTGTATTGTAAAATTGAAATTCTCAAAATATAATTTATAATTCGAATGTATTATTATTTTTTTCCTATATAGAAAAGTCCTCTTATTAGTTTCCTCATTAGCTCTTTTGACAAGACATCAGTACTTCGTTTTTTAGATTTCTCGCAAGGATTCAGATCCAGACGATCCTGCGTAGACACCATTACTTACTTAATTACTTATTCCTCTTCACTCCATACGGAGCATACGGCATCAACTGTCTGCCTCCATTCTGTCTTATCCTTTGCATTGATCTTTATTTCTGTCCAGGTTTTCCCAATAGGGCTTTTCATTCACAGTCGTTTGTTTCAAGCTTCTGTCATATGTCATATAATCCGTGTATATTAGTATTATACAACATATGACAGCAGCTCGAAGCAAATGACAATCAATGAAAAGCCCTACAGCATTAATTTCTTTTTCAACACTTCTTTTCCACGTTTCTACTGGTCTTCTCTTTCCATGTGGTGTATATTCTAGGGCTTGCCTCGCTATGTCTGTGTCAGGTCTCCTTAGTGTGTGCCCCATCCAACTTCATTTCCTTTTGCATATTATCTTAGATATACATAGGTTTCTGGTTAGTTCTTGTCCATAGCTCTTGGTTTGATATACGGTTTGGATAGTAAATGTTAAGAATCTTCCTTAGGCATTTATTTATGAATACCTGCATCTGTCCAATACATTTTCTTGACACTTTCCAAGTTTCTGCTCCATATAGTAATACAGTCTTCACGTTGCTGTTGAATAGTTTTTCGGTTTTAATTGTCATCTGATGTGAATACCACATTTTCCTTAGCATATTGAATGCGTTTGTAGCGTAGACGCCAGTATTGTACTAAGACAAATCACAGAAAAGCCCATCGAGTACAATAAACCAGCATATCTATGTTTTATAGACCTGACAAAGGCTTTCGATCGCGTCCAAGTCGAAGACGTGTTACACGTACTGTATAGAAGAGACATGCCAATCAATATTATACCAACCATCGAAAACATCTATTTCCATAATCGAATACAGGCAAAGATAAATGGAAAACTAACACAGTTTATACCGGTACAAAGCCGAGTCAGACAGGGTAACCCGTTAAGCCCACTGCTGTTTAATGTATCTAATAATGGACGAAATAATAGAAGCAGTATGTAAAGGTCATGGTTACAGAATGGGGAACAAACAACTCCAAATATTAGGTTATGCAAACGACGCCGCATTAATCGCCGAGACAGAAGACAATCTCCAAAGATTAACACATATCTTCAATACAACAGCCAAGAAATACAATATGATAATATCAGCAAAATTGAGTGAATACAATATTTCTTTAGAAATCCATATAAATATATTCGCTAATAATGAAGAAACTAATTTGCAGTGGTTATAGCCAACCTTCATTAGTGGAGTAGGCACTAGAAGAAGAAGACCATTGAAGATAAAGTAGAGCCCATTGTTAGACCAAAATTTTGTTTATATAGAAAAAATTATTTAGTTGAAAATAGGTACATAGTCTCAATGAATTCATTAAAGCTGATACATTTAGTCTTCAGAACAACAATAATAATTATTTAGGAAACTATCGATAAATTGTCAAGAGCTTCGTAAACGTTAATTGTAGAAAAATATTCCTTATTTCGAAAAATCTATTTCAAATTTGTCCTATTTATTTTCGAGCAGTGTATCAAAAATATTGTTGAGCAGTATAACACACGCTGTTATGCGCGTGCGTCCGGCTGCAAGCTCTCGATGCGCAGTGGGAAAAATGGAACATTTTTTCATCACGTACTTCACGGCAAGTGACTATACTGATTGTTGTATAAACCTATATACTGTGCCATGACTGATTTCCTCATTCTCCTGGTTCGCCTTAAATATGCTTTCGATGCCACTATTCCTTTGATTTCCCCCAGCGGTGCTATGAAGAAGGAATGCGCAAACACGGACACTCCATCGGTCGTCTCTGGTAATAGCAGCTCATCGCTTGCCGAGGTATCATATCGTTACAAACTCTCATTACGCATAACATGTTCCAGGTACTGCAGCTTTCGTGTCTTGATGGTCCAATATTTCCAGTCTTTTGTTGACTCTTCTCATGACTTCGTTGTTTGTTATATGCTCGGTCCATGATATCTTCAGGATTCTTCTATACACCCACACTTCAAATGCTTCCAACTTTTTAGTAGTCGATGCGTTAAGTGTCCATGCTTCTATCCCGTAAAGCAGAGTCGAGAAAATATAGCACCTTACCAGCCTAACTCTCAAGTCTAATTTCAGTTCTCTTGCACAAAGTACCTTTCTCATTTTAATGAAGTTTGTTCTTGCTTTCTCTATTCGAACTTTGATTTCTTTGGAATAATCGTTTGTGTGATTAATTATTGTGCCAAGATAGTTGTAGTTTTCTAGTTGTTCTAAAGTTTTACCTTTAATTGTCAGGCTTTCATCATTATTTAGGTTTTTGATATCCTCATAAATTTAGTTTTCTTGATGTTTATTGATAATCCATATTCTTCTCCATACTCAACTATCTTGTTCATTAGCCTTTGAAGGTCTTTAAGGTGGTCTGCTATTATGATAGTATCGTCCGCATATCCAATGTTGTTAATTGGCGTTCCATTTATCTTTATTCCTGCTGTTTCTCCCTCAAGAGCTCTTTTCATAATTTCCTCAGAGTACGCATTGAACAGTAGTGGTGATAATACATACCCCTGTCGCACTCCTCTTTTAATTTCGAACTCTTCTAATGTGTGTTCGTTAATCCAAATGTATGCCTGCTGTTTATATTATAGATTTGTTATAATTCGAAGGTCATTGTATTGTAATTGTTTTGCTTTGAGGACGTCCATTAGCTGTTTGTGGCGGACTTTATCGAAAGCCTTGTTGTAATCTATGAAACAGACGTACATATCCTGGTTCACGTTCAAGCATCTCTGGATTGGTACGTTGAATGCAAAGAGAGCTTCACGGGTACCTACGTCTCTACGGAATCCAAATTGGTTTTCTTCAATATCCATATCAAGTGTTTGGTAAATGCGTTTATGAATGATCTTTAAAAACATTTTAAGTGTGTGAGACATCAGGCTTATGGTGCGGTGGTCGGTGTATTTTCTAGCATTTTTCTTTTTTGTGAGACAAATAAATGTTGAGGTCAACCATTCATTGGGTATGTCACCCGACAGATAAATTTGATTAAAGAGCTTTAAGAGGACATCTATGTACTCATTTTCTATTATTTTAAGGATATCAATAGGCAGTTCATCTGGCCACGGGCTTTTACCGTTACTGGTGTTTTTTAGTGCACACAATATTTCTTCCTTTGTAATTTCTACACTTGTTTCTCTGTTTTCGAAAGATATGTCTTGTAGGTTTCCTCTTTCGTCGTCGAAAAGTTCTTCCATATATTCTTTTCATCGTTTTAGCTTTTCTTCAGTCGTTATAATAGTGTTTCCATTTTTGTCTAAAAGAGTTGTGTTGTGGTTTCTTTTTTGCAGCCCTGCCATTTCTTTAACCTTTTTATGCAGGTTGAATAGATTGTATTTGTTCTGAAGATCTCTTTACATTTTTCCTCATAGTAAGTTTGTCTTCTCTCTCTTATCTTTTTTCTGATTTCATTGTTAATTATTTTGTAATTGTGATTGTCTTTGTTCTTGGCTTGTCTTCGTTGGTTCATCATACCGAGTATCTCGTCGGTCATCCAGTTGTCTCTCTTTTTTATCGGTTCTTTTATTACCTCTTTGCATGGAACAAGTAGGCAGTTTTCTAGTGTTTCCCATTGATGGTTTATCTCGTAGGTGTTAGTATCTAATTTATCAAAGTTTTCGTATATTTTCTGTTGAAGTTTGTTTTTTATATCAACTTTTTTCAGTTTTCTAACATCTATATTTGGAATTCTTTGGGGTTTTCTAATACGTTTAAGCTTAAGCGTGACATTAGCGATTAGTGGGTTATGGTCTGATGTGACATCTGCACCTGGATATGTTTTAACGGATTTGATGGTGTTACGAGATCTCTCTTTAATCAGTATATAATCGATTTGGTTTCTTACCACTTTTTCCGGTTTATCTGCTGGTGAGCGCCATGTACAGTAGGAAAAATGAAAGAATACCCATGAACGAACATATAAAACACGCTGTATTTTCCTCTCACCGTGTCACACAAAAAATTGGCCAGCGCAAGTACATGTAATAATTAGTGTTACATGTACTTGCACTGGACAATTTTCTTTGTGACACGGTGACAGGAAAATACAGCGTGTTTTATATGTTCGTTCATGGGTATTCTTTCATTTTTCCGACTGTATATAACCGTCTCAAAGGTAATTTAAAGAATGTGTGTGTGATTATTAAATTTTGTTCTTGGCAGAATTGTATTAGACGATATCGCCTCTATCGTTACGTTCCCCTAGCCTTGATCTCCCATTATTGTTCCAGCACTTCCCTTGCCGACTTTTGCATTAAAATCGCCCATAACTACCGTGATTTCCCTGCTCTTTGTCATTTTCAGTGCATCTTCAATTTGTTGGTAGAATGTTTCTACTTCATCTTCTGTTGCATCCGTCGTTGGTGCGTATATCAAATTTATTTTCGTGTGTGATGTCCTTATTTGTAGTAGCATCACTCTTTCTGGGATTGGGACAAAACCCTCTATGGTCTTGTTGACCTCTGTATCGACAATAATTGCGCTGCTCCACGTCTATGTTGGTTGTCAGTGTTTCCCGAGTAATATAAGGTAACGATTTTGTCGAAAGGCATCCTGAGTTAGGCCACCATGTTTCGCTTACTCCTAGTATATTTATATTCAGTCTTCCCATTTCTTGAAGGATATTATGCATTTTACCCGGCTGATACATGCTTTTGAAATTCCACGTACCGATCTTTGCTTTCGTTAATTTCAATTTGTCTTGTTTCGGTGTTTGACAAGGGTTTCGCCGGAACGACCTGGGAGTCCTGGGAGGATTTTCCTAGGTAGACGAAATTACCAACGTAGATGTTCTACACAGAATGGATAAAGAGCGGGAACTAGTCGTCTTCTTCTTCTCGTTGCCCTTATGCCCAAAAAGAGCGTCGGACTTTGCTGTCACCTATCCATGTTTTACCCAATTCTTCCACGCCTTCCGGTCTTCTGCCATTTTCTTTATCTGTCGCACTCTTTTCCTCCTCTTGGTCCCGATTTCTTGGATTTGTTCCATTCACCCCTCTCTAGGTCTGCTCGTTCTTCTTTTCCTCTGTCTTTTGGCATCTGTCACTTTATTTACTAGTCTGTTCTCGTCTTTTCGTTTATTCTAGTTATAATGTCTAAACCAATTCAGTTTTTTTTTTCAATTTTTTTCTCTATTGGTTCCTGTCTTAGCACGTTTCTGATGTTTTCATTCCTTTCCCTGTCCAACTTCGTCTTTCCTTCCATCCATCTCCAATTCTTGTCCTTTCCAGAACACTCGTGTTTAACCTTCAATCTCCTGCTCCTGATGACCTATTTTCATCGTCTTGCATTTCCTGATATTTATTTTTAATTTAATTTTCTCTATTTCCTCAGTCCATACATCAATTTTAGTAGTTGCATATTTCTCGGGTTGTCTGTTATAAGAACCCGTTACCCAAATTGGTAAAGAAATCTAATATTCATATTCGATATTGTTTATGATATATACATATACTGTATGTATATACATATACATATGTATATATATATACATATATACATATATATATCAGTATGATAATATACATATACTGGCCAAACATATCATATCGCACACCTAGATCTAAAGAGCGTTAAGTCAAAAAAGCACTTTTTTCCAAAAACACGAAAAACTGTTTTCTCTATTCCAGTGCACTGCAGGAGTGTTTTGTTTTTATGGTTTGCTTTATTTATGCACAAGAATATTATGTTAAAGTACTTTAGTGTTTTATACACGTTTTAAGGCTAAAAATCAATATTTTTGAAATATTTCCCTTTTGCTCATCAATGCATGTATATTTGTTATACTAACTCGAGTTGAGCCTTTGTTGGTGAATTAAGTTTGTAGTTGCCTCTCTTTTGAAGAGGCATTATTCATATAGAACGAAATGGCTTTTTGAATTATTTATAAGTCCAATAGACAGAGTGTGCTATGACCAACAGTAAAAGTATATTTGCTGATAAAAATAAAAAACTACTACAGTCAATCAACATTATTTATTAGTACAATTATTATTATTGGTAGCATTAACTTATGTCAAAAAGCCCAACTGGGTCATAGTAACTCTTAAAAAAAGATAAAATATATTGCAAACTAGAAAAAAAATTTTAATTCACATCTGAATCATAATAATCATGTTTGTCTTACCATTACAGAATTATTAATTATTATAGTTATATTTTAATGCTTATTCGCGAAAAAAAACTACTAAAGATGACACATAGAAATGTCTGTTTTCTTCTAAAGTGCTGTTTTTATCGCTTTATTCCTAAAATCAAGAAAGGATTTGAAAAATGGCTTGCATATTTGTATTTTGGATCTATTAATCTCAAAGTAAAATGAATTGTTGAGAGCTCTAAAATTTTGCGTACTTGAGTACCGATATTTAGGCTTTATTTATTGCGAGTGACGTACTATGAATTCTCTTGCTTTTCAAGATCGCCGAGTGCCACATATTCGTCAAAGACCTATTGTCTTGACATCTCGTCCACATTATCTTTGCATTCTAGGTGACATTTGTCTCCACTGGGTGGTCCAACCTTTCTTGAGAGCATTAATTTCTTAGATTTTGACAGGGGCGGGTAGGCTTTGACAGAATTTCTTAATTGTTTTGCGATTTTCGACCTCCAGGTTGCTGGTTTGCGTACCCTCTTTTTGCCATTTTTTCGATCTCAGTACCAGTTTCAGGAACCATAACACCTTCCGGGCCTACTTGCTCAATTATCTTCGATATCCGATTAACTGGAGCTGCTGCTGCTGCTGGAGATGAATGAAGTTACCGATGAGGATGAAGGTACCACCTTAGGTGGGTGTGCATTTTTGTTTAACAATTGAAAATTAGGATTTTTATCGAAGTCAATACCACTTTAATCGTTCCGGATATTTGAAATATAATAGTTCGGGGTAACACAATTTTGTTGTTTAGACGTGCTAGGGATAGATGTATTAACGGGTGTCAGGACAGCATGAGTTTCTTTGGAACTTCATCACTTGATGACATCTTCATCTTCCACGGTTGCATGTTGCAGTAGAAGTTATAGGAGTGATATTTTCTTTACCTTTTCTTCTACCATACTTACGAACAAACGCAGGCGATTCATTGTTTTCCTGAAATATAAAATGTTGTGCCACAAATCGATTTAGGAAGCCCATAAAAACATTTTTAATCTTTTTAGCTACGTTGTAAAAATATATTTTTCAGAAACCATCTAAAGGGATCTAACTTAAAAAATTGGAAGTAAAATAGGAACCAATTTTGTTAATGCTAACATAAACATTAAACTGTACTAAGACCTAAAAACTCGAATCGTCAATAACGAAATAAGTTTAATTTTGATAAGATTTTATAGAAAAAAGAAAGTATCAAATATCACTCAACAAAACAGACACAATTACAAAATCGAAAATGTTTCAAGAATAGGGTAACAACTCAAAATAAAAATAAAAACTCTACTCACCTTGCCAGCAATACAGGGTGAACTCAAGATGTTGTATTTGTTGTATCCTTTTAATTACCATTAACCATCTAAAAGGTGACAACTCAAAATAATAATGCTTCAAATTTCAACTAAACAGGTTCAACTCAAAATAACTCTAAACTTTTTATGCAGGACACGTGCACTCCGCTTGTAATTTTGATTGCAACTAGCTTTGTTCCCGTTTACGTGCGGAGGGACCTGGCTCGCTCGTTCAACAAAAGGGATTCTAGGCGCCCTCTAGGGTTGAGTTTTGCACTTATTTTTAAATCTCTTTTATTGATCGATAGGTATCCGTAGAGGAAATTAAATGGTGAGCTTAACTCAATTACATATATTTTTGACTTAACTCTCTTTAGATCTAGGTGTGCGATATACACTAATGGGACTTTTTGATGGCTCGTATTTTCTAAACCTGTTGTCCGGTTTAAGTGATTTTTTAAATATGTTATAGCCTTATTCTTTAACAATATCATTGTAATAATATTGTTGCTAGACAGGTAAATTGTCGTTGTATACCGGGTGTACCCATCAGACTGTTTCTTCTGAAAGCTCGCAACACCCTGTGTGGAATATTCTAGCATATTTATATAAAATACTAAAACTAAAACCTAACTATAGCTTTAGGTTTTCTTAACTTTTTGATTCAATTGCTTATATTGGAAAATAAAAAAGTTAGGTACTTTCACAACTGGCCATGTTTTTCGCCAACAAATCCTTATATTCAGCTTAGTTTAATAAACAAGCCTAAAGTAGGCTATGATAAATTAACAGTTTGATAAATGTCAAATTGTTAACAGTCAAAAAGTGTTCGGTTTGTTGTACAAATTAATATATTTATTATTTAAATCCGTAATTTATTTTGTTGTGTGGTGAAAATGGACCGAGCTACAAGTAATCCGAGATGAGTGTGTTTAAGTAGTGACCTTACATAGCGAAGAACTTGGCTACCATAGCTTCTATTGGTAACAATTTCTTGCTAATGCACGATACTGCACGACCTCATGCTGCACGAACTGTAACCGAAAATTTACAACAGGGAAATCTACGAACCTTTGAATTGACCACCGCATAGTCCAGATCTTAACCCAATCAAATATTTGTGGGACAGAATTGGCAAAAGAATACGACAGTGTTTGCCACCTCTTAGAACGTTATAAGAGGTAGAAACAGTAGCTCTCGAGGTTTGGAATGATATTGTTCAAGACTAAGTAGCAAACCTCATTTGCAATATAAAAGGACGTATCTCTTTATTTATAGAGCTGTCTAGCAACAATATTAGTACAGCGACATTGTTAAAGAATAAAGCTATAACGTATTAAAAAATCACTTAAATCAGACAAGAGGATTAGGAAATTCGAGACATCAAAAATGTCCCATTTTTAAGGTGGTGCGTTAATTTTGCTGCTTATAGGGGAGTGCATATAGATTTTTACTTTACTTAAGTAAAAATCTAACAAGATAGAACTTTTTTAATTTCATTAAGAAATGTTTAGTAAACAACATATCAAAAAGTTCTACTGGAGAAGTGGGTGCTTCATTTTTTATTAAACAAATGAACTGCGAAATTAGATGTTATTTTAAATAACTCCGAAAACATAAATTTTAGAGAAAAACTGACTTAACCATTGAAACATTCAGGAAATTTTACTACAGAACCTTATATAAAGATTTTTCTAGAATTAAATATATACCTTCTATAATTTTTTATTTATAACGCTAAAGTCACCTTTCTTACAAACATTGGCGCACTGTAAACTGGCGTTCAGCTAAGTGCACGGTTGAGTTACAGCCTAATAAAATAAAAATAAAAATCAAAATGTAATTCCGTACAGGTTGGAAAAAATTGTATGTAAAAATTTAGGTGATGTTACGGGTTAAAAGTCGCTAAGCAACTAGAAACGATTCTTATAAATAAGATTGTCATAATTTTTGCTTTATTGTCACAAGTACTGGCCTAAACAATTATAAAAATCAGGCTTCTATATTGTCTTGAACATTAGCGGCTATCAAGCCATTTTTAAGTCCGAAATCATATAGAAAATCAGGCATGAAGTAGGCTTTAGGTATACATTGCTACCTGTCTAGTAAGGGTCATCTCTTTGTCTTTACCTGTCTAGTGTCATATCTTGCTCACTTTTGATTTACACTTCATGAGGACAAGTTAGTATTGTCCTATGAAACTCCTTGAGGATATTTAATCAGAAGTAATCCAGATAACTAATTAAGAAATATTCAATTTGATGAAGTTGACGATTGTCTTGCTCAGCAAGGATTTAAAATATCTGGATATTTAGGTCCCCAAGACCTTTCTTTTTGGCCATACGCTATCTTTAAGGCCAGCAATTTTTCTTTCTCTCCAATTCATTTTGATGTTGTGAGTTTTTTTTTAAACACACTTGTCCAGGGTCGATATATTATATAACCTGTATAACTGTGAAGTATCCAAGTATGTAAATGCCGTACGACATCGTCCACGTGTATAACATCGACAAAAGAAAACATAAGGTAGGATTAAACCAATACTTCTCTTAAAAGAACGTTGTTTTGCCTGTCTAAGCCACCACACCATACAGCAGTCTGACAAATATCTCGGTTTTGTATTTTTTTCTTGTAAATAGTACCTAAATATAATATTACATAGTTGTAAGAATTATAATATGGGTGTACGCTGAAAAGAATATTCTTAGAGGCAAATATAAACTTTAGTTGAGCTTTTTACCTTTTCCTTTTGGGTTTTTTTTATATTTTCAATTAAGATTAGTATGAATTTTTTTAGTTTTGGTTAATAAGAATAAATAGTTTGTGAATTCTCCGATTTTTTTGATTTCTTATTATTATTTTTTTGTTTGGTAGAAAATAAAACTAGTTATTTACCTTCGCATACCTTCAATAAAAACCGGTAACATCGGCGAAGAGTAACAGTGAATACAAAAGATATTTTCAAAAAAGTATCCAAATCATATAAGGGGATCATTGTTTAAATAATTAAAAAGAGGCCATTTTTGCAAAATATTTACTTTTTTAACTGCTGAGGTAATTTAAATTTTAATGAAGGTCTTTAGGATTTTTTCTGTAAAGTTGAAGAATAAATCTATCAGCTAAGACTTACTAAATTAAATTTGACCCCATATTTATTTAAATAATTATATATCAAATTTAAAAATCAAATGTGCAAAAAAATTATTTTTTGCGTTTTAAAAAAGCACTTCAAAGTATTTTGTTTAATAAGAGAAGTTGCTCTATGTTACCAGTAATAAGCAAAAAAAAATGTTTGAAAAATATTTAATAATTTATCAGATATTTAATTTGTTTATTAAATGTTACTATATTTTCAATTGCAAAAACGCTATCGTTGCCAAAAATTATGTTTAAGGTCTCATTACTTTTATCTTTATGTTTTTACTTACATATAAAGACTTACTTTATGTAAGTCTTTATGTAAGTTCGGACTCGAAGGCGGATAAACCAAGGATAGTCAACGGTGGAAGGATGCAGAAGGCAACGGGGAACCACTGCATTAAAGACTCATAGAGTACCCCTAGTTAAGTCATTACGGTGTACACCAAAAATAGTGGAAACTCTACTGATCATGGGAATCGGATACCAAGATCCGGCAGAGAGAGAAAAGCACAAGACTACAAGGCTCACTCGGTCGTAAACCTGCAAAATCCTTGTACAAAAATGCAGAAACCAACAACTTTAAGAGTTGCAATGTGGAATGTGAGAAGTTTGTTCTCTGCAGGTAAACTGGATAATGTTGAACAAGAAATGAATAGACTAAACATCGATGTTTTAGGAATCAGCGATACACAATGGCCAGGACCTGGGAAATGTTCAACACGAAATGATGGCGTATTTTATTACTCCGGAATCGACAACAACACCCATCGGTACGGAGTTGGAATCATCATTTCAAAGAAATGGAAAAATTCTCTGATTACCTGTACTCCTTACTCAGAACGCTTAATATTAATACAAATTAAAGAAAGACATAACTTAATAAATCTTATTCAAGTCTATGCACCAACAGCAGATAAAGATGACGATGAAATAGAACAATTCTACAACGACTTAGAAGAAATGCTGAAAGCAATAAAAAAGCAACACATTAACATAATAATGGGCGATCTTAATGCCAAGGTCGGTCAAGGTAAGGTAGGAGAACATGTAGGAAACTATGGACTTGGAAACAGAAACGACAGACGAGATCGATTGATTCAATTTTGCCAGAGCGAAGACTTCGTAATAACAAACACCCTTTTCAAATTACCTCCTCGGCGATTATATACATGGACATCTCCACAACATACCAAAGAAAAAATAGTGAGAAATCAAATAGACTACATTCTGATAGCAAGGAGGTATCGTAATGCTGTTAAATGTACTAAGACGTACCCAGAAGCTGATATAGGCTCAGATCATAACCCGGTAGTTACTGTGATAGAGGCGAGACCGAAAAATGATTAGGAGACCACACAAAAAGACACTAGATTTAGATAAATTTAGAAACAAAAATATACGACAAGAAGCAGGATAAGAAATAAATGAAAACCTCAGTTCAGTGCAACAACAAATTAATGATACAGATAACGTTAACCAAAAATTAAAGTACATAAATACAGCTATACAAACAGCAGGAAAGAAACATCTGACAAAAACGACAACAAAGAACAAGGGGTGGATGATACAGGACATACTAGACTTGATGGAACAAAGAAGAAAGATGAAGAATTACGTATACAAAGAAATAAACAAACACATAAAAAAGAGAATAAAAGAAGCCAAAGAGGCGTGGATTAAATAACAGTGTGAAGAAATGGAAACCTATGAGAAAAAGTACGATGCGTTCAATATGCACAAAAAAGTAAAAGAGATAACAGGAAGCATAAAGACATGCCAAATAGATAAACTTAAAGACAAGGATGGAAATCTTATTGTAGATCTAGAGAATCAAATAAAAAGATGGACAGAATACCTGAATGAATTATTTGAAGACGATAGAAACAACTTAACTCAGATAATCAATGCAACTGGGCCAGGCATATTGAAAGAAGAAGTAGAATACGCAATAAGAAACGCTAAAAATGGAAAAGCAAACGGATCTGATGAAATCCCTACAGAACTGCTAAAGCTCTTGAATGATAAATCCGTAACCATAATATTGCATAATATATACAATACAATATACAGTACTGGTATAATACCGCAAGAATGGTTGCTGTCTACGTTTGTCACCATACCGAAGAAAACTAAGGCAATTCAATGTTCAGATCATCGAACAATCTCCTTGATGAGTCACCTGCTTAAAATATTTCTTAGAGTCATCCACAACCGAATCTATCAAAAACTAGACATCGATATTAACGATACACAGATGGGATTCAGAAAAGGATTAGGTACAAGGGATGCTCTCTTTGCCTTGAACGTTCTAACACAGAGATGCCTAGATGTTAACCAAGAGGTACACGCCTGCTTTATAGACTTTGAAAGGGCCTTTGACAAAGTACGCCACAGTAAACTCAAAGAAATCCTGGAGAGTAAGAACATTGACACCAGAGACATACAAATAATATTAAATCTGTACTGGAATCAGCGAGCTAATATAAAAATAGAAGACCAAACATCGGACGAAATAGAAATACGTAGAGGGGTACGACAGGGTTGTATATTGTCACCGCTCTTGTTTAATATCTACAGCGAACAAATATGCCAAGAATCTCTCTCATATGCAAACGAAGGGATAATAGTCAATGGAGAAGTTATCAATAACATTCGATATGCTGACGATACTGTGATAATGGCAAGAACAGCGGAAGATCTACAACATCTAGTTGAAAGTATGAATGAGATATGTAATAACTACGGCATAAGGATGAACGTCAAAAAAACCAAATATATGACCTTCAGTAAGAATCCAATAAATGACACTAGTATCACAATAAACGGTACCCAACTTGAAAAAGTAAACGAATACAAATACTTGGGAATCCTTATCAATGAAACAGGTGACCAAAATCACGAGATAAAAATACGTATTGAAATTGCCAGGTCTACTTTTATAAAAATGAAAAAATTATTTTGTAATCGTGATATTAGTATTCATCTACGAACTAGAATGTTAAAATGCTATGTATTCAGTACCTTGCTCTACGGTGTTGAGTCATGGACTCTTAAACAGAGGAATATTAAAAATCTTGAAAGCTTTGAGATGTGGTGCTACCGCCGTATACTAAGAATAAGTTGGGTGGATAAAATTACAAATGAAGAAGTAATACGCAGAATAAATAACGAGCCAGAAGTTTTACTGAATATAAAAAAGAGAAAACTTGAATACTTAGGCCACCTGATGAGAGGACAAAAGTACACATTCCTACAAAATATAATGCAAGGAAAAATCCAAGGACGAAGAAATCCAGACCGTAGAAGAATGTCCTGGATGAGAAATTTGAGAGAGTGGTTTGGCTGTACCACTAACGAATTGTTCAAAACAGCAGTAAATAAAATTAGAATCGCCCTAATGATATCCAATCTCCGATAGGAGAGGCACTCAAAGAAGAAGAAGAAGTTTTTGACAAATGTGTTGATATATTCAAACTTCAATTTAACTCCCGTCTAAAATGGCATTTGAAAATTGTTTTAATTTGTTTATAATTTGTTTTATTAATAACGTCTCGGGGATTAAACATTTTGAAACGCCGTTGCGATCATCAGGTTCCTGGGATTTTTCACTAATTAAAAATTTTTTTTGACGTTTTTTCTTCTTTTTATTTTACCTTATAGTAAAAAATATAGTTTTGCTTATACAGGATGTTTCATTAAGAATGTCCAATCTCTAAGTTGTAGATTCTAGACCTCAAAATATTAAGATTTAACCAAAATCACTTAAACAAAATATGGCTTCTTATTTAAAAATTAAAAAAAAATTTGCCCAGTATTTTAAAACTTTTTGACGTATTGTTTTCATACTTGGTAGAAAGTGTAAGTACTATACACCCTATGAAATTATGTTAAATACACGTTTCCGGCTATTACCAGAGGCGTACGACAGGGGACAGTAAACGCTTGACCCTTCCCAAATTCTACGTCACTGGTGAAATTGTCATTTTAGCAGAATTTTTAGATTCTCCAATACTCTCTGTGTAAATAACATCCTCTTCACTCGTAACGATAAAGTCATTAGCTTTCGAGATATTTGAAGTTAAACATGTAACGGCACAGCTATTTATTTATTTTGATTAATGTATTGTGCCGCTTAATTTTTAGTTTCAAATATTTCGAAAACTAATGATTTTATCGTTAAGAATAAATAATATAGGTACTCTTCAGTCTTAATGGTAAAATCAATATTTTTCGAGATATTTGAAATTAAAAATTAAGCGGCACAAAACATTACTCAGAATAACTGTGCTGTTACATGTTTAACTTCAAATATCTCGAAGTGACGTAGTTCTCGCAGTGACGTAGGTAGTTCTCGAGTGACCTAGTTTTGTCACCTGCCGTACTGCCGTTAATTTGCTGTGCCTGTCGTATGCCTCTGGTAATAGCCGGAAACGTGTATTTAACATAATTTCATAGAATGTATAGTACTTACAAATTTTTACCAAGTACCGTAAAATGGGGTTACTTTGACCGCTGGGGTGAATTTGACCGAAAACATAGAAAAATATCTATTGATATACTTCAGCCACCCTGTATAATTTTTAAAATTATTTTTAACGATTCAAATTTATAAATATCTAAGAATTCATTTTTAAATGAAAGAAAAAGAATTAATATTCCAAGGGTTGTTAAATCCACCGATATAACGAATTAAGAAAAAATGGTTTAAAAAACGGTCAAATTAACCCCACCTAAAAGAAAATTAAGTTTAACAGACAAAAAGCATATACGGTCAACTTCCCCCCAGATGGGGTGAACTTGACCAAATGCATTTTTTATTTTTTTTTCTAAGTCATGATTATTTTCTTGTAATTATAATCTAAGCTACTGAAAGTAGACGCCTAAACCCATAACATATTTGCATATACAAAAATGTGGCAAAATTTAAAATATGATTTTTATAGGATTAAATTACAAAATCGGTCAAAGTATAAGTATACAGGGTGTAACAAAAATACAGGTCATAAATGTAGTCACATATTCTGGGGCCAAAAATAGTTCGACTAAACCTAACTTACCTTAGTACAAATGTGCACACAAAAAAAGTTACAGCCCTTTGAAGTTACAAAATGAAAATCGATTTTTTCCAATATATCGAAAACTATTAGAGATCTTTTATTGAAAATAGACATGTGGCATTCTAATAGTAGTAGTATTTGAAGAAAAAATTATAGTGAAATTTGGACACCCCATAAAAATTTTATGGGGGTTTTGTTCCTTTAAACCCCCCTTAACTTTTGTGTACGTTCCAATTTAATTATTATTATGGTACCATTAGTTAAACACAATGTTTCAAAAAAATTTTTGCCTCTTAGTACTTTTTCGAAAAGTCAGTTTTTATCGAGATATTTTGAATATTTTTCAAATCCACCACATATTTGTATATGGCTAAGTACGATTATGGAGACTTTGTAATAATATGAAAATTTATTTATGATTTACATTTTTAGGTATATTTGGAATCATATTAAAAAAGAAGTAATATCTCGATAAAAAGTGCCTTCTCGAAAAAATACAAAGAGGCAAAAAAGTTTTAAAAACACTGTGTTTAACTAATGGTACCGCAGTAAAAGCTTAATTGAAACATACAGAAACATTTGGGGGGTTTAAAGGAACAAAACCCCCATAAAATTTTTATGTAAACATATTAAACAAACAGCCGCAACTCGATAAAAACTGCCTTATCGAAAAAATACTGAGAGGCAAAAAAGTTTTAAAAATATTGAATTTAACTAATGGTACCACAATAATAATTTAATTGGAACGTACACAAAAGTTTGGGGGGGTTTAAGGGAACAAAACCTCCATAAAATTATTATGGGGTGCACAAATTTCACTATAATTCTTTTTTAAGATGTTCCTGCCATAAGAATGCTACACGTTCATTTTCAATAAAAAATCTCTAATAGTTTTCGATATATTCGAAAAAATCAATTTTCATTTTGTAACTTCAAAGAACTGTAACTTTTTTTATGTGCATATTTGTACTAAGGTAAATTAGGTTCATTCGAACTATTTTTGGTCTCAAAATATGTGATTTAATTTATGACCTGTATTTTCGTTACACCCTGTATATCAAAGTATATTTTACGGTAAAAAAGAATACGTCAAATATTTTTAAAATACTGGCCAAAAATTTTTGTTTTAAATTTTTAAATAAAACACCCTATAACTCAATAAGAAGACATATTTTGATTCTAAACCTCAAAATATTATGATTATAGACCTCAAAATATTAAGATTTAACCAAAATCATCTTCATCATCATGGCATCTACACTGCTAGCGGAGTGATTGCCGCCCTCTTTGGGCTCTTTCGATTCGTTTGTCGCGGTGAATCAATCCGCATTAACATTTTGATTTTACTATTGGTTGTGTGACTTGGCATCTTCTACAATTTTCCTCCATTCGTTCCTGTTTTTGCTTCTGGATACCCATTCTCTGACTCCCATCTTCTTAAGGTCCTTCACTATCTGGTTCGCCCATCTAGTTTTGGGTCTTCCTCGTGGTCTGCCTGATACAGGTCTCCATTTGGAAATTTTCTTGATAACGGCTTCTGGATTCCTTCTTTCCTGGAACCAAAATCACTTAAACAAAATATGGCTTCTTATTGAGTTACTTTTAGTTTTATTTAAAAATTTAGAAAATATTTTTGCCCAGTATTTTGAAACTCTTTGACATATTCTTTTCACACTTGGTAGAAAGTGTAAGTACTATGCACTCTATGAAATTGTGTTAAATACACGTTTCCGGCTATTACCAGAGGCGTACGACAGGAACAGCAAATGCTTGACCCTTCCCAAATTCTACGTCATTGGTGAAATTGCCACTTTAGCGCAATTTTTAGATTCTCCAATACTCTCTCTCTATGTAAATAGCATCCTTTTCACTCGTAACGATAAAATCATTAGTTTTCGAGATATTTGAAGTTAAACATGTAACAGCACAGTTATTGTGAGTAATGTGTTGTGCGCTTAATTTTTAATTTCTAATATCTCGAACACTATTGATTTTATCGTTAAGAGGAATGTCAATTTTTGGTCATTTTGAAATTTCTGTAATCCAGAATATTAAAAATTGTTATTATGAAAAGTTATTTGAAATTAAAAACTATGTTTTAATATACAATTACATCCTTCTAATTGCAAAGAAATTTTTTTTCATTTTTTTCTCAAATTACGCGATACCCGTCATCATTTTATTACAATTATGATAACTATTTTATTATAAATTTTACGAAAAAAAATTATTTTTTATAAAATGCTCTACCTGATTTAAAATCTAAGATACATCCATCAGATTAGAACTTTTTCAATTTTATACGAGGTATAAATTTATAAGTATGAATTTTCGTTGTGCCCTTATAGTGCACAATATTTCAATTAAAAGGATGTAATTGAATATTTAAATTTAGTTTTTAATTGGAAACAACTTTTCTTAATAACAATTTTCGATTCTGTGAAATTTAAAGGTACCTGAGTACTCCTGAGTGAAATTCATATTTATTGACGTACCTCGTATAAAATTAATAAAATTTGATTTATCATAGTGACATCTTATATTCTATATGATTCAAAGTATTTTAAAAAGAATAAATTTTTTCGTAAAACCGATAATAAAAAGTTATCAACTGGTTCCAATTTACGAGGACATACTCTATAAGAGCACAAATTTTTTTTTGTTGAACATTTATTTTTGTAGAAGCTTATTATTAAATGTATTTTAGGCAACTTTTACAGAAAAAAGTTTTGATCACTTTGTATAAACATTTTTTAGCAGGTAATTTTCGGATTTTTTATTACATTTTTTTGTCTTTCTCAATTTTCTCAAAAAGAAATTATTTATTTTATTTCTAAAGTAAAATAGTTTAGTGTATTTTAAAGATTACATCCTAGGCTTTAAAAAAACACCTATAGAATTGTAATACATCTGTTCAAACTTGAGTAATATCTTCTTAAATTGGTAGTAATTCTGTAAAACTACGAAGTTTTAAAAAATTACGTTTTTTGAGACGCTGTATTATTTGAATTAAAATTTTTAGATTTTTTTTGAATAAAAACTCGTTTAGTAAGATGTTTGAAAGGTAAGTTGTGCAAATTTCAGAGTTTTATAAGTAAAATTGTATTAGTTAAACCTTTTGGAATCATTTTTAAACAAAATTCATGTAAGTCTCAATTTCCGCCCACATCGTACTTATGCCCATACATTTTATTTGTTTTTATTATATCCATAAGATATCCTAACTGTTCTTCTTTCATGCCCAATTTGTAAAATTTTATTTGATCCATTAGTTAAAGAATTACATTAAAGTAACTCAACCGTGCACTTCGTCGAACACTAGTTTACAGTGACCATTGTTTGTGAGAAGGGTGCCTTTAGCATTATAAATAAAAAATTATAGTAGCTATAGATTTAATTTTAGAAAAATCTTTATATAAGGTTTTTTTTTGTAAAATTTTCAGTATTTTTTATTGGTCAAGTCAGTTTTATTCTAGAATTTATATTTTCGGAGTTTTTCAAAAAAAACACCTAATTTTGCAGTTCATTTGTTTAATAAAAAATGAAGCACCCACTTCTCGAGTAGGACTTTTTGATCTGTTGTTTATTAAACATTTCTTAATGAAATTACAAAAATTCTATTTTGTTTGATTTTTTCCGAAGTGAAAATCTATATGCACTCCCCGATTAATAATCATTGTGGACAAATTAGTTTTAAAAATCGATGCACATACACAACAACAACAAAACTAAGAATGCTAATGCGATCGACCACCGACTAAAACTCCACCTCTTTGAAAATCAAAAGCTTATGTAGGCAAAGCGAAGAGAAGAGATGCCTTCACAAGGATATCTTATTTCAGATTACCTTCATTTAGTAGGTACGTCGTGCATCAAGATCTTATTTTTGCTTTATGAAATTTAATGGTCTCAAACCTTATTATTACCCACACGATAATCTATACACAATATTTAATATTAAACTGCAAATATTAGCCAAGCGTGATTACTGTAATTTTAATAAGTCATGACTGTAATATATTATTAATATTTTGCGTTGGTGGGCACAAGTTCTTCATATAATTTTTTCAACTCCACAGACGGCCACTATTGTTATTTGAACTATCTTAAAGTCGATAATTAGCAGATGTGGGTTGGTTAATATTTAAATTATGTAGATACTACTGTAATATACATAAGAAAGGTACTATGTATATTAATGTTCAAGGGATGGTTATTTTAAATACAGACTGGTAGGTAGTTTTTGGTTTGACAGAAGGTAAAAGAACTGGATGGATTATGTTAGGAAAACTTTATATTGTATATCATAGTTAGTAAACAAAATATAAAGGATGACGGTATGTCAGAGATGCCACACTTTACGCTAATATCAATGTGTATCTCAGCGCTAATATCAATAAGAACTGAGATCCAACCTCAGAAATTATAAGCCGAATAGAACAAGCCATAGCTACATTCCCGTCCAAATGAGAAACGTACCTACTTTTCAGCCAGACTCTTAGTATTGACCTTGACGTTCGAATGACATATTGCTATATCTTCTCAGTCCTACTGTATGGAGTGGAAGCGTGGTCTCTAAGTGATGCTATTCTTAAACACTTGGAAGCTTTTTAGATGTGGCTATACAGACGACTACTAAAAATAAGCTGAATCGATAAAAGTAGAAATGAGGAGGCCCTTAGACGGCTGTACTAAACAACACAACTGGTCAATATAATAAAAAAAACTCAAGCTGGAATACTTGGGTCTATGGTCCGTTCATATATTCTTGAGAGCACAAAATTTGCCTCAAAGTCCTAAAACGGTCGTAAAAGTAGTAAAATCATAGGCGGAGGTTCCGGAAGTGTTTATTCATTAAAATTAATGGAGATTTACATTTATCTTCCTTTCCAAAACGTTTATTGATATTCTATTTTGAATAAAATAAGGCAGTAATTAGCGTCTCGAATATTTGTGTTGCGAATTTTGTACAGTGTGGGAGTAGATTTTTTTCCATATTCCTACGAACATATACGCACATCATCATATCATCATCAATTTTTACACCGGTACTGTTGCGTACAGTCAGTAAGTCTGTATATTCATTAAGAGAGAAGATCCTGAACGTTCACCATGTTCTAGTTTCTCAGAATCCCAGAAAAACTGCTCGGAACATAATCGAGAGTTGTACCAACATGACGGGCGTAGGGAAGTCAACAATGTAGTTAAAGGTTCCTATCAGAAAGAAAAAAGCAAGGTATAGCTAACCCAAATACAAACGAACAATTAAAGAGGGGAAAAAGCCTATTAAAATTGATGAATCTGTCAAAAAGGGTATTCGAAGGAAAATTCACGTATTTTTTTTTAAAGAAATGCTTACCCAATTTAAACAAAATTAACAACTTAAAGAAGATGTTATAGACGACCCGGATTTGCATCACATCGGACGAACCAATTGTGGCAATTTGTGGTTAAAAGGATTAAATTTCTGGTGGAAGAAATCAGACCAAAAATCACTTTTGATTGACCTGGAAGGGATAATATGTTGGACAAGAAATTATCTAAGATTCATACGAAAATTCCTGGATAAAGTAAGGCCAATCTACTATCAGGAAGAAACGTAGGTGAACTCAGGTCATAGTGTAACAAAAATGTGGTCAAATAAAAATATATCAAGCTCCAGGCAAGCCTTTATGGAAGGTTGGTCTACTGGTATTTCCCCGCCTTCTGGTAAAGATAATAGATTAATAGTTTCTCACATTAGCAGTGAAAAAGAATTTGTTAAGCATGGTTGGTTGGAATTTCAATCCAAAAGCACAAAAGACCATCGCGAGGAAATGACAACTGATGTTTTCGAAGAGTATTTTGAGCAGATGATTGAACATATAGCACCAAATTCAATTATAGTATTAGATAATGCACCTTATCATTCACGACTACTACATACATACATACAACAGCATATCCTTGACTGCCTGCGGTATAAGTCTCTGCCTTACAAAGATGGAATGGTTAAAGCAGAACTTTAAAAATTGCCCCGCACCACAAATCTTAGTTCAAGAAATACGTAGTTGACAAAATGGCGAAAAGGCGAAACATCATAGTTCTTAGACTTCCACCCTACCATTGCGAATTAAATCCAATTGAACTCATTGGGGAACAAATGAAAAGTTCTGTGGATAGAAAAAAAAACGTTATATAAAATACAAGCTGTACGTGAATTGTTGAGGCTTTTCAACATATTAGAGAACAAAACTAATGAGATGCAGAAGACATGTAATAGAAGAAGGACCAAAAATAATGTGGGATTTTGATAACGTAATTTACACGAGCGACGGTAGAGATAAAATAAAGAGATTTTAGTATAACAAGAATACAATTTACATCAAATACAGTTTAAAAATATTAATATATTATTTATTTACTTCAACTAAATGTCTTAATCATATGCTCTACGACACTGGTTGATAATTTTTACCCAAAATTGGATTATCAGCTTTACAACTCTATTGTATTTCTTCAGATATAAGGTGGGCTAGTCAAAAGCATCTTAAACTGCGAGTTTTAGGTTGGCTTTTGTTATTATATCATATTACTTATCCTCTCTGTACTTCAGTTCCCTAATGAGGGTCAAACTTGTAGTGAGCTCTCAAGAAATTGTGAACGGATCATAGGACGTTTCATCGCCGCCAGTTCATCGCCGCCGTTTCGATGCCGCCAGTTCATCGCCGGCCGATTCATCACCGACCGATTCATCGCCGGCCGATTCATCGCCAGTCAGTTAATCGCTATCTGATATATATCCGAATTTTCGACAGTTACATTTATTATTTATTTTTAGTATTAATTAGAAATTCTAAGAAATGCGAGATATGACCATTCCCGTTGCCATACTTAATCTTTTAATAGACTTTTAAACTTTTATAAAAGTATATTAAGTATGGAGAACGGTAAGGGTTTTATACCGATCGAAGACAATTGTTTGGAGGAGGAGCGGAGCGACGACTCCACTTATTGTCTGAGATCGGTTACCCTTAACGTTCGACATGCTTATAACGTTTTTTGCACGATTGATACCATTATAAATTATAAAATTAAACATTTTCGTCATATTGACTAGTTTCATTCATTTTATCAAGATAGATACTTTGGTTGTTAGGTAGTAACTAGGGTGCATAACAACAATGGAGAATTGAGTTTTTATTTAGTTGTCAATAATTTTAAGTACAATTTTGATTATTATAAATTAAAATATGAGCGAAAGTGAATTTGAAGAAATTAAACGGGCTTGGGAAGAAGGGTGTTCTTCAATTATTCCCGAAAAATCCAAAATCCGTTATCAAAATACCTAGGTACCAAAGTTTTAAAAAATGGTGCAAAGGCAAGAATTTAAGAATCGAAGAAAAGACTCTATTGGCATATTTCGTTCAAAGACATATGCAGTTGAAAGCTCCTGGAAGCCTCTGGGCAGAATATTCAATGATTAAATCCACCGTTTTTCTTTATGATGGCATTGATATTTCCAAGTTTTCAACTTTGATCGCGTATTTAAAGAGAAAAAATGTTGGATACTACTAATGTATGCGATTCTGCAGGAGTTTCTGTTAGAAGTGAAACCACAGCCCAAACAAGTGGGATTTCATTAAATAATTTAACAAATTGTACCATAAGTTTCAATATTAATAAATAATTCGTTAGTTTTCTTTATTCTTTCAAAAAATAAATTAAAATTAAGAGATTTTTTAACTCGACGGTAAGTGAATTACTTACCGTCGAGTTGGAGTACTTACCGTCGAGTTGGATTACTTACCGTCGAGTTGCTGGTTAATGTCACCTACTGAAGTAAAATCTGTCACGGTAAACAGTCAAAAATGATCGATCGTGCATAAACAAATATTAAGATGATAATCTTTAAAATTTCACGGTCAACATTTCTAACCAAGAGAAACTGTTTCTTAAATTCGAAAAGAACTCAAAATTTCTGTAAAAAATTTAGGGGAAGTAGAACAGTAAATATAATAATATTTTTTATCTTTTTAATTGTCATAAGTTTTGAACTGAATTTAACGTCGTGTCGTGTCATCTCCCATAATACCCCAGGCTGTGGGTAAAAAATAGGTCGATTTCAGGATATAATTCAGGAATTTTTGAAACCTATCAGGTGTTGTAAAGGACGATGCCAGAAATAACTTCTACTAAAATGTAACCAAAAATATTGTGCGTTTTTCTTTTATTGCGATTTTCATTTGTTAAATTTGCAATTTTTAATGATTTTTAATTTTGCAGCTTAGGATATTGATTTTAGAGAAAAACTTTTTAATAGAAAGTTGTAGTAAATTTAAAAACCTACAATTTGAGGTACGGTAAGTTTAATTTGGTTAATTGGTTATTGCAAAACAGCCTGCGAAAAGTCCAAAATGGCCGTTTTTTACAATTGCATTATTTATTGTACAAATAATTTTTTTTATTTTTTAAAGCTTTAAAATAAAGATCTTTCAATTTGAAACATGAAAAAAAAAATTGTAAAGCCAGACTAATGAATTTTCTGCTTAGATATCATAAATTGTTTATCCCAAGAGGTCAAATGTCGAAGGCTATAACTTTCTGAAAAAAAAATCGTAGAGAATTGGTGAAACATCTAGTTTCCTTCTAAAGTGTTGTATTTCCATATTCTGATGTAAATAAATGCGTAAAACATTTCTAAACCTCTAATTTTTGGATTTGAAAATAAGGGGGCAAATTTCGTTATAAACATTTAGAGCTGAAGCGGCCCTGTACATCCTATGAGTTTTTAACTTACAGATTATTGTTGCTAAAGATGAAACAAAGATTTATAAAAAAATAAAATATTTCTACGACCAACTGAAGCCGAGATAATTTTTGGGTTTGAAAATAAGGGGGCAAATTTCGTTATAAACATTTAGAGCTGAAGCGACCCTGTATATCCTAAGAGTTTCTAACTTACAGATTATTGTTGCTAAAGACGAAACGAAGATTTATAAAAACATTAAAATTTTCTACAACCAACTGAAGCCGAGATAATTGTTTTTTTTTTTCTTAAATCATAGTGCCTTTATTTATAACAATTAAGAAATTATTTTACAGTCATTGACTAAAGAAAGACTATTATCTTAAAATAAAAATTATTATAAAATATAATTACATTTAATTATTAAAAATTATTTTTATAATCGGTGCTTTTGCGAGCGGCCGAATTTTGCAAATCGCCCGGCTCGCTTAAAATCCGCGCGGTCGGAAAATTTTTACGTAACTTGTATTAAATTTGGACAGAAAACAATTTAATAATATTACCATTATAATATACAGTCTATTTACCACTGTATTTGTTTTTCTTGATAAACTTTTATAGAAATAATATTACAAACATGATACATATGTATGAAATATATAACTATATTTTTAATTTTTTTATTGTTATATAAATATAATAATAATAATGTTACTTCTTACTATAATATACAATATAAAACTTTTTTTTTTCTTGTAGTGACTATTCTTTTTGGATTTCACATATAAAAGTTTATCAAGAAAAACAAATACAGTGGTAAATAGACTGTATATTATAATGGTAGTATTATTAAATTGTTTTCTGTCAAAATTTAATACAAGTTACGTAAAAATTTTCCGAGCGCGCGGATTTGAAGCGAGCCGGGCGATTTGCAAAATTCGGCCGCTTGCAAAAGCACCGATTGTGCGAATGTAATTATATTTTATAATAATTTTTATTTTAAGATAATAGTCTTTCTTTAGTCAATGACTGTAAAATAATTTCTTAATTGTTATAAATAAAGGCACTATGATTTAAGAAAAAAAAAAACAATTATCTCGGCTTCAGTTGGTTGTAGAAAATTTTAATGTTTTTATAAATCTTCGTTTCGTCTTTAGCAACAATAATCTGTAAGTTAGAAACTCTTAGGATATACAGGGTCGCTTCAGCTCTAAATGTTTATAACGAAATTTGCCCCCTTATTTTCAAACCCAAAAATTATCTCGGCTTCAGTTGGTCGTAGAAATTTTTTATTTCTTTATAAATCTTCGTTTCATCTTCGGCAACAATAATATGTAAGTTAAAAACTCATAGGATGTACAGGGCCGCTTCAGCTCTAAATGTTTTTAACGAAATTTGCCCCCTTATTTCCAAATCCAAAAATTAATGAGGTTTAAAAATGTTTTACGCATTTATTTACATCAGAATATGAAAATATAACTCTTTCGAAGAAGATTGGATGTTTCACCAATTTTCTACGATTTTTTTTCAAAAAGTTATAGTCTTCGACATTTGACCTCTTGGGATAAACAATTTATAATATCTAAGCAACAAATTCGTTAATCTGGCTCTACAATTTTTTTTTTATGTTTGGAATCGAAAGATCTTCATTTTAAAGCTTTAAAAAATAAAAAAATTATTTGTACAATAAATAATGCAATTGTAATAAACGGCCATTTTGGAACATTCGCAGGCTGTTTTGCAATAACCAATTAACCAAATTAAACTTACCGTACCTCAAATTGTAGGTTTTTTAATTTACTACAATTTTCTATTAAAAAGTTTTTCTCTAAAATCAATATCCTAAGCTACAAAATTAAAAATAAATAAAAATTGCAAATTTAACAAATGAAAATCGCAATTAAAAAAAAAGCGCGCAATATTTTTGGTTACATTTTAGTAGAAGTTATTCCTGGCATCGTCCTTTACAACACCTGATACGTTTCAAAAATTCCTGAATTATATCACGTTTTTTCACCCACAGCCTGGGGTATAATACAAAATCAACTGACTAACTGGCGATGAAACGGACGGCGATAAAACGAACGGCGATGAACCGGTGGCGATGAAACGTCCCATTCCAGGAATACTTCGATCACATTATGAGACACCTTGAAAAATATGATATATTACATCTGGTCATTCAGGGAAAGATCCAAGAACAACAGTACCAGAAGAACAGTAAGGCTGAAAAATCTAACTCTAAGACCATGGTACGGAAAATTGACTACCTATATCATTCTTCAAAGCTCCTGTCAATAAGGCCACGATATCGAATATGGTAGTCAACATGATATCCAATGATGAGTAACGCTCGTGGAGCTATAAGAAGAAGAAAACAACTGGCCGGCACTCGAAAAACAAATCACAGTAATATCACATTAGATGAAAAAGGTAAAATTCGGTGGCTTGGTTCTAAAAGGGCCAATGTCAAATTTTTATTTTTTGAAGTTATACTTCTTTAGGCGCGATTGAGAGTAAAATTTTTCATAAATCTGCGCTCATGCCCACACAGACAGTATGACGTTTACTTGCTAATCTTTAAAATTATGTATCAGCGCAAATAAGCCATTAAAATAATATATTAGTGTTTTTTAGTAAATGTATTATTTATTATAATTTTGTGTCTTTGGATTTGTCTTCCTTGGGCGTAAAATAATAAAACATCTATTTTTATATTTCACTTGTCACCGTGATGTGTAATTATGTATATCTGAAACGTCAGTAACATGCGCCTTGATGGCCTGGTTGGTAGAGAATTGGACCAGAGATCGAGAAATCGCGAGATTGCGGGTTCAAATCCCGGACGATTCATACTTTTTTCTTTCTTTTTTTTTAATATTTGGCATTGTTAAGTTTTCGTTAGTTTTTGGTAATTATTGTTAATTTTTTGTATTGTAACTGTTAAGTATATTTATTTCGTTGAAATTATATAATAGAAGTATAACTTCTTACGTGCGTACAAAGTACACACACATTCTTTTTTTGTACAGCTTTCTTTTGAATTTAATACTGACCAAACAAAATGCAAAAAATTTACACTGGCCCTTTTAGCATTAAGCCACATTATGTGACTTGGTGTTAAAATGGCCAATTTTAATTTTTTGCATTTTGTTTGGCCAATATTAAATTCAAAAGAAAGCTGTACAAAAAACAAAAATTTGACATTAGAACCAGGCCACAAAATTATCCTTGAACAACAAAAAGAAAATACAAAGATGGGAACAAGACATATATGAACTATTTAAAAGTTGAGAGGCAAACAGGAAACATAGAACTATGCAACAATAGAGAAACTGGGCCCAGTATAGGTACCAAAAGAAGCTGCCATGTACGCACTAAAATTGTCAAAAGATAATAAATCTACAGGTGGTAACAAGATACCAGCAAAAATAAATAAATAAATCTCATAAGATCAAATAGACATACTAAACCACTTGTACAATACTATGTTTACATTATGATACAGGCGTCATTCCAAATGGCTTAAGTCGACGTTCGTAACTTTACGGAAAGAAGCTAACACCAAAGAATGCTGTGACCACCGAACCATCAGTTTAATGCGCCATAGTCTAAAGGTATTCTTGAAAATTATACATCAAATGATTTTCAGATTACTGGAGCAAGATTATTAGTAACACTTAGTTTGGCTTCAGAAACGGAATGGGTAAAAGAACGGCCTTATTTGCCCTTAAGGTAGTGGCGCAAATATGTATGGATGTTAACCACCTTCTTTATATCTGGATAACTGAATCGGCTGGACCAACCGTTACTACCGTTTAATATTTCATCTTTAGTCATCTTCCCAGCATCCTCCTTATGCCGGCAGCATATTTACAGACCCTAGCGTGTGTAAACACCAGGGTGTTGAAATCAGTTAGGGTTTGGAAAAACAGTACACTTACAGATGCTAGCGTGTGTAGACACCAGGGTGTTGAAATCGGTTAGGGTTTGGAAAAAAAACAGTACATTTACAGATGCTAGCGTGCGTTGACACCAGGGTGTTGAAATCAGTTAGGGTTTGGAAAAACAGTACATTTACAAATACTAACAGATTTGGACACCAGAGTGTTGAAACCAGCTAGCTTTTTTAGTGGTTATACATGCATAGATGCTAACGGCTATTGATATTGATTTTATACAGTACAGTGCAAATGTCTGGAATAAATAAAATATTTCTGAAGCCACCGACTTTAAGGAAAAATCCTAAAACATGTCCATTTTTAATTTTAAATTATGACTTTTTGACATATATATCATACTAGTGACGTCATCCATCTGGGAGTGATGACGCAATCGATGATTTTTTTAAATGAGAATAGAGGTCGTGCGCTAGCTCGTTTAAAAGGTTATTCAATTCTTTATTCAGTAATATAAACATTGAAATAATTATTTATACAAGGTGTCCTAGAAAAATTATTTTGGATTAAATTATTATACACAAAAAGAAAAATAATATAATATGTAATTTATTTAATTTAAAATACATTCTATTGCTGTCACAAAACAGAACGAAATGTTTATTTCATAAATAAACATTGCTTTTCGCTTAAATTCAATGTTCAAACTGCCAAGAGACAGATGGGTGGCAGCTTGAACATTAAAATTAAGCTAAAAGCAATGTTTATTTATCAAAAAAAATTTCTGTTTTCTGACAGCAATAGAGTGTATTTTAAATTAAATAAATTACATGCATTCTTCTTTTTGTGTGAGTTAATTTAATTCAAAAAAATTTTTCTTGGACACCCAGTATAAGTAATTATGTTAAAATTTATATTACTGAATAGAGAACTGAACAACCTTTCAAATGGGCTAGCACGCGACCCCCATTCTTATCTAAAAAAATCATCGATTTCGTCATCACTCCCAGATGGATGACGTCACTAGTTTGATATATGTCAAGAAATATATATGTACATATATGTCAAGAAGTCATAATTTAAAATTAAATATCGACCTGTTTCAGGATTTTTTCTTAAAATAAAATAAATGAATTTATTCCAGACATTTGGACCATACTGCATAAAATCAATGTCAATAGCCGTTAGCATCTATGTATGTATAGCCACTAAAAAGCTAGCTGGTTTCAACACTCTGGTATCCAAATCTGTTAGTATTTGTAAATGTACTGTTTTTTCAAACCCTAACTAACTGATTTCAACATCCTGGTGTCAATACACGCTAGCATATGTATACCTATATACTGTTTTTCCAAACCCTAACTGATTTCAACACCGTGGTGTCAACACGCGCTAGCATCTGTAAATGTACTGTTTTTCCAAACCCTTACTGATTTCAACACCGTGGTGTCAACACACGCTAGCATTTGTAAGTGTACTGTTTTTCCAAACCCTAACTGATTTCAACACCTTGGTGTCTACACACGCTAGCATTTGTAAATATGCAACCCTCAATTGGTCGCTAGGTTGACTATTACGCGAGTGGTCGCGCGTGAAATTTTGTCTTACACATCCAAATTTTGCCTTTTTTTACGAAATAAAATTTTCAAAATATATTTTAAATTTAGATAATAAAGTTATTATTAGCTTTATACCATGTGACTGTTGAATTTAAATTTGTACTAATACCCAATACAAGCGCACTGACTTAACAATCGGGCCACGTAAGTCAACTGAACCACCATCTTAGCTATTCGATTGTAAAGGAAGGATAACTAGGAGACTCGAAGGAAGTACAGCATGTATATTTTACCAGGGAAAAATTGTGTGCAATATTCTAAAACCGTGAGAGAAAATCTCATATAGCGACCAATGCCGGGTTAAATTTCTCAAAAATCAGCTTATCTTGAGAGCACACCTTGTTCTGATTAATAGGACAATTTTTCACATTTCTCTGATGATCATACCATAATTTTAACATTGTTCCTATCTCGGCGATAATACCATGACGTTTACGAACGAAGGTTGAACTTCTGAAGGAAATATTGTGACTGTGTTTTCACAGCTTCGAGAATTTTTTTTTGTCCCTTACACCCTTAGACCGTTCAGACGGTCTATCAATTTCGATAGATAAAATTTAATAAAATACCTATAACGTTTTCCTTTTCATATGTGATACAGGAGAATCATTTTTACCTTGTCGAGGTCAGAAACTCGCGTAACTACGGGTTCGCGTAAGTCGGGGTAGCCAAGTCGAGATAATGATTGTACACACATAGACACAACCCAGTGACGTCAAAATATATCAATAAGATATTGAGGCCAAATTAAAATCAAATAAAAGGACACCTTCTATGCTATAGACATAAATTTATATATTTATTTAAATATATATCCTCAGAGAACGGCAGTTCTCGCCAGTGGCGCACAACCCCCCTACACGCGACACTAATACACGACATTTTCGATTTTCTACATCTGACTGAATTGAAAATTGGGCCAAATCCCACCTTAAAGTTCAGGACAAGACCATACATATGTCAACCATTCATTTTGGTCCAAGAGTGTGGATTTTACGGCCCTTCATATTTAGGGTCTGTTTTTCGTTCTCGTCCCCAAAACTCCCAAGAATTTTGAAAATTTAAGTCCGGCCTTTACGGCTTATGATAGTACTGATCATTGCCTTTCCAACGCATGTCTAATTTTAAAAATCGGTTATACCATTGAAAAGTTACCGATCTCAGAAATATGACTCAATTTCTATTTAAAAAAGGGAAAATGTTTGTGGATATGTATGTATGTAGAAAAGTTAAACCGATCCTGAATTTTTTTCTGTTTTTAAAGAGTGGTCAGGACCGATTCAGAACCGGTGTAGTTTGTGACTTTTTATCACCCCTAAGCCAGCTATAGGACTTGGTAGGTACAAAACAACATATATTTGGGGGTATATATCTTCGGTTCAAGAAGAGACAGGAGAGCATAAAATACACCAAATCAATAGTGTTGAGCTAAGCTTTCAAATTTTGTCTAAGCCGTCAGGATCAGACGTACATACCGCTCAGTATAGCCGAATAACTGAAAACCTAGCTTTGAAAATTTAATTTTTCGACAATTACTCAAAATTTCAACCTACGAATTGCACCAATAACAGAGCGTTTGTAGAAGGGCTCTAGGCGCATCTAACCGTGTATATTTCATATCCGGGAAAATTCGAATTTTTAAGTTATAGAGCTTCATAGGTATGATCACATCTATTTCCTATGGGAAAAAACAGTGTTTCAAGCTCAATACATCCTGTAATACCTTCATTTCTCATACTTGACCTTAGATGCGTCAGATACTACTTCTCGTTTCAAACTTATGTTTAGTGATCAAAATCGGTTAAGCCGTTTAGAAATTATTAAGCTACAAAAGTATAATCCAATTAACCATTATCTCCGAAATGATTTATGTATTTGTAGTGGTTACGATGCTAAATTTAATCGGGCAACGGGCAATCCGAGTTCATTTACCGGCCATCCCAATATTTTTTTTTTCAATTTATTTCGAATAGAAAAAAATCTAGTGTACATTCGATGTACACTAGATCATTTTTGGGAGATAATGCGACAAAGGCGACCATTTATATACATTTAATTTATAAAGTAATAACTTTGAAAATCTCCTGATACAAGAATAAAGATTCGCTAAACGCCGTAAAGGTGAGTGCCGCATACAATATTCCAGCTACAAAGGATCTGATATGAATATTACGGGGCGCGAAAATGTATCTTCATTTTGATGCAAAATAAAATTCTGGTTTTATTTTAAAAGACTTTTTCATAATAGATATTATTTGCTAAATGTGAAGTAAACGCGCCACAAAAGAGCTTCAAATTTCAAACTGTATCAAAGTTACTCTTTTGTAACTCTTTTTAACAATAATTATTCAAAATGACTTTCGAAATTTTGAATATTTATTGTTAAATTTTGAATAATTATTGTTCAAATTTTTGGTAGTGAAATGTTCATTCTAAATGTTATAAAATTTAAAAAAATAATTTTTATTCAATCCAGTTTTCTTGCTTTTGTATTTATTTTTCTCATAAACTAATCACTTTAAGCCTCATGTGTTATACATTTTTAAAATCAGTAGAAAGAGGAGAATCCAAAAATCAAATAAAAAAGGTGGAAGTAATTTAAAAAAAATTAAGGGATGATATGGGGTGAGAGGGTACCTTTCCCGGCAAGCTTTAATATGGCATATTGTCTCCCCCTTCAGGTATTATTTGACGTGTTTTTGCGTTTTTTCTAAAAATCAGTGGATAAGTTATATAAGGTGGATAGTTTTATCTGAAAAGCACTGTATATATGTATATATTTAGTGAAGAAAATGTCGTGCCGTTTGTTCCAATTATTGGAAATAATTTCGTTCTTATGCAATACAACGCTCGCCCGCACGTTGCTAGAATAGCAATGCAGTATCTTTAAGAGGTTATTACTCAAGTTCTAGATTGGCCAGCAGTCACCCCAGACCTAAACCCAATTAAGCATGTTTGGGACTACCTAGAAAGACGCTTAGGAGCCCGTATCGTCGCTTTATATAAACATGATGAACTGGGAAATACTTTAACGGAAGAATGGGAAAATTTCGATTTTGTGTACAGGGTTAGGGAGCGTTCAAGTATTACGTAACGCGATTTTTGAAGATTTTTAACACCCCCCCTACGTAACGCACTCTTATGGGAGTTTAACTAATGCGTAACGCAATTTTTGAAGATTTTTAACCCCACCACCAACCTGCGTTACGTAATACTTGGAGGGTCCCTTATTCACTATATTTTGACCCCCCTAAAACTGCTTTATTTACAGAATTAGAAAAAAATGTGAACTGCAAAAGTTATTTCATTTTTAAAATATGATTTTTTGACATATATCACATACTAGTGACGTCATACATCTGGGCGTGATGACGTAATCGACTATTTTTTTAAATGAAAATAGGGGTCGTGTGCTTACTCATTTGAAAGGTAATTCAATTCTCTATTCAGTAATATAACCATTAAAATAATTATTTATACAGGGCATCAAAAAAAATTTTTTTTGAATTAAATTAATTGACATAAAAAGAAGAATGTATGTAATTTATTAAATTTAAAATACATTTTACTACTGTTAGAAAACAGAAATAAAAGTTGTAACCTCGGAAACCTTTTTTTGGATGGTGCTAGAAAGGTCACCAATGAAGACACTGCGACGGCAGCCAGATGGTAGGTGGAGAGCGAGTCGTGGGTTCGAAACTAGCTTTTGGAACGTGGAAGGGAGCCAATAGAAGAAATAGGTAAAGATAAGACAAGAGAAGGTAGATAAGAGAAGAGAGAGAAACAGATAAAAAGGTAGATAGGTAAAGTTACCTAAGATAAGAGAAGAGATACAGGGCGCCACTTAACTTTTTGGGGTTGAAAGGGGAAAATTAAGAAACCTTAGAAACGAAAACAGGTAGGTAAGGAAAGATAATGAGGTTCTGAGACCAAATACAAGAAAAGATATAGACAGTTAATTAGTAAATATTTAGCGGTAATTTATTATCAGGGAATTTATTATGAGTAGATAAATAAAACTAGTAAAATAAATAAAAAACATATATTAAACAAATGGCTCACCAGAAGGGTGAGTCCAAAAAAAAACACAAGAAATAAAGAGAAAACAATGTATATACACCCATCAAAACTGCACCAACAATTAATATGTTGTGGTGTACAGTTAGAAATAAACAAAAAGTATGATGGAATAAATACAAGTAACATATTATAACAAAAACATGCACAATTAAAAACACAGTAAAGAGAGACTGGTTATGAATTAAAAAAACAAATCAAGCATCTATAATGAGAAATCTCTCTTTACTGGTTTAGGGCTTATCTCGAGATAACGGATATGGTAACCTTAATGATTGATAGAAAATATAACGTACAAAGATATAATAAAATTGAATGCAAAGCATACAAAGTTAACAAACGTTTACTGTTCAAAAATCAAAAACCACCCCGCACTTGGTTTCATAAACAAAAAGCCAATCGCACAGCTATTAACGAATTAGTGAATGTTTGTACTTGGTTTTGATAATGAAAAGTTTTATTAATGAAAAAAAAATTGTATTGATGAAATCGCTGATGAGATTCATCTGAGGTTAGCCTTAACCACAGATGAAGATATGTTGAGGTAGATAGCCCTTAGATTGTTCTATTTTTGGAAATAGTTTTAGGTAGGATTATTAAGACACTTACAGTTGCTCTGCCTCTTAATCTGCACTGGCTCTATATTATTTACTTTACTTAGTAAGCAAACACTGAAGTTATTTGGTAATTGAATCTAAGCGGATGTCAGATCCAATTACAGATACGATACGAGAGTGAATATCACTCAGATAAGATATATTGTAAGTAAGGTAGATGGTAGATAAGGTATTAGATACTAGACAGACGTCTCTACCCCACGATACTCCACCACGAAGTCCCTTTTCTCCTCGCAATCTTTGCGATGCTTTCCTTCTAAAAAAGTGGGGATATAATCTCCCTACTCAAAAAAATTGCAACTCTTAAAAAAGATCCGACCTACTTGCGTTTTTAGGTAAATTAACGGTACATCATACAAATACCGCAAAATGAAGTCAAAATACCTAACAGTTGTTTTCAGAAGGGAAAGTGGTTCCTTTGAAATCTTACTGAAACGGAGAGTGATCATAAAACCTGGTAATGCCCTTGCCGCTTTGAATAGGATGGAATACCTAACGGAATTTTAGTAGTGAACTCCTTGGAAGGTCTATATACGAAACAGATAACAATAGTAGTTTATTAGGGTCTCTATAACTTATTTGTGTTTGTCGTACCGACAACGAAATGTGCTAGTACCGCTAAGCTTCTACCGTTATGGTAATAAACTTAGCCAGGGGTAGTTATTTACGAAAACGGCCATAGGCGTACCTGTAATGAGTACTAGTGGGTTTAAAATTTAATCCAACGGGTAAATTAATTATTAACTAATCCTAGTATATATAAAAAAAATGTTACACAGCCCCCTCCCAAGAGAGGAAACCGGTGAAGAGGAAGGACAGTGGTTTCTGATAAAAACCTAAGGATACATTTTTTCTATGCCCTTAAAACTATTCGAGGAACGTGCCTCGAGAAATATATAAGCTAAATATAAAGATATAAAAACGTTATCATTATTAACGAAGGAGGTAACCCAACGTCAGAATAACAAAGGCATCTAAAGTAAACGTCAATTTAACAGGACTACCTATCGAAGGAATAACATCGAATTCGGTAGTCATGAGTATTTCGGCCAGATAAATTAGAGAAAGAGATATTTTTAGGAAATCTCTAATTAAAGATACGGTATTAAAATGGCTAAATTAACAACGCTCGATAAAATCTTAAAGTCATTGAGATACCTATGCCAAAGTGCATATCACAAAAGAATAAATAAAAACTCAACTAAATGTAAAAAAATAGAAGAAGAAGAAAGAAGTAAGTACATGGTTGTCAGTTGATAGCTGCGCGTATCACACGCCTAAATTAAATTTAGGGACATATTCGGTTAAGTCACAATCGGATTGAAGTTAACATACGAAAATTTCTAAGTCATATCAGGGAAAAGGGTCTGGTAGACAACATAAGTACTAAAAGAAAGAATGAAAGAGTAAGAAGATTTAAGAAGAATCTGTCTATCTTCCTTAAAAGCTCAACAGGTCCCTAGCGAACGAATCCCAGATCATCGTCCTAGCCGTTCCTCTCGTGACAACTAGTAAGGTCAAAACAGATTCCGAAATATGGAAGAAGAAAAATAAAGTTTACGTCGAGAGTTATATTCTTGCGATTCACTCATGGTAGCTCGATTCATAACTGGTTGTATGTCAGATCATAAATAAATTATCGCCATTTTGTGTTGATAAATCCATAAAGGACTTCTTATAAAAACTAAAAACTATAATAGGTAATATAGGAGTTACTATAACTACTATATAGATACTAAAAGTATAACAACGTGATCAAGGTTATTATAACTTTCACGGTACAGTAAGCAAATGATTTTCCATTTACTGACCAGATAGGGTGCTTTCGCATCGATAGTTTGAGTGGTTTTCCACTTAACGATAATATAGTGAGCAAAGATAAATGCACTTTACTCAAAGATAATCTAATTGATTTTCCACTTAACGGTAAGGTAATGAGTTTGCTCAGAGATAATTACATAGTTTGAGTGATTTTCACTCAACGGTAAGATACTAGAAATCAGCGAGTGCTCAGCTCACCCGCAGATCGAATAGATAACGGTATTGTGATATTTTTTTCACCTAACCGTACTCAAAGATATATGTGACTTTTGGTGGGTAATCAAGGGGGTAGACGAGAGAAAATAAAAAAATAATATCCATATGTGAATATATAGATATGCCTATAGATAATAGCTGGCAAACAATCTAGTCCTGATCGGATTGATCATCACTCGAAGAATCATCAGAATCCCCGACATATGGTTTCAAATCCTTAATATGCCAGTTGCCAGCGTTTGAACCATCGGGATTTCTCAACGTATATACGAGGGGAGATAGCTTTTTAACTACCGTGCATAAGATATATTTGGGTGCTAATTTTGACATAAATTTATCAACGGCTTTTGATAGCACTTTATTTCGTCTCCATACCGTGTCACCGACGTGAAATTGTACATCGCGTCGCCGTAAGTTATATGTCTTAGCATTGCGTTGATACGCATTATTCAGATTAAGTTGTATTTCCTCAAATACTTCACTTAATCCTTGTATTTCGGAAACATATTGATCATGTTGATCGGAGGTAACGGAAGATAGGGAATTATTCTCTGCAGATGAAGAATAATAATTACCGGCAATAGGGACATACCTAGCAAAATTGAGAACAGATGGGGCATATTTCGTGACTTTGTGTCTAGCGGTATTGATGGCTTGACGAATTTTTGAAATCTCTTTATCCCAATCGGAATGGTCTTTAATGTAACACCTGATAGCAGTTCCTATGGTTTTATTACTACGTTCAACAAAGTTGCACTGGGGCGAATAGACGGCATTAAACCATATTTTTTGGACTTTATACCTATTACAGAAATTCTTTAACGACGAATTATTAAGATTTCGGGCGTTATCGCATATAAGAAATTGAGGGACTCCGAACATAAGAAAAACGTCGTTTTCAAGATAATTAACGATATTTTGCGTTGTAGCTTTCCGCAAAGGATGGATCAACGTAAATTTCGAAAACCAGTCGGTAACAACAAGAAGAAAAGTGTATCCTTTTTTGAGCGAGGAAGCGGACCAATAAGATCCACGGCAATTATTTGCCAAGGGAACCGAGCGGATTTCTCTCGTCCCATTAAACCCATGGGAGCTAAAGTCGACATCTTTTGAGCTCCACAAGTTTTACAAGACCTAACAAATCGAAGTACATCTTTCCGCATTTTGGGCCAATAGTACAACTCTTGAATCCGATTCAGAGTTTTGAAATAGCCGAAATGGGCACAGGTAGGGGGATCGTGACAAGAAGTGATAATATCATTTCTTTGGGGTTTCGGTACTAAAATTTTCCACTCTGTATTATTGGTGGAAACCGGTAATTTGGAAGGGATTGATTTATAGACAAAGTCATCCCCGACTTTCCACTGAGGATACTTGTTGGGCTCTAATAAAATTTTAGAGCGAAAATCATCGAACCAGGGATCGATTCGGTCCTTGTCGACTTCCAGATAAGATATTTGTGGTTTTTCTAACATAGATTCGTTAGTAAACATGCGACTTAGAGCATCGGGGACGATATGTGAAGTTCCTTTACGATGAATAAGCTCAAAATCATGCTGACGTAAGCGCATAGCCCAACGCGCAAGTTTGCCAGAAGGATTGCTAATGTTTTTTAACCACAACAGGGAATGATGGTCGGTAATTACTTGAAATTTGACTCCTTCGATATAAGGACGAAATTTCTCTATAGCGAAAATTACGGCTAAACATTCTCTCTCAGTGATAGAGTAGTTTCGTTCAGCCCTAGATAAAGTACGACTAGCATAGGCAATAACGACATCCGAACCATCGACGGTTTGTGCTAAGACACCTCCTAACCCAGTATCGCTAGCGTCACATTGGATAATAAAAGGCTTTAAAAAAGCAGGTTGAGTTAAGACAGGGGCGGAGATAAGAGCATCCTTAATTAAAATAAAGGAGTCTTCAGCGGAATCAGTCCATTCTACGGAATGTTTCTTCTTTTTACCTTTTAATAGGTCATTTATAGGAGAGACAAGGGTCGAAAAATTATTTATAAATCGCCTATACCAAGAGCACATCCCAATAAATCTTTTAACTTCCGTAAAAGTTTTTGGACGAGGATAATTAATCAATGCAGAGACTTTTTCTGGATCAGTTCTTAAGAGATTATCTCTTACAATGTAACCCAGAAATTTTAGTTCAGACTTGAAAAATTCACACTTATCGACATTGATAGTTAATTTGGCCTATTTTAACCTATTTTTAACCTCAGATAATAATTTAATATGTTCTTCGAAATTGTCGGAACAAATGATGATGTCGTCAAGATAACAAAATATGTTCGGTTCATATTTAGGACCGAAAAGACCGAATTGCATAAACCAAAAGGCATGACGGTAAATTGAAAGGAACCTCTTCCGATGATACTGAAAGCTGTTTTTTCTCTCGAAGAGGGATCTAAAGGGATTTGCGAGAAAGCTTTTCTCAAGTCAACGGAACTTATAAATTTGGCACCTTTCAGTAAAGAAAGAACCCTATCAATATTAGGCGAGGGGTACGAGTCTCGTTTAGTTACCTCATTGAGAGCTCTACCGTCGAAACAAAAGCGATACTCGCCATTAGTTTTCTTAACTAGGAGTACTGGCGAACTCCATGGACTATTAGTGGGTTCAACGACACCTAAATTAAGCATTTCGTCCAATTCTTCGTTGAGAATTTTGGACATATAGGGGGACATGGGGAACGCGCGTTTTTTGAAAGGTTTCGCGTCACCGGTATCAATACTCATTTGGATTTTATCGGTGCGGCCTAATCCATTCATATTGCTAATTTGCGAGAAAGATTCAATAGTGCTAGTCGCGACACGTCTTTGATCGGGACTTAAATCATCGATAGTACATAAAGATACTTCATCCAGTTCATTATCAATATCGGTAAAAGTTTGTGGGTCATTATCGCCGGTAAGCCAGGTATTTTTAGAAAAATCTATAATAAGAGCGAATGTCTTAACGAAATTGCTACCGAGGATAAATTTATAAGGTAACGTAGGTACAATTAGTGCTTTAATGACATGACAGACATCGTTAGCTAAGATAGGAAGGTCGACTACACCTGTAACAGTGCGATTAGATCCATCAGCTAGAGAAATGTTTTGATGTTGAGATGGATTTACACATAAGTTATTGGATTCCAGGAATTTAATACCGTTAGAACCTACTATGGTGATAGAACACCCAGTATCTAGAAGAACTGTAAAATTTCTCGAGAAAATCGACACAGAAATGTGCGGTCGGGAATCGCTAATTTTATTAATTAGTACAGGGGCAATTTTCGTACCATTATTATGATAGAAGTGTTTGACAGTCTTTAACCATTTAGCCCACTTATTTTGAACTTTAACGTCGGATTTGCTAGGGCGGAAAAATGCGAAAAATTGTATCAAGAATACAACGAAAGCCAAGACCGAGAAATTGCGGACGAACTGCTGCACAGTTTGGATGCAGCCAGACGGAAAAAATGGATGGAAACTGTGGAAAAACTAGACTTTAGTAAATCAAGCAGAAAAGCGTGGTCCTTACTTAGAAAACTTGGTAGTAGCAGACACTCAACTAGAGACAAAGTACCAATAGTTCCCAACAGAGTGGCCTCCCACATTGTAGCAAACTCAAGGGCACCTAGAGATCGTGACCACACCACCAAAGTAAAACAAGACCTAAAAATATTAAAGTCTGCATGCCCGCCTACATCTGAATACTCTGACGAGTTTACTCCAGAAGAAATTACCTCAGCAATATCAGAAATTAAATCTGGAAGGGCACCCGGCTCCGATAAAATACATCCAGAATTTTTACTCCATTGTGGCAAATATGCTAGGAAATGGCTGGCTGATTTCTACACAGATATATTAAAATCAGGAGAAATCCTCCATTTCCTTAAAAAGGCCTCCATTATAGCCATATTGAAACCAGGAAAAGCAAATGATCAACCCCAAAACTACCGACCGATTGCACTGCTGAGCTGTATCTATAAACTGTTGGAACGCTTAATCCACAACAGAATTAGTAACACCATATTGGGGGTGATACCTATTGAGCAAGCAGGGTTCAGACCTAACCGCAGCTGCACAGATCAGATCCTATCCCTAACAACACATATCGAAGCAGGTTTTCAAAGAAAGCAAAAAACATCCGTTGCTTTCATTGACCTATCAGCTGCATACGACACCGTCTGGAGACAAGGACTAATCTGCAAACTGATCCGTGCCATCCCGTGCCAAAAGGTAACCAAACTCATTGATAGCATGCTCACCGACAGACCTTTTCACGTCACAATGGGCAACTTAAGAAGTGTCCAAATGAAGCTCAGCAATGGACTGCCACAGGGATCTGTTTTGGCACCCTTACTCTTTAATTTATACATCGCGAACCTACCTAGGACAACTTCGCAGAAATTTGGGTACGCTGACGATTGGGCCATTGCAGCAAGACATAATAACATGAATGTTACAGAGACAATACTGACGGATGACCTTGATGTTATGGGTGAATATTTTCGCAAATGGAGGCTACGGCCCAATGCAACGAAAACTGAAGTGTGCTGTTTCCATCTGAATAATGCCCAAGCCAACAAAAAACTCTCCGTTCACTTTGAAAACAGACTACTCGCTCATAACTCTACACCAAAATATCTTGGAGTGACTCTTGACAGAACCTTAAGTTTTAAGGAACACCTACAAAGAACGGCAGAAAAACTGAAGACGCGAAATAATATAATCCAAAAGCTATGTGGCACCATATGGGGTCCTCAGCCTCCGTACTCAGATCATCCGCTCTCGGACTCGTATACTCGGCGGCTGAATATGCTTCGCCGGTATGGCTCAATAGCAAACACAGGAAGATCATTGACACCCAATTAAACCAGACAATGCGAATGATCTCAGGTACAATTCGACCAACACCGAACTATTGGCTTCCCATTCTGAGTCACATTCCACCGCCTAAACTAAGAAGAAGTCATTCTCTTCTCAGAGAATATCGAAAAATCTAGGCTAACCATCAACTACCCATCCACCATGATAAGCTTGATATCGAAATGAAAAGACTGCGCTCCAGATATCCCCCATTGTTAAGGGCCACCTCCCTACATCAGGAACATTTCGACTTCACCAACGCTTGGAGAAGACAATGGGAGAGCGACTCATCACAGGAATCACACCAAATGGCCTGTATCGATCAGAAACCGCCAGGCTTTGAACTGCCCCGCAATACATGGACGGCGCTGAACAGAATAAGGACAGGGACCGGTAGATGTGCTGACAGCTTGCATAGATGGGGAAAGGCCCTTACTCCTGAGTGTGATTGTGGTGCGCAACGGCAGACCATCCGCCACATTATTGAGGAATGCCCCCGAAGGCGATACCCTGGAGTTTTCGATGAGTTCCTGAATGCGACCGAAAATGTTTTACAGTATATTAATACATTAGATGTTCGTTTGTGATACTTCATGTAGTGTTTTATATACTTTTTTTAAAATTATGTGTTTTTGTTGTATCTATGCCATACGATAAATAAATAAATGCTAGGGCGGAAAGGTAACGAGATTGCACCGACAGAACAAACTCGACTAACTAGTTTTTTGAACAAGAACACGTATGGACTGTCATATTCTGTTTTCCACATTTGTAGCAAAAACGGTTCCGTTGTTCCTTCTTACAATGGGGATAAGTGTGGCCGACAGTTCGACAGTTCCAACAGGACACTACTTTCGAAGTATTTTTATTACTCGAATTAGGTAAATTAGATTCTTGATTAGAGTTAGATGAAGAAGGTCTGGCATTTGAGGTATTGTTGTGAGAACGACGCTTCGACTGAGGAGTATCAGTCTCGACAACAGACACTTTTGAATTTTGGAAGAAGTTTGCCAACAAGGAGGGGTTAGCATCTTCCAACTTCTTAACAGTTTGAGTTAGTTCACGCACGGTATTAATTTCTGTCAAAGGGACATGAGGGATATGTTCCCGTAAGATATTTTTACGAATAATCCTTAACTTTGTGGATTCGGAAGATCCGCGAGATAATCGATTAAAAAGAGAGAGCATTTGAGCGGCGAAAATGACGATAGGCTCGCTACGTTTTTGTTTGCGGCTTTTGATTTGATCCCAAAGATCTTCGTCGACATCGGGAGATAGAAAAGTGGATTTTAGGAGTTCAATAAGTCCATCCCAAGAATTTATAGTGGACTTAATACTGCGAAACCACACCGCGGCATCGCCAGAGAAAAATTCAATAGCCGAATTAAATAGAACGTCTTTCGGAACGTTACGGGATTCAGAAAACTCACTAACTCGTTCAATAAAATCAAAGAGAGTCTTGGGGTCACCATTGAACTTAACATTCCATTTGAATATGGAATATTTGGAGATATTTCCATCGGGAGTAGAAACATGTATAATCTGTGGAGGAGGAGAGACAACCTCGACAGAAGAAGAACTAGAAGATAAAGGAATTATTTTATCATTTATCTCTTGCTCCAATAACAGACAAGTAGCGTTAGATTCATTGCGGAAAGATATATGTTCCTCAGAAACAGGCTCGGAGATAGGGAGGCGTTCTATTCTACCTAACAAATGAATTAATCTAGACTTTACTTGTCGAACACAAGAGTCTGTTGAGGAACCTTCAAATTCTTCAACTAACTTTGAAATATTCTCGCTAGATTTTGTAATGGCGGTCTTTTCATTATCAAAATTTAAGGTATCTAGATAAAATTGATTACTGTTATCCCTCACCAATAATCTTTTGAGGATTTTCCTCTTTTCTTTTATTTTTCTACTCGTAACAGTTCCTCTGATTTTTAATTCATAAGTAATCTCCTCTAACGTAAGAAAATTGACTTCAAAATTATTCATTTTTAATTTGAGTCTACAGGTAGGTAATAAAAAATATAAAAATATGTATTATAAATACCTCGAAGAAAGATCAGGTTTAATTCAAAATTTGTAGCTAAATATGGAGAAACTTTTGTAGTGTGTTTCCAGAAGGAACGTAAAAAGAAAATGAAGAATTAACTGAGATAAAGATAAAGCAAATAGAAGGAGAAAATAAATGGAAATAGAACAATGAAAAATGATCAGGGCACGTGTAGCGTGGGCGTTAGATGAATGTATAGAGATAACTAAGAAAATGATTAGATAAGAATGTTTAAAGAAAAGTAAGAAGATAATCAGGCTCCACGTTGCTTGGGCGTCATAAAATGGGCGTTGGGCGCCATAAAAATGTGTAACCTCGGAAACCTTTTTTGGATGGTGCTAGAAAGGTCACCAATGGAGACACTGCGACAGCAGCCAGATGGTAGGTGGAGAGGGAGTGGTGGGTTCGAAACTAGCTTTTGGAACGGAAGGGAGCCAATAGAAGAAATAGGTAAAGATAAGACAAGAGAAGGTAGATAAGAGAAGAGAGAGAAACAGATAAAAAGATAGATAGGTAAAGTTACCTAACCTAAGGATAAACAGGTAGGTAAGAAAAGATAATGAAGTTCTGAGACCAAATACAAGAAAAGATATAGACAGTTAATTAGTAAATATTTAGCAATAATTTTTTATCAGGGAATTTATTATGAGTAGATAAATAAAACTAGTAAAATAAATAAAAAACAATATATTAAACAAATGGCTCACCAGAAGGGTGAGTCCAAAAAAAACACAAGAAATAAAGAGAAAACAATGCATATACACCCATCAAAACTGCACCAACAATTAATGTGTTGTGGTGTACAGTTAGAGATAAACAAAAATTATGATGGAATAAATACAAGTAACATATTATAACAAAAACATGCACAATTAAAAACACAGTAAAGAGAGCCTGGTTATGAATTAAAAAACAAATCAATCATCTATAATGAGAAATCTCTCTTTACTGGTTTAGGGCTTATCTCGAGATAACGGATATGGTAACCTTAATGATTGATAGAAAATATAACGTACAAAGATTTAATAAAATTGAATGCAAAGCATACAAAGTTAACAAACGTTTAATGATCAAAAATCAAAAACCACCCCGCACTTGGTTTCATAAACAAAAAGCCAATCGCACAGCTATTAACGAATTAGTGAATGTTTGTACTTGGTTTTGATAATGAAAAGTTTTATTAATGAATAAAAAATTGTATTGATGAAATCGCTGATGAGATTCATCTGAGGTTAGCCTTAACCATAGATGAAGATATGTTGAGGTAGATAGCCCTTAGATTGCTCTATTTTTGGAAATAGTTTTAGGTAGGATTATTAAGACACTTACAGTTGCTCTGCCTCTTAATCTGCACTGACTCTATATTATTTACTTTACTTAGTAAGCAAACATTGAAGTTATTTGGTAATTGAATCTAAGCGGATGTCAGATCCAATTACAGATACGATATGAGAGTGAATATCACTCAGATAAGATATATTGTAGGTAAGGTAGATGGTAGATAAGGTATTAGATACTAGACAAACGTTTCTACCCCACGATACTCCGCCACGAAGTCCCTTTTCTCCTCGCAATCTTTGCGATGCTTTCCTTCTAAAAAAGTGGGGATATAATCTCCCTACTCAAAAAAATTGCAACTCTTAAAAAAGATCCGACCTACTTGCGTTTTTAGGTAAATTAACGGTACATCATACAAATACCGCAAAATGAAGTCAAAATACCTAACAGTTGTTTTCAGAAGGGAAAGTGGTTCCTTTGAAATCTTACTGAAACGGAGAGTGATCATAAAACCTGGTAATGCCCTTGCCGCTTTGAATAGGATGGAATACCTAACGGAATTTTAGTAGTGAACTCCTTGGAAGGTCTATATACGAAACAGATAACAATAGTAGTTTATTAGGGTCTCTATAACTTATTTGTGTTTGTCGTACCGACAACGAAATGTGCTAGTACCGCTAAGTTTCTACCGTTATGGTAATAAACTTAGCCAGGGGTAGTTATTTACGAAAACGGCCATAGGCGTACCCGTAATGAGTACTAGTGGGTTTAAAATTTAATCCAACGGGTAAATTAATTATTAACTAATCCTAGTATATATAAAAAAAATGTTACAAAGTTTATGGCACAAATAAATATTGATTTTGCTTAAGGCCATCTGTACATAATTCGCAAATATTTTACGGCTATCCCTACTTTTTCTGTCTTCACACGAAAAATTACGTGTAGTAAACTTCACACTGTAAACATTACTAGAATGTCATTCTACTTGAAAATGTCATCATTAACTTAAAGATGTGGCTTTTGATTGTTCTTGGATAACTGTTACTTGTATAATTGCAAATTATTAACGGTTATACTTATAATATTGAAATTTGGAGGGAGGAAATAAACGGACTTAGGCTCCTTAACTAGTCATGACAGGTGACCTGATAGTTACATATGACGTTACAGAGCCACTGTGACCAATAATTTTAAATGGGACCTTATGGCAAGTGATACCTCGTTTGAAAGGTATTCAAAATACCTATTCTGTCATACCTACTATTGTTTTTGGGTTTAAGTTGATTTTGATTTTGGTGAATAAATTAAATAAATATATTGTAGTTTCGCATTTAATTAATAAAAATTTCCGCCTATAGTTTTTTTGTCAAAAAGTTGACGTTTTTCAATTCTCTAGTAGTTTTTAAGTTAACGTCAACCTTTTTGACAAGTAACCATAGGCGAAACTTTGAATTTTTATCAATTTAATGCCAAACTACAATCTAATATTTATTTCATTTATTCATCAAAATGAGCTTAAACTCAAACAAAATTAGTATGACTGAATAGGTATTTTGAATATCTTTCAAACGAGGTATCACTTGACATAGGGTCCCATTTAAAATTATTGGTCACAGTGGCTCTGTAACGTCATCTGTCCCTATTAAGTTACCTGTCATGACTAGTTAAGAAGTCTACGTTCTTTTATTTCCTCCCTCCAAATTTCACTATTATAAGTATAACCGTTCAAAAGTTATGAGGGGGGTACGGACTTTTGACTAGCACTGTTATATTGTTACTATGGAACGCTTACATATTTGAACGTCTTTAACAACAAAATACTTGGATCACAGAATATATTATCCTGATGTATTCTCTGCTTGAGTCTTCCACAAATAATACACAATAAATAACTTTTTATTAAGTTCACGTCTTAAATCAATTATTTATCAAATACACTATATATGAATATTATTTAATCAACAACTTAAAATATTCCCGATGGCATGTCAAATACTTAAAATTGTCACTGATTGTCACTGTCTGACTGACAATATGCTGACAATACTCTATTCGACTGAGTGCGTTGTAAGAAAAAGATAGATTTGGAAAATATTACCAATAAAAACCAATAAATATTTTTGAAAAATTTAAACGCCGAATGAAAGACTAAATTATTACCGAGGGCCGAAAGTCCCTTAGAATAAATAAAAGGTTTATTTTGTATGAGATATTTGAGATTAAAAATCACACTAAATTTTCTCTTAGTTTTTAACTTATTAAAATAAACATTATATAAGTTCTCAGATACTTTCGGCCCTCGCCAATAACGTAATCTTTCATACTGCGTTTAAGTTTTTCAAAAATACTTATTAGTTTTCTCAGGATTCGAAAAAAATTAATCCCCATTTGAATAGCATTGCAGCCGAAAATACGTACCCATCTCCTTAAATTCAATGTTCAAACTGCCAAGAGGCAGATGGGTGGCAGCTTGAACATTGAATTTAAGTGAACAGTAATGTTTATTTGTTTAATAAACATTTATTTCTGTTTTCTGACAGCAGTAGAATGTATTTTGAATTAAATAAATTACATACATTCTTCTTTTTGTATCAATTAATTTAATTAAAAAATTTTTTTTGGCACCCTGTATAATTAATCATGTTAATGTTTATATTACTGAATAGGGAATTGAATAACTTTTCAAATGAACTAGCACTAGACCCCTATCCCCATTTAAAAAAATAGTCGTTTACGTCATCACTTCCAAATGGATGACGTCACTAGTACGATGTCAAAAAATCATAATTTGAAAATTAAATAACTTTTGTATTTTACATTTTTTCTAATTCTGTAAATAAAGCAGTTGACAGGGAGGGTCAAAATATAGTGAATAACCCTGTACATACGGTCTGTGATAAGAAGCTTTGCACGTATAATGAGGGACGTCATTAGAGCCAGAGGTGGTAATACCAGATACTAAAATGTTCAATTTGTCCTTGAAATTTCTTATTCTATAGATTTGTGTTTTTCATTTTTGTTAAATAGTTAATTATTATTTTAAATTTTTGTCCTGTTTGTCTTTGATTTTTCATTTTACTGGAATAAACCAGTGTTAAGTATGTATATGTACCTACTTTTATTTCCCTGGCATTTCCAAAAAAATTTAAGATACTAGTCAAAACTTCTAGACTTAATACATTAATTTATGCGATACTTTTTGTGACGAGTTTATTTACAGTTAATAAAGCAGGTCATGATATTATAAATATCTTGAAATAAAATACGGATCCACTAAAAAGTATTGAGTCACTGGACCTACCTGTCTGTCAATTCTTACTTTATCATTCACGATGAACATTCGGAATTATTAAAAATTGAGGGTTTGGCTCGCGCTAACATACTTAATTCAACCATTGGCGTCACAAGAATATTAAACGCATCAAAAATAATTTGGGTTTCCTAAAAAGTGGTTGTAACTATTTGTACCATTTTAGCTGTAAGGTTATTTTGTAACTATTACTTTACATTTTCCAATTCGCTATAATTCGGCAGCTCATAATACCATACCTAATACCTCATCAGTAGTATTTAAAGTAGGCATAATACGTGTTTAAGAATCCCTTTGTTTTCATCAAAAAGGTGACAGTTGTCACTGTTTGCATTGTGCATCATTTATAGATGACAATTTAGCTTATGGTAGGGGAGCCCAAGCGGGGATTTTTGCAGTTACTCGAGAGCGCCAGATTATCATATGGGGAGAAACCTTTTATCCTGAAAATGTACCTCTACCATATATTGGCTCTTAACACAGGGAAGTTCGTTAAAGGGGGCCCGAAAAAAAAATCTATCCTTAAAAATACTCGAAATTGTCAGATTAAGATAAGGTAAGTTAAGTACATGCAAAAGAGTGTATATTTCAAAAATCTAACGATTTGAGCGGGGCGTAAGGAAATCGGTGTGTCAAAAAGTTTCACAAAAAAAGCGAATATTTCGCGAAATGAGCGTCAGATCGAAAAGCTTAAAAATACGTCTTCAATATTTTTCAAAAATCTATCGAATGGTACTAAACATAACTTCCACGGAGAGGGGTGGGGGTAAATTTAAAATTTTAAATACAAATCCCGCGATATTTCGCAAGATGAACATCAGATCGAAAAACTGCAAAATACACTTTCAAAATGTTTTTGAAAAATCTATCGAATGGTATCAAACACGACCCCCCACGGGGGTGAGGTGAGGGCTTACTTTAAAATCTTAAATGGGACCCCCAAATTTTTATTGTAGATTTGGATTCTTTACGTAAAAATAAGCAACTTTTATTCAAAACACTTTTCTAATTATGGATAGATGGAGCTATAATCGGAAAAAACGATTCTTGGAAATGGAAAATTAAATTAAAAAATGGAAAGTCCCCACTAAAATGGAAAAATTTTCTTACATAATAATCACAACCCAATAGGTCCCCATAACGCTCGAGCAGAGCTGGGTAGTATCCGGATACTTTTTATGTATCCGAAAGCTGTATCCGGATACTTTTTAAATTTTGTATCCGGTATCCGTATCCGTGATCAAATTTTAAAGTATCCGGCATCCGGATACTTTTTTTGATATTCGGATACTTTTAAATATTTATCGCCCGCCGATAATGCACCTAATAGCCCGGCTACACGCACCGTCTTGCCTGAGAGCATGCCTGCACAGTCTGGTTTGTGCAGGTAAGAGCGTGCGTATGGACGGCAAGACTGTATCGCGCACAAACCCCCAAGCGCGGACTGTATCCTCCTCGACCTGCTGAAGATTTTACCTGTGCAGTTTTTGGTTCTACAGTTTTACTTGCACGTGTGGACGGTAGTTCAGTCCGTTCTTCAGTCCCGCAAAATTTTTGGAGGTGGATAGACCAAGATGAGCGACATAAAAAGTGTTACGAAACAGTTTTTAACTGAATTTATAGAGTTATACAAATCTTTGCCGGCGTTACGGAAAGTAAAGGGTAAAGAATATTTCGACAGAAATAAGAAAAACGATGCCTACGCTTTAATGCCAGAAAAATTAAAAGAGGTAATATTTTATTTTTTAATTGATTCTAAAATAGGGCATACTTTAAAATCAAATAATTTGTACCGTTTGGTATTTAATAAAGATTAACTATTATTTTTTCCAATATTGGTATACTATTATTGAAAACAGTTTATACAGTGCGCTGGAATAACTGTTACAGCCCCCCTATTAACTTATTTATTTTTAGCACATAAAAAAAACGCTCGGGCAGGTCGATTTTTAAAATAATCATGGTAGGTATATCGTATATCATAGCATCAATGTTGAACTTTACGCGATCCCTCCTCAGGTGACAGGCATAACTTATTTTTAATGGGAAAGTACATCATGTGACACCTCATTTAAAAGATTTTGAAATACTTATTATAAAAATGTATAAGACTTTAATCCTTTTTGAGAGCGTAGGTGCAAAATTTCGGTCGAATTCTTTCTAAACGCATTTATTTTCTCGAATCCTGATAAAACTAATAAGTATTTTTTAAAAATTTAAACGCAAGATGATAGATTTCATGAAGTCCCTTAGAATAAACAAAAAGTATCTTTTGAATGATATATTTTAAATTAAAAATCAGACTAACTTTTCTCTTAGTTTTTCACCCCTGTGACTTCTTAAAATAGACATTATAGAATTTGTCAGGGACTTTGTACCATCCATAATACTGTAGTATTTCATTCTGCGTTTAAATTTTTCGATAACCACGCCAGTCTTCAGGATCATCTCTCAAATCTTCGATTAAGTTAACATGTGAATATATATTTCTCCGCAAAAGCCACTTTTTACTCCATTTACTTCTACGGCGTCGTTGCTTGTTCGTTTGTTGCTTTTTTATTAATAAACAATACAATAACGCTTCCATTAAAAAACCTCTTCCGTGCTGCTCATCGTGTCGAATTCTCTGAAAGACTGAAGTTTACGCAGTCCAATTTTTTACGTGGCCTGCACGTGTGGACAACGTACGGTGTACAGTTATTTTGTTCCGTCATGCTTGCACAGTTTTGGACTGCACAGGCAAGACGGTGCATGTAGCCGGGCTATAACGTAGGCACAACACTGCCATTCCTTCAATCCAGATGTGTCTAATATGTTAAATCCCATTTTTCGTACTCGTCACCGTTATAATATATTATTATATAGCTAATGGAGCTTTGTTTTTACCTAATCAGTTATAAATCTTCATGAAGTGGTACAATGTCGTAAAAAATCCCAAAAAAACTATAGAATATAAAAAAAATGCATTATAACTGTCGCCAAAACAAAAATGGAATTGGAAAGTTGCAATGAATCAGATGAAAGTGGAGATCAAAATTTGGATGACTTTTTTGATTTTAGCAATTTTCGAGACCAGCAAGTGGACAACAGCTGTACTATTAATTATACACAGAATGAACAGGGTTCTAGCATCAATAATAAAACTTCAAAAGTACAGTTGGAGTTGCTAAGATATTTGGAGGACAAAAGAACCAATTTGAACATCTTAAATGAATACCCAATCTTAAAAAGGGTATCAATAAAGTACAACACATGCTTACCTTCGTCAGCACCAGTTGAAAGACTTTTCTCTTTTGCAACTATGATTGATACGCCTAAAAGAAAAGCTTCAAGCGATGAACACTTTGAGGTATTGGTACTTACAAAGGCAAATTCAAAGGCACTTCACTTCTGACTTCGCCAGCAATTGGAATACTTTCTGTATTAGTACGTTTTTATTTTAATTTAATGTTTCCTTATAAGTTTATGTTCTAGTTTTATTATTCATAAGCAATAAACAATTTTTTGAGTACTTTCTGATTTCTTTCTCCATCATTTAATGTATTTCTATTATTATATATTACATTAAAAATACGTGCACATCACATAGTTCTAATACCAGTGGTGTCATATGCGGGAACGCCGTTCCGGCACTGGTTAAGAAAAGAAAAAAAAATAAATAGAGAATTTAGGTTTTCTAAACAAAAATTAGCAGTGCGTTCCGGCAAAGCTAATTTTGCCATGACACCACTGTCTAATACTAATAATTTATGTCCTTCTTAAAAAAAGTATCCTTCAAAGTATCTTAGGAACGGAATGGGACGTTTCGATGCCGCCGGTTCATCGCCGGCCGTTTCGATGCCGCCGGTTCATCGCCAGTCCATTTCATCGCCGTCATATCTCGCATTACCTAGAATTCCTTATTAATACTAAAAATAACTAATAATTGTAACTGTCGAAAATTCGGAAATATATCAGATAGCGATTAATTGACTGGCGATGAATCGGCCGCCATCGGCATCGAACTGGCGGCATCGAAACGGCGGCGATGAAACGTCCTAGACCCCTTAGGAAGTATCCGAAAAAAATATCCGGATACTTGTATCCGAATACATTTTTAAATGAAAGTATTCGTACTTTTTTAAAAAGTATCCGGATACATTTTGAGTATCCGTATCCGGTATCCGGATACTTTTTTTCAGTATCCGACCCAACTCTGCGCTCGAGTGACTGCAAATTTAGCATACTTTGCTCCCCTACCATTAGTGAATTACAAACATACAGTGAGCACGTAAAGGTTGGAATAAATTAATTTTCTCGAGAATGGACCATTTTGGAAAAAAATCCCGAAACAGGTCAATTTTTATTTTTAAATTAAGACTTTTTGGCATATATATCATACTAGTGACGTCACCCATCTGGGCGTGATGACGTCATCGATGATTTTTTTTTAATGGGAATAGGGGTCGTGTGATAGCTCATTTGAAAGGTAATTCAATTCTCTTTTCAGTAATATAACCATTAACATAATTATTTATACAGGGTGTCCAAAAAAATTTTTGTTTGGATTAAATTTACTGACATAAAAAGAAGAATGCAAGTATTTTTTTAATTCAAAATACATTTTGCTGCTTTCAGAAAACAGAAAAAAATGTTTATTTGAAAAATAATCATTGCTTTTCGCTTAAATTAAATGGTCAAACTGTCAAGAGGAATGTGGGTGGCTGCTTTAATTCTGAATTTAAGCAAAAAACAATATTTTTATTTGTCAAATAAACATTATTTACTGTTTTCTGATAGGAGCAAAATGTATTTTGAGTTAAATAAATTACACACATTCTTCTTTTTATGTCAATAAATTTAATTCAAAAAAAATGTTTTTCGGCACCTTTTATAAATAATTATGTTAATGTTTATACTACTGAAAAGAAAATTGAATTATCTTTCAAATGAGCTATCACACGACACCTATTCTCATTTAAAAAAATTGTAGATGACGTCATCACGCCCAGATGGATGACGTCACTAGTATGATATATATGCCAAAAAGTCGAAATTTAAAAATAAAAATTAACCTGTTTCGGGATTTTTTTTGCAAAATCGTCCATTCTCGCGAAAATGAATTTATTCCAACCTTTACGTGCTCACTGTATAACACTTACCACCAATTAGTAGCCATTACTAAAGTTTAATATGTTACTATATTCCGTTTAAAACGGTCAAATTTCTCACACATAATACAATCTTTGTGTTACAATTTGGGTGTTACACTTTGGGTTACACTTTGGGTTTTATATAATAATATGCTCTCATTCGATACCTTATTTGTCATTATATCTATTTTAATACCGAAGGAGTTATATTCGCCGACAGACGGACTGACGGACAGACAGGCATAAAACCGGATGTATATATTTGCTTTCGTCTTGCTAAAGCTCGTCGAAAAATATATCGGTTCTACTATTTCGTCGACTTTAACAAAGTAGTTGCTGTTGCAACTCTAAAACCGAAAGTCCGAGTCAAACTTCTCACTTCCCTTCACCTTTAGTACCATTCTTGGGTTATAGACTTTCATTCGAAACCTCATTTGACATTCTATCTTATCTAATGACGAAGAAGTTGTGTTTTCAAGGTCCCTGGGAAAAACAAACATGCATAATTCAACGTTTTCCCATTTTTTCAAAATGGTTGAAAACAAAATTCAATCTCTTAATACCTCATGTGTACCTCCGATATCGATATGTAATTTTCTCAGTAATTTTATATCATCATCATCACCATCCAGCTTTCTGCATCCAAAGTTGAACATAGGCCTCCTTTCCTTTTGACGTCGTCTGTCCATCGTGTATAGGTGGTCTACCTATACTTCTGTCTGCTCTTGGTCTCCACACAGTAATTTTTTGGTCCCAACAAAAAACATCATTTTATAAATCAAAAGAAAATATCGTCGAATTACTGTCAAAACCAGCCAATTCCACCAATTCCACTTTTTCTAGCCCAATTCCTTTGGACTTAAAAATTATCAAATAATGTATTGGAAAACCAGGAACGTCCAAACAGATTTTAAATGTGAGAAATAGAAGGGGCTCAAAAAAACTAACTCCAATACTGACAATTTTATTCAACCAAAAAGAGATATGTCCAGTTGATTGTAAAAATAAAATAAAAATTTATTATTTACAATATTCTAGCTCTGCCAAAGAGCTAGAATAGAGCTATATCAAATGCACACATTTAATTTGAGGACTCTATTATTGAGATCTCAACGTAGTACGATATTGTGCATAGATAATATATATATAATATATAGATATTGTCGGCAGCTCGCATCACTTAAAAATGGTTGGGTGATACCTATACTATGACAAACATTTTATATGTTTGTAACGTCTCAGTGATTGTTTTTAATGTTTTAAAAGTACTACTAAAAATTAAACTAATTTTCATCGTCCGGAATTGCACAACTGACCAAATTTTCCAAATTTAATGAGATGCAAACACATACAAACCGAAGTAGCCGGCACTTTTTATACCTTGACCATTAGCTCTGAAGATGACTTTTCAGTCGAAAGCGCTTAGCTAAGGAAATAAATACATTTACACACTTTAATATACTTCCTTCGTTCATTCAAGTGTGTACAAATCTATCAGTCTTTCAACTATAATAATAATTGTTAGACATATCTTCAGTAGATGTCTGAACTTGTCAGTGTCCATACCTTTTTAATTATATTTATTAATCTGTAATTGCTTATTACAGATTCCTCGTAGTATTGTAAGTTCGATGTATTAAAGCCTTACGATGTGAATCTAGAACTTAACGGTGAATAAGGATATTAACTCATACTGCTCTTTATGGACTGAGCTTAATGGAAAAAGAGGAAGCCTAAAAATCGGTACATGCTTATTAAGATATATCGAAAAAATATCCACATTAGCTCTGAAGATGACTTTTCAGTCGAATGCGCTTAGCTAAGGAAATAAATACATTTGCACACTTTAATATACTTCCTTCGTTCATTCAAGTGTGTACAAATCTATCAGTCTTTCAACTATAATAATAATTGTTAGACATATCTTCAGTAGATGTCTGAACTTGTCAGTGTCCATACCTTTTTAATTATATTTATTAATCTGTAATTGCTTATTACAGATTCCGCGTAGTATTGTAAGTTCGATGTATTAAAGCCTTACGATGTGAATCTAGAACTTAACGGTGAATAAGGATATTAACTCATACTGCTCTTTATGGACTGAGCTTAATGGAAAAAGAGGAAGCCTAAAAATCGGTACATGCTTATTAAGATATATCGAAAAAATATCCACATCTGTAACTAAATTGCCTTGCTTATGTATTTAGTGCAAACAAATTCTGATAAAACAGTATAGCCCAGTAAATGAACGGGAAATTCGGCGATACCGTGTAGTTTTCAGGGGCAACTCCGAATTGCATGAAAATTTTGATTTAGATTCTACTTACTCTCCACTTCAAAGTTGAAATTGTGCCGTTGGTTGCTTTTACTTGGGGGGTGACAGTCACCCCTTCTCGGGGGTGAAAAAACATACGTTCAAGATAAGACAGGAAATGGATAAATTGACTGATTTTAAGCAACTTTTGTTCTATAGAGTTTTTTACGTAAGTCAATACTTTTCGAGTTATTTGCCATTGAAAATGTTGATTTTTCGACCAAAAACTACGTTTTCAGACGGTTTTTCGCAAATAACTCAAAAAGTAAATACTTTATCGAAAAAAATATTCTTAGCAAAAGTGTAGCTTATAAAAAACACAAAAGAATGGTGTATCAGTAAAGTCTATCAATTAAATAAAAACAAAGTTGTAGCTCATGAAAAATACGTTCTTATTCGTCTAATTCCAAATCGAATATTTCAAGGTAAAATCACCGAAAAATTAAGCACTTTTCGGGAAAAACCCATTTAAACTTTTTTAAAGTGTTTATAAAAAGCTTTGTTTTAATTGTTAACAAAAGTTTTAGCATTAAAAATAAGTGAGTTACGCTCAAAATAAAGTTGGCCCTCTTTTTTTTTGTAAAAAATCATGAAAATCTTGCCGTATTTAGCTCCCCAAATGAAATCAATCGCTACCGCTTTACAAACAATTTACTTACCTATCTATTTTTTATATGATCTGTCAGTCTCACTGGTTTAAAGTGTTTATTTTTGAAAGGGTTATAATTGAAAAAGCTTGAATGGGTCACTAATCACGAGTGTATGCAAATTTTGAACAGCCATATCTTAACCAATTTTTGTCTTACGGAGAAACAAAATGAAACTAGCATATTTATAATAGCAAAACCTACATTTTTTTACTCTTTAAGATTGTTCTTATCACTAATAATTTTTAAGTTATTTTGAAAAAATGAAATTTTTCAAAAATTTTTAGAAATTTTTTTTTGCAATAAAATCAAATGTTTTCAAAAATAAGCACTTCAAACCAGTCAAACTTACAGATCATATAAACAATACCCATACAGTTAAAATAGATGGTAAATCCAAACGATTAATTTCATTTAGGGTGCTAAATAGAGGGAGGTTTTCACGATTTTTTTACCAAAAAAAAGGGGCCAACTTTTTTTTCAGTGTAACTCGTTTATTTTTGATGCTGTAAACTTTTGTAAAAAACAAATAATAAGCTTTTTTTGATAATTTAAAAATGTTAATGAGGTTTTCCCGAAAAACGCTTCTTCCTTTCGGTGATTTCGCGTTGAATTATTCGATTTAGAATTAGACGAATAAGAACGTATTTTTCATGAGCTACAACTTTGCTTCGACTCAATTTGTAGACTTTACTGGTACACCATTTTTTTCGTTTTTTTATAGGCTACACTTTTGCTGACATATTTTTTTCGATAAAATATTTACTTTTTGAGTTATTTGGGAAAAACGGTCTGAAAACGTAGTTTTTTTGTCGAAAAATCAACATTTTAAATCGCGAATGACTCGAAAAGTATTGACTTGAGTAAAAAACTTTATAGAACAAAAGGTGCTTAAAATAAGTCAATTTATCCATTTCCGGCCTTATTTTGAACACGCGTTTTTCACTCCCGAGAAGGGGTAAATGTCACCCCCCAAGTAAAAGCAACCAACGGTACAAATTCAACTTTAAAGTGGAGGGTAAGTAGAACCTAAGTCCAAATTTTCATGCAATTCGGAGTTGCCCCTGGAAATTACACTCCAAAACGGTCATTTATTGGGCTAGTATACCGGAGCTTGATATTGAGGAGTGTGATGTTTAGGAAAAAATGACTAAATTTGTACAGCCCAAACCGGATAAGTGCCTCAAAAAATATTTTTCATACTTTTTGAACGAAAACATTTCGTTTATAAATTTGGAAAAGTGTGTGTGTTATTGCGTTGCTGCTCCTGCAATACTCAAATCAGATTTATCGATGGATTCATATGTAGTTTTTTCTTCTGAATCCAAATTTGAAAACGGCATTTCGATATTTCTAACCGTCTTCGAGATAATCAACCTCAAAATCTAAAATGTGACGTCACAATCGTTTTATTTTGTGCCGACACACCACACGTCCAGCTGAAATCGTTGCTATTAAGTAGGCTAGTTTTTTAATCTCGATTTGTTAAGCAAAGCATAGGTTATTTACATTTGAGTTTAACACTTCGTGAATGTCAAACTAAATTTTAAATTAAGTATTAATAAAACATCAATGACATTTGATAGTGAATTTAATTATTATATAAAATAAATAAGATGTTCAAAAATAAAATTTGAGTATATTTTAAAAGCAATAATTTATTAACAGCTTTAAAAACGTTTATACGAGTATACGGCCTCTTATGCCGTTTATGCCGTTTATGATAAATGGACTGTTCCATTTGCTATGAAATTAAAATATAGTTGTAGGTTCGCTAAACTCGACACAACTGGCTAGTGATTTTAGTAGGTAATTTTTTTGTTTTTTGCGAATTTTGCCAAAATTGGAAAAATTACTAATTATTTAGTAATTATTAACAAATTAGTAATTATTTTTTTTTTGGCACATTGGCTAAATTATTGACTAAAATCACTAGCCAGTTTTGTCTGAGTTTAGCGAACCGACAGTATATGAAATAATATTGTTTGGTATAAAAAATTATGGTCTGATATGTGCAATTACATCCTTCTAATGGAAAGCAATATTTGAAGATTTTTCTCAAATTATGGATACCAACAACATTTTCATTTATAACTCTTTTATTTTTAATTTGACGAAGAAAAGTTATTCTTCATAAAAAGCTCTTCATATTCAAAGATTTATGATGCAACCATCATATATAAAATTTTATTAATTTTATACGAGGTATATAAAAAATATTAATTTCGATCAAGAGTAAACTACCTTTATAGTTCATAACATTTAAATTAGAATGATATAATTGCACATTAAATGCACGAGCCGAGGCACGAGGCGAGTGCCGCAAATCAAGCGAGAGGGAAATATGTCATTTTCTCTCGTGTTGTACACTGTGCTTTTTCTATGGATGCGTTTTTGTCAAGAGTTCAAACTTCAAAATTAAATAATTTAGATGCTTTTAGGTATATTATATGCCTAAATTGAAATAAAATACATATATACACGTAGGTATTTAATATTCTTAATATTCATATACTTTATTTATTTAAAATTATAATTCACAGTTGAACAGTCTTAAAAGGTAATTTTTGATAAGTTTTGACCAGTTTGAACACATTTTGTTTGACAAAAATAATTGTGTTTGTATTGTGCATGCTACCATGGAAATGGCGATCATGTGTATGTAAACCGGCGGTGAACCCGTGAGAAAAAATATTTCTCACTGCAATGGCCGACTTTACTCACTGCCTGAGAAATTGTTAATTTTGAATGTATGTAAGTAGTGAGAAAAGATGCACATTGTATAGCATCCATAGAAAAACATAATTATTAATTCTAAACTACTTTTCATAATAGCAGTTTTCCATATTATGAATTAAAATAAGTAAATAAACAAAGTTTTCGTTATGATAATGCTCGCATTTTCAGCTTGTTTTTTTTTAATTTACGCATTATTTTAACAATCTCTTTTACAAAGGTATTCGTTTACAATATTTATTTTAATAGTTTTCAGAAGTTTTCAATAGTTTTCTTTCAGACGTTTTTTGAAGACAAGCAAGTACAACTCATTCATTTGTATATGTTACCTTTTGCTCTTACATCCATTTAATGAAACTGTCGTATCTTTTATGTATCATTTATGTATCAAATAATGTTGGAATATCGGTAGTTGATTCTACAATCTCTCAAAGCTCTTAAGATGGCTACCATCTCGATAGTGTCAAAGGCTTTATTGTAGTCAACAAATACCAAAATTAGCAGTCGGTTGTACTCCACAGTTTTTTCGATTAGGACCTTTAGACAAGTTAGATGGTCATTTGTACCATACCCAGGGTGGAACCCTGCCTGTTCTCCTGGTTGGCACGTTTCTGTTTGTTCTCAATTCTGCCAGTGATTATTCGAGCAAATAATTTATACAGGTGGTTTAGAAGACTAATTGGTCTATAGTCTCGAGGTCTGTTTGATCTCATTTCTTATGTATGAGGAGCGTTACAGAATTATTCCGTTCATCTGGTATGGCTTGGTTTTCTAAGTATATATTGAAGAGGTGTTTGATTGCCCTAATGAGAGCAGAGCCTCCTATTTTTAGCGTGTCTTCCACTACTTTGTCCTCTCCTCGTGCTTTGTTGTTTTTCATTTTTTTTTAAAGCATGATAGATTTCAGCTGTTGATATATTGGGAATATCCTCTGAACCTTGATTCATAATTTTTTGTTCTGTATGTTCTGTCGGGTTTAAGTCAAGTTTATTTGTATATAGTGTTTTATAGTGGGAGCGACTGTTTTTACTGTTCATAATTTAACAAACTTTACAATAAATATCACAAAACTAACAGGGAAATTTTAACTTCCTGCTGAACTGTAATTTCTGTCATGTCATCATTCAGAATTTCCGTTATCAAAGCCACTTGCTTCCATACAGCCATGATGTGAACAAGTCAAATTGAGCTCAATGGTACCTCGAGCATGAAACATTGGATACTTTAAACATCTATGTTTAAATTCACATCATTTTTCTATGTTCCTATGACGGATTAATTTTAAAGGGTTTTTACCCAAATATTTTTTACTTTGGTGGTTAGCATGTTATATTCAAGTAAGTATAACCTATAACTTTTTAAGATCGTACACAAAATTTTTAAATACTTTGCATTATTTTATCAGATTATACATATTTTAGGCAAACACTGATGATGATCGGTCAACCGATTGAAAACTAGTTCTGTTCTGTGATGTAGCCCTGTATAGGGATTTTAACAAATATACCTTTTATAAAGGATTTTATGGCTTTTTGTAATATATGGTATACAGCCAACTACAGGAAATTTTTTCCTCGTGGATTTTTTATATAAGTCTTCCACCAGCTCGAGCATTTCCTCACTGTTGGATGTTAGTTTGCCATTCTTTCCCTTGAGTCTGATAATTTCTTTCTTGCTGTTCGTCAATTTCCTTCTCAATATCTTCATGCTCTTGTTATGCTCGATTGTCTGCGAGATTTTCTCATCTTTATATGCCCTTATGTCCTTTCTAATTGCTTTAGAAACCTCTTTGTTTATTTCTTTAAGCTTTGTTGTTCTATATTCGTATATTTTAGCATTTCTATTCTTTCTTCCATTTTAAGTTTGGTGTTAACAGTGATTCTCTCATCTCTCTTGTTACCTGTACCACATTTTCTTTGAGCTCCTGCTATGGTATTAGTAATTATTGGCAGTAATTCGACGATATATTTTTTCGAATTAAATTAAATTCATTTCACAATTTATATGTGTCCAATACACATACCACACAATATCCGAAATCAGTAAACGTTTGATATAACCGCGCTTCTAATACTTGAACTCACCGTTCTCCTATGATTTTATATTCTTGATATGTCACTGGCAGGTAAGCTCCAGCACACGCCAGACATTCTACATATATACACTGAACGGACAACAAAGTTATCTTTTGAATACTAATTAAATATAATAATAAACATGGTTGTTAAGGAACAAAACAGTTCCTATAAACCGATGCAGGTGGCTTTCAAATCCTGGTGCCGTTCTAAGGAATTTTAATGGAAATTATGCTGAGGTCAATTACTTCTAGCCAAAGTATATCTTATCAACCCCAAAGTTTTACATTCAGCTGCAAAGTATGTTATTATTTTTGTTAACACGACTTATTTTTCTTATAATAATATACGGAATAAACGGAATACTAATACTGAAAAAAATATCAGAGAAGATTGCTGATAATGAAATATTAGAAAACGATAACACTGATGAAGTCTGGGAAAATCTCAAAGATAACATATGTAATTAACGCAGCAACAGAATTACTTGGAAAGAGGAAAGTAACGAATACTTACATATCAAAAAAAGCTTATGGTTTAGAGGGGAAGTAAAGATAATACAGGTGAAGAAAAAAAGAAAGCCTTTTTATAATGCAGAACAAAAAAAAAAAAAGAATGTGTGTGTACTATGTACGCACGTAAGAAGATATTCTTCTATTATATAATAGGTAATTTAAACGAAGTAAATATACTTAAAAGGTTATTTGTATTTTATTTAAAAATCAAACTAACTTTCTTATCTACCACTTCCAAAAAATTTTTATTAAAACAACCAAAAATAAAAAAAAATATGAACCGCCCGGGAATTGACCCCGCAACCTTCCAATCTCAGTGCTAACGCATTTCTAACTACTCCATCGAGGCACTAGAAATAGACATGTAAGTTTCGGATATAACTACACAACACGGCACACGACATATAGTGTAAAAATGTTATGCTTACATAATATTTTATTAATCCAAAAACACAAGAATTATAATAAATAATACATTTCCTAAAACCACTAATATATTCTTTTAATGACTTATTTGCACGGTTACAGATACATACATACCTATCTTGAAAGATTAGCAATGCGCAATGAATGTCAAAACTACATACTGTCAGTGTGCGCAGGCGCGCGGTAAATGTACAATTTTACCCTCAATCGATTCGCCGCTAAAGAAGAATATCTTCAACAAGCACAACAGTCATACAACGACTATAAACGAATTAGAAAAAAAAACGAACACTTTAGTTAGACAAAAAAAAGGGAAGAATGGCAGAGCTTCTCAAAACAGACAGAACACGATTTCTATGGAACACAAAAAGAAATAAGGAATATGATCAGAGGACAAAGAAAAGAGATAAACAAAATAATAAAAACGAAACAAATACAGAAGAAAACATGGAGATACTACTTTCGATCTCTATTTGCTAAATTTGCTAAAGATGACGATAATGAATCACCAACACCTGAAGTGACGACAAACGAACAAATACACATTGAGGAGGGAGAAGTAAAGGAGGCACTAAGGAAATTAAAAAATAGAAAATCACCACGAGGGAACAGAATATCGAATGAACTCCTAACGCACGGAAGACAAGATCTGACCAAAAAACTATTAAAAGTAATTCAAAAAATAATAGAACAAAAGAGAATACCACAAGAATAAAGATCAAGCATCCTAATAACTCTCTTCAAAAAGTGACACCAATTGGACCCGAAGAAATACACAGGAATTAAATAAATAAAAACAATATTAAATTTAATAACCAAAGTGTTAACAAACAAACTGAATAAAACCATTAGCAGAAGAACAACAATGTTTTAGTCGGGAAGATCATACATAGACGCTATAGTTATAATGGGGCAAGTTCAAGACAAATCATTAGCATACAAAAAACCTGGATATTTATATTTCGTTCACCTTAAGAAGGCATTTGACAGGGTCAAATTAAAGGACTTTATCAATTTATTATACGAAAGACAGAGACAGATCTAGGAATAATTAAAACGATCGAAAATATCTACTAGGATAACACAATCAAAGTGAAATTAGAATTAGTGCAGCAACTGAAGGTTTTCACCTCCGATTTCGCTAAACCTTCATAGATTTTCATGAAAATTGGTGATCAGTTAGACGATACCTCAAGGAACAAAGGTGACATGATGCCAACTTGCACTTTTACCCTGGGGGTGGATGTCACCCCTTGTCGGGGGTGGAAATTATTTTATTAAAATTAATACCATACCATATTAAGTCGATAGAGCAACAAATTATAAGCAAAATTTGTTATATAAAGTTATTAATATAAACCAATAGTTTTTGAGTTATTAAATATCAAAGATTTTATTTTTTCGTAAAAAAATGCATGTTTTAAAGCTGTTTTTCACGTATAACTCAAAAACTATAAGCTGTTTCAAAAAAGTTATCATTCCCAAAATTGAAGATAATAAAAAATTAATACACTCCTCACTTAAAGAACTAAACTAATATAAATTCAAAGTGAGTTATGGGTAATTGAATGTATATTTTTTCGACGAGTACTTGAGAGGAAACAGTAGCGATCAACAGGTAGCCAAAACGCGTTCCAAGATTGCGGCTGTAATTTTGAATATTTTTCCGAAATATTTGGCACACGTACTCGTAATATAATAAAGAATGGCGGTACAGAGCCCAATTTGAAAAATATATTAATATTACTCTGTAATTAAACACAATATTAAAAAAATGAGCCTGTACCGCCATTAAGAAGAACAAAAAAATACACTTTCTTCAAATAAACTTTTTTATCCGATGCCTAGATTTTGTGTCATTTTAGAACTACTAAAATTTTTTATTTCATTAGTAGTTCCAAAATGACACAAAATCTAGGCATCGGATAAAAAAGTTTATTTGAAGAAAGTGTATTTTTTTGTTCTTCTTAATGGCGGTACAGACTCGTTTTTTTAATATTGTATTTAATTACAGAGTAATTTCCACATATTAATATATTTTTCAAATTGGGCTCTGTACCGCCATTCTTTATTATATTATGAATACGTGTGCCAAATATCTCGAAGAAATATTCAAAATTACAGCCGCAATCTTGGAACGCGTTTTCGCTACCTGTTGATCGCTACTGTTTCACCTTAAATCTAAATATTCAAGCTTAAATAACGGGAAAACGATGCATTTTATAAAATATATCTGCTAAAGTTATGGTGACAATAAGAGAACCCTTTCGAATTTTTTAGTGTCCAAGCCTCAACTCCATATAACAGGGTGGAAAAGACATAACATCGCAAAAGAGTTTGCGCATTCTATTAAAGACTGATCTAGCAATTTCTATTCTGCATTGAATCTCTTTTGTTTGATCAGTATCGTCTGTGATCCAAGCACCTAGATATTTATAACAGGACACACTCTCAATCGCTGTATTGCCTATCACAAGATTAGCTCTTATTTTCGCGATTACCATAAATTTATTTTTTTTTCAAATTAATTTTCAAGCCGTAACTGGTACAGCACATATTGAGACTTTGAACGAGATGTTGTAGCTCTACTAGCGTTCGCGATAGGAGAAACGTATTGTCAGCATGCCTTATATTGTTGATCATCTCACCATTTATTATCAGACCAACATCCTTTTCCGCGACTGCTTGTTGACAGATGGCTTCACTATACAGATTAAATAAAAGTGGCGATAAGATACATCCCTGTCGGACTCCTCGACGGATTTGAATTTATTCTGTTAGTCGACCCTCAACCTTCACATTTGCTGTTTGATTCCAATATAGGTTGCATATAAATCGAATATCTCGGCTGTCTATATTTCTGTTTATTATAACTTGCCTTAGTGGTTCACGCTGTACTTTGTCAAAGACCTTTTCGAAATCAATAAAACAGGTGTAAAGAACCCCGCACAAATTTTATGGAAGTTAGGTCCCAGTGGATTCCGTTCATACTTTGGGAAAATACTCTTTGAAGCATCCTGATAAAAAGTTCTCATAAGCACAACTCAATCGTATGAAGGATTTTCAAGATATAGAGTCACAAATTTGGAAAATTATAAGATTTACCTACTGGGTATTCCAATTCCCTGAGCTACTGGTTATCTGGCAACATATAGAAGTTTGGATCAAGGAAAAGTACTGGTAGTCTAGGATTTTTTCCTGGCTAACCAATGGCGACCTTAACTTTGACCTTGACCTTCAACGGACGTCATCTTCTAGAGTTTCGAGGGTTTTCGGCATTAAATTGATATAAACAGATTACTATGGGTTTTTGGGATCGCTAAACACGAATATGCCATCAGAAGTGACCTCCGGAGGACGTGGTGGCCAGGGCCACTGCAAGGGACGTCATCTTCTAGAGTTTCGATGGTTTTCGGCATTTAATTGAGGCAAATGAATTACTGGAGGGTTTTTTGAGGTCGCTAAACACGAATATGCCAAGATAACCTGTCTTAGGTAACAGCAACCCCAAAAACCTACAGAAATAGTAAACAGGTAAAATATTTGACACAAAAAGCTAAAATTTAGCTAAATATACTTTTTTGAGTATATTGAGTATTTTTGAAGTTATTATTAAAAGAAAATGAACATCACGATAATTTTAAAAATTATGCTTTGTTTAAATTATATATTTTTCTTAAATATACATTCTAAACTGGCCAAAACTGTTCAAATAATTACTTATACCAATACAAATAAATTCTTGTAAGGATTACTGTATATTTTAATTTTTGTGGAAACGGCACATATTTTATTTATCACTTTTTCCTAAAAAATTCGAAAGGGTTCTCTTATTGTCACCATAACTTTAGCAGATATATTTTATAAAATGCATCGTTTTCCCGTTATTTAAGCTTGAATATTTAGATTTAAGGTGAAACAGTAGCGATCAACAGGTAGCGAAAACGCGTTCCAAGATTGCGGCTGTAATTTTGAATATTTCTTCGAGATATTTGGCACACGTATTCGTAATATAATAAAGAATGGCGGTACAGAGCCCAATTTGAAAAATATATTAATATGTGGGAATTACTCTGTAATTAAATAAAATATTAAAAAAACGAGTCTGTACCGCCATTAAGAAGAACAAAAAAATACACTTTCTTCAAATAAACTTTTTTATCCGATGCCTAGATTTTGTGTCATTTTGGAACTACTAATGAAATAAAAAATTTTAGTGGTTCTAAAATGACACAAAATCTAGGCATCGGATAAAAAAGTTTATTTGAAGAAAGTGTATTTTTTTGTTCTTCTTAATGGCGGTACAGGCTCATTTTTTTAATATTGTGTTTAATTACAGAGTAATATTAATATATTTTTCAAATTGGGCTCTGTACCGCCATTCTTTATTATATTACGAATACGTGTGCCAAATATCTCGAAGAAATATTCAAAATTACAGCCGCAATCTTGGAACGCGTTTTCGCTACCTGTTGATCGCTACTGTTTCACCTTAAATCTAAATATTCAAGCTTAAATAACGGGAAAACGATGCATTTTATAAAATATATCTGCTAAAGTTATGGTGACAATAAGAGAACCCTTTCGAATTTTTTAGGAAAAAGTGATAAATAAAATATGTGCCGTTTCCACAAAAATTAAAATATACAGTAATCCTTACAAGAATTTATTTGTATTGGTATAAGTAATTATTTGAAGAGTTTTGACCAGTTTAGAATGTATATTTAAGAAAAATATATAATTTAAACAAAGCATAATTTTTAAAATTATCGTGATGTTCATTTTCTTTTAATAATAACTTCAAAAATACTCAATATACTCAAAAAAGTATATTTAGCTAAATTTTAGCTTTTTGTGTCAAATATTTTACCTGTTTACTATTTCTGTAGGGTAAAAGATAACCGAGATAGAAACGTTTAAAGCTTAAATTAAAAGATTAAATTTAACGTGGTTTAATAGCACTTGGAATTAATTTTCAGGTGTTTGTTAGGTGAATCTGATATCTTCAAAATTAATGGAGTTATTAAAAAAAAGCAATAAAATTTTTTGGAAAAATTTTGAAAAGATAAATTTTGAAAAATTTTTGAGATATAAATTTTAAAGCTATCGACTTGATCGGGAGCTCATTTGATAGATATTTCTAAGTACTTTGACAAAATTTTTAAAAAGTTTATGTTATAAAGTGCATCATTTTCCCGTTATTTAAGCTTGAATACTTAGATTTGGGTATTCGCCGAAAAAAATATACATTCAATAACCTATAACTCACTTTTAGTTAACATTAAAAATTTTTTCTGGTAAGGAGTTTATTTCGCTTTTTCTTAGCTTCAATTTTGGCAATAATAACTTTTTTGTAAAAACTTATAATTTTTGAGTTATTTGTGAAAAATCTGTTAAAGACATGCATTTTTTCTCGAAAAATTAGATTCTTTCATCTATAGTAACTCAAAAAGTTTTGATTTACTTTAATAACTTTATATAACAAATTTTGCTTAGAATTTGTCCCTCTATCGAAATATGGGGTTATTCTTAATAAAATAATTTTCATCCACGAGAAGGGGTGGCATCCACCCCCAGGGTAAAAGCACAAGTTGACACCATGTCACCTTTGTTCATTGAGATATTCTCTAACTACTCACAAATTTTTATGCAAATCGATGGAGGTTAAACGAAATCAGAGGTAATAGCTCATATCCACCTTCAGTAACTGCAATAAATATTGTTTTCGTCTTGCTTTACTTTAATAATTATCTTATATTCTTATATTGACGATTTATATTATTTTAGTAAATTGTATTTTTGTTGACATCTTATCGTAGTGATAAAATAAAAAAAAATAGAACAAAAAAACTAAAAAAATAAAAATAAATAAAAAAAGATGCATTTATTTTAATATTAACATTAATATTTTTATTTGTAAAATGTATACACTATGTGTTCTTGATAAAAATTAAGTAGTATAATATATTTATAATATTTATTAACATAGTATGTCATCATCATCCAGCCTCAAAAGTCCACTGCTGAACATAGGCCTCCTCCCCTCGTTTCCAACCCTATCTATCCTGCGCCGCCCTCATCCAGTTTTTATTTACCTTTCTTAAGTCGTCAGTCCATCTTGTAGGCGGTCGAACGACGCTTCTCTTGTCTTCTCTTGGCCTCCATTCCAATAACCTCTTTGTCCATCGCCCATCTGTCATTCTGGCTACGTGTCCTGCCCATCTCCACTTCAACCTGGCTATCCTCTCGATGACGTCAGTCACCAGTCACATAGTATGTACATAAGCTGTAATAAGTGAGTAAATAAGAATTAAGAAAATTGTAATATTATTATAATAACCATGTTTCACTAATTGGCAATATCTTTAATACATTTACTTTTGATTAAGACTGGCTGAATGACTTTAGTCCAAGCCAAAAAAAAAATGTATTTTTTGTTATTGTTATTTTTTGACTGTATGTAAGCTTTGTCCATAAAATTGTAAAATTTTCAGTCACAATAAAGCATATTATTTCTATTCTATAAGAATTAACTGACCTAAATGAAGCTGACAATGGGATAAGACAGGGGGGATTCCCTGAGTCCTCTATTGTTCAACTTGATCATAAATGAAATAATAAAAAAGTCAAAAATAAAAAAGGATGCCAAATTGGAGAAAAACAACGCAAAATAAACTTCTCAAAGTGAAGATGATTTTACAACGTATGCTACACCAATTTAATATAACTGCCAGAAAATTTAACATGTTTAATTTCCCCCCATTCGGTTAGGCTCCGCTCAACCTTTATACTACTTCCCAAAAGGCAAATACAAAGGAATGCAACGAATATCGTATGATAGCTTTGATGAGTCATGCTCTAACACTATTCTTAAAAATAATCCACAATAGGAGCTATAGGAAATTAGACGTAGACATCAGTAACACTCAGATGGGAATCAGAAACGGGCTGGATACAACGGAAGCTCTGTTTGCAATGATCGTCCTCTCATAAAGATGCTTAGACATGAACCAAGGAAGTACCCCGACCCCGCACAAACCTTATGGAAATTAGGTCCCAGTGGATTTCGTTCATACTTTGGAAAAATACTCTTTGAAGCCTCCTGATAAAAAGTTCTCATGGGCACAACTCAATCGTATGAAGGATTTTCAAGATATAGAGGCACAAACTCGGAAAATTACAAGATTTACTGGGTATTCCAATTACCTGAGTTACTGGTTATCTGGCAACATGTAGAAGTTTGGATTAAGGAAAAGTACTAGTAGTCTAGGATTTTTTGCTGGCTATCCAATGGCGACCTTTACTTTGACCTTTACCTTCAACGGATATCATCTTCTAGAGTTTCGAGGGTTTTCGGCATTAAATTGATATAAACAGATTACTCATGGGTTTTTCGGATCGCTAAACACGAATATGCCATCAGAATTGCCCTCCGGATGACGTGGTGGCCAGGGCCACTGCAAAGGACGTCATCTTCTAGAGTTTCGATGGGTATTTGTATTTAATTGATACAAATGAATTATTGGAGGCTTTTTTGAGGTCGCTAAACACGAATATGCCACCAGAACTGACTCCCGGAGCACCTGGTTTCCAAGGTCAAGTAAAGGGGCTCCTGAAGTTTCGAGGGTCTTTGGTACTACATTAATGCAAACGGATTAGTTATAGGTTTTTGGGGTTGCTGTTACCTAAGACAGGTTATCTTGGCATATTCGTGTTTAGCGACCTCAAAAAACCCTCCAGTAATTCATTTGCATCAATTAAATGCCGAAAACCATCGAAACTCTAGAAGATGACGTCCCTTGCAGTGGCCCTGGCCACCACGTCCTCCGGATGTCACTTCTGATGGCATATTCGTGTTTAGCGATCCCAAAAACCCATGAGTAATCTGTTTATATCAATTTAATGCCGAAAACCCTCGAAACTCTAGAAGATGACGTCCGTTGAAGGTCAAGGTCAAAGTTAAGGTCGCCATTGGATAGCCAGGAAAAAATCCTAGACTACCAGTACTTTTCCTTGATCCAAACTTCTATATGTTGCCAGATAACCAGTAGCTCAGGGAATTGGAATACCCAGTAGGTAAATCTTATAATTTTCCAAATTTGTGACTCTATATCTTGAAAATCCTTCATACGATTGAGTTGTGCTTATGAGAACTTTTTATCAGGATGTTTCAAAGAGTATTTTCCCAAGTATGAACGGAATCCACTGGGACCTAACTTCCATAAAATTTGTGCGGGGTTCTTTACACCTGTTTTATTGATTTCGAAAAGGTCCTTGACAAAGTACAGCGTGAACCACTAAGGCAAGTTATAATAAACAGAAATATAGACAGCCGAGATATTCGATTTATATGCAACCTATATTGGAATCAAACAGCAAATGTGAAGGTTGAGGGTCGACTAACAGAATAAATTCAAATCCGTCGAGGAGTCCGACAGGGATGTATCTTATCGCCACTTTTATTTAATCTGTATAGTGAAGCCATCTGTCAACAAGCAGTCGCGGAAAAGGATGTTGGTCTGATAATAAATGGTGAGATGATCAACAATATAAGGCATGCTGACGATACGTTTCTCCTATCGCGAACGCTAGTAGAGCTACAACATCTCGTTCAAAGTCTCAATATGTGCTGTACCAGTTACGGCTTGAAAATTAATTTGAAAAAAAAATAAATTTATGGTAATCGCGAAAATAAGAGCTAATCTTGTGATAGGCAATACAGCGATTGAGAGTGTGTCCTGTTATAAATATCTAGGTGCTTGGATCACAGACGATACTGATCAAACAAAAGAGATTCAATGCAGAATAGAAATTGCTAGATCAGTCTTTAATAGAATGCGCAAACTCTTTTGCGATGTTATGTCTTTTCCACCCTGTTATATGGAGTTGAGGCTTGGACACTAAAACAGTCGACCATAAAAAACATCGTAGCATTCTAGATGTGGTGCTATAGGATTATTCTCAAAATATCATGAATGGATCGCGTCACTAACACGCAAGTACTCCAAACTTTAGACAAAAGATGCGAAATTATAAGTGAGATAAAAACCAGAAAGATGGAATACTTGGGGCACATTATGAGGGTGGAAAGTACGAACTTTAAAGAAATATGATGCAGGACAAAATTAAGGGCAAAAGAAGTGTGGCAAGAAGAAAAATATCGTGGCTTAACAATCTACGTGAATGGTTCGGGTGTAGTTCCATTGAACTTTTTAGACGCGCTGCCAACAAAGTCGCACTGACCGTGATGATTTCCAATCTCCGCTAGGAGTGGAACGTGAAGAAGGATAATTTCCCCCCAAACGACAAAATACAAGGTTGAAACAGCAACTCTACTAAGATGTAAATTAGAGCTGGAAGGTCAGATAATGGAAAAAGTGATGAAGATTAGAGATCTAGGCATCACACTATCTAGCTACGGCAAGCTCGAAACAGAAGTGGAATGTCAAGTGAATAGAGCAAATTCAGCAGACCCGCAGGTTGCCCGAATGAAACAATATGGAGAAATAAAAATATCAGGAAACAAACGTGATATGTTTCATTCCTTAACACAGCCTTGAGGGCAGTTGGCAGGACTGCTTGTCTGTCATGTCAGTTGTCAACGGGGGAATGAAGGATGTCAGTTTTGGCAGCTAAAACTAGATTAGCCACCGGCTTGTATAATGTTTGTAAAATACTAAAAGTCATGTTATAAAACTACAATATTAAAGTCTTGGAAGTCACTGGTGTTTATTTCAAGTACATAACAGTTTGGCGACGAGCTCTGGGTAGTAGCTCATGCAGTAAGTGTGCTGTGTTCATCAAGTCGTGTTGGTCAAGTTTGGACCTTATACACTTTGTTCTAATTAAAATATTAATGTACCACTCGTAAAATGGCTTTAATAGGAAAAATAGAGCAGTTCAATCCTCGAGAGAGTGAAATAACGTCGTATGTCGAAAGATTAAAACAGTTATTTGTATGCAACGAAGTTGAAGTGGATAAGAAAGGATGGCTACTTACATTGATAGGAGGAGAGGCCTACGGAGTTTTAAAGGACATATTAGCACCAGATTTACCTAGCACGAAACAATACGTTGAATTAAAAGCTGAATTAGTGAAGCATTATAGTCCAAAACGCTTGACAATTGCAGAAAGGTACAAATTTCACACTGCACATCAAGAGACAAAGGAGTATATTAAAAAATTTTTGGCTAGATTAAAAAACCTTGCCAAATTTTGTGATTTTGGTGCATTTTTAAACGATTCACTCCGTGATAGGTTCGTTTGTGGGGTAAAATCAGACAGTGGGGTGTATTCTGTAACATTTCCGTTAAATTTAAGAGGCCTCTAAAATTTAACTTTTAACGGTCCTCTAAAACTTTTCGGTTAGATTGTCATTCTGTAAACACATATTATAGAGGACCGCTAAAATAATATTATTTTAGAGGAATCCTCTAAAAGGTTTTGGAACAAATACGGCAACGTCGCACGTTGATCGTTTTGAACTACTTTTAACCTAGAAATTGACCGAAAACTGACTGTTAGAGGCCAAAAACCTTAAGAAGAAGAAGAAAATGACAGTTTCCTAGAAAATAATACTTATTATATTTAATTATTTTTTAGTAAAACTCATATTTTCCAATTAAACATTTTTATTTATAAAGTTATACATTAAAATATTGCTGAAAAAATGCATATTTTTTCTTCTCCCCTTCGACACTAATTTTGGTCAAATGGTCTATTTTCAATAACATTAAGGTAATCTTATTAATCTGCATCTGGTTATAAACCTTCTGAAACTTTACCTTTGTAATCATTTGGTACGTTTTGTAATGTTCCACAATAACTTTAAATAATTTTACCTGCATTAATAGGATTTAATTGCTTTGACAAACATCTTTGACTTCCAACACTTTTTCAATAACATTTCTAGGTACTTAGGTAGGTAGGTATTACCTACTTCCTTTGAAATGGTAATTGTAGTTATTTACTTTCAGGTCAATTATTTACTTTGTGTTTATGTTGTAATCTGAAATCAGCTCTACAAAAAGAAACAAACATTTGAATTTTGTTACTTATAGGTGTAGTGTGTCAATTGTAAAGTAAAAATGAGACTTACCTTTCATTATTATTTATTAAGTACTTCTTCACCAAATACATTATAAAAAGCCATTTTCCATTTTTAAATATTTATCTCCAGTATAATACAAGAATAACAAATAACAAAGTACTATTCATACAAACATAACCCAACAAAAATAATCAAACCACATTTAACGGACTGCTAAAAATTTAGCGGGTACGTTTTGACATCCTCTAAAATATTTTTATTTAGAGGGAGTTTTAACGGTTTAGGTTATGATTTTAACGGATGTATGATTTACAGAATACCAAAATATTTTTAGCGGGCGCTAAAATTTTAGAGGCCACTAAAATTTAACGGAAGTGTTACAGAATACACCCCAGTATTAAAAGACGGTTATTAACTGAAGATAAGTTAACCTTAGAAACAACAGCGTACTCTACCGCTATTGGTATGGAATTAGCAGAAGGTCAGTTAATAGCCATGGGACCGGAAACATGTGAACTACACAAATGCCCGATTTCACCAACGATACCTAAACAGTTGCCTTATTAAGTAATTCTTATCGATAGGAACTTCCTAAGTCAGTACTTAAGAACAATAGCGTTTCACAACTAAAAGAACTGTTTATCTAGGAAATTCTTTCCTAGGTATTCATTCGGGTACGTTTGAACTATTTTTGATAAATAAAAAGAAGAATAAGATGACATTACCTTACTTTTTTGATTATTTGTCAAAATTGTTTGTTTGCTAAATTGGTTTTATTCAGTTTTGTACCTACTGTTATAGTTATTTTATTTATTAGTTATATTATTTGTGAATTCAGTTTGTTAAGTTTTGTATGTTATTTGTATATGTACAGTTAAATGGAGGAAAAGAAAAGAGTTGTAAATTTCACATATATGACGAAAAATTAAAGTTAGGTGAATTGTCATTAATGAAATAATTTTAAAATAAATACCATGTTTATTTCAAAAAGTGCTTCTTTTATTATTAATTTTTAATGATAGACTTTTAGTGACATCATGAATGGGTTTTTGAAACACAACACTAGTTTGTTAGGTAGTAGGTAGACTACATAATTTTGACAATAGACCTGTAAAAAACTCCAAACGATTTTCCATATTTTCCAACACATATTATATTATTAATATAAAAGATAACACAAAATTACGACTAATATACCTAATATTACAGAATAACAGAAAAATTAAGGTAAGAAACAAATTATTGACAAACGTCACAAGTACATTAGTCAAAATTGTAAAAATATAACCTGATTGTCAACTATAAGTAATACCTAAAGTTTAGGGAGATCGAAAACAGTATCCTAACGTAAGGTAATGCTTAAGCGGTTTAGGCAATTCTTATGGTATGGTGAAATCCGTTTTAGAGTTAGGAAGTACCTAAATCCACTTAGGTAATTCTTAAATATTTAGGTATCGTTGGTGAAATCGAGCAAAAGTGTCTCAAAATGCAAATAGAAGTAGAATTCAGTTCAGTCAGTCAAGTAAAAGTCAGTTCAATCAGTCAAGGCCCTCTCAAGTTAGTGAACAAGGGGCCAAGAAAAAGTTGCCATGTAATAGGTGTTGTCGGATCCATTTTAATAAGGCTTGTCCGGCAGTAAGTTGGAAATGTTACTTATGTGGTGAAATGGGGCATACATCGAAGTCAGTAATGTGTAAAGGTAAAGTTAATGAAATAGAAGAAGAGTATGAAAAGGAAATAGAAGAAGATCACAACCTTCAACTAGGTTTAATAGAGGACAGCAAAGGTGTGTTTGTTATTAATGTTCTTAAAACAAACAAAATTATTGTTAGACTCAAAATATGTCGAGATAGAGGTAGACTCTCGAGTTGTCCGTTTTGTAATCCATGAACAAGATTATGAAAGATTATTTTCTAACCTAGTATTGGAACCTGTTACATTTAAGTTAAGGGTTGTCACCGGTGAAATGGTTACTATTTTAGGTCAAATTTTTGTGTATGTTACTTATGCAGACAGTATGTATTATCTACCTTTAGTCGTTTTACAATCTCACGCTCCATTTATACCATTATTAGGGCGTAATTGGCTAAATGTTTTAAACAAAAATTAGAGAGATAAATTTTTAGACAGTGTAAGTCAAATAAACACAGCTTTAACACCTCAAAAGAAAGAAGTACAGAGGCCAATTTCTAATAATGAGTGTAACATGGTAGTTAATAGTGCCCTGACCGCTAGTCAAAATCCAGAATTCCTTGGTAGTGTCAGAGAGGAGTTAATTTGCGATATTAAAGCTAAATTCGGTAGTTTGTTTCTAGATGAACCAAACTCATTCATAAAGGGGTTTAAAGCTTAAATTAAAGTCAAAGATAATTTTAAACCTATTTTTCACAGAGCATATGAAATTCCATATGCACTTAAATTAAAGGTTGAGGATGAACTCAATAATTTGCTAAAAAGTGGAGTGTTAACCAAAGTAAGTCATAGTAGATGGGCTAGCCCTATTATTGTTGTTCCAAAAAAGAACTCGAGTAATATTCGATTATGTGTTGATTTTAAACGAACACTAAATAAGGCCATTGTGTACTCCCTAATCCAAATGATATTTTTGCAAGTTTAGGAGGTAGCAAGTACTTTTCAGTCGTAGATTTAAAAGGAGCATATCAGCAATTAGAGATCAGTCAATCCTCCAAAGAATTATTTACAGTCAATACTCATATGGGTCTTGTTAGATTTAACAGATTAACATATGGGGTTAGCTCGGCCCCTGGAATATTTCAATGTGTTATGGAGGCTATTTTAGCAGGCCTACCTAAAACAAAATGTTACTTGGATGACATACTCATCCATGGATCTACAATAGAGGAATGTAATAAAAATGTAATAAATGTGTTGCACAAACTGAAGGAATTTAATGTTAAAATTAATTTAAAAGTAATTGTAAGTTTTTTAACCAGTCCATCGAATTTTTAGGGCACAAATTAGATGGTGAAGGTATCCATCCTACGGATAAAAAAATCACATGTATATTGAAAGCACCTACACCTTAAAATTTAACACAGTTAAGAGCATATTTAGGTCTCATTAATTATTATGGTCAGTTTGTAGAGTAATAAAGACGGCGAGAGACGGTTCCCCAATAGGAAGACGATCAGTGGGAAGACCACGAAAACAATGGAACGACAAATTATTGTAAGCAAATTGTCCCTATGTTGTGCGTATTTATTGTTAAGTCTGTGTATTCTTCATTATCGCGACCCATGTCTTCTTCATTTCCATTATCTGTACTTTCTTCATTGTCATTATAAACCCCGTTTAACTATTCATTAAAATGTTGTTTCTATCTTCTTAATATTTCGAAATATTAAGAAATTGTCTAAAGAATAATCCGAATATACGAGGAAATTATGCAAATGAGCGATAACTTTTATTTATAGTGAAAGGTTATGAAATAATTTTAAAATATCTTCATAATACTAAAATCGTGAGAGAAATGGCCATATATTCGAAATGTTGCTTTAGAATATACAAAACATTTACAGCAACTATGTACCTAATTGAAAAGTCCTAATAATTGAATGGATTATTGGTGAGGCCGATCGATTTTACAAACATGTGTGGGCGTTCAGCTAGCCTAAGGAATAAACTGATTATATGTTAACTGACATGATTATAGTTATTAGGGAAAACATTATCTGAACAGAGGAGTGGTCTAACATGGTATGTTTTAGTGCAGAACACTTTTAAATACCAGATAATTATTTACTTTTCGATCAGATAAATTTGTAACATGAAGACATAAAAGAATATTGGGACGTTGTAATATCCATAAACAAATATAGGCGATATCGTTAATACGAACATAATTCTTCGTCTCAGTAATACTGTGTGGTCTGATGTTTCCATAATGTACATTTTGTATATAATAAAATTCCCAATATATTCAACTATTTTTGCAAGAAAAGGCGCTATTAAAAAATGTATAATTTTTAATTTTTTAATTTAATTTCATAATAATTTGACTCGCTCGTTTTTTTTTCGTATGAAAATTATGCTGGATCACTTTCTGATGATTTAGAGTGGTGTTGCGAAAGAAACCAGAGCCAAAGAAAAAGTCTCCCTGTTAGTACACAGAAAATTTTTGCATTAAGTACAAGAATTACGTGGCTAAATTTTATATTTAATTACATTGCTAAAGGCTATAAACCAAGGCCAGAATCAGAACAAAAAAAAAGTACAAGACTGTAATTAGGTATAGTGTTAAAGTCAATCTATACACCTGGAATCAACAAATATACCACCACAAGAGAAAACTTTTATGAACATCTTCAGACTGTAATAAACCGGACCCCAAATGACGAATATATTATAATCATTATGCAAGGTATAGTTTCAGGAATTCAACAGCGATATAATGAAAATATCATAAATGAAAAGGAAGACCATCTAATACATCTGCAGCATAAACGAAATACGTATTAATGGTACATTTTTCCCTCACAAAAAATAATACAAATACACTTTTGACGACCGTAGAGGAAAAATATCTACGATAGACTATATTCTGCCGAAGTTACACCGCTCTCAAATATTGAATGTAAGAGCACTAGCATCATCATAAATAGGTAGCGATCATAAATTGGTATTGTGCAAAATCAGAATGAAAACACGTAATATTATGTTGTAACAAAATACCAGAATACACCACAAAGATAAAATTTAAAAGCTATAGACTATATGCCTATTCCAAAAAGAATAACATAAAGAAGCGGAAACATATATATCACGAAGTGATGGAATCGAAGAATGCTGGGCAAAAATTAGTCTAATATCATAGCCGCTGTCAAGAAAGTTTTTGGTGAAAAAAATATAAATAATTCAGATTATATAAATAATAAAAATAATTCAGATAAATAGAAATAATTCAGATTACACTACGATCTATACAGATGGGTCAAAATCAGTAAACTGTACAACAAGTGCTTACTTTGTACCAAAAATAAATTTAAAAAAAGCGTTTACTCTAAATAATCAATCCAACATCTTTTCCGCCGAAGCATGTGCTATATATAAAGCTCTTGAATGGTGTTGTGAGAAACAATGGAACAAAATTGTTGTGTACAGTCATTCACTATCAGTATTAAATACATTACAAAACTTTAAAGTCACAATTAACAGCAATATATTTGTATCTTGCATTGAACAACATAAGATACGCTGATAATACTGTCATTTTTGCAGACAGTCTTGAAGGTCTGCAGACACTTGTCTCCAGGGTGGCAGAAGTAAGTAGCAGGTTTGGGCTTGATTTTAACATCAAAAAAACCAAATACATGGTTATAAGCAAAAATAGGAACCCACCTGGTCAATTACTAGTTAACCAACAACCTATAACACAAATCACCAACTTTTGTTATTTGGGTGCAAACTTAAATGAACAGTGGGACCAATCGACGGAAATTAAGATAAGGATCGAGAAAGCAAGATCAGCCTTCGTCAAAATGAAAAAAATCTTTAACAGTCACGATATAAAATTGTAAATAAAAATTCGTTTACTAAAGTGCTACGTATTCTCCGTTCTTTTATATGGCGTGGAGTCATGGACCTTAACTGAAGCATCACTGAAGAGACTCAAAGCATTTGAGATGTGGTGCTATAGACGCATTTTGAGGATTTCCTGGATAGACAGAGTTACCAACGAAGAAGTTCTACATAGAATGGGTAAAGAGCGCGAACTAGTCGTAACCATAAAACGTCGCAAACTGGAATACCTGGGCCATGTAATGCGCAATGAACAACGATATGACCTACTTCGGACCATACTTCAAGGTAAAGTGCATGGGAAAAGAGGTCCAGGACGAAGAAGAATATCCCGGCTGCATAACCTGCGAAAATGGTTTAACTTAACCACTACCGGACTTTTCAGGGCAGCAGTCAACAAAGTCAGAATAGCCATGTTAGTGTCCAACATCCGTAACGGATAGGCACCATAAGAAGAAGAATATTTGTATTAAAAATATTGAAACAATTACTAAAATTATCAGCTTCAACATATAGTGTTAAATTTGTGTGGGTTAAGGGACATTCAGACATATTGGGTAATAGTATTGCGGATTCAATAGCTAAAAATCCACTAAAGCACTCTCATATATTGATTGACGAACTTAACACATGTGATCTTTTTGCATATGATAAACAGCATATTAAATGTAAATTAGTCCAGAAAGCCACTGCGCATCCTCTAGGAAAAATATTCTAATTCGGATATTTTGCACAATCTTACTAAAAAAGGACTCCTTTTAACAAATTTGCATGTTGCCAGGGCCAAAAGGTGGTCAACAATTTTTTAAACTTTTTTTTTTCTTTTTTTCCTAAAATTATTTTTTTTGCATGGAACAAAGTTTTTTTAGATTTTTTGGATCATTCCAAACAGAAAAGGTCTTTAGTGACTTTTCTCTAAAAAAGTTTTTGACATATAAGCGATTAAAAATTGAAAAATTGCGAAATCGGCCATTTTTAACCCTCAAAAACTATGTGAAAAAGTTAAAATTTGAATTTTGCCAAAGTAAGTAGATATTCTTTAAACATTGATTCATGAAATTCCGAAGAGTTTTTTGCAATACAACATTCAAAACTCCTTTGTTTTTTAATTGATAATCAAGCGTGCGCGACACTATTTTCCACCGACAGTATGGTGCAAACAAAAGGAATAAATTCGTTATTTCGTAAACCGGCGACTTTAAGGAAAAATCCCGAAACAGGTCGATTTGTATTTTTAATTTGCGATATTATGGCATATATGATATACTAGTGACGTTATCCATCTGGCCGTAATGGCGTAATCGATGATTTTTTTAAATGAAAATAGGGGTCCTGTGCTAGCTCATTTGAAAGTTTCTTCAATTCCCTATTCAGTAATATAAACATTTACATAATTATTTATACAGGGCGTCCTTCTACTTCTTTTTTTGTCAAATAATTTAATTTAATAAAAATGTTTTGGACACCCTGTATAAATAATTATGTAAATGTTTACATTACTGAATAGAGAATTGAAGAACCTTTCAAATGAGCTACCACACGACACCTATTCTGATTTAAAAAAAATAATCGATTACGTCATCACGCCCAGACGGATGACGTCACTAGTATACCATACATGCCACAATATCATAACTTAAAAATAAAAATCGACCTGTTTCGGGTTTTTTCTTAAAGTAGCCGGTTTACGAAATAACGAATTTATTCCTTTCATTTGCACCATACTGTATACACATGCAACGGTGAAAAATAGTGTCGCGCACGCGTGATTAGAAATTAAAAACAAAGGAGTTTTGAATATTATATTGCAAAAAACTCTTCGGGATTTCATCAGTCGATGTTTAAAGAATATCTACCTACCTTGGCAACATTCAAATTTTCAGTTTTTCAGATAGTTTTTGAGCGTTAAAAATGGCCGATTTCGCAATTTTTCAATTTTTAATCGCTTATATGTCAAAAACTATCATTTTTAGAGAATAATTACTAAAAACCTTTTCTGTTTGGAATGATCCAAAAAACCTAAAAAAACTTTGTTCCATGCAAAAAAAATAATTTTAGGAAAAAAACAAAAAAAAAACGTTTAAAAAATTTTTGACCACCTTTTGGTCCTGGAAACATGCAAATTTGTTAAAGGGAGTCCTTTTTGAGTAAGATTGTGCAAAAAATGCGAATTAGAATATTTTTCCTAGCGGATGCGCAGTTGCTTTCTGGACTAAATGGGATAGACGTTGGATTCAGTTCGGTGAAAGTACAGGCACTAATTTGTTTAAATTACAACCAACAGTAGCTGCTAACCAATTTTACACAGTTGTTGCACTAAGTAGAAATACAGTGTCGACCATCCTAAGATTAAAAGTAGATCATGGATGTTTTCCGAAGCATCTACATAATATCGTAGTTCCCCCAATAGGCAGATGTGACTGTGGAACTAGCATAGCTAATCTAAATCACATATTTTTTAACTGTCCCTTACATCTCAATTCAAGTATGTGGCTGCTACAAGAATTGCTGAAAGCAGGTTTAAGTACTCCCCTAGACTTAAATGTACTATTAAGTGACGACAACATTAAAATTTTTAAACTAATTATGACATTTCTTCAAAAACTTAAATTAAAAGTGTGAATGTAAAACTAGTCGTTTGAATGGATATGTATGTATTTCCTTTGTATTATGTAATTTATTTATTTATTTATTGGTACACATCACAAACACCAGTAATAAACAAAAAAAAATGTTACAATGGTAATCACAGGTGATGGCAACTTACAAACTAACAAACAAAACAACAGACTAACAATAACAAAAGAAAATACGTATATATATATATATATATATATATATATATATATATATATATATATATATATATATATATATATACATATGTGATATAGATCTATATGTTATATAACTTCTAATTGCATCTGAAAATTATCACAGCCCACCAGAAGTTTCTGAATATGTTTACAACTTGCATCGAAAAAATCCAGTTCTGGATGCTGGTCTAAAAATTCATTACAGACTCTGAGCATATTATTGATAGGAGATAAACTGTTCCATACAAAAAAAGGTTTCCTATTTATAATTCTCAGCCTAATCTTTGGTATCTTAAAATGTACAAAATTCACCATTCCACAGCTTTTATACTTAAAATTATTTACAATATTATATATGAACATCACAGACTGCCGATCCCTTCTAGAAGAGAGTCTTTCGACTTTGAAATACCTTAGCATTGAATAATATGAGATCATATAAGGGTACACTCTATATTTTCTGAAATAAAGATATCTTAAAAAACGCTTTTGAACCTTTTCAATTAAATCCGTTTTAAAAGCTGTTGTTGGGGACCATATGACTGACGCATATTCTAGATTTGGTCTTACAATGGCATTGTAGAGCCTTATAATTGTGTCAATATCAAAGTCCCTAGAATTACGTATAATAAAACCTAATATTTTATATGCCTTATTTACAATACTATAAAGATGTTTATGAAAGCTCATGTTTGACTCAAAATTGACCCCCAGATCCCTAAATTCATTTTTCCTGTCTATAACTACACCATCTATATGATAATCTTCAATGATCAAATTTAATTTACGAGTAAATGTGACAACTGAACATTTGCTAATATTAAGTGACATCTTATTAATTCTAAACCAACCAGCCACATGACTTAGATCAGACTGTAACATATGACAGTCTTCATTACATGAGATTTTTCTAAAAAGTTTAAAGTCATCAGCACACAGTAAGCTGGTTGAAACAGTTACTGATGCTGGTAAATCGTTGATAAAAAGTAGGAATAGTGAAGGGCCTAAATTACTACCCTGTGGGACACCTGACATGGCATTAAACTGACCTGAAAATGTTCATCCCACCTTTGCTATCTGTGATCTGTGAAGCAGGTAAGATTTCATAAAGTTATATGCATTCTCAGAGAAACCATATTCAACCAACTTATTTAAGAGTATGCCATGGTCCTAGGGCTTTCAATCCCGGAATACCGAGATCTCGGTATTGCGGGATCCCGCGTCATTTTCCAATACTGCATGATGCGGGATTATAGGCGCGGGATCCGCGGGATTTGCAGGACTGTAAAAAGCGTACATTCGACCTCTCGCCAGAGCTATCGGCCCGTGACTTTTGTGAGTTTTGATGCTTTAGTAAATCTAAAAAATATCTTGAAGCCGATAAAACTTGCTGCCGAACTTCTTTGCCGTCAAGATGCCAATATCATTACTGCTGAAGCTACGCTTAAATTTATTGTTAAGAAACTGGAAGATAATCATTCAACGTTAGCTTCAGAATTATTAGCTTTTTCTTTGGGCCGACGTATTTTACAACAACGTAGAAATTTGAATGCACTACTGATTTATCACGCGTCGTGTGACGAAGAGTCTGAGAGCAATGATGACGAAGAGGCTGATCAAGTAAGAAACGTCAATGTAGAGGTTCTGTCATGGGGTTCCGATCTTGATCTTACATTGCAAAAGGAGTTAGAGTTAACTTTATGATCAGCGTGTAATGTAACCATACCTACCGAGTTAATACTTTTAAGTCCATTATAAAAAAAGAAATTACTCTATGAATCTGGAGGGTTAATGGGAAAATATCTTACATTTATATATAAAGCCTTAAAAGGAACACCGCCGACAAGTGTGGAAGCCGAAAGGGCATTTTGTGCTGCCGGCTATATTGCCTCTAAAATACGCAGTAGTTTGGCAGACGACAGCTTAGATGTATTTCCTTCGCAAGCATTTTCAATTGAAAGCTTTAGCTAAATAACAGTAACCTAAAGCTAAGTAATATATTAACTAAATAAGTAAAGTAAACTATGTCAATTTTCAGTTGAAAATGTGTTTTTTGTTGATTTTTAATAATTGGTGTATTTTTTGAAGAAGATAGATTTTTTGTTTTTTCAATATTTGTTACTGTTTTTTGTGAAAAATAAACGGTGTAATTTGATTGATCTCATAACTACTTAATAGTAGTAAATGTGGAGTTAGTTGATTAATTCATTGTTCTATTTGTCTTAAATAAATATGACTATTTTCAATATGCGGGATCTCGCAAATACCGAGATCCCGCGGGATTGAAAATTGGTAGTCCAGCAAATACCGAGATTGAACTTAGGCTGCGGGATTGGAAGCCCTACATGGTCCACCCGATCAAAAGCTTTTGCGCAGTCTGTATATATGACATGTAGCTGTTTTTTATTGACTATTGCATTACACGCATGTTCTGAAAATAGGCAAAGATTAGTAACTGTAGATTTATCTGGGAGAAAACCATGTTGTGAAATTGTTATTGATTCTTTTACAAAATTATATATATTTAAATATAAAATATTTTCAAAAATTTTAGCAACTCCATTCAAGATACTAATTGGTCCATAATTACATATGTCATATTTTTTACCATTTTTATGTACAGGAGAAATCACAGCATTTTTTAAATAGCTAGGAAATCGATTTTGTTCAATTGCTAAATTAAATATAAAAACTATAGGCTTAATTATAAACTCATCACAACCTTTATAAATATAAGACGGTATCTCATCAGGTCCTGTGGACTTTTTTGGTTTTAATTTTTTAATGCTATTTAATATATCAGAATCTACAACTCTAGGAAACTTAAAAAGTCCCCGCTTTCTTTATTTGAACTATAATCAGTGTCATCAGTTTCTGCATATACAGACTGAAAAAACTGTGCAAAAGCGTTAGCTATATTCTGAGAACCCTCGTAGCTCTCGGTGCCAAATACCATCTTTATTGGTACCCCACTAAGACCTGCTTTTCCTTTTAAAAATCCCCAAAAACTACTGGGATCATTTGTTAGGTTCTTTTCTATATTTTGTTTATATAATTTGTAATCATTTTTTGTTTGAAATTTTATAATTTTTGTGAGTGTTAAATACATACTCAACTCTTCTGCATTTGCCTTACCTTTTTTAACTAAACAATGCAGACGATTTTTTAACCTAATATTTTTAACCAGATCAATGGAGAACCAAGACGGGAATTTTGCCACTGATTTATTCATTTTAACCTCAAATTTTGGTACCGATACATCCATAAAATCATACATCTTTGCATAGAAAAGACCCAAAGACCTGTCCACACCATCACATGTCACTAGGTCAGACCAATCACATTGCTCAAGTAGCTTATATAACATCAAAAAATCACCTTCTGAGTAATCATATTTATAGTTTCTCATACAATGCTTTTCAGACTCTGATTTATCTATAATGATAGTGAAAGTAAGAGCAGGATGATATTTGTCTTCAGCAATCAGTGGACTATCTGACCTAATAACATCTGATACTGTAAGGTTTGACAATATGAGATCCAACAATCTATTCATATGATTATATACTCCATTACATTGCTGCAAGTTGCCCATATTCAGAAACCGATGCAAAAGAATTTTTTTATCACAGTCATAATTATTATTTTCAAAACTTGGCAAGTTAAAATCCCCTATTATTAACATATTTGAATGTTGATTTAAGATAACATCTTCAAAGAGATATAAAAATGTTTCGTACTTATCTATACAACAGTTAGGTGTAAAATAAACAACAGACATATAAAATGTGGTTCTTCTAAAATCTATCTTGACAATAATACATTCAATATCACAGCTTACTTCAATTATTTCATAAGGTATTTCTTTTTTGAGTGCCATCAGTACACCTCCGCCTCGATTCAAATCACGATCTCTTCTTACCACATTATATCTATCATCAAATAGCTCATTGTCATAAAATTCTGCATTCAACCAAGTCTCTGATAGTGCAATAATATCATAGTCTTCAGATAATATGCTTGTGTATAATGTATCAGTTTTTGTCCTTAGACCACGAACATTTTGATAATAAATACGCAGTTCCTTCTGTAGATTATAATTCTTTAATATGAGATTAGTGCCTATACCTGAGGATCCTCCGGTGCTGTCGGCACCCTCTTCTTTGCTAAAAACCGTGATACAATTGCCCCATTGGGCCATATCTCTTTTCGCCATGCTTTTTTGAAATTCTCTTGATTAATAGTCACTTTCATTGATGCATAAATCTCTGGTCGTTTGGACTCATGTTTCTCGCAATTTACTTCGGGAAAATCATTTATAAGCATTTGCTTCAAATCTTCAGGTCTCGTATTAGGTGCCAATCGAGACACATAAAGTGATACATACTTAGGAATTACTTGGATACCAGTATCAACTTCATTTCTTCAAATAACGAATCTGCGGTTCCGTTGTTTATTTCTGGGTTTAACTGTTTCCCAGCCAACATTATCGTCGTTGACATGACATTATTTTGGTGTGTCTGCAGAAGTGCCATCGTTACTGCTGTAGGGTCGATCTTATTATTATTAGGATTACTTGATTATTAGGATATTATTAGGATTAGGATTTCTTGTTTGTTTTTGTTTTAAATTCGCTGCTGTCGCAGCCATCTTATTGTCATTCGTGTTTGAAGTTGACGGTTGAGATGTCATTTTGGTCAAACCTCCGTTTGCATTGTTACTAATAGCAGAAGATGAAAAATTACCATCAGTTTGACAATTAAATCTGTTCTGTGCTTGTGGTAGAGACGTATTGGTGGTTGCTTGCTGCAAGGTATTCTCCTTTTGACCTTGACTACTTTGCGTACCTGTACTTACTATTGATTTGCTTGGATTTTTTGTACCATTTTTCCATTGGACAATACTTTGAGATCTTTTATTTTTTCTTCATAGCTTTTAATGAGCGCTTTTTGAACACTATTGGAATATTCCTTTTCTTCTAATAGCTGCTCCTTGAGCATAATTTCTTTTTTATGAAACTGCATCTCTAAATCAGAATCATTCGTCTTGAAGTCTGCATTCTTCAGAAATGAGGAGCACTTCACTTTACAGCCATCACATAACCAGAATAAATTGGTACTTTCCATTAAAACTTTTTGCCATGCATCTTTTAAAGACACACACATTTAATGAAACACATTTTTACATAATTTGCACACAACTGACTTAGAATTTGCTATAAAGTTGTCGGAGCAAACTCGACACACGTTCGCATCGCCGGACATCTTGATATTTTCCTACGTAATTTATGAATGAGATATTCCCTGTAATTATATTATTTTGTAACCTATGTATGTTCGAAAAAAAAAAATTATATAAAAAAAAGATAAAAAAATACTAAAAAAAAGATTAAAAAAAAATAATAAAAAATAAAAAAATATATATAAAAAAATTAAAAATTAATAAACAAAAATAAATAAATAAAAAAAATCACTAAGAGGTTCTAAATCTCCGAGAGGATGAATCGGATTTAGTTCCTACCGTAGTGAAGAAAAAAAAAGAGAAAAAAAAAGAAAAAAAAATTAGCATAGTTGTATTTAATAACATAGTAAGTAGAAATTGTTATTTGTAAGCTTTATTTTTTATTATTCTTTATTTTTAAGTGTATACTGGAAAATTTTGTACTTATGAACAAATAATAATTTTATATGTAATTACGTTTCTACAGGTTATAAACCAAGGCCAGAATCAGAACAAAAAAAATATATAAATAAATATAAACCGTTCCCAAGGCAAAGAACTCCATGGTTTTTCAAAGAGGTGAAGAAAACATGTAAAGAAAAGAAAAATGTTTACATGAAATACATGTCAACCAAGACACAGAAGGCATATACTAAGAAAATAAGAAACAAAACACATGTACTTGTAAGAAGAATCAAAATTGATCACTGGGAAGGTGTTTTTTAAAGAAATGGGACCCGATTTATATGACCTGTAAAATTGACCACAAAAGTTCAAAAAAAACTTGAAAAGCTGAAGAACAGAAAAGCTGCAGGTAAAGACGGAATGCCAAACGAGTTACTGAAATATTATGAAGCAGAAATGACAGAACAATGAACAAAATTATGAAACACAATAAGATATCGGAAGAATGGAGAATGAGCAAAATAATTTTACTATTAGTGTAGGAAACAGAAGTTGAACCTCGCAAAATGGACACAAGTTCGGTTTTATTATTTTTTTCTGGTATATCAAGGGGTGCTTATTATGAGACTAACTTTTTTTTTAATTTCGCCTCGGAACACCCCTTTTCATCCCTTTAAAGGGGGTAATTTGTGATTTTTGCGAAACGTAGCCCTTCCTGTACGTTTTGGAAAAAATTACTCAACAGTAAAATGAAAACGACTATACTTCTTACTATTTATGCCTGGTTGCACCAACAAATCTTAAGCTCCAGCTTAGCTCAGTTCAGCTTATAGATAGGGCCGTTTTAAGTCTCACTTACGTTGCACCATAATTTTCGGTTCTTATCAATTCAATCCACGTGACAATCCATTGTGATAAGCTGAAAATTGATCTAATAGTGCAACGCGTATGTTTCGTAAGCTGAGCTTAAAGCACGTCTTATGCTGAAGATGTGTTGGTGCAACCAGGCATTATTTCCCGACAGCATATATGTCTATCACCGTTTAGCGGGGGTGGCGCCCCAAAATTGACAAGTTTTTAAAAAAATATATTTTTAAAAAAATTATTATTTCCTAGCTGTAACGAAAATTAAAAAGAAACTCAGATTAATCACAAATAAGTGGCTGATTTTTTGGTATAGGTTTCATTTAAGGGAAATTGCCCAATTTTTAATTACACGGTGTTACATTTTAAAAAACCCCTTTTTATACCATCTGAACCACCTATGCTAGAGTAAAAAAACTTTCAGCGGTTTTATTTACAAATTTCTATAATGCATCCCCATTTTTTTTCGGAACCACCCCAAAAAAAAGGAGAATTAATAAAGAAAGTGTTTTTTTTGGAATCCTTCACACACCATGCCCTTTATTAAAATGCTTTATATATCATTTTGTGCACGTTCTTATTACCCATGCATGGACACCAAAAGCGATTTCTTGATGCAGCTCTTGTAGCCAAAAAAAAATAAATAAAGGGGGGGTTGAAAAAATTTTTTTTGCTTTTTGAGCCATATGGACGTATGCTCCATCAACAGGGTTGTTTATAAATATATATGATTATTGCAAAATCTCTGCGGAAACTACCCCTATCCTTGAAAATAAGAAACTACCCCTATCCCTTGGAGAGTATATTTTTACGATTTTCTCATTACCTATGCATTTTTTTTAAACAAAACTTACACAGAATTAAAGACCACTATTTTCGATACAAATAAGATCCTATGCATTTTTTTCGTATAAGCAACCGTTACGGCACAGTGGCGCTGTAAACCTCAGGAATGCTTTGGCGGGCTCCAGTTTTTGTTTTTTTTTTCGTCACCTATTCATTTTAATGATAACGTACTTATGGAAAATAAAAGAACACACTGTCTGCTATACCCTATATGAAAATAATTTTTTTTTAAATATATTTTTTTTAAATTTGTTAATTTTGGTGCGCCATCCTTGCTAAACGATGGGTGATAGGCATTTGCTGTCGGGAAATAAATAGTAGGAAATTTAGTCCTCTTAATTTTACTATGAAGTAAATTTTTTTCAAAACGTACAGGAAGGACTACGTTTCGCAAAAACCACAAATTACCCCCTTTAAAGGGATGAAAAGGGGGTTCCTGGGTGAAATTTTTTAGGAAAAAGTTAGTCTCATAATAAGCACCCCTTCATATACCAGAAAAAAAATAGAGCCGGGCCTCTGTACATTTTGCGAGGATCAAACACTGAATCCTACACTATATTTAAAAAAGGAGATAAAAGCAGCCAGAAAGCTACAGAAAACTTAAATTAAGGTGGTTAAATACCACCCTAAAGCTTGCAACTTAAATTTTACAAGACTTATGCCTGGTTGCAGAGTAGGGTGGTGCGAAAAGTCAAGTTGATAATTCAGCGTCGCTACAGTGCGGAAAAGTTGCGATTTATAATAAAAGCAAAAAAAAATATTCAAATCGGACTTTATCTTCCAATCCCGCAACGTACCTAAATAATTATGAAAAAAAATGAAATTTTACCTTTTTTTCAAAAATGTTTATTGACCTTTCGTGTACGTTTTATTTATCGCTATAATAAAATTTATTTAGGTACAGTTTACATGGTTGAGTAATAAAAAAAAATAGTTTGGCGCATTTAACGAATATCTTCCGGTCCCGTAAGGTCATTAAAAATCTATAAAAATTTGAAATTTTTGATGTTTTTGATAAATTATATACAGCGTGTCTACTTGAGTTGGAAACATATGGGAAACTTTTTTATTATTAATTTTAAGAAAAAAAATTATTCTTTATAAAAAGTTCTGCATGCCCCAAAACCTAAGATTCAATCATCAGATATCAAATTTTCTGAATATTATACGAGGTATGTCAAAAAATATGTCAAATATGAATTTCGGTCAAGGGTAAAGTACCTTTATTTCTCTCAATATCGAAAATTCTTATGATAAAAAGTTGTTTGGAATTAAAAACTAAGATCAAATATGCAATTACATGCTTCTTATTGAAAAAAAAATTTTTTTCTCAAATTTAAGGATACCCAACATTGTTTTTAATTATTTCAAATATGATAACTCGTTTATTATTCATTTTACGAAAAAAAAGTTATTCTTCGTAAAAAGCTTTGCATGGTCTAAAATCTAAGACACAACCATGATATATCAACTTATATTAATTTTATACGAGGTGTGTCAAAAAATATGAAATTCGCTCAATATTATAGCACCTTTATATTTCACAGTATTTCAATTAGAAGGATGTATTTGCATATTGACACATAGTTTTTAGTTCTAAACAACTTTTTTAATAACTGTTTTCAATATTGTGAAAAATAAAGGTACTTTACTCTTGAGTGAAATTCATATTTTTTGACATAACTCGTATAAAATTAATAAAATGTGATATCTGTTGGTTGCATCTTCGGCCTTATGACCTACAGAGCTTTTTATAAAGAATACCTTTTTTTCGTAAAAGTAATAATAAAAGAGTTATCGTATGTGTAATGAATCAAAACGAAGTTAGTATCAATAAATTTGAGAAAAATTTGGAAAATATTTTTTTCCAATTAGAAGCATGTAATTGCATATTTGAGCTTAGTTTTTATTTCCAAACAACTTTTCAGAATAAGCATTTTCGATATTGAGAGAAATAAAGGTACTTTACTCTTGAACGAAGTTCATATTTTTTGACATACCTCGTATAATATTCAGAAAATTTGATATCTGATGATTGAATTTTAGGTTTTGGGGCATGCAGAACTTTTTATAAAGAATAATTTTTTTTCGTAAAATTAATAATAAAAAAGTTTCCCATATGTTTCCAACTCAAGTAGACACGCTGTATATATATATATATATATATATATATATATATATATATAAAGAAAAAAAGAAAGAAAAAGTTTTATATATATATATATATATATATATATATATATATATATATATATATATATATATATATAATCTTCAGACCTTCTACCCTCTCGGGTGTAGGTATTAACGTGTGCTATGTTAACAGTGCACAAATCTCGTCCATTGTTTCCTGTCCTGTGCCATCGCCTTTGCTTCGTTCCATGCTATTCCTTTTTTGTCCAGAATCCTTGCCATCACTTCGTTCCATGTCTCTCTCGGTCTTCCTCTACTTCTTTTTCCCTGCACCTTCGTTTCCCATATCTTTTTAACTGGTACTTCTTTCTGTAGTCGTTGTAGTTGCCCCCACCAACTTAATTGTCTTTTTTCAACATACTCCATCATTATCTCGATTTTCAGTTCTTCTCTTATGTAGTTATTTCTTACCCTATCCCTTCTAGTGACTCCTTGAACTCTGCGTAGATACCTCATTTCTGCTGCCTGTATCTTACTTTTCTGTTGTCTATTTAGTACCCAGGATTCACATCCGTATGTAAGTACTGGTCTGTATTTAGCCTTAAATACCTTGATTTTCGTATGTTTCGATACTTCTTTCTTGTTAATAATTGTTTTTCCTATTGCGTGGTACAATCTATTTACTATATCAATTCTTTTGTTGATCTCAGCTCCCTGTCTACCTGTTTCTTCAATGGTTACTCCCAAGTACTCGAATGATTGTACCTGTCTAATCTCTGTATCATCTACCTGGACATGCACATCCTCTCTTTCTTTAGCTATTACCATTACCTTCGATTTCTCTTTGTTCATAGTCATAACATACTTTTTTAAAACTGTGTTCCATGTTTTTACGCTTCTTTGTAGCTCGTCTTCAGTCGCTGCTAAAATTACTACATCGTCGGCAAATGTACAATCTGCTATCTCCGTGCTTTTCAGATTTCTATACCCTATGTGTAATAGTCTGACTTTTGTTTTTGTTTCTTTTATTATTTCTTCCATAAAAGTAATAAATAGTAACGGGCTAAACGGGGTTGATAAATTATAAAAATATTTAAAACACTTTAACATGAAGTAAAAACCACTTCTATGTTAATGGTATATTTACTAAAAATTTTAAAAAATCCCAAATGGATTGAATAAAATATGTCCAATTCAGAACGTTTTCGGACCTTCAGTCCATCATCAGTGAATCTAAAATAAAATAAGTAATCCCACTATTAAAATTGAAAAGATGGTTGAAATTTTGAAAGTTAAAAAATGTGGTTATGATTACTTACTCAAATACTTGCTAAATAGCCCCAGAACCAAACAATGGTTGTAATTATAATTCAATCTACATTATGTTGATGTAACATTGAAAAGGCTAAACGCCGATGTTAATAGATATAACCTCCGGGAACATGGTGAAACAATCGAGAAACTTAATCAACCATCTTAGGCCAACGTTGACTACCAAGTGTCAAATGTTTGTAAGAAACTCTTTGGAGAGACAGTAAAGGAAGAAGGTCGATTTTCAAAGGTTTTTACTATATATATATAGGTTGAGGAGCGTCGACCTGTTTATCTCAAATTGGCCATTCAGAATTATATCTGTATTTTTCAATTTATTAATTTCCATAGATTCTAATTAAAGTAGCTTAAGGTCTTTATTTTGAATATGAAAAATTTGAAACTGTTCATTAAATGAACGATTATGATCTAGAAGGTGAAGTGCGTATGTAGAATCTGTTTTTTTTATTGCTGAAAGCTCTTTTGTGTTCTGCTATCCGTTTGTCAAAGGTTCTGCCAGTTTGACCGATGTAAGTTTTTGACAGTCACCGCATGTCAGTTTGTAAACACCTCTCTGTAATTGCTTTCTACAGTCTTTGCTTATTCATTGGCGGGTTATATAAGTAGTAAAACTCTGATTGAGTCTAATATTTTTGTTTCTACTTATTGTTTCGCATGAGGATGAAGTTATTATTAACAAGAAATAAAAAACTGAGACTTTTATTCAAAACCCTCTTAGCTATTGTCTTGTCTTCCGTGTTTACAAATAGAAAAATTGGTTTCTTTTTGTAAGATAAACTATTAAAAAATGTTCATAATTTAAAAATTACTGTGTACACTTAATACAGATAAAAGTAATTGATAATTCTAATAAATAATTTCGAAAACTTCCTTACCTTCGATGGGAGCTTATCTTTTTCAAGGAGAATATAATCATTGAAAATATTTATTTAAAGAATTTCTACCTCTTCCTTTCATCGAAACCTTCACCCCGAAAATCAATCATTAGAACCCCAAATATATCGGCAATTCAAAATGGTGATTGATAATTGAAGTATAAATAAATTGCCGTAATTATGCTAGTGACACATTCTGAACTTGACAAATCAAGTAGAGCCAGCGAGGAGACAGATAAAGAACTGTCATTGGTCACCTGCTGCTTGACTAATGGAAAATTGTCAAGAGGTCTGTCTATGAATTTGAGTGACTTGTGGGAAAGGTAACCTGTTATTAATATGATTGAGTAGGTGGTAGATGGTTTCTTTGCGTTTCGTTGGCAGAAACAGATCTTATTTTAATATATTTTTTATGCGTTTTGATGTTTTCGTTCTAGGCGCATCAGTTGGTATTTTAATGATTATCTTTAAAATATTGTAGGTGTATCCCTAGTTAGAACCAGTCTTAAAATATACATAGTTACTGTATTTATAATAATTTGATTTTATATTTTGTATTGATGGTCAATTAGTAAAAAGTTTTACATTATTATCTACATGAAAATAAGGCGCGGCATAAGTTCGAGACATTGTCAATAAACTATAAACAACTTATAAATTTAATCATTATTTTTTAAATTTAATATTATAATTTAATAGTAAATAATTATAATTTAATAATAATTAATTATAATAATTAATAATAATTAATTATAATTTAATATTAATAATATTTTTTTATGAAAAATGGCTAATTGGCTCTGCCAAAGCCATTTTTTATAAAAAAATATTATTTACTTAAAAAATATATAAAAAATAATAATTATCCATAAAAAATATAAATTCAGTTTTGCACTAATAGACATTGTGCCCTAATAAGTCTTAAGTGGCGTTTAGACGCTGCGATAAATCGCAGCAATTTATTGTGACGATAAATTGTTGCGATTTATTAATTCTTTAAAAGCTGTTTAGACACTGCGATAAATTGTTGCGATTGATTATAAACTGAAACAACTCGATGGTTACAATAAATTGATGCAATCTGATATCAACTCCAATCCAATTCCAATTCCCATAAACACAACGATAAATTGAAACAACTCGATTGATATTGATAAATTGCTGAGATTTATCGCTGTGTCTAAACGCTGCCTATATCCATCATTGGTATCAATTATTACTTGGCTTCTACGTGACATATAGCTATCAAATTATCAAGAGATCCTTGGGCAATTTCTCCTCATATACGCGTTCTCGAAGTTACTGAAGAGTCTGGTGGAGGGAAGGGGGTACGTGATCTCTAACCCTTCTTTGTAGCATGTGTCCCCAAGCATGTTCAATGGGATTGAGGCCAGGAGAGCGCAGAGGGAAAAATGAGGAATTTCATGCGAATCTATACTTTATTCGCCAACTGCAGATCTATACTGTCGAACATTATTTTCGAGAAAAAAAAAATGGTACACAATGGCCGCATAAAAATTAACAATAATATGCTCAACCATGTCCCGTCTGCTCATCATTCATAGTGTTCTGACAAAGGTAGACATATGTTCTTCCACCGAAACAGATTCCAGTCCAAACCATAATACCACCACATCCAAATGGATGAAGAGTCTGACACGGTCTTTGATTTCTTGGTACCATTGGACTTGTTTATACACGTACTCGACGACTCCAATTTAAATTTGCTCTTTTTCTTCTTTAAGTTCCGCTCAGGAGATTGGAAATCATTCTGGTAATTATAATTTTGTTGGTTACGCGCCTGAATATGTCAATTGAACTGTGTCCAAACCATTCACGAAGATTGTGTAGTCACGAGATTTTACGTCATCTACGTTTCTTCTGCCTTTGATTTTGCCCTGCATTATATTCTTTAATAGTTCGTATTTTTCACTTCTCATAATGTGCCCCAAGTATTTCCAACTTCCTGATTTTTATGGAATTTCAAGCTTCGCATTGTTTTCCTAGTTGTTCGAGAACTTGTGCGTTTGTTTCAAATTCTTTCAGGTTTTTAACATTGGATTGTTTCAGTGACCAGACCTCAACCTCATAATCCTATACAAAAGGGTGGAGAAAATTAAACACCTTAAGCATTGTTGTCAGCAATATATTGATATTGCCATTAGAGAAAAGTTTTCTCGTTCTGGTAAACATTTACCTTTAGTCTGGGCTGATTATCGGAGAATAGGCCATTTTTGGGAAAAGTTATTTACCAGTAATTTTATTACTGGAATCGAATATTATGATTGTATATATTAATAATATAGGTATGCAAAGTCCGCAGATAGTGTGCTACTTTTTTTATAAACAAAATGGCGCCCGAAAATCGTGTTTCTTTCAATTTTTGCTCTATAACTCCAAAGATTTTAGTTTTACACCAAAAACACTCAAATAAAAATTCACCACAATTAAATTCTGCATAGAGACGTGTTTTTCCCGACTCACTTCGACGAAAACTTTCCCATGGAAAAAGCGGGTTTTTCCAACAAAATCTTTACTTTTCAACTAAAATTTTAGATAAGTAATTGTTAATCAATAATTAAATAACTTTGTAACGTAAAAGCACTTTTTATATAGATTATAATTTTAGAAGACGATGGAAATTGATTGAACCGTATAGCAACAATTGAATTGTTAATTAAAAATTTACGGTCGCTATAATAACTACAATAATTATGGTGCATAAGAATAACTATGATTTTTTCATAAAAAGGCACTATACATATCTAATGTACTTTACAGAATTGAAATTGGACTATTTAAGCGGCCTCGGGAATATTTTAAAATTATAAAGAATTTTTTGGCTTATAAACAAATAGAATATTTTGGGAAATATTAAACTAAATTAAATCGTAAAAACGGTGTTCGAAAAACAGCAGCAGGACGCTTCTTTTAAAAGAAAAACGTTTAATTATGATGAGCAGTTCCTGAGATACAACTGGTCAAAGTTGACCGGAATTTACGACAAAGATATAAACAATAGGACGATAATTTTCAAACCATCACCTTTTTATTTTCGCTCTCTTTCGTCACACCAATTTTCATATCCTTAAAATACTCATAACATACATTATTATAATAAAAACTATCGATAATACGTGTGAAAATTGCCAAAAATAGCAAAATTTTAATCAAAAATTAGGTTGGAGAAAATGTAACACTCAAAGTTCAAAATCGGTATACGTCAAAAAAAAATTCATTTTCTCGGCTTCCCATGGAGGAATTTCCTTCATTCTTTTTTTGTTCACAAGTAACTCGAATAGAGCCATCGAACTAACGCATTATTAAATGTCAAACTTGCTTTTGTTTTGTTATAATAAATTAATTTATTTATTATAATACAAAATTTTAATTTGTTTAAATAAAAATTGTTTAAATAAATATACAGCTTTGAAATGAGAATATTTATGTTTTTACCTTTAAAAGGTACACTTGTATTAAGTTTATCTAAAAAAAAGCCTACAACTGGAAAAAATATGTAGTTTTCTGTTCTTATAAATAAATTAATCTATTATAACAAAACAAAAGCAAGTTTGACATTTAATAATGCGTTAGTTCGATGGCTCTACTGGAGTTATTAGGGAACAAAAAAAGAATGAAGGAAATTGCCCCATGAAGAGCCGAGAAAATGCATTTTTTTAACGTATACCGATTTTGAACTTTGAGGGTTACATTTTCTCCAACCTAATTTTTGATTGGAATTTTGCTATTTTTGGCAATTTTCACACGTATTATCGATAGTTTTTATCGTAATAATATATGTTATAAGTGTTTTAAAGATATGAAAATTGGTGTGGAGAAAGAGGTGATGGTTTAAAACTATGATCCTGTTGTTTATATCTTTGCCGTAAATTCCGGTCAACTTTGACCGGTTGTATCTCAGGAACCACTAGTAATAATTAAACGTTTTTTCTTTTAAGAGAAGCGTCCTGCCGCTGATTTTCGAATGCCCTTTTTATGATTTAATTTAGTTTAATATTTCCCAAGATATTTTATTTGATTATAAGCCAAAAAATTGTTTATAATTTTAAATTATTCCTGAGGCCGCTTAAATATTCCAATTTTAATTCTGCAAGGTACATTAAATAGGTATAGTGTATTTTTATGAAAAAATCATAGTTATTCTTATGCACCATAATTAATTATTGTCGTTATTATAGCGACCGTAAATTTTTAATTAACAATTCCATTGTTGCTAAACGGTTCATTTAATTTCCGTCGGCTTCTGGAATTATAGTCTATACGAAAAGGGCTTTTACATTACCAAGTTATTTAATTATGGATTTACAATTACTTATCTAAAATTTTAGTTGAAAATTAAAGATTTTTTTGGAAAAACCCGCTTTTTCCGGGGAAAGTTTTCGTGAAAATGAATCGGGAAAAGCACGTCTCTGTGCAGAATTTAATTGCGGTGAATTTTTATTTGGGTTTTTTGGTGTAAAATTAAAATCTTTGGAGTTATAGAGCAAAAATTAAAAAAAACACGATTTTCGGGCGCCATTTTGTTTATAAAGAAAGTAGCACACTATCTGCGGACTTTGCATACCTATATTATTAATACATACAATAATAAGATTCGATTCCAGCAATAAAATTGCTGGTAAATAACTTTTCCTTGTACTTTGATAATTAGCCCAGAGTACTTGCAATTTCAATGCGACATAATTATTTATTTTGTCTGATCAGTATCTTCTGTGAGCCATGCTTCAAGATATTTTTACGAAGGCATTTGCTCAATTTCTGTTTTATAAGTACTAGCTTAACTTTGATGCTTTGTGCTTTTGTAAATACCATGAACTTGGTTTTCTTCAAATTTAATTTTAGTCCATAATTGTTGCAATATATATTTAGTGGTTAAGCAAGGTGTTGCAGTTCTTGTAGTGTTTCAGCCAGAATGATGGTATTGTCAGCATATCTTGTATTATTAAGTAGCTCACCTTTTATTATTAGGCCCTCACCAACTTCCGTCAACGCTAATTCTGGGATGGCTTCACTGTATAAATTGAGGGGGATAAGACGATTATGATGTACTCTGTCAAATGCCTTACTGTCAAATGATTCATATCTAGTCACTTATGTCTTATCATCATCATCAACCCGTACGCGTCCCCTGCTGGACATAAGTGTCTCTTAGCTCTTTCCATCTGTCTCTGTTTTATAGAATAGAATAGAATAGAATAGAAATATGCTTTATTGCCATGAAAATTTTTACAATTTTATCGACAAAGCTTATAAATAGTCAAAAAAACAAAACAGTAACAATCCAATTTACTAAAATTACATAAATCGTCAATATATTTAAAGAATAATAATAATAATGAAGTTAAAACAGAAATAATCAATTGCAAAAATTTAAATAAATTGCAAATGCATAGTGTACCTAATAATTAATAAAAAAGGTTTAAAAGTTAAAAAGTTAAAAAGTTAAGCTGCTGCATATGACACCCAAATATAGATAAAAAAAATAATAAAAATACTACTTGTGCAAAGGGTACTGTAATTTCTTAGTTATTGACTAAAAAAATCTTCAACTGAATAATATGGTCTTTCAGACAGGTAGGCTTTTGTCAGTTTACGGAATTTGTGGAAAGATGGTGTAGATTTTAGTTGTAGGGGGAGATGTTTGTACATTTTTTTTGCGGAATATAATATCGATTTCTTTACTAACTCCGAGGTCGGGGTCGGCAAATAAACGTCAAACGTAGAATTTCTCGTGAAGTAGTCATGATTAGGTCTTGGTGGAAAGCAGGAGCGTCATTTGAATTTTTGATTGGGGGGGCAAGCATTATAAATATACAATACATTATATATGATATAATGATGAAAATTGATGTATTTTTTGTAAATTTCAGTCATTTTCAGGGCAAATGCCCCCCTGCCCCTATCAAATGACGCCCCTGGTGGAAAGACATGTAGATGTTTACGAATTAAGCAAACAGTTTTTAAAATATACAAAGACGGAAGGGTTAAAATTCCGTGATCTTTGAAATAACTTCTGCAATCTGTTGTTCTTCTGAGGCCAAACAGATATCTTATTGCTCTTTTTTGTAATTTGAAAATAACATCGAATTGGGCAGCTGTACCAGACCCCAAAAAGGAAGACCATAACGAAGATGTGACTAGAACAAAGAAAAATATGTTATTTTGGAAGATGCTAAATTGAGTTCATCCGAAACAGATCTTATAGCATAGCAAGCTGAAGAGAGTTTCTGCCGTAACAAATCGATATGGAAGGACCATTTAAGGTTGCTGTCTAAAAAAATACCAAGAAATTTTACAGAATCAACGGTACCGATCTGGCTGTTATTAAGAGGTAAGGGTTGAAGAGCTCCTTTATAAGACAATGCTACTGTTTTATCTACGTTAAACGAGAGTAAATTAGAGTCAGACCAGGTTTTTATTGTAAGTAGATCAGAAGTTATAGTAGCATGAAGAGTTGCAATATTTGAGTTGCTCCAAGTGATACAGGTATCATCAGCAAAAATAAAGATTTTTCCATCGATTTTTAAATTAGTGATGTCATTAATAAAGGTAAGGAAAAGTAGAGGACCCAATACTGAACCTTGAGGTACCCCACATACAATGTTTTTGAGACTAGAGTCTGTATCATTTGCTCTAACCAGTTGTTTCCTATCATCCAAGTAAGATTTTAGAAATAGTAGAAATTTAGTTTTTTGTGCGGCTTCCATCCAGTTACCTATAACATGCTGTTACGGAATAAAAAAAATGCTGTTACGAAAAAAGCAATTTACTACTCAAAACTGGATAATTTAAACGCTCCGGCTATAAAACTTTAAATTTACTGAGTACTCTTACATCTCCAAGGGGAGTACACTCTTAGGGAAATTGCTTCTTTCTCAAAAGGTTCAAAAGAATCCATTCACCAATAAATATTCTTCAAGGGCGCCAGGCATTCAATTATTAAAAAAAATTGTACCCCGAGAATACCATCAAGGTACTTAAAATTGACTAAAGCTCTACTTTAAACCAAAACTCAAAACGAATATTTATGGTTCCTGGATCCCTATTGAACAAATACGTCCAGGGCTAGATAAAAAAGAACAAATACCTTCATAGAAAATTAACACTATATTTATTGAGAAATAAAAATATCCTTTTGAGTATAAGTATATAAAAGTGTGAAATAATTTAATATGAAATTTACAAAAACTAATGGCAAATAATCTAACCAAAAACGTAAAAATCTTTCAATTTATTAACAAGGTAATTACAAGGTTGATTGGTACAAATCTATATTGAACCTTTGAATTGCTTGTAACAACCAGACAAAAAATTATATGATAATTTCTTGCCTGAGCACTCGATAAAAATTACCTGAATAAAAAGTTACCATATTTTAACGCACACAGAATAGCTATAAATATATTAAAAAAACTTTTGATTAAAAACTGAGATTAAATCCCAACAGGCTCAAAAAATTAACACACTATGTTATACTTAACTTGGATATATCTGCCATGCTCCAGGACACGTGGACCCAACCAAACATAAAAAAAAATCGGGCTCAAAGCCGGGTAGAAGCCATAAAATCCATATCCCAAACCAAACTCCTACCAAATGTCCTCTATACGGGAAGAAATCATACAAAATATCTTCAATACGGGAAGAAACCAGAAATAATATGGAAGCACTCGTCATTATATCCAGAATATAATTCTAATACCGGTAGCAGGCAATCCTCAAAATATATCCAGAGACTGGATTAGTCTACTTAACGGCCTTAACGAATATAGGGCTCATCCCCTAACCTGATTGGTATATTTTCTACGGGAAAAACAAAACTCATTAGAGCAAAGAAACAAATCTAAATTTAGCATACTTACAGACACCAGGAATTGATAGAACACAACTAAATTCTTATCAGAAGCGACACGCGTTTAAAAAGCCAGAATTGGAACAAGTTTACAGAAAGTGGTACTGTCTGAGATTAACTACTACGGATAGCAATTAATTCGAAATATTGAAAAGATTTTTAAGAAATTTGAAATTAAATTTAAACAGAATTAAACATGTTACATTAATTGTATGTAACAATGTCTCAATGTCTTATGTTATTCCTTATGCCTTCGTCTAATTTCTTGTGTATTCTATTGTGAATTACTTTTAAAAATAATTTTAAGACATGACTCATTTTTAAGTCTTTGGTACGATGTTCATTGCACTCCTGTTCGTTGGATTTTTTGGGACGCAGTGTAAATGTCGATTGGAGCTATTCTTTATGTATTAAATCTGTTCTATATGGTATCGAATAGATCCAAAAGAAGGTCAAGAGATTCAATATCTACAATTTTGAGTAATTCGATGCAAACGTCATCAGGCCCGGCAGATTTACCACTTTTAGCTTGTTTTATTGTCTTCTTCTTCTTCTTCTTCTTCTTCTTCTTCTTCTATTTCTATAGACATGACTCTGTCTGTTTTTCAGTGTGCCTCTAGTAAGTTGTCGATCCATCGTTTTCGTGGTCTTGCCATTGATCGTCTTCATATTCGGAAACCGGCTCTCGCTATCCATTGTTCCAGTTCTTGGCACTACTAACTCATCTAATACTCGCTCTTTATCTTCTTTTAAATTGAATTCTTATAAATCGATCGGTTTTATTATATTTAATTGGATTGTTTGTTTTCTATGATTGTCTTTCATTCAGTAATAGTATTACCTCTTCAGCCATCCACTCTGTATGTTTTCTTTCTACGGTTTTAAGTTTTCACTTGCTGTTTTAATTACTGCTTGTTTTATAGTCTCCCATTTCTCATCAATGTTATAGCTACTTTTATTCAGTTCGTGGGCATTACATAAATTTTAAATTAGAGTTTTTACAGTTTGTTCCTTTGTTTGTGGTTCCCTTAATTTCGTATTATCAATTCTTCTTTTTGTGGGTTTTTTAATCAGCTTCAATTTGATTCGCAATGTACATTACACTACATACTACATTTTATATTAGTACCAAAGAAAGATATATTGTAAAATAAAAAGATTTTACCTAATTTTCTAAACGGTATAGATAAGTAGGTTTTAATCCTAAACAACAGCTTACAACATAAAATAACACAAAACACGGTCCTATCGGGCCATCTCAGTCGACCAACCAACCGACTGAAGGTACGTTTGTCTACCGGAACCGGAAACAGGGTACTATACCAGCGTTAATTTTCTTTTACGCTTCCGACCCATCCTAGATCGGTGGCCAACTTATCCACATCATGAATCCTCCCGCCGAACTGTTACTTGTTGCAATCAAATGAAAAAAGCAATTTGTGCTTAACGATCCGATCGAAAGGTATACGTATCTTTGGTCAAAAAAAACATAGAGAATTGTACCGAGAATTAATTTGCATTCGATCAAGGATGGGTTTCATATCTGCATATCAGATTAGAGTAGCGGCTACTGCAAATGATGAATTAGTTCGACCGTTTTGCTATATGGAACTAAAGACGTACGACCAGAAGAAGGTTTATTTTATTACCTGATTTAAATGATTTAAATAAGTGACCGCAAAAACTTATAAAACTAGAAATCATCCATAATTTTATGTTTTTAATATTTGTAACAAAATTTAATGTGACATTCTGAAACAAAGTTACGCATGATTAGTGTCTACAATTCTTATGATACAGTATGTCTGAAAATTTGGCAACAAATCGAAACTTCCTTTATATTGATTTTTTAGGAAAAGCGCATTCTAGACAGTAAGAGGTCTTCTGTGGACGGATATTTGAGGAGATCATCTACCAAGGTTGTCCAAAGTAAATATAACATAATAATTCCTTGTTGTGGACAGCCTCCACCTGCAATTATCAAAGTAAGAGCAGCTTTAAACTGTCCACAAGGAGGAGTTTTTTTCATTTCTACTTTGGGCAACCTTAGTAGATGAGCTTGGTAGATGATCAAGATAGTCCACAAAACCACAGAAGACTACTACTTGTCAGGTTTGCCCAGGTGGTATCTGGGAGAATGTAAGCAGCCCTAAATACTGTTGACGACTGGTGTAAATAAGAGACAAAAATCGTTAACTTTCCCAAAAAGACTGCACTACAAGTCCTAAAACCACCGGCGTTGGGAGGAACAGAGATTTTATTTGCCAAAGAAATACAATACTTTGCTGATAATTTTGATCATAGTCTTCTATGAAATACTCATATCCTGAAAACCACACAGAAAGATACTATGTCCTTGGACCGATGTAAAAAATGTGCGGGAAGAATTGGGGGCTTAACACCAAAATGACTCTATGCTCATCATAACGGATATAATATAACAGTATGGTGCAAATGAAAGAAATAAATTCGTTATTTCATAAACCGGCGATTTTAAGGGAAATTCCCAAACAGGTCGATTTTTATTTTTAAATTATGATATTTTGGCATATATATCATACTTGTGACGTTATTCATCTGGGCGTGATGACGTAATCGATGATTTTTTTAAATGAGAATAGGGGTCGTGTGCTAGGTCATTTGAAAGGTTATTCAATTCTCTCTCTTTATTCAGTGATATAAACATTTACATAATTATTATTAGTCCAAAAAATTTTTTTAAATTAAAATAGCAAGCTGAAAATTTGTTAATAGCTTAAGGGTGTCTAGTCGGACAAACTTTGATATATAGGAACACTGGAACAGGTTAAAAATTTGGAACGGTCAGACCACGAAAACGTCACATGTATTTTGCCCGACAGAACTTACAATTGATTTGTTACCCTTTCATTAAACTCTCATGCAAAAATCAGACTGCTATTTATCACCTGTCATAATTCCTGTCATTTGACATATTCTACGTGTTCCACTCATTATAATTAATATTTGGGAATAAATAGCAGCCTGATTTTTTCATGAGAGTTTAATGAAAGGGTAACAAATCAACTGGAAGTTCTGTCGGAGAAAATACATGTGACGTTTTCGTGGTCTGACTGTTCCAAATTTTTAACCTGTTCCACAATTAAAACCTTCCCAATTCCAGTAATCCTATATATCGAAGTTTGTCTGACTAGACACCCTTAAGCTATTAACAAATTTTCAGCCTGCTATTAATCAACTTTTTTTCATACACGGGATCCAGACCTATTACTGCTGTCAGAAAACAGAAAAAAAATGTTTTTTTGACAAATAAGCATTGATTTTTGCTTAAGTTAAATGTTCAAACTTTCAAGAGGCAAGTGGCTGGCAGGAGCTGGCTTGAACATTGAATTTAATCGAAAAGCTAAATGTTTACTTCTGAAATAAACCTTTTTTTGTTTTCGGGAAACGGTAAAATGTATTTTGAGTTAAATAAATTAAATCCATTCTTCTTTTTTGTGTTAAATAATTTAATTAAAAATTTTGTTTTGGACACCCTGTACAAATAGTTATGTAAATGTTTATATTACTAAATATTACTAAAAAATCCTCGACATGACGTAATTATCGATTACGTCATCACGCCCAGATGGATCACGTCACTAGTATGACGTATGCAAAAATATTATAATTTATAAATAAAAATCGACCAGTTTCGAGATTTTTGCTTGAAGTCACCGGTTTAGGAATTAACGAATTTATTCCTTTCATTTGCACCATACTGTATGTATAGGAAAGAACGTTCCGCTCAATTGGCACCTTCACAGATAGCCAGGCAGCGCTCAAGGCACTCAATTCTGTAGAGATCAATTCTGAGTTAGTATCGGATTGTGTGGGTCCCCTTAATAAACTAGGAGACCGTAACATCGTTACGGTAGCTTGGGTACCGGGACACGAGCACGAGGGTCATAAGGCAATGAAAAAGCAGATGAAATGGCCTAACAAGGATCATCAATGACATTGGCAGTAACAAGAACGGCTACAAGAAAGTGAGTAGTCCACAAATCTTTGGAACGGTGGAGGAATTTACTATGACAAAGACAGGCGAAGAAGTTCCTTACCGAACATTCGACAAAATTTGAGGCAGACCTAATAAGCGAAGACAGGAAAACAGCCAGAGTAGGTCTGTTAACAGGGCACGTCAAGCTGAATAGGCACTTAAAGCTGGTGGGATTGTCAGATAAAGACCTGTGCAGATTCTGTCACCTGGAAGAAGAAACAGGAGGCAGATTCTATGTCAGCGTGACAGTCTGGTAAATGAGCTGTTCTTTACATTATGACAAGAAAATGTACCGGCAAAGAGATACATGGAAGATTCAGTCTCGAAGCTATGTATTAGACCTTTTAAAAACGGTCAAGTTAGAGAATGTAATCTGGGACTAGAGGTCCACACTAGATCTAAAAAGTTAGCAGTGGAATGGGCCAAAAGGTCACCTCTTTGAATCCATCCATCTATTCACATCTTGAATGATCCCACCGAACTTTACTTGTTGCAATCAGATGAAAAAAAAAACAATCGAAAAGTATACGTATCTTTGGTCAAAAAAAACAGAGAATTGTACCGAAAATTAATCTGCATTCGATCAAGGATGGGTTTCATATCTGCATATCAGATTAGAGTAGCGGCTACTGCAAATGATGAAATAGTTCGACCGTTTTACTATATGGAACTAAAGACGTACGACCAGAAGGAATTTTTTATTACCTAAATTAAATGATTTAAATAGGTACATGACCGCAAAAAATTAAAAAAACTAGAATTCATCCATAATTTTATATTTTTCCTATTTTTAATAAAATTTAATGTGATATTCTAAAACAAGTAACTCACGATTTGTGTCTGGTACAGTATGTCTGAAAAGTTGGCAACAAATGGAAACCTCCTTCATTATTGATTTTTTGAAAAGGTGTATTCTAGACAGTAAAAGTCTTTTGTTGACGGGTTTTTAAAAAGATCATCTTCCAAGGTTTGTGGAGCGCCTCCACCTGCAATTATCAAAGCAGGAGTATGTGAAAACTGTCCACAAGGAGGAGTTTTGTCATTTCAACTTTGGGCAACCTTGGAAGATGATCAAAAATCTGTCCACCGAACCACAGCAGACCTACTTGTCAGGTTTGCCCAAGTAGTATCTGGGGGAATTAAAGCAGCCCTAAATACTGTGGACAACGGGTGTCAATAAGAGAAACTGATACTCAGAAAACACAAATCGTTAACTTCACCAAAAAGACAGCACTAAAGTCCTAAAGAGCCATCGGTGCTGGGAGGAACAGAGGTTTTATTTGGCAAAGAAACAAAATACGTTGGGGATAATTTTGATCATAATTTTCCATGGAATACTCATATCCTGAAAACCACACAGAAATGTACTATGTCCTTGGGCCGCTGAAAAAATGTGCGGTAAGAATTGGGGACTTTAAATGACTCTGTGACTGGAAGCACCAAAATGACTCTTTGGTAATACACAAGATATATTAGACCAGTGATAACCTATGGGTCGGTGACGTAGTGGACAAAGACGCAGAAAGTGGAAGCAATAAGACTGCTAGGTAATACACAAAGTCTAGCATGCCTGTATATTACGGGAACCATAAAAACAACTTCCACTGCAGCGTTGGAATTCCTGTTTAATCTACCACCATTCTATATCTTTATACAGGGCGAAGCCATATCAGTGATGTACTGATCAATTCATAGTCAACGACATTAAAGCCAGGTGCACGGTTTTGATACAATAGAAAGCTAATCGAGGAGCTAAAAGAAGATATTGTGATGGGGTAACCTAGCGGTGCAACAGCTACGAGATATAGCTTTAACAATAAGTTCAAAATTAATATACCACGCAGGGAAGCTGCTGCTACCTTGTACACAGTCGGCTTAAAAAATCGAAAGGTATGGAAGACGGGATAATAGGGACCAATCAAAGGATACATTTTCGAGTAAGTCTATCTAAGAATGTCGCAGTTTTTCAGGTGAAAATAACGGAAATCACTGAGTGGAAGATATAGAAAGACAGGAAAGAAAGTTCCGTTCAATTATTGTCATCCTCACAGATAGCCAGGCAGCGCTTTAAGCACTTAATTCTGTAAAGATCAATTCTAAGCTAGCATGAGATTGTGTGGGTGCCCTTAATAAACTAGAAGACCGTACCTTTGTAGCCTTGGTACCGCGGGGATACGAGGGTCATAAGGCAATGAAAGAGCAAATGAAATGGCTAAACAAGGATCATCAATGCCATTTGTTGGACCGGAACCCTTTTGCGGCGTTGCAAATGCAGTAACAAGAAAGGTTACGAGAAACTGAGTAGCCCACAAATCTTTGGAACGGTGGAGGAATTCACTAGGACAAAAACAGGGAAAAGAGGTTATTATAGAATATTCGCCAAAATTTACGGCAGACCTAATAAGCAAAGACAGGAAAACAGTCAAAGCCATAGTAGGTTTGTTCACAGGGTACTTCAAGCTGATGGGATTGTCAGAGGATGACCTGTGCAGATTCTGTCACCTGTAAGAAGAAACAGCAGCTATGTCCTACATGGAAGATTCAGTCTCGAAACTATTAGACCTTTTAAAAGGGGTCAAGCTAGAGAATGTAATCTAAGACTAGAGCCGACTAGAGGCCCATAATAGATCTGAAAAGGTAGCAGTGGATCAGGCGAAAAGGCCAACTCTTTGAATCTATCTTTCCATATCATGAATCCTCCCGCTGTACGTGGCTTGTTGCATACGAATGAAAAAAAGTAATCGAAAAGTATTCGTATCTTTGGTCAAAAAAAAAACATAGAGAATTGTACCGAGAATTAATTTGCATTCGATCAAGGATGGGTTTCATATCTGCATGTCAGATTAGAGTAGCGGCTACTGCAAATGATGAATTAGTTCGACCGTTTTGCTATATGGAACTAACGACGTACGTCCAGAAGAAGGTTTATTTTATTACCTGATTTAAATGATTTAAATACGTGACCGCAAAAACTTATAAAACTAAAAATCATCCATAATTTTATGATTTTCCTAGTTGTAACAAATTTATTTAATGTGACATTATGAAACAAATTAACGCACGATTAGTGTCTACAATTATTATACATAGTAGAGTATGTCTGAAAATTTGGCAACAAATGGAAACTTCCTTTATTATTGATTTTTAGGAAAAGCGCGTTCTAGACAGTAAAAGTTTTCTGCGGACGGATTTTTGAGGAGATCATCTACCACGGTTGTCCAAAGTAAAGATAACATAATTCAAATGTTGAATGGGTTGCATGTGAGAGTTCATTTTAAATGAAGTAAAAGACAGTACTCCCAATTATTCATTGTAACTTCCGACGACCGGTTTCGCCCCCTAAAGTATGCAGAGCATCTTCAGGTCAACGGTTACAAGTCACTAAATGCTACAAATAAAAAATCAGAGTTAGAACAATGTCTGGTTGTAAAAGATGCTAAAGATCCATAAGATCAAGCCAATGTTGAACAACATACATAAAAGTGGTGAAAATAGCAGACAAATACATATGCATGTAAAAACGGGGGCGGTAACAAACGTCCCCAAGTTTACAAGCACACGCAGATGTATGCCGTCTATAATCATACGATTATAACGTGTCGTATTTACATTCGGATACAAGGAGCTACTACCTCAGTATTCATTAACATGATGTTTTTGCTTAAGTTATGCTAACGGGATATGGTGGAATAGACGGAGAATGTTGCAAAGGTAAACGAGTTTATGGGATTTAGGAATTCTTGAGGGTGAAGAGATAGTTGTTGTCAACAACTACCTCTCAGTATTAGGGACATATAAAGGGATACATTTCTGGGTAAGTCTATCTAAGGATGTCACAGTTTTCCAGGTCGAAATAAAGGCCACCTCTCACTGCGTGGAAGAAATAGAAAGGCAGGAAAGAATGATCCGCTCAATTTTCATCTTCACAGATAGTCAGGCAGTGCTTAAAGCTTAAGGCACTCGAATCTAGTATAAGATTGTGTGGGTGCCCTAAATAAACTAGGAGACTACAACAAGGTTACGGTAGTCTGGGTATCGAGACACGAGAGTCATAAGTCTTAAGGCAATGTTAGTCCGACTATTTTGCTATATGGAACTCGAACTCAAGACGTACGACCAGAAGAAGGTTTATTTTATTACCTGATTTAAATGATTTAAATACGTGACCGCAAAAAATTTATAAAACTAAAAATCATCCATAATTTTATGTTTTTCCTAGTTGTAACAAATTTATTTAATGTGACATTCTGAAACAAAGTTACACACGATTAGTGTCTACAATTATGTCTGAAAATTTGGCAACAAACGGAAACTTCCTTTATTATTGATTTTTAGGAAAAGCGCATTCTAGACAGTAAAAGTCTTCTGTGGACGGATTTTTGAGATCATCTACCAAGGTTGTCCAAAGTAAAGATAACATAATTCCCTCTTGTGGACAGCCTCCAACTGCAATTATCAAAGCAAGAGCATCTTTAAGCTGTCCACAAGGAGGAGTTTTGTCATTTCTACTTTGGGCAACCTTAGTAGATGAGCTTGGTAGATGATCAAGATAGTCCACAAAACCACAGAAGACTTCTACTTGTCAGGTTTGCCCAGGTGGTATCTGGGAGAATGTAAGCAGCCCTAAATACTGTTGATGACTGGTGTAAATAAGAGACACAAATCATTAACTTCACCAATAAGACACCACTACAAGTCATAAAGCCATCGGCGCTGGGAGGAACAGAGATTTTATTTCCCAAAGAATCAAAATACCTTGGGGATAATTTTGATCATAGTCTTCCATGGAATACTCATATCCTGAAAACCACACAGAAAGATACTCTGTCCTTGGGCAGATGTAAAAAAAATGCGGTAAGAATTGGGGACTTAGTACCAAAATGACTCTATGGTTGTACACAAGGATTATTAGACCAGTGATAACCTATGGGTCGGTGACGTAGTGGACAGAGACGCAGCAAGTGGGAGCAATAAGGCTGCTAGGTAATACATAAAGTCTAGCATGCCTGTATATTACGGGAGTCATAAAAACAACTTCCACAGCAGCGTTGGAAGTCCTGCTTAATCTACCACCATCCTATATCTTTATACAGGGCGAAGCCAGATCAGTGATGCACAGATCAATTCATAGTCAACAACATTCAAGCCAGGTGCACGGTTTTGATATAATAGAAAGCTAATCGAAGAGCTAAAAGAAGATATTGTGATGGGGTAACCTAGCGGTGCAACAGCTACGAGATATAGCTTTAACAATAAGTTCAAAATTAATATACCACGCAGGGAAGCTGCTGCTACCTTGTACACAGTCGGCTTAAAAAATCGAAAGGTATGGAAGCCGAGATAGTAGGGACCAACCAAAGGATATATTTTCGAGTAAGTCTATCTAAGAATGTCGCAGTTTTCCAGGTGAAAATAACGGAAATCACTGAGTGGAAGATATAGAAAGACAGGAAAGAAAGTTCCGTTCAATTATTGTCATCTTCACAGATAGCCAGGCAGCGCTTTAGGCACCCAATTCTGTAAAGATCAATTTTAATCTAGCATGAGATTGTGTGGGTGCCCTAAATAAACTAGAAGACCGTAATTTTGTAGCCTTGGTACCGCGGGGACACGAGGGTCATAAGGCAATGGAAGAGCAGATGAAATGGCTAAACAAGAATCATCAATGCAATATGTTGGACCGGAACCCTTTTGCGGCATTGCAAATACAGTAACAAGAACGGTTACGAGAAACTGAGTAGCCCACAAATCTTTGGAACGATGGAGGAATTCACTAGGGCAAAAACATGGGAAAGAGGTAATTACAGAACATTCGCCAAAATTTACGGCAGACCTAATAAGCAAAGAGAGGAAAACAGTCAAAGCCATAGTAGGTCTGTTCACAGGGTACTTCAAGCTGATGGGATTGTCAGAGGATGACCTGTGCATATTCTGTCACCTGGATGAAGAAACAGCAGCTATGTCCTACATGGAAGATTCAGTCTCGAAGCTATTAGACCTTTTAAAAAGGGTCAAGCTAGAGAATGTAATCTAAGACTAGCTAGAGGCCCATAATAGATCTGAAAAGGTAGCAGTGGATCAGGCGAAAAGGCCACCTCTTTGAATCTATCTTTCCATATCATGAATCCTCCCGGTGTACGTGGCTTGTTGCAATCAAATGAAAAAAGTAATCGAAAAGTATACGTATCTTTGGTCAAAAAAAAAACAGAGAATTGTACCGAGAATTAATTTGCATTCGATCAAGTATGGGTTTCATATCTGCATATCAGATTAGAGTAGCTGCTACTGCAAATGATGAATTAGTTCGACCGTTTTGCTATATGGAACTAAAGACGTACGATCAGAAGAAGGTTTATTTTATTACTTGATTTAAATGATTTAAATACGTGACCGCAAAAATTAATAAAACTAGAGATCATCCATAATATTCTGTTTCTCCTATTTGTAACAAATTTATTTAATGTGACATTCTGAAACAAAGTTACGCACGAGTAGTGTCTACAATTATTATAGTACAGTATGTCTGAAAATTTGACAACAAATGGAAACTTCCTTTATTATTGATTTTTCAGGAAAAGCGCATTCTAGACAGTAAGAGTCTTCTGTGCAAGTCTTCACCTGCAATTATCAAAGCAAGAGCAGCTTTAAGCTGTCCACAAGGAGGAGTTTTGTCATTTTTACTTTGGGCAACCTTAGTAGATGAGCTTGGTAGATGATCAAGATAGTCCACAAATCCACACAAGACTGCGACTTATCAGGTTTGCCCAGGTGGTATCTGGGAGAATGTAAGCAGCCCTAAATATTGTTGACGACTGGTCTAAATAAGAGACAAAAATCATTAACTTCACCAAAAAGACAGCACTACAAGTCCTAAAACCACCGGCGCTGGGAGGAACAGAGAACAGAGGAACAGAGGAAAGAAACAAAATACCTTGCGGATAATTTTGATCATATTCTGCCATAAAATACTCATATCCTGAAAACCACACAGAAAGATACTATGTCCTTGGGCCGATGTAAAAAATGTGCGGTAAGAATTGGGGCTTAACACCAAAATGACTCTATGGTCGTAACGGATATAATATAACAGTATGATGCAAATGAAAGAAATAAATTCGTTATTTCATAAACAGGCGACTTTAAGGGAAATTCCCGAAACAGGTCGATTTTTATTTTAAATTATGATATTTTGGCATATATAGGGTGTCCCAAAAGTAGTGGAACGGTCGAATATTTCGCGAACTAAACATCGGATCGAAAAACTAAAAAATACGTGTTCAATCATTTTCAAAAATCTATCCAGTGACACCAAACACCAACCCCCACTACACTCCCTGGAGGTGGGGTGGGGGGGTAACTTTAAAATCTCAAATAGAAACCCCTAGTTTTTCTTGCAGAGTTGGATTCGTTACATAAAAGTAAGCAACTTTTATTCAAGACATTTTTTCGAACTGTGGATAGATAGCGCTATAATTGGGAAAACCGATTTATCCTGATACCATAGGTAAATTATAGAAACGGTCTAATATCTCAAAAAATACACTTTCAAATAAGAAACCAAAAAGCAAGTTTTTAATATTTTTTAAAAACCTATCGATAAACACCAAAAATGACCCTCCAACCCACCCCCTGGAGACGGGGTTGGGGGTAAATTTAAAATCTTAAATAGCAACCCCCACTTTTTATTGCAGATTCGAATTCGTCATGAAAAATTAAGCAACATTTATTCGAAACATTTTTTAAAATTGCTGACAGATGGCGCTAATAAATCGTATTTTTCCAATTAAAGCGCCATCTATCAACAATTCTAAAAAATGTTTCGAATAAATGTTGCTTAATTTTTCATGACGAATCCGAATCTGTAATAAAAAGTGGGGGTTGCTATTTAAGATTTTAAAATTACCCCCCACCCCACCTCCAGGGGGTGGGTTGGAGGATCATGTTTAGTGTTATTCGATAGGTTTTCGAAAAGTATTACAAACGTTTTTTTTTGCTTTCTCATTTGGAAGTGTATTTCTCGAGATATTAGACCGTTTCTATAATTTACCTATGGTATCAGGATACATCGTTTTTCTCAATTATAGCGCCATCTATCCACAGTTCAAAAAAATGTCTTGAATAAGAGTTGCTTACTTTTACGTAACGAATCCAAATCTGCAAGAAAAACTAGGGGTTTCCATTTGAGATTTTAAAGTTACCCTCCACGCCACCTCCAGGGGGTGTAGTGGGGGTTGGTGTATGGTGTCATTGGATAGATTTTTGAAAATTATTGAATACGTATTTTTCAGTTTTTCCATCCGATCTTTAGTACGCGAAATATTCGACCGTTCCACTACTTTTAAGACACTCTGTATATCATATACCATGCTTGTGACGTCAATCATCTGGGCGTGATGACGTTATCGATGATTTTTTTAAATGAAAATAGGGGTCGTGTGCTAGGTTATTGGAAAGGTTATTAAATTCTCTCTCTCTATTTAGTGATATAAACATTTACATAATTATTTATACAGGGTGTCCAAAAAAATTTTTAAATTAAATTATTTGACAAAAAGAAAGAATGTATGTAATTTATTTAATTCAAAATACATTTTACTGTTGCCAGAAAACAGAAAAAATGTTTATTTGACAAATAAGCATTGCTTTTTGCTTAGATTAAATGTTCAAACTTCCAAGAGACAAGTGGCTGGCAGGAGCTGTCTTGAACATTGAATTTAATCGAAGAGCAATGTTTACTTCTGAAATAAACATTTTTTTTTCAGTTTTCGGGAAACAGTAAAATGTATTTTGAGTTAAATAAATTACATTAATTCTTACACTATTCCCATTTAAAAAAATCCTCGAAATGACGTAATCGTCGATTACGTCATCACGCCCAGATGGATCACATCACTAGTATGACATATGCAAAAATATCATAATTTAAAAATAAAAATCGACCAGTTTCGAGACTCTTGCTTGAAGTCACTGGTTTAGGAAAAATAACAAATTTATTCCTTTCATTTGCACCATACTGCATATGTATAAGTAAGAACGTTCCGCTCAACTGGCATCTTCACAGATAGCCAGGCAGCGCTCAAGGCACTCAATTCTGTAGAGATCAATTCTGAGTTAGTATCGGATTGTGTGGGTTCCCTTGATAAACTAGAAGACCGTAACAGGGTTAGGGGGGTCTAGGACATTTCGGCGTCGCCGTTTCGGCGTGGCCATTTCGGCGTGGCCGTTTGGGCGTAGAGCCGTTTCGGCGTAGGCCGTTTCGGCGTCGGCCATTTCGGCGTCAGAGATTTTATTTTAGTTGACTAAATACCTACATTGGAGTCTATTAGTAAGACATTAGATTATACCTACGTTACTTTTTTAGAAATTTAAGAGGCTCTTGATTTATATCTATACCACACTAAAAAAATATATTAAATGTTATTTTTTCCAACTTTTGTAAATGTAAGCTATTTAATTGCACATAATTAATTAAAAAATTAATATATTATATATATTATATATTATACAGTACAATTTTCAAAGGAGGAAGACCTAACCCTTCGGTCCAAACCTAACTTTCGGGTATTATTTTACATCTTCTAAAATTAAAATGTCGAAAATTGTTCTCCTGACTCTACATTTTTTGTTAAAGAAAATTTCAGACTATCATACATTAACAACTATTTTTTTTCTCTCTCACTTTGCCAAAGTATCTGTCGCCGAATCAGCCGGCGCCGAATCGGCGGGCGCCGAATCGGCGGGCGCCGAACCGGCAGGCGCCGAAATGGCCGACGCCGAAACGGCCTACGCCGAAACGGCCTACGCCGAAACGGCTCTACGCCCAAACGGCCACGCCGAAATGGCCACGCCGAAACGGCGACGCCGAAACGTCCCATTCCGGGGTTAGGGTAGCCTGGGTACCGGGGCATGAGGGTCACAAGGCAATGGAAAAGCAGATGAAATGGCCAAACAAGGATCATCAATGCCATTGGCAGTAACAAGAACGGCTACAAGAAAGTGGGTAGTCCACAAATCTTTGGAACGGTGGAGGAATTTACTATGACAAAGACAGGCGAAGGAGTTCCTTACAGAACATTCGACGAAATTTGGGGCAGACCTAATAAGCGAAGACTGGAAAACAGCAAGAGTAGGTCTGTTAACAGGGCACGTCAAGCTGAATAGGCACTTAAAGCTGCTGGGATTGTCAGATGATGACCTGTGCAGATTCTGTCACCTGGAAGAAGAAACCGCAGGCAGATTCTATGTCAGCGTGACAGTCTGGCAAATGTGCTGTTCTTTACATTATGAGAAGGAAATGTACCGGCAAAGAGATACATGGAAGATTCAGTCTCGAAGCTATGTATTAGACCTTTTAAAAACGGTCAAGTTAGAGAATGTAATCTAGGACTAGAGGTCCACAATAGATCTAAAAAGTTAGCAGTGGAATTGGCCAAAAGGCCACCTCTTTAAATCCCGCTGAACTTTACTGGTTGCAATCAGATGAAAAAAAAACAATCGAAAGGTATACGTATCTTTGGTCAAAAAAACAGAGAATTGTACCGAGAATTAATCTGCATTCGATCAAGGATGGGTTTCATATCTGCATATCAGATTAGAGTAGCGGCTACTGCAAATGATGAATTAGTTCGACCGTTTTGCTATATGGAACTAAAGACGTACGGCCAGAAAGAATCTTTTAGTAGGTACCTGAATTAAATGATTTAAATAGGTACATGACTGCAAAAAATTAGTAAAACTAGAATTCATCCATAATTTTATGTTTTTCCTATTTGTAACAAAATTTAATGTGATATTCTAAAACAAGTAACTTACGATTAGTGTCTATCTGGTACAGTATGTCTGAAAAGTTGACAACAAATGGAAACCTCCTTCATTATTGATTTTTCGAAAAGGCGTATTCTAGACAGTATTTTATCGTCAGCGTATCCTAGACAGTAAAAGTCTTCTGTTAACGGGTTTTTAAGAAGATCATCTACCAAGGTTTGTGTAGCGCCTCCACCTGCAATTATCAAAGCAGGAGTATGTGAAAACTGTCCATAAGGAGGAGTTTTGTCATTTCAACTTTGGGCAACCTTGGTAGATGAACAAAAATCTGTCCACCGAACCACAGCACACCTACTTGTCAGGTTTGCCCAAGTGGTATGTGGGGGAATTAAAGCAGCCCTAAATACTGTGGACAACGGGTCTCAATAAGAGAAACTGATACTCAGAAAACACAAATCGTTAACTTCACCAAAAAGAGAGCACTAAAAGTCCTACAGAGCCAACGGTGCTGGGAGGAACAGAGATTTTATTTGCCAAAGAAACAAAATACGTTGGGGATAATTTTAATCATAGTTTTCCATGGAATACTCAAATCCTGAAAACCACACAGAAAGATACTATGTCCTTGCGCCGATGAAAAAGATATGCCGTAAGAATTGGGGACTTTAAATGACTCTGTGACTGGGGGCACCACAATGACTCTTTGGTTATACATAAGGATTATTAGACCAATGATAACCTATGGGTCGGTGACGTGATGGACAAAAAAGCAGCAAGTGGGAGCATTAAGGCTGCTAGGTAATACACAAAGGCTAGCATACATGTCTAATACGGGAGCCATAAAAACATCTCCTACAGAAGCGTTAGAAGTCCCGCTGAATTTACCATCATTTCGTATCTTTATACAGGGCGAAGCCAGATCAGAGATGCACAGACTAATTCATAGTCAGCGACATGTAAGCCAGGTGCATGGTGTTGATAATAGAAAGCTATTCGAGGAGCTAAAAGCAGATATTGTGATGGGGTAACCTAGCGGTGCAACAGCTACAATATAGCTTTGACAATAAGTTCAAAATTAATATACCACGCAGGAAAGATTGCAAGTAAGTTGTAGCCATACAAGCTGCTGTTATCTGGTACACTGACGGCTCAAAAAAATCGAAAGTTGTGGGAGCCTTTTCTTTTTTTTTTCATTTTCTTTTCTTTTATTTTATTTTCTTTGCTTTTCTTTTCTTTTCTTTTCTTTTCTTTTCTTTTCTTTTCTTTTCTTTTCTTTTCTTTTCTTTTCTTTTCTTTTCTTTTCTTTTCTTTTCTTTTCTTTTCTTTTCTTTTCTTTCCTTTTCTTTTCTTTTCTTTTCTTTTCTTTTCTTTTCTTTTCTTTTCTTTTCTTTTCTTTTCTTTTCTTTTCTTTTCTTTTCTTTTCTTTTCTTTTCTTTTCTTTTCTTTTCTTTTCTTCTCTTTTCTTTTCTTTTCTTTTCTTTTCTTTTCTTTTCTTTTCTTTTCTTTTCTTTTCTTTTCTTTTCTTCTCTTTTCTTTTCTGTTCTTTTCTTTTCTTTTCTTTTCTTTTCTTTTCTTTTCTTTTCTTTTCTTTTCTTTCCTTTTCTTTTCTTTTCTTTTCTTTTCTTTTCTTTTCTTTTCTTTTCTTTTCTTTTCTTTTCTTTTCTTTTCTTTTCTTTTCTTTTCTTTTCTTTTCTTTTCTTTTCTTTTCTTTTCTTTTCTTTTCTTTTCTTTTCTTTTCTTTTCTTTTCTTTTCTTTTCTTTTTCATTCTCATTCTTTTCCTTTCTGCTTTGATTTTCAGTGTCAGGTACCGACATTGATGCTAACTAAATCACATCCAATAATATGACTGCTCATACAATCATTTAGTTTCCTTTTTAACTATTTCTTCCTGTTTACGGCCACTGCTCCTGGCATAGGAACATCTAGGAGCAATGACCTTAACACTTAGGTTACAATTACATAACCAGAGCTAACACCAATTTCAGATATTAACTCTTTTGATCCAAACGTTGTCAGTCTTACACTCATCAACACATAATAAATAGAAATATTTTAATAAATATAAATTAAACATTAACACCGTTACATATTAAAAATTAAATATATAACATCATTGTTTATTCCATTTCACAAATAAAATAGCAAACACAGATTTGTTGGTTGTCTCTCGTCACTTTTCTCTCTACCCTCAAGAACTTGCCCATAGACTTATTAACCTATGCAACATTTACCATCTATCCAATCAAATCCCCATTAGCATAATTTGAACAATAAATCATGTTATTGAAGACTATAGAAAGAACCCCTTGTAGCGGCATCATTAATTTATGTACTTGTAACCGTTGACCTGAAGATGCTCTGCATATTATAGAGAGCGACACCGGTCGTCGGAAGTTAACAATAAATCTGTCTATTACTTCATTCAAAATGAACTCGCGTATGCAACCCGTTCAACAAAAAACAGATATTTATTATTTTTCAAAAATCTATTGATTGACAATAAACACGACTCCTAACCAGAGACATGTTAACCGTAGACAAGGCATACTGAGAAAAAAAGCGTAACGCGCGGCAGTCGATCGGTGGTCTATCTATCTCTCTTTACTAAGCGATACCGCTCATATGACGGACAAAGATGGCTATACCTATCAAAATGAATATTGACCAATGGCGTCCTTGATATCGGCGTTACACCTCGATGCACAGAGCGGCCCATAGTCTTCCTAATCTACAGGTTATTATATCTATGCTCTTAACCCTACCCCGTGGGAGGTAGGGGAGCAACTTTAAGGTTTATATGAAACTCCTAAGAAGTAATTTGAAGGAATTTTTTATTTTAATTCAAATGATAATATTTTTAATTTCAAAGTTTCTCCTTGTTACATCTCCAGGGAGTAGGGTAGGGGTCATGTTTAGTGTCATTCGATAGGTTTTTGAAAAATATTAAACACGCATTTTTTAGTTGTTTTTCTTTGGAAGTGTTTTTTCGATATCTTAGACCCTTTTCAAATTTTCCTGGGTATCGAAACAAATTGTATTTTTTCGATTATAGCGCCATTCATCAACAATTCGAAAAATTCTCCAACAAGAGTTATTTACTTTTTGATAAATAATCCAAATCTGCAATGAACAATGGGAGTTCTTGTTTAAGATTTCAAAGTTATCCCCGCCCACTCCCAGAGGTAGTGTCAAAATTAGCCATTCACTTCGCCATAAATTTCTTTAAAATAAATCTGGACTCGTCAGTACACATCACGTTACTCCATTTTGCCATGGTCAAATTTCTGTGTTCGTCTGCATACAAGCGTCTGGATCTGCGATGTTCAGGGGTCGTGAACACATTCAGGGGCCTACATTCAACATATGGTCGTGAAGCTGATTACGTATAGTTTGAGTATTTACTCTTGTACCCGTAGCTTCTACCAACTTATTTTGTAGCGTTCGAGCAGTACATACTTCAACGATCTCTGAGGGCCCATAGTTGTAAAAATCGAACCTCTCTAGCTGTAGTCACCATTGCACAATGTGTATAAGATTGCCTTCTAATAACTCCATACATTTCGTGTCTGGTCCAGGCTGTATTTATCGCAGTACGACTAATATTTAACATTTTTGCTGTACGGCATCTTGAGTAACCTTCTTGATTTAAAGTTATTGCCCTAGCCATTTTAATCTTTGTGGGATACACTCTGTACCTTCGGGGCCTTCCAATCACATAAAGCTTCACGACATTCGATAAAACTATCGATATTGTATTGATATCGTATCGAAAATTAATACGATACCGATACAATACATACCTTAGGAATATTCATGTCGATACGATACTCATTATCTGAAATCAATACAATACTCTTGTATTGTCGATACGCCTGCCTCGATATTATTGAGAATATCGATATCGAGCAAAAAAAATTAAAACGCCACGTGAGCGCTGCATAAGGTCTATTATACAGTTAAACTATAATAAGAGTCATAAGACGCACAAGCGCGTATGCTCTCCATTAGTTTGAGAGAGAACACTCAAAAAAATTTAGTTCGTAATATTGATAAATAGTGATCATTGAATAGTATTTCGTTGTAACAACAATTTAGTTTTGTGTTTCAACGACCTTTTAGACATTGATCAATGTATTTGGTTATTGTCACAATGATTGAATATAGTCCATTCTTTCACGGTTTTTGCTCTAAATTTTAAAGAACCGCTTGGATTGACATGAAATTTGGCATACGTATAGCTTACATGTCAAAGAAAAAAAGTGATATTGTGGCGATGTGGGCTTTTGCCCTGGGGGTGACTTTCACCCCCTCTTGAGGGTGAAAAAATATATGTCCAAAATAAGTCCGGAAATGGGTAAACTGACTAATTTTAAGTAACTTTTGTTCTATAGAGCTTTTTCGCTAAGTCAACGCTTTTCGAGTTATTTGCGAGTGAATATGTTCATTTTTCAACAAAATAACCACATTTTTAGACGGTTTTCGCAAATAACTGAAAAAGTAAGTATTTTGTCGAAAAAAACGTTCTTAGCAAAAATATAGCCTATAAAAAAGTAAAAAAAAAAGGTGTACACGTTAAGTCTCTGGATCACGTAGAACCACAGTTATAGCCAATGAAAAATAGATTCATATTCACCAAATTTCAAATAGAATATTTCGACGTGAAATATCCAAAAAATTAAGCACTTTTTGGGAAAAAACATGATATAACTTTCTTAAAGTGTTTAAAAAAAGCTTTATTTCTGTTTTTACAAAAAGTTTCTAGCATTAAATTTAAGCAAGTTACGCTCAAAATAAAGTTGGTCCATTTTGTTTTTGCAAAAAAAAAATCGGGAAAACTACCCATTAATTAGCAACTTAAATGAAATTAATCGTTACCGCTCCACAAATTATTTCACTTATGTTGTGTTTACATGATCTGTAAGTTTCATCGATTCAAAGTGCTTAATTTTGAAAAAATTTGGTTTCAAAGTAAAATTTTTAAAAATTTAAATTTTGAAAAATATGTTTTTTTCAAAATAACTTGAAAATTGTTAGAGATACCAAAAATTTCGAAAAACACAAAAGTCAAATTTGCTTTTCTGCATATTACGTATCTTTTTTTCTTCTTTTCGACAAAAATTGATTGAGATTTGGTGTTTCTAAATTTGCATACATTCGTGATCAGTGACTCGTTTAACCCCTTTTAACTACAGCCCTTTCAATAATAAAGACTTTGAACCGATGAAACTTACAGATCATATAAACAATATATACACGAGTCAATAAATTTGTGAAGTCGTAACGATTAAGTTCATTTAAGATACTAATTAGGGGGTGAATTTCTCGATTTTTTTACCAAAACCAAAAGGGACTAACTTTATTTTGAGCGTAACTTGTTTAATTTTGATTCTAGAATTTTTTTTTTATAAAACAAAAATGAAGCTTTTTTTAAACACTTTAAATAAGTTGTAATGAGTTTTCCCCGAAATGTGCTTCATTTTTGGGTTATTTCACATTAAAGTATTGCATTTGGAATTTGACGAATATGAACCTATTTTTCAATAGCTATAACTCTGCTTCTGCTAGGTGTAGAGACGTAATATATACACCATTTTTTTAAATTTCTTACAGGCTATATTTTTGCTAAGAATCTTTTTTCGACAAAATACTTACTATTTGAGTTATTTGCGAAAAACCGTCTAAAAGCGTGGTTATTTTGTTGAAAAAATGAACATATTCACTGCCAAATAACTCGAAAAGTATTGACTTAGTGAAAAAACTCTATAGAATAAAAGTTACTTAAAATTAGCCAGTTTATCCATTTCCTGACTTTCTTTGGAAGAATATTTTTTCACCCACAAGAGGGGGTGAAAACCACTCCCAGGGCAAAAGCACATATCGACACAATAGCACTTTTTTTCTTTGACTTATTAGCTATGTGTATGCCAAATTTCATGTCAATCCAAGCCGTTCTTTAAAATTTAGAGGTTTTGCAATATTTTGCCGTTAAAGAACGGACTAATAGTAATTGTGAAAATAACTAGAGTACATTAATTAATAACACTCAATTTATTCAGACAATAAGTTAGTTTCGTGTATTTATCGTGACAACGTACAGATTTCATTAAAACAATGTACAAATGTTGTTAATATATAGTAATATTTGATTATTCCATACATGTAAACTGATTGTTGTGACAACGAATGCATTAATCAATCTACTACTGCATTTAATAACCACAATCAATGCGCTCATGGTAACAATAAACGAAGTTGTTGAAACAATAAATGTTTTGCTTGACCATTTGAAATGTAACGGATTTTCCTTATCGTTCTTTGTTAAACAATGCTGTTACCTCTGCCGAAGTGCCGAATAATTTCTTTTCGTTTCCAAGTGTAGTCCGTACTGGAAGGAAGTTTTCGTGTGTCTTATTCGTATTCATTTTTTTCGAGTCCTGAGAACACTAATTAGTATTTTTGAAAAATTTAAACACAGAATAAAATATTACAGTATTATCGACGGTCTGAAGTCCCTGAGAACTTCTATAATGATTATTTTAATAAATCACATGGGTAAAAAGATAAAATTTAGTATGATTTTTAATTTCAAATATAAGTTTAAATATAAATTATAATTATAAATTTTATAATTTCAGTTTATTCTAAGGAACTTTCAGCCCTCGGTAATAATGTAATCTTTTATTCTGCGTTTAAATTTTTCAATAATACTTATTAGTTTTCTCAGGATTCCAAAAAATGAATGTGTTTAAAAAGAATTCGATTGAAATTTTGCACCTGCGCTCTCCAAAAGGATTAAAGTGTTATACATTTTTGGAATCACTATTTCAAACGCTTTTAAATGAGCTGTCACATGATGTACTTTCCCATTTAAAAAATCCAAACATTGATGTTATAATATACTTTATAAAAATAAATAAGTTATTAAGGGGGCAACACTTTTTCCAGCGCACTGTATAAGTGAAATCATATGAGAAATCACACATTGTAAAGTCCATTAGGTTTAGGACAAAAAAGGGGGATTTGCAAAATTATTATTAATCAATTAATATCATACATTGAGCTAATGCATTCAGTAATTATCAGTATAAAATACGTTCATAGTAGGAATGAACGAAACTGATTGTAGGGATGAACAGAATTGCTTGTAAGAATAACCGTATTTATTGTGGGAATGAACGGAATTAATTGTAAGGGTAAACGGAAATAATTGTAGAAATAAACGAAATACGTTAGGAGAAATAACCCTGTTATTGACATAACGAATAGTCTTAGTCGGTCAATTAACGACGTTGTTGTTTCAATGAATAGTGTTCGTTGGCTCAGTGAACAGTGTTAGTAATATTAATAAATGGATGTTCATCCATTCAATAAACGTGATACATTGGATCAACTAACGAAAATAATGAATTGATGAACATCGCTTTGTTGTTCCAATAAAATCAAGAATTAGACATTTTGTTAAAAAAATCAAAGGTAAATATAATTAGGCGAATGAAGCCTTAGGTTTCGCAGTCAATATCCCAACCACACCCACAAGAATTGGACAAATATTAAGTATTGCTTTTGTTGTCTGAATTAACATTTTTATTATTATTACGTAGCTTTTTCGTTGAGTGAAGGACGATGAACCCAATAAGTCAATCAATTTCGATATTTTATTTTTAAAATCATCAGATAATAGCGATGTTTTTGAAAAGGAATTTGAAAACTACTTGCAATCTCCAAGACCTGGACCAGACACAAATATTTTATTGTGGTGGAAATCATATATGTAGTAGTGTTTTCCCCGTTTTATCTCGGCTGGCTAGGGATATTTTGTGTGTCCAAGCGACGGCGAAGTCCGTACCAGTCCAGCGGTTTTTTACTGAAGCAGCGCTGGTTGAGACCTCTATACTCTGGGTATTGGAATCGATTTTGTTACGATTTTCAAGTACATATTACTTTGTAAATACCCCTGTATAACCAAACTTTTTATTTTTGTAACGGAGAAGTTACGAAGATTTCGAATATAAAATAAAATACAGGGTGTTGTATTTAAAAAAATATAAATTTGGTCTGCCACTATGCTATCAAACACCCTGTAACATGCTAACTAATTTTGTAATGTGAAGCTCAAAGTTGGCTACGATTTTTGTTACTAACTTTTATCGCTATCTATTACTATAATGGATCTACGGGGCTTTACCCCACAAAGCAGTCACCCTGTATGTAAGGAAAGAATATTATACTAAGAAAACCAGAAAAAATAAACTGGTGCAAATAAATTATTGATACAGAATTTAAATTTCAAATTATTGAATGAAAACTCCATACAAAAGTTTTTATTTGATTTTTTCCTTTTTGTCGATATATTTAACAACCATGCTCATTGACCAAGCGATTCAATTTAATATTTCATCAGACGATCACAAAGAACGCAAACTACATCGCCCTCTCTGCATAGTTATATTTAACTTTGACCCTCTTAAATGTTAGAAACATAATGAAAGAGTAAGAAAAGGACGGACTAATGTCCGCTCGGATGTAATTATTTCGGCACGATGAAATCTCGTGAGAACAGGAAATACTTGACGTCACGGAACAGGTGTAGGGGATTTAACCCGTACTAACTTTCTTATCTACTACTCTTTTCGATATTTTGAAAGTGTGATTCACCACACACGGCTGAGCAAAGAAGTTTTTTGTCTTAAATACCAGAATAAGCATTAGAAATCGTTTGTCTTAATGTTGTTAATATAAAAAAAATTATAAAAAAGTTACTAATGTTGTTGCTATGAAATTCTAGACAGCAGTGATCAACGAAACATTTTTTCACGGACTTGTAAGTTTTTTTATTAACCACCTAAGCTGTGTTTATACCACTGAAATCTGGCCACAGTTGACAAATTAGCAATTCTTCCTTGACTTAAATTATTAAATAATACATAAATCCTAAAATCTTAACCCTATGGTGTCCCCTTGTTTTTATCTAACAAGTATTTACTATCGCTAACACACAACACAGCACTATGATCTGCTTTTACACTAGTTAACACTTTACCACTAGCTCAAATGGTTTTCTTCGTTTGAGTCTTCTTTGTAACCCAGTATTATCGAGATGCTGGATGGTCTCGATGTTTATGTGACAATGGAGCCATTGTTCGTGACTACTTGCCATCTTCTTGATAACGTTATCTACATCTTCCATCTCAAAGTCCTTGTGGAGGTCACCATTTCTGATATACCAAAGAGAATCAACGATGTTCCTTAATACTTTATTCTGGAATCTCTCGATGATTTGGATATTACTTATAGGGATGGCGGTTGTTAACAAAAGTCCGGTTTTCGGTTATACCGGTTTTTTTACTTACGGTTTAACCTAGCTGTTATAACCGGTCAACAAAACCGGTTATTTCAAAAACCGGTGTTCAGTTTTTTGAAGTTATACTTCTTTACGATCGAGAGTAAAATTTTATAATGCCGGGCACATGCGCACACAGACAGTATGTATTTCGTTGCTAATCTTTCAAGATATGTATGTATCAGCGCTGTCAGCGCAAATAAGTCATATTATATCATATAAAAGGATATATTAGTGTTCTTAGTAAATGTATTATTTATTATAATTTTGTGTATTTGGATTTGTCTTCCTCGGGAATAAGATATTTTATAATAATAGTAAGTATATTTAAAGTATTTTTGTATACCACTTGGTCAATTAAATTTGTCAGTATGTATGAGAAATCTTGTAACCTGTCAAAGCAAAAGGGATATAGCTCAGTGGTAGAGCGTGTGACCGGAGATCAAGAGGTCCCGGGTTCAAATCCCGACGATTCATTCATATTCTTTTTTTTATATTTTTGGTATCGTTTTAACAAAATTTTTTTAAAAGTGGTAGGTAAAGAAAGTTTGTTTAGTATTTAAATAAAATACAAATAACCTGTTAAGTATATTAATTTCGTTGAAATCATAATAATAGGAGTATAACTTCTTACGTGCGTACAAAGTACACACACATTCTTTTTTTAATCAATAATCAATATCCATTAGGTTATAATGTTACATTTACATTGCACATTTTGCGACACTTTAGTCGAATCGGTAGATATCTATACCATAAAAAGATTATATCGATACCAAGATATCAATCGATATAAACAGGACGGCTGAAAGCATGGCATATCTGGATTCATTTCTGATAATGTGTCAGAAAGATTATAGCTTTGGTTTGGTTTCCATAACGGGTTTGGAACCAGAGAGGCATTGTTTGGGATGAACGTACTTGCTCAAAGATGTCGAGATAATATATCTGTAGAGATATACTGTTGTTTTATTGACTTCCAAAAGGCATTTGATCGTGTTAAGAACTCTATATTGATCGAAGTTCTAAAAGACATTGGCTTGGACGGCAGAAGTGTTCGAATAATTGCAAATTTATATTGGAATCAAACAACATCAGTTTTAGTAGATGGTGTGGAATCACAGGCTCTTAACATTAAAAGAGGAGTACGGTAGGGATGCCCCTTGTCACCCCTGCTTTTAAACGATAACTCCGAAAGAATTTTCAGAAATGCACTTTCTGAAAAACAAGAAGGAATAATTCTGAACGGTGAAGTCATCCGATAGTGTCGTTGAGAGTTATTGGGAGGCAGGTCTTTATCTGAACATATACATAAATACAGAAAACCAAAATACTCGTAATAAGTAAACAACAAAATATAAAACCGTCTATATATTATGTAAATAATACCAAACTTGAGCAAGTTGATAAAATCGTTTACCTTGGACAGCAATTAAATTGTAACGCAGAAAGTCACGGCGAAATTAGATCTAGGATAGAGCAGGCAGAGCCGCATTTAGAAGGATGCCTAAGGTGTTATGTAACAGAGACCTAAAATTGGCATTGAGGATCCGCCTACTTCGCTGCTACGTATTCTCGGTCTTACTTTGTGAATAAAATCGATCTAAATTGCCTTGAGGCTTTCGAAATGTGGTGCTATAGAATAATTTTAAAAAGTTTTCTGGGTGGAGAAGATTCGAAACTCCACAATATTAGAACGTCTAAGCAAGACTACTAAGATTATAAAAAGTATCAAGCAGGGAAAGCTGGAGTATTTCGGACATGTAATGAGAGGTCACAAATATAGGCTGCTGCAAAATGCAAGGAAAAATAGCAGGCAAACGCAGTCTAGGACGAAGAAGAACCTCATGGTTGAAGAACTTGCGAGATTGGTATAGTTTTGATACAAGCATGCTATTTAGGGTGGCAGTGAATAAAATTAAGATAGCTATGATGGTAACCAACTTTCTGAAAGGACGTGGTACATAAAGAAGAAGGATCCATATAGCAACATCTCAAATGCCTCCAATGTTCTGCACATATCTTCGTTCAAAGTCCACGATCCAACACCGTAAAAAAGGCCAGAAAAGACGTAGCATCGCCGTATTCTTACTTGTATACCAAAAGTGAGGTGGTGGCTCTTGAAGGAGGCCCTCTTCAGGTTGAAGGTTGATCTAGTTTTTCCGATAAGAGTTCTTGTTTCCTGGTTGTTGGTTCATTCTTTATTCGTTATGATGCCGAGGTAGCTGCAGTTCATCACTATTTTAACAGGGTTTGGTTGACGTAGATTTGACTTTATTTTATCTTCTTCTTGCCAATTATCACCAGCTTTGTGCTTTATATTTACAGTAATACACCATTTTGGCACACCGATGAAAAACAGTCGATCTATAGGTACTAGTTAAATCCATTTTTATCGTCCAGCCAATTACTAGGTTTGAAGAATAATATAAATATGTACTAGCTGTCTATCTTATAGATGTTTTTATATCAGCTTACAGACGTTTCTCTGTAAGTATATGAGGGTGGATGTGGATTAATATAATATTGACCCCATAGATAGTAGATATATAAAAAACTTCTCCATTTTTTCTCTGAATAGTTTAAAGAGAAAAAGCCGGTTATAACCGGGACAAAAAAACAACCGGAAAAACTGATTATTACGGAATAAAAAAACCGGTTTTAAGTTATAACCGGTAGGTTTTTCCCATTCCTAATTACTTAGTTTAGCACAGCCCCAGTGTTAGTAAACATAGATCTATACTGGTCTCAGTAATTGTTTGTATAGCTCATAAAAGAAAGAAACTCATAAATAACGCCTTTGATATTTTTCTTATAAGATCATTTCGGCCATGTTGTTGGCGGATAGTCAGGGTAATAGAATTCTACTGTTCTAATGTTTATACCTTTATGTGTGTACATAGTAGGCGAACGGCAGGCACCCCAAAAATGATATGGTACTGACCACGGTGCGGTGAATAGCTAATTTTGATCATTCTTTAGGTTTTTGATGGTGTTGAATACGAAAACAAGGTTAATTTTAAATTATAAGTGGGGAAACATTATCAATGACGCAATTTTACCCTAAAAATAAAAAAAAGAAATCAGGTTTTTGCGTGTAACTCGATACAACTCTGTTGTTTTTTAAACGCTCTTCTTTAGTTCAATCGTTTGTGTCAAATTTTTAGAAGTTAATTTGACTGCCTTTTCTTCAATGCAAATGAATGAAAATTTGCAGACATATGCATGCGCGGAAACAATATACGAATAGTCAATAAAAAAAATTTTTATGTTTATTAATTGTTTAAATAAAAATAAATTTTTAATGGAAAATGCTTAAATTCTCTTGTTTTTTACAATGAAAAAACTTAAAACTTTTACAGCTTGTAGCGAATTATATGAACTATACATAATTTCACATTTTACGTCAATTGTTTACGTAATGCTTCATAAATAAACAGTAAAGTTCCATTTTTTTTTGCCGATTCCGACTACTTGTCATGTTTGTACATCATATGTTTTATACATGACGATATATTTTAATGTTTGAAAAGTGTAAGACTAAAAAGCAAAAAAATAAAAAAATATAAAAAAATTTTTTAAGGAACGCTTTTCTTTAGTTACGTGTGACTAAAATTAAAAATATTATAAATAAATCAACTAAAAAGCAAAAAATAAATAAAATTCAAACTCGAAGGATTATTCGAAAAAAAAAAACTGTTAGACATATTAAATATACAAAGATCTCACACATTCGTTAAAAAATTTAAACAATCTAACAAATTCGTTAAAGAAAAGAGTGGGGCGAAAACCGTTTATTCGATGAAGACGCGCCCTACGCTTTTCTTTAACGAACGTGTTAAATTTTTTCAATTTTTTTAACGAATGTGTGATATTTTTGTATATTTATTATGTCTAACAGTTTTTTTCGAATAATCCTTCGAGTTTGAATTTTTTTATTTTTGCTTTTTAATTGATTTTTTATAATATTTTTAATTTAAGTCACTCGTAACTAAAGAAAAGCGTTTCTTAAACAATTTTTTCATATTTTTTATTAATATTTTGTTTCTGAAATTTTTATAGCCTATATTTCTCACCTTTCTGAAGAATATAGAACCTGTTGTAAGCGTTCAGTCTTATTCTTATAAAAGTTATGAGTTTTAAAATAAAACGTGCAGATTCGTGACCTTCACAGCGTAATCGCAAAAGTTTAGTGACAAAATTTGAAATTGAGCTTTTTAATCACCTTTATGTTAAAATATAGAGTAAAAAGCTCCTTCCAATCCAATACCGTAGAAAATTTATTTTTGGTCTAAATATAGTCCATGTGGTGAGACCGCTCCCGTCTGAAAAAAATTTCTGATTCGGTTTCTTTGTGGATTCCTATTCAAAAATGTCCCCTTTAAACAAATCTGAAGGGTGCCGGGCGGAATTTTTGGGCAGAAATTGTTTAAACAATTTTTTTAAATAAATACAAAAAATCATGTTTTTTTGCCTTGGAAAATATAATTTTAGATTTTTTGGGTCAATCTAAATAACAAAGGTATGTTGTAATTTTTCTCAGAAATTGATAGTTTTGGAGTTATAGGCGATTTAAAATCTGAAAAATGCGAATACGCATTTTCGATGCTTAAAACTCATATTTAAATTAGTATTTTTAAGGTTGCCCGACACTTAGATTGAAGACTGAACATTCAGCTTCAAGATTCTGAAGAGTGATCGCGTCTAACTTTAATTTATACTGTTGTTTTTTAATTGTTAAATATGCGTGTTTATCCGATATTTTTGCCGGTGCGGCGCGCTCTATTTCAAAAATCTCCTATTTTCCTCTGAAAAATATTTTTTCTAGATTCTTTGGGATATTCTAACTAAAATAAGTTTCTAGGCATTTTTCTCAAAAGTTAATAGTTTTTAAGTTATAAGCGATTTAAAATCCGAAAAATGACAAAAAACGCATTTTCGGATTTTAAATCGCTTATAACTTTAAAACTATTAACTTTTGAGAAAAATGTCTAGAAACTTATTTTATTTAGAATGTCCCAAGCAATCTAGAAAAAATATTGTTCGGAGGAAAATAGGAGATTTTTGAAACGGAGCGCGCCGCACCGGCAAAAAAATCGGATAAACACGCATATTTAACAATTAAAAAAAAACGATATAAATTAGTTATACAAACGGTATAAGTTAGAAGCTATCACTCTTCAGAATCTGGTAGCTGAATATTTAGTCTTCAATTTAAGTACATACCTGGCAACGTCAAAAATACTAATTTGAATATGAGTTTTTAAGCCTCGAAAATGCGTATTTTCGCATTTTTCAGATTTTAAATCGCCTATAACTCGAAAACTATTAATTTTTGAGAAAACTTACAAGAAACCTTTCTTGTTAAGAATGACCGACAAAACTTAAAAATATATGTTCCGGAGCAAAAAAACGTGATCTTTTGTATTTGTTTAAAAAAATTGTTTAAACAATTTCTGCCCAAAAATTCCGACCGGCACCCTTCAGATTTGTTTGAAGGGGACATTTTTTAATAGGAATCCACAAAGAAACCGAATCAGAAATTTTTCCAGACGGGAGCGGTCTCACCACATGGACTAATATGACGAACAAGTAAAGTATAATACAGAGAAGCACCGGTCTGTTGAAAAATCAGATGATCGTCAAATTGTTGATGAATTTCAATAAAACCGGTCAAGGCAGAATTAATCACGTCTTCCAGTAATTGTAAATACATTTCGCTGGTCAAATTACTAGATAAAAAAAATGGCTCCACCAGTCGATACCAGCCCATACATTTAATTTTTGCGGCTGCTGTGTACGCACCTCGCGGAAAATCCTCGTTTTATTTAAACCAACTTTATAGACCAAGGCCATTGTGACGATTTTCAGACCAGTTTTTAAAAAGGTCCATTCATCGAAGAACAAAATATTAAACCAGAGCTGTGGATCCATCACTGCTCGCTCAACTGATTATTTCACAAAACTGTAAACGGCGCTGCTATCATTCCCATTAAGTTCCTGCATAAAGAGTATTTTATACGAATGGAATTTGTTCTTTTTAAAAATGGCTTGGATAGGCCTAAATCCCGCATAACAAAAAAAAAGTTGATTAATAGCAAGCTGAAAATTTGTTAATAGCTTAAGGGTGTCTAGTCGGACAAACTTTGATATATGGGAACACTGGAACAAGATAAATTTTAATTGTGGAACGTGTTAGCCTGACAAGTTTATGATTGTGAAAACTAGCAGGTTGTTTTTAAGTTTATACAATAGCAAACTTCATATAATATATGAAAAAAATGTTTGTCCAACACATATGTTGGGCATTTTAATAGGTCCGACATGTAGAATATGTCAAATGACAGGAATTATAGTGGTGGTAAATAGCAGTCTGATTTTTGCATGAGAGTTTAATGAAAGGGTAACAAATCAATTGGAAGTTCTGTCCGACAAAATACATGAGACGTTTTCGTAGTCTGACGTTCGAAGCCTGTAACCTGTTTCACAATTAAAACTTCCACTGTTCCAGTGTTCCCGTACATCAAAGTTTGTCCAACTAGACACCGTTAAGCTATAAACAAATTTTCAGCTTGCTATTAATCAACTTTTTTGTTTTTATTGGTACGCAGGATCCAGGCCTAGGACTTTGGACGCTTGTTCAGTTGATTCCAGATACAGCTGCTACTTGTCTCGTACTTCTTATAATAGTGCAACTTCATTCACTAGGTTCATTAACTACAGGCTCTTCAGTTCCCTGAAGCGCCCTTTATCTGCCATTAAGAGGATCCATTAATTCCATGTTATTTTATTTTACTTTTACATATTTATATTATATCATTCACTGAATGTGACAAATGTGACAAAAAAGAACAAAAGCTGGGCAAAGAAAACATTAAAATCTAGACCATTGGTATACTAAATCAAATGATTTAAGCAGGTAAATACAATTTAAAGTTTAAAAATATTTTTAAATCAATAGAATGAAGTGTAGTGGACCGAAGTTAAAAATTGACAGATTATATACGGGGACTTATTAAAACGATACATTATTCGATCCCCATTGGCATCAAAATGATTTGGAGTGATCCTGACCCTGGCATAGGGATGAAAGTAAAATATCTAAAAATGTGTCCCCCTTTAACCCGGCAATGGTAGCTATATAAGATTTTCTCTCACGGTTTCAGAAAATTGCACACAACTTTTTTTCTGGGAAATTATACGTCCTCTAGTTCCTTTTAGTCTCCTAACTATCCTGCCTTGACAATCTAATAGACTCGTCCGCTCAGATAGTGACTCAATTGACTTAGTGTCACCAGATTGTTGAGTCATCGCGCGACCACCGGCGCCACTACTGTGTATAAAAATTAATTTCATTTTTCGAGTTAAAACTTGAAATAATCTTTTATACAATGTCAAAAAAACGTCAAAAGTGAAAACCAATATTTTAAATTTCTCCGAAGAAAATATTAGTTTTTAGCGTTTTTTTTTTTCATTAAAGTTCTACTGTAGTTCACCTACGATTCAGACGTGTTTATCGGCAAGAGTAAAACCAAATTAAACAATATCCGATTAAAATTGTGTCTTAAAATAGTTGTTCAAATTTGGTGGTATATAAGGAAGTTTGGATAGAGTGTTCAAAACCAATTAAATGGACCTGCAAGTCGGGGGGAAACCCCCTGACCCTGTACCCCCAGATATACCTCAAAAAAAGATAAGTTTAATTGAAGATGTAAGTATGGATATTTATCCAGTCGGACAGGTGACAACCTTTAATAAAAATAACATTTGCAATGAAAATAATCCGGTAAGTACTGATAATAATTTATTAATTAATCAAAATTCGTCAACAAATGATAAAATCGACAATATTATGTCAAAAGAAAGAGAGGAATTTGTGTATGTAAGTACTGATTTAGGGCCATACCATATTTATGTTGAAAATAATACAGCTGAATTCAAAGGCAAATTAAATGCTCTCAAAATTGGAGATATAATTCTCTCTAACTTCCCGCAAATAGATAACAAAATTATTAGTATTGATTCTATAGGTCGGAATAGGATTAGAATCAAGTTAAAAGATTATAAATCAGCGAATTTTCTAATAACTCATAAAAACGATAACATTTTTGTTAAAAATAACTTTGTATTGTACATTCCAAAATTTATTCTTCATCGACAGGGCGTCATTAGAGATATTGAACAAGACTTTTCGGATGAGTATATAAAAGGTAAAATAAAACCATTTGATCAACATTGCAATTTTGAAGTTTCTAACGTCAAAAGAATAAACCGTAAAGTAGAAAAAATTACAGATGAAGGTAAGTCAATAGAATATGTAGCTACTAAGTCTTGCATTGTTACTTTTAAATCCCAAATTTTGCCAAAATATATTTCTATTAATAAGGTTATTAAGGAAGTAGAACCCTACAAACAAAAGGTACTATTATGTTATAACTGCCTCCGTTTCGGCCACCTAGGTAGTCAGTGTAGAAGTAGACCGAGATGTAGTAAATGTCAGGAATCCCACACCACAAAAGATTGTACTAGTACTGACTACCTACCACGTTGCTTTAGCTGTCAAGGAAATCACCTTACAACTAATTTATCTTCTTGTCCAGAATTTAAAAGGCAAAAAATTGTGAAGGAAACCATGAGCTCTTCCAATGTTAATTTCTTTGATGCAAATAAACAGGTCCCAAAAAATACATACGCCAACATAGTCGCTCTTAATACCTCTGCCATGGAAAATAGTGTAATTTCCTCGACAAATTATCCCCAACGGATTCAATCTGGACTTACCCCATCTAGCATAATACAGTCTCATTCTTCTCAACCCCAATTCTCGCAGACCCAGAATTTACAACCCAAATCGTATAAAAATAATTTTACTAATTACCTGTTTTCTTCTCCTACATCTTCAAGCCCAAACAAAAGGCACAGGCCAATTAGCCCTAATCCCATTGAAATTTCAAGACAAGAAATTCTTTCTCAACCAAACTCATCTTTTGTCTCGGGAGGAATTTTTAATAGTCAACATTATTTAAAAAACTCAGTTGGAGTAAAATCACAATCAGAGGAATTAAATTCAACAATAAGTTTAGTTTTAGAAGTAGTTCTCAATATTATAAATAATATAAAACAAACAAACAATTTTAATGTATCAGAGTCAGAAATAGTTCAATTAATTAGTAATCATGTAAACCAACCCTTGTCTTCAAATTCGCAGACATCACAAATATGAATATGCTGCAATGGAATTGTCGTTCAGCAGTAGCTAATAAAGTAAATTTAGAATATCTGCTATATCAAAATCAAATTTCCATAGCATTACTCTCAGAAACCTGGTTTAAATCAAAATACTATTATAATTTTAAAGGTTATAATTGCTTTAGATCAGATCGTGCAGACGGGTATGGTGGAACTGCCATTTTATTAAAATCAAACATAAGATGTGAAGAAATAAATCTTAAAAATAGACATCCTTTCACTCGTAAATGTATTTCAGTTCAAATTTTTCGAAACAAAAATCCTATTACTATTGTCTCAGTATACATTGAACCAAAAACCCAGATATCTGAAAGACAATGGTTGGAATTCTTTACAGATATTCCTAAGCCTTTTATTATTGGTGGCGATTTTAATGCCCACAGTATCGCATGGGGCTGTGAAATTGAAGACAATTATGGTAAAAAACTTTTAGAAAGTATTGATCATTGTAATTTGATATGTCTGAATGATGGGTCGCCCACATTAGCAACTAGTAACAGTCCATCTGCTATTGACTTAACATTTTGTACTCAAGATCTTTCAAATTTTTTAACGTGGAGTGTCTTACAAGATCCTCATGGATCCAATCATCTTCCGATTATCATAAACATGGAAACAGATAATACAACTTCATCTCCAACTGAAAACTTTCATAAGATCTGGAATCTTAACAAGGCCGATTGGGACTTATACACCTCTGTACTAGAAGCTGAAAATTCTCCCGGTAATTATCAACAGTTAATAGCAAACATCAATAAAGCAGCCAATTTAGCAATACCGAAGTTTTCATCTAACGTCATACATAAGAGACAAATCTCAAACCAATGGTGGTGCGAAAGTTGTAAAACTGCTGCTGATAACCGTAAAATTGCATACGGAAAATATAAACAAAACCCTACAAGGAATAATTTATTTGAATTTAAGAGACTTGATGCTGTCGCAAAAAAACTCTTCAAGCAAAAGAAAAAACAGAATTGGATAGAGTACTGCGAAAGCCTTAACTCCAAAACAAAAATCAGTGAAGTATGGAAGAAAGTAAACGCCTTTAAAAACCGCAAACAGTCCAACAAGTTTTCAATAAATCCAAATTCAAGCTGGCTAGATGAATTTCATAATAAAATATCTCCTCAGTGGGTACCTTCCCAATATTTTCCAGAATACAGCGAAACAGTTTCAAGGGATAAGTTTGGCTTAGAACAACCATTTAAATTGTGGGAGTTAGATCGAGTACTTAGTCAACAAAATAGCAGTGCTCCAGGTAAAGACAATATTTCATATTCCATGATATACCATATACCACTTCAATATAAAATATCATTATTACATATTTTTAATGAAATTTTGAATGACACGTCACAAATTCCAGAGAGTTGGAAGGAATATATTCTAATACCTATTAAAAAACCTGGAAAACCAGAAAATTCTTATAGTTCATATAGACCAATATCCCTAGCTTCTTGCTTCCTAAAGACGTTAGAAAGATTAATAAAAAATAGAATTGAACACTGGTTAGAGCAAGAAGATATTTTCCCAAAATCTCAATATGGATTTCGAAAATCAAAATCAACTCAAGATGCGATAACTTCCTTAGTCTCATCTATCTAATAAACTTTACTGATAATGCGTATACTATGGCTGCTTTTCTAGATGTCTCTTCTGCATTCGATACCGTTAATTTGGACATTATGTATAAAAAACTAGTAGACATTGGTTTTCCCATCAACTTAGCTAGATTTCTGAGGACACTGTACACTAATAGATGGACGGTTTTAAAAATCAACAATTCCATCTCCACTCCACGTCTTACAAATATAGGACTACCACAGGGTAGCATATTAAGTCCAATGTTATATATTTTATATAATATTGATTTAGAAAATTGTATTAATAGCACAACAAAGATTATTCAATATGCTGATGATGTAGTAGTTTACACATCCCACAAATCATTGGATATATGTAAAAATAATTTTAATGTCTCAATTAAGGCTGTTCTTAATCACTATCAAAATATTGTTTTAGCAATATCAGAATCTAAAACAGAAATTTGCATTTTCTCCAGAAATCGTCAAATTCCACAAGGTCATTTGGCAGTAGGTCAAATTCAATATCCTATTAAAAATTGTATAAAATATCTCGGTACTTATTTGGATAGAAAACTTCTATGGAAGGATCACATGCATCATATCATAAAAAAGTCTGAAAATGCAATGAATATTCTACGAGCCTTTTGTAGAACTAATTGGGGTGCCGATCCAAATATAGCACTTTTATTTTACCGTACTATGATTCGTCCTATTTTCGATTACAGTTGTCATCTGTATGGAACTGCTGCAAACACACATTTGAATAAATTAGAAATACAAAAAAATAAATGTCTTCGACTTTGTCTTGGATATTTGAAGTCTACACCCGTTAATATAATGGAAGTTGAAGCGATAGAACCACCCCTGGAATTTCGACGACAGTTTTTAAGTGATAAATTTATTACTAGAGCTATAGGAAAAAATACAAACTATCTGCAGGATATACATAAGTTATCAATTTTAGATCTAACTCATAAATATTGGACAAAGAAAAAATGTCCCCTTCTTGTAGATAGTTACTTGAAAATATCTCAATACCGAAGTACTTTCTATACTTATGAAAATCAAGTTTCACCTATGTATTCCCATGTATTAGAAGAAATTTTCTCAAAACAAATTAATACTTTTTTTATGGATATTAATTTAAATCCAGCCGTTTTTCAATCATTTATACTTCATAAATGGCCACATTATCAATTTTACTATACAGATGGATCCAAAGTACAAAACAAAGTAGGATGTGCAATAATCAATATTCAAAGTGGATTTAAAAAATTATTCAAATTGCCTTCTGAATCATCGATATACACCGCTGAAATGATAGCGATACTTTTTGCTTTAAGACACATATTTAGTAACGAACCCTATAGCTGCATAATATTTACAGACAGTAAGAGTGTCGTTGATAGACTAACTAACGTACATAAGTACCAACAACTCAATCATATAGAACTGGAAATTATGACTCTTTATAATAAAATTGCAAATTTAGGAAAAAACATCATTATATCATGGATAAAGGGACACGCAGGCATTAGGGGTAACGAAATAGTAGACAGGCTAGCCAAATCCGCCCTAGAAATAGGCGAAGAACTTCCCATGAACTTACTACCCATTTCGGATATTGATATTATTAGTAGACGACACCAAAAAGAAAATTGGCAAAGGTATTATCGAAACACGAGAACTGGTAGTAATTACAAACAAATGCGACCTGAAATTCCCATTAAAAGATGGTTTCATTCTGTATCAAATCGCCATTTCATAAGAGTTATAAATAGATTGAGATGTAATGATGCTCTTACCCCCCTTCATATGTACAGTCTGGGTCTCACAGAGTCACCTAACTGTGAGTGTGGAAAAGAAGGTAATCTACTACATATTCTCCTCGAATGTTCACATCAATCAGTAAATATAAACAAATTTTATGATAATCTTAATATATTAAAAATTCCACTTCCCGTCTACCTGAACAATTTGATTTTTTCTGAAGAGATTAATATATTAAAAACAATTTACGAACATATCAAAAATTGTAAATATAGATTGTAGCAATAAAATTTACCCTGTATTTAAGAAATTTTGTTAAAACAAAGCAGGCATGTTTGTTAAAACAAAACAAACATGTTTGTTTTGTTGTTATTTTGTTTTAAATCCTGTAGATTTAAGTAATTATTGTATATTATAATTGAAAAAAGAAAAGAACAAAAAAAAAGAGAAAAAGAAAAGAAAAAAAAAACAAAAAAAAATAAAAAATGCAAAAAAAAACAAAAAAAAAATAAAATATGCAAAAAAAAAACTAAGAAGATGTAAACCTCCGCGAGGATGAATCGGGTTTACGTCTTAGCGTAGTAAAAAAAAACAATTTATAAAAAATAACAATAAAAAAATTAATAAAAAAAACAAATTAACAATATAAAAAAAATGCAAAAAAAAATACAAAAAAAAATAAAAATTTACAAAAAAAAAATGAACAACCAAAACAGAGTATTATTTAGATAATAATTGTAGATAATAATGTTAGTTTGTTATGTATTTAGAGTTAGAAATACAGAAAAAATTCCTCTGATTGAAAAATCAAATTTGTTTGTTTTTAAAATAACAAAATGTCTGGCTAATTGGCTCGGCCAAGGCCATCAAATTCACTTAAAAAATCTTTTATAATGTAACAATAGGCGCCGTGGATGTGGTCGATGTAATGGAAACCCTATATTCTGTTTCACGAGTGAGTTGTAGATTGTAGATGGTCACTTACCAAATATTTTTCAATGTTGAAAATATTGGCGGCATCAACAATCACATTGTATATAAAGATAATAATAATAAAACAGAAGAACGTCGTGTCTTTTTAAAGGAATTGGCTATATCGTTGATGAAATCTCATCTTATAAATAATTCGACAATTCCAAACTTAACTTTAAGTCTTCAGAATCCTATTGCAAGAATTGCCAAAATAACATTACCGAACTGAACCATATCGGATATTCAGTTTTGTTCATTTTGCCCTCACCGCAAAAATATAAAAGTAAAACAAATTGTAATTCGTGTAATCAACCAATTTGTTCAGAGCATTCTTGTTATATTTGTGTAAAGTGCGGCGCCGTAAATTATGAAGATACGGAGATTGATTAATATTTGTTTAATTCCGATCATGTTTTTTATCTTATCATATTATTATGTATATTATGTTATATTATTATGTTCTTATTTTTAGTTAATAAAAAAGTTTTTCTACAACCGTGTTAAAAATGCAATTGTTAGCACTCCATACGAGCGTTAAAAATGCTACTTTAAGGCACTAGTGTTTTAAAATATTTTTAAGGCACTGCAGTTCGTATTGACCGTATAGACAATTTTGATGTAATGTCAAAAAAATATAAAAATGGAATGTCAGTCACGTTCAAGTACAAGTTTTTGTAGATATTGTCCTGTAATTTCGTTTGTAGAAAAAATATTGTATGATATGCGTGTTAAAAAGTACATTTTTAAGGCACTCATGTGAATTGCAGAACTCGCTATCGCTCATTCTGAAAACTTTCACATGCGTGCCTTAAACGTGTACTTTTAACACTTATATCATAAATAACTAATAAAATCTGTTTTAAAAATTTTATTTTGAAAAGAAAGACAAAAGTTGGATATGTGAGAGAAAATCTCACACGCGACCACTCGCGTATAAGCCTACCTATCGACCAATGCCGGGTTAAGCAAAAATTGACCTCTGATTTTCGTCCAGGATTCACACGGAAATATATTTTGAAATGAAATACTTAAAACATAGAATTGAGAAATAATTATAACGTTTATTTCCATAAAAATAATAAGTTGCTAACTAAGGCAACTAAACTTAATAAAGATTGTTATGAAAAAATATACCTTAATCTTATAAATCATGACTTCTTTTTTGACTTAATGTGCTAATAATTATAAACCGCTACAACTTTTATATCTAATTATGGATCCATTTCCGTTGTGTTAGTTCCCAGGATAGAAATTTTGCATTTTAATAACAATGAGATGAAAACGATATTTGTTAAGAAATTACTAACAAGCGGTAAAAATAGGGCAAACATGACATAGCTCGTTTCTAGATCTTGTATTGAATTGTTAATGTTGATGAAATATTTAGGCAGATAAAAATTGGATTTTCTAAAATGATACGTTCATTGTAACGTGTTTATTGTCGATTTCTAATTTTTTTATTACTGTGCAAAATTATTTCCCACCCTGACTGAGTAGGTAAATACCATGTTTAGATCCGTCTCCTTTGAGCAAGAAATTTATTAATAACTAATAAGTTTTATATTTTGCTTAAGAATAATTTATTATTGATTTTTGACTGTTTATATAAAACTTCAATAAGTAATTTCAATGATTTAAAAAAACTATCAACAACTATTTTGTAGTTTGAAGTTGTGCTCACTACGAGGCGCCGACCCTCGCTCCCTGGTATGCCTCGTACTGCTCGTAGGGTGCATCGAAAAAGGCGAAAAAAAATTTTTTTTTGCGATGGAAAAGTAATACCTCACAAAAGTTGCCCAATCAACTGTTAAGTATTTTGGTAAAATTTTTTCGAAATTGGAAAATATATTCTGCTCCCCAAGAAAATTAAAAATTTTGAAAAGATGTTAACAGACGAAAAAAATATTTATTATGAAACGAGAATGTAATAGCTTACAAAAGTTGCCTAACACACTATTTAGTATTTTAGTAAAATTGCATTGAAATAAAAAATATTTTCTGCCCCTCACGGCAACTAAAAATTAGAAAAAATACATTATTATGCGAATTTTTTTTTGTAAGGGAAATGTAATACCTTATAGAACTTGAATAAATAAATTCGGTTTAAATTGGAATATATTTTCTTGTTTCACAAGGCAATTAAAAATTTGACTTACGAAAAGTATACTAAAACATTCTTTTTATAACAAAATAGCCTAACTTATCCGTCTCCCTGACTTCACCCAAGTTTTTTAATACTAAAATAAATATAAAGCAAAATACAAAATTAGGTATAGAAATATTACAAAAAAATATGGTAAAAGCATTCTATTCGAAGATTTCTTCCGATTAAGCATTAAAGTGAGGCATAGTTTTTCTGGAATCAATTCGAGTTTTTATAAATCCATCCCTCAAATACGCTCCACAAACTGCTAGAGAAGCTTGTGTCACAAGCTTGACACATCGTTCTACACATTGTTTGTGGCAGTGATATTTCTCAATCTCAATGTTAAAAGGGTCCAAGTTAGGATTCTTAATAAAATCTCGCAGATTGTCACTCGAAAATCTAGAGAATATAGGTGGTTCTGTAAGGTGATATTCTTGTTAGTTAATTAACTCAAAGTAGTCGTTTGAATCAAAATTTTTATACGAGAAAGTTTGAAGACCCTCACGTTTTTTTGATTTGGTCACTGGCAAACTTCTTTTGATGCCCAAGAGGTAGATCATTTGAATGTCGCAGACATACAAACCACTGAAGCGGTTTTTTAAAAAATGTTCTTCTAACAGCTGTATTATACATCACCCTTAACGCCAGTATTTACGACTGTTTCGTCATATGCAATAGCTGGATTTATTTGCACCCTGGCTCATGCACAAGTGTTATGTGTTCTTCCACGATCGATTGACCATAAAACTTGGTACTGTTTTTTACTTGAGCTAAAGTTTTGTTTTTGCGTCGGTAACTTTCTTTTTTTACCGTTGTTCTCTCTGAATATATTTGTTTTTGTTTTTCCTATCAATCGAGCTTATCACCATTTTTCTGGGACCTCTTTGATTTAATAGAAATTCGGGCTCATCCAGAGGCACTTTTTGAGATTTGCTACAGACAATTAATCAGTGTCACATTTGCATGCTGCAAAATCGAAACGTGTAGTTTCACTTTTGTTCTTAAAGAATTGAATTTTATTTTTGTAAAATTCACTGTTTTGCCTGTTCTTAAATGGTTTCATAAGTTTCATATATTTGTCATTATAGGCTTTTAAAAACTCAATAATTCTTGTATGTTAAATTATTGGAATTAAAGCCATGACAATTTAATTGCAACCTGTTCGGCAATACCAGAAAATTCTAGCTCTTTCTTGCTGAGTTTTTATCCTCTTGCAATGACAAATTTCATCGCTTGTTTGTATTTCGGTAAAACATTTTCAGGTATATTTGGTGGTTGCCCAAAAATGGGGCGGTCCACGGCACATCTTGATTTTATTCCCCATGGTCCTGGTTAATCTATTTTAAAAATCTTTAATTTACAAACAACAATAATAACAAAGTAAGGTATCGCATAAAACATAAGTGAAAATTACACGCACGGACTCATGAAGCGGGACATTTCAAAGGGGGTTGGGAGACTGAAAAAAACAAATAAAACTTTAAATATCGTTTAAATTTGTAATTGACAACACTTTAAGTGTTCTTTTATTGATCTTATATCGAGTTAGCACATATTTTATTCCAAATAATATAAATATACATTTCCATAAAAATCAGATATTTAATCAAATTCAAGGTCGTTGGGGGGGGGGGGGGCAGAAGATTCGCTTAGGAAAAAAATTAAAAATACTAATATGCGGAAAAATAACACTAGCAACTTTTTCACGCTATTAGATATAACATTTCCAACTTTTACTTTTATTTTTTCGATGCACCCTATGTCGATCGCCAGATGCATTAATTTAAATGCGAGCGTTCACCAAAATGAAGAGTAGGATACTAAGCTCTTATCTAGGCTTGGATACGATGCGGTCTCCGTATAAAGAAAAAAATTAACAAAGATGGTAGGATAAATAAAGCCATGTTTGAACTAAATATGATTGATTATTATTTGTTGAAATGCCAAGAGATGTTTTTGGATTGTAGACTTTTGTTGATACCTACCTTTTTTATACCAAAAAATTAATAGTTTTTATGTGGGTCCGTGTAGTGTTTTTGTATTTCCTTATTAGTCTGGGCTGATTATCGGAGAATAGGCCATTTTTGGGAAAAGTTATTTACTAGCAATTTTATTGCTGGAATCGAAGCTTATGATTATATATATTAATAATATAGGTATGCAAAGTCCGCAAATAGTGTGCTACTTTTTTTATTAACAAAATGGCGCGCCCAAATCGTATTTTTTCAATTTTTGCTCCATAACTCCGAACATTTGAACTTTACACCAAAAACACTCTAATAAAAATTCACCGAAATTAAATTCTGCATAAAGACATGTTTTCCCGATCTGCTTCGACGAAAATTTTCCTCAGAAAATGCGGGTTTTCCCAACAAAATCTTTAAATTTCAAATAAAGTTTTAGATAAGTAATTATCTACCAATAATTAAATAAATCGGTGACATAAAAGCTTTCTTGGTTTAGATTATAGTTCCAGAAGCCGGTGAAAATTAAACGAATATTTTAGCAACAATTCAATTGTTAATTAATAATTTACGGTCGCAATAATAACCAAAATAATTATGATACACTGATCAGACTTTAAAATCTTATAAAGATGAGATGCCTATTTAATATTTTGCCGACAAAATATAAATTTTTAATTTTTTTGAATAATCCTTAAATGTTTAAACAAAAATAGTTATAAACAAATTAACGTTTCTCAGAAAGTTTTTATTATATTCTAATTTTAAAAAATAGGTAAAATGCGTATTTCAAAGATCTTGAAAATGAATGCTTTAAAACTTTTTTGCAACTATTTGCAAAAAAGTTATGAAACAGCAAATAAACATACGATTGCTACGTTGTTTATAATGTTTTTTAATTATTTCAAAGCTTAAAAGTGAGTTTAAAGTACAAGCTAATTACTTACAAAACATATCGATTATTAGTTTAATATTTTTTATTTTAATTAAAGATAATAAATATTTTTTTTGTAATTTACACGCGCGAAAGTAGACTAATACAGTACCGTAGCTAAAATTTTCACTCGAAACGACGGCCGCCGCGCGACGTGCACTAGTTAATAAATAAAATTATGTATTATAACCCGTCCACGGCTCTGTATCAAGCCTACTTTTGCGCTAAAAGTTACAAAAAAAAAAACATTTTTAATCTTTGATTAAAATATAACCATTGAACTAATGTTTGGTATTTTTTGAGAGTAATTAGTTTGTACCATAAACTCACTTTTAAGCTTCGAAACAATTAAAACACATTTTAAACAACGGAGTAATCGTATCTTTAATTTTCTGTTTCATACCTTTTTGGCAAATGGTTGAAAAAAATTTTTAAAGCATTCATTTTCAAGACATTTGAAATACGCATATTAAGTATTTTTTTAAATTATAATACAATAAACAATTTCTGAGAAATGTTAATTTGTTTATAACTATTTTTTTAAACATTTAAAGATTATGCAAAAAAATGAAAAATGTATATTTCGTGGACAAAATATTAAATAGGCATCACATCTATATAATCTTTTTAAGTTTGATTAATGTCTCATGATTATTTTGGTTGTTATTGCGACTGTAAATTGTTAATTAACAATTGAATTGTTGCTAAAATTTTCGTTTAATTTTCACCGGCTTCTGCAGTTATAATATATACAAAGAAATCTTTTATTTCACCAAGTTATTTAATTATTGATAAATAATTACTTGCCCAAAAAATTTATTTGAAAATTCGAGATTTTGTTGGGAAAACCCACATTTTCCGAGGAAAATTTTCGTCGGAGGAAATCGGGAAAAACATGTCTCTATGTAGAATTAAATTGGGGTGAATTTTTATTTGACAGTTTTTGGTGTAAAGTTAAAATCTTCGGAGTTATAGACCAATAATTAGAAAAAAACACGATTTGGGGGCTCCATTTTGTTAATAAAAAAAGTAGCACACTATCTGCGGATTTTGCATACCTATATTTTTAATCTATAGGATCATAATATTCGATTTCAGCAATAAAATTGCTGGTAAATAACCTTTCTTTGTACTTTACTAATTAGACCAGCGTATTATAACTTTTTTTTTTCAAAATTTAAAGATTATGCAAAAAAACGAAAAATTTATATTTTGTCGATAAAATATTAAATGAGCATCTCATCTTTATAATCTTAATAAGTTTGATCAATGTATCATGATTATTTTGGTTATTATGGCGATCGTAAATTGTTAATTAACAATTGAATTGTTGCTAAAATATTCGTTTAATTTTTACCGGCTTCTGAAATTGCAATATATACCAAGAAAGCTTTGATGTCACTAAGTTATTTAGTTATTGATTAATAATTACTTACCTAAAACTTTATTTGAAAATATAGATTTTGTTGGGAAAACCCGCATTTTCCGAGGAAAATATCCTTACAAAATTTGTTTTATTGAAATAAGTTTACTCTTTTTACATAACGGTTTTTTTAGGTAATTGCTGATATACAAAGGGCTATTAACCAAAAGAAGAAAAATTAAGAAAGTTGGATTTACCTCACCATCCTTTTATTATTGTATATAGAAGCCAGTGGTTTAAGAGTGGAGAAATTATTTGTATGTATTAATATCTAACGTTTTATATCCTGTTTTTATTATCTAATAAAGAATAATTTTACCTTAACATAATGATTTATTTCGCCGTATGTAATATCACTTTATTTTTAATAAATGTAACTTAATTCGAAATATACAATTATGTCTGCGAAATATTTTCCTTAACATTAAATACATTAATTAATAATGGTAAGATAACATGGCAAATGTTTCGTTTCAGAGATACGGGATGTTGAATTTTTCTTACAAACTAACGATTTATTTATTGCTCTAAAACTGCTTGAGATGAAATTTCATATTCACCATTGACGTGCATACGGGTAATATGACTCGTATGCACGCCAATGGTGAATATAAATTCTTAATTGTATGTCAAAAAATGCGGACTAACTACCTCTTAAAACCTACCTAATTTCATTTACATATCTCAACCGGTTTTAGAACAATAAATAAATCGTCAGGTTGTAAGACAAAATTTAACATCCCGTATCTCGGAAACGAAGCATTTTCGGACATAATAAATATGTTTATAAAGCAAACGGTAATTATTTTTTCATGCAGAATTACCCCTTAAAGTTTGTCGCACATATTAAGAAACACAATGTATTGATAAAGAATATGGCTAGTTGTTAAAGTCCCTAACTTTTTTATTATCCAACATACGCGAATAAATAAAAAAAAAGGAATGTTAAGAAAACCTGGGGCTGTATTTGCGTTTTAATTTCAATATGTTTTAAAGGCTAGAATATTCCACAGGGTGTTGTGAAAATTGAGAAAAAAACCCAGTTTGATTGGTACACCCGGTATACAATGAAAATTTACCTGTCTAGCAACAATATTCTTACAGCGATATTGTTAAAGCATAAGACTATAACATATTAAAATAATTACTTAAATCGGACAACAGATTTAGGAAATACGAGGCATCAAATATGACCTATTTTTTGGGGTGCCCGTTTTTCGTGCCGGTGAGTGTATATAAAAAAAACTACTATTCCCGCTTCGAAATAACTTTTTATTTTGATAATATGGGTTATTTCAAGAAGAAAGTGATTCTTTTAATTTTTTCGTAATGTGCTTACTTTAAGCGTAAAGTAAAAATTATAAATACCGAAAAAGGCCAATCTTAGTGTTTTGAGGCCATTTTTCAATAGGTTGTCAGTGGATATTGCCAGTGCATAATGTCAATTTTCTTTTATATTCATATTCACTTTGACTAATTCACTAGGCTATTGATTATATTCAAAATAAGATAGCTAAAAGGAACTACAACGTTAACGGGGTTTTATTATTTCATATAGTCAATGGACATCTATATATGAAAAAACCGCGGAGTGCTACCATTTAAATGGGTGCGTTTTTGAGAAATGGGTGAATTAGTCACTGGGCACAAGTTACATTAGGGTGGGTTCTAGCACTTTTGGTACAAACATATCTACATAAAAACTGTTCCTGGTTAAATTTCCTATTTAAATATCACTTTTTAAAGTCAATAATACTTTTTTTTACAAAAATATATTCAAAAGAAAAAGCACAAAGAAACCCAAAAGAAAGAAATTTTGTTTTTTGTCCCATAACTTTTGTCCACGAGGATATAGGTATAGACATTGCTTTACAGAAAAATAACCTACATATTTCTTCTTTAAAATGTTGTTTAGTAGAGGTTATTAGGATTTATAGTTTTCGAAATATGATTTTTCAAAATTCGCCACTCACAGCAATTTTGGGCAATTTTCCTTGGTTTTTCGCAAATATTGTTCTGTAACTTTTTTCTACGTAACTTTAGGTATATGCAATGCTACAAGTAATAGGAATAGAAATCAACTACCTTTAAAATTGTCTACTGTATAACGTTGTACGACTTTTTTTTAAAGAGATTATGGTTTTTCAAGGTTTTATACCTTTACCGATTTTTTATAATATAATATAAAAATAAAATAATATTATTATATAATATATTATATATTATATAATATTATATTATATTATATATTATATCTTATTATAATAGTTAATATAAAAAAATAATATTTTTTACATTTTTTACGATTATTTTTGAAATTTCTCATTATAACTTTTTTTCTTGTACATGAATATACTATATATTGCTCAATAAAGAGGGCTTACTTTCTGTTCTTTAAAATGGTGTATCATTTTTATTTAAATATGTAATGGACACCGAGTGATTCTTTGATATTTTTTTATCTGTATTAATTAAAATTATTTCTTTTACAAAAATTACATAAACGTTAGTCTTAGAAAACATCACTTTAGATAATTTAAAAAATTTTTAGACATTTAAAAAATTTTCAAAATCAAAGTCCATCTCTTCGTTAGCATTAGTTTCAATATCTTCCTCTGACACCTCAGTTATCTTAGAGTTCCCACAATTAGTACCCATGTACATGCACCCTTTGCAGAATATTGAACAACTAATTCCTATCTTCCTACAACAGCAGTTTTTTGTACATCCTTTGGTGCATTTACATGCTATTTTTCAAGCAAAGCTTGTGGTGCAGGAGCTTTGACAGTAAATATTGGAATTAATCCATATTTTGAAATTTGCCCGGCCGAGTCAAGTGGATCCAAAGTATTACCTATGAAAAATAAGATTCAATCATAACACACAATCACATAAAAAAGTTATAATGAGGAATCTAAAAAATAATCCTAAAATCAAAAATCGTTGCAAGTACTTATTACATTTTGAAAAAACATATCTTATTCAAAAATAATCCTAGAATTTTTTATAATACACTATTTTAAAGTAAACAGAAGAAGCTGTCTTTTTATTATATAATATATATGTACCTAAATGTAGAAAAAAAAGTTATAATGTTAAATTTAAAAAATAATCGTAAAAAATATAAAAACTCGTTAAAAGTATAAAGTGTTGAAAAAGATAACATCTTTAAAGGAAGTCGTACAACATTATACTGTAGAACATTTTAAAGGTAATTGATTTCTATTCCTCCTACATGTACCACTGCCTATGCCTAAAGTTACGTAGAAAAAAGTTACAAAACAATATTTGCGAAATAACAAGGAAAATTGCCCAAAATTGCTGTGAGTGACGAAATTTAAAAAATCATCTTTCGGAAACTGTAAATCCTAAAGACCTCTACTAAACATAATTTTAAAGACAAAATATGTAAGTTTTTTTTGTGAAGCAATATCTATACCTATATCCCCGTGGACAAAAGTTATGGGACAAAAAACAAAATTTTTTTCTTTTGGGTTTCTTTGTACTTTTTCTTTTGAATATAATTTTGTAAAAAAAAGTATCTTTGACTTTAAAAAGTTATATTTAGATAGGAAATTTAACCAGGAACAATTTTTATGTAGACGTGTTTGTACCAAAAGTGCATAGAACTCACCCTAATGTAACCTGTGCCCAGGGACTAATTCACCCATTTCTCAAAAACGCACCCCTTTAAATGGTAGCACTCCGCGGTTTTTTCATATATAGAGATTCATTGACCATATGAAATAATAAAACCCCGTTAACGTTGTAGTTCCTTTCTATAGTACATAATCAATAGCCTACACGTGCTGGGTTATTTGGTTTCGTTCAATATTTTGTTTGACCTAATAAATTGAAAATATAAAAGTGAAACTCTAGTTAATCAATATATTAAAAAAGCGTATTAAAAACGCAATTATTTTAGTAAAAAGTGACAAAGTACACACTTGTTTTCACTTTTGCCATTTTTTAACGAAGCATGACAATCATGAAAGTTAAATTTGCTGAAACGAGAAGAATGTCTCTTTCGAGATACTTCTTTCGCCCCAGTAACTGAAAATATGGTCTCCTCTAATCAACATCCATGTGAAAGTTTACCGGTCTTTAAACTAGAAAATCGTTCGTGTAATTTTCAAGTTGAAAAACCTTACAAACATTTCTTATATTGCATTTATGAAAATTTTTGATGGTATCTATCAATAAATGTTTTCAATTTATATTTACCGTCAGTAATAATTCCGAAAGTTCTACACTCACCGGCACAAAATTCCGCCACCCAAAATTTTTGATTAAGTTTGACAATCTATAACTCTCTTATTTGTACTCCCATTTTCAAGATTCTTGCCTCAGTTTGTAGGTGCATGTTTTCATGTCGTTTGTTATTATTCTGGTAACAATAAATTTGCTTAGATATGGCATTATGCGGGGTTGAATGGAAGCGTTGTAGTTTCTACTCACTTTAAAAAACTCTGTGGAAAAATTTCTAGGGCCGATTTTGATCTCCTTTTGTATTATCCTGGAGGTATCACTAAGGTTTTGGTTTTTAAATTATCCGAATTTATTGTATTATTTATCTCTTTTGTTGTAAGAGCTGTAAATAAAAACACTGCTTTGAAGGTTTGTTTAATTAAAAATACCAAACACACTAAAATTAACAAAACAAAATTAACAACAAAGCAAAACAATTCAATAGCTGGTTTCCACCTCCTGCAGCAACGACTGCTCACAATCTGTTTGGCATCGAATAAAGATTTGTTATTCTTGCCTGGGTAATAGCCCGATATCCTTCTACCAAGGCCATAACTGTACCAAATTTTTTGGAGGCATAGGATGACGGCGAATAGCTTTTTTAATTCATCCCGTAAATGCCCAATAGGATTGAGATCTGGGCTGCATACGGGCTATTCTAATCTTATCAATGCAACCTCTATTTTATGAGTCAATCAGTGTTTTTATTTACAAAAAATGGTACAGCTCTTACAAGAAAAGAGATATTTGGATAATTCTAAAAACAAAAATTTTAGTAATGCCTCCGGGATAATATGACAGGACTATAAAATAAAATCAGCTCTTCCATTTTTCCACAGAATTTTTGTAAGTTAGGAGAAAATACAACGCTTCCATTCAACCCTATATAATTCCATGTAAGCAAAATTTTTGTATTACTGGAATAATACTAAACGATATCAATACATGTACCTACAAACTGGTGCAAGAATCTTGAAAATCGGAGCACAAATAATAAAGTTATAAATTGTCAAAGTTAATCAAAAATTTTGGGTGGCGGAATTTTGTGCCGGTGAGTGTATAAAATTTTGTTTGCTTCATATCCACAATACTTAATTTTGAAAAAAGAGTATCCATTTAGTTAGACCAGATAGGGCCGAAACTTTTTTCTTCAATTTTGGAACTACATATTTATTTTTTTTATATTGTTTATATTGTTTATATGGGAATAAGCCACAATTTAAGTTTGAAATTGAATTTATTTAACGTGTCGATTTCCACTTCGAAAATCGTTATCAAAATACAAAAAAAAACCAAAAAACAAATTTGGCTCAAAAAGAAATTAAACAAATTTTAAAAGATAAAGTTAGTTTTCAATCCTAATAGCAAAATTAATAATATTGAAAATATTAAAAATATTACTAAAAGATTTTTAAATTGAAAACTTATTGGTACATTTCCCTGGTGACACCTCCAAGGCTTCTACAATTTGCAAGCCAAATGGATGCTGCAGTGAAGACAAAGGGAAGGATTTCTACACTATGCAATTCACATCCCCCGTCTGCAGCTCGGTAAAGTTCCAACGGAAAATGCACCTGGTTACTCTACGAAGTAATACGACTATAAAATAAAATGTATACCATTTTTATTCAGTTGCAATGCGAAGGCAAAACAATCTTACTTTTCCATTAGAATACGGAGCCCAGTCTGGACTACAGAGGACTGGACTGCGCTCCGTATTCTAATGGAAAAGTAAGATTGTTTTGCCTTCGCATTGCAACTGAATAAAAATGGTATACATTTTTATTTTAAACAAATTTTGTTTTTGTTGTTACATATACTTATGACTCATACTTATTATGACAACCTCGACACCGTAAGGTACAAGAGGACAGCTTAAGTAAGTACTTATGAATCATTCATATTGACATTTCAGACATATAATATAAGTAGATGACTTTAAAATGATTATTGCCAATATTTTTGAGTTGAATTCCTGGAACGACTTTATTGGAAGATAGTTAAATCAACTTTACCTTAACCTTCCGTTCGAATACTCGAGCACGGTGCAGAAGACCGGGTCCAAAAATATGGGTCAGCAATATTAAAATAAAATTTGTGCGAAATTGTGTGCAATGATATTATTTAATGAATATATGATCATATAGTTTTGTAGATAAGCAATTGTGTCAACATTATATTACTTTAATAAACAGTAATTTTGTTTATCATCATCTTCATACGTTTCGTCGTTTGTCGATACTTCCTCAAATAATTTTAATATACTTTGTTTCTCCTTCTCGTAATCCGTATCTAAATATAAATAAACAAATATATAAACATTGAAAATAACCGATGTCTGATTTAAACACAAAAATTTGTGCACAAATACTCACACCAGGTGTACAGAGCACCGTGTTGCCTAATAATAAACGTACAATACTCTTTTTTACACTGCACGTGGACTTCACCCATAGTTGACTGATGACTAAAGAGGTATATGCAGCGGCAATTCAAAATCTCCACTACAATCAGAGTTATAGGAAGTTATTTAGAGGACCGGTCTCATACAACGTGTGCGAGTAACGGAGGGTTAATAATATCCGTCAGAAAAACCACAGCATGTGATTTGTTTTAAAAAGACAACCACATGCGATGATAACATCTGGTATTGGTGATCCCATAGTAAATCACGAGGAAAAAACCAGGAAAAAACCTCATGATACTATTCTGACATATTGTAAGTATTTTGTCTTACTTTTAGTTTACTCTCAAAATTGACAACAAACTCTGAGTTTATATGTATCTTATTTTAAAATATAAATGATGTATCCTCGATATGTTATTTAAATATATACCTCGTGGTATTTTCTTTCTATTGGTTTCCTCTTTTAATATGGGTAACCACATCCTACTGGATTCTGCCTCTGCCGAAGAATTTGGGACACAATTGGTTTCAATTAACATAATTAGGGACACTTCTTCGATTTTTCTCTTTTTACCATAATATGATTCTTTCAGGACTATACTTTAATCTTTCCACTGAACTCTATGTTCATTGTCACATGTGTGTTTACATAGGTAGGTATTTGAGATCTATCAAATTCTCCATTTTTATTATAAGGTTGATTTTCACGTAAAACGGTCTTAATTTATGTTTTTTACAACCGTGTTAAAAATGCAATTTTTAGCACTCCATACGAGCGTTAAAAATGCTACTTTAAGGCACTAGTGCTTTAAAATATTTTTAAGGCACTGCAGTTCGTATTGACCGTATATAGACAATTTTGATGTAATGTCAAAAAACTATAAAAATGGAATGTCAGTCACGTTCAAGTACAAGTTTTTGTAGATATTGTCCTGTAATTTCGTTTGTAGAAAAAATATTGTATGATATGCGTGTTAAAAAGTACATTTTTAAGGCACTCATGTGAATTGCAGAACTCGCTATCGCTCATTCTGCAAACTTTCACATGCGTGCCTTAAACGTGTACCTACTTTTAACACTTATATCATAAATAACTATTTTTAGGCTTTAAATTTAAAAACTTTAAAATTTCTATTTTTAATTATTACAACAAGTAAAAGAAAAAATTTTTAAATATCTCGTTTGGATGATATTTTTTATGAAAACATTATTGTCCATGTAGTGCCACATTACACTTAGCAATAATTACATTTTTTGTGACAAGCAGCACAACGTGTTTGTGTGTTCTGATGGATAATAAGTTGGTTTATCCGATCATTTCTTGAGTTTCTATGCAAATTAGTTGAACGTTTCTTGGGTCCTCTTTTTATTGTCTTTTTAAAAGATTCAAGAATGTTTACTGTAACTGCGCGACGATTCTGTAAATGATCCATTTTATCACCACTAATTCTAAGCCATTGCCAGGAATTTTGTTCTGCGATATCCAATATTTGGATGATTATGGGAAAAAATCATTTCCTGTTACGGATCACTACTTTGTAGTGGCTGATATTTTCATCTTCCTGATCTACGCCACTCATTTTTTCATTACTAACTAGCGCCTTCTTTTTCTATTTTTAGCTTTACTTGATTTTTTGTTGGACATACCGTATTGTGATTAGATATTATCGAAACAACATTATTGTGATTCCATCTGCACACTACTATTTGGTTTTCCTCTTGAGTAAGGTAGACAAAGGAAACTCTTTCTTTTTTCTGTGTGTTTGAACCAATAACATCACAATGTCTACCTAGGCGATTTTTCGCATATTTACTATTGTACCTCTTTATTTAGATTCCATTGATGTAAGTTCTTCCCAAACCAAGAGAAGTTTATATTTATCTTGAATGATGGTAGATAATCTTCTGATATGGATCAAACCTCTTCACAACTTAGCCTAGCAGTCCTCATTAAAAACTTTGATCTCCATCCACCAGGTTTTCCACGGATAAATTTATTGAATTTATGTTTTCATCTTCCTGAAGAAGTTATAGCTAGATGAACAAAATATCTTTAAACATTTTTAAAAATATTCCTTTTTTTTAAAATACCTACTTAATTGATAACTATCGAATATTCGCTCCGTGCATGACGGACGCGACACCTAGCGTCGTCACTTGACATTTTTGACGACCACAATTTGAAGTTAAGCATATGCATAATCATATTATTAATATGTTAGTTTTTGAGAGGCAACAGTAGCGATCAACAGGTAGCAACACATGTGGTCCAAGATTGCGGCTGTAATTTTGAATATTTTGTCGAGATATTTGGAAGACATATATATATATATAGGGCGGTGAATCGTAAAACGAGCCATAGGAAACTCAATGTAAAATTCTAAACTGTTTAATTTCTGCTTCCCTAATTATTTCACATCAAAAGTCATGAGAGAATATTTATAGAGAATTGAAATTTGTATTAAAATCAAAAGTTAAAATTGTTCTACGGTTTAAACGCATTCCAAAATTTTGAAAAATATAATACATTGGCCACAGTAGGTATGTGTGTTAAAGTTAGGCCACACGTTTCTATTTAACTGACAGTGTTCACACCATTGGTTGAATAAAAAATCTTTATTATTAATACTTTCTGCGCAACTGAGGGTATCTTATCAACTGTATTGTTTTTAAACAATAAATGATATTAAAACAAAAACATTGACAGTTCAAAAATGTGAAATAATAACTTCATTCCGACACATTATTGCACTGTGTGTGGCCTAATTTTGGGCTGAAAAACTGAAAAATGTATTACATGTTTACAAAATTTTGGAATATGTTTAATTCGTAAAACAATTATTTAAACAATTATTTTCAATACAGATTTCAATCCTCTACAAATAGTTTCTAATGTCTTTTGATGTAAAATAATTAGGGAAGCAGGAATTCAACAGTTTAGAATTTTACATTGAGTTTAATATGGCCCGTTTTCCAATTCACCACCCGGTATAATAAAGAATGGCAATACAGAGCTCAATTTAAGAAATTTATTAGTACAGTAGAACGTCGATAATCCGGACGTCAAAAATCCGGACCGTCAATAATCCGGATTTGTATCTAGCAAAAATATCTGATTCTTTTAAAATAAATTAAGAACTTCGCTGCGAAAAACGAACCTCTACCGCAGTTCAAAAATATTTTACGCATTTTTTTAAAAGCCCAAATAGTGTCTGATGTTTTTGCTGTACACATGGTGCTATTATAAATTAATTACAATTCAGTGTTTAAACATAAAAAAATGTTTTGATTAATTTCACCTCTAGACACTTTACTATACAAGAGAAAACATAAAATTTTAAAACGTTTGTTGTACTTTAATGTGTATACTGGCTTTTTTTGAGGTAATTTCGATAATCCGGATAATTTGATAATCCGGATGGGGTTCGGTCCCAATTAATCCAGATTATTGACGTTCTACTGTATGTGGAAATTACTCTGTAATTAAATACAATATTAAAAAACGAACCTGTACCGCCATTAAGAAGAACAAAAAATTTCTTCAATTTCTCACTTTCTTCAAATAAACTTTTTATCCCATGCCTAGATTTTGTGTCATTTTGTAACTACTAAAATTTTTTACTTCCAACAATAAATTGATCATATTATAACTAATAACTAATTAGGGAACATAGAGAAATTGTCACTGTCATTTTGACAAAATTGCGTCAGATTTTCCCTTACCTGTTCTGTTATCTTTATCGATATCTGTTCAGTGCAGTAGTGTATTATTTTAAAAATTTGTTATTGTTGTTTCATAGGAAAGTAGTGTTTATTTATAGTTAATTTATTATATTTTTGTGTAATAGAAGTAAGTTGTTGGCGTATTTGAAAAAATAGATTATTGTTAACCCGGCATCCGACAGGTGGGGTGTAGTACACCCCAACAATACTTGAAGTGCCTAAAACAAATAAATTTTGCATGTAGCGGCACCAGCGGCTAGATAGCTTTCTATTGTATACTTATCTATGCGATGACACATAGTTTTTAGTCGTCTGTTTAGTTTGAGCAAGTACATTTGAATTGAAGGTGGTCACAACCTACGTTTCAGATTTGGTACCTTCTGCACAATTGTTTTTATTTTGTTTTATTCCTATAATTAAGTAAGTATAGGTAAGTGAATAACAGATTACAGATAAAATACAGAATAAATATTACAGATTTTAACATATTTTTTATTAGTTTAAGCTAAACTGAATTACAAACGAGAACAATCACGCCTTCAGGCCTTATGGGATGAAGCGGATAGTAACGAATGTATTGACAAAAGTAATTCGAAAGTAAGTGAAAAAATAGACAATGTTAGTGTAAATAGTGACTATCCTGACAAGCTTGAAGATGTTGACGTTCCAGATATCACAGACAACTAAACGTAAAGATGTTTTTTAAGATTATTTAACTCTTTCAGTTGCTGGGGTTTGTCACACCCAATATTTTACGTTAAAATATTGCGAATTCTAATACGACTATATAAAGTTTTAGGAGGATTTTATAGTCTAAGTCTAGATATATCATCAATAGTTTAAAAGTTAAATTTTAAATTTAAATAAGAAAACAAAATACACGCTTTTAATAAATTTTTCACATATTTTGGTTTATTTTTATAAATATTTATTTACTAATAACAAAATTGTTTTCTATTACTTCATTTAGCGCGCCTATGGGTATAATTGTCAAAATATTGATCTTAGATAATGTCAAAGATTACCACTATTGTCAAAGTTTCGCAGACATTACGAAAACAGGTATGATACTATCTCCCGAAGTGATATTGATGACGCGCTACTGTATGCTCTAACTGATATTTTTCCAATTTATGTATAAAAAGGCTGTAGTATTAAGAGCACACAGTAGCGATCAACAGGTAGCAACAAATGCAGTCCAAGATTGCGAAAGTTCTACGAAATTTCAAAAGTAAGGCAACAGTGCGTCGGTAATTCGACACTGACAGTGACGTTTATAGAATCTAAAACAATAATTTTTATACACATCGGCGCGAAATGTTGCCAAGTCAGTGACGTTCGATTTCTTGTTATAAAAAAATCGATTTTTAGTAGTTCCAATGTGACACAAAATCTAGGCACGGGATAAAAAAGTTTATTTGAAGCCATTCTTTATTATATTACGAATATGTGTGCCAAATATCCCGACAAAATATTCAAAATTAGAGCCGCAATCTTGGAACGCGTTTGTTGCTACCTGTTGATCGCTACTGTTTGCTCTTAAGGACTGGGTTTCTAAAAAGTCATCACCATTTATGTTTTTAACCCCAGACGGAACAGAAAGGGAAAAATCTATCCTCGTTTTTAAACTAAGAGGGGTAATTCAAATTTACTGCGCTGTAATGATTATTTGTAATTGATCCAACCGCAGGCAAGTTTACTCCATGAAATTATGAAATTTTGACATTATTTACATTTATGAAATTTTAACACTATAAGCATTTAATATTCATAGGTTAATTAGGTTATATCGGCGATTTTTTGTGCTTTCCGAGTAATTTCTTTAATTTTTAGATTTTTAGTCTGCTTTTATATAAAAAAAATTGTTGTTTTTAGAACTCTTTAGCGACGTATTATTGTTATTAGTCTTTAAAGTTGTCCGATACTGATTACTGGGTTACCGTCGAATGCCACCAAAAAAGAAGATGAATCTAGGGATTTTTATGATATTATTTTGTGTGAATCTGTCCTTTGCGTTTACTCCTAGTTTAAATCGTTTCTCTAATTTATATGTAATTATTTGAGAGCTATAAAAACTACACTTACTATTTTGGCTATTAGTAGCACAATTAGATAAATACGCAACATTTATTTACCATTTTTGATAAAATTTGTTATACAAACAATGACACTGGCATTACAAAGGATCCAAAGCCAAAATTGTCATATTTCGCCGCTACGGACGCTGGCATCTTTTCTAGGCGAGCGGCAGGCCCGAAAATGACCAGGGGTCGTATTTTCGAATTCAATCGAATATTTTCGCATACGAGTTAACTCGAATGAAAAATTTCGTATACGAACGTGAATGTGTATTTTTGAACGTCCTTCGAATTGTTATACGTATACGAGCAGAATTTGCACCGGCAACACTGCAATTTCGAATAACATTGAACTTATTTGTCATCTGAAGAGTCACAATGTTGCCATACTTTGTCTATTTCTTGTATAATTTCAATCAATGGTATAATCGCAGTATTAAAAACAAAATGTTATATTTGTTATATTATATAGTGGGGTATAATGTACAAGAATAAGATCGTATAAGAACGTTTAATGTATAAAGATAACGACTTACAGTCTGAACAAATTATAAAAAAGGCCATTTTTGGGAAAAGTTGTTTAGCAGTTATTTTAAGTGTAATCGAATCTTAAGATTGCATAGGTTTATTAGTAATATCGATTTGCAAAGTCCGCAGAAAGTGTGTTATTTTGTTTAACATTATTTTTGTATCCAGTATTTATACTGATATTTTACTATTTACTTTTTAAAACTTTACTTCAAAGCGATTTTTAATGCACCTTTATGTAATAATGTAATGTGATAGTATGAAAAAATTGAGGATATGGCAACGGAGTCATATGTCAAGTTTGGAGCTTAGATCCAAAATCCAATGCTAAAATGCCTACATACAGTTAGGTTAGGTTATATTTTCAAGGCATAATCGTACAACATATCCTTTCTTTCTTTTAAAGGATTATTTAAACCAGCCATTGAAAATAACTTTCGATGTAAAAATATTGTAGACACCAACACAATTAACACTATCAGCTAAAAGTATCATGACAGCTGAAATGACCTTGAAATGACAACAATAATTCATATACGAGCATCTCGATTCGAATGGTTCATACCCATTCGAGTCGTCGTATACGAAAAAATTCGTACACGAAGTATTCGAAAATGCAAGACACCGGATTTCAAGCGAAATTCTTCTAATTTCGTATGCGAAATATGCTCGAATGAATTCGAAAATAGGACCCCAGGAATTGACCACGGAGAGGTGAATGACCAGTTTTAGTCACACTTGATGTTTTTGATGGTGCTGAAAACGAAAATGAGGTTTATTTTGAATTTTATATGGGGGAACATTATCAAAATCGCAATTTTACCCTAAAAATAAAAAAATGAAATCACGCTTTTTTTGCGTTTACCTCGCTACAACTTTGTTCCATTTTAAATATTTGTTACAGAAATTTTTACACTATTTATCCCTCACCTTTTTGAAGACAATCGTACGTGTCTCAAGCTTTCAGTCTTATTCTAATACATATTATGATTTTTTTAAAGTAAAAGGTGCATACTCGTGAATCTCACAGTTTAATCGCAAAAGTTGAATGATGAAATTTTAAATTTAGCTTATTAATCACGTGTATGTTAAAATATAGAATACAAAGAAGATTTTGGGAAAGATTTAGACCAAAATGTTTTATAGAAAAAAAAATAGTGCATATTTTAATACAGATGTAATACATGACCAAAATAACGCTTATATTTCGAGATACTAACCACTGCGTCTTACTTTATATTTTGGATGGTGCTGAAAACGAAAATGAGGTTTATTTTAAATTTTACGTGGGGGAACATTGTCATAATCGCAATTTCAAATGAAATCACGTTTTTTTTTTAACTTTTAGCTCGTTACAAGTCTGTTCCATTTTAATATTTTTTTCTGAAATTTGCACAGCATATATTTCTAACCATTGTGAAGACCTCTTGTAAACTTTCAGTCTTTTTGTCCTAAACGTTATGGGTTTTTTAAAATAAATGGTGCAGATTCGTGAGTTGCAAAATTAAATCGCAAAAATTAAGTGACCACATTTGAAATTTATCTATTTGATCAAGTTTATGTTAAACCATAGAGTCCAAAGAAGTCATGGGAATTTTAGAAAATTTTAGTGCTATAGAAAAAAAATGGTGCATGTTTAAATTTTAATTTTAATTTTTAAGATCACATGCTATGATTTTTTTGTGACGGATATTCTTGAGTTGGGATTGATTTCATGTAATCGAATGAACTATCTTTTAGTAATGTCGTCCCAGGAACGCAACTCATAAATACTGGCGATATCATTTTAAAGTCTTCTACTTTAAAATATATAATATACGTCTGAATTGCCAATACAAATAAGTCACATTAAACAAATTATTAGATGAATTTTTTACTTAGCAACAACATTTTTGTTTATTTTAGTAGAAGGTATTTTGTATTTTGACAACGAAACCCGATTTGGGCTTCGAAACGTTAATAAAATTATTTTTTTCAATTTAATTGTGGCTTATTTCCCATCTAAATAGTTATTCATAAAAATGCCACAAGAAAATGGCTTCAGAACAACTTTAAATTTTAATAAAAACGTGATTTAATTTTTTTTTATTTTTATGGCAAAATTACGATTTTGACAATGTTCCCCCACCTAAAATTCAAAACAAACTTCATTTTAGTTTTCAGCACCATCAAAAACATAAAGTAAGGCCAAAAATTATTCACCACCCATGGTCAGTATCTCGAAAAATTAGCGATATTTTGGGAAGTTATATCGTCGATGTTTAAAGTTGTACCATTTGTTTTCTATGAAACATTTTGATTTAAGACTTTCTAGAAAACTTTTGTGTACTCTATATTTTAAACGTAATGTAATTAAAAAGCTAAATTTCAAATTTTGTCACTCAACCTTTGCTTAAACTTTCAAACTTACCCTTTTGTTGCAGTACTCGAATCTGCACCATTTACTTTAAAAAAATCATAACTTTTATTATGATAAGACTAAAAACTTGAAACATGTACCATTATCTTTAGAAAAATAAGTAATATACTGTACAATCTTTAGAAAAAAAAATTAAAATGGAACAGAGTTGTAGCGAGCTATACGCAAAAAAATGTAATTTCATTTTATTTTAACTTAGGTGTAAAATTGCAATTTTGACAATATTCCCCACGTAAAATTGAAACTGAACTTCATTTTAGTTTTTAGCACCATCAAAAACATAAAGTTAAATAAAAAATAGCCATTCACTGCCAATTGTCAGTATCTCGAATAATAAGCGTTATTTTGGGGATTTATAACGTCGATATTAAAAGTTGCACCACTTTGTTTCTATAAAATATTTTGATCTAAAACTTTTCAAAACACTTCTTTGTACTCTATGGTTTAACATAATGTGATTCTTCTTCTTGCAGTACCGTCTCCTATCGGAGGTTGGCTATCATCACAGCAATCTTAACTTTGTTGGCTGCCGCTCTGAACAACTGTATTGAACTGCACCCATAAGACTCCCTTAAATTTCGCAACTAGGAAAGCCTCCTACGTCCCACATTTCTCTTTCCCGAGATTTTTCCTTGGATTATGAGTCTTAGCAGAGAGTACTGTTCTCCTCTCATTATGTGGCCTAGATATTTCAGTTTTTTCGTTTGTATGGTTTTTATGACTTCGTATTCCTTCCCCATATTCAGCAAAACATCTTGATTTGTTACTCTCTCTGCCCATGGTATTTTCCACATTCTCCTGTAGCACCACATCTCGAATATCTCAATATTTTTGATGTGTACCTTTTTGGGTGTCCAAGCTCCCATGCCGTACAGCAGAACGGATAAAACATAGCACCTTAACATTCTCGTGCTTAAGTTTATATTTATGTCCCGGCTGTATAGGAACTTTTTCATTTTGACAAATGATTGTCTAGCTATCTCTATTCGCCTCTTAATTTCTCTTGTCTGGTCATTAGTATCAGTGAACCAAGCTCTAAATATTTGTAGGACGTAACTCTTTCAATTGGCTGATTATTTATGGTTAAATTCACATTGGTGTATAGCTCCTTTGTTACAATCATGAATTTAGTCTTTATGTTTTCCGTCAAATGCTGTAAATTTGCTAGGTTATCTGTTACTATTAGCGTGTCATCAGCGTATCGTATATTGTTAATTTTAAATATGATTAAAAGGCTTAATTTCAAATTTCGTCACTCAACTTTTGCGATTAAATTTTGCAATTCAGGAATCTGCACTTGTTACTTTAAAAAATCCATAACTTTTATCAGAATAAGAATGAAAGCTTAAGATAGATACTATTATCCAGATACGGATAAGCTAGAAGGGTAAGAAGATACGGCAAACATTTCAGAAAAAATGTTAAAATGGAACGAAATTATAGCGACGTAAACGCAAAAAAACGTGATTTAATTTTTTTATTTTTAGGGTAAAATTGCGATTTTGACAATGTTTCCCCACATAAAATTCAAAATAAACCTTATTTTCGTTTTTAGCACCATCAAAAACATAAAGTATGACTAAAACTACCCATTCACCTCTCCGGTATCATTTGTATTCATGTATGCCCACCATTGTCAAGCACGCAGTGAATAGGTATTTACGTAAAATTTTCTACTTTCTATATAACAGTATTTTCTGTATAAATAATCGAAAAACTTCGAATCCGAATGTTATGTAATCCCAATTCTTCCCTACAGCTGTGGAAGCTGAACTTTTAACCCGCTTCAGTTGATCATTGAAGGAAAAATTTAGAGGAAAAGATCGAAAGGAACATGACAAAATTCTTGGCTTAAGAACCTTTGAAGAAGTAAAATTAACAGTGGAATTATGTCTTCACATCCAAATTTAACAGGTGGGAAGAAAATATGTGCTTATTTAACGATATTACTCTAATATTTATATCTCCGATTACCTGTTTAGTTTGTTCACTAGCTATTTTATTTCCAACTTTCACATTTAAATCTAACATAATTATAATAACTTTATTACTTTTGGTAAGCTTAATTAAGAGGCGCCTTTATTTCAATCTAGAATTTTTGTATTTCCATAAAATAATAATAAAGCATTTTAAAAGCTGATCAAAAAAATTCATAATTGACGTATCTATAATATATCATAATAAATAAATTTAATAAAAATTTCCTTTATAAAAGGTATGTTTATTTAAAAACCGTTAAAAGGGCTACAATTTAACAGACAATTTTCGCTCTCTAAAAAGGAGCATCATCGGTGCTGTTACAGGCTTGACATGCTAAGCCACCAACAATACATAGGCTAAAACCTTTTAAATGTTGACTAAATATCTTACATTGGAAAATTAATTGAGAAATCCAAAGAATTGATATAATCCCTAAGGATCCCTAACAACACAAAACATTCCAGGAATGTACTATCAAAGTTCTATTAATGTTTGAATGTCCTGGGCATTCAAGGAACATTCGGTGAACATCTGATTAAATTATTGGTGGAATGTTACCACAAGACATTCTATGAACATACTACCAATGTCCTATATTTTAAGTGGGGCCATTTACTATTCAATTTGCGTTCATTTTCAAATTTGCCGCGCGTGTTCTATGTAAGTAGGGTCGCGTGCCGCGTGGTCATCACATTTTCACATTTCATGATAACCTAAAAATTTATGATTGGATGGAGGAAAATTGAAATTAGAATTATATAGTGGCTTTTTTGCTGTTCTGTATGTTAGTTTTGCTCTGGCTGGATCTCTTTTGTTTAAACAATTATGTAAGTATTATAAAATCCGTTTTGAATTTTCTTTATTCTTTATGAAACGAATTACTTATGCATATTATTTCCTGTAAATAGTACCTATTACTTTTGATGTTAAATTGTAAAGAATAGAAAAATTAAGGTGTGTTAAGTTGACAAATGCCAAAGTTATAATAATTTTTGGATCTCTTACAGAAAATATTGAATTTTGGCGGTTTTTTCGTAGATAGTGTGTTGGTTTGTGTTACCGTTTGGTTTTTTAATTTGTTATTTGCAGTTTAGAATAGTTTACTAAGAATTTAGTTCTTCTGATTAGGTAAGGTATTGGAAACTTTATTATACTATAGTATTAAGGTAATATGGACGATAAAATAGGCGGGGATCAGCCCCCGCCTAAACAGGATCCACCTGATAGAAGCGTTATGAACTCAGAAATGGATATAACAAAAAATAATGGTAAAGTTTATGGTATCCAGAACAGGTATGCAGCAATAGATATAGGTCCCTTTTATGTCATTGTTGAACCAGTAGATAATAGCTATCGTTTATCACCAGTAAAAGTAGGTCATTTTCTTTTTAATAATTCTAATTTTAAAAACGAGTTTGTTGACATTAAATTAATAGGTAGAACAAAGTAAAAGTTATATTTAAAACATTCCATACAGCAAATAAAATCATTGAACATGAGGTTATTAAAAAAATAATTTAATTGCTTACATACCCATGTTTTTTAATCACAAGAAGGGTATAATCAAAGAAATTGACAAATTTTTAACTGACAAATATATATTAGATAATATTGAGAGCGAAAGAAAAGTAGTACAGGTAAAAAGAATGACGAAGAAAATACTAGGCTCAGATAAGGAGATACAATATGTACCTAGACAAATGCTTATCGTGACATTTTTAGGTAATAATTTACCACAATATGTAAAAATAAATTTGGTCAGGTTTGTAGTAGAACCATATGTTTATCCAGTGGTCCAGTGTTTCAAATGTATAAGGTATGGACACACAGCAAAGTACTGTAGAAGTACCACAAATAAATGTAAACGATGTGGCCAAATACACGAAAATGCAGACACTCAAGAATGCACAAAAGAAGAATATTGCATACATTGTGAAACAAATGGACATCAGTCTATTTCCAAACATTGTCCCAAATATTTGCAGCAGGCAAATATAAAAAAGATTATGTCACAAAAAAATTTATCTTTTAAGGAAGCGGAATTGTTAGAAAAAAATAGCAATAATAGATTTGATATATTGAACAATTTGGAAAATTTTCCACAAATGAGTCAAATTGATAACTCTGACATATCATCTACGCCAACCAGTTCAAATAAAAATTGGGTACCACGACCACAATCACAACCAAAAAAGCGTAAAGCTATTTCACCGATTATTATAGAAGAAACACCAAATTTTCAAAACAAAATTAAAATAAATAATTCAATCTTACCTAATCCGCACAGAGAAGACTTTCAGATATACAAGGAAAAATTATAAATGATAGTAATGCAAAAACTACCTATAATATTCGAAAATATATATAAAAAACTTAATTTAGATGTCACAGAAATGCAGGTTATAAAAGAGACACAAAATGAACTAAAAAATGTATTAGGATCTGTCAACAAGATGCTGGAAATCAAGAAAATGAATAAGGAGTTTAATATATTACAGTGGAATGCAAAGTCTATAATAAAAAATAAAGCAAATCTCTTAAATCATATAAACCAAACACAAAACGTTGATTTAATTGCACTAAGTGAAACTTGGTTATCACCTAACCAAAGTTTTAGATTAAATAATTATAATTTTATAAATAAAAGTAGAGCAGATGGATATGGTGGCGTAGGAATACTTATAAAAGATCATTTTTGTTATTCTGAAATAAAATTTAGAAACAACTTTAATACAAAAATAGAAATTTGTGCAATATATATAGAAGACCTCAAAATATCAATCATATGTATATATAAACCACCAAATGTACAAGCTACAAAAAATGATTGGACGAACCTATTTATACAAATACAAGGAGAAAGTATAATTTGTGGGGACTTCAATGCACATCATAGCATATGGGGCTCGTTACACGACAATATTCAAGGTAAAAATTTAGCAGATGCTCTAGAAAATCTCAATTTTATTGTTTTAAATGATGGTAGACCTACAAAAATTACTAGATCAAATGAAAATCCTTCTCCAGTGGATCTAACACTTACTTCACCAAGCTTGATCGGTTACATAGGATGGAATCCTTTAGATGATACGCTAGGCTCAGACCACTTTCCCATAAGTACAATCTTAACAAGGAGATATAATAACAGCATAATACAACCAAGTAGAAAATGGATTGAATCTTCGGCCAACTGGGAAAACTATCAAAATATTTTAACACACAGCATGGAAAATGAAAGTATTACTTCCACTGAAGACAATTTCGAACAGTTAGTCTCTAATATTAATAAAGCAGCTTGTGAGGCAATGAAATGTCGCACAGCCGCTAGTAAGAAAAACGCAAGACCAGTGTGGTGGGATAGAGATTGCGACGAGAAAGTGAGAGATAGAAAAGACGCTTTAAAGGAGTATAATAGAGTATCAAATTTTCAAAATTATATAGATCTACGCAAAATACAAGCACAGTGTAAACTACTATTCAAACAAAAACAAAAAAAATGTTGGGTAGAATTTATCAATCAACTAAATAAAAACACACCAATATCAAAAATTTGGAATTTTATTAAAAAAATATTAAATAAGGATAACACTCACAAAAAACCTCCACTAACGCAATCAATTATTGAGGAATTATTAGATACATATGCACCAACTTATGTACCAAATATATTAAAGACTATTGATAATAATATGCATGTAATAGATTGCAATGAGCTTCAAATTCCGTTTGATCTTGAAGATTTGGAGGTTGCAATGAAAGCAGCGAATAATACTACTCCTGGATATGATTTTATTACCTATGAATTAATTTATAATTTACCCATAATAGCTAAGGAGCAATTAATTAAAGTTTTCAATAGTTGGTGGGTAGGAGAGCAATACATATATCATTTTAAAAAATATATCATACAACCATTATTAAAAGCTAATAAAGACAAAAATTTATCCAAGTCATATCGACCAATGTCTTTAATGTCGTGTATAAGTAAAACCTTTGAAAAATTAATCAAAGCTCGATTAGAATGGTTTTTAGAATCAAATTGTATTTTACCTAGTACACAGTATGGATTTCGCCGAGGTCTTGGATCATTGGATGTAGTAACAAAGCTAGTTACAGATATACAAATTGCGCTGTCTAAAAATGAGTACCTAGTTTGTTTGTTTCTGGATATAAAAGGAGCTTATGATTCAGTAGATCTTAACATACTAAAATATAAAATGTGTTCACTTGGTTTCAATAATGAAGTCTGTAATAATTTATTAAATCTATATACTAATAGAACAGTATGGTTAAAAGATCATAGAAATATACTACACGGACCAAGAGTTGTAAATCAAGGTCTACCACAGGGTTCAGTATTAAGTCCAACATTATTCAACTTATATGCTGCTAGTATTCATAGTTTGTTTGACGAAAATATTAAATGTTTACAATATGCAGATGATATCTGTATATACTCCACCCAAAAAACCTACAATGACTGTCTACGATCATTGAGGCATATAGTTGAAATTATTATACAATGGACAAATGAAAATAATATGACAATGTCCACAGAAAAATCCAATATTATGTTTTTCACCAGGCATATGTTGCGCGCACCGGGAAACGTAACCTCGAGTGGGCGTACTATACCAGTGGTGAATCAGTATAAGTATCTAGGGATAGTACTAGATAATAAACTTCTGTGGACTAAATATATTCAATACATCAAAGGTAAGTGTAAAAAAAATAAATATACTAAGGTGTATTACCAACAGAAAATGGGGTGCAGATCCCAAAACAGCTTTATTGTTCTACAATGCTTGTATTCGGTCAGTCGTGGACTATGGGTGTTGGATATATGGATCAGCAAGCAATACGAACTTAAAAATTTTAGATCGGATACAATACAGATGCTTGAGAATATGTTTAAGTGCAATGGTGTCCACTCCAACAAACGTTATGCTAGCAGAGTGTAACGAAATCCCATTAAATTTACGCAGACAATTTTTAGCTCAAAAATACTGCGTAAAGCTAAGAAACACTGAGTCCGACCTTTTAACAAATCTGGCTTTATTAAACATGGAAAACTTAACTAGCAAATATTGGAGAATAAAAAATTCACCACCACTAAGAGATGCATTCATTGAAACCCGGAATTATACAGATTTACACAACAGTAAATTATTACCAATTTATAAATTTCCGTATAAAACTTTGATAAAAAAACCCAGAATCATAATTCCTAAATATACAGAATCAAATCATTTAAATAATATTTTAGTAAAATCTATACTGAGCGACTTTGTGGATTACACAGTAATTTATACGGACGATTATAAAAATCAAACAGGAGTAGGATGTGCTATGTATGTGCAAAATACCCATCAACATAATAATTACAAATTATCTAGTATTAGCAGTATTTTTACAGCTGAGATTATAACCATCGAAAAAGCTCTAGAATGGATCAAAGAGAATAATATTGAAAAAGCTGTGATAATAACAGACTCCAGATCTGCAATATATGCAATTGAAAATACTGATTTTAGTTCATACAAATCAAAAATTTTATGTAATATAAAAAATAATTTGTCTAGAGTGGAAGTAGTATTTATATGGGCAAAAGGGCATGCCGGTATACTGGGTAATGAGAAAGTGGATGAGTTGGCCAAAGATGCAATAAAAAAAGGTGAGATACTAACTCACATCTTATCGACAGATGCAATAAATGACGTCAAAGTTAGAATAAATAAAATATGGAAAAAGGATGGAAAAATATTGCAAGCATGTCAAAAAATTTATATTTTTCTTTACATCAAGAACTTCCTCCGCCACCTGAATACATATTTAAATATAACCTGCCAAAGCAAGATATTTCTACGATCGTCAGATTAAAAACTCGACACGGGAAATATGAGGGACATCTGCACAAATTAGGAATAATTAATTCATCAGTCTATTTTTGTGATAATGTTTCGAATAGAGATTTAAACCATATTTTCTTGAAATGCAAAATTAACGAGAGATATATAAATCAATTATATTACAATTTACGACAAACACAAGTTCATTTCCCAATTAGTATAGAATATCTACTAAGTTGTCATAAAATGGAAATATTTAAATTACTCATAAACTACTTGAAAGAAACAAATATAATCATTTAAGTGAAATACGTATAAATATAACAAAACTAATAAATTGAGGTAAAAATAAAATAAAAATCTGTGGTTAACGGACTCGCATCCAAGCCATTTTTTTTTTCACACATTCATATACATAGAAAAATTACCATCCATTTTAATTGTTTTTAGAATCAGCTGAAAGTGGTCTACAAAAAAACCAGGAAGGAAACGTATAGCCTTGTGGCTATGAAAGGCAAAAGAAAGATATAATATGTAAAAAGTGTATTGGCTAGTTGGAAGAAACTCCATATTGTCGATGCATAATAAGTTATTACTTTATAAACAAATATTATGACCTGTATGGACTTATGGATGCCCACTATGGGGGTGTACTTACTAGACCAAGTAATATAAAAATTATACAAAGATTCCAGAACAAAATACTGAGAAATATTGTAGATGCTCCTTAGTATGTGACAAACAGTGATCTCCATAAGGACCTAGAAGTGAAACCTGGATATATTCATCAAGAAGATGGCAGGAAGTCACGAGCAACAAGTACAATTGTAATGTACAATTCAATACAATGAATCATCATCGTAGTGATGATTATGGAAAAAAATATATGACAAGATTTTGTGCAATAAAAATGTTTATATTTACCAAGGATGTATTATTTGGTATGGCCACATATACTTTTGGTATATCGTCGGTGATGTGACAATACCTCCTATCTGCTTTCTCATGAATTTTGTAGGAGACTATAAACCATTTTTAGGGTCATCTCCTGTTTTCACATGTAAATTTTGACATGTTTTGTAGTAAATAGATAGTTGAACTTACTACAAAACATGTCAAAAAATATCATATGAAAACAGGAGGTGACTGTAAAAAAAGTTTTTAGTCCCTCTTACAAAACTCATGAAAAAACAAATCGGAGGTATTATGTCACATCAGCGACTATATCCAGATACTGTCTAAAAAATATACTGTGAATGTCCAAAGAAAATTCGTAGACATTCATGGAATGTTCACAAGACATTCAAGGAATGTTTAAAATGCTGACACAGGACTTTCCTGGGACTTTTTGGGGGACGTTCTTATGCTTTTGAGGACATTACAGGAATGTTTTCAATGTCCTGTGTCTATGTACATTCTAGGAACATACATGGAATGTTTAGTGTTATTAGGGATATGGTCCTGGGGCATTATATGGTTCCCATGAGGCACCTGGGTTGCTAAGTGACTTATTTTTGGTTCTATTAGTGCTGCTCTCTTGGGTGTGAAGTATTTCATAAATCATGAAGATTCCTATTTTACATTCCAATTTTACATCTGCTGAGTTGAGGCATCTTACGTCGATTATTTTTGATAGATGTATATCTCTGTTGGTTACAACATAATCTATCATATATTTTTGTCCACGGGTGTTATTAAATGTATATTTATGTTGATCTTTGTGGTCAAAAATGAATGTTTATTCTAAGTTCGTTATTCGTGCAGAAGTTTATCATCAGTTCTCCATTTTTGTTTTTAACAATTTCATTGTGGTTTTGCTTAATTCCGGGTATTACTTGGTTACCTATTCGATTAAAATCCCCCAGTATTATCATCTTCCCCCTAACTTGATCAACTACTTGTTGGAATTCGTCATAAAAGATTTCGTTGTTTTGAGTTTTTGTTGGTTACGTGCCTGAATAATTCAATTGAACTGCATCCAAACCATTAACGGAAATTGCGTAGCCACGAGGATTACGTCTTCCTATGCTTCTTCTGCCGTTGATTTTGCCCTGCATTATATTTCTTAATAGTTCGTATTTTACAGCTCTCATAATGTGCCCTAAGTATTCCAAACTCCTGATTTTTATGGAATTTAAAACGTCGCATTGCTTTCCTAGTTGTTCCATTTCTTTCCTAGTTGTTCGAGAACTTGTGCGTAGGTTAGCTTTTGCTTATGATTCTCTAATGTACACACATCAAAATAATTTGTAGTAATTGCACAAGAGCTCTAAAATTATCGAATTTTTCCCGAGTGACACTTTGACAGTTTTAATTTGACACTCCCCTTCGGATCGTGAAATTATGTCAAAGTGGCACGAGGGAAACAATTCGATAATAATTTTAGAGACCGAGTGCAATTTACTGCGATTATTTCATGAATAAAACTGTTCAGAACCAAAATTTTATTGTAATTTATTTATGTAAGTACAAATTACTACAGTTAAACACACAGTTGTTGTTATAAATATTTGACGGTTGAAAGAAACAGTAATTCACTGAATGTATTTTTTCGTAGCAAAGAAGGGCATCTGACGTAATATACTTGACGACGGGGTATTATCAAAAATTATCACTTTAATTTTTATTTCTGTAGCTTTATATTAGTCAGAATCTCCTATGAATGAAATAATGGGGAACAACAACTGGGAATAACAACCTAGGGAACAACAACAAAATGCGAGATCACAGAAAGATTTCAAATAATTTATTTCAAGTATTTAACAAAAAAGTTATAAACAAGTGTCCCGAATATAAAATAAACATTTTTTCTTCGAATCATGGCAATTGCTCTTAAAAAAATTAAGAGAGAACTCCATAAGTCAAAAAATGCTAATATAAAAAATAAAAACTCTAATTTGTTGAGTCTCAACTCCCAACAAAGTAGTCTTTAGGTTAAGTTAGTATAGTGTATGACCTCCACGATTGTTGATTACTGTCCTACATCTGTTAGGCTAACTATGATCAGATGCTCAGGGTCTTTCTGCGGTATTTTGCTCCACTCCATTGAAAGGCCCTCAAACAATTTCTGTCTTGTATTGAACGCAATATTGCCACACTCCATTGGATGGTATAAGTGGCTCCTGATTATATATATTGAACGCAATATTTTGTTGTAAAATGCATCTGTCCAATATGTCCCATACATGATTAATTGGGTTTAAATCTGGCGATTGTGTAGGCCATGATAAAACCTCAAGTAATTATCTTCGAGGAATGTTTGCAAGACACTGGCAGTATGCGGACGCGCATTGTGGTGCACTATGAAACTGGAGACCAGCTTGTTGTGCATGGGGTACAACAATAGGTTCGAGAAGAATATCGCGGTAGACTGTTGCATTTATAAACCATTCCAGATAAACGAAATTGGTTCTTCTAACAGGAGTGATGCCACCCCATACCATTTTACAGCCGGCTTGCTGTCTATGAACCTCCTGCACGGCGACCAATCGTTCAGCATTGTCAGATCGTCTTCAAATTATTGTTTGTCTCGAACCTGGTGAAAATACAAATCGGGACTCATCTGTGAATAAAGTAGAGGCCCACTTACGTCTAACCTAATTTGTGTGTTCTTGTGCCCACTGAAGTCGATCAGCGCGATTTCCTCTGAATAACACAGGCACTCTCACAGTTTATTTCTAATAGTTTCGCAACTTACAACCACCTGATGGGTGTTTTGCAGCCTTATTTGTAATTGTGATGCAGTTATAGTGAGATCTCGCAAAGCCTGCAACCTAAGAAAATGGTCATCAATCTGGTTGGTTACCCTTGTATGACCTGTATGACGTTCAGCAACGTCACCAGTTTCATGGAACCTTAACCACAAGCAATTAGTGACATTACTGTTCGCGTGGAGGACTTCAGCAACGTCTCTTTGACTTCTGCCAGGTCTAAGCATCCCGATAGCACGCCACTGCATTTCGCGATTTAAATGATATATCTGCATTATTGGCAATTGCAAAACTAAATAAAAATCCATATAGACAACGAAAATCAAGTACAAATAGAGAAATATGACTTCTTATCTTATAGACAAAAACTTATACTGAAGTCTTGTTTTATTTTTTATAGCCATTCCTGTCAGCAGTACCGTCCAAATTCGTATTATAATCGAAAAAACAACAAAAAAATATTAAGATCATATATTTATTTTTGTATTTGCAGCTAACATTGACCTAAAACTGTTAATATAGGTGTCCCCTAGATTATAGATTTGATGTGTGTATGATATCTAAAATGTTCTGGATATTTTGGAACCAATTTTTGTCTTTTACTCTTTACTGTTTTGTCAACTGTCTTTTGTCAACTCTTTGGCTTAATCCCAAATGGAATGCTAAATTAGAATTCTGCTTATAATATTTGTGGCCGGACCCACAGTCTGCTACTGGTTTTGCCTTCACGTCGATTACTGAGCTCCATTGCTTACTGACAAGAATAATATAATCTATTATACCTGTATAAGGTTGGTACCTATATAGTAGATATCTTAAGTTGGTTATAAGTTATCTAAAGCCAACGTTTTTAATTTGTATAAGTAAAGTAATTTGAAATTAGAAATCTTCTTTTCTAACACCATTATTGTAACGATATGTTGTAAATTAGAGAAAAATTACATTCCACGCAGTTATTAATAAAAAGAAATCTACGCATGCATCTAATATTAATGCCCGTGCTTTATATTTATGGTAATTATAACACACATCAGGGTTCAAAATCTCCTTGAGCATAATAATCTGTTATAAAATTTCCGCACTTGTCATGAGAAAATTTCAGACTGTGGGATCTTTTGTTCTCTGGCAAACGCAAGGTTAAAATGCGACTCTTCTAACTGTTCGAGAGACTAGGAAGGAACTTAACAATTTAATTTGCAATTAACTATGGTTCACACATAAATAAATGAATAACGGGACTATTTTTGTAATAAACACTTGTTTAAGTTAATACTGATATTTAAAAAATAATGAGTTCTACAATCTATTTCTTCAAATTAAGAGTGGATGATGGATCTACATATTCTAAATTTTGAACTAAAACTAGTTGATGGGATGGCTTTCTCTTTTTGTTTTAACAGTATAATGTCTAGAAATTGTAGATATGTAGCAATGAAATTATAGAGCCTACGAAGAAACGTTAAGGGCAGTAGTTGTAATTTTAGCCATTTGCACAGACTGACATATACATACTGGTTGACAAATAAAGGAATGATGATAGAAGGCGAAAACCTGAACCATCTCAGATTTGCTGATAATGTTACGATAATAGCAAAACTCTTCTTCAAGATGACCCAGTAAAGATGAACCATCTGAGATTATCTGATAATGTTAGGTTAATAGCAAAACACTGAGAAGAATTGCAGCAAATACTATTAGATTTAAATACCAAAAGAAATTGGATTAAAAATAAATCTAGCAAAAACTAAATATCTACCCAACGAACCTTAGATACAACTAAGAAAATAATATTATAGACAATTTGTCTCTGGACAATAATAATATAGAAAAGTTTGAGTGGTCTATTACATACATATACCTACTTAGGACAAAAAATCGAAGTGTCAAACCTTAACTTATGCGTGGTTGGAAATTTGCCATTTTCATTGAAAAAAATGACAACCTTAAAATCCATGCACCTGATGAAAAAAAAAACATAAGTAAAAAATGTTTGTAGCTGTAGCTTATGAAAAATCAAAGGGACTCGTTACTTCATAAATCGTCTTAGTTATATGTAATTCAAAAAGAGATATAGTAGGCGAAAAGATATTTTTTTGTGCATGCTCAAATCGGTGTATTCAACTTGAAATAACAGAGAAATAGTCGATTTAGAGCGGTATAATGCTAACAATATAAGTGTACCAATAAGTTTTCAATTTAAAAATCTTTTAGTAATATTTTTTAATATTTTCAATATTAATAATTTACTATTAGGATTGAAAACAACTTCGTCTTTCAATGCCAGATGGCGCTAGCCACCTACTATCATCACTTCAGTTGCAATGGGTGGGAAAACCTCTCGATACGAATCAGTTAAAATATGGAGAACAGTGCCTATGTTCCTTCCGATGAAGGCTCCAATAAGAGCCGAAAATCGCGATTCAAGGGACTGGACTGCACTCCGTATTCTAATTGAAAAGTAAGATTGTTTTGCCTTCGCATTGCAACTGAATAAAAATGGTATACATTTTTATTTTATAGCTAACAATCTTTTATAGTGCTTGAAAGGACCTTTAAAATGAGCACTTTTAAATGTCGATTACATTCAAACGAAGCGAAATATGGTGCAAAATAGTTATTTTCCTAACTAGTGCGGACAGTGGAACTTTCACGCACGAGACTGCCGTTGACCCGAATGACGCGATAGCGGAGTTCGGACAAGAAGTTGAGTGCGGGGAAGACACTTTCCGCATGAGTTAGAAACAATATTTTTTTCTAGGGCCGTACGTTTGGAAAAAAGCCACAAAAAACAGAGGTACATCAATTTTTATTTAGAAGTGAAAATACACAAATTAATTCTTTGACAAGGTTGTCAAAACCAAACTTTCAATATAATGGGTTACCACGATGACGATATTGGTTTCCATGACGACGATTCAAAACCATTGTAATTGACCTGACTGTCTATTGATCTGACTTTTAAATATTATGTCAAAATAATTTTATTTCACCGAATTATCAGTAGTAATTGCGCAAGAGCTCTAAAATTCTATATTAATTTTAGAGATCGAGTGTAATTTGTTGCGATTATTTCATTAATAAAACTGTTCAACACCAAAATTTTATTGTAATTTACTTATGTAAGTACAAATTAGTACAATTAAACACACAGTTGTTATAAATATTAATTTGACGGTTGAAAGTCATCACTTTTATAATTTTTAAAACATTAATTTTCATTAATGTTACTGGATGTATTTTTTCGTAGCAACGAAGGGCATCTGATGTAATATACTTGACGACGGGAAATTATCAAAAATTATCGATTTAATTTAGATTTATGTAGCTTTCTATTGGTCAGAATCTCCTATGAATGAAATAATCAGTAGTAATTGCACAAGAGCTCTAAAATTCTATATTAATTTTAGAGATCGAGTGCAGTTTGTTGCGATTATTTCATGAATAAAACTGTTCAACACCAAAATTTTATTGTAATTTATTTATGTAAGTAAAAATTAGTACAATTAAACACACAGTTGATATAAATATTAATTTGACGGTTGAAAGTCATTACTTTTATAATTTTTAAAACATTAATTGTCATTAATGTCACTGAATGTATTTTTCGTAGCAACGAAGGGCATCTGACGTAATATACTTGACGACGGGAAATTATCAAAAATTATCGGGTATATCACAAGAGAGTGAGAATAAATTGACAATAATGCGACAGTTTTTCGAAAATTGGTTGTCTGGCAATAGACACGAGAGCCCGCAGGGCTCGAGTGGCTATTGCCCAATGACAACAAATTTGAGTAAAAATGAAGCATTATTTTTTTATTTATTCTTACTCTCGTGTGATATTCGTAAGAATATTTTTTAATACGTATATTATGGATATTTTCTTAAATGTGACAGTTGTCAAAACTAGGAAACGGGTTGCCATTAAACAGAAACAATCTACTTAAAAAAATTCTATCGGTAATTTTCTACAGTAGATAATTCTCAGTATAATTTTAATCTGATTGGACAGAATTAAACACGTGATCAAATATCTTACTATACGATTGGAAGTTAAAATCATTAAAAAATAATCGATTTAATTTAGATTTATGTAGCTTTCTATTGGCCAGAATCTCCTATGAATGAAGTAATCGCGCTAATTTCATTAAAACATGAACACAATAAGATAAAGTTGAAATAAATTAGTAAATAATATCTAAATATTAGTTTATTGCATGTAATATATTATATTATAATGCCATATTTCAAGATATTTTACTTTGAGATCAATGAGATCTCGGTCTACCAACTACTCACTTTTTTCAGCTGCTGTTGAAAAGAACTGCTTTAAAATAGTCATTGCACGTACTTACATTAGATACTTTGGAAGAGATACTTATTAGGGCACAGCGCTCATATATGTCCGACATAATACACGTGGCCCCCAAAATTATTTTTTTTAAACTAGCTCTGGCGATCAATGTGTTAAGAGAGTTTATTACCAAATTCAAATTTGGCTAGGCGATAAAGCTCTCAATTCAATTGATTGTGGATGGGATAATCTAATGGATATTTGCAACCCTCAAAAAGGCATAAATCACCTGCGCCGCAGGAATTACTAGAAATAATTTTTGCAACTGCAAAAAGGATGCAGGGTGTCATACACCTGCAGAAAGATCTCACTTTTTTGTAACACTACATGTGGAGGATGTGCACGTGTTAACTGCCAAAACAATGCTCCAATATCTGACAAAGATGATGAAGGAACGAACGACAGTCACGACAGTGATGTAGATTAGAATAAGTTAGTGACATAACTGTTTTTCTTCAAATGTCTAAATTTTATTTATGTACTCTATCTCATAATATGTATAAGTTTTTAGTTTGTGAAAACTGTCATTATAGATAGCAGTTCGTGAAGGATTTAAAGTGTGCGTGAAGTTACAATGTATTTTAAATGGTATTTATTTTTCGCACTGTTTTTTGGCACACTTTCATATAATCAAATGTCCTTAACTTTCACATTGCCATGGTGATGACATGTGAGCAATAAATTACAACAAAAGTTTTGACAGTTTTGTGGTTTAAAATAAGTTTGAATTTTTAAATGTCAAAGTTCAGGAAACAAATAAGAGGAATTAAAAATGAGCAAAATGTATTGAAAACAAACATACAGAACATACTAACCATATGGAATAAGCACTATAAAGAAAAATTCGAGGCAAGCAACCAACAAAATAAGGACAGAGGACAGCAGGAAAGAGAAGAGGATAGGGACAATCGAGTGGACGAAATTCATATCAAAGATATTGAAGAAGAATTGGCAAGAATAAAGATTGAAAAAGCGGGAGGCGCAGATGACATAGAACCGGAGATGATGAAGTACGTGGGAGAATGAGGCAAGTTTTGGCTACTGAAAATAATGAGGAAAGCATGGAGAACAGAAAAGATACCGAAAGACTGGGAAGAAAATTTATTAATACCAATACACAAGAAAGGAGATGAAGCGGAATGTGATAACTATAGGGCTATATGCTTATCTTCATTGGCATATAAAAACTACACCGGGATAATAGAAAGGAAGCTCAGGAAAGAACTGGAAGGAAAACTAGAAGAAGAACAAGCTGCTTTTAGGAGGAAAAGAGGAATAACAGATAATATATATATATATATATATACTGAGAAATATAATTGAATGGAAAAACGAAATAGGAGAATACTTATATATTAGGTTTATAGATATTAAAGCAGCTTCTGATTCTATAAATAGAGAAGTAATATGGTCAGTAATGGAAGATCTGCAAATCCCGCAAAAGATAGTAAGCGTGGTAAAAAGTACATATAGAAACGTACTTGCTAAAGTACAAATAAACGGAAACAGATCGCCAATAATAAACCTAAGGAGAGAAATAAAACAAGGGGACAGTCTCAGCCCAGTTTTGTTTATATTAGTAATGGATAGAGTAATGAAGAGCGCTAAAAGAAAGTCAAGGCAATTACAGTCAACAATAGGGTACAGCAATTTAGTACCAGTGAAAATGGAGGGATTACTATATGCAGATGACCTAGTAATAATAGCAGACAATAAAGAGAAAATGCAAAAATTAATCGACATCTGGGTGGAAGAAATAGAAAATTTGAAAATGGAGGTAAATGTAAAGAAAACGAAGACCATGATAGTAGCCCAAAAGAGAAGGGAAGAAATAAACCAAACGATATTTAGGTGCAAAAACGAAATATTAGAAACATTTTTGACGTTTGAGTACCTGTGAGGAATAATATCTGAGGATGGAAAGCTAGATCAAGAAATCTCATACAAGGCGAAAAAAGCAAATAAGATCTACTATGCACTAAATAAAACAATATTTGGAAAGCAAGAAATAGATAAAGAAATAAAACTAAAGGTATACAATGCAATATCTGTACCAACTTTAATATATGCAAGTGAGACATGGGTAAACAATGCAAAAATAGACATTACAATAAACGCAGCAGAGATGAAGCAGCTGAGAAAAATAGCAGGAACAACGAAATGGGACAAAATAACAAATGACGATATTAGACAAAGACTGAAACAGGAATTGATAATAACCAAGATCCAAAAAAGAAAATTAAAATGGTATGGACACATTAACAGAATGGATCAAGGAAGACTACCAAAGCAGGTGATGGAATTAAAAAGATATGGTAAAAGAAGGAAAGGGACTCCAAGGAAGAGACGGATCGATCAGATTATAGAAATTGGACAGGAAAAAGGAAAAACACTTCAATACATGAAAGAGTTAGCAAAGGACCGCAAGAAATGGAAGATATGGATAGAAGATGAATAAAACCTCCGACGCCCCTGAGGAGCATAAGGAGTCTCGAGAAAGAAGAAGAAGAAGAAATGTCAAAGTTCTAAAAATTGTAGAATGGAAATGAATTCCAGTGACGAAGAGTTACAGTTTTTTATTTGTTTATCGTAGATAAAATATTGTATGAGACTGTGCGTAAAGTACTTTTTGCGAACTTACGCGATGTAAAGCACTCGCTCCGCTATCGCTCCTCCTCTAAACATCGCGTACGTTCGCAAAAAACATACTTCACGAACTGTTTCATAAATAACTATTATAGATACATCTTTTGTATAAATTTTATTATATTTTTATTTCTGCAAAGATAAGTTTTTTTCCGATTGTACAGTTTTCATCATGAGGAGAAGTTTCAAGGGAAGTTAAATTATAAAAATATATTTTTATTCTAAATAACAAAAAAATATCAATGCCATTTAAGTTTAAGAGATAAATAAATGATATGTTCCAGTGTGTTTTTTATTTTATAAAGTTTGGGGTTGTTTTAAGGGTTGAAAATAAAACACAGAAAAATAACATTGACCCTTATTACCGATATAATATTGTTTTAAATTATTTATTAAATGAATTAAAAATATTAGTAAATCACTTTTTTACACATTTTATTATCAACTTTGGTACTAGTGGGGTGGTTTATAAGGGTTAAATTATTTAGCCGATTTACAACAACGTCTTAAAATACAAACAATACCTTTATTTATCTTCATTAAATGCTATTAAAGCCTAAAAATTACTTTGATTGACGTTACATTTAGTTTTATTCAATTTTGATTTTATATTTGGCATATTCCAGGGGTAGTTTTCACCCTCAAAAAATAAAAGGCGCAAATCGGCATATTGTAGACTTTGAATTAGAAGGTTAGCGGAGGAGATTCCCAAAATTTCATTAATATCCTTGCAGTAGGATAGAATTCGAAAGTAATATCCTATTTTTGCTCATTGCACATGCACATTGCACATTTGTACATTGACCGGCGCCGGCGTAATGAAAGCTAGTTGGAAAGGTCGAATGGCAAAATAACATTAAAAATATAAAAACACGAATTGATTAATAAATAAAAAAATTTAATTATCTTTGACAAATTAAATAACGTATTGTATTTTTATCAACGTTATCGACAATATTGAAACAATCTGAACATAAAATACAAATTATATTGTGCAATAAATTATGCAACATTAAGTTACCCCTCACAATTAACTATCAATAATTATTGTGAGATACAATAAATGGTCAGAAATATATACATACATAATATAATATACATATTATATTCGAACATTTTGCTTAATTTGTTTTTTAATAGAACAAGCTTGGACCAGCTGATTAGTTTTTTTTTCAGAACAGTTCCAGTCACGATAGCCCTCTGAATATCCACATCTGAACATGTTCAGAGGGGCTATCGGAAACACCCTATCAACTTCAATTGTAAGGTAGCGGATGGAAGAGTACACAGTGGATTCTTACATATGTTGTGTAAAGCTCTGGTATAGGTTTTTTAGGTCTGTTGTTATTAGAATTTGAAGTAAAGATATTTTAGAGAGACTGTGTCATATGCTTTTTCGAGATCTATAAACACAAGTTGGGTAGCAAGATTTCTAGCGACGCGTTTCTCTATTACTTGTTGTAGAGTAAAAATATTCTCCATACAGAACTGTCCTGCCCGGAAGCCGATCTGTTGACGCGAGCTAGTGACGCTAATGACTATAATAATTATCGCATACTTCGCTTTCTCCTTTTTCTTTGTAGATGAACGTATTATATGCTAAATTCCAATCTATCGGATTATTTTGGTTTTCAATTATGCATTTATTTAAAATATCCCTAGCTTTTTTAACTGTATATTTGGCCCAAGATTGCCTGGTTCAATGGGAATATCTCCAGATTCTGCAGCTTTGTCGTTCTTTATTTCTTTTGATTCTATTTTAGTTTAATTATTACTCATTATCTGTACTTTCTCTTCGTCAATTTTCCCAGAAATTATTTCCTGTTTTTTGTCAGCAGTTGCTTGTAATGAATCTCCCTCTTCTTGTTCTGGATTAATTCTATATTTCTTCATTCCTTTCTATTTGTACATTTTTAATACCTCGAAGATATCTCTATACATTTTCACATTCTAGTTCCCAGAGTTCGTTTTTTTACGACGCCATTTTTTGGTTCCGCTCTATAATTTCTATAATTTCTCGGCCGGATAAAGCTCTCTCACTTGACGATACCCACTACCCCTTAAGACTCTTCTTTAGAAGAATTTCGTAAAATTTGCCAAAGCAGTCTAGAAGATTTATTGGCCTGTAAGAGGATACTGAGTCGGGGGGTATCCCAGGTTTGAGTAGCAGTACCAGATTTGCTTCCTTTAATTTTCTGGGAAATTCGTTATTCCGCAGTAGATTGTTGTATATTCTTATGATCAAACCTAGTTTCTCTGTTGCTATTATCCTCAGTGCCTCAGCTGGCAGACCATCGGGGCCGGGACCTTTCCCCGATTTATGTCCTGACCAGCGATTTCATCCTCTGTAAACTCTTCCAGTACCCTGGAGAAGATCTTCCGGAAAGCTTGCTCCTCCTGGGTAGGAAAGAGAAGTTCCGCTGGTCTTCGTACAGTCTGTATGGGGCGATCATCTTGAGCGACTTCATTGTTATTTTCTATGCGACGTCCCATATATGATTTTCTAGAGCATCTATCAGGTTCTGCCACCTTTCCTTGTTTTCTTTCTTTATTTTGATGTTTAGCCTCCGCTTCGCGGTTTTAAATATCTCTTTGAACTCGTGTTTGCCCTGGCCTCTTGTGTAATTCCTCTGAGCTCGGAGGCACCCTTTCCGAAATTCTCTTATCTCACCCTTCCATCGATAATAATTATGTAAATGTTTATATTACTGAATAGAGAGAGAGAGAGAGAGAGAGAAAATTGAACAACCTTTCAAATGACCTACCACACGTCCCCTATTCTCAATAAAAAAAAAATCATCGATTACGTCATCACGCTCAGGTGGATGAAGTCACTACTATGACATATATGCCAGAACATTATAATTTAAAAACAAAAATCGACCTGTTTCGGCATTTATCAGAATCGCGCATTCTCGAGAAAATGAATTTATTCCAACACAAACGTTCTCACTGTATATCAAACGCGTAAAAAAGAGAACGTCTTGCTGTAGAGACGTTGTTAAAAATTAAAAGTACAGAAATACATTTGAAATTTCCAGGATAAGTCCCTGGAGAGCCGCCCTAGCCCCCCGCCCCACCTCCGTGGGGGTCGTGTTTGGTGCCATTCGATAGATTTTTCAAAAATATTGAATAAGTGTATTTTTCAGTTTTTCAATCTGATGTTCATTTCCCGAAAGATCGCGGGATTCGTATTTAAAATTTTAAATTTACCCCTCACCCCTCTCCGTGGGAAGTCGTGTTTAGTATCATTCGATATATTTTTGAAAAATATTGAGAACGTATTTTTTAGTTTTTCGATGTGTCATTCATTTCGCGAAATATTCGCTTTTTTCTTGTGAACCTTTGGGGCTCACCCATTTCCTTACGACCCGCTCAAATCGTCAGATTTTTGAAATATACACTGTTTTGCATGTACTTAATTTACGTTATCTTAATCTGACGATTTCGAGTTTTTCTAAGGATAGAGTTTTTTCGGCCCCCCTTAACGAACTCCCCTGCACTGAGAGCCAATATATGGTACAGGTACATTTTCAGGGTACAAGGTTTCTCCCCATGTAATAATCTGACGCGCTCGAGTACCATAATGATTTTAAAAAAGAACACGCTCCATTTGTTTATTTAAACGAAACGTGGATTTGCGCTAAAGATGGAATAAAACGGATTTGCCAGAACAAGAGTATAAAATCTATAAAATACACTGATACTGGGTGAAAGGGATATTTTTTATTGTATGCTGGTGGAAACATAGTTTAGTTATTGATAAAGTGGGTGTTGTATTTTCGTCATATTCAAAATAGTCTGGTTATCACGGTAACGTGAATATGGGATGTTTGTGATATGATTGAAAGAGAGACTGAACCACCTCTTACAGCTTTTGACAATGCCCCACACCCACACCATTCGGACATTTTAAATAAGCCACCAACAAATTCCTGGACAGCACATAAAATAGAAGAATGCTTAATGAATAAAAATCCAAAAATATTTATAGTAGACGAGATTATACATAGTTTTGGACCTAACATGTTTAGACTGCCCCCCTGTCATTGTGAATTGAGTCCTATTAAACATAATTTGGGGAATATACAAAACTTACTACTATAACTATAGCTTTGTTCGCGGAGATAATTCCTGACTAGTTTTCGACAAGTTTCGAATCAATTAGGAATTAATGTCGTACGCTTGAGCGGTTTGTTTTTTGTTAACTGTTTTTAATTTTCCGCGAACGATTTTTGGACATTTCTTACTGTTTCTAACCATAAAATACACTGTAACAGATTCACAATTAATCGGCTGCCTCACATGGGTTGACTGTGCTGCCGAAGAGAGGGAACGTAGTGGGTTAATGATTTCGAAAATGAACAAGTTCGTTAGGATTAACTAACAAAAACAAAAAAAAAAACAAAAACTTGACAACTTCAGTGTCTGTAAGCATAGCGATTGCGCTGAATAAAAACCCGCACTCTGATCCATAAACTCAATGGACAGGTTTCTGACTGATCATGAACAGATTAGAAAAACTCCGCGGATATTACATTTCTATACCTTGTGTCAAAGTCCTAGATTTTTAACATCGCAAACGCTGAAAACGCAAGTAGCATGCGAATTAGTCAGAAATCAGTCATGGATTGTCTCCGTGAACAAAACTTATATTGGACGTAACGTTTACAGGGAGGCCAGACGCAGCAATTCGGGAAACATGACAAGAAGCATTTGAATACTGCTACTCCTGCAATCTGGGAAAAAGTTTACGTGAATGTGAAAAGTTAATATAAGAATGTTGCATGAAAATCGCATCGAAGTAATTAACAGAGTCATCATTTACAATCAAAATGAAAATACCGACGACAGTAATTATCACTATGGAAATAATTTTTGATTATTAGGGATGGTCACAAGCCCGAGCTTAGCTCGGCTCGGCTCTTTTGACGAGCCGAGTTTCGAGCTTAATCCGGTTTGTTTCTTACGAACCGAGCTTCGAGCCGAATTAAATTTTTTTTCTAGCCGAGCCGAGCTGAATTCCAAACGAGTCGAGCTTTCCTTAACGAACTTGTCAATATTTTAGCTACTACTCTAATACTTTTTCTAAATTATTTATTTCTGCTTCGACTGATACCTTTTACGTATTTTTTTGGAAAAATGACTGTAGGGTGCAAATGATGAAAATTTCATATCCTGAATTGGTCGTTTCTGATGTTCCACCTGGAACTAACAGAGCTATGGGACAAGGTCTGTGTTACTTATGTCAGAGCAAAAAGACGGAAAGTCCCGGCATAGCTGTATTGTGTGTAAAAACTTTTTGTTGCTCACTTTGTGAAACATTTTATGTATCTCTCTTGCAACGATAATAATTTTTTGAAGTTATACTTATTTAGGCGCGATATGAGGGGGAATTTTAATATGATTAAAACCTTCAATCTGGGCGCAGTCGCATTATAACTTTGTTCTGATTGGATGTTCAAATGACATGTCAAAAATTATTCAATATGGCGGCTGTGGCACAGCTGTGGTTTGATTATTTATGGTTGTTGCGTTTTGACATTTGTGGGAAAAGAAACAACAAACAAAAGTTAGTTAATAGTTATACTGCTTTTTAATATAGTTTTCATATATATTTTTGGACTTTTGGACTATTTTTGACAAGGAAAACTCATTCTAATTTGGTAAGTAGTTTTTATTATAATCATATTGTAATTATACATTTGGATTAGGTTGGAATAAATTTATTTTCTCAAGAATGGGGATTTTAGAGAGAAATCCGAAATTAGGTCCGATTTTTATTTTTAAATTATGATTTTTGGCGTAGATTTATTTATCTAGTAGGTATGTAATGCTTTCATTTAGGTACATACTTAATTTGATTACCAACAAAAGTTCTACAAATCTTCATCTAATATATTGTTTTCGTACTGTTTTGTTATATTTTAATATTTTCTTCCACAAAAATCAAACTACATACATCTAAATTCAGAAAAACTGTCAAACAGTAAAACGTTCAGTTGCCCTATTTTTCCACATGACAAATAATGTGTAATTGGATGAGTGAGTCTAGGCTTCGATTACGAATCAGATCGCCCCCAAATTCGCGGGTTCGAATCCCAATGCAAGTTTTTATTTTTTTATTTTTTTTATGCGTTTTATGATTGTAAGTATATTTGTTATATAATTTTTTTTTCAGATAATGCATATTTAAAATTTTTGCCAACAATTAGGTATTATCGTTTAGAAATTATTTTTTCTTTGTGGCATTTTTCAATGTGTTTGTGTGCGTTTTATTCTTTTATTTTTTTTTTGAATTTTTGGTATTGTCTTAATACAAATTTTTGGCAAGTAGTAAGTATTAAAATTAGTTTAATATTTAAATAAAATATAAATAAACTGTTTAGAGTACATTATGTCAATTTCGTTAAAATCACATAATATGTAATAGAAATATAACTTCTTACGTGCGTACAAAGTACACACACATTCTTTTTTTTTAAGAAGAGATGAGTACTTTGTAAAATTATGTTTCATAGTATAATAAACAAGTCCTAATTATCTTTCAAATCAATTTCCCCGACGTTGACATATAAAAAAAGGATATAGGGATGGGGTGCAAATGCACTCCGCACCGTTGTTTACGTAAGAATCTAAGCACCGCCTTACAAGGGTTAACAAAAGTTTTGCATGTTGTTGTATTATTTTATCAATACATACACTTACCAATACAATTTAGAAACAATAGAATTTCTAATTTTCTTCTATTTTTGCACTAATATTTGTGAATTTCTCTAAATGAGTGTAAAACACATCATTTTTGCTATTAACTCTCTCACCACAGCCGGCTGAGTCAAAGCGTTCATTCCTACTCCGAAATAGTTGCAACTTAGTGAAATATACTATAAAGACGTTTTATGTCAAACAATATTTTTTCTGCTGATTTACGCTAAATTAAATTTTGATTGGATTTATTAATACACAACAAACGTGGTGATACGTTGATGAAAGGTTAAATTAAAATAAATCTGCAACTTTAATTCGAAAAGTTGGTGTGATCAAAAGTTATCGTTCGGCATACGATTAAAGTTGAAAAATATTTTATAGCGACCATCTATAATGATGACACCGGCATATAATTGACTTGTGACCTGACTTCCCTTAACCTTTATCGTCACATCCGTTCAAATATACTCATTACTTACCAGTTCTTCTACAGGTTACTCATGTATATTCAGTGATGTCCATAAAATTAACATGATATAAATATTGTCTAGATAACATGGATATATGTTTATGATGGGTTTTCCGGTAACTATGAAATTAATCATAATAAATGATTCTAGTTAAGAGGATAAAAAAATTATAACAAAAAATTAACTGAATGCTTTGATTTATCATCAAGGGAGAGGTGTACAAAGAAGGTTCTTCAAAAAAGAAACTTTAATAATAATAACAATTAAATTAAATTAAGAAATTAAGAAAACCAGAAATGCGCATAAACCATCTTATTGTGTGTGGCACCACACTTCGCTACGAGTTATGTGTTATGCGGCTACGCTGTATGCGCCCAAATATTTTTCTTTGAAGTGTGTAAAAACCGACAACCGAACGGATATAATTATAAGGTCTGTTCGTACAGGAATCACTGACTATCAGCAACTGCACGACGCATGCGTGTTTCAATTGTGCGAACGCTAATAGGTGTTTTCGTGGAGCACATCCTGAATGTATTCTGAACTTAACCCGGATACAAATATATGCGCAAGCGTGTCTCCGAATATATTCTGAATTTGTTTCTGCACGAACAATTTCCGGATGTTTTTTGGGTTGCCTATGCCAATTGCCTAACCTTATTCTTTTATCTTTATCTACGCTAGGACAAACAACACTCCAAAACAGGAAAAGTAATTTTACATAATATTGTGGAAATGAGATCTTTCATACTTATTTGCCAAATCTACAGCTAAGTCTCTACTTAATCTAAAATTCTGTATAAATTGTTGGTTATTAAATTGTTGCACAGTTTCCTCAAAAAAATTTGCATTTTTTGGAACATTTAAAAGTCCTACAATCTCTTCCAAATCTTCATCACTTGAACTGAGGTTCATCATCTAAAAAGTTTTTAAAAATAAGAAACTGAAATACATAATACAATTTAAAAAACCTTACCTTTTACAACATTTGTATGATAACACAACAATTCAAAATTTTAAACTTGTTAGGTTAGAAATACAATCTCGAATCTCTTAACAAAATAAATAAATTCGTCAAATCAACTTCTGCACATGTGCGGACAATAAATCCTCTCTTTAATCCCAGAACTTGTTGAACGCATTCCGAATACGTTCAGGACAAGTTGTTGCGCTCCGCGAACAGAGAACTTTTTATTCAGAGGAGGATTTTTCAACACCGCGAACAGCCAAAATTCTAATGCGCAAGCGTTCTTCCTCTGAACACGTTCAGGACGTGCTCCACGAAAACACCTAATATGTATTTGCTATGAGTGCTTACTCGCTATGCGCGCGCATCAAGCGAATATTGTTGCCGAATGAACCCTCCATACTTCATCCTATGCTGCCGAATAAGGCGCATAAAAAATAACACCTAGCGAAGTGTGGGGCCGCCATGGGTCTAGTTTGCATTGAGGAAGAGCTCTGAATTGGGAAGGGGTTTTTCAGTACTTTGTGAAAGACAGACCTGGATGGGGAAGTCCTTAACCCAGTGATTCTCAACCTGTGGGGCGCGCCCCCCTAGGGGGGCGCGCTTTTAGCCATGGAGGCGTGAAAATATAAAAAAAAACACCTAAAACATTGACTAATTTACTAAAATCAAAGCAAATCAAAATTCTGACAAACAAAAAAATAAAATACCCATGAACAAGGAGCTATACATAGTTATGAGCACTGAATACTAAATCAACAACTTTAATGTAAATTAGTGACTTCCTTGGGCCTGTTTTGCAGAGCAAAGCTTATCGAAACAGGGTGTAATATTAGAAATATACGATCTCAGTTCTTTCTCTATATTTAGCTGCGATCTATATTTGGTCTTTAAAGCAGCCATCGCGGAAAATCCTGTTTCGCAAAGGTAGGATGGTGAAAACGGTAATAGTATACGGAACGCTCTGATTTTCAGTGCAGAAAACTCATCATTTACCCCTGCCCAAAATTCAAGGAGGGCTCTAATATTAAACTGTTTCTTGATTTGGGCATTTGCTGTGAAGTCTATGAAGGTTTCTTCTTCTGCAGTAGAGAGCTCTTCGGGTGTAATTTGAAACGAATTCCCGACCCACTCATAACTATTAGGTACGTATTAATTGGTTGTCGGCAAAAAAATACCTTTTAAAATTTTTGTCAGCATTGCTAAATGATTTTCAATGGTTACAAAAAAAACTTTCACGTGTTGTTCTTCAGCCTGGTAAGTTTTAAAACATTCATCCACATTTTCAAATATTTCTAGGTTTTTTGCTTTAAATTTCTGCTCCACAATTTCAATTTTCTACAGAAAGCGGTAACTTTATCATTCGTATCAAATATATGTGTATTAGGCCCTTGAAGTTGTAAGTTCAAAATATTTAGTTTCTCGAATATATCAACCAAGTAACTCAATTTCATCAAAAATAAGCCATCGTGAAACATCTAGGCTTGCGGCCCCTTTTCTTCTTCTAGAAAAATGGCGATTTCACGTCTTAATTCAAAACACGTTGTAAAAATTTCCCATGTAATAACCAGCTCGCCTCACAATAAAATAATAATGCTGAATGTACTGCATCCATGTCTTTGCAAAGTACAGAAATGGTTCTAGTTTTCAAAGGTCTCATTTTTATGTAGATAATTAACTATTGTTACAACCGTAGTTAGCACAATATTCGAGCCAGAGCTTCTCTGTTGATCACACAGTGTCTCTATTTTTGCTTCATTTCTATAATCATTTAACATGGCAAATAATTCAAGCGACTTTGATATCAATTCTATTGGTTTGCAGAAAAGTAGTTCTACTACTGATCTGCCATCACAAAATCGAACGTAGGCAATAAAATGAGCATATTTATTGCTACTGTTGCCTCATCAAGCTGAATCGAAAACAGCTTTTCACGCAACTTCCTGATTAGCTGATCCTGTACATATTCAGCTATATCACCAATTCGGCGGGCAACAGTATCATTTGATAGAGGTATACACCCCAATTTTTTAGCAAAATTATCTCCAAACACAGTTTCTACAATTTTGATTGCAGTTGGTAATATAAGATCTTCACCAATAGTGTTAGACTTTTTAGATCTGGCTATTTAATTTCAGACTTTATAAGAGGCAAGTAAAGCTATTTCATTCACAGTCAAAGTTTTTATTAAAACTAATTTTTGCTTTTCACGCCATTTTAATTTTAACTCGAAGAATTCTCGGGGTTTGTTAATGTACTCACTATGAAGCGTTTCCCAATGTCTTTTTAGTTTATTAGGTTTCATGGTGCTCAAGGCATATTATTATTGCATAGATATATTGTTATTGAACGAGGGGGGGCGCGGTGAAAATAATTATGGAAAATTGGGGCGCAAATGGTAAAACGTTGAGAAACGCTGCCTTAACCCCAACACGGCGCATCCCAATGGCTGATAGGGAACGTTCCTGTAGATATACAGGACAGGTACGAATAAGGCTTCGCCAAATAAGTACCGGCGGATCAACTGATCACATGACACAGGACAGCAGCTGTGTCATTAGTGGCTCGCGGCTAAGGAATAAAATTCCTAACAGGTGCGGTGCCATAAAGTCGCAGGCGACAATCAAATAATGATTTAACCGGCTGCGATACTGCGAACCTAAACCTAAATCAAAACCGAATGTGCGCCGGTATAAGCAATCAATCGTTACCAGGAGGTACGGAAGGGCACTCTATTGTCCTGGGGTTGAGAAATCGGCCCCGAAGGCGGATGAGCTGAAAAATTCAGTCAACGGCAGTGGAATCAGGAAAGTAACGGGAAACTACCTGATTATAACTTCTCTAGTAACTCATGATGACAGATGTTGATAATGTAAATATATTTACTAATCATGGGACTCGGAATCCAAGATTCGGCGTGGGAAACAGCAGGGTTTCCTCAGTCGTCAGCAAGCGAATTCCCTGTAATTCATCAAATTTGGTAATAGATAAGGAATGTTTAATAGCGACTTGGAATATTACAAGTATGTTTGAATCTGGAAAGATTCACAATACGATCAAGGAAATGCGAAGGTTAAATATAAATATCTTAGGTATAAGCGAGATGAGGTGGCCGGGTTCTGGGCATATGACGATAGATAATTATGAAATTTACTACTCTGGTGAAGAAGGTCCGCAACATAGAAATGGTGTGGCATTTATTTTAGAACAAAATGTCCCAAAATCAGTAAAAATATCGTGCTATACTCGGATAGGTTAATAATGTTACAAATAAAAACAAATCGTACAGACTTAAACATCATTCAGGTATATGCACCTACACAACAATATGACGATGAAGTTGTCGAAAGCTTTTATTCAGATTTAGATTATTTATTATCACTCACAGGAAGCCAAGATATAAACATTGTATTGGGGGATTTCAATGCCAAGGTTGGAAGAGGTAGTGAAGAAGATGTCGTTGGCAAGTTTGGTTTAGGAACGAGAAACGACCGTGGAGATAGAATCATTAGATTTTGCGTGGAAAAACAATTAGTAATATCCAACACTTTTTTTGACTTGCCTAAGCGACGAATTTACAGCTGGAAATCTCCTATGGACACTCGTGGAAGAATAGTAAGAAATCAAATTGATTATATCTGTATATCAAAAAGATATAGAAATGCTATCTTATCCTCGAAAACATATCCAGGAGCGGATGTACCCTCCAACCACAACTTACTAGCAGCTAAAGTATTACTTAAATTTAAAAAGATTAAAAAACCCAAAATACCTCCTAGGATCAGCAAAGATAAACTTTTAAATGCGGAAGTGAGAGAAATAGTAACCGATAAATTAGAAGATCAGTTTCAGAAATTGCGAAATAAAAATTCAGATGAACAATTATGGGAGTCATGCAAAGAAACATTTGAAAAAGTCCAAGAAGACCATCTAATGGAAAATCAGCGTAGGAATAAGCAACAGTGGATGACAGAAGAGATATTGAATTTAATGGATGCAAGAAGAAAATATAAAAATGCTAATTTGACAGAATACAAAAAGCTAAACAGTATGATTCGAAGAAAAATAAGATCAGCTAAATCAGAGTGGCATAAACAACAATGTAAAGAAATTGAGAACTACGAGCGTATCTATGACGCATTCAATATGCACAAAAAACTGAAAGAAGTTGCAGGAATGAATAAAAAATGTAAACCTTCACTAATCGAAGATAAAAACGGAAAAATTATAATCGATATTGAAGGTCAACTAATACGATGGACTGAATATATAAAGGAATTATTCGATGATGAAAGAAGCGAACTAGAAACGCTAAATGACATAAGCGGTCCTCCAATAACTAAGGAAGAAGTGCAATACGCTATAAAGAACGCAAAAAATGGCAAGGCGATCGGACCAGATGGGATTTACGTAGAAACATTAAAGCTTTTAGGTACCGAGGGCATTGAGATACTTACGAAATTATTCAACTTAATCTACGAAAGCGGAAAAATTTCTAAAGATTGGCTTAAATCCTCATTTGTTGTACTACCAAAAAAACACAGAGCCACAAAATGCAGCGACTATCGCACCATCAGCCTAATGAGTCATGTATTGAAAACTTTTCTCAGAATAATTCATCAAAGAACATATAGAAAAATTGAGGAAAGAATCTCAAGTACTCAATTCGGTTTTCGCTGTGGCCTTGGAACGCGTGATGCACTATTCGCAACCCAAGTTTTAATTCAAAGATGCAGAGATGTAAATCATGACGTTTTCATGTGCTCGATTGATTTTGAAAAGGCCTTTGATAAAGTTCGCCATGAAAAAATGCTACATATTCTCAAAACTATCGGTCTGGACGGTAGGGACATTAGAATAATCGCAAATTTGTATTGGGGTCAGGCTGCATGTGTTAGGGTTGGGAATCAGTGCTCTGAAGAAGTAAAAATCAAGCGTGGGGTTCGACAAGGCTGTACATTGTCACCAATGTTGTTTAATCTTTACGCTGAAACAATCTTAAATGAAGTGTTGGAAAACGCAAAAGAGGGAATACTCATTAATGGTATGCTTATGAACAATATCAGATACACAGATGACACCTTGTTAGTGACAGGATCAATTGAACATCTTCAAGCGTTATTGAACCGAATGATGACGTTCTGCGCGATATATGGACTCAAACTCAACGCAATAAAAACAAAGTTTATGGTTATTAGTAAACAGGCAGCCGTAAATAATAATAGCTATAACGTGACAATCGGTAATGACTCAATTGAACGAGTAAGTAATCTTGTATATATGGGTACTCATATTAATGAAAGCTGGAACCCTAGTACAGAAATAAAAAGTAGAATTGCCAAAGCAAGAACAAGTTTTATGAAATTTAAGAAAATCCTGTGCAGTCATGATCTAAATTTGAAACTTCGATAAGAATGGTTCGATGTTATATATTCCCAGTACTACTTTACAGGGTTGAAGCATGGACCCTGACAGAATCGCTTTTAAAAAACCTAGAAGAATTTGAGATGTGGGTCTACCGCCGTATTCTGAAGATCAGTTGGGTAGAAAGAGTCACAAACGAAAAGGTTTTGCAACGTTTGAATAAAAGTTGCGAAGTAGTGAACACTGTTAAAAGGCGCAAATTGGAATACTTTGGTCATATAATGCGTCACCCAGAAAAATATGACATACTCCACCTTGTCATGCAAGGTAAAATAATGGGAAAAAGAAGTGTGGGCCGCCGTACAACTTCTTGGCTTAAAAACCTACGCCAATGGTTTGGGAAAACTAGCACTGAACTATTTCGTGCGGCTGTAAATAAGACAGTGATTGTTAATATACTGGGCAACATGAGAGCCAACGATCGACAAGCGGTCTCGGAACCTTAAGAAGCAGAAGAAGGGGCCGCCATTACAAAGGACGAAAAAATGCGCACCTGAATGGTAAATCTCTGCACGGGCGACATCCCAATGAGGTCAGCCAAAACTATGTCGACACTATTGGTTGACATCAGAAAAGATGTTCCTGAAACGGAACGGAACGGAATGGCATTACTCGCCATTCAGGATCAGGTTATACCAACCAAAAATTATTTGAAATATATCGTCACAGCCCCTCAGGTCCAAAACGACAAATTCCAATATGGATGTCAAGCACAAGAAACCATCTAACATCTTAGCGAGTGCTGTCAGGCATTTGCTGCAACTGAGTATAAGGAACCGCATCTCCCATACTACCAATACATTCCGGAGAGTATGACATCTACAAGCTATACTGGGACCGCACTGTGCTCACATACCAAACAGTGGCACATAATAGACCAGATCTCGTATTAGTTAATAAATTAACGAGACAAACAACACTCACTGATGTGGCGATACCTAACAACAATAACCTGCGTTCTAAATACACCGAAAAGTTGTCCATGTACAGAGATCTGGAAATTCATACGCAGACATTGGAAACTGCATAGTACCCAGACAATGCCTCTTATAGTCTCTACTGGTGGAGACATTCCGAAGAACCTCCTAGAAAACATAAAAAAGCTGGGTCTGCATAAACATCTCTGTAAGAAAATGCAGAAAGCTGTACTACTCTCGACGGACAGATGTGTATGAAAATTTTTGGGAGATACTCCTGCATATCAAGTCACCTAGAACTCGATAACATGAAAGGAGTTCCACCAGAGCTCATTGATACTGTAGGTATCTGGGATGAGTGAATTTTCCCCTTAGAGGGAGTGAGAGTCGTATGACTAAATCTTAAATTAACTTTTCCATGTTCTCTCCTTATGATGATAGCGAAAATACCTACATTTTATACGATATTTGCTATTGATTTAAAAATCATAACTTTACTTAAACACATAAATTAGAGGAGGTACAAAGCTTATTCAGAAAAATACGTAACACACAAAACCACATTATATTCACCATACAACAGGTAATAGAGAAAGCCTTAAAGAAAAATACAGAATTGTACAAATGTTTTATAGAAATGAAAACACATTTAATTCAATCGAAAGAAAATTAATCAATAAGAGTACAAAATATGCAATAAAAGCCATTCGAAACAAAGCTTAGAGTTAGACAAGGGAGTAGTTTAAGCCCAGTATTTTTATCTTCTTCTTCTTTAGGTGCCGTGTCTGTATTCAGACGTTGGCCGCCATCATGTTTACAATTTCCTGAAATCTCTCTCTATCGGCTGCTGCGCGAAATAATTCTTCTACTGTGCAGCCACACCATTGTCTAATATTACGCAGCCATGAAAGTTTCTTTCGACCTATCCATCTCTTTCCCTCCACTTTTCCTTGTATTATAAGGCGAAGCAGATGGTATTTAGGTCCTCTAATTATATGGCCGAAGTATTCTGTTTTTCTCCTCTTTATGATGCTTATGAGCAGACGTTCCGAATTCATCATTTGAAGAACATCTTCATTGGAAGTGTGCGAAACCCACGATATCTTTAGGATTCGTCGATAGCACCACAATTCGAATGCTTCTATTTTGTTTAGCATTGTGGTTTTTAACGTCCATGTCTCACAACCATACAATAGGATAGACCACACATAACATTTCAGCACCTTCTTTCGAATATTCATCGACAGGTTTCTATTACATAAAACTGGTTTCCAGGTCATAAAAGCCTTCCGTGATATTTCGATCCTAGTTATTATCTCTTCATCAGAGTCACAATTTACATTTAACCAGCTGCCAAGGTACTTAAAATGATTTACCCGTTCTAACTCCTCTCCATCAAGAGAAAGCTGACCTTGATCTATATTAATCTTTCCAACTGCCATCCACTTTGTTTTTAAAATGTTGATTTTAGGGCCTCTCCGATAGCTTGCTTCACTGACTAGATTTAGTAGTGTCTGAAGATCTTGTAAATTTTCAGCAAGAATGGCTGTATCATCAGCGTATCTAATATTGTTGATTACTTCTCCGCCTAGCCTTACTCCTTCTTGTCTGTCATCCAAAGCCTCCCTAAAGATTTCTTCAGAGTACAGATTAAAAAGGGTGGGTGATAAAACACAACCTTGTCGTACTCCACGTTTTATCGGCAGTTTTTCAGTACGACTGTCTCCAATTTGGATAGAGGCTACTTGATTGTAATATAAGTATTTCAGCAGTCTTATATCGTAGTGGTCAAGTCCTGCTGCCTGCAGGCAATGGAAAAGTGTATCGTGTTGTACTCGGTCGAATGCCTTCTCGAAGTCGATGAAACAAACATAAACGTTCTTTCGGAATTCACAACTTTTTTGTAATAGAACGCGCATACAAAATAGTGCTTCTCTAGTTCCTAGACCATTTCTAAATCCAAATTGCTTATTACCCATTCTAGTTTCGCACAGAAGGAATACTCGGTTTTGTATAATACGTAAAAGTATCTTAAGTGTGTGACTCATCAAACTGATTAGTCTAAAATCGCTGCATTTGGTGGGCCTGCTTTTCTTTGGTAATGTTATAAACAGTGACTCCAACCAATCATCTGGTATTTTTCCTTCGTTGTAAATTTTGTTAAAGAAAATAGTCAAGTAGGTAATGTTTTCCTCATCCAAAAGTTTAAGTAGCTCAACAGGGATTTGATCTGGTCCAGGTGCTTTATTCTTTTTGGCTTGTTGTATTGCTTTTATGACTTCTGACTTCAGTATACTGGGATCTCTGTCTAGTTGGTTGTCACAGGTAGTATTTGGAGCATTTTCTCGAGAAGCATCGTCAAAAAGGTCACTGATGTGTCTCTCCCATTCTTTGCACTGTTGTTCGTGATCACAAATTTTTATAAAATGTATTTTTATAAAATGTAATAAATGAGATAGTGAAAGAATGTAAGAAAAAAATACTGACGATTATATTGGATTACTTGAAAAATACAAAATCATCTCTTAACATTAAGTCTAACCTATCATCTGTCAGTTTTCTTCTTCTTGTAAGAAAAAGGACAGGTAAGGAGATTTTTAACGATCTACAACATATTTCGAAAACGGTGTACTTTTTGATTTGAAAGGAGAATACTTTTTTGTGTAAAATTGAATGTTATTTCATGTGTTTTTCCGAGTAGGTATGTTATAGTAGGTGGTGTCATTGGAAACACTAACAACTTTTCCTTATTATGAATACTAAATAATATCAAGATACCAATTTTCATTTAAATCGGTTAAATATATTTTAATATATTCTTAAAAAGAATCATCATCATCATCATCATCCAGTCCTTTGCGTCCACTGCTGGACATAGGCCTCCCTCATTTTTGTCTATTGTGCTCTATTTTGAGCACTTTGCATCCAATTTCTAGACATTTTCTTGAGATCGTCAGTCCAACGAGTAGGTGGTCTTCCTCTACTTCTTTTGTCTAATCTCGGCCTCCTAATTCCTCCTTAAAAAGAATAGAAAATAATATTCATTAATCATCCTGTAGAACGAAAACCAGCAACGTTTTGCAAAAGCAATTTGAGCTCTACCGTTTTATTTTGATGTCAACTATCGCCCATTAGCTAATATCCAATTAATTTTGGGACATCCTGTATATTGTAGCTGTTCGACATGATGTTAATCAGTTTTTCCTTAAAAGATGGATTGGTATAATAGATCTTAACTCATTAAATGGCCAGAGAGATTTCTAGATCTAAATTCCATGCTTTTTTATGTGGGAATATTTAAATAATTGATTTTAACAAAACACAACCAAAAAATATTGTAAAATTGAGAGGTGCATATAGTAGAAATATCAATATTTATTAAAAAATTACAAACGAGGTTCAAGAAAGGCTAGACAATTTCATAGTAAACTTTATTGTTAGATTTAATTAGTTTTTACAAATAATCATTTAAAAAATCTTTTTTAAATGAAATTCTTCATGATATTTAATTTCTCTCGCTTCTCTGAGTTCCATTTTATCTTCTTCTTCTCCTTCCTCTTCTTTTTTTATGGACCTCTGTTTTTTCAATATTGCCTCTAGTAAGTTTTCCATAAGTAGTCGTTCCATTGTCTAATTGTCTTCCTATCGAGGAAATGTCTCTCGCTGTCCTTACTACTCTATTTGTTGTCATTCGGCATACGTGGTCATTCCACTCTATTCTTCTGTTTCTTACCCAGTTATTAATGTTGTCCAACTTGCATCTCCGTCGTATATCTGTACTTCTAGCTCTTTCCCATATAATCTTACCATCGATTTTTTGAATGGTTTTCATCTTAACTGTTTTGAGCAATCTTTTTGTACTCTATGTGTCGGGTCGTGTTTTTGCCGCGTATGTCATGATTGGTCTGATGACTGTTTTGTAAATTCTGCCTTTCATTTCTTTTCCGATATTTTTATTTCTCCATATTGTGTCATTCAGGCAACCTGCGGCTCTGTTTGCTCTATTTACTTGATCTTCCACTTCTGTTTCGAGCCTTCCGTAGCTAGATAGTGTGATGCCTAGATATTTAAACTTTATCACTTGTTCTATTATCTGACCCTCCAGCTCCAATTTACATCTTATTGGATTTGCTGTTATGACCATGCCTTTTGTCATTTTTGGGGAAATTGACATGTTAAATTTTCTGGTGGTTATGTTAAATTGGTGCAGCATACGTTGTAAATCATCTTCACTTTGAGAGATTATTACAGTATTGCATCGTCTGTATAACAGATCATTTTAAGTTGTTTTTCTCCCAGTTCTCAAGAGAGGTACCATTCTTGAGTATAACAAATGGATAACGTCCTTTCATTTGACCCTGTCAAATGCTTTCTTAAGGTCCACGAAACATTAGTATCAGTGTATGATCTTCCGAACCTAAAACTTTGTTGTTCTTCTGCTAATATTATAATTTCTATCATTTTGCTTGTCATCACTTTGGTTGTTAACTTTAATGTTTTGTTTAAGTTAATTCCTCTGTATTTCTCCGGGTCCGTTTTGTCAGACAGGTATTAGATGCTTGATCCCGATTCTTGTGGTACTTATTCTGTTTTGTTCTATTATTTTTTGTATTAGTTTTAATATATGTTTAGTACAGATCTTGTCCTCCGTTTTAGGAGTTCGTTCGATATTCTGTCCTCTCCTGAAGACTTTCTATTTATTATTTTTCTTAATGCTTCCTTTACTCCCTCCCTTCCCTCCTCGATATTTATTTCTTCATTTGTCGTAACTTCAGGGGTTGGTGGTTTATTATCGTCGCCTTAAGCAAAAAGAGATCGGAAGTTGGCTACCCATATTTCCTTCTGAATGTGTTTTGTTTTTTATAATTCGTTCATCTCTTTTCTTTGTCCTCTGATCATTCTCCATACTTCTTTTTGTGTTCCGTAGAAGTCGAGTTCCATCTGTTTTGAGAAACTCTGCTAGCATTCCCTTCTTATTTGTCTCACTAAAATATTCGTTTCGTTTCTGATTCGTCCATTTTCTTTTTGAGTATATTTTGTGACCTTCCAAGATTGTATTGCCTACTGGAAGATTTGTTACTTCGTTGTTAATAGTGTATTTTGTGCATAAGATACTTTAAAAAATAATTAAATGTTTTCACTATTCTCTATTTATTGGTGTTGTTCTTCATGTCGCAAAGTTCTTAAATGTTATTAATTTCTAATTTTTTGTCTTACATAATTATTTTTTCGTACAAAATGCAATATTTTTAAATGTATTATTTTTATAAATACCTATTACCGTTCTATAAATACCACTGTTTTTTGGTAATATTTACAGGGCGTCAATAAAGATAAGAGGGGCTTAGATATGTTAGATAATAAAGTATCTTCCATATATATACACGGTGTCCCCGAAAATAGTGCGTTTCTTAAAGTTATAGGTGGAAGGCCTCATATAGAGCAAAAAAGTCTTATAACATTTTTTTTCTAAATTCCACCGTTTGGCCAAAAAACCAAAATACATTTTGATATGCAAATTGAAATCTGGCATCTATGTGCAATACAAAAATCTAAAGATAGACAGTCACAATTCAAAAATAGTAGGATTCGTTGTATTTTTACAGTTGTATTTGGTAGTAAAGAAATAATAATCTTCTTTTTCTGTTTTTTATCGGACTATGTCCTCTGTTTCTCTGTTACAGTCTCTGCTGCGATCCGGAGCTCCAGCTCTCGTATCATCGTTTCTGTTGTCTTCCTATGGGTCGTGTGGTGTTGGGCTTCTGTGTCTTCGCCCATTTCACCATACGTTCAAAGTCCATCCGATCTACGTGGTCTCTCTACATGCGTCGTCGTGCTCTTGTCCATCTCACTACGTCTAGAACGCCTAGCTTTCTCAATGTGTCTTCGTTTCGTATTCTATCTCAGAGTGTGATACCTCTTATGTATCTTAGGGCTTTCATCTCTGTTGTTTTCATTATTTGTTTGGTCTTTATTGTGCCGGTCTCGGCTGCGTATTTTTTATTTCAGCCATGATCAGGTTGAACAATAAAGGACTCAGGGAGTCTCCCTGTCTTATCCCATTGCCAGCTTCAATTGGGCCAGTTAGTTTTTCATCTACTTTTAATTTTATTGTAATGTTCTGGTAGATATTTTCGATCGTTTTAATTATTCCTAAAGGTACCTATCTTTGTTTTATTTCAACGAGTTCTTTGAACCTTCCTCATTATAAATGTAGCGTCGGTGCATGACCTTCACGACCAAAAACCTTTTTGTTCTTAACCTTATTTTTCCTAAACCTTATTTTTAAATTAAATAAGCTTATTAAGTACAATTGAAAGAATATTTCAAAACAATTTCAAGGAGAAATATTGAAAAATAAGCCAACGGTGGCAAATTTTTACAGACACCTTAAAAAATAAATTTTGAGATGGAATTTGGGGCTCGTCACTGGATCATGTGAAACAAAAGATTTTCTTAGCTTATGGGTTTTTCTAGACAACGCTGTCGAGTTTTTTATTTTTAACGATTTTTCAGTTCTTGGTATCACTCGGAAATAAAAAAACGAAATTGTTTTTAACAAAAGGATAAAAATAAAAAATTATTTTATAGGTGCATTATTTGCATTTTAGGAATTAAACCATAGTTACTTAACTAAAAGTTATAATTTAAGTAAAACTTAGAGCCCTAATCCAACACCTTCATTAATTTAGATAATAGAAAATTTTACAGTATTAAAGCAAAATATAACTATTTTGCAGGTGTCTACCTATCTGACCTATATTTCTGGTGTCAACAACCCTAAATTCACACCTCAAATAGTAAATAAACAAGGGATTTCATTATGTTACATTTCCTTAGTCATAAACAGTTCTTGTACAGTGATGCCAGATTATTTAAGTTTATGAAAATAAAAGTTCACTTATATGGAGAACAATGTATTTTTTTTTTGGAAACGGTTAACTTTATAAAAAAATGCTATAGGACTTTTTTGTTCTACATTGTATTTTATATCCATAGCTTAAGCCTTAAAGGAACGCACTATTTTCGGGGTCGAGAATCGAGACGGGGACGGGAACCGAGAAGGGGGTAGGTACTTACTCTCAGGGTAAAAGAACATATCGGCACAATGTCATTGGGGGGGGGGGGGAGTATGGTTTGAAATATTTAATTTTTTTATTATTTCAAATAAAAGTGCATACTTTCAAGAATTCTCTCTGAAAATTTCAAAATAATCGGAGTAAAATTACTAGAGATACAGCTTGTTGAATATTCCTACCTTCGACTTGCTTTGCCGCGACTTCTCGCCAGCACGCTTGAGCGTAGTGAGAAACGTTAAACATCTGTTCGCCTTCTCTTTTGTAGATTACTCCTCGATTCAAAAAACATATTCCAATGGGCATCACTTTACGATTTGGCAGACAAATAAAACGATGAAGATGCAGTTGTCAAAACTTTAAACGCATTTTTCTCAAAACTGCTATTTCAAATGCGGTGGAGATTGTAACTGAAAAATTACTCGGCCGATCTACCTGATATTTTGCACAGATTTCCTTTAGACATTTCATGAGGTAACAACGTCGAGATATTTTTCTTTTTTTGCTTATTTTTTGTTCAACAATAATAAATCTGTTGATTTTCAACAAACGTTTACCAAAAATTTCATTTTTTTGATTTCTGAGTGATACCAAAATTTCAAAAATCATTAAAAATAAAAAAACAGAACTCGACGTTGTGACCTCGTGAAACTCATAAGCTAATTAAATCTTTTTGAATTTTTTGTTTCGTATGATCTAGTGGCGAGTTCTGATGTCCACCGCAAAATCCATTTTTTTGTGAGCTGCCTGTCAAAATTTGTCACCAATGGCTTACTTTTCAATATTTTGGATTGAATTTTCTTCTAAATATTCTTTGAATTGTACTTTAATTTATTTAAAAATAAAATAATTGTACCATAGCTTCGAAAAAAATTCACAAAAATGTGCTTGATATGTTGATTTCAAACCATACCCCCCCTTAACGTTAGCTATGTGCATTGTGCATGCCTTTCATATCAATCCAAGCGGTTTTTTAAAATTCAGAGTAAAAACCGTGAGTAAATGGATATAAAAAAATACTTACCAAAACATAAAAAAACCTCTTCTTTCTCGAAACTCCTTATCCCCTCAGGGGCGTCGGAGGCACATAAAAAAGCAAAACAAAAAAACATGATGGTACCGATGGAGCATAAAAGTGCATACTCCTAGACTATGATATGTCGTCGCCTGTAGCAAAAAATTTTTTTTGAAATTTAACATAAACAAAACATAAATAAAATATATTAATATGGGGTCAACCTCACGCTTTATTTAACTCTTAATTGAGGGACACGTAGTTTTATCGCTAGGACATTTCAGAACAACAATAAAATTAACACAGCTTATTCTAGTCCATTGACTTACGGCACAATATTGCAAAACCTTAAAATTTTAAAGAACCGTTTGGATTGAGATGGAATTTGGCATACACATAGCTAACATGTCAAAGAAGAAAAGTGATATTGTGCCGATGTGTACTTTTGCCCTGAGAGTGAGTTTCATCCATTCTCACGAATTCAATAGTATACGTTCAAAATAAGTCCGAAAATGGATAAACTGAGTACCTAATTCTAAACAACTTTTGTTCTATCACATTTTTCATCAACTCAATAATTTTTTGAGTTATTTGCGAGTGAATATGTTAAGTTTTCAACAAAAGAAAAAACACGTTTTTAGACGGTTTTTCGCAAAATAACTCAAACATTAGTGATAAAGCCACAAAATAAAAAAACTCAAAAAGTAAGTATTTTATCAAAAAAAAAAAACATTTTGAAGTTATACTTCTTTAAGCGCGTTGGGAGTAAATTTATATGTGCGCGAATTCATCAAAAGTCTTGGTCCTGGAAGCAGCTGGAACGTTACACGTGCTCTGATTGGGTAATTACAATATCCTGTCAATAATTGTTCAATATGTCGGTTATGGGTAAACAAATGTTGTATATATTAGTTTTTATTGTTATGGCGACAGAGAGAAAAGCAAATTTATAATTGTATTGACTTTTTTAATAGTTTTTAAAAATTACATAGGTACCTAACTATTTGAAAATTTAAAATGTACCTACCTAGTAGGTAATGCTATAGTTTCCATAATTTGATTACCAACAAAATTTCTACCAATATTCATCTAATATATTGTTTTCTTACTGTATGTTTTGTTGTATTTTAATTTTAATATTTTAATTTCACAAAAATCAAACTAATTTCATTAATTCACAACTGTCAAAAATCTAAAACGTTCAGTTCGTCTATCTTCCCACATAACTAGAGTGTCGAAGTGGATAAAATCTAAGATGCTTGGATTTTAAATCCAACCGCCTTAATATACGCGGGTTCGATCCCCAATGCAAATTTTTATTTTTTATTTTTTTTTTAATTTTTGCCAACAATTGTTGTTCAGAAATCTTTTGTGGCATTGTTCAATGTATTTGTGTGTGTTTTATTCTTTTATATTTTTTATTTTTGGTATTGTTTTAATAAAATATTTGGAAAGCAGTAAGTATTAAAATTAATTTAATATTTAAATAAAATATAAATAAACTGTTTAAAGTATATTAATTTCGTTGAAATCATATAATAGAAGTATAACTTCTTACGTGCGTACAAAGTACACACACATTCTTTTTATAGAAGATATAGCTTATAAAAATTTAAAAAAATGGTGTATGTATAAGGTGTCTAGGCCCAGCAGAAGCAGAGTTGTAGCTAATGAAAAATAGGTTCATACTCGTCAAATTCCAAATCGAATATTTCAACGTGAAATAATCAAAAAAATTAAGCACTTTTTTACAAAATTGTAATGAGTCAGCAAGTTAGGCTCAAAATAATGTTGGTCCCTTTTTCTGTAAAAAAAATCGTGCAAATCATCTCCTTACTAGCATCCCAAACCCAAATGAAATTAATCGTTACCGCTTCACAAGTTGCTTTATAACTGTATATATTGTTTTTATAATTTGTTTCATCGGTTCAAAGTGCTTATTTTTAAAAGGTGTGTAAGGGCTTCAACCAGTCAATAGTCATGTGTGTATGCAAATTTTGAACAACCATATCTTCTCACAGAAAAACAAATCCAAAATACTCAGAAAAGCTAAACCTACATTTGTTTACTCTTTGAGATTTTTGCTACCACTAATAATTTTTAAGTTATTTTGTAAAAACTAGAATTTTTTTCAAAATTAAAAATTAACAAATTTTACTGTAAAACCAATTAAAAAAAAAGCATTTTGAACCGTTAAAATGTATTCTGTACTACAGATCATATATAAATAATACATAAAACTAAACCAACTTGTGAAGCGGTAACGATTAATTTCATTTGAGATGCTAAGTAGGGAGTGATTTTCCCGATTTTTAGATAGGGGAAAAGCATTGAATTCGCGACCGTCATCGCGACCGTCATTGCGACCGTCATCGCTTATGCTAAATATTATGTGTATGTATATATAAATTGTGTAGAGGTATTTATATTTAAAAAAAATGTAGAACCTATTTTAAGAAGGATTTATTTCGCGACCGTCCTCGCGAGCGTTATCTCTTCGGCGAAATAAATTTTTGAAGTGAAATTTTCTTGAGGGGCGTTGTGCACTTTTTAGATGGGGAAAATCTATTGAATTAGCGACCGTCATCGCGACCATCATCGCTTCCGTGAAATACATTTTTGAAGTGAAAACCTCTTTAGGAACGTTGTGCACTATTTAGATGGGGAAAAATATTGAATTAGCTGCCGTTATCGCGATCTTCACTGCTTCCGCGAAATAAATTTTTGAAGTGAAAACTTCTTTAGGAATGTTGAGAACTTTTTGGATGAGGGAAGAACATTGAATTTGCGACCGTCATCACTTCGCCGAAATAAATTTTGTACATATTTTATCGTATAGGTCGCGACCGTCATCGCTACGGCGAGATATTAGTAATTTTTATAATATAAGTTGAATTGCCTATAAGTTCGACCGAAGTTATAAATATTGGAAGAGTGATAGTGTGTGTACACAAAGACGCTTGTTTCGCCAGAAGTTTTTACTTCTGTCGGCACTCCCACGAGTGCCTTAAAATTTTTTTACAATAAGAAGGAACCAACTTTATTTTAAGTGTAACTTACTTACTTTTGATTCTAGATTTTTTTTAAACAAAAATAAACATTTTTTTAAACACTTTAAAAAAGTTGTAATGAGATTTCCCCAAAAAGTGCTTTACTTTGTGGTTATTTCACGTTGAAATATTCGATTTGGAACTTGATCTATTTTTCATTAGGTACAACTCTGCATCTACTATGTCTAGAGACATCATGCATACATCATGTTTTTCACTTTTTTATGAGTTATATTTTTGCCGAGTACATTTTTTCGTTCAAATGCTTACTTTTTGAGTTATTTGTGAAAAACCTTTTCAAAATGTGTTTTTTTTTTTTGTCCGAAAATGAACATATTCACTCGCAAATAACTCGAAAAGTATTGACGTAGTGAAAAACTCTATAGAACAAAAGTTATTTAGGATTAGTCAGTTTATCCTCTTCCGAACTTATTTTGATATTTTGTCACCCACGAGGAGGGGTGAAACTCTCGCCCCATATAAAATCACACATACGTACAATATCACTTTTTTCATTGACCTGTGTGTATGCCAAATTGCATGTCAATGCAAATAGTTCTTTAAAATCAGAGCGAAAACATTTAGTTAATAGACTGCAGGTACCCTCGAAAAACTAAATCTACACACCAAACACATAAAAAAAACATCACGGTAACGAGGGAACATAAAAGTTCATATTACTCAACTCCCCTCGCTTCTAAACTATGGTGTGTCGTCGCCTGTAGCGAAAAATATTTTTTGAGGTTTAACATAAATAAAATAGTTTAATATGGGGTCAACCTCCATACTTTAACTCTTATTTAATTGAGGGACACGTAGTTTTGCCGCTAAGATATTTCAGAACAACAATAATTAAAACAGCTTATTCGTTTAAATTCGAACTTCGTGAAGGGAGTGATCTGAAGCATAAAACATAATTGTCGAGAACAGGTGAACACGTTAAGTGTGACATATAGAGCATACGACACCTTAGAAATTTACGTAGTTTTGTAGAACATCTATTCGTTACTTTCTCTTATGACAAGAAAAAATTTGAGTAATTACGATTATAAAACAATTTAGGGTAAAACATTTAGATCAATTTATAAATTCGCTTCACTTATTGTGTTCTTGAGTAGGTAGTACAATTTTAGTAGAGCAGTCGTTCTATCTATGTAGTTTTATGAAATGAAAAGTACTGCGATATTTTTTATCTTTTCGTTTATATTAGGTGCAATAACTATAATTATGGCGAATGGATTTAGTGTCCGCAGTCATATAAACCCAAATAAACAACAACAACAACTATAATAATTATTATTATAAGCAATTTTAAAGAAATGTTTTTAAGAAGAACGTATGTCCTAAAAGTTTGGGCACAAACTATTTATTGGATTTTTATATTAATGAAGAAATTTATTGAGACACTAGTGAAAAACTAGTAAACATAAAATACTCAATTAAACTATACTATCGAATTATCTGGAGTGTTCCATTCTGAATTACCAGACACAAATTTATTCGATTGTTTCCCATGAGGTTCTGGGCGGAATTCAGATTAATTTCTTTCAGTTTTTCGTAAATTCGTCGTCTTAGTTGTTCTTTATCTTGGGCTTCCCAGTCTTCATGATAAACTTTTCTAGACAGGTAAGCCCAAAAATCTTCTATTGGTCGCGCCTGCTGTAAGTTGGGAGGATTATCGTTTTAAAGAACAAATTATGTGGTGTTGTCGAAGCCAGTTTTGGGGATCTCTTGAATAACAGCATGATACTAGGTCTGACCAATACGTAATAATGTCATTAGGATTATGTTATTGGACAAACTGAAGCAGTTTGGAAATACAGTTATTAATATAGCTTTGACTATTTAAAGCGTCACTCCTCACTCTTCCCACAAAAGGTCGGGATACACCCCTGTTAGAAATTGAGCCACAGACAAGGATTTTATCTGCAAATTTCGCTTTATGTTTTTATCTAATGTTGTCAGGATATTGTTTACGTTGTTCGCCTAAAATACATCATTTCTCTTCATTTAAGAACAACTCAAAATTAACCACTTTTTTTTGTTTCAATCATACTTTAGTTATTGGTGAAACCATCTTCCCACATAAAAATATTCACAAGGTAATATGGACTGTATTTGTTCAAACAAGATAAAATCAAATATACCACAATCGCTATATCAAAAAGATGGAGATAATCTCTCTTCGCAGAAGGAGCAGACATCGCGTATGAGGATTCAGGCGTGGACGTTCAACCATTAACCAGATATTTACACTACGACAGATCCTTGAAAAAGCGCAAGACTTTAACATAGATATGTACCATATCATTGTCGATTTTAAAGCGGCATATGACAGTGTCTTAAGACCAAGTCTGTACAACGCTATGAATGAGTTAGGAATTCCAAAAAAACTCGTATGTTTGATAAAAGTGACAATGGCGAAGATACTATCAGCAGTAAAAATTCAAAACGACTCGTCAACCCCATTTGAAATACATAGGGAGTTAAGGCAGGGAGATGCGCTGGCGTGTCAACTTTTTAATGTAACCTTAGAAAAAGTTGTACCAGACGCTAATTTAGATAGCAGGGGAACAATATTTAATAGATTAGTCCAAATTCACCAATAGATTCCAACCAGGGCGAGAACCGCGGAAATCCTAACCGATCTAGTAGCAGCAGCAGAACGAATGGGGTTACATATAAATCAGAATAAAACCAAAGTTATTAACACAAACACAAGAGCTGGAAATGTTGACGCAGATCTAATCATCAATGACCAAAACTTCGAAGAGGTCAAAGAGTTCATATCTCTAGGGATATCGGTTAACCCCAATAATAACACATCTGAGGAAATAAAAAGGCGAATAATAATTGTAAACAGGTGCTATCATGGTCTATCGAAGTACTTATCTAACAAACGTCTGTCTCAGAAAACTCGTATAAGGCTGTATAGAACATACATACAGGATCATCATACAGGATCAGATGAATCCGCTCTATCGATTTTTGAAAGAAAAGGGCTACGCAAGATATTCGGAGCAGTCTGTGAGAACGGAATATGGAGGTGTAGATATAACTTTAAACTGCAGAATATCTACAAGCATACGTTTGGTGGAAAAGATATTATCAGTAGTAATTGCACAAGAGCTCTAAAATTATCGAATTTTTCCCGAGTGACACTTTGACAGTTTTAATTTTACGACCCGAGGGATAGTGAAATTATGTCAAAATTTCACGAGGGCAAAAATTCAATAATAATTTTAGAGATGGAATGCAATTTGTTGCGATTATTTCATGAATAAAACTGTTCAAAACCAAAATTTTATGTTCTCGCCCTGGTTCTTGTTATAATGTTTTAATGTAATTTATTTATGTAATTACAAATTAGTACAATTATTAAACACACAGTTGTTATAAATATTTGATGGTTGAAAGTCATCACTTTTATAATTTTCAAAACATTAATTGTCATTAATGTCACTGAATGTATTTTTCGTAGCAACGAAGGGCATCTGACGTAATATACTTGACGACGGGATATTATCAAAAATTATCACTTTAGTTTTTATTTCTGTAGCTTTCGATTGGTCAGAATCTTCTATGAATGAAATAATCACTGTAATTAAGTGAAACCGTCTGCAGTGGCCAGGACATGTAGCCGGGGCCCCTGAATCAAACATGATAAAAAAAGATTCTAACAGCTCAACCCGTGGGAATGAGAAGACAGGGTAGACCAAAGCTGAGGTGGATGGACGGGGTAACACAAGATGCCGAGAAGATCGGAGTCGGCAACTGGAAAATGCAAGCAAGGGACAGAACAGAACGGCGTAGAAAACTTGAGAAGGTCGAGGCCCTCTAAGGGCTGTAGCACCAAGATGATGATGAGACATCGCATATGACCATCTGTCGTAATTGGTACCATTAAAATCAAGATGGTAAAAAACAAAATCACGCGAAACGCCAATACTACCATACAATCTAGACAAATTAAAAACGGCTCCAGGAAGACACACATTTAGGAGGTAATATAACACATATTCACAAGGTAATATGGACTGTACTTGGTCATACAAGATAAAATAAAATAGACCACAATCGCCATATCAAAATGATGGAGGTAATCTCTTCTTGATGTACATGTACATAATAAAAGAGGATCAATTGGTACCATAAAAATCAAGATGGTAAGAAACAAAATCACGGGAAACGCCAATACTACCATACAATCTATACAAATTAAAAACGGCCTCAGAAAGACACATATTTAGGAAGGACCTTCAACTCAAACAAGAGAACGTGAAGTAAATAACTGGGAAGATTTGGCACATGTTTTGACAGAAATAACTGAAGATAAACTGGGTAAAAAGAAAAATATAGAAAAAAATGGACATCAGATGAAACGGAGAATCTTATCTAGGAAAGAAAACAACGAGAAATAGATATTTTGCAAGCAAAAATTGTAGAAGTAAGAGCGAATCGACAACAAGAATATGAAACAATAAATAAATAAATTAAAAGGAATGCAGGAAGAGACAAAAGAAGTGTCGTGGGCTGAAAAACTGGCAAAAAAGGACCCAGCTGTTCGAAAATTGTGGAATCTAAGACAGGCGAATTACTTACTACAACAGATGACCAAGTAGAGAGATGGGAAGAGTATTTTTAATAGAAATTGTCGAAAACCCGCATAATATAGACTTGCATATTATATCTTGTGAGGTCGCTTCCAAAACGAAGATAATAACAGCTATCAAATCTCTGAGAAATAATAAGTCCTCAGGAATCGATAACATTGCTGTCCTAATACTTAAAACTGGACTGCATCTAACTGCTGAACTTTTGCTCTCCACACTCCCAGAGGTGTGGGAAACAAACCACCTCATCGGGCTGGAGAAAAGGTAAAAATATTAAGCTTCCAAAAAAGGCAACTTAACACTGTGCAAAAATTGGAGAGGAATAAAATTGCTTACCGCCATAAATAAAATTTTCACGACTATCATAATTAAAAGATTAACAAAATGGTTGAATTTTGAGCTAATCAAGCATGCTTTAGACCAGAATCCTCCTGCATAGACCACATGAACACTGTGAGGGTAATAACTGAACAATCGGTTGAATGGAACACACCTCTTTACATGGTTTTTGTTGATTTCCAACGTGCCTTTGACAGCTTATCTCATTCTGCCACGTATTTTAAAGAAAGTATCTGTAGCTTAGTATGTGTAGCTTAGTATATGCTTAGATGTATAATCCATGAAATATTTTTTCTATAACTCGCCAAAAACACCGAAAGGTTTCAAAAATTTTGCCGTAAAAAATAAAAAAAAATGACAAAGCATTGGATGCTGTAGATATCATTTTAAAAATAATAAAAGTGTCATCGTAGTCGCTTTGCCAATCGGTATCAAAGCTAGTTGGCGATACACTTACTGCTGTAAAATTGTGAAAATAAAAGTTGGTACCAGAACAAGCGGTGTCGGAAAGTTGGTCAAAAACACTTCGTAGACGGAAAATTGGTCGACAACATTTAGTCGACAAACAGTTGGTCGAATGCACAATTCATCGAATGGACAATTCGTCGACGAACATTTGGTCGAATGGAATTTTCGTCGACAAACTGTTATTTATCTTTATGATAAAGGGATTAATGGTGACAAGCGACGGGTAACTGGAATATTGTATTAAACATTTTATTTTTTTTTGGGGGGTTTTGTTAATTTTGTTTCTAAACCTTAATTATTTTTACAAACGACGCCGACGGGTTGTTGGTTTTTATTTTGTTAACTGGAATATTGTATTATACATTTTATTTTATTTTTTTTGGGTTTTGTTAATTTTTTTTTCTAAATCTAAATTATTTTTAAATTTAATGAAAAAATTGGCTGCGGTGGGAGAGTAGACAGCAAATATAAACCGATATTTTAATTAAACGAAATGAATTTCGACTCAATTCAAGCTTTCTGCTTAACCCAGGTATAACATACCAAAAGGCACCGCCAGGAAAACATTCCACTTTGCGGTTCAGAGAGCCCATATGAAATGAGTCTTTGTACTCTATGCAGAGTATGGCATTAACAAAATAAGAAAATCTACGGTTTCCTTTTAATTAAAATCTGTCTTCCTCCATCCCCCGATAGCACTATTTCTAGGTCTACCTGTTGTCAAGGAGGCTCTAAGAAGACAGATTTTTACCATTCCGACCGTATATTGTCGATATAAATTAAAATAATTTATATCGCAGTATGGATAGAACGCCCTCTAACGGGGAATAAGCGAAATGAATTTCGACTCAATTCAAGCTTTCTGCTTAACCCAGGTATAACATACCAAAAGGCACCGCCAGGAAAACATTCCACTTTGCGGTTCAGAGAGCCCATATGAAACGAGTCTTTGTACTCTATGCAGAGTATGGCATTAACAAAATAAGAAAATCTACGGTTTCGTTTTGATTAAAATTTTCGTTTCGTTTCGTTTTTGATATTTTAATTACTGATGTTGTACCGTTCTTCTTTTTGGTGTCGGCGTACTTGCGAACGGAGCATTTCCGTACAAGTCAAATTTGGGGACACTTGCGGACAAGACGAAATATGCGAGATGCTGAGGTCAATAAATTGTTAGGGAATCGACGTAATTCCGTACAATGTTTTCGACTGGAATAAACTTTCTTTCTAAACGAAGCTTTCTTTATAAACATTAGAACATTTAAAATGCAACATTTAAACGACTGAAAGATCATTTTTACACAAAAAAATCCAAGACGATTCTTGTAAAAATGAGCCATTCATGATGCGCCAAAAGTGGAGGGTTTAAAAGTAAAGCGATTCTTACCATCTTGATTTTATTATCAAAAACTGAATTCACAACTGAATAATCAACGGAAATTGATGTTCTTTTTGAAGTGAATACTTCTTATCGCTTGGTGTGGAAATTTGTTGCCAAATACTAAATTCGTATTTGGCGTTATAAAAAAATCGTGGCGCGAATGGTAAGCGTGCGCTATACCTTAATGTACATATTTATTATTACACTGTAATATACACTTATTCGAACTTTCATAGTATTATCCTGAATGTTCTACTGTTTGAGTGGTTTCAGGGTGATTTATTATAAAAACATGTGTGTAGTATCTACTAGAATTTTTGAAAAATTTTTACAAATTACCCCTATAGTGTTGAAACCACCCCGAAGACAGCCGATCATAAAAAAATTGGAATCTATATTTAGTTTTACCATAAAAGCATGTGTCGCACTTTATTTTTAAGAAAAATTTAATACATTACCCCTCTAGGGTTGAAACGACCTAATCCCAATTAATTATTTAAAATTCGCGATGTATAGTTGAAGTCACCCTGAAACCATTCAAACAGTAGAAAATTCGGTATCAGGTTTACTATGAAAGTTAAAAGAAGTGATATATATATATACGGTATACCGCAAGCTTACCACTACCACTCACGACACGACTTTTGAATAAAGCCAAATACGAATTTAGTATTTGGCGTCAAATTTCCATACCAAGCGATATTCCATACCAAGTATTCACTTCAAAAAGAACATCAATTTTCGTTGGTAAGAACCGGGGGTATTGCGCCTTTTATAAATGTGTAGTTGTAAATTAAGTGTTTGATAATAAAATCAAGAGGGTAAGAATCGTTTTACTGTTAAACTCTTCACTTTTGGAGCATCATGGACGGCTCATTTTTACAAGAATCGTTTTAATTTTTTTTTTTTTTTGGTATAAACATGCTCTTTCAGTCGTTTAAATGTTGCTTTTCAAATTTTCTAATATGTATAAACAAAGCCCCGGTGAATTTTTGAAAAAAAGTGGCTAACTCAGGTTTTAAGGGTTGTAGGGGATTAAATTTTTGTTTCAGTTTGTATAAGAATACCAACATGTCGAATAAAAAAAAATTAACTTCCTACATGTTGTTGTTCTGAAGCTAGTTTCTTGTGGCATTTTTGCAATTAACTAGTTTTGATGGGAAATAAGCCACAATTTTAATAAAAAAATGATTTTATTAACGTTTCGACGCTCAAATCGGGTGTCTTGCGGTGAGTCTTAATTTTTTTAATCACAGAACGTAAAAAAATAAAAAAAAATATTCAGGCTGTATTGACCTCAAAAATATGATTAGACCTGCAAAAACCCTTACAAAACTTAAAAAAACATGGTTTTTGGGGGGTTTAAAAGTGATTCGCACAAGTTTTAAATATCATAAAATACTCACTTATTTCAAATTATACATGATCTATCAACAAAACCTTGAGTTGATCTATTTTGAAGTCTATAAAATGGAGAAAGTCCCCAAAAACACCCTAAAAAACAGTTTTCCGGATTTTTCAAGATCGCCCAGTTGACGGAAAAATCTGAAAAAAATCAGATAGATAGTTTTTGATAAAATACACAAAATGCAAAAAAATTGGACCTGCAGCTATCTTCAAAAAAAAGTTATAAGTTTTAAAATAATAAAACAAAAATTGAGGTTATGTACACTCGACCGATGAGTTCATAAAAAATGGACATGTTTTGTGAAAGCCTCAGCTATACGTGTAAATTTTTTGAAATTTGTAAATCAATTTCAGCCCAACTAAAAAAAAATTAAATCTAAAAATCTAAGTTTTTAGCTGTGGGGGAGGGGTAAGGGAGATGGCGAGCTAAAAATCCGCGTAATCCCATGTTTTAATTGCATAGAACGTAAAAAAATGAAAAAAATTGAATTCTGGTAGTGAGGGCATTTTGCCTATCTATAATAGAAGGGACTCAAAAATGTCATTATATGGCATTAAAACAAGTTATTTTGATTTTAAACAAGTTTTTGATCAAATCTTATAGTGTAGAAAACGTTAAAATACCGTTTTTACATTTTCCTCCATTCCCAAAATACGTCATAATCGATTTGGCTGAAAATTTGCACACACATAGACAGAATATAGTACTTTAAGTAGTTAGAAGGATTTTAATTATATTACAATACTAAAAAAGTTACAAGCAAAAATATCAGACTTAAAAGTATATTAGTCCAGTCGGGATAGCATTTGGCCTTGCATGCCGAGCTGCCCAAAATTTTCTGTTTCTAATCTTTAGGGGGGTCAATAGTAGCCTAAATTTAAAATCGCGAATGAATTCCTCCGTTACGTTAGCCGCATCTTGATTTTTTTTGGAAAAGGAGAACCGTTTTTGCTCAATATCTCCACCACTTTTCACTTTGCGACAAAAATGGTAGGAACTGAAATTGTTCCAAATAAATCGTATTTTTATTAAAATTTCTTTTTTAACAATTTTTGTCGTGAGGTCCATATTTTCCGAGTTAATTGTACTTACAGTAGTCGCCTATATTTTTGACTATGATATTGCATGTAACTTTTTTGTTATTGTAATATAATTCAAATCCTTCTAACCACTCAAAGTCCTATGTTTTGGCTATCTGCGGGCAAATTTTCAGCCAAATCGATTTTGATATATTTTGGAAATGGAGTAAAATGTAAAAAAACGGTATTTTACCGTTTTCTACACTATAAAATTTTATCAAAAGCTTGTTTTGAATCAAATTAACTTGTTATAATGTCATATAATGACATTTTTGAGTACCTTTTATTAAAATATCAATTTTGCAATTGATACTTTACGAGAGAAAATGCAAATTTGTTAAATAAATACCAAATCGCTGTAAAATCGCTTAAAATAACATTTTGAGAAAAAAAAAGAAGAAGATTTTTTGACCTTAAATCTCTTATTTTTACGTCCCGCAGAAGCTATACACCAAGTTTCAGAAAAAAGGGAGATCCAAAAGTTTTTTTGATCCAAAATTGAGTGATTTGAAGTGGAATCACCCTAACACAATATTCCAGTTCACAAAATAAAAACCAACAACCCGTCGGTCGTTTGTCACCATTAATCCCTTTACCCTAAAGATAAATAACTGTTTGTCGACGAAAATTCCATTCGATCAAATGTTCGTCGACGAATTGACCATTCGATGAATAATTGTGCATTCGACCAACTGTTTGTCGACCAAATGTTGTCGACCAATTTTCCGTCGACGAAGTGTTCTCGACCAACTTTCCTAGAGCCCAGAACAAGTGACAAGTATCATCATCATTATAATCGTTCTGTCAATCGGTATCAAAACTATTTGGCAATAGAGATACAGAACGACTATGATGACAATTATTGTTACTCGTTCTGGTACCAACTTTTATTTTCAAAATGGTACCACAGCAGTACGTTTGGATTTGTTTGTGATTCTAATAACCCTCGATTAAATGTTGTTGTTTTATACAGTAGTTGTGTATTCGGGAGGCTCCCTACGGCATGGGCCACTCAACCTCTCAAACTTTTTAAATAAATATTAATTTTACTATTTGTGGGTTCACTTAGAGATTAACAATCAGACAATCATTATTACTTCACATGCTACGTTAGAGAGATACTTTTCATTATGATATTTAATTTCGACATGCCATAAGAAAACATTTTTTGAAAGTCGTGAATGCCATGGTTTGTTTACTGGTGGAGTACGTAGAACATAATTTTTATTCGAGCTTGCAAAAGCATTGGGTAATGTTAAAAGCAGTATTGATATTAAGACACCGACAAACCATAAATATCTGAAACAATTTACTATGTTTTGATCCAGAATATAATAATTTTTGAAATAAATTAGAACCTCAATAAATCATACCGGTTGCTGCTGTTTTTTGACATATGAATGGGGACAGTTTGAGGATATTGATTAAAAAAGAAAGTAATTTTTGTTTAATGGCAATTAAAATTGTTATAATTTTCTGATAATTTAATGTGTTCTTATTTATACATAAAATTAAATTAAAATGTAGATATCTAAATTTGATTATATATTTTATGTGCAAAATAAATGACTTCGAAAATTAAATTTTTACTGTATAAATAAAATAAATATTATTGCTGTTTTTATAGTTTTCTAGTTAGATCCAGCTAGTACCATAATATTTTCTGTAATCTTTATGATAATTAGTTTTGATAAATTTATATTTCTAAACCGTCTGTGTGTTATTATAATAGTATTATGTGTTTTAAAATTTTTATTGCGTATTCGAAAAGTAAACAGTATAGATAAAAAAATTGTATTTTTTTCGATAACTAACATGAAATTCCATAATTTGCTACCTCTTTTTAGCCGCAGTCACATTTTATCCCACAGGATCCAATCTATTTTTATCCCACTCGCGGATGTCAATTTTTTGACTTTGCGATTTTGAGGATTTTTTGAGCAGTATTTGTGGTCTAATAACCCTCCATTAAATGTTTTTATACTGCCATTGTGTATTCTGGAGGTTGGACTCCGTAAGTATTAATTTTTTTATTAAGAACGTTTTGTACACTATACTAAAATCACAATAACGGTGCACTTGCACTAAAAATAAACAAACCAAGACACGTTGAAGGTTACGAGGAGCACTCCCAAATCATGATTTACAATGTACAAATTTTGTAAATAATGATTTGGGATTTGCAATGTATATACACTGCAAATTACGATTTGGGAGTGGTCCTCGTAACATTCAGCGTGTCTTGGTTTTGTTTATTTCTAGTGCATCTTTATTGTGATTGTAGTATAATATATATATATATATATATATATATATATATATATATATATAGTGGATACACACCCCTTTAGGGGTTACGCCACTTACGCTCTCTAGATCTATGGTTTGAGGTAGATCAGTCCTCATGTTCGTTATTTAATTATCTCGGTTATTTTTCTCCACTCTTTCCTGTCTCTGGTTTTTTCTTTCCAATGGCGTATGCCCGCCTTGTTGAGATCACTTACTACTTCTTGTAACCATGTAGTCTTCCACGTCTTCTCTTGCCAGCTGGTGTCCATTCCAATATTGAGAATATCGTCGTAGTTGATCCGGATCTCCATATGTGTCCTAGCCATTTTGCTCTTTGCTGTTTTATTTTACACACTATATCTTCCTTAATTTCATCCAGTAGCTCAAGGTTCGTTCTTTGTCTAAATTCATTGTCACTTATTTTTATTGGTCCTAGTATTGCTCTTAGTATTTTTCTTTCTTGTATTCTAAGGTTTTCCTCTTGTTTTTTGTCAGAATGACATTCTGTATCTGACACCGCAGTATTCAAATGGTAAGGTCTTTTTGACCTTACCATGATCAAATATTCGTTTTATATATAATGTAATTTTCGTGTGAAAGTCCTTTGTGCTCGTTCTTGATGTTTAACTTTTCTGGATACAAAAATAACCAACAACAAATTGAACAATTTTTTAAACAGACAGACAAGGTTTTTTCCAACCAATAAAAAACTACATAAGAAGCAGAAGTATTTCATATTATAAATGGAACCCATCTCTCTTCATAGTGGTATTTTGACCTTTTTGACCATAGCTCCGAAGATGGCTTTATAAGCCGAAAGCGCTCAGCTAAGAATTATTAATTTTACATACTTCAAAAGTACACTTCTCCCCCTTTTACCTGATATATGTATATGCTATTTTAATTATAAATAATATTTATAATACATAGATATTATATACATAATACTAAAATATAAAATATGTACTAACTCGATATGTTACTGACTTACTACTCGTGACATTTTCTTTCTATTGACTTCCTCTTTCAGTATGGATAACCACATCCTACTGCATTCTACCGAGGAATTTGCGACACAATTGGTTTCATTTAGCATAATTAGAGCCGCTTCTTTGATTTTTTACTAAGCAACAACATTTTTGTCTAATTTAGTATTATTTTGTATTTTGACAACGACATCCGACTTGGGCGTCGAAACATTAATAAAATCATTTTTTTAGTAAAATTGTGGCTTATTTCCCATTGAAAATAGTTGATTATTATTTTATATTTATATTAAAATACTATTAAGAGTTATAAGACTTTTAATTAATAAGACCATTGATTAATAAATATAGGGGATAAATATACCCCTCTATAATTTATCAATCAACGATAAGACGATATGGTTCTTGTATGAAAGATGTAGAAATTAAAATAGCACGAAAAACAAGCCACGAAAACACTCTATGGAGTGATATGAAACAACACTCTAACTAAAGAAAATAAAAACAGGATATTTCAGAGCATAGTGCTGAATAATATTACACTATAAGGAGCGGAAGTATGGCCAATGACAAGAACAAGAACAAGACAAAATAAAATAAGTTGAGAACAGTTAAATAATATGACGTTATGAGAAGATGTTGACGAATCACAAGAGAAGATGAAATATGAAATAGAATGGAAGTGGAACTCAATTACAATAAATTGAAAAATAGAGCCCTGCAGTGGTACGGGCATGTACAAAGAATGTTGGGGCACAGGTGGCTGAAAAGAATATTGGAGTAATAGTTCTGGATCCCGCGTATGAAAAAAAATTGATTAATAGCAAGCTGAAAATGTGTTAATAGCTTGGGTGTCTAGTCGGACACACTTTGATATATGGGAACACTGGAACAGGGGAAGTTTTAATTGTGGAACAGGTTAAAAATTTGGAACGGTCAGACCACGAAAACGGCACATGTATTTTGTCCGACAGAACAGACTTAAACTCTCCGAACAGAGATTAAGCTCTCATGCAAAAATCAGACTGCTATTTATCTTCAAATGGGTGTTTTAATGAGTGGAACATGTAGAATATGTCAAATGACAGGAATTATGACAGGTGATAAATAGCAATCTGATTTTTGCATGAGAGTTTATTCTCTGTTCGGAGAGTTTAAGTGTTCTGTCGGACAAAATAAATGTGCCATTTTCGTGGTCTGACAGTTCCAAATTTTTAACCTGTTCCACAGTTAAAACTGCCCCTGTTACAGTGTTCCCATATATCAAAGTTTATTAGACTAGACACCCTTAAGCTATTAACAAATTTTCAGCTTGCTATATTAATCAACTTTTTTTTCATACGCGGGATCCAGACCTATAAGACACGCCGGGAAGAAGACGGAAACGAAGACCTTCTATGAGATGGAAAATGTACATCGAATATGCTAAATCTACCTCGGAAAAGGTCTCTATCATAGAGTGCTGTGGAGAATGAAAATGGCGAACTCATAATCGGAAAAACCCGAAGACGAAAAAGAAGAGAAAGAAGAAAATACAACACAGTTAAACACAGTTCATCATGAAATATTATATTTAAGCGGAATAATACCAAGAACATGGCTGAAGTCGACGTTTATTGCTTTACCAAAGAAAACAAAATCCGTATCCTGCCGTGATTTCCGAACCATCAGCTTAATGAGCCATATTTTAAAACTGTTTCTAAAAATTATACATCAAAGGATATATTGACCGTGCGAAGAAAAAATCAGCCGTACACAGTTTGGTTTTCGAAATGCAGTGGGTACAAGAGAGGCTCTATTTAGTATACAAGTGCTATTTCAACGATGTAGAGACGTAAATGGCGATATCTATGCATGTTTTATTGATTACCATAAAGCGTTCGATACTGTAAAGCACGACAAGCTGATAGAGATACTAAACAATATTGGAATAAACACCTGTAATTTAAGGATTATCAGAAATCTGTACTGGAATCAAACATCATCTATCTGGACAGAGACAGGAGAATCCGACGATATCAAAATCAAACGTGGGGTTCGTCAGGGATGTATAATATCACCCCTGCTGTTTAACATCTACTCTGAGGAAATCTTTCAAGACGCAGTGGACAATGTTGAAGCCGGAATTCGAATTAACGGAGAATGTATCAATAACAAAAGATACGCAGACGACACAGTGGTATTCGCTGACAGTGCTGAAGCCCTGTAAGAGTTAATGAATAGAATCGCAGAAGTCAGTCTTTCGCTAAACACTGAGAAAACATGTATGATGATCTCTAAGAAGGAACAGCAATTTGGACGAATCAGTGTGAACGGTCAACAAATAGAAAGAGTAAAAACATACACCTACCTTGGTACGAACGTCAATGAAAATTTTGACCATTCCATAGAAATCAAATGTCGGATAGAGAAAGCAAGATCTGCATTTCAAAAAATGGCAAAGTTATTCAAATGTCATGACTTGTTGATACCCATAAAAATCAGGTTACTACGATGTTATATCTTTCCTATACTGTTCTACGGAGTTGAGTCGTGGACTCTCACAGACGCCACCTGCAAGAAAATTGAGGCGTTTGAAATGTGGCTTTATCGTCGAGTTCTGAAGATATCTTATACCGACCACATTACTAATCAGGGTGTTTTGCTGAGAATGCAAAAAGAAAAAGAGCTGTTAGTCACCATAAAAACAAGCCAAAATCGAATACCTCGGTCACATCATGAGGAACAGTGAAAGATATGGACTGCTGCAACTAATCTTGCAAGGAAAAGTGTAAGGAAAGCGAGGGCCAGGAAGGCGAAAGATTTCCTGGCTGAAAAACCTACGTACGTGGTTCAACACAACAACCACAAATCTTTTTAGAGCAGCAGTGTGCAAAGTACAAATTGCCATGATGGTCGCCAACATCCGAAACGGATAGCCACTACAAGAAGAAGAATCATAGTTCGAGTTACATCTTTCCTACAACTCTTATTAAAATTAAACAACTATTACTTACTAAAATTTTTGCGAAAATTAGTTTACATATAATATATTATATACCTATAATATATATTATCCAAGTAGGCGCACACTACTTAACTTATCAGTAAAGTGTGGCGAAATTACTTAAATAATTGATTAACAACGAAGAAACACCAAAATCTTAATTCCTTGATTACGTGTAATCTCGCATAAACAACCGGCTATCTACCTTACAGGTAGAGTAGAAACCCTTGCTATTGAGGCATGGCGGGCAAAGTCAGAGTCTACTATCCGTACCGAACATCAGTACTGCCGTTTACTTGATAGCGGGCGCACGCGTTTGTTACCTGCCTCACCTTAATAGGTACGACGGTAATGCAACAAGTGACTGTTGCGTATTTTTTGCGCCTAGCCTACTCAGTTTAAGTACCCTCTTCACGAATTCGACGAAGATCTCAGTAACGTGAACTCGTGGATGGAAAACGTTTACCGGACGATATTAATATGTGGTGTCTATATGATTTTATAAATATATTTTAGCAGTTTTATATGTATCTCGTAATAAATAAAAGTTTTGGTTCCTTTGAGATTTGTTGATCTGACTTTTAAGCAGTTTTTGTGTGACAATTGAACTGATATGTCATTTAAATAGTGGTATTATCTATAGAAGTGGTGCCAAAGGGATTTAACGTATATGATGGCTTCGGACGAAGATTGCAACACAACTTTTCCCTATCCGTAAGTACAAAACTAATAAAAATAATATCTTAATTTAGGACACAAAAAAATGTTCCGCAATTTACTTCAAATGGGTGAGTTATTGTGAAATTAAAAAAAAATTGTAATGGTTTCTTAGCCTCTCAATTCCAGTCCTGGTATTTAGTCATGTCAGCATTAATTGTGTTTACCGAATATACTACAAAGAAAGGATACTGCTATAGTACCTAATCCACAAAAATATAGGTATACGCTTTAAAGAACCATGACTGGCAAAAGGATATTTGTTAACGGAGCTGTCAAATGAATGCGTCGGATTTCCCTTATTTCCTTTTATCCATTTTAAAAGTTTTGTCGGTTCACTTGTAGTACTATTAACTCCACTGAAAACTTTCCTCACTATTTATGTTGGACCTATAATTGGTACAAGAGGAAAGAAAAAGATAATGTATATTGCAACTGTCTAATATAGCATCTATAGTAAAAAAATAAAATATAGTAAATATCACACCATTGTTTCATTTTTAATGCATCGTGTTATATAATATTTTGAAAAATCACATATTGTAGCATAAATAAACAATGGAATTTAACATTACATTTCTTTATAATTTGTCTTTACATCAGAATGTTCAAATATAAATGAGTACCTATATAATATTGTTCTGAATTCTATAAAAAAAATTTTGGCAATAATAGGCAATATCTTTCAATATGCTCTGCTTTATCTCATTTATTAGCTAATATATTTTTGGAACATTTCCAAACAAATAATATATTTCTATACAAAATTTAAAATCCACAGTATGGTGGAGATATGTAGATGATGTGTTGTCAGTCTGGCCTCATGGATCATTCATGGAGTTGTTGGACACGTTCCTAAATAATATAAACGGTAAAGAAGAGACAATGACATTTGTTATGGAAAAGGAATTTAATAACACGTTACCTTTCCTCGATGTTTTAATCTCAAAGATTGATATGAGGCTCAGGTATATAGAAAACCAATACACTCCAACAGATATCTAAATTAAAAATCAAGTCAAAACACCAATGTTGGAAAGGGAATCACTAAATCTTTATACGATAGAGCCAAAATTACTGATAATCCTTTGTTGTTTATAAATAAGGAATTTTCCAGAATGGACCGAATAGAACAGAATATCTTAGAACGGGATCCTATAACATTCACCAGAAATAATACGTGGAAAATAAAAGGATTATCCGAAAAACTTAAAACGATTGAAAATAAATTCAACATTTCAACCACATTCAAAATAAAAACAACATTGAGGTATATTTTATCGAAAGCTAAGCCTAACAATGAACAAGAGTGAACAAAGAATTGTATTATAAATTACTTTTTACTTTGTAATTTCTAACATTTTTAATTATTAGGTGAAACGTCAATATCTGCACTCCATCAAACTTATATGGAATCATCTGATATTTTTTATTATTTTAAGCGAATTAAAGCTAAATTTAATTTTCTTTCATTGCACATCTCCAGAGCCTAACTACAGATTATAGTACGAAATCAACATACCTGCGTACTATTATAGTTGGTTGGATGAAAATTAAAGGATTTTTGTACCTATCATAATTCTTCCCCAGAAGATGACCCCTTTCTCTTTTATATTTGTGAACACATTTGGCAGTTTTCGTTCTTGCTTGTCTTCCTCGTCCTCTATAAGTACATGAATTCGTTAATCAACTGATTTTACAGATCCTAATTTCGTTTTCCAATTTCCAAAATAGCACAGTTTTCCAATTTCAAATGTTTCAGTCTTGGTGTTGAAGACACCAATTTACATGATCAATCTTGTACTGCCTGGTTAACTCGGGATCCCGTAACTTTCTCCTGCTATATAGTAATTGGGCATGGCAACTCTTCTTCTTATCGGTTCAACTAAAATACTTACATCTATAGCTTCCAAAAGCTGCAGATTTCAAATATATTGTGATCCCATATCACATATAACTTTGAAACGTTAGAATATGTAAACATCAATCTTATTTTAAAAATAAAGAATTTGACAGATCTCAAATATGTAACCGCGAATTTCAAAATTAACATAGAGTTAAGTGGAAAGATTCATGTAGCATGTAGGTATATTCCTAAAAAAAACAGATGGCAAAAAAAGAAAAATCAAGGAACCTGCTCTTATTATGTTAAATGAAACCAATTGTGTCGCAAATTCCTCGGCTAAGATCTGGTTACCCATTAGTGATGTTGAAAAAGTAACTATTCGTTACAAAGTACTCGTTACTTACGAATACCGAAAGTAACGATTACTATACAGAGAGGCAAATCGTTACTTTGGTTACTCTGATTACTTCGTTACTTCATACCAATCGTATTCGAGCGAGTAACGACTATTGTATCTACTTTGATTACTTTGATTACTCTTATTACTTCGTTACTTCGTACCAATCGTATCAGAGCGAGTAACGACTATTGTATCTACAACCAGTACACTTGATTACTTTCTAGACTGACCGGAAAAATGTGGAAATAATAATGTTTCTACAGTATGATCAACAACTTTAATTTTGTATGTATTGCATTGGTTTTATTAGAATTAGACCAGGAAATTTAGGGGAGGCATACAAAATACCTACCATAACAAAAGTAATCATAGTAATCAAAGTAACGAATACTGTAAATGATTACTTGTTATATCGGAATACCTATACAAAATACCTACCTACTGAGAAATACGATTTTCGATAATATCATGATTACCTCATATTATGATTACCGGTACTCAAATACAAAAGTAATCAGAGTAATCAAAGTAACGAATACTGTAAATGATTACTTTATACAAAAGTAACGATTTGTAACGAATACTCGAAAGTAACTATAATCAACATCACACATCACTATTACCCATATTAAAATTACCAAAAATTACCCAGAAATTACCAAATATTACTAAACAAATAACATATCGAGGATACAGCATTTATGTTTTAAAATAACATACATATAAAATCAGAGTTTGTTGTTAATTTTGAGGGTAAAATAAATGTAATACCAAGTACTTAGGTTTTTTAGAAGATAGCATTACGTTTTTTTTCTGGTTTTTTCCTCATGATTTACTATGGGATCACTAACAGGAGAATTTTACTGTCATCATTGAACGTGATTGTCTTTTTAAAGAAAAATGCTATGATTTTTGTTGACGGATATTCGTGAGTTTAACTTGATTTCATATAGTCAAATGAACTAGCTTCCAATAAACTCATCCCAGGAACGCAATTCATAAATATTGGCAATATAATTTTAAAGTCATTTACTTTAAACAACTTTACAATAATATGACTGAATATAATATGTCTGAATTGTCAAAATGAATGAATAGGATAAAATTCAATTATTAGAAGAATTCTTTTTATCAAGCAACAAAAACAAAATTCGAATAATTTATTAAAGTTTGGTATTTGGATAACAATTTCCACACTGGAAATCGAAACGTCAAATAAATGTATTATATAAAGAGGTTATACACGCTCATAGTACTAAGGATATAAAGTAATAATGCGGATACATAGTGATAACATAAATAGCAAAAGAAAAGTAAGAAAGCTGTACTTATATTATTATTCGCCTTGTTTCACACATTTGTGATATCTCTCTAGATATGCGAATAGAGTAATTACTTATCAAAAAGTGTTGATGGATAGTGATCAGTGTAGATTATAGCGAATAAAATAAATACTATAAACAAAGAACTTCGTTTTTAAGAGTACAACAAATGAACAAATACCAGTGAGTCAAGTGAATATAGGTACAAGAAGAATTAAAGCAAGAATATATCCAAAATATCAAGAAAATTTAAGGTTATTATACCTTTCCAATTCTACTTTGTGATATCCAGACGTGGAAACTAAACACACTTTGTTCCTTCCATGTGTCATCCATTCAGAATTATTCTACAAAATTTGAAAGAAAAAAATTACAAGCAACATCAAGCTAAATCTCTCTCTTAAATACCGACCCCCGGAGGGAGTGATCTCTGTCTCTTGTCATTTCGTTTAACTCATGCATAGGTCTTTTTCATATATTCCTGTAATTTGATAGATCCATCTTGTTGGGGATCTTCCTCGTGATCTTCGGCCTTTCACCTTTCCTTGTATAACGAGTCTTTTCATGTTTTCTGTGTTTGCTCCCATAACATGTCAAAAGTATTTTAATTGTTGGAGATGGACTTTACTGGAGAGTCGTTGGCTAACTTTTGGCTCTCTTATAAGTCCAAGTCAGTCAGTCCAAGTAATTCGTAACTATATTTTCACGATATTCGATAAAAATATCGATAATGTATTGATATCGTATCGAAAACCAATACGATACCGACACAATACATACCTTAGCAATATTAATGTCGATACGATACTCATTATCTGAAATCAATACAATACTCTTGTATTGTCGATGCGCTTGCCTCGATATTATTGAAAATGTCGATATCGAGAAAAAATAAATAAAACGCCACAGTTGTTTGATTATATTTTGTGGAATAGGTATTTAGATCATAATTGTTTATTACATAAAAGTATTAGTGATCTGCAACCCAAGCATACCCAAGCATCAGCTGGTATAATATTTTACACTTGAGTGCATGAACTTGAAATTGTTGAAAGTGAGTAAATGTCTGTTATGATTACACTGTTTATATCATGTAGCATTTGTGGCAATATTGTGGAAGTAAGTGATGATGACTCAAAAATAATTTTTAACAAATACTGAATTGCGATTTATTCCGAATCTCCGGGGATTTCTCTATATTTTTAAAAGTAGTTCTTAAACAATACAGAATTAGTATTTGTCGACTTTCAAAGACGCATTCAGCCATATTCAATCTTTATAAGAATATACATATGTTATTAGCAACATTCGTAATATTTTTAGAATAATTTCCATTTTTCAAACATGCAAAAGTGGGCATGAAGGTCCTACACAGCTTAGATGTATAATCCTTTTTATATCGATATTTTATCGAGTATTGTATCGATATCGTATCGAAATCAATATCAATACGATAGTTAGGCCAGGGTAATAAGACAAAAATATACCCTGTTCGTGACACTTCAGCAGCCAGGGTAAAGAAGCGTTTTTTCGACAGGTAATACCTATAGGAACAAATTATAGGTTTGTTCTAGCATCAGTTTCAAACGGATTGAAACCATCAGCGAATAGCGGACCAGCGCGAGTAGAGGAGATAGCACTGGTGACTGTATTATGTTCTCTCACTGACCAACTGTTTGCTGACGGTTTCTGACTAGTTTGACTGTTTGCTAGAACAAACCTTATAACTATTTCCTGCGTAGGATCTGGCGGCCGTTTTTATTTATAAACAATTAACTGTCAAAAAATTGCATTTACCCCTTTTTTTCAAATCAACGGAAAACAGTGAAACTTATGATTTTTTTAGTACAAATATCTTCGAGATTAAGGAAAAAGCTTTAAAATGACGTATTACAAAGTTTGATATACTCATTTATTGTTAATATAATTGCGAAAAAAGGTCGGAATGTCAAAAAAATATTTTCTCAATAACTGTTGTAAAATTTAGTGTACAGCTTTGAAATTTTTGTCAAATGAGGGTTCTTTGGTGCTTAATATGTGATAAAAATTTCAAAGCGATTCATTCAATTGTTTAAATTTTATTCAAATTGTTTATCCCAGAGAGCATTTTTTTGCAATAATATAAGTCAGAAAAAAATGACGTTAAAACCATTCCACAGGTGTCAAATGAAAGAGCATGGGCTACATTTTCTACTTGGTTTAAAAAAGTGAATAAAAAATGCATTTATTAATAATAAATAATTATGCAAAAGTATCGTCAATTTTTCTTTATAAACTTTTTTCAAAAAAAAATAACTTTTTTACCCTGTTTTAAGTGCACAACTACCAAGTAATGTTATCTATAACATAATTGATAAAAAATTGTATATATGTTATTGCAAAAGAAATGCTCTCTGGGATAAACAATTTGAATAAAATTTAAACAATTTAATGAATCGCTTTGAAATTTTTATCACATATTAAGCACCAAAGAACCCCTATTTGACAAAAATTTCAAATCTGTACACTAATTTTTACAACAGTTATTGCGAAAATAATTTTTTTTTGCAATTCCGACCTTTTTTCGCAATTATATTAATAATAAATGAGTATATCAAACTTTGTAATACGCCATTTTAAAGCTTTTTCCATAATCTCGAAGATATTTGTACTAAAAAACCATAAGTTTCCTTGTTTTCCATTGATTTAAAAAAAAAGTGAAAAATGCCATTTTTTGACACTTAATTGTTTATAAATAAAAATGGCCGCCAGATCCTACGCAGGAAATAGTTACACTTTGCTCTTATAGGTATTACCTAATAGCTATACATATATCTGTGCCTTGGTACAAGAAGTGCCTAAAGTCACTTTTCTTCACTTTTGACATTTTTGACTTTAGTGTCTTTACAAAAGACAATGGTTTCAATGCATCCTAAGTATATCTAACCTTTAAAATAGTATCTTCAGAAGATCAAGAAATACCTCAAAAATCTCCTCAATATCTCTTTTAAAATTGGTGCTAGAAATACTTATGTGGACATATGTCTTTTGTTTAAAATAATGACATAGGCACTTCTTGTACCAAGCCACAGATATATAGTATTACATATTTGCTCTTATAGGTCGAAAAAACGCTTCAGTACCCTGGCTGTTCAAGTGTCATGGAAAAAACCTTTTTACCCTGGACTAATTTTTATAAGAAAGTATTGCCGATATCGATACTCGATACGATACTTCATTGACATATCCAATGCAATACTCAATACTTAAAAAGTATCGATATTTTATCGTATCGTGAAGCTCTATTCGTAACATTCGTCTCCAACACAACATTTTAGTGGCGTCTATCTTTCTTTTTTTGGATTGTCTTAGGGTCCAAGATTCACGTGCGTAGGTCAGTATTGGAAATATTAAGCACTTGAAATTTGACCGTCCTTCCATATTTTGGTCATTTTTGCTGTGGCAACTATTGCTAGATCACAGCTACGTTTAATCTCTTCCTGTAATGACCCTGTGCTTGTGATCAGTGATCCCAGTATGAGCTCACAACCTCAAACCGGTCAGTTGTGGTTATGTGTGCGGATGATTGTTATGTAGTCTATCCACTATCATGATCTTTGTCTTTGCGTGATGATGATCAAACTAAATACATACAAAAAAAAAACAAAAAATTATCTATGCATTTTATTGTTTTCGGTTCTATGTGAATGATCAAATCTGTGATATTTTAATATTCTATTTTAATAAAATCTTAAACTTCTTATCCTATTTTCATTTGTTTATCATTTTGTATTGTATATTTTCGATTATAACTGTAGTGACTTAGTTTTCATGTTCTTCTCTTCAATCTCTTTTTCAGCAAAGTTTTATTTAATGACAACTAAACATTTCATTAATTGTGTACAAATTTATTTAATTATTTAATATGCTCTACAGGCCTTATAGGCCTTATAGGCCTAGGGCTTTACAATTTAACTAATGTCTTATATATATTATATAACTTTATTTAATGTCTATGTAAAAATTGCTGCACTATGTTTCTCCACTGTATTCTATTTTTCGCTTTCTCTTTCCAGTCTGTAATTTCCATCGATCCTATATCTTCCTGAAACTTTTCGTGGCATCTTTTTGTTGGTCTACCTTGTCTCCTTGTCCCAACTGGTCTTCTTAGCAGTACCTTTTTGGCATTCTTGACCTATCCATCCTCTCGACATGACCTGCCCACCTGATTCTTAGTGCCTTTGTGTATCTTGTTACACTTGGCTCCTTGTAAATCATCCTTAACTCTTGATTGTTTCTTCTTTGCCAACTGTCTGCCGCAATTTTCCCCCGAAAATAGTCCTCAGTAAATTGCGTTACCACATCTCTATCATTTCTTCTTCTGTTTTGTTTAGTACCCATGTCTCATATCCGTAGGTGACTGTTGCTCTTATTACGGTTTGGTAAATTCTGATCTTCGTCTTTCTCGATTACATACTTTGACTTTAATAATTTTTTAAACTGCCGGTTACCTTTAGCTAACCTGTTCTTTAGTTTATTTTGTTCGTGTCCTTTGTCATCTAGATGACACCTAGATATGTAAAGTGCTTTACTCTTTTAAATTTATATTCTTTTCCATCGAACGCTGTTAACTTTAGCATATCTTCAGGTTGTTTTTCTGTGTTGCCTAGCACCATATAGGTACTTCGTCTTTTCTCTAATTATTTCTAGGCCGAATTTTTTTGCCTCTCTGACTAATCTTCTCATGATTTTCTTTAACTCGTTATTAGTTTTTGCTAGCAGTGTAGGGTCGTCGGCGTAGGCTATGCATTGATGCTCATTACGGTAGATCGTTTCTTGTGTTTCTGTTCTGCTATTTCTTACAATTATTTCCAAAACTAGATTAAATAACACAGTTGATAGAGGGTCACCTTGTCCAAGACCTTTTTTGACTACAAGCTCTTCCGATTTGTGAATGTTCCACACAATTTCGTTGGGTGTCATATTTAACACGGCACCTGCCACGTGGCTTTGCAAGGCACCAACTGCCACGTGGGGTGCTCACAGCACCCCTTAAAAATTTTCTGTGATCTACTTGTTTAAAAAACAAAATAATGTGTTGAGTAACACAAGAATATAAAAGAACATGTTTTATTAACTTATTAGCCACTAATGTGTTATAAAAGTTAAAAAATAAAATGAAAAAGGTGTTATAAGCAAATTAGCAAGTACCAAATCATAATAAATGAAGTCAAATAAAATATCTAAAAAAATTAAAATTTAGTGAGTATAGAGTCTATATTAATAATTTAAATCAGTTATTTCAATAAAAAATATAAATTGGACCTCTTTATCAAAAATACAAAAAAAATTTAAGACTTAAAGTACCAGATGATGACACCCAAATTCTACTTTACAGCTACAAGTTCAGAATGACACTAAATAACCACTTCAAACACTAAGACATCTATTCTATATAATATTATAGAAAGCTACTATGACGCACAGCACGATTAACAAACTTGAAATGCCAAATATTTGATAAAAATGTGTTATGGGGTGCTGGTAGCACCCCACGTGGCAGGTGCCGGGTTAAGGTAATTCTTACAGCTTGATTAGTTTTTCTGGTATCCTCAGTTGCCTTAGGGCTTCGTACTATTTTTTTCTAGGGCTTAATTTTGTCATAAGCCTGTTTAAAATCTATGAATAGTGCATATAAAACCATTTTATGTTCGTAGCAGGTGGTTTAGATTTGTTTTATCTTAAATATTTGCTGTGTCATCGATCTGTTATCTCTAAAGCCTGCTTGGTATTTTCCTATTAGTTTCTCTGCTATATCTCTAATCTTTCTCTCACAATCCACACGTCCAGCAGAGCAGTACCCCTCTAATTTTGGATTATCCAGGCTCTGGCCCCACTCTTCACGCATCTTTTCTTCTTTCCATATTATATAAGTTCTATCAGTTCATACACTTTTCCAGTAGTTTCTTCCCCCTGCCTTCAGCATTTCTGCACATATTTTATTTTCACCTAGACTTTTATTGTTTTTTAATTTGCTTGCAACTCTTTGCACTTCGTCTTTGGTTGGTTCGGCTGTTCTTATATCTGCTTCCTCTATTCTGTCTTCGTCCTCTCCCTGATCTACTTCATCTCTGTTTAATAAAGTTTCGAAATACATTTTCCATTCTTTCATAACTTTTTCCGGTTCACTTACTAGCTCTCCTTCTATGGTCTTTATGTAGCTTGTTTTACTTTGATAACCTTTTTCTACTTTTTTTACCTTTTGAAAAAATGATCTTATTTCATTGTTTTTAAATTTTTCTTCTATCTCCTTCAATTTTTTTTTTCATTGAATTCTCTATTTTTCGTCCTGCAACTTTTCTTTAACTGTTTTCGTACGTGGTTATACTTTTCTCTGTTTTTGTCATTAGGACTGGTGAACATACTTATTCTTAACTTTTTCTTCTCTTCTGACAGCTCTACACACTCCCTATCAAACCTCTCCTTAGTTCTTGCCTGTTTTCTAATTCTGGGTATCAATTTTCTGCTTACTTCATCTGTAATGTGCTTTATTTGTTCCCATTTTTCTTTTACACCTGTGGTTTCATTATCTGTTTCCAAAAACAATTTTTCTATTTCTTCTTGATACTTTTGCCCGGCTGTTTCTTTTTTCCATTCAGTTACTTCGTATGATTTTGTTCTTTTTGCATCATTCTTCACCACTATTTGAGTGTACAAATGAATGTTCATGTAATAGAATATAATATAATTTGGGATCTTGTCGTATAAATGGATGGTAAAAGCAGGAACTGAAACGATTAATTCTCCTTTGTTTGTTTTTTGAAAGCATTGTCTTTAGTTTTCTCACGCAAGGTTATAGATCACTATATACAGTACCATACTCTATGCACATTTTGTATGGTCAGGTTAGACAGTTTAAAGAGAACATTTCATTGCCTCTCCCAACTAATATTTTAAAAATACTGCCATGACCATTTAGGTCTGGATCCTGCGTATGAAAAAAAATGCTGATTAATAGCAAGCTGAAAATTTGTTAATAGCTTAAGGGTGTCTAGTCGGATAAACTTTGATATATGGGGACACTGGAACAGGGGAAGTTTTAATTGTGGAACAGGTTAAAAATTTGGAACGATCAGACCACGAAAACTGCACATTTATTTTGTCCGGTAGAATAGACTTAAACTCTCCGAACAGAGATTAAACTCTCATGCAAAAATCAGACTGCTATTTATCACCTGTCATAATTCCAGTCATTTGACATATTCTACATGTTCCACCCATTAAAACGCCCATTTGGTGATAAATAGCAGTCTGATTTTTGCATGAGAGTTTAATATCTGTTCGGAGAGTTTAAGTCTATTCTGTCGGACAAAATAAATGTGCCGTTTTCGTGGTCTGACCGTTCCAAATTTTTAACCTGTTCCACAATTAAAACTGCCCCTGTTCCAGTGTTCCCATATATCAAAGTTTGTCCGACTAGACACCCTTAAGCTATTAACAAATTTTTAGCTTGCTATTAATCAACTTTTTTTCATACGCGGGATCCAGACCTAATTTTCATACAAACATGAGTAAGTAATGAAGCTCCAAGTAATGAAGCTTAAAATAGGACAAAACCGCGCAATTTTTACAAAATGGATCGATTTACTTCAAAATTTGAGAATAAGTAGTGGATAGTCCAAGGATTAAAATAGAAATGATGCCAAAAGGCGCTCTTATCATGGGGGTGGTTGCCACCCCATCTCGGGGGGTGGAAATTTTTCATTATATTTTGACGGCAAAAGTTGCTAAAAACATTCATTATAAGCAGAAAACGTCCTATACATTTTTTTGATAAAATTAACCGTTTTCGATTTATTCGCTATCAAAGGTGTTAGTTTTATATCGAAAAATCAATGTTTTTAATCAGTTTTTGCTAATAACTCAAAAAGTTTTCGTTTTATCAAAACAACCACTTAACAGAAATGTACCCTTTGAAAAACTAAACAAAATGGTTTTTATTAATTTTCTTTAAGACCAATAGTAATGGAGCTATACTTTATTATAATGTTAAATTTATATATTAAATGCTAAATATTGTAGTTTTAAAGTCAGAAGACGGGAAAAGTATGCATTTTTAGAGGTAAACTAGTTAATACTAATTTAAAGTATTTAAAAATAGGTATCTATCTCCAGAAATAAAAGAAAAGTCTCTGGCTCAAAAATTAAGTGACTTGTAATGAAAAAAATGTCAGTCCCTATTTTTTTCAGCAAAAAGTGATTGGAAACAACCCCCTAATCACCACCCTAATTAAAATTAGTCATTGACCTGATTTGGTCTTCTTTATTTATGTGTTATTAATAGGTTCTAGAAGATTGATCGGCTTAGAATTATTAGTTTAAAAAAAATGGAGATAAAAGCGAATAACGAGTTTTTGTAGTTTGGTAAAAAATGCCCTTTTCTTCAGAATAGAAAGATTAGCATCCGTGATACGAAAAAATATTTTAATATGAAATTTTAGCTTATTTCATTCCCAAGAACCTGATTTGCAAAAATTTTTTCTACCGCAAAAATTGAGTGAGCTATTCACAATTAAAACGTAATAACATGCAAAAACCACAAGAATTTAATATTAATAGCTTTATAGATCTTGTAAAAAGCTACAAAATTCTTTTTTACCAAACTTTCTAAGATAAAAAATAAAACAATTACGGTTAAAAAATCAATTTAAAAAAAAAAGGATAAATACAATGGGAAGCATAATAATGTAAGTTAGCGGTGTTTTTAGTCATTGGCCTTATCCATCCTTATTTATTTATGTATTATTAATAGATTCTAGAAGTTTTGACTGGCTTAGAATGATTAGTTCTTAAAAAACTGGAGTTTAAAGCGAATAAGAATTTTTATAATTTGTAAAAAATTTCATTCTCTTCAGAATAGGAAGATTAGCATAAGAAATACGAAAAAATGTTTAAATATGAAATTGTAGGTTATTTAAGTCCCAAGAACTGGGTTTGAAAAAATTTTTTATACGGCCTAAAATTTAGTGAATCGTAAATGAGTATACCATCGAAAAACATTGATTTTTTAGATATAAAACTAACACTTTCGATAGCGAATAAAACGAAAAATATTAATTTTATCAAAAAAACGTATAGAATGTTTTTTGCTTAGAATGAATATTTTTATCAACTTTTGCAGTCAAATTATAATTAAAAATTTCCACTACCGAGATGGGGTGGCACTCACCCCCATCGTAAAAGCGCCTTTCGACATCATATAGATTTTGATCCTTGGACTATCCACTACTTATTCTCAAATTTTCCAGCAAATCGATCCATTTCTTAAAAATTGCGAGGTGAAAAGCTTCGGTTTTTGGACTATAAAAATTTATTTCATATTAATTTATTTATAAAGCTCAACAGGCCTTGAAGGCCTAGGACTGAAAATTAAATTTTCCATTACAATAAGGTACTATCTATTTACATTATTTATATAAAATATATTTAATAGCCATACCTTTCCATATTTGTTTTAAGCACTTTCTTCTATTGATTTATGTCCAATGCAATTTCTCTACAATTTTCAATATTACATTTTTGCAAGTCTTCCCATACACTGGCCTTCCATCTCTTTCTTGGTTTACCTTTTCTTCTTTTTGTATTGGCTTTCGTGACAGTTCCTACCATTTTCCGCATTCTTTCCTTTTTCATTCTTTTAATGTATCCTAAATATCGTATTCTCTGTGTTTTGATTCCCATCGATATTTTTGGTTCGTTATATAGTTCTTCAAGTTCTGTATTATTCTTTCTTCATCATTTACCATCTACTTTCACACCTCCATATGTTGCTCTTTTTATCTTCCTCTCCCATTTTCCTAAAATATCTATTTCTGATTTTTGTAATCACCCATGTTTCGCATGCATATACAGTGATGAGAACGCTAATAACCGGCAAAATAGCTCAAAAGATGGAAAACATAATACATTGCGAAACAAAGAGAGATGAAACTAGTGGAGGTGGAAATTATCGATATAAACGTATTAATTAACATTACATTACATAGTTTCCCACCTTTAGACGTCTGTGACAGGAGTATTTTATAAAATTCTACTGTCACAGTGACAGTTGTCATACTCCTCTGATACGTTTAAAGGTGGGAAACTATGTAATTTAATGTTATTTTAGACGTTTATAACGATAATTTCCACCTCCACTAGTTTCATCTCTTTTTGTTTCGCAATGTATTAGGTTTTCCATCTTTTGAGCTATTTTGCCGATTATTAGCGCGCTCATCACTGTATAACTGTATAGGTCTTGATCCCGCGTATGAAAAAAAGTTGATTAATAGCAAGCTGAAAATTTGTTAAAGCTTAAGGGTGTCTAGTCGGACAAATCTTGATATATGGGAACACTGGAACAGGGGAAGTTTTAATTGTGGAACAGGTTAAAAATTTGGAACGGTCAGACCACGAAAACAGCACATGTATTTTGTCCGACAGAACAGACTTAAACTCTCCGAACAGAGATTAAACTCTCATGCAAAAATCAGACTGCTATTTATCACCAAATGGGAGTTTTAATGAGTGGAACATGTAGAATATGCCAAATGACAGGAATTATGACAGGTGATAAATAGCAGTCTGATTTTTGCATGAGAGTTTAATCTCTGTTCGGAGAGTTTAAGTTTGTTCTGTCGGACAAAATAAATGTGCCGTTTTCGTGGTCTGACTGTTCCAAATTTTTAACTTGTTCCACAATTAAAACTGCCCCTGTTCCAGTGTTCCCATATATCAAAGTTTGTACGACTAGCCACCCTTAAGCTATTAATAAATTTTCAGCTTGCTATTAATCAACTTTTTTTTCATACGCGGGATCCAGACCTAGTAGGCCTGATAAATGTTTTGTAAATTCTAATTTTTGTTTTTCTTTGACATATTTGGATTTCAATAAGGATCATAATGCTCCATATTTTTGTTTCGTTTTGCTATTCTTGCCTTAATCTGCCCTCCCTCGTTTCCCATTTTCTTCTAATTTTACACTCAGTTAAGTTAATTCTAAAACGCTTTTGAACATGCATGTATGTTGTTTTCCTTCCTCCAATGTGAAATTGACTTCTTTTTCCTTATATGTTTCTCCCATTATCATGTATTTTGTCTTCTTCCTGTTTATTATAAGCCCAAATTTGTTTGCCACTTTTATTATGTTGTTCACTAATCTTTTAATTTCCTTTTTATTTGTCGTTAATTAATATAAGTTCGGTCGGTCAGATGGCTCAGTGGGCTGAGGCGCAGTCGATCGACAAATTTAGCGGATTTACGATCGAGTTTCGAGCCCCAGCCCGGTCATTTGAAAAATAAAAAGGTTAACGTCGTAGTATAAAATTCAATAAAATCTACGACTTGGTATGGAATAAACTGGAGAATGATCGGCCTATGGAGGAGTGGTACGGCAAGGGATAAGGGCTTGCGGCTTGGTGATACTCGTCCATAGATCAATATCGAAGGGCGCTGACGCCTAAGAACGGTGTATATATTATAGTCAAAGCCCGAATTTCAGGCACTCCTAGGTTTGACTAGGCAATCCTCAGGTCTGACTGACGGTCTTAGTCAAAGCCCGAAATAAATTACAGTTTCGGCCTTTGACTAGTCAAACCTAGGAGAGACTAAGTTAGTCAGGCAAAGGTCGAAATTTAATTTTATGAAATCGGGGTTTGACTAGTCAAACCCCGATCAGCTATTAAAATGTCGTACTTTGTTAGATTAGATTTAATATAACGTCATTTTTAAATTGTAATGTTTATTATTTTTATATTATCGTAATTAAAATACGTGTTAAAAAATACCTGTACAAAATTAGTGTTTATTCTCGTATGTTGAGGCATTATGGCATTTAGAGTTGCACAATACGTTAGACCTTTTACACTTACATGGTTTTGAAGAGCACTTCTTATTGCAGTGGTATTTTATAAATCGTTGTCCTCCAAATTTAGAATCATTTGTACTAATTTCTTTTAGAGACAGCTTAACGTCTGGAACATCTTCGAAATTAGGAAAATTCTCTTTGCATTCTCTTATTTCATTTCTTGAAAAACGTGTGTTTATTGTTCCGTATTTCGTACCAGCTCTATATTATAAACCGTCAATTATTGTTTTATCTTGTATGAAACCCAAAATATTTTGAGCATCTCCTTGGCACGCGTTCGAGCATGCGTTGTGCTCAGACAGAAAAGATTAAAATAAATAAAGGAAATGTGATTGAAGGTCTTCATGCCCAGACTAATCCTATGAAACAATTAAGTAAAAAAAATTCCTCCAATTTCGATTGGAAAAACTGTAACAATACCTATCCCCAGATTTGATAGAACCAAAGAGGATGCTCGAAATCTTTTAAGTAGCATAAAAGGTAAAACAATTGACGGTTTATATAGAGTTGGTACGAAATACGGAACAATAAACACACTTTTTTTCAAAGAAATCAAATAAGAGAATGCAAAGAGAAATTTCCTAATTTCGATGATATTCCAGACGTTAAGCTGTCTCTGTCTCTAAGAGAAATTAGTACAAAAGATTCTAAATTTGGAGGACAAGGATTTATAAAATGGTACTGCAATAAGAAATGCTCTTTCAAATTACGTAAGTGTAAAAGGTCTAACGTATTGTGCAACTCTAAATGCCATAATGCCTCAACATGTGAGAATTAAACTAATTTTTTTATTTTAATTACGACAATATAAAAATAATAAACATTAAAATTAAAAAATGGCGTTCTATTAAACCTAATCTAACAAATTACGACATTTTAATAGCTGATCGGGGTTTGACTAGTCAAACCCCAATTTCATAAAATTAAATTTCGAGTTTTGCCTGACCAATGTAGTCTCTCCTAGGTTTGACTAGTCAAAGGCCGAAACTGTAATTTATTTCGGGCTTTGACTAAGACCGTCAGTCAGACCTGAGGATAGCCTAGTCAAACCTAGGGGTGCCTGAAATTCGGGCTTTGACTATAACATATATACAAGTGATATAACTTAGAATGTTAGCGAATGCTGTACATTGAACCTATTTTTAACGATTTTTTCCTACATGTTTATTTTGCCTTTTCTGATTATTCCTTCTAGTATTGAAATAATAATAAAAGTCAGAACTAAACGGATAACAAATGTGAGAAAAACAACTTGAAATATTCTGCTATGCAAATGATGCAACACTAATCTCTCAAATTGAAGATGATTTACAACGTATGCTGTACCAATTTAATATAACTGCCAGAAAATTTAACATGTTAATTCCACAAAAAAAGACAAAATGCATAGGTCTGGATCCCGCGTATGTAAAAAAAAGTTGATTAATAGCAAGCTGAAAATTTGTTAATAGCCTAAGGGTGTCTAGTCGGACAAACTTTGATATATGGGAACACTGGAACAGGGGAAGTTTAAATTGTGGAACAGTTTAAAAATTTGGAACGGTCAGACCACAAAAACGTCACATGTATTTTGTCCGACAGAACTTCCAATTGATTTGTTACCCTTTCATTAAACTCTCATGCAAAAATCAGACTGCTATTTATCACCTGTCATAATTCCTGTTATTTGACATGTTCTACGTGTTCCACTCATTATAATGCCCATTTGGTGATAAATACCAGCCTGATTTTTGCATAAGAGTTTAATGAAAGGGTAACAAATCAATTAGAAGTTCTGTCGCACAAAATACATGTGACGTTTTCGTGGTCTGACCGTTCCAAATTTTTAACCTGTTCCACAATTAAAACTTCCCCTGTTCCAGTGTTCCCATATATCAAAGTTTGTCCGACTAGACACCCTTAAGCTATTAACAAATTTTCAGCTTGCTATTAATCAACTTTTTTTTTCATACGCGGGATCTAGACCTAGCATGGGTACAACAGCAAATCTACATCTAACATGTAACATAGATCTAGAGGGTCAGATAAGAGAAAAAGTGGTGGAGTTTAAATATCTAGGCATTACACTACCTAGCTACGGAAAGCTCAAAACAAAATTGGAAGATCTAGTGAATAGCGCAAACAGAGCCGCAAGTTGCCTAAATGAAACAATATACAGAAAAAAACATGTCGGGAAAGAAATGAAAGGCAAAATTTACAAAACAGTCATCAGGCCAATAATGACTGACCTACGCGGTAGAAACACACAGAGAGGACAAAAATAATGCCAGAAACAACAGAGATGAAAACCCTTCAAAAAATCGATGGTAAGACACTATGCAAGAGATGCAAGGTGGAGAACATTAAGAACTAAGTAAGAAACAGAAGAGTAGAATACAACGACCGCATAAGCAATGACAACAACTAAAGTAGTAAAGACGGCAAGAGACCATTTCTCAATAGAAAGACAATCAGTTAGAAAACCACGAAAACGATGGAACGACTGGAGGTACTTTGAAATAACCGGTATATTGTGATTGCGCGCAGCGGTCAAATACCTCCTGGGGTACTCTACACTCTAATACCCGAAAGTTAGGTTTGGACCGAAGGGTTAGGTCTTCCTCCTTTGAAAATTGTACTGTATAATATATATTAATTTTTTAATTAATTAATTTTTTAAAATTAGCAAAATTTCCGTTCAAAACGAATAAGAAGTAAATAAAACTTGAGACACCCTGTTGAGAACACTGACCGCCGCGCGCAATTGCAATCTGCCCGAAATAACAGGCAGAGTCGTTGATAGTGGGTCTCCTTGTCGTAATCCTTCCTTTGTTTCTAAATTGTTTGATTTATGTTTTATGCTATTTCGTTTGTTGTGCTATCCACAGTCATTTTTAACTTCCTGACGATTTTACTTGGCGGGTCCATCTCTTTTACGAATTCGTACATATATACACTATTTCTTCACCTGCCTGCTTAAAGTCGTCTAACAGGACATTTAAGTACAGTGGAACCCCGATAAGTCGGCCCCCGATAACCCGGAAGTCCGGCTAAACCGGACCGATTTTCATCAGATAAACATTTTGATTTTCAATATTTTGTATTTTTCAATTTAATTGTGGCTTATTTCCCATCAAAATAGTTAATTATCAGACAAACCTTTCAACAATAAAAATGTATGTAATATAATATTTGAGAGATAATGTGTATGTGTGTAATTTGAACTATACGATATTAAAAATGACTCATAGCACACGCCGCAGAAACAACAGCCACCTGTCTGTAGTACCTATTCTTTTTTATTTCAAACTGTCAGCATTGTTTAGGAAAGACTATTTAAAAAATTATTTTATAAACAATGGTCTTTAGTTTTCACTGTTCTTAAATAACATTACATCGTTGTGACTGTATTGTGTGTCTTGTATTGTTCGCTTCCGTTTGCTTACGTTTGTGTTTGGTGTTTTTTTTAGTAATTTTAATGAGTAGGTACTGTGCATATTTATAAATATATTTCATGTTATTTCAATTCTAACGGAGTTGATCTGTAAGTATACCGTATTTTATTAATTTTTACCATATTCTCCGGCTATCTCGGATTTTCGATAACCCGGATCGGCCGCGGTCTCGATTAATCCGAGTTATCGAGGTTCCACTGTACTGCTATTTTTTATATTCGTAGCACGTATTCTGGATATCTTTTAGCGCAAATATTTGGTCTGTCGTCGACCTATTGTTTCACAGTTGTGCCTGATATTCGGCCAATATCTTTTCCGTATATTAATTTAGCTTTTTCCTTATGATTTGTGTCAAGAATTTGTAAACTACTTCTAGCAATGAAATGCCTCTATATAAGGCATATCCTTGCTATGGTCCACTTTCTTGGCATTTTTCTATTTCCCATTTCCTATTTCTGTTATCCCTGCAGGCGCGGATCCAAGGGGGGATCAATGGGGTCAATTGCCCCCTCCTTGAGACTTCGCCTGGTGTCGCCTTTTTTTAAGAAAGAGATAATTACGATTGAAAATAAATAGTGAGTTTTGTGTCCTGTTGACAACTGAATAACGGAATGCAACATAAAACGGAATTCCTTCTCCAAAGTACGTGTTCTCGGTCTTACTGTATGGTGTCGAGTCTTGGACTGTGAATAAAATCGATCTACTTACCTAAATCGCCTTGAGACTTTCGAAATATGGTTCTATAGTAGAATTTTAAAACTATCTTGGGTGAAGAAGATTCGAAACTCCACAATACTAGAACGTCTCGGCAAGACTACTGAGATTATAGAAGGCGTCAAGAAGAGAAAAGTGGAGTATTTTGGACATGTAATGAGAAGTTTCAAATATAGGTTGCTACAAAATATTATGCAAGTGAAAATAGAAGGCAAACGCAGTCCAGGACGAAAAACACTTCGTGGTTGATTTAGGGTGGCAGAGAATAAAATTAAGATTGCTATGATAGTAACCAACGTTCTGAAAGGACATGGTACATGAAAAAAAATAAAGTAACCCAAAAAGAATCCTGCGTACGCGAGTGACGAGAAAATTTTTATTTCATTGCCCCCTCCTTGCAATGTTGCTGGATCCGCCGTTGTATCCCTTGGCTTTTATTGTTCTTTATTTCCTTTATTTTATTTTTTCTTTCTTCCTTTCTATGCATTTCTAGTATTATATGACCCTATTCAATTTCATGGATCATTCCCCTTTCTTTTTCTTTTTTTTTTTACTTAACAACTGTGTAAAGTGAGTTGTGTGTCATTTTCTGATTATTTTCCATGGGTTATTTCCTAATATCTCTTTATCATTTTTCATGTTTGGGTTATCTTTCTGATATCCTCTTTCAATTTTTCCTTGTGTCCTGGTAAAAGAATTTTTTTTTGCTTTTTTTGAGTCTTAAGTTTGACTTTCTATCTGTTTGAGTTTGTTTTCGTGATATTTTCTTTTTAAGTAATTAATAATATAACTTAAAACTTCATAAGTATTGCCTGTCCCAACTAATAGTTTAAAAATAATATTTAAAAATTATTTATAATATACTATATTGTCCAATAAAAATTTATTTGAATGATTAATAATTTTCTAGGCTTCAGATTTATCCGTTGGTCATAAATAGCATATGAAGGGTCAGAGGGAAAAACGATGAATGTAAATTTTTCGTCATTTTGCGATTTTTATGTATTCTGTTTAGACGGGGCTATACCGTCGCCCCCGTTAACGAAATTATTCCGAGTATATCTTTTTGTACAATCTTACTCAAAAAGAGGTACTTATAACAAATCCAAAGGGTGCCAAGCGGTGCCGTAGTCCAAAAAACTATAAAAAATGTACAGGGGTAAGTTAGGGGTTGTAACTAAGGGATGAATATTTAGGAGATGGGATGATCTTTTCTACGCCATATTAAAGTTTATTACAAATGGAATAATATCAGTTTTTGTCTGGATAGCCTGGATAATATAGCCTGCATAAATAAGTCTGGGACACATAATTGACAAAAATAAACTGATATTTTCTTGATTACTTAGGCACCAATTTTATTTTTAAAAAATATGTTGAATATACAATAAAAGACCACATCAAAAACTATAAAAAAATTTACAGAGTGCTATTAAAAAAAGTAAAGTTAGGGGTTGTAACTAAGGGATGAATATTTACGGGATGTTTTTTCGGTTCCATAATAATAATAATATCGTACGGCATTTTTGCCGGGGAGATCCTTTCGGATAGTTCCAGCGCCAATTACATCTTTAACCCTGTTTCAAGTAACTAGTGTCGATATGTACACTAGACCAGGGGGACCGACGGCTTATCGGTTCCATGATATCTCGTAACGCGACAGTTCGTAACCGGACAACTGGTAGCGGACAATTCGTAACAGCGACAGTTCGTAACGGCGACACTTCGTAACGGCGACACTTCGTAACGGCGATAGTTCGTAACTATACAGATTCGTAACGGACAATTCGTAACGTCCAAATTGAATTATTCTTTTTATTTTTGTTTACGAGTAAACTAAATGTTATTACAATTATAAATGAAATTATGTTTATCAGTTTAACGAATCAGTATCAGGATAAACGTTTTTAAGGCATTTCATATTTCATGTTTCAGAATATAATAAAAGTATTTAAACCAAGTATTAAAGTATTAAAAGCCATCCCTCGTATCAACTATACAACCGTTGTATAGTTGTGTATGTAACCGTTGATAGAATACTCCAACGCTATAACCAATCACAAGGTTTATTATAATAACAGGTTATTATAATCTTTCCTTTACAAAATGTTTACTTAGAAAGTTGGAAATGTCTGAATAAAGACGGTTGTCGGCTTAAAGATTTCACGAATTACTTCATTATTCCGTTGTCTAGGTATATGCAAAAAGGAACGATAAGAGGGATAAACTTTTAAAAATATTTTTAAAAGTTTGTATGTATTTGAATATTTGTTTGTGTTTAAAGACTTTTAATACATATATTCTGAAACACGAAACATAAAATGTGTTAAACATGTTTATCCCGGTACTGATTCGTTAAATTAATAAACATAATTTCAATTATAACTGTAATACCAGTTAGTTTCCACGTTAATAAAAATAAACAGAATAATTCAATTTTGACGTTACGAATTATCCGTTACGAATTTGTATAGTTACGAACTGTCGCCGTTACGAACTTTCGCTGTTACGAATTGTCCGTTACCAGTTGTCCGGTTACGAACTGTCGCGTTACGAGATGTCTGGTCACGGTTTTTTTCTACGCCATATTAAAGTATAGTATAAATGGAATAGATCAGTTTTTGTCTTATTCGAAAATCTCTATTCGTTTACGAGATATAGCCTGGATAAATTAGTCTGGGACTATAATATACTATCATCATCATCATCATTCTCTTTGCCTTATCCCTATGCGGGGTCGGCTTCCCTAATTGCATTTCTCCACACAATTCTATCTTGGGCCATATCAATGTTAATCCCCTTTACCAACATGTCCTGCCTTATCGTCTCCCCCCAGCTCTTCTTTGGTCTTCCTCTCCTACTCCTTCCAGGAATCTGCACTTCAGCTATTCTTCGTATTGGGTGGTTAACGTCTCGACGTTGAACATGACCAAACCATCTTAACCTATGCTCTCTCATTTTGGCATCAATTGGTGCCACACCTAGACTTCCCCTAATATACTCATTTCTAATTTTATCCTTCTTTGTCACTCCACTCATCCATCTAAGCATTCTCATTTCCGCCACATGCATTCGCTGTTCCTCTTTCTTTTTCACTGCCCAACATTCAGTTCCGTACATCATAGCTGGTCTTATGGCTGTTTTATAGAATTTTCCCTTCAGCTTCATTGGAATTTTTCTGTCACACAACACACCACTCGCTTCTTTCCACTTCATCCATCCAGCCCTAATTCTACTGCATGCATCTCCATCTATTTCTCCATTACTCTGTAATACCGATCCTAGGTACTTAAAACTATTGCTTTTTACAATCATTTCACCATCCAAAGATACCATTTTATTTGTAGTAGCTCCATCTTTAAATGAACATTCCAAATACTCTGTTTTTGTCCTACTAAGTTTTAAACCTTTTGCCTCCAGAGCTTGTCTCCACTGTTCCAGTTTTTGTTCTAAGTCTCTTTCACTATTTCCTACTAACACGACATCATCAGCATACATTAAGCACCATGGAATGTTACCCTGTATTTTCGCTGTTATCTGGTCCAAAACTAATGAGAATAAATACGGACTAAGCACAGAACCTTGATGCAATCCTACTTTCACATGAAATTTATCAGTCTCTCCCACACCTGTCCTAACACTAGTCGTTACTCCCTCATACATATCCCTCACAATCTTTACATATTCACCAGGGACTCCTTTCTTATTGAGTGCCCACCACAGAATCTCTCGAGGAACTCTATCATATGCTTTCTCAAGATCAATGAATACCATATGAGCGTTTGTTTCTTTACTCCTGTATTTTTCCATCAACTGCCTTATAATGAAAATTGCATCTGTTGTTGATCTACCCTGCATAAAGCCAAATTGATTCTCGGATATTTCGGTTTCTTCACGTATCCGTCTATCAATTACTCTTTCCCATATTTTCATGGTGTGGCTAAGCAGTTTTATAGCCCTGTAGTTTGTACATTGTTGTATATCTCCCTTGTTTTTGTAAACAGGTACCAGTATACTGCTTCTCCATTCGTCTGGCATTTGTCCAACTTCCATAATTCTATTAAATAGACCTGCTAGCCACCTTGTTCCTGTCTCTCCCAATGCTCTCCATACTTCCCCAGGAATATCATCTGGTCCTACCGCTTTTCCTTTCTTTATTTTTTGAAGCGCTTGAGCCACTTCCTTGTTGGTTATTTTGGTGACCATTGCTGCTACTGTCTCCGTTGACTCTACAGGCTGTCTGTCAAATTCTTCATTTAATAAGCTGTCAAAGTACTTTCTCCATCTCTTTTTGACATCCCTTTCGTGAACTAGTATTTTATTATTTTCATCTCGGATACATCTAATCTGATTAAAATCTTTTGCTTTCTTTGCTCTCTGTTTGGCTATTTTATATATCTTCGTTTCGCCTTCCCTGGTATCAAGTTGATCGTATAGGTTTGAATACGCTTCTGCTTTAGCTTTTGCTACTGCTACTTTCGCTTCCTTTTTGGCGACCATATAGTTTTGAAGATCTATGTCCGATCTGGTTTCTTGCCACTTTTTATATAATTTTCTCTTCTCTTTTATGTTTCCTTGTACTTCATTTGACCACCACCAAGTCTCTTTATCTTCAAACTTCTTTCCTGACGTTTTCCCAAGTATTTCAATAGCCGTCTCTCTAATAATATTGGCCATTTTTCTCCAAATTGTGTTAGGGCTTCCTTTCATGTTCCAACATATTTTTTCTACTATTCTTTCCCTGAATAGACCTTCCTTCTCATCTTTTAGCATCCACCACTTGATTTTTTGTGGTCCTCTCCGATATTTTTGTTTAGTTTCGCTTTTTACTTCGATGTCCAGAACAAGCAGCTTATGTTGTTGGCTTACTGTCTCACTAACTATTACCTTGCAGTCCTTGCATTCACGTATGTCTTCTTTCCTTATCATGAAGTAGTCTATTTGGGATTGATGTTGTCCACTTTTGTAGGTAATAAGTTGAGTTTCTCTCTTTTTAAAGAATGTGTTAACAATCGCCATATCCAATGCTGTTGCTAATTCTAGCATGTCATCTCCAGCTTCATTTCTAGTTCCAAAGCCTAATCCCCCATGTATTGTTTCATATCCTGTCTTGGCTTGGCCCACATGTGCATTGAAATCACCTCCTATTATAACTTTCTCCTCCGCTGGAATATCACTCAGTATGTCTCCCAATTGATCATAGAAAGCTCTTCTTTCATTCTCACCCAGACCTGTTTGAGGAGCATACACACACACAACATTCAATACCTCTTTATCAATTACAAATTTCACTGACATCATTCTATCACTCGTTCTTACAACATCTACTACGTTATCTTTCATTTCACTATCAGCAATTATACCAACTCCATTTCTAGTGTTACTACTCCCTACATACCACAATTTATATCCATCACCTAGTTCTTTCGCCCTTTGTCCTTTCCACCTAGTTTCTTGAATACAAGCAATTTGGACTCTTCTTCGTTTGAGCGCATCCACTAACTCCAGACTCTTACCTATAATATACTATATTGGGACTATATTATACTGGGACTATAATATACTATATTGTCCAATAAAAATTTATTTGAATGATTAATAATTTTGTAGGCTTCAGATTGATCCGTTGGTCGTAAATAGCATATGAACGGTCAGAGGGAAAAACGATGAATGTCAATTTTTCGTCATTTTGCGATTTTTGTGCAATCTGTTTAGACGGGACTGTACCGTCGGTATAGTGAGGCCGTGCATGTATAATAAAGTAGAAAAAAGAGCACCCATACACATGCTGGCATATAGTCTCCTGTTGGCATTAATGTCTTGTACTTGGTTATATTATCTACTTGTACCAATGGCAAATTATCTTAGATTTATATTAAGTGTTGGTTCTTATATGAATTTTATAGTAGCCAATTTAGGAGATTTTTTTAATAAAATATTAAAGGATACTTCTGCTTCTTGATGTGCCTGCCAGTGACGAATATTGGCAATCATCATGGCAATATTTATGTTACGTGCAGCAGGAAAAGCTACACATATGTTGTGTTGAATCAGGTTTTGAGGTTCTTCAACCAGGATGTTCTTCTTCTTCCTGGACCACGCTTCAGGAAAATACTTGCAGGATTGCTTGTAGGTGGGCATATCTGTAGTCATTTCGCATAATGTGTCCGAAATACAGTAACTTTTGAGATTTGATGGTGATCAGTACGTTTCGTTCTTTTTGATTCTTCTGATGACCTCCTCATTTTTGACTGGTCGATACACGGGATTTTAAGCATTCTACGATACAGCCATATCTCAAATGCTTTCAATTGTCTGCACATATCTTCGTTCAATGTCCACGATTCAACACCATAAAAAAGGACAGAGAAGACCTAGCACCACAGAATTCTAACTTTTATGCCAAGTGAGAGGTTGTGGCTCTTGAAGAAAGTCCTAATCCGGTTGAAGGTGAATCTAGCTTTTCCGAGGCGCGCTCTTATTTCTTGGTTGTTGGTATATACTTCATTTATTATAGTGCCGAGGTATTTGTGGTGCTTTACTTTTCCTACAGACGTTTGGTTGACGTAGAGTTAACTTTCTGTTATCTTTTTCTTGTTGATGATCATAAGCTTTGTCTTCTTTACGTTTATATTGAGTCCATACTGTTGATCGTAATACGTGATTTTGTTCATAAGGATTTGTAGGTCTTTTAGGTTGTCCGCAAGCTGTCATCTGCTTTCAGAAATTTCAGTTTGACATGATTTAAGCTAAATTTACGTTCAAAATGTATTGTAAAAATTAATAAATATAATTTTTTATACATAATAATATTAAATTTGATGTAAAGTATGTTATTTCAATCTCATATCAAACAACTATCTAAAAAGATAAGAAAGATATAATTCTTAACAATTTATTTAAACAATTTATTTTAAAAAGTAAAGCTGTGTAAACGGAAGCACTAGACTTTAATTTTTAAATCAATTAGATAAATTATTTAGTTACTACTATACAGGTGTGCCAAAAGAAGCGTCAAATATTTCGGGAAATTTACATTGTAACTAGTCCAGGGCGCATCTGTAAAAATATAAGTACATTTGTATGTTGAGAGGTGACTCATATTTTTTGCAGAAATTGCTTGGAAATAACTCATATAGTAATAATTAAGTTATCCTCCCACTCAAAAAGGTACATTGTTTCAATAATCAAAATGTCAAAAAAATTAAGAAAAAATTCGATTTTTTTATTCGTTTTTTTTTAATATAACTTTAAAAGTATTCATTCCGAGAAAATTTACACTAACATAAAAGTTGCGCAAATAAATTTCCTATAAGAAGGGATTGGTTAAAAGTTTTAAAAATTATCACCCTTGTTGCAAAACAGAAATAATTGCAAAAAATCCCATAAAAGGCAAGTATTCGCGTTTTACTTTTTTTAACCATTTATGCCACATTTAGGCACTTCATATTTCACCCAGAAAAACTTTATGGTATAGTACAGGGGTGGCCAAGCTCCATGATAGTCCGAGCCATTTTTCAAAATTTGAAATTTTTCGCGAGCCGCAATCAAACAATTATTTAAAAAGTGTAAAAAAGGTATTCAATTTTTTTGATTTCACGAATTTTAAAGTGAATAAAATGGTTCACATCGTTATTTCAAATATGCAAATAATTCTACAAGCAGCCCTTACTATTTCACAATACTTCGATTCTTCATCATCCTTCCATTTTTTTCTGGGACGGCCTACTGATCTTTACCGTCTCTGAAAAAACACTGTCTTTAACACTCTGTCTTCCTCTAATCTTACCACAAAACCTGTCCATCTTATCTTAGCTTTTATACATGTCTCACGATGTTTTCAGTACCATCCACAGTCACCAATTCAGCTTTGCGGCACCTTCTCCACTCTCCTGCCAATTCCTCTCTTTGAGGGCTTTTCAATATGATTCTGAGAACTTTCCTTTCAAAAACCAGCAGCATATTTATTTCCCGCTGATGAGTCCATGTTTCACTTCCATGTGTAACCATTGGGCGAATAATTGGCTTGTACAGTCTTAATTTAGATTGTCTTTTTAGTAACTTAGATTTTAATAATGATGATAGGGAGTATAATGCTCTATTCCCCGCAGCTATCCTTGCGGAGACTCTTTTTATATGGGGTTTTCATCTGCGATTACCGCCCCTAGATATTTTAACTCTTTTACTTCTTCGAAGTTGTGACCATTGATAGTTATGTTCTGCCTAACTCTTGGTCTTGGATTTTTGGTTACTAGCAATTATTTGGTCTTCTTTTCATTTATTCGAAGGCCCGCAGTACCTGTTTCTTCCTCGAGTTGTGAAAACACCTCTCTCACGTCTCTTGTAGAACGAGCGACTGCACCTAGATCATCAGTAAACGCAAACAATAGTTTTGATCAGCGATTCGCAAATCCCCCTGTCAAATCACATAATATTTTACTTATTACATATTCTAAGGAAAAATTGAATAGCAACGGTGATAAGTGATAATGGGTTTCCTTGTCAAAGTCCGGATGTTAAGTCTTTTATATTATTTCTTGTCACTAATTTAAGACATTTTGAAACACAAAAATTAAAAGTAATTCAGGTACATTTATTGAGAGCCACAAATAATCCTTTAAAGAGCCACATGTGGTTCGCGAGCCACAGTTTAAGTACTTATCTTAGTACAAAAGTGCACATAAAAAAAGTTGCTGTCCTTAGAAGTTCCAAAATGAAAATACATTTTTTTGCAATATATCGAAAACTGTTAGGATTTTATATTAAAAATGGACATCTGGAGTATCACAAACTAAAGTGCAATACAAATTTAACGTTTTAACCTATTGGGTATTGAATATTGATTCAAAAAACCGAAAACCGGTTTTTGGAATAACCGGTTTTTGTGACCGGTTATAACCGCCAGGTTAAACCGTAAGTAAAAAAACCGGTATAACCGAAAACCGGTGTTTTGACAAAAACCGCCATCCCTATTTCAAACTGTCACAAAATGTATTACAAATTAATGTCGTTACAGCTGTTTCGGCAGAGTGCATTTCTCAAGTGATGTATTTTACCTTGTGTCCACACTTTATAATTTTTGCCTGATTAGATTGAGGAGTGAGGAGCTGTTTGTCTGAAGTTAGTCTCAAGTTGGTATCTTGCCTGTATATGTAATTGAGAAAACCGATAAAATCGGGATATCAACAAAAATAGCCAAACACATAAAAAGAAAAGGAATAATACCAGCTTTCAGAACAAACAACAACTTAGCAAATACAATAAGAGCAATGAGAGTCAAAAGAAAAAGGCAATTACAGAGTGGTGTATAATATGCTGTAGTCAATCCTCAGGTCTGGCTGACGGTCTTAGTCAAAACCCGAAATAATCAACGAAAACAGTTTCGGTCTTTGACTAGTCAAACATAGGAGAGACTACGTTGGTCAGGCAAAGGTCGAAATTTAATTTTATGAAATCGGGTTTTGACTAGTCAAACAGCTACAGTCATCAGCTATTAAAATGTCGTAATTAGTTAGATTATGTTTAATAGAACGTCATTTTTTAATTGTAATGTTGGATTATTATTTTTATATTGTCGTAATTAAAATAAAAAAAAAATAGTGTTTATTCTCGCATTTTGCGGCATTATGGCATTTGGAGTTGCACAATACGTTAGACCTTTTACACTACATGACTTTGAAGAGCGCTTCTTATTGCAGTGGTATTTTATAAATCCTTGTCCTGCAAATTTAGAATATTTTGTACTAATTTCTCTTAGAGACAGCTTAACGTCTGGAACATCTTCGAAATTAGAAAAATTCTCTTTGCATTCTCTTATTTGATTTCTTGAACAAAGTGTGTTTATTGTTTCGTATTTCGTACCAACTCTATATAAACCGTCAATTATTGTTTTATCTTGTATGATACCCAAAATATTTCGAGCCTCTTTTCGCACGCATTCGAGCATGCGTTGTGCACAGACAGAAAAGATTAAAATAAATAAAGGAAATGCGATTGAAGGCATTCATGCCCAGGCTAATGCTATGAAACAATTAAGTGAAAAAAAATTTCCTTCAATTTCAATCTGAAAAACTGTAACAATACCTATCCCCAGCTTTGATAGAGCCAAAGAGGATGCTTGAAATATTTTGCGTAGCATACAAGATAAAACAATTGACGGTTTATGAATATATTTGTTGTTTATTTGGGTTTATATGACTGCGGACACTAAATCCATTCGCCAATTTTACTATTTTTTATTTTACTAGTCATTTTTTCGTACTGTTGTTCTGAAGCTATTTTCTTGTGGCATTTTTATAATTATTTTGTATTTTGACAACGACACCCGACTTGGGCGTCGAAACGTTAATAAAATCATTTTTCGGTAAAATTGTGGCTTATTTCCCATTTGAGTATACTTGATTATTTTTTCGTATGTTATCCTAAAACTAATACTAATAATAATCTATAATAAACAATTCTACTAATAAATAATTATTTTTTTATTTTTTTTTTTATAATTTTTCATAATATATTTTTTTATATTTATTTTTTCTAAATCATGTTCTCAGAGTTCCACATCAAAAGCTGCAACATTCTTCTTTAGCCCTCTACTTAATTCGAAAGCTATTTTACTATGGACTGTTCAAGTTCGTCATTCATTTTTATCTACATATTTTTTTATTATATTTTTTTATTATATATTTTTTTTCTATTATTTTTTTATATTTTTTTTGTATATATTTTTTTATATTTTTTTTCTTTTCTTTTTTCTTTTAATATATAACAATTTACATGAAATACTCTATATTTTACAATTACAATTTAAGTTTAATATCTAAAATATTAAACCTAATACTTAACTAAATATACGATCACAAATACATTGTGGAATATCGGCTATATTAAGTTTAAAATGATGGTGTAAAACAGTGGTTAAATCTCATTCTGCATATGGTTCTTGTCATATCCTTTGTCGACTCCATTTTAGAAAACCAAGGTTTATCTGTCATAGAGTTTTTGATTGATCTGTAGTGGTTTCCTGTATTTATGTTCTCATCAATATACCTTTCTTTCCATTCTTTCTTAAGCTTTTTGAATAAATCTGATGCAATATCTCTAGACGTACAAAGATAATGTGTTAATACTGCTTGTTTCACCGCGTTTTTAGCCAATTCATCTGCCATTTCATTTATAAATATAGAGTTGGTACGAAATACGGAACAATATACACACCTTTTTCAAGAAATCAAATAAGAGAATGCAAAGAGAAATTTCCTAATTTCGAAGATGTTCCAGACATTAAGCTGTCTCCGTCTCTAAGAGAAATTAGTACAAAAGATTCTAAATTTGGAGGACAAGTATTATTTATAAAATGCTACTGCAATGAGAAATGCTCTTTCAAATTACGTAAGTGTAAAAGGTCTAACGTATTGTGCAACTCTAAATGCCACAATGCCTCCACATGTGAGAATAAACACTAATTTTTTTATTTTAATTACGACAATAAAAAAATAATAAACATTAAAATTAAAAAATGACGTTTTATTAAACCTAATCTAACAAATTACGATATTTTAATAACTGATCGGGGTTTGACTTGTTTGACAATAGAAAACAGATTCTACGTGCGGACTTCACCTTGTAGACCATAATCATTCTTTTAGCCAACAGTTTCAAATTCTCATATTCAAAATAAAGGCCTTAAGCTATCTGTATCAAAGTCTATGGAAACTAATAAAAAAATACAGATATAATTCTGAATGACCAACTTGAAAAAAATAGCTCATAACTCCTCAACTTATTCAGTTAAGGATTATGAAGTGTATAGGGGTCGCCAACTTCTTGAAAATTTCAAGATCTTGTCTTGATCTTATCTTGATTTCAAGACGAGATCAAGACAAGAAGTAATTTTCGGTTTCAAGACAAGACAAGAAATTGTGTGTCAATACCAAGATTTCTTGTCAAGAAAACAAGAAATCTTGAAATATCTTGACTAATAATGAAAACTCTAAAACGTATTTATTTGTGAAAAAGATAACATTATTTTAGTATAGCATAACATATTTTAAATCGTTGAACATTTCTTTTTGCTAAAACAATTTACAAAAATGTAAATTAAAAATAATAATTACTAATAATTAAGTACTTCATCCTGTTGAAAATAAAATTGCAAACTAGATTTTATGTCAAATAACAAATTTAGCACATTTTTAAATCGGAATTGATAAGCCATAAATTAAGGCAGATAACACTTCTCATGGAGTCAACGCCTAGCCGATTTCTTGGCTTTGTTTTTGTTAAAGCTGTGCTTGAGAATAGGCTTTCCGCAGATACAGATGTTGCTGGCGTTCCAAGAAAATCCTTGGCCGTTTTCGATAATGACGGGTAGATATTTTCGTGTCTTCTCCACCAATCAAGTATATTTTCAGAATCTTCTGACCTAGGCTCATTTATTTATTTTTCAGTCTCATACTTCCAATACTGTAAGTTATCATTTTATCATTATCAGCCTTCTTAAAAAGGTAAGTAACATCTCAATCAAATTCGTTATCTTCTTTTTTCAGACTAAGTGGTATTGGACTTCTGTATTGGATTCTGTATTGTCTGGTATTGTAGATCATTCTGGGATTTATTAAAGTAGTTATCTTTAAATATTTCTTCAAATTTTTGTACTGCTTCTGATTGTAGAAGCTTTCCCCAAGATGAAGAGGAAATGCCACTACTTTATGCCGAGGATCCAAAATAAGAACTATACAGTATATCCAATTAGTTTTATTATGTTTCATCGGTTGCGCCTTTATCAATTTTATTATCAAATTCATGAGCCCAATATTTCCAGTTTATCTAAAAGTAAGCTTACTCCAATTACCACCAATGGGAGTGTGCAATATTTTTCCAATTGCGAAACATACAAAATGCTTATTTTAAGCATGCAACTACACATCAATTTTGCGTTCGTCAGGAAACAAATGCAGATCGGGCACTCCCCCAAGTGGCAGTGGAGGCCGTGTTACCTACCACGCGACGCAATAAAAAGGTCGCCGGTGAATCACCGGACCGGGTAGTCAAGAAATTTCAAGATCTTGAAATTTCTTGAGTCAAGACAAGATATACGATGTCAAGAAAACGTCAAGACAAGATTCTTTAAGATTTCTTGATTTTTTCTCAAAACAAGGCAAGAAGTTGTTGTCAAGACAAGAATTCTTGTCTTGTCGACCCCTAAAAGTGTAGCCACAGTAAAATGCGGTACGCGGCAAAATAAACAGTACCTACTAAAATGCGTAAGTTTCAAAAATGTATGTGTCAGGCGCCGAAACGTACTGAGTAGTTTCAGAACGTTGGTATAACGTATGTGAATGTCGTGTTAATGTGAGTTGTTTCAGAATGGTTCTCAGTTTTGTAGAAAAATTTTTTACCGCAGAGTACTATTCTCGGTAATACGGAAAAGGTGGCGGAAACGGTCCAAGCTTAAAATCAATAACGGCTTCATCATGACGGGGCAACCTGTCACATGGCCAGGGAGTCTCTTTGAATACTGCGCGGTCATTTTGGGAGATCGCCACTCAACACACCTAATGCCATCTGATCCGTATTTAAGAGGAATGCTGAAGGAGGCAGATCGATCCACAGTCTGACATTCCGGAATTGCGGACTAGAATCAAAGATCTTTTTCGTCCTAGAGGGCATCTTTAACATCTCTTTCATCGTGAACGTCGTCGTTAATAATATTTGCAAGTATATTATCATCTATACTAAATATATTAGACCTGGATCCCGCGTACCAAAAAAAAGTTGATTAATTGCAAGCTAAAAATTTGTTAATAGCTTAGCGGTGTCTAGTCGGACAAACTTTGATGTATGGGAAATAGGAACACTGCAACAGGGAAGTTTTAATTGTGGAACAGGTTAAAAATTTGGAACGTCAGACTACGAAAACGTTCCATGTATTTTGTCGGACAGAACTTCCAATTTATTTGTTACCATTTCATTAAACTCTCATGCAAAAATCAGACTGGTGTTTATCACCAACTTAGTTCAGAAAGCCACTGCGCATCCGCTGGGGAAAATATTCCGATTCGGATTTTTTGCACAATCTTACTCAAAAAGGACCCCTTTTAACAAATTGGCATGTTGCCAGGTCCAAAAGTGGGTCAAAATTTTTTAAAACGTTTTTTTTTATTTTTTTCCAAAATTATTTTTTTTGCATCGATCAAAGTTTTTTTAGATTTTTTTGATCATCAGAAAAGGTATTTAGTGACTTTTCTCTAAAGTTAATAATTTTTGACATATAAGCGATACAAAATTGCGAAATCGGCAATTTTTAACCTTCAAAGACTATGTAAAAAACTGAAAATTTTGATGTTGCCAAGGTAAGAACATATCCTTTGAACATAGATTAATCAAATCCCGAAGAGATTTTTGCAATACAGTATCGAAAACCCCTTTGTTTTTTAATTGCCAATCAAGCGTGCGCTTGATTGGCAACCGTTGCATGTATATGTATCATGCGTAAATATTTTATGTGCGGAAAACATTTCGATTCAATTTTTTTTTCACCATCTTGCTTGAAAATATCCCCTCTTAACAAATCTGTAGATTGCCAGGATCAAAAAGTCAAAAAGTTTAAAATTTGTTTTTTGTTTTTTCCTAAATTTAATTTTTTGCATCGGAGAATTTTTGTTTTAGGTCTTTTGTATCATTCCAAATAGAAAAGATCTTAAGTGACTTTCCTATAAATGTGATAGTTTTCGAGATATAAGTGATTGAAAATTTAAAAATTGCAAAATCGGCCATTTTTAACCCTCAAAAACGATCTGAATCACCGAAAATTTCAATGATACCAAGGTACGTAGATATTGCAATAATATCGATTGATGAAATCCTTTTTCTAAGTTTTTTCTAATACAATAAAGAAACCCCCTTTGTTTTTTAATTGCTAATCAAGCAGGAGCGACACTATTTTCAACCGTTGCATATGTGTATATATATGTCCCGAAAAGATTGGTCATAAATTATACCACAGATTCTGGGGTCAAAAATAGGTTGACTGAACCTCACTTACCTATATACAATAGTGCATAAAAAAAAATTACAGCCCTTTGAAGTTACAAAATGAAAATCGATTTTTTTTTCATATATCGAAAACTCTCAGAGATGTTTTATTGAAAATTGACATGTGTCATTTTTACGACAGCAATATCTTAAAAAAAAATTAAGTAAAATTTGTGCACCCCATACAAATTTTATGGGGGTTTTGTTCCCTTAAACCCCCCCAAACTTTTGTGTAGGTTCAAATTAAATTATTATTGTGCCACTATTAGTTAAACACATTATTTTTAAAACTTTTTTTGCCTCTTAGTACTTTTTTTATAAGCTAGTGTTTATCGAGATATTTTGAATATTTTTGTCGAATCCACCACATATTTGTATATGGCTTAAGTACGGTTATAGAGACCTGTTAATAATCTGAAAATTTATTTATAATTTACATTTTTAGGTATATTTTGAAAAAGAAGCTACATCTCGATAAAAGGTGACTTATGAACAAAAGACTAAGAGACAAAAGTTTTAAAAACACTGTGTTTAACTAATGGTACCACAATAATAGTTTAATTGGAACGTACACAAACATTAGGGGGGTTTAAAGGAACAAAACCCCCATAAAATTTTTACGTAAATATATTGAAAAAGAAGCCGCATCTCAATAAAAACTGGCTTATCGAAAAAATACTAAGAGGCAAAAAAGTTTTAAAAACGTTGTGTTTAACTAATGGTACCACAATAATGAATTAATTGGAACGTACACAAAAGTTTGGGGGGGTTTAAGGGAACAAAATCCCCATAAATTTTTTATGGGGTGGACAAATTTCACTATAATTTTGTTTTAAGATGTTCCTGACATAAGAATTATACATGTCCATTTTCAATAAAAAATCTCTAATAGTTTTCGATATATTGAAAAAAATCGATTTTCATTTTGTAACTTCAAAGGGCTGTAACTTTTTTTGTGAGCACATTTGTACTAAGGTAAGTTAGGTTCAATCGAACTATTTTTGACCCCAGAATGTGTGATATAATTTATGACCATTCTTTTCGGGACACCCTGTATAATCGGAGAACAATTTTAAAAAAATTGTTTAAAATTTTTTGACACATTTTTGCCCCTGGCAACATGCAAATTTGTTAAGAGTGGAATCTTTTTAAGCAAGATGGTGAAAAAAAAATTGAATCAGAATATTTTTCCGCACATATATTTACGCATATTACATACAATGTATGTACATGCAACGGTTGAAAATAGTGTAGTGGGCACTTGATTAGCAATTAAAAAACAAAGGAGTTTTCGATATTGTATTGCAAAAAGCTCTTTGGGATTTCATCAATCGATATTCTTAGAATATCTACGTACCTTGACAACACCAAAATTTTCAGTTTTTCAGATAGTTTTTGAGGGTTAAAAATGGGCGAATTCGCAATTTTTAAATTTTTAATCGCTTATATGTCAAAAACTATCAACTTTAAGAGAAAAGTCACTAAAGACCTTTCCTGTTTGAAATGATCCAAAAAATCTAAAAAAAACTTTGTTCGATGCAATACAAATAATTTTAGGAAAAATACAAAAAAAAAACGTTTTAAAAAGTTTGACCCACTTTTGGACCTGGCAACATGCAAATTTGTTAAAAGGGGTCCTTTTTGAGTAAGATTGTGCAAAAAATCCGAATCGGAATATTTTCCCTAGCGGATGCGCAGTGGCTTTTTGGACTAACTGGGCATTTTAATGAGTGGACCACGAAGAACATGTCAATAAATGACAGGAATCATGTTGGTTAGTAATAGCAGTCTGATTTTTGCATGAGAGTTTAATGAAAGGGTAACAAATCAATTGGATGTTCTGTCCGACAAAATACATGGGACGTTTTCGTAATTTGACGTTCCAAATTTTTAAACTGTTCCACAAGTAAAACTTCCTCTGTTCCAGTGTTCCCGTACATCAAAGTTTGTCCGACTAGAACCGTTAAGCTATTAACAAATTTTCAGCTAATATTAGTCAACTTTTTTTTGGTATGCGGGATCCAGGCCTATATAAATAATCATAAACATTTCAAAATTCATTTCAGTACTGAAATGCATTGTGCAGAAACAACTGTTGCGACATTAATTTTTTTAATACATTTTTGTATTGGAAACTAGAGTTTTCAGTGTTTTATTGTTAGATAAAATGAACTTCCATCAAGCAACGGTCGAATCCATCACTTACTGCAGTGGTTTCCAACCTTTTTGTAATTGCGCCTCCTTTAAAAAGAAAAAATTGTTGCGCCCCCTTAATTTTTCAAACAAGGTAATTTCGTAAATACTCAACTGATATTGTAATTTATTTAATGGGCTAAAAATAATATAAAATATCATATAGAAATATACATAAAAAATAATTATTTATTATAAGAAATAATAATTTTAAATGTAATAAAAACAAATCTTACAAAAATTATAAAAAAAGAACATATAATTAATACATTATAAAAATTTAATGCGACGATTGAGCTTGTTTTTCAGCACAAATTTTCTCAGAACGTGGTATCATTGTTTAAGCCAGCTACTGTAGACAAATCTGTTTCACATAGGTAAGATGTTACAAATGTCAATAAAATTTCTAAAACTTTGTCAAAGTAGGAAATTCGTCCTGTACTCTTAGCCAAAACGAGTATATTTCAAATATCTAGGTGTAGACTTATCAAGTTATCATGACCCAGCCAGAGACCTAAGAGGACAAATAAACAAGGCCACAGTCATGTCCTGATGTTTGAGAGATGTGATCTGGAATAACCCATATTTGAAAATGGACAGCAAAGTTAGAATTTATAAAACTTGCATCAGACCTGTTATGACCTATTTCATTGAATCAAGAGAAGACACAAACAAAACCAAAAGCATGCTACGTACAGGCGAAATAAAGACACTAAGAGCCATAGCAGGGAAGACAAGAAGGGATAGAATACGAAACAACACATCAGGGAACAATGTGGCGTACAAGATGTAGCAAGATGGAGTAGACAAAGACGAATAGAATGGTTCAGTCAAGTAAGAAGAATGGAGGAGCACAGACAACCAAGAATTGCGCTAGAAGGAAAACCAGCTGCCAAGCGTCCACCGGGAAGACCACCAAAAGGTATGGGGAGTACCGGGGAGACCACCGGGAGAGATAGCTTGCAGTCTACCTCTCAAGAAATATTTCAACGTCGGAATTAAAAGATCGACATATATCTACAATAAGTATAAGAAGAAGATTTGGCGCTCGGCTCCAAACGCGAAAACGAGACGTTTTTGTTCCAGCAAGAGTATGGATGTATGTTTTAGCATTTGTTCCAGAAAAATTCGCAGAGAGGATTGTGGATTACGTATACCTATTATGCAGATTCATTTCTTTGACACCTGTTCGACTTTTTTGGTTTGTATTCGAAAATATTTTGAAAACAGCTGCATACCCCTTGCAACAGTCTCGCGCCCCCTAGGGGGGTGCGCCGTACAGGTTGGAAACCACTGACTTACTGATAATATTTTATATACGGGGTGGGGTGTGCAAGTAATTTAATAATATAAATTTGTTTTGATTTATTAAATTAAAGTCTTGTGTTTATTAAACAGGACCTTTCGGTACCACAAGTTTGGATGCTTTTTATTTACCAACTAAAGTAAGAGTTTAAATATAATGCTTATAAAACGCTAGGTCAAGGTTCGCATTGTAATAAATTTCATTGACTACATGAAACAATAGAAATCATTTCTGAATATAACAATAAGGAGTTACGACCATATTGAAATGTTTAATATAATTGAGGTTGAATTCTAACAAAACATAATAGTTACCTATTATAAATATATCTCGATACGAGTTTAATGACCCACCGCCATCATCGACTCCATGAATTATGATTAAATTTTAAAATATTTATTTAATTTTGGGAAGAGATTTATAAGATTTTTTAGTCAATATTTTCTTTTTTTACTGTGTTTTTCTTCTTTTTCTTCTTCCTCCTTATAAGCAAATCTTCTTGTTCCTTGGCGGATTGGTACCTCTATGGAAAGTTGTCACTCCATCTTTTGCGTGGTCGGCCGATACTTCTTCTACCGATTGGTGATTTATCTCTTGCTGTTTTGACCACACGTATCTCCCCCATTCTGGTTATGTGGTTATTCCATTCTTTGAGTCTTACTCTGTCAAATGCTTTCTTTAAGTCAATCAGACATAGAAATGTTGGTCTATTATACTGTAGCGATTTCTCAGTAATTTGCTTTATGACGTATATTGCATCTGTACACGATCTTCCAGTACGAAAACTCCGGAATGGGACGTTTCGGCGTCGCCGTTTCGGCGTGGCCATTTCGGCGTGGCCGTTTGGGCGTAGAGCCGTTTCGGCGTAGGCCGTTTCGGCGTAGGCCGTTTCGGCGTCGGCCATTTCGGCGCCTGCCGGTTCGGCGCCCGCCGATTCGGCGCCGGCTGATTCGGCGACAGATACTTTGGCAAAGTGAGAGAGAAAAAAAATAGTTGTTAATGTATGATAGTCTGAAATTTTCTTTAACAAAAAATGTAGAGTCAGGAGAACAATTTTCGACATTTTAATTTTAGAAGATGTAAAATAATACCCGAAAGTTAGGTTTGGACCGAAGGGTTAGGTCTTCCTCCTTTGAAAATTGTACTGTATAATATATAATATATATAATATATTAATTTTTTAATTAATTATGTGCAATTAAATAGCTTACATTTACAAAAGTTGGAAAAAATAACATTTAATATATTTTTTTAGTGTGGTATAGATATAAATCAAGAGCCTCTTAAATTTCTAAAAAAGTAACGTAGGTATAATCTAATGTCTTACTAATAGACTCCAATGTAGGTATTTAGTCAACTAAAATAAAATCTCTGACGCCGAAATGGCCGACGCCGAAACGGCCTACGCCGAAACGGCTCTACGCCCAAACGGCCACGCCGAAATGGCCACGCCGAAACGGCGACGCCGAAATGTCCTAGACCCCGAAAACTCTGTTGTTCATCTACTAAACTTATCCTCTGATTCATTAGGTCTTGTAAAATTTTAGTTGTAAGTTTTAGGGTACTATTTAACAGGTTAATACCTCTGTAGTTTTCTGGCTTCTTTTATCTCCTTTTTTGATTAGTAGAATTAGTTCGCTCGTTCTCCATTATTAGGGTATTTTATTGTGTTTTATGATTTTGTTAAATAATGTTGTTAATAGTTCTGTCATTGCTGCTCCACAATATTTCAGTAATTCGTTTGGTATTTCATCCTTACCTGCAGGCGCGGATACAAAGGGGGGTCAACGGGGCTTTAGACCCCCTATCCACAGAGAACGGCAGTTCTCACCAGTGGCGCACAACACCCCTACAAGCGACACTATAAATACACGAAATTTTCGATTTTCTAAACCTGACTGAATTGAAAATTGGGCCAAATCCCATCTTAAAGTATAGGAAAAGACTCGTCCATCCATATGTTACATCTCCATTTTGGTGTAAGGGTGTGGATTGTTACGGCCCTTCCCATTTAGAGTCTGTTTTTCGTTCTCGTCCCCAAAACTCCCAAAAATTTCAAAAACTTAAGCCCGACCTTTGCGGCTTCTGATAGCACAGATCATTACCTTTCCAACGCATGTTTAATTTTGAAAATCGGTTATACCATTCAAAAGTTATTGAGCTCAGAAATATAACTCAATTTTTATTTAAAAAAGAGAAAATGTTTGTATGTATGTATGTATGTATGTATGTGTGTGGAAAAGTTACACCGATCTGAATTTTTTTTCTGTGTTTCAAGAGGGTGTGAGGGCCGATTCAGAACCGGTCTAATTTTTGACTTCTGACTACCCGTAAGCCAGCTAGAGGACTAGGTAGATACAAAATAGCATATGTTTTGGCGTTTATATTTAAGGTTCAAGGAGAGACAGGAAAACCGCAAATACACCAAATCCATAGGGTTGAGTTAAGCTTTGAAGTGGTGCTTAAACGATCAACCTGAGACATACACACTGCTCACCATAGCCGAAAAACTGAAAAAGTAATCTTTGAAAATTTTGGTTTTTCGACAATTACTCAAAATTTCAACCTACGAATTGCGCCAATAACTGATCGTTTGTAGGAGGACTCAGGACGCATCTAACGGTGTATATCTCATATCTGGGAAAATTCGAATTTTTTAGTTATAGGCTTCATAAGTATGATCAAATCTATTTCTTATGGGAAAAACCGTTTTTCAAGCCCAATAATTCCTGTAATACGTTCAGTTATCATACTTGATCTCGAATGCATCAGATACTACTTGTCAATACGTTTTAAACTCATGTTTAGTGATAGAATAGAATAGAAATATGCTTTATTGCCATGAAAAATTTTACAATTTTATCGACAAAGCTTATAAATAGTAAAAAAAAAAACAAAACAGTAACAATCCAATTTACTAAAATTACATAAATCGTCAATAAGTTAAATAAAATAAATAAATAAATCGAAGTTAAAACAGAAATAATCAATTGCAAAAATTTAAATAAATTGCAAATCCATAGTCTACCTAATAACCTCCGTTATAAGGGGTTAATAAAAAAGGTTTAAAAGTTAAAAAGTTAAGCTGCTGCATATGACACCCAAATATAGATAAAAAAATAATAAAAATACTACTTGTGCAAAGAGTACTGTAATTTCTTAGTTATTGACTAAATTAATCTTCTACTGAATAATATGGTCTTTCAGACAGGTAGGCTTTTGTCAGTTTACGGAATTTGGGAAAAGATGGTGCAGATTTTAGTTGTAGGGGGTGATCAACATCAGTTCAGCCGTTCGGAAGTTATAGAGCTACGACGCTAAATTTGATCTGCAACGGGCAATCCGAGTTCATTTACCGGCCATCCCAATATTTTTATTCAATCTATTTCGACTAGAAAAAAAATCTAGTGTACATTCGATGGACACTAGATCATTTGGGAGATAATGCGACAAAGGTGACCATTTATAAAGCTTAACGTGTAATCGAGAAAAATTGCATTCAACTTCATACATTGAATTTGTATATAACCTGAAAAACTCCTGATACAAGAATAAAAAACCGCTAAACGCCGTAAAAATGAGTGGCGCATACAATATTCCAGCTACAAAGGATCTGATATGAAAATTACGTGGCGCGAAAATGTATTTTCATTTTGATGCAAAACAAAATTCTAGTTTTATTTTAAAAGATTTTTCCATAATATTTGCTAAATTTGAAGTAAACGAGCCACAAAAGAGTTTTAAAATTCAAACTGTATCAAATTTACTCTTTTGTGGCGCGTTTACTTCAAATTTAGCACATATTATGGAAAAATCTTTTAAAATAAAACTAGAATTTTGTTTTGCATCAAAATGAAAATACATTTTCTCGCCACGTAATTTTCATATCAGATCTTTTGTAGCTGGAATATTGTATGCGCCGCTCATTTTTACGGCGTTTAGCGGTTTTTTATTCTTGTTGTACTTAGTCTCTAAATATTATTTTTTTACAGTTTTACAATTGTCCCGACGACGTAAGCAAAGGAACGTTACTGCTATAAATTATCATTTTGTGTAACTGTTTTACGCAGAATATTTGATTTGAATTATTAATTTATGCAACAATATGTTTTCCACATTTTAAACAATGAACAGTATGTCCGAATGCATTCACACAACGGTCGAGCCTATGTGGCAACATTGGAACATTCAATACAGTTTATTTACTGTTATAAGTCGGTTTGGGTGTAACAAAATTAGCGGTATTTAAAGACAATCAGATCCAAATCGACAATTTCTGATATGTCAATCCCAAGAAACCATCCAATATCTTTCCCGGGGATGCCAGGCGTTTACTGCAACTGAATAAGGAACGGCATGACTCCGTGGGAAAGATCCTTCATTAAGAGACAGGTATATCAAATCAGATATATCAGGTATATCAAATCAGATATATCAGGTATATCAGATAAGATATCAAAGTGGGACCTCTCCAAACCAACCATATCCCATATTATAATGTTGTTTTGAAGCTTTTTGCTTGTGGAATTTTTGCAATTAACTAGTTTTGATGGGAAATAAGCCACAGTCTTACTAAAAAAAATGATTTTATTAACGTTTCGAGGCCCAAATCGGGTGTCGTTGTCAAAATACAAAAAACATTAATCTTATTTGTATTTTGACAACGACACCTGATTTGGGCGTCGAAACGTTAATAAAATCATTTTTTAGTAAAATTGTGGCTTATCTCTCATATTATAAATACGTCCATGAGAGTATGCTTGAGAATTAAAATTACTGGGACAGCAGACTAAACAGTGGCATATAATAGAACAGATCTCATTCGTTAATAAATTGATGATACAAAACACTAATTAATGTGGCGATACCTAACAACAATAATCTGTGTGTCAAATATAATGAAAAGAAAGCTTAGTACGGAGATTTGGAAGTACCGAAACAATACCAACCTATTATTCTCTCTACTACTGGAGTCATTCCGAAGAACCTTCTAGAAAACATAAAATAGTTGGGTCTAAATGAACATCTGTATAGACCATGCTGGAAGCTGTGCCACTTTCATCGACCAGATATACACGAAAATTTTATTTTTGGGAGATACTCCAGCATACTAAGTCACCTAGGGCTCAGTAGCACGGAAAGTGATAGGATAGAGATAGTAGCACCAGAGCTCAATTCATTGAGTGCAGTAGAGAGAACAACATTACCGCGGTATCTAGGAGGAAGAGGACTTATGTGTATAGGCAAGCAAATAGAAAAGCTGGTTGCTAATTTAAGGACATATTTTCAGACGCAAGCCGAAATATCTACTTTAAATCGCCCAATTTGGGCATTAGATGAAACAGCGCGGCTTAAACTGATGGAAAAAGTAATGAGCATACACCACTTTTCTAAGCAAGAAATGCAAACCTGGAAGGGTATTTGCCGAAGCAGAGGAAAGATTATTCACCAGGAATTTAATTGGAGAAGTCCCAGATTAATACACTGGGACTTCTCCAAACCGACCATCTCCCTTGGTACCAATACATCCCTGACTAAATGCTTCAAAACGACAACTACAAGCTATACTGGGACCGCAACTCAGAGCCTTAGGGGGAGCGCGAGCCGTATGGTTAAATCTGGATAATATTTTCGGGAAGTCCAGCCCCCTCTATTATCAATTTCTAGATCCACGCCTGCTTACCTGCAGCTTTTCTGTTCTTTAGCTTTTCAAGTGTTTTTCGAACTTCCTGTGTACTTATATTAATATCTTCATTTGTGGTAATTTCTGGTGTTTCCGGTTCTAGCAACACTTGTTCTTCATCTGCACAGAGCTTTTTAGATAGTCAATTCATGTATCCTTTGTGTTTTAGTTCTATTAGTTCCTTTAGCTCCGTTCTTTGACCTCTTATAAAGCGCCATATTTCCTTATGGACACAATAAAAATCATGTTCCATTTGACATCTTTCATTCTTAGTTTGAGTGTCTTTGAGTGTCTCAGTTTTTATTCTATCTTCCCCTTCTGTTTTTCTGAATTTTAGCTTTTTTATCGCCGCCTCAGTTTTTGACTTCAGTATTTGTGGTTCTTTTTCATAGTTTCTTTTCTTCAATTTAAATCTTAGTAGATTTGCTATTATAACCATGTATTTTGTCTTTTTTGGGGAAATTAATATGTTAAATTTTAGTTACTTCTACTTTTAGTTACTTTTATTGTGTTTTTCTGATGTATTCGGTATTGTATTGATATCGTAATAGTGATAGGAAACTAAAAATATTGATAGAGAAAGACTATATTTACACCCGACAGATCAACTGAAAAAAGTGCAAGGTCCAATCGAGTCAGAACAAAGGAGAGTGGATACATTTGAGAAAGACATATTATTAGACCAGGGTAATAAACTAGAAGACCATGTTCGGGACACTCAAAGATCCAGGTAGCTGACTACTTTTTTAGTTATTGTAGACCTATAGGAAGAAAACCTACCTGTTTTCTGCCTAGAGTTCGCGTCCGTTTTTTAATTATTAACAATTTAGTGCAAAAATCGCGATTTTTTCGATTTTTTGCACCCCATTTAAAATCTAAATAGTTTACAAAAAATTTCAAAATTTAATTTTTTAGAACATTAAAAAACCTTCAAAATGCCGATTTTTTAAAGTTAAAAAGTTAATTTGTTGCTACGCAAACTGCAAAATAAATGAAAATCGTGAAAGTAGAAAACTGATATTATCAAAATGTACTAAAAAACGATAAAAAGATTATTTAATATAGTCAAAAATCCTAATGCCAAATTTGTGAAATTTTGTAGTTTAAAAACATTTAGAATAACTTTAAAAATATTGTCTGAAAAAAAGTCATTTTACATATTACAAAAGCTGGTATTTTACACGAATTTTTAAAAATTAGCTAAAAACTAAAAAAAGCAACTTAAAACTACTGTCATTTTCTATATCTCGGGATCTACTGAACATATTTTGATCGTTCTTTTTTTAATTTGCATGTAATTTTTCTGTACATTACAAATATGTAATTTGTCTAGACATTTATTAATTAACAAACAGTCTAATTTGTTTAAACAATTTTTGAAAAAATAATTTTTTCCCAAAAATCCATAATTTTAATCATACTATCCCTATTAATCATAGAAAAAGTTAATAGGTCTGAATCCCGCGTATAAAAATAAAATTGATTAATAGCAATCTGAAAATTTGTTAATAGCTTAAGGGTGCCTAGTCGGACAAACTTTGATATATGAAAACACTGGAACAGGGGAAGTTTTAATTGTGGAACAGGTTAAAAATGTGGAACGGTCAGACCACGAATACGCGAAAACGGCACATGTATTTTGTCCGACAGAACAGACTTAAACTCTCTGAACCGAGATTAAACTTTCATGCAAAAAATCAGACTGCTATTTATCACCAAATGGGCGTTTTAATGAGTGGAACATGTAGAATATGTCAAATGGCAGGAATTATTACAGGTGATAAATAGCAGTCTGATTTTTGCATGAGAGTTTAATCTCTGTTCGGAGAGTTTAAGTCTATTCTGTTGGACAAAATAAATGTGCCGTTTTAGTGGTCTGACCGTTCCAAATTTTTAACCTGTTCCACAATTACAACTGCCCCTGTTCCAGTGTTCCCATATATCAAAGTTTATCCGACTAGACACCCTTAAGCTATTAACAAATTTTCAGCTTGCTATTAATCAACTTTTTTTTCATACACGGGATCCAGACCTATAAGGTATACTTTAATAAATAAATGATCTTCAATAAATAATTATCTAATAAAAATCATTTATTTATTAAAGTGTCCCCCTAGTAAACGTTTGCACTACATTTTTGAAAAATCGTAGAGGGTGCTGTGAAGGTATAATGTTTGTGCAAATTATTTAAGAAAAAATACAAATCCCCTACTCCCCTAAAATACTATCTTTTCGAATATATAAAAAGATTGTTTCTACGGACAACATTTTTAAAGCTATTCTAAATGTTTATAAACTACAAACTAAAATTTGGCATTAGGATCTTTGACTATGTTTATCATTTTTTTATCTTTTTTTAATACATTTTAATAGTATCACTCTTCTACTTTCATTTGGCATATTCAGAATTGCTCGATCTTCATTATTTTCTGTCTTATCTTATTGCAAAATAAAAGTCTCTGGGATAAACAAATAGAATAACTCTTAAACTAATTAATGGATCAGTCTCAAATTTCGAGGATTTGTTAAGTACCCCCATTATCCAACTTTGGGTGAAACACTAAAGTTCTAAGGTAGTTTTAGTAAACGTTATTAACTAATAATAATTTTAACTTATTTTGTAGTTTGCGTAACAACAAATTAACTTTTTAACTTTCAAAAATCGGCATTTTGAAGGTTTTTTAATGTTCTAAAAAACTGAATTTTGTAATTTTATGTCAACTATTTAGCTTTTGAATGGAGTGCAAAAAATCGAAAAAATCGCGATTTTTGCACTAAATTGTTAATAATTAAAAAACGGACGCGAACTCTAGGCAGGAAACAGGTAGGTTTTCTTCTTATAGGTCTACAATAACTAAAAAAGTAGTCAACTACCTGGATCTTTGAGTGTCCCGAGAAAATCCTTATTACCCTGGACTACGAGTATATGTCCAACAGTAGATACGGCGGGTCGACTGCTGATAATGATTGAAACTTTAGGTTAGTGTGATATGATGTATCTAGTTATTAGTCTCCGTATATTTTATAAATTATATTATGTTCCAAAATCCTTAATTTTGAACGTATACCTTCAAAAGATATTTGTATAGGAAAATACTTCAAATATTTGTCACACTATAAATTAGACAATTATGTGTACAAATATAATCCGAAAGTTGTAATACTTGGTCGCGTATAAGTAGGTATTTCACAAGATACGTAATTAAATGTAAAGTGGAAAAAAGACAATGGTTCTCGCTTTAAAATCTAATAATGCAGGTTACTTTTTTTGTAGGTGATTGGCAATGAGTAGCAATTTCTTAATTTTAATGAGTTTCTTGTTTTTAATTGAACATTCTCAATTATTCACTTTCAACTTTCAACTATTAGAGGTAGCCAGAGTTTTTAAACAGTTTTAAACAGGAAGCGATTTTACCAAATATACCCGCTGTGAGCACAAGCTCTGCCTTCTATGCATCTCTCTCTCTCTCTCTCTCTCTCTCTCTCTCTCTCTCTCTCTCTCTCTCTCTCTTGTCGTTTCCCCATTACTGAGGATCGTGATTTCCTCCAATATTCCTATCAATGTTTCTCCATTGGTCTCTATCTTCAGCTGCTCTAAGAGCTTCGCAGAATGAGTTTCCAGCTGAATGCTTTATTTGGTCAGACCATCTAGTTGGCGATCGTCCTCTTGATCTTCTCCCCGGAACGTTTCCAGAAACAATTAATCTCTCCAAACTGTCGTCACCTCTGCGAACCACGTCACCAAAGAATTGCAGAATTCGTTGCAGACATGTTGTGGACAGCCTTTTTTTAATATTGAGTTGGTTTAGAATGGAAACGTTTGTCCTATGAGCTATCCAAGGTATGCGTAGCATTCTTCTCCAGCACCACATCTAAAGGCATCAATTTTTTGGCGCTCGCATGCGCGAAGAGTCCAAGTCTCTGCTCCGTATAGAAATATTGAGAATACAAGGGCATTCACCAGTCTCATCTTGATATTTTGAGAGATAGATCTGTCTTTCCAAACTTTAGTTAGACGACTCATCGCATTTTTTGCCATACCAATACGTCTCCGAACTTCTGCTTCACAGTTACCATCGTTAGTTATACTAGACCCGAGATAGACAAAGGTGTTTTTATCTGGTATTCCTGTAACATGTTAGTCAGTTGAATAGTGTCGAATCTGTCGACCACCATTATTTTTGTCTTAGCTTTATTGATTTTCAGACCAACTTTATTGCTTTCGTACTCAACAGAATATCAACCATTTCTTGTTCATTTGCTGCTATAAGTGTAGTGTCATCAGCAAATCTTAAATTGGAAATTTTCCTACCAGCTACTCTTACTCCACCGGTCCATCCTTCTAAAACCATCCTCATGACTTGTTCACCATAAATGTTAAATAAGTCAGGTGACAACACGCATCCTTGTCTAACACCTCTCTCGGTCTTGAATTGGTTTGAGAACTTCTGATCTAGTCGTACTGTCGCTATATTAGACTGGTACAGATTTTTAATAAGTGTCACCAGGTGCATTGGTGCGCCCATTTCTATTAAAATTGACCACAGATTGCATACGTCATCCAGAACTTAACCATCCTTACCCGCTATCAACACATCTAATTAAATATACCCGATTCCAGCGCCAATGGCGTCACAAATCAGAATACGCCAGAATAGTTGCACTGGCAGAACAAAGTATTAATAAAGAAAATACGGATGTAATATTTAGATTTGTTCAATCACTCAAGCGTATTACGACCCTAGCAACATTAACTCAATTATTCGTACATACAAAAATTAACACTACTAAGGTAATCAAAGTTCAGAGTAGGTATATCAATTATATTGGACGTAAAATGCGAGCTGGGAGCTGGAGGATGTCGAATAATAGCTGGCCGCCCAAGTCATAAGGAGACTTTAGTTAGTCAAAAACGAAGAAGATCAAAAATGAAACAATCCTTTATTTAACAATAAAACACTAAAAACGTTTGTTTTCGATATTTCCAAAAAATTTATTAAAAAACCATATGAAAACAGCTGTTTAAGCAGAGTGCCTTTCTCAAGTGATTTATTTTACTTTGTGTTTGCATTTTAAAGTCTTTAACTTAAGAGGTTTAGGAGTGGGGAGCTGTTTGTCTCAAGTTGGTCATTCAGAATTATATCTGTGTTTTTCAATTTATTCATTTTCATAGATTCTAATAAAGATAGCTTAAGGCCTTTATTTTGAATATGAAGAATTTGGAACTGTTCATTAAAAGAATGATTATGATCTAAAAGCTGAAGTGCGTATGTAGAAGTGTCTGTTTTTCTATTGTTGTAAGCCCTTTTGTGTTCTGCTATCCGTTTGTCAAAAGTTCTGCCAGGTTGATCGATGTAAGTTTTCGGACAGTCACCACAAGTCAGTTTGTAAACACCACTCTGTAGTTGCTTTCTCTTTCTGCTGTTATTTTGCTTAATGTATTTGCTTAAGTTATTGTTAGTTCTGAAAGCTGAAAGCTGAAAGCTTCTTTTAGACGACGGCTTCTTTTGTTGATATATTGCCTGTATAATGTGATAGGGCAGAAGGTACTGTGTTCTTTATATGGTGGAGGGAGGACAGACAAAATACGAAACGAAACAATAAGACAAGACCTAAAACTAGAACCAATCAATGAAAAAATAGTAGAGGAATTGGCTAGATGGTTCGGGCACGTGTGTAAAATCTCGAACGAGAGACTAACAAAACGAGTGTTCGAAACGAGAGTGCAGTGGAAAAACAAAAGAGAAAGACCAATACTTGTGGGTAGATGAAATCAGGTAACAAGTCGAGAAGAAGGGGGATTGACATTGGAAAGTGCAAGAAACCTTACACAATATCGAAAAGCATGAAGACTACAATGCCAAACTAAACTCCACCAGCCTTACGCCTAAAGGTAGAAAGGCTTAGGACTAAGTAAGTAAGTAAACTTAATTAAATTTTAAATGAAAACCTAAGATTTTATTGAGAAACTGCTCAAAGTTTATCTCTTAATGTTTATAAACAATTGTGCTCTGATTTAAAAACAAAAAATTTATCTCGGGTTCTGTGGGTTGTACTGTACAAGCGTCTTTTTTAAGGTGTGTTTTTTCGTCAACCTTTCAGATCGTGTATTTTGTTTTCTTGTAAAAGATAAAACAGCTCAGATAATTAAATTTTATAAACAACTGTGCTCTGATTTAAAAACAAAAAATATATCTCGGGTTGTGTGGGTTGTACAAGCTTCTTTTTTAAGATGTGTTTTTTCGTCAACCTTTCAGATCGTGTATTTTGTTTTCTTGTAAAGGTTAAAATGGCTCAGATAATTTAATTGTTTACAAAGCGAAAAATGGTACTTCATTAGGCATCAATTTATTTGTAAATAAATAATTTAAAATTAGATACTTTTTAAAAACGTGAAAATTTGAGACATTACGAAATAAATGAGATCAAAAAAGTCACGTCGGTAGGTACAGCAATTTGAAAATGATTTTTTGCACGGCCACATCTGGTCGTGATGACGTAATCGATGATTTTTTTAAATAGGAACAGGCGTTGTGTGCTAGCTCATTTGAAAGGTTATTCAATTCTCTATTCAGTAATATAAACATCTACATAATTGTTTATACAGGGCCTCAAAAAAAATTAATAAAATTATTTCACAAAAAAAGAAGAAAATATGTAATTTCTTTAATTCAAAATACACTTTACTGTTGCCCAAAAACATAAGAGAAAATATTTATTTCACAAATAGACATTGCTTTTCGATTAAATTCAATGTTGAAGCCAGTTCCCGCCAGCCACTTGCCTCTTGGAAGTTTGAACATTTTGAAGTTTACTTGGGTAATAAACATTTTTCTCTTATTTGTGACAGCAGTAAAATGTATTTTAAATTAAATAAATTACATACATTCTTCCTTTTTTTTGTCAAATAATTTCATTTAAAAAAAAGAATGTGTGTGTACTTTGTACGCACGTAAGAAGATATTCTTCTATTATATAATAGGTAATTTAAACAAAGTAAATATACTTAAAAGGTTATTTGTACTTATTTTATTTAAAAATCAAACTAACTTTCTTATCTACCACTTTCAAAAAAGAAAAATATCTTCAAAAATTATATAATAACATACTTACAATCATAAAATCTATAAAAAAATAAAAAAAAATAATAACTTACTTGGGGCTCGAACCCATTTCACGTCTACCGCGCCGTACGAAAGCTGACGGCATTTCAAACTAGACCACATTCGCGTGTACGTCATGTGGGAATATACACAAACTAAACGTTTACACCATAAATTTATATGAATTTAATAAAATTATTAGTTTGATTTTTGTCGAAATAAAATACAACAAAATATAGTGTAAGAAAACAACATATGAAATGAATTTATTAACGTTTCGAAGCCCAAATCGGGTTTCGTTGTCGAAACGTTATGCCGATTTGGGCTTCGAAACGTTAATAAATTCATTTTTTAGTAAAATTGTGGCTTATTTCCCATAAAAAATACGTAATTATAAAAATGCCACAAGGAAATAGCTTCAGAACAACAACAACATATGAGATGAAGATTTGTAGAAAGTTTGTTCGTAATCAGATTATGTAAATTAAAGCATTGCCTACTAATAGGTAACTACATTATTTTGTTTACATTTTCCAAATAGATAGGTATTGAAACTATTAGGAATTTCCAACTGAAACATTTAGAATTACGTACCTGCTGCTTTTCAAAACTATTTAAAAAATCAGTATAATTATAAATTTGATTTTATTTCTGTCCACACATCAATAAAAACTAATATTATACAATATTTTTGTTTACCGATAATCTCCATATTGAACAATTATTGACAGATCATTTCAAAATTTCAACACCCAATCAGAGCCCGTATAACCACTAATACCATACTGTCAGTGTGCGCATGCGCGGGGATCAATCAAATTTTACCCTTAAATCAATTCGCCGCTAAAGAAGAATATCTTCAAAAATTTTGGACACCCTGTATAAATAATTATGTAAATGTTTATATTACTGAATAGCGAATTGAATAACCTTTCAAATGAGCTAGCACACGACCGCTAATTTCATTTCAAAAAATTATCGATTACGTCATCACGCCCAGATGGATAACGTCACTGGTATGCCATAATATATGCCAAAATATAATTTAGAAATAAAAATCGACCTGTTTTGGGTTTTCCTTAAAGTCGCCGATTTACGAAATAACGAATTTATTCCTTTCATTTGCACAATACTGTATAATATAAATATATATAAGTACCAGAGATTCTACACGTTAATTTTAGGATGTCACGATTTTGAATCACGTCAATATGACTTTACACTTGCCAAAATTCCATACCGAACGATAAGCAGTATTCACTTCAAAAATATTATAAAAACAGTTATTTTTCAAATCAAAATATTTTAAAAGCAAAAGGATTTCCGATTGCGGGAATCGAACCCGAGCCATCTGGGTGAAAGCCAGGTATCCTAGCCAATAGACATTTAGATGTGAGACATCGAGATAAATATTTGACATATAATCCGGTCAACTTAGACATCAAAATAGTTGGCAAATAACAAAAATTGCCGGAGAGCCAAATTTTGGTGGAGAGCTAGAGTTTACCATAACAAATAAAGTTTTAAAAGTCCCCATCGATCCCATGTGTGCAACAAAACTTATTCGGGGTCAAAGATCAAAACTTGAGATTTTTTTGGATTTTTCTCGAAAACGGTAGGTTATATAAAAAAAAACATCAAACCAAAGTTGTAGATCTTAATTTTCTCTAGTCCTCTCTAATCCTTGCAATTTTTTTTCTAAAGGTTACCATTCCTGAGATACCGCGATTTTGAAAGTTACATTATACTCACATATTATACGCACGCGTATATACATAATGTGGCACTTAAGACAAGTATAAATGCCTATTTTTGTCTCTTTTATATAATATATTGTACTATTCTGAAAATATTTCTTCAAAAGATAATCAGTCCCAAACCAAACTGAATTTCCTCTATCTACGTGGCCTTGAAAAACATTTGGTTATACCATTGTTTAAAAAAGAACAGATTGTCTATTGTAAACAATGGGTACAGTATTGTCCGTAGGTCTTGTTCATATTATCTGTTTCTTTTAGTGCTAAAGGTTCAGTTCAAGTGAATATAAGTACTTATTACAAGCGTCTACCATATAGCAGGTATTACAGGCTTACAGTGACAGTGGTATTTGACGGCTACAGTGACTCGACAAAGAATATTAAAGCTGCAGAACAACGTCGTCGAACTACAAAATCATCATCGGGTTCCGAGATTATCTTTGATGAAAATATAACAGTTCCAGCGAATCAACAACAATTTTTCGCTAACATTAATAATAAATCTCGTTTCAATTCCAGGTTAACTGACAAATTAACAGCTGCGAATATTGAAGTGAAACAAGCTAAAAATGACGCAGGTGTCCTTATAATTGAGACAGCAATTGAAAAATTTAAGGCAACAAACACAACAATTATTGTAGTTGGTGAAGATGTTGATTTGTTAGTACTGCTTACTGCAAGGACTCCAGTAGATAAAGTTATTTATTTTCTGAAACCTGGAAGGGCTCAACAACGAACAGAGATATATTCTTCGAAAAGTTTATCGGCTTATCCCAAATGCCAAAACTACATTTTATTTTACATGCGATAACCGGCTGCGACAATAGGTCAGCAATGTACAGAAGGGGCAAAACGTCAGTACTTAAATTATTCAAAAAAAAAAAGATTTGACTGACTGCTGTAAAGTTTTTACAGAACTTGATTCCACACCGCAAACAATAATTACGGAAGGAATTCGCTTTCTTCTTGCTGTTTATGAAGCTCCAAAAAAAATTAGTTGTCTTGATAAATACCGATACTTAACTTTTGTAAAAAATACGCGAAACAAGAAAGAAGTACAACTATCATGTCTTCCTCCAACATCAGCATCTGCTTTTCAACATTTGTATCGAGTATAAAAGTTCAAACATGGCTAGGCAATGAACTGAATCGAGAAGACTGGGGTTGGAAATTAATAGATAATACTCTGGAACCGATTAAAACCTTACTCCCACGTGCTCCAGAAAAACTCCTTAACACTATTTTTACAATTGCAAAAAAGGTTGTAGTGCCAAATGTGGATGTAAAAAAGTCGGGTTGCTGTGTTCTCTAGCGTGTACCAACTGCCAAGGTCAGTCTTGCTCAAATGTCCAGTTTAGTACAACAGAGGAAGACTCCTTTTTGATTTTAATGAAGAGACCAATGACTCAGTCACATTTGAACAATTTTTGAACATCCAGCAAGAGGAAGAGGAAGAAGATGAAATCGAAGAAGACTGTTGAAGTATACTTTCAAGTATATGAATCTGATTAAAATATCTAAAGAAATCAAAACCATAGTTAACCTAATAGTCAATAGCAATATCAATAATCAATATCAATAATAAGGTATTATCTAGAACTTTACCGGTATCGTTTCCTTAAATTATCCTAAAATTGTCAAAACAGTTAGTGGAGGAGGCCTACAGGGGAAACCACGGTAAAAAAACGCGCCGAGTACACTACGTCACAGGTGGTGTGGAAACGTGTGCATATTATGTATAATGTGACTCTTAGCGAACGGCTCCACGGGCGAGAAATTGACGCTAGCAGTAGCCGTAAAGCGAACTTAAGGTTCCGCGCAACGAAAGAGGAATAGCCGAACTGAACCGACTACAGGACTTGTCGTAGTCGGTTCAGTTCGGCTATTCCTATTCTGTTCCACGGAACCTTAAGTTCGTTTTACGGCTACTGCTAGCGTCAATTTCTCGCCCGTGGAGCCGTAGCCTTAGGATCGCGATATCTCAGGAATGGCAACTCTTAGGAAAAAAATAGTAGGGATTATTTTTGTAGAGAATTTTAAGATCTACAACTTTGGTTTAAGGTTCTTTTTTGATAAAACTTATCGTTTTCGAAAAAAATCCAAAAAATCTCAAATTTTGACCTTTGACCCCGAATAACTTTTGTTGCACACATGGGATCGATGGAGACTTTTAAAACTTTATTTGTTATGGTATACCCTAGCTCTCCGCCAAAATTTGGCTCTCCGGCAATTTTTGTTATTTAAAATGTCTATATAGACCGAGTTAATATATAATATGTTCTAGGGTTGTTTTCCATCTACTTTCATATTATTTTTTCTTGCCTAAAAGTCCCGTAGGCGCGCTAGCTGACAGACATTACTAGCTCGTAAGGCGGTGCGGGGTGCGGCTGCACCCCAGACCTTGTTTTTTCACCTATCTTTTTTAATAATTTTTTAGCTAACCTCAAGCTAACCTCTAGCGTCACGAGACGCTCTTGCGTCACGATTTTGAATGACGCCCAATATGAATTTACACCCGCAAAAATTCCATATCGAACGATAAGTATTTAATTTAAAAAACTATATGTATATTACACTTATACCAACATGCTACCTTTTTAAGGTTGTATTCTAACAAGAAAAAATTTTAGAATCACATTTAACAGTATTCGTATTTTCACTGCCTCGTATTTGTAGAATTTTATATTTACTCCAGGTTATTGAACAAGGTTTGTAAACTTGTTTTATTGGTATTGCGTTAATTGATTACATGAACATACTTTTGTTCTGTCAACAACCGATTGTTATCTCGATAAAAAAAGTGTTTCATAAACTCAAATGTTTACAAAATAAAACTGTAATTCTAGAAACTGGTTATTGAAAATTGATAATTATTTTTTCTTTTTTTCTTTTATTTACTGTGATTATTTCACAGTGACTATTTCCTATTTTAGTCCATGTTATGAGGCCGCTTCCGTATAAAAAATTCTGATTCGGTTTCTTTGCGAAGTCCTGTTCAAAATCGCTTCAAAATTGCTCGAAACAAATCTGAAGGGTGCCGGCGAAATTTTCGGACAGAAATTGTTTAAACAATTTTTTTAAACAAATTCAAAAGTCGCCTTTGTTTTGCTCTGAAAAATATTTTTTTCGTTTTCGATTTTTTGGGTCACTTTATACAAAAAAGTAATTTTTCTCATGAGTTGACAGTTTTCGAGTTATAAGCGATTTAAAATTTGAAAAATGCGAAAATATGCATTTTCGAAGCTTGAAAACTCATATTATGTAGATTATTATTTTTGAGGTTGCCAAGTTACAACATTCAATTTAAAGAGTAATAAAAATATGAGTAATAGGAGTAATTGGGAGTAATAAAAAAAATAAAAATAGGTGCAAATTAGAAATAATGGAAATTTACAAGTAATGGAAATAAAATGCCTTGGAATTATATTGTCAAGCTACGGAGACCTAGACAAAGAAGTGAGAAATCAAGTACCTACTGCAGTCACACTATCATCCTAATACGCTGATCAGCTTAAGTCACTAACTTCTAATGTCCTAATCAGCTTAAGACGAAATACTGGTAGTTCTGTTGTGACATTGTGCAGCCACATTCAATTCCTAATATGGTGATCGGCTTGAGCTACTAATTTCCTTAGGTATTACATGGTTATCAGCTTGTGACAGAGCGATAGAGGGATACGAGTAGTTCTATATTATATATATATTATATTACTATATTATATATATATATTATATTCTATATTACTATATATAGATAGTATGGTTACCCATACTGAAAGAGGAAGTCAATAGAAAGAAAATACCAAGATTAGTAAGTCAATAATATCGAGCTAGTACATATTTTATATTTTAGTATTACTTATATATCTAGTATTATTAATAATATTTATAATTTAAACATGTTACAAGTCAGAATTTGGTATTATTTTTTGAGAGTAAATTAATGTAAGACCAAATACTTACGATGTCGGGATAGTATCACAGGGTTTTTCCTGGTTTTCCCTTGTGATTTACTATGAAGTCTCTAACGCGAGAATTTTACTGTCGTTGTATTTGGTTGTCTTTTTAAAGACATATCACATGCTATAATTTTTTATGACGGATATTCTTGAGTTGGGGTTAATTTCATGTAATCGAATGAACTATCTTTCAGTAAGTCGTCCCAGGAACGCAACTCATAAATATTGGCAATATCATTTTAAAGTCTTCTACTTTAAAATGTATAATATATGTCTGAATTGCCAATATAAATGAGTGAGATTAAATAAATTATTAGAAGAATTTTTTTTTTGCTTAGCAACAACACTTTAGTTTATTTTAGTAATATTTTGTATTTTGACAACGGCACCCGATTTGGGCGTCGAAACGTTAATAAAATTATTTTTTTCATTTTAATTGTGGCTTATTTCCCATATAAATAATTAATCATAAAAATGCCACAAGGAAATAGCTTCAGAACAACGAGTAGTTCGGTTATGACACGTGGTCACAGTGATAGATCAGTAATGTATTTATTGTAGTATGTTTTAGGTGGTTGAATATAAAACTATATATTCTTGACGGTGCGTGATTTGATCGTGTAACGTGTAATAATCATCTTTGTGTATTTAATAAATGTTTATATTGTCTGTAAACTTATATTGTCTGTGATTAAATTGTTTGTAATGTCACTCAAACTACAAACTTCAAATCTGGTACCAAATAGTCAGTTATCATGCAATAACGTTTTCCATTCAAAGTAACATTCTGACCGGCCTCTGTTTTTAAAAACATGGACCGACGATGCCACCTGCCCATAAACCACACCAAACAGTGGTTCTTTCTGAATGTAATGGCAACTCTTGAATCTCTTTGAATTGCTCATCAACCCAAATGCCGGAATTTTGTCTATTCACATCGTCATTAAGCCAAAAATGGACCTCATCGGAAAACAATTTTTTTGCTCTAAGCGCACGAAACACATTCCTCATTGAACGTCTGTTATCGTAATACAGCTAAATAATTTCTAGACGTTGTGCCGAGTTAAGTCTTTCCAGGACGAAATGTCAAACAATACTGAATAAGAAAGGAACTTTAGGTGATACCATTCATGCACGATCTCCCAACAAATCCTCACCAAAAAAGTACCTCTAAATGAATCACCCTTTACATGGCGAAACCGACATATTAACACATGATGTCAAGAATTTATAAAGCCAGTGTAAGACCAATAATGCCATTTGCATCAGAAACAAGACCCGATACAGCCACAACACAAAGACTACTGGAAACGGCAGTGAAGACATTAGAAGTCAATCTAACGTAGTGTATGAACGAATTTACACTAAATAGCAAAAATAATGGAATAACCACATAATCAGAATGGGGAGAGACGCAGAGACGTGTGGTCAAAATAGCAAGAGGTAAATTACCAATCGGTAGCAGAAATATTTGCCGACCGCGCAAAAGATGGAGTGACAACCTTACCTCAGTAGTGTTAGTTATTGAGATTTTGTTTGTGTCTGATGCATGCTTGTGCCACAAGAAACTAGGGAATTGATGGTACCGCTTTTCACAGCCATGTATACCTTGAGACAACTAAGGTATTGCCTGATGCCCAAAGTTGAACTATTTTTAGAGTCTACTTGGTCGTAGAAGGAGGTAGGAGCTGTCCTTCAGAAAAATTTCAAAACTATCGAAGGGATATTCTTCAGTAACTAAATACAATACCATTTTAAAATACTATACTGATTATTTCATTCATAGGAGATTCTGACCAATAGAAAGAAAGCTAGAGAAATAAAAATTAAACTGATAATTTTTCAAGTCAGTCAAGTATATTACGTCAGATGCCCTTCGTTGCTACGAAAAATACATTCAGTGACATTAATGACAATTAATGTTTTAAAATTTATAAAAGTGATGACTTTCAACCGTCAAATATTTATAACAACTGTTTGTTTAATTGTACTAAATTGTACTTACATAAATAAATTGAGGACATTTCCGGACAAAGGGCACATAGCCAAAATGGTGGTTTTGAGAAAAACCCAATTTAAAATTAAGTTTTATTTAACTTAATCACGTTTATGAAGTTGTTTGTGTGATAATATTTTACATAATTTATATAACCTTAGCTACAGTTTTTTAAACTCCTTTAGTAGTTTGTAATATATTTATGAATACAGTTAAATGTCTAAATATGAGTGCTATGTGGCCTTCTTCCGGAAATAGACTTTTTTGGTGCAAATTATTCTAACTTTCATTTATTTTGTGTGATTTAAGGTTATTTTCTACAAACTGTACTGTGAGATCATGGGTAGAACAAATAAATATATTAACATCTTTTAGAATTACACAGCTATTCCTTTATTGATCATAACAAAGTACTATAAATCAACATCGGGCTATATTAGAAAACTTTTTTTATACAATTCAGATAGAAAATAACATAAATATTCCAATATGTACACTATACTAAGGTCTATTAAAAAACAATACATTGATTTGAAATCTGAAAGGAAAAGATATTAAAGTAGCCTCATTTACTGTTTCTCGTTAAGCATACACTCAAGCCATTCAGCACTATACATGTCCAAATGTTTATACAAACTTCTCACATCCTTAATCTTTGCCTCACTGACTTCTGGAAAAGGAACTGTCAAAGGTTGAACTTCTTCTAATTTTTCAATGCTCACTCTGTTCATGTACTGGAAGGGAGTAAATGCTGGGTGGTAGTTTTTAGAAGTGAGAATTGTTCCATTTGGATTAAACTTTATCATCACATACTTCATGATGGTAAATTTTTCATGAATAGAAACTGGAATTTTTTTGAAAAAAGGAGCCAAGGCTGTAATCTTGAACTCAATAACAAAGCAGAGACCTTCAACAGTTTGTTGTCAACAAACACCACATGATATTGCCCAAAACAGGTGTACCAACTTGCATTCAAAAATCTCCCACACATTATAGAACAAAGATACAGAAATGAAACTTTGTAGAGTTACTTTTTAAAACATGGCCGTTCATTTAAAAAGATTACCGGAGAATGGCACATAGGCCTATGTGCCCCTTGTCCGGAAACCTCCTCAATTACAATAAAATTATGGTTTTGAACAGTTTTATTCATGAAATAATCGCAACAAATTGCACTCGATCTCTAAAATTATTATCGAATTTTAGAGCTCTTGTGAAATTACTACTGAAAATTTTGGGGAATAAAACATGAATGCATATAAACTTTCAAGAAAAATAATTGTAGCTTAATACGCTATGCTATATCATTCTAATCGACTATGGTGATACATACTTAATTGCACCCGTGGTACTTAACTATTAGTATATTAATTATTTTAAGAAGGAGATTAATTATAATTATAGTTTTCATTGCAACACACAAACACATAAATATAATATGATGACATCAGAAGCTTTTAAATTTCCTAAATTTGATTTAAACAAAGATGGTATCATAAATTACAATCAATATATTTTATCAAAAAATCTTACTGATATATTCAAGGCGTATCGCGTAATAACTATAAATAAATAATAAGTTTACTTCTCTCCAATTGAACAATAACTATAAATAAATAATAAGTTTACTTCTCTCCAATTGAACAATTTGAAATTAATTAGACTATTCAATTGATTGGTGAAGGTAAGAATTAGTAAAAAAACAGCGCCGTCAAATAAAAGCTGACACCGTATCTCTAAAGGTACAAGACAATGTTAAAAAATATCAACTTAATACTCAAAAGTACAGACACGTACAAAATCCTTTTTTTTTTTCTTTTAAGTGCCTTGTCCCCCAACAACATTGGTGAACAGTTACATAATCTTTACTTTGCCTACAGCGGGCCTACTAAATAGTGTCGTGGTGCAAACTCTACACCACTGCACTGGTTGGATCCAAGACCAAGTTTACTTTCCATTTTCCACTGAATAACTACTCTAGTGGTTCATATTTCGGACATAAATCGTGAAGGAGATCTGTGTTTAATTCTGGATTTACAGTAGCTAAGAGAGAAAGAGAGAATAAACCAGGGTATGACCGTCAAACCCTGATTCTCCTACAACTCATTGCTTTATTGTAATGCTTTTCTATCTGGTTGTGGTGGTCCATTCACTCACGATGTATTGCAAAGCCTCCGACTGTGAAAGAACCGCTTGGATTCACATGAAATTTGGCATAAACACAGCTAACAAATCAAAGAAAAAAAGTGATATAGTGCCGATGTGTGCTTTTGCCCTGAGGGTGAGAACCACCTCTTCTCGGGAGTTAAAAAAACATGCGTTTAAAATAAATTAAGGAAGTGGATACACTGACTAATTCTAAGCAACTTTTGTTCTATGGAGTTTTGTTTGTATGTTAAAGAACCGCTTGGACCACCATAAAATTTGGCATACACACAGCTAACATGCCAAATAAAAAAAAATGTGATATTGTGCCGATGTGTGCTTCTGCCCTGAGGGTGCTACCACTCCTTCTCGGGAGGTAAAAACCATACGTTCAAAATAAATTAGAAAGTGGATAAACTGACTAATTCTAAGCAACTTTTGTTCTACAGAGTTTTTTCAATTAGTGAATAGATACTTTTCGAGATATTTGTGAGTTAATATGTTCAGTTTTTAATAAAAAAAACACAATTTTACCTAAAAATGATTTTATTAACGTTTCGACGCCCAAGTCGGGTGTCGTTGTCAAAATACAAAATAATACTAAATAAACAAAAATGTTGTTGCTTAGTAAAAAATTCTTCTAATACTTTATTTAATCTGACTCATTTATATCGGCAATTCAGACACGTATTATACATTTTAAAGTAGACGACTTTAAAATGATATTGCCAATATTGATGAGTTGCGTTCCTGGGACGACTTTACTAAAAGATAGTTCATTCGATTACATGAAATCAATCCCAACTCAAGAATATCCGCCACAAAAAATCATAGAATGTGATCTGTCTTTAAAAAGACAACCAAATGCAACGGTGGCACTGAAATTCTCGCGTTAGAGATTCCATAGTAAATCACGAGGGAAAACCAGGAAAAACCTCGTGATACTATCCGGACATCGTAAGTATTTGGGTTTACATTTAGTTTACTCTCAAAACTAATACCGAATTCTGACTTGATATTTTAAATTTTAAATAATACTAAAATACTCAACGTACTAACTCGATATGTTACTGATTTACTAATTGTGGTATTTTCTTTCTATTGATTTCCTCCTTTAATATGGGTAACCACATCCTACTGCATTCTACCGAGGAATTTGCGACACAATTGGTTTCATTTAGCATAATTAGAGCCGCTTCTTTGATTTTTCTCTTTTTACTATCTGCTTCTTTTAGGACTATACTTTAATCTCTCCACTGAACTCTATGTTCATTATCCCATGGATATTTTGTGGCGGATATTCTTGAGTTGGGATTGATTTCATGTAATCGAATGAAATATCTTTTAGTAAAGTCGTCCCAGGAACGCAGCTCATCAATATTGGCAATATCATTTTAAAGTCGTCTACTTTAAAATGTATAATACGTGTCTGAATTGCCGATATAAATGAGTCAGATTAAATAAAGTATTAGAAGAATTTTTTACTAAGCAACAACATTTTTGTTTATTTAGTATTATTTTGTATTTTGACAACGACACCCGACTTGGGCGTCGAAACGTTAATAAAATCATTTTTAGGTAAAATTGTGGCTTATTTCCCACTTGAATATACTTGATTATAAAAATGCCACAAGAAAATAGCTTCAGAACAACATTAAAAAAAAACACGTTTTAGGCGGTTTTTCGCAAATAACTCAAAAAGTAAGTATTTATATTAGAAAAATATTCTATGCAAAAATATAGTTTAAAAAAGTTAAACAAAATGGTGTATGTATGAAGTATGTAGATCCACCCGAGGCATGAGTTGTAGCTAATGAGAAGTAGGTTTTTATTCGGCAAATTCCAAATAGAATATTATAGAAAACCTGCCAAGAAAATTTTTTTGAAGGTGTTTAAAAAAAGCATTATTTTTATTATCTAAAAAGTTTCTAGCGTTCAATATAAGCAAGTTACGCTCAAAACAAAGCTAAATCCTTTTTGGTAACAAAATTCGTAAAAATCACCCCCTAATTAGCATCCCAAATGAAATTAATCGCTACTGCTTCACAAGTTATTTTACGTAAGTATTGTTTATAATATATGATCTGTTGAAAGGGCTTGATCGAGTCCCTAATTACGACTGAATGCAAATTTAGAACAGCCATATCTTAACCAATTTTTGGCGTACAGAAAACCAAAAATCAAAAATATTCTTAAATTCTACTCTGTTAAATTTTTTGTATCACTAATTAATAGTTATTATGAAAAAAGGCATATTTTTCAAAATTAAAAAAAATTACTATAGTACCAGTTTTTTTCAAAAGTAAGCACTTTCAAAACTTACAGTTCATATACCTACACACATCAATAATAGTCTGGGCTGATTATCGGAAAATAGGCCATCTTTGGGAAAAGTTATTTACCAGCAATTTTATTGCTGGAATCGAATCTTATGATTGTATATATTAATAATATAGGTATGCAAAGTCCGCAGATAGTGTGCTACTTTTTTTATAAACAAAATGGCGCCCGAAAATCGTGTTTTTTTTTCAATTTTTGCTCTATAACTCCAAAGATTTTAACTTTACACCAAAAACACTCGAATAAAAATTCACCGCAATTAAATTCTGCATAGAGGCGTGTTTTTTCCGATTTACTTCGACGAAAACTTTCCCCGGAAAAAGCGCGTTTTTCCAACAAAATCTCTAATTTTCACCTAAACTTTTGGATAAGTAATTGTTAATTAATAATTAAATAACTAATGTAAAAGCCCTTGTTGTATAGATTATAATTCCAGAAGCCGATGGAAATTGAATGAACAGTTTAGCAACAATTGAATTGTTAATTAAAAATTTACGGTCGCTATAATAACGACAATAATTATGATGCATAAGAATAACTACGATTTTTTTATAAAAAGACACTATACCTTAAATGTACTTTACAGAATTGAAATTGGACTATTTAAGCGGCCTCAGGAATATTTTAAAATTATAAAGAATTTTTTGGCTTATAAACAAATAGAATATCTCGGGAAATATTAAAGTAAATTAAATTGTAAAAACGGTATTCGAAAAACAGCGGCATGACGCTTCTTTTAAAAGAAAAAACGTTTAATTGTGATGAGTAGTTCCTGAGATACAACCGGTCAAAGTTAACCGGAATTTACGGCAAAGATATAAACAATAGGATCATAATTTTCAAACCATCAAATTTTTATTTTTGTACTCTTTCTCCACACCAACTTTCATATCCTTAAAATACTCATAACATATGTTATTATAATAAAAACTATCGATAATACGTGTGAAAATTGCCAAAAATAGCAAAATTCCAATCAAAAATTAGGTTGGAGAAAATGTAACTCTCAAAGTTCAAAATCGGTATAAGTTAAAAAAATGTATTTTCTCGGCTCCCATGGAGCAATTTCCTTCATTCTTTTTTTGTTCCCAAGTAACTCGAGTAGAGCCATCGAACTAACGCATTAATAAATGTCAGACTTGCTTTTGTTTTGTTATAATAAATTAATTTATTTATTATAACACAAAATTTTAATTTGTTTAAATAAAAATTGTTTGAATAATTATACAGCTTTCAAATGAGAATATTTATGTTTTTAACTTTAAAAGGTACACTTGTAGTAAGTTTATCTAAAAAAAAGCCTACAACTGGAAAAAATATGTAGTTTTCTGTTCTTATAAATAAATTAATCTATTATAACAAAACAAAAGCAAGTTTGACATTTAATAATGCGTTAGTGCGATGACTCTACTCGAGTTATTAGGGAACAAAAAAAGAATGAAGGAAATTGCTCCATGGGATGCCGAGAAAATGCATTTTTTAACGTATACCGATTTTGAACTTTGAGAGTTACATTTTCTCCAACCTAATTTTTGATTGGAATTTTGCTATTTTTGGCAATTTTCACACGTATTATCGATAGTTTTTATTATAATAACATATGTTATGAGTATTTTAAAGATATGAAAATTGGTGTGGAGAAAGAGAACAAAAATGAAAAGGTGATGGTTTGAAATTTATGATCCTATTGTTTATATCTTCGCCGTAAATTCCGGTCAATTTTCACCGGTTGTATCTCAGGAACCAATCGTCGTAATTAAACGTTTTTTCTTTTAAAAGAAGCGTCCTTCCGCTGTTTTTCGAATACCGTTTTCACAATTTAATTTAGTTTAATATTTCCCGAGATATTCTATTTGTTATTAATTATTTATATGGGAAATAAGCCACAATTAAAATGAAAAAAATAATTTTATTAACGTTTCGACTATGTTTATATGAATGAACTATCTTTCAGTAAGTCGTCCCAGGAACGCAACTCATAAATATTGGCAATATCATTTTAAAGTCTTCTACTTTAAAATGTATAATATATGTCTGAATTGCCAATATAAATGAGTGAGATTAAATAAATTATTAGAAGAATTTTTTTGCTTAGCAACAACACTTTTGTTTATTTTAGTAATATTTTGTATTTTGAAAACGGCACCCGATTTGGGCGTCGAAACGTTAATAAAATTATTTTTTTCATTTTAATTGTGGCTTATTTCCCATATAAATAATTAATCATAAAAATGCCACAAGGAAATAGCTTCAGAACAACATTCTATTTGTTTTAAGCCAAAAAATTGTTTATAATTTTAAAATATTCCTGAGGCCACTTAAATAGTCCAATTTTAATTCTGTAAAGTACCTTAGATAGGTATAGTGTCTTTTTATGAAAAACTTATAGTTATTCTTATGCATCATAATTATTGTCGTTATTATAGCGACCGTAAATTTTTAATTAACAATTCAATTGTTGTTAAACTGTTCATTCAATATCCATCGGCTTCTGGAATTATAATCTATACGAAAAGGGCTTTTTTATATTACCAAGTTATTTAATTATTGATTAACAATTACTTATCTAAAATTTTAGTTGAAAATTAAAGATTTTGTTGGAAAAACCCGCTTTTTCCGGGGAAAGTTTTCGTTGAAGTGAATCGGGAAAACCCTTTCTATGCAGAATTTAATTGCGGTGAATTTTTATTTGGGTGTTTTTGATGTAAAGTTAAAATCTTTGGAGTTATAGAGCAAAAATTGAAAAAAAAACACGATTTTCGGGCGCCATTTTGTTTATAAAAAAAGTAGCACACTATCTGCGGACTTTGTATACCTGTATTATTAATACATACAATAATAAGATTCGATTCCAGCAATAAAATTGCTGGTAAGTAACTTTTCCTTGTATTTTGCTAATTAGCCCAGAGTATAAATCAATACATAGATCAAGTAACTTGTGAAGAGGTAACGATTAATTTCATTTGGGACGCTAATTAGGGGGTGCTTTATAGGATCAACTTTATTTTGAGCGTAACATGCTAACTTTGATCCTAGAAACTACAAAAAAAAAATAAAATCAAGCTTTTTTATACACTTTAAAAAAGTTGTGGTGGGTTTTTCCCGAAAAGTGCTTCATTTTTTGGTTAGTTCACGTTGAAATATTTGATTTGGAATTTGATGAATAAAAATCCACATTTCATTAGCTATAACTCTGCTTCTACTGGGCAGTACTGGGTCTACAGGCTTCATACATACACCATTTTTTACTTTTTTATAAGCTATATTTTTGCTAAGAATATTTTTTTCGATAAAATACTTAATTTTTGAGCTATTTGCGAAAAACCGTTTAAAAACGTGGTTTTTTTTTTGTCGAAAATGAACATTTACTCGCAAATAAGTGTCGAAAAGTATTGACTTGGTGAAAAAAACTCTATAGAAAAAAGTTTCTTAAAATTAGTCAGTATATCTACTTCCGGACTTATTTTAAACGTATGTTGTCTAACCCCAGAGAAGGGGTGGTACACACCCCCAGGGCAACAGCAACAGCACACATCGGTACAACCAGACTTTTTCTTTGATAATTAGCTAATATGTATATGTCAATCCAAGTGGTTTTCTAAAATTCGAAGCAAAAACAGTAAGTAAATGGACTAATTGTTACAAAAGACATTAGGTCGTTTTTAATTTCTAAATTTATATTTTTTTTTGTGAAAAACTCTTATCTAATACCTACAACAGTTACCTATATAAAATATATGTAACCAATATACCAGTTTTATCAAGCAGAATAAATATTTTATAAGAGCTACCTCATTATTTCGTCACTACATTAGGCGTCAATAATGACACAATAATTTAAATATATATCAGATTAGATAAAAGTAATAATACTTAAGATTTGAAAATATACGGAGCCTAGTTGATTACGCTTCCACTTTTCACTTGGTTAACAGATAAATAAAGAGGTAAATCAGACGACTCAAATTGTATACACTAAAATGTACCCTACTTACAAAGTGGGTCACATCTTTAGATATATGCCAAAAAGGTTGATATCGAATTAATCATTATTTTAACTTATGTAACACTTAATATTTTTAATCGTAAAAGAAAACTTATCTTTAAGTTACCGATCCAACTATAGCTACCGAATACTGAGACATTAATATTGTTACATTAGCGCGTCACCAATATTTTTTTTTTCGAAAGTTCTGCAAACTTTCAACAATACGGCAACAGTGCGTCGGCAGTACGACAGTGACAGTGAAACTAATAGGTACTATCAAATTTAACAATAATTATTATGCTCATAGGCGAGCTATGAGCCAAGTCAGTCAAGTTCTATTTATTTTTATAATAAACAAATACATATTCCAAGAATAATCACAAATTTTTTATTTGTTTCAAATATAAAACACTTCTTATAAAACACTTAAATCATCTCAAAACTTCAAATTTTTAGGCTATTAATTATGTTCAAAATAAGATAACTAAAAGGAACTAAAACGTTAACGGGATTTTATTGTCTCATATAATCAATGGACCTCTAAATTTGAAAAAACTGCGGAGTGCTACCATTTAGATGGGTGCGTGTTTGAGAAACGGGTGAATTAGTCCCTAGGCACAGGGTGAATTAGGGTGAGTGCTATGTATTCTTCGTACAAAGACGTCTACAGGAAAATTCTTTCAGGTTAAATTTACTATCGAAATATTACATTTTAAAGTCAAAAATGTTTTTATTTACAAAAATATATTCAAAAGAAAAGCAAAAAAACAACACGAAAGAAAGCAATTTTGTTTTTTGCCCCATAACTTTTTTCCGCGGGGATATAGGTATAGACATTGCTTCAGCAAAAAATAGCATACATTCTTTCTCTTTAAAATGACGTTTAATAGAAGTCTCTAGGATTTATATTTCCCGAAATAGGAAACATTGTTCTGTAACTTTTTTTACGCATTTCTAGTTATATGCAATGGTACATTTATTAGAAAGATGAGTCAATTACCTTTAAAATGGTCTATTGTATAAGGTTGCTTGACTATTTTGAAGCAAGTTCTGCTTTTTCAAGCTTTTATACTTTTAATGATTTTTGATATCTTTTATGATTATTTTTTAAATTTCTCATTATGACTTTTTTTCTTGTACATTTAGGGATATACTACTAATTAGAAGAATATAATTGCATATTGTAATATAATTTTTATTTCCAAATAATTTTTTTTAATAACACTTTTCGATATTGTGAAATATAAAGGTACTTTACTCCTGAGCAAATTCATATTTTTTAACATACCTCGTACACTATTAATAAAATTTTATATCTGATGATTGCATTTCAGACTAGGCAGACCATTTTAAAAAGAATAACTTTTTTTCATAAAATTAATACTAAAAAAGTTTTCCATCTGATTCCAACTATTGCATGTGTATATTATGTCACATTTTGAAAAAGCATATATCTTGTTTAAAGATAGTCCTAGAATTTGTTATTGTACACCATTTTAAAGTAAAGAAAATGAGCTTTCCTTTTTATTACACAATGTATATACCCAAATATACAATAAAAAAAGTTATAATGAGAAATTTAAATATAATTGTAAAATATATCAAAAATCATTAAAAGTATAAAAGTTTTAAAAACCATATCTTGCTTAAGTATAGCCATACGGCCTTCTACGATAGAAAATGTTAAAGGTAATTGACTTCTCTTTCTACTAAATTTACCATTGCGTATACCTGGAGATGCATAGAAAGAAGTTACACAACAATGTTTGCGAAGCAACAAGGAAAATATTCCAAAACCGCTGTGAGTGGCGAAATTTGAAAAATCATATTTTGGAAATTATAAATCACAGGGAATTTTACCAAACGCCAGCTTACAGAGGAAGGATGGAAGTTTTTTTTCTGTGAAGCAACGCCTATACCTATATCCCCGTGGAAAAAAGTTATGGGGCAAAAAACAAAATTGCTATCTTTCATGTTTTTTTCTTGCTTTTCTTTTAGATATATTTTTGTGAAAAAACATGTTTTTGACTTTAAAATACGATATTTCGATAGTAAATTTAACCTGAAACAATTTTCCTATAGACGTGTTTGCACTAAATGTGCATCGAACTCACTCTAATTCGCCCTGTGCCTAGGGACTAATTCACCCCTTTCTCAAAAACGCACCCATTTAAATGGTAGCACTCCGCGGTTTTTTCAAATATAGAGGTCCATTGACTATATGAAACAATAAAATCCTGTTAACGTTGTAGTTCCTTTCTAAAATACATAATCAATAGCCTATTTGTGACTTATATCCTTTCATAAATAAGCGATTCATTTACGTTATTATTTGTTTATTATTTGAAACGTCCATTCAGATCCGAAAATATTATCTGCATTTCCCATTTACTTTTTAATAATCGTCCTACCACTTTAATTAATTTTTTAATGGATTTCAAAATTAAACTATTAAATTTTATTTAAATAAGTATAAAATTGCGTTTAATTTCCATCTTAAACTATATAATTTTTGTAGTTTTTTATGATTGGTTGGAATTGCTCTTTTGGTTTTTTATTTAATTATAATTTCTGTTTACGATTATTTTAAATACCGATATAAAATGAATTCAATTGTAAACAACAAGACATTTTTAGATTAAAACCAGAGTGATAAGAACATATCTTAAGATACAGGAAAGAATCTTATAGGAGACACGAAAGACAATACAAGAAAATTACAAAACTTTTGTGAATTATGAAATACAGACATATCAAAAGAACTGTCGTGTGTTTATTTTTTTTCATCCATTTCAAACAAAATCGTTAGCTTCTAATTTTCTTTGTAAATTAGCAACCCGCAAGAGATACAGGATTTCCATTTTTTAATTGTTGGTGACATATTGTCTATACTTTTAAATGCTTTTCGTGGATGTATTACCAACAAAAGCCTGAAATAAGCATGTTCTTTGCCAGCCAATAATGTTTATACCACCACCAGATCTGTTAGTTATCATTCGGAGCTGACCATAGACCAGAAGTTGCAAAACATATGAGAGATCATAGAAACAGCTGCAGTAAAAACCACATAATAGAGAGAAAGAATAAAAAAAAACAGTGTTCCGATCAGGAGTGTGAACACAGCTCACAGCACAAGCCAATAAAGTATTGAAGTTACTAACAAGACATAAATAAATAATAAGGGAACCAAGACGAATAAGTCAAATAAGAAGAATGAGATAAGTTAACAATGTGGATAACTAAGGCAGATTTTTTTCGAAAAAGGGGTGATTAAAAATAAACCAGATCTTTGTCCTATGCCAGATTTTGGGAAAGGAATTATTATATCTATTATAGATCTATCACCCAGGTAGGTGTAAACTTTTTCAAGAAAATGGAATATAGTGCTGTCGCCAGGGGGTGTACAACGGCCTCCTTTATTTAGATGGACTTACCCAAGTTTTTTTATGCATTTAGACCGGTAGAACACGAATTTTTTAGGTAACAGTTGATCCGGATGTCGATAAGATTGTTATAAACAAAGAACTTGCAGAATTACATAACAGCAATTTTTCGAAAAACAAAAACGTTTTATTGTATTTTTGAGTCATTTTAAGCAAAAAATGTTTTTACAAATGTTTTCGTAGAATTCAAAGTTTTCGAGATAAACGCGGTTGAACTTTCAAAAAATCGAAAAATTGCAATTTTTGAATCCGAATAACTTTTGATTAAAAGTAAAATAGCAGTTCTGTTTAGGGACCATTCAAGTATTAAGTAACGCAGGTGGGGGGGGGGTCAAAAATCTTTAAAAATTGCGTTACGGAATAGTTAATCGCCCATTACAGTGCGTTACGTAGGGGGGAGGGGGGTCAAAAATCTTCAAAAATCGCGTTACGTAATGCTTGAACGCTCCCTTACCGCGTTTGAAAGTTCAAGTCAAATAATACCGGTTTTAATTATTTGCATTGCTCAAAATTAATTTATGTATTGTTAAACAAAGCTATAAACAAATAGTGTTTGAGCGTTTTGACGCGTGCCCAATGCAAATAACCTGTTTGCAGGCGCTTGCACTTGTACCTACTCGTTCGATGTTAAATGAGAGATTCATTGAAAACATCACTCAAACACTATGTGTTTATAGCTGTGTTTAACAATAAAAAATTAATTTTTGGCAATGCAAATAATCAAAATCGGTATAATTTGACTTGATATTTCAAATGCGGTAAACAGAATTGCTATTTAATTTTTTATTCAAAAGTTATTGGGGTTCAAAATGGAAATTTTTCGATTTTTTTGAAAGTTCAACCGCGTTTATCTCGAAAACAATGCTTCCTACGAAAAACTTGTAGGAATTTTTTTTTGCTTAGATTGACCCAAAAAATACAAAAATGTTTTGTTTTGCAAAAAATCGCTGTTATGTAATTCTGCAAGTTCTTTGTTTATAACAATCTTATCGACATCCGAATCAACCGTTACCAAAAATTCGTGTTCTACGGGTCGAAGTACATAAAAAGAACTTGGATAAGTCCATCTAAATAAAGGAGGCCGTTATACCCCCTGGCGACAGCACTAATAAAGACGGTTCTAAAATCCAACAAATATAAAAAAAATAGCGAAAGAATGGGATGTAAAAGAATGCCAAAAATGGTACTCTCACGAAGACCAATACAAAATAGGAGGAAAGGCAGGCAAGAAAAAAATGGAAGGACAGTGTCTGCGACCTCAAGAAAAGTAACAATGAGAGATGGAAAAAACTAGCATTGGACAGAAGGAGATGGAGGGAGGTAGTGAGTGTATAAAAAGACTGAAGTTTAATTAAATGAAATTTATAAGACTAAAATAAAATGTAATCAGAAATGTAAACGTTTTAGCCCTAAGCCTACAAGGCTTGTTGAGCTTAATAAATAAATAAATAAATAAATAAATAACAGGGTCCGAAAATGACAGGGACCGAAAATGACAGCGGTCGAAATTCAGAAGAGCAAATGTAGAAATGCAAACTAAAAACATTATTTGATTTATATTCATATTTTTTGTTAACCTGAATTTCTATAAAAAAGACACGATTCTAGGTAATTCTGAGATCTATCTTTTATAAGCTCTTTTAAGCTTTTATATATAATTTGAATTTACTACTAACAAAGGAAATGATTCACGAAATTGTCCGTCCCCATAAATATTGTTTAGTCAAACTGAGCTACAACCGAAAACTACTTTTTATTCAAGTTTCGATCTCTCGAGGTCTCGAAAGCCGTCTAAACACAATCTGCGCTACACATTACCAAACTGGCAATGCACCCAAAAGAAACCAAAAACAAAATAACCTCCAAAAATTCCACAACACTAAAATCCTCCATATAAAAACTGGTAGCTGATAGAGAGGTAGTTTTTCATGGGAAATAATTCACATATGAAATGAATTCTCTGCAGTCCCATCACGTTCAAGACTCGTTGCGTTTTTGCCTGAAAGTTGGTTAATTCAGCTCTCCTGAAAAGGATTTAGCAGCCCGTTTAAATTCGCACCGCCTCACCATCCAATAATTAAGACATTTGCTGCACGGCATCACGTTTAAATCAAGCAACAACTATGTTAATGGCTAGTACTTAAGGGAGATACTTTTTCACAATTATTTTCTATATTGTATCAAGTTATAGGCACTGCTTTGCAGTCCCAGTGGCGCAGATTCAAGCCACCGGCAATCACTGCGAGTTATTGATTCTCAGTAATGTTGTCAAGAATGTGAAAAGAGTCATATTCTTTATAATAATAAGACGAAACAATCTAGAGAAAATGTTTATTTTATTCTATTAACTATGTGCACGTTAGCGACAGCTGATAATTATATAAAAATATGTTAATCTATGTTATCAACACAATTATGTACAAGGATCGTAATTACTTAGATATAGGGGATTTTTTAATTGATAGAAAATTATAGACCATTGATCCTTTTTAAATCAAATATGATACGGTATTAGTGTGCTTGCTGTCCAATAGAACAGACCAGCGTTAAAATAAATTTCTCTACCAAATCTAGATAGTGATAGAATTTTGTGTTATTCAAACTAGATTCCTTCATCAAAAATATACTATTTTTCATAAAATGGATTTCTATAATAAATGTCTACAGTATATTTTAATTAGTATATTTAAGTATATTTTTCTACAACCGTGCTAAAATAGTTATTTATGAAACAGTTCGTGAAGTATGCTTTTTGCGAACGCACGCGATGTTTAGAGCACGAGCGACAACGGAGCGAGTGCTATACATCGCGTAAGTTCGCAAAAAGTACTTCACGCACAGTTTAATACAATATTTTATCTACGATAAACAAATAAAAAAACTGTAACTCTTTCTCACTGGACTTTATCTCTATGGGCCATTCCACGAACATACGCCTGTTTTGGATTACTTCGACAACGAATATTTTATACTATGCAACATAAGAAGTACGAAAGTAAACGGCGCTAATAATTATTCCAATAAACAACAATGTAATTTGCAATTTACTTTCGTTCTTCTTATTTTGCACAGTAAAATATTCGTTGTCGAAGTAATCCAAAACAGGCGTATGTTCGTGGAATAGGGTATATTCTACAATTTTTAGAACTTTGACATTTAAAAATTCTCATTTCTTTCAAACCACAAAACTGTCAAAATTTTTGTGGTAATTTATTGCTCATTATGTCATCACCCTGACAACGCGTAAGTTAAGGATATTTGATTATATGAAAGTGTATCAAAAACAGTGCGAAAAAGTAAATCCTATTTAAAATACATGTTACTTCACGCACACTTTAAACCCTTCACGCACTGCTATCAAATTTATAATGACAGTTTTCACAAACTAAAAACTTATACATAATATGACATAGAGTAGATAATAGTTATTTATGAAACAGTTCGTGAAGTATGCTTTTTGCGAACGCACGCGATATTTAGAGCACGAGCGACAACGGAGCGAGTGTTATACACAGATACATGTAAAGATCTTTGGTTATACATCGCGTAAGTTCGCAAAAAGTATTTCACGCACAGTTTCATACAATATTTTATCTACGATAAACAAATAAAAAAACTGTAACTCTTCGTCACTGGAATTCATTTCTATTCTACAATTTTTAGAACTTTGACATTTAAAAATCCTAACTACTTTCAAACCACAAAACTGTCAAAAATTTTGTTGTAAGTCATTGCTCATATTGTCATCACCATAACAACGCGAATGTTAAGGATATTTGATTAATATGAAAGTGTGCCAAAAACCCATTGAAAGTGTGCGAAAAAGTAAATCCCATTTAAAATACATTGTTACTTCACGCACACTTTAAACCCTTCACGCACTGCTATCTATAATGACAGTTTTCACGAACTAAAAACATACATAATATGACATAGAGTAGATAAATGCAATTTTTAGCACTTCATAGGAGCGTTAAAAATGCTACTTTAAAGCACTATAGTTTATTTTTTAACCAGGAGGAGTACCTAAATTAAAAAGACAGATTCACACCCAAGAAACTCACTAGTCGGCCCTCAACGGTAATCCATAAATATTATATTAAATTAATACTTCGCTAAAGAGCTCCAAAAACAACTGCTTTGTATATAAAAGCAGACTAACAATCTAAAAATTAAAGGAATAACACAGAAAACACAAAAATTGCCGATATAACTTAATTAACCTATGAAATATCACTAGTGTCAAAATTTGATAAATGTCATTAGTGTCAAAATTTTATAAGAGTGGAGTAAACGTGCCTGTGGTTGGACCAATTACAAACAAGCAATACAGCGCGGTAAATTTGAATCACTCCTCTTGGTTAAAAAACAAACATAGTGCTTTAAAATTTTTAGGGCACTGCAGTTAAAAGTGAATTGTCAAATTGTGAAACGTCAAAATATTTATATTTCAAATTGAAGAGTCTCAGATGCAGAATCCACCAATTTAATAAAAATTAAAATGGTAAATAGTAATTTAAATCTGAGACTTTTGAAAGTTCTTTCTGGTACATCCTTAATCTGCGACTTTTTCAATTAATAAGACCGCAGACGACGAATATAGAAAACGAAAAGGAAACGATCACATTCCGCTTTCATTCGTCTAGGAAAAAAGAACAGAAGAGGAACTTTCAGTACTCAAATCCGAGTAAAGAAAAATAAAAATAATAAATGATGGTTTTGCTTGTTTTCGATTCAGAGGTTTGCACATCCGTTTCTGGCTGTTTCTACCATTTCAGGCGTCCTCAGCAGCGTTCGTTAGCGTGCACTCCTCTGAATCGAAAAACAGCTGGACCATCATTTTAAAGGGAATCTGAAAGATAATTCAAATTCCCCATTAGGACACGATACAGCGACATCTCCTAACAAATTGAAGAGTCTCAGATGCAGAATCCACCAATTTAATAAAAATTAAAATGGTAAATAGTAATTTAAATCTGAGACTTTTGAAAGTTCTTTCTGGTACATCCTTAATCTGCGACTTTTTCAATTAATAAGACCGCGGACGACGAATATACAAAACGGAAAGAAAACGATCACATTCCGCTTTCATTCGTCTAGGAAAAAAGGACAGAAGAAGAACTTTCAGTACTCAAATCCGAGTAAAGAAAAATAAAAATATTTTTAGAACGTCAAAATGATTAGCAAAATCTTAAAAAAATCGATTACAATTTAATTACTTTTTTGCGTTATAAATATTAAGCGATAACAATTAAATAATAAATTTAAAAATTACCGGTGACAGTTGAATTAGTAATCCGCTAGGAGCGCCACCAGCGAAGCTCAGAGCGTATAGGCAGTTTTGATGTAATGTCAAGAAAAATATAAAAATGGAATGTCAGTAAAGTTCAAGTAAAAGTTGTTGTAGATACTGTCCTGTAATTGAGAATGAATAAATTATAATTGTTGATATATAAGACGTTTGTAGAAAAAATATTTTTTCTACAACCGTGTTAAAAATGCAATTTTTAGCACTCCATACGAGCGTTAAAAATGCTACTTTAAGGCACTAGTGCTTTAATAGTATATTGTGCAACAAGTGCAGAAAGGTACTAATTTCTCACGAGTTTGAAAAGTTGCGGTACGAGCGCAAGCGAGTGCCGCGATTCAAACGAGTGAGAAATTACCTTTCTGCACGTGTTTCACACTACACTTTTTCTACAAGCACAGTTTTTCCTAAAAATAAAAATCACAATTTCCAAACGACGATTAATTATAATAGGTACCTATGTGATAAATTTTAAACTGTATTTAATTAATACCTACTAATCAATTTAAATTCCTTATACCTAAATAAATTGCACAGAAATCAGTTAAAAAATTAATGCACTACCTTAATTTGTTTAAATTTAAACAATTATTACACATTATTGACATTATATTTATGCAGTCACGGATTTACACAAAACCTACTTCATTCGACGTCTCTTGCACAGGTTGTTAAATCCTTATTGGTTATTTGATAATTATAAAATGTTTAATAAGTTGTAACATCCATAATTTAGTTTCTATGCTATAGTTAAATATAATAATTGTCTTATAGGTTATATATTTGTCTAAAGTTTAACCACGGATGTAAACAGAATATAACGTTACTCAGAATGCGGTAGTCCACGGATGTAAACAGAATATAACGTTACTCAGAATGAGGTAGTCAACTGTGCAGAAAAGAACTTTGCGGCACAGAAACGTCACTTTGCGGCACAGAAACGTCACTTTTCTGCACACTAATGTCAAATATCTTATACTGTGAGAAAATATCAAGTTTGCTAACATAAAACCGTGCAGAAAAGTGCACTTTGAATAGTGGTTGTAGAAAAAAAAATTTTAAGGCACTGCAGTTCGTATTGACCGTATAGGCAATTTTGATGTAATGTCAAAAAAATATAAAAATGGAATGTCAGTCAAGTTCAAGTAAAGGTTCTTGTAGATATTGTCCTGTAATTACGTTTGTAGAAAAAATATTGTATGATATGCGTGTTAAAAAATACATTTTTAAGGCACTCATGTGAATTGCAGAACTCGCTATCGCTCATTCTGCAAACTTTCACATGCGTGCCTTAAACGTGTACTTTTAACACTTATATCATAAATAACTATTATGATATACGTGTTAAAAAGTACATTTTTAAGGCACTCATGTGAATTGCAGAATTCGCTTCGCTCATTCTGCAAACTTTCACATGCATGCCTTAAACGTGTACTTTTAACACTTACATCATAAATAACTACTAAATATAAATATACACCTTTTACAAACAAATTTAACCATTTTTTGTGATTCATGGTATACAGAGCTACATGAATTTAATTTCCTCGTAGATTTTTTTAATTATTATTGTTCCTATTTTATTGTGGCATCTGAATGCAATGTACTATTTTTGTTGGGAAAAATTCAAAATTTGTCTTTAAAATGAAGTTTATTTGTCGTTTCAATTTTCATTTCGGAAATCCTTCTCAAAATACAAAACATTAATAAATTAAACAAATTTTGTTTTTGTTACTTAAGGGTATAGGCGCAAAATGTCGCCTGTCAAAATTTTCAATGTGTTTTAAATTTATTCATTTTTTCTCGAATCCTGTAAAAACTAATAAGTATTTTTGAAAAATTTAAACGCAGAATGAAAGATTACGTTATTACCGAGGCAGAAAGTCCCTGAAAACTTCTATAGTGTTTATTTTAATAAATTGCAGGGGTGAAAAAAAAGAAAATTTATTGTGAGTTTTAATTTCAAATATTCTCATTCAAAAGAAACTTTTTGGTTATTCTAAGGGATTTTCTTCCCTCGGTAATAATGCAATCTTTCATTTTGCGTTTAAATTTTTTAAAAAAATTTATTAGTTTTTTAGGCTTCGAAAAAAAATGGATACATTTAAAACACATTGAACATTTTGACAGGCGACATTTTGCGCCTATGCTTTTAAAAATAAAGAATAGGTAGTATTTGTTACCGTCTTCTTTTGATGGAGGGCTAGCAACGATTTTTCGTGATTTACTTTTTTTAAATCGTTAGTCCTGTCGCCAGTGGGGGTACAACGGCCTCCTTAATTCAGATGGACTTACCCAAGTTTTTTTTATGTATTTTGACCCGTAGAACACGAATTTTTTGGCTAACAAAGAACTTGAGGAATCACATAACAGCGATTTTTCGCAAAACAAAACATTTTTTTGTATTTTTTGGGTAATTCTGAGCAAAAAATGTTTTTACAATTTTTTCTCGTAGGATGCATAGTTTTCGACATAAACGCGGTTCAACTTTCAAAAAATCGAAAAATTGCAATTTTTGAACCCGAATAACTTTTGATTGAAAAATAAAATAGCAATTCTGGTTACCGCATTTGAAAGTTCAAGTCAAATTCTATCGGTAAATCATTTTTTTATTGTTAAACAAAGTTATAAACACATAGTGATTGAACGATGGTTTCAATGCATTTCTCATTTGAAATCGAACGAGTAGGCGCGTATACATACAATTGCTACGTAGATTACGTACATTAAAACGCATGCATTGGGCACGGGAAACACTATGTGATTATAGCTTTGTTTAACAAATAAAAGCTTAATTTTTAGCAATGCAAATAATCAAAACCGATAGAATTTGACTTGAACTTTCAAATGCAGTAAGCAGAATTGCTATTTTATTTTATTTTTTAATCAAAAGTTATTCGGGTTCAAAAATTGCACTTTTTCGATTTTGTTAAAGTTCAACCGCTTTTATCTCAAAAACTGTGCATCCTACGAAAAAACTGGTAAGACCATTTTTTGCTGAGAATCACCCAAAAAATACAAAAAAAATGTTTGGTTTTGCGAAAAATTGTTGTTATTTAATTCCTCAAGTTCTTTGTTTATAACAATCTTATCGACATCCGGATCAACTTTTACCCAAAAAATTCGTGTTCTACGGGTCAAAATACATAAAAAACTTGGGTAAGTCCATCTGAATTAAGGAGGCGGTTGTACCCCCCCTGGCGACAGGACTATATACATTTACACAAATCTCGAATATTATGCAGATATAATATTCTTACTAAAAACAGTTCTTGGAAATCTAAGTGGATAACTCAGAACACCTTTTTAGTTTAAACAAGTATGGGCTGGGTTGCTTATTAAATGGGAATTGCCTCATCACTTATGTGGATTTTAGTAGTACGTTGCAAAAATATGGGACTTAAGATTAACTACATCAAACTATCTTGATTTACAAAGAAAATCTTAAGACATTCATAATAGATAGGAGCGTATTTGAATAAAATAATCTTCTTCTTCTTCTTATGCTTGTTGTAGATCTGTCGATCTGTTTATTGCGACGTTGAAGTATTTCTTGAGAGGTAGACTGCCAGCTATCTCTCTGTCTTTTTGGTGGTCTCCCCGGTGGACGCTTGCCAGCTGGTCTTCCTTCTAGCTCAGTTTTTGGTAGTCTGTGCTCCGCCATTATTTTTACATGACTAAAGCATTCTCTTCGTCTTTGCCTGCCCCATCTTACTACATCTTGCACGCCACATTGTTGCCTGATGATATTGTTTCGTATTCTATCCCTTCTTGTCTTCCCTGCTATTGCTCTTAATGTGTTCATTTCGGCTCTTCGTAGCCTGCTTTTGGTTTTATTGGTGTCTTCTCTTGATTCAGTACCATAGTTCATAACAGGTCTGATGCAAATTCAAACTTTGCCGTCTATTCTCATAGATGAGGTATTCCAGATCACATCTCTCAAACATCCGGACATGACTGTGGCCTTGTTTATTTGTCCTCTTAGGTCTCTGACTGGGTCATGATAACTTGATAAATCTACACCTAGATATTTGAACTGGTTTATCTGTTCTATGGGTGTCCCCTCTACCACGAGCTTGCATCTAATTGGATCTTTCGTAATGGTAATGCATTTTGTTTCCTGCGTGTATATAATAATATATATGCATATAATAATTGCGATTATGGAGTAATATACGTCACACTTCTGTGGTTATGTTGTGCGGAGAATCATTAAAGGAAAGATAGAGGAACAGCTGCGAAAAACAGAGTGGTTTTCGTCCTGGACGCTCATGTACTGAAAGTAAATTTTATATAAAACAGCTCAGAGGAAAACTATTAGCATTCAACGCTTAATTGGACATTGTATTCGTAGACCTCCGAAAGGTCCATGCTGGTATTCCAGTCAACATCCTGTGGAAAGCAATGGAAAATCACGAAGTAAAAAACACCTACACAAAAATGCCGTACAATCGCTTTACGAAGCCAATGAATCTTGAATACAAGTCAGACAAAACTATTCAAAACCGTTTAGAGTGGATAAAGGACTTCGATACGGATGCTACCTCACACCAACCTAAGTTTTAAGCTTTATATAGACGAATCACAGAAAAACTGCAACAAGAAATGTGGCCAGATGGCAGTAAAAATTGACGACACTATATCCACAGCTTTTAGCTTGCCGATGATCAAGTAATTTTAGCGGAAGACCAGGCATCGTCTACAGTCTACAAGTCTACATCATAAAAAAAACTGGAAGCATAATTTAGAAGCTGGAGTTTGGAAATTAAATATGATAAAATTCAATACATGGTAATTGCAAACATAGCAGTAGTCCTAGGTAAATAACAATTCAATAAAACAAACAAATAAATTTTAATGCTTTGGTGTTACTTTAACACACACAGAATTAGATGAAACGGATACATACGGCATACATTAAATAAAAAAAAAGAATATAAATACAATAACATGACAATTACACTAGATAATATGGAGCGACGATATTACAAGCAAAACTTAACACCAAATATTTAAGACAATAATAGAAAGCTGCTAACTGTGTGTCATAGAGACGTGGGTGATAATAAATATAAGAATAGAAAACAAAATAAATGCAATAAAAATGATGTTTTGCAGAAAAAGCTGCAGATTAACACTAATGGACAGAGTGAGAAATGAACGAATTAGAGGACTAATGAATGTGAAGGAGACACTGAAGTACGAAATATAGAAACTAAAATTACTCTGGTATGGACATATTCGAAGAATGGACGAGACAAGAATACCGCTAAGAACTCGGAAATAGAAACTAAAGAGAAGTAGGAAAAGGGAACGTCCTAGATTACAGTGGAACGGAAAAATAAAAAGAGCAATGGGAAAAAGAACACCTCGCTTAAGAAGAGATAAAAATGACAAGAAGAAATGGTGTTTGGGGTGAGGTAAAAGGCAAAGAGGATAATATTCTCTTTGTCATTTAGTAATGTAGAACCATTACTTCTTATGGAAATCTGTCTCCAACTACAGTGAACTCTTCCTTGAACGGACAGTAGTCGTTCCGCATAAAGTGTTCGTTTAAAGGAGGTGTCCGTTGAAGAGAAAAAAACATGTTAACTTAAGTTTTTAAAAATAAGTGCATGTATGTATGTATGTATATATAAAAAGATCAGCATTGTCTATGAACAGTGACTATTGAACTTTTCGATTTTCTCTCTGCATTCGTCTATCAAAATATCATATTGTTACAAAATAGAATTATGATCCTATCTTTAGAAGCCTTGCCTCCAAAGCACTTTTCTCTTTTTCAGGGTATAAGTTTTCTCCACGTACAGATTTGAAGGAAATATTGTGTCGCTTATAAAATTTCTCGAGCCATCCACCAGAAGCTTTCATGTCAACGCTTTTGCTTAGTTCCCTTGCAACTTCTAATCCTTTTCTTGAATAATTTACGTCAGGTAAGTGTACCTGTTTCTGGTAATAATTTTACCAAAAACAGGAATATTTTTAGACCGCACTTCACAAAACCAATCGAATACAATTATTTATAGGTCTAATGCAGTACCATCGGTTTTCAAAAATTTTCTTTTCGCTTCCAGGTTTCCGTTTTCAGAAAACTGATTGATTAAATCACTTTTATGTTTCAAAATTTCACTGGCTTGAGGTTTTTCAATTCCAAATATTTCAGCTAACTGTCTAACACTTAACTAATGATCCACAAGGAAAAAGTTTTCCTGTAGTTGGCTGTATACCATGTGATACAAAAAACAGTAAATCCTGTATAAAAGGTATATTTAAAAAACCCTCAAAAGGGCTACATCAAATTCACATAACTAGTTTTCGACTGGTTTACCAGTCATCATCAGTGCTTACGTGCAATGTACATGCTAACCACCAAGATAGTATTATACAAAAATATGTGGGTCAAAGCCCAGTAAAAGTAGGCCGTCAAGGAAACATAGGTATAAAATGCTAACTTAAGCCTGGATGTTTAAAATATGACGGCAAGTCTCACTTCCAACATGTGAACAAGTAATATCTAGATCTCAGATGTTACCTAGGGCAAATTAGATAATATTTTAAACATCCAAGCTTAAGGTAGCATTTTATACCTATGTTTACTTGACGAACTACTTTTACTGGGCTTTGACCCACATATTTTTGTATAATACTATCTTGGTGGTTAGCATGTACATTGCACGTAACCACTGATGATGAGTGGTAAACCAGTCGAAAACTAGTTATGTGAATTTGATGTGGCCCTTTTGAGGGTTTTTTAAATATACCTTTTATACAGGATTTACTGTTTTTTTTACTTAACTAATGCTTCTCTCCATAATGAACCACATCGACTTTTTCTTTCAAACTTAAAAAAATCTAAAACGCAGTCGTTATGGTGACAACAACTCTAACTGCCGCTTGCAGTTGCCGTCTGCCGTCTCCAGTGGTTGTCGGAATCATACCTTTAGTGTAACAAATAAAAAAAGAAAATAATTTATTAGTTATAAACTTTCCAAAAAAAAAAACACAAACACAAAATACAACATTTTGTGAAAACAATTAAAAACTACTTTTGTATGTTAATGTAACAATGGGAGCGTTCACCAGATGCAAACGTTGGCAATCAGTTTGCGCTTTATGCTTCTGAACGACTTACTAACGTCAAACATGTTTGGAAAGCGGTCGCCATTTTTGCAAGCATAAAATATTTAAGTTGAACTTTACAAACGTGTTGAATATTGAAAAAATATGGCGGGAATTTAAATTGTATATATTATTGTAGAATATATTTATAAGGGCTTTATATATAAAATAACGACTACTGAAGACATTCAGCTACGTTATTATCTATTAAATCCATTTTCTTTTTTCCTTTAATAAAAAAAATAATTTCAAAAACTTATTTATTGAGAAAATTTATTTTAGGTTACGTTCAAAACAAGCAAGCAAAATGTCAAATTTTAACCTAAACAACCAACCATTCAGCTCGCTGTCAACAAGTTTAAGAATCAAAGCGAAAACAGTTGTGAACGTGTTTGGATCTGGTGAACGCAGTCATTGTAACAAATAAAGAACGAAAAATAATTTATCAGTATAAAATGTTACAAAAAAAAAACATGAACACAAAATACAACATTTTTGAAAAAATTAAATGCTAGTTTTAATAAAATATTTTAAATATATAATTACATAAGTTGTTCAAAATGACCTCCTAACACATTTATGCATGCCTCTACGAAGCATTTGTAAATTAGCACTTCGAAATACAATTCGTATTCTATTTTTAATGCCATCTTTTGTTGTTGGAGGCATTTTATAACCTTCATTCTTAAAGTAACCCCAAAAAAATCAGTCCAGTTTATTAAATTCTGGTAATCTGGGTAGCCACGCTACTGGTTCATTGAAAAATGAAAATATCACGAAAACTAATAAATTTAGATGTACCTCGGGAATGTTGTATACAAATTAAAGTACTGACGCTATTTATTTGTGGCATTTTTGTAATTAACTATTCTAAATGGGAAATAAAATCATTTTTTTAGTTAAATTGTGGCTTAGTTACCATTTAGAATAGTTAAAAGTGCGGTAATGGTACTTTTCAATAGTGATATAAAATACAGGGTGTTCCATTTAAAATTACTGAGAAATATAAAGATAATTAGCAATTTAAATAATTTTTTTAAATTTTGATAACAGGTAAATTAAAAAAAATATGGCATCAGTAAACCATTGCCGTTGTGCTTATTTTTATTTATACAGGGAGTTGAACTTGTTACGATTTTCATATAAAATTGGTTATAACTTTGTAAATGCCCTGTATAACATACCAGACCTTTACATTTTTGTGATGAAGAAGTTAACAGGATCTCAAATATAAAATAAAAGGAAGTGTGTTCCATTTAAAAAACATAAGTTTGGTCTGACTGTATATTATCGAACACCCTGTTATATTCTAACTAATTTTGTAACGTGAAGCTCAAAGTTGGCTACAATTTTTGTTATTAACTTCTAACTGCTATCTATTACTATAACGGACCTACGGAGCTTTACCCCACTAATCAATCACCCTGTATAGAGGTTTCTAAACTTTGGTGCGTTCTACAACAACTAGAGTACCCTTAAAAAATTGTGTCGGCCAATATTATCAAGTAATTGTAAGTATTTTTATCAAACAATGCTGCAAAAAGCAACTGTGCTGGTATAAATTGCATGACTCTAGAACTTTGTTGTGTTTGGGAGAAGGGCGCACACATCATAAAGTGTCATAAAATTTATACACTAACAGCTGATTTTTGCAGGATTGTTTGATAAAAATATTTACAACTAACTGGTAATATTGTCCGACAAATTTTTAAGGGTACTCTAATTGTCGGACGCACGAAATATTTACGAAAGGCCCCCTCCCGAAAATTTTTCGTATTAACATTCGTATTCAACGAGCATGTAATGATGGCTATTATTCACACTGATGAATTACCACACTCTCCAGTACATGCGAGTAGAATACTATACTTTTTCTACGACCCCTTTTATTTTAATTAGGAGAAAAATACGTTACTAATCAAAATTCACAGTTGGCGCAATGATATGAAATTATTGTAATTTCGAGATGAATCTATTCATATAATTTTATTGGATTTGTGTGATATTACATTTTCCATAAAATGTATGTGGTGTCCTTTGCCTCTTGTTATATTTGGCAAAGTTTGTCTGCTAAAGCTTTGTCCAAATGTATCTTATTTTGACAATAAAATTAGTGCAATTTTCTTCGAATCGTTTGTTTTACAATATTGTTTATTTGTTGGTGTTCTCTTCATATCGACGTTTTCGGTGCTTCTTCCCTGTGTCTTACTTTCGTTGTTTCAAAAAGTCTATAAATGATTGCGTCTTCAAATCCGGTCATTGTCGAACACTTAGAAACTATACTCCGAACAGTATTAGTGGCTGTTCATGTGTACTAACGTCAAGAACATTTGGCACTACAATCTTCAAATGCTCTTTTAAATGTAGCCCAATAAATGACCGTTTTGGAGTGTAATTTCCAGGGGCAACTCCGAATTGCATGAAAATGTCGATTTAGGTTCTACTTACCCTCAACTTCAAAGTTGAATTTGTGCCGTTGGTTGCTTTTACTTGCGGGGTGACATTTAACTCTTCTCGGGGGGTGAAAAACGCGTATTTAAAATAAGGCCGGAAATGGACAAATTAACTTATTTTAAGCATCTTTTGTTCTATAAAGTTTTCTACGTAAGTCCATACTTTTCGAGTTATTCGCGATTTAAAATGTTGATTTTTCGACAAAAAAACTACGTTTTCAGACTGTTTTTCCCAAATAACTCAAAAAGTAAATATTTTATCGAAAAAATATTTTAGCAAAAGTGTAGCCTATAAAAAAACGAAAAAAAAATGGTGTACCAATAAAGTCTACAAATTGAGTAGAAGCAAAGTTGTAGCTCATGAAAAATACGTTCTTATTCGTCTAATTCCAAATCGAATAATTCAACGCGAAATCACCGAAGAAAGAAGCGTTTTTCGGGAAAACCTTAGTAACATTTTTAAAGTATCGAAAAAAGCTTATTATTTGTTTTTTTCAAAAGTTTACATCATCAAAAATAAACGAGTTACACTGAAAAAAGTGTTGGCCCGTTTTTTTGGAAAAAAAAGTGAAAACCTCCCTCTATTGAGCACCCTAAATGAAATTAATCGTTTGGCTTTACCATCTATTTTAACTGTATGTGTATTGTTTATATGATCTGTAAGTTTGATTGGTTTGAAGTGTTTATTTTTTAAAACATTTGGTTTTATACACCGAGAGAACAATTTCTTTTCTCCTAAAACACCGATTTCTTTGAGCAATATTTCTTAAAAGTTAACATATCCTATTAACTTAAACATACCGGTTCACATATAAAGAAACGAGTTTTTTAAACACAACTCAATAATTTCTTACAGATAATTTCTTCAATACTAAGAAATACATTAATGGTTACATTTAATTTTCTTATCCTAAAGTTTTTATTTCTTAAATTGAAAACTACAAATATTTTGCAGTATAAGAAATATAATGTTAAGTTAATCCATATTTATATTTGTGAACAAGAAATTTTCTTGCAATCAAATAAATATTTTAAACCACAAGAAATAATTCTTCAGAAATACCCTGTGTAGTAACTGTGGTTATAAAATAAAAACTTTGTCATTAATGTCGAAATGTTACTTGCAAACAGATTTTCTTCCACAAAAGAATTGCGCAGATTAACTATTTATGATTTAGTCGTAAGTGTTTGTCAAGATGGCGTGATATGTTCATGTTCATATAGATGGATTTTTGATTTATTGGTGTTCTTTAAAAATTAACGGATATTTTGAAGGTACGTACATATATTGGTATTAAATAAAAGTAAATTGAGTAATTTAAGATGTAATAATAATATTGTTGCGTATCCGAATGGTTAAAAAAGAAACATAATAGTATCTTTATATGCTTTTTAGGTATAATGATGGACGACTCTGAAATAAAGCAGCTTATTATTATAACTGGGAAATATGCCACAATTTAAAACTGGGACAGAATGATATAATATATATAGCTTCAGAACAATATTAAGAAAGGAGTTATTAACCAACTGCGGGGCCTTCCAGAAATGGTAGAATTTCATACATGTAAGTACCTTTTTAAAAATGTGTATACTTATGAACTTATGTATCAACTATAATAGGTTTCTTGAATGTATCGTCTTCTATAAAAATATACAATACAAGGCTATATCAAACATAGCGGGTGCAACGCTGAGGATGTTTTCTGTTAATTTATTTGAGATAAAGAAATCAGTTAGTCTAAAAGAAATATATGTTTATGGTTAAGAAATGTTATTGCCGAAAACCGTGAATTAGTTAATATGTATTAAATGACTTAGATGTAAACTAATAATACTTTCCCGTAATAAAATTTCTTAATGATTAGGTATGCTGTCTCTTTTAGATTATACAAATTAAGAAAATTACGTATTATTATGTCTGCTTCAATGTTTTACATTGGTTGTATTTTCTCTCTTGTTTTAGCTAAACAATGTTTATTGTGTGACTTAATATTATACAGATAAATAATTAATATTTTATTAACAAAAAGAAAAAAATAAATAAAGATGTGTAGGTTAAATAATGCCATGTTTGAGCTAAATATTATTGATTATTAGTATTAATAGTTCTTATGTGGGGCCGTGTATTTGTTTTTTTTTGTATTTCCTAAATTTGTCAAAATAAATATCTATATCTTTATAAAAAAAATTAATAAAGTAAGTTTACTCTTTCTACATAACGATTTTGTTTTAGTGAATTACTGATATACAAAGTACTATTAACAAAAGAAGGAAAATTTGAGGAAGTTGGATTTGCCACTCCATCCTTTTATTGTTGTGTAGAAGCCAGTGGTTTAAGAGTGGAGAAAATAATATTTGTATGTAATAATAACGTTTTATATCTTGTTTTATTAATAAAAAATGATTTTACCTTAACACAATGATTTATTTCGCCGTATGTAATGTCACTTTATTTTCAAGAAATATTAACTTAACTCTAAATATACGTTTATCTCTGCGAAATATATTTCTTAACATTAAATACATTAATTAATAATAGTAAAATAATAATATTCCTTACTAAGAAATATTATTGCTCAGAAAGAATAGTTTTGTAATTTGTAGAAAATATATTTTTATGACTAATAAAATTAATTCACATCAAGTGTAATTTCTTTCTGATAAATGGGTTTGAAGTTTGCCAGAAAGTGATAGTTTAATCATGCTTAAGATATATTTCTTTGGCTATAGTAGAATTTATTTGAAATATTTTAGAAAATTATATCTTATATACAAAGATATATTTCTTAGGCAATATGCCAAGTCGATCTTTCTTAAATATTAATAAAGTTTCTTTATGTCAAGAATTTTTTTCTCTCGGTGTAGTAAAAAAAAATTTCTAAAAATTTTTGAACTACTTAATTTTTTCAAAATAACTTATAATTATCAGTGATAAGAAAAATCTTAAAGAGTAAAAAAATGTAGGTTTTGCTATTATAAATACGCTAGTTTCATTTTGTTTCTCTGTAAGCCAAAAATTGGTTAAGATATGGCTGTTCAAAATTTGCATACACTCGTGATTAGTGACCCATTCAAGCTTTCTCAGTTATAACCCTTTCAAAAATAAACACTTTAAACCGGTGAGACTGACAGATCATATAAAAATAGATAGGTAAGTAAATTGTTTGTAAAGCAGTAGCGTTTAATTTCATTTGGGGAGCTAAACACGGCGAGATTTTCATGATTTTTTACAAAAAAAAAAAAAGAGGGCCAACTATATTTTGAGCGTAATTCGCTTATTTTTAATGCTAAAACTTTCGTTAACAATTAAAACAAAGCATTTTACAAACACTTTAAATAAGTTTAATGGGTTTTTCCCGAAAAGTGCTTAATTTTTCGCTGATTTCACCTTGAAATATTCGATTTGGAATTAGACGAATAAGAACGTATTTTTCATGAGCTACAACTTTGTTTTTATTTGATTGATAGACTTTACTTATACACCATTTTTTTTTGGGTTTTTTATAAGCTACACTTTTACTAAGGATATTTTTTTCGATAAAATATTTACTTTTTGAGTTATTTGCGAAAAACCGTCTGAAAACGTAGTTTTTTTGTCGAAAAATCAACATTTTCAATGCCAAATAACTCGAAAAGTATTGACTTAAGTAAAAAACTCTATAGAACAAAAGTTGCTTAAAATCAGTCAATTTATCCATTTCCGGTCTTATCTTGAACGTATGTTTTTTCACCCCCCAAGTAAAAGCAACCAACAGCACAATTTCAACTTTGAAGTGGAGGGTAAGTAGAACCTAAATCCAAATTTTCATGCAATTCGGAGTTGCCCCTGAAAATTACACGGTATCGCCGAATTTCCCGTTCATTTACTGGGCTAATGACACTTTAATGTCACAGAAGTAAAATATGATATTTGTGCCATTTTTGTTGCACGACTTCACATATTGCTTTTTGATGTAGTAAAGTAGTTTAGCTATCTGATTACCCTCATAACAAGTGATAATGACACATCTGAAGAAGTAAAACGAGGCGAACAATATATAGAACACTCATCTTCCAGTGCCGACATATGGCTCAGAAACATGGACCATCTCCAAACCAGAAGCAAATCTTCTACTCGTCTTCGAAAGGAATATACTAAGAAGAATGATGGGTGCAATATGTAAGAATGGTATTTGGAGAAGGCGATATAGCTCCTAGTTATATTACGAGAAATATAAAGAAATAGTAAATGGTAGTAGCAATGTAATATTTTTCATAAAAATAGGTAGGCTTAGATGGGCTGGACAGGTATAAAGAGCAAATGAAAATTACTACCCAGACGAGTCTTGTTAGCGGTACAAGTTAGAAAATAGGAGTAGAGGTAGAACAAGTTAGAGTTAGAGGGATGGTGTGGACGAGGACGCGAGGAAGATCGGCGCAGCAAATTGGCAACGGTTGTTGATGAACAGAAATTACTGACAAAATAGACTGGAGAAGGTAGGGTTCAATTAGGGCTGTAGTACCACTGATGATGATTTTGATGTTATGAGTGTAGATAAGAAATTGTATGATTTTCTTGATGATACAACGCAGATTTGCAATGAACAAACGCATGAAACTGCCAACTGAACGCAATATTAGAAGAACTAAAGGATTTTTACTTCATTTAATAATTTTTTTTTAAATTTTTTTTTAATAATCTCCAATTTATGACTTCCTCATATTGAAGTTTTAGTCCAGAGAAATAAGGTTTTTGTCGGGACACTTGAGTAGCCAGGTCGCAAATGGGTTTTTTGGATACTATATACCAAATACATGTTAAATACAAAAATGCCCGTCACAGTTCGGACGAGAATTGTAGTTATTAACAAATAAGCGTCAAAAATCGCAGTTTTTTCGTTTAAATCGCTACAGGTAAAAATAGGTTAATTAAATATCTTATTTAGAGTATTCATCTTTTAGTATATGAGCAAAGGTTCAAAATGGCAGTTTTGAATTTTGGTCCGATCATTTGTTGCTTCGCTAATTGCAAAATAAGACTAAAATTTCGAAAATAAAAAATTTGCTATAACTTTTGCGAAAATTAACTTAGGACTTTAATATTGCATGAAAAGTTGAGACAACCAGTACATATCATGCACAAAAAATTTCAAGACGATTCGTTAATTAGTTTAAATTTTATTCAATTTGTTTATCCAAACGAGCTTTTATTTGCAATGTTATTGTTAAGAAAATAATAATGATACAGCAATTCTGTGGAAAGAACATAAAATAAGAACACTTATATTTTCAAATCATTTAAAAAAATCTATAAAAAGTCATTTTTATCATTCCGAAATCATTTTACTAAAATAGAGTCATTTTTTACTTAAAAACAATTTGAAAGGCTTTGTTAATATTGACTGTAGAGTAAATCTGCTTTGGGATTTTAAAATTTGGTATTTTTAAACGAATTTTCAGAAAAAAAACTTTTTGCCTAGGTTAATTGCGGTCAAAGTTAGTCACTTTTATTATTTAATTCACAGTTACTTCTACATTCATAAAATTCTTCTCTAACAGTGTTAGTTACCATACTCCTCCGAAACGGCTTGACCGATTTTTATGAAATTTTACACGTATATCCTGTAGGATTAAGAATAGGTTCTAATCTATTTTCATGCCCATAAATTATAAGGAGGGTTGCCCCCTTGACATTTTTTTATTTTTTTGGACAAAATTGTCTACCTTAATGTTATATGGTGTAAAAAAATACATACAACCCTTAATTTACACTTTTCCATCACCAACCCCTGTTTGTTAATACCCATCTATATATTTACATATATAAAATTCTCCTGTCGCACTGTTAGTTGCCATACTTCTCTGAGACCGCTTGACCGATTGTTATGAAATTATATATGCATATTCGCTAGGTCTTAGAATCGGTCGTAATCTATTTGTCATATCCCTGAGTGAGAAGGGGGGTCCCCCTAACATTTTGTAATGTAAGGTGGGGATATGTGTTCATAACGTACTCCACAAGACTACGAGTACATACAAATTAAAAAAATTATGATCAAAATCCATCAACAAGCTCCGGAGATATTAACTGCAGCATATGTTTGAAGAATTGATTTCATTTTTTGAGTGCACGGATTTTAATAATTATTCCCCTCCACCTACCACGAATCGATTTCGATAGGACGTAATTTTTAGAGCTTTATTAACCACTTTATTGAAGTTCAAAGTTTAGTCAAACTTTAAACATAAACTATATACCTTTAAATTCAAAATGGCGCTAGTTAGGTTGCTTAATTGTTATAAACAAAGTAGCTGTGAATTAAATGAAAAAAGTGGCTAACTTTGACCCTGATTAATCTAGGCGAAAAGGTTTTTTTCGTGCAAAAATACCAGCTTTTTAAATCCCTAAGTAGTTCTGGTCTAGAGTCAATAAAAACAATGTTATTCAAATTGTTTATAAGCCAAAAATGACCCTACTTTAGAAAAATGTTTTCGGAAAGAAAAAAATTACTTTTTAATTAGTTTTTTTAAATGCTTTGAAAATATAACTATTCTTCTTTCACGTGGTTTCCACAGAATTGCTATATCAATATTATTTTCTGAACAATGATATTGCAAAAAAAGCTCTTTGGGATAAACAAATTGAATAATATTTAAACTAGTCGACGAATCGTCTTAAAAACTTTTGTGCATTATACGGAGTGTTTGACTCAACTCTTCGTGCAATATGAAAGTCAAGGTCATTTTAGCAAAAGTTACAGCAATTTTTTTATTTTCGAAATTTTAATTTTATTTAGAAATTTCCGAAGCAACAAAGGATGGGATTAAAATTCAAAAACTGTCATTTTAAACCTTTGCTCATCTACTAAAAGAAGGATACTATAAATAAGATATTTAATTACCCTATTTTTACCTGTAGCGATTTAAACGAAAAAACTGCCATTTTTGACGCTTATTTGTTAATAACTAACATTCTCGTCCGAACTGTGACGGGCATTTTTGTATTTACAATGTATTAGGTACACAGTACCCAAGAAACCCATTTGCAACCTGGATGCTCATGGTATATTTTTGCCTTATTTCGCTGGTGTATTTGTTTAATTGTTTACCGACAGGTCAACGTTACCTTTGGTCATTTACATTTTTCCTGTGATTATTTTTAAATTATAACTAGAAAATAAAAAAAAACAAAATTAGAAACGAAATTAAAAATCCACTTCACAGTTTATAACATGCAAATAATTACTTTATAACGTCTAGCTGATTCTTTTAGTGATATGCGTATCCGGTATCATAAATATACCTAACCTTATTTACATGTCTTTGTCAAAACAGCATGCGTTTTTTATACCATACATACCTTAACTTAAAAATGTTACTTCCTATACTTATAACCTAGGGTTAATCCAATTTACCATCGCGTATTATAATACACCAGTAGCCTGAGTTAAACGAATGCACTTAAAACATAAAAGAAATTATTGTGTTAGAATACCTACATAAAATATAGAGTGTGAAGCAAAATTATGGAATAAATTCATTTTTTCGAGAGTAGGAGACTTTGGACGCAAATCCTGAAATTGATCTTTACTGTTAAATTCTGGTTTTTGGCATATAGATGGATACATAGGCCAGATAAAAAATGAAGATACATATTACACAAGTGGTCAAAATTAAATACATATGTATGAGTCTGGAGAATTAGATGAATATAGCAATCAAGAGCAGTCGTTTTAAAGATGAGGAAAAAAGACTCAATCTGCAAATCTGATATCGGATGGTAAAATGTTATATCCACTCTATTCGTCTTTATGGTGCCTAAGTTTGCACTGTTAATGTTGACTTCATGAGAAAGCTGGAAGCTTTTGAGATGTGGCTTTTTAGGAGAATTTTGAAAATACCATGGACCGATCATATATTACGAACAAAATGGGGTTGCATAGAATGGGAAAAGACAGAGAACTTTTGATTACCATTAAAAGGAGAAAGACAGCATATTTGGAACATTTAGGTGCTTAGAAATGGTAAGTACGATTTTTTGTAGCTGATCATGAAGGGTAAAATCGAAGGAAAAAGGGTCCTGGTAGACGACAAATATCCTGGCTAAAAAATATTCGCGACTTTACCGGGTTAAACAGACACAGGCTTTTAAGAAAAGCAGAATATAGAGGCGAATTAGCAATGGTTGTAGCCAACCTTCATTATTGGAGTCGGCACGAAAAAAAGGCGTATATATTAGTGATGTAAAAATATTCGTATTCGCATTCGTATTCGCATTCGCGAATATTCGCATGTTTTTGCATATTTGCATTCGCATCCGCATTCGCGAAATTTGTGCGAATGTTTTGCGAATATGAAAACCAGAAAAAATAATAATTTTAAGATAATATTAGGTTAATAAAATCAAAATCTATTCATTCTCATCTTTTTTTATTAAGAAAAGGTAACTTAACCTCAAACATGCAGCTACTCTCAAATGGAAATTTGAAGGACACAACAGCAGACAAAGAGACGGAAGATGGAATGACGCAATAACTCACTGGAGACCTTGGGACTACAAAAGAGGAAGGGGCAGACCACAGACGAGATGGTCGGATGACCTAAAAAGATACTCAGGGACCAGATGGACAGGATTAGCACTGAACCGAGAAAAGTGGAATAAGGTGCAACTGTTTACAAATGAAGGGCAATAGATAGATATAACTAAATCTTGTATTGTCACATTATCAGCCTTTACTTTTTTTGTATTATTTGGTATTATGTAAGATTCAGATTGATTTACACTAATAGTCCTGTCGCCAGGGGGGGTACAACGGCCTCCTTTATTCAGATGGAATTACCCAAGTTTTGAAAGCTGAAAGTTCAACCGTGTTTATCTCGAAAACTATGCATCCTACGAAAAAACTTGTAAGAACATTTTTTGCTTAGAATGATCCAAAAAATACAAAAAAATGTTTTGATTTGCGAGAAAACGCTGTTATGTAATTCCTCAAGTTCTTTGTTTATAACAATCTAATCGACATCCGGATCAACTGTTACCCAAAAAATTCGTGTTCTACGGGTCAAAATACATAAAAAAGACTTGGGTAAGTCCATCTTAAGGTCCAAAAGTCTGTTACCCAAAAAATTCGTGTTCTACGGGTCAAAATACATAAAAAAGACTTGGGTAAGTCCGTAAGACTGGTGAAGAAGGTCCGCAACATAGAAATGGTGTGGCATTTATTTTAGAACAAAATGTCGCAAAATCAGTAAAAAATATCGTGCTATACTCAGATAGGTTAATAATGTTACAAATAAAAACAAATCGTACATACTTAAACATCATTCAGGTATATGCACCTACACAACAATATGACGATGAAGTTGTCGAAAGCTTTTATTCAGATCTAGACTATTTATTATCACTCACAGGAAGCCAAGATATAAACATTGTATTGGGGGATTTCAATGCCAAGGTTGGAAGAGGTAGTGAAGAAGATGTCGTTGGCAAGTTTGGTTTAGGAACGAGAAACGACCGTGGAGATAGAATGATTAGATTTTGTGTAGAAAAACAATTAGTAATTTCCAACACTTTTTTTGACTTGCCTAAGCGACGACTTTACACCTGGAAATCTCCTATGGACACTTACGGAAGAATAGTAAGAAATCAAATTGATTATATCTGTATATCAAAAAGATATAGAAATGCTATCTTGTCCTCCAAAACATATCCAGGAGCGGATGTACCCTCCAACCACAACTTACTAGCAGCTAAAGTATTACTTAAATTTAAAAAGATTAAAAAACCCAAAATATCTCCTAGGATCAGCAAAGATAAACTTTCAAATGCGGAAGTGAAAGAAATAGTAACCGATAAATTAGAAGATCAGTTTCAGAAATTGGGAAATAAAAATTCAGAAGAACAATTATGGGAGTCATGCAAAGAAACATTGGAAAAAGTCCAAGAAGACCATCTAGTGGAAAATCAGCGTAGGAATAAGCAACAGTGGATGACAGAAGAGATATTGAATTTAATGGATGCAAGAAGAAAATATAAGAATGCTAATCTGACAGAATACAAAAAGCTAAACAGTATGATTCGAAGAAAAATAAGATCAGCTAAATCAGAGTGGCATAAACAACAATGTAAAGAAATTGAGAACTACGAGCGTATCTATGACGCATTCAATATGCACAAAAAACTGAAAGAAGTTGCAGGACTGAATAAAAAATGTAATCCTCCACTAATCGAAGACAAAAACGGAAAAATTATAATCGATATCGAAGGTCAACTAATACGATGGACAGAATATATAAAGGAATTATTCGATGATGAAAGAAGCGAACTAGAAACGCTAAATGACATAAGCGGTCCTCCAATATCTAAGGAAGAAGTGCAATACGCTATAAAGAACGCAAAAAACGGGAAGGCGATCGGACCAGATGGGATTTACGTAGAAACACTAAAGCTTTTAGGTGTCGAGGGCATTAAGATACTTACGAAATTGTTCAACTTAATCTATGAAAGCGGAAAAATTCCTAAAGATTGGCTTAAATCCTCATTTGTTGTACTACCAAAAAAACACAGAGCCACAAAATGCAGCGACTATCGCACCATCAGCCTAATGAGTCATGTATTGAAAACGTTTCTTAGAATCATTCATCAAAGAACATATAGAAAAATTGAGGAAAGAATCTCAAGTACTCAATTCGGTTTTCGCTGTGGCCTTGGAACGCGTGATGCACTATTCGCAACCCAAGTTTTAATTCAGAGATGCAGAGATGTAAATCATGACGTTTTCATGTGCGCGATTGATTTTGAAAAGGCCTTTGATAAAGTTCGCCATGAAAAAATGCTACATATTCTCAAAACTACCGGTCTGGACGGTAGGGACATTAGAATAATCGCAAATTTGTATTGGGGCCAGGCTGCATGTATTAGGGTTGCGAATCAGTGCTCTGAAGAAGTAAAAATCAAGCGCGGAGTTCGACAAGGCTGTATATTGTCACCAACGTTGTTTAATATTTACGCTGAAACAATCTTAAATGAAGTCTTGGAAAACGCAAAAGAGGGAATACTCATTAATGGTATGCTTATGAACAATATCAGATACGCAGATGACACCTTGTTGCTGACTGGATCAATTGAACATCTTCAAGCGTTATTGAATCGAATGGTGGCATTCTGCGCGATATATGGACTCAAACTCAACGCAAGAAAAACAAAGTTTATGGTTATTAGTAAACAGGCAGCCGTAAATAATAATAACTATAACGTAACAATCGGTAATGACTCAATTGAACGAGTAAGTAATCTTGTATATCTGGGTACTCATATTAATGAAAGCTGGAACCCTAGTACAGAAATAAAAAGTAGAATTGCCAAAGCAAGAACAAGTTTTATGAAATTTAAGAAAATCCTGTGCAGTCATGATCTAAATTTGGAACTTCGCATAAGAATGGTCCGATGTTATATATTCCCAGTACTACTTTACGGGGTTGAAGCATGGACACTGACAGAATCGCTTTTAAAAAACCTAGAAGCATTTGAAATGTGGGTCTACCGCCGTATTCTGAAGATCAGTTGGGTAGAAAGAGTCACAAACGAAAGGGTTTTGCAACGTTTGAATAAAAGTTGCGAAGTAGTGAACACGGTTAAAAGGCGCAAATTGGAATACTTTGGTCATATAATGCGTCACCCAGAAAAATATGACATACTTCACCTTGTCATGCAAGGTAAAATAATGGGAAAAAGAAGTGTGGGCCGCCGTACAACTTCTTGGCTTAAAAACCTACGCCAATGGTTTGGGAAAACTAGCACTGAACTATTTCGTGCGGCTGTAAATAAGACAATGATTGTTAATATGCTGCACAACATGAGAGCCAACGATCGACAAGCGGTCTCGGCACCTTAAGAAGAAGAAGAAGTCCATCTGAATAAAGGAGACCGTTGTACCCCCTCTGGCGACAGGACTATAAATATCAATTAACTTTTCATTATAAATTTAGGAAACATTACAAAAATAGAAACAAATTAAAAAACTGCATATTCGCATTCGCGAATGTCGGTAGCAGATATTCGCATTCGCATTCGTATTCGCGAATGTTCAAAAAATGACATTCGTTACATCACTAGTATATATTATACATACTAGTGACGTTATCCATCTCGGTGTGATGAAATTTGATGATGGCGTGATGGCACAATTCTTTATTCAGTGATAATTATTATAAAGACTAATATACAGGGTGGCACAAAATGTTTATTTTTTAAATTAAATTAATATACACAAGAATGTGTATCAGTAATTTATTTAATATAAAATACATTCTACTGCTGTCGGAAAACAGAAAAAAATGTTTAGTATGCTTTTTTATTACATGAAATATTTAAATTGCCATCCACCTGCCTCTTGACAGTACCAACGAAACCGACGAAAACAATCTTCTTGAACGTTGTGGATCATTTCTGGAGTTTTGTTACGAATTTTCAATCGAAATTAACAACATTTATAACGTTGCCGTTGGGGTCTTGTGTTCTTTGATTCTAGTACAGGTTTGTTATTATTCTTTAGTGCCTTTTGCCTATGTTTTTTGTGTATAGAATTTAGATTAATTTTTCATGTCTTATTACTTTGTTAAAGGTTTGCATATCCATGCATCTTAGAGCTACATTAAAATCAAATAACGCCTCTCTGGTTTGTACTCCGTTTCTGAGCCCAAACTGACATTATCTGACATCTGATTATCTTTACTTTGTGTTGCCGTCTTTCTTCCACTAAATTTAACATGTCCTCCGTCATCCATCGTTTACTTTTGTATCGTATTGTATCAATGTCAGTATTTTGCAAAAGTTGTTCTTTAACATTAACATAATCGATTATTGATTTCATCGGTCTGGCATTGTCTTATGAGTAGGTTACTTAATTTACTTGTATGGATTTGTGCATCTGTTGTTCTTCGTTTTATTACTTTCGTTTTGCGTCTAATTTTGGTCACCACTGAACTGTGACCTGATCCTATGTCAGTACTTGGATATGTTTTTGTTGATATAATTGCTTTCCTGTACATTTGTCTCAATAATACGTAGTCTAACAAAATTATTGTTTTGGCTTCAGGTTCAGGTTTTGGATCAGGTTCTTTCACTTACCACATTTATCGAGGCCGGGTTCCAGCGAAACCTTAAAACTGCAGCCGCATTCATAGACCTAACAGCGGCCTACGATACAGTCTGGAGAGAAGGCATGATATACAAGCTCCTCCGTACAATCCCCTGTAAATCCACCGCTCGAATAATCAACAGCATGCTAGCCGACAGAACGATTTAAGTGATCATGGGATCTGACATCAGCACCCCAAGGAAACTGAAGAATGGACTGCCTCAGGGATCTGTCTTGGCTCCTCTTCTCTTTAGCCTATACATCTCTGATATACCAGAAACCAGATCAAGAAAGTTTGGTTACGCCGATGACTGGGTCCTTGCAACAAGGTGTAAGTCATTTGAAGAAACAAAAGAAATCCTCACGGCGGACTTACACATAGTGGGAAAATATTTCCGTAAATGGAGGCTCCAACCAAACGCTACGAAAACAGAGGTTTCCAGTTTCCACCTAAATAACAAGCTTGCAGGAAGAATACTCAATATTCAGTTCAAAAACACCACACTCGCCTACAATAAAACACCAAAGTACCTTGGGGTGACTCTTGACAGAACCCTATCATTCAAGGAACATCTGACAAAAACAGCGGAAAAACTTAAATCCAGAAACAACATCATCCAGAAGCTGTGCGGCACAACATGGGGAGCATCGGCTTCCACCTTGCGATCATCTGCCTTGGGCCTAGTCTTCTCAACTGCGGAATACTGCTCTTCAGCATGACTTAACAGCCCACATATACACAAAGTAGATGTCCAAGTGAATAATACAATGAGAATGATTGCTGGAATTATCAAATCCACCCCTACGCAATGGCTCCCAGTACTGAGCCACATTCCACCACCCAAACTACGACGCATACACGCACTCACTAGTGAGTACAGAAAGATAGTAGGTAACGAGAACCTGCCAATCCATCAAGATATAGATGCCGCCAACGGTAACCGTCTACGCTCCAGACGACCACCAATAAAAACAGCAAAGGTTGCTGTGGAGGGTGAGTTCAATTTAACGACAACATGGACTCGAGAATGGATGGAACAACAAAATAGCAACTTACCCTGCATCACACAAAAACCACCAGGCTTTGACTTACCACGCAGCACATGGTCTGTGCTGAACCGAATCAGAACCCAACACGGCAGATGTGGTTACATGATGCACAAATGGGGTAAACGACCATCCCCACTCTGTGACTGTGGACAACCACAAACCATCTATCACATCACAGAACAGTGTCCCACAAGATTATATCATGGCAGGTCAGAGGATTTCCTGATGGCGACTCCAGAGTCGATAGACTATGTAAATAAGTTAGATGTGCGTTTGTGAACCTATGTATTGTCTTATACAAAATATATGTAAATGTAAATGTGTCAGGTGCCATACGCTAAATAAAATAAATAAAATAAATTGTTTTGGCGAGCCTATGACCCCTTCTGTTTCTGTTCCCCAGACCGTATCCTACTGTACATTCTTCAACTTTTTTTTAATATTGATTTGAAGTTTTGTGATTATATAACTTATTTATTTAAATGATCCAGATATTAGAGACAAATAGATTCCTGGTATTATGGGCTAAAGGCTGTTCATTCTTCTTCTTTTTCAGGTGCCATCTCCGCTACGGAGGTTGGCAATCATCATAGCTATTTTAATTTTTGAGGCAGTAGCTCTAAATAGTTGTTTTGAGCTGCACTCAAACCATTCTCTCAGGTTCTTCAGCCATAAAGTTCGTCTTCTTCCGATGCTTCTTCTGCCATCTATCTTTCCTTGCGTTATGAGTCGCAGGATGTCTACTTCTTGTCCTGCATTACATGTCCGAGATACTGTAGGTTTCTTTCTTTAATTGTAAATTCAGGTTTTTTCTTTTTACCTATATTCTTCTCAGTGGTTCATTGTTAGTAACTCTCTACCTACCCAGGAAACCCTCATAATTCGTCTCTAGGTCCACATTTCAAAGGCGTTAAGTCGACTCATTGTCTCTAAATTTAACGTCAATGATTCCACTCCATAGTATGGTACATTGTTTACGTAACATATTGTTAGGCGTACTTTAAGAGCTAATGTTAAATCTGTGCTACATAGAACCTTTTTCAGTTTCATAAAATTAGAACGTGCTTTTTCGATTCTGACTTTGATTTCTGCAATGTAGTCATTATTTTCTGTTTTAAGTGTTCCTTAAAATGTTCCTTGTTTCAGGTAAGTGTACTGTTTTACTCTTTCTATTTGCTGGCACTCTACTATCAAGATTTCGTTACTATTATGGTTGTTTTTACTAATTTTCATAAACTTCGTCTTTTTGATATTGAGAGAGAGTCCGTACTCCCTACTACACCGTACTCATGAGTCTTTCCAGGTCTTGTAAACTATCGACTATTATTACTGTATCATCTGCATATCTGATATCGTTAACTAACACTCCATTTACTCATATCCCCACTGTTTCATCGTGCAGAGTTTCTCGAATTACCTCTTCAGAATAAGCGTTAAATAATAGAGGTGATAGTATGCAGCCTTGCCTGACTCCTCTCTTTATTTCCATTTCTTCAGATGTTTCTTTTTAAAAATGAATAATCATTTTCAATTTCGTTGCAAAACGAAAACACAGCCGCACCATATTCTAGTCCAATCAGAGAGTGCAGCAAGCACCTCTACCGGTTTCGAATCTTATTAGTGTCTCATCAGGAGGCACATATGCTGCTCTCTCTGATTCAACCAAAACAAACCCCGGCGTGCAGTCACGGATTGCAACGAATGAAATGGCATAGATGCCCTAGCGGCAACTGCTATCAAAAGACTAAGTTTTCAATCTAATGACATATAAAACAACATAACGTTACTCTACATCCCACCAGACTGAAAACAATGGGAATCTTCTCTGGTTACACCTCCGAGGCTTCTACAATTTGCAAGCCATAACGGATGCTGAGACTAAGGAAGAGGAGGGAATTTTACAATTTATAATTCATGTCCCATCTGCTCAGCGCGGTAAAGTTCCAACGAGAATGGTTCCCTTTGTACTCCAATCAGAGTAAACATGTAAATCAAAAATGAATAACCATTTTCAATTTGGTTGCAAAACGAAAATACAGCCGCACCATATTCTAGTCCAATCAGAGAGTGCAGCAAGCACCTCTACCGGTTTCTAAACTTATTAGTCTCTTATCAGGAGGCACATAATATGCTGCTCTCTCTGATCCAACTTTTTCAATTTCTTTTTCAATTCTTACTATTGCTCGCTGATTGTAATAGGGGTGTGTTATTAGCCTTATATCTTTTTCATCTAGGTTTTTATTTTTTAGAATTTCTACGAGTCGATCATATTTTACTTTATGAAACGCTTTATTTTAGTCTATAAAACAGAAGTAAAGAGGACGGTTAACACCCAAACATTTCTGTGTCAGCACGTTGAAAGAGAATAATGTCTCTCTGGTACCCATACCATTGCGTAACCCATACTGAGTGTCACTAATATCCAGCTCCAGTTTAGAGTGTATTCTGGCGTGGATAATTTTCAACAGAATTTTCAAGTTGTGTGTCATTAAGCTTATCGTTCACTGCACTCTTTGGCATGTACTTTCTTTGGCAAACACACAAATAATGCTGATGTCAACATTTCTCTTCATTCTAAAGACCAAAAATTCAATTCTTTTAATTCACTTTACACCAGCAACTTATTAATGGCAGTATCAAATATGTAAAAATGATCCATTTGAGAATGCTGTGATATAGTTGAACTGCTGTCGTGAATGTGTTAACAGTTTTCGGTGTCCTATTTAGATATATTTATAAGATTCAATGTATGTCTCAGTTTTTGATACATATTAATATTTTGATGTAACTTTTCATATTAATAAGTTTAAGTGCCATTTACAAATTCGTTACAAATTGTGTCATGTCTATTGAAACAAATTGTATCTCGTACATTCCTTATTTGATCATCTGCAATGATGAATGCTTCTGTCAGTCACATAATTATACACATAAGAGCAAACTGAGATCCAACAAATCCTTGTAAATATAAACCTGTTTGTCATATATCAACGTTTTTAGCGTAACAAGCTAAGACATAAAAGCACCATTTAATGGTTCGGCTCAATGCTTTCGAAACCTGAATCGAACTTTTGACATAATATTGGGAATCATTGGCGTACAGATTTCGCAATATTTATTCCAAATAAACAAATCATTTTTATCAAATACCTACCTAAATATAATTTTAATATTGTTCTGAAGCTATTTTGTTGTGGCATCTTAATATGATTTCCTATTTTTACTGGGATCTTTTTACTTAATCACATTTCTAGTTTAAAATTAGGTTTATTTGCCGTTTGAATTTCCACTTCGGAAATCGTCCTTAATATACAAAACAATAATAAAGTCAACACATTTTGTTTTTATTGCTAGGTAAAAAAGTCCTCAAATAATTGAATGTTATCTGATTTATTCATATGGGAAATTCGGAAATATACATTTTAAAGTAGAAGCCTTTAAAATGATATTGCCGATATTTATGAGTTGCGTTCCTGGGACGATTTTATTGGAAGATAGTTCATTCGATTACATGAAATCAATATTAACTTACGAAAATTTATCAGAAAAAATGTCATAGCATGTGATTTGTCTTTAAAAAGACAACCACGTGCATTGATGACACTCAAATTCTGCTGTTAGTGATCCCATGAGGAAAAAACCAGGAAACAAACCTCATGAGATTATCACGGCATGGTAAGTATAAGTAGGTATTTGGTCTTACATTTGGCATCTAATACGAAATACGACTCCATCTTCACCTGGTGCTTTTCCATTTTTCATTTTTCTCAGTGCTTAATGGATTTCGCTAGTGGGTATCTCTGGTAGTATTTCGGAGCCTTGGTTTATTATTTTCTTTGAAACCGCTTCCCTTATATTATTTTGATTTAGCCTTTGGCTCCTATATACATAGTTCCAAATAAAATTCTTCTACGATATTTAGTAAATCTTCTCTGTTTGATGTTATTTTGCCCTTTGTATTTTTTAATTTATGTATTTCACATTTTCCGTTGTTCAATTTCCTTCGTAAAACTTTCAAACGTTTATTTTCTTCTATGGTTTTATGGATGCCTTGAATTTTAAACTTCCTTAGATCTTTTCTGATTTCCTTTGACACTTTCTTGTTGATGTCTGTTAACGCACTTTTTTCAGTATTTTCGCTTCCTCTAATTTTACATGTATATTAATTTAAAACAAAAATTGTATATCCTCGATGTGTTATTGGCTTAAATATTGGTAATTTATTTCTATTGATTTCCTCTTTTAAAATAGGTAACCGCAGATCCTGTTACCTTCTGCCGAGGAATTGGCGATACAATTGGTTTAATTTAAGATAATTAAAACTGCTTCTTCGAATTTTTTTTCTTTTTACCATATGCGTCTTTAAGATTATACTTTTGAATCTTTCCACTAAACTTTATGTTCATTTTCCCATGCGTGTGTACATATTTGAGATCTATAAAATTTTCTATTTTTATTTTTTTTATTTATAAGATGTTATTTATTCTAATGTTTAATGGTATATTCCAGGGGTGGTCAAACTGTGGCTCGCGAGCCACATGTGGCTCTTTGAAGGATTATTTGTGGCTCTCAATAAATGTCCCTGAATTACTTTTAATTTTTGTTTTAAAATGTGGCAACAAATATAAAAGACTCAGCGTAACATCAGGACTTGGCCAATGAGACCCCTTTTCACTGCTGCTATTCAGTTTGGCCTTAGAATATCTAATAAGTAAAATATCAATTGAGCTGACAGGAGGATTTGCGAATCAAGGATCAAAACTATTGTTTTGTCCTTTGCTAATGATATAGGTGCAGTCGATCATTCTACAAGAGACGTGAGAGTGGTGTTTTCACAACTCAAGGAAGAAACAGGTAGTCTGGGCCTTCGAATAAATGAAGAGAACATGAAATACATGCTAGTAACCAAAAATCTAAGATCAAGAGTTGGGCAGAACATAACTTTTAATGACCACAACTTCGAAGTAGTAAAAGAGTTTAAATCTAGGCGCGGTAATCACACATGAAAATCACATTATAAAAAGAGGTCTTAGCAAGGATAGCTGCGTGGAATAGAGCATTATACTCTCTATCATCATTACTAAGATCTAAGCTGCTAAAAAACAATCTAAATTAGGACTATGCATCCAATTATTCGCCCAATTTTTAAATATGGAAGTGAAACTTGGACTCCATCGGTGGGAAATAAATCTTCTTCAGATGCAAATCGACTAATGGAAGTTAGCGATCGCATTTTTAATTAACTCTCTATTTCTTGCAAAATATATCAGATATTGATTGTCGTTAAATCCCTGTCCATTGACTTATGTTTCGGAGCCATGATATTTTCTTGCGTCCCATTTCCCCCTTGCCTTACATTGTACCCTCGATTATAAGTTGAAGCAACTGGTATTTTTCATTTCGCATGGTGCTACCTTGATACAGTCTTCCTTTTCTTAATGGCTTCGAAAAGTTGGCGTTCTTGGTTGATTCTTTTAAGGACATCTACATTTGTGACTTTCGCTGTCCATGGTATCTTTAGGATATGGCGATAAAGCCACATTTCGAAGGCTTCTAATCTGTTTATATCCCTCGTTTTGAGTATCCAGCCTCTACGCCATATAGCAGCACCGACCATACATAGCATTTAGTAAATCTTAGTCTCAGTTGAAGATCGAACTCTGAACAGGTCAGTACCTTCCTGAATTTTACGAAAGCTTGTCGAGCTTGCTCAATGCGACCTTTTATTTCCCTGTCCGATGCCCAGTCTTCAACTAGCCACGTTCCCAGGTATTTAAATTTGCTCACTTTTTCAATGGACTTGGTATTCAGTGTTATGGTGGAGTTTTAAAGTGCATCCATGTTTTTGGAGATGATCATGAGTTTGGTCTTTTTGGTATTAATCTCTAATCCCATTCATGCTAAGATAAGATGGGCAGGTCATGTGGTAGATCAGAGGAAGACAGAGTGTTAAAGACGGTGTTTTTTTAGAGGCGATAGAAGATCAATAGGCCATCCCAGAAAAAGAAAGAAGGATGATGAAGAATCGATATATCCTGAATTAGTAAAAGCTGCTTGTAGAATTATTTGCATATTTGAAACAACGATGTAAAGCATTTTATTTCACTTTAAAATTCGTGAAATCCAAACGGTAAGAGAAAAATTTAATACCTTTTATACACTTTTTAGATAATTGCTTAATTACGGCTCGCGAAAAATTTCAAATTTTAAGAAATGGCTCGGACTATTAAGGAGCTTGGCCACCCCTGGTATATTCAATCTTATATTAAAGTCCTGAAAGAGACAGGTGGTAAAAAGTGAAAAATCAAAGAAGCGGCTCTAATTATGTTAAATAAAACCAATTGTGCCGCAAATTCTTCGGCAAAATGTAGTAGGGTCTGGTTATCTATATTAAAAGAGGAAATCAAATAAAGAAATCACCACTATTAGTAAGCCAAATCTAGAGTTGAAGAGGCTAGAGTAACATTTACCAACATGAAATATATTCACCCATTGCGACATATCTCTCCCAATAAAAATACGGCTACTAAAATGCTATGTATTTCCAGTCTTGCTGTATGCCACAGAGGCCTGGACAATAACGGAAACATTAATGAAAAAGCTAGTGGCATTCGAAATGTGGGTGTACCGACGTATCCTCAAAATATCTTGGACGACCCACACCACCAACGTAGAGGTATTGCGCCGAATGGGAAAACAAAAAGAAATCTCTTTCACAATCTAGAAATGGAAACTTGAATACCTCGGTCATATTATACGACTTGATAACTATCGTATACTGCAGCTGATAATACAGGGTAAAATAGACAGCAAACGCGGACCCGAAAGAAGAAGACACTTATGGCTTCAAAACTTGAGTTTGGACTAACATAAATCGAGTTATTCAGAAACGCCGCAAACTAAATTAAAATTGATATGATGATAGCCAACGTCCGCAACGAACAAGGCACATGACGAAGAAGTAAGCCAATATTGTATCGAGGAAACATCATTTATATCTTAAAATAACATACACATAAAATCAGAATTTGGTGTTAACTTTGAGAGTAAAATAAATGTCATAAATGTCATTAAAACAAAGGCCAAATACTTTCTACGTCGGGACAGTATTATGAGGTTTTTTCCTGGTTTTTTCCTCATTATTTACTATGAGATATCTGTCATGATTGTATGTGGTTCCCTTGGAAAGACAAATCACACACTATGATTTTTTCTGATAAATAATCTTATATGTTCCAATAAACTCATTCCAGGAACAGAACTCATAAATATTGGCAATATGATTTTAAAGTCATCAATTACCTATAACTCAGTTTCAGTTAACCGTAAAAGTTTTTTCTATAAAAGGTTTACCTATTTCGTTTTTTATTAGCTTCAATTATGGTAATAATAACTTTTTTGTAAAAACTTATAGGTTTTGAGTTATTAATGAAAAATCGACTAAACACATGCATTTTTCTTAGGAAAAATTAAAAATTTTATCTTTAATAACTCAAAAAGTTTTAATTTATTTTAATAACTTTATATAACAAATTTAGTTTATAATTTGCCCCTCTATCGAATTATGGGATTATTTTTAATAAAATAATTTTTACCCTCGAGAAGGGGTGGCACCAACCCCCAGGGTAAAAGCGCAAGTTAACACCATGTCACTTTTGTTCCTTGAGATATCCTCTAACGACTCACCAATTTTCATGCAAATCGATAGAGGTTCAACGAAATCGGAAGTAATAGCTCATATCCACCTTCAGTGACTGCACTAGGTGTTTTAGTGTTAAATGCCCTGGTCTATTATGCAGAGACTGATTCAGGGAAAGAGAAGCATAATGAGACATAAAATATCATGGATGCGCAACCTGAGAGAAATTGTACAGACTCTGTACAATTTCGCAGAGTCTGTACAATTTCTCTCAGGTACATCTGATTTATATCAAATAAACTTTTAAGAGCAGCCGTCTCTAAATTCTGAATAACTAGGATAATTGCCGATATCACTCGCGGAGATGGCACTTAAAGAAGATTATTATTCCAATTTTGCAAATTAACTATACAATTTTATCGCATCCGTAGATATTCCTTTCGTCAGCTTAACGAACAATTACATTACATTTCAACTAATGTTTCTGACAAATAATTCAGAAGTGCTAAATTGATTCGCAAATGACATTCTCTTTGTATTTATCGTTATTAGAAAGTGAGACTGAGATAGTATCGTCATTTAATTTTGTCAAAGTTCGGAAACAACAGTTTTTTTGCTTTATTTAAAAGAGCGTCATAGTACAAAGACGTAACGTTGTTTAAATTGTATTTATAAATTTCTTGGTAAGTCAGAATTTCCTGCAACCTTCGATTTCAGAATAAATTAATAAAGGTGAATCGATACTAATCACATCCTTTACATCGGTAACGTAAGAAAGAAACAACTTGATGCACGCTTTTATTTTAATTACTATAAGATATCTTTCCTCAACAACATTAATTTCGAATTCGAAGTTTATAAGCTTAATCATTCTGATTAGATCACTTACGATATTCAAGGTAACGAAAAAGTAAAAATTAATATTGAAACTCGTGATTTATGGAGTAAAGGTGTGGAAAATTACGTATTAATTAATAAGATCATTTAAATTACTAATAAATCTCACGTTTTCTAATATTAGCATATACCCCAATTTAAAAATACCTAAGAGTGTAAAACTATATACTTACGGGTATAGGCGCAAAATGTCGCCTGTCAAAATGTTCAATGTGTTTTAAATGTATTCATTTTTTTCGAATCCTGAGAAAACTAATAAATATTTTTGAAAAATTAAACGCAGAATGAAAGATTACATTATTTTGAGGGCAGAAAGTCCCTGAACATTTCTATAATGTTTATTGTAATAAGCTACAGGGGTGAAAATAATAGGGAAAATGTAGTGTGATTTTTAATTGCAAATATTTTATTCAAAAAAACTTTTTATTTATTCTAAGGGTTTCCCTCGGTAATAATGTAATCTTTCATCCTGCGTTTAAGTTTTTAAAAAATACTTATTATAGTACGGGATCCGAATATAGGTCGATCTGTACCCATTTGCGCTTGCCGGATAAAACATTTTTTTTATTAAATTTCATATATGGACAAATATTTCTAGCATGGGTTGCCTATCAAAATCATGTTATACCTATCCGTAAAGGGGGGTTGCGTAATGTTTGAAATCAACATTTAAAGCATGTTTTTTTTAAAATAAGGTAATATTATTTTATTTTTAAATTAAATAGGTATATTCAGTACAATTCATAGATTATTCAAGGAAAAATTCAAGGAAGAATATAGAAAAATACGCCAACTTTGGCAAATTTTTGAAAACACCTCAAAATATAATGAATTTTGCGGTGGACATCAGAACTCATCATTGGATCATGTTAAACAAAAAATTCAAAAAGATTTTATTATCCTATGAGTTTCTCGAGGTAACACTGTCGAGTTTTTTTAGTTTATCGAATTTTTACTTTTTGATATCACTCAGAAATCAAAACAGTGAAATTTTTTTTGCAAAAAAGAGTGAAAATCAACATATTATTTATTATTGTTAAACAAAAAATAAGCATAAAACAAAAAATATCTCGACAGCGTTACCTCAGGGAGGGTCTGGACAAAATATATACAAAATTCTAGGTGGGTTGGTCAAGTATTTTTTGAGTTATAATGTCTACAGCCTTTGAAAAAAAGCAGTTTTGAGAAAATCGCGTTTAAAATATTGTCAACTTTTATTTTCAATTTCTTTTTGTCTGTCAAATCGTAAAGTGATGCACGCCGGAATATGTTTTTGAATCGCGAAGTAATTTACAAAAGAAAATGAGAACATCTGTTGACCGTTTTTTACCACGCTCAAGCGCGCTGGCACGAACTTGCTGCAAAGCAAGTCGATGGTAGGGAGGTAGGGAGATAGTATTGAATATCCCTACCTTCGACTCGCTTGTTGAACAACGGTCAACAATTGTTCTCATTTTCTTTTGTAAATTACTCCGCGATTCAAAAAGATATTCCGGTATGCATCATTTTACGATGCAACGGACAAAAAAATTAAAAAATTGAAAATAAAAGATCACAATACTTTAAACGCTTTTTCCTCAAAACTGCTTTTTTCAAAGGCTGTAGACCTTGTAACTCAAAAACTACCTGACCCACCTGGAATTTTGTATATATTTTCTTTAGACATTCCTTGAGGTAATGCTTTCCAGATATTTTTGTTTAATGCTTATTTTTTGTTTAACAATAATAAACATCTTGATTTTCGCCCTTTTTGAAAAAAAAAATCGTTGTTTTAACTTCTGAGTGATATCAAAACGTCAAAAGTAGATAAAGCTAAAAATCTCGACAGCGTTACTTCGAAAAATTCATAAGTTAATAAAATATTTTTGAATTTGTTGTTTACCATGATCCAATGATGAGTTCTGATGTCTACCGCAAAATTCATTATATTTTGAGGTGTCTTCAAAAATTTGCCACCGTTGGCTTATTTTTCAATATTTTTCCTTGAATTTTTTCTTGAATAATCTATGAATTGAACTGAATATACCTATTTAATTTAAAAATAAAATAATTCTACCATCTTTTCAAAAAATGTGCTTGAAATATTGATTTCAACCCCTACGGACCCCTCTTAAGGATAGCTCTGACACGCTTTTGAAAGGCAACCCATGCTAGAAATATTTGTCTGTTTGAAATTTAATAAAAAAAAATGTTTCATCCGGCAATCAGATGGGTACAGATATACACTATATTTGGGTCTTAGACTATTAGTTTTTTCAAGATTCGAAAAAAATGAATAAATTTAAAACATATTGAAAATTTGGACAGGCGACATTTTGTGCATTTCCCCTTAAGACCTTACTGTAAATATATTAAATAGGTGAGGCGATGAAGCACTAAATAGCACTAAACCTACCAATCTTCCACAGCAAGATCGTGGAAGTCTTCGTCATGCAACTTTTTGCATTCGATTCGGGAAAGTGCCAGAAAAGTTTGTGTACAAAATTCGTGAACAAAGTTTGTGGTTCAATGAAAATTGCATTTGGTGCATAAGGAAAATCCATTGTTACTCGTGGGTTTTAGAGGTGGCCGAGCACAAATACGATAACGACAATTGTCATAGAGCTGGATCCCAGGGTAGACCTGGTCTCCTAGGGTTTCATGTTAATGTTATCAGCCTTAGTAGGGATCCTAGGTACCAAGTACTCCGGAGGTGGGTTCTGATGGCATATTCTTGTTCCGAAACCCCAAAAACCCATAAGTAATCCGCTTGCTTCAATTTAATGCGGAAAAACCCCAAACTCCAGAAGATGACGTGATTTAGTAGTGACCCTGGGCACCAGGTATTTCGCAGGTCAATTCTGATGACATATTCGTGTTTAGCGCCCCCAAAAACTCATGAGTAATCGGTTTGTATCAATTTAATGCTGAAAACCTTCGAAAATCCAGAAGGTGACGTCGCATGCAGTGACCCTGGGAACCAGGTGCTTCAGGGGTCTCTAGGTGCTGTCAAGTCGCTAGGTGCTGTATTTAAATAATCGATTTATTTTGTACTAAATGCCCTGGGCTAAGTATAATACGTTGGAGCAAATTGTATCTTTCTCCTTACGTATTATGCCAGAAATACTCAAATTTTCTTGTTTGTTTTTATTGTATTCAAGATTTCTTTATTGATCTTTCTCAGAACCTTTATTTTTGAGACGTATTCTGTCCACGATATTTTCAGAACTCGTCTATACACTCAGAACTTGAATGATTCTGGTTTTTTATTTATGTTGCACTCAAGGTCCAAGCTTGCATTCCATAAATAATGGCGAGAAAACTTAGTACCTCGCCAACCTAATTCGGTGCTACTATAGTATGTGGTCTACCGTCGCCTGCCGCTTTTAGAATCGCCTAAATAAGAAAAATTATTGTTTAAATTTTATTATATTATTTTAGATGGAAATAAGCTAATTTTATGGCTCATTCCTAATCAGAATAATAAATTGATATGACAAAGTATTAATTTGTACAATTAAAGTATAAATTGTTCTGATTTATGAGTTTTATTCACTTTCTAAAGATTTCCTTTATTGAGTGCAAACCCTTCTGAGAAAGATTATGGTAGTGTTTGGCCACACAGCTAGGTATACAGTACCAACAAAAAATATTTACAAAGTAAATAAAACGCATACATCAGAAGAATTATTATTTTAATTTTACAAATTAATCTTTTGTCATACCAATTTACTATTTTAGTTGGAAATAACCTAGAAAATTGGCATATTTTGCACACTATAATACCTAGATAGGGAACGGTAGACCGCGTACTATAGTAGCACCCCTAACTCTTAGCTCTAACTTTTAATCTCGTGTCCAGAGCACTCTTATCATTTTGTTGAAATTTGATTTAGCCTTTTCTATTCTGATTTTGATTCCTGGAAGTAATCATTTTTGTGGAGTTGTTTCAAGATATGCATATTAGTCCATTCACTCGACATTGCTTGATTTTATTAGAAGATTCTCGTTATTTTGTGAGGTTTAGGTATTCTCATAAATTCTTGATGTTTATTGTTAGACCGTAATATTTTCCATACTCCGCTATTCTGGAGTCTCTGAAGATCTTCAATATTTTCGGCTAAGACGACAGTATCATCCGCATATCTAATGTCGTTGGATTAGGATAGAGGGTAGGTTTTAATAGATTAGAGTAGTAGTGGAAAGCTATTCCGCATGATACACAAAATGTTTGAGAGAGCACTGAATGTCATCAATATATAAGAAAGGAAATACAAAAAACTCTAAAAACTATCGAGCAATCAGCCTTACGTCGTGTATAGGTAGACTGCAAGGAAAGATCATAAAGGAATAATTAGAAATATATATACACAGGATAAAATCGGAGAAGACCAGGCAGGATTCACAGAGAGGAAAGCACACTTAGATCACATTTACACGGTCGAACAACTAATAGAAAAAGAATGGCCAAAAATAGATCCTTCCATCTGGCTTTCGTAGATCTTTAGAATGCATATGACTCGATATCTAGAACCAAACTATGGGAAGTAATTGAATACATCGAAGTTCCACGAAGATTAATAACAGCAGTAAAAGCACTCTACAAGAATAACACAGTAACCATCAAAACGGGCAATAGAATATTATGCAGTCCATTTCAGACGACAAAGGGACTACTATACAGCTGCTACCCCTATTCAAAATATTCCTGGAAAAACCCTGAAACCAAGGAATAGAAAGTGCGTAGGAATGGGTGTACCAGTAAGGAACGAATATCTGTATACCCTAAGTTTTGCTGACGACCAAATAGTGATCGCACAAGACGAAGATAACCTCAGTTTTATGATGGGGAAACTGGAATAGGAATATACAAAGAATGAAATGGAGATAAACCTAAAACACTGAATAACTAGCAACGGAGAATACAGAAATAAAACAGCTGGAAATGGACGAAGGTAAACAAATCAGAGAAACAGACAAGTACAAGTGTTTGGGTTTCATAATATCAAACAAAGGAACATCTGAAGAAGATATAAAAAATAGACCAGGACAAACAAGAAACTGCATTCAAAAATTGAACCCTGTACTGTGGGATAAGAACCTCAGCATAAAAACAAAAAAAAAGAATATATAATACCATGATAAGAAGTATGGGTTCTAATGGGTGTGAAAATTTGACAATAAATAAGAGAACCAAAAACAAAATAAGAGCAACAGAGATGGAATTTACAAGGAGCAGCGGCAGAGTAATAAGACGAGATAGAATAAATAACATGCAGATTAAGAGTAGAATGGGAATGGGAGTGAACTCAGACATAATAGACTACATCGAACAGAAGAGATTAACCTGGTACGGACATGTCAGAAGAGGAGACCAAAATCGTTAGATAAATAGAATAACAGAGCCCGATAGGAAGAAGGAAGAGAGGCAGACCCCGAAAATCCTTCAGAAATGAAGTGGACGAAGCAATGGAGAGAAGAAATCTACAGGAAGGTGACTGGCAAGATAGAAAGAGCTAGACAGAAAGGTTGAGTGAAGAAATACAGTGAAAACTGTGAAAATCCTCAGTATATAGTAGTAAAATTTAGATTTGTTATATTTAATTATGAGTGATTAGATTTATTTCTTCTTCTTCTTTCTCGAAACTCCTTATGCCCCTCAGGGGCGTCGGAGGTTTTATTCATCCTCTATCCATATCTTTCATTTTTTGCGATCCTTTGCTAACTCTTTCATTTGTTGATATGTTTTTCCGTTTTCCTGTCCAATTTCTATAATCTGTTGGATCCATCTCTTCCTTGGCCTCACCTTTCTTCTTTTACCATATCTATTTGGCTTTGGCAGTCTTCCCTGGTCCATTCTGTTAATGTGTCCATACCATTTTAATTTTCTTTTTTGTATCTTGGTTATTATCGATTCCTGTTTCAGTCTCTGTCTAATATCTTCATTCCTTATTCTGTCCAATTTCGTTTTTCCTGCTACTTTTCTTAGCTGCTTCATCTCCGCTGCGTTTATTGTACTGTCTAGTTTTGCATTGTTTACCCATGTCTCACTTGCATATATTAAAGTTGGTACAGAGATTGCGTTGTATACCTTCAGTTTTATTTCTTTATCTATTTCTTCCTTTCCAAATATTGTTTTATTTAGTGCATAGTAGATCTTATTTGCTTTTTCGCTCTGTATGAGATTTCTTGATTTATCTTTTTATCCTCTGATATTATTACTCCAAGGTATTCAAACGTCGAGACTGCTTCTATTATTTCGTTTTTGCACCTAAATATCGTTTGGTTTATTTCTTCCCTTTTCTTTTGAGTTACTATCATGGTCTTCGTTTTCTTTACATTTACCTCCATTTTCAAATTTTCTATTTCCTTCACCCAGATATCGATTAATTTTTGCATTTTCTCTTTATTGTCTGCTATTATTACTAAGTCATCTACATATAGTAATCCCTCCATTCTCACTGGTACTAAATTCCTGTACCCTATTGTTGACTGTAATTGCCTTGACCTTCTTTTAGCGCTCTTTATTACTCTATGCATTACTAATATAAACAAAACTGGGCTGAGACTCTCCTCTTGTTTTATTCCTCTCCTTAGATTTATTACTCGCGATCTGTTTCCGTTTATTTGTACTTTAGCAAGTTCGTTTCTATATGTACTTTTTACCACGCTTACTATATTTGCGGGATTTGCAGATCTTCCATTACTGACCATATTACCTCTCTATTTATAGAATCAAAAGCAGCTTTAATATCTATAAACGTAATATACAAGTCTTCTCCTATTTCGTTTTACCTTTCAATTATATTTCTCAGTATGTATATATTATCTGTTGTTCCTCTTTCCTTCCTAAAAGCCGCTTGTTCTTCTTCTAGTTTTCCTTTCAGTTCTTTCCTGAGCTTCCTTTCTATTATCCCGGTGTAGACTTTATATGCCACTGATGATAAGCATATAGCCCTATGGTTATCACATTCCGCTTCATCTCCGTTCTTGTGTATTGGTATCAATAAATGTTCTTCCCAGTATTTCGCTATCTTTTCTGTTCTCCATGCTTCCCTCATTATTTCCAGTAGCCAAAGCTTGCCTCGTTCTCCCACGTACTTCATTATCTCCGGATCTATGTCATCGGCACCTCCCGCTTTTCCAGTCTTTATTCTTGCCAATCCTTCTTCAATATCTTTGATATGAATTTCGTCTACTCGATTGTCCCTATCCTCTTCTCTGTCCTGCTGTCCTCTCTCCTCATTTTGTTGGTTGCTTGCCTCGAATTTTTCTTTATAGTGATTATTCCATATGGTTAGTATGTCTTGTATGTTTGTTTTCAATTCATTTCGCTCATTTCTAATTCCTCTTATTTGTTTCCTTTTTGTTCCTTTCATGCTTCTTATTTTATTCCAAAACTGTTTATTGTTATTCCCAAAACCTTCGTTCAATTCTTCACCGAATTCCTTGCAGCTCTTCTTCTTCGCATATTTGACTAGTTCTTTCACTATATTTCTCTCTCTTCTGTATTCGTCTCTGTCTTGCTGTTCATTTGTGTTTATGTATCGCTTCCACATTTCTTTCTACTTTTTTACTGCTTGCTTTATTTCCTTATTCCACCATCCAGTTCTTTTATTATTCATCCCATTCTTTCTTATTCCACATACTTATTTTGCAGTGTTCCATAACGTGTCTCTCAATTTTTTCCATCTCTCTTCCATATTCCGTATTTCCTCATTGTTTTCATGCTGTTCCAGTATTTTATCTGTCTCTCTTTGGTATAACTTCCTCATTTCCATATTTTTCATCTTATGTATTGCTATTCTTGTATATTGAGGACTCTCTATTATTTCCATTAGTTTCATGTTTATCTCTGCTGTCACTATTCTCTGTTGGGTACCGAGTTCGGCTTCGTTCTCTGTTTTTATATTTTGTATCGTTAGTTCTGCGTCTAGAGGATATACTATGTAGTCAATAATTATGCTTCTCGCATTTCTTTCTTCTGCTACGTATTTATATTTCTCGTTTCTCGGTTGATACCAGAAAGAATTACCTATTAACAAGTCATTTATTTGGCAGAAACTTATTATTCTTCTACCATTCCTATTTATCGTTTCTTCTCCATACCTTCCCAAGCAGCCTAATGCCATATTTTCATCATTTCCTATTCGTGTATTCCAGTCTCCTAATAAAATGATGTTTTTGCTTTCCTCTTGTATCTCATCAATAAGTTTCTGTATCTCATCATAGAATAGTTCTGTTTTTTCATGCTCTGTTCCTTTAGATTTATTTAAATTGGAAAAAGATTTCCATTTCTGTCGAGCTCGCCCTTAACTTTTTTGTTCTCTCCAACAGTGGAGAATGTGCTACGTGCTAGGTCTATATTCTTTGGTGCTAACATTCCTTCTGATTGTTTTAATAATCTGTCATGCTTTACCTTTATACAGCGTTTTCGCATTTAAGATGAAGACACCCCTATATTTTGGCTATCAGAATAAATACAAATTTTGCACAGTCCTACAGGTTGATGATTAATATTTTTTAAGATAGTCAACTGACATTTAAATTTTAAACACGGCCTACTGCGAATGCACAAATAGGGTGAAAAGGAAAAAGTTATGTGAAAAATTTGTTCCAAAATATTATTGTAACGCCATATACCAAAATTCGTACTTTTAATTTTTTCAGTATTGGCGGCCCCGATCGCAAAATTGGTAATCCCGAGATGCATCTCAGGTTTTGGGATCCTGACTACAAATACTGAAAAGACTAAAAGTGCGAATTTTGTAATTAAATTTGATATGTGAGGTTATAATAATATTAGAATCAACTTTACCAAATAACTTTTTCCAATATCTCTAAGGCGAAGCAAAATATCGAAAATTCACCCTGTTTGTGGATTCGCAGTGGGCCGCGTTTAAAATTTAAATTTTAGTTGACTAGCTTTAAAATGTGAACCATCAACCTGACTGTGTAAATTTTCAAATCTGTATTTATTTTGTTAGCCGAAATATAGCATCTTAAATGCGACACACTGTATATTATTGCACTTAATATTTTTGTGTTCGTAGGTATATATTTTATGTTCTTCATAATCTATTTGGTATGTCAAAATATAATTTACTTTATATTTTATTCTATTATATTTTGTGTTCCTACAAATTCTTCTTGGATACTTCCTCTCTGTAACAGTGAAATTATTATCACCTTTCAAGTCCCTTCAGCTTGAAGAATATCAATTGCAAAGAAGGTATAAATATAAAATTTATTTGTTTATACCATTTTACTACCGCCATATACGTAGAAAAGGTGTTTTCTATTCGTAAAACTTATTTCTAAATTGTTTTGAAAGTTATCAATGAGATATAAATCTGTTTATTACCTACTTCAATTCATTAATTAAGATAAACTATGATTAATAGTTATTTTTAGCTAATGTAGTATATTTTTCAATCTAAATAAAGAAAAATATTATACCAAGTATGAAGTGAAATGAGCTAGATTGTATATTGGAAAAAGTATGTATACCTACTCCGTCTAATTTACTTACCGTTGCACGTCATCCGCGTCATAGCCCGTAACGTCACATGATACCAACACGAAATATTTAGGCGGTAGGTGTGTTCCTTTTGAATCATTTTGCCGAGAACACTGGCATTACAGCCACTAGACATATTTTATTATGTAGGTACGCGTAGAAATAATATTTAAAGATTTTTATTACTGTTAACTTAATGTGTAATAAATACACAATAATATTTTTCATTTAATTTGTATAAATGGATTATAAAGCGTTTTTATTTGTTCGGAACACACTGTCACTGTAATCGAACGAAGGTGATATTTTGGCATAAATTGGTAACATTTATTTGACAGTTGCGGTGATGACACTTCATATTTGTTTTTATTCTTTACTATAAGTATTTATTTCTTTATATTTACTGTTTTTATTATGTACTTTAACGTAAGATTATAACTTAATTCTTGTTTTCTATTTCTAAAGTTTTTATTTATTTACATTGAATATTAATTTGTTTTGCTGTATAATCCACTTCCGCAAAAATTATTTGACGTATTTGATTTAAAATGAATTCAAGAATTTTTTGTAATTGGGCAACAATGTCAACTTATATCTCTATCATAAAGAATGACGTGCAACGATAAGTAAATTAGACTATTAGACGGACTGTAGGTATATTGAACAATTTTATAATGAAATTTATAATGAATATTTTTTAGATTTTATTTTATTTTTATTTATTTTATTTAATCAGTTAAGCCCATTTTTACCTTTCGGTGTTGGGCTGTTTACAACTAGTTCAATATCTACATTTCAATACATTTTAATAATTATACAATAAACAATACTTTTATTTTAACAATACAATTTTAATGAATATAAATTACTTATTTGACCCATCTTTCTGTCCATATGTTTTAATCTTGTAGTGCTTCTTTGATATATCTTTTCCATGCTGTTCTATTTTGAGCTAATTGTTTTGCCATACTCCATTGCAGTCATCTCTTCTCTGCTTCTTGTCTAACTTGTTCTTCCCGTTCTCATTCAAGGGCGACCTACTTTATTTTTTACTTGTACTCTGACTTCATATAGTTTTTTCGTTATTCTGGTGTCGTTTAGTCTGTGGATGTGGCCCAAGCATCGTAACTGTCGTTCCCCTATAATTGTCTCTATGGGTTTTATCTTTAGAGCTTGAGTTATTGTGTCGTTTCTTATTTTGTCTCTTCGTGTGACCCCTTCTATTTTTCTCAAGAATCTCATCTCTGTAGCTTTGATTTTTCTTTTGTTGTTCTTTGTTTATTATTTGTTGCAGTTTCTCTTCCGTGTCAGCTAACAATACCATACCATCTGCAAATAGTAATTCTTGTATTTGTACATTGTTCATTTTCCACTTTCCCAATATCATGTCTTTAGATTTCTCCTTGCATTGCTTTATTGCGTCATCTAGTACCATTGAGAAAAGTAATGGACTTAGTGCGCAGCCTTGTTTTAGTCCTATCTTTGCCTGGAATTCATCAGATTCTTGATTGTGAGTCCTTATTTTTATTTTATTATTTTTATATAAGGCTTTAATTATTTCTAACATATCCTTTTATATTCCATTTTTCTTTAAACATTTCCATATATCTTCCCTTCTTATTCTATCAAAAGCTTTTTTCAGATCAATAAAGCATATGTGTATCTCTTTGCCTTTCATCAATAGTTTTTCTCCTATTTGTCTCAATATGAATATCAGATCTTGGGTAGGTACTCCTTCCTTTTCTGAAGCAATGCTGGGATCCTTCTAATTTTATTTCTAGTTTTTCCCTTATCTTTTTTTTAATTATTCTGTTGAATATTTTGGCAGGAACGCTTGTCAATTTAATACCCCTATAATTTTCGCAATTTCTTGCGTCTCCTTTCTTAAACAATGTTACTATTATATCTGTTTTCCAATCAGATGGTATTTCCTTTGCTGTGATTATTTCATGTAGTAGTTCTCGGAATTTTTCTTTTGAATTTTCACTCATGTACTTTAACATTTCAGCTGTGATTTCATCTTGGCCTGGAAATTTTCCCAATTTTAATTTGTCAATGGCTTCTGCAATTTCCTCTTTTGTTATTTGCTGCATTTCCTCTGTATTTTCGATCATGTCTTCCTCTCTTTCATGTTGATAGTGTTTCCATTCTGTTAGTTCTTCAAAGTACTGCTTCCATCTTTGCATTATTTCTCTTTCTGGAGTTAATATATTTCCTTATTTATCCCTTATGTTTCTTAATCTATGCGTTTTCTTTTGTCTTAGCTGTTTCAATGTACCATAGAACAATTTCTGGTTATTAAAATAGTTTTCATTCATTTTGTGTCCAAAATCTTCCCAAGACTTCTTTTTTGCCGTTTTAATTTCTTGTTTAATGTCGTTTCTGGCCATTTTATATTTTTCGAAATCGTCCTCCGATTTGGTTTTTAGATACTTTTTCCATACTTTTTTCTTTTCTTTCACTTTACGTTGTATTTCTGCTGTCCACCATTTACTTTTCTTCGAATATATGTTTGTGATTTTAGTTGTTCCGCATACTTCTTTTGTTGTTTTCAATGTGATTTCCTTAAATTGCTTCCATTTATTTTCTATTCCTGTATTAATTGCCTTTATAGTCTCGAACTGTTTGGTTAACTTCTTCTGGTAGTCCTCTTTACTGTCTATTTCTCTTAATTTGTAGCTTTCTATTTTTTCTTTAGTTATCTTCTTTCTTTTTTCTGTTGTGTTATATGTGTGCGCCCTTAGTTCCATTATAAGCAAGTAATGGTCACTGCTTATTTCATCCTCTCTTTTTACCTTTACGTCTTTTATCATCTTTAGGTCTTGTCTTTTTATTAGGAAATAGTCTCTTATGGATTTTTCTTTTCTCGATGAGATTTCTCTAGTATATTTGTGTATGTCTTTGTGCATAAATTTTGAATTCGTTATAACCATATCATTTGCTATACATAGGTCTATGATTCTGTTTCCGTTATCATTTTTCATTTTTTCTCCATGTTGCCCTAAGTATCCCTTTATTGTCTCTTCCCACTCTACCATTTAGGTCTCCCATTAATATAATGTTTTCTCCTTCGTTATCCATCTCTGCTTGTAATATTTCAAAGAATTCATCTTTTTCCTCTTTTTTGGCATTATCATAGATTTTATTATTTATAAATTGATTATAATAACTCCTGAAATCATTACTAACACCTGAAAACCACCTGAAAATATGATAAAATCATGACAACTCCATCAGAAATTCCACCTTTGATGTCTATTTGTCGACACCGTCCACTGAGTTAGTAAAGAAATCCAGGTATACCTATTATATTCTGCAAAACAACTATACAACCATCTCCTCTTACAACTTAAATCTACAACATCTTTCCCCAAGTTCCGTAGATGACAAATGCCTATCTATCTAGAAAGACCGTAGTATCATGGCTATTCTGACCTTCGAGGCAGCTGCCCTGAAAACTTGAAGCTTACTTATAGTCAGCTTAAAAGGATATTATAAGCTTTATTAATTTAATAAGTTACAGGGGTAAAAACGGGGTAAAGAGAAAATTGAGTGTGATTTTTAATTTTATATATCTAATTAAAAAAAATTTATTCTAAGGGACTTTAGGCCCTCATCATGATCGTCAATGGCGTTACAACTCTTAGTGAGTCTTTGCCGCGTTTACTATTGCCTTCCATGTTTGTCGGTCCTGCGCCACTAATTCCCATTGTTGCACTTCCGTTTTCTGTAGATCTTCGTTGACTGCATCTTTATCATGTAAAACAATAATGCTACGAAAGTTTTGGCCCTCGGTAATAATGTAATCATTCATTCGAATTGGAAAAAAATAAATGCATTTAAAAAGTATTGGCCCGGAATTTTTGCGCGTGAGCTCTTAATATAATGAGACTTAATAGACAAGGCGAAAACGATGGGTTCTTTGGAGAAAATATTCCCATGAGATTTTTTTGCATAATCACATTCGTGATACATTCCAGAATAAGATTCAAGAAGTCGCCCACGCGAAAAGTGGTCCAGATTTTTTTTAACAATTTTTTTTTAATCAAATTGCAAAAATCAATATTTTTGACCGGAACAATTTTTTTGGACCATTCTGGATAAAAAAGGTCTCTTATAATTTTTCTCTAAAGTTAATCGTTTTCGAGGTAAAACCATTTTAAAATTGAAAAAAAAACGAAAAATGGCGATTTTCAAGGCTTAGTAACTCGGTTAAGAGTTATTACTATGAAAGTCAGAACGCAACCAAATCAAAGTTTAAAGAGCCTCCCTATAAGATCCTGAAAAAATTTTTGTCATTATTTGATTACTAAGCTGTTATTTTTAAGTAAAAATAATGAGCGCCTTGCACGTATTAGGCGGCCGTCCATGATGAGTGCGAAAGAGATGCCATTCAGGCAGTCCAATGCCACATCTCACTCGCACTCACATTTGCAGCCGCGTCAATACGATCTTATTAATAATTAAAAATAACAGCTTAGTAATAAATTAATGACACAAATTTTTTCAGGATCATGAAGAGGGGGCTTTAAATTTGATTTCACTTTCTAACTTTCATAATAATCATTTTTAACCGAGCTATATAAATGTAAGTCTTAAAAATGGCCATTTTCGCGTTTTTCAAATTTTAAATTGCTTATAACTCGAATACGATCAACTTTAAAAAAAATTATGAGACCTTTTCTGTCCGGAATGGTCCGAAAAATCTAAAAAAAATTCTCCGGACCGAAAATATTGATTTTTGCAACTTAATTAAAAAAAAATATTAAAAAAAAATTATTAAAAAAAAAATGGACCACTTTTCGCATGGGCGACTTCTTGAACCTTATTCTGGGGTGTCTCACGAATGTGATTATGCAAAAAAATCTCATGGGAATATTTTTTCCAACGAACCCGCTTTTTCGCCTTGTCTATAAAGCTAAAATCAATATCAATAAAAGAATTATTATTAAAACTGAACTCACCAGGCTTCCGTGTTGAACCGCGTTGTTGGTTTCTAGGCCGAGCTTTTGACATCCTTCGTGACGTCATAGTTAATTAATATATTTCGGCACACTATTAATATATTTCGGCAAGTATGACAACCGTTAACATCATTCGTTGGAATAAAGAATTATAGATATTATTTGTACAGTAAACAAAAACAAAGAAAAATACCTCTGACTAGTAATGATGCCTAGCATCTCACTGTACAAGAAATATATGGTCATGATGAAAAGTAATATTCTAATGTTTTGGCAATGCTCTAACGCCAGAAATCTTGAATGACGTAAGAGTGTTTTTGTAGTAAAAATTGTATATGTGTATTTCAAGAAAGTCAACAATATATTACAAAAACATTAATTTGATTAAGAATTTTAATATCTACAAAAACCTTAACCAACACACGTGTTTATCTGCATTATTTTCTAAAAACAGATAACAGAGTTACAATATATCTTGATTTTGCAATAAATATCAATATTTTAAATCATATAAAGGAAAATTCAAACAATAAGGAATGCACGTAATTTTCCCCTTGTTGCCATATTATATATTTGAAAAAATATATAGGGAATAAACAGATTTTTTTGACATGCGATTCCTGTTACAGCGAGCATTTTATTGGCTAGAATTAGTGACGAGTTTAAATGACGTCATTATTATATTTGCTGAGATTGTAAATGATAACTGACGTCTGTCATAATATTGTATGTTAAATATACCTAATGTCACATTATTGTTTTCAAATTATATTTTATTTATTTCATTTATATTTTACCGATAGTTTATTTTTTAACCAACTTCATTTTCCCTTCCCTGTCCTTTATTGGTCGATTAGGTTCGCAATAGTTTTGTTGTATGGTAGGTTTAGTTATGCGTTAATATGGATACAGCTCTCAAAGGCCAAAAAAAGAAGAAGAAAAAAATAAACAAACAAATATCTTACATAACCTTCTACAAGACAATGTCAGTTCGACACTTATATATAGTATAGGCATAGAGGTATATATTAACATAGAGGGAGCCTACCTTCCGCGCTTCCTGACGACAAGATCTCATGGACTGGTTTGCTGCATCTCTTTCTAACACATTGTATCGAAAATATATGATGACATTCAGTGTGAATATAGGTACGGAAGAGGAGGACAACTGCAGCAGCTTTACTATGCGTAAGAGTGAAACAGCACTAATCCAAATAAAAAAGATGGTGTCGTCACTTCGCTCCGAATGACACTCTCTCTATGCTAATATATAACTCTATGAGTATAGGTAGTTAGTTATCTTTGTTTCACACTCTTAAAGACAAATACATAAATGTTTTTTATTTGGCAACAGCGCTTTCCTGTTAAACTTGACGGTAGCGAAAAATAATATGTCGTATATGAGGAAAAATTTGTTGAATTTGTTTGGCGTCAAGTTTGTGCCGTTATGTTATGATGTCATTAAATTTATGACGTGCTATCCTAATTGTTTGACTTATAGTTTACAACTACTTATATCACTGTATTGTATATGGTGGACAATAAGTCTGGAAACGCTTATCTCTTAACTCTTAAATGGATGGTGCGAATTATACAAAAAGCGGAATAATATGCATATTTTTCAATATGAGGATTTCAAATTTGATGCTTGCATTGTTGCCAGATGTACCAATTTTCTTATGCCATTAGTAACTTTGTTTTTCTAATAGGTACAACAACCTGAATTGTACCTTTATTGAAATATTTACTTCCATGCCAGTTCAACTGTATACAATACTTTCGATTTTATGTAGTCAGGTACCTGATATCTTAAAAATATAAACCAAAAGCCTGGAAATGCGTAATCGTCTCAATAAATTTTTTGATTCATTATGTATCTACCTACAACTAAATTTGAACGTATCTAATAATTAAAAGACTACTACGTTACTAAATTAATTTCTACCTAATCAACTTAAAATGTCCGTCGTTGTTAATTTGACAGTATCCTTAACGATGGTAGAATGGGTCGATTACATCTTTCTCTAGAAATTAATATGGATTCATCGATAATTCCTTGCCTTAGCTCTACAACATTTGCTGGGTTAGTTTTATAAATTCTAGGTACTTTTGAAGTATTCCCAACAAAAATAATCTTCAGGATTCAAATCGGGTGAACGAGGAGACCATTCAATACTACATAATCTACCAATCCTTCGTCAGGGAAATGACTGATCTAACCAACACAACGCCGAACATTTTTTATACGCTGGAGATCCGTCTTACTGACAGCATAAAATATACTATACCCGACCATACATTTAGTTTTTGTGGTCTTTGCGTATATATGGTTTTCACGTATCCATTGTGGATTTACCTCCCTAAATTTTGGCGATTTTCTCGTCGAAAAAATATCTTGTTATGGAATTTCTCTACAGTTACAATTTTATTCGTCATTACCTGACTAAACTGTAATCTACGGTTGTAGTCATATTCATTTAATTCTTGCAACAACTGGATTCTGCAGGGTTTAAATCAATTCTTATGTACCTAGTAGACGCAAGACTGAAGAATGATCTACATAATGTATTTGTGCTGCATTACGTGAAGATGCATGTGGATCTTCAATAAAACTGCATAAAATCTAAAGTTTCGTTGTAATTTATAACACTTTTTGGTATACCTGTTCGAATGCCATTCTTTACTCGTCCTTCTTTTTCTTGTGGTGCTTTCTCCTTTAGTTAAGGTTAGCGACTACACTGGCAAATATGTCTCTGTCCAATGCGACTCTAAACAAAGATGTTGAATCAAGGCCGGTCCAATCTCTGATATTTCTAAGCCATGAAATCTGGCGCCTACCGGGACCACGTTTTCCTTCAATCTTACCCTGGATGATCAGTTGCGTGAGGCGGTATTTTTTGTTTCTCATTATGTGTCCCAGGTGGCTAACTTTTTTGACTTTGATGATTTTTTGCAGTTCCCTATCTGTACCTATCCTCCTCAGAACATCTTCGTTGGTGGTGTGGGTTGTCCAAGGTATTTTCAAGATTCTTCTATAAACCAGAGTTCAAAGGCTTCTTGTTCATCAGTGTTTCCTCAAAGCGCTTTACAATTGTTTATAATGCCGGCCTATGAATAGGAGAATGGTTTGGAAATGTATAAACAAGTTGGCTACTTTAGTATAAGATCCTTTTTCACCGCCATCACCGTTGCTTCTCATTACTAAAATATTAATGCACTCTTCATTCTTCTACCTTCAACCTTCTAATCTTTATTGTAGAGCTTTTAGAGACACATGAAACATTATCACCGTTAGTGATTAATATAATTTGTTTTACTATACTTTTCAATAAACGTCAAGCTCTTGTCAGTTTTATGAATTGATCCCAAATCACAGCATTCTATATTTACTGAGTTAGACACTTCAAAACTACAAATTTGGCACTACAAGTTTTATTTATTTAAGATCTTCGTGACTAAATAAAATGCCAAGTGTTAAATATGGTTGAACTCATATTGAAGTGATAATAGGCCAGGGTATTAAGACAAAAATATACCCTGATCGTGCCACTTCAACAGCCAGGGTACTGAAGCGTTTTTTCGACAGGTAATACCTATAAGAACAAATTGTAACTATTTCCTGCGTAGGATCTGGCGACCATTTTTATTTATAAAGAATTTAATGTCAAAAAACAGCCTTTTTCCCTTTTTTTTTTAAATTAATGGAAAACAGTAAAACTTATGGTTTTTTTAGTACAGACATCTTCGAGAGAATGGAAAAAGATTTAAAATGGCGTATTACAAAGTTTAATACACTCATTTATTGTTAATATAAATGCGAAAAAAGGTCAAAATTTCAAAAAAATTAATTTCGCCATAACTATTGTTAAAATAAGTATAGAGTTTTGAAATTTTTGTCAAATGAGGGTTCTTTAGTGCTTAAAATGTGACAAAAATTTCAAAGCGATCCATTCAATTGTTTAAATTTTATTCAAATTGTTTATCCAAGATAGCTTTTTTTTGGAGTAACTTAAGTCAGAAAAAAAAAATGCTAGAACCATTCTACCGGTGTCAAATGAAAGAGCATGAACTACACTTTCAAATTGGTTTAAAACAAGTGAATAAAAAATGCATTTATTAGTAATAAATAATTATGAAAAAGTATCGTCAATTTGTTTTTTTTTGTGAATTCTTTAAACTTTTTGAATAACGTTTTTCAACAAAATCTATTTTTTGCCGTTTTTTGGGTGATAACTAACAAGTACTGTTATTTATATGATAATTGATGAAAAATTGTAATATAAATGTACAGTGAGCACGTAAAGGTTGGAATAAATTCATTTTCTCGAGAATGGACGGTTTTGGAAAAAAATTACGAAACAGGTTAATTTTTCTTTTTAAATTACGACTTTGTGGCAAATATATCATACTAGTGACGTCATCATCTGGGCGTGATGATATCATCGCTGATTTTTTTAAATGAGAATAGGGGTCGTGTGATAGCTCATTTGAAAGATAATTCAATTCTCTATTCAGTAGTATAATCATTAACATAATTATTTATACAGGGTGTCCAAAAAAAATTTTTTTGAATTAAATTTATTGACAAAAAGAAGAATGTATGTAATTTGTTTAATTCAAAATCCATTATACTGCTCTCAGAAAAAAGAAAAAAAATGTTTATTTAACAAATAAATATTGTTTTTTGCTTAAATGCAATTAAATGCAGCCACCCACCTGCCTCTTGACAGTTTGAACATTAAATTTAAGCGAAAAGCGATGATTATTTTTCAAATAAATATTTTTTTCCGTTTTCTGAGAGCAGTAAAATGTATTTTGAATTAAATAAATTACAAACATTCTTCTTTTTATGTCAATAAATTAAATTCAAAAAAAAAATTTTTGGGCGCCCTGTATAAATAATTATGTTAATGTTTATACTACTGAATAGAGAATTGAATTACCTTTCAAATGAGCTATCACACGACCCCTATTCATATTTAAAAAAATCATCGATGACGTCATCACGCCCAGATTGGTGACGTCATTAGTATGATATATACGCCAAAAAGTCGTAATTTAAAAATAAAAATTGACCTGTTTCGGGATTTTTTTCCAAAATCGTCCATTCTCGAGAAAATGAATTTATTCCAACCTTTACGTGCTCACTGTATATAATTTATTACATAAAAAATATCAAGTTTATAAGGAAAAATTGAACATACTTTCCATAATTATTTATTACTAATAAATGCATTTTTTATTAACTTTTTTTAAACCAATTTGAAAGTTTAGCTCATGCTTTTTCATTTGACATCTGTAGAATGGTTCTAACATTATTTTTTTCTGACTTATGTTATTGCAAAATAAAGCTCTCTGGGATAAACAATTTGAATAAAATTTAAACAATAATTTAATGAATCGATTTGAAATGTTTGTCTCGTATTAAGCACCAAAGAATCCTCATTTGACAAAAATTTCAAAGCTCTATACTTATTTTTACGATAGTTATTGCCAAATTAATTTTTTTGAAATGTCGACCTTTTTTCGCAATTATATTAACAATAAATGAGTGTATTAAACTTTGTAATACTCCATTTTAAAGATTTTTCCATTCTCTTGAAGATGTTTGTACTAAGAAAACTATAAGTCTTACTGTTTTCCATTAATTAGCAGAAAAAGGAAAAAAGACCGTTTTTTGGTACTAAATTGTTTATAAATAAAAATAGCCGTCAGATCCTACGCAGAAAATAGTTACAATTTGTTCTTATATGTATTAGCTATCAAAAAAAAAAACGCTTTAGTACCCTGGCTGTTGAAGTATCATGGAAAAAACCTTATTACCCTGGACTATAATTCCAATAATAATACAATATACAGAGTGTTATATTTAAAAAATGAACGTGACTACTAATATCAAAAACTGCAAATCTGCCAATATTGCAAACATCAGATTTGAAATCTTCACAATGCAGCATAGGCGTATCTCGGTTTTTATGCAATTCGAACTGTCCATTTAAGAGCTCCGTAATAGACGTTTTCAGACTTTTGGTCTACTCTGTATACAAACTAATAAACATATTCTATCTATTGCCGTTCATTTGTCCAAAGTTGAACGTAGGCCTCCCCCTTATTTTTCTATTCTTCTCGGTTAAGTGCTAATCCAGTCCATCTGGTTCCTGCGTATCTTGTTAGGTCATCCGACCATCTCATCTGTGGTCTGCCCCTTCCTCTTTTATATTCCCAAGGTCTCCAGTGGGTTATCGCTTCATTTCATCTTTCGTCTCTTTGTCTGCTGTAGTGTCCTGCAAATTTTAATTTGAGAGTAGCTGCATGTTTGTTTACGTCTTTCACTTTGGTTATGTTTCTGATCCATGTATTTTTCTTTTTATCACTTAGCTTGATACCCAGCATCTGCCTTTCCATTGCCCTTTGAGTCTTGGCCATCTTTTCCATATTTTCCTTTGTGAAGGTCCATATCTGTTCTCCATATGTAAGTACTGGTAGAACACATTAATTATATAATTTTGTGCGAAGGTATTGGACATGTTTCTGGTTTTTCAGGGTACAGCTCATCTTCCGAATGTCACCCATGCGAGTCTTATTCTCTTTTTTATTTCTGCTGTTTGATTTTCTTTACTCAGTTTCATTATTTGCCCTAGGTATATGGTATATGTACTCCTTGACTTTCTGTATTGTAATTGTTCCAATTTTCATGGTTTCGTTGTCCTCTTCTAGGTTTGTCATATGTTTAGTTTTTGTGTAGTTCATTTTTAGACCTATCGTGTTTGTTTCTTGTCCAATCATTTCGTTAAGATCTTTCATATTGTCTCATTATCACCGCTATGTCATCCGCATATCTCAGGTTATTCAGCAGTTTTCCATTGATGTTGATTCCTTTGAGGTGCCATTCAAGTTCCTTAAATATATCTTCTAGCGCTTGTATAAATAATTTTGGGGTATTGTGTTCCCTTGTCTAATTCCTCTATTTATTTTTATTGGTTTTGTGTTTTGGTGTGGATGTTTTACTGTGATTGTTGCTTTTCCGTAGATGTTTTTCAACATCTCTGTGTATAGATTGTCGATCCTTCCATTTATTAGCAAGGATTGTATGGCCCAGTGTTCAGTACTGTCAAAGGCCTTTTCAAAATCCAGAAAAGCAATATATAGCGGTATTCTATACTCATATAGCGCGTTCAATGAGTATTTTCATTGTTAGCAAGTGGTCTGTTGTGCTGTATCCCTTTCTCTAAAAGGGATACAGTAAACATATTAGTAGATCTAATTAAAAGCAGATGGGTTTATGTCAAATAACACTCTCAATATTTAGAGGTTATGCAAAAGTAGGATAATTTATAGTTAGAATACTGATAAATTAATAGTCATATTGAAATACCTTTAAGTTAATTTATTAAACGAATTATTTTATTTCAGGATTATGGAAGATGCCACATCTTCACCGCTTCCAAACAGTCACTACACCAACTGCCTTTCACCATCAAACACTCCATCCCCTCTTCTACAGCCTCAATACAGATACGAATACCAAGACGAGATGATCCCCACTACGCAACTTATGCCCCAGGGAATTCCGAAAACACAGGAACTGTGGACAACGATGTCAGATTACGATTACAGACAATACGACAATAGTAGATTTAGTGGAAATGACTATATTAGGCAAAGTTATAGTGATACTATGTCAGTGTATTCTCAACGGACTAGTTTCGTGCCAAAAATTAGTGGACAAGGACAGAAAGTGACAAAAGAAGCCAGGATAAGAAGACCGATGAACGCTTTTATGGTGTGGGCTAAGGTGGAACGAAAGAAGTTAGCTGATGAAAATCCTGATCTCCATAACGCAGATTTAAGTAAAATGTTAGGTAAGTGTAAAATTTTAAGGAAGTTTAACTTTAAATATCAAAAATAAATGGCTTATTACTTAAATAAAAATATTTATTCATTTTAGTATGATACAATTGATCCAAAAGATGGTATAACCCAGACATACAAAGTGAAAGTTATCCTCCAACACCAAATTGTTCTATATGGTCCACATAATGTTCAGAAAAAAGTCACACCATTTTAAGTGAAGGGTTTGAGGGGGAGAGGGGGGAGAAATCGGTAAATTCGTAGTTTTTTACGTTTTTTGTCAATATTTCTAAAACTATGCGGTTTAGCATGAACAACCTTCTATACAAAAATGTTCTACATTAAATTTGAAATAAAAAGGACCTATACATAATCCTTCTAAAATTAACGGTTCCAAAGTTACGGAAGTAGTATAGTATAATTGGTCAAAAAAAAGGCCTAACCCAGACATCCGAAGTAAAAGTTTTCCTCCAACACTAAATTGTTCTATATGGTCCACATATTGTTCAGTAAAAAGTTACACCATTTTGAACGCCCTGTTTGGGGGGGAAATGGGGGAGAAATCGGTAAATTAGTACTTTTTTTACGTTTTTCGTCAATATTTCTAAAACTATGCTTTAGCGTAAACAATGTTCTATACAAAAATGTCTACATAAAATTTAAAACAAAAAAGATCGTATACATAATTGTTATAAAATCAACGGTTCCAGAGTTACGGAGGGTGAAAAGTGGAGGTTTTTGTTACTTTTTATATTTTTTGGGCAATTGATGGGTGGTGAAGTTGACGTTTCTTCAAGGGCTTATCACTAACATACCATCGGCCATTGAAATAGCAAATTTTATTTACAAAACACAATCCTGTTAAAGAAAATTTCCTTCATCAGTAATAATATTATAAATTGCCCATAAAATATAAAAAGTATCGAAAACATCCACTTTTCATCCTCCGTAACACTGGAACCGTTGATTTTATAGCAATTATGTATAGGAACTTTTTGTTTTAAATTTTCTGTAGAACATTTTTGTATAGAACATTGTTTACGCTAAAGCATAGTTTTAGAAATAAAGACGAAAAACTTAAAAACTACTAATTTACTGACTTCTCCCCCATCTCCCCCCAAACCGGACGCTTAAAATGGTGTAACTTTTTACTGAACCATATGTGGATCATACAGAACAATTTGGTGTTGGAGGAAAACTTTTACTTTGGATGTTTGGGTTAGGCCTTTTTTTTGGACCAATTATACATATTATACTACCTCCGTAACTTTGGAACCGTTCATTTTAGAAGGATTATACGTAGGGCCTTTTTTATTTCAAATTTAACGTAGAATATTTTTGTATAAAATATTGTTCATGCTAAACCGCATGGTTTTAGAAATATTGACGAGAAACGTAAAAAACTACGAATTTACCGATTTCTCCCCCTCTCTCCCCAAATCCGACTCTCAAAATGGTGACTTTTTTCTGAACATTATGTAGACCATATAGAAAGAACAATTTGGTGTTGGAGGATAACTTTCACTTTGGATGTCTGAGTTTGGGTTTAGTTATACCATATTATATTATAATATTAAAAATTTCGAATTTTTAAATTTACGAAATAAACAATTTCTTAAAAAAATTACAAAAATATTGCATCCATCCATTAGACCTGTACAAGTTGATACAACGTTATGTACTAAAATTTTTACTATGTATCGTAACTTACTATGTAAGATTAATGGTTACTATGTATATGCACTTAAAGTGTTACTATTTATCTTATTATTTTGTTCCTTCTTCTTCTATAAGTGCCATCTTCTCGACGGAGGTCGGCAATCATTATAGCTATTCGCACATTAGAGACGGCTGCTCTGAAATGTTCATATTCGTACCATTCTCTCGGGTTGTGCAGTCATGATATCCTACGTCTCTCTATGCTTATCTTTCCTGGGACCTTTCTCTGTATAATAATCAGTTGTATACAGGCGCGGATCTAGAAATTCATATTAGGGGGGGCAAACTTACCTCAAATAAGATGCTGGAGATTATTCTTTGTAAATCACCTAAGCTATTTGCAAAAACTACTGCATCGCCGGCATATCTAATGATCTTTATAGGTACTCTATTCTTCATGCGTGAAAACGTGAGACGCATTGTTGTGCTCTAGCAGCACTTATTGTGGTTGTTCCTCAATTTTCTGAAGGCGCTTCAGTAACAGTGGCGGAACATTTGCACTGGGAGAGGGGGATTGCTACAAAATATATAAAATAGATAATATGCAATAAGTTCCCTTTATTTTCCTAACTGTTGTGTGAATTGGGTTGAATTTGTCTCTCTGTAATAAGCTGCATGTAAGCTAAGATATTTCAACGTGTAATAATCATGTTTCAACAATGTTTTCTTGAACTCTGGACCGTGTTACGGGGGAAATTCCCCTATTCCCCCCTAAATCCGCCACTGTTCAGTAGTTTTCTAAAGATGAGGTGGAACTGCAGCTATGCTGATATTGGATGAATAAGAAACATTCATGAAAACATGATAATTTTTGTCACTCTAGCAGCACATTTTCTATCTCACTTTTTCAGTTTTCTGAGGACTTTTTGGAGGTTTTCTGAAGACTAAAATACCATGCATCTATTTTTGACCACGACTTCATATGCAACGTGCAAATATGCATACAGAAAATGAGTCTGTTTTATTTCAGTAATAGATACTTTCATTTACTTAACCTTAAATTGGTGCACTTAACGTAAACCGAGTACCTACCTGAATTTAAGAACTTCAGAAAGCTGTAGCTCGAGAATAATAGTTTTTCAGACCTAGGTGCCATGGACTTTTTTAATCTACTCTTTGAGGACTATCATTGACCAAAGTTTCGTTAAAGTTGATTGGGACCACTTTTCCATAAGAAGTGTTGCGGGTCCTTTATAAAAAAAAGGATCAGAAAGACTGGAAATAAAAAGGCATAAAACACATAGTAATAGTAATAATACATAATAATAATACATGACCATAACAAATTCACAAGTAGATATTTGACAACGTAGATAGGTACTAATATGATTAGATTGTTCCTGATTCTTAAAAAAACAACTAAAAACGGACTTTAATAATAATTTTGCTACATTTTAAATACTTGTTTTAATGATAAGCTCTAGATAAAATCAAAATTTTAATGTGGATGTTTAGACGGAACTTGAACATCTTATATAAAAGTAATTTGCATAAAGAATCTACATAAAACGAAGATTAATTTTGGGGTTATGTAAGACAATTTAATCGAAAATTTCTGAATGGATCTATACGTGGAATATGTTGCAATTATTAGAAAATAGTGTAATTAAGGGATTACAGATATTAAAAATATTTATGAATGACATCAAGTTGTTCAAAATTTGTGAGAGCGTTAAAAACCGATTACATAATTTAGGGGGACATTGACTTTCCAAACTGAAAAAAAAAATCAATTTTTAAATATTTTTAAAGAAAAAACTATTATATTTATGCTTATAATTTTCTTTTGTAGATTGTTAAGAAGGTCTCGAGGTATACAAAAAATGTTTTTTGTTACTTTTAGTTCTTTTTCACCACTGCCCTGACTGTCCAGTAAAAGCAGTAAATGGTCGGTCGAAGCTTGCAATGCATGCAATGTATGTACAATGCATGCAAACAGTAATTATAAATGAGTTTTGCACAATCACTATTCTCAGTTCCAAGATATTTATATAAAATTCCGATATTTTCGCAATCAATACATATTTAAGCCATACCTAATTAATGTAAACTTACTATTATCTTCAAACCTTCAATAATCTCTGTTATTACCACCATGTTATCTGCATACCTCAATTTAATAATAGGGATTTCATTAACGATAATGCCAGATGCCAGCTGTTTCCTCGTCTAGTACCTCTTGCATATTAACTTCCGAATACAAGTTAAATAGAAATGAAGAGAGAATGATACTGTTACGCGATTGTCTTTTTACGTGGTTGACTCTACTATTTTATTGTTTATGTTTTTAGGCACTAAGTTTAATTTAATTGACTTTATTTATTTTTAATAACTTACACTTAAAGACATAAAGAACACTGAATTTATATCCTTTAATAACACTAATTTACAAACTTAACATTAAAATACTACATTATTTTTATTCGTTACAAAATAACCACGGCTTTATTAAAGATTACACTAAAACAACAATTTATCTAAATGTCTAATATGTACCATTTACATTTACATTTATTTCGCGTCCGAACATCGAAAAATGTTACTCGACCGACGACTACAAATTTATAACTCACTCTAATTTCAAAAATGTCTCTTTATATAGTTATAAAAATTAATCTACTGATTTCCAGAAAAAATCGAAAGATATGTATTATTTACAAAGCAACAAAAGAAAGGTGTATTAGGTGACCTTCTAGATATGCCGATACGTTCGTAAACAGCTGTCTCGCCGACGAACAGGGTTTCAGACACTTCGGCGCCAGAGAGTTCTGGCGTTGACAGGACCGGCCTGGGACCGTGACATTGCCCCCTCCTCAAAAGATGGTTCCTCCTGGAACCTTGTCGGGACTGGAACTGGATGCTGGTATCTGCAACTGGACCCTCTTTTACAACTCCCAGTTGTATAAAAGTGACAGGGGACGGTCTTCTCTCCGCACCAGTAACTATGCGGATTGCAACAGACTAACACCTGGACCTCGGTGTCTTGGAAAATTTCTTCTACCATATTTCGGATAACTCTCCAGTCTAATTGGCTGCATTCTAACTTTGGCATGGCTAACTTTTGCACGTCGGACTCCAACACGTGCTCTCTCAATTGAATTAATGCATCCCATACATCTTGGTAGGTAGGTTGGTCATGGACAGTGTCTTTCGTTACCAGATAGAATAGGTAACGTGATGCATCTTGGAGTTTCAATGCTTTGCCAGGAGCTGGCAGTTGGCATTGAAGTTCTGCAACTCGACCAAACTTCATTCGGAAGGCGGATGCCAACCCTCGTGCGTCTTTGATACTGGCCGGGATGGTATGGGCCAGTGAATAGACATCGGGAAGTGCGAGAAAATCTCGCTTTTCTTCAGTGGTAACACCATGTCTTGCTTTACCGGTACCTCCGTAGGCACCCATGAACTCTTCAAAGGTAAGGTCAGGTATTTCTCGAACTTGGTTGACTTCCGCTTCTTTATCTACGTCGTGGTCTCCCTCGTACGGCGCCAACCGGTTATGGTGGACTATCATCGGCTTTCCCCTAGGAATCTTGCTTATTCGGTAGATAACGTCATTGATTTTCTTGACAATGAGGTACGGACCTTCCCAGAACTGCTGCAACTTGGGAGAGCAGCCTGTTCGCTTCTTTGGATTATAAAGCCAGACTTTGTCGTTCTCCTTGAAACATCCCTTTTCAGCTTGGGTATCGTATCGTTTTTTCATTCGGTCGCTAGCGATCTGAAGATTAGAACGGACCAACTCATGTATATCGTCCATTCTTCTTCGTAATTCATTCACGTAATCCTCACCAGCAACATCTTCTCCAGGTCGACATCCAAACTCTAGATCACAGGGTAGACGCATCTCACGTCCAAATAGGACTTTTGCTGGTGTTTGGCCAGTTGATTCATTAACAGCAGATCTATAGGCCATTGCGAAGAACGGAAGGTACTGGTCCCAGTCTCGTTGATGATTGGACACCATCTTTGTCAAATACTTGCCGACTGTCCTATTCATACGCTCCACCATTCCATCCGATTGCGGGTGATCGGCCGTGGTTCTTGTCTTCTTCATGCCTAGTTTATCACAGATTCCTTGAAATAGATCGCTCTCAAAGTTCCTTCCTTGGTCACTATGGATCTCCAGAGGTACTCCAAATCGGCTGATGCAGTCTTTGATTAACACATCTGCAATAGTGGCGGCCTTCTGGTCTGGAATTGCGTAGATCTCCACCCACTTCGTGAAGTAATCCATTATCACCAACATGTATTTGCATCCATTGTCACTTTCTGGAAATGGCCCGGCAATATCCAAAGCTATTCTTTCAAACGGACTTCCAACATTGTACTGTCTCATAGGAGCCTTTCTTTTCCGGTAGGGCCCGTTACTTGTAGCACAGGTAGTACATTTCTTACACCAGTCCTTCACATCGTCGGAACTATTCATCCAATAAAATCGTTCCCGAATTCTCTGAAGGGTCTTCTTTACACCAAAATGCCCTCCTGATGGACTGTCGTGTAACTGACGAAGTACTTCGGCTACTCTGCTCTTTGGAATCACCAACTGTGTTCTCCTCACCGAACCATCATCATTTTCTATTACTCGTTTAAGCAAGCTGTCTTCCAAGATAAATGAGTCCCACTGGGCCCAATACGTCTTAACTACTGAGCCTAGGCTTGATATTTCTTGCCAAGACATTTTCTTCTTTCCATTGTCGAATCTTCTGTAAAACTGGATCTTTTTCTTGTTCTTCCTTGATCTTGGTAGGCGTCCACTCGTCGTTGACCACTGTTGTTCTTAGTACTGCTGCTTCCTTTGACTCTGTTTTGTTGCAATGGGAACATTCTGCTGGACACGGTCTTCTAGATAGAGAATCAGCGTTCCTGTGGCTAACTCCGGCCCGATGCTCGATCTTGAAATCATATTCTTGAAGTCGTTCAATCCATCTGGCTATCTGACCCTCTGGATTCTTAAACTGCATTAACCATTTAAGGGCGGCATGGTCGGTTCGGATTAGAAACTTCCTTCCGTAGAGGTATTGATAGAAGTGTTCCACTGATTTTACTACTGATAGAAGTTCTCTTCTCGTGACGCAATAATTTCGTTCAGGTTTTGAAAGCACTTTACTAAAATATCCAAGGACTCGTTCCTGTCCTCCTTGGATCTGCGACAGCACTCCTCCAATTCCCACATTGCTTGCATCCGTATCTAAGATGAACTCTCCTTCTGGCAGTGGATACCCTAATATTGGCGCTGTAATTAAATGCCTCTTCAAAGTTTCAAAGGCCGTTTGGCAGTCTCTATCCCAGCAATAATCCCTTGCTTCCTCTGTAAGTCGCGTTAATGGCTTAGCGATATCTGCAAACTTCTTAATGAATCTCCGGTAGTAAGTACATAGTCCCAGGAAACTTCTCACTTGATGTTTATCAGTTGGTTCCGGCCATTCCTTAATGGAATCGATTTTTCCTTTGTCCACGGCCACTCCTTCTTTGCTGACTATATGGCCTAGGTAATTGACTTTACTTTGAAATAGCTGGCATTTCTTGGGATTTAACATTAACTGGGCAGCTTTAAGTCGATTAAAAACGTCTTCTAAATTCTTCAGGTGGTCTTCAAACGTCTCCCCCAAAACGATTATGTCGTCTAAATACACCAGGCACGTCTTCCAAGATAACCCTCTCAACACATTTTCCATAAGCCTCTCAAATGTCGCAGGTGCGTTACAGATTCCAAACGGCATAACGTTGAATTCCCATAATCCAGATCCTGTCGTAAAGGCCGTCTTCTCTTTGTCCACTGGATCCATCTCTACCTGCCAATATCCAGACTTCAAGTCCAACGTAGAAAACAATTTACTTCCAGCCAATGTGTCCAACGTGTCGTCGATCCGAGGCAGAGGATAACTATCTTTCTTGGTAACATTGTTCAGCAAACGGTAGTCCACACAGAACCTCGTAGTTCCATCTTTCTTCTTGACCAGGACCACCGGAGAGACCCATGGGCTCGTAGAAGTTTCTATCACCCCGTCTTTCTTCATTTCTTGAACAATCCTTTCAGCTTCCTCTCTCTTCGCCTGTGGTAATCGTCGAGCTGTTTGACGAATTGGCCTAGCGGTACCAGTGTCAATTTTATGTTTGACAACTGTCGTTCTTCCTGTCTTTCCTCCTTTCGGTACGAATATGTCACGATATTGCCTAAGAAATTCCCTTAATTTCCTTTTTTCCATTTGATTTAGAGACTGGCCTGCAACTGCAACCATTTGGTCGAACTTGTCGTTGGAATTATCTGATGTTGTCGTCTGACGGATTATGGACGTCACGGGTACACAAGTTCCTACTTTTGTCTCCTTCTTGATGGTCACCGGGTAGTCATTGACATTAATCAATCTCACGGGAATTTCTTTAGCAGAAGTAACCAATTCCTTTCCAATTATGATTCCTCGGCCAACCTCCTCGTCGTGGTTCCATGGCTCCATCATAACAGGCGTTCCTTCTTCTACAATTCCCTGTAGCCGCGCTACGATGATCGTTTCACTCCTCGCAGGCACAACTGTATCTTCTCTAATAGCTGATAGCATAGTGCTGTCATCATGTGGATGAAGAAATACCTCCTCGTTGCCAACTTTGATTACCCTGTTCTTAAAATCCAATTGAAATCCATGCAAATTCATTACGTCCATTCCTAATATAACATCTTCTTCGATGTCTGCAACTATGACAGTATGGACGAACTTTTCTGCTCCAATCCCTAATTGTATCTGGATTTCTCCGTGGGTGTTGGCATTTTCACCTGTGGCAGTCCGCAGTCGCAACCTCGTTGGTAAGAGTTTCTTACGGCTGTTTATAACTGACGGTCGTATAATGGTCCTGGTCGCTCCGGTATCCACCAACAATGTATACTTTTTACCATTTATTTCTCCATCTACATATACACTATCTTCACGACATTTCAAAGAAGCTATTAGTATGAGATGGTCTTTAGGGTAGTTCTGAGTCGAGGCTGCCCCCCTAGGGTCTGTGCGCTCTCTTATTTCCTGCTGGCGAGTTTCTTGATTTGCGTTCTTCCTTAACCTCCGTGCGTGCCCCTTTTCACCACAATTGCAGCAATTCATGGTCTTCGTTTTCTTCGATGTAAAGCCTTTCATCATATTTACCAGCTGGTCAAGTTTGTCTTCATCCTCTTCTTCTTTCACAGTTCGAACTGCACTGTACTCATCAGAGGCCTGCGTAGCTGATTCGAACTCGAGGGCCGCGGACAATACATCGACCAACGTCTTGTGACGAGCTAATCGCAGTGTTCTTTGCATTTCATGATCACGAAGGCCATCAATAAATGTTTGAACAGCCAACTTTTCCATCATGTCTTCGGGAGCTGTTGGATATGCATATCGTACCAACCTGGCAATATCGACCTCGTATTCTTGAAGAGCTTCATCTTTCTTTTGTCTTCGATTTTTAAACTGCGACTGATAGACATGCTCTAAATGTTCGTGCCCGTATCGCATATTCAGTCTCTTTTTAAGCTGCTCGAAGTCATCTGTCTCCTCTACGGCTATGGTCTGGAGGACATCCAAAGCGTCGCCTCGAAGAGCAATAGTGAGGTTTACAGCTTTTTCTTTTTCGGACCATCCGTTCGCTCTGGCCGCCGATTCGAACTGTTTCATGTAGTTGTTCCATGATGACTTTCCGTCGAAATTTGGCACCTTAACACGAGCATGACCTACACTCCCTTCAACTATCGACCGTGGCTCCAATTTGTATTTGGTTTCATCATTTTTAATGTCTGTTAAGATGGGTTCCATACCTTTGTCTACTTTTTCCGTTTCCTCCATTTTCTTTTCTATTTCCTTGATCTTTTCTTCAAAAGTAGATTTTATGGACGATATCTTGTCGTCAAAATCCGAAGTGACCTTAGAGATGTTAGCAGAAATCTCGTTAGTCATTTTGCTTTCAAGGGATGAAATATCACCCGAAAACTTTCTTCTCTAACGATGCAATGTCTGTCGAAACTTTCAAAACATCCGAGGAAACTTGGGAGATTTCACTAGAAACTTTGTTCTCTAACGATGTAATGTCTGTCGAAACTTTAGAAACATCGGAAGAAACTTTCGAAATCGACGAGATCACAGCAGCATGCTTGTCTTCAAACAAATAGGTTTCTGGATCTTGACCCTCTTCCTGAAGAGCGTTCTTTAGACGTTCGACTAGATCAGCCTTTTTCCCAGTAGTGTCCATGTCTCTCTCTTCTAACTGGTTGCGGAGCTCCTTAACGATCAATTCAGTGATTTTCTTATGTTGTGAAGACATTGTCACACACTTTATTTATTACGATTTATATTTTATTTATTTTTAAAAGTTCCACACTCTATTTAAACCGAAAATTTACGTTAAATTTATGTATTTCAAGTATCCTCACTTCTGCACCATTTTGTTACGCGATTGTCTTTTTACGTGGTTGACTCTACTATTTTATTGTTTATGTTTTTAGGCACTAAGTTTAATTCAATTGACTTTATTTATTTTTAATAACTTACACTTAAAGACATAAAGAACACTGAATTTATATCCTTTAATAACACTAATTTACAAACTTAACATTAAAATACTACATTATTTTTATTCGTTACAAAATAACCACGGCTTTATTAAAGATTACACTAAAACAACAATTTATCTAAATGTCTAATATGTACCATTTACATTTACATTTATTTCGCGTCCGAACATCGAAAAATGTTACTCGACCGACGACTACAAATTTATAACTCACTCTAATTTCAAAAATGTCTCTTTATATAGTTATAAAAATTAATCTACTGATTTCCAGAAAAAATCGAAAGATATGTATTATTTACAAAGCAACAAAAGAAAGGTGTATTAGGTGACCTTCTAGATATGCCGATACGTTCGTAAACAGCTGTCTCGCCGACGAACAGGGTTTCAGACACTTCGGCGCCAGAGAGTTCTGGCGTTGACAGGACCGGCCTGGGACCGTGACAATACCTTGCCGTACCACTTTTAATTTTGATGTTCTCCAATTGTGCCTTATCTATTTTTATGTGCGCTGTCGGGTTATATAATTTCTATTATTTTTATAGCTCACTTGTCTATATTCTCTTGTTTTAAAATTGTCATGAATTGGTCGTGCCTCACTCTGCCAAACGCCTTTTCATTATCTAAAAAGCAGTCACACATATCTTTATTCACGTACAAATAGCGTTGCAATACGTTTAAACAGAATAAAGCCTTTCGGAATCCCACTCCATTGCGGAATCCTTACTTATACTGAGATCTAAGTTTTTGTAAAATACGGTTGGGTGTATGTAATTTTTTAAAATAATTTCAGCCTGTGGCTCATTAAACTTATTGTTCTATGATCTTTAGATACATTATGTACCGTTGTTTTCTTAGGGATTGCAATGGAAGTAGAAATCAGCCAGTAAAGTTTATTAAACACATATATTTGTCTTCGTTTAACCACTTTAATATCGTGGGCGTACTGGGAAAATCCATTAACTCCTTTTTTTTCAATTTTGACATTTTAATACCATTAAATCCACAAACATCAATATGCTAACAGGGAAAATCGTACCTATCTCTAAATTCGTCATCCACCGTGCTTAAATCGATACATTCAATGACAAAGAAAATAAACTAACTCCATATTTTTCTAAGTTTTCATGAATAAAATATTGTTTTTTCAAAATTTTTTTTGTACATGTATGTGCACACTACCTGTGGTTAACATCCTTCAAAATCAAGTACCAAAACTTGAACAGCCAGTGTACCCGATTTTTAAGAGGTAAGCCATAATGTATAATAATGTTTAAATGCGTTTTTTTCAAAACTTTACTTTTGTGAGTTAGTGGATTTTCCCAGTACGCCCACGATATGTAGTTCAACAGACATTCCGTCTGGACCAAGAGCCTTTCCAGATTTTTCATTTTCTTGAGCGCGTACACTCAACGAAAAAGGTACGTAATATCAATAAAAATGTTAATTCAGACAACAAACGCAATACTTAAAATTTGTCCAATTCTTGGTTTTATTGGGACAACAAAACGATGTTCATCAATTCATTATTTTCGTTCGTTGAGCCAATGTATTACGTTTATTGAATGGATGAACATTCATTATGTATACCATAATATCACTTTATTGGTATTACGAACTCTGTTCACTGAGTCAACGAACATTATTTATTGATATTACGAACTCTGTTCACTGAGTCAACGAACACTATTTATTGAAACAACAACGTCGTTAATTGACCGACGAAGACTATTCGTTGTGTCAATAACAGTGTTATTTCTCCTAACGTATTTCGTTTATTTCTACAATTATTTCCGTTTATTGTTACAATTAATTCCGTTCATTCCCACAATAAATACGGCTTTTCTTACAAGCAATTCTATTCATTCTTATGTACAATCAGTTTCGTTCATTCCTATTATGTATTAGGTCTGGATCCCGCGTATGAAAAAAAAGTTGATTAATAGCAAGCTGAAAATTTGTTAATAGCTTAAGGGTGTCTAGTCGAATAAACTTTGATATATGGGAACACTGAAACAGGGGTAGTTTTAATTGTGGAACAGGTTAAAAATTTGGAACGGTCACAGCACGAAAACGGCACATTTATTTTGTCCGACAGAACAGACTTAAACTCTCCGAACAGAGATTAAACTCTCATGAAAAAATCAGACTGCTATTTATTACCTGTCATAATTCCTGTCATTTGACATATTCTACATGTTCCACTCATTAAAACGCCCATTTGGTGATAAATAGCAATCTGATTTTTGCATGAGAGTTTAATCTCTGTTCGAAGAGTTTAAGTCTGTTCTGTCGGACAAAATAAATGTGCCGTTTTCGTGCTGTGACCGTTCCAAATTTTTAACCTGTTCCACAATTAAAACTACCCCTGTTCCAGTGTTCACACATATCAAAGTTTTTTCGACTAGACACCCTTAAGCTATTAACAAATTTTCAGCTTGCTATTAATCAACTTTTTTTTCATACGCGGGATCCAGACCTATATGATATTAATTGATTAATAATAATTTTTTAAATCCCCCTTTTTGTCCTTAATCTAAAGGACTTTACACTGTGTGATTTTTCATATGATTTCACTTATACAGTGTACTGGAATAAGTGTTACACTCCCCCCACCCCCTTATTAACTTATTTATTTTTAGCACATAAGCAAAACGCTCGGACAGGTCGATTTTTAAAATAATCAAAGTATATTATAACATCAATGTTTCGAACTTTACACGATTTCTCTTCAGGTGACAGGCGCGGCGTAACTTTGATTTTTTTAATGGGAAAGTAGTCATGTGACAGCTTATTTAAAAGCGTTTGAAATAGTGATTCCAAAAATGTATAACACTTTAATCCTTTTTGAGAGCGCAGGTGCAAAATTTCGATCGAATTCTTTTTAAACGCATTCATTTTTTTTGGAATTCTGAGAAAACTAATAAGTATTTTTGAAAAATTTAAACACAGAATAAAATATTACATTATTACCAAGGGGCGGAAAGTCCCTTAGAATAAACAAAAAGTTTCTGTTGAATGGTATGCCTATTTGAAATTAAAAATCATACTAAATTTTCTCTTTTTCACCCCTGTGACTTATTAAAATAATCATTATAGAGGTTCTCAGGGACTTCAGACCCTCGATAATACTGTAATATTTTATTTTGCATTTAAATTTTCAAAAATAATACATAATTAGTTTTCTCATGATTCGAAAAAAATGAATACATTTAAAAAGAATTCGACCGAAATTTCACGATAATAGACACACAAAAACTTCCTTCTACTACGGACTACACTTGACAACGAAATGCAATTATTATTCGGCATTTCGGTAACATAGAGAAGCTAGGGGTATCACGATAAGGAAAAGCCGTTAACTTTCAAATGGTCAAGCAAAACATTTATTGTCTCAACAACTACGATTATTGTCACAATGAACGCATTGATTGTGGGTATTAAATGCAGTAGTAGATTGATTAATGCATTCGTTGTCACAACAATCAATTTACATCTATTCAATAATCATATATTACTCTATATTAACAACATTTGTACATTGTTTTAATGAAATCTGTACGTTGTCACGATAAACCAAGGTAATTGCTTGTCATCTACGAAATCAAGAACGTGAGTTGCTGCCAGAATTAACAATATTTATTAAATATACGAAACGAAGTTATTGGCTGAATAAATTGAGTGTTATTGATTAATGTACTCTAGTTATTCTCACAATTATTATTCAATCATTGTGACAATAACCAAATACATTCGTCAATGTCTAAAAGTTCGTTGAAACAACAAATTAAATTGTTGTGACAACGAAATACTATTCAGTAATCACTGTTAATCAATATTACGAACTAAATTTTTTTGAGTGTATAGCGCCTCCTTATTATCACTGAGCCGCTGTTTATTTCTTCTGATATTGTTGGACCAAGACTTTCATCTTAAAAGGGGCCTTCCTTATATTCTTTCCATGTTCGTATTTTTGTTTCGTTGTGTGCTGCTATCTGCCTGTTGCCGTCAATTAGTTTATTTCCGTCCCTGCGTTTGTAGCTTCCAGTGATTCCTCTAATCTTCTTATGTATGTTAAACGAGTCGTGTAATTCTTGTAGATTTTCTTTGCTTCTCTTATTTTCTTTTGCATCTCTTTATATGTATCTTGGCATATCTTGTTTTGTCTAAAGTTATAATGATCCTTCTATTCTCCATTAACTTCAGTACCTATTTCATCGGTCATCAAGTTTTTTTCTTTTTCTGGCCCTTTTTGTTGAATTCATATTTACTTATTTGTAACGTAGTGTCTGTTAAGTTCTTCCCGAAGTGATCAAAATAATACAAAATCTTAAATCGAAAAAGTCCCCAGGCTTCGATCTTATATCCAGTAAAATTATTAAACAACTACCCAGGAAAGGAATTGTGTACCTCACTCAATTATTCAATGCAGTATTAAGAACCGCATATTTCCCTCTCCTCTGGAAAGTCGCAAAAATTATACTAATTCCCAAACCAGGAAAGCCGCTGGAAAATGTCAAATCATATCGACCCATAAGCTTACTGCCGATAGTGTCAAAGATCCTAGAAAAACTGATACTCTCAAGAATTCAACCACTCCTATCAGATCGAGAACTAATCCCTGCACACCAGTTTGGATTCAGATCCCAACACGCAACCATAGAACAGGTTCATCGGATATGCAGAACTGTTAATCAAGCATTGGAAGACAAAATGTACTGCACTGCCGCTTTTCTAGACATCTCGCAAGCATTCGATAAAGTCTGGCACACAGGCCTTCTATACAAATTAAAAAATATGCTTCCTCTCACTCACTTCCTAATTTTAAAATCCTACCTCCATAACCGTTACTTTTTTGTACAACATAGAGATGAGTGCACGTCTCTATTTCCAGTTGGATCTGGAGTTCCACAGGGCAGTGTTCTGGGGCCAGTGTTATACCTATTGTACACAGCAGACTTACCAACAAACTTTCAAACCACTACAGCTACATATGCAGACGACACAGCAGTGATGTCAGTACATCAGGACCCACGGATAGCTTCTCAACTTCTGCAAACCAGCCTCAACAAAATGCAAACTTGGTTAAAACGGTGGCGTTTTCAAACAAATGAAACAAAGTCGGTTCATATTACCTTCACAAACCGTAAAGGTCACTGCCCGCCTGTATATATCAACAACCACCAACTAAAACAGCAAGCAACAGTCAAATACCTTGGAATGCATCTAGACCAAAGATTAAACTGGAGAACACACATTTTTATGAAGCGTAAACAACTTGGTCTCAAATTACACAATCTTTACTGGCTGATTGGTCACAAATCATCACTTTCGATGAAAAATAAAGTACTTGTCTACAAAGCAATTTTGAAGCCAATATGGACTTACGGGATCCAACTTTGGGGTACTGCATCAAACTCCAATATCGAAATCTTGGAGAGGTTCCAGTCGAAGGTTCTTCGAATAATCACAAATGCCCCATGGTATGTTGCAAATATTATTATTAGACGCGATCTAGAAATTTCAACAGTAAAAGAAGAAATTACCAACTTTGCACAGAAATACGAAGACAGACTGGCACAACATCCAAATGTACTAGCCAGAAACCTGATGAGCCAACCAGTCAGACGGAGACTTAGACGAAATACACCTAGTGATTTACCATCGCGATTTTAGTTATATGTGCCGTAATTCCCAGAGACAAACAATTTTATATCTATGTAAAATATTTGTAAAGAAAATGATTATTGAATCATTTTCTCCAAGTCACATACACTAGTGGTCACAACATTTACTTATTGTAACTTGTTTTACAGATTGTAAATAAATTAGGACGTTAAATAAAAAAAAAAAAAAAAAAAAAAAAAAAAGTTCTTCCATTCCATTGGAAGTTTGCATCTTGACCTTTTTGGTTATAGGTTACAGCTGACAGCAGTTGTTTATTTATTTTTTATCAACGTTAAATTTTCCCCATGTATCTATTACTGTCTCTGTGTCCCGTATTTTTATAATACCCCCAAATAGTTTTACGACATAATTATTTATTTATGAACTGTTAAACACAGATTTTGATTTCGTGTATTTATGTATCTAGTACTATTGGTCGTTGGGCCCACCATTTAAAAATAGCTATTTGTATAACAAGGAAGAAATGAAGTTTACTGCCCGACGCGTATCGGAAGGCAGTAATCATTCAAGGGAGGAAAAGTCACTTTACTCCCTTGTTGTACATATGATTTTTCCACCTTCCTCAAATAACAAATCAATTTTTTCATTTTTAAATAATTTATTTATGTAACTGACAAAATTTATTAGAGAACTAAAACTAACAAGTAGGTACGATATAACTGTCAACTGTCAAATATAATTCAAATTATATTAATGTAATAGACAAGGCGAAAACGGCGGGTTCGTTGGGAAAAATATTCCCATGACAATTTTTTGCATAATCACATTCGTGAGACATCCCAGAATAAGGTTCAAGAAGTCGCCCACGTGAAAAATTGTCCAATTTTTTTTAACAATTTTTTTTAATCAAATTGCAAAAAATCAATATTTTTGGCCCGGACAATTTTTTTTGGTTTTTGGACCATTCCGGACAAAAAAGCTCTCATAATTTTTCTGTAAAGTTGATCGTTTTCAAGTTATAAGCAAATTGAAAAAAACGAAAAATGGCGATTTTCAAAGCTTAATAACTCGGTTAAAAGTTATTATTATGAAAGTCAGAATAAGACTAGATCAAAGTTTAAAGTCTCCCCTACAAAATCCTGAAGACATGTTTGTCATTATTTTATTACTAAGCTGTTGTTTTTAATTAATAACAATGAGCGGTTAGATCGTATTGACGCGGCTGTAAATGCTGAGTGCGAGTCCAATTGTGCATCTTACTCGCACTCACATTTTTACAGCCGCGTCAATAGGGCTTTTCATTCACTGTCATTTGTTTCCAGCTTCTGTCATGTGTCACATAATATTAATATATCTACGTCATACGTTATTGGTATTTTACAATGATACAAACCAAAGACGTATGACGTAGATATATTAATATTATGTGACACATGACAGAAGCTCGGAACAAATGACAATCGATGAAAAGCCCTATACGATCTAACCGCTCATTAAAAATAACAGCTTAGTAATAAATTAATTACACAAATTTCTTCAGGATCATGTAGGGCTTTTAGAGTTTCACGATATTCGATAAAAATATCGATATTGTATTGATATCGTATCGAAAACCAATACGATACCGATACAATACATAACTTAGCAATATTAATGTCGATACGATACACTCAAAAAAATTTAGTTCGTAATATTGATTAACAGTGATTATTGAATAGTATTTCGTTGTAACAACAATTTAATTTGTTGTTTCGACGAACTTTTGGACATTGACGAATGTATTTGGTTATTGTCACAATGATTGAATAATAATTGTGAAAATAACTAAAGTACATTAATCAATAACACTCAATTTATTCAGCCAATAACTTAGTTTCGTATATTTAATAATTAATGTTAATTGTGGCAGCAACTCACTTTCTTGATTTCGTACATGACAAGCAATTACCTTGGTTTATCGTGACAACGTACAGATTTCATTAAAACAATGTAAAAATGTTGTTAATATAGAGTAATATATGATTATTGTAAAGATGTAAACTGATTGTTGAGACAACAAATGCACTAATCAATCTACTACTGCGTTTAATACCTACAATCAATGCGTCCATTGTGACAATAATCGTAGTTGTTGAGGCAATAAATGTTGTGCTTGACCATTTGAAATGTAACGGCCTTTCCTTATCGTGATACCCCTAGCTTCTCTGTGTTTAAAAAATAATTATTTGTTAAACAATGCTGTTACCTCTACCGAAGTGCCGGATATTTCGTTTCCAAGTGTAGTCCGTAGTAGAAGGAAGTTTTCGTGTGTCTCTTATCGTGAAATATTTGGAAAATTTAAACGCAGAATAAAATATTACAGTATTATCGAGGGTCTGAAGTCCCTGAGAACTTCTATAATGATTATTTTAATAAGTCACAGGGGTGAAAAAGAGAAAATTTAGTACGATTTTTAATTTCAAATATACCATTCAAAAGAAACTTTTTGTTTATTCTAAGGGACTTTCTGCCCTCGGTAATAATGTAATCTTTTATTCTGCGTTTAAATTTTTCAAAAATACTTATTATTTTTCTCAGGATTCCATAAAAATTAATGCGTTTAAAAAGAATTCGATCGAAATTTTGCATCTGCGCTCTCAAAAAGGATTAAGTGTTATACATTTTTGGAATCACTATTTCAAGCGCTTTTTAATGAGCTGTCACATGACGTACCTACTTTCCCATTTAAAAAAATCAAAGCTACGCCTGTCACCTGAAGAGGGATCGTGTAAAGTTCGAAACATTGATGTTATAATATACTTTGATTATTTTAAAAATCGACCTGTCCGAGCGTTTTGCTTACGTGCTAAAAATAAATAAGTTAATAAGGGGGTGGGGGGAGTGTAACACTTAGTCCAGTGCACTGTATAAGCGAAATCATATGAGAAATCACAGTGTAAAGTCCATTAGGTTAAGGACAAAAAAGGGGATTTAAAAAATTATTATTAATCAATTAATATCATACATCGGGCTAATGCATTCAGTAATTATTGATATAAAATACGTTCGTAGTAGGAATGAACGAAACTGATTGTAAGACTGAATTGAATTGCTTGTAAGGAAAACCGTATTTATTGTGGGAATGAACGGAATTAATTGTAACAATAAACGGAAATAATTGTAGAAATAAACGAAATACGTTAGGAGAAATAACACTGTTATTGACACAACGAATAGTCTTCGTCGGTCAATTAACGACTTTGTTGTTTCAATAAATAGTGTTCGTTGGCTCAGTGAACAGAGTTCGTAATATCAATAAATAGTGTTCGTTGACTCAGTGAACAGAGTTCGTAATACCAATAAACTGATATTATGGTATACATAATGAATGTTCATCCATTCAATAAACGTAATACATTGGCTCAACTAACGAAAATAATGAATTGATGAACATCGCTTTGTTGTTCCAATAAAACCAAGAATTTGACAAATTTTAAGTATTGCGTTTGTTGTCTGAATTAACATTTTTATTGATATTACGTACCTTTTTCGTTTAGTGTACTCATTATCTGAAATCAATACAATACTCTTGTATTGTCGATACGCTTGCCTCGATATTATAGAAAATATCGATATCGATATCGAGAAAAAGAATGTAAACAATAATTATTTACATAAAAGTATAAGTGATCTGCAACCCAAGCATCAGCTATTTTTACACTTGAGTGCCTGAACTTAAAACTCTTGAGAGTGAGTAAATAACGGTTATGCTTACACTATCATGTGACATTTGTGGCAATATTGTGGAATTGAGTGATGATGACGCAAAAATAATTTTCAGCAAATACTGAATTGCGATTTATTCCGAATCTTCGAGAATTTCCCTATAATTTTCAAAAGTAGATTTTAAACAATACAGAACTGGTAAGTATTAGTCGACTTTTAAAACATTTCAAAGAAGCGTTCAGCCATACTTATTCAATTTTTATAAGAATCTATAAGTTATAAGTATAATATTTTTTGAATATCGTCCATTTGCCAAGCATGCAAAAGTGGGCATAAAGAGCCTTCGGAGATCGATATATAATCTTCTTTATGTCGATATTTTATCGAGTAGGTATTGTATCGATATCGTATCGAAATCAATATCAATACGATATTTTTATACGAAAGTATTGCCTATATCGATACCCGATACGATACTTCATTGGCATAACCAACACAATACTCAATACTTAAAAAGTATCGATATTGTATCGTATTGTGAAGCTCTAGGGGTATTAGGCTTTGATTTAGTCACTTTCTGACTTTCATAATAATAATTTTTAACTGAGTTATTAAGCCTTAAAAATGGCCATTTTCGCGTTTTTCAAATTTTAAATTGCTTGTAACTCAAAAACGATCAACTTTCGGGAAAAATTATGACAGACCTTTTTTGTCCAAAATGATCCAAAAAATCTAAAAATAAATTTGTCCTTGCCAAAAATATTGATTTCCGAATTTGATTAAAAAAAAATTGGACCACTTTTCAGGTGGGCGACTTCTTGAACCTTATTCTGGGATGTCTCACGAATGTGATTATGCAATAAAATCTTATAGGAATATTTTTCCCAACGAACCCGTCGTTTTCACCTTGTCTATAAACATTGTTAAATAAAAATAACACTTTACTGTTTTTACTATTCTGCAAAATACAGGGGGTTCTATAAATAAACGTTAAAATATATAGAAAATTACGTAATAGATAATAGAATATTGTATAGGGCGGCAATAAGTTATTTCATCAATGACATAGCATGACGTCACTTTTACTTTTACACCCTAGGGAGGAAAAGTACGACTTTGCTCCCTACAATCAGACCAGGAAAAGTTTACTTTCGGTGGAGGTAGATGGAAAAATATATTATCTCCCTCATGAGACTTTTTCTATTCAGTGGTTCATGACGAATCGGACAACTTTCTATTTCGGAAAATTTTCGGTAGGGGACGTTTCGTAAATGTTTAAAACAGAGGTTTCTAAACGTCTGTCAACTGAAGTACCTACCCTTAAACATTTGTCGGACAATACTACCAGTAAATGTTAAGTATTACTATCATAATCCTTTAATCCTGATGCAAAAAATCCTCGTTTATGACTCCATAGTGCGAACCCATAAGGGAGGGGGCGCACGCATCGTAAGGAGTCATAAAATGTATAGAGACCGTGCCAGTTCGGAAAAGCTCGGCAACTTTTTTCGAATTTTTAATTATATTGGCCAATCATATTGGTCCTGGTTGCTGGATAATTGTCAAGGCCGTAGCCCAAAAAAATTATAAAAAGAAAAAGTAAGATTTAGGTTATGTTATTAAAAGGTAAACAATTGTATGTAGTAAATAAAATTAATTATTAAAATGTAGTACTGCAAGCAAAGTACAACTAAGTAAAGTAACGTTTACACGTATCCAGTAACTGGCGCCAGTCTCACTGGAATGCGAGTGTTTGACTAAGACAGCGCTGGATAGGTTCGTTTACACGTATCCAGTAACTGGCGCCAATCTCACTGGCACTCTTATTAAAAATCCTAATACTGCCACTGAAACTACAGGTACGACAGCGCCAGCGACTGGAACGCTGTGTTTACACGTGTCTACAACCACTGGCACGGGGTTAAAGGGGACGCGGACGAGGGCCACTGGCATGAAAAATAGACCAGCTTTCTATTCGAGACAGTGCTGGCAGACAGCGCTGGACTGGAGCAAAAAAGCGTTTACATGATGCCACTACCATGCCAGCACTGTCGTTCCAGTGGGACTGGCGCCAGTTACTGGATACATGTAAACCTGCCTTAAATATACTTTTATAAGTATAATAATTGCATATCATATCAATATTGTGAGCAACATATAATTTTTCTTCTTCAATGCCAGTAGGTATGAAATATACGTCAATTTGACAAGTTCAATTGACAATATGAATTATTTAAGAAATTTAAAGATTTCTCCGCTATTCGCGCACGATCGTTTCTCGTATCCCCTCCAAGTACCTACTTGCACACCGCGATTACCCTCACGGCTGATTTTTGTAGGATTGTTTGATAAAAATATTTACAATTAACTGGTAATATTGTCCGACAAATTTTTAAGGGTAGGTACACCAGTTGTCGGGCGCACGAAAGTTTAGAAACGAAATAGAAAAATTGTCAGATTCGACATGAATAACTGAATAACGAAAGTCTGATGAGGGAGGTAATATATTTTTTAATAGTAACGACAACAAGATACTGCTTCTACATTCATCTCGATTTTGTCCCAATTCCACATTTTTGTTAATCGCATCAGTTAATAAACTTGAAATTGTCGCCAGATTAGTCAATTAGATTTATGAGAAAAAAAACTAGATTGATAAATTACAAATATTTATTCATTTCATATTTCGAAATACTATTACACGTTTCATATGCATATCAAAAACGAATAAAAATAATCTGTAAAGTTATCTAAAGAAACCTGTGAAGATAATATTAATAAATAATAGTAGGGCGTGGCAGTTTTAACAACAATGGAAAATACGTGGAAAGCACAGAGTAAAATTCAAAGTGTAGATCGGTATTAATTGAGATAGATTTATGTCTAACTATACAGGGTGTAACAAAAATGCGGGTCATAAATTAATTCACATATTATGGGACCAAACATAGTTCGATTGAACCTAACTTAGTACAAATGTGCACATAAAAAAAAGTTACAGCCCTTTGAAGTTACAACATGAAAATCGATTTTTTCCAATATATCGAAATCTATTACAGATTTTTTATTGCCAGTGGACATGCGGCATTTCTATGACAGGAACACCTTAAAAAAATTACATATACAGTGAAATTACAGTGAAAATTGTGCACCCAAAAAAAATATTAAATAGTGATGTTTTGTTCCCTTAAAACCCCCCAAACTTTTGTATACGTTCTAATTAAATTATTATTGTGGTAACATCTATGTAATTGTTTCACATATATTACCACTTTTTCTAACCATTTTGTCATTAATTTTCCTCCGCTGATCCCAATGAACTTTCCTTACCCATTGAAGGACACCCTTATTATGCGCCCATCAGAGCCACCGAAACAAAACTTAGATTAATCAGAGAAAATTCGATTGGCACTACCAGTTTTACCGAGTTCTGATGCACTATTCTAAAGGGTCGTTTTCACGCTACGTCTTATTGTACGATTTGTGTGTCATACAAAACGTACGACAAAACGTACGTTATGCGCATAAATGGATTTGATTTTTTCGATTCGACAAGACGTACGTTTTGCTGTTTTCACGCTATGTTTTATTGTAGGTTTTTGTGTGATAGGACAAATCCTATCACACAAAACGTACAGTAAGACGTAGCGTGAAAACGAGCCTTAAGCGTCAAAGCCTTATGCTGTGGTGCCAAAGGTAACACCAAAAGCGGACGGTAAGCTCTCAGTCCCACTCCAAGTAATCTTTGATTAACTGTTCTCCTTGAGACTACCCTCCCTGTAGCTGCAACTAAGTCATCTTACTCATCTTTTACTTGATGTGCACTGCCTCGTCTATTTATGAGAGCAATAAGTCTAAGACGGCGCAAATCACGGCCTTACAATATTCTATTACGTCCAGACTCTCCACGGCTCATGATAAGTCTCATCATTAGACCACCTCCTACAAACTCTTAATACCGTTGATTGATTAGCTTCAACTCTTATGGTCGGAGAGATAGAAGCGGATTTCGTGAGTGATAAGTAATATGGAAAAACTATACGGGGATATGTTGAGTTACTTGTGTACATGACTTTCCCCAACGGCCGGAAACCAAAGTGGGGGACGAGGGTAGTATAAGGGGTCAAAGTCGCGGTTTTTATTATTTTTTTTTTGTGACGCTCATAATCGAGATAGTGTACCAAAATTTGGGAATAAGTAGGTCATGACGTAACTAAGTAAAACGAACGTCGCAAAAAACCCCTTATATTTTTTATATTCACCCCTGCCACACCGCTTTATCGGCCACGCAGCGTTCCACCCCTGAAGATTTTACTTAGTTACGTCATGACCTACTTATTCCCAAATTTTGCTGCACTCATGTCTCGCATCTCGATCTGATCTCGATCATGAGCGTCACAAAAAATAATAATAAAAACCGCGACTTTGACCTCTTATAACTACCCTCGTCCCCCACTCTGGTTTCCGGCCGTTGGGAAAGTCATTGTTGGGGAAAGTCATTGTTGGGGAAACTAATTCAACATATCCCCATATAGTTTTTCCATATTATTTATCACGCACAAAATCCGCTCCCAGCTCTTAGACTATTAGTGAAATTTCCCGTAAAATATAACTGGCCACTTGTATGCCTACAATGCCTCCTTTTTGCAAGTCGCTTAACCCGGCACCTGCCACGTGGCTTTGCAAGACGCCAACTGCCACGTGGGGTGCTCACAGCACCCCTTTAAAATTTTCCGTGATCTACTTGTTTATAAACAAAATAATGTGTTGAGTTACATAAGAATATAAAGAAAAACATGTTTTATTAACTTATTAGCTACTAATATATTATAAAAGTTAAAAAATAAAATTAAAAAGGTATTATAAGCAAATTAGCAAGTACCAACCCATAATAAATGAAGTGAAGTAAAATATCTAAAAAAATTAAAATTTAATGAGTATAGAGACTATATTAATATTTTAAATCAGTTATTACAATAAAAAATGTAAATGACCTGTTTATCAAAAACACAAAAAAAAAATTTAAACTTAAACTGCCAGATGATGACACCCCGATTCGACTTTAGAGCTACACAAGTTCAGAATGACACTAAATAACCACTTCAAACTCAAACAGATCTATGCTATATAATATTATAGAAAGCTACTATGACGCACAGCACGGTTAACAAACTTGAAATACCAAATATTTGATGAAAATATGTTATGGGGTGCTGCTAGCACCCCACGTGGCAGGTGCCGGGTTAAATGACGAAATTGTCGACGACTGCGAACTCTTGGCATTTTAATTTTTTTGGGTAAATTATGAAGGATCCAAACTTACTAAAAATTTAAAATAAACTAAAGTTAAATATACACAAAAATAAACTTTATCTTTTTTGTTTTTGCAAAAAAAAGAAAAAAATCTGATAAAGAAAAGATAAGAAGGTATGATTTGGTTATGGTGGTTCATCACCTTCTGCGAGGTGTTAGACAAGGATGTATACTTTCACCTATATTATTTAACCTATATTCAGAGGAAATATTTAGTGAAAGCCTTGAAAAATTGCGAATATGGAATAGGTAGGTACTCCTAAATGGAGAACGCCTAAACAACATCCGCTATGCAGACGACACCGTTATTTTTGCAGACAGTTTGAACAGCTTACAGTAACTCATAAACAAAGTAAATGAAGTTGAAAGGTTGGACTACAAGTAAACATATCAAAAACTAAATTTATGATCATCAGAAAAAATAAAATAAGAGATGTCCAACTGCTTATCAAGAATACACCAGTCTTCTTCTTCAAGTGCCGTCTCCTAATCGGAGGTTAGATATCATCGTCACTATCTTTACTCTATCCACCGCTGAAAGAGTTCTATAGAACTGCATCTAAACCAGTCCCTTAAATTCTTTAACCATGGCACTCTCCTTCTTCCTATACTTCTTCCGCCTCTTATCTTTTCCTGTATTATCAGTCTTAGCATTTCATATCGCGGTCCCCTCATTACGTGTCCCAGATATTGTAACTTTCTTATTTTTATTGTGTTTATTATTTCGCATTCTTTGCCCATTTCTCGCAATACTTCCGTGTTCGTTTTGTTCTGTGTCCGCATGCTATTCTAAGCATCCTTCTGTAACACCACATTTCAAATGACTGTAGCTTATTTATATGTTCTTGCTTTAATGTCCAGCTTTCAAGTCCATATTGTAGTATCGAGAACACGTAGCATCTCAAAGCTCTTACTCTCAATTCTAAGCTAAGGTCTTTGTTGCAGAGAACTGTTTTCATGTTTACAAACGCATTTCTTGCTATTTCTATCCTGGTCCTTATTTCTGTTGTTTGATCATTTTTCTTTGAAGTCCAGGTTCCTAGGTATTTGTATTTATCAACTCTTTCTATCGGTACATTTCCCAAATGTATAATGTATGCTTGTTTGTATGTTTGTTTTCTTAGATATTATCATGTATTTGGCTTGGCCTTTTTAAATTCATTTTTAGTCCATATTCTTCACAGAAATTGTTTGTTTTGTTTAGTAGTAATTGGATTTGTTCAGCAGAGCTTGCCATAATTACGGTGTCATCTGCATATCTTATGTTGTTAATAGATCTTCCGTTAATTATTATTCCTTCACTTTGAGATAGCAATGCTTCTTCAAAAATGGCTTCACTATATGCATTAAAGAGTAATGGAGACATAATACATCCCTGCCGAACTCCTCTCCTGATTTCAATTTCTGGACTGGGTTCGTTATCTATTACAATTTGTGCTCTTTGACTCCAGCACTCCAGTAAAGGTTTGTTATTATTCGTAAGTCCCTTTTGTCTATGTTTTTTGTCTTTAGAATTTTGACTAATTTTTCATGTCTTACTTTGTCAAAATATTTCTCGAAATCAACGTAACAAACATGCACATCCACATTCATGTCCATGCATCTTTGAACTAACACATTAAAAGCAAATAACGCCTCTCTGGTTCCTAGTCCGTTTCTGAACCCAAACTGACTATCATCTATTCCTTCTTCTAGTTTTTTATTTATACGACCATGTATTATTCTCAAGAATAATTTGAGAATGTGACTTATTAATGATATTGTTCTGTATCTGCAATCTTTAGCCTTTGTATTTTTAGGGATAGCACAAAAGGTTGAGAGTAACCATTGTTTTGGTATGTTTCCTGTTTTGTACACTGTGTTAAACAAGTCTACGATAATGTCTAAGGTTTCATCATTTATGCATATTAAGCTTTCTACTGGGATTTGGTCTGGGCCAACTGCTTTACCATTTTTGCTGTTCTTTAATGCCGAGTTAATTTTTTCTTTTAATAGGTACATATCTTTAAAACCGTATCATCTTCTACTTCGACTTCCCTCTGCTCTGTTCTATTGTCTTTGAACAATTGATTTATGTATTCTGTCCATCTCTTTAATTTTTCGTTAGTACTCAACACAAGTTTCCCATCTGTATCTTTTAGTATTCCCGGTTTTCTTTTTCTGTTGTTCTGAGTTAATTCCTTAATTTTTTTATGTGTGGTAAAATTATCATGTATTTTCTGGTGTTCTTCTATTTCTGCGCATTGTTCTTTTAACCATTGTTCTTTAGCCTGCTTAATTTTGGATTTTATTTGTTTATCCACATTTTTGTACATCTGATTATCTTTGTTGTTATGCTGACGTCTTTCTTCCATTAAATCTCAGATTTCCTCCGTCATCCATTGTTTCTTTTTGTATCTGGTTGGTGTAAGAATACACCAGTGGACCGAGTAAAACAGTATCACAAGAAGTAAAATGTAGAATGTGCATTCAACAACATGGCCAAACTCTTTAAAAGCCACAACCTTAATCTGGAGATAAATGTAAAGCTCCATTATGTTATATCTTCTCAACATTGTACTACGGAGTTGATTCCCGACCACTCACTGAAGCAATGGAGAAAAAACTTGAAGCCTTCGAGATGTGGCTATACAGGCGAATCCTAAGGATATCATGGACGGACAAAATCAACGAGCCCGTACTACGAAGAATGGGAAAAGAAAGAGAAGTGATATTTACAATTAAAAAGAGAAAGTTAGAATATATCGGACACATAATAAGAAACGGCACTAAATACAGATTACTTTACTGAAGGTAAACCTTCAAGGAACAGTATTCGGAAAGCGAGGAATTGGGAGAATAAGAATATTAAATAATATGGTTAAAAAACCTGAGGAAATGGTTCTCCATAACAACAACTAATATATTTAAAGTATCAGTTAATAAAATAGTTATAGCCAGAATGATCGCCAATATTCGAAACGAATAGGCACCAAAAGAAGAAGGTTCATCATGCTTTAAAAAAATATTAAATTAGGAAGAATAACCGATTTGATGTTTCTTTTAAAGAAAAAAATCAGTAAGAGCGAGGATGCTATTTTTGATATTTATAAAGCAACTACAAATAATAATATTTATATTGTGTCGCAGTCAGCGACCAGCGGCCCAGGTGTTTTAGTCGTTGAAATTTCGGAGTGCGCAACTGTCGTTGCCTACTTAAACTAAGAGAAAACAGTCGGTGGCTTAGCGTAGTCAATAAATTTATGAAGCGGTAGGGTAATCAGATCCACGTAAGGCTGGCAACGCCGCAGATCATCAGATGCTTGCAAAGAACAAGATTTGTGCATTTCATTAGGCAGGGATTAATAGGCTTAGGAGACTGCGAGATCGGCCGGCCCTCGCATCTCATTGGTTTGACTAGTCGACTTTCAACCAATCAGGGCCGGTCTCCAATTATGCCTGTTTATTTCGTTTTGAGGTCATCTGATGTAGAAAATGGCAGTGTGTACTGTACACTTTGTTGGCTATCGTATCTATTTACATTACAAGTTGTTTGGGAAGTTAGTTTTTCTAATGACTATTTATGTAATTATGTTGCTATTAGCGTCTAACCGTTTAACTCTGCTTGATTGCTGCTGTATGCAGTTGTGTTTTTTCCTTAATAATTATGTACTACCTATAGATAGATACCTCGTTGTTTTTAATGAATGGCTTTTATCTTACTGATACATATATTTAATTTGATTGATATTAAGTATCTACCAATAACGACCGATAAGTAATAAACGGTAAATGGTAGGTGAGTTTCCATTGTTGGTAATCCAGGAGCTCGCGATTTGTATTCGATTTCTGTTGCTAATTTCTGTTGTTCTATCAAATGGAATTAAATGAGTTTTTTTCTAGATTTGACTGGAGCAAATTCTCTTTTTACCTTTCATAGTCAATTTTATTGACGAACTCTTGTTCTATAGCTAATATTGCCAAACCAGATAATCTTTCCTGTAGGATATTGCCAAACCAGATAATCTTTCCTACCCATAGTAGACCTCAAATAATTTTTAATGAACTACTTATTTATAGGTGCTTACTTATCTAGATAATTTTGAAAATGATCTCTTACCAGAAAGAAAAGACACGGGTAAAGTGAGGATTCTTAATTTTTGAACCCCTCCCCCCAACCTACGTTACGTAATACTTGAACGGTCCCTAACCAAAAAATGTTGGTTTATATTTTCGTCTTACAATATTTATACTTATTTAACGAAGGAACACCTTGTTCTATTCTATAATTTAAGATGAGCCGTTAATTTTTCCGCTTGATGAATTAATTCTACAAAAACGTTTTCATCTCTGTAATTTTTAAAATGGTCAACCAGTAAATAGTTTTGACGTAGGTAGATGCCTTGATGCCTACCTATACTTATACCAACTTTAATGTCAATTTTTACAATTTGCATCATAATATTTTTATCTAAGTGTATACCTATACCTTTTTTTCAATAGGTATAATATATCCAAGTGACTAACTTCTCATCACCACAGGCAATTATCAAATTTAAAATGTCAAAGAAAATCTCCCCATCTCTTTTGCATCCCCTTAGTGGCAATGCATGAGTTCCATAAAAGAAACAATTGATGACAATATTTTTATTGGATTTCTTCAATCATATTCTGGTGACCACTTTGCAACTGGACATCAACTAGAACATTTTCCCTTTTGCAGCAGTTGCTGAAGTTGTATGGTAGGTGTCTATTAGTGATTGTCGACTTGTTTTAAACTTCATATATATCTATATAGCCTGCCCACGAATTACCCCGATACTCCTTTAACTGCAGCAACTAAGAGGAAAATAATACAGTGCATACAAAGAGCACCTTTTAAATGACTTAGAGTCTCTACACCAAACCAAGCAGTAGGTAGGTATATTGATCTAACCAGCGACGGTTAAATTTTTTTTGTGGATGGCTGACACCAGAACTAATGCCAGTTATTTACAAAGAATATTTAGAAAGGGTGGAATCCTTATATTCGTAAGCAATTCCCTCTATTTTCTAGTAGCAACTTAATGTAATCACCAACAGGATTACAATTGCCATTTTCAAGGTAACTATCGTATTCTTTAATCGTTTTAGAGGTCCCAGGAACAGCAACGTGTAGAGGTTCAATGGTCAGTTTAGTTCCATCTTCATCACTGCTTCCACTTCCAATACTGTCATCTTAATACATTGAAATATGTTCTGTCTAATTATAATACAAATGTACATGTGTTATAGGTACTTACATCTTTTTTTTAAGCTTTTAGGAATTGAGGTGTTTTTCAAGATCCTATGCTAGTTAACGAAAGCGGCCCATGCCAGTTGTGTTGTTCTTTTAATTTCAGCATCTTGATTTGGTTTTCACAGTTTGATGACATGGCCCGGATATACATACCTAATGTTCAACATTTTCTTTGGTTTGGTTTTGTATTACCTACCTATTGTCGTATGGTTGGTCCTGTCATCTCGAATCCCAAATGGTTAAGTCTGATCCGTCAGTGTTTATACCCATGTTGTTCCTTTATAATTTCTTAAAAATCTCTTGTAGTCTTGCTGTCGAATCCTGCGAAACTCTTGCGTCTTGCAGTTAGAACTGAGGGTCGTTTTAGGGAGTATATAATTTCGGCTATATTCTTAGATACTCTATGAGAAACAAAAAAAATTGTAAAAAATTTTTGAAAATTGGATTTATGCGCATTACGAACAATACCATAAACATACATAGCGAATCAAAATATCCATTAAAAAACACTGGACACATTTGACATGTACTCAGAGGTCATTATTATAATGTAAAAATAATAGTTATTTATGAAACAGTTCGTGAAGTTCGTACAGTTCGTTTTTGCGAACGCACGCGATTTTTAGAGCACGAGAGACAACGGAGCGAGTAATATATAATAAATATAGTAGGTAAATATATAATAAATATATATATATATATATATATATATATATATATATATATATATATATCAATCGGTTTTAAAACGTCTTGCGACGTTGTCCGATGCCTAATTTCCATGACACTCTATCATCCCATTGGCCCTCTCTAAGATCTCTTGCGCTCATCGCCTTCGTTACTCCCTCTCTCCAAGATTTCTTGGGTCTTCCTCTCTTTCTGCGGTTTGGTGGTACCCATTGCATAATTATTTTAGGGAGTCTTGAGTTATCCATCCTCTGGACGTGTCCGTACCATATCAGCTGTTTTCTTTCTATGTCTGTTGTTAGAGAGCCGTCAACCCCCATTCGCTGTCTTATCTCATCATTACGTATTCTCTCTCTGCGTGACACTCCTACTGATCTTCTAAAAGCGTCCATTTCTACTGCCTCCAGTTTTCTTCTGTTGTTTTCGGTTATCCGCCAAGTTTCTGCTCCGTACAATAGACTGCTTTTAATAAGAGATTCGTAGATATTGTGTTTTCTTCTTTTTCCTATTTCATGATTCCACAGTACGCTGTTTAGACAACCTATTGTTTTTCTGGATTGTGTTATTCTTCTCTTTATTTCTTCATCATCTTTCCCCGTTGTGTCAAAAACGATTCCTAGATATGTGTAATGGTCGCAGGGCATGATGATTTCATTATTTTCTAATGTGATGTTCGATAATTCGGTACCTATTGGCAGGTATTTTGTTTTTTCTGTATTAATTTCTAGTCCCCACTTTCTATATTCTTCTTGTAATTTCCTTGCCATGTACTCTAAATCATCTTTATCGTTTGCTATAACAACCTGGTCATCAGCAAACTGCAATGTATATAAGCAAATCTCTCCAAGGTCTACGCCCATGCCTCTGCATTTTCGTTTCCACTCTTTCAATGCTTTTGCAACATATATTTTAAATAAGGTCGGTGATACACAACACCCCTGACGTAGACCTTTATTAACCAGGAAGCTTTGCGATAATCTGTTTCCAGTTTTTATTTGTGATGTTGACCCTTCATACAAATTTCTTAAGGCTTTTATTAAGGTGACACTAATATTCGTCTGTCGTAACACGTTCCAGAGTTTGTTTACAGGAACTGTATCGTACGCCTTCTGCAAGTCAATAAACATGAGGTGGGTTTCTTGATTTGTGCTTAAGTTTTTTTCTATTAGTTGTTTGAGGCAGAAGATATTATCAGTACAGCTTCTTCCTGTTCGAAAACCGGATTGTTCTTCTTCCTCTTGGTCTTTGTACTCCTTCTCAATGCGGTCTCTAATTATTCGTCCATACAAACGGCTGAATGTACTAGTCACTGATATCCCTCTATAGTTTTCACATTTAAGCTTATCTCCTTTCTTATGGATCGACGAAATATAAGCAATTTTCCACTCGTCGGGTACGGGAGAACCATTTATAAATTGATTTATGCACCAAGTGACGGTTTCAAACAATTTTTGTGATCCACATTTTATTAGTTCGGCTGGGATATCCCCTGGTCCTGGAGACCTACCGTTTTTCAGTTCTTTTATAGCTTTTCTAATTTCTGTCACTTGTATTGTTATATCTTCTCCTTCAATGTTAACCTCTGTTGGTGATTGAGTTAAGTATTCGTCCCTATTTTCTGTCAGTAGTTCCCCATAGTACTTTTCCCATTTTTGTGTGGATATTAATTGAATGTTTGTGCTCTTCCTTTCGTTAGTTCTTATTTTATTGAGGAACTTCCATGTTTCTGTACATTTTCTGCCTCCCAGGTAGGTATTAATTTCCTGGCACTTCTTATCCCACATTTCTCTTTTTGCTTTTACTGTTGTTCTTCTTGTTATTCTTTTGAGTTCCAGGTATTCATCTCTATCTTTTTGTTGTTTACTGCTCAGCCATCTGTTATACGCTTGCTTTTTCTCTTCTACGAGTGCTTCTATTTCTTTGTTCCACCATAGTTTTTCACTTTGTCTTTGAGTGTTAAAGCCGAGTGCTTCTTCTGCAGCTTTTTTAACGCTAACGACTACGTTTCTATATACCTCCTCTACTGTTGATGTTTCTGTTATATTCATTAGTTTGCCATCCAGTCTTTGTTGATATAGTATTCTTGTACTCTCTTGGGTCAAACTATCCAAATTATAACTTCTTTTTTCCAAAGTTTCTTCTTGTTGGGGTTGACAATTTGTTTGATTATGTGTTATTTTATATCTAAATGGACAGGTTACTTTTGATTTTACGACATAATGATCTGAACCACATGTTATTCCTCTGTATGCTCTTGTGTCCTGTACTTGCATATTAGTATTTTGTTTTATGATGACATAGTCTATAATTGATTTTAAATTTCTTGTAGTTTGGGTCCAGGTGTACTTGTGTACATCTCTATGTTTAAAAATCCATTGGTTATTTTTAATTGATGGTTTTCACATATTTCAATTAGCCTCTCACCATTATCATTCTGGTTTATTTCTCCGTAGGGACCTACCACCTTATTATCTACTTTACGACCTACTCTACTGTTCAGGTCTCCCATAACTATCAATTCTCTTCTATTTCCAATTTTCGTAATTTCGTCGTTAACTTTAGCAAAGAACTCATCTTTGTTTGTGTAAGGTTCATCATCACTGATTGCATAAATTCCAAGTATTGTAATAGGTGTTTCTTTTATCGTTATGTTTACTCTTATTATATTTTCGTCTATTGCTTCAAAGTCAGTGATTTTATGTTTATGTTTTTTGTGTATTAGAACGGATACTCCTCTTTTCGCTCTCTCGTGTTTTGAAACTCCGCTGAATATATGTACATAATTGTTTACTTTTTCTATACCTATTCCTTTCTTCTTTGTTTCGGTTAAGACAACTATATCCATATCTAGTTTTTTAATTTCTTCAGTTATTTCTTCCATCTTTCCGCTGATACTCTGCACATTCCAGGTGCCATTGTTCATAATCCTTTTCCGTCACCGAAGTCGTTTATTATTTAATCCGTCCGAGATTCCGAGGCAATCTTTAGGCTTTTTGGTATTTTTCTAATTTTTACAAGTGATAGGGAACCGGCCTGACGTCTTAACCCCCTACCTGGAGGACCGGGTAATTTGTAATCAAGGTTTTCTTCCTTTAGATTGGTTGTCTTACAGGACTAAAGAGCCCAATCTGCTCCTTTTCTTTCGCCGTCGATGTTTCTTCGTCAACCAGAATACACAACCGCCCATTTTAGATCCGATTCTGCAGTGGTATGCCGAAAAAACAGGCCTGCCACTTCCGCCATTGACGCCGAACCGAAGATCCTCTTCTACGCCGTCTCCGCCGTTGTGGTCTTCACCCGTATCCCTGGGCAGGGGTCCGCGTTATACCCCACAGAACTGGGTCCCTACCTGAACTTCGCCACCTGTTCACTCCGGCCTACTGAAGTGAGAGGTGCCCACCCCCGCGACATGGACGCGCCAGGTAGGAATTACCCATGTGAGTGTTAAGGTAGACTTCCGCACCAAGCGACCGAGACAGGAGACCGCGACAGGCGACAGATAGGTCGCGATTAGACGATAGTTGGTCGCTGGTCTCGGTCGCGGGCTGCAGAACTACCCTGATATAATTGCATTGAGAGCAGTCGTGGGGAGACCTCGCCTATCTGTCGCCTGTCGCGGTCTCCTGTCTCGGTCGCTTGGTGCGGAAGTCCACCTTTAGAGAAGATGGCTCTAACTCTCCATGGGCCGAGTTAATGAACATGTGTGATCCCATGCTCAAAGGCATAATAAATATAAATATAAATATAGTAATGCTATAAATCGCGTAAGTTTTTTGATTCTCCAATACTTTCTATGTAAAAAACATACTCTTCATTCGTAACGATAAAGCCATTAGTATTCGAGATATTTGAAGCTAAAAACGAAGGAGCATAATACATTAATCAAAATAAGTGTGCCATTTCATTTTTTATTTCAAATATCTCGAAAACTAATTACTTTATCGTTACGAATGAAGAGTATATTATTTGCATAGAAAGTATTGGAGGATCTAAAATTTTTTCTAAAATAGCAGTTTAATCAGTGGCGTAGAATTTGGGAAGGGTCAACCAATCACTTTCCCCTGTCGTATGCCTCTGTTAGTAGCCAGAAACGATTATTTAACATAAGTTAGTAAGGTGTACAGTACCTATACTTTCCGCAAAGTACCATAAGGATATGTCAAATAGTTTTATAGTACCAGGCACACCTATTTCTTAAAGTTTTAAATATTAAATATTAAAAAAAAATACTTTAAAATAATTTGACATATCCGTGTGATACTGGGCAGAAAGTGTAGGCACTGTGTACACCCTACTAAATTATGTTAAATAATCATTTCTGGCTACTAACAGAGGCGTACGACAGGGGAAAGTGATTGGTTGACCCTTTCCAAATTCTACGCCACTGATGAAACTGCTATTTTAGCCAAATTTTTAGATTCTCCAATACTTTCTATGCAAATAATATACTCTTCATTCGTAACGATAAAGTAATTAGTTTTCGAGATATTTGAAATCAAAAATGAAAAGGCACACTTATTTTGATTAATGTATTATGCTCCTTCGTTTTTAGCTTCAAATATCTCGAAAACTAATCGCTTTATCGTTACGAATGAAGAGTATGTTTTTTACATAGAAAGTATGGAGAATCAAAAAATTGCACTAAATAGCAATTCCGCCAGTGGCGTAGAATTTGGGAAGGGTCAACCATTCACGTTCCCCCGTCGTACACTTCTGGTAGTAGCCAGAAACGTTTGTTTAACATAATTTAGTAGATTTTACAATAACAGCAGTAACAGCACCACTTACCAAATTTCGTGTTGTTGTCCCATGCCTTTCAGGAAATATTCAAAAATAAATAAAATAAAAGTTTAACTTTGACACCCTGTATTTCGGTTATTATCAACTTTTGTACTGAAGTAAGTTAGCCTAAATCGACCTTTTTTTAAGCTTAGTAATCTAAGGTTAAGCTATGGCCCATTCTTTACCAAACACACTGTATATGTAAGAATTTTTTGTTCTATGGATGCTATACAATGTGCAACTTCTCTCACTACTTACATACATTCAAAACGAACAATTTCTCACGCAGTGAGAAAAGTCGGCCATTGCAGTGAGAAATATTTTTTCTCACGGGTTCTTCATAAGTATATAATATGATCGCCGTTTTAATGGTAAAATGCACAATACAAACACAATTATTTTTGTCAAACAAAATGTGTCAAAACTTGCCAGAAATTACCTTTCAAAACTGTTAAAATATAACTGCTAATTATAATTTTGAATAAATAAAGTATATAAATTTTAAGAATATTAAATACCTACATGTATATGTATTTTATTTCAATTTATGTATATAATATTATTAAATTATTAATATTATTAATAAACCACCTAAATTATTTAATTTTGAAGTTTGAACTCTTGACAAAAACGCATCCATAGAAAAAGTACAGTGTAAAACACGTGAGAACATGACATATTTCTCCCTCGCTTGATTTGCGGCACTCGCCTGGTGCCTCGGCTCATTCCAACAAACTTCTGCGCTCGTGAGAAATATGTCTTTTTTCTCACTTGTTGTAGGCACAATATACTATTTTCGTACTGGTGTGATCTTTAAAATTTACTCAAGTGAATTTATTCGTAAAAAGCCTTAATTGTGATTTAAATATAGTTAATCCGTTATCCGTTGTAGTTGTAGTTATTATGCAAGTTATAGACCGGAAATTTTTTTTGTAGGTAGGTATTCTTTTTATTTCTACGTAACTTAGGGTTCCCATGTTAATTAACACAAACACGTCAATGAAACGAAATTAATTTAGCGATAATATATTATTTCCTAATCACCTTGTATTCGCAACGTGCTGCATGCTTTTTTATAAGCTAAGTTGATTTTTTTATAGCCGATTATCAAGTTTACCTATTAACGGTTTTAGTGTGATGGTCCCAACCATTTATACAGGGTCAGGCAAATAAAGGGCCTATTAGAAATATCTCGAGAACTAAAGGCAACAGAATCATGAAAATTTAAATTAAGGGATTTTGAAGAGTCATCTATTTAATGAAAATATTTTCATCTATTAGCTACTTCCGGTTATACCGGAAGTTGATTATAACTTCGTTTTTTTTTAATGGGACACCCTATATATTTTTACATTTTTGGATTCTCTTCGATGTCTTCTTTCTTAAAATATGAGATTTTGTAATGTTATACAGGGTATTTTAAAAGATAATTACGTTTTTTTTTTATTAATTTCGTATCAATATTCACAACCTGTAGAATTGTAGTAGTTTGACATCTAAAACTCTACTTACGTTCAAATGATTTTTAATATACTCTACTATTGTTAAGAATCATTAGTATAACTAAATTTTTAATTTTAGTATACAGGTTTGGTCGAAACTCGGAATGAGTATTTTCTGAGTTTTCTTAAATGGAACACCCTATATTTTAGTATTGTAATGAAATGATATTTTATGGTACTTTTTTATTTCTTAAGCATTCCCTATACCTAACTGCTTTAATTTGTGCTTAATTGTTAATCGGACCAGCAATTTTAACTACTTAGGTATTTTGATAGCTAAACCATTATTGGTAATTTTAAGGATCAGTCTGGATTAATATGTATTTATTTCTGAAAAATTATTTGGGATTGAATATTTTCACGGCCAACCTAATAAAATTTTACGTATTTTTTGTTGCAATTAATGTTTAGCTTGAATCACCAATAACTTACAAATTAAAGCAGTTAGGTATAGGGAATACTTATAAAATAAAAAAGTACCATGAAATATCATTTCATTACAATACTAAAATACAAAGTGTTCCATTTAAGAAAACTCAGAAAATACTCATTCCGAGTTTCGACCAACCCTGTATACTAAAATTTCAAAATTAGCTATACAAATGATGCTTAACAATAGTAGACTATATTAAAAATCACTTGAACGTAAGCAATTTTTAGTGTCAAACTATTACAATTCTACAGGGTGTCAATGTTGGTACGAAATTAATAAAAAAATGTAAATATCTCTTAAAATACCTTGTAGAATATTACAAAACCTCATATTTGAAGAAAGAAGATGTTGAGGAAAATCCAAAAATGTAAAAATATACAGGGTGTCCCATTAAACAAACGAAGTTATAAGCAACTTCCGGTATAACCGGAAGTTGCAAAGAGATGAAAATATTTTCATTTAATAGATCATCCTTCAAAACCCTTTTATTCCAATTTTCACGATTCTGTTGCCTTTAGTTCTCGAGATATTTCTAATAGGCCAGTTATCTGCCTCACCCTATATACTTATTAGACAATGTCTAAAACTAGTAGGTACCTACCACCAAGCAGAATTTCACGGAATTTGTATAGGCACCTACCGATTAGAGGACTTTTCTGTTTCTTATCGGCGAAGACAAAATAGCGAGTTTTTTTTTTAATTACCCCAGTCTAGCTTCTCAGTAGTCTAAAACTAATAGACCTGGATCCCGCGTACCCAAAAAAAGTTGATTAATAGCAAGCTGAAAATTTGCTAATAGCTTATCGGTGTATAGTCGGACAAACTTTGATGTATGGGAACACTGGAACGGGGTAAGTTTTAATTGTGGAACAGTTTAAAAATTTGGAACGTCAGATTACGAAAACGTTTCATGTATTTTGTCAGACAGAACATCCAATTGATTTGTTACCCTTTCATTACGCTCTCATGCAAAAATCAGACTGCTATTACTAACCAACATGATTCTTGTCATTTGATATGTTCTTCGTGTTCCATTCATTAAAATGCTCAGTTGGTGATAAACTGAATAAACACCAGTCTGATTTTTGCACGAGAGTTTATTGAAATGGCGAGAAATCAATTGGAAGTTCTGTCCGACAAAATACATGGAACGTTTTCGTAATCTGACATTCCAAATTTTTAAACTGTTCCACAATTAAAACTTCCCCGGTTCCAGTGTTCCCGTACATTAAAGTTTATCCTTAAATAATTATTTAAGGGATTATTTCATGATGAATTCTGAAGGGAGCTTTTTTGTCGGGACTGTTTTGTCGGGACTATTTTGTGGGCGAGCTATTGTTCCGCGGCTATTTTGTCTGCAGGCTATTTTGTCGGAGCTGCTTTGTGTTGTGGGATATTATGTCGGGGCTATTTTGTCGGAGCTCTTTTGACGGGGTACCCACAGTGACACTGGTAGACAACATCGAAGATCTTTATTGCCTATTTAAATGATCTAACTCGTGCAATATCATGGACGGACAAAGAAATGAGGAAATAATAAGAAGAGCGGGCTTCCAGGATAGGGAAAAAGTAAAAAAAATGCATATTTAAGGCGCACATTAATAGGAGAACGATACACTTTCCGCAACAAGTACTCTAAGGAAATATAGAGGGTAACGGACACGAATCCATAGCTAGGATATGCTTTGCAATGCTGCTTAAAACAGAATAATTTAATTCGGCCTATCTAACATCTCACCTGATGAGACAATGTACGGTGAGGATGCCTACGCAAAAATGCACGGCACCTTAATAGGCTATTGATTACGTTCAAAATAAGAGAGCAGAGAGCTAAAAGGAACTATACAACGTTAACGAGGTTCTTTTATTTCATATGACCAATGGACTTCTAAATATGAAAAAACCGCGGAGTGCTACCATTTAAAGTGGTGCGTTTTTGAGAAAGGGGTGAATTAGTCCCTAGGCACAGGGTGAATTAGGGTGAGTTCTATGCACTTTTAGTACAAATACGTCTACCGAAAAATTGTTCCAGGTTAAATTTGCTATCGAAATATCACCTTTTTAAATTAAAAAATTATTTTTTGCCAAAATATCTATGTATATTAAAAAAAAAGGAAAAAAAATACGAAAGAAATCAATTTTGTTTTTGCCCCATAACTTTTTTCGACGGGGATGCACGTATAGGTATTGCTTCGCAGAAAAAAAACATCCATTCTTCCTCTTTAAAATAACGTTTGGTAGAAGTCTCTTGTATTTATAGTTTCCGAATTATGATTTTTCAAAGTTCGCCGCTCACAACATTTTTGGGCCATTTTTCCGATTATTTGCAAGCATTGTTCTGTAACTTTTTCTACGCACTTCTAGATATATAGTCCAGGGCTCATCTGTTTTGAGATGGACGTTGAGAGGTGACTCAAATTTTTTTTGCAGAAATTGCTTGAAAATAACTCAAATAATAATATCTGAGTTATCCTCCCACTCAAAATGGTCCGGAACATTGTTTAAATAATCAAAATGTCAAAATATTAAGGAAAAATTCGATTTTTTTATTGGTTTTTTTAATATAACTTTAAAACTGTTCATTTTTGAGAAAAGTTGTACTGACATAAAAGTTGCGTAATTAAATTTCATACATTACAGAATTGGTTAAAAATTTAAAAAATAGCCACCCTTGTTGCAAAATAGCAATACTTGCGAAAAAAACCATACAAAAACAAGTATTCGCATTTTACGTTTTTCAATCATTTATGCTACACTTAGGACCTTCATATTTTACCCAGAAAAACTTTATGATATAGTAAAACAGCACTGTAACTTTCATTAAGATCGGTTTAATAGATTTTGCAAAATAAATTTTGCAATCCAGCTTTCGCAAAAAAAAATCATTTTTTAAAAATGTTGCAGGACTGAAAATAAAGTAGATAGTAAGTTGAATTTTTTTTTGCTTATAGAAGTGTACTGTACCTTTCATTTGCAATTTGCAAAATTAAAATTGAATAATTACCGCGGCGTCAGCAAATTTCTTAAATAAACATTAGTTTTTGGTGCTACGCGCTGGACAGCGGTGTTCGATTCACACAAGTTGATTTCCACCAAAATTTCTTCTAATCTTTATCTAATATACTATTTTCTTACTCTATATTTTGTTGTATTTTAAGATTTTAATTCCACAAAAATCAAACTAATTTTATTATTGTTTGTGAAATATTGTTTAAACAATTGCATATGTTTAAAAATAATAAACTTTTATTCTCTAAGTTAAAATATATGAACAAAGAAAGTTTTTACTAAAGAAAGTGTTATTTCAAAGGATAGAGTATGTGATTTTATTTTGCAATAAACAAATTTATTTATTTATATCGAAATGTATTAAAAATTAAAATGTATCAATCATTAACAAAGGTCATTCAAATGCCCAATCAGAGCAAACTATCCGCTGTCCTGCGCGTAGCACCAATAATTAATGTTTATTTAAAAAAATTCCTGACGCCGTGGCAGTTAATCGATTTTAATTTTGCAAATTGTAAATAAAAGGTACAGTACACATCTATAAGAAAAAAAAAATTCAACTTGCTATCTGCTTTATTTTCAGTCCTGTAACATTTTGAAAAAACGAATTTTTTTTACGAAAGCTGGATTGCAAAATTTATTTTGCAAAATCTATTGAACCGATCTTAACAAAATTAACAGTATTGTTTAACTGTATTATAAAGTTTTTCTGAGTTAAATATGAAGGTCCTAAGTGTAGCATAAATGGTTGAAAAAACGTAAAATGCGAATACTTGTTTTTGTATAGTTTTTTCGCAATTATTGCTATTTTGCAACAAGGGTGACTATTTTTTAAATTTTTAACTAATTCTATATTGTAGGAAATTTAATTATACAACTTTTATGTCAGCACAACTTATCTCGGAAATGAACACTTTTAAAGTTATAATCAAAAAACGAAGAAAAAAATCGAATTTTTCCTTCATTTTTTGACATTTTGATTATTTAAACAATGTTCCGGACCTTTTTGAGAGGGAGGATTACTCGAATATTATTATTTGAGTTATTTTAAAGCAATTTCTGCAAAAAAATTTGAGTCACCTCTCAACGTCCAAATGTACTAATATTTTTACAGATCCGCCCTGGTCTAATATGCATATGCAATGGTACATTTAGTAGGAAGAGAAACTTTTAAAATGGTCTACTGTATAAGGTTGTACGACTATTTTTAAACAAGTTATGGTTTTTCAAAGTTTTATACTTTTAATCATTTTTTACATTTTTTACGATTATTTTTTAAATTTCTTATTAGAACATTTTTTCTTGTACATTTAATTGTACTCTTTTGTACTTTTTTTTAATTTTCTTGTACTTTACTCTTGAGTTCATAGTTTTTAACATACCTCGCATACTATGGATAAAATTTGATATCTGATGATTGCATCTTAGGTTTTAGCCTTTGCAGAGCATTTTATAAAGAATAGTTTTTTTCATAAAGTTTATAATAAAAAAGTTTTCCATATGGTTCCAGTACACTTTAAAGTAAAGCAAAAGAAGCTTTCTTTTTTATTGCACAATGTATATACCTAAATGTACAAGGAAATAAGTTATAAGAAGAAGTTTAAAAATAATCGGAAAATATATCAAAAATCATTAAAAGTATGAAACTTTTCAAAACCGTATCTTGCTTTAATAGTCACACAGTCTTTTACAATAGACCATTTTAAGAGTAGGTAATTGACTTTTCTTCCTATTAAATGTAGCATTACATGTATCTAAATCTACGTAGAAAAAAGTTATAGAACAATGTTTGGGTCATATCAAGGAATATGGCCCAAAATCGCTGTGAGTGGCGAACTTTGAAAAATCATTTTTCGGAAACTGTAAATCCTAGAGACTTCTTCCAAAGAATAAAAATGAAAGTTTTTTTTCCGTAAAGCAATGCCTATACCTATATCCCGTAGAAAAAAGTTATGGGACAAAAAACAAAGTTGATTTGTTTCGTGTTGTTTTTTGCTTTCTTTTAATAGGTAAGTATATTTTTGTAAAAAAAAATTTTTTGACTTTAGAAGGTGATATTTTGATAGTGAATTTAATCTGGAACAATTTTTCTGTAGATGTGTCTGTACTAAAACTGCATAGAACTTACCCTAAAGCACCCTGTGCCTAGGGAGTAATTCACCCCTTTGTCAAAAATGAATCCCTTTAAATGGTAGCACCCCTCGGTTTTTTCATATTTAGAGGTCCAGTGTTCATCCGACGTCCTGAAGGGCACTAAGGATTATGAGAATGAAAAATAGGAGGTCCATTGACCATATGAAACAACAAAACTCTGTTAACGTTATAGTTCCTTTCTAAAGTATATAATCAATAGTCTATAAGAAGTTTACCAAATAGAACCGAAACCTTTACTTTATTAAAAATAACCCCACAAATCGAGAGAGCGACAAATTGTAAGCAAAATTTGTTATATAATGTGATTAAAATAAATCAATACTTTTTGAGTTATTAAAGATCAAATATTTTAATTTTTGTGAAAGAAAATGCATGCTTTAAAGCGATTTTTCATAAATGACTCAAAAACTGTAAGTTTTTACAAAAAAGTGTTAATTGCTAAAATTGAAGCTAATAAAAAATATAATAAATTGCTTACTTGAAAAACCCTTTAATGTTAATTTAAAGTAAATTATTGGTAATTAAATGTATATTTTTTCTGCGACTATTCAAATCTAAGGATTCAAGCTTAAATAACGGGAAAGAGATGCGTTTTATAACACTTAGGTACTAAATACTTGTCAAAGTACTTAGAAATACCTATCAAAAATGAGCTCCGGAAATAGTTGATAGCATCAAAATCCGCTCACCAATTTTCGTGAAAATGAATGGAGATTTACCGAAATCGAAGGTCATAGTTGATTTTTACCTTCAGTGACTGCACTGTAGAAAGAAAATGGCAATTCAATAATTGAGATGCGTATATTTTGCGAGCTCATAAATTATTAAACGATATCTAGTCGCCAAATAATTTATTTAAATTATTTTAAGTACAACTCTCTCTTAAGCCGGGAATATGGGATGGTTTTCTTGCGAAGGGGTTGTAGCTCAATAATCGAAAGGCGCGTGATTTAAGAGTTTATTCTTAGAATATAAGCTATACGAATAAAAGTACTATTAACTTTTTTGTAAAAACTTACAGTTTTTCAGTGATTTACGAAAAACCGCTTCAAAACATGCATTTTTTTCACGAATAATTAAAAATTTTGATCTTTAATAACTTAAAAAGTATTGACTTATTTTAATAACTTTATATAATAAATTTTGCTAATAATTTGTTCTGTTATAGATTTGTGCAGTTATTTTTTATAAAATAATTTCCACCCCCGAGAAGGGGCGGTATCCACCCTCAGGGTAAAGGCGCAAGGTGGTACCATGTCACCTTTGTTTCTTGACGTATCCTCTAACCACTGACCAATTTTCGTGAAAATCGATGAAGGTTCACCGAAATTGAAGGTAATCGTTAATTTTTACTTTCAGTGACTGCACTATACAAAATAAATTGCAATTTACTGATTTAAATGCGCGTAATTTGGAACCTTATAAATTATTAAATGATATGTAGTCGCCAAATAATTAATTTAATGTATTTTAAGTACAACTTTCTCTTAAGCCGGGAAGATAGGGTGGTTTTCTTGCGAAGGGTTTGTAGCTCAATAATCGAAATGCACGTGATTTAATAGTTTATTCTTAGAGTATATACGCTATAGGAATTATATCCGCAATACGATATATTTTAAGTTTTCTCAGCATTTTTCTCTTAAGTTAAATCAATTAAAGGGTTGTTTGGGGTGAAGGGGATGAGCTCAAAAATCGAAACTATATAATTTCAAGAGCTCATAAATAGCTCGTAATTCTGCCGCAAAAACCGATTCAATATTCCTATTTTTAAGTAGTTTGGGGGGGGGGGGGCTGACTCAGCCCCCCCACTAAAGTATTAAATTCCTGCTCAGTGGAACGAGCTCAAAATTTTTAGTTTGCGGAATATGAAAGCTCATAAATAGCTCATAAATCAGGGCTATTTGTTTTTTAATTTTTGCAAGTGGGGGTGGGGGGCAGCTCAACACGGGTGAATTTGTAAACATAGGTACATGAATACTGCTAGATAAATTATGGAAATTGAATTAAAGAAAAAATAATAATGCAGTTAAAATATACAGACAAAATTAGTATAGGTCTCTCAGTGTCTGCTTCACAACAACATTCACGGGTTCTTCTGCTGCATATTTGTCGGTATATTCATCAGAAGAGGTGTGAGCAAGTTAAATATTCTTTTTCCGTTACTGAAAGTCAGTGTGTCGCATCGTCCGGATGTCAACACACGTGACTAGCAAGGGTTCGTGTTTTGGTTTAAAGATTATGTACATCACTCAAAACATTTCTTATCGGCGGATATATGAGTAAATAAAGTAAACGCACACAAAAATAAAACTTATATTTTTATGGGGTTCCAGACATGTCTATTGTCGGTGAAATTATTAGAAAATAAATCATATTTATCTTTACAGGGTGATGAATAATCGATCGCGTTTTACGGGAATTCAACACTGTTGAACACTTCCATTTTTTTCTGCAGAAATGATTGGTATTATTAAAGCCTGCGATTATATTATCTAACTTAAAAAAATACACGTTATGAGTTACTTTTTATCTGTTCCTTAATGCATCTCTAACCCAAATAATGTGATGGCTACTGACATAAATCGTTTTATTAGAAAATTAAAAGTAAGAATTCATGAATTAAAAAATTCAATACGAAATAAAATTCACTTGGGTAAAACCTCATAATATGAGGTCTTAGTTATCCAAAACCCTTCTTTCAGTGCGTCAAAATATGTCGAATTTGCTGTAACGCATTAGGCCCGAAGTGACAAAAAAAAGTACGTCCATGATTATTATACATAAAACTTCGAAAATTATGAATTCGTTGAAGTGTATTTCCATAATAAAGCGACTTATACTTACAGATCTATAATTGCTTGACAATTAAAATACTCTGAATAGATAACCAATCCCTGATGCGAATAAAGATAATTTGAAACAAAAGTAATCTATCGCGACAGTACTTTCACAATTTTAACGGATAAAATGACAATTGTAATTCTAGGCTAGAAAGGACCCCGCAGAAACCTTATGGGAAATGGCTCTCTGTCAAATTCTCTGAAACTTTGGGTTTTGGTAGTCCTTGATGTGTAGAACAAAAGTCTCAATGGGCGTATAGCTCCAAAAAATCATGGTTTTAAGATATAAGCCTCTGAAGTTATAGGTACAGTGAGGACGTTTGAGTTGGAATAAATTCATTTTCTCGAGAAAAGGCGACTCTGGAGATAGATTACAAATCAGGTCGATTCTTATTTTAAAATTATAATTATTTGGCATATATATCATACTAGTGAAGTTATCCATCTAGGCGTGATGACGCAATCGATGATTTTTTTTAAATAAGAATAGGGGTCGTGTTATAACTCATTTGAAAGGTTATTCAATTCTCTATTCAATAATATGAACATTAACATAATTATTTATACAGGGTGCCCAAAAGTTTTTAATTAAATTAATTGAGAAAAACAGAAGAATGTATATAATTTATTTAATTCGAAATACAGTTTACTGTTGCCCGAACACAGGCAAAAATTGTTATTTAATAAATAAATATTGTTTTTCGCTTAAATTCAATATTAAAGCTGTTACCGCCACCCACCTGCCTCTTAGCAGTTTGAACATTTAATTTAAGCAAAAGGTGTTGTGCGATAAAATTCTCATAAAATAAAATACAGGTTATTTAATTCTCTACTCACTAATATAAACATTAACATAATTATTTATACAGGGTGCCCAATTTTTTTTAAATTAAATTAATTGAGACAAAAAGAAGAATGTATATAATTTATTTAATTCGAAATATATTTTACTGCTGTCAGAAAAGAGAAAAAATGTTAATTTGAAAAATAAACATTGCTTTTCGCTTAAATTAAATGTTTAAACTGCTAAGAGGCAGGTGGGTGGCGGTGGCAGCTTTAATATTGAATTTAAGCGAAAAACAATATTTATTTATCAAATAACCATTTTTTCCTGTGTTCGGACAACGGTAAAATGTATTTCGAATTAAATAAATTATATACATTCTTCTTTTTTTCTCAACTAATTTAATTAAAAAATTTTGGGCACCCTGTATAAATAATTATGTTAATGTCTATATTATTGAATAGAGAATTGAATAACCTTTCAAATGAGCTATCACACGGCTCTATTCTTATTTAAAAAAATCATCGATTGCGTCATCACGCCTAGATAGATGACGTCACTAGTATGACATATATGCCAAAAAATTATAATTTTAAAATAAAAATTGACCTGATTTGTAATTTATCTCCAGAGTCGCCCTTTCTCGAGAAAATGAATTTATTCCAACTCAAACGTCCTCACTGTATCTATATATAACGTCAGAGGCTTATATTTTAAAACCATGATTTTTTGGAGCTATGCGCCCATTGAGTCTTTTGTTCTACACATCAAGGACTACCAGAACTTAAAGTTTCAGAGCATTTGACAGAGAGCCATTTCCCATAAGGTTTCTGCGGGGTCCTTTGTCAACGACTTAACTATAAATGTTTTATGTCATTGGTATATTCGGATATTGTATAGTTGAAATATGAAAGTGTATTCTAAATGTAAAAATGTCAGATTTAACTAAAATGTCATGCAGTGATTCACGACATTCTTAAAATATTAAAATCGTATAGATATGACGTCAAAATTAATGACGCACTGAAAAAAGGGTTTGGGATAAACTGTACGGCAGCGATTCTCAACCTGTGGGGCGCGCCCCCCTAGGGAGCGCGCTTTTAGTAATTGGGGGGCGTGAGCATATAAAAAAATACACCAACATCATTAACTAATTTACTAAAATCAAAGCAAAACAAAATTCTGACAAAATAAAAAATAAAATACACATGAACACTGAATAGGAGTTATAATCGTAAAGAGCACTCAATACTAAAACTTTTTACTGTTTTTTGTAAAAATTATTGAACGAGGAGGGGCGCGGTGAAAATAATTATGGAAGATTGGGTCGCAAAGGGTAAAAGGTTGAGAAACGCTGCTGTAGGGCTTCGTGGAAATGAAGTTGAAGATTCCTTTAGCCAAAGTAAGCTTTATAACTGGACAGCATATGAACAACAATTTAGGAGCTCAAGAATATTTAATCATATCTAAGAGTAACTTAGGGGAAATGTGAATTGTATTGGAAAAAATATAGCCACACACGATACACACTGTTACATCCAAGTATACCGACAGGCTCATTCATATTGACAATTCAGACATATATTATGCATTTTAAAGTAGATGACTTTAAAATGATATTGCCCATATTTTGTACAAAAAAAAAAAATTTTGAATTAAATTTATTGACGTAAAAAGAAGAATGTGTGTAATTTGTTTAATTCAAAATACATTTTACTGGTATCAGAAAACAGGAAAAAATGTTTATTTGGCAAATAAATATTGTTTTTTGCTTAAATTCAATGTTAAAGCAGCCACCCACCAGCCTCCTGACAGTTTGAACATTTAATTTAAGCGAAAAGCCATGATTATTTTTAAAACAATTTTTTGTTTTCTGTTTTCTGAGGGCAGTAAAATGTCTTTTGAATTAAATAAATTACATACATTCTTCTTTTTATGTCAATAAATTTAATCCAAAAAAATGTTTTTGGACACCCTGTAATAATAATTATATTAATGTTTATACTACTAAATAGATAAGTGAATTAAAACCTTTCAAATGAGCTAGCTATCACACGACCCCTATTCTCATTTAAAAAAAATCATCGATTACGTCATCACTCCCAGATGAGTGACGTAACTAGTATGATATATATGCCAAAAAGTCGTAATTTAAAAATAAAAATAGACCTGTCTCGGGATTTTTTTAAAAATCGTCCATTCTCGAGAAAATGAATTTATTCCACCCTTTACGTGCTCACTGTATAATAGCATGACTTCATTAATTCAATTTCTAAATATTTATATTCTTCCATATATATTTGTTTTTCTTAATATGTATCCGAGTTGGCGTGTTATGAATAGGATCGTATCCAACTTGGTGTCTATGCATTTTGACGTTGCGACCCTGACAGAAATTGTGGGAATATCTGGTGACTGTCTCAATTTGAATCAAACAAATTTCCCTATTGGGCTGACCAACTATGCCTATATATAAACAATGGTAAATGGTAATAGTGAGCAACTTTAACTACAACCTGATGTAATGTTAAAAAAATAGTCTAATGACAAATTTTTAAGCATGTTTAGTGTCAAAGTCATAGCCAACTAGGTAATATATTGCGTGTTTTGATTAATTTTTTAATTAATTGATTCACTTTTTGATTGAATATTTTCACAGCCAACCCAATAAAATTTCGCGTAATTGTTGTTGAAATTACTGTTCGGCTTAAAAATCACGAACAAATCATAAATCAAAGCAATTATGTATAGGGAATGCTTAAGAAATAAAAAATGCCATAAAATAGCTTTTAATAATAACAAGAATAAAAAACCGCTAAACGCCGTAAAAATGAGTGGCGCATACAATATTCCAGCTACAAAAGATCTGATATGAATATTACGTGGCGCGAAAATGTATTTTTATTTTGTTGCAAAACAAAATTCTAGTTTTATGTTAAAAGATTTTTCCATAATATTTGCTAAATTTGAAGTAAACCCGCCACAAAAGAGTAACTATGATACAGTTTGAATTTGGAAACTCTTTTGTTGCGCTCTTGCTTCAAATTTAGCAAATATTATGGAAAAATATTTTAAAATTAAACTAGAATTTTGTTATGCGTCAAAATGAAATACATTTTCGCGCCACGTAATATTCATATCAGGTCTTTTGTAGCTGGAATATTGTATGCGCCACTCATTTTTACGGCGTTTAGCGGTTTTTTATTCTTGTATCAGGAGTTTTTCAAAGTTATTTATAAATTAAATGTATGAAGTTGAATGCAATGTTCGTCTATTACACGTTAAGCTTTATAAATGGTCACCTTTGTTGCATTATCTCCCAAATGATCTAGTGTCAATCGAATGTACACTAGATTTTTTTCTATTCGAAATAGATTGAAAAAAATATTGAGATGGCCGGTAAATGAAGTCGGATTGCCCGTTGCGAGATCAAATTTAGCGTCGTAACCACTACAACTACATAAACCATTTCGGGAATAATCGTTAATAGTTGGATTATACTTTTGCAGCTTAATAACGTCTAAACAGCTTAACCGATTTTGATCAGTAAACATGAGTTTAAAACGTATTGACCAGTAGTATCTGATGGATCTAAGGTCAAGTATGATAACTCAAGCTATTACAGGAATTATTGAGCTTGAGAAACCGTTTTTCCCATAGCAAATAGATTTGATCATACTTATGAAGCCTATAACTTAAAAATTCGAATTTTCCCGGATATGGGGTATACACCGTTAGATTCATCTCGAGTCCTTCTACAAACGCTCAGTTATTGGCGCAATTTTTAGGTTGAAATTTTCAGTAATTGTCGATAAACCAAAATGTTCAAAGTTTAGTTTTTCAGTTTTTCGGCTATACTGAGCCGTGTGTATGTCTGATCCTAACTGATTAAGCACCATCTGAAAGCTTAACTCAACACTATTGATTTGATGTATCTGCGGTTCTCCTGTCTCTTCTTGATCCGAAGTTATATCCCCCCAAAAAATAAACCGTTTTGTACTTACCAATTCCTATAGCTGGCTTATGGGTGGTCAAAAGTCACAAGCTACACCGGTTCTGAATCAGCCCTGGCCCCCTCTTCAAACACAGAAGAAAATTCAAATCGGTTTAACTTTTCCAGACACATACATACATATCCACAAACGTTTTCCCTTTTTTAAATAAAAATTTAGTCATAATTCTCAGCTCGGTAACTTTTGAAAGGTATAACCGATTTTCAAAATTAAACAAGCGTTGGAAAGGCAATGATCATTACTATCAGAAGCCGCAAAGGCCGGACTTAAAATTATTGAAGTTTTTGGGAGTCTTGGGGACGAGAACGAAAACAGACCCTAAAGGAAGGGCCGTAAAATCCACACCTTTGGACCAAAATGGATGGTTGACATATGAATGGGTGAGTCTTTTCCTGAACTTTAAGATGGGAGTTCAATTCAGTCAAATTTAGAAAATCGAAAATTTCGTGTATCTATGTGTAGTGTTTGGGTGTGCGCCACTGGCGAGAACTGCCGTTCTCTGGTTATACTAAAACACAAGGAGTTTCATTTAATAAAACTCAGAAAATACTCATTCCGATTGTCGACCTACCCTGTTTATAACAATTAAACATTTCTCTATACTTATTAATCATTTTTAAAAATAGTAGGTATACTATATTAAAAATCATTTTAACATAAATAGATTTTATGATGTCAAATCACTACAATTCTACAGGAAGTGAATATTGTTACGAAATTAATAAAAAAACGTAAGTAATTATCTTTTAAACGACCTCGTATAACATTGCACAACCATATAATTCAAGAAGGAAAACACGGAGGAGAATCCAAAAATGTCAAAATATGTAGGGGGTTCCATTAAAAAAAATGTATAGTCGATTCGCTAATCTGAGACACAACTGTCTACACTACAATTACAATAAAGATGCAATAGAAATAATCAAGCACGAGGAGCACTCCCAAATAATGATTTGGGAGTGCTCCTCGAACAATTAACGTGTCTTGGTTTGTTTATTTCTATATAGTGCATTTTTATTGTGATTGTAGTGTAGACAGTTGTGTCCCTGATTAGCGAATCCACTATAACTAAGTTTGTTTTACTCTTTCAATACGGGTGGCCCTACATATTTCAAAATATTTTTAAGCCATGGTCCTACCTATACTCCAACTTTTACCTAAATAAACTTTTTTCGTATTTCTTACGACAAATTCGACTTCTTCGCACTAATGCCGCATCCTGTACATGTTACAGATGAAACTCACCAGTAAAATATAGAATTGTTCAGAAGCGCTTCGTTATTAATTATGAACTTCCGATAAATCTAATGAATACTAACCGATGTTAGGTGCAGCATACATAAAGTTGCTCGCTAAATTTATGTGTCTTTAGAGCGTTGCAAAAAATTTCCAGATCACAATTAGGTGGCACTTCAGTAGACAGACCAAAGACAATGCCGAGTGTATCACAATGAAGTTAATAAACATGTCAGTCGTCTATCACTTGGTACTCACTTGCATCTGGTGGTATGAGACCGTTATGTAGAACAAATGAATGACGAACAAATGAATAAAAGTCGTATTTGTATTGTCACACGTTTAAAACAAGAGAATGGATTGCGCTAACGTTGATACACATTTTTCGTTTATGTACTTGAAGCAATTTAGATGAATACTTTATTTATTACTGTGTTTTGAAATAGACGATGTAATGCTAATATTACTATTGTATGCGGCATGCGGTACGGCTGAGTAATTTAATTTAAACAGTAGTTTTTCATACTTTATTTGAATTACGTTAAGAAGCATTAAAGAACTTTGCGATTGTACGAAGTTGTACGAAATATTTTTGGAAAACTGATCAACAGATTTATTGCTGGATTTGTATAAATAATGAAAAATTGTATGGATTTGTTTTTGTTCTTTTTAAGGTGTACTGCATTTCCGCATAGGCGTACATCATACATTGTCTTTTCAGGTGCTATGTTAGATAAGATGAAATTATTCTGTTTATAGCAGCACGAGAAGCTGTGGATTGCTGCCCATTGGCGAACATTAAGCAACCATGACATTTTTTTACGTCCTAGACCTCTCTTACCCTCTATCTTTCCTTTGAGTACCAGTTGCTGAAAAGTGTAGATATCGTTCTTCTTGTAATTTGTACCTTAAGTATTCACTCTTCTTACTTTTTACATATTCAAAAAGTTTCCTGTCCTGGAAGTCCTCTCTTCTTAATACTTACTCATTTGTGACTCTTTCCGTCAATGATACACTAAGCGTTTGACGCAGGCACTGCAACTTCAAGTTTATTCATAGCATTCCGTACAAGAGAACAGGCCAAACGAAACAATTTAGCATCATCTTTTAGCTCAGGTTGAAATCCAATTTACGATCAGTCAGAAATTTACGAAGCCTCAAAAAAGCATTTCTGGCTTGTTCTACTCTGCTCTTTAGTTCAGTTTCAGGGTCTCAACTCTCATTTAGCGGGACAATCCAAGTATTTAAACTTCATAACCTGTACAATTTCTTCTCCAGCTAAATATACAGGGTGTCCCGAAAAGATTGGTCATAAATTATACCACACATTCTGGGGTCAAAACTAGTTCGATTGGACTTAACTTACCTTAGTACAAATGTGCTCATAAAAAACGTTACAGCCCTTTGAAGTTACAAAATAAAGATCGATTTTTTTCAATATATCGAAAACTATTAGAGATTTTTTATTGAAAATGGACGTGTATCATTCTTATGGCAGGATCATCTTAAAACAAAATTATCGTGAAATTTGTATACCCCCTAAAAATTTTATGGGAATTTTGTTCCCTTAAACCCCCCCAAACTTTTCTGTACGTTCCAATTAATTCATTATTGTGGTACCATTAGTTAAACACAACATTTTAAAAACTTTTTTGCCTCTTAGTATTTTTTAGATAAGCCAGTTTTTATCGAGATGCGGCTTCTTTTTTAATATGTTTACATAAAAAGTTTATGGGGGTTTTGTTCCTTTAAACCCCCCAAATGTTTTTGTGCGTTCCAATTAAACTATTGTTGAGGTACCTTTAGTTAAATACAGTGTTTTTAAAACTTTTTGCCTCCTAGTCTTTTTTTGATAAGTCACATTTTATCGAGATTTGGCTTCTTTTTCAAAATATACCTAAAAATGTAAATTATAAATAAATTTTCAGATTATTAACAGGTTTCTATAATCGTACTTACCATGTAAAAATATGTGGTGGATTCGACAAATATTCAAAATATCTCGATAAACACTGGCTTATCGAAAAAGTACGAAGAGGCAAAAAAGTTTTAAAAACATTGTGTTTAACTAATGGTGCCACAATAAGAATCTAATTGGAACGTACACAAAAGTTTGGGGGGTTTAAGGGAACAAAACCCCCATAAAATTTTTATGGGGTGCACAAATTTCACTTTAATTTTTTTTTAAGATTTTTCTGCCATAAGAACGCTACATGTCCATTTTCAATAAAAAATATCGAAGAGTTTTCGAGATATGAAAAAAAATCGATTTTCATTTTGTAAGTTCAAAGGGCTGTAACTATTTTTTTGTGCACAATTGTATATAGGTAAATCAGGTTCAATCAACTTATTTTTGACCCCAGAATCTCTGGTATAATTTATGACCAATCTTTTCGGGACACCCTGTATATTTGCGTTTGTGTAACTGTTTCTACCTATAATCATTGTTTTTGCCGACGTGATATTTAGTTTTAAACCCAGAGCTTTCCTTGTAAAGCAGGCCACGCACTGAATCGGCATAGAGCGATCGGCTCGGCTAAGAGCAATCGGCTGATTTTGCTATACAGGGAAATAAATAAGCCACCGCGCACCGCCTAAGAACGTTCGACAGTGGAACGTTCTTAGGCGGTGCGCGGTGGCTCATTATTTTCATGTATAGCAAAATCTGCCGATTGCTCTTAGCCGAGCCACAGAAAAACTAACCACACAGAAGCGAATCTTACTGTCGTTTCCATTGATTTTGTGGGGACCGAAATATTTGACCTTATGCACTAGTTACAGAAGAGAACTTGATGTTCTAAGGAATAGACCATTCCAAATAATGATATATTTTTAACAAGTAGTTATTAATTAAATATGAAATATAAAATTTAACTATAAAATATAAATAAACTATAAAATAAAACATATGTAAATATAATATTTAACTCAAAACAACTGTCACTGTCAGTCGCAAAAGCGAAGTTGCACCAGGCACGTGACGCATAAGCATGAAATTGATGTTACCGTTTTCGGCCTGAGTTTAGCTTGTGTATGGTTAGTTATTCTGTGGCCGAGCCGATCGCTCTATGCCGATTCAGTGCGCGGCCTGCTTAAGAGTTAGATCATTCCAAGGGCATTGGAGATATTTGATGTTATCAGCCAGGTTCGTTTTGTCATCAGCATACCTGATGTTATTAATAAATATGCCGTTTACTTTAATACCCTTACGTATTAAATATACTTAATACGTATAAGTTAAACAACATTGGAGAAAGAAATTGTTGCATTCACATAGTGTATTATAGATGCAGTTTTTGGATCTTTCGCGTGTGTTTGTTGGGTTAGGTTTTGGTCATGATAGATCAATGTTGGTTGTTTTAAACGTTGTTGTGATGTACTTATTTCCTATCCTTTTAAATTTTTCTGATAAGCCCTTTACATAACATGGTATTGCTGTCATCTTAAATCCTTTCTTGTGAGTGTCTCTGGAATGATTGTTGTGTTTTGTTGTTTCTTGTCTTTAGTCTTATGGAATTCATTGTGTATTATTCATGCAGGATTTCTAAAACAACACAGTACACAAATAAGACAAACAACTTCAACCCACAGTATGGTGGAGATATGTAGATGATGTATTCTCCATTGGCCCTACCAAGCAGAGTCATTACACAAATTTCTGATGGTCATCAACAACAAAGAAGAATCCATTAAATTCACCATGGAACAGAAAACCAATAATAAAAATTATTCTTAGGAAATGAATTATTCACTTCACTGGATATTCAAACAAAGTCTAAAGATAACCAACCCACACCAACAGATATTTAAATTACCACTCCAATCACAATATAAACATCAAGAAAGGAATTATCAAATCCCTATAATATGCTAGGGCCGAAGCAGTACCTGCTTTAATGAAAATGCAGTTCAGGAGGAAAAAACCTTCTAACAAAGGTTTTGATTAAAAATGACAACCTGTTGTCATTTATAAACAAGGAATTCCACAAGATTGAAGAAAAGATGCAACAAAACACCACAAGCATTTCAGAGTCACTCATAAGAAGTGATTCAAAGATGACAATTATGTAAAGGGCTTATCCAAATAATTGAAAATGATAGGAAATAAGTACAATATCACAACGACATTCAAAACAACCAACACTCTGAGACCTATTCTGACCAAAACCAAACCAAACAACAAACAAGAAAGATCCAAAACTGCATGCATAAAATACATACATGAAGGAAGAGTCATAAAAAGTAGAGAAATCAAATGTAGGATGAGGCAGCCCTCATCCTACTAAATGAAGAAAAATGTGTACTAAACCCATCAGCAGAATGCAGCAGGCTTAGATTACCAATACTTAAAGAAGAGGTGAACAACAAGTACCTATATACCAACAATACCGGATGAGAAAATGTGAAAGACAGGTCTCAATCAAACAAAATGCATATGCAGCACACAATACACAATTTAAAATTGATACATTAAAAACTCACTATTTAACTCCCAAACACAGAATCGCAAAACACGTAGAAGTAATGCATAACCTACACTAGGTATTCCAAGAAATTAACGCACCCCTTTAAAAATGGGTCATTTTTGATGTTTCGAATCCCCTAAACCTGTTATCCGACTTTAAGTGATTTTTTTAGTATCTTATAGCCTTATTCTTTAACAATGTCGCTGTAGTAATATTGTCACTAGCAAGGTAAATTGTCATTGTATACCGGGTGTAAAAATCAAACTGTGTTTTTTCTCAAAGTTCACCACACCCTGTGGAATATTCTAGCATTTATAAAATACTGAAATTCAAACCCAATTTATGTATTTATTGTTCTAAAACCGGTTGAGATGTGCAAATTAAATTAAATTTTTTGACATACAATTAAGAATTTTATATTCTCCATTGGCGCGCATACGGGTCATATTACCCGTATGCACGCCAATGGTAAGTATAAAATTCTTAATTGTATGTCAAAAAATGCGAAATAACTACCTCTTAAAACCCACCAAATTTCATGTGCATCATAATCTCAACCGATTTTAGAGCAATAAATAAATCATCAGTTTGTAAGAAAAATTTCAACACCCCGTATCTCGGAAACTAAACATTTGCGGAGCATTTCTTTTTCATGCAGAATTATCCCTTAAAATTTATCGCACACCCTGTATTGATGAAAAGCATGGGTTGTTGTTTAAGTACCTAACTTTTTTATTATCCAACATAAGCGATTGAATGAAAAACAAAATGTTAAGAAAACCTGAGACTACAATTGGGTTTTAATTTCAGTATTCTATAAATGCTGAACAGGGTGTGGTGAACTCTGAGAAAAAACACAGTTTGATTGGTACACCCGGTATACAATGACAATTTGCCTGTCTACCAACAATATTATTACAGCGGCATTGTTAAAGAATAAGGCTATGACATAATGAAAAATCACTTAAATCGGACAACAGGTTTAGGAATTTCAAGACATCAAAAATAACCCTTTGTAAGGCGGTGCGCTAATTTCTTGGATTTCACCCTCATATCTTTTCAGCCAAAGCATGGCTGTGGCCTAAAAGACCATAGGCAAGTATGTACCTACTTCAAAGCTCAGTTTTTTTTTATTTGTGATAAAACATAGATAACCTCAACAACAACTTGGTGTTTATATTTTTTCAATAGATAAAATTTTTTTTCTTTATCAAATTTGTTTGAAAATGATTTCCGAAGAGGAATCGAAACGTCAAATCTATTTAGGTAAAAATGTACCTAATTGTCATTACAATCAATTGTAGCTGATCTCATATTAACATATATATAAAATATTTATTTTCTCACCTGAGTAAAATTTTAGTAGATGCGACGCTGAGGCTCCAAAACTATACTAAATTTACAATCAAGATGCAGTAGAAATAAACAAACTAAGTCACGTTAAATGCTACTAGGAGCACTCCCGAATCATAATGGACCATGATAGTGTGAAGTCAAATCGTCAAAAAGGTTTCCAAACAAATCAAACGTTTGACGTCTGTCAATTGATTATACCTACCAGAGCACACCAGTTCGCTCCCAAGGTCAAACACCCCTCTTAATTACATAATAGTTCGCTCCGAAAACCATAACCTACTTCGCTCCCATGGTCAAGCGGATTAAGAATTTATTTATTAAGTTCTAGGAAAACTAATATCAGCAAAATTGGTACTGTGACTTTTGAATTTTATATAGAAATTATATAAAATATTGGTTGTAACACATTTATATAAATATTATGAGACAGTGGAATTAGATTATTTAGATTAGCCGAATAAATGACCGTTTTGGAGAGTAATTTTCCGCGTTACGACGGATTTGCTAGAAAATTTGGTTTTAGTACTTACCCTCCACTTCATAGTTGGACTTGTGCCGTTGGTTGCTTTTACTTGAGGGTGAAAGACACCCTTTATCGGAGGTGAAAAAACATACGTTTGAAATAAGAAACGAATAAATTGACTAATTAGACATTCACGACCCATGGTCAGTATCTCGAAAAATAAGCGTTATTTTGGTAATTTATAAGGTCGATATTAAAAGTTGCACCATTTTTTTTCTGTAAAACATTTTTATCTAAAATTTTTCAGAAAACTTCTTTGTACTCTATATTTTATATATTTTTACATAAACGTGATTAAAAAGCTAAATTTCAAAGTTCGTCACTCAACTTTTGCGAATAAACTTTGCAATTCAAGAATCTTCACCGTTTACTTTAAAAAATTCATAACTTTTATTAGAATAATCTAAATATATGATAATATTAATTATAGCATATGAGCTCTAACATTATAATACTCGGCGGGTGTAATTTCCTCACCAAAATAATCTTTTACCTGCGTTTATAAGGGTATGTCATAATCCCACAGGTATTTTCCTCACCAAAACCAAAATGGTTATTTCAGGTAGATTTTACTAAAAGGCATTCAATTGCATTATTTATCTACTATTAAATTACAGGAGGTACCTATAATTATAATAATTGATTAATTAATTATAGTATTTTATTTTTAGTCACAATTGGAATTTTGACAAAAATGGAATGTTTAATAGAAAGTGAAAGCGGTAAACCTTACGCGGTATTGGTATTTGAAAATTTTATTTTTTATAAAGTGAAAGTTTTAAAAAGTAAAGAAGTATTCTGGAGGATAAAACAACTTGTAGTGCGAAATTTTTTCCTATTGGTGCAACTTTTACAATATCTAGAAGTAGCCGACAACATAATCATGAACCAGATTGTCAGAAGTTAGATCGAAAAATTGTTTATAACTATTGTAAACGTTAAGCCCAAGAGAATTGAAAAACCAGCAAAAATTATACGCCAAGCACTTGCAGCTAATTTGTCTGAAACAATTACTACGATTGTTGTCAGTTACATAAGAAAAAATATATAATTATCGACGAAAAATGATGCCTGGTCGACTTCCTTCCAATATTGATGACGTTCAAGAATTTGTGACGGGGTGTGCTCAAAAAACAACTAAGAAAGAAAATTTTCTCTTTATAAACTGTGTCAAAAGTAGGATAATTGTATTTAGTTGTGAAACAAATATAAGACTTTTAGCCACATTGAATTTTATTATATGGATGGCACATTGCAATTATTCATTATTCATGGGCTAATTAATGGGCACTATATTTCTTTATTATACTGTTTACTGCCAAACAAAAAACAGAAATTTACAACAATATTTTTTATTTTTTAAAATCAGAAATTTTTAAAGCCTCTAAATTGAGTTTAATGCTAGTAAATTTTTGAAGATTTAAAAAAGGAATGCAATTATTGAAATTTGTCCGAACACTGAAATACATGGTTGTAAATTTCACCTACACTAAGCTTGGTATAGAAATGTCTTGGTCTCTTAATTTGATATCAGAATATAAAAATGATTCTGAAAGAGGCAAGTGGCTCAAACACACTTTTGGCCTTACATATAAAACCAGAAGACGTATCAGATTGTTTTGTGTTTGATTAATGTCATGCAAACCAGGAAAGGGAGCGTTCAAGTATTACGTAACGCACCTTGGGGGAGGGGGTCTTGCATAACGTTACGGCGCGTTACATAGGAGGGGGGTCAAAAATCTTCAAAAACTGCGTTACGTAATACTTGAACGCCCCCAAATGAAATTTAAGATAGATATGTTGATTATTTAGTTTAAACTTATATAGACGAAAATGCCATATTCTCCCCATATTTGTGGACAGAGGCAAATTCTTTTGTTATTCGTATTACGAATGCTTGCGAATCTTTTCATTCGCATTTTAATTTATCGTTTTGTAATACGCATCCATCCATATATATTTTCTTTGAAAAAATTAAACAATTTCAGGTAGATACGTATGTTAAAATTTAAAGTTTGCATATTGCAAAACCTATCAAATATAAACAAGTTAAACTGAAATTGAAAAATATAGTAAATTTATTAATAAGATATCAGTCTAAACAAATGACTAGAATGGATTTTGTAAAGTGTCTGTCTTATTATAGTAAATATTAAATAATAATTTATACGTCTTGCATATTATCTATATTATAAACTATTATTATAATGTAAGAAAATTAATGTCTTGTATTCGGATTTCGCTTGCTTTCATAATAGACATTCTTAAATTAAACCTATATTTTTATTTTATTACCTGAGTGAGTTGGTGAGGAAAATACCTACCGGATTAATAGGAACCTTTAAATTTGGTGAGGAAAATACCTGTCGGATTATATGTTTTTACTGGTTGGTGAGGAATTTACCTCCGCCCATAATACTTTATTGATAATATCGTTACAATTTTAATATAATTTTAAGTAAGAAATAGTTTTATATTTAGGTAAATACAAAGTTTGAGAAATATTTATTAAAAATTTTATTAATAAAATGTATCAAAGTACCTGCTGTATGAAAGTAATATTATCTATTTACGCTGACCCTCGCTATTCACCTTGTGTATCTAGTAAAGGCATTTGTAAACTATCTTTTCTAAGAAATATATGGCCGGAGCGAATTTACCTATGCCCCTTTTCTGTAAGGTATTAAAATCTGGCCGCCGGAGCGAACTAGTATATACCCATACCTACACGTGATTTGTGTAGTCATTTTTAATTTTATTTTGTTTTAACAATCATCTGCACATTTTTTCTAAAGACACAATTTTTGTTAGTCATATCAATCATATTGGTTTTAATTTTATAAATGTCCCTACTACAGGTTCTTAACCAGTCCTATTTGGAAATATGGTGGGAAATATGCTATGAGCATTGATTACAATCACGGGTACCCAACACATTACCATTTTTTAATAATTAAACATCCTACAAGCAATATATTCCAATCATAAAAACGAAAATTAATACCACGTGTGAATTTTTGAGATTTTTGCTTTGTTTGGAAACCTTCCCAGAGTAGCCAATATTGATTTGACGTCACGACTATCACGGTCTATTTACAATGTATATACAGTCGGAAAAATGAAATATTAATACCCATGAAAGATCACATCAATCACTTATTTTGTATTTGCTGTCTTTTTCTATAAATAACAAACGTTTGATCACATCAATCACTAATTTTGTATTTGCTGTCTTCTTCTATAAATAACAAACGTTCATGGGTAATCTTTCATTTTTTCCGACTGTACATATAGTCCTGGATCCCGCGTATGAAAAAAGTTGGTTAATAGCAAGCTGAAAATTTGTTAATAGCTTAACGGTGTCTAGTCGGACAAACTTTGATGTATGGGAACAATGGAACAGGGGAAGTTTTAATTGTGGAACAGGTTAAAAATTTGGAACGTCAGCCTACGAAAACGTTTCATGTATTTTGTCGGACAGAACTTCTAGTTGATTTGTAATGATTTCATTAAACTCTCATGCAAAAATCAGACAGGTGTTTTGCACCTACTAGGCATTTTAATGAGTGGAACACGATTGACATGTCAAATGACAGGATCATGTTGGTTAGTGCCTAATAGCAGTATGATTTTTACATGACAGTTTCATGAAAGGGTAACAAATCAAGTTGATGTTCTGTCCGACAAAATACATGGGACGTTTTCGTAATCTGACGTTCCAAATTTTAATACTGTTCCACAATTAAAACTTCCCCTGTTCTAGTGTTCCCGTCCATCAAAGTTTGTCGGACTAGACACCGTTAAGCTATTAACAAATTTTCAACTTGTTATTAATCAATTTTTTTCATACGCGGGATCCAGGTCTAATAGCATTTAACGTGTCTTGGTTTGTTTATTTCTACTGCATCTTGATTGTAAATTTAGTATAAGTATATGAGTTTCCATAATAAAATAACTATTTATTTAAATATCATTTTTGAGTTCTCGAAATGGGACGCTCGGTATCCACTTCGTTAATATTATTTGTGATTGATTGCGTTGGTATTTCTGTCGCGTATTTCTGCGAAAATAAGACACATAAATAAGCTAGTCAACAAGACTTGGCAGCCAACCGTTTATAATTCCTTAACGAAGCTTAGTCTACTTTTGAGCGTATAATATCACACACAGCACATAAAACTCTTCCATATTTGAACTGCCTACGTCAGATTTGAACAACACTGATTATTGACGACCCTGCTTCGTGGCTGAGAAAACATCTGTTCTTGTAACAGTTGATCTATATACAGAATTGTTTTAGTACCTAATTGAAGGCACCAAGGATTCAGGTGAAGAAATATAATTCAAACTCTAGAATATATTTCGTTGTTTGTAGATTTTCTACAATCATTCAATGTGAGTTTCTAAGCTAGACTGATAAAAACGTAGTATGTTTTTTTAGGATCTTTCTACAAATACATTGGCGTAATATTTAGGTTTTTATGTAGTTTATAAAAAGAGCTATACCTACTTACTATAACAGTTTGTGGATATATTTAAATTATTACCATACCTTTCAGTAAATAAATCAAGCAGATTCAAAATTTTCTTGATGATTTCTCTTATGTGTAATCATGTTTATTATCCCCAATCTATTTTTTTTTTAATTTCACAATTTTACTGAAGGCGATTGACATGGAGGGAATATGGCATGTCGACAATGCTTCTCATGGTGGTATAGGTAATTTGTAAGCCCCCACGGGCAAATTCTGTTATTTTCCTTCACTATATTTTCTTACCTTAGCAACAAAATCTACATCTTCTTTTCAACCAGACTCTTTTGAAACACAAAGAAACTACACATCCCTCTTTCACTATAGTGTTTACAATCCGGCGCAAAGCACATACCATTGTTATTAAACATAATACAATAGTTCACATAAGTTCCTAACTTTTGCTTGATGAATATCTCTAAAAAACTATAATTCATAGAAATTTAACACCGAATTATGGTGGTATTATCTTAAAAACACTATACATAAGTAGAAAAAGCAGCAGAGCAAACCAAATTTAACTTTATAGGAATTAAAAAGGCTTGGTTGGCATTGGGCAAATTCTGGCTTTTCAACCTTTGTTTACAAATAACATTATGACAGTCGTGACGTCACATTTCGGCTGTCAGCCTTAAAATCATAAAACAATTTTTACACCATATTTACACAGTATGGCTTTCCAATTTGCTCCTGGACATCGTCACTGCTCTTCACGTTTCTCTATGAAGTATTCTTTCTCACCGACTTTTTTTAAAAAAATACTTTAGATGTTCTTGATATTTCTACTATACTTCTTGTACTAAGAGTCAATTTTAGGTAGAAAATTGCCACAGATCGACGAAAATCTATAATAAAGTAATATTTGACGTTTTTAGAGAAACCATGAATTTCCTAACCAAATCAATGAGTCGTGTGAATATTGGCCAGTATACCTATCACTTTTTATTTTTTATTTTAGTGGCATATTTTCCAACAAACCAGTAGTGTGGATCCACGCCTCCTATGAATGTATGATATATTGTACTTGCGGTTAAGAAATAAGGTTTTCCCTTTGAGCTTATGATTCCGTCTACTAGCTAGTGCGAGAGGTTCTATATTAGTAAAAAGATGGTTTTACTTGCTTTCGATTCAGAGGGATGCACAATCGCTGAACAGCTGTTTCTGCCATTGCAGGCTTCCCTAACAGCGCTAGCGTGCACACCTCTGAAGGGTAGAATTTGGGAAGGGTCAACCATTCACTTTCCGCTGTCGTACGCCTCTGGCATTAACCACAAACGATTATTTAACATAATTTAGTAGGGTGTAGAGTACCTACACTTTCTGCCAAGTACCATAAGGATAGGTCAAATAGTTTTTAATTCCGGGCACACATATTTCTTAAAGTTTTAAATAACGAATAAATTATTTAAAAACAAGAATTCTTTAAAATAATTTGACGTATCTGTGTGATACTTGGCGGAAAGTGTAGGCACTGTACACCCTACTAAATTATGTTAAATTAATCGTTTCTGACTACTACCAGAGGCGTACGACAGGGGAAAGTGAATGGTTGACCCTTCCCAAATTCTACGCCACTGATGAAACTGCTAAGTATAATTTTTAGATTCTTCAATACTTTCTATGCATATAATATACTCTTCATTCGTAACGATAAGGTCATTAGTTTTCGGGATATTTGAAGTTAAAAATGAAAAGGCACACATATTTTGATTAATGTATTCTGCCGTCCGTTAGCTAAAACATCACTAAGCCACAGAGACCGATTTTGAGATATGAGCAAAAAACGGGGGAAAATTTTCAAGACATTGCTACTTTACAACTATTTATCGTAGAAGTATGTATGTTACTTCGAAAGGAACGTGTTTTAATTCTCTTCCAACTAAATAGAGTTTCAAACAAAATTTACTTATTTTATGGTATAAAAAAACAATAGAAGTGGTTTTAGCTGTGTCATTTATTATTTATTACATATGAAAACCTTTACTAAAACATCGCTAACCGTACTTTAATGACATTTTAGTTTAGTATTTTGGAACAAATATTTGATACAATTTTTACATAACTAAATTATCAATAATTCCAACACTATAATATCGCTACGGTATTTAATGACGTTATAGTTAAGGTTTTGATTTAATTTTTAAAACAAAACCTTGTCTAAAACATCACTAAAGGTGTTTAATTGTTTATTGGCTAAAATAGTTTACTCCAGTAGCCATTTTTTATATTATATGCTTAACTAAAACATCACTTATTTGATAACCTTTCCTTAATAGCGATGTTTTAGCTAAGTAATAATGCCTTAGGTTTTAAGCAATACAGCAAAATGTCGTTAACCAACAAAATAAAACGGCAAACTTTGGACAAGAAACATTTATTATTATTAAAGAAATGAAGAAGGTAGGTATAAAAACAAAGTAGAAGTCATAGGCAAAATAAAAAATCGAACAAAAAATAAAACTTATCAAATGAATATCAAATTCTTAGATGAAAAGGATGTAATTATTTATGTACTTAATTTCGTAGACTGGTTTAAGAAAAATAACAAAACACATAAGGGATTGAGTGGATATGGTGGATAAGATTTTGATGAGACATACAGTAGGAAAAATGAAAGAATATGCATGAACGAACATATAAAACACGCTGTATTTTCCTGTCACCGTGTCACACAAAAAATTTTGTGTGACACGGTCACAGGAAAATACAGCGTGTTTTATATGTTCGTTCATGGGTATTCTTTCATTTTTCCTACTGTATTTCGCGTGAATCCGAAAGCACTAATAATATAGTACATACTTATACTTGTTTCATAAATCAGGAACTAGATTTATTTTTAAATGTCGTATTTTAAAACATTGTTATCCGTCCTCTCCTCCCGTCTCCCAATCATAGAAATTGTTTATCTTTTAATATTATCATTAACAATATTTAAAAGTTATCAACGTTAACATAAATCTAGTTTCATTCCCCTCCTCGTCATCAGTTTTTGTTGGCAATGTTTTCCAAAATGTCAATTTATGTGGCGGTACTATAGGCGTTAATTTGTCAATTGACGTAGTTTTTCGGTTAAGTTCAACGCCTTTTGGAGAAGTGCTAAATGTGAGGATCATACAACTTGGATTTTTTAAATATCTGTCAGTCATAAATTGCAGATATATAAAATCTTCATTAAAATTATTTTTATATAGTAACCCGAATGAATTTCGTTTAAAACAAACATGTTTCATATTTTATGAGTGACCTCTTGGCTTACTTTTTTGTATACGCCTCTCACTTATCAAATTTTGAACATTAACAAAATTTTGTGGTGAAATAGATTTGACTATCACTTTGGAGTTATTTATCGAAGCAACTGCGTCTTCGAAATCGGTAAAGTCATACAGATTACCCTTCTTCTTCATTGCAAGTTCTACCTGATGGTGAACTTGATCAGCGCTCATAAACGTATGATCAGGTTAAAAATAAAATAAGGAAATTTCTTCTGTAGATATTAAGTCACTGTTTACCATATGAACTAATTTAGATAAAATTAGCCAATTCTTATTTTGCGCTGTACAATTATCTAGCCATATATTAATGTTCTGGATATCGCATCGCGATTTTTCATTAAACATACATAGAAGGCGCTCATTATATCTTCTTGTGTCCGTCCAGCTATGCCATCATGCCACAAAACGGTTAACGGTTTTTAATTAGATGTTATTGTTCCCAGTGGAGCAAAAGTTTGATTGTAAGTAATTAAACGTGGGGAAAATATTTTACTTTTAAAGGATTCTAATCTTGGTAGCATTATGATCTTTTCTAAATCTGAAGGTATATAAATTACATTGTCACTTTGAGCCAGATTTTTATGCTTAGTATACAACTCCCTGGCGTGTGTATACTTAAGGCGATGTTTTCGAAATTCGACACAAGGATTGCAATCTACTACAGTATTACAATCATGTGATGTTTGCTTTTCGTTTTCTATTACGTAAGTATTTATACATTTCTTATTTTGCGCTGTACAATTATCTAGCCATATATTAATGTTCTGGATATCGCATCGCGATTTTTCATTAAACATACATAGAAGGCGCTCATTATATCTTCTTGTGTCCGTCCAGCTATGCCATCATGCCACAAAACGGTTAACGGTTTTTAATTAGATGTTATTGTTCCCAGTGGAGCAAAAGTTTGATTGTAAGTAATTAAACGTGGGGAAAATATTTTACTTTTAAAGGATTCTAATCTTGGTAGCATTATGATCTTTTCTAAATCTGAAGGTATATAAATTACATTGTCACTTTGAGCCAGATTTTTATGCTTAGTATACAACTCCCTGGCGTGTGTATACTTAAGGCGATGTTTTCGAAATTCGACACAAGGATTGCAATCTACTACAGTATTACAATCATGTGATGTTTGCTTTTTATGTAAATTAAAAGACTCACACATTTCGCACTCCTCATTACCAAGTCGAGTGAATGAAATATTCAAAGTTTTGAGTTGTTTGCGATAAACCTCATAGGACATATTTTATTTTCTTCTGGATATTTTGAACAAAAATCTTTGTACATAGAAGTTATATTGATATCGCTCGGTAAATATCGTCTCAATGACGCGTGCTCGCGTCTGTAGTGCACTATGCAGGATTGAATGATTGTTTGTGGTTATTAATTAACTGGCGATCTATACGAGGCGTTTTCTGGTGTTTTCCACGCATGTCGGAATGAATGGGATTTGTAACATCAAGTGACCTCAATATCGCGTCGTTATTTTTTTTAACCCAAGGTAGTCAAAAAAAAAATTTACACACGTCAATAACATATCCACTTCTTTTCTTCTTAAACGCAAAACATATTTTCGGCTTTCTTTTAGGTTCACTTGTGTATTTTCTTTTCGGAACTGCTACAGCCACTTGAGACATAACAAAAACCCTTCGCTGTTCAAAAGACAAACTCCAAAAATCAGAGTTTAACTGTGCTCTATCTTGCTCAGTAAATTGCTCAGTATTCTAATTGCTTTTTAGCTCTCTTCTCTTTAATCCGTTCACCTAGGCCAGTGTCATACTTCTTTCGTTTCTATGGTTGGACATCAAGTTCACTTCTCCCCGTACCAGTGCTTTTCGTTTGCATAGTGTGACTATTTTTGTTTTTATTAGTCCAATCTACAGTGTGTTTTCTTGGCTCTTTTTTTTTCCCCATTTTAAATGCATCTTAGTTCTCGAAAATCTGTCGTAACGCGTCTTTTTTTATGTTTATTTGAGGACAGTGAATTACGGAATGTATGAGATGGTGAAGATTTGGTGAGTGTAGCTGTATAAGTAGAAGGCTCAGTTAAATTTGTAGGAAAAGTTCGTAATTGACTTTTCTTTGGGAATTTTCGGTGCGAAGGAACGTTTTCTGGCAAATTTAAATCGTCTGAATTTCGCTTGAATCCGGAATATAATCTTCGTCAAGAACTGAGTCGTCTGAATTAAAATCTAATATATTAGGGCATAATGATGGTTTTGTATTATTATCAAGGTGAAAAGAATTATGTTGGATAGAATCAGGTACATTATCAGAAGGAAAATCATCTGCTGGCATTTCTTCATTACAAAACATATCAGTGTTTTCTAACGATACGTTGTGAGAGGCTTTGTTTAGCATAGTAATTTCGTTTATCAAATTTCGGGATTGGTAAGATGTTAAACTATTTTGAATCTCACTAAATTTGTTAAAAACTGCCGACGTCATGGAATATGGTCGAGCATACAAATTGTTTACAAATTATGTTTCCTGTTCGCATCTTAAAGTAATCCGAACTTGGTATTTTTGGCGTTACCATTCTAATATGAGTTGAGATCGCCGGGAAATTTTAGAACTGCAAAAAACGAAAAATTACATTTACTAGGAATAATAATAGGTATTATTGGAATAGGATTAGAAAACAAGTAAATATTTCTTAAACAACATAAACTGTCATACACACAAACACACTATCATGAAAACATAAAAAATATACAATCTTTCATCTTGTACAGTACAAGTAGTAATTAAGATTCCATTAACTTTTAAGCGCATTTGTTAAAAATTTTAGTAATAATAGCAAGGAGGAACTTACTAAGAAATTTTCTTAGCCATATTGATGATTTGGCGTGAAATATCCTGTTCACCAAAAGCGCGTGACGTACTTTCTCCGACCAACAATAGAATACTGACACTGACGATACACGATATGACATATGACCGCAGTGTAGGACAGGTGAGACGGTGAGTGGGAGGTCGCCTAGTGATGTTTTAGCGTAGTATTGTTACTTAAAGGTGTTTTAGTTATGGAACTTCTAGGAGATTATTTATCGCAAAACACGCTAAGGGAGGTTAGCGATGTTTAAGTTTAACATCGTACAGCAATATTTTAAATGTTCCTTAGCTTTAATATCGTTAAGAAAGTTTATCGATATTTTAGTGTAGTAATTGTGTATAACGGGTTTTTAGTTAAGTATTGTTTCGCGATGTAGTGAAATAAACCTTGACTAAAAAAAAGTTAAAGTATGTTAACGGTCTTATAGTTGTATAGCTTTGGGCAACGTGGTTTTAGCTAAGTATCTTAAATGAAAATTTAAACAAAATACTATCATTGAAGGCGGTTCCTGATGTTTTAGTTGAGTAATGTGGATAAACGTAGTTTAAGCTGTGTAAAGTTAAATTTTTGTTGTAGATAACGATGTTTTTGCTTATGCTATCTTTGAAACTACAAAACTTAGAAATACGAATCCAGGACAGATCGATAGAGAATTTTTTTTTATATAGTGTGGCATCTATAACTCAAAATCGGCCTATGGTGGCTTAGCGATGTTTTAGCTAACGGACGGCAGTATTATGCTCCTTCGTTTTAGCTCCAAATATCTCGAAAACTAATGGCTTTATCGTTACGAATGAAGAGTATGTTATTTACATAGAAAGTATTGGAGAATCAAAGAATTGCACTAAAATAGCAATTTCCCCAGTGGCGTAGAATTTGGGAAGGGTTAACCATTCACGTTCCCCCGTCGTACGCCTCTGGTAGTAGCCAGAAACGCTTGTTTAACATAATTTAGTAGATTATATGATACCATCACCACTTACCAAATTTCGTATTGTTGTCCCATGCCTGTCAGGAAATATTTAAAAATAAATAAAATAAAAGTTTAATTTTGACACCCTGTATTTCGGTTATTATCAACTTTTGTACTAAGGTAAGTTAGCTTAAATTTTTACCTCAGGAATTTAAGGTTAAGCTATGGCCCATTCTTTACCATAGCCTGTATGCCAGCCACAAAAGGAAGTCTTTTTTGCTTCTACAGTATTTTTGCTATAGTATACAGCCAGTTAGAGGGATTTCCCTTTTTATATTAATAATTGTTTCTTTCGAATAGTAATTCAATCACTTTCTTCCCGCAGGATCTAACAGTTCAACCTCTGTATTAAGAAATTTATATTATAGTTTTATTTGAAATGATAATTCCATTCCGCTTAGCGATATCTAAAAATTTTAAAAATATAACTAGACGATAACACCAGAATGTTTATAAATTTAGTTTCCTAGAAAACACATGTTATTGTTATAGTCAAAACAAGTGAATCACTAGAATCTATCAAATTAAAGATCGGAGAGGTAAATACTCGTATAAATTCCATATTTGTAGATTAGAAAATAGAGCAATAATATCTGTAATCGCCAGGACCGCATTTAGGTCAATTGCCGCCCTAGGCAATTAATTCTCTAGTAGCCGTACTTCAACATGTACCATTTTTGTTTATTTTTACTTTTGCCGCCCTCTCAAAATTAGCCGCCCTGGGCAACTGCCTATATTGCCTAATGGATAAAGCGGCCCTGGTTATCACATTATTTTGAACTGTTACAATTTTGCTTCTATCAATGAATTATACAGTGCTAGTCAAAAGTCCGTACCCCCCCTCGTATCTTTTGAACGGTTATACCTATAATAGTGAAATTTGGAGGGAGAAAATAAACGGACGTAAGCTTCTTAACTAGTTATGACAGGTGACGTCATAGTGACAGATGATGTTACAGAGCCACTGTGACCGATAATTTTAAATGGGACCTTATGGCAAGTGATACCTCGTATGAAAGGTATTTAAAATACCTATTCAGTCATACTAATTTTGTTTGGGTTTAAGCAAATTTTGATGAATAAATGAAATAAATATAAAATTGTAGTTTCGCATTTAATTAATAAAAATTCAAAATTCCGCCTATGATTACTTGTCAAACAGGTTGACGTTGACGTAAAAACTACTAGAGAATTAAAAAACGTCAACTTTTTTGACAAAAAATCCATAGGCGGACATTTGAATTTTTATTAATTAAATTCGAAACTACAATATTATATTTATTTAATTTATTCACCAAAATCAAAATCAACTTAAACCCAAAAAAATTAGTATGACTGAATAGGTATTTTAAATACCTTTCAAACGAGGTATCACTTGCTATAAGGTCCCATTTAAAATTATCGGTCACAGTGGCTCTGTAACGTCATCTGTCACTATTACGTCACCTGTCATAACTAGTTAAGAAGCTTACGTCCGTTTATTTCCTCACTCCAAATTTCACTATTATAGGTATAACCGTTCAAAAGATACGAGGGGGGTACGGACTTTTGACTAGCACTGTATATGCATCTGACATGCAGTTCCCAATACATAAGTGTTTAAATTTTTAAACTCGGACTAAAAATTTATTGCATTTTTATTTAAAAACACATAAAATTGTAGGTATTGTCCTTTTCATGAGCATTTTTCAGTGCGTAACAAATGATAGGAAAAAGGGTAAGTCCGTGATAATACACATTTATGACATTTATTCTAACATGACATTTTAGTTAAATCTGACAGTTGTCACATTTTATTTTCAATTTGGAATAAAAACAAATCAAATGTGTTTCTTGCATTTATAAAATGGTATTTTCTTTGATTTGTATAATCTTATAAATTATACAGATTATATTTGTAATATTATTATCTAATTAAAAAAAATTATTTTTTAAAGATATGGCGCCATCTATCGACAACTAGAATAACTGGAATAAATGTTGTAAATGTCTGTAATCACGGACGTGCCTTTTTTTCTGTCACATACAATTTAATGCGTTAGAAAGAAATCGAAAAACTGTGACGCACTGAAAGATGATCATGAGAAAAAGAATACATACAGTCCGTACAATATACATACCGTTACACGTCATTATCTACGTCAGAGATCTAAGTTGACACTGTTGCCAAATTACAAAAGTTCTTGAATTCATTTTAAATCATTTGTATCACATAATTATTGCGAAGTGGATTATACAACAAAACAAATTAAGATTCAATGTAAATAAATAAAAACATTAGGAATAGAAACCAAGAATTAAGTTATAATCTTACGTTAAAGTAAATAATAAAAACAATAAATATAATAAAACAACTACTTTAGTAAAGTAAAGAACAAAAACAAATCTGAAGTGTCAATATCGCAACTGTCAAATAAATGTTACCATTTTATGCCAATATGTCACCTTTGATCGATCGCAGTTAGAGTGTAATCCGAACAAGTGTGGTTTATAAAAACGCTTTGTATTACACTTAAGTATACAAATTAAATGAAACAAGTTATAATGTGTTTCTTTAAATTTACATTACTAGAAATCTTCCAATAATATTTCTATGCGTATATAATAAAATAGGTATGTCTAGTGGCTGTAATTCCAGCCTACTTAGCTAAACGATTCTAAAAAGGAACACACCTACGACTTAAATATTTGGTATTAGTATCATGTGACGTGACAGCTATGACGCGGATGACGTGCATCGGTATGTATATTGTACGGACTGTACTTAATTAGTTACTCCAATGATTTAGATCAGAGGTTCCCAAACTATTTTTTCTCGTAGACCACTTTAAAAAATATATTGGTTTCGGTGGACCCCCGCTGCTACATTGGGGGGGGGGAGTTAAAATAAGATATTGAAGGTCTTTTTCGTCTTATTTTCTTTTCTCAATATATCATTTTAAGCGATTTTACAGTGATTTGGAATCTATTTAAACAAATTGGCATTTTTTATCGTAATTTATCAATTGAAAAAATAATGTTTTAATGGACCAAGTCGGGAAAACAGTGATTTTAAGACACTTGGTTTTTTAATATATTATTCCCTATGCTTCCTTGAACACTTTACCGACCATCTGGCTACTGAGACAGGTTGCGTTCATTACTGCGCAGCGCACCTGTACAGGTAAATATATCGAATTTAAAATTATTTTAAGACGAAAAATTTTTTTGCTATTACTTTTTAAACATTATTAGAAATATGAATTATAATTGCCAGGCATTTCTGTGGTTGCTAAATATGCGCCAGACGCTATTTTTTGTAAATAATAATTGAAAAATTTAAATCATTTTAGTATGTCTGAAATTTTAATATTATATTATTTACACATAAATAAATGCAAAATTAATTTGCTAGGCATTAATTCGGTTGCATTCACCAGCCAGATGGATTTAAAATCATAAAAATAATGTGTATTTTCAGCAAAACGATCGCTGGTTGGGTTAAGAAACTAGACAAACAAAAGATACGACAATTTCGGGGGTGAATGTTGTCCGCACATGTTATTAAGATGGGTCAGTCACAATAAATTCACAGTTTGTTAACGATTCTTGTCGAGTTTATTTAGTGAAAAGTAATAATTGTGAAACAATATAATGGCAAATAAAATACAATGTGTGTTTTGCAAGGAAAAAAAACGAGAATGTAATAACTTTTGTGGAAGAAATACTGTTACAAGTGTAAAGACGTTTTGAGTGCGCGTATTAAATACAATTTAAAATATAATAATGTATGTACAGTTACCGGACCAAGTGAATACCACTGATGGATACCATAAAAAATGTTACATTTCTTTTGCAGCCTTAATGGCTAAGTATCGTAAAATATCTGACATTAATTCAGTTTTGTCAAATCTTCGTCATACATCAAGTTCTTCGCTGTCAAGTGTGAGTGACACAAGTTATATTATATAATATATATCATAACCAGATAAAATGATGCAAAGTATTTAAAATGTTGACTAAGGTTATAAAAAGTTATAGGTTATACTCACTTAGAATCTACATTCAAACCACCAAAGTAAAAATAACAGGGTAAAAACCCTTTACAATTGATCCGTCATCGGAACATATGACAAAGATGTGAATTATAACATGGATGATTAAGATATCCAATGTTTTTCGCCCGAGGTACCAATGAGCTCTATCTGACAAGTTCTCATCATGACTGTACGGAGGCAAGTGATTTTGATAACGGAAATTCTGAATGGTGACATGACAGGAATGACAGTTCCACAGGAAGTTATAATTTCCCTGTTGTTTTGTGGTATTTATTGTAAAATTTGTTAAATTAATAACAATAAAAACAGTCGTTCCCACTCTGGTAGATAGTCTGTAAAAATGGAAATAGACTTGATGTAAATGTTAAAATATTGTAATGGAGGAAGTAGGCAAACCACATTACACATAATACAGAAAACTTAATAAACATTATCAAACCCTTTATATGTGATATCTAGGGCTTAGAAAAGCAGTTGTGTGTTTATTTAAAAGTTATCAATTATATTAGAATAATTGGAAGTTGTTATAGTATGTGGAAGTACCGTAAAAATCACTGTGTGGGTGATAAAGATGTAGAACTGTTTTCTGATCTGGGAGGGATACATAATACAAGCTAAGATACATGCCACCATTTCTCAAGATCCCTGCATATCGCCTGGAACTCTAAATTTAAAATCGCGAATAAAGGAGAACTGTTTTTGATCAATATCTCTGCCATATTTAACTTTTAACTTGACAACAAGTGTAAGGACTGAAGTTGTGGAAAATATGATTTCGTATAATTTATTCTATTATAAATTTTTTGTGCCGTCGATATTTTCCGAGTTATGGGGGAAAGAGTGACAGTTACAGCATAATTATTGAATTATCTCGTTTATTATTAGTTTTATAACAAAAATGTACCTATACAAAAATGTACCTATACAAAAATGGAGAGAGTTAAATTTTATACAATTTTGATTTCTTTAATGTTTTTGCTAAAATCAATATTTATTATATCAATATTATCAATATTTCGCGCTTATGCGCGAGCATAAGCACTGATTGATTTGATAGCAGTGGTTTTTGTTCAATATCTCCGCAATTCTTAACTTTTCGACAAAAATGGTAGGAACTGAAATTGATCCAAATAAATTGTAAAACAAACTAAGTTATCAATCGAAGCAGCGCAGAAAACGACAATAAATATCGCCTCCGTACCACCAGATTGACAACAGGTGGAATACTTTCTTTGGTTACACCTCCTGAGACTTTTACAATTTATAAGTCATACAGGTGCCGAGAAAATTAAGATGAGAGAATTTTAAATAATTCACAACTCATCTACTCAGCATGGTAAAGCTCCAACAAGAAAGATTCCTTAATACTCAAAAGAGTAAATGAATTAAAAATGTATAAACATTCTCAATTTCTTTGCAAAACGAAAATGCAGCAGCTGCATAATACTCTGGTTAAAGCGGAGAGTGCAGGAAGAGTCTATACCGGTTTCGGAACCACTCTTTAACCAGAGTATTATGCAGCTGCTGCATTTTCGTTTTGCAAAGAAATTGAGAATGTTTATACATTTTTAATTCATTTACTCTTTTGAGTATTAAGGAATCTTTCTTGTTGGAACTTTACCATGCTGAGTAGATGAGTTGTGAATTATTTAAAATTCTCTCATCTTAATTTTCTCGGCACCTGTATGACTTATAAATTGTAAAAGTCTCAGGAGGTGTAACCAAAGAAAGTATTCCACCTGTTGTCAATCTGGTGGTACGGAGGCGATATTTATTGTCGTTTTCTGCGCTGCTTCGATTGATAACTTAGTTTGTTTTCCGGTAGATGGCCCTAGTTCATCCCTGACATTTCTTTCTTTGCAATTCGGGAAGGCCCTAAGCTATGGTAAATGGTTAAAGCGGAGAGAAGAGGATATGGGTTTACTGATGAGGGGAAAAAGATCTCCGAAACCGGTATAGACTCTTCCTGCACTCTCCGCTTTAACCAGAGTATTATGCAGCTGCTGCATTTTCGTTTTGCAAAGAAATTGAGAATGTTTATACATTTTCAAATAAATTGTGTTTACAATAATTATTATAATTTTCTTAACCATTTTTTCGTATGGTCGATATTTTCCGAATTAATTGTACTTACAGTAGACGCCTATATTTTTGACTCTGATGTTATTCCACGTATTTTTTTTTTATTGTAAAACGATACAAATTCTTTTAACCACTTAAAGTTCTGTGTTTTGGCTATTTGTTGGCAAATTTTCAGTCAAATCTAAAGACATGTGTTTTGGGAATGGAGGAAAATGTAAAAACGGTATTTTAACGTTTTTTACACTAAAATTTGATCAAAAACTTGCTTTTTAAACAAAATAACTTGTTATGATGGATTATAATAACATTTTTGAGTCACTACTATTAAAATATTATTTTTTCCATTGATATTTTACAATAAAAAAATGCAAATTTTTTAAATAAATACCAAATCGCTATAAAATTTTCGTGGACCCCCACTTGCAACTTGTGAACCCCCATTTTTAATTCATGCCAACGTAGACCCCCGTTGAGTCCCTCGTGGACCCCTGGGGGTCCACCTGGACCACTTTGGGAATCACTGATTTAGATTGTAATTTCTCGCATAGTTTTTGTTTTTTATGTCACATTTGTCACACTAAATAAAAATGATATGATGCGAACAGATAGAGGACGTGAAATTACAGAACTCCTTTGTGAATATCAGTAAGCAATAATTTGTAGTATTTAGCAGAAAGAAATTTAGAAAATTTATTACCATGGTTTATTCCATTTTGGAAAGAATTTATTTTGTTTGATACAATTTCCTGAAAAGTATTTGTCTTCCGCTCTCGTACTCGTTTAAAAAAAAATTTTTTTGAGTGGAAATCGAAACGTCAAAACCAATATAAAAAGTCATTTTCGTTACAAACATCATCATCATCATCAATCATCAATCAGCCCCTTGCATCCACTGCTATACATAGGCCTCCCCTATTTCTCTTCACTGTCTTCTGTCCTGGGCGCTTGGAATCCAATTAGTGGTCATTCTTTTTACATCGTCCGTCCATTGCGTTACAATGGTTTTGAATCGTCGTCATGGAAACCAATATCGTCGTCGTCTTAACCCATTATATTGAAAGTTTGGTTTTGACAACCGTGTCATAGAATTAATTTGTGTATTTTCACTTCTAAATAAAAATTGATATAACTCTATTTTTTGTGGCTTTTTTTCCAAACGTACGGCCCTAGAAAAAATATTGTTCCTAACTCATGAAAGTGTCTTCCCCGCATTCGACTGCTTGCCCGAACTCCGCTATCGCGTCGTTCGGGTCAACGGCATTCTCGTGCGGGAAAGTATCACTTTCCGCACTAGTTAGGAAATAGAACTATTTAGGAAATAGAAATAGTTTATAATAGTTAGAAAACTATTTAGGAAATAGAAATAGTTCTACTTCCTAACTAGAGCGGAAAGTGATACTTTCCCGCACGAGAATGCCGTTGACCCGGACGACGCGATAGCGGAGTTCGGACAAGTAGTCAAGTGCGGGAAAGACACTTTCCGCATGAGTTAGGAACAATATTTTTTCTAGGGCTCTACGTTTGGAAAAAAGACACAACAAATAAAGTTATATTAATTTTTATTTAGGAGTGAAAATACACAATAATACGTTCTTTGACAAGGTTGTCAAAACCAAACTTTCAGTAATATTAGTTACCATGACGACGATATTGGTTTCCATGACGACGATTCAAAACCATTGTCATTTTCTACTGATTTGATATTTGAATATTATGTCAAAATAATTCTATTTCAACGAATTATCAGTAGTAATTGCACAAGAGCTCTAAAATTCTATATTAATTTTAGAGATCAAGTGCAGTTTGTTGCGATTATTTCATGAATAAAACTGTTCAAAACCAAAATTTTATTGTAATTTATTTATGTAAGTACAAATTAATCGTACATTCCATGTCAAATCACTCAGGCAAAAAATTTTGGATCTCCGATTTGTCTGAAAATTGGTATATAGCTTCTGCGGGACGTAAATATAAGATATTTAAGGTCAAAAAATCTTCTTCTTATTTTTTTCTCAAAATGTTATTTTATGCGATTTTACAGTGATTTGGTGTTTATTTAAACAAATTTGCATTTTCTGTCGTAAAGTATCAATGAAAAACATAATATTTTAATAGAAAGGACTCAAAAATGTCATTATATGGCATTATAACAAGTTATTTTTAATCAAAACAAGTTTTTGATCAAAATTTATAGTGTAAAAACGTTAAAATACCGTTTTTTACATTTTCCTCCATTCCCAAAATAAATCATCATCGATTTGGCTGAAAATTTGCCCACAGATAGCCAAAAGATAGGACTTTAAGTGGTTAGAAGGATTTGAATTATATTACAATACCAAAAATGTTACATGCAGTAATATCAGATTCAAAAGTAAATATTAGTCCAATCGGGATAGCATTTGACCTTGGAATAGAGAATATCACATATGGCATTTAGGAATAGAGAATATCACATGAAAAATAATCAGTATTTCTTAAGTTTCAAAGCGCAAAAAATACACAGGGCGTTCCAGTTGAAATAAGAAAGTTCATTAGATTTCCATAAAAACGGAAGATCTGACAACAATGTAATTACCACTATAATATCAGCCGCATTAGAAAACCATTACCCACCAAAGTCTATAAAAATCGAAGCCGTTTCCGAGATAATTGAGGGTTTCCATACATAAAATTCACTCTGTATAATAAATCGTTTTGTATGTATAACAGATAAATAATTAGACATATCTAAATCTAAATTCAGTTAAAAATTGGAAATTTTATTTATATTTTTCTTCCTTGTGAAGCAAAAAATGCTTACATAGCTTCCCCAGCAACTAACTAACTCTTATGATATCCTAAAATAAATAATACTGAATTATATTGGTAATTATTGTGAATACGATAATTAACTAAAGGATGAACTTAGCAAGATTTGTATCACATAATTATAATCACAATTAACCGTTGTAGAAGCTATAGTTAACAATATTCAAACAAATAACTGAATTAACAAAAACCGCGTAGTCATTACTAAATCAAAATTCAAAAGTTGTTGCTGTGTAGGAGTTCTAAAGAAAAACATTCAATCGTTCCGATAATAACGGTGTAAATATCACAGAGATCTGATTATTAACTTTTATTTTTTCATTATAAGTTTTGATTTCGTGAAATATAATTTAATTCTAATCACTTACTATGAAACGTATGTGGGCATAGGTTTGAAGAAATACGACATATTAAACGCAATTTTAACGTTTTTTTTTCTGTAACTTTTTTTGTAAAATGTTTCTTCTTCTTCGCGTGTGCCATATAAGAATAATTATCCGACGTTGGTGATCATGATTACCATTGCGAAGTGCGAAGGGATTTTCTGCAACATGGAATAATTATTGTCTTGCATTCGACATCAAAATCCATTCAAGAATTTTTTAACCAAGAAGCTTGTTTTCTTCCTACACTTCTAGGGCCCTATATTTTGCCGTTAACCATCAATTGTAGCATTCTCTAACGATTTCCCCTCACTATATTATGTCCCAAATAAAATATTTTCCGGTGTTTAACATCTTTAGCAGTTCTCTGTAATTGTTGACCCTACTTAGTACTTTCTCATTAGTTTTTCTTGTTGTCCAAGGTGTATATTCGGTATCTGTCTATGAGTTCACATTGCCAATTTTGTGCATGGTTAACACTTTTAGTGTCCATGCTTCTGCACCATACAAAAGCACAGATCAAACATAGAACTTAACCATTCTTTGTCTTATAGTTCTGAAGTGAAATGTGAAACGAAATAAGAAAGGCGATGGACTACCCCAGCTAATTGAAATAATATTCGAAAATATTACCTCAATCATCCAAGATAGCCATCGTTATACCCTTAGCTTAGCTCAGTCACTCAGGTGTGTGTTCGTCTTGTCCTAATCTTAGAAATGAACTATGAAAGTTTGGAATGAAAGAAAACAAAACATTATTTTTAACTAATCATGTTTATTGTTCATAAAAAATATAATAAAAATATGACTTAGTAAATTGCATTAACAAATATATTCAAATTCTTGCCAAAAACTAACAATTCTGGGTTATACTTATGGCTTTTGGTAGCTGATGGTAACTTCTTGATGTTGAATGGTACTGCTGTAGACTTCTTGTAGGCCTAGGCGGATGTTCGGCCCTAGGCCCCTGCAGGTATAGATGGTGGTCGTTGCAGTCTGGATGTCATGGTTGTCTTCGTCTTATGTTCCATCACCGGTGAGGTTGGCTTGAAGCTCCCGAAGGGAGAAAAGGTTGATCTTATCCAAAAAACCTATAAGATAAAAACACATATCAACAATCAAGAAGTTAATAACCAAATTGTACCTTTGCCAAATAGTATCCAAAAATAGTAGATGGCAAGGGTAAATTAAATGGAATTTAGATGAGCAGAATAGTTAAAATTTGATCACTAAACGTGTATATATGTAAATTAAAAAGATATATTTAAAACTAAAATATCAGAACACATGTTCTGACATTGGAGGTTAGATATAAAAAATATTAGAAAAAATGTTATAAGAAGCTAGGTATGGTTGGAATATAATGACTGTAATAAATTATTAAAAAACGCTGTATGAAGACTCACCCCAAGAAAAGATTTGATTTGGAATAAAAATGATTTATTTTTGAAGCTTCTTTGCCTTTTATGACATTTCCACCACCATTTTGAGAATGAAATATGGGGGTTGTCACTGTCATTAAAACGACATGTCAACGAACCTTGGACCGAAATTTGAAATAACGAACGTGGAACACAAGAGATGATACAATGTAAATAGGGTTGTCTATAGAACGGGCGCCGATCTAGTTTTTAACGAAAAAGAAAAAGTTAAAACGAATAGAAGAACATTATTACTAATGAAATATTAAAGAAAATAAAGTAAAATAATTATTTAAAAATAAAATATCAAAGATGTGACGTTTGTAACGTTACAACTGATTATTGCAAAAGAAATATCTTTATTTTCATAAACGTAGTTTTAGTCATTGCTATCCTGCGTTTTATTTCAATGTCTGGATCTATACTCAGGTGCAAAAAAATCGATCCACTGAAAATTTGGTTATTTTTGATGTCTCCAACTTCCTTAACCTGTTGTACGATTTAAGTGATTTGTTTACCATGTTATAGCCTTATTCATTAACAATATCGCTGTAATAATATTGTTGCTAGACAGGTAAACTGTCATTGTATACCGGGTGTACGAATTAAACTGTGTTTTTTCTCAAAGTTCGCATCACCCTATGGACTATTCTAGCATTTATAAAATACTGAAATTAAAACCCAACTATAGCCTCAGGTTTTCTTAACATTCTGTTTTTAGATTCACTCGCTTATGTTGGATAATAAAAAATTTAGATACTTTAACAACTGGCCATGTTCGTCATCAATACAGGGTGTTTGTAAATAAGTGCGACAAACTTTAAGGGGTAATTTTACATGAGAAAATAATGACAGTTTGCTTTATAATTATGTCCACAAACGCTTCGTTTCCGAGATAAGGGATGTTCAATTTTTTTTTACAAGCTGACGATTTATTTATTGCTTTAAAACCAGTTAAGATATGCAAATCAAATTTCAAGGGTTTTAAGAGGTAGTCATTGCACATTCTTTGATAAACAATTAAGAATTTTATATTCACCATTGGCGTGCATACGGGTAATATGATCGGTCATAATATCCGTTTGCGCGCTAATGGTGAATGTTAAGTTCTTAATTGTATGTCAAAAAATGTGCAATAACTACGTCTTAAAACCCACCAAATTTGATTTGCATATCTCAACTGGTTTTAAAGCAATAAATAAATCGTCAGTTTGCAAAAAAAAATTTGAACATCCCGTACCTCGGAAACGAAGCATTGGCGGACATATGATTATAAAGCAAACTGTCATTATTTTTATGTGTAAAATTAACCCTTAAAGTTTGCCGCACTTATTTCGAAGCACCCTGTACTGATGACGAATATGGCCAGTTGTTACAGTACCTAACTTTTTTATTATCCAACATAAGCGAATGAATCTAAAAACAGAATGTTAAGAAAATCTGATGCTATAGTTGGTTTTTAATTTCAGTATTTTATAAACGCTAGAGTAGTCCACAGGCTGATGCGAACTTTGAAAACAAAACACAGTTTGATTTGTACACCCGGTATACAATGACAGTTTACTTGAGTTTACCTGTCTAGCAACAATATTATTACAGCGATATTGTTATTGAATAAGGCTATAACATGGTAAAAAAATCACTTATATCGGACAACAGGTTTAAGAAATTCGAGACAACAAATATGACCAAATTTTCAGTGGATCGATTTTTTTGCACTCGAGTGTAGTTTGTCCTTTATGACAGTTCCCAAATATGTAGTTTTTTGAACTTTTTAACTTAACCTCCATTTAAATGAAGCTCTGCATCCTGATGTGGGTTGCGACTAAAGTTTATTTTAGCTTTTTTTCCAATTCTTTCTACATAGAGAAAATACATAATAATTATATTAAGTTAAAATTATTTCGTGGCCAAGTCCTCCTGCCAACCTGGCGATTTGGGACCACTTAGAACCGTTTCCAATCAACTTTATGGCAACCTCCGAAGTTAAGGCTTAACACCAGCCGAAGACCACCCTAGGGTGCTGCAACAATCAATCAGCAAAGGAAAAGCCGGCCGAACATCAAGAACATCACATGAGAAATCTAATTTAAGCTAACTCACCCAAGAAGCAGGAGAAGTCGGCCGAACATCCGTCGACTAGAGTCCACAACAACGGGAACTCCTGGGAAAGTTCAGTTAAGTCCATAGTTTCTTTCTTGGCTTGAGCATCGATCCCTGATTCGCTGATTTTAATTTTCAAGTTGTCAATTATTAATTTGGTTACATGATAAATTTAAGCAATAAAATGTAATTGAGTATCTAATAGTTGAATAAAGAATATGTGTTGAAAACTTTTTGTTCCGTCAATAATTCATAATTCCTAATTTCTTCATATTAATTAGTTTATGCCGAACAACACCCCTGAGTTGTTTCAACTCGAAGAAGGGTGAGCTAGCCGCTTCACAATTTGGCTTTTGTCGCACGTTTCTCTCATCCATTTTTCTTTGGCTAATTTTCCCTTTTAATTCTTCTAGGTAGATCTCCAAATTCTGTTTCATTCGATTTTGTAAGTCGACGTTGTTCCATTAATTTCAAGACATATGTCATCTATTTATTTTTCTTGATAAAAGATTGAAATTTCTTTGTTTTGAATTTATTGGGTAGAATATTTAAATACCGCTAAATTTTCAATACGAGAGTCCGGACCTGCCTTTACAGTTGACCCCATAAATTACACCGTTAGAAAAATTTTTTAGCACAATCTTCTTAACGTAGCACCAAAGTATATTGCGTAGCTCGACAACACAGAGTGTTTGAATATTATTACTCCACATAATAATTTAATATGGAGTGTGGGAGTATTCTTATGGGAATATGACCTGTCGACCTCTCACCAGGGCGTTCCCACCATTGTGCTACCGGCGGCCTTTGCTATGCAGGGGGGCAGAGGAGCTATCCGCTAATTACCCCGTAATTGAAACAGGAAGTTGAGAAATCACTGTTTCGACTTGTCTTACCGTAGTGGTTTTTTTAGATTACAGTATATTTGCCATAACTATGTGGAGAAATTTCTCTTCTAAATTATTTTTATTAATTGTTGAGCCAATTCTTAAAATAATGATTTTCGTTTTATATTATTATCCACATTTTTCTACATAAAAAGAAAGTTGTTTATGACTACATTAAAACTGCAATTTAAAAAAATAAATATAAAGAATGGCTTTTTATTTTAGTTTTTTTTATTTCTGTCCTATTATTTATTGAATCAGTTCAATACTTAAAACCGTATCCAAGAACACATAATCGAACTATACAGGACAAGCCACTGTGGATACCACGATCCATAATGGTTCACTGATAAAAAATTATGTATTCGGTAATTATGTGGGTATTAACAAAGAGTATACAGCGTCGGATCCAGTGGGGGGGGGTCACGGGGTCATGAAACCCCCCCTCCAAAACGAAGATAAATATCAATTCAATAATCCAAAAAAAAGAAAAACCGAGAGCTGTCAAACAAAAAAAATTTAGGCCCATCCAAAAAGTAATTGAATACCCACTTATCCCAGGGGTGGTAAGACTAAGTGACTTTGTATCAGAGAAAAGTAATTAAATCACCCTCACCCTCAAGATCCATGACCCCCTCCAAGAAAATTTCTGGATCCGCCACTGAGAGTATAGGTTTAAATTATTTTGAAATATACAAGAGGGCTCTAAATGGGATAACTTATCAATGTTACGAGAACATCGATTATAAGACAGCATTCAATTATTATATAAAACACGCACTAATGATAAAATATCTACAAGAGTTGGGATTGGATGCTAAGGATACAAGAATTATTGCCAATCTGTATTGGAACCAGACAGTAACAGTACGTACGTCTTCAAAATTTCAACAAAACGGAAGATTTCCCAAATCAAAAAGTAGTAAGGCAAGGTTGTATACTTTCTCCAATAGTGTTTAACTTATATGTAGAAAAAGCCTTAGCAGAAGCAGTTTTAGACTCTAATAAGGGCATTAAAGTAATCAGCATATTTATTAACATCAGGTATGCCGATGGCACAGCGATAATAGCAGATAACATCGAAGATCTTCAATGCCTTTTAAATGAAACTCTTGCAAGTGAAGTGATCACAAGATGTAATTCAACCTGAGATATAAAATGTTTAATTTGGCCTGTTTTCTTGAACGGGACGGAAGCATGGACGTTAAAGCCCGGCCAAAACTCGAAAGATTATTTCGGGTTCTTCGATACTTCGGACCAGCTCCATTAACAAACTTGAAGTTTTTGAAATGTGGTGCCAAATAAATATTGTTTGACTCCGTATGTTGGTTTTCTTAAATTTGCTTGAAATGAGACATAATAATATGTTTCCATATAAGTTTGGTGGTGTGTAGGTACATAGTTCTCATTATAACCAGTTGTTTTTATGTCATCAATAGGGTTTTTACACGTTCGTTACATATTGCTGTCATCTAGTTTTCATTACTATAATGCTGTCATCATTTAAAATACACACAATATTAATTTTTTTTATATTTTACTTCTACGTTGTCTTCATATAGGTACGGTATCCGCCAAAATAAACAGTACCCAAATTAAGAGGGCTATGAAATTGCGCATGCAAGTTGCATTTATCATATTTGGTATAATTGTCATTAGTTGTCAACTTGACATTAAGCTACTGTTAAAATGTTTGTCATTATGGTTCTTTCTACCGAAGAACAGTGGTGTAATGGTGCGGGAACGCGTGGGAACGCCGCGCCGTTCCGGCACTGGTTAAGAAAAGAAAAAAAATAATAGAGAATTTAGGTTGCGCAAACAAAAATTAGCAGTGCGTTCCGGCACTGCTAATTTTGCATTGACACCACTGCCAAAGAACAATTTTTTTTAGTAGAACATTACGGAGTTGGACGGAATAATGGCCCATGTGTCAAAACAAGTGTCAAAAGATATCAACAACATTTTAACAAGGGGTTCCCTAGCATTAATAGCGCAGTTACTGAAGGTGGATATGAACCTACGATTTCGTTGAACCTCTATTGATTTGCATGAAAATTGGTGGATGGTTAGAGGATATCACAAGGAACAAAGATGACATGGTGCCAACTTGCACTTTTACCCTGGGGGTGGATGCCACCCCTTCTCGTGGGTGAACATTATTTTATTAATAATTTCCCCAGAATTCGTTAGAGGGACAAATTCTAAGGAAAACTTTTTGAGTTATTTAAGATCAAAGGTTTTCATTTTTCATGAGAAAAATGCATGTTTTTAACCGATTTTTCACAAATAACTCAAAAACTATAAAATTTTTATAAAAAAGTTGTAATTACCAAAATTGAAGTTAATAAAAAATGCAATAAACTCCTTACTAGAAAAATCTTTTAATATTAAATTAAAGTGAGTTATACCTAGGTAATTGAATGTATATTTTTTTCGGCGACTACCCAAATCTAAGTATTCAACCTTAAATAAATAAACGGGAAAATGATGCATTTTATAACTAAACATAAACATAAACATAAACATAAACTAAACATAAACATTTGTCAAAGTACTTAGAAATATATATCAAATGAGCATCCGAACGAGTCAATAGCGTTAAAATTTATGCTCCAAAAATTTTTTAAAATTTATCGTTTAAAATTTTTTCCAAAAAATGTTATTGTTTTTTTTTTACAACTTCGTTAATTTTTATGATATCAGGTTCAACTAAAATCCATTTGAATGCACTAATTCCAAGGGAACTTTAAACCACGTTAAATTTTATCTTTTAGACACCTTACTGTTTTAAAAATAAATGGTTAAATGACCCCGGTTACATGGTCCTCGCAGCAAAATTTAAGCTTTAAACGTTTCTATCTCGGTTATTTTTTACCCTACAAAAATAGGAAAAACGGTAAATTATTTGATACAGAAAAAACTAAGATTTGGTTAAATACCATTGTTTACGTATATTGAGTATTTTTGGAGTTATTATCAAAATAATATGAGAATTACGATAATTTTAAAAATTCTGTTTTTTTTAATTACATTTTTTTTTCAAAAATATGCATTCTAAACCGGTCAAAATTATTGAAATAATTACCTATGCTAATATAAATAAATTCTTTTAACGATTACTATAAATTTAAATTTTTGTGGAAATAGCATGTTTCATTTTTCACTTTTTCCTAAAAAATTCAAAATGGTTCTTTTATTTTTATCATAACTTGCTTAATTTTGATGCTATTAATTTTTTCTGGAAGGCATTTGATAGGTATTTCGTAGTTCTTTGACACGTGCTTAGAAGATATATTTTATAAATTGCATCGTTTTCCCGTTATGAATACTTAGCTTGAATACTTAGATTTGAGTACTCGTTGAAAAAAATGTACATTCAATTACCCATAACTCACTTTGAATTAAGTGAGAATTAAGTAAGAATCAGTTTTGTTCTTTAAGTGAGGAGTGTATCTATTCAATTTTTTATTATCTTTAATTTTGGCAATATCTTTTTTGTAAAAGCTTATAGTTTTTGAGGTATACTACGTGAAAAACTGCTTTAAAACAGGCATTTTTTTTTTGAAAAAATTATATTTTTGATGTTTAATAACTCACAAAGTATTGATTTACATTAATAACTTTGTATATCTTTTTTTGTAAAAGCTTATAATATGTAGTTTTTGAGGTATACGTGAAAAAGTGCTTTAAAACAGTCATTTTTTTTTAAAATAAAATTTTTGATCTTTAATAACTCAAAAAGTATTGATTTATATTAATAACTTTATATAACAAATTTTCCTTAAAGTTTGTCCCTCTATCGACATATGGTATTATTTTTTTTTAAATAATTTTCACCCCCAGGGTAAAAGCGCCAGTTACCATCATGTCACCTTTGATCCTTGTGGTGTCCTCTAATTACTCACCAGTTTTCATGAAAATCGATGAAGGTTCAACTAAATCGGAGGTGAAAACCTTCAGTGACTGCACTATAAAGCTATTCATCAACCCCTAGCATTACAGCTTTACTAAGGGATTCCTTGTTAAAATGTTGTTGATATCTTTCTGACACTTGCTTTAAACAAGGGCTTTTATTCCGTCCAACTACGTATGAGCGAAAATAATGTTCTACTGAAAAAACTTTTTCTTCGGTAGAAGGAACCATAATGATAAAGATTTTAACAGTAACGTAATGTCAAGTTGACAGCTAATGACAAGTATACCAATAATGATAAATGCAACTTGCATGCGCAATTTCACAGCCATCTTAATTTCGGTACTGTTTATTTTGGCGGATACCGTACTTACTTTGGTGTTTATCAGGTGATTAATATAATAAAGGTATGCAAAGTCAAAAAAAACTGTGAAAATTATTAAAACTAATGGTAATAAACAATGAAATAATGAAAAAACTAAATGTTACCTCGGAAACTAATTCTTTAGCAAAATATAATATGCAAATAATGTAATGTTTAAATATATAATTTCCTTATGCAAGATAATAAATTCATTCGTAAAATATTGCAAAAAGATCGAAGATACCGATAAATATTACTTACTCATTTACAGAACACCTCAAGTATAATTACAGAACAATCTTATTTATTATCATGCATTTACATTAACATCGTAATTCTACGTTTTATAAGGTATTGAGTAATCTTTACAGTTTTTAAATTGAAAACTGCAAATGGTCTCTTATAGTAGGGGAGAAAAGTATGCTAAATTTGCAGTTACTCGAGCGGTATGGGAACCTATTGGGTTCTGAAGAGTAGGTCCTAAAACCAAAAAGTTAAGTTTTCCATAAAGGGGGGGACTTTCCATTTTTTAATTTAGTTTTACATTTCCAGCAATCGTTTTTCCGATTATAGCGCTATCTATCCATAATTCGAAAAAATGTCTCGAATAAAAGTTGCTTATTTTTACGCAAAGAATCCAAAACTGCAATAAAACTTGGGGGCTCCTATTTAAGATTTTAAAGTAACCCCTCACCCCATCTCCGTGGGGTGTCGTGTTTGCATTTTTTTGCAGTTTTTCGATCTGATGTTCATTTCGCGAAATATCGCGGGGTTCGTATTTAAAATTTTAAATTTACCTCCCACCCCCTCTACGTGGGGTCATGTTTGGTATCATTCGATAGATTTTTAAAAAATATTGAACACGTATTTTTTAGTTTTTCGGTCCGACATTTATTTTACGAAATATTCGCTTTTTTTGTGAAACTATGTGACTCACCCATTTCCTTACGCCCTGCTCAAATCGTCAGATTTTTTAAATGCACACTCTTTTGCATGTACCTAACTTACCTTATCTTAATGTGACGATTTCCAGTTTTTCTAAGGATAGATTTTTTTCGGACCCCCCTTAACGAACTCCCCTGTATTAAGGCCAAATATATGGTAGAGGTACATTTACAGGGTACAAGGTTTCTCCCCATGTGATAATCTGACGTGCTCGAGTAACTGAAAAATCTCCGCTTGGGCTCCCCAGCATTAATCATATGTTATTTCTTTATAGTTAATCATTTTGTAAACTTTATAAATATGAAATTTTTTAATTATATATTATGACCTAAGGGTGCCCTAAGGAACTTCAAAATAGGAATTTTATTACGTTCTTAATTATCTATCTTAACTCTAGTTTATTTGATAAAATATTCTTTATAGCGCTTCTTGTTTATGTGTGCATACATTTTTGTGTTTTAGTTTTTTTTCTTACCAAAACCATAGAAAACATATTTTAGAAGCAAAAGCAAAATCAATGGAGAACTCAAAGAGCAGATAGGGTAGGATAGATTCAATATGAGAGTCCTTGAACACCCTTCCACTGGACCTAATTGGTCTATTGTGGCTCATCCCTAGGTTAAAGTTGTTCTTTCAGCTCAACCTTTTTAACAAAGTCTACTATGGTCTAGGTGCCAAAGTTGTAGGGATCTAGTTGATAATGATCAAATTTATTGAGCCTTATCCTATCCAGCTATGGGCAGTTCTGTACTTACATATATAGGGTGAGGCAGATAACTGGCCTATTAGAAATATCTCGAGAACTAAAGGCAACAGAATCATGAAAATTGGAATAAAGGGGTTTTGAAGGATGATCTATTAAATGAAAATATTTTCATCTCTTTGCAACTTCCGGTTATACCGGAAGTTGCTTATAACTTCGTTTTTTTTTAAATGGGACACCCTGTATATTTTTACATTTTTGGATTCTCTTCGATGTCTTCTTTCTTAAAATATGAGGTTTTGTAATATTATACAGGGTATTTTAAAAGATAATTACGTTTTTTTATTAATTTCGTAGCAACATTCACACCCTGTAGAATTGTAATAGTTTGACATCTAAAACTCTACTTACGTTCAAAGGATTTTTAATATACTCTACTATTGTTAAGAATCATTAGTATAGCTAAATTTTTAATTTTAGTATACAGGGTTGGCCGAAACTCGGAATGAGTATTTTCTGAGTTTTCTTAAATAGAACACCCCGTATTTTTGTATTGTAGTGAAATGATATTTTATAGTACTTTTCTATTTCTTAAGCATTCCATATACCTAACTGCTTTAATTTGTGAGTTATTGGTGATTCAAGCTAAACATTAATTGCAACAAAAAATACGTAAAATTTTATTAGGTTGGCCGTGAAAATACTCAATCCCAAATAATTTTTCAGAAATAAATACATATTAATCCAGACTGGTCCTTAAAATTACCAATAATGGTTTAGCTATCAAAATACCTACGTAGTTAAGATTGTTGGTGCGATTAACTATTAAGCACAAATTAGAGCATAGGGAATGCTTAAGAAATAAAAAAGTACCATAAAATAGCATTTCATTACAATACTAAAATACAGGGTGTTCCATTTAAGAAAACTCAGAAAATACTCATTCCGAGTTTCGACCAACCCTGTATACTAAAACTAAAAATTTAGCTATACTAATGATTCTTAACAATAATAGAGTATATTAAAAATCATTTGAACGTAAGTAGAGTTTTAGATGTCAAACTATTACAATTCTACAGGGTGTGAATGTTGCTACGAAATTAATAAAAAAAAACGTAATTATCTTTTAAAATACCCTGTATAATATTACAAAACCTCATCTTTTAAGAAAGAAGACATCGAAGAGAATCCAGAAATGTAAAAATATACAGGGTGTCCCGTTTAAAAAAACGAAGTTATAAGCAACTTCCGGTATAACCGGAAGGTGAAAAGAGATGAAAATGTTTTCATTTAATAGATCATCCTTCAAAACCCCTTTATTCCAATTTTCATGATTCTGTTGCCTTTAGTTCTCGAGATATTTCTAATAGGCCCTTGATTTGCCTCACCCTGTATACAATTTGCAAATCTAAAGATCCTTTTCGTTCCCATATTAATTTCATTAAGAAAGCTACTTTGGAACCATCCATAAATTTGGATCCTTTAACAACACCAAGAGTTAGACTAACCAAGAATTCGAAGTCGAAATCTTCTAGCAAGATTAAGGGAACCGGGTATCTTAAAGACAATTAAACTATATCTTGCTTTTCTACACGACCAACCCGCTTCAGTATTTTATGATGGATATACCAACACTAGCGTTACCCGATTACCAACTCTTTTTGGCTTCAGAAGGACTACCTACTAAGACAAAAATTTCTTCTAGAATTTTTACGATGCCTATGGAATTGGTCCAGCTGAGGTGGAAGCTAATCTTGCCGCTTTTAGGTCCTTTCTCACGGTACACGACAATTAGACCGAAATCATTAGACCGAAAGCAGTAGACCGAACTCGTTGGACCGAAAAGCAATTTACCGAAACCTCACTAGACCGAACAGCATTAGACCGAAATGGTACATAAATTAAAAAATATTACAGTAAATTATGCTAAAATTTTTTATATCTGTCTTTTTGTTTATTGTATTTTTTTGTGTTATTTTATATATAGACTGTGTAAATTGTTACTCTGTACAGTCTGATATGAAATAAATTTCATCCGTTAAACAAATTAGTGAAGGTAAAAATAAATTAAGGGTAGAGTGACGTTAACACTATTTTAACTGTTTCTAATAACCATCCAAATAACATTTAGTTGTAATTACATTTGTCTTATCTCTTTTACTGCGACAAATAAAAAGAAATTAAGGGTAAATTTTATTTGCTTCTAATTTGAATTTAACAATAAACAAAAAACAAAGCAAAAAAACAACCTCTAAACTATTTTTAGTATTTAATTCAAACTAGTATTTAATTTTTGGTATTATACATAATAAATAAAAAATAAACCAAAAACAAATAAAAACAAAAACATAAATAAAAAGAAACAAAGCAAAAACAACAACCTCTAAATTCGCCAGTACTTTGTGCTGCCAGCCTAAGCCAGGATAAAGGGAGAAGGGAGGTTGATGATACCCTTGCTCAGATTACAATCCTGTTTGAGCACCCTGTATTATGTACCTAATGCTCTTTAGTCTCCTGCTTTTCGGTCTAGTCAGGTTTCGATAACGTGCTTTTCGGTCTAATGAGTTCGGTCTACTGCTTTCGGTCTAATGAGTTCGGTCTACTGCTTTCGGTCTAATGATTTCGGTCTCTTTACAGTAAACCCTTTCTCACTTCGGGAAGAATTATGCACCTGCAAAAATCAAGGGAATGTCACCGAAATTATTATATGGGCAGTCCTAACAGAATCTTCAATTCTGCAGAAGAATGCACATGCGGGGCAGGGCGAGATAAAAAGAACCTGTCGGTCTGTTTCTTTATTTTAAGTTTCTTAACAGCAAACATAGAAGCGAAAATATTTAGAGAACTTAAGAACTAAGGATATGCCATAACAGTTTTCAGTGGAAGAGTATGCAGTTTGTTTTATTTTTGCATTTTGTAATAGAAGTGCGACGTAAAGAGCATGTAGAAACTAATATCGGTTTAAGGAATATTCTTTATAGCCCTAGATAAGGAATATACCTAGACTATGTACTTTTTTTCTGGACAGAACAGTGAACTCACTATCAAAATTTTATATCTTCTTTTCCTTCTCATTATAAGTACCAAATTCTGCTTGTTCATTGGCATATTGGTAGGTACCTCTACGAAAGGTTGTCACTCCATCTTGGAGATATGCTTTATTGTCACTAAAAATTCCACAATTTTATGGGCAAAGGTTACATAAATCGTCAATATTACAAAATAAAAGATAATGAAATAAGGTAAAACAATATATTGCAAAATTTAAATAAATTGCAAATTACATAATACATACAACCAAATCGCAGCATATGATACCCAGATATGGATAAAAATACTTTGGTTACCTACTTATATATCAAGGTACTGTAATTTCTTAGTTATTCTTAGAACTTAGTTATTCTTATAGTTAGAAATTCTGTCGATTGATGATTTATCTCTTGATATTTTGACCACACGGGTCCACCCCATTCTGCTTATGTGGTTATTCCATTCTTTTTTTATTTAATGTCCATTTAGGGTATGGAGCCCGGTTTTTAGGGTATGGGCACAGTATAAAGAGGGACAGTAGAACCACTCTCCGAAAAATTGGAAGTAAAATCTGTAGTCGCGCATGGCGACCGCGCAATGTTGGCAGTCGCTTTTGCCCCACTCTCACATTGCTAGTCGCATAGAAACGTAAGGATTTTAACAGGGAAAACCTGCATCCACCACTGGTGAATTACCAATTGCGTACTGCCGGTATTAATTTATGAGATCAAAGCGCCGACGGAGAAGTGGTTTTACTGTGTATGGGGTCCGGTTTTCTTTAGGGTATGGCGTCCGGTTTTCTTAGGTTTTCCATGACCTCGAATCCCACGTGCTGCGCATATGCGTCCTGAGAACGCGGGACGCGTGCAGCAGGGCCGCTCGTAGACCGGAAGATAGTCTACACATAGAGCATGGTTCCTCGACGAAATTCAATTCAAGACGTATCGCTAAGTGATCAGTATTGCAGACGGTGAGATCCCACGGGTACTGGAGGATTACCCATCCCCCACGCTCTCCTGGTGCGGGCGCGACCATGACTCTCTTTATATAGTTTATACACTGTACGTTACATTTCCTTCTAATGTCTTCACCCACCTTCGGATCGCTCAGCGTATTTCCTGTAATTTTTGAAATTATACTTCTTTAGGCGGGAGGCTGAATTTTTACATTCCCTGGCGCATGCGCGCACCGACGCTATCTTATTAGTCGCTCATGCGTTATACGGGATCTTATTGGGTGTTAAAATCATCTGTCAATAATTGTTGGATATTATGAATAAACAAATGTTGTGTATATTAGTTTTTATTGTTGTGATGACAGAGAAAAAAGCAAGTTTACAATTGTAGTGACTTTTTAAATAGTTTTTAAAAGCGACAGGTACGTAATAATTGTAAATGTTTCAGTATCCCAATAAAAAATTACACAGGTACCTACCTATTTGGAAAATTTAAAATGAACATACCAAAATAGTATGTAATGCTTTGATTTACATAATTTGATTACCATCAAAATTTCTCACCTAATATATATTGTCAGTATTCACCTAATATATTGTTTTATTACTCTATGTTTTGTTGTATTTTAACATTTCAATATTCTACAAAAATCAAACTAATTTGGTTAAATTCAGAACTGTCAAAAGTTTAAACCATTTAGTTCGTCGATCTTCTCACATAATGCATGTGCCTCCGTGGGTAAAAGTGTAAAATGAATGAATTCCAATACTAACTGCGCAAACATAAGCGGGTTCGAACCCCAATAGAAACTTTTATTTTTTTATGTACATTTTATGATTGTAAGTATATTTATTATATAATTTTTTTTTCAGAAAATACGTATTTAGTTAAAAAAATTTCCGACAATTATTTTCCGACAAAATTTTCAGAAATCATTTGTGGAATTTTTCAATGTGTTTGTGTTTGTTTTATTCTTTTATTTTTTAAATTTTTGGTACTGTGTTAATAAAATTTTGTGAAAAGTAATAAGTATTTAAATTAGTTTAATATTTAAATAAAATATAAATAAACTGTTTAAAGTATATTAATTTCGTTAAAATCATATAATAGAAGTATCACTTCTTACGTGCGTACAAAGTACACACACATTCTTTTTTTTTTCATTAATTTAATCTCTGCTGTTTCCAGTAGTCTTTGTGTTGTGTCAGTTTCGGGTCTTGTTTTTAATACAAATATAGGGCAGACAATGAGGGTATTTGGCTCCGAATTCCATCCTACTACATCGATTTACTTGATATTTTCACAGTAAGTAGAGAATAGCTCAAGAAACAAAGTCTATCCTATATACTATGGCGTTTTTATCTTAAGGGCGGTTCCCACCCCTTTAAGCGGGTGGAAAACTTTTTGGTCAAAATAACCACGGAAGTGGCTAGAAAACTTAATTCTAAGCAAAAACTGTTTAATATTTTTTTTTTGAAAACTCAATACTTTTTGAGTTATTCGTGGCTGAACATTGGTCATTTTTATTGAAAAATAACACCTTTAGGACGGTTTTTGCGAATACCTTAAAAACTATGCATCTAACTAAAAAACTATATAAAACATTTTTGTAGCTTTTGAAAAAGACAAAGAGGCTCGTTCCTTCATAAATCTTCTAGTTTCTAGCTACAAGACAAAAAGAGATATGGTAGGTGAAAGGGTTTGTTTTTTTGGTGCATGCTCAAATCGGTGTATTCAGCTTGAAATAACAGAGAAATGGTCGATTCTAGGTGTATAAAGCTACTAATGTATAATACTGTTTGTAGTAACTTGAAAGGACCTTTAAAATGAGCAATAAATAGTACATTCAAACTAAGCGAGATATTCTGCAAAAAATGATAGCTAATGTATTTAAAAACAAAATGAGAAATATATTTAACCCTCTCTCCACCAGAATTTAAATGGAGTCAAAAGTTGGACGGGTTTAAAATTAATGGTTTTTTTAAAAAAATATGATCAAATTATAGAGGGCCAATGGTTAATATTAAATTCTTAATTGTATGTCAAAAATGTGCAATAAGTACGTCTCATTTTTCATTTGCATATCTCAACCGGTTTTAAAGCAATAAATAATTGTCAGCTTGTAAGAAAAATTTCAACACCCCGTATCTCGGAAACGAAGCATTTGCGGACAGACGTTTATGGAGCAAACTGTCATTATTTTTTCATGCAGAATTACCCCTTAAAGTTTTCCATACTCATTTTAAAAACACCCTGTATTGATGAAAAACATGGCTACTTGTTAAAGTACCTAACTTTTTTACTGTCCAACATAAGCGAATAAATTAAAAAACAGAATGTTAAGAAAACATGAGGCTATAGTTGGTTTTTAATTTCAGTATTTTACACATGCTAGAATATTCCACAGGGGATGCGAACTTTGACAAAAAAAACACAGTTTGATTCGTATACCCGGTATACAATGAAAATTTACTTGTTCAGTAACAATATTATTACAGCGATATTGTTAAGGAATACGGATATAACATATTAAAAAAATCACTTAAATCGGACAACAGGTTTAGGAAATTCGAGACATCAAATATTACCCATGTTTAAGGTGGCGGTTAATTTTGCCCCAAAGTGTAGTTAATACTTTGTTTTTGATGTTTTTGTCTGATCAACATGCAAAATAGATTAGTGCCTAAAATTAAGCGTGCAGTACAAAAGTACCATTGAAATAATTTCTGCTTTTTAAACCAATATCTTATATTTAAAAAGTTAAACGTGTATGGTCCAACTACTTTAGAGTTACGTAAAAGATACCTTATTGTGCCCCAAGTCAAATCATCTCACACTTTATAAATTTCTTGATAGCTGTATGAATCTCTTGATATTGCATGATAGACTTCGATATCTACACAGTAATCTAAGAAAGATTAAATAACACTTATAATATTACTTGTCCGTTTATTACTATCGGAAAACGGAGAAGTGAATCCATTTATCATTTTAATTTTCGATTCCGAATGCAAAGTTCTCGAAGGTGTCCTTCCATAAGTTTATTCATTAGGCCCGCCTATTTTTAATTCATTTTAAATAATAAAAAAGCCCATGCTCTTCGTTTTGTGTGTGTAATCATGAATTACGAAATGGTTTAAATCGCCACACCCTCTTGTTCTTTTTGAGCTCGCTGGCTCGGGCCGGGGGTCACGGGGGGTCACGAGGAACTCCCATCCTGTCTGGGGTGCGGCACGCCGCTCATCGAAACCGTCTGATGAGGCTGTATGATGTTGTGCTGCCCCCGCTACGCTTGCCCTAACCTCCCTGCCGCCGGCCCTGGATTTATCTTCACAGCTCAATAATGCACATTGGCGTAGCCAAATCGATTTGATATTGATATCAGTGGAAAAAGTATGTCAGAGCACTTAACGAACTCTACGCAACGATACGATTAATAGAAAGGCCGAGAAGATATAACTGATAAAACTATAATCCTATCTTTAAGAATGATTTTAATATATTATGTAGATGATCTTTTCAATTTAGTCTTCTTCTTCTTCTTCTTCTTCTTCTTCTTCTTCTTCTTCTTCTTCTTCTTCTTCTTCTTCTTCTTCTTTTTCTTCTTCTTATTCTTCTTCTTCTTCTTCTTCTTCTTCTTCTTCTTCTTCTTCTTCTTCGTCTTCTTCTTCTTCTTCTTCTTCTTCTTCTTCTTCTTCTTCTTCCTCCTACTCCTCTTTATAAGCAATTATGCTTGTTCATTGGCGGATTGATACCTCTATGGAAGATTGTCGGCCGATACTTCTACTGATTGGTGATTTATCTCTTGCTGTTTTGACCACACGTGTCTCCCCCATTCTGCTTATGTCGTTATTCCATTTTTTCTCTATTAAGTGTCCATTCGTTTATACGCTGTACGTTTCATTTTCTTCTGTCTTCACCCTTCTTTCGATCTCTTAGCGCATTTCCTGTAATTCTTCTCAGTACCTACTTTTATCTTTGCCGTTTCCAGTTGTAATCTTTGTGTTGTGGCTGTATCGGGTCTTTCTTTCTGATGCATACCTATGTATATGTCATTATTGGCCTTGCACTGGCTTTATAAATTCTTGACTTTATCTCAGTGTTAATAAGTGGGTTTCGTCATTATTATAGTGTTATTAAGGCATCCTGCAAGTCTATTTCCTTTTTGTACTTGATTTCTCACTTCCTTGTCCAGGTCTCCGTCTCCATAACTGGATAGTGTAATTCCAACCCATCAATTTCTATTTTATATCTGATTGGTTCTTTACTGATTACTATTGTTTTAGTTTTCTGAAATGAAATTGTCATACTGAATTCTCTTGCTCTTATCTTAAATCCGTAAATATGTGTACTTACTAATCTTTGCAGACTATCTTCATCTTTGGCTATTAATATTGCGTCGTCTGCGTAACAAAGTATTTTTACTTCTTTGTTTTTCATTCTGTATCCCCTTCCTTTGTTGACGCTTTTGATGATTTCATCTATGATTAAACTGAAGAGCACAGGGCTCAGTGAGTCGCCCTTATTCTGCTGCTTATTTCAATAGGCTCTATGCATTGTCCATCTATTCTGACTTCCATTTTGTTGTTTGATAGATGTTTTCAATAGTTCTAATGATATCTAGGTGAACATCTTTGAGCCTTACTCTGTCAAATGCTTTCTTTCTTCAAGTTAATCAGACACAGCAATGCTAGTCTATTTTTATACTGTAGAGTATTTCTCAGTAATTTTCTATTTATGACGAATTTTACATCTGTACACAATCTTTCAGTACGAAAACCCTGTTGTCCATTTGCTAAACTTATCCTATGATTCATTAGTTCTTGTAAAATTTTAGTTGTTGGTTTTAGGGTAGCATTTAAGTTGGTGCATGCCTTTGTAGTTTTTTTGCTGTTTTCATCTCCTTTTTTTAATAGTAGAATTAGTTCGCTCATTCTCAATTCTTCCGGTATTTTATTGTGTTTCCAATATTTCAATAATTCGTTTAGTATTCCGTCTTTACCTGCAGATTTTCTGTTCTTCATCTTTTTAAGTGATTTTCTTGAACTTACTCTTTACTTATATTAACTATTAAACGTTATTTGTTCTTTCTCTGCGTATAGCTTTTTTAGATAGTATATCTCAATTTAACGAATTCATAAATGAATTCAAGTTACCAAAAGGGTAATTTTAGAAAGTCTTAATGTAATTTCACTCTTCACTAACTTACCACTGGCTAGTTTCCTTGCTTCCTTACCGAACCACTGGAGCTATATTCCACCTAACTCATCTGTTTTGTGGAATGTGTTTTCAGAATTATTACAATTAGGCTTTGATATTAATTTCTTAGTTTTCAATGGCAATTATTATTTACAAATTTTTGGGACACCTATGGGTTCCTCTATTTCTCCTATCCTGGATAAATAGGTCTTGGATGATTTAGTGTCTGACCGATTGGGGTTATTAGATTTTTAAGTCCCTTTTATTAAACGCTATGTAGATGACCTTTTATTAGCCGTATCTCTTTGACTAGTCAAACCCCGATTTCATAAAATTAAATTTCGACCTTTGCCTAACCAACTTAGTCTCTCCTAGGTTTGACTAGTCAAAGGCCGAAATTGTAATTTATTTCGAGCTTTGACTAAGACCGTCAGTCAGTCCTGAGGATTGCCTAGTCAAACCTAGGAGTGCCTGAAATTCGGGCTTTGACTATAACACATCTACGGATGTCGTCTTCGCATCCTCCTCTGTTAGTAATAACGGAGCCTAAGTAATTAAATTGTCTGACCACTTCGTAACCTGTCAAGTTTCTTATCTCCGTTTGGTTGTTTCTGATTCTATCGATGATCATTACTTTGGTTTTCTGTATAGTTATGTTCAAACCATATTCCGTACTCACCGTTCCTAGCCTATTCATAATTTCCTCCAGTTCTTCTGGTAAAAACGCCAATATAACAGTGTCATCAGCATAACGTAGGTTTTTGATTTTTCTTCCTCCAATAGTTGCTCCACGCATCGGCGCTTTTTAAACATAAATTTAAATGTAGAGTGTAATTCACGCAAGCCTAGCATATAGTCTAAGAGCTGGGAGCGGATTTTGTGCGTGATAAGTAATATGGAAAAACTATACAGGGATATGTTGAAATAGTTGTGACATGACTTTCCTCAACGGCCGGAAACCAGAGTGGGGGACGAGGGTAGTTATAAGGGGTCAAAGGCGCGGTTTTTATTATTTTTTTTGTGACGCTCATGATCCAGATAGTGCACCAAAATTTGGGAATAAGTAGGTCATGACACACTAAGTAAAATCTCTAGGGGCGGAACGATGCGTGGCCGACAAAGAGGTGGGGGAAGGTGTGAATATAAAAAATATAAGGGGTTTTTTGCGACGTTCGTAATTGAGATTTGAGATTTGAGTGCACCAAAATTTGGGAATAAGTAGACCATGACATATCTAAGTAAAATCCCCAGAGCCGGAAACAAGAGTGGGGGACGAGGGTAGTTATAAGGGGTAACCAATCATCTTTAGTTTTTATGAAAAATCCTGTATATTTTTATATTTTTTGAAGCTACCTAAAAACCTTATCTCAAAAAAGTATATTATGTTATTACAAATAATACATGGTGAAATTTAGAAATTATATAGATATAATTTTCGACAAGACATTAAATACATCAAATTTTGAAATTTATAATTGATCACACTTTAAAAAATAGGGGTATTATGTTTTATCGTCCCATGGGATGATAGAAGGACGTGGAAGTTAGGCATCAGACAACGTCGAAAGACGTTCTAAAACCGATATATATTTTTTACCAGAGTTTCTTGGGCATATGTTCATAAAAAGTATTGTCTATGATATTATGACATTTTTATTTACATATTTTCGACGTTTTGGCAGGATATACTTGCCTTTTTTAAAAATAATTATGATTGACAAACATTCATAAATTTGGTTTCGAAACAAATACACAAATAGACGTTACAGTTAAAACAATATTAAAAATGTTAAAAATACAGGCTCATGCCCACTAAGTCATTACGTTCAGAGTCATAATGAATACACTTAAATTCATGTTTAAAAAGCGCACATTTAAGTATATATTTTATGAAAATGGACGGGTCTCAGCGTTTTTTATAATTTTTTAAAATAAAGACAGAAATAGTTGTATCCCATAAATGAGTTATACCCAATATATTTTTCACAATTTAGAAGTAGCTATTCTAATAATTTTTAAACTGAAAAAATACAGAAATATTATTTAGTTGATGGATAGGAACGGCGTGTACAACTCCATGAGGATACATAAGTATTTGCCCAAGAGAGTAACGATGTGAAATATCAGATGTGAACATATTATGTTACACGAGAACTGTCGATTAAGACTGAAAACTAGATTAACTTTAATGATTTTTTCATATAGTCACGAGTTATATAAACAAATGATTGTTTTGCTTCAATGTTATCTCTAATTAAAAAGTTTCTGAATAACTGTGTTTGAATAAATTAATTCTTGAGATAGGTTTTATTAACGTATACGGTATACGTATTGCCTGCAATAATAAATAATATATTAGATTAATAAACAATATATTAAACATTTTATTATTCATAACTCTGTTCTTACTATTCAATTCTCCTCCTTTATCCTCATGTCATATCTTATGTAAGTTGTCTCTTTAATAATTTTATTTAATCTGTTATATTCGTATAGGTATTTGTTTCACCAGTCTTTTCTCATTTATTTCACAGCACAACAGCCATTTTAGTACCAGAACAATAAGAACTGAATCTAAATATTTTTGGTGCTTTGATTTCAAGAATGTCTTTCTTTTTCCCTAGCACATCCAATTATTTAAAACATCTCTGGAGACAAGCTAGTATGGGCTTTTTGCAGATAGAAAAAAGTCATTTCTTAAGCTTCTATTGATTTCTAATCATGAGTTGTCAATAAAAAAAAAACAATTTATTATTTTATTTGGGAATAAGCTACAATTTAAGTTTGAAATTAAATTTATTTGATGTTTCGACTTCCACTTCGGAAATCGTTATCAAAATACAAAACATTAATATATTAAACAACTTTTGTTTTTGTTGCTTCGTAAATCAATTCTTATAATTTAATTTTATCTGACTTATCCATATTGACAATTCAGACATAATAATATATATTTTTTAAAGTAGCTGACTATCAGGCCAAGGCCATGACATAAAACGTTAGTTTTTAAAAAATAAATAATCTACATTGTTGGGATTTTCAGCACCTTTGTTTCGAGCATCTGTCATATTTCGTATAATCCGTGTATAATGTTAATACATATACACAGATTATACAACATATGAGAGAAGCTCGAAACAAATGACAATCGATGAAAAGCCCCATGTAGGGCTTTTCATTCACAGACATTTGTATAATATTAAAATACACGGATTATACGACATAAGACAGAAGCTCGAAACAAATGACAATCGATGAAAAGCCCTATACGGCTGATCTATTATTTGCCAACTTTCTATGTTAATATTCAGTTTCTATACATTTTCTGACGTTCTAAACGTAACTAGACAAAAAAATAAACATTGCAACAAGTGAAGGATCCAGGACTGTAATAGCTCAATGTTCCTATGTATCTAGTAGGGTTGCGCTTACTGTAGGTATATATATTTTTTCTTGCAAAGACAGGTTCATTGATTATGTTTTTAATCATGATGTTTTTAAAAGGCCAATTGTTTTAACCCTGTGCGTAGTCTGAGGTCCCAAAGATAAACAAGAATATTTTGCATATTCACGATACTATACCATGAGACAGTTTTCCATTTGTAAATGGACACAAATTATCTACTGATATTCTTCATACTTAATTTTTTTTCCAGTAAAACCTCGATATAACGGACTAATTGGGGGGACGGTATGTCCGTTAAAGCCGAAAGTCCGTTATATAAAAATAGGTTTAAAATCAATCAAAAATTTATTTTTGAAAATATGTACTGTATTTAGACACAGTGTATAAATCTGTGAGTTAAAAAAGGAATCAAGTTTTGTTTAATATTTTTTAATTTTTTACTTCATCTAAGAACTCTCTGCAATATACTCGTTGCCAAAATTATTCACTGACCCATGGGTTGAAAAAGCGATGTATTTTTTGTCAAAAACATACAATTATTAAAGTTGCCGTCTGCGCAATATCGAATAGTTTTAGGAGGATTAGCAGAAGCGTTGTCTAAATTTAATAAACATTTCACCACCTCTTTCGGCTGTATTTCCAGTTTCTTCTCTTGAAATTTTCGAACAGCAGGTTCAAATTTTTTAATAAAGCCAATTTCTACAAATATCTGTGGTGAACCATGCCTTATTAGAGCTATAATTTGAAACGGGCAGACGATGCATTATATCTTTGACAACTCTAGGTTTACGAGCTAGGTTTACGATGCTCCTCTAATTGTTGGCAAATATATGCGATCCATCTGCGTTAGTACAAACAAAGCAGTGCTGAAATCATGTCCTTGCTGATTTTTCTTCCAGAATTCGATTTTTCATATTTTTTGCATTCAAAATTTCTTTTTACGTTTGATCAGATTTTTTTTCCGTTACATCCGAAGACCGTTAAATAGAGGTCCGTTCTATCGAGGTTTTAGTGGACTAGTGATTTTTTTGGTATTAGAGCTCAGATAGGAAGTAAATATTTTTACACACTTCAAAAATACTTTTCTTTTGCCATTCATTCATTTTTCGTAATTATGTACAAAAACATCAGCTTTTTCAATTTTTTAACAAAATTAAGAATACAGAAATATATCAAAATTTACCTTTAAACTCCTTTTGAGGCACCCCCATGGTGGATGGATCTTACGTCCACTGAGACTCTGACAACGAACTATGATGGACTTGACTTATTCCGATGCTGGATCGCTGTTGTCGAACCCACCTTTAAGCGGAAGTGGATTATTGTCGTTCGAAAATACCTTTAAAGCTTTTTATTCCGTTATTTTTGATTTAACTTTAATAATTTTTTTTTCAAGTTTATTGCTATAACGAAATTGGTACTATCTGCGATAGCAGGGTTATAAATATACCTAATATACACATCAAAGCAACATCAGTATTATTCCACTTTTTTTCAATAAAACATTCGATTTGAAAATTTGTTCTCTAGAATGCCGTGCATGCCGTGAAAATTAATCAAGTATTGCCTCAAATTCGTATGATTAATAATGGCTTTAAATTGTCAAGAAAAAGTGCCTAAAATTTTAAAGATAGTCTGTATATACTTTAAAATTATTTTACTAAAACAATTTCATTAAATGCAACGATAGTCATGGAACATTTAGACGGAATAAGTATATATCCAAGTTGGACGACAGTCAAAAAGAGGGATATTTGTCCAAGACTACAAAATATATATCTATACCTAGTAAGGGGCAAGATTATGGAATAAATTCATTTTCTATAGAATGGGCGATTTTGAAGAGAAATCCCGAAACAGTTGATTTTATTTTTAAATTATAATTTTTTTGCATTTATCATACTAGTGACGTCATCCGTCTGGGCGTGCAAACGTAATAAAATGATTTCTTTAAATGAGAATACCGGTCATGTGCTAGCTGATTTGAAAGGTTATTCACTCTATTCGATAACATAAACATTAACATAAAACATAAACATAGACATAAACATAAACATCATTATTTATAGAGGATGCCCAAAAAATAATTTTTGAATTAAATTAATTGAAGCAAAAAGAATGTATATAATTTATTTAACTCAAAGTACATTCTACTTGTTTATTGAAAAAAATGTTTATTTCTATTTCACAAATAAACATTGATTTTTGCGGATAAATTTATTAATTTGTTAAATTAAATGTCAAACAATCTCCCATCTGCCTCTTATCAGTTTAATCATTCTAATTTAAGCAAAAATACTGTTTATTTATCAAATAAACATTTTTTTTTATATCTTCTGACAGCAGTAAAATGTATTTTGAGTTAAATAAATGACATGCATTCTTCATTTTACGTAGATTTATTTAATTCAGAAATTGATTTTTTGGCCACTCTATATACCTACCTAAATAATAATGTCAATGTTTATATTACTAAATAGAGAATTGAACACCCATTCAAATAAGCTACCATACTACCTCTATTCCCATTAAAAGAAAATCATCGATTACGTCATCACGCCCAGACGTATGATGTCACTAGTATGATATACAGGGTGTTTCATTAAGAATTTTCCATATCATAACTGGAGAAACCTAAGCACAAAATACGAAGATTTAACTCAAAACACTTAAATAAAATATTCTTCCTTACCGAGGTACAGAGTGTTTTATTACAAATGTTCTAAAACGATTTTAGCTCATTGCTAGTTACCGCTGTTACCAGAGGCGTGCTGTAGGGATATATACTTCCTTTTCGCCCCTTTTCCCCCTTTACAATCTACTCAACTGTCGCAATAATCATTTCAGCATGTTTTTCTGATTCTTTTTTACTTTTTACGTTATTATCATTTTTTTTGTCTCAATGTATGAGTTATTTGCGTTTTAATGTAATGGATTCAATAAGATTATTGCCCAAAAAATCAATTTCTGAATTAAATAAATTTACGTAAAAAGAAGAATGTATGTAATTTATTTAACTCAAAATACATTTTACTGCTGTGAGAAGATATAAAAAAATGATTATTTGATAAATAAACAGTATTTTTGCTTAAATTATAATGATTAAACTGCCAAGAGGCAGATGGGAGACTGTTTGACATTTAATTTGACAAATTAATAAATTTATAAGCAAAAATCAATGTTTATTTGTGAAATAAACATTTTTTTCTATTTTCTGATAGAAGTAGAATGTACTTTGAGTTAAATAAATTATATACATTCTTTTTCGTACTTCCGGGCCTAAAGTGACAACTTCACTCCCTTGTGACAGGTACTAAAGTGTGACGAATATTGACGAAACTCCCGGAACGATTAAATCACAAACAAACGAATTTAAGGGATATTTTATTGAAAAATATAATTAATTAGAATGGTAATTAACGTTAATATTCAAATTAATATTGTGACAGTTCGTCATATTGACCAGTCTTTCCTGGGTTAATGCAGCAGGTAACTGACGAGTAACAGATAGGTCCTTTTCATATTGAACTGGTGTTTGTTTCGAAGATCCTGCGGAAACAGGAAGCGAGAATGAGGACTGTGGCATAACTATAGTGGACGAATCGGCGACTTGACCAAATATTTTATCTGAAATTTTTTGTTTATTTTTAATAGACGATTCAATATATCCCTCGGCCACGTTGGAGGATTTCCATCCTCCATGTCTCTTCAGCACGTCTATTGTTGCTCCCGAATCAGCTAACAAAGACGCAGATGTGCGTCTAAAACAATGTCCCGTATAAGACGTCGCATTTTCTAATTTCAAGAAAGCTGCTATTTGCCGTGGAATTGTACCAAACATGTTTTTTCCTACTACTCGCGTAGTACATTCTTTGTTGATGTATTGAACAAAAAATTTTGAATGAGTTGTCCCTGTCTTTCGCAATGCCACATATTTCCGAAATATCGCCACAAAACTGATGGCACTGTTTTCTGAATTTTTGATCACAAAATTTCGGTCAATTTTATTTTTGGTGTTTCTAATCGCAATTAGGAAGGAATCGCCCAAATCTCTCACATCGTCGATTTCTAAATCAACCAACTCTTTTCCACGACAAGCTCCCGCAACGCCCAAAATAAGTGCAACCTACAAAAAAATTGATTTCTTAAAATTTCTGAATATAAACAAATTTCCAAATTTACCTTAAGCATTAAATATTTATCATCCGGAGCCTCCCGTAAGAACTGATCTACCTGCTCAGACGTGAGAATTCTTGACTTCTTTGGCTTAAATCCCTCATTTCTTCTCTTCAAAAAAGCTAATAATTTTGGAAATTTACTTATATCAATATCTTCTCTAATGTTAATAACCGATTTCAGCATTGAGTAATGTGCCCAGAGAGTTGAGGCACAAACCGCTTTTGATTTATCATCGAAGTAGACTAACAGCGCATTTTCAGTAGGTTGTCTCACATTTTTTAAGCGGCACCACTTTTTAAAAGCATCGTACTGCTGCTCGTATAGTTTTCTAGATTTCGGTGGTAACAATTCTTCACCTACTTCGGCTGCTCTTTTATCAATATCAGATACACCTTCTTCACTCATGATACCAATAATTATCAATAACAATGTTTCTTTACAATGACACTAGTAATGACAATGTTTCTAAATTATAACTGTCACAACGCAATGTTACTATGGTAACTTATTTTAAAGACAGTTTATTAAATGAGTTGAAGAGAGAAAAAACTGATTGAAATTATTGAAATAATTAATAAAATCATACCGGAAGTACGAAAAGTATCGTATATACCTTGCGACTGAAGTACATTTAATCCTTCAGGTAAATTATGGCCCTCCCTGCGGTCGGGCCATAAACTTTACCTTCAGGATTAAATGTACTACTTCAGTCCCGCGGTATATAATGTACTATTTGCTTAAATTAATTTAATTCAAAAATTATTTTTTGGGCATCCTCTATAAATAATGATGTTTATGTTTATGTTTATGTTTATGTTTATGTTTATGTTTATGTTTATGTTTATGTTTATGTTTATGTTTATGTTTATGTTTATGTTTATGTTTATGTTTATGTTTATGTTTATGTTTATGTTTATGTTTATGTTTATGTTTATGTTTATGTTTATGTTTATGTTTATGTTTATGTTTATGTTTATGTTTATGTTTATGTTTATGTTTATGTTTATGTTTATGTTTATGTTTATGTTTATGTTTATGTTTATGTTTATGTTTATGTTTATGTTTATGTTTATGTTTATGTTTATGTTTATGTTTATGTTTATGTTTATGTTTATGTTTATGTTCATGTTCATGTTCATGTTCATGTTCATGTTCATGTTCATGTTCATGTTCATGTTCATGTTCATGTTCATGTTCATGTTCATGTTCATGTTCATGTTCATGTTCATGTTCATGTTCATGTTTATGTTTATGTTTATGTTTATGTTCATGTTCATGTTCATGTTTATGTTCATGTTCATGTTCATGTTCATGTTCATGTTCATGTTTATGTTTATGTTCATGTTCATGTTCATGTTCATGTTCATGTTCATGTTCATGTTCATGTTCATGTTCATGTTCATGTTCATGTTCATGTTCATGTTCATGTTCATGTTCATGTTCATGTTCATGTTCATGTTCATGTTCATGTTCATGTTCATGTTCATGTTCATGTTCATGTTCATGTTCATGTTTATGTTTATGTTCATGTTCATGTTCATGTTCATGTTCATGTTCATGTTCATGTTCATGTTCATGTTCATGTTCATGTTCATGTTCATGTTCATGTTCATGTTCATGTTTATGTTTATGTTCATGTTCATGTTCATGTTCATGTTCATGTTCATGTTCATGTTCATGTTCATGTTCATGTTCATGTTCATGTTCATGTTCATGTTCATGTTCATGTTCATATTCATATTCATGTTCATGTTCATGTTCATGTTCATGTTCATGTTCATGTTTATGTTTATGTTTATGTTTATGTTTATGTTTATGTTTATGTTTATGTCTATGTTTATGTCTATGTTTATGTTTTATGTTAATGTTTATGTTATCGAATAGAGTGAATAACCTTACAAATCAGCTAGCACATGACCGGTATTCTCATTTAAAAAAATCATTTTATTACGTTTGCACGCCCAGGCGGATGACGTCACAAGTATGATAAATGCAAAAAAATTATAATTTAAAAATAAAATCACCTGTTTCGGAATTTATCTTCAAAATCGCCCATTCTATAGAAAATGAATTTATTCCATAATCTTGCCCCTTACTATAGATATATATTTTGTAGTGTTGGACAAATATCCCTCTTGTTGACTGTCGTCCAACTTGGATATATACTTATTCCGTCTAAATGTTTGCTTTCCAGAAAAACGTCTGCAAGTCTACATTCTCATAATCATGTAAAATTACAGTGTCGTTTACTAATGTACGAATGTGAGATATTGGATCCGATGGATCACCTGCTTTGTATACATTAACATTAACGGGTAGAGTAACAGTTTTCTAAGGTAACCTAAAATTATTAGATTTACCCACCTTATTTGTTTACGTATATGCATCTCCTGAGTTTTTATTATCTTAAAGGCATCTATTTATTAGATAAGATATAGGCACTTAATCTTTTAAAAAGATTAAAAGCGAATGTTAAAATATGGAAATTTCCAAATATGTTTTCGAGATAGCCAAGTTATTAAGTGTATGTGGTGTAACAACTAAAAAGCAATGTTGAGCAATGGTGGTAGTGACCTGAATGTAAATAGCTACCTATTTTAGTTATTTATACTAAATTTACATTCAAGATGCAGTAGAAATAAACAAACCAAGACACGTTAAATGCTATTAGGAGCACTCTCGAATCATAAGTTACAATGTATAAACTTTGGAAATCATTATTTAGGGTTTACAATGTATACATTGTAAATTATGATACGGGAGTGCTCCTAGTAGCATTTAACGTGTCTTGGTTTGTTTATTTCTACTGCATCTGGATTGTACATATAGTATAAACTAATTTTGCAGATTTGCTTAAAAAAGCAAATAAATAAATCAAAGCTATAGAGTTCGGCATGCCAGCGTATATTTACTTCATTGATCTGACGAAGGCGTTTGACACGGTTGACCTGGGAGACATTCTAGATATATTAATAGAAAATAAAACACCGAAAAGCATAACAAAGATATTCCATAACCTAAATAACAACAACGTAACCAAAGTTAGAGCAGGAGCCTAATTCACTGAAAATATTCCAACACCGGGAGGAATTAGACAAAGCGACAGTTTAAGCCCCTTCTTGTATAACCTACTCATGAACAAAATTATAAACGAAGTAAGAATGAGCAACAAAAGAATTAATATGGTGTGTTAAACAGATGATGAAGTAATTATTGCCGAATCAGAAGATGATCTTTAAAGACAGCTCTTTCAGTTTTTTCGAATAAGCCGCCAACTAAATATGAACATTTCTACCAACAAAACTAAATGTATGACAATAGCAAAAGATCCGCTCAATGTAATATAGTTAGTGGTTGAGAACAACCCCATAGAACAAGTGATGCAATTCAGATATCTGGGCATAGATATATCAAGCATCCACGACCCAGTAAAGAACCTGAGGAGTCAGATCCACAAAGCATCTGCATTGTCAGGATGTCTGCGGGAGATAGTCTGGTCTATCTGGGAGATAGTCTAAAATTAGAATCTACAAGCCTTACATTAGACCGATCATGGCATATTTATGGCATAGAAGTAAGAGAAGACACCAACAAAACGAAACAGATGCTAAAGGTTGCCGAAATGAAAACCCTAAGAACAATAGTGGGAAAAACAAGAAGATACAGGGTGAGAAATACAAACATTAGAGAACAATGCAAAATTCAAGGTATTGTAAGATGTGGAAGGTAGCGCAAGAGGATGTATTACAACCATGTAAGACAAATGAATGAGAATACTCCCAAAAATTGCACTAGAAAACAACCCGCCCAGTTCAAGACCCTCCCGGAAAACCACCTAAAATATGGAGGGATAGTTGGCAATCTACCTCTCAGGAAATTAACTAGAGGCAGTTTCAGAATTAAACAGATCGAAATATCTCCAAGAAGTAAAAGAATAGGGACAGGAGCTTAAAAAAGCTCTAGTTCACTTGAGATCACCAACGGATAAACGTTTTAGAAAAGGCCTGCTTATTGCTTGCTTATTCGGCAGTTTGAAGAAACATTTAGTGTTCAAAATCCATAAGGAAAAATTTCCCGTATTTGGCTGTATACCATTAATTACAAAAATTGAAGAAAGACTTCTGTGTAAAAGGTATATTTATTAAAACCCCAATAAAGGGCTACATTAAAAGACAGAACGTTTTCGCTCTAAAGAGAGGATCATCAGTGTTCTAAGCAAGCTCTACATGCTAAGCCACCAAAAATATATAGATTAAAACCCTTAAAACGCCGACCAAAAGTCTTACATTGGCGTGTATTATGTTAAACCCTGGCGATGGGTGAAAATTAAAAAGATATAGGTACCTCACAGCATTATATGCCACATGGGTGGTTCCCACATACACGTGGTAGAGTCATATAATGCTGTGAGGTATATCTTTTTCATTTTCACCCATCGCCAGGGTTTAACGTAATACACGCCAATGTAAGACTTTTGGTCGGCGTTTTAAGGGTTTTAACCTATGTATTTTTGGTGGCTTAGCATGTAGAGCTTGCTTAGAACACTGATGATGCTCTCTTTAGAGCGAAAACGTTCTGTCTTTTAATGTAGCCCTTTATTGGGGTTTTAATAAATATACCTTTTACACAGAAGTCTTTCTTCAATTTAGTGTTCAAGATGCCAAAGGATCTGGTCGACCAACAATTAGTGATGAAAAAAAAATTTACATATAGACAAGATGAAAACGGCGGGTTTGTTGGGAAAAATATTCCCATAAGATTTTTTTGCATAATCAAATTCGTGAGACATCCCAGAATAAGTTTCAACAAGTCGCCCACGCGAAAAGTGGTCCAATTTTTTTTAACATTTTTTTAATCAAATTGCAAAAATCAATATTTTTGGCTACCACAATTTTTTTTAGATTTTTTGGACCATTTTGGACAAAAAAGGTTTGTTATATTTTTTCTCTTAATAGCTCGGTTAAAAGATATTATTATGAAAGTCAGAAAGTGACTAAATCAAAGTTTAAAGCCCCCCCTACAAGATCCTGAAGAAATTTTTGTCATTGTTTTATTACTAAGCTATTAAGTAATAATAATGAGCGCCATGCACGTGTTAGGCGTCCGTAAATGCTGAGTGCGAGAGAGATGCCATTCCGGTAGTCCACTTGTGCATCTTACTCGCACTCACATTTACAGCCGCGTCAATACGGTCTAACCGCTCATTGTTTTTAATTAAAAATAACAGCTAAGTAATAAATTAATGACACAGATTTCTTTAGGATCATGTAGCGGGGGTTTTAAACTTTGATTTAGTCACTTTCTGACTTTCATAGTAATAATTTTTAACAGAGTTATTGAGTCTTAAAAATGTCAATTTTCGCGTTTTTCAAATTTTAAATTGCTTATTACTCAAAAAAGATCAACTTTAAAGAAAAATTATGAGACCTTTTTTGTCCAGAAGGGTCCAAAAAACCTAAAAAAAATTTGTCCGGGCCAAAAATATTGATTTTTGCAATTTGATTAAAAAAAATTATTAAAAAAAATTTGGACCACTTTTCGCGTGGGCGACTTCTTGAACCTTATTCTGGGGTATCTCACGAATGTGATTATGCAAAAAAATCTCATGGGAATATTTTTCCCAACGAACCCGCCGTTTTCGCCTTTCTAATAGGTAATTGCAGAAATGGTAGTGACCCCTACTTCTTCCACAGTCCAAGTTGCGTCTAAATGTGTAATCAGTCAAAGGACAGTACACCGAGTGTTGGTTAAAAACAAATTTTATCTATACAAATTAAAAATTGTACACCAACTTTCAGACGATGACCTTGACCGTAGATTAGAATTCTGTAAATATGTCCAATAAAATTAACGAAAAAGCAGGTTACATAAAATCAATTTATTTTAGTGCCGAAAGTATTTTTTCTTCCAACGGAAATATTAACAAACACAATGTGAGGTATTGGAGTGATACAAATCCTCACGTCTTTCGTTAAAAACATCCTCAATTTCCAAAAAAAGTGAAGGTTTGGGCAGGTATTTTGAAAATTACATAGTTGGGCCTATTTTTCTCAATGTTAACTTAACCGGTGAAGTGTATTTGGATATGATACAAAACGCAATTGAGCCGTTAATTCTTGAAATTCTGGAGACAAATCCATATGAATTTAACTTGTAAATAACGTTTCAATAAGATGGTGCTCCTGAACACTATTATGGTACAGCAAGACTTTACCCTGATGAAAAAGAACTTGGTGAATGGATTGGAAGATGAGGTTCAATAGAATGGCCAGCTTGATCACCGGATCTCATACCATTACATTTTTTCTGTGGGGTACCTGAAATCTGAGGTTTACTTTCCTGCACCCGACAGTATTGACACTTTGTAACAATGTACGGCAGCTTCTCCCGAGCCATTTGAACAAGTATCATAAAAGTTAAGCAATAGAATGCCTTGCTGCCAGGAAGTAGATGGAGCACATTTTGAATACTTAAGGGGATCGGTACAAAGTTTCGGCTCCAATGCTATTTAAATGGGATTCATTTTTTTCGAGTCCCTAGAAAACTAATAAGTATTTTTGAAAAATTGTAACGCAGAATGAAATTTTACGTTCTCACCGAAGGCCGAAAGTCCCTGAAAACTTCAATAATGTTTATTTTAATAAGTTACATGGGTGAAAAACTAAGAGAAATAAATGTAGTGTTATTTTTAATTTCAAATATCTCATTCGAAAGAATATTTTTACTAATTCTAAGGGACTTTCGACCCTCGATAATAATTTAGTCTTTCATTCTGCGTTTAAATTTTTTAAAAATATTTATTAGTTTTTTCAGGATTCGAAAAAAATGGACACCATGTCCGTGGTGATATTTTCCAAATCAAACATTCGCTATCTTTGTCATACAACGCACTGAGTAGAATAGAATATGGTGACAAGACAGTGACAATTTTAAATATTTGACATGGCATCGGGAATATTTTGAGTTATTGATTAAAATATATTGATAGTGCATTTGGTAAATAATTGATTTAAGACGTGAACTTAATAAAAAGTTATTTATTGTTTATTATTTATGGAAGATCCAAGCATAGAATACACCAGGATATATTCTGTGATCCAAGTAATTTCTTGTTAAAGATGTTCAAAATTGTAGCGTTCTATAGTAACATATTATTAAAAAATCACTTTATCACTTTTCCTCTTTTCTCGACTGAGTATTAGTTTTTGTTGTTCAGTATATAAATTATTACAATCACCGAATGCATAGTTAGTGAAAAAATTATCATATTAATTAATTGAATTAATAATTTAAGCAATTATACAAGCAACAGTTATTCAAGAACATTCAAAAGCCATCTCTTTAAAGTTAATGATGACATTGTCAAGTAATGTTTATATATCCATACCAGTGAGAATTTTACTACACGTAATTTGCCGTGTAAAGACAGAAAAAGTAGGGATAGCCCTAAAATATTTGCCTACACTCTTAATATAAGAACTGATTCTTAAATCTTTATTAATTAAATGCAGAACTACTATAAATTTATGTATCAAAATCAGCTTAAACCCAAACAAAATTAATCTGATTCAATGGGTATTTTCAATACCTTTAAAACGAGCTATCACTTGCCATAAGGTTACATAATTTAAAATTATCGGTCACAGTGGCTGTGTAACTTCATCTATGACTATTACGTCACCTCTTATGACTAGTTAAGAAACGTAAGTCTGTTTTCTTCCTCCCTTTAAATATCACTGTGATAAGTACATATAACCGTCCAAAAGATATAAGGGTGGAGGGGACTTTTGGCTAGCACTGTATAACTACAACCTGTCAGAGTGCTCATACACGAACGAACGACCACGAAAAAAAAAAGAATCTGATAATTTAAAAAATGTTTAAAATACTAGGTAATTAGATTATGTTTATTTATTTATCGCCAGTTTTTAAATTGATCGTAATAACTTTATCATCAAGATAAATCTAATAATCTTGAAATTTATAAATAGTACTAAGGTACCTTTTTAAATATTTCTTGACAACATATTCATAATTATTGTAATAACTGAGATAATAATGATTATGTTTGGCAATTTTGTTGCATAAATAAAGATAACAATGCCTACATTATAAATAATAATTAATTTTTATAAACGAAAATTTAGTTGGTAAATATATTCAATCGACTCACTAGTCACCACTAAAAAATCGGAACACAATTGCCACTGTACGATCTGATGGGGCATTCCTCCACCAAATGCTTAATCGTTTGCCTTTCAGCACCGCAATCGCAATTTGGAGAAGGTATTTTCCTATCTAAAAAGTGAGTCAGAGCACCTACCACAGTATCTAATTCTGTTTAGTGTCGCCCAGATCCGTCTTGCTTGAATGAAACCCTCTGGCTTGCTTGTAATGCATGGCATATTCCGGATGTCAGGTGGAGCATTCTTCTCCCAATCTTCTTGCCAAAAGTCGGTTATTTCGAAATTCCTTTCAGTTAGTATCCTTGCAGAATCCAGAGGGTTTTTTCTTGAACGAAGCCCACTTATGTCTCTGTCGTTAACACCAACGTGAGAGCGGAGCACAGGATCGGCGTTAATTTTTTATACTCCCTGACAAGGGATGTTCTCGACGGATGTGTGAGGGGGCTATGTGGCTTAGTGCTGGTAGCCAATACGTTGGCGTGGCCTTGATTGTACCTGATATAATACGCAAAGCTTGCTTTAGTTGGGTATCAACACATTTGGTGTGTGGGCTGTTGAGCCATACCGGAGCACAGTACTCTGCAACGGGATACATGAGTCCCAGCGCTGTCAACCTAAGTGTAGTCACTGAGGAACCCCATGTGGTACTGCATAACTTCTGTAGAATATTGTTTCGTGTTATAAGTTTTGTAGTCGTCTTTGTAAGATGTTCTTTAAAGCTTAGTGTTCTATTGAGTGTCACACCAAGATATTTTGGGTATTTGGTATGATTGAGGAGTCTGTGTTCAAAGTGGATTTTTAATTGGTAATTAGCCAATCTGTTGTTTAAATGAAAGCATGATACTTCCGTCTTGGAGATATTGGGCTGTAATCTCCAGTGACGGAAATATCTTCCAAGGGTAACCAGGTCGTTTGTTAATATTTGCTCAGTAGTCGCCATTTCTTCATGGCTCGTAGCAAGTGCCCAGTCACCTGCATATCTGAACTTCTTTTATGTGGTTTCAGGCATGTCTGCTATATTAAGGCTAAAGAGTAGAGGGGCCAGAACCGATCCTTGCGGGAGACCATTGTTCAGGTTCGTTTGGGTACTGGTCTTATCGCCCATGATGACTTGAAAACTTCTATTGCATAGCATTGTATTAATGCCATCAGTAATCAGTAATCTTTCTGTATGGACTCGCTCGCATTAATTTATATTATTACCCCTTGTCTTCACACGGTATCGTACACTACTGATAAATCAAAGAAAACAGTAGATATTTTTAGTTGTTTTTGAAAGCCGCTTTCTATATAGTTAGTCAGCGCTAGGACTTAGTCTGTGCAGCTGCAAAATTCTCAAAGAAACTAATTGTATAATATAGAGATCGGTGTATGAACAAGGAATGAATGAATAAACATATCATCGTCGTCCATGCAGTGACATGTGTTACCCTATCGATGCTCATCAAATAGTGATAAGTTAAAGACAAACTCAAATAGATAATGAGAGAAACCATCATCCATATTCCTTATTACTAAATGAACATGAGTATATAGGCGCCGTCTAGCGTAAACATATCGAAGCCATTTAATGTCTCTGGGAACATAGGCAACAAAAATATGTGAAGAATGAGAAACAAAGGTAGAAACATTACTACGGAGAGAAACTAAATCCTCAAGGTTGTCGAATCCTTTTATCGCGAAATGTATGACAGCACCAACCGAAGTCAAGAACAGCTCCTGTTCAAAATCACAAACCAGGAATCAGAATTAATACCAAATATACCACCATTCTAATAGAGCTCATAGCGTCAATGAGGGTATTTGGCTCCGAATTCCATCCTACTACATCGATTTACTTGAAATTTTCACAGTAAGTAGGGAATAGCTCAAGAAACAAAGTCTACCCTATATATTACGGCGCTTTTGTCTTGGGGGCGGTTTCCACTCCTTCAAGGGGGTGGACACTTTTTTGGTCAAAATAACTAAGGTGTTGGCTAGACAACCTAATTCTAACCAAAAACTGTTCTATAGTTTTGTTGTGAAAACTCAATACTTTTTGAGTTAGTCGTGGTTGAAAATTGGCCATTTTCATTGAATAATGGCACCTACTCGGACGGATTTTTTCCAATACCTTCAAAACTATGCATCTAACTAAAAAAACTATATAAAATATTTTTGTAGTTTATTAAAAAACAAGGAGATTCTTTCCTTCATAAATCTTCTAGTTATAAATAATAAAAAAAGAAATATTGTAGGTGAAAAGACATTGTTTTTTTGGTGCATGCTCAACTCAGTGTATTCAACTTGAAATAACAGAGAAACGGTCGATTTTAGGTGTATAATGCTACCAATACCTTTTATAGTTCTTGAAAAGACCTTTAAAATGAGCAGTCTTAAATGTCGATTACATTCAAACTAAGCGAGATATGCTGCAAAAAAATTGATGACTAATGTATTTTAAGAAAAAATGAAAAGTATATTTAACCCCTCATCCACCAGAATTAATTTAAATGCATCATTTTCCGTCTACAATACCTTTTATTATAGTGTTATTTTTATGTTTAAAAGGTTGGACGGGTTTAAAAAAAGAAGATCAAATTATAGAGCGCATTTTTAAATTTTCTTTAAAATCTTCTTTTTCTCCATGTAATTCGAAAATGATAAGAGATACAAAAAGAAGATACAGTACAAAAATGTAGGATTTTTTTAGATAAAAATTTTGTTTTTGTTTTTCATTACTGTGTCTCTTCGTTTTCGAGTTAGACGAAGAAAAATGAAGATTTTTAAGAAAATTTAAAAATGCGCTCTATAATTTTATCTTATTTTTTCCAAAAAACATTCATTTTAAACCCGTCTAACTTTTTGAACATAGAAATAACACTATAGTAAAAGGTATTGTAGAAGTAAAAGATGCATTTAAATTCTGATGAATGAGGGATGAAATAGAGTTCTCATTTTTTCTTAAAAAACATTAGTCTTCAATTTTTTGCAGCATATCTCGCTTAGTTTGAATGTAATCGACAGTTAATATTACTCATTTTAAAGGCCTTTTCAAGCACTTCACGGTAGCATTATACATTTTAAATCGACCGTTTCTCTGTTATTTCATGTTGAATAAACCGATTAGAGCATGCACCAAAAAAAAAACAAACCTTTTCACCTACCATATCTCTGTTTGTATTATAACTAGGACATTTGTCAAAGAACACATCTATTTGTTTTTTTATAAGCTACAAAAATGTTTTGTATAGTTTTTTTAATTAGATGCATAGTTTTTAAGGCATTCGCAAAAAACCGTCCGAAAAGGTGTAATTTTTCAATGAAAATGGCCAATTTTCAACAACGAATAACTCAAAAAATATCGAGTTTTAAAAAAAATATATAAAACAGTTTTTGCGTATAATAAGGTTCTCTTGCACTTCCGTGGTTATTTTAACCAAAAAATTTTACCCCGCTGCGCCGCCAAGATAAAAGCGCCATAGTATATAGGGTAGGCTTAGAATTAGGAGATAAGTAGAGGCTATTCCTAAAATTTCATTAGAATCCTTGCAGTATATAGGGTAGGCTTAGAATTAGGAGATAAGTAGAGGCTATTCCTAAAATATCATTAGAATCCTTGCAGTAGGAGATAATTAGGAGGTACTAATCTGTTCTTGGTCTCATTGACTGGCGTATAAATAAAAGCGACAAGTCCCGTGGCGATGACGAAGTTGTGATCAAGGCGATCAAACAAAGTGGAAATAAAATTATCCAGGCTTTTGCCAAACTTTTCATCGATTGCATCTATCAAACCCCCTTCCCCGTTTTATTATAAAAGAAAGGAGACATAACAGATCTAAAAAAATACTTCCTATCAGTTTGATATCACACAAGTATAAACTTTCGTGACCACAAAAATTATCAAAAAAGACTGGAGCTTAAGTTAGACTTCATCAGCCTAGAGAAAAGCTGAATTTAGAGAGGGATAAAGATTAACATGAACAAGACGCAAATAATGATTAGTCTGGTGCTAAATCGTAATATTGCTATTGATGGAAGGGATATTGAGCAGACTGCATCGTATAAGTACTTAGTACATGAAATTCGGTTGGACAGTTATAACCAGACATGTGAGCTCCCGCGTTGCGTAGGATTAGCCTGGCATGCGTTTGGTAAATTAAACTATGTATTTAAATCGGCCTTACTCATATGCTTCAAAAGGAAAATCTTTGACCAGTGTGTGTTACCTTTACTCACTTATGGAGCGGATAAAACACCCCCAAAAAAGGTAGTGGACAAGATTCGCATGACACAGAGGGCTATGGAGCGCTAGATGTTGTATGTCTTCGCGAGAGACCGAATCTCAAACGAAGAAATACGTTGTAGAACAAAAACAACAGACGCTATAATATACGCTATCGAAGGAATCGCTTCGTTAAAAATGGAAATTGGCACAACACCAGATTATCAGACAACCGGTGGAAAAAACCATCAAGCCGCACTACGGAGCATAGTCCAGAGAAATAAGGTTTTTATCGGGACACTTAAGCAGCCAGGTTGCAAATAGGTTTTTTGGGTACTATATACCTGATACATTATAAATACAAAAATCCCCGTTTCAGTTCGCACGAGAACTTTAGTTATTAACAAATAATTGTCAAAAATGTCAGTTTTTTCGTTTAAATCGCTACAGGTAAAAATAGGGTAATTAAATATCTTATATATAATATTTTTCTTTTAGTAGATGAGCCAAGGTTTCAAATAGCGCTTTTTGAATTTTGGTCCGATCATTTGTTGCTTCGCTAATTGCAAAATAAAACTAAAATTTCGAAAATAAAAAATTTGCCATAACTTTCGCAAAAATTAACTTAAGACTTTGATATTGCATGAAAAGTTGAGACAACTAGTACGTATCATGCACAAAAATTTTAAGAGAATTCGTCGATTAGTTTAAATTTTATTCAATTTTTATATCCCAAAGAGCTTTTTTTTGCAAGGTTATGGTGGAAACCACATAAAAGAAGAACACTTGTATTTTCAAAGCATTTAAAAAATTAGTAAAAAGTAATTTTCATCATTCTAAAACATTTTACTAAAGTAGAGTCATTTTTGGCTTAAAAACAATTTGAATAGCTTTGTTAATATTGACTGTAGAGTAAATCTACTTTGGGATTTCAAAAGTTGGTATTTTTACACGACTTTTCAAAAAAAAACTTTTTGCCTAGATTAATTGCTATCAAAGTTAGCCACTTTTATTATTTAATTCCCAGTTACTTCTATATACATAAAATTATCATATAACAGTGTTAGTTATCATATTCCTCCAAAACGGCTTGACCGATTTTTATGAAATTTTACACGTATATCCTGTAGGACTGAGAATAAGTCTCAATCCATTTTTCATACCCATAAATTATAAGGGGGTTAGCCCCCTGACATTTTTTTATATTTTTTTGGACAAAATTATCTACCTTAATTTTATATGGTGTAGAATTAAAAAATACATACAACCCTTAATTTTCACTCTTCTGTCACCAACCTCTATTTTTTAAAAGCCATCTATATATTTACATCTATAAAATTCTTCTGTCACAGTGTTAGTTGCAGTATTCCTCCGAGACCGCTTGACCGACTTTTATGAAATTATATATGTATATTCGGTAGATCTTAGAATCAGTCGTAATCTATTTTTCATATCTCTGAGTGGTAAGGGGGATTCCTTCTAACATTTTGTAATGTTAGGTGGGGATATATGTACATAACGTACTCTACAAGACTACGAGTACATACAAATTAAAAAAATTATGATCAAAATCCATCAACAAGCTCCGGAGATATTAATCGCAGCATATATTTGAAGAATCAATTTCATTTTTTGAGTGCACGGATTTTAATAATTCCCCTCCACCGACCACGAATCGATTTCGTTAGGACGTCAGTTTTAAAGCTTTATTAACCAAAAATGAATAACCACTTTCAATTTCAACCATTCTCGTTGGAACTTTACCGCGCTGAGCAGATGGGACGTGAATTGTAAATTGTAGAATTCCCTCATCTTCCTTAGTCTCAGCATCCGTATGGCTTGCAAATTGTAGAAGCCTCGGAGGTGTAACCAGAGAAGGTTTCCATTGTTTTCATTCTGGTGGGATGTAGAATAGCATTATGTTGTTTTATATGGCATTAGAGTGAAAACTTAGTCTTTATTAACCACTTTGTTGAAGTTCAAAGTTTACTTAAACTTTTACACATAAAGTACGTATTTTGCTCTTCAAAGTGGCTCTAGTTAGGTTGCTTAATTGTTAAAAACAAAGTAGCTGTGAATTAAATAAAAAAAGTAGCTAACTTTGACTGTAATTAACCTAGGCGAAAAGTTTTTTTTTGAAAACTCGTGTAAAAATACCAGCTCTTCAAATCCTAAAGTAGTTTTAGTCTAGAGTCAATATTAACAAAGTTATTCAAATTGTTTATAAGCCAAAAATGACTCACTTAGTAAAATGTTTTCGGAATGATAAAAATTACTTTTTAATGATTTTTTTAAATACTTTGAGAACATAACTATGTAATCTTCTTTAACGCGGTTTCCACAGAATTACTATGTCATGATTATTTTCTGAACAAAAACATTGCAAAAAAGCTCTTTGGAATAAACAAATTGAATAAAATTTAAACTAATTGACGAATCGGTTTAAAATTGTTTGTGCATTATGTGGACTGCTTGACTCAACTTTTTGTGTAATATGAAAGTCTTAAGGTCATTTTTGCTATAGCAATTTTTTTATTTTCGAAATTTTAGTTTTATTTTGAAATTTCTGAAGCAACAAATGATCAGACCAAAATTCAAAAACAGCAATTTTAAACTTTTGCTCATCTACTAAAAGATGGATAATATGTATAAATAAGATAATTAACTACCCTATTTTTACCTGTGGCGATTTAAACCAAAAAAACTGCCATTTTTGACACCTATTTGTTAATAACTAAAATTCTCGTCCGAACTGTGACGGGCATTTTTGTATTTATAATGTATTAGGTATATAGTTTCCAAAAAACCCATTTGCAACCTGGCGGCTTAAGTGTCCCGAACATAGTATATTTTTACCTTATTTCCCTGGCGTAGCAGAGCACATCCACCAACCAGATGAACTGACGACCTGAAGCGTGTTATTACTGCTGTATGTAAGCAGTATACGATAGAGACAGATTCAAAGAACTGAAGGAGACCTATGTGCAGCAGTGGACGCGTTCAGGTTGATGATGATGATGTTGATGAAGTACCTCTGAGTTTTTATTAGGGGTTTTCGTATACAAAACACTCTACTAGTATCTTGTTATGACTGCACTACGTAAGAAAGAAGTATATTTGTAGATTTACAATACCATCATTAACTTATTGAGTTCTTGTTTTACTAATTTTTAAAACCTTAAACATTTTATTCGGATAAAACTAAACAAGCAGAACATAACTTGTGGTGTGTAATACAGGAGTTAATTATACAGTATAAAAATATTACAGATCTGTTATTTACACAAGACTGATTCCCATAATTATCTTAATACTTGAGACATAAAAGATTAGTGATTTCGAGAGTAACACGTGAGTTATTTATTATTGCACAAATGCTTAGAATTTGTAAATGGATTCGATTCAAGAAGATATCTATACTATATTTTAATATATTTTAAAAACAGCTTCTGGAACACACTTAACTGTTGTCGTTTATTCCCAAAAAAAGTTTTTTTGCCTGTTTTCCCCCTATTCCCTATTTAAAAATAAGGGGTGGGGGATGTGGAAGGGAGGGGGTTGACAAATGACACATGTATGTACCGTACAAATGTGTCCTCCTTTGACCAAAAATCGACCTGTTTCGTCATTTTCTTAAAATCTAATAAATACTGCTAAATGTGGAGTTATTTGGCCCACTCTGTATATTTTATTTTTGAGTTCTTATTTATCGTTCTTTAGCATTGGGTCAGTGCTCAGTGATTATACTTTCAAACTCTTCTTCACTAGGCAGTTCTATTATTATGCCTTCATCCTCTATAAGGAAATTTTCAGTCTTATTTGTGTTTTACCAATTTAGTAGTTCGCGAAAATGTCTCTCCCATATACCTACCCATCACTGATAGACCAGGGCTCATCTGTAAAAATAGTAGTACATTTGGACGTTGAGAGGTGACTCAAATTTTTTTGCAGAAATTGCTTGAAAATAAATCAAATAATAATATTTGAGTTATCCTCCCTCTCAAAAAGGTCCGGAACATTGTTTAAATAATCAAAATGTCAAAAAATTAAGGAAAAGTTCGATTTTTTTCTTGGTTTTTTGATTATAACTTTAAAAGTATTCATTTTCAAGAAAAGTTGTACTGATATAAAAGTTGCGTAATTAAATTTACTACAATATAGAATTGGTTAAAAATTTAAAAAATAGTTACCCTTGTTGAAAAATAGCAATAATTGCGAAAAAAACCATACAAAAACAAGTATTCGCATTTTACGTTTTTCAACCATTTATGCTATACTTTCGACCTTCATGTTTGACCCAGAAAAACCTTATGACATATTAAAATAACACTGTAAATTTTATTAAGATCGGTTAAATAGATTTTGCAATCCAGCTTTCGTAAAAACTATTCATTTTTTCAAAATGTTACAGGACTGAAAATAAAGCAGATAGCAAGTTGAAAATTTTTTTGCGTATAGAAGTGTACTGTACCTTTCATTCGCAATTTTGCAAAATTAAAATCGATTAACACCACGGCGTCATGAATTTTTTTAAATAAACATTAATTATTGGTGCTACGCGCAGGACAGCGGATAGTTTGCTCTGATTGGGCATTGCAATGACCTTTGATAATGATTGATACATTTTAATTTTTATTACATTTCGATATAAATAAATAAATTTGTTTATTGCAAAATAAAAACACATACTCTATCTTTTGAAATAACACTTCTATTAGCAAAAACTTTATTTGTTCATATATTTTAACTTAAATAATAAAAGTTTATTATTTTTAAACATATGCAATTGTTTAAACAATATTTCACAAACAATAATAAAATTAGTTTGATTTTTGTTGAATTAAAATATTAAAATACAACAAAATATAGAGTAAGAAAATAATATATTAGATAAAGATTGGAAGAAATTTTGGTGGAAATCAACATGTGTGAATCGAACACCGCTGTCCTGCGCGTAGCACCAAAAATTATTGTTAATTTCAAAAATTTTCTGACGCCGTGGTAATTAATCGATTTTAATTTTGAAAATTGCATATGAAAGGTACAGTACACTTCTATAAGCAAAAAAAAATTTAACTTGCTATCTGCTTTATTTCCAGTCCTGTAACATTTTGAAAAAATGAATTTTTTTTGCGAAAGCTGGATTGCAAAATTTATTTTGCAAAATCTATTAAACCGATCTTAAGGAAATTTAGAATATTGTTTTACTGTATCATAAAGTTTTTCTGGGTGAAATATGAAGGTCCTAAGTGTAGCATAACTGGTTGAAAAACGTAAAATGCGAATACTTGTTTTTGTATGGTTTTTTCGCAATTATTGCTATTTTGCAACTAGGGTGACTATTTTTTAAATTTTTAACCAATTTTATATTGTAGGAAATTTAAATACGCAACTTTTATGTCAGTACAACTTCTCTCGGAAATGAATACTTTTAAAGGTGTAATAAAAAAACCAAGAAAAAAATCTAATTTTTCCTTCAATTTTTGACATTTTGATTATTTAAACAATGTTCCAGACCTTTTTGAGAGGGAGGATAACTCAAATATTATTATTTGATTTATTTTCAAGCAATTTCTGCAAAAAAATTTGAGTCACCTCTCAACGTCCATCTCAAAACAGATCCGCCCTGGACTATGATTCTTTTTCACCCATGAGTGTTAGTTACACCTTCTTTTTTCATCTACGAATTACGATACCATTCACTCAGTTTTTTACTTCTCTATTAAACGACGAGTAAAACCTCCGTTAACCGAAACATCGTTTAACCGAAATTGATGACAGTTCAATTATTTCATCAATAAAAAGTAAATTTAAAAACTGCAATAAAATTAAGGAAAATGAACATGTTTAAGAGTGTTTTTTGAAGAAATCTTCTATTTTCTTTTGTGTTTCTCTTTGACAGTGATGTTTTACAACTCTATCACTCCAATAATATGTAATTTGATACAAGAAGAATACAAAATACAATGTCATTTTTAACCGAAATTATTGTTATCCAAAACGGCCTCCCCCCAATTATTTCGGTTAACGGAGGTTTTACTATATTTCTTTTTTCTGAAATCTTTCGTCTATTTCTTGTATTATTTTTTAGTTTTATTCTCTTTTTTTTTTCGTCTACATAGAATTATTCTTTTGTGATCTTTGTAACACTGATTCATTCCCATTATATTAGTAAACTGCTCGTCAAAAGTTAGGGATATAGAAAATTCTGCTGAATTTGTATAGTAGATTTTTTTGTGAATAGATTAACGGATTCCGCTAATTTTTTTTTATTATTTTAGACTTTTCTTTAGTATTTGCACAGTTATGCAAAGGTTTACTCAAACTTTTTTTTGTGCTTATACCGGGTGGAAGAAAAGAAATGTTTTTCTTATATTAAGTTTGAGACGCCCTGTAGGGAGGACGAGCTACAAACGGGAGTATATATCGAAATCGTATTGTAGTCTTATGTTTTGTGAACATTTTGTTTTTTGAATGTCCCTGATATCTTTAAAAATAAAAAAAGTAGACGGTCTTGTAATTTAATACGTGTTTTAACCGAAACAAAAGTTTGAGACACCTTGTAGGGAGAGAAAGGCACAAAGGTGAGTATACCTCGATATTTTGTTGTAGTCTCATATTTTGTAAATATTTTATTTTTTTAATTTCTCTGATATCTTTAATAACAAAGAAACTAGACGATATTACTCTTTAATAGTCCAGAGAAATAATAAGATTTTTCTCGTGACACATCCCCCTCCAGGCCGAAACCAAATTTTTTGAGTAGTATGGACATCTAGATTATTAACCTATATGTTTCCTGCAGCCGATTTTGATGATATACATAGTTATAAACAAATGAACATCAAAAAACGCTAAATTTTCGCTTTTATCGTCTATTACCAAAAAGTTAAGCACTTTAAACAAATTTGAGTGTAAGAAACTCATAAATCGTATAAAAAACTTCAATATGGCGTTCGCTAAATATGTCCATCCTTATTGGTTGCTTAGAAAATTGCAAAATAAATCATAAATTTTGAGTTTTTAAAAATATTCATAACTTATGTAAAAATTAGCTTAGAACCTTCTTATTACACGGAATGCTGACACTTCTTGTACTTAAATTATATTTTAAATTTCAAAGCAATTGGTCAAATAGTTTAAAAGTTATTGAATTTGTTTATCCCAAATTCATTTTTTTTGCAACACTACAAGTCAGAAAATTATGAGGCTACAATCATACTTCGGACAGTTTATGAAAGAAGAACATTTATACTATTACCATTATTAAAAATAAATGACAAAAAATAATTTTAAACAGTGTAAAATTATTTTGAAAGAACATGTCGATTTTTTGCTTACTTAAAAACAATTAGAATAACTTTTTAACCGTTACCTGTAGAAAAATTATTTTTCATATTTAGAAAGACTGAATTTTTATACACATTTAGAAAAAAAAACAACTGTCCTAGGACAATTAGGGCAAAGTTAGCCCCCCCATTTATTTAATTCACATGTTTTTGCAAAATAATTTTGCAATATTTATAATTATTTTTTGTAATTTTTTTTAATTAAATTAATACTGTAAATTTCCTTCTTTCATAAACTATCCAAAGTATTACTGTATCTTCATCATTTTCTGACTACAGTGTTGCAAAAAAAATAAATTTGGGAAAAACAAATTAAATAACTTTTAAACTATTTGACCAATTTCTTCGAAATTTAGGGTATGAATTAAGCACCATAAGTCTCAGCATTCCGTGTAATAAGAAGGTTCTAAGTTAATTTTTACATAAGTTATAAATATTTATAAAAACTCAAAATTTATGATTTATTTTGCAATTTTCTAAGCAACCAATAAGGATAGACATATTAAGCAAACGCCATATTGAAGTTTTTTATACCGTTTATGAGTTTCTTACTCTCAAATTTGTTTAAAATACCTATTTTCTTAGTAATAGACGAAAAAAGCGAAAATTTACCGTTTTTTGACCTTCATTTGTTTATAACTATGTATATCATCAAAATCGGCTGCAGGAAATATATAGGTTATTATTATAGATGTCCATATTACTCAAAAAAATTGGTTTCGGCCTGAAGGGGGTTGTGTCACCAACATGCTATTTTTTTTTTCATTATTTCTCTGAACTATAATATGTGTTTTAACTAACGACATGCGTCACATCACACATGTGAAACATACAAAAACATATTAAAGAGTAATACCGTCTAGTCTCTTTGTTATTAAAGATATCAGAGAAATTAAAAAAATAAAATATTCAAAGAATATGAGACTGCAACATAATATCGGGGTATCCTCACCTTTGTGCCTTTTTCTCCCTACAAGGTGTCTCAAACTTTTGTTTCGGTTAAAACACATGTTAAATTACAAAACCGTCTATTTTTTTTTGTTTCTAAAGATATCAGGGACATTCAAACAACAGCATGTTTACAAAACGTAAGACTACAATATTATTCTGATGTATATTCACATTTGTACCTCGTTCTCCCTACAGGGTGTCTCAAATTTAACACAAGAAAAACATATTTTTTTCCACCCGGTATAAGTACAAAAAATAAGTTTGAGTAAACCTTTGCACAACTGTGTAAATACTAAAGAAAAGGCTTAAATAAAAAATAATAGCGGAATCCGTCTGTTCGCGAAAAAATCAAGCGAAAAAATCAACTATGAAAATCAGCAGAATTTTCTATATCCCTAACTTTTGACGTCTGTTTATTTGTTAATGCAAATTGTCCTTAACTTTTCTTTTCCTTTGTTATTTTAAGGCAATATTCATCAAAATAATTCTTCTCTGCGTTCATTTGCCTCTTTAGCGGAATAATTCTAACATTTGCTCTAGTTATTGCATCCCTTGTAGTTTGCCACACGCCACATTTGCTTTATTCCTAGTTTCCCTTCGTCTTTTTTGGATAATAACATTTATTTCAATTATATACTTTTGTTTTATTTCCACTTTGAATCCCAAGATCAACTAAAATTATTTAGAATCTCGAAAATATAAAGCTATATTTATGCTGCTTGAGGCTTCAAAATTTATGGTCAAATGCAGGTAACAATGTCATAAGTCTGCAAGTATTAATATTCATTGAAGCTTTAAAGTTCATTCGCATATAAACGTTTGCAGGAAAGAGAAATCGAATAAGGACTTTTGTATGCAGTGATACAAAGATGAGTATATATATTCATGTACGTATATATATTTGTATGTGAGTGTGCGGTGATGTATGGGCACTGGGCGAAGGGGGCGGCACAGCGGCCGCCCTAATAACAGAGCGGCTTAATAACACGTCTCGCGTCCAGTGTTAGCTTTACGCGAGCGGCATAAACATAGAGTATTGGGCAATCACGGAGTAGTCCGACACTTAGTGCCACACTAATATATGTGTCAATTGACCGATCCCACAATGGTCACTAGATATCATAAGCGTAGGTATGAAAAATTAACTATTGTTTTTATTTTATTTCTTAAGAGTCCTTCCTTAGAAATAATAACTTTCATTGAAGTAAAATTTTCTTTTTACGTGGGTCATAAAAAGAAAATATATATTTTTGTAATGTAAGCAAAAAGTTTAACTTCTTCATTTCTTCACCTGACATCATAATTTTCCGACGTTCGCGATGACCATTGCGAAGGCTTCTCGAAGTTCTGCAACATGCAATAATTGGTGGTCTGCGTTTGACATCTGAGTCCATTCACGAATATTTTTTAACCAAGAATCTTGTTTTCTTCTTACACTTCTACGGCCCTCTACTTTGCCTTTAAGTATCAGTTGTAGTATTCTATATCGATTTCCCCTCACTATATGTCCCAGACAGGGGGCCGGCGATAACGGGCCTGCAAGGGATGCATTGCAGGCGGGCGCCCCTGTTTGGGGAGCGCCGAACTGAGCTTTTCTTCTGCTCGTGCTATTCATAATGTATGTATGTATCGGTTTTAGAACGTCTTTCGACGTTGTCTGATGCCTAACTTCCACGTCCTTCTATCATCCCATTGGCCATCTCCAAGATCCCTTGTACTCATTGCTTTGGTTACCCCTTCTTTCCATGTCTTTTTGGGTCTTCCTCGTTTTTTTCGATTTGGTGGTACCCGCTGCATGATATTTTTGGGCAATCTTGTGTCTTCTATTCTTTGAACATGACCATACCAAATCAACTGTTTCCTCTCAATGTCTGTTGTTAAGTAACCATCTATTCCAATTCGTCGTCTAACTTCCTCATTTCGAACTCTTTCCCTACGGGATATACCTAACGATCTTCTAAACACATCCACTTCTACAGCTTCTAATTTTTTCCTGTTGTTATTCTCCAAGTTTCTGCTCCGTAAAGTAGGCTGCTTTTAATAAGTGTTTCATAGATATTGTATTTTCGCTATATTCCTATTTCGGAGCTCCAAAGTATTCTATTTAGACAGCCAATTATTCTTCTAGCTTGTGTTACCCTTTTCTTTATTTCTTCATCGTCTTTTCCCGTTCTATCGAAGATTACTCCCAAGTAATTGTATTCACTTACAGGATGATGTTTGTTCATTATCCTCTAGTTCGATATTGGATAGCTCAGCTCCTATGGGTAGGTATTTAGTTTTTTCCACATTAATTTCCAAGCCCCACTGTTCATATTCCTCCTTTAGTTTTCTTGCCATATACTGTAGGTCGTCTTTATTATTAGCTATAATGACTTGGTCATCAGCAAATTATAAGATATATAAACAAACCTCTCCGAGGTCTACACCCATACCGTGGCATTTACGTTTCCACTGGTTAAGTGCTTTTGCAACAGATATCTTGAACAAAGTTGGTGAAATACAGCAGCCCTGGCGCAGACCCTTGTTAACTATGAACTTTTTAGATAGTGTGTTGCCAATTTTTACTTGTGATGTAGAATTTTCATATAGATTTTTTAAGGCTTTGACTAGAGTGTAGCTGATGTTAGTTTCTTGTAGTGATTTCCACAATTTAGTCACAGGAACGCTGTCGTATGCTTTACGGAGGTCAACAAACATGAGATGGGCCTCTTGATTGGTTGCTGATTTTTTTTCAATTAATTGTTTTAGGCAGAAGACATTATCTGTGCAAGTCCTTCCAGCGCGGAAGCCAGCCTGTTCTTCTTCTTCTTGTTCCATATACTCCATCTCAATGAAATTTCTAAGAATGCGCCCGTACACCCGGCTTAGTGTACTAGTTACCGATATTCCTCTGTAATTAGAGCAATCCAACGTATTTCCTTTTTTATGAATGGAAGAAATATAAGCCACTTTCCATAAACTGGGTGGTGTGACACCGTTTATATATTTGTTCATACACCAAGTAAGTGCTTGAAAGAGTTTATCTGTGCCACATTTTATTAATTCGGCAGGAATATTTTCTGGCCCTGGAGCTCTACCATTTTTTAGTTCATTTACAGCTTTCTTCACCATATCAACTCCCACTACTATCTCTTCGCTTTCAACGAATACTTCTGTTGGTGATTGTGTGGTATATTCGGCTCTACTTTCTGTTAGCAAACTCTCGTAGTATTCTTTCCATTTTTCTGTTGATATTAACTGAATAGAAGTAGTATTTCTTTCTGTGTTCTTTATTTTGTTTAAAAATTTCCATGTCTCTGAACACTTCCTTCCGCCTATGTAAGTGTTGATCTCTTGGCATTTCCTATCCCACATTTCTTTTTTTGCTGCTGTTACTGCTCTTCTTGTTGTTCTTCGTAGGTCCAAATATTTGTCTTTGTCTACTTGATGTTTAGTACTTAGCCACCGTGCGTACGCTTTCTTTTTCTCCATGATTAGGTTTTGTATGTCTTCGGTCCACCATAGCTTTTTACTGTGGCTCTCGGATTTTAAACCAAGCGCTTTTTTTGCGGCTGTTTGCATACTGTCTATTATATTTTTGTACACGTTTTCCACGGATAAATTTTGGATTATATCTTCTAATTTTGCTATTCATAATACTAATTAAAAAACCGAAGGGCGCCTATGCTAGTGTTGCAGGAAGGCGTCTTATACCCTAGCGCCGGTACTGGTTCCAAGATAAGACACTTTCCGACGTTAAACAGTCTTTAGCGGTTCTCTATCTTTGTTTACCCTCCTTAGTACTTCTTCATTAGTTTTTCTTCTTCTAAGGTATCTTCAGCATCCGTCTATGAATCCATATTTCCAATGCTTCAATTCTGTCCATGGTCGATACTATTAGTGTGCACATTTCTGCACCATACAAAAGTACAGACCAAACATAGCACTTAATTATTCTTTGTCTTATGTAGTTATAAACTGAGATGATTATTGCCAAGAAATGACTTCATTTTCATAAAAGTATACTTTTATGAAACTATACTTTTATGAAACTATATGGATGTGAAAAACCTGGATCATGAAGGTTAACATGATGAACAAATTAGAAGCTTTTGAGATGTGGTCGTATCGTAGAATGCTCAGAATATCTTGGGTTCAACGCTTTTCAAACAGAGAAGTCTTAAACAGAGTAGGTCAAGGCGAAGGTGACTTAATGAAGATGATAAAAAAGAGAAAACTTGAATATCTGAGGCATATAATGAGAGGTAGCAGATACAGGATGCTGCAGTTAATACTCAACTGGAAAGATCGACGGAAAAAGAAGAATTGGTCGAAAGAAATATTCATGGCTCCGAAACCTTCGTCAATGGACTGGCTTATCAGCAGATCAATTGTTACATGCCAACATGCCGCACAAGATCGAGAACGATATCGGCAAATTGTTACGGAAGCCACCCACGCCTAAAAATTTGGGCACGGTACTTAAAGAAGAAGAAGATGAGACTATAGTAACTATAGTTTTATTCAATGCTATTCTGATTTTTGTTTCTATGTCAGCAGTGGGAGCACGCAAAATAGAATTCTGTTTTGCTGACGTCACAAAACGAATTTCACAATGCAAGAATCGATGGTTGCTAGGCAACGTAACGTCACTAAAGTAGAATTCTATTTTGCGTGCTCCCACTACCTTATCTACTTGGTCCGTTATGACAGTTCCCAAATATGTCATTTTCAACTTAAACTCTGTTTAAAAACTTAAAATTTAGTTTTGTTTCAGTTTATTTTAATATGTACAGATTTCCTTTCCTACTTCCTGAATACGATGAAGCAGAATTTACCTTCTATATTTTTTGACAGAATTACTGTATCGTCCGCGTATCTATCTACTTACATTAAGTATTTTTTTTTTTTTGAGTGAATTTGATGGCCTTGGCCGAGCCAATTAGCCAGACATTTTGTTATTTTAAAAACAAACAAATTTGATTTTTCAATCAGAGGAATTTTTTCTGTATTTCTAACTCTAAATACATAACAAACTACCATTATTATCTACAATTATTATCTAAATAATACTCTGTTTTGGTTGTTCATTTTTTTTTTGTAAATTTTTATTTTTTTTTTGTATTTTTTTTGCATTTTTTTTTATATTGTTAATTTGTTTTTTTTTATTAATTTTTTTATTGTTATTTTTTATAAATTGTTTTTTTTTTGCTACGCTAAGACGTAAATCCGATTCATCCTCGCGGAGGTTTACATCTTCTTAGTTTTTTTTTTGCATTTTTTATTTTTTTGTTTTTTTTGCATTTTTTATTTTTTTTTTGTTTTTTTTTTTCTTTTCTTTTTCTCTTTTTTTTTGTTCTTTTCTTTTTTCAATTATAATATACAATAATTACTTAAATCTACAGGATTTAAAACAAAATAACAACAAAACAAACATGTTTGTTTTGTTTTAACAAACATGCCTGCTTTGTTTTAACAAAATTTCTTAAATACAGGGTAAATTTTATTGCTACAATCTATATTTACAATTTTTGATATGTTCGTAAATTGTTTTTAATATATTAATCTCTTCAGAAAAAATCAAATTGTTCAGGTAGACGGGAAGTGGAATTTTTAATATATTAAGATTATCATAAAATTTGTTTATATTTACTGATTGATGTGAACATTCGAGGAGAATATGTAGTAGATTACCTTCTTTTCCACACTCACAGTTAGGTGACTCTGTGAGACCCAGACTGTACATATGAAGGGGGGTAAGAGCATGATTACATCTCAATCTATTTATAACTCTTATGAAATGGCGATTTGATACAGAATGAAACCATCTTTTAATGGGAATTTCAGGTCGCATTTGTTTGTAATTACTACCAGTTCTCGTGTTTCGATAATACCTTTGCCAATTTTCTTTTTGGTGTCGTCTACTAATAATATCAATATCCGAAATGGGTAGTAAGTTCATGGGAAGTTCTTCGCCTATTTCTAGGGCGGATTTGGCTAGCCTGTCTACTATTTCGTTACCCCTAATGCCTGCGTGTCCCTTTATCCATGATATAATGATGTTTTTTCCTAAATTTGCAATTTTATTATAAAGAGTCATAATTTCCAGTTCTATATGATTGAGTTGTTGGTACTTATGTACGTTAGTTAGTCTATCAACGACACTCTTACTGTCTGTAAATATTATGCAGCTATAGGGTTCGTTACTAAATATGTGTCTTAAAGCAAAAAGTATCGCTATCATTTCAGCGGTGTATATCGATGATTCACAAGGCAATTTGAATAATTTTTTAAATCCACTTTGAATATTGATTATTGCACATCCTACTTTGTTTTGTACTTTGGATCCATCTGTATAGTAAAACTGATAATGTGGCCATTTATGAAGTATAAATGATTGAAAAACGGCTGGATTTAAATTAATATCCATAAAAAAAGTATTAATTTGTTTTGAGAAAATTTCTTCTAATACATGGGAATACATAGGTGAAACTTGATTTTCATAAGTATAGAAAGTACTTCGGTATTGAGATATTTTCAAGTAACTATCTACAAGAAGGGGACATTTTTTCTTTGTCCAATATTTATGAGTTAGATCTAAAATTGATAACTTATGTATATCCTGCAGATAGTTTGTATTTTTTCCTATAGCTCTAGTAATAAATTTATCACTTAAAAACTGTCGTCGAAATTCCAGGGGTGGTTCTATCGCCTCAACTTCCATTATATTAACGGGTGTAGACTTCAAATATCCAAGACAAAGTCGAAGACATTTATTTTTTTGTATTTCTAATTTATTCAAATGTGTGTTTGCAGCAGTTCCATACAGATGACAACTGTAATCGAAAATAGGACGAATCATAGTACGGTAAAATAAAAGTGCTATATTTGGATCGGCACCCCAATTAGTTCTACAAAAGGCTCGTAGAATATTCATTGCATTTTCAGACTTTTTTATGATATGATGCATGTGATCCTTCCATAGAAGTTTTCTATCCAAATAAGTACCGAGATATTTTATACAATTTTTAATAGGATATTGAATTTGACCTACTGCCAAATGACCTTGTGGAATTTGACGATTTCTGGAGAAAATGCAAATTTCTGTTTTAGATTCTGATATTGCTAAACCAATATTTTGATAGTGATTAAGAACAGCCTTAATTGAGACATTAAAATTATTTTTACATATATCCAATGATTTGTGGGATGTGTAAACTACTACATCATCAGCATATTGAATAATCTTTGTTGTGCTATTAATACAATTTTCTAAATCAATATTATATAAAATATATAACATTGGACTTAATATGCTACCCTGTGGTAGTCCTATATTTGTAAGACGTGGAGTGGAGATGGAATTGTTGATTTTTAAAACCGTCCATCTATTAGTGTACAGTGTCCTCAGAAATCTAGCTAAGAGAACATTAAGTAGTTCCTAGTTGACTTTTTATTCCATATGGCTGTCTCTGAAGTACATTATTAAATAACTGGTCCGAGTAAACATTGAACAATGTTGGGGACAAAATGCAACTTTGTCTGACTGCTCCTTGTATGGAGATTTCGTCGGTGTATACAAATATTAAATTTTTACGATAGCAGTTTGATTCAAGTACAAATTTTTAATTACCCAAATATCTTTGTCAATTATTCCTATATTTTCTAGCATCTGCATTTATTTTACATGCTTGTACTTTATCGAAGTCCACGAAGCATGCAAATACATCTTCCCTTTGATCACAGCATTTTTGTAATAGGGTATTTAGCGCAAAAAGTGCCTCCCTGGTTCCCATAGCATTTTTAAAACAAAATTGGGATCTTCGAGATCTTCGCAGTTGCGCCTGTTGTGAAGTATTCTTAGGAAAATTTAGAGGATGTGGCTCATTATGCTAATTAAACGATATTTTGGTCATTTTCTAGCATTGTGTGTTTTAGGTATTGCGGCAAAGATGGACTTGAGCCAGTCTGTTGGAATCACTCCGGTGTTAATACTCCGGAATATATTGTATTAAAAAGTTTTACTACTACTTTTATGTCTGTTATCTTCATCTATTAGCTTCATCGACTCAGTTTTTAGGACCACAAGCTTCCTAATTTTAGCATTTTTTATAGCGTGTTCTACTTCTGATTTCATAATTTCCGGGCCGTCAGCACAATTTTGGTAGACTATTTCTGTCATCTTCAAACACTTCCATTCCAACTCTGTAATGAGATGCTTCTCTTTATATTCACCAAAAACTCAAAAGCAAAAACTCAAGGTACCTACTCAAAAACATTTGACCATAGCTCTGAAGATGACTTTGTAAGCCAAAATTAGGCTCAGCTAGGAATTAATAAATTTTAAACACTCCAAAAATTCTTTTCTTTTCTCAGCCTTTCAGTTCTTTTTTTTTTGTTTTTCATTTAGCCGTTTGTCTTTTGCCTCCCTTATTTTTTTTCTAATTTCAGTATCGAGTATTCTTACTTTATTCTCTATATTTCCTACAAATTACTAAAAACAGACTTTAGTAGATACCCTCTAAAATTAACATGCGTATGTCTATGTAATATAGGCAGAATCGTGGTCTACGTGATTCGTTTTTTGTCTTTTTTGATCACTTAATAACCATTTTAGATATCCGTTAGAGTCTTTGGCGGGACTTTAGTCGTATATAGTCATTAGAAAAATATGTATATTATTTTGAACTCTGGGGGGCACAAGGTGACAACAGTGTAGATAAAATTGTTTAAAACTCAATTTTTTTAAACAACCATAAAGTTTTAGAATAGTAATTACTGGTATTGAATAAATTAAAAAATAAATAGGTAGCATAAATATATTTAACGCCAAAACATCAATGGATATGCCAGCCTTTTATTATTTTCTAGGTTTTGAATTACGCAGTAATTGTTTTATTATTGGTTTTCCATGGAAATAGTTGTTCTTCTTTGTGTGCCATACTTGTTTTCAAGCATTGGCTATCGTCAAGTTAAGAAGCTGCTAGAATGCTTCTGGGTCAGTAGCTATATAAGACATTTCTTCGACCGATCTACCAGTCCATTGTCTAATAATACGCAGCCAATAAACAGCAGTTTTTTCTTTCGATTTAGTGTTTTCTTTCTATTTCGCCTTCGCCCTGAATCTTCTTCTTCTTTCAGTACCCTGTATCCGATTATCGAATGTTGGTGATCACATTGGCAATAATGACTTTCTTTACAGTAGCTTGAAATATATTAGCGGTGGTCTCTTGATACCACTCTCGGAGATGTCGGAGCCAGTATGTTCTTCTTCGACCTGGGCCTCTTCTTTCGGCGATTTCGCCTCTATTATGAGGTGTTAAAATCATACATAACAGAATCCACGTGAAATTAGAACAAGAAATAAGTGATTCACAGATGGGTTTTAGAAAGATTATAGGAACTAGAGAAGCATTATTCGGAGTCAATGTTCTGACACAACGATGTATGGATATGAATCAGGACATATATGCTTGTTTCATAGATTTTAAAAAAGCTTTTGACAGAGTTCAACATGAAAAGCTTCTAAGTATTCTTAGGACCAAAAACATAGATAGTAGAGACCTACAAATTATATCGAATCTGTATCAAAATCAGAAAGCAAAAGTAAGAGTCGAAGGAGAACTGACAGAGGAAGTAAGTATACTTAGAGGAGTTCGACAAGGGTGCATACTTTCACCACTCTTATTCAACGTCTACAGTGAAGTGATATTTCAAGAAGCTTTATTGGATATTGTGGAAGGTATTTTGGTCAACGGAAATAGCATTAATAATAGTAGATTTGCGGACGATACGATTATATTTGCAAGTGACATAGAAGATCTACAGTACATAATACAATATGTATACAATGCATGTGAAAGGTACGGACTGCAAATGAATCTCAAGAAAACGAAATCAATGATATTCTCAAAAAAAAACCACAAAATGTAGATAACCTGATCATCAATAATACAACGATCTAAAGAGTAACAACATATAAATATTTAGGAACGTGGCTAACCGAAGATAGAGATCAAACAAAAGAAATCAGATCTAGAATAGAAATGGCAAGAAACACGTTCATAAAATTGAAGAACTTACTTTGCAACCGTAACCTTAATCTAGAGATCCGCACAAGAATGCTACGTTGTTACGTTCCCTATGTTCACTATACTGTAAAGTCAAGGTCGGACGGACTATAGATAAATATTGTAAGTAGGTATAGGTAAATATCATTTAATCTGTAATGTACATCTACCAAAATATACCAAAACTTATATTTTCTTTTTGTTCAAAATACACTTGAATTATTAAAAAATATTATTAAGCAGACAACAGACATTAAATAATTACATTAACATTATTTTCACATACATGAAGACCTTGAGAATGAACTAAAATGTCTTTAATGTTCTTTCAACATGCATATAACCACTTTATTAAACACCGTTTCTTATCCACTGGTAATCTAATAAATATTTTATTGGGGGATTTAATGGTTGTACTTTAACACAATGGTACTAAACAACACTTATAGTATTTACATGTATTTTCCATAGTAAACACATACCCAATGCAATACTATCTCTTCCAAAACTGTATTAAACTCCAAAGTAAACAAAATAGTACATAATTTTATATGAGGCAGGAGAAATGTCATTACAAAATATTACGATATGACGTCAGAAGGGTTCCCGCGCTTTCTCGATCGTTTGAAATGATTTAAATACACGTAAGATTTTAAATTTGTACTTCTAACTCTAACTAAAGTTATTATGAGGTTTTGAGGCGTGAAATTTTGAAAATCTTATTTTTAAACGAAATTGAAGATTATTATGTAATAAAACAAAAATGTGCAGTTCTCTATTAAAAAAATATTGATGTCTTGCAGTTAATGGGGGTAAACAATGTTTTCTTTTTCAAAAGAAGTAGAAAACTCAAGTACACAATGGAGCTGCTCGAGCTTTATCATATAAAATCATCAACTCATAAAATAACAGCGATTCCACATTTTATGTACGTATGTTTGGTACCACTATTAGGCCTGGATCCCGCGTACCAAAAAAAAGTTGATTAATAGCAAGCTTAAAATTTGTTAATAGCTTAACGGTGTCTCGTCGGACAAACTTTGATGTACCGGAACACTGGAACAGGGAAATTTTTAATTGTGGAACAGTTTAAAAATTTGGAACGTCAGATTACCAAAACGTCCCATGTATTTTGTCGGACAGAACTTCCAATTGATGTGTTACCCTTTCATTAAACTCTCATGCAAAAATCGAGACTGCTACTACTAACCAACATGATTCCTGTCATTTGACATGTTCTTCGTGTTCCACTCATTAAAATGACCAGTTGGTGATGAAACCAGTCTGATTTTTGGTTTTGCATGAGAGTTTAATGAAATGGTAACAAATCAATTAGAAGTTATGTCCTACAAAATACATGGAACGTTTTCGTAGCCTGACGTTCCAGATTTTTAACCTGTTCCACAATTAAAACTTCCCCTATTCCAGTGTTCCCATATATTAAAGTTTATCCGACTAGACACCGTTAAGCTATTAACAAATTTTCAGCTTGCTATTAATCAACTTTTTTTGGTACACGGGATCCAGGTCTATATATGCAATTGTCTGGCCCGCAAAGTGACTGGTTTATTAATTTTTCTACAGATTATAGTTTTTTCCTAAACACAAATAGTAAAAAGCAAAAGTTGTGTCTGCACAATTTTCTCAGAAAACCAGATAAAACGTAAGGAGTTAGTGGTCGAATATATGCAACTTGTTGAATTTCTTTCTTCGATTCTTCAATAACACTTCTTGTTTGCAATCAAGCGAAACAAATCAAAATAATTTATTACAAGGATTTATGAGTTGTGACGTCACTTTATGTCTTTCTGTCCGTGCTTATCGTATAAACAGCACCGTGTTCCGTAGACGCCTATAAAACATTTTTAGGCATAAAGTCAGAAATGGTCGGCGATAAATGTACAGTAGAAAATGTTGAAATTATACTTATTAGTTGTTTCTCAAGCTTTGGGGCGATTTTAATTATTGAATCAAAGCATCTTTGTGAACTTAACAATAATTGATGGCTGGAGGTGTGAAATTTTTATTCCTCGCAATATATTTCAGCTGAGAAATGATTTTCGATTACGAAAAGCAATAAAAGGGGCACTTCCAGTAGCTGGAATGTTAATTGAATTAGTGTCGAATTATAAGAAACAGACGGAAGCACAGGTAATAAGTTAAGTAACCTAACAACAACAAGCATACTAAGAATATTTGAACAATAGATATGTAAAAATAAAATTAAAACTTTCAATTCCCTTCTTCTTCTTCAAGTGCCCTGTCCATTGCGAACGTTGGCTATTAACATGGCAATTCTTATCTTGCTAATGACACTTCTGAGTAGTTCGACCAGAGACATGTTAACCATAGACCAGGCCAGTTATATGCCACTCAATGCATCGGGGTGTAACGCCAATATCAAGTAGGGATGGCGGTTTTTGACAAAACACCGGTTTTCGGTTATACCGGTTTTTTTTTGCTTACGGTTTAACCTGGCGGTTATAACCGGCCAAAAAAACCGGTTTTGGAAAAACCGGTTTTCGGTTTTCTTAATCCAATAGGTTACAAAGTTACATTCACAATACACTTTAGTTTGCGATACTCCATTAGACTCGATATCAATATGATCATAATTAGTACTATCGAAAGTGGAAAGAACATGTATTACTTTTAACATGTTTGTATATTTTGTAGAATTTTAACTCATTTAATACTTCCTGTATGAGTGTATCGTTTTGAAAACGTAGCGAAATTCTTGGAGATTTATATTCCTAGTCAGTAATTCGATATTCATAGTCAGAGCATTATTTTTGGTAATCAGAAAAAGTCATTCACCCACTTTCAATGTCAAGAGTTAAGTGTGAAAAATAGATGATGTTTGCGTCTAATTCAACCAGATCACTTCTTATGTAAATATTATGACTACAAATACCTTTTCAAGGAAATATTATAATAAAACTTAATAATTGTTTCTTGCTGATGTGAGATTGCACTTTCAGTTTGCTTCTGTATTTTATAAAATAAAATTTGAATTATGGTTTTGTTTGGAATAATTACTTGAAAATAATAATTAGGATTGGGATCCAAAATAATACCTAACCTAATCCTAATCACCGTAAAAACCTACTAACCGGTTTTTACTTTAAAAAGAAAAAACCGATTATAACCGAGACAAAAAAACAACCGGTAAAGCTGGTTATTGCGAAGTAAAAAACCGGTTTTAGGTTTAAACCGGTAGGTTTTTCCCATCCCTAATATCAAGTACCTACGGTGGTCTAGCTATCTTTGTCTGTCGTGCAAGTGTGAGCGTATCTGCCAAGAGGTGGGAGTAATGGAACGACACAAACACAGAGGCGGCGGCCATCATATGCTAGAGAGGGAAAGCTAAGCGCCGGTAGAGAGATATCTAGACCACCGACCCGAACTGCTCCGCGTTAAGGCAGGTTTACATTTATCCAGTAACTGGCGCCAGTCGCACTGAAACGACAGTGGGTAGTGGCATCATTTAAACGCTTTTTTGCTCCAGTCCAGCGCTGTCTGCCAGCGCTGTCTCGAATAGAAAGCTGGTCTATTTTTCATGCCAGTGGCCCTCGTCCGCGTCCTCTTTAACCCCGTGCCAGTGGTTGTAGACACGTGTAAACACAGCGTTCCAGTCGCTGGTGCTGTCGTACCTGTGGTTTCAGTGGCAGTATTAGGATTTTTAATAAGAGTGCCAGTGAGATTGGCGCCAGTTACTGGATACGTGTAAACGAACCTATCCAGCGCTGTCTTAGTCAAGCACTCGCATTCCAGTGAGACTGGCGCCAGTTACTGGATACGTGTAAACGGTACTTTAAGTAACGTTTTAATTAATGTTTACACGTATCCAGTAACTGGCGCCAGCCTCACTGGAATGCGAGTGCTTGACTAAGACAGCGCTGGATAGGTTCGTTTAACGTGTAAACCTGCCTTTGGATTTTTAATAAGAGTGCCAGTGAGATTGGCGCCAGTTACTAGATACGTGTAAACGAACCTATCCAGCGCTGTCTAAAGCAGGTAACCCATTATGAACGCCCGGCACGGCACAGCCCGGCATGGCACAGGACAGTCCAAATTCCTTTGTATAGTTTTAAATGCAACGTAACCCATTATGAGCGGCCAACTCGGCCCGGCACAGTCCAGCACGCAAACGGAATGGCCAAAATTCTCCGAGGAGAATAAAATCCGTTGAACTCGAACGGCCTGAACGACCAGTCGGCGACAGTGCGTTGGTAGTAAGCAGATATTGTTAATTTTTTAATTGAAAACGCGTGTTTGTTTTGAAATATGGAAATATAAAATTTGGTTTGAGACATTCAAAATATTTGAGAAATTTTGGATCATCTTTATGCGGGAAAAGATGATGAAAATCGCCATATTCTCTTCTTTTTTAATATTTCGTGAACCCAAAACCGATGTTTCCGTCGTAATTTTGCATTTTCGTCTGTTTCAATTTTAGCACAAATTTCACTTACTCTTCTGACGAGGTCTCCATGGCAAATGATCATTTTTCCGGTGCCGTGCCGTGCTGGCCGTTACAAATGGGTTTTTGGACGTGCCGGCCTGTGCTGTGCCGTGCCGGGCTGTGCCGTGCCGAACTGTGCCGTGCCGGGCGCTCATAATGGGTTTCCTGGTTTAGTCAAGCACTCGCATTCCAGTGAGACTCACGCCAGTTACTGGATACGTGTAAACGTTACTTTACACTATTTTTCGGACCTTGTATAAACTATGTGTATAATATCTTTTAGTTCGACTGATGTAAGCCCGAACCTCTTGCGCAGATTCTAGAGCCACAAGTGTCTTCTCCTGCCTGTCCCCCGCTTACTGTCTATTTTCCCTGGACAATCAACTGCAGTAGACGGCCTACTTATCGTTTCTCAATATGTGGCCTGGATATGCAAGTTTTTTTTTGTTTAATAATAATTGTGCTCACGATTTCTTTCTTTTTTACGATTCTGTGGATTACCTCTATGTTGGTGACATGTTCGGTCCAGGATATACGAATAATGCGTCGGTACATCCACATTTCGAGTGTTTCTAGTTTTTTCGTGAGCGTCTCTGTCAGAGTCCAGCCCTTCACACCACATAGTAAGATCGGAAAAATGTAGCATTTAACTAGACGCAGTTTTAGGGGAAGAGAAAGAATGCTTATGAGAAGCTTTTTCATATTAAAAAATCCACAAGGAAAAAGTTTTCCAGTAGTTGGCTGTATACCATGTAATACAAAAAACAGTAAAATCCTGTATAAAAGGTATATTTAAAATCCCTCAAAAGGGCCACATCAAAATCACATAACTAGTTTTCGACTGGTTTACCAGTCATCATCAGTGCTTACGTGCAATGTACATGCTAACCACCAAGATATTATTTAACAAAAATATGTGGGTCAAAGCCCAGTAAAAGTAGTCCGTCAAGGAAACATTGTTCTAAAATGCTACATTAAGCGTGGATGTTTAATATATTTGCTAATCTGCCGTCATACTTTCAACATGTGAACAAGTCAAATCCACAGCTCAGATGTTACCTGGGGCAGATTAGCAAATATTTTAAACATCCACGCTTAATGTAGCATTTTAAACCAATGTTTCCTTGACGGACTACTTTTACTGGGCTTTGACCCACATATTTTTGTTAAATAATATCTTGGTGGTTAGCATGTACATTGCACGTAAGCACTGATGATGACTGGTAAACCAGTCGAAAACTAGTTATGTGATTTTGATGTGGCCCTTTTGAGGGATTTTAAATATACCTTTTATACAGGATTTTACGGTTTTTTCTTTTTCATATTGTTAAATGCTGCTGTAGCCCGTTCTATTATCGCCTTAATTTCTGTGCCCTGTTCCCATTTTACATTTACGTTGATGCCAAGGTATGACATACGATTCTACATGGTGAATTAGTATTTTATTTATCCGTAATTATCGAGCAGGTTGTTGCTTTTTGCTTATCAGCATCCATTTTGTCTTCTTGAAGTTCAGGCTCAGGCCGTATTCATCACTAACTGAATTAACTCTTTTCGTTGCCTGTTTCAGTTCCATACGTTTACAAGTTCCATTTGGATTACGTATATGACAAAATTTATTGGTAATTTGTGTCTTACTTCAAACTAATAGGCCTGGATCCTGCGTACCAAAAAAAGTTGATTAATAGCAAGCTGAAAATTTGTTTTTAGCTTAACGTTGTGTAGTCGGACAAACTTTGATGTTCGGGAACACTGGAACAGGGGAAGTTTAAGTTTTAATTGTGGAACAGTTTAAAAATTTGGAACTTCAAATTCCGAAAACGTCCCATGCATTTTGTCGCACAGAACATCCAATTGATTTGTTACCCTTTCATTAAACTCTCATGCAAAAATCAAACTGGCATTCCTGTCATTTGATATGATCTTCCTTCGTGTTCCACTCATTAAACTGCCCAGTTGGTGATAAACACCAGTCTGATTTTTGGTTTTGCATGAGAGTTTTATGAAATGGTAACAAATCAATTGGAAGTTCGGCCCGACAAAATACATAAAACGTTTTTGTAGTCTGACGTTCCAAATTTTTAACCTGTTCCACAATTAAAACTTACCCTGATCCAGTGTTCCCATACATCAAAGTTTGTCCGACTAAACACCGTTAAGTCAATTAACAAATTTTCAGCTTACTATTAATCATCTTTTGTTGGGACGCAGGGTTCAGGTCTATAACGATAAAATAGCTACAAGAGTTGGGATTAGATACCAAGGATATAAGAAATATCGCCAATTTGTATTGGAGCCAGACAGCAACAGTACGTCTTCAAAATTTCAACGAAACAGAAGATTTCTCAATTAAAAAAGGAGTAAAGCAAGATTGTATACTTTCTACAATGTTGTTTAACTCATACATAAAAAAGCTTTCGCAGAAGTAGTTCCAGACTCTAATGAGGGTATTAAAGTAAACGGCATATTTATTAACAATATCAGGTATTCGGATGACGTAGCGATTGTAGCAGATAGCAGCGAAGATCTTCAATACCTTGTAAATGATCTAACTCTTGCAAGTGAATCTCTGGGTTTGAAAATAAATATCAATAAGACAAAAACAATGATTATAAGTAGAAATAAATACCCAAACGCAAAGATATGTCGCAGAAGAAAAATCATGCAATTCACGCAGTTTAAATAGGAAGTTGTCTGCTGAACGAGAGTTAGGACCCTTGGACTGAAATCAAGAGTAGAGCAGAACTAGTCAGTAATGCTTTTTTTGAGACTGGAAAAATGCTTTGGAATATTTCTGACTGATCTCAAATTGTATTTCAACCTGAGATCTTCTTCTTCTCGCAGTACCGTCTCATATCGGAGGTTGGCTACCATCACAGCAATCTTAACTTTGTTGGCTGCAGCTCTGAACAACTGTATTGAACTGCACCCATACCACTCCCTTAAATTTCGCAACCAGGAAATCCTCCTACGTCCCACATTTCTCTTTCCCGATATTTGTCCTTGGATTATGAGTCTAAGCAGAGAGTACTTTTCTCCTCTCATTATGTGGCCTAGATACTCCAGTTTTTTCGTTTGTATGGTTTTTATGACTTCGCATTCCTTCCCCATCTTCAGTAAAACATCTTGATTTGTTACTCTTTCTGTCCATGGTATTTTCCACATCCTTCTGTAACACCACATCTCGAATGCCTCAATGCTTTTGATGTTTATCTTTTTCAGAGTCCAAGCTTCCATGCCGTACAGCAGAACGGAGAAAACATAGCACCTTAACATTCTCGTTCTTAAGTTTATATTTATGTCCCGGCTGCATTGGAACTTTTTCATTTTGACAAACGATTGTCTCGCTATCTCAATTCGCCTCTTGATTTCTCCCGTCTGGTCATTAGTATCAGTGAAACAAACCCCTAAATATTTGTAGGACGTAACTCTTTCAACTGGCTGATTATTTATGGTTAAATTCATATTGGTGTATAGCTTCTTTGTAACAATCATGAATTTAGTCTTTTTGATGTTCAGTTTTAGACCATACTTATTGGTATGAGTGTTTATGTTTTCCATCAAATACTGTAAATTTGCTAGGTTATCTGTTACTATTAGCGTGTCATCAGCGTATCGTATATTGTTAATTAACTCTCCGTTAATGTTCATACCAATGTTTTGCTCTAGGAGCGCTTCCTGACATATTGTTTCGCTATATATATATATATATATATATATATATATATATATATATATATATATATATATATATATATATATATATATATATATATATATATATATATTTATTTTTAGCATCTCATGACGTCCCCCCATGTTAAACTGTAGTCTCTCGTGGCGTCCAGGTCTTGGTGGACTCCGATATACGGTTGCCACGAGGATTTTCTCTAAAATTTATCGCAGGTGAAAGGTACCACTTCCTACAATGCTTGAACAAATTATTGGCCGGATGTCCTCAGACACGTTATCTGTATAATAATATACACGTTACTTGAGGCAGTTGCCGTCAGGCGCGCCACGTTCGCTTGCTGTATATCTAAAATCACTTTAACGGTTTTGATGACGTCCAAATATATATTTATTCATTTTAAGGTTGTCGCGGAATCCGTATATTTCAGTTAATGTCCTCATGGCTTCTACTACGCTGTTGCCACCTCAAATGTTGGTATTTAGACTTCGGATATTTTTATAAATGATTATTGTAGTATGTTAAAACAATTATTGTTGTGACAGATTAATGATATTCTCTTTGTATAATTAACAGTGTATTTTTTTACTGCAAGAATAAAAACAATTAAGAAGTATGTTCATTAAAATTGATGAATTTATCATAACCAGTTGCCGAAACTGGTAGTCTAATTGCTCAATTGTAACATATTATAGAAGTGTTAGAATTTAATTCTTAATTCTTTATTAGGAGATCCAGATTTAGAAATTAGAACAACAAATACATTTAAAGAATATAAATATCTCGAATCTATATTATCTAAAGAAGGCAAAAGAGACATCGAAAACAGAACACAGCAGGGCAAAATAGCGGTAAACATTCTAAGCTCTCTACTATGGTCTAAAGAGATAAGACAAAAAACGACAATCTATCGTACCTTGGTAGAGCCTATTATGACTTATGGAGCAGAAGTTTGGCAGATCACAAAAAAAGATAAAAAGAGAATAGAAGTAGGTAGTAGAAATAGATTATCTAAGGAGAGCGTGTGGTATATAAAAGATTGCATCAGGAAGGAGGACAAAAACTGTATATTCCAGTGTAGATAGAATTGAAACGAGACAACTAGTGTGGTATGGTCACGTCAAACGAATGAATGAAGATAGATGGCCAAAGAAAGCTTTAAATTACATACCACAACAAAGAAGAAGAAGAAGGGGAAGGCCTTCAGTTACCTGGGAAGAAGATGTACAGTACATCATGAGAGATAAAGCCATCAAAGAAGACGAATGGATGGACAGAAAAAGATAGCGGTCGAAATGCGAGAAGTAGCAGAGGCTATAGTAACCTCGCTTATAGATGCATAGATATAATTATTTATTACAATATTTTTAATAATATAATTTTTCTATTCTCATACTATAATATATCAATTATAATGTCACCACCTGTATAATAGATATAATCAGATAGATCATTAGATAGAACTAAAAACGCAGGACGAACTTCTCCAAGAAGTAATTACATAAAATAATGCCCTCTATTCGTAACGGAACATCACAAGAAATATGGGAGACTTTTAAACATTGTGTAACAACACCTAATCCTGTGAAACGGAAACACTGGATAACAGATGGAACCTTTCAAATCATTGAGAATAGAAGAAATCTTTGTCAAAGTGGTATGCATAGTGAAAGGAAAAAAGCTAGTTTAAGAAACCTCAATAAAAAAGTAAAGCGAAGATGCAAGGCATATAAAAAACTGTACTATCAAAGTATATGCAAAGAAATTGAGAGACATGATCAGAATAATCAGCCGAGAGATCTATTTAGAAAAATACGCTACTTAACAAGATACTTCAAAGCCAGAACTTGGGCCATTGAAGACAACACTGGAACTCTGAGAACAATCAGAGAAGATATAGCAGAGACATGGAGATCGTATTGCAGGTACCTATATAAAGATGATTAACCCCAAGAACCTGTTAACCAAATCTTTGATGAAGTAGAAGGAGAACCTGATATACTTGAAAATAAAGTAAGACTAGTGATCATTAAACTTAAATATAATAAAGCACCAGGTCCAGATATGATAACAGCAGAAATACTCAAAGCCACAGAAGAAACTGGCGTAAAATTACTTCATCTACTCTGTAACCAAATATGGCATTCTAAACAATGGCCTGAAGACTGGACAAAATCTACAATAACAACAATTCATAAAAAAGGCAACTTCCATAAATGCGACAATTATAGAACTATTTCTCTTATATCACATGCCAGTAAAATAATACTAAATATAATCAATGAGAGACTAAAAACATTCCTTCAAAGAGAAATTCCACAAGAGCAAACTGGATTTACCAAAGGTAGAGGTACTCGAGAACACCTGTTGAATATAAGACAGATAATCGAAAAATATAGGGAATTTAATATTCCACTGTACATATGCTTTATAGATTATCGTAAGGCGTTCGACAGGGTCAAGTGGAGACACTTATGGCAAATACTAAAAGAAGTAGGCGTACCCCAACACCTTATTTCGCTTATAACTGAACTATACGAACACACTATTGGATCAGTTAAAGTGCTTGACACACTTTCAAAGGAATTTCATCCAGAACAGGGTGTCAGACACCCAGGGATGTATACTATCTCCACGATTATTCAACATATATGAAGAGCATATTATGAGAAGAGCACTTGAAGGATGGGAAAAAGTCATCTCAATAAATAATCATAAAACAGACAACCTACGTTTCGCAGATGACACAGCCCTTCTTGCAAATAGTCAATCAGAGCTGATTGATCTTACACGACTGGTTGAAAACGAAAATCAAATATTTGGTCTGCAATTAAACATATCAAAGACATGCGTCTTTGAAGTAAGGGTCAAAATAAAGATGAAATTAGCCAAAGACAAAAACCGGAAAGTAAACACAAGAATCGAATTCACAAAAAGATTGAAATTAAACCGAACAGCAGTGTCCCAACATGAGGAAACAGTGGAAGAAATATGGAAGAACTTCAAGGATATTATGCAAAAACTGCAAACGAAATTATAGGGATGAAAAAAAAAGAGAAAAGAAATGGATAACCGGAGACACATTGTACTCCAGGGAAATAAGGCAAAAATATACGTTCGGAACACTTGACCGGCCAGGTTGCAAATGGATTTTTTGGATACTATATATCTATTACATTATAAATATAAAAATGTCCGTTACAGTTCGGACGATAATTTTAGTTATTAGCAAATAAGGGTCAAAAATGTCAGTTTTTGAATTTTGGTACGATTATTTGTTGCTTCGGAAGTTGCAAAATAAAACTTAAATTTCAAAAATAAAAAATTTGCTATGTGAAAACCGCATGAAAAAAGAATACTTATGTTTTCAAAGTTTTTAAAAAAATAATAAAAAGTCATTTTTATCATTCCGAAAATATTTTAGTAAAGTAGAGTCATTTTTGGCTTATAAACAATTTGAATAACTTTGTTAGTATTGACTCCAAACTAAATTAATCGATTTAGGGATGGGAAAAACCTACCGGTTATAACCTAAAACCGGTTTTTTAATTCGAAATAATCGGTTTTACCGTTTTTTTTTGTCCCGGTTATAACCGGTTTTTTCTTTTTAAAGTAATAACCGGTGAAAAACCGAATAAGTTACCTGTGGAAAAAAATTTATTTAGAGAAAAATGAAGAAATTTCTATCTATCTTCGATCTCAATCATATGTATTATAAATAATATGCGAAGTAATTAGTAATTAACCCAAACAACCATAATTCAACTTTTATTTACTAATAGAGAACTGGACGAAATTGTCACATCAGCTTTTATGAAACAATTTTGGGAACAGTTATTTAGATGATAATATAGTTACGTAAAAAAGTAAGTGATCTGCTTGAAATCGATATTCCAACCATCATCTAAAAATTGTTTATACTTGAGTACTTGAGACTTGAGAGTCTTGTATGAAAAATACCGAAATACGATTAGGAATTTCCAATATGTAATTTTTAAATATTAGGAAATAAAAGGTAGGTATTACAAACGTATTAAAAAATATAACCTACTGAAATTTTTTGATGGCAATAGAGAAGTAAATAATGAATTGGTTTATCGAATTTATTTTTAAGTAAAATATAAGTCATTTGGATATTTTTCTAAACTTGATAGATCTAAGGGACATTCGGTAGATCGGGTAGGATCATCATTTTTGAGAATATCCCAATTATTGACAACGCACTATACGCCGAAGCCGTCTACAACGAGCGACGAATCAGAGATTGGGGTACTTTCGCCCATTTTTAGGGTAATTTGAGAGCGCCTAGGAAAATTTTTATAGGTTGAATTGGTTGGGAAATTTTTCGGGAGGAAAATTGAGCAAATTAAAGTGCAATATAAATGTAACGTTATAACCTATTTGCTTTTGAATAAAAAAACGAAAACCGGTTATTTGACCGGTTATAACCGCCAGGTTAAACCGTAAGTAAAAAAACGGTATAACCGAAACCCGGTTTTTTGTTCAACAACCGCCATGCACCATCCCTAGACTTTAGGATTTAAAAAGCTGGTACTTTTACATTATTATTGTATTATCGGTTTATAACCTTCTTCATCTTCCGATACCCGTTCGCCGTTCGCCATTCCTCTCTGTCCGCACATTGATCTACTTACAGACCTCTTTCATCCATGGTTTTGTTTATTCCTGCCTGACAACTTTTTCTCGGTCTACCTCTTCTTCTTCTACCTTGCGGTTTCTAGTTTTGCACTTGTTTTGTGATTCAATCTTCATGCATTCTTTGTACGTGACCCAACCATCGTAGTTTATTTCGTTGATTTCGTCATTTATTGTATGTGTGACCTTCATTATTTCTCGTATCCGTTCATTGGTGACATGTTCTCTTCTTGATCTTCCTGCAGCTCTTCACCAAAAATCCATTTCAGTGACATCTAACATTTGTTTTGATTTTTCCTTGATATGCCATACTTCGCAGCTGTATGTTATAATGCTTTTCACTACGGCGTTATAGATTTTTTCTTGTTTTGGTTGTTTATCTGCTTGTCCCAGAGTACTGAGTTTAGGAGCCTAATTGCTTTCCTGCCCTGAGTATTTCGTTCTTTAATGGCTCCGTCCAGTGTTCCATCATTCGTGATTTTCATACCCAGGTATTTATATTCGTTACATTTACTGATTGTTTCTCCTTCTTCTATAGTCGAGAAAATGAAGCATTTTGGCTCGCAATTTTTTCGTCCAGCATGGATTTACTTGAAATTTTCACAGAGGGTAGGGAATAGTCCAAGGATCATTTTCTATATCATGCCGCTGTACGCTAAAAGCTTGGGGTGGTTGCCACCCCATCTCGGGGACGGGAATTTTTTATTATATTTTAACCACGTAAATCGATGTAAAAATGAATTCTAAGAAAAAAATGTTTTTTACATTTTCTTCGTAAAACTAGTATTTTTCGAGATATTCGCGCTTGAAAGTAACAGTTTTTCGACGAAAAAATCGACTTTTTTAGATGGTTTTTTGAGAATACCTCGAAAAATATGGATTTAATCAAAAAAACTGTAGATATCAAAAATGCATCTTTTAGTAACACAAATTAAATTAAACTTAAATAATCTTTTTAAGTATAATGATAGACCTTTCAAAAAATAATAATTTGAAGCTCCTAGCATGAAAATTAAGCGACTTATGATCAAAAAATATCGGTACCTGCTATTCTCTATGAAAAAATCAGTGAAAACAACCCCCTAACTACCCTACTGATTAAAAATTGGTCTTCACCTTTCTGTAATTCCCTTTATATTCGTATTATCAATACACCCAAGAAGTTTGACCTATTGAAAAGGCCTAATTTTAGAAAAATTGGACTTTAAAGAAAAATTGATTTTTTGCAATTTCCTATGTCACCTTTTACTTCAAAATATCTCCGAAAATACTGGAGATACGAAAAAATTATGGACTATTAAATTGTAGCTTATTATTTAATAAGTAAAATTCTCTTGTGCATGGATTTTCATGACAGTGAACAGATAGCGAGATACTATGGCTATTTGAAACCTCTATTTACGAGCAGACACCCCCTTATTCGAGTCTTTTAATCTCACCCCAATTAAAAACTAAGGGATCTTACAGAATTTAGTTTTCACGGTCTTAGAACTCTTCAAAAATCCTACAGAATTATTTTTGAAAAAACTTTTTATCGTCAAAAATGAAGGAGCCATGTTTAGAAAACGATTTTTTTAAATATCGAATAGGCTGCTTATGGATAATTTTCAATGTATGTATAATACCACAGAACCGCTTGATATACTGGAAGATGACTAAAAAACTATTTGTATTTGTACATATTTGTAAATTCGTATTTTTTTGTAAATAAATGTTTTTGTAATTCTTTAATTCTACTTTTTTTCTGTATAGATCTATTAAACTATCTACTTATAAAAATTGTGATGTTATTAAGGGTGGTTTTTAAGGGTTGAAATATGATATTTTATCCTAAAGTATAAAACAATCATTATTTAACCAATCAAAACCAAATTTTACCCATATTAAAATTTACAATGTTTTTATATATTTTTGTCAATAAGGGGTAGGTTACACCCCTAAAATAATCAACGCCCTTAAGCATGATCTAGAATATGAAGTACAGGGTGATATGATCCTAATCCCAAATTTTTATGTAAATCGATGCAAGCCGAAATGATTCTTTTAGGATAAGTAATTTTTTTATATATAGCTTCAACAAGGGTGGTTTTAAGGGTTGAAATATTATGATAGTATATCTTAAAGCATAAAACAATCATTATGTACCTAATAAAAACCTAATGTTGACAATATTAAAGTTAAAAATGTTGTTTTATAATTTTTTACAGTTAGGGGTAATTTTCACTTTTCACATTTCTATGTTTATATTTGTATTCTCCATTGCCTCCCATAACTTTACCGAAGGTACACTGTCGTATGCCTTTTTCAGATCAATATAATATACGAAATGAATCTCTTGGTTAATCGCTGTTTTCTTTTCCATGACTTGTGCGATTGCAAAAAGGTGATCAATTGTAGATCTTCCGGCTCTAAATCCTGCTTGTTCTTCTGCTTCCATTTTCTTGTATTCGTCTCTATTCGGTTTTTTAAGATCCTTCCGTATATTTTGCTGATTGTTGGTGTACAGGAAATACCCATGTAGTTATCACATTGTTTTCGATGTGTACTTTTACATAAATGTTAAAAAAACATTCACCTTGGTTAATTACGGTCAAAGTTAGCCACTTTTTTTTTATTAAGAAAGCTAACTAGCGCTAGTTTGAAGTTCAAGGTATGTATATAGTTTATATGTAAAAGTTGGAGTAAACTTGAACAGAGTGGTTAATATATCTTTAAAAATAACGCCCTAACGAAATCGACTCGTGGTCGGTGGAGGGGAATTATTAAAATCCGTGCACTCAAAAAATGAAATTTATTTTTCAAAGATATGTTGCTCTTTATATCTCCAGAGATAGTTGATGGATTTTGATCATTATTTTTTTAAAATTTATATATATTTCTTGTAGTCTTGTAGAGTATGTTATGTACACATATACCTACCTAACAATACAAAATGTTATGGGGCCGATAATTATGATTCTAAGACCTTCGAGTATACATATATAATTTCATAAAAATCGTTCAAGCGGTATCGGAGGATTATGGCAACTAACATTACGACAGGAGAATTTTATAGATGTAAATAAATAGATGGCTATTAAAAAATAGGGTCTTGGTGATAGAAGGGTGAAAATTAAGGGTTGTATATATATTTTTAATGGTACATACTATAAAATTAAGGTAGACAATTTTTTCTAAAACAATAAAAAAGTGGCAGAGGGTAACCCCCTTATAACTTATGGGTATAAATAATAGATTACAATCTCTTTTCAATCCTACAGAATATATGTGTAAAATTTCATAAAAATCTGCCAAGCCGTTTCGGAGGAATATGATAACTAACACTGTTACAGGAGACTTTTATGTATATAGAAGTAACTGTAAATTAAATAAGTAATAAAAGTGGCTTAATTTGCTCGTAATTAACCTAGGCGAAAAGTTTATTTTTTTAAATTCGTGTCAAAATATCAGCTTTTCAAATCCCAACGCAGATTTAGTCAATATGTTAATATGGTTATTCAAATTGTTTATAAGCCAAAAATGATTCTACTTTCGTAAAATGTTTTCAGAATGGTAAAAATGACTTCTTATTGATTTTTTAAATAAGTTGAAAATGTAAGTATTCTTCTTTTATGTGGTTTCCACAGAATTGCTGTATCATTATTATTTTCTGAACAACAACATTGCAAAAAAGTTCTTTGTGATAAACAAATCGAATGCAATTTAAACTAATTGACAAATCGTCTTGCATTTTTTTATGCATTATGTGGACTGTTTGACTCAACATTTCATGCAATATCAAAGTCTTAAGTTCATTTTTGCAAAAGTTATAGCAATTTCTTTATTTTCGAAATTTAGTTTTATTTTGCAATTTCCGAAGTAACAAATAATCAGGACAAAACTCAAAAACTTCCATTTTAAACCTTTGCTTATCTACTAAAAGATGAATAATCTAAATAAGATATTTAATTACGTTATTTTTACCTGTAGCCATTTAAACGAAAAAATTGTCATATTTGACCCTTATTTGTTAATAATTAAAACTCTCGTCCGAACTGTGACGGGCATTGTTGTATTTATAATGTAATAGGTATAACTCTAAAAGAACCATTTGCTACCTGGCTGGTCAAGTGTCCTGACAAAAACCTTATTTTAAGGAAAAGTAGTAGAAAGGAAATACAAAGAAAAATATAGCGGTTAAAAAGCAAGCCAGAAAAGACAAAAGATATTACGTAAATCATATGGTAAAAATGTCAGAAAAAGTTGCGCAAGAAAACGACCATCAAATACAGTACAATATCATCCGAAATTTGACAGGGAAAACACTAAACAGTAATAAACAAATCAAAGATAAACAAGGAAATAATATAATTAAATCAGAACATAAAATAATACAAAGATGAAAAGAACCCTGCGAGGAAATATATTCCAAACACCACATATAGACGGAGATAATGTAATACAGGAAATAAACATTAGAACAATTGAAATTACCAAAGAAGAAATACAAAACACACTGAATCAACTAAAAAAATGGCAAAGCCGCTGAAAGCGACAAACTACCGATAGATTTAATAAAGGCGGACGCAAACGAATCAGTACAAATGTTACACAAATTCTTTAACAAGATATGGGCCGACCAGGAGCTCCCACAGAAATGGAACGTGGGTTTAACCATTAAGATACCAAAAAAGGGCGATTTAAATAAATGCGAGAATTGGCGAGAAATAGGAAATAGCACTGCTAAGTGCCACATTCAAAATAATGTCAAATATCATATTGAATAGACTGAAGCCAGAAATAGACAAGAAACTAAGACTAAGAAACAACCAAGAAGGTTTTCGCGCAAAACGCTCCACTATCGACCACATTTGTATTATATCTGTACCTACCTCTGTATCTTGTCCCTGTAGCTCTGTATCTCTTGTACTCTATAATTATCTTGGAACAAGCTGGTGAATGGCAAAAAAATATAAACATGTTTACTTTCACTTTGACTTTGAAAAGGCCTTCGATGGTATAAACAGAGAACAAATGTGGAAGATTCTAAAACTATATGGACTACCGATAAAATAAATCAACTTAATCAGACTATTTTACAGGAAATATAGAGCCAGACTAGAACATGCGGGAAAAATGGTAGTAGATATAGCTATACAAAGCGGAGTTAAACAAAAATGTGTGCTATCCCCGACAATATTTATAATAAAAGCGGACTGAATCATGCAGAAAATAAGCGATAATAAAACAGGTATTAGATGGAAATTGCATAACTAGTTGGACGATTTGTAGTTCGCAGATGACATTTGTCCTCTAATCGAACATAGCAGCCATAAGCAAAAGAAGATCGACAAGCTTGCAAAATACTCCCAAGATAATGGGCCTGAAGATAAAGACAAAAAAAAACCAAACTTAAAAAAAACAGCAACCAAGAAACTAAAATTAAAATACAAGGAAGACAAATACAGGAGGTATGTAGATAACTTTACATATCTGGGATCGATCATGGAAAAAAGGCGCTAGTAGAGCAGTTGTAGAAAAAAGGATAGTAAAGGCACAATATGCACTCATTATATAATCATATAATGCATTAAGGTGATACAGTAGCAATCAACAAGTAGTCAAAACGCGTTCCAAGATTGCGGCTCTAATTTTGAATATTTTTTCGAGATATTTGGCACACGTATTCGTAATATAATAAAGAATGGCGGTACAGAGCCCAATTTGAAAAATATATTAATATGTGGAAATTACTCTGTAATTAAATACAATATTAAAAACACGAGCCTGTACCGCCATTAAGAAGAACAAAAAAATACACTTTCTTCAAATAAACTTTTTTTCCGATGCCTAGATTTTGTGTCATTTTGGAACTACTAATGAAATAAAAAATTTTAGTAGTTCCAAAATTACACAAAATCTAGGCATCGGATAAACAAGTTTATTTGAAGGAAGTGTATTTTTTTGTTCTTCTTAATGGCAGTACAGGCTCGTTTTTTTAATATTGTATTTAATTACAGAGTAATTTCTACATATTAATATATTTTTCAAATTGGGCTCTGTACCGCCATTGTTTATTATATTACGAATGCGTGTGCCAAATATTTCGAAAAAATATTCAAAATTACAGCCGCAATCTTGGAACGCATTTTCGTTACCTGTTGATCGCTACTGTTTCCTCTTAAGGAAAATCTGGAACACAGGCGATATATCACAGTTAACCAAAATCTAAATATTAATAGCTGGAGAAGAACTGTTACAAGAGATCATGAAAGAATTGGCGTTGAGATGAAGAGAAGTCAAACAAAGAGCGAGAAACAGAGAGCAATGGAAAATACTTGTATAGCAAATTTCGAAAGAATAAAATAGAAAAGAATGCGCTAATCCTGCGAATCAGCCATCTTTGATTTTTGGCTAAGAAACGCAAGAGCGCCCAATACTTCATAATAAGGGAAGGTATTACAGGGAGAGGGACAGAGAGAGGGAGAGAGAAAGAGAGAGAGAGAGAAACAATACTGATTATTTATCAAAATAAAATTTAAGGTAAACCTAACCTAACCTATCGAAAGGCTCATCAAACAATTATTAACTAAAAAAAAAAACATTTGTCAAGGGTATATAGTGGTATTAGGTATATTACATTCTAACTTATTCCATCGAAATCTTCCGAAATCCATAATCTTCCATCGAAATAAAATAGAAAATTTTAAAGTCTAGAAAATACATTATTCATAACTACACCCAAGAAATAAGTTTTTCTAACCTGATTTAAGAGTATAAAAACGAAAACAAAGAATTTACAGCAAATCTTTATCGTACATCCGAGCAAACCACCTAGTTGGCAAAAGTTATAAATAGAATTTGTCTGGGTTCTTCAACTAAATTCTCACGTAAACACGACCAAGGTTAAATATTTTACTTGATATTATAAGTACATTGTTGCCAGTATAACGGATGCCAAAGCGAGCGCTAACTGTATGGAATCATTCTTGTTAATATACACGCTGTATATTGATCGGAAGTCACGAAGAGTCAAAACTATACAGAAGCCACGAGGGACGCAAATGCAATATATATATATATATATATATATATATATATATATATATATATATATATATATATATATATATATATATTGAATAGTAGTGGAGAAAGCACACAACCCTGACGCACACCTCGACGAATCTCAATTTCTTCGGTTAACTTATTATCAACCTTGATTTTTGCTGTTGGTCCCCAGTACAACCTGGATATGATGTTGATGTCGCGACTGTCGATGTTTTTGCTTCTTAGGATTTCATACAGCTTTTGGTGTCTGACTTTATCGAAGGCCTTCTCAAAATCTGTGAAACCTACGTAGAGGTCTTGGTTTACATCCAAACATCTTTGCATTAACACACTCAGACCAAACAAAGCTTCCCGTGTTCCCAGGCCACTTCTGAATCCAAACTGTGTGGCGCTTATGTCCTCTTCTAATTTATTAAATATTCTTTTGTGAATTATTTTTAAAAATACTTTTAGTGTGTGGCTCATCAATGCTATAGTGTGGTCTGAACACTCTCTGGCGTTGTTCGTCTTCGGGATTGTGACAAAAGTAGAGGAGAGCCATTTCTTTGGTATGATGCCTGTTCTATAAATTGTGTTAAAGAGGTTCACCATTATTTCAAGTGTGTCGTCGTCTATAAGTTTCAACAATTCTACAGGAATTTCATCTGGTCCTGCAGCTTTACCCCCTTTTGTGTTCCTTATAGCATATTCTATCTCGCTTTTTAGGATTTCAGGCCCTGTTGTGTCGTCTGTAGGTTCTACAACTGCTATTTCTGGTCTTTCGTATGCAAAAAGTTCTTCAATGTATTCTGTCTATCTTGCCAGTTTTTCATTTAAATCTGTAATTATTTCACCTTTTTTGTCCTTTACCATGGATGCTTGTTTCACTTTTTTACCTGTTCTTTCCTTGATCTTTTTATGCATGTTAAAGCTATCGTACTGTCTTTCATATTCTTCTATTTCCTTGCAGTTTTCCAGAACCCACTTCTCTTTGGCTTCTCTAATTTTTCTCTTAATCTCACGGTTCACTGCTTTGTATTTTGTCTTGTTGGTTTTATTTCTTCGCCTTTCTTCCATGAGGTACAAAATTTCGTTTGTCATCCATTCCTTTTTCTTAATTTTGCTTGGAGCTAAGGAGCCTTCACCAGCTGTCATAAGGGCCTTTTCTATCTCCATCCATTTGTCCTCTACATTGCCTGTGTTACTAATTTTTGCAGCGAGGTTTCGAAGATTGTTGTTTACCTGTTCTCTTGTCCTTTCCAGTATAGCCAGCTGCATTTTTCTGTAGTTTCCTGAATCTTATATTTACTACAGCCACCACCGGATTGTGATCCGATTCTATATCAGTGCCTGGATAGGTTTTTGTAGACGTGATGGAGTTTTTAAACTGGCTTCTGATTAGTATATAATCGATTTGATTCCTGACGATGTTGTCTGCATTATCCCTTGGTGATGTCCACGTGTACAATCTACGGTTTGCTAATCTGAACATTGTATTCATTACTACAAATTCTTTTTCTTGGCAAAATTGTACGAGACGTTCACCTCGTTCGTTTCGTTGTCCAAGTCCAAATTCACCAGTGCATCCATCAGCTTTCACCTTACCAACTTTAGCGTTGAAATCGCCCATGATTACGGTGACTTCTTCTTTTTTGGTCGATTCCAGAATGTATTCTAGTTGCTTGTAGAATTTTTCTATTTCCTCATCCTCTTTCTCTGCTGTCGGTGCATAGACTTGAATAATGTTAATTTTTCCTTTGTTCGACTTTAGTTGGATTGCTATGATTCGTTCTGAATATGGGGTAAAACTTAGTACCGATTTGTTGACTTCCCTTTCGACTATTATTCCGACGCCATAACGGTGGTTTGTATCATCAGTTCCCGAATAGTAGAACATGCCGTTTCTAGTTGGACATTTGCCGGATCCTTTCCACTGTACGTCGCTGATACCAAGTATTTTTACATGTAGTCTTTCCATTTCTGTTGTTCCGTTTATTAATTTCCCGGCTACATACAAGCTTCTTGTGAGAAACCTGAGATACAAGATGCTAAAGTGTTACGCTTGGCCTGTTCTCTTGTACGGAATGGAAGCATGGACGTTAAAGGAGAGCTCCATTAACAAATATGAAGTCTTTGAAATGTGATGCTTGCGCCGAATGCTTAGAATATCATTGACACGCAGAGTCAGATATGAGGGAGTATTAAGAAGAACAGGCTTTCAGGATACTTAGGACACATATTAAGAGGAGAACGATACACTTTTCAGCAACTGATATTCGAAGGAAAGATAGACGGTAAGTGTGGTCTAGGACGTAAAAAGATGTCATGGTTACATAATAATCGCCAATACACAGGAATCCATAGCTAAGAAATGCTTTGCAATGCTGCTAAAATTAGAATTATTAAATCCTGACTATCTAACATCTCAGCTGACAAGACAATTTAGAGTGGACGCATATGCAGAAATGCACAGTAGCTTAAGAAGAAGTAGTTAAGAGTATCTTGCATCATATTTTAACAAAATGTTATACTATAACATTATAACATTTTTTTCGCAAATTACTTTAAAATTAAAAATATCTTTTCGTTAAGTTTTCACACTCTCACTGTTTGTTTAATTTTTATACGTATTTTTCAATATTTAAGCACATGGCAAAGGTTTTAACAAATGTTATATTTATAAATCAAGATCATATCTGATAAAATATCACAGCACAAAAAGGACACTAGAAAAGCGCTATTTATAGGACGAATCCAGAAACAAGATTTTAGAAACTCTATATAATACACATGACATCGACTTACACATCCTTTTCATAGACTTCAAGCAAGCCTTTGACAGCTTAACAAGACCCGACCTAATAGAAGACATGAAAAACCTAGATATACCAATGAAACTTATAAAGCTTACGAAAATGACAATGAAAGGATCGACTGTAGCAATAATTACAGATAACGGAATCACCAAGAATATATAAATAGCAAGTGGAGTACGACAAGGCGACTCTCTATCAACGTCACTATTTAATGTCGCTATAGAAGGAACAATAAGAGCTACAGAAATAAAAGGTACCATCATAACATCGACGTCGCAACTTGTGGCGTATGCTGACGACATATCATTAATTAGCAGAAACCTAAACAGTTTATAGAAAGAATTTATGAAGTTATGCAAAGAAGCATCCAAAAGGGAGTTAGAAATAAATCAAAACAAAACAAAATACCTAATATGCTCAAGAAAAAACCCAGTTAATATGATAAGCTTAAATATTGGTGAATATGAATTTGAAAAGGTAGAATATTTTAAATATCTTTGAGTCTCAGTTAATGGAACTAATGATAGAAGTACCGAAATTAATGAAAGAATCCAGGCAGGAAACAGAACCTACTGAAAATACAGTAACTTCCTTAAAGATAAGAAGCTTACTCAGAATACAAAACTTAAAATTTACAAAGCAGCAATTAGGCCAGTAATGACATATGGTGCTGAAGTAATGTATCTGTTACAGAAAGAGGAAGAAATATTGAGGATCCTAGAAAGGAAAATAATTCGGAGGATAGCAGGACCACTAAACTAAGGTAATAATGAATTTAGAAAACTCATGACCCACGAAGTAAGAGAACTTCTAAAAGGAGAAGACATCGTCAGATTTATCAAGGCACAGAGACTCAGATGGATGGGACATATAGAAAGGAGGAATCCAGAAGCTGTTATCAAGAAAATTTCCAAATGGAGACCTGTATCAGGCAGACCACGAGGAAGACCCAAAAGATGGGAGAGCCAGATAGTGGAGGACCTTAAGAAGATGGGAGTCAGAGAATGGGCAACCAGAAGCAAAAACAGGAACGAATGGAGAAAAATTGTAGAAGATGCCAAGTCACACAACCAATTGTAAAACCAAAATATTAATGCGGATTGAATCACCGCGACAAATGAATCGAAAGAGCCCAAAGAGGGCGGCAATCACTCCGCTAGGAGTGTAGAAGCCATGATGATGATATAATACACAAAAAGATGATAGAATGCTAAAAGAAGGATTTGCCGAAGCCAAAAAGTTTCAATCTCAGAGATTAAGCAAGGACAAATAAGTTAAAATACAGACAGTCCTCAGACTTTTAGACGGCATACTTACGGGCTATTAAAATATGACGTAAAAGAACTAGATGACAAACTCACAATACTCAAAAAAGTCTTAAAATTAATGGTAGAGACTGATGACTGACATGAAAGTATCAATATACCTCTTTCTTTAAGAAGAGCTAAAATGAAAAACTTAAAAGAACGAATTCACTTCCGAAAAGAGTTCACTTCCGAAGAAATATATGTGTTGCAAAGATCTCCTCAACAATCTGGCAAAAACAACAAAACATCTTTAATATGGGTATAAAGCAGATTTGTTGACAAAAAAGATCGACATATATTTTTATGAGCTCAGAACCATTACCAAATATACTGCAAAAAAGAGATTCAGAAGTGGCCGATAAGGCATCGTCAAAAGAAATGGAGAACCACTCATGGACAAATCCAGACTAAAAAATAATCAAGAATATAAAACTTTCTGACAATTTGATAAACCTCAATAAATGAGAGATTAAAACGATCACCAAAATGGAAGAAAACATTTTTACAAAATAGATAATGTCAATGAACTATGGTTCAGAAAATGCGAAATGAATATGACACGTCCATAGTCATCCTATATAATTGCAATGTACGAAGTTATATGAGGCAGGAATTTACTGGTCAACTGATGATTGAACCAGAAAAGATCCAAAAATTACCAATGAGGAAACTGTTGGCGTTGTAAACTTATTAGGCTTGCTTAACTTTTGTAAGGATAACTCTACTTCAACCAAACTCATGTAGAAATAGTGACGCACTACAACTACGTCAGTAGCGTAATAAATGAAGAATTGACCAACAACAAAGAGATAAGAGCGAGCATCACAAAAGCTAGAACCACCTTCGAGCGGATAGGGGCCTTCTTCAAGAGCCACACCACTCGTGGCATAAAACTAAGAATGTTGTGATGCTGTCTTTTCTGTCCTTTTATAACAAATGACAGGTTATTGTTTATTATAAGGGTGTTATAAATTCATTTATTCTGTATTATAAATTAATTTCTAACCAATAACTAGCTGCGACGACACGAAAACCCCACGAATCAGGCCAGTGGCGTACTGAGCATGGTTCCGCGAGTTCCGCGGAACTAGGGCCCTGGCCCTGCCGGAGCCACTTTTTTGCAAGCGAAAATGTTTATTTTTCTACAAAAAAAAACACATTTTCAGGCGTTTTTTCGCAAATAACTCTAAAAAGTAACTGTTATATTACAAAAATACTACTAGCAAAAATATAGCTCATCAAAAAGTGAAGAAAGTGGAGTACATACATAATATAAAGTCTGTAGAACCATATATAGAAGCAGGGTTGTAGCTAATAAAAAGTAAGTTCTTACTCGTTAATTTCCAAATCGAATATTTAAACGAGAAATAACCAAAATATCAAGCAATTTTCTCGGGAAGACTGATTTCAACTTTTTTTAACTTATTTAAAAAAGCTTAATTTTTTTTTTAAAAAAAGTTTTTAACATGAAAAGTAAGTAAGTTACCATCAAATTAATGTTGGTCCCTTTTTTGTTAGTAACAAAAATCGTGAAAATCACCCTCAATTTAGCGAAATAAAATTAATCGTTACCGCTTCACAAATTACTTTACTTATCTATTTTTTACAAGATCTGTAAGATTCAGTGGTTCATAGTGCTTATTATTGAAAAGGCTGTAGTTAAATGGGCTAAACGAGTCGCTAATCACGAGTGTACACACATTTTGAATAGCCATACCTTTAGAGGAAACATTAGCGATCAACAGGTAGCGAAAACGCGTTCCAAGATTGCGGCTGTAATTTTGAATATTTTTTCGAGATATTTGGCACACGTATTCTTAATATAATAAAGAATGGCGGTACAGAGCCCAATTTGAAAAATATATTAATATGTGGAAATTACTCTGTAATTAAATACAATATTAAAAAAACGAGCCTGTACCGCCATTAAGAAGAACAAAAAAATACACTTTCTTCAAATAAACTTTTTTATCCGATGCCTAGATTTTGTGTCAATTTGGAACTACTAAAATTTTTTATTTCATTAGTAGTTCCTAAATGACACAAAATCTAGGCATCGGATAAAAAAGTTTATTTGTGGAAAATGTATTTTTTTGTTCTTCTTAATGGCGGTACAGGCTCATCTTTTTAATATTGTATTTAATTACAGAGTAATTTCCACATATTAATATATTTTTCAAATTGGGCTCTGTACCGCCATTCCTTATTATATTACGGATACGTGTGCCAAATATCTCGAAAAAATATTCAAAATTACAGCCACAATCTTGGAACGCGTTTTCGCTACCTGTTGATCGCTACTGTTTCCTCTTAACAAGTTTTTGTATTCAGGAAAACAAAAATCCAAAATATTTACAATAGCAAAACTTATATTTTTTTATTACTTGAGATTTTTGGTAGCAACCAATAATTTTTAAGATATTTAAAAGAAAATTCATAATTAAAAAAACAATTTTTACTCAACCAATTTTTTTCAAAAATGGGAACTTTGAACCAATAAAACTTACAGATCATATAAACAATACATAGGTAAATCAAGTAACTTGTGAAGCGAGTAACGATTAGTTTCATTTGAGATGCTAATTGTGTGGTGATTTTTACAATTTTTTTTACCAAGAAAAGGGACAAACTTTGTTTTGAGCGTATCTTGTTTCCATTGGTGCTAGAAACTAAAAAAAAAAAAGACATTCAGCTTTTTTAACCACTAAAAGGTGTAGTAAGTTAAAATATTCGATTTGGAATTTTACGAATAAGATGGAACTAAAGTTGCTTAGATTTAGTTAGTTAATCCAATTCCGGACTTATCTTGAACGTGTGTTTTTTCATCCCTGAGAAGGGGTAAAACTCACCCCTGGACCAAATCACACATCGGCACAATATCACTTTTTTCTTTGACGTGTTAGCTATGTGTATGCCAAATTTCATGTCAATCCAAACGGTTCTTTAAAATCTGGAATAAAAACCGTAATTAAAATAAAATATAAATTATATATTAGCTTGAGTTTTTATAAAAAATGTATGATACATTTGATGATATATGATGATTTATATTCAATGTTTATTAAAAACTTTTGATATACAATGTGTGGTTTTATTGGGCAGGCGGGCCCGCATCCCAACTGGAACCAGGGCCCGCTGATCTATCAGTACCCCACTGAATCAGGCGTCTGAAACTGGCGTCGTTACTCATCTTGAAAGCGAATTAACTATAGTGTTGGTTTTATACTTGTGTTGGTTCTATACTTCAAACTATTTTAGCTTAATATTATATTTTTGATTGAAATTGGTGTTTTTTTAATAAATCAAATTTCTCTTATTCAAGATCTATTTCTTTAAAATTCCAACCGCCACGTGCTTGGCCTCGCTACTTAACTGAGATCACAATCTTATTCCACTTAAAAAGTGGCAATTAAATATTGATAATGCATGTTAAAATAATGATGCAGAAACCTGTAGCTAAATCATTGAATACATTGTCTTTTCCGAAATTCTAAATTCTGAAATGCCTCTGTTATTTCATCTTCATAAAAGTTCCAAATTACGATATTCACAGATATGTGTAGGTGTGTAATAACTTAAGCAATAAGTAGACATTTTTTTGAAAGTAAAAACGTGCATATAGCAAATATGATAAAAATGATTTCAAGGTTTTATTGACAGCTTTTATAAGTACATGAGGGAATCATTAGATCTGTAATTATTGTACGCACTTGGTGATTTATAGAAAAAATTATGATTTGTATTTCTCAATAAATAGCAATTAGTGGTAGATGTGTTTAGAAATTCATTTGAAGATTAATGGCGATGCTCCTAACAGGGAATTATTTTGTCATCAAATTAGCGATTTCATATAGTGAAAATTTATTCAATCAATTTAAGATGGAATGCTAACACTAGGTTTTCGTCACACGTTTAAAACAGATAATGATCAGTGCTAAAAAGTGGTTTAGAATATTTTTTGTATCAGAGTTAACAGAGCCATCACTCCTTATTCCTCTTTGAAATGATTTAAAAAATTTACAGAAACTTTTATAAAGAAAACGATATATGAAAACTGAGAATTTAGATCAATATCTAAGTCTTCTCTTTAATATAGATTTAAAAGACTACAAGGGATGCAGACTTATAGTAGTCTAAGATACGATACGATATAAGGTCGATTTGCACCGATCTGTTTAATGGATAAAAATTATTGGATATGTTATTTAGCATGTTGACAATTACAAAAAACAAGGGTTACCCGATCTAATCTTGTTCTAAGTATAATTAATTAATAATTAAAAAATAACATTTTTTTATAAAAAAAAAATTCGACCCGGCCAGATATCATTTCAGATTTTTTAGATCATTCTAAACAAAAAAGATCTTTTGTAATTTTTCTCTAAAGTTGATCGTTTTCTAGTTATAAATAATTTAAAACTGAAAAAAGAACGAAAGATGACAATTTTCAAGGCTCAAAAACATAAGTATAAAATATCATTTTAGAAATTATGAAGTACCTAAATTCAAGTTCACACCTTATTCTATCAGTTATTGGTAAGTCTTTTGGACTTATTTCATTCTGATAAATTCTTTTTTAGTTGTTAATGCCTGTCTCTCCATAAGAAGCCTTCCTCATTAACAATTAAAAAAATATGTTTTAGAATATAACATGGCGAAAATTCTTATCGAGACCTGATAGAAAAAGGTTTGAACTTGAATTTATGTACTTGACAATTACATAAATGATATCTTTTACTTGTGTTTTTAAGCCTTGAAAATTGTCATCTTTTGTTCTTTTTTCAGTTTTATATTGTTTATAACTCGAAAACGATCAAGGTAAGAAAACAATTACAACGGACCCTTTTTGTTTAGAATGATGCAAAAAATCTTATATAATATCTGCCCCGGTCAATTTTTTTTTAAATTCATAAAAAATGTCATTTTTTAATTATTAATTAATTATAGTTAGAACAAGATTAGATCAGGCAACCCTTATTTTTTGTAATTGTTAACATGCTAAATTACATATCCAATAATTTTTATCCATTAAACAGATCGGTGCAAATCGACCTTATATCGGATCCTCTACTATAGGGGAATATTCTTTAATTTAAGTCAACTCAGATTCTGGCTTACGCTGATGTTTTAGATTTGATCGCACACACCACAAGAAGACTAAGGGCCAGTTGTTCGAACGCTAATCAAGAAGTTGATTATAATCAAGTCCCCTTAACAACCATCAAATAACAATATCCGTTGTTCGTACGTCAATCAGTTGATTGTAATCAATTATGTTAATTATCATTATGATAATTAACATAATTGATTGATTAATTAATTGTTAATTATTAATTATTAATTATTAATTATTAATTATTAATTATTATTTATTAATTATTAATTATTAATTATTAATTATTAATTATTAATTAATAATTATTAATTATTAATTATTAATTATTAATTATTAATTATTAATTAATAATTATTAATTATTAATTATTAATTATTAATTATTAATTAATAATTATTAATTATTAATTAATAATTATTAATTATTAATTATTAGTTATTATTTATTAATTATTAATTATTAAATATTAATTATTAATTATTAATTAATAATTATTAATTAATATTTATTAATTATTAATTATCAATTATCAATTATTAATTATTAATTATTAATTATTAATTATTAATTATTAATTATTAATTATTAATTATTAATTATTAATTATTAATTATTAATTATTAATTATTAATTATTAATTATTAATTATTAATTATTAATTATTAATTATTAATTATTAATTATTAATTATTAATTATTAATTACCATAACAATTATTAACATAATTGATAAACTAATCAATTAATCTCATAATTGTAATCAATTATGTTTTCAGCAACCCAATCAAAGTTGACATTGACAGTTGGGGACAGTATTTAAATATTTCATAATGATCAGTTGATTCCATTTTTGATTACTGTTCGAACAACCGGCCCTTAACCTTCTTAACAGGCGCACAACAGCATAGTATGAGCCTTAAAATAAACGAGGAAAAAACCCAAAATATTGGCATCAATTCCAAGTAACAGAGATAGTACTAGAAACGATGAAAAAAACTTTAACGTAGACCAGTATAATTTTGAGGTCGTAAGTAAGTTTACCTATCGGGGTTCTCTGATAATAAGCGATAATGACACACCCGGAGCAATAAAACGAAGGATACTGCTAGCGATAAATATCATTTTGGACTAACCAAGCATCTAAAAATAAAAATTTAAGCCAAAAAACCATACTTTCAGTGCTGACATATGGGTCAAAAACATGCTTAAAAACAGCCGCAACTCATCTGCTCGTCTTCAAAAGCAAGATACTAAGAAGAATAATGGGCGCAATCTGTGAGAATGATATTTTTAGAAAGCGCTATAACTTCGAATTATTTAATATTTCACTTTTATAAAAAATAACTTTTTATAATGCCACGTTTCTATTATTTACAGGCCACAATAAAAAATTATAAACAATTTTGTTATTTCAATTCCTATGTCATGAAAGCATTTTGTGGATTTCAGCTATATTTCTTACCTTCTTTTTCTGCTCCAGATCCAGAACACAACACTTTAAATGTTTCGCTGCTAGATGAAACTAGCACAGACTGTTTTGGTCTGTGTCCATTGAACTGGCAAGAACCACTGAACCACACGTTCTTTTCGAGCAGGGAACCATATTGCCCTTTGAACACTTTTAATAAATAATCTTGGAGTCACTACATCAGTGCCGGATTAAGAATCCTGAGGCTCCTAGGCAACCCAAGCTATGAGGCCCCTTAAGAAACCTAGGTCTCTCCGTTTTTAATAATTTTTATTTTTGAAAATGTCCGTTCTCCTGTTGCGAAATAACCCAAAATGACTGTGAAGCAGGAATAAACTGTTTTCCCTGCAAGTTTAAAGCTGGGCTATAAAATATTTGAAATATTCTAGTTCATTTTCAAGTTCAGATTCAATATCATCAGGACAGTTTTCATGTAGTTTTGAAGCACACTTCTTTATTTGAGTATCACTCAATTTTGGAAAAACACAAAATACCAAATACTGAGTTCATTGACCCGACACTGTCAACCGACGACTCAGCTCAGTAATTAGAGTATAGTAGAGAATATTCAGAGTATTGTAGGTCGCAGGCTAGGGATTTTTTTCCAAAAATCGCAGGCTAGGGGTAAATTTCATTCCATACTCCAACAGAATTATCCTCTTACAATTAAATCAGAATAAACCCAAATTAAACATAATACAAGTTTATGCTCCGACTGCGGACAAACCAGAGAGCGATATTGAAACTTTCTACGAAGACCTAGACAATATTTTAAAATCCATTAAAACGCAGGATGTTACAATTATAATGGGAGATTTTAACGCAAAGGTTGGAGACGAAAAAGTAGAAGAATGTACAGGAGGATATGGTCTGGGCAACAGAAACGAAAGAGGTGACAGGCTTATCGAATTTTGCCAAAACAATAATTTTGTCATAACTAATACATTGTTTAAAATGCCAAAGAGAAGACTATATACCTGGAAGTCACCAGCAGATCAAGAAGGGAGAATTGTAAGAAATCAAATAGATTATGTATTGATTAGACAAAGATACAAGAACGCATTTATATCTTCAAAAACCTATCCAGGTGCCGACATAGGATCAGATCACAATCCAGTAGTGACCAAAATTAGGCTCAAAATGAAAATAATAAAACGCAGAACAACAGATGTAAAAATCGATACAAGTAAACTAAGAAACCCACTCATAAAACAACGCCTGACAGATGAAATTAATAACAGTTTAATGAATGTTAAAGAACAAATCCAGCAAAATACTGAAACAGAGACAAAATGGTTATTAATAAAGACAGAAATAGATAAATGTCAAAAAGAAATTCTTACACCAACCAGATACAAAAAGAAACAATGGATGACGGAGGAAATCTTAGATTTAATGGAAGAAAGACGTCAGCATAAAAACAAAGATAATCAGATGTACAAAAATGTGGATAAACAAATAAAATCCAAAATTAAACAGGCTAAAGAACAGTGGTTAAAAGAACAATGCGCAGAAATAGAAGAACACCAGAAAAGACATGATAATTTTAACACACATAAAAAATTAAGGAATTAACGCAGATCAACAGAAAAAGAAAACCGGGAATACTAAAAGATACAGATGGGAAACTTGTGTTGAGTACTAACGAAAAATTAAAGAGATGGACAGAATACATAAATGAATTGTTCAAAGACGATAGAACAGAGCAGATGGAAGTCGAAGTAGAAGATGATACGGTTTTGAAGATATTAAAAGAAGAAATTAAATCGGCATTAAAAAACAGCAAAAATGGTAAAGCAGTAGGTCCAGACCAAATCCCAGTAGAAAGCTTAAAATGTATAAATGATGAAACCTTAGACATTATCGTAGACTTGTTTAACACAGTGTACAAAACAGGAAACATACCAAAACAATGGTTACTCTCAACCTTTTGTGCTATCCCTAAAAATACAAACGTTAAAGATTGCAGTGAATACAGAACAATATCATTAATAAGTCACATTCTCAAATTATTCTTGAAAATAATACATGGTCGTATAAACAAAAAACTAGAAGAAGGAATAGATGATAGTCAGTTTGGGTTCAGAAACGGACTAGGAACCAGAGAGGCGTTATTTGCTTTTAATGTGTTAGCTCAAAGATGCATGGACATGAATGTGGATGTGCATGTTTGTTACGTTGATTTTGAGAAGGCTTTTGACAAAGTAAGACATGAAAAATTAGTCCAAATTCTAAAGACAAAAAACATAGACAAAAGGGACTTACGAATAATAACAAACCTTTACTGGAATCAAAGAGCACAAATTGTAATAGATAACGAACCCAGTCCAGAAATTGAAATCAGGAGAGGAGTTCGGCAGGGATGTACTATGTCTCCATTACTCTTTAATGCATATAGTGAAGCCATTTTTGAAGAAGCATTGCTATCTCAAAGTGAAGGAATAATAATTAACGGAAGATCTGTTAACAACATAAGATATGCAGATGACACCGTGATTATAGCAAGCTCTGCTGAACAACTCCAACTACTACTGAACAAAACAAACAATTTCTGTAAAGAATGTGGACTAAAAATGAATATAAAAAAGACCAAATACATGATAATAACTAAGAAAACAAACATACAAACAAGCATACATTTGGGAAATGTACCGATAGAAAGGGTTGATAAATACAAATACCTAGGAACCTGGATTTCAGAGAAAAATGATCAAACAACAGAAATAAGGACCAGGATAGAAATAGCAAGAAATGCGTTTGTAAAAATGAAAACAGTTATCTGCAACAAAGACCTTAGCTTAGAACTGAGAGCAAGAGCTTTGAGATGCTACGTGTTCTCGATACTACGATATGGACTTGAAAGCTGGACATTAAAGCAAGAACACATAAATAAGCTACAGTCATTTGAAATGTGGTGTTACAGAAGAATGCTTAGACTAGCATGGACACAGAGGAAAACGAACACGGAAGTACTGCGAGAAATGGGTAAAGAATGCGAAATAATAAACACAATAAAAATAAGAAAGTTACAATATCTGGGACACGTAATGAGGGGACCGCGATATGAAATGCTAAGACTGATAATACAGGGAAAGATAAGAGGCGGAAGGAGTATAGGAAGAAGGAGAGTGTCATGGTTAAAGAATTTAAGGGACTGGTTTAGATGCAGTTCTATAGAACTCTTTAGAGCAGCGGTGGATAGAATAAAGATAGTGATGATGATATCCAACCTCCGATTAGGAGACGGCACTTGAAGAAGAAGAAGCGCCCTCTGCTCGTAATAAGCAAAATTATCTTTTTGGAATTTTGAGAACTCCAAAAGTGAATTTAGAAGCTGAACTGCAGTTTGAAGTTAATCTCTTCTATCTGCAATGATTTACTGACAACGTTGATGCGTTCCAAAATTGTTGCCCAAAACTCATTCATTATGAATGTTTCTTTTTTTGACATTTCTTTCAACAAATTGTTAGCCTCATGAACTGTTTCAGCTTGCTGATTAGTGTCTTCACCAAGAGTATGAAGAGCGGATTTGAAAGCGTTTTAACCTTTAGGCAAAGGACATATGGCATGTGCTGCTTGTTCTTATAAGGACTAGATCGTGGCGAATGAGATCGCTTAGTAGAGTTTCATTTAAACATTTGATCATAACTTCCCAACGGTGGGCAGAGGATGAAAAAAAGTTGTACACAGACTGAACAAACTCAAAATACGATATTCTATTTGAGGGAAAATATGTCAGCCAATCTCTTTTAATTTTTGTTCCACTGATTTGTTTTCGAAAAACCATAGATTCTATAAAAATCTTGTACTGCCTTCAAAATTTCTTTTTGGCGCTGAAATACTTCCATCAAGGTTTTTACATTCTGAAGACCTTTCCCAATCCAAAATGTCCTTACTTCTTTAGTTGCTGTATTCCGTAATCATATGCCGTTTTCCGAATTTAGGACACAATTTATCTTTAACTTTAATTTTTAATTTAGTTCCGGTTTCTGGTTCTTTAACTTCTTGAACTGGAATAGAACTGTCGTTACATGTTTTTCATCTTCTTCAGTTACGAAAGCTATGTCTCCCTCAGTTATTTGCATTTTCATTTTCATTGGTTGCTGCTTCACTAGCTATGGATTTCCGTGTGAAACTGAGTTTAAAATAAGTTTTGCTTCTGTTTTGGATTTTGATTAAGGATCTTTTCTTTCTCCTGATTTTTCTTGTGTTTTTTGCTCACTTTTGATTCTTGTTTCCATTTGTAGTACTGGTCCTTCTACCAAAGGGCATTCATTAGCGATGTATTCCCACAGCATATACTTTCTATGTGAACAAAAGTATGCATTGTAATGTAGCTTTATAATACGTCCACCATAACTTTTATGGTATTGCGCGATATTTGAATATTTCAACATTTTTTCGTTTTGGTCCCCGCGAGGCCCCCTTTGGGGCCGAGGCCTTTGCCTAATGTTAAATCCGGCACTGCGCTACATTTATCATAATATTAACGTGTAAATCATATATCTCAATGTTACCAATTTTAAAAGTGTGCTAGTTTCATCTACTAAGCAGAACGCACTGAAGATGATCTCATCTAGATCGAAAACGTTTTGCAATCCATTTGGATGACTTTTTAATAGTTTTTTTAATAAACTTTGTATACCAATATACCAATGAACTTTTTTACTTCTGTATGATTTTTAATTATGGTATACAGCCAGTTACTGGGATTTTCCCATTGATTTTGTTACTTAAATTATTAATAACACTTTTTCGGACAGGTTTTCAACCCAGTAACCTCTAAAAATCGAATATAAGTACCACTACAAACATAAAACAACGTCGAGGTACCGAGGGGACATAAAAGTGGATACTCAATCCCTCTCCAGACTAGATGAGGATATTGTAACGCTCGCTAAAAAAAGAAGTTTTTTAATGAAATAAATGTCCTATTAAATTTAGGAAATCATTTCTATTTATCAAAATTAACAGATACACGATCTGAACTGGTGTAAAACATGATTCATGTCGAATATAATTAAATGAATTATTTATGCTGATTTATAGCAGTCACTTACGTTTCATTCATCATACAAAGCCATAACATAACATGTAAATCAAAATTTATTAAGATGGATTTGAACGTATGACTGAGAGTTAATACATCGTTACAAAGCTCTGGAGCAGTTCATTCAAATTGTCCGGTAAGCGGTAGATAGCCGAGCATGCCTTGAAAAGAAAAATATTTTAAACGGTTTTTGTAGTACAACAGTTCACAAATTTTAGTAGATTATTTCGATTTGTAACATTATAAACATTACATGTTTATTAATTTTATTTAAATAATTATTTTATTCCAATGTCGGTTGATTTTATTCATGGCTTGGGCACCGCTATTTTTTTGTATTGTTTGTGAAAGACAAGATACATTTCCTACTATTCTTTATATAAGGGAGGGGTTTTAACCCCCAAACCCACGGCCCCGGGTGCGCCACTGGTATAAGGTAAACTTTTTGTTTTCAAATATCAAAAGTAGGGGAGGAAAGTATGCTAAATTTGCAGTCACTCGAGCGTTATGGGGAGCTATTGGGTTGTGACTATTAGGTCCTAAAACAAAAAAAGTTAAGTAAAATTTTCCATTTTAGTGGGGACTTTCCATTTTTTAATTTAATTTTCCATTTCCAACAATCGTTTTTTTCGATTATCTATCCATAATTTGAAAAAATGTTTCGAATAAAAGTTGCTTATTTTTACGTACAAAATCCAAATCTGCAATAAAAATTTGGGGCTCCTATTTAGGATTTTAAAGTAACCCCCCACCCCACCTCCGCGGGGTCGTGTTTGGTACCATTCGATAGATTTTTCAAAAATATTGAATAAGTGCATTTTGCAGTTTTTCGATCTGATGTTTATTTTAAATGGGTGTAAATTTACACCCCACCCCTTTCCGTGGGGGTCATGTTCGGTATCATTCGATAGATTTTTGATAAATATTGAGCACGTATTTTTTAGTTTTTCGAGATGACGTTTATTTCGCGAAATATTCGCTTTTTTTGTGAAATTTTTGACCCTTCCATTTCCTTACTCCCCGCCCAATTAGTCAGATTTTTGAAATATACACTCTTTTGCATGTACTTAACTTACTTATCTTAATCTGACAATTTCGAGTATTTCTAAGGATAGATTTTTTCGGGCCCCCCTTAATGAACGCCCCTGTGTTAAGAGCCAATATATGGTAGAGGTACATCTGCAGGGTACCAGGTTTCTCCCCATATGATAATCTGACGCGCTCGAGTTACTGTAAAAATCCCCGCTTGGGCTCCCCTACCATAATGAAAGTAAATTACCATGCTTTTTATGTCTTTTATTTCCATTACATTATAATGATATTATAAGAGTACAAATTTTAAGTAAAGAATAAAGATTAAAGATTAAGTTATGTTATTAGTCACATAAAAGTAAAGTACTGTATAGAAATAATTTTTGAAAAATCCGTTAGGTAATTATTGAAATTTATTGAACAAAATATGTATTTGACTGAAAGTTTGTTCCCCCGCACTTTTTGAATGAGTGATGTAAAAGAATACATTAAAACTTTACGTTATTAGCAGTTACACACTATTTTTTATCGTTCAACAGCAGTATATTTTATTCTTCTGAGAACAACTTCTGTTTAAAAATATCTTGGCGAAGTATTTATGGTTAAAATTATTATTACTAGGCCAGGTATTAGAAAACAGAAACCATAAAAGTGGCCTTTTTATTGTTGTGCAGCCAATATTTTATGATAATTTTATGTTTAACTTCTGCGAGATAGTTTATTTATTTTTTATTGTCGTGTGAGCTTTTAGTTATGACTTGTGGTTCAGAATGGCAATAATAAGTTCGAAAAGATCATTTTTCCTCAAAGACAATAAAAATATATTAATATTGTGATGCCTAAAAAGTTTCTTATAGTCCTCTCTTCTTTTTAAAGTGAATACTCCTTTTCGTTCGGTATGACGTTCCTGCACGGGACCGAAATAATGTTTAGCGTGACGCGAAATATCGAGACGCATGCAGTAACCGTGCGGTATACCTACAGTAATATACATAAGATATAAACAATAAATTTATATTTATATATACACAATTATATTTATCGCTTTGTATTTACGTCGCTAAAACCGTGACTCTCTGCACGTCTATTTACTTACTACAATTTACTAATGGCTGGAGTTCGATTCCCAGCCGAGGAGAAATTTTTAATTTTTTTATATCCATTATAATGAAAAGCATAAACAAAAGATAATAATTAAAATGGAAAATATGAATCAATTCGATATTATATTTAACAAATTTATTATAGGTTATATCCTTTTTGTGTGAGGGATCATCCCATTCTGGGATTGGTTTTATAGTTGCTGGTGTGACTATTTTCCGCAGTTTCCACTACTTTTTCCCATTCTTCTCGATTTTTAATATATATTTCTAATTTCCATGCTCCTTAAGTCTTCGTCCACTTGTTGTCTCCATCTCAGTTTGGGTATGTCTCTGGTTCTTTTAACTCATGGTATCCATTGCGTTATAACTCTTAATATATTGTTCTTCTGTCTTCTACTTATGTGGTGTCCATACCATCAAATTGTCTGTGCTTTTATTGCTCTAACTATGTTCTCTTGACCCATCCATTCTTGTATTTCGTGATTCATCCATTGTCTTGCATCCTCTTGATTTTCCCCTTTGGTCCCAGTATTTTTCTCATAATTTTCCTCTCAAAAACTTTTAGCTGTTCTTCTTCTCTTCCTGTTAATGTAAGTTTCTCTATATATAAGACTACTGGTCTTATGGTTCTTTTGTAGATTTTAAATTTTGTGTTTCGGTTTATCTTCTTATCTCTAAACATTTGTTTATTTCCATAAAACACTTTATTTCCCTCTTGAATTTTTCTTTTCGTCTCTACACTTTCATTTCTTCTGTTGACTAATACTCCCAAATATTTGAACGTGGCAACCTTTTCGAACCTGTGTACGTTAATTCTGTCATTATTTGTGTCTTCTTTTTCTTGTTTACGTTCATGTATTTTGTTTAATTTTCATTTATTTCCAGTCCTCTCAGTTTGGCTTCGTTTTCTATTTCTTGGAAGGTTTTCCTTAATGCCCTTTTATCTGTTGCTACTATGGTTATATCGACCGCCTATCCTATTATTTGTACTGCATTCTTATTTATAGTTCCTGCGTTTGACAGTATTTTTATTAACTTGTCGTGCTCCATTTTTATTATTATTTATGTTCTCTTTCTTCTGGTGTCTATTATTGCTTGAGAATCTCACATTGTGATTTCTATGGTTTTTATAATTTTATTGGATTTTTGAATAATTTTTCATATGTCTTGTGTTTCTCCGTCGTACTCGTATGATTTCTCTGTCACTTGTTTTAGAGTACGAATAGCATCTATCGTGGATCTTCCTTGTCTAAAACCATACTGTTAGTCTCCCATGCCTTGTAATTGTGTATATTGTTAAATAGTAGGTCTAATTACTATAACAGTCATTACTTTATATATTACATTCACTAAATTAATTGCTCGGTAGTTTTTACATATTCTATTGTCTCTTTGTTTTGAGATTGTCATTATAATTCTCTTCTTCCATTCTTCGGACATTGTTTCCTTACTCCATCTATTCTGTATTAGTTCATAAATCTTTCTGCATACGAGTGGTGCCTGCCCTCCGTATTTTATAAGTTCGGCACTTATTCCGTCGTCTCCTGCTCTTTTCCCGTTTTTTAATTTACATATTTTATCTTTCACTTCTCTATAGGTAAATTCTTCTTCTTCTTCGCCTTATTCTGGGCTCATTATTGTTTCTCTTCTTCTATATCTGTTTCTTTTTACATTTCTACTCCGTTTTCCGTTTTCGGTTACCTAGTTTTAAGTATTGTTACATTGGTTTTGAATTGTGTCTTTTACTATCTATTTCTATCTCGGTCATAATTTCTTCTTTTTTCTTATTTTTCTTATATTTAAACCTTTTTTATTTTCACTTCTCTAGTTTTTTTTATTATTCTTTATTTTTTTTTTTGATATAACGCAAAGTTAGGGATGTACCTACAATACCTATAGTTTTCCTTCTTCTAACTTCAGATCGATTATCACTCTCACCATTGCTTTTATGTTATGAATGTACCATATGTGTTGATGAATATACAAAATACATATTTAATATTCTCTTAACTTATAATATATGTAAGATGATATGTTTGTTTCTACTATTCACCGTATTATACTGTTCATGTTGAATTGAGGCCATGAGAGCCAGAGTGACCTAACTGATTTTAACCTTCGGATGACCAAGCGAGGGAAATTGTGACCCCAGCGTATGTTTTTCTTTAATAAATTCAAAAGTATTTTCAATTTTTAACTCATTATTTTTTTATTTGACTTTAATATCATTCTAGATATCCTCATATTTTGAAATAAAAAAAAATTCCCTATATTTTACAAATAAAAAATATATTCTGAAGTTGATGTTTAGTAAAATAGCGTCTATTATGTGTAATTCCAAGTAGTTTTACGCTAATGACGTCGACTTTGCAAAATAACACGACACTTACTCAACATACACACTACACATGACACTAATACTCATGTTGTGATTGGCTGAATGACATAAAGTCCATGCCATAAAAAAAAATTAAAAAAAAAACTCCGTTTTTTTGTTAATTGTCATTTTTGACATTTTTGACCTGGGGTCATTCCCCCCCCCCCCTTGGTCATCCGTGTAACAAAGAAAGGTTGGTCATCGGAAGGTTAACATTACTTTACATAATCAAAGAAAATGATCAGAAGCTATCAATGTCTGATTATTTAAGAAATTGTATGTTGACCAATAATTATTCTTATTTCTTGGTCAACATAAAACTACTAAAACAATCGGACATTGTTAGCTTCTGATCATTTTCTTTGATTATGTAAAATAATGTTAAAATCAATTAGACCACTCTGACTCTCATGTCCTCAATTATTTTAGCATATTTCACTATAAGTATATCCTGATAATTTTTCTACTATCTTCATATAGACCAGAGGTTCCGAACCAGTGTGCCGCGGCACACTGGTGTGGTGTGCCCTGAAGTCCCTGTAGGTGTGCCGCGAAATTTGATTATACTCACTATCATTATAGAGATTATTTACCCAAGTGTGCCGTGGCTGAACCAGTTTTTAAGTTAGTGTGCCTCAAGCTAAGAAAGGTTAGAAATCGCCGATATAGACTGTCAGATTTCCGACAAAGTTCAACCACGATTTTATGCCAAGGAGAGTAAAATATGTTATTACTGTGGAATTTACTAGGGAACTTTGTAGGAAAATTGAATTTTCTTTTGTAAAGAAAATCTCATCCTCTGTGAAGATTTTCTCCCTTACGCCATTTTACGAATCGATAGAGGATTATTGCTGATATTTTAAAAATCTTGGCATAAGAGCAACTGGTGTGATTGTGTTAGTTATGATTTAAGCATACAATGTTAAGAGGTCCGTGATTTTTCCTTCATACCACTTAAAAGTTTTCACGATAAGGAACCTGCAAAAAAATTCATAACGACGCGACAGGTCGCGAAAACGAGAAGATTTACCTTGAAAAAGTTACGAAAAATAAGTAATATTCGATTTCTAAGAAACACAGCATGGTTCAACTCTAAATTTCCTTTTTTTTTTTAATTGTATACTTTTTATGGTATTACTTCTATCTTAAGTTTACATTTCTCAAGGGAGCCATGTTTAATATTTACTTTATTACCAATTCTTAGTTAGAAAATGTTTAGTGCAGCCCTTTGTGCGTCCGGAGATTACTACAGCCATAACTGCAGTAGCTTATCAGCTTATCACAACGATGAAGAATTAAGATCAGCATAAAGTATTTTTCTTCCGATTCCGCGAATTATTAAAAGAATTATTCATTTTTAAACTATGATAGCTATGCATCATTTATGATAAGGAGATGGCCTTAAAATTTGTATGTGAACATAGTAGTCGTGGAAATTTAACTGAAAAAATGGCAAAACCTTGCAATTTTTTCTTCCAGCATCGATTTGTACAAAAATTTGGTGATTTTGCTCATCTTAACCTCTAGTTCATTTTCTATATTGAGCCGTTGTACGCTTTTTATTTTTTAAGGGTGAAAACTACCTCTAATTGTAAAAAATTATAAAATAGCATTTTAAACTTTAATATTGTCAACATTTGGTTCTTATTAGTTACATAATTATTGTTTTATACTTTAAGATATAATATCAGAATATTTCAACCCTTAAAAACCTCCCTTAATAGTAATAACATTACAATTTTTATAAGTAGATACATAATTTAATAGATCTATAAAGAAAAAAAATAGAATTAAAGAATTACAAAAACATTTATTTACACAAAATTACGATTTTACAAATATGTACAAATACACATACAAATATTTTTTTAGTCATCTTCCAGTATACAAACCGGTTCTGTGGTATTATACCTACATTGAAAATGATCCATAAGTGGACTATTCGAATTTTTCGAAAAAAAAAATGGTTTTATAAACGTAGCGCCTTCATTTTTGGCGATAAAAAGTTTTTTCAAAAATGATTTTGTTGGATTTTTAAAGAGCTGTAAGACTGTACTATGTAAACTAAATTCCGTAAGGTCCCTGAGTTTTTAATTGAAGTTAGTTTAAAGGGCTCGAATAAGGGGGTGTTTGCTGGTAAATAGAGGTTTTAAACAGCTACATCTCGCTAACTGTTCACTTTAATAAAAATCTGTATACAAGGAAATTGTATATATTATAAAAGCTACAATTTAGTAATTTATCATTTTTTTCGTATCTCCAGTATTTTCGGAGATATTTTGAAGTAAATGGTCAAAAATACAAAATTTCAAAAATCAATTTTTTTAAACAACAATTTTTCTAAAATTTGGCCTTTTAAATAGGTCAAACTTCTTGGGTGTATTAATATTATAAATATAGAAGGAATTATAGAAAGGTGAAGACCAATTTTTAATTAGGAGGGTAGTTAAGGGGTTGTTTTCACTGATTTTTTTCGTAGAGAAAAGCAGGTACCGACCTTTTTTTGATAATAAGTCGCTCAATTTTCATGCCTGAAACATTTTATTATTATTATTTTAAAGGACTAATTGTATACTTAAAAAAATTATTTAAGTTTTCCTCGAAAAATGCAAAGTCTTCCCGTTATTTGGCTTTGAATATTTCAAATTATGCATTTGACGACAAAAGATAACTTTTAACGTGCCGTATCTCGGTTTGTATTGGTCTTAAAGATATTATAGAAAAAGAACTTGGTTTGTATTACTAAATGATACAATTTTGATATCTACAGTTTTTTTGATAAAATGCATATTTTCCCAAGTATTTTCAAAAAACCCTCTAAAAAAGTCGATTTTTTCGTCACAAATGTTACTTTTAAGCGCGAATAACTCAAAAATATTGGTTTTACGAAGAAAATGTAAAAAACATTTTTTCCTTAGAATTACTTTTTACATCGTTTTACATGGTTAACATGTAATAAAAATTCCCACCCCCGAGATGGGGTGGCAACCACCCCCAAGGTTTTAGCGTACAGCGGTATGATATTGAAAATGATCCTTGGACTATGTCCTACCTTCTGTGAATATTTCAAGAAATCCATGCTGGACGAAAAAATTTCGAGCCAAAATGCTTCATTTCCTCGACTATAGTTATTAGCTACTTATTTAGATTCATAATCATCTGCAATTACTAATATTGTCGCCCTTTTTTACTCTTATTAGTCTATTTCAATCGATTTTATTTTGTATGTTATATAATATTTCCATTTTTGTTCTAGGTACGTTCCTGAAAATTATTACTGCAAACGGTAAGATTACTTTTACATCTGCGCAATTACAAAATATGTAGACCACCAACCTTTGTAACATATTTTTTATAATTACAATATAATATACACAAAACTTATTAGTCTTGGAGCCAGGAGGGTTGAGTATGCACTTTGTGTCTTCTCGGTACGTTGACACTGAAAACGTTTGTTTTCTATACTACCACAAAATTTATTATAACTATATCACTGAAGCTGTTTCGGCAGAGTGCCTTTCTCAAGTGATTTAGTTTACTATGGGTTTGCATTTCAAAGTTTTTAACTGAAGAGGTTGAGGAGTGGGTAGCTGTTTGTCTCGAGTTGGTCATTCAGAATTATATCTGTATTTTTCAATTTATTAATTTCCATAGTTCCTAATAAAGATAGCTTAAGGCCTTTATTTTGAATATAAAGAATTTGAAACTGTTCATTAAAAGAATGATTATGGTCTAGAATCTAGAAGGTGAAGTGCGTATGTAGAAATGTCTGTTTTTCTATTGTTGAAAGCCCTTTTGTGTTCTGCTATCCGTTTGTCAAAGGTTCAGCCAGTTTGACCGATATAAGTTTTCGGACAGTCACCACAAGTTAGTTTGTAAACACCACTCTGTAGTTGATTTCTCTTTCGGCTCTTATTGTTTTTAATATATTTGCTTAAGTTGTTAGTTCTGAAAGTTGGTGTTATTCCTTTCTTTTTTGTGTATCTGGCTATTTTTGTTGTTATCTTGCCTGTATATGTGATATAGCAAAAGGTTCTGGGTTCTTATACAGTAAGGGAAAAACCCTTACTGTATAATATAATATGTATATAAAAAATGATATAATTTAAGTATAATTAGGTCGTTAAAAAGATGTTGTTTCTACAATCACAGACAAAACAAAGGTTGATTGACGGAGTTTGTTTGTGCAACCTCGCGGAGACTCACGTATCCGCGAGGTTACACAAACAAACTGCCTGTTTTGTGGGGTAGTCCTTCAGACCCCATCTCGCACGACTGCTAACTAGCATAGTAACGATCTTAATCTTAACAAGAATAATAATAATACTATAATGCCAATATTAATCCCTTTTTTAGCTTTTTATATCTTTATAATTTGGACTTTGAAAGTAAACGATACGTGAGTCTCCGCGAGGTTACACAAACAATCTCCATCAATCAACCTTCGTTTTGTTTGTGATTGTAGAAACATCTTTTGTAACGACCTAATTATACTTAAATTATATATATTTTTCAGATACATATTATATTATAGGGTGTTTTCCCTTACTGTACAGCAATTGTGTTTCACGAAATTTTGACTGCGTATTTTACAACCGTTCTTCACGAAATTTGCTATGACTCCGGTTCTAATAATCGGATTAAAGTTTACCAAAGACCATTTTGCTAATTTTTTCAGAAGGAACAACTTTTATTTTAGTACGATCCAATATCTCTAAAGGTCGCGGCAGATTATCATGCACGTATCGTTTCCAGCACGTAGCGTAGTCTCCGAAAAACCTGGTTTTACAAAAATAGGTGTCTGATACGATACGTTCCAGACAGTGTGAATTGTTCATATTTAAAACCATTAAAATCAATATTTTTCGGAAACTAAACGCTACTTGCTGGAAACGATGAATGCATGATAATATGCTGTGGCCTTAATAGTCTATCAGATACAATCATTTAAAGAATTAAATTATTAATAACAATTTATCTGACGGGTTTCCAGCCTGGTACCATTGAAAAATCGGATCTACTTATCAAAAAACATAAAGGAATGTCACTGTACCGACGGGACAGACCCCCAACCCTGTGGATCTGCCCCCACTTGCAAAAATTAAAAAACAAATAGCGCTGATTTACGAGATATTTATGAGCTTTCATGTTCCGCAAATTAAATTTTTTTAGCTCATTACACTGGACAGTAATTTAATATTTTATTGAGGGGGGGCTCAGCCCTCCATAACATAAAAGTAGTTATTGAATCGATCTTTGCGACAGAACTAAGAGCTATTTTTTATGAGTTTTCGAATTGATATAGTTTCGATTTTTGGGCCTTAACCCCCAAACAACTCTTTAAGTGATTTAACTTAAGGAATTCGGTGAAGAATTGAACGAAGGTTTTGGGAATAACAATAAACAGTTTTGGAATAAAATAAGAAATGCTTTTATTTTATTAACAGAAAGGAACAAAAAGGAAACAAATAAGAGGAATTAGAAATGAGCGAAATTAATTGAAAACAAACATACGGGACATACTAACCATATGGAATAAGCACTGTAGAGAAAAATTCGAGGCAAGCAACTAACAAAATGGCGAGAGAGGACAGCAGGAAAGAGAAGAGGATAGGGACAATCAAGTAGACGAAATTCATATCAAAGATATTGAAGAATAAAGATTGGAAAAGCGGGAGGTGCAGATAACATAGATCCGGAGATGATGAAGTACGTGGGAGAACGAGGCAAGTTTTGGCTACTGGAAATAATGAGGGAAGCATGGAGAACAGAAAAGATACCGAAAGACTAGGAAGAAAATTTATTGATACCAATACACAAGAAAGGATGTGAAGCAGAATGTGATAACTATAGGGCTATATGCTTATCATCAGTGGCATATAAAGTCTACACCGGGATAATAGAAAGGAAGCTCAGGAAGGAATTGGAAGGAAAACTAGAAGAAGACCAAGCTGCTTTTAGGAAGGAAAGAGGAACAACAGATAATATATACATACTGAGAAATATAATTGAAAGGAACAACGAAATAGGAGAAGACTTGTATATTACGTTTGTAGATATTAAAGCTGCTTTTGATTCTATAAATAGAGAAGTAATATGGTCAGTAATGGAAGACCTGCAAATCCCGCAAAAGATAGTAAGCATGGTAAAAAATACATATATTATAGAAACGTACTTGCTAAAGTACAAATAAACGGAAACAGATCGCCAATAAAAAACCTAAGGAGAGGAATAAAACAAGGGGACAGTCTCAGCCCAGTTTTGTTTATACATTGGAACCTCGATAAGTCGGATTAATCGGGACCGTGGCCTATCCGGGTTATCGAAAATCCGGGTTAGCCGAATAATATGGTAAAAATTGATAAAATACGGTATACTTACAGATAAACTCCATTATAATTGCAAAAACATGAAGTAGGTACATATTCACAGTATGTACATCTAAATTACGTACAGTTGTAAAGTATACAGTATTCTTTATTTCTTGGTAAAAAACTCAGTCAAAGTGAAAAAATGTTCGTTTTGTCTGATGAAAATCGGTCCGGGTTAGCCGGACTTCCGGGTTATCGGAGGCCGACTTATCGGGGTTAAACTGTATTAGTAATGGATAGAGTAATGAAGAGCGCTAAAAGAAGGTCAAGGCAATTACAGTAAACAATAGGGTACATGAATTTAGTACCAGTGATAATGGAGGTATTACTATATGCAAATGACCTAGTAATAATAGCAGACAATAAAGAGAAAATGCAAAAATTAATCGATATCTGGGTGGAAGAAATAGAAAATTTGAAAATGGAGGTAAATGTAAAGAAAATGAAGACCATGGTAGTAGCCCAAAAGAAAAGGAAAGAAATAAACCAAATGATATTTAGGAGCAAAAACGAAATAATAGAAACAGTCTCGACGTTTGAATACCTGAAAATAATAATATCAGAGAATGGAAAGCTAGATCAAGAAATCTCACACAGGGCGAAAAAAGCAAATAAGATTTATTATGCACTAAATAAAACAACATTTGGAAAGGAAGAAATAGATAACGAAATAAAACTGAAGGTATACAATGGAATATCTGTACCAACTTTAATATATTCAAGTGAGACATGGGTAAACAATGCAAAAATAGACAGTACAATAAACGTAGCGGAGATGAAGCAGTTGAGAAAAATAGCAGGAAAAACGAAATTGGACAGAATAAGAAATGAAGATATTAGACAAAGACTGAAACAGGAATCGATGGTAAAATGGTATGTACACATTAACAGAATGGACCAAGAAAGACTACCAAAGCAGGTGATGGAATCAAAAAGATATGGTAAAAGAAGGAAAGGGAGGCCAAGGAAGAGATGGATCGATAAGATTATAGAAATTGGGCAGGAAAAAGGAAAAACACATCAAAAAATGAAAGAGTTAGCAAAGGACCGCAAGAAATGGAAGATATGGATAGAGGATGAATAAAACCTCCGACGCCCTGAGGGGCATAAGAAGTTTAGAGAAAAAAGAAGAAGAACTTAAGGAAAAATGTTGCCAAAAATTAAAATATATCGTATTGCGGATATAATTCATAAAGCGTATAATTTCTAAGAATAAACTCTAAAAATACGCGCATTTCGATTATTGAGCTACAACCCCTTCGCAAGAAAACTTCCCCATCCTCCAAATTCTAAGCAATTTTTTTTATATAAAGTTATTAAAATAAATCAATATTTTTTGAGTTATTAAAGATAAAAGATTTTAATTTCTGTAAAAAAATGCATGTATTAAAACGGTTTTTCATAAATAACTCGAAAACTATAAGTTTCTACAAAAAAGTTTTTATTACCAAAATTGAAGCTAATAACAAATAGAATAAAATCCTTATTTGAAAAATCTTTTAATATTAATTTAAAGTGAGTTATAGGTAGTTAAAAGTATATATTTTTTTCTGCGCGTACCTACTCAAATCTAAGTTTAGTATTCAAGCTTAAATAAAAGGAAAACGGTGCATTTATAACTTACTAAATACTTGTCAAAGTACTTAGAAATACATAAATTGTTAAATACAACAATCGTCAAAAGCGAATTAATAAAACATAGGTATTTCTAACAAAAGTTTACTCAGTGTATCAATAAAAAAGAAATGCACTTCCTGAACACATTATTCTTCATTTCCATTACAACTCGTTTGGTTTTATTCACAAGCCAGAGAAAAATGAATACAAATGTCATGGTACGTATGTACCGAATAGTCCCTGCTGACTGACAGATATTAATAATGATATCGATGTTGAAGCAGACGGACAGAGAATATAACTATTTTAGAAGTCTGATAAATGCAGTGTCAAAGCCTAATGGCAGGTATACAAAATTTTATGCAGTGTAAAACCCCTGAAAATCATTTACTTTACTCTGAATGACGGGTACAAGTCTACAAACAAATTATGGTACCTTTTAGAAGATATCGTTGAGACAGCATGAAATGAAAAGTAATCGACCTCTATATCCGGTTTTGTTTTATACAATATTTTTAATGTATACTAATGTATACTATTAGTTTATTTTGTCCATCTGGAGGCAAACATGTCATTAGATAAGAATATTTTGACCACAGGACTTTATTATAATATAATAATAATTTGTCTGAATAAGATAACTGATTTCTGTTGTTAACTGTTTGACTAATGCTGATATAAATTAAGTCTAATAGAAGAGTGATTTCAGTCCTATAGAATATGCTCTGGGAACAGACGGTGGTTAAATTTTAGCCTGGTTATGAATTAGGAATGCATTTTATAAGAGTTATAGGTGAAATCAGGAATGAATGGTAAAGTAATGGTTTCTATAGGTTTTCTGGATCTCTTTCTATTTTAATTTTTATCTTTTACGGCTTGGACGATCTTGTATCGACCACACCACATTTACTGGTTAACACAAGAAAATAATAAAGTAATGGCTGGGGATAGACCAATCATCTATTATTTGTAGACTTGACGAAAGCATACATTATGATTTAATATCTAGACAATGGCAAGCACTGGAAAGCTCGTATATTAATATTACACTTGAGAAAGCAATATAACGATTCTACAACGACCTTCGATCAAAAATAGAGATTAGCAACCAGTTTTCCGAGAATTTTAGGGTAAATAAGGAACTAAGGGAAGGCTTCAGCTTATATCCAACACTCTTCAAAATCTATTTGAATGAGGCACCGAAGAAATGGAGGACATAATGTTCTGGAATGGGTACACTATTCAACGACAACAAAATCCTATATACACCTCATTTTACGGATGATCAAATAGTCATCGCTCTAGTCTAAGAGCTAGTGAACCCTCCGACTAACGGTCGTCCTGTAAGGCTAGAAATTTTTCTAGTGATAATTCATAGCACACTAAGGCTAAAAACCATGACCTGGCAGGCATCAGCGGTGCACGTGTATCTACGAGGTGAATCGAAAAGTGCAAATTTAGGGGGTAAAATAAACTTTCTCCTGTATGGTTTAAATTTAAGTATGTGTTTGAGTAAGTCATTCAGAAGAAATGTGTACAATGACAGGCGATTCTGAAGAGCATAAGACCTTGCCAGGCGAGGGGAAAGATTAGGGATTTTTCCTAAAATTATTCTTTTTGCATCGACCAAATTTTTTTTAGGTTTTTTGAATCATTCCAAACAGAAAACGTCTTTAGTGATTTTTCTCTTAAGTTAATAGTTTTTGTTATATAAGCGATTGAAAATTTTGAAAATTGCGAAATCAGCCATTTTTAACCCTAGATCGGACATTTATCTAAAAATTTCAATGTTGCCAAGATACGTAGATATTCTTTGAACATCGATTGCTGAAATCCCGAAGAGTTTTTTGCAATAAAATATCGAAAACCCCTTTGTTTTTTTAATTGCTAATCAAGCAGGTGCGACACTGTAGTATAAGTGAGGACGTTTGAGTGTGCATAAATTCATTATCTCGAGAATGGGCAAATTTCAAGAGAAATCCTCAGAAAGGTCGATTTTTATTTTTAAATTAGGACTTTTTGGCATATATATAATACTAGTGACGTCATCTATCTGAGCGTGATGACGTAATCGATGATTTTTTTAAATGAGAGTAGGGGTTGTGTGATAGCTCATTTGAAAGGTTATTGAATTTTCCATTCACTAAAATAAACATTAACATAATTATTTATACAGGGTGTACAATTTTTTTTTATTAAATTAACTTTGATTAAATTTGACAAATAGAAGAAAAAAATTTTTTGTACACCCTATATAAATAATTATATTAATGTTTATATTACTGAATAGAGAATGAAATAACCTTTCAAATGAGCTATCACACAACCCCTACTCTTATTTAAAAAAATCATCGATTACGTCATCACGCCCAGATGGATGATGTCACTAGTATCATATATATGCCAAAAAGTCCTAATTCAAAAATAAAAATCGACCTGTCTGAGGATTTCTCTTGAAATTTGCTAATTCTCGAGATAATGAATTTATGCAAACTCAAACGTCCTCACTTATACTACAGTGTCGTACACGCTTGATTAGCAATTAAAAAAACAAAGGGGTTTTCGTTATTTTATTGCAAAAAACTCTTCGGGATTTCATCAACCAATTTTTAAAGAATATCTACGTACCTTGGCAACATTGAAATTTTTAGATAAATGTCCGATTTAGGGTTAAAAATGGCCGATTTCTCAATTTTCAAAATTTTCAATCGCTCATATAACAAACACTATCAACTTAAGAGAAAAATCACTAAAGACATTTTCTGTTTGAAATGATTCAAAAAACCTTAAAAAAATTTGTTCGATGCAAGAAGAACAATTTTAGGAAAAACCCCTAATTTTTCTTCTCGCCTGGCAAGGTCTTATGCTCTTCAGAATCGCCTGTCATTGTACACATTTCTTCTAAATGACTTACTCAAACACATACTTAAATTTAAACCTTACAGGAGAAAGTTTATTTTACCCCCTAAATTTGCACTTTTCGATTCACCTGGTAGATACACGTGCACCGCTGAGGCCTGCCAGGTCATGGTTTTTAGCCTTGGTGTGCTATGAATTATCACTAGAAAAATGTTTAGCCTTACAGGACGACCGTTAGTCGGAGGGTTCACTAGCTCTTAGACTACTCATGACCAGGAAGATCTGCAATTCATGGCAAAGACATTAATACAAGAACAACGAGGGATGGGGTTAAATGTTAACTTACACAGAATAACAAAAAATTAAAAAAAAAGCATAAAATATGAAATAGGAACTAACAAAAAAATGTGACAGTTTACTATTGGGTGACATCCCTTTTATTTTTAGTTACATCCAAAATTCTTCTAGGCAGAGTTTTTAAAAAGTTCTGGCAAAATTTTAGTGTAAAGGATTGTACTATACTTCGTCTGGTAAAATTTTGGTGTAAATGATCCCATATTTCTTACAAGTTTTGCTTCAATCCTTGACGGACCTGGCAGGATATTTCCTCAATGGTTTTTTTTTCACGCCATAAAGTTTCTATCCTATTAGAAACGCATTTCTGAAGAGGTATACCTATCTTGCCCTTCAATCCAGTTTAAACTCTTTTTGAGGTATGGCAACGTACGCCGTCTTGTTGGAAGATAAAATCTTCCGCTGATTTTGACATGTTTGAAATGACTTTGTCCCATAATCGGTATATGCAAGATATTTTTAGTATAGTATAGTTGGTCCAAAAGATGGCACAACCCAGACATCCAAAGTGAAAGTTATCCTTCAACACCAAATTGTTCTATATGGACCACACAATGTCCAGAAAAAAGTCACACCATTTTGGGCGTCGGATTTGGGGGAGAGGGGGGAGAAATCGGTAAATTCGTAGTTTTTTACGTTTTTCGTCAATATTTCTAAAACTATGCGGTTTAGCATGAACAACCTTCTATACAAAATTGTTCTACATTAAATTTGAAAGAAAAAAGGCTCTATGCATAATCTTTCTAAAATGAATATTCCCAAAGTTACGGAGGTAGTATAGTATAACTAGTCCAAAAAAAGGTCTACCCAAACATCCAAAGTAAAAGTTTTCCTCCTTTGTTCTGTATGGTCCACATATTGTTCAGTAAAAAGTTACACCATTTTGAGCGTCCGGTTTGAGAGGGAGATGGGGGAGAAGTCGGTAAATTAGTAGTTTTTTTACGTTTTTTGTCAATATTTCTAAAACCATGCTTTAGCGTAAATAATGTTGTAAACAAAAATGTTCTACATGAAATTTAAAACAAAAAATGTTCTATACATAATTGTTATAAAATCAACGGTTCCAGAGTTACGGAGGGTGAAAAGTCGAGGTTTTCGATACTTTTTATATTTTTTGGGCAATGTGTGGTATAACTATACCAAAAACCCAGACATCCAAAGTGAAAGTTATCCTCCAACACCAAATTGTTCTATATGGTCCACATATTGTTCAGAAAAAAGTCACACCATTTTGAGCGTCGGGTCTGGGGGGGGGGAGACGGTGAAGAAATCGGTAAATATGAAAAGTATCGAAAACCTCCACTTTTCACCCTCCGTAACTCTGGAACCGTTGATTTTATAACAATTATGTATAAAACTTTTTTTGTTTTAAATTTTATGTAGAATATTTTTCTAGAGAACATTCTTTACGCTAATGCATAGTTTTAGAAATATTGACAAAAAACTTAAAAAAAACTACTAATTTACCGACTTCTCACCCATCTCCCCCCCAAACCGGACGCTCAAAATGGTGTAACTTTTTACTGAACAATATGTGGACCATATAAAACAATTTGCTGTTGAATGAAAACTTTTACTTTGGATGTCTGGGTTAGGCCTTTTTTTGGACCAATTATACTATATATACTACCTCTGTAACTTTTGAACCGTTCATTTTAGAAGAGTTATGCATAGGGCCTTTTATATTTCAAATTTAATGTAGAACAATTTTGTATAGAAGGTTGTTCATGCTAAACCGCATAGTTTTAGAAATATTGACGAAAAACTTAAAAAACTACGAATTTACAGATTTCTCCCCCTCCCCCCAAACCCGACGCTCAAAATGGTGTGACTTTTTTCTGAACATTATGTGGACCATATAGAACAATTTGGTGTTGGAGGATAACTTTCACTTTGGATGTCTGGGTATGGGTCTAACTATTCTATACTATTTTCAAAAGTTTCAAATATTTCTCCATATTTAAAATTCCATCGATAAAATGCAACTTTTCTACACTTTTAGGCGACATGCAGTCCCAAACCATGATGACGCAGGTATTTTAACTTTTCTCTTGAGACACTCTGGTTGAAAAGCTTCATTTTTCTGCGACTTCTACTGTCTCCAACATACACTTCAAATATGGACTCATCACTCCATTGTATTGCATCTTATTGTAAATGAGTCCAATATTTATGCTCTTTTGACCATTTTAACCTATTTTCCTTTTGATGTAATATTAAAGGTTAAGGTTAAATCATAATGTTAAAGGACCAGGCAACACTCCTTATGGAAAAGTGGTCCCGGTCAAATTTGATGAAAGTTTGGTCAATGATACTTCTTGATGTGTAGATTAAAAAAATCCATGGCACCTGGGTCTTAATAACTACTATTCTCGAGTTACAGCCTTCTGAAGTTATTGGATTCGAGTGCTCGGTTTACGTTAAGTACACTAATTTACGGTCAAGTGAACGAAAATATTTATTATTAGAAGAAGAGAAACTCATGTTCTTCATACATACTTGCGTGTTGTATATGAACTCGTGGCCAAAAATAGTTGGATCGTATTTTAGTCTTCAGAAAACCTCCGAAAAGTCTTCAGAAAACTAAAGAAGTGCGGTATAACAGGTGCTGCTAGATCGATATAAGCATTATCATGTTTTCATGAGTGCTTCTCAGTTATGGAATACCAGCAAAACTACAGTCCCGCCTTATCTTTAGAAAACTACTGAACAGTGGCGGATCTAGGGGGATGGGGGTAATTCCACTCGTAACATGTTCCAGAATAATTAAAGAAAAAAATTGTTGAAACATAAAAAATACATTAGTTGACATGAAACTTGTGCCGCATATCAGATATAAGACAGGTAGAGAACATGGACTTGATTTCAATACAAAAAAAAATAAAGTAAATGGTAGTTTGTAAATGCTAAATATTAATTACAATTGTCTATGGAAAAATCGGGTTTAAATCATCTTCGACTATTCGTATGTTAACATTTTGCTAATTTCGGTTAGATGCACCATACGTCGTGTTAACTAACGACCTATCAGGATACTTAACATTGGGTTGATGTCTTGCAAAGCTTAAAAACCATAACACACTGGTGATATGAGCACAAGTACCTACAGTTCTCGCACCAGATTAACATGTACAATAGTACCCGTTAATCGGTTCTTCTACAGGCTTATCTTCATCACTATCTTCATCAACCGTATAGGAAATGAATACTTGGTGTCTTGTAGCTTGCCGAAACCTAGAAAATATTCGAACTCTTATGAATCCCGGTTCATCCATATTCTTATCAATTTGAAACTCTTCGTCATTTTCCCTTATTATTTTATCTTGTATGTAAGATGGTGCCAGTTTAATTTTATATATCCCAATCGTAAGGTCTTTTAGGTAGTCTAAGTCGAAAACAGGAAAGTTAGCAAAATCATGATTATGAAGCCTTCTCCATTGACCATTTCTTCTATATGATTATACCTAAGTTTGAATATTATAGTTGTTATAAAAATAACCCTACAAAATTATTCTCCATAATATTTTGTATTAAAAAGCTCATCATCATTGGCTGTAGAACCCCTGGTGGACCTCGGTCTGTTCGAGAATCAGCTTCCATTCCATTCTATCCTCCGCCTTGGTTTTCCACTTTCGTACTCTTAACACCCGTAACTCATCTTCTCTGGTCCTTAAATCGTACTCTGGGCCATGGGCGCCCATACCCATGGGCAGGGGGGGGGGCGTGACCTCCCTGGCTTTTCGGGGGCTTTGAATTATATATGGGTATTCAAAGTATACAAAATGTAATCTGCAACATTTTCACGTTTGCCACCCCCCTAAAAATTTTTTATGGGCGCCCGTGCTCTGGGCTTACGTCTTTTCGTCACACTATCCGCTTTTTGGTTATAAATGTGTTTTGATGGCTCCATCTCGTTCATTTTCGTTAAATAAAGTTATTTCATTAATTCTGGAACATGTTACCGGTAGAATTACCCCTATCCCCCCTAGATCCGCCACTGTTCAGTAGTTTTGTAAAGATAAAGCCGAACTGCGGTTTTGCTGGTATTTCGTAACTGAGAAGCATTCATGAAAACATGATAATGCTTATATCGATATAGCAGCACATTTAATACCGTACTTCTTTAGTTTTCTGAAGACTTTTCGGAGGTTTTCTGAAGACTAAAATACGATCCAACTATTTTTGACCACAAATTCATATACAACACGCAAATATGTATGAAGAACATGATTTTCTCTTCTTCTAATAATAAATATTTTCGTTCACTTGACCGTAAATTAGTGCACTTAACCAGAGCCCATTTTACTTCAAATCAGGCCCGAGGCACTACACAATTTTTGGGGCCCCTAAATAATTTAATACATATTAATAATAACTTATTTAAATGTATTAATTATGTAACAATAAATAAAATGTATATTTAAACAATTAAACATTGTTTAATTATAACTCTTATTGTTGTCATTTATTATTTCCTGTTCATAAAATGAAAGAATTTTGAAAATTTATTTTGTTATTGTAATAAAAATGTTTTTTGTTGGTGATTTTTCCGGGCCCCATTAAAATACGGGCCCGAGGCAGGTGCCTCACGGGCCTAGTGGTAAAATAGGCCCTGCACTTAACGTAAACCGAGCACCCGAATCCAATAACTTCAGAAGGCTGTAACTCGAGAATAGTAGTTATTCAGACCCAGGTGCCATGGACTTTTTTAATCTACACATCAAGAAGTATCATTGACCAAACTTTCATCAAATTTGACCGGGACCACTTTTCCATAAGGAGTGTTGCCTGGTCCTTTCTCACCTTTAATACCATCCTTAGATTATACGCTCTTACTCGATGCCTCATTTGTCATTTTATCAGTTCTAATAACGTAAGAGTTATATTCGCGGACAGATAGACGGACGGACAGGCATAAAAGCGGAAGTACATATTTATTTTCATCTTGCTAAGGCGCGTCGCATAATATACCCCTTGTACTATTTCGGCGACTTAAAAACAGTACTTCCAGTTTCAACTCTAAAACCGAAAGCCATAGGTCAAATTTCTCTCACCCATACCATCACTGGGCTATAAGCTTTCATTCGACACCTCACACCTCACTTGTAATTCTATCTGGTCTAGTACCAGAAGAGTTGTGTTTACAAATGGACAGACAGACATTGATAATTCAAGGTTTTCACATTTTGTCAAAATGTGTGAAATCAGAAAAATTAAATATGTTCAAAGTTTTTCGTTTTTATCTAATGTTTCCAAAGTTTTGAACGGGACCTTTTCCGAGAAGTACACATTGAGTTAAATTTATTATCCTCTATAAAATATGTTCCAAGTTTTTCTACAAAACTCAAGGAGATTAGGCCCGTCCTGGTCACCAGGTACCTCGGAGACTATCAGTGTCATAAGATTCGTGATCAGCGTCCCCAAAAACGTCCGGAGTAATGAGTGTGTACTTATTTTGTGTCTAATTACCATAAAACTCCAGATGAGGCCCATTATGGGCACCATGTGTCTTAAACAATCTCGCCAACATGATATTTATATTTATTGAGCCCAAAAACACCTGAGTAGCAAAACTGAACTCATTTCCTTCAATTATTTTCGAATTACAAATTTATCATTTTTCATCACTTGGAAATTGTCATTTTCCGTGTTTAACCCGGAAGCAGTCTCGCCGTGAGAAAAAATCTCACATTTTATCCTTTTCCGTGATAACTAGTTGAAAATTTTTTCAACATTGCGTTCCACTTGTAAGTGCCTCGAGGAAGATCGTAGTAATGCGTGGACATTTTTTTTTTAAATTTTTGTTTTATTTTTTTAATTTTTTTTTGTGGAACTTATGGCTTTGGTGAGAAAAAATTAGCTTTAGAATTGTTAGAAGTAGATATTTTTAACATAACAAGTAAATAAAAATATTATAAAATAGAAATTTGATTTAAATTCGTATTTAAATCTACATTGTGAGATTTTTTCTCTACGTGCGACTATTTACGTTACAGAAGTGAGCGCGACTGCTTCCGGGTTAATAAGGCAATTTTCATTTCGTCACCATCAGTTTTGTTCACAAAGATTCCTAAGGCTCTTCTGAACCGAATGCAAAAAGTAAAAAGTATCATTGAGATTCATGCAACTGTAAAAATTTGGTTTTGTCCTTTTTATTGCTTCATTGCCTCGCCTAATAGTATATTCGCTAACGGTAAAATATTTCAAAACCTTTAAATTTTAAAGAACCGCTTGGATTGACATGAAATTTGGCATACACGTAGCTAACAATTCAAAGAAAAATAATGATATTGTGCTGATGTGTGATTTTGTCCTGGGGGTGAGTGTCACTTCTCTCGGTGGTGAAAAAATATACGTCCAAAATAAGTCCAGTATTGGATAAACTGACTAATTCTAAGCAACTTTTGTTATATAGAGGGTTTTGACCACGCACCAAGTCAATATTTTCGAGTTATTTGCGAGTGAACATGTTCATTTTTCAACACAATAACCACGTTTTTAGACGTTTTTTCGGAAATAATTTAAAAAGTAAGTACCTATCTATTTTGTCGAAAAAAACATACTTACTTAGCAAAAATGTAGCCTGCAAAAAAGTCACAAAATGGTGTATATATTAGGTCTCTGAACCTAGTAGAAGCAGAGTTATCGCTAATAAAAGATAGGTTTATATTCGTCAAATTCCAAATTTAACGTGAAATAACCAAAAAATGGAAAACTTTTTGGGGAAAACTCATTAGGGGGCGTTCAAGTGTTACGTAATGCGACTTTTGAAGATTTTTGACCCCCTCCCCCCTACGTAACGCACCGTAATGGGGTGTTAAATATTACGTAACGCAATTTTTTAAGATTTTTGACCCCCTCCCCCCAACGTGCGTTACGTAATACTTGAACGACCCTTTATAACTTTTTTAAAATGTTTGAAAAAGCTTTATTTTTATTTTATAAAAAAATTTCTAGCATCAAAAGTAAACAAGTTACGCTCAAAATAAAGTTGGTCCCTTTTTTGGTAAAAAAGTCGGGAAAATCCTCCCTAACTAGCATCTCAAATGAACTTAGTCGTTTTCACTTCACAAGTTGCTTTACTCGTGTATATATGTATTGTTTATGATCTGTAAGTTTCATCGGTTCAAAGTCCTTATTTCTGAAAGGGCGCTAGTTGAAAGGGCTTGAGCGAGTCACTAATCACGAATATATGCAAATTTAGAAACACCAAATGCTAATAAATTTTTGTGTTACAGAAAAACACAAAATACAAAATATTTAGAAAAGGAAAGCCGACTTTTTTTACTGTTTGAGATTTTTGGTATCTCAAACAATTTTTAAGTTATTTTGAAAAAAGCATTTTTATCAAAATTAAAATTTTTAAAAATTTTACTTTAAAACCAAATGTTTTTAAAAATAAGCACTTTGAATCAATGAAACTTACAGATCATATAAACACAACATAAATAAAGCAACTTGTGAAGCGGCAACGATTAATTTTATTTAAGTTGTTAATTAGGGAGTGATTTTCTCGATTTTTTTTTCCCAAAACAAAAGGGAGCAATTTTATTTTGAGCGTCACTTGCTAATATTTGATGCTAGAATCTTTTTTTTATAAAAACAGAAATAAAGCAGTTTAGCAGTTTAAAAAAGTTGTAATGAGTTTTCCTCAAAAAGTGCTTCATTTTTTGGATATTTCACGTTGAAATATTCTATTTGGAATTTGGCGAATATGAACCAATTTTTTATTAGCTATAACTCTGTTTTTCCTAGGTCTGGAGAACTCGTGCATACACTATTTCTTTAATTTTTTACACTATTTTGGCTAAGAATGTTTTTTTCGATAAAATACTTACTTTTTGAATTATTTGCGGAGAATCGTCTAAAATGTGTTTTTTGTTTGTTGAAAAATGGACATATTCACTCGCAAATAACTCGAAAATGATTAACTTAGTGAAAAAACTATATGGTATAAAAGTTACTTAGAATTGGTCAGTTTATCGAATTCCGGACTTATTTTGAACGTATGTTTTTCACCCCCAAGGAGGGGTGAAACTTACCCCTAGAGCAAAAGCTCACATCGGCACAATATCACATTCTTCTTTGACATGTTAGCTATGTGTATGCCTAATGTCATGTTAATCCAAGCGGTTCTTAAAATTTACATCAAAATCCGTGAGTTCTATAAAATCAAATACCTTCAGAATAATTGTGCGTTAATTTAAGTAATGATTAGAAAATCTGGTCAATAACATGCATTACATTTGACGAAAATGACTATATTTGGAGTTGTTATTACAAGAAACATTAATCCTTTAAATTGATTATAATTTCACCATCGGTTAGCACCTTCGAGCAACATGTTATACCACTTTATGCATTAAAAGTATTAAGTAAGTAGGAGGTGTTCACAGTCACATATATTAACTTTGAACACAATATATGAGTTTTTCACCTTTAAATAAATTTAAGAAGCTAGTTTAAATAAGTCCAAATTGGATAATCATGTAAATGCTAATTTTTAATGAATTTTAATGATGGCAGTATCGAAATGGTTATTACTTCAATACTTGCAAATTACATTTACTTAAGAAAGGTGTATCTTCCAAGTAATAAAAACTTCCCTTTCGGATGACTACACATCCGGTGATACATGATATTTTGTTGCAATATTAGGGAATCACATAAGTCCATTAATTCATTGATTCATTTCAGGATCTCTTCAAGATTTTGAAGAATGTCAAACACCCTTTAACCCTAGGGTGCATATATTGGGTAATTTCGATCCAGAACGTTTTTTCATAATAATATCATCATATAATCAATTTTTTCATAATATAATTTTGCAAATAATTAACTAGGGCTTAATATATTCGTTCGATATACACACAAAAACAAAATAAAATTATTGCTAAAAGGAAAATGTTATGTACGTAATAAATATTGTTAGTCCAGGAACCGAAGCTTTTCACCTCGCAATTTTTACAGAATGGATCGATTTGCTTGAAAATTTGAGAATTAGTAGTGAATAGTCCAAGGTTCAAACTCTATACGATGCCGAAAGACGCTTTTACCATGGCGGTGGTTACCACCCCATCTCGGGGATGGAAATTAATTAATATATTTGACCTCAAAAGTTGATAAAAACATTCATTTTATGCAAAAAATGTTTTATACATTTTTTTGATAAAATTAATAGTTTTCGATTTATTCTCTATCGAAAATATTAGTTTTATATCGAAAAACTCAATGTTTTTTGATATATTCTCATTTACTATTCACTCAATTTTTGCCATACAAAAATTTTTTTCAAACCAAGTTGTTGGGAATTTAATATCCTACAATTGCATATCCAAATTTTGTTTTCGTATATCTGATGCTAATCTTTCTATTCTGAATAAAATGGCATTTTTTGCCAAATTGCAAAAATTGGTTATTCGCTTTTAACTCCAGTTTTTTAAAAACTAATCATTCTAAGCCAGTCAAACTTCTGGAATCTATTAATAATACATAAATACATAAAGCAGAATGAATAAGGCCGATGACTAAAAACACCGCTATCTTACGTTATTATGCTTCCAATTAGATTTGTCCTTTTTTATCAAAAATAATTTTGTAGGTTTTTACAAGATCTATTAAATCCTTTTAAAATCCTCAGTCGCAAAAAGTGGTGACATTGAAAGGGTTGGTAAAAGGTGGCTTTTGCATGTTATTACAAGTTTTAATTCCCAATAGCACACTCAATTTTTGCGGTAGAAAAAAATTTTGCAAACTAAGTTCTTGGGAACTAAATAAGCTAAATTTCATAATTTAAACATTTTTTCGTATCTCTAATGCTAATAAAATCAATGGGAAAATCCCAAGTTTTTCTAATGCTAATCTTTCTATTCTGAAGAGAAGGGCATTTTAATACCAAACTCCAAAGATTCATTATTCGTTTTAACTCCAGTTTTTTTAAAACTAATCATTCTAAGCCGGTCAAACTTCTAGAACATATATTAATAATACATAAATAAAGAAGACCAAATAAGGTAAATGACTAGTTTTAATTAGGCTGGTGATTAGGGGGTTGCTTCCGATCACTTTTTCACTGAAAAAAATAGGGACTGACATTGTTTTCATTATAAGTCACTTAATTTTTGAGCTAGAGATTTTTTTTCTGGAGGCAGATATTCCTAAATACTTTAAACTAGTTTCTATAAGTTATCCCCGAAAAATGCAAAGTTTTCCCGTCTTTTGACTTTGAAACTAAAATATTTAGCATTTGACGAAGAAGAGCTAACATATAATAAAGTATAGCTCGATTCTGTTGGTCTTAAAGGAAATTAAAAAAAAACAAAATTGTCTATTTTTTTAAATGGTACATTTTTGTTAAACAAAGTTGTTTTCATTAGACGAAAACTTTTTGAGTTATTAGCAGAAAACTGATTAAAAACATTGATTTTTTCGATATAAAACCAACACTTTCGATAGCGAATAAATCGAAAACTGTTCCAAAATGAATGAAAAAAATGTATAGAACATTTTTTACTTATAATGAACATTTTTACCAACTTTTGCGGTCAAAATATAATAAAAAATTTCAACCCCGGAGTGAGGTGGCAACCACCCCCATAGTAAAAGCGCCTTTTGGCATCATAGATTTTGATCCTTGGACTATCCACTACCTACTTATTCTTAAATTTTCAAACAAATCGATCCATTCTGTAAAAATTGCGAAGTTTTGTCCTATTTTAAGCTTCATTATAACTTGGACTATGTAAAATTGGTAATTTTTGCGTCTTTGGCATAATATGGGTATGGGTACCTTGGACCCACTCGAGTTATTTACGTGCATAAGCAATATTTTGCGTTCATATGCAATTTATTGCATCTCCTCCGTACTTTCTGCTATTTATTCGGTCAGGCATTTTCGAATAATTTTGCCAGATATTATTGTGGTGCGAATTAAGTCTTTTGTTTGGGTGTATTTTGTAAATAATACAGTCATTTGGTCAAGAATAATCGGTAATTTTACCTAATGGTATGTATATATAACGCGCGCCGCTCAGTGCGCTCGCGTGAAACATGTTTGTTAGATTAGTACGTGTTTTCAAGTGGCGCACAAACGACGCGCACACGGCGCACCGCTATCCAACTTTTGTCGGTTTTTCAACGAATCCCTTTATAGTTCACAATACGTATTTGGACGGGTTTGCGAAAGGTGTGTTGGTTTTGGCGCACCTGGGTTGAATATTTCTTAGTAATGGAGTGGTCGGAAGGAAATATATTATCAAACTTATTCAAACTTACTGATGCTTACCGTGGGAAATCCTTGATATGGGATCTTCAAAATAAGGACTGTTTAAATAACAACTTAAATCCGATGTCTAAATGGTTATAGTTAAAGACCACATGAAATGATTACAGTAAAGTTGCCATAGTGATCCCATAGTAAATAACTAGGAAAAAAACAAAAAAAAAAAGAGATAAAAGTGGCACTTGGGAAGTGCGGATAGAAGTGAACTGTTCTGAAAGCCCGTTATTATGTGGGTTAAAAAATTTTATGTCTGCTTGCGGATGCTATTTTGTGGACGAACTGACCACAAAATTTATTGCAAAAACAGTTTTTTAGATAAACAAATTATTGAATAACTTTGAAACTAATGATAAATCTCTTTCAAATTTTAACCACATTTTTAGAACTATTAATACCCGATATTCCACGCAACCTCAATAGAGTCAATAGAGATTATGACTTCGGAAAAAATCAAACAAGATAGAATTTTTTGTAATTTCATTAAGAAATGTTTAATAAACAACATATTAAAAAGTTCTATTCCAAAAGTGGGTGTTTCATTTTTTATCAAACAAATGAACTGAGAAATTAGTTGTTTTTTAAAATAACTCCAAAAATATAAATCTCAGAAAAAAACTGACTTGAGCTTTGAAAAATTCAGAAAATTTTACAAAAAAAAACCCTTCTCATAAACATTGGCGCACTGTAAACTAGCGTTCTATTTTCGTAACTATTTTAATATAATTCTTTACCTAGGAGGGACCGCAGACGTTCGTATACAATTAGCGTCTCTTTGCAAAGACAATGACGTCGACTTTGCAAAGTAACAAGACACTTACTCAACACACACACTACACATGACACTAGGTACCTAACTGCAAAAATTCACCGCACCTACCATGACAATGGTCATTAGTTGTCGAGGGATTAGCTAAATAAATAAATTGATAAAATTCTTTAATTAAATGGATCAAATGAAATTTTAGAAATCGGATATGAAAGAAGAATAATTAAGCTATCTTAGGGTTATAATAAAAAGAAACCAAATGTATGGACATAAGTACGGTGTGGGCGGAAATTGAGACTTACATGAATTTTGTTTAAAAATGATTTAACAATGTGTAACTAATACAATTTCACCTATAAAACTCTCAAATTTGCACTACTTATCTTACAAATATCGTACTAAACGATGATTTATTAAAAAAAATCTCAAAAATTTAATTCAAACGTCTCAAAAAATGTAATTTTTGAAAACTTCGTAGTTTCACAGAATTACTATCACTTTAAGAGGGATTACTCAAGTTTGAACAGATTTCTTTCAAATTTTCAGATTTCAAATCTTAGGATGTAATCTTTAAAATTCACTAAATTATTTTACTGTAGAAATGAAATAAACAATATCTATTTAAGGAAATCAAGAAAGATAAAAAAATGAAATATAAAAATCGAAAATTACCAGCTAAATATGTTTATAAAAAGTGATCAAAACTTTTTCTGTAAAACTTACCAAAAATACATTTTTAATAATAAGCTTCAACAATAATAAATGTTCAACAAAAAAAATTTTTTTAGCTCTTATAAGTACAGTATGTCTGCGGAACATGGAACCTATTGATAACTTTTTTGTTATCAGTTTTACGAAAAAAGTTATTCTTTATAAAATACTCTGCATTGTATAGAATCTAAGATGCAACCATCAGATATCAAATTTTATTAATTTTATACGAGGTATGTCAAAAAATATGAATTTCACTCAGGAGTAAAGTACCTTTATATGTCACAATATCGAAAAATTTTAATAAGAAAAGTTGTTTGGAACTAAACGCTGTTTCAATGTTACATTACATCTTTCTAATTGAAATATTGTGAACTATAAAGCCACTTACTTGTTATGCGAAATCCATATTTTTTTATATACCTCGTATAAAATTGAAAATGAAGAATACCTTTTTTAGTAAAATTGATAATAAAACAGTTATCATGATTGTAATAAAATAATGATGGGTATTCGTAATTTGAGAAAAAATTTAAATTTTTTTTAATTATAAGAATCTAGTTGGAGTACGGTCCTGAAAATGATAATATACATCACGTTGTAAACCGCTGCGATATTTATCAGTTTTTAAATGATAAAAACACAGTTTAAAATTATTTTGTTAGTTCCTCCACATTGTTATAGTGGAAACACCATGTAAACCCCGCAAACCTGACGTGAGTACCAAAAACCACATCTATTATATTTATATTAATAATAATATAACCTATAAAATATCCAAGAAATATAAATAGGACCAGTTTTGGGCCAAGATCCACACCGGTTTTTGAACCGGCGACAGGGCCGGCCTTGCAACGTCTCCAAAATTAATCAAACATGACTTCGAATAACACCATGAACACTACACAAACTACATCTCACATCTCATATTCCAGTGTTGTTAACACGTTTAAACAACCAACAAAAGACGAAGCCATAGTTCTTTCTAGTATTGAAGGAACCAAAGTTCAAGAGTACATCATAGCCGTCGGTTCAATAGTTGGTCCACGTAACGTATCTTTCGCTTCCAGAATAGCCAATAATAGAATATGTATATATCTCTCTTCTAAAAATATGGTTGATTCATTGCTGCATTCCCACAAATACGTCAATATAAAAGAAACTCAAGTAGAAATAAGAAGACTTATCACTCCAGCTCAAAGACTGATAATATCAAACGCTGGTCCTTCTGTTCCAACCACGTTAATTGAACAAGAACTACGTAAAATGGGTATAAGCGCCGTCTCTAAAATGACTTTTCTTAGGGTAGGAATGCCTGAAAGCGAATACAGCCATGTCTTGAGTTTTAGAAGGCAAACATTTATCACACCTTTAGAAAATATGTCCATTCCCGATTCTTTCATGATCTCTCATGATAATACCACTTACAGACTATACCTTTCTATAGAAGGATTCAACTGTTCAAAATGCAAGACTATTGGTCACCAGGAAACAGAATGTCCTGACAATGCTAATACAATCACTTCTAATGCAACCACTTCTAATACAACCAATCTTGACTCAACCAATTCTAATCCACCCACTTCTAATACAACAAATCCTGACCCAACCAATTCTAATCCAACCACTTCTAAAGCTCTTCCAGAAACCTCCCAAAACACACAATATATAACAAATCTACCTTATAACCAAACAGAACAAAAACCTTCTGACAAAGCCTTAATATCCACCTCTAACGATCACCCAGCATCTTCCCAAAACATATTAGATCAGATCCCAGACGTACAGGTTCTAATAACCAATTAGAATCTACCATAGAAACTGACGACATGTCAAGACCTACAAATAATACAAATGAAACAAACACTTTTAAAATAACAACATCATCAACTTCCAACAAGATCAGCAATCTTACTCCATTAGAAATAACACAACCTAAAATTATTCCAAACGTCACAAAACATCCAAAAAGGCTCATCTCATCGTCTCCAGAAATCAACGAAAATACCACACAGACCGATTCTCATATCTTCACTTCTCCAGTAACAAGGAAATCAAAGAAAAAAACAAAAACGTCTAAAAGAAATTCTCGACATGAACTTTTACTTTCCCTAGAGACAATTAAAGACAAAATCGCAAACAGATCACCACCATTTGTCCTTAACTTCGACGAAATATGTGACTTTCTCGAAAACACATTAAACGCAAAACATCCCGAAATAACCTCAAAAAACTATTCGAACGAAACAGCCGAATTAATTCAGATCCTTAATTTTGTTCACTCTTATACCCACAATTCAAAATTAAAGAATAATATAACTCGATTAAGAAAGAAACTAAGCCCCAATAATTTCTCTTCCACAGAAGAGACCGATGAAACACATTCTCAGTCAGAACTCGAAAATGTCTAATCTAACCCCTATATATTACAGTGGAACATCAATGGGTTCTACACCCATTTAGAACAATTAAAACTTCTAATAAACGAAACATGCCCTAAGATCTTATGTCTTCAAGAAACCCATTTTAAGCAATACAATATTAATCTTCAAAACTACCAATGTTTTCCAAAAAATAGAATAGCACAACAGGCAAGTGGCGGAGTAGCCATCCTTGTAAGAACAGACCTAGAAGCTAAGCCAATCACATTAAGAGTGTCCTCAATTTCAAAAAGAAAGAAGATCCCATAGAATCACAGACGATGACCTCAAGACAATCCTCACCAAAAAAGTTTCATCAGTGTTAACATATTTAAAAGACATCAAATTGTATAATATTAAATTAAATTGTATTATATATTTAATGTAATACTTTGTATTGTCATATCCACTAATAACCCTGCGCGGTTGATGTGGTTTTGTGTTTTAAATAAAAAAAAAAAAAAAGAATCTAGTTGTATATTAAAACATAGTTTTTAATTCCAAACAACTTTTCATAATAACAATTTTTGATATTCTGGAATATAAAGATACTTTACTCTTTAACTAAATTCATATTTTTAACATACCTCGTATAAAATTAATAAACTTGATATCTTATGGTTGAGTTTTAGATTTTAGACTATGCAGAGCGTTTTATGAAGAATAACTTTTTTTCGCAAAATTGATAATAAGAAAGTTTCCCGTATGGTTCCTAGCTACGCAGACATACCTACTGTATAAGAGCTTCTGTATAAGAATATTCAAGTTGTAATGCCATATTGGGATTCAGCATAATCAAAATCAAAACAGAACATATTTGATCAAAGTAAAATGATGAATTCAACGAGATTTTTAAAATTATTTATACAAAACAATTGTTATTGTTAAAACAATTAATAAACAATTAGCGCAAAATATGTGAGTAGGATTTTTTACTTTAACATGTACATATAGATATAAACTAACAAAAGAAGTTTTAGAAAAATATAATCTTGTTTGAATTTTTCCGAAACAATGCATGTTTTCGTTATATTATATTGACTCTCGTAATATTGTTCGTCCGCTATAAGTTTTCCCATGCGTCACGATTCATTTTTAAACAAATTAAGTCAAAACATAAAGTGAAACGAACGTCGATGTGTATATACATTTTGTATACTGTGTATACTAACGAGCGATCCACAATTATTGGGATCAAAGCTAGCCGTTCAAAAAATTACGTATGTCTTGTTTTAATCTGAATTTATATAATTGGTTTATCAATTAATTTTGATTAACATTATAAAACATAAAAAATCAGTCAAAACTTTTAACACAGAACTTTAATCAAAAATAAAAAGAATTAACAAAATTATAAGTAACAATAATAAATAAAATCAAACAAGATGCTTGTAATATGTCCACCACCATCTCTGCATAACCTAACTTTCCTTGTTAAGTTGACGTACACTACAAAGTTGACGTAAACTGGAAAGTATATCTGAATTAGGAATAGACATGCACTGTATAGCTATCTCTGTCGTTCAGAGCCACCTATGGTGACAATAATTTTGGATCACACGTTATAATATACTACACACATCGGCGTAAGTTTCACTTTGTGTTTTGACTTAATTTGTTTGAAAATTAATCGCGACGCATGGGAAAAGTTATAGCGGACGAACAACATAATACATTCATTGAAAATTCAGTAATCTCAGATTTATTCTAGTTTCCGAAGCAACAAATTAGTAAATCAACATTCAAAAATTGCCATTTTAAAGCTTTAAACCTGTTTTACGTCAAATAGGTAATAATTACCTCAAAATTCTTTTAAAATGCTTTACATTTTACTGGTGTTAGACGAAAGTTCTTAAAATGGTGCATTTTTGGCCTAAAATAATTATTAAACATTTAAAGAGTCCATCGAACCCACCACAAGAAACAGTTTGGGCTATCAAGGTCCATAAAACTCAAAATAGTTACCAGATACCTAGCCTGTATACGGAAGCTCTGGAATATATTTAGGTAATAATAGGGTATAATATTAATATAGGTGTATAACCAGTGCCGGATTTACCACTAGGCCGACTAGGCTGCGGCCTAGGGCCGCAAGCAAAAGGGGGCCGCAGCTGTTTGTAAAAAAAAACTTTTTTGGTAAAAAAATTTAATTTTAATTTTCCAAAATTAATTAATAATTACCTCTACTGTAAATCGAGTACATTACTTTTGTATATAAACAATAGGTACAATCTAATTAAAATAACCAACGTTCATATCAAAAATAAATATTACCGCTTATTAATACTTATATACAATTATTATTATTACAATTTATTAATAAATAAAAAAATAACGTTTATTCAAGAATTTTACGTTTTCATGAGTGCATCTACTTCAAGATGGGCCGTGTTGGAAAACATTGTCAAAAATAGCAATAACGAAAAGAAACTCCTTCCAAAAAGAGTACACGTTACAAGATGCCAAATGGCATGCTGTAAAAGCTATTTTAGTACTACTGGAGCTACTACGATGCAATTAAAAAAATATCAGCCGATACAGGGGAAACAAATGTGAGCCGAACTGAAGCTAATGGAATCAGTAAACAATTTTTCAAATTAGAGAATGTGGTACGATATTTTACAACGTTTTGACAAGAGTGGCAAAACATTGCAAAAGACTGCTACAGACTTGAATGTGACTTGCAACATATACAAATCCCTAAAGGAAAGTGTTGAGTCTGAGAGACAACTTTGATTCCTATGAAAAAAGAGGAAAAGAGTTGTCTAAAAATGAAACCTATATTCTTGAAATAAAAAGACGACCGAAAATACAAGCTCTCCCTGGCGAAGACAAAGAAGATGAATCCACTGAACCCCACTTTAATGGCAAAGAAGACTTAAATATTAATACATTCAATGTTGTAATTGACAGGCTTTATTCAGAATTGAATAAAAGGTCCGAAGTTTATTTCAGCCTTAATGAACAATTTTGATTTTTAAGTTATCGTCAATTTCCAATGAAGAAATCAGGGGAAAAGCTTCTATTTTGGCTAAAACGTATCGAATCGACATATACGGTGACTTTGGAGAAGAGTGTGTAGGTACAGTTCAAAGGCTTTGTTGAAAGTATATTTGATGAAGAAAGAGAACCTCATCATAACAAGATTACCAATTTACCAAGCCTCCGAGGAATACACTTTTGTTGTATCTGAAACTCATTCGTGAAAAACAGTTAACAACTTTATTTCCGAATATGGACACGGCTTTGCGCATTCTACTATGGATGATGACATCTAATGCATCTGGAGAAAGATCATTCAGCGTGTTGAAAATAATCAAAAACTACTTGAGGAACTCGACTTCTGACGAAGATTCTAGATTGTCTAGTTTGGCTAGTTTTGTTTCAAATGCTGAGCTTTTTTAAGCCATAGACTTTAAAGATTTGATTAAAGATTTTGCAGCCAAAAAAGCTGGTGTGTTTAGAGTTTAGATATGAGATTTATTATGAGTATGGAGTGGAGTGAGTGTCAATGTTAATCACTAATACAACTTTATCCAAATTAAGAACATGACATTGACATTTTTCAGTATAAGAGAATAATGTGAGAATTGACCAATCTATCGTAGCCTATTACTATTACAGTTCATATGATTTTGCTTGTTCTTTTACTTATCATGTCTTTTCAACTCGGCCTTTTTTAGTCTTTTGTTGTCACCTGTACTTTTCCCCCCGAATGAAACAAATGTTATTTAATTTTAAGAATTATCTGCAATACTAATTTATAATATAATAATTTTAGCAATATTAATAATTTTTCAAATAACTGCTGTTTGCTAACTTTTTGAATTATATATTTTCTATAAAAATAGAAATTGTTGGTAGAGCTGTTTTGGGGTTTTAGCCAAATTTGTAAACCAAGAATATTTAATTAGCGAATACAACATTTCAATCTATTTATTTAGTGGCATTTCTATTCATTTATGTTATGCTTTGTTTGTGGTACCAATTTTAAAAAGTTAAATTAAAATAAACGTTATGTATTAATATGAAATGTGCTTTATGCTTTAATTACATAATCGTGAAGTTATCTGGGGCCGCTCGGAGTAATTTGGCCTAGGGCCGCAAGTATCCTAAATCCGGCACTGTGCATAACAGATCTAATAAAAGCGTTTGGTTAAGTGCAAATATAAGATTTACTCGTAGTATTATTGAACGGGAAAATTGATTTACGTATTGAAGTGCATATAAAAAACCATGAGTGATAATTGAATTTTATTTAATTAGTATATCGCGTTCGGCTATTTAAATAAGTATTTTAATTAGTTTTCACTATGTTTGTCAACTGTTTTATTTTTTTAACAATACCCGAAGTTTCGTAAAGAATCACACAAGTTATATAAAACATAACTACACTTATGAGTCTACTAGGTTTATTATATACTCTACAATTGATATTTCGCGTTTAGTCATACGTCAAAAGGAACATATCACGTAACTGTTCACCTATTTTTTTAACATACCTTTAAGCCAACGCTTTCGTAATCAGTCACATACAATGTTGGGAAATATAGTTACTGATAAGTGTATTTAAAATCAGTTAGTCTTATTTATTAGCATAGCAAGAACTAAAAGATTCGAGCTCTAGACGTTCCATTTTGAGCGTTTGTGTTGAAATAGCAAAAAAGGAAACCCCGGTATCAAATATACCAAGACGGGTTTAAAAGTACATATTTAAATTGGAAGCAAAATAAATTAAGTAAACTTATGTCAGTCTGTTATTTTTATCTTAGTATGGCAAAAAATAAGTGAAAGATGTGGTGAATTACATAATGTTAATATACGATGTATATAGGGTGTAACAAAAATACAGGCCATAAATAAAGTCACATATTTTGGGACCACAAATAGTTAGATTGAACCCAACTTACCTTAGCACAAATATGCACACAAAAAAAGTTACAGCCCTTTAAAATTACAAAATGAAAATCGATTTTTCCGATATATCGAAAATTGTTAAAGATTTTTTAATGAAAATGGACATGTGACATTCTTATGGCAGGAACATCTTAAAAAAATTATAGTGAAATTTGTGCACCTCATAAAAATTTTATGGGGGTTTTGTTCCCTTAAACCCCCCAAGCCTTTATGTACGTTCCAAATAAATTATTATTGTGGTACCATTAGTTAAACACAATATTTCTAAAACTTTTTTGCCTCTTAGAATTTTTTCGATAAACCAATTTTAATCGAGATGCAGCTTCTTTTTTTAATGTTAACATAAAAATTTTATGGGAAGTTTTTGTGCCTTTAAACCCCTAAATGTTTGTGTAAGTTCCATTAAAACTAATATTGCGGTATCATTAGTTAAACACAGTAATTTAAAATTTTTTCGTCTCTTAGTATTTTTCCGATAAGGCACCTTTTATCGAGATGTGGCTTCTTTTTTAATATGGGTCAAAATATACCCCAAACTGTAATTTATAAATAAATTTTCATATTATTACCAGGTCTCTATAATCGTACTTAACCGTATACAAATATGTGGTGGATTTGACAAATATTCAAAATATCTCGATAAAAACTAGCTTTTTAAAAAAGTACGAAGAGGCAAAAAAGTTTTAAAAACATTGTGTTTAACTAATGGTGCCACAATGATAATTTAATTGTAACGTACACAAAAGTTTGGGGGAGGGTTTAAGGAAACAAAACCACCCCATAAAATTTTTATCGAGTGCACAAATTTCACTATATTTTTTTTAAAATGTTCCTGTGCTAAGGATTAAGGATTCCATATGTCCGTTTTCAATAAGAAACCTCAAATAGTATTCGATATATTGGAAACAATCGATTTTTACTTTGTAACTGCAAAGGGTTTTAACTTTTTTATGTGAAAAAATAAGAGCCTTATTTTGTAAAAGGTATATGTATTTACAATCCCTAAAAAGGGCTGTATCACAAAACGTTTTCGGAATCAATATTCCATCATCAGTGTTATCACCTAAAATAAGTATAATAAGGTTAAATTTTGACAAAGGTGAAAAAAATGAATAGATAGTTATACTTACAGGTTTACATGCTCTAAGCCACCAAAATGTACGGGTAAAAACCCATGTTTTTTTATGTGCACATTTGTAATAAGGTAAGTTAGGTTCAATTGAAGTATTATTGGTCCCAGAATATGAGATTTAATTTATGACCTCTATTTTTGTCACACCCTGTATTTATAACCTTGTTATTACATTGTGGTGTAGGGTGACAATACATTATAATACAAAAACAACTCAATATTAATGTCAAACTTAATCTTAACCGTAACTAATATTCCGCCATATCTTTACATTATGTGCAAACTGACCCATTCCTTCTTATTTCTGGTCAGCGTCTTTGCTTCTGTCAACGCTTTTCCCCTTTTTTTTGAATATGTTTCATAGGGTTCTATCCCATGTTTGCCGTGGTCTAATTTTCTTCTTCCTTTATTACGTTTTTCACTGCCAAATTGCTTTCACCGGTTTTGTAGTCTCCATTTCCAGTTTTGTATTTCCAAATCTTCTCTTATTTGAGTGTTCCATAGTCTCTATCTGTTTTGGTAACTCCTCGAACTCATCTCAGGTATTTCATGCATTTCTACTGCCTGTATTTTATCGCTCTTGTGTCGTTCTGTTAGAAGCGACAACTCACAAACAAAGGTTAATCATCATCATGAATTAGCCAATCGCGTTCACTGCTGGACATAGGTCTCCCTCAGTTCCTTCCTGAACACTATTCAAAGACACTTACTCAACACACACACACTACACATTACACTAGGTACCTAACTGGAAAAATCCATACAGTACCATCACCATGCCAATGGCCTGAGTTGTCGAGGAATAAGCTAAATAAAAAAAATACACTAAAATTCTTGGAAGTAAATGACGTAGGTGTTAATAATGTTTTTAAGAAACAGATTAACAAAGCTCGGTGTAAAAACATAAAAATGGTATCGACGAATGATCAAAAAGAGCCAAAATTATTAGACTTCGGCATCACGTAAATAACACTGAATTGATCATACCAAATAAAGGGTTAAATATATTACATAGGTAATAATAGGTAATATTATAAGATTCAGTAAGTGCTAAGAACTAACAGTAGGTCTGCATGAAGTGTTTTGTTTGTTTACTTTTTCTTTGTAGGTTACTGTCTCAACTATGTTTACAGAGTAAATACTTTAAGGATAAAAATAACATCTACACATTAATTATTTAACACATAATCCGTAGAATTTTCTAGTAGGTGGTGGTTAATTATTATAAAAACAGTATACAGGGTGGGCCAAAGAAAACAGTCCATATCGATATTTGGCAATAGTTATTAAATTTTAAGGAAATGACGAAACAGGTCGATTTTTGTTCTAAGAGGGACACATTTTCATAGATATAATAACTAGTAGATTAGGCAAGGTATGTCCCGCTCTGTGCATCGAGGTGTAACGCCAATATTAAGAATTTAGTGGTCTAGGCATCTTTGTCTGTCACATGCGCGGGATCGCTTGGTTAAAAAAGAGATAGATATTCCACCGATCGACTGCTTCCGCGTTACGCTTTTTTGCTCCGTACCTATGCCTTATCTAGCATTAATATGTCAATCCACATTTTTACGATACATACATCTGTCATTTGTCAACTCCCTCCTTTCCACTTCCCCAACCCCATATTTTTAAATAGGGAATATACCATTTGGTGAGTATGCCTTGTCTACGCTTAATATGTCAATGGCTGAACATCATTGGAAAGGCATTTCGATGAAGTATTCAGACATAATAGGCTATTGATTATATTCAAAATAACATAACTAAAAGGAACTACAACGTTAACGGGGTTTTATTATTTCATATCGTCAATGGACATCTATATATGAAAAAACCGCGGAGTGCTACCATTTAAAGGGGTGCGTTTTTGAGAAATGGGTGAATTAGTCCCTGGGCACAGGTTAAATTGGGGTGAGTTCTATGCACTTTTGGTACAAACATATCTACATAAAAATTGTTCCTCGTTAAATTTCCTATCTAAATATCACTTTTTAAAGTCAATGATACTTTTTTTTACAAAAATATATTCAAAAGAAAAAGAACAAAGAAACCCAAAAGAAAGAAATTTTGTTTTTTGTCCCATAACTTTTGTCCACGGGGACATAGGTATAGACATTGCTTCACAGAAAAAAAAACTTACATATTTTATATTTAAAATGATGTTTGGTGGAGGTCATTAGGATTTACAGTTTTCAAAATATGATTTTTCAAAATTCGCCACTTACAGCAATTTTGGGCAATTTTCCTTGTTATTTTGCAAATATTGTTCTGTAACTTTTTTCTATGTAACTTTAGGTATATGCAATGGTACACGTAATAGGAATAGAAATCAATTACCTTTCAAATGGTCTACTGTATAACGTTGTACGACTTTTTTTAAAGAGATTATGGTTTTTCAAGTTTTTATACTTTTAACGATTTTTTATAATATAATATAAAAATAAAGTAATATTGTTATATAATATATTATATATTATATAATATTATATTATATATAGTATATACAATATAATAGTATATATTATATAGTACCTAATATAAAAAAATATTATTTTTTACATTTTTTACGATTATTTTTAAAATTCTCATTATAACTTTTTTTCTTTTACATTTAGGTATATTTTATATTACATAAAAAAAGCTTATTTTGTTTACTTTAATTTAAAATGGTGTATTATAAAAAATTCTAGGATTATTTTTGAATAAGATATTATTTTTCAAAATGTAATAAGTACTTGCAACGATTTTTGATTTTAGGATTATTTTTTAAATTTCTCATTATAACTTTTTTTTTCTTGTACATGAATATACTATATATTGCTCAATAAAGAGGGATTACTTTCTGTTCTTTAAAATGGTATATCATCTATAGTTAAATAATGGAAGCCGAGTGATTCTTTGATATTTTTTTACCTGTATTATTTAAAATAATTTTTTTTACAAAAATTACATAAACATTAGTCTTAGAAAACATCACTTTAGTTAAAATTGTTTAAACGATGACATTTAAAAAATTTTAAAAATCCATCTCTTTGTTAGCATTAGCTTCAATATCTTCCTTTGACACCTCAGTTATCTTAGAGTTCCCACAATTATTTAGTACCCATGCACATGCACCCTTGGCGGAATATTGAACAACTAATTCCTATCTTCCTACAACCGCAGTTTTTTGTACATCCTTTGGTACATTTACATGCTATTTTTTCAAGTAAAGCTTGTGGTGCAGGAGCTTTGACAGTAAATATTGGAATTAATCTATATTTTGAAGTTTTCTTGCTCGAGTCAAGTGGATCCAAAGTATCACCTATAAAAAATAAAGACTCAATCATAACACACAATCACATAAAAAAGTTATAATGAGAAATTTAAAAATAATCCTAAAATCAAAAATCGTTGCAAGTACTTATTACATTTTGAAAAAGCATATCTTATTCAAAAATAATCCTAGAATTTTTTATAATACACCATTTTAAAGTAAACAGAATAAGCTTTCTTTTTTTATTATATAATAAATACCTAAATGCAGAAAAGAAAAGTTATAATGGGAAATTTAAAAAATAATCGTAAAAAATATAAAAACTCGTTAAAAGTATAAAATCTTGAAAAAGATAACCTTTTTAAAAAAAGTCGTACAACATTATACAATAGAACATTTTAAAAGTAATTGATTTCTATTCCTCTTACATGTACCATTGCATATGTCTAAAGTTACGTAGAAAAAAGTTACAGAACAATATTTGCGAAATAACAAGGAAAATTGGCCAAAATTGCTGTGAGTCGCGAATTTTGAAAAATCATATTTTGAAAACTGTAAATCCTAATGACCTCTACCAAACATCATTTTAAAGACAAAATATGTAATTTTTTTTTTCTGTGAAGCAATGTCTATACCTCTATCCCCGTGGACAAAAGTTATGGGACAAAAAACAAAATTTCTTTCTTTTGGGTTTCTTTGTGCTTTTTCTTTTGAATATATTTTTGTAAAAAAAAGTATCTTTGACTTTAAAAAGTTATATTTAGATAGGAAATTTAACCAGCAACAATTTTTATGTAGACGTGTTTGTACCAAAAGTGCATAGAACTCACCCTAATGTAACATGTGCCCAGGGACTAATTCACCCATTTCTCAAAAAGGCACCCCTTTAAATGGTAGCACTCCGCGGTTTTTTCATATATGGAGATTCATTGACCATATGAAATAATAAAACCCCGTTAACGTTTTAGTTCCTTTCTATAGTACATAATCAATAGCCTATAACGGCCGTCCAAGATTTTTTTCAATCGTCTTTGAAAAAACTATTAATTCATTTGAAGGACAACATCTGTTAAAAATGAGACGTAACGCCTATGGTTTGCTAATATGTCATTTTATCTGTCACATCAAAAGTAAATGTGTCGTAACAGGAAAAATTCCATGTTAGCAAAACCATAGACGTTACCTTACTTTTTTAATAGGTGTTGTACTTCAAATATATTTACAAGTTTTTTTTTGCAAAAACGCTACAAATATCGAAAAAAAATCCTGAACGATCATTATGTCTAACTACTCCATCTAAATGTCTTTCTAATGATGTGCCGCACATGGTATATTACCTTTTTAAAAATAAGGGGTTGAAGAAGTGGAAGGGAGGGGATTGATAAATGACAGATGTATGTATCGTATAAATTTGTCCCCCTTAGAACAAAAATCGACCTGTTTTTTAATTTCTTTAAAATCTAATAACTACATAAGTACTGCCAAATATGTTATTCATATTTTGTTTTTTTTTCATCCTTGTTGCGAGCCAGGCCAATATGTAGGTACTTCCTACCTTGAATCTACTATTAACTTGCATTAACCTTTCCTTATTTGATTGTTTGAAACGATTTAAAAGTTTGGCATTCCTTTCCTCAGGTATTCTCCGTGGATATGTTGGTTGTTGCTCTAGAATACTGAGGGCCTTCTAAGTTTACAGCCACAAATTAATTGGTTGCATTGCTCTTAGTGATCTTTATCAAGCTAACATATACCTATTCTAACTTGGCTATACCGTACTGATGACGACTAATATGTCAGAAACGTGTGTCTATGGTTGCATTCCATCCTATGCATATTTTGTTTTTTTTTTCACTTCTGTTGCGAGCCATGCCGATGTGTAGTTCCTACCTTGAATCTAGATACTGTTAACCCGCATTAATCTCTCCTTGTTATTTAATTGTTGAAACGTTTAAAACGTTTGGCATTCCATTCCTCAGGTAGCTGTAGCTTCCTCCGTGGATGTGTTGGTTGTTGCTGTCGAATCCTGAGGGTCTTCTAACATTACAGCCACAAATTGATTTCATTGCTCCTGTAGTGATCTTTCCCAAGTTAATATACACCTATTCTAACTTGGCTATACCATACTGATGACGACTAATAAGTCAGAAACACGTGTCTATGGTTGCATTACAGGGGTGGAAAAAACATGTTTTTTTTATTTTATACAAAACACATGTTTTTTTTTGTTTTAAACGTTTTTTTTGTTTTAAACATGTTTTATTTTGGTTTTGAATTTTTTGTTTTAAACACATAAAACACGTTTAAAACACATGTTCTTTTGTTTTAAACATGCGTTTTTGTTTTAAATTTTATGTTTTAAACAAATGAAACTTAAAAAAAGCATTGTTTAAATAATATTTTCTTAAACATAATATTAATAACTTTGATTTTAATAATAATAAGAAGACCAATTGCAATTAGGAGCTATTGCCTGGGGGAACCCCAGACTATTTATTATTTATAAATTTGCATTGCAAGTTGGCTATTGCAATAACGCCTACTGTAAGTTATTTTGTGGCGATTAGTGTTTTTTGGAAACATGTAAGTCGCGAATTTTTGTACATGATACGAAGGAGCTCAAGGAGCGTATGGAACTGGCTTTGACCCCAGCTTATTTTTTGGCAAATTTCCTTGATAAGTTCTTTAGTAGAAATAAACTTACCATCCATCCATTATAAATTATCATCCAGGAGCATTGTCAATTATTATTAATTATCAGGTAAAGTGTGTACCCTTTAAACCATATACATTATCTAAACATTTAATTGAAAATGTAATATTTATGGTGGCATTCTATGAAAAATATAAATACTACAGCATTGGAACTTGCTCAACAGCTCCACACAGCTAATGCATTGTCAGCCAACATAGAAAGACTCTTCTCCTCAACACACGGTTTGTCATTCCAAACTAGAGTTGCAGAAGTTTGACTTGAATGTTTGAAATTGACTTAATTTCAAGTCAAACTCAAGTCAATCCTTCTGACAAATAATTCAAGTCAAGTCAAACTGGTCAATCGTACAGGCTTGAAAATTCAAACTGTTTGTCAAAGCAGTTTGAAAAATAGCCGAAAAAGCCCTATTTTGGCTATCTCTGGGAAAATTTTCAGTCAAATCGTAGGACATGTATTGTTTTCACCCAATTTTGAAAAAATGTGAAAACTTTGTATTATCCACGTCCGTCTGTCCGTCCGTCTGTCTGTAATCACAACTCCTCCGTCAATATACCAGCTAGAATGACAAATGAGGTGTCAACTGAAAGCTGATAATCCAAGGATGGTACTAAAGGTGAGATATTTGACCTTGGCGGTCTGTCCGTCGGTCTGTCCGACCGCGAATATAACTCCTCCATCATTATACCAGGTAGAGTGACAAATGAAGCGTCAAATGAAAGCTTATAATCCAAGGATGGTACTAAAGGTGAGATATTTGACCTAGGCTGTCTTTTCGTCGGTCCGTACGACCGCGAATATAACTCCTCCGTCATTATACCAGGTAGAATGACAAATGAGGTGTCAAATGAAAGCTTATAATCCAAGGATGGTACTAAAGGTGACATATTTGACTTAGGCGGTCTGTGCGTCGGTCCCTCCGACCGCGAATATAACTCCTCCATTATTATACCAGCTTGAATGATAAATGAGGTGTCAAATAAAAGCTTATAATCCAAGGATGGTACTAAAGGTGAGATATTTGACCCAGGCTGTCTTTCCGTCGGTCCGTACGACCGGGAATATAACTCCTCCCTCATTATACCAGGTAGAATGACAAATGAGGTGTCAATTGAAAGCTGATAATCCAAGGATGGTACTAAAGGTGAGATATTTGATCTTGGCGGTCTGTCCGTCGGTCTGTCCGACCGCGAATATAACTCCTTCATCATTATACCAGGTAGAATGACAAATGAGGTGTCAAATGAAAGCTTATAATCCAAGTATGGTACTAAAGGTGAGATATTTGACCTAGGCTGTCTTTCCGTCGGTCCGTACGACCGCGAATATAACTCCTCCATCATTATACCAGCTTGAATAATAAATGAGGTGTCACATGAAAGCTTATGATCCAAGGATGGTACTAAAGGTGAGATATTTGACCTAGCCTGTCTTTCCGTCGGTCCGTACGACCGCGAATATAACTTCTCCGTCATTATACCAGGTAGAATGACAAATGAGGTGTCAAATGAAAGCTGATAATCCAAGGATGGTACAAAAGGTGAAATATTTGACCTAGGCCGTCTGTCCGTCGGTCCGTCCGACCGCGAATATAACTCCTCCATCATTATACCAGCTAGAATGATAAATGAGGTGTCAAATGAAAGCTTATAATCCAAGGATGGTACTAAAGGTGAGATATTTGACCTAGGCAATCTTTCTGTCGGTCCTTACGACCGCCAATATAACTCCTCCGCCATTATACCGGGTAGAATTACAAATGAGGTGACAAATGTCAAAGTTTAGTAAAAATGACTCAAAATTAGTAAATTCGTATATCAATCCACGCAAAGTTACACGTAAAATTCAAATATCGTCTTCCAGTTCTACTTTCGATTACTTTGGGTGAAAACCTAGGACTTACGAAGTCCAATTACTTGTTTTGGGAATGGAGGAATATTTTAAAAATCGGTATTTTAACGGTTACTACACTAAAATTTGATCAAAAACTTGTTTTTAATCAAAATAACTTGTTATAAAGCGTTATAATGACATTTTTGAATCTCTACTATTAAAACATTATTTTTTCCATTAATATTTTACGATAAAAAAATGCAAATTTGTTTAAATAAATACCAAATCACAGTAAAATCGCTTAAAATGATATTTAAAAAAAAAGGAGATTTTTTGAGCTTAAATGTAACCAGATTAGTACATTCAAGATATAAAGAACGGAATTACTAAACGGGAGTTTTACAACTTTTAATATGAAGAAATGAACCTACACGGATAGTTTGAGTTTCGAACAGAAATAAAGCGCTTATTGTTCCGAGTTCTCGTTAAGGCGAAAGGCGCAAAATGTCGCCTGTCAAAATTTTTAATGTGTTTTAAATATTCAGTATTCAGTAGATATTCATTTTTTTGGAATGCTGAGAAAACTAATAAGTATTTTTGAAAAATATAAACGCAGAATGAATTATTACGTTATTGCCGAGGGCCGAAAGTCCCTTAGAATAAATAAAAAGTTTCTTTTGGAAGAAATATTTGCAATTAACACTAAATTTTAACTTTTATGTTCACCCCTGTAATTTAAATAAATTAAAATAAACATTATAGAAGTTTTCAGGGATTTTCGTCCCTCATAAATAATGTAATCTTTCATGCTGCGTTTAAATTTTTTTAAAAATATTCATTAGTTTTCTCAGGATTCGAAAAAAATTAATACATTTAAAACACATTGAACATTTTGACAGGCTACATGTTACGCCTATGTCCTTAATGGTTACAATAAAAAATACTATATAGTGTATCAATGGACAGTTAAAAATAAAATCATTTGGAATTTTTATGATCTTCTTTTATTAAAAGAGGCATTTATTTATCTTGGGCCCGTTCGAAAAAACATCTGGTACCAAGATTCAAATTCTCTCGAAAACACCACAATACAAAAGTAATTGTTTAAAATTCAAAACTAATAATAGCATAGGGTTATGATTTTAGATCTATAATTTCATTTTTTTTGGATAAAGGAAACAAAATGTTATGTGTGGATTTAAATTTTAAATAAATTAATGTAGATGAATTAAGTTTTCTTAATTATCCTAACTAGCGGGTTTATTGGGTGTTGTGGTTTAAATATTATCATACATTTCTATGATTATTGAAATTTGAAAAAAAAAATTTTGGACCTTGTTGGGGGGGATCAAAAGTCGATACGCTCTCAATTAGAATTGAGAATAAACACGTTGCGCAATATGATATTCAAACTTCAAACTGTCAAACATAAAGATATCGAAATCAAGTCAAGTCAAACTTTTTTACAAAAAAAGTGGTTGTCAAGTCAAGCCAAGTTTGTTGAATAAAATCAAACTAGTTTGACTTGATGCATCTCTATTCCAAACTACGTAATCAGCTAGTCAATATCAAAGCTGCTAAGTTGGTTTCAATTTTTAAAGAGCTTAATTGCATCAGTGATGACGTGACTGATCAGATATCACATTAATACTACTTTTAGATTACAAGATTAGGACTATGAGACTGGAACAGTTTTGAGAAATTTATTAAGTCTTGTATGCAAAATGTTTTCAGTTTTCCAATTTTGTTAAGTTCCGGTTATTAATAAATAAATAATATGTATGCTAAAAAGTTTGTATAATGTATTTGAGAATGAAAAAAAACCGCTTGTTTAATTTAAGTGTTTTAAACGTGTTTTAAACTGTTTAAAAAAAAACTGTTTTAAACATATACACATGTTTAAAACAGTTGTTTAAAAAATGTTTAAAATGAAACAACCCTGTTGCATTACATCCTATGCATATGTTGTTTTTTTCATCCTTGTTGCGAGTCATGCCGATATATACCTACTTCCTACCTTGAATGTACTATTAACTCGCATTAGCCTCTCCTTGTTATTTGATTGTTTGAAACGTTTTACACGTTTGGCATTCCTTTTCTCAGGTAGCTGTAGCTTCCTCCGTGGATGTGTTGGTTGTTGCTCTCGAATCCTGAGGATCTTCTAACATTACAGCCACAAATTGGTTGCATTGCTCCTGTAGTGATCTTTCCCAAGTTGACATACACCTATTCTAACTTGGCTGTACCATACTGATGACGATTAATAAGTCAGAAACACAAGTCTATGGTTGCATTCCATCCTATGTATATTTTGTTTTTTTTTCATCCTTGTTGCGAGCCATGCCGATATATACTTCCTACCTTGAATCTACTATTAACTCATATTAACCTCTCCTTGTTTGATATATTTTATATATCTGTATTTAAAATTAGTTCAAATTCTCCGTAAAGATGTTTAATGCAAACCATAAGTTTCCCAAATCTATGGTTAAGTCATGAAAGGTGTCCTTATACTTTGCACGTTGACATGCATTTTTGATTATTAAGACCGCAATATGGCCCCAGCTAGTTCGCAGAATACATTTTTGTATACAAATAGTCCAGGAATACGTCTCAGTTTTTGTGGTTCATTAGAGATAGTGCTAGAAATAACACCATACGAAATAAAAAAACAATTTTAGAAATGAAAAATAACAAATCCACTGGCGATGACGGAGTAGTGAGTAAGGCGATCAAACTAGGTAGAAATAAAATTATCCAGACTTTGGCCAAACTTTTCACCGAATGCATCTACGAAGAAGAACTCCTTTTCAATGTAACAATGTAGTCATTAAATTATTTGACAAGAAATGAGACATAACAGATCTAAAAAACTACCGTCCTATCAGTTTGCTATCACACATTTCACACAAATCATAAAAAAACTGGAAGCTAAGTTAGACCTCTATCAGCCTAGAGAACAAGCTGGATTTAGATCGGGATACAGCACCAACGACCACTTACTACTCTTACTAGTGATAAAAAACTCTGCAGAATACAACAAACCATTGGCAGTGATATTTGTGGACTTCAAGAAAGCATTCGATGCCATAAATAAGCAGACAATTTTAAAACAATTGACAGATTGCTTAATAAACCATCGCAACACTAACATAGCCAAATATATCTAGACAATACCACAACACCCTTAAGAGTATTTGAATAAGAAACAAATAAATTCTGTATAGATTGAGGAATACGGCAAGGAGACACAGTTTTTCCAAAGCTATTCACACATTTAGAACATAGTTGTAAGAAGGCAGATGTAAACAAGTATGGTATCAAAAAAAAAGAATGTGTGTGTACTTTGTACGCACGTAAGAAGTTATACTTCTATTATAATATAATTTCAACGAAATAAATATACCTACTTAACAGTTACAATACAAAAAATTAACAATAATTACCAAAAATGAACCAAAACTTAACAATGCCAAATATTAAAAAAAAAAGAAAAAAATATGAATCGTCCGGGATTTGAACCCGCAATCTCGCGATTTTTTGATCTCTGGTCCAATGCTCTACCAACAAGGCCATCAAGCCGCATGCTACTTACCTTTCAGATATACATAATTATACATCACGGTGACAAGTGAAATATAAAAATAGATGTTTTATTATTTTACGCCCAAGGAAGACAAATTAAAAGTCACAAAATTATAATAAAAAACCTTTTAAACCACCTTTTTCAAATTGCGCGAGTTGTATTATTAATATTAATGTTAATAAATGAAATATAAATATTTTGACGTTTCACAATTTGACAATTCACTTTTAACTGCAGTGCCTTAAAATTTTTAAAGCACTAGTGCCTTAAAGTAGCATCTTTAACGCTCCTATGGAGTCCTAAAAATTTCATTTTTAACACGTTTGTAGAAAAATATATTTTTTCTACAAACACTATTCAAAGTGCACTTTTCTGCACGGTTTTATGTTAGCAAACTTGATATTTTCTCACAGTATAAGATATTTGACATTAGTGTGCAGAAAAGTGACGTTTCTGTGCCGCAAAGTGACGTTTCTGTGCCGCAAAGTTCTTTTCTGCACAGTTGACTACCTCATTCTGAGTAACGTTATATTCTGTTTACATCCGTGGACTACCGCATTCTGAGTAACGTTATATTCTGTTTACATCCGTGGTTAAACTTTAGACAAATATATAACCTATAAGACAATTATTATATTTAACTATAGCATAGAAACTAAATTATGGATGTTACAACTGTTTTATTTTACAATTTTATTCTTATTAAACATTTTATAATTATCAAATAACCAATAAGGATTTAGCAACCTGTGCAAGAGACGTCGAATGAAGTAGGTTTTGTGTAAATCCGTGACTGCATAAATATAATGTCAATAATGTGTAATAATTGTTTAAATTTAAACAAATTAAGGCAGTGCATTAATTTTTTAACTGATTTCTGTGCAATTTATTTAGGTATAAGGAATTTAAATTGATTAGTAGGTATTAATTAAATACAGTTTAAAATTTATCACATAGGTACCTATTATAATTAATCGTCGTTTGGAAATTGTGATTTTTATTTTTAGGAAAAACTGTGCTTGTAGCAAAAGTATAGTGTGAAACATGTGCAGAAAGGTAATTTCTCACTCGTTTGAATTGCGGCACTCGCTTGCGCTCGTACCGCAACTTTTCAAACTCGTGAGAAATTAGTACCTTTCTGCACTTGTTGCACAATATACTATAAAAACACTGATATATTCTTTCCACACCTTTTCTGGACTGATACATACATAAATTAAAACATTTTGAAGTATAACTTCAAAAATATAATCTGAAAACTATTTAAAAATGCAGTATAGGTAACTATTAACTAACCTTTGTTGTTTCTCTTCCCACAAATTTTAAAACGCAACAACCATACATAACCTAACCGTCAACCATCCAAACCACAGCTGCGCTACAGCTGCCATATTGGATAATTTTTGACATGTCATTTGAACATCCAATCAGAACAAAGTTATAATGCGCATGCGCCGGGATCGTAGGTTTAACATATAAAAATTCACCCTCATATCGCGCGTAAAGAAGTATAACTTCAATAAACGGAGAGAAGCTCAGTCATTTGAGATTCGCAGATGACATCGTCCTTACCGATATGGATGGTGCACTAATAATGTTCTAAAAATTACTTAGTTAGTTATTTAATAATCAATAATAGCTCATTCCCGTCTAAAATGGTAAATTGATATGAGAAAGTATTAATTTGTAAAATAAAAATAATAATTCTTCTGATTTATGCGTTTTATTCACACTGTAAAGATTTTTTGCCGGCACTGTGTACAACAACGAGTCTACCCCAAAATCCCGACAGGCCAGAGTCCCGAAAGGTTTGATAAGCATCTTTTTAACATATAATTACATTTATTTCCTGTTTTTTGTTTATGACCATCTGTTTTTTATTTTTTGTTACTAAACAAAAGTATTTTGTATTAAAAGTATTAAACAAAAGTCTGGATTTTTACTTATGCGAGGATTGTTGCATGTCGGGATTTTGGTCTCTCGGGATTCTGGCGTGTCGGTGTTTTGGCCGTCGGGATTTTCGCTGTCGGGATTTTGGCTGTCGGGATTTTGGGTGGCACCGAGTAACAACACCATAACAGGTTCAGTGCAAACTTGGTTAGAGCAATGTCTACCCAGAACCCAATGATTATTTTGCAATAGATGTATAAAATATGTCAGCTCCGAATTAGTTTTGCCAGCGTCCAGTTAACTGGACACAAAGAAAAACTGATTTTTTATAAGTATTTAGAATAAAAGAAGAAATACAAACAAAACAACTATTTGAACTTGCAAAAAACTTTGATCAAGAAACAAAACACAACACAAGGCCGAAAATATCATCTACCTAAAACATTTCTAGCGCAAATCTTAGGCCAGGCTCCGTTTCAAAATCTGTAATATAGCGCTAGATCCCATTATTTAAAGGAACACGTAATATAGTTAATATTAAACGGATGTCCAGTTAACTGGACATGGGCTCTCATTAGAAATCCTTGCGTCCAGTATAATGGACGTTGGCAGCCAACCTGATCTTTTCTCAGAACGGTTTGCACACAATAATGAAAGGCAACAAGTGGTTTGTAGGCAAAATGTTGTTGCTAAGTAGTAATAAACATTGTCAGGAATATAGGTACAATAAACTTGTTTCTTAATTTTTGTTTGTAAATCTGTTGTGCGCATGTTTTTTGTAAATTATTAGCGTCCTTGTTCATTGCACATTTATTTACCTATAAATGTTTATTACTTGTGAATAGATATTTTTTTCTACAAGCGTTTTATTACATTTCATTATATTCCGCAAATCTTACAGAAATTTTCAGATTGCGATGGGCAGACCGCACGCTATAATAGATATGCACAGGTAGACCGCTAACTATAGTAGCACCGAAAATTGGCCACCTATAATAATCAACAATTTCAGAACTAAGTTGAAAATCGGTATTTGGTAATTCCTGTACAATTTTACCGAAAGAAATCGTCTTATTTTATTTATTATACAATTTTATACATAAATCAAGAAACTGAAAAGATCTCTACTTTGCACAAATATTTATTCAACAATATTTTCTTGGTCTATAAAAATATGAAAGAAGACTGACATTAGCAGTGCTTAAGAAGGGCGCACCCAAGAAGCCGGGCGGGCCGACACGCGCCGAGTCACACTCTGCATCACAATGAAGCGCGCGGGCGGTCACGTTCGGGATATTACGAACTGATCAGTGGAGTACGCACCAGATAAACTATTCAATACTTTATTTTATGAACCTATATTAGTCAGTAGTGTACCGTTTGGAGAGTCAATGGATTCTTCTTTTTGTATAGACATGACTGTTTGTTTTTTTTAATGTGCCTGCAGTAAGCTGTCGTTGTCGTTCCATCGTTTTCGTAGTCTTCACACTGATCGTCTTCCTATTGGAGAACCGCCTCTCGCCTCCTTACTACTCTATTTGTTGTCATTCGGCTTATGTGGTCATTCTATTCTACTCTTCTGTTTCTTACTCAGTTACTAATGTTCTCCGCCTTGCATCTCAGTCGTATACACTCAAAAAAAATTAGTTCGTAATATTGATTAACAGTGATTATTGAATAGTATTTCGTTGTAACAACAATTTAATTTTTTGTTTCAACGAACTTTTAGACATTGACTAATGTATTTGGTTATTGTCACAATGATTGAATAATAATTGTGAAAATAACTAGAGTACATTAATCAATAACACTCAATTTATTCAGCCAATAACTTAGTTTCGTATATTAAATAAATAATGTTAATTCTGGCAGCAACTAACTTTCTTGATTTTGTAGATGACAAGCAATTATCTTGGTTTATCGTGACAACGTACATATTTCATTAAAATAATATACAAATGTTGTTAAATAGAGTAATATATGATTATTGTATAGATGTAAACTGATTGTTGTGACAACGAATGCATTAATCAATCTACTACTGCGTTTAATAACCACAATCAATGCGTTCATGGTGACAATAAACGTAGTTGTTGAGACAGTAAATGTTTTGGTTGACCATTTGAAATGTAACGGCTTTTCCTTATCGTGATACCCCTAGGTTCTCTGTATTACCATTGTTTAAAAAATAATCTTTTGTTAAACAATGTTGTTATCTCTGCCGAAGTGCCGAATAATAATTTCATTTCGTTTCCAAGTGTAGTCCGTAGTAGAAGGAAGTTTTCGTGTCTATTATCGTGGAATTTCGTTCGAATTCTTTTTAAATTTTTTTTCGAGTCCTGAGAAAACTAATTAGTATTTTTAAAAATTTAAACATAGAATAAAATATTACAGTATTATCGAGGGTCTGAAGTCCCTGAGAACTTCTATAATGATAATTTTAATAAGTCACAGGGGTGAAAAAGAGAAAATTTGGTATGATTTTTAATTTCAAATATACCATTCAAAAGAAACTTCTTGTTTATTCTAAGGGTCTTTCAGCCCTCGGTAATAATGTAATATTTTATTCTGCGTTTAATTTTTTCAAAAATACTTATTAATTTTCTCAGGATTCCAAAAAAAATGAATGCGTTTAAAAAGGATTCGATCGAAATTTTGCACCTGCGCTCTCAAAAAGGATTAAAGTGTTATACATTTTTGGAATCACTATTTCAAACGCTTTTAAACGAGCTGTCACAGGATGTACTTTCCCATTAAAAAAAATTAAAGTTATGCCTGTCACCTGAGGAGGGATCGTGTAAAGTTCGAAAAATTGATGTTATAATATACTTTGATTATTTTAAAAATCGACCTGTCCGAGCGTTTTGCCTATGTGCTAAAGATAAATAAAATAAGGGGGTGGGGGAATATATTTTACCTATTCCAGCGCACTGTATAATTGAAATCATAATATGATTTCTCATATTATGAGAAATCACACAGTGTAAAGTCCATTAGGTTTAGGACAAAAAAGGGGGATTTAAAAAATTATTATTAATCAATATCATACATTGGGCTAATGCATTCAGTAATTATTAATATAAAATACGTTCATAGTAGCAATGAACGAAACTGATTGTAAGAATGAATAGAATTGCTTGTAAGAATAACCGTATTTATTGTGGGAATGAACGGAATTAATTGTAAGAATAAACGGAAATAATTGTAGAAATAAACGAAATACGTTAGGAGAAATATCACTGTTATTGACACAACGAATAGTCTTCGTTGGTCAATTAACGACGTTGTTGTTTCAATGAATAGTGTTCGTTGACTCAATGAACAGAGTTTGTAATATCAATAAGGTCTTATTATGGTATATATAGGGTGAGGCAGATAACTGGCCTATTAGAAATATCTCGAGAACTAAAGGCAACAGAATCATGAAAATTGGAATAAAGGGGTTTTCAAGGAGGATCTATTAAATGAAAATATTTTCATCTCTTTGCAACTTCCGGTTATACCGGAAGTTGCTTATAAATTCGTTTTTTAAATGGGACACCCTGTATATTTTTACATTGTTGGATTCTCCTCAATATCTTCTTTCTTAAAATATAAGATTTTGTAATATTTTACAGGGTATTTTAAAAGATATCTACGATTTTTTTATTAATTTCGTAGCAACATTCACACCCTGTAGAATTGTAATAGTTTGACATTAAAAACTCTGCTTACGTTCAAGTGATTTTTAATATAGTCTATTATTGTTAAGAATCATTAGTATAACTATTTTTGAAATTTTAGTATACAGGGTTGGTCGAAACTCGGAATGAATATTTTCTGAGTTTTCTTAAATAGAACACTCTGTATTTTAGTATTGTAGTGAAATGATATTTCATAGTACTTTTTTATTTTATAAGTATTCCCTATACCTAACTGCTTTAATTTGTGAGTTATTGGTGATTCAAGCTAAACATTAATTGCCGCTTGGTACTACTGTATCTCGGTAAACAGAATACTGACTCGTGGTCGAAATTTATTTTTACTCATTTTAAACATTAATTGCAACAAAAAATACTTAAAATTTTATTAGGTTGGCTGTGAAAATATTCAATCACAAATAATTTTTCAGAAATAATTACATATTAATCCAGACTGATCCTTAAAATTACCAATAATGGTTTAGCTTGAATGGTTTATCAAAATACCTACGTAGTTAAGATTGTTGGTGCGATTAACAATTAAGCGCAAATTAAAGCAGTTAGGTATAGGGAATGCTTAAGAAATAAAAAAGTACCATAAAACATCATTTTATTACAATACTGAAATACAGGGTATTCCATTTAAGAAAACTCAGAAAATACTCATTCCGAGTTTCGACCAACCCTGTATACTAAAATTAAAAATTTTGCTATACTAATGATTCTTAACAATAGGAGACTATATTAAAAATCATTTGAACGTAAGTAAAGTTTCAGTTGTTAAACTACTACAATTCTACAGGGTGTGAACATTGCTACGAAATTAATAAAAAAAAACGTAATTATCATTTAAAATACCCTGTATAACATTACAAAACTTCATATTTTAAGAAAGAAGACATTGAAGATAATCCAAAAATGTAAAAATATAGAGGGTGTCCCATTTAAAAAAACGGAGTTATAAGCAACTTCCGGTATAACCGGAAGTTGCAAAGAGATGAAAATATTTTCATTTAATAGATCATCCTTCAAAACCCCTGTATTCCAATTTTCATGATTCTGTTGCCTTTAGTTCTCGAGATATTTCTAATAGGCCAGTTATCTGCCTCACCTTGTACATAATGAATGCACATCCATTCAATAATCGTAATACATTGGCTCAACTAACGAAAATAATGAATGGATGAACATCGCTTTGTTGTTCCAATAAAACCAAGAATTGGACAAATTTTAAGTATTGCGTTTGTTGTCTGAATTAACATTTTTATTAATATTACGTACCTTTTTCGTTGAGTGTATCTATACTTCTTGCTCTGTTCCATAGTGTCTACCATCGATTTTGGAAGGGTTTTCTTCTCTGCTGTTTCTTGCATTATTTTTGTCCTCTCTGTGTCAGGTCGTGTTTCTGCCGCATAATGTCATTCTTCTTCTTCTTAACTCAGGCGAGACTCGTTAGTCTCTGGCACTTGGTCATAAGACGCATAATGTCATTATTGATCTAATGACTATTTTGTACGTCCTGCCTTTCAATTTTTTCCGATATTTTTATTTCTCCATATTGTTTCATTCAGGCAAAATTAGGCTCTGTTTGCTCTATTCAGTGGATTTTCCACTTCCGTTTCGAGATTTCCCTAGCTAGATAGTGTGATGCCTAGATATTTAAACTACATCACGTCTTCCGTTAATTGACCCTCCATCTTTAATTTACATCTTACTGGATTTGCTGTTATAACTATGCATTTTGTCTTTTTTGGGGAAATTAACATGTTAAATTTTCTGGCAGTTATTATAAATTGGTGCAGCATACGTTGTAAATCATCTTCACTTTGAGAGATTAGTATTGCATCGTCTGAATAGCAGATTATTTTAAGTTGTTCGCTTCCATTTGGTATCCTTTGCTAGTTCTTACTTTTTGTATTATTTCATCCATGATCGGGTTAAACAACAGAGGACTCAGGGAATCCCCCTGTCCTATCTCATTGCCAGCTTCAATTGGATCATTTAGTTCTTCTGCTACTTTTACTTTTATTGTGTTTTTCTGGTAGATATTTTCGATCGTCTTAATTATTCCTAGAGGTACTTCCCTTGTGTTCAGTAAATGAATAACGTCCTTTAAGTCGTCTTAAGATCCACGAAACATAAATATACCTACCGGTTTGTTGTATTCTAATAATTTCACTTGATCTTCCCTCATTTTAAATATGGCTTCAGTGCATAATCTTCCCGACCTAAAACCTTGTTGCTTTTCTGATAATATTAGCTCTTCTGGTAATTTCATTTTAATATCGTATTTAATAATATAATTCCTCTTTTATTCTCCGGGTCCGATTTATCTCCTTTTTGAAGAGAGGTATTAGGATGCTTGATCTCCATTGTGTTTTGTTCTATAATTTTTTGGATTAGTTTTAGTAGGTGTTTGGTCAGATCTTGTCCCCCGTACTTTATGTGTCCATTCAATATTCTGTCCTTCCCTGGTGATTTTCTATTTTTTAATTTTCTTAATGCTTCCTTTACCTCTCCCTTTTTAACGCTTATTTCTTCGTTTGTCGTCACTTCAGGTGTTGATGGTACATTATCGTCAGCTTTAGAGGATTTCTTTAGTAGAGAGAAGGATAATGCTCAAATTTCTATGCTAAATTCACATTGAGATTAGTAGAAATAATTACACTTTTATAAAAAATAACTTTTTTATAATAAAACGTTTTTATTATTTATAGGAGAGAATATAAAATAATTTGACGATATAAAATGCTTAAAATTCCAAAAATTACACTAGTATAAAAAAGTACTTTTTATAATACCACGGTTGTTTAAAATGGTATATATAATTTTTATATAATAATTAACTTATAAAATATGAATTTTAATTATATCAACTTTTATTTATTTATTAAAATAATTAAAAAAGATACGCAACAGCCAAAGCCTTGTCTTAACTTGGAACTTCTCGATCTGCTGTCTAATGCCACTGAGCCACCATCAATTTGTAGATATCGATTTATTAACGTACTTTAAGATATCATTGCATTAGTCACATTTTTAAAATAGTTTGAAATTAAAAAAAAAGAATGTGTGTGTACTTTGTATGCACGTAAGAAGTTATACTTCTATTATATGATTTCAACGAAATTAATATACTTTAAACAGTTTATTTATATTTTATTTAAATATTAAACTAATTTTAACACTTACTACTTTTAAAATTTTTTTATTAAAACAGTACCAAAATTAAAAAATAAAAGAATAAAACACACACAAACACATTGAAAAATGCCACAAATAATTTCTGAACAATAATTGTCGGAAAAAATTTTAACTAAATACGTATTTTCTGAAAAAAATTATATAATAAATATACTTACAATCATAAAATATATAAAAAAAACTTACATTCTACCTACGGAGACACCTGCATCATGTGGGAAGATCGACGTACTAAACGGTTTAAACTTTTGACAGTTTTGAATTTAACCAAATTATTTTGATTTTTGTAGAATACTGAAATATTGAAATATTAAAATACAACAGAACATAGATCAAGAAAACAATATATTAGGTGAATATTGATGGAAATTTTGATGGTAATTTAATTAATTTCATATTCATGAAAAAACCAGCTATGAAAATGAGCATAATTTTAGGTGATGCATAAATTTTGAAACTATGTTTATGTTACCAATAATATGTTAAGAAACTGTTAATTTGCTTAGATTTTTAATAACGTTTCTATTATTCAAACAAATCTTTAAATACATTAAAATAAATTGGTTAACATACAAATTATAGTGGTGCTCATACTAATAGTTAACACACCAAACTGTATACTGTATGAAGTGGCAAAATGTATTTCATTAGGAAGCGTATGCCATGAAGTGGAACAAATACAGGATGTCTAAGAGGTACGGAAGTTCTTTTTAGCACGGTTCAATTTTTCCAGTTTGAAATTAAGAAATCACCCATGAATATCAGTGATGCAGAAATAATTGCCTCACAAAAAGGATCACATAAAAAAATTTAATTATACAGAGATACTTTTTGTCATGCCAGAATGTAAGTTTCATAGGTACCAAATATTGAACCGTTTTTATATACACGTGGGACACAAATAAAATATAAATAAAGCTCGTGGAAAGAAACTCATAATGAGAAATAAGATGCAAATTTTGTTTTGAGCTTACAAGTATATATTATACTAAGCGACATAAAAAACGACTCCTAGTTTTACTGAATTTATTACAATAGAGAGATTTTGCACCTCTTAAAATAATCGCTGATTTTGGCTCCGCTATGGTTAACTTTATTAAGCATAACGATTACGGTAACGTTAAAATGCAGAGTTTTTGCAGCCTTTCAAGTAGGTTTATCGTGGCATCGTTATCGTTATTTAAACATAACCTCACTTCACAACGTTATTGTAATTTTTTTCGGTTTTCTTTGTACAAACAGCTTCGAGAAAATGGAAAAAGCTTTAAAATGGCTTATTACAAAGTTTGATATAAGGGAAAGTGGGGGAATGGTGCGCGGCGGGTAATCGTGCGCTGAATTGTATTTCAAATTCCGTGGAAGATTTTACGAACTCAACCAGTCCTACACCTTTCAACCGATCTCATGAACGGTTTACGCCATTATCTTCAGTCGACCACTGCACGTGAACTAAGTCAGATCCGATTATTGAAAATTGCAAGAATTCTTCTTGTCTTTCTGCTCAAAAAAATAGGAAGGTAAGTCCTTAGGCTTTATTCAATTGCTTTGGACTTATTCTTGATTTAAATCATGTTGTTTAACGTGTATTTTGGTGCATCTGTTTGTTAATATGGTTCAGTAGTTTTCCGTTTGCGATGATGATTAGTATTTAGGGCACAAAGGGGTAATAGTGCGCAGGAGTGCGCACGATTACCCAACAAACAATGAAATGGTAAATATAAAAATTACCATTTTTATTACCAGATGCCACGAACCTACTCTAGAAAATCTACGATTCTTAAATATACTGACGAAGATTTAAAAATGGATGTAATCTGAAATGATGGCAGAAAATATAAGAAACGGGAGAGCTTTCAATATTGATTTTTAGGCCGCACAGCTGTACAGCTGTGTTTCAGGTGAAGTAGAAAAATAATTAAGAGAATGTTGTGTTAACGCTTGCTAAATTATTCTATGGCTTAACATAAACAACTTAGATGGTTGGTATTCAGGTATGCCGAAGAAAATAATATCCTAAATAATTTTAATAAAGAGAAGAAGCAAAGATTCGCTTTATGGGTTTACAAAAAGGAGTCCTGATATAACATTAAGACAACAATTACAAGTACACCAATGAAGACAAAATTGTAGGAAGCCCATGAAAAGAGATGATTAATGGACGAGAATCTTAAGAGAAAGGAGGAACAGAAAGCAGCAAGAAAGGCAACTGTTGAAGATAAAGAATCGCCAGATATCTCGCCAGACAGAGAAAAGAAAAAAACAAAAAAAGGCAAACAAAAAAAGAAGACAGTGCATAAAGAGCTAACACCTCAGTCGTCTGATGTAACAGACGGTTATTTGTCAGATATTATCGATGAAGACGAATTAGATGATGTTGAATGAAGCTTCATTCCACCACCATTAGAAAAACCAGCTGCACGTAACGAGACATGCTCTATTTGTGGGGAAAGAATGTACGGCTGTACACGCAGAATGTACGGCTGCAAATACCCCAGAAAATTATAAATGCAATTTTTGTTTACGTTAAAAATATGACATTTAAGTATACCATACAATTCTTATTTCTTCATAATACTTTTATATTTTTGAAAGAAGTGTTTTTATTACATTAATTTTAAATTAATGTTTTTTTTCTAACATTAATTTAGTGCGCACCATTTCCCAATCTGTGCGCATGATTACCCTCATGGGTGGGGAATCGTGCGCAAAGGCACTTCTTTTCTTTTTTTAATATTATGCTTTTGCACTGTGTATTTCTCTAAAACTTATTTTACATATGCAAAATAGAATAGTTAGGGCTTACTCTAACGTACTGGATGTTATGATAGATTGAAAGAATTTACAACAGAATCGATTTCTGCTTAAGTGCGCACCATTCCTCCACTTTCCCTTACTCATTTATTGTGAGTATAATATTGCAAAAAAAGGTCGAAATTTCAAAAAAAAAAAAATTACGCAATAACTATTGTAAAAATAAGTGTACAGCTTTGAAATTTTTGTCAAATGAGGGTTCTTTGGTGCTTAATGTGGCTTAATATATGCTTAATATAAAAATGGTCGCCAGATCCTACGCAGGAAATAGTTACAATTTGTTTTTATAGGTATTACCTGTCGAAAAAACGCTTCAGTACCCGGGATGTTGAAGTTTCACGAACAGGGTATATTTTTGTCTTATTACCCTGGCCTATAATTCGATATGTATCGAATAAAAATTTTTTATTTTTACGCAAAGAATCCAAATCTGCAATAAAAATTGGGGGCTCCCATTTAAGATTTTAAAGTAACCCCCTACCCCACATCCGTGTGGGGTCATGTTTGGTGCCATTCGATAGATTTTTCAAAAATATTGAATACGTGTATTTTGCAGTTTTTCGATCCGATGTTGATTTCGCGAAATATCGCGGAGTACGTATTTAAAATTTTAAATTTACTTCCCACTTCTCTCCGTTGGGAGTCGTGTTTGGTATCATTCGGTAGATTTTTGAAAAATATTGAACACTTGTTTTTTAGTTTTTCGATCTGACTTTTATTTCGCGAAATATTCGCTTTTTTTTGGGAAACTTTGTGACTCACCCATTTTCTTACGTCCCGCTCAAATCGTCAGATTTTTGAAATGTACACTCTTTTGCATGTACTTAACTTACCTTATCTTAATCTGGCGATTTCGAGTTTTTCTAAGGACAGATTTTTTTCGGACCCCCCTTAACGAACCCCCCTGTATTAAGAGCCAATACATGGTAGAGGTACATTTACAGGGTACAAGGTTTCTCGCAATGTGATAACCTGACGCGATCGAGCAACTGCAAAAATCCCCGCTTGGGCTCTCCTACCATAATGTCTAAAGGTGGGAAACCATTATTTTAAGTGATCATGTTTTATAGTTTTATACCGATAATTTACCACTTCTACTAGTTTCATCTCTTTTTATTGAATGAGCGCTTGATACAGTAGTAGAATGTATTTTGAATCAAAAATAAATTACATACATTCTTCTTTTTGTGACAATTAATTTAATATAAAAGATAATTTTATGGACAGCTTGTATAAATAATTATGTAAATATTTATATTACTAAATAGAGGGTTGAATAACCTTTGAAATGAGCTAGCACACGATCCCTGTTCTCATTTAAAAAAATCGCGTAAAATCACAAATTTATTTCTTTCATTTGCACCATACTGATACAGGGTGTATCAAAAATGCAGGTCATAAAATAAATCACATATTCTGGGACCAAAAATAGATCGATTGAACCTGACTTACCTTAGTACTTAGTAAAAATGTGCACATTAGATAAGCTACAGCCCTTTGAAATTACAAAATCGATTTTTTTTATTTTATCGAAAACTCTTAGAGATTTTTTATTGAAAATGGACATGTGGCATTCTTATGGCAGGAACGAACATCTTAACTTAAAAAAAGTAACAGTGAAATTTGTGCACCACAGAAAAACTTTATGGGGCTTTGTTCCCTTAAACCCCCCTTCCCAAACTTTTGTGTACGTTCAAATTAAATTAGTATTGTGGCACCATTAGTTTAATACAATGTTTTTAAAACTTTTTGCCTCTTAGGTATTTTTTCGATAAGCCAGTTTTTGTCGAGAAGCGACTTCTTTTTAACATGTTTACATAAAAATTTTATGGTTTTAAACCCCCCAAATGTTCGTGTATGTTCCAATTAAACAGTTATTGTGGTGCTATTATTTAAACACAGTGTTTGCCTCTTAGTATTTTTTCGATAAGCCACTTTTTATCGAAATTTTGCTTCTTTTTTAATATGGTTCAAAATATACCCAAAATGTAAATTATAAATAGTGCAGTCACTGAAGGTTTTCACCTCCGATTTCGTTGAATCTCCATCGATTTTCATGAAAATTGTAGAGCAGTTAGAGGACACCTCAAGAAACAAAGGCGATATGATGCTAACTTGCGGTTTTATCCTGGGGGTGGATGCCACCCCTTTTCTGGGGTAAAAATTATTTTATTAAAAATAATACCATAAAACGATATAGGGACAAATTCTAAGCAACATTTGTTATATTAAGTTATTAACATAAATCAATACTTTTTGTAAAAGATTTTATTTTTTCTTAAAAAAATGCATGTTTTAAAGTTTTTTTTCACGTATAACTCAAAAACTATTAGCTTTAACAAAAAAGTTATTCCTACCAAAATTGAAGACAATAAAAAATTAAATACATTGTTTACTCAAAGTACTAAGCTGATGTTAATTCAAAGTGAGGTATGGGTGATTGAATGTATATTTTATTCGATGAGTACTCAAATATAAGTATTCAAGCTTAAATAACGGGAAAACGATGCATTTTATAAAATATACCTGCTAAACACTTATCAAAGTACTTCAGAATGCCTAACAAATGAGCTCCAGAAGAAGTTAATAGCATCAAAATTAGGCATGTTATGATCAAACGAAGAGAACCCTTTCGATTTTTTTAGGAAAAAGTGAAAAATAAAACATACGCCATTTCCACAAAAATTAAAATTTATAGTAATCCTTACCAAAATTTCATTTTATTAGCATCAGTAATGATTTTAACAATTTTCACCGGTTTAGAATGCATATTTTTCAAAAAAAAAAAATAATTTAAAAAAATCAGAATTTTTAAAATTATCGTCATTTTCATTTTCTTTTGATAGTAACTATAAAAATACCCACTATAGTTGAGTTTTTTCTATATAAAATATTATACCTGTTTTACTATTTCTGTAGGATGAAAAATACCCGAGATAGAAACGTTTAAAACTTAAATTTTGTTGCGAGAACCATGTAACAGTGGCCATTTAATCTTTGATTTTTAAAAAAGTAAGGGGTGTAAAAGATTAATTTTAACTCGATTTAATAGCATTTAGAATTACCTTTCGAACTGTTTTCAGGTGAATCTGATATCCTAAAAGTTAACGGAGTTAATAGAAAAAAACGATAACATTTTTTGGAAATTTTTTTTTTAAAGATTAAGTTTGAAAAATCTTTGGAGCATGAATTTGAATGCTATTAACTTGTTCTGTATCTCATTTGATAGATATTTTTAAGTACTTTCACAAATATTTAATAAGTTTATGTTATAAAATGCATTATTTTCCCGTAATTTAAGCTTGAATACTTAGATTTGGGTACTCGCCGAAAAAAATATGCATTCAATTACCTATAACTCACTTTTACTTAATACTAGAAGGTTTTTTTGATAAAAAGTTTATTTAATTTTTTATTAGCTTCAATTTTGGGAATAATAACTTTTTGTAGAAATTTATAGTTTTTGAGTTATCTATGAAAAATCGGTTAAAAACATGCATTTTTCTTACGAAAAATAAAAATTTTTGATCTTTAATGACTCAAAAAGTTTTTATTTATTTTAATAACTTTATATGATAAATTTTGCTTAGAATTTGTCCCCCTATCAAATTGTAGGGTTATTTTTGATAAAATAATTTTCACCACGAGAAGGGGTGGGATCCACACCCAGGGTAAAAGCGCAAGTTGGCACCATGTCACCTTTGTTCCTTCAGATATCCTCTAACCACTCACCAATTTTCATGCAAATCGATGGAGGTTGAACGAAATCGGAGGTAATAGCTCATATCCACCTTCAGTGACTCCACTAAAATGAATTTTCATATTTTAACCAGGTCTCTATAATCTTACTTAACCATATACAAATATGTGGTTGATTTGACAAAAAATATTCAAAATATCCCGGTAAAAACTGGCTTTCCGAAAAAGTACTAAGAGACAAAAAATATTAAAAACATTGTGTTTAACTAATGGTACCACAACAATAATTTAATTGGAACTTACACAAAAGTTTGTGCGGGTTTAAGGGAACAAAACCCCCATAAAAATTTTATGTGGTGCACAAATTTAACTATAATTTTTTTAAGATGTTCCTGCCATAGGAATGCAACAGGTCCATGTTCAATAAAAAATCTCTAATAGTTTCCGATATATTGGAAAAATCGATTTTTATTTTGTAACTTCAAAGGGCTGTACCTTTTTTATGTGCACATTTGTACTAAGATAAGTTAGGTTCAATCGATCTATTGGTCCCAGAATATGTGATTTAATTTATGACCTGCATTTTTGTTACACCCTGTATACCAAATCAATAGAAAAATAATGTAATAATATAAATCTTGTCTTCCAGGGTGATACTTCCATTTTCAATCCATATACTTAATTGAAGAAGGAATTTTAAGTTCGGTATCATAACAAGTAGGTATCGCCGCACCCTAAATAAAATACGGTCTCCTTAAAGAGAGACGGAAAATGACGGGTAATGCTTGCGATGGTGGCCATAAATAATTCATGGGTTTATGTTTTGAAAATTCATGTTCATTTAATACATTCTCTTCTGTTCGTTATAACTAAGACGATGCTCGGCGAAAGCGTCACCGCGTCATTCAAATTAAAACTTTGTGAGTAGTAACACCTGACTGACGTAAACTAATGAATTGGATACAATGCAACATCAACTAAGTAATGTATTCATCCTACGCAAAAATCAAGTGTTAACTAATCGGATGTCATTTCAGTTTATGAAGAAGTAGAGCAGAAGCTGACTATTTTAACAAATCAAACCAAAGCGATAACAAGCGACTCAAAAAAGTGTATCAACGTAATTAAGGTATTAAGATTTTGTCTGGTTTAATTATTACTAAAAAAAAAAGAAAGCGGAAATAAAGAATAATAAAAAATTGAGCATGCATACTTCTATTAAAAATTATTTTATAAGAGATTGGACCAAAGTCCAATGGACAAGTTTGACTTGAATGTTTGAACTTGACTTGAGTTTGACTTAATTTCAAGTCAAACTCAAGTCAATCCTTCTGACAAATAATTCAAGTAAGTCAAACTGGTCAATCGTACAGGTTTGAAAATTCAAACTGCTTGTCAAACTAATTTGAAAGAGTTTGAAAAATAATTTATTTAGTAGATATACTTTTTTGTTGAGATTGACATGTTAGTTGCCAAGTAAGATAAGAAAATTAATAATACAATGAGTGCCACATAAAAGTATCTTGATACAGGAAGCGATTATAATCAAAATAGGGTAAATTTTTTGAAAATGATTCCTGTATGCGTAGAATTGCGGGATGGCATGTTTCGTTTCATCGATATAACTTTTTTACATTCCAGTCTAGATTAAAACAAAGAATTCGTCGGATAGTTTTTTTTATCATACCAAGTGTAATTTAATCTACTTTGGAAGCTTTCAAGTATTACGTAACGCAATTTGGGGGGAGGGGGTCATGTAAAACGTTACGGCGCGTTATACCGGGGGAGGGGGTTCGAACAGCGCGTTACGTAACATTAATTTTTAACTTAAATAAAAAAACTACGAAATCACAATCTCCCAACTTTTCAACTTTCGTTTATATTTTACATAGAACCCCTGGATTGTATTATATTCCCCCTCACGCTCCGTTCATGTTACAATAGGACAATAGTATTCAAGTGAAAAGATCTTAAAATTTGTATTAACCAGATCAAGCACAGTAACACGTATTTGCAATAAGTAGCTGGACCTTTCTTTACAACAAAAGATGAAAAGATACAGATGGAATAAAGAGGTTGTTCCAAAAATTACGTTTCCTAATACTTTAACAAAAATTTATGGAGGAACAACAAAATATTATATTTTAGATAGAGTAGGTTTAATGAATTTTTTGCGACTTTGCAATGTCGTCTTAAAGAATTAGTTCACTATTTGTCATTGTATAACGCTGTTCTTTATTTTTACATAATACAAGTATGCACTTTTCAATTTTCATTGTTTTGAAATCACCTGCCGCAATATCAAATAAATCAGTATGTTTATCTTTCTTAATTAATTCTGCTTGGACTACAGATTTTTTTCTCTTAATTTTTGCAGTGGGAATACCTTCAAATTAGACTCAATTTGATCTGGTACTTATTCTGGGCCGAAAAATATTCAGGTTTAGATATTATTTCACAAAGTTCACTTCAAAACGAACGTAATAAACAAGCCAAGCATATTATACTTCTTAATATGAACTACAAACTAATTTGCGGAGTAGCAGAGTACAGATTCAGACCTATCCAAATAAGTCAAAGCAAAAGTCGGTACGCTCTCAATTAGAATTGGAAATAAACACGTTGCGCAATGATATTCAAACTTCAAACTCTTTGAAGAAGTTTGATTTCAAGTCAAACCTAAAGATATCGAAATTAAATCAAGTCAAACTTTTTTACAAAAAAAGTTTGGTTTTCAAGTCAAGTCAAGTTTGTTGAATTAAATCCAACTAGTTTGACTTGATGCATCTCTAGACCAAAATTACAGGAATTTGATTTCATTGACAATAAAAAAATATAGGAGCACCTAAAACGCATTATAAAAGAAGCCTCTTTAGAAGCTTTGGGAAAAGTCAAAGAAATATCCACCAGAAGAGGAAAATAAACTCGTTTATGGCTAGGGGTAGACTGGTAGATGTAAACTGGTCACCAATTAGCATTAGCGCAAAATCTCTCGTAGATAGTACACAATCATCATTGCAATAGACTCGGAGAAATTTCCAAACTGATCATTGCCGTACATGCACTCCGTGGTAGGTAAATAAGAAAGGTATTTTGTTTATTTGATACCAAATGAGAGAATAAGAGAAATGATGGGAGTCACACATGCAATAATTGATGACATAAAAAAAACAACCAGTATGGTACGGCCATGACAGAGAATGACAGATGACAGGATCCCTAAACAGATTTTGGCATGGACACCACAAGAAAGAAGAAAAAGAGGAATGCCGAGAAGAGGCTGAAGGGAGGGAATTGAAAAAGAACTAAAGGAAAGAGACATCCCTTCAGGTCTATGATTAAACAGAGAAGAATGACGGTTATGAGTCGGAAGGCGTCGGAGAACGCTCTAATTAACTACATATTCTAATTATGAAATAAGCCACAATTTAACTTGAAAAAATTTTATTAACGTTTCGACTTCCACATCGGACGTCGTTGTCAAAATACACAATATTAATAAATTGTGGCTTATTTCTCAATTAGAATAGTTAATTACAAAAACGCCACAAAGAAATAGCTTCAGAACAACATTGGGAACGCTGTAAACCGATAGTAGCAGTAGTAGTAATTTTTTAATTTTTTGGCTGTTTTCACAGGATATTATTTCATCAAGTCGGCTTTGGTCAATTATAAATGCCCGGAAATTGGACTTGAGCATTTTGATTCCTATTACTATAGTCAATAAATTGCTAATTATCTAAAGTTTAAAAGTTCCCGCCAATGTTGCCATGAACTGTAGATCAATGGGCATGTAGAAAATTAAGTTTCCTTCGTCTTCTATGCAGGGGAAACATTCTCGAAGTTTTGAGTTTTTCCTGTTATTTAGATATTTCAGAAATTTATCAAGTATACAAAACCAGCTATTATTTTCAAACAAGACAAATAACGCTAAAACGGCAACACTTACGTAAATTCGAATGTATGCAACAAAGCAAACCTAGAATTCAATGAGAAATTTAAAAATGCAATGAAAACCAAATAACGAAATTGGGGGCTATTTCCGATATACCTAACACATGCTCACAAATATTGTCATTAAAAAGTTCACTCCCGAAAACCTAAACAGCTGAATGATCTAGGCGAATAACGCCTATCTACGCCAATTTTCAATAGGTTGGATATTGAATTAAAACAAAAACAAAAAATAGGAGATGAAAGCTTAAAACAAGTAGTTTCAAAATGTACAATGCTATTACATATTAAAATATCCATAAAGAAATGAATATTATACCGTTGCGGTTCGGAATATATAGATTTAACGAACGCCTGAAATTGAACGTTCGAAACACATACACATTGTTTATTTCTCACTCACAAGCTGAATATTGTTTTATGCGAAATAATATTTTTCTACAATCGTGCTAAAAATGCAATTTTTAGCACTCCATAGGAGCGTTAAAAATGCTACTTTAAGGTACTAGTACACTTTAGTTAGAAGACCAAAAATGATCATTTTTTCAAGAATTTTTTTCTCAGAACCTTTATTAGAAATGAACATAAAACTTTTTACATATTAATATCTAACTCTTATAGAGTACAAAAAATATATATTAAGGTGATACAGTAGCGATCAACAGGTAGCCAAAACGCGTCCCAAGATTGCGGCTGTAATTTTGAATATTTTTTCGAGATATTTGGCACACGTGTTCGTAATATAATAAAGAATGGCTGTACAGAGCCCAATTTGAAAAATATATTAATATGTGGAAATTACTCTGTAATTAAATACAATATTAAAAAATCGAGCCTGTACCGCCATTAAGAAGAACAAAATAATACAGTTTCTTCAAATAAATTTTTTATCCGATGCCTAGATTTTGTGTCATTTTGGAACTACTAATGAAATAAAAAATTTTAGTAGTTCCAATATGACACAAAATCTAGGCATCGGATAAAAAAGTTTATTTGAAGAAAGTGTATTTTTTTGTTCTTCTTAATGGCGGTACAGGCTCGTTTTTTTAATATTGTATTTAATTACAGAGTAATTTTTACACATTAATATATTTTTCAAATTGGGCTCTGTACCGCCATTCTTTATTATATTACGAATACGTGTGCCAAATATCTCGAAAAAATATTCAAAATTACAGCCGCAATCTTGGAACGCGTTTTCGCTACCTGTTGATCGCTACTGTTTCCTCTTAAGGATATTACCAGAAAGTGGATCCACGCGAATTTTCACATTTACCTATTGTTTAGATCTAAGACATCATTTCTCTTTAAAATGCATCTATGCAAAAAAGTCTAAAAATATGCAATTTTAATAATTGCATATGCACTTATAAAATTTATCTAAAATATGCAAATATGCACTTAATATGCATTTTGCATATTTCCCGAGCTCTAGACATTATAAAGCGAGTATGAGGGATACGAAACGAGCCGTATGCGGCGTTTCTTATAGAGTACGAGCTTCATAATGATAATTAAGTGCAAGTTGTATACACTATTTTTTCTACGATCATTCACAACAAAACATATATTCAAATTTATTAATTTTGTAACCCAAACAAATTAAGTAGTTTGTCAGTTTTGACAGTTTGTTTACATATTGAGAACTGTCAAAGCGTATGTATTTGACTCGCCATTGGGCACTGCGCGTGTACCACCTTTATCGCGAATGCCATATCGCGATTCTATTGGTTAAAAAGCTGTATCTTAATGAAAATCTCTATCATAATGAAGTTCATTATGCTAGAGGTAGTGACATCATAATTGATATATTTTCTCATACTGTAATATATCAATTATGATTTCACTACCTGTATCATAATGATCTTCATTATGATACAGATTTTCATTAAGATACAGATTTTTAACCAATAGAATCGCGATATGGCATTCGCAATAAAGGTGGTACACGCGCAGTGACCAATGGCGAGTCAAATACATATACTTTGACAGTTCTCAATATGTAAACAAACCGTCAAACTGACAAACTACTGAATTTATTTGTGTTACAAAATTAATAAATTTGAATGTATATTTTGTTGTGAATGATCATAGAAAAAATAGTGTAAGTATATATACAACTTGCATTTAATTATCATTATGAAGCTCGTACTCTATACGAAACTCGCCGCATACGGCTCGTTTCGTAACCCTCATACTCGCTTCATAATGACCATCATTAAATGCTCGTTGCATAATATACTATTATGATGCTGTAATATTACAGTAAAAAGTTTACCCAAAGGTTACTACGGGATTCTGCTCAAACAAAAGAATAAATAATTGTAATTTATTATTTTAATTATGAAATAGGCCACAATTTATCTTGAAAAATTATTTTATTAACGTTTCGACTTCCACTTCGGAGGTGCCTATCTATCTAAACACAAAATATTAATGAAGAATAAATGGTTTCAAATAAAAAAGAAATTTTTTATTTGTTGAATAATTGTTAGTAATAAGAAGGTACCCGTGACAAACTTGGGTCAAATTGTTATTGTATTAATGCAGCATCATATTTTTTCGATTAAAACAAGATTCAACTTGTGGGTAAGAAATAACCAATGTATTTGGAACTTTAAAGTTTGGTTGGTAAAGGCTGTATATGCCGAATCGCAACGGTATATCAATTTGTTTATGGATTTTTTGAACGGACTTACAAATGATGCATATATTAAACTTAATTAAGAGGGTAGACGCAAAATTTCAGCTCCAATGCATTTTAAATGCATTAATTTTTTTCGAGTCCTGAGAAAACTAAATCAAAGAATTGAACACGTAGATTCGTACATCTACTTAGGAACAACAGTTAATTCAAGTTGGGATCAACCGAAAGATATACGTATAAGAATAGAAAAAGCAAGAGCAAAAGCAAAAGCAAATTTTCACCTCTAACAGCCTCACCCTACATCTCAAACTCCGACTTCTGAAGTGTTATGTATTACCGGTTTTGGTATATGGAATGGAGGTATGGACAATGACCGCCACATTAATAAAAAAAAATGGACGAGAGAGGTAGGAATAACTATAAAGACAAGAAAGTTGGAATACTTGGGTCACGTTATGAGGCGCAGTAAATAGAGAGTACTACAGCTAATCATCCAAGAGAAAATAGATTCGTAGCTCCAAAACTTGCGGCAATGGTTCGGATTGTCATCTGCCGAATTATTCCGATCTGAGGTAAACAAAGTCAGAATTGCCATGTTAATTGCCAATTGATTAATAGCAAGCTGAAAAATTTGTTAATAGCTTAAGGGTGTCTAGACGGATAAACTTTGATATATGGGAACACTGGAACAGGGGCAGTTTTAATTGTGGAACAGGTTAAAAATTTGGAACGGTCAGACCACGAAAACGGCACATTTATTTTGTCCGACAGAACAAACTTAAACTCTCCGAACAGCATCGGCGTAACCAGGGGGGTTTGGGGGGTATTATTATTGGGGGGTTTTAGAATATATTCAACTATAAATTATGGTATTCTTATTAGTGTTAAAATGGACATAGCAGTCAAAGTGGGCGGGCTAATTCCCCGAACCTTTTAGGTCGAAAACTCTTACATAGGATTGATTACATGAAAGTATCGTGTTACAAGACATATGGATGTGAAAGCGATTTTAGTAGTTTTGTTTTTGATATTTTTACAGTAGTCTCGAAGTATACGTTGTAGAAGACACATCTTAATTTCTTTGTTTGTATATTATTATAATACGGTTCGGTTAAAATAAATAGTTTGTTTAGTATTATTTGTACCTTTTATTATCTACTATTTCTAATAGGTTCTGGGCCCAGTTACGTTGTTAGCTCACCTGTATTAAGATAATAATTAAAAGTGTACATTCGCGAAATTTTTCGTGTTAACCGAATACATAATGGCGGAGAGTGCGAAATATAACGTCGAAAAGTTGAACGGCAATAACTATCAATCCTGGAGTTATTTAGTGAAAATGTTACTCATCAATGCTGATCTATGGGACATAGTTTCGAGTGAGTTACCATTAGAAGCAGATCGAAGCAGTTCTTGGAAAAAACAAAATGATAAGGCTTTGTCAACTATAGCCTTACTTGTTGACGTTAATCAATTAGTGCATATCCGGAACAGGGAATTCGCGCGCGATGCGTGGATAGCGCTAAGGGAGTATCATCAGAAATCAAGTTTGTCTAGTATGGTGTTTTTGTTAAAGCAAATCTGTAGGCTATCGCTCGCTAGAGGAGAATGGTGATATGGAAGCACACATTAGTTTATTCCTAGAATCGTTGAATAAACTGGCCGCCTTAGGGGAAGAAATTAAGGACAGGTTCTCAGCAGGAATTTTGCTGGGAAGTCTTCCAGACTCATACAGTTTTTTGATTACAGCGCTGTAAAGTAGGCCATCGAGTGAATTTACTCTAGAATTTGTTACCAGTAAATTAATAAATGAGTACAGGAGACGTCAGGGAGCTTTGGGAAGAAATCAGGAGGAGTCGGTGATGAAGTTAGTATACGAGGGTAACAAAAATAATGGTACTGCAAGGGCAGAAGCAAGGCAGTGTTATTTTTGTAACCGGAAGGGCCATTTTAAACGAGATTGCTTTAAGTACAAAGCGTTTAAGAAGGAAAAGGCCAATAAAGTCACTGAAGGTACTGATAATGCATGTTTTATGGTCAATTATAGCTCAAGGGACGGAAAAAGGGATTCTGCTTCGTGGTATGTGGACTCAGGAGCTTCGAGCCACATGGTTAATTACAAAGGATTCTATACCCAATTTGACGGTAGCAGAAAAGGCGTTGTAAGTTTGGCGGAGAAAGGGCAATACTCCGAGGTTCAGGGTATAGGAACAGGACTTATTGAGTGCGTGACTGGATCGGGAGTGGAAAATTTAAAAATCGACGAAGTGTTGTATGTGCCGGGATTAGACTCAAATCTGCTTTCGGTGAAAAAGCTAACAAGTGCGGGACATAATGTGCAATTCGATAAAAACGAGTGTAAAATCGCTTTACACGGAAAAGTCGTCGCGAGTGCGGTGCCTTCACCGGACTTATACAAACTTTCAACTGTGGACCATGGATTGAGTGCTGTGGAGCACTCCAGCAACTGTCAACATGCATGGCATAGACGGTTTGGACACAGGGACATGGATGCAGTCAAACACTTAATGGAAAAGAAAATGGCAGTCGGGATTGATATGACAGACTGTAGGATTAGGGAAACTTGTGAATGCTGTATGAAAGGTAAAATTTTACGTAAGAGTTTTCCAAAATTTTCTCATAGCAATACATTTAATATTCTTGACTTATTACATTCGGATATTTGCGGGCCCATGAAGACTGTTACTCCAGGGGGTAAACGTTATATTTTGACTTTAATTGATGATTTTTCTAGATATACAACTATATATTTATTAAATCATAAAAATGAAGCGGTAAAATGTATAAAAGAGTTTATAGAATTTGCGAGTAATCAGTTAGGTAGGGTTCCAAAAGTAATTAGGTCGGATAGGGGTGGCGAGTACGTAAATAATAATTTAAGGGAATTTTTAAAGGGTAAAGGTATAAAAATTCAATATACAGCGGGGTACTCTCCAGAACAAAACGGGGTTGCAGAGAGAAAGAATCGATCTCTAGTTGAAATGGCTAGGTGCATGTTAATCGATGCGGGTTTAGCAAAGAAATTTTGGGGGGAAGCGATAGTGACAGCCAATTATTTGCAAAATCGATTACCTACTAAGTCGAAAGAAAAAACGCCCTATGAATTGTGGCATAAAGTAACACCGAATGTGTCGAATTTGCAAATATTTGGGTCTACGGTTTATAGCCACATTCCCAAAGAAAAAATGAAGGATAAATTTGATCCAAAAGGTGAGTCACTGATATTTGTAGGTTACTCTGATGAATCAAAAGCGTATAGATTGTTAAACGTAGATACAGAACGTATTACAATTAGCCGTAGTGTGGTGTTTTCCAAGAGAAATATATGCGTCGAGAAAAAGGAGGCAAAAAGTGAGGAAATATCCATTGGGTCCATGATGGAACGGGAAAAATAGAGCCAAACGACGTAGAAGACAGAGAGGTTGCAAATTTTGAAAGCACGGAGGAAATAGAAAATTCTACGGACACATCTAACACGTATGAGAGCTTAAGTTGGGAAGAATCCCATGACGATGACGGTGATTCTAACTATCAATTAGATACAGATCTCGATATAGAGAATTCAGGTGATCGTAGATCTAGCAGAATAAATAAAGGTATTCCACCTGAGCGCTACATAGCAAAGTTGACAGAACTCGAAGAAGTAGAACCTAGAAACTTTAAGGAAGCTCTTAAAAGAAGTGATAGTGAAAAATGGAAGCAAGCTATGGAAGAGGAAATCACGTCATTAAGGAAAAATAAAACTTGGGATTTAATACAAGCACCAAAGGGAAAGAATATAGTCTCATGTAAATGGGTATTCAAGTTAAAAACAGGCGAAGATCAAAGCTCGAAGAAGTACAAAGCACGGCTGGTAGCAAGGGGTTTTAGCCAAAAATTCGGCGTAGACTACGATGAAGTGTTCGCTCCGGTTGCGCGGCAAGCTACTCTTCGAATTTTATTGACAGAGGCATGGAGAAAAAATCTCATAGTAAGGCATATAGATGCAAAAACAGCCTTTCTAAATGGAGAACTGTCAAAAGAAATTTTTATGAAACAGCCTGAGGGATTTGAAGAAAAGGATACAAGTTGTGTTTGCAAATTAAATAAAAGTTTATATGGTTTGAAACAATCTGCCAGAACTTGGACCAAAAAGCTTGATGAAGTTTTATCTAAAGAGAATTTTTGTAAAAGCAATATTGATACATGTTTATATATCAAGGTAATAAATAATGAAAGGGTTTACGTACTTATATACGTGGATGACATTTTAATAGCAGCAAAGGATACACAGGTAATTGATACATTTGAAGAGAATCTAAAATGTAATTTTGAAATAACGAGTTTGGGATTATTACAAAATTATCTAGGTATGAAGATTGAAAGGTGCGATCAAGGGATATATAGTTTAAATCAAGCCAGTTATATTGACAAATTGCTGAACAAGTTTAAGATGAAAGATGCAAAAGAGTCCAATATACCGCTGGATGTTGGATACTATAAGCTTAGCAGAGAGAAGCCGATGAAAAACAGTGAAATATACCAACAACTGATTGGTGGTTTATTATATATTGCGGTAAATACTAGACCGGATATATTGGCCAGCGTCACCATATTAAGTCAACAGAATAAAAATCCAAAAGAAGTAGATTGGAACGAAGCAAAGAGGGTGTTAAGATATTTAAAGAAAACTAGATATAAAAAGCTTATTTTAGGACAAGAAGGAACAGATAATGCATTATACGGCTATGCAGACGCTGACTGGGCAGAAGACAAGGGGAACAGAAAATCCAATAGCGGGTATATATTTTTATTACGGGGTTCGCCTATAAATTGGGGATGTAGAAAACAGAATTGCGTGTCTCTATCATCAACTGAAGCAGAGTACATAGCATTGGCTGAAAGCTGTCAGGAAGCAATTTGGTTAAAGCAGGTTATAAAGGAATTTGTGGGTTTAGAGCCGGAAATAGTTATATACGAAGACAATCAAAACTGTCTTAAACTTTTTGGAAATCACAAATTCAGTAATCGGACAAAACATATCGATACAAAGTACCATTTCGTAAAAGAATTGCATGAAAAAGGGGTTGTTAACTTTAAGTATTGTCCTACCGAGGATATGATAGCTGATATGTTGACTAAGCCGCTGAATAGGGTTAAGTTAGAGTACTTAAGTAGTAAAGGGGGTCTGTTTGACTAATTCAAAAATAATTTTAGTTGCGAGGGGATGTTAGAATATATTCAACTATAAATTATGGTATTCTTATTAGTGTTAAAATGGACATAGCAGTCAAAGTGGGCGGGCTAATTCCCCGAACCTTTTAGGTCGAAAACTCTTACATAGGATTGATTACATGAAAGTATCGTGTTACAAGACATATGGATGTGAAAGCGATTTTAGTAGTTTTGTTTTTGATATTTTTACAGTAGTCTCGAAGTATACGTTGTAGAAGACACATCTTAATTTCTTTGTTTGTATATTATTATAATACGGTTCGGTTAAAATAAATAGTTTGTTTAGTATTATTTGTACCTTTTATTATCTACTATTTCTAATACATTGGGATGTACTTTGAGCTCTATACGCATAACACCATAGCTCTCAGAGACCTTCCAGTAGTTGTAACCCCCCTTTCAGGTAGTTGTAACCCCCCCCTTTAGGATCATCCTGGTTACGACTATGCCGAACAGAGATTAAACTCTCATGCAAAAATCAGACTGCTATTTATCACCTGTCATAATCCCTGTCATTTGACATATTCTACATGTTCCACTCATTAAAACGGCCATTTGGTGATAAATATCAGTCTGATTTTTGCATGAGAGTTTAATCTCTGTTCGGAGAGTTTAAGTCTGTTCTGTCGGACAAAATACATGTGCCGTTTTCGTGGTCTGACCATTCCAAATTTTTAACCTGTTCCACAATTAAAACTTCCCCTGTTCCAGTGTTCCCATATATCAAAGTTTGTCCGACTAGACACCCTTAAGCTATTAACAAATTTTCAGCTTGCTATTAATCAAGTTTTTTTCATACGCGGGATCCAGACCTATATAACTATTGCAAGAAAATAAAAAATATAAATGCCATTATTACGTATATTCTATTATGCATAAGAAATTTTGAAGGAAATTATTCAAACACTTGGCCCGATCCCCCAACCAAATGTCATCTTAAATTTCCAAGCCTTTATCGTATCCCATTCAACAAGGCACGTTTAAAAAACCATTCGTCAACTACCTATATGCACATTCAAACCCGTAATATTTTCTCATTAACAAGACTGGCCGGTTATGTATCACTTTTGTCACTTTTTTGTTAACATTTTCGTTGTAAAGTGATAATTACGGGCTGTGGACCGATTAATATGAATATATTATGACATTTCGAATGCAGTAAATCTGTTTTATAGGGGTGTTTTATTTCATCTATCATAACTTCTCGTTAACATAAAGTTATATCAGAGTGCCTAAATTTTAAAAGAGTTTTTGTGGGCACGATCTTATACACCTGCCTGTTAATCCGTGAGTAGTATAAAAGACTAAATATTTACCCACAATGCCAAAGATGTTAACAGTTATTATCGTGATATACGACAAAATATCTCAATTGTAATGGTTAAGTTATTTATATTCATGTAAAAGCAGTATTCATTACACTAATAATGGCCTTTTAACATTAAACTTCTATATTAATTACGTAATAAAATATACATGCTTATGAATATAAATACTGAATTTACCTTAGTTTATTTATTAATATTTTTTCTAACTAAACAGTATAACTAATAGTCCAATTAAATAAAATTAAAATACACGTATCAAAATGTAATTATATACATAGAGGTTGGAACAAATTTTATATCAAAGTTTAGGTGAAAACAAAAGATATTTTGAATAAAATTAAATAATAAAAATAGGTCATGTTAACACACAATTAATTTTTTTAAACTGCTGCTGTAATTCATATTTTTATGAAGGCTTTTACGATTTTTTTCTGCAAAGCTGCGGAAAAAGCTTTCATTTAAGACTTACTGAATTAACCTTGACCCTTAAGTTATTTAAATAATTTTAAATTAAGCTTGAAAAACAAATTTTCAAAAATTTATTACTTTAATTATAAATAAGCACTACAAAATATTTTATTTTTTTGCAGAAGAAGTTGCGTTTTGTTACGAGTTCAGAAGAAAAAAATTGGTTGAACAATATTCAAAACTTTATGAGATATTTAAGTTGCTTATTGAATGTTATAACTTTTGAATTGCAAAACGCGGTTGTTCCGCTAGAGTATAAACTTTTATAGGATAATTTTTTTTCTATATTAATTACGTAATAAAATATACACATGCTTATGAATATAAATACCTATTGACTTTAACTTAGTTTATTTATTACTTTTTTTTCTAACTAAGCCGTATAACTACTAATAATAATCTAATCAAATAAAATTATTATGTAATATAAAATAAAATTATTATATAAAATATTTGTATCAGGCGTGCAGATCTGCAAGCCTCTTATCGATCTATTGCAACAAGTAGCAGAAAATGATTTTATCACTAAAGCTATCGACAGCGAACAAATAAAAATTCAACCAAAATCAGACACAGCATACACCGCCATAATAAATGCTCTAAAAACAAAAAACACGGACTTCTACACTTATAAACCTAAAAGTGAAAGACACTACCGAGTGGTTCTTAAAGGCATGCACCCCACGACAAATGTAGAAGAGATAAAAGGAGATCTTAAAACCAAAAACCATAATGTTATAAATATATGGAATATACTGCATAACCAAACAAAAAAATCGCTGCCTATGTTCTACATTGATCTAGAAACAAAAGATAATAACAAGGACATCTATAACATTAAACAAGTAATGCATTCCATAGTAGAATTCGAAGCACCGCATGTCAAGAGAATAATTCCGCAATGTAGTAGATGTCAAAAATACAACCACACAAAAAACTTCTGCAATAAACAACCGTGCTGTGTCAAATGCGCAGAAGCTCATTACACTAAAGAATGTCCAAGGAAAACCAGAGACAGTAATGTTAAATGTGCTAACTGTGGTGAAAATCACCCCGCAAATTATAGAGGGTGTGAAGTTCACAAACAATTACAAAAACTTAAATTCCCTAACTTGAGACGACATAACGCGAAGACAAACCAAGATAGAACTACAACAGTCAACTACGTGCAACCTGGAATAACATACGCAAGCAACGCAAGCAGTTAACCAGCAAGCCTCCAACCAAACTACTACACAACATATACCAAATCAAACTAATAACCACAAAGACATGTCAGAACTGAAAGACATGTTAAAAAGACTGACAGAACAAATGAGCACTATGCTCAACCTCCTGACCATGATTTTCAACCAGAAATGACTCAGTTACTAAAGCTAGTATTGTGGAACGCCATTGGCTTAAGTCAACATGTAGAAGAATTAAAACACACAAAAAATTGACATAATGCTGATTACAGAAACTCATTTTACATCCAAAAACCACATTAATATTCCACGATTTACAACTTATCATACGCAACATCCCAAAGAAAAAGCACATGGAGGCACTGCAATAATAGTTAGTAATAAACTAAAGCACTACGAAATACAAAAACATGAATGTGACTATCTACAGGCCACCAGCATTGTTGTGGAAGATCAACTAGGCCCACTAACAGTATCAGCTATATACTGTCCGCCAAAGCACAATAACAAAACGGAACAGTTTGAAAATTTCTTTAAAACATTGGGAAATAGATTTATAGCAGGAGAAGATTTTAATTCTAAGCATACTACCTGGGATCCAGAATTATTACCACAAAGGGCAGAGAACTTCTTAAAGCTATAAATGCGACCAATGCAAATTACCTCACCACAAGGGAACCAACTTACTGGCCTACCGACAATGTAAAAATACCTGATCTACACGAGTTCTATATTGTTAAAGGAATTAATGTTAAATTGGCAAAAGTAGAATCTTGTTACGATCTACCCTCTGACCACTCTAGCGTAATCGCGACATGGTATGCACAAATAACAAACAGTACTAAACAACCATCACTATACAGTAACAAAACAGACTGGAGCATTTTCAAGACTAAACTAGATGAACTAATTGACATAAACATCCCATTGAAAACAGAAAGTGACATCTACGCAGCAGTAGAAAATCTTCAGAAAACTATACAAGAAGCTGCTTGGTATGCTACCCCTGACTGCTACCAAACAGAATTTAAAGAGAATTGCCCAACTGTAATAAAGGAAATGATTGCTAGAAAGAGAAAAATAAAGGAGGAGTGGCGAAGAAAAAGAACACCTGAGATCAAGACGAAATTAAATAAAATCACCAAGGAAATTAAACTACAATAGCATAATATCAAAAATAACAAAATACAAGAATATCTTACAGGTTTATCAGCAAACGCAGATAGTGAATATTCCTTTTGGAACGCCACACGAGAAAAATCAAACACCCGAAACAACAAATACCACCAATACGAAACCAAGAAGGAAACTGGTGTAGAAATAATAAGGAAAAAGCCGAAGCATTTGCAAATCACCTCACTAATGTATTCCAGCCACATCCCATGGAAGATGGTGACACAGAGGAAGAAATAAATGACTTCCTGGAATCGCCCTACCAGATGGACTTAGCTTTATAAAAAATCACCACTAAAGAAGTTAGAAATATGATCCAGCATGAAATCAGTCCAAAAAAAGCTCCAGGGTATGACCTGATCAACGGGAAAGTACTGCAGCAATTGACATGCAAAGGTCTGAAAATGATAACGCAAGTATTTAATGCAATATTTAGGCTAGGTTACTACCCAGAACAATGGAAAGTTGCTCAAATTATTCTCATACCTAAGCCAGGGAAAAATAAAACTCAGGTGACTTCATACAGACCAATAAGCCTGCTACCTGTTCTATCAAAAATTTTGGAAAAACTTCTCCTTAAACAATTATCCCCAGTTATAGAAGAAAGGAAACTAATTCCCCAACACCAATTTGGGTTCAGAACACAACAAGGAACGATAGAACAGGTACATAGACTAGTAAAACACATCAGAAGTGATCTAAAAAATAAAAGGTATTGTTCTGCTGCATTCCTGGACATTGGTCAGGCCTTCGACAAGGTATGGCATGCTGGTATGCTCTTTAAACTAAATAAAAACCTTCCTCATCCTTTCTATCAAATCCTAAAAAGCTATATTTCCAACCGACATTTCCTAGTCAAGCAGGATAATGAATACACAAGCCTAAGACCAATAAAAGCCGGAGTACCACAAGGAAGTGTCTTGGGACCGATATTGTACTTGATCTACACTGCTAACCTACCCACAAGTAACAAAACAACGTGTGCAACTTTTCCTGATGACACTGCTGTACTAGCCTCTCACCATGATCCAAATACAGCATCCAGAACCCTTCAGAAAGACCTTAATAATATACAAATATGGCTTAAAAAATGGAAGATAAAGGCGAATGAGAGTAAATCCATCCATGTATCCTTCACCATGAGAAGACAAACATGTCCATCTGTAACACTAAATAAAACGCAACTCCCACAAACCGATACTGTCAAGTACCTAGGAATCCATCTTGATAGGAGATTAACTTGGCAAAAACACATTTTTACAAAAAGAAAACAACTAGGAATAAAATTTCGAGAAATGTACTGGATCATCGGTCGTAAATCTCAACTATCACTTGAAAACAAACTGCTGATATATAAAACTATATTAAAACCAGTGTGGACCTATGGTATCCAACTTTGGGGGACAGCCAGTCAAACTAACCTAGAAATATTGCAGAGATTCCAGAAAAAAAGTCCTTAGAACAATGCTGAATGCCCCTTGGTACGTGCCAAACTATGTGATAGAGCAAGACCTCAATGTGCCATCCATAAAAACAGTAATAACGGAATATTACAAAAAATATTCCAAGAGACTAGAATCTCATCCAAACGAGTTAGCCAGCAACCTCACTGATGACCACAATGATGTACGACGCCTGAAGAGATTCAAAGTAGTGGACCTAGCAAGAAGATTCGAATAATCTGTGATAACTAAACTTATTTTAATTTGTTTTAATTTAATTTATGTAAAGAGGGTAATCACTGGATCTCCCTCTACAGGTCAAATTTTCAATTTTTTGTCAAATAATTTACCTATTGTCCTTAGTTGAGGACAGATTGTAAATATTACATTAAAAAAAATTACCCTATACGTAAATCAACACGTAATTCCGTACAGGTTAAAACAAATTTTATATCAAAGTTCAGGCGAAAACAAAAGATATTTTGAAGAAAATTACATAATAAAAATAGGTCATTTTTACACACACCTTTTTTTCCTTTGACCATTAAATTATTTAAATAATTTTAAATAAAGTTTCAAAAAACAAATTCGAAAAAATTGTTAATAATTGCAAGTATGAACTATAAAAGAATATGTTACGAATATAGAACACAAAATAAGAGGTTGAAAAATATTAAAAAATCTATGAGATATTTAATTTGTTTAAAATGTTACAATTTTTTTCAATTTCAAAAACGCGGTTGTGGCAGATCCAGTATAGTAGACCTGGATCCCGCGTACCAAAAAAAAGTTGATTAATAGCAAGCTGAACATTTGTTAATAGCTTAACTGTGTCTAGTCAGACAAACTTTGATGTATGGGAACACTGGAACAGAGTAAGTTTTAATTGTGAAACATGTTAAAAAATTGGAACGTCAATACACGAAAACGTTCCATGTATTTTATCGGACAGAACTTCCAATTGATTTGTTACCCTTTCATTAAACTCTCATGCAAAAATCAGACTGGTGTTTATCACCAACTGGGCATTTTAATGAGTGGATACGAAGAACATGTCAAATGACAGGAACGATGTTGGTTAGTAACAGCAGTCTGATTTTTGCATGAGAGTTTAATGAAAGGGTAACAAATCAATTGGATGTTCTGTCCGACAGTCAGACAAAATACATGGAACGTTTTTGTAATCTGACGTTCCACATTTTTAAACTGTTCCACAATTAAAACTTCCCCTGTTCCAGTGTTCCCGTACAGCAAAGTTTGTCCGAGTAGACACAGTTAAGCTATTAACAAATGTTCAGCTTGCTATTAATCAACTTGTTTTGGTACGCGGGATCCAGGCCTATAAACTTTTATAGCCTCTTATTTTTTTCGTTTTTATGTATGTTTTCGATAAATGCAGTGAGAAATCAAAATATCAATTAAACCCTCTTCCAAAATAGCGTTTGAAAATTGTTGCTGTTTGTTTATCAGTTGTTTTTCTAATAACGTCGAGGAAATTAACCTTTTTGAAATTCTGCTACTCGATTGAGTGATAGTTTTTCACACATTAAAAAGTTTTTCTAGGACTATTTTTTTACTAATTTTAACTAGGACTAATTTTAAAACTTCATAATTTGTTTATTTATCAATCTTAACATTGAAAACCGCGTGAGTTACCACTTAACAATGACATTTATACATATTAGTAAAAATTGTAGAATATTTTGAATAATAAGGATTTTCGAAGCGACCTTAAATGAAAACCTTTTTCTGAAAAGTGGTGGAGGAGTAGTTTGCAATAACGCTGCCTATAATAGACCAATGTCAATATATTTTTTTTTTAAATTGGGGTAGCACATCACATTAATAAGATTTGTATGACCCTATTTGCAATAAATGATCACTAATAATTTGTTATAAACAATTTTTTCACAACTTTTTTTCTATAATGATGTGATAAATATTGGCACAAAAGAAAACTGCGAAAGAGCATTGAAACAAATTTTTATAAACCCTTAATAAGACAACGGAAACAATTTTCCCACTTTACTTTGCCGCCAAATTTCGATTGTCGCTGTCTATACACAGAATGTTGAATTTTGTGATATTACGTATTCGTTGCATGGATGAATACACAAACTATTCTGACACTTATTAGACGGATCTGACGTTTAGTTGACAATCGACAATTAGATGTTTATAGGTTTTGATATTTCTTGCCGCTAAAAGTTTATTTTTATTACAATTTTGCAAATTATTTGGTGAATCTGCTCCAAAAATTCTGGTAAGTACAAAGTAATTGTATTTTTGATACATATGATGTTTGGGCAAGCTAAATACATTGTAATTGGTTATACAAATTTATGAAAAGATACTGATTTTTGACTTTGAAGTTGGTGGGAAAATTATTCCCCTTGTCCAAATCCATAAAAAAAATGCAAAAGTGATGCATCAGAAACATTAAAATTTATGTTATATTTTAGAATTGTGTATTCAAGAAAGGGATTATTAGAACGGGAACTTAATGTAGGACCACATTTACCAGATGTTCAAAAAACTTATACAAGATGCAGATTTTGCTCAACAAAAAAAAGAAGAAAAACGAACTAACATTATATGTAGTTATTGTCAAGTAGCTTTATGCCCAAAAAAATGTTTTAAATTATTTCAGACTGCTGCAGTTGAGACCTAAATTAGTTTTGTCACCCATATTATGCATTTTTGTATTTTTTAATTAAAATAATTGTTTCACAAACTGTACAAGGGTACAGTTATTTACAGATATTTAATTTCCCACCTACAAACATTCCTTAAGGAACAACGGGAAAATAGTTCCCACCACTTTTTTTTATTACTTTTTCAAATTATTTTTTATTTCAACCAAAATATCTTTTATTTACCTCCTTCAGATACCAAAAGTATATAAACAAACAAATTAATTCTCCTTATATCTTATTAAGGGTTAAAAAATTAAGAAAATAAATTTGCGTGCATAGAAATCAGCCCACTTAAAAATTTGGTCATTTTTTGTGTCTTGAATTTCCTAAACCTGTTGTCCGATTTAAGTGATTTTTTTAATATGATATAGCCTTATTCTAAAAATACCGCTGTAATAATATTGTTGCTAAACAGGTAAAAACCCAACTATAGCCTCATGTTTTCTCAACATTCTGTTTTTTTATTCATTCGCCTATGTTGGACATAAAAAAGTTAGGTACATTAACAACTAGCCATGTTTTTCATTAATACAGTGTGTTTTTAAATAAGTAAGGCGAACTGTAAGGGGAAATTCTACATGAAAAAATAATGACAGTTTGCTTTATAACCGTATGTCCGTAAATGCTTCGTTTCCGAGATAGGGAGTGTTGGAATTTTTCTTACAAACACACGATTTATTTATTGCTTTAAAACCGGTTGTGATGTGCAAATGAAATTTGGTGGGTTTTAAGACGTAGTTACTGCACATTTTTTGATAGGTATACAGTTAATTTAATATTCACCATTGGCGCGCATACGATAATATGACCGGTCATATATTATATACCAGGGGTGTTTTATTTCATCTATCATAACTTCTCGACTTCTCGTTAAGGCTGTTTTATCGGTGCACCAAAACCTAGGGACAGTGTTTTCTCGGTTATTTACCGACAGAATGTCTTGAAATTTGGACACGTTATTCGAAATTATGTTGCCTTTAAAATGATGGTTTTACTTTTTTTATTTTTTTGAAAATTCTGTTGAAAAATTAGATTATAATGTTTAACGTTCTATTATAACCAAACTTTTTACTCCCATCACTTGAAAGAGTTTTTTTTTCTGTAATCGTTGATTTTTTTTTCACCTTTCTGTGTCCAGTAATAATCGAGAAAAGCGTGTTCCAACTTTGAAGAAAATTTGTTAAAAATATTGAAATCTAATAATGAAACGCGGTACGCAGCATTGGCGCTTAGTTTCATCGTTATCGCCTTCGTGACGACAAATCTCATGAACGTACCGTCAGTCGGTCAGTTCGCTTGAATTAGAATCCATTTCCAGTTATTCATTCTTGTATTTTCTTCATCAACTTGCTTAGTGTTTACAGTTTACAGTATTCTTAGTTATTTTGAAAACATTAAACTTATTTAGTTTACGGGTATTTTTAAGTACTTAATATATTATTAGTTTAGTGGTATAAGTTACAAGTTCTTTAGTTTACGCGTATTTTTAAGTATTTACATTAGTTTAGGGATATAAGTTGACAAGATAAGAAATGAGTCCCAGGGTGTTTTAAAATAAGACAGAAAATTATACTATTATCCACGATTTGTGTTTTATTCAATTGGATACTTTTCTTATGTAACTGCAACCTATAAATATATTAAAATAATGTATATTACCGGCCAAACCCGATTTCAGGACAAACTAGTTTGGCCTAGGCCAAACTACTTTGTCCTAACCGCCTAGGATAAACTAGTATGACCTAGGTCAAACTAGTTTATCATATCACGCGTAGGCTAAACTAGTTTATCCTGATATAAATAAACACACTTCAGGCCAAACTAGTTTATCCTGATATAAAGACGCACTTCAGGCCAAACTAGTTTATCCTGATATAATAAAGATTCACACTTCAGGATAAACTAGTACGGCCTTCTTCTTATTCTTCTTGTAGTGCCTATCCGTTTCAGATGTTGGCGATCATCATGGCAATCTCTACTTTTCTCACTGCTGCTCTGAAAAGACTTGTAGTGGTTGTGCTGAACCACGTACGTAGATTTTTCAGCAAGGTGTTAAATGAAAGCTTATAATCCAAGGATGGTACTAAAAGTTAGGAATTTGACCTAGGCTGTCTGTCTGTCGGTCTGTCCGACCGCGAATATAACGGCTTCGTCACTATACCAGGTAGAATGACAAATGAGGTGTCAAATGAAAGCTTATAATCCAAGGATGGTACTAAAAGTGACAAAATTCACCTAGGCTGTCTGTCTGTCGGTCCGTCCGACCGCGAATATAACTGCTCTGTCACTATACCAGGTAGAATGAAAAATGAGGTGTCAAATAAAAGCTTATAATCCAAGAATGTTACTAAAGCCCAAACTAGTTTGGCCTGAAGTGAGCGTCTAGAACCGGAAGTCCTAGAACAAATGACCCCACAGAAACTTTATGGGAAATGGCTCTCTGTCAAATGCTCTGAAACTTAGGATTGTGGTAGTTCTTGATGTGTAGAACAAAAGACTCCATGGACGCGTAGCTCCAAAAAATCATAGTTCTAAGATATAAGCCTCTGAAGATATAGGTATAGTGAGGACGTTTGAGTTGGAATAAATTTTCTCGAGAATGGGCAACTCTGGAGATAAATTAGGAATCAGGTCAATTTTTATTTTTAAATTATAATTCTTTGGCATATATATCATACTAGTGACGTCATCCATCTGGGCGTGATGACGCAATCGATGATATTTTTAAATAGGAATAGGGGTCGTGTGATAGCTCATTTGAAAGGCTATTTAATTCTCTATTCACTAATATAAACATCAACATAATCATTTATACAGGGTTTCCCATTTTTTTTAATTAAATTAATTGAGACAAAAAGAAGAATGTATATAATTTATTTAATTCGAAATACATTTTACTGCTGTCAGAAAACAGAAAAAAATGTGTATTTGATAAATAAATATTGTTTTTCGCTTAAATTCAATATTAAAGCTGCCACTCACCTACCTCTTAGCAGTTTGAACATTTAATTTAAGTGAAAGGCAATGTTTATTTTTCAAATTAACATTTTTTTTCTGTTTTCTGACAGCAGTAAAATGTATTTCGAAATAAATAAATTATATACATTCTTCTTTTTGTCTCAATTAATTTAATTAAAAAAAATTTTTGGCCACCCTGTATAAATAATTATGTTAATGTTTACATTAGTGAATAGAGAATTGAATTACCTTTCAAATGAGCTATCACACGACCCCTATTCCTATTTAAAAAAAATCACCGATTGCGTCATCACGCCCAGATGGATGACGTCACTAGTATGATATATACGCCAAAAAATTATTATTTAAAAATAAAAATCGAGCTGATTCGTAATTTATCTCCAGAGTCTCCCATTCTCGAGAAAATGAATTTATTTCAACTCAAACGTCCTCACTGTACCTATAACTTCAGAGGCTTATATCTCACAACTATAATTTTTTGGAGCTACGCGCCCATGGAGTCTTTTGTTCTACATATCAAGGACTACCAGAATCCAAAGTATCAGAGCATTTGACAGAGAGCCATTTCCCATAAGGTTTCTGCGGGGTCCTTTCTCACCTTTAGTACCAGGCTTGGATTATAAGCTTTCATTTGACACCTCATTTGTCATTATATCTGGTATATTGACGGAAGAATTACATTCGCGATCGGACGGAAAGACGGACAGACAGCCTCGCTAAGATTTCTCACCTTTAATAACATCTTTGGATTATAAGCATTTATTTGACACCTCATTTTTCATTCTACCTGGTATAGTGACGGAGCAGTTATTTTCGCGGTCGGACGGACCGACGGACAGACAGCCTAGTTCAAATTTCTCACCTTTGGTACCATCCTTGGATTATAAGCTTTCATTTGACACCTTATTTGTCATTCCACCTAGTATAGTGACGGAGCAGTTATATTCGCGGTCGGACGGACCGACGGACAGACAGCCTAGGTCAAATTTCTCACTTTTAGTACCATCCTTGGATTATAAAGGACGTAATTTGGGAATTCCCCGCATGTAAAAGTCCTTACATGTTCGTCAAATTACTTTCGACTCGGCTAAATTAGTGTAGGCTAGGCCGTACTAGGCGAAGGATTTCCTGGCTGAAAAATCTACGTACGTGGTTCAACACAACCACTACAAATCTTTTATGAGCAGCAGTGTGAAAAGTAGAGATTGCCATGATGGCCGCCAACATCCGAAACGGATAGGCACTACAAGAAGAAGAAGAAGAAGGCCGTACTAGTTTATCCTAGGCCAAACTATGTGACAAAAATGTGATAATTCTTTTTAAAATATTACCTACGATAAAATCAATCTAAAAAGGTATTCCCGACAAAACTAATTTGAATGGAGAATAATGCATTTTGTTGTCATTAAAATACTTGTCCGCCGGCGCCACTGAGTAAAGATCGAATTGTCGGTCGCACTCCCTACTTCAAATCAATTTTAAATAGGGAGTCACGTGTGTCTGACGTCAGCAGTCTACGAAAGTAAGTGATACGCCCACTTAACATTGCAATGTGCTTCAACTGATAAAACAGCCTTAACATAAAGTTATATCTGAGTGCCTAAATTTAAGAAGAGTTTTTGTCGGCACGATCTTATACACCTGCCTATTAATCCATGTGCAGTATAAAAGACTAAAATATTTACCCACAATGCCAAATATGTTAACAGTTATTATCGTGATATAGGTACGACAAAATATCTCAATTGTTAAAGTTATTTATATTCATGTACAAGCAGTATTCATTACACTAATAATAGCCTTTTAACATCAAACTTCTATTTTAATTATGTAATAAAATATACATGCTTATGAATATAATACTGAATTTGTTACTTAGTTTATTTATTAATCTTACAACACATGTAAATCAAAATGTAATTATGTACAGGTTTAAATAAATTTTATATCAAAGTTTAGGTAAAAACAAAAGAAATTTTAGAGAAAGTATAATGGTTTATACAGAGTGTCCCGAAAAGGTTGGTAATAAGTTATACCACAGATTTTGGGGTCAAAATAGGTTGATTGAACCGCACTTACCTATATACAATAGTGCACACAAAAAAAGTTACAGCCCTTTGAACTTACAAACTGAAAATCGATTTTTTTTCATGTATCGAAAACTCTTAGAGATTTTTTATTGAAAATGGAAATGTGGCATTCTTATAGTAGCAACATCTTAAAAAAAATTAAAGTGAACTTTGTACAGCCCATAAAAATTTTATGGGGGTTTTGTCCCTTAAACCCCCCCCCCAAACTTTTGTGTACGTTCCAATTAAATTATTATTGTTGCACTATTAGGTAAACACAATATTTTTAAAACTTTTTTGCCTCTTAGTACTTTTTCGATAAGCCAGTGTTTATCGAGATATTTTGAATATTTTTTGCGAATGCACCACATATTTGTATATGGTTTAGTATGATTAGAGAAAGATGTTAAACTGACTATTTCACTAGACTGTTTTTAACTGATTATTTTTTTCACCTGTCAACTTCTGACGTTTTTGCTTTTTCAGCCAATCACCACGCGTCGTTCTAGCCAATCATTGAGTGTAATACTGATAAAACAGCCTCTTCCTTGATAAAACAGTCTCTTCCCTGATAAAACTTAAGGTACCCTAAATTTAAAAATATAAAATAATTTATCTACAACCTACTTAAGACACTGATCCTAGTTGTCTTAAAAATATTTCACAGATGCCCGTATTTACTAATAATACATATTAGTTCACAAAATAATCTTTTCAAATACCACTCGTCCTCTAAATTTTGCTTGATAAATTTTTTCGTTTTCATACTTAAACTTCTTTATTTAGGGTAAAATCACTCAAACAAACCGAAATGGATAAAATCACTCGTCCTTCGGATTCGTGATTTTATCATTCGGTTTGTTTTCGTAATTTTACCAAATAAAGAAGTTTTCGTGAAAACAAAAAAATTTATCGATAAAATTTAGAGGACTCGTGGTATTACCTTTGATAAAACGGCATAGCAACGCATCGTTTTCTACTGACAAAACTCCTTAGCGACGTGATTTCTTAGCGACAAAATTATGACAGATCCATCACGAAAGTGTCTGGTAATAAACAAATAAATAAAGATTATATTTCGTTGATATGGTGCATTAATTGTCTCGTGAAATAGTCTTGTCGAATATCATTCAAGAGAAAATTATTTACCGGCAAAATTTTCTCCTGGTTTCATTCAAGTTCGTTGCCTTTTGGTAATTGTCGCTTATGAAATTTTGACAAAATCACTCGACTGACATCTCGTGATTTAAGTCAAAATTTAATTCGCGAAAATTGCCAGGCAACAAACTTTCATACCAGTCGAAAATATTCCCGGCAAAATTTTCTCTCTTGTGATATTATATACGATTATTTCATTCATAGGAGATTCTGACCAATAGAAAGCTACAGAAATGCAAATTAAGGTGATTATTTTTTGATGATTTTAACTTCCAATCGTATAGTAAGATATTTGATCACATGTTTAGTTCTGTCCAATCAGATTAAAATTATACTGAGAATTATCTAATGTAGAAAATTACCGATAAAATTTTTTTAAGTAGATTGTTTCTGTTTAATGGCAACCAGTTTCCTAGTTTTGACAACTGTCACATTTAAAAAAATATCCATAATATACGTATTAAAAAATAATCTTACGAATATCACACGACAGTAAGAATAAATAAGAAAATAATGCTTCATTTTTACTCAAATTTTGTTGTCATTGGGCAATAGCCACTCGAGCCCTGCGGACTCTCGTGTCTATTGCCAGACAACAAATTTGCGAAAAACTGTCGCATTATTTTCAAGTTATTCTCACTCTCTTGTGATATTATACCCGATAATTATTGATAATATCCCGTCGTTAAGTATATTACGTCAGGTGCCCTTCGTTGCTACGAAAAATACATTCAGTGACATTAATGACAATTAATGTTTTAAAAGTTATAAAAGTGATGACTTTCAACCGTAAAATATTTTATAACAACTGTGTGTTTAACTTTAAAATATTTTATAACAACTAATTTGTACTTACATAAATAAATTACAATAAAATTTTGGTTTTGAACAGTTTTATTCATGAAATAATCGCAACAAATTGCACTCGATGTCTAAAATTAATATAGAATTTTTGCCCTCGTGACACTTTGACATAAAACTGTCAAGTGTCACTTGGGAAAAATTCAATAATTTTAGAGCTCTTGTGCAATTACTACTGAAAATTTTTTTATAATTTACATTATTAGGTATATTTTGAAAAAGCAGCCACATCTCGATAAAAGGTAACTTATCAAAAAAATACTAAGAGGCAAAAAAGTTTTAAAAACACTGTGTTTACCTAATGGTACCACAATAATAGTTTAATTGGAACGTACACAAACATTTGGGGGGTTTAAAGGAAAAAACCCCCATAAAATTTTTATGTAAACATATTAAAAAAGAAGCCGCATCCCGATAAAAACTGGCTTATCTAAAAAACACCAAGAGGCAAAAAGTTTTAGAAACGTTGTGTTTAACTTATGGTACCACAATAATGAATAAATTGGAACGTACACAAAAGTTTGGGGGCTTTAAGGGAACAAAACCTCCGTAAAGTTTTTATGGGATGGACAAATTTCACTATAATTTTGTTTCAAGATGTTCCTGCCATAAAAATGCCCCATGTCCATTTTCAATAAAAAATCTCTAACAGTTTTCGATATATTGAAAAAAATAGATTTTCATTTTGTAACTTCAAAGGGCTGTAACTTTTTTTATGAGCACATTTTTACTAAGGTAAGGTAGGTTCAATCCTACTATTTTTGACCCCAGGAGGTGTGGTATAATTTATGACCAATCTTTTCGGGACACCCTGTATAATGGGATCATTGTTTAAATAATAAAAATTAGACCAGGGCATTTAGCACTAATAACACCGGAATAAATCGATTTTTTATTACAGCACCTAGAGACTTGCACCTTTTTGCATTGTGTTCAGGATGATGCCAGGAAAAAAGTCTACAATAGAAAAATGGGTAGAAATGCATAAATTGCATTTTAAAGTGCATACCATGCATCCAAAAATGCATAAACGTGTCAAAATAACTATATTAAGGGCCAGATTTTGTTAGTCAGAGAGTTCTTGGGGTCTAGATTCTAGGACGTAAAAAATGTCGTAACTGCGTAATATTCGCCAATGGAGAAGAGTCCATAGTTAGGAATTGCTTCGCACTTCTGCTAAATATTGAATAATTGAATCCCGACCGTCTAACATCTTTCCTAAGAATACAAGGATTATCAGAGAAAGAAGAAGAAGACGGATTGTGCTAGTTTGTTCGATATAATAATTTAATGATATAGAAGAGATATTCATCTAATGATCAACAAAGAGGTGAAGAAGCACTCATCATCATCACGTAGCGCTACAACCCTGGGTGAGTCTGGCTGACAGTACAACTTTCTTTCAATTTGTTCGGTCTTCCATCAACCTAGGGTCAAATGGGATGTTCAAATTTCGGAGATCTGCTTGGATGTTATCTCTCCGTCGCATTCTGGTACGTCCGAGTGGTCTTTTGCAAGTAGGAATCTCTTCCCATACCAGTCTTACAAGTCTCTCGTTATGAAGTCTGTGCACGTGGCCTGCCCATCTTAGTCGCTGTGATTTAATTTCTTGGACAATATCGGTGTCATTGTAGAGTTCTTTTAATTCGAAGTTGGTTCTGATCCTATACTGGTTTGTGTTAATGTCGTGGTGAGGCCCGAAAATTTTTTCTAAGTATTTTTCGTTCAAAACGTCTGAGCTTTTCTTCGTTTGATTTGCTCATGGTCCACGTTTCGCAACTATATGTTAGTACAGGTCTGACGATAGATTTATAGATTTTGATCTTGGAACTTCTTGTAAGATTTTTTGATTTTATAAGCTTATCCAGTGCGAATAGACAGCAATTTGCTGATTGGATTCTGTCTTTTATTTCTTCAGTAGCATCGTTGTCAGCTGTGATTACGGCCCTCAGATACTTAAAACGTTGTACTCTTTCCAAATTGAAGATGTTGACCGTCACATTTTGTCCTATCCTGTCTCGTCGTGTCGTTCTATTTATACACATATATTTCGTCTTCTCTTCATTAATCCTCAGCCCTACTTCGCTGATTGCTCCTTCCGCCTTGTTGAAAATGGCTTTTGTGGATAGGATGGAGTCTCCAACGAGATCAATGTCATCTGCGTATGCTAGTAATATCTTGGAACCTTGAACCGATAGCAGTTCTGTTTTTATTTCGGCCGACCTCATGGCTTTCTCTAATACAAGGTTAAAAAGTAGTGGAGATAATGCACCACCCTGTTTGAGTCCACTGTTGACTTCGAAGCTGTCAGACAGTTTATTATTTACACGTACTTTTGATATTCCACCCTCCATACAGACTTTAGTCATCCGAATGAGTTTCTTTGGTATTGAGAACTCCGCCATGGCATTCCATACTTGGCTTCTTTCTACGCTGTCATATGCCTGTCGAAAATCTATGAAGAGATTGTGTGTGGGTCTGTTATACTCCCATCCCATTTCTAGAAGCTGTCTCGGCGTGAATAGTTGATCTATAGTGGATCTGTTTGCCCTAAAACTGGCTTGATATTCTCCTAGGACATTTTCAGCATAAGGGGTTAGTCTACTAAGAATGATGTTTGAGAGGATTTTATATGCCGTGTTTAAGAGTTAAATTCCTCTGTAATTCGCGCATTTTGTTTTGTCCCCTTTTTTGTGGATAGACACTATGATGTTTTCCTTCCATCTTGCTGGTATCCTTTCTTCTAACCAGGCCTGGTGAACGCTATGCCCAATTCTGCTTTTTTTCTTAGAATACAGTTTGGCAGATAGTATTATGGGACAGCATTTCCTTGAAAGCACGTACAGATCCTATTATGATTTCTGGAATTTAGTAGGTACCTTATACGAGTATACATTTTGTAGGTGAACATTTTCTCCAGCAGGATAATCAGGATATCCCTTGGTCGCACATTAGTCAGGATAACAACGCAATAATTTACAGCTGTTGGTTTTCGGGTACTAGCCTGGTCTCCTAGACTAGAAGTACATACCTTAACCCCCAGATAGCATGTGGGACTAATTGGGAAAAATTGGGGAAATTATGACGAGTTATGACGGAAACCTTTGGTATTACCGTTGGTTACCGTTGGAACAGGAGCTGGTATAGGAGTGTCAAGTGAATTCAGTCTATGTAAGAAAGGATGAGAAGATAATCAAATTTTGAAAACTTTCCGTTCATTTTATGGTTTGTTATTTAAAAAAATTATTGGAAATTATATCTTTTAATACTTTTTAAATTAACTTAAAATAAACTTGTTCGGTTTTTTTTGTCAAAATAACCTGAATCATATGAAATATTTTTAAAACTTGCATTCGATATACCAATCCATTCAATGACTAAGGTCTAACAAACGCGTTGGGGGTATACATTTAATACCTCAAGCTCCACATGACGTCTTCGTATTTTGGTAGCCAGCAAGATATCACACCTTAAAAGATTTACTATAAGTCGGGGGTGTAGTGGAAAGATTAAATCAATGTAATACCTTTCGTAAATTATATATTTTAATATTATTTAAAGATGTAAAAATGGCATAAATGAAGTAATCAGATACTTTACAAGTAAAATACAGGGCATGATATTATAATACTATTAGTGTAGTGAACAATAAAATAAAATACAAAGGCTAGTGATTTCGTCGACTGAAGAAATACTAAAAGTTATAATTATGAATATAAATAAAACAAAAAAGGACATCGCACACATCTTATGGAAAATATAATGTCACTCAAATTCAATAAAATTTATACGAATAGATTCGTTTTAAATTAACGGTCAAATCTTATCATTGCGCCAATTCTTAATTATGATTAATTACGGCGCAAATTGCAATTAAAGTTTATCGAAATCAAATTTTTTAGTCAGTAAAAGTGTCAGTATTGCTCTGGGTGCTATTCAAAAGAGCTTAAACCCCGCTGGGCCTAAGAGGATTAGTGAAACTAATCCGCTGATTTATGGAGTACTGACAATTTGCGTATTATAAAATATTTTTTCTCTCTCTAACTTATGTACGTATCCATTTGATTTCAGATTTATTTATATCAATTTCTGTTCTTATTATTGAAAATATGGAGTTGGCGGAATGATAAGATTTGACCGTTAATTTAAAACAAATCTATTCGTATAAACTTTATTGAATTTGAGTGACATTATATTTTCCATAAGATGTGTGCGATGTCCAATAATATGACAGTAATATTAAATACATTTTTTTTAATAATTGAGAGACCACTGTATAAGAAAATTGAAATTCTGATTGATTCCGTAAAGTAAGAAGCATCCAGGACCATGTATTCACACTGAAACAAATAATAGAAAAATTTAACCAACAAAGCCTCTTCTGTCAGCCTCTAACTGACAAAGTGTCACTGGCATTTATAGATTTTGAGAAGGCTTTTGATAAGGTGAAGAGGGATAAATTGTGGGAAATACTGAAGAAAAAAGGTGTAGAGGACAAAATATTAAATGTGATTAAGAGCTTATATGTATAAGAACAACAAGGATAGTGTCATTTGGAGAAACAACATCTCCGATATCTTTGTAACCAGTGAAGGTATGCTTAAAATACTAGCTTTTCGAATGTATAAAAATATTTTTTCTACTGACAATATTTAGAAACTACAAAAGTTCAAACATTGGGCATAAGGATTTTTGACTATATTAAATAATTTTTTTATGTTTTTTGAATACATTTTGACAGTATCACTCTACTCTGGGCTAATTAGCAAAATACAAGGAAAAGTTATTTACCAGCAATTTTATTGCTGGAATCGAATCTTATGATTGTATATATTAATAATATAGATATGCAAAGTCCGCAGATAGTGTGCTACTTTTTTTATAAACAAAATGGCGCCCGAAAATCGTGTTTTTTTCAATTTTTGCTCTATAACTCCAAAGATTTTAACTTTAGACCAAAAACACCCAAATAAAAATTCACCGCAATTAAATTATGCATAGAGACGTGTTTTTTACGATTTACTTCGACGAAAACTTTCCCCGGAAAAAGCGGGTTTTTCCAACAAAATCTTTAATTTTCAACTAAACTTTTAGATAAGTAGTTGTTAATCAATAATTAAATAACTTGGTAACTTAAAAGCTCTTTCCGTATGTATTATAATTCCAGAAGCCGATATGGAAATTGAATGAACAGTTTATGGTCGCTATAATAACGGCAATAATTATGATGTATAAGAATAACTATGATTTTTTCATAAAAAGACACTATACCTATCTAACGTATATTTCAGAATTGAAATTGGACTATTTAAGTGGCCTCAGGAATATTTTAAAATTATAAACAATTTTTTGGCTTCTAAACAAATAGAATATCTCAGGAAATATTAAACTAAATTAAATTGTGAAAACGGTATTCGAAAGACAGCGACAGGACGCTTCTTTTAAAAGAAAAAACGTTTAATTATGACGAGTGGCTCCTGAGATACAACCGGTCAAAGTTGACCGAAATGTACGGCAAAGATATAAACAATAGGATCATAATTTTCAAATCATCACCTTTTTATTTTTGTCCTCTTTCTCCACACCAATTTTCATATCTTTAAAATCCTCATAACATATATTATTATAATAAAAACTATCGATAACACGTGTGAAAATTGCCAAAAGTAGCAAAATTCCAATCAAAAATTAGGTTGGAGAAAATGTAACCCTCAAAGTTCAAAATCGGTATACGTTAAAAAAAATTCATTTTCTCGGCTTCCCATGGAGCAATTTCCTTCATTCTTTTTTTGTTCCCTAATAACTCGAGTAGAGCCATCGAACTAATGCATTATTAAATGTCAAACTTGCTTTTGTTTTGTTATAATAGAATAATTTATTTATAAGAACAGAAAATTTCATATTTTTTCCAGCTGTAGGCTTTTTTTTAGATAAACTTACTACAAGTGTACCTTTTAAAGTTAAAAACATAAATACTCTCATTTTAAAGCTGTATAATTATTTAAACAATTTTTATTTAAACAAATTAAAATATTGTGTTATAATAAATAAATTAATTTATTATAACAAAACAAAAGCAAGTTTGACATTTAATAATGCGTTAGTTCGATGGCTCTACTCGAGTTACTTGGGAACCAAAAAAAAAATGAAGGAAATTGCTCCATGGGAAGCCGAGAAAATGCATTTCTTTAACGTATACCGATTTTGAACTTTGAGGGTTACATTTTCTCCAACCTAATTTTTGATTGGAATTTTGCTACTTTTGGCAATTTTCACACGTATTATCGATAGTTTTAATTATAATAATATATGTTATGAGGATTCTAAAGATATGAAAATTGGTGTGGAGAAAGAGGACAAAAATAAAAAGTGATTATTTGAAAATTATGATCCCATTGTTTATATCTTTGCCGTAAATTTCGGTCAACTTTGACCGGTTGTATCTCAGGAACCACCCGTCATAATTAAACGTTTTTTCTTTCAGAAGAAGCGTCCTGCCGCTGGCTTTCGAATACCGTTTTCACAATTTAATTTAGTTTAATATTTCCTGAGATATTCTATTTGTTTATAAGCCAAAAAATTGTTTATAATTTTAAAATATTCCTGAGGCCGGCTAAATATTCCAATTTCAATTCTGTAAAGTACATTAGATAGGTATAGTGTCTTTTTATGAAAAAATCATAGTTATTCTTATGCATCATAATTATTGTCGTTATTATAGCGACCGTAAATTTTTAATTAACATTTCAATTGTTGCTAAACTGTTCATTCAATTTCCATCGGCTTCTGGAATTATAATATACACGAAAAGGGCTTTTACGTTACCAAGCTATTTAATTATTGATTAACAACTACTTATCTAAAAGTTTAGTTGAAAATTAAAGATTTTGTTGGAAAACCCCGCTTTTTCCGGGGAAGGTTTTCGTCGAAGTAAATCGGAAAAAACACGTATCTATGTAGAATTTAATTTCGGTGAATTTTTTTTGAGTGTTTTTGGTCTAAAGTTAAAATCTTTGGAGTTATAGTAGTCCTGTCGCCAGGGGGGGTACAACGGCCTCGTTAATTCAGATGGACTTACCCAAGTTTTTTTTATGTATTTTGACCCGTAGAACACGAATTTTTTGGGTAACAGTTGATCCGGATGTCGATAAGATTGTTATAGACCAAGAACTTGAGGAATCAAATAACAGCGATTTTTGGCAAAACAAAACAATATTTTGTATTTTTTGGGTCATTTTAAGCAAAAAATATTTCTACAAGTTTTTTAGTAGGATGCACAGTTTTCGAGATAAACGCGGTTGAACTTTCAAAAAATCGAAAAACTGCAATTTTTAAACCCGAATAACTTTTGATTAAAAAATAAAATAGCAATTCTGCTTAGCGCCTTTGAAAGTTCAAGTCAAATTATGTCGGTTTTGATTATTTGCATTGCTAAAAATTTATTGTGTTATTGTTAAACAAAGCTACAAACAACTAGTGCGTGAGTGATGTTTCTATGATTTCTCATTTAAAATCGAACGAGTAGGTAGAATAGGTACTAGTGCAATCAAGACTATTTCTATGTTACATGCGTTAAAACGCATGTAAAAGCACGGGAAACCCTACGTGTTTATAGCTTTGTTAAACAATAAAAAAATAAATTTTTACCAATGCAAATAATCAAAACCGATATAATTTGACTTAAACTTTCAAATGCGGTAAGCAGACTTGCTATTTTATTTTTTAATCAAAAGTTATTCGGGTTCAAAAATTGCAATTTTTCGATTTTTTTAAAGTTCAACCGCGTTTATCTCGAAAACTGTGCATCCTACGAAAAAACTTGTAGAAATATTTTTTACTTAAAATGGCCCAAAAAATACAAAATATTGTTTTGTTTTGCCAAAAATCGCTGTTATTTGATTCCTCAAGTTCTTGGTCTATAACAATCTTATCGACATCCGGATCAACTGTTACCCAAAAAATTCGTGTTCTTCGGGTCAAAATACATAAAAAAAACTTGAGTAAGTCCATCTGAATTAACGAGGCCGTTGTACCCCCCCTGGCGACAGGACTATAGAGCAAAAATTGAAAAAAACACGATTTTCGGGCGCCATTTTGTTTATAAAAAAAGTAGCACACCATCTGCGGATTTTGCATATCTATATTATTAATAAAGTGAGCACGTAAAGGTTGGAATAAATTCATTTTCTCGAAAATGGACAATTTTGGAAAAAAATCCCAAAAGAGGTCAATTTCTATTTTTAAATTACGACTTATTGGCATTTATATCATACTAGTGACGTCACCCATCTGGGCGTGATGACGTCATCGATGATTTTTTAAATAAGAATAGGGGTCGTGTGATAGCTCATTTGAAAGGTAATTCAATTCTCTATTCAGTAATATAAATATTAACATAATTATTTATACAGGGTGCCCAAAAAAATTTTTCTGAATTAAATTTATTGACATAAAAAGAAGAATGTGTGTAATTTATTTAATTCAAAATACATTTTACTGCTATCAGAAAACAGTAAAAAATGTTTATTTGGCAAATAAATATTGTTTTTTGCTTAAATTCAATATTAAAGCCGCCACCCACCAGCCTCGTGACAGTTTGAACATCTAATTTAAACGAAAAGCAATGATTATTTTTCAAATAAACATTTTTTTCAGTTTTCCGAGGGCAGTAAAATGTATTTTGAATTAAATAAATTACATACATTCTTCTTTTTATGTCAATAAATTTAATGCAAAAAAATTTTTTTGACACCCTGTATAAATAATTATGTTAATGTATATATTACTGAATAGAGGATTGAATTACCTTTCAAATGAGCTATCACACGACCCCTATTCTCATTTAAAAAAATCATCGATGACGTCATCACGCCCACATGGGTGACGTCACTAGTATGATGTATATGCCAAAAAGTCGTAATTTAAAAATAAAAATTGACCTGTTTCGGGGTTTTTTTCCAAAATTATCCATTCTCGAGAAAATGAATTTATTCCAACCTTTACGTGCTCACTGTATATACAATCATAAGATTCGACTACAGCAATAAAATTGCTGGTAAATAAGTTTTCCCAAAAATGGCCTATTCTCCGATAATCAGCCCAGACTACTCTTCTACTTTCATTTGGCATAGGTACGCCGAATTGCCCTATTTTTATTACTTTCTGTCTTATGTTATTGCCAAACAAAGGCCTCTGGCTCAACTTTGGGTGAAACCGTAAAATTCTAATAGCCGAGGCATTGAAGGATTGAAGTGTCGATTTTTTTGCAGTAAGACGGATTTTAATGCGGATTAGTGCGTTGGATTCGTGAGAATGTCAGGAAATTTTGTGAACTAATGTAATAAATAAGAAATCTCAAATTGCATTTGTGCATAAGAAAAATGCATTTCAAAGGTGCACTCGGTAAATAGGGGGAAAAAGTGACTCAATTTTCTTACTCGGGGGTTTTTGGGGTCGCTGAAAACGAATATGAGGTCGACGAGAGTGTGCAAACTACCTGGTGCCTGCAGCGGGTGTAATAAACGTCTTCTTTTGGAGTATTATGGTAATTTGTTAAATAATTGGCCCAAACTTGTAACTCGGGGGTTTTTGGGTCGCTGAAAATGAATATGAGGTCGGCGAGAGTGTCCAAAGTACCTGGTGCCTGCAGCGGGTGTAATAAACGTCTTCCTCTGGAGTATTATGGTACTTTATCATATAATTAGTTTAAACTCGTTACTCGGGGGTTTTTGGGGTAATCTATTTTCTTCGATGTAACTATAGTGATCGAAAAGGGTGGTATTTTTATTATAAATAAACATAAATTTTTATTATTATAATATATTTATGGTTAAAAAAGTTTATTATACAAAATTTGTCCTAATTTATATTTAAAATTCATTTTCTTCATCATTATCATCTTCTTCTTGATTATTGCCTTCATCTCTCGATTCCAATGCACTATTTGTGCAATCAGAGCCTGCACAATTTTTGCAGGCTAAATTACAAACTAACCCATGCTTCCTGCACCCGCATGAGTTGCCGCAGTCTAACTTACAACTACAGAATATTATACCCCCGAGTAACAAGTTTGGACCAGTTATTTAACAAATTACCATAATAGTCCAGAGGAAGACGTTTATTACACCTGCTGCAGTGACCAGGTAGTTTGCACACTCTCGCCGACCTCATATTCATTTTCAGCGACCCCAAAAACCCCCGAATAATGAGTTTAAGCCAATTATATGATAAATTACCACAATACTCCAGAGAAAGACGTTTATTACACCCGCTGCAGGCACCAGCTAGTTTGCACACTCTCGCCTACCTCATATTCGTTTTCAGCGACCCCAAAAACCCACGAGTAAGAAAATCGAGTCAATTGTTCCCACTATTTACCGAGTTGCAAATTTATAATAATTGACTATTTCAAAATGCACTTTTGAAATGCATTTTTCTTATGCACAAATGCAATTTCAGATTTCTTATTCATTACATTAGTTCACAAAATTCCCTGACATTCTCACGAATCCGACGCACCAAACTGCATTAAAATCCGTCTTACTGCGCCAAAAATCGACAGTAAGGCCTTTTTTTGGGCTTCAATGCCTCGACTATAAGTTAAATTTAGTAAACCTTTATATTTATTTATGACAAATATCGATTTTCATTAATTTTGCAATTTGCGAAGCAACAAATTGACTTTTCAACATTCAAAAATCGGCAGTTTGAAGCTCTTTCAATGTTCTAATAAATCAAATTTTTTAATTTTATGTCAACTATTTAGCTTTTTAATTGGGTGCAAAAAATCGAAAAAAATCGCGTTTTTTGCACTAAATTGTTAATAATTAAAAAAACGGACGCAAACTCTAAGCAGGAAACCTCTACCTCTGGATATTTCAGTGTCCTGAGAAAATACTTATTTTTCTGGATTATACGCTCTGAGCTTCGCTGGTGTCTCTCCTAGCGGTTACTAATTTAACTTTTACTGGTAATTTTTAAATTTATTATTTAATTGTTATCGCTTAATATTTACAACGCAAAAAATTAATTAAATTGTATTCGATTTTTTTAAGATTTTTCTAATCATTTTGACGTTCTATTGATAAAATATCAATTTCTTAATTCGGATACTTTGACAATAATTGTGTAGATGGCACTAAGATTATAATAGATTATTTATAATTAGATATTACGGAACATTAAAAAAACTTAATGTCGATCGGATAGCTCAGTGCGACTAGCGGCTGACCCCCACTTCACTTCGCCGTGAGGTACGAGAGTTCAAGCCCAGCTCAGGCCATCGGAAAACAAAAAGGCTAACGCGTCAGTATAAAATTCTAAATATGAATCTGGCGCTTAGACCTGAATATGCGGGCATCTGATCGACCTATGAGGGAGCAGTACGGCAAGGGATAAGGGCTTGCGGCTCGGTGATACTCCCCCATAGATCCCTACCGAAGGGCGTTGACGCCTAAGAACGGTGTATATACATACAAAAAAACTTAAATTCAGTATTTAAAACGTAAGTATATTTAAGGTAAAAATATCTACCACAGCTTTGACCAACTAATATTGTTTATAATGAATGTTTTTAATTTTAATTTTAAATTAATCACTTTGACATTTATGTCAAATTTCCGGTAAACGTTTACAAACTTGTCACTACTGGCGTTCGCGAATTTGTAAATATCCCCTCTACGTACGAGCTCACAGCGTATAAGGGAAACGGAGAAAAATGCAAAATTTTGACGCATGTCAAAATTTTCAATATGTTTTAAACGTTTTAAATGTATTAACTTTTTTCGAATCCTGAGAAAACTAATAAATATTTTTGAAAAATTTAAATGCAGAATGAAAGACTACATTATTACCGAGGGCTGAAAGTCGCTGAAAACTTCTATAATTTTATTTTAATAAATTACAGGGGTGATAAAAGAGAAAATTTAGTGTGATTTTTAATTGCAAATCTTTCATTCAAAAGATACTTTTTATTTATTTTAAGGGACTTTCGGCCATCGATAATAAAGTAGTCTTTCATGATGCGATTAGATTTTTCAAAAATACAAAACGCATTTAAAATTTTGACATGCGTCGGAACTTTGCATTTTGCTCCGTTCCCCCTAATTCATTTTTGAATTGCTTCCGCGCATAATGCTTGTTTTTCTCAGACTTTATAGTCAACGCCTTTTTGGTCTGTCTATCGCTTTTGAAATTCATAAAAATAATCCACGTTGTACCTTTAAAATTATTCAAAGAAGCCGTTTACATGGGTGGGTGTTTGAAATCTGTAGTCGGATTGAATCCTACTGAGAGGAACCGATAAATATTCAAATAATTCAGAAGGATACTTAAATATTATATTTCAGAGTAGGTGACCCTCTTGGATAAAAATTATTTTTAATCTTATATAGATATTTATGTATTTAAAGCATCTGTGACATAAATGTCTTTAATCAATGAACAGATATATAAAAAACTAGAATATCTAAATAGTATTTATTACAAAAAATTAATTTAAATGTGTAAATGTGAATGGTGCATTAAATAATCTTTATTATAAGTAAAGTCCGGATTATAAGCATTTTGCCTTTTTTGCTTTTTTGCTTATAATTAGGATTTTTAGTAAAAATGCTATTTAAATGCAAAGTTTAGTATTTAGTAAATGCAAATTATTGAATTACCTTTCAAGTGAGTTCACGAGACCTATTCTCATTTAAAGAATCCTAGTGATATCATCTGTCTGGGCCTGATGACGTAATCGATGATTTTTTTAGATGATAATAGGAGTCGTGTGCTAGCTGATTTTAAAGTTTATTCAAGTCTCTATTTAGTAATATAAACATTAACATAATACATCTTACTGCTGTCAGAAAACAGACAAAAAATGTTTGTTTCACAAATAAACATTGCTTCTCGCTTAAATTATATGTTCAAACTGCCACCACCCACCTGCCTCTTGGCATGTGGGCGAGTACGAATCTACAATAGAAAGCTGCGAGTGTATGAAATTAAACCGAAAGAAGGATACGTGATCGTCCGGATGGAGAAGATGCAGCTGGTCTGCTGTTATGTTTCTCCGAACATAACAGTGGGTGAGTATGAGAGGCAGATGGACGAGATCTTGCAGGAAGTGGGGAACACAGGAGGAGAATGCGTAGTGCTGGGAGACTTTAATGCAAAAGCAGCGGAGTGGGGATCTCCTATCACCGACACTCGCGGCAGGATACTGACCGACTGGGTGGGTACTCTGAATCTAGTAGTACTGAACACAGGTCTGGCGCCTACGTTTGTTAGGAGAGGTACAGGTACGTACATCGACGTTACTATGGCGACACAAGGAATAGCGGCGAAAGCAAGAGGCGGGAAGGTTTTATCAGACTACACCGGAACGGAGCATCAGTACATCGGATTCTCGATAGTCGGGGCGGGAACTACTAACGCAGTCCGCGCGTCTGGTACGTCGGGAGGCGGATGCGGCGATGGAAATGACTGGAAAGTATACGAGGAGCTGATCAAATGGAGAGTTAGCATGATGCAGGGTCAATCACCGACAGTCGAAAACCTGGAGAGGGTAATTAAAGAAGCGATGGAGGGAAGCAGGAGGGGTCGCCGAGATGTAAACAAGATGCCCTACTGGTGGAACGCGGACATCGAGACACAAAGAAATGAATGTATAGTCATGAGAAGAAGGCTAACGAGAGCAAGGGGTACAGCAGGAGTCGATCCTGATGTCATCGAGGAGGAGTACCGCCTACGGAAGAGGGAACTCTACAGGAAAATTCGTGCAGAAAAAAGAAGGCACTGGAGAGAACTGTGTGAAAAACTGGATGAGGACGTCTGGGGTCAAGGATACAGGATCGCCATGAAAAAGTTCCATGCGTACCCCTCGTATGAAATGCCTATGGATAAGAAGCTCGAGGTAACACGAGAGCTCTTTCCCGCGGGCAGATGGCATGGTGTACGGAGAGACGAGGAAGCTGAGCGGGCTGTACCCTTTACCATGGATGAACTTGTCGAGGCATTGGGCGCACTCAAGACGCGCAGGTCCCCCGGTTTGGATCAGATATCACCTGAGGCAGTGAGGTGTCTAGGATGGGCGGAGCCCGCGTGGCTTCTGGAGCACATGAATGCACTTCTGGAAGCACAGACCTTTCCTGAGCCTTGGAGGACATCTGCCTTCTTCTGTGCGTCGGTAAGCTATATGAAAGAATGCTGCGGGGACGTATCGATGGCATGATTGAGAGGTCGGGAGGCTTGTCCCCGAGGCAGTTTGGTTTCTGTAAAGGGAGAAGCGCGATTGATGCAATCGTGAGTGTATTCGACGCATTGCGCAATAGAGGGGATGAACACCGTTGGGCGGCCCTGTTGTTGTTCGATGTTAGGAATGCATTCAATACGCTGCAGTGGAACGAGGTAATGAAGGCAATGGAGGAGAGAGAGTGTCCTGGATACCTGATGAACGTGGTAGCGGAATATCTGTCTGAAAGAAGAATTATGGTGGAGAAAGGCACGATCGTGGATGTGACGGCAGGTGTTCCCCAGGGATCTGTCTTGGGCCCGACGCTATGGAATCTAGCATATGACAGGATTCTGAACTGTGAATATGGAGAGGGTACGTCTCCCTTCGCGTTTGCAGACGATCTCGCTGTGCTGGTAGTGGCGCGGGACGAGCCAGATCTTAAATACCGGGTACGGAAAGCGGGCGGCGTCGTGAAGAAATGGATGACACAGCATGGACTGAAACTCGCGGCAGAGAAGACAGAGGCCATCATTCTGAAGGGGAAAAGGAACAGGCAAAGTGTGGAGCTACAATGTGCAGGAGCGTGTCTAACACCCAAGAAACACGTAAAGTACCTAGGAGTGACGATGCACCAGAATGGAAAATGGGGGGGAGCACGTGCAGGTGGTGACCCGGAAGGCTGCAACAGTGTGGTGCCCAACATTGGGGGACCCAAATCCGAAAGGAGGAGGGCCTTGCACGGTGTTGTGCAGTCGATCGTCCTCTATGCAGCCCCAGTCTGGAGTGAGGCGGTAGGGATACGGGCCTACAGGGGGCTCATTACACGAGTGGACAGAACAAGTCTGCTGCGAGTGGCATGCGCCTACAGGACTGTGTCTGCCGCAGCCTTGTAGGCCATCACTGGATGTGTTCCGCTGCATGTGTTGGTAGTAGAAAGAAAAAAACTGTATGGGAGAAGAGACCTTGAGCTTACTATGGCCGAGAGAAGACAGGAAAGAGAAAGGTCAATTGAAAGATGGCAGCAAGAATGGAACAACATGGAGCATGTGGCACAGTGAACAAAGATGTTGCTTCCTAACTTGAAAGATTGGATGGACTGTGGTCACAGGCGACTGGACTATTTCCTGACGCAGGTGCTCACAGGACACGTGTGTTTTAGACCCTACCTCTCTAGGTTTGGAAAGGCTGACACTGACGAATGTCTATACTGCAGACACCCGGACACTGTTACACATACCATGCTAGAGTGCAACAGATGGATAGTAGAAAAAAATAGAATGGAAAGAGAGACAGGTGTGAATTTGTTGACAGTGCGAGAAATGATTGAGAGAATGATTGAAAATAAAACTGGTTGGACTAGCATACACAACTATATCCGTGTAGTGATCAAGAAGAAAGAAGAGGAGGAAAAACAGCTGTACCAACGATAGGGATGAGAGGGAAATATATAGCGAGTAGAAGGCAGAGGGAATAAGTTTTGACGAGAGGCGAATAAGTGAGATATATTGTATGAGACAGACTGTGGGAAAGAAGCTCTAATTAAAAAAAAGGCCCAATCTTGGGACCAAAAAAAAGGGGGAACGGGGAAAATGAAGGGCCTCCTTGCTTACAGTCTGTGGATAAATGAAGGTAAAGTGCTTCGGAAGCGATGTCGACCTTGCAGCTGCCATTCCGTTTTCGGAGCGCTGGATGACAGAGGAGGGTCTGGTTTAGCAGGTAGGCGTTCGGCGTAGCCTCGGCGACGAGAGAGCGTTTTAAAGCACCTCGGGAACTATCGCTGGTACTACGAAGAATGAATCGTGTACTAAGGTTAGTCAGGCGGCGTTCTGGACTGAGGTGTCTTTTGAAGATTCCAGACCCCCCCTCTTTAAAGACGAAGAAAAAGGTGGGCGAAAAGCGAAAAGCATTGATTTTATGTCAAATAATCATTTTATTTCTGTTTTGTCAGTAGGTAGGTACATAATCGTAAATCGATTATTAAAAATAGATATATTTTGTTTTTAAGAATATGCTTAACATTTCAACCAATACTTTTCATATTTTTTAACACTAAGTATAATCAAATAAAACAATTTTATTTATCTACTTGACATTATCTATATAATTCTTTGTAACATTATGATAACAATATTTTAACTTCTCTTCTATCTTCGCTATATTTACATCAGAGTATTTACTTAAGTTATGTGTGGAGATTACCTCGTTAGTTTACTAATTCCTAATCAGACTTAACAACAAATAGTTCTTGAAACAAAACGATGTGATAACAACAAATTATTCATATTAATAATTTACAAAATGTATATTTTTTAATGAGGTTTCTAGTTTTTTTTTAATAAACAAAACGAAATCCAAAGAACGGGGGATCTAAAGATTTCTTACGTAGGAAAGCAAATTCTGGTCACAGCCTAAATAGTCCAGGGCCCATCTGTTTTGAGATGGACGTTGAGAGGTGACTCAAATTTTTTTGCAGAAATGGCTTGAAAATAACTCAAATAATAATATTTGAGTTATCCTCCCTCTCAAAAAGGTCCGGAACATTGTTTAAATAATTAAAATGTCAAAAAATGAAGGAAAAATTCGATTTTTTTCTTCGTTTTTTGATTATAACTTTAAAAGTATTCATTTCCCAGAAAAGATGAACTGACATAAAAGTTGCGTAATTAAATTTCCTGCAATATAAAATTAGTTAAAAGTTAAAAAAATAGTCATCCTTGTTGCAATATAGCAATAATTGCGAAAAAACCATACAAAAACAAGTATTCGCATTTTACGTTTTTCAACCATTTATGCTACACTTATGACCTTCATATTTCACCCAGAAAAACTTTATGATACAGTAAAACAATACTGTAAATTTCATTAAGATCGGTTTAACAGATTTTGCAAAATAAATTTTGCAATCCAGCTTTCGCAAAAACAATTCATTTTTTCAAAATGTTACAGGACTAAAAATAAAGCAGATAGCAAGTTGAAATTTTTTTTGCGTATAGAAGTGAACTGTATTTTTTATTTGCAATTTGCAAAATTAAAATCGATTAACTACCACGGCGTCAGGAATTTTTTTAAATAAACATTAATTATTGGTGCTACGCGCAGGACAGCGGTGTTCGATTCACATGAAGTTGATTTCCACTAAAATTTCTTCCAATCTTCATCTAATATATTATTTTCTTACTCTATATTTTGTTGTATTTTAATATTTTAATTCCACAAAAATCAAACTAATTTTATTATTGTTTGTGAAATATTGTTTAAACAATTGTATATGTTTAAAAATATTAAACTTTTATTCTCAAGTTAAAATATATGAACAAAGAAAGTTTTTGCTAAAAAAAGTGTTATTTCAAAGGATAGAGTATGGGTTTTTATTTTGCAATAAACAAATTTATTTATTTACATCGAAATGTAATAAAAATTAAAATGTATCAATAATTATCAAAGGTCATTGGAATGCCCAATCAGAGCAAACTATCCGGTGTCCTGCGCGCAACACCAATAATTAATGTTTATTTTAAAAAAATTCCTGACACCGTGGTGGTTAATCGATTTTAGTTTTGCAAATTGCAAATGAAAGGTACAGTACACTTCTATAAGCAAAAAAAAATTCAATTTGCTATCTGCTTTATTTTCAGTCCTGTAACAGTTTGAAAAAATGAATTTTTTTTGCGAAAGCTGGATTGCAAAATTTATTTTGCAAAATCTGTTTAACCGATCTTAATGAAATTTACAGTATCGTTTAACTGTATCATATAGTTTTTCTGGGTGGAATTTGAAGGTCCTAAGTTTAGCATAAATGGTTGAAAAACGTAAAATGCGAATACTTGTTTTTGTATAGTTTTTTCCCAATTATTGCTATTTTGCAACAAGGGTGACTATTTTTTAAATTTTCAACCAACTCTATATTGTAGCAAATTTAATTACACAACTTTTATGTTAATACAACTTTTCTCGGAAATGAATACTCTTAAAGTTATAATCAAAAAACGAAAAAAAAATCGAATTTTTCCTTCATTTTTTGACATTTTAATTATTTAAACAATGTTCCGGACCTTTTTGAGAGGAAGGATAACTCAAATATTATTATTTGAGTTATTTTCAAGCAATTTCTGCAAAAAAATTTGAGTCACCTCTCAACGTCCAAATGTACTAATATTTTTACAGATGCGCCCTGGTCTAAAATCCGAGCTTTATCCGATAACAATTCAAGTTGATTCTCAGTTAGAGTTGACTATTCCTAGTTCGAGTTAACTCCAACTAAAACGAGCAGTAAAAGTTGATTTGAAAAATTTAATTCAACTTTTACTAGTTTGGGTTCACTATTCCTGGGTCGATTCAGTAAGTTGATTATACCAGTATAATCTCACGTGCTTTTTTTGATGACTGTGCGTTTCTTTGTCGTGCCCGTTTCAAAGTTTCAAGTACTTATCATGATTCGAACATAAATATAGGCCAGGAAACGAAGATGAAAAAATGGCAAAACCTCAAAAATTTTTCATCCAGCATCGATTTGTACAAAAAATTGGTGTTAGATTCATTTTACCCTCTAGTTCATTTTCTATAATTGAGCCGTTGTATGCTTTTGGTTTTTTAAGGGTGATAACTACCTCTAATTTAAAAAAAAATATAAAATAACATTTTAAACTTTAAAAATTTGGGATTATGATCATGTCAACCTGTACTTCATATTCTATATCATGCTCATGGGCGTTGATTATTTTTAGGGTGTAAACTACCCCTTATTGTCAAAAATTATATAAAAACATTGTATATAACCTTAATATGAGTAAAATTTGGTTTTGATTGGTTAAATAATGATTGTTTTCCGCTTTAGGATATAATATGATATTTCAACCCTTAAAAATCACCCTTAATACAATTGCAATTTTTATAAGTAATTCAATGATCTATACACAAATAAAAGTAGAATTATGCGCAAAAAACATTTAGTAACACGAGTTCACAAATACAAATAGATTTTTAGTCATCTTCATCGAGATCGATGTCATCTTCATCTTTTTCTATAACTGATGGGCTATTGTTGCAATCATCCCCCGAGCACCCAGAAAAAGTGAGATTGAAGTATAACTCCAATTTTCAAAGAAACTAAGCAATTGATTTACTATAATAAACACAATTGAATAATTCTACAAAAATTGTCAGAGCACATGTTATTTCCTTGGAACTGTAGAACACATTGGCGAGGAATCAACGAAATATACACACATACGCAACACATGAGCATATGTTTTTTCTTTTCTGTCTTTCGATTTGAATGGAGAAAGTGGAATATATTATAACGTATTAGTGCCAAAAAACCGGTTCTGACAAAAAAAGGGTGAAAATTACGAAATTGCAAAAAATCATTTTATCTTTAAACTCAAACTTTTCTAAATTTTAATTAGGTCAAACTTCTTGAGTGTATTGATAATACATACCTAAAAAGACTTACAGAAGGCCGAATATCAATTTTAATTAGGAGCGTAGTTAGGGGGTTGTTTTCACTGATTTTTTCGTAGAAAAAAGTAGGTACCGACCTTATTTTGATCATAAGTCGCTCAATTTTTATGCTAGAAACTTTTTTTTGGAAGGTCTAATTGCACACTTCTAATTATTCTGCAAAATTAAAAATTTTTCCGTTATTTGGCTTTGAATATTTCAAATTATGCATTTGACGAAAAAAGCTAACCTTTAACATGCCGTATCTCAGTTTTTATTGGTTGTAGAAACATTATATAAAAAAAGGATTTTGTTTGTGTTTCTAAAAGATATAATTTTTAAAGCTACAGTTTTTTTATTAAATGTATATTTTTGAGTTATTCTCAAAAAACCCTCTAACGTAGTCGATTTTTTCGTCGAAAAACTGTTACTTTCAACCGCGAATAACTCGAAAAATATTAGTTTTACGAAAAAAACGTAAAGGACATTTTTTTCTTAGAATTACATTTTCCGTCGATTTCCATAGTTAAAATATAATGAAAAATTCCCGCCCCAAGATGGAGAGACAACCAACCCTAAGGTTTTAGCGTACAGCGGCATAATATAGAAAATGATTCGGCTGTATTTCCTGGCCTAATATCCAGTAACATTAATGAATTTCTAGAATCGGTTGTTTGTGTGAATCAACTCGTACTAAATGGCATTGGGAAGAGTATACTTCAACTAGTTGGAGTCTACTTTTACTAGTAAATGTTGAATAAAAATCTTCATTTTATATCTATAATCAACTTTTACTGAAACCAGCCGTTTGAGTTGACTCGAATTAGGAATAGTCGACTCCAACTGGATAATCAACTTGAACTGTAACAGATACATAAACAGACGTAGGGAATCTAAAAACTGCATTCATAACACGTCAAATTATTTAGGCAAAACTCATTTACTAGAATTTGATTACTAGTACTGAATTTGTGAGTAAACGAAAGTAATCTAAATATTTAGTTTTGATTCAGAGCCACCACCATTTTAACCAACCTAGGTTGGTAGACGTATGTAGTCCAAAGCGTACGGGAAAAATGTCATAGTACCTAAATAAATCTCATGTTTCCGGAAAGTTATGCATATTCATCAGCTTCAAGTCATATTATTTTACCAAAATTTATAATGTAAATTTCATATTAGTCCAACCACTGTTTGGTTTTGGAGCTATTTAGCAAGTACAATTAGTTCACTGAAGATGAACTAATAAGTCCGAAAACGTTCTGAACGACTGATATAGTCGAATGTAATATAATCGAATGTGAATATAATCGAATACATTTGGATTTTTTAGAATTCTTGATCAAATTATACCAATTACCTACATAGAGGAGTTTTTACTTTATGTTAAAAGTAATTAAATTATTAAGTTTAAAGTTAATACTCGGTGGGAGGTTTACCAGTGGAAGAAATATTGTATTTACGTTTTACGATAAAGACAAATACTAAAATTTCTTGTTGTTCAAGTTCCATTATCTATCGAATGAGGAAATGATCATGGCTATGCGGACTCTGTTGACTGTCGCTTGAAATAGTTCTGCACCACTTCATTCAAACCATTTTCTTCAGTTTTTATACTAGAATATTCTTCGTCTTGCCATATTTAGCTTTTCTCGAATTTTTTCTTGCATAATAAGGTTTGCCCTATGATCACACGTCCTAAGTACCTACCTACTCAATTTTCGTCTTTTGATAGTTTATTATTTCCGCTTAATTTACTATCTTTCTAGTTACCTTCACGTTTGTCATTGTTTGAAGCAATAATATTCGTTGGATTCTTCTATAACAGCAAAATTAAAAGACGGCCAACTTATTCAGATGCACTTGTTTTAGTGTCCACAGCATTCATTACCGCGTTGCATTACGTTCTGTAAATCATTGTTGTTATCTGTCATTTTACTGTATCGTCTGCAAACATAAGTTATTAAAAACTATGGCATTGATTGCTAAAGGCATAAAAATATGCCTTCAAACGAAAGCATATAAATATAGGTATGCTTTTTATTGAATCTGAGAGCGTAGTATCTTGGGTATTGTAGTTATCAACTCTTACCGTGGCGTCTGATATATTAGATTAGAGAGTTCATCCATTAGCCATTATACATCAAAAACATCTTCATCAATGAAATTTGTTACTAAAATTTATAGTCAAAGTAATGAAGCTGTGACAAAACCTCGCAATTTTTACAGAATGAATAGATTTGCTTGAAAATTTGAGAAAAAGTATTGGATAGTCCAAGGATCAAAATCTATATGATGCCGAAAGGCGCTGGGGGTGGTTGCCCCCCCCCTTCCCCCGCCCCATCTCGGGGTGGAAATTTTTTATTATATTTTGACCGCAAAAGTTGGTAAAAATATTCATTCTAAGCCAAAAATGCTCTATAATTTTTTTTGATAAAATTCATAGTTTTTGATTCATTCGCTATCTAACGTGTTAGTTTTATATCGAAAAAATCAATGTTTTTAATAAGTTTTCTGCTAATAACTCCTTCGTAATGACTTCTTCGTCAAATGCTAAATATTGTAGTTTCCAGGTCAAAAGACGGGAAAACTATGCATTTTTCGAGGATAACTTGGTTAACTAATTTAAAGTATTTAAAAATATCTATCTCCAGAAATAAAAAAAATGTCTCCAGCTCGAATATTAAGTGACTTTTAATGAAAAGAATATCAGTCCCAATATTTTTCAGCGAAAAAGTGAACGGAATCAACCCTCTAATCACCACCCTAATTAAAATAACTCATTGATCTAATTTGGTCTTCTTTATTTATGTATTATTAATAGGTTCTAGAAGTTTGATCTGCTTAGAATGATTAGTTTTAAAAAAAAATGGAGTTAAAAGCGAATAACGAATTTTTGTAGTTTGGAAAAAAATGGCCTTGTCTTCAGAATAGAAAGATTAGCATCGGAGATATGAAAAAATGTTTAATTATGAAATTGTAGCTTATTTATCCCAAGAAACTAGTTTGCAAAAATGTTTTCTATGGCAAAAATTGAGTGAGCTATTGATAATTAAAACTTGTAATAACATGCAAAAACCACCTTTACCAATCCTTTCAAAGTCACCTCTTTTTGCAACTGGGGATTTTAAAAAGATTTAATATTAATAGGCTTACAGATCTTGTAAAAGCCTGCAAAATTCTTGTTTAGCAAACTTTCTAAGATAAAAAGTAAAAAACTTAGGGTTAAAAAATCAATACATTTTTTTGAAAAAAAAAAAGAAGAAATTCAATTGGAAGCATAATAATGTAAGTTTCCGGCAGTTTTAGTCATTGGCCTTATTCATTCTTCTTTATTTATGTATTACTAATAGATTCTAGAAGTTTGACTGGCTTAGAATGATTAGTTTAAAAAAAAACTGGAGTTAAAAGCGAATAACGAATTTTTGTAATTTGGTAAAAAATGCAACTTTCTTCAGAATAGAAATGGTAGCATCAGAGAAATGTTTAAATATGAGATTGTAGGTTATTTAGTGCCCAAGAAATTGGTTTGAAAAAATTTTTTCTACGGCAAAAATTAAGTCAATCGTAAATGAGTATATCGAAAAACATTGATTTTTTCGATATAACACTAACACTTTCGATGGCGAATAAATCGAAAACTATTAATTTTATCAAAAAAATGTATAGAACATCTTTTGCTTAGAATGCTTACTTAGATTTGCTTACCAACTTTTGCTATCAAAATATTATAAAAAATTTCCATCCCCGAGATGGGGTGGCAACCACCCCCATGGTAAAAGCGCCTTTCGGCATCATATAGATTTTGATCCTTAGACTATCCACTACATGTTCGCAAATTTTCAAGATAATCGATCCATTCTGTAAAAATTGCGAGGTGAAAAGCTTCGGTTCCTTGACTATTAATCAAAGTTAAACGTCAAGAACTTTATAAAATATATTAAATTGACAATTATTTTTATAGCACCTCTATCTATCAGTCGATTGTATTTTAAATGACTTTGTTTGTTTCAGGTAAAAAATGGCGGTCCCTGACGCCACAAGATCGCCGGCCCTTTGTGGAAGAAGCTGAACGTTTGAGAGTGATTCACATGACTGAGCATCCCAATTACAAGTACAGACCCCGGCGCAGGAAGCATAATAAACAAAGAGCCACTACTGGACCAGGACCACGTGTAGGAACTTCTCTGTCCAGTCCTAATCTGCCTAATATGTCACCGAGATACTCTGGATATATTCCTCCAAACACTAGTCTTTCACCCAGTCTTCAACAACAAGGTTACACGTCTATCGATTTTCCCAGCCCAGGAAATAGTGTTGATTATACCAATGAAAAAAGATATAGTCCTGATAGTTATAAATTTAATAACCATTATAACTACTTACCCTACCAAAACTATTCACAAAAAAGTCCCTATTCGACGCAATCCCCTGATAATTCCCCAACTCAAAGTCCTGATCCTAAAAACATTCCCGGTAGCCCTTCAGACGTAAAAGAACAAATCGACAAAAGTAGTGTTTTACCTACTCCAGATCTTTCGCCAATGGATCAGGATAAAGACCAATATCAGACGTACAAAGAAGAGCCAAGATCATCAACCGCACAAAGCACAGTTTCATCTAGTAAGCCAAATTACAACATCAGAGTACATAATTATCAACAAAGTGGTTCACAGTACACCAACACACAACCCATCACTTCGGTACCTATGGCTAACGGTATGTACATTATGTGTGCCAATAAGAGTAGTGTGGAGCAAGGACAAATAGTTACAGGAACATTTTATCCTCCAGTGGCTACTTCCCAGGATCAACAATTACTGGGAAGCTCACACAGCAGTGGCATTAACACAACTAGTAACTTAAATTATTATAGTTCAAATGTACAGTCTTACTATGGGAAAGAATATCCTTATGAGCAACATGACCAAAGCAAGGACACATTTCTGGGATATCAATCTATGAAAGTTATGGAAAAACCAGAATATATCCCTATATACAAACCTAACCCAATCGAAGAGCACTATGACTACAGTCATGAAAATCACTTAACTCAATCGTTTATTTCAAATTCTAATCCCGAAAATCGCAGTGATGTTGATGGTGATGATGTAGACACTAGGGAATTTGACAAGTACCTCAAGTTTACTAATTCTGATCCAAACGTAATTGACTCCAATCACAACTATCGAAATGAGGGTATGAGTTCGAATGTATATAATTATCCAGCTCAACAAACGTCTGTGATTTTACCCAATGCAAATATAAAGCCTGAACCCTTTATCCCACACTGCCCAGAGATTTATGAACTAGCTGCTAACGGTGTTACAAAAAACGAGGACGATTTTAGTGAAATTTTAGCTGGTGTTAGAAAGACTTGTTTTAGTACTTAATAGATTTTACAATTTAATGAAACACTAAGTGCAATTATATATATAATTTTATAATTCTACATCAAATGTTTTTCCATTCTATTTTGAACTCAAGAAAACTTTAAATAAAAAAAATGAGTTACTTCCATTACTTTTTTTTATATTTTTGATAGTTTCTGTCAAAATTAACACAAGGAAAAATTCCTGTACTGGCTGTATACCATAAATCACAAAAAATAAAATCCTTATCTTGTAGAAGTTCTAACTCACCAATATCAACTTACTTCCCTTCTTTCATCACTACTTCTTTTTCCTTTCTTACACACTAATAACCTTATATCCTTCCTGTCCCATCATTGCTAGTTTTTCATCTCCAGATGCTTTGATGTCGGGTCTCTGAATTTCTCAGTCTCCTCATTACTACTTTTCTTATTTACATTCAAATTTTGTAATACATATTTCTCCTTCAGCCAAACTAAATCATCTTTTATCTATTTTGTTGGATCCTTCTATTAATAAATTACACCAAATATTAAGCTCATAACATCAGCTTAACTAATATCTTAGAAAAATACAACTCTGTATTACACATTTATAATTTTCAATAATATATAATGATAATTGCCTACCCTAAAGAAAGTATTAATTCACTTCTGTTTGATTCTATAATTTTTAACTTTTATCCGTCATACTTGTTCAGGGTAGATTAATTTTAATCCCAACAAATATTTTTTCACTACTGTTAATATTTTAAATATTAACATAAAATTTAAATTCTTTTGGTTAAAGTAACTACACATATTATTACATTCTGTCAAGTTACGATATCAATATAGTGCTGACATCCTTCAGAGGGCCATTCCGGTCAGCTGTCACTTAAACTCTGCGGTGTAAGTTTCTACCTACAATTTCCCAACCAATATGGTTGATGTCATGTGATGCCAGGGGTTAATCTGGAAATATTTTTAACATCCTTTAAATTCGGATAATATAATGTAACCCCAACTGTTTAAAATCAATTTAAGGGTTTTTACCCGTACATTTTGGTGGCTTAAAGCATTTAAACATGTAAGTATAACTATCTATTCACTTTTTTACCTCTGTCAAAATTTAACCTCACGTTTGTTTTACTTATAGAGTTATACTTATTTTAGGTGATAACACTGATGATGGAATATTGATTCCGAAAACGTTTTGTTGTGATACAGCTCTTTTTAGGGATTTTAAATATACCTTTTACAAGAAAAGGTTTTTATTTTTTCTGTCAAAATTATTTTGGCCAACAGCAAAATTGAACCATTAATATCAATATACAAATTCAGTTCGTTCTTATTTTCGCCACGACAATATATAAGTTTTATTTAGTTTATTTACTGGATATAATATTTTCTTTCTTAGTAATTTTCACTACCTATTTTTATTATATTCGATTTGCAAATAGCACAGTTTTTACGGCAGAATATTACAATAGTCTTTATGTAAAGATCACCCTGACCACCCAAATATATGACCACTTCGACAAACTTCGAATACAATACAACATAAAACGCAACTGAACGAGCAAGCCTTTAGGACTTGCTCTAAAATCCTCCCATCGCGACAAATTTTTAATTGTAGATAGGGAATATACCATGTGTACTAATGTGTAGCATTTCAGTAGACAAGTATTTCGCTGGAGGATTCAGGCACATATGATTTGTTTCCATATTAACTTTATTCCTGTAAAAAAGTATCAGTTTATTAAAAGTTTTACATCTCTTAACTCTTTCATTGCTGACTAAAGTACCTAACGCAACCTGGGTGCTAACTCGATTTTTCACTGCGTTTACATTGTAGTGTTCAGGTCGAGATTGCCCTGGAATTGCTTCATCCTATCCATATCTATCTTCTTCTTCTTTAAGTGCCATCTCCGCGGCGGAGGTCGGCAATCATAATAGCTATTCGTATTTTAGAGACGGCTGCTCTGAAAAGTTCATTTGATGTACATCCGTACCACTCTCAGGTTGCGCAGCCACGATATTCTGCGTCTTCCTGTGCTTCTCTTTCCTTGAATCTTTCCCTGTTTAATCAATTAGAGCAAGCTGTATCTCTCTCGACGTGTAATATGTCCGAGATATTCCAATTTTCTGGTTTTGATGGTATTTAGGATTTCCATTTCTTTATTCATCTTTCTCAGAACCTCTTTGTTTGTGAAGTGTTCTGTCCACGATATTTTCAGAAATCTTCTGTACACCCACAGCTCGAATGATTCTAGTTTTTTCATTGATGCAGCATTCAAGGTCCAAGCTTCGATTCCATAAAACAAATATCCATATAAATATATAAACTGACGTTAATCTGAAATCTAAACTGACGCTATAAAAAATACACTTTTATCCATGTACTCAATAGAAACACAACTTGTTTTAGTCAACGTCAAACAAATACTAGCCTCTAAACGAATGTTGTGCATATCTGCATATGACGCCTGAAGACGTCATGATAACTCGACAATAGTATCGGTATGACCTTTTTAGAAGTCATCAGCATTCAAAGGCTTAAAAACCAGTGCAAGTCATCTAGTGCCCTTAGAGAAAAAGGGCAGATTAATGTCACCCAGAAGGTTGCTTCTATAAAATCCAGATTTCACTAGTCTTCAAATGACTTCATGCTTCTGTATTAACCACCCGTATATGAAAAGGATATTCTCTTTGCTCGTCTATTAAGCAAGTTCTATCTAAAGAGCTAAAAATAGCGAAACATGTGTCACAGAATGGCGAGTTAGACGAAGTGTGAATATTCCTTTTCGTATATTATTTACACATTTTTTTCTACTTTGTTTAAAGAAGAAAGTCGCAACTATTTCTGCTTGACTGTCCCTTACTAATAGTGCCCTTAAAAAAGGGATAGATTAATGTCAAGCCAATAGGTTGATTCTATAAAATCCGTATCATATCTTTCTCAGCCTCTTTGCATCTACTCCTGGACAAACGCCTTCCCTTGAGTTTCTCCTCAAATATAGAAGACTTCTTCAGAAGAACACTGTTGAATCTCCTTTTATTTAGGGATTTTGGCATCTTTTAGATACTCTTCAATACTTACGATCTCACTTCTGTGTAACACTATTGTGATATTTTGATTTGTCATCACTTTTGTTTTATTTAAATTAATTTTCACACTGATTTTCGCAGATTACTGTTTAAGCTCCTTTATTATGTAGGGTAGTTCCTCTGTATTATTATTATTATTCTTCTTCTTTTTGTGCCACTCCTATTGGAGATTGGAAATCATCAAGGCTACCCTAACCTTGTTTACAGCTTGCAGCTGACCTAAAAAGTTCATTAGTGGTGCAGATAAACCACTCTCTCAAATTCCGCAACCATGACATTCTTCTACGGCCTGGATTCCGTTTTCCTTCTATTTTTAATAAATGCTTATTTATGACCTCTCATCAGGTGACCCAAATATTCGAGTTTTCTTCGTATTATCTTTAACAAAATTTCTGCGCCTTGTCCTATCCTTCGTATTACGTCGGGAAGGGAAGGAATTTGAAGTCTCCTCGAAGTAGGGAGGGGAGAAAATAATATACATAAAATTTGAAATACTTGTTGTCTTCGATAAAACTTTAGTAATTTAGAAGGTGAATCAGTATTTTCCTAATATGTTCCTTACTCGATTGATCATCATTCTTGCTATTTGCAACTTGCACATTGAAATAACGGACAATGTGTTTAAATAAACGTCAGAGTTGTACTTTTTGGTGCTGTACCTACATATTTATAACCAGAATTATACTGTAAATATTAAGTTTAATACATTTTCATAATTCAGATGCTTACATGTGTAATATTAATCATTGTGGTTAATAATAATTTTAGTTAATTTAAAACATAATTAAAAACATATTATTTATTACACCAGAATAAGATGGAAAACTATTTGATGTCGACCATATTTTAATTTATTATTGGTATAGAGATTGGTAAATTAAAGTAACTATGATTTACTGTGATATTTCCCATATAATAGGTACCTACACTTGCATATATCAATTTTTAAATTTGTTTTAAACAACCCATTATTTTTATATGTGGATTAATGTTATTGAGACCTAATATCTTGCTTAATATAAATCAAATGAGCAAGGTGACATTAAATGTTTAAAAGTAAAATAATGGAGCAGTTGTTACAGATTTTTTATTGACAAATGCTCTACATAGCGAAAATACATAAAAAGTATGACAATAATGTTTATATTGATTTGTCAAAAAGAAATTGTAAAAAATATCATATCGATTTGTAAGTAAAAAAAATTTATACCCATGTTTTTTTCTTTATTTACAACCGTTGTACAAAATAATTGTCAAGAATCTAATAGTCCCTAGTTTTTTGAAATTTAAAGTTCTAGTGCCAATTTAAAATATGTCAGCATTATATACAATATGTTCCTGTAAGGTGTATCCATATGGATGTCTTTTTTATTATTAATTTTTCGAAAAAAAGTTATTCTTCATAAAAAGCTCTGCATGGTCCAAAACCTAAGATTCAACCATCAAATATCAAATTGTATGAATATTATACGAGGTATGTCACAAAGTTTGAATTTCACTCAGGAGTAAAATAGCTTTATTTTTCACAATATTAAAAATTGCTATTATGAAAAGTTGTTTGGAATTAAAAACTATATTTTAATATGCAATTATATCGTTCTAATTGAAAAAAAATTTGAAAAATTATGGATAACTATATTACAGTTGTATTTTCAGTAATTTCAATTCTGAAAACTCTTTTATTAATAATTTTACGAAAAAGGTGATTCTTAATAAAAAGTTCTGCATGGTCTAAAATCTAAAATACAGCCATCTTATAACAAATGTTATCAATTTTATACGAGGTATGTCAAAAAAGATAAATTTAGGTCAAGAAGGATCAAGAAGGATGTAATTACATACTGAAACATAGTTTTTAATTCTAAATAACTTTTCATAATAGCAATTTTTAATATTGTAAAAAATAAAGGTATTTTACTCGTGAGCGAAATTCATATTTTTTGACATACCTCGTATAAAATGGATAAAATTTCACATAAGATGGTTGTATTTTATGTTTTAAACCATGCAGAACTTTTTATTAAGCATCACTTTTTTTCGTGAAATTAATAATAAAAGAGTTATCAGAATTGACAGAACTGAGTTATCCATAATTTTTCAAAAAACAATTTTTTTTGAATTAGAAGGATATATTGCATATTAAAATATAATTTTTAATTCCAAACAACTTTTCGTTATAGCAATTTTCAATATTGTGAAAAATAAAGCTACTTTACTCTTCGAGTGAAATTCAAAAATTTTGACATACCTCGTATAATATATCGTATAGTATAACATGCAGAACTGTTTATGAAGAATAACTTTTTTTCGTCAAATTAATAATAAAAAAGTTTTCCATATATAGTTACAACTTATAAGGGACATACTGTATATATTTTTGTTTTGTTTAAATTTTGGTATTATGGAAAAAGTTTTGCACTTTTTATTACTCATTTCTATAACGTACTACACATTTGTCTTGAATAGAGCACTGAAGTCTTTTCATCGATCATCGATTCATCGATCATGGTACGAATGGTGCGCCCGCTTCAATGACTCCACATTATGGTGACGTCTTGTAGAGACTATGCCCACTAAAACTGACCGCAATATGTAGTGGAGTGGATTAGGATCTGTGCTGGATAACGGTCAATGTCACTACTAATCAATATGAGTACATGAATTTCAACCCCTTGTTGAGTAGTTTTTGGCCTTATGCGCAGGTGATGAGTCCTGGTAAATAATCATCATCATCAACAGCTATTCCATCCATCGTCGGATGTAAGCATCCTTTAGTTGTGTCCATTCATATCTGTTTGCTGTTTTTGCATCCATTCGTGGCCAGCAGGGCCGCCCGTGTGCAACTTAATATTTGCCGCCTCCCTTCCAACACTTTAGGCGTTTCAACATAGGTACTAGTATTTAAAGAAATGTGCAGGAGATACATAACAATAATACCTAATTTGTAAATACCTAGATACTTACTTGAACATTTAGACTAGTATCCATGATCCAAAGTCCATTCTATGTACATCCTAATATCTAATATCCTAATTTAAACGTCCATTTAATTAAAATAAACTATGAATAGATAACATAAACACATGAATGAGTTTACGCTAAGGGCGATGAATTTGGTAATGTGCGATAATAATAAGTCTCTGAAATTTTTTTATTATTTGTATCTCTGGGGAAGTTAATTTTTTTAATTTGTTGAGGAAAATTTTCAACAACAAATTTAACTTCACTTGGATTAATTTTTGCAGGCCATTTCCCGGGATCATCTGAAACCAAGTATAAGCTTGAGCTTCCTGCACTGCAATCCAAAATAACTGGAACATTAACTATTCTATCTTGGTTGGTGGTTTCAGGTTCAGGCGTTTCAGCATCAGCTCTCACACTATCGGTATTATTGTCATCAAATCCCCCATCTCTATCCGCAGTAAAATTCATTTGTTTGGTACTTTTTTCGATAGTTTGGACTTCGTTTGAATTTGAAGGTCCTAAATTTATATGCGACTATTCTTTATTTTCGCAGATGTTTTTCGTCAAAAATGATTCCAGTGACAGTCCAGTTGAAGACACTTCACATAATTTATCCAAATAATCCGTAACCGTAAAGCGTATATGAATAATTGCTCTGATCTCGACGTTACTTTGAAATACAGTAGGTATTATGCAAAAGGCACACTACTATATTATATTACAAAAAAAAATCGTTTATCAAAAGCGTGTTTAAAATCATCAAATTCTCAACTTGAGTGAACTATAACTCATCTATGACCATACATAAGCATAAAGGAACAATATTATAACAGAGCAACCATCGAGTAATAAAAAAGATTTTTTTAAACCATCCAGTAATAAAAAAAACTTTTTTATTACTCAACTAGAGCAACTAACAAGTACATATCTAAAATCTTGGAAAGTAACCTATTGTCGTATCGTACTCTCTTAACAAATCATAAATGTTCAGAATTTGAAAAAATCGCATATGGACCACCTACATAAAAATATCTTAAGTCCGAAAGCCGACAGCCATTTAGAATTAAAAAGCATTCCCGGAACTACTTTATGAATACAGTGGCAAAAGGGCAGTTCATATAATAAATAATATTTTCTGGTATTTTTGTTTAGATGGTTTGGATTATTATAGAATTATCTGAATTATTACTATTTATTTTTGAATTTATTTTCGTTTTAAAAAAAGTATTATCATCAGTGGCCTGCTTTTGGCCGCCCCTATAATCAGCCGCCCGTGTGCGATGCACACTTTGCACACATGGTAGCGGCGGCCCTGGTGGCCAGCCATTCGCTTGATGTCATCAGTCCATCTTGTTTAAGGTCGGCCTCTAATTCTTTTGCTTGCCCTAGGTCGCCATTCGAGAATTCGCTTTGTCCAACGGTTGTCTTCCATTCTTCTTATGTGTCCAGTTCCATTTTAACATGGCAATCTTCTGGATCAGATCTGTTATTTTGATCGTCTTCTTATCTTTTCATTGGACTTACGATCACTGAACTTAATGTTAAGCATTCTCCGTTCCATAGCTCTCTGAGTCACTTGAAGGTCGTTGACTACTCACTTGTTGTTAAAGGCCCAAGTTTCAGTTCCGTATGTAAGAACTGGTATCACGTACGGATTGAACTTTTTGCCTTTAGAGTATTTGGTAAGTTTGATTTAAATTATTGATTTGCAATTGTTAAATTATCCAAATTCACGAAGTAAGAAAACGACATGTATCATGTATATCACATGGTAGCGCATAAAATCGCGATACTATGCTATACCGATGATGCAGTACTAATTGCTGATAACGAGAATGACCTACAAAGGCAGCTCCACACTTTCAATATCACAGCAAATAGACTTAATATGAGAATATCAGTAGAAAAAACTAAATGTATAGTGACAAATAAAGAGCCGCGTAGATGCAAGTTAGAAATAGACAGCAAAATTGTAGAACAAGTAATGAAATTCAATTACCTAGGAGTAGAGATCACTAGTGACAGGTATATAAGAACAGAGACCACAACACAAGCAACAAAAGAGGCCAGAGTAAGTGGTTGCCTCCGAGAAACGATATGGAGAAACAAATATTCGACCAGGAAAGCAAAATAAAAGTATACAAGACAACAGTAAGACCGATCCTAACATATGCAGCGGAGACAAGGACCGATACAAGAAAGAGAAACAACAAGTCAACAATATCGAAATGAAAGTATTAAGATGAATAGCGAGAACCATGAATAGCCAGAAGTATACGAGAACGATGCAAAATTCAAAATATTAACAGGTGAATAAAAACAAGAAAGAAAAACTGGAACGAACATGTAAACCGAATGTAACCAGATAGATTAGCGAACATCTGTAAAAACAACAAGCCGTATAGCAGAAGACACGTTGGAAGGCCGCCGAAAAGGTGGAAAGACAATGTACAGTCAACAACAACTGAAACAGAATAAGAGGCAGACAAACAGGAGTAATCCTAGTCGCGAGAAGAAGAAGAAGAAGAGAAGAAATTATCCATAGTCTATTTTGAATCTGAGGCGAAATGCAACGTGACACACAATGGGATCAACAGTGACGAATTTGGCGTACATACTGGAGTCAGACATTAATGCGTGCTTTCGCCGTTTCTGTTTAACACAGCTACAGACTATGTTCTTTCCAAACTAGACTCCGACACAACAGTGGTACAATGAACGTTAACCACACGACTAAGCGATCTAGAATACGCCGAGGATATTTCCCTATTAGGACAAAGGTTTCAAAATGTGGCTGACTAATTGAAAACACTTTCAACTGTAGCCAATAAAATAGGTTTGAAAATCAATATTATTAAAACCAAGTCCATGAAAATAAATGCAAGGAACAACACGCTATTTACTATCGACAACATGCAGATTGAAAATGTGAAAAACTTTACGTATCTTGGAAGTGTCATAACAGAAAACGGAGGTAGAGAAGACGATATTTGTATGAGGATACGAAAAGCTCAACAAGCATTTAGCATGCTCAACTCTGTTTGGAGGTTTGGCGACTATACTAGTGTAAACAAGAACCGAATATTTTAGTCAAATGTCATATCTGTTCTACTCTACGGATATGAAACCTGGAAAGTGACAAAAACCCTTACTACACAAAGTGAAGGTCTCCGTCAACAAATCTCTATGAAGAATTGTTTGCATTTTCTGGCCAAACATCATCAGAAACGAATATCTACTACACACAAACGACCCAACAAAAGAGGGTAGAAAATGAAATAAAGTCCAGCAAGTGAGGTTGGATCGGTCACAAACTTCCAAAATATAGTTCTAGTATTGCAAATACTGCCCTAGAGTAAAACCCCCAAGGAGAATGAAAAAGAGGTCACTCAGCACAAACGTGGAGAAGATTCATCATGGACGAAATAAGAGGTCAAGGAAAGTCTTGCAATGAGGTGAAGGCCTAGCGAAAAATAGAACCAGATGGCGCGTTTTCACTGAAGCTCTATTCTCCACTTAGGATTTCTAACCACCTTAAGAGCGGTTCTTGAAGAAGAAGATACCCCCATTGTCTGTAAAGATAAGTTCACAAACGATCAGGTGGTATATTTATATGAAAAAATACCTATAGGATAAAATAAAACTTTGACAAGGAATAGATAAATATGAACAATAAAGGATTTATTCGTACGTGAAGAGGCAACAAACTTTGAACAACAACGAAACTCCTAAAAAATGCGAAAACTAAAATTATTTGAAAATTATTAAGAACACACAGCCAGAATAGACCAAGAATGATCTGTTTTTAGGTGGATGTGAGAGGTGGCATTCGGATTTTTACGAATAAAGTTAGGTGATAAATTCGTTAATAATAATTGACGTATGCTCCATCTTAAATATGCCCGGAACATTAATAAAAAAAAATAAAGTATTTAAAAATTTCAAAAAACTTCGTTTTTTCTACTTTCTTTGCTTATAACTTTAAAACGATTTATTTTAGATCAAAGTAGTATAGGAATTAAAGAAAGACAATTAAATTTTCTATCAGATACGATTGATTAAAAATGTCTGAATTTATCACCCTTGCTGCAAAATAGCAATAAATATAAAATAAGGGGGCAAAACAAGCCTGTCTTTATTCAATGTTTTTCCATCACTTAGGCTGCACTTGGAACCTTCCTAATTCGCTTAGAAAATTTTTGTAATGTGCTAAAACCGTCTACCAAATTTCATTAAAATTGACTTACTAGATTTTGCATAATAATTTTTCAATCTAAACTTTTTTTTTTAAATTAATTTTTTTTAAATCTTGCACAACAAAAACTAGAACATACAAAGATTTGTCAATTTTTTTACATATAAGGAAGCACTTCACCTATCTAATGCACTTTACCGAATTGAAATCGGATTATTTAAGCAGCCTGAGCAATGTTTTAAATTAATGCTGTGGCCAGGAGGGGGGCTACGGGCTTCTTTATTTAGGTGGTTTACCCAAGTTTTTTATGTATTTTGACCCGTAGAACACGAATTTTTTGGGTAACAGTTGATCCGGATGTTGATAAGATTGTTATAAACAAAGAACTTGAGGAATTACATACCATCGATTTTTCGCAAAATAAAACATTTTTGTATTTCTTGGGTAATTCTAAGCAAAAAATGTTCTTACAAGTTTTTTCGTATGATACATAGTTTTCGAGATAAACGCGGTGGAACTTTTCAAAAAATCGAAAAATTGCAATTTTTGAACGCGAATAACTTTTGATTAAAAAATAAATTAGCAATTCTGCCGACAGCATTTGAAAGTTTAAGTCAAATTATACCGGCTTTAGTTATTTGCATTGCTAAAATTTAATTTTTTTATTATTAACCTTTAACTACACGCGCTGGCGTACTTTGTACGCCAGATATAAGAATTCTACTGACAAATTCTAACAAAAGTATGCATTGTAATGTAGCTTTATAATACGTCCACCATAACTTTTATGGTATTGCGCGATATTTGAATATTTCAACATTTTTTCGTTTTGGTCCCCGCGAGGCCCCCTTTGGGGCAGAGGCCCCTAGGCAACTGCCTACTTTGCCTAATGTTAACCTTTAACTACACGCGCTGGCGTACTTTGTACGCCAGATATAAGAATTCTACTGGAAATATATTTAAAAATTTAATTTTTGACCTTGTTTATCTCTCTAACCTATCACTGGAATGTGCTTTACAATTTGGTTTTAGTTTCGTTATAATCGGCTTTCTAGGAAGATCGTAATTTACAGTTTATTATTTGTTGTTTCCGGTGGTGGACAATATACGCCACGATTACATTAATATAAGTAGTAATTATAAGTACATATTTCAATTGTTTTTTAGTCATTATGGCACAAAATATATTTTTCTTTATAAATAATACTTTTTCTCCTGTAAAAAATCACATTTCAAAAAATTGTTTATTAGTAATTGTATTTATGATGGAATCCAGTTATTTCATGATTCCAGTTATAAATCCCAATTGGCTTACTGAGAAGGAACTCCAACTATTCACTGATGCCGAATAAGGTTTATAACAAACAACTAAGTGTATTAAAAAAAAATAAACAAATCCGCTGTTTTTAAGTGTATTTTCTTGTGGCGTATAAAGTACGCCACGCGTGTAGTTATGTTATAACTCGATGCGCGGGTAGTTAAAGGTTAAATAAAGCTATTTGTTTATAAGCCAAAAAATTGTTTATAATTTTAAAACATTACTGAGGCCCCTTAAATAATGCTATTTTAATTCTTTAAAGTGTATTAGATAGGTAAAGCACCTCTTTATATGTAGAAAAATTAGCCAACTTCTGAATGGTCTACTTTTGGTTCAGAAAGATTTTAAAATAATTTGAACTTTTTTAAAAACATTTATATTGCAAATTTATTATGCAAAATATATTAGGTCGATTTTAATGAAATTTGGTAGATCGTTTAAGTAAGTTATAAGAATTTTCTAAGCGAATTACTTAGGTTCTAAGTGCCACCAAGGGGGTTAAGAAACATTGAATAACAACAGGCGTATTTTGCCCCCTTATTTCGTATATATTGCTATATTGCAGAAAAGGTAATACCTTAAGAAATTTTTGACCAGTCGTATATCATACAAAATTCAATTATATTTATTTTATTTCTCTACGACTTTGTTCCAAAACGAATCGTTTTAAAGTTATAAGCAAAGAAAGCAGAAAAAAATCGACGTTTTTCGAAATTTTTAAATATTTTATTTTTTTTATTAATGTTCCGGGCATATTTGAGAAGGAGTATAAGTCAATTATTATTACTGAAGGTGTCACCTAACTTTATCTGCAAAAATTCGAATGCCACCTCTCACATCCAAAGGTTTTTTACAGATTAGTCCTGGTCTAGAAATAATATGTATACGTCACCTAATTATTATCTATCGTCTTATACCGGGTGTCCATTTATATTTTCCCCCATTTTAACTGCCTATAACTTCTAAACGGCTCAATATAGAAATATGCGGTTTTCGCTGAAATGTTTTATTTTAGTAAAAGTTTTGTCTGAATGGATTAAATTTTTTATATCGCTTTCAAATACGAAAAAAAATGGCGGATTTTTGAAAAAAACTTTGTTGACTTTTTTTTAATAGAACACCTAGTATATTTTTTTGTAAATTGAAAGAAAGGTCATTCACCTATCCAACGATATAAAGTTTTTCAAAATCGGTTGTCAAATGACTGAGTAATTAATTTTTAAAATGAGAGGTGCAACTCTCTAACTAAGCAAATTGATATTATGTTATGTGATTTCCACATTGCATCTCTCATTTTAAAAATTAATTGCTCAGTCATTTGACAACCGATTTTGAAAAATTTTATATCACTAGATAGGTAAATGATCGTTTTTTTAATTTTTTAGGTAAATGGCCATTTTTCATATCGCCTTTAAATAAAAAATGGCGGATTTTTGAAAAAAAAAACGTTGTAGACTTTTTTTTATTAAAACAGCCAGTATATTTTTTTGTAACTTGAAAAAATGGTTATTTACCTATCCAGCGATATAATTGTTTTTAAAATCGGTTGTCAAATGACTGAGAAATTAATTTTTAAAATGAGAGATGCAATATGAAAATCACAACATAATATCATTTTGCTTAGTTACATGTTATTTAGGTATGTGATTATCCACGCTGCACCTCTCATTTTAAAAATTAATTACTCAGTGATTTGACAACCGATTTTAAAAAACTTTATATCGCTGGATAGGTGAATGATCGTTCTTTCAATTTACAAAAAAATATACTGGGTGTTCCATTAAAAAAAAGTCAACAAAGTTTTGTTCAAAAATCCGCCATTTTTATTTTCGTAATTGAAAGCGATATAAAAAACTCAATCAATTCATACAAAACTTTTAGTAAAATAAAACATTTCAGCGAAAACCCCATGTTTCTATCTTGAGCCGTTTAGAAGTTATAGGTAGTTAAAATGGGGGAAAATATAAATGGACACCCGGTAATATAATGTATCATTTGTAATATGTACCAGGCAAATCTATGAAATTCTCCATGATAATATTATTTCTCTGCTAATAGACTCCCAATTTTTTTTTAAGTATCGAAACACCATTTTTTTCCTTTTTTTATTTTCTCATCGTAATTGGCTCGACAATTTTTTGATGATTTTGGCCTGATCGCAGACAATTCGTCACTCTCGTTAATTCTTAGCAACTTTCCTTTATAGCTGGTAAAATTCAAAGTTGTATCTTCGACGTCATATACTATTTTCATTTACGGCATCAAAAATCTTTGGAAGTATTTTTCTCTGAAAGTTACCCGAGTATCTCTCGTAGTTTTGGGATAAAGTCCATGCTTCAGCACTATATATTAAAACCGGTCTAAAATTTTGGTTCTGAATATATAGAGATAGCTGTTTGCTATTAATGCTATGCGCCTTTTTTACTGCGTTACTTGTCGTGCTTTTTGTATTTACGAGCAATAATTCATCATAATAAGTGAATTCTGTGGCTTGCTAAAAGGTATAGTTGTTAGTTTGGATTTTCTGTTGAAAATTTTTCTGTTTTTTTAGATATTGCAATTATAGTGTATCTTCTTATTTATTTTATATGTTTTAATAATCTAAGTGATTGTTATTAAAACACAAACTTTTTGTGTTTCTAAGGTATAAAACAAAACTTTTCGGAAAGTTCTTGATTTTACAAATGTTAGAATTGATGTTAGAATACATATCGTAAATCACTCCAACATCAAATTAATTTGTATTATTTTCGCCTTGAGATATTTTGTAATATTTACATATTTATGTAAAGTTACCAAGTAAATATTATAATCCCCTTACTTACAACAAAAATTTAACTAAAATAAGATAAGATGAAGATATTTTAAAATAAAATATTCTGTTTAGATGTTTAGAATATATCAGAAATTCTACTTACTTTTATGAAGTACCTATTAAATAGGTAAGGCCCTTAAAGGACTGTTATAGTAATGCAGAAATATTTATTGCCATAAAATATGAACGAATGACGTCTAAACTGTTGAAAATGACGTATATGTAATGATTACCTTGAAAAAAGAGAAATTCAGCAATCTAATTCTAATTTACACAAACTGGCAGCCCGTTATAATCACAGATAGAATTAGTTAAGAGATGTTGCAAAACATCACTGTTTGAAAAACATTTTTAAACATAATACAAATACAATTCAAATAACTCCCAATCATTCTGTGTAATCATTTTGTACTCATTAGGACAAGTTAGTTAATAACTACATCCACTCACTCTATCTTTCTTACTATGGATCTATATAACTTCATAATTAATATTGTCATACCACAATCATATAAAAATAATTTGTTGGTCCACTGGCGTACATACACTTCGTCGTCTTTAAACTTCGATCTTTTCTTCATTGAAGGAGGATATAAAAATGTTCTGAAACTTTTTCTTGTGGCAAATATACATTAATAATTATGCCTATATGGGAATTAGTGGAGTCACTGAAGGTGGATATGAGCTATTACCTCCGATTTCGTTGAACCTCCATCGATTTGCATGAAAATTGGTAAGTGGTTAGAGGATAGCTCAAGGAACAAAGGTAACATGGTGCCAACTTGCGCTTTTATACTGGGGGTGGATGTTACCCCTTCTCGGGTGTGAAAATTATTTTATTAAAACTAACCCCATAATTCGATAGAGGGACAAATTTCAAGCAAAATTTGTTAAGTATTTAAAGTTATTAAAATAAATCAAAACTTTTTGAGTTATTAAAGATCAAAGATTTTAATTTTTCTTGAGAAAAATACATGTTTTTAACCAATTTTTCATCAATGACTCAAAAAGTGTAAGTTTTTACAAAAAATTTATTATTATCAAAATTGAAGCCAATAAAAATGAAATAAACCCTTTACTACAAAAACCTTTTAATGTTAACTAAAAGTGAGGTATAGGTATAGGTAATTTAATGTATATTTTTTTCGGCGAGTAAAAAACTCTAAGTATTCAAGCTGAAATAACAGGAAATTGATGCATTTTATAACATATACTTATTTAACATTTGTCAAAGTAATTAAAAATATCTATTAAATGAGCCACCGAACATGTTGATAGCGTTAAAATTTATGCCCAAATTTTTTTTCAAAATTTATCTTTTAAAATTTTTTCCAAAAAATGTTATTGTTTCTTTTTAAAAACTCCGTTCATGTTTACGATATCCAGGGCCTATTTTACCACTAGGCCAATGAGGCACCTGCCTCGGGCCCGCATTTTAATGGGCCCGGAAAGATCATTAAAAAATTGTTATATTGCAATAAAACAAGATACATTTTCAAATTTGTCAACTGCGGTCTTAGAACCACATGAGCCACACTTTGAAAATCATTCTACGTATCATATGGTAGGGGAGCCCAAGCGGGGATTTTTGCAGTTACTCGAGCGCGTCAGATTAGCATATGGGGAGAAACCTGGTACCCTTCAGATGTACCTCTACCATATATTGGCTCTTAACACAGGGGAGTTCGTTAAGGGGGGCCCGAAAAAAAAAGTCTATCCTTAAAAAAACTCGAAATTGTCAGATTAAGATAAGGCAAGTTAAGTACATGCAAAAGAGTGTATATTTCAAAAATCTGACGATTTGAGCCGGGCGTAAGGACATGGGCGAGTCCCAAAGTTTCACAAGAAAAAAGCGAATATTTTGCGAAATAAATGACAGATCGAAAAACTAAAAAATATGTGCTCAATATGTTTTAAAAATCTATTGAATGATACCAAACACGACTTCCCACGGTGAGGGGTGGGGGGTAAATTTAATATTTTAAATACGAATCCAGCGATATTTCGCGAAATGAACATCAGATCGAAATACTGTAAAATACACTTATTCAATATATTTGAAAAATCTATCGAATGGCACCAAATACGACCCCCCATGTATGTGGGGTGGGGGGTTACTTTAAAATCTTAAATAGGAACCCTCATTTTTTATTGCAGATTTGGATTCCTTACGTAAAAATAAGTAACTTTTATTCGAAAAATGTTTTCGAATTATGGATAGATTGCGTTATAATCGGAAAAAAGAGTTGTTGGAAATGGAAAATTAAATTAAAAAATGGCAAGCGCCCACTAAAATGGAAAACTTTACTTAACTTTTTTTGGTTTTAGGACCTACTCTTCACAACCCAAGAGGTCCCCAAAGCGCTCGAGTGACTGCACATTTAGCATACTTTGCTCCCCTACCAATACACAGTAGAATCAGAGATACATGTGAAGAAGACCAGGATGAAACACAATTTGGCTTCAGAAATGGACTGGGAACCCGGGTCGCACTCTTTGCACTAAATGTATTATTGCAGAAATGCCGAGATCAAAAGAAGACGTATTTGCTGTATTTATTGACTATAAGAAGGCCTTCGATCGAGTACAACATCACAAATTAATTAAAATATTAAAGGATTAACGAGTTGATAGTCAAGATGTACGAATCATAGAAAAATTATACTGGCGTCAAACAGCTTGCATAAAAAGAAAATGAACAGAAATATGCAAAATACAAAGAGGTGTCAGACAGGGTTGTATACTCTCCCCACTGTTATTCAATTTATATTCAGATATAATATTTAAGGAAGCGCTCCATATTTTGGAATAGGGTGTAAAAGTGAATGGAATTCTGATAAATACAATCAGATATGCAGACGATACAGTTATTTTAAGTGATGATATGAACATATTACAACACCTTTTAAATGCCATTGACACAGTGGGAAGAGAGTTTGGCCTAAACATAAACTGTTCAAAAACAAAATACATGGTATTTAGCCGTTTGGCCCATCAATATTCACAGTTATATGTTGATGATCATATAATTCAAAGAGTACTCAGTTTTAAATACAATCTTGGTTGCCATATTACTGAAAAACTAGATCCAGATAAAGAGATAAAATGTAGAATGGAGATAGCCCGCACGACATTTTTAAAAATGAAGTCATTCTTCTGAAATGATAACTTGCAACTTAAACTTCGAAAGCGCATGATTGAATGTTACATTTGGTCAGTCCTCTTGTATAGTGTCGAAGCATGGACATTAAAAATATCGACGATTAATCGTTTGGAGGCCTTTGAAATGTGACTGGACAGACGTACACTGAAAATACCATGGACGGTTACTCTGACAAGTGTGGCAGTCCTTAAGAGAGCAAATGCTGCCCGCGAGCTGCTTGATAACATCAAATATAGAAAGATGGCCTATTTTGGACACGTAGTAAGGGGAGACCGGTATAATATTCTTCAACTTATTATCATGGGTAAAATCTAAGGACGCAGATGAATTGGTAGAAAGCAGGCATCTTGGTTGAAGCATATCCGGGAGTGGACAAGAATAAAGAAAGCAGAACAACTATTTAGAATAGCTCGAGACAGAGACAGTTTCGCCATGTTAATCGCCAACGTCAAGAGGACTTGATAGGGCACGTTAAGAAGCAGAAGAAGAAGGTCTTAGAACAATTAAAAAATTTGATATCAATATTAACTAATTAACTTAATTAATATTATTAATAAATTATATTTAGGGGCCCGAAAATTATGTAGTGCCTCGGGCCTAATTTGAAGTAAAATAGGTTCTGACGATATCAGGTTCATCTAAAAACTGCTTGAAGGCTAATTCCAAGTGCAGTTTAAGTACACTTCGCGTCAAAAAAAAAACTGGTACAACTCTTATAACCGAAAATCGTGTTTTTCAAGTTGTGTAAGTTGATCTTGTCACAAGTGTCATTCTAATTTCTAGGGTAACGTTGCCAGTTCAACGAAAATATTATATCAAACTAGGTAAAAACGGGGCTGTGCGACTGACCGCATTTTTTAATATACTAAAAACTAAAACAATTGTAATTTTCCGTCATCTCAATCAAGTATCCATGCATTGATTCGTGTTTTATTATAATTTATGAAAATATTTCAATTCAAAAATAATGATAGATAATAAATCTTGACATGACTTTAAATTATTATGTTTAATGTCAAATCGAGAGGTGTGATTGGTTTCTCGTAAATTGTAGGACAAAACTGCATTAAGTTGTGTAGAATAAATAAAACACACTGGAAAAATTAAAAACTTAATTTGAAATTAATACAAAATGAATACTTTTACAGTGAACAAGTGTGTAATTTAAATATATGTATTACAATTCGAAATATACATTTTAAACGTTATTTTTTTGTATTAAGATTTAGTGCAATTCCGTTATCTGTGATGGCAACAACAAAGTGATTCACGAACAATAATTGTCAGTCTGAACACAGGTTTACATTGGGAAAAAAAGTGTACCAGTTTTATATGACGCGAAGTGTACGTTGAATCTAATCTTTTAAACCTCTTACTTTTTTAAAAATAAAAGATTAAATGACCCCGGTTGCATGGTCCCCACAGCAAAATTTAAGATTTAAACGTTTCTATCTCGGTTATTTTTTACCCTATAGAAATAGTAAAACAGCTAAAATATTTGGCACAGAAAAAACTAAAATTTGGTTAAATATAATTTTTTGCGTATATTGAGTATTTTTAGAGTTATTATCAAAATAATATAAGAATTACAATAATTTTAAAAATTACGATTTTTTTAAATTATATTTTTTTCAAAAATATGCATTCTAAACCAGTCAAAATTATCAAAAACATTACTTATGATAATATAAAGAAGTTCTTGTAAGGATTACGATAAATTTTAATTTTTGTGGAAATGGCGTATGTTTTATTTTTCACTTTTTCCAAAAAATTTCGAAACGGTTCTTTTATTTTCATTATAACTTGCCTAATTTTGACGCTTACCTTGTTCTGAAGCTCATTTGATAGGTATACCGAAGTACTTCGGCAAATGTTTAGCAAGAATATTTTATACATTGCATCGTTTTCACGTTATTTAAGCTTGAATACTTAGATTTGAGTACTCGTCGAAAAAACTACACATTCAATTGCCAATAACTCACTTTGAACTATTATTAGCTTAGTTCTTTATATGAGTAATGTATTTTTTTTATTATCTTCAATTCCAGTAATAATACCATTTTTGCAAAAGCTAATAGTTTTTGATTTATGCGTGAAAAACAAATTTAAAACATGTATTTTTTTACGAAAAAATAAAATTTTTGGTTTTTAATAACCCAAAAAGTGTTAATTTATTTTAATAACTTTATATAACAAATTTTGCCTATAAGTTGTCTCTCTATCGACTTATGTTATTATTTTTAATAAAATAATTTTCACCCCCGATAAGGGGTGGCATCCACCTCCAGGGTAAAAGCGCAAGTTGGCATCATGTCATCTTTGTTCCTTGAGGTATCCTCTAACTTCTCACCAATTTTCATGAAAATCGATGGAGGTTAAACGGAATCGGAGGTGAAAACCTTCAGTGACTGCACTAAATAAGCCACAATTGGTTGTAATTAACACATTTTTACTACTAGTCCAGAAAGCCACTGCGTATCCGCTAGGAAAAATATTCCGATTCGGATTTTTTGCACAATCTTACTCAAAAAGGACCCCTTTTAACAAATTTGCATGTTGCTAGGACCAAAAATGGGTCAAAAATTTTTTAAACGTTTTTTTTTTGATTTTTTTTCTTAAACTATTTTTTTTGCATTCAACAAAGTTTTTTTAGGTTTTTTGGATCATTCCAAACAGAAAAGGTCTTTAGTGACTTTTCTCTAAAGTTGATAGTTTTTGACATATAAGCGATTAAAAATTGAAAAATTGCGAAATCGCCCATTTTTAACCTTCAAAAACTACGTGAAAAACTTAAAATGTGAATATTGCCAAGGTAGGTAGATATTCTTTAAGCATCGATTGATGAAATCCCGAAGAGTTTTTTGCAATACATTATTCAAAACTCCTTTGTTTTTTAATTTCTAATCACGCGTGCGCGACACTATTTTCCACCGTTGCATGTGTATACACATACATGGTGCAAATGAAAGGAATAAATTCGTTATTTTGTAGACCGGCGACTTTAAGGAAAGAACCCGAAACAGGTCGATTTTTATTTTTAAGTTATGATATTGTGGCATATATGGTATACTAGTGACCTCATCCGTCTGGGCGTGATGATGTAATCGATGATTTTTTTAAAAGAGACAAGGGGTCGTGTGGTATCTCATTTCAAAGGTTCTTCAATTCTCTATTTAGTAATGTAAACATTTACATAATTATTTAAACAGGCTGTCCAAAAAATTTTTATTAAATTAAATTATTTGACAAAAAAAAGAAGTAGAAGGACACCCTGTATAAATAATTATATAAATGTTTATATTACTGAATAGAGAATTAAAGAACCTATCAATGAGCTAGCACACGACCCCTATTCTTATTTAAAAAATATTCGATTACGTCATCACGCCCAGATGGATGACGTCACTAGTATACCATATATGCCACAATATCATAACTTAAAAATAAAAATCGACCTGTTTCGGGATTTTTCCTTAAAGTCGCCGTTTTCCACCATACTGTCGGTGGAAAATAGTGTCGCGCACGCTTGATTAGCAATTAAAAAACAAAGGAATTTTGAATATTGTATTGCAAAAAACTCTTCGGGATTTTATCAACCGATGTTTAAAGAATATCTACCTACCTTGGCAACATTCAAGTTTTCAGTTTTTCACATAGGTTTTGAGGGTTAAAAATGGCCGAATTTTTCAATTTTTAATCGCTTATATTATGTCAAAAACTATCAACTTTAGAGAAAAGTCACTAAAGACCTTTTGTATTTGGAATGATCCAAAAAACCTAAAAAAACTTTGTTCCATGCAAAAAAAATATATTTAGGAAAAAAACAAAAAAAAAACGTTTAAAAAATTTTTGACCCACTTTTGGTCCTGGGAACATGCAAATTTGTTAAAAGTGGTCCTTTTTGAGTAAGATTGTGCAAAAAATCCGAATCGGAATATTTTTCCTAACGGATGCGCAGTGGCTTTCTGTACTATATATTTTATAATTGTTGTGACATTTCAACCTCCTCTACGGAAATCGAGTCCAAAAATAGTATATTAAAGTATAAGTTAATATTGAGATCTTTCAAACGCGTTTTCCACGAACATTTTACACTATTTTTTTATTATTACACTTTGAAATCATGTATTATTACTACGAAAAATTTAAATTAGAGCCAATAATGTAAAATGGTTGAATTTGTGATGTATACCCTTCGTTGTTATGGAAATGAGAAAAACAAAAATTACTTTGCAATCTGTCACACAAGATTAATTGTTATTACTGGTTGTACAGTCGGAAAAATGAAAGAATACCCATAAACGATCACATCAATCACTTATTTTGTATTTGCTGCATTTTTCTATAAATAACAAACGTTTGTTATACGCTGTGAGCTCGTACGTAGAGGGGATATTTACAAATTCGCGAACGCCAGTAATGACAAGTTTGTAAACGTTTACCGGAAATTTGACATAAATGTCAAAGTGATTAATTTAAAATTAAAATTAAAAACATTAATTATAAACAATATTAGTTGGTCAAAGCTGTGGTATATAATTTTTACCTTAAATATACTTACGTTTTAAATACTGAATTTAAGTTTTTTTAATGTTCCGTAATATCTAATTATAAATAATCTATTATAATTTTAGCGCCATCTACACGATTATTGTCAAAGTATCCGATGTAAGAAATTGATATTTTATCAATAGAACGTCAAAATGATTAGAAAAATCTTAAAAAAAAATCGATTACAATTTAATTGCTTTTTTGCGTTGTAAATATTAAGCGATAACAATTAAATAATAAATTTAAAAATTACTAGTAAAAGTTGAATTAGTAACCGCTAGGAGCGACACCAGCGAAGCTCAGAGCGTATAGAAAAAGACAGCAATTACAAAATAAGTGATTGATGTGATCGTTCATGGGTATTCTTTCATTTTTCCGACTGTATAGTGTATATTGCTTAAAAATAAGTTCTAACAGTGATTACTTAAATATAGTCCTCTTCATGAGCATTTTTCAGTGCGTAACAAATGATAGGAAAAAGGGTAAGTCCCGTGATAATACACATTTATGACATTTATGTTAACATGACATTTTAGTTAAATCACATAGACAGTTATCACATTTTATTTTCCATTTGGAATAAAAACAAATCAAATGTGTTTCTTGCATTTATAAAATGGTATTTTCTTTAATTTGTATAGTCTTATAAATTATACAGATTATATTTGTAATATCATTATCTAATTAAAAAAATTATTTTTTTATTATGGCGCCATCTATCGACAACTAGAATAACTAGAATAAATGTTGTAAATGTCTGTAATCACGGACGTGCCTTTTTTCTGTCACATACAATTTAATGCGTTAGAAAGAAATCGAAAAACTGTGACGCACTGAAAGATGATCATGAGAAAAAGAATACTAGCAGAATCGCGGTTAATACGGCAAAAATCAGAAGATGCTTATACGAAAGACAAGTTCATTAAATGGATGGAAGAGCGAAAGGTAAAAGATAGAGATAAACGAGTTGCGCTTGCTTAGTGGTAGTATTAATTTGAACATAATTTCCTCTGATTTAAAAACGGAAATATAAGTATTTCAAACAATACCAACTGTACTTTTCACATTCATTTAAAAGATTAAGATTTTCAAATATTTGAATAAAGCTTTTAAAACATTTGTTAGTGATATTTTATTCATATTTTATTTATTTGACGTTACAAGGTATGTACTCCTGTCAGATCAATATTTAAAACTGTTGATGTTGCCATGGTAACTTTAAAACACGCGCGTTTTTCAAAGTCGAATTTAAACACGCTGAGGAGTACCAACTTTAAATAAGCAAAATGGGCTACCAATAAAAAAAAGAATATTTTAACTATTTATTATTACAAAGTTGTTTTGCGGTTATATTTTTTTGAGTTTTAGGACCTAATCTTCAAAACCCAATAGGTATCTATAACGCTTTAGTAACCATATGACCATATGAAATGTAGTTAGCTATCGTGAATTCTTCTTCTTTTTCTTCTTCTTTAAGTTCCATCTCCTATCGAAGGTTGGAAATCATCATGGCAATGCGGACCCTGTTGACTGCCACTCTAAATAGCTCTGCACTACTGCATTCGAACCATTCCCGTAAGTTCTTAAGCCAGGATGTTCTTCGTCTTCCCAACATTTCGCTTTCCTCGGATTTTGACCTGCATAATAAGCTGTCATAATGAATATTTTTGCCCCCTTATCACATGTTCTAAGTAATCAAGTTTTCGTCTTTTGATAGTCAATATTATTTCCGCTTCATTTCCTATGCTTCTAGTTACTTCCACGTTTGACATTCATTGAATCCATGATATTCGTAGGATTCTTCTGTAACACCAAAATTCAAGGCGGCCAACTTATTCAGATGGATTTGTTTTAATGTCCACGCTTCCAAGCCATAAAGAAGAGTAGAGAACACGTAACACCGAAGCATCCTTAGACGTTGTTCTAACCTTATATCTCGACAGCAAAGACACTTTTTAAGTTTAATGAATGATGCACGTGACTATTATTATTATAATCTGTGAATTTTGTCAATAAAATTCAATGTAACTACTGCTCAGGCTTTAAATAGCATTAAGTGTCAAAGAGAGAATAATTAGTTTTATTGTGGTCGAATGCCGTGCACAAATTTATATAGATACTTGACATTGTAAGTTTTATTGTTACTGCCATTTTTCTATTAACTTAACTATAAATTTCAATATCTAAAAAGCAACCTCTACATATTTAATTTAATTGTAATAACAAATTAACTTATTTATAAAAGTATTGCAAAGATGTAGGAAAACCTATTTAAAACTGTATACAAACAAGCTTATAATATTATATAGTAAACTTATATTGAGATTATTTAACACAGAAATACGTATGTATTCATCTCAAATTTTCAGGGAATTTTGTTTTACCAACAATTAATAATATTTTTTAAATTGTGCTGTTATTGTTGTAAAGTAAAAAGAAGCAGACATTCCAAAAACAATAAAATATTAAACACTAAAAGCTATATACAGTGCTAGTCAAAAGTCTCCTCCCCCTCGTATCTTTTGAACGGTTATAGAATATCTACTTATAAAAGTGAAATTTAGGGGGAGGAAAGGTTTGTTCCAGCTCAACGAAGAACCATCATGTAACGATCACCATCCTGCGCAGTAAACGAAATAAGCCATGGAACGTATTCTTCTGTTTACTGCGCGCAGGAGCGTGATCTTTACATGACGGTTTTTTGTTGTGTTGGAACAATCCTGAAATAAACAGACGTAGGCTTCTCAAATAGTCATAACAGGTGACATAATAGTGACAGATGACGTTACAGAGCCACTTTGACCGATAATTCTAAATGGGACCTTATGGTACGCGATATCTCATTTGAAAGGTATTCACTAATACTAATTTTGTTTGGGTTTAAGTTGATTTTGATGAATAAATTAAATAAATATAAAATTGTAATTTCGCATTTAATTAATAAAGATTTAAATATCCGCCTATGGTTATTTGTCAAAAAAATTGACGGTTTTTTTAATTTTCTAGTTGTTTTGTTGTTTTTACGTCAATGTCAACTGTTTTGACAATTAACCATAGGCAGATCTTTGAATCTTTACATGCGAAACTACCATTTTATATTTATTTAATTTATTCATCAAAATCAACTTTCAAACCCAAACAAAATTAGTATGATTGAATAGGTATTTTCAATAATTTTCAAACGAGATATCACTTGCCATAAGGTCCCACTTAAAATTATCGGTCAAGAAGGCTCTGCACAGTCATTTTTCACTATTCTGTCACCTGTTCTGACTATTTGACAAGCATACGTCCGTTTTCCTACCTCAGTTATAAGTATAAACTTCCAAAAATACGAGGGGGAGGGAACTTTTGACTATACTGTCAATCTTAATTTTGTTCCATCTGTCATCAACTATTTTTCAAATTATCAAAAATATAATTAATATGAAATTGAAAGATATAAGTACATACGTAGACCTGTCTGTGCATGTTATTTTTATCCCTATTGTAATATTTTTTACTACATATTTGTGAGCATTTATCTCAACTTGAGTAAAACTATGGTATGTGTAATATTTTGTTAATGATTTTTATTTATATAAATATATCCTGTAAAAACCAAAGTTTGTACATTGTGTAATATATTATTTAAATGATTTTAGTTAAAAAGTTTTATGTATATTATTATACTTTGTATAATTTTAAACAAGGGAAAATATATTAACAATAAGAACATATGCTATTTTATTTCTGTCCAATTTTTCTTCTAGCCTGAGCCATTATTACATTTTTGATACGGATTATTTGGTCAAAAAAGTTAACTTTAGTTTCCAAATCTCTTTTTCTTAGGGTTTGAGACTGGCCAAAATCTGCGTGATGAAATGTCAAACATATTACCCCAGGCTATTAAGACACACACTAACGCGCAATGCAACAGATATTACTTTGGAATACAACATCTAATGAAGTCAAAACTTCTCTCACGAAGTGCAAAAATCCAGATATATAAGACCATAATACACCAGCTGTCGCGTAAGGAAGCAAAACATGGACGCTAACAAAAAGAGAAGTAAATAAATTGCTGCTGTGGGAACGTAAAATCTTTCGAATAATATAATTATGGCCCTTTCCGAGACAGCGTGACGAACGAGTCGAGAAGGCCCTCCGCACATGGGTCGATCGGAGACACGTCTCGAAGTTCGCGCGTCTTGCTCGTCTTGTATGAACCCTGCGGCCCAAGCGATTGCTCTCCGCACACTGGTCGATCATAGATAAGGTATATATAAGTAGAATAGATAGGCAACTCTTTAATACGTAAAATTGCAATGTATACAGCGCCCTCTGTCCGGTTTAGTCATGAACTAAATGGACAATGGCGGGAATTTTAAACATTCAAATAAGCTTTGTTGCTAATTATTGTAGTAAAACAAGATTCTATAACATAATGCAAATTATAAAAATAATCGACAATTGTTTCTTACATTAGCGATTATTTTTGTAATTTGCATTACATTATGGAGTCTTTTACTGCAATTATAAATATAGTTCATACAATAGGAAAGGTAGAAAAAAAAATTCAAAAATTAAAATATTTATTTAAAAAATTAACGGCACAATTTACAGGAAAGTACCAAAATTAAAGCTCATAATAAAATTAAAATATTTCCAATATATTTTTGTAACATTGCCGAGTTTATAAACACATCAATCCTGACATTAAGGCAGCGCCGAAATTAACACAAAATTTTTAAATTACATGGATGCAAAGTAACCCAAAAGAATATTCCTTACTTCTCAGTCCTGTTTGGTACACAGCATTTAAACACCATTGATTCAAAAATTTGCACACAAACTAAAAAAACTATTCAATAAAATAAATCCAAACACGTATGTAAACAAACAACGATTCTTCTTCTTGTAGTTTCATGGCCTCCACCTCTTAGGTACTTGGCCAGTCCTCGTATTTAGACTAACTGGAAGGGAATCCTCTTTTCAAAGGGTCTGGATTTTTCCATATTCCCTTCTTTAAATTCATTGTGATATGATTTTCAAATAACTATTTTTATTTTATATTTTAATTTGAAATATTGTTAAAAATTGATTGATCTTTCTTAAGGTTTGGTCATTAATATTATGTAAGAGATTTTGTATTGAAATAGGGGTTGGACTTCCTATATTAACTAGTTCCTGATACAGGTCAAATTGATTTGTTTTGTTAATTGGGCATTCAAGTAACATATGAGTTATACTTCCTATCTGTCCACATTCACAAAAAGGAGTATCACTACAATTAATTTTAAACAAATGGTCTGGTGTGTGACAATGGCCCGTTCGCATTCTAATAATAGATGTTAAGTGCCTTCGATCCACAAATGTGAATTTGTGGAACCAAGGGTTCATAGAAAAATCACTTTGGCATTGTTGATACCATTTCCCTTTAGTTTTAAACTGCTTTGTCCATTCAACTTTAAACTCGTTTACAATTTTTTGTTTAATAAAAGGCAAAAAGTCAAATTTATCTATTTTAATGTCTGCAGGAACATTTAAAGTCTTGCCTATATTTGCCAATTTATCAGCCTCTGTATTCCCCTTTACTCCAGTATGGCCTGGAATCCAAGCTAAGATTATATTAAATCCTGCTTCCATTGACTCAATAATAAGTCTTTTAGTTAGGTTTACAATATGGTTGTTTGTCCCCCAGGTGGTGTTATGTAATTTTTGGATAGCACTTTTAGCATCTGAAAAAATTATTGCTTCTTTAATATTTTTTTCAATACAAACAGATACTGCCTTGTTAATTGCAATAATTTCTGCAGTGCATATTTGAGTGTGCTCATGTAATCTGGATGCATAGTTATAATTGATTGAAGGTATGTGTACCCCAAAACCTGCTGTCCTCGACTCGGGATCTAAAGAACCATCTGTAAATACCCATGTATAATTTCCATATGAAGCTGAAAATTCATTAAGAAATTCCAAAATTAAGAAATTCCAAAACAAACAACGATGTCATCAGATGCCATTGACAAGACAAAATAAAATGACATTTCTTCACAGCGTTGCCACATTTTATTTAGAAAATCTACGGTTTGTAAGTTTAGCTAAAATCTACTAAATCAAAAACTAAAATATACTATAAAACTTTATTAACGTATTTGTATATAATTTAAAACTTTTTATAATAAAACAACAGCTGACTAACTAGAAATTAATATAATATGAATATTTGTAAAAAAACCAAACTTTTTTAGATTTTAACTGGGAAAAAACTACAATTAATTTTTATCAGTTTCATATTTAATATTTGTATATAATATTTTGTCATCCACTGATTTCTGCATGTCGGGATCAAATTCTTCACACAATTCTTTCGCATTTTACATTGGAAACACGTAAACACAACATTTTTTGTTTTGCAAAGTTACATATACTTAGATATTTTAGTTTTCCATCGTTAGCTTCTAATAGGCTCACCGAATGCCATAACTCTTCAATAACACCTGATATACTGCTTGCACTACTACTTGAAATCTGCAAGTTTGTTGAAACTGCACCAGAATCCAGTTTCATTTCTCTGTAAAGGCCGCGTCCCACCATCAAATAATTTGATCAAACTGGTTTGAGCAAACTGAAAGTGACAGTTAGTGACGTCACATCCTGAGTGTTCATTGTGGATAATAATGAATAATTTTAATTTTAAATAAAGTACAAACAAGTTAGACAACTCCATTCAAAAAATTTGATCAAACTAGACTGAAGGCCGCGTCTCACCATCAAATAATATGATCAAACAGTTTGGGCAAACTCCGGAAGTACGTCAAAGTGACGTCGCAATTGCATTTTTTTTTAAATTCTAAAAATCTGTGCTCTCACTATCAGTCTAGTTTGATCAAATTTTTTGTATTGAGTTGTCTAACTTGTTTGTACTTTATTTAAAATTTAAATTTTTCATTATTATCCACAATGAACACTCAGGATGTGACGTCACTAACTGTCACTTTCAGTTTGCTCAAACCAGTTTGATCAAATTATTTGATGGTGGGACGCGCCCTTGATAGTGAGAGCACAGATTTTGAGAATTTCAAAAAAACTGCAATTGTGACGTCACTTTGACGTACTTCCGGAGTTTGCTCAAACTGTTTGATCAAATTATTTGATGGTGAGACGCGGCCTTTAAATTCATCATCTACGTCCTGAATCTTATTTTCGGTAATGACATTGGGAAATTGTAACAACATGTCTGAAAACTAATTTAGAAATGGGGTAAATACTATAAAAAGCAAATTTTATTTCAGTCATAACAAAATGTTGAAATATACCAAAAATTTACTAAAAAATATTGCCTATATACTAGAATTTTTTAAACAATATCAAAAATCTACCAAAAAAGTAGAAATCTACTAAATGTGGCAACACTGTTGCAGTTTCTGCAGATGCGATGACATGCGCAATTGGAAAAGTCTTTAGTGGCGCCACCTTTCCAGTTTAGTCAAGAATTAAAGAGAATGAACCGTAATTGCCATTAAAGATAACAGTGCATGCTGGTCGGTTCAGTTTTCTCCACACCATACCACCTACATATTCCAACCAAGAAGAACGCATTTTTTATATATCAACCCAAAGAACTATTTCGATATGTGAAAAGTACGGCATTGTTACATTTTTAGTATAATTTGTATGCAATGAGCCTTATACAATTGAGGATATTTTTCTAGTTCCCCAACGAATTTTATAATAAACATCTAGAAACAGAAGTTCAATGTCTTCAGAATTTTATATTACAAACAATATATTTACATATAGCTACTAGTACTACAATCAACGAACATAAGATGCACCGATCTTTAAATAAAACTAAAATTTAATTTAGCGCAAAAAACAACAAAAAACGAAGGAAACAAATAAAATAAACTACGCGCTGAGCAGATGGAACGTGAATTATAAATTGTAAAATTCCCTCATCTTCCTTAGTCTCAGCATCCGTTATGGCTTGCAAATTGTAGAAGCCTCGGAGGTGTAACCAGAGAAGGTTCCCATTGTTTTCAGTCTGGTTAGATGTAGAATAACATTCTTCTTCTTCAGGTGCCGTCCTCGTTCCGAAGTTTGGCTATCATCAAGGCTATGCGTATTTTTGATACCGTAGATCTAAATAATTGGCAGCTGCTGCACTTGCTGTACCAATCTCTTAAATTCTTCAACCATGAATGTTTTCTTCTGCCAATGGATCCTTTACCTATTATTTTTCCCTGAATAATTAATTGTAGTAGCTGGTACTTTTGTCCCCTCATTATATGTCCCAAGTATTGCAGTTTTCGCTATTTAATAGTAAGCGCAAGTTCTTTTTCTTTCTGCATCCTTCGCAACACTTCCATGTTTGTCACTCTCTCTGTCCACGATATTCTCAGTATCCTGCGGTACATCCACATCTCGAATGCTTCTATTTTCCTTGTATCGATCTTTTTCAGTGTCCAAGCTTCCATTCCATAGAAAAGAACTGACAGCACGTAACATCTCATCAGGCGAATTTAAGGATTTAAACTTAGCTCTCTTACGCATAAAACTGTTTTCATTTTGGTAAAAGTAGCTCTAGCTTTTTCTATTCTGATCTTGATTTCTTCAGAGTTGTCGTTGTTTTCATTAATCACAGTTCCCAGGTAATTATATTTTCTAACACGCTCAATTCTTTGATCATGTACGGTTATGTCAGAAAAATTTTGTGGAGATTTCGACACCATCATTATTTTTGTTTTTTTTTTTATGTTAAGTGATAAACCGAACTTTTCGCTGCACTCTACTATTCTGTTTATCAGTGTTTGGAGATCTTCCGGGGTTTCTGCTATTAATACTGTGTCATCAGCGTATCTCAAATTGTTTATTAAAGTGCCATTTATTTTAACTCCTATATCTTGGTCAGCAAGGGCTCTGTTTATAATATCTTCTGAATATAAGTTAAACAAGGTTGGTGAAAGTATGCATCCCTGCCTTACGCCTTTTTTGATCTCGAGTTCCTCGGTTGTTTCCGGTTCTACTCTAATATTCGCCTTCTGGTTATAGTTAATATTGAAAATAATTCTGAGGTCCCTTTTATCCAAGTTTTTCTCTACCAACAGTCTCATCAGGTGTTCGTGGCGAACTTTATCGAACGCCTTGTTGTAGTCAATAAAGCACATATATATATATATATATATATATATATATATATATATATATATATATATATATATATATATATATATATATATATATCCTGGTTAACATCCAGGCATCTTTAGCACATGATATTAAGTGCAAATAGTGCTTCCCTTGTTCCAAGCCCGTTTCGAAACCCGAACTGAGTATCACTGATGTCAGCGTCTAGTTTTTTGTGAATTCTTGTATGTATCACTTTAAGAAATACTTTTAGTGTGTGTCCCATTAAGCTTATTGTGCGATGGTCGGTGCACAGTTTTGCGTTTGTTTTCTTTGGAATAATCACAAAAGTTAACAGAAGCCATTCCTTAGGTATTTCTCCCGTTTTATAAATGCAGTTAAAGAGGTCAACCAAAACATTTACTGTTTCATCTTCCACAAGCTTAAGAAGTTCCGATGGAAGTCCATCTGGACCCGGTGATTTGCTATTTTTCATTGTTTTTATAGCATATAGTATTTCTTCTTTAGAGATTTTTGGTCCTTCCTCACCTTGTATGTTACCAATATCATGATCCTCTCTCTCATCGGCAAAGAGTTCTTCTATATAATTCTTCCAGGTCGTAAGCTTTTCTTGTAGGTCAGTTATTATTTGTCCATTTGCGTTGTATGAGCACATTGGGATGCTTCCTTTTTTGTATACCTGCCAATTCTTTTACCTTTTTATGTAGGTTAAACGTATCATGTTTTAATTGCAGTTCTTCAATTTCTTCACATTTTCTTTTGTAAAAGTTTTCTTTCGCTGACCTTATTTCATCTCTAATTTGCTTGTGTATCTCGTTGTATTTTTGTTTGCATTTTCCCTTAAACTGTCTTCGTTCCTCCATGAGGCTTAAAATTTTCTCTGTCATCCATTCTTGTCTTTTTGTCGTATTTCCTCTGCTAAGGATATTCTGAGCGGGTTTTATTAGGGCTTCTTTTAAGTCTTGCCACTTGTTTTCCACGTGCGTGTTTGGTTCCTTTGTAGACAACATTCTTAGGTTACCATTTATCTGTTGCTTTAATTCTTCTTTGATTTTTGAGTTCTGTAAGCGGCTGGTATCTATGTAATCTGGTTTTACCCTTTGTGAAGGTTTCTTAAGTTTAATGCTTACACGCGCTATCAAGGGATTGTGGTCCGAAGAAACATCTGCGCCTGGGTACGCCTTAACCGATTTTATGCCGTTTTTGTATCTTTCATTTATCAACACAAAGTCTATTTGATTCCTAACTATTTTCTGTGCGTTATGTTGAGGTGATGTCCACGTATAAAGCCTTCTTTTGGGGAGTTTAAAAAATGTGTTTGAAATAATCATATCGTTTTCTTGGCAGAACTGTAACATTCGGTCTCCTCTCTCGTTCCTTAACCCGAGACCATAATTTCCTACATATTTGCCGCTTTTTCCTTCCCCAGTTTTGGAATTAAAATCACCAAGGATAATTGTGACGTCTCTTGGCTTTATAGATTTAAGAACATGGTTAATTTGTTCATAGAATTCCTCAACCTCTTCATCTGATTTTTCTGCAGTAGGAGCATAGACCTGTATGATATTAAGATTTACAGTTTTTGTATAAAGTTGAAGGAATATTACTCTATCAGACACTGGTGTAAAGTTAATAACAGACTTCATCATTTTTTTTTGATACAACAATTGCTACTCCATATCTGTGGTGTGGGTCATTATTTCCTGAAAAATATATCATTCCGTTGTTTGTCGCGAAGCTGCCTGAACTCGACCACCTTGTATCGCTGATACCTAAAATATCGATATTTAACCTTTGCATCTCTTGTATAATATTGTTCATTTTTTTAGGTTCATACATACTTCCGAGAATAACATTATGTTGTTTTATATACCATTGGATTGAAAACTTAGTCTTTTTAAAATAAACTACCTCCATGACTGGAAACGTGCGTCTCACTCGAACTTTCTCGTGCACTACGGATCGCAAGGGACGAGAGTCGTACAAGACGAGGAGATTTGCAATCTTAAACGCTCCGTATACGGAGCTCAATGCCACAACGAAGGAACTTGACTGGCGGGGAGAGACCTACGCTATTGGAATCGAGTCAAGTCGTTCGAGCGTCGCCCCATGTGCTGACGGCCTTGAGTCTCTCTTCGGAAAGGAAAATCTAGTCAGATATATTAAGGCAAATCGACTCAGATGGGCAGGGCTTGTGATAATACGCAGTAACGAAAATTGCCTTAAAACAGTGTGTTTTTGGGAAAGGCCAGATGGGAGAAGGTCTATTGGATGGAAAGGATGGAGGATGACCTAGAATAAGGTAGAAAAATGCAATTAGAGATGACCTAAAAAAATGGGAGTGATACAATGGGAAACAGTGGCTCAGGACCGACAAACATGGAAGGCAACAGTAAACGACACAGCAACGACTCACGAAGAGTTGTAACACCACTTATGATGATGAGTAAGACACACTATCTAGAATCTTGCACTGAACGAACAGCTAAAATAAATTCAAAATCTCACGAATTTTGGGGGTACAGAAGATTGACAAACAGAGACGTTCACATACACAGAAATCACACCAGTGTAATTAAAATCCTAACATATAACGTAAGAACTTTATTATCTAAGGAAGAACTGCTACAATTAAAAGAAGGTTTAAAAAAATAAAATGGGACATATTCGACTTCTGCGAATTGAGACGACGCGTAGAAATACTTATTACCGTACAGTCAGATCTGTGTGTCAGTAAGTGTAGTCAGAAAGTGTAGGCAATTGACAGTATTTCAGATGGTGGCGTAGTATATTTCCTCAATATTAAAAACAAAAAAACATAAAAATAAAAATCATGTCTGATCGTGGTCATAGGTAATTTCTATGAAGACATGGAATTGTTTCTAACAGAAACATTACAGCTTGTTGATAGGCGACTTTAATACCAAAGCAGGCACTGATATTCTTCCGACACCTCAGAAACTTGCATAACTTTTTCAAAAAGAAATGGTATAGCATGGGGAAAACAAGCCAATAATGTACTCGAGGAGTGATATGAAACAATACTCTAACCAAACTAGTGATGTTGAAAAAGTAACTATTCGTTATAAAATACTCGTTACTTACGAATACAGAAAGTAACGATTACTATACATAGAGGCAAATTGTTACTTTGATTACTTTGATTACTTCGTAACAAAGTACCAATCGTATCAGAGCGAGTACCTATTTTGAGTATTGTATCTACAACAATCGGTTGATATAGGAATCGGACCGGTATTCCACGACTGTTCGGTATCAGTACAGTTAACTAAAATGGTATCTATGAAGAGCGAAGGCTATGAAGAGTTTTACAGGATTACAGGGCGCTGAGAAGTAGCTGAAACAGAGGGAGGTATCATTTAACAAAGCATGCACCCAGAAACAGATGTATATACATACGATTTGTCGAGGTAGATAATTCACACAATTTCACAGATCTTAGTTCCTTTGAAAATAAAAATACAATACATTAGATTTTAATAATAAATATACATTATTCTTATTTGCATTTCCACCCATTTTCCATTGAAAACTATTTCCTTGTTCACTATTTCCCTAAAAATAATTTATTTTTTCCTAATTGTCTTAGTCTATGTGTATTTTATTGTCATGATCCAATAAAACTAAAATAATATCTGCCCGGGCCAAAAAAATTGGTAGAATTTATAAAAAAAATCATTTTTAATTATTACAGTAGAGCGTCGATTATCCGAACTAATTGGGGGACATGGGTGTTCGGTAAATCGATTTTTTCGGATAATCGAACTGTATTGATACAGCAATACTATTTATCTATAGGTGAATGAAAGCCTTATTTACATACATCTTTACATACTTACAGACATACATATATATCTTTAGTGACAAATAGGACAGAAATTAAACAAACAAGTGCTGTCTGCATTTGCAACAAAATGAAGATTTTTTCAATTTTCTTCTGATAAAGCAATCCTACCTGTTTACGAGCGGCTGGGTTACGTGTTTTTTAACCATGTGTCTGGCAAAGTATTTCAGAATGGATTAAAAAATACGAAATTTAATTTTCGATGTCAGTTTGGCATCACAAACTATAGGTAACAAAGCTAAAACTCCCTGGAATCTAGGGAGGAGAAATAGGTTCTTCCCGGGATCTTTTTTGAGTAAAGCTCTTATATACAGCATCATCTAAATCCGTGTTTAAGGCAAGGTTTATCGCATTACGATTTGTGGATCCGTCAGAAGAATTAAGCCGGAACATAAAGTTACTTATGTACGTCTTTTGTTTTTTTATTCGTCTTACCAGCCTACTAACTTTGTATTCATTGGATACATTGGTTGCAGATTCACCTCCCTCTAACCATTTGTTATCTCGTGTTTATTTTTCATAGGAAGGACAATACGCTTACACTTAGGAATTTTCAATCGAATTTTTACACATGTCGGGAGTTCGGATAAGCGGTCGTTTGGTTGATCGACGTTCGGATAATCGACGCTCTACTTTAATTAGTCTGGACAAAATTATATCGGGCACCCCTTGTTTTTAATAATTTTTAGCATAATAGATCCATTATCCAGAATTTCCATCCATTAAATAGATCGGTGAAGGTCGTTGTTATATTATCGGATCTTATACCAAATACTGAGAAATGCGATTCTTGATATGATTACCGTTACTCAAATACAAAAGTAATCATAATAATCAAAGTATCCTACTAATACTAATACAAACTATTAGTCTAAGAGCTGGGAGCGGATTTTGTGCGTGATAAGTAATATGGAAAAACTATACGGGGATATGTTGAATTAGTTGTGTACATGACTTTCACCAACGGCCGGAAACTAGAGTTGGGGCCGAGGGTAGTTATAAGGGGTCAAAGTCGCGGATTTTATTATTTTTTTATGACGCTCATGATCGAGAGGGTGCACCAAAATTTGGGAATAAGTAGGTCATGACGTACCTAAGTAAAATCTCTAGGGGCTCAACGCTGCGGGGCCGACAAAGGGGTGGGGGTAGGGGTGAATATAAAAAATATAAGGGGTTTTTTGCGACGTTCGTGATTGAGATAGTGCACCAAAATTTGGGTATAAGTAGACCATGACATAAATAATTAAAATCCCCAGAGCCGGAAACCAGAGTCGGGAAGGAAGGTAGTTATAAGGGGCCAAAGTTCAGTTTTCTATTATTTTTTTTTGTGACGCTCATGATCGAGATAGCGCGCCAAAATTTGGGAATAAGTAGGTCATGACGTAACTAAGTATAGTCTCCAGGAGTGGAACGCTGCGTGGCCGACAAAGGGGTGGGGCAGGGGTGAATATAAAAAAATGTAAGGGGTTTTCTACGACGTTCGTGATTAAGATAGTGCACCAAAATTTGGGAATTAGTAGACCATTACATAACTAAGTAATATCCCCAGAGGCGGAAACCAGAGTGGTGGACGAGGGTAGTTATAAGGGGTAAAAGTCGCGGTTTTTATTATTTTTTTTGTGGCGCTCATGATGGAGATAGTGCACCAAAATTTGGGAGTAAGTAGGTTATGACGTAACTAAGTAAAATCTTCAGATGCGGAACGCTGCTTGGGGTACAAAGGGGTGGTAGGCAGGGGTGAGTATTAAAATATATGGGGTTTTTTCTGCCGTTCGTGATCGAGATAGTGCACCAAAATTTGGGAATAAATAGATCATGACATTACTAAGTAAACTCTCCAGGGGCGGAACACTGCGTTGGGGACAAATGTTGTGCCGGGTCACAAAAAAAATAATACACACTGCGACTTTGACCCCTTAAAACTACCCTCATCCCCAACTCTGGTTTCCGGCTCTGGGGCTTTTACTTAGCTAAGTCATGGTCTACTTATTCCCAAATTTTGGTGCACTATCTCAATCTAGCACATCGCAAAAAACCCCTTATATTTTTTATATTCACACCTACCCACACCCCTTTATCGGCCACGCAGCGTTCCATCCCTGGAGATTGTACTTAGTTACCTCATGACCTACTTATTCCCAAATTTTGGTGCATTGTCTCGATCATGAGCGTCACAAAAAAAATAATAAAAACGGCGATTTTGACCCCTTATAACTACCCTCATCCCCAACTCTGGTTTCCGGCTCTGGAGATTTTACTTAGTAATGTCATTATCTGCTTATTCCCAAATTTTGGTCCACTATCTCAATCAGGAACGTCGCAAAAAAACCCTTTATATTTTTTATATTCATTCCTACCCCCACCCCTTTGTCGGCCACGCAGCGTTCCGCCCCTAGAAGTTTTACTTAGTTACGTAATGACCTACTTATTCCCAAATTTTGGTGCACTATCTCGGTCATGAGCGTCATAAAAAAAAATAATAAAATCCGCGACTTTGACCCCTTATAACTACCCTCGGCCCCAACTCTGGTTTCTGGCCGTTGGTGAAAGTCATGTACACAACTAATTCAACATATCCCCGTATAGTTTTTCCATATTACTTATCACGCACAAAATCCGCTTCTATCTCTCCGACTATATGTGCTAGGAAATGCGAAAAGTAACAAAAGTAATCAAAGTAATCAAAGTAACGAATACTGTAAACGATTACTTTATACAAAAGTAACGATTTGTAACGAATACTCGAAAGTAACTATAATCAACACCACTAAACCAAAGGAAACAAGAAAAGGATCTTACAGACCACAGTGCTGAATATTACCCTATATGGAACGAAAGTATGGTCAATAACAACAATAATACAAAACAAAAAAATAACAGTTGAATTAATATGAGAAGATATCTACAAATCATCAGAGAGGATAGAATAAGAACAGAGGAAATAATATTCTTATTATAAAACAGAATGGATTTGGAATATTCAATTAGGTACAATAAAGTTAGATAACAGAGCCCTGCAGTGGTACGGGCATGTACAAAGAATGCTAGAGCACAGGTGGTCGAAAAGAATATTGGACTGTCCGCCGGGAAGAAGACGAAGGAGAAGACCTGCTATGAGATGGAAAATATACATAGGAAATGCTATGATAAATAAAGGCATCAGAAAAGGTGACTGGGAGAATAGAGTGCTGTAGAGACAAAGAAAAAGAAATGTCACAAAAGATGGATTTACGTTAGTTTAGATGAAATAACTAAAAATGAAATAGATTTCTTTATACAGGCGAATTGTAACCGATGTCACAGTTTCAAACAAATTTGGAATAATATAGTATATGTCTTAACACCCCATGTGGGGTTTCGCCGCTTTCGCTTTCTAGATCCATTTTATGGGATGGATCAGTCCCCATGATCATTGTATTTGTTCACTAATAAGTCTCCATTTCTTCCGGTTTATTGCCTTCTGTTTCCATTTTGTAATTTCTGCTCCTCTTAGGTCCTTCTCTACTTCAGTTAACCATTTCGATCTGAGTCGACCACGTCTCCTTTTTCCTCCTGGTTGCCATAATATCCATAGCTTCTGATACTGATTCTGGTCCTTGTCTCCATATATGACCCATCCATTTGGTTCTTTGTTCTCTTATTTTCTTTACTATATCTTCTCCATTTTTAATTATTCTAAAATTTCTTTATTCGTTCTCCTTTTATACTCTTGTTCTTTGATTCTCACTGGATCCAGTATTGTTCTTATTATCTTTCGTTCATTTATCCTTAATTTCTTTTCTTTTTTGCCATAATCATCGTTTCTGCTGCATACATTGTTATTGGTCTGATTATTGTTTTATATACTATATCCATGTTTGTTTGCTTGGTCAATATTTTACTCTTTAGTAGTTTTCTATTTGTTTGGTATACCCGGTTTGTCGCAGTTATTCTTTCTTCGATCTCCGTTTTTCTTTCCCCTTTGTTGTTTCATAACGCCCAGGTATTTAAGTTTTTGTACTTCTGTTCTTCTCTCTGTTTTGTTCTGCTTCTCCGAGTCTCATTAGTTTTCTTTTCTTTTCATTAATTCTTAGTCCCACCTTCTTTCCCTCTTCTTCAATCTCCATTAATAATTTTTTCATGATTTTTCTTGTTTTTGTTACTATCGCTATATCATCTGCATAGGCAATTAGTTGGTAACCTGATGCTCTCAGTTTTCCCTTGTGGATCTTTCTTAACCCGGCACCTGCCACGTGGCTTTGCAAGGCGCCAACTGTCACGTGGGGTGCTCACAGCATCCCTTAAACATTTTCTGTGATCTACTTGTTTAAAAAACAAAATAATGTGTTGAGTAACACAATAATATAAAAAAACATATTTATTAACTTATTAGCTACTAATATGTTATAAAAGTTAAAAAACAAAATGAAAAAGGTGTTATTAGCAAATTAGCAAGTCTTCTTCTTCAAGTGCCGTCTCCTAATCGGAGGTTGGATATCATCATCACTATCTTTACTCTATCCACCGCTGCTCTAAAGAGTTCTATAGAACTGCATCTAAACCAGTCCCTTAAATTCTTTAACCATGACACTCTCCTTCTTCCTATACTCCTTCCGCCTCTTATCTTTCCCTGTATTATCAGTCTTAGCATTTCATATCGCGGTCCCCTCATTACGTGTCCCAGATATTGTAACTTTCTTATTTTTATTGTGTTTATTATTTCGCATTCTTTACCCATTTCTCGCAGTACTTCCGTGTTCGTTTTCCTCTGTGTCCATGCTATTCTAAGCATTCTTCTGTAACACCACATTTCAAATGACTGTAGCTTATTTATGTGTTCTTGCTTTAATGTCCAGCTTTCAAGTCCATATTGTAGTATCGAGAACACGTAGCATCTCAAAGCTCTTGCTCTCAGTTCTAAGCTAAGGTCTTTGTTGCAGAGAACTGTTTTCATTTTTACAAACGCATTTCTTGCTATTTCTATCCTGGTCCTTATTTCTGTTGTTTGATCATTTTTCTCTGAAATCCAGGTTCCTAGGTGTTTGTATTTATCAACCCTTTCTATCGGTACATTTTCCAAATATATGCTTGTTTGTATGTTTGTTTTCTTAGTTATTATCATGTATTTGGTCTTTTTTATATTCATTTTTAGTCCATATTCTTTACAGAAATTGTTTGTTTTGTTCAGTAGTAGTTGGAGTTGTTCAGCAGAGCTTGCTATAATCACGGTGTCATCTGCATATCTTATGTTGTTAATAGATCTTCCGTTAATTATTATTCCTTCACTTTGAGATAGCAATGCTTCTTCAAAAATGGCTTCACTATATGCATTAAAGAGTAATGGAGACATAATACATCCCTGCCGAACTCCTCTCCTGATTTCAATTTCTGGACTGGGTTCGTTATCTATTACAATTTGTGCTCTTTGATTCCAGTAAAGGTTTGTTATTATTCGTAAGTCCCTTTTGTCTATGTTTTTTGTCTTTAGAATTTGGACTAATTTTTCATGTCTTACTTTGTCAAAAGCCTTCTCAAAATCAACGTAACAAACATGCACATCCACATTCATGTCCATGCATCTTTGAGCTAACACATTAAAAGCAAATAACGCCTCTCTGGTTCCTAGTCCGTTTCTGAACCCAAACTGACTATCATCTATTCCTTCTTCTAGTTTTTTGTTTATACGACCATGTATTATTTTCAAGAATAATTTGAGAATGTGACTTATTAATGATATTGTTCTGTATTCACTGCAATCTTTAGCGTTTGTATTTTTAGGGATAGCACAAAAGGTTGAGAGTAACCATTGTTTTGGTATGTTTCCTGTTTTGTACACTGTGTTAAACAAGTCTACGATAATGTCTAAGGTTTCATCATTTATACATTTTAAGCTTTCTACTGGGATTTGGTCTGGACCTACTGCTTTACCATTTTTGCTGTTTTTTAATGCCGATTTAATTTCTTCTTTTAATATCTTCAAAACCGTATCATCTTCTACTTCGACTTCCATCTGCTCTGTTCTATTGTCTTTGAACAATTCATTTATGTATTCTGTCCATCTCTTTAATTTTTCGTTAGTACTCAACACAAGTTTCCCATCTGTATCTTTTAGTATTCCCGGTTTTCTTTTTCTGTTGATCTGCGTTAATTCCTTAATTTTTTTATGTGTGTTAAAATTATCATGTCTTTTCTGGTTTTCTTCTATTTCTGCGCATTGTTCTTTTAACCACTGTTCTTTAGCCTGTTTAATTTTGGATTTTATTTGTTTATCCACATTTTTGTACATCTGATTATCTTTGTTTTTATGCTGACGTCTTTCTTTCATTAAATCTAAGATTTCCTCCGTCATCCATTGTTTCTTTTTGTATCTGGTTGGTGTAAGAATTTCTTTTTGACATTTATCTATTTCTGTCTTTATTAATAACCATTTTGTGTCTGTTTCAGTATTTTGCTGGATTTGTTCTTTAACATTCATTAAACGGTTATTAATTTCATCTGTCAGGCGTTGTTTTATGAGTGGGTTTCTTAGTTTACTTGTATCGATTTTTACATCTGTTGTTCTGCGTTTTATTATTTTCATTTTGAGCCTAATTTTGGTCACTACTGGATTGTGATCTGATCCTATGTCGGCACCTGGATAGGTTTTTGAAGATATAATTGCGTTCTTGTATCTTTGTCTAATCAATACATAATCTATTTGGTTTCTTACAATTCTCCCTTCTTGATCTGCTGGTGACTTTCAGGTATATAGTCTTCTCTTTGGCATTTTAAACAATGTATTAGTTCTGACAAAATTATTGTTTTGGCAAAATTCGATAAGCCTGTCACCTCTTTCGTTTCTGTTGCCCAGACCATATCCTCCTGTATATTCTTCTACTTTTTCGTCTCCAACCTTTGCGTTAAAATCTCCCATTATAATTGTAACATCCTGCGTTTTAATGGATTTTATAATATTGTCTAGGTCTTCGTAGAAAGTTTCAATATCGCTCTCTGGTTTGTCCGCAGTCGGAGCATAAACTTGTATTATGTTTAATTAATTAAAATTAAAATTTTTATGTTTAATTTAAATTAGCAAGTACCAAGCCATAATAAATGAAGTCAAGTAAAATATCTAAAAAAATTAATATTTAGTGAATATAGAGTGTCTATATTAATAATTGAAATCAGTTATTTTAATAAAAAATGTAAATTTGACCTGTTTATCAAAAGTACAAAAAAAAATTTAAAACTTTAAGTGCCAGACGATGACACCCCAATTCGACTTTAGAGCTACAAGTTCAGAATGACACTAAATAACTACTTCAAACACTAACACATCTATGTTATATAATATTATAGAAAGCTACTATGACGCATAGCTCGGTTACCAAACTTGAAATACCAAACATTTGATAAAAATGTGTTATGGGGTGCTAGTAGCACCCCACGTGGCAGGTGCCGGGTTAATACAAAATCTACTGCCAGTTTAAATAGTGTTGGTAACAGTGAGTCACCTTGTCTCACTCCTTTATTTATTTCGAATTCTTTTGTTTCCCCTTTTTGTGTTAGAATACTGAAACAAATTTGGAATAGGAAGCGATAATATAGCAGTAAGAGAAACAGCTAAAATAAATCTGAAACATGAAAGAACTAAGATGATACTTGCAAAAAAAACTGAGAAAAATGGGATAGACCGGAAAACACTGTTCAGTATGAAAACTTTATCACTATAGGTCTGAACCACCAAGCCGCGTCTGACATCAAAATATTAAATAACAACACCGCAAAAATATTACTAACAGAACAAGAAAAATTTTGCAACTAACCAGAAACAAACGACTATAAACTAAGTTTGAACGGCAGAAAAATAATTGAAAAGAGACAAATCTGAAGTAAAGTAAAGGGAGCTCATAAGGAAGAAGATTCAAACAACTAAGAGAAATCAAACAAAATTCGAAAGAGATACGCAAACTCGCAAGAATATACAAAAAAAAAGAAAATAGAACAAAGCATTGAGAAAAATAAACGTATGCAAGTTTATGCAAAGAAAGTTAACAGAGAAGAAAAGAAAATTACTAAACTAAAAGGCGTATATGGCAACGAAATAACTAATAGAAAACTGTTACCAGAAATTACAAAACAATTTTATAAAGCTGATCTAAGCTAATATTTTTTGATCTGTGTCGCTGATGCTTGGTTGACAAAACGTTGTTTGTATCATAAAGAAGTTGTCACGATACGGAACTTGTTATAATATAATATAACTATAAACAATTGATGGATTCGACCGTTACTTTATGGAAGTTCATTTTATCTAACAATAAAACACTGAAAACGTTTGTTTTCTATAAGTACTTCCACAAAATTTATTATAACTATGTGACTACAGCTTTTTCGGCAGACGGTTACACCATAAAAGTAATTTAGTTTACTATGTGTTTGCCTTTTTAAAGTCTTTAACTGAACAGGTTGAGGAGTGGGGAGCTGTTTGTCTCGAGTTGGTCATTCCGAATTATATCTGTATTTTTCAATTTATTAATTTCCATAGATTCTAATAAAGATAGCTTAAGGCATTTATTTTGAATATGCACGATTTGAAACTCTTCATTAAAAGAATGATTATGATCTAGAACAGGGGTGGGCAAACTTTCTTAAGTAAGGGCCACCAAATATTTTTGGTCAATTACCGAGGGCCGCAATATTTGTTACCTTAACATTTTTAACTTTTTACTAATTTTGTTTAAGGGGAGGGGCATGGTTTGAAATCAACATTTCAAGCACCTTTTCTTGAATTTGGTTTAAAATTATGGTAGAATTATTTTATTTTTAAATTAGATAAATATATTCACTACAATTCAAAGATTATTCAAAAAAAATTCAAGACCAAATATTGAAAAATAGGCCAACGCGGTGGCAAATTTTTTCAGGCAGCTCCAAAAAAATAGATTTGGAAGTAGAACTCGTGAATGGATCATATGAAACAAAAAATTCAAAAATATTTTATTAGCTTATGAGTTTCTCGAGGTAACGTTGTTGGGTTTTTTGGTTTTAACGATTTTTGAGTTTTTGATATCACTCAAAATACAAGCTAAAATAACGAAATTTCTGTAAAAAAGGGTGAAGATCAACATATTTATTATTGTTAACCAAAACATGTCTCAACATAGTTACCTCACCAAATGTCTAAAGAAAATATGTGAAAAATTTTAGGTGGATCAGTCAAGTAGGTAGTTTTTGAGTAAGGTACAATGTCCACCGCCTTTGAAAAAAAGCAGTTTTGAGAAAGGCGCGTTTGGTTTGACGACTTTTATTTCAATTTGTTTTTTGTGGGTCACATGGTAAAGGGATGCACGCCGGAATATGTTTTTGTATCGCAGAGTAATTTACAAAAGAGACGAGAACAGATGTTGAACGTTTCTCACTACGCTCAAGCTACTGCAAAGCGAGTCGCATTAAACATGTTTTACTTCCGGTAATTTGACTCCGGCCAAGCTGAAAATTTTAGAGAGTATTATTGAAGTTTATTTATTTATTTATTTATGTACTTTCATTTAAAATAATAAAAAAATCAAAAATTTCAAATTTTTCAAACCGTACCCCTTTCCCCTAAACAGCATTCGCACTTAATTAAGTATGGTATTTCCCTCAAATATATATGTATCTATATATTTATTTATTTTTATTTTATCCATGAACCTATTCCTTTTTTCCCTAATTTTGTTCTGAACCTATTTCCTTGTGACATATTATGCAATTTACTTGGGAATAAGCCACAGTTTAAGTTTGAAATTAAATTTATCTGATGTTTCGATTTTCACTTCGGAAATTGTTATCAAAATACAGAACATTAACAAATTAAGCATTTATTTAATTATTTCAATTTATTATTGTTTTGTATTTTGATAACGATTTCCGAAGTGGAAATGGAAACTTCAAATAAATTTAATTACAAACTTAAATTGTGGCTTATTCCCAAAAAAAATAGTAAATTCTAAATATTTGAAAGGAAATTCCGTGCTTAAATCGATGCAAACACGCATCATACGTAATATGCAACACGCTTCATTTAAATCAAAATAAACAAAGTTATAAATTTGAAAATTCTTAGATTCCCTTCATTGTTTTTGTTTTCGTTGATTCAATTAAATAATATAAAAATGCACGATGATTTAATTCTATTGAACGAATCCTATTAACAATATTAGTTATAATTATTGAAATGACGTTGGCGTTGACTACTTGCAAAACATTTTTGCACAACCTGCTCATGGATTAAGCAGTGAAAAATAATAACTGATGTTCTGAAAATTGTTTATGGACGTAATCTTTAAGTTTTCTCAACATTACAATATTTTTTGCTCCTCTTAAAGTTGATGCTCCGTCAGTTATTTCACTTAGTAGGTGGTTACAGCGCTAATTTAAAATTTTCCAAACAGTTCCAGACTACTTCAAAAAAATATCGTTTCCATTTGTTGAAATTTCGTGGATTTCATTCAGTCAGAAGACAAATCTCTGCCGGAAACCCAAATAATTTCCCGCGTTATATTGAAACTTTGCAGAAAAATCTCCCGCTGCGAAAGTATTAATTACATTATCTATATTTATTTATTAATATAAGCAATAATTAAAAAAAAATCTTTAAAATAAAAATAATTCACTTTTTTCCGCGGGCCGCAAAAAATGTGTAAAGGGACGCATGCGGCCCGAGGGCCGCACTTTGCCCACTCCTGATCTAGAAGGTGAAGTTCGTATGTAGAAGTGTCTGTTTTTCTATTGTTGAAAGCCCTTTTGTGTTCTGCTATCCGTGTGTCAAAGGTTCTGTTAAGTTGTTGTTAGTTCTGAAAGCTGGTGTTATTCCTTTCTTTTTTATGTATCTGGCTATTTTTGTTGTTTTCTTGCCAGTATATGTGATAGAGCAGAAGGTACTGGGTTCTTTCTGTGGTGGTGGATAGACTAATTTCAGAGCTTTCTTATGGAGGTTTTGGTTTAAAATTTTGTTAATGGTTTATTCGTTATAGCCGTTGTTTACTGCTATTTGCTTAATGATGTTCAGTTCTATCTCGAAGCTATTTTTTGACATGGGAATTTCTGTCAGTCTATGTATCATGCTATAGTAGGCTGCTAATTGTGTTGCGTAGGATGGGATGATGACACAACTATACACAATTCATCATCCCATCCTACACAACACAAATTAGCAGCCTACCATAGCATGATACATAGACTGACAGAAATTCCCATGTCAAAAAATAACTTCGAGATAGAACTGAACATCATCAAGCAAATAGCAGTAAACAACGGCTATAACGAACAAACTATTAACAAAATTTTAAACCAAAAACTCCATAAGAAAGCCCTAAAATTAGTCTATCCACCACCACAGAAAGAACCCAGTACCTTCTGCTCTATCACATATACTGGCAAGATAACAAAAAAATAGCCAGATGCATAAATAAGAAAGGAATACCACCAGCTTTCAGAACTAACAACAATTTAAGCAAATATATTAAGAACAATAAGAGCCGAAAAGGAAAGCTACTACAGAGTGGTGTTTACAAATTAACTTTTGGGGACTGTCCGAAAACCTACATCACTCAAACTGGCAGAACCTTTGACAAACGGATAGCAGAACACCAAAGAGCTTTTAACAGTAGAAAAACAGACACTTCTGTATAATATGCACTTTACCTTCTAGATCATAATCATTCTTTTAATGAAGAGTTTCAAATCCTGCATATTCAAAATAAATGCCTTAAGCTATCTTTATTAGAATCTATGGAAATTAATAAATTGAAAAATACAGATATAATTCTGAATGACCAACTCGAGACAAACAGCTCCCCACTCCTCAACCTGTTCAGTTAAAGGCTTTAAAAAGGCAAACACATAGTAAACTAAATCACTTGAGAAAGGCACTCTGCCGAAACAGCTGTAGTCACATAGTTATAATAAATTTTGTGGAAGTATAGAAAACAAACATTTTCAGTGTTTTATTGTTAGATAACTATAAACATATTAACATTAACAATGAGAGGGACAGAAAGATAAGAAAGAAGACAATAATACCATTTAGAGGTATAGAAATAAGACATGAGTGCAAAAACTCCACAAATAAACAAACTGTAGAAGAAACGGAAGAAACTAAAGACACAAACATTTCAAATAAAACCATAATCTAAACAATAGACAGAATACAACAAAAATGTAGTCTCACAAAATGCAACCAAAATAAAATCAGTTCAGATCACAGAATGAAAATATAAGAGCAAAAAAATACTAATCGAAGAATATTTAAATATAAACAAACAAGAATAACGAAGCATGAAAATATCTTAATAGTAATAAAGGATGAAAGGGAACACAAAAATGGGGAGGTAATTAATAACGAAACACACCAAAAGCACGAAAGTTAGCGGATAATGGCTAAAAAGCAAATATATCAACTCAGGGAGAGAATAAGATTATACCAGAGATTACAAAAGAAGAAATATACTACTATGCACTTCTTGAAATGAGGAACAAATGTGTACACGTAAAGAATGGAATAATGGCAGAAGCCATAAAACTTTGAGGACCACCAGTAACTAAAATACAAATTTATGCCTAAACAAGCACAAGATCAAATTATCATCAATTGTGCTACAGCCCTATAGTAAATCTTTGAGCTTGTCAAGTATAATTTAGCCGGTAGCGGCAGCCATATAAATTGCTAATCATTATCCGTTTGCTGCACCTATTTCTCTAAAATCTTCCTCTGCACCATCCTCCAATCTAAGTTTTGACCTACTCCTCCATCTACTTTCCCCATGCTGACACGTAAAAGTTCCATGCGTACCCCTCGTAAAAAATGCCTATGAACAAAAAGCTATAGAGCTCTTTCCCGCCGTCAGATGGCATGTACGATAGAACTGAGGGACGAGGGAGCTGAACGGGCCGTACCCCTTACCATGGATGAACTAGTTGAGGCATTGTGCGCACTCAAGACTCGCAGGTCCACCGGTCTGGATCAGATATCACCTGAGGCGGTAAAGAGTCTAGTTCCTTTCCTGAGCCTTGGAGGACATCGAGGTTGGTACTACTCCCCAAAGCTTGCGAGCGTTCCCGTCGGTAAGGTGTATGAAAAGATGTTGCGAGGACGCATCGATGGCATGATTGAGAGGTCGGGAAGCTTGTGCCTGAGGCAATTTCGTTTTTGCACTGGGAAAAGCGCGACTGATTCAATTGTGAGTATATTCGACGTACTCAGAGGGTACAACAGATGGGATAAATACCATTGGGCGGTCCTGTTGTTGTTAGATATTAAGAATGCATTCAATACGCTGCAGTGGAACGAGGTATTAAAGAAATGAAGAAAATAGAATGTCCTGATTACCTGATGAACGTGGTAGCAAAGTATTTGTCTGAGAGAAGAAATATGGTGGAGACGGACACGATTGTCGATGTGACGGTATAGGTGTACTGTGTACCCCAGGGATCTGTCTTGGGTCCGACGCTATGGAACCTAAGGATAAACTAAACAAAACAAGGATTCATATAGTTTGGTCCTCAGTGAAAACGTTTAGATTATTGGAACACAAATAGATCCGGTTTTAAAAAACATATATACCTACAAAAGATACAAAATAAGGATATGTAGAAATAATCAACAAGTGAACTGAAGTGAAGTGAATACGTGAGAATTACACCAGGGAAATAAGGCAAAAATATACCATGTTCGGGACACTTAAGCAGCCAGGTTTCAAATGGGTTTTTGGGTACTATACAGTGTGTCAATTTTAAAACTTACAATGGCTATATCTCACGAACAAAAGCTGAAAACGAAAAATGCTTGAAACCGATTCTAGGATAGTAAGGGGGAACTAAAATGACATGAAAGAGAACTCACCCCCATCAACCCCCTAGACCCCACCCACCACAACCAAAAAAGTTTAAATTACAAACCCCTACTTGTGATACAAAAGGCTATAAAAAATGCTATCCAATGGTATAAATAATAATTATACAGGGTGAAGCAATAATTGTGAAACTTTGGCTTAAATGAAAAATTTAATGAGGTTTTGTTGGACTACAAATTTGATAAAAATGTCAATTAAGTAAATGTTCAAAGTGGGTTCCGTTGTTTGGTAAACAATAATACAGTCTATTTTCAAATTCTGCACGAAATTTGAGAAATGTTTTTCTAGTAATAGGGCGACATGCTTGAGTGATTATTTCTCGCAATTTCCCAAGTGACGCAAGTTAAGTTTTATAAACAACTGATTTAAGGCAAAAATGGCAAATTAAGTTTTAATTAACAAAAAAAAGTACGAGCGGACACTTACCATTTGAAATAATAGTCCGGGAGATAGCATTACAAATACAAAAGTCATAGTAAGCCAGCTGATATTAACACCCTGTATAATTATTATTTATACCATTGGATAGTACTTTTTATAGTAGGATAGTATATTAGTTTTTTCTATGGAGTTACCCTAAATCAGTTGTTTATAAAACTCAACTTGCTTGACTTGGGGGATTTGCGAGAAAGAATTACTCAAGCATGTCGCCCTATTACTAGAACATTTGCTAAATTTCGTGCAGGATTTGAAAATAGGCTGTATTATTGTTTACCAAACAACGGAATTCACATTACATATTTACTTAATTGACATTTTTAATAAATTTGTAATTCAACAAAACTTTATTAAATTTTTCATTTAAGCCAAAGTTTCACAATTATTGCTTCACCCTGTATAATTACCATTTATACCATTGAATAGCAATTTTTATAGCCTTTTCAATGATGTATCACAAGTAGGGGTTTGCAATTTAAACTTTTTTGGTTGTGATGGGTGGGACCTAGGGGGTTGATGGGGGTGAGTTCTCTTTCATGTTATTTTAGTTCCCCCTTACTATCCTAGAAACGGTTTCAAGCATTTTTCGATATCAGCTTTTGTTCGTGAGATATAGCCATTGTAAGTTTTAAAATTGACACACTGTATACCTAATACATTATAAATACAAAAATGCCCGTCACAGTTTGGACGAGAAATTTAGTTATTAACAAATAAGGGTCAAAATGGGAGTTTTTTCGTTTAAATCGCTACAGGTAAAAATAGTGTAATTAAATATCTTATTTATAATATTTTTCATTTATTAGATGAGTCAAGCTTTAAAATATTGCTTTTTGAATTTTGTTCCGATCATTTGTTGCTTCGGATATTGCAAAATAAAACTAAAATTTCGAAAATAAAAAATTTGCTATAACTTTTGCGAAAATGAATTTAAGACTTTCATATTGCACGAAAAGTTGAGTCAAACAATGCACAAATAATTTTAAAATGATTCGTCAATTAGTTTAAATTTTATTCAATTTGTTTTTCGCAAAGAGCTTTTTTTCGCAATGTTATTGTTCAAAAAATAATAATGATATAGCAATTCTGTGAAAACAATAAGAAAGAAAAATAGTCATACTTTCAAAGCTTTTAAAAAAATCATTGAAAAGTCATTTTTGTCACCCATAAAATATTTTATTAAAATAGAGTCATTTTTGGCTTATAAACAATTTGAATAACTTTGTTAATATTGACTGTAGGCTAAAACTACAATATTATTTTAAAAACTGGTTATTTTATACGAACTTTTAAAGAAAAACTTTTCGTCTAGGTTAATTATGGTCAAAGTTAGCCACTTTTTTTATTTAATTGACGGCTACTTTGTTTATAACAATTAAGCAACCTAACTTGAGCTATTTTGAAGTTGAAGATATATAGTTTATGTGTAAAAGTTTGAGTAAACTTTGAACCTCAACAGAATGGTTAATAAAGTTTTAAAAATGGCGTCCGAACGGAATTAATGCGTGGTCGCTGGAGGGAATTAATAAAATCCATGCACTCAAAAAATGAAACTGATTCTGCAAAAATATGGTGCGATTAATATCTCCGGAGCTTGTTGATGGATTTTGATCATAATTTTTTTAATTTGTATGTAATCGTAGTCTTATAGAGTACGTTATGTACACACATCCCCACCTAACATTACAAAATGTTAGGAAGAACTCCCCTTGTCACTCAGTGATATGAAAAATAGATTACGACCGATTCTAAGACCTACCGAATATACATATATAATTTCATAAAAATCGATCAAGCGGTCTCGGAGGAGTATGGAAACTAACACTGTGACAGGAGAACTTTATAGATGTAAATATATAGATGGCTATTAACAAATAGGGGTTGGTGATAAAAGAGTGAAAATTAACGGTTGTATGTATTTTTAAGTGTACATCATATAAAATTAAGGTAGATAATTCTGTTCAAAAAAATAAAAAAAAATGTCAGGGGGGCAGCCCCCCTTATAACTTATGGGTATAAAAAATAGATTAAAACCTCTTCTCCATCCCATAGGATACACGTGTAAAATTTCATACACATCGGCTAAGCCGTTTCGGAGTAGTATGGTAACTAACACTGTTACAGGAGAATTTGATGTATATAGAAGTAACTGCGAACTAAATAATAAAAGTGGCTAACTTTGAGCCTAATTAACTTAGGCAAAAATTTTTTTCTGAAAATTCGTGGAAAAACACCAGCTTTTGAAATCCTAAAGTAGATTTACTCTATAGTCAATATTAACAAAGCTATTCAAATTGTTTATAAGCCAAAAATGACTCTATTTTACTAAGCCTTTTTCGGAATGACAAAAACGACTTTTTAATGATTTTTTTAATACTTTGAAAACATAACTATTCTTCTTGCATGTGGTTTCCACACAATTGCTATGTCATTATTATTTTCTGAACAAATTTAAGCTAATCGACGAATCGTTTTAAAATTTTTTGCGTATTATACGGAATGTTTGACTCAACTTTTCATGCAATATGAAAGTCTTAAGGCCATTTTCGCAAAAGTTATAGCACATTTTTTATTTTTGAAATTTTAGTCTTCTATTGCAATTTCCGAAGCAAAAAATGATCGGACCAAAATTCAAAAAGTGCAATTTTAAACCTTGGCTGATCTACTAAAATACGAATACTCTAAATAATTTATATTATAATTACCCTATTTTTACCTGTAGCGATTTAAACGAAAAAACTGCCTTTTTGACCCTTATTTGTTAATAACTAAATCTCTCGTCAAAACTGAAACGGGCATTTTTGTATTTATAATGTACTAGGTATATAGTACCTACCCAAAAAACCCATTTTCAACCTGGCTGCTCAAGTGTCCCGACAAAAACCTTATTTCTCTGGACTAAATGGAATGGACGGACAAATGGTTTATCATTGGAAAACACATTTATTTTTAGTAAAAAAAACTTTTAACGCGTTTATAATAACACGGGTAGGAGACTGTATTATAACAAAATTATCCACGATGAAACTAAAATTATGGCAAGGGAAAATAGAACGATCTATGCTTAACGAGCATAGAAATAGTCAAAGTAACGAAGATATTTTAACCGCTTAACGCACACATTTATTTGCAAAAATACGTCAAAAAAGTATCTATTTATTTTATTACAGTAAAATAAACTACGAACAAGACTATTGCCACTAGATATAATATAAAGTAAAAATACGCATATTTTATTAGAAAAATATAAAATAACAAATACCCTCATGCGCTCACCCGAGTTAACTCGGTCGTAACTTTTTACATACAAAATACTACAAGTAAGAAAAAAAAATCGCAATTATTCAAGTATAATAATGTTAAATATTGCTAACAGTGTGGTACATTCTAAAACAAAGGATTACACACAGAGGTACGTCACAGTCAGAGCAGAACGTGACGTCAGCAAAATAGAATTCTACTCATCGTGATCACACCCCAGTCGGCAGTCGATCGTAGAAAGTTTAAAATTATAAACGAGAAAACAAGTGGGCATGGGCCCCCATATAAAAAATTTTAGGGGGGGCCAGACGTGAAGATGTTGCAGATTACATTTCGTATACTTTGGATAACGATATTATAGTTTAAAGCATCCGAAAAGCTAGGGGGGCACGTCCCATAGGTATGGGCGTCCAAGAAAGAGGGGATACCGTTATTTAGCGCTAGAGGGGTTAAAACGCGTAGATGCCTTATATATCGTACAAATATTTTAAACACGAGTTAACTCGGTTAAGCGAAAATAGAAACGTAGTTTAAAACCGAGTTAACTCGGGTAAGCACGTTAAGCGGTAAAGAACCGCGGAGAATTTATTTGAGAATATTGTTTGTATAAGTGAAATAGAATAGAAAATGTATATGTTCCAGTCACTTGTCAACGAAAAAAGATTCACAGTAGTTTGTTATTCATTCGAATTTCAGCTTAATCTTCAAATAAAAACACTTCATTATCTCTTCGATTAGAATAAAAAAAAATCCAATCATTTATTTCAATTAAAAATTGCCGCTATCAAAGTCATAAATGATTCTTCGCCAGGTGCTGGGAGTATCCCAGTACCTTAAATTCCCTCTTAGTCTATCTGAAAGTCATGTATGTAAAAGTTTTTCCACGTTCCAATTGATTTGTTACCATTTCATTAAACTCTTATGCAAAAATCATACAAGTGTTTATCACCAACTGGGCATTTTAATGAGTGGAGCACGAAGAACATGTTAAATGACAGGAATCATGTTGGTTAGTAACAGCGGTCTGATTTTTGCATAAGAGTTTAATGAAAGGGTAACAAATCAATATGGATGTTCTGTCCGACAAAATACATGAGATGTTTTCGTAATCTGACGTTCCGAATTTTTAAACAGTTCCAAAATTAAAACTTTCCCTGTTCCAGTGTTTCCGTACATCAAAGTTTGTCCGACTAGACACCGAAGCTATTAACAAATTTTCAGCTTGCTTTTAATCAACTTTTGAAGTTTTACTTCTTTACGGGCGTAATGACGGTGAAATTTTATATGGTAAAACCTAGCGACCGGGCGCATGCGCATTATAACTTTGTTCTGATTGGATGTTCAAATGACATGACAAAAATTATCCAATATGGCAGCTGTGGCACATCTGTAAGACTGTGGTTTGGTTATAATGTATGCTTGTTGCGTTTTAAAATTTGTAGGAAGAGAAACAACAAACAAAAAGTTAGTTAATGGTTATACTGCCTTTTTAAATAGTTTTCATATTATATTTTTGGACTTATTGACATAGAAGAGATGATTGTTGCATGCCAATGTGAAAGCTCATCAAACTGTGACTAGTATGAGTGCCGCAGATCTCGCTTATTCAAAGCTAAAGAATCTTTCACTAGTAAGTGTTTTATAAATAGTTGATCAAATTTTGTTATGATATTTGAACATAGCCACTTTGCACGACGCAAGTGATTGCGAAATTTATTAGTCGTTATACGGGCTCCGATACCTACCTTGAACCTACCAAAATACATAAGTAGTATGTAATACTTTTATTTACATAATTTGATTACCATCAAAATTTCTATCAATATTCACCTAATATATTGTTTTCTTACTCTATGTTTTGTTGTATTTTTTCAATTCTAAATCATTTCAATTCAAAATAAAAAAAAAAAATTACATAAGTTAAAAATGTCAAAAGGTTAATCTGTTTAGTTAGGCGATCTTCGCACATAATGACAAACTGTCTCTGTGGCGAAGTTTTAATGCGAGTGAATCCCAATACAACGCAAATACCAGCCGCGTGGTAAGTTGGTTCGAATCCCAATAGAAACTTTTATTTTTTTATTTTATCAAGTTACACTTCTTTACCGGCGATAGAGGGTGACTTTTATATATGGTAAAACCTAGCGACCGGGCGCATGCGCATTATAACTTTGTTCTGATTGGATGTTCAAATGACATGTCAAAAATTATTCAATATGGCGGCTGTGGTACAGCTGTAGTTAGATTATTTATGGTTGTTGCGTTTTAAAATTTGTGTGAAAAGAAACAACAAACAAAAGTTACTTAATAGTTATACTGCGTTTTTAAATAGTTTTCATATACCTATATTTTTAGACTTTTGGACTATTTTGGACAAGGAAAACTCATTCTAATTTGGTAACTAGTTTTTATTATAATCATATTGTAATTGTACATTTGGATTAGGTTGAAATACATACATTTATTTTCTCAAGAATGCGGATTTTAGAGAGAAATCCCAAATTAGGTTCGATTTTTATTTTTAAATTATGATTTTTTGGCGTAGATTTATTTATCTTGTAGGTATGTAATGCTTTGATTTACATACTTAATTTGATTACCAACAAAAGTTCTACCAATCTTCATCTAATATATTGTTTTCTTACTGTTTTTTTATATTTTTATATTTTCTTCCACAAAATTTAAACTACATAATTTAATTTTCAAAACAACTGTCAAACAGTAAAACGTTCAGTTACCGTATTTTTCCACATGATAAATAATGTGGGATTGGACGAGTGAGTCTACGCTTCGATTACGAATCAAAGTGCCACGAAATTCACGGGTTCAATTCCCGATGCAGGTTTTATTTTTGTATTTTTTTATGCATGTTATGATTGTAAGTATATTTGTTATATAATTTTTTTTTCAGAAAATGCGTATTTAAAATTTTTGCCAACAATTATTATCGTTCAGAAATCATTTTTTCTTTGTGGCATTTTTCAATGTGTTTGTGTGCGTTTTATTCTTTTATTTTTTTAAATTTTTGGTATTGTCTTAAAAATCACATAATATGTAGTAGAAGTATAACTTCTTACGTGCGTACAAAGTACACACACATTCTTGTTTTTATACATTTTATGATTGTAAGTATATTTATTATATAATTTTATTTTCAGAAAATACGTATTTAGTTAAAAAATTTTCCGACAATTAATGTTCAGAAATCATTTGTGGCATTTTTAATGTGTTTGTGTGTGTTTTATTTTTTTATTATTTTAATTTTTGGCACTGTTTTAATAAAAATGTTTGAGAAGTAGTAAGTATAAATTAATTTAATATTTAAATAAAATATAAATAAAAAGTATATTAATTTCGTATATAATCATATAATCATATAAGTAATAGAAGTATAACTTCTTACGTGCGTACAAAGTACACACACATTCTTTTTTTTTTTTGTTAAGCGGTATCCACGCCTATCAAATTTTCTATGGAGACATTTGGTAAAGCCATTTTTTTAACAAATAATAAAAACTTGTCTTGTTTACAATATATTGTTCAAACAACTTTTGTATTGTTTAATTTCCCCTACAATCTTCCTTTATTTTGAGTAATGACTAAATAGTTCTAACGGGACTGTTGAAAGACCATACAAGGTAATTGTAATTTTTTTTGCTATTTGGATACATTATGTGTACCTACTTATTGGTTTAAAGAGAGGTGTTCCATTTTGCCGTATTTTTCCTATTCTTTCTTAATAGTCTGGGCTGATTAATCGGAGAATAGGCCATTTTTGAGAAAAGTTATTTACCAGCAATTTTATTGCTGGAATCGAAGCTTATGATTATATATAATAATAATATAGGTATGCAAAGTCCGTAGATAGTGTGCTACTTTTTTTTATTAACAAAATGGCGCCCCCAAATCGTGTTTTTTTTTTCAATTTTTGCTTCATAACTCCGAACATTTTAACTTTACACCAAAAACACCCTAATAAAAATTCACCAAAATTAAATTCTGCATAAGATATGTTTCTTCTGATCTGCTCCGACGCAAATTTTCCTCGGAAAATGCGGGTTTTCCCAACAAAATCTTTAAATTTCAAATAAAGTTTTAGATAAGTAATTTTCTACCAATAATTAAATAACTCGGTGACATAAAAGCTTTATTTGTTTAGATTATAGTTCCAGAAGCCGGTGAAAACTTAACGAATATTTTAGCAACAATTCAATTGTTAATTAATAATTTACGGTCGCAATAATAACCAAAATAATTATGATACACTGATCAAACTTTGAAATCTTATAAAGATGAGATGCCTATTTAATATTTTGTCGACAAAATATTAATTTTTAATTTTTTTGAATAATCTTTAATTGTTTAAAAAAATAGTTATAAACAAATTAACGTTTCTCAGAAAGTTTTTATTATATTCTAATTTTAAAAAATAGGTAAAATGCGTATTTCAATTATCTTAAAAATGAACGCTTTTAAAAATAATGCTTTCCACCATTTGCAAAAAAGTTATGAAACAGCAGAGTAAACATACGATTCATACGTTGTTTATCATTTTTTTAATTCTTTCAAAGCGTAAAAGTGAGTTCAAAGTATAAGCTAATTGCATACAAAAAATATCGATTATTAGTTTAATATTTATATTTTAATTAAAGATTATAAATATTTTTTTTATTAATATAAACTAATACCGAATATAGACTAATACAGTACCGTAGCTAAAATTTTCACGACCGCCGCGCGACGTTGAGTAGTTAATAAATAAAATTATGTATTATAACCCGTCCACGGCTCTGTATCAAGCCTACTTTCGCGCTAAAAATTACAAAAAAAGACATTTTTATTTTTGAATAAAATATAACCATTGAACTAATGTTTGGTATTTTTTGAGAGTAATTAGTTTGTACCATAAACTCACTTTTGAAACAATTAAAACAAATTATAAACAACGGAGCCATCGTATGTTTATTTTGCTGTTTCATAAATTTTTTGCAAATGGTTGGAAAATTTTTTTAAAGCATTCATTTTCAAGACATTTGAAATAAGCATTTTAATTATTTTTTAAAATTATAATATAATAAACAATTTCTGAGAAATGTTAATTTGTTTATTACTATTTTTTTTAAATATTTAAAGATTATGCAAAAAAACGAAAAATTTATATTTTGTCGACAAAATATTAAATAGGCATCACATCTTTATAATCTCTCTAAGTTTGATCAATGTCTCATGATTATTTTGGTTGTTATTACGACTGTAAATTGTTAATTAACAATTGAATTGTTTCTAAAATATTCGTTTAATTTTCACCGGCTTCTGCAGTTATAATCTATATCAAGAAAGCTTTTATTTTACCAAGTTATTTAATTATTGATAAATAATTACTTGAACAAAAAATTTATTTGAAAATTCGAGATTTTGTTGGGAAAACCCACATTTTCCGAGAAAAATTTTCGTCGAAGCAAATCCGAAAAAACTTGCCTCTATGCAGAATTAAATTAGGGTGAATTTTTATTTGAGTGTTTTTGGTGTAAAGTTAAAATCTTCGGAGTTATAGACCAATAATTGAAAAAAACACGATTTGAAGGCGCCATTTTGTTAATAAAAATAGTAGCACACTATCTGTGGACTTTGCATACCTATATTATTAATACGTAGGATCATAATATTCGATTCCAGCAATAAAATTGCTGGTAAATAACCTTTCTTTGTACTTTACTAATTAAACCAGCGCATTATAACTATTTTTCTTTCAAAATTTTAAGATTATGCAAAAAAACGAAAAATTTATATTTTGTCGATAAAATATTAAATAAGTATCTCATCTTTATAATTTTAATAAGTTTGATCAATGTATCGTGATTATTTTGGTTATTATTGCGATCGTAAATTGTTAATTAACAATTGAATTTTTGCTAAAATATTCGTTTAATTTTCACCGGCTTCTTGAATTACAATATATACCAAATTGTTTTGATGTCACTAAGTTATTTAATTATTGATTAATAATTACCTAAAGCTTTATTTGAAAATTAGATATTTTGTTGGAAAAACCCGCATTTTCCGAGAAAAATTTTCGTCGGAGCAAATTGGGAAAAACATATCTATATGCAGAATTTAATTGCGATGAATTTTTATTTGGATGTTTTTGTTGTAAAGTTAAAATCTTCGGAGTTATAGAGTAATAATTGAAAAAAATACGATTTGTCGGCGCCATTTTGTTTATAAAAAAAGTAATACACTATCTGCGGACTTTGCATACGTATATTATTCATATGTAGGATCTTATAATTCGATTCCAGCAATAAAATTGCTGGCAAATAACTTTTCAATGAATTTTGCTAATTAGCCCAGAGCCTATAAAGCCAATCTTCTACCTGTAGTGTCTCCGAGTTTTAGTAGTGATCATCTCCCAAGTTTTTTCTCTTAAATTTTTTTGTTTGTTGTAAGAATGTTGTAAGTACGACCTCCAAATCTCTTCTGACTCTGAGTAACGCAGCCCCGTTCATTTTTTGTACAAACATTGTAGCATCTCAAACGGTGTCCATAGTTTATTGTGTTATAAACTGGATAGCAACTGCATATTTATAATAAGATAAATAAATTCGAAAACGTTTAGAGTTTTAGGTTAACACAAATAGTTAAATGATAGTGATAAAAATTTGAGCTGCGCACTATAACAAACACCTATAATCTTTAGAATAGTAAATAAGTTTTAGATATAGATATTAGATACCAGACAATATCTAAAGCGAACAAACAGCTCATATACAATAGCATACTTAAAAGTATAATCACATATGGCAGTGAAGTTTGGGCACTGATACAAAGAACGGAAAAATGTTACTAGTAACAGAAATGAACTTCTGGAGAAGAGCAGCAGGCAAATCAAGAAGAGATCGGATACCAAGTGAGAGAATACGAGAAATGATGGGAGTCACACATACAATAATTGATGACATAAAAACAAAACAACGGCCATGTACAGAGAATGCCAGATGACAGGATCCCTAAGCAGATTTTGGCATGGACACCAAAAGGGAGAAGAAAAAGAGGAAGGCCGAGAAGAAGCTGGAGGGAGGGAATTGAAAAAGAACTAGAGGAAAGAGAAATCCCTCCAGGTCTATCGTTAAACAGAGGTTAAATGGCGGTTAGGAGTCGGAAGGCGTCGGAGACCGCTGTAAACCAATAGTAGTAGTAGTAGCATGTAGTAGTAAGTTTTTGCCACTGTCGTTTATCTTATTTGTGAATTATTTTAATTAATTTAATAAAACCACAAACCACTTTTTGTGGTGTTTTAATTTAATATTAAAACGATGGATGCTTCACTACATTTAAGACTTGCAGACAAGACTTTTAAAACAATGGCTTTTACCTAAATTTACTTAAAGCATTGGTCTTCATATGTTGCGTTTACTTGGTATGAGTTAACTATAAACCAAGTCCTGAATGTCCTTATATCAATCAGGCGCACGATGATTGTGTAAAAAGAGAAACGTTACGTGTAAAAGGACTCTAAAACATATTATCCCGGACGATGGATTAGTAGATTAGGTAGATTGAATGACAATCTCGTTACCCGATTTGAATCCCACAGATTATTTTTATTGGAGTTCACAAGGAAACACGTTTTCCTGTAGTTGGATGTATACCATGTAATACAAAAAACAATAAAATCCTTTATAAAAGGTATATATTTAAAATTCCTAAAAAGGGCTACATCACAGAACTAGTTTTCGATTGGTTGACCAATCATCATCAGTGCTTCCCTAAAATGAATATAAGCTGGTAAAATAATGCAAAGGTTTTGAAATTTTGACTACGATTAAGAAAAGTTGTAGGTTATACTCACGTGAAATTTACATACTAACCACCAAGATATGAAGAGCTCAAGAATAAAAGGATGATGGTCCAAAAAGACAAGTTTTGAGATATTAAGTTTTTAAGATTTAAAACTAGATATAAAAATAATTAACAGAGAGGCACTTGATTTTGGTTACTAAATCATTCAATAACTTACAGAGAATGTATAGGTTATGTTTTTGTGTTATCAATTTACAAATTACTATAAATATAAATTTATTTATCTTTTGATGTCACGAAATCTCAAGCTAAATGGATGAGGGTCCATTAACGTGTCTTAAAATGAAATTAAAAATACAGATAAAGTAGTCTATATTACAAATAGTTTATATTCCAAATAGCTATAAATAATATACAATGAAAAATAAACGCTTTAAGCATGTGGCAGTGCGTCAAAATATGCTTGAGGCTTTACAGAGCAAAATTTTTTCAAATGTTAAATATCGTCGAATTTTGTTTTATTTAAAGGTAAAAGTTCACAATATGCTAGCTCTGGTAGGTGGAAACAGCCTTCATGTAGTGAAATTTGTTTCCTCTTAGGCTTAGTAACAATACTTTCTTCATTTGGGCCATTAACAGTTTGACGATGTAACATCATTCGAGGGTGATGAGAAACGATGCTTAGTTGCCGTACAGGTTGTGTTTTGAAATGACAACTTTTTGGATACAAAGGAGAAAGAAACTTAGTCCTTGACTTAAATATTTCCTGGTTCTCGCAAGAAATAACTCTAAATGGTGTTGGTTTGGATCTGGAGTGTTCAATAATTTCGTTACACTTCGAATGGGTTTTAACTACAGATTTTTGATTGATTAAGCCCATGTTCCTGTCACACTCGAGGTACGAGTGGCCTCTGACTGGAAAAAAATTGTTATTTTATCAAGTCTCGACCTCAATTTTTTCATTACATCTTGCATACCAAGACCAAACTAGCGACCAAAACTTTTTCTTTTCCTTGAACAATTTTCAATTGCTGCAGAATATTCGTTGTCAGACATTTTAAACAGCACAGGAGTTTAAAAATGTAATAACATCAATCTACACCAAAATAACAAAAAGCTATAAACACAGGTATGTACGTTTACAAACCTCTGGGCAACAAACAACTCTAATAGCAGAGATCTTTGTGGTCAGAAATCTGAAGTAGGCGGACTGTCATCCTTTTAGCCTGCGTTTGTAGCACCTTCATTCTTTTAGCCTAGAAGACCTATTTTTCAAAGCTGAATGGCTTGTACACCGTCATCTTTATTGCTTAGTTAGATACCATGCAATATTTTACATGGGATAAAGTACAAGAAACTAGTATTATCTCCATAATGAGAAATAATGGACCCTCATCCTTTTATTCTTGAGCTCTTCATATAGTAATACAAAAATATGTGGGTAAAACCCTTTAGAAGTAATCCGTCAAGGAAATATCGGTTAAAAATGTGAACTTAAGTGAAGTATGGATGTTTAAAATATTCCGTTACTACGCTCCAGGTAACATCTGAGATATGGTTTGATTTGCTTACATTATGACAGTATGGCAGCAAGTGGCAATGAAATGGATGGGGACTCCTGAACGATGACATGACAGAAGTGACAGTTACACAGGAAGTTGAAAAATTAGCCTGTCATATTTAAAGACTATGGTGTACAGCTAGTTAAAATAAGAAATGATGTAACAACACTCACTCTATTGCGAAAAATAACCATTTAAAATAAAATAAACTAGATGTTGTAGTTAAAAATGTATTCACGTATATTGTCAGTAGAGGTGGTTAGGCAAACTACATTACACAAATGGTTATATTCGAAAACTAAAGTCAGTAATCAAATCTTATTGTGAAAAGACCTAAGATTTAAAAAAGCAATTTTGTGTTGATTTAAAGTTATCGAGTTTATTTAACTTTTTGGTAGCTGTTGGAATTTGTGTAAGTTTAAAAAAAGAGGTCACAGTAGGGGTGACTGAAGTGTAAAAGTGTATTAAATAATCTAGGTAAATGTATCATTAAGAAAGCCCAAGCTCAAACTTAGGCGACTAATTCCTAAAGACCCCGTAGGCTGCCCGGATCCCTAAGGGTCTAAAAACCAAACCGTCATACGATGAAGGTGACAGTAGGGCGGGAGGAGGGGATGGGTATTAAATGTCTGTGAGGAAATTAATGAGAATGGAACATGAACGGGACCCAGAGAGAAAATAAGAGTTTTTGATTTTAATATAGATGAGTTTTATATGTTGGTAATGACAGATTGAATAGATAGGGTGAGAATAGTCATATGTAGAAATATGGTAGTGGGTTGTATATAGATGAAAATTTATATAATGTGGATGTGTGTGGATGATGATATCAGTAATTTATATGTATGTTATGGATAGATGAAAGTGGTTTAATGAGTGAAGATGAAAAAAACATTATTTTGAATTGTACCAGATAAATTATAAGTGTGAATGTGAACACGTAAACGAAGCAGTAGAAGGAGGTGAAAAATAATATTGTAAATGTGTTAATTTGAAAGCAGTTGTCGATGGAGTGGTTGGAAGTCCCGATTGAACGAAACATGGCGGTTGACACAATTCGGACTTTTTTTTATTATTTCTAGGTCCTCGTACAAGTCTAATTTTAAGAAGTCTTTCTGTGGGATATTGTGAAGTAGAGAGACATCATCTGGAATATTCAACTTATGCTTTTTATGTTTAAGATGTTAAGAAAAGGTAGAGGTGTTCTCTCTTTTGGTGTGTTCAAGAGAGAGAGAAGCAAGTGATCTACAAGTTCTTCCTATGTAAGTAGCATCATTGTCAGAACATTGTAGTCTATAAACACCACTAATTGATACTATCTTTGGAATTGGATAGAGATTGTCCTAAGTTGTTGGATATTTTAAAAGAAAGTTGGGTGTTGTCTACTGATCTTTGATAATACTTGCAATATCCCCAGATAGCCTATCGTGGTGGAAGGGTATAGAAGCATAAGTAGGTTTGGTTGTCAAATCCCTAGGGAACGCAGCATGTCTTAAGACTTTAAGCTGTCCTTTATGAATGAGCCTGTCTATGATGTGTGGATCGTAACCGTTATTAAAGGCTATTTGATGAAGTATATTTAATTTTTTATTGTAATTGGATTGTGATAAGGGAATGGTTTCAAGACGCTGTAACTTTCACAGTTACATACACCAAGTTATATAATCCAAGTTTGCAATAATTATGTGATCTATTTGATTTAAAATGGATTCAGGATTTTTTTTGTACTTTGGCAACAATGTCAACTTAGATCTCTGACATAGATAATGACATGCAACGGTCAGTAAATTAGACAAACTGTAGCTCTACACCATAGTCTTTAAATATGACAGGCTAATTTTTCAACTCCCTGTGGAACTGTCACTTCTGTCATGTCATCGTTCAGGAGTCCCCATCCATTTCATTGCCACTCGCTGCCATACTGTCATCATGTAAACAAATTAAACCATAGCTCAGATGTTACCTGGAGCGTAGTAACGGAATATTTTAAACATCCATACTTCACTTAAGTCCATATTTTTAACCGATGTTTCCTTGACGGATTACTTGTAAAGGGTTTTTACCTGCATATTTTTGTATTACTATATCTTGGTTGTTAGCATGTAAATTTCACGTGAGTATAACCTACAACTTTTCTTATTCGTAGTCAAAATTTCAAAATCTTTGCATTATTTTACCATGTTATATTCATTTTAGGTAAGCACTGATGATGATTGGTCAACCAATCGAAAACTAGTTCTGTGATGTAGCCCTTTTTAGGGATTTTAAATATATACCTTTTATAAAGGATTTTATTGTTTTTCTTTTTTTTTTATTGGAGTATTTGAAAAGTAGAATTTATTACTGCTAGACTACCAAATGTTGCAGAGCTAAGGCAAATCATTATCGGTAAATCCATATTAATTCTAGAGAAACATGCGGAAATGTCATAACCGTATTCTATTATCGTTTAGGACTTAGGATACTATCAAATCAATGACGGAGGACATTTTGAAGACTTGATTAGGTAGACATTAATTTAGCAATGTAGTGAAGTTTTATTTATTATGTTAAAATGTTGTTGTACATAGTTTGAATAAAAAATTTTTCTAGGATTTTGTTTCACCTTTTTATGATGTTCTTGACTATGGCAATATACAGAGTGCTATGTTTAAAAAACAAAAGTGTCTAATAATATCAGAAAAATGGCAAATCTGGCAACATTGCAAGCATCAATTGTGAAATCTCCATATGGCAGAATAGACGTATCCTGGTTTTTGTACAATTAGGACCATCAATGAAAGAGAAAATTAGGCGTTTTCAGACTTTTGGTACTTTCTGTTTAGTGTATAGCTGTGGCCATTGAATAGTTTACACCATTTAATATTCAGTAACCAAATTTTTGAATTTTTCCCTCGTTTACTTACACCCACCTTTTACCTCAAAGTGACGTTACCAGTTGCGGACCCAGAATAGGTTAATTAAAATTAGGAAATCAAAATAAACTAAATAAATTTTACAAAATATAACAAAATGGAAATTATAGAAATCAGTTTTTTTAATAAAATTGTGTTACAATTATTGAGTTTGGCAACTGCTCTTGATTTTTTTCGCCATTTGGACGCGTTTAATAGCTTTTTATTTTATTTTTCAATACGCGCGAAATTTTTTACAAGAAATTTGACATTTATAGTAAATCCGTATGACACTGCGATTTTACAGTACTTATTACAATATAAAAATGAAGGTGTAAACTATTCAGTGACCGCGACTATACATTATACACAATCCCGGATTAAGAATCTTGAGGCTCCTAGGCAACCCAAGCTAGGAGGCCCCTTAAGAACCTTTTGTCTTTTTCCTCCAAAACCTCGGATAACTCCTCTATCTCCGAGCGGTATTACTTTAATATATTAGTGGACATTTTTTGTACATTTATACTTAAATTTTTGTTTCATTTGTTGCTTGAAGAGATAAAACAAAGAAATTGTCAATAAACTGTTTATTTTTATAATTTTGCTTAAATTTTGCAATAAAAAATAATTTTAGTTTTTTTTTTGTTATAGTTATCAATAAACGAACGATTCATTTTAAAGTGTAATAATTTTCCTAATAATGAAAAAAAGGAGGTCGTAGAAAAAGTATAGTATTCTACTCACATGTAATGGATATTACTCACTCTGATTAATAACGACACTAGCCTTTGGTTCGTATCGCAAACTTCATCATCGTGAGTAATACCCATCATTAGATGCTCGTTGAATAATATACTATTACTTATTACATAATTATGTAGATTATTTCATTCATAGGAGATTCTGACCAATAGAAAGCTACAGAAATGCAAATTAAAGTGATAATTTTTGATAATATCCCGTCTTTAAGCATATTACGTCAGATGCCCTTCGTTGCTACGAAAAAATAGATTCAGTGACATTAATGACAATTAATGTTTTAAAAATTATAAAAGTGATGACTTTCAATCTTCATATTATATTTATAAAAACTGTGTGTTTAATGGTACTTTGTACTTACAAAAATAAATTACAATTAAATTTTGGTTTTGAACAGTTTTATTCATGAAATAATCGCAACAAATTGCACACGATCTCTGAAATTAATATAGAATTTCAGAGCTCTTGTGCAATTACTACTGATAATAATAAATAATTACTGATTAAATTTAGTTTGAGTTTTCAAAGCCTTGTAATTATTATAAAGCAACTTATCTGAGTTTAGAAACAAAACTACTTAAAATATCTTCAACTTCCAAATTTTCGAGCACATCATTCTCAATAGCCTCATAATAATTGAAGGAAATGCTAGTCTATTTTGTCCCACTGTCGGACGGTGACAGTTTTTAATAATAATCATTTTTGAAAATGACCGTTTGCCTGTTGCATTTGTAATCGTTAGCGTAAAGGCGGAAATACATATCCGCGCCGCGAACTCCGCGCCGTGTGAGCGCCACGCGTTCGTGGCGCGGTTAATGTTCGTTAAAATTTTTTATTTTGACGAACCTTCCGCGATCCAGAGGAAACTTACGAACATTTAGTAATTGTAGATAATTAGTATTAAATGTGGGTGCCTACATTGGATCCGTTTTTCTCCGATCAGATCAGATCCGATATCGGCCGACGTCGGGAGTAGCTTCTCCTATTCTCATCGAGAAGTGTTTGGTTTCAATCCGATTGGTTGCAAGTTGGTTGCAAGTTGGTTGCAAATTGGTTGTAAGTTGGTTGCAAATTGGTTGCAAGTTGGTTGTAAGTTGGTTGCAAATTGGTTGCAAGTTGGTTGCAAATTGGTTGCAAGTTGGTTGCAAATTGGTTGCAAGTTTGTTGCAAATTGGTTGCAACTTGGTTGCAAATTGGTTGCAAGATGGTTGCAAGTTGGTTACAAATTGGGGGTTGCAAGCTAACATGTTTAAATATATTCAATGTCATCATCTCATTTTCACTTTCCACGGTAAACATCAATAAGTTTGATATTTCCTTCCTAACACTCCATTACTAACAAATATTCAACTCAGGCGCCCCAAAACCAACAAACCACTCGCAAACCCGTCCAAATACGTATTGCGAACCATCAAAGCATCTGTTGAAAAGCCGACAGAAGTTAGATCGTGGTGCGTCGTGTGCGAGCCGTTTGTGTGCCACTTGAAAACACGTACTAATCTAACAAATATGCTGCGCGCGAGCGGCTCGCACACCGAGCAGAGCGCATATGTATACCCGCCTTAAGATAAACCTTTCAAGCTAGTGACAAATTTCGAAACTTCGATTCGAATTTGTTCTTATAAATAGCTCAAAAAGACTATGAAGCAAGAATAAATTGTTTTCCACCTACCTCTACCGAAAGTATACTTTTCCGGACCTGATTGTAGGGAGCAAAGTTGTACTTTTGCTCCCTAGGGAGGAAAAGTAAAAGTGACGTCATGGTATTTCATTCATGAAATATAACTTATTGACGCCCTGTACAACATCTATTTTTTATTACGTAAGCATCTATACATTTTAACGTTTATTTATAAAACCCCCTGTATTTTGCAGAATGGTAAAAAACAGTAAATTGTTATTTTGATTGAACAATGTTTACATTAATAATTTGACTTATATTTGACAGTTGACAGTTATATTGTACCTACTTGTTAGTTTTAGTTCTAATAAATTTTGTTGGATAGTTACATAAATAAATTAAGTAAAAATGAAAAAATGACTTGATGTTTGAGGAAGGTGGAAAAACCATATGTATAACATGGGAGTAAAGTGCCTTTTCCTCCCTTGAATGATTACTGCCCTCCGCTACGCGTCGGGCAGTAAACTTCATTCTCGGGAGGAAAAGTAGAACTTTCCTCCCTTGTTATACAAATAGCTATTTCGCTACAAGTCCTGAAGATGGACTATAAAATATTTGAACTGCTCATTCCTTTATTTGAGTATCACTCAGTTTAGGAAAAACACACAAAACGCCAAATACTGGAGTTACTGACTAGTACGCTGTCAACTCACGACTCAGCTCAATAATTAGCTTATCCAAAATTGGTAGATTAGTTTCAACCTTTATCTTTTCTCCACCCTGCAGAAAAACTTTATTGGAATGAGCATCATCAAAATGGAGTTTTCTTGCTCGCGTTTGTTTACTCTCGTGCGTCGGTATATTCAGAGTACTGTAGATCGCTGACCTTTTGCTCGTAATAAGCAAAATTAACTCTTTGGGATTTTAAGAACTCCAAAAGTCATTTTAGAAGCTGTACTGCAGTTTCAAGTTCAATCTCTTCTCTCTGTAATGATTTACTGACAGCGTTTATGGGTTTTAAAATTGTTGTCCAAAACTCATTCAGTATGAATTTTTCTGTTTTGATATTTCTTTCAACAAACACTTACGGCAAGAACTGTTTCAGCTTTCTGATTAGGGTCTTCAGCCAGGGTATGAAGAGCAGATTTAAAGGCGTTGTAACCTTTAGACAAAGCTCTTGTTGCATCAGCCGTTGCAGTTCATCGAGTGCTGCTTGTTTATTTAACCCGCCATTACACGCGCTATGAGGGAATCCCTCACCATATTTGTTTATAACCAATGAAATTGTGTAAACTAATACGATAACTTTAAGCACCCAGGAATGCCTTTAGCATGGTTCATGAGAGGGTATGAAAAAGTTATAGAATATTTCAGGCGGTCAGTGTGCTGTGTGATAGTTGAAAGATGAGACATCCCTCTTAAAGTGAGGGAATTCCTCACTGCGCGTGCAATCACGGTGAAATCACGTTTCTGTTATCTCAAAGAAACTTTTAGGTTTTTATTTAATATTTAGGTAGGTTTAATTAAAGTATTATTGTTTGGATTAGGTTAGGAACAGTGGCACACCGAGTGGGGGGTTTGGGGATTAAAATCCCACCCAGAGCGTATAGAAATATATATAAAAGGAAGTAGGAAAATGTAACTTGTCTTTCACAAATAATACAAAAAACTTTCGGTGCCCAAGCCAACCCCCCTCCCCCCCCCAGAGGAAAATTCTAGGTGCGCCACTGGTTAAGAAACCATTTTTAAATTTACCTATTCTAATTGGGAAATAAGCCACAATTTTACTTGAAAAATTGATTTTATTGACGTTTCGAATTCCACCTTGGACGTCGTTATCAAAATACAAAATATTAATAGTTAATTACATAAACACCACAAAGAAATAGCCTCAGAACAGTTGTTAATTTTAATTTGTATTTTTAGTAAAATGAATTCGCGTAAAGAACGTTAATTTCTTCAGTGGCTTGCTGAAATTCAAAATTAAGAAAACTTGCTTTTGATCTATGTATATTATTTTTACTTTTGTTTTGTTAAATTAATAAAAAAAATTGGTTTTCGAGACTTTGTATAATATGTGAGTACAACCCATTTTATATTTATACATGTTGACATTCATTCTTCCTCGAAATAAGTCGAACTTATGTAGGTGAGGGCGACGCTCATACGCGTGCAACCACGTCACAATAGAAGACGCGTGTAACGGCGGGTTAAGGACAAGGTTTAGATCGTGGCGAATGGGATTGCTTAGTTGAGTTTCATTTAAGATTTAAGAATTTGATGGTAGCTTCCCAACGGTGGGTCGAGGCTGAAAAAAAGTTGTACACGGACTAAACAAATCTAAAATACGATATTGCTCCAAAATCCAAAATACGGGTCCAACGCAACTTTTAGCAGTGTTGCCAATCGGCGGATAATTATCCGATTTGCGTACCTTTTTGAGAGTTGTCGTATCTTCTTCGTATCTTTAAATAAATCGGATATTTGCGGATATTTTTCAGTGTATCTACCTACCATCCACTAAAACTTTCTCATCCATATATTCGCAACACCAACAACACAATAATTTTGTTTGGTTCCCCCAAATTTTTATAAATAGTCTATACTGGATGAATGTTACTGACATCCGATACTTTTCATCTTTTGACAAAAGGGACATGTGCCGATTCTTTTGTTTAGAATTTAAATACACAAGTGCATCCACTTAAGGCATACTAATACAATTCAAATTTGAAAAACCGTCTGCCGTCCGATGTTATTGCTTTGATGAGTATTAGTTCGATGAATATGAGTTTATTGCCGTCCGATGAGTTTTTAGTTTTTAGTATCTTTAAATTTATGAAAGCTAGTTCACGCACGATTTAGTTTTATTTTCATTTTATGTAGTGCAGTGCTTAAGTAACTCAGGACTCGATAAAAATAATGCATTTTAAAAGCATTGACCAGAAATTTTGCGCCTATGCTATTAATGTAGCTGTAATTTATTTTGTATTGATTTACTTATTATTTATTTTTCCAGTACCTAGTTTTAGGTAGTTATTACGTTTTATTAAAATAATATTTAAAAGTGTTTTTTTTTACTTAAATAATTATAATAAATTAATAGACAAGGCGAAAACGGTGGGTTCGAAGGGAAAAATATTCCCATGAGATTTTTTTGCATAATCACATTCGTGAGACATCCCAGAATAAGTTTCAAGAAGTCGCCCACGTGAAAAGTGGGCCAATTTTTTTTTAACAATTTTTTTTATCAAATTGCAAGAATAAATATTTTTGGCCCGCACAATTTTTTCTTTAATTTTTTGGACCATTCTGGACAAAAAATATCTCTTATAATTTTTCTCTAAAGTTGATCGTTTTTGACTTATAAGCAATTTAAAATTGAAAAAAACGACAAATGGCGATTTTCAAGGCTTAATAACTCGGTTAAAAGTTATTATTATGAAAGTCAATATAAGACTAAATCAAAGTTTAAAGCCCCCCCTACAAGATCCTGAAGAAATTTTTGTCATTATTTTATTACTAAGCTGTTATTTTTAAGTAATAATAATAAGCGCCTTGCACGTGTGCGGCGTCTATAAATGCTGAGTGCGAGAGAGAAGCCATTCCAGCAGTCCAATTGTGCATCTTACTCGCACTCACATTTACAATCGCGTCAATACGATCTAACCGCTCATTGTTATTAATTAAAAATAACAGCTTAGTGGTAAATTAATGACACAGATTTCTTTAGGATCATGTAGCGGAGACTTTAAACTTTGATTTAGTCACTTTCTGACTTTCATAATAATAATTTTTAACCGAGTTATTAAGTCTTAAAAATGGTCATTTTCGCGTTTTTCAAATTTTAAATTGCTTATAACTCTAAAAAGATCAACTTTAGAGAAAAATTATAAGAGACCTTTTTTGTCCAGAATGGTTCAGAAAACCCAAAAAAAATTAATCCGCACCAAAAATATTGATTTTTACAATTTGATTAAAAAAAATTGTTAAAAAAAATTGGCCAACTTTTCACGTGGGCGACTTCTTGAAGCTTATTCTGGGATGTCTCACGAATGTGATTATACAAAAATATCTCATGGGAATATGTTTCCCAACGAACCCGCCGTTTCCGCCTTGTCTATATATGTATATAACGATCCAAATAATGAAATATTTAGATTTATGTATTTATTTATTTAGAATTTAACACTTACGATAATACAAAATACGAATAGTAATAATAGTAAGTAAATAGCATTTACATACATGAATTAGGTAATAATCAGCTAGGATACGAGATTTTCATCTATAAACGAAAATTTTTAAACCGTGAAATAGAGAATCCAGTAGATTAAAGGGCCGGTTGTTCGAACGCTAATCAGAAATGGAATCAACTGATCATTATCAAATATTTAATTACTGTCAATGTCAACTTTGATTGGGTTGCTGAAAACATAATTGATTACAATTTTGTTAATAAGGGAGCGTTCAAGTATTACGTAACGCGGGGGGGGGGGGTCAAAAATCTTCAAAAATCGCGTTACGTAATACTTGAACGCTCCCTAATTGTTACGTTAATTGATAATTAATAATTAATTAATCAATCAATTATGTTAATTATCATAATGATAATTGATTACAATCAACTGATTGGCGTACGAACAACGGATTTTGTTATTTGATGGTTGTTAAGGGGACTAAAAGAATAACATTGGCAACATTAATTTTAATAACAGAATAATTTTTGACCTAGCGTACCTTTTCGTGACAAATCGGATATTTTTCGAGCGATCATCGGATAATCTAGAGAAATGCGATTGGCAACACTGACTTTTAGCAGCACTTACTTCAACTAAAGCGAGTGTGCGGCACAAAAAATGTAAATTGCAATTTTGTTAATCTTAGATGAATGAGCCTGGAGACCATTGTATTTGCCTGACATGTAGCGAAATGCATGGGTAATGAAGGAGAGAGTAGCAAGGGGGCGCTGACTCATTTCTTGCTCTTTCTTACAACATACTTTTCTAAGAAACTGTGCAAACTGATAGGCAATACTGTTCCTTCTACCAAACGGCATTCATTAGCGACTCATTCTCACAACACAGGCTTTCTATGTAAACACAAGTAAGCATTGTAATTTAGTTTTATACGCCCACCATCACTTTTATGGCATTGCGCGATATTTGAATTTTTCCACATAATATGATTTATAATTTGTATTTAAATCTAATTATTATTATTTTTTTCATTTTGGGCCCTGCGAGGCCCCCTTTGAGGTCGAGGGCCGAGGCAATTGCCTACTTTGCCTATTGGTTAATCCGGTACTGATGATACATGCAATCACGGATAACGAACCGTTGGTGTCTCGTTTCCCTATATTATGCTATATTCTTCGACGTGGTGTAGAAAGGTCGTAAAAACCACTCCCAAATCTCTTCCAACTCAGAGTAACGCAGCCTCGTTCAGTTTGTGTACCTCAAACATTGTCCATCGTTTGATGTAGAGGGGACCTATGTCCGACAGTGGGCATAAATAGTTAAATGTTAGTAAGCTGCGCACTACAAGAAAATCCTTTAATCTTTAGAATAGTAAGAAGTTGTTCGTCAGGGTTGTTTATCTTATTTGTGAATTATTTTAATCAATTTAATAAAACGGCAAAAGTAACTTTGAGCACAAGCCATTCTTAATTTAATATTAAAACGACAGATGCTTTACTAAATTTAAGACTGCCAGACAATTTACTGTGGCGAAAGTGTAACAAGTGACGATTTTTAAAACAATGGCTTTTACCTAAATTTGCGTAAAGCAATGGTCTTCTGATGTTGCGTTGGCTTGGTATGAGCTAACTATAAACCAAGTTCTGAATGTCCTTATATCAAGCAGGCGCACGATGATTGTGTAAAAAAAGAGAAGTGACGTGTAGCTCACAATAATAAATTACGGTCAGTTAGCCGGCGGTTAGGTGGAATATCTTAAAAGGCAATCGCCGACTTTGTAATTTACGAATATTCGAGTCCCGAGATAATTTTATTATAAATTAAATTAAATCGTTTACCAATGAACAATCAAGCACTGATCTAGAAAAAGCATTATTTCCTAGTTTGGTGAGTAGCCGATTTTGAAAACGACTATAAATATTATTTGTCGATATCGTTAAATTTAATTAGCTGTAGACGCATCGCAAGTTATAGTTTTTAGAATGGAAATAGATCGAACTTGCAAGATAAACGTTACATACAAAATTATCCAACATCCTGAGCTAATTTACTATTACTCCTATAGCTATTTAAAATTCCGCATAGTAGGTAACACGGTACGTGAAAAATTAATGAAAAGTGGAAAATGCCGTGAAGTCCAGTGGTGCACCCAGGGGGGGTTTTGGGGGTTAAACCCCCTCCCAGGACATATACAAAATATAAAGAATAGTATGAAAATGTAACTTGTCTTTCAGAAACAATAAAAAATTTTCGGTGCCCAAGCGAAGCTAGGACAAATAATCCCTTGACAAATAATCCCGGACAAAAAATCCCCAGACAAAAAATCCCCGGACAAAAAAATCCCCGGACAAGTAATCCCAGGACAAAAAATCGCGGACAAATAATCCCCACAAATTTTTTTCTACAAAATATCCCCACAAAAAAATCCCGGACAAAATATCCCCAAGAAATATTTGCTGCCGAATAGTTCTCTAAAAATTTTCCCGTGAATGCAATGAACTGAAATGTTTTTCAGCCTCAGTGCGTGAGAGCTATAGCAATCGCCATGAAACAGCTTTTTGGCACGAAGATAATGATTAGCAATTAATATTTAGCATGAATTTTAATTTCAATTATCAAATTTTGAATTTCAATTCCATATCGAAAACTTCAAATTTTACATGACAAACGATCGTGAGTTTTTTCAAAAATCGCGAAAGATATGGGGAATGCGCTAAGGCTGTGGGAACCATGTTGTAATTATTCGCTTAAACCTTTTACTCACTCTGCTTTGAATTACTATGTTCAAAACATTGCCTATTCGTGATGAAAACTGCTGGTCCTGAAAACGATAATATTGATTGTAATCCAAAATATCCTGTTACTTATTGTAAATTTAACGTCAAAAATATTTAGTTACTATCATCATTAATGGCGTTATAACTTTTCGATTGTCCTTGTGAGTGGTTTACTATTGCCTTTCATGTGTCGGTCTTGTGCCACTATTTCCCATTGTTTCACTCCCATTTTCTCCAGATCTTCTCTGATTGCATCTTTCCACCTTTTTCTAGGCCGTCCTACAGACTTTCTCCCATCTGGCCTCTCCCCGAGCAGCTATGTCTGGTTTGATTTTTGGATAAATTTTTCGCATGGCATATTCTAAGGCCAGGTTAAACAACAACGGGGATAACGGATTTCCCTGTCTGAGTCCAGAATTTACACAAAAAGCATTTGATATTTCCCCACCTCTTCTAACTTGTGCAAAGAAATTACTTACACACATTTGCGTTACCACAGTTAGTTTCTTTGGTACGCCCAGCTCGACCATTGTATTCCATAGTGTAGGATGATTAATTGAATCATAAGCCTGTTTGAAATCTATAAAGATCTGATGCACGTCTTGATTATACTCACAATACTTTCAAGCATTTGTCTAATAGTAAATATTTGATCAACAGTCGATCTTTCAGGCCTGAAATCACACTGGTAGTCACCAAGTATTTCTTCGGCGTATGGTAGTAATCTTTTTAGTAATACATAACGAAAAATATTTAGTCATCAGTTTCAATTCACTGCAAGCAACATTTCAGAAACCTGCTTCAAAAGCTTTCAAAAGCTATGTCAAAAACCTGTGTTCTGCGTTTTCAAAACAAAGCTAAACATTCTTAATAGCGCAAATGTTTTCATGGATGCAGACAGATAATAGGCAATGTTTTAAACTTAGTTATTCAAGGCAAAGTGAGCAAAAGATTTAAGTGAATAATTACAACATGATTCCCACAGCCTTAGCTAATTCACCATATCTTCCAAGATTTTTGATAAAACTCACACTCGTTGGTCATGTAAAATTTGAAGTTTTCGGCATGTAACTATAATTAGAAATTTGGTAATCGAAATTACATTAATTCATGCTTAAACTTAATTACTAATCATTATTGTCGTACCGAAAAGCTGTTTCATTTCCGTCGCTATAACTCTTATGCACTGAGGCTGAAAAATATTCGAGTCGATTGCGTTCACGGGAAAACCTTTAGAGAACTATCCGGAAGCAAATATTTCATGAGGGTTTTTTGTGGGGATATTTTATCGAAAAAAATTTGTGGGGATTATTTGTCCGGAATTTTTTGTGGGGATTTTTTGCTCTGGGATTATTTGTCCGGGGATTTTGTTCTAGGGATTTTTTGTCCAGAGATAATTTGTGGAGATTTTTTGTCAGGGATTATTTGTCCAAACCCCACCCAAGCCAACCTCCCCTAGAGGAAAAGTCTGGGTGCGCCACTGCCGTGAAGAGTCTTTAAACACAAAAGTGAAATTATTATTAATTATTAAAAAGGAAATTATTAAGGGTAGTATTGTCAAGCTACATACGACAATCTCTATCTATCTAATTAGCCTTCTTCGGTCCATCTTTGGATATAGGCCTCCCCAATCCTTTTCCATTCTTCTCTGTCTGTCGCTACAGTTATCCACTTAGAGCCCACGTGCTTCTTGACATCATCTGCCCATCTCATTTGTGGCCTTCCTCTGCTTCGTTTATACTCCCACGGTCTCCAACTTATGAGAATTTTGTTCCATCGGTCTTCTTTTTGTCTTAAAGTGTGTCTGGCAAATCTCCATTTCAACTTTGCAACTTCTTGTCTAACATCCCTAACTTTGGTTTTCTTTCTTATCCACTCGTTTCTCTTTTTATCCAACAGTCTTATGTGCAACATTTGCCTTTCCATTGCTCTTTGCGTTTTTATGATCTTGTCCATGTTTGCTTTTGTAAACGTCCACGTTTGGGAAGCGTAAGTGAGAACAGGAAGTACGCATTGATTGTACCTTGATCTTAAGATGTTGTGGATATCTTTTGTTTTTAAGGATGTAGCTTAGTTTTCCAAATGCCGCCCATGCCAGTCTAACTCGTCTTTTGATCTCTGCTGTTTGGTTTTCCTTGTTAAGTTTTATAATTTGACCCAGATATATATAATCGTGAACTTGTTCTATTTCATCTTGTCCGATCCTCATAATGTGATGTCCTCATCTGTATTTGTTATGATTTTGGTCTTGCTGTAATTCATATTAAGGCCTATCTTTCCGGCTTCTATGTCCAGTTCTTTCATCATTTCAAACAATTCTTCTTTTTTATCGGTTATCAATACGATGTCATCGGCGTATCTTAGGTGGTTCAAGCGTTGTCCACAAATTTTTATCCTTTTTCTTCCCATTCTTTGAGCTGGCCAATTGGTTCAAACCAAGGTCATAAATCTAAACACACACACACACTTCCCATTCTAATCTTTTAAAGATATCTTCCAGAGCTTGATTGAAAGGTTTCGATGATATTGTGTCACCCTGTCTTACTCCTCTATTTATTTGAATTGATTGTGTTCCTTCGTATACTTTAATTGTTGTTGTGGCTTCTTTATATATATGTATATTGGCTATTAGGTCTGTATATCTGTGGTTAATTCTGCTGTTAATCAAAGAACTTTTCACTGCCCAATGTTCGACAACGTCAAAAGCATTTTCGAAATCTATGAACGCTATATATAGAGGTCACATACGACAATATGAATAGTAAATACAATAGAGATTTAAAAATAGTAATTAGGGATTTGAATGTCAAGGTCTATCTATCTAATCAGCCTTAAACTTCCATTACTGGGTGTAAGCCTCCCCTGTTAATCTCCATTGGTCTTTGGTCTCTATTTTGGGCATCTGCATCCAGTCCTTTCCTGCCGTTCTCTTAAGATCCTCCGTCCGTCTCATCTGTGGTCTTCCTCTTTTTCTTTTCTGTTCCTATGGTCGCCAGTGTAGAATTCGCTTATTATATCTTTCATCTTTTTGCCGCAGAGTGTGGCCGACGAAGTTCCATTTAAGTTTTGTAACCTGTCTTGATACATTGTTCACCTTTGGTTTTTCTCTGATCCGTGAGTTTCTTTTCTTGTCTGTAATCCGTTCTCTCTTTCCGTTGCTATTTGTATTTAGGATATCCTGTCGATGTTGTCCTTTGTGAAAGTCCATGTTTGTGAGCCATATGTGACAGCTGGTAATATCCACTAGTTGAATACTTTCGTGTGCATATATTAAGGGTACTTTTTATTTTTAGAATAATATGGTAGGGGAGCCCAAGCGGGGATTTTTGCAGTTACTCAAGCGCGTCAGATTATTACATGGGGAGAAACCTTGTAGCCTGAAAATGTACCTCTACCATATATTGGCTCTTAATGCAGGGGAGGTCGTTAAGGGGGACCGAAAAAAAATCTATCCTTAGAAAAACACGAACTCGTCAGATTAAGATAAGGTAAGTTAAGTACATGCAAAACAGTGTATATTTCAAAAATCTGACGATTTGAGCTGGGCGTAAGGAAATGAGTGAGTCCCAAAGTTTCACAAGAAAAAAGCGAATATTTTGCAAAATGAATGACAGATCAAAAATCTAAAAAATACGTGCTCAATATTTTTTTAAAATCTATCAAATGATATCAAACACGACTTCCCGCGAAGAATGGCGGAGGGTAAATTTAAAATTTTAAATACGAATCCCGCGATATTTCGCGAAATGAACATCAGATCGAAAAACTGAAAAATACACTTATTAAATATTTTTAAAAAATCTGTCGAATGGCACCAAACACTATCCCCCACAGAGGTGGGGTGGGGGGTTACTTTAAAATCTTAAATGGGAGCCCAAACTTTTTTTTGCAGATTTGTATTCCTTACGTAAAAATAAGTAACTTTTATTTGAGACATTTTTTCGAATTATGGATAGATAGTGCTTTAATCTAAAAAATCGATTGTTGGTAATGGAAAATTAAATCACAAATGGAAAGTTCGCACTAAAATGGAAAACTTTACTTAACTCTTTTTGGTTTTAGGACCTACTCTTCACAACCCAATTGGTCCCCATAACGCTCTAGTGACTGCACATTTTAGCATACCCAACCAATATGATAGTTTACCAAATGATACCCACGCTAATCTAGTTCTACTTTTTATTTCTTCTCTTTGATTTTCCCTGTTCAGCTTTATTATCTGTCTTAGGTATATTATCTGCCACCTCCTCTAATTTATTCTGTTTGACTACTATTTCTAATTTGTCTTCGTGGTTTGTCATAGTCTTGTCAAGGTAGTAAATGCTAATACAGGACATAAATCAGTTTTGGGAAAGGAATTATTAGGAAAAAATGGTTATGGATGTCGACTGATACAGTTTTTTGAACAAATTGAGATTATAATGGGTAGAATTATGTTTTAGCACAAAAAGACATACAAACAATCGTGGAGATCTCTAGGAGAAAGATATAGAAATCGACTATGTACTGATCCAGTCAAAATGAAAAAGCTGGCTACAAGTTAATTAGGAGCCTACGATGAGCAGATGTGGGATCAGACCAAATGCTAGTAAGGACCAAAATAAGGATGAAATTAGCAGACAAAAACCAGATGGTAGACAGAAGAAGAGGATACGATGTCGAAGCTCTTAAACCAAACACAGCATCGCCCCAAAAATAGGAAACAGTGGAGAAAATATGGAATAAGTTTAAGGACATAATGTCAAAAATTGCAAACGAAACGATTGGGATGGAAAACGTTCCAGAAAGAAAGAAATTCAAAGAAGAAATGATACAAAAGGAAGAAAGCGAACAAAGAAAGTTCTTGAAAGAAAATACAAAAAATAGCAGTTAAAAAGCTAACCAGAAAGAAAAAAGGAAATATGTAATAAACGATATACCTATTGAAAATGCCAGAAAAGGTTTGCGTAAGAAAATGACCTGAGAAGACAATACACCACCATTCGAAATTTGGGCTAAGACGGAGTTACCAAAGGAATGAAAAAGAATGAAAAAGTAAATGCGAGAATTGGCGAGCAATAACACCGCTGAGTAACTCCAAAATACTGTCCAAGATCATCTTGAGTAGACTGAAGCCAGAGCTAAGTAAGAAACTAAGAAACAAATAACCAAGCTTTCGTGCTAAACGCTCCACGATCGACCACATTGGTACTCTAGAATTATCTGGGAACAGGTTAGTGGTTAGTGAATGGCAAAGAAATATAATTATAATGTTTATTGACCTTGAAAAGGTCTTCGATAGTATAAACAGAGAACAAATGTGGAAGATTCTGAAACTAAATGGACTACCTATGAAATACATTAACCTGATCAGTATTCTACAAATAGTCCAGAAAGCCACTGCACATCCGCTAGGAAAAATATTGCGATTCAGATTTTTTGCACAATCTTACTCAAAAAGGACCCCTTTTAACAAATTTGCATGTTGCCAGGACCAAAAGTGGGTCAAAAATTTTTTAAACGTTTTTTTTTGTTTTTTTCTTAAAATTATTTTTTTTGCTTGAATCAAAGTTTTTTAGGGTTTTTGGATCATTCCAAACAGAAAGGGCCTGTAGTGACATTTCTACAAAGTTGATAGTTTTTGACATATGTATAAGCGATTAAAAATTGAAAAATTGCGAAATCGGCCATTTTTAAGCCTCAAAAACTATGTGAAAAACTGAAAACTTGAATGTTGCCAAGGTAGGTTGATATTCTTTTAACATCGATTGATGAAATCCCGAAGAGTTTTTTGCAATATAATATTTAAAACTCCTTTGTTTTTTAAATGCTAATCAAGAGTGCGCGACACTATTTTCCACCGACAGTATGGTGGAAATGAAGGGAATAACTTCGTTATTTCGTAAACTGGCGACTTTAAGGAAAAATCACGAAACAGGTCGATTTTTATTTTTAAGTTATGATATTGTGGCATATATGGTATGCTAGAGACGTCATCCAACTGGTCGCGATGACGTAATCGATGATTTTTAAAATAAATAATAAATAATTTTATAAAAATAAGAATAGAGGTCGTGTGCTAGCTCATTTGAAAGGTTCTTCAATTCTCTATTCAGTAATATAAACATTTAAATAATTATTTATACAGGGTGTCATTCTACTTCTTGTTTTGTCAAATAATTTAATTTAATAAAAATTTTTTGGACACCCTGTATAAATAATTATGTAAATGTTTACATTACTGAATAGAGAATTGAAAAACCTTTCAAATGAGCTACCACACGACCCCTATTCTCATTTAAAAACATCATCGATTACGTCATCACGCCCAGACGGATGACGTCACTAGTATACCATATATACCACAATATCATAACTTAAAAATAAAAATCGAACTCTTTCGGATTTTTCCTTAAAGTCGCCGGTTTACGAAATAACGAATTTATTCCTTTCATTTGCACCATACTGTATACACATGCAACGGTGGGAAATAGTGTCGCACACGCTTGATTAGCAATTAAAAAACAAAGGAGTTTTGAATATTGTATTGCAAAAAACTCTTCGGGATTTCATCAATCGATGTTTAAAGAATATCTTCCTACCTTGGCAAAATTCAAATTTTAAGTTTTTCACATATTTTTTGAAGGTTAAAAATGGCCGATTTCGCAATTTTTCAATTTTTAATCGCTTATAATATGTCAATAAATATCAACTTTAGAGAAAAGTCACTAAAGAACTTTTCTGTTTGGAATGATCCAAAAAACCCAAAAAAACTTTGTTCCATGAAAAAAAAATAATTTTAGGAGAAAAACAAAAAAAAACGTTTAAAAAATTTGTGACTCACTTTTGGTCCTGGCAACATGCAAATTTGTTAAAAGGGGTCCTTTTTGAGTAAGATTGTGCAAAAAATCCGAATCGGAATATTTTTCCTAGCGGATGCGCAGTGGCTTTCTGGACTAAAAGGATATAGAGCCAGACTCGAGTTGATCAGCAAATTAGCTTATGATTTTCTCGAGGTAACCCTGTCGAGTTTTTTTTAGTTTTAGTGATTTTTGAGTTTTTGCTATCATTCATACAGAGTGAGTCTGTAATTTGGAATAAATTCAATAGCTCAAATACTATTTGTTTTTTTTTAATTTTCAGACCTCTCGATTAGTATTTCAAATCTAAATTTTTATATACAATAATAATGTATACAGGGTGTCCTAATTTAGAGGTATGACGTCATGTTGATTTTCTTAAATGGCAACACTGTCATTTTTATACCTATTTTGATAGGGTGTGTAAAGTTATACATAACTGCAAAATATCAAATTTTTATTCCCTACCATTTACAAGATAATAAAACATAATATTCAATCTATAAATTGGGACATTTTGTATTATATACATTATAATATATACATTATTATTGTATTATTGTAATATATACATTATTATTGTATGTAAAAAATTTCGATTTGAAATACTAATCGACAGGTCTGAGCATTAAAAAAAACAATTAGTATTTTAACTATTAAATTTATTCCAAATTACAGACATAACCTTATTTTTTATTATCTTGTAAATGGTAGGAAATAAAAATTTTATATTTTGCAGCTATGTATAACTTTGCACGCCCTATCTATGTAAATAGTTATCAAAATAACAGTGTTGCCATTTAATGAAATGAACGATGAAGTCATATCTCTAAATTGGGACACTCTGTATACATTATTATTATATGTGAAAAATTTAAATTTGAAATACTAATACAGGTCTGAGTATTTTTCAAAAAAACAATTAGTATTTTAACTATTGAATTTATTCCAAATTACGGACTCTGTATATACATGGTGCGGATTCGGATGCACATCAATCGAACTATTCAGAGCAGCAGCATCTAAGATCAGAATAGCCGAGATGATTGCCAACCTCCGTCGCGGAGATGGCACGTAATGAAGAAGAAGGTATCATTATGAAGTCAAATTCATGAAAATTTTTGTAAAAAAAGGATGAAAATCAACATATTTATTATTGCTAAACAAAAAATAAGCCTAAACCAAAAAATGTCTCGACAGGGTTACCTCACGAAATATCTAAAGAAAATCCATGGTGGATGGGTTAAGTAGTTTTTGAGTTAGTATGTCCACCGCCTTTCAAAAAAAGCAGTTTTGAGAAAAACACGTGTCTAGAGTTTTGATAACTTTTATTTTCAGTTTCTTTTTTGTCTGTCTAATCGTAAAATGATGCACACCTGAATATGTTTTTGAATCGCGGAGTAATTTACAAAAGACAAGGGAACAGCTGCTAAATTTTTCTCATTACGATCCATCTGAAATTTTCAGAGAGTATTCTTAAAGTTCATCATACCCCTCCTAATCAAAACGTCTGTATAAAATTGATATCATTATTTGAATATTGAAATATTTTAATAGTTTTAACTAATTTTTTATGATTATATTATTTAAAAAAATTTGTTAAATTCCTCTGTAAAAAGTATATTTATAATAAATCCCTAAAAGGGGATACATCATACATAGTTTTCGGAATAATGATTCCATCATCAGTGTTTAGTACAGGTCGCATTATATAAAGGGTAAAAGTAAAGGGTTTTTACCTATATCTCTTGGTGTCTCAAACATGTCATGTGACCTTTAATAAGCACTGATGATGGAATCATTATTAGGAAAAACGTTCTGTGATACAGCCCGTTTCGGAAATTTTTTATAAATATACCTTTTACAAAGGAATTTAACTGATTTTTTTTGTGATCTATGGTACAGAGGCAGGTACAGGAATTTAATTTTCTCGTGGACTTTTAGGTATATCATTTTTATTCAATTACATCTAAGGCTATAAATATAGCAAAGTTTTTATTACTATAGTGTAAATTTTCCTGTGGAAATAAAAAAGTGATAAATGTGAAGAATTCTTTTTTAATAAAAGCGTTACTAAAAATTATTTTAATACAAAACTAATAGCCTGTATAGGCTTTTGTAACTCACCGAATTTCTGCAAAACATCCAGACATGTTTTCAATCGCTTTTTGAATAGGTAGTTACTCTCTAGTCGTTCCCATTCTTCCATGAGAACTTGCTCGACATGTTGTAGGTTTCTTACAGCCGATTTCATAATCATTCGAAAAAATGGACTTTAGTAAAAGGAGGCTTTATGTTAAAGTGGACTTTAAAGCGGCTGTCCTAAATATTGAAATCCAAGGCAATAATAAATAGAACAGGTAGAGATATTTAAATACCTTGGAATAATTTTAAATAAGAAGGGGACACACAAATTGCAAATGATATTAAAAGAGAATTAAAAGTAAAAACATTAAAGGAAAAAATTCATGAAAAGAAATTAAAATGAGCTGGACACTTATTTAGAATGGATGACAACAGACAAGTTAAAATGTCATGGGAAGCGAGGCCGATAGGGAAAAACAGGAGAGGTCAACCAAGGAAAACCTGGGATACAAGTGTGATGGAAATATTGAAGAATAGAGGAAAATCGCGACAGGAAGCCAATGAATTAGCTAGGCACAGGAAAAAATGGCCTAAGTTCGCAGAGAATAACGAATAAAGAAGACATTTCGACACCTTCCGGTACAAGAGGAACATCGATTATGTATGTATGTATTGTTTGGTTGTTTACAATAAATAATTGTTCATTTTTATTCACATTGTTTTATTTAATGAGACGATTTTAAAAAAATTGCGTATTTTTGAGCGCCATTAAATATTTTGCACACAGGCGCTACCACGTGCTGGCGCGGCACTGTTTAAAGGATGCTTTTAGTAAAGTCTGTTTTAATGAAATTTTATACTGTTGGTTAAACTGAATTATGTTATATTTGAACTAGAATGGAAATAATGACATTTGAATGTCATACATTTTGCCAGTTTGTAGCGTTTTGTAGAATACCTATTCTGGGATACTACTCCTATAATTTTTGATTTTACTACAAAAAGTTACTTATTATTACTTAATTATTATTACTATTTCTATATATTTATTATTACTCTATTTTTCGTTTTAATCACCTAATACTTACTTTTTAATTTTATTATTGTATAGGTATTACTATTATTTAATAATTATATATACACCTACTATTACTTAATTACTCATCAATAAAAAGTGAAATCTAAAAAAATGGACATATAACGAGATAACAAAAAATTACTTCTACAAACTTTAGCAAAGAGGAGGAACTTCTTTTGTTACAAAAGGTAGAAAGTTATAGAAATATAATAAATAAAAGTGAAGAATAAAAGAAAGGTTGGTACAATATTTTATTTGTTAAAAATCATTTAAATTATTTAAATAATTGAGTATCATGTACAGGCAAGCTAATGTTCATTTGCATTGCATATTTTCAGAACAGAAGGAAAGAAGATAGAAAGGGAAGAGGCAGATAAAAAACTAAAATTATTGGATTTAAAAATAAAACTACCTAATAGGCCTGGATCCCGCACACCAAAAAAGTTGATTAATAGCAAGCTGGAAATTTGTTAATAGCTTAACGGTGTATAGTCGGACAAACTTTGATGTATGGAAACAGTGGAACAGTTTAAAAATTTGGAAAGTCAGATTACGAAAACGTCACATATATTTTGTCGGACAGAATATCCAATTGATTTGTTCCCTTTCATTAAACTCTCATGCAAAAATCAGACTGCTATTACTAACCAACATGATTCCTGTCATTTGACATGCTCTTCGTGTTCCACTCATTAAAATACAATACAATACAATACAATACAAAAAGTTTATTTTGCCAAAAAAACAGAATATTACAATATACAACAGAGAATATACAAAACGTTTTTAGACAAAAAAGGATCTTCTCACGATTATAAAACCGATTACAGAAAGTCCACCACAAAGGTAGACCTTTGCGAAAAGACCCCAATGAGAAGTAATATTTAATATAAGACAAAAGAAAAATTTAATAAACTAAACCAAAACTGAACTGTGTTGAAGGAGAAGGGCACTAACAAATCAAATACGATAATATTTATAATATAACTTCTAGACCCAACGAAAAAGTGCCAAGGACGAGAAGCCGGACAGTGTGCAGATTCTCGACAGCTGGATCGATGGTAGAAAAATAGTTGTTAATAATTTAATTTAGTTAAGTTGTTCTTGTAATAACATGTTTCTTATATACTTTCTAAATTTAACCAGAGACAAGTTTTTTGTTCTTTTTGACAGCCCGTTCCACATTTTGACAGCTAGATAAGAAAATGATTTTTGGAAAGCCGCAGTTCTGTGACGCGGAAGAAGAAATGTTCCAGTGTTCCGTGTAGTATGTATTCTAGACAAATCTGAAAATTTTTCATTTAAATATGGAGGTTTCCCAGTCTTAACAATTTTGTATATAAAATTATACATATGTTGCCTCCTTCGATAAACCCTTTTTAGGGAGTTATGTTGATTAAGGTAAGGTGTTATATGGCGATTATACGGAATTCTATATGAAAATCTTACACAACTATTTTGGATTTTTTGGATTGACTTTTTAAGTAACCAAGATATAGAGTCGCCATAAACAACGTCACCATAATCAAACAGGGACAAGACAAGAGTATTGCAAAGATAATATTTTTGTTTAGATGTTAAGTATTTTTTTATTTTATATAAATTTTTTAATCTGAGATATCCTGCAGTTAACTTTTTCTTTACATGTTTTTGGAAAGAAAGTTCATTATCAAAGATAATACCCAAATTTTTTGCATGTTTTACAATGGGGATTGGATTGTTATTAATGTTAATTTGTAATGTATTTTCGATAAGCTCTCTGGCATTTTTATTTTTATTTGTAATTATTATTTGCGATTTGGATGCATTTAATTGTAAATTGTGATTTTCTGCATAGGAAGATATACATTTAAGGTCCGCATTTAATTTATTTTGAGTGTCTATTATAGTGTGTCTATTTATAGGTATTTTTAACTGGGAGTCATCAGCAAACTGCTTAAATTTGCAGAATTTAATGCAGTTTTTCATGTCAGCAACATAAATGGAAAATAACAGAGGTGAAATTACCGAACCTTGTGGGACGCCATTTTTAACTAATTTAAATTCTAACTTATCAACACTCGAGTCTTTTTTAACAAGAACACAACTAAATCTATTCGTCAGTAGGTTTTGCATGAGATTGACTGCACTGTTGGAAAAGCCAAAGTAATGAAGTTTGGCCAACAGCATCTCGTGACCAATAGTATCAAATGCTTTACTAAAATCCAAAAGGGTCATGCAAGTACTATTTTGTTTTTCTTCATTTTCTCTGATGTCATTCAAAATGCTGACAAGTGTTGTAGTGGTACTAAAATTTTTCCGGAAACCGGACTGGCAATCAGGTATTATTTTGTTAATTTCAACAAATGACTCAATTTGATTATATAAGTGCTTTTCAAAAATTTTAGATAAGACAGGAAGTATACTTATTGGTCTCAGATCTTTCAGCTCCTTTGGTTCAGGTATTTTAGGTAATGGTTTAATTATAGCTTTTTTCCAGCCAGATGGATAGAATGAATTCAAAATACACGAATTAATTATATTCAATAATGCATCTGCACAAAAAGGTAGCATAATTTTATATCTTTTATTGTTAACCCATCATCACCAGCTGCATTAGACGATATTTTGGATACGATTTTATTTAAATTTTCCCTGTCCAATAGTGTAAAATTAAACTCGTCAGTGTTGTCTGTAAGCCTGTTGCTTTTATAAAATTCTATCAAATCTGTAGAAACTGTGTTGTTTTTGTTATCGCTTTCTGAAAAAAAGTTGTGTATATTTGTCGCATTGTTAAGATTATCTGGTATATATAATTGATTTTCGTTATAAGTAAGATTGAGTTTTTTTGCTGTTTTCCAAAATTCCCTCCCTTTACTCTGTCCAAATGTATTAAAAAATGTGATTTTTTCCCGTATTATAGCATGTTTGGTAAAATTCCTCAATTGTCTGTAGTACTGTAGAAACCCTTCCGTTTTTGTTCTCATATATTTTTTATGTGCTTTATCTCTAAGCTTAATCAACTGCTTTATGTTGGTAGATATCCATGGCAAATAAGGTTTTTCGGAAATTTTCCTGGTTTTCACTGGAGCATGCTTATTTAAAATTTTATTTATGTGAGACGTGAAAATCTCCACTTTTTCTTCAATGCTATCAGTCACGAAAAGCTGCTGCCAATCGAGCATTCTTCCTTCTTTCATTAATAAATCATAAATGATGTTACTGTAGTCTCTGTACGTTACAGTTTTTTTGTGGCAGGTTATTTTAGGTAGATTCAGTATTGTATAGACCAGGTTATGATCCGTCACACATTGAGATATTGCCAATGATCCTGATTTTATGCATTGTATGTTTTGACTAGTAATAATTATATCGATTAAACTAGATGTGTTATTTGTAAAATTAAACCTCGTGGGCTCTTTAATATGTTGATCAAATTGTAAAGTTTGTAACAAGTTTTTTAGTCTGTTTGGATATGTTGTACTACTTAAAAAGTTGATATTTAAATCGCCGACAATAATAATGTTCTTATGTGCAACGGTTACATAACCCAGTAAATCCTCAAACTGGTCTAGAAAAACAGATTCGCTTACAGAAGGTGGCCTGTAAATATTAATAAGTATATAGTTTATATTTTTTACAGTGAATTCTATGGCAATGTGTTCAAAAAAGGGAAAGTTTAAATTAATCAAAGAAAATTTTATATTATTTTTAATATAAAGTGCAACGCCACCCGCTCTTGCTAATCTGTCCTTTCTTACAAACCTATATCCCGGAAGTCTGTAGGTGAAACTTGGCATGTCGGAGTTTAGCCAAGTCTCAGTCAACCCCAACATGTCAATGTCCAATTCCATCATATAGTTTGTAAACTCGTCAAAACCAGTATTTAAAGATCGTACATTTAAATGGCCTACTGAAAAATTACTCAAATTGCTTATTAAAAAATCGTCGTTATTATTTTCCAACTGTCGAGTGCCCAAATAATTAGCCATATCCCATAATAGCTCCTCTCCCCGCACCAATGTAGGTCAAATTACCTCTTCCCAGATTACACAGTTCAGTTTTGCCCAAAAGATTATTTAAAAAAGTTTTAATAACTAAAAAAATTGCCCTAACTAAATAATTCATATTTTTCAATTTTATCTCAAACCCGCCTATTTAACTTTATCTAAGTAGTTACTAATGTCCCGGAAAAAAGAAAGAAAAAAAATATATACAAAAAAGAAAATCTACTAATAGATAATAACATTTTTTAAAGAGTTTCTGTTTGTTTTGTTATTGTTTACAATTTTACAAAGTAAGTATGCGTATACATATACATACATTTTTCGACTTTTTGAATAAGATGGAACGATAAGCCTACCCATTATTATATTATTATAATGTAAGTTTGCTACTAGGCTATTAATATTAGCATATTAGTTAACGAAAAGTTTTGATATTTTTTGATATCGATTCGGAAGAAAAAAATAATAAAAAATGAAGACATGAATAATAAACAGTATAGAAAAGAGCCAGTTTTTAAATGTTAGAAAGGTACCTAGTCTTATAATGTAATAATTTTATTATTAAATATTGTATTATTATAGACAAATATCACTTATCTACACAAACAATCAACATAAAACACAGCATACAAGGTTACCTTCAGCAAAGAAGAGATGTAAATAACGTTAATCCATACCATAATTCGGTGTTTTATTAATTCATAGCATAGTGGTTAGTTTCCATGATAAATTTTTTCCAATTCGGGCTCACTGTGAATGCGAAAAACTTTGTTAATTTTATTTTTCACGAAAACATTGCCGTTAAACACCCACGCACTATTTTTTGAGAAAAGCTGTATGGCCTTCCTAAACAAACTAAGACGCAATTTTGTTAAATCTTTGATTTGCACTCCCGAATTTTTGAGATTTTTTCGGTTTCTCAAAATCGACTCTCTCACTTGGCACGTCGTAAACCTGACTAAAATTCCGCTTGGCAAATTGTTATCATTTTGGTTTTATTAGGTATACGATGGCATTTTAATAGTTCACTTTTTTCCAAGTTTATTTTCAATTTATTTTTAAACAGGCTTAAAACTTTTACTTCAATGTTTTCTTCATTTTCACTATTTAGACCGAAGATTCTGATGTTTTGATTTCTCGATATTTGTTCATGGTCGTCAGACATTTTCAGGAGTCGTTTGTTTTCTTCAACCAATGTGTTTACTTGGGATTGAAGGGCATCAATTGCCGCCGACTGCTGATTAAGCCTTTCCTCCAGCTTATATTATTATTTATTAAGCTCAACAGGCCGTGAAGGCCTAGGGCTGAAAGATTTAATTTTTCCTTACAATTACTATTACATATTTATATATAATGCTATATCCTATACTACTATAATATATACAATATTACATTTGTTTGTATAAAACACTTAATACTACACTTAACATTATAGTCTTTCCATACATTTCTTCACCACTTCCTTCCATTGTTTTCTGTCCAAAGCTTTTTCTTTCCAGTTTACAATATTACTTTGTTTTAAGTCTTCATATACGCTGTCCTTCCATCTCCTTCTTGGTCTTCCTATTCTTCTTTTTTGTATTGGCTTACGTAATAGAACCATTTTTGGCATTCTCGCCTTTCCCATTCTTTCTATGTGTCCTAAGTATCGGATTCTCTGTGCTTTGATTGCCGTCGTTATTTTTGGTTCATTATATAATTCTTCAAGTTCCTTATTATTTCTTCTTCTCCATTGACCGTCTATTTTCACGCCTCCATATATTGCTCGTTGTATTTTCCTCTCCCATCTTTCTAAAAGGTCTATTTCTGATTTTTTAAGCACCCTTGTTTCACATGCATATGTAGCTGTAGGTCTGATAACTGTTTTGTAGATTCTTATTTTTGTTTTTCTTGACACATCTTTGGATTTCATTAATGGACGCAATGCTCCATACTTTTTGTTTGCTTTTGCTATTCTTGCTTTTATTTCCCCTTCCCCATGTCCCTTTTCATCTACTTTTACACCTAGGTATGTAAATTCTGAAACTCTTTTAAATGCGCATACATTTTCTCCTTCTATCTCCAATGTGAAATTGTCTTCATTTTCTTTATCTGTTTCTCCCATTATCATGTATTTTGTCTTTTCCTTATTTATGAGAAGACCAAAAGGTTTGGCTTGTTTTATTATATTGCTCATTAATTTTGTTAGCTCTTTCTTACTTGTCGATAATAATGTTAGATCATCTGCGAATGCAATACATTGGTGGCCATTTTTAAAAATCGTTTCCTGTGTGCTTATTTTACTTTTCCTGATTATTCCTTCCAGTATTACATTAAAAAGAGTCGTTGATAGTGGGTCTCCTTGTCTTAATCCTTCCTTTGTTTCAAAATTATTTGATTTATGTCCCTTCCATGCTATTTCGTTTGTGGAGTTATCCATAGTCATCTTTACCATCCTGACGATTTTACTTGGTATGCCCATTTCTTTCATTAGTGCGTACATCTGTTGCCGCTTTACCGTATCATAGGCCTGTTTAAAGTCGACGAACAGGACGTATACTGCTATTTTATGTTCGTAGCACGTAGTTTGGATTTCTTTTAACGCAAATATTTGGTCTGTCGTCGACCTATTACTTCTGAATCCTGCCTGATATTCGCCCAATATCTTTTCCGTGTATTGATTCAGCTTTTTTCTTAAGATGTTTGTCAATATTTTGTACACGACTTCTAGCAACGCGATACCTCTATAATTTTCACATCTCATTTTATCACCTTTTTTATGTATGGGGCATATCCTTGCCCTGGTCCATTCTCCTGGCATTCTTTCTGTTTCCCATATACTTTTTATCAGGCTATGTATCTCCTTGTGTAGTCTTTTTCCTCCTGCCTTTATCATTTCCGCCGATATTTCCGTTATTCCTGGGCTTTTATTGTTTTTTAGCCCTCTTATTTCATTTTCTATTTCTTCCCTCGTAGGTGTTTCTATTACTATATGGTCATCTTCAATTTCCTGGATTGTTCCCCTTTCTTCTTCGTTTTTGTTTAAAAGTTGTGTAAAATAAGTTTGCCAATTTCTCATTATTTCCCCGGGTTCATTTATTAATATTCCTTCCTCATTTTTCATATATGGGTTATGTTTCTGATATCCCCTTTCCATTTTTCTTGTTTCCTGGTAAAAGGATCTTATTTCCTTTTTTTTGAATTTTTCCTCTATCACTTTGAGTTTTTCTTCGTTGTATTTTCTTTTTTTATTTCTGCATGTTCTCTTCATAATTCTCTTCAATTCTCTATATTCTTGTGTGCTAATGTCACTATTATTTCTTAAGTTTTTTATTCTTATTTTTCTAATTTCTTCTGCTATTTTTTGACATTCCTCATCATACCATTCTTTTGCTTTTTGTTTTCTATTACCTTTAATTAATATTTCTTTACTGGTGTTTAAAACTGCTTCTTTTATGCTTTCCCACTTTTCTTCCGGGTCTAGTGTTTCTGGTTCTTCGTTTAGTCTGCTGGTTATTTGTTGTTCGTACTTCTTCTGTGTCATATTATCTTTTAGTATTGCTGTGTTGAATTGTTTTTTGATTTCTTTGTCCCTTTGATTGTCTTTCTTTATATTAGCATTTATTCTATAGGCTGCTCTTACCAAAAAGGATCTGAGTCACATTCCGCTCCTCTCATACTTTTTATATTTATTATATTATGGGCGTGCTTCTTCTCTATTAATATGTGGTCTATTTGATTTATTGTCCTTTTGTCAGGGGAAATCCACGTTCCTTTATGTATATCTTTTCTGCGTTGGTATGTGCTTTTTATTACCATTTGTCTTTCTGTGGCAAAACCTATAATTCGTTGACCATTATCATTTGATACATCGTGTTTACTGTATTTTCCTGTTATATTTTCATATATATCCTCTTTTCCCACTTTAGCATTGCAGTCTCCCATTACTATTTTGATATCAAATGCTGGTAATCTGTCATATTCTCTCTCTAGTTGCTCATAGTATGCATCTTTGTCTTCTTCGGTGGCGTCTTCTATTGGTGCATGTACATTTATTATGCTTATGTTTCGTTGATTCCCTTTTAACCTGATTGTGCACATTCTATCTGATATCGGCTTGAAATTCATCACTCTGGTTTTCCATCTTTTCTGTATGATAAAGCCTGTTCCTAGCAATCTGTTATTCCCCCCACTTTTAAAAAATACTATATCATCTATTTCTACTATTTCTGTGTCTAATTGTTTTGTTTCTTGTAAAGCTAATATATCTATTTCATATCTTTTTGTTTCTCTAATTAATTCTTTAAGTTTTCCCGTTTCATAAGTGCCTCTTACGTTCCATGTTCCCAAATTAGTTTTCATTTTCTTGTTTTTAATCCCAATCGTCTCCTTGTCCATTGCCGTTGTTGCTACCGTTTCATTTACGTCGTTTAGTTTTTTTGGTTTCTGTTTTGGTTTTCTATTTTTAAGAGTTGTTGCTGATGTTTATTCCATGTCCATACCTCCTCATTTATTTTTATTTTTTGAAATCCTACCTTGACGTTTTTTCCTTCCAATTTAGCCTCTTTTGCCTTCGTTCTGATTTTACCCTGTATCATCCGTTCATTTTTGTCCATGTCGTCAATAATATATATTTCTTTTCCCTTTATCTCAATTTGCCTTTATTTTTCATAATTTCTTCTTTGTCCGTTGCATTTTCGAGCTCAATCAAGCAGGATTTACTTCCAATTTTTCTTGCGCTTTTTATTTTTGTCTCAACTTTTAGGCATTGCATAAAAAATCTTGGACGTTATCTTTTGTTATGTTTTGATCGTAGGTATCCATATCTACTCCCTGCAGTATTATATTATTTCGTCTTTTGTCCTTTTCCATTCTGTCTATTTTATTTTCCAATTCTTCCACTTTTTGTTGGGTTTCTCTGTTTTCCTGTTTCAGCTTTTCATTTTCTTGTCTGAGTTCCTTCATTTCCGCTCTGTACTCTTTTTGCTCTTCTCTTAGTTCCCTTATTTCCATTGTGATAATATTTAGGCTCTCCAATATTTTTTCTAGTTGCCTATCATTCCCAGGCGACCGATGTACTTTTTTACTTCTGCTATCGTCTGCCTCATCTTCCGATTCATCTCCTCTTTTTCTTGTCTTTTCGTCCACACTATACTCGTTCTCAGCCATTTTGTACGTAGCGTTAACTGGGCACACCCGTTTCAACCACGAGGAGGTATGCCCAATTATCCACGCACCAAAATTGCTTTTGTTTTTCGGCAGGTGTTTCTATTTTTTTTAAATCCGGCAACACCGCTTGAAATTTGACCAGCGTTCGCCAGTGTTTATAAGCTTATCTGTTAGCTGTTAACCTCACTTTTATTTGTCCGTTTAGTATTTTATACTATTTTTTACCGTTTTTACTTATATTATTCTTGCATTAGGTAGGGCACAGTTTATACCTTACCTTTTTCACTCACTCAGCATTCAATGTTCGCTGCACCACGCGAAAATCGGGTAAAATGCAGGCGAAAATTAAAACACTTTGTTTTCTATCTAATGCCACGTTGCCCATTCTTTCCTCCAGCTTGCTCGCTACAATTCCTGCTACTTTTTCAGCGATTTCTTGAAAGTATTTATCATTAAAAATACTTATTATGGCACCTTTGATTTCGCGCATGTCTGTCGTCGATATTACCATAATGGCGACTGAACCACTTTAGATTTTGTAATATTCACCAAATTTTGCAAGCAAATAATAGCGAATCTCACTGAAAATGTATTGTAAACACAAAACAATAGTTTATACTACACTTTATACTAACTTTTGTAATTAAAAACTGTATGCAATTAACTATATCGGGAAAAATTTGAAGAGCGGTTGCAAAACTACAACGTACTACTCGTGCGCCATCTACCTCCCTGTTGCCCAGGTAATGCCCAGTTGGTGATAAACACCAGTCTGATTTTTGCATGAGAATTTAGTGAATGGTAACAAATCAATTGGAAGTTCTGTCCAACAAAATATGTGGAACGTTTTCGTAGTTTTACGTTCCAAATTTTTAACCTGTTCCACAATTAAAACTCCCCCCATTCCAGTGTTCTCATACATCAAAGTTTGTCCGACAGACACTGTTAAGCTATTAACAAATTTTCAGCTTGCTATTAATCAACTTTTTTTGGTACGTAGAATCCAGGTCTATAAAAAATGGGATAAACTAAAATAAATAAAAAGTTCAATACATTCATTTTGTTTTTATTAATAAATATATTTACAATAGAAAATTTTTTTATGAATCCATTAAATATTGAGAATCTCGGTTACAGTACCCTTAGGCCTGGATCCCGCGTACCAAAAAAAAGTTGATTAATAGCAAGCTGAAAATTTGTTAATAGCTTAACGGTGTCTAGTCGGACAAACTTTGATGAAGGGGAACACTGGAACAGGAAACTTTTAATTGTGAAACAGGTTACAGGTTTTGAACGTCAGACTACGAAAACGTCAGACTATGAAATAGTTCAGTTCGACATTAACATCTACGCTGGTATAATACCTATCTTAGCCAGCGGTGGAACTCACAAGATGGGGTCATCTCAAGGTTTAGCAGTCCCAAAACCCGACAAAAACCCCACAATAAATGCTTTTTGAAGGATTTGATCTTTTGTGATATGAGATGTGGGTGTAATAGTTCATTTGGATGGTGTAATGTTTGGAACCATATAACCTCTCGATGGAGGTTATATGGTGTGGCGTACTCTTATTGCGTGTCAAATAAATTAGAAGCCCTTACTTGTGTGCAGTGATGAGCGAGACTGGTCTTGGTCTTGCGGTCTTGGTCTTGGTCTTGCAGCAAGACCAAGACCAAGACCAAGACCAAGACCGAACCTTGCAAGACCACTCAAGACCAAGACCAACCTGCAAGACTCTTGCACTTTTTTGAGAAAAATTGGTTTTTATTATTTAACTTTATTTTTTTAGTTCAATAATATATACTGACATTGTAAGAGACCTTAAACAATATCGAATTTTTAAAATACATAATATTTTGGTTATATTTTTAAGTCGTTTTGATTAAGTCAAACGGTTTGCATTTTCTCAACCTTCAAAGTGTCCAGAAGGCAAGTTTTCAAACGGCGACAGTTCAAGGACAATTGAAATTACTTGTAAGACAAAAAAATGTAATTATAGATAGGGTAATCCATTAAAAAAAAATGCAATTAAAAACAGTTTTTATGTACCAGTAGATTTCGCTTTTTTGTCTAATAAAAATACTGACACTTATTTCAATTCTTTTCGCATAATCGAGGAAAAATGTAGGTCGTTAAATTTAAAATGAATACAAAAAATATCATAATAGATTTTGAAAAGGGATTCACAATGCTGTGAAAGCATTGTGGCCTGAATAAAAAATAACTGGTTCTCGATTGTAATATGTCAAGCTTGGTATCGCAAAATCCAAAGCTTAGGTTCAGTTTCTGAATATAATGACAAAAATTCCGATACTGGGAAATTTTTAAAATTATTTTTTGGATTAATTTTTTACAATCAACGAAAGTTGGAAGTTGAATTATTTGTGAAAATCCCGGATGACAAACGTGTAAAGAATTTTACTGATTTCATAGTTGTTGAAAACTATTTGGAAGAATATAGGTTTTCCCCAGAAAGGGCAAGTAGTACAAATAGTATTAGGTCTGGATCCCGCGTATAAAAAAAAGTTGATTAATAGCAAGCTGAAAATTTGTTAATAGCTTTAGGGTGTCTAGTTGGACAAACTTTGATATATGGGAAGACTGGAACAGGGGAAGTTTTAATTGTGGAACAGATTAAAAATTTGGAACGGTCAGACCACGAAAACGGCACATGTATTTTGTCCGACAGAACAGACTTAAACTCTCCGAACAGAGATTAAACTCTCATGAAAAAATCAGACTGCTATTTATCACCAAATGGGCGTTTTAATGAGTGGAACATGTAGAATATGTAGAAATTATGATAGGTGATAAACAGAAATCTGATATTTGCATGAGAGTTTAATTTCTGTTCGGAGAGTTTAAGTCTATTCTGTCGGACAAAATAAATGTGCCGTTTTCGTGATCTGACCGTTCCAAATTTTTAACCTGTTCCACAATTAAAACTGCCCCTGTTCCAGTGTTCCCATATATCAAAGTTTATCCGTATAGACACCCTTAAGCTATTAACAAATTTTCAGCTTGCTATTAATCAACTTTTTTTTCATACGCGGGATCCAGACCTATATGTGCCGCACTTGAAATGCATGCGCATCATTTCAGTGTGTTTTAAATTCTAGTTTTTACTACCCACATCCGAATATTTTCAACTTTTTAAATGTCATAATGGGTATTCGATCCAAAAATATGTGAAAACAAAAAGTGCGAATAACTCGTGTTACGAGAGCAATGTAGTTTAAATAATATTAAAGAACTGCAAGATAACAAAGTACAGAATTAAGCGTTTATAACTCCCCATTAGGTTTAGTTATTATGTTATAGTATTAGGTCTATAAATATGTATGGTACATGGTAAATTTTAAAATTATAAACAATTTTTTTGGCTTAAAAACAAATAGAATATCTCGAGAAATATTAAACTAAATTAAATTGTAAAAACGGTATTCGAAAAAAAAGCGGCAGGACGCTTCTTTTAAAAGAAAAACGTTTAATTATGACGAGTGGTTCCTGAGATACAACCGGTGAAAGTTGACCGCAATTTACGGCAAAGATATAAACAACAGGATCATAATTTTCAAACCATCACCGTTTTATTTTTGTCCTCTTTCTCCACATCAATTTTCATATCTTTAAAATACTCATAACATATATTATTATAATAAAAACTATCGATAATACGTGTGAAAATTGCCAAAAATAACAAAATTCGAATCAAAAATTAGGTTGGAGAAAATGTAAACCTCAAAGTTCAAAATCGGTATACGTTAAAATAATGCATTTTCTCGGCTTCCCATGCAGCAATTTCCTTAATTCTTTTTTTGTTCCCTAATAACTCGAGTAGAGCCATCCAACTAACGCATTATTAAATGGCAAACTTGCTTTTGTTTTGTTATAATATATTAATTTATTTATAAGAACAGAAAACTATATATTTTTTCCAGTTGTAGGCTTTTTTTTTAGATAAACTTACTACAAGTGTACCTTTTAAAGTTAAACACACAAATATTTTAATTTGAAAGCTCTATAATTATTTAAACAATTTTTATTTAAACAAATTAAAATGTTGTGTTATAATAAATAAATTAAATTATTATAACAAAACAAAAGCAAGTCTGACATTTAGTAATACGTTAGTTCGATGGCTCTACTCGAGTTACTTGGAAACAAAAAAAGAATGAAGGAAATTGCTCCATGGGAAGCCGAGAAAATGCATTTTTTAACGTATACCGATTTTGAACTTTGAGGGTTACATTTTCTGCAACCTAATTTTTGATTGGAATTTTGCTATTTTTGGCAATTTTCGCACGTATTATCGATCGTTTTTATTATAATAATATATGTTATGAGTATTTTAAGGATATGAAAATTGGTGTGGAGAAAGAGGACAAAAATAAAAAGGCGATTGTTGAAAAATTATGATCCTATTGTTTATATCTTTGCCGTAAATTCCGGTCAACTTTGACCGGTTGTACCTCAGGAACTGCTCATCATAATTAAACGTTTATTCTTTTGAAAGAAGCGTCCTGCCACTGTTTTTCGAATATTGTTTTTACAATTTAATTTAATTTAATGTTTCCCGAAATATTCTATTTGTTTATAAGCCAAAAAATTCTTTATGATTTTAAAATATTCTTGAGGCCGCTTAAATAGTCCAATGGCAATTCTGTAAAGTACATTAGATAGGTATAGTATCTTTTTATGAAAAAATCATAGTTATTCTTATGCATCATAATTATTGTCGTTATTATAGTGACCTTAAATTTTTAATTAACAATTTAATTGTTGCTAAACTGTTCATTCAATTTCCATCGGCTTCTGGAATTATAATCCATACGAAAAGGGCTTTTACATTACCAAGTTATTTAATTATCGATTAACAATTACTTATCTAAAATTTTAGTTGAAAATTAAAGATTTTGTTGGAAAAATCCGCTTTTTTCGGGGAAACTTTTCGTCGAAGTGAATCGAGGAAAACACGTCTCTATGCAGAATTTAATTGCGGTGAATTTTTATTTGGATGTTTTTGGTGTAAAGTTAAAATCTTTAAAGTTATAAAGCAAAAATTGAAAAAAACACGATTTTCGGGCGCCATTTTGTTTATAAAAAAAGTAGCACACTATCTGCGGACATACCTATATTATTAATATATACAATCATAAGATTCGATTCCAGCAATAAAATTGCTGGTAAATAACTTTTCCCAAAAATGGCCTATTCTCCGATAATCAGCCCAGACTAATAAGGTAAGTTGACCAAATAAGGCCCACTTAATATTTGTTAGTTGTTTTTTGATAAATAAAATCAGGATATAAATCTGAAAACCACAGAGAAGGTAAATCACATAATTAAATTTAATATGAGATTGTTAAATTTTGTCAAATGTTTTATGAGTTGTTACTTTTTAGTCTTTAAAAAATGGTTGCTTCTGGGCCTAATTAGGAACACCATGTTCTTAATAAGGCCCACTTCATGTTCTTAATAAGGCCCACTTTTTAAATGTGACAATTATGCCTGGTTGCACCAACAGATCTTCAGCTCCAGTTTAGCCCAGTTCAGCTTATGTCGCATTGACGTTCCACGTCTTAAGCTTAAGGTCTATTGGTGCAACTATACATTAATCTAATTAAACAAAGGTGACATGTAGGACATTTATTTTGTAAAAAATAATAGGTACTTAAAATAATTATTGCAACCAGTCTGGACATATGAAAACTAAGTCTTTATCATCTGCTGAAAGTCCTACACACTCTTCATGAATATATCGTTTGCAGCTGTCACAAAGTCTCATATCCTTAACGACATCCTCATTGCAGACGAAACAATACCAACTATCTTTTCGTTCTTCTTTGTTTTTTGAGATTTCAAGTGAGCAGTGTTTATTTTTCTCTTCTCCTTTTTTTAGTTGTTTTTTGACTATTTTTCTGTTTGCCAAGTTTTTCCTTTTCTTGATTGGTTTTTAGGGTCATTTAAACCAGCTTCATCAAACAATGATTTTGTGACTTCCTGTGCTCGATAGTTCAGGGATTTCTTTCTAGCACCTTTGCGTTTTCCAGTTTTCAATAATTCTGATGTTATTAACACTGCGTTGAAACTTACTGACATTTCGTTTTCTTCTTCTGAGCTGTCATGTACTGAAAATTCATTGTCAGAACCGTCAGAACTCTCAGAGCTATCTTGCGTATTTGTCTCCTTTAGAGCTTTTATTTTCTTTTTTCTGTCTGGAGTGGAGCTGCCAATAGGATTATTCGTTGCGGAAGTCGAAGCTGATGGAATAGCAGAATCTTCTGAGTCTAATTTATTTTCTGTTATGTCTGATGGGCACAAAAATTATGTCAGGAGTGACACTCGGATCATACGGGTATATTCCCGTAGCACGAAAACCTGGAATAACATTTGATGCTGCAGTTGCTTTTGGACATACTTTTGAGAAAATTATGCCAAACGAAAATTGATTGATCGTTCGATCTGGTTTATTTGTCCAGTAGGTGATAACTTCGTCGTCACAGTAAGATTCGAAGGCTTTAAATACCGCCTTGTCCATAGGTTGCAGTTCATGTGTGCAATTACTTGGCAGGCAAAGAAGCGTAATTTCATGCGACTCGGCTTCATCAACAATACCTGCATCCAAATGGGACGATGCTCCATCAAAAATAAGCAGTACTCTTCCTATTGGCTTGTACTTAGCAAAATGTTGTACCCACTTAATGAAAACTGGCGTAGTCATACTTCCTTTCTCGGTCATTTCAATAACTGCTCCAGCAGGAAGATTGTCATACCATTCATTCTTCTTTCTTTTTCCTTTGAACAAGATCATAGGTGGAATTATTTGTCCTATAGCATTTCCACAACCGACGATTGACACATTCTCAGCGTGCTCTTGCGAAATCAAATGAACTCGTTTGACACTTTTACGTGCATATACCTGTTGTGATTTATGAAGGTTTAGGCGGCAACCTTTCTCATCAATATTAAAAATGCGTTGAGGGCTTTGCAGGATATCAAGCTTCAACATAACTTCGCGTAGCTTTTCAAAATAGTCATTGACTATGAATCTGTTTAATTTGGCGGCTCTAGCTGGATTCGTGAATTGAGATTTTCTTTTAACTACTTCGGGATGTCGATTTAAAAAAAGTTTGAGCCATTTTCGACCAGCTAAGTTTTTATCGATAAAAGGTGCAGTTATGCCATTTCTTTGGCAATATTCATGGACAGAACGTCTTATGACTGTTGATTTCAGAGACATTCCAACGTCAGCTAGCCTAAAAATTCTTCCACACAATTCAGATTCTTGTTGGGGGGTTAAACATGAAGGGCGTCCAAGTTTCTTTTCCGCTTTTCCACTAAGCAAATGATTCCTAAGTGTTCGACGGGCAATATTAAATTCTTTGGCGGCCGTTCTTACTGACATCCCATTTTTAACTGCTTGCAAGGCCAAAGCCATTTGTTCTTCAGTCCATAAAGCTCTAGGCATCTTAAGCTTTTTAGTATTCTTTCTGAAACAAAGTTAAAAACTTATAAAACGTGTTATTGTAGCGGTCTTAACAAGGCCCACCCGTAGTCTTGATAAGGCCCACCCGGGCCTTATTAGGAATACTGTAGGTGATTAATGTTTTTTAGACATTACAATTATTCACGTTTTAATAAACATAAGGTAATTCAGGTACTATGAAAGTACAACTAATAAGTACACAAATGTCATGCAGAATAAAAAAAATCGCACTCATAATCGTATTAAATTACAAAAGTATACTAACCTCAATATTGGATTGGATATTTACCCATTGACCACTGTAAACGTATGATCATATTTAAGGCGCATTTAAATCAAAGCGAACACGAACGAACGAACGAATTCGTTCGTTAACTTTATTGTATTTGTACAGCGAATCGAGCACGACCGAACGAATTCGTTCGCATTCGCACATGTTCCAACCGATGTCGGTAAGTGAGCGAATCATCAAAGGAAATCGTTGTTCAATGTGGACAGTGGATAGACGGTAGCGAACGAATTCGTTTAGAAGTACTGATTTAATTTATTTACAAACATTAGTTTGAGAAGGTTGTTTATTGTGTAGTTGTGAAAACATAATTTTGCAATATGGAATATACCTATGAAACCCAAAATCGAAGCTATATAAAATAATAAACAGAAAAACTGATGCTTGTTTTAACATTTCTATAGGAATGGGTTGTGATGTCTCTGAACTAAAAAAATGAATTAGCTTCTGGCATCATTCAGACGAGAAAGACAAAAAGAGGGTTCGAAGTGGTTTGCTTTTAAAAGCCTAATGTTTTTATTGGATAAATTTGGATAATCAAATTAATTGCTAAAATTAATTAAAAGCAAATTTATTTTGATACACCAATTTTACAATTTATTATTTGAACATAATATAGTCATAATATCATCGAGGAAGAATTTTAAGAAAGCTGGTTCTTTATTACATATGTTATTTTCTAAGTTCCCTCAATCAGCGTATAATACCTGCTACCTGCTATTTTTGTAAGCTATTCTGCCCTGTGATGTATCAAACACGTTATAAATAACATGCACGTTATCCTGCATTTACGTTAAATTCTACAAATTGATGTGATGTATGACAGATAACGTTTCTCAAAAGCGTTACCTCATAACGTGTAGCCGTTATCTGGTAACATAACAGGTTCAACTTAACGCCACCTATTTAACCTCTTGGTATAAAATAACGTGTAGTATAAAGAATAAATAAATATAAAAAATGGACAATTTAGTCCAGAATTTTGTCAGATTGTAAACGTAGGGTTATTAAAATAATTAGATGATGCTATTAGAAGTTTTGTAAAGTTATTTTTTAGAAATAGTGTATTATTTTTGAGGTTATGTTATTTGTAAACAAAAACATTTTATTCATATAAATGAAGAAAACATACAGAATATAAGAGACCAGTTTGGCCAGATTCGGTAAATCCATTTGAATGTTCGTTTTGTTGTTTATTTCAATCCTTGAAACAACACTACAAACAAAAATTAAATAAACTGCACAATGCACAATAGAAAGAACACCTCACGGGCCGAGGGCTGGGAATTTCAAATAACATCTTGGTTTTGGTGCCAGGGTCAGGCCAGATGTGCAAAAGTGCGATGAACAAGATGCGTACTTCGCCGCACGCTGCATGTTTATGTCTGTCTTCCTCTAACGTATTCAATTTCTCTATACTGTTATTCTTGTCGCGCAAGACGATACTTTAACGTTTTGAAAATAACATTCTGGATAACGTGCACGTTAAAAACATGATACATCACATCTAATTTTTGGCAACACGTTATACAGGCTGTTATAATCAAACGTTATGTTAACATAACGTGTACACGTTATGTATAACGGGTTTGTTACATCACAGGGCTAATTATTGTATTAAAATTTACCCAGCAAGAGACACGAAAATAAACTTAAACACAATGTGTGACTGGCACTGGCCCATCAGCCCATCTTAAAAACATCTGCGGGCAATATGCACTCCGGATCATCAACGAATGCGAACGTTCGCTTCAATGTAAATGGCCCTATTTTGTAGCGAACGAATGACCAAGTGAACACCTACGAATTCGTTCCTTCGTTCGTTCGTTCGTGTTCGCTTTGATTTAAATGCGCCTTAAAAGCGACAGTTCGCGTCGCTGCTCAACTTAGTGTAACAATTTGCACCTAGATGGCTCTACTGCGTCTGTACATTGCAGCATACTGCCATTATTTGTCCATCCTGAGGAATAAGGGCGAGTGGGCTTTATTAGGAACCGGGCTTTATTTGGCGAACCTACATAGAAAACGTAATTTGTTTTTTTGTCACATATTATGGCATCTGGTTCCATTTTTTTATTTATACTACCCTTGCTAAAAATATTCACGAACATTGTAATGAGTTTTAGTGAAAAGAAAAAAGAATGTTGCAAAGAAGCCCAAGTAAGAGATGTGAGTCCCCCCAGTTGAACCCGAAAGAGGACCAGATATCGGTTATTAGAATATACCGGTTATAGAAATACGTTTGATTGTCAAGAAGGCTATTTCAATAAGCGGGTTCGACTGTATCAATCAGTTATCATGAAAGTATCTATCCAGTTAGTATCCGATAGGGAAGTAGAGGACCTTTCCAAACCGTTCTCTTAAAACAGTAGGAGGTTCCTGCAATGTATGTGTAAGTATCCTTGTTTCATTTGGTGATGGTAGTTAGTACTTCCCAGACCCCTTCATCCCCTAAAACGTATCCATGCCCATACTTCTCCGAACAACCCACTGAGCGCCGTTCGCATTGAACGATTGATTGTTTTTGCATCTTCTTCTTTAAAGCCCCATTCCGACCCCAGTATCTGAGTAGTTTCTGTTAACCCCTGACCCCATCTGACCAAGCATTCATATTGCTACAATTCTGTTATCTGAAACGATTCGTTTCTTGTAAATTAACTGCAAGGAGCAAAAAAGGACATGAAACATGGTGGTTCAGTATCGACTGAACAAAAAAAGAGCTGATCGAATTTCTTGAGACGCATCTAATGTTAAAATGTAAGTTCAATGTAAAAATATTGTATACAACAACGATTCAAAACTATCAGCTGATATCTTATCTGATATACATACACGGGCCCGGTGACAACGGAAATGGTATACGAGCATCGAAATTCGGATGGTTTAGACCCATTCGAGTCGTCGTATACGAAAAAAATTCGTATTCGAAAAAAATACAAGAAATAGTATTTCGACCGAATTTCTTCTAATTTCGTATGTGAAATTATGCTCGAATGAATTCTAAAATACGACCCCTGGCCACATCTGTCTCGCATTGTCTTATCGAAGAATACATTCTAGACCAATATTTTCAGCAAATGGGACATGTGGTTCAAGAACTTCGTTAATGTACCGCTCTGCCGTTATCGCCCCTCGCCAAATAAGGACTAGGTCAAAGTGACCACTAAAACATATCCCAGCCTAAGCCATAATTGAACCTCCGCCCAAAGCCCAGATTTCTTGAATTGTGGAATCTAAAAGCGCTAGCCTAACTCCCTAACTTTCTCCAGACTCTATCACGTCCATCAATATTATTTAAGAGAAATCTGGACTCGATAGTAAACATCACGTTACTCCATTGTGCCATTTAATTGTCCAATTCATGTGTCTGCAAACAAGCATCTGGCTCTACGATGTGCAGGGGTCAAAGGAGGTACTCTAGCTCTTATGATTCTTGCATTCAACCCATGTTCGTAAAGCTAAGTATAGGTTAAGTATTAACTATTGTACTCGTAGCTTCTACCAACTCATTTTATAGCGCTTAAGCATTGAATAATCACTACCTCCTTACAATAACTTAGCAGTAGACTTCTGTTGTACGGCTGCATAAGTAACCTGCTGGACAGTTATTGCCCTAGCAATTTGAATCTCTGTGAGATACATTCTGCGCCTTCGGGGCCTTCCAATCAAATCAAAATCCATCATTAATTAGCAACTTTAACATTAATATCGACCAAATTTCAATAACGGATTAAAAAATATGATTCCAAAATGTTATTAAATTTTGCTTTTTTACTGAATACAGAAAAAACGAAGATAAAACTATCTGTGTCTACTGGGTGGACGTGCATATTTAAATTCCTGCCCAATGCAATAAACAATTTATATTCAATATTAGTGGCTCCTTTTTCGTTTTGATTAGGTTGGTATAATATATTTAGGTATTTAACGATAAGAAATTTATACGCCAGTCAATGGGAGTATATCAATAGGATATTACCTCCGAATTCTATCCTACTGCATGGATTTTAATGAAATTTTGGGCCTAGCCTCTACTTATCTCCTAATTCAAAGTCTACCCTATGCCGATGTGTGCTTTTATCTTGGGGGTGGTGCCCACCCCTTCTTAGGGGTGGAAAAAGTTTTGGTTAAAATTACCACGGAATTCTCTAGAGAATCTTATTCTAAGCAAAAACTGTTCTATATATTTTTTTGAATACTCAATACTTTTTGAGATATTCGTGGTTGAAAATTGGCCATTTTCATTAAAGCATAATAACTTTTCGAACGGTTTTTGCGAATACCTTAAAAACAATGCATCTAACTAAAAAATATATAGTAAACATTTTTGTAGGTTATAAAAAACAAAGAGACACTTGCCTTCATAAATTTTATATATTATACAAAGTTATACATGTTATAATACAAAGAGAGATATGCTAGGTGAAAATAGTTTGTTTTTTGGTACATTCTCAAATTGGTGTATTCAACTTGAAATAACAGAGAAACAGTTAACTTTAGGTATATAATGCTACTAATACCTTTTATAGTGCTTGAAAAGACCTCTTTAATAAGCTATATTAGAGGTCAAATACATTAAAACTAAGCGAGAGACGCTGCAAACAAAATTGATAGCTAATGTATTTTAAGAACAAATGAGAAGTAATTTTAAGCCACATCCACCAAAATGTAAATGCATCGTTTTCCTTCTACAATACCTTTTATTATAGTGTTATTTCTATGTTCATAAAGTTGGACGGGTTTAAAATAAATGGTTTTTGGAAAAAAGATCAAATTATAGAGCGCCTTTTAAAATTTTCTTAAAAATCTTCCTTTTCCTCCATGTAACTTCAAAATGATAAGAGATACAGTAATAAAAAATAAAAATGTCTCTTCCTAAAAAATCCCTACATTTTTGTGTGGTATCTTTTTTTCGTATCTCTTATCTTTTTCGAGTTACATGGAGGAAAAGGAAGATTTTTAAGAAAATTTAAAAGTGCGCTCTATAATTTAATCTTATTTTTTTCAAAAACCGTTCATTTTAATCCCGTCCAACTTTTTGAACATAGAAATAACGCTATAATAAAAAGTATTGTAGAAGGAACACAATGTATTTAAGTTATGATTGATGAGGGGTTAAATATACTTTTCATTTCTTCTTAAAATACATTAGTCATCAACTTTTTTGCACAATATCTCGCTTAGTTTGAATGTGATCGACATTTAGTATTGCTCATTTTATAGGTCCTTTCAAGTCCTACAAAAGTTATAAGTGTCATTAGACACCTAAAATCGACAGTTTCTCTGTTATTTCAAGTTGAATAAACCGATTTGAGCATGCAGCAAAAAAAAAACAAAATCTTCCTACCTACCCTACCCCTCTTTGTATTTTAACTAGAAGATTTATGAAGGAACAAATCTCTTTTTCCGCAAATCGCCAGGAAATTTTGACATTCCTGTCAAAATTTCTTGAAGAAAACGTCAGGACTTCCTTACTGTAAGGAAATGTCTTAACAGGGGGGGAAATATTTTTAACAGGGGGCCCTTAAATAAGGGTTTAGGTAAAAAAAATTATATTGACGGTACATTTAAAAATAACTTTGGTTGTAAAATTGAATCCCTGAACACGTTTTGTTTTATTTTAAATATTTACAGGTTAAAAATTGTAATATCTTTTAATACGTGGTAATACAAGTGTGGTTCGCAATAAATCGATGTATTTTTTTCATGGCATTTTTGTAATTTCCGTTTGCCTTTATTTGTTTATTTTTTTATCACAGTCATATCTTGATATTTTCAAGATTCCAATGAATTTGAATCATTGTAATCAAACGTTAAAGGTAATATTGGAAAGGAGATTTTACAAAAATTTTAAAGCAAGCATGGAAAAAAGAGTGATTAACAGGTTCTTTCTGAAGTAGTTTAAGTACTACCTAGGTAAAACATTTTCCGAACTATTTAATTTAGACCAAAATATTATTGTAAATTTGAAAAAAAAATGTTTGAGGAATCTTATGATTATTGCTGATTGCCATCTGATCTTTACTACGATCAATAAGCAAGTTTGTACAAACAATTTGTTGTAAGTAGACAGAGTGGATTAGTTCACCATCAACCAGTACATCTTTCTGAAATTAATTTCTAATCCTTCCTTTTTTTCTTAATATGTATGCGCTTTCCAGCGTAGCTTTGAATCTAATGTCATACCCAAATATTTTGCCGTACTTGCGTAAGCTACTTACTTGGTTTCTATTTATATATATATATATATATATATATATATATATATATATATATATATATATATATATAACAGGTATATAATCTTTGCTGAACAGTTAGGAAACAAGGTTGAAATATTGGGGTAGCAGCAATCTCAAAGAAAACTCTTTATAATAATTCCAAGCTTTCGATAATGTTTATTATCATCTTCAGGAAACTACAAATATAAATATACAGTATTTAACAATTAGTCTAACTAAAATCAATAAAAATTGTTATCTTTGTGCCATCAAAAATCCAAAACACCATAGTTTTCTCTCACTAAACTAGGTGTCTAGGATCCCCAGAAACACAAAAATAACAAAATATTGCTCTGAGAAATGCAGAGCTAATACTCTCACTATAAACACCGCACATCACAGAACAACCTTACTAAAAAATTATTTATATGTTTTGGTACTTACATTATTTGAGGATGTAGAGCCTAGTTGTTAAATACTGACATAACAATGAAATTTTGTCTTGGTAAATAGTAAATAATATAAATTAAAGTAAAAACTATATAAAAACTTATAAAAATCTGAGTATAAAGCGATAAAAGCTAAAATATTTTTTAAAAAATTATGTATGTCTAATTGGCATTTTACAAAATGTCTAACAAAATGTTATGGATGTTTATTCATTTTTCTTTGAATTCATACGGAAACGTCACATTCACTGAACCAATTACAATTTTGTTATAAATTTCTAATAATTTTGAAATAGGAAAAGAGCGAAATGATAATATAAAAGTTTTAATAAATGCAAAATTGTTTCATAGTCCTTGTCTTTTATTATTATGTAGTATACTGAAAAAATCTACAAATTATGTATCAAATTAAAGAAGAATCTGAATTATTAAATTTAAATTGGTTATTTTTGTCTAAAGTGAGCAAATAAGAATAAATTTCACTGAGATGTCTTACATCTGATTTTTTGTTTATCGAATTTTCTTCTTGAAAGATAAAAGCCATTTCCAAAAAAAGTCTTTTTTTATATGAGTTCTCAGAAGCTAGTACTTTAGTATGTTGATAATCCATTACATGACCCTCTTTGGAAACATGTTCTGCTAAAGCACAACGTTCAGGATGTAGTCTAGAATCACTTTTATGTGAAATTATTCGAGATGATAAAGTTCTCGAGGTGATACCTATATAGCTCATATTACAACTACGACATGGTATATTATAAACTACATTTGAACAAGACAATGCAGGAGTTTTATAAACTTATATTTTTATATTTTTTTATAAACTTTTTTTGGAAATGGCTTTTATCTTTCAAGAAGAAAATTCGATAAACAAAAAATCAGATGTAAGACATCTCAGTGAAATTTATTCTTATTTGCTCACTTTAGACAAAAATAACCAATTTAAATTTAATAATTCAGATTCTTCTTTAATTTGATACATAATTTGTAGATTTTTTCAGTATACTACATAATAATAAAAGACAAGGACTATGAAACAATTTTGCATTTATTAAAACTTTTATATTATCATTTCGCTCTTTTCCTATTTCAAAATTATTAGAAATTTATAACAAAATTGTAATTGGTTCAGTGAATGTGACGTTTCCGTATGAATTCAAAGAAAAATGAATAAACATCCATAACATTTTGTTAGACATTTTGTAAAATGCCAATTAGACATACATAATTTTTTAAAAAATATTTTAGCTTTTATCGCTTTATACTCAGATTTTTATAAGTTTTTATATAGTTTTTACTTTAATTTATATTATTTACTATTTACCAAGACAAAATTTCATTGTTATGTCAGTATTTAACAACTAGGCTCTACATCCTCAAATAATGTAAGTACCAAAACATATAAATAATTTTTTAGTAAGGTTGTTCTGTGATGTGCGGTGTTTATAGTGAGAGTATTAGCTCTGCATTTCTCAGAGCAATATTTTGTTATTTTTGTGTTTCTGGGGATCCTAGACACCTAGTTTAGTGAGAGAAAACTATGGTGTTTTGGATTTTTGATGGCACAAAGATAACAATTTTTATTGATTTTAGTTAGACTAATTGTTAAATACTGTATATTTATATTTGTAGTTTCTTGTTTTATATATATATATATATATATATATATATATATATATATATATATATATATATATATATATATATATATATATATATATATATATATATATATATATATAAGTAGTGGGGTTCCTACGTTCTCCTCCGCATCCCACATTTCGCTCGCTATCGTTTTCTATCCATCCATTTGTTTTCGTCAATAGCTCTATCTGTCATAGACTGTTCTATGCCTCTCTTCCATGTTTCTGTAGGCCTTCCTCTTCTTCTTCTATTTATGGGTGTGTAATTTAATGCTCTTTTTGGTCATTTTTTCTCTGACATCCTCATAACATGACCATACCATAGCAATTTCTTTGTTTCTATATGGTCAACCGTGGAATATAAACTCTTTGTCCGTCGTCTTATTTCCTCATTTGGTACGTGTTCTAATCTAGATACCCTGCATGCTCTACGTAAGTAATCCATTTCCGATACTTCTATATGTTTTCTATTTATACTGACTGGAATATGTTAATATTCTCTTTTGTTAGTAAGATTGACATGAACAGATTTTGTTTTATTCAGTTTGATATGCCATCGCCTAGTCCAGATATTAATTAGTGTCCAAACAGAATTCTGTAGCATGGTTGCTGTTTCCTCGTGGTTTTTCCGACTGCTAAAATGCACGTGTCTGCAACTGTCGTAATTGTTAAGGTCTTCCTGGTTTTAGTGTCATTATGATTTTTGTCAGCTTCCATATCTTTGGTATGTACATACCTCGAAACCGTACGTACCTCAAGAAAGCATTTAATGTGAACTTTTATTTACCACTCGTTGCCGGCTATTGCGCTGACAATTCGTAAGAAAAATTGCAATATTTACCTACCGAGTAAAAAAATATTTCACTTATTTGTAGCCTAATATTATGCCTTAGTTAAATAACTATTTTTTAATTTGCATTATGTTTTTTTGTTGAATAAATTAATTTAAATAAAATGCTTTCCGTACTGGTCCGTTCCGAACGTTGGCAATTAACATGGCTATTCTGACTTTGTTTACGGCAGATGACAATCCGAACCATTGCCGCAAGTTTTGGAGCCACGAATGTTTCCACCTCCCTAGTCTCCTTCTGTTTATTTAGCTGTCATTTAAATGGCAACTGTGGTTTATACTTATTGATCCTTGCTTTATTCTTGATTTTGTAGCCATAGGATAAGTGGGTTTAAATTAATTATCTTAAAATAGTTTTAATTGACCGTTTTTGATTTTTCAATATTTATATTAATTTAATAACTTTCCTTTGATTGTAGGTCCACTTGATTTTACTATCTCTTAAAATAATTATTATTGAGAAAATGGTTCCCTTACATGAGGGATAAACTACAGTAGACTCCCTCTATAAAGAGAACTGAAATGGCGGACCAATTACCTTGTTATAAGCGGATCTCGTTATATCAGACAACAATAATATTGTGCATACGACCACTATTGAAATGTTTTGATGCCTCTTACATAGTTTATTAGGTGTCGATGAACGACTTCAACAATGAAACTTGGCCATCGTAAATTGTAAAATTCAATATCGGTTGATAGATAAATAGACAGGAAGAAGTTTATTACAGGCGGTGAAATTTATTACAGTACTGGTCTCGGTAAACACAAAGATGTTGAGAAATCCTATATACACGCAGTTGGGGTAATTATTTATAGCCATCATCACGCCAAAAACAGGTAAAGAATCATCATATTCTTCGATTTAATTTTTCCTAGTTAGGGGCCGTTCAAGTATTACGTAACGCAGGTTGGGAGGAGGGAGGGGTCAAAAATCTTCAAAAATTGCGTTACGTAATACTTGAACACCCAATTACGGTGTGATACATAGGGGGGAAGGGGGTCAAAAATCTTCAGAAATCGCGTTACGTAATACTTGAACGCTCCCTTATAACCAAATATGCCTCGTTATAGAGGTGCTATATTTCGATAGGAATTTCATGGGACATCTAGTGTACCTCGTTATAAGCTAAACCTCGTTATACCCGTGTTCGTTATAGAGAGAGTCTACTGTATATCAATCGTAAAGGTGCAAAAATCTAAATCCTATATTAAAATCACCCTCAACCACCCCATGACCCCCCCCGAAAAAAATTTCTGGATCCGCCACTGCTATTAGTAAGTATAACATTTTAGCTTAGTATAAAACTAGTTTTTTTGTTTTGCTACAAGTAGGTAATAGTTTTTATTTCGTAAGTATTAGGTACTTACAAAATACGCCTGTTTAATATTTTGTTAAATATATAATATATAGAATAATAATGTTTTAAAAAATTGTGAACATAAAAGGCATAACTTAACGAGCTCAATGATTGATGTTCCGTCCAATTTAGTAATACCTGGATCCTAAATATAATCGTACACGGTCGATTTAGGGTAACGTAACAAACAATAGAAAAGTTATTGCCTTTTTCAGTGTACTGTTATTTAGGTACCTTGAAAATGTTCTCTGTTCACAACTGATCGTATCACAACTTCCGCTTGAAGTCAAGATGGAAGTACCATCAACGTCACGCCTCGATTCTTTTAGAAGGTTATGCAAATTTTACAGATACCACTTTTCAAATTAAGAAAACGGCTTTGATTGCTTTAAAATTAAAACTATTTGTTAATATTTCATGGATAATGATTTCACAATTCATTATTATTTATTCCTTTGTTTGCAAGCAATAAAGAGCCTGTCCATAGTTTTATCCGCATGGGAGAGTAAATACATTCAATCGTATAATAACATAATAACTTACGCTAACTGTATTACTACTCTTACTATCAGTATACTTAGTATACTATCAAGTCGTATAGAAAATGTATTTAAATATACTTAAGTACGGAAATTAGCTATTTGTATAACAAGGGAGGAAAGTGCTACTTTTCCTCCCCAGAATGAAGTTTACTGCCCGACGCGTAGCGGATTAATCATTCAAGGGACGAAAAGGCGCTTTACTGGTTATATGGTTTTTCCATCTTCCTCAAATTAATAACAAGTCATTTTTCATTTTTACTTAATTTATTTATGTAACTAACCAACAAAATTTATTAAAACTAAAACTACTGTCAACTGTCAAATATAAGTCAAATTATTAATGTAAACATTGTTAAATCAATATTAGTCCGTTCTTTAACGGTAAAATATTGCAAAACCTCTAAATTGTAAAGAACCGCTTGGATTGACATGAAATTTGGCATACACATAGCTAACAAGTCAAAGGAAAAAAGTGATATTGTGCCGATATGTGCTTTTCCCCTGGGGGTGAAAAAATTTTCGTCCAAAGAAAGTCATCAAATGGATAAACTGGCTAATTTTCGAGTTATTTGGCAGTGAATATGTTCATTTTTTCAACAAAATAACCACGCTTTTAGACGGTTTTTCGCAAATAACTCAAATAGTAAGTATTTTGTCGAAAAGACATTCTTAGCAAAAATATAGCCTGTAAAAAATTTAAAAAAATGGTGTATATATCACGTCTCGACACCTAGTAGCAAAGTTATAGCTAATGAAAAATAGGTTCATATTCGTCAAATTCCAAATGAAATACTTTAACGTGAAATAACCAAAAATGAAGCACATTTCGGGGAAAACTCATTAAAAGTTATTTAAAGTGTTTAAAAAAAGCTTCATTTTTGTTTTATAAAAAAAATTTCTAGCATCAAAATTAAACAAGTTACTCTCAAAATAAAGTTATTTCCTTTTGGTTTTGGTAAAAAAATCAAGAAAATCACCCCCTAATTAGTATCTTAAATGAACTTAATCGTTAGGACTTCATAAGTTTCTTGATTCCTGTATATATTGTTTATATGATCTGTAAGTTTCATCGGTTCAAAGTCCTTATTATTGAAAGGGCTGTAGTTAAAAGGGGTTAAACGAGTTACTGATCACGAATGTATGCAAATTTAGAAACACCAAATCTTAATCAATTTTTGTCCAACAGAAAAACAAAAAAATAATGATATTCAGAAAAACAAATCTAACTTTTTTTGTTTTTCGAGATTTTTGGTATCTCTAACAAATTTTAAGTTATTTTGAAAAAAAGCATATTTTTCAAAATTTAAATTTTTAAAAATTTTACTTTGAAACCAAATTTTTTCAAAAATAAGCACTTTGAATCGATGAAACTTACAGATCATATAAACACAACATAAGTAAAATAATTTGTGGAGCGGTAACGATTAATTTAATTTAAGTTTCTAATTAGGGGGTGGTCTTCCCGATTTTTTTTTTGCAAAAACAAAAGGGACCAACTTTATTTTGAGCGTAACTTGCTTAAATTTAATGCTAAAAACTTTTTGTAAAAACAGAAATAAAGCTTTTTTTAAACACTTAATAGTGAAAAAGTTATAATAGGTTTTCCCCATAAAGTGCTTAATTTTTTGGATATTTCACGTCGAAATATTCTATTTGAAATTTGGTGAATATGAATCTATTTTTCATTGGCTATAACTCTGGTTCTACGAGATCCATAGACCTAACGCGTACACCATTTTTTTACTTTTTTATAGGCTATATTTTTGCTAAGAACGTTTTTTTCGACAAAATACTTAATTTTTGAGTTATTTGCGAAAAACCGTTTAAAAATTTGGTTATTTTGTTGAAAAATGAACATATTCACTTGCAAATAACTCGAAAAGTGTTGACTTGGCGAAAAAGCTCTATAGAACAAAAGTTACTTAAAATTAGTCAGTTTATCCATTTCCGGACTTATTTTGGACATATACTTTTTCACCTCCAAGAAGGGGCGAAAGTCACCCCCAGGCAAAAGCACACATCGGCACAATATCACTTTTTTTTTTGACATGTAAGCTATATGTATGCCAAATTTCATGTCAATCCAAGCGGTTCTTTAAAAGTTAGAGCAAAAACCGTGAAAGAATGGACTATATAACAATTTACTGTTTTTTACCATTCTGCAAAATGCAGGGTGTTTTATAAATAAACGTTAAAATGTATAGATACTTACGTAATAGAAAATCGATATTGTACAGGGCGTCAATAAATTATATTTCATGAATGAAATATCATGATGTCACTTTTACTTTTCCTCCCTAGGGAGAAAAAGTACAACTTTGCTCCCTACAATCAAGTATACTTTCGGTAGAGGTCATCATCATCACTGGTTCGACAACCCTTTCTGGGTCTTGGTCTGTTCCAGGATTCTTCCCCATTCTGATCTATTTCGTGCTTTTTTTCCCCAGTTTTTTATTTTTAAGATTATTATATCATTTTCTATTTGTTCTAAATATCTCAGCTTCGGTCTTCCTCTTGTTCTTTTTCCTACTGGCATCTGTTTGGTGCGGTAGAGGTAGGTGGAAAAAATATTGCATATTTTGAAATTATCATATATTATATATTTTTTTTCCATAATCATCACTACGATGATGATTATTACAATTACAATCTGGTCATACTTGACCAATGAGCAATTTTAATCTAACCTAAATTATTACTGTTCCTTAAAATTAAGAGCTTGCCCCATAGCGTCTCTTATCTAACCTAACAAGATAGTGCACTATTCTAGCATACACACTAACGCGCACAAGCACTATGCTCTGCTTTTCACTATCACCTATCACTTAAACTAGTTCATAAGGTTTTGTCCTCTTCAGTCTTCTAACTTGCCCATTAGTATCGAGGAGCTGGATTGCCTCAATATTCTCGTGCATGTGAAGTCGTTGCTCGTGACTTCCTGCCATCTTCTTGATGATTATATCCAGTTTACATTCCTAGGTCCTTATGGAGATCACTGTTTGTAACATACCAAGGAGCATCTACAATATTTCTTAGTATTTTGTTCTGGAATCTTTGTATTACTGTTATATTACTTGGTCTAGTACACCCCCATAGTGGGCATCCATAAGTCCATACAGGTCTCAATATTTGTTTGTAAATTAGTAACTTATTATGCACCGACAGTGTGGAGTTTCTTCCAATTAGCCAATACATTTTTTTATATCTTATATTTAGTTCTTCCCTTTTTTTCTTAACGTGCACCTTCCAGCGTAGTTTTGCATCTAATGTTATACCCAAATACTTAGCAGTATCTGCATATGGTACTTGGATATTGTTGATTATAACTGGTATATATTGTATTTTTTTGTTGGTGAAATTAACATGGACAGATTTAGCTTCATTTAGCCTGATTCTTCATTTTTGTGTCCACTTATAGATTTGGTTAACTGCTATTTGGACCTTGTTGGTCGCCTCTTCACTTGTCGTCCCTACTGCTTGAATAGCTGTATCATCAACAAAGGTGGCAACTGTGTTGTTTTCCAGTACAGGTATATCACACGTGTATAGTAGGTATAGGACCGGACCCAACACACTGCCTTGTGGAACACCTGCTCTAATTTCTTTTAAGTCTGAAAAACAGTCTTCTTGCTTAATTCTAAAATGTCGTTCTTTTATGTATGACTGTAAAAGTTTTGAGTACTGTATAGGTAAAAAACATTTTAGTTTGTATGTTAAACCTTCATGCCAGACTTTATCAAAAGCCTGTGCAGCATCAAGGAATACAGTTGAACAGACTTTCTTTTCTTCTAGGGATCTTTCGATAATATCTGTGATTCTGTGCACCTGGTCAATTGTTGAATGCTTATTTCTAAATCCGAATTGATGTGTCGGTATCAAATTCCTTGCTTCAATAATTGGTTTTATTCGCTTAAGGAGCAGTTTCTCAAACAGCTTCGATATTACAGGAAGCAGAGATATCGGGCTGTATGACGAAACCTCATGTGCTGGTTTTCCTGGTTTAGGAATCATAATGACTTCCGCCATCTTCCATATCATTGGTACATATTTTAATCTGAATGCACCGTTAAAGAGGTTTGTTAATTTTACGATAGCACTTCGGGGAAGATTTTTCAACAGCTCACCCGTAATTAGATCATAGCCCGAAGCTTTCTTCTGATTAATATTTTCCCTTATTTCTTCAAGTACTTCTTTTGGTGTAGTTAGCCGAATTTATTCCTCTAATTGAACAGGTTCCTCCCATCTTTCTTCATCCCCTTGAGGTTCATTTGGTTTGAATGTATTTTCAAGATGTATGGCAAATAGCTCTGCTTTTTGTGCACTACTTCTGGCCCAGTTACCATTTTCTAGTTTAATAGGAGGAGAGTGCATAATAGGTCTTTTCAGTCTTTTAGTAGCTTTCCATAAGGAATAATCTGTACTACCGTCATCTGTTAGCTCCTGTAAGTAAGAATTAATCGAGTCATTCTTTAATTGTAGGATAGTTCTTTTGAGTTGTTGACTTGCACTATTTAGTTTAGTCTTATCTTGAGGAGACCTTGTTTGTTGCCAGATTCTTCTCAGTTTTCTTTTTTCAATTATCATGTTCCTTATTTCCTTTGGATAATTATTTTCTTTTAGCCTAGGTTTCAGCGTAGGAGTGTTTTCCCATGCTGCTTGCTGGATATTGTTCACCGACAATTCTGCTTCTTTATCTAATTGCTCTGCGTTTTGTATTGGTACACTTAGATTTATTCTCTCTTCAAGGCTTAGCTTAAAACTATCCCAATCCGTCCATTTCTTTGTTAATGTGGGGTTACTTTGTTTTTTAATAATCCTGTCACTCATGGTTAGTACTATAGGGGAATGATCAGAATTTAAGTCCCAACAGTCATCAATGTCTATGAAATTAGTTAAAATATTCTTAATAATAAAGAAGTCTATTAAATCAGGGGTCTTGTTTCTATCCGTAGGCCAGTAGGTTGGTCTACCAGTTGATAGTGCTTCACACCTCTGTTCTTTAATGGCTAACAAAAGCCCCTTTCCCTTAGTAGTAGTGATTCTAGAGCCCCAGTGTGTGTTCTTTGCATTGAAGTCACCTCCAATAATGAACCTTTCCCCTAAGCTTTTCAAGAATTCATTATACTACTCTTTTTTAATGGAATGTTTAGGTGGGCAGTATATTGAACTTATATTTATTTTAAAAGTTTTAGTTTTTATGTGTACTGCAGTGGCTTGAATATGTTCAGTTTTATATTCCAACTCTTCATGATGACATATATTATCCTTTATGATGATTGCACTGCCTCTTTGGCCGCATTGTCAGGGTGTATTGTATGATATACCTTATATCCTTTAAATTTGATGTAGGATTGATTTGTGAAATGCGTTTCAGAGACAAGAAACAAATCAATTTTTTCGATGTCAAGGATTGCTTGTAGTTCTTGATGATGATTAAGCAACCCGTTGGCATTCCATGCGACAATTCTAAGATCATTAGCCATTTCTTACCTTTGGAATAGCACCTTGAGCTCTATATTCCAGGGAAGTGACCCTTTCATTTAATTTTTTCAACTCCTGTAATATTATTTGTAGGGTTTGTTCTGTTTCTTTTTCAATCTCTGTTGTTTTTTGGTTTTTATCATTCTGATAATTTTCATTGTGACCTTTTGTTACCGCATTATATGTCTTATTACTAGTAACTTTCTGTGTTTGTTTTCTTTCACCAGCATTTGACTTGGTTTCAGTTGACCTTCTGTCTGGAGGGTGTGGCAAATTCGTCTTTTTCAGACCTCTGTTTTTTATTTTCTGCATTTCCTTTGCGACGATAAATCCTCGGTAGTTGGCAGGATGGTTTTCGCCACAATGGACACATTTTGGTTTAACATTTTCAGGTTTGTCGCAATCTTTAGTAAGATGTTTTTTTGTGCATTTAACACACCTTGGCCCTCTAGCACAGAACTTCCATGTGTGACCATATGCTTGACATCGTTTGCATTGCGGTATTAGTTTGGAATTTTTAAAAGGCTGAATTTCAACTTTTGTTCCTAGGATGTCCGTTATCCCATATATTTTGTTGATATCTTCGTCTGGTTTGAAGGTTAACATAAACATGTCTAATGGCTGTTTGGTTTGCCACTTAAGCATTTTAACTGCGTCTATGGCTTTATAGCCTCTTTTTTGCAGATCTTCAACAATTTTTTGGGACGAGCAAGTGTGATGTAATCTCTTTACTATAACTTTTATCGGTATTTCTTGTTTGTTTTCGTATGAGTGATATTGGATATTTTCCTCTCTTAAAGCTTTTATTAATTTTCTGTACTCTTCACCGTCTTGTACATTAACTTTTATCACTTCACTATTCACCAGTTTAGTAGTAAAGTTTATATAGTAAAGTATATATTATATAACACCGGTTTTGGCGTCCTGTGCCTTCCGGTTCTTATTTTCCAGCTGAGTTGATCTGCCCAATCTCCTGGTCCTAGTTCCCTCTCAGACATGGTTTTTGGATTCCACTTATCCAGGTAGTTTTCGGTCTGCCCATTTTCCTTCGTTCTGAGGGTTGCCATTTCATTATTAGCTTTGGGAGTAGATATTCGTTAATTCTTTGTACATGACCATACCAACAAAGTTGTTTCTCTTGGATTTTTTATTACGTTTGTTTTCCTCATCATGTCTCGTACGAGTTCATTCGTTATGTGTTAGATCCTAGAGAAGCAGACTACTCCAGGGAAATAAGGCAAAAATATACCATGTTCGGGACACTTGAGCAGCCAGGTTGAAAATGGGTTTTTTGGGTAATATATACCTAATACATTATACATACAAAAATGCCCGTCACAGTTCGGAAGATAAATTTAGTTATTAACAAATAAGTGTCAAAAATGGCAGTTTTTTCGTTTAAATCGCTACGGGTAAAAATAGGGTAATTAAATATCTTATTTATACTATTATTCTTTTAGTAGATGAGCCAAGGTTTAAAATGGCAGTTTTTGAATTTCGGTTCGATCATTTGTTGCTTCAGAAATTGCAAAATAAGACTAAAATTTCGAAAATAAAGAAATTGCTATAACTTTTGTGAAAATGATCTTAAGACTTTCATATTACACGAAAAGTTGAGACAAATAGTCCGTATAATGTACGAAAAATTTTAAGACGATTAGTCAATTGATTTAAATTTTATTGAATTTGTTTATCCCAATGAGCTTTTTTTTCGCAATATTATTGTTCAGAAAATAGTAATGATATAGCAATTCTGTGAAAACCACATGAAAGAAGAAAAGTCATGTTTTCAAAGTATTTTAAAAAAATCATTAAAAAGTCATTTTTATCATTCCGAAAACATTTTATTAAAGTAGGGTCATTTTTAGTTCATAAACAATTTCAATAACTTTATTAATATTGACTGTAGATTAAAACTACTTTGAGATTTTAAAAGCTGGTATTTTTATACGAATTTTCAAAAAAAAAACACTTTTTGCCTAGGTTAATTACAGTCAAAGTTAGCCACTTTTTTTATTTAATTGACAGCTACTTTGTTTATAACAAATAAGCAACCCAACTAGCACCATTTCGAAGATGCAGGTATATAGTTTATGTGTAAAAGTTTGTGTAAACTTTAAGCTTCAACAGAGTTGTTAATAAAGTTTTAAAAATAACGTTCTAACGAAATCGATTTGTGGTCGGTGGAAATAAATTATTAAAATCCGTGCACTCAAAAAATAAAACTGATTCTTCAAACATATGCTGCAATTAATATCTCCAGAGCTTGTTGATGGATTTTGATCATAATTTTTTTAAATTGTATGTACTCGTAGTCTTGTAGAGTACGTTATGTACGTAAATCCCCACCTAACATTTGAAAATGTTAGGGGAGTTCCCCTTATCACTCAGGGATATGAAAAATAGATTACGACCAATTCTAAGACCTACCGAATATACATATATAATTTCATAAAAATCGGTCAAGCGGTCTCGGAGGAGTATGACAACTAACACTGTGACAGGAGAATTTTATAGATGTAAATATATAGATGGGTATTAACAAATAGGGGTTGGTGATGGAAAAGTGTAAATTAAGGGTTGTATGTATTTTTTAATCCTACATCATATAAAATTAAAATAGACAATTTTGTCCAAAAAAAATAAAAAAAAAATGTCAGGGGGCAACCCCCCTTATAACTTATGGGTATGAAAAATAGATTAAATCCTATTCTCAGTCCCATAGGATATACATGTAAAATTTCATAAAAATCGGCCAAGCCGTTTTGGAGTAGTATGGTAACCAACACTGTTACAGGAGAATTTTATGTATATTGAAGTACCTGTGAATTAAATACTAAAAGTGGCTAACTTTGATCGTAATTAACCTAGGCAAAAAGTTTTTTTTTGAAAATTTGTGTAACAATACCAGCTTTTGAAATTACAAGGTAAATTTACTTTACAGTCAATATTAACAAAGCTATTCAAATTGTTTACAAGTCAAAAATGACTCTACTTTAGTAAAATGTTTTTGTAGTGACAAAAATTACTTTTTAATGGTTTTCTTCAGTAATTTGAAAACAAGACCATTGTTCTTTCATGTGGTTTTCACATAATTTCTATATAATTATTATTTTCTGAACAATAACATTACAAAGTAAAGCTCTTTGGGATAAACAAATTGAATAAAATTTAAACTAATTGACGAATCGTCTTAAAATTTTTTGTGCAATATATGGACTCTTTGGCTCAACTTTTTGTGAAATATAAAAGTTGTAAGGTCACTTTCGCGAAAGTTACAGCAAATTTTTTATTTTCGAAATTTTAGTATTATTTTGCAATTTTCGAAGCAACAAATGATCGGACAAAAATAAAAAAACTGCCATTTTAAACATTGGCTCATCTACTAAAAGAAAAATACTATAAATAAGATATTTAATAATCCTATTTTTACCTGTAGCGATTTAAACGAAAAAACTGCTATTTTTGACCCTCATTTGTTAATAACTAAAATTCTCGTCTGAACTGTGACGGGCATTTTTGTATGTATAATGTATTAGGTATATAGTATCCAAAAAACCCATTTGCAACCTGGCTGCTCAAGTGTCTCGACAAAAACCTTATTTCTCTGGACTAGACCGATAATCACCAGAAGTCCATTTCTAGTGTGAGCAATTTCTGTTCTGTTTACTTATTCAGTTGTCAGGTTTCACATCCATACACTACCACGCTTTTAAAGATGCTGTTATACATATAGCTGTGTTTTCTTTTCTTTTGATATGGTTTTTGACTAAAGTAGTGAGTTCAACGCTCCTACTACTTTCTTTCCTTTCATAATTCTCTCCTTTATTTCAAATTCTGTCCTTCCACTTTATTAGATTCTCGTTCCAAGGTATACCCAGGGCCGCCCGTCCATAAGAGTGAAGGGGGCCGGTGCCCCCGGCGCCGTATTCGAAAAGGCGCCAGTAGGTGCCGAAAAAAAAGATTTTTGAAAGTAACGAAATTACCGGAACAATTAGTAATATTTTATTATCTTGTAAAATTAAAAATTTACCAATCGCAGGCAAATATAAAAATAACAGTTAGTATTACTTTGATCCCATAATTGTACGAACCCTTATTTCTCTTATTAAACTGAACTATTAGTTATCTGATAGTGGAATCGTTTTTTTTATATGTATTTGTGGTATTCATAATAACTTATCGGTATATTTATTAGTTTACTAATACATAACAAATAGTTTGTAGTAATTCATTCCGTGTAGGACTGACGCGACAGCTAGCTTCACCTGACATTTGAGTGTACAAATTGACGTTAAGCATATGATAAATAGGTAACATTGATTTACCATTTTTGATCAAATTTGTTATACAAACAATGCGAATGACATTACAAAGATAGCTCCAATATTGTCACATTTCGCCACTACTCACGCTGGCATCGTTTCAAGGTACCCCCACCATGGTCACGCACGGAGCGAATACCGAATACCGATTTAGCCCATTCACTCCCAGTAAAATACTGGAAAACTTCCGAATTTTTAAGAACCGCTTGGCTTGTCATGAAATTTGGCATACAAATAGCTAACCTGCCAAATAAAAAACTGATATTGTACTGATGTCAATACTTTTCGAGTTATTTGCGAGTGAATTTGTCCATTTTTCAACAAAAAAAAAACAGGTCTTTAGACGGTTTTTCGCAAATAACTCAAAAACTAAGTATTTTATCGAAAACAATATTCTTAGAAAAAATACAGAGTTGTAGTCAATGAAAAGTATGTTCTTATTCGTCAAATTCCAAATCAAATATTTTAACATGAAATAACCAAAGATGAAGCACTTTTCGGGGTGTTACCCTGAAAAGTGCACCAAAAGTTACGCTCAAAATAAAGTTGATCCTTTTTTTGTAAAAAAAACGTGAAAGTCATTACCTAAATAGCATCCTAAATGAAATTAACCGTTACTGCTTCACAAGTTACTTTACTTATGTATTAATTTTATGATCTGTAAGTTTCATTGGTTCAAAGTGCTTATTAAAGGGCTGTAGTTGAAAGGGCTTGGACGAGCCCTTTTTAGCTAGACTAATCACGAGAGTATGCTTTTGATCAACCATATCTTAACCAATTTTTGTCTTACAGAGAAACAAAAAATCCAAAATATTCAGAACAGTAAAACGTACATTTTTTACTCTGAGATTTTTGGTATCACTATTATTAATTTAAGTTTTTTTTGAAAAAATGGCATTTTTTCAAAATTAAAAAAAATTACTTTAAAACCATTTTTTTTTCAAAAATAAGCACTTTGTACCGATGAAACTTAATACATAGGTAAAGCAACTTGTGAAGCCGTAAGGAATAATGTCATTTGAGATGCTAATTAAGGGGAGATTTTCACGATTTTTGTTTACTAAAAAAGGGACCAACATGATTTTGAGAGTAACCTGTTTACTTTTGATGCTAGAAACTTGTTAAAAAACAAAAATAAAGATGATTTAAATACTTTAAAAAAGTTTTAATGAGTTTTCCTCTAAGAGTTAATTTTTTGTTTATTTCACGTTGAAATATTTGATTTGGAATTTGATGAATAAGATCATAGTTTTTATTAGCTGCAACTCTGCTTCTACTGGGTCTACAGACTTCATGCATACACCATTTTGCTATTAATGTTTTTTTGATTAAATACTTTTTTGAGTTATTTGCGAAAACATGTTTTTTGTTGCAAAACGGACATATTCACTCGCAAATAACTCGAAAAGTATTGACTTAGTGAAAAAACTATATAGAACAAAATTTGCTTAGAATTAGTCAGTTTATCCATTTCCGGACTTGTTTTAAACGTATAGTTTTTCACCCCCAAGAAGGGGTAAAACTCATTCCTAGAAATTTATAGCAAAAGCACACATCGGCACAATATCACTTTTTTTGACATGTTAGCTATCCATATGCCAAATTTCATGTCAATCCAAGCGGTGCTTTAAAATCCGGAGCAAAAACCGTGAGTACATGGACTTATTTACTAAGTTGTAAACAACTACTATTACAAATGGACGAGAGAAGGGGCGCCTAAAATTACTTGCACCGGGGCGCTGGAAAGCCTTCGCGCCGCCCTGGGTATACCTAATCTGAGCTTGGTTCGATAACCATATCACGTTTAGTTTTAACTCATTTTTCTCTCCTCCTATAAATATATGTATTTAGTTCTCTCTATATTAACATATAGGCCCCATTTTTTGTATTCTCGAGACAGCTGGTTTGTCATAAATATGTAATAGGTCATCTTTATCCTGGGCAATCCCCAGTTGATCGTCAGCAAAATGTAGTGTGTATAGTGTTGGGTCGTCGTTTAGCTAAAATACCCATGCCAGAACATCATTTCCGCCATTAATTCGAGACCTCATTTATTGTATATAGATTTTAAACAGTGTTGGCGATAAGCTGCATCCCTGCCGTAGTCCATTATTCACCATGAAGCTATCGGATAATCTGTGGTTGATTTTTATGATTGCTTCGATGTTGTTATATATAAGTTTTGCACTGCTTTTATTAAAGTTATATTAATAGGGGATTTTTCCAGGACTTGCCATAATTTACACAGTGGTACGATATCACATGCCTTAGTTTTTTTTGGCACAGGCTTTTGCCATTCAGCCAGTCACAACTTTTTAAGTTCTTCCTAAAGCAAAGAAAAGAAAGTAATTATCACAATACCTATTTGATTATCAGTAAGGAATACACATGGTTCCTCGCTTCTCGTCTAGGGACCCATCAAGACATTAAATTAATACACAAACTAGACTGGGTCACGGAAAGAAGGTTTTAAACAAATGGGGTAAAACAAAGGTTACTAGTTTAACTGTGCTCACAAGTTAAGGTTACTTTTTGAAATAAATTCTGTTAAATAGTCATATACGGTTTTATTATTTAATGACAAAAGGTAGCAAATGTTATAGGGAGGAAGGATTTTATGTTTGATTAAATTTTTTATTAAGTCATCAGTGTGTTGTATAATTTTGTACATTCAAAGAAAATATGGTTTAAATCTGCTTCTTTTTGACAATCTCCGCATAAATTGGAACTTAAAATTCTAAGTTTTGCCAGATGGGCTGGATAACACGCGTGTCCAGATCTCATTCTGATAATAGATTTAGGGCCGGTTGTTCGATCACTAATCAACAATGATCATTATCAAATATTTAATTACTGTCACCAACTGTCAATGTCAACTTTGTTTGGGTTGCTGAAAACATAATTAATTACAATTATGAAATTACTTAATCAATTATGTTAATAATTGTTATGTTAATTGATTAACTAATCTCATAATTTTAATCAATTATGTTTTCAGCAACCCAATAAAAGTTGACATTGACAGTTTTGGTGACAGTAATTAAATATTTGATAGTGATCATTGTTGATTAGTAATGTAATGTATTGTAATTGCTATGGCTTCAGCAGTAAAAATTGAAAAATTATGATCCAGTTTAAACATGTTTTCTATACTTTTTGAGGGGATATAAAAAGCGCATCCAGTGCCAAAAGAAGACTTTGATGCTCTGTGTAAATAACTGTTGATTCTGGCCAGTTTTCTAATAAATTTCTTAAAATATTGAAGCTGATTACAGTATTCACATGGTATCTTGGTTTAATTACCGTAATAGTTTGCAAAAAAGCCTCAAAGTCTTCAAAGTTTGAGCTATTATATGTATGTGAGTTGGCGTAATCGCAATATGAGAGATTTCTAAAAGCCTCACAAAGTGGAGGAGAGTTCTTGTGGATCCAATATTTATTTATTAAATATGCATTATTAAGTTTGCTAATATTGGAGTAGAGAGAGGGGTTTCTATGACAAATATTAATGGAAATCTCTTCTATACCTCAATGGAAATTCAAGAGCTTCAACATATTACGAACTGGTTGGAGTTGACTTCATAGTACCCAGGCAAATATGTAATATTGTATTTTGAAACACGTCTATTTTTCCCAAGATATAGTTAGCTGCTGAACCATACAAAACACATCCATAATCGATGATTGATCTTATGTACGATCGATAAAAAAGCAATGCCGTTTCTACATCGGCTCCCCACCAAGTTTTAGAAATTGCTTTAAGGAAATTTAATCCCTTGTTGAATCTGTTTAACGTGAATTCATGTGTAGCTTCCAAGTTAATTTACGGTCAAGAATCATCCCTAAATACTTAATTGAGGCCCAGAAATTATACTCACGACTCCTTACTCTTATTTCGTCTATTTTTGGGAGATTATGTCTCGTGAAAATACATATACTGGATTTGCTCGGTGCTATTTCAAATCCATTTTCTTTGAACCAGCTATTAGAGAAGTCGTCCATTTTTCCTAAAATTTGTATGCACTTCTCGTATGATTTGGAAGATGAGTATATCAGAAAATCATCAGCATATTGTATTATATTAAAGCTGTTATTTACCATTGAAATATTGTGCAAGTCAGCTGTATACAGATTAAATAATAGAGGGCTTAAAACTGATCCCTGTGGAAGTCCTAGGTTATTATATCGGGGACCTATTAGTTTATTATTATTAGATCTCAGATAAATTTTTCTGCAGGTGTAAAAGTTGAGTATGGTTTTCGCTAATGCAGCTGGTATGTGAAAATTTCTAATCATTCTTTCCATTAGGATGTCAAGACAAACACTATTATATGCACCTTCTATATCTAAACATATTGTAGATAGATATGTATTATTGGTAAATGTATCCTGAATGTCTGTTACTAATGTAGCAATAGCGTCTATAGAACCACATCCTTTTTTGTATCCAAATTGAAATTCGGGAAGTAAGTTATTCCTATCTAACCACCATTCTAGTCTATGTTTGATCATTCGTTCTAATGTTTTTAGTAAACAAGACATACGGGAAATGGGTCTGTACGAATCTGCTAAGTTGGAATTTTTACCTGGTTTGAGAATAGGAATAATAATTACTTCTTTAAATTCATGAATAACTGAATTATTGATAATTATGTCGTTAAATATATCTAATCGCACTTTGACATTAATAAACGTCAAATACGGTTGCATCTAAAATAGCTCCAGAAAAAATTAATTTTTTAGTAGTTTAACTTAAATTAATTTTATAGTGGTTTTAATTATCACTGATAAGAAGTCTCGGTCCTATGGGTTAAACAGCCTAGGCTCCTTTTCACGGTGTTTAACTTTTGTGTGAACAGTTTAAAATTTGGCCACGGTTAAACGTACCTAAATATTGACATTCAGCTCGCAGTTTTTGTGACAATTAAAACCTTTAAATTTCGTCGTGGGTAAAAACATTTACATATTGTAGAATAGTGATACAAAAGTGAAAATATTCTCCCCAGATGGGGGAAAATATAAAAAAGACGCCAGTGTGCGAACTAAATACTGCTGAAGTTATTAGTGTTAGTAATCAAGACATGTATACAGGAACTATCACCACAAATTCTTCTGCTACAAGGGAGGTAAAACTTTTTAATATTAATTGTAATAGTTACGACTTTCAAAATTGTTGTGTTTATGTTGAGAAGACCAATGATCAGAATATTTTCCGTTTGCATCCAATGGTTGTTGCAGATATTTTACATCAAAAATTAAAGATTAATAATATTAAGCAAATTAAAGGTATAGGAAGAAACCGTGTTAAAGTAATCCTCAAATCTATTTTGGATGCAAATAATTTAGTCAATAATAGTCACTTAAAGGACGATAATTTAAAAGCGTACATTCCAAATCACCTCTTGGAAATCAAAGGACTGATACGCGATGTTGATACCAAATATAATGTTGACTATTTGAAAAAATATATGAGCTCTAGTTCACCAATTATTGATATTAAAAGAATGCACAGGAAAGTAGAAAAAGATGGAAATACAGAATACGTCCCTAGACGTAATGTTATAATTACTTTTGAAGGCAATTGTTTGCCAAACTATGTTGTGATAAATTATGTATTTTTCCAAGAGGAAAAATTGTTGGGTAAAGTGACGCAATGTTATAAATGCCTCAAATATGGACATATTTCTAGACAGTGTAAAGGTACACAGGAATACTGTATACAATGTGGACAAATTAAAAATGACATACATACATGTGATGAAACAAAAAAGTATTGCATACACTGTAAAACTGATAAGCATATATCGATCTCTAAAAACTGTCCTTTTTTCGAACATCAAAAAAAAATAAAAAATATCATGATTGAACATAAAATCTCATATTTGGAGGCAAAAAATTTGAGCGACTCATCATTTTCTGGTCTTATTTATAATAACAGATTTGAAATATTGTCAAATTCAGACAAAGAATTTCCAAAATTACCTAATTCCTCTGAAGTTAGTACATCTCCTTATTTCAAGCCATTGAGGCCTCATCTACAGAAACCCAAAAATTTTAGCCAACCAAGCTGTAGTACATCAAGCACTGAGTATAGTGCAAATAAAAAAAGAAAAGTATCATCTCCAACTTCCGAAGATCCTACACCATATCTCATCCCTTTCAGATTTGGACCGTCTCAACCTTTACCTCCCTTAAACAAGGAAAGTTTTTCTAATACAGACAATGATAAAAATAAGTTAGTAGATTCCTTAGTACTTCTTTTCCCAAGTTTTATTCAAAATATTAATTGTTTAGAAGAGGCAAAATCACTTGACATGAATTTGTTAGCCAAAGGTATTAATAATGTTCTAGATAATATTTTAAAAAATAACTCATCTAATGACAAACAAATCTTAACTCAAAATAATACAATGGAATGCTCGATCAGCTGTTGCTAACAAAAACAGCCTTATTAACTTTTTAATAACCGAAGATATTGACATAGCTTTAATAAGTGAAACTTGGTTTAAACGGGATGTTGTATATATTTATAGAGGTTATAATGTGATACGCGAAGATCGCGATGACGGCTATTCTGGAGTTGCTATTTTAATTAAAACTGGTATTCCTTTTGAGCGCATAACAATTAAAAAAAAATATATTCAAGACTTGCTTGCTTGTGGTATTAAAATCAACTATAAACAAAGTTATTTAAGTTTACTCTCTGTATATAGGTGCCCAAAAACTAAAACCAAAACCGAAGATTGGGATAAGTTATTTTCTCAACTAAAACACCCTTGTATCATTGGAGGAGATATGAATGCACATAATTCTCTGTGGGGCTCATATAAAAATGATAATATAGGCCATCAAATTGTGGGGACAATTCAGAATTTAGATTATGTAGTAATGAATAATGGACAACCAACTTGTCAAACGAGTCCAGGAAACTCAGATTCCATGATTGATGTCACGTTTTGCTCACCATCCCTTTTTGATAAAACTTCGTGGTCTGTAGATCTTGATACCTTGGGATCAAATCATTTCGTTATAAAGGTTGTGATCGATATCTTGGGAACTAATGCTAATACCATTTATCCCAGTAGTAAGTGGAACATTAAAAAAGCAAATTGGTCATTATACTCTCAGCTTGTTGATACCTTATTAAACGAAAAACCTCACACATCCTTAAATACCCAAGAAAAATATAATTTCCTTATTGACTGTATTAATGAAGCTTCTAAACAATCTATTTCTGAATATAAACCATTTAAATACAAACGGACTCCCCCTCCGTGGTGGGATTCGGAATGTGATCAATCCATTGCAGAAAGAAAGAAGGCATTAATAAACTATAAAAACAATTCTTCTCCTGAAAATTTTTGTAAATGCAAAGAAGTAAATGCTCGTGTCAAAAAATTCCTGAAATTAAAGGCCAAACAAAGTTGGGTTGAATGGTGTTCAAAATTAAATAAACAAACTCCATCTAATCTTATTTGGAATCAAGCAAGAAAAATGAATAGGAAAAAAGTTAATTTTTCATTACCTCTAAGTAACTCATGGGTAGACGATTTTTTCGATAAAATAGCTCCACCTTAAGTAAATAACCAGTTAGATGTTATTAATTCTAAAACGCTTCCATCTGATCAGAATCATTTTCTCCTTACACCTTTTTCGAGAGCTGAATTAGAATTTGCCCTTGATAATCGCGTTAGTACCTCACCAGGATACGATGCAATCAAATATCCTATGATACAACATTTACCAGATAACGCAAAACAATTACTTTTAAATATATTTGACCAGATAATTATTGAAGGCAACAGCATAATATATTTTAAGCGTATTATAGTCGTTCCTATTCCCAAACCGGGGAAAGACCCTAAATTAGCTGAAGCTTACCGACCGCTATCATTATTATCATGTATATTGAAGACTCTCGAACGGATGGTTAAGATTAGGTTGGATTGGTGGCTAAGGCCATTATTAGACTAGGTAACTGGTGGCGCAACTAGTGGGGCAACTGGTGGCGCAACTAGTGGCTCCACCAAATTAAAGCACACAAAATATTATGGGCAACTGGTGGCCGATATGAGCAACTGGTGGCGCAACCAGTTACCGTAGTCTAATAGGTCTCATTTACTTAAATGCCCCGTGACGTAATGAGTCACTGGTGGAGCAACTTGGTGGCGTCACCAGTTGCCTAATATAATACTGGCCTAAGGGATCAAAATTCTTTACCCGCTAACCAACATGGTTTTAAAAAAGGTTATGGAACTTTAGATTCCTTAACAACTCTTGTTGTAGACATTCAGAACAGTTTTTCCAGGAACAGTTATGTGCCCGCTTTATTTTTAGACATCGAAGGTGCTTATGACTCTGTCTCTCTTTCAATTCTCCAAGAAAAAATGATTACATTTTTTAATATTCCATCGCAGTTTGCTTCTAACATTGTAAACCTGTATAAAAATAGAATAATTTATTTAAAAAATAATCATACTCTTATAGGCCCTAGACTTAATAATAAAGGATTACCTCAGGGCTCCGTTTTGAGCCCTATTTTATTTAAAATTTATACAGCAGATCTACACAACATCACTATTAACAATATTGCATTTAATATTGTACAATATGCTGACGATTTCTGTTTGTACATAGAACACAAGAAATATCAGCAATCCATTGAAAACTTAAATAGCGTCTATGGTCTCCATAAAAAATGGTTTATTGAAAATGGCTTTGAATTATCATGCAGTAAATCACAAGTTTGTTTATTTACCAGACATAACTTTCCTAATATTAGCACAATCACCTTAGGTGGGCATAAATTTTCTTTGAAAAATAAAATTAAATATCTTGGAATGATACTCGACCAAAAATTGACCTGGAAGTTACATATTGACGACATGTTGAACAGGTGTAATAAGGGAATAAACTTTCTTAAATCAATTAATAGAACTTGGTGGGGATCGGATGTTAAAGTAAGTTTATTATTTTATAAAGCTTACATACGATCTATTTTCGATTACGGCAGTGTTTTGTATGGATCAGCAAGTAATGCACTACTAAACAAAATCAACGTTTTACAGAATTCAGCCTTACGAATATGTCTAGGAGCTATGAGATCCACTCCAGTACAAGCTTTATATTTGGAAGCCTTGCAACCTCCTTTAAATCTAAGACGAAGTTTTTTGTCCAAAAAATATTTAATGAAAGTATACTTACTTAACCCACTTCTATAACAAAAAATAGTGACTTTGAGTTGCCATGATCTAACCAATAAGTATTGGCAAAAAAAGGAATCTCCCTTACTGTGTGAAGCTTATAATCAAAATATAGTACTCTTAAAAAATATAGATAGAACGTACGACTTATTCAAAAACGACGCGTACTCTTCTTTCTTTTCTCCTACAGATATTATTGTACCAAATTATAGTGAAAACATATATTTAAATAAAAATATTCTTTTATCCATAACGAACAATTACAATGAGTCAATATCTCTATATACAGATGCATCTAAATCTGCAGATGGAACTGGATGCGCCTTTTTTATACCATCGGGGCATATAGAAAAGAAATTCAAACTGAAACCGGAGACTTCGATTTATACAGCAGAGGCTATTGCAATATATGAAGCTTTAATATATGTAGCTGAATTTGATTTCGCCCATATTATAATTTTGTCTGACTCCTTAGCAGTATTGAAATCTCTTGGTAAATATGGACCCCCAAACATCCAAGACTGCCCATACATTTATAAAATTAAACATATTAAACAAAATCTTTTAACCAAAGGAATCAATGTACATTTTATCTGGATTAAAGCACACGCAGGATTTGAACATAATGAGTGTGTCGACTTATTAGCCAAAGAAAGCGTTTCATCCGATACCAGTATTCTACATAAAATAACACTGACTGATAGTATAATCTCTTTCAAGTCAACACTGCATCGGGCGTGGAGCTACCAGTGGAAGGAATACTCTTTTGTGAATCAAAATAGATACTCGTTAATTCAGCCCGATATTCCCAAATTTCCTTGGTACAAGTCTTGTAGAGCTTCTAGAAAGTACATAACTTCTATTATTAGAGTACGATTCGGGCACGCAGGTTATCCAAAGCATTTATTTAAAATACAGGTTTTGGATAATGATAAATGTGAGCATTGTGAAGAGGAAAGTGATTTAGATCATATATTTTTTGGTTGTTCTAAAAATACAATTTACTCATCTAAATTAATAAATGATTTATTAAAATGTAAAGTAGCAACTCCTTGGAATATACTATATTTATTATCACTTGGTTCTGTAGATGTATACAACTCTTTAATTAACTTTTTAAAAGACAGCAAATTATCATTATAATTCCCTTAAACATTTTTAATTAATACCTTTGGTAGTTAGTTGTTTTAGCTGTTAAGTTTATTGTTACTTAATACCTTCTTGTTGTTATCTTTGTTTTAAACCTGTTTTGTAAAACTTGTATTCCTTATGTGTCTGGCAGTATGACGGTAAGTCTAAGACAAATATATATATATATATATATATATATATATATATATATATATATATATATATATATATATATATATATATATATATATTTATATATATATATATATATATATATATATATATATATATATATATATATATATATATATATATATATATATATATATATATATATATATATCAAAAATGAATAACCATTTTCAATTTCGTTGCAAAACGAAAATACAGCCGAACCATATTCCAGTCCAATCAGAGAGTGCTGCAAGCACCTCTACCGGTTTCGAAACTTATTAGTCTCTCATCAGGAGGCACATATGCTGCTCTCCCTGATCCAACCAAAACAAACCCCAGCGTGCAGTCCCGAATTGCAACGAACGAAATGGCATAGATGCCCTAGCGGCAACTGCTAGCAAAAGACTAAGTTTTCACTCTAATGGCATATAACATATCCCACCAGAATGAAAACAATGGGAACCTTCTCTGGTTACACCTCCGAGGCTTCTACAATTTGCAAGCCATACGGATGCTGAGACTAAGGAAGATGAGGGAATTCTACAATTTACAATTCACGTCACATCTGCTCAGCGCGGTAAAGTTCCAACGAGGCTGGTTCCCTTCATACTCCACACAGAGTAAATGTAAATCAAAAATGAATAACCATTTTCAATTTCGTTGCAAAACGAAAATACAGCCGAACCATATTCCACTCCAATCAGAGAGTGCTGCAAGCACCTCTACCGGTTTCGAAACTTATTAGTCTCTCATCAGGAGGCACATATGCTGCTCTCCCTGATCCAACCAAAACAAACCCCAGCGTGCAGTCCCGAATTGCAACGAACGAAATGGCATAGATGCCCTAGCGGCAACTGCTAGCAAAAGACTAAGTTTTCACTCTAATGGCATATAACATATCCCACCAGAATGAAAACAATGGGAACCTTCTCTGGTTACACCTCCGAGGCTTCTACAATTTGCAAGCCATACGGATGCTGAGACTAAGAAAGATGAGCGAATTCTACAATTTACAATTCACGAATATGGTTCGGCTGTATTTTCGTTTTGCAACGAAATTGAAAATGGTTATTCATTTTTGATTTACATTTACTCTGTGTGGAGTATGAAGGGAACCAGTCTCGTTGGAACTTTACCGCGCTGAGCAGATGTGACGTGAATTGTAAATTGTAGAATTCCCTCATCTTCCTTAGTCTCAGCATCCGTATGGCTTGCAAATTGTAGAAGCCTCGGAGGTGTAACCAGAGAAGGTTCCCATTGTTTTCATTCTGGTGGGATATGTTATATGCCATTAGAGTGAAAACTTAGTCTTTTTATATATATATATATATATATATATATATATATATATATATACATATTCAATCTATTAGATATAATAAAATATTTTTTTCAATTAAATCTTACAATATCAAAAAAATTGACTCACTATATCAGTCCTGTTGCAAATCTGTTCTTAAAACTGATCCAAAATGGATAAAAAATGTATCTACCTCAATTATTCCTGATGATGTTCTAGGTTTCTTGGCATTAGGAAATAAATTTAGCATCGAACCAAAGTTAGGAAAAGATTTTCAAGTAAAAACACTGTTAGCAGATTTGGAATACATAATTTCATCATTGCCATCTGAATTAGAGCAAAACTTAATCCGGTCAAGAACCACCAACATTATCACTAATCACATTTTGAATACTTCTAAACCATCTAATACTTTTTTTCATAACTTATATACTAAAACTAGAAAAGCAGACAAAGGCAATGTTACAGTCATCTTGGAAAGAACTCACTACTTACAACTTTGTTCTTCTCTCATTGAAAACGATAGATCTTACACGTCACTTACATCCAATCCCTCTTCTTCTCTACAAAGGAAATGCAATACATTAATAGCATCCTTAGCTTCTTCCAATGAGATTGACCGTAACACTAGGAAAAAATTAACAACTTATAATGGGAACATTGCAAAGTTTTATGCTTTGCCAAAAATCCACAAACCAACACTATCGGTTCGTCCCATAGTAGCTTCCATTGGAACTCCCACTGAAAATATATCAGCTTTTGTTACAGACATCCTTACTAATGCATATGATTATGAAATTCAGTATTACATTAAAGATTCTTTTGAGATGGTAAATAAATATAATGGTTACATACTACCATCAAATTATGTCCTCGTTAGCCTTGACGTTGTATCCTTATTCAGCAACGTTCATCTAGGAATTTGTTTGACATCAATAGAGGTCAATTGGGACCGTATTAGAGGTTGTTGTTCCATGTCTTATGACAGATTCATCAGCATCGTCGAATTTCTCTTTAATAACACCTACTTCTCATTTAATGGAAAATTCTATCAACAAACTTTCGGTACCCCTATGGGAGCAAAGATTTCTCCTATAATTGCAACTTACGTTATGGATTATGTGTTAGACTCTGTCATTCCTTTATTATCCTTTCAAATTCCATTCATTAAAAAATATGTTGATGATATCATCTTGGCTATACCCAATGACAAGGTAGATGAACTATTAAACACCTTCAATAGTTATGACCCCTACATCCAGTTCACTATAGAGAGGGAAGATGGTAATTGGTCCGTCCCCTTTCTCGACATAAGGATGATCAGGGAAAATAACAACATTAAAATAGATTGGTATCAAAAACCGACCCATTCTGGTAGATACCTTAACTACCACTCTTACCATACTAATTCTACCAAAGGCAATTTAGTCAAACAGATGAAAAATAGAGTAATAAAAACTATCAGATCCTTCTTTTCATACAAAAAACCTACAAATCCTACAGAAACTTTTCATTTCAAATGCCTATCCAACACCATTAGTAAATAAGATTTTGTTTAACACTGTCCAAAACGAGGGTACTTCACCTTCCTTCGCGACTAACAATGCTGATCCTGATGTCTTAAGTGGGAACCCAGTCTCGGATACTCCTATAAACAAATATTTTTTATTACCATACTTCAGTGATATCACTCCGGGGTTAACAAGGATTCTGAAAAGTGTTGAAAATAGCTTTGGTAATAACAATAACAATATTGAACTTAATGTGGCTTGTAGATCAGCCCTAACAATTAATAATCTTTATTCTAAGATCAAAGATAAGACACCTATAGATATGCTTAGTAACATTGTCTACAACATTCCATGCCTCTCTTGCAACAATTCTTACATCGGCCAAACCACTCAATTATTGAAATCACGTATCACACTACACAAAAGTGATTCTCGACTTCACCCAGACCGTTGTGCTTTAGCCAAACATGTACATTCCACTGGTCATCTCATGGACTATAATAACACTACAATTCTCCACCGCGAGAACAATAAACCTAAAAGAGAGTTCATTGAAATGTCATATATTTTCCTTAACGATTTTTCCATCAATGTTAAGAGTGACATTAAGAATCTAAGCAATATATACCACTTCTTACTTAAATCCGATACCAAGAAAAGTGTAACATCACAGAGAACTAACTTGACTGATTTATCCATTAATAACTAACCTACTTAAATAATAATTTTCATTAATTTAAAAAAAAAGATAACATTCCCTTGCTTTTCTTATATACATCTCAAATAAGATATTAGAATAAGATCACATGAACAATATAATATATAAAACAATTTTTTAATAAGAAAAATCTGAAATAATAATATTACCCTAAACTGGTAATTAATTTCATCTTGTTACACCAATGAACCTTAACGACATTATAAAGAATCATAAGAACTACTTTGACATGTCAGCGCATGCGTTCTGGTAAAACAGAACCTCACATGTGAACTTTTTAACAATCAAAAAATTTAGTTATTGCCGACAACTCAAAGAATTAATTCCTTCAAAATGTAGTTGCATTGGGTTTTTTCGGTTACCCTTGGGTACACTTCTGCGTCTCAAGTTCACAGCTACCATACATTTCTAACAGTAACTTTTTTCTAACAGTAACAAAAAACCACTATGTTGTTACTAGCTAAGTTTTTTTTAACATCCTAACTCTACAATTCTAAGTTACGGTAAGATCTCCAGTGTTTTTAATAGGTAATATATGGTAGCTAATTATAATTTCTTCTCTTTCAGCCCTGAAGAAACCAAATTAATTCTCTTTGGCGAAAACGTTCGGCGAAACAATTGATACTCATTAGAGTCTGTCTTGCAGATTTCCCCAATATTTAAGAGTTTACTATATATATATATATATATATATATATATATATATATATATATATATATATAACCTATAATATATATATATATATATATCTAATAAAAAGAATTTAGCAATTTTAGGAAGAAATTGAATCATAGGATATTTAATATTGTCTAATCCTGGGCTTGTGTTGCATCTGTTTTTGAGTGCATGTTCTAACTCAGCAATTTTAAATGGTTCTAGTAAAAATTTATTTTCATTATTTTTGTAGTATGTATTATAATTTCTCGTGGTTTAAGAGATGGTGGTGCTATCTGGTCAAAAAATTCTTCCTCTAATGTACTGTCAAAGCATTTTGTATTCGATATTGGTTTTCTGTTCATTTTCCTGGCTTGATTCCATAAGTATGATGATGGAGTTTTTTTTGTTTAGGGTGGAGACAAAATTTTTCCAACCTTGTTTAGCGATTGCTTTCAGTTTTTTCTTACCGTTTGCTATGGTCTCTTGGCATTTCAAATAGTTCTCAAAATTCGAATTGTGTTTATAATTTGAAAGTGATTCTTGTCTCTCACTGATGATTTTGTCACAATCTCTATTCCACCAGGGGGGAGGGGTTCGAATTTTGTTTTTAAAAGGTTTATACCGTGGAATTGAAATTTCTGCTACCTGGTTGATACCATCTATTAAAAAATTGTATTTTTCTGATATATTTTCCATTTGGTATTGCTTATCAAAAATTTGTTCTACATAAGATGTATATAAATACCAATTGGCCTTTTTTACGTTCCATTTGCTTGCAGGATTAATCTTCTTATTTTTATTCTGGCAATTTATTTCCATGTTGATGATAAAATGGTTTGAACCTAAAGTGTCAGAATAGACGGACCAGTTTATTTTACTAGTTAGTTCAGGCGAAACAAAAGTTACATCAATGGCTAAGTATTTTGATCAGGTCGGGTAAAAATAGTTGGTTGACCATTATTTATTACTATATAATTCAAGTCATCTGCAACTGTTATAAGTTGTTTTCCAACTGCGTCATTATAAGTCGATCCCCAGATTGCATGACGAGAGTTGAAGTCTCCACCTATAATTGCTGGTTTACTGACTTCCGAGAAAATATTTGTCCAATCATCTACTGTGCTCTTACTTTAAGGTGATCTGTATATAGATAATATGCTGAATTCACTTTTTTCATATTTAATCTTTGTACCACAAACTTGAATATCCTTATTAAAATTACAATTTAAGTTTAATTCACTAAAAGAAATTGAATTATAATTAATATTCCCACACCGCCAAAACCATCTTCGCGATCATTTCTGATAAGATTGTAACCATTAAATCGATACTGCAAATTTCTTTTAAACCATGTTTCACTTAAGAGGAGAATGTCTATTTTTTCTTTGTTTAAATAATTCATTAAGCTACCTTTATTGGCAACCGCAGATCTAGCATTCCATTGACTTATTTTAAAAGTATTTTTAAGAGACATTAAAATTTACTATTATCTATTTTATACAATACTTGTTCTAAACCTGAAATTATTAATTTATCGTCTATTGTTTTTATGTCTTCCAATGTACGAATGTTACTTACAAGATTGATTATAAAAGATGACACACATTTAGCTAATTCATTATTGTTGTCAGTTTTTCCACAGTTTGGTTTTTATGGGTTAGGAGGTAAGGGCTGTGAGGGTCCAAATGTGAATGGAAAATGTGGTTGATGTGCTGGTGATTGCATAGGAGGGGTATTGGCTTTTCTTTTCTTTGCTGTAGGAAGGTTTTCACTACTAGAATTATTTGATGGTGTGTTGAAGATTGGGTTTGTTTCATACTTATATTAGGCCGATTTAAAGAAACATTATTGTTATTTACAGGGAGTGTGGGAAAGTCTTTATCATAACTTGAAAGAACAGAAAAAGGATTGTGACTGATTTGGCCGGAGAATGAATTTTCGCAATAAAATTTTGCTTCTAAAAAGGTGGTTTTTTGCTCTATCATAATGGTCTTTCTACTTTTCGTAAAAAGGGCAGTTTTAAGATATTGTTACATGGTTACTATTTTTACAGTGAATGCAAAACATACTTTTCTCACATTTATGATCTGGATTTTTTATTTCACCACACTGTATACAGGATTCCTGTGAGCTTTTACACTGCTTAGAAACATGCCCAAATTTCAGGCACCGGTAACATTGTACAACCCTACCAACAAAATGCTCAACAGGAAAATAAACACGATTGAAAGCAACGAAACTGGGTAGAATATTTCCCTCAAAATTAATGACTTCAGTTTTCTTATCTACATATTCTATTGTACTTTCTTTTTCAATCCTACGTTTTGTTCTATATATATTTAAAACTTTTGACGTACATTCAATATTCTATAAAAGATCCACGTCTCTTACTAACCCTTTCACTTCTAACAAATGATTTGGTATATAAGCTCGTAAATTATGTTCTTTTAGAGACTTATTATTTACTAAGTTGTTAGCATCTAAACGAGAATTTAATAAGACTTTTACCCTGTTATTCCCAATACTGCGTATTTTGTGAGTGTAAATTTTAACTTTTTAAATAGTAAATCCCCTAAAACCATGGGGTGAAATCTTGATAAATTACTTAAATCACCAATTCTTTAAATATATACCAGATATTATTCAAATTGTACTTATCTGACTGCAAATTAAAATGCTTTATCTCCTTTTCCTTGGACTACAAATCATCTTTTTCTTGGGTTGTTTCACCACTAGTTTCCAATACACTATTTCCACTAGACACGTCCATATCAATTTCCGTCGTCAAAGAGGACGTCTTTAGATTTTTATTCCCCATTACGGGGTCTATTTATTTAAAAACACACAATATATGTATTTATTTTTAAACGATCACCAAAACACAAAGAAAAAACTAGAACTAATTAACAAGCTATTAAACCAAATACGATTACTAGACACGTCCGTATCGCTTAAAAGTATGCGGTAAAATGTGCACATGCCTTAGTTAGATCGACGAATAGTAGATGTAAATCTCTGTCTCTAGCTATTTTTTTTCTTCGAGCTGGTTGAGCGTGAAGATGTGCTCGATGCAGGATCATCCTGCTCTGAGTCCTGCTTGTTGTTCGATCTCTAAAGGTGCATATTAATATTTAGTAGAGTTTTCCATATAAATAAGTTTTTCCGTATAATCTGCTAAAGGTGCTGGTTACAATAATACAGAGATAGTTCTTGCAGTATTCCTCGTTACCCATTTTGTGTGTTTGGTGGTCCACCCTTTTTTCGATTTTCTGGTATGTTTTCTTCAATTGTGTAGTTGCTGAAAATTAAGGTTCTAGACCACACGGTCTTTTTATTTTTTAGTGCTTGTATCAGTCTCTCATCAAATTCGTCATTTAATTCTACCTCTTGCCCATTTAAACTCTGGTGCTTAGGTAATGTACACTCAACCAAGCCTATATTGAATCATCTGATATTTTTTATTATTTTAAGCGAATTAATGCTACATTTACATTAAACTTTCTTTCATTTCTTAGGAGCCTAACTACAGGTTATAGAACCAAATCAACATACCTACCTGCGAGCTATTAAAGTTGGTTGGATGAAAATTAAAGGATGTTTTTACCCATCATAACTTTTCTCCAGAACATGAGCCTTCCTCTTTTATATAGGGTGTCCCAAAAGTAGTGGAACGATCGAATATTTCGCGAACTAAACATCGGATCGAAAAACTGAAAAATACGTGTTCAATCATTTTCAAAAATCTATCCAATGACACCAAACATCAACCCCTACTACACCCCCTAGAGGTGGGGGGGGGGGTAACTTTAAAATCTCAAATGAAAACCCCTAGTTTTTCTTGCAGATTTGGATTCGCTACGTAAAAGTAAGCAACTTTTATTCAAGACATTTTTTCGAACTGTGGATAGATGGCGCTATAATTGGGAAAAACAATTTATCCTGATACCATAGGTAAATTATAGAAACGGTCTAATATCTCGAGAAATACACTTCCAAATAAGAAACCAAAAAACAGGTTTTTAATATTTTTTGAAAACCTATCGATAAACACCAAAAATGACCCTGTAAATTTAAAATCTTAAATAGCAACCCCCACTTTTTATTGCAGATTCGAATTTGTCATGAAAAATTAAGCAACATTTATTCGAAACATTTTTTAAAATTGCTGATAGATGGCGCTAATAAATTGTATTTTTCCAATTAAAGCGCCATCTATCAACAATTCTAAAAAATGTTTCGAATAAATGTTGCTTAATTTTTCATGACGAATCCGAATCTGTAATAAAAAGAAGGGGTTGCTATTTAAGATTTTAAAGTTAGCCCCTACCCCACCTCCAGGGGGTGGGTTGGAGGGTCATGTTTACTGTTATTCGATAGGTTTTCAAAAAGTATTAAAAACCTGTTTTTTGGTTTCTCATTTGGAGTGTATTTCTCGAGATATTAGACCGTTTCTATAATTTACCTATGGTATCAGGATAAATCGTTTTTCTCAATTATAGCGCCATCTATCCACAGTTCGAAAAAATGTCTTGAATAAAAGTTGCTTACTTTTACGTAACGAATCTAAATCTGCAAGAAAAACTAGGGGTTTCCATTTGAGATTTTAAAGTTACCCTCCACCCCACCTCCAGGGGTGTAGTGGGGGTTGGTGTTTGATGTCATTGGATAGATTTTTGAAAATTATTGAACACGTATTTTTCACTTTTTCGATCCGATGTTTAGTTTGCGAAATATTCGACCGTTCCACTACTTTTGGGACACCCTGTATAGTGTATGTATTGTTATATTTCTATTTGATATGAGAATTAAAATTTTATAATTATAAGCAAAATTCAAATTAATATAAAAGATCTTCAATTTTCTCAACCACGGGCATGTAAATTTAGAACAACCTGTATACAACAAATTATTATATTTAGTTTTTAAGAAAGTGATTCGAAGAAGCGGACGAAACTCGGTAACAATGCGCCAAGACAAACAAGTTTGACTGACGCGGGCCATTATAGTGTTCGCGGAAGATTCGATCATTAGCCTACGCTAAATAAGACTCAGTGAAATAGATAATAGGTCATTAAGTTTTGTAAAAAGTAGAAAGTAAGTTTAAATTGGGAAATGATTATTTTTTCTTGAAATCCATTAAACATATTTAGAAAGATTAAAAGTTGGTATTGAGGAATACGGCGAATTATAATTTGTGGTGGAATGTTGTTTTTTGAATCTGGAAGGGATATTTAGAAAGTAGGGAAATGAATGAAGATGAGAGATCAGAATGTTTTGAGCAGTACAGAGGTGAAGTCCAGTGGTGGACGGTAGTGTACGAAGAGTGAAAACGCCGGTATAGTTCCGTGAGTGTTGAGTACCCATCGGAACGAGAGGTAGGCCGAGTCGAGAGAAAAGAATCTCCTTGAGCAAAGAGTGTCCCGGTGGCTGATTGAAGTGGTTCGAAAAAGGTAGAACACAGCATCACGAGAAAAGCAGGAACGTGAGCGATACGAGGTAGTTTTCAAAGGAGAACATTACTGGAGGCCAGGACGAGTTTTTCATCGCAACCAAGGGTAGGAGGAAACGGGTTTTTGTGTGAGGACATTCGCAGTTCACCAGATAAAGGTCAGTCTCATTTGTCAAGACATGAATGTATGGGTTTTTGTATTAAATACCACATTAAAAATTGAAGAACATAATCGCTAATATCAGAAGATTTTCAATCAATTTATTGCTAATAAATCCTAATAGTTTCATTATTAATAAAAGTTTTAAATTGGAAACCAAAAGGAAATAAGATTCCCATTTTTAAATGTTTGTATTAAATAAATATAAGATCTAACAAATATTAAGCAGTAATTGCCATTTATATAAAATAAACAAAATTTTGATTTATAATTGTAACCCATATGTGTGTATTATTTTATTTTTTTCCTATCCCGATTAGGAACCACTGAGAAATACTTAGAAGTCACGAAAGTAAGTAAGTAATTTTATAATTCGCCCTGAGATTGAAAACATATTGATATGTGATCTGGTTGATAAAGTAGATTATCACTAATGCATTAATTAAATTAAATTACATATAAGAATATCATCACATATAAATAAATGAGATTACAACAGTATGTACAAATCTGGCAGTTTCCGTTCTTGCTTGTCTTCCTCGCTCTCTAAGTACATGAATTCATTAATCATCTGATTTTACACACCCTACTTTCGTTTGATAATAGCACACTTTTCCAATTTCCAATGTTCCAGTTTTGGTGTTGAAGACACCAGTTTACGTGGTCAATCTTATGCTGCCTAGTTAACTCGGGATCCCGTAACTTCTTCCTGCTATACAGTCCTTAAGTACGGCAACTCTTCTTCTTATCGTTTCAGCTAAAATATTTACACGTATAGCTTCCAAAAGCTGCAGGTTTCGAATACATAGTGATTCCATATAAGTTTGGTTGAGTAAATTTATATATTGATATCTACTTTTTTGAAGTTCTTTGTTTGATTTTTCATTTCTTTAACCCTTAAGTACTAACATCTTAAATCTATGACGTCAACACTCAACACTAACTAACCGCCTGACAGACGGCTTTAACATTTTATTGGTAGTTTTTGTAATTGTTGTAGTTATTTATGATATACATAAGTGTTAAAAGTACACGTTTAAGGCACGCATGTGAAAGTTTGCAGAATGAGCGAAGCGAGTTCTGCAATTCACATGAGTGCCTTAAAAATATACTTTTTAACACGCATATCATACAATATTTTTTCTACAAACGTAATTACAGGACAATATCTACAAAAACTTTTACTTGAACTTGACTGACATTCCATTTTTATATTTTTTTGACATTACATCAAAATTGCCTATACGGTCAATACGAACTGCAGTGCCTTAAATTTTTTTTCTACAACCACTATTCAAAGTGCACTTTTCTGCACGGTTTTATGTTAGCAAACTTGATATTTTCTCACAGTATAAGATATTTGACATTAGTGTGCAGAAAAGTGACGTTTCTGTGCCGCAAAGTGACGTTTCTGTGCCGCAAAGTTCTTTTCTGCACAGTTGACTACCTCATTCTGAGTAACGTTATATTCTGTTTACATCCGTGGACTACCGCATTCTGAGTAACGTTATATTTTGTTTACATCCGTGGTTAAACTTTAGACAAATATATAACCTATAAGACAATTATTATATTTAACTATAGCATAGAAACTAAATTATGGATGTTAGAACTGTTTTATTTTACAATTTTATTCTTATTAAACATTTTATAATTATCAAATAACCAATAAGGATTTAGCAACCTGTGCAAGAGACGGCGAATGAAGTAGGTTTTGTGTAAATCCGTGACTGCATAAATATAATGTCAATAATGTGTAATAATTGTTTAAATTTAAACAAATTAAGGCAGTGCATTAATTTTTTAACTGATTTCTGTGCAATTTATTTAGGTATAAGTAATTTAAATTGATTCTTCTTCTTCAAGTTCCGTCTCCTAAACGGAGGTTGGATATCATCATCACTATCTTTACTCTATCCACCGCTGCTCTAAAGAGTTCTATAGAACTGCATCTAAACCAGTCCCTTAAATTCTTTAACCATGACACTCTCCTTCTTCCTATACTCCTTCAGCCTCTTATCTTTCCCTGTATTATCAGTCTTAGCATTTCATATCGCGGTCCCCTCATTACGTGTCCCAGATATTGTAACTTTCTTATTTTTATTGTGTTTATTATTTCGCATTCTCTACCCATTTCTCGCAGTACTTCCGTGTTCGTTTTCCTCTGTGTCCATGCTATTCTAAGCATTCTTCTGTAACACCATATTTCAAATGACTGTAGCTTATTTATGTGTTCTTGCTTTAATGTCCAGCTTTCAAGTCCATATTGTAGTATCGAGAACACGTAGCATCTCAAAGCTCTTGCTCTCAGTTCTAAGCTAAAGTCTTTGTTGCAGAGAACTGTTTTCATTTTTACAAACGCATTTCTTGCTATTTCTATCCTGGTCCTTATTTCTGTTGTTTGATCATTTTTCTCTGAAATCCAGGTTCCTAGGTATTTGTATTTATCAACCCTTTCTATCGGTACATTTCCCAAATGTATGCTTGTTAAATTGATTAGTAGGTATTAATTAAATACAGTTTAAAATTTATCACATAGGTACCTATTATAATTAATCGTCCTTTGGAAATTGTGATTTTTATTTTTAGGAAAAACTGTGCTTGTAGAAAAAGTATAGTGTGAAACACGTGCAGAAAGGTAATTTCTCACTCGTTTGAACGTACGTTTGAGGTACGAGCTTGCGTTCGTACCTCAACTTTTCAAACTCGTGAGAAATTAGTACCTTTCTGCACTTGTTGCACAATATACTATTAAAGCACTAGTGCCTTAAAGTAGCATTTTTAACGCTCGTATGGAGTGCTAAAAATTGCATTTTTAACACAGTTTTAGAAAAAAATATTTTATTGCAAAAAAATATCTCGATGTCTTACTGAAAGTATTGATTATCTAAAAAACACAGTATTTAGTGTAGTTTTTCTGTATTTATTAAAATAAAAAACATTGTAACAAGAATGAAAGGATTGTTTGTGTACCTTTTTACTCCTGAAAAAAAGTGTGATAAAAATTGAACAAATTAAAGAATCTTAATAAAAATTTATAATCGAGTTTATAAGATAAATTTATAACAAAGAGTAAGAAAAATGAAAATAAAAAAGTTTTTAAAAAATGTTAAAACAAACAAAACTGACAGGTACTATAGTTAATACAGTGTAACAATGGTAGTCAGTGGCAACATTTTCATCACAAATTGTTTCAACTTCGCTTATATCTCCTTCTTCTACCTCATGAAACAATTTCAAAAGAGTTTCCTCAGGCTCTTTATTCCCTTATTTGATGTTTTTTGACGAACTGGGGCACATTATGTGTAATGACGAACTGGGCACAAACACTAACACCCCGTTTATTAGACGGAAATCACACTTTGAGCATAAATATCTTTCGAATAACAACCTGCCGCAAATTGCCGAATTCAATACTACTAAGGAACAACCCAACTTGAAAAGTCATAAACGAGTGACCTTCAAAATTTTCTAGGAAGGGAAATATCCCACTTTCGACAAGCGATGCCGTCTGAGAGACGGGGTGTTAATACTTAAGGGTTAAATTAGTCATTTTAAGTTATTTGAAATTATCATGTGAAGTGAAATTTTTTGTGCATCAATGCTTAGCCCCCTTGTGTTATAGGAATAACATTGTGCTTAACTAATGGTACCATAAAAATAATTTATTTGGAACGTACACAAAAGTTTGGGGGGGTTTAGGGAACAAAACCCCCTTAAACATTTATGGGGTGCATAAATTTCACTGTTATTTTGTTTAAGACCTTCCTGTCATAAAAAAGCCACAGGTTCGTTTCTGATCGATTTTCATTTTGTAAAATAAAAGGGCTGTAACTTTTTTATGTGCACATTTGTACTAAGCTAAATTAGGTTCAATCGAACTATTTTTGGTCCCAGAATATGTGATTTAATTTACGACGTACCTTTTTGTTACACCCTGTAAAAAATTCACCCTATGTATGTAATCGGAATATGTCGATTATAACGAATACCATTAAAATATAACTGTAGGTAGGTATACTAAAACCAATACCAAATTATTTTCTCAAACGTGTTGAATTGTTGAAGAATATTATTTCATGTTCATTTTATTACTTTTACCTCTAATAAATAAGTCGATGGCTTATGAAGTTCAAAGACTCGTAAATAAAGGAAATCAAATAAAGCATAAATTCAATTGGCAATCAAAACACCGGTAGAAATATAACACAAGAAAAAACTGGTTATGTAATGTTTAGAAATAAATAATTTAACTCTATCTGCTTTTTGTTTTAGTTTAATAATTAATGTTAAACAAAGATAAATATACAGTATGGTGCAAATGATTGTAATAAATCCGTTATTTTGTGAGCCAGCGACTCTGCCTTAGGCCCAAACCAGACGGGCCACTCTGCAGCGCTACTCTGTGGATCCACAAAGCAGCTTCCGATGATTTACCGTGGTTGCTTATGTATAATGGCCGTGGCACCCCAGACGAGCTAGTGTAGCCGGCCACAGTCGCCGAGCGTCACTGCTAGTGGCGTCCATTAGTGGCAAGCCCAATTCAGACGGACCACTTTTGTAGCTGCCGCAGATGTTTACGAGACGTTATAGGGTAAGCACCTAATACTCCAGGCTGTGGGTGAAAAATAGGTCGACTTCAGGATATAATTCAGGAATTTTTGAAACCTATCAGGTGTTGTAAAGGACGATGCCAGGAATAACATATACTAAAATGTGACCAAAAATATTGTGTGCTTTTTTTTCTATTGCGATTTTCATTTGTTAAATTTGCAATTCTTAAAGATTTTTAATTTTGCAGCTTAGGATACTGATTCTAGAGAAAAACCTTTTAATAGAAAGTTGTAGTAAATTAAAAAACCTACAATTTGAGCTATAGTAAGTTTAATTTCGTGTATTGGTTATTGCAAAACAGCCTGCGAAAAGTCCAAAATGGCCGTTTTATACAATTGCGTTATTTATTGTACAAATATTTTTTTTTCATTTTTTAAAGCTTTAAAATGAAGATCTTTCAATTCTAAACATAAAAAAAAATTAAGGCCGGATTAACGAATTTGTTGCTTAGATATTATAAATTCTTTATCTCAAGAGGTCAAATGTCGAAGGCTATAACTTTTTGAAAAAAAAATCGTAGAGAGTTGGTGACACATCCAATCTCCTTCTAAAGAGTTATATTTTCATATTCTGATGTAAATAAATGCGTAAAACATTTTTAAACCTCTAATTTTTGGGTTTAAAAATAAGGGGGCAAATTTCGTTAAAAACATTTAGAGCTGAAGCGGCCCTGTACATCCTATGAGTTTCTAACTTACAAATTATTGTTGCTGAAGACGAAACGAAGATTTATAAAGAAATATAAATTTTCTACAACCAACTGAAGCCGAGATAATTGTTTCTTTTTTCTTAAATCGTAGTGCCTTTATTTATAACAATTAAGAAATGATTTTACAGTCATTGACTAAAGAAAGACATATTACCTTAAATTAAAAATTATTATAAAATACAGTTACATTTAATTATTAAAATTTATTTTTAAAATCGGTGCTTTTGCGAGCGGCCGAATTTTGCAAATCGCCCGGCTCGCTTCAAATCCGCGCGCTCGGAAAATTTTTACGTAACTTGTATTAAATTTTGACCGAAAACAATCTAATAATATTACCATTATAATATACAGTCTATTTACCACTGTATTTGTTTTTCTTGATAAACTTTTATATGTGAAATCTCATTTCTGAAGAAATAATATTACAAAAATGATACATATATATATATATATATATATATATATATATATATATATATATATATATATATATATATATATATATATATATATATATATATATATATGAAATATATAGCTAACTATATTTTTAATTTTTTCATTGTTATATAAATATAATAATAATACTAATAATGTTACTTCTTATTATACAATAAAAAACTTTTTCTTCTTGTAGTGACTATCCGTTTTGGATGTTGGCGACCATCATGGTAATCTGTACCTGCACACTGAATCGGTACTGCTGCTCTAAAATGATTTGTAGTTGTTGTGTTGAACGACGTACTTAAATTTTCTAGCAAGGTAATCCTTCGCCTTCCTGGTTCTCAGTTTCCAAATGGGGTTTGCCAAATTGCCATGATGGTCGCCAACATCCAAAACGGATAGTCACTACAAGAAGAAAAAGTTTTATATTGTATAATAAGAAGTAACATTATTATTATTATATTTATATAACAATGAAAAAATTAAAAACATAGTTATATATTTCATATTATATAAATATATGTCATTTTTGTAATATTATTTCTTCAGAAATGAGATTTCACATATACTTTTACAAATACCGTTTAGTTAACAAAGTTAATTACGGTATATTTATTAAAAATTAAAGTTAGAGGTTGTAACTAAGGGATGAATGTTTAGGGGATGATTTTTTCTACGCCATATTAAAGTGTATTAAAAATTGAATATACATATCAGTTTTTGTCCCATTCGAAAACCTCTATTCGTTTAGGAGATATAGCCTGGATAAATTAGTCTGGGATATATTATAACAAAAATAAAAAATAAACTGATATTTTCTTGATTATTTAAAAACCGATTTTATTTAAAAAAAACTGTTAAATGGATGATAAAAAAACCACATCCAAAACAATAAAAAAATATACAGAGTGCTATTAAAAAAAATTAAAGTTAGGGGATTGTAACTAAGGGATGAATATTTAGGGGATAATTTTTTTCCGCCATATTAAAGTGTATTAAAAATGAAATAGACCAATTTTTGTCCTATTCGAAAATCTCTATTCGTTTATATAGTCTGGATAAGTTTGGATAAATTAGTCTCTTACACCCTGTATAATATGTCACAAAATCATAACTTAAAAATAAAAATTGACCTGTTTTAGAATTTTTCCTTAAAGTTGCTGGCTTACGAAATATCGAATTTATTTCAAACATTTGCACCATACTGTATATTGATAACAACTGTAAGATCATATCGAGTAAAAATAAAATAAAAATTTTATTTTTAATTCAGTTGCAATGCGAAGGCAAAACAATCTTACTTTTCAATTAGAATACGGAGCGCAGTCCAGTCCTCTGAATCGCGATTTTCGGCTCTTATTGGAGCCTCATCGGAAAGAACGTAGGCCTGTTCTCCATACTTCATCTTTTAATTGCCATATGACGCTAGTCACCTAATGTTTTCACTTCAGTTGCAATGGGTGGGAAAAGCTCTCAGTACGGATCAGTTGGAGTATGGAGAACAGGCCTACGTTCTTTCCGATGAGGCTCCAATAAGAGCCGAAAATCTCGATTCAGAGGACTGGACTGCGCTCCGTATTCTAATTGAAAAGTAAGATTGTTTTGGCTTCGCATTGCAACTGAATTAAAAATAAAATTTTTATTTTATTTTTATATTGGTCTTTACTCCTTAGAGTAACTAGGTCCATTTTCTGTTGGAATTTACCAGCTGAACAGACGGGGTCGTGAATTGTAAGTTTTTTGAATTCCCTCTTGTCTTCTTCGCTTCAGCATCCATTTGGCTTGCAAATTTTAGAAGCCTTGGAGGTGTTACCAAGAAAATGGACCAAAAGTTTTCGATATAAAAATCTTTTAGTAATATTTTAATATTTTTTAAATATTATTAATAATGCTATTAGGATCGAAAACTTCATCTTTTCATATCGAGTAATTTCATAATTTTGATAATCGTTAAGCATTAACATAGTTTGCTAATACATAGGTTTAATGTTACTAAGATATAAAATTGTATTTAGATATAATAGTTATTTATGATATAAGTGTTAAATTTACACGTTTAAGGCACTCATGTGAAAGTTTGCAGAATGAGCGATAGCGAGTTCTGCAATTCACATGAGTGCCTTAAAAATGTACTTTCTAACACGCATATCATACCATATTTTTTCTACAAACGTAATTACAGGACAATATCTACAAAAACTTTTACTTGAACTTGACTGACATTCCCTTTTTATATTTTTTTGACATTACATCAAAATTGCCTATACGGTCAATTCGAATTGCAGTGCCATAAAAATTTTAAAGCACTATTGCCTTAAAGTAGCATTTTTAACGCTCGTATGGAGAGCTAAAAATTGCATTTTTAACACGGTTGTAGAAAAATATAATTTTATAAAGTAATAAAGTAGCGGAGTACGGAGTAGCGAGAAACTGGCTACAAACGGCCCAGTGTAGGGAACACTGGAAAGAACTGAGGGAGGCCTATGTCAAGCAATGGACGCGATTGGTTGATTTATGATGACGTAATAAAGTAATTCCATAGCCTCAGAAATATACTTCTTCTTCTTGTAGCACTACAACCCTGGTTGGGTATTGACTGACTGCATAACTCGCTGCCATCTCGAACAGTCGTTTATGACAGTTGGGCCAGTGGGTAGCCCCATTATAAATCTGACCATATGGTGTCCCTCCATCGCACTCGTGGACGTCTTAAGCTTCACACGCACCGAATCGGCATAGAGCGATCGGCTCGGCTAAGAGTAATCGTCAGATTTTGCTATACATGAAAATAAATGAGCCACCGCGCACCGCCTAAGAACGTTCGACAGTTGAACGTTCTTAAGCGGTGCGCGGTGGCTAATTTATTTACATGTATAACAAAATCTGCCGATTGCTCTTAGCCGAGCCGATCGCTCTATGCCGATTCGGTGCGTGGCCTGCCTTAAAGGCCTTCTTCCTGTCACTTCTGTCAGGGGTTCCTCCCAGGCTGGCCATATTATTTATAGATGTTTTGATTTAATCTCTTGGATGAAATGGATACGTCGCTAGCTCTATACATCTGTTTAATCTCGGCATTTGTTACTATTCGTGAGAAGTTGCAAAGATTCTTATGAAGATTTTTCTCTCAAAATATCTTAGGTCTCTTTCCATTGCTTTTGTCAGCGTCCACGTCTCACACCCACACATGAGCACCAGTATAATCACTGTTTTGTATATCGGATATCCTGATTTTTGATGTTCGTGTTAGGCTCTTGGATTTAATAATGTTGTGGAGGCAATACCTACACCTGTTTGCTGCCTGAATTTTCCCTTTTATCTCTTCCGTGATATCTGTATCTGCGATGATTGTCGCTACGAGATATTTAAAAGTATCCACTATTTCAAAATTATATACGTTTATTGTAACAATTTGCTCTATTCTATCTCGTCCTTTTTGTCTGTTATTGCACATATATAATTTTTCTCGTTTCTTCTTCATTGTCCCTTAGACCAATTTTTTTGCCTCTACCTTTAATTTATTAATAGTCTTCTTCACGTTGGTGACTGTTCCTACAATGCCAATGTCGTCCGCGTATGCTAGTAGTAATTTTGTTCCATATACTGTCAGTTATCATTCAGCTCATACTTGTCCACTGCTGAACGTAGATCTCCTGTAGTTCACCCCACAAATTCCTGTCCTGTGCCACTTGCATCCAGTTTTGGCATATCCGCTTCAGATCATCCGTTCATCTCAACTCCAGAATAGGTTTCGTCCATCTGCCGTCCTTGGTTCGCGCGACATGTCCTACCAGTTCCATTTCAAGGTCGATATTCTTTTGATTGCGTCGGTTACTCCCGATCTACGGCGTAATTCTGTGTTGGTTATTCGGTCTCTTAGGGTTAATCTCAACATGGACCGTTCCATTGCCCTCTGTGTTGTTCTAATTTTGTTTGCGGACGTCTTAGTGAGCATTAACGTTTCCGCACTATAGGTTAGAACCGGCAGCACATATTGATCAAAGACCCATTGCTTTCAGCAGATGGGAAGGGCTGATTTAGAAACGTCTATTAGCTTCCGATAAGCCGCCCAGGTCAACCCTATTCTACGTATTAATTTATTGATCTGGTTGTCTCTACTTGGACGAATTTCGTGCTCCAGCTATTTGTACGCTGATGTTTGTTCTATACTATCGGTAGTTCTGGTTTAATTTATGCTGTCTCCGGTACTACTTTCTCCGGTATTATATTAAAAGGTAAAGATGACAGCGTCATCTTGTTTCAGGTCACTGCTTATTTCAAACGATTTTGAGAGTTTTTTACCTATCACTACTGTGGATCTACAGCCGCTTACACATATCTTAACGAGCTGGATAAGTTTTTTGAAAATCTATGAAAGGATTATAAATAGTTCTATTGAATTCCCATCATTTTTCAAGCAGCTGCCTTGAAACGAGAAAGGCGATGAACTACCCCAGCTAATTGAAACAATATTCGAAAATATTACCCCAATCGACTAAGATAGCCATCGCTGCACCCTTAGCTTAGCTCAGTCACTCAGGTGTGTGTTCGTCTTGTCCTAACCTCAGATATGAACTATGAAAATTGGAATGGAAGCAAACAAAACAATAATTTTAACTAATTATGTTTATTGTTCATAAAGATATAATAAATAAAATGACTTAGTAAATTGCATTAACAAATGTATTCAAATTCTTGCTAAAAACTAGCAATTCTGGATTATACTTATGGCTTTTGGTAGCTGATGGTCTCTTCTTGATGTCGTATGGTACTGCTGTTGTAGACTTCCCGTAGGCCTGGACGGATCTTCGGCCCAAGGCCCCTGCAGCTAGAGGTGGTGGTTGTGCAGTCTATATGTCATGGTCTCATGTTGTCAGCCATCTGGTGCATCGCCGGCGATGGGCTTCATACTCCCGAAAGGAGAAAGTAGAAGTAGGTTTTATTCCCAAAAACTATGAGATAAAGACACATATCAATCATCAAGAAGAAAACCAAACTGTACCTTTGCCAATTAGTATTCAGAAATAGTAAATGGCAAGGTTAAATTACATGGAATTTAGATGAGAATAGTTAAGATTTTGATTACTAAACGTGCATATTAATAGATCAAAAGAAATATAGAAACCAAACACATGGTTGAACATTTGAAGGTTAGATAAAAAACATTAGAAAAACTGTTAGACGGAGAAATATAATTACAATATAATATTATTCTTACCCCAAGAGGAATGATTTGATGGATCAAAATGATTTAATTTTGGAATTACATGCCTTTTTAAGGATTAATTTTTCCCTTCCAGTTTGTGTCTTCTGGTAGGGATGAAGTATGAAGTGACACTTTCATGACAGTGCGACATAGGTGGCGGGCATGTTCCGACTTGAGACAGATACTTACGGAGTAAGAATGTATACAGGGTACGTTCAGTATGTTGATTTAAATGAAAAGAGATATAGTAAATAGAAGATAATAAAAAAGGATAATAAAATGATAATCAAAGAGGATAATAAAAGAGGGCGCCAACCGATTTTTATTAAAGGGGAAAATGGGTAAACCAAATAGGAGAAGATAATGATTAATGAAATATTAAAGGAAATAAGGTAAAATAATTATTTAAAAATAAAATATCAAAGATGTGACGTTTGTAACGTTACAGCCTTAAAGTAAAAATCTGATCTATGGTCGATCTATTTTTACTAAATTCTGCTTGGTATTCTCCTATAAAATTTTCTACAAAAGGTGTTAGCCTACTTAATAGGATTTTTTAAAAGATTTTTTACGCCTATTAGCAGTCTAAGAGCTTGTGAACCCTCCGACTAACGGTCTTCCTGTAAGACTAGAAATTTGTCTAGTGATAATTCATAGCACACCAAGGCTAAAAACCATGACCTGGCAGGCATCAACCCTGCACGTGTATCTACCAGGTGAATCGAAAAGTGCATAGTTTAGGGGAGAAATAAACTTTCTCCTGTAAAGTTCAAATTTAAGTATATATTTGAGTAAGTCATTTAGAAGAAATGTGTACAATACCAGGTTCTTCTGAACAGCATAAGACCTTGCCAGGCGAGGGGAAAGATTAGGGTTTTTTCGTAAAATTATTTTTTTTGCATCGAACAAAGTTTTTTTTAGGTTTTTTGAATCATTCCAAACCGAAAAGGTCTTTAGTGACTTTTCTCTTAGATTAATAGTTTTTGATATATAAGCGATTAAAAAATTTAAAAATCGTGAAATCGGCCATTTTTAACCCTGACTCAGAGCCGGATTTAAGGCAGTGGGGGCCCCTGGGCAGAATTGGTGTGGGGGCCCCTGGCCAGAATTGGTGTGGGGGCCCTGGGCAGAGTTGGTGTGAGGCCCTACCTCCTACCATTAAACAAAAATTGTTGTTATGACTTTGGTATGGTTAAAACCTGGGTACTTTTCGAAATTTTTTAACTGAAAATTCCTTGATTATATCGGGCATGTCTAGTTGCTTTAAGGCATTGTGTTAAATGCTCATTATAAAGAGATGGTTCAAACGCTCTTGGCCTATCATAGACCGAAGTCGATTTTTAATTAACTTAAATTTTTAGAATGATCTCTCTCCACTGCAGTTAGTTACCATCAGAACTAAATATAAACGAAGTGTCACTACAACGTTTGGAACCGCATCATTCACATTGTTCTCTTTAACCGTCGGTACATTTGAAGTTCTTTACTTATATTTGATGAGCCGATTTCAGCTTTAAATGATTTGAAAAATTCTACAAATTGTACTAGTTCGACACCTAGTTTTTGATCTAAATCATTGCTATAATTGTCGGTAAGCTTCAGTGAGTGAGCTTCAATTTCATTGGGAGTTAAATTTTCCAAATAATGTAAAAATCCAAAATTGGAATGAATGGATTCATATGCCACAGAGCCTATGACTTGAAGAGGAAATGAAGTGATCTATAATAGCTATAAAATTTTGAGTCCTAAATTTTTCTGATGTTGTCATTTCAGTCTCTGAAATATTCCTTAAAAAATATAAAATTTCTTAATTGATTTAAGTGCCGCCACTCCTGAATTAAGGTCAATATTTGGATCTTGGAGAATACGACTTGTGCTGTTTGTCCTCTCTAAGATTTTTTCCAAAATATTTCAAATATCCCTGTTTTCAGTAAAGACACTCGATTATACAAATAACCATTTGTATCGCTACGAGTTTCAAATTGTTGCCCATCGTCTTTTGAAATTTTGGATAATTCTCCTTTAATCTGATTATAACCTTTAACTAGTTCTTTTGCGGCATCACTTCTAGACGACCATCTAGTAGTATTTACTCTTTTTTAGGAACAATAATATTTCTACCATGGTCGGCGTTGCTCTCGCTTAAAGACGTTTTTAAATATTCGATTAACAAGTTGTATCTATATGTAGAGGAAGTGAAAAATACATAGGGTTCATACAGTCCTTCCAAGAAATCAAAGAATTCTATGACAGCAGGACAACACTTAGCTGCAGCTTTAGCAACTAAATTTAGAGAGTGGGTGACACATGGAATCTACAACGCCACGATATTGTGTTATCTAAATTTTAGCTGAACACCATTGTTTTTTCCACTCATAACTGACGCATTGTCGTAGGACTGTCCCCTGCAGCTTTTCAAATCGATATCATCTTCTTGCAAGAATATCTTAAATATATCTTCTGCTTTATGACCGTAATTTGCCAAAAATACATTTTTAATAGGAGAGAAACCTTCCATATAACGAAATATTTAAAGTTTGGGGCTTTGTGAGGGCCCCCAAAATGTGGGGGCCCCGGACAGCTGCCCAGCCTCCCCCCCTTAAATCCGGCCCTGTCCTGAATCGGACATTTAACTGAAAATTTCAATGTTGCCAAGGTAGGTAGATATACTTGAAACGTCGGTTAATGAAATCCCGAAGAGTTTTTTGCAATACAATATCGAAAACCCACTTGTTTTTAAATTGCTTATCAAGCGGGAGCGACACTGTAGTATTCGATGTTTTTTTTTTAATAGGAGTAGGGGTCGTGTGATAGCTCATTTGAAAGGTTATTTAATTCGCTATTCAGAAATATAATTTCTACATTATATATAGTTATACATAATTACATTATACATAATATAATTATTTATACACGATGTACAAAAACGTTTTTTTTATTAAATTAATTTACACAAAAAAAAAGAAAAAAATTTGGCAAACCATTTGTATAAATAATAAGGTTAACGTTTATATTACTGAATAGAGAATTAAATAACCTTTCAAATGAGCTATCACACGACCCCTACTCCCATTAAAAAAATCATCTATTACGTAATCACGCCCAGATGGATGACGTCACTAGTATTATATATATGCATAAAAGTCCTAATTTAAAAATAAAAATCCAACTGTCCGAGCATCTCTCTTCAAATTTGCTCATTCTTGAGATAATGAATTTATGCAAACTCAAGCGTACTCACTTATACTACAGTGTCGCGCCCGCTTGATTAGCAATTAAAAAACAAGGGGGTTTTCGATATTGTATTCCAAAAAACGTTTTGGGATTTCATCAATTGGCGTTTAAAGAATATCTACCTACCTTGACAACATTGAAATTTTCAGTTAAATGTCCGATTCAGAGTTAAAAATGGCCGATTTCGCGATTTTTAAATTTTTAATCGCTTATATGTCAAAAAATATTAACCTAAGAGAAAAGTCACTAAAGACCTTTTTGGTTTGGAATGATTCCAAAAACTTAAATAAAACATTGTTCGATGCAAAAAAAATTTTAGGAAAAAACCCTAATCTTTGCCCTCGCCTGCCAAGGTCTTATGCTGTTCAGAATCGTCTGGTATTGTACACATTTCTTCTAAATGACTTACTCAAACACATACTTAAATTTAAACTTTACAGGAGAAAGTTTATTTTCCCCTAAACTATGCACATTTCGATTCACCTGGTAGATACACGTGCAGGGCTGATGCCTGCCAGGTCATGGTTTTTAGCCTTGGTGTACTATGAATTATCACTAGACAAATTTCTAGCCTTAGAAGAAGACCGTTAGTCAGATGGTTCACTAGCTCTTAGACTATATCGACGTACAACTTTTTGCGTTGTGATAAGGTCATCGCATATTTATTAATTATTATCATGCACAAATCTAGTCAAAACGCATAGTGTGACAGGTCGGTCCGGTTGCGTTGGAAACGTATGCGTTTTCACCGAATCCGGTCAAAACGCATAATGTGATATCGCACTTAGGGTTATTGAGGACGCCAGGAAAAAAGTCTACATTAGAAAAATGAGTGGAAATGCATAATAGCATTTAGGTACAGTGCATAAAATTAAACCAAAAGTGCAAAAACATGTCAAAATCAGCATATTAAGGAGCAGATATTTTGTTACTCATGAATTTTTCAGTCGCTAAACATGAATACATAATCAGAACCGACCCACAAAGTACCTGGTGTCCAGAATTACTGCTAAGGCACTTTACGTTTCGAGAGATTCGAGAGTTTTGGGTACTAAATTGATACAAACAGATTATTGGGATCGTTGCACACGAATACGTGTTCAACGAGCATTAGGTGTGCAGAGTCACTTCTGATGCACACAGTCATATTCTGGAGTTTCCAGGGCCAGGGTTCTCGGTAATAAATTGATACAGACAGATTACTTGGGGTTGCTGAACACGAATATGACATCATAACCGACTCTCTGATCACCTACTGCCCAGGGTCACCGATATGCACGTAATCTTCTGGAATTTTGAGGCTTTCCGACACTAAATTGTGCAAATGGATTACTCGCTACTGGCACCGGCTGCATCTAAACATTCCGTATATGTATTTGGAACCTAGGAGTTTTCTATTGGTTCGTTGCAGCACGCGGTCATATTTCAACCAATAGGCGGCGAGGTCCCAAACGCATATACGGAATGTTATTCGGTTCCAAAGTCATATACGGATTGTTAAATATTCCTACACCGAAAAAGATAAGTTTTTATTAGAGTCTGTGAAAAGGAAATTGATTTTGAAATAATTGTTACTGTATTATTAAATAAAAATAAAACAATTATAGTATTTGGAATGTTTTTGGGTGCGAAATTCATATACGGAATGTTAAATATTCGTACACCGAAAAAGATAACTTTTCTTAAAGTCTATTAAAAGGAGATTGATTTTAAAATACTTGTTACTGTATTATTACATAAAAATAAAACAATTATAGTATATGGAATGATATTTGGAACAAAAAAGACGATTTTTATTAAAGCCAGTTAAAATGAGACTGGATTGTAATAGTATATTATGCAACGAGCATTTAATGATGGTCATTATGAAGTGAGTATAAGGGATACGAAACGAGCCGCCTGGCGGCGAGTATGAGCCCTAAACTTCAACAGAATTGAATTGAATAGTTGAAACAGATCTAAACATACTAAACAACAGGTGCAAGTCATTAAAAATTCTGAGAAAGCAAAACCTTAGTCAAATAAATAAATATATCTCTCAAATCTATACCATCCCATTTATGAATTTCGCACCAAATAACATTCCATTGGTAATCATTGTTTTATTTTTCTTTAATAATACATTAACAAAATAAGGATTTTAAAATCAGTCTTCTTTAACTGAATAATAAAAAGTCCTACTTTTTGGTCTACGAATATTTAATATTCCGCATATTAAATTACACCAAATAACATTCCAAATACATTAATTGTTTTATTTTTATTTAATAATACAGTAACAAGTATTTTAAAATCAATCTCCTTTTAACAGACTCCAATAAAAACACGAATATTTAACATTCCGTATATGAATTTCGCACCGCATGACATTCCAAATACTATAATTGTTTTATTTTTATTTAATAATACAGTAACAATTATTTTAAAATCAATCTCCTTTTCACAGACTCTAATAAAAACTTATCTTTTTCGGTGTAGGAATATTTAACATTCCGTATATGAATTTGGAACCGAATAACATTCCGTATATGCGTTTGTGACCTCGCCGCCTATTGGTTGAAATATGACCGCGTGCTGCAACGAACTAATAGAAAACTCCTAGGTTCCAAATACATATACAGAATGTTTAGATGCGCACTGGCTAATGGCTGATAGGATAGATGAGACCAAAAAACTTTTAAATCAGCTCTACCTTTCCTCGCTAGAAGGGAATTAAAAAAAACATCTAAAACACAGAGGATGACAAATCTTGTAGCCGAAGATATCTGCGTAGGAACAAGATCCATAGATCAGGTAATGGCTTATAAATACCTAGGTTATGAGATTCACATAGGAAAAGATAACCAAATCGTTGAGTTTCTCCGTCCTATAAGACTGACTTGGGCAGCCTTCGGCAAGCTGAATTATATTTTCAAATCGTCTGACATACCAATATGCCTTAATAAGTCTTTTGCCAGTGTTGCCATACGAAACGGAACCGTTTACCATGACAAGAAAAACAGTGCAAAAGATCCGTGAATCTTAGAGGGCGATGGAGCGTGCTATGTTGGGCGTTTTACTACGAAAAAAGTTGCCAAACCCCAGCTATGACAAAGAACAGGAGTGGCTGATGCAGTAGAGAGAATAGCAACACTGAAATGGAACTGGACAGGGAACGTGGCAAAATGGAGACCAAGAGATGATGCCCACCGAAGCAGAGGTCGTCCACGAACACGTTGGACTAATTATTTTAAAACGTTGTCATAGGAATTGAATGCAAGGGGCACAATGTCGAAATACATGGAAAATTATGAGTGGACAAAATGGCCATCAGCACCGACTTCTGAAAACCGAAAGCCTTTGAAATTGCAGAAGCTGACTTGCATAACAGTAACACATTTTGAGGCTTTTCGACACTAAATCGATGCAAATAGATTACTCAAGTGGTTTTTGAGGTTGCTGAACACGAATACAGCATCAGAAACGACCTATGAGACACGAAAACCCTCGAGATTTGGAGAATTTTCTATTGGAGAATTTTTTCATGTCATCTAGAACACAATGTAAAAAGTTGCAAGTCTGTAGGGTGCTGTATTTCTGTAGTGTTTTGGCAATAGTTGATATATGGATCTAACCTAATTTCTTAGTAGAGCATTTTGAAAGTTTGAAAGGACTGAAAGCAATTCTTGAGATTTTCAAAGCGAGTTACTAATGTTATTTTCAACTTACGTACCACATTACCGGTGTAACGAAATTTATTAACTGGTATGAGATAATTGTTTAATGAATACCTCTTTTTTAACGATTTTCTTCAGAGTACACACAAAAACAGGATACATTTATCATGTTTTGCCAACCAAAAAACGAAAAGTTAATGGACATATCAATAACAGTTAACATAAGAAATGAAGTGAAACATCAAGTTCTGCCCTATATAATATACCACAGTCCACCGTGGTACCTAAGTACTTACCACAGCGGACACAGTGGCGTAACAAACTCCGTCGGGGCCCCCCGCAGAATTTGAAACGGGGGCCCCTTTTAACCCGGGAGCAGTCGCGCCGTTAGAAAAAATCCAACTTTTTATCATTTTCCGTGATAACTTAATGAAAAATTTTGCAACATAAATTTCCACTTGTAAGTGCCTCGAAGAAGATTGTAGTAATACGTAGGATTTTTTTTTTAATTTTTTTTAATTTCATTTTTATTTTTTTTTTGTGTAATGTATGGCTTTGGTGGGAACCAATTAGTTTTGAAATTGTTAGAAATAGATATTTTTAACATAACAAGCAAACAAAAATATTATAAAATTGAAATTTATTTTAAATTCGTATTGTTAGATTTTGTTCTCCGCGCGACTGCTTACGTGACAGAAGTGAGCGCGACTGCTCCCGCGTTAAACAATTATAGGTCTAGATCCCGTGTATGAAAAAAAAGTTGATTAATAGCAAGCTGAAAATTTGTTAATAGCTTAAGCGTGTCTAGTTGACTAAACTTTGATATATGGGAACACTGGAAGAGGGTCAGTTTTAATTGTGGAACAGGTTAAAAATTTGGAACCGTCAGACCACGAAAACGGCACATTTATTTTGTCCGACAGAACAGACAAACTCTCCGAACAGAGAACAAACTCTCATGTAAATATCAGACTGGAGAGCCATTCCAAATAAACAACTTTTTTTGTTGTTATCTGTACAACTTACCTACAATACATTTAAGAACCAGCTTTAAAAATAGTAAATGTTAAAACAATTCTTTCTTGATTTCTTATACAGTGTGTTTGCGTAGCATGGAACCTATGGGAAAATTTTTTATTGAATATCTATATTACGAAAAAAAGTTATTCTTCATAAAATGCTCTGCATGGTATAAAACCTAAGTTGCAATAATCAGATATTAAATTTTATTGATTTTATACGAGGTATATCAAAAAATATTAATTTCGCTCAATAGTACCTATACCAACTTTATATTTTACAATATTGAAAAATTTTATTATAAAAAGTTGTTCGCAATTAAAAACTATGTTTAAATACGCAATTATATCATTCCAGTTGAAATATTATCGTGAATTATAAAGGTACTTAACTCTGAGAGAAATTCATATTTTTCGACATACCTCGTATAAAGTTGGTAAAATGTGATATATTACGATTGAATCTTCGTTTTGAGATAATGCAGAGCTTTTTATAAAGAATCTGATAAGAATTTTTTCTTAAAATTAAAAAATTAATAAAAAAATAGTTATTATAATTGTAATAAAATGATATGTTGGTTATCGGTAATTTGAGAAATATTTGGAAACATTAATTTTTTATTTACAAGGATGTAATTACTAATTACATATTAAAATTAAAATCGTGTATTGTTAAATATAAAAGTACTTTATCCTTGAGTTAAATTCCTATTTTTTTACTTACCTCATATAAAATTGATAAGCTTTGATATCTGATGGTTTATCTGGCTTATTTTTTATCTTAGATTTAAGACCATTCAGAGCATTTCATGAAGAATAACTTTTTTCGTAAAATTGATAATAAAAATGTTTCCCATATGTTTCGAATCCACGCAGACATACTGTATAAGTGCTCAAAAAAATTTATTTTGAATTTTCAAATTGTAATGTCTGACAGGGCCGTAACTACCATTGGGGCAACCGGGGTAGTGCCTCGGGGCCCCCGGCGAAGGGGGTCCCGCGATTGTAATCGCGTTATTCTGCCTATAGGCAATATAACGCGATTAAAAACCTACATTATAGCCGAAGAATGTAAGTAACATTATATGTAGTATATTTTTTATGAAAACAGAAAAGATGCTATATTGATGGTAAATATTTAGCTTAAAATAATGTGATTTCAATTTTTTTTTGTGTTGGTCAACTAAAATAGCAATATGTAAGTAGGTACAGGAAACTTCAGTCATGGAGTACATTAAAATGCGTTTTCAAGTGGTTAAATATCAATTTTCCCGGACTCCTTATTCTGGGTGATTAACCCCAGACCCACCGGTAGGGGGGTCCCAGATCACTTTTGCCCCGGGGCCTCCAACATCCTACCTACTTATGGCCCTGATTTAATGACATATTCGAATTCAGCATAATCAAAAAGCAAATAGAAACATTTTTGAACAAAGTTAAATGATGAATTCACCGATATCTTTTAAAATTATTTAAAATAAAACAGTTTTATTGTTTAAAGAATGAATAAACAATTAGAGGCATCTGTGAGTAGAACTTTTCACTTTAAGATAAGATATATAAACTAACAAAAAATGTTTTAGAAAAATATAAGCTTGTTTGATTTTTTCCGAAACCGAAACTATGCAAGTTTTTCTACATTGACTCCTCTAACTAAAGCGTAAGTGTTATAATTTCCTTATCTTACCGTTTATCTGTTGAGAGATTGTCCAATGATTACACAAGAAAAGTCGTCAATAATTGTTAAGTAAATGCGTACCAAACTGATGCCACTATAACTGTAAAACAACACAAACATAAATAGCATTCAATGCAAACAACCAATATGAAATTACTGGCGATAATATTGTATGGAAATACTAAAAGTAGGTAAAGAACAGAGAGAAAGAAAACCGATTTTTAGATTTAAAAATATTGTTCTTAAATTCGGCAAATTGCAATTCTAATATCTTTCAATAGTCACGTACAAAGCATTATATAGTTTATTGTCGCTGCCATAAAATTTCGGTAGGCCGGAAGGGATTAAGTTTCTAGATATGAGATGATTCACTTGGCAAATACGTCTAGTTAGAAATTTTTACCTTTTTAAATTTAAACAGACAACGTAAAAATAATATAAGAATAACAGATTTTTACATAATATCAGATGACAAGATATGGACCTTAAGCGATTGGGGCCCCCCGCAAGCTTCATGCTGCGGGGCCCTCTGTTACGCCCCTGAGCGGACATATCATATTGTCACTTGTCACTCTCATTTTTGAGGTTTTTACCTTCATCTTAGACATATCACACTCTACCAACATGACGAATTGTTAACTAAATGCATTATCAAGCAAATATTCTCATTTTGGCAAAACAGTTATCAAGTTTTGCCATACCTCTACAGATTTAAAAATCAATTTATTCCAGTGTTTTTGCTATAAGATGCCTGGTCTATCATAGGAAATTGCCTCTGTAGCTCTCCGAAATTCGATATACTATTACTCTGGGCTAATTAGCAAAATACAAGGAAAAGTTATTTACCAGCAATTTTATTGCTGGAATCGAATCTTATGATTGTATACATTAATAATATAGGTATGCGAAGCCCGCAGATAGTGTACTACTTTTTTTATAAACAAAATGGCGCCCGAAAATCATGTTCTTTTCAATTTTTGCTCTATAACTCCAAAGATCTTAACTTTACACCAAAAACGCCCAAATAAAATTTCACCGCAATTAAATTATGCATAGAGACGTGATTTTACCGATTTACTTCAACGAAAATTTTCCCCGGAAAATGCGGGGTTTTCCAACAAAATCTTTAATTTTCAACTAAAATTTTAGATAGGTAGTTGTTTATTAATAATTAAATAGACTGGTAATATAAAAGCTTCTTCCGCAGAGATTGTAATTCCAGATGCCGATGGAAATTAAATAGACAGTTTAGCAACAATTGAATTGTTAATTAAAAATTTAAGATCGCTGTAATAACCACCATAATTATGATATATAAGAGTAGCTATAATTTTTGTATAAAAAGATACTGTACCTATCTAATGTACTTTACTGAATTGAAATTGGACTATTTAAGCGCCCTCAGGAATATTTTAAAATTATAAACAATTTTTTGGCTTATAAACAAATAAAATATCTCGTGAAATATAACATTAAATTAAATTACAAAAACGGTATTAGATAAAAGCGGCAGGTAGCTTCTTTTAAAAGAAAAAACGTTTAATTGTGATGAGTGGTTCCTGAGATACGACCGGTCAAATTTGACCGGCATTTACAGCAAAGATATCAACAATAGTATCATAATTTTTGAACCGTCACCTTTTAATTTTTATTCTTTTTCTCCACACCAATTTTAATATTTTCAAAATACTCATAACATATATTATTATAATAAAAACTATCGATATTACGGGTGAAAATTGCCAAAAATAGCAAAATTTAAATCAAAAATTATAGGTTGGAGAAAATGTAATCTCCGAGTTCAAAATCGGTATACGTTAAAAAAATGCATTTTCTCGGCTTCCCATGGAGCAATTTTCTTCACTCTTTTTTTTTTGTTCCCAAGTAACTCGAGTAGAGCCATCCAGGGCCCCCGCTACCATATGTGCAAAGTGTGCAATGCACACGGGCAAAAGTTGCAAAGGGTAAAAATTGCAAAAAATCTGAAAAAAAAAACAAAAATTTATTTTAAAATAAATGTTGAGACATTAAATAGAATTACGTATAAATAGAAGAAAAACATGAGAAAAACAGAATACTTCGGCCATATAATAATTAGAGGACCTAAATTCCATCTACTTCACCTTATAATACAAAAAAAAGTGGAGGGAAAGAGATGGATTGGTCGAAATTAACTTTCATGGTTGTGAAAAAATATTAGATAAAGAAGACGAAGGTATATAATAAATACACACAAAATTTTATTAGTCCATCCATTAATATCATCCAGTTACTGCCGATTCCTATATGCAAGACCATGTCGGAAGTCAGGCATTTTAATTTATTTTGTTATGAATTTATTATGTTTGTTTCATTTTGATATTTTACATCCATCCAATGGCACTACAGCCCAAATCGAGCCTTGGCCTCCTTCAACAAGCTTCTCCAATCATTTCGATTTACCGCTGTTCTTTTCCATGAACGCGTTCCCAGGAAGTTCCTGGCATCCCCATCGACTTCGTCTTCCCATCTCTTTTTAGGTCTTCCAACAGGTCTTCTTCCCTGCATTCTTGCATTCAGCAATTTTCTGGGGATTCTATTCTCATGCATGCGGACCACGTGCCCTGCTCACCGTAATCTCTGCAGTTTAGTGTATTGTGCTAGAGTTGGTTCGCTATATTGCTCGTATATTTCTCTATTATACCTAATTCGCCAGTTGTTATTTTCACTTATTGGGCCCAGTATCCTACGTAATACTTTTCTTTCAAACACATCTAATGCATTGGCAGATTTCTGTGTCACCACCCATGTTTCGCAGCCATAACTTACTATGGGCCTGATTATTGTTTTATATACCGGGAGTTTTGTTTTCCGGTGTACGTCTCGCGATTTGAATATGTGGCCCATCGCGAAATAGGCTTTATTTGCCAGCACAAGCCTTCTATTTATTTCCGGTTCTTCTTCATTGCTTGCAACCAGATCCATTCCTAGGTAGGTGAATCTATTCACATGTTCTATATCGTCAATAAAGTGTTGTTGCGCCGGTCTATTTGATCTGGTTTGTATGAGTAGTTTTGTTTTATTAGTATTTATTGCTAGCCCTACTGCTTCTGCACTCTGTTTCAACTCAACGTAGGTTTCTTCCGCTGCATTCATTGTTCTGCTCATTATGTTTATATCATCTGCGTATGCCGCTAATTGGGTAGATTTGTTTGTAAGGATGTTATTTCCGCTCACCGTCAACCGTCTAATTACATATTCAAGAACAAGATTAAAAAGCGTCGGAGCCAGTTCGTCGCCTTGTTTCAGTCCTTGCGTTATCGTAAACGCATCAGTGATCTGTCCTTGAATACATACCTGTGCTTTTGTTTCTGTCATTTTCATTTGCACTAGTCGTATTAATTTTGATGGTATGCCAAATTCTTCCAATATATTAGGTAGAATTGTTCTATCTATTGAATCATAGGCTTGTTTAAAATCTACAAAGAGATTGTAAACGTCCATGTCATATTCCCATGCTTTGGCTAGTATTTGTTTAACTGTAAATAGTTGGTCAATGGTAGATCTATTTTGCCTAAACCCTGCTTGATATTCCCCGATGATTTTTTCCGTGAGAGGTTGAAGTCTTCGATTAAGGATGTTTGTGAATATTTTGTATCCCGAACAAAGTAAAGAGATGCCTCTATAATTCTGACACAACAGTTTGCCTCCTTTTTTATGAATAGGGCAGATTATACTTTTCTTCCATTGTTGGGGGATTTCTTCTTCTATCCATATCTCTCGTATTAGCTGGTACATCTGTTGTGTCAAATTCCTTCCTCCTTGCTTGAGTAGTTCTGCCGGTATTTTAACTATTCCCGGTGATTTATGGCTTTTTTGTATGTGGATTGCCGTTTGGACCTCCTCTAGCGTTGGGGGTCTAGTTAATTCATTTTCTTCTCCATCTTCCCCCAGCTCTTGTTGTTGTATCTCCTGCCGTGCCTGCTGCTGCCTCTGTTGTTGTAATGGTGGTTGTGCCCCTTTGTTTTTTGATTTTGATATTTTAGTCTACAAATAATAGTCCATTTACTCACGGTTTTTGCTGTGAATTTTAAAGAACCGCTTGCATTGACATGAAATACACATTGGCATACACATAGCTAACAAGTCAAAGAAAAAAAGTGATATTGTGCCGATGTGCACTTTTGCACTGGGGGTGGGTTCCACCCCTTCTCGGGGGTGAAAAACATACGTTCAAAATAAGCCTGGAATTGGATAAACTGAGTAATTCTAAGGAACTTTGTTTCTATAGAATTTTTTCACTAAGTTAATAATTTTCGAGTTATTTGCGAGTGAATACAAAAACCCTGTATTTAGACGGTTTTTCTCAAATAGCTCAAAAAGTAAGTATTTTATCAAAAAAAAATGCTCTTATCAAAAAAATAGCTTACAAAAAGTTTAAAAAATGGCTGACATAATATGAAGTCTGTAAACACAGTAGAAGCACAGTTGTAGCTAATGAAAAGTAGGTTGTTATTCTTCAAATTCCAAATCGAATATTTCAACGTGAAATAACCAAAAAATGAAGCACTTTTCAGGGAAAACTTATTAAAACTTCTTTAAAGTGTTTCAAACAGGCTTTATATTTTTGTTCTTTAAAAAAGTTTCTAGCATCAAAAGTAAATAAGTTATGCTCAAGATAAAGTTGGTCCCTTTTTTTGGTAAAAGAAATCTTTTGGACAAAATTTTTTTTTACCTTGAAAAAAATTGCTTTTTTTTAAATAGCTTAAAAATTATTGGTGATACCAAAAATCTCAAGCAGTAAAAAATGTAGATTTTTCTATTGTGAATATTTTGGATTTTTTGTTTTCCTGTAAAACAAAAATTTGTTAAGATATGGCTGTTCAAAATTGGCACACACCCGTGATTAACGACTCGTTCAAGCCCTTTTAACTAGAACAGCCTTTTCAAAAAAAGCACTTTGTACCGATGAAACTTCAGATCATATATAAAAAATATATAAGTAACTTGTAGTGAAGCGGTAACGATTAATTTCATTTGGGACGCTAATTAGGGGATGATTTTCACGATTTTTTTTTTATCAAAAAAGGGACCATCATTATTTTTAGCGTAACTTACTTACTTTTGAAGTTAGAAACATAAAAACAAAAGAAAAAAATAATGTTTCACTTTCACTTTTTTATAAGTTTTATTTTTGGTAAGAACATTTTGTTCGATAAAATACTTACTGAACTTACTGAAAGAACTCTATAGAACAAAAGTTGCTTAAAATCAGTCATTTTATCCAGTTCCTTTTTTGAACGTTTCTAGGTTTTTTTTACCCCCGAGAAGGGGCGAAATTTACATCCAGGGCAAAAGCACACATCCGCACAATATCACTTTTTTTATTTGACATGTTAGGTATGTGTATGCCAAATTCCATGTCAATGCAAGCAATTCTTTAAAATTCGGAGGTTTTGCAATATTTTACGGTGAGTGACTGGACTATAAATATATCGTCTAAAGTTCAGTTTTTTGCTTTATTTCAAGCACCTACCTACCTACCTACCTACCTTCAAAAAATAAATAGAAAAACATGATCCAAAATGCCTTAAGGGGCGCCAAAATCCTTTTTTGCACACAGGCGCCAGTAACCCTTATGGGGGCCCTGGAGCCATCTAACTAACGTATTATTAAATGTTAAACTTGCTTTTGTTTTGTTATAACAGGGTAATTTATTCATAAGAAAAGAAAACTACATATTTGTTCCTGTTGTAGATTTTTTTTAGATAAACTTACTACAAATGTACCTTTTAAAAATAAAAAAACAAATAGTATCATTTGAAAGCTGTATAATTATTTAAACAATTTATATTTAAACAAATTAAAAAATTTTGTTATAATAATCATATTAATTTATTATAACAAAACAAAAGCAAGATTGACATTTAATAATGCGTTAGTTCGATGGCTCTACTCGAGTTACTTGGGAACAAAAAAAGAATGAAGAAAATTGCTCCATGGGAAGCCGAGAAAATGCATTTTTTTTAACGTATACCGATTTTGAACTTCGAGATTACATTTTCTCCAACCTAATTTTTGATTTGAAAATTTTTGAATTTTGCTATTTTTGGCAATTTTCACTCGCAATATCGATAGTTTTTATTATAATAATATATATGTTATGAGTATTTTAAAAATATAAAACTTGGTGTGGAAAAAAGGGATAAAAATTAAAAGGTGATGGTTCAAAAATTATGATACCGCTGTTTATATCTTTGCTGTAAATGCCGGTTAACTTTGACCGGTCGTATCTCAGGAACCACTAATCACAATTAAACGTTTTTTCTTTTAAAAGAAGCTACCTGCCGATTTTTATCTAATACCGTTTTTATGATTTAATTTAATGTAATATTTCCCAAAATATTTTACTTGTTTATAAGCCAAGAAATTGTTTATAAAAAATCAATGGGAAAATCCAAATTGTTTATAATTTTAAAATATTCCTGAGGCCGCTTAAATAGGCCAATTTCAATTCTGTAAAGTACATTAGATAGGTATAGTGTCTTTTTATACAAAAATCATAGTTATTCTTATATATCATAATTATGGTGGTTATTACAGCGACCGTAAGTTTTTAATTAACAATTCAATTGTTGCTAAACTGTCCATTCAATTTCCATCGGCTTCTGGAATTATAATCTATACGAAAAATGCTTTTATATTACCAAGCTATTTAATTATTGATAAACAATTACTTATCTAAAATTTTAGTTGAAAATTAAAGATTTTGTGGGACAAACCCGCATTTTCCGGGTAAAATCGGGAAAAACACGTCTCTATGCAGAATCTAATTGCGGTGAATTTTTATTTGGGCGTTTTGGTGTAAAGTTAAAATCTTTGGAGTTATAGAGCAAAAATTAAAAAAAAAACACGATTTTCGGGCGCCATTTTGTTTATAAAAAAAAGGAAGTAGCACACTATCTGCGGACTTTGTATACCTATATTATTAATATATACAATCATAAGATTCAATTCCAGCAATAAAATTGCTGGTAAATAACTTTTCCCAAAAATGGCCTGTTCTCCGATAATCTGCCCAGACATGGTTGATCATTTTTATTGTATTGATAATATTTTACATCCAGTGCTGCAAGATACAAGTAGTGTGTACATTTTTTTTATTAATTTCTGGGTAAATTAATATTTAGATATTATTTACTAATTTATTTCAAATGTATCTTACTGTGTTCATGTTTTAATTAAATTAACGCGACAATTCGATGAAATAAAATTATTTTGACATAATGTTGAATATGTATTCGAAAGTCAAATCAGTAGGCAAAACAGTGGTTTTGAATCGTCGTCATGTTAACCAATTATGCTGAAAGTTTGTCAAAGAGTTTGTCACAATCTTGTCAATGAATTAATTTGTGTAAGTATTTTCATATTAATTAAATGAATTGATTAAGATTTGGTCATTTTTTAAATAAAAAATACCAAGTTTCTTGTAAAAGGTATATATTAAAATACCCTAAATAAGGGTCACAATACAAAACGTTTTCGGATTAAGGAATCCATCATCAGTGTTTAAAAGCCCTAAAATTAAGTATAACCTAATTAAATGAGATAAAAGTTAAAATTGACAGAGGTTTTCAAGAACAAGAGGTCATACTTACAAAATTTGCATGCCTGAGCCACCAAAATGTATGGGGTAAAAACCCTTTAAATGTAAATAATAAGGATGTTTTACATATTTATATAAAATTCATTGGATGGTATAGATAAACCTGGATGTTACCCAGGGCAACACAGGACTCTCTCCACGTGGTTGGAACTTTTTTTTGGAGAAAACCTCACATATTGGATTTCAATGGCCAACTGACAAATGAATTCAAGAGCAACCCAAAATGACATCAAGAACTGTCAATGTAACCTAGTTGTAATGTTACTTCAGCCACAACATTAAAGATTAATTTAAATGTTTTAAGATAAAAACAGTATCAAATTTACAAATAGTAAAAATAAAAGATGTTCACAAAATATGAAAGATTTTATTCTAAAAATAATGCATTAATTAAGTATTCAAAATAGGGAAATGAAATGTTTACGTTACAGGAAGTTATGCAGTCAACAATACCAATAGGTGTTGTATTGGTGGTATAAAATTGTCAATACGATTAGACAAATAATGGTAAAGGTCTTATACTAGGAACACAAAATAGTATGTAATGTGTACATATGTGTACGATTTTAAGAGTATTGATGAAATGATAATTGTTTAATGACTGATAACTTTCTTGGTAGTCGACCCCACATAAATTGTATAATGATAGAAAAAGTGATATGATAATTGTGAAAATACTGTTTTGTTTTTATCTGATTTTTATCTGAAAATGAGACTAAAGTAACTTGATGAAACTGAGTCCTCCAGAGACCTGAAATCAAATTGGTTAAAAATGAAATGGTTGTAAAGTACTGGGGGGAGTAGGACGGTATGAGAAGTCTGACAGAGTATGTTGTGATATTGGACCATGGAAGATGTGTAGTGTGTTGTTATGAAATAATAGTTATCTAATCTATAAGCTATGAGATGAGGCTAAGAAGACAGGTGGCTGGAATGAGACTCAATTCTGATGGATGTGGTTGTATATGTGATGTAGGAGCTAAATTTTGGAAAATTAAAGCTGGTGTGAAATAATGAGGATGTAAGAGGATGAGGTACAAATGAATATTAAAGAGTTAAAGTAAGATGTTGCTTATCGACAATTGGAAGTGAAATAGATGTATGTGGTCGTCATGAATGGTGTAGCAGAGAAGAGGAAATTGTATCTGATGTGGTTTATGAAAAAAGTTGACGGTGTAGGGGTTGAAAATCTCGGTTAAATGACACATGGCGATTGACACAGTTAGGACTTCTCTGCTTCTCTTTAACTATTTCTAAGTCTTCATACAGGTCCAATTTTAGGAAGTTTTTTTGTGAAATATTATGTAATAACGAGACATCTTCTGGGATATTAAGGGTATGTTTGTTTTTTACAAGATGTTGAGAGAAAGTAGAAGTGTTTTCTCTTTTGGTGTGCTCTAAGGAGCGAGAAGATAAGGATCTACAGGTCCTACCTATATATGTAGCGTCACAATCAGAACATTGTAATCTATACACACCACTACGATCCATGTAGTTGATAGGGTCTTTGGAATTGGTAAGACACTGTCCCAGATTGTTGGGCACTTTGAAAGAAAAATGAGTATTATCAACTGCTCTTTTAAGAATATATCTAATGTCTCCAGAAAGACGTTCATGAAGATATGGTAAGGAAGCATATGAGGGTTTGAAGGTCAAGTCTCTAGGGAAAGCAGTCTCTCTCAAGACTCTAAGGTGTCTCTTTTGAATAAGTTTGTAGACAATATTAGGATCGTAACCGTTGTTGAACGCTATTTGACGAAGAATATTAAGTTCTTTATCATAGTTTGATGGTGATGAAGGAATAGTTTCAAGTCTATGGATGTAACTATGGAAAGCTGCATATTTATGTGACATAGGGTGGTTAGAAGATAAAGGTATGACATGATCAGTCTGTGTTGGTTTCCTATAGATACTGAAATCGAAATGGTCATCTAATCTGGTAATAGTGATATCAAGAAAGTTAATTGATTGGGAAGATTCTAGTTCCATAGTGAACTTGATGTTAGGGTGGATTTGATCCAAATTTGATTCTAGTTCACTATGGAACTAGAATCTTCCCAATCAATTAACTTTCTTGATCTCACTATTACCAGATTAGATGACCATTTCAATTTCAGTATCTATAGGAAACCAACACAGACTGATCATGTCATACCTTTATCTTCTAACCACCCTATGTCACATAAATATGCAGCTTTCCATAGTTACATCCATAGACTTGAAACTATTCCTTTATCACCATCAAACTATGATAAAGAACTTAATATTCTTCGTCAAATAGCGTTCAACAACGGTTACGATCCTAATATTGTCTACAAACTTATTCAAAAGAGACACCTTAGATTTTTGAGAGAGACTGCTTTCCCTAGAGACTTGACCTTCAAACCCTCATATGCTTCCTTACCATATCTTCATGAACGTCTTTCTGGAGACATTAGATATATTCTTAAAAGAGCAGTTGATAATACTCATTTTTCTTTCAAAGTGCCCAACAATCTGGGACAGTGTCTTACCAATTCCAAAGACCCTATCAACTACATGGATCGTAGTGGTGTGTATAGATTACAATGTTCTAATTGTGACGCTACATATATAGGTAGGACCTGTAGATCCTTATCTTCACGCTCCTTAGAGCACACCAAAAGAGAAAACACTTCTACTTTCTCTCAACATCTTGTAAAAAACAAACATACCCTTAATATCCCAGAAGATGTCTCGTTATTACATAATATTTCACAAAAAAACTTCCTAAAATTGGACCTGTATGAAGACTTAGAAATAGTTAAAGAGAAGCAGAGAAGTCCTAACTGTGTCAATCGCCATGTGTCATTTAACCGAGATTTTCAACCCCTACACCGTCAACTTTTTTCATAAACCACATCAGATACAATTTCCTCTTCTCTGCTACACCATTCATGACGACCACATACATCTATTTCACTCCCAATTGTCGATAAGCAACATCTTACTTTAACTCTTTAATATTCATTTGTACCTCATCCTCTTACATCCTCATTATTTCACACCAGCTTTAATTTTCCAAAATTTAGCTCCTACATCACATATACAACCACATCCATCAGAATTGAGTCTCATTCCAGCCACCTGTCTTCTTAGCCTCATCTCATAGCTTATAGATTAGATAACTATTATTTCATAACAACACACTACACATCTTCCATGGTCCAATATCACAACATACTCTGTCAGACTTCTCATACCGTCCTACTCCCCCCAGTACTTTACAACCATTTCATGTTTAACCAATTTGATTTCAGGTCTCTGGAGGACTCAGTTTCATCAAGTTACTTTAGTCTCATTTTCAGATAAAAATCAGATAAAAACAAAACAGTATTTTCACAATTATCATATCACTTTTTCTATCATTATACAATTTATGTGGGGTCGACTACCAAGAAAGTTATCAGTCATTAAACAATTATCATTTCATCAATACTCTTAAAATCGTACACATATGTACACATTACATACTATTTTGTGTTCCTAGTATAAGACCTTTACCATTATTTGTCTAATCGTATTGACAATTTTATACCACCAATACAACACCTATTGGTATTGTTGACTGCATAACTTCCTGTAACGTAAACATTTCATTTCCCTATTTTGAATACTTAATTAATGCATTATTTTTAGAATAAAATCTTTCATATTTTGTGAACATCTTTTATTTTTACTATTTGTAAATTTGAAACTGTTTTTATCTTAAAACATTTAAATTAATCTTTAATGTTGTGGCTGAAGTAACATTACAACTAGGTTACATTGACAGTTCTTGATGTCATTTTGGGTTGCTCTTGAATTCATTTGTCAGTTGGCCATTGAAATCCAATATGTGAGGTTTTCTCCAAAAAAAAAAGTTCCAACCACGTGGAGAGAGTCCTGTGTTGCCCTGGGTAACATCCAGGTTTATCTATACCATCCAATGAATTTTATATAAATATGTAAAACATCCTTATTATTTACATTTAAAGGGTTTTTACCCCATACATTTTGGTGGCTCAGGCATGCAAATTTTGTAAGTATGACCTCTTGTTCTTGAAAACCTCTGTCAATTTTAACTTTTATCTCATTTAATTAGGTTATACTTAATTTTAGGGCTTTTAAACACTGATGATGGATTCCTTAATCCGAAAACGTTTTGTATTGTGACCCTTATTTAGGGTATTTTAATATATACCTTTTACAAGAAACTTGGTATTTTTGTGATTTATGGTATACAGCCAGCTACAGGAAGTTTATTTTCCTCCTGGATTTTTTAAATACTCGTAGAAAAAATATTGTTCCTCTTGCAGAAAGTCTCTTTTCCGCACTCGACTGCTTGCCGAACTCCGCTTCGCGTCGTTCGGTAAACTGCAATCGCGTGCGGAAAAGTATGACTTTCTGCACTTGTTAGGAAAATAACTATTAACCACCAGATATCTCAAAACTATTAAACTATTTTAGGATGGCAACTAAAGAATATTCGGAGACCTTAGAAAAAAGCCTCATTAGCAAATTTGAGTGCCCTGTTTGCCTCAAATACATGAGTCTTCCAATAAGGCTATGTGTCTCAGGACATAGTTTCTGCAGTCACTGTTTTAAAAATCTTAAGAACTGTGCTTTATGTAGAGCCAAAATGAGCCCCTACTGATGCATCTTATTGGAGCAAGTATATGAATCTCTAACATTTCCTTGCACATATCTAGATAAGGGTAAGTGAATCTTCTTCTTCTTTTGCCCTTTAATTCGTCCAATTCTGAACATAGGCTTCCCCCAGTTTCCTCCATTCGCTTCTGTTTAGTGCTTTCTGTTTCCAGTGCGTTCCTCCTATCTTTTTAATGTCGTCTCCCCATCTCATCTGGGGTCGTCCTCTTGCTCTCTTTCCTGTCCATGGTCTCCATTGTTGTATCGTGCTATTCCACCTATTGTCCGTTTGTCTAGCGTTTTGACCTGCGAAGCTCCATTTTAGCCTGGTTATATGTTGGCCTGCGTCTTTGACTTTTGTTCTATTTCTGACCCAGTTGTTTTGCTTTTTATCTGTCAATTTTACTCCTAACATTGCTCTCTCCATGGCTCTTTGTGTCTTTATTATTTTATCCATGTTTGCCTTGGTCAAGGTCCATGTTTAGCATGCGTATGTGAGAATTGGGAGTATGCACTGGTCAAACACTCTTGTTTTTAAGTATTGTTGTATTTTTTTATTCTTTAGGACCCATTTTAATTTTCCAAATCCTGCCCAGGCTAATCTGACCCTTCTTTTTACCTCCGCTGTTTGGTTTTCCTTATTTATTTTTATAATCTGTCCCAAATATATATAATCATTAACCGCTTCTATTGTGGTGTCGTTTAGTATTACGTTTCTATTGTCTTGTGTGTTTGTCATTGTTTTTGTTTTGGCAAAATTCATTTTTAGACCTATTTGTTCGGATTCATTTGCTAGTTCGGTTAGCATGGTTTGTAGTTCTTCAAAACTTGATTCTATGACTACTACATCGTCTGCATATCTTAGGTGGTTTAGTTTCTTTCCATTTATGTTTATTCCCATGTTTGTCCATTCCATTGTTTTGAAAACATCTTCCAGTGCTAATGTAAATAGTTTAGGAGAAATAACATCTCTCTGTCGCACTCCTCTGTTAATTGGTATGGGTTTTGTGGTTTCTTCCAATTGTACTGTCATTGTTGCTTTCTTATATATATTATGTATTAGCATTCTGTATCTGGAATCTATTCGACAGTTATTTATAGCTTTTTCTATTGTCCACATTTCCACGCTGTCAAATGCTTTTTCGTAGTCAACGAACGCTAAGTGCAGATCTATATGGTATTCGTTAGCTTTTTCTATTAGTGTCCTAATTATTAGAAGATGGTCAGTGGTGCTATATCCCTTTCGAAATCCTGCCTGCTCTACTGGTTGATACGAGTCCAATTTGTGTGTTAGTCTGTTGTTGATAATCCTCATGAATAGTTTATACGTTTGCGACAGCAGTGAGATGGGTCTGTAATTTGTTATGTCCTTTCTGTCGCCTTTCTTAAATAGCAGGATTGTAAGACTTTCGTTCCATTCGTCGGGTATTTCTCCTTTATGTAGACACTGATTAAACAGATTTCTTAATGTTTGTAACATTTCTTCTTTCCCTTCTTTCAACATTTCAGCAAGGATTCCATCTGGTCCTGGTGCTTTGTTGTTCTTTAATTGTGATAGTGCTGCTTCTATTTCATAATTTTCTATTTTTGGTAGTGTTTCTGAGTTTACATTCGTGATTGTTTTCTTGATATATTCCTGAGTGTTGAAGTTTGCGTCTTTCTTTGAGGTGTATAGTTCTTTATAAAACCTTTCTACTTCTTCTGATATCTTATCTTTTCTCCTCTCTTCCCGTCCTGTTTCATCCTTTATTGAAATGAGTAGTGGTTTCCCTAAATTTGGTCGTAAGCATTTTAGGCCCTTATTTCTTCTAATGTTTGTTTAGTTCTACGTGAATATGTATTACGTAATTTTTCTATAGTTTTGCGCTAAAGTAAACCGAAAATTCCAATATAAACTATTGTATATATTTTTTATGGAACTTAATAATATAATTCGATAAAAGTATTGTGTTTTTAGTTTTAGTTTTTTGGAATATTTTCTACATGCTTAAAAATTGCTATTTAATTTTTCTGATTATCATCAGATCAGATATAAATATAAAATTTAATTTAAAATTATGGCTTGTTGGTGTTCAAGTTGCTTATAGGTTAATGCTGTGTTCAGGGCCTGCCTCAGGGGTAGGCCATCCGGGCGGCTGACCAGGGCGTCAACATTTTAGGGGTTGCATATTTTAGAAGACAGTCGATCTTTGAAATTAACTTCTATCAAGGATCTATCAAGTGAGGGGGCAGCGCGGTCGTCGATCTTGCCCAGAGCGGCAAAATACCTAGGGTCAGGCCTGGCTGTGGCTTGGTACTAGAGATTGCAATTGCTGGATCCAGCATCCAGCAATCCAGCTGGATCCAGCGCTTTTCTTACATGCTGGATCCAGCAAACCGTGCTGGATCCAGCAGCGCGGATCCGAAAACGTGTCAAATTCGAAATTAGTTACTTAATGTCTTCATTAGCCTCTTTATTCAAAGCCGTGAGTCGGCAACTTGCCATTCCATCGCGCTGGCAGTATCTCAATATGCTGGAAAGTTTCTATAGCTTAAAAGTTGGCATCGACAAATCGTTGATATACATTGATTCTGCGATAGAATTCTTTGTTGGCGAGTGGTCAATAATTTATGAGTTAATCGCCACTTTTAACCGGCTGTAGAAGCTCTTTGCAGAATAGAGTCCACTTTGATAACGGCCGACACAACCATAAAATTTGTCTTAGACAAACTAAATAGCCAGGACTCTAGCCTTAATGCCGATCTATCGGAAGCACTACGCAACAGAATCACGGAACGGCGCCTCCATGAGATTACAGGTACATTAGTGTATTTACAAAATCAAAAAAAGTATGACGAAGACTAATAGTCCAAGTAATGAAGCTTAAAATAGGACAAAACCTCGTAATTTTTACAGAATGGATCGATTTGCTTGAAAATTTGAGAATAAGTAGTGGATAGTCCAAGGATCAAAATCTATATGGGGCCGAAACGTGCTTTTACCTTGGGGGTGGTTGCTACCCCATCTCGGGGGTGGAAATATTTTATTTTATTTTGACCGCAAAAGTTGGTAAAAAGGTTAACTCTAAGCAAAAAACGTTCCATACATTTTTTTGATAAAATTAATAGTTTTCGATTTATTCGCTATCGAATGTGTTAATTTTATATCGAAAAAATCAATGTTTTTAATCAGTTTTCTGCTAATAACTCAAAAACTTTCCGTTTTATCAAAACAACTTTGCTTAACAAAAATGTACCTTTTGAAAAAATAAACAAAACCGTTTTTTAATTTTCTTTAAGACCCATAGTAGTCGAGCTATACTTTATTAAATGCTAAATATTGTAGTTTCAAAGTCAAAAGACGGGAAAACTATGCATTTTTCGAGGAAAACTTGTTTAAACTAATTTAAAGTATTTAAAGATATGTATCTATCTCCAGAAATAAAAAAATACTCTCTAGCTTAAAAATTAAGTGATTTATAATAAAAAGAATGTCAATTCCTATTTTTTTTTTCAGCGCAAAAGTGATTGGAAACTTCCCCCTACTTACCACCCTAATTAAAATTAGTAATTGACCTTATTTGGTCTTCTTTATTTATGTATTGTTAATAGGTTCTAGAGGACTGACCGGCTTAGAATGATCAGTTTAAAAAAGAAATGGAGTTAAAAGGGAATAACGAATTTTTGTAGATTGGTAATTAATGCCCTTTTCTTCAGAATAGAAAGATTAGCATCAGAGATGGGAAAAAATATTTAAATATAAAATTGTGGCTTATTTAATTCACAAGAAACTGCATTTTGCTAATTTTTGCTAATTTGCAAAAAATTTTTCTACGGCAAAAATTGAGTCAGCTTTTGACAATTAAACTTGTAATAACATGCAAAAACCACCTTTACCAACCCTTTCAAAGTCACTTATTTTTGCAACTGAGGATTTTAAAAGGATTTTGAAATAATAACCTTATAGATCTTATGAAAACCTACAAAATTATTTTTTACCAAACTTTCTAGGATGTAGCAGATGGATTTCTACTACAATATTTTATAAAAAATATCCATTAATTTTAATCCTATCCCAAGAAAAATATTAATTTTTTTAATATATTTTGCGAGTTTATATATCTTTAAAATTTCCTAAGCCGCTCCTGTTCGCATTGTAAAGGTTAGGAAATTTCCTATTTATTTGTGTAGCAATAACCAACTACGTAGATTGTTATTGAAAACATCCATTATTCGAGAATGAATCCTCTAAAAGGTTTGGTGTTTTTCCTTTAAGTTTTGAGCGCTAAAAACCCTATGATATTATTGGTCAGAATTTTGAAAGATCCTTGAGTTGTAGTTGACGATTGGTCAATAGTTTTGGCCGAACGATCGAGAAGAAATGCATCGTTGGGACGCGAGAGAGACGTGACGATGTAAAGCCAGTTCTAAAAGTACATCAGCTCTGTAAGCATCTTTTTGTTAGAACTCAAAAAGTCGCACTTTGCCGGCCAAAATGGTTTTCTTCTTATAGTAAAAGAACTAATGGATTTCTAACATGTCAAGGAATATAATGACAATAGTTTCACGGCATTTTAATGGATATATTATTGTGAAACAGTTCTATTGTTATGCAGTTTGATTTGCCGGTAAAAGAAGTGCGTGGTTTCCTGGTTCCTGTCCTTTATGTAGCTGTTGCTATTTTTATGATGTTTTGATTTGTTCATGTTCCAGTAAGAAATGCCCAGATGATATTATTTGGTATCGATTTTATCCAGTTTTGTAATGATTTGAATATCTTCCCCTCCCAGCCCCGTCTGAATGGAAAATTTTGAAGTTCCAAGTGTTGTGACATGGATTTTTGTTTTAACAAGGTATGATAATGTTTATTTTAAATAATTCACAAGTGGATATTATTGGTAAAGGTTTTACATAATTAAAAATGTTTGTTTTCAACATGGAAAATATATTATGTAAAGTAAATATTAGATGGCAGTGACATTTGACAGCCATGTCAAATTTTTGTTTTGGTACACTGCTAAAAATAAGGTTAAAAATTGTAAAATCATGTATTTTGTTATTATTATTCATTTCTGGTTTGAGAATGTGTCTATTCTCAATAAAAATAAAAAGGTATTAAGGTTTAAATAAACATTATAAAATGTACACATCTTTATTTCTGTAACCTCTTTATTTAAGAAAATTATTAACAGATATCTAATACAAGTGAATAAGTTTTAGAACAGAAGAAAATATAATGGCATAGAAGCCAAATGATGATAATTTGTAGCCCACTATAACCCCAATGAGGAATCTACGATGAATGTCCCCCAGTTGCTTTCCAGTAAGTACTCGATATGAGAATTTGAGGATTTTTCAAACGGCGTCCCAATTTGTTTAAATAGTAGGAAAGTCCTCAAGTCTGTGTAAGTATCCTTTGCTTATTTGGTTATGTAGTTTAGTCTTCTTTAAACCCTCCTACCCCTCCCAACGAATCTACGACCTGCCACCGCACAAAAAATGAGCTGCCGTTCGCATGAAGGTTTGCGTGTCTGTTCCTTCTGCTAGCCCCATTTCGACTCCCCAGTATCTCTATAGATAGTCTTTCCTTGATCCCATTAGAGCAGACAGGCAAAACGCTTCAACTGGCACCCAACGTGTGAGGCCGATTCATTTTTCTGCCTCCTTCAGTATCCAGTTGTTGTCTTGTCCAGTTGAACGCTTCAACTGGCCCCGACAACGTGGGGCGTGTTATTTCTAGCCCCCCTGACCCCATTAGCATGTGCCCACTACCATGTCCTTTTAGCCTCCTTTCGGTCTCATTTGTACTACAACTGTTAGGCAATGCCCGTCCCCTTGGGCAGCCGATCTCGGTTTGTGGTGCAGGTGTTTCCGACAACTTGGAAGCTCGACTCATTTTCTATTTTGTTTACCCACTGTTACAAGTCTAGCTTGTAGACATGTTCAACTAGTAGTTAGCCTATCTACTAGTCCCCAATGTCTTTAGCCACCCCCCACTTAGTGTTACATTTGTAACGTACACCCTGAAGTTTGACCCGAGTAAATATCGCCCAAGTCTTCCCATGTAGTTTAGCCCAGATTCCTCTTGTCTTGCCCCCCCGAAACTGTTTCATGTCTTTTAGTGCCCCCGAAACTGTTTCAGTCTTTTAGTCCCCATGAAAGAGCCCATTTTTGTATTTTTTGTTGCAGAATGTTAATAATTTTTCCAAAGAGGTGTAAGTATGTACACATTTTGTTGTGGTGTTTATTTGGTCATGCTGCTGATTGTATAGGCATGTACCATTTCATACATCATAGTGTATTTAACTTGTAACCCCATATTATGTAAACCGTAGTATACTTGTATTGTATTGTATGTATCGTACAAGAGAATAGTATGTTTAATATTGTAGCGTACTTACTATATTGTATTGATATTGTACCCATGATGAAAGCATTGGTTAAATTTTTTGGAAAATATTGATGAATTATATAGACATAGACAAACAGATGAGTAAAAAATAAAGTATAAAATTTTTTTTAGAAAATTTTGGTAAAAAAAGTAACGTTAAAAATTTTTTTTTAAAATTTTGCTAAAAGTTACAATTAAAATGTTTAGAATATTGAATCCACTTATAGAGTATAACAATATGTTATATTTTTTTGCATGTATTCTTGTAGATCATCAGTTTTTTACAGAATAAACGTTTTTTGTGATTATTGATTTGGTCGTTTGAGTAGATGTGTGATAATAGTTGGTATGGTCCGTGTATGAGCTAATTCGGTATGGTCTGTGTGAGTAAGTTCCGTGATTTTCCAGCGAAGCCTATCTATATTTGGGTATATTATTGCCACAGGTTAGTTGGAGAAGTCATCCTTGAAGAAGTAACCCCATGAAGAAGTGAAGAGGGAAACCGTGGCGAGGCCCCTCCACTTATTAATGAAGAAGTAGACCCCTTGTTTTTTCAAGCAGCCAGGAGAAAAGCTATCACTTTTTGATTTGAAGATAGCGTACTCTGTCGACACTGTTTTGAAAATAACCCTTGATATATGGATTTGTTCATGTTAGAAGTGAAGAAAAAGTAACCCCATGAAGAAGTGAAGAGGGAAACCGTGGCGAGGCCCCTCCACTTATTAATAAAATGATGTATGTTTTCTTGTATCTGGCATATCACAAGTGTAATACTCGTGATGAGGAAGTGTTTTACAGTTGTCTGGGAATACTCCCATTAATAGTCGGAGCAAGAACGGTTTTATTTGTGTAAGCTCATATAAGAACCAAATTTCAATATTTATTTGTGTTTGTAAGCCCATGTATATGGAGTATATATAAGAACCAAGTTTCAATATTTGTTTGTGTTTGTAAGCCCATGTATATGGAGTATGACTAAGAACCAAGTTTCGATATTATTTGTGTTTGTAAGCCCATGTGTATGGAGAATGTATAAATGCCCTATGAGTCTTTTGTTCCCTGTTTGTTTGTCTATCCCTTTTTTGTCTGGAAATTCTAGAGTCTGTTATCCCGTAATGTCTGTTAGCCCATGTCCGTGATGGAGTTTGATTTTTTTTGGCGAATAGTTCGTTGACCTCTCTTGTGTTTGTTCATTGAAAGTAGGCTAAGAGCAGAAGCTGTGACAAGGTTGGTGAGCTTAGGATCTGGCCGCGTTGAGTACAGGTGAAGCTTGCTTTCGGTGGATAAATGGAAGTGGTCGTTCGTCGGAACTGTCATTCTTCCCAATGTCCCTTAGGTCTTCCCCTTGTGTTTGCTTTCATCCCTGTTTTGAAAAAGTAGTCTAACCCCAGTTTGGAAGAGTGAAGTCTACTCATGTTTTGGAAAAATAAAGTCTACCCATTGTTTTGGAAAAGTAAGGTCTACTTATGTTTTAGAAAAGTAAGATCAAATCCCCTGTTTTGAAAAGTACAAGTTTATCCCAGCTAGTGATTTGAAAATGTGAAAGTTGTCTTGTGAACTTTCATGAAAGGCTTTTATGTCCTAAATAGGACTTTTGATTGAAAACGTAATGATGTAGTATTTCCTATGTCATGTGTTACGTTATTTTTTTTTGATCTTATTAAATGGTTTGATATCCCGTTTGAATCCAGTATACTAGTTTTTTTTGGTCTTTTATGTTGTCACACGCATTCCCCCCTGTTTGGTCTTGTTTGAATGAGTTGTTGAGATAAGTTATTTGTGACATTTTATCTCAACGAGGTATTTAGAATGGATTGTCTAAATCCTCCTTTTGCAGAACCGTTGCCGAATGCCCCGTGAAAGTCGCTAGGTGTTTAGAGTTTAAGCAGATGCCTATCTGCTGAGCCAAGAGCTCAGAAAGATTTTTTAGTTTTTGAAAACCAATCCTGGTTAGGCAACGAGGTGATGAGGCTGTGTCTGCCCTGCTATATGGTATATATTATATGGTATATATAGTATATATGTCACTTGTGTTACTGCAGTGGATGTCAGCGAGGTCCACACAGGGCACAAGATTATTTCTTTCCCAAGGCACAGAAACTCTTGTCACCTACAGTTCTTTGTAGAGTCAAGAAACATTTAAGTCTACTCGACTTTAAAGAGTCTGGCGATTGATGGCACGCTAGCCCACTCCCTAACAATGATGTTTTTGTTTTTGTTTAATCCCCATTAGCCATTATTTAAATATTTTTGTATTGTTGTCCTGTCACACCCAAGAAGTCAATGTTGGATTTTTGTAGTTATCGAAAACTGAATTGGTAATCCAGTTTCCTCTCTTCCGAGGAGGCTATTGTAGCAGATGGATTTCTACTACAATATTTTATAAAAAATATCCATTAATTTTAATCCTATCCCAAGAAAAATATTAATTTTTTTAATATATTTTGCGAGTTTATATATCTTTAAAATTTCCTAAGCCGCTCCTGTTCGCATTGTAAAGGTTAGGAAATTTCCTATTTATTTGTGTAGCAATAACCAACTACGTAGATTGTTATTGAAAACATCCATTATTCGAGAATGAATCCTCTAAAAGGTTTGGTGTTTTTCCTTTAAGTTTTGAGCGCTAAAAACCCTATGATATTATTGGTCAGAATTTTGAAAGATCCTTGAGTTGTAGTTGACGATTGGTCAATAGTTTTGGCCGAACGATCGAGAAGAAATGCATCGTTGGGACGCGAGAGAGACGTGACGATGTAAAGCCAGTTCTAAAAGTACATCAGCTCTGTAAGCATCTTTTTGTTAGAACTCAAAAAGTCGCACTTTGCCGGCCAAAATGGTTTTCTTCTTATAGTAAAAGAACTAATGGATTTCTAACATGTCAAGGAATATAATGACAATAGTTTCACGGCATTTTAATGGATATATTATTGTGAAACAGTTCTATTGTTATGCAGTTTGATTTGCCGGTAAAAGAAGTGCGTGGTTTCCTGGTTCCTGTCCTTTATGTAGCTGTTGCTATTTTTATGATGTTTTGATTTGTTCATGTTCCAGTAAGAAATGCCCAGATGATATTATTTGGTATCGATTTTATCCAGTTTTGTAATGATTTGAATATCTTCCCCTCCCAGCCCCGTCTGAATGGAAAATTTTGAAGTTCCAAGTGTTGTGACATGGATTTTTGTTTTAACAAGGTATGATAATGTTTATTTTAAATAATTCACAAGTGGATATTATTGGTAAAGGTTTTACATAATTAAAAATGTTTGTTTTCAACATGGAAAATATATTATGTAAAGTAAATATTAGATGGCAGTGACATTTGACAGCCATGTCAAATTTTTGTTTTGGTACACTGCTAAAAATAAGGTTAAAAATTGTAAAATCATGTATTTTGTTATTATTATTCATTTCTGGTTTGAGAATGTGTCTATTCTCAATAAAAATAAAAAGGTATTAAGGTTTAAATAAACATTATAAAATGTACACATCTTTATTTCTGTAACCTCTTTATTTAAGAAAATTATTAACAGATATCTAATACAAGTGAATAAGTTTTAGAACAGAAGAAAATATAATGGCATAGAAGCCAAATGATGATAATTTGTAGCCCACTATAACCCCAATGAGGAATCTACGATGAATGTCCCCCAGTTGCTTTCCAGTAAGTACTCGATATGAGAATTTGAGGATTTTTCAAACGGCGTCCCAATTTGTTTAAATAGTAGGAAAGTCCTCAAGTCTGTGTAAGTATCCTTTGCTTATTTGGTTATGTAGTTTAGTCTTCTTTAAACCCTCCTACCCCTCCCAACGAATCTACGACCTGCCACCGCACAAAAAATGAGCTGCCGTTCGCATGAAGGTTTGCGTGTCTGTTCCTTCTGCTAGCCCCATTTCGACTCCCCAGTATCTCTATAGATAGTCTTTCCTTGATCCCATTAGAGCAGACAGGCAAAACGCTTCAAGGATAACAAATAAAGAAGTTACGGTTAAAAGATCAATATTTTTTTGAAAAAAAAAAGGAGAAATCCAATTGGAAGCATAATAATGTAAATTAGCGGTGTTTTTAGGCTTTGGCCTTATTTATTCTTCTTTATTTTTGTATTATTAATAGATTCCAGAAGTTTGACTGGCTTGCGATGATTAGTTTTTAAAAAACTGGAGTTAAAAGCAAATAACGATTTTTGTAGTTTGGTAAAAAATGCCATTTTCTTCAGAATAGAAAGATTAGCATCAGAGATACGAAAAAATGTTTAAATATGAAATGGCAGGTTATATAATTCTTAAGAAATTCGTTTAAAAAAAATTTTTCTGCGACAAAAATTGAGTGAATCGTAAATGAGTATAATATCTAAAAACATTGATTTTTTCGATATAAAACTAACACTTTAGATAGCGAATAAATCGAAAACTATTAATTTTATCAAAAAAATGTATTGAACATTTTTTACTTCAAATGAATGTTTTTATCAACTGTTGCGGTCAAAATTTAATAAAAAATTTCCACCCCCCGAGATGGGGTGGCAACCACTCCCATGGTAAAAGCGCCTTTCGGCATCATATAGATTTTGATCCTTATAGGCTATTGATTATGTACTATAGAAAGGAACTATAACGTTAACGGGGTTTTATTATTTCATATGGTCAATGAATCTCTATATATGAAAAAACCGCGGAGTGCTACCATTTAAATGGGTGCCAGAAAAGGTCTTTGGTGATGTTTCTCTTAGGTTAATAGTTTTTGTTATATAAGGGATTAAAAATTTTGAAAATTGCGAAGTCGGCCATTTTTAACCCTAAATCGGACATTTAACTAAAAATTTCAATGTTGCCAAGGTAGGTAGATATTCTTTAAACATTGATTGATGAAATCCCGAAGAGCTTTTTGCAATACAATATCGAAAACCCCTTTGTTTTTAATTGCTAATTAAGCGGGCGCGACACTGTAGTATAAGTGAGGACGTTTGAGTTTGCATAAATTTATTATCTCGAGAAAGGACAAATTTAAAGAGAAATCCTCAGACAGGTCGATTTGTATTCTTAAATTAGGACTTCGACAACAATGCAATTTTCATTTGTCCCTAATGCCAATAGTTCAATTTTTTTCCTGAAGCTCTTCAGAATCGAATGAAAAAGGTTTCGTCATAACGATCAGTCTTACTTTTAAAAAGTTAGAGGTGTAATGCTTTATTTCCTCGCTTAATATAACAGTATAAAGTTTCATAATTGAAGACACAAGTGCATGAAGGGTCTATGTGATAATTTTTTCAAAATATGTTTTTTATGTTAAAAGTAAGTTGTTTGAACCTATAAATCTTTCAAACAAGTCAAACACGTTTTAAAATTAATATTTTCTAAGATACTAGAGCCTAATGGATCTATGTACACAGTAAATTTTAAAATGCACCTGCATAAAGGATCTATATACACTTTTCAACGAAAACTTTTCTTTTATAAATTTGCAAAAGTCGCTAAAAAACATATTTGGTGACCTTTGACCCCACGTAACATTTTTAGCAGGGGTCGGATTTATGAGGATTTTTTAGATTTCATTGATGGTATTTTTAACAATCATGCCAATTTTCAGCTTGATGGTAATTTTTGTAGCCTCGGATGCGTAAGTTGACCGGAGTAAATAAGTATTTTTGAAAATTTTAAACGCAGAATGAAAGATTACGTTACTACCGAGGGCCGAAAGTCCCTGCAATCTTCGATGTTTATTTTAATAAGTTACAGGGGTGAAAAAAAAAAGAGAAAATTGAGTGTGATTTTTAATTTTAAATACAGTCGAACCCGCTTATTAGAATATCTGTTAAGAGAATATCCCGCTTTAAGGAATAGAAATTTGAGGTACCGAAAAGTTTCTGCTAGCTACTAATGATCGTTTATTAGAATATCCCGCTTATAGAAATACTTTTGCTTGGCACGAAGGCTATTCCAATAAGCGGGTTCGACTTATCTTATTTAAAAGAAACTTTTTATGTATTCTAAGGGACATTCAGCCCTCGGTAATAATGTAGTCTTTCAGTCTGAGCCTACATTTTTTTTTAAATATTTATTACTTTTTGGAGAATTCGAAAAAGTGAATGCATTTAAAGAGCATTGAAGCCGAAAGTTTGCGCCTATCCACTTAATTATATGTAACTCTTATGGTTATCATTTATCATTGAATGTTCGTAAAATGAAAGACTTTTGAAAATTTGTTTTGTTATTGTAATAAACATGTTTAGTTTGGTGATCTTTCCGGGCCCCATTCAAATACGGGCCCGAGGCAGGTGCCTCACGGGCCTAGCGGTAAAATAGGCCCTGTATAAAAAATATATAATAAATTTTTTTTAAGTTTTTTTTTAATATTCTTAATAAATATATTAGTTTTAGGACTACCTATCCTATAAATTTAATCTTATAGTAAAAAAGTTCTAGTAGAAAAACTTTACCTTCATTTTTCTCAGTAACTTGAAAATGTCACATAGACCCTTCATGCACTTGTGTCTTCAATTATGAATACCTATATTATTGAATTGAATGTGCTTATTAAACATGGCAAATTGCCGAAACGTTTAAGCAAAATAGAGTGTTTTGTTTATAAGAGACCGACTAACCCAGGAATAAAATACTCTCTTTCTATTTATTAAACGTACAAGTTGTTGCAAGTAAACACATTCATTTGTACAAAGAAGTGTCTGGAAAGTCTACCTGTTTGGAATTAAAATAAAAAGGGTATTTACCTCCAGTACATTCACGTGCCTGAAAAATCACTTTGTTTTAATAACATAATTAATTCAATAATAGTACAAAAAGTTGTTTAATTGTCTAAATAGGTGGCACGTGCACATTAAAAAAATCTAATATTCCAGAAAGGAATACTACTACAAGATTTACGTGATATTTGGTCAACAATCCTAGTGACTGTTGGTTAAATCGTAATACGGATAGGTTCTTTGATATTTTAAATAGTAAATACACCTTTAATTTCGTTGGAGCTTGGCTATATAATTCCCGATATGGTTCATTCCACGAATATACGTCTGTTTTGGATTATCGCGACAACAAATATTTCAGTGTGCAACATAGAAGTACGAAAGTAAATGGCTCTAATAATTATTCCAATAAACAGCAATGTAATTTGCACTTTATTTTCATTCTTCATATTTGCACAATAAAATATTCGTTGTCGAGATAATCCAACACAGTCGTATATTCGTGGAATAGGGTATATCTACATACAGTTTATTCGCATGAGATATGCACTGAATGTAAACATTAGTTGACAGCGATGTCGTCATCGGCAACATAAGAGATGGCTATTTCCGTTCAGGTTTTGAATATTTTTGGATAACAGTTACTTGTATAATCGCGTAAATTATTAAATTATTTAATTAATAGGATTATTATTTCACTATCTATATATATTCAGTGGGTACAATAACTTACATACTATACAATAAAATCTAATAATCGAGAAAAGAGACAACAAAGTGATAACGTGATGTTAATAATATACTGTTACTATGGAACGAGTAGATTATTTTTTTACACCTTTAACAACTATCATCTTTGTTTATATGCACTGCATGTCTTATTTAAATTTAGTGTAGTATTATAACCGAAGATGGCTTGACCGCTCATCCGCAGAAATTTTTCTTTCGGCAGTTTCCAAAACTGCAATTGCCATTTGCATCGCCAACCTTCGAAAGGAGACGGCGTAATAAGAAGAAGGAGAAGATTATTATTCATTCATGCCATCGTTTCATGTACCAACAGTATGGCTACTGTCAGCATTTGTAATGATACCGAAGAAAATAAACACCAAACAGTGTAGCGATCAAAGTGAAGATGATTTACAACGTATGCTGCACCAATTTAACATTACCGTCAGAAACTTTAACATGTTAATTTCCTCAAAAAAGACAAAATGCATGTTTATACAAGCAGATCCAATAAGATGTAAATTAGAGCTGGAAGGACATATAATAGAACAAGTGATGGAGTTTAAAAACCTAGGCATCACACTATCTAGATACGGAAGGCTCGAAACAGAAGTGGAAGATCAAGTGAATAGAGCAAACAGAGCCGCAGGTTACCTGAATGACGCAATAGGGAAAAATAAAAATATCGGAAAAGAAATGAAAGGCAGAATTTACAAAACAGTCATCAGACCAATAATGACATATGCGGCAGAAACACGACCCGACACGGAGAGGACAAAAAGATTGCTCGAAACAGCGGAGATGAAAACCCTTCGAAAAATCGATAGTGACTCTATGGGACAGAGCTAGAAGTACAGATATACGACGGAGATGCAAGGTGGATAACATTAATAACTGGGTAAGACACAGAAGAATAGAATGGAATGACCACATCAGCCGACTGACAACAAATAGGGTAGTCAGGACAGCGAGAGACGGTTCCCCAATAGGAAGACGGTCAGCGGAAAAAAAAAGAATGTGTGTGTACTTTGTACGCACGTAAGAAGTTATATTTCTATTATATAATTTCAACGAAATAAATATACTTAACGGTTACAATACAAAAAATTAACAATAATTACCAAAAATTAACCAAAACTTAACAATGCCAATAAAAAAAAATATGAATCGTCCGGGATTTGAACCCGCTATCTCGCGAGCTCTCGATCTCTGGTCCAATGCTCTACCAACCAGGCTATCAAGGCACCTGTTATTGACGTTTCGGATATACATAATTACACATCATAACGGTTATAAGTGAAATATAAAAATATATATTTTATTATTTTACGCCCAAGGAAGACAAATCCCAAGACACAAAAATTATAATAAATAATACATTTACTAAAAAACACTAATACCTATACTATTTTAATGGCTTATTTGCGCTGATACATAATTTGAAAGATTAGCAACTAAACGTCATACTGTCTGTGTGCGCATGCGCGCAGTATTATGAAATTTTACTCTCAATCGCGCCTAAAGAAGTATAACTTCAAAAATCACATTGAAAAAACAGACAGAGTCATGTCTATACAAAAAGAACAATAAGAAGGAGAAGTGTAGCGGTCATCGCACTATCAGTCTGATGTGTCATGTACTGAAAATTTTCTTAAAAATACTGCACTCGAGAATTTACAACATAATAGAAGAACAACTTAGCTAAACACAGTTTGGTTTCAGAAACAACCTTGGAACCAGAGAAGCCCTACAAAGATGTAGGGATATATAACAATCGGTTTACATTTGTTTTATCGATTTAGAAAAGGCCTTTGACCGAGAAACCCATGACAAACTGATAGGTGTTTTGCAATAGGTGGGAATTGATGACCAAGACCAAGTATTATCAAAAATTTGTATTTGCATCAATGCGCAAACATACGAATTGGTCAGAACACGACGTGAGCAGTGGAAATACCACGGCGAGTGAGGCAAGGTTGTATTTTATCACCTTTACTTTTTAATATCTACTTCGAATTTATTGTCAAGCCTTAGATGAAGATGCAGGCATTAAAATCAACGAAATTGATGTCAACAATCTCAGAACGCAGATGACACGGTACTGACTGCCTTCAATGAAGAAGACTTACAACGACTATTAAACAGGTTGACCGAAGCATGTGATGAATATGGGCTAAAACTTAATACTTCTAAGACTAAACTTATGGTTGTCAGCAAAACTAAGTTACAACCAATGAACATCAGAGCATATGGAATGAATATTACATATTTGCGTGCAGCCTCTGCTCTCGGGACAACCAATTTTAAGGTCCATGTCACCAGCCCCACCTTTTTCGATTTGAGGGTCGAAAAAAGCTCACTACTGGATTGCATATACCTTCATTCGTTTGTACTGCCCCCACCCTCTTAAATCTCTCTGGAGGGACTGGCGACATGCTTTCCCCCCGTTTTTCGATCTGGGTGTTCGGGATAGGTATGTTCGTTTGTACTGCGTTAGTATCGGATTGTACCGCCCTTATTTTGTTTGTACTGCCCCCACCCTTTGAAATCTGTCTGGAGGGGCTGGTGACATGCTTTCCCCAATTTTTCGATCTGGAGGTCCGGGATGGGTATGTTCGTTTGTACTGCGTTAGCATCGCATTGTACCGCCATTATTTTGTTTGTACCGCCCCACCCGTCTAGATTGGCCTGGGAGGGGGGGGGGGGTGCAGTGACATGCTACCCCTCTACATTGCACTCTTTGCCATCTGAAAGTCGAAAATTGGCTATTTCGTTTGTTGTGCGTTAGTACTGGATTGTACCGCCCTTATTTTTTTTGTACTACCTCTACCCTTCAACATTTAAAACTGGGGAGGATTAGTGCTAGGAGTAAGGAGCCAAACCTTGCACATAGTAACACCGCAGATGTAAAATTTGGTAAATTCGTCAAAAATGTAACGAATTACATTTTGAAACTGAAAAACAGGCTTGCAAGCTCTCCACGGGGGATGGAAACTTAACTTCTTAGATGAATCTCTGAGCAATTTTACGCTGCCAATTTAAAAAATAGTACATGTATTTGTTGAACACAATTTTCGATCAGAAATCAGATCAAGAAATGTATTTTTCAACTTCGTTGTACCACTTCAACCCTTTTGTTTTCCCACTGGGGGTAAAAACCACCTTGTAATCAGAGAATTTACAGGTTCCATTTCTACAGCCACTCTAAAGTGGGGTAGGGGGTCGAGCATAGTATGAGCAATTTGTGCCCAATTTGTACTATTTGTGCTTCAGGGTCCCAGAATTTGTGCCGCCTTCCTTCATCTCCACTTTTCCATCACTCCATCTTTCCGTCACTCCATCTTTATCTTACCACCTTCCCATTATCCATCTGCACCTTTTCATCACTCCATCTTGCCATCACTCCATCTCTTCATCTCACCACCTCTCCAAAATTTTAAAGAACCATTTTTTAAGAAGAAAAATGAAAAGAGAATCGAATATCAAAGTCGGAGAGAAGCAGAGCCCAAAGAGATTCGCCTTTTTAGCGCAATTAGCCTTTTTCGAACTTTTCGCTAGCCCACCCAAACTTGTCTCTAAGGTCCAGGGTGAAGGAAGGTGGCACAAATTCTGGAACCCTGAAGCACAATAATTGCACAAATTTGTGCTACCAATATTGACCCTATATCTCAATTTGGGGGGCCGTAGAAATGGACCTGAATTAGGATCAGGATGCATTTTTCAGTAAGAAAATTATCGACGAGGAAGGATGTATGGCTTCTGCTGTATATCCTGCTATACTATATCGGAGATGCGAAATAAGAAATCATGAAATCAATAATTATCAGCTCATTTGTTAGTTATTAATAAACGCGATCCTGAGCTTAGACTTTCTCTTCTTATCAATATTGTACGAATTACTTTATATACTCGTACACAATCACAGGAAGATCGATCAATGAGAAGAACGGACTGTCCGAAAAATAAGTTCCCAATTAGTGACGAGTAGGGAGCGGATTTTATGCTAAATGCATATTGCATGCATATTTCGCATATTTGAGAACTTTACTAAATTTTGCATATTTTTAAAAAACATGCATATTTTGTGCATATTAAAAACATTTAAGTCCAAAAAAAATTTTAAATTTTTTAATTTGACACAAAATATTTCCCCGCACAGGCTGTCGTATCTATTAATTCGAGAACTACCTGAAGAGGACGGCTCATTCACTGCCTTTTCATTTTTTCTTAGAAAATACCCGATCTTTACACAAAGTACTTAGGTATAGTGCTTATAATAACCCGTTATAAAATGATTGTAGGATGTTAAAGTGATGAAGAATGGTTTACCCGGAAATCCGAATTTTATTTACTTTTATTATATTTAGTAGGTATATCTATAATTCTGGTGATTCTTTTAAATCCTCTATTGTTAAGAGAATTTACACCTTTAACCATAGTTTTACGATTTTCTAACGGAAATTAACAAGTTGTTTTAAATACGCCCCAATTACTTCTATTGATGTTGAAAGGAGTTTTTCAAGTTATAAAAATATTTTATCTAATAGGGGAGTGCATTTAGATTTTCACTTCGGAAAAAATCAAACAAGATAAAACTTTTTATAATTTCATTAAGAAATGTTTAATAAACAACATATCAAAAAGTTCTACTCGAGAAGTGGGTGCTTCATTTTTTATTAAACAAATGAACAGCGAAGTTAGATGTTTTTTTAAATAACTATAAAAATAAAATTTTTAGAAAAAAACTGACTTGACCATTGAAAAATTCAGAAAATTTTACAAAAAAAACCTTATATAAAGATTTTTCTAAAATTAAATCTCTAGCTTCTGTAATTTTTTATTTATAACGCTAAAGTCACCCTTCTCACACACATAGGCGCACTGTAAACTAGCGTTGGAAGAATTGCACGGTTGAGTTTTTTTAATGTAATTTTTTAACTAATGGATCAAAAGAAATTTTACAAATTGTACATGAAAGAAGATGAAATAAGCTATCTTATGGTTGTAATATAAAGAAATAAAATCTATGGACATAAGTACGGTGTGGGCGGAAATTGAGCCTTACATGAATTTTGTTTAAAAATGATTTTAAAATGTGTAACTAATACAATTTTACTTATAAAACTCTCAAATTTGCACACCTTACCTCTCAATCATCTTACTAAACGATATTTTATTCAAAAAAAATCTCATAAATTTAATTCAAATAATACGATGTCTCAAAAAATGTAATTTTTGAAAACTTCGAAATTTTACAGAATTCCCACCATTTTAAGACGGTATTACTCAAGTTTGAATAAATCTAATAAAATTTTTTTGCTATTTTTGTAAAGCTTGGGATGTAATCTTTAAAAAATCACTGAATTATTTTAGTTTAAAAATGAAATAAACAATTTTTTTTTAGAAAACTTAGAAAGATAACAAAAATGTAATACAAAAACCGAAAATTACCAGCTGAAAAAATGTATATACAGAGTGATCAAAACTTTTTTCTGTAAAACTTACCCAAAATACATTTAATAATAAGCTTCAACAATAATAAATGTTCAACAAAAAAATTTTTTTTTAGCTCATACAGTATGTCTGCGTAACTGGGAACCTATTGATAACTTTTTTAATATCAGTTTTACGAAAAAAAGTTATTCTTTATAAAATACTCTGTATCGTATATAACATAAGATGCAACCATCAAATATCAAATTTTGTTAATTTTGTACGAGGTATGTAAAAAAATATGAATTTCACTCAAGAGTAAAGTACCTTTATATTTCACAATATCGAAAATTTTTATAAAGAAAAGTTGTTTGGAATTAAAAACTATGTTCCAATATGTAATTATATCCTTCTAATCGAAAATTTGTTTTTTTTTAATATTCTTTCTAATACATTTTAATGTTTAATATTATTGTGAAAATGATTTGTTTATCTTTTTTTTTAAGAATGAAATTCCTTATTTGTTTATTGGATTCTACTTGTTTTTCATTTAAATATCCGCCATTTTGAAATTTAAATTTTTAATCTTTAATTCAGATTCCACAACCTGTTAAAAATAAAGAAAATAAATGTTTTAGAAAAATGTTCTTTTTAGAAAATCCGCATTTTGGATCCGCCATTTTATAGTTTATAATGTTAACATTTAAGTTAGGTTTATCAAAGCTCTCAAAAATAAATATATCTAGAAATAAATACATTTTGTAAAGAAATTATGATTTTACAACTATTTTTTAAGTTACCCGCCATTTTGGATCTGTCATTTTATAATTTAAATTATCAAAATTTGATTCAGGTTCAGCAGCCTCTTAAAAATATCCACATATATGTAAACAAACACGTTTTATAAAAAAAATTCGGATTTTACAACTACTTTTTAAGGATTTTTAGGAAAAAATCCACCATTTTGAAGTCGCTATTTTTAATTTGCAAATTGTAATGTCAGATTCGGGTTCAGCATAATCAAAACTAAAATAAAAACATTTTTTAGCAAAATGAAATGTTGAATTCACCCATATTCTTAATATTATTTATACAAAACAATTGTTATTGTTTAAACAATTAATAAACAATTAGCGGCGAAATTTGTGAGTAGAACTTTTTACTTTAACATATTTATAAACTAACAAAAAAAGTTTTAGAAAAATATAACCTTGTTTGATTTTTTCCGAAACATTGTATCTTTTCGTTCTAATTGCACTCCCCTATAATCAAAGAATATGTTTCCTCGTAAAGAATTTGGAAAAACACATTGTATTAAATTATAATCGAAGATAATAATATATTTATAGTGATATTGTTGTTTTATTTTAAATAGGTAACTATTGGTAGCAGTTTTTGTAAAAACTGTGAATAAATTGCATATATTATAAAAAAATTATTTTATTTGAAAGATAATAAATAAGATTGCCGCCCCCTATAAAAGAACCCCTTAGAATAGAATAGAACAGAAAATTTGTGGTTTCTCGAAATGCGCATTTTTTGAATTATTGTGCATATCTTGCGCATATTTCGTAATTTTTTACCGCATATAATATGCGCATATTTCATCAAAATTGATCGCATATAAATCCGCTCCCTAGTGACGAGAGTACGGTCAAATGGGGTTACCTGACACGGATTTCGAGTTTTTTTCTGCGTAGCGCCAGAGTTATTCAACTCTAATTCTTCTTTGAAATATCAGCTGGAAGCTACATCCTTCCTCTTCACATTTCCTTTTCTTAAAAAAAAATGAGTAATTCTAGAATTTTTCGAACTTCGAAGCTTGGCCTAGGCCAAACTAGTTTGACCTGAAGTGTGTGTATTTATATTAGGATAAACTAGTTTGGCCTAGGCCAAACTAGTTTGTCCTTAAATCGGGTTTGGTCGGTAACATATACAATAATAATTATAAGATTCGATTCCAGCAATAAAATGGCTGGTAAATAACTTTTCCCAAAAATGGCCTATTCTCCGATGATCTGCCCAGACTATAAAGAGAAAAGTTAATTATTTATTATACTAACTTAAAAAACATTATGTTTTTAATGCTTCTGTCCTCTACCGTTTTATGTATGTAACTAAATAGGGGAAGAACCTGGTATTTCAATCGAGCGAAGATAAAATAGAATAATTTATTTCGAGGTGACTAGTTTTACCATGTAACAAAGAGATGGCGCACTAAGTTTTATTTTAATAATATTGATGTGTATTAAAATCTAAAAGTTTATTGATAAAAAAATAATAAAAAAAATAGTTAAATAAATATATATATTTTCATTGCACTTTAAAAAACGTGCTACATTAATACGCTTTATAAGCAAATATCAAATTATAGAATCTACATATATACAGTGCACTTAATAAGTGTTAGGTACCCCCCACTAGTAACTTATTTATTTTTAGCACATAAGCAAAATGCTCGGACAGGTTGATTTTTAAAATAATCATATTAGGTATATTATTATATCATCAATGTTTCGAACTTTACGCGATCCCACTTCAGGTGACAGTTATAACTTTAATTTTTTTTAAATAGGAAGCTTTTGAAGCGCCTTATATAACAGCTTTTGAAATCCTGATTCATTCTTTGATTCAATAATCTGTCATTGTGCGTTTAAATTTTTCAAAAATACTTATTAGTTTTCTCAGTATTAAAAAAAAAATGAATGCATTTAAAAGAATTCGACCAAAATTTTGCGTCTACGCTCTCAAAACGGATTAAAGTGTTATACATGATTGTAATAAGAATTTCAAAAGCTTTTAAATGAGGTGTCACATTATTGTATACTTTCCCATTTAAAAAAATCAAAAGTTATGCCTGTCAGCCTGTCACCTGAATAGGGATCCTGTAAACTTCGAAACATTGATGCCATAATATACCTGCTATGATTATTTTAAATTCGACCTGTCCGAGTGTTTTGTTTAGACATGTGTTTAAAATAATTAAGGTAATCGGGGGGGGAGTAACACTTATTCCAGCGCACTGTAAGTCATACCGTAGAACCCCGCAAATCCGAACGGACGGGGTCGAGTTCGCTCCCAATGGTAAGAATTTTACCTGAACTAAAAAAGGTAGAGTCCGAATTGGCTCCCATAGACAAAATTTATTTTACCTAAACATGTCGAAAATATCACCCAGCGTTGTCACTTCTTTCAAATTTTCTCTTTTTGATAGAAACAGGTACCTTCCTAGAAATATCTATGGGAAAGGAGGAAGACCTAACCCTTCGGTCCTAACTTAACTTTCGAGTATTAGAGTGTAGAGCGCAAACCGGCCGATTTCAGGTAAAAGCGCAAAACGGTCGAGCGCATACCGGCCGACACCGATAATTTGTGTTAAAATTGCCACATATGCCAATGTTGAACTAAAACAAACTCTAAAAGTATTTGTCTAAAAGTATAATTTTCCTATAAAAAGTCTATATCACTATGTAAATTTCCTAAGCAGTATAAATATTACACGATTTGGCAACAATATCTAATGTTTCCGCGATTATATGAGAGCCTACCCGCATTCATGAGGGAGCCAATTCGTACCATTCTAAAATATACCTGAACGCGAAGCGGAGCGAACTCGACTTCATCCATCCGAACTAATTGGGGGGACAGCCTGTTCGGATTATCCGACAGTTAGCCTAAATAAGAATTCAAAGCTTTCGTTGTCGTTTATTTTGAGTCGCTGCACCTGTCTCACTCTCTCCATCTCCCACCAATCTCATGTCACTGTGATTGATGTCACTGTTGCATAGGCAGTGTCATTATTTGTCGTACAGTTCACTACATAATGTATTAAGTTGTATTACAACTGTTGTAACCAGATTTACGATTTGAAGAAGCTTCATTTTTCCAAGCTCTATTACAAGATAACCTCCTAGAACTCGTACACCAACTTCCAGGATGTGAAAATGAAGAAGAAAGTGCAACTACAGAATGGATTGAAGCTGATGACAATAGGCACCAAAAATTTATATAGAAGACATTGTAGACTTGGTTCAATCTCAAGGCAACCCTAATGCAGATAAGGAAAGCGAGGAAGAAGTTTCGCTGTCAGATCGAGTTTTACACGCAGATGCCACTAAAGCTTTGGATGTGGCTCTACGTTATCTGTAACCATTGATTATATAATTAAATTAACTTTGATTAAATTTGACAAATAGAAGAAAATTTTTTATTGCACACCCTGTATAAATAATTATGTTAATGGTTATATTACTGAATAGAGAATTAAATAATCTTTCAAATGAGCTATCACACAACCCCTATTCTTATTTAAAAAAATCATCGATTACGTCATCACGCCCAGATGGATGACGTCACTAGTATTATATATATGCCAAAAAGTCCTAATTTAAAAATAAAAATCGACCTGTCTGAGGATTTCTCTTGAAAGTTGCCCATTCTCGAGATAATGAATTTATGCAAACTCAAACGTCCTCACTTATTCTACAGTGTCGCGCCCGCTTGATTAGCAATTAAAAAAACAAAGGCGTTTTCGATATTTTATTGCAAAAAACTCTTCGGGATTTCATCAATCAATGTTTAAATAATATCTACATACCTTGGCAACATTGAAATTTTTAGATAAATACCCGATTTAAGGTTAAAAATAGCCGATTTCGCAATTTTCAAATTTTTCAATCGCTTATACAGGGTGTTTCATTGGGAAACGGAAATACATTAACGGTGAATAGAGGTTATCGAGCCGGTTCTAGAATATACTACATTTTTTGCCCTACCGACTTTTATAACCGAGTTACAGGGTGTTTTATCGACTTTGCCCATATGTTTTCTAAGCCATAACTTTGGAACCACCCTGTATATTTTTTTGATATTTGGTACACATATGTCTCATTCAAAACCCAAACGATCGACATACTAACCATAAGAAAAATCCAGGTCCGGATTGACAAAAAATTATAAAGTATTTGTGATCTTAAAAATTTTTTTTGCACACCCTGTATAAATAATTATGTTAATGTTTATATTACTGAATAGAGAATTAAATAATCTTTCAAATGAGCTATCACACAACCCCTATTCTTATTTAAAAAAAATCATCGATTACGTCATCACGCCCAGATGGATGACGTCACTAGTATTATATATATGCCAAAAAGTCCTAATTTAAAAATAAAAATCGACCTGTCTGAGGATTTCTCTTGAAAGTTGCCCATTCTCGAGATAATGAATTTATGCAAACTCAAACGTCCTCACTTATTCTACAGTGTCGCGCCCGCTTGATTAGCAATTAAAAAAACAAAGGCGTTTTCGATATTTTATTGCAAAAAACTCTTCGGGATTTCATCAATCAATGTTTAAATAATATCTACGTACCTTGGCAACATTGAAATTTTTAGATAAATACCCGATTTAGGGTTAAAAATAGCCGATTTCGCAATTTTCAAAATTTTCAATCGCTTATACAGGGTGTTTCATTGGGAAACGGAAATACTTTAACGGTGAATAGAGGTTATCGAGCCGGTTCTAGATATACTACATTTTTTGTCCTACCGACTTTTATAACCGAGTTACAGGGTGTTTTATCGACTTTGTCCATATGTTTCCTAAGCCATAACTTTGGAACCACCCTGTATATTTTTTTGATATTTGGTACACATATGTCTCATTCAAAACCCAAACGATCGACATACTAACCATAAGAAAAATCCAGGTCCGGATTGACAAAAAATTATAAAGTATTTGTGACCTTAAAACAACACCCTGTATATTCAAATTTTAAAAATCTGTTTGCATATTTGAAAAGAGCACAAAAAAGTAAGTTTAGTGGTTCGCTTTAATTTTTCGGCCAGACATTTTTATGACTTTAATTTTGAAATTATATTGAATTTTTTAATAACTCTGACATTAAAAAGCAGATAGTATTAACTTTTAGCTATAAATTATGAAAGTTAATGAATAAATACTGATTTTAAAAATAATCAATACTTATTTACCACATTAAAACGACCCAATTACTAATGACAAGAAAAATCCAGGTCCGGATTAACAAAAAAAATATAAAGTAATTGTGACCTTGAACCAACCCTGTATATTGAAATTTAGAAAAATTTTCTGCGCATTTTAAAAGAGCATAAAAACTGTGATTAAAGATTCATTTTAATTTTTTCGGCGTTGATTTAATTACATAAATTTTTAAATTATAGAGACGAAGCAAGTTTTCAATCCTAATAGTAAATTAATAATATTGAAAAATATTAAAAATCACTAAAAGATTTTTAAATTGAAAACTTATTGGTACATTTTCATGGTAACACCTCCAAGACTTCTATAATTTGCAAGTCATATGGATGCTGCAGTGAAGACGAGAGGGAAGGAATTCTACACTTTGCAATTCACATCCCCCGTCTGCAGCCGGCAAAGTTCCAACTGAAAGATGCACCTGGTTACTCTACGAAGTAATACGAAAATAAAATAAAAATGTGTACCATCTTTATTCGGTTGCGATGCGAAGGCAAACCAATCTTACTTTTTAATTAGAATACGGAGTGCAGTCCAGTTCCTTTAACCGCGATTTTCTGCTCTTATTGGAGCTTCATCAGAAGAAACGTAGGCACTGTTCTCCATACTCCAACTAAATTGCATCGAGAGGTTTTCCCACACATCGCAACCAAATGGATGATAATAGGTGGCTAGCGCCATCTGGCAATTGAAAGACGAAGCAAGTTTTCAATCCTAATAGTAAATTAATAATATTGAAAAATATTAAAAATCACTAAAAGATTTTTAAATTGAAAACTTATTGGTACATTTTCATGGTAACACCTCCAAGACTTCTATAATTTGCAAGTCATATGGATGCTGCAGTGAAGACGAGAGGGAAGGAATTCTACACTTTGCAATTCACATCCCCCGTCTGCAGCCGGCAAAGTTCCAACTGAAAGATGCACCTGGTTACTCTACGAAGTAATACGAAAATAAAATAAAAATGTGTACCATCTTTATTCGGTTGCGATGCGAAGGCAAACCAATCTTACTTTTTAATTAGAATACGGAGTGCAGTCCAGTTCCTTTAACCGCGATTTTCTGCTCTTATTGGAGCTTCATCAGAAGAAACGTAGGCACTGTTCTCCATACTCCAACTAAATTGCATCGAGAGGTTTTCCCACACATCGCAACCAAATGGATGATAATAGGTGGCTAGCGCCATCTGGCAATTGAAAGCCGAAGCAAGTTTTCAATCCTAATAGTAAATTAATAATATTGAAAAATATTAAAAATCACTAAAAGATTTTTAAATTGAAAACTTATTGGTACATTTTCATGGTAACACCTCCAAGACTTCTATAATTTGCAAGTCATATGGATGTTGCAGTGAAGACGAGAGGGAAGGAATTCTACACTTTGCAATTCACATCCCCCGTCTGCAGCCGGCAAAGTTCCAACTGAAAGATGCACCTGGTTACTCTACGGAGTAATACGAAAATAAATTCGATTGCGATGCGAAGGCAAACCAATCTTACTTTTTAATTAGAATACGGAGTGCAGTCCAGTTCCTTTAACCGCGATTTTCTGCTCTTATTGGAGCTTCATCAGAAGAAACGTAGGCACTGTTCTCCATACTCCAACTAAATTGCATCGAGAGGTTTTCCCACACATCGCAACCAAATGGATGATAATAGGTGGCTAGCGCCATCTGGCAATTGAAAGACGAAGCAAGTTTTCAATCCTAATAGTAAATTAATAATATTGAAAAATATTAAAAATTACTAAAAGATTTTTAAATTGAAAACTTATTAGTACATTTTCATGGTAACATCTCCAAGACTTCTATAATTTGCAAGTCATATGGATGCTGCAGTGAAGACGAGAGGGAAGGAATTCTACACTTTGCAATTCACATCCCCCGTCTGCAGCCGGCAAAGTTCCAACTGAAAGATGCACCTGGTTACTCTACGGAGTAATACGAAAATAAAATAAAAATGTGTACCATTTTTATTCGGTTGCGATGCGAAGGCAAACCAGTCTTACTTTTAAATTAGAATACGGAGTGCAGTCCAGTTCCTTTAACCGCGATTTTCTGCTCTTATTGGAGCTTCATCAGAAGAAACTGTTCTCCATACTCCAACTAAATTGCATCGAGAGGTTTTCCCACACATCGCAACCAAATGGATGATAATAGGTGGCTAGCGCCATCTGGCAATTGAAAGACGAAGCAAGCTTTCAATCCTAATAGTAAATTTAAAATATGGATGCTGCAGTGAGGACGAGAGGGTAAATTATAGAAGTCTTGGAGGTGTTACCATGAAAATGTACCAATAAGTTTTCAATTTAAAAATCTTGTAGTGATTTTTAATATTTTTCAATATTATTAATTTACTATTAGGATTGAAAACTTGCTTCGTCTTTCAATTGCCAGATGGCGCTAGCCACCTATTATCATCCATTTGTTTGCGATGTGTGGGAAAACCTCTCGATGCAATTTAGTTGGAGTATGGAGAACAGTGCCTACGTTTCTTCTGATGAAGCTCCAATAAGAGCAGAAAATCGCGGTTAAAGGAACTGGACTGCACTCCGTATTCTAATTAAAAAGTAAGATTGGTTTGCCTTCGCATCGCAACCGAATAAAGATGGTACACATTTTTATTTTATTTTCGTATTACTCCGTAGAGTAACCAGGTGCATCTTTCAGTTGGAACTTTGCCGGCTGCAGACGGGGGATGTGAATTGCAAAGTGTAGAATTCCTTCCCTCTCGTCTTCACTGCAGCATCCATATGACTTGCAAATTATAGAAGTCTTGGAGGTGTTACCATGAAAATGTACCAATAAGTTTTCAATTTAAAAATCTTTTAGTGATTTTTAATATTTTTCAATATTATTAATTTACTATTAGGATTGAAAACTTGCTTCGTCTTTCAATTGCCAGATGGCGCTAGCCACCTATTATCATCCATTTGGTTGCGATGTGTGGGAAAACCTCTCGATGCAATTTAGTTGGAGTATGGAGAACAGTGCCTACGTTTCTTCTGATGAAGCTCCAATAAGAGCAGAAAATCGCGGTTAAAGGAACTGGACTGCACTCCGTATTCTAATTAAACAGTAAGATTGGTTTGCCTTCGCATCGCAACCGAATAAAAATGGTACACATTTTTATTTTTTTTTTAATTATATTTTTTTAAAGAACTGTGAGATTAAAACCAGGTATTATTAACTTTTAATAATTTAATGTTAATGAATCAATACTTACTTTAAAAATACTTAATTCTTATTTACTACGTTGGATTCATGGATTGTGTGTATTTGTAGTTGTATGCACATCATCAAAAATTAGAATTGCGAGAATTGGGATATTTTAATAATTTAGTAAAGAATTAAAAAAACAGCTATATCTAATAAAAAAAAATCGTTTCAACAATTCAACAATTTAACATAAATTAAAAATGTTTAAAATATAACAGTTGCTCAAGATGTCTGCCATTTTGTTCGACGCATTTCCTTGCTCGTTTTAAAAGATTTCGAATCGATTTTCTAATTACATTGGGATTGTTCTTCATTTTTCTGGCAGCTTCTTGTGACCTTGACAGAATTAATCAATATGATTTTAAAATTGCCGTAATTAAATTATCTGCGCAAAAATTTGACATGCACCTTTTAACGCAGTTTTTTATGCTCTTTTAAAATACGCAAACAAATATTCAAAATTTCAATATACAGGGTGTTGTTTCAAGGTCACAATTACTTTATATTTTTTTGTTAATACGGACCTGGATTTTTCTTGTCATTAGTAATCGGGTCGTCCCAATGTGGTAAATAAGTATTGATTATTTTCAAAGTGAGTATTTATTCATTAAGTTTAATAATTTATAACTAAACGTTAATAATATCTGATTTTTAATGTCAGAGCTCTTAAAAAATCAATATAATTTCAAAATTAACGTCATACAATTGTCAGGCCGAAAAATTTAAGCGAACTTACTTTTTTGTGCTCTTTTCAAATATGCCAACAGATTTTCAAAATTTGAATATACAGGGTGTTGTTTTAAGGTCACAATTACTTTATAATGTTTTGTTAATCCGGACCTGGATTTTTCTTATGGTTAATATGTCACTCCTTTGGGTTTTGAATGAGACATATGTGAACCAAATATCAAAAAAATATACAGGGTGGTTCTAAAGTTACGGCTTAGGAAAAAAATGGGCAAAATTGATAAAACACCCTGTAACTCGGTTATAAAAGTCGGTAGGGCAAAAAATGTAGTATATCTAGAACCGGCTCGGTGACCTCTATTCACCGTTAAATTATTTCCGTTTCCCAATGAAACACCCTGTATAACAAAAACTATTAACTTGAGAGAAAAATCATTAATGACCTTTTCTGTTGGGAAAGATTCAAAACACCTAAAAAATTTGTTCGATGCAAAGAAAATAATTTTAGGAAAAGCCCCTAATCTTTCCCCTCGCCTGGCAAGGTCTTATGCTCTTCACAATCGCCTGTCATTGTACACATTTCTTCTAAATGACTTACTCAAACACATACTTAAATTTAAACCTTAAGAGAAAGTTTATTTTACCCCTAAACTATGCACTTTTCGATTCACCTGGTAGATACACGTGCAAGGCTGATGCCTGCCAGGTCATGGTTTTTAGCCTTGGTGTGCTATGAATTATCACTAGACAAATTTCTAGCCTTACAGGACGACCGTGAGTCGGAGTGTTCACTTCTTAGACTAGTTGTCAACTTCGCGAAGTCAGTAAAAATTTCGGACATTGTCCGAATTCGGAGTTTGAGTGTATACTATATCATACTTTAATGACAAATTATGGAAATGAGAGTACCTATGTTTAGCAAGTAATTTAGTGGATCACATGCTAGCAAAATATTCTTACAAGTAATAAATTTTGCAAGTCATAATAGACCAGGTCGCATCTGTAAAAATATTAGTACATTTGGACGTTGAGAGGTGACTCAAATTTTTTTGCAGAAATTGCTTGAAAATAACTCAAATAATAATATTTGAGTTATCCTCCCTCTCAAAAAGGTCCGGAACATTGTTTAAATAATCAAAATGTAAAAAAATTAAGGAAAAATTCGATTTTTTCTTCGTTTTTTGATTATAACTTTAAAAGTATTCATTTCCGAGAAAAGTTGTACTGACATAAAAGTTGCGTAATTAAATTTCCTACAATATAGAATTGGTTAAAAATTTAAAAAATAGTCACCCTTGTTGCAAAATAGCAATAATTGCGAAAAAACCATACAAAAACAAGTATTCGTATTTTACGTTTTTCAACCATTTATGCTAAACTTAGGACCTTCATATTTCACCCAGAAAAACTTTATGATACAGTAAAATAATACTGTAAATTTCATTATGATCGGTTCAATAAATTTTGCAAAATAAATTTTGCAATCCAGCTTTCCCAAAAAAAAATTCGTTTTTTCAAAATGTTACAGGACTGAAAATAAAGCAGATAGCAAGTTGAATTTTTTTTTGCTTATAGAAGTGTACTGTACCTTTCATTTGCAATTTGCAAAACTAAAATCGATTAACGACCACGGCGTCAGGAATTTTTTTAAATAAACATTAATTATTGGTGCTACGCGCAGGACAGCGGATAGTTTGCTCTGATTGGGCATTCCAATGACCTTTGATAATGATTGATACATTTTAATTCTTATTACATTTCGATATAAATAAATAAATTTGTTTATTGCAAAATAAAAACACATACTCTATCTTTTGAAATAACACTTTTTTAGCAAAAACTTTCTTTGTTCATATATTTTAACTTAGAGAATAAAAGTTTATTATTTTTAAACATATGCAATTGTTTAAACAATATTTCACAAACAATAATAAAATGATTTTGATTTTTGTGGAATTAAAATATTAAAATACAACAAAATATGGACTAAGAAAATAATATATTAGATAAAGATTCGAAGAAATTTTGGTGGAACTCAACTTGTGTGAATCAAACACCGCTGTCCTGCGCGTAGCACCAAAAATTAATGTTTATTTAAAAAATTTCCTGACGCCGTGGTAATTAATCAATTTTAATTTTGCAAATTGCAAATTAAAGGTACAGTACACTTCTATAAGCAAAAAAGAAATTCAACTTGGTATCTGATTTATTTTCAATCCTGCAACATTTTAAAAAAATGAATTTTTCTTGCAAAAGCTGGATTGCAAAATTTTTTTTGCAAAATCTGTTAAACCGATCCTAATGAAATTTACAGTGTTATTTTACTATATCATAAAGTTTTTCTGGGTAAAATATGAAGGTCCTAAGTGTAGAATAAATGGTTGAAAAACGTAAAATGCGAATACTTGTTTTTGTATGGTTTTTTTTCGCAATTATTGCTATTTTGCCATAAGGTGACTATTTTTTAAATTTTTAACCAATTCTATATTGTAGAAAATTTAATTACACAACTTTTATGTCAGTACAACTTTTCTCAGAAATGAATAGTTTTAAAGTTATAATCAAAAAACCAATAAAAAAATCAAATTTTTCCTTCATATTTTGACATTTTGATTATTTAAACAATGTTCCGGACCATTTTGAGTAGGAGGATAACTCAAATATTAGTATTTGAGTTATTTTCAAGCAATTTCTGCAAAAAAATTTGAGTCACCTCTAAACGTCCATCTCAAAACAGATGCGCCCTAGACTATAATGATAAATACATCCCGCTGCATACCTATCTTATCTGGACTAACATCTAATTTTTCTGATTAGTAGAATGACCTTGTAATAATTAAACAAACGGTAGGTACTATTATTGAAATGTGGATTACAGAGGAGGGTATTTAGCACAAAATAAATCGATTTTTAAATACAGCACCTAGAGACTTGCAGTTTTTTCCATTATGTTCAGGATGAAGTCAGGAAAACAGTCAATTATCCAAAAATGGGTGGAAATGCATAATTGCACTTTAAAGTGGCATAAAATGTATTCAAAGGTGCACAAACATGTCAAAATCAGTATACTAAGGACACAATTTTGTTATTCGGGGGATTTTTGGGGTCACTGAACATGAATACGCCACCAGAACCGACCCCTGGATTACCTGGTGACCAAGGTCACTACAAGGGACGTTATCTTCTAGATTGTCGAGGATTTTCTGCATAAAATTGATGCAAACGGATTACTCATGGGTTTTTGGGGTCGCTAAACACAAATATGCCATCACAATTGACCTCCGGAGTACCTGGTGTCCAGGTTTACTACTAAGGCACGTCATCTTCTGGAGTTTCGAGGTGTTTCGGAATTAAATTGCTGCAAATGAATTACTCGAGGATTTGAGGTGGCTAAACACGAACATGCCATCAGAACCGACCCCTTGGTGCACCTGGTGGCAAGGGGCATCATCTTCTGGACTTTCGAGGGTCTTCGGTACTACATTGATGCAAACGGATTACTCATAGGTTTTGAGGTGTCTGTTCTAATGGTGTATTCGTGTTCAACAACCTCAAAAAAGTAATTCGTTTGCAGCAATTTAGTACTGAAAACTCTCAAAACCCCAGAAGATGACATGCCTTAAGCGCCAGGTGCTCCGCTGTGTATTCTGATGGCGTATTAGTGTTCAGCAACCTTTGTTTCTAAACTAAAAAAACTGCAAGTCTCTATGGGCTGTATTCAAAAATAGATTTATTCGGATGTTTTTAGTGCTATATGCCCCGGACTAGTAGGGATATTTGATGAAAAGCATTATACTCTGGGCTAATTAGCAAAATTCATGGAAAAGTTATTTACGAGCAATTTTATTGCTAGAATCGAATTATAAGATCCTATATATTAAAAATATAGGTATGCAAAGTTCGCAGATGGTGTGCTACTTTTTTTAAAAGCAAAATGGCGCCGACAAATCGTATTTTTTTCAATTATTGGTCTATAACTCCAAAGATTTTAACATTACAAGAAAAACACTCAAATAAAAATTCACCGCAATTAAATTCTGCATAGAGATATGTCTTTCCCGATTTACTGCGACGAAAACTTTCCTCGGAAAATACGGGTTTTCCCAACAAAAACTCTAATTTTCAAATAAAGTTTTAGGACAGTAATTATTAATCAATAATTAAATAACTTAGTAACATCAAAGTTTTCTTTGTATAGATTGTATTTCCAGAAGCCCGTGAAAATTAAGCGAATATTTTAGCAACAATTCAATTGTTAATTAACAATTTACGATCGCAATAATAACCAAAATAATCATGATACATTAATCAAACTTATAAAGAGTATAAAGATGAGATGCTTATTTAATATTTTATCGACAAAATATAAATTTTTCGTTTTTTTGCATAATTATTAAATTTTGAAAAGAAAAATAGTTATAATACGCTGGTCTAATTAGTAAAGTACAAAGAAAGGTTATTTACCAGCAATTTCATTGCTGGAATCGAATATCATGATCCTATATATTAATAATATAGGTATGCAAAGTCCGCAGATAGTATGCTACTTTTTTTATTAACAAAATGGCGGCTCCAAATCGTGTTTTTTTCAATTATTGGTCTATAACTCCGAAGATTTTAACTTTACACCAAAAACACTCAAGTAAAATTTCGCCCCAATTTAATTCTACATATAGGCATGTTTTTCCCGATTTGCTCCGACGAAAATTTTCTTAAAAAAATGTGGGTTTTCCCAACAAAATCTCGAATTTTCAAATAAATTTTTTGGGCAAGTAATTATTTATCAATAATTAAATAACTTGGTGAAATAAAAGCTTTGTTGGTATAGATTATAAATGCAAAAGCCGGTGAAAATTAAACGAATATTTTAGCACCAATTCAATTGTTAATTAACAATTTAGAGTAGCAATAAAAACCAAAATAATCATGAGACATTGATCAAACTTAGAAAGATTATAAGGATGTGATGCCTATTTAATATTTTGTCGACAAAATATAATTTTTTTATTTTTTGCATAATCTTTAAATGTTTAAAAAAATAGATATAAACAAATTAACATTTCTCAGAAATTGTTTATTATATTCTAATTTTAAAAAATACTTAAAATGCGTATTTCAAAGGTCTTTAAAATGAAAAATTTTTCCAACCATTTGCAAAGAAGTTATGAAACAGCAAAGTAAATGTACGAAATCTTCGTTGTTTATAATTTGTTTTAATTGTTTCAAAGCTTAAAAGTGAGTCTGTGGTACAATCTAATTACTCACAAAGGATATCAAATATAAGTTCAATGGTTCTATTTTAATCAAAGATTAAAAATACTTTTTTTTTGTAATTTTTAGTGCGAAAGTAGGCTTGATACAGAGCCGGAGATGTTCACTCGAAGCGACCGACACGCTTTAACCCTTTAACGGGCAGAACTATTGTTTTTGTAAAACTATACTTTTGAATAGTAAAAGTAATTCATTATGCATCGTTAGTAAGACAAAAAATGTTTAAAATTTTTTTTTCTGTGATAGAAGGAGTGGAAAGGGTGGTAGATATAGCTAACAGTGTGCATTTTGACAAACAACTAATACTTAGTGGGCAATGGTAATATAACGACCAGTAAAAACAATTACAAACATTTATAAAAAAATACTTCATTTTGAGAATGTAAAAAAACTAAATACAGTAATATTTTAAATTTATTATCTAATAACTTTCTATCTACTATGGTAGGGTGCAAAACAGTCTTTTCATAGAGCAACGTTACAAAGTTGACAAATCAAATTGCTGCGCGTTTGTTTGTTCTTAGATTAAGCACAAAGGGCACATCGTCTATAAGTTCCTTTGGTGGGTAAGTGTGAACCAGCATTCAAAGTTGAGTTTGATGGTGGTGCAGACTTTTTTCTGAAAGTAAAAGTGCTACTCAAATTATCAGCTAGTTCACTGCGGAACTGTAATGCAGTCATAGGCTTAGCACTTGAGTTTCTTTTTTCAGAGTCTCCTTATATTATAAAATATAGCTGTTTACTATTGCTGCGTCTAAAAGGTAGAGAATTTGTTGCTTGAGGTAATGTTAACAGTTGTTCATACTCGTCGTCTTCATCAGAAAAAATGTTTTTAGGAAATAACTTATACAGCTTGTTGTGCTTGAAACCAAATCCGTCATCTGGATCAAAGTGAGGATCTTGATCCGAATTACCAAAATCTTCGTTTCCGCTAGAATTATTTGTCTTTCTTGTAAAAGTACATTGGCGCACCCTTTTCAAGTGCTGTACTCAAGTACTGGAACATGTCGGATGGCTGTCGATACTAGTAGTCTGGAGAGTTCTGGAAATTGAGCTTGTCTTAGGAAAATTTTCGTCCGCATCCTCATCGCCATGAAATTCGGAAAGACAATAGTCTTCATCACTTAGATGGTCTACTATATACTGGAGTTCAGCTTCTGTAAGCGGTCGGTTTCTAGACATCTAAAAAAACATAGGTGTAATGTACTGGAAAAATCTAACCAAACCTAAATAATGTACTGGAAAAATTGTAATGACAAATAGGTCTAATAAATAATTTAAAGTCTTATAGAATCTTGTCTAGCAAATAAATACTAAACTTTTCTTTAATGTATCCGTAAAAATTTTAGTATTGGGCGTAAACTAAGATCTCGAGATTTTTTGGTTTAGTATGTGAAAAAATAACCTCTTATTTGGTACAATCCTCAAAATGATTAAAAATATTTTCCTATCGCTAATGTCAAACAACCAGATTTTTACAGAAATTTGTTGCCACAATATTGTTTAATAACAGGCATAAGTTTCAAAACGAAAAAATAAAAATTGTTTGTATGCCGGGATAAATAAAAACAATGAATTTTGGGGTTACAATTCTCATAAAACATATTTATTATTGCAATGGCTATGCCAGTGCTTTTGAAGAATTATCTGCTAGTTAAAAATAATGAAAAAAGTACACTTAACACTTACCTTAAATTTTTGTCCAAGTAGTTTATTCCAAATGACACTTGTGCAAAAAACAAAAATAAAATTGAACGATTTTTTACATAGACTGTTGCAGAAAGGGCCACTGGTAGCTTATCATACCAGTTTTGTGAAAAGCACGTGGTTGCCACGCCGCATGCAGGTTTTCGATATTCACACCTATCAGCAAGCATTCAGTGTATCGACTTCGCCTATAAAAATTGTTTTCACCGCAACTCTGATGACAAATTAAGCCGTAATAGCTTATGGTATATATAGCTACCAGAGAGCGTTAAAGGGTTAAACTCGCGCGAGTTGTGTATGTGGACGGGTATAATACATAATACATAGCTACGATACTGTATTAGTCTACTTTCGCGCGTGTAAATTACAAAAAAATATATTTATGATCTTCAATTAAAATATAACCATTAAACTAATTGTCGATATTTTTTGTGTAAGTAATTAGCTTGTACTTTAAACTCACTTTTACGCTTTGAAAGAATTAAAAAAAAATTATAAATAACGCAGTAATCGTATGTTTATTTTGCTGTTTCATAACTTTTTTGCAAATGGTTGTAAAAAAGTTTTAAAACATTCATTTTCAATATATTTGAAATACGCATTTTAGATATTTTTTAAAATTAGAATATAATAAAAACTTTCTGATAAACGTTACTTTGTTTATAACTATGTTTTTAAACATTTAAAGATTATGCAAAAAAAATAAATAATTTATATTTTGTCAACAAAATGTTAAATAGGCATCTCATCTTTATAAGATTTCAGTGTATCATAATTTGATCAGTGTATCATAATTATTTTGGTTATTATTGCGACCGTAAATTATTAATTAACAATTGAATTATTGCTGAAATATTCGTTCAATTTTCACCAGCTTACCAAGAAGGCTTTTAAGTCACCAAATTATTTAATTATCGGTAGATAATTACTTATCTAAAACTTTATTTGAAAATTAAAGATTTTGTTGGAAAACCCGCTTTTTCCGGGGAAAGTTTTCGTCGAAGTAAATCGGAAAAAACACGTCTCTATGCAGAATTTAATTTAATTGCGGTGAATTTTTATTTGGGTGTTTTTTGTCTAAAGTTAAAATCTTTGGAGTTATAGAGCAAAAATTGAAAAAAACACTATTTTCGGGCGCCATTTTGTTTATAAAAAAAGTAGCACACTATCTGCGGACTTTGCATATCTATATTATTAATATATACAATCATAAGATTCGATTCCGGCAATAAAATTGCTGGTAAATAACTTTTCCCAAAAATGGCCTATTCTCCCATAATCAGCCCAGACTATTAAAATATTTCATATTATGACAAAATAAAATTGAACATTTGCGGTGGACATCAGAACTCGTCATTGGATCATGTGAAACAAAAAATTCAAAAAGATTTTATTAGCTTATGAGTTTCTCGAGGTAACGCTGTTTGGCTAAAGTTAAGGCCCCGTTCTCATGAAAAGCGCTTAACGCGCGTTTTGATAAAAAGCGATTACAACCACATACATTGTACTTGAGACCGGTTCACATGCTAACGCGCGTTTTAATGACCTAAAACGGGCGTTAGCATGTGAACGGGCCTCAAGCTAGGTAAAGATTGGGACATCTTGGATATTAATGGACCCTATGTAACCCACAGCTGAATCTTCTGTTTGTGCGTGACAATGTTGCCTCGCTGTTTTCTATATGTATATCTTTCATAATTTCAATCAATGTTAAATGTACCTACGAGAATAATAGAATAAGAACGTTTACTTCTCCGTCATTATACTAGGTAGAATGACAAATGAGGTGTCAAATGAAAGCTTATAATCCAAGGATAGTACTAAAGGCGAGAAATTAGATCTAGGTTTTCTGTCCGTCTGTTTGTTTGACCGCAAATATAACTCCTCCGTCACTATACCAGGTAGAATGACAAATGAGGTGTCACTGTTTAGTACCATCCTTGGATTATAAGCTTTCATTTGATACCTCATTTGTCGTTCTACCTGGTACAGTGACGGAGCACTTATATTCGTGGTGAGACCGAGCAGTTATATTCGCGGTCAGACGGACAGACCGCCTAGGTCAAATTTTTCACCTTTAGTACCATCTTTGGATTATAAGCTTTCATTTAACACCTCATTTGTCATTCTACCTGTTATAGTGACGGAGGAGTTATATTCGCGGTTGGACGGACAGCAGAACAGACAGCCTATGTCAAATTTCTCACCTTTAGTACCATCCTTGGATTATAAGCTTTTATTTGACACCTCATTTGTTGTTCTACCTGGCATAGTGACGAAGGAATCATATACGCGGTGGGACAGACAGACGGACAGACATCCTAGGTTAAATTTCTCACCTTTAGTACCATCCTTGGATAAGCTTTCATTTGACACCTCATTTGTAATTCTACCTGGTATAATGACGGAGGAGTTGAGTTTGCAAACAGATAGACAAGACGGACGGACGGACAGACGGACGTGGACAATTCAATGTTTTCACATTTTTTCAAAATTGGTGAAAACAACAACATAATAAACTTTACTTAATTGGTGTTTCAAAACTACTTACTTTTAACACATTACACAATATTACAAGGTTTCTAACAAGTTAAACGTTACAATGATTTAAAATAATCAAGTAAAAACCTACCTATACATAACGTATTAGAACATACCTAAAATACACAAAAATGATACATTTCACACACAAATATAATATCACAAAAAATTGTAACGTGATAGTATGAAAAAATAGAGGATACGGCAACGGTGTTACATGTGATGGTCGGATCCAATGCCAATATCTACACAGACATATTAGGGTGCGCTAATATCCAAGATGTCCAAAGATTGTATTATCGGCTCAAACACTAAAAGGAAAGATATCTCGTTGACTACCACTGCAGAGGAAAGCAAAATAATACAAATGGAATAACAATAATGTTATTTTCATAATATCCCATCACAATTAGGTCTATCCAATAAACCAAGTAAAACGATATTCTCAAAAACGAAACAGGGGGTGCTAGTTGATCGGACACCGCATTTTGAAAAAAGTAACACATTTTTAGATAAATCTCTTACATACTTACTTTTGTAAGAATTGATAACCCTAAAAATAAAAAAAATATAAAAGTCTTATCTTTAAGAGAAAAAAAAAGCCTTATCTGGGTTATATACAATATACTTCTTCTTTTTCTTCCTTCTTGTATGTAGGCTTTAAAGCCTGTTTCTTCTTCAATATTAGCCTCCTAAATTGTTTAAGTTATCGCACAATTTTATCTTGGTCTGCCAATAATTCTTCGTCTATTTGGTGACTTATCTCGTGCTATTCATACTATCCTATCCTCTGCCATTCTACTAATGTGTTCGTTCCACTCCTGTTTCCGTTTTGTCACCCATTCATTTATGTCTTCTACATTGCATGATCTTCTTATGTTTTCGTTTCTCTCCCTATCCAACAGACTTTTCCCTGATATCTGTCGGAGTATTTTCATCTCTGTTGTTTCTAGTATTCGTCTCGTTTTAGATGTCTGAGGTCTTGTCTCCGCCGTGTATGTAAATATATGTCTAATTGCTGCTTTATAGATTCTTGCTTTTGTGTCTTGTGTTAGGTGTTTGTTCTTCCAGATTGTGTCATTAAGGGATCCCGCCGCTTTACTTGCTTTTAAGCTTTGTTGTCGTACTTCCTCTTCAACATCTCTGTAAGAGCCGTTTTACATGACCGAGATTTACTTCGAAAATTATTTGAAGAATAATAACGGAAATTTATGTAGTAAAATTTTATTGTAGTAAAATTTTCCCTCGTTCCTTGTTTTACACCTACAGTAAAATCCTAATATAATTTTGGTGAAACGCATGCGTAGTCTGAAATGTGACTGACATTAAATATAATTTTGTTATAAATAAAAGGCCACTGATCAACGAAAACTAAGAGGTAAAATAAGAAAAGAATAAATGTGAAATGACATTTTAAGGTTATGTTACAATACAACTTTCATTTGTTTATTTTTTTACTTTTAGTAATATAAAATATATTTGGACAGAGAACTAGAACAGTAAATTCTTGTACAAAAATAGTAATTTGAAGATTATATAATTATAGTAATAACACATGGATAACCAGTATAGAAATAGACTGGCTCTTGCAGCTCTCATAAACATCCAAGTAGGATGGGCGTTTTGGGCAGTAAATAAAAGATTTACGAAGAAAAAGCGGTCTGCATGGACAAAAGAATGGCTACTAAGGAGGCAAGACATGTTGTAATCAACGAAGTTGTAATTATAAAGGAAAGGGTATGTTATCGTAAACACAAAGGCGTTATTTAACGTTCTGCGCACAAACTCGCGCAGTTTACTCTGAAAACTTTCTAGAATATAGAACGGGTTCTAAATTTTTATATTGAGAATTTTCATGGGAAATTTCAGAGTAAATCTTGTGTTTTAAATCTAATATTTTTATTAGATAATTTTTCATGGTAGTTATCAGCGTCAATTTCGAAGTAAATTTCGGTCATGTAAAACGGCTCTTACTGGTTATATCTATTCCCAGATATCTAAGCCTTGTTTCCTGCTTCGTTATTTTCCCATCAATTTCGATTTTACATCGTAGTGGGTATTTAGATATTGTCATACATTTGGTTTTTTCTATTGATATGATCATATTGTATTTCTTAGCTGTTGTACTGAAGATGTGTGTTAATCTTTGGGGATCGTGTTCTGTCTCGGCGATTATTGCGGCGTCGTCTGCATAACATAATATTTGGATTTCTTTGTTCCCCATTCTGTAACCATGACCTTTACGTACTGCTCTATTATTTCGTCCATTATGATATTAAAGAGCAGTGGGCTTAACGAGTCACCTTGTCTGACTCCGCTTTGTACTGGTATAAACTGCGTTACTTTTCCATTTATCTTTGCCTGTACCTATTAGATTATGAAAGTAGATGTTTTCGATCGTTTGTATAATATTGATTGGTATGTTTCTTCGGGCGGAGGTAAATTCCTCACCAACCATTAAAAACATATAATCCTACAGGTATTTTCCTCACCAAATTTAAAGGTTCATATTAATCCGGCAGGTATTTTCCTCACCAACTCACTCAGGTAATAAAATAAGAAGGTAGATGTAATTTAAGAATATTTATTATGAACGAATCCGAAATCCGAATATAAAGTCGTTAATTTCCTTACATTATAATAATAGTTTATAATATAATAGGCAAAACGTATAATAGAGGAGTCAATGGAGTTTTTCCTCAAGGAAAAAATCAAATAAGATAGAACTTTTTATAATTTCATTAAGAAATGTTAAATAAACAACATATCAAAAAGTAGTAGGTACTCCAAAAGTGGGTGCTTCACTTTTTATTAAACAAATGAACTGCGAAATTAATTGTTTTTTTAAATGCCGACGAAAATTATAAATTTTAGAAAAAAACTGACTTAAAAATTCTACGTAAAGAACCGAATACAAAGATTTGTCTAATATTAAATCTACAGCTTCTATAATTTTTTTATTTAGAACGCTCAAGTCACCCTTCTCACAAACATTGGCGCACTTTATAGAAGCGTTCAACGCTGCGCGCGTTTGAATTAATTTATTATAAGAATCCACAAGGAAAAAGCTTTCCTGTAGGCTGTATACCATATAATACAAAAAACGAATAAAATCCTTTATAAAAGGTATATATTTAAAAATCCCTAAAAAGGGCTACATCACAGAACTAGTTTTCGATTGGTTGACCAATCATTTTAGATAAGCACTGATGATGTGTGCTTACAAAATACCTTTTATAAAGGATTCTATTGGTTTTTTTAAATTTATTATAATTTCTTAACTAATTGATCAAACAAAATTTTTGAAATTGGAAACGAAAGAAGAATATTAAAGCTATCTTAAGTTGAAAAAATATGGGCAAACGTACGGTGTGGGCGGAAAGTGAGACGTACATGAATTATAATCAAAAATGGTTTAAAAATGTGTAACTAATACAATTTTACCTATAGTACTCTAAAATCTTACTAAACAACTTACTTATTAAATATCTTACTAAACGATGTTTTACTCAAAAAAAAATCAAATTAACGTTTTTAAGTAAATTAGAAGCAATTATTTAGGTTGATGGAACTTTTAAATACTGCACAAAATTTTTTACTTAACTATTTACAATTCATGGACTCAATAATGGACACTTTATGCCATTATTCTTTTGCTTTCAAATAAGTTAGCAAATTCATATGTGATTGCCTTAAATTGTGTCAAAAATTAAACCTTTTTAATCCCAAGAGTGTGTATTCCGATTTCGAAAAAGAGATCCATGCAGCCGTAAGTGAAGTGTTTCTCTCTGCGAAAATAAAATGATGTAGATTTCATCTCGGACAATCATGGTGTAGAAAAATTCAAAAAGTTGGATTTTCCTAGATCCATTAGACGTACGTGAATTTTTTGCTATAGACTTTAGTTAGATTTGCTGATTACTTAGTGAACAAGGAAAACAGTTCATTACTTGAGCGTACAACCATTGCCTGTGAAAGCCTGCTTAACCATTGAAGCGAACCAGTATGTATACAGTTTTCGGATCGAAAACTATTATTTTTAAACTGTATTATATTAAACGGGATTTTTGAACTCGCGAGCTAACTAGTGTGCTCCGTACTCAAGTTTAAACGGATATATTACAATTTTACAGGTGTTTTAAAGTGCACTAAATTATTTTACTTCAAAAATGTAATAAACAACTTCTTTTTGAGAAAATTAAGAAAGGTAAAAAATGTAATACAAAATCCGAAAATTATCAGTTAAAAAAATGTTTACACAAAGTCATCAAAATTTTTTATGTACAACTTACTTACCTAAAATACATTTAATAACAAGCTTAAACAGTATTAAATGTTCAAAAAAATTTTTTTTGCACTCTTATACAGTATGTCTGCGAAACTTGGAACCTATGGAAAACTTCTTTATTATAAATTTTACGAAAAAAAGTTATTCTTGATAAAATGCTCTGCATCGTATAGAATATAGAATCTAAAATGCATCAAATATCAAATATACCTTTGTATTTGAAAATATGAATTCCGCTCAAGGGTAAAGTACCTTAGTATTTGAAAATATCGAAAATTGTTATTAAGAAAATATCTGATGGTTGAATCTTAGGTTTTAGACCATGCAGAACTTTTTATGAAAATTAACTATTTTTCGTAAAATTAATAATAAAAAAGTTTTATATGATTCCAACCTACAGGGACATATTGTATATTGACTCCCCTATAAATTATTATTTAATATTTACTATAATAAGAAACACACTTTACAAAATCCAGTCTAGTCATTAGATTGGGCTGATATCTTATTAATAAATTTTCTACATTTTTCAATTTTAGTTTAACTTTTTTATCTTTGATTGGTTTTGCAATATGCAAACTTTGAATTTTAACATACGTATCTACCTGAAATTCTTTAATTTTTTCTAAGAAAATGTATATGGATGGATGCGTATTATAAAAAGATGAATTAAAATGCGAATGAAAAGATTCGCAAGCATTCGTGGTACGAATAACAGAAGAATTTGCCTCTGCCCATAAATATGGGGAGAATATGGCATTTTCGTCTATATATGTTTCAACTAAATAATCAACGACGTCTTCACTGCAGCATCCATTTGACTTGCAAATTGTAGAAGTCTTGGAGGTGTCACCAGGAAAGTGTACCAATAAGTTTTCAATTTAAAATTCTTTTAGTAATATTTTTAATATTTTCAATATTAATAATTTACTATTAGGATTGAAAACTACTTCGCCTTTCAATGCCAGATGCCGCTAGCCACCTACTATCATCACTTCAGTTGCAATGGGTGGGAAAACCTCTCGATACGAATCAGTTAAAATATGGAGAACAGTGCCTACGTTCCTTCCGATGAAGGCTCCAATAAGAGCCGAAAATCGCGATTCAGGGGACTGGACTGCACTCCGTATTCTAATTGAAAAGTAAGATTGTTTTGCCTTCGCATTGCAACTGAATAAAAATGGTATACATTTTTATTAAATAATCAACATATCTATCTAAAATATTATTTTCTGGTTTGCATGACATTAAATCAAACACAAAACAATCTGATACGTCTTCTGGTTTTATATATGTAAGGCCAAAAGTAAGTTTGAGCCACTTGCCTACTTCAGAATCATTTGTATACTCTGATGTTAAACCAAGAGACTGAATTTTTCTATACCAAGCTTGGTGTAGGTGAAATCTACAACCATGTATGTCAGCGTTCGGCCATATTTGGCTAATTGCATTATGTATAGCCTTTTCAAAATCTACAAAAAATTTATTAGGATTAAACTCAATTTTAAAAGCTTTAAAAATTTCTGATTTTAATAAGTAAAACAGATTTTTGTAAGTTTCTGTTTTTTTGTTTGGCAGTAAACAGTATAATAAAGGAATATAGTGCCCATTAATTAGCCCGTGAATAGTGAATAATTGCAAATAATATTTGGTACAGTAAGAAAATGTGCCATCCATATATACAAAATTCAATGTGGGTAAAAGTCTTATATTTGATTCACAACTAAATAGAATTACCTTACTTTCGACACAGTTTATAAAAAGAAAATTTTTTCCCTTGGTTGTTTTTGGAGCACATTTCTCCACAAACTCTTGAACCTCATCAATATTGCAAGGAAGTCGACCAGGCATAATTTTCCGTCGATAATTATATATATTTTTCGTATATAACTGACATCAGTTGTAGTAATTGTTTCCGGTAAATTGGTTGCAAGCTCTTGGCTTATAATTTTTGCTGGTTTTTCACTGATATTCTCTTCGGCTTTACGCTTGCAAGAGTTAGAAACAATTTTTCGATCTATCTTCTGACGATCTGGTTCATGATTATGTTGTCGGCTACTTCTAGAAATTGTAAAATTTGCACCAATAGTAAACAATTTCGCACTACAAATTGTTTTATTACACCTCCAGTACACTTCTTCACTTTTTAAAACTTTCATTTTATAAAACTTTCACTTAATAAAAAATAAAATTTTCAAATAGCAGTAAAGGTCTATCGCGATTACTTTCTATTAAAAATGCCATTGCATATTAAATATGCCAAAATTGCAATTGTGACTAAAAATAAAATACCATAATTATTAACTCATTAATTATTATAGGTACCTACTGTAATCTTAGAGCAGGTAGATAAGTAATTCCCTTGAATGCCTTTTTGTAAAATCTACCTGAAATAATCACTTCGATTTTGGTGAGGAAAATACCTGTGGGATTATGGCATACCCTTCCAAACGCAGGTATAAAGATTATTTTGGTGAGGAAATTACACCCGCCGGTTTCTTCTATACAATAAATGTAAAGGGTTAAACACAGCGATAAATCAAACAACTTATCAAGGGTATATCGAGTTGTTGCAACTTATCATTGTGTGTAAACGGTACATCGTACAACTTATCAAAGTTGGAGTTGGGTTGAAGGTGGTATCGCATTGAATCGCAGCGTCTAAACAGCGTTTCAACTTGTCATCGTAACTAGTTGCTGTGACTTATCGTTGTGTTTAAACGACGCTTAAGACGTCTTCGACTTGGATGCGATCGAAAGCCTTTGTCAGGTTTATAAAACATATATATGCTGGTTTATTGTATTTTGTTATATATGTATACAATATACATAATATATAACAAAATTATATTCAACCTTTACTTTTTTAATACTTAAAAATTATTTAAAAATTTGTGAATTGAATACACCCTAACACAAATATTGCATTTATATGGGATTAAACCACAATTTTTTATTTACATTATGTGTTTTCACGATTCAACAGATCCGGAAATCGTTTAAAAAAAACATAAATAAAAAAATTATGTTAACCTGTAAATGTTTATCAAAAAAGTTGATAAACATCTACAGGTCATTATTTCTTAGTTTATAATAATATATTGACGTCAAAATAAAATGTAAAATATAATTTTCATTACAATCATTTGTGGTTTAATCTTTAATCCAATATAAACACCATATTTAACTTAAAAATGCAACAAGAAAACAGTTTCGGGACCTTTTTACCAGTGGCGTTACCACACAATCTGAGCCCCTGGTAAATTCTTTGGACGAGGCCCCAAGAAAAATCGTCATATTATTGTTATTTAATTTTGATAAATCACTGAGATCGTTTCCTCATCAATAATATTGTATCCATTTTAGTTAAATCTATAATGTCCGACTGGTATATTATTTGACAAATAATTATGATTATTATGATTTAATACCCTAGGGCGTTATTTTGAAAAACAACTCCCTAGGGTATTAAATTTAAATAACTAGTTAAATACTGTTAAGTTGACAAATACCAACCTAAGGAAAACTATGGCTACCACAATTACGTTACGACTATTGCTGGTAAATGTACTTACATATTTGAAAAATTAATTAATTCAAAATTCATTCAAATTTTTTGCATATAAAGAATAATTTAGTCGGACATTAAACGTTGAAGGCACCACGGATATTATAGACAATATTGGTTTCGGTCAACGTATATAACTCGGGCCAAAGGCCCTCGGTATATACACCATTGACCTCAAGCGTTATTATCCTTGTAATACCCTTGGTACCTTAATAACTATAATTTTAAAAAGCACAGTTGTTACACATTTATAATAAAATAATACCTACATTAATGATATCTAACAAAATATTAAATATTTCTAACTAAAGTATCAATAACATCATCCAAGTTTAAATATTGGGCCGCAGAAATTTCAATAGATAAAATAGCCAAGTTTTGTCCGATCTAGTTTTTTAAATCGGTTTTTATTATTTTTAGTTTAGAAAATTATCTTTCAGCAATGGCTTTAGACTAAAATTTGAAACAATTTCATTCATGGAAAGGAAACGAAATTTATTTAAATAATAATGACGTCCAATTTTCTTTTTCTTCTTTTGGCATCATATCACCGGATGGGTATTTGCCTATCATTCCTCTGGGTATTGTTCTCTCATTCAGCCCTGTCTTTCTTGTGCGTTTCTCCTTCATTGTGTTACATTCATAGTGTTCAGGTCGTCTTTCACGTCATTCAGGCATCTCGTTCTGGATCTTTCTTTTTTGTCTTCCTATCGGCTTCCATTTTAATATTTTCTTTTTTTTTTGTATCTTTGACATGTTCCGGCCATGAAAGTCGTTGAATTTTCACAAATTTTACAATACCGTACCCTTCATTTAATTCATTAATTTTGTCGTTTTTCCTGATTCTCCATGTTCCGTCTTCCTCTTGCACCGGGTTATACAGGATGAGTCATAAGGAACTGTACATACCCCTACCTCGTATAGAGGCCCCTATGGGGAATAACAAATGACCATTAAAAAGTGTCTGCTCCCATTGTTTAATAATATACAGGGCGAGTTTTGCATTTTGACAGAAATTTGTATTCGTCATAATTTTTGAACGGTCAGATCGATGTGTCTCTTATTTTGGTAAATCTTTGCACTATTACCACCTAATCAACTGATTTATTCAAACTAGAAAAAAATCAGGTCTGGCTTCAAAAAAATTAGTTCGTTTTGGTCTTAGAAAAAATTTCACCCTGTATACGCTTTTTGAAAACTATAATATGAACTTTACAAATTAGACAAATAGGCAATTAAAATGACATATTTATTTTTTTTCCGCACACGATTACTTAATTTTTTATAAAATAATCAAATTTGAGTATGAATTAAAAGTTTGGTAAAGTGAACCATAAATTAAAAAAAAATAACTTTTATTACAAAAATTAATTTTTTTTGAACAAATATTTAACTTATGTTATCACCCAATCAACTGATTTATACAAACTAGAAAAAAATCAGGCCCGGATTTGAAAAATTAGTTCGTTTTGGTCTTAAAAAAAATTTCACCCTGTATACGCTTTTTGAAAACTCTAATATAAATTTTACAAATTAGACAAGTAGGCAACTAAAATGGCATATTTATTTTTTTCCCCACACGATTACTTAATTTTTTATAAAAAAATCAAATTTGACTATGAATAATTAACAGTTTGGTAAAGTGAACAATATTTAGGTACTAGAAACCAGATTTAAAAAAAATTTACTTTTATTACAAAAATTATTTTTTTTCAACAAATATTTAATTTATGTTACCACCCAATCAACTGATTTATTCAAACTAGAAAAAAATCAGGCCCGGATTTGAAAAATTAGTTCGTTTTGGTCTTAGAAAAAATTTCACCCTGTATACGCTTTTTGAAAACTCTAGTATGAATTTTACAAATTAGACAAATAGGTAATTAAAATGGCGTACTTTATTTTTTCCCCACACATTTTTTTTCTATACCACGTCTAGATCTAAAACCCATAACACTTCTCTTTGGACTCTATAGTTTAACATAGACATGATCAAATAGATAAATCTTAAATTTTTTCACTTCATTTTTGCGATTTAACTTTTCAATTCACGAATCTGCAACTTTTATTTTTAAAAATTCATAACTTTTATAAGAAGACGGAAAGTCTACAACAATTTTCATATTCACAATGGTAAGAGATAATTATGTGCTGTAAAATTTCCGAAAAAAAAAATATTAAAATGGAACAGAGTTGTAGCGAGATAAACCGTGATTTCATTTTTTTTTTCAATATTAGGTTAAAATCCCGATTTTGACAAAATTTATTTTTTAATAAAAAATTAAGTAATCGTGTGGAGAAAAAAATAAATATGCCATTTTAATTGCCTATTTGTCTCATTTGTAAAATTGATACTAGCGTTTTCAGAAAGAGTATACAGGGTGAAATTTTTTCTAAGACCAAAACGAACTAATTTTTAAAATCCAGTCCTGATTTTTTTCTAGTTTGTATAAATCAGTTAATTGGATGGTAACATAAGTTGAAAATTTGTTCAAAAAAAATTAAATTTTGTAATAAAAGTTAATTTTTTAAAATCTATGGTTCACTTTACCAAACTTTTAATTATTCAGTGTCAAATTTGATTTTTTTTATAAAAATTTAAGTAATCGTGTGGGGAAAAAAATATGCCATTTTAATTGCCTATTTGTGTAATGTGTAAAATTCTTATTATAGTTTTCAAAAAGCGTATACAGGGTGAAATTTTTTCTAAGACCCAAACGAACTAATTTTTTTGAAGCCAGACCTGATTTTTTTCTAGTTTGAATAAATCAGTTGATTAGGTGGTAACATAAATTAAATATTTGTTAAAAAAAATTAATTTTTGCAATAAACGTTTTTTTTTAAATCTATGGTTCACTTTACCAAACTTTTAATTCATACTCAAATTTGATTTTTTTATAAAAAATTAAGTAATCGTGTGTGGAAAAAAATAAATATGTCATTTTAATTGCCTATTTGTCTAATTTGTAAAATTCATATTATAGTTTTCAAAAAGCGTATACAGGGTGAAATTTTTTCTAAGACCCAAACGAACTAATTTTTTTGAAGCCGGACCTGATTTTTTTCAAGTTTGAACAAATCAGTTGATTAGGTGGTAATAGTGTAACGATTGACCAAAATAAGAGACACATCGATCTGACCGTTCAAAAATTATGACGAATACAAGTTTCTGTCAAAATTCGAAACTCGCCGTGTATATTATTAAACAATGGGAGCAGACACGTTTTAATGGTCATTTGTTATTCCCCATAGGGGCTTCTACACGAGGCAGGAGTATGTACAGTTCCTCATAACTCACCCTGTATACTTTTCTCAGTATCTTTCTCTCGAATGTCTTGAGTTGGGCTTCATATTTTTTTTGTCATTACCGAGGTTTCACAACCGTAGGTTATTCCGGGTCTAATAATTAAACATTACTCATTAATGTTCTGTAGATAGTCATTTTGATTCTTTTTGTCTGATAATTTCGATGTCATCACTTTTTTTAAATTTTTAAATTTTAGCCCGAGGAAAGAACACCAAACTTTACGAAAACCTCAAAAAAAAAATAATAGTCCAGGAACCGAAGCTTTTCACCTCGCAATTTTTACAAAATGGATCGATTTGCTTGAAAATTTGAGAATTAGTAGTGAATAGTCCAAGGATCAAAATCTATATGATGCCGAAAGGCGCTTTTAACATGGGGGTGGTTGCCACCCCATCTCGGTGGTGGAAATTTTTCATTATATTTTGACCTCAAAAGTTCATAAAAACATTCATTCTAAGCAAAAAATATTCTATACATTTTTTTGATAAAATTATTAGTTTTCGATTTATTTGCTATCGAAAGTGTTAGTTTTGTATAGAAAAAATCAATGTTTTTCGATATTACGATTCACTCAATTTTTGCCGTAGAAACTTTTTTTTAAAACCAAGTTCTTGGGAATTATATAGCCTACAATTTTATATCGAAAAATTTTTTCGTATCTCTGACGCTAATCTTTCTATTCTGAAGAAAATGGCATTTTTTACCAAACTACAAAAATTCGTTATTCAATTTTAACTACAGTTTTTAAAAAAATAATCATTCTAAGCCGGTGAAACTTCTAGAATCTATTTATAATACATAAATAAATAAGAATGAATAAGGCCAATGACCAAAAACACCGCTAACTTACATTATTATGCTTCCAATTGGATTTCTCCTTTTTTTTTTTTTTAAATATTGATTTTTTAACCGTAATTTTTTATTTTTATCTTAGAAAGTTTGATAAAAATACAATTGTGTAGGTTTTTGCAACGTCTATAAGCCTATTTATATTAAATCTTTTTAAAATCCTCAGTCGCAAAAAGAGGTGATTTTGAAAGGGATGGTAAAGGTGGTTTTTGCATGTTATTACAAGATTTAATTGTCAATAGCTCCCTCAATTTTTGTCGTAGAAAAAATTCTTGTAAACCAGGTTCTTGGGAATTAAATAAGCTATAATTTCATATTTAAACATTTTTTGTATATCTGATGTTAATTTTGCTATTCTGAAGAAGAGGCCAGTTTTTTTTCCGAACTACAAAAATTCGTTATTCGCTTTTAACTCCATTTTTTTAAAAACTAACCATTCTAAGCCGGTCAAACTTCTAAATCCTATTAATAAGACATAAGTAAAAAGATCAAATAAGGTTAATAACTAATTTTAAATAGGGTGGTGATTAGAGGGTTGCTTGCGATCACTTTTCGCTGAAAAAAAAAATGGGGAACGACATGCTTTTTATCACAAGTCACTTAATTTTTGAGCTATAGACTTTATTTTATTTCTAGTGATAGATATATTTAAGTGCTTTAAATTAGTTTAAACAAGTTTTCCTCGAAAAATGCAGTTTTCCTGTCTTTTGACTTTGGAACTACAATATTTAGCATTTAACGAAGAAGAACCAACATATAATAAAGTATAGCTCGATTACTATTGGTCCTAAAGAAAATTTAAAAAATTGGTTTTGTTTCAAAAGGTACATTTTTGTTAAGTAAAGTTGTTTTGATAAAACTAAAACTTTTGGAGTTATTAGCAGAAAGCTTATTAAAAACATTGATTTTTTCGATATAAAACTAACACTATCCATAGCGAATAACTCGAAAACTATCAATTTTATCAAAAAAATGTATAGAACATTTTTTGCTTAGAATGAACGTTTTTACCAACTTCTGCGATTAAAGTATAACAAAAAATTTCCACCCCCGAGATGGGGTGGCAACCATCCCCATGGTAAAAGCGGCTCTCGGCATGATATAGATTTTGATCCTTGGACTATCCACTATTTATTCTCAAATTTTCAAGCAAATCGATCCATTCTGTAAAAATTGCGAGGTTTTGTCCTATTTTAAGCTTCATTACTTGGACTATAAGGAAAGATGAAAATTTGAAAATAGGTAGTTGAAATTGTCTATTATTATATTAGAAAAGGTTTACAATTTTACATCCCCTCCATTTTACAAAAATGGAGGGGAATACCCCCTTCTCAGGGATGAAAAATATAAGTCCGGAATTGAATAAAATGACTAATTCTAAGCAACTTTTGTTCTACAGAGTTTTTTCACTAAGTTAATACTTTTCGAGTTATTTGCGAGTGAATATGTTTGTTTTTAACAAAGAAAAACCTGTTGGACGGTTTTTCTCAAATAACTCAAAAAGTAACTATTTTACAAAAAAAAATGTTCTTAGCAAAAATATAGTTTATAAAAAAGTGAAACAAATAGTGTATGCATGAAATCTGTAGATCCAGTAGAAGCAGAGTTGTAGCTAATGAAAAGTAGGTTATTTTTCGTCAAATTCCAAATCGAATATTTCAACGTGAAATATCCAAAAAACGGAGCACTTTCCGGGGAAAACTCATTTAAACTTTTTTAAAGTTTTTAAAAAAGGTTAGTTACGCTCAAAATATTGTTATTCCTTTTTATTTTTTGGTAAAAAAAATCGCGAAAATCACCCCCAAACTAACATCCCCAATAAAATTAATCGTTACCGCTTCACAAGTTACTTTGCTTATGTATTCTTTATAAGATTTGTAAGTTTCATCGGTTCAAAGTGCTCATTTTTGAAAAGGCTGTAGTTAAAGTGGCTTGAACGAGTCACTAATCACGAGTGAATGCAAATTTTAAACAGCTATAGCATAACCAATTTTTGTCTAACAGGAAAACAAGAAATTAAAAATATTCAGAAAAGCAAAACGTATATTTTATTACTCCTTAGTATTTTTGGTATTACGAATAATTTTAAAGTTATTTTGAGAAAAAGATGGAATTTTTTTCACAATTAATTTTTTTTTATTTTAAAACCAATTTTTTAAAAAATGAGCACTTTGAACCAATGAAACTTATAGATCATAAAATAATACATAAGTAAAATTATCTGTGAAGCGGTAACGATTAATTTTATTTGTATGCTAATAAGCGGGTAATTTTCGTGATTCTTTTTTACCAAACAATAATAGGGACCAACAATATTTTGCGCGTAACTCACTTACTTTTAATGTTAGAAATATTTTTTTAAACAAAAATAAAACATTTTTTAAACAGTATAAAAAAGTTGTAACCAGTTTTTCTCGAAAAGTGCTCCGTTTTTTGGTTATTTCACGTTGAAATATTCTATTTGAAATTTGACGAAGAAGAACTTACATTTAATTAGCTACAACTCTGCTTCTACTGGGTCTTCAAACGTCATTAATAAACCATTTTTTCATTTTTTTTATAGGCTATATTTTGATAACAATATTTTTTATGATAAAAAAGCTATATGGAGATGGTGGTCCAACTCTGAATCAAGTATAAACAAAACTTGCCTTGATCTTTTTTATATTTTTAATTTTTACTCAGTTTGAGTATTTAGAAACTGTCTTTCGGTCCTTTTCCTTGACGAAGGGAAGGTAAATGCGTGACCTAAGCGTCCTCTATTTGCTTTCTCCTACTTTCGTCGTCTCTTGTGATTATATATTGTAAAATCCGGAGATACGGGATGCAGCCAGAAAGCAGTTTATTAACGAAAAGTCTTAGATTTAGAATATTGTTTATTATATTTTTATTTCAATTATTCTAATTGTTTAAAAGGTAGTAAACTTTGTATCTGGGGCTTTTCGTTGTTTTCCTCGTAATACGAGAGATGTCGCTAAATTGCGTCTCAGAGGTGGGTTCATTGCATTGCGATGGTTTGCCTTAAATTGGCAGAATTGTTTGTATTTCCTTCAGAGTTGAGACTTCTGAGCTTCACTGATGAGGCATAAGGATGCTGAAATAGCTATATGGAGATGGTGGTCCAACTCTGAATCAAATATAAACAAAACCTGCCTTGATCTTTTTTATAAAATACTTACTTTTTAAGTTATTTCCGAAACACCGTGCAGAAACATGTTTTTCTTTGTTAAAAATGAGCATATTCACTCGCAAATAATTCGAAAAGTATTAACTTAGTGAAAAAACTCTATAGAACAAAGTTGCTTAGAATTAGTAACTTTATCCAATACCGGACTTATTTTGAATGTATATTTTTCACCCCCGAGAAGGGGGTACTCCCCTCCATTTTTGTAAATTGGAGGGAATGTAGAATAGGACGTCTTTATTGTTATTTTAGTTTAGAGGTATATTTTTTGTAATTTATATATTTAATAATTTGATTAGACATTAGACATTGCTAAGGCTGTTTGGTCTTATAAATTTATGAAATCCTAAAATTGTCTTGTATTATCACTCTGCAGATCTTACTCATAGTTGTTTTTAAAAAAATTTCTGTTGTTTTAAAAAATATTTGTTAAAAATGTAGACCTACCCAAACTTTGGATTGAAAAATCAAATAATAAATTTAATGTAACTATAAAATTTACTACACTGTTTTTGTTATCTCAAGTAGGTAATATTTTTTCGACATATCTTGCATAATATTTACAAACTATTCAGTTGATTAAAACATTATAATGGATACACAACACTATTATATCCGATATAAATATTTATATATTCTATTAACATTTAAATACGTAATACGAACTTTTTTATGATAATAGTACCTTATCTTATGTTAATAACAAGTTGGCCAAGTAGCTATAAAGATCAGCTTTAAATAATACCTACTGCTTTAGTTAATTCCGTGCGACACTGAACATTAAATTTCCATAATAAAAAAATTTAAGTGACATCAAATATTATATCCCACACGTTTAGGCACGTTTTTTGGTGATAAAAGTTAGTACCAAAGTGACAGTACGTGTATGTAGTTTGCGACTACCTGATACCATTTTTTTTTCTTCAAAGGTATATCAACTGTTTCATTTATTACTGTTATTGTTAAGGGGATTTTTACTTTTTACATTGGAAAAAAATACAATTTTTAAATATTTTTAAAGAAAAATCTATTATATTTATGATTTTTTTTTATACATTGTTAAGAACGAAAAAAAAAAGATACATTTTGGGAGACACTTGTTTGCCTTCCTGTAACATTTTTTTTAATTCCAACGGGATTCACCAATTCGTGATACATAAAACTAATGAATAAACTGTTTTAAATTACTGAGATTGGTGTAGTAGAATTTTAGAAAACGTCTGCCAGTTTTTAAAAATCTGAATTCGAGAAAATCGCGTTGAAAATATTTTTACCGCAATTTTATCGAATAAAATGGTCATTTTTATTTGTTTTTCTCTAATCAGTGATTACTGTTGCATATTGAACCAGATTAACTTTAAATTTTCTAATATAATTATGCTTATTTCGATGCGTCTAATTTAGTGCAGTCACTGAATGTGGTTATGAGCTATTACCTCCCATTTGGTTGAACCTCCATCGATTTGCATGAGTATTTCATTCATAGGAGATTATGACCAATAGACAGCTACAGAAATGCAAATTAAGGTGATAATTTTTGATAATATCCCGTCGTCAAGTATATTACGTCAGATGTCCTTCGTTGCTACGAAAAAATACATTGAGTGACATTAATCACAATTAATGTTTTAAAATTATAAAAGTGATGACTTTCAACCGTAAAATATTTTATATCAACTGTGTGTTTAACAGTACTAATTTGTACTTACATAAATAAATTACAATAAAATTTTGGTTTTAAACAGTTTTATTCATGAAATAATCGCAACAAATTGCACTCGATCTCTAAAATTAATATAGAATTTTAGAGCTCTTGTGCAATTACTACTGAAAATTGATGAGTGGTTATAGGATACCTCAAGAAACAAAGGTGACATACTCGTAGTGCCAACTTGCCCTTTCTGCACTTTAGGGGCGAAATCCACCCTTTTTTTTAATTATTTTTTATATTTCTGAAAGTGCAGGCACTGAAGGTTTCTACTTCCGATTTCGATGAACCTTCATCGATTTTCATGAAAATTGGTGAGTAGTTAGAGAATACGTCAAGAAATAAAAGTGATATGGTGCCAACTTGCGGGTTTTGCATTTTAGGGATGAAATCCACCCTTTTTTTAAATTTTTTTATATTTTTAAAAGTGCAGTCACTGAAGATTTTCACCTCCGATTTAGTTGAACCTCCATCGATTTTCATGAAAATTAGTGACTGGTTAGAGGATACCTCAAGAGACAAAACTGATATGGTGCCGACTTACGACTTACGCTCTTTGTATGTTTGGGGTGAAATCCACCCTTTTTTTTAATGATAAAAATGCAGATTTCAGCGTTCTGGTGGAAGTAATCTCGTTTAATTGAATAAAGTAAATATTTTTTAATATTTATATGTATGACTTATAATTTCATTTAATTTTTTAGCCCTTTTAGCAACCAACCCTATAATCGAAAATCATGAAAAAATATTTTTGATTGAATATTTTCGCGGACAATCTAATATTTCACGTAATATATTATTGTTGCAATTAATTTTAGGCAAGAATGCACAATAACTTACAAATAAAAGCAGTTAGGTATGTGGAATACTTGGAATACAGGGTATGAAGGTTTCTAGGAAATTAATAAAAAAAAACCTCATCTTTTAAACTACTTCGTATAACATTGCAAAACCTTATATTTTAAGAAAGAAAATATCGAGGAGAATCCAAAAATATAAAAATATACAGGATGTTCCTTTAAAATAAAGATAAGTTTGTTTCAACCTTTCAAAACGAGCGGCCCTGTATATTGGGAAATATTTTTAAATTCTGATCTTTTGTATCTTTTACTGCAAACGAGTAATTGGACTTCTCCGCACCCTTTATACATACAAAATCTCTGCAATACAAAAATTTTTCAAAAAAAATGTTATTAGCTTTTAGACTCGGTTAGTTTTTATGATATCAGGTTTATCTGAAAAACATACCAAAGGTAATTTAAAGGGCTATAACATCGTATTAAACTTAATCTTCTAATAATTGTATTTTAAAACATAAATGGTTAAAAGGCCCCGGTTACATGGTACTCACAGTGAAATTTAGGCTTTAAATATTTCTATCTCGGTTGATTTTTATCATACAAAAATTAGAAGATAAGTAAAAGCTTTAGCAAACGGAAAACTACAATTTAATTGTGTATCATTTCTTACGTATATCGAGTATTTTTGGAGTTACTATCAAAAGAAAATGAAATTACGAAAAATTGAAAAGTTCTGATTTTTGTAAATCACATTTTTTTTCTCAAAAATATGCATTGTAAACCAGTAAAATTTTTTGAGAATATTACACCAGTTAAAATAAAGAAAGTTTTGTGGGGATTACTATACATTTTAATTTTTGTTGAAATGACGTATGTTTTATTTTTCATTTTTCCTAAAAAATTCGTAAGGGTCCTCTTATTTTCATCATAACTTACTTAATTTTAATGCTATCGACTTCTTCTGTAGTTTTTTTTATAGGTATTTATAAGGACTTTAACAAATGTTTAGGAGCTATACCTATGTCATAAAATGCATCGTTTTCCTGTTGCTTTAGCTTGAATACTTAGATTTGAATACTCGCCGAAAAAAAAAATGTACATTCAATTACCTATAACTCACTTTGTGTATATAGTAAAATGTTTATATAGGGTGTCCCAAAAGTAGTGGAACGGTCGAATATTTCGCGAATTAAAGATCGGATCGAAAAACTGAAAAATACGTGTTCAATCATTTTCAAAAATCTATCCAATGACATCAAACACCAACCCCCACTACACCCCCTGGAGGTGGGGTGGGGGGTAACTTTAAAATCTCAAATGGAAACCCCTAGTTTTTCTTGCAGATTTGGATTCGTTACGTAAAAATAGGCAACTTTTATCCAAGACATTTTTTCGAACTGTGGATAGATGGCGCTACAATTGGAGAAAACGATTTATCCTGATAACATAGGTAAATTATAGAAACGGTCTAATATCTCGAGAAATACACTTCCAAATGAGAAACCAAAAAACAGGTTAAAAATATTTTTCGAAAACCTATCGACAAACACCAAACATGACCCTCTAACCCACCCCGTGGAGATGGGGTGGGGGGTAAATTTAAAATCTTAAATAGCAACCCCCACTTTTTATTGCAGATTCGAATTCGTCATGAAAAATTAAACAACATTTATTTGAACCATTTTTTAAAATTGCTGATAGATGGCGCTAATAAATCGTATTTTTCCAATTAAAGCGCCATCTATCAAAAATGCTAAAAAATGTTTCGAATAAATGTTGCTTAATTTTTCATGACGAATCCGAATCTGTAATAAAAAGTGGGGGTTGCTATTTAAGATTTTAAAGTTACCCCCCACCCCACCTCCAGGGGGTGGGTTGGAGGGTCATGTTTAGTGTTATTCGATAGGTTTTCGAAAAGTATTAAAAACTTTTTTTTTTTTGGTTTCTCATTTGGAAGTGTATTTCTCGAGATATTAGACCGTTTCTATAATTTACCTATGGTATCAGGATAAATCGTTTTTCCCAATTATAGCGCCATCTATCCACAGCTCGAAAAAATGTCTTGAATAAAAGTTACTTACTTTTACGTAACGAATCCAAATCTGCAAGAAAAACTAGGGGTTTCCATTTGAGATTTTAAAGTTACCCCCCACCCCACCTCCAAGGGGTGTAGTGGGGGTTAGTGTTTGGTGTCATTGGATAGATTTTTGAAAATGATTGAACATGTATTTTTCAGTTTTTGATCCGATGTTTAGTTCGCGAAATATTCGACCGTTCCACTACTTTTGGGACACTCTGTATAAAACGTGTGTATTTGATTTTTTATTAGCTTTAGTTTTTTATCCTTAATACCTCAACAACTATTGGTTTATTTGAATAACTTTATATAACAAATTTTACTTAAAATTAAACCTTATATCGATTTCTGGGGGAACTTTTAATAAATTAATTTTCACCCCCGAAAAGGGGGCAGCCCCCCTCAGGGAAAAAGCGCAAATTGGCACCATGTTTCTTGAGGTATCTTCTAACTACTCACCAATTTTCATAAATATCGATGAAGAAGGTTCAACGAAATCGGAGGTGAAATCCTTCAGTGACTTCGACTATAGAGGCGTCGCGCATATTGTTGTATACAAACGAATTTTAGCTGAGGTGTTTAAATGCAGCTATTATATAAACTTGGATCTATTTCGAAAAGTAAGGAATGTTTTTAGGTACCTATAAAAGAAACAAATTTTTTTAGAAAGCAAAAGTGTAAAAACAGTTTTATTTGCCATTTAAAATTTATCGGAATATAATTAAAAATAAATACTTTCTAGGTTATGATTTAATCCGATTCTTCAGTTTTATGCTATACCGTACGAATATTTACACATATGCTCCTATGGTTTACGGGCGTTTCGCCCCCGCCGTTTCGCCCCCGACCGTTTCGCCCCCGCCATTTCGTCCCCAGCCGTTTCGCCCCCGAACCGTTTCGCCCCCGAACCGTTTCGCCCCCGGGATTTTACTTAACATTTTTAACTAGTTGCATTGAGTTATAAATACAATGTTAGTAATACATTTACCTATTGCTCATTTTTTTGTTTCTTTTTCTTAGAAGTACTTAATTACACATATTTATAGTAGATAGACAGGATTAATACATAATTGTTCTCGGAAATAATTTTACATATTTTCTTACATAAAGGATTTTGTTCACAGAAAACTAATTTTGCCTTACTTACAATTTACGGACCTAACCTAACCTAACCTAACCTAAGCTAAGAACAAAAAATGATCAATAGGTAAATGTATTACTAACATTGTATTTATAACTCAATGCAACTAGTTAAAAATGTTAGGTAAAATCCCGGGGGCGAAACGGTTCGGGGGCGAAACGGTTCGGGGGCGAAACGGCTGGGGGCGAAACGGCGGGGGCGAAACGGTCGGGGGCGAAACGGCGGGGGCGCAACGTCCGTATCCCTGCTCCTATAGGCGGCACCAGGGTGCTGAAATCTGTTAGACTTTGATACACACTATTAAGCTACAAACGCTCACTGATTTAGGCACCTATTAAATTATAAGCCATCTATTAAGTTATGGAGCGTAAGTTTTTATTGCAATTAATATTTTAATAAATAATACACATAATAATATTTGTTATTATTTTACCTATATATTTTTTAGATAACAAAATAACCAATATTAATTTATTGATTGAAAATCGGGAATAGAAATATCGAAGCTGTAATAAACCGTACATACTTAAGAATGCATTTTTTGACCCTAACCCAAGACACGCATAAAACAAAAATTATAAAAAAAACGCCAATGAATAAAAAACATAAATATTTTTAGGCACAGAACAAAATACGAGATAATTTCAACTAGTGGTTTCTACCATAGCCTTTAGCTTTAAGTTGATTAAGCTTATGTTTTTAGATAGATTTCGAAATATTTTCGTTCTTCTATTTTTCGAGTCCTCTTTTGAAGGTCTCCTAGACTGAATTCTACGCGATCCGCAACGCGAAATTAATGAAATAGTTTGATTTTGCCTATAACACTTAATTAGAAAGAGAAACAATAAAGACAATAGAACAATTTTTTACGGCAACATTGTAACAATCTAGTACCTAGTATTTCCTCCTCTAGCTCTAATGATTGCCTGCATCCTTCTAGGCATGCTCCGCAGAATATCTTGGATGGTTGCTTGCGGAAGTCGATTCCATTCTTCCTGTGCAGCAATTCTTAATTCTGCAATTGAGTTTGGAGCTAGATTTCTTGCTCGTATACGTCTTTTTAGGATGTCCCATATATGTTCTATGGGATTTGCATCAGGGCTCATTGGTGGCCAGTCTAGAGCCTCAACCCCAACATCCTCTAGATATTGTATGATTGTTGGCGGGTTGGATGTGCACGGGCATTATCATGCATTAGCATAAAGTTATCATACCCAATGAAGCCTGCATAAGGAAAAACATGCTCTTCAAGGATGTTGCGTATGTACCAGCCAGCATTCATTCTCATATTCACCTCAGTAAGCTCCGTACGACTCTCCCAACTAATGCCACCCCATATAATTATGGAACCGCCACCAAAGTTAACATTTTGTACAGGATTACATTCTGCGAAACGTTCCCCAGATCTTCTGTATACTCGATCACGTCCACCTGGCTTACATAATTATTGTATCCTCGTTTCATCTGTGAAAAGAACTCTTCAACAGTGATGTTCGTTCCAGTTAACGTGGGCTCTTGCAAAGTGCAACCTTTGAGTTTTATGCCGTGGTAGAAGAAGTGGAACTCTGACAGGCCGTTTTGGATTCAAACCAACCTCTTTAGGTCTTCTAGTTACAGTTTTGACTCTTACATTATCTTGTTTTGTGATTAGTAATTCATTTTTGAGATATGGAACTGTGAGTGTACGATTTCGCAAATATTGAAGTCTTAAATATTAGTCATCTCTTGGCATTGTACATCTTTTTCGTCCTTGACCAGGTCGCCGTTTGTATTCTCCAGTCTCATTGTATCGGTTTACTGTACGAGCAACAGTCGACTGATGGATATCCGCTATCCACACAATATCTTCTTGTCTGTATCCCTCATTTCTTAAAGTAACAATTCTAACACACACTAACTCGCTTAAATGTGGCATATCAGCACGAAAACTGCAGAATCGACAAAATATAACTCTCCAACTGACATATTCTAACTGACATTTCAACAAAACAAGAATTGTCAAGTCGCCAAAGTACACTTTCCATACTATACTAAATTTATAATCAAGATGCAGTAGAAATAAACAAACCAAGACACGTTAAATGCTAGTAGGACCCGAATCATAATTTACAGTCCCTCTGCCGCCGCCGCGGCATGATGACCATGAGTCATTTTTACTATCCTCTACATAGTTCAAATTACACAAATACACATTATCTCTCAAATATTATACCGGGTGTCCACTTATATTTTCCCCCATTTTAACTGCCTATAATTTCTAAACGGCTCAAGATCGAAATATGCGGTTTTCGCTGAAATGTTTTGTTTTAGTAAAAGTTTTGTCTAAATGGACTGAATTTTTATATCGCTTTTAAATACGAAAATAAAAATGGAGGATTTTTGAAAAAAAACGTTGTTGACTTTTTTTAATGGAACACCCAGTATATTTTTTTGTAAATTCAAAGAAATGTCATTCGCCTATCCAACGATATAAAGTTTTTTAAAATCGGTTGTCAAATCACTGAGTAATTAATTTTTAAAATGAGAAGTGCAACGTGGATATCACATACCTAAATAACAACGAAGCAAATTGATATACAGGGTGTAACAAAAATACAGGTCATAAATTAAACCACATATTCTGGGACCAAAAATAGTTCGAATGAACCTAACTTACCTTGGTACAAATATGCACACAAAAAAAGTTACAGCCCTTTGAAGTTACAAAATGAAAACCGATTTTTTCGAATATGTCGAAAACTATTAAAAATTTTTTGTTGAAAATGGACATGTGGCATTCTTATGGCAAGAACATCTTAAACAAAAATTATATGAAATCTGTGCACCCCATAAAAATTTTATGTGGGTTTTGTTCCCTTAAACCCCCCCAAACTTTTGTGTCCGTTTCAAATAAATTATTATTCTGGCGCCATTAATTAAACTAAATATTTTTAAAACTTTTTTGCCTCTTAGTATTTTTTCGATAAGGCAGTTTTTATCGAGTTGCGGCTTCTTTTTTAATATGTTTTCATAAAAATTTTATGAGGGTTTTGTACCTTTAAACCCCCCAAATGTTTGTATAAGTTCCAATTAAACTATTACTGCGGTACCGTTAGTTAAACACAGTGTTTTTAAAACTTTTTTGCCTCTTTGTATTTTTTGATGAAGCATCTTTTATCGAGATGTGGCTTCTTTTTTAATATGGTTCAAAATATACCTAAAAATGTAAATCATAAATAAATTTTCATATTATTACCAAGTCTCCATAATCGTACTTTACCATAATATACAAATATGTGGTGGATTTGACAAATATTCAAATATCTCGATAAAAACTGACTTCTGGAAAAAGTACTAAGAGACAAAAAAGTTTTTAAAAACTTGTGTTTAATTAATGGAGCTACAATAATAATTAAATTGAAACGAACACAAAAGTTTGGGGGGGGGGGGGTTTAAAGGAAACAAACCCCCATAAAATTTTTATAGGGTGTCCAAATTTCATTATAACTTTTTCTTAAAATAATACTGCCATAACAATACCACATGTTCATTTTTAATAAAAAATATCTAATAGTTTTCGATATATTGGAAAAAATCGATTTTCATTTTGTAACTTCAAAGGGCTGTAACTTTTTTTCCGTGCACATTTGGACTAAGGTAAGTTAGATTCAATCGAACTATTTTTCGGATGGAATCCCCAGATTAAGAGACTGGGCCGATATCAAGCACAAAATAATCTGGGGAATTCCATCCGAATTATCTTGCAACGGATAGTACATTTTTATTGTTGAAATGATTGTCTGATGATAATCGGTCCGGGTTAGCCGGACTTCCGGGTTATCGGGGGCCGACTTATCGAGGTTCCACTGTATAGGTAAATATAAATGTACCTACATTACAACTTTAATATACGTCCAACGATAATATCCATTTCCTATTTATTACAATGACAGTAGTATATAGTAGTATAGGTACTTTGTACTTAAAATTTTTCGGAAAAGAATATAACTTGAATTGACTATTTCTTGTTGTATTTTTTACAATACATTATTAAAACAGCATTTTCTAATAGTAAGCAACCAATTATTCAGCCGTGTACTATTGGAAAAATTTATTTGTGTAAATTATGATTTTATTCTCGAGTAGTGGGTAATTATATTTTTTTAATAATTAAAATAAAAAAGATCGTAGAAAAAGTATAGTATTCTACTTGCATGTAATGGCTATTACTCACTCTGATGAATTACGAGACTCGTCTAATAATAATCGTTAAATAATAAGTATACTATAATTTAATGTTAATTTAATGATAAAAACTTTACTTTTTTAGCCATAATTGCAACCGGAAAAAATGGTTTTTCAAATTGCAGGCAAAGTTGCCCTTGTCACAGGAGGAGCGTCTGGACTTGGATTAAATTTTGCAAAATCATTACTTTCAAAGGGGGCAAAGGTATACATACATTTATTTTTCTGTAAAATAGAAACATAAGTTGTTTAACAAAACTATGGGTATAAATAGTTAATATTTATATAATAGAAATCGTCAAATTCCACAAGGTCATTTGGCAGTAGGTCAAATTCAATATCCTATTAAAAATTGTATAAAATATCTCGGTACTTATTTGGATAGAAAACTTCTATGGAAGGATCACATGCATCATATCATAAAAAAGTCTGAAAATGCAATGAATATTCTAAGAGCCTTTTGTAGAACTAATTGGGGTGCCGATCCAAATATAGCACTTTTATGTTACCGTACTATGATTCGTCCTATTTTCGATTACAGTTGTCATCTGTATGGAACTGCTGCAAACACACATTTGAATAAATTAGAAATACAAAAAAATAAATATCTTCGACTTTTTCTTGGATATTTGAAGTCTACACCCGTTAATATAATGGAAGTTGAGGCGATTGAACCGCCCCTGGAATTTCGACGACAGTTTTTAAGTGATAAATTTATTACTAGAACTATAGGAAAAAATACAAACTATCTGCAGGATATACATAAGTTATCAATTTTAGATCTAACTCATAAATATTGGACAAAGAAAAAATGTCCCCTTCTTGTAGATAGTTACTTGAAAATATCTCAATACCGAAGTACTTTCTATACTTATGAAAATCAAGTTTCACCTATGTATTCCCATGTATTAGAAGAAATTTTCTCAAAACAAATTAATACTTTTTTTATGGATATTAATTTAAATCCAGCCGTTTTTCAATCATTTATACTTCATAAATGGCCACATTATCAGTTTTACTATACAGATGGATCCAAAGTACAAAACAAAGTAGGATGTGCAATAATCAATATTCAAAGTGGATTTAAAAAATTATTCAAATTGCCTTGTGAATCATCGATATACACCGCTGAAATGATAGCGATACTTTTTGCTTTAAGACACATATTTAGTAACGAACCCTATAGTTGCATAATATTTACAGACAGTAAGAGTGTCGTTGATAGACTAACTAACGTACATAAGTACCAACAACTCAATCATATAGAACTGGAAATTATGACTCTTTATAATAAAATTGCAAATTTAGGAAAAAACATCATTATATCATGGATAAAGGGACACGCAGGCATTAGGGGTAACGAAATAGTAGACAGGCTAGCCAAATCCGCCCTAGAAACAGACGAAGAACTTCCCATGAACTTACTACCCATTTCGGATATTGATATTATTAGTAGACGACACCAAAAAGAAAATTGGCAAAGGTATTATCGAAACACGAGAACAGGTAGTAATTACAAACAAATGCGACCTGAAATTCCCATTAAAAGATGGTTTTATTCTGTATCAAATCGCCATTTCATAAGAGTTATAAATAGATTGAGATGTAATCATGCTTTTACCCCCCTTCATATGTACAGTTTGGGTCTCACAGAGTCACCTAACTGTGAGTGTGGAAAAGAAGGTAATCTACTACATATTCTCCTCGAATGTTTACATCAATCAGTAAATATAAACAAATTTTATGATAATCTTAGGGCCGGTTGTTCGAACGCTAATCAACAATGATCATTATCAAATAATTATTTACTGTCAATGTCAAATTTGTTTGGGTTGTTAAAAAGTCTGTGGAGTCTATAATCAATTAATATAACTTCTTCTTCTTCAGGTGCCATCTCCGCTACGGAGGTTGGCAATCATCATAGCTATTTTAATTTTTGAGGCAGTAGCTCTAAATAGTTGTTTTGAGCTGCATCCAAACCATTCTCTCAGGTTCTTCAGCCATGAAATTCGTCTTCTGCCGATGCTTCTTCTGCCATCTATCTTTCCCTGCATTATGAGTCGCAGGATGCCATACTTCTCGCCCCGCATCACATGTCCGAGGTACTGTAGTTTTCTTTCTTTAATTGTCAGTTCAACTTCCTTCTCTTTACCTATTCTTCTCAGTACTTCATTGTTCGTAACTCTATCTACCCAGGAAACCCTCATAATTCTTCTATACGTCCACATTTCAAAGGCGTTAAGTCGTCTCATTGTCTCTACATTTAACGTCCATGATTCCAGTCCATAGTATAGTACACTACATACGTAGCATTTTGTTAGGCGTACTTTAAGAGCTAATGTTAAATCTTTACTACATAGGACCTTTTTCATTTTCATAAAATAAAGACACAGCACAGACCAATAATTTGTCTTTCCAACGCGGCAATCAGATACGAAATTGTTCCTTTCAAGAGAAGGTTCAACTTTACTAAAGCAAAATGGGAAAAATTCTCTGAAACATTGGATCAAGAAGTTTCCCAGCTAGAACCTTGCCCTGATTAATATAACAATAATTATTAACATAATTAATAATAAATCTCATAATTGTAATTAATTTGGGGACATGAAAGGAGCCTCCACGTAGATTGTGATCACTTGTGAATACAATCGGGCGTCCCCTGGAAACGAGTAATGTCGGCTAATCCTTTCAAAACCGGTGCACCAACAACACAGATGCAATCAAAATCAAAACGGTCTTTATCAAGGCCATTTTTGATGACGACCTCAACTAATATTGAAGGACTATCAGCAGATAAAGAAGACCTATTGTCTAATATGTGCAGAGAACATGGTGTCGATGTTCTACTGGTTCAAGAAACCCATAGAGGTACTGCAAGCCGCAGACCAAGGATTCGGGGTATGAAGCTCATACTGGAGAGACCACACGACCAATATGGTAGCGCAGTCTTCGTCAGACCAGATATCGACGTAGCATCCACATCTCTAACAGATCAAAATGACATCGAGATCCTCACAGTGGAGATAAACTCCTGTAGAGTAACGTCAATCTACAAACCACCAAACGCTGACTTTGCTTTTGAGGAACCGAATAACTTTCAATCACAGCAAATCAAATTCGTACTGGGTGACTTCAACTGTCACAGTGTCGCGTGGGGTTACAACGAAACAGATTCCAATGGCGAAGAACTAGAAAAATGGGCTGAAAGCATGAACCTAAAACTTATTCACGATCCAAAGCAGCCTGCGTCGTTCAACAGCGGAAGATGGCGCAGAGGTTACAACCCAGACAATATATTTGTCAGCGACAGAATTGTAGACCAGGTGACAAAAATCGTTGGAAGCGCCCTCCCAAAGACACAGCACAGACCAATAATTTGTCTTTCCAACGCGGCAATCAGATACGAAATTGTTCCTTTCAAGAGAAGGTTCAACTTTACTAAAGCAAAATGGGAAAAATTCTCTGAAACATTGGATCAAGAAGTTTCCCAGCTAGAACCTTGCCCTGATTAATATAACAATAATTATTAACATAATTAATAATAAATCTCATAATTGTAATTAATTTGGGGACATGAAAGGAGCCTCCACGTAGATTGTGATCACTTGTGAATACAATCGGGCGTCCCCTGGAAACGAGTAATGTCGGCTAATCCTTTCAAAACCGGTGCACCAACAACACAGATGCAATCAAAATCAAAACGGTCTTTATCAAGGCCATTTTTGATGACGACCTCAATTAATATTGAAGGACTATCAGCAGATAAAGAAGACCTATTGTCTAATATGTGCAGAGAACATGGTGTCGATGTTCTACTGGTTCAAGAAACCCATAGAGGTACTGCAAGCCGCAGACCAAGGATTCGGGGTATGAAGCTCATACTGGAGAGACCACACGACCAATATGGTAGCGCAGTCTTCGTCAGACCAGATATCGACGTAGCATCCACATCTCTAACAGATCAAAATGACATCGAGATCCTCACAGTGGAGATAAACTCCTGTAGAGTAACGTCAATCTACAAACCACCAAACGCTGACTTTGCTTTTGAGGAACCGAATAACTTTCAATCACAGCAAATCAAATTCGTACTGGGTGACTTCAACTGTCACAGTGTCGCGTGGGGTTACAACGAAACAGATTCCAATGGCGAAGAACTAGAAAAATGGGCTGAAAGCATGAACCTAAAACTTATTCACGATCCAAAGCAGCCTGCGTCGTTCAACAGCGGAAGATGGCGCAGAGGTTACAACCCAGACAATATATTTGTCAGCGACAGAATTGGAGACCAGGTGACAAAAATCGTTGGAAGCGCCCTCCCAAAGACACAGCACAGACCAATAATTTGTCTTTCCAACGCGGCAATCAGATACGAAATTGTTCCTTTCAAGAGAAGGTTCAACTTTACTAAAGCAAAATGGGAAAAATTCTCTGAAACATTGGATCAAGAAGTTTCCCAGCTAGAACCTTGCCCTGATTCATACGATAAATTTGTAGAAATCGTAAAGCAAGTATCACGGAAATTTATCCCTAGAGGTTGTCGAACTGAGTACATAGCGGGGCTCAATGAAGAATCTAAACCCCTACTTAAAAGATACGAACAGCTGTATGAAGAAGACCCTTTCTCGGAAGCGACAATACAGGCTGGGGAGGAAATGTTACATGCGATATCCGCCAACAGAACGGAAAGGTGGTGCAAGCTGGTCACGAGTCTGGACATGAAACAAAACAGCAGACGTGCCTGGAAGCTGATTCGGAATCTTGGCAACGATCCCGCTGCTCCGGCAGTCAACATGACAAAAGTCACACCCGATCAGATAGCCCATCATCTTCTAATGAACGGTAAGACGACATCAAGAACGAACAAGGTGAGAGCTCAACGGAATATCGACGAAGAAAGAGATGTTCTAGGTACCTCTTTTTGTCTAGAGGAGATGAGAGGCGTGATCCATCAAATGAAAGATAATAAAGCGGCTGGCCTGGACGACATACGAACAGAGCAAATAAAGAACTTTGGACTAAAAACCGTAGAGTGGCTCGTAAAAATGATGAATTGCTGCATCCGTACATTACAAATCCCCAAAATCTGGAGGAAAGCTAGAGTGGTAGCCCTCTTAAAACCAGGGAAGGATCCGGCGGATACAAAGAGTTTTAGACCTGTATCTCTCTTGTGCCACCTTTTCAAGGCCTTTGAAAGAATGATACTGAACCGGATCGCAGAATATGTGGAGACTAAATTTATTCCAGAACAAGCAGGATTCAGGCCCGGAAAGTGCTGCTGCAGTCAAATTCTTAATCTCACCCAACATATTGAAGATGGTTTTGAACGGAAGGAAATAACAGGAGTAGCGTTCATAGACCTAACTGCCGCCTATGATACAGTTAACCACCAACGGCTATTCGCAAAACTCTACGAAACTACAAAGGATTTCCGACTAACAAGGTTAGTGAAATGTCTCCTCCAGAATAGACGCTTCTACGTAACGCTCTAGTCCAAGAACAGTCGGTGGAGGGACCAAAAAAAATGGGCTACCACAGGGAAGTGTCCTCGCGACGATTCTATACAACATATACACCAACGACCAACCCATACACCAACAAACAAGGCAATTTATTTACGCTGATGATACAGCGGTGGCAGCTCAGGGAAGAACCTTCAATGAAGTCGAAGTGAAACTGACAGATGCCCTGGGAGACTTAGCTCTATACTATGATAAAAACCATCTGAAACCAAATCCCACAAAAACCCAGGTATGTGCTTTCCACCTGAGAAACAAGCATGCCCGAAGGTCGCTGGAGGTGGAATGGCGTGGTCAGATGCTGGAACACAACAAGACGCCAAAATACCTTGGCGTCCGTCTGGATAGAACTCTGTCTTACCGATACCACTGTCAAGATGTCAAGAAGAAAGTAAGTGCCAGAAATAATATCATCCGCAAGCTAACTAATACAAAATGGGGAGCACAACCACACACTCTCCGCATTTCTGCCTTGGCATTATGTTTTTCGGCCGCGGAGTTTGAAGCACCAGTATGGTCAAACTCTGCTCACGCAAAGAACGTCGACGTGGCTCTAAATGAAACGGTCCGTATAATATCGGGTTGCCTGAAACCGACACCTATCGAAGAGGTATACCCCATTGCTGGAATTGCTCCACCACCTATCAGGAGGAAGGTCACGTCAGAGGTAGAACGGAAAAAGCAGGAGACGGACCGAAGACACCCCTTATATGACCACCAAACTCAGCCAAGCAGACTAAGATTTCGGAAAAGCTTCCTGAAAACATCAAGATCCATCCCCGAAGCGCCAGAGGCGCGCCGAATACACCTATGGCAAGCGTCAGCTACCGCGACACATTTTCCTCTCTCGAAGGAAATGGCTGCTGGACACAATTTACCGTATCCGACTTGGAAAGCGCTAAACAGACTAAGAACCGGCGTTTCACGTTGTGCTAGTAACCTGAAAAAATGGGGATACCAGGAGGACGATACCTGCGACTGTGGCGCGGTTCAGACCAGCCGGCATCTACTATCATGCACAGAGATGAGAGAGACCTGCACAGAACAAGACTTAATTATAGCAAATGACAGGGCCATCTATGTGCCCAACCATTGGAAATACAGAATTTAAAGTTGTTGGTGTTCCGGACACGGAAAGTAAGTAAGTAATTAATTATGTTTTCAGCAACCCAAACAAAGTTGATATTGACAGTTTTGGTGACAGTAATTAAATATTTGATAATGATCATTGTTGATTAGCGTTCGAGCAACCGGCCCTACATATATTAAAAATTCCACTTCCCGTCTACCTGAACAATTTTATATTTTCTGAAGATATTAATATATTAAAAACAATTTACGAACATAACAAAAACTGTAAATATAGATTGTAGCAATAAAATTTCCCCTGTATTTAAGAAATTTTGTTAAAACAAAGCAGGTATGTTTGTTAAAACAAAACAAACATGTTTGTTTTGTTCTTATTTTGTTTTAAATCCTGTAGATTTAAGTAATTATTGTATATTATAATTGAAAAAAAAGAACAAAAAAAAAAGAGAAAAAGAAAAGAAAAAAAAAAGAAAAAAAAACAGAAAAAATAAAAAAAGCAAAAAAAAAACTAAGAAGATGTAAAAAAACCTCCGCGAGGTTGAATCGGGTTTTCGTCTTAGCGTAGTAAAAAAAAACAATTTATAAAAAATAACAATAAAAAAATTAATAAAAAAAATTAACTATATAGAAAAATGCAAAAAAATACAAAAAAAATAAAAATTTACAAAAAAAATGAACAACCAAAACAGAGTAATATTTAGATAATAATTGTAGATAATAATGTTAGTTTGTTATGTATTTAGAGTTAGAAATACAGAAAAAATTCCTCTGATTGAAAAATCTAATTTGTTTGTTTTTAAAATAACAAAATGCCTGGCTAATTGGCTCGGTCAAATTCACTCAAAAAAAAAAATAGTTAATATTGTAAAAACGAGGAAGACGAAAAGACTCAAAAAAAGATACAAAGTTTACTGTAATATAACAATTAAAAATAATTGAAATAAAACAATAAAAAATATTTTAAATCTAAGATTTTTCGTCAAAAGAAACTGCTTTCTGGTTACATCCTAAATCTCCGGCTTTAAAAATTTATTTTTTTAAAAAGTACGGAGACGACGAATATAGAAGAAAGCAGAAAGGACAACGGTCACGTATCTACTCTCTCTTCGTCTAGGAAAGAGCCGAAAGACAGTTTCAAGTACTCAAAAATCTGAGTAAAGGAGAACAAGGGGGAATCGGCAGTTTTTTTTTTATGGTGGATGGTGGTCCAACTCTGAATCAAATAAAAACAAATACTGCCGTTCCCCCTTGTTCTTCTTTACTCAGATTTTTGAGTACTCCAAAATGTCTTTCGGCTCTTTTCCTAGACGAAAAGATAGTATGTAGATACGCGACCATTGTCCTTTCTGCTTTCTTCTATATTCGTCGTCTCCGTACTTATAAATTTTTAAAGCCGGAGATTTAGGATGTAACCAGAAAGCAGTTTCTTTTGACGAAAAATCTTAGATTTAAAATATTTTTTATTGTTTTATTTCAATTATTTTTAATTGTTTTATTACAGTAAACTTTGTATCTGAGTCTTTTTGTCTCTCTCGTTTTTACGAAAGATGTTGCTGTTTTGCCCCTCAAAGGTGGAATTATTGCATCGCGGTGATTTCCCTTATAGACCAGGTAGTCCTGTCGCCAGGGGGGTACAACGGCCTCCTTAATTCAGATGGACTTACCCAAGTTTTTTTATGTATTTTGACCCGTAGAACACGAATTTTTTGGGTAACAGTTGATCCGGATGTCGATTAGATTGTTATAAGCAAAGAACTTGAGGAATTACATAACAGCGATTTCTCGCAAAACAAAACATTTTTTTGTATTTTTTGGTTCATTTTAAGCAAAAAATGTTCCTACCAGTTTTTTCGTAGGATGCACAGTTTTCGAGATAAACGCAGTTAAACTTTCAAAAAATCGAAAAATTGCAATTTTTGAACCCGAATAACTTTTGATTAAAAAATAAAATAGCATTTCTGCTTACCGCATTTAAAAGTTCAAGTCAAATTTTATCGGTTTTGATTATTTGCATTGGTAAAAATTCATTTTTTTATTGTTAAACAGAGCTTTAACACATAGTGTTTCCCGTGCTAAATACATGCTTTTTAATACATTCTACGTAGAACTAGCCTCGCTTTCACTTGTAGCTACTCTACCTACTCGTTCGATTTTAAATGGGAGATCATTGAAAACATCACTCACGCACTAGGTGTTTATAGCTTTGTTGAACAATAAAAGAATAAATTTTTAGCAATGCCAATAATCAAGACCGATATAATTTGACTTGAACTTTCAAATGCGGTAAGCAGAATTGATATTTTATTTTTTAATCAAAAGTTACTCGGGTTCAAATATTGCAATTTTTTGATTTTTTGAAAGTTCAACCGCGTTTATCTCGAAAACTGTGCATCCTACGAAAACACTTGTAGGAACATTTTTTGCTTAGAATGAACCAAAAAATAGAAAAAAATGTTTTGTTTTGCGAGAAATCGCTATTATGTAATTCCTCAAGTTCTGTGTTTATAACAATCTTGTCGACATCCGGATCAACTGTTACCCAAAAAATTCGTGTTCTACGGGTCAAAATACATAAAAAACTTGGGTAAGTCCATCTGAATTAAGGAGGCCGTTGTACCCCCCCCCCCCTGGCGACAGGACTAAGGCCGCATCTGTAAAAATGTTAGTACATTTGGACGTTGAGAGGTGGCTCAAATTTTTTTGCAGAAATTGCTTGAAAATAACTCAAATAACAATATTTGAGTTATCCTTCCTCTCAAAAAGGTCCGGAACATTGTTTAAATAATCAAAATGTCAAAAAATGAAGGAAAATTTCCATTTTTTTCTTCGTTTTTTGATTATAACTTTAAAAGAATTCATTTCCGAGAAAACTTGTACTGGTACTTGTAACAATATAGAATTGGTCAAAAGTTTAAAAAATAGTCTCCCTTGTTGCAAAATAGCAATTATTGCGAAAAAACCATACAAAAACAAGTATTCGCATTTTACGTTTTTCAACCATTTATACTAACTACACTTAGGACCTTCATGTTTCATTCATAGAAACTTTATGGTACAGTAATACAAAACTGTAAATTTAATTAAGATTGGTTAAATAGATTTTGCAAAATAAATTTTGCAATCTAGCTTTCGCAAAAAAAATTCATTTTTTCAAAATGTTACAGGACTGAAAATAAAACAGATAGCAAGTTGAAACTTGTTTTGCTTATAGAAGTGTACTGTACCTTTCATTTGCAATTTGCAAAACTAAAATCGATTAACTACCACGGCGTCAGGAATTTTTTTAAATAAACATTAATTATTGGTGCTACGCGCAGGACAGCGGAGAGTTTGCTCTGATTGGGCATTCCAATGACCTTTGATAATTACAATGACCTTTGATATAATACATTTTAATTTTTATTATATTTCGATATAAATAAATAAATTTGTTAATTGCAAAATAAAAACACATACTCTATCCTTTGAAATAACACTTTTTTTAGCAAAAACTTTCTTTGTTGATATATTTTAAATTAGAGAATAAAAGTTTATTATTTTTAAACATATGCAATTGTTTAAACAATATTTCACAAACAATAATAAAATTAGTTTGATTTTTGTGGAATTAAAATATTAAAATACAACAAAATATAGAGTAAGAAAATAATATATTAGATAAAGATTGGAAGAAATCTTGGTGGAAATCAACTTGTGTGAATTCTATACCGCTGTCCTGCGCGGTAGCACCACAAATTAATGTTTATTTAAAAAAATTCTTGACGCCGTGGTAATTAATCGATTTTAATATTGCAAATTGCAAAGGGCAGTACACTTCTATAAGCAAAAAAAAATTCAACTTGCTATCTGCTTTATTTTCAGTCCTGCAACATTTTAAAAAAATGAATTTTTTTTGCGAAAGCTGGATTGCAAAATTTATTTTGCAAAATCTATTAAACCGATCTTAATGAAATTTACAGTGCTGCTTTACTATATCATAAAGTTTTTCTGGTTAAAATATGAAGGTCCTAAGTGTAGCATAAATGGTTGAAAAACGTAAAATGCGAATACTTGTTTTTGTATCTTTTTTTTCGCAATTATTGCTATTTTGCAACAAGGGTGACTATTTTTTAAATTTTCAACCAATTCTATATTGTAGGAAATTTAATTACACAACTTTTATCTTAGTACAACTTTTCTCAGAAATGAATAGTTTTAAAGTTATAATCAAAAAACCAATAAAAAAATCGAATTTTTCCTTTCATATTTTGACATTTTGATTATTTAAACAATGTTCCGGACCATTTTGAGTGGGAGGATAACTTAAATATTATTATTTGAGCTATTTTCAAGCAATTTCTGCAAAAAAATTTGAGTCACCTCTCAAAGTCCATCTCAAAACAGATCCGCCCTGGACTATTAAAAGGCAGGCTTGTTGATGTTTGATTCAAAGTTGTGACTAGAGATGCATCAAGTCAAATTAGTTTGATTGTATACAGCAAACTGGACTTGACTTGAAAACCAAAATGTTTTTGTAAAAAAGTTTGACTTGACTTGATTTCGATATCTTTAGGTTTGACTTAAAATCAAACTTCTTCAAACAGTTTGAAGTCAGTTTGAAGTTTGAATATCATATTGGGCAACGTGTTTATTTCCAATTCTCTCTGCTACTCCGCCAATGGCGGATCTAGAAATTTGCCTCTGGGGGGTAAAAATAAGACATTGATGGTCCAACCGTTTTCTTCTTCTTCTTCTTTTTCTCAAACTATCATTTTAAGCGATTTTTCAGTGATTCGGTGTTTATTTAAACAAATTTGCATTTTTTTATCGTAACATATCAATGGAAAAAACAATATTTTAATAGAAGGTACTCAAAAATGTGAATGTTAGGCATTATAACATGTTTTTTTTTTAAACAAGTTTTTGATCAAATTTTAGTGTAGAAAACGTTAAAATACTGTTTTTTACCTGTTCCTCCATTCCCAAAATATAAGTTCTTCAATTTGGCTGAAAATTTGCCCACACATAGCCAAAACACAGGACTTTAAGTGGTTCGAAGAATTTATATAGTTTTACAATACAAGATAAGTTACATGCAATAATATCAGAGTCAAAATTATGTATAGTCCAGTCGGGTTAGCATTTGATCTCTCATGCCGAGCTACCCAAGAAAGATTCTGTTTTTCTAATCTTTAGGGGGTCGATAGTAGTATAAATTTAAAATCGCGAATGAATTCAGCCGTTACATTAGCCGCCATCTTGATTTTAAAGGAGAACCGTTTTTGCTCAATATCTCCGCTATTTTTAACTTTTCGACAACAATAGTAAGGACTGAAATTGTTGAAAATATTTTATCAAAAACTTGTTTTTAATTAAAATAACTTGTTATAATGCGTTATAATGAATTTTTGAATCCCTACTATTAAAACATTATTTTTTCTACTGATATTTTACGATAAAAAATGCAAATTTGTTTAAATAAATAACAAATCATTGTAAAATCGCTTAAAATGGTATTTTGAGAAAAAAAAACAAGAATTAAACAGAGGATATACACTATTTCAGACAAATCTGAGATCCAAAAGTTTTTTTCTGAGTGATTTGACCTGGAATGTACCAGGTTTATAATCTAATATATTATAGTTAATAAAAAGTTTCACTTAAAAAACTAACCAGTAACCAGATTAGTACATTCAAGATATAAAGAACTTAGGAATTACTAAACGGGAGTCTTACAACTTGTAATATGAAGAAATGAATCTACACGGATAGTTTGACTTTTGAATAGGAATAAAGCACTTTGTTACCACGAGTTCTCGTTAAGAGGAAAGGTGTAAAATGTCGCCTGTCAAAATTTTCAATGTGTTTTAAATGTAGATATTCATTTTTTTCGAATCCTGTATTTTTGAAAAATTTAAACGCAGAATCAAAGAGTACGTTATTACCGAGAGCCGAACGTCCCTTAGAATAAATAATATCTTTCTTAAAAACTAACTAAACTCTTAAACCTAAAAGAAACTTAAAGTTTCTTTTGAATGAAATATTTCAATTAAAAATCACACTAAATTTTCCCTTATATTTTCACTTTGTAACTGATTAAAATAAACATTATAGAAGTTTTCAGGGATTTTAGGCCCTCAGAAATAATGTAATCTTTCATGCTGCTTTTAAATTTTTCGAAAATATTTATTAGTTTTCTCAGGATTCGAAAAAAATAAATACATTTAAAACACATTGAATATTTTGACAGGGTGCATGTTACGCCTATGCCCTTAATGGTTGCAAAAAAATACTATTTGTTTGATAAATGGACAATTCAAAATAATCTTTTGGAGTTTTTATGACTTTCTTTTATTAACAGAGGCATTTATCTCATCGAAAATTTTTTGCTCAATTAGAAATCCAATGAAATCAATTAATTTGTGGTCATCTGATTGAATACAACCAATAAAACCAACATTATACTGAAAACAGATCCCATGGGCTGTTTTCACTCAATCATGTAGCTATGGATACCTACATTTCGTTTCATTTCGATTTTGACATTTCAAATATTCAATATTTCAAAATGTCACGATTTGGTTGTAATACTGATGAGAATATTAATGAAATTATCGAATCAAATATACCAAAGAATACTGTTTACAGTAAAAAATTTGTATGTTAATTGCACATTTAAATAAATTGTTTCTGCTCTGTATTTTTTTTCATAACCAGCAAAAATTTTCTATCCGAATAACCCTCGAACATTGATAAATGCTCAAAAAATTTTTAACAACTTTCTCAAGCTTGTTGTTTACAGGCAACAGACCTCCGCCTACGGCGTCGGTCTGTTTCCAAGCAACAAGCTTTCGAAATCTGTTATAAAATTTTTTCGAACAATTATCAATGTCCTTGGGTTATTACTACTGAAAACAACATCTGGTACCAACCTGAAGTTCCGTGGAAAACACGACAATACAAAAAGTATTTCTAAAATTCAAAACTGACCATAGGGTTATTGGTTTTATATTTTTTTGGATACAGACTACAAATAATGTTATGTTTGGGTTTAAATTTTAAATAAATTAATGTAGATGCATTAAGTTTTCTTAATTACCCTAATCCTTATCCTAAAGAGCGGGTTAATTGGGTTTTATTTGTCTGTCTGTGGTTTAAATATCATATCAGCTAACACATTTCTATGTTTATTGAATTTGGTCAAAAAAATAATGAACCTTCTTGGGGGGGGGGGGATTTCCCTATCCCCCCTGTAGATATCCGCCTATTCCGCAAATTAGATTGTAGTTCATATTTAGACGTCTATGTTTATCTTGTTTATTACGTTTGTTTTGAAGTATGTGCTTTGTGAGATAATATCTGAACCTGGATATTTTTCGGCTCAGAATAAGTACCAGAACAAATTGAGTCTGATTTTGAAGGTATTCCCACTGCAAAAATTAAGAGAAACAATATGTAGTCGAAGCAGTATTAATAATTAAGAAAAATAAATATATTGATTTATTTGATGTTGCGGCAGGTGATTTCAAAACAATGAAAATTGCAAAGTGCATAATATGTAGAAATAAAAAACAGCGTTATAAAATGACAAATAGTGAACTAATTCTTTAAAACGAAATTGAAATGTCGCAAAGAATGCATTAAGCCTATTAAAAATCTATTAAAATATTATATTTTGTTGTTCCTTCATAAATTTTTGTTAAAGTAGACTAAATTACACTTTTTATGATAAAAAACCATTCATCGAATTCTTTGTTTTAATCTAGTAATAACACTTAAATAAAAATATAAAACAGTGATATCAATAAAACGAAACTTGCAAGCAATTCTAAGCATACAGTAATCATTTTTAAGAAATTTATTGCCCTGTTTTGACTATAATCGCTTCCTATATCAAGTTACTTTTATATGGAACTCATTGTATTATTAAATTTATTATATCTTATATATTATCTTAATTGGCAACTAACATGTCTATCTCAACAAAAAAGTATATCTCTACGAAATAAATTATTTTTCAAACTTTTTCAAACTAGTTTGACAAACAGTTTAAATTTTCAAACCTGTATGATTGACGAGTTTGACTTGACTTGAATTATTTGTCAGAAGGATTGACTTGAGTTTGACTTGACATTAAGTCAACCTCAAGTCAAGTTCAAACATTCAAGTCAAACTTGTGCAACTCTAGTTGTGACTGCATAGCTCCACCGATGACGCATGAGCTGCAGAAATAGCTATCTGGAGATGGTGGTCCAACTCTGACTCAAATAAAAACAAAAACTGCCGTTCCCCCTAGTTAATATTGTATTATCGTTTATTACTATATTGAATGGAAATTAATTACAATTTCAATTTATACGTTTATTTTGAAGTTTAGATTTTCACTTCGGATATCGTTCTCAAAATACCAATTACAAAATTAATTTTATTTTGTTATTTTTTTACTGTAATACAAGACATTCTTCTAATAATTTAATTTTACCTTTTTTATATTGACAATTCAGACTTATATTGTACATTTTAAAGTAGATTACTTTAAAATGGTATTGTCAATATTTTTGAGAAGCACTTTTGTAGCGACTTTCCTGGAAGATAGTTGATTCGAACCATCATTAAACTATAGAACTCATGAAATTAATTTTTTAAGATTACTTTTTGTCAAAAAAATCAAAAAATTTAAAAAAAATTATAGCATATGAGTTGTCTTTAAAAATACAACCAAACCAAATTAAGGTAGTGAAATTATCTCGTTAGTAATTTCATTCGAAATCATGATGAAAAACAAGGAAAACAAACTAATGATAGATAACTATCCCGACATGGTATTTTTTTGTATTACATTTAGTTTACTCCTTATATTAACAGCAAACTCTGATATGTATGTTACTTTAAAATATAAATGATGTCTCCCCGATATTTTATTACACTCCTAATAGTGGTATTTCCTTTTTATTTGTTTCTTCTTTTGGTATTGGTTTTCTTCTTCACGTGCCATCTCCGCGACAGAGGTTGGCAATCATCTTGGCTATTCTGATCTTAGATGCTGCTGCTCTGAATAGTTCGGTTGATGTGCATCCGTACTTCCGTACCATTCCCTCAAGTTACGCAACCACGAGATTCGTCTCCTTCCTACACTTCTCTTGCCCTGGATTTTCCCCTGTATAATCAACTGAAGTATGTTGTATCTTTCATTACGCATAACATGCCCCAGGTACTGCAGCTTTCGTGTCTTGATGGTTTCCAATATTTCCAGTCTTTTGTTGACTCTTCTCATGACTTCGTTGTTTGTTATATGCTCGGTCCATGATATCTTCAGGATTCTTCTATACACCCACAGTCCAAATGCTTCCAACTTTTTAGTAGTCAATGCGTTAAGTGTCCATGCTTCTATCCCGTTAAGCAGAGTCGAGAAAATATAACACCTTGCCAGCCTAACTCTCAAGTTTAATTTCAGTTCTCTTGCACAAAGTACCTTTCTCATTTTATTGAAGTTTGTTCTTGCTTTCTCTATTCGAACTTATATTGGTATTGGTAACCAGATCCTAATATATTCTTCCGATGAAGTTGCGACGCAGTTGGTTTCATTTAACCTAATAAGATAAAAATATTATTTGATTGTTCTCTCTTTACCATAATGTGTTTCTTTTAGGAACTATACATGAATTTTTTTTACAAAATTCTATGTTTAGATATTGTCTATACGTGTTTACAATCTGGGATATATGAAATTCCCTATTTTTGATATAAAAGACTGATTTTCATTCACTTATTCTAACAATTAATAGTTTTGATTTTTCACCTAACTAAAAGTTTTCTCTCCTTCACAAGGTATATTATAAATGAAATCCTCTGTTAATATTTTATAAATACAATCCTTTGTTCGTTCTTGTAGGTTATTAGATTTGGTTTTAGATAAAACAGGTCTCAACATGTTTGTTGTTTTAGACGTTGTTGAAATGTTTAGTTTATTATCTATCCTTTTTCTGATAATCCCCTTATATATGGTATTCTTATTTTACCGTATCGTGTCTTGTAAATGTTATAGGATCCTTCTATGTTGTTCGTCCTATACTTTTCATTCTACAAAAATCATTATTTATAAACGACAAAGGATATCTATTCGTTTTTTTTTTTAATAAAACAGATTCTTCTCCTTTAAAAACGAATTTTCTTGGAGTGTTATAATGGGATACCGAAAATTCATAAAGCAAACACGCCACTTACACCTATCTGTCCAGTGTATTACCATTTATTCTAGTAAAATGTCAACATTAGGAAATAAATAGAATAGGAAATAAATTTAACATTACAGCAACTCTCTGGTTTATAACAATAAACACATTGAGATCTGTTTTATTGAAAATCAAACCTAAACGAACAAGAAAGAATAAGTTACAATAAGTGAACATCAATCTTATATCAAAAATAGAGAATTTGACATATCTACAAATAATGTAAACATGCATGAGAATCTGAACAAAGAATTTAACGGAAAGATTCATATATCTACATGTACAGTCCTGAAATATACAGATAGTAAAAGAGAGAAATCAAAGAAGCTGCTTTTATTGTATTAAATTGAACTAACTGCCTCGCAAATTCCACTGCAGAATGTAGTAAGATCCGATTATCAATACTAAAAGAAGAATGAATAAAAGAAAATACAACTATTCGTAAATTAATAACATATCAAAGATACATCCTTTAGGTTTCAATTCACATAAATTAGACTTTACTGTTAATATTGAGACTAAAAACTAAGACAAAATATTTTCCACCTACTTCTACCGAAAGTATACTTTTCCGGACCTCATTGTAGGGAGCAAAGTTGTACTTTTCCTCCCTAGGGAGGAAAAGTAAAAGTGACGTCGTGGTATTTCATTCATGAAATATAACTTAATGACGCCCTGTACAATATCTACTTTCTATTACGTAAGTATCTACACATTTTAACGTTTATGTATAAAACACCCTGTATTTTGCGGAATGGTAAGAAACAGTAAATTGTTATTTTGATTTAACAATGTTTACATTAATAATTTGACTTATATTTGACAGTTGACAGTTATATTGTATCTACTTGTAGACCGGGCAGTATCGTCGCCCCCGCTAGCGGAATTATTCCGATTGGATTTTTTTGCACAAACTTACTCAAAAAGGGGTCCTTATAACATATCCATAGGGTGCCGGGCGGTGCCGTGGTCGAAAAATTTTTTTAACATTTTTTTTAAACAAATTCACAAAAATAATTTTTTATTTCCAAAATTTTTTTTTAAATAATTTGGGTCATTCTGAGCAAAAAAGGTCTCTTGTCATTTTTCTCTAAAATAAACTGTTGTCGAGTTATACGCGATTAAAAATTTGAAAAATGCGAAAATGGCCATTTTCAAGGCTTCATAACTCGATCAAAAATGATTATTATGAAATTCAAAAAGTGGCAAAATCAAGATTCAAATACCTTCTTCAGCGTCCTGAAGAGATTTTAGCCATTAATTTATTACAAAGCTGTTATTTTTAGTTATTAACAATTAGCGCTATAGTCCAACTGTATCGTCGCCCCCGTTAACGGAACTATTTCGATTAGATTTTTTTGCACAAACTTACTCAAAAAGAGGTCCTTCTAACATATCCACAGGGTGCCGGGCGGTGCCGTGGCCGAAAAATTTTTTAAACAATTTTTTTTTAAAAAAGAAAAGAAAATAATCGTTTTTGTTTTGATTAAATTCGAGTCTCTTGCCATGCTCTGACACCGTGTTTCGGGGTCTCTACCCCTTATCAAAGAGGCTATGCAAGTAGACTGAATTGAATCAACTCGAAACGAAGAAGAACTGCATATATTAAAATATCTGCAGCAGAGTGTGGTTAGACTGTCCTCTAACGGGCAATGACAAAATGAATAAAAATAAATTTCGACCACGAGTCAGGATTCTGTTAACCGAGATACGATAGTACCAAGCGGCGCCGCTAGGAGGAGCACTCCAACAATGCGTCTCAGAATACTTAAACGAAATTTTTTTTAAACAAATTCACAAAAATAATTTTTTTATTTTCAACAATTTTTTTAGATAATTTATTTGGGTCATTCTGAGCAAAAAAGGTCTCTTGTCATTTTTCTCTAAAATTGACTGTTGTCGAGTTATACGCGATTAAAAATTTGAAAAATGCGAAAATGGCCATTTTCAAGGCTTCATAACTCGATTAAAAATGAATATTATGAAATTCAAAAGTGACAAAATCAAGATTGAAATACCTTCTTCAGCGTCCTAAAGAGATTTTTGTCATTATTTTATTACAAAGCTGTTATTTTTAGTTATTAATAATTAGCGGTATACTCCAACTGTATCGTCGCCCCCGTTAGCGGAACTATTTCGATTTAGATTTTTTTTGTACAAACTTACTCAAAAATAGGTCCTTATAACATATCCACAGAGTACCGGCCGGTGGTCGAAAAATTGTTTAAACAATTTTTTGACCACGGCACCGGCCGGCACCCTATGGATATGTTATAAGGACCTCTTTTTGAGTAAGTTTGTGCAAAAACAATCTAATCGAAATAGTTCCGTTAACGGGGGCGACGATACAGTTGGACGATACCGCTAATTGTTAATAACTAAAAAAGTAACAGCTTTGTAATAAAATTATGCCAAAAATCTCTTCAGGCCGCTGAAGAAGGTATATGAATCTTGATCTTGTCACTCTTTGAATTTCATAATAATAATATAATTTTTAGTCGAGTTGTGAAGCCTTGAAAATGGCCATTTTCGGATTTTTCAAATTTTTAATCGCGTATAACTCGACAACAGTCAAGTTTAGAGAAAAATGACTAAAGAACTTTTTTACTGACAATGATTCAAGTTATCTAAAAAAAAAATTTGGGAAATGAAAAAATTATTTTTGTGAATTTGTTTAAAAAAATTGTTTAAAAATTTTTTCGACCACGGCACGGCCCGGCACCCTGTGAATATGTTATAAAGACCTCTTTTTGAGTAAGTTTGTGCAAAAAAATCGAATCGAAATAGTTCCGCTAACGGGGGCGACGATACAGTTGGACTATACCGCTAATTGTTAATAACTAAAAATAACAGCTTTGTAATAAATTAATGACAAAAATCTCTTCAGAATGCCGAAGAAGGTATTTGAATCTTGATTTTTTCACTTTTTGAATTTCATAATAATCATTTTTAATGGAGTTATGAAGCCTTGAAAATGGTCATTTTCGCATTTTTCAAATTTTTAATCGCGTATAACTCGACAACAGTTAATTTCAGAGAAAAATGACAAGAAACCTTTTTTGCTCAGAATGACCCAAACTATCTAAAAAAATTGTTGGAAATAAAAAAATAATTTTTGTGAATTTGTTTAAAAAAAATTGTTTAAAAAATTTTTCGGCCACGGCACGGCCCGGCACCCTGTGAATATGTTATAAAGACCTCTTTTTGAGTAAGTTTGTGCAAAAAAATCGAATTGAAATAGTTCCGCTAACGGGGGCGACGAAACAGTTGGACTATACCGCTAATTGTTAATAACTAAAAATAACAGCTTTGTAATAAATTAATGACAAAAATTTCTTCAGAACGCTGAAGAAGGTATTTGAATCTTGATTTTGTCTCTTTTTGAATTTCATAATAATCGTTTTTAATGGAGTTATGAAGCCTTGAAAATGGTCATTTTCGCATTTTTCAAATTTTTAATCGCGTATAACTCGACAACAGTTAATTTCAGAGAAAAATTACGAGACCTTTTTTGCTCAGAATGACCCAAATTATCTAAAAAAAAATTGTTGGAAACAAAAAAATTATTTTTGTGAATTTGTTTAAAAAAAATTGTTTAAAAAATTTTTCGACCACGGCACCGCACGGCACCCTGTGGATATGTTATAAGGACCTCTTTTTGAGTAAGTTTGTGCAAAAAAATCGAATCGGAATAATTGCGCTAGCGGGGGCGACGATACTGCCGGTCTATTGTTAGTTTTAGTTTTAATAAATTTTGTTGGTTAGTTACATAAATAAATTAGGTAAAAATGAAAAATGACTTGTTATTAATTTAAGGAAGGTGGAAAAACCATATGTATAACATGGGAGTAAAGTGCCCTTTCTTCCCTTGAATGATTACTTCATTCTCGGGAGGAAAAGTAGCACTTTCCTCCCTTGCTATACAAATAGCTATTACCTTATCAGGATAGTATCATGAGTTTTTCCTGTTCTTTCTTGATTATTTACAATATTTAATAGTCGAAAGCGAAAATCTAAAAGTCGACTTCAACATTGGTATCTAAATACTCGGAATGGGACGTTTCGATGCCGCCGGTTCATCGCCGGCCGTTTCGATGCCGCCGGTTCATCGCCAGTCCATTTCATCGCCGTCATATCTCGCATTTCCTAGAATTCTTAATTAATACTAAAAATAACTAATAATTGTAACTGTCGAAAATTCGGAAATATATCAGATAGCGATTAATTGACTGGCGATGAATCGGCCGGCATCGGCATCGAACTGGCGGCATCGAAACGGCGGCGATGAAACGTCCTAGACCCCTAAATACTTAAGGCATGAAATCCAAATTGCCAGGGACAATCAATCTGCCGAACTCCAAAGAAGAATCACCTTAGCATGGGCCGCATATGGAGCTCTATCAGACATCTTCAAGAGCAAATGCCAAATTATCTGAAAAAGAACACGTTCGACCCACGTGTGCTTCCAGTCATGACTTACGGCGCCGAAACACTATCATTTACCCAAAAAAGCAACCAAACTGAGTGGTTCAAAGAAGAATAGAACGGTCACTACTTGGACTGACTCTTAGAGACAGGGTTAGAAACGAGGAAATCAGAAGAAGGACAGACATCACAGATGTCATAGAGCGAGTAGCATGGCTGAAGTGGAATTGGGCGAGCCATGTAGCCAGAGTGAATGATGGGAGGTGGACCCAAAAAATTACAGTGTGAAGACCACGAGAAGGCAGAGGAAGTAGAGGTAGTCCACCTACACAATGGACAGACGACAGCGACGTCAAAAGGGTTGCTGGAAATTGGTTGCATGAAGCCCAAGACCGACAGAACTGGACGAAATTAGGAGGTCTATGTTCAACTTGGGATGCAGAAGGCTGGATGATGATGATGCTTTATATAGTACATTCTTTAACGGTAAAATATTGCAAAACCTCTAAATTTTAAAGAACCGCTTGGATTGACATGAAATTTGACATACACATATCTAATAAGTCAAACAAAAAAGTGATATGGTGCCAATGTGTGCTTTTGCCCTGGGGGTGCTTTTTCACCCCCTCTTGGGGGTTAACAAATATTCGTCCAAAGTAAGTCCGGAAATCGATAAACTGACTAATTTTAAGTAACTTTTAAAAGTAACATTTAAAGTTGCACAATACGCTGGACCTTTTACACTTACATAATTTTGAAGAGCATTCCTTATTGCAGTAGCATTTTATAAAGCCTTGTCCTTAAATTTTAGAATCTTTTGTACTAATTTCTCTTAGAGACCTTAACGTCTGGAACATCTTCGAAATTAAGAAAATTCTCTTTGATTTCTTGAATAATGTGTATTTATTGTTCTGTATTTCGTACCAACTCTATATAAACCGTCAATTGTTTTATCTTATATATTATCCAAAATATTTCGAGCATCTCCTTTGGCTCTATCATAGCTGGAGATAGGTATTGTTACAGTTGTTTCGATCGAAATTGGAGTACTTTTTTTCTCTTAATTGTTTCATAGTATTAACCAGGGCATAAAGACCTTCAATCGCCTTTCCTTTATTTATTTTAATGTTTTCTGTCTGTGCACAACACATGCATGTAACTTTTCTTTCAAAACCTTCATAGTATGCACCAGTGTGCTTGTCAGCGCAAAAAATCTGTGTATTACCCCAAAATATTTTTATTCGGTGTAAAAAATTTAATAATATTTTTAAATATTTAATGTTAAATAATTTTCTTATTTGTTATGGTGTAAATCTGTAAATAAATTATATTTATTTATTGGCGTAAAAATTTCGTTTAATTTCGATCGGAAAAACACTGTAAGAATTCCTGTCCCCAGCTTTGATAGAGTCAAAGGAGATGCTCGAAACATAGCATATATAATAGAGTTGGTACGAAATACGGAACAATAAACACACTTTGTTCAAGAAATAAAATAAGAGAATGCAAAGAGAATTTTCTTAATTTTAAAGATGTTCAAGACGTGAATGAAGCTCTAAAAGAAATTAGTACAATAAATTCTAAATTTTGAGGACAAGGCTTTATAAAAATTTTGAGGACAAGGCTACTGCAATGAGAAATGCTCTTCAAAATTATGTAAGTGTAAAATGTCTAACGTATTGTGCAACTTTAAATGCCATAATGCCTCAACATGTAAGAATAAACACTAATTTTTTTATTTTAATTACGACAATATAAAAATAGTAAATATTAAAATTAAAAAATTACGATTTATTAAACCTCATCTGACAAATTACGACATTTTAATAGCTGATCGGGGTTTGACTAGGCAAACCCCGATTTCATAAAATTAAATTTCGACCTTTGCCTGACCGACTTAGTCTCTCCTAGGTTTGACTAGTCAAAGGCCGAAACTGTAATTTTATTTCGGGCTTTGACTAAGACCGTCAGTCAGACCTGAGGATTGCCTAGTCAAACCTAGGAGTGCCTGAAATTCGGGCTTTGACTATAACATATATACCAGAAATAATCACATTGATCGGTTATTATTAATAAATCCCGTATTCAAACGGTAAACGTGATAAATGTTGAATGCCAATAAGTTCTTAGAAGCTTGTGGGGTGGAGGGTTTACTTATTACATGTCTATACTTACTAAATTTACAATCAAGATGCAGTAGAAATAAACAAACCAAGAGACGTTAAATGCTACTAGGAGTACTCCCGAATCATAATTTAAAATGTATATACATTGTAAATCCCAAATCACGATTTCCAAAGTTTATACATTGTAAATTATGATTCGGGAGTGCTCCTAGTAGTATTTAACACTACTTGGTTTGTTTATTTCTACTGCATCTTGATTGAAAATTTAGTATAGTTAGGTTTTTTGATTGATAAGTTCTGTTTAACTGTCTAGGGCCGGTTGTTCGAACGCTAATCAACAATGATCACTATCAAATATTTAATTACTGTCACAACTGTCAATGTCAACTTTGGTTGGGTTGCTGAAAACGCATATGATTATAAGTTATGAGATTAGTTAATCAATTAACATAACAATTATTAACATAATTGATTAACTAACATTAACTAATTAACATAATTGAACCAAAGTTGACATTGACAGTTGTGACAGTAATTAAATATTTGATAGTGATCATTGTTGATTAGCGTTCGAACAACCTGCCCTTAATGTATTGCCAAAATACGAAGTTTGTTAATACATACTTATTACATGTCTAGTTAGGATTTTTGATTGATAATTTTGTTTAAGGGCATAGGCGCATAATGTCGCCTGACCAAATGTTCAATGTGCTTTAAATGTATTTATTTTTTTCGAATTCTAAGAAAACTAATAAATATTTTTAAAAAATTTAAAGGCAGAATGAAAGACTTCATCATTACCGAGGGCCGAAAGTCCCTGAAAACTTTTATAATGTTTATTTTAAAAAGTAACAGTTATTTTTAATTGCAAATATTTCATTCAAAAGAAATTTTTTATTCTGATGGACTTGAGGCCCTCGGTAATAACGTAATCTTTCATTCTGCGTTTAAATTTTTTTAAAATACTTATTAGTTTTCTCACGATCCCAAAAAAATGAATACATTTAAAACACATTGAAAATTTTAACAGGCGACATTTTGCGCCTTTCCCCTTAAGTGTTTAACTGTTTTTACTTATTAAATGTCTAGTTAGGTTTTTTATTGATAAATATTGTTTTTATATGTAAATAAGTGTTTTAACTTTGTTACCAAATACAAGTCTAGTTAAATAGGTTTTTTTGGTTGATAAATGTTGTTTAAGTGTTTAAATTTTGTTACCAAATACAAGTCTATTATTACTTGTTTGTTACCAAATATAAGTCTAGTTAGGTTTTTTGATTGATAAATTATGTTTAGGCGTTTAACTTTATTACCAAATTCGAGTCTGTTTTTACTTATTACATGTCTAGTTAGGTTTTTTGATTAATAAGTTCTGTTTTTAACTTTATTACCAAGTTTTATAAATAAACAGTAGCGAAGCCCAAAATGTGTTTTTATTACATTTACCAGAGCTGTTAGGATAGTATTAATAATAACCGGTTAATCTAATTATAAAGGCATTATTAATCACATTGACCAACTGCTAAGGTTATTATTAATACAGACCGGACTTATCACATTGACCGTAACATATATATCACGTCTCTCTCTATACTTATATTAGTAGAAGCAGAGTTATAGCTAATGAAAAATAGGTTCATATTCGTCAAATTCTAAATGGAATACTTGATTACGTGAAATAACCAAAAATGAAGCACATTTCGGGGAAAACTCATTACAAATTATTTAAATTGTTTAAAAAAAGCTTCATTTTTGTTTTATAAAAAAAATTCTAGCATCAAAAGTAAACAAGTAACGCTCAAAATAAAGTTAGTTCTTTTTTTGGTAAAAAAATCGGGAAAATTACCCCCTAATTAGTATCTCAAATGAACTTAATCGTTACGACTTCACAAGTTTCTTGACTCGTGTATGTATTGTTTATATGATCTGTAAGTTTCATCGGTTCAAAGTCATTATTTTTGAAAGGGCTGTAGTTAAAAGAGGTTGAACGAGTCACTGATCACGAATGTTTGCCAATTTAGAAACACCAAATCTTAATCAACTTTTGTCTAACAGAAAAACAAAAAAAATACATGATGTTCAGAAAAGCAATGCTGACTTTTTTTGTTTTATTGAGATTTTTGTTATCTCTAACAATTTTTAAGTTATTTTGAAAAAAAGCATATTTTTCAAAATTAAAATTTTTAAAAAGTTTACTTTAAAATCAAATTTTTTCAAAAATTAAACAGTTTGAATCGATGAAACTCACAAATCATATAAATACAACATAAGTAAAATAATTTGTGGAGCGGTAACGATTAATTTTATTTAAGTTGCTAATTAGGGGATGGTTTTCACGATTTTTTCTTGCCAGAACAAAAAGGACCAACTTTATTTTGAGCGTAACTTGCTTAAATTTATTGCTAGGAACTTTTTATAAAAACAGAAATAAAGCTTTTTTAAAAAACTTTAAAAAAGTTAAAATGGGTTTTCCCCAAAAAGTGCTTAATTTTTTGGATATTTCACGTCGAAATATTCTATTTGAAATTTGGTGAATATGGATATATTTTTTATTGACTATAGCTCTGGTTCTACGAGGTCCAGAGACTTAGCGCGTACACCATTTTTTTAACTCTTTTACAGGCTATAATTTTGCTAAAAACGATTTTTTCGACAAAATACTTACTTTTTGAGTTATTTGCGAAAAACAGTCTAAAAATGTGGTTATTTTGTTGAAATATGAACATATTCACTAGCAAATAACTCGAAAAGTGTTGACTTGGCGAAAAAGCTCTAGAACAAAAGTTATTTAAAATTAGTCAGTTTACCCATTTCCGGACTTATTTTGGACATATATTTTTTCGCCCCCAAGAGGGGGTGAAAGTCACCCCCAGGGCAAAAGCACACATCGGCACAATATCACTTTTTTCTTTGACATGTAAGCTATGCGTATGTCAAATTTCATGTCAATCCAAGGGATTCTTTAAAATTTAGAGCAAAAACCTTGAAAGAATGTACTAATAATAGAATTACTAACTAGAAAGTTTCACTAGCATTTACGTGTATTTTTAAATTAAAGTTATTTTAATGTAATTGAACAAATAATCTTCCAATCAAATTGTCCCAGGGTTGTACCTAAAACTTTGACAATGATATCATCATTTTAGGGAGTAACGTTGGCAGATATTAATGAACGTGACGGCAAAAAGATTGCTGAAGAACTTAATCAACAATTTGGAAAGAATAAAGCTATTTTTGTAAAGACTGATGTCACAGATTATTCCAATTATGAAGGTAAAGTTGGTTTTTCCTAATATTAAATTTTTTAAATATAACATTATCTTATTCCAATATATTGCAATAAATTTGAGGAATAATAAATAGGTTTTTAAAAGATAAAATGTGCAAGCTGAACAAATTTTTTACTTTGGATATCAGTTAAATTTTAACGCAGACAGTCATGGTGAAATTATGTCCAGGATAGAGAGGACCAGAGCCGCTTGTAGAAGCATGTTCGAAGTATTATGTAAAAGAGGCCTAAAATTGTCATTGAGGAGCCGCCTATTTCGCTGCTATATGTTCTTGGTCTTACTTTATGGTGTCGAGTCTTGAACTGTGAATAAAATCGATCGTAATCGCATTGAGTCTTTCGAAATGTGGTGCTATGGAAAAAAATTTAAAAGTTTCTTAGGTGGAAGAGATTCGAAAATCCACAATACTATAGAACGTCTTTTTAGAACGTCTCAGCCAGACTACTGAGATTGAAAAAGCATCAACAAGAGAAATATAGGTTGCTACAAAATATTATGCAAGGGAAAATAACAGACAAACACAGTCCAGGACGAGGAAAAACTTCATGGTTGAAGGACTTGCGAGATTGGTATGTTCTTGATACAAGCATTTTATGTAGGGTGGCAGTAAGTAAAATTAAGATAGCTACGATGGTAGCCAACGTTCTAAAAGGACATGATACATAAAAAAAAGAAATATAAAATTGTTTTAAATATATCTTATCATAGGTACCTATACTAACTAGAAAAGAAACTAAGAAGAAGAAACTAACGCAAACTAATTTTAACAGCACAGTCCTAATAGTTATAAATTTAAAATTATTAAAAAAAAAATCATCAGAGCATCATTACAGTGGCTTTCCTGATGATAACAAAAGAGTTCGAAATGGTCCATAGAAAGATGGTAATGATCTCTGGATCGAAATTAAATATAATGCCTTTTATTTAAAATTATTAGTTTGATGCATGGGGACATTGGGATCTAATGAAAATTAAGTTGAGATTATCTTATTAGCATCTTTAACCTTGGTCGTGAAAAATCTTAGTTCGTATTAATGTGTCAGACCCAAATTGTATAGTGTACGCAACTTCTCAACCTTTATCTGTGTTGTATATATAGTCTAAGATACGATATAAGATCGACCTTCACCTATAAATCTGGATTCCGCGTATGAAAAAAAAGTTGATTAATAGCAAGCTGGAAAGTTGATAATAGCTTAAGGGTGTCTAGTCGGACAAACTTTGATATATGGGAACACTAGAGCAGTGGAAGTTTTATTTGTGGAACAGGTTAAAAATTTGAAACGGTCAGACCACGAAAACGTCACATGTATTTTGTCCGACAGAACTTCCAATTGATTTGTTACCCTTTCATTAAACTCTCATGCAAAAATCAGACTGCTATTTATCACCTGTCATAATTTCTGTCATTTGACATGTTCTACGTGTTTCACTCATTATAATGCCCATTTGGTGATAAATAGCAGCCTGATTTTTGCATGAGAGTTTAATGAAAGGGTAACAAATAAATTGGAAGTTCTGTCGGACAAAATACATGTGACGTTTTCGTGGTCTGACCGTTTTAAATTTTTAACCTGTTCCACAATTAGAACTTCCCCTGTTCCAGTGTTCATATATATAAAATTCTGTCCGACTAGACACCCTTAAGCTATTAACAAATTTTAAGCTTGCTATTAATCAATTTTTTATACGCGGGGTCCAGACCTATTCGCTGTTTAATGAATAAAAATTATTGGATATGTAATTTAGCATGTTAACAATTACAAAAAACAATTGTTGCCCGATCTAATTTTGTTCTAACAAAATATAAATTAAAAAAAATTTCCACCCGGACAGATATTATTTCATATTTTTTAGATCATTCTAAACAAAAATGGACGTTTGTAATTTTTCTCTGAAGTTGATCGTTTTCTAGTTATAAACAATTTAAAACTGAAAAAATAACGAAAGATGACGATTATCAAGGCTCAAAAACATGAGTATAAAATATCATTTTTGAAATTACGAAATACCTATGTTTTGGCCTCATTAAATTTATTTCATTCGAAGTACCTGGCCTATTTTCTTGCCCAGATATTGTACTAAATTTTTTGTTTTCTCTTTAATTACCTTTCGTTAGTACTAACTAGTCGTGGTTGTCAGTAAGTAAGAACAAATTGAATTGTTAAGTCGTTTCCTGTAGTTATCAAGTGTCGCCAAAAAACGCCGGTTTCAGTTATAGTAAAAAATAAATTAACCCTTTCTCCCTCCTTCCTTCACCTTACTAATAACTGAAGACTTCTCGACCTACCAGTTAAAATAAGGTAAGAATTTTTTTGTTATTATTTCCATACAGTCCGCTTTAAATTCGATTGCGTAATAGACCAGCATAGCCCAATCGCCACCCCATAAGTTTGGCCTTCTAGCCGGATCGTCTTGAATCAATTTCGTTGTTGCTTTGCCGGTTCAAGATCTGATCTATCGTATTTTTCGCATTGGATAAATTTATTTAAAATTATAATTGTAATCGGTATAGTATATTTGTCGTGTTAAAATCTAATTAAATCGTAGTGTACCCTTTTTTTGTCGTGTATCGAAAAACCTTGTTCTTCGGTCGACTATAGTTGGAACATTGAATTCGTGTTTTTGCTTCTGAACCCATCGCTTAGTGAAATCGATTTTGATTAAGTAAATATATTTGATTTGGATATTTTGCAAACCTAAAAATAATTTGTTTGGATTTAGTTTAATAAAATTTTAGTAATTGTTGAAAAAATATATACACCTAACTACTATTCTTGACATATTTTGGGTTTTGTTCCATTTTATTTCTTCATCATTGATAATTTTTTGAAAGAATTTCAATATTTATTATTAAACATGCCTAAAAGTCAAAACGAACTAAAATTGTAGCGATTATGCTCTAAACGTGAAACTATCTTTCGTAGGGCTCAATTATGTTACGATGCCGGGTCGGCCTTAGAAAAAGATCCAGAAAATGCCTCAAAAATGCGTAACTTTGCAGTTAGATATAGTACTTTCGAAAAAACTCTATCAGAATATGAGGAAATTGTTCAAGATATCGTTATATTAAAACAAGAGATGGAGCCAGATGCTGGCGTTGCATACCATACGCATTTAGATGCATTTTATGATCTCTACTCCAATATTGAATATTTAGCTTCATTATTAATAAATAAACCTGCTGTTTTGAGTAATAATCCCAATAGTACTAATAATTCTACTATTAAAATGCCCAAATTTGAATTAGTTAAGTTTGATGGTGAAGATATATCTCTGTGGCCTGTTTTCTATGAAAATTTCAAACAATTTGTTCATAACAAAATAGAATATCCCAAGTCCGATAAGCTACAGTATTTGTTGAGTTGTATTTCCGGGAAAGCCTTGAAAAGCTGTAGCTCAATAGAACCCATTCCTAATAATTATGACATTATTTGGAATATGCTTGTTGAAAGATATAATGATAAAAAATATTTGTTTAATCTCTATATGGATCGAATTGTTAATTTTCGCGGTTTGCAATCTAATAATCCATCATATTTGGAAATATTTTTGGAAAAGTTTGATACTAATGTTTCTGCACTAAAACGATTAAATCTCGATAATTTAGATGATCATATTTTAACTTATTTAGCTATGTTAAAATTACCACAAGATACCATAGATTCATTTGATTTAATAAGAAATAATAATGATTTACCCGCTTATGATGATTTATTGAAATTTTTACGCCAACGTAGTAAATCTCTTATTAAAAATGATAGATCAAGGAATTCCAAAAATAATTTTTCGTTTCAAAAACCGAACAAATCGTTTCATTTGCAAGAACAGAATACGTATTCCTCCATAGATTGTGTTGTTTGTAAAAAAGGCCCACATTTAATTAAAGACTGTAAGCACTTTTTAGGGCTACCATTTGAATCCAGATTTAAATTAGTGAAGGAAAATAATTTATGTTTAAATTGTTTTTCTTCAAAGCATCGAGTATCCAATTGTCCGTCAAAATTTTCTTGTGTTGTGTGCAAAGCTAGGCACCATTCCAAGTTGCATAAGCCAAATACTACTCGGCCTAATGAGAATGTTCCATTTCCCTCCACTAGTACTGAGCCTACCTCTGGTTCTTCTGATAATCCTTCTAGTTTACATGTCCGCCATTCTAAAAATATCCCAAATGAATCAGAATCGAGTTCTGTTAGTCTGTTTGGGACAATAATGGTTAAAGTTGTTGATAAATGGGGTAGTGCTCACAAGGTTAGATTTTTGTTAGATAGTGGTTCTTCTGCTAATTTTCTTACTTTTGATTGTTCCCGAAAATTAGGCCTAAGTTATTCGAAATTAAATTTGACAGTTTCTGGTATAGGAGGATCAACCACCCCGATAGTAGGTAAAACCAACATTGTTATCTTTTCCCATTTTGATAAAAAAATACAATATCCTATAGAAGTGTTGCTTATAGACACAATCTCTAATAAGTTGCCAGATCAACCAGTTGACAAAGACTGTATTAACAGTATAGAACACTTGAAATTAGCTGACCCGAATTTCTTTTTTCCTGGCAAGATAGATGGTATTTTAGGCTTATCTGTCTTTTCAAATATCATTGGTTGTAATAGAGTGTCATGCGAAGATTCTCTATCAGCTATTGAGACTAGTTTAGGTTATGTAGTCATGGGCTCAGCTGCACCAAATTTTGAAAAAATCCACACATATTTGTCTTTCGTCTGTAACCCTTTGTTGAATTTAGATTCCTTGGTCGAAAGAATGTATGAATTAGAGGATTTGCCCACTGTTACTAATAGTTCATCAGAAGATGAAATTTGTGAAAATTTATTTTTACAAAATGTATGTAGAGATGCAGATGGTAGATACACAGTTTCATTGCCGTTCCAAAATGATCCTAATGTACTGGGTGATTCTTTTGTTCTTGCTAAAAATAGATTGTTGTCCTTAGAAAATCGCCTAGCACCAAACCCAGAACTTAGAAAACTTTACTGTGATATCTTTCAAGACTATTTAGACCAAAAGCACATGAGTTTAGTTCCCATTCAAACCATTGATTCGTTGTCGTATTATATTCCCCATCATTGTGTTTTTAAATCAGATAGCCCTTCCACTCCTTGTAGAATAGTCTTTGATGCCTCTATGAAAACTAGTAAAGGACCGTCATTAAATGAAATTCTTTATAAAGGTCCAAAATTACAAAATAATCCTACCACAATATTGTTGAATTTTCGTCTTTTTCCAATCGCAATTGTCGCTGATTTGAAACAAATGTATAGGCAGGTTAAAGTGGTTGAATCTCATTGTTCGTTTCAAAGAGTTTTGTGGAGATTTGATACCAATGATCCTATTTCTATTTTCCAATTAAATACTTTAACTTTTGGAGTAAAAGCCTCACCATATCTTAGTCTCAGGGTAATAAAACAATTATGTAATGACGAATCTAAAAGTTTTCCTGATGCTATCATCCCAATTTTAAGAGATATGTATGTAGACGATTTTATTAGCAGTTTTCCAAATGTTTCTGAAGCTATAGTTACACACACTCAGTTAGTGAATTTGTTTCAAAAAGGTGGTTTTAAATTAACCAAATGGATGTCGAACTCGAACGATCTACTATCGACAATCCCCGAACCCCTTCAATTGGTCAAAACCAAACAATTTGATAAGTCAGTCTCCAAAGTGTTAGGATTGCAATGGGAAGAAAAATGTGACAATTTTAGTTTTGGGTTAGAAATACCCTCATCGACCCGTTGTACAAAAAGAAACATGCTCTCACTTGTTGCTCGTATGTTTGATCCCTTGGGATTCCTATCTCCTATAACCCTCTTGCTTAAAATTTGGATAAAGAAACTTTGGACTCTAAAGGTAGATTGGGATAGTACCGTACCAAAAGAAATCGAAATAGCATGGGAAAAGTTTCAAAATGAATTTCATGTCCTATACAAAATACAAATTCCACGCCATATAGCAGTTACTCCTAATTCGTCGTTGTCTTTTGTAGGATTTTCAGACGCAAGTGCTGCTGGATACGCAGCCATTGTTTATTCCAGGGTTGTTAATTGTACAGGTCAAGTTAAAGTTACTTTACTGTACTCTCAATCTAAAGTATCTCCAATGTCTAAAATAACTCTTCCTCGATTAGAGCTTTGTGGAGCGCTTCTTCTCTCAAAGCTTCTTTCACATGCTATTGAAACTTATTCTCCTAGACATAATATTGATAAAATTTTTGCCTTAAGTGATTCCATGATTGTATTAAATTGGATAAAGTCCTCAGAGAAAAATCTCAAAATATTTGTTCAAAATAGAGTTGTTACAATTCATAAGATGGTTCCGTCAGAGTATTGGTTTTTTGTTCCTGGAAAGGAAAATGTTGTTGATTGCGCCTCTCGAGGTTTGTTTCCTTCTTCGTTAGTCAACCATTCCACATGGTTTACTGGTCCAAATTGGTTACTGTTGGAGCCAGAATATTGGCCTATTCAGTCTGTCAACGGACAGGAAATTATGATTTGTGATTCTGAATATAGATCACAAACCTTCTTTGGTAATGTCACTCGTGTAATTTCTCCGCTGTATACTCTTATTGAATATTTTTCCAGTTGGTCGAAACTTTTAAATTCCACAGTATACGTATTGAGATTTCTTAGAAAATTGTCTTTAAATAAACGGATATCTCTATTTGATTTAAAAATTGCAGAAATTGAATTAATTCGAGCTGTCCAGCAAAAGCATTTTTCTGAAGAATATAAAGCCCTTTCTCAAAATCTCGTTGTAAAATCTTCCATACGTCGTTTGAATCCATTTATTGAAAATGGAATAATTAGAGTAGGTGGACGTTTGTCCAACTCCCAATGTAGTTTTGAACAAAAACATCCGATTTTGTTGCCCAAAGCCGATCCTTTAACCATTTTGTTAATAGATTATTTCCATAAATTGCATTTACATGCTGGAGCGTATTTGTTGCAAAATCTTCTGAGAACAAATTATTGGATACTATCTAGTCGTCAGGCCATCAGAAATAGAATTTGGAGATGTAATCGTTGTTTTCGTCTTAATCCTAAACTTACCTATCCTATGATGGCTGACTTACCCGCCGTAAGAGTCAATCAGGCAAAAGCCTTTTTACACACTGGTGTAGATTATACTGGTGCGTTTTCCATTACTATAGGAAAATATCGTGGCGTAAAAACTCAAAAGGCTTACGTATGTTTGTTTGTTTGTCTAAGTACGAAAGCCATACATCTTGAATTAGCCTCCTCGCTCTCTACAGATTGTTTCTTAGCCACTTTCAAAAGATTTTTATCTCGTCGTGGAAATTGTAAGGTTTTATATTCAGATAATGGCACAAATTTTGTGGGTGCCAAGAGAGTCCTCGATGAAATATATCAATTAACTACTTCAAAAACTTATAAAGATGCATTCCAACAGGAACTTAATAATACCAAAATTTCTTGGAAAATGAACGTACCTTATGGCAGTCACTTCGGTGGTATTTGGGAAAGCAATATAAAAAGTGTAAAACTTCATTTAAATAGAGTTGTGGGGAATCAAATCCTTACTTACGAAGAATTTTTAACTGTTCTGACACAAATCGAGTGTCTTTTGAATTCGCGTCCTCTTTGTGTTCAAAGTAACGACCCTGAAAATCCAGTCGCGCTGACTCCATCGCATTTTTTATGTACAGAACCTTTAGTGTCATTACCCTCGATGGATATTGATCTTGATAAAAATATGAGTACTTTGAAAAGATATAAATTATTAGATTGCATTGTTCAACATTATTGGAAAAGATGGCATTCAGAATATTTGTCTTCTATGCAGTCTCGTTTAAAATGGAACACTAACTCGAACCCTCCCAAAGAGGGAATGGTAGTTATAATAAAAAATGAAACTATCCCACCTTTACAGTGGCCTCTGGCAGTCATAGAGACTTTGTATCCTGGAAAAGATGGGATTGTTCGAATCGTAAAAGTGCGAACCAAGCACGGTAGTTACATGCGCCCAGTCGTTAAACTGTGTCCTCTACCCAGTCAATAAACTGGAGAGGATTTTTTTATTTTATTTGATAGTTAAAATTTTAGTTTAGGGTGATGGGTTCATGTGCAGACTTAGCATATTAAAATTAAATTAGTTTTCGTTGATTTTTCGTTTATTTTAAAAATAAACTCGGGGGGCAGGATGTTTTGGCCTCATTAAATTTATTTCATTCGAAGTACCTGGCCTATTTTCTTGCCCAGATATTGTACTAAATTTTTTGTTTTCTCTTTAATTACCTTTCGTTAGTACTAACTAGTCGTGGTTGTCAGTAAGTAAGAACAAATTGAATTGTTAAGTCGTTTCCTGTAGTTATCAAGTGTCGCCAAAAAACGCCGGTTTCAGTTATAGTAAAAAATAAATTAACCCTTTCTCCCTCCTTCCTTCACCTTACTAATAACTGAAGACTTCTCGACCTACCAGTTAAAATAAGGTAAGAATTTTTTTGTTATTATTTCCATACAGTCCGCTTTAAATTCGATTGCGTAATAGACCAGCATAGCCCAATCGCCACCCCAACCTAAATTCAAGTTCAAACCGTTTTGTAATTATTGTTAATAGGTATGCTTAATTGCATATCCAATAATTTTTATCCGTTAAACAGATAGCTGAAGGTCGACCTTATATCGGATTCTCTACTAAGTGTACATTGTTTTCCTTCGTAAGGATGTAGTGGCGTATATCATAAAATTGATATTTGACTGTTGCTGTCCAATTACACAGGCTAACGATGAAAAAACTTTTTTGATAATATTAGAGCAAGCTGTCTCGTCGCCCCCGTTAGGTAAATTATTCCGATTCGTTTTTTTGCACAAACTTACTCAAAAAGAGGTCCTTATAACAAATCCACAGGGTGTCGGAAGGTGCCGCGGTCGGAAAATTGTTTAAACAATTTTTTTTATATAAATTTAAAAAAATAATTTTTTCACTTCAGACTTTTTTAGAGTTCTTGGGCCATTCTGAGTAAATAAGTTATCTTGTGATTTTTCTCTAGAATTATTGTTGTCGAGTTATACGCGATTTAAAATTTGAAAAATGCGAAAATGACCATTTTTAAGGCTTAATAATTCGATTAAAAATTACTATTATGAAAGTCAGAAAGTGACCAAATCAAAGTTTAAAGCCTACAATATCCTGAAGAAATGTTTGTCATTATTTTATTACTGAGTTGTAATTTTAGATTATGAATAATGAGCGAGCGCTAACAGCGTAAAACTTGCGAGTGAAAGTGAGTGCACCATTGGACGGCCTGAATGGTGCGTCACTTTCGCACTCACTATTGACGGCCGCCTAAGGCCGATGCCACATTATGCCTTTTGACCGGATGCGTTTCCGCCGCATCCGGTGAAAACGCATAGTGTGACAGATCGGTCCGGTTGCGTTGGAAACGGATGCGTTTTGAGTCATCGGTACGCGCTTACAAATTGCACCAGACTAAACGCATAGTGTGACAGGTCGGTCCGGCTGCGTTGGAAACGGATGCGTTTTCACTGCATCCGGTCAAAACGCATAATGTGGCATCGGCCTAATACGCTTTTAGCGCTCATTCTTAACAATTAAAAATAACCGCTTAATAATACAATAATGACGCAAAATTCTTCAAGATCTTGTAGCGGGGGACTTTAAACTTTGATGAGGTCACTCTTGACTTTTACAAGAATAATTTTTAACCGAGTTATTAAGCATTGACTGGCTATTTTCGAGTTTTTCAAATTTTAAGTCGCGTATAACTCGACAATAATAAATTTTAAAAAATCACAAGAGATCTTTTCTGCTCAGTGATCTAAAAGCGAAAAAATTATTTTTGTGAATTTGTTTAAAAAAAATTGTTTAAACAATTTTCCGATCGCGAAACCTCACAGCACCCTGTGGATTTGTTATGAGGACCTCTTTTTGAGTAAGTTTGTTTAAAAAAATCGGATCGGAATAATTTACCTTACGGGGGCGACGATACAGCCTGCTCTATATATCTTATGTATTTTAGTGTGCTAAGTCCGAAAATGATATTAAAAATGCTGTATCACCCACCATTCTTTCACTAAGTTTTTTAGGTAGGAAGGGTATTTTGTCTACTGTCATGATATTGGTGGTCTAATGAATGTCTTTGTTATTGAGTATAATAAGCATGATTGGAGGCTTTTTACAGACTCTTCAAAAACAAGCTTAAAAGCTGTACTCTTACACAATGGGAGCACTTATCTTCTTCAGGTGCCGTCCTCGTTCCGAAGTTTGGCTATCATCAAGGCTATGCGTATTTTTGATACCGTAGATCTAAATAATTGGCAGCTGCTGCACTTTTACCAATCTCTTAAATTCTTCAACCATGAATGTTTTCTTCTGCCAATGGATCTTTTACCTATTATTTTTCCTTGAATAATTAATTGTAGTAGCTGGTACTTTTGTCTCCTCATTATATGTCCCAAGTATTGCAGTTTACGCTTTTTAATAGTAAGCGCAAGTTCTTTTTCTTTCTGCATCCTTCGCAACACTTCCATGTACTTAGGCTTCACTTTATATTGCTTATTCGGTCCATATGAAAGAGACATGAAAATCTTGATAGAATTCTACAGAAAATTAGATATTCAGCTCACAATTAGATGATCTGTAGAGATTTAAAAGTTGGTTGCATGCTACTTGGTCAACAAAAGGGACTTTCAAAGGTTCCATGCTTTATTAGTGAATGAGACAGTTAGTAGAGCAATAGGTAAACACTGGTCCACAAAACAACGGCCCTTAAGAAATGTTTTACACCTGGCGAGAAGAACATTTTGTACAAAACCTTTGTAGATCCAAAAAAGATCCTCCTTCCACCTCTACACATCAATTAGGCTTAATGAAACAGTTTGTCAAGTTCCTGCCTAAATATGGGGAATGTTTCAAGTACTTGAGTGGAAAGTTTCCCCATCTATCACAAGCCAAATTGAAAGGTGTTTGTGTTGGACCAGATATTCGTAAAATGATGTTCGACTCCACCTTTCAAACCACGGTGACTACTAAGGAAAAAGTCTCGTATAATTAACTAAAATATATTAATAAACTTGGACTATGACGCGACGGCATAAAATGGTTGACAAAAATATTTAACAATATATATGACACAGGCATAATTCCCCAAAAATGGCCAGAATCAACTTTTATAAATCTTCCAAAAATCCCAATGCGAGAAAGTGCGAAGACTATAGAATTATAAGCCTTATGAGCCATTTACTTAAAACATTTCTAAAGTTCATTCACAAACGAATATATACAAAGTGCGAGGAACAACTAACAAGAACACAATTCGGATTTCGTGATGCTCTGGGAACACCGGAGGCCCTTTTTGCTGTGCAAGTCCTATTTCAGAGATGCAGGGATGTAAATTGTGATATATACGTATGCTTTATAGATTTCCAGAAAGCATTTGACAGAGTAAAATACGACAAATTAATAACTCTAATGCAAGAAATTGGAATTGACAACAAAGATCTAAGAATTATCAGAAACATTTATTACAATCAAACGGCCAAAATTAAAATAGAAGACCAGTTAACTGATAAAATTGCAATAGAACGAGGAGTACGACAGGGCTGTATTTTATCTCCACTACTATTCAATATTTACTCTGAATGGGTAATTAAGTAAGCTTTAGACGGTTGCGCCAAAGGGATATTAATACATGGTGAATGGTTGAATAACATTAGATAAACAGATGACACCATAGTTTTTGCCGATAATCTCAATGATTTACAGATATTAACAAATTGTATAACAGAAGTTAGCAACAGATACGGACTAGCTCTTAACATAAAGAAGACCAAATTTATGACAATAGGTAAGAAACCAATACTAAACGCTCAACTTAGAATCAACCAACAGAATATCGAAAGAGTTGAGCAATATACATATCTGGGTACGAATTCAAATAGCCAATGGGACCACAGAAATTAAACAGCGAATAATAAGGGTAAAAGCAGCATACGTTAGAATGAGACCCATTTTCAACAGTCGAGACATAGCATTAAAAACAAAATACCGTCTGTTGAAATGCTACATATTCTCAGTTCTGCTCTACGGAATGGAAGCATGGAAACGAACTGTTGCATCTATGAATCGGCTCGAGGCTTTCGAAATGTTGTGTTATAGGCGCATCTTACCTATATCCTGGGTTGACCGAATTACCAATGTGGAAGTCCTGCGTAGAATGGGGAAAGAGTGTGAAATTCTCATAACCATAAAAACAAAAAAAAATTAGAATATCTAGGACATGTAATGAGAAATCAAGAACGTTACGGCCTTCTCCAACTGATTCTCCAAGGAAAGGTAAATGGTAAAAGAGGACCGGGAAGACGACGCATTTCCTGGCTTCAAAATTTACGTAAGTGGTATAACACGACTACCACTGAACTGTTCCGAGCTGCGGTAAACAGAGTCAAGATAGCCATGATGATCGCCAACATCCGGAACGGATAGACACTTTAAGAAGAAGAAGCTATTAATAAAGACTCTTAGACTGCATTCAAAAGAGTTCGAAACAAATTTTTAGGTAATGTTAAAGACCCTAACTTCGAGCTTTAGTAGCTAATTTATTTGAAAGTTTAAAGATTTGGGACGTCTAATGAGCCTCAAAATCCACTTTTTGTATAACCATCTTGAATTTTTCCCTGAAGATCTGGGTGATGTGAGAGAAGAACAAGGCGAACGATTCCACCAGGATATCAAGGTGATGGAGAAACGATACCAGTTACTTTGGAACAACAATATAATGGGTGATTACTGTTGGTCACTTCATCGGGAACAACAGAATGCGAATTATTATCTTTCTAATGTGCCTGTTGTTTTTTTTTCGGAGAATGAGTAACCAGGCATGACCTTTGTTTTGTCCAAACACCGTGCTGAACATTTGACCCTGGATATTTTGCTCGCTACATTGCCTTCAACTACAATCTTTTTTTTTTCATGACTTCGGTTCTTCTAGTTATATGTATCTTTGTATATTTTGGTTACCTAATAGTTGTGGTGAGTCTAGTAGGCTAGTGGTACGCACCCCAAAATAAACACGTACTGACCACGATGTGGTGAATGGCTAATTTTGGTCACACTTTATGTTTTTGATGGTGCTGAAAACGAAAATTATGTTTGTTGTTTTCACCCAATTTTGAAAAAATGTGAAAACTTTGAATTATCCACGTCCGTCTGTCCGTCTGTCTGTCCGTCTGTCTGTCTGTCTCTCTGTGATCACAACTCCTCAATATACCAGCTAGAATGACAAATGAGGTGTCAAATGAAAGCTTATAATCCAAGGATGGTAGTAAAGGTGAGATATTTGACCTAGGCTGTCTCTCCGTCGGTCTGCCCGACCACGAATATAACTCCTCCATCATTATACCAGGTAGAATGACAAATGAGGTGTCAGATAAAAGCTTATAATCCAAGGATGGTACTAAAGGTGAGATATTTGACCTAGGCTGTCTGTTCGTCGGTCTGTCCGACCGCGAGTATAACTCCTCCGTCATTATACCAGGTAGAATGAAAAATGTGGTGTCAAATAAAAGCTTATAATCCAGGGATGGTACTAAAGGTGAGATATTTGGCCTAGGCTGTCTGTCCGTCGGTCCGTCCGACCGCGAATATAACTCCTCCATCGTTATACCAGGTAGAATGACAAATGAGGTGTCAAATGAAAGCTTATAATCCAAGGATGGTACTAAAGGTGAGATATTTGACCTAGGTTGTCTGTCCGTCGGTCCGTCCGACCGCGAATACAACTCCTACGTCATTATACTAGGCAGAATGACAAATGAGGAGTCAAATGAAAGCTTATAATGCAAGGATGGTACTAAATGTGAGAAATTTGACCTAGGCGGTCTGTCCGTCTGTCCGTCCGACTGCGAATATAATTCCTCCGTCACTATACCAGGTAGAATAACAATTGAGGTGTCGAATGAAAGCTTATAATCCAAGGATGGTACTAAATGTGCGAAATTTGACGTAGGACTTCCGGTTTTAGAAATGCGACCAGAAGTACTGTTTTAAAGTCACCGGAATAGTACACGTGATATATTATTCGACACTACTTCGCAAGAACAGAACAAATATATACTTCCGGTTTCATGACTGTCTGTTCATCTGTCTTTCCGTCCGCGAATACAACTCCTCCATTATTAATACAGATATAATGACAAATGAGGTGTCTAATGAAAGCTTATAACCCAATGATGGTATTAAAGATGAGAAATTTGACATCGGACTTCCGGTTTTAGAGTTGCAACCGTATGAACTGTTCTAAAGTCACCGAAATAGTATAAGCGATATATCATGCGACGTGCCTTAGCAAGATGAGAAAACATTTTGGTTTTGGTTTTTATATAATTTCCAGCTTAAAAAGTTCTAACCAGAAGTGCCGTTATAGTCGCAGAAATAGTACATGTAACACATCAATCGAAGCGTATTGAAAAGTTGACTTTTAATCTTTAGTTCCTGTTTTGAAGTTATTTCTGTTTAAACAATGGTGACCCAAAGATTAGTTAAAATGACTAAAAATTAGTAAAATCGTATATCTATCGACGCAAAGTTACACGAAGCGTTCAAATATCGACTTCCAGTTCTACTTTTGATTACTTTGGGTGAAAACCTAGGACTTACGAAGTCCAATTACTTGTTTTAAATTATATGTTGGGGAACATTATCAAATCGCAATTTGACACTAAAAATAAAAAAAAAATGAAATCACGTTGTTCTTAATAGTAAAAGTTGCAGTCATTCAATGTTTTTTCTCTGTAGTTTCTATTATTGATGGTTATAAAACCCTTAATACCAAAACTGTTTTTGTTTTTAGATGCATTTAAAAAAACCGTAGAAAATTTTGGAAATATTGACATTCTTATGAATAATGCTGGTCTAGCAGCTGATGGTGCTTTTAAAAAATCAGTCGACGTTAATGTTGTAAGTATTTAAAAGATATTATTAGTTTTTAATTTTAAATACCTGTCCTCTTTATCGCAATTACATTCTTTGATAAGTATATATTTGGTATTATTTGGTATAATAATAAATGCTCTATTGAAAAACGATCTATATACGTACTCAATATATAGAAATAGCTTATTCACAGCAAAAGCAGGAAACCTGAGATGGACTATAAAAGGGAGTCCGAGTACAGTTTAGAAAAACAAGCATTGTTTATAAAATATTGTAATACCTACTTGAAAATATTCATGAAAAAAATTGGCAGAGAGTTGGTGAAATATTCGACTTGGAATTTGACGAGAATGAACCTATTTTTCATTAGCTGCAACTCTGCTTATACTGGGTCTAGAGACCTTACGCCTATATCATTTTTTTCACTTTTATAATAGGCTATATTATCGCTGAGAACGATTTTTTCGATAAAATACTTACTTTTTGAGTTATTTGCGAAAAACCCTATAAAACGTGTTTTTTTGTCGAAATGTAAACAAATTCACTCGCAAATAACTCGAAAAGTACTAACTTGGTTAAAAAATACTGTAGAACAAAAGTTGTTTATAATAATTAGTCAGTTCATCTACATATTTCCGGACTTATTTTGAACTTATATATTTTTTCACCCCCCGAGAAGGGGTGAAACTCACTCCCAGAGCAAAAGTACACATCGGCACAATATCACTTTTATTCTTTGACATGTTAGCTATGTCTATGTCAAATTTGATGTCAATCGAAGCGGTTCTTTAAAATTTACAGGTTTTGCAATATTTTACCGTTAGTGAACGGACTTTACAGGGTGTTTGGTAAAGAATGCGCCATAATTTAGCCGTAGATACCTGAAGTTATAATAGGTCGATTTAAGCTAACTTATCTTTGTACAAAAGTTGATAATAACCGAAATACAGGGTGTTGAATTTAAACTTTTATTTTATTTCTTTTTGAATATTTCCTGACAGGCATGGGATAATAACACGAAATTTGGTAAGTGGAGGTTTTTTGTGAAGAGCAGCCTAAATTTTCTACCAAAAATTATATAGGGTGAGGCAGATAACTGGCCTATTAGAAATATCTCGAGAACTAAAGGCAACCGAATCATAAAAATTGGAATAAAGGGGTTTTGAAGGATGATCTATTAAATGAAAATATTTTCATCTCTTTGCAACTTCCGGTTATACCGGAAGTTGCTTATAATATCGTTTTTTTAAATGGGACGCCCTGTATATTTTTACATTTATGGATTCTGCTCCATGTCTTCTTTCTTAAAATATGAGGTTTTGTAATATTATACAGGGTATTTTAGAAGATAATTACGTTTTTTTTTTTATTAATTTCGTAGCAATATTCACACCCTGTAGAATTGTAGTAGTTTGACATCTAAAACTCTGCTTACGTTCAAATGATTTTTAATATACTCTACTATTGTTAAGAATGATTAGTATAGCTAAATTTTTAATTTTAGTATACAGGGTTGGTCGAAACTCGGAATGAGTATTTTCTGAGTTTTCTTAAATGGAACACCCTGTATTTTTGTATTGTAGTGAAATGATATTTTATAGTACTTTTTTATTTCTTAAGCATTCCCTATACCTAATTGCTTTAATTTGCGAGTTATTGGTAATTCAAGCTAAACATTAATTGCAACAAAAAATACGTAAAATTTTATTAGGTTGGCCGTGAAAATACTCAATCCCAAATAATTTTTCAAAAATAAATACATATTAATCCAGACTGGTCCTTAAAATTGCCAATAATGGTTTAGCTATCAAAATACCTACGTGGTTAAGATTGTTGGTGCGATTAACAATTAAGCACAAATTAAAGCAGTTAGGTATAGGGAATGCTCAAGAAATAAAAAAGTACCATAAAATATCATTTCATTACAATACTAAAATACAGGGTGTTCCATTTAAGAAAACTCAGAAAATACTCATTCCGAGTTTCGACCAACCCTGTATACTAAAATTAAAAATTTAGCTATACTAATGATTCTTAACAATAGTAGAGTATATTAAAAATCATTTGAACGTAAGCAGAGTTTTAGATGTCAAACTACTACAATTCTACAGAGTGTGAATGTTGCTACGAAATTAATAAAAAAAAAAACGTAATTATCTTCTAAAATACCCTGTATAATATTACAAAATCTCATATTTTAAGAAAGAAGACATTGAAGAGAATCCAAAAATGTAAAAATATACAGGGTGTCCCAATAAAAAAAACGAAGTTATAAGCAACTTCCGGTATAACCGGAAGTTGCAAAGAGATGAAAATATTTTCATTTAATATATCATCCTTCAAAACCCCTTTATTCCAATTTTCATGATTCTGCTACCATTAGTTCTCGAGATATTTCTAATAGGCCCTTTATTTGCCTCACCCTGTATATTACCCAGAGGGCGCCACATGCGTCTTTCAGCGCTAATTTAATAAGTTCAATTTTTTATCCTCCACTCTACATAATTTTGAAATAAAAATTTTTATTTCCCTGTAATTTTTACTTCAAAAAGGTTATAGCCATTAGTTTTCGAGATATTTGAAGCTACAACCAAAGGGTCCTAATACATAAATCAAAATAACTGTGCTTTTTCATCTTTAACTTCAAATATCTGGAAAACTAAAGACTTTATCGTTGCGAATGAATAGTATATTATTTGCAGAGAAAGTATTGTAGAATCTAAAAATTGTGCTAAAATAGCAATTTCGTCAGTGGCGTAGAATTTGGAAAGAGTCAACCATTCACGTTCCCCTGTCGTACGCCTTTGGTAGTAACCAGACGCGATTATTTAACATAATTTAGTAGGGTGTATTTATAGTACCTACACGTTCTGCCAAGTATGACACGGATATATCAAATAGTTTTATAGTATATTTTTTTTACTAATTTATTCTTTATTTAAAACTTTAAGAAATATATTATGTACCTGGTACTTTAAAACTATTTGATATATCCCTATGATACTTGGCAGAAATAGTCGAAGAAATGAAGCTGAAAAAATGGCAAAACCTCGCAATTTTTTCGTCCAGCATCGATTTGTACAAAAATTTGAGAATAGGCTCATTTCACCCTCTAGTTCATTTTCTATATTGAGCCGTTGTACGCTTGTGGTTTTTTAAGGGTGAAAACTACCCCTAATTGTAAAAAATTATAAAAAATAATATTTTAAACTTTAATATTGTCAACATTTGTTTCTAATTAGTTACATAATGAGTGTTTTATGCTTTAAGATATACTATCATAATATTTTAACCCTTAAAACCACCCTTCTTGGAGCTATATATAAAAAATCACTTATCCTAAAAGAATAATTTCGGCTTGCATCGATTTACATAAAAAATTGTGATTAGGATCATCTCACCCTGTACTTCATATTCTATAACATGCTCAAGGGAGTCGATTATTTTAAGGGGTGTAAACTACCCCTTATTGTCAAAAATTATATAAAAACGTTGTAAACTTTAATATGGGTAAAATTTGGTTTTGATTGGCGAAAAATAATGATTGTTTTATGCTTTAGGATGTAATATCATAATATTTCATTAAGAACATTACAATTTTTACAAGTAGATAATTTAATAGATCTATACAGAAAAAAAATTGAATTAATGAATTACAAAAACATTTATTTACACAAAAATACGAATTTACAAATATGTAGAAGTACAAATACAAATAGTTTTTAAGTCATCTTCCAGTATACGAACCAGTTATGTGGTATTATACATGCATTGAAAATGTTCCATAAGCGGTCTATTCGAATATTTCGAAAAAAAAATTTGTTTTATATACATAGCTCCTTCATTTTTGTCGATAAAAAGTTTCTTCGTAAATGATTTTGTAGTATTTTTAAAGAACTATAAGACTGTGTAAAATAAATTCCGTTAGATCCCTTACTTTTTAATTGGGTGGGTTTAAAGGGTTCAAATAAGGGGGTGTTTGCTCGTAAATAGAGGTTTTAAATAGCTATATCTCGCTAACTGTTCCCTATAACGAAAATATATGGACAATATAATTTTAGTTATTAAATCTACAATTTAGTAGTTTATCATTTTTTTCGTATTTCCAGTATTTTCGGAGATATTTTGAAGTAAAAGGTGAAAAATACGAAATTGCAAAAAATCAATTTTTCTTTAAACTCCAATTTTACTAAAATTAGGCTTTTTAAATAGGTCAAACTTCTTGGGTATATTGACAATACAAATATACAAGGAATTACAGAAAGGTAAAGACCAGTTTTTAATTAGTAGGGTAGTTAGTGGGTTATTTTCATTGATTTTTTCGTAGAGAAAAGCAGGTACCGACATTCTTTTGATCATAAATCGCTCTATTTTCATGCTAGAAATTTTTTATTATTATTTTTTGAAATTTTTAATTGTTTACTTGAAAAAAGATAATTTTAGTTTTCTTCGAAAAATGCAAATTTTTTCCGTTATTTGGCTTTGAATATTTCAAATTATGCATTTGACGAAAAAAGCTAACTTTAACATGCCGTATCTCGGTTTGTATTAGTCTTAAAGGTATTATAGAAAAATAATTTAGTTTGTGTCATTAAAAGGTACAATTTTGGTATCTGCAGTTTTTTTGATTAAATGCATATTTTTCGAAGTATTCTCAAAAAACCTTCTAAAAAAGTCGATTTTTTCGACGAAAAACTGCTACATTCAAGCGCGAATAACTCGAAAAATATTAGTTTTACGAAGAAAATGTATAAATCATTTTTTTCTTAGAATGAGTCTTTACATCGATTTACATGGTTAAAGTGTAATAAAAAATTGCCACCCCCGAGATGGGGTGGCAACCACCCCCAAGGTTTTAGCGTACAGCGGCATGATATAGAAAATGATTCTTGTGCTATTTACTACCTTCTGTTAAAATTTCAAGTAAATCCATGCTGGACGAAAAAATTGCGAGCCAAAATGCTTCATTTCCTCGACTAAAAGTGAAAGACTGTACACCTTACTAAATTATGTTACATAATCGTTTCTGGCTATTACCAGAGGCGTATTTGAAGTTAAAAATGAAAAGGCACAGTTATTTTGACAAACGTATTATGCTCCTTCGTTTTTAGCTTCAAATATCTCGAAAACCAATAGCTTTATCGTTACGAATGAAGAGTATTATTTACATGCAAACGATTGGAAAATCCAAAACCTGCACTAAAATAGCAATTCCGCCAGTGGCGTAGAATTTGGAAAGGGTCCACCATTCACTTTCCCCCGTCGTACACCTCTTTTGTAGTAGCCAGAAACGTTTGTTTAACATAATTTAGTAGGGCATATTATAGTATCTATACTTGCTGCCAAGTATAACAAGAATATATCAAATGGTTTGTAGTAACTACAATGAAATGCAAAAAAATGAATTTTGCATCGTATATTTAAAATGCGTTTATCTCTAAAACAGTTGAGTTTAGCGAGATGAATGTAGTGTACCTTTTTGAAGTAAAATCAAAAGTTTAGACCTTAAAATTAGATAGAGTGGGGGATAAAAAACTTTAACGTATTAAATGAGGGCTGGATGACGTAGGTGGTGCCCTCTGGGCAATATATAATTTTTGGTCGAAAAATCAATTTTCTCGTCCCAACAACCCCTATTTAGCAAATTCCTTTTTGTTCTCCCATGCCTGTCAGTTTTATCAAAAGTTTAACTTTGACACCCTGTATTTCGGTTATTATCAACTTTCGTATTGACGTAAGCGACCTATTTTAACTTCAGGAATCTACGGTTAATCTATGGCCCATTCCTTACCAAACACCCTGTATAGCTTTGTGGCGTATTAAATAATTGTTCAACTTTTAGCTTGGGACTATTCATGGTATGATCTTGGGAATGGACCATTATTTAAACAAATACAAGTCAGGGAATGAAGCCGTGATTGCTGTGAGTGCTTCTGTATGTGGTTTGGAAGCTTATCCCCAATGGCCAGTGTATGCTGCTACGAAATTTGCTGGAATAGGTAAGAAATAAGTATTTGCATAAAACAATGTGTATTTTATTTCTTATCAAAATATAGTTAAGCAAAATTTAAAAATTCTTCTTTTTGTAATAGGACTATGTCCTGTTTGTTCTGTTACAGTCTCTGCTGTGATCCGGAGCTTCAGCTCTCGTACTATCGTTTTTTGGGTCTTCCTAGGGGTCGCTTGGTGTTGGGCTCCTGTGTCTTCGCCCATTGCGCCATACGTTCAGGGTTCTTCCGATCTACGTGGTCTCTCCACATGCGCCGTAGTGATGTTAATTATAGTTACTTTCGAGTATTCGTTACAAATCGTTATTTTGTATAAAGTAATCATTTACAGTATTCGTTACTTTGATAACTATGATTACTTTTGTATTTGAGTACCGGTAATTATATCGAGAATCGTAGTTCTCAGTAGGTAGGTATTTTGTATACAGTAATAATTTTTTACAGTGTTCGTTACTTTGATTAGGTACTATGATTACTTTTGTTACTTTTGTATTTGAGTAGTGGTAATGATATCGAGAATCGTATTTCTCAGTAGGTAGGTAGGTATTTTGTAGTATTCCGATATAACAACTACAATAGTCGTAGTCGTTACTCGCTCTGATACGATTGGTACGAAGTAATCAGAGTAATCAAAGTAATCAAAGTAGGTACAATAGTCGTTACTCGCTCTCGCTCTGATACGATTGGTACAAAGTAATCAGAGTAATCAAAGTAGATACAATAGTCGTTACTCGCTCTGATACGATTGTTTCGAAGTAACGAAGTAATTGGAGTAATCAAAGTAACGATTTGCTTCTCTGTATAGTAATCGTTACTTTCGGTATTCGTAAGTAACGAGTACTTTGTAACGAATAGTTACTTTTTCAACATCACTAATGCATCGTCGTGCTCTTGTCCATCTCACTACGTCTTGAACGCCTCGCTCTCTCAATGTGTCTTCATTTCGTACTCTATCTCTGAGTTATACCTATACCAATTGTTAACCTATACCATGCGCATTAGTATAACACGATAAATGCCATTTTTTGAAGTAATCCCATAATAATTTTTTTGTCCTGATCTGATCAAACTCCGAGCATTCCAGTTAAAACAATCTACGTCCAAGATGGAACTCCAGAAATCCTATTTATCTATTACTATCGACAAATTGACAGGCACCTTAAATGGGATTTACAAATAAAAAATATTATAAGAAAAATACGATCAGCTTAAAATACTTTACCTACCTGTCTCTGTATGTGGGATTTTAGATGGGGGTAGAGTAAGCTGATTTCCATCTGGTGACTTCGATATACGTAAGAATGGTTTCTTAAACTAGTATGTATATGGTAAGCGAAAAACATATTCCTAAAACGAACTTTTTCATGAAACTCAGGTTTAGATGTTCGGCAATTATTGTATTGCTTAGAGCTACTTAAAAATATTTACAAAGATAAAATTCAACTTAAAGAAAAAATGTCAAATTACGAAACAAGAAGAAAATTAAATGTCGAATGCTTTCATACTTCAAAAACAATAACGCAACATTCAATTAAATATTTTGCTCCACGAAAATAATATAATTAATTGATTATAAACTTTAAAAATATGACAAATTTTTATTTGTATAAAAAATTAGTTTATTTTATTGAAAAATTTACCGCATCCACCAATAGGTGATTAGCGGGAATACAGTGTAGGAGTACAGTTCCAATAACTTACAGTCTATGACATAATTCTGAGTTTTAAATAATAAGCGATATTATTATCTATAGTTACAGTAAGTATCTAAAATTAAGAACACAGTGTAGGTATAAAATTCCAATAACTTAGATTCTATAATATAGCCCTATACATTTTAAATAGTTTGCGATATTGTCATAGTAACCATCTGTGCCTAAAAGTTTGTTGATGTTGTTAGGAATATTGAATCTAATTCGTTCATTTGCAAAAGTGGACAGTCAATTAAAAAATTTTTTACATTATTTTTTATTTCGTCACATATTTCACATTTAGGGGAATCGTCTCTTGTAAACAGGTGAGAGTGCGTGTATCTTGTGTGACCTATACGCAGACGTGTGATAACAGTTTGAAGTTTCCGGGTTCGTATTCTCGACAGCCGCGGGTAAATATTATCTTTTATTGTTTTTAAAGATGTCTGTGAATATTTCGATTCTTGGTTCCACTTACACGTGATTAGATTTCTAAAGTACGATTTTATGTCACCCGCGAGATTATGACACTCCGTTACCTATGTTTCGACACTTTCCGACACTTTACGGGCGCACTGATCTGCTGCTTCGTTTCCATCAATACCAATATGAGATGGGATCCATATGAAGGTAATGCGTCTGGAATTTTCTTGAGCCTCTTCTAGTTCATATTTTACCATTTTCTCTAGGGGGCTTTTAGGATACACATGATTTAAAGTTTGTAAAGCACCGAGTGAATCGCTGAGGATCAAGCATTTTGGTATTTTGTTTGTGTTGACATGTTCAAGAGCTTTGAGTATTGCATAAAGTTCAGCAGAAAAAATACTGAAATATTTGGGAAGCCTCAAATGATATTGATTTTTAGGGGTTACATATACAGCACCTACTCCTGTATTACATTTTGATGCATCTGTGTATATCTTGTAGCAATTATCTTCTTGTTTGGCTATGATTGAATTAAGGTTATTTTTAGAAACAGCTGGATTTGTTGAGTGCTTACTAAATGCAGTAAGATTATAATTTATTTGGGGAGTATCAGTTTTCCAAGGAGGGGGATGGTCCAAATTTATTAGGAATATATCTGGAAAGTTTACTTCTAAATATCTTAGATAAAATCGAATTCTCTCATAGAAAGGTTTGTGTGAAATAGGTCTATTTTGAGACGTATATTTATTATTGAATGTATTATCAAAAAGAGGTCTGTTTGGGTTTGAAGCTATAGAAGTTGCATGAGTTAATGTTAAATAAATGCGACGGTGGAATAAAGAAGGCTCTCCGGTTTCACTATACAAACTCTCTACCGGCGTGGTTCTAAATGCTCCCAAGGCAAGTCTTAATGCTGCATTGTGTATACAATCTAAAGGTTTTAGTGTTTTCTCGGACGCAGATATGTACGCAATGCAGTCATAGTCTATTTTAGATCTAATTAAAGCTTTATATAGGCTAATTAGGGTATCATAATCAGAGCCCCAGTCCCTGTTATATAATGTTCTTAATAAATTTAATCTTTTGTTGCAAGATGCGATTAGTTGATTTATATGTTTATTCCAAGACAGTTTTTGATCCAACCACATTCCCATAAATTTTACGTCTGTTTTAAACATCATAGCTGAATTATAAAATTTCAATATTGTTGTGCTGAAAGCGTGTTCATTGGTGAATACCATTCCCACTGTTTTGGAGACAGAAAATTTAAATCCCGTGCCATGGGACCATTGTTCTAGTTGTTGTAGAAAGTTTTGTAATGATTTCGACATTCGAGCGAGGGGTTTTTGCCTTTGATGTAAACTACTAAATCATCTGCATAAACGCGAGCTTTCAGAGGTTTTTGCAAATTTTTAATTATATCATTTATAGCGATTACGAATAGTGTTGGGCTAATTATTGATCCTTGAGGAGTCCCATTTTCTTCAATAGATTCTTCTGAATGTGAATTTTGAACCCTTACTCGAAATGTTCTGTACCGCAAAAAGTTTTTAATTAATTCTAGACAATTACCTCGGATATTCCATGAGTGCAGTTTTTTCAAAATATTATACCTCCAGCACGTGTTGAATGCTTTCTTTAAATAAAAAATATTGCTATACAATGTTGTCGAATTGCTAGAGTTTACTGAATATCGCTTTCTAAGTCTAGAATATTATCTATGCCGGATCGGTTTTGTCTAATACCATTTTGTTCATGTATCAGTAAATTTGACTTTTCAAGTGTCCAGGTGAGCCGTGCATTGACAATTTTTTCTAGTAATTTTCCCATGGAGCATGTCAGACTTATAGGCCTGTAGGACTCGGGATCTAGACGGGGACTTTGAGGTTTAAGAAATGGAAACAATAGCCTTAGCACAAATTGTGGGGTACTGGTGTTGCTGCCATATGAGGTTGAATATCTGTAGCATTACCATTATTGCTGAATTTGGAAGCTGTTTCAGAGAAATAGATGGTACATCATCTGGGTCAGGACTAGAATCTTTCAAATCTATAAGTCCATGAAATGTTAGAGGGAGATTTAGAGGATTCTGGCTAATTTCGTATGGAAATATATTATAATTTTCAAGTTGTATTTTGTTTTCAAGAAAAGTGGGGTCGAAGCTTTAATTGGAAGATATTTTTTTATAATTCAGTGCCAATATGTTGGAAATTTCTGTTGGTGATGTAATGATTTGGTTATTTACTTTCAAGCTAGATATTGTAGGTGATTGGTGGAAACCGGAAATTTTGCGTATTTTTTTCCAAACTTCACTTATTGGCATAGAACTGTTTATATTGGAAACATATTTCATCCAACTGGTTTTTTTGGCCTGTTTAATTAACAGTTGACTTTTGGACTTAAGTCTTTTGTACTCTATTTTGTTCTCTATATTTTAATGTTTTTTGTACTTATTGAAAGCTTTTTTACTTGCCCGAATTGCTTCACTACAGTCACGATTCCACCATGGTACGGGTAAATGCTTTTTTGGCGCTTTAGTTTTACCTATAGGCTGTTCTGCACTTTGTATAATGATATTATTGAAGTCACCTAGAGTATCATTGACGTTACTTTTTACAATAAAGTTTTCCATAGCTTTATCTATGTAGTTTTTAAATTCTGTCCAGTTTGCCGACTCCGTTTTCCATTTGGGTAGAAACTCATAAGGCGATTGTTGCCTAGAGAAATTTCTTATAAGAATGGGATGATGGTCGCTACTGTATGTATATGTCAATACTTTCGATAAGAGCTGGGGTGACAACTTTGGGTCACAAAGACCTAAGTCAATTGCAGATGAATCTCCAGTCTGAATATTAAAACGTGTAGGAGTCCCATCATTGAGTAAGTTAAGCTGTAAGTCAGACATTAACTTTTCCAGTAATTTACCTCTGGTATCAGTACGGACAGACCCCCAAATGCTATTGTGAGCATTGACCTCACCAAGTATAATACGATGAGTTGGAATTTGTTCGATAAGGTTATTTATATCGTCAAAAGTTAATATTGCACTTGATGGTAGGTAAATGTTACAAATGTAGAGGGTCGAGGGTGCTGACAGTTTTATTATTACTGCTTCGAGGTTGGTGTTTACAGGAAATAGGCTTGCTACGTATGATTTTTTTACCAAAGTGGCAACCCCACCAGAAAAAAAATTACTATTACTTTTTCTGTTATTTCTAAATCAATTGATCTGCTTAGAATTGTAACTTGTGTTTGGACTAAGGTTAGTTTCTTGTAGGCCAATGATTTGAAACATGGGGAAACGATGGAACAATCCATCAATATTTCACTATAATAAAGAGTTGAAAATTAGGCACTGGAGGAAGATAATTCACTGTCAGGGATATCTTTACCTAGATAGTGATTCAATTTATTTTTAAGGATACCGAAAAAGTTAATAAGCTGTAAACACGTAGTGCCTCGGCTCTCGATATTTTGCCTATTACCCGTGAAACTACTATTTTTTAATTATAGTTAAAGTGATCAAACTAACTTTAAACTGTAAGTTTTTTACCACATATACTATTTAATCGTATATTTGCGTATTTAAACCAGTTTCGTTAGTTTACATTCCTGTCTACTACAGCAGTTATTGTAAATAGACACAGGTTTATGGATTATAAACAATTTACCGGTTTGTTTTTTGCAGGAAACGAAAGTAATTAGTTTCGGTAGTACCGTAAATAAATTATCAATATGTTATCAGATGTTACTATACAGAATGCCCCAGCGAATAAATCTTATTCTACCGCAGCTGCACAGCAAAATTTCTTTCCAAGAAAAGAAAACGCAATAGATTTTAGCGGTATTAATAATACACCACTTCAAGATTACCTTATTCCTTTAGGTAATTGAATAAATCCCAAAAATATCTTATTCACGTCCCGCCTATCTAATAATCGAATGGGCATGTATTTAAGTAGCAAGCAAGCTGTTGAGGATTTTATAACAAACTATGGTTGTATTGAGGTACATGGGGAAATAGTCAGGGCCAGAAGGCTCATAACGCCTGCAGAAAGCATAGTGCTATCAAATGTTTGTCCAAGTATCCCACACGAAGTAATCATCCAAGAATTAAAACATCTCAGCCTAAACTTAGTTTCTCCAATCACTGTCTTAATGATCAGTGCCTGTTTTTCAGAATATAGCCATATATTAAGTTTTAGAAGGCAAGTGTTTATTAGTCCGCATAACACGACGATCCGAGATTCAATTCTTCTAAATTATTCATTATAATATATCTGTACACAAACATTATATACTATATCTGTAAACAAACAAGTCACATTGCTAGTAACTGTTCAAGCAATAAAAATTCTTCTTCTCAGCCTTCAGGACCCTTAGCCCCCCCCCTACTGTTCAATTTTCTGACTCTCCTACCAATGCTGGTAATCAAGTAGACCAAACTTCTAATAATGATCAAAATAAAAATACCGAAATATTTCGTCAAGTATCCACACCAAATACCTCTAACTCTTCGTCAGTGGAAATTATACAGCCCGTTTCTGAAGCAACCCAAGATTTAAAAACTAACGAAAACACTCCACTGGAATCTTCTGCTACAGCCGAAAATATAGAGATAATTTCACAGACTTCACTAGCGATCACGAAAGAATTACCCTGTCCCTCCACCAAACGAACCATAGAGGAAACATTATCTCCACCTCTCTAAAATATTGTTAATAATCAAACATTTCTTCTTCCTGCTCAGCCTCATAAAACCAAAACTCAAAAGAATAAAAAACCTAAACGCTCATTACCTATCCCTGAATCGCTTGAATCATTTCTAAGTAAACAATCAACACCGTCCATTTTAAGCTATGACCAATTAATGATGCTTATTGAAAATATTCAAGGCAGCCAATCTCCTATCGAAATTGTTAAGGAATTCACATCTGATTTCCTTGGCCTCATAAATTTTTTTACCGTCTCTTATCAATATATTCCAGACAGAGCTACAAAATATCGTTTTACAAGGCTAAAAACCCTACTGCTACGTTTTCTCGGTCAAGACGCTACTACTGAGAGTGAACTCTCTTCAACTGAAACATAACATTGAACTCAATTTTACAGTGGAATATTGATGAACTTTTCCATCGCTTACCAATGCTCAACATCATTCAATCAGGCCGAATTATTCGCTCTCTACAGAGCACTTAAGTTTTCTAAAGACAATAACATAACTAGAGTAGTGATTCTTTCTGATTCGCTTAGTGCGATAACATCAGTACAAAAAATATATCCAAATCATCCAATTGAAAAAATGATCAAGTTGGAGCTTCACTTATCTCAACAAAATGGTAGAATAGTCAACTTCATTTGGATTCCTTCCCACGTGGGCATTAGTGGAAATAAAGATGCAGACTCAAGTGCGCGTAGTGCAGTGATTAGTGCAGATACAGAAACGATATTAAAATGTGCCCCTAATGACTTGAAAGTGTTGTTGACTGGCTCGATGAACGGCAAAATTCAAATTCAAAACTCAGGCAAATTAAAGGCACAGTTAAAAAAGTCAAAACAGTTTATAAAAGTTGTTATGAGAAAGCAGTTTTCAACCGCCTACGACTAGGCCATACCAGGCTTAATCACTCATATTTGTTCTCAAGATCTGAACCATCTATTTGTGAATCGTGTAACACACAACTAACATAATATATTCTCATTGAATGCCAAAAATATACACAAGAACGTATTAATTTTAATATCGTGTCAAATATGTCAGTTCTGGGTGACAATAATAAAGAACCAAAAAATTTAATTGACTTTTTAAAAACAACTGATGTATTTAATAAAATCTAACAAGTTTTTGTAGATAATGCATGTAACCTTACCTTTGTATATACTATACTATACTTGTATACTTGTATTATACTTAATATTACTGTACCACATTTTTGTTTAATCTATGTATTGTTCCGTCGCTAATAACCATTAGGTGGATGCGACTTTTTCTTAATAAAAAAAAATTATTTTTAAGTCGGGTAAAGCGATGTTTTGTAGTTTTGTCTGATAGGTATGGTTAAGATATGGTTAATAGGTTTATTAAACCGGGGAAATTGGTTGTGTATTCCTTGATAATTTCTATAGGTGAATAAAATTGTTACCTTGGGTATTTTCAATTAGCATCATTAGCTGTTCATAGTTTAACAGAGGTCTTGTGGAATTTTTATTCATGAAAATTTTAAGTGCGTCAGGAGTAGGTGCTGTACGTTTAGGTTTTTTGGGCTTTTGGATGTTGGTTTGATGTGGTGTTTAAAGGAGAGCAAACGTTGGATTATTAGTATTCAGATTTTCGATAGGAAGAGATAACGTTTCGTCAATACTTCTTTTCACAGATTTACTGGATGATTCTCCTATTATTCCGAGTGAAGCCTGTTGATCGATTACTTCAGACATTTTTTCACATGGATTTTTAGTGGGAATGTTCTCTTCGGTGGGAATTATTTTGCTCGCTTCAGAAGTTGGCAGTAGGTTTTGAGGAGTAGGAGAAATTGAAGAGGGTGTTTGAATATTTATGTTGTTTGGATCACCGTCTTCAGCTTGATGTGATTGGGAACCATTATCGGTGGTGGAGTGGGAGATTAGCGTTGAAGTAGGGTTCTGTAAAGTTGAATTTTGAGCTTGAGTGGAAGATATTGTATTGTTGGTGTTTGGGCATTTGCTTGATATATGGCCTGTTTGCTTACATGTATAGCATGTAAGATTATCTTGAGATATGAAAATTCTGTAGGTGACGCTTTCGTAATTTATTAAAATAGAATCTGGAATCATGACACTATATGGGCTGATAAATACTTGTCTTCTGAAGCTTTTTATGTGGTTGTATTCAGGTAAAGAAGCACCGATTCTTAAAAAGGTTATGGGGGAGACGAGATTTAGGCCCATTTCTTTCAATTCTCGGATGAGAACATCGTGAGGGATTGTCGGGCAGACACTGGATAATACTAATCTTTCTGCTGGGGTTATAAGTCGTCTAGCTCGTACGGTTTCTCCTTGTACTTGTATAGAACCATATTTCTCCATAAAGTTATCTACGGTGAGTTTGCTACTTAGGTACATACATATTCTGTTATTGGATAAACGAGAAGAAATAAAATTTCTTTTGGATTTATTAAGGTGCCTAACGGAATCAAGTAATCTTGAATGGGGGCATTATCTATAGCACTAAATACTATTCCCTGTTCTTTCGTTGGAAAAATATTCTGCTGAGAAACAGCTGAGCTGTAAGATTTACTCATTGGAGAGACGTTCTGTATAGTAACATCGGCAGACATATCCATTAATTATTTTTACGCAGTCACATAAAAGTAATACCTCTCTGTGCCAGCAAAAAACAATACTGGTTGTTGTTTGTTATTGATAAATTTTGGTTTTTTACGGTAAATAAAACCATATAAAAAACCAATAAAATCAGTTCAGGATGCGACTTTAGGTTTGACTAATATTATAATATTAAAACGTACAGTCTTAAATGCTGTTGGTTCACTTTGATTGTAATTAACACTTTTGATATTCGTAATTAAACACAAAATATCAAGAGCCGAGACAAACAACTGTTTCTACTTATTTATCAGAGCCGAACTCTAAAAAATTAGTTGCTACTTGGGTAAAAGAATATCTTGTGAATAATATTTGTGTAAAATAAATTTAAATTATACTAGTTAGTAGTCCATTTACTCACGGATTTTGTTGTACATTAAAGAACCGCTTGGATTGTTATGAAATTGGTTATTGGTATGTCAATGTGATATTGTGCCAATGTGTGCTTTTGCCCTGAGGGTGAGTTTCATCCTTTCTAGGGGTGAAAAACATACGTTTAAAATAAGTCCGGAAATGGATAAACTGACTAATTCTAAGTAACTTTTGTTAGAAAACAAAAACAAAGCTTTTTAACAACACTTTAAAAAGTTATGATGATATTTCTCCGAAAACTGCTTCATTTTCTTTATTAATAATGTTACCTAATAATACAGCATCTATATAAAATTTTATTGTAGGAATGGCAGTATCATGGGGCAACAAAATTCACTATGAAAGAACAAAAGTAAGGGTGTTTGCTCTTTGCCCTGGTCCCACAGATACCAATTTTTTTGCTGGAAATGATAAATGTTTTGGTCCTGAATATGAAAAAGCATTTGAATTATTAGAAGAAGAAATAAAAAATATACAAACGTGAGTACAAACGGATACAAAGCTTAGACAACGCTCCTTATACTTTATAGTTTATATAAATCATATACTTTACAAGTTTATATAAATCAAAATATTATTACATATAAAAAATCATATTTACACACCCCGAAACAGTCGAGTTTTACTTTTAAATTATGATTTTTTGGCATATATACGCTGTGAGCTCGTATGTAGAGGGGATATTTATAAATTCGCGAGCGCCAGTAGTGGCAAGTATGTAAACGTTTACCGGAAATTTGACATAAACGTCAAAGTGATTAATTTAAAATTAAAATTAAAAACATTAATTATAAAAAATATAAGTTGGTCAAAGCTGTGGTATATATTTTTTATATACTTACGTTTTAAATACTGAATTTACGTTTTTTTATGTTCCGTAATATGTAATTAAAAATTAATCTTCTGTTAACCTTAGCGCCATCTACACGATAATTGTGAAAATATCCGAAGTAAGAAATTAGTATTTCATCAATAGAACGTCAAAATGATTAGCAAAATCATAAAAAAATCTATTACAATTTAATTACTTTTTAGCGTTGTCAATATTAAGCGATAACAATTAAATAATAAATTTAAAAATTACCGGTGAAAGTTGAATTAGTAACCGCTAGGAGCGACACCAGCGAAGCTCAGAGCGTATAGATCATACTAGTGACGTTATTTATCTGGGGCGATCACGTAATCGATGATTATTTTAAATGAGAGTAGGTGTCGTATGCTAGCTCATTTGAAAGGTTATTTAATTATCTATTCAGTTATATAAACATTAGCAGAATTATTTATACAATGTATAAAAAATTATATATTGTTGTTGAAAAAAATATTTAATTTTTGAATTATCGTACAGTCGGAAAAATTAGATTACCCATGAACGATCACATAAATCACTTATTTTGTATTTGCTGTCTTTTTTTATAAATAACAAACTTTTTTTATAGAAAAAGAGTGCAAATACAAAATAGGTGATTAATGTGATCGTTCATGGGTAATCGTTCATTTTCCGACTGTACCTAATTTTTTAATACAAAATAAAGTTTATCCCAAACGCTTTTTTCAGTGCGTCATTAATTTTGACGTCAATTAAGATATCAGGAATGTCGCGAATCAGTGCATGACATTTTAGTTAAATCTGACAGTTGTCAGAATATGTATATTTATGTTTATATAAATATCAATATTTAGCCAGAATATTAATATTTAAAATATTTTAAGAAAAGATAAATAAATATAGAATACAATATTTCACTATACAATGTCCAAATCAGGGGCGTAACAGAGGGCCCCGCAGCATGAAGCTTGCGGGGGGCCCCAATCGCTTAAGGGCCCCATCTTGTCATCTGATATTATGTAAAAATCTGTTCTTGTTATATTATTTTACGTTGTCTGTTTAAATTTAAAAACGTAAAAATTTCTAACTAATAGACGTATTTGCCAAGTGAATCATCTCATAATATCTAGAAACTTAATCCCTTCCGGCCTACCGAAATTTTATGACAGCGACAATAAACTATATAATGCTTTGTACGTGACTATTGAAAAATACTAGAATTGCAATTTGCCGAATTTAAGAAGAATATTTTTAAATCTAAAAATGGGTTTTCTTTCTCTCTGTTCTTTACCTACTTTTAGTATCTCGATACAATATTATCGTCAGTAATTTCATATTGGTTGTTTGCATTGAATGTTATTTATGTTTGTGTTTGGTACGCATTTATTTAGCAATTATTGACGACTTTTCTAGTGTAATCATTTGACAATCTCTCAACATATAAACGGTAAGATAAGGAAATTATAACACTTAACGCTTTAGGGGAGTCAATGTAGAAAAACTTGCATTGTTTCGGTTTCGGAAAAAATCAAACAAGCTTATATTTTTCTAAAACATTTTTTGTTAGTTTATATATATCTTATCTTAAAGGGAAAAGTTCTACTCACAGATGCCTTTAATTGTTTATTAATTCTTTAAACAATAAAACTGTTTTATATTAAATAATTTTAAAAGATATCGGTGAATTCATTATTTTATTTTGTTCAAAAATGTTTCTATTTGCTTTTTGATTTTGCTGAATTCGAATATGACATTAAATCAGGGCCATAAGTACGAAGTAAGATGTTGGGGGCCCCGGGGCAAACGTGATCTGGGGGCTCCCTACCGGGGGTCTGGGGTTAATCACCCAGCAGAAGGAGTCCGGGAAAATTGATACTTAACCACTTGAAAACGCATTTTAATGTACCCCATGACTGAAGTTTCCTGTACCTACCTACATATTGCTATTTTAGTTGACCAACACAAAAAAAAATTGAAATCACATTATTTTAAGCTAAATATTTTGCAAATATTTACCATCAATATGACATATTTTCTGTTTTCATAAAAAATATACTACATATAATGTTACTTACATTCTTCGGCTATAATGTAGGTTTCTTAATCACATTATATTGCCTATAGGCAGTATAACGCGATTAAAATCGCGGGACCCCCTTCGCCGGGGGCCACGAGGCACTGCCCCGGTTGCCCCAATGATAGTTGCGGTCCTGTCAGACATTACAATTTGAAAATTCAAAATAAATTTTTTTGAGTACTTATACAGTATGTCTGCGTGTCTTCGAACCATATGGGAAACATTTTTATTATCAATTTTACGAAAAAAGTTATTCTTCATGAAATGCTCTGAATGGTCTTAAATCTGAGATACAAAATAAGCCAGGTAAACCATCAGATATCAAAGCTTATCAACTCAAGGGTAAAGTACTTTTATATTTAACAGTATACGATTTTAATTTTATGGTTCATTCCACCAACATACGCCTGTTTTGGATTATCGCGACAACGAATATTTCAGTGTGCAACATAAGAAGTACGAAAGTAAATGGCTCTAATAATTATTACATTAAACAACAATGTAATTTGCAATTTATTTTCGTTCTTCATATTTTGCACAATAAAATATTCGTTGTCGAAATAATCCAACACAGGCGTATATTCGTGGAATAGGGTATAATATGTAATTACATCCTTGTAAATAAAAAATAAATTTTTCCAAATATTTCTCAAATTACCGATAACCGACATCATTTTATTACAATTATAATAACTATTTTATTATTAATTTTTTAATTTTACGAAAAAATTCTTTATAAAATTCTTATCAGATTCTTTATATGTAAAAAGCTCTGCATTATCTCAAAACGAAGATTCAATCGTAATATATCACATTTTACCAACTTTATACGAAGTATGTAGAAAAATATGAATTTCTCTCTAAGAGTTAAGTACCTACCTTTATAGTTCACAATATTTCAACTGGAATGATATAATTGCATATTTAAACATAGTAGAGCTTGCTTAGAACACTGATGATGCTCTCTTTAGAGCGAAAACGTTTTGTATTTTAATGTAGCCCTTTATTGGGGTTTTAAACTAATATACCTTTTACGCAGAAGATCTTTTTCTTCAATTTTTGTAATTAATGGTATATAGCCGGCTACAGGAAAATTTTCCTTATGGATTTTAACATATATTTATGTTTTTATAATTTTTATAATTTCCTTACAAAATTTTTGTGTTATCTAATCTATAATCTACTTAAGTAAATCTTTAATCATATATTTATGTTTTTATAATTTTTATAATTTCCTTATAAAATTTTTGTTTTTTCCCTATATTAGGGCGGCTCACGCTGCCCCCTTGCACCCCGGGTCGGAATGGGTCTGTATACCAATAAAGATGAGAAATTTAAGTTGTTATGAACAGTAAATGATAACGCTAACACAAAAAAGTTTTTGTTAAATAAGTCTTATTAAGTAATTGTTTAACGCGGGAGCAGTCGCGCTCACTTTTGTCACGTAAGCAGTCGCGCGTAGAACAAAATCTAACAATATGAATTTAAAACAAATTTCAATTTTATAATATTTTGTTTGCTTTTTATGTTAAAAATACCTATTTCTAACAATTCTAAAACTAATTGGTTCCCAGCAAAGCCATAAATTCCACAAAAAAAATAAAAATGAAATTAAAAAATTTAAAAAAAATCCTACGCATTACTACAATCTTCTTCGAGGCAATTACAAGTGGAAAGTTATGTTGCAAAATTTTTCATTAGGTTATCACGGAAAATGATAAAAAGTTGGATTTTTCCTAACGGCGCGACTGCTCCCGGGTTAAAAGGGGCCCCACTTCAAATTCTGCGGGGGGCCCCGACGGAGTTTGTTACGCCACTGGTCCAAATATACCAATGACCTATTATTTATATTACGTCGTTGATAAATTTCTAACATAGAATTATTACAATTGTCATTTTATCATTTTAACATTATGAAAGTACTGTCACGAGAGATTACTTTTGTTTCAAATTATCTTTATTCGCATTATGGATTGTTTTTTTCTGTCACTTCGAGCTTAATGCGTTAGAGCGAATTCGACAATCAATGGCGCACTGAAAAAAGGGTTTGGATAAACTCGATAAACTGTATATATCTTAATGCTGACAGAAAAAAGAAAATTTTTTTTATTTAATTAATTAAAAATAATTGTTCTTGGCTTAAATTAAATGTTAAAATTGCTCACCTTCCCTTTTAGCAGTCATGGAACCGAGGAGAGTTTTGTTAGGGATTGGGATTTGGGTTTTCTACTTGAAAGTTTTAGGTTTTGGAGTATCGCTAACGTAAGCCATCAGTTTCTCCTAATAATCAAATACTTGGGATTCAATAAATATACGCTTATGTTTAATCTCCTAGAGCTTACTTATTAGAACCACATTAAATTTTAAGTAATAATTAATCTAGTTCTAACAAGTATTTTCCAGGTAAATATATAATAGAAATCTGTTTCAAAAAGCTAAATATTTTCATAACCTTGTTAAGCAAAACAGGCAAAACTGCTATTCAAACAAACAATTCCGTCTAAAATGTGCAAACAAGATTATGTGTGTTGGTTTTGTGTTTTATTGGCACTGGTTTTCACAACCAACTGGCCAGTCAATTTCGAAATGATGTTTTAGATTATAACTTATCACTAATTCATGGGAGTAATAATGTGCAGTGTGCGTGTTGGGTAAATGTCTTGTTACTTTAGTAAAGTCGACTTCATTGTCTTTACAAAGCTTTGATGCTATTGTATCCGAACATCTGCGGTTCCTCCGGTAAGTACCGATCCCACAAAAAAGGTTATAAAAACTTTTTTTTAATTCAATTTAGATATTACGTGTTTCATATTTTCATTACTAGAGCAATTACTCGCGTCATTCTTATCTGTATAGTAGAGTGGACCAGTAGCTTTCGAGTGTCTAGCGATAATCTAAAATACTCTAAAATTCTCGAAATATACTTACTGTAGGACATACGGATGTACAGTAGAAAAAATGAAAGAATACCCATGAACGAACATATAAAACACGCTGTATTTTCCTGTCACCATGTCACACAAAAAATTGGCCAGCGCAAGTACATGTAATAATTATTATTACATGTACTTGCACTGGACAATTTTCCATGTGACACGGTGACAGGAAAATACAGCGTGTTTTATATGTTCGTTCATGGGTATTCTTTCATTTTTCCGACTGTAGTTAAGTAGAAAACATCTAATCCACAAATTGTCAAAAATGAGATTTTAATAGGTTTGGGCCAACCGGAGGAACCAGCATTTTGCTCAATAACATAAAAATGCACAGATACCTGACGTTCGCAAACTTTTTCCGACTTTGGTTGGAACAAATCTATTAAAATCTCATTTTTGACAATTTGCGGGTTGGACGTTTTCTGCTTAACTAGGTCTCTGCGCCAGCAGTGGCCGAACAACTTACAGTTCATAGCAAATCCTTCTTTCAGTGTGCCATAGTTTATCGAATTCTCTCTAAAGCCGGACTCAAACGACTGGTGTACTTAGCAAGTACAAAATTATTCGCCTACTTCGCAAGTATACGCTCTGAGCTTCGCTGGTGTCGCTCCTAGCGGTTATTAATTCAACTGTTAGCGGTATTTTTTAAATTTATTATTTAATTATTATCGCTTAATATTTACAACGCAAAAGTAATTAAATTGTAATCGATTTTTTTAAGATTTTGCTAATCATTTTGACGTTCTATTGATAAAATATGAATTTCTTACTTCGGATACTTTCACAATTATCGTGTAGATGGCGCAAGATTAATTTATAATTACATATTACGGAACATTAAAAAAACTTAAATTCAGTATTTAAGACGTAAGTATATTTAAGGTAAACTAATATTTTTTATAATTAATGTTTTTAATTTTAATTTTAAATTATTCACTTTGACATTTATGTCAAATTTCCGGTAAACGTTTACAGACTTGCCACTACTGGCGCTCGCGAATTTGTAATTATCCCCTCTACGTACGAGCTCACAGCGTATACGAGTTTGCGATTGCGATGGCAAGCAGGACGCACGGTTCTTAGACATTACTACCGTTGCCTAGATCAGTGATTCCCAACCGGGGGGCGATTGCCCCCTTGGGGGCGATTTGAGATTTTCAGGGGGGCGATAGAGCGAAGGGGGCAATATGGGGGGCAATAGAGAAAATGGGGCGATAAGGTGGGCGATTAGCATCTGTGAAAAAAGAAATGGGAAATAGAGAAGAAAAAACTATACTTTCGATCGGATATCCATAGGATAATAAAAAGTAATTAAATGTACACCAATGCAGGTAATAATAAGACAATCATCTCGTCTAGTAACAGAGGGCTATATGAATCATGATACAATTTAATTCTATAGGTAAGTAATACATTATAATTAATTCTGCATTTTCCTTTTATCGAGCTTTCGTATTGGGCGAACATCCGCACAAAAGAGAAAGGGATAGAAGTGGGATAAGAATGATGAGAGTAGGTACCGACCCTACCGATCTGACTCTAACAAAAAGTGTACGGCCGCCAAAATTGTGGTCGTTTTGTCATCTATCTACCTTTTGCCCTTAATTTGTCTAAAGTTGAACGTAGGCCTCCTCCTTATTTTTCCACTCTTCTTCGTTCAGTGCTAATCCTGTCCATCTGGTCCCAGCGTATCTTTTTGGGTCATTCGACCATCTCATCTGTAGTCTGCCCTTTCCTCTTTTACGGTCCCAAGGTCTCCAGTGGATTGTCGCTTCATTCCATCTTCCGTCTTTTTGTCTGTTGTTTTATCATGATTTTAACTAGAGAGTAGCTGCATATTTGTTTAGATCTTTCACTTTGGTTTTATTTCTGATCCATGTATTTTTATTTTTGTCACTTATCTTGATACCCAGCATCTTTCTTTCCATTGCCCTTTGAGTATTGGCCATTCTTTCCATATTTTCCTTCGTGAAGGTCTATGTCTGTGCTTCATATGTAAATATTGTTCTTGTCATAGATGAGGTAAATAAAATTAAAGCAAAACCAAAGAATGATGGAATATTTCGTACACTCTGACACTCTGTAAAGAAAATGATGAGATATTTAATACATTGCTACTACAGTACTACATACGGAAGTCCGCTGGCTTTCGAAAGGGAATTGCTTACGGCGGTTCTGCAGTCTCATGGATACTATTATCGAATTTCTGATAACTACTGACCCCACATTGAGTACAGCACTACAAGAGAAGCGAAATAACATCGTTTAACTATCAGATATTTCTGAAAAATTAAATGGAACGAATCTGGAATTACAAAGGAAGAACATAAATATGGCCAAAGCGAAGGGAGTAGTCGGAGCATTCATTGACAAACTATCTATTTTTGAAGAAAATATACAGAGAGGAGGTCTGACCAAATTCCCCAGAAATCATCATGTGGTTATTCTGAGGATCTTCAAACATATTGCCTCCACCTTGGAGGGGATTTGAGGTACATAGCTATGAACCAACATTGAACCAGACATAAAGAAATTATGTGAGTATCACCAGGCCCAAGGGAGAAATTAACAATTATTACTAACCATGTTCACCAACAGTGGACAAAATGCAAGAGGCACAAGATCGAAATAGAGGGAAAATTATGAGAGAGATATATGTCCAGCAGTGGACAAGCGAAGATTGAATGATGACTTACCATGTATCATTTTACGAAATGTAAAAATAAATCAATATTGTACTGAATAATTTTTTGTTTCAATTTAATTGGGGAGGGGGCCGATTATAGTATTCACAACCGGTGAAACCTGTCTAAGGGGGCGATCATGGGGAAAAGGTTGGGAACCACTGGCCTAGATCGACTAACCAATGAACATTAAGGGTGCGATTACGTCACGAGAGTGTACTGTCATTTGAATCATAATATGATTTTTATCGAATCCTGAGAAAACCAAGTATTTTAGAAAAATTTAAACGCAGGATGAAAGATTACATTATTACCGATGGCGGAAAGCCCCTTAGAATAAACAAGCAGTTTATATTGAATGAGATATTTGAAAATAAATATCACACTTCTCTTTTATTTTCAGCCCTCTAACTTATTAAAATAAACATTATAGAAGTTTTCAGGGACTTTCGGCCCTCGGTAATAATGTAGTCTTTCATGCTGAGTTTAAATATTTAAAAAATATTTATTAGTTTTCTCAGGATTCGAAAAAAATGAATACAATTAAAACACATTGAGAATTTTGACATGCATCAAAATTTTGCATTAACTCAATGTAAAACTCTAAACTGTTGAATTCCAGCTTCCCTAATTATTTTACATCAAAAGACATTAGAAACTATTTGTAGAGGATTGAAATCTGTATTGAAAACAACTATTAAAATTGGTCTACGTAATTAAACATATTCCAAAATTTTGTAAAAATGTAATACATTTTAGTTTTCAGCCCAAACTTAGGCCAGACACAATGCAATAATGTTCACATTTTTTAACTGTCAATATTTTTATTTTATTATCTATTGTTTAAAAACAATACAATTGATAAGATACCCTCAGTTGCGGAGAAACTATTAATAATAAAGGTTTTTTATTCAGTCAATGGTGTGAGCACTGTCAGTTAAATAGTAACGTGTGGCCTAACTTTTACACGCATATCTATTGTGGCAAATGTATCATATTTTTCAAAATTTTGTAATCCATTTAAATTGTAGAACAATTTTAACTTTTGATTTTAATACAGATTTTAATTCTCTACAAGTATTCTCTCATGACTTTTGATGTAAAATAATTAGGGAAGCAGGAATTCAACAATTTAGAATTTTACATTGAGTTTTCTATGGCCCTTTTTACGATTCACCACCCGGTATAAGATAAAATGTATACTATTTGTCTTATTATTTCATAATAACACAAATAATACACATATATACACAATAACACACATTCAATGATCGAAAATCATTTAAAAATATGGGAATGTGTACTCTTGTGACGTAAAGTCAAAAATATAAGTCTCCCCACCACCGTCGGTCAAGGCAACCGTAATAAAGTCTAATAACCGTGAGCAGGACGCTATTACAAGTACGCGAGTGTAAACATTTGGCATAACGACGTTGACAGATGAATCAGTGGTGTGATTACTAATAAATAGATCAGGAGATCTAGGAAAAATAAGCCGATTTTTAAATACAGCACCTAGAAAGTTATAACTTTTTCATTGTGTTCAGGATGCCAGAAAAAACTCTACAATATTAAAGTAAGTGCAAATGAATACTTGCATTTTAAAGTGCATAATATGCATCCGAAAGTGCACTAATATGTCAAAATAAGTGTATTCAGGCCAGATTCCTGCTCAGAAACACTAAAACCGCCGTGTAGTATGTTTGCATTAATTTAGTACTAAAACCACTCAAAACTACAGAACATGACGTCATCCTATAGACCAGGTGCTCCGGGTATCCGTTCTGGTGGCGTATTCGTTTTCAGCAACCCCAAAAACCTCCCGAGTAATCAATTTGCATCAACTTAAGGCCGAAAACCCTCGAAACTCCAGAAGATGATGTGCTATAGCAGCGACACTGGGCACCAGATGCTCCGGGGGTCGGTTCTGATGGCATATTCGTATTCAGCGACTCCGCAAACCTCCAAGTAAACTGATTGCATCACTTTAGTGCCGATATCCCTGGAACCTCCAGATAACGTGCCTTAGCAGTGACTCTCGGCACCAGGTGCTCAGTGGGTAGATTCTGATGTCGTAGTCATGTTCAGCGACCCCCAAAGCCCCCCGAGTAACAAAACTTGGCCCTATGCTTATTTTGACATTTTATTTACTTTTGGATGCATGATAAAATGCACTTTAAAATGCAATTATTAATTATGCATTTCCACCTATTTTTCTATTATACACTTTTTTCCTGACATCATCCTGAACGGAAAAACTTGCAAGTCTCTAGGTGGTGTATTTAAAAATTGATTTATTCCGATGTTTTTAGTAAGTATAGATAAGTATGTAGGTACGTAAGGAGTGTACGAATTATCGTGATCCCTTTGACTCAGGTCATTTTTACCGACAACAGATGGAAAACGAACGAGTGGCAACGAGTGACAAATAATTGCACAAGTAACCCACTCACACGACATGGCAAGTATACGCAAGTGACGAATATTCGCCAAGTACACGAGCCATTTGAGTCCGGCTTAACGTATTAAGTTGTAAGTTACAGAAAAAACATAAGTTAGTGATTATTATATATTCATAGAACTCGGAAAATTATGTATTCGTTGACAGGTAGTTGCACGCTTTCACAATGTCAAGGGGTAAAATTACAATTGTCGTTCTAGGTTACTATATTTTGACATTTTATAGTGAAAATTTTATTTTATAATAGATTTTATTTATTTCTTTATTAAAATACTTTAAATTAATATTCAGGCAAATATAACAACGACTATTTCACTAGATTATTTTTAACTGATAAAACGACATAGCAACGCCATGTTTCCTACTGACAAAACTCTTATTTCTCAGCGATAAAATTATGACAGATCCCTCACGAAGGTAATAATATTCTACTGTTGTCAGTTTGACAAACGTCATTGAGGCTTAGTCAATTTTAGACAGATATAATTAATCCAGACGAAAAATCAAAATTTGGATGTCAGTAGGTGAAGAAATAAAAAAATTGGTTTCGGAAAATGTCCCATTGAACACGCATAGGTCCAGAAGCTCTATTTGGACTCAATTTTTGGAGTTCCTACGGGTAAGAAATTTTAAGTTTGAAAGATGTACTGCTATAACGGAACTAGCAAACATTCTCGAGAATTATGCATTTAACATGAAAAAAGGCAATGGCGACGACTATAAAGAGTCGTCTGTAAAGTCAATATGGAATACTACAGCAAAAATGGTACAAGAAAAATATTTTACGGAGTACGGCATAAAAATCGACCGTTTCACAGATATGTATATCTTTCAAATGTGCAAGATTGGCCAAATCTTAGACCATAAAAACAGTGTTTATGGTTTAAGGGGCAGACTAAGCAGAGGCAGCTTCAAAGTGTTCAAAAAAAAGAAAACTCAATTCAAAAGCATTATCCACCGAAAAGCTATTAATTGAGCACATAAAAAAAGGTTTTTCGCCTTTGCTCATTTAAACTTGCTTGGAGAGGCAATGAGGCCGTAAACTGCAAGATTCACTTTTTGATGTCACAAGGAATTTGATGTTCTGAATGTTCTGATGTTCTGATGTTCAAAACAAATCAAGGCGGTTCGAAAAGTTTGGCAAGCATCAAATGGCTGGTAAGAAATTCATCAAACGAAAATATATGCCCAGATAGATTATTTTTGAAATTAATGGAAAAAGGGGGACCAAAGATTTTATCACACAGACTCTTTCTAACCGTTCACCCCAACTGGAAGGATGGATCTTGGTTCAAAAACTGTCCACTTGGAATCAATACCGTATCTAAGTGGACAAAAATGTCAGCTGAAAAAATTGGAATAGAAACAAAAATAACATAACATATTAAACCATTCTCAACGATATTCAGCTGTGTCAGCCTTATTCAAGCAAGGTGTTTCTGAACAGCAGTTAATTAAGTTAAAGGATCACTCAAATGCAAGCTCTCTAAAACCATATCTGCAGCTGGATTCCAGTCACCACCAGAAGTTGATCTAAAATCTCAGAACAACAAATGAAGCTGGACCTTCGAGTTCCCAAATGGTGCTGGTCAATAATACACAAAATCATGCTTTGGTAGAAAAGAATGGGCAAACTTCTATAGCTTATATTAATTGTACATTTAATATAGGTCTGGATCCCGCGTATGAAAAAAAAGTTGATTAATAGCAAGCTTAAAATTTGTTTAAAGCTTAAGGGTGTCTAGTCGGATAAACTGTGATATATGGGAACACTGGAACAGGGGCAGTTTTAATTGTGGAACTGGTTCAAAATTTGGAACGGTCAGACCACGAAAACGGAACATTTATTTTTCCGACAGAATAGACTTAAACTCTCCGAACAAAGATTAAACTCTCATGCAAAAATCAGACTGCTACTTATCACCTGTCATAATTCCTGTCATTTGACATATTCTACATGTTCCACTCAATAAAACGCCCATTTGATGATAAATAGCAGTGTGATTTTATGTGTGATTTTATGTGTGATGATAAATAGCTCTGTGAAGAGAGTTTAATCTCTGTTCGGAGAGTTTAAGTCTGTTCTGTAGGACAAAATACATGTGCCGTTTTCGTGGACTGACCGTTCCAAATTTTTCACCTGTTCCACAATTAAAACTTCCCCTGTTCCAGTGTTCCCATATATCAAAGTTTGTCCGACTAGACAGCCTTAAGCTATTAACAAATTTTCAGCTTGCTAGTAATAAACTTTTTTTTCATACGCGGGATCCAGACCTAATATTGCTAACAAATAAATAAAGATTATGTTTCGTTAATATGGTGCATTAACTATTGTCTTGTGAAATAGTCTTATCGAATATCACTCGAGAAAAAATTATTTACCGACAAAATTTTCTTCTAGTTTTATTCGAATTTGTTGCCTTTTGGCAATTTTCGCTTATGAAATTTTGACAAAATTACTCGACTAACGTCTCGTGATTTAACTGTCAATATTTAATTCGCGAAAATTGCCAGCCAACAAACTTTCATACAAGTCGTAAATTATTTTCGGCAACATTTTCCCTCTTATGATATTATATGCGAATATTTATTACCAGAGAACGGCAGTTCTCGCCAGTGGCGCACAGCAACACCCCCCTACACGCGACAATATAATATACACAAAATTTTCGATTTTCTAAGTCTGACTGATTTGAAAGGTGGGCCAAGTCCCATCTTAAAGTTCAGGAAAGGACTCACCCATTCATATGCCAACCATCCATTTTGGTCCAAGGGTGTGGATTTACGGCCCTTTCTATTTAGGGTCTGTTTTTCGTTCTAGTCCCCAAAACTCCCAAAAACTTCAAAAATTTAAGTCCGACCTTTGCGGCCTCTAATAGTACTGATCATTACCATTCCAACGCATGTCTAATTTTGAAAATCCGTTATACCATTCAAAAGTTACCGAGCTCAGAAATATGACTCAATTTTTATTTAAAAAAGGGAAAATGTTTGTGGATATGTATGTGTGTTTGAAAGTTACACCGATTTGAATTTTTTTTCTGTGTTTGAAGAGGGGGTCAGGGCCGATTCAGAACCGGTGTAGTTTGTGACTTTTGACCACCCATAAACCAGCTAGAGGACTTGGTAGGTACAAAACGGCATATTTTTTGGGGGTATATATCTTCGAATCAAGAAGATACACGAGAACCGTAAATATACCAAATCAATAGTGTTGAGTTAAGATTTCAAACGGTGTTTAAGCCTTCAGAATCAGACATATACACGGCTCAGTATAGCCGAACAACTGAAAAACTATACTTTGAAAATTTTGGTTTTTCGACAATTACTCAAAATTTCAACCTACGAATTGCGCCAATAACTGAGCGTTTGTAGAAAGACTCTAGACGAATCGAACGGTGTATATGTCATATCCGGGAAAATTCGAATTTTTAAGTTATAGGCTTCATAAGTATGATCAAATTTATTTCCTACGAGAAAAACGGTTTCTCAAGCTCAATAATTCCTGTAATAGCTTCAGTTATCATACTTGACCTTAGATCCATCAGATACTACTGGTAAATACGTTTCAAACTCATGTATACTGATCAAAATCGGTTAAGCCGTTTAGAAGTTATTAAGCTACAAAGGTATAATCCAATTAACGATTATTCCCGAAATGGTTTATGTAGTTGTAGTGATTACGACGCTAAATTTGATCTGGCAACGGGCAACCCGACTCCATTTACCGGTCATCTCAATATTTTTTTTCAATCTATTTCGAATAGAAAAAATCTAGTGTATATTCGATGGACAATATATCATTTGGGAGATAATGCGACAAAGGTGACCATTTATAAAGCTTAACGAGTAATAGAGGAACATTGCCTTCAACTTCATACATTTAATTTATAAATAACTTTGAAAAACTCCTGATACAAGAATAAAAAACCGCTAAACGCCTTAAAAATGAGTGGCGCATACAATATTCCAGCTACAAAAGATCTGATATGAATATTACGTGGGGCGAAAATGTATTTTCATTTTGATGTAAAATAAAATTCTAGTTTTATTTTAAAAGATTTTTCCATAATATTTGCTAAATTTGAAGTAAACACGCCACAAAAGAGTTTCAAAATTCAAACTGTATCAAAGTTACTCTTTTGTGGCGCGTTTACTTCAAATTTAGCAAATATTATGGAAAAATCTTTTAAAATAAAACTAGAATTTTGTTTTGCATCAAAATGAAAATACATTATCGCGCCACGTAATATTCATATCAGATCTTTTGTAGCAGGAATATTGTATTATATGCGCCACTCATTTTTAAGGCGTTTAGCGGTTTTTTATTCTTAGATTTATATAAATATAAATATTCTTTGAATTGTCAGATTTAACTAAAATGTCATGCAATGATTTGCGACATTCTTAAAATCTTATATGACTTCAAAATTAATGATGCACATAATAACATTTTTGTTTAGATAAACCAAATAACTGAAATATTTGAAGAATTATAAAATAAATTCAATGGCGTTTTTAATTTTTAGGCCCGAACATGTATCCACAGAAGTAATGAAACTCTTGGAAAGTTCAGAAACAGGATCGATTTGGGTAATTGAAAGTGGAAAACCTGCATATGAATTCACGTTACGTACACGTAATGATATTTTAAAATAGTTTAATGAATACGGAATATTTCAGTAACATTATTTATATATTTTATATTTTTAAGAAAAACATCGTTTTAGGGAATATATTTTAGTAGAATTATTGTGTTGTAAACTAAAAGTCAAACAATTAGGTGTGCACGTCATAGATTTAATGACATCATAACCCACCGGTATACAAACTTGACGGCAAATAAATTCAACACATTTTTTCTCATATATTACTTTTTTCGCTATCGTTCAGTTTGGCAGGAAAGCACTGCTGCCAAATAAAAAACATATTTATATTTACCACAGCAGCCACCGGCTACACTGTTTCTCTTTTGTCTTTGAGAGTATAAAACAAAGATAACTGTCTGTAATATAAGTGTCAAAGTCATGTTTTCCTATAGAAGGTTATTTAAGATTTTTGTTTGTTTATAGTAGTTGTAAAGTTGTTTTTATTTCTTCTTCTTTTACGGCCTTTGGGAGCTGTGCCTTATTGTTGCTGACACAGAAACATTTCTTAAAATTAAGGCCTAACTCAACTTACCATAGAACAACATTATTACGAACCTAATCAAACAATCAAGAATTCGCTGTGTGCAAGTACTTTAACCTCCACAATATTGATATGATATGCAATTATTAAAGTGAATTTAATCAATGGTATTTTGCTTGTAGTACAATGTTTACCTTTTAATAACATAACCTCAATCTTTCTTTTTGTTCTTCTTCTTTTTTGGGCTATGGACTTGACAATTCTCCAGTAACTAGGACTATTATTATTGGGTCGCGGACGTTTCCCCAACTGTCATCAATACGACTAACTTCACGCGTAACTTTGATACGAGAATTATAAAAAAAAATATGCATTGAAATCCAGATCCCGTAATTCGTTAAGCGTGATAAAGTGAGTACCAAGACATACATATTTGTTTCTTTGTAATTACAGCTTCAATTTGCCGTACACTTCTCGTAGACTTTGCCGATAAGGTAGAGTCGTGTTGGGGAAAAGTAGCGCGGCCATTATTATTGGCCAATATAATTAAAAGTGCTAAAAATGTTGCTGAGCTATGAATCCAGGTGTCGCGCTCTTCCGAACTAGTCTAAGAGCTAGTCTTCCTGTAAGGCTAGAAATTTGTGTAGTGATAATTCATAGCACATCAAGGCTAAAAACCATGACCTGGCAGGCATCAGCCCTGCACGTGTATCTACCAGGTGAATCGAAGAGTGCATAGTTTATGGGAAAAATATACTTTCTCCTGTAAAGTTTAAATTTAAGTATGTGTTTGAGTAAGTTATTTAGAAGAAATGTGTACAATTAGAGGCGATTCTGAACAGCATAACACCTTGCCAGGCGAGGGGAGACTAGGGGTTTTTCCTAAAATTATTTTTTTTGCATCGAACAAAGTTTTTTTTAGGTATTTTGAATCAATCCAAACAGAACAGGTCTTTAGTGATTTTTCTCTTTGGTTAATAGTTTTTGTTATATAAGCGATTAAAAATTTTGAAAATTGCGAAATCGGCCATTTTATCCCAAAATCGAACATTTAACTAAAAATTTCAATATTGTTAAGGTAGGTAGATATTCCTTAAACATTGATTGATGAAATCCCGAAGAGTTTTTTGCAATACAATGTCGAACTCCCCTTTGTTTTTTAATTGCTAATCAAGCGGGCGCGAAACTTTAGTATAAGTGAGGACGTTTGAGTTTGCATAAATTCATTATCTCGAGAATGGGCAAATTTGAAGAGAAATTCTCAGACCGGTCGATTTTTATTTTAAAATTATAACTTTTTGGCATATATATAATACTAGTGACGTCATCTACCTGGGCGTGATGACGTAATCGATTATTTTTTTTAATGAGAGTAGGGGTTGTGTGATAGCTCATTTGAAAGGTTATTTAATTCTCTATTCAGTAATATAAACAATAACATAATTGTTTATACAGGGTGCACAAAAATTTTTTTCTTCTTTTTGTCTAAATTAATTTAATAAAAATATTTTTTCTGTAAACACTGTATAAATAATTAAGTTAATGTTTATATTAATAAATAGAAAATTAAATAACCTTTCAAATGAGCTATCACACAACCGCTACTCTCATTTAAAAAAATCATCGATTACGTCATCACGCCCAAATGGATGACGTCACTAGTATTATATATATAATAATAATAATAATTTATTCAACAATAATAGGTACAATCTTTTTATATATTTACAGCTAAAGTGAATAAATTAACCCGAAGGTCTTCGAGAGGTGTGGATACACCTGTTTCGGTAAATATGATATAAAATAATAAATAATAACATATTAACGTAAATAACATAAATAACATAAATAGCAACATAATACAATATAATATAATACAATAAATAGATAGGTACGTTTTTTTTAATTGTAAATACACAGTTATGTTTTATAGTATATATAGTAAATACACAGTTACCTATATATGCCAGAAAATCCTAATTTAAGAATAAAAATCGATCTGTCAGAGGATTTCTCTTCAGAGCTGCCCATTCTCGAGATAATGAATTTATGCAAACTCAAACGTCCTCACTTATACTACAGTGTCGCGCCCGCTTGATTAGCAATTAAAAAACAAAGGGATTTTCGATACTGTAGTGCGAAAAACTCTTCGGGATTTCATCAATCAATGTTTAAAGGATATCTACCTACCTTGGCCATATTCAAATTTTTAGTTAAATGTCCGATTTAGGGTTAAAAATGGCCGATTTAGCAATTTTCAAAATTTTTAAACGCTTATTTAACAAAAACTATTAACCTAAGAGAAAAATCACTAAAGACCTTTTCTGTTTGGAATGATTCAAAAAACGTAAAAAAACTTTGTCCGATGCAAAAAAAATTTTTAGGAAAAACCCTAATCTTTCCCCTCCCCTGGCAAGGTCTTATGCTCTCAAAGTTTATTTTCCCCCTAAACTATGAATTTTTTGATTAACCTGGTAGATACACGTGCAGGGCTGATGCCTGCCAGGTCATGGTTTTTAGCCTTGATGTGCTATGTATTATCACTATACAAATTTCTAGCCTTACAGGAAGACCGTTAGTCGGAGGGCTCACTAGCTCTTAGACAAAACTTGCACGGTCCCAAGAAAGTGACGTTGGTTAAAAAAGAAAAATGTTTAAAATACCAGCTGTCAAATTGTTGGATATTTTAATTAAATTTTATTAAAATAAAAATGAATTTATTCCAAAAAAAGCGTAAACAGGTCAGAATTCAATATTTAATCATTTTGCTCCCACAGTTTCAATATTACTATTTTTATGTTCACACATTTGCATTGTCAGCTTAAGAATAAAAACCACAAAACTGCTTAAATAAATGTCTAAAATATATCTGTATTTCGTTTTTCCAGATTATAATTTGAAAATAATATTTTCACATATTTAGCCTCCATGGTACAAAGATTCATCAATCCAGTACCTAAGAGGTGGAGGCCAAGAAATTAAAAGAAGAAGAAGATTAGATCCATACAAATATTTAACCTAGAGATTGATTCCAATATTATAAAAGACGTCAGTTTTAACTTTCAATGTCACCAAACCTAATGATGACGTCATATATACTCGTCACTACTTCTAGCCAATGAAATACTCGCTGTAATAGGAATGGCTTTTAAAGAAAATCTGATATCTTTTTTTAAATTTAAAATATGGCCACGAGAGGAAAATTGCGTGCAAGCCTTATTGTTTGGCCATACAATTTTTGTTTGACAATATACATTGATATTCTTTTTGAACTTTTATAACCCTTTTGTAATCTTCATACTAACTTTTATAATTTTTTTTGATATTCGGGATGTTATGGAGACACGGGTTTTTATAGTCTATCATATTTTTTCCTGTCTGCCTGATAATAAATTTAAATATGGTCTGCTTTTAAGGACTACATTTTACTTATTAAAATTCATAATTTGTCATTTTAACTTAAACTTTCTGTATTGAATCTAAAACAATAATAAATGTTGTTCTGAAGCTATTTCCTTGTGGCATTTTTATGATTAACTATTAATATGGGAAATAAGCCACAATTAAATTTAAAAAATAATTTTATTAACGTTTCGACGCCCAAATCGGGTCTCGTTGTCAAAATACAAAATACTACTAAATAAACAAAAATGTTGCTAAGTAAAATAATATTCTTCTAATAATTTATTTAATCTGACTTATTTATATTGGCAATTCAGACAAATTATACATTTTAAAGTAGAGAAGACTTTAAAATGATATTGCCAATATTTATGAGTTGCGTTCCTGGGACAACTTTACTGAAAGATAGTTCATTCGATTACATGAAATCAACCCTAACTCAAGAATATCCGTCACAAAAAATCATACCATGTGATCTGTCTTTAAAAGGACAACCAAACGCAACGATGACAGTAAAATTCTCGCGTTAGAGATTCTATAGTTAATCACGAGGGAAAACCAGGAAAAAACCTCGTGATACTATCCCGTCATCATAAGTATTTGGTCATACATTTAATTTACTCTCAAGAAACTAATACCAAATTCTGACTTTATTATGTTTCAATTATAAATAATAATAATACATAGATATACAATAAGTACTACTAAAATATAAAATATGTACTAACTCGATATGTTATTGACTTACTAATCGTTGTATTTTGTTTCTGTTGACTTCCTCTTTCAGTATGGGTAACACCATCCTACTGCATTCTACCGAGGAATTTGCGACACAATTGGTTTCATTTAGCATAATTAGAGCCGCCTCTTTGATTTTTCTCTTTTTACTATATTCTTTCAGGACTATACTTGAATCTCTCCACTGAACTCTATGTTCATTATCCCATGCGTGTTGACATATTTAAGATCTATCAAATTCTCTATTTTTAATATAAGACTGATGTTCACTTATTCTAACGTTTAATGGTCTTGATGTTTCACTTTAATAAAATTGTTCGCATTCACAAGGTATTTTATAAATATAATTTTTTGTTCTTTCTTGTTCATTGTTGGGTTTAGTTTTAGATAGAATAAATCTCAATGTATTTGTTGTTTTGAATATTGTTTTTTTTTTCTTTCTTTATGGCCTTGGCATAGCCAATTAGAAGGCTGAGTGTTGTTGAAATGTTGAATTTATTTCCTATTGTTTTAAGTTCCTCGGATAGTCCTTTTATACAGGATGGAAGGCACTTATGGAATAAAATTATTTCTGTCTGTTTCAAAAAATTATAAAAAATGCTGAGACCCGTCGATTTTTAAATAAAAATGTGCACTTTTTAAATATAAATTTATATGTAAATGTAAAATGTAAATGATCCTTGCAAGTCTAGCAGGGTCCATAAGATTTATTTTTAATGAAACACCCTGTATATTCTTATATTTTTAAAAGGTGCTTAGCAACCTGATTTCAACGAACTATATCATGCAGGGTGTATTATGAATAATACAGGGTGAAATTTTGAAAGTAACAGGTATGGAAACCACTTCTGGAATAAAATTATTTGTGTCCTTATTTTAAAAAATTATAAAAAATACTGGGACATGTCAACTTTTAAATTTAAATGGGCGTTTTACAAACATACATTAAAATATACAGGGTGATTCACGCAAGTAACAATTTTATTCCCTAAGTGGTTTTCATACTTGTTAATTTCAAAATGTCACCCTGTATTGTTCATAATACACCCTACATGATATAGTTCATTGAAATCAGGTTGTTAAGCAGCTTTGAAAAGTATAAGAATATATAGGGTGTTCCATTAAAAATAAAGTATATGGGCTCTGCCAGACTTGCAAGGATCACCCTGTATATTTAAATTTATGTTTAAAAAGTGCACATTTTTATTCTAAAATCGACGGGTCTGAGCGTTTTTTATAATCTTTTGAAGCAAGGCCAGAAATAATTTTATTCCATAAGTTCCTTTCACACAATATGGTATTGATATTTTCCTCGTATTATTTCTTGTGAATGTTGTAGGATCCCGTTCTAAGTTGCTCTCTTCCATTCGATCCAATCTTGACAATTCCTTATTTATAAACGATAAAGGATAATCATTTTTTAATAAAACAGGTGTGAACAATTGTTTTTCTTCTAAAAATGAATTTTCGTTAGAACAAGTAATTTTGGCTCTATCATATTATAAGGATTTAATAATTCCCTTTTTAACGTTGTTATTGTGATTTTTTTTTCCATAATCATCACTACGATGATGATTAGGTATTACAATTACAATCTGGTCATAATTGACCAATGAGCAATTTTATTTTAACCTAAATTACTACTGTTCATTAAAATTAAGAGCTTACCCCATAGCGTCTCTTATCTAATCTAACAAGATAGTGCACTATTCTAGCATACACACTAACGCGCACTAGCACTATGCTCTGCTTTTCACTATCACTTAAACTAGTTCAAAAGGCTTTGTCCTCTTCAGTCTTCTAATTTGCCCAGTGGTATCGAGGAGCTGGATTGCCTTAATATTCTCGTGCATATGAAGTCGTTGCTAGTGATTTCCTGCCATTTTCTTGATGACCGTATCCACAGTTTCCATTCCTAGGTGCTTATGGAGATCACTGTTTGTCACATACCAAGGAGCATCTACAATATTTCTTAGTATTTTGTTCTGATATCTTTGTATTACTGTTATATTACTTGGTCTAGTACACCCCCATAGTCGGCATCCATAAGTCCATACAGGTCTCAACACCTGTTTGGACAGTAGTAACTTATGTATCGACAATGTGGAGTTTCTTCCAGTTAGGCAATGAATTTTATTATATCTTATATTTAGTTCTTCCCTTTTTTTCTTAACGTGCACCTTCCAGCGTAGTTTTGCATCTAATGTTATACCCAAATACTTAGCAGTATCTGCATATGGTACTTGGATATTGTTGATTATAACTGGTATATATTGTATTTTGTTGTTGGTGAACTTAACATGGACAGATTTAGCTTTATTCAGCCTGATTCTTCATTTTTGTGTCCATTTATGGATTTGATTAACTGTTTGAATAGCTATATCATCAGCAAAGGTGACAACTGTGTTGTCTTCCAGTACAGGTATATCACACGTGTATAGTAGGTATAGGACCGGACCCAACACACTGCCTTGTGGAACACCTGCTCTAATTTCTTTTAAGTCTGAAAAACAGTCTTCTTGCTTAATTCTAAAATGTCGTTCTTTTATGTACGATTGTAAAATTTTTGAGTACTGTATAGGTAAAAAACATTTAAGTTTGTATGTTAATCCTTCATGCCAGACTTTATCAAAAGCCTGTGCAGCATCAAGGAACACAGTTGAACAGACTTTCTTTTCTTCTATTGATCTTTCGATAATATTTGTGATTCTGTGCACCTCATCAATTGTTGAATGGTTATTTCTAAATCGGAATTGATGTGTCGGTATCAAATTTCTTTGTTCGATAATTGGTTTTATTCTCTTGAGGAGCAGTTTCTCAAACAGCTTCGATATTACAGGAAGCAGATATATCGGTCTGTATGACGAAACCTCATGTGCTGGTTTTCCTGGTTTAGGAATCATAATGACTTCGGCTATCTTCCATATCATTGGAACATATTTTAATTTGAATGCACGGTTAAAGAGGTTTGTTAAGTTTACGATAGCTCTTTGTGGAATATTTTTCAACAGCTCACCCGTAATTAAATCATAGCCCGGAGCTTTCTTAGGATTCATATTTTCCCTTATTTCTTCAAGCACTTCTTTTGGTGTAGTTAGCCGAATTTCATCCTCTAATTGAACAGGTTCCTCCCATCTTTCTTGATCCCCTTGAGGTTCATTTGGTTTGAATGTATTTTCAAGATGTATGGCAAATAGCTCTGCTTTTTGTGCACTACTTCTGGCCCAGTTACCATTTTCTAGTTTAATAGGAAGATAGTGCATAATAGGTCTTTTCAGTCTTTTCCATAAGCTTTCCATAAGGAATAATCTGTACTACCGTCATCTGTTAGCTCCTGTAAGTAAGAATTAATTGAGTCATTCTTTAATTGTAGGATAGTTCTTTTGAGTTGTTGACTTGCACGATTTAGTTTAGTCTTATCTTGAGGAGATCTTGTCTGTTGCCAAATTTTTCTCAGTTTTCTGTGTCCAATTATCATGTTTCTTATTTCCTTTGGATAATTGTTTCCTTTTAACCTAGGTTTCAGTGTAGGAGTGTTTTTCCATGCTGCTTGCTGAATATTGTTCACCAACAATTCTGCTTCTTTATCTAATTGCTCTGCGTTTTGTATTGATACACTTATATTTATTCTCTCTTGAAGGCTCAGCTTAAAACTTACCCAATCCGTCCATTTATTTGTTAATGTGGGGTTACTTTGTTTTTTAATAATTCGGTCACTCATGGTTAGTACTATGGGCGAATGATCAGAATTTAAGTCCCAACAGTCATCAATGTCTATGAAATTAGCTGAAATGTTCTTAATAATAAAGAAGTCTATTAAATCAGGGGTCTTGTTTCTTTATCCGCAGGCCAGTAGGTTAGTCTACCTGTTGATAGTGCTTCTTACCTCTGTTCCTTTATGGCTAACAAAAGCTCCTTTCCCTTAGTAGTAGTGATTCTAGAGCCCCAGTGTGTGTTCTTTGCATTGAAGCCACCTCCAATAATGAACCTTTCCCCTAAGCTTTTCAGGAATTCATTATACTGTTTTTTTTTTAATGGAATGTTTAGGTGGGCAGAATATTGAACTTATATTTATTTCAAAAGTTTTAGTTTTAATGTGTACTGTAGTGGCTTGAATATGTTCAGTTTTATATTCCAACTCTTCATGGTGACATATATTATCCTCTATGATGATTGCACTGCCTCCTTTGGCCGCATTGTTAGGATGCATTGTATGATATACCTTATATCCTTTAAATTTGATATAGAATTGATTTGTGAAATGCGTTTCAGAGACAAGAAATAAATCAATTTTTTCGATGTTAAGGATTGCTTGTAGGTCTTGTTGATGATTAAGCAACCCGTTGGCATTCCATGTGACAATTCTAAGATCATTAGCCATTTCTTACCTTTGGAATAGCACCTTGAGCTCTATATTCCAGGGAATTGACCCTTTCATTTAATTTTTTCAACTCCTTTAATATCATTTGTTGGGTTTGTTTTGTTTGTTTTTTAATCTCTGTTGTATTTTGATATTTATCATTATGATAATTTTCATTGCGACCTTTTGTTACCGCACTGTATGTCTTATTACTAGTAATGTTCTGTGCTTGTTCTCGTTCACCAGCATTTGACTTGGTTTCAGTTGACCTTCTGTCTGGAGGGTGTGGCAAAATCGTCTTTTTCAGACCTCTGTTTTTTACTTTCTGCATTTCCTTTGCGACGATACATCCTCGATAGTTGGCAGGATGGTTTTCGCCACAATGAACACATTTTGGTTTAACATTTTCAGGTTTGTCGCAATCTTTAGTAAGATGTTTTTTTGTGTATTTAACACACCTTGGTCCTCTAGCACAGAACTTCCATGTGTGACCATATTGTGCTTGACATCGTTTACATTGCGGTATTAGTTTGGAATTTTTAAAAGGCTGAATTTCAACTTTTGTTCCTAGGATGTCCGTTATCCCATATATTTTGTTAATATCTTCGTCTGGTTTAAAGGTTAACATAAACATGTCTAATGACTGTTTGGTTTGGCACTTTAGCTTTTTAACTGCGTCTATGGCTTTATAGCCTCTTCTTTGCAGATCTTCAACAATTTTTTGGGACGAGCAAGTGTGATGTAATATCTTTACTATAACTTTTAGCGGTCTTTCCTGTTTGTTTTCGTATAAGTAATATTGGACATTGTCCTCTCTTAGGCAGGCCGCACATCAAAGGAACATGAAACGTAAATCACGTTTCATGGAAATAAAACACTGCTAAACAAATAGACGTACGGCCATTTATGAAACTCTCCGAAAATAAAAATGTTTTATGAACATGAATCACACCCGTTTCATTGGTAGGCGGACTTCAAGATTTGTTTACCTGTGTTTTATTTTTATGAAACGTGTTTTACGTTTCTTGTTTCATGTTTTACGTTTCATGTTTCTTTGGTGCGCGGCTTGCCTTAAAGCTAATATTAATTTTCGGTACTCTTCACCGTCTTGTACATTAACTTTTATCACTTCACTATTCACAAGTTTAGTAGTAAAGTTTTTTATTTTCGATTTAAGGAAGTCATATAGGACTTCATATTCTTTGAAACCTTCAACTACCACAGGTGGGGGCATTTTGGCTTTCCTAATTGTAGTTTTTTGGAGCTAGGTTTTTATGGTGAGATATATGGGAGGTATCCATCTTAGAAAACAGTAAAATCCTGTATAACAAGTATATATGAAATCCCTCAAAAGGGCCACATCAAAATCACAATATAACTAGTTTTCGACTGGTTTACCAGTCATCATCAGTGCTTACGTGCAATGTATATGCTGACCACCAAGATATTGTTTAACAAAAATATGTGGGTCAAAGCCCAGTAAAAGTTGCCCGTCAAGGAAACATTGGTTTAAAATGCTACATTAAGCTAGGATGTTTAAAATATTTAGCTAGTCTGCCCCAGGTAACATCTGAGCTGTGGATTTGACTTGTTCACATGTTGAAAGTATGACGATTCCTCAGTAATAAATATAATAATATAAGTGTAACCTTATATATTTTATTATAAATCTTACTGGTTGTATTTTCCTAATTACCACGTTGTTTAGGAATACCATGCAGAATATTAATATAAAATATTCAGTCATTAAAAACGCAAATTACAAACAAAACACCTACAATATACAATGCTCAACAATTGAAGAGAGATTCTTACAAAATTCTTTATAAACTGAATTACAAAAAAAATTGAGTATTGGTAACATAAAAATAGTAAAATAGTGCTTTCCACTTGAAGGTAAAGCAACTGAACTTGCTGCCATACTAATAGCGAAAGGATATACAGGACTGCTTTTAGCTATAGAAACGTAAACACCGACATGCGGTACGTGATACCGGAAGGAAACTTTACGTCAAAGTAGCTCAAAGACTAAATCATACTAAAACTGCTGCGGTTGAGAGCATTTACAATTACACACCACTTGAAGGTATACAGATGGTGTTTCTAGAAATCTTTATAAAGCACGTTTTAAAACAAAATATATTTTCGACAAGGTATGACATACCGCACGTCAGGTGTAAAGGGTTTTTAGTTTAGTAATATGCCTTTGACATTTATAAACTGTGCAACTTGAACAGCTAGTGCATTGGAGACGGGAAGATTTTGCTCAAGTGAACATCATTTCTTTAAAGGTAAAATATGGAAAACCTCTAAATTTGAAAGAACCGCTTGTATTGACATGAGATTTGGCATACACATAGCTAACAAGTCAAAGAAGAAAAAGTGATATTGTGCCGATGTGTGCTTTTGCCCTAGGGGTGAGCTTCACCCCCTTGTGGGGGTGAAAAATATATGATCGAAGTAAGTCCGGAAATGGATAAAATGAGTAATTCTAAGCAATATTTGTTTCATAAAGTTTTTTCACCAAGTTCACCTTTCGAGTTATTTGTGAGTGAATATGTTAATTTTTCTACAAAATAACCACGTTTTCAGACGGTTTTTCGCAAATAAGTCAAAAAGTAAATATTTCGTCGAAAAAATTCTTATCAAAAATATAGCACGTAAAAAAGTGAAAAACATGGTGTATACATTAGGTCAATATACCTAGTAGAAGCAGAGTTATAGCTAATGAAAAATAGGTACATATTCGTCAAATTTAAAATCTAATATTTTAACGTGTCATAACCAAAAAACGAAGCACTTTTTTTGGGGAAAACTCATATTAACTTTTTTAGACTGTTTAAAAAATGCTTATTTTTGACATTAAAAAAAAATTTTTAGCATCAAAAGTAAAAAAATTACGCTCAAAATAAAGTTGGTCCCTTTTTTGGTAAGAAATCGTGAAAATCACCCCCTAATTAGCATTTCGAATGAACTTAATTGTTACCACTTCACAAGTTTTTTACTCGTGTATGTGTTGATCATATGATCTGTAGGTTTCATCGGTTTAAAGTCCTTATTTTTGAAAGGGCTGTAGTTAAAAGAGCTTGAACAAGTCACTTATTACGAGTGTATGCATTGTGTCTTACAGAAAAACAAAAAAATACAAAATATTCAGAAAAGTAAAGCCGACTTTTTTTATTGTTTAAGATTTTTGGTATATCTAACAATTTTTAAGATATTTTGAAAAAAACAATTTTTTTCAAAATTAAAATTTTTATAAATTTTATTTTAAAACCAAATTTTTTCAAAAATAAGCAATTTGAATCGATGGAACTTACAGATCATATAAATACAACATAAGTAAAGTAACTTTTGAAGCGGTAACCATTAATTTCATTTAAGTTGCTAATTGGGGGTGATCCTCCTGATTTTTTTTTTTTGCCAAAACAAAAGGGACCAATTTTATTTTCAGCGTAACTTGCTTACATTTGATGCTAGAAATTTTTTTAATCAGAACATAAATAAAGCTTTTTTTTAAACACTAAAAAAGTTGTATTGTGTTGTCCCCAAGAATGCTTCATTATTTGGATATTTCACATTGAATTATTCTCTTTGGAATTTTTCGAATATGAACCTATTTTTCATTAGCTATATAGTCGGTTCGCTAAACTCAGATGCAACTGGCTAGATATTTTAGTCGATAATTTTTTTGTTTTTTGCCAATTTTGCAAAAATTGGCAAAATTACTAACTATTTAGTGATTATTAACTATTTAGTAATTATTTTTTGCCAATTTTACTAAAATTGGCAAAATTACCGACTAAAATATCTAGAAAGTTGCGTCTGAGTTTAGCGAACAGACTATAACTCTGCTTTTGCTAGGTATAGAGACCCCAATATATACACCTTTTTTCACTTTTTTATAGGCTACAGTTTTGCTAGGAATATTTTTTCGAGAAAATGCTTTAGTTTTGAGTTATTTGCAAAAACCATCTAAGAACGTTGTTATTTTGTTGAAAAATGAACATATTCTCTTGCAAATAACTCGAAAAGTATATTTGGTGAAAAAACTCTATGGAACAAAAGTTGCTTAAAATTAGTCAGTTTATCCATTTCGGGACTTATCTTGGACATAATATATTTTTTCACCCCCCGAGATGGGGTGAAACTAGGGCCGTGCCGTGCTATGTTGCGGTGAGGCAGCCGCATTAGGCGGCATCACAAAGGGGGCGGCATAATCAGTAAAATCTAATATAATGTATAATAATGGATAATTCAACAAAGAAGAGAAGTTTTGAAAATAATTGGACTTTTGGCCTCAATGTTTGGCTTTTCGTGGAACAACTGATCATTTGTTTCAACCTAATAATGGAAGTCCAATATTGGAATCCAGTATTGGAAGAACATACCAGGATAGTTCAACGAGAGTATTAAGATACATTGTTTGTGACTTATTTAAGCAACAGTAGGCAAGATGAATTGATAAGTTTAATGGGTACCCCAGACGTAGGTAAGCCTTATTGAACAGCTCACGTTGACGATAAGAGCTGTCGCTTTTTATTCTTGTCATAATAAATATAATATCGAAGTTTTTTTATTGGTTTTTTTAAAGCTAGTGATTCAACCAGTGAAGGTTTAACAGGACGTATTTTGACAAGGCTATAATAATGTGACCGATATGAAAGGAATAAGAAAGGGTGTGGAAAATAGAATACCTACTTGAAAAATATCCGAAGGCGCTTTACGTGCCCTGCGTATGCCACTCTTTAAAATTAGTCATAAACGACGCAGCGTCTTCTACAGAAAAAACAACCTTTTTTGTATCATGCAACAACTGTACACATTTTTTCTGGTTCTATATACAAAGCGTTGGGAAGTTTTCTGATAAAACATGTTTCACAACAAACTGTAAAACCGTTGAGTGCTACTAGATGGTCAAGTCGAATAGATGCATCAAAATCTTTAAGATTTTAATTTTGTGAAATATATGACGCCTTATTCGAAACAATAGAAGATATCAACAGAGATCCAGAAACTAAAGTCAAAGCACGAAGATTAGCAAAAAATATTAAAAATTATAAATTTATTTACGGTGTAGTTCTTTGGCATGGTATTGTATTTCATATAAACTTAGTCTCGAAGATGTTGTAACATGTAACAATAAATTTGTCAGATTGTGTAAAAATGATGTCAGAAACTACAGAAAAAATGAACAGTTACAGACAATCTGTAAGTGCTTATTCTGGCTAAGACCAAATGAAAATTATTGCTAATAAAATTGCAGAAGATCTTATTATAAGTTCCGAATTTCCAGCTGAAACTGAAATTCAAGCCAGGAAAAAAATCGCTAATTTGATTACGAAAAATCTGTGGATGAGTTCTTAACAGAGGAAGATAAAATATACTTATTTAAAATAAATGTTTCATCTATATTTTAGGCATGACCATTAATTTCTTGATTGGCCGATTTTCGTTTCTAGAAACTCATAATAAATATTTTAAATTTTTATACGATATTTTTAATGGGGAAAAATAGATGATAAAACACTAGAAAATTATTGTATGAATCTTCATTCAATACTTTCAATAGAAAAAGAATAAGAATCGGATAAAGAGTCAAATGATCTTCTAGAAGAATTGCGTGATATATCTCAAATGATACCATACTCCATGAAACCTTTTTTAAGTTTTTGATATTTTGAACTGTTTGTGCCAAAATAGCCCAATTTCTTTATACCCAAATATAGTTGTACTTACCACTAATAATTTTATTAGCACTCCTTGTCTCGGTAGCTAGTGGGGAAAGAAGTTTTTCAAAATTAAAAATTATTTAAAACTATTTACGAAGCTCTATAAGACAAACAAAACTAAAAAATTTAGCACTCATTTCAATAGAGTCCTCACTAGCTGCTACTTTAGACTACACCAATCTGACTGACGAGTTTGCCAAAATTAAAGTCAGAAGGGAAAAATTGTAATTTTTGTAAATGTTATTTAATGTTAATACCTATTTCCATTTACTTTAAAATATGTTTTGTTTTTAAAATAAAAGTTGTCCTTCATTTTGTGTAATTTCATTTAATAAAAATAAAAGTTTTTCAATAATATTAAGGGGCGGCATTTTGAAGACTTCCATCATATTGAAAAGAAGTACCTCACGGCTTTGGGTGAAACTCACCCCTAGGGCAAAAGCACACATCGGCACCATATCACTTGTTTTATTTGACATATTAACTATGCGTAGGCCAAATTTCATGTGAATCCAAACGGTTCTTTAAAATTTACAGCAAAAACCGTGAAAGAATGTACTATCACTATAGTCGGAAAAATGAAAGAATACCCATAAACGATCACATCAATCACTTATTTTGTATTTGCTGTCTTTTTCTATAAATAACAAACGTTTGTTATAGAGAAAGACAGCAAATACAAAATAAGTGATTGGTGTGATCGTTCATGGGTATTCTTTCATTTTTCCGACTGTATGCGAATGAATGTGTCGCAGAGTATTATAAGCCGGGCATTGCACCGCTATTTAGAGGCAGGATTTGCAGCATATGAGAGATGACGGGAAAAAAGAGCGATAACATGTGCTCAAGATTTTTTATAGTCTCCAAGGCAAGAAGAAACAGCACATCCACAACGTCAAGGATTAGTAGCTTCTTCAGGCAAGATACTGGAAGGGTGACTTCTAGTCACTCCTAGTCGACTATCAGAAGTCGGTTCCGTACATCGATGGCCTAGCGTGCAAATGTGCTAAGTGCTAATTTGTTGGTTTTCCAATAATTGAAAATTAAGCTTTTAAATCTTATTAAAATTATAATTTTTATCATGTACCTATTAATAATTGCTCACATATTTTGTGACATCTAAAGACTTTTTGTAAGTTCTAAAGAGCCTTAAAATGTTAATGGGTCCCGAAATAATAATAATAATAATAATTGTTGCTGTGAAAAATACGAACACACCTCACAAAGGCACAAAAACACCATCCTAAAAGTGCAGTAGAAAGAACTACATTACCACGGAATCTAGGAGGAAGAGGACTTGTGGATATAGGTGAGCAATTAGATAAACAAATTGCTAATTTAAGAACTTATTTTCAGATGCAGGCTGAGACATCTACTTTACATCGCACTATCTGCGCAGTAGATGACACAACACCGATCAAACTGAGGGAACCAGAAATGCGCATAAACCACCTTACTAAGGACGAAAAAGTGCGCGCCTGGATGGGTAAACCTCTGCACGGGCGACATCCCAATGAGGTCAGCCAAGATAATGTCGACAATATAGCGTCGAACTACTGGTTGACATCAGGAAAGATGTTCCCTGAAACAGAGGGTTCATTACTGGCCATTCAGGATCAGGTTATACCAACCAGAAATTACCTGAAATATATCATCAAAGACCCTCAGGTTCAAAACGACAGATGCCGATATGGATGTCAAGCCTAAGAGACCATCCAACATCTTACAGGGGGCTGCCAGGCATTTGCTGCAACTGAATACAAGGAACGGCATGATGCAGTGGGAAAAATCCTTTATCAAGAGATAGCTATCAAGCTGGGACTTCTCCAAACAGACCATCTCCCGTATTATCAATACGTCCCTGAGAGTATGCTTGAGTATGGCAACTACAAGCTATACTGGGACCGCACTGTGCTCACAGACCAAACAGTGGCACATAATAGACCAGATCTCGTACTAGTTAATAAATTAACAAGACAAACAACACTAATTGATGTGGCGATACCTAACAACAATAATCTACGTAGTAAATTTATTGAAAAGATCGCCAAATACAGAGATCTAGAAATTCAAATACGAAGGCAATGGAGAATGCAAAGTACCCAGACGATACCGATTATTATTTCTACTACTGGAGTCATTCCGAAGACCCTCCTCGAAAGCATAAAAAAGCTGGGTCTGAATGAACATCTTTATAAGACCATGCAGAAAGCTGTACTACTCGCGACGGCCAGATGCGTACGAAAATTTCTGGGAGATACACCTGCATTCCAAGTCACCTAGGGCTCGATAACACGGAAAGAGTCCCACCAGAGCTCAATCCTTTTGATACCGTAGGTATCTGGGATGAGTCAATTTTCCCCTTAGAGGGAGTGTGAGCCGTATGGCTAAATCTGGATTGTTGCTGTTACTTAACACCTTTGTAGTACCAAAAAAATTTTTTAAGGAAGTTAACACCACACTGAAAAAAATAATTATTTTTATTGACACAAATACAAAAAATAATACTCTATCAAAGGCAAAGTAAAAAATCCTAAGCTAATATTTTTATCGGATATTTATAGAGAATTGTCTAATCTGAAATGCCAGGTTCTTCATTTCGACTTGGAATATTGTTGGTTGACACTGAAATGTCTTTTATAAACTGGGAGTATTCATCGGGAATAACTTTAGAATTTAAAAGATATTCCAAATCTTTTTTCTTTTTATGTGAAACTGGTAGTCTTGTCAAATACTTTTGGTTTAGTTCAAGGTTTGTGCTTGTTCTTTTTCTTCCAGCCTTTCCCTTACAATTTATTTCTATTTCTTCAAAATTTTCTGGAGATAAACAGTATTTATATTGTATTATAGATGGTTTTTCTTTGTCAAATCTCAACCATTTAATATTGATCCCATTCACTTTTTTTTTGTTCATGGTTGTGTTAAAAACATAATTATTTACCAGGTTTTGTAAATCAAATAAATCATTAAATTTCATGTTTTCCACAATGTATTGTCTTGGTCTTATTCTAGAGGCCGAAATTAGAAGACATCACTCGCGAGTTGAGTAAATTTTTTTATGGCGCTTAGCTCGTTCAATCTTGGCATGCATTGAGTCGGCCTCCAGATAGGAATGTCCCGACTCCATGAACTTCAGTTCAACTATTTTTAGGTGGTTGATGTGACTCTGGAAGTCATTATCACTAATTAAACTGCTAACAATCAAGACCACTATTTTTCTTAACGTTTACCGGCAAATTTGACGTAATCTAATCTCAATTTTAATTGTGTTTGGTGTAGCACAAATGTTTTAAGTAATTAACTCTGAAGGTTTCACGAATTTCGATTAGTAGTACAAATGTTCTAAGTGCACTTGAAATATAAGTTGTAGAAACCTGCAGGTGCGTAGTACTTATTCCTTTTGAAAGATGACGCTAGAAAAAAAAATACGGACATATTTTACTTACCACATGTGTTTGCAAGATAATAATGTCTTAGGCGGTTTAGGTGTGCCAAATAACACGTTTTGACGATAATTGGCACTTAGCACCTTTGTACGCTAGACCATCGACATGTCATTTGAGAGCAAAGACACGCGCCACATACCCACAAACCCACAATTGACGGCGGAGCAACGTGCATTGAGATATCGTTGGGAGATGAAACACAGTCAATGTGACTTCCAAGACTAAAGACATTGCCTCTTGTCTGATAAATCACGAATTTGTTTATATACGTATGAGGGAAGAACTGTGTTCTAGAGAGAAAGAGGATAACTATATAATGAACATTTAATGGATTCAACCACTCGCTTTAGAGGCGAATCTATTTGTGTCTGACGGGATAGATGTGCTGATAAAAGCAGAAGGTTTATATTTAATCTGCATGTTGGTCCGTATTAAATAAATTCATAATAAAGCTGTAGTTAATTAAACCACGTTATATTTACATACTCAACGGTGACGAACCATACTATAAACAATAGCATCACGGATCTATCTAACAATAATTTTGGCATAGCCGTTACTTAGCAAACACTAATTATTGTATTAAAATTAGAATTTTATTTTATATTAGTATTAGTCCTTTTAGTAACATAGGTCCATTTTCCGTTAGAATTTACCAGCTGAACCGATGGGGTCGTGAATTGTAAATTTTTAGAATTCCCTCTTGCCTTCTTCGCTTCAGCATCCATCTGGCTTTCAATTTTTAGAAGCCATGGAGGTGTTACCAGGAAACTGGCCCAATAAGTTTTCAATTAAATATCTTTTAGAAATAATTTGGATATTTTTAAATATTTTGAATATTTTTATTAAGTTGAAAACTTTGACTTTATTGTAGCAGATGTCGCTAGGCACCTACTTCATAACGTCAAATGCAATGCGGGGATAAACTTTCGGTATTGGGGCAGAGAGCCGCAAACCTACGGCTCTCTGATGATGATTCCAATTACCCATAGAGCACAGGTCATCTTTAAGATATCTTATTTACAACCAAATATGGTCTTAATGTCTTAGGTCTCAATTAAGACTTTTAAAAGATATCTTTAAAACGCCAAATTTAAGATATCTTTAAAACACCAAATTTAAGATATCTTTTAGACATCATATTTAAGACATTTTTTCTTAAAATACGTTATGTTATAATTACGAATTTAAAAGTTAGGTTAGGTTAGTAAAATATTTAAGACAAGAGCTGGTAGCAAAAAGACAAACTCCAAACAAAAGCTTTTTCACATCAATGACTTCAGTGGTATTTCCCATATTATGGTTTTATTTGAGGGATATTTAGAAGACTACAGATTTTAATAATGCAGTAAGTTCAGATTTAGATTGTTATATTATTAAAGTTAAAGTTAACGTTGTCATCAAGAGTAAATGCATGTCTCCTAATTCAACAGCTTACCTTAACAATATGCCCTTAAAAATATATTTTTTAGGTAGGTATCGGAGCTTGTTAAAGTAGGAGGAGCAAAAGCCTATGATTTTGTATAAATAGTTGGAAAATTAATTATTAGCAATGAGCAAGCTTTAAGTACAGTTGGCTGGGACAAAAAGGCAAACACAAAAGTTTTGTGATACTAGAATTGCAAATCTGATAATTGGTAAAGCTTATTCTACATGTACATGTAAAATTTTAATAGCAATAAACGTATTTTTAGAAACTAATTATTTTTATTAAAAGTTCATTTAAAATATTTCATAAAAAATTAAAAAGAAAGATATCCTAAACACCTTAATAATATACAAAAAAAGACATCTTTAAGATGTAAGGATTTGTAACATCCGTACATCTTTAAGACGTCGTAAAGATATCTTTCCGGAAATACCAGACATCTTTAAGACGTCTAAAACGTCTTTAGTGAGTTATCTTTTAGATTTCTTTAAGATGTCTTTGTGCTATCTGGGTATAGTCGAAATTCGTCGATTTAGAGTGCTGGTTTGCGCTCTATGTACTAAGTGAAAAATAAGACATTTTTATTTTTTAATAATAATTCTTTTTCACGAGAGGTTCTGCTTATACTAAAACAATACCTGACTTTGTAATGTTACTCCAAGTTATTGAATCCAAGAGTTGATAATAACTACAATTTATTTACATTTTTTGTGCGATACTTCTATTTAATTATTGATTTACAGAATTTAAATATTGATATACAGAAATCTAATCAAGCCCGTCCTTACTTAATAGTCCATTCTTTCACGGTTTTTGCTCTAAATTTTAAAGAACCGCTTGGATTGACATGAAATTTGGCATACGTATAGCTTACATGTCAAAGAAAAAAAGTGATATTGTGCCGATGTGTGCTTTTGCCCTGGGGGTGACTTTCACCCCCTCTCGGGGGTGAAAACATATATGTCCAAAATAAGTCCAGAAATGGGTAAACTGACTAATTTTAAGTAACTTTTGTTCTATAGAGCTTTTTCGCCAAGTCAACACTTTTCGAGTTATTTGCGAGTGAATATGTTCATTTTTCAACAAAATAACCACATTTTTAGACGGTTTTTCGCAAATAACTCAAAAAGTAAGTATTTTGTCGAAAAAAACAATCTTAGCAAAAATATAGCCTATAAAAAAGTAAAAAAAAATGGTGTACGTATTAGGTCTCTATATCTCGTAGAACCAGAGTTATAGCCAATGAAAAATAGATTCATAATCACCAAATTTCAAATATAATATTTCGACGTGAAATATCCAAAAAATTAAGCACTTTTTGGGAAAAACCCATTATAACTTTTTTAAAGTGTTTAAAAAAAGCTTTATTTTTGTTTTTATAAAAAGTTTCTAGCATTAAATTTAAGCAAGTTACGCTCAAAATAAAGTTGGTCCCTTTTGTTTTTGCAAAAAAAAATCGGGAAAACCACCCCCTAATTAGCAACTTAAATGAAATTAATCGTTACCGCTCCACAAATTATTTAACTTATGTTGTGTTTATATGATCTGTAAGTTTCATCGATTCAAAGTGCTTATTTTTAAAAAAAGTTGGTTTCAAAATAAAATTTTTAAAAATTTAAATTTTGAAAAATATGATTTTTTTCAAAATTACTTAAAAATTGTTAGAGATACCAAAAATCTCGAAAAACAAAAAAAGTCAGATTTGCTTTCCTGAATATCATGTATTTTTTTGTTTTTCTGTATGACAAAAATTGATTAAGCTTTGGTGTTTCTAAATTTGCAGACATTCGTGATCAGTGACTCGTTCAATCCCTTGTAACTACAGCCCTTTCAATAATAAGGACTTTGAACCGATGAAACGTACAGATTATATAAACAATATATACACGAGTCAAGAAACTTGTGAAGTCGTAACGATTAAGTTCATTTAAGATACTAATTAGGGGGTGATTTTCTCGATTTTTTTACCAAAACCAAAAGGAACTTTATTTTGGGCGTAACTTGTTTAATTTTGATGCTAGAAATTTTTTTTATAAAACAAAAATGGAGCTTTTTTTAAACACTTTAAATAAGTTGTAATGAGTTTTTCCCGAAATGTGCTTCATTTTTGGTAATTTCACGTTAAAGTATTCCATTTGGAATTTGACAAATATGAACCTATCTTTCATTAGCTATAACGCTTCTTCTACTAGGTGTAGAGACGTGATATATACACCATTTGTTTTGGCCTCATTAAATTTATTTCATTCGAAGTACCTGGCCTATTTTCTTGCCCAGATATTGTACTAAATTTTTTGTTTTCTCTTTAATTACCTTTCGTTAGTACTAACTAGTCGTGGTGGTCAGTAAGTAAGAACAAATTGAATTGTTAAGTCGTTTCCTGTAGTTACCAAGTGTCGCCAAAAAAACGCCGGTTTCAGTTATAGTAAAAAATAAATTAACCCTTTCTCCCTCCTTCCTTCACCTTACTAATAACTGAAGACTTCTCGACCTACCAGTTAAAATAAGGTAAGAATTTTTTTGTTATTATTTCCATACAGTCCGCTTTAAATTCGATTGCGTAATAGACCAGCATAGCCCAATCGCCACCCCATAAGTTTGGTCCTTCGAGCCGGATCGTCTTGAATCAATTTCGTTGTTGCTTTGCCGGTTCAAGATCTGATCTATCGTATTTTTCGCATTGGATAAATTTATTTAAAATTATAATTGTAATCGGTATAGTATATTTGTCGTGTTAAAATCTAATTAAATCGTAGTGTACCCTTTTTTTGTCGTGTATCGAAAAACCTTGTTCTTCGGTCGACTATAGTTGGAACATTGAATTCGTGTTTTTGCTTCTGAACCCATCGCTTAGTGAAATCGATTTTGATTAAGTAAATATATTTGATTTGGATATTTTGCAAACCTAAAAATAATTTGTTTGGATTTAGTTTAATAAAATTTTAGTAATTGTTGAAAAAATATATACACCTAACTACTATTCTTGACATATTTTGGGTTTTGTTCCATTTTATTTCTTCATCATTGATAATTTTTTGAAAGAATTTCAATATTTATTATTAAACATGCCTAAAAGTCAAAACGAACTAAAATTGTAGCGATTATGCTCTAAACGTGAAACTATCTTTCGTAGGGCTCAATTATGTTACGATGCCGGGTCGGCCTTAGAAAAAGATCCAGAAAATGCCTCAAAAATGCGTAACTTTGCAGTTAGATATAGTACTTTCGAAAAAACTCTATCAGAATATGAGGAAATTGTTCAAGATATCGTTATATTAAAACAAGAGATGGAGCCAGATGCTGGCGTTGCATACCATACGCATTTAGATGAATTTTATGATCTCTACTCCAATATTGAATATTTAGCTTCATTATTAATAAATAAACCTGCTGTTTTGAGTAATAATCCCAATAGTACTAATAATTCTACTATTAAAATGCCCAAATTTGAATTAGTTAAGTTTGATGGTGAAGATATATCTCTGTGGCCTGTTTTCTATGAAAATTTCAAACAATTTGTTCATAACAAAATAGAATATCCCAAGTCCGATAAGCTACAGTATTTGTTGAGTTGTATTTCCGGGAAAGCCTTGAAAAGCTGTAGCTCAATAGAACCCATTCCTAATAATTATGACATTATTTGGAATATGCTTGTTGAAAGATATAATGATAAAAAATATTTGTTTAATCTCTATATGGATTGAATTGTTAATTTTCGCGGTTTGCAATCTAATAATCCATCATATTTGGAAATATTTTTGGAAAAGTTTGATACTAATGTTTCTGCACTAAAACGATTAAATCTCGATAATTTAGATGATCATATTTTAACTTATTTAGCTATGTTAAAATTACCACAAGATACCATAGATTCATTTGATTTAATAAGAAATAATAATGATTTACCCGCTTATGATGATTTATTGAAATTTTTACGCCAACGTAGTAAATCTCTTATTAAAAATGATAGATCAAGGAATTCCAAAAATAATTTTTCGTTTCAAAAACCGAACAAATCGTTTCATTTGCAAGAACAGAATACGTATTCCTCCATAGATTGTGTTGTTTGTAAAAAAGGCCCACATTTAATTAAAGACTGTAAGCACTTTTTAGGGCTACCATTTGAATCCAGATTTAAATTAGTGAAGGAAAATAATTTATGTTTAAATTGTTTTTCTTCAAAGCATCGAGTATCCAATTGTCCGTCAAAATTTTCTTGTGTTGTGTGCAAAGCTAGGCACCATTCCAAGTTGCATAAGCCAAATACTACTCGGCCTAATGAGAATGTTCCATTTCCCTCCACTAGTACTGAGCCTACCTCTGGTTCTTCTGATAATCCTTCTAGTTTACATGTCCGCCATTCTAAAAATAATCCCAAATGAATCAGAATCGAGTTCTGTTAGTCTGTTTGGGACAATAATGGTTAAAGTTGTTGATAAATGGGGTAGTGCTCACAAGGTTAGATTTTTGTTAGATAGTGGTTCTTCTGCTAATTTTCTTACTTTTGATTGTTCCCGAAAATTAGGCCTAAGTTATTCGAAATTAAATTTGACAGTTTCTGGTATAGGAGGATCAACCACCCCGATAGTAGGTAAAACCAACATTGTTATCTTTTCCCATTTTGATAAAAAAATACAATATCCTATAGAAGTGTTGCTTATAGACACAATCTCTAATAAGTTGCCAGATCAACCAGTTGACAAAGACTGTATTAACAGTATAGAACACTTGAAATTAGCTGACCCGAATTTCTTTTTTCCTGGCAAGATAGATGGCATTTTAGGCTTATCTGTCTTTTCAAATATCATTGGTTGTAATAGAGTGTCATGCGAAGATTCTCTATCAGCTATTGAGACTAGTTTAGGTTATGTAGTCATGGGCTCAGCTGCACCAAATTTTGAAAAAATCCACACATATTTGTCTTTCGTCTGTAACCCTTTGTTGAATTTAGATTCCTTGGTCGAAAGAATGTATGAATTAGAGGATTTGCCCACTGTTACTAATAGTTCATCAGAAGATGAAATTTGTGAAAATTTATTTTTAGAAAATGTATGTAGAGATGCAGATGGTAGATACACAGTTTCGTTGCCGTTCCAAAATGATCCTAATGTACTGGGTGATTCTTTTGTTCTTGCTAAAAATAGATTGTTGTCCTTAGAAAATCGCCTAGCACCAAACCCAGAACTTAGAAAACTTTACTGTGATATCTTTCAAGACTATTTAGACCAAAAGCACATGAGTTTAGTTCCCATTCAAACCATTGATTCGTTGTCGTATTATATTCCCCATCATTGTGTTTTTAAATCAGATAGCCCTTCCACTCCTTGTAGAATAGTCTTTGATGCCTCTATGAAAACTAGTAAAGGACCGTCATTAAATGAAATTCTTTATAAAGGTCCAAAATTACAAAATAATCCTACCACAATATTGTTGAATTTTCGTCTTTTTCCAATCGCAATTGTCGCTGATTTGAAACAAATGTATAGGCAGGTTAAAGTGGTTGAATCTCATTGTTCGTTTCAAAGAGTTTTGTGGAGATTTGATACCAATGATCCTATTTCTATTTTCCAATTAAATACTTTAACTTTTGGAGTAAAAGCCTCACCATATCTTAGTCTCAGGGTAATAAAACAATTATGTAATGACGAATCTAAAAGTTTTCCTGATGCTATCATCCCAATTTTAAGAGATATGTATGTAGACGATTTTATTAGCAGTTTTCCAAATGTTTCTGAAGCTATAGTTACACACACTCAGTTAGTGAATTTGTTTCAAAAAGGTGGTTTTAAATTAACCAAATGGATGTCGAACTCGAACGATCTACTATCGACAATCCCCGAACCCCTTCAATTGGTCAAAACCAAACAATTTGTTAAGTCAGTCTCCAAAGTGTTAGGATTGCAATGGGAAGAAAAATGTGACAATTTTAGTTTTGGGTTAGAAATACCCTCATCGACCCGTTGTACAAAAAGAAACATGCTCTCACTTGTTGCTCGTATGTTTGATCCCTTGGGATTCCTATCTCCTATAACCCTCTTGCTTAAAATTTGGATAAAGAAACTTTGGACTCTAAAGGTAGATTGGGATAGTACCGTACCAAAAGAAATCGAAATAGCATGGGAAAAGTTTCAAAATGAATTTCATGTCCTATACAAAATACAAATTCCACGCCATATAGCAGTTACACCTAATTCGTCGTTGTCTTTTGTAGGATTTTCAGACGCAAGTGCTGCTGGATACGCAGCCATTGTTTATTCCAGGGTTGTTAATTGTACAGGTCAAGTTAAAGTTACTTTACTGTACTCTCAATCTAAAGTATCTCCAATGTCTAAAATAACTCTTCCTCGATTAGAGCTTTGTGGAGCGCTTCTTCTCTCAAAGCTTCTTTCACATGCTATTGAAACTTATTCTCCTAGACATAATATTGATAAAATTTTTGCCTTAAGTGATTCCATGATTGTATTAAATTGGATAAAGTCCTCAGAGAAAAATCTCAAAATATTTGTTCAAAATAGAGTTGTTACAATTCATAAGATGGTTCCGTCAGAGTATTGGTTTTTTGTTCCTGGAAAGGAAAATGTTGTTGATTGCGCCTCTCGAGGTTTGTTTCCTTCTTCGTTAGTCAACCATTCCACATGGTTTACTGGTCCAAATTGGTTACTGTTGGAGCCAGAATATTGGCCTATTCAGTCTGTCAACGGACAGGAAATTATGATTTGTGATTCTGAATATAGATCACAAACCTTCTTTGGTAATTTCACTCGTGTAATTTCTCCGCTGTATACTCTTATTGAATATTTTTCCAGTTGGTCGAAACTTTTAAATTCCACAGTATACGTATTGAGATTTCTTAGAAAATTGTCTTTAAATAAACGGATATCTCTATTTGATTTAAAAATTGCAGAAATTGAATTAATTCGAGCTGTCCAGCAAAAGCATTTTTCTGAAGAATATAAAGCCCTTTCTCAAAATCTCGTTGTAAAATCTTCCATACGTCGTTTGAATTCATTTATTGAAAATGGAATAATTAGAGTAGGTGGACGTTTGTCCAACTCCCAATGTAGTTTTGAACAAAAACATCCGATTTTGTTGCCCAAAGCCGATCCTTTAACCATTTTGTTAATAGATTATTTCCATAAATTGCATTTACATGCTGGAGCGTATTTGTTGCAAAATCTTCTGAGAACAAATTATTGGATACTATCTAGTCGTCAGGCCATCAGAAATAGAATTTGGAGATGTAATCGTTGTTTTCGTCTTAATCCTAAACCTACCTATCCTATGATGGCTGACTTACCCGCCGTAAGAGTCAATCCGGCAAAAGCCTTTTTACACACTGGTGTAGATTATACTGGTGCGTTTTCCATTACTATAGGAAAATATCGTGGCGTAAAAACTCAAAAGGCTTACGTATGTTTGTTTGTTTGTCTAAGTACGAAAGCCATACATCTTGAATTAGCCTCCTCGCTCTCTACAGATTGTTTCTTAGCCACTTTCAAAAGATTTTTATCTCGTCGTGGAAATTGTAAGGTTTTATATTCAGATAATGGCACAAATTTTGTGGGTGCCAAGAGAGTCCTCGATGAAATATATCAATTAACTACTTCAAAAACTTATAAAGATGCATTCCAACAGGAACTTAATAATACCAAAATTTCTTGGAAAATGAACGTACCTTATGGCAGTCACTTCGGTGGTATTTGGGAAAGCAATATAAAAAGTGTAAAACTTCATTTAAATAGAGTTGTGGGGAATCAAATCCTTACTTACGAAGAATTTTTAACTGTTCTGACACAAATCGAGTGTCTTTTGAATTCGCGTCCTCTTTGTGTTCAAAGTAACGACCCTGAAAATCCAGTCGCGCTGACTCCATCGCATTTTTTATGTACAGAACCTTTAGTGTCATTACCCTCGATGGATATTGATCTTGATAAAAATATGAGTACTTTGAAAAGATATAAATTATTAGATTGCATTGTTCAACATTATTGGAAAAGATGGCATTCAGAATATTTGTCTTCTATGCAGTCTCGTTTAAAATGGAACACTAACTCGAACCCTCCCAAAGAGGGAATGGTAGTTATAATAAAAAATGAAACTATCCCACCTTTACAGTGGCCTCTGGCAGTCATAGAGACTTTGTATCCTGGAAAAGATGGGATTGTTCGAATCGTAAAAGTGCGAACCAAGCACGGTAGTTACATGCGCCCAGTCGTTAAACTGTGTCCTCTACCCAGTCAATAAACTAGAGAGGATTTTTTTATTTTATTTGATAGTTAAAATTTTAGTTTAGGGTGATGGGTTCATGTGCAGACTTAGCATATTAAAATTAAATTAGTTTTCGTTGATTTTTCGTTTATTTTAAAAATAAACTCGGGGGGGCAGGATGTTTTGGCCTCATTAAATTTATTTCATTCGAAGTACCTGGCCTATTTTCTTGCCCAGATATTGTACTAAATTTTTTGTTTTCTCTTTAATTACCTTTCGTTAGTACTAACTAGTCGTGGTGGTCAGTAAGTAAGAACAAATTGAATTGTTAAGTCGTTTCCTGTAGTTATCAAGTGTCGCCAAAAAAACGCCGGTTTCAGTTATAGTAAAAAATAAATTAACCCTTTCTCCCTCCTTCCTTCACCTTACTAATAACTGAAGACTTCTCGACCTACCAGTTAAAATAAGGTAAGAATTTTTTTGTTATTATTTCCATACAGTCCGCTTTAAATTCGATTGCGTAATAGACCAGCATAGCCCAATCGCCACCCCACCATTTTTTAAAAATGTTTACAGACTATATTTTTGCTACGAATGTTTTTTCGACAAAATTGTTACTATTTGAGTTATTTGCGAAAAACCGTCTAAAAGCGTGGTTATTTTGTTGAAAAAATGAACATATTCACTGCCAAATAACTCGAAAAGTATTGACTTAGTGAAAAAACTCTATAGAACAAAAGTTACTTAAAATTATCCATTTTATCCATTTCCTGACTTTCTTTGGACAAATATTTTTTCACCCCCAAGAGGGGGTGAAAACCACCCCCAGGGCAAAAGCACATATCGGCACAATATCACTTTTTTTCTTTGACTTGTTAGCTATGTGTATGCCAAATTTCATGTGAATCCAAGCGGTTCTTTAAAATTTAGAGGTTTTGCAATATTTTACCGTTAAAGAACGGACTATAAGCGTCAGAAACGTGTACGATAACAAAAAGTGATGAAGCACGGTTAGGGTAAGAACAGAACAAGTGGGTCGCGGTGGAAGTGGAGGTGTAGGTCGCGGTCGATATCGATGTCCATGTAAAACAAACACATTGTAGTGAATGGAAGAGAACAGAGCAGGTAAGTCGCGGTGGAGGTTTAGCGCGATGCCATTCAGGAGGTTTACATCGATGCTTTTGAAAATAAAATAAGTATGTTTTACATGGATGTATACTGCGCGGCCTACAAGGATGCTTCCCTGTGATTGGTCCGTTCGAAGCCAAGTTGTCATTACCTGCGCTATCTGAGTTTTTGAAATATGAAAGTGGATCTGATTATTTACAGCTGACATTTCGTCACTACCATCACTTGACTTACACAAAATCGCTAAAGAACAGTCTTTTTGTCATTCAAATTTCATTAAACTACTTCACTTGATAGTGGTTCTAGCTCGACTGACAGCGCAGGTGACCTCCTTGCTATGTGCTGTCGACGTCGACCGCGACTTAACTAGTGGCATCCACCGCGACCTACACCTCCACCTTTACCCACTTGTTCTGTTCTTATCCTAAGGGTAAGTACACCTGCGCTGTCAGTCGAGCTAGAACCACTATCAAGTGAATTAGTTTAATAAAATTTGAATGAAAAAAAGACTATGCTTTTGCGATGTTGGGTCAGTGAAGTGATGATAGTGATGAAATTTCAGTTCAGTAATGACAACTTGGCTTCGAACGGACCAATCACAGGGAAGCATCCTTGTAGGCCGCGCAGTAGACATCCGTGTAAAACAAACTCATTTTATTTTCAAAAGCATCGATGTAAACCTCCTGGATGGCATTGCGCTAAACCTCCACCGCGACTTACCTGCTCTGTTCTCTTTCATTAAGTACAATGTGTTTGTTTTACATGGATGTCGACATCGACCGCGACCTCCACCTCGACCTACACCGAAACCTACTTGTTCTGTTGTTACTCTTAGGCTGTTTTGAACGTAAAGTCCTCAGGTATATTTTATAAAGTCGTGCAGGAATACGGATTATGGAGCAGACGCTATAATTTTAAGCTTGACCGCCTTTATAGTGAGCCTGCTGTTGGTAGATCTATCAAAATAAACAGGGTGTGGTGGATAGGCCACTTAGAGAGCATAAATGAGATATAGCCGTCGAAATACATTTATAGCCAAAGACAGGATTGAGTGAGGGGACGAGGCAGGCCCAGAGTACGATTTAAGGACCAGGTGGAAAACGACTTACGAGTGTTAGGAGTGTGAAACTGAAAAAACCAAGGCGAAGGCTAGGAAGGAATGAAAGCTGATTCTGGAACAGGCCAAGAACCACCATGTGTTGTAGAGCCAATGATGATGAGTTCTATTCAATGACCAAGGGTTAAAAGGCTTAATACAAGGAGTATATGATATAATGGACGCACTGACTAATTTTAGTTAATGAAACACTGACGACTGAAAGAGATTGTGACAGGGTTATCATAATAGTTCCACTTGCTGCTACCATAGGTTTGTTTTATCCATGAAATTACACGAAACACGTTTGGGCGCAAATGTTAAGACATTTAATTCGACTTCTACTGCCACCTCAAACAATTTGAGAAAAAATACACCAAAGTTGTATTTATAATGTAATAATGACATTCCCAAACAATGTAACAGCATTAAGAAGAGAGAGTACCTACAATATAATTAAGTGTTAATAAACGTGACAAAATTAAAAAAGAATTATTATGACTTTCCTGGAATTTTTCAAGGATTTTATATTATTTATTTATTTACTTGAAAAGTATTTTTTTTTATTTCTTTTCACTGCCAAGCATGGTCTAGGAATAAAGTATGTGTTTAACATATTTGACTTTTATTTATTTCGAACTTTGAAACACGTAATATTTTTCTAATATACACTTTAATTATTGTTGAGCAGTGTAGTTGTTGAAATTTACATAATATGTAAAACCAATTTGTTATATGATAATATTAACTTATGTATGTTATAAGAGAGCAGTTTCAAAACACTGTCAAAAACTGGTTTTTGTGAGACCCTGAAGAAAAAATTGATCAACATTTTATAAAAATAGAATAAGCCGAATTATTAATACTAACCATTAGATCGCACACATCCATCGTAATTTCTATGATAAAAGTTTATAACAAAGTGACATTAAGGGCGTGATTTACCAACTACCTGGTACAAAAGATTGAGCTGATTTCAATTTTGCAAATTAAATACTCTTTCCAAAGGTAAGTCCAAAAGCATAATTTATTATGCCAGTACAGTGGAACACCGATAAGTCGGCCCCCAATAACCCGGAAGTCCGGCTAACCTGGACCGAATTTCATCAGACAAACATTTCAACAATAAAAATGTACTATCCGTTGCAAGATTATTCGGATGGAATTCTCCAGATTATTTTGTGCTTGATATCGGCTCAGTCTCTTAATCTGGGGAATTCCATCCGAATTAGCTTGCAAGGGATAGTAGGTAATATAATATTTGAGAGATAATGTGTATTTGTGTAATTTGAACTATGTATACGATAGTAAAAATGACTCATGGCACACGGCGGCGGCGGCAGAGCGACGGTCATTGTCTCGGATTTATCGGAGAAAACAGGCACTTCGTATTCCTTATTCCTTATTATTTATTTCAAACTGTCTTAGCATTGATTAAAAAAGACTAAAAGACTATTTAAAAATCCTTTTTTAAACAATGGTCTTAGTTTTCACTGTTCATAACATCGTTCCGATTGTGACTGTATTGTGTGTAGTACAGTCTTGTATTGTTTGCTTCCGTTTGCTTAGGTTTGTGTTTGCGTGTTTTTAATAATTTAGATGTGTAGGTACTGTGCATGTATTTATATTTCATGTTATTTCAATTATAACGGAGTTTATCTGTAAATATACCGTATTTTATTAATTTTTACCATATTCTCCGGCTAACTCGGATTTTAGATAACCCGGATCGGCCGCGGTCCCGATTAATCCGAGTTATCGAGGTTCCACTGTACAAGTATAATAATTTCTTCGTTAACGTTATTGTTAGAGATATACATTTCCTCGATTGTGATATTGAGTTAGTCCACGCTGTATGCTCGCCCCCGTTAAGTAAGTTATTCCGATATATTTTTTTTTTGCATAAACTTACTTAAAAAGAGGTCCTTATAACAAATCCTCAAGGTGCCAGACGGTACCGCGGTCGGAAAATTGTTTTTTTTTAAACAAATTCAAGAAATAATTCTGAGCAAAAAGGGTCTCTTGTGATTTTTCTATAAAATGTATTGTGGTCGAATCATCCGCGATTTAACATTTAAAAAAAGACAAAAATCGCCATTTTCAAGGCTTAATAACTCGATTAAAAATTATTATTATTGGAAGGTGAAGAAATAACAAGAACAACAGAAATGGTACAGAAAGCTATCTCACAATTAAAAAATGGTAGTGCACCTGGCCCTGCCAATGTTCCTGCAGAACTAATAATATCAGGTTCGAAGAAATTAATCCGAATGATCACAGAATTCCTTAACAGAATTATTAACGGAGAACAAGTTCCGAAAACATCGAAATAGGGCTGGATCTCTTAAATACACAAAAAGGATAGTAAAAGTGATGTCAACAGTTATAGGGGAATAACTGTAATAAGCACAATGAGCCGTTTATATGGCAAAATACTGAAAACCATTGCGAAGAATATCAACCCTATAAATCCGAAACACAGTGTGGTTTCAGGGCCGGTCGATCTACTACTGATAATATATTCTATCTAACACAGCTTATGGAAATTAGACTAAAACGTGGACAACACGCACATATATTTTTGTCGACCTAACGAAGGCATATGACACAGTGCCCTTGAAAAAATTGTGGGAGGTTTTGAACAATACACACATATCTGCAACTGTCATCAAAGCGATACAATACCTCTATAAAGATTCTATGTCAAGGGTAAAGAGAGGTAACCATCTGTCAACTAGCTTCCAAGTAACAAGAGGCCTTAAACAAGGGCGCTGTTTATCTCCCATTCTTTTCAATATATATACCGACGGTGCTCTCAGACTTTGGAAGCAGAAATGCAGTGGTATTTTTCATAACATTATACACTTTGAACTACGCAGACGACCAGGTGGTAGTTGCCCAAGATAAGGAAAACTTAGAATATATGACGAGAAAATTGATGGAAGAATATACGAAATGGGGTTTAGAGGTAAACATAAAGAAAACACAATATCTACACATCGGTAACGAAATCCAACAGGAAGACCTAGATCTTGACGATAGTGACTACATCAGGGGTTGTACAGAGTATACAGGGTGAGGCAAATAAAGGGCCTATTAGAAATATCTCGAGAACTAAAGGCAACAGAATCATGAAAATTGGAATAAAGGGGTTTTGAAGGATGATCTATTAAATGAAAATATTTTCATCTCTTTGCAACTTCCGGTTATACTGGAAGTTGCTTATAACTTCGTTTTTTTAAATGGGACACCCTGTATATTTTTACATTTTTGGATTCGCTTCGATGTCTTCTTTCTTAAAATATGAGGTTTTGTAATATTATACAGGGTATTTTAAAAGATAATTACCTTTTTTTTATTAATTTCGTAGCAACATTCACACCCTGTAGAATTGTAGTAGTTTGACATCTAAAACTCTACTTACGTTCAAATGATTTCTAATATACTCTACTATTGTTCAGAATCATTAGTATAGCTAAATTTTTAATTTTAGTATACAGGGTTGGTCGAAACTCGGAATGCGTATTTCTGAGTTTTCTTAAATGGAACACCCTGTATTTTAGTATTGTAATGAAATGATATTTTACGGTACTTTTTTATTTCTTAAGCATTCCCTATACCTAAATGCTTTAATTTGTGCTTATTTGTTAATCGCACCAACAATCTTAACTACGTAGGTATTTTGATAGCTAAACCATTATTGGTATTTTTAAGGATCAGTCTGGATTAATATGTATTTATTTCTGAAACATTATTTGGTATTGAGTATTTTCACGGCCAACCTAATAAAATTTTACGAATTTTTTGGTGCAATTAATGTTTAGCTTGAATCACCAATAACTCACAAATTAAAGCAGTTAGGTATAGGGAATGCTTAAAAAAATAAAAAAGTACTATAAAATATCATTTCATTACAATACAAAAATACAGGGTGTTCCATTTAAGAAACCCCAGAAAATACTCATTCCGAGTTTCGACCAACCCTGTTTACTAAAATTTAAAATTTACTATACTAATGATTCTTAACAATAGTAGACTATATTAAAAATCATTTGAACGTAAGTAGAGTTTTAGATGTCAAACTACTACAATTCTACAGGGTGTGAATATTGCTACGAAATTAATAAAAAGACGTAATTATCTTTTAAAATGCCCTGTATAATATTACAAAACCTCATATTTTAAGAAAGAAGACATCGAAGAGAATTCAAAAATTTAAAAATATACAGGGTGTCCCATTTAAAAAAACGAAGTTATATGAATGATGAAGATGAAAATTCTTTCATTTAATATATCATCCGTCAAAACCCTTTTATTCCAATTTTCATGATTCTGTTGCCTTTAGTTCTCGAGATATTTCTAATAGGCCAGTTATCTGCCTCACCATATATATATATATATATATATATATATATATATATATATATATATATATATATATATATATATATATATCTAGGGATTAAATTAACAAATAGTGGAAAAACGGAACCGAGTAAAGATGCGTATGGCTCCGAAGTGTGGCAAATGATAAAAAAATCCGAAAGTAAGCTGCTTACTACTGAAATGGATTTTTTTATAAGAGCTGCCAGAATATCAAGATGTGACCATGTTCGAAATGAACAGATCAGAGAAAAAGTAGGTAAGCAGAAAACAATAGTGGAAAAGGTACAACGAAACCAACTTACTTGGTATGGACACGTTCAACGAATGGGAAATGAAAGATTATCAAAAATTACAATGAAATGGATACCGCCAGAAAAACCGAAAAGAGGAAAGCCACCGACCTCCTGGAAAAAAGGAATTACAAAAGCCATGTCAGAAAGAAATCTTCAAGATTGGCTAGATCGACAGCCTTGGCAATTGGGTACCGGAAGGCGTAGAACGCTATAGAACGGGTTATATACAGTATGGTGCAAATGAAAGGAATAAATTCGTTATTTCGTAAACGGGCGACTTTAAAGAACAATTTCGAAACATGTTAATTTTTAATTTTAAATTATTAGCCCAATAAATGACCGTTTTGGAGTGTAATTTCCAGGGGCAACTCCGAATTGCATGAACATTTGGATTTAGGTTCTACTTACCCTCCACTTCAAAGTTGAATTTGTGCCGTTGGTTGCTTTTACTTGGGGTGTGACATTTACTCCTTCTCGGGGGTGAAAAACGCGTGTTTAGAATAAGTCCGGAAATGGATAAATTGACTTATTCTAAGCACCTTTTGTACTATAAGTTTTTTACGTAAGTCAATACTTTTCGAGTTATTCGCGATTAAAAATGTTGATTTTTCGACAAAAAATCTACGTTTTCCGACCGTTTTTCCCAAATCACTTAAAAAGTAAATATTTTATCGAAAAAAATATTTTTAGCAAAAGTGTAGCCCATAAAAAAAACGAAAACAATGGTGTACCAGTAAAGTCTACAAATTGAGTAGAAGTAAAGTTATAGCTCATGAAAAATACGTTCTTATTCGTCTAATTCCAAATCGAATAATTCAACGCGAAATCACCGAAGAAAGAAGCATTTTTCAGGAAAGCCTTATTAACATTTTTAAAGTATCGAAAAAAAGCTTATTATTATTTTGTTTTCTACAAAAGTTTACAACATCAAAAATAAACGAGTTACACTGAAAATAAAAAGTTGGCCCTTTTTTTTTTTGGTAAAAAAAAATCGTGAAAACCTCCCTCTATTTAGCACCCTAAATGAAATTAATCGTTTGACTTTACCATCTATTTTAACTGTATGTATATTGTTTATATGATCTGTAAGTTTGATTGGTTTGAAGTGCTTATTTTTGAAAACATTTGGTTTTATATTAAAAAAGATTTTCTAAAAATTTTTGAAAAATTTAATTGTTTCAAAATAACTTAAAAAGTATTAGTGATAAGAAAAATCTTAAAGAGTAAAAAAATGTAGGTTGTGCTCTTATAAATATGCTAGTTTCATTTTGTTTCTACGTAAGACAAAAATTGATTAAGATATTGCTGTTCAAAATTTGCATACACTCGTGATTAGTGACCCATTCAAGCTTTCTCAATAATTATAACCCTTTCAAAAATAAACACTTTAAACCGGTGAGACTGACAGATCGTATAAAAAATAGATAGGTGAGTAAATTGTTTGTAAAGCGGTAGCGATTAATTTCATTTGGGGAGCTAAAGACGGCGAGATTTTCATGATTTTTTACAAAAAAAAGGGGGCCAACTTTATTTTGATCGTAACTCGCTTATTTTTAATGCTAAAACTTTTGTTAACAATTAAAACAAAGCTTTTTATAAACACTTTAAAAAAATTTAAATGGATTTTTCCCAAAAAGTGCTTAATTTTTCGGTGATTTCACCTTGAAATATTCGAGTTGGAATTAGACGAATAAGAACGTATTTTTCATGAGCTACAACTTTGTTTTTATTTGATTGATAGACTTTACTGATACACCACTTTTTTGGGTTTTTTATAAGCTACACTTTTGATAAGGGTATTTTTTTCGATAAAATATTTACTTTTTGAGTTATTTGGCATTTTCAATGGCAAATAACTCAAAAAGTATTGACTTACGTAAAAAACTCTATAGGACAAAAGTTGCTTAAAATCAGCCAATTTATCCATTTACGGTCTTATCTTGAACGTATGTTTTTTCACCCCCGAGAAGGGGTGACTGTCACCCCCCAAGTAAAAGCAACCAACGGCACAATTTCAACTTTGAAGTGGAGGGTAAGTAGAACCTAAATCCAAATTTTCATGCAATTCGGAGTTGCCCCTGAAAATTACACGGTCGCCGAATTTCCCGTTCATTTACTGGACTATATGATTTTTTGTCATATATATCATACTAGTGATGTCATCCATCTGGGCGTGATGACGTAATCGATGATTTTTTAAATGAAAATTGGGGTCGTCTGCTAGCTCGTTTGAAACGCTATTCAATTCTCTATTTAGTAATATAAACATTTAATATAACTACTTCTACAGGATGCCCAAAAAAATTTTTTTTAATTAAATTTATTGACAAAAAAAGAAAAATGTGTGTAATTTATTTCATTCAAAATACATTTGAGTGTTGCCAGAAAATAGAAAAAAATGTTTATTTCAATCCTGCTCCCGCCAGCCAGCTACCTCTTGGAAGTTTGAACATTTAATTTAAGCAAAATAGGTCTGGATAACCCGTATAAAAAAAAAGTTGATTAATAGCAAGCTGAAAATTTGTTAATAGCTTAAGGGTGTCTAGTCCGACAAACTTTGATATATGGGAACACTAGAACAGGGGAAGTTTTAATTGTGGAACAGGTTAAAAATTTGGAACGGTCAGACCACGAAAACGGCACATGTATTTTGTCCGACAGAACAGACTTAAACTCTCCGAACAGAGATTAAACTCTCATGCAAAAATCAGACTGCTATTTATCACCAAATTGGCGTTTTAATGAGTGGAACATGTAGAATATGTCAAATGACAGGAATTATGTCAGGTGATAAATAACAGTCTGATTTTTACATGAGAGTTTAATCTCTGATCGGAGAGTTTAAGTCTATTCTGTCGGACAAAATAAATGTGCCGTTTTCGTGGTCTGAACGTTCCAGATTTTTAACCTGTTCCACAATTAAAACTGCCCCTGTTCCAGTGTTCCCATATATCAAAGTTTATCCGACTAGACACCCTTAACCTATTAACAAATTTTCAGCTTGCTACTAATCAACTTTTTTTTCATACCCGGGATCCAGACCTAAAAAGCAATGTTTACTTATGACATAAACATTTTTTTATGTTTTCTGACAGCAGTAAAATGCATTTTGAATTAAATACATTACATACATTGTTCTTTTTTGTCAATTAATTTAATTTAAAAAATATTTTTTGGACATCCTGTATACCTAATTATGACAATGTTTATACTACTGAATATAGAATTAAATAACCTTTCAAATGAGCTGGCACACGACCCCTATTCTTATTTAAAAAATCATAGATTACTTCATCACGCCCAGATGGATGACGTCACTAGTATGATATATATGCCAAAATATCTTAATTTAAAATTAAAATCGACCTGTTTTGGGATTTTTACCTAAAATCGTCAGTTTACGAAATAACGAATTTATTTCTTTCATTTGCACCATACTGTACACCTACTTATAATGAAAATCAGAAAGTGACAAAATCAAATATTTAATCTCTCTCTACAAGATCCTGAAGAAATTTTTGTCATAATTTAATTAAAAAGCTGTTATTTTTAATTATTAACAATGAGCGTTAAGCGCATATTGAGATGGCTGTCCAATGGAGCATCTCTCTCGCACTCACGCGTATGTGATAAATTACTTTACCTGATAAATTAATTTCTGGTGCTTGATGTTGTTAATGGCAAGTATATTGTTTATTAATTTGTTTTCGAATGTTATTCATTTTTTCATCAACTACTACTACTTTTAATAGGCCGCCGTTCAGTTCAATCCTGTAAATTAAAAATAAAACAAATCAAGGGAACTTAAGTTATTAGGAGTTAGTGAGCTGTAAATATTTTAGATGTATGTAGCAGCTAAAGTTTTTTGGAAGTATATTACCATAGAACCGCAGTTCTCGTCAGTGGCGCACAACCCCAACAACAATACCCCTACAAGCGACACTGTATATACACGAAATTTTCGATTTTCTAAATCTGACTGAATTGAAAATTGGACCAAATCCCATCTTAAAGTTTAGGAAAAGACTCATCCATCCAAATGTCAACTCTCCATTTTGGTCCAAGGGTGTGGATTTTACGGCCCTTCCCATTTAGGGTCTTTTTTTCGTTCTCGTCCCCAAAACTCCCAAAAATTTCAAAAATGTAAGTCCGACCTTAACGGCTTCTGGTAGTACTGATCATTACCTTTCCAACGGATGTCTAATTTTGAAAATCCGTTATACCATTCAAAAGTGACCGAGCTCAGAAATATGACTCAATTTTTATTTAAAAAGGGGAAAATGTTTGTGGATATGTTTGTATGTATGTATGTGTGTAGAAAAGTTACACCGATCTGAATTTTTTTCCTGTGTTTCAAGAGGGTGTGAGTGAGGGCCGATTCAGAACCGGTGTAATTTTTGACTTCTGTCTGCCCGTAAGCCAGCTAGGGGGCTAAGGAGATACAAAATAGCATCTTTTTGGGCGTGTATATCTTAGGTTAAATGAGAGACAGGAAAACCGCAAATACCCACAATCAATAGGGTTGAGTTAAACTTTCAAATGGTGTCCAAGCTATCAAGCTGAGACATATACATTGCTCACCATAGCCGAAAAACTGAAAAATTAAACTTTGAAAATTTTGGTTTTCGACAATTACTCAAAATTTCAAAATTTCAACCTACGAATTGCGCCAATAACTGAACGTTTGTAGGAGGTCTCTAGTCGCGTCTAACGGTATATACCTTATATCTGGGAAAATTCTAATTTTTAAGTTGTAGGCTTCATAAATATGATCAAATATATTTCTTATAAGAAAAACGGTTTTTCAAGCTCAATAATTCCTATAATACATTTAGTTATCATACTTGATCTTAGATGCATCAGATACTACTTGTCAATACGTTTCAAACTTATGTTTATTGATCAAAATCAGTTAAGCCGTTCAGAAGTTATAGAGCTCCAAAAGTATAATTAGTCCAGGAACTGAAACTTTTCACTTCGAAATTTTTACAGAATGGATCAATTTGCTTGAAAATTTGACAATAAGTAGTGGATAGTCCAAGGATCAAAATATATATGATGCCGAAGGACGCTTTTACCATGGGGTGGTTACCCTTTACCCCATCTCGGGGGTGGAAATTTTTTATTACATTTTGACCGCAAATGTTGGTAAAAACATTAATTGTAAGCAAAAAATGTTTTATACATTTTTTTGATAAAATTAATAGTTTTCGATTTATTGGTTGTCGAAAGGGTTAGTTTTATATCGAAAAAATCAATGTTATTAATCAAAAATTTTTGTTTATCAAAACAATTTTACTTAACGAATATATACCTTTTAAAAAAGAAACAGTGTTTTTTTTAAATCTTCTTTAAGATCAATAGTAATCGAGCTGTACTTTATTATAGTTAGCTTTTCTTCGTCAAATACTAAATATTATAGTTTCAAAGTCAAAAGACGGAAAAACTATTCATTTTTCGAGGATAACTTATAGAAACTAATTTTAAATCTTTAAAAAGATCTATCTTCAAAAATGAAAAATAAAGTCTGTAGCTTAAAAATTAAGTGACAATGAAAAGAATGTCAGTCCCTATTTTTCAGTCAAAAAGTTATCGGAAACAACCCCCTAATTACCACCCTAATTAAAATTAGTCATCGACCTTATTCCGCATGTTTTATTTATGTATTTTTAATAGATTACAGAAGTTTGACCGGCTTAAAAAAATTAGTTTTAAAAAAACTGGAGTTAAAAGCGAATAACGAATTTTTGTAGTTTGGTAAAACATGCCCTTTTCTTCAGAATAAAAAGATTAGCATCAGAGATACGAAAAACTATTTACATCTGAAAATGTAGCTTGTTTAATTCTTAAGAACTACGTTTACGAAAATTTTTTCTACGACAAAAATTGAGTGAGCTACAGACAATAATTAGAACTTGTAATAAAATGCAATAACCACCTTTACCAACCCTTTCAAAGTCACCTCTTTTTGCGAATGAGGATTTTAAAAGGATTTAATATTAATAGTCTTATAGATCTTATAAAAACGTACAAAAAAACTTTTAACAAACTTTCTAATATAAAAAATAAAAAAGTTAAGGTTAAAAAACCAATAAATTAAAAAAAATGGAAAAATTTGATTGGAAGCATAATAATGTAAGTTAGCGGTGTTTTTTTGTATGGTGTACATTAAAAACTTATTACCAGTGGCGCATATATCCCTACAGGCGACACTATTTATAAAGCTCAACGTGTATTCGATAAACATTGCATTCAACTTCATATATTTAATGTGTAAATAACTTTGAGAATCTCCTGATACAAGAGTAAAAAACCGCTGTACGCCGTAAAAATGAGTGGCGCACATAATATTCCAGATACAAAAGAGCTGATATGAATATTACGTGGCGCGATAATGTATTTTCATTTTGATGGAAAATAAAATTCTAGTTTTATTTTAAAACCTTTTTCCATAATATTTGCTAAATTTGACGTAAAACGCGCCACAAAATAACTTCAAATGCAAATTGTGTCAAAGTTTTGCAACGAAATTGAAAATGGTTATTCATTTTTGATTTACATTTACTCTGTGTGGAGTATGAAGGGAACCATTCTCGTTTTAATTACCGCGCTGAGCAGATGGGACGTGAATTGTAAATTGTAGAATTCCCTCATCTTCCTTAGTCTCAGCATCCGTATGGCTAGCAAATTGTAGAAGCCTCGGAGGTGTAACCAGAGAAGGTTCCCATTGTTTTCATTCTGGTGGGATGTAGAATAGCATTATGTTGTTTTATATGTCATTAGAGTGAAAACTTAGTCTTTTTGGTAGCAGTTGCCGCTAGGGCATCTATGCCATTTCGTTCGTTGCAATCCGGGACTGCACGCTGAGGTTTGTTTTGGTTGGATCAGGGAGAGCAGCATATGTGCCTCCTGATGAGAGACTAATAAGTTTCGAAACCGGTAGAGGTGCTTGCAGCACTCTCTCATTGGACTAGAATATGGTTCGGCTATATTTTCGTTTTGCAACGAAATTGAAAATGGTTATTCATTTTTGATTTACATTTACTCTGTGTGGAGTATGAAGGGAACCATTCTCGTTGGAACTTTACCACGCTGAGCAGATGGGACGTGAATTGTAAATTGTAGAATTCCCTCAGCTTCTTTAGTCTCAGAATTCGTATGGCTTGCAAATTGTAGAAGCCTCGGAGGTGTAACCAGAGAAGGTTCCCATTGTTTTAATTCTGGTGGGATGTAGAATAGCCTTATGTTGTTTTTTATGCCATTAGAGTGAAAACTTAGTCTTTTTTTTTATACACATAATAATATATATACGTACTAAATTTAGTTCGGCAAAGTGATGATGGTCGCAAACTTAATACTTTTTCCTCATTTAAAAAGTGCACAACATCCCTAAAGAAGTTTTCACTTCAAAAATGATTTCGTCGAAGCAATGACGGTCGCGATGACGTTCCCTAATTCAATACTTTTTCCCCATCTAAAAAGGGCACAACGTCCCTAAAGAAGTTTTCACTTCAAAAATTATTTCGTCGAAGCAATGACGGTCGCAAATTCAATACTTTTTCCCCATTTAATAAGGGCACAACGTCCCCAAAGATCTTTTCACTTCAAAAATTTATTTTTGTCGAAGCAATGACGGTCGCGATGACGGTCGCTAATTCAATCCTTTTTCCCCATCCAAAAATAAGTTTTACATTTATTTTAAATTTAAATACTTCTATGCAATTTATGTATACATACACATAATATAGATACGTACAAAATTTAATTCGCCGAAGAGATGACGGTCGCGAAATGAATCCTTTTTCCCATCCTAAAATAGCTTTTACATTTATTTTAAATTTAAATACTTCTATACAATTTATGTATACATACACATAATATACCTATATATGTACAAAATTTATTTCGCCGAAGCGATGACGGTCGCGATGACGGTCGCGATGATGGTAAAAAAGTCGCGAAGTCAATCCTTTTTCCCCATCCTAAAATAGGTTTTACATTTTTAAATTTAAATACCTCTAAACAATTTCTATATATATACACATAATATATAGTATAAGCGATGACGGTCGCGAGGACGGTCGCGAATTCAATGATTTTTCCCCTATCCAAAAATCGCACAACGTTTCTAAAGAAGTTTTCACTTTAAAAATATCAGACGATTATATATAAGTTTGTTTGAGTGTATGACGTAGGTATAATAAACTAATGATAAATTCAATACATGTGAATTTTTTTCAAACAACAAAAATGCAATTCCAAATATTTCGCAAGCTTTAACCTTCGTCGCTTTACGACAGCTTCGGTTGAGAAGGTATTATTAGTAAATTCCATAAATTCCAGACGAAGACCGTGCAAGTGACAAATTGAAAAATAAAGCTCAAATAGAACAGGAAACTTTGTAGACTAAAGGAATTTAAAACCTAAATGAAATGCATCATTAAGTACATATAAAAAAATTGAGATAATAGGAACAGCTCACTAAGGTGACTGAAATAAAAATGCTTACATACATAAATGGAGTGAGAAAAAGATACTATTAAGAATGAAATTTGTATAGCACAATATTTTAACCCCAATTTTTTTTTCTAAAATGCCAGTCATAAAAAAATCTCTAACTCCTGCAGCAAAATAAACAGATGTCTTGTCGAGCTTAAACAACATGTATAAACTAACATTTGATGGAAAAAATATTCAGACACTTAACAATATCTCATCCACACATTTACTGAAAATTTATGTTGGCATTCTTTTACGATCAGAGCATGGATTTTCTGCATCCCAAAAGCGACTTTTTCAGTAGTTAAGTTATTATCTAGTAAATTTGAGCTCCACACAATATATTTATTCCATTATGTATAATATCGGCTCAGTTCTAGGATCTGTCTACCTTAGTGAAACACTAGATTAAAGATGATACTTTATTTCTCTAACTACACTCTCTAGTTGGGAGTCCTTAAATGTCTACTTAATGACGCTGTTTTACTGCCCAATTCGTTTGACAGTTGAATTGATAATCATTATGAGATTACATGTTGACTGTTTGAGTTGACTCGAAAGAATGTATGTAAAGACACATCTTTACTTTTCGAACTGACTCGAAGGAATGATTTTAAAGCCACATCTGGACTGTTTCCATTCATAACTCGAATAAATGATTTTAATGTATACTCTTTCTTAGTGGCAAGATGAATTGGGTCAACCCACGCGTCTGACAAACAAAGGATTTTTTTTAGTCAGCAAACTTGATATGCAATTGCCCGAATTATTGTTTACGATTTGCAATTAGTTAACGAAGTAGTAGCCCGGACATGTGTAAATATAATAACAAATTTGCTACTAGCAAATAAAGTCGACTTTATGCAGTAACCAGCCATTTATTCATCACATATATGATAACAATAAAAATTTAGATAATAACCTTGTACATCCAATATATTAATAAATAAGGCTAGCTGTACAGGGTGAGGCGGATAACTGGCCTATTAGAAATATTTCGAGAACTAAATTCAACAGAATCATGAAAATTGGAATACAGGGGTTTTGAAGGATGATCTATTAAATGAAAATATTTTAATCCCTTTGAAATTTCCGGTTATACCGGAAGTTGCTTATAACTTCATTTTTTTTAAATGGGACACCCTGTATATTTTTACATTTTTGGATTCTCTTCGTTTTCTTCTTTCTTAGAATATCAGGATTTGTAATGTTATACAGGGTATTTTAAAAGATAATTACGTTCTTTTATTAATTTCGTAGCAATATTCACACCCTGTAGAATTGTAACAGTTTAAAAACTAAAACTCTACTTACGTTCAAATGATTTTTAATATAGTCTACTATTGTTAAGAATCATTAGTATAGCTCAATTTTTAATTTTAGTATACAGGGTTGGTCGAAACTCGGAATAAGTATTTTCTGAGTTTTCTTAAATGGAACACCCTGTATTTTAGTATTGTAATGAAATGATATTTTACGGTACTTTTTTATTTCTTAAGCATTTTCTATACCTAACTGCTTTAAATTGTGCTTAATTGTTAGTCGCACCAACAATCTTAACTACGTAGGTATTTTGATAGCTAAACCATTATTGGTAATTTTAAGGATCAGTCTGGATTAATATGTATTTATTTCTGAAAAATTATTTGTGATTGAATATTTTCAAGGCCAACCTAATAAAATTTTACGTATTTTTTGTTACAATTAATGTTTAGCTTGAATCACCAATAACTCACAAATTAAAGCAGTTAGGTATAGGGAATACTTATAAAATAAAAAAGTACTATGAAATATCATTTCATTACAATACTAAAATACAGGGTGTTCTATTTAAGAAAACTCAGAAAATATTCATTTTGCGTTTCGACCAACCCTGTATACTAAAATTTCAAAATTAGCTATACTAATGTTTCTTAACAATAATAGACTATATTAAAAATCACTTGAACGTAAGTAGAGTTTTTAATGTCAAACTATTACAATTCTACAGGGTGTGAATATTACTACGAAATTAATAAAGAAACGTAAATATCTTTTAAAATACCCTGTATAATATTACAAAATCTCATATTTTAAGAAAGAAGATATTGAGGAGAATCCAAAAATGTAAAAAATATAGGGTGTCCCATTAAAAAAAACCAAGTTATAAGCCACTTCCGGTATAACCGGAAGTTGCAAAGAGATGAAAATATTTTCATTTAATAGATCATCCCTCAAAACCCCTTTATTCCAATTTTCATGATTCTGTTGGCTTTATTTCCCGAAATAATTCTAATAGGCCAGTTATCTGCCTCACCCTATATAGTCACCGTGTAATATTTTAAAATGCAGTTATATCACATACGTAAACCTATTAAAAAATTTACACGTGCATACCACATTAGAATATAAAAATCTTTAGTACCTACAATTAATTATGGTATAATTTTTAATGATAATTTTTTTCTAGTTTTTTGATAGTGAATAAGTGTAGATCTATTGCCCGTCTTTAACCCAATATGGGGTGCATTACGAGGCATACAACGTTGTATATATGTAACGATTGAGGTCATGTAAGCTATTATAACATTAGTTCAATCATTGTGGAGGAAAACATGTCAATACCTCTAAATTTTTTATAACTGAATCCATTTTGCTAAAAATCTGGAATAGATCACATGCCATAAGTCAGTTAAAAAAATATCCGTAAGGGGCGCTTACATCGAGGTTTGGTATTAAATCACAACCTCATATTATCCAGATATACATTTCAGTACATTTTTAGTCAATTAGTCAGTTACCTATTTTGCTGTGCTTTGTCAATAAATAACTATTTTTTTTATTTTCTCTCTGATAGTTAACCAATGTCATAACACAAATTAAATCTTGTTTAAGACTTATATTTTCCATTTTTCCGAATCGAAAACAAGCAAAAACCATCTGTTACTTTTATATTTTCCAAGTTTAAAACAAATTATAGTCGATAAATAGTAAGAAGTCCCAAAATATTATAATATGTGAAACTAATAAAAAATAAATGCAGTTCCGCCAGGAATTCAATTGATCAATAAATATGTAGATCAATAAATAGCAAAATAATTTTCACAAAGTGTTACCTACTTTAAATTATAAATCATAAAACAGTTATAAATTATTTCATTCATATATGGGAATAATTTAGAAGAAATTCTATCTTTTATTATTTTATTTTATTTTATTAACAACATCAGAATATGCAGACGACACCGCGATTATGGCTGAAAGTATCGAAGATCTTCAATTCCTTATATAGATCGAGTCATTAGAGAATGCTCCAATAACGGACTTAGCATACTTAGCAAACAAGACGTCGGCCCTATGCAACTAATTGTCAGTAATGAACCGATAACAAAAGTTAACCATTTTAAATACCTAGGATGTTGGATAAACGGGACACTAAATACGGATGAAGAAATTAAAACTCGTATAGAAATTGCAAGAGGAGCATTTATGAAACGTAGATCTATTCTGAGCAACTCTCAGCTCAGATGAATTTACAACTAAGAATCAAGTTCCGAAAATGAATCCTGTATTACTATATGGATGTGAAACCTGGATCATGAAGGTTAACATGATCAACAAATTAGAAGCCTTCGAGATGTGGTCATATCGTAGAATGCTCAGAATATCTTGGGTTCAACGCATTTCAAACAGAGAAGTCTTAAACAGAGTAGGTCAAGGCGAAGGTGACTTAATCAAGATGATAAAAAAGATAAAACTTGAATATCTCGGGCATATAATGTGAGGTAGCAGATACAGGATGCTGCAGTTAATAATCAATAGAAAGATCGACGGAAAAAGTGGAATTGGTAGGAAGAAATATTCATGGCTCCGAAACCTTCGTCAATGTACTGGCTTATCAGCAGATCAACTATTATATGCCGTGCAAGATCGAGAAGGATATCGGCAAATTGTCATGGAAGCTACCCACGCCTAAAATTTGGGCACTGTACTTAAAGAAGATGAAGAAGAAGTATTTTATGTTTTTTTTTTTGTCAATCCTATCATATTTTCAACAGTGATTCTATGATTGGCAATGGCTTCTTCTTCTGTTAACTCAGCTATTTTTTTAAATGGAAGTATATTTAAATGTATTCCTTTTTCCTCTAAAATATCTGATATATTATTATCAAAACCCCTGTCCGCTAAAACATCTCCTTCTTCAATAAGTCCTAAAATTCCGCATTCCACTGTAATTTTTCTATCTGAAATTCTGCCTCCATAAACATCAGATACCTACATAGGTATATTATTTTACCTTTTTCAGAGCATGTTATGTTATCAGTATTTTAAAGGTATTGGTTCCATAATAATATGTAGAATATGTTGCCTGTTGCATAATAGGGTCATTGCTTTGGTCTATTGGAATTTCGGTAGGGTCCATAATAATTTTGTACTGGTCTTCTGAAGACACAAAATTGTAAGACAACTAGGAAACGAGTACCAAAAAATGTAAATAAATGGCAGAATAAAATAAGGTTATGTTTTAATACCAAACACTGACGCCAGTGCCACCTACATGCATGTGATCTATTGGTCTTATTTCACCCGCGTCTTCAAAACCTACGGATGCGCTAGGTGAGCTTTTTATTTTTAAGTGGTGAAAACCAACCATTATTGAAAAAACTGAATATTATAGCATTTTTTGGATTTAAATCATGTTAATTTATCATAAAGGTACAGAAAAATAGTAGGAGGAGAAAGCAAACATGAAATAACGAATAATAATTTACTCTAATTTACTCTCGTTTAACGTAGATAAAACAGTAGCATTATCTTATAAAGGAGCTCTCCAACCCTTACCTCTTAATAACAGTCAGATAAGTACTGCTGATTCTGTAAAATTTCTTGGTATTTTTTTAGACAGCAACCTTAAATGGTCCCTCCATATTAATTTGTTAAGGAAGAAACTATCTTCAGCTTGCTATGCTATAAGATCTGTTTCGAATGAACTCAATTTAGCATCTTCCAAAATAACATATTTTTCTTTGTTCGAGTCACATCTTCGTTATCGTCTTCCTTTTTTGGGGTTCTGGTACAGCTGCCCAATTCGATGTTATTTTCAAATTACAAAAAAGAGCAATAAGATATCTGTTTGGCCTCAGAAGAACAACACATTGTAGAAGTTACTTCAAAGATCACAGAATTTTAACCTTTCCATCTTTATATATTTTAGAAACTGTTTGCTTAATTCGTAAACATCTATACTCCCTCTAATTTACTCACCGTTGCACGTCATCCGCGTCATAGCCCGAGGCGTCACATGATACCAACACGAAATATTTAGGCGGTAGGTGTGTTCTTTTTTAGAATCACTTTGACGAGTACACTGGCGTTACAACCACTAGGCATATTTTATTATATACGCGTAGAAATAATATTTAAAGATCTCTATTAATGTTAACTTAAAGAAATACACAATAATATGTTTCATTTAATATGTATAAATGGATTATAAAGCGCTTTTATGAAGCACATTTGTTCGGAATACACTGTAACTATAATCGAACAAAGGTGATATTTTGGCATAAATTGGTAACATTTATTTGACAGTTGCGGTGATAACACTTCATATTTGTTTATATTCTTTACTATTAATATTTGTTTCATTATATTTACTGTTTTTATTATGTACTTTAGCGTAAGATTATAACTTAATTCTAGTTTTCTATTTCTAAAGTTTTCATTTATTTACATTGAATATTAATTTGTTTTCCTATATAATCCACTTCCGCAAAAATTTTGTGATGTAGTTGATTTAAAATGAATTCAAGAATTTTTTGTAATTGGGCAACAATATCGACTTAGATCTCTAACGTAAATAATGACGTGCAACGGTAAGTAAATTAGACGTAAGTAAATACATGTCTTTTCACCAAGACCTAATCATGACTACTTCACGAGAAATTCTACCTTTGACGTCTATTTACCGACCCCGTCATCTGAGTTAGTAAAGAAATCTATATTATATTCCGCAAAAAAACTTTACAACCACCTCCCTCTATAACTTAAATCTGCAGCATCTTTCCCCAAATTCCGTAAACTGACAAAAGCCTACCTATCCGAAAGACCATAATATTATGCAGTAGATTTTCTTAATCAATAACTAAGAAATTACAGTACCCTTTGCACAAGTAGTATTTTAATTGTTATTTTTCATCTGTATTTGGGTGTCATATGAAGCAGCTTAACTTTTAAACTTAATTACTAGGTAGACTATGCAATTTGCAATTTATTTAAATTTTTAAATTTTGCAATTGATTAACTGTTTAACTTCATTATTATTATTTTTTTTATTTATACTGACGATTTATGTAATTTTAGTAAATTGAATTGTTATTGTTTTGTTTTCTTGACTTTTTGTAAGCTTTGTCGATAAAATTGTACAATTTTTCATGACAATAAAGCATATTTCTATTCTATTCTATTCTAATGGAAGGGGAGTAATTGAGTTCGCGGAAGAACGGAACATGGAAGTGATGAGCACACGTTTCAAGCGCAAGGATGTCTATAAAGGAACTTGGATGGCACCAAATGGGGAATACACAAACTAAATCGATCATGTAGTTATAGATAAGGCACATTATACAGCAATAAAGAATGCAAGATCATGTAGAGGGGCAGATATGGACTCAGATCACTTTCTAGTCAAAATAAATGTCAAGATAAAAGAAAGAGAAAAGGGAAACAATAAAAAGAAAGAAACCAGAATTAAAAGATTTGATGTAGGAAAGCTGATGGAATCAAAAGTGCAATAAGGTTATGAGAAAGAATTGCAACGAATATGCCAAGAAAAAGAACAGGATAAGGTAGAGGGTATAAACGATCAATGGAAACAATTAGAGGACATAATGAAGAAAGCTACCGAGCAAACATTATAATATAAAAACCGCAGAAAAACGAAGCATGGTGGGATGAGGAATGCCGTGCAGACAGAAAAAAGAAATAAACTAAGAATGTTAGCATTACAAACACAGCAACCTGATGCAAAAGTAGCATATAAGGAGCAGCGAGCAAAAGTGAAAAAGATAAACAGACAAAAGGAAAGAGCAATTAATGAACAAAGAGTAAAAAAATAGAAAGCTACTATAAAAGAAAAAAAATTAGAAACTTTTACAGAGAAACTAAGAAAGGGAAAAAAGATATAATAACAATGTGTATATAAAGGACAAGGAGGGAAATTTATTAGGCGACGAAGAAAAAATGAAAGAGAGATGGAGTGAATATTTCTGTGAATTGCTGAACGAAAACCCAGGGGAAGAAGAATGGCAGACAATAGAAGAAGACAGTACAGGAACAAACAGAAGAAGAGGTAGAAAAAATCTTAAGTAACACGAAAAACAATAAGAGCGCCGGACAGTATGGAATAGCAATTAAAAATATTAGATATGCTGACAGAGAGATAAAACGTAACCTGTATGAACTAATTGTGGACAGATGGAGAGAGAAGCAGATGCCGAAGGATTGGGAAAAAGCAACAATAATACCGATTTTAAAGGATGGTGATGAGGCAGAGGGTCAAAACTATCGGGGAATAACACTGTTGGATGTGGCCTACAAAATCATAATGAGGCTGGAGGTACTAGTTGAACCACAGATAGGGCAATATCAAGCAGGATTTAGGAAAGGCAGAGGAACAACCGATCAGATATTCATAATGAAAGAGGTACTGACCAGCTGCTATGAATACAAAATCCCGGCAATAGTATTATTCATAGATTTTAAAAAGGCGTACGACTCTGTCAAGAGAGAAAAAATTGCGGAAGTTGACATTGAAGCATACGACCTGCAACGTAAGAGTAAAAGAGGGAACTTCAGAAAATTTTGCAGTCAGATAAGGACTTAGGTAAGGAGACCCGCTGTCAACACTAATATTTAAGATGATACTAGAAAAACTCATTAGAAACAGCATCTTAAATAGAAATGGACACATATTGTACAAGAGTAATCAATTAGTGGGATTTGCAGATGATGTGGCAATTGTAGCGACCAGCGAAAAGATATTGAAAGAGATAACAGAAAGATTAGTAAATAAAGCGTATAAGCTGGGTCTCCAAATAAATTAAAAAAGCAAGGTTATGAAAGTAGGAAGAGAAAGGCGAGATGGGACAAAGTTCAGTGTAAGCACACAGTTAGGAGAGTTCAAGTTTGACGAAATAGACGAATTTGTATATTTAGGAGCAAGGATAACAAACAGGTGTGAAGAAATGAAAGAAATTGATGCCAGATTAAGTAAAGCCAATCGATCTGCGGGAGCCATGAATTATTTACTAAAATCAAAACAGCTGTCATGGAATACTAAATTCAGGATTTACAAGACTATAATAAGACCAACAGCGACATACGGATGTAAGACATGGATACTCAACCAAACAACAAACGAAACAGTAAGAAGATGGGAAAAGAAAATATTCAGAAGAATATTAGGAGGGAAGATAACAGAGGAAGGATATATAAGAAGGACAAATGAGGAAGTTTATAATATTTACAAAGAACCACAAATAGATAGAGTAATAAAATCAAGAAGGTTGCAGTGGCTGGGGCATATAAAAAGAATGAACGATGACAGAGTCGTCAAGAAAATAGCATGGAGAGTACCAGATTATAAAAGAAAGAGAGGAAGACCACGAAAGCGATGGAGAGAGGCTGTAGTAGAAGACCTAAAGGAAAAGGGAATAACAGACTGGAAGAAGTTGACAAATAACAGAAAGCTATAGAGAGAACAATAAAGCTCTGGACCTAAAAGGCCTGTAAAAAAGCTACATATATAATTTATCATTAAGCTGATGGTGACCATGTTAGTGATGGTGATCGTGGACCATGGCGTGGACACTACAAGGTAGAGGGAAAAGAGGAAGGCCGAGAAGAAGCTGGAGAGAGGGAATTGAAAAAGAACAAGAGGAAAAAGAGATTCCTTCAGGTCTATGGTTAAACAGAGAAGAATGTAGTAAATTATCATTATCAATCTTTGAACAATCTTAAAAACCACCCCTTTTAATAAAAATAATTATAAAAAATTGTTCAACCCTTAAGAACTACATATGTCAAAAATATATAGAAAAAATCTCTTTCAACAGCTTCAAAAGCTTTAAATGTTCGGTTATATTCAAAAATCCTTTCTTGTCAATAAAATATTTTTTGATTGGTTGCTTATTTTCAACCCTTAAAAACAACCCCTTGTGTCAAAACCTCATAAAAAAATTGTAAAAATTTCATAGTATATAATCAATTTATAGTTTAGAAAAAAATTCATTTGCTGCTCATAAAATTTTCACGAATTTTCACCACGATGTTCGAAATTTTCACGAAAAACCACCTATGCTCACGAATCAAACTCCTATTTTATGATTTTTTTTATTGAAAAAAATTATGCATGAAAATACTTTACACAAATGGTAGGTATAAAAAATATATTTACCAAAAAAAAAATATTTACAATATAGGGAATAATTCATTGTGTGAAACGTCATTCTCGCATACAGTGTGATGAAAATAAAAGGAATAAATTCGATATTTCGTAAGCCGACAACTCTGAGGAAAATTCTAGAAACAGGTCAATTTTTATTTTTAAATTATGATTTTTTGGCATATATTATATGTATATTACTAGTGACGTTATCCATCTGAGCGGGACGACGTAATCGATGATTTTTGTAAATAATATTAGTGGTCGTGTGCTAGCTCATTTGAAAGGTTATTCAATTATTTATTTAGTAATATGAATATAATCATAATCATTTATACAAGGTGTCCAAAAACATTTCTTTTAATTAAATTAATTGATGTAAAAAGAGGAATGTACCTATGTAATTTATTTAATTCAAAATACATTTTACTATTGTCAGAAAACAAAAAAAAAAGGTTTATTTAACAAGTAAACACTGATATTTGCTTATATTAAATGCTCAAACTGGAAAACAGGTGGGTGGTAGCTTGAATATTGAATTTAAGCGAAAAGGAATGTTTATTTATGAAATAAACATTTTTTTCTCACAGCAGTAAAATATATTTTGAATTAAATAAATTACATACATTCTTCTTTTTTTGTCAATTTATTTAATTAAAAAAAATATTTAAAAAATATTTGTCATAGGTGTTGAATTTTTTTTACCATCAATGTACCTAAATTTACTTTTAAAGGATTCAGTATTAATTTCTAAAGAAAAGTTCTGTTACTTTGTTAGTTGTACATATTCAATTCAGGCTAAAGAAGACGCCTAGAGCACTCGGCCAAATATTAGTTTAGGTCAGTGCTATTTTATAAAAGAAATTATTGTTCATTAAATTTAAATAAAACGAGATAACAATAACGACAAAATTTAATGACGAATTTCTCACAAAATATTTCAGCTTATTTTGGAAACGTTATAACTCAAAACTCAACCCGTATTGGTCTTGTCTCAGACTATAACGCCCTTTGTTTAATTTCCTTCTGTCCTTTGAAAGCAATTTGAAGATGCCGTATCAGTTTTGGCATTGCCGCTATACGAGTCATGTCAATGATTTGAGTGGTAGTTAGTTTAAGGTGTATTGAATAAAATTGATTATTAGGTGAGTTTATCGACATTTTGCGGTACATATTATAATATTATGTAAGTCTCTCTCTATGGTGTACGAATCTACTAATAACCGCGATATATACAAGCTTTTATGTGATAGGTGTAAATTGTTTTGCAGCTTTTTTGTTCAGATTGCACTTGTTCTATTTTATTGTTTCTTATATTATTTTAAATCTTTAATGAATATAGTACTAAGCACTTGCACAGTTTTCACTGTATTCCTCCACTCCAGCCGTTTTCTCCAGTTCTTTCTATTTTGTCAGTAACCTTCCTGTAGATTTCTTCTTTCCATTGCTTCCACTTCATATATCTGAAAGATTTTCGGGGTCTGCCTCTCTTCCTTCTGACTATCGGGCGCCACTCTGTTATTCTGATTATCCAACGTTTTTTGTCAGCTATTTTGACATGTCCATACTATTAGTCATGTTGATTGTACGCTGTGAGCTCGTACGTAGAGGGGATATTTATAAATTCATGAGCGCCAGTAGTGACAAGTCTGTAAACGTTTACCGGAAATTTGACATAAATGTCAAAGTGATTAATTTTAAATTAAAATTAAAAACATTAATTATAAAAAATATTAGTTGATCAAAGCTGTGGTTTATATTTTTACCTTAAATATACTTACGTTTTAAATACTGAATTTGCGTTTTTTAATGTTCTGTAATATGTAATTATAAATTAATCGTGGCACCATCTACATGATAATTGTGAAAGTATCCGAAGTAAGAAATTAATATTTCATCAATAGAACGTCAAAATGATTAGCAAAATCTTAAAAAAATCTATTACAATTTAATTACTTTTTAGCGTTGTAAATATTAAGCGATAACAATTAAATAATAAATTTAAAAATTACCGGTGAAAGATAATTCCAGTAATCCGCTAGGAGCGCCACCAGCGAAGCTCAGAGCGTATAGTTACTTTCGAGTATTCGTTACAAATCGTTACTTTTGTATAAAGTAATGATTTACAGTATTCGTTACTTTGATTACCATGATTACTTTTGTTACTTTTGTATTTGAGTGCCGGTAATCATATCGAGAATCGTATTTCTCAGTAGGTAGGTATTTTGTATAGGTATTCCGATATAATAACGACCTTCACCCATCTGTTTAAAGGATAAATCGTTACTTTTGTATAAAGTAATCATTTACAGTACCTATTCGTTACTTTGATTACTATGATGTCTTTAGTTACTTTTGTATTTTAGTACCGGTAATCATATCGAGAATGGTATTTCTAAGTAGGTAGGTATTTTGTATAGGTATTCCGATATAACAACGACCTTCACTGATCTGTTTAAGGGATAAATCGTTACTTTTGTATAAAGTAATCATTTATTCGTTACTTTGATTACTTTTGCTACTTTTGTATTTAAGTACCGGTAATCATATCGAGAATCGTATTTCTCAGTAGGTAGGTATTTTGTATAGGTATTCCGATATAACAACGACCTTCACCGATCTGTTTAAAGGGTAAATCGTTACTTTTGTATAAAGTAATCATTTACAGTATTCGTTACTTTGATTACTATGATTACTTTAGTTACTTTTGTATTTGAGTACCGGTAATCATATCGAGAATGGTATTTCTCAGTAGGTAGGTATTTTGTATAGGTATTCCGATATAACAACTACCTTCACTGATCTGTTTAAGGGATAAATCGTTACTTTTGTATAAAGTAATCATTTTAATCATTTATTCGTTACTTTGATTACTTTTGCTACTGTTGTATTTGAGTGCCGGTAATCATATCGAGAATCGTATTTCTCAGTAGGTAGGTATTTTGTATAGGTATTCCGATATAATAACGACCTTCACCGATCTGTTTAAGGGATAAAAATGATTTGGTTACTATGGTTACTTTTGTATTTGAGTACCGGTAATCATATAGAGAGTCGTATTTCTCAGTAGGTAGGTATTTTGTATAGGTATTCCGTCACACCCTTAAAACGCTTCATAACGATAACGATATTCGATAACACTCGTAAAATACCGGTCCCGTCCGTTACTCGCTGGGATACCATTGGTATTTTTTTATAGAAAGTAATCCAGTGTACTGGTTGTAGATACAATAGTCGTTACTCGCTCTGATACGATTGGTACGAAGTAACGAAGTAATCAGAGTAATCAAAGTAATCAAAGTAGATACAATAGTCGTTACTCGTTCTGACACGATTGGTACGAAGTAATCAGAGTAATCAAAGTAATCAGAGTAACGATTTGCCTCTCTGTATAGTAATCGTTACTTTCGGTATTCGTAAGTAACGAGTACTTTGTAACGAATAGTTACTTTTTCAACATCACTAGTCCATAGCAGATTAATACTTCTGTTCTATGTAGTCCTATTATAATTGAGTGCATTCCCATTCCTTTCTTAATCTCTATGTTATTGATTCCATCTCTTCTTGTTACTCTGCAGATGTTGTCCTTAGGAATTCTATCTCTGTTGCTCAGTTTGTTTTTGGTTTTCTTATTTATTATCCAATTTTCACACCCATAAGTGAGGATACTTCTTGTCATGGTATTATATATTCTTCTTTTTGTTTTTATGCTGATGTTCTTATCCCACAGTATCGGGTTCAATTTTCGTATGCAGTCTCTTGTTTGTCCCAGTCTATTTTTTATATCTTCTTCAGTTTTTACTTTGTTTTATATTAGGAAACTTGTATTATTATAATATTTTTGTACTTGTCTGCTCCTTTGATTTGTGTACCTTTGTCTTTTCCAGCTTTTTAATTTCTGTATTCTCTGTTAGGTATTCAGTTTTCTTTAGGTTTATTCCATTGCATTGTTTGTATATTCCTGTTCCAGTTTTCAGATCATAAAACTGAAGTGGTCTTCGTTGTTTCGACGCATCCCAGTAAGCACAAGCACGTACATAAGACAAACTAAGTACGTACTGATGGGACATAAAGTATGTACAATGTACGTACTTTGCTGTACGAAGTACGTACTTAATACATACATAAGTACATTTTACAAATTATGGTACATACCTAGTACGTACTGAAGGTACGTACCTAGTACGTACTGAAGGCACGTACATAGTACGTACTGAAGGTATGTACCCAGTAGGTACATATTGAAGGTATGTACATAGTACATACCTTCAATATATACATAGTATGTACATACTATACACACTTATGATGATTTATGTAAATAAAAGTAAATATGGGTGAATATATCTTTATTATTTTTTAAAAAAATAAATTCAATTTTTATTCTGATTCCTTTTCCTTGAAAGTTTTTAAGCGATCCCCGGCTCTCCTCAACCATCGTCAAATTTCTTGCTCCGCCACCTTTTTATCACTACATTTTTGACTTTTTTTGCCGCTTCTATAAAGAAAGAATGTCAAATTATAAAACTGGATACTTTTGATAAAGAATATTTTATCACAACCATCATCAACTGAAGCACTAATTAACCCATGGAAATACATCCATATAAATAAATAATACTGCTAAATGTGTGTCTGCCTTGTGTATCTCCGAAAATTAATTCATTTTTTCAACTGCTCTAAATATTTAGAAATTTAGAAGTGGGTTGTTTTTTACAATAATTTAAAAAATCTGTTTTAAGACTGATGTCCCTCTAGTACCCTTAAATGGTTTATTTTAAGCCCAATAAATTATAGTTAAATGTATAGTACATACAATATCTTCGTTACATATTGCATTTAATTACAGTCAAATGTACAGTCAAATGTTAAATACAGTCAAATTTATGCAGTCCGCAAATGAAAATTCTTTGTATCAGGAAAACAAATCCTATCAGTGTAAACCCCTTCAATGTCACATTTATTGTCAGACATGTAACCAGAATGACCTTTAATACATGCAATGTATGCTTTAGCAGGAGCACCACAAATAAAACTTAAATTTTAAGTAAAATAAGTAAAATAAGCTCTACTTTCATAGTTCATACCATTATTAATTATTTCTATGGCATCTTTTACAAATTTTTCTAAAAATAAATTACAATCTTTGGGTTTCTCATATACCATCTATATCAACTGGCCCCTGTTTCGGATATAAACTGCATAAAATTGGATACACTTGACTGGATGAACTTTTGAAAGTGAAAGACCATCTATATTAAATAAAATTTCTACAGTATCAAGAGATTCTTTTCCAGAATACTGAGACAGTAGTTTTTGCAAACCAAATAGTTTGTAGTAGTTTCTCAATCCAAAGTGAACATAGTGATCGGAATTTATTGGTTGCAGAATAGTTTTCCTTGGAGTGTGTAACAGAGTTCTAGCATCTCAGGGTAATTCAGGATGATATGGATTTAAAATATTTAACAGGTCATTAATAGCCACATGTGTAATATTATGTTTACAGCATCATCCTGATAAGCTACTGGTAAGACTTTTAATATATGTAGTATCCTGGGTAGTAACACTAATACATTTTTCATCTTCTAATAATATATTTTCATATTCAAAACAGAGTGTGTCTGAAAGAGAGTGTGGTAATGGAGATTTTAAATTTTCAAAAACATCCATTGAATTATCATTAGTCTGTCATATCCATAGTTTTATTATCTAAACTAGTATTATCACTTTTCTCTGAAATATTAAAACTAGATATTTTTTGCACATCCATTTCCTTAAATCGTTTCAATTGCTTTGTAGCATTTTTGTAATGTTTACTATTTGATGACATTTCTAAAATTTAAAATAGATACCTAAATGAATTAATTGTTAAAATTACCTTTTTATTCACCAATATCAAAAAAATTCATATTTGAAGTACAAAAACAAGCAAAACTTATGAATCTTAAAGTTTACCAAATGGTTTTGTTTTAAATATACTTACTTTTTATTTAATAATTTATTTATCTAACTTCGTCACCCACAAAATACATTTTTCAGTATGAGTATGTCTATATAAGTTAAAAAACACTCATCTCAATAAGATAACAGGAAACCACACTATATAAGCACCAACACTGACCAAACTGTCTTGCAATGAATTATCACATCAAAACTGTACTCGAGGTAGAAAATTCCTAACCAAATAAATTAGGTTAGCACATTTAGCTCTTCTATCTCATGGTACATACTTAAGACGTAATAGTACGTACTCTTCTGTACGTACTGGTATGTACCCCAGTTTACGTACTTAAAACGTACATTTTACATCATGTACGTACAGTACCGAAATTGTACGTACTCAAAACGTACTGTGCTGTTTGGGATTATTTGGTCATCAGCAAAACTTAGAATATATAGGCATTCGCTTTTTACTGGTGTACCAATTCCTTCGCACTTTCTTTTCCATGGTTTTAGGGTTTTTTCAGGAATATTTTGAAACAACCCTGTAGCAGTCCCTTTGTTGTCTTAAATGGACTGCATATTCTATTGCCCGTTTTGATGGCTACTTTGTTATTCTTGTAAAGTACTTTTACTGCTTTTATTATTATTCGTGGAACTACGATGTCTTCGCTTCTCATAGTTCTAATAGCCATAATGACGGATCGTAGCTACATAAGCCATATGGACGAATCAATTTTTTGGATCATCCTTTTTTCTCGCCCCTGTTCCACCGTTTGTATAAAAGAAAAACATAAATAATTAAAACTACAATTAACCTTTATTGTTTTTTCATTTGAAAGTTATATATGTATAATTTACTTAAAATAAAAAAATAAAATAGTTTTCTCTTTAAACCGATTCTGTATTTGATTCGTCACTTATCTACGTTTAAAACTAGTTAACAAACACAAAATGATTATTTGCTGTAAGTATAATGACTTTATTTTTATTCCAGTTAATTTAAATTTATTGTACATTCACGTGTGAGTGTTCATCGAGTACAGGTCTTAGTAGCAAGTTAATACGAGCTTTTATCAACTTTAAAAATTTGATAGCAATAATTACAATACATTTGCTGTTAATATAATTGCCGCACAACTACAAATTAGGTGAATATAATTTGGATTTGCTTATTTGTTTTGAAAATTTAATGATCAGCCTGTCACTGAATTGCAGAATATGCTCTGAGCTGAGATTTATTTTTATTTAACCTGTTCTTAGTTTAACTAATTTTTTGTGATTTTGGTAACCAGGATTACAATAGCATGTCAAGTCCAACTTAATACTCATTTCACACAAAAATTTCAATGTCAGCCACTTCCGATAAACGAACCTATATAAAAAATACAAAACAGATAACACTTCTGCTCCGAGGTCTTATGCAGCTGCTACCTCTGCAAAATTATCTTTCCTCATTACCAAAAAGTAGTATTGTTGCTCCCAAAAACCTACACTTTGCTTCTAGAATCTCAAATGTTCGTATGTCTATTTACTTGTCTTCTTCATCGTTGACAAGGCAACAATCTTCTTAGAACTTATCAAAACATTACTAATAATTCAAAGTTTATTTCAATACGCAGCAGTGGCGGCTCGTATAACTTTAGGAAGGTAGTGCCAGAATCCGGGCAGCTGCCTAAATTTTTTGTGGCGGTTTTACGATATGGTCAAAAAGGATATAAAATATAAATAAAAAAAAATATCGATTCTTATCTACCTGTTCATTATGTTTAATTAAAGTATCACGATAAGCTGAATTTAATTGGGTTTTTATATTTAACTTACCAAGCATTGAAAAGCTAAAAACGTTATTCATGTGCACTTTAGATTTTTCATGGGATTTCAATTTCTCCCATATATGTACAAGATCATCGGTGCCTTTGTTTGACCAAGTCTCGTCACCTCCAAACAAAACGCATACAAAACAGAAGAGTTTATTAGTTTGTTCGCAACCACACAACCAGCTATTTTTATCATAAATAATTTTATTAAACTTACGACAGCGAAGTTTTTGTCCATTTCCACTTTGTTTTTCAATTTTTAAATCGGGTAAAGGCCGACCGAGTTCTTTAATTTGTAGTTTTTTTTCTAACGAAAAACCACCAAAAGAGTTTTTTAATATACTAATTTGATTCATTGTCAATAAATAAATTAAACGTAGAAAATAATCAAAATATTATTTTTATACCTACGACACCCACGATCACAACGCACTAACTAATAATTACAAATTAAAAAATATAGTAGAGTATAAACACAAATATACAATACAGTAGTAGACAATAAACACAATACCGTCAAGCGAACGCGTAAAGAAACTAGAAATATGTAGATCTAAAACATTGTATCTTAAGATCCACTAACTTCCTTTTCGAGATTTCGAGCCTGGCACGGAGACTCCAATTTAAACGTACGTTAAAAGTGCAATACCGCTCTCTCTCTCTGTCACTTACACAGGATGCTCATACAATCTTTCTCTTTTCTCACGAGCCACTATGCCGTTCGGCACTGGGATTTTTATGATTTTCATCCTTTATCCGGTCAGCTGTGGGTGGCCAGAGTCGGTAGATTTGCATTGCGCTACACAGTTGCCAGATTTGATATAATTTATAAAAATAAAGAGAAATATTCACAAAAAAAATAAACAGGCATTAAAATGTTTTTAAGATAAAAAATATGTTTCTGCATAGTTAGCATGGTAGTGCCATGGCTCTATGGCACTACCTCACGGGCCGCCACTGATACGCAGGCTTATTTAACCTACCAAAAGAATATTAATTTCTAATGAAAGCCCATCTATTCCTCACCCATAATTGAATCGGTCAGGAGAGGAAGCGGACCTGTCCATAAATAGGCATTTTTGAGATTTTGATAGAAATCCATTATAAGTACGAAGACATTTTGTAGAGAAACTGGACATATAGACCTGACTGTATCGTCGCCCCCGCTAGCAAAATTATTCCGATTCGACTTTTTTTTGCACAAACTTACTCAAAAATAGGTCCTTATAACATATCCACATGGTGCCAGGTGGTGCCGTGGTCGGAAAATTGTTTAAACAATTTTTTTTAACAAATGTACAAAAATAATTTTTTTATTTCGAACAATATTTATTTATATAATTTGGATCATTCTGAGCAAAAAAAGTCTCTTGTCATTTTTCTCTAAAATTGATTGTTGTCGAGTTATATGCGATAAAAATTTTGAAAAATGCGAAAATGGCCATTTTTAAGGCTTAATAACTCGATTAAAAATTATTATTATTTATCGTGAGTGATGTCCGACGATCCAATTAAATGGTCGTTATGTTATCACGAAACCAGAAACCAAAAGTCGATTAATAAGTAAGTTTTTACTTTCATTTTTATTAAAAATAAAGGAACAATTATTATTTTAAAATGTTTCCTAATCAGACGCCAACTGAGGCAATATTAGTCCAGAAAAAGAACGTTTTATTTTCAGAAAATGCACAGCGTTCGCAAAATGAACAAGCATTATATAATGCATGGGTTCAATCAGAAAATAATGTTCAAAAACTTAATATAGATAATCAGCGCCTAAATCAAATAATTATCACAATGGAGCAAAGATTAGCAAAGCTTGAGAATACCCAACAAGATATAGGGTCAACAGCAAGCGCCGATAAAACAAAAACCAAAACAGACAAATCTGAATATTTTACCGATGAAGAAGATTTAGCCAACGAAACGGAGTGGATAAGACAAGAGAACAGGAGGACCAAAAAACGCAAAATGGATACTTCATTATCTCCTCCCTCTCCAGAGAAAGCAACAGCTGTAAAGAAAATTCAAAAGCCAAAACTGCCACCTCCGGTTGTAGTAGAAGGTTTCGAAGATGCTGCCAACTTAAGTAAGACTCTAGGCGATGCTAGTATTAAATTCACCATGAAAATAATAAACAGTGAAGTCATAAAAATCAATACACCCGACAGTAATGAGTATAGAAAACTAACAAACAGTTTAAACACGAGTAAACTTTCCTATCACATATATGAAAATAAACAAGAAAGATCAATCAGAGTAATGGTTAAGAAACTACATCATTCCTATCAGCCTAATGACATAGTAAAGGAGCTACAAAGAAGAGTATATAAAGCTATACAAGCTGATAAGAAATTGAAGTGGAGAACTAAAAAACCTCTTGATATGTTCATCCTGACGTTCAGACAAGATGAAGATATAAACAAAATATTTGGAATAACTGACATTTTGAGCATGAGAGTAGAAATTGAACCACTAAGGAGCTTGAAGCTGGTACCACAGTGCAAAAGATGCCAGGCCTATGGTCATACCTGGAAATATTGTAATAAGGAACCAAGATATGTTAACATTGTGGTGAAAATCATCCTGCAAGCTACCGAGGATGTTATGTAGCCAAAAAAATACAAAATCTGAGAAATCAGAGAACAAATAAGGCCAGTCTACCAAAACCACCACAAAGGGTCAATGAGAAGGAAAAGCCAAAAGCACAAAACGTCACTGCAAATAGAAAATACAGTGATGTAGTTAATAATGTAAAACGAACGGACCAAGAATTGGAAACCGAGAATACATCGAAAATAATATTAGAAAAACTCATCAAGATAGATGACAAAATAACACAAATAGATATACGCGTTACTAGATTGGAACATAGCGCTAAAGGAGCTATACCGAAAATTCGAAATGGCTAAGCAACTACGAATCATGGAATGGAATGCCAATGGGCTTCTACAACATAAAAATGAACTGCAAACTATCCTAGATGCAGAAGAAGTTGATTTATGTCTCATAGCTGAAACACATTTCACGAAACAATCTTTTATAAAGCTTAGAGGATACAGGGTATACCACACTATACATCCTGACAATGCAGCCAAAGGAGGAAGCGCACTAATAATAAAAGATAACATTGAACATCATGGGGAGCTAAAATATGAAACAGAACACATACAAGCAACTACGGTATGTGTCAAACTCAAAACTAATTGCGAAGTTAATGTAAGCTCAATTTATAGCCCCCTAGGCATTCCATTAAAAAAGAACAGTATGTAGAATACTTGAAAAGTTTGCGAAAAAGATATATCATTGGAGGTGACTTTAATGCAAAGCACACCCAATGGGGATCAAGATTAACAACAACTAAAGGAAAAGAGTTACTGGCAGCCATAAAAGAACAGAAATGTGAAGTAATATCAACAGGTAGACCGACTTATTGGCCAACAGATACAAACAAAATACCGGACTTAATTGATTTCTTTGTTATTAAAAATATTTCATCCAACTATGTAGATATTAATGAAGGTTGGGATATGAATTCAGATCATTCACCCATAATACTCACTGTGAGTGACACGATTATCAGAAAGGATTGTAACCCAATACTAACAAATAAACTAACAGACTGGGAAAGTTTTAGATCAATCCTTGAAGATAGAATTGAACTAGCAGTACCATTAAAAAAACCTGAACAAGTAGATGAGGAAGTTGAGTTGCTTGTACAAAATATACAAAAATCAGCATGGGAAAGTACTCCTATTATAAGATCAAACGTCAAAGGAAACAACTATCCGAAAGAAATTAAAAAGTTAATTAAAGAGAAAAGAAAACTCAGAAGGAAGTGGCAACAAACCAGAGCACCCCAAGATAAAACAAATTTAAACAATGCTAGTCAAAAACTTAAAAGAGAGATTCAAAATATAAAAAATGAGTCAATCAGTTATTACCTGAGAGAGTTGACGGATAATAGTAGCACAGAGTACTTTCTATGGAAAGCTACAAAAAGGCTAAAAAGACCAGTAACCCATTCTCCACCCATTAAACTAGAAGATGGTAGCTGGGCTAGAAGTAATGAGCAAAAGGCAGAGAGATTTGCCACATATTTAGAAAATACATTTAAACCGCATGATGACCAAAATAATGATCAAATATCGATAGAGCCTAATCAGACAGAGGAGAGAATCAGACCAACATCCCCGAAGGAAGTAGCTGATGAAATAAAAGACAATATAAATCCTAAGAAGGCACCAGAATATGATCTAATTACTGGAGAATTCTAAAAAACCTGCCTCGTAAAGCCATAGTCAAATTGACCAACATCATCAATGCTGCATTTAGATTGAGATATGTTCCAAATTTATGGAAAATAGCTGAGGTTATAATGATACCAAAACCAGGAAAATCACCAAATATAGACCAGGTCTTCATATAGACCATTATCACTTTTACCAGTGATGTCGAAGCTTTTTGAGAAACTTCTGCTAAAAAGAATAAAACCAATAATAGAAGAGAAAAAAATGATTCCAAACCACCAATTTGGCTTCAGAAATAAACATTCTACGATTGATCAGGTACACAGAATGACTAACATAATTGAGAAATCATTAGAAGAAAAGAAAGTCTGCTCTACAATCTTTTTAGACATAGCTAAGGCCTTCGACAAAGTTTGGCATGAAGGTTTAGTCTACAAACTCAAAATTCTTATGCCTAAACAATATTCAGAAATTTTACAATCATATATATCTGACAGATATTTCAGAATTAAGCAAGAAGACGTGTACACTGATCTAAAAGAAATCAGAGCAGGAGTCCCTCAAGGAAGCGTATTAGGTCCTGTTCTCTACCTGTTATACACATACGATATACCTGAAATGGAAAATAATACTATAGCCACATTTGCAGATGACACCGCTATCTTAGCAATAGGTGATACCAGCGAAGAAGCAGCAGAAAAATTACAGTTGGCAATCAATAAAATACACAACTGGACTAAAAAATGGAAAATCAAATTAAATGAATCTAAATCTATTCATGTCAATTTTACAAATAAAAAAATCGAAAACATTCCAATTAGAATAAATGATGCCCAAATACCATATGCATCTTCTGCAAAGTATTTAGGTATCACACTTGATGCAAGGCTTCGCTGGAAAGTCCACATTAAAAAGAAAAGGGAAGAATTTGGTATCCGTTACAAAAAAATGTATTGGCTGATGGGAAGAAACTCTGCATTGTCCACATATAACAAAATACTTTTATACAAACAAATACTTAGACCAGTATGGATGTATGGTTGCCAACTCTGGGATTGTGCCAATTCAAGTAATATTCAGATTATCCAGAGATTCCAGAATAAAGTATTACGGAACATCGTTGATGCTCCTTGGTATATCCGAAATGTCGACCTCCACAAGGATCTTGAGATGGAAGATGTAGACAAAGTTATCAAGAAGATGACAGGTAGTCACGAACAACGGCTCCATAGTCATGTAAACATCGAGGCCATCCAGCTCCTCGATAACACTGGGCTAGAAAGAAGACTCAAACGAAGAAAACCATTTGAGTTAGTGTAAAGTGTTAGTGTAAGAGCAGAGCAGAGTGTTGTATTGTGTGTTAGTTTTAGTTTTAAAATTTCATACTTGTTAAAAAAAATAAGAGGACACCATAGGGTTAAGATCTTAGATTATGTATCATTTAGTAATATAAGTTAAAGAAGAACTGATAATTGGTCAACTGATGACCAGATTTCAGTAGTCTAAACACAGCTTGTGTTTAATAAAAAAAAAATAATTTTTAATCGAGTAATTAAGCCTTGAAATGGCCATTTTCTCTTTGCATCCCTTTCGCACTCACCATTGACGGCCGTCTAATACGTGCATAACGCTAACTGTTAATTATTAAAAATAACAGCTTAGTAATAAAATAATGACAAAAAATTTCTTCAGGATCTCGTAGGGGGGCTTTAAATTTTGATTTAGTTTCTTTCTGAGTTTCCTACTAATTATTTTTAACCCAGTTATTAAGCCTTGAAAATGGCTATTTTCGCATTTTTCAAATTTTTAATCGCATATAACTCGACAACAATCAATTTTGGAGAAAAATTACAAGAGACCTTTTTTGCTCAGAATGTCCCAATTTATTTAAAAAAATTGTTCGAAATCAAAAAATTTTTTTTGTGAATTTAACAATTTTTCGACCACGGCACCGCCCGACACCCTGTGGATATGTTATAAGGACCTCTTTTTAAGTAAGTTTGTGCAAAAAAATCGAATCGGAATAATTTCGCTAGCGGGGGCGACGATACAACTCGGTCAAATAATATCTTCGTACTAACAAAGCATTGTTATAAGTGTAGTACGAAATTAATACACAATAATTGACGGTTTGAATTTAATATTAATTTCCTTTTAAACTAACACTTTAGTGATAATTATTTTTATTCTATTTTTCAGTAATAATTTCTACTAACAAGAATGGTTTTTAAAATTCAAGGCAAGGTTGCCCTTGTCACAGGAGGAGCTTCTGGACTAGGATTAAATTTTGCAAAATCATTACTTCTAAGCGGAGCAAAGGTAAACATACATTGTATTTATGTGTATTTATTTATGTATTTATATCCATTTGTGCATTTATTTATATTTATTTGTGCAACATATGTGTATTTATTTCTAAATATGCATCCACATACGCACGTAAAATATTTACAAACTATACATGTCAAAACCATCTTCAGTCGTATAAAAATCAGTCAAATCTTTATTAAATAAAGCTTTACAAATTTTTTTATACAACCATGTTAAAAATGTTACTTTAAGGCACTAGTGCTTTAAAATTTTTGTGGCACTGCAGTTCGTATTGACCGTATAGGCAATTTTGATGTAATGTCAGTCAAGTTCAAGTAAAAGTTTTTGTAGATATTGTCCTGTAATTACGTTTGTAGAAAAAATATTGTGTGATATGCGTGTAAAAAAGTACATTTTTAAGGCACTCATGTGAATTGCCTGAATAAACGTGAACTTTTGTGAATAAACGTGTACTTCTAACACTTATATCATAAATAACTATTAAATACGCGAAACGCAATATGTTTAAAACCGGTGCCGCCCAAAATCCCGACAGCCAAAATCCCGACGGCCAAAATCCCGACACGCCAGAATCCCGACAGGCCAGAATCCCGACAGACCAGAATCCCGAGGCCAGAATCCCGACAAATAAAAATCCTGTCAGAATTTCAAAACTATAATACATAGTATCCATCTATTTTTGTTACGTTACAGTATTATTTCAAACATGAAATTTATTTATATTTTAGCTAGTACTAATATCTACTTTCAAATAAATTAAGGATCTGACAGAATTTTTAATTTGTCGGGATTCTGGCCTGTCGGGATTTTGGCGTGTCGGGATTCTGGCCTGTCGGGATTCTGGCCTGTCGGGATTCTGGCGTGTTGGGATTTTGGCCGTCGGGATTTTGGCTATCGGGATTTTGGGGTAGACCCGTTTAAAACGAGGTATTTTAATTTCATAATATCACCAAAATTTTATAACCTAGCCCTGGAAGACGTCTTCAAAACAACAAATTGATCAATAACTATTATGGCAACAAATTAAACCACCTCAGGTTCGCTGGCGACATCGTGATTATTGCCAGCACATTAAAGGGACTACAAATAATTATGACGGAGGAACTTGCAGACAGCCTCCAATACGTCGACTTAAAAATGAATATGACAAAAACAAAAAAAGTGACAGACAAAGATGGCCCCATACGTATAACTATAAATAGCAGGACGAAAGCACAACTCCATGAATTTACCTAGGCCAACCATGAACTCTACCTAGACCAAATTTTGAACATTGACAAAGAAAGCGAAAGTGTGAAGATCACTAGAAGAGTAAGACTGGCATGGACAGGATTTGGTACACTTTTTTGGATGCTTAAGAATCACAAAATACCTCAAGGCTTGAGGTATTCAAGTGCCGAGTGTTCAACCAGTGCATCGTTCCTATCATTACATATGGGTGTCAAACATGGACCGTAACCAAGGCCAATATGAATAATCTAGCCACAACAGAAAGAGCAATGTTAGGTATACGACTGTCATATAAAAAGAGAAACGACTGGGTAAGATCAAAAACAAAAGTCGAGGACATAACAAGAAAAGTTGCCAAACTTAAATGGAGCTTCGCAAGCCACACTGCTAGACAAAAAGACCAAAGTTGGAATGCAGCAATACAACATTGGAGACCTTACCAAAGTAAACCACCGAGAGGAAGACCACAGATGAGATGGGTTGATGATATTAAAAGAGTAGTCGGAACAAATTGGAAATACGTTGCTCAGGATAGAGATCGATGGAAGGAGTTGGGAGTGGCCTATTTCCAAACTTGGACGATAGAAGGCTAAGAAGAAGAAAGAAGAAGATCAACAGGTTTACTGATGGATTTGTATAAATAATGAAAACTTGTATGGAATTGTTCTTCTTCTTCTTAAGGTGCCGTGCGTTTCTGCTTAGGAGTCCACCGTACATTGTCTTCTGAGGTAAGTGTTAGATAGTCAGGATTAAATTATTCTGTGTTTAGCAGCATTGCGAAGCATAGCTGTCGATTCCTGTCCATTCCCGAAAATTACGCAGCCATGACATATTTTACGTCCTAGACCTCTCTTACCCTCTATCTTCCCTTCGAGTACCACTTGCTGAAAATTGCATCGTTCTCCTCGTACTATGTACCTACCTCAAGTATGCACTCTTCTTACTTTTTACATAATCACAAAATTTTCTATCCTGGAAGCCCTCTATTCTTAAAACTTCCTCATTTATGACTCTGTCCGTCCATAATACTCTAAGCATTCGGTGCAGGCACTGCAACTTCATGGTAAAGTATTTGGAAAGCGAGGAATTGGGAGAAGAAAAATATCGGGGTTAAATAACCTGAGGAAATGGATCTCCACAACAACTAATCTATTGAAAGCATCAGTTAATAAAATAATTATAACCAGAATGATCGCCAATATTCGAAACGAATAGGCACTAAAAGAAGAAGACCGCAACTTCAAGTTTATTCATAGAATTCCATACAAGAGGACAGGTAAAACGAAACAATTTAACATCTTATAGCTCAGATTGAAATCCAATTTACGATCGATCAGAAATTTATGAAGCCTCAAAAAAGCATTTCTGGCTTGTTCTACTCTGCTCTTTATTTCAGTTTCTGGGTCTCAACTCTAATTTAGCAGGACATTTCAAGTATTTAAACTGCATGACTTGTTCAATTTCTTCTCCAGCTAGACGTATCTTTGCGTTTGGGTAACTATTTCTACCTATAATCATTGTTTTGTCTTCTTGATATTTAGTTTCAAGCACAGAGCTTTACTTGCAACAGTTGGATCATTTAAGAGGCATTGGGGATCTTTGATGTTATCTGCCAGTTTCGTTGTGTCATCGGCTTACCTGATATGATTAATAAATATGCCGTTTACTTTATTACCCTTATTAGAGTTTGCCACTGTTTTTATGAAATATTTTTCTACGTAACAGTTAAACAACTGTGGAGAACGAAATTGTTTCATTCACAGGGTATTTTATAGATACAGTTCTCTGATATTTCTTGTGTGTTGTGGTTTGTTTTAAACAGGATAGAACATGGAGTGTTCTAGGTTTAGTTTAGATTTCATTTCTCCATAAAATCTCTTGTCATACCAATATCAATCCCCTTTGTCAACATGTCCTGCCCAAGTGTCCCCACATAGGACTTTTTGAGACCTACTCCTTCCAGGAACCCGCAAATCCTCAATTCTTTGTATTGGACGATTAACATCTCGACGTTGAACATGACGAAACCATCTCGACCTATGCTTCTCTCATTTCGCCATCAATGGGTGCCACCCCTAGATTTCCCTTAATATATATATATATATATATATATATATATATATATATATATATATATATATATATATATATATATATACAGATATATTCTGTCAATTTGGCACCATTTTTAAGCAAAACATGTCAATGTCGCACCCAATTTGACGACAGCGTGTATATTTTCGTCCTAGGAGAGTACAAGTGTTCCTAATGCAGAATATGTAAAAAACGTAATGGTGCCAGATTGACACTTTTTCCAAACGGACATATTGATTTGTTCAGGCATTTTTCGATAGAGGGCGCTCTAGTATATACAACTGTATGTAGCTATATAATTTTAGTCAATTTGGCACCAATAAAAAAAGTGTCATAGTGGCACCATAAATCTGACAACCCCGCCTTTCCCTAATATAACTGCGATCAATGCAGATATATCTCCGGTTCTATGTAATAAAGTATTTTCAAAGGTGCTCTTTGTGTGCAGTAAATCAAAGTGAGTGCAATAAACAATAAATTGGATGTTAACATGAGAGACAGAACGAAAAGAATACTTAAATTATTAGACGACAAAGTACAAGATAATTAACCTAACCTAATTATAATAATAGTAATAAAGTATTAACCCTTTAACGTTTAGTTTTGGTATAGTGTTTAGTGTATATATTCGAAGCCACTAGAGAATACTCTAAAAGCATTAATTTTTTTCTTGTAAGGACTTAGTCATTCTATTGTAGAATGAAATGGAGAAACTAACGAGGTTTTTTTAATGAAATTTTTTATTTATTTGATGAAATAGAATCGCTAAGATATATAGTACAGATTTAAAATTTATATAAAGAGATATTCTAAATTATGGAATAAATTCATTTTATGGCCACTTTGGAGAAAAATCCCGAGACAGGTCGATTTTTAGTTTTAAAGTATGATTTTTTGACATACACTCCCCGGCATAAAATTCCGCCACCCAAAATTTTTGATGAAGTTTGACAATTTATAACTTTATTATTTGTGCTCCGATTTTTAAGATTCTTGCACCAGTTGATAGGTACATTTATTGATATCATTTGGTATTATTCCGCTAACAAAAAATTTTGCTTGCATGGCATTATACAAGGGTTAATTGAAGCGTTGTATTTTCTCCTTAACCCTGCTGTCCTGTTCGGGTCTATTTGACCCAAAAAATAATTTATTTCTTATTTTACAAATTATTACGCGGCGTAACGATTTGGTGTTTCGTGACTTTATTACCTAATATGAGGTCTTTCAATTGCATATGAGATAAACAATCAACTTCCTGATTTTTTTGATAAAAATGAAATTACCTATGGTACGTTCGGGTCAATGTGACCCGAGTATTTAAACCGTTAAAAATTACTTGTGTATGTGTGTTTAGTTGGCAGTATTCTATATTAGCAGTACCTGTGTGTTTGTCAGCCGCATACGTCTGTAAATAAAAACAGGTTACTGCAAGCTAAAACTTGTAAAATCAACTGTAGTGTAGCTGGACGATGTTGCAAACCAAATTATAAATATGACCAACATGGACAGACAGCATGTATTTGGAACCAACTGGAAAGACATAAATAAAGTTGGTTTCCAAGCATACATTGGTTTTTTATTTTTAGCTCGAGTTTATAAGTCCCATGGTGAATCAACTAAAAGTTTATGGAATGAAGAAACGGGTCGTACTATATTTAGATCAACAATGTCGCTTGATCTATTTACAGAAAGTTTGCCAGTAATACGTTTTGATAACAAAACTACTAGACAGGATAGAAGACGTTTTGATAAACTTGCGGCAATACGTGAAATTTATGAAACATGGGTAGAAAATGTAAACAGAACTTTTAACCCTGATAAAAATGTTACCGTCGATAAGCAACTAGTTGCCTTTAGAGGCAACCGCTCTCCCTTCAAATGGTATATTCCAGCAAGCCAGCGAAATATGGCACAAAACTTTAGAGTTTATGTAATTATGAACAGTAAAACTTCTTATGCTCTAAAATTGAAGATCTATACAGAAATGCGTGTGATGTGTGACTTGAGTAGTGATTTGAAATGCCACAATATTACGTGTATAATAATTTTTTTTCATCGTAAAATTTGGGAAAATTTCTTCTAAAACAAAGTAGATACAACGCCTGGGATTATAAGTAAAATAAACCGGAGCTTTCAGCAAAAATCGCGAATAGAGAAGTTCATAGCTCGTCTTTTTTGCTTCATGCAAGATTTGACAATATTCCCAAAAACAATAAAAATGTTGTTCTTATGAGTACTTTGCATCATGAATCGAGGCATCATGCATCATTTTCATCAAATGAAAAAGCCCCAAATTATTTTAGATTACAATTCCAATAAGGGAGCAATGGATACTCTAGATTAGCTTGTTGGCACCTATATATGTGAGAAGAGATAAATCGCTGGCCAATGATTGTTTTTTATAATCTACTGGACATTTCTGCCTACAACGCGTTCGTATTATGGGCATCAATAAATATCCAATGGAATACCAATCAATTGGGAAAACGGCGAATTTTTCTTGAGGAATTGGGAAAAAACTAATGAATCTAGTCATCATTTCCAGAAAAAATATACCAATAACTAAAGGCTCTTACGAACTGGCAAAAAGGACACGAGAATGAACAAGTAGACAAGATGGAAATGCTAGTGAACCGTCTATTAAATCTAACTCCGCCTGCTAAACGAACACGCTGTAAACTTGCCGTAAAAACGATGACAAGACAAATTGTTGTATTGGATTACATCACAAACATATTTGTAAAATCCATTCTTTTTATTAATGTCCCAGTTGTAAACTGAATTAAATTTTTGTAGATATTTGTTACTAGGCTTTTTTGAAAGAAAAAATGTCTTTTGTTTTTGTTAAGAAGGTTTAAGTTACATTAATAACATAATTTTTGTTTAGTTAACCATAATTTATTGTTAGTAAAGTTTTATTTATCACCATTAGCTTATTTTATTTCGATTAAGGAGCGTAAACCATAGTTGGGTCATATTGACCCGAACAGTACATTTGTGTAGTTGACTCGAACGGGACAGCAGGGTTAAACTTTAAAAAATTCTGTGGAAAAATGGAATAGCTGATTTTGTTTCATAGTCCTGTCATATTATCCCGGAGACATCACTAATTTTTTTTGTATTATCCGATTATCTCTTTTCTTGTAAGAGCTGTACAATTTTTTGTAAATAAAAACACTGAATTGACTTATAAAATAGAGGTTGGATTGATAAGATTAGAATGGTCCGCATGCAGTCCAGATCTCAATCCTATTGAGCATTTATGGGATTAATTAAAAAAAGCTATTCGCCGTCATCCTAGGGGTTCAGAAAATTTGGTACGGTAACGGCCCTGGTAGAGGAATATCGGGCTATTCCCCAAGCAAAGATAACACTATTAGATGCTAAACAGATTGGGAGCAGTCGTTTCTACAAAAGGTGGACATACCCGCTATTGAATTGTTTTTTTGTTGGTAATTTTATTTTGTTTTGTGAATTTTATTGCGTTTGATATTTTTAGCTAAATAAACCTTCAAATCAGTGTTTTTATTTACAGCTATTACAAGAAAAGAGATATTCGGATAATTCACAAAACTTTAGTGATACTTCCAGGATAATACAAACGGAGTATGAAACAAAATCAGCCCTCCAATTTTTCCACAGAATTGTTTAAACTTAGAGAAAAAACAACACTTCAATTCACCTCCATATAATGCCATCTAAGCAAACAATTTTTGTTACTGTATTAATACCAAACGAGGTCAATACATGTACCTACAAATTGATGCAAGAATCTTGAAAATCGGAGTACAAATAATAAAGTTTAGATTGTCAAACTTAATAAAAAATTTTGGGTGGTGGAATTTTGTGCCGGTGAGTGTATAGGTATGCCATAATAGTAACGTCATCCATTAGGGCGTGATGACGCAATCAATAATTTTTTTAATGGGAATAGGGGTCGTGTAGTAGCTCATTTTAAAGGTTATTTAATTCTCTAGTCGGTAATAAAAATAAACGTTATAATCCTTATTTATAAAGGGAGGTCAACAAAATTATTTTTGAATTAAATTGTTTGCTGCAAAAAGAAGAATGTATGCATTTTTTTAATTCAAAATACATTCTACTACTGTCAGAAAAGAGAAAAAAAAATGTTTATTTGATAAACAAGCATTATTTTTCGCTTAAATTAAATGTTCAAACTGCCAACAAGTAGGTGAGTTGTTGTTTGACATTTAATTTATGAGAAAAGCAATGTTTATGTATGAAATAAACATTTTTTTTTATATTTTCTTACATAAGTAAAATGTATTTTGAGTTAAATAAATTACATGTCTAATTATATTCTTCTTTTTGAGTTAATTAATTTGTTTCAAAAAATATTTTTTAGCCATCCTGTATAAATAATAATGTTATTGATTAAATTACTGACTATAGAATTGAATAACCTTTCAAATGAGCTACCACACGACCCCCGTTTCCATTTAAAAAAATCATCGATTACATCATAACGCCCAAATGAATGAATCACTATTATAGTATCAGGGGTGGCCAAACTGCGGCTCACGAGCCACATGCGACTCTTTGAATGATTACTTGTGGCTCTTGATTGTACTCTCGAGTTATTTTTCAATTTTGTATTAAGTAGATATGATTTAAAAAAATTGTTATCGTTCTATATGTGTTTCAAAATGTCTTTTAAATCACTGACAACAAACATGAAAGACTTTGTAACAAATTCCATTTCCATCCAAGATAAAAATGATATATTATTATGACACATTGAAAACTGCGCTAACGAACATTACATAAGAGTGGCTCAATGTAAAAGTCAGTAATCAACCGAATCCAGACCGATTTTTGATTTTTGTATAACTCTTGCTACGGATATAATTTGTAATTTGGATTAGGTACACATTTTACATTTTAGTCATTTTACTCGACTTAAAATTTTTTTTGCAACATTAAACTAGAAAAACTTAATGAGTAGGTATATAAAAAAGCCGGAAAGTATATTGACCGAACTTCAAAATAGATTTGAAGACTTAAAATATGTTAAATCGTCTCTTAATTTTTTTTCTAAATTCATTTGAAATGAACATAGTTCATAAGGTGAATTTTTTACCATTACCAATATATAACCCAAACAACATCTGTGGAATTAAAATTAATAGAGACGCAAGAAGACCAAGCTCAAAAATAAAACTATAAGTCGACGCCGAATACCGAATTTTGGAAATTTGTATCAGAATCCAAGTAGGTACCCTACAAAAGGATGCTTGTCGAATTATTTCCAAATTAGGAACAACGTATAGTACTTGTGTGGACCATTTTATAATGCGTGAAATCCTAACACCTATCAATATTAACTAACCAGCAACTAAAAGAATTACTTAGAAGTACTGTCATATAGGTATTAATCACCCAATTGTAAAGAATTATATCAAAAGAAGAAAAACAAAAATGTAAATAAGTTTCAATATTTCGTAATTTTATTTCGGTTTCAGTAAGTAAAAGTTCTGTTAAAAACCATTGTAAATACCTTCTTTGATTGCGGCTCGCGAAAAACTTCAACTTGTGAAAAGTGGCTCGGACTATTAAGGAGCTTGGCCACCCCTGAATAATATGTCAAAAAATCATAATTTAAAAATAAAAATCGACCTGTCTCGGGATTTTTCTCCAAAGTGAACTGTTTTCGATAAATTGAATTTATTCCATTATTTTAAACATCTCTATATGTACAGTGATGAGCGCGCTAATAACCGGCAAAATCACGTAAAATATGGAAAACATATTAGGTTGTGAGATAAAAGAAATGAAACTAGTAGATGTGGAAAGTTTAGCGATAAAAACCTATAAATTTACATTCTAATTACTGTTTCCCACCTTTAGACGTATCGCACGAGTTTGGCAACTGCCACTGTGAGAGTGACTGTTTTAGTTGACATACTCCTCTGATACATCTAAAGGTGGAAAACAATCAATAGAATTTAAATTTATACGTTTTTATCGCTAAATTTTCCAACTCTGCTAGTTTCATTTCATTCTATCTCACAACTTAATATGATTTCCATCTTTTGCGTTATTGTGCCGATTATTAGCGCGCTCATCACTGTATACAAAAGTGACTACATATTAGTATATTAGTATATGTATACATAGGTACAGTTATTATTGTTGGGGTGGAAATTATAGTTTTTTTCTCTAGCTTTGAAATCTACAAGACCTGAAAGAATTGTCCAGTGGATAAGATCAGTATATCAAAAAAATATAGTTTTTATATACTTGGAAAGCAAAAGTTTTATAGAAAATCATATTAAAAAAATAAAATTTCTTTCTTCAAAGAAAAACAAACACCAGCGCAATAAGAAACAACAAACCATGGTTTTGTCAATAAGTCAAAGAACTCGCAGAACAAATGAGAAAATACTATGTGCGTTATAAAAGCACCGGAACGCAGGAACAACGTGCCATCTATATAGAAAAAACAAACAGAATAAATTCGCTAATAAGAACAATAAAAAGAGAGTATTGGATCAAGTTCACAAGTAACATGGATCACTACATGGAACCCTACAAAGGTGAAGAAGCCAATGGCGAACACGATTACAAAACAGAAGACAGGTATATCACTAAAGAAACTGAAGAAGAAGCGAGAATGAAGATCTTAAAGAATAGATGATCGCCAGGTACTGATGAACGAACTGCTGAAATATAGCGGTTAGAAAGTCACTAATGGTCTCACAACATTGTCTAACAAAATCTTAGACAGAGCAGAGATACCACAAGATTGGCAAAACAGTATCACAATACCGATTTTTAAGAAAGGACAAAGATCATATCCGGACAGCAACACAGGAATAACTCTCTTAAATACGACAATGAAGTTATTCACAGGCATACTCAATCAAGGATAAATTGGAATCACAGACAAAGAACAGAGAAGAACAGCAAGGATTCAGAAAACACAGGTCGATGGCAGACGCAATATTTGTCATGAAACAAGTGAAAGAGAAATCGATAGAATATAACAAACCCGAATATATTTGTTTCGTAGACCTAGAAATTATAAAGTCCGAATTGAAACTGCAAGGCAAGCATTTATAAAAATGAAGACACTGCTTACAAACAAAGACCTTCAGTTGCCTCTCACATTGAGGGCTCTAAGATGCTACATATTTTCCGTATTGCTATACGGAATGGAAGCTTGGACATTGAAGAGACAACACATAAAAAGAATAGAAGCGTTCGAAATGTGGTGTTACAGAAGAATATTGAAAATTCAGTGGGTTTAAAGGATTACCAATGTTGAAGTGCTACGACGTTTAAATAAGGAGTTAGAAATTATAGAAGTTTATAAAAACTACAAAAAATTGGAATATTTGGGTTACATTACCAGAGGAGAAAAATTTGAGTTGCTGAGAATTATTATGCAAGGAAGGATCCAAGGAAGAAGAAGCATAGGAAGAAGACGCATCTCCTGGCTGAGGAACCTTAGAGAATGGTTTAACTGTAGTTCATTACAACTGTTCAGAGCAGCAGCCAACAAAGTGACCATAGCCATTATGATATCCAACCTCCGATAGGAGATGGAACTTTAAGAAGAAGAAGACCTAACGAAAGCATTTGACAGAGTCAGACTTGGCAATATGTTACAGAAAATGAAGCAAAAAGGATACTGGCAAACATTGTTGAAGTCATAAAATAAATGAACAATAACAACTCGATAAAAATTAAAACAAACGACACCACTACGGCAAACATACCAACACCAGGAAAAATTAGGCAGGAAGACAGCCTGAGTCCATTTCTATTCAATATTCTAATGGATAAAATAATAGAAGATGTGGAATCGCTACAACTAGGATACAGACTCGGTCACAGTTGAATCAGTGTAGTGCGCTATGCGGATGATGCAGCCCTGATTGCAGAGGATGAGGATGACCTACAAAGACAACTTTACCGATTCTACCAAGCATGTCGTCGACTCACATGAACATATCCACGCAAAAAACAAAATGCATTTCCATTGCGAAAGATTAAATTAGATGCAAGCTCGTGGTAGAGGGAAAACCCATACAACAGCTACACCAGTTCAAATATCTAGGTGTAGACTTATCAAATTGTGACCCAACCAGAGACCTAAGAGGACAAATTAACAAGGCCGCTGTCTTGTCCGGATGTTGGAGAGATGTGGTCTGGAATAACCCATATATGAGAATAGATAGCAAAGTTAGAATTTATAAAACTTGCATCAGACCTGTTATGACGTATGACATTGAATCAAGAGAAGACACCAATAAAACCAAAAGCATGCTATGAACAGCCGAAATGATGACACTAAGAGCAATAGCAGGGAAGCCAAGAAGATATACGAAACAACATCATCAGGGAACAATGTGGTGTGCAAGATGTAGTCAGATGGGGTAGGCAAAGATGAAGAGAATGGTTCAGTCATGTAAAAAGAATGGAGGAGTACAGACTATCAATAATTGCGCTAGAAGGAAAACCAGCAGCCAAGCGTCCACCAGGAAGACCACCAAAAAGATGGAGGGATAGCTGGCAGTCTACCTCTCAAGAAATACTTCAATGTCGGAATTAACAAATCGACAGATCTACAACAAGTATAAGAAGAAGATGTTCCGTAGTTTATTATTTATTTTGTTTGTAGTGCATATTTTGTTAGGTCAGCAAGTATGTCTCCTTCTATTATGCAGTTTATTTTTGATGGACATATACGCAGTTAAAAATTTAAAATAAAATAAAATTTAATACGTTTGAGGTCTTTATTCACTCGAATAAAATTGCATATTTTTTTATTACGATAATTAGTGGCACCCACTTTTACATACATATTTTATGAACATGTAAAATCAGTGTCAACTTTAAATAACTAATATACACTTTAACCAGAAAAACAGTCAATGTGACCCCCATAAATGTGACAATGCTGCGTGGTGCTTGTTTGTAATATATTATCAAAATCTTATACAACTTGGATGCCTAATTAACAAATAGTTTCTGGGTGCCTAAATATCAATATTTACTATATACAATATACACCGGGAGCTACATTGACGTCGGTTTACTGGGTGCCTGTAGCTACAGTTAATATCTATATATATATATATATATATATATATATATATATATATATATATATATATATATATATATATAATCAAACAGATGAAATAGAGAATGTGGAAAAATATATATATATATATATATATATATATATATATATATATATATATATATATATATATATATATATATATATATTTATGCACAGATATCAAAGTGAGGTCCTGACATTACGCGCACTTAGTGAGGACCGGTAGAAAACGTAGACATAATCGTTTCAACTCTTCATAGTGACCTTGAAAAGTAAATAGCAATTAAAAAATGACGAGTATACACAAAAAAAATTACGTATATGTGCCCCGTATTGTTCAAGTATATTGCCACCCAAGTGAGGCCATTATACGCAGCTATTAAAGTGAGACTGTATATACTTTTTCGTTATGCGCACAAAGTGAGGACAACTTTACGTGTATATTTCCTTACAGCTCATCAAGTGAGGACCATACAGTGTTGTCGATAAATATGAGATTAATCGTTTCTACTGCCTTTTTCTGTATAACACAGTAAGAATTATTATTGTTTCGATGTTTCAGTCACTTGTAGTTATAAGAAGATGTGGACTCTTTGTTCTTGCTCGTACTGTTTGTTAATTTTATAACATTTTAGTACCTCAGCATTAAATCACGGTAGCCTTATCGGAGACTAGCGTTATTAAAGAAATAGTTTTATATTTTTTAATAATTTACGTTAAAGATGGATAGGAAAGCAAGAATTTTGAAAATAGCGTTAGTTGAGAACAATAATAATCAAAATGGAGGACACAGTGATAGTTCAGTTATGTGAAATTTATATTGAACTTAACATATAAATATAAAAGCCCGACTTTTGATCTAAGGGGAACACAGTTTTTACGGTACATACATATCTGTCATTTGTCAACCCCCTCCCTTCCATTTCCCCCACCCCTTATTTTTAAATAGGGAAGAGGGGCGTGTGCTAGCTCATTTGAAAGGATATTCAATTCTCTATCCAGTATTATTAACATTGACATAATTATCTATACAGAGTGTATTTTAGTATAGGTACTGTTGCCCCTGTCGATTTTCATTTTGAAATGAAAATTTTAGAACCTTAATTTTAGTATACAAGATGATTTACTTAATTTAATTAAACTTAATGTACCTTTTTTACTGACTTAATTTTACAGTTATTCCACTAGATGGCAAATACAGTGAATATTTGCATATGTTTTATTTCGAATAATCATTTTAAAATAGTTTTAGTTTTCTATTTTCTCTGAAAATTGTTGCAAGCTTCTTGTTCTTATACTTAAAATCATGTCACTACAAATTTATACGAGACTACATATTAAGAGTATAGAAAGTATTATAATATATGACATACATGCTTTTTTCCATTTATTGAAGATATTTCACCTTATCCTGAAACAATGCAATGTGACCAAGTGTCCTCAACTAAAAAAATATATCCCACTATTTTGATATTAAATGTATATTTTGTACTATAAACCGTATTGAAATAGATTGCAACATGTGTGCGTGGTTGGGATATTGACTGCGAAACCTAAGGCTTCATTCGCCTAATCATATTTACCTTTGATTCTTATAACAATAAATAAAATTGATTAACATTTTATATCAATATTATTAGTGTTTTTAAACAATATCAGTATGATATATCAGTATGATAAAGTCAAGATAAACAATACTATAACAGAAAGCTTTGAGGTCAAACAAGGACTGCGACAGGGTGATCCATTATCGCCTATAATGTTTAGCATATTACTAGAAAAGGTTATACAGGAATCAAACATTAATAGAACAGGTCTGATCTACCACAAAAAACATCAGTGCTTGGCATTCGCAGACGATTTGGTAATCTTGGCTAGGAGCAAAATAGAACTTATAGAAACAGTCATGAAACTCGAGGAGAGGGCAGCAACCAAAGGATTGTATATAAATGAAGCAAAAACAAAGTATATGGAATGGACAAATAAGCAATTCGTTCGGGGGCAATACATAACAATGACAAGAGCGAAGGGAACACAGTATAAATTCGAAGAAGTTGAGAGATTTGAGTACTTAAGAACTGTCTTCACAAGAGATCCTAACTGTGAAGAAAAAATACAAAAGAGAATTATGTCGGACAACCGCGCTATATTTGCTTTTAATGGGTTGTTAAGAAGTAAACATATATCACGAAGAGCAAAACTAAGAACTTACAAGACCGTAATAAGGCCGATAGTAACGTATGCTTCTGAAACATGGGTCACAACAAAAAACATCAAGAGTTGTTATTAGTTTGGGAGAGGAAAATACTGCGCAAAATCTTCGGTGGGAAAAACTTAAATGGACAATGGGTAAGAAGAACAAATAAGGAGCTAACTGAGCTCTATCAAGATCCTAACATACTAGCAGTAATTAAGGCGCAAAGACTTAGATGGTTGGGCCATGTGCAGAGGATGATTCCATCTAGAATTCCCAGAATGGTACTATCTAGTGCATTGGCAGGGAAAAGACGAAGAGGAAGACCGAGGTCACGATGGAGTAATGGAGTTAGAGAAGATATGAGAAGAATTAACTTAAGGAACTGGGAAACAAAAGCGACTGACAAAAGGGAGTGGAAAAGAATAGTACATCAAGCCATGGGCCTACTAGGCTCGTAGTGCTTACATATTATAATATCAGTTTTCTAATATTATCCAGTTCCATATCCAGTTCCGAATCCAGTGGTTATACTTCTTCCGTATTGTTTAGTTTCGCTTCCAGTGATTGTATTTTTTTTCTTGTTTTTTTTTTTGAAATATTTATTTATTATTTTATTACTATATTTTTTTATTGTGCTCATAATAGATTGCAACATTGTCTACAGACATGAATGCAGTAACAATAAATAAAAAAATCGGAGATCCACACCCCGGATTTGAAATCGAAACCTCTGCTTTACGAATCCGAGATCCGAGGTCTACCCACTAGGTCACTAGGCTATCGCTCTTAGACAATATTTTTTCCTGAAACGGGGAACTTTTAAAGCCGGGTCTAGACTATGTAACAAAACATGCTAATAACAAAGTTGTACAACAAATTTGTTGTACAACTTTGTTATGTAACTTGTTAATAGCATGAGTATCCAGACTATATAACAAAAAACAAAACAACAACATGAGCATAAAGTTTGCAGCATTTTAGATGGATAGCTGGTGGGTTAGGTAGTATATAAAATTGCGTCATATAAGTATGGAGGATCTCTTCATAGCAACAGCAGCTTGTGTAATATTGTGGAGGCGACACCGGCGTGTTAAATTAATATTTTGGATGTGTCCTTCATTAGCAGCTCGAGCAAAATATAGGTAGTGGTACAGCTCTTTTAGCTGATCTGGAAAGAGATAACATAGACCCATCGACAAGAGACATTAAATGTGATGGCAGTTTTAAAAACTTCTTAAGAATAGAAAGTTCTGATTTTGAATTTCTTATAAATGAAATCGGCCATAAAATAGGCAGGAAAGACATTTCGAGATGCAATTCCAGTAAGAGAAAGATTAACAGTTATATTATTAGCAAAGTATATGAGGCGTTCTTTGCAAAAACCCCAGTTGTCCTTTTTTTTCGGAAATGGACTTATGGCTTCTATGGATTGAAGGACTAATTACCTACGTTCCTTGCGTAAGAAACTTGCATTAAAATTACAGTAGTTCAAAATATAAGCGACAAAAATATAGGCGATTCCGCCTAAACCCCATATGTCAAGCGCAATGCCCTTCAAAACCATAGTTGTTATTGATGTTTTTGCGGGAAACTTTATCGCTTGGCTGTCAGAACCGTGGGCTGTCAGTAGGTTTTTATAGGTTAAATATCCTTCGAATAGTTGTGTTGCGTGATATTATAAGTAAACACCATTTTTCGTTCATTTTTTATTTTGGTTTATTACTATAAATATCGTTTTTCCTATAAATTAATGAAAAATTCCTGCAAAAACCCCATATGTCAAATGAATAAATGTCCTTCATAAATAAACAAAAGGAAAAAATAATGTTATTTATATTGTAAACTGTGTGTAATCATCAAAATAATAAATCACTAATTTGAGAATTTCCGTAAACTTAATAGGGTTCAATTAAATAACTTTTTTTTAAATATCTCCGATGTTGTAAAAAGTGACATATGGGGTTTTTGCAAAGAACGCCTCATATTTTTTAAACTTTTTACTCATTGTTTCAGAGAGGAAGTATAACATTTCTGTAGAATTTAATTCCTCAGTATTATCGTCTTCACCTGTTCATGATTGAGTGTCACTGTCTGTTTGAATTGGTGTAGCTGGAGAAGTAGCGGATGTAGGTGTAGTGAACGGAATAGAAAGGCTCAGATATATTGTATGATTGAGTGCCTGTTTGAGTAGCTGATGAAGCAGTCTGCATCTGTGTAGCGAATGAAGTGAATGTTACAGGTTTTATGTCTGAACACTCTGCTCTGTAGAGAATAGTATTTATGTCAAATTTAGAGTTGATTTGCACCGATTTGCTGTTAAGGTTCCGCGTACTGCTTTTCTTTTGTTGGCTTGAGTTATAGGCGTACGTGCATTGCATTAGTTTTAACTACAGTTTCTGTATCTATTTTCACTTCTATTTCAGTCTATTCATCGTGTTTTTTATTTGTTTTTTAAATCAATAAATGTAGCTCATCCCATAGCAATCCCATAATACTCGTTACTTACGAAATAGCTCAATTAAATGAGTAGTCAGTTCTTTCGACAATTTCATCGCGTAAATAACCCTACGTGAACAGAGCAAAGAAAAATCTAGCACAATCACTCCAGAATGAACAAGGCGATATGACTCCAACGGTTGCTGCTCGCGTAGGTACTATGCCAGAGAAATGTTTCAATAACATGTTTTTAGGTGTAGATCAGTCGCGGTGCGGTTTTATAACTTTCTTTGGTGTTTACCGACATCTGTTGGATAACATAAAACATGCTATATAACCAGAAAGATGTTATACAACACTGTGTTTTAAAACTTGTTTATTTAAAATTTTGTAACAAGTTACAAAACTTTGTTATTTAACATGTTTTGTTACATAGTCTGGACCCGGCTTAACGGTAACTTCTTATAGGTAATACACTATAATTTCTGAATATTTTTTCTGAAATCTATCGAATGGTACCAAACACGACCCCACGGAGGTGGGGGGGGGGGGTTACTTTAAAATCTTAAATAGGAACTCCTTTTTTTTATTTCAGATTTGGATTCTTTGCGTAAAAATAAGCAACTTTTATTCGAAACGTTTTTTCTAATTACGGATAGGTGGCGCTATAATCGGAGAAAACGGGTGTTGGAAATGGAAAATTAAATTAAAATATGGAAAGTCCCCACTAAAATGGAAAATTTTACTTAACTTTTTTGGTTTTAGAACCTAATAATCACAACCCAATAGGTCCCCAAAGCGCTCGAGTGACTGCACATTTAGCATACTTTGCTCCCCTACTATATATGTATTATAAATAATATGCGAAGTAATTATTAACCCAAACAACCATAATTCAACTTTTATTTACTAATAAAGAACTGGACGAAAGTGTCACATCAGCTTTTATGAAACACATGAATATTTACATAAAAAGGTAAGTGATCTGCTTGAAATCGATATTCCCAAAATCATCTAAAAATTGTTTATACTTGAGTACTTTGAGACTCTTGTATGAAATGTGAATACCGAAATACGATTAGGAATCTCCATTATGTAATTTTTAAATAATACATAATTCTTAGGAAATGAAAGGTATTATACAAATGTGTTAAAAAATACTACCTACTGAAATTTTTTGATGGCAATAAATGATGAATTGGTTTATCGAATTTATTTTTAAGGTGATACAGTAGCGATCAACAGGTAGCCAAAACGCGTTCCAAGATTGAGGCTGTAATTTTGAATATTTTTTCGAGATATTTGGCACACGTATTTGTAATATAATAAAGAATGGCGGTACAGAGCCCAATTTGAAAAATATATTAATATGTGGAAATTACTCTGTAAATAAATACAATATTAAAAAAAACGAGTCTGTACCGCCATTAAGAAGAACAAAAAAATACACTTTCTTCAAATAAACTTTTTTATCAGATGCCTAGATTTTGTGTCATTTTGGAACTACTAATGAAATAAAAAATTTTAGTAGTTCCAAAATGACACAAAATCTAGGCATCGGATAAAAAAGTTTATTTGAAGAAAATGTATTTTTTTGTTCTTCTTAGTGGCGGTACAGGCTCGTTTTTTTAATATTGTATTTAATTACAGAGTAATTTCCACATATTAATATATTTTTTAAATTGGGCTCTGTACCGCCATTCTTTATTATATTACGAATACGTGTGCCACATATCTCGAAAAAATATTCAAAATTACAGCCGCAATCTTGGAACGCGTTTTCGCTACCTGTTGATCGCTACTGTTTCCTCTTAAGTAAAATATGTCATTTGGATATTTTTTTAAACTCGATAGATCCTAGGGACATGTCGGTAGATCGGTAGGATCATCACTTTTGGGAGTTTTGGGAATATCCCAATTGACAACGCAATATATACCGACGCCGTCTACAACGAGCGACGAATCAGAGATGCCAGATTGGGGTACTTTCGCCCATTTTTAGGGTAATTTGAAAGCACATGGGAAAATTTTTATAGGTTGAATTGGTTGGGGAATTTTTCGGGAGGAAAATTGAGCAAACTGAATTGCATTATAAATGTATTGTTATGATCTGCTTTTTATTAATTATATATTAATTATTATTTATCTGATTAATTATTTAATTGTCGCAAATCATACATAAAAATGAATAAAAAATCTCAGGGTGCCTTTTTATACTATAAAAAAAATCTAAATTATCTCACGTTATACTTATCTTCTCTCGTGGGTTCAGTATCTCTTAGTTGATCCTAATCGGGATAAAATACGGAAAAGAAATAAAGCAAAATATTAAAATAAACATACAGAATTGTCTTTTATTTGTCAAAATCAATACTCTAAACTCTATCAAATCTAAAACCTGTGGACACAGATGTCTGAATGAAATCTTTACCACTTAAATTTATTATAGTTAAAAAAAAACAATTTATCGGTTTGTTCCCGATGACTTTGGTAAAACAAACTAAACAAAACAAATTTATGTATTCGCAAGATTAGCTATACTTCCTATTTACTTTTAGAAATATTGGAATTTTAATTCATATGCCTTTTACTCAAAATTTTAGTTTCCGAACATAAAAATATCTTTCACATAAGTTGACTGACCTTTTGCTTCACTCACTCTGATGTTTTCTCGTGACCCAAAACAGCTCTCCCTCGTTGACTATGTTAAAGGCTACTCATCAAAGCCCTCTCCGTTCTCCAGCTTCAAAACTATCAGCATACCAGCACCAATTCTCCAACAAGCCGGGCCTCTTTTGACACGTACTCGATTCAAACAAAACTCCAAAAATTCTCTGCTCTCCTTCTCACAATAATACAGAATCAAAGAGGTATTTCGTCTCAATTTGATCTGTCTCTCGTTCCACTTTTCAACACTATTCTCCACTATCAAACAGCCACTGGTATCTGCTAACTATCTATCCACTAAAACGTCGAACCGGTCCTCAGCGATGCCAAAAACATAATGACTTCCCCTTCAAACTCTCTTAATCATTCAAACTACTTTTCCCCTTCCACGTTGCCAAGAATCTGAAACATCGACTTTTCCATTCGACAAACAAAACAGTCACCCTCAAAACCATTCCGACCATCCTAATTACCTTCTGAGAACTATACAACATTTACTCGTGTTGAAACAAAGATACTAAAATTCCAAACTTTCTCCTAAAACCACTTTTCTAGAAATTGATAATTACCTCTACCCTAAACAATCTTTTTCCATTTTAAATCAAAATACATCGTTATTTTCACTTTAATTATTCACAAAAGTCTTTAATGGTTAATCGGAAAGCTCATTAAAAAAAGAAATCCACTTACATCCAAACTAAATTCTAATAAATATTTACAGATCAATATACAGGGTGTATCAAATTTATGTGCCCGCGTTATTAAAAAAAAATTAATTTAATTTTTATTTTGCCTTTGATTGATAAAATTGAAAACACAATATTATGTAACACATAACATTATATTAACATTATAACCTATCGAGTACCTATTTGCTTCTGATTAAAAAAACCGAAAAATGGTTTTTGGAACAACCGCTTTTTTTGACCAGTTATAACCGCCAGGTTAAACCGTAAGTAAAAAACCGGTATAACCGAAAACCGGTTTTTTGTTCAACAACCGCCATCCCTACCTTGGTTGTTACAAATACAGTTCGCTGGAATAAGTTTTACCCCCCTTATTAACTTATTTATTTTTAGCACATAAGAAAAACGCTCGGATAGGTCGATTTTTAAAATAATCATAGTATATTATAGAGTAAATGTTTCGAACTTTACGCGATCCCTCTTCTTCAGGTGACAGGCACAACTTTGATTTTTTTAAATAGGAAAGTAAGTACATCATGTGACACCTCATTTAAAGGCATTTTTCTACAACCGTGTTAAAAATGCAATTTTTAGAACTCCATACGTGCGTTAAAAATGCTACTTTAAGGCAGGGCCGGTTTTAGGGTTCTGAGCGCCCCTGGCAAAATAAAATTTGGCGCCCCTTCATATAAGAATATACAAATTTACTGCAAATATAAAAAAAATAGGAAAAAATCAAAATTTTACCATAAAGAACTATGTAAAAATATATTTATTTAAAAAATAGTAGGATAGTTATTACTTACAACTTATCCAACATAGGGCATAGCATAGCGAGCACATTTTAAGTTCAAGCGACGAAGAAGCGAGGTAAAAGATAAATGCACATTATCAACAACCAGTAAAAAATGTGTATAAATAACTATTTAGATGGAAAATAAGCCACAATTAAATTGAAAAAAATAATTTTATTATCGTTTCGACGCCCAAATCGGGTGTCGTTGTCAAAATACTACTAAATTAAACAAAAATGTTGTTGCTTAGTAAAAAATTCGTCTAATAATTTATTTAATCTGACTCATTTATATCATTTAGTGTGTATAAATCTTCTACAAGACCAAAAAACATGTTGATTGTGCGCACGATATAGCTGCATCCCCAATAACTAAATTGAGGGAGTGGCATCCACTTAGCATAAAATAACATGCGGATATTCTTTGCAAACGCGAGCTTGTACATCTTTATTTTTTCTCTTCCTTTTAGAGCCGTTGTGATATCCTTGGCCTTACAATCATCTATGCAAATTCAAATAAAATCATTCATTATTTTTTTTTATTATCTCATGAGCTTTTTATTATCTCTATGACTCGATACCTATAGAACCAAGCTATGGTTTTAGGTATCGAGTTACTAGGACAAACAATATGCTGCATACTAAAATTAAACCCGGTACTGTGGGATAAGAACATCAGTATAAAAACAAAAAGAAGGATATAACACCATGACAAAAAGTATTCTGAATAATGGGTGTGAAAATTGAATAAAAAATACGAAAACCAAATGCAAAATAAGAGCAACAGAGATCGAATACCTAAGTAGAAGCTGTAGAAGGGATATAATAAATAACATAGAGATTAAGAAAATAATGGTAATGAATTCAAGGGATAATAGACAACATATAACAAAAGAGATTAACCTGGTACGGACATGGCAGAAGAGCAGACCAAAATCGTTGATAAACAGAATAACAGATTGGAGCCCGATAGGAAGAAGGAAGAGAGACAGACCCCGAAAATCTTTTAGAGATAAAATGGACGAAGCAATATTAGAAAAGAAACCTGCTGGACTGGAAAAACAGAAAGAACTGAAAATAACGGTCAAGTGAAATAATACAGGAAAAACTATGGAAATCCAGGGTGGTCAAGAAAAAACAGGATGTTTCTAAATAAATGCAACAAACTTTAAAGGGTAATTCTATATGAAAAAATAATGACAGTTTGCTCTATAAGCGTATGTCAGCAAATACTTCGTTTCCGAGATATGGGGTGTTGACATTTTTCTTACAAACTGACGATTTCTTTATTGTTCTAAAACCGGTTCAGATATGCAAATGAAATTTGATGTCTTTTAGGAGGTAATTATTGCGTATTTTTTGACATAAAATTAATAATTTTATATCTACTGTTGAAATGGTGTGAATTTTTTTAAAGAAAAACATAGTACGCCACTGAGATATTTCAAATAACAAATCATTTTGCAATTACTCGTTCAATTTATGATATATACAAAAATCTATTATTCCTTTTTTTCATACGTCGTTCGTGCCGTTTTTATGCAAAAAGTGAAACATCTTAACGCGTACAAAGTATTCGAAATAAATTTCTATATATTCATATTATGAAAAAGAACTTGTCAATTCTAATTCATATAGATATACCTGGTTTGTTTTCTTTTTATTTCAAATTACACACCCACGGACACACGACAATGTTGATAAAGCAAAGTTTACAGAACAGGAAGACAAAACTATCTAACCATTGAGGCTATAATGACAAGTAGCAGTATAATAATATCACTGACTATTCATAAATTTGTTGATACTTCGTAAATCTGATCTTCGTGTATTTTAAGTATGTATGTATAACATTGTAATACCATAAAAGTGATAGGTATTACCTGACAAAAATGACCTTTAAAAGCCATAACAGTTTTTAGGTTGCATTATTTTTATTAGAGAATTTTTGTGAGCTAGAAATAGTTTTCTTATTGTTACAATTATTTAATATTAATTATTGTCTTAGGAGTAATCTTAGCCCAAAGATAATCTATAAAGTCCAAAAAAATAGTGAATGTAAAAAATATTATATTTTTTTTTTGTTTAGCTAATGCCTCGACAACTAATGGCCATTGGCATGGTAGGTACGGTAATTTTGAACAGTTAGGTACCTAGTGTCATGTGTAAGTAGTGTGGGTGTTGAGTAAGTGGCTTGTTACTTTGCAATGTCGACGTCATTGTCTTTGCAAAGAGACGCTAATTGTATCCGAACGTCTGCGGTCCCTCCGGTGAGAACCGATCCCACGAGGACAGAAACTATATTCATTTATTAATTTATAATAAATGAAAAATTTCCGACCCTGGTGAGATTCGAACCCACAACCTTTCGGATTTTTTCGATCCAAAGGCAGGCGCTCTTACCACTGAGCCACGGAGGGGGGTAAATATTATATTTATATATCAGCGTCTCTCAAAATTTGGCGCCCCCAAATTCTGGCGCCCCGGGCGGTCGCCCGGCTCGCCCGCCCCTTTATCCGGCGCTGCTTTAAGGCACTAGTGCTTTAAAATTTTTATGGCACTGCAATTCGTATTGATCGTATAGGCAATTTTGATGTAATGTCAAAAAAATATAAAAATGGAATGTCAGTCAAGTTCAAGTAAAAGTTTTTGTAGATATTGTCCTGTAATTACGTTTGTAGAAAAAATATTGCATGATATGCGTGTTAAAAAGTGCATTTTTAAGGCACTCATGTGAATTGCAGAACTCGCTGTCGCTCATTCTGCAAACTTTCACATGCGTGCCTTAAACGTGTACTTTTAACACTTATATCATAAATAACTATTGAAATACTGATTACAAAAATTTATAGTATTTTAAGCCTTTCTGAGAGCATATGCGCAAAAATTTCGCTCGAATTATTTTTAAATGCGTTCATTTTTTTCGAATACTGAGAAAACCTTAAGTATTTTTAAAAAATTTAAACGCAGAAAGAAATATTACTGTATTAGCCATGGTCGAAAGTCCTTGAGAACTTCTATAATATTTATTTTAATAAGTCACAGGGTTGAAAAAAAAATAGTCTGATTTTTAATTTTAAATATATATTACAAAAGAAACTTTTTGTTCATTATAAGGGACTTTCTGCCCTCGGGAATAATGTAGTCTTCTATTTTGCGTTTAAATATTTTAAAAATACCTATTAGTTATCTCAGGATTCGAAAAAAATAAATGCGTTTAAAAAGAACTCGACCGAAATTTTGCGCCTACGCTCTCAAAAAGGATTAAAGTATTAAACATTTTTGTACTGTTTGAATTTATGCGACGATTGACGATCCACTGTTTTAAAGATTGGTTGAACAGATGTTGCCAGTTGTATGGTTCTCACTATGTGTATCGTAAGTTATTCAACAGGGCATAGAATATACATGGTTAGAAAATATACGCCAAAGTCAGCGCCTCTATGCGGAAAATCTCTGAACTAAAAATTGATGTGGACCATACAAAGTGAGGTCCCACTTTTTTTTGTAACAAAACAGTGTTTGCTATCAGTACATGTCTACGAAAAAGTCTTACATTGATTGACTAAGTGAGGTCCGTATACTGGACCTCACTTTGTACAGGACCTCACTTCAACCGCAGTTTCTTTTGATATGTGGCTCACTTCATACGCTGGGAGTAAATATATATATATATATATATATATATATATATATATATATATATGTATATATATATATATATATATATATATATATATATATATATATATATGTATATATATATATATATATATATATATATATTTGTACAAATATTTTCGACCGTACTGTGTTAAATAGTGATTTTTTGAATAACGGCAATTCGGTCAGATGAAATAAAACTCTATTTGTTCTAGGTCTCAATATTTCGTCACTATTTGGTGACTTCTTCAGGAGAAAACTGTAAATTTATTAAGATTAGATATGGACAAAAATCAATATATCACTCTTATAGTTGTAAGTAATGAAATGTTTTGATTTTTGTCCATATCTAATCTTAATAAATTTACAGTTTTCTCCTGAAGAAGTCACCAAATAGTGACGAAATATTGAGACCTAGAACAAATAGAGTTTTATTTCATCTGACCGAATTGCCGTTATTCAAAAAATCACTATATATATATATATATATATATATATATATATATATATATATATATATATATATATATATATATATATATTTGTACAAATATTTTCGACCGTACTGTGTTATAGTGGTTTGAAGTTTCAGCAATTCGGTCATGTGAAATAAAAGTCTATTTGTTATTTCTCAATATTTCGTCACACTTTTGTGACTTCTTCAGGAGAAAACTGTAAATTTATTAAGATTAGAAATTAACAAAAGCTAAATATTTAATTACTTACAACTATAAGAGTATTAATTTAGATTTTTTTATATAGGTCAAAGTAAACAGTGGCTTAAGCAACGTGTCACTCAACATAAAAGTGACTGTAATATCAGAAAAAACTGTTGTGCCTTGGTAGAACACCATTTAAAGACGGGACATAAATTTGACTTTAACAATGTAAAAATCTTGGAACAAGTTGACAATTATAAAAAACGACTCTTCCTTGAGATGGTACATATTATCAAAACTCCAGAATCTATTAATTATAAGACTGATACTAACCATTTGAGTAATATCTACTGTAACATTCTAAATAATAAATAACCTTTAAAATATTTTCAAAAAATGTAAAAATTCAAACAAATTACTCAATTATTCACCTAATAATTAATCCATCTTAATTTTTATTTAATTTCGAAAATTATCAGCCTTATACTAACTCACTATGTACCATCACTTACATTTTATAGATCAATTTAATATACTCTAGTCTCTTTCTAAAATTTTTCTACTATTAATCATACCTTTCCACCTTAAAATTCCGTTAATATTTCTTTGGTTTACTTTGACCTATTTATTATTAAAAAAAGAATTTTAAATATCAGACAATATTCTATGAATATAAAATTTATTGCAGTTACCATAACTCCGAAATAATAAATGTCAAAATCAAAATTAAGTCAATGTCCCTTACGATATGTTAAAAAAATCTAAATTAATACTCTTATAGTTGTAAGTAATTAAATATTTAGCTTTTGTTAATTTCTAATCTTAATAAATTTACAGTTTTCTCCTGAAGAAGTCACAAAAGTGTGACGAAATATTGAGAAATAACAAATAGACTTTTATTTCACATGACCGAATTGCTGAAACTTCAAACCACTATATATATATATATATATATATATATATATATATATATATATATATATATATATATATATATATATATATATATACATATATACACCGTTCTTAGGCGTCAATGCCCTTCGGTAGGGATCTATGGAAGAGTATCACCAAGCCGCAAGCCCTTATCTCTTGCCGTACGGCTCCTCCATAGGCCGATCTGACGCCAGTTTATCCAGACCAAGCCGTAGACTCTATTGAGTTTTATACTACGGCGTTGGCCTTTTATAAATTCCATGACCTAGCTGAGGCTCGAACCAGCGACCGCAAATCGCAAATCCACTAAACTTGTCGATCGACTACGCCCCAGCTAACTGGACTGTCAAGACCGACGATTTCCCTTAATATACTCATTCTTAATTTTATCCTCTTTTGTTACTCCACTCATCCATCTAAGCATTTTCATTTCCGCCACAGGCATCCTTTGTTCCTCTTTCTTTTTAATTGACCAACATTCAGTTCTGTACAACAAAACTGTAAATTACCATAACTGTCTTATGGCTGTTTTATAGTATTTTCCCTTTGGTTTCATTAAATTTGTTCACAACAATGTAACACAACACACCACTTGCTTCTTTTCACTTCATCCATCCAACCCTAATTATATTGCATTTATCTCCATCGATTTCCCCATTACTCGGGACTCCGATTCTAGATACTTAAAATTATTACTTTTCAAAATCATTTAACCATCCAAGATATCATTTTATTTGTAGTAACTCCATCTTTAACTCGGCACATTCCAATTACTCTTGTTTTCTTCCTACTAAGTTTTAAATCTTTTTCCTTAAAAGTGTAATACCCTGCTTGTATTAAGCACCTGGGAATGTTACCATGTAGTTTCGCTGTTATCTAATCCAACACTAATAAAAATAAATAAAGACTAAGCACCAAGCCATCATGCAGTCCTACTTTCACATAAAATTATCAGTCCCTTCCACAGCTGTACTGACACTAGTTGTTACTTCCTTATACATGTCTCTCAATGTCTTTATGTACCTATTCACCGGGGACTCCTTTCTTATTGAGTTCGAGTTCACATTACAGAATCTCTCGAGGAATACAATCACATGCTTTTTCGAGATCAATGAATACTTTATCAACGTTTGTTTCTTTATTCTTACATTTTCCATTAACTGTCTTATAATGAAAATTGCATCTGTTGTTGATCTGGCGTTCATTGTACTTTCATTCGTACAGACGTTCATCGTTTTGTTAGTCGCCTTTTTCAATGATTTGGCAATAGCGAGCGCTTCGTCTAAAAACTTTCGGTCTTGTTAGTCATAATGATTTCTCTAGTTTTCTGTCTTCCCACCCATTTATGAATGTATCTACATCAATTTCTTCCAAAATACTATCTGGTTCCTCCAGATAAGCTAACCGTATTATACGATCAAGATCTGCTTTAAATTCTTGTAAATTCTCAGTTGTTCATTGAATTCTACTTATTCTTAGTTGTGATTTGTAGACTTGTTGTAGATGTGCATCTCCATAACATTTTTTTAGTGGAGTGAACAATGTATTGTAAAAATTTACTTGGCACTTAGAAATCGATCTTAGGATATCCGTAACATCACCTCGTAAATTTAAGGTATATGGACCAAGAAGACTCAAGCGGAGGCTATTTTAATCTCATGTATCGTTTCATCTCCAGGTGATTCGTCTTTCACTAACGGATCTAAAACAACTGCATTAATTGGTGGTAGCATTTTCGAATTGGTTACCATGCTCTTTAACTGTTTGATCTTCTCTTCTACATCGTCTACATTTGTCTCTATGTTATCGAATGTTCTAGAAACGTCTTCAAATTTCTAATGGTTCTGTCTACATTATTTCTTTAATTACTTATTTGAAAAGGCTCGTCGAATAATTTGAAAACATTTCGAAGAATGTTATCATTATTTCTGACAGTTCGACGAGCCGCATATTTGGTCAGGCATACACGTACTTTTAAAATTTTGTTTTTACAAAAATTATCACCGAACAACGCGGATATTACCGACGAACAATACTTTTCAAAAGTTCAAAAGTCTTTTCGAAAGCCATTGTTTAATTTAGTTTTAAATTAATAAACTATCCCACACATGTGACACCAGTGTATCAATTTTAAATAAAACGAGCTGTTCTAATTTATATAAACTATCTATTTTCAAAACGATAAAACTAAAACCAAAGTAATAACAGAGCTCATTTTATAAATAAATACATTATTCTAGAATCATCTCCATTAGTCCATCTCTAGGTGACTACGCCGTATGTTCTAGAATGCCAAAGTTACTACTTCAAACGTCGCGAAGACTCTCGTATATGAGCCAACTTTCTTGCGACTCCTTCATTATATGGGATACGTCGAAGATATGCTATTTCGTTACAGTATATTATATTTATTTTAGGGAGTCACATTGGCAGACATCAATGAAAGTGAAGGCAAAATTGTAACTGAACAACTTAACAAACAATTTGGGAAAAACCAAGCTATTTTTGTAAAGACTAATATAACAGACTATTCAAATTTTGAAGGTTAGCCTTTTATTTACTAATATTAATTTTTTTTATAATAATCCTTTAGGTATCATGATCTGTTTTCATTTACAAACACGAAAGGAGTGATGACATTAGAAGGCGAGGTAACGTAGACTGTATAAATGAATGGACACTAAATAGAAAAAGGAATGGAATAAGCACATAAGCAGAATGGGGGAGACACGTGTGGTCAAAATAGCAAGAGATAAATCACCAATCGGTAGAAGAAGTATCGGTCGATCACGCAAAAGATGGAGGGACAACCTTCCATCGAGGTATCAATCCGCCAATCAACAAGCAGAATTGCTTATAAAGAGGAACAAGAAGAAGAAGAAGAAAAACGAAATATGTTTGGGAAATAATATTTTATGGCGTTAAAATGTGTTATAGTTAGTGTGACCAACTAGCCCGAAAAATCCGGGACATGGCCCGAATTACGAAGTCGTGTCCCGGCGTCCCGGACAAGGTTTCCGGGCCATCCGAATTTTCAACGTTTTGGTAAAATTCCATATTGAAATTTTTAATACATCATTCTTCTAATGTAAGAATTCACATCAAATTGAATTGGTGGGACGAAAAAATGTCGACAATTTCTAGACTGTTATACTAATACCACATCCAAAACGCATGCATTTTATATCGTCGTATATAGTTCTACGAAAATCCTAACTCTGGACTTTTTCCGGTTTCTGTATTTTAATTATCGTCTTCTGAAAAGACGATTTAAAAACATGAATATCAAAATAATGATAATTGTATTTTAACCCAAGGTTCAATTTACATGTAAATCCAACATTAGTTGATTTTCTAATTTTTAGTCATAAACAAAATGTCAAAAAAATGTTTGTCAACATAAAAATGTTAAATAATCAATAAAATGATGATATTAAAGTTTTATATTAAACAAATGGGCCGATTTTCATTGAAAAGTCCCGGATTTTAGGTAGTTTTTTCAGTCTTGTCCCGAATTCGACTAAATTGGAGTTGGTCACACTAGTTATACTTAGTAGAAGGTCGTAACACCAAAAACGTTAGGTTACGTTTTCCATTTTAGTAGGGTATTTCTAATTGTTATTTTAATTCTCCATTTCCAAAAATTGTTTTTTCCGATTATTGTGCCATTTATCCTTAATTAAAAAAAATGTCTCGAATAAAAGCTACTTTTTTTACGCACAGAATCTAAATCTGCATTAAAAAATGGAAATTCTTAGTTAAGATTTTATATAAATAATATCTGAGAATTTATTTTTTAGATGCGTTTAAAATAACGGTGGAGAATTTTGGAAATATTGACATTCTTATGAATAATGCTGGTGTAGCAATTGATGGGGCTTTTAAAAAGTCAGTAGAAGTTAATGTTGTAAGTATATAAGAAATAAATACTGATTTATCAAAAACTTAATATATATTTTACGGATGTCCTATTTGATAAAATTTTTTTTTAATCGGCTGAAAACTATATTTTACATAATACACTCACCGGCAAAAAATCCGCCATTAAAAATTTTTGATTAAGTTTGATAATTTATAACTTTATATTTGTACTCCGATTTTCAAGATTCTTACATCAGTTTGTAGGTATATACATGTATTAATATCGTTTGTTATTATTCCGGTAAAAAAACTTTTGCTTGGATGGTATTATAGGGGGGTGCATGGTGAATGAGAGCGTTGCATTTTCTCCTAATTTTAAAAAATTCTGTGGAAAAATTAAAGGGCTGATTTTGTTTCATACTTCTTTCGTATTATCGCGGAGGCATCCCTAAGATTTTGTTTTTTGGATTATCCGAATATATTTTTCTTGTAAAAGCTGTAAATAAAAACACTGCCTTGAACGTTAGTTTATTTAACACGTTGACGGATAGTGCGTCAAATGTATAAGCAAGTGTTGTGACACTATATGTATTTTGCAAAGTAGAATATGGAAAAATGCAACGTCTATAGACGTTGTGTCTGTGTCACATTACATCAATCGAAATTAGACGTCTATATGTCAACGTGTTAATTAAAAATATCAAACGCACTAAAATTAACAACACAAAATAAAATTAACAACAAAACAAAACAATTTAATAGCGGGTATGTTCACCTCTCGCAGCAACGAGTGCTCCCAATCCATGTTTGTTATAGTATCATGCTCCCAATCTGTTTGACATCGAATAAATAAGATGTGTTATCCTTGCTTGAAATATAGGCCGATATTCCTCTACAGGGGCATAACTGTACCAAATTTTTGGAGGCCTAGGATGACGGCGAATAACTATTTTCAATTCATGCCATAAATGATCGATAGGATTGAGATATCGGCTGCATGCAGACCATTTTAATTTTATCAATCCAACCTCTATTTAAGATATTTATGTTTATGAATCAATCAGTGTCTTTATTTAAAAAAACTGTGCAGCAATTTTCTTGCAGGTGGCGTCTGTGAGAGTCCACGACTCAACTCCGTACAACAGTATAGGAAAGATATAACATCGTAGTAATCTGACTTTTATGGGTATCGACAAATCATGACATTTGAACAACTTTGACATTTTTTGAAATGCAGATCTTGCTTTCTCTATCCTACATTTGATTTCTATAGATTTCTTCGCCATATATTGGATATTTATACAAAACTTTTTTATTTTCTAGCTTGGAACTATAAATGGTATGATTTTGGGCATAGAGCATTATTTAAGCAAATATATGTCAGGTGATGAAGCTGTCATTGCTCTCACTTCATCTGTTTGCGGCTTGGAAGGTTATCCTCAATGGCCCGTTTATGCTGCTACGAAATTTGCAGGAATAGGTAAAAACTTATTTTCAGTTTACTTAGTATCTTGTAATCCATATATAATCCATATATATAAAAAAATCGTTCACCTATTCTACAGAATATTTTTTAGTGCAATAAAAATCGTTCCATAGACGTCTATCCAAGTCTATAATGTTTTTTAATAGTAGGTACTAGTGTTCTTTTAACCCGAGATCGTTCGCGCTGTTAGATAAAATCTAACGTTTTATCCTTTTCCGTGATAACTTGACGAAAAATTTCGCAATATGGCTTTCCACTCGTAAGTGCCTCGAGGAAGAGTATAGTAATGCACGTGTCCAAGGGTACCGGACAGAATAACTAAATATGGTAGTCCAGAGAAATAAGATTTTTCTCGTGACACATCCCCCTCCAGGCCAAAACCAAATTTTTTGAGTAATATGGACATCTATATTAATAACCAATATGTTTCCTGCAGCCGATTTTGATGATATACATAGTTATAAACAAATGAAAATCAAAAAACGGTAAATTTTCGCTTTTTTCATCTATTACTAAAAAGTGAAACATCATAAACTTTGAGAATAAGAAACTCATAAATCATATAAAAAACTTCAATATGGCGTTCTCTGAATATGTCTATCCTTATTTGTTGCTTAAAAAATTGCAAAATAAGTCATAAATTTTGAGACTTTAAAAATGTTCCTAACTTAGGTAAAAATTAAGTTAGAAACTTCTTATTACACGGAATGCTGAGACTTCTTGAGCTTAAAGTATATTTTAAATTTCAAAGCAATTGGTCAAATAGTTTAAAAGTTATTTAATTTGTTTATCCCAAATTCATTTTTTTGCAACACTGTAAGTCAAAAAATTATGAGGTTACAGTAATACTTCAGATAGTTTATGGAAGAAAAATATTTATACTATTAACTTAATTAAAAAAAATGAGAAAAGTAATTTTAAATAGTGTATAATTAAATTGCAAAAACATGTCGATTTTTTGCTTAGTTATAAACAATTAGAATAACTTTTTAACCGTTACCCGTAGAAAAATTATTTTTCCATGTTTAGAAAGACTGAATTTTTATACACATTTAGAAATAAAAAAAATTGTCCTAGAACAATTATAGACCAAGTTAGCCCCCCACTTTTTTGATGTTGATAGGCTCTTGCAAAATAATTTTGCAATATTTAGAATTATTTTTCGTTTTTTTTTTAATTAAATTAATAGTGTAAATCTTCTTTTTTCATAAACTATCTAAAGTATTACTGTAACTTCATCATTTTCTGACTTATAGTGATGCAAAAAAATTAATTTGGGATATACAAATTAAATAACTTTTAAACTATTTGACTAATTGCTTTGAAAGTTAGGGTATGATTTAAGCACCAGAAGTCTCAGCATTCCGTGAAATAAGAAGGTCCTAAGTTAATTTTTACATAAGTTATAAATATTTATAAAAACTCAAAATTTATGATTTATTTTGCAATTTTCTAAGCAACCAATTAGTATAGACATATTCAGCGAATGCCATATTGAAGTTTTTTATACGATGTATGAGTTTATTACTCTCAAATTTGTTTAAAATGCTTAACCTTTTGGTAATCGACGAAAAAAGAGAAAATTTACCGCTTTTTGATCTTCATTTGATTATAACTATGTATATCATCAAAATCGATTGCAGGAAACATATAGGTTATTATTATAGATCATACTACTCAAACAATTTGGTTTTGGCCTGGAGGGGGTTGTGTCACCAACAGGATATATTTTTTCATTTTTTCCTTATTTCTATGAACTATGAGTAGAATTGAGTTTTGTTACAGCCCGTTCACACTTGTCGTGTGTCGGATTCGTATTTTAATCGGAGGTTTCAGTGGAAATGTATTTTACATAGAGCTATTCACATTTAATAAATATTTTTGAAAAATTTAAAGGCTGATTGAAAGATTACATTATTACCGAGAGCCGAAAGTCCCTTAGAATAAGCAAAAGGTTCCTTTTTCTCAAATTTCTCGCCTACTCACTTAAGGCAACATCCTTGATGTATCTAATAATTCATTCCATATAATAACTTATTCCCTCTTTTGACTTTTGTAGACGTCAAATACAGTCATCTAAAAAACAGCTCCTGAAAATTACTATTTAAATAGCGAAATAACATATTTTGGGCTTGTAAAACTCGATCTATTACATCCTTAATAGTTTTTTATTGCCAGTGACCAAGAAAAACCTAGAAGTTAATTGTATTTGAATCTATTTTACCCCATTTGGGGTTTCCGTTTGGAGACGTCAATTAGAAGCGACAAAGTGTTCAATTATTAAAAACTTTAAAATTTAATATGGACTATGCAGGGAGACCTCCAGATAAACCTCCAGATATTAACAGGATGGATCAAGATGATAATATAGAGAAAAGTGACATCAATATAAATAACACATGGGACGGTAAATCAAAAAATAAAGGAGAAACTGTAAGTAATAAATCTGATAATTCTACAGACAATATAAGAGAACATTTCCTATATCAGAGCAGTGACGTGGGACCTTTCCATGCATATATAGAAAATAATACTCCAAACTTTAAAGATCAGCTTAATGCTATCAAAATTGGCGACATTATACTCTCTAATTTTTCGAATTTAGATAACAAAATTACTAGTATTGATTCAATAGGCAAGAATAGAATTAGAATTAAATTTAAAGATTACCAATCAGCCAATTTTTTAATCAATCAAAAAGCTTGCTCATTGTTTACAAACAACAATTTAGATGTTTACGTTCCGAAGTTTATACTCCATAGACAGGGTATAATTAGGGACATAGATATAGAATTTTCAGAAGAATATATCAAAAATAAAATTAAACAATATGATATGCACTGTAAGTTCGAAGTAGTTTCGGTTAGAAGAATAAATAGAAAGGTAGAGAAACATATCGAAGATAAAACAATAATAGACAAAGTTCCAACAAAATCATGTATTGTTAATTTTAAAGCACAAACTCTTCCTAAATATATCACAATTAATAAAGTGATCAAAGACGTTGAACCTTATGTTCAAAAAGTTCTATTATGTTTCTCTTGTCTCCGTTTTGGACACCTTGGATTTAATTGTAAAGCACGTCCCAGGTGCAACAAATGTCATGATTTCCATAATACAAAAGATTGTACAGTAAATGAATATACTCCAACTTGTTTCAGCTGTCAAGGTAATCATTTGACTACACACCTAAGTTCATGTCCTGAATTTTCTAGACAGAAACAAATTAAGAATACGATGTCATCATTAAATCTAAATTTCTTTGATGCATGTAAACAAATTCCGAAAGTTTCATATGCCAATATTGCTGCCAGAAATAGCAGTTCTTCCTTACCAACCAATTCTAATCAGAATGAGCAATCTTATCGAGTAATTCCAAATCAATCAGCTTCATCATCAAAGAAATTCTCCTCACAAATGTTCTTCAGCAGTAATAACCCAGAAAAAATAAATTTTAAGCGACACCGGCCAAGTTCTCCCAATCCTTTGGAATCAGCTAGAAAAGAAATACTTTCTCAAGAAAATATTCCTAGACAAAAAGGTGGTATTTATAATACGTCTAAATATACAGAGCATACAAATACAACAAACTTGCAAACACAAGGAGTACCATCACAATTAAATAATGTAATTTTAGAATTGGTTCTTAATATAATTAGTTCATTAAAAATCACTGAAAATTTAGACAAATCAAAAACAGAGATTACACAACATATTAATAAATACTTAAGTACGGCAGCGATCTCACAAGAAGACTTACTATTTCAAACATCATGTCAGACACAACTAAACCTATAAACTTTTTACAATGGAACTGTCGCTCAGCAGTTTCTAATAAACCAAATTTAGAAGCCTTACTTATTCAAAAAAATGTATATGTGGCCATGTTATCAGAAACATGGTTTAAACCAGAAAAATTTTATAACTTCTCAGGATATAATTGTTTTAGATCTGATCGCCCTGATGGGTACGGAGGCACAGCAATTTTAATTAAAAATAAAATAATTACAGAAGAGATAAATTTATTGGATAATTATAATTTTACTTATAATTGCATAGCTGTTAAACTTTCGTGTATCACGAAACCTATACATATAATATCCGTATATAAAGAACCAGGTATTAGAGTAACGGTTGAAGAATGGGTCAATTTTTTTCAACACATTCCTTCTCCATTCATCATTGGTGGAGACTTCAACGCTCACAACATGGCATGGGGTTGTGAAAATAATGATACTCATGGTAAAGTTTTATTAGAGGCGATAGAACAATGTAATCTATTATACTTAAATGATGGTTCTCCAACTCTTGCACTAACTTCCAGCCCATCAGCAATCGATATAACAATATGTACCCAGGACATTGTATCTAAATTAACTTGGTCTGTTATTCAAGATCCACATGGTTCTGATCATCTACCCTTGATCATCGCCTTGGAAAACTCAAAACAAGCAATACAACCTGGTGACAATACACACAAAAGATGGAATTTGCATAAAGCAGATTGGAATTTGTATTCATCGAACTTTTATTCGGGAAAACAACCACAAACTTATGAAGAATTAGTTGCCGAAATAAACCGATGCGCAACCATTTCAATTCCAAAATCATACAACAATAACAAATATCCTACAAACAAGCTACCAAAACCATGGTGGGATAATAACTGCGAATCAGCTGCAAATAACCGCAAAACAGCATATAGACGTTATAAAACAAATCCTAATCTTCACAATCTAATTGAATACAAAAAATTAGATGCCTTAGCAAAGAAAACTTTTAAAATTAGAAAAAAACAAACTTGGATAAATTACTGCGAAAGCTTAAACTCCAACACTCCAATCAGCGACGTCTGGAAGAAAGTAAATCGCTACAAAAACCGAAAGCAGTCCAATCAACTTCCGATAAACACCGAAGCTGCATGGATAGAAGATTTCCATTTCAAGATTTCACCTCCTTGGGTTCCAAGTCAAATAAATGAAGCTACAGTTACCGTACCCAGAGAAAACTTCAATCTAGAGAAACCATTTGAATTATGGGAATTAAATCATGGACTCAAGCAAAATAATAGTTCATCTCCAGGGATGGACTGTATATCATATTCTATGCTATATTTTCTACCTACAGAATACAAACTATCATTACTACAAATTTTTAACACTATATGGCAAAACAAAAATTTAATTCCCAAAGCATGGAAGGACTATATTGTATTACCTATAAAAAAACCAGGAAAGCCAGATAACAAAGTTGAATCTTACAGACCTATATCTTTAAGTTCCTGTATACTAAAAACTCTAGAGAGATTAATCAAAAATCGGCTTGAATACTGGCTTGAGTCCGAAGATATCCTTCCCAAATCTCAGTACGGCTTTCGAAAATCCAGATCTACACAAGATGCTCTCACTTCCCTAGTCTCTTCTTTACAGGTCAATTTTACAAATCAGGCGTCGACAGCTGCAGCATTTATAGATGTAACTTCAGCGTTTGATAACATCAATTTAGACATTCTTTATAAAAAATTAGTAGATCTTGGAATGCCAGTTAAAATTTCAAATTTCATTGTATCCTTGTACAAGAATAGATGGACTTACTTAAAAATAAACGAGAACCTTTTACCACCAAGGTTAACGAGTATAGGTATACCACAGGGTAGTATTTTAAGTCCACTTCTTTTTTCATTGTACAATATAGATTTAGAACACATAGTACCTCCACACTCTAATATTTTACAATTTGCAGATGATGTTGTGTTGTACACCTCCCATTCTTCTCTAGACATTTGTAGACGTCAACTTGAATTTACATTAGATTGTGTAAAAAATGATTACCATTCTCTAGGTTTATCCATATCAACGACAAAGACTGAAATTTGTTTTTTCTCCAAAAAACGCCAAATTCCTCAAGGCACCTTCAAATTAGGTAGAATAGAATTCCGATAAAAAATTGTGTTAAATATCTTGGGACGTATTTGGATCGTAAATTGTTATGGAAGGATCAAATTCATTATATTATAAAGAAATCAGAAAATTCTATAAATATCCTTAGAGCTTTTTGTAGAACCGGTTGGGGAGCTGACCCGAATATTGCATTGCTATTCTATCGCTCAATGATTCGACCAATTTTCGACTATAGTTGTCATTTATATGGGTCTGCGTCAACAGGATATCTTAATAAAGTTGAAATCCAAAGGAATAAATGTTTGAGACTCTGTCTCGGTTACTTAAAATCTACTCCTATTACTATTATTGAGATTGAAGCTAAGGAACCACCACTTACTCTACGTAGACAGTTTTGTACAGATAAGTTTGTAGCTAGAGCTATTTCAAAAAACGTCAGCTACTTAAGGACTATTCGTAACTTGAATATATTAGATTTAAGCCACAAATATTGGTGTACTAAAAAAACCCCATATACGTTGAAAGCTATAGAAAATTGACAATGTATGAACACCAAATATACAAAAATAAAATACCTCCAATTTACACTAAACCTCCTGAAACTCTCTTTTCCAAGATAATACAAACAAATTACATGGATTCAAACCTTCCAGGCAGTATTATCAACAAAATAATTAAAGACAAGTGGCCTATGTTTCAATATATTTTTACTGACGGCTCCAAAATTCAAAATAGAACCGGAAGTGCAATATATCACTGGAATTCTGAATACAAAGAATCATGCCGATTGCCTAATGAAGCTTCAATATATACTGCCGAATTATCAGCTTTATTACTTTCGCTAAAATATATAGCCTCTGTTGGTATGGACAATTATATCATTTTCACCTATTGTAAAAGTATTGTGGACAAACTCACTTCTATCCAATCGACAAAAAGTCTAAACCACATTGAGATAGAAATTAAGAGTCTATATTATGATATTACTTCCTCGGGCAGTTCAATTATTATTTGTTGGGTTAAAGGACATTCTGGAATATTTGGAAATGAAGAAGTCGACAAATTAGCTAAATCTGCAGCTTTAACCAAACGAAACATAAACAACATACTTCTACCAGTAACCGATATAGATAATATCAGTAAAAACCACTGCAAACAAAATTGGCAACGTGTATATAACCAAAGTACAACGGGAATAAATTTTAGAAATTGCCAACCACTAATTCCCAATGAGAGATGGTTTAAACAAGAATCAAATAGGCTATTTATAAAAACAATAAACAGAATGAGGTCAAATCACGCACTCACCCCAGCATACAAACACAGCATAGGTATCAGTGATAACCCATATTGCGCCTGTGGTGGAATGGGAGATCTACAGCACCTAATATTGGAGTGTGGACAGTACAGACAAAATATTAAAGTGATGTATGAAAAGTTAATTCGTCGCCTTAATACTATAACTTGATAACTCGAAATTAGTAGTTTTGAGATAAACGAGTTTAAAGATTTTAAAGATATTTGTGCTGCTCCCATGATGTTGGTAAATACGGAATTCACTCTGCGGCTCTAAAATACTGTTCCTTAACTTTTTGGCAACTGATCTATTTAGGAATATGGTGTAAATTTGTTTTCCAATATGGAAAAAAACATGAAAAATTAAAGTTATCAACTTTTAGCACTACCATAATGTTAACATTTGGTAATGCCGCATGTTGTGCTAAGTCGCATATAAGTGAACTTTTAGCACAACTAATATTTTAAACATTATTTTGTTGAAAATTAGCCCTCTGCCATGGGGGTTGCCAGATCTGCTAACAATTCTCGAATTCTTGCATTAAAATGAACCGAATTAACAGATAGCAATTATGTGGTAAGTTCAATGGTTTCAGAGAAACACGTGCTAAAACTAGATAACTCGAGTTATCTAGTTATAGCATTCAGTGTATGTCGTATTCACGATTATTTCTATTAAAAAATAGCTTGATAAATTATCTTGTCAAGTTTTAGCACTGAATATTAGCGGCATTTGAGTTTTATCAACTTTCGTCAATCGTAAATAAATACTTAACCGGTTTAAAGCTAGTTATCAAGTTTTTACACAATATAGAGGCAAATAAAATACATCTTGTGAACTAGTTATCTCAAAAACGTCAATTTTGGAGTTATCAAGTTATAGTACTAAGGCGACGAATTGATCTAAATTGTCCTTTACCTGTCAATTTAAACGAAATTCTTTTTCCAAAAAATAAGCAGACGTTAAAATGTCTTTACGAATATGTAACGTCCTGTAAATTTAAATTTTAAATAGGCTTAGATAATAAAATTAAAAATTGTAAAAATATCACACAAAATTGAAAAATGTATTCATTAATATATTATAACACCCTGTAAATTTAGATAATAAGTAGGCTTAGATATTAACTTAAAATTGTTATTGTAATACCATACAAAAAAAAAACAAATAGTCTGGCTAATTGACTATGTCAAAGCCATTAATAAAAAAAAAAAAAACTTATTCCCTAATAACTAAGCTCATTTAGGTATACGAAGTATGTAAATGCTATGTAACATTATAGGGATGGTTTTGTCATGGGGCACCCAATTTCACTATGATAGGACAAAAATAAGAGTATTCGCTCTTTGTCCTGGTCCTACGCATACCAATTTGTTAGCTGGAAGCAATAAATGTTTGGATCCTGGATATGAAAAGGCTATCGAATTGCTCAAGGAGGAAATAGAAAATACACAGACGTGAGTACAAAATATAATTTTACAATGGGAGATGCCATCTTTATTACTGATCTAAATCAGTTATTATTTCTTGACTTTAATTTGTTTTAATTTAATCTTTATTGCCCACATAACAATGATTTTCGTATCATATTCTAAGCATATACTACCAACATTCGTCGGAGTATATTCTTTTTAGTACAAGCATAGCATGTACCTTAAAAGACATTCTAAATTTCATGTTGTTTGCATATATACTTTAACCTTTAACTACCCGCGCATCAATTTATAACATAACTACACGCGTGGCGTACTTTATACGCCACAAGAAAATACACTTCAAAACAGCGGATTTGTTAACTATTTTTTTGAAAAAATACATTTAGTTGTTTGTTATAAACCTTATTCGGCATCAGTGAATATTTGGAATTCCTTCTCAGTAAGCCCATTGGGATTTATAACTGGAATCATGGGATAACTGGATTCCATGATAAATAAAATTACTAATAAAAAATTTTTTGAAATGTGATTTTTTACAGGAGAAAAAGTATTGTTTATAAAGAAAAATATATTTTGTGCCATAATGACTAAAAAAAAAATTGAAATATGTACTCATATTTTGACTTATATCAATATAATCGTGGCGTATATTGTCCATCACCGGAAACAACAAATAATAAACTAAAAAAAAAAAAAAAAAAAAAATACCAAGTTTCTTGTAAAAGGTATATATTAAAATACCCTAAATAAGGGTCACAATACAAAACGTTTTCGGATTAAGGAGTTGGCCATTGAAATCCAATATGTGAGGTTTTCTCCAAAAAAAGTTCCAACCACGTGGAGAGAGTCCTGTGTTGCCCTGGGTAACATCCAGGTTTATCTATACCATCCAATGAATTTTATATAAATATGTAAAACATCCTTATTATTTACATTTAAAGGGTTTTTACCCGATACATTTTGGTGGCTCAGGCATGCAAATTTTGGCTTTTAAACACTGATGATGGATTCCTTAATCCGAAAACGTTTTGTATTGTGACCCTTATTTAGGGTATTTTAATATATACCTTTTACAAGAAACTTGGTATTTTTGTGATTTATGGTATACAGCCAGCTACAGGAAGTTTATTTTCCTCCTGGATTTAAATAATAAACTGTAAATTACGATCTTCCCAGAACCCCGAATATAATGAAACTAAAACCAAATTGTAAAGCACATTCCAGTGATAGGTTGGAGAGATAAACAAGGTCAAAAATTAAATTTTTAAATATATTTGCAGTAGAATTCTTATATCTGGCGTACAAAATACGCCAGCGCGTGTAGTTAAAGGTTAAAGTATATTCTCGTACCGAATATACTGAGTACATTCGTGTACGTAGTAACTCGGAATATTCGTAAAAGTTTATTCTTAGAATATTTATCAAATATTCTTATCACATACTTATAAGTACATTCTTAACACATACTTATAAGTAGATACTTTTAAAATATCTTAAAAATAATATGTACCTATGTATAGGAAGTATAATATTAGCCTTATAGGTTATCAACTTCGTTATATTTTAGAATAATTAATAAAATTTATGTATGTAGGTAGTATTGGACGAATTTCATTTCAAAATTGTTGTATGGTAAAAAAGTTTAAACATTAATTGTATTAACGTTTAATATTAAAAATTCGTTTTCATAATTGAAATAACTTTACCTTTTCGAGTTTATCACGAGTATTTTTACATCGTTGGAATTTGAATTTAGGTACATTCAATTCAATATGGGAGGCTGTGATACGGGCCATTCCAGAACCAAAGCATGCCAAAACCCACAACCAAAGGCTTTGGTGTGGCCAACCATCGAGTAAGCTTTTTCCGTCAACCTTAAAAATTCCCACTTTTATAAAAAAATTCCCTCCTGTTTACAAAATCTGAGAAGATATGTTTAATTATTTTCAAATATTTTGATTTTTTTTAGTATTTAATAATTTGGACTGGAACAAAAATTCCCTTTTGAGTTAACTTTTCCCTTTATCACCTTTTATATTAAAAATTCCCGCAAAAAGTGAAATTTCCCTCCGTTTGGCAACACTCACCGGTGCACCGATGTTGTTATTCCACTTCCATAATACATATCCCCTTAACCCCGTCTTGTCTTATTATGACCATTTCTTACCTGAATGGATCAGGGTAGGAAACAACGGTAAAATATGAAATCGAAAATATGTATCTATGCAGTGTGGCAGTGTTAAGGATGAAGACGAATGATAATAAAGTACTAGTATAATTTATTTTGGTAACTCAATATTATTTAATAAATACATATAAGTAAGTACATATAAGTATATAAATTTTAGTTACCCATACATAGTTTAGTTTAGCTAAATATTATAATATAGTAGTTTACATAGATAACTAAAATTTATAAATATGTACTTACTTTTTAAGTAATATTGCAGAATGTAGGTACTAACTACATTCTCATTTGCCATTAAAATATGTAAATATAATAGGTATTTGGTAGAACCAGTAGAACCTAAGATGAGATTAGGTGATGATGAAAACATACTTCTGAGCAATATAGCACTTGATAGCACTTTCTTAGAATATCTTTAAAAATATATTCTTCTAATACAAAGATGTGCAGTAGTACGTTCTAAGTATATAAATAGAAGGTTTATAGCACTTCCTTGGAATATTCTAAAAAGTATGTTCTTAGTATAAACTAAAAAGATGTGCGGTAGTACGTTCTAAGTATATAAATAGAAGTTTTATAGCACATCGTTGGAATGTTCTAAAAAGTATGTTCTTAGTATATACTGAAAAGAAGTGCGGTAGTACATTCTAAGTATATACATAGAACGTTTAAGTACTGTAATGTAGTATATACTCAGTATGTGCTCTGCACATTCGCAATGGTAATTACGCATATTCTTAGTATATACTTTTTCTGAAAAGTATGTTCTATGAATCTACTAAGAACATGAAATTGTTATGTGGGTGATAATTGTGTTATATTTTAGGCCAGAGCATGTTTCCACAGAAGTCATGAAACTCTTGGAAGATTCAAAGACAGGATCGATTTGGGTAATTGAAAGTGGAAAACCTGCATACGAATTCACTTTGCGGACACGTCAAGATGTATTGAAGTAGTTTAATGAAATAAAGTAAATTTGCAAAAACTTATTTGTTTATAAACATTTTAAAGAGCAAGTCGCACCCCGACTTTGTTAGTGCCATTACCCCAAAATCGTAAACTTTTCAGGAGAGCAAAAACAAGATTTTTGTGAACTCTTCATTTTTTTCTCTGCAACCTCACTATCTAATGTTGTTCTGAAGCTATTTTCTTGTGGCATTTTTGTAATGAACTCTCTTTAATGGGAAATAAGCCACAATTTTACTAAAAAAATGAAATAACTTTCAGTAAAGTCGTCCCAGGAACGCAACTCATAAATATTGGCAATATCATTTTAAAGTCTTCTACTTTAAAATGTATAATATATGTCTAAATTTCCCATATAAATGAGTCAGATTAAATAAATTATTAGAAGAATTTTTTACAAAGCAACAGCATTTTTGTTTATTTCATTATTATTTTTTGTATTTTGACAACGGCATCCGATTTGGACTGTGGCTTATTTCCCAATAAAATTAGTTTGTTCGCTATCTAAGTTAACCAAATTCTGTGCACTCATGTTCTAATTCTAGTATGTATTCATTTTTAGTTATTGATATTGCTTTACCATGAAATTCACCCTTCAAATATAATAAGACGCTCTTGCTAAGGCACCCATATTCAAAATTTGAGGATTAGAGCGTATCAACCCGTCATACCACAGGTTATGACACTAGCACAAGTTTTGTTTGAGTAATTTTTCTTGGCAAACAAATGCATTATCACATGTTGAGGCTCTTCTTCTTCTTCTTAAAGTACCTATCTGTTCCGGATATTGGCGATCTTCATGGCTATCTTGACTTTATTTACCGCAGCGCGGAACAGTTCAGTGGTAGTCGTGTTATACCACTTTCGTAAATTTTGAAGCCAGGAAATGCGTCTTCTTCCCGGTCCTCTTTTACCATTTACCGTCCCTTGGAGAATCAGTTGGAGAAGGCCGTAACGTTCTTGATTTCTCATTACATGTCCTAGATATTCTAATTTTTTTGTTTTGATGGTAATGAGAATTTCACACTCTTTCCCCATTCTACGCAGGACTTCCACCTTAGTAATTCGGTCAACCCAAGATATACGTTGGATGCGCCTATAACACCACATTTCGAAAGCTTCGGGCCGATTCATAGATGCAACAGTTAGTGTCCACGCTTCCATTCCGTAGAGCAGGACTGTGAATATGTAGCATTTCAACAGACGGTATTTTGTTTTTAATGATATGTATCGACTGTTGTAAATGGGTCTCATTCTAACGTATGCTGCTTTCGCTTTTATTATTCGCTGTTTAATTTCTGTTGAGTGGTCCCATTGGCTATTTAGATTCATACCCAGATATGTATATTGCTCAACTCTTTCGATATTCTGTTGGTTGATTGTAAATTGAGCGTTTAGTATTGGTTTTTTACTAATTGTCATAAATTTGGTCTTCTTTATGTTAAGAGCTAGTCCGTATCTGTTGCTGACTTCTGTTATACGATTTGTTAATATCTGCAAATCATTCAGATTATCGACAAAAACTATGGTGTCATCTGCATATCTAATGTTATTCAACCATTCACCATTTATTAATACTCGTTTCGCACTACCGTCTTAAAGCTTGCTTAAATACCCATTCAGAGTAAATATTGAATAGTAGTGGAGACAAAATACAGCCCTGTCGTACTCTTCGTTCTATTGCAATTTTATCAGTTAACTGGTCTTCTATTTTGATTTTGGCCGTTTGATTGTAATAAATGTTTCTGATAATTCTTAGATCTTTATTGTCAATTCCAATTTCTTGCATTAGAGTTATTAATTTGTTATGCTTTACTCTGTCAAATGCTTTCTGGTAATCTATAAAGCATACGTACATATCACAATTTACATCCCTGCATCTCTGAAATAGCACTTGTACAGCAAAAAGGGCCTCCTGTGTTCCCAGAGCACCACGAAATCCGAATTGTGTTCTTGTTAGTTGTTCCTCGCACTTTTTGTATATTCGTTTGTGAATGACCTTTAGAAATGTTTGAAGTAAATGGCTCATAAGGCTTATAATTCTATAGTCTTTGCACTTTCTCGCATTGGGTTTTTTTTGGAAGATTTATACAAATTTAATTCTAACCATATTTGGGGAATTACGCCTGTGTCATATATATTGTTAAATATATTTGTCAACCATTTTATGCCGTCGTAGTCCATAAGTTTTAAGAATTCGGAATGAAAATGATCAGGGCCTACTGCTTTTTCATCTTTGGTAGGGCAATGTACATGTTAGGGCAATATTCTAAAATGAACGGTACTTACCACACATCCACTCTCGACCCCAGCGTGACGCAAAATGATTTGTGGCGGGCTGGCTAATGCTGGGATTACTGGGAGAGCCAAAACCGGAAAAGGTAATAACGACACAGGCTCAGTATCTAGATGTTAAGATAACTAAATTATATGACATTCCACAATGAGGACAAAGCCCAAATGAACGTGTTAGCAAAAAAAACGATTTTCCATTTTTTAGGGTTATGGCACTAACGAAGTCGGAGTATTTTTAAGAAAGTCACCTGTTGAACGTTTTCATCTATAATGCGTAGTTTTTTCATACTGAAGAGTGAAAAAAGTCGAATATTTTGCTAAAATGTCAATAAAAACTGTGACGCAATAAAAATGTCGATACTCACGAGATGGTACCTAAGCTTTTCTATTAACTTAAGCCATAATATATTCTAGTTGAAACATAGAGCCCCGTAACTTTTATAATTTTAATTGTATCGTTTCCTGGGGATACCCCAAATTTCAGTTAAAAGTTTGTATTGCGATAATATTAAGACTAATTTGGCGTTATATAAAGGCACTTCCCAATTACAGGTAGGCAGAAACAAAAACTGGAAAAAAGGAAAGGTAGGAAGCTACTATAACTTTGTCACTAATTGCTACCTATTATTTGCTTCGTATTTTACATTTTACGAGTATATGTTAATTTTTTTATGATGACTAGAGCCCCTTCATCATCTACCGATAAATATTATTATGTATTTGTTTTTTTTAAACTCCACTATGATATTCTCATAATCCTATATTTCATGTGCTCTTGTCATCAATTCTATCTTCCTAAATAGCTTTGCAAGTTTTTAATGTTTGTCTTGTCCATAAATGTACATCTTTATTTACATTCACACAACAGAGTCTCCGGTTTCATTTTAACTTGCACCGTATGGACCAATTATTTTTTAATTGTCTTTTAAGATTGAAAAAGATCTCGATGTAACCTACAATCAGAAAACCGAATACTATTGTATTAATTTATATCTTTAGTTGTAATAAATTCATAGACCGATCATAAATTACTGATTTTACTAAAATACTCTACACTAGTGTTGAAATAACTAATAAAGTAAGAAATAAAAAAGAATCCCAAATGGAAGAAAAACAACTTAAAAAATCTGCTAATTGCTAATCAGGCAGAGGATGCAGTACAAATATTACAAAATAAATATAATTTACAACTATGCTGCACCAAATAACCGCCAGAAAATTGAACATGTTAATTTCCCCAAAAAATATGTATCGTTAAAACAGGTAATCTACTTAGATGTAAATTACAGCTGGAGATGCAGATAATAGAACAAGTGATGTTTAAATATCTGGCATCACACTATCCAGCTACGGAAAGCTCTAAGCAGAAGTGGAAATCAAGTAAATAGAGCAAACAGAACCGCAGGATACCGGCATAAAATAATATGGAGAAAAAAAATTTCGGGAAAAAAATTAAGGGCAGAATTTAGAAAACAATCATCAGGTCAATAATAACATACGAGGCGGAAATATGACCTATCACAGAGAGGACAAAAAGAATGTTAGAAACAGCAGAGATGAAAACCCTTCAAAAATCGACGGTAATATACTATGAGACGGAGCTCGAAGTACAGATATACGACAGAGTTGCAAGGTTAGTAATTTGATAAGAAACAGAATATTAGAATGGAATGCCCACATAGGACGAGTGCCAACAAATAAAGTAGAGGCGGCGAGAGACGGTTCTCCAATAAGAAGACGACCAGTGAGGAGACCAAGAAAACGATGGAACAACAACTTACTGGAGCCACATTCAAAAACAGACAGAGTCATGTCGACATAAAAAAAAGAAGAAAAAGTCTAAAGTACCCCATATATTAAAAGTAAGATTGGAATTCAACAGATGTGTATTATAAAAGTAACTTCATTTTTTTTAAAATGTGTACTGTGACAGTTTAACAACAAAAAATGTGAAACATTTCAAAATAAAAAAACACCTATTCAATCTGTTATCTTTCGTAGGAAAGGTTAAAAATAACCCATTTATTGAAACGTCATTGTTTATGTGTCACGTCAGCGTCAATCATCTTCCAATGATCTAGATTTTGCAAACACATATCCAGTAAAGACTTTGTTTCAGGAATGATCGTAGAGAGAAGTGTATAACATGGTATACAAATACCCGTTATAAATCCAACTTGACTTGTTGGTTGTTGATCTGGTTGGTATCTATCCATCATTGGAATGGGAGGTCTACCTGCCTTTCGTTCTTCGTCTCCTTGGTCATAAAATTCCTCAAATATTACCTAAAATAAAGAAAAAAGAAAAGATTAGAAAAGCAACATCACAGCTTTAACATATCCACGAAAACTAAAGACACGGCTAGCAGTGGCGGCTCGTGGCTTTAGGGACAGGGTCGGCAAGGTTTTTGTCTCCTCAGATAGGTATACGCTATGAGCTCGTAGGTTGAGGGGATAATTAAAAATTCGCGAGCGCCAGTAGTGACAAGTCTGTAAGCTTTTACTGAAAATTTGACATAAATGTCAAAGTGAAGAATTTAAAACATTGAAATTAAAAACATTAATAGGAAATAATATTAGTTGGTCAAAGCTGTGGGCATTGGTGCATATTTTTACCTTAAATATACTTACGTTTTAAATATTGAATTTAAGTTTTTTTAATATTTCGTAATTTGTAATTACAAATTAATCTAAGCGCCATCTACACGATAATTGTGAAAGTATCCGAAGTAAGAAATTAATATTTCATTAATAGAACGTTAAAATGATTAGCAAAATCTTTAAAAAATCGATTACAATTTAATTACTTTTTGCGTTGTAAATATTAAGCGATAACAATTAAATAACAAATTTAAAAATTACCGGTGAAAGTTGCATTAGTAATCCGCTAGGAGCGACACCAGCGAAGCTCAGAGCGTATACCATCTAATAATTAAAAGGCTTCAATCATCATAGAAGATTTTTGGTTTTTGTTTTTTTTTTTGTTTTTTCACATAGATTTAGAACCAAAACATATTTATAAATTAACTTTAATCTATGTTGTTTGGACGTAGCAAAATGGGTTATAAGATCATCGTAAAATTCATTAATGTGTTGGAGAGATTTTAATAGTTTTTTTTTTCTATTGACATTTGAGAAAAGCTTGAAATTCTCTTTTGTTTCATGGTGTTTCGACAAGACGTTTGAGACAAGAGAAATCCCGTTCATTTAAGGCAAAAATTTGTAGCAATGAGAGAATTCATGATAATAATTTATTAATTTTGGGAACAGTTTGTTGCAATGAATTGCAGTACATATATAAAATTATACATATTTTGTAACTTATCCCATCTTCCGAAAATATTTAGAACAGCATATAAAACTTTTAATTAATTTCCGTAGTTTATTCGATGAAAGAATGATGGATAGTTTTAATATGTATACCTGTCTAATAGTTATTCTCAAAATTCTTTGGCGTAACTTTTAAATTTTTGCAAATCTTCAAAAATTTGCAAATCTTCAAAGTTTGAAAAAATGAGTATCTATTTGCACAAGTAATAATAGTATCAAAAATTTCAAAATATAGTTGTTTTTCGAGATCTGTGTCATACTTTTGTATTTTTTTAAGGGTGTTCGGAAATATCAAGCGAATCCAAAACGTCACTGCGTATATATTGAAAATTACTATCTCTGAGATTTTTTACCAGCTTCGTTATTCTATTTTTGGAATAAATAATGTCAGTTGACTGATTTTGAACAACATTGAATATCACATCAGTTTGGGTAAACACTTTCTTAAAAATATGTACTTAAACAAATATTAAAAGAATAATCATTTAGTAAAGTTTTCAAACCGATTGCTTCACGGATCGAGATATCATCACTTGCAAAATTGTCGCCTTTATTAATAAAATTAAAAACTTCCAAAAGATGTTTACGAAAATCTGCTACAATGAAAACTAACCGAGATTTAAAATTCCAAAAGCTACTTTATGTCATAATTAATTTCATCCCGAGCGCACTATTAGCAGGGTATCATACGTGGCTCGGTACATGCCTCACCGCTCGGCAGATTGTTTATCTGCCGAACTCTGCCATTCAAATACGGGTGAAATTGTGGTGAAATGTATAATTGGTTGCCTGTCGGCTAATATTCCACAGCGCTTCTTACAAGTAAATCGTAAATCTAGGGACGGCTTGCCGTCCCTGTCGAAGCAGATCTTATAAAAAAGAATGGCTGAGATTATTAATTTGAAAAGTTTCTTACGCGTAGGGATCACTTAACGTATCGGATTGATCGAATGCTTTTAAAAACAATGAATAAAATTTAGTCTGTATTATCTCACAGATTTTTTTTTATTTTACAGAAACAAATATGATCAACTCTGATTAAATTAAATATTTAGAAAATCTACAATGTGTCCATAAATGTGTGGGTCGGCACTGCCGACCCTGCCGACCCTGACCGGCCGCCACTAACGGCTAGCATACATATACAAAAAAGAGGTACCTATTGAAAACGCAATGGACAAAAACAACAAAATAATAACCGCAAGTGCAGAGAAAATAAAAAGATGAACAGAATATATGAAAGAACTGTTTGAAGACGACGGAAGAATGGAGACAATAGAATCAAGATGTAGGAATGGACCTATAATTTTACCACCGGGAAATTTGAAAAGTACTAAAATGTATAAAACATGATAAATCTATGGGACCGTAAGAAATCTTGACTTCTAACAGAGAAACACATTGATATACTATTGATATGATATACTATACTAAAATCACAATAAAGATGCACTCGAATTAAACAAACCAAGACATGTTGAATGTTACAAGGAGCACTCCCAAACCGTGATTTACAATGTATAATATTGTAAATCCCAAATCCTGATTTAGAATGTTTATACAGTGTAAATAATGATTCGGGAGTGCTCCTCGTGACATTCAACGTGTCTTGGTTTGTTTATTTCTAGTGCATCTTTATTGTGATTTTAGTATAGTAGAATAATTACTATTCAACGAAATTTACTATAACGGTGTAATTTCAAAGGAATGGCTAATATAGTTGCTCCATTTTTAGCCCGATCAGGGAACACAAAATTTTACGAAAACCTCCAAAAAAATAAAGCAAGGATGAAAATTTGGGAATAGGTAGTTGAAATTGTCTATTATTATATAAGAAAAAGTTTACAATTCTACATACGGGGTGAAAAATATTTTCTCGGGGGTGAAAAAATATACGTTCAAAATAAGTCAAAAATTGTATAAAATTACTAATTCTAAGTAACTTTTCTTCTATTGGGACCGTGCAAGTTCGGAAAAGCGACACCTGGTTTCTAGGCTCTGCAATTTTATTCGCACTTTTAATTATATTGGCCAATCATATGGTCCTGGTCACTGGATAATTGTCAAGGCCATAGTCCAAAAAAAATAATAAGAACCAAAAATAAGGTTTAGGTTATGTTATAAAACGTAAATAATTGTATGTAGTAAATAAAATTAGTTATTAAAATGCAGTACTGCAAGCAAAATACAATTAATTAAATTTACCTTTATATAATAATTGCATATTATCATATCAATATTGAGGAGCAATATATAATTTTTTTTCTTAAATGACAATAGGTATGAAATGTAGGTCAATTTGACAATTTCAATTGACAATATGAATTATTTAAGAAAGTTGCAATATTTCTCCGCTAATCGCGTACGATCGTTTCGCGTATCCCTTCCAAGTACTTGCACACCGCGAATAGAGTTTTTTCACTAAGTTAATACTTTTCGAGTTATTTGCGAGTGAACATGTTCATTTTTGACAAAAAAAAAAAACATGTTTTTGGACGGTTTTTCGCAGATTACTCAAAAAGTAAGTATTTTAGCGAAAAGAATATTCTTAGCAAAAATATATCTAATAAAAAAACTAAAACAAATGGTGTATGTATGAGGTCTGTAGACCCAGCAGAAGCAGAGTTGTAGCTAATGAAAAGTAGGTTTAGACCAGGGTGACTCAAATTTTTTTGCAGAAATTGCTTGAAAATAACTCAAATAATAATATTTGAGTTATCCTCCCTCTCAAAAACGTCCGGAACATTGTTTAAATAATCAAAATGTCAAAAAATGAAGGAAAAATTCGATTTTTTTCTTGGTTTTTTGATTATAACTTTAAAAGTATTCATTTCCAAGAAAAGCTGTATCAACATAAAAGTTGCGTAATTATATTTCCTACAATATAAAATTGGTTAAAATTTAAAAAAATACTTAGTTTTGTTGCAAAATAGCAATAATTACGGAAAAACCATACAAAAACAAGTATTAGAATTTTACGTTTTTCCACCATTTATGCTACACTTAGGACCTTCATATTTCACCCAGAAAAACTTTATGATACAGTAAAAAAATACTGTAAATTTCATTATGATCGATTCAATAGATTTTGCAAAATAAATTTTGCAATCCAGCTTTCGCAAAAAAAATTCATTTTTTCAAATTGTTACAGGACTGAAAATAAAGCAGATAGCAAGTTGAAATTTTTTTGCATATAGAAGTTTACTGTACCTTTCATTTACAATTCGCAAAATTAAAATCGATTAACTATTACGGCGTGAGGAAATTTTTAAATAAACATTAATTATTGGTGCTACGCGCAGGACAGCGGATAGTTTGCTCTGATTGGACATTCCAATGACCTTTGATAATGATTGATGCATTTAAATTTTTATTACATTTCGATATAAATAAATAAATTTGTTTATTGCAAAATAAAAACACAAACTCTCTCCTTTGAAATAACACTTTTTTTAGCAAAAACTTTCTTTGTTCATATATTTTAACTTAGAGAATAAAAGTTTATTATTTTTAAACATACGCAATAGTCTAAACAATATTTCAAAAACAATAATAAAATTAGTTTCATTTTTGTGGAATTAAAATATTAAAATACAACAAAATATAGAGTAAGAAAATAATATATTAGATAAAGATTGGAAGAAATTTTGGTGGAAATCAACTTGTGTGAATCCAACACCGCTGTCCTGCGCGTAGCACCAAAAATTTTTGTTTATTTAAAAAATTTCCTGACGCTGTGGTAATTAATCGATTTTAATTTTGCTAATTGCAAATGAAAGGTACAGTACACTTCTATAAGCAAAAAAAAATTCAACTTGCTCTCTGCTTTATTTTCAGTCCTGCAACATTTAAAAAAAAATGATTTTTTTTTGAAAAAGCTGGATTGCAAAATTTATTTTGCAAAATCTGTTAAACCGATCTTAATGAAATTTACAGTGTTATTTTACCATATCATATAGTTTTTCTGGGTAAAACATGAAGGTCCTAAGTGTAGCATAAATGGTTGAAAAACGTAAAATGCGAATACTTGTTTTTGTATGTTTTTTTTTTCGCAATTATTGATATTTTCCAACAAGCGTAACTATTTTGTAAATTTTTAACCAACTCAATATTGTAGGAAATTTAATTACGCAACTTTTATGTCAGTACAACTTTTCTCAGAAATGTATAGTTTTAAAGTTATAATCAAAAAACCAATAAAAAAATCGAATTTTTCCTTCATATTTTGACATTTTAATTATTTAAACAATGTTCCGGACCATTTTGAGTGGGAGGATAACTCAAATATTATTATTTGAGTTATTTTCAAGCAATTTCTGCAAAAAAAAATTGAGTCACCTCTAAACGTCCATCTCAAAACAGATGCGCCCTGGACTAGTTGTTTTTCGTCAAATTCCAAATTGAATATTTCAATTTGAACTAACCCAAAAACGGAGCTCTTTTCGGGGAAAATTCATTACAAATTTTTTAGAGTGTTTAAAAAAAGGTTTATTTTTGTTTTTTAAAAAACTTCTAACATTAAAAGTAAGTGAGTTACGCTCAAAATATTTCTGGTCTTTTTTATTTTTTGCTAAAAAATCGCGAAAATCACCCACTAATTAGCTTTCCAAATAAAATTAATCGTTACCGCTTCACAAGTTACTTTACTTATACAGTACTTAAATCGTTCAGCTGGACATAGGGAACATACATTGCATATATTTAGATACATAAATACATATGTATTGTATAATATTGAGATAATTGTGGCAATTGAGCTCCCTCGATGAAAATATGATTGACCATTTTATTTCGACTGACACAAATAGACGTCAAAATATGACAATATAGTAGCTAAATATTTTTGGCCTAAAGGAATGGGAAAACTGTTTAGTTTTTAAATTAGTTTTTAAATAAAAAATATTTGAAAAATTAAAATAAAATTATTAACTCATTAATCATAAACTTTATTTTGATTTATTTTTGGACAGCCTTGCTTCAAAACTCACTCATTCTATTCGTTCTAACAGCTCTATTGCACCAAAAACTCGTACTCGAACAGAAGCTTCAACTAACACAGGTTAGCGCAGTTGCCACAATTCTCTCAATGTATATTCCCTATATCCAGCTGAACGATTTACGTACTGTATATTGTTTATATTATCTATAAGTTTCATTGGTTCAAAGTGCTCATTTTTGAAAAATATTGGGGTTAAAATAAAACATTTTTTTTAATTTTGAAAAAAATGTAATTTTTTATGGAATTAACTTAAAAATTATTAATAATACCAAAAATCTCAAAGAGTAATAAAATGTTCGTTTTGCTTTTCTGAATATTTTTGATTTTTTGTTTTCTTGTTAGAGAAAAATAAGTTATGCTATGGCTGTTCAAAATTTGCATAAACTCGTGATTAGTTACTCGTTCAAGCCATTTTAACTGAAGCTTTGTCAAAAATAAGCACTTTGCACCGATGACACTTACAGATCATATAAATAATACATAAGCAAAGTAACTTGTCAAGTGGTAATGATAAAATTTATTTTTAATGCTAAGTAGAGGGTGATTTTCGCGATTTTTTTATCAAAAAATAAAAGGGCCCAACAATATTTTGAGCGTAACTCACTTACTTTTAATGTTAGATGTTTTTTAAAAAAAGAAAAATAAACCCTTTTTTAAACACTTTAAAAAAGTCAAAATGAACTTTCCCCGAAAGGTGCTCCGTTTTTGAGTTATTTCACATTGAAATATTCGATTTGGAATTTGACGAAGAAGAACCTACTTTTCATTAGCTACAACTCTGCTTCTTCTGGGTCTACAGACTTCATGCCATACACTATTTTTTTCAAATTTTTATAAGCTATATTTTTGCTAAGAATATTTTTTCAATAAAATACTTACTTTTTGAGTTATCTCCGAAAAACCGTCCAAAAACATGTTTTTTTTGTTAAAAATGAACATATTCACTCGCAAATAACTCCAAAAATTTTTAGTTAGCGAAAAAACTTTATCGAACAAAAGTTGTTTAGAATAAGTCAAATAATCAAATTCCGGTTTTATTTTGAATGTACATTTTTCACTTCCGAGAAGGCGTTATCCCCTCCATTTTTGTAAAATGGAGGGGATGTAGAATTGTAAACTTTTTTTATTTAATAATAGACAATTTTAACTAGCTATTCCCAAAGGTTTATCCTTCCTTCATTTTTTTTGGGGTCAGATTGTCCTTTGATCGGGCTATTTATACTTGCCCATACGTCACGATTCAGTTTCAAACAAATTATGTCAAAATATAAAGTGAAACGTACGTCGATGTTAATATACATTGTGTATACTGTATACTATACACATCGACGTACGTTTCACTTTATATTTTGATTTAATTTGTTTGAAAATGAATCATGACGCATGGGCAAAGATAAAATGAAACAACTATATTTGAGTTCATTAAAATAGGTACCCAAAAAACCCAACCCAATGAAATGTGAAGACTATAGAACGATCAGCTTGATAAACTATGTTTTAAAAGAACTTCTTGCGAATAATATGAAAGTGCCTACAAGAAACTGGACGATAGCATAATAGACCTGGATCCCGCGTACCAAAAAAAGTTGATTAATAGCAAGCTGAAAATTTGTTAATAGCTTAACGCTATCTAGTCAGACAAACTTTGATGTATGGGAACACTGGAAGAGGAGAATTTTTTAATTGTGGAACAGGTTAAAAATTTGGAACGTCAGACTACGAAAATGTTCCATGTATTTTGTCGGACAGAACTTCCAATTGATTTGTTACCATTTCAGTAAACTCTCATGCAAAAATCAGACTGGAGTTTATCACGAAATGGGCATTTTAATGAGTGGAACACGAAGAACATGTCAAATGACAGGAATCATGTTGGTTAGTAATAGCAGTCTGATTTTTGCATGAGAGTTTAATGAAAGGGTAACAAATTAATTGGATGTTCTGTCCGACAAAATACATGGAACGTTTTCGTAATCTGACGTTCCAAATTTTTAAACTGTTCCACAATTAAAACTTCCCCTGTTCCAGTGTTCCCGTGCATTATAGTTGGTCTGACTAGACACCGTTAAGCTATTAACATATTTTCAGCTTGCTATTAATCAAATTTTTTTGGTACGCGGGATACAGGTCTATAAGAGGATACCAACTGGGATTTAAAAAATTATTTGGTACTAGAGAGGTTTTATTTATTATACGAAAAGTCATACGGGGTAGATATATCAACTATGACGTATTCATAATTCTAGCGAACTTTCAGAATGCCTTCAATAAACTACAACACAAAAGGTTTGCAAACATATTACGGAACACAAAAATAGATCACTCAAAAAACATCAAGATGTGAGAATCATTACAAATTTATATCGACATCAGAAAGCCATAATACTATTTAGTACACCAAAAAAATCTAAAAAGATACTATACGAGTAGGAGTACGAATACAATGCGTAGTATCTCTCTACTTTTTAATATGTGCTGAGAAGAGGCGTTTAAAGAGGCCGTAGAAGACATCAATGAAGGCATGTCAATCAACGGAACACGTGAATAATCTCAGATATGTAGATGATACACTACTTGCGGACAGAAGGGGACAGCAAATTTTGGTTGATCGCACTAGGCAATACTGCGAGACGTATGGAATGACTCCTGAAATACTCTTGAGTGAAAGGAAAATAAGACTTGGTTCATATGCTAAGAAATAAAAAGTATGGGTTGATGCGATTGGTTATAAAAGAGAAAGTGAATACAGTCGAATCCGCTTATTAGAATACCGCTTATAGGAATATCCCGCTTTAAGGAATAGAAATTTGAGGTCCAGAAACGTTTCTACAAGCCACCAATGATCGGCTATTAGAATATCCCGGTTATACGAATACTTTTGCTTGACTTGAAGGCTATTCCAATAAGCGGGTTCGACTGTATTCGAAACTATTCTTCTATAGTCAACCCTTCTCACAACCTCTGAGGACAGAGTAAAAAGCCGAATAAAATGCTGAGTAAAATGCAACCTCTGAGGCCGCGATGATCACCAATTTCCTCCTTAAAGGATGAGGCAGAAGAAGAAGAGAAAAAAAAATACATGAAAAATACATGATATATTATTTTCATACTTTAATATTTTTTATGTAACTATTTAGTCAGAACTAGTAATCAGTGATTATAGAGGAAGTAATGCTTTCAAGGACCATAAAAGAATATTGTTTGAACTATGATGTCACTGAAATGATTTTTATACAGTAAACTCTCTCTTAACGGACACCTCTCTTCGCCGGACACCTCCTCTATACGGACGATTTATAAAACAAAAATTATTCGGCCATATATGAACGTGTACCCTTTAACTCCCTTCGACGGACACTCTCAACAACGGACGCGGACAGTAAATGATGTGTAAATGCGGACAGTAAATAAAAAAAATTAACATTTTTTTCCAAATATTTGACAATATAAAACTATATGTATATAATACATTTATTATTTCAAATCAATACAGATGTCCACGACATAATATTTGATACTGTTCATGTTATCAACACTACATAAGTGCATATCCAATAGACCAGTGGCGGCTCGTGACATCTGCTATAGGGTGTGCTGCATGAACCACGGCCAATATAAAATAATAGAAATAGAATAACATACGAAAACAAAAACAATAAAATTAGCTTTAATACTAATTAATAGTAACTAATAACGACATGCTATAAAAATCTGATTAACTTACATTTATTGCATTTTTCTAAATTGGAAATTAATACGCCGGTCCTTTTTTGTCGCAAACTTTTCGATTACTTTATCGTTAAAGTTCGGTATTGAAGCGATGAACTTTTTTTCTATCGAGAGTGTGGAAAGGGCTGTTAATCTGTCTTCGCGCATTGAATTTCTTAAAAATGTTTTGATCCGTTTTAAAGTTGAAAAACTACGTTCAGCTTCTGCTGTGGTCATTGGCGTAGTCACCAGAATTTGTATCAACTTTTTGGTTTCTGTTAATGTGTCCTCTAAATTATTAGAAATTATAAATTTTAGTAAAGGCACTGCACCTTTTAATGTTCTACACTCGATATTGGAATACAAAACTGACAGTTCTGTTCGCAAACGGTTTTTATCAAAGAAGTTATAAGCTGTACAAGTTAAATCCAATTCATTTTCAGGAAACTTATTATTATATTTTTCGAAATGTTCTGAAGATAAAAGTGTTGCGGCAACTAGATGATTTGTATATGCAAACCGTTCTTTTGCATTGTTTATAATAACATCACAAACTTCTAGACAGGCAATACGGTGATCTTGTTGGCTGTTATTTGGGCGTTTCCTTTTTTGGACACTAGGCGCCGCATTTAAATTTGAAGCTTGATGTATGATAGGGTCTATTTTATTTCGGACATTGTTAATACTTTGCTCAAAAACATGTATAGCTTTCTGTGCTTCGGTTGGGTCCATGTTCTTTTTTTGAAGATTATTGTACAAAACGTCAACATGTGGCATAATATAATGAAAAACAGTCAGCCAGAAAGTAAAATTTTGATCTTCCAGAATACGTCTAAGTCCTCTTGCTTCCTTGGAAGTAATAGCATTTGACTCTTCTTCTAGTTGCTCCATACACTCAATAATAAAGTCTCTATATTCGTAAACGACATTTACTGTACGAATATTGAAATTCCAGCGTGTAGGGATTGAACGAGGAATATTTTTTCCAACTATTTGATTTAAGACAGCTATTCTTTGAGGTGAATGACTAAAAAATCCAGGTATATCATGTAAATCTCCAAAAAATACGCGTACTTGGGAATTAATAGAACATGCTCTTGACATTATTAGATTCAATTGATGGGCGTAACAGTGCACAAAATGAGCAGTTTCATATTTTCTCTTAATTATTGTTTGCACTCCGCCATGTATCCCACTCATAACAGCTGCTCCGTCATAACTTTGTGCAATGAGCTTATTTTTGTTATTCTTTAATATTGGGTCTAAAACATTCAAAATTGTGTTAGCTAAGGTTTCAGCATCATGTTTTTCTGGAAGCAAAAAAGTCCAAAACCTTTCAACTGGAGCACCGTTTTTTACATAACGAAAAACAATGACCATTTGAAATTTCATAGAAACATCCGTTGTCTCATCAGCTATCACTGCTAAAAATGGGGCTTCATTGATTTCGTTTAAAATCTCCTCAGCGTATACTTCTAGCATGCAATCCAAAATATCATTTTGTATTGTTTTTGAGGTACCTTTGAAAATTGTCGCATTTGTAAGGTGTTCACTAAGTGTTTTATCAAGTTCAGCAGAAAAATTCACTAAACCACGAAAAATTCCAGGGTTATCTGATGTTTCAGATTCATCGTGTCCTCGTAAGGCGAGCTCAAAAGCCCCACAGAATTTTATACAGTCAATTATTTTTGACAAAACATACCTGTTTTTCGTCACCTCTTCATTGTGTTTTTGTATATTTATCCAATAAGCAGAGTCAAGTTGGGCCTGTATATTAAGTTTCCCAAATAATGCAAATCGCATTTCATTGTTCATATGAGTTTGCGTGTTTTCATGCTTCTTTATTTTTTCACTTAAATGCACTAGATCCCGCACTCCTGTCTCGCGCCACAATTTTTCCTCTTTATCTGCGCCGAATAATGCACACGGAAAACAGAAAAAAGCATTTTTTTCGGAACATCCACAAATCCACTGATTTCGTAGATACATGTCTTTATTAAATTTACGCGTATATGTTTTTCCACGGCTTTTACCGGACACTTCAATATTAAGATCAGGCATAGGACGGCCACGTTCTTTTATAATCAACTGTTGTTGATAGTGAAGTTTTTGAAATTTATTTACATCTAATTTAAATTGAAACTCCATTGTTTTAAACACGCTCGAACAAAACAAATTAAACAAAATTGTAACCTAAGAATTTCTAAACACGGCACAGATGCAATGGTCACGAATAACTGTCGTGAATTGCAGCTCGCAAACACATTTCCGAGGCCGTTAATCAGCCGATTGCCGAAGCACATCGGCTAAGATCGCCGTTTGCCTAATAAATGCATTTTACCGCTGCCAGTGTTTCGGTTGTTATCGACGCGGCTTCACTGGAGCAGCAAATACGTAAAAAGATTGCTTCACTGGAGCACCAAATACGTAAAAAAATTATACGGTTTCACTAGAGGAGTAAATACGTAAAAAAAATAATATTAATCATCGTTGTTGGTGAATTATTATTAACAGTTGATGTTTAATATGATAATATGGCAGATTTGAAATAAAACTATATTAATTATTCTTTAATAATTAAGATTTGCTATGGTTGTTTGGTAGTTCTGCAGCTCAGCAGCACATAAAGAAAAGCCGCCACTGCAATAGACGTCGTTGTATTTTTATAAGTGTTTTCTTAAAAATCTTATTTTTTAATTAAACTTCATAATAAATTTTGTGTCTAGTTTTAGATTTTTTTAAGTTTGAAAGAAAAAGTTGATGTGGTTCAATATATGGAGAGAAGCATAAGTTAAGTGTTAAATAGACAGTTAGCTGAAAAATTTGGAATTGGAAAACCTCAAGCCAGTGAAATTTTGAAACATAAAAATGATTTAATCAATCAGTTTTCTGAAAACGGAAACCTGGAAACGAAAAGAAATTTTTTGTAAACCGATGGTACTACATTAGACCTGTAAATAATTGTTTTCGATTGATTTTGTGAAGTGCGGTCTAAAAATATTCTTGTTTCTGGTAAAATTATTCAAGAAAAGCCATTATAAGTTGCATGGGAACTAAGCGTTGATATGAAAGCTTCTGGTGGATGGCTCGAAAAATTTTGTAAGCGACACAATATTTTCTTCAAATCTGTATGTGACGAAGCAGCTGCTGTAGATTTATTAGTAGTTTTTGACTTCAAGGAAAAACTGCTCATTTTAATGACAGTATAGGTAGGTACTCTCCGAGAGACATTATTAACGCAGATGAGACGTGTTTATTTTTTAGAGTTTAGAGCAGTGATACTCAACCTGCGGCCCGCGGGCCGCATGCGGCCCTCTAGCGTTTTTCATGCGGCCCGAAGGCTCACTAAAAGGCCCTGTAAACGATCAAATTATTTGTAAAATTTCACGTGTTTGTCAAATTATTTGATAGTGTGCCGCTGTGTTTAAGGCGTGATTGGGAAATTATATTGAAATTTTTAAGAATTCTGGGATTAAAAAGCAGGTATTATTAACTTTTAGATAATAATACATTATTAAAGTTAATGAACAAATACACATTTTAAAAATAATCAACACTTATTTACTAGATACAGTGGAACAATCCATTTAGTAATCACAAGAAAAATCCAAGTTCGGATTACCAAAAAAATATAAAGTAATTGTGGCCTTTAAACAATACCCTGTATATTTAAATTTTTAAGATTTATTTGCACATTTGAAAAGAGCATAAAAACTGAGTTTACAGGTTCGGTTTAATTTTGGGCACAGGAAGTTTAATGACTTTAATTTTGACATTAAATATACTAAAATTTTTAAGAACTCTAAGATTAAAAAGCAGGTCTTTAAAGCACTTTGAATAATAAATTACTAAATTTAATAAATAAATATTCATCTTAAAAATAATCCATAATTATATACTACATTGGAACGGCACTTCCTTATCACAAGAAAAACCCAGGTTTGAATTAACAAAAAAATATAAAATAATTGTGACCTTGAAACAACACCCTGTATATGTTTCAATTTTTTGTGCAGACAATTTAATGACATTAATTTCGAAATTAAATCGAAATTTTTGTGGTGAGTTCTCAGAGTTCTTAAAAATTTCGACATAATTTCAAAATTAATTGAAGTCATTAAATTATCTGCGAAAAAAATGAAGGTGAACCATTTAACTTAGTTTTTTGCGTTTTTTTTTTTAAATTTTCAAACGGGTTTTGAAAATTTCAATATACAGAGTGTTGTTTCAAGGTCACAATCACTTTATATTTTTTGTTAATCTGGACCTGTATTTGTGATTAGTAGTAAGTGGGTCGTTCCAATGTAGTAACTAAGTATTGATTAGTATTAAAATGAGAATGTATTCATTAAATTCAATAATTTATTATTAAAACTGGTTTAAAAACCTGCTTTGTAATCTCAAAGTTCTTAAAAATTTTAATAAACATTTCATTTCAAAATTAACATGATTAAATTTTCTGCGAAAAACATTAAAACGAACCTATAAACTCAGTTCTTTGTGCTCTTTTCAAATGTGCAAATGGGTTTTGAAAATTTCAATAGAGGATGTGGTTTCAAGGTCACAATGAATTTAAGTATAATTTTTAAAACCGGACTGGATTTTTCTTCTGATTAGTAGTTCTATGGTTTGGGTTCTAAATAAGAAATACTTATATCAAATGTCAAAAAATATACAAGGTGATTATAAAGTTATGGTCTAGACAAAAATGGGCAAAGTCGATAAAAACACCCTGTAACTCGGTTATAAAAATCGGTAGGGCAATAAATGTAGAATATCTAAGAACCGCCTCAGTGACCTCTATTCGCCATTTAAGTATTTCCGTTTCTTAATAAAACACCCTGTATACTATTCCACCTATGCGGCCCGCAAGCTGTGGCAATAGCTAGTATGTGGCCCAGGGAAAAAAAGGTTGAGTATCGCTGGTTTAGAGCATTACCCAAGTAACCCGGGTAAACTTATACCCCGAAAAGGAGAAAAGTGCATTGGAGGCAAGGCTTCTAAAGATAGGATCATAATTCTATTTTGTACCAATATGATATTTTGATAGAAGAATGCAGAGAGAAAATCGAAAAGTTGAATAGTCAATGTTCATAGACAATGCTGCGTGGCCATCCACAACTTGTGTTGTGGATGGTGGTATTTTTATATATACATACATACATGCACTTATTTGTAAAAAAACTTAAGTTAACATATTTGTTTCTCTTCAACGGACACTTTATGCGGAACGACTACTGTCCGTTCAAGGGCGAGTTCACTATATTTGATAGCTGCTATTATTTCTGTTGGCTGACTTTCGACAGCAAGCTTTAACACAAGGAATGAGGAACTACAAAACGGCAATGTATTAGTGAAATATATAATAGGTTTAGGTTATCAGCGGTAAAAAAAAAACTGGGAGGAATATAACTGGTAATAATTGGTCTTCTCAACCAGTGCCGCGCCAGCAGGTTGTAGCGCCTATGTGCAAAAGATTTAATGGCGCCCAAAAAACTCACGCAATTTTTTAAAAATCGTCTCGTTAAAAACATTATGAATAAAAATGAACAATGATTTATTGTAACTAACCAAAAATAACTAAAAATTCTTACACATGCAACAGAAAAATTCAGTAAGTTAAAATAATTAAGTAAAAATAAATATTTGACGTAACAACATAAAAACTAAAGTTATAGGTAAACATGAAATAGCTATTTTATAAAAAATAGACTTTTCGCGCTTTCACTTCAGAAAATCTGTTTATAATAATGGTGAATATCAATAATTTTATCTAGTCCCTACTAACGGCTCTTATAGAGATGATACATAAATTTGTCAAACCGCTCTTGACTGATGGTGATGGTCGATCTTACACAATTGTTTATAAGTTTCAGTTTAGAAAAAGATCCTTCAGCAGTGGTAGATAACAGATATGGGAAGAGTAAGCAGAGTGCGAAGAGCTATTTTTTTATGTTAAATTTGAGTAAACTGCAGGTAATTCGTTTAAAAGTATAAATTTTAAAATTTTACAAACATCATTATTGAATTCTTTTAACAATGGCTAAATCTGTAAAATTTATTCAAACAAATCGCCTCCCTCTATATCTAGATAATCATTAAATCTCATTTTTTTCCAAATTTCTACACAAAAGCTTTACCTAATTGTAAGTTTTCTGTACTGTCGTTCAAATTATATAAAAATTTGATGATTTTCCGATAGGAAGATTACTGAAATTAACGCTTGGTCAAGACCACAATAAAAGAAATTAACTTTATATGACATTTAGGATCCAAAATCGGTTCGTTTTTATGTTCGTAATCGAACTGTCTGCTTTTATTCCTACGAGCGACGCAGTAACTGTGTGGCTGGTTGAAAAATGGGCTCCACATCCAGTTTCTCTGCAGTTTCGTTTGCTATAGTAATAACATCATTAAATTTACTATCTGTCCGAAACTCCAGCAAGAATAATTGTTATAACTATCGTAAAGCATTTAAGTCCAGCTGCATATACACTGCTTGCGTTTGATTATAAAATTTTGCTAACGCTAACGAAGGTAACTTTCATCAGAAATTCATATCATATTCAGACCACATATTAATCTAAGCATATGGATGTAAATGTTGATATTTTCACTCCTAAAGTTCTAGATTGATATTTTAAATCAAGATCAAATTTATCCGAATGTGTTATATCACATAAAGCATCATGAATTTCTGGAAAATTTTTGTATACTGGCTTTAAAGCACCAATTCTGCGTGTATCAAATAAATGCTTTAAAGTCAGACTTGCGAAGTGTTGTTTTATGATATCCCAATGTTTGATAGAAGCTGAAAAATATTTGTATAATTCTTTGATTTTAAACTAAAAAAGCAGATTGTTTAGTGATTGTTATTCACAGCATCATTAACTACTAGATAAATTTAACGTGTGAGTAGCACATGGCATATAATAGGCTCGTGGATTCAGATCTAAAACAATATTTTGCAAAACCGTTATTTTTGCCACGTATTATAGAGCCATTATCATAGCCTTGACCCCTCAAGTTATTGATATCTAAATCAAACTTTTTTTAATTTCTATAATATAAAAAGCTCAAACTCACACCTGTTGTCTCGAAAATTGGACAGAAAGTTTAATATTTATTTGTTCCATATGTGCAATATCGGGATCTGGAGTGCATTCCAATATGATTGAAAAGTACTTACTTATTCTTCTTGCAGAGCTGCAAAATTGAATTTTGTATTTCTTAGCCAAAACGCATATAATTTTGTTTTGGATTTTATCACAAAATTAAAAGGGAATTCTTCTACCTTATAAACTTTGTGTGATACTTTGCAACTGTGTTGCCCACTAAAAGCTAAACTTTGAGTACCGTTGTTTTTTAATTCCGAGAAGTTTTTGATGAGCGCTATCAATTGTAGTCTTATTTTTAAATGTTTGAGACAGCTCTATCTATTTTTTATAGTTACTAAAGTGAAAGGAACTTTGTTCTCTAGAGGCGCCCCTTAATTGCTGGCGCCTGTGTGCGCCGCACACATTGCACACGTGGACGGCGCGGCGCTGTTCTCAACCTTCATGGGAACTGTATATAAACACAAAAATTACGTTATACTGTATATCATTACAAATAAAAGATGTGCATCTCATTCATTTATAATTATGTTATCAAAAATAATGTTTTTTTTTTCTGTAAAGAAACAAAATCAGTATGTACCTACTTCTTCTGCCCTTTATGCATTATGACAAGATAGACAACTATTTTAAGACATTATGCTTTTTACAATGTTGGGTACTGAATTAGGAGTTCATATTCTGGATCAAAATACTTTATTTACCAATTAATACTAATCGGAGAAAAATAAAGTGATCATATGTGATGATCTGGTACTGACAATAATAATAACGGGGCATACATAAATATATAAACCTTTAAGTTAATTCTTTTTTATGTGCTTAAATAAAATGGATCAAAATTGACCCGATGATAAATGATACCAGTATCTCTATTAAATATTGCAAATTTACCTCAACAGTCTTAACCTGAATATCCCACGGTTTTGCACTTGCACTTAAGTCACTACCCGTCATAGCTATGGCCTGTATAAGACGTCTGTGTTCTGTGATATTCCAGGAAAATGATCCTTTCTCAACGATCTCACCAAGTCTTGATCTATTTGGGAAAAATAAGGCTAAATCTGTTGCCAGAATGCAATGTTTCAAATGATCTAATACTTGTTTGTAGTCAGTGTGTGATAGTTTGCTGAATATGTTATGCCCTTCCTGAAACCAAAAATGTTTTAAAAACATTAAAAATAAATTTAAGTAATTTTTTAAGTTAATTTTTAAGTAAGTTTTCTTTTGAAATGATTTAATCGTATTTATTTTTTCGCAGGAAGTTCCAAAGATACATTCCTGAATATAAATTAAAATGCTGATTGGATCAAAATTATCTAAAACGTTTCTAACGTTTATCTAATTTGTTTTGTTTAATGTTTATTTTGCAATCTGTTACATCATACAATAATAATAAGCATAGGTACATGTTGGTACAATTGATACAATGTCGTGAAAGAGAGTTTGTCCAATGATGCACTCTCTGTATACATTGTTACATTCTTACATTTACCTATATGTATCTGTATAAATCTGCCCGTATAGTGTCATTTATTTTACGTGGCCCGTATTCAAAATTTTAACGCAGCAGTGGCTAGCGTACTGCTGATCATTTTAAATGATGGTCAATCGTCGTTTATTTATTTGAATAAATATATGTTTAGCTTGTTTGTTTGTTTTAAGCTCATATTGACTGGATGGAAATGTATAATTCTATAATTAAACATTTATTATTTATTTATTTATTATATATTTATATATTATACATATATTTATTATTTATTTATATTTATTTTATAATTATTACAAATTTTGTTTTGTGTTTAAATTAAGCCATATCTTTGCAGTGGTGCGTTTTCGAACCACTTACTTTACATTTTTTTCTTAAAATAGTATGTATTTCGAAATATCACATTTTGACTGCATATTTGAATTCTTGGTATCGTCTTTTAACAACAAAAAAAATTACAGCCTCATTAGTAGAGCCTTAATGAAAATGAAAAAAAAAATCATAATTTCATGGCTATTTCAAAACGAGCAGAGGAATGAGTCTTTATTATTTTGTGACAATTATAATCTAAAATAATGACATATTTTATACCGGTATATAATGCTTTTTAAATAACTTTTGGGTTTCTCTAATTACAATTTCAATTTACTGGTGGCTTTTTGCATCGCTGGGAAAAACCAGTTAGGTATTTGATACGGGATACGGGTTTACACGATATATGTAATCTCTTTATTTTTCGAAACAATAATCTTAATTTGATTTTTATTCTATTATAGACTTCTTATTTCTGGAATTTTGGGTACCTAGATATTTTCCTGAAATTTACAATTCATTATTTTAAAATGTAATTTTTTTTTTTCGAATCCTGAGAGAACTAATAAGTATTTTTGAAACATTTAAACGCAGAATGAAAGATTACTTTATTACTGAGGCCGAAAGTCCCTTAAAATTAATAAAAAGTTCCTTTTGAATGAGATATTTGAAATTAAATATCACACTAAATTTTCTCTTAGTTTTTTCACCCCTGTAACATATTAAAATAAACATTATAGAAGTTTTCAGGGACTTCCGGCCCTCGGTAATAACGTAATCTTTCATTATGCGTTTAAATTTTTCAAAAATACTTATTAGTTTTCTCAGGATTCGAAAAAAATTAATCCCATTTAAATAGCATTGAAGCCGAAAGTTCGTACCCATCCCCTTAACTTTTTGATTCGCTTTCACATTTCATGTAAATACAGTTCAATGCTAATAATCCTCTGAGGTTGAAGCAAATTCTAAATAAAAAAAATTATCAAAAAAAAGGAGATTTCATTATAGCGGCTTATTATATCGGCTGTATTTATAATATATTTAATAAATATTTGATTTATGAGAAACATGACCTTTAAGTGCATAAAAAGAAATAAATATTTTTTTGTTATAATTACTATAAATATTTGTATTTAATTATAAAATCAAATCTATAAATAATAATTATATGAACTTAAAATAGTTCTTAGATAAGTTTTATTATTATCTATACTGAAAGAATAAAGAAATCAAAATATAGTTACTATGTGTTCATAAAAACGAACGTAATAATAAAGTCTGTAAATAACCTTGGATATGTGCGCATATCCGAATTCCAATCTCAAACTCACCAGCTACCAGTAAATAAAGATCAACACCAAATTTACCTGAATACGGTTCAGGTAAATTCAATCTCGTACCTAAAAAACTGATAGCGCCATCTATTTCTAAAACCAATGATGTCGTACATAAACGCCCGTTTAGTTTCGTATCTTCCAGTATATTCATCAATCAACGCCTATATTAAAAAGAATAAAAATTTCTACTATACTGCGCAGGACTTTTGACTGGAATCTCTCAATGAGAGCAATGTTCGATTTAGATGCTTTTCCCCATAACTGGATTCCACAGGTCCACACTGGTTTGAGAACGGTATTGTACGCTAGTAATTTGTTCCGTAACGATAATTGTGATTTTTGCCAAGGAGCCAGTACAGCTTTTTTTCCATATATGGGTATCAGGTTAGAAGTTTGTCCAGAGGTGTATTCCCAAATATTTTCAGCTGTCTCTTTTAGGTATTCGTTTAATGCCATGCGTGCCGATTTACTTTCATTTATTGTAATTCACCATTTTTTGCCACCGCTGCTATATTGTTGAGACTGGTTTGTAGTATTGTCCCTGCTATTTCTGGATTTATGTTTATTGCTAATATAGCTGTGTCATCCGCAAACGTGGAGGTGACTGTATCATCAGTACATGGCAGATCAGCCGTAAAGAGTAGGTATAAGATTGGGCCTAAGAGACTCTCTTCTGTGACTCCTGATTTCATGATGCGTAGTTAGTGACTTCGTCTTCATATCTGACTCTGAAGAATCGTTCTTCAAAATAGGATTTTAAAATCAAATATATTGTTGGTAGCTGCTGTTTTAATTTGTAAAGGAGTGCGTCATGCCACACATTGTCAAGTAATTTGCTCACATACAAGAAAGCTGGCTCACAGTAACTTTTATGTTTACTTGAAGATGAAATTACTATTACAAATAAGATAACTTTTAATAATAGAATGGTTTTAAAAATTAATAATTTTAGATACTTATCTAGAAAAAATATTAAAAAGTTTTTTGTGTTTTTTTTATTTATTAATGAAACAATGCACCTAATTCTATGCTTAATCAGCAATTTATATTACTTAACCTAATCTGGTACTTTACTGTCGTAGATATTCCCAATGATTTACCTTAGACTATAAAAGTTATTGATGCAGACTTTCCTGTTGTGGCTAGGTTCATTATAGGCGAGACAATGAAGCAATAAATCTTCCAATTGTTTGCAGTTGGATGGATCTCAATGAAACTTTTTGCATATGAATCTTAAGAGCGAAAATTTGTGAACTAAAGTGATGATGTCGAAATTAAAATTGCATTATTGAACGAGGAACATTCATTTGCTAAAATGCATTTCGAAGCGATGAATTATAATGAACTTGTAATTGGGAATTAATTGACGAGAATGATTTCAATATTACTACTTGAGGGGTTTTTGAGGTCGCTGAATACGAATATTATGACGACTATCGTCTCCGAGACACCTAGTGTCCAGGATGGGCCTCGTCTGGACTTTTATCGAAATTTGATACAAAATCAGTGCAAACTCATTACTTGGGAATTTTTGGGGTCGGTAGTCACGACTATCATGACGGCGATGGTCTCCGAGGTACGTGGTACCCAGAACAGGCCTTGTCTCCCGGAGTTTTATTCGACACAAAATCAGTTCAAACTCGTTACTAGGTTTTTGGGGTCGCTGAATACGAATATCATATCGTCGATGGTCTCCCAGGTACCTAGCGCCCAGGACAGCCTTGTGTTCTGGAGTTTTGTGAAGATTCGATACAAAAGGAGTGCAAGGTCGTTACTCGGGGAGATTTTGAGCTTGCTGAACACGAATATCAGGTACCGAGGCTCGTCTCCTGGAAGGGCTCGTCTCCTGGAGTTTCATAAAGATTCGATATAAAATCAGTTCGAACTGGGCACCAGGTGCCTCGGAGACGATCGGCACAAATATTATTGGTGTTCAGCGATGCCAAAAACCCCCCAGTAAAGAGATTGCACTGATTTTGCATTACATTTCTACAAAACTCCACGAGACTGTTATTAATTTTTATACTTTATATTTAATATTTTTATGATTTTTTTATTAAATCTTTTCTGCTTTTTATGCATTACCTATTTTAGTATTTGTAGCGTGTTTTATGTTAAATTGAGGTAATTTTCTACTACTTATTGTGACTCGTTACAGGCTATTTGAGCAGTTCTATTTGGTGAATCTTTCTTGGTTGGTTTTCTATAGGTACGCTGCCTTATTTTGCAGTGTGGTTGTAGGTCTCTATTTGTTCCATAACTTTTGAAGATCTATAGCAGTGGTGCAACCTCTGGAATAAGCTGGGTCGGTACCACCACAGTGATAAATTTAGGTTCTTTAATGTGTAGCTTTTCATATTTAACTAACATAATTTTGTTAAATATTTTCCGTTGAAATTTACGCATCTCAGGTCTCTTCTACAATAATTTTATGTAAGTCGTTAGGTACTCTTGACATCATTTGCATTATGGGATCAATTTCGGTTTTCTAAAAGCTTCTATGGTCGCTTTTATGTGTAAAATTGCGGTAATTTCATACACTTTTTTGTATTTTCAGCTTTACTAAAAGTAAGTGCAAAAAGTGGCATTGGTGATTTGTCCTTTCCCTTAGTAATTGAGTTACGTTTTGTATTTTATATTCTTTATATTTTAAATCGTCCCTTCTGTCATTTGCTTGACAAGTTTGATGCAGCTTTCTTGCAAATACTTTAAGATGCCTATTTGGTTTGGGACCTGTGTCATTTAGCGTCTTTATTTAATATATTTATTTTGCTGTTGGTTTTCTTCCTCTATTTTGTTTTGTAGTACATTTATTGCACAGTCATTGCTGTCTGCTCAAAAGACTGCTATGTGATTCTCGAATAAAACTCGAAATTCGACTAAGTTTATCGAAATGCTACGTCTGGTCGACTGTTTTCTAAGCAGTTGAGACGTGAACCCTTAAAACATCAACTGTAAATAAATTTGAAACCTTTAAAATGTGGATTTACTGGAGAATCCTCAAAATTTCGTTGTACATTGCATACTTCAAACGAAGAAGTGCTGCATAGAGTAAGCAAGGAACGAGAACACTTTAACACAGTGAAAGTTGGAAAAACTTCATACCTAGCCCACATACTGAGAAATAATAAGTATCAATATGCTCATATAATCGTGAAAGTCATGACCGAAGGAAAAACAAGACTAGGAAGGAAAAGACTATCGTGGCTAAGAAATATCCGACAATGGATAGGACTAAATTTTAAACAGCTTATAAGAACAGCTGAAGACAGAGAAGAGTTTGCAATTATAGTAGCTAACCTGCATTAAGGAGAGAGTTCTTTAAGAAGAAGTATATCTATTTGAGTTTTCATTTGTTGTATGATGATATTTAGATTTTCTTTTTCTTGTTTCTCCTGTACGCAGGTCGCAGGGGTTTTATAATTGCTCATTTTGGCTTAAAAAAAGTCCTTTTCATGAGCATTTTTCAATGCGTCACAATTTTTCGATTTCTTTCTAACGCATTAAATTGTATGTGACAGAAAAAAAGGCACGTCTGTAATTACAGACATTTATAACATTTATTCTAGTTATTCTAGGTGTCCATAGATGGCGCTAGAATCGCAAAAAATTTTTTTACGAATTATATAATACACTAACCGGCACGAAAAACGGGCACCCCAAAAATGGGTCATTTTTAATGGCTCTTATTTCCTAAACCTGTTGTCCGATTTAAGTGATTTTTTTAATATGTTATAGCCTTATTCTTTAGCAATATCTCTGTAATAATATTGTTGCCAGACAGGAAATTGTCATTGTATACCGGGTGCACCAATCAAACTGTGTTTTTTTCTAAGAGTTCGGAACACCCTGTGGAATATTCTAGCATTTATAAATACTGAAATTCAAACCCAACTATAGCCTCAGGTTTTCTTAACATTCTGTTTTTTGATTCATTCGCTTATGTGGGATAATAAAAAAGTTAGTTACTTTAACAACTAGCCCTGTACTTCATTAATTCAGGGTGTTTCTAAATAAGTGCGACAAACTTTAAGGGGTAATCCTTCATGAAAAATAATGATCGTTTGCTTTATAAACATAAGTACGCAAATGCTTCGTTGCCGAGATACGGGATTTTGAATTTTTTCTTACAAATTGACGATTTATTTATTGCTCTAAAACCGGTTGAGGTATGCAAATGATATTTGGTAGGTTTTAAGAGAAAGTTATTGCGCATTTTTTGACGTACAATTAAAAATTGTATATTCACCATTGGCGTGCATTGGCCGGGTAATACTACCCGGTCATGTTACCCATATGCACGCCAATGATGAATCTAAAATTTTTAGTAGAACGTCAAAAAATGCGCAATAACTACCTCTTAAAACATACCAAATATCATTTGCATATCTCAACCGGTTTTAGAGCAATAAATAAATCATCAGTTTGTAAGAAAAAATTCAACAACTCGTATCTCGGAAACGAAGCATTTGAGGACATAATGTTTACAAAGCAAACGGTCATTATTTTTTCATGTAGAATTACCCCTTAAAGTTTGTCGCACTTATTTAGAAACAACCTGTATTGATGAAGAACATGGCTAGTTGTTAAGTACCTAACTTTTTTATCATCCCACATAAGCGAATGAAACAAAAAGCAGAATGTGAAGAAAACCTGAGGCCATAGTTGGGTTTTAATTTCAGAATTTTATAAATGCTATAATATTCCACAGGGTGTCCCGAACTTTTAGAAAAAAAAACACAGTTTGATTGGTACACCTGGTATATAATGAAAATTTACCTGTCTAGCAACAATATTATTACAGCAATATTGTTAAAGAACAAGGCTATAAAATGTTAAAAAATCAGTCAGATTTAACTAAAATGTCATGTAAGAATAAAAAATGTCATAAATAAATGTGTATTATCACGGACTTGCCTTTTTTGAAGTTATACTTCTTTACCGGCGATAGAGGGTGATTTTTTTATATGTTAAAACCTATCAGCCCGGCGCATGCGCATTATAACTTTGTTCTGATTGGATGTTCAAATGACATGTCAAAAATTATCCGATATGGCAGCTGTGGTTTGGAGGTAAAGGTAAAGGTAAACAAATGTATAATATATTAGTTTTATTGTTGTGAGGACAGAAACAAAAAAGTTTATAATATTGTAGTGACTTTTAAATAGTTTTTAAAAGCAACAGGTACGTAATAATTGTTAATGTATCATGGGTATAAACCTACCTATTTGATCTGCCAAAATACATAGTATGTAATACTTTTATTTATATAATTTGATTACCATCAAAATTTCTATCAATATTCACCTAATATATTGTTTTTTTACTCTATGTTTTGTTGCATTTTTTCAATTCTAAATCATTTCAATTCAAAATTAAAATAATTTGATCAATTTTCAAAATATCAAAATATCACAGGTTTAATCCGTTTAGTTAGTCGATCTTCGTAAATAATGACACATAGTGTCCGTGGCTAAGCGGAGAAGGCGAATAAATTCCAATACCAACCGCTCTTATCAGCGCTGGTTCGAGTCCCAATAGAAACTTTCTTTTTTGTTTTTTTTTTAATACATTTTATGATTGTAAGTATTTAGTTAAAAAAATTTTCGACAATTAATGTTCAGACATCATTTGTGGCTTGTTTAATGTGTTTGTGTGTGTTTTATTCTTTTATTATTTTAATTTTTGGCACTGTTCTAATAAAAATGTTTGAGAAGTAGTAAGTATAAATTAATTTAATATTTAAACAAAATATAAATAAAATGTATATTAATTTCGTTTAAATCATATAATAGAAGTATAACTTCTTACGTGCGTACAAAGTACACACACATTCTTTTTTTCTATCATTTGTGACGCACTGAAAAATGTTCATGAAAACAACTCTAGCTTGATTCTCGTTACAGAGCACTTGATTTTGTTGAGAAAACAATGCCCCACGCCCCACTTAATGTTTCGGTTAGGAAAATTGTTTTTTCCTATATATTTGCACACATGTCTCGCAAATATACAAATTATACAAATGAGCAAACATCAAGGAGTAATGAGGAAATATATATGAGAATGCGTGTAGTAGATATAATAGGCGGCACACATAGTGGAAGCGGTTTCCGCTTACGGGAAAACCGCGCGGTTCTCGCGCGCGGGTATGGTAACACAGTGAAGACGGGTAAAAGCGAGAGAGATCGTTCAAAGTTGTCAGTTCCGTCTAGCAAAATGTCGTCTTCCGATGACGATATAATTGCTTTAGATTCTGTTTTGACTAAACTGAAAAGAAAGAGAGTTGGTGTACATCCTATTAATCGAGAAAGATTAATTGAAGACCTTGGGACCAGAAGGAAACAAGCCACAATTTCGTCAAAAATAAGTTAAAGTAGAAATCACACACTTTAAGACCATATTAATGTCTCAAACAGAAAATTTCAGCAGTTTTCTCATAGATGGAGCCGCTGTAGTTAAGTCCCGTTAAGGCCACAGTTTTTTTGCTTATACGAATCAGTTAGTTCACTCTAGTTTTTATGCGGTTCCTGCGCGTGCAGAAACTCCTAGCAGACTGCGTAGTAGACTAGGAGGAAAATGTTGCTGTTGCAAGATTTAAAATATTCCGATAAAGATTATTCCAAAATTATAATAAAATAATTATGATTATCGATTTTTTTCAAAAATCCGAAAATTAAATTCATAAATGGTAAAATCCTTTACGTACACACTTGTATAAAATTTGAAAAATAATATTTTCTAATTATTGATTGAATGTATTCAAACAATTAATCACAAGTAACTATCTAAATTGGTGATATTTGGCAACAGTGAGTAGATCTGGTTTATTTATGTATGTGTATTCCAAACATAACCTTATAAACAAACAGTTGTTTATTTAGAGTTATTTATTATTGTTTTCTCATATTTTGCAATTGTTAAGTTGGTTTACTTCGAATTTAATATGCATTACTGTGGTATTTCTCCAGTTTTCTAAGAAGGTTGGTGATTTTGAATTGGGATTATGATGAATTTAACCCAAAGGCAATGTGTGTTTATTTATGTGGCAAAAATCCAGGCACCATAAAAATTTGAGTTTCTTCCTGTTGCCCATGGATGAAAATCGGTAAGAACGTAAATTCTATTTAATATCATTGACATCATTTTTGACGTGCTGTCGTTTTAGGTTTGCAGAATGAAAAGAAATTGTTCAATGTGATAAACTTTCTATGAACAGTCCTCAATATTGTTACATTAACTTTTATAAATATGCACTTTACATCTTGAGGAGCAGGCCTTTGCAGAAATACTGAAAAGCGGGTTGCAAAACAACGCAAAATAAAATAAACGAAATATGTCTTGAGATTAAACATTCAAGTTGAAGGTGTGTTCTTCCTTAAACTGGAATGATAATTTTGTAATTCTGTAGGCACATCTATTGAGAAGTTACAACCAGTGGCAAAGTGCCTTAAGGGAATCTATGACATATATAATTGAAGGTATGAGTATATGTTTCAAATTAATTGTTGAATGATTCTGAGAAAGTGTAAATGTTTTTCATGAATTTGGTACATAACTGTCTTTATCTAAACTCTAAAAACCATTGACATCTGTTTTGAGAAACCATGTTCCTAGAAACCATTGATAACAAATATAGACAGTTACCTCTGCATTTGTTGTATCATCTTACTACCCTATCCATAGCGAGTCTAATTTTTAAACCTATAATAATTGTTTACGTGCTGGTTTCATAAAGATGCTTCAAAAATATATATGGGTCTTACTAGGCAGCACAGCCATGCCTTTAATAGCTTTTCCAATTATATTTTCAATATGCTTATTCTAGTTAATTAAGATTGCGGGATAAAAAGACCACTAAATATTTGAGTTCATTTTTAGGTATCAGCATTGACTCTACAGCCCATGGTGGGTCTTGGCCTGTTCCAGAATCAGCTTCCACTCTTTCCTATCCTTTGCTTGGCTTTCCAATTTCTCACTTGAGCATGAATTTTTGGTATATATGGGATTATATTGTGATAACGACCAGATCTATGAGAATAGTATGTTGTTAAAGAAGATTGTGGTGACACTATTCATGAATATCTGATAATATTGGTTAATGTGAATGGAGTCCAAAATGGGGTTTAGGCTGTTATATAAAAAAACTAGGTCATTAGCATATGGAAGTAGGGCGACATTATCTGGTATTAAATTATGCGAATGAGGAGAATTAAGCCTAAAAACTCTATTTATTCTGCTAATCAATATGATTTTGATATATTTTAATATAAAACATATGTTATTCTTTCTAGGGACATCTCCTCTGAAGGAATTACAATTATTTGCCAGTATGTCAAATGAATTTTCAACATCAGTCATACTTTCATTAATTTATTGATGAAAATAAAACTAGGTACATGATTTATTTACTTCCAAGGGATTCTAAGATACTATGTGTAAAAAGTCCAATATGCAGTGATGAGCATGCTAATAACTGGCAAAATATGGGATATAACGCCAAAGATGGGAAACATGGGATGCATTCTGAAGTAAAAAGAGATGAAAGTGAGAGAAATTATCGATATAAACATATAAATTAACATTACATTACATAGTTTCCCACCTTTAGACGTATCAGATGAGTATGAGAACTGTCACTGTGACAGGAGAATTTTATAAAATACTCCTGTCACAAAGGTGGGAAACTATGTAATGTTATTGTCGGCTAAGGGTGTTAACCTGCTAACTCCATTTTTCACTGTGAGTGATATTGGGGTAGTTTCTAGGTCTGTGTACCTTCATACCATGTCCCACAAGCCCGCTGGTTCCACCGTAGTTTAGAGATAGCTATTTCTAAACTACATTGGTGTCGGCGGGTTTGTGGGGTGGTGTATGAAAATACACGGACCCAGAAACTAGCCCAATATCACTCAAAGTGAAAAATGGAGTTAGCAGGTTAAAACTCTTATCCAAGGTTATGTTAATTTATTCGTTTATAACGATAAGTTCCACTTCTACCAGTTTCATCTCTTTTTATCTCACAAGTTAATATGTTTTCCATCTTTTGCGTTATTTTGCCGGTTATTAGTGTGAGTGCTCATTACTGTATATTTACGATTCTGTGATTTCTCAATATGATGCTGAGTAGGTATAGATCTGAGTAGGTATATAGTAGGTATCTACAACCCTTTCAAAATAGAAATTTATAAGTTCATTTTATGTACCTATTAAACTTTATTTTAAGGATGAATTTGAAATGCTTGTAGGGAATATATCTGTAAACAATAAAATTGGTATTGTAAAATTGAAATTCTCAAAATATAATTTATAATTCGAATGTATTATTATTTTTTTCCTCTATAGAAAAGTCCTCTTATTAGTTTTCTCATTAGCCCTTTTGACAAGACATCAGTACTTCGTTTTTTAGATTTCTCACAAGGATTCAGATCCGGAAGATCCTGCGTAGACGCCAGTACTTACTTAATTACTTATTCCTCTTCACTCCATGCGGAGCATAGGGCGTCAACTGTCTGCCTCCATTCTGTCTTATCCTTTGCACTGATCTTTATTTCTGTCCAGGTTTTCCCAATAGGGCTTTTCATTCACAGTCATTTGTTTCGAGCTTCTGTCATATGCCATATAATCCGTGTATATTCATAGATATAACAGAATAGATTGGGCGAGTTCGAAAAATAGCGTAACGCGGAACAGTTTGGGTCGGTGGTCTATCTTTCTCTCTCTACTGGCGCTCAGCTTTCTCTCTCTAGCATATGATGGCTGCCGCCTCTGTGTAACTGTCGTTCCATTACTCCCACCTCTTGGTAGATACGCTCACACTCGCACGACAGACAAAGATAGCTAGACCACCGTACTTGATATCAGCGTTACACCCCGATGCATTGAGTGGCATATGACTAGCCTGATCTATTGTTGACATATCTCTGTGTATATTAGTATTATACACAGATTATACAACATATGACAGCAGCTCGAAGCAAATGACAATCAATGGAAAGCCCTATAGCATTAATTTCTTTTTCAACACTTCTTTTCCACATTTCTACGGGTCTACCTGGTCTTCTCTTTCCATGTGGTGTATATTCTAGGGCTTGCCTCGCTATGTCTGTGTCAGGTCTCCTTAGTGTGTGCTCCATCGAACTCCATTTCCTTTTGCATATTATCTTAGATATACATAGGTTTCTGGTTAGTTCTTGTCCATAGCTCTTGGTTTGATATACGGTTTCGCCAGTAAATGTTAAGAATCTTCCTTAGGCATTTATTTATGGATACCTGCATCTGTCTAATACATTTTCTTGACACTTTCCAAGTTTCTGCTCCATATAGTAATACAGTCTTCACGTTGCTGTTGAATAGTCTTTCGGTTTTAATTGTCATCTGATGTGAAGACCACATTTTCCTTAGCATATTGAATGCGTTTGTAGCGTAGACGCCAGTATTGTACTATTTATTTCTGTACTAAGACAAATCACAGAAAAGGCCATCGAGTACAATAAACCAGCATATCTATATTTTACCTGACAAAGGCTTTCGATCGCAGACTCCCAAGTCGAAGACGTCTTACACTTACTGTATAGAAGAGACATGCCAATCAATATTATACGAACCATCGAAAACATCTATTTCCATAATCGAATACAGGCAAAGATAAATGGCAAACTAACACAGTTTATACCAGTACAAAGCCGAGTCAGACAAGGGAACCCGTTAAGCCCACTGCTCTTTAATGTATCTAATAATGGACGAAATAATAGAAGCAGTATATAAAGATCATGGTTACAGAATGGGGAAAAAAAAACTCCAAATATTAGGTTATGCAAACGACGCCGCATTAATCGCCAAGACAGAAGACAATCTCCAAAGATTAACACACATCTTCAATAAAACAGCCAAGAAATACAATATCAATATGATAATATCAGCAGAAAAAACACATGTATGACATCTAAATACCCACTACGAGGTAAAATCGAAATTGATGGGAAAATATTAAAGCAGGAAGCAAGGTTTAGATATCTAGGAATAGATATACCCAGTTACGGAGATGTTGAAGAGGAAGTACGACAACAAAGCTTAAAAGCAAGTAAAGCGGTGGGATCTCTTAATGACACAATCTGGAAGAACGAACACCTAAGACAAGACAAAAGCAAGAATCTATAAGCTTGGATTATAAGCTTTCATCCGACACCTCATTTGCCATTCTATCTGGTTTAATGACTGAGGAGTTGTGTTTACGGACAGACGGACGTATATAATTCAACGCTTTCACATTTTTTTCAAAACAGTGAAAACAATATTTCTTTAGAAATCCATAAATATATTCGCTAATAATGAAACTAATTTGCAGTGGTTATAGCCAACCTTCATTAATGGAGTAGGCATTAGAAGAAGAAGACCAATGAAGATAAAGTAGAGCCCATTGTTAGACCAAAATTTTGTTTATATAGAAAAAATTATTTAGTTGAAAATAGTAGGTACATAATCTCAATGAATCCATTAAAGCTGATATATTTAGGCCCGTATTCATAGTCGGTACTCAAGTCTGAGTCGATGCTTAAGGTCGACCTTGAACAAATTCTTATACAAATTTGTATACAAATTTTTTCAAGGTCGACCTTAAGCATCGACTCATACTTGAGTACCGACTATGAATAGGGGGCTTAGTCTTCAGAACAACAATAATAATTATTATTTATGAAACCATCGATAAATTGTCAAGAGCTTCGTAAACGTTAATTGTAGAAAAGTATTCCTTATTTCGAAAAATCTATTTCAAATTTGTCCTATTTATTTTCGAGCAGTGTATCAAAAATAATGTTGAGCAGTATAACACATGCTGTTATGCGCTTGCGTCCGGCTGCAAGGTCTCGATGCGCAGTGGGAAAAATGGAACATTTTTTCATAACGTACTTCACGGCAAGTGACTATACTGATTGTTGTATAAACCTATATACTGTGTTAAGGCTATACAGTATCTGGAAGTAGCAGTGATTGGGAGAATATAAACTCAGGAACAGTAAGTTTATTTACTGTGTGGCTTGTCCCCTTATTTTATATTTTTCGAACCTAAAATTATTAGGATTGTTCTAAAGGTTTTTTGTGGCTTATACCTTTTTAGTAAAATACCTACTTCATTGTAGGAAAATGAATAGGTTCGTACCCCACAGACTTCTCAGAAAAGAAGGCGCCTTCTAGATGGAGACACAAGGATACCCAGCGACATAAAAAATTAAGCGCAAGTCCAAAAAAATCTAGTTTACGAATATGTATATAAATACAAAAGGGAAGAAAATAGATCCAAAAAATTAGGTGCACCTTGCGGTTGAAAAAATCAGTGTAGGCAGAAATTGGTGCTTGCCAACAGATTCTACCAGATACTGAGAATAATGAACCACTGGAAGACATTGATCATTTGGACGACTTTTCAGATATTGAAAATATTGACAACTGAATTATTTTATTGTTGCATTTTATGTTCATATTTTAGAATATAATTTTTTATACAAAATGGGATAAGCCTCATATTTTTTCAAAAAATGTTCAAAAACTCAAAAACCGTTAAATAAACATTTGTGTTACTTTTATTTTGTATTTAATATCATATTTCCAAACGATTATTGGCCTTACTACCAAGAAAAATTTAAAAATTTGATTTCAGGATTTGAAAATAAGTTTAAAATGATGTTTTCTCCAAAATATTGTTTGGTGGCATGCCTCCTTCTGGTCCCAAGGTCTTCAATTTATGGAGAATATCATCATCTAGTTCAAAAATTAAAAGAAGATAATGAAAGATTCTTCCAGTATATGAGAATGACTCAAGAGACTTTTAGTTATATTTTGGAGAAAGTGGAGTATCGTTTAACTAAAAACTGGTGTAATTTACATAAATACATATTTACATATTCATTGTAAAATCACTGAACTCGCGCGACAAAAAGAGGGATTAAACTAAATTTTCATTCGAGTAAACATTAAAACCGCGCAAAAAAAACTAAATTCTCATTCTAGTAAAAGCGGTCAGGAGGGTTAAAGCGGTTGGCCCGCGCGAACCTGCTTTGACTATGATGTTTGTGTACATTTAAAGACGTGCATTCATTTTGAAAACGTTTAAAAGCGGGTCCGCGCGGTTTAACCGTAAGCGGAAACCGCCTCCACTGTGTTCGCCGACTAAGACTATTAGCAGGAATGCCAACATATTTGCCAATACCTAGGTACATATATTTTATTCTAACTTGAGCTGATGTAATATTTGTAATAAAATATATATTGAAAACAACAAAATAACGTGTCTGAAAAATTAAACTGCTGATTCTGACTTTTACTAAAACATAGCTTTTGGAAATGAGTTTGACTTACTTGTTGAAGTATCGTAACAGTTTGATTAAAATGATGGTGTTCCATTGTAGAGGTTGAATAGATCGCTGCCAGAGGTGATTCGGTATCCAACATAAACTTGTTATTCTTCCCCCTGTGGTCTAAGTCGTGACATAATGCACCAACGAATAAGGCTAAGCACTGGTAAATATTCACAAAAATATATTAGTAAATAATCATAATTTTTGTAAGGATAGAAAAATAGTTTGGCGCAAATTAATAGAAAATATAAAGTTATTTATTAAGATATGCACAACAAGGAGTAAAAAAACTGAATGTAGGATATAGAAAAATGCTTCGTAGTAAAAAATAATAAATAAAAGTTCCTACACCGCGATGCAAAAAAAATCGAGCCACTAAAAATTTGGTCATTTTTGAAGTTTCGAAATTCCTAAACCTGTTGTTCGATTTAAGCGACTTTTTTTACCACATTATAGCCTGCCTTATTCATTGACAATATTGCTCTAATAATATTGCTGCTAGACAGTCAAACTGTCATTGTATACTGAGTGTACGAATCAAACTGTGTTTTTTTCTCAAAGTTCGCATCACCTTGTTGGCTATACTAGCACTTATAAAATACTGAAATTAAAACTTAACTATAGCCTCAGGTTTTCTTAACATTTTGTCTTTCGATTCATTCGCTTATTTTGGATAATAAAAAAGTTAGGTACTTTAACAACTGGCCATGTTCGTCATCAGTACAGGGCTTTTTTGAAATAAGTGCGGCAAACTTTAAGGGGTAATTTTACATATGAAAATAATGACAGTTTGCTTAATAATCATATGTCCGCAAACGCTTCGTTTCCGAGATACGGGATGTTCAATATTTTTTTACAAACTGACAATTTATTTATTGCTTTAAAACCAGTTGAGATATGCAAATCAAATTTGGTGAGTTTTAAGACGTAGTTATTGTACATTTTTTGACATACAATTAAGAATTTTATATTCACCATTGGCGTGCGTACAGGTAATATTATGGGTCATAATACCCGTTTGCGCGTCAATTGTGAATATAAAATTCTTCATTATATGTCAAAAAATGTGCAATAACTACGTCTTAAAACCCACCAAACTTGATTTGCATATCTCAACTGGCTTTAAAGCAATAAATAAATCGTCAGTTTGTAAAAAAAATATTGAACATCCCGTATCTCGAAATCGAAGCGTTTGCGCACATTATGATTATAAAGTAAATTGTGATTATTTTCGCATGTAAAATTAACCCATAAAATTTGTCACACTTATTTAGAAACACCCTGTACTGATGACGAACTTGGCCAGTTGTTAAAGTACCTAACTTTTTCATTATCCAATATAAGCGAATGAATCGAAAGACAAAATGTTAAGAAAACCTGGGGCTATGGTTAGGTTTAATTTCAGTATTTTATAAATGCTAGAATAGTCCACAGGGTGACGCGAACTTTGAGAAAAAGGCACAGTTTGATTCGTAAACCCGGTATACAATGCCAGTTTGACTGTCTATAGCAGTGATTCCCAAAGTGGTCCAGGTGGACCCCCAGGGGTCCACGAAGGACTCAAAGGGGGTCTACGTTGGCGTGAAATAAAAATGGAGGTTCACAAGTTGCAAGTGGGGGTACACGAAAATTTTATAACGATTTGGTATTTATTTAAGCAAGTTTGCATTTTTTTATTGTAAAATATCAATGGAAAAAATAATATTTTAATAGTAGTGACTCAAAAATGTTATTATGATGCATCATAACAAGTTATTTTGATTAAAAACAAGTCTTTGATCAAATTTTAGTGTAGAAAACGTTAAAATACCGTTTTTTACATTTTCCTCCATTCCCAAAACACGTGTCTTTCGATTTGACTGAAAATTTGCACACAGATAGCCAAAACACAGGACTTTAAGTGGTTAAAAGAATTTGTATCGTGTTACAATACAAAAAAATACGTGGAATAATATTAGAGTGAAAAATATAGGCGTCTACTGTAAGTACAAATAATTCGGAAAATATCGACCATACGAAAAAAATGGTTAAGAAAATTATAATAATTATTGAAACACAATTTATTTGGATCAATTTCAGTTCCTACCATTCTTGTCGAAAAGTTGAGAATTGCGGAGATATTGAACAAAAACCACTGCTATCAAATCAATCAGGGCTTATGCTCGCGCCTTTACCGCATACGTACTACCTGAAATATTTATTTTAGCAAAAACATGAAAGAGATCAAAATTGTATAAAATTTAATTCTCTCCGTTTTTGTATAGGTACATTTTTGTTATAAAACTAATAATTAACGAGATAATTCAATAATTATGCTGTAACTGTCACTCTTTCCCCCATAACTCGGATAATATCGACGGCACAAAAAAAAATAATAATAAAATAAATTATATGAAATCATATTTTCCGCAACTTCAGTCCTTACACTTGTTGTCGAAAAGTTAAATATGGCGGAGATATTGAGCAAAAACGGTTCTCCTTTGTTCGCGATTTTAAATTTACACTACTATTGACCCCCTTAAGATTAGAAAAATAGAATCTTGCTTGGGTAGCACGGCATGCAAGATCAAATGCTAACCCGACTGTACTATATAATTTTGACTCTATAGTGCATGTAACTTTTCTTGTATTGAAAAACTATACAAATTCTTTTAACCATTAAAGTCCTGTGTGAAAAAACAGTATTTTAACGTTTTCTACGCTAAAGTTTAATCAACAACTTGTTTTAAAAAAAAACTTGTTATAATGCCTAATAATCACATTTTGGACAACCCTTCTATTAAAACATTATTTTTTCAATTGATAATTTACGATAAAAAAATGCAAATTTGTTTAAATAGATTCCAAATCACTGTAAAATCGCTTATGATATTTTAAGAAAAGAAAAGAAGACGAAAAAGACCTTCCATGTCTTATTTCCCCCCCCCCCATGTTTTTCATTGGAAGTATGGTAAAAATGTAGCAGCAGGGGTTCCACGGAAACCAGTATATTTTTTAAAGTGGTCTACGAGATAAAATAGTTTGGGGACCTCTGGTCTATAGCAACAATATTATTACAGCGATATTGTCAATGAATAAGGCTATAACGTGGTAAAAAAATCACTTAAATCCAACAACAGCTTTAGGAAATTCGAAACTTCAAAAATGACCAAATTTTTAGTGGATCGATTTTTTTGCACCGCAGTGTATACATATAGATATATTTCTTACCTCATTCCTGGTAAATATTTTCTTAGAGTGCTTTAAGATGCAGTATATGGTATTAGCAACTGAGAATCCATGAGTCCAATTATGGTAAGGTACTCTTCGATAATTTTTCTTCACCGTAAGAGCAAATCGTAAAAGACAAGTCTGGTCAAATAGACTAGCATCAAATAAGTCATTAAACATATGAATCGCTTGATTGGTTTTTTCCAAGTCTTGGATATCGAATGAATTAAAGTAGTAGTTATCGATGCCAACCATTTTGCCGTGCTGTTTGGTTTTAAGTGCAGCATTATATTCTTCTTCCGTGCAAGTATTGTGGTAGCTTAGAACATCTAATGCTACCTGAAACATACAATTTTAATTGAAAATAATGTAATTAACAACATTCATGAACAACATTCAACAACAAATTGGAAAGTTGGATGTAAGAAGTCTTTTGCAAGCTGGTAAATTATATAATTTAGAAATAGCAATGGCCAGATATTCTTATAGATTTTAAACAGGCATTTGATAGAGTATGCAGGGTTAGATTGTGGATAGAGGAAGAGGAACTTGACTTCCCAAAAAAACTAGTCAATTTGATATATTGACTAGTTTTTAGTAAAATACGGATGTGTATGGAACGGTTACGATGTAAGGTGGGAGTTGGACAACAATAGTTGGAGACATTTGAAATAAACAATGGACTAAAAACAGGTAGATGCACTTTCACCACAACTCTTCAACTTAGCTCGGGAAGACATGTTGAGAAGTGCAAGAATCAAAAAAGCGACTACAGTATTTAATCGAGATGGACGAAACTTACTGTTGACGATCAAACGTCAGATTAAGGATGAATGAGACTTTCGTCAGGCTCGAGAAGGAAGCAGAGAAGATGGGGCTCCTAATCAACGAAAGTAAAACTAAATATTTGTATATGAGCCGCAATAATCAAAACAGACAGGATCAGTCAGAATCATTGGCGTAACCAGGGGGGGTTTTGGGGGTTATAACCCCCCCATTGGAATGGACTTTGAGCTCTATAAGCTTAACACCATACCCCTCACAGACCTTCCAGTAGTTGTAACCCCCCCCCCTTTCCAGTAGTTGTAACCCCCCCTTAGGATCATCCTGGTTACGACTATGGTCTGAATATTACCATCGATGATTTTAAGTTTGAGAGCGTTAGAGAATTTAAGGATCTTAGAATAAAAATAACTGAAGACAATAACGGATTACAAGAAATAAACAAGAGGGTACAAACGTATATAAAACAATCATACTTCCCGCAGTGGTGTATGGCAGCGAAACGTGGACGATAACAAAGGCAAACGAAGAGAGAACGTTTTTGGGAAAGAAAAATCCTAAGGACTCTGATGAACTACCAGGACAATATAGGCTAAGAACTAACAAAGATCGAAGTACCATACCCAGACGCCAGCTTTATACAAGAAATAAAGTCCGGAAGACTCCAATGGGCAGGACACCTCAGAAGACATTCTGACGAAAGAGCAGTAAGGCTGGTATGGGAAGAAGTATGAAAACAAACATTTAAGACATACCAACCATATGGAATAAGCACTATAAAGAAAAATTCGAGACATGCACCCAACAAAACGAGGAGAGAGGGCAGCAGTAAAGAGAAGAGGATAGGGACAATCGAGTAGACGAATTCCATATCAAAGATATTGAAGAAGGACTGTCAAGAATAAAAATTGGAAAAGCGAAAGGTGCCGATGACATAGATCAGGAGATGATGAAGTACGTGGGAGAACGAGACAAACTTTGGCTACTGGAAATAACAATGGAAGCATGGAGAACACAAACGATACCGAAAGACTGGGAAGAAAATTTATTGATACCAATACACAAGAAAGGAGAAGAAGCGGAATGTGATAACTATAGGGTTATATGCTTATCATCAGTGGCATATAAAGTCTACACTGGGATAATAGAACGGAAGCTCAGGAAAGAACTGGAAGGAAAACTAGAAGAAGAACAAGTGACTTTTAGGAAGAAAAGAGGAACAATAGATAATTATACATACTGAGAAATATAATTGAAAAAAAAAACGAAATAGGAGAAGACATATATATTACGTTTATAGATATTAAAGCTGCTTTTGATTCTATAAATAGAGAAGCAATATGGTCAGTAATGGAAGACCTGCAAATCCCGCAAAAAAAGTAAGCGTGGTAAAAAAATTAAAGGCACTCGTGTGAGTGCCGACAGAAGTGAAAACTTCTTATAGTGTGTATATAAATTACGAGCTCAATACTTTTACCCCATCCTAAAAGAAGTGCTATACCTATATCATATACGATATACGCGATGCGTATGTCCTATGCTATTTATGTATACCTACACATAATTTATATATGTACAAAATGTATTTCAGCGAAGTGATGACGGTCGCAAATTCAATATTTTTCCCAATCCAAGGAGTGCACAACGTCCCTAAAGAAATTTTCAATTCAAAAATTTATTTCGTCGAAGCGATAACGGTCGCTAATTTACTACTTTTTTCCCATCCAAAAAGTGCACAACGTCCCTCAAGAAGTTTTCACTTCAAATATTTATTTCGTCGAAGCGATGATGGTCGCTAATTTAATACTTTTTTACATCGAAAAAGTGCACAACATCCCTAAATAAGTTCCACTTCAAATATTTATTTCGTCGAAACGACTACGGCCCCAATTCAATACTTTTCTTCCATACAAAAAGTGCACAACGTCCCTGCAAAAGTTTTCACTTAAAAAATTTATTTCGTCGAAGCGATGACGGTCGCTAATTTAATAATTTTCTCCATCCAAAAAGTGCACAACGTCCCTCAAGAAGTTTCCACTTCAAAAACTGATTTCATCAAAGCGATGACGGTCGCTAATTTAATACTTTTTTACATCGAAAAAGTGCACAACGTCCCTAAATAAGTTTCACTTCAAATATTTATTTCGTCGAAGCGATGACGGTCCCTAATTAAATACTTTTCAACCATCCAAAAAGTGCACAACGTTTCTAAAGAAGTTTTCACTTCAAAAATGTATTTCGTCGAAGCGATGACGGTCGCCAATTTAATAATTTTTCCCCATCCAAAAAGTGCACAACGTCCCTAAAGAAGTTTTCACTTCAAAAACTGATTTCATCAAAGCGATGACGGTCGCTAATTTAATACTTTTTTACATCGAAAAAGTGCACAACGTCCCTAAATAAGTTTCACTTCAAATATTTATTTCGTCGAAGCGATGACGGTCCCCAATTCAATACTTTTCCCCACCCAAAAAGTGCACAACGTTTCTAAAGTAGTTTTCACTTCAAAAATGTATTTCGTCGAAGCGATGACGGTCGCCAATTTAATAATTTTTCCCCATCCAAAAAGTGCACAACGTCCCTAAAGAAGTTTTCACTTCAAAAATTTATTTCGCCGAAGAGATGAAGGTCACTAATTTATATTTTTCCCCATCCAAAAAGTACACAACGTTCCTTAAGAAGTTTCCACATCAAAAATTGATTTCATCGAAGCGATGAAGGTCGCTAATGTAATGCTTTTTTTCCATCGAAAAAGTGCACAACGTCCCTAAATAAGTTTCACTTCAAATATTTATTTCGTCGAAGCGATGACGGTCCATAATTCAATACTTTTCTCCCATCCAAAAAGTGCACAACGTCCCTCAAGAAGTTTTCACTTCACGAATTTATTTCATCGAAGCGATGAAGGTCGGGATGACGGTCGATAACTTAATACTTTTTTCCATCCAAAAAGAGCACAACGTCCCTAAAGAAGTTTTTACTTCAAATGTTTATTTCGTCAAAGCGATGACGGTCGCTTATTTATTAAGTTTTCACTTAAAAAATTTATTTTGCCGAAGCGATGATGGTCGCGATGACGTTCGCTAATTCAATACTTTTTCCCTATCTATTTAAAAAGTGCACAACGTCCCTAAAGAAATTTTCACTTCAAAAATTTATGTCGCCGAAACGATGACTGTCCCGAATTTAATAATTTTCCCCATCCAAAAAGTGCACAACGACCGTCAAGAAGTTTCCACTTCAAAAATGTATTTCTTCGAAGCGATGACGGTCGCAATGACGGTCGCCAATTTAATACTTTTCCCATCCAAAAAGTGCACAATGTCCCTAAAGAAGTTTTCACTTCAATACATATACGTACAAAGTTAATTTCGCCGAAGAGATGACGGTCGCAATGAAGGTCGCGAAATAAATTCTTTTTCCATATCGAAAAATAGGTTTTACATTTATTTTAAATTTAAATACTTCTATACAATTTATGTATAGATACACATAATATAGATACGTACAAAATTTATTTAGTCGAAGAGATGACGGTCACTATGACGGTCGCGAAATAAATTATTTTTCCATATCGAAAAATAGGTTTTTCATTTATTTTAAATTTAAATACTTCTATACAATTTATGTATAGATACACATAATATAGATACGTACAAAATTTATTTCGTCGAAGAGATGACGGTCGCTATGACGGTCGCGAAATAAATCTTTTTCCCCATCATAAAATAGGTTTTACATTTATTTTAAATTTAAGTACTTCTATACAATTTATATATACATACAAATAATATATAGCATAAGCGATGACGGTCGCAATGACGGTCGCAATGACGGTCGCGAATTCAATGCTTTTTCCCCTATCCAAAAATCGCACAACGTCCCTAAAGAAGTTTTCACTTCAAAAATACATATAGAAACGTACTCGCTAAAGTACAAATAAACTGAAACAGATCGCCAATAATAAAGCTAAGGAGAGGAATAAAATAAGGGGACAGTCTCAGCCCAGTTTTATTTATATTAGTAATGGATAGATTAACGAAGAGCGCTAAAAGAAGGTCAAGGCAATTACAATCAACAATAGGGTATAGAAATTTAGTACCAGTGAGAATGGAGGGATTACTAGATGCACATGACCCAGTAATAATAGCAGAATATAAAGAGAAAATGCAAAAATTAATCGATATCTGGGTGGAAGAAATAGAAAATTTGAAAATGGAGGTATACAATGCAATATCTGTACCAACTTTAATATATGCAAGTGAGACATGGGTAAACAATGCAAAACTAGATAGTACAATAAACGCAGGAAGATGAAGCAGCTGAGAAAAATAGCAGGAAAAACGAAAATGGACAGAATAAGAAATGAAGATATCAGACAAAGACTGAAAGAGGAATCGATAATTTCCCAGATCCAAAAAAAGAAAATTAAAATGGAATGGACACATTAACAGAATGGACCAGGAAAGACTACCAAAACAGGTGATGGAATCAAAAATATGGTAAAAGATGGAAACGGAGGCCATGGAAAAGATGGATCGATCAGATTATAGAAATTGGATAGGAAAAAGGAAAAACACATCAACAAATGAAAGAGTTAGCAAAGGACCGCAACAAATGGAAGATATGGAAAGAGGATTAATAAAACCTCCGACGCCCCTGAGGGGCATGGGAGTTTCGAGAAAGAAGAAGAAGAAGAACAACAATAACTGAAGACAATAACGGATCACAAGAAATAAACAAGAGAGTACAAGCTGGCAACAACGCAATAAAATCCAAACAACTAACAAGATGTACAAAGAGACAACTATATAAAACAATCATTCCTCCCGTAGTGGTGTATGACAGCGAAACGTAGACGATAACAAACGCAAACGAAGAGAGACTACGTTTTTGGGAAGGAAAAATCCTAAGGACTCTGATGAAGCAGGAATACATTATAGGATAAGAACTAACAAAGGGCTCGAAGAGCTACACCCAGACGCCAACTTTATACAAGAAATAAAGTCCAGAAGACTCCAATGGGCAGGACACCTCAGAAGACATTCTGGCAAAAGAACAGTAAGGCTGGTATGGAAAGAAGTCCCAACTGGAAGAAGACCACGTGGACGCCCTCGACTCCGGTGGCGAGATAATATAGCGGGAGACCTGAAAGCTATGGGCGTGGAGAACTGGATGGAGATTGCTTAAGACAGATAACAGTGGAGGCATGTTGTTGAGCCGGCCAAAATCCACGGAGTGGAATTAAGTAATGGCAAGACTGAAAATCAATATTCTCGGACTTAGTGAGATCACATGGCCGGGTCATAGTAAATGCTCCACAAGAAATGGGATATACTATTATACCATTTTGGAAGTTACAATCAGCACACGCATCCAAACGGAGTCGGAATTTTGATGTACAGAATTACCAATAGATGAATCACTGGCTTACGTTAAAATTATTGTAGTACGAGTCTATGCATCTACAGCTCAGAGTGAAGACAAAGATATCGAAAAATTTTACAGTCATATTGAATAAGTATTAAAATATGTTAAAAAATGAAATACTTTCTCTTATGTGTGATCTCAATGCCAAAGTAGGTATGTTATTGAAAATGTTACTGGAATTTGTCCAAGAAAAAGAAATGGTAATATCAAACACGTTATACCCGGTTCCACTAAGAAGATTATGATGATAGGAAGAAAATACAGAAATTCTATCAAATTCGAAAAGAATATCCAGATGCTGATATAGTCTCTCATCACAAACCACTTACTGATTAATTCAGGTTAAATCTAAAACAATCTAAACTGAGTCCAAAAAATAGACACATCATCGATCTATCCAGACTAAGAAACAGTGAAACAAAAATCTTACGTTGAAAAATGAATAAAGCGAGAACTACTGCCAGCTAAAATTAGGGACAACAGAAAAGGTCAGAATGTAAACATCAAACGGAAGAACTTAAAAGACACTATATTTCTCATAAGTAAAGACGAACTCAATAAAAGTTATCCGAAAAATAGAGAGAGAGAGAGAGAGAGAGAGAGAGAGAGAGAGAGAGAGAGAGAGAGAGAGAGAGAGAGAGACGGGATGACCGCCGAAATACTTAAAGTAGGGGAGCCTTGGATGCTAAGTTTGCAGTGATTAAAGCGTCATGGGGACCTATTGTATTGTGAAGATTAGGTCCTAAAATCAAAAAAAGTTAAATGAAGTTTTCTAATTAAGTGGGAGTTTTCCATTTTTTTATTTAATTTTCCATTTCCAAAAATCGGTTTTTCCTATTATATCCATAATTCGAAAAAATGTCTCTAATAAAATTTATTTATTGTTATAAATCGATAGATTTTTGAAAAATATTAAACATGTCTTTTTCAGTTTTTAGATCTGATGTTCATTTCACGAAATATTGCGGGGTTCCTATTTAAAATTTTAAAGTTACCCCCATCTCCTCCGTGCGGGGGGGGGGGGTCGTGTTTAGTATCATTCGATAAATTTTTGGAAAATATTGTACACGTATTTTTCAGTTTTTCGATGTGATGTTCATTTCGCGAAATTTCGCATTTTTTTTAAAACTTTGTGACTCATCCATTTCCTTACGCCCCGCTCAACTCGTCAGATTTTTTAACTATAAAAAGTTTTTCATGTACTTAACTTACCTTTTCTTAATCTCACACCCCCACTGACTGACTGCCCTCAACACACGCCTCTGTATTAAGAGTCCTTATATGGTATGGGTACACTAACAGGGTGGAAGGCTTCTCCCAATGTGATTTTCTGAGGCGCTCGAGTAACGCGAAAACTCCCCACTTGGGCTCCCCTACCATTCATTTAATGGAAAACATAATCATTACGGACCAAGATTCACAGAGAAATACAAAATAAAATAAGGGAACCAAAGGATACAGCATCTTTCTTGAATAAGAAATTCTGTTTCAATTTCAATTTAAAGAATAATCATGAAATAAATTAAACGTTGACAAAAAATGGTATAACAACTAAAAAAAAATGTATACCTTATATTTTTGTTGTGATTTTCTAATTTTGTCGTACAACTTTGCATGATGGAGTGCTAAACCACAGTATACGGCAAACGTTTCAAACGCTTCTTCGTCTTTCTTTGTAAAATTGCCTTTGTGTTTATTAACCATTTGAACAACACCAATAATATGGCCTTGAATATAAATAGGCATACAAAGGATGGTTTGTGTCCGATATCCTGAAAACATATAATTTTGTTAGTTAAAACATATTTAAACAGATAAACTCCTCAAAAGAAAGATAGAGTATACTAGGGATGCCGGTTGTTGATAAAAAAACCGGTTTTCGTTTATACCGGTTTTTTTACTTACGGTTTAACTTTGCGGTTATAACCGGTCAAAAAACGGGTTAGTCCAAAAACCGGTTTTCGGTTTTTTTAACCAATAGCGAATAGGTACTTAATAGCATGATACCATAAATAACAAGATAATATATTACACATCCGGAAGTCGTGACGTAACTGGAGACCAGCAAGTTCGTAATGGTTCGTAATCATTCGTAATGTCCGATTAGTTTGAATTGTTCGCTGTTGTAAGCTAAGTGTATTTTATATTTTATCGCCAACCGTCACTAAAGTCATTCATTATTGTACTCATTTGCCGCCATTTGCGCCAGTAAAGTAACACTTTATTGTACTGAAAGAAGAATTTTACTTTACCTGCCGCGATTAATCAAATTAACTGAGATTGAATGTAAGTGGTCGATGGCAGTAATCGATTATTTATTTGAGTGACCTTAAAATTTATTTACTTTAATTATTAAAAATATTGTACAAAATTTACGTTATTATTAATTAAATTTATGTCAGAAAATGAAATTCTGTAGTATTTTGCAATTATATTTATAAAACATAAATCAAAACTTTGCAGATTTAGTAATTAGGGATTCAATATTGATACCTAACAACTATCGATTAAACATCGAAATCGGCCGTCATGATAGCAAGAGCCTTATGTCATTACTGTCATACGAAATTTTTATTTTGTGTAAAAGTAAAAGAATTCTTAAATCTTTTAAGTTTCGTATTAATGCGAATATAGCATGAAATAGTGTTTTCGTTAATTCGATTATATATAGGGTGAGGCAGATAACTGGCCTATTAGAAATAGCTCGAGAACTAAAGGCAACAGAATCATGAAAATTGGAATAAAGGGGTTTTGAGGGATGGTCTATTAAATGAAATTATTTTCATCTCTTTACAACTTCCGGTTATACCGAAAGTTGCTTATAACTTGGTTTTTTTAAATGGGACACCCTATATATTTTTACATTTTTAGATTCTCCTCGATATCTCCTTTCTTAAATATGAGATTTTGTAATATTATACAGGGTATTTTAAAAGATATTTACGTTCTTTTATTAATTTCGTAGCAACATTCACACCCTGTAGAATTGTAACAGTTTGACATCAAAAACTCTGCTTACGTTCAAGTGATTTTTAATATAGACTATTATTGTTAAGAATCATTAGTATAGCTAATTTTGAAATTTTAGTATACAGGGTTGGTCGAAACTCAAAATGAATATTTTCTGAGTTTTCTTAAATAGAACACCCTGTATTTTAGTATTGCAATGAAATTATATTTCATAGTACTTTTTTATTTTATAAGTATTCCCTATACCTAACTGCTTTAATTTGTGAGTTATTGGTGATTCAAGCTAAACATTAGTTGCAACAAAAAATACGTAAAATTTTATTAGGTTGGCCGTGAAAATATTCGATCACAAATAATTTTTCAGAAATAGATACATATTAATCCAGACTGATCCTTAAAATTACCAATAATGGTTTAGCTATCAAAATACCTACGTAGTTAAGATTGTTGGTGCGACTAACAATTAAGCACAAATTAAAGCAGTTAGGTATAGGGAATGCTTAAGAAATAAAAAAGTACCATAAAATATCATTTCATTACAATACTAAAATACAGGGTGTTCTATTTAAGAAAACTCAGAAAATACTCATTCCGAGTTTCGACCAACCCTGTATACTAAAATAAAAAAATTAGCTATACTAATGATTTTTAACAATAGTAGACTATACTAAAAATCATTTGAACGTAAGTAGAGTTTTAGTTATCAAACTATTACAATTCTACAGGGTGTGAAAATTTGCTACGAAATTAATAAAAAAACGTAATTATCTTTTAAAATACCCTGTTGTATAACATTACAAATCTTCATATTTTAAGAAAGAAGACATTGAAGAGAATCCAAAAATGTAATAATATACGTAAATGTAAATATATAATTATTTAAAAAAACGAATTTGTAAGCAACTTCCGGTTATACCGAAAAGAGATGGAAATATTTTCATTTAATAGATCATCCTTCAAAACCCCTGTATTCCAATGTTCATTATTCTGTTGCCTTTAGTTCTCGAGATATTTCTAATAGGCCAGTTATCTGCCTCACCCTGTATAGGGCGGTCATAGATATGTAGGTACTGATAATTTGTTAGCAAATATATGTATTTATTTAGATTTTCTACTATTCATCACGGCAAATCAACTTCGCTGCGGCAGGCTACACGCTACACTTCATAAACAATGACGTACCTATTAACGGTATTTTTAATTTTTGGTATTTTACTTTAAGTGTTAAAATTAGTATATTGTTTAAATATAAATACGATAAAACTGTTTAAAATATATTTATTTCGTTGAAATCATGATAATAGAAGTATAACTTCTGTGCGTACAAAGTACACACACTCTTTTTTCATTAGAAGGATGTAATTAAGTAAGTGTTAAGTAAATGTTAATGAGTTTTATGATTGGCGATAAAATTTTGTATGCACCACGTCAGTAAAGACTCTTGATCGAACTCGTCTGTTATTCGCCTTGCTCGCTACGCTCGCTCGGCTCATAATATCAGACTCGTTCGATAAAGAGTCACTTTACTGACTTGGTACATAAATAACTATTATTTTTGACAGTTATTTTGACAGGAATCTCGACACTAAATTTTTTTCGAATACATTGAAGTTTAATGTTATTTAGCTAATTGAATAATTTCATCACAGAACGCCTCCAAATCCCATTTAACTTTAACAAGAATTCAAATTCAACTTCCGGTCTCCAGTTACGTAATCATGCGCGAACTCGGACGTATTTGAGCAAACGGGAAGATACTACCTCTTATTTATAGTATCATGCTTAATAGGTTAAAATGTTACATTTATATTGCTCTTTACTTTGCTCAATTTTCCTCCCGAAAAATCTCCAACTATTTCAATTTATAAAATTTTCCCAGGCGCTTTCAAACTAGGTACCCTAAAATTGGGCGAAAGTAGGTACCCCAATCTGGCAACTCTGTTTCGTCGCTCGTTATAGACGGCGTACGGCGTCGGCGTGATTGAGTTGTCAATTGGGATATTCCCAAAAGTGATGATCCTACCGATCTACCGAAATGTTTCTTGGATCTACCGAGTTTAAAAAAATATCGAAATGCACTAATATTTTATTTAAAAATAAATTCGACAACCCAATTCATCTTTTATTTCTATTACCATCAAAAATAATTCAGTGGTATTTTAATACGTTTGTATAATATCCTTTAATTCCTAAGAATATTGTACCTATTGATTAAAAATTACATAATGGAGATTCCTTATCATATTTCGGTATTCACAATCATAACAAGTCATACAAGAGTCTCAAGTACTCATAAACAATTATGATGTTGGTTGCAATATCGATTTCAAGCAGATCACTTACAGTTTTATGTAAATATTATCATCAAATAACTACAGTGGAACCTCTATAACTCGGATTAATCGGGACCGCGGTCGATCCGGGTTATCTAAAATCCGGGTTAGCCGGAGAATATAGTAAACATTCATAAAATACGGTATACTTACAGATAAACTCCGTTATAATTGAAATAACATGAAATATATACATGCACAGTACACATCTGTGTGTGTGTTTATGTTTTATTGGCACTGGTTTAAGCAACCAACTGGCCAGTCAATGTGTTTTGAATTCTCTCTTTTACAAAATATATGCTTAGTATCTAAATTTAAAACTATTAGTACTACTGTTTTTTTTTTACTCTGTTTTTTTTATTATTTTTTTTATTATATTTTTTAACATTTTTTTTATTACATTTTTTATTTTTTTTTTATTTTTTTTTTTTTATTTTTTTTTTAGTTTTTTTTTTTTTTTTTTTTTTTTTTTTTTTTTTTTTTGTATATTTTTTTATCGCGCTAAGACCTAAACCCGATTCAACCTCGCGGAGGTTTAGATCTTAGTAACTTTTTATTTTATTTAATTATTTTTTTTTTTTTTATTTTTTTTTCTTTTTTTCTCAGAGCTTTAATTTTAAACAATTAACATGGTTGTACAAAATTTTATAAACATCTAGATTGTTTGATTGTAAAAGGTATATAAGATTAAAAGGAAATTGTACATTAATTTGAACTAGATTGGCAAAAAAGTTTGATATTTCAATAAAATGTAAAGGACATTCTAATAGCATATGTTGTAGATCAGCTAGCTCTCCACATAAACATTCATCATTATCTACAAGTCCTATTTCTCTTTTGTAGACTGGAGTCAGACAGTGATTACTTCTTATTCGACAAATAGTTTTGATAAAGCCTTTGTTGGAAACTTGATTAAACCATGTCTTGATGGGAAGTGTAGGCTGGATTTTTTTGTAATAATTTCCTTTGTCTGAATTATTGTATTGTTCCTGCCATTTCGTCCGTTTAATAGATCTTATAATAGAAATTATGTCTCCCATAGGAAGTTGATAAGTATGCAGAGTGGATTCCTTCGTTGTTGCTTTTTTAGCCAGATCATCTACTATTTCGTTGTTTTTTATACCAATGTGTGCTTTTATCCAACACAATATTATATTTTTGCCCGATTTCAAAGCTTCACTGTTCATTGCTATGATGTCACTGATGATATAATTTTCTGCAAAATTATGTACATTGTATTTCAATGTCTTTACAATGCTTTGGCAGTCTGTAAATATAACATAATTGAGTTCTTTTTGATTAATACATATTTTGTATGCTTCTTTGATTGCAATGAGTTCAGCTGTGAAAATTGTCATTTTATCAGGTAATCTGTTGTTTATTTTTATACTTTTTTGTGGGTAATATATAGCATATCCAACTTTTCCTTCCATTTTTGAACCATCCGTATATAATTTCTGATAACTCCCCCAGTTTTTTTGTACACACTGAAGGTGGTCTATTTTAGTAAGGAAGTCTGTCGCACGAATATTACTTAAATGACAGTTAACTGGAGATAAATAATCTTCATAATTTAGCTTTCGAGACGAGCTTTGTTCAATTTGGTGTATGTCGCCAATGGAATTAGAAACGTTGAGGAAGCTTTCCACAACTAAAAGCAGTTTCTTTTTTTCCCAGTAATAATGAGTTAGGTATGAGGTGGTTAAATGAACAATTTTATTTAATAGCAGTTTATCGTTAACCGCTGTTTTAACTATAAATTTCTCACTTAGGTATTCCCTGCGTAATGAAAGTGGAGGTTCATTAAGCTCACATTCCATGACCAATATAGGTGTGCTACGAAGATAACCAGTGCATAACCTAAGTGCCTTATTTTTGATCCTCTCGATTTTTTGGAGTACAGAGTTTGATGCTGAGCCATAAAAAATAGATCCATAGTCTAAGATTGATCTTATCAAATTTCTGTATAGTAATATTGATATGTTTGGATCAGCTCCCCAGTTACTGACACTTACAGTCTTCATGATATTCATTGCATTTTCCATTCTTCGTAATATGTAATTTGTGTGTTCTTTCCAATTTAATTTGGAGTCTAAAAATACGCCAAGAAATTTTATTGAAGTTTTATAAGGAATACTAGTATTATCAAATTGTAGATGGCTTTGAGGAACATATCGTTTTTTAGTGAAGGTAACAATGGTTGATTTACTCTCTGATATTGTTAAGTTATTATCGGTAGCCCATTTTTTTATAATATTCAATGTCGATTTAAGGTAGTTATTACATCTATCTATTGACTTATTTTCTGCATATATCGCAACATCATCAGCGTACTGTAGGATTTTTATGTGTTGAGGAAGTTTAGTTTCTAAGTCAGCAGTATACAGTATATATAATATAGGACTTAGGATGCTACCCTGAGGTAGTCCCAAAGATGTGTATCGGGAGTTAGATTGATCTCCATTTAATCTAACGTGAACTGCTCGATTAATGTATAAGTTAATGATGTTCCATGTTACTATCTCGGGTATTCCTATTTCCAACATTTTCGCGTATAGTATGTGAAGATTAACGTTGTCGTAAGCCCCTTTTATATCTAAGAACAAAGCACTAACTGCTTTCTTATAAGTAAAGGAACTATAAATGTCTATTAAAAAGTGGCAGAGGCTATCTTGTGTGGATTTACCTTTTCTAAAACCAAACTGACTTCTTGGTAATAGGTCGTTCTTTTCTAGCCAAAATTCCAGACGGTTTTTAATAAGTCTCTCATATGTTTTTAGTATACAGGAAGCCAGACCGATTGGACGGTAAGAATCCCAATTCTTTGATGATTTTCCTGGTTTTAAAACCGGGATAATAGTGTAAACGTGCCAATCGTCAGGAATCTTTATGCGGCGCATCCAAATTTCATTATATATATTTAGTAGTGCAGCCTTACCAATTCTTGAAAGATTTGATAGCATCGAGTAATGGATATTATCGGCACCTGGTGCTGAATTTGAGTTTTTCTTCAACGCAAAGTTTAGTTCAGTGGCAGAAAATGGTTTGACTAGGAAACGGATTGGTTCTGGATAGTCGTACAGAGCATTTAGTTGTAAATCAGGAATTACTAATTCTGCAGACGGCGGTGTGATATTTTGATGGAACTCTTCTATCCACGAAGCTTCCGACAGAATAACAGGGACTTTGTTCTTTGTTTTTCTATTTTTTATTCGGTTAACTTTTGACCATACATCTTTAATAGGGACTGACCTATTTAGGGATCCGACATAATCTCTCCAGCTATTTCTTTTAGTTTGTTTAGTGATCTTCTTGACATGTGCATCATCTTTTTTATACTTAAGTAGGTTTTCATGGTTTGGATTTTCTTTGAATATACAAAAACTTTCCTGTCTTCTTCTGACTGCTTCTTCACATTCTAAATCCCACCAGTATTTTCCTCTGGAAGTCGGTTTTTTTATTTTAAATTTGGGGATGCAGTAGGATGCAGTTGTATTTATATTGTGCAAAATTTGTTCATAAGAATTTATATCTTTAAATTGAGAGAATACATCTTCCGAATACTGTTCATATAATTTCCAGTCGACATTCTTTAAATTCCACTTTTGTGAATATGGATTATATGTATGAGTTGGTTGATCCTCTAACTCTACTCTTATAGGTGTATGGTCTGAACCAAATAGGTCTTGAAGTGTTTTCCAAGTGATCAGGTGGTTTAAGTCAGGAGTACAAATGGTCAGGTCTATTGCCGATTTCGAGAAGTTCCTAAAGAAAGTAGGAGAGCCATCATTTTTGAATATTAAATTATTATCGTCTATACAGTCCATCAAGATTTTACCTTTCATATCTGTTTGGTTGTCTAGGCCCCAGGCAATGTGGTGAGCATTAAGGTCACCTCCTATTATAAATGGTCTTTCTATAGATGTTATGAAATTGTTCCATTGTTGTAACAATAACTTGGTTCCTGGGGGAACATACATAGATATAAATGTGACAGTATATGACTTAAACTTTATTTTTATTGCTACTTTATTGACGTTTATTAAATCTACTTTCATGGTGACTTCCTCGTAATATAGGTTTGAATTTATTAAAATTGCTGAGCCACCGCCAACAGTTACTGAAAAGCGGTCGTCTCTGACAATATTGTACCCGTGAAAGTTATAATACTTTTCTGGTTTAAATCTAGTTTCTGATAATAATGCGATATCAACTTTCTGGTCTTCTAATAGGTGGATAAGGTTTTCTCTATTAGAGTTAGCCGATCTACAATTCCATTGACAAATTACCAATCTATTCATTATTATATAAGAGAGAACTTAAAACTGATTGAATTGAATTTACTAGAACTGATTTTTCTGGAATTTCAAAATTTTTGTGATTTATATTAGAGATAATACTTGTAACTATATTTGATATTAATTCTGTTAATTCTTTTGATGGTTCATGTATTTTAGATCCTTGTTCTGGATTAAATGTAGATTGATACGAAGAAGAGGTGATAATACCACCAGGTCTGTTGGACATGGGGTTTAACTTTATTATTTTTTGATGTTCCATTGTTACTTGGTCTGGTGAGGAAGAGATAGGTCGTTTGTATTTTGGTGGTTTTATTATTGTATATCTATTTGAAACTGAAGGTAGAGCGAACTGATTGGAAGATGTTTGAGACGTGGACAATTGAGTAAAGGAATATGAAGAGGATGGTGCATTCATATTTGGAGTTTGATGAGAATTTATTGAGGAATTATTGGCTGCTATAGATGCATAAGTTATCTTAGGAAAGAGTTTAATTGTTTCCTTAAAAGATAAGCTGTTTTCAGACATATAATGTTTTATTTTCTTTTGGCGATCAAATTCTGGGCATATCTCCCATTCATTAGTGAAGTGTTCACCTTCACAGGATAGACATTTTTTGTTAAACGATGATAAAGGACAAGAATCGGAAAGGTGAGATTCATGACACTTAAAACAGCGAGGATTACTTTTACACTGCTTACTCATGTGCCCATACCTATAGCAGTGGTAACAGATAATTACCTTTTGCTGGTATTTTTCAACAGTGTGTAAGACATGATTAATTACTACATACTTTGGTATATTCTGACATTTAAAAGACACAATAACTGATTTTGTTGGATTAAATATTACTTTGTCATCTGCTACTATTTTTCTTGTTATTCGTTTCACATACTCAACCGAGAATTTGCAATGGTGATCAAATTCCTTTATTCTATTTTTAAGATATTCTTCCGATATATCTGAATCTATATCCCTTACTACACCTAGTTTAAACAATTGAAATTTTGGAATGTATGCGGTCAGATTTTTTTGAATAAGGAATTTGGAAGTAACTAAAGCATTTGCGCTACTATAATTTTTAAATGAGACCCTAACTCGGTTGCGTCCGATTGAGTCAATTTTTTTTATATAATTGTCAATTTCTGGATGTAACGTAAATAGGATCTCGCCTATTTTAACAGCGTTTAATTTTCCTGTAAAATTTAAACTGGAGTTTTCAATGAAAATGTAAAAAGGTCCTAAATCAATTTTTTCGTATAAATAAACAGGCCTGGTTTTTTCTGGTTGATCTGAGTTTACTAAAGTATTTTGTTTTTCATTAATATTGTTAAGATTAATACTACTACTTATCTTATTTTGAGGCTGGTTGGGTAGAAATCCATTTAAATCTTGTAAATCACAGCTACTATCCATCGAATTCTCAATATCAGGCGGTTCGCCTCCACTAGATGACTCCATAGAGGAGTTTTCAAGTAACGTTTAACTTATGAACACTTTCAAAATGTAAACTAAATAAGGAAAAGTTTAACAAAACTAAACAAACTAAATTAGAACGGTATAAATCAAATAATCCGCCAAAAATTAATATTTTTCGGAGAGATCTCCAAATTTAAATTAACTTTGACAATTATTTTGACGTATATGACAGTACACATCTAAATTACTAAAAACACGCAAACACAAATAGGTACCCTAAAAAAAATAGATCCCGCGTATGAAAAAAAAATTGATTAATAGCAAGCTGAAAATTTGATAATAGCTTAAGGGTGTCTAGTCGGATAAACTTTGATATATGGGAACACTGGAACAGGGGCAGTTTTAATTGTGGAATTGGTTAAAAATTTGGAACAGTCAGACCACGAAAACGGCACATTTATTTTGTCCGACAGAACAGACTTAAACTCTCCGAACAGAGATTAAACTCTCATGCAAAAATCAGACTGCTATTTTATCACCTGTCACAATTCCTGTCATTTGGCATATTCTACATGTTCCACTCATTAAAACGCCCATTTGGTGCTAAATAGCAGTCTGATTTTTGCATGAGAGTTTAATCTCTGTTCGGAGAGTTTAAGTCTGTGATGTCGGACAAAATACATGTGCCGTTTTCTTGGTCTGACCGTTCGAAATATTTAACCTGTTCCACAATTAAAACTTCCCCTGTTCCAGTTTTCGCATATATCAAAATTTGTCCGACTAGACACCCTTAAGCTATTAACAAATTTTCAGCTTGCTATTAATCAACTTTTTTTTCATACGCGGGATCCAGACCTAAAACCTAAGCAAACGAAATAGAAGAATACAAGACTGTACTACACAATATAGTCACAATGGGAACGATATTATGTTATTTAAGAACAGTGGACACTAAGACCCTTGTTTAAAAAAGAATTTTTTTAATAGTCTTTTAGTCTTTTTTAAACAATGCTAAGACAGTTTGAAATAAATACTTTAAGGAAACAGGTGCTTGTTGTTTCCGATAATCCGAGATAATGAAAGTCGCTCTGCCGCCGTGTGCCGTGAGTCATTTTTACTATCGCATAGTTCAAATTACACAAATACACATTATCTCTCAAATATTATATTACATACATACATTTTTATTGTTGAAATGTTTGTCTGATGAAAATCGGTTCGGGTTAGCCGGACTTACGGGTTATCGGGGGCCGACTTATCAGGGTTCCACTGTATTCCCAAACTATAATAAAACTTAATTGTTTCATAAAAGCTGTTGTGGCACTTTCGTCCAGTTCTTTATTAGTAAATAACATTTGAATTATGGTTGTTTGGGTTATTTACTTCGCATATTTTTTTTATAATACATAATATGATTGGGATCGAAACTAGATAGAAATCTCTGAAATTTTTTCTCTGAATCATTTATTTTTTCGAAAAGATAACTTATTCGGTTTTTCACCGGTTATTGCTTTTGGTAAAACCGGTTGTTGCGAATTAAAAAAACCGGTAAGTTATAACCGGTAGGTTTTTCCCATCCCTACGGTTCACTCTCTCTATAACTAACACGGGTATTACGAAGTTTACAAACGAGTTCAATTAGGTATCCCAAAAAATTTGTATTGAACTATAACACTTCTATAACGATGCATATTTGGTTATACCGAGGGAAAATGAGATCGAAGAACTTGTTTCTTTACTGGTTTTTGGCGGGGTGATGGTATCCCAGCTGCCTGTATAAATAAAAGACTAAAATCTGTGTGCTTATCGAGGCCAGTGATATAATAGACTCCACTGCCTGTCAACTTCTTCCTGTTTATCCACCTACTCATTTTCATAAGCTGCATTCAAACAATATACAGGGTGTTTGGTAAAGAATGGGTCACAGGGATTTAAGCTAACTTACCTTAGTGCAAAAGTTGATAATAACCGAGATACAGGGTGTTAAAAATAAACTTTTATTTTATTTATTCTTGAATATTTCCTAACAGGCACGGGATAATAACACGAAATTTGGTAACCGGGGGTTTTTTGGGACGAGAAATCTAAATTCACCACCAAAAATGATGTATTGCCCAGAGAGCGCCACATACGCCTTTCATCGCTCATTAAATAGGTTCAATTTTTTTTATTACCCACTCAACATACTTCTTGAATCAAAACTTTTATTCTCTTAATATGTTCACTTAAAAATGGTAAACTACATTCATCTCGTTAAACTCAACCGTTTTTGAGATAAGCTCATTTTAAATCTGCGGGACAACATAACTTTTTGCATATGATAATTGTAGTTACACCCGAAAAATAACTTAAAACTATAAAAATTTCCAAACATGTACAGTAGAACGTCGATAATCTGGACGTCAAAAATCCGGACCGTCAATAATCCGGATTTGTATCTAACAAAAATATCTCATTCTTTTAAAACAATTTAAGAACTTCGCTGCGAAAAACGAACCTCTACCGCAGTTCAAAAATATTTTACACATTTTTTTAAAGCCCAAATAGTGTCTGATGTTTTTACTGTACACATGGTGCTATTATAAATTAATTACAATACAGTGTTTAATCATAAAAAAATGTTTTGATTAATTTCACCTCTAGGCACTTTACTGTACAAGAGAAAACATAAAATTTTAAAACGTTTGTTGTACAATAATGTGTATACTGGCCTTTTTTGAGGTAATTTCGATAATCCGGATAATTTGATAATCCGGATGGGGTCCGGTCCCAATTAATCCGGATTATTGACGTTCTACTGTATTGCAAATTTCTTCAAATGGAATTTGCGATGCAATGACATAAATATGAGAACTGGCACAATTAGTATGGTTTCAAGTTTATTTTTCGGGTCTAACTACAATGATATTATGCACAATGATATTATTGGTATGTTGTATCTCAGATTTAAAATGGGTTTATCTCGAAAACAGTTGAGTTTAGCAATATGAATGTAGTATACCTGTTTTAAGTAAAAATATTAAGAGAATAAAAATTTTGATTTAAAAAATATGTAGAGTGGGGGATAAAAAAAAACTGAACGTATTAAATGAGCACTGAAAAACGTATGTGGCGACCTCTGGGTAATACATCATTTTTGGCCGCGAATTTAGATTTCTTATCCCAAAAAACCCCAGCTTACCCAATTTCGTGTTGTTATCCCATATCCCATGCCTGTCAGGAAATATTCAAGAATAAATAAAATAAAAGTTTAATTTTGACACCCTGTATTTCGGTTATTATCAACTGTTGTAAGTTAGCTTAAATCGACCTACTTTAATCTCAGGAATCTAAGGTTAAGCTATGGCCCATTCTTTACCAAACACCCTGTATAGCATCTTATATTGCTCGGAATGGCTTCACTATAAAGTGGAACCTCGTTAACTCGGATTAATCGGGACAGCGCCGATCCTGGTTATCGAAAATCCGGGTGAGCCGGAGAAAATGGTAAAAATTAATAAAATACGGTACACTTACAGATAAACTCCGTTATAATTGAAATAACATGAAATATATATCGTCGGCTTACTGCCAAAACCAACCAACTCCATTTTAAAAGTTTTGGGAAATCTACCTTTTAAACTTTAATTTGAAATTGAAAATCGACTGAATTTAAAAAAATTATTTAATAACTGAAAAATTTTTTGTCATATTTTTCAATTATTAAATCATTATTTAAATTCAGACGATTTTTCATTTCAAGTTAAAGTTTAAAGTTGGGTTTCTCAAAACTTTTAAAAATGGAGTTGGTTGGTTTTGGCAGTAAGCCGACGATATGCACAGTACACATCTAAATTACATATCAATTACGCATTTATTAATTCTACCTAAGGGTAAAAACATGTCGAAGATACATGGATGAGCGCGGTGTAGGTCGCTACATCGATATCAAAACAGACCCTTATTTTCTTATGAGATCGCACATACCAAGGATGTGTCACCCGTTCACTCTCGCGACCTTGCATCGCGGTTTACAGCGATGTCGATACCAAAACAGGATACGGAAAGTATCTTCGGTATGTTCTGGCCGTCATCGATGTAAACCTCGACCGCGATCGCGACCTACGCTGCGCTGATCCATGTATCTTCGGCATCTTTTTACCCTTATGCTTCTAGTTTCTTTTCCATTGTCACTACAACATTTTTACGTTTTGTTACCATTACGTAGACAAAAAACACGCAAACACAAAATCTGAATAGATTTACGAACGATTGCAGAACGAAAGCCAACAATACGACTGTACTATACACAATACGGTCTCAATCGCAACGATGTTATGTTATTTAATAACAGTGAAGACTAAGACAATTGTTTAAAAAATAATTTTTTAATAGTCTTTTAGTCTTTTTTAAACAATGCTAAGACAGTTTGATATAAATAAAGGATACTACAGGTACCTGTTATTTCCGATAACACGACAATGAACGTCGTGTGTCATGAGTCATTTTTACTATGGTATATATGTACTTAGTTCAAATTACACAAATACCCATTATCTCTCAAATATTATATTACATACATTTTTATTGATGAAATGTTTGTCTGATAAAAATCGGTCCGGGTTAGCCGGACTTCCGGGTTATCGGGGGCCGACTTATCGGAGTTCCACTGTACCTCTCATATCAGGCATATCCGTAACCGTACCGTGTACGTGAACCGGACGTGATTCCATCGGGGACGTAAAAATATTCTTCTTGGAAAATAAATGGCCCAATTAGCACACGCCCAGCACAATGGTTAGACAGTGATGACTGTATTGTAGACGTGAGCGTACCGTAAAGACAGATTTCTCGCCGACGATATTTTTATTTTAACTGACGGACCACGGCTGCATTCTTCAAAATAAATTACGAGATGTTAGGCCGTCCGCACAAGGGGCGACGCTCGAAGTAGTCGACTCGATTCCAGTCGCGTAGATCTCTTCCCGCCACTCAAGTTCCTTCGTTGTTGTATTGAGCTCCGTAGACGGGGCGTTTAGGATTGCAAATGTCCTCGTCTTGTACGACTTTCGTTTCTTGCGATCTGGGGTCCTATCTTCGAATTCATTCGAGCATATTTCGCATACGAAATTAGAAGAATTTCGCTTTAAATCCGGTGTCTTGTATTTTCGAATACTTCGTGTACGAATTTTTTCGTATACGGCGACTCGAATGGGTATGAACCATTCGAATCGTGGTGCTCGTATACGATTTATTGTTTCATTTCAAGGTCATTTCAGCTGTCATGATAGTTTTAGCTGATAGTATTAATTGTGTTGTTGTCTACAATATTTTTACCTTGAAATTTATTTTCAATGGCTGGTTTAAATAATTTTTTAATAGAAAGAAAGGACATGTTGTACGATTATGCCTTGAAAATATAACCTAACCTAACTTTATGTACGCATTTTAGCATTGGATCTAAGCTCCAAACTTGACATATGACACCGTTACCATATCCTCAATTTTTTCATACTATCACATTACATAAAGGTGCATTTAAAAAATCGCTTTGAAGTAAAGTTTTGAAAAGTAAATACTAAAGTATCAGTGTAAATACTGGATATAAAAATAATATTAAACAAAATGGCACACTTTCTGCGGACTTTGCAAATTGATATTACTAATATACCAATGCAATCTTAAGATTTGTTCCAACACGACCGAGAACCGTCACGAAACGGTAACGCTCCTGCGCGGTAAACAAAATCCGTTCTAACAAAAATATGATCGTCATCGGATCGTCCTTCCCACTGTTTCAACAAGAATTGTGATCTTTCAGTGACGGTTTCGTGATGATCATTTCAGTAATCGGGCAAATGCATAATGTGCTGGTTGGACTGACTTGAGCACTAGGATTTAATTCTTTAAATTTTTTGAGCCTTTGATCGACTAAAACCACACAAGCTGTCACCAACAAAAATGACAAATATTTAATAATGATAGATAAATCAGTTATCAGTCAGATAACCGTTCCAACATCGGTTTTCAAATTACCGTCATGGGACGATAACTGGGCGATACAATTACGAACATGCGCACAACAAACGGTACAAGTAGTTTCGTGACGGTTTCTAGACCGTCCAAAAGTTCATGTTGGAACAAACCTTTAATATTCGATTACACTTAAAATAACTTCTAAACAACTTTTCTCCCAAAAATGGCCCTTTTTATAATTTGTTCAGACTATAAGTCGTTATATTTATACATTAAACGTTCTTATACAATCTTATTCTTATACATTATACCCCAGTTAAGACAGTCTTGTACATTATACAAGAAATAGACCAAACAAATATGGCAACATTGTGACTCTTCAGATGACAAACAAGTTCAATGTTATGCGAATTTGCAGTGTTGCCGGTGCAAATTCTGCTCGTATACGTATAACATTTCGAAGGACGTTCAAAAATACACATTCACGTTCGTATACGAAATTTTTCATTCGAGTTAACACGTATGCGAAAATATTCGATTGAATTCGAAAATACGACCCCTGTAGCGCACGAGAAAGTTCGAGTGAGACGCACGTTTCCAAGCTTATTTTATTTGTTTTCTGTTGATTTTTGGGCTATATTAAATTTTACATAGTTTCTTTTAAAGATCGGTGAATGTTATGTTCCTTGATTGTAGTATTAGTAGCTTTGTGAAAATATATTGTGTGTAATATAAAATTCTGAAAATATTAAACATCTGTTTCTAGGTGTTTATTATAAAATTCGTTGGGGAAGTAGAGAAATATCCTTAATTGTATAATGCTCATTGTATACAAATTATATGTACTAAAAATGTAACAATACCGTATTTTTCACAGATCGAAATAGTGGTTTTGTTTGATATATAAAAATGCGTTCTTCCTGGTTGATAGATGTGAGCAAACTGAATCGACTTATAGTGTGCGGAGAGCAATCGCTTGTGCCGCAATCGTGTGTGACTTGTCTTCAATCGACCCATGTGCGGACGGCCTTAATCGAATTGGTGTGTAAAAATTCGCTTCTTTTTGATTTGACGAATCCTAAAGGGCCCTATTCACATGCGTATTTGTCCGGCGGATATGTACGGCGGACAGATCCGTTGTTAGCTATATACAGGCAGATGTGTCTCCAGACAAATTCGTTGGTGCTACACATTCACGGACAAATCTCTCAGTTGTACTTGTTCCCGCGTTGTGTCTTTATCTGTTTTCCACAGTGCTATGAATAATAAAAAAACAACTAACAATAATTGGAGGATATATGGTTTTATTTTTTGATAGAAAAAAGAAAAGACTATGGCCAAACGATGGTTATTGGAAAGAAGAAAGTACATACTCACATATGAATTTAATTAGAGAACTCGAAACAGGCGAACCCGAAGATTTACTCAATTCTCTGCGAATGGATAATGAAGCATTTGAAACTTTATTATAATATGTTGGTCCTAGAATCGAAAGAAATAACACACACATGAGAGAATCAGTATGTAGCAGCGAGCGATTAATCGCCACGCTACGATACTTAACAACTGGACGAAGTGGTGAAGATTTAAAGTTCAGTTGTGCAATCTCCCCACAGCTTCTTGGACAAATAATATCTGAAACTTGTTGGGAAATATTTATGGCATAAATACTGTCTGTAGATGACCCAGTTCTCTTACTCTTCCTCGTTTCTCTTAACTCACGTCGAAATCCAGCACGCAAGGAATCTATTTTCTTTCTTACGTACTTTATATCTGCATCTGGACAAATTTCTTGGCATTTTTCCACTAATTCTTCATATGTGTTGTTTCGCAGTTGCCTGTTAGAATATTCTTTACTTTTTACATTCCACAAGCATGACTTCAACTTATATAACGAAATAAAATTTTCCCAAAATACTTTATTATCCGAAAATGCCATTTTAATGTAATATAAATACACGCCTACTACCGTGGTTAGAATGAAAATTGACACAAATTTAACTCATCCGGCGAACAAATACTTGAAACGTTCACACACATGCGTATATATGTCTGGCTCGTCTGTGGTCGTCGTCTTGAACAACAGACGGCGAGCAAGACACATACGGCGTACGTTCGGACACACACATGAGGATCTGTCCGGAGTATCTGTCCGCCGTACATATCCGCCGAACAAATACGCATGTGAATAGGGCCCTTAAGTATACGGACACGGTATATTAAAATGGGATATAACGAAACCGGCATAGAAATTCTTTTGTGTTATGTTAATTTTAGATATTGTTTCTATTTTTTTTTTAAATTGCGTTTTTTATATTTCTTTTTGTATATGATGGTAACTATTAGTATATACGCCTGGATCCTGCGTATCAAAAAAAAGTTTATTAATAGCAAGCTGAAAATTTGTTAATAGCTTAACGGTGTCCAGTCGGACAAACTTTGATGTATGGGTACAATGTAACAGGGGAAGTTTTAATTGTGGAACGTGATTTTAATTGTGGAACGTGTCTCCTGACAAGTTTATGATTGGGAAAACTAGCAGGTTGTTTTTAAGTTTATTCAATAACAAACTTTATATAATATATGAAAAAATGTTTGTCCGACAAATATGTTGGATATCAACATTTTAATAAGTCTGAGACGTAGAACTTGTCAAATTACAGAAATTACTTACTTACTTAGTCCTAAGCCTTTCTACCTTTAGGTGTAAGGCTGGTGGAGTTGAGTTTGGCATTGTAGTCTCCATGCTTTCCGATCTTGCGTTAGGTTTCTTGCACTTTCCAATGTCAATCCCTTCTTCTCGATTTCTTTCCTGATTTCATCTACCCACATAACTCTTGGTCTCCTTTTTTTGTTTTTCCCCTGCACTCTCGTTTCGAACACTCGTTTTGTTAGCCTCTCGTTCGACATTCTACACACGTGCCTGAACCATCTAAGTTGTCCTTCTACTATTTTTTCATTGATTGGGTCTAGTTTTTTGTCTAATTGTTTCGTTTCGTATTTTGACTGTCCTCTTTCTGTTTGCTATTTTCCTCAGGAACCTCATTTCCATAGCATTGACTCTGGATTTTTGTCTCCCCGTCAATGTCCATGTCTCGCTGCTCTACATGATTGTTGGTCTAACTACTGATTTAACGACTGCCGTTTTACTTTTTCCGGTATCTCTTTTTTCCCAAAAAATGTTGTTTTCATAGTGTTAAATAAGCTTCCTGTTCGTCCCATTCTCTCGTTTATTTCCATGTCTTGTTTACCATTTGATTCGATTATTACTCCTAGGTATTTAAAATATTCCACTTGCTCTAGTTGTTTCCCGTCTAATTCTATTGCGTGTGTCTTCCTCGTATTTGAAATTATCATTGTTTTTGTTTTCTCTGTATTAATTTTCATATTTATGTTTGATAGTTCTTCTTCTAGGATTTCAAGATTGTTCCGTAAGTCTTCTCTGTTTTCTGCTATCAATACCATGTCGTATGCAAATAGTAGCTCCGATAGTTGAGTCTGTTTCATTTGCCAGTATCCTAATGTTAGTTTTCCATTCTTCTCTTGGCTTTCTTTATCGCTTCATCTACAGGAATTATATTGGTGGTAAATAGCAGTCTGATTTTTTGCATGAGAGTCGAATGAAAGGGTAACAAATCAATTAGAAGTTATGTCCGACAAAATACATGGGACGTTTTCGTATTCTGACGTTCGAAACCTGTAACCTGTTCCACAATTAAAACTTCCCCTGTTCCAGTGTTCCCATATATCAAAGTTAGTCCGACTAGCTACCGTTAAGCTATTAACAAATTTTCAGCTTGCTATTAATAAACTTTTTTTTGGTACGCGGGATCCAGGCGTAAGGTATATAAAAAAATTGTCATTACTCTACTTAATTCGTTTATCAAAACACCTCAAACAAGTGGCAAGCCGTTCTATTGATGTGATAGCCTTTCTCCAGCGTGTATGTATTTTAGTTAATATACTTCTAGTTTCCTCAGCAACAACATAAACGAATTCCCCTTCCGTTGCTCTCTTTTTTCTAGCTTGATTGACCAACAAGAAGCGTTTATTTATAGTACCTGTTACATCAACATCAACAGTTTTTGAAGAATCGGAAAGAATCGGAAAAATGAATATTTAGATTCTTAAGCAGAAGAACAAGGACGATTTCATACAGGTCGATCAACTATTGACAACCCAAATAACAAAAAAAGATGGCACAGAATCCAAAAAATTATATGTTTTCGTCGATCTATAGAAAGGCTAAGATGGAAGGCAACAAAAAGATCTCATATTAGACGACACAACCACGATAAAGCACTGCTACGTCTACAAATATCTAGGTAAAGTTTGTTTAGCAGTAAATGGTTGACTTCAAATAGTACCGACTATAAACATCCTGGGTTAACCGATAATAGTATAAAAAGTCCGGTTTCAGGTAAAATTGAAATATGTTTGAATGTTTGTTTTTGTATAATCTTAGCAATTAAAATAGATTTAACATATTTTTAAACTACTTTAAAACATATTAGGCAAAGCAATATATTTTACATCGGTTTTTTCTGTCGTCGTTATTATTGTAAATTTTGTGGATCCTTTGCTTTATTATAGGAGTACCGTCTAGTCAGTGTTAATTTTCAAAAGACCAACCCTGTCTACCTCGTTTGCTTATCGCTCCGGACCGGTCGTAACAATGGGCCAAGTCAGATAAATTTAATAATATTTACGACCGCACTAATTGAAGTCAATCATTTACTGCTAAACAAACTATATCAATATTTCGCACGATGAAATATTAGACAAAGCCATAAGAAAGAAAGTCGATCGGATAGCTCAGTGCGACTAGCGGCTGACCCGCACTTCACTTCGCCGTGAGGTACGAGAGTTCAAGCCCAAGCCAGGCCATCGAAAAAACAAAAAGGCTAACGCGTCAGTATAAAATTCTAAATATGAATCTGGCGCTTAGACTGGAATATGCGGGCATCTGATCGACCTATGAGGGAGCAGTACGGCAAGGGATAAGGGCTTGCGGCTCGGTGATACTCCCCCATAGATCCCTACCGAAGGGCGTTGACGCCTAAGAACGGTGTATATACATAAGAAAGAAAAACGACAGGTAAAAAAACCGTTAAAATGTTTAAAACAGTAAAATAAACTATGCGACCGATCCATCAACGAAAAAAAGCTGAAATGAGGGTATAGTGAAAAGCATCATTTTATATAGCTGTGAGGTATAGAAACTGACATAAATAACAATGGCAACGCTTAAAGCAATGGGAATGGATTTTGAAGATGAGCAGCAGGAAGATCTAGAAAAGAAAGGACTAACACCGAACGCATTAGAGAAATAATGAGAATCAGACGAAAAACTGGTTCGGATATATACAAAGAATGGATGAACAACCAATACCAAAATAAATACTAAAATGGCAACCAGAAGGCAAGAGAAACCGAGGAAGATCGAGAACATGTTGGAGAGAAGGAGCAGACAAAGAGGTGAGAGAAAGGAAGACATAGAAGGAAACCTCTGGGTCGACTGTACGAAGTGGCGATTATAAGTCGGAAAACGGCGGAAACGTTTAGAAATTGACATGTACGACGACAAAACAAAAAATATGAGAAGCCTTCAAAAGAGATGGGTAGATGACGTGATAGCAGTGACAGGCAAACAGTGGATTAGATTAGCGCAAGATAGAGAAAGATGGAATCAATTGGAAGATACCTACATTTAGGAGTGAATGGAAAATGGTTGAAGAAGAAGAAAAATGTACTGTTCAATTCTGTAGAAGTTAAATACTTGACCTACCTGTTAGCTGATCTACAGCTCTATTGAATCGTGGATCTGCATAAGCATCTTTGATGTTAAGTACTTCACCAGTCAATGCCACTTGTCCGGCAATTCCCGTTCCTAGTGGAAAACGAATTTCCTTGGTTGGTTTAACTGGCATGTCATCCTCACCTAATGTTAAAGGATCGTGATCTGGCTCGTCTCCTATTCCTACATCAAAGATGGTAGCGTATAATTCTTTACGTTTTGAGTCAACAAGAAATAAGGAAGCCCGATCTGCATCTACCAGTCGATGGGCAAAATTCATTATTTTGATTACTAAACTATCTATGCTTACCATATCTTGAAAAATCGATCTGTAACATGTAAACAATGTATATTTTATATTTTTCATATTTTTTTGTTTTTTTTTTAAATTCGAAATTCAAACTATTGAAAGCCTGAAATTAAAATTGCCGGCATTATAATTGTTTGTTAGCATTTTACGCCTTAAGGTGATACAGTAGCGATCAACAGGTAGTCAAAACGCGTTCCAAGATTGCGGCTGTAATTTTGAATATTTTTTCGAGATATTTGACACACGTATTCGTAATATAATAAAGAATGGCGGTACAGAGCCCAATTTGAAAAATATATTAATATGTGGAAATTACTCTGTAATTAAATACAATATTAAAAAAACGAGCCTGTACCGCCATTAAGGAGAACAAGAAAATACACTTTCTTCAAATAAACTTTTTTATCCGATGCCTAGATTTTGTGTCATTTTGGAACTACTAATGAAATAAAAATTTTTAGTAGTTCCAAAATGACACAAAATCTAGGCATCGGATAAAAAAGTTTATTTGAAGAAAGTGTATTTTTTTGTTCTTCTTAATGGCGGTACAGGCTCGTTTTTTTAATATTATATTTAATTACAGAGTAATTTCCACATATTAATATATTTTTCAAATTGGCTCTGTACCGCCATTCTTTATTATATTACGAATACGTGTGCCAAATATCTCGAAAAAATATTCAAAATTACAGCCGCAATCTTGGAACGCGTTTTGGCTACCTGTTGATCGCTACTGTTTCCTCTTAAGTAAGCATTTTTGGCCAATTGGTTCACACCAAGGTCATATATATAAACACACACTAGGTACCTTAGTATCCAATTTCTTAAAAATGTGATTTCGAAGCGAAAAAAAGGAATTTTTATGATTTGTTTAATAATTTTGTTCAGTTTCTTTGGGTACCAACTTTAACAAGTTTTCACAATGTTAATTATGCCTATATTTGATTTGATTAAATTTTCAATAAAAAACTGAAATTTTATTGATAAACTGCTTAAATTTCATCTCTTTATTGTTATAAATAGGGAGCGGATTTATATGTGATCAATTTTTAGGAAATATGCGCATATATATGCAGTAAAAAATTACGAAATATGCGCAAGATATGCACAAAAATTCAAGAAATGCGCATTACGAGAAACCACAAATTTTCTAGATAAGAAAATCTACGGTTTCGTTTTGATTAAAATCTGTCTTCCTCCATCCCCCGATAGTACTATTTCTAGGTCTACCTGTTGTCAAGGAGGCTCTAAGGAAGACAGATTTTTACCATTCCGACCGTAGATTGTCGATATAGATTAAAATAATTTATATCGCAGTATGGATAGAACGCCCTCTAACGGGGAATAAGCGAAATTAATTTCGACTTAATTCAAGCTTTCTTCTTAACCCAGGTATAACATACCAAAAGGCACCGCCAAGAAAACATTCCACTTTGCGGTTCAGAGAGCCCATATGAAACGAGTCTTTGTACTCTATGCAGAGTATAGCATTAACAAAATAAGAAAATCTACGGTTTCGTTTTGATTAAAATCTGTCTTCCTCCATCCCCCGATAGTACTATTTCTAGGTCTACCTGTTGTCAAGGAGGCTCTAAGAAAGACAGATTTTTACCATTCCGACCGTAGATTGTCGATATAAATTAAAATAATTTATATCGCAGTATGGATAGAACGCCCTCTAACGGGGAATAAGCGAAATTAATTTCGACTCAATTCAAGCTTTCTGCTTAACCCAGGTGTAACATACCAAAAGGCACCGCCACGAAAACATTCCACTTTGCGGTTCAGAGAGCCCATATGAAACGAGTCTTTGTACTCTATGCAGAGTATGGCATTAACAAAATAAGAAAATCTACGGTTTCGTTTTGATTAAAATCTGTCTTCCTCCATCCCCCGATAGTACTATTTCTAGGTCTACCTGTTGTCAAGGAGGCTCTAAGGAAGACAGATTTTTACCATTCCGACCGTAGATTGTCGATATAAATTAAAATAATTTATATCGCAGTATGGATAGAACGCCCTCTAACGGGGAAAAAGCGAAATTAATTTCGACTCAATTCAAGCTTTCTGCTTAACCCAGGTATAACATACCAAAAGGCACCGCCAAGAAAACATTCCACTTTGCGGTTCAGAGAGCCCATATGAAACGAGTCTTTGTACTCTATGCAAAGTATAGCATTAACAAAATAAGAAAATCTACGGTTTCGTTTTGATTAAAACGAAACCTTTTACCTGCATAGAGTACAAAGACTAGTTTCATATGGGCTCTCTGAACCGCAAAGTGAAATGTTTTCTTGGCGGTGCCTTTTGGTATGTTATACCTGGGTTAAGCAGAAAGCTTGAATTGAGTCGAAATTAATTTCGCTTATTCCCCGTTAGAGGGCGTTCTATCCATACTGCGATATAAATTATTTTAATTTATATCGACAATCTACGGTCGGAATGGTAAAAATCTGTCTTCCTTAGAGCCTCCTTGACAACAGGTAGACCTAGAAATAGTACTATCGGGGGATGGAGGAAGACAGATTTTAATCAAAACGAAACCGTAGATTTTCTTATTTTGTTAATGCCATACTCTGCATAGAGTACAAAGACTCGTTTCATATGGGCTCTCTGAACCGCAAAGTGGAATGTTTTCTTGGCGGTACCTTTTGGTATGTTATACCTGGGTTAAGCAGAAAGCTTGAATTGAGTCGAAATTAATTTCGCTTATTCCCCGTTAGAGGGCGTTCTATCCATACTGCGATATAAATTATTTTAATTTGTATCGACAATCTACGGTCGGAATGATAAAAATCTGTCTTCCTTAGAGCCTCCTTGACAACAGGTAGACCTAGAAATAGTACTATCGGGGGATGGAGGAAGGCAGATTTTAATCAAAACGAAACCGTAGATTTTCTTATTTTGTTAATGCCATACTCTGCATAGAGTACAAAGACTCGTTTCATATGGGCTCTCTGAACCGCAAAGTGGAATGTTTTCTTGGCGGTGCCTTTTGGTATGTTATACCTGGGTTAAGAAGAAAGCTTGAATTGAGTCGAAATTAATTTCACAAATTTTCTGTCCTATTCTATTCTAGGGGGTTCTTTTATAGGGGGGGGGGGGGGGAAGGCGGCAATCTTATTTATTATCTTTCAAATAAAATCATTATTTTTTATATATGCAATTTATTCACATGTTTTACAAAAACTGATTCCAATAGTTACCTATTTAAAATAAAACAATATGACTATACATAGGTATCTTCGATTATAATTCACTACAATGTGTTTTTCCAAATTTTTTACGAGGAAACATTTTCTTTGATCAGATAAAATATTTTTATAACTTGAAAAAATCCTTTCAACATTAAAAGAAGTAATTGGGGTGTATTTAAAATAACTTGTTAAAGCCGAAAATTCTGCACCAAATCAATTTTAAAATTTCCATTAAAAATTTCGCATATGTCCTCCAAAGTTTTAAAGACGGGATCTGATCTAAAGCATGAATATTTCAATTTCCATTAGAAAATCGTAAAACTATGGTTAGAGGTGTAAATTCTCTTAACAATAGGGGATTTAAAGAATCACCAGAGTTATAGGATGAATACCTACTAAATATAATAAAAGTAAATAAAATTCGGATTTCCCGGTAAACCATCCTTCATCATTTCATACAATCATTTTATAACAGCAGCACTATAAGTACTTTGTGTAAAGATCGGGTATTTTCTAAGAAAAAATGAAAAGGCACTGAAGGAGCCGTCTCTCTTCAGGTAGTTCTCGAATTAATAGATACGACAGCCTGTACGGGGAAATATTTTGTGTCGAATTAAAAAATAAATCTTTTTTTGATTTAAATGTTTTTAAATAGGCACAAAATATGCATTTTTCTTTAAAAATCTGCAAAATTTAGTAAAGTTCTCAAATATGCGAAATATGCATGCAATATGCATTTAGCATAAAATCCGCTCCCTAGTTATAAACAATTGCGCTTTGTTATATGCCTATAGATCGTACTCTATAGGTTTTATAGGTCGTAACTCTTTTTTAGATGATGTGTTTTTTCATAGACTTTCAGATGATTATTTTGCTCTTTTTGCATTGGTTAAAACTGGGCAAAAAATTTGTTTATAAGGCGAAAAATGGTACTTTATTCTGCATTAATTATTTCTAAGTAAACCGTTAAAAATGAATAAACTACTTTTTTAAAAACATAAAATGTTTAAATATTACGCAAATGGGATAAACAAATCGAATTGTTTAAAAATTACTTACTTGACCGATCGAGCCCATCTTTCTCACTTTATAGTATGTAATTAACTACATAAAATCTCATATTGTGAAATACGTTTTAAATATTTTATTATTTATTTTATTAATTTCCTACAATTGAAAAAATGTTTACTATCGGGTCTACTTTGCAATAACTTTTTCGTATAAAAACATTTTTTAAATTAGAACATCTTATTTCAAAAAGATCTATTTTTAAGAAAGTCGTCTGTTGAACTTTCTTGTAGTTTTTTTCACAATATTGAAAAGAATGAAAAAATTCATATTTTTTATGTGACTGCATAGCTTCACTGAAGATGCATGGGATGCTGAAATAGCTATACGGAGATGGTGGTCAAACTCTGAATCGAATAAAAACAAAAACTGCCTTTATTATTTTTCATCTTTACTCAGATTTGAGAATTTAGAAACTGTCTTTCGGTCCTTTTCCTAGACGAAGAGAAGGTAAATGCATGGCCAAGTATCCTCTATTTGCTTTCTCCTATTTCCGTCGTCTCTTGTGCTTATATATTTACTCCAGGGAAATAAGGTTTTTGTCGGGACACTTGAGCAGCCAGGTTGCAAATGGATTTTTTGGGTACTATATACCTAATACATTATACATATAACAATGCCCGTCACAGTTCGGACGAGAATTTTAGTTATTAACAAATAATGGTCAAAAATAGCAGTTTTTTCGTTTACATCGCTACAGGTAAAAATAGGATAATTAAATATCTTATTTATAGTATTCTTCTTTTAGTAGATGAGCCAATGTTTAAAACGGCAGTTTTTTAATTTTGGTCAGATCATTCGTTGCTTCGAAAATTGCAAAATAAAACTAAAATTTCGAAAATAAAAAATTTGCTATAACTTTCGCGAAAGTGACCTTACGACTTTTATATTTCACAAACAGTTGAGTCAAAGGTCCATATACTGCACAAAAAATTATAAGACGATTCGGTAATTAGTTTAAATTTTATTCAATTTGTTTATCCCAAAGAGCTTTTTTTGTAATGTTATTGTTCAGAAAATAATAATTATTTAGAAATTCTGTGAAAACCACATGAAAGAACAATAGTCTTGTTTTCAACTTATTGAAGAAAATCATTAAATAGCAATTTTTGTTACTACGAAAACATTTTACTAAAGTAGAGTCATTTTTGGCTTGAAAACAATTTGAATAGATTTGTTAATATTGACTGTAGAGTAAATTTACCTTGGAATTTGAAAAGCTGGTATTTTTACACACAATTTAAAAAAACTTTTTGCCTATGTTAATTACGGTCAAAGTTAGCCACTTTTATTATTTAATTCACAGTTACTTCAATATACATAAAATTCTCCTGTAACGGTGTTAGTTACCATACTACTCCGAAACGGCTTGGCCAATTTTTATAAAATTTTACAAGTGTATCCTATGGGACTGAGAATAGGTTTTAATCTATTTTTCATATCCATAAGTTATAAGAGGGGTTGCCCCCCTGACATTTTTTTTTATTTTTTTGGACAAAATTGTCTATCTTAATTTTATATGATGTATGATTAAAAAATACATACAACCATTAATTTACACTTTTCCATCACCAACCCCTATTTGTTAATACCCATCTATATATTTACATCTATAAAATTCTCCTGTCACAGTGTTGGTTGTCATACTCCTCCGAGACCGCTTGACCGATTTTTATGAAATTATATATGTATATTCGGTAGGCCTTAGAATCGGTCGTAATCTATTTTTCATATCCCTGAGTGATAAGGGGAACTTACCCTAACATTTTGAAATGTTACGTGGGGTTTTACGTACATAACGTACTCTACAAGACTACGAGTACATACAATTTAAAAAAGTTATGATCAAAATCCATCAACAAGCTCTGGATATATTAATCGCAGCATATGTTTAAAGAATCGATTTCATTTTTTGAGTGTACGGATTTTAATAATTCATTTCCACCGACCACAATTCGATTTCGTTAGAGCGTTATTTTAAAGCTTTATTAACAACTCTGTTGAAGTTTAAAGTTTACTCACACTTTTAAACATAAACTATATACCTTTAACTTCGAAATGGCGCTAGTTTGGTTGTTTAATTGTTATAAACAAAGTAGCTGTGAATTAAATAAAAAAAGTGGCTAACTTTGACTATAATTAACTTAGGCAAAAAGTGTTTTTTTGAAAATTCGTATAAAAATACCAATAGTTTTTCGTCACCTTCCAGTATAGGAACTATCACAGTTCTGTGGTATTATATACATTGAAACTTCTCTATAAGCGGACTATTCGAATTTTTCGAAAAAAATTCGTTTTATAATCATAGCTCCATTATTTTTGGCGGTAAAAAGTGTTTTCAAAAACGATTTTGTAGGAATTTTAAAGAGCTATAAGACTACGTAAATTAAATTCCGTAAGATCTCTTAGTTTTTAATTGGGGTGGGTTTAAAGGGCTCGATAAGGGGGTGTTTGCTCGTAAATAGAAATTTTAAACAGCTATATCTCGCTATCTATTCACTGTAATGAAAATCTATGCACAAGAAAATTTTAGCTATGAAAAAAGCTACAATTTACTAGTCTATCATTTTTTTCATATCTCTAGTATTTTCGGAGAAATTTTGAAGAAAATGGTGAAAAATACGAAATTGCAAAAATCAATTTTCCTTTAAACTCAAATTTTTCTAAAATTAGGCCTTTTAAATGGGTCAAACTTCTTAGGTGTACTGATAATACTAAAATAAAAGAAATTACAGAAAGGTGAGGACAGATTTTTAATGCGGGGCGTAGCTAGGGGGTTGTCTTCACTGATTTTTTCATAAAGAAAAGCAGGTACCGACCTTTTTTTTGATCATAAGTCACTCAATTTTTATGCTCGAAACTTTTTGTTTTTTTTTTCTTTTGAAAGGTCTAATTGTATCTTTGAAAAAAGATTATTTAAGTTTTCCTCGAAAAATGCAAAGTTTTCCCGTTATTTGGCTTTGAATATTTAAAATTATACATTTGACGCTAACCTTTAACATGCTGTATCTCCGTTTGTATATGTTGGAAAAATATTATAGAAAAAGAATTTGGTTTGTATTACTAAAAGACACAATTTCGATAGCTACAGTTTTTTAGATTAAATGCATATTTTTCGAGTTATTCTCAAAAAACTCTCTAAAAAAGTGGATTTTTTCGTCGAAAAACTGTTACTTTCAACCACGAATAACTCTAAAAATATTAGTTTTACGAAAAAAATGTACAACACATTTTTGCTTAGAATTACGTTTTACACCGATTTATATGGTTAAAATTTAATAAAAATTCCCACCCACGAGATGGGGTGGCAACCACTCCCAAGGTTTTAGCATACAGTGGCATGATATAGGAAATGATCCTTGGACTATTGCCTACTTTCTGTGAAAATTTCATGTAAATCCATTAGCCTAATAAAATAAAAAAAAAAGGCAAAATGTAAATTCGTACAGGTTGAAACAAATTTTATATCAAAGTTTAAGTGTATACAAAAGATATTTTCAAAAAAGCATCCAAATCATACAAGGGGAACATTGTTTAAATAATTAAAAAGGGGTCATTTTTGCAAAAAATTACTTTTTTAACTGCTGAGGTCATTCAATTACTAATCAAAGTCAATAGGATTATTTTCTGTAAAGTTGAAGGGTGAATCTTTCACATAAGACTTACTTAATTAAATTTGACCCCCTCTTTATTTAAATAATTGTATATAAAACTTTAAAAACACATTTGCCAAAAATTATTTTTAGCGTTTTAAATAAACACTACAAAATATCTGTTCTTACAGAAAAAGTTGTGCTACATTACCAGTATTAAGCAAAAAAAAAATTGGTCAAAAAATATTTAATGTTTTTTGAGATATTGAATTTGTTTATTAAATGTTACTATATTTTCAATTGCAAAAACGCGGTTGTTGCCAAAGAAATATTCACCTGAATAAGATCTCGTTATTTTGATTTTTATCGATAATTTCGATAAATGCATTTATAAATTCAAATGTCAACGAAACTCCCCCCTAAAATGGCATTTGAAAATTATTCAAATTTGTTTATATTTTGTTTTGTTAATAACGTCGGGGGGATTAAGTATTTTGAAATACCGTTTCGATAATTGGGTTCCTGGGAATTTTTTACTAATTAACAAAATTTTTTTGTCGTTTTTTCTTCTTCTTGTTTTTTTCTTGGAGTTATATTACTACGGGCCCTTTTAGGGTTAAATTTCATTAAGAATATTGAATCTGAGTTGTAGATTCTAGACCTAAAAATATTAAGATTTAACTAAAATCTCTCAAATAAAATGTGGCTACTTACTGAGTTACAGGGTGTTTTATTTAAAAATTTAAAAATTATTGTTACCAAGTAATTTAAAACTATTTGACGTATCCTTATCATACTTGGCAGAAAGTGTGGCTATTATACACCCTACTAAATTGTGATTAATAATCGTTTTGAGCTAGTACCAGAGGCGTACGACAGGGGATAGTGAATGATTAACTCTTCCCAAATTCTACGCCACTGAGTGAATTACTATTTTAGCGAATTTTTTAGATTCTCCAATACTTTGTATGTAAATAACTTTATTGGTATCGCTAAAGTCATCAGTTTGCGAGATATTGGAAGTTTAAAATGAATGAATTATTAATGAATCAAAATGTTTCATTTTAAACGTCCAATATCTCGAAAACTAATGACTTAATCGTTACCAGTAAAGAGTATATTATTTACACAAAAAGGATTGGAGAATCAGAAAATTTCGCTAAAATAGTATTTCCCTCAGTGGCGTAGAATTTGGGAAGGGTTAACCATTAACTATTCCCTGTCGTACGCCTCTGGTAGTAGATTGAAACTTTTATTTATCACAATTTAGTAGACTGTAGAGTACTCACACTTTCTGCCAAGTATGATAAAGATACGTCAAATAGTTTGAAAGTACTTGGTAAAAAAAATTTTTAAATTTTTAAATAAAACACCCTGTAACTCAGTAAGTAGCCACATTTTATTAAAGTGATTTTAGACCAATCCTAATATTTTTAGGTCTAGAATCTACAACTTGAGATTCAACATTCTTAATGAAACTTAACCCTAAAAGGGCCCGAAGTAGTATAACTTCAAGAAAAAAAAAGAAGAGGAAAAAAAGACAAAAAAATTTGGTAATTAGTGAAAAATTCCCAGGAACCCAATTATGGAAACGGCATTTCAAAATATTTAATCCCCGCGACGTTATTAAAAAAACAAGTTATAAACAAATTTGAATAATTTTCAAATGTCATTTTAGGGGGAAGTTTAATTGAAATTTGAATGTATCTATACATTTGTCGAAAATATACATAAAAATAAAAATAATAAGGTTTAATACAGGTGAATATTTCTTTGGCAACAACCACGTTTTTGCAATTGAAAATAGAGTAACATTTAATAAACAAACTCAATATCTCAAAAAATATTAAATATTTTTGGACCATTTTTTTTTCAATTAATACTGATAACATAGCGCAACTTCTCCAGTAAAATAATATATTTTATAGTGCTTATTTAAAACGCTAAAAATATTTTTTTGCAAATTTGTTTTTAAAGTTTTATGTTTAATTATTTAAATAAATAGGGGGTCAAATTTAATTTAGTAAGTCTTATGTGAAATAATGTGAAATAATTACCCTTCAACTTTGCAGAAAATAATTGTGTAGACCTTCATTAGTAATTGAATGACTTCAGCAGTTAAAAAAGTAATTTTTTTGCAAAAATGACCCCTTTTTAATTATATAAACAATGATCCCCTTTTATGATTTGGATACTTTTTTGAAAGTATCTTTTGTACCCACCTAAACTTTGATATAAAATTTGTTTCAACCTGTACGAATTTACATTTTGATTTACATGTAGTGTAATTTTATTTTACTAGACTACATGCTGGACGAAAAAATTGCGAGCAAAAATGCTTCATTTCCTCGACTGTCACCTTTATCATCTATTGTAAATTCATTACTTAGTTGTATCTTAACGTAACTTGTGGCTAATAGTAATAAATAACCATTAATAGTTGATGCGACTGATATTTAAAAAAATATTTTAAATAAATATCTAGATAATATTGAAAAAAGGATGTTTTGCTTACTTGACAACAGCCAGAAGAAACTCATTTAATTTTTTTTGTTGATTCATATTCAAGTACAGTTGAGCGTAATGAAGAGCAATTCCTCCCCAAACTAAATAACTATTAGCGATCTCTTCATCTTCTTCATAGAAGGGGTTATTGGAATCGATTCGCCACATTTCAATAACTCCTACCATTTTTCCATCCGATTGCGTTATTGGCTGACATTGAATATGTGCTATATTATTCTGTAACTAAACCCATAAAAATTTATTACAAGATTGGAATAAATACAGACTGGGCCAAAGAAAACAGTCCACCTCGATATTTGGCAGTATTGATTAGATTTTAAGGAAATGACGAAACAGGTCGATTTTGACATGACAAACATCTGTCATTTGTCAACTCCCTCCGTTCCACTTCCCCCACCACTTATTTTTAAATAGGGAATAGGGGTCGTGTGATAGCTCATTTGAAAGTTTATTCAATTCTCTATTCAGTAATATCAACATTTACATAATTATTTATACGTCCAAGAAAAAAAATTTTAAGTTACATTAATTGACACAAATAGAAGAATGTATGTAATTTATTTAATTCAAAATACATTCTACTGCTACCAGAAAACAGAAAAAAATGTTTTTTGATTAATAAACAATGCTTTTTTGCTTAATTTCAATGTTCAAGCTGCCACCCATCTGCCTCTTGGTAGGTTGAATATTGAATTTAAGCAACAAACAATGTTTATTTATCAGAAACTTTTTTTTCTCTTTTCTGACAGCAGTGGAGTGTATTTTGAGTTAAATAAATTACATACTTTTTTTGTGTCAATTCATTTAATTCAAAATAATTTTTCTTGGACACCCTGTATAAATAATTTTGTCAATGTTAATATTACTGAATAGAGAATTGAATAACCTTTTACATGAGCTAGCTCACGACCCCTATTCCCTATTTAAAAATAAGGGGTGGGGGATGTGGACCGGAGGGAGTTGACAAATGACCGATGTGTGTACCGTAAAAATGTGTCTCCCTTAGATCAAAAATCGACTTGTTTCGTCATTTCCTTAAAATCTAATAAATACTGCCAAATATCGAGGTATACTGTTTTCTTTGGCCCACTCAAAACGATATAGTTCCATATAATAACGATGGTATAATGACAAGGTATAAAAACGACAATCATTTTTGAAATTGAATAAAAAAAATCAGTTAGTAAAGAATTTTTAAATTACTGAAGAAGTGAACGAACTCCAGGGTAAATGGCATTTTTATATACTCTCGGTTTACAACGTTCTCCGTCTTCCGATACCCGTTCGCCATTGCTCTCTGTCCGCACATTGATCTACTTGCAGACCTCTTTCATCCATGGCTTCGCTTTTTCCTGCCTGTCAACTTTTCCTCGGTCTACCTCTTCTTCTTCTACCTTGTGGTTTCCAGTTTTGTACTTGTTTTGGGATTCTGCCCTCATGCATTCTTTGTACGTGACCAAACCTTCTTAGTTGTATTTCGTTGATTTCGTCATTTATTGTATGTGTGACCTTCAATATTTCTCGGATCCATTCATTGGTGACATGTTCTCTTTTCGATCTTCCTGCAGCTCTTCTCCAGAAATCCATTTCGGTGACCTCTAACATTTGTTGTGATTTTTCCTTCATAGGCCATACTCCGCAACTGTATGTTATGATGCTGTCCTCAATATTTCGTTCTTTAATGGCTCCGTCCAGTGTTCCGTCATTCGTGATTTTTATACCTAGGTATTTATATGCTCTCACCGATATTCATATATTTGGTTTTTCCTATGTTGATCTCTAGTCCCCATTTCCTGTATTCCTCTATTAGCTTTCTTGCCATGTAACAGATATCATCGTAACCTTGTGCTATTAGTAGTTGGTCGTCTGCGAAACAAAGAGTAAGTATATAGTGTATGGTTATTGGTCATTCAATGGGAGTCCCATGTTCTTGCATTTCCGTTTCCAATTTTTCAGAGCTTGTTTCAAATATATTTTAAAAAGTGTTGGAGAGAGGCAGCATCCTTGTCTAAGACCTTTATTTGTCAAAAACCCTTCTGTGGTTGGAAAAAATTTTTGTATTATTTTTATGATTTCTATGTTTTTATTTGTATTCTCCATTGCCTCTCATAACTTTACCAAAGGCACACTGTCGTATCGTATGCCTTTTTTAAATCAATATACACGAAATGAATATCTTGGTTGACCGCTGTTTTCTTTTCTATGACATGTGTGATTGCAAATATATGGTCAATTGAAGACCTTGGGACCAGAAGGGAGTATGCCACCAAACAATATTTTGGAGTAAACATCATTTTAAACTTACTTTCAAATCCTGAAATCCAATTTTTAAATTTTTCTTGGTAGTAAGGCCCATAATCGTTTGGAAATATGATATTAAATGCACAATAAAAGTAACACAAATGTTTATTTAACGGTTTTTGATTGAACATTTTTTGAAAAAATATGAGGCTTATCCCCTTTTGTATAAAAAATTATATTCTAAAATATGAACATAAAATGCAACAATAAAATAATTCAGTTGTCAAAATTTTCAATATCTGTTAAGTCGTCCAAATGTTCAATGTCTTCCAGTGGTTCATTATTCTCAATATCTGGTAGAATCTGTTGGCAAGCACAAATTTCTGCCTACACTGTTTTTTTTGCAACCGCAAGGTGCACCTAATTTTTTTGGTTCTATTTCCTTCCCTTTTTTATTTATATACATATTCGTAAACTAGATTTGTTTTAGTCATGCGCTTAATTTTTTATGTGGTTGGGTATCCCTGTGTCTCCATCTAGAAGGCGCCTTCTTTTCTGGAGTTGGCAAGAGAACTCGAGAAGTCTGTGGGGCATAAACCTATTCATTTTCCTACAATAAAGTAGGTATTTTACTAAAAAAGAATAAGCCACAAAAAATCTTTAGAACAATCCTAATATTTTTAGGTTCGAGATATATATCATAAGGGGACAAGCCACACATTTAATAAACTTACTGTTCCTGAGTTTATATTTTTCCAATCGCTGCTACTTCCGGATACTGTATAGTCTTTGTCATCTTCGCTTTTATTTAAAAACGGATCTTGGTCACTGTGTTCAGAATCAAACTCAGAAAAGTCTATTTTGCGTTTACATGCACGAGAATGTTCCGCCGCCATGTTGAGTACTGCTGTGGCTTCTCTCCTTCTGTTGCAATATTAAGTAATGGTGACACAACGGGACTTAACTACAGCGGCGCCATCTATGAGAAAACTGCTGAAATTTTCTGTTTGGGACATTAATATGGTCTTAAAGTGTGCGATTTCTACTTTAACTCATTTTTGACGAAATTGTGGCTTGTCCCCTTCTGGTCCCAAGGTCTTCAATTATAGATCTTCCGGCTCTAAATCCTGCTTGTTCTTCTGCTTCCATTTCCATGTATTCGTCTTCTATTCGATTTTTTAAGATCTTTCCGTATATTTTGCTGATTGTTGGTGTAACGGAAATATATCCCTGTAGTTGTCACATCGTTTTCGATCTCCTTTTTTGTATATTGCTGACATATACGATAATTTTCATTCTTGTGGAACTTCTTTGTTGTAAATGGTATTTAAATTTTATTATTATTTTTTTAATTATCCAAATTGGATTCGAAAGAACATCACAAAAACTGATAGACCAACAATTATTGGTCTTCGCTTCTCAACAAAATCAGCACATGTAGTTCGAGCAGGGATAAGTATATCTCCTTGTTAATTGTATTCCATTAACATCGACTTATTGTCGCATTTTTCTTAAATTTAAATGATTTTATTAAATAATTTAACGGTCATTTGACCAATTTCTGTGGCTAGTTTTAACTACGATGACTTAAAGGTTTACACTGATTTTTTTTTATTTATTAAATACCAATAAGATGCTTAAGGACATTACAATCTGATCAAATAATGTGATCAATGAGCAACTTATTTCTAACCTAAAGTACTACTAAAAAACTTAAGACTAAGGACAAACTCGATAGTACCCCCTAGGTTCTGTTAATATATTGCACAAATTTTAACTTGTACCATCACTTGCACCGTGCAATATTTTTCACTTAACTAACTCGAAGGGTTTCTTCCTCTTGAGTCTTCTAGCTAGATCCGTGTTGTCGAGGAGCTGGATGGCCTCAACACTGACGTGTTGAAGAAGTCGTTGTTCGTGACTCTTGGCAAATTTTTCAATGGTCTTGTTAACAGTATCCATGTCTAGGTCCCTATGGAGATCACTGTTCCTATAGTACCATGGAGCGTTGACAATGCTCCTTAGCACTTTGTTTTGGAATCGTTGAATGATAATTAAATTTGTATTACTAGCGCAGCCCCATAGTTGGATGCCATATGTCCATATAGGTTTTATAATCTGTTTATACAAGAGTATTTTATTGTAGATCGAGAGAGTGGATTGTCTTCCCAATAGCCAATACATTTTTTTATACTTCATGTTAAGCTGTTCTCGTTTCTTTTTAACATGGGCCTTCCAGCGTAGCCTAGCGTCTAGTGTAATACCCAAATACTTTGCGGTGTCGGCATATGGTATCTGAGTATTATTTAAGTTAACAGGAATGTATTGATTTTTCTTGTTTGTAAAATTTATATGCACTGACTTCATTTCGTTTAATTTAATTCGCCAGCGTTTAGTCCACTCGTTAAATCTGTTAAGAGATATTTGTAATTTTCTTGCTGCTTCTGCATGGTCTTCACCTACGGCTAAGACGGCAGTGTCATCAGCAAAGGTAGCTATTGTATTATGTTGTACTTCAGGAATATCACTAGTGTATAATAGGTATAGGACCGGTCCTATCACACTACCTTGTGGTACCCCTGCATTGGTTTCCTTTAGTTCCGAGTAGGCTTCTTCTTGCTTAACCCTAAAAACTCTCTCTGATATATAAGATTCCAATAATTCTGTGTATTGTCTTGGCAAAATCCTGCTTAATTTGTACATAAGTCCTTCGTGCCATACCTTATCAAATGCTTGCGCCACGTCGAGGAAGACAGCGGAGCAAACTTTCTGTCCTTCTAGCGACCTCTCTATTATATCCGTTATTCTATGGACTTGGTCGATAGTTTAATGACTTTCTCGAAACCCAAACTGGTGTGATGGCATTAGAGCCTTAGCATCTATGAGAGGTTTCAACCTTTTCAGCAAAAGCTTCTCGTACAGCTTTTAAATTACGGGTAGCAATGAAATCGGTCTGTACGATGATACTGTATTGGTTGTTTTCCAGGTTTAAGGATCATTATGACCTCAGCCACTTTCCATATCTTGGGAATATATCTTAATCTGAACGAGGCATTTATGAGATATGTCAGTTTTACTATGGCTTTTCTAGGAAGTTGTTTTAAGATTTCCCCAGTAATTAAGTCAAACCCAGTTGCTTTCCTGGGATTGATGTTTGATTTAATTTCGTCGGCCACTTCTTTTGGGGTGACTAGTTTAATTTCACCTTCTTCCTGTGTGGCATTTTCCCATTGCAGTGTGTTATCACCTTCATTTGGCTGGAATGTTACCTCGAGATATTCAGCAAATTTATTAGCCTTCTCTAAATTGCTTTTTGCCCAGCTTCCATCTGTATTTCTTAGTGGGTAATTTTGCATTATCGGTCGTTTTAATTTCTTAGTGGCTCTCCAGAGGGAATAATCAGTTGTGCTATCATTTGTCAATTCTCTTAGATAGTTGCTAATTGATTCGTTTTTATTTTTTTAATTTCTCTTTTAAGCTGTTGTGTAGCATTATTTAGTTTTGTTTTATCAGATGGAGTTCTAGAGCGTTGCCAGATCCTTCTGAGTTGTCTTTTCTCTTCGATTAGCTTTCTAATTTCTTTAGGGTAATTATTACCTTTAACTCTATGAAGCAGTTCAGGTGAGTTATTCCAAGCGGCTTGTTGAACTTGTTTAACAAAACATTCCGTTTCTTCCTCAAGTTCATATCTAGTTTTTAGTGAAACTTTGAGATTGATTGTTTCTTCTAAGTGAAGCTGAAAACTCCGCCAATCTGTTAGCCTATTAGTCAGTTTAGGAGGTGGCTGGCTTTGAATAACAGTATCACTAACTGTGAGAAAGATGGGTGAATGATCGGAGTTCATGTCCCAAGCTTCTTCAATATGTAAATAATTAACAGAAATATTTCTAGTTATAAAAAAATCAATCAGGTCTGGAATTTTGTTGGAATCAGTAGGCCAATAAGTCGGTTTACCTGTTGAAAGTGTTTCACATTTTAATTGCTTAACTGCCTGCAAGAGTTCTTTCCCCTTTGTTGTTATTAACCTAGAATCCCAATGGGTGTCCTTGGCATTAAAATCACCACCAATTATAAATATTTTGCCATGTCTATTCAAAAATTCTAGATATTGATCTTTTTTGAGGTTATGTTTTGGTGGAGAGTAGACAGCGGTAACGATAAGCTCAAAAGATTTTGTTTTAACTTTAACACATACTGAAGTAGCTTGGAACATTTCTGTTTTGTAGCATATTTCTTGATGATGTCTAATTGTTTATTTTATTATGATAGCACTACCACCTCTGGCTGTATTATCCGGATGTAAGGTATGGTATACTTTAAATCCTTTAAAATGAATTTTAAAAGTTTTATTTGTAAAGTGTGTTTCAGAAATGAGACAAATGTCTATTTTTTCAATGTCTAGGACAGTCTGCGGTTCTTGTTGATGCTGCAGTAGTCCATTTGCATTCCATTCCATTATCCTCAGACTATCTGGCATTAAAATTCTTAGGAATAGCTCCTTTGGTGCTATATTCTAATCTAGCAATGCGCTCATCCATTTTGGTCAATGTTTCCAGTATTTGTTGGAGAGTGCTCTCAATGTTAGAGCTGTGTTTTGGGTTAGTACTTTCAATTTCTATATTACCTCTAGCAGCTTGGCTGTAGGTTTTTTTGTTTTCGTTGGTTTTGTATATCGGATTCTGCTGCTGTACCCTTTGCGGTTGTTTAAGTAGTTCTCTTATTTCGATTGTCTTTTAACTTCTGCATTTCTTTTGCTACCATGCATCCTCTGTAGTTTGCAGGATGACTTTCTCCACAGTGGACACATTTTGGTTGGGCATTTTTAGGTTTATCACAATCGATAGTCAGGTGCTTTCCGGTACATCTAACACATCGTGGTTGCTTTGCGCAATATTTTTGCGTATGACCAAAAGCTTGGCAGTTTTTGCATTGAGGCACGAGTCTGGATTTTCTTAACGGCAAAATCTGAACTCTAACTTGTAATATATCAGAAATTCCGAATATTTTATCGATATTTTCATCCTGTCTGAATGATAACATGAACATATTAAGAGGTTGTTTAGTATTATACTTTAGCTTGGGTGTAGCTTCGATGAGCTTATAGCCACGTCTCCTCATTTCTTGGACAATATTATTAGGCTTTACAGAATGATGTAATCCAGTGGCCATTGCTTTAATGGGCCTATTTTGCTTGTTTTCATAGGAATTTCATGAATATTTCTTATCACTTAATGCTGCGGTAAGCAGTTTAAAATCTTCCCCTTTTTGTACATTAATTTTTATAGTTTTGTCGTTGATGACTTTTATTTGAGCATTTTGATAGCTAAGTACCATAGCATGAAGATCGTTAAAGTTGTTCTCCCCTTCTACTATAATCGGTGGGGGTTTCTCAATTATTTTAGGTTTTTCAGGACTTTTTGTGTTGTTATATTCTTCTCGTGGTGGTGTTAGGGAAGTGTCCATTTTTCTCTTTTTCCTGACTTCCCGTTTACACTGATGATGGTCTAATACGACCGATAACGTTCTGTGATGTCCATACTAATCTAATTTGAATAATTTAAAAATTAATTAATAACTGGAAGTCTTTTATTTCTTGAGTAAGTTTTTAATTATGCTCACGGGCGCCCATATGAAAAAATTTAGGGGAGGGGCCAAACGTGAAGCTGTTGCACATTATATATTGTATACTTTGGATAACCATATATAGTTAGCAGTATTTTAGTAGTAGTACTAGTTCGGTGCCGGTCACCGACGGAAGCAGACGTTCAGCAGAGAGAGCAGTAAGCTTGTAGAGTAAGAGTAAGTTTGGTAAGCAGGTCTTTTCAGACCAAACTGTGAATGTAAGCACAGTAGCGAGCCAAACCCTCAAATTCTAAAAGCAAAAACCGAGGCAAAAGCTAGTTTAGTTGATGCAGTGAACTTAGCGAGTTGTTTTTTTAAATCAGCTCCTGAGACGCTGTAGCGATTAGCTAGAAAACAGAAAATCCAAAAACGGGCTCTCGGTGAGCCTGTTCGGGACACCTACTGTGCTCCGTAAGGGTAGACACTGCAGGGTGTAGCTTTTTTAGAATCTACACGGCTGCAGACACGGCCCCTTGGCGAGTAGGTTAAGAACATCAAGAGGATCCCCGTACCCAGTTCTGTCTGGGTACGTGAACAACCGCGGACTGTCTAGGGCTGCCTACCCTAAAACCGTGCTGGCAACGGGCCAGACGGCGGCAAAAAAGGTTCATTTAAGCGACGATTCCCTCCCTGACGACATGTCTAACAGTGCAAAATCACTGTCTGTCCCTTTCCACCCTTATGCAGATTCACGTAAAGTGAATCTGAACCTTTTCCAGAGGTTGGAGTCAGAAAATGAAGGCAGAAACAAGAAAACAACAGGAGGATTGGTGACTCTGAGTGACGGCGGAGGAAAATTCAGGGAACCGGAGAGACCAAAAAAGAAAAAACTGAAGAAGAAAATAGAAAAACCCGAAAATGACGACCTCACAACAGACGATGAGACAATAAACAAACGAGACGAAGAAATGGACCACGAAACGGCCAAAAAACCTGCCTCAAAAAGGCAAAGAACGACACCACTCAACGTGAGTGAAGATGAAAAGAACGAGGAGATAGAGACTTTGAAAAAAGTAATACAGCAACAAGCGGACGACCTAAAAGCAAGAGACGAGGAAATCAAAAGTCTTAAGGCACAAATAGAAGACTTAAAAAACACCATGGTTCAGACAAATAAAACCTTATTGGAACGCATGGACGCCAGATTCGACGAACTCACCGAAAAACAGAGTACAAAGGCCACGCCTACCATAACCGACAAAGATGCCATGCCCAACAAACAGGTACAACCCACCAAAGAAAATAAGGGGGCAAAATCTAAGGGAGCAATACCGAAAATAAAGGAAAAAGAAGACTTTCCAGCGCTGAAAACGACTGAAAAACCAAAGAAAAATGAAAAAGACGATTGGGAATCAAAAGCAAAAGACGCTATGAGACCACATTCACCACAAAATGACGACTACACCTTACCAAAAGGACCAATAATAGAGCCTATCCACCAGGCTAAAAAAGCAAAAAAAGACGAAACAAACAACAAAGAAGAAAACAACGAAGCAGAAAACAACGAAAACACAATGGATATAGACGAGGAACAGAAAGATGAACCGGAAAAAACCAATAAATACAGGAAACCGCCGATAATAAAACTCCAAACGGTGAGTGAAACACACACCGAGAGAACAATTTCTTTTCTCCTAAAACACCGATTTCTTTGAGCAATATTTCTTAAAAGTTAACATATCCTATTAAGTTAAACATACCGGTTCACATATGAAGAAACGAGTTTTTTAAACACAACTCAATAATTTCTTACAGATAATTTCTTCAATACTAAGAAATGCATTAATGGTTACATTTAATTTTCTTATCCTAAAGATTTTATTTCTTAAATTGAAAACTACAAATATTTTCCAGTATAAGAAATATAATGTTAAGTTAATCCATATTTATATTTGTGAACAAGAAATTTTCTTGCAATCAAATAAATATTTTAAACCACAAGAAATAATCCTTCAGAAAGACCCTCTGTAGTAACTGTGGTTATAAAATAAAAACTTTGTCATTAATGCCGAAATGTTACTTGCAAAGAGATTTTCTTCCACAAAAGAATTGCGCAGATTAATTATTTATGATTTAGTCGTCAGTGTTTGTCAAGATGGCGTGATATGTTCATGTTCATATAGATAGATTTTGGAGTTATTGGTGTTCTTTAAAAATTTACGGATATTTTGAAGGTACGTACATATTATAGGTATTAAATAAAAGTAAATTGAGTAATTTAAGATGTAATAATAATATTATTGCGTATCCGAATGGTTAAAAAAGAAACATAATAGTATCTTTATATGCTTTGTAGGTATAATGATGGACGACTCTGAAATAAAGGAGCTTATTATTCTAACTGGGAAATATGCCACAATTTAAAGCTGGGACAGAATGATATAATATATAGCTTCAGAACAATACTAAGAAAGGAGTTATTAGTTATTAACCAACTGCGGGGCCTTCCAGAAATGGTAGAAATTCATACATGTAAGTACCTTTTTAAAAATGTGTATACTTATGTATCAACTATAATAGGTTTCTTGAATGTATCGTCTTCTATAAAAATATACAATACAACGCTATATTAAACATGGCGGGTGCAACGCTGAGGATGTTTTCTATTAATTGATTTGAGATAAAGAAATCAGTTAGTCTAAAAGAAATATATGTTTATGATTAAGAAATGTTATTGCCGAAAACCGTGAATTAGTTAATATGTATTAAATTACTTAGATGTAAACTAATAATACTTTCCCGTAATAAAATTTCTTAATGATTAGGTATGCTGTCTCTTTTAGATTATAAGAAAATTACATATTATTATGTCTGCTTCAATGTTTTACATTGGTTGTATTTTCCGTCTTGTTTTAGCTAAACAATGTTTATTGTGTGACTTAATATTATACAGATAAATAATTAATATTTCATTAACAAAAAGAAAAAAATAAACAAAGATGTGTAGGTTAAATAATGCCATGTTTGAACTAAATATGATTGATTATTATTAGTATTAATAGTTCTTATGTGGGGCCGTGTATTTCTTTTTTTTTTGTATTTCCCAAATTTGTCAAAATAAATATCTATATCTTTATAAAAAAAAATTTATTAAAGTAAGTTTACTCTTTATACATAACGATTTTGTTTTAGTGAATTGCTGATATACAAAGTGCTATTAACAAAAGAAGGAAAATTTGAGGAAGTTGGATTTGCCTCTCCATCCTTTTATTGTTGTGTAGAAGCCAGTGGTTTAAGAGTGGAGAAAATATTTGTGTGTAATAATAACGTTTTATATCTTGTTTTATTAATAAATAATGATTTTACCTTAACACAATGATTTATTTCGCCGTATGTAATATCATTTTATTTTCAAGAAATACTAACTTAACTCTAAATATACGTTTATCTCTGCCAAATATATTTCTTAACATTAAATATATTAATTATTAATAGTAAAATAATAATATTCCTTACTAAGAAATATTATTGCTCAGAAAGAATAGTTTTGTAATGTGTAGAAAATATATTTTTATGATTAATAAAATTAATTAACATAAAGTGTAATTTCTTTCTGATAAATGGGTTTGAAGTTTGCCAGAAAGTGATAGTTCAATCATGTTTAAGATATATTTCTTTGGCTATAGTAGAATTTATTTGAAATATTTTAGAAAATTATATCTTACATACAAAGATATATTTCTTAGGCAATATGCCAAGTCGATCTTTCTTAAATATTAATAAAGTTTCTTTATGTCAAGAATTTTTTTCTCTCGGTGCACAAGCAAACTGTGCCAAAGACCAAGAAAAGAGAAGGCAACATGCGCTAATTGCCAAGGAGAGCATCCAACCAACTTCAGAGGATGTCCACGATTCCCAACTTGGCAACAAAGGCCACAACAGAGACAGCAGAACACAAATGTACCACAAAGGAATGAGAGAACAAATGGTACCACATACGCACAAGCGACGAAGAAGAACGCAGAAAACCCAATGATGACAGCAATACTACAACAAACAGATCTAAAAGAAATGCTGAAAGACGTAGTAACGTCATTAGTATACAACGCGATCAGTGAAATGAGGTTAGCACTGAACTAACCAGAAGTAATAGGGGATACTTGAGGATAGGTTCCTGGAACTCTGGAGGAATAAGGACCAACCAGAACATCTTGGACGAACTGGTCAACAGGTATGACATGGACGTAGTAGCCCTACAAGAAACAAAAATTACTAACAACATCAACTTGAAGTTTCCAGGCTACGACGTTTACAGAAACGACAATACAGGAAGATCTGGTGGCACAGCTATCCTAGTAAAAAGAGGTATAAAGCATACTAGGATACCAACACCACAACTAGTTAACATGGAAGCCACTACAGTGAGGATACAAATGGAACAGGGAGAAATCAGAATTACCTCTGCATACGTAACACCACTAGACCCACTGTCAAACGACGACCTGAACGCGTTTCTCGACATAGACGAACCTGCAATAATAATAGGAGACCTAAACGCAAGATCCCCAAATTGGAACGACAGAGCTACGAACAGAAACGGAAGAATACTTAATCAATACACAGAAAACAGAGATGACATAGAGGCAATGGGACCAATTGAACCAACCAATTATCCACCTAACGGACTTCCTACACACATAGACATAGTAGTAGCAAGAAACATCGATATGCAAACAGAACTACAAACAATAAATGAAGGTACAGTAGGCCACAACCCGATACTACTAGAACTAGGAACGTGGGAAGAAGAAACCGTCACAAAAAGAACAAAAAAGAGGACAAAATGGACAAACTTCAAACGACTAGTTAGCCAAGGGATAAACACCGTTCCTGTAATAAATAGTCCGAGAGACATCGACGAAAAAGTCCTAGAGTTGGAAAGGATAATTCAAGAGGCGCTAAGAAATAGCACAACAGAAGAAGAAATCGAAATACAGACAGGAAGGTTCAAAAATATCACTCAAGAAATAAAAGACATGATTCGGGAAAAGAATAGAGCCAGACAAAGAGCCAGAAGAACAGGACGACAAGCCGATAAAGACAGAGCAAACAGATTAATAAGAGAAGTCAAAACCGCACTAAACGAACACCGAAGTGAAACGTGGAATAATTACATACAAGAGATGGACGAAGGTGCACCAAATATGCAAAACATTTGGAAACTACAGAGAATACTACGAAATGACAGAAAACCCATCCCACCACTACACGGACAAAACGGTATAGTGTATACTATAGACGAAAAATTAGAAGTAATGAAGTCCACCCTAGAAACAGAATGTACGCTAAACTACAGACAAGAAGAGGACGTGGACTTCATAGAAGAGGTAGAAAACCAAAGAAATAGGCCAGATGAGCCAGAAGAAGACATCCCTCCAACTTCACCAGCAGAGATAAATGTACACATCAAAAAATGTTCACCAAAAAAAGCTCCAGGCCCAGATAACATCACGAACAGAGCTTTAAAATATCTACCTGCGAGGGCTATAGTATACCTAACAAATATAATAAATGGCATATTAAGATTCAAAAAATTCCCGAATCAATGGAAAGAAGCCCATGTCATAATGATACCTAAACCTGGCAAAGACAGCACATTTCCGCAAAACTACAGGCCGATAAGCTTACTTCCAGCAATCAGTAAGATAACAGAAAGAATAATCCTAAGCCGCTTACAAGCCGAAACGAACAGGCTAGAAATCATCCCTGAAGCTCAGTTCGGTTTCAGAGCAGAACACTCCAGCGAGCTACAGGTACTCAGAGTAACAGAGTACATAGCAGCTGGACTAAATGATAAGCAATACATAGGGACAGCATTCCTGGATGTAAGCAAAGCATTCGATAGAGTCTGGCATAGAGGACTAATATACAAAATGCGTGAATATGGATACGGCGAGGCAATGACAAAGCTGATCTCTTCGTACCTGAGCGGCAGGAGATTCAGGGTTCGGATAGGACAAGTCCTGTCGGAACTCGGAACTCCAGAAGCAGGGGTACCACAGGGAGCAGTACTGTCACCCTTGTTGTATTCAATATACACTGCAGACATACCTAGATCACATGGTACTATGCTAGGCCTTTATGCTGACGACACAGCAATAGCGGCCAAACATAGAAACATCGATACAACAGTAGAGAATCTACAATCCGCACTAGAAGATGTAGAAGAATGGTGTAGAAAATGGAAAATAGCCATAAATGCGGATAAAACACAAGCGGTAATGTTTAAAAAGAGAAGAGAACAGCCAGGTGAACAGCTAAGACTACTAGACAATCCAATCGAGTGGAAAGATGAGGCAAAATACCTAGGAGTCACATTAGACAAAGGCCTTACCTTCAACAAACACGCAGAAAAAACAATAAACAAAGTCAACGCTGCAAGAGCATCGGTAAGAGGACTCATAGGTAGAAAAAGTAAACTAAAAGTAAAAACGAAGATACGACTAATAAACAGCCTAATTATACCGATAATAACTTACGCATCTCTCGCATGGGGGCAAGTATGCACGACAACGAAAAAGAAAATCCAAGCGGCACACAACAGAAGCCTAAGGGAAGCAGTAGACGTACCTAGATACGTAGCAGAAAGGTTCATATTTAGAGAACTACAACAAATTAGAGTAATCGCCACCATGAAAGAAAGAGCGAGGATAATATTCCCTGAACTAGAGAACCATCCAAGTCCAATACTGCGAGAGATGCTAAGGTACGACGCTTTCCACCGATGGAAACACAGAAGACCGAAACAACAGATAGCTGAATAAAGGTACAAAAACAACAAAACAGACGGTTCGTAGCTCAACAAAACTCAAGAGATAAATCAAAGGTAACAAATTAAGTCATATTTAATTAAATTAAATAATAACAATGGGACCAGACCTTAAGTCTGGGACCCAAGCAAGCAAAAACAGTACCGCGGACAAATCATTAGCAGATAAAGGCTTAAAGCGCTTCACGCTGGCCTAGTTTTCAAACCGATTAGGACACCACATTAGAATCTTATTACCCAGGATTTTAATGTGAAGAGCATTTGGCTGATAGTTGTGCCCCCATCGCGCATCAGCGTGCTATGGGGGGGAAAGGGATGGCCTGGAGCATTGGAGCGAGGTGGGGTGACTCCTGTCAGTGACACGAGTTAAAACAACTCGCTCCAATGAATTGTTACACCCGAACGTAATTAATAAATGGTGAACAAGTCTCACGGGTCGGGTTTAATCATAATGCTTGCTTGCTTGCCATATATAGTTTAATGCACCCGAAAAGCTATGGAGGAGACAAGCTTCCTCCCCACTGCCCATGGGTGTGGGCGCCCATGATTATGGTATACAACCAGCTACAGAGATTTACCTTTTAAAAAACTCTAACAAGAAGTAAAACCACTTCTATGTAAATTGGTATATTTATTAAAACTTAAAAAATCCCAATGGATTGAATAAAATATGTCCAATTCAGAACGTTTTCAGACCTATCGGTCCATCATCAGTGAATCTACAATAAAATAAGTAATCCCACTATTAGAATTGAAAGATGGTTGAAATTTTTAAAAGCTAAAAAAGTGTGGTTAGATTACTTACGTGCATACTTGCTAAATAGCCCCAGAACCAAACAATGGTTGAATTTAAAATTCAATTTACATTATTTAAAAATAATATTAAACAGGCTAAACGCCGATGTTAAAGGATATATCCTATGGGAACATGGTGAAACCCTACCAAAACCTCAATCAACCATCTTAGGCCAACTTTGACTATAAAGTGTCAAAAGTGTGTAAGGAACTGTTTGAAGTGACATTGACAGTAGAGAAAAAGGTAGTCGATTTTCAAAGTTAATTAACCAAAAGGTCATGACCCACAACAAATGATAAAGATTTTAATATCTGAAAATTTCTAACATTTTTAAATCTATTGGTTTTTGAAAAGAAATTGTGATATACAAAATTAATTTAGAATATAAGATTATTTATGTTGACTGTATACCATAACATTAGATTGATCAAATTGATAGAAAGAAAGTTAAGCTGCTGTCAATAATGATAAAAAGATAAAAATAGATGAAGGTGAGAGAAGAGAAAGAATAAGTATTAGTTGGAATGTTATTGTACAAAATGAATAAATTGGTAGGCAAGTTAACCAAGTCTATATTGTATTGGTGGTTGTATATGTAAAAGGAAAATATTGTTATTTAAAAATAAATGCAAATTTTTGTAAATCCCATCTATGTCTCTCCCATCTATGCCTCCTTACCATTCAATAACTCCAAATTATCTGAAAGAGTCAAACATATCATTTCCAATTCTTGTGACAACATAAAAATATTTTTCAAAGTTAATAACACTCTCAGCAAAAGTTTAACTAATACTAAAGATCCTATCCGTTATATGAACCGGAGTGGGGTATACAGACTCTCTTGTTCAGATTGTGATGCCACCTACATCGGCAGAACTTATAGATCCCTTTCTACCCGATCTGCAGAACACAGCAAGAGAGATACCACTTCTGCCTTTTCACACCATTTAAAAGTCAATAAACATGAACTTAAGATTCCTGAAGGTGTCCAGTTGATACACAATATTCAACAAAACAATACACTCCGTTTAGACTTATACGAAGATTTGGAGATTGTCAAGGACCTGAAGAAGAGTCCCAACTGTGTCAATAGACAAACATTCCTTAACCGCAATTTTGTCCCCATTCACCGCCAATTATTCTCATAATTCCTATTTTTTCAACTTCCTCTTTTTATCCTATTCTTTCTCTTTTAACTTACTCTCCCTTCTTTTTTCAAATTTTCCTCTTTCCTTCACTGCTTCCAAACTCCTTTACCCAACTAACATTATTAACCACTGAACCCTATTAACCAGCACCTCATTAATTCACCCTACTATCTTTTCACTTCTTTTTCATTTCATTACTTCATTCAGTTTAATTCCACACCTCATCTTTTCATTATCCCTCTCTTTCCCTTAAAATTCTTGTCTTTATACCTTAAACCACAGCCCTCTACGTTTTGTCTTTGACTTTTTCCAAGTAATTTTTTACCTCTCCAACTAACATCCCATCACTTAATTTCAGTTCTCACATTCAGATCCATTATCATTACAATTAAATTATATCAATATTCTTTTTCTTACTTTGGTTTTATTTTATTCAGTATACTTTCAATATTATTTTCATTTTAATTTCATTCTTGTATCAACTGGACTCAGCTATAATCATACATTTCTTTATCTCTAACTTCACATACCCTCACTTTGTCACAAGAATTCTCTCAAAACTTTTAAAATAAAATTAAAATATAAAACATCTCATAATAATTACAATCCTTTTCATTTACATATTTCACACTTTTAATTATTTGACTGTATCCTAACTCAAATCCATATTTACAAAAATTTGCATTTATTTTTAAATAACAATATTTTCCTTTTACATATACAACCACCAATACAATATAGACTTAATTAACTTGCCTACCAATTTATTCATTTTGTACAATAACATTCCAACTAATACTTATTCTTTCTCTTCTCTCACCTTCATCTATTTTTATTTTTTTATCATTATTGACAGCAGCTGAACTTTCTTTCTATCAATTTGATCAATCTAATGTTATAGTATACAGTCAACATAAATAATCTTATATTCTAAATTAATTTTGTATATCACAATTTCTTTTCAAAAACCAATAGATTTAAAAATGTTAGACATTTTCAGATATTAAAATCTTTATCATTTGTTGTGGGTCATGACCTTTTGGTTAATTAACTTTGAAAATAGACTACCTTTTTCTCTACTGTCAATGTCACTTCAAACAGTTCCTTACACACTTTTGACACTTTATAGTCAAAGTTGGCCTAAGATGGTTTATTGAGGTTTTGGTAGGGTTTCACCATGTTCCCATAGGCTATATCCTTTAACATCGGCGTTTAGCCTGTTTAGTATTATTTTTAAATAATGTAAATTGAATTTTAAATTCAACCATTTTTTGGTTCTGGGGCTATTTAGCAAGTATGCACGTAAGTAATCTAACCACACTTTTTTAGCTTTTAAAAATTTCAACCATCTTTCAATTCTAATAGTGGGATTACTTATTTTATTGTAGATTCACTGATGATGGACCGATAGGCCTGAAAACGTTCTGAATTGGACATATTTTATTCAATCCGTTGGGATTTTTTAAGTTTTAATAAATATACCAATTTACATAGAAGTGGTTTTACTTCTTGTTAGAGTTTTTTTAACTATATGGTATACAGCCAAACTAGGGAACTTCCCTTTTAGTTTATTTACCTTTTAGTTAGTAAAGAATGGTAACCAGAAATCAACAGAAATCCTAAAACACTCGATTAAAGGAATAAATAAATACTATGACCATCGGTGATAATATTATATGGTCAGACAATGTGAGGTTTATTAAGAATTCTGTTTATATGTAACCTAATAAAAAGGTTTCGACAAAATTGACGCAACCTGTATATCGTTCTTGTAATTCTTCTTCGATTTAAATGACCGTTATGAACCGTTTGGATGTCATGAATAATAAGGGCGCACGTCATTTCACAATGTAAAAACCCAATTCGATGGCCCGTATATCACTAAATGAAAATTATTATTTACCTCTTTGACAACCGTGTCTGGAAATCTGGAATCAGATTTTCCTCTAGAAAATCTTACGGCTTCGTGGGTTTTTGCCACATAGGCCGGAATAGATACATTGTTTTTAATAACTCTTAGTTTTGGAGAATGATTTGCATCTTCTTCGGTGGCTAGGTACAGAAGTAACTGTGAAGGGTTTTCCTTATCGATAACGTATAATCTGAAACACATAAAACAAATAATAAGTGTAATTAATTGACATGATTAAATTTTCTTTGAAAATAATATAAGATCTTTATTTAAGCCCCGTTATACATATACATCGCACCCTCAGTAAAATAGAGGCACAATTCAAAAAAGTAGATTTTTGGGAAATCGCGTTTAAAGATTTTGGTTTCCAAAATTATAGCTAATTTTTCAAATAACATGCTTATTATTTAAGTTATAAATGTGAAATTTTGCAGATTTGTTATTTGATAATTGCACTATAAATAGCGATGAGAAAAAAATTAATATAAATAAATTCCATTAATTACATGTAATTGAAAAAAATACTTTCAAGTTAGTTCCATATTTATAGTACAAAAAAATAACAGAAATAAGGAGCTGTTTAAGTTTGATCCCTGATTATATATTATTAATGCCCTGTCACTGTTTATGCAAAATAACGATAAATTATGAATTAGACCCATTTATTTATTATATTTTGCATAATATAACGACTCAACTAAAAACTATTCTACATAATACAAAATGTTAAAACACAAACTAACCAGGATTTTCGTCATAGAAAGACATGCTACTGATTATTCCTCCCTTGTAGCAGTAAAAACCAGAGGTGGCCGGGGAGAGTGAGAGAGAGGCATACATATATTTACCGAACCATTCATGTTCTTTTTCTCCCTCTGTCAATGCTAACCGGTAGAGAATTCTGTGCCCATATCATTCAAAATCAAAATTAACACAAATTTTGAGTTGAGCCCTTATATTACTGAGGGTGCGACAGGCTCCAAATAATCAATGAGAGACTAAAAACATTCCTTCAAAGAGAAATTCTACAAGAGCAAACTGGATTACCAAAGGTAGAGGTACTCGAGAACACCTGTTGAATATAAGACAGATACTCGAAAAATCGCTAGGGTCAAGTGGAGACACTTACGGCGAATACTAAAACAAGTAGGTGTACTACAACACTTTATTTCGCTTATAACTGAACTATACGAACGCACTACTGGATCAGTTAAAGTGCTTGACACACTTTCAAACGAATTTCATCCAGAACGGGGTGTCAGGCAGGTTTGTATAGGTACCATCTTCACAATTATTCAATATATATGGGGAGCATAATATTATGAGAAGAGCACTTGCAGGATGGGAAAAAGGCATCTCAATAAATGGTCATAAAATAAACAACCTACGTTTTGCAGATGGCACAGCTCTTCTTGCAAGTAGTCAAGCAGATCTGATTGATCTTATACGACTGGTTGAAAACGAAAGTCAAATATTTGGTCTGCAATTAAACATATCAAAGACAAAGATCATGATAGTAGATATACTACATAACAATCATCTACACATAATGACAATTGATCGGTTTGAGGTTGTGAGCCCATACTTATATCTGGGATCATTAATCACAAACACAGGGTCACTACAGGAAGAAATAAAACGTAGATGTGATCTAGCAAAAGTCGCCACAGCAAAAATGACCACAATATGGAAGGACTGTCAAATTTCAAGAGCGTTAAAGATGAGGTTGATCAACTGCTTAATATTCCCAATACTGAATGTGAATCTTGGACCCTGAGAAATTCGTAAAGACGAAAGATAGACGCCACTGCAATATTCTGTTGGAGACGAATTTTGCGTATTCCTAATTCTGACCATGGGACAAATTATTCAATTTTAAGAGAGTTAAAGTTGACCAACGACTCTCCAGTAAAGTCCATCTACAACAATTAAAATACTTTGGACATGTTATGAGAGCAAACACGGATAACATGGAAAGACTCATTATACAAGGAAAGGTGGAAGGCCGAAGATCACGAGGAAGATCCCCAACAAGATGGGTCGATCAAATTACAGGAATATGCAAAGGACCCATGCATGACCAGAGGCAGAGATCTTTTGGAGACGGACAATACACGACATCACGTCGACCACTACACTCCCTCTGGGGGCAGGATTGCCTCTGAAATTGTGACCAATTGCAGAGGCGCAGAACAGAAGAAGATGGAAATATCTGGAGGAGGCCTATGTTCAAGAATGGATAAATCAGGGCTGATTGATGATGATGATGATGATATCCATTAGTTAGCAGCTTCTTTTGTATATTACGAACGGTATTTCGAAATAACTCTTAACAATTGTTTATAAAAAATATGCGTTAAAGTGTATGTACTTCTTGTGGATTATCCTTGACAGAACACCGATGCGAAAACAAGATAGGCTACAAATGTTTGCTGCAGAAAAGAAACACCAGAGAACGTCTATAGCTGGAAACAATACTTAACATCAACGTCGGCTGCTGTAAGCAACAAAATTTGAGTATTATTATCAGCAGTAACATTACCAGAAATGTTTGCAAGATTATGTTCCAAAAATTATTTAACGCTGTGGTAAAGCATGTATTCCAAATATTAATATGGGATACTAGAGGTTTAAAAGTCGATATAAAACAGCTCAATCCTCTCCGGTTTTTAGACGGCTCAATTTTATAACTGACGAACTTAAAAAATCTCAGAAAATGCTGCAAGAAGTAGCTCAAAAAGATTTAAAACACAAGTTTGCCAAAACTAAAAATGACGAATTCGCTTTAGAATGACCCACTGAAATAGCAAACAGAAATAAAAACGGTAGTGTACAAATGGGATGTAATGGGATAATGTTGCCCAACACATAAGATCCCTTATTCAAATAGCAAAGTTCCAGTAGGTTCAATCTACTATCTACTGACCAATGGCTTCGGGCGGATGAGCTGGTAAGTGGAAGGGTACTATGTTGTTCTGAGACCAAGTCTTGAAGTCGGAAGAACCAAGAAAGTGGTCAACGGCATCACAATATAGAAGGCAACGAGAAACCACTACGTTAAAGGTCCATGACATCTCTAGTAAAGCCATCAAGGCAAATACAACTAACGTAGATACATTTACTAATCATGGAATACGAAAGTCAAGATGCGGCAGGAGAGCTGATCCAACTTTACCCAACGAAACCCCTGCGAAAGAACTAGAAAAGTGTCTCTAAGAACTTCAGAGTTGATTAATACAATATGTATCTGGAATGTGAAATCAAACGGCAACCGTATGGTATACCATGTAGGCAAAGGTGACGGTCGACAGTATGTATGGAGTTGGAGTAATCGTATCTGCTCCATTCCGCCAGTATGTTACAAATATTGTACATGTTTCTAAAAGGTTATTAATAATCCAACTGAATACTACGGTCAAATTAAATGTTTTACAAATGTATTACCACACCAGCCATAAACCAGAAGAAAAAGTAGACCAATTCTATGTTGTTGATAAATTCACTTAATCGACTTAAAAGGAAGATATAACTACCAATGACGTGAATGCAAAAATTGGTAAAGAAAAAAGCGGTGAATTCATTGGTGCTTCTGGTCTAGAGAAGAAAACTGAAACGGAAGAACGATTAAAACTGTAGAGGAAGAAGAATTTACAATACTAAATACATTCTTATTTCAATACGAAGTATCGGTCGATCGCGTAAAATAGGGAGTGACAACCTCCCATAAAGGTATCAATCCGCAAATGAGCAAGCAAAATTGCTCATAAATAGGAGGAACAAGACGAAGAAGAAGAAGGAGAAGAAGGAGAAGGAGAAGGAGAAGGAGAAGGAAAAGGAAAAGGAAAAGGAAAAGGAAAAGGAAAAGGAAAAGGAAAAGGAAAAGGAAAAGGAAAAAGAAAAGGAAAAGGAAAAGGAAAAGTAAAAGGAAAAGGAAAAGGAAAAGGAAAAAAAAGGAAAAGAAAAAGAAAAAGGAAAATTAAAAGGAAAAGGAAAAGGAAAAGAAAAAAAAAAGGAAAAGGAAAAGGAAAAGGAAAAGGAAAAGGAAAAGGAAAAGAAAAATTAAAAGGAAAAGGAAAAGGAAAAGGAAAAGGAAAAGGAAAAGAAAAAAGGAAAAGGAAAAGGAAAAGGGAAAGAAAAAGGAGAAGGAGAAGGGGAAGGAGAAGGAAAAGAAGGAGAAGGAGAGGAGAAGGAGGAGAGGAGAAGGTGAAGGAGAAGGAGAAGGAGAAGGAGAAGGAAAAGAAGAAGTAGAAGGAGAAGGAGAAGGAGAAGGGGAAGGAGAAGGAGAAGGAGAAGGAGAAGGAGAAGGAGAAGGAGAAGGAGAAGGAGAAGGAGAAGGAGAAGGAGAAGGAGAAGGAGAAGGAGAAGGAGAAGGAGAAGGAGAAGGAGAAGGAGAAGGAGAATGAGAAGGAGAAGGAGAAGGAGGAGAAGGAGAAGGAGAAGGAGAATGAGAATGAGAAGGAGAAGGAGAAGGAGAAGGAGAAGGAGGAGAAGGAGAAGGAGAAGGAGAAGGAGAAGGAGAAGGAGAAGGAGAAGGAGAAGGAGAAGGAGAAGGAGAAGGAGATGCATACTATTACCCCGGCTGTTCAAGGAGAAGGATAAGGAGAATGAGAAGGAGAAGGAGAAGGAGAAGGAGAAGGAGAAGGAGAAGGAGAAGGAGAAGGAGAAGGAGAAGGAGAAGGAGAAGTAGAAGGAGAAGGAGAAGGAGAAGGAGGAGAAGGAGAAGGAGAAGGAGAAGGAGAAGGAGAAGGAGAAGGAGAAGGAGAAGGAGAAGGAGAAGGAGAAGGAGAAGGAGAAGGAGAAGGAGAAGGAGAAGGAGAAGGAGAAGGAGATGCATACTATTACCCCGGCTGTTCAACATACACTTTGAGCAATCTTTCTTCATATCTTTTCCACCTCCACTCCGAATTCATCCTGTCATCAAAAACAGAAGATACTGAGTCGTTTCGCTGGTTGTGTCACTTAATACCTGAACTTTATTTATTATGACTACTGCACATAAACGACCAATTTGCCGGATTTTAATATAATTGCACATCAAATTCTAATATTTACGACTTTTTCGATTGTTCCAGTTGTTATTGCCCTTCCCTACAGTTGCTGTAATTATAATATAGTACGGGAGGAAAGTATGCTAAATTTGCAGTTACTCGAGCGTTTTGGAAACATATTTGGTTGTGAAGAGTAGGTACTAAAACAAAAAAAAAGTTAAGTTAAGTTTTTCATAAAGTGGAGGACTTTTCATTTTTTAACTAAATTTTTCATTTCCAACAATCATATTCTCCGATTATAGCGCCATCTATCGATAATTCGAAAAAATGTATCGAATAAAAGATACTTATTTTTACGTAGGGAATCCAAATCTGCAATAAAAAATGAGGACTCCTATTTAAGATTTTCACGTAAAACTCCACCCCACCCCCATGGGGGGGGTCGGGTTTGGTGTCATTCGATAGAATTTTTAAAAATATTGAATACGTGTATTTTTCAGTTTTTCTATCCGCTGTTTGTTTCGCTAAATATCGCGGGGTTCGTATTTAAAAATTTATTCCCCACCCCCTTTTTTTACGCCCCGCTTAAATCGTCATATTTTTAAAATATACACTGTTTTGCATGTTTTTAACTTATGTTATCTTAATCTGACGATTTCGTGTTTTTCTAAGGATATATTTGTTTTTTCGGAAGCCCTTAACGAACGCCCCTGTATTAACAGCCAACATATGGCAGAGGTACATTTACAGGGTACAAGGTTTCTTCCCATGTGATAATCTGGCGCGCTCGAGTAACTGCAAAAATCCCCGCTTGGGCTCCCCTACCATAAATAAAATTTAATGATAGCTTTATAGTTCTTAGCCTTATAGTATTTATAAAATTAAAGTGAAAATGAAATACCTAAATCCATCTGCCTTGACTGCGGAAGATATACAAGTGGCTAACTCCCATAATACGTGACCTTGGGTAGGCTTAGCTTGAAGACTTTGAGTTAAGTTTTTTAACATTTGACGCTTATCAGCATGTACACAAAATTTCCATTTAGATAAACTTGTCTTTCGAGTTTGTACTGTTGTGCCTGGTGTTTTATCAGATATTTTAGATTTTCGAATAATCCACCGTTCAATCTGTTCTATTTCGATTTTATTCATAATATAATCTTCCAGAAATTTGGAGTTTTCGGCAAGAAATGCCGACACCTGTTCTTCTAAAATCATAAAATTAATAGAGAATATAATACGCATTATAAAAGTATAAGTAAATAGAAAATAAAACAACAATATCACTATCACCAATCTTTGTAAAATATGTCAGACTAAAAATGCTGAATTTCAATTTTTGTCGTAAATACATAACTTCAGCTACAAATTTCACCTAGCATTGTCCATGATGTGAGATCATTTTTAATGTGAAAGTTTAAATTCAGCGTTTTTTTTGCCAAAATTCAAAAAATTATGTTTAGGATTTGAAGATAAGGCTCTACCAATGGAAAAGACCCCGCAACACTCCTTATGGAAAAGCGGCCCCGGTTAAATTTAACGAAAGTTCGGTCAATGATAATTCTCAGTGCGTATATTAAAAAAGTCCTTGGGACCTCTAGGTCTGAAAAGCTATTAGTCTGAAGCTACAGACTTCTAAAGTTATTGTATTCAGGTTCTCGGTCACGCTAAGTGCATTAATTCGATCAAGTGAACGAAAATATTAATTATTGAAAGAAGAGAGGCTCATTTTCTTCATTAATATTTGCTTGTTGCATATGAATTCGTGGGCAAAAATAGACCCACAGTCTTTTAGTCTTCAGAAAACCTACGAAAAGTCCTCAGAAAACTGATGAAGTGCGATAAAAAATGTGCTGCTAGAACGATATAAGCATTATCATGTTTTCATGAATGCTTATCCAATACCAGCATAGCTGCAGTTCCTCCATATCTTTAGAAAACCACTGAACAGTGGCGGATCTACAGTGGGCGAACAGTGAGGGATAGGGGAATTCCCCCCGTTAGACGGTTCAGAATTAAAGAAAAAAAATTGTTGAAACATAAAAATACATTAGCTGACATGAAATTTAAACTACAGACAGACAAATTCAACCCAATAGGAGAATTAGGAGAACTTATTGCATATAAGTTACATATAAGTTTATCTATTTTATGTCTTTTGGTTGGTGTTTTATTATAAGTTCCTCCCCCCCCCCCCCCCAAGGCAAATGTTTCGCCACTGCTACTGAAGCACAAGACATCTCACGTTTTCACGCATTCAAAGTGCGTCTAAAAAATATTAGATATGTCGACGAAGCGTGACCCGTTAAAATGTCCCGGTCAAAACAGCCTCGTCAAAAAAGCCCCGTCAAAATAGCCCGGATACAAAATAGCCCGTAAACAAAATAGCCTCGACAAAATAAATCGCACACAAAATAGCCCCGGCCAATACAGCCCCGGCGAAAACACGCCCAATAAAAGTTTTACCTTTTAACGGAGTATTTACCATTTATTTTATCATAACATCAAAAAATTAGTAAAACAATACAAAATAATAATTAGATAATGTTTCAATATAAAAATTAAAAGGTTCAGTATATTAATTCGAATATGATAAAAATAATTATAAAACAAGATAATAATGAATTGACGTTCATATTTCGAGATTGGAAGAAATCCTTCCAAACTATAGTCGCATTTAGCTTAAGCCTAAATTGTTTGTCAAATCCTTTAGAAAAAAGAACGCATTGTAAGAACTGGACCTAACAAAGGTACAGGGTTCGAGTTCTCTGAAAAGACCATTTTAATAATGTGGTTAAGATAAACACCTGAATAGAGGATAATTACCATTTCCTTAAAAGTTTATTTTAAGGGATTATTGCATGATGCTTTCTGAAGGCAGCTTTTTTGTCAGGACTATTTTGTCGGGGCTATTTTGTGGGCGAGCTATTGTTCCGCGTCTATTTTGTCTGCAGACTATTTTGTCGGAGCTGTTTTGTGTGCGGAAAATTATGTCTGTGCTATTTTGTCGGAACTTTTTCGACGGGGCTATTTTGACGGGGTACCCCGACGAAGCAGTAGTTTTTTCAAATAGAGAATAATGTCTTGCATATCAGATATAAGTAGAGAACATGGACTTGATCTCAATACGAAAGAAACAAAGTTGATGGTAGTCAGTAACAGCGAAATATTAATTAAGTATAATCGTTTATGGAAAAATCGGGTTTAAGTCATCTTCGATTATCTGTATGTTAAGATTTTGGTGATTTCGCTTAGATGCATCATATATCGTGTTAACTAACGACCTATCAGGATACTAAACATTGGGTTAATGTCTTGCAAAGCCTAAAACCGTAACACACTGGTTATAGGAGCACTTCTATATTGACCATTTCTTCTAATCAGATTGTCCGTCTAACTCTAGCTTGTACAACTACAACATTAGCAATTAATAACCTGGGCGGAGGTAAATTCCTCACCAACCAGTAAAAACATATAATCCGACAGGTATTTTCCTCACCAAATTTAAAGGTTCCTATTAATCCGGTAGGTATTTTCCTCACCAACTCACTCAGGTAATAAAATAAAAATATAGATTTAAAAAAGATAAAGGGAGTAAAAATATAGATTTAATTTAAGAATTTCTATTATGAAAGCATCCGAAATCCAAATACAAGACATTAATTCCCTTACATTATAATAATAGTTTATAATATAGATAATATGCAAGACGTATAAATTATTATTTAATATTTACTATAATAAGACAGACACTTTACAAAATCCATTCTAGTCATTTGATTAGACTGATATCTTATTAATAAATTTACTAAGTACATTTTTCAATTTCAGTTTAACTTGTTTATCTTTGATAGGTTTTGCAATATGCAAACTTTAAATTTTAACATACGTATCTACCTGAAATTCTTTAATTTTTTCAAAGAAAATATATATGGATGGATGCGTATTACAAAACGATAAATTAAAATGCGAATGAAAAGATTCGCAAGCAATCGTAATACGAATAACAGAAGAATTTGCCTCTGTCCACAAATATGGGGAGAAGGCATTTTCGTCTATACAGTGCGTCCATAAAGTAACGCATAAATTCATTATTTCGTAAACCGGCGACTTTAAGGAAAATCCCGACACAGGTCGATTTTTATTTTTAATTTCCGATTTTTTGGCATATATATCATACTAGTGACGCCATCCATCTGGGCGTGATGACGTAATCGATGATTTTTTTAAATGAGAATAGGGGTCATGTGATAGCTCATTTGAAAGGGTGTTCAATTCTCTATTCCATAATATAAACATTAACATAATTATTTGTACAAGGTGTTCAAAAAAACATTTTTTTAATTAAAATAATTGAGAAAAAAAGAAGAATGTATGTAATATATCTAATTCAAAATACGTTTTAGTGTTATCAGAAAACAGAAAAAAATGTTTATTTGACAAATAAATATTGTTTTTCGCTTAAATTCAATGTTAGAGCTGCCACCCACCTCTCTCTTGCCAGTTTGAACATTTCGTTTAAGCGAAAATCAATGTTTATTTGTCAAATAAAATTTTTTTCTGTTTTCTGACAGTAGTAAAACGCATTTTGAATTAAATAAACTACATACATTCTTCTTTTTGTCTCAATTATTTTAATTAAAAAATATTTTTTGAACACCCTGTATAAATAATTATGTTAATATTTACATTGATGAATAGATAATTCAATGCCCTTTCAAATAAGCTATCACATGATCCCTATTCTCATTTAAAAAAATCATCGATTACGTCATCACGCGTAGACCGATGACGTCACTAGTATGATATATATTCCAAAAAATCGTAATTTAAAAATTAAAATCGACCTTTTTCGGGATTTTTCCTTAAAGTCGTCGGTTTACGAAATATCGAATTTATGCTTTACTTTATGGACGCACTGTATAAGTTTCAACTAAATGATCAACATATCTATCTTAAATTTCATTTCCTGGTGTGCATGACATTAAATCAAACACAAAACAATCTGAGACGTCTTCTGGTTTTATATATAAGGCCAAAAGTATGTTTGAGCCACTTGCCTCTTTCAGAATCATTTTTATATTCTGATTTTAAATCAAGAGACCAAGACATTTCTATACCAAGGTTGGTGTAGGTGAAATTTACAACCATGTATTTCAGTGTTCGGACATATTTCAATGATTGCATTCTTTTTCAAAATCTTCAAAAATTTTACTAGCATTAAACTCAATTTTGAGAGCTTTAAAAATTTCTGATAACAAATAAAAAATATTGTTGTAAATTTCTGTTTTTTTTTTGTTTGGCAGTAAACAGTATAATAAAGAAATATAATGCCCATTAATTAGCCCATGAATAATGAATAATTGCAAATAATATGTGGTACGATAAGAAAATGTACCATCCATATAATAAAATTCAATGTGGCTAAAAGTCTTATATTTGTTTCACCACTAAATACAATTATCTTACTTTTGACACAGTTTATAAAGAGAAAATTTTCCCTCTTGGTTGTTTTTTGAGCACACCTCTTCACAAATTCTTGAACCTCATCAATATTGGAAAGAAGTCGACCAGGCATCATTTTTCGTCGATAATTATATATTTTTTCTTATGTAACTGACAACAATCGTAGTAATTGTTTCAGACAAATTAGCTGCAAGTGCTTGCCGTATAATTTTTGCTGGTTTTTCAATTCTCTTCGGCTTTACGTTTACAATAGTTAGAAACAATTTTTCGATCTAACTTCTGACAATCTGATTCATGATTATGTTGTCGGCTACTTCTAGATATTGTAAAAGTTGCACTAATAGTAAAAAATTTCGCACTACAAGTTGTTTTATCCTCCAGAACACTTCTTCACTTTTTAAAACTTTCACTTTATAAAAAATAAAATTTTCAAATACCAATACCGCGTAAGGTTACCGCGATCACTTTCTGTTAAACAGACCATTTTTGTCAAAATTCCAATTGTGACTAAAAATAAAATACTATAATTAAATTCATTATTATACTTATAGGTACCTACTGTAATTTAATAGTAGATAAATAATTCAATGAATGCCTTTTAGATCTACCTGAAATAACTGAAATAACCATTTTGGTCTTGGTGAGGAAAATACCTGTGGGATTATGGCATACCCTTACAAACGCAGGCAAAAGATTATTTTGGTGAGGAAATTACATCCGCCGAATAACCTCTGTAATAATTGTTGAGTAGCTTCAGCCGTAGCACCTTTCATGTGGATCGGTGGGTAATACTTATTTAATAGTGCACCAGCAATACGGTAGAAATCATTTTTAGTTTTTTTGCATGTTGTATGTTTATAGGATTGGCAAAGAATTTAAAGATAGTGCGTAAATGACCATTTCTTCCTTCTAAAATTCATCGATTTTTCGTAATAATGCATTGAACTTCGTGAATTATTAGCATTTTCACTCAATACTAAAAAATGCCAAAAATTTTTAAAAATTTTTTAAAATTAAAAATGTGGCCTTTTTAGTGACACGCAATGCATGTATGTGTTTAGAAATTCTTTTTTTATCAGAAACGATTAGAGAAATACTAATAAAAAACAAGCAATTGGACTTCGTAAGTTCTAGATTTTCACCCAATGTGACCGGAAGTAGAACCGGAAGTCGATATTTGAATCTTTCGTGTAACTTTGCGTCGATTGATATACGATTTAACTAATTTTGAGTCACTTATGCTGCAAACTGCCGGTCATAACTTTTTAACCGGAAATGATATCAAAACCGGAACTAAATTTTCGAGCTCGACTTTTCAATACCGGCGGGTGTATTTTCCTCACCAAAATAATTTTTTACCTGCGTTTGGAAGGGTATGTCATAATCCCACAGGTATTTTCCTCACCAAAACCGAAATGGTTCTTTCAGGTAGATACTAAAAGGCATTCAGGGAATTGTTTATCTACTATAAAATTACAGTAGGTACCTATAATAATAATAATTAGTTAATTGATTATATTATTTTATTTTTAGTGGAATTTTGACAAAAATGGCATGTTTAATAGAAAGTAATTGCGGAAAACCTTTACTGGTATTTGAAAATTTTATTTTTTATATAATGAAAATTTTAAGAAGTGAAGAAGTGTTCTGGAGGTGTAATAAAACAACTTGTAGTGCGAAATTGTTTACTATTGGTGCAAATTTTACTCGAATAATATCTCGAAGTAGCCTACACCATAATCATGAACCAGATCGTCAGAAGATATATCTAAAAATTGTTTCTAACTCTTGTAAACGTAAATCCGAAGAGAATCTAACTGAAAAACCAGCAAAAATTATACGCCAAGAGCTTGCAGGGGTAATTTGACTGAAACAACTACTACGATTGATATCAGTTACATAAGAAAATATATTTATATATTTATCGACGAAAAATGATGCCTGGTCAACCTCCTTCCAATATTGATGAGGTTCAAGAATTTGTGAAGAGCTGTGCTCAAAAAACAACCAAGGGGGAAAATTTTCTCTTTATAAACTGTGTCAAAAGTAAGAAAATTGTATTTAGTTGTGAAACAAATATAAGACTTTTAGCCACATTGAATTTTATACAGAGAGGGCAAAAATTATGGAATAAATTCATTTTCTCTAAAATGGACGATTTTGGAAAAAAATTCCGAAACAGGTTGGTTTTTATTTTTAAATTAAAATTTTGTGGCATATATTTCATACTAGTCACGTTTGACAGCTCATTTGAAAGGTAAAATAATTCTCTATTTAATAATATAAACATTAACATCATTATTTATACAGGGTGACCAAAAAAATAATTTTTGAATTGAATTAATTGACGCAGAAAGAAGAATGTAGGTATGTAGTTTATTTAACTCAAAATGCATTGTACTGCTGTCAGAGTAGCAAGTAGAAAAAAATGTTTATTTTACAAATAAACATTTCTTTTCACTTAAATTAAATCTCAAACAACCTCTCACCTGCCTCTTGGCAATTCGAACATTTAATTTAAGAGAAAAGCAATGTTCATTTGCCAAATAAACATTTTTTTCTATTCTCTGGCAGCAATATAATGTATTTTGAGTCAAATAAATTGAATGCATTCTTCTTTTTGTGTCAATTAATTTAATCCAAAAATAATTTTTTTGGCCACCCTGTACAACTAAATATGTTATTGTTTATATTACTGAATAGAGAATTAAACACCCTTTCAAATGAGCTACCACACGACCCCTATTCCCTTTTAAAAAAATTATCGACTACGTGATTACGTTCAGATGGATGACGTCACTAGTTTGAAATATAGGCCAAAAAATTTTAATTTAAAAATAAAAATCGACCTGTTTCGGAATTTTTCTCCAAAATCGTCCATTTTAGAGAAAATGAATTTATTTTATAATTTTGCCCCTCTCGTATGTATGGTACATTTCTTGCTGTACCACATATTATTTGCAATTATTCACTAGTCTTGGGTTAAGTAATGGGCATTATGTATATTAGTGCGTTTAACGGTAAAATATTGTAAAACCTCTAAATTTTAAAGAACCGCTTGTATTGACATAAAATTTGGCATACACATAGATAACAAGTCAAAGAAAAAAGTGATATTGTGCCGATATGTGGTTTTGCCCTGGGGGTGGTTTTCACCCCCTCTTGGGGGTGAAAAAATATTCGTCCAAAGAAAGTCAGGAAATGGATAAACTGGCTAATTTTAAGTAACTTTTCCTCTATAGAGTTTTTTCACTAAGTCAATACTTTTCGAGTTATTTGACAGTGAATATATTCATTTTTTCAACAAAATAACCACGCTTTTAGACGGTTTTTCGTAAATAACTCAAATAGTAAGTATTTTGTCGAAAAAACATTTCTAGCAGAAATATAACCTGTAAAAAATTTTAAAAAATGGTGTATATATCATGTCTCTACACCTAGTAGAAGCAGAGTTATAGCTAATGAAAAATAGGTTCATATTCGTCAAATTCCAAATGGAATACTTTAACGTGAAATAACCAAAAATTAAGCACATTTTGGGGAAAATGCATTACAACTTATTTAAAGTGTTTAAAAAAAGCTTCATTTTTGTTTTATAAAAAAATTTCTAACATCAAAATTAAACAAGTTACGCTCAAAATAAAGTTAGTCCCTTTTGGTTTTGGTAAAAAAATCGAGAAAATTACCCCCTAATTATTATCTTAAATGAACTTAATCGTTACGACTTCACAAGTTTCTTGACTCGTGTATATATTGTTTATACGATCTGTAAGTTTCATCGGTTCAAAGTCCTTATTATTGAAAGGGCTGTAGTTAAAAGGGGTTGAACGAGTCACTGATCACGAATGTATGCAAATTTAGAAACACCAAACCTTAATCAATTTTTGTCTAACAAAAAACAAAAAAATACATGTTATTCAGAAAAGCAAATCTGACTTCCTTTGTTTTTCGAGATTTTTGGTATCTCTAACAATTTTTAAGTTATTTTGAAAAAAGCATATTTTTCAAAATTTAAATTTTAAAAAATTTTACTTTGAAACCAAATTGTTTCAAAAATAAGCACTTTGACTCGATCAAGCTTACAGATCATATAAACACAACATAAGTAAAATAATTTGTGGAGCGGTAATGATTAATTTCATTTAAGTTGCTAATTAGGGGGTGGTCTTCCCGATTTTTTTTTTTGCAAAAACAAAAGGGACCAACTTTATTTTGAGCGTAACTTGCTTAAATTTAATGCTAGAAACTTTTTGTAAAAACAGAAATAAAGCTTTTTTTAAACGCTTTAAAAAAGTTATAATAGGTTTTCCCAAAAAATTGCTTAATTTTTTGGATATTTCACGTCGAAATATTCTATTTGAAATTTGGTGAACATTAATCTATTTTTCATTGGCTATAACTCTGGTTCTACGAGATCCAGAGACCTAACACGTACACCATTTTTTTTTTACTTTTTTATGTGCTATATTTTTGCTGAGAACGTTTTTTTCGACAAAATACTTACTTTTTGAGTTATTTGCGAAAAACCGTCCAAAAATGTGGTTGTTTTGTTGAAAAATGAACATATTCACTCGCAAATAACTCGAAAAGTGTTGACTTGGCGAAAAAGCTCTATAGAACAAAAGTTACTTAAAATTAGTCAGTTTACCCATTTCCGGACTTATTTTGGATAAATATTTTTTCACCCCCAAAAGGGGGTGAAAGTCACCCTCAGGGCAAAAGCACACGTCGGCACAATATCACTTTTTTTCTTTGACATGTAAGCTATACGTATGGCAAATTTCATGTCAAACCAAGCGGTTCTTTAAAATTTAGAGCAAAAACCGTGAAAGAATGGACTATATGAGCATTATATCTTTATTAAATATACTGTTTACTGCCAAACAAAAAACAGAAACTTACAACAATTTTTTATTTATTAAAATCAGAAATTTTTAAAGCTCTCAAAATTGAGTTTGGGGGCGTTCAAGTATTACGTAACGCAATTTTTGAAGATTTTTGACCTTGCCTTCCCCCCTATGTAACGCACCGTAATGGGGCGTTCACGTATTACGTAACGCAATTTTTGAAGATTTTTGATCGCCCCTCCCCCCAATCAATCCTAGTAAAGTTTTTGTAGATTTTGAAAAGGCTATACATAATGCAATCATTCAAATGTGTCCGAACACTGAAATACATGGTTCTAGATTTCATCTACACCAAGCTTGGTATAGAAAAATTCAGTCTCTTGATTTAACATCAGAATATACAAGTACAAGTTCTGGAGTAGGTAAGTGACTCAAACAGACTTTTGGCCTTACATATATAAAACCAGAAGACGTATCAGATTGTTTTGTCTTTGATTTAATGTCATGCAAACCAGAAAATGAAATTTTAGATAATATGTTGATTATTTAGTTGAAACTTATGTAGACGAAAATACCATATTCTCCCCATATTTGTGAGCAGAGGCAAATTCTTCTGTTATTCTTACTACGAATGCTTGCGAATCTTTTCAGTCGCATTTTAGTTCATCGTTTTATAATACGCATCCATCCATATATATCTTCTTAGAATAAATTAAAGAATTTCAGATATATACGTAGATATGTTAAAATTTAAAGTTTGCATATTGCTAAACCTATCAAAGATAAAGAAGTTAAACTGAAATTTAAAAATAACTGTAGAACATTTATTAATATCAGTCTAATCAAATGAATTTTGTATGGATTTTGTGAAGTGTGTCTCTTAGTATAATAGTAAATATTAAATAATAATTTATACATTTTCCTTATTATCTATATTATAAACTATTATTATAATGTAAGGAATTTAATGTCTTTTATTCCGATTTTGGATGCTTTCATAATAATCGTTCTTAAATTACATCTATATTTTTATTTTATTACCTGAGTGAGTTGGTGAGGAAAATACCTACCGGATTAATAGGAACCCTTAAATTTGGTGAGGAAATTTATATGTTTTTACTGGTTTGTGAGGAATTTACCTCCGCCCTTCAATACGCGATGATTGTACTATTTCTGCGACTATAATGTGGTACTTCTGGCTACACCTTTTAACCGAAAATGATATAAAAGCTGGAAGTATCATATTATTTATTCTCGTCTTACTAAGGCTCGTCGAGTGATTATCGTTTGAACTATTTCTAAGACTGAAAAATAGTACTTCAGGTTGCAACTTTTGAACCGGAAGTTCGAGGTTAAATTTCTCACCTTTAGTACCATCCTCGAGATATAAGCTCTCCTTCAACGACTATTTAGATGAAACCAATTTTATTGGTTTCTATTGGTTCTATTCTATTAGTTTTATCAGAGAGACGTACGGACAGACAAGCATAAAACCGGAAGTATACATACAGTCGAACCCGCTTATTGGAATAGCCTTCGTGCCAATCAAAAGTATTCCTATAACCGGGGTATTCTAATAACCGATCATGGGTCGCTAGTAGAAACGTTTCGAGACCTCAAATTTCTATTCCTTAAACCGGGATATTCCTTTAAGAGTTATTCTAATAAGCGGGTTTGACTGTATATTATTTGATTTCGTCTTGCTAAGGAAAATCGAATAATATACCGTACTACTTTCGGGGATTTTAAAACAGTACTTCCGGTTGAAACTCTAAAACCGGAAGTCCGAGGTCAAAGGGTACCCCCCGTTAAGATAGGCAAAATGCCCTCACTCTCAGAATTCAATTTTTTTAATTTTTTTACGTTCTATGCAATTAAAAAATGAGATAACGCGGATTTTTAGCTCGCCACCCCCCTTACCCCTCCCCCACAGCCAAAAAGGTTGATTTTTAGATTTAATTTTTTTTCATTATCAATGAAAAATTCATTCATGTATCTAAGACTTTTACAAAACATGTCCATTTTTTATGTACCCGTAGGTCGAGTGTACATAACCTCAAAAATTTTTTTAATTTTTTTAAAGCTTATAACTTTTTCTTGGAGGGGGCTGCAGGTCCAATTTTTTTGCATTTCGTGTATTTTATCAAAAGAAATCTCCATGATTTTTTTAGATTTTTCCGTCACCTGCGCCATCTTGAAAAATCCGGAAAACTGTTTTTTTAGGGGGTTTTTGGGGATTTTCTCCATTTTATAGACTGGAACATAAATCAACTCAAGGTTTTGTTAATAGATTATGTATAATTTGAAATAACTGAGTATTTTAGGATTATCAAAAATTGGGCAAAACACGATTAAACCCCGCAGAAACCATGTTTTTTTTAAGTTATATAAGGGTTTTTGCCGGCTTAATGATATTTTTTGAGATCGATGCAGCCTAAATATTTTTTTTTTCATTTTTTTACTTTATATGTGATTAAAAAATAAGACTCATCGCATTTTTAGCCCACCACCCTCTCCCCCTCCTGCACAAAAACGTCAATTCTTCTATTTTTTTATTTAGTTAAGTTGCAATTAATTTAAAAATTTTATGAGGCTTCTACAAAACAAATCTATTTTTTATAGACTCGTAGGTCAAGTGTACACATAATACCTCAAAATTCCTTTTTTATTTTTTTAAAACGTATTTTTGACTTCGATCGATACTTGTTTTATCGATATTTTTTTAAAACGTCCAATGAATTGTACATCTCTCTCGCGGACGATCGCCTCAATACGTGCTTAGCGCTCATTTTTAATTATTAAAATTAATAGTTAGTAATAAAATAATGACTAAAATTTCTTCAGGCTCTTGTAGGGGAGCTTTAAACTTTGATTTGGTCACTTTCTGACTTTCCTAATAATAATTTTTAATCGTGTTATTAAGCCATAAAAATGGCCATTTTCGTGTTTTTCAAATTTTAAATCGCGTGTAACTCGACAACAGTCAATTTTAGAGCAAGATCACAAGATACCTTTTTTGATCAGGTTGATCCAAAGAATCTAAAACAGATTTGTCCGAAGTGAAAAAAATTGATTTTTTGAATTCGTTTAAAAAATTATTTAAACAATTTTCCGACCGCGGTACAGCGGCACCTTGTGAATTTGTTTAAAGGACCTGTTTTTGAGTAAGCTTGTGCAAAAAAAACGAATCGGAATAATTTACCTAACGGGGACAAGCATACATCGTGGACTATTTGCATTATGAGCCAAATGTAGATGGTTTGGAAAACATTAAACAATATATATCTATGTCTTGTATATATCTTGTAGATGCGAGTTGCGCAAACGGCAACATAACCATAGGCTGTTCTGTTATTGGCATGTAGCTGCCATAATATAATATTTATGGCACGGAAGATATTCTACAAAAATCATCAAGCCAGCAGAATATCTTGCAAAACTCTTTGACAATACAGATGTTACACCTGTAATAGACGAAGACAGCGAAGAAGACTTTAGAACTGTTAAGTGTAATACCAACGAATATAACTCTCCGAATACTCTATGAATATACATATACGGAGCTATATATTCTTTGGTAATATTTTCCTCATTCTTTTTATGGTGTTTTATGTGGCAGTAAACGTGAAGCAAAATGACATTATAGGCAGAGATACATATAGGTTATGTAGATGGTACACGCACATGTTTGAATAATTAGAATATGTATAATGTAAGGTAATATTAGGGTACCTACTAAACACAAACTAATGAACAAAGAACAAAATGTTTTGATTCACAAAACTACAAGTATGATATATTAAAATGTACATTTTGTAATTTACAATTTAATAATTATTAACTATTCTAAATGGGAAATAAGCCACAATTTAACTAAAAAATGATTTTATTAACGTGTCGACGTTCACCACGGACGTGTCTTTGACTTTGTCAAAATACAAAATATTAATAAATTAAACAAAAATGTTGCTTGGTAAAAAAATCTTATCTTAAAAATATCTAATAATTTAATTTAATCTGACTTATTTATATAGATCGCCCCAAACACTTTTTTCAGTGCGTCACAGATTATCGAATTCTCTCTAGCACATTACAGATGGAAAATAAAATCATTTTTAGTTAAATTGTGGCTTATTTCTTAGAATAGTTAATTACAAAAATGCCACAAAGAAATAGCTTTAGAGCAACATTTGCGATTTAATTGCAAAGCCAACTTAAAAAAAAAATAAAATCGAAAAATTTACGTTTTTGGCTGTGGGGGAGGGGTAATAGGGGAGTGGGCTAAAATTGCGGTGAGTCCTAATTTTTTAATCACATAGAACGTAAAAAATTAAAAAAAATGTTCAGGCTGTATCGACCTCAAAAAATATGATTAGACCCGCAAAAACCCTTACAAAACTTTAACTAAATAAAAAAATAAAAGAATTGACGTTTTTGTGGTGGCAGTGAGAGGAAGTGGTGGGCTAAAAATGCGATGAGTCTTATTTTTTAATCACATATAACGTAAAAAAATGAAAAAAAATATTAAGGTTGTATCGATCTCAAAAAATATCATTAAGCCCGCAAAAACCCTTATATAACTTAAAAAAACATGGTTTTTGGGGGGTTTAAAAGTGTTTCGCCCAATTTTTGATAGTCCTAAAATACTCAGTTATTTCAAATTATGCATAATCTATTAACAAAATTTTGAGCTGATCTATATTGCAGTCTATAAAATGGAGAAAATCCCCAAAAACCCCCTAAATAAACAGTTTTCCGTATTTTTCAAGATGGCGCAGGTGACAGAAAAATCTAAAAAAACCGTGGAGATAGCTTTTGATAAAATACATAAAATGCAAAAAAAATTGGACCTGCAGCCCCCTCCAAGAAAAAGTTATAAGCTTTAAAAAAGTTAAAAAAAAATTTGAGGTTATGTACACTCGACCTACAGGTCCATAAAAAATGGACATATTTTGTAGATGCCTCAGATATATGTGTGAATTTTTTGAAATTTTTAAATCAATTGCAACCCAACTAGAAAAAATTAAATCTAAAAATCTACTTTTTTGGCTGTGGGGGGAGGGGTAAGGGGAGTGGCGAGCTAAAAATCCGCGTTATCTCATTTTTTAATTGCATAGAACGTAAAAAAATTAAAAAATTGAATTCTGGGTGTGAGGGCATTTTGCCTATCTTAACGGGGGGTACCCTTTCTCCCCTTTAATACCATCCTTGGGTTACAGGCTTTCATTAACCCTGCTGTCCCGTTCGAGTCAACTACACAAATGTACTGTTCGGGTCAATATGACCCAACTATGCTTTACGCTCCTTAATCGAAATAAAATAAGCTAATGTTGATAAACAAAACTTTATTAACAAGAAATTATGGTTAGTTAAACAAAAATTATGTTGTTAATATAATTTAAACCTTATTAACAAAAAACAAAGGTATCTTTTTCTTCCAAAAAACCTAGTAACAAATATCTACAAAAATTAAATTCAGTTTACGACTGGGACAGTAATAAAAAGAATGGATTTTACAAATATGTTTATGATATATACAACATAATAGTTAGTCTTGTTATCGTTTTTAGGGCAAGTTTACAGCGTGCTCGTTTAGCAGGCGGAGTTTGATTGTCCATAGACGGTTCACTAGCATTTCCATCTTGTCTACTTGTTTCTGTTCGTGTCCTTTTTACCAGTTCGTGAAACCATTTAGTTATTGGTATATTTTTTCGGGAAATGATGACTGGTTTAATTAGTTTTTTCCCCAATTCCTCAAGAAAAATTCGCCGTTTTGTCAGTTTATTGGTATTCCATTGGATATTTATTGATGCCCATAACACGAACGCGTTGTAGGCAGAAATGTACAGCAGATTATAAAAAAACAATCATTGGCCAGTGATTTACCTCTTCTCACACGTATACGTGCCAACAAGCTAATCTAGAATATCAACTGCTCCCTTATTGGAATTGTAATCTAAAATAATTTGGGGCTTTTTCATTTGATAAAAGTGATGCATGATGCATCGATTTATGATGCAAAGTACTCATAAGAACAACATTTTTATTATTTTTAGGAATATTGTCAACAACAGTGGTATCTTGCGTGAAACAAAAAAGACGAGCTATGAACTTATTTATTCGCGATTTTTGCTGAAAGCTCCGGTTTATTTTACTGATAGTCCCCGGAATTGTATCTACTGTGTTTTAGAATGAATTGTCCTTAATTTTACGATGTAAAAAAGTTATTACACGTAATATTGTGGCCTTCCAAGTCACTACTCAAGTCACACATCACACGCATTACTGTATAGATCTGCAATTTTAGAGCATAAGAAGTTTTGCTGTTCATAATTACATAAAAATCAAACTTGTGTGCCATATTTCGCTGGTTTGCTTGAAATGTACCATTTGAAGGGAGAGCGGCCTCTAAAGGCAACTAGTTGCTTATCGACTGTAACATTTTCATCAGGGTTAAAAAATTTTGGTACATTTTCAACTTATGTTTCCTAAATTTCACATATTGCAGCAAGTTTACCAAAACGTCTCCTATCCTTTCTAGTAGTTTTGTTATCAAAACGTATTACTTGCAAACTTTTTGTAAATATATCAAGCGACATTTTTGATTGAAATATATTACGACCCGTTTCTTCATTCTACAAACTTTTAGTGTATTCGCCATGGGCCTTATAAACTCGAGCTAAAACTAAACGACCAAGGTATTCTTGGAAACCAACTTTATTCATGTCTTTCCAGTTGGTTCCAAAGACTTGCTGTCCGTCCATATTGGTCATATTTATAATTTGGTTTGCAACATCGTCCAGCTATACTACAGTTTATTTTACAAGTTCTAGCTTGCAGAAACCTGTTTTTATTTAGAGACATATCCGGCTGACAGACACACAGGTACTGCCAATATAGAATACTTCCAACTAAACACACATACACAGGTAATTTTTAACGGTTTAAATATGCGGGTCATATTGACCCGAACGTACCCTAGGTAACAATTTCATTTTTATCAAAAAAATCAGGAAGTTGATTGTTTATCTCATATGCAATAGAAAGACCTCATATTAGTGAATAAAGTCACGAAACACCAAATCGTTACTGTGCGTAATAATTTGTAAAATAAGAAATGAATTATTTTTTGGGTCAAATAGACCCGAACAGGACAGCAAGGTTAAACACCTCATTTGTCTTTTTATCTAGTCTAATGACGGAGGAGGTGTGTTTGCAGACGGACAGATAGACATGGATAATTAAATGTTTTCACATTTTTTTCAAAATCGGTGAAAACATTATTTTACTAAAGTAAATAACAAAAAACAGAAACTTACCTGTAACCATAGTTTTTGTTTGAAAGTCGGATGTAGAATTATATTTTTCGACTGTGCATTTATTTAAACCTGTAACAAAAAATCTTTTAATGGTTAAATATTTGGTTTAGTGTTACTTAATATTGATAGCTTTATTAAAATCTCTTGGTACTTATAGTCTAAAACACGATATAAAGCCGACATGTACCGATCTGTTTAATGCTTAAAAATTGTTTGATATGTAATTTAGTATGTTCTTCTTCTTATTGATGTGCCTATCCGTGATGAATATCGGCGATCATCATGGTAATTATTATTTTACCTGCTGCAGTCCGGAAAAGCTGCACAGATGATATTTTAACCAAGTTCTGAGGTTCTTTAACCAGGATGTTCTTCTTCTTCCTGAACCTCGCTTTTCAAATATTTTTCCTGTCAGAATGGCTTTAACTAGAGGGCATATCTGGATTCATTTCGCATAATGTGTAGAAAGTATTCTAACTTTCGAAGTTTGATGGTTGTTAGTACCTCTCACATCTTCTTCATTCTTCTGAGAACCTCCTCATTTATGACACGGTCAATCCACGGGATTTTAAGAATTGTGCGATATCACGCCACATCTCAAATGCTCCCAATTTTCTCGACATATCTTCGTTCAAGGTCCACGATTTAACACCATAAAAAAGGACAGAGAAGACGTAGCATCGCATCATTCTTACGTTTTTACCACGAGAAAAGTTGTGGCTCTTGAAAAAGGTTCCAATAATAGACGGAGAGCTAGAGGCGAGAAATCATCGTCATAAGTAATATGGAGTTTGGCATGTGAAATGTCTATTGTATATTGATAACTATGACCCCTTTCAGGCTGACACCTCAGTGGATACAGGAAGTAGCAATAAGGGATGAAAAGGGAAAGTTGGTGCAGTCATTAAATGTTTTCACCTTCTATTTTGTTAAACCTCCATCGATTTGCATGAAAATTGGTGAGTAGTTAGAGCATAACTCAAGAAATAAAACTGATATGGTGCTAACGTGCGCTTTTACCCTGGGGGTGGATGCCACCCCTTCTCGGGGGTGAAAACTATTTTATTAAAAATAACCCCACTAATCGATAGAGGGACAAATTTTAAGCAAAATTTGTTACTTCTAATTATTAAAATAAATCAATACTTTTTGAGTTATTAAAGATCAAAGATTTGAATTTTTCGTGAAATAAATGCATGATGTAAAGCGGTTTTTCGTGAATAATTCAAAAACTGTAAGTCTTATCAAAATAGTTATGATTACCAAAATTGAAGATAATAAAAAATAAAAGAGATTTATTTTTCAACAAACCTTTGAGAATTAATAAAAAGTGAGTTATAGGTGATGGAATGTATATTTTTTTCGGCTATTACCCAAATCTAAGTATTCAAGCTCAAATAACGGGAAAACGGTGCATTTTATAAAATATATTTACTGAACACTTGTCAACGTACTCAAGAATACCTATCAAGTGAGCTCCAGATGAAGTTTATAACATTAAAGCTAAGCAAGTGATGATGAAAATACCCTTTCGAGTTTTTAGGAAAAAGTGAAAAAATTAAATTTATATATTTTGAAATTTGTTAACAGAATAGTTTTTAAAGGAATTTCGGGAATGAAGTTAGGATTATAATTTATTAGTTCGTTTTATTATAATTTAAATATAACAAGTTAAAAATGCGAGCATTATTATAACGAAAACTTTGTTTTTTATGTATTTAAATTCCTAATATGGAAAATTGCTATTATGAAAAGTTGTTTAAAATTAAAAATTATGTTTAATGTGCAATTATATCCTACTATTTAAATATTGTGAGCTGTAAAGGCACTTTACTGAGCGAATTTCTTGAGCGAAATTTATATTTTTTACACATGCATACACTACTAAAATCGATACAATTTTATATAATCTGATGTTTATGATTGCATCTTGGATTTTAGACCGTGCAGATCTTTTTATGAAGAATAATTTTTGTTCGTAAAATTAATAATAAAAGAGTTATAAATGAAAATGGTGATTGGTAGGTATCTCTAATTTGAGAAAAAAATTAAATATTTTCTTTTTATTAGAAGAATGTAGATAATAGTTAAATTATTATAATAATTATTAATTATTTAATTATAATAATAACAACTATTGCATATATTAGAACACAGTTTTTAATTCCAAACAATTTTTCGTAGTAACAATAATTTACAAGAGTGTGAAAAAAAGGTACTTTAATCTTGAGCGAAATTCATATTTTTTAAAATACCTCTTATAATATAGATACAATTTGCTATCTGATGATTGAATCGTAGGTTTTAGACGATGCAGAACTTTTTATGAATTATAACTTTATTTTGTAAAATTAAAAATAAAAAAGTGTCCCGTAATATATGTGTCCAACTTAAGTAGACACACTGTATATTATACAATATAATATACCTAATACATAAATCATTGGGTAGACAGCACCAAAAATTTGTAACCTGCCATTTAACATTACTTACATTAAAATTAATAAGTAATATTTATTTATTTGATATTTCAATTATTTCACAGTTTATATGAAGTAAGATATTTCTGAAATAATATGAAATTTTCATTAACATTTTTACGTACAATGTCTCCATTGTAGAATTAACTCGCTATCTAAAATTGCTAAAAAATCATAAATTGCTGTCCCGAGATGCAACTTGTCTTTGAGGTCGGTTATCTCGAAGATGGTTTGAGATATCGAAATGTCGTTTTCAGATTTGGATTCAGGAGACAAAACTACATTGATATCGGTACATAAGCTCCAGATATTGCAGGGGTGGCAACGCAGGAACGAACGAACGGACTTTGCGAATTTATAAACGAAATCAAAATTTTCGTTGAAAATACTTTTTATTTTTCACTTTCGCTGTCACATTCACTAAAATCGCGATCATAATTATTTTCATCACTTTCGCTATTATGAATATTGCTCATCATCCATCTCGTCGTCTGTTTCATTCTCAAAAATAGTATCTCTAACAATCTCTGCCATTTGAGGTCCTTCAAACCATTTGAATTTATATGTGTTATCTTCAGCAAGTTCCCAACCATTTTGTTCAATAACCAGATCTGTTGGGATTTTTTTTATAGGCGTACAACCAAATACTTGTAATGTATCGTGCTCGTAAAAGATGTTGATATAGCTCAGATTGAGATGGTGGTAAAGTTGATGCATCAAAATTTTTCAGATATTTTTTAAGAAATGGTTCATTTACGTCTTTTAGCTTATATCAACGATTAAATATTGTAAGCCGTATGTCATTGACTTTTCTTTGGAGAATTATTTTTGTAATCCCTGTACCGTATATGTGACAAATATATGTTTCTAGAATCTCAAAAACCGTCTCTTCGTCAAAATCGATATCTCCAAGAGCATAAAATGCTTCCTTATATTGCTCAAATGATTTCATAATATTGAATGGCCTCTTTTTTCCCTTTCTATGAAAACATGGATTATAGTCACAGCCAGTTAGAGCGTGGAAACCAGCTAAAGCTTTGCATATTGAATCTACAAAATGTTCGTAAATTTTACAGATATCAATATAATGTTTTTTTCCTGCGGTTCCAGACTGTATCCAAATGTGTAAATTACTGTTCAAGTGATGCATATTACTTAACATAATAACCAGAATATCTGTATCTGAGCACTTTATGATTACATTGGCATCTTTATGTAGTTGACATACGTGGTATATTATTTTAGTGTCTGCCTCCTCATGAGCTGGACAACTAAAATGTGGAGCTTCGTCTTTCTGCACTTCTCCATTTTTACTAACGAAAAACTTGTGACACTCAACAAAATTAACATATATTATTTTACCTTGCAGAAAAGGTGCTATTTCGTTATCAGCCCAATAAGTCAAAAAAAAATCGAACCAAGGCCTCTTTGAATTTGTTATTTCTTAACTCTTTAATAAAATCGACTGGTCTCTTTTGATTGGGTCCTGATATACAGAAAACGCGATCGGCTTCTTTGTTACCTCTTGTAGATCTTTCATAGTCTTTAATTGACGGTTGGAAATATTGATCAAATATCATCAATCCGTCAATTTAAGAGCACATGCGTGAAGTTACGAATGATAAAAAGAACATATTATTATTAATTAAATGTATGTTACTAAAATATTATTTTTATATTATTTCGATATTTAATTGAATTTTTTCTATCGATATAAACTTAGTGGCGGTTCTAGCCAGGGACAGGGGGGCAGCTGCCCCCCTTCAGTTTTTACAGTACTTTTGTACTATAATTTTCGTTAAAAAGGCACGTTATCTTGTTTATTCACCGGTTGTGTTCCCTTGCCCCCCACTTTTTTTGGTCTAGAACCGCCCCTGTATAAACTGAACATGTACAGAAACTGAGGGTGTCCAATAATGGGCACATTTGACATAATATTCAAATACATTTTTGCTATATTTTATATAAATGTCTTAAAACAACTTTAAAAACTTATAATATAATAATTAAGCTCCAAATTTTTGGAGTTTAAACTTTGAAAAATGTTTGTAGCATAATGTGTAATGGTATCAACTTTTCCGGGAGCTCATTTGATACATATTTCCAAGTACTTTGACAAGTGTCAGTAAATATATTTTATAAAATGCACCGTTTTCCCGTTATTTGAGCTTGAATACATAGATTTGGGTACTAGCCGAAAAAAAATATACATTCCATCACCTATAACTCACTTTTTATTAATTCTCAAAGGTTTTTCGAATAAGGAATCTCTTTTGTTTTTTATTATCTTCAATTTTGGTAATCATAACTATTTTGATAAAACTTACAGTTTTGATCTTTAATAACTCAAAAAGTATTGATTTATTTTAATAATTAGAGGTAATAAATTTTGCTTAAAATTTGTCCCTCTATCGATTAGTGGGGTTATTTTTAATAAAATAGTTTTCACCCCCAGGGGAAAAGCGCACGTTAGCACCATATCAGTTTTATTTCTTGAGGTATGCTCTAACTACTCACCAATTTTCATGTAAATCGATGGAGGTTTAACAAAATAGGAGGTGAAAACCTTTAATGACTGCGTTAACTTTCCCCTTTCATCCCTTATTGCTACTCCCTGTATCCACTGAGGTGTCAGCCTGAAAGGGGTCATAATTATCAACATACAATAGATACATTTCACATGCCAAACTCCATATTACTTATGACGATGATTTCTCGCCTCTAGCTCTTAGACTATACGGTTGAAGGTGGATGTAGCTTTTTCGATGCGCGCTCTTATCTCTTGGTTGTTGGTCTACAATACTTCATTTATTATTATTATGTATGTTAACAATTATAAAAAAACAAGTGGTAGCCGATATAGTTTTGTTCTGACTATAATTAATTATGGTAGGGGAGACCAAGCGGAGATTTTTGCAGTTACTCGAGCACGTCAGATTATTACATGGGGAGAAACCTTGTATAGTCGGTTCGCTAAACTCAGACATAACTTGCTAGTGATTTTAGTATTAAGTATTTAGTTATTTAGTATTATTATTATATAATTACTAACTATTTAGCAATTATTAACTATTTAGTAATAATTTTTTTGCCAATTTTAGCAAATTGGCTAAATTACTTACTAAAATCACTAGAAAGTTGTGTCTGAGTTTAGCGAACCGACTACCTGTAAATGTACCTCTACCATATACTGGCTGTTAATACAGGGGAGTTCCGTTAAATGGGGCCCGAAAAAAAATCTATCCTTACAAAAACTCGAAATCGTCAGAATATAATAATAATAATATCATATGGCATTTTTGCCGGGGAGATCCTTTCGGACAGGTTCCGGCGCTATTTACATCTTTAACCCTGTTTCAAGTAACTAGTGTCGATGTTAACACTAGCCCAGGGGAACCGACGGCTTGACGTACTCTCCGAGGCACGGTGAACAGCTCGTATCATTTTTAGAAATGAAAAATGGATTGTCTGTGCTGGGGCTCGAACCCAGGCGCTGTGGCTTATGATACCAGTTGTCATGCTGTTGCGCTACGGCTGTTCACATCGTCAGATTAAGATAAGGTAAGTTAAGTACATGCAAAACAGTGTACATTTAAAAAATCTGACGATATGAGCGTAGCGTAACGAAATGGGTGAGTCAGAAAATTTCACAAAAAAAAGCGTTCGCGAAATGAACGTCAGATCAATAAACTAAAAAATACGTGTTCAATATTTTTCAAAAATCTATCGAATGATACCAAACACTATCCCCCACGTAGAGGGGTGGCTGGATAAATTTACCCCCCACCCCTCTACGGGGGGTAAATTTTAAATTTTAAATACGAAACCAGCGATATTTCGCGAAATGAACATCAGATCGTAAAACTGCAAAATGCACGTATTCAATATTTTTGAAAAATCTATCGAATGGCACCAAACTCGACCAACCACGGAGGTGGGGTAGGGGTTACTTTAAAATCTTAAATAGGAGCCCCCGAGCCCCAATTTTTATTAAAGATTTCGATTCTTTTCGTAAAAATAGCAACTTTTATTCGAGGCATTTTTTCGAATTATGGATAGATGGCGCTATTATCGGGAAAACGATTGTTGGAAATGGAAAATTAAATAGAAAGTGTCAAACTTTATGGAAAACTTAACTTAACTTTTTTTGGTTTTAGGACCTACTCTTCACAACCCAATATGTCTCCATAACGCTCGACTAACTGCAAATTTAGCATACTTTCCTCCCGTACTCTGGTGTATAATAGGCACACTTTCTACCTAGTATGTGATAAGGATACGCCAAATAGTTTTAAAGTACTGGGTAAAAATAGTTTTTAAAGAAAACACCCTGAACTCAGTAAGGAGCCATATTTTATTTAAGTGGTTTTAGACCGTAAGGATCTGCGAAGAAACGTCTATTTTTGGATGTGAGAGGTGGCATTCGGTGACACCTTCAGTAATAATAATTGACTTATGCTCCTTCTCAAATATGCTCGGAAGCATATTTACAGATGCTAGCGTGTGTAGACACCAGAGTGTTGAAATCAGTTAGGGTTTGGAAAAACAGTACATTTACAGACGCTAGCGCGTGTTGACACCACGGTGTGCCACGGTGTTGAAATCAGTTAGGGTTTGGAAAACAGTACGTTTACAGATGCTAGCGTGTGTTGACACTATGGTGTTGAAATCAGTTAGGGTTTGGAAAAACAGTACATTTACAAATACTAACAGATTTGGACACCAGAGTATTGAAACCAGCTAGCTTTTTTAGTGGTTATACATGCATAGATGCTAACGGCTATTGACATTGAATTTATATACCTACTGCTGTGGAAAATAGTTAAGTGATTTAGGTATTAATAAATAATTAAACGTTGTTGGGATATAAGCAATAATACACGGTGTAACAAAGATACAGGTCATAAATTAAATCACATATTCTGGGACCAAAAATAGTTCGAATGAACCTAACTTACCTCAGTACAAATAATATGAACATAAAAAAGTTACAGCCCTTTAAATTTACAAAATGAAAATCGATTTTTCAAATATATCGGAAACTATTGGAGATTTTGTATTGAAAATGGACATGTGGCATTCTTATTACAGGAAGATCTTAACACATTCGCGACCAACCGTCACACATGAGTGACGGTGAAGTTTTCGTAAGAACTGCTGACACATATGTGTGACACCAAACTTACGTGATAAAATGTAAAATAATTTCACCACGGTTTATCACAGTGGGTCTGAATTTGGCCACAGTCCACCTAAACAATCCTTCTTTCACACGCTATGGCTGGGTTGTGATCTGGACGTTTAAAAAAATAAGAAATAAGCTATAAATTTATAGAAAATATGAAGGTCGAATGCGAAAGTATCGTTATTGTGTATAATTTAGAAAGGTAATATAACAATGTAACTTATTTATACACGGTGTAATACCTTATTATTTGTTCTAGTACAATGTCAAAACGACATCCAAGTACATGAGACCTTCAATTAGAGGCCGAGATAGCTAGTAAGTAGTAGGGAAGTTAGTGAGTACAGAAATGCCGAAAATATTGAATATAAATTCGACGAGGACCATAATGATGAAATATTTTATTCTAGTGGAAGTGAATATTCTTTTTCTCATTCTGGAAGAGAGACTGAGGATACTAGCAATGATGGGGGAGAGTCGAGCAATAATGGCGGTGAGTTGAGTAATGATGAGGGCGAAGCGAATGATGCAAATGAAAATGTGGTACAAGAAAATGATGAGGCGGACTGGCTTGATGTAGAGGAAGATATTGAGATCCATCAGTTTACTGAACAAGAAAATATAAAAGTATAAATTTCTGTTGATGCAACACGTATACAATATTTTTCATTACTATTTGATGAAGAGCATTTGATAAAAATCGTAGTGGACAAATCACAGAGCTGCTTCACGTGAAGAAAACCCTAATTTAAAAAAATATTCCTTTTTAAGACGCTGGATAGATATAAATATTGACGACTCAAAAAATTTTTGGGTCGCTGCATATTAATGAGAAACATTAAACTTCCTTACTTACGTTTATACTGGAGCACAGATCCACTATATCACTTTTCAATATTTGGAAAAACTATGCCCAGATTATAGTTTGAAGCTATTCTTCAAAATATTTGTTTTTACAAGCCGGAAGACGTAGAAGTTCAAGATCGACTTCACAAAATTAAAAACGTTACGAGTAATATTATAAATAATATCTCTAACGTTTACTATCCAGGAGAGAACTTAAGTCTTGACGAAGCCCTCTTACTGTGGAGAGGGCGGTTAATATTCCGACCGTATATGCCGAACAAAACTAGTAAATATCGAATAAAAATTTATGAGATATTACTAGCTCTGATGGATTTTTACTATATGTATTTCCTAATCTACAGCGGCAAGGGGACAGTAGTAAATGAAAATGGGCATGAGTTTGAAGTAGTTCACAGGCTTGTTACTGAATATTTAGAGAAATGGCACACTATCTACATGGACAAATATTACAACAGTTATGAGCTTGCCAAGTTTTTACATATTAGAAGACCTACGTTTGTGGAACACTAAGAAAAATAGAAAAAGTAACCCAAAGAGTTTTATTACAAAAAAATTAAAGAAAGGAGAAGTCGTATGGCAAAGAAGAAGTCCAATCACAGTCGCAGTATTAAAATGGAAAGATAAGAGAAATGTAATAATGATTTCATCCAAGCATGGTTCCGAAATGGTTGAAGTTGAAAATCGTAGAGGCCAGAAAAAGTTGAAGCCAGTAATGATACTTGACTACAATTCCTTTATGTCGGGAATTGACAGAATTGACCAGATGACTTCATATTATGGCACACCACGAAAAACTTTGAGATGATGCATGAAAGTTTTCTTTCACTTACTAGATATTTGCATGTGGAATGGCAACTGGTTTTTGAATAAAAATAGGAACACGTCAAAGAAAACAATAATGCCGTACCTTCAGTTTAGAGAGGAACTTTTCAAACATTTATTGGGACAAACAGAACAGCCAAGCAGAAAAAAATTGTTGCGGCACACAACTTGAAAAAAGAAAATAAGCGGAAAATATGTCGACAGTGCAGTGCAACCAAGAAAAGGGCTGTCGCCTGGTACACATGCCAGGAATGTAAGGGGAGTGATAGATTGGGTTATGTGTTACAATCTGTTTTGCTGAGTGGCACAGAAAAGACAATTAAACTTATATGTTTTATTTTTTATTGGAAGTAATTTTTAGTTTTGTTAATGTTAAATAATAAATGATTTTTTATAAGTAGTAGCTAAAAATGTTTATGTCACATATGTGTGACACTTGGGTTATGTTCAAATTTTTATTACTATAAACCAGTGTCACATATGTGTGACGTTATCCAAAACAATTTTTTTTATAATCCTTGTTCAATCATAATACGCCTCCCCAAAAATGGTGGATTTGGCATGTTTCTTTCATGTAAAACCAAAATCAGTTTGACTGGACAGACCTAAAAATATGTTGGTCGCGAATATATTAAAGAAAAATTATAGTGAAATTTGTGCACCCCATAAAAATTTTATGGGGGTTTTGTTCCCTTAAACCCCCCAAACTTTTGTGTACGTCTCAATTAAACTATTATTGTGGTACCATTAGTTAAATTCAATATTCTTAAAACTTTTTTGCCTTTTATTATTTTTTCAATAAGGCAGTATTTATCGAATGGAGGCTTAACTTTAGTATGTTTACATAAAAATTTTATGGGGGTTATGTTCTTTGAAACCCCCCAAATGTTTGTGTACGTTCCAATTAAAATATTACTGCGGTACCATTAGTTAAACACAGTGTTTTTAAAACTTTTTTGCCTCTTTGTATTTTTCGAGAAGGCACCTTTTATCAAGATGTGGCTTCTTTTTTAATATGGTTCAAAATATACCTAAAAATTTAAATCATAAATAAATTTTCATATTATTACCAAGTCTCCATAATCGTACTTAACATATACAAATATGCGGTGGATTTGACAAATAGGTATTCAAAATATCTCGATAAAAACTGACTTTCCGAAAAAGTACTAAGAGGCAAAAAAGTCTTAGAAACAATGTGCTTAACTAATGGTACTACAATAATAATTTAATTGGAACGAACAAAAAAGTTTGGGGGGGGGGCTTAAAGGAATAACATCCCCATAAAATTTTTATGTGGTGTCCAAATTTCACTGTAATTTTTTCTTAAGATGCTACTGCCATAAGAATGTCACATGTCCATTTTCAATAAAAAATCTCTAGTAGTTTTCGATACATTGGAAAAAATCAATTTTCATTTTATAACTTCAAAGAGCTGTAACTTTTTTAATGTGCACATTTGTACTACGGTAAGTTAGGTTCAACCGAACTATTTTTTGTCCCAGAATATGTGATTAAATTTATGACCTTTATTTTTGTTACACCCTGTATAGGGTGTACACAAAAGAAGCTGTGCTGTTACACAAAAGAACATCATAAAAAATAATGTTGTTCTGAAGCTGTTTCCTTGTGGCATTTTTATAATTAACTATTTAGATGGGAAATAAGCCACAATTAAATTGAAAAAAATAATTTTTGTTAACGTTTCGACGCCCAAATCGGGTGTCGTTGTCAAAAAACAAAATACTACTAAATTAATATTTGACGGTTGAAAGTCATCACTTTTATAATTTTTAAAACATTAATTGTCATTAATATCACTGAATGTATTTTTTCATAGCAACGAAGGTCATATTTTCATATACTTGACTATGGAAAATTATCAAAAATTATCAGTTTAATTTTTATTTCTGTAGCTTCCTATTGGTCAGAATCTCCTATGAATGAAATAATCAACATTATATGTAAATCAATGCTTATAATAGCAATATAAATAAAACCAAATAACACAAACAATATTTTCATGATAAAAGTAGAGGAATAAAAACTTTAACTGCCCATATCTCAAATGGTAGGCTATGTAACATATCTTCTTCTTCCACTTAGGTCTTTAATTAATAATAACAAAATTAAGTAATATCGATAAAATTCTAAATATTTTATCTAGCTTATTGATTAATGTAATTAATTTTGTTTATTAACTAATTCTTTATACTAATTTATGTAAACTGTTATATTAACCCAATATTTTTTGCAAACCAGCAACGCAATAACTGCCATGCCAGTTGCATTTAAAAGCAGTGTCAATAGAAGTTAGCATTTATGCATGTATGTCAACACATATCTATGCATGTGTGCCTAGTGTCAACACACGCTAGCATCTGTAAACGTATTGTTTTTCCAAAACCGAGTCAACAAAAGGAAAAAAGAAGCATAAAACTGATGAGAAACATCACAGAGAACCAACCTAACCCTAAAGGGCATGGATCTGCTCATTAACCTAATATTTTTTTATGTTGTTCTTTTATGTTAATATATTATTGTTTATATCCCAACAACGTTTAATTTTATTTGTTCATACCTAAATCTCTTCAATATTTTTCCACAGCAGTAGATATTTAAATTCAATCAATAGCCGTTAGCATCTATGCATGTATAACCACTAAAAAAGCTAGCTGCTTTCAACACTTTGGTATCCAAATCTGTTAGTATTTGTAAATGTACTGTTTTTTCAAACCCTAACTGATTTCAACACCCTAGTGTGAACACACGCTAGCATCTGTAAACGTACTGTTTTTCCAAAACCGAGGCAACAAAAGGGAAAAAAAGAAGCAGAAACCTGATGAGAAACATCACAGAGAACCCCCTTGCGCTAAAGGGCATGGATCTGCTCAAGAATCTAATATTATTTTTTAAAATTAACTATTTAGATGAGAAATAAGCCACAATAAAATTGAAAAAAATAGTTTTATTAACGTTTCGACGCCCAAATCGGGTGTCGTTGTCAAAATACAAAATCCTACTAAAATAAACATGTTAAATGTTGTTGCTTAGTAAAAAATACTTTAAAATGTATAATATATGTCTGAATTGCCAATATAAATGAGTCAGATTAAATAAATTATTACAAGAATTTTTTGTTAAGCAACAACATTTTCGTTTAATTTAGTAGTATTTTGTATTTTGACAACGACACCCGATTTGGGCATAGAAACGTTAATAAAATTATTTTTTTCAATTTACTTGTGGCTTATTTCCGATCTAAATAGTTAATTATAAAAATGCCTCAAGGAAAATAGCCTCAGAACAACATTATTTTTTATGTTGTTCTTTTGTGTTAATATATTATTGTTTATATCCCAACAACGTTTAATTATTTATTAATACCTAAATCACTTAAATATTTTTCCACAGCAGTAGGCATATAAAATCAGTGTCAATAGCCGTTAGCATCTATGCATGTATAACCACTAAAAAAGCCTAGCTGCTTTCAACAGTCTGGTGTCCAAATCTGTTAGTATCTGTAAATGTACTGTTTTTCCAAACCCTAACTGATTTCAACACCCTAGTGCCAACACACGCTAGCATCTGTAAACGTACTGTTTTTCCAAACCCTAACTGATTTCAACACCCTGGTGTCTACACACGCTAGCATCTGTAAATATGCTGCCCGGAACATTAATAAAAAAATTAAAATATTTAAAATTTTCGAAAAACATCGATTTTTTTCTGCTTTCTTTGCTTATACCTTTAAAACGATTCGTTTTGGAACAAAGTCGTAGAGAAATAAAATAAAGATAATTGAATTTTGTATGATATACAACTGGTAAAAAATGTCTTACGGTATTACCTTTTCTGTAATAAATACAAAATAAGGGGGCAAAATAAGTCTGTTGTTATTCAATAATTTTTAACCACTTTGGTGGCACTTAGAACCTTAGTAATTTGCTTAGGAAATTCTTTGTAACATACTTAAATCGTGTACCAAATTTCATTAAAATCGACCTAATAAATTTTGCATAATAAATTTGCAATCTAAATGTTTTTAACCTTTCCGTGGCCGTGCGGGGCAACTTGGTTACCCCAGATGCGGTTTTGTCTTTATAACTTTTCAAAATATTTTTATTTTTTTATCCCTCCAGGAAACCTTAGAAAATATATTACTAAATCGTTTTTTTATAAAAATTATCAAATATAATTTAAATTTTATACTAAAATTGAAATTAACTCCTCGGGGCACACAGTGCCAGAAACCCCTGCCAGAGACATTCAACAATATACAAGTCGAAGATGCAGCTTTTGTGCCAGGGCACGTGATAGAAAGACTCAAATATCATGTAGTACATGCAGAAAACCAATTTGTACCATACATCGAGAAGAAAGTAAAACATTTTTATGCCCTGACTGTAAAATCAGGAATAAAATCAAATTGTAATTACAGGTAAAAATAAAAAAAATGTAAATCTTTTTAATAATAAAAACAAATTATTTCAGTTACTAGTGCCTTATTATATAACTTTCCAAACAATAATGTAAAATTTAGATAAATTATTAAAGTACTTTAGTGGGGTAACATAGTTGCCCTGCACGGCCTACAGCGTTAGTTTTTATAGCACGGTTCCGGAAAGGTTAAAAGAGTTCAAATTTTTTAAAATCTTTCTGAACAAAAAGTAGACCATTTAGAAGTTGGCTAAGTTTTTTACATATAAAGAGGTGCTCTACCTATCTAATACACTTTACAGAATTAAAATCGGATTATTTAAGGGGCCCCAGCAATGTTTTAAATTTATAAACAATTTTTTGGCTTATAAACAAACAGCTTTGTTTAATAATAAAAAAATTAGTTTTTAGCAATGCAATAGATATTTTTCTACAACCACTATTCAAAGTGCACTTTTCTGCACGGTTTTATGTTAGCAAACTTGATATTTTCTCACAGTATAAGATATTTGACATTAGTGTGCAGAAAAGTGACGTTTCTGTGCCGCAAAGTGACGTTTCTGTGCCGCAAAGTTCTTTTCTGCACAGTTGACTACCTCATTCTAAGTAACGTTATATTCTGTTTACATTCGTGGACTACCGCATTCTGAGTAACGTTATATTCTGTTTACATCCGTGGTTAAACTTTAGACAAATATAAGTATAACCTATAAGACAATTATTATATTTAACTATAGCATAGAAACTAAATTATGGATGTTACAACTGTTTTATTTTACAATTTTGTTCTTATTAAACATTTTATAATTATCAAATAACCAATAAGGATTTAGCAACCTGTGCAAGAGACGTCGAATGAAGTAGGTTTTGTGTAAATCCGTGACTACATAAATATAATGTCAATAATGTGTAATAATTGTTTAAATTTAAACAAATTAAGGCAGTGCATTAATTTTTTAACTGATTTCTGTGCAATTTATTTAGGTATAAGGAATTTAAATTGATTAGTAAGTATTAATTAAATACAGTTTAAAATTTATCACATAGGTACCTATTATAATTAATCGTCGTTTGGAAATTGTGATTTTTATTTTTAGGAAAAACTGTGCTTGTAGAAAAAGTATAGTGTGAAACACGTGCAGAAAGGTAATTTCTCACTCGTTTGAATTGCGGCACTCGCTTGCGCTCGTACCGCAACTTTTCAAACTCGTGAGAAATTAGTACCTTTCTGCACTTGTTGCACAATATACTATTTCCTAACTAGTGCCGAAAGTGATACTTTGCCGCACGAGACTGCCGTTGACCCGAACGACGCGATATCGGAGTTCGGTCAAGCAGTCGAGTGCGGTGAAGACACGTGCGGTGAAGAGTTAGGAACAATTTTTTTTCTAGGGCCGTACGTTTGGAGAAAAGCCACCAAAAATAGAGTCATATCAATTTTTATTTAGGAGTGAAAATACACAAATTAATTCTTTGACAAGTTTATCAAAACCAACTTTCAATATAATGGGTTACCACGACGACCAAATTCGTTTCCATGACGACGATTCAAAACCATTGTAATTGTCTACTGATTTGACTTTTAAATATTATGTCAAAATAATTTTATTTCATCGAATTATTGCGTTAATTTCATTAAAACATGAACACAATAAGATACATTTGAAATAAAATAGTATATAATATCTAAATATTAGTTTATTGCATATATTATTATAGTATAATATAATGTCATATTTAGAAGGTATTCTACTTTCCCGCACGCCGTGCGGGAATATTTACTTTCCCGCACGCCGTGCGGAAAAGTGCACCTTTCGGAAACGAAATGCGTGCGTGAAAGTGGCCGTTTTAGCACGGCCGTAGAAAAAGAATTAAAACCGGTATAATTTGACTTAAACTTTGAAATGCTCTCAGCAGAATTGCTATTTTATTTTTTAATCAAACTTTATTCGCGTTCAAAAATTGCATTTCTCGATTTTTTGAAAGTTCCACCGCGTTTATCTCGAAAACTATGCATCCTACGAAAAAACTTGTAAGAACATTTTTTGCTTAGAATTACCCAAGATATATAAAAAAATGTTTTATTTTGCGAAAAATCGATTTTATGTAATTCCTCAAGTTCTTTGTTTATAACAATCTTATCGACATCCGGATCAACTGTTACCCAAAAAATTCGTGTTCTACGGGTCAAAATACATAAAAAAAACTTGGGTAAGTCCATCTAAATAAAGGAGCCCGTAGCACCCCTCCTGGCCACAGCACTAATTTGTTTATAAGCCAAAAAATTGTTTATAACTTTAAAACATTGCTGAGGCTGCTTAAATAATCCGATTTCAATTCTTTAAAGTGAATTAGGTAGGTGGAGTAATTCTTTATATGTAAAAAAATTTAAAAATCTTTATAATATGTTCTAGTTTTTGTTGTGAAAGATTTTTAAAAAATTTAATTTTTTAAAAAAAGTTTGGTTTGCAAAATTATTATGCAAAATCTAGTAAGTCAATTTTAATGAAATTTGGTGTACGGTTTTAGCACATTACAAAAATTTTCTAAGCGAATCAGGAAGGTTCCAAGTTTAACCTAAGTGATGGAAAATCATTGAATAAAGACAGGCTTGTTTTGCCCCCTTATTTTATATTTATTGCTATTTTGAAGAAAGGGTGATAAATTAAGACGATTTTAACCAATCGCATCTGATATAAAATTTAATTATCTTTGTTTTATTCCTATAGAACTTTGTTCTAAAATGAATAGTTTTTAAGTTATAAGCAAAAAAACGTAGAAAAAAAACGAAATTTTTTGAAATTTTTAAATATTTTATTTTTTTTTATTAATGTTCTAGGCATATTTGAGAAGGAGCATAAATCGATTATTATTAACGAAGTTATCACCTAACTTTATCCGCAAAAATCTGAATGCCACCTCTCACATCCACCTAAAAACAGATCCTTACTCTTCTATTTGGGTTAAATCGAGTTAATCTTAATATTTTGAAGTGTAGAATCTACAACTCAGAGATTGGATATTCTTAATGATACACCCTGTAGATGTGTGGGATAACAGGCGCAGGCGTGCCAAAATTTTAGTCGAGAGATAGTAACAATATGGTATCTTGAAAAATCTAAATTTTTATGCCAATATTCTGTCGGGATTTTCGTATGTAAAAGAGTGTATTGTCGAAGCGAAGATCGGTGGAATATGCGCATTTTATCAATGAAATTCGATATTTTTACGATATTCCAGAAGCCGCTAGAGATAAAATGTTTTAACGACCTATTAATCATTCATAAATACTCAACGGATATTAGTACAGTTAAAATAATTAAGACGATAACCGGACAACATTGATTTAATGAGTAAATTTTAGTTTTTTTTAATTTAATGACAAAAAAAGCAAGCCCATTAGCAGAACCCAATTAAAAATTATTTTGCACATCATATTTGAAACATTATTTGGTTGAAAAATCTCATTTTTGTTGGCAAAAAAATATATTAATTTGTTTGGACTAAATTACAGTTGTGCTTATCTTAAAAAGGATATGTTACTATCAACATTCGCACAGTGTTGCCAAACTGAATTTTGTTATTTTGGGTGTAAATTTTTTCCACGGATCTCCGAGGGTACTATACCTTGTCGGACAATTTATACAGTATTGATTCCATTGAAGTTTCAAGTTTAGTTATCATGTAGCCTGGATTTATTTATGGTTATACATTTTTGAAGTCCAATATCATTCAATGCTTCCTCGCCACGGAAAACTGATCTACTTTTTCATTATTTTCAAGATCACTATGAGCTTTTATCCACGCAAATACTATATTACACGGCCTAGCATAGTTGTTAGATTAGATAATAGTATTTTTAATTCTTTGACATAGGGATTTACGTTAACCAAATTTCGTACCATAAGGGTACGAATTGGCTCCCGCATGAATGCGGGTAGGCTCTCATATAATCGCGGAAACATTAGACATTGTTGCCAAATCGTGTAATATTTATACTGCTTAGGAAATTTACATAGTGATATAGACTTTTTATAGGAAAATTATACTTTTAGACAAATACTTTTAGAGTTTCTTTTAGTTCAACATTGGCATATGTGGCAATTTTAACACAAATTATCGGTGTCGGCCGGTATGCGCTCGACCGTTTTGCGCTCTTACCTGAAATTGGCCGGTTTGCGCTCTACACTCTAATACCCGAAAGTTAAGTTAGGACCGAAGGGTTGGGTCTTCCTCCTTTCACATAGATATTTCTAGGAAGGTTTGCGCTCTACACTCTAATACCCGAAAGTTAAGTTAGGACCGAAGGGTTGGGTCTTCCTCCTTTCCCATAGATATTTCTAGGAAGGTTTGCGCTCTACACTCTAATACCCGAATGTTAAGTTAGGACCGAAGGGTTGGGTCTTCCTCCTTTCCCATAGATATTTCTAGGAAGGTACCTGTTTCTAACAAAAAGAGAAAATTTGAAAGAAGTGACAACGCTGGGTGATATTTTCGACATGTTTAGGTAAAATAAATTTTGTCTATGGGAGCCAATTCGGACTCTATATTTTTTAGTTCAGGTAAAATTCTTACCATTGGGAGCGAACTCGACCCCGTCCGCTTTTATGATAGCTATAGTTTCTGCTGAAAATATTGATGTGTTGGTGGAATTAAGTTTAAATTTTTCTTTAACATCTAATGATGATATATAAAAGGCACAGCCCACACCAACACTTTGTTTTGAAGCATCGGTATATATTTGTAGGTAATTAGGGTATTTTGAAGTATAATCATTAAGGGTAGTTTTGCTAAGTGTGTGAAGTTCAGAATATAAGGGAATTAGCATTATTGATGTTTATTAAGCCTGAAAGAAATCCGCTTGAGGTGGTTTTTTAGTATTTTGGCTAATATTGCAAGTATTATAAAAAGCTGAACGTAAGGTGGGGGAGGTTTATTTAGGCCAATACGTTATTATTAAATCAAAGTAGTTTAATGCAGAAATTTTCTTACTTAATATTGGATCTTTTATATAGGATTTTAGAATAAACTTTTCAAATAAAAATTGTCTTCCGAGTTCTAAGCGAGGTTCTAGAGATTCCACATGCATAGGTTCACAGGGGGAATATATATTTATACTTCCCCAACTTACGAAATAATAGACGGACAATTGGCTTCTTCGGGTTTTTTAATTATTTATTTGCATTTTACGCTTAAACTAAGTATTTAACGGAAAAATCAATAACAAGAATAACTTCGTGTTAAAATAACCGAGGTTATAGCCAGATCAAGGAACACAAAACTTTACAAAAACCTCAAAAAAATTAAAGGAAGGATGAAAATTTGGGAATAGGTAGTTGAAATTGTCTATTATTATATAAGAAAAAGTTTACAATTTTAAACCGTCTCCATTTTACAAAAATAGGGAAATAAGGGTTGGTTTTTCATTAAAAGTGCTGTATTTTAAAAATAATGAAATAGTAAAAAAAATGTAACAGTGAAAAATAAAATATTCATCAGAGTGATTTAACCTTAAAGATTGGTCTTAAAATTTTTTTTAGATCTCGATTATTTTATGAGATATAGCCTATTTTTAATAAGGGTTGAAAACCAAAAATTTTCAAAACGGTCTTATTCGGTTAGTTTTGTGTCAATTAATCTGAAAATTTTTTGCTCAATTAGAAATCCAATGAAATCAATTAATTTGTGGTCATCTGATTGAATACAACCAATAAAACCAACATTATACTGAAAACAGATCCCATGGGCACGGTTATTAGACTTTATTACGGTTGTCTTGTCCGACGGTGGTGGGGAGACTTATATTTTTGACTTTACGTCACAAGAGTTTACATTCCCATATTTTTAAATTATTTTCGATCATTGAATGTGTGTTATTGTGTATATATGTGTATTATTTGTGTTATTATGAAATAATTAGACAAATAGTACACATTTTATCTTATACCGGGTGGTGAATCGTAAAAAGGGCCATAGGAAACTCAATGTAAAATTCTGAATTGTTGAATTCCTGCTTCCCTAATTATTTTACATTAAAAGTCATGAGAGAATACTTGTAGAGAATTAAAATCTGTATTAAAATCAAAAGTTAAAATTGTTCTACGATTTAAATGCATTCCAAAATTTTAAAAAATATGATACATTTGCCACAATAGGTATGCGTGTAAAAGTAAGGCCACACGTTACTATTTAACTGACAGTGCTCACACCATTGACTGAATAAAAAAATCTTTATTATTAATCCTTTCTCCGCAACTGAGGGTATCTTATCAACTGTATTGTTTTTAAACAATAGATGATAAAATAAAAATATTGACAGTTCAAAAATGTGAACATTATTGCATTGTGTGTGGCCTATGTTTGGGCTGAAAACTAAAATGTATTATATTTTTACAAAATTTTGGAATATGTTTAATTACGTAGACCAATTTTAACAGTTATTTCCAATACAGATTTCAATCCTCTACAAATAGTTTCTAATGTCTTTTGATGTACAATAATTATTAGGGAAGCTGTAATTCAACAGTTCAGAATTTTACATTGCAATGCAAAATTTTGACGCATGTCAAAATTCTCAATGTGTTTTAATTGTATTCATTTTTTTCGAATCCTGAGAAAACTAATAAATATTTTTGAAAAATTCTAACTCAGAATGAAAGACTACATTATTACCGAGGGCTGAAAGTCCCTGAAAACTTCTATAATGTTTATTTTAATAAGATACAGGGCTGAAAATAAAAGAGAAGTGTGATATTTAATTTCAAATATTTCATTCAATAGAATCTGCTTGTTTACTCTAAGGGGCTTTCCGCCCTCGGTAATAATCTAATCTTGCATCCTGCGTTTAAATTTTTCTAAAATACTTGGTTTTCTCAGGATTCGAAAAAATCATATTACGACTCAAATGACAGTAAACTCTCGTGACGTAATCTCACCCTTAATGTTCATTGGTTAGTCGATTTAGGCAACCGTAGTAATGTCTAAGAACCGTGTCCCATGGGCTGTTTTCACTCAATCATGTAGCTATGGATACCTACATTTCGTTTCATTTCGATTTTGACATTTCAAATATTCAATATTTCAAAATGTCACGATTTGGTTGTAATACTGATGAGAATATTAATGAAATTATCGAATCAAATATACCAGAGAATACTGTTTACAGTAAAAAATTTTCTATCCGAATAACCCTCGAACATTGATAGTCCTGTCGCCAGGGGGGGTACAACGGCCTCGTTAATTCAGATGGACTTACCCAAATTTTTTTTATGTATTTTGACCCGTAGAACACGAATTTTTTGGGTAACAGTTGATCCGGATGTCGATAAGATTGTTATAGACCAAGAACTTGAGGAATCAAATAACAGCGATTTTTGGCAAAACAAAACAATATTTTGTATTTTTTGGGTCATTTTAAGCAAAAAATATTTCTACAAGTTTTTTAGTAGGATGCACAGTTTTCGAGATAAACGCGGTTGAACTTTCAAAAAATCGAAAAACTGCAATTTTTAAACCCGAATAACTTTTGATTAAAAAATAAAATAGCAATTCTGCTTAGCGCCTTTGAAAGTTCAAGTCAAATTATGTCGGTTTTGATTATTTGCATTGCTAAAAATTTATTGTGTTATTGCTAAACAAAGCTACAAACAACTAGTGCGTGAGTGATGTTTCTATGATTTCTCATTTAAAATCGAACGAGTAGGTAGAATAGGTACTAGTGCAATCAAGACTATTTCTACGTTACATGCGTTAAAACGCATGTAAAAGCACGGGAGACCCTACGTGTTTATAGCTTTGTTAAACAATAAAAAAATAAATTTTTACCAATGCAAATAATCAAAACCGATATAATTTGACTTAAACTTTCAAATGCGGTAAGCAGACTTGCTATTTTATTTTTTAATCAAAAGTTATTCGGGTTCAAAAATTGCAATTTTTCGATTTTTTTAAAGTTCAACCGCGTTTATCTCGAAAACTGTGCATCCTACGAAAAAACTTGTAGAAATATTTTTTACTTAAAATGGCCCAAAAAATACAAAATATTGTTTTGTTTTGCCAAAAATCGCTGTTATTTGATTCCTCAAGTTCTTGGTCTATAACAATCTTATCGACATCCGGATCAACTGTTACCCAAAAAATTCGTGTTCTACGGGTCAAAATACATAAAAAAAACTTGAGTAAGTCCATCTGAATTAACGAGGCCGTTGTACCCCCCCTGGCGACAGGACTATGATAAATGCTCAAAAATTTTTTAACAACTTTCTCAAGCTTGTTGCTTACAGGCAACAGACCTCCGCCTACGGCGTCGGTCTGTTTCCAAGCAACAAGCTTTCGAAATCTGTTATAAAATTTTTTCGAACAATTATCAATGTCCTTGGGTTATTACTACTGAAAATTGGTGAGCACACTCTTTACAGATCTATTAAGGGCTTGAGATTAAGATTTTCCAAAAATTTTCAAAAAAAATTTACGCCCAGTGGAAAAATTTTGGAATTTTTTTTAATTTTTGGAAAAAGAACTAAAAACTTTGGTTTCTCTTGTAAGTATGTACTTACCTGAACGAATTACATGCGCGTGCACGTATCCTATATTATTTTCTTTTTAAATTATGTTAATGATTTGAAAAACTATAATTTTAAAGTACATACTTGTATTTTTAAATTAATTATTTCAATATAAACATATAAACTGAAAATATATCAAAATTTCTCAAAAAAATATTTCTTTTACTAAATATTTATTAGGTTTTCTTAAGTTCATTTAAAAATAAATTAATTTAATTAAAAATAAATGTACTCTATTAAGAGGCTACATCAGCGCGTCAATATTTTTTTTTCGATAGTTCTCCGAACTTTCAACAGTGCGGCAACAGTGTGTCGGCAGTACTACAGTGTCAGTGACACTATACACTATACACTATACTATCAGAAACAAAGGCACATTAATGTGATAACAATAATTATTATACTCATAGGCGCGCTAAATGTTGCCATGTCAGTCAAGTTCGATTTCTTGTTATAGATAATCGTTTTTTAGTAATTCCATTGTGACACAAAATCTAGACATGGGATAAAAAGTTTATTTGAAGAAACTGTACTTTTTTGTTCTTCTTAAAGCGGCACAGACTCGTTTTTTATATTTAATTTAATTTTAGATCAATTTCTACATACTAACATGTTTCTTAAATTGGGCTCTGTACCACAATTCTTTACTATATTGCGAATATGTGTGCCAGATATCTCGACAGAATATTCAAAATTAAAGTTGCAATCTTGGAACGCGTTTTTCGCGAGCTGATGTTGCCTCCTAAGTTATAAAGGATCAAATGAGTATGAAATACTAAAATGATAAAAGGTGCAATGAAAAATCGTTTATTGTATATCGAACTAGATCGTCACTGTTTACATTTAATTAATTAATCTAAATTATTCAAAGTTCATTTTCATCTTCGTGTGATGTAAAATTTGTGTCTGAATCAACTTAACTTATAATACAATCAACTGTAGAATCATAATTTTGGGTCTCTTGGCAGCTACCATCTAAACTATTATCATCTTAATCATCAGAAACTATAATGTCTTCCTTTTTATGATTTGTACAATTACCAGTTTGAAAACTTCCGCATGCAGCATGAAAACGTTTCTCCTTTTTTAATACATATTTTTGTCTACATTCTAATTTCATCACAGTCCAAAAGCATTTTGTGTCTATCATCTTTTCTTTCTAAACTTACACTTTTTAATGTTTCAATTCCACACTTTTGACAATTACAGTTTTTTCGTTATCACATTCTAAATGTTTTTCACAAATAAAAAAGAATTATTATTATTTGTTTCACTGTTCGCACTCATTGTAAATATTTACACAATTATTTTATAACAAACAGATCACTTTTATTGATAATAAGTTATAAATTCAAAAACTTTGACAGCCGAAAACGATAACAAAACATTGCAGCGTGAACATTGCTCCAATTTTTTAGGTTATGTTCCTCTACTCTGTTTAGGAAGCGGGCCGTTTTCTCTTTTAAGCAACTTTTTCACCCGTGTTTACGTGCCCCATATATTTTTACCTTTGCAATAGGCCTGTTGTATATATATGTAATATGTTATTCAAGCCTTTTTTAATATGTTCCCATATCTTCATTAAAAAAAAGGCTTTCAGAAAAGAATAGCATCGATTTTATTAAAACATGACATTTTTTTGTAGTTGTTTATAATAAGTGAGCCTTACTTAAAAAGTATTCTATGCACGAGAAAAATAGATACCGTTTTCGAAAGAGTACATTTTCAAGTACCTACAAGCCTATTTTTAAAGTTTTTTATGAATTTTCAACAAAGATATTATTGATTGAAATCTTGAAAATTGACTTAAAATAAAAATTAAAAAAATTTCCAATTTTTATCGCCATACAAATTTTTATCCTTTAAAGTAACGTTGTGCAATTTTAAATCAAAATGTTAATTAGCCATCTTAAAACGTAAATCTAAAAGGAATTTTAATTTAAATGATTATGTAAATTTTTGTGACAAAAAATATGTGTTGCTCTCAAAACTTGTATTAGTATATTTTAAAACATATTTTTCTAAATTAAATAATTTGTAATTCACAATGAAAATATATTCACGTTAAAATTGATATTTTTTTAAAGGTATTGTGTTTTTTTTGTACATTTTGATGTTTGATAAATGCCCCAAATTATCGATTTAAAAGTTAATTTTAAAATGTGACATTTTTGTTGCGCGCGCAATTCAAATAAGCGCCCATGTTAAGTACTATAAAAAGGGCTATAGGTTAGAAACGAATCAAGATGCAAACAAAGTTTTTAGTCAAAATGTTAGGATAAAAGTACCTTGATGACTTTTAAATAAAATTTTTTGTTATTACTATCTTATTTTCCGAAATACAGCACTTTTAATGAAAAACCAACCCTTATTTCCCTATTTTTGTAAAATGGAGGGGGTGTAGAATTGTAAATTTTTTTTTATAAAATAATAGACAAATTCAACTACCTGTTCCCAAATTTTCATCCTTCCTTTATTTTTTTTGAGGTCGGATTGTTTTTTGATCGGGCTATTATTCAAAAAAGTGATTTTGAAGCGAAAAAATGATTTTTTTATAATTTGTTTAAAAATTGTTCAGTTTCTTTTGGTTTACCAACTGCAACAGGTTTTTACAATGCTAGTTATGCATATTATTTTAAGCTTGACTGTAGCCCCAGCATAAGGCTGGGGCCACACTAGCGTCTAATGCCGTTAATTATCGCATTATTCGACATAATGCAAATAATGCGATAATTAACTGCATTAGACGCTAATGTGGCCACAGCATAAGGCGAAAATAGTACATCGATCTGCATCAATTATTTGAAAGTAAACAATTAAAAATAAGCACACTTTTTTAATCGCATGAAAATTTGAGATCTTACGAAGAGAATGAGAAAAAATTCCTAAATATGGGCAAGCCAACTATATAACAACTCGTACCAATGTGGTACATATATATTTTCTATTAACTTCCCCGAGATATTCCAGTTGAAAAATTGCAGCCGGTAATTTTTAGATTTTCAAGTATTGTTAAAATTTTGGCTTTGTTTCCGGGGGTATAAGGAAACACACACTATGGAGTAACGGGATATACAAACAATTAAATTTCCAAAGTAGCTATGCAACCAGTTTTACTTTTTTATTTTAAATAATAATTTATTCTGCCAAATTGCTTACCTTCAAAATCTCAAATGTTACAACCAGTCAGGAGAAAGCACTCAACAAATATGCACTGATTGCGTGTAGGCAAAATTTTAATCTCTACGTATGCGGTTCCAGTAGCGTAAGGTAAATAGGTTACAAGGTCTGCTATCCACCAACAAAATACACACAAACATGATAAGGGTTGTAAACATAATATTTTTATTAAAATAATAGTGAGAAAACAAAGGTTTGTTTACAGGGTCCGGAGAACTCTGTCAGTTCTATTACTCTTATTACTAGACCAGGGCATTTAGAACAAAAAACACCGAAATAAATCGATTTTAAAATACAGCACCTGTCGACGTATTACAACTTTTTGCATTATGTTCGGGATGACGTCAGTAAAAAAGTCTACAATAAAAAAATGGGTGGAAATGCATAATTGAATTTACAGTGTATAATTTTTTGAACTGAAAACTTCTTTAGGGACGTTGTGCGATTTTTGGATAGGGGAAAAAGCATTGAATTCGCGACCGTCATCGCGACCGTTATTGCGACCGTCATCGCTTATGCTATATATCATGTGTAGGTATATATAAATTGTGTAGATTTATTTAAATTTAAAATAAATGTAAAACCTATTTTAGCATGGGGACAAGGGATTGATTTCGCGACCATCATCGCGACCGTCATCGCTTCGGCCAAATAAATTTTGTACGTATAAGTATAGGTATATTATGTGTGTATGTATATGTAAATTGTATAGAAGTATTTAAATTTAAAATAAATGTAAAACCTATTTTAAGATGGGGAAAACGATTTATTTTGCGACCGTCATCGCAACCGTCATCTCTTCGGAGAAATAAATTTTGTACGTATCTATATTATGTGAATGTATACATAAAATGTATAAGTATTTAAATTTAAAATAAATGTAAAACCTACTTTTGGATAGGGAAAAAGGATTTATTTCGTGACCGTCATCGCGACCGTCATTTCTTTCGGCGAAATAAATTTTGTACGTATATTTGTTATGTGTATGTACGTGTGTATATTACTATAATGTACATATAATAATAGTAATATTATTGAAGTGGAAACTTCTTTAGGGAAGTTATGCACTTTTTAGATGAAGAAAAAGTATTGAATTAGCCACTCTCATCGAGACCGTCATCGCTTCGGCGAAATAAATTTGTTAAGTGAAAAATCTTTAGGGACGTTGTGAACTTTTAGATGAGGAAAAAGTATTGAATTAGCGACCGTCATCGCGACCGTCATTGCTTCGACGAAATAAATTTTTAAAGAGAACACTTCCTTAAGGGCGCTGTGCACTTCATAGATAGGGATAAAGTATTGAATTAACCACCATCATCGCGACCGTCGCCGTCGTCGCTTCGAAGCGAAATAAATTTTTGAAGTGAAAAGTTCTTTAGGGATGTTGCGCATTTTTTGATGGGGAAAAAGTATTAAATTAGCGACCGTCATTGATTCGACGAAATAAATTTTTGAAGTGAAAATTTCTTTAGGAACGTTGTGCACTTTTTAGATGGGGAAAAAGTTGAATTAGCGACCGTCATCGCTTCGGCGAAATAAATTTTTGAAGTGAAAACTTCTGTAGAAACGTTGTACCCTTTTTAGATGGGGAAAAATTATTGAATAGCGACCGTCATCCCGACCGTCATTGCTTCGCCAAAATAAATTTTTTAAGTTAAAACTTCTGTAGAAACGTTGTACCCTTTTTAGATGGGGAAAAAGTATTGAATAGTGACCGTCATCCCGACCATCATTGCTTCGTCGAAATAAATTTTTGAATTGAAAACTTCTTTAAGGACGTTGTGCACTTTTAGATGGGGAAAAAGTATTGAATTAGCGACCGTCATTGCTTCGACGAAATAATGTTTTGAAGTGAAAACTTCTTTAGAGACGTTTTGGCCTTATTTTAGATGGGGAAAAAGTATTGACTTAGTGACCGTCATCGCGAACGTCATGGCTTCGACGAAATAATTTTTGAAGTGAAAACTTCTTTGGGTACGTTGCGCCCTTTTTAAATGGGGAAAAATATTGAATTAGCGACCGCGATCGCTTCGGAAAAATAAATTTTTGAAGTGAAAACTTCCTTGGAGACGTTTTGTACTTTTTCGATGGGGAAAAAGTATTAAATTAGCGACCGTCATTGCTTCAACGAAATAAATTGTTGAAGTGAAAACTTCTTTAGGGACGTTGTGCCCTTTTTAGATGGGGAAAAAGTGTTGAATTAGCGACTGTCATCGCTTCGGCAAAATAAATTTTTGAAATGAAATCTTCTTTAGAGACGTTGTGCACTTTTTGGATGGGGAAGAATTATTTAATTAGCGACCTTTATCGTGACCGTCATTGCTTCGACGAAATAAATTTTTTAAGTGAAAACTTCTTTAGGGACGTTGTGCGTTTTTTAGATGGGGAAAAAGTATTAAACTAGCGACCGTCGTTGCTTCGATAAAATAAATTTTTGAAGTGAAAACTTCTTTACGGGCGTGGTGAACTGTTTAGATGGGAAAAAAGTATTGAGTTTGCGACCGTCATCACTTTGCCGAACTAAATTTCGTACGTATATATATTATGTGTATGTATACATAAATAGCATAGAACGTACACAACGCGTATAAAATATAGGTATAGAACTTCTTTTTGGATGGGGAAAAAGCATTGAGCTCGTAATTTATATACTATAAGAAGTTTTCACTTCTGTCGGCACTCCAATGAGTGCTTTAAATTTTTTTCCTTCTGAATTTTTATTTACAATCAACTTCGATATAAGAATTTTAAGTAAATGTGAATGAATTTGTAAGCAAGGTAAGAGGAGTATCCAATGATTCTTCGCCTTATAGGCTTATTTCATTGTTGTAATAAATCTTGTGGTCACGTTCGCTGGAGTCTTCTGATTATTTGTCCATTCTGGTAGAGATGTTCAATCAATTCGTTATCATGGTTTCTTGTTCGACTTTCATGGTTGGTCGCTGCCTGCTGTATTTCATCTCTTACAAAGGGAATATTCAGATCATTGTGAATCGTGACATACCCGGGTGCACCAGTAATAGGGATGTTCACTAATTTTTAAATATAGTTAAATTCAATAGAATATAAAGTATATAAAAACGTAGCAACCACAAAACTGTTTGAAAATGTATATTTTTTAAGATAGATGAGTTCATAATGTTGATTTTCTTGGAGGCTATAAAAACGGCTCCTTGCGGCGAGGCTAGTGTGTGACGTCAGCAGTCGTATCGGCTTTGATCGACGACTAGTTTGGTATACTTATTTACGAAGAGTATTTGAATGTGTGCAGTTCTTTACGTCTTTAATTAGTAAAAATGAAGCTAAATAAGTGGTGTTTTTTTCCTGGGTGTGTAAATACCTCTAAAAACAATTCTGACAAGATTTTTATTACAGTTCCCACCAATTTGAAACGTAAAAAAATGGTTTGTTGCAGCTAGAAGGGACATCAAGGAGGTATCAATAAACACTTTTTTCTGTTGTGAAGATCACTTTATTGTAAGTTATGGATCTTTTCCTAAATAAATGAGTTTTTAAATTACTAATTTTTACATAATTCTATGATATTTTTCAGATTTAAGGTAGCTTGGTTATAAAAAGATAAATTTAAAAAATTTAGAATATAGTTGAAAACTTCGTATTTTGGACTTCTAAATATCTGTTTTAAAAATCCAGGCAACGAAATGGGTTAGCAATAAAAATTTTTACGAAAATAAAAAGTACCTAATAGTTTACGATCTGTCAGTTTGTCGGGAGGCTTAAAAGACTTAGTGTCCATAACATAGTAATTTATATACAAGTATTTATTACTATAATAAAAAGTTTTTGGTTTAATTGAAAAATATTTTATTAACCGGTACTATTTTACTATAACGTATTCCTATACCTAAGCAGATAAATTTATTAAGGGGGTAGGCGCAAAATCTTTGTCAAATGCTATTTAAACGCATTCATTTTTTTTCGAATCCTGAGAAACCTAACGAATATTTTTGAAAGAATTAAACGCAGAATGAAAGATTACATTATTACTGAGGGCTGAAAGTCCGTTAGAATAAACAAAACGTTTTTGTAAGTACGTATTTTTTATGGGAAATAAGCCACAATTTTAATAAAAAATGAATTTATTAACGTTTCGAAGCCCAAATCGGGTTTCGTTGTCAAAATACAAAATACTATTAAAATAAAACAAACATGTTGTTGCTAAGTAAAAAAATTCTTCTAATAATTTATTTAATCTGACTCATTTATATTGGCAATTCAGACGTATATTATACATTTTAAAGTAGAAGACTTTAAAATGATATTAAATAAATTATTAGAAAAATTTTTTTACTTAGCAACAACATGTTTGTTTTATTTTAATAGTATTTTGTATTTTGACAACCAAACCCGATTTGGGCTTCGAAACCTTAATAAATTCATTTTTTAGTAAAATTGTGGCTTATTTCCCATACAAAATAGGTAATTATAAAAATGCCACAAGGAAATAGCTTCAGAACAACAAATAGTTTTTACTGAAATATTTGAAATTAAAAGTCATACTAAATTTTCTAAAAAATGACAAGAAATCAGACACCATTGTTACCTCTACAGTAGGTAGGTGATGCTTAGGTAGCTTATGCGAATAAGCTTTTTTAAAACCTTCCATTTTATTTATTTAAGTATTTGTACCACCCAAAATATGCCCTTAGAAACAGTCTATCCACTTTAAACTAAATAAATTCACAATAAAGCTCCACTTTAGCCCTGATAAAATAAGAAGAGAACAAAACAAAATGACTTGAACTAACGTCAAATCGGTACTGTGGAAATGGCGCGCGCTGGAGTATACGACTAGTGAAGTCAGAAGCATGTTTTTAGCATTTAAAAAAATGCTACATTTCTAATGAAATTTTTTTAAAGACAGGCTTTTTAATTTTCTTTATATTTTAGACAACTATTCCTAGGGTGCTTCTTAATCGTTTTACATATTTAAAATGACTGTTTAATTTTTTGTAAACACCCTATTGATCTAAGGACTTTCGATTGAAATCGCTGTATGGTTGTGATGAGCGGTAATTTAGCGCATCCCAGAGATTGACAAAATGTAAAAGTGCATAAAATTTATCCAAAAATGCATAACCATCTCAAAATCAATATATTAAGGGCAACATTTTGATACTCCGAGTTTTGGGGTTGCTGAACATGAACACGCCACCAGAATCGACCTACTGGAGCACCAACTGCCCAGAGTTACTGCTGAGGCAAGTAATTTTGAGTTTCAAGGGGTTTCGGCATTAAGTTAACATGAATATGAAGGGTCACTTCAAATGCACGTCATCTTCTGGAGTTTCGAGTGTTTCCGTCACTAAATTGAAGCAAACAGATTACTTGGAGGGTTTTGGGGTTACTGAATACGAATACGCTTTCAGAACAGACCACATGAGTACCTGATGCCCAGGTTTACAGCTAAAGTACGTCATCTTCTTGAGCTTCGAGGGGTTTCGGCACTAAATTGATATAAACATATACGAGTGCTCTGTTTGCACCAATTTAGTGTCAGAAAGCCTAGAATTGTAGAAGATGACATACAAGCAATTACCCAGGGCACTGGGTCCTTCGACGGTCGGTTCTGATGTCATATTTGTGTTTAGCAACTCCAAAAAACCCGAGTAATCTGTTTACATCAATTTAGTGCCGAAAACCCCGATACGCCAGACGAAGACGTGCCTTATTAATCACCGTGGGCACCAGACGCTCCAGGGATCAATTCTAATGGCGCATTCGTTTTCAGCGACCCCAAAAACCCCCGAGTAACAAAATCTAGGTCTTAATATTCGCGGTGTGCAAGTACTTGGAAGGGTTACGTGAAACGATCGTGTGCGAATAGCGGAGAAATATTGCAACTTTCTTAAATAATTCATATTTTCAATTGAAATTGTCAAATTGACGTACATTTATTATCTACTCTCATTTAAGAAGAAAAATTATATGTTGCTCCACAATATTGATATGATATGCAATTATTATATAAAGGTAAATTTAATTCATTGTATTTTGCTTGCAGTACTGCATTTTAATAACTAATTTTATTTACTACATACAATTGTTTACTTTTTAATAACATAACCTGAATATTATTTTTTCTTCTTATTATTTTTTGGGCTATGGCCTTTACAATTATCCAGTAACCAGGACTAATATAATTTGCCAATATAATTAAAAGTGCGAATACAGTTGCAGGGCGTAGAAATAGGTGTCGCTTTGCGGAACTAGCACGGTCCCAATAGTGATTTTTGATTTTGACATGTTTATGCACTTTTGGATGTATTTTATGCAGTGTAAACGCAATTATACATTTTCACTTATTCTTCTATTGTACAATGTTCTCCTGATGTCATCCCAAACAGAAAGCAACAAGTTGCAAGTCGATAGGTGCTGTATTTAAAAATCGATTTTATTTTTTTCCAAATGCCCTGGTCTATACACAAAACTCATACAGTATATTTTATTTGATAGTTATTTAGTAGATTATATTAGTGGTCAAAATAAAATGTAAAATTATTTTCATGTATATAAATATATAGGGCAGCCCAAAATTTAATTTAACAAACGACTATTTTTCTAACAAATTGAAGAGTCTCAGATGCAGAATCCCCCATTAAAATGGTAAATAGTAATTTAAATCTGAGACTTTTCATGTTGAAAGTTCTTTCTGGTACATCTTTAATCTGCGACTTTAACAATTTATAAGACCGCAGACGACGAATGTAGAAAACAAAAAGGATTCCTTGCAATCACGTTCCGTTTTCATTCGTCTCGGAAAAGGACAGAAGAGGAAGTTTCTAGTACTCAAATCTGAGTAAAGGTAGAAAAGCAAATGATGGTTTTGCTTGTTTTTGATTCAGAGAGATGCACAATCGCCGGACAACTGTTTCCACCGTTTCAGGATTTTTCAACAGCGCTAACGTGCACTCTCAGATTTAAATTACTATTTACAATTTTAATGGTGGGTTCTGCATCTGAGACTCTTCAATTTGTTAAGAGATGTCGCTGGATCGCGTCTCAATGTGAATTTGAATGATCTTTCAAATTCCCCTTAAATTGATGGTTGAGCTGTTTTTCGATTCAGAGGAGTGCACGCTAGCGCTGTTGAAAAAGCCTGAAACGGTGGAAACAGCTGTCCGGCGATTGTGCATCCCTCTGAATCAAAAACAAGCAAAACCATCATTTACTTTTCTATCTTTACTCAGATATGTGTACTAGAAAGTTCCTCTTCTGTCCTTTTCCGAGACGAATGAAAACGGAATGTGATTGCAAGGAATCCTTTTTGTTTTCTATATTCTATATTCTAAGTCGCAGATTAAGGATGCACCATAAAGAACTATCAACATGAAAAGTCTCAGATTTAAATCACTATTTACCATTTTAACCCGGCACCTGCCACGTGGCTTTGCAAGGCGCCAACTGCCACGTGGGGTGCTCACAGCATCCCTTAAAAATTTTCTGTGATCTACTGGTTTAAAAAACAAAATAATGTATTGAGTAACACAAGAATATAAAAAACATGTTTTATTAACTTATTAGCCACTAATATGTTATAAAATTTAAAAAATAAAATGAAAAAATAAAAATAAAATAAAAATAAAATAAAAATTCAAGAAATTCAAGAAAGGTTTCGAATTCATTCTTTATAAGACCGATTGGTAAATCTGAACTGATCCAAACAATCAAGAGTATCAAAAGCAAATCTTCCTGTAATACCGATGGACTATCCATAAAAATTTTCTCAAATCTCCCAGACAATGTGTTGGGAGTCCTCATCTCTCTAATAAATGATTCTTTTGAGAAAGGTAAATTTCCAGAGTGCCTAAAGACGGCCATCATTATTCCTCTTCATAAGGGTGGTGAAAAATCTATTGCCTGCAATTATAGACCTATTGCATTACTACCGGTACTCTCCAAAATTATTGAAAGACTCATAAAAGCCCAACTTATGTTCTTTCTCGTTGATAACAAGATTTTATCACAAAATCAGTTCGGCTTTTTAAATAATAAATGTACCACCGATGCCATGTTTTCTGTACAACATGAGGTTTATCAAGCACTAAACAATAATCTCCACACTTCCACTGTTTTTTGTGATTATGCCAAAGCTTTTGATTGTGTAAATCACAACATTTTGATAAAAAAACTAGATTTCTATGGAATTCGAGGTATTTCTTTGAACTGGTTTCAATCTTACTTGGAAAATAGGAAACAACTGGTTAGAGCAAATGATACAGACTCTAGTCTCAGAAATGTTGTATGTGGGGTACCACAAGGTTCAGTATTGGGTCCTTTACTTTTCCTTATCTTTATTAATGACATCACTAGTTTAAAAATCGATGGAAAAGTTTTTCTTTTTGCTGACGATACCAGTATCACTTGGAGCAACTCAAATATCGCAACTCTTCATGCTACTATAACTTCTGATCTACTCACAATAAAATCCTGGTCAGATTCTAATTTACTCTCTTTTAACGTAGATAAAACAGTCGCATTACCCTATAAAGGAACTCTTCAACCCTTACCTCTTCAAAATAGCCAGATCAGTATCGTTGATTCTGTAAAGTTTCTTGGTATTTTTTTAGATAGCAACCTTAAATGGTCCCTTCATATCGATGTGTTAAGCAAGAAACTATCCTCAGCTTGCTTTGCAATAAGATCTGTCTCGAAGGAAATGGATTTAGCCTCTTCCAAAATAACATACTTTTCATTGTTCGAGTCCCATCTTCGATATGGTCTGCCTTTTTGGGGTTTTGGTACAGCTGCCCAACCCGATGTTATTTTTAAATTGCAAAAAAGAGCAATCAGATATCTGTTTGGCCTCAGAAGAACAACACATTGCAGAAGCTACTTTAAAGATCAGAGAATTCTAACATTACCTTCTTTATATATTTTAGAAACTGTTTGCTTAATTCGTAAACATCTACATTTCTTTCCAGAAAGACCTAGACATGACTATTCCACCAGAAATTCTACTTTTGACATATATTTACCGATCCCGTCCAGTGAGTTAGTAAAGAAATCTATATTATATTCTGCAAAAAAACTATACAACCATCTCCCTCTACAACTTAAATCTGCAACATCTTTCCCCAAGTTCCGTAAAATGACAAAAGCCTATATATCTGAAAGACCATATTATTCAATAGCAGAGTTTTTTAACCAATAACTAAGAAATTACAGTATTCTTATGTATAAGTAGAATCTTAATCTATATTTGAGTGTCATATGCAGCAGCATAACTTATTAAATCACTTATTAAATTTCTTAAGGTAGATTACGCAATTTGCATTTTTTTTTAAATTTTGCAATAGATTGTTACTGATTTTTATTTGACTTTATTATGTTTTATTTATATTGACGATTTGTATAATTTTAGTAAATTGTATTTGTTATTGTTTTTATTTATGATTCTTGTAAGCTTTGTCTATAAAACTGTTAAATTTTTCATGACAATAAAGCATATTTCTATTCTATTCTATAAAAAGGTGTTATAAGCAAATTAGCAAGTACCAAGCCATAATAAATGAAGTCAAGTAAAATATCTAAAAAAATTAAGATTTAGTGAGTACAGAGTCTGTATTAATAATTTAAATCAGTTTTTTCAATAAAAAATGTAAATTTGACCTGTTTATCAAAAATACAAAAAAAAATTAAAATTTAAAATGCTAGATGATGACACCCCAATGCGATTTTAGAGCTATAAGTTCAGAATGACACTAAGTAATCACTCCAAACATTAACACATCTATGCTATATAATATTATTGAAAGCTACTATGACGCACAGCTCCGTTACCAAACTTGAAATACCAAATATTTGATAAAAATGTGTTATGGGGTGCTGGTAGCACCCCACGTGGTAGGTGGCGGGTTAATGGTGGATTCTGCATCTGAGACTCTTTAATTTCTTAAGAGATGTCGCTGGATCGCGTCCCAATGAGAATTTGAATGATCTTTCAAATTCCCCTTAAATTGATGTTTGAGCTGTTTTTCGATTCAGAGGAGTGCACGCTAGCGCTGTTGAAAAAGCCTGAAAAGGTGGAAACAGCTGTCCGGCGATTGTGGATCCCTCTGAATCAAAAACAAGCAAAACCATCCTTAACTTGACTATTTTTCTATTTTTCAAATTAATAAAATAACCATTATTTTTGCGGTCACTCAGAACTCTTCGGTGTTTTATTCTGTCGCCCTTCTTTTACATATTTTTTTTATAATTAATACATATTCATACTGGTAGGAGAGCAAAGTATGCTAAATGTGCAGTCACTCGAGCGTTATGGGGACCTATTAGGTTGTGAAGAGTAGATCCTAAAACCAAAAAAAGTTAAGTAAAGTTTTTCATTTTAGTGGGAGCTTTCCATTTTTAATTTAATTTTCAATTCCCAACAATCGTTTTTTTAGAATATAGCGCCATCTATCCATAATTCTAAAAAATGTCTTGAATAAAAGTTACGTATTTTTACGTAAGGAATCCAACTCTGCAATAAAAAAAATGGGGGCTTCGATTTAATATTTTAAAGTAACCCCCCACCCCACCTCCGTGGGGGGTCGTGTTTGGTGCCATTCGATAGATTTTTCAAATATATTGAATAAGTGTGTTTTTCAGTTTTTCGATCTGATGTTAATTTCGCGAGATATTGCGGAATTCGTATTTAAAACTTTAAATTTACCCCCGACCACTCCCCGTGGGAAGTCGTGTTTGGTATCATTCGATAGATTTTTGAAAAATATTGAGCACATATTTTTTAGTTTTTCGATCTGTCATTCATTTCGCGAAATATTCGTTTTGTGGTTGTGAAACTTTGGGACTCTTTGGTCAGATTTTTGAAATATACACTGTTTTGCATATACTGAACTTATCTTAATCTGACGATTTCGAGTTTTTCTAAGGATATGTTTTTTTAGCCCCCCCCCCTTAACGAACTCCCCTGAATTAAGAGCCAATATATGGTAGAGGTACCTTTAAGGGTACAAGGTTTCTCCCCAAGTAATAATCTGACGCGCTCGAGTAACTGCAAAAATCCCCGCTTAGGCTCCCCTAACATACGTAACATGTGCATACATAAATACTCGAGCATGTACTTTTTATAGCAAATAAAATTTCTCTAAGAAGGACCTACCCGTTTCGTTTTTTGTTTGTACCGGGTGTCCCAATAAGAATGGCTCTTGGCCATATCTCACGAACCGTTTATAGTACAGCTTTGAGAAAAAAATATTTATAACAAAAGGTGCCTTGGGAAAAGCCTGGAAATTATTTTCATAATTGTAGGTTCACCACTAGAGGGCGTAATTGAATATCAAAAATTAAAAAATTAAAATTTTACGAAATTTGCCTAATGAAAGGGCACTGGAGATCCGTTCATCGTATTCTTCATAAAATTCTGCGCATATTTGATTTCACAAGTTTAAGTCTACCTTTACAAATTAGAGGTGGGGGTGAGTGGGAACCTTGTTATGAAAAAATAGCTGTAAGTCAGGTTCTGCTAAATCGAATTTTGCAAACTTGGTCTTGCTGAAAACAGCTTTTTTTCGTCAATGTAAGAGTTATAATTTAGAAACAGCCTATTAAGTAATATGCCAGCTAGGAGGCGTTATTTAATTATTTTCAGAAATATAGTTTTCTTTGGAAAATATTAAATACAAGTATGCATTTTTAATCCTGTATTACAAAATTAGATCAAATTAGCAACAGAATAGCGAAAACCGCATGTCGATACCTTTTTCTGTCTCGAGATACACCCCTTCATCTCTTTTTCTCCAATACTTCTACAATATTAAAAATAAATATCCATCCTGTCAACTAGTGTACACCGATGCATCAAAAACCCCCGAATTTGAAACAGTGGGATCTGCCATTGTCACAGATGATTCTGTGCGCAAATTTCCACTACCTAAGGACTACTCAATATATTCCGCCGAACTTTTTGCAATATCCAAGGCAGTGCAACAAACTCTTAATCGACCTGAAGACATGGCAGTAATATTCACCGATTCCTTAAGTGCAGTTCAGGGCATTCAGAAAATATATCCGAATCATCCGTTCCTAGAACAAATTAAAAAAGACCTTGTGGCTCTACAAAATAACCATAAACAAGTACATATTGTGTGGATACCATCTCATGTGGGGATACCAGGAAATGAAATTGCAGATAAAATGGCTAAAGAAGCTTGTAAAATGAAGAGATCCGAATATAGAACTAACCAAATTCCTCACTCTGATATGAAAAAATGCATCAATGAGTACACAAAGAACTTATGGTTACAAAGATGGCAACTCTTACCAAACAATAAATTGCGGCAAGTAAACCCAGATCTAACTGCGAAAACACCAAATTTAGTAAAACGAAGGGACCAGGTTGTACTACATCGTATCAGAATAGGGCATACCAGACTGACGCACGAACACCTACTAAGGAAGGAACCTCCTAGAATGTGCTACGCCTGTGACACCAATATAACTGTAAGTCACATTGTTATAGACTGTCCATTATATCATCTGGAAAGACAAACTTCTGGACTACCAAGTGACATAAAGTGTGCGTTAGACAGTGCGGAGTGTCAAAACAAAATCATTAGGTTTTTAAAGGAAACTAAATTGTATAACCAAATATGAGTGCTACGTTATGAACAATTTAAAACCAACTTTGTAAAATCTCTATAGTTCATAGTTTATATCAATTTAATATGTATCGTAATTGTACCACCGCTAATAACCTTTTATGGTTGATGCGGGTTATTTCTAATAAAAAAAAAAAAAAGTGAAAATTTTAAACCTAACCGTTACTGTCATAGTTAACGATAAATGAAGTTAAGGAAAGGTAGCGTGCTGTGGAAAAAATAAAGAAACATTTTCCAGATCTCAACATATTAATTAAAACAATCAATTACTTAAAACAACAATAAGACAAACAACACTATAAAATATAACAAAGAAATAAAAACTATTACTTAGTGACGACTTAAATGTTCAAATTATTGCCCATCATTTTTGATTCAAGCATTTACTCTTTCAAGAGCAGTCTTGATGCTCTCGAAATGCTTTGAATAGGGTTTCGTATGCTCTGGATAATTTTTTCTCGAGTAGGCCTAGCTGCAAAAACAAGGTCTTTAATCCGTCCCCATACCTATATAAAAGCGAAATGACAAACCGTCCACACACCAAACAGTTAAATTTGGTGATAGTCAGATAATTGGATCCTTTCTTTTCGATAATGCTATTATTGGTAAACGCTATCTAATTTTTTTAAGGAATGATTTGCCTCTTCTTCTGGAAGATGTACCGCTGGCAGTTCCTAGGTTCATGTTGTTTCAGAACGTTGGTTGTCCAGCGCCTTTTTCCAGAGTAGTAATAGATTTTTTAGATGAGTCATTCGCTGATAGATGGATAGGACGTTGAAGCCTATTTTTTGGCTAGCCAGATCTCCAGATTTAACTGTTTTAGATTTTTTTTTTAGGGGGGCGGATTAAATACCTTGTTTTTGCCGCTAGACCCACTACTCGAGAAAACATGATCCAAAGAGTAGGAAACGCCATGCAAAGCATTGCGAGAGCAGAAATTGAGACTGCTGTTCAATATACATAGGTACTCTTAAAGAGTAAATACTTGCTTCGAAAATTATGGGCCATAATTTGAACATTTAAGTCGTCCCTAAGTATTTTGTTTTTATTTCTTTGGTATATTTTATAGTGTTGTTTGTCCTTATGTTGTAATACACGTTAACACGTTGATATTTAAAAAATGTTTCTTTGTTTTTTCCACAGTACACTACCTTTCCTTAACTTCGTTTATCCGTGACAGTAACAGTTATGTTTCAAATTGACACATTTGTTAAGATATCTCGAGATAGAAAAAAGGTATCGACATGCGGTTTTCGCTATTCTGTTGCTAAGTTGATCTTATTTTGTAATACAGGATTAAAAATGCATACTTGTATTTAATATTTTCCAAAGAAAACTAGATTTCTGAAAATAATTAAATAACGCCTCCTAGCTGGCTTATTACTTAATAGGCTGTTTCTAAATTAAAACTCTTACATTAACGGAAAAGAGCTGTTTTCAACAAGATCAAGTTTGCAAAATTCGATTTAGCAGAACCGGACTTACAGCCATTTTTTCATAACAAGGTGTTTTTCATAATTTGTAAAATCAAATACGCGCAGAATTTTATGAAAAATACGATGATTGGATTTCCAGTGCCCTTTCGTTAGGCAATATTTGTAAAATTTTGATTTTTTAATTTTTGATATTCAATCATGCCTTCTAGCGGTGAACCTAAAGTTATGAAAATAATTTTCAGGCTTTTCCCGAAGCAACTTTTGTTATAAATATTTTTTTCTCAAAGTTGTAGTATAAACTGTTCCTGAGATATGGCTGAGAGCCATTCTTATTGGGACACCCGGTACACGTTATCATGCACTCATCGTTTCCGGCACGTAGGGTAGTCTCCGAAAAACCTGATTTTACAAAGAGGTGTCTGATACGATACGTTCCGGACAGTATGAATTGTTCATATTTAAAACCATTAAAATCAATATTTTTCGTAAACTAAACGCTACGTGCCGGAAACGATGAGTGCATGATAATATGTAGAAACCTTAAAACTGAATAAAGTAATTTTATTATTTGAAAACTGACTTTTTTGAAAATGATTATAAAAGTCTTAAAAATGGTTTTAACTGCTTCGTTTGAGCGAGTCAGTACCACTCGCGAGTCAGTAAACATGTAAATCAAAAATGAATAACCATTTTCAATTTCGTTGCAAAACGAAAATACGGCATCATATTCTAGTTCAATCATAGAGTGCAGCAAGCAGCTCTACCGGTTTCAAAATGTATTAGTCTCTCATCAGGAGGCACATATGCTGCTCTCTCTGATCCAACCAAAACAGACCCCGGCGTGCAGTCAAGGATTGTAACGAACGAAATGGCATAGATGCCCTAGCGGCAACTGCTAGCAAAAGACTAAGTTTTTAATCCAATGGCATCTAAAACAACATAATGTTATTCTACATCCCACCAGACTGAAAACAATGGGAACCTTCTCTGGTTACACCTCCGAGGCTTTTACAATTTGCAAGCCATAACGGATGCTGAGACTCAGGAAGATGAGGGAATTTTAGAATTTATAATTCACGTCCCATTTGCTCAGCGCGGTAAAGTTCCAACGAGAAGTTGCCATTGGATTGAAAACTTAGTCTTTTGCTAGCAGTTGCCGCTAGGGCATCTATGCCATTTTGTTCGTTGCAATCCGTGACTGCACGCCGGGGGTTTTTTTTTTGTTGGATCAGAGAGAGCAGGATATGTGCCTCCTGATAAAAGACTTATAAATTTCGAAACCGGTAGAGCTGCTTGCTGCACTCTATGATTGTACTAGAATATGATGCGGCTGTATTTTCGTTTTGAAACGAAATTGAAAATGGTTATTCATTTTTGATTTACATGTTTACTCTGATTGGAGTACGAAGGGAACCATTCTTGTTGGAACTTTACCGCGCTGAGCAGATGGGACGTGAATTATAAATTGTAAAATTCCCTTATCTTCCTTAGTCTCAGGATCCGTTATGGCTTGCAAATTGTAGAAGCCTCGGAGGTGTAACCAGAGAAGGTTCCCTTTGTTTTCAGTCTGGTGGGATGTAGAATAACACTATGTGGTTTTATGTGCCATTGGATTGAAAACTTAGTCTTCTGCTAGCAGTTACCGCTAGGGCATCTATGCCATTTCGTTCGTTGCAATCCGTGACTGCACGCCGGGGTTTCTTTTGGTTGGATCAGAGAGGGCAGCATATGTGCCTCCTGATGAGAGACTAATAAGTTTCGAAACCGGTAGAGCTGCTTGCTGCACTCTATGATTGGACTAGAATATGATGCAGAGGTATTTTCGTTTTGCAACGAAATTGAAAATGTTTATTCATTTTTTATTTACATGTTTACTCTGATTGGAATACAAAGGGAACCATTCTCGTTGGCACTTTACCGCGCTGAGCAGATGGGACGTGAATTGTAAATTGTAAAATTCTCTAATATTCCTTAGTCTCAGCATCCGTTATGGCTTGCAAATTGTAGAAGCCTCGGAGGTGTAACCAGAAAGATTCCCATTGTTTTCAGTCTGGTGGGATGTAGAATAACATTATGTTGTTTTATACATATGCCATTGCGCATTGGATTGAAAACTTAGTCTTTTGCTAGCAGTTGCCGCTAGGGCATCTATGCCATTTCGTTCGTTGCAATCCGTGACTGCACGCCGGGGTTTGTCCTAGTTGGATCAGAGAGAGCAGCATAAGATGTGCCTCCTGATAAGAGACTAATAAATTTCGAAACCAGTAGATCTGAACCAGTTATTAATTTTTGAGTTTTGTAATAACAAAACTGTACCGCGCTAGAGTAACATCTTGCGGGTGTCGGACTCGACGATCGCCCCCTCTTTTTTGTTCGACAAAAATGATTTATTTTATTTTAACGTATAATGTTTTGATTAAACCTAAAAATTATAGTTTTGCAATAATAAAACATGGTGTACCGTCAAAAGGACGCGGAAAAAAGGACGCGCGACAAAAGGACGCGGACAAAAGGACGCGTGACAAAAAGACGCCTAGGAAATAAGGATGCGCGACAAAAGGACGCGTAACAAAAATGGACCTGTGGTCAAATACCTCTCTCACTCTAATACCCGAAAGTTAAGTTAAGACCGAGGGGTTAGGTCTTCCTCCTTTCCCTGACCGCTCTATTACATAAGTACATAAATATCCATGCTACATTTACATTTTTGATACGCGTCCTTTTTTCCGCGTCCTTTTGTCGCGCGTCCTTTTTTCCGCGTCCTTTTGACGTAGATTCAATAAAACATAACCGCGTTAGAGCTACAAATTTAGGTGTTGTGCGTGTGGAAACTCGCCAAACGTGCACTCGGAAAAGACTCGTTCAAACGAAGCAATTAAAACCACTTTTTAAGACTTTTGTAATCATTTTCAAAAAAGGAGAGTGTGTTGGGGACTATTATTTTTATAAATTTTTTATAGATCTTTATAAAATTGGAAATTTTTACATGTTGTATAAAGTACTCCTCTCATCGCGTAAATGCCGAGAGTTAAAATTTGCCGAGCTGAAAGCTCCTGGAAAAAGTAGAACAGAAAGGCCAAAGAAGACTTGGTGGGAGACGTTTATGCATGGCATGTTTGTGAAAGGGATTGAAGGTGACACAAGATAGTAACTTATGAACAAATACACACAACGCAAAAGTCTAGGGATATTTTTATAAATAGACGTACATATTTTGTTTATCTGTAATCAACTTAAAAAAAGTAATACAAAATTGGTAGCTTAAATTGTAGTTTAATATGTCAAAAACCATAAATTGCAAAAAAACAGAAAATTGGAGAAAAAAAATATATTGCAAATCACCCATGTTTCACATACCACCATAAAATGTCAAAAATACGAAATATAAATTTAAAATAAAGTATGGTCACCACGTTGGTTTATCACAGCTCTACATCCTACTGTTCATGCTCCGAATCACATTGTTAATGTCTGCTTGAGGTAGTTGTGTCCACTGTTGTCTCAGAAGCTCTTTTAATTGAAACTCATTGTAGATATTGCCCATATGTGGAGTAATTCTTCGTTGGAGCATGTCCCATATATCCTCAATGGGATTCAAGTCCGGTGATTGTGCTGGCCACGGCAATACATCAATACCCTCGTTATCCAACCAGTTTGTTACAATATGCGTAACATGTGGTCGAGCGTTATCATGCCTAAAGTAAAAATTTTTTCCAACAGCAGCAGCAAACGGGCGCACAACAGGTTCAAGAATAGTGTCCAAATATTGCTGACTTCTGAGAAAAACACGTGGGAAAATGAGATCAGTTCTTCCGTCAATCATGATTCCGCCCCATACCATTAATGTACCACCTCTGTATGCATACAATTCTTGAAGATGTCGTAATCGTTCTCCATTTCCGGGTCGTCTCCAAACTCTTGTCCGACGAGAATCTGGATGAAATCCATATCTAGACTCGTCACTAAACAAAACTGTGGTCCAGTCATTGTCAGTCCAATTCTGAAACTCTTGACACCAGGTTAATCTTGCAGCGCGATTGCCTCTAGATAGAGGTGAACATCTCAGTGGTCGCCGAATACGAAGTTTGGCTTCATGGAGACGATTCCTCACAGTACTGCGGCTAATTGTTACATTATGTGCAGGCTGTAATTTATTAACCAGCTCGGGTGCTGTGACTGTTGACAGCCTTCTGGCATTTAAAATTAAATATCGGTCTTGAGCGACAGTTGTAGAGCGACCGCGTCCTGGATGTTGCTCGGCTGGACTCCCAGTGTCTCTAAACCGACGCCACAAACGACTTACGACGCTTTGGGAGACACCCAGCTGGTCAGCAACTTGAGTTTGTCGCATACCAGCTTGAAGGAGGCTAACGGCTCTATTCATCTCGTCCAACGTTAAATATTGTTGCATGATAAAAAGACAATATCTTTAACTCACCTAAAGCAAGAATGGTATAAAGTGACTAAAATTAAAAATAAACAAAACATAAAAATGTCGATTTTTTTATCCCTTATAAAACAAACATTCTAAAACACGTATTGCTATCAGTTTTACAATTTTTTTTTTTTGATAAGAAGTGAGTGTCTGTATCAACAATTATAGTACAAGCAAATTTATATGGTCATGAAATTTCTGTCATTGGTATTGTCAAATTATTAAAATATCCTTAGACTTTTGCGTTGTGTGTATATTTAGAGAAGCCGACGCGACCCCGAATAGAGATAAAGTCAAAGATAATGATGATCATAAAATGGGATTTTTATAAATAAAACATAATTAACTTGTGGAAGATTCAGAATTTAATATGTTACTTTTATTGATGCGATAAAATTATAATTATTCACACTGATCGTTTAAGCTTTGTTAATAAATAGTCCAAAAATTGTCACTACCGTTATCGTAAGGTAAACAATAAATATATTAAATACATACACTAATAGCTATGACGAGATAGGATTTTGTCTGTGGTTTTTATGCGTGCAAACTAAAAACACGTAACTGTATAGGTACATAATTAAAATATAGTCACCTAATAATATACCGGGTGTCCACTTATATTTTCCCCCATTTTAACTGCCTATAACTTCTTAACGGCTCAAGATAGAAATATGCGGTTTTCGCTGAAATGTTTTATTTTAGCAAAAGTTTTGTCTGAATGGATTAAATTTTTTATATCGCTTTCAAATACGAAAAAAAAGGCGGATTTTTGAAAAAAACGTTGTTGACTTTTTTTTAATGGAACACCCAGTATATTTTTCTGTAAATTGAAAGAAAGGTCATTCAACTATCCAGCGATATAAAGTTTTTCTAAATCGGTTGTCAACTCACTGAGTAATTAATTTTTAAAATGAAAGATGCAACGTGGATATCACATACCTAAATAACATGACTAAGCAAATTGATATTATGTTATGTGATTTCCACATTGCATCTCTCATTTTAAAAATTAATTGCTCAGTCATTTGACAACCGATTTTAAAAATTTTTATATCGCTGGATAGGTAAATGACCATTTTTTCAACTTACAAAAAAGGATACTGGGTGTTTTAATAAAAAAGTCAACAACGTTTTTTTTTAAATCCGCCATTTTTTATTTAAAAGCGCTATAAGAAATGGTCATTTACCTAAAAATTTCAAAAAACGTTTATTTACCTATCCAACGATATAAAAATTTTTAAAATCGGTTGTCAAATGACTGAGCAATTAATTTTTAAAATGAGAGATGCAATGCGGAAATCACATAAATTGATATTATGTTATGTGATATCCATGTTGCACCTCTCATTTTAAAAATTAATTACTCAGTGATTTGACAAACGATTTTGAAAAACTTTATATCGCTGGATAGGTGAAGGACCTTTCTTTCAATTTACAAAAAAATATACTGGTAATTTATTCCATTAAAAAAAATCAACAAAGTTTTTTAAAAAATCCGCCATTTTTGATTTCGTATTTGAAAGCGATATAAAAAGTTCAATCCATTCAGACAAAACTTTTACTAAATTAAAACATTTTAGCGAAAACCGCATATTTCTCTCTTGAGCCGTTTAGAAGTTATAGGCTGTTAAAATGAGAGAAAATATAAGTGGACACCCGGTATATTAGTTACCTAATAATATATTACAGTTTATTCGCATAAGTTATGCACTAATAGATGTAAACATTAGTTGACTGCGATGTCGTCGTCAGCAACGAACGAGGTGGCTATTTGGTTCAGGTTTTGAATATTTTTGGATAACATATACTTATAATCGCGTAAATTATTCATTTATTTAATTATGTAATAGGATTATTTTTCACTATCTATTTATTCAGTGATTAACAAAACCAAGATGAAGAAATAATTCACCACACAGCAGAACAACTAGTTGAGCAACCAACACTGAAAGAAACTATAAACGTCATAAAGCATCTAAAACATAACAAAGCACCTGGCACATATGGAATAACTGAAGAGCTGATGAAGAATCGTGGACATCCCAATTAGCACCGAACGGGTTTATTAAGTCTTTCAAGGATGCTTTAAAACTGTAGAATAAAACTAAAATTAAAACCATTTGGTTTTTAAGTAAACCTTAAGGTTGCAATAAAACCGCTTTCAGCATAAAAGGGCCCACTCTGAAAGAGGTCAATAAAAGCAAAAATAAAAACCTTCTTAAAACTTTGTTTTCTTAAGCAACTGGTTTTAAAGCTGCTGTGAAGGTGCTAAAACCATGTTAAAAGATACTTTAAGTGCAGGCAGTTTTATAGCAAACTTAAAAAGGTTTCTTAAATAGAGGCTTTTAAAGACAATTTACCATATTAAATGATTCTTTAAAAGCGTACACTCCATATAGGCCAACAAATTTTTACATGTGTTATGAGAGGTAGGTATTGGTAACTATAAAATAATAAAAAGTACTTGGTTATGTCGGACTGTCAAGGTAGAAAAACACTTGCGCACCTAACGTTATTGATAATGTTAACAAAAATAGGTCTAAATAACTCACGCGCCCTAAAATTTCTGACTTTTGGCAATTAAAAAATAAAAATATTAAAAAAATTTAAATCCGAAAAATATTCATTTGAACTAAAAATAATTTTATCTACAATTTTAATGCTTTAATGTTAAAATAAATCGACTTTATGTCTTTAGGATGCTTATTTATAGTTTTTGTGTAAGCCTTATATTGTAATCTATCATGGCTTTCAGCATCTCCAGAAAGCAATATGGCCGAAACCCAAATAACACTATTTGGTCTATCGACAGAGAATTGTTAAGATCAAATGGTTTTATTTTATACCTTTCCAAGAGCATATATCCTACATAAAAGCAAGGTTGCCTTGGAATTAAAACCATTTAGTTTTATTGCTGCTATCAATAATGCCACTCGGTTTTAATGTGAATCTAACCTAAAATCGAGGCGTCGTAGTGCTGTGTGTGTTGTATTTTTCTTTTAAAATGACCAGTTCGTTTAAATTGTAAGTACTTGCTACTTATTTCTTCCATACTAACTGTACTTCCACTTTTACAACACACTACACCACTGTTTCGCTCTAAAACAAATGGCCGACCATTTTGGACATGAAAAAAGACAGGATGAGTTTAGTTTTATTGTTTCTAACAAGAAGAATAGTTTAGTCTTTACGATATCCAAATTTATTCAGTTAAGAGCGTTTGGTTTTAATATAGCCTACTAATTGCTTTTAAGAAAGCAACTTAAAAAAAAACTAAAATTTCAACTAAAAAATAGTTTTAAGGCATATGTTTTACTGACATAATAGTCTTGAGATCAAGTAGTTTTAATAATAGGTTTTATTAGTGATATTAGGAGAATCTTTAAAACTGCAATAATACTAAAAGGTAACAAACTAGAATCTAATAAAACCAAACAGTCCGGAAGTTCTTCATAAAACTGATTAGTTTTAAAGTGAACTGAGAATAAACCATTTTAAAACTACAATAAGACAAATTATCTATTAAGATTAATTAGTCTTATTTGATACCCTTATTAGATACTTTAAAACTAGTGACAAATGCTTAACAGTTTTAAAGTTCTGGCAGTATATCAACAAGGTAACTTTAAAACCATTATCTTCTTATTTACCACAATAAAACCTTTATAAACCTTAAATAAAACTAAAATGTTTTTATTGTGCTACTTGGGATGTGCTATGGAAGCGTATCCATAAACTAATGGACCGCATATGGACACTAGAATTTATCTGGAAAGTAGAAATCATACTTCCTATATACAAATGGGTAGACAAAAGAACCTGCAAAAATTATAGTAGGGCATAACAGTTTTAAATGTCGTAAATAAACTTAGAATGTCCATATTTCGGGTATGGAAAACTAATCGCGTTTGGAAAAACGCGAAAAAATATTACTTAGAAAGTATTTAATTGATTCTTTTATTATACATAATATTTTTGAGTATTTTTTGGATATTCTGTTAATCCTTATTTTTTACTGAAAAATAACGGCAAAAGTGATAACGAATATTTGACAAAGTTTTAACAGGAGAGGAAAAAAACTACAGTTTGTATACTGCAGTAAATATTCTGGAAGTTTCGATTGTGTTCATGTTTTAAAGTTCTTATTTAGTTAGTACATTGAAAATATTGTTTTTTATCATGGAATGACGTCATTTAACTTTGGATGAGATGAACAGTGTTGTATGAGTCTCACAAAGTGTTACAAGTCAATTGTGGCGCGTTTTTATCTCACTGGAAGTCCAGCAGAACGTCATGTAGGGTCTGAGTGTGCTGCAAGTGCATCTTAAGACCAATTTTTAGTGGTAACCTCTAGAAAAGACAATGAACAATTACAGCACCTGTATTGGTTAGCGACTTGCAGTGGGCAAGCCAGGTAACCATACGCACCATGATACTGTAAGGAATCATCTGCATGAAGCAGGGCCTATTTTACCACTAGGCCCGTGAGGCACCTGCCTCGGGCCCGTATTTTAATGGGGCCCGGAAAGATAACACCAAAAAAACATTTTTATTACAATAACAAAATAAATTTTCAAAATTCTTTCATTTTACCAACAGGAAATGATAAATGATAACAAAAATGTCGCCTGTCAAAATGCTCAATGTGTTTTAAATGTATTCATTTTTTTCGAATCATGAAAAAACTAATTTTTGAAAAATTTAATCGCAGAATGAAAGACTACATTATGGCCGAGGGTAGAAGTCTATTAGAATAATAAGCAAAAAGTTTTTTCACACTAAATTTTCTTTTTTTTTCACCCCAGTAACTTATTAAAATAAACATAGAAGTTTTCAGGGACTTTCTACCCTCCATAACATTTTATTCTGCGTTTAAATTTTTCAAAAATATTTATTAGTTTTCTCAGAATTCGAGAAAAATCAATACATTTAAAAAACACTGAACATTTTGATAGGCAACATTTTGCGCCTATGCCCTTAAATATAAATTTTATTTATCGTTAATAAAAACTAAAATTTCTGGTGCAACTAACTATATTTCTAGTAATTATGTTTTTTTTATTTACATAAAGCACCTCGACAACTATGGCCATTGGTACAAGAACACTAACATTAAATACATAATTAAATAACAAAAACATAATAATTATATGTCTTATTTAAAAAAAGTTATTGTTATTAAATTATATTTAATAAACATAATAATAAAAACATAATATAAACATAATAATTATAAAATTTATTTAAAAAAGTTATTGTTATAAATTATATTTAGGGGCCCGAAAATTGTGTAGTGCCTCGGGCCTGATTTGAAATAAAATAGGCTCTGGCATGAAGGCAGTCATCACAGTCGAAGGCCATTGAGATGTCCATCTATTTCCAGAGGCAATCGCGCTGCAAGATTACAGTGGTGCCAGGAATATCAAAACTGGGATGCAATTGATTGGGCTATAGTTTTATTCTACGACGAATCTAGATTTGTATTACATCCAGATTCTCTACGAGTAAGAGGGTAGAGCCGATCTGGAAATGTAGAACGCTTAAAACATGTCCAGGACATTTACACATACAGAGGTGGTAGAGTAATGGTATGAAGTGAAATAATAATCGGTGGAAGAACGTACATCGTTTTTCCAGACGGCATCCTTACAGCTCAGCAGTACCTCGACACCATTCTACAACCTATCGCTCGCCCGTTTGCTAGTGCAGCTAGTCAAAACTTCCACCTCATGTATGATAATGCTCGTTCACATATCTTACACGCAATGACAGACTAGGTTATCAACAACGGTAATGATGTGTTGCCTTGGCCAGCACAATCACCCGGCCTGAATCCCACCGACCATGTGTAGGACTTGCTTCAGCGAAGAATTATTAATCAACATATGGGTAACCAACACATGCCGTTTTCTTTCCGAGTGCGTCTGATAGAAGAATGAGCAAACGTACCTTAACAGGCTATCGACAAACGCATTTTGTCTATGAACGATGATAGATGTAGAGCCGTAATAAATCAGGGTGGAAGCAATAAATTTTTGTTTTTATTACAACCATATTAGACCAGGGCGGATCTGTGAAAAAAGGTCTATTTTTGGATGTGCGAGGTGGCATTCGGATTTTTGCAGATAAAGTTAGGTAACAACTTCAACAATAATAATTGACTTATGCTCCTTTTCAAATATTCCCGGAACATTAATAAAAAATTAAAGTATTTAAAACCGAAAATGTCGATTTTTTTTTCTGTTTTCTTTGCTTATAACTTTAAAACGATTCATTTTGGAAAAAAGTCGTAGGGAAATAAAATAAAGATAGTTGAATTTTGTATGATAAACGACTGGTTAAAAATGTCTTAAATTATTACCCTTTCTGCAAAATAGCAATAAATACACAATAAGGGGGCAAAATAAGCCTGTTTTTATTCAATGTTTTTCAACCACTTTGGTTCCACATGGAACTTTAATAATTCGCTTAAAAAATTCTTACAACATATTTAAATCGTTCACCAAATTTCATTAAAATCGACCTGATAGATTTTGCAGAATAATTTTGCAATCTAATTTTTTTTTAAATTCAAATTTTCTAAAAACTTTCTAAAGAAAAAGTAGACCATTTAGAAGTTTGCTAATTTTATTACATATAAAGAAGTTACCTATGTAATACACTTTACAGAATTGAAATCGGATTATTTAAGCGGCCTCAGCACTGTTTTAAAGTTGTAATCGATGATTTTTTTAATGAGAATAGGTGCCGTCTGATAGTTCAATAGAAAGGCTATTCAATTTTGTATTCACTAATATAAACATTAACATACCTATTTATACAGGGTTTGAATTAAAAAAAAAATTGAATTAAATTAGTTCCAATATTTAGATTACGTCATCACCAGGGGCGGTTTCTCCATTGGTTCATTTGTGCAGTGAACACCCAATCAAATTTCATTAAAATACATATTTTTAAAAATCTCATAAATATCATTAAAATATTTTTTCTTAAATCTCATAAATATCATAGTATCATTAAAATGTAACTGTATTTATTAATCACATAATTTGTTTGCACAACACCGCTACGCTAGATGCACGTGGTAAGTGCAGAAGTCAAATTGAACCCAGCCACTATACAGTAACCCTATAGAAGAACGAGAGCTCTTAAATCCGTGAATCAGGGATTCTCCTATCTTAAAACATTGACCATTTGTGCACTGCACACCGAGACCGGGGCGAAGCGTTTCGATTCACAGTTTGGCATTTTCTGTTGTGGGATTTTATTAAATACAATCTTGGTAGGTAGTTTTTTAGGATGGTGTAGCCTTATTCAGTAAAGTTTATAAAAGAAAATGCAAATAGTTTTGAAAATCGACTTCTTATAAAAAGAATGGACTAACTTGGCCGGAGATAAACTTAGTACAAGAATGTGCAATAAGAAACAAAAAGTTTAAACATTGTTTTAAAGTTGAACAATATAGAAAAACTTAGTGATTATGTGGGTGTGATAAACTATATTCTTTATTTTGTTTTCCATGTTTAGTATTTTCAAAGAATAAAACTATAATTTCATTCTCGGTCTTTGGATGCCGTTAAAATAAACGGATTTTTAAACAGTTTTGACAAAGCCATTTCATTATTCGTAACTTCTGCCTCCACCTTCACCACCGAAGAAGCGCCATCATTCAGTAGGTATCATATTCTGCACAAAACAAAAAAAGTGTGTGACATCCTGACTAATCGGGTCAAAGATAGGTTTCATTTTACAGAACATCTTTTGGCGAGGCCCCAAAAATTTTTCGCCTGCGGCGCGTATTCACCGTTCGTATAATTACATTCTTTAATTGAACACCCTCCTTAAATTACCACGAGCCCCCACTGGTCATCACACCCAGAACGATGACGTCACTAGTATGATATTTATGCAAAAAAATTATAATTTAAAAATAAAAATCGATCTGTTTCGGGATTTATCTCCAGAGACTCCCATTCTCAAGAAAATGAATTTATTCCAACTCAAACATTCTCACTGTATTTGTTTATATAATCCAGAAAGCCACTGCGCATCCGCTAGGAAAAATATTCTAATTCGGAATTCTTGCACAATCTTACTCAAAAAGGACTCCTTTTAACAAATTTCTATGTTGCCAGGACCAAAAGGTGGTCAAAAATTTTTTAAACGTTTTTTTTGGTTTTTTTCCTAAAATTATTTTTATTGCATGGAAAAAAGTTTTTTTAGGTTTTTTGGATCATTCCAAACAGAAAAGGTTTTTAGTGACTTTTTTCTAAAAATTATAGTTTTTGACACATAAGCGATTAAAAATTGAAAAATTGCGAAATCGGCCACTTTTAACCCTCAAAGACTATGTGAAAAACTGAAAATTTGAATGTTGCCAAGGTAGGTAGATATTCTTTAAACATCGCTTGATGAAATCCCCGAAGAGTTTTTTGCAATACAATATTCAAAACTCCTTTGTTTTTTAATTGCGGATCAAGCGTGCGCGACACTATTTTCCACCGACAGTATGGTGCAAATGAAAGGAATAAATTCGTTATTTCGAAAATCGGCGACTTTAAGGAAAAATCCCGAAACAGGTCGATTTTTATTTTTAAGTTATGATATTGTGGCAGATATGGTATACTAGTGACGTCATCCGTCTGGGCGTGATGACGTAATCGATGATTTTTTTAAATGAGAATAGGGGTCGTTTGGTAGCTCGTTTGAAAGGTTCTTCAATTCTCTATCAAGTAATGTACACATTTACATAATTTTTTATACAGGGTGTCCTTCTACTTCTTTTTTTGTCAAATAATTTAATTTAATAAAAATTTTTTGGACACCCTGTATAAATAATTATGTAAATGTTTATATTACTGAATAGAGAATTGAAGAACCTTTCAAATGAGCTAGCACACGACCCCTATTCTCATTGAAAAAAAAACAACGATTACGTCATCACGTCCAGATGATGACGTCACTAGTATACCATACATGCCACAGTATCATAACTTAAAAATAAAAATCGACCTGTTTCGGGATTTTTCCTTAAAGTCGCCGGTTTACGAAATAACGAATTTATTCCTTTCATTTGCACCATATATATGTCGGTGGAAAATAGTGTCGTGCACGCTTGATTAGCAATTAAAAAACAAAGGAGTTTTAAATATTGTATTGCAAAAAACTCTTCGGGATTTCATCAATCGATGTTTAAGGAATATCTACCTACCTTGGCAACATTCAAATTTTCAGCTTTTCACATAGTTTTTGAGGGTTGAAAATGGCCGATTTCGCAGTTTTTCAATTTTTAATCGCTTATATGTCAAAAACTATCATTTTTAGAGAAAAGTCACTAAAGACCTTTTTTCTTTGGAATGATCCAAAAAACCTAAGAAAACTTTTTTCCGTGCAAAAAAAATAATTTTAGGAAAAAAACAAAAAAAAAACGTTTAAAAAAATTTTGACCACTTTTTGGTCCTGGCAACATGCAAATTTGTTAAAAGGAGTCCTTTTTGAGTAAGATTGTGCAAAGAATCCGAATTAGAATATTTTTCCTAGCGGATGCGCAGTGGCTTTCTGGACTAATAAGCCAAAATATTGTTTATAACTTTAAAACAGTGCTGAGGCCGCTTAAATAATCCGATTTTAATTCTGTAAAGTGTATTAGATAGACAGAGAACCTCTCTATATGTAAAAATAATTAGCAAACTTCCAAATGGTCTACTTTTTGTTCAAAAAGTTTTAAACATTTAAACTTTTTTAAAAAAATTTAGATTGCAAAATTATTATGCAAAATCTATTAGGTCGATTTTAATGAAATTTGGTGGACGGTTTAGGTATGATGTAAGAATTTTCTAAGTCAATTATGAAGGTTCTAAGTGCAACAAAAGTGGTTGAAAAACATTGAACAAAAACACTCTTTTTTGTTCCCTTATTTTCTATTTATTGCTATTTTGCAGAAAGGATAATAATTTAAGACATTTTAAACCAGTCGTATATTATACAAAATTCAATTATCTTTATTTTCTTTCCCTACGACTTTGTTCCAAAATGAATCGTTTTAAAGTTATATGCAATGAAAATAGCCTTTACCGATGTGTGTAGGTATATATTTACTTTACAGTAAAGTCCAGTATTTCCTTTAATATTATTCTTAAAATAATTATTAGAAAACCGAAGTCCAAAACAAAACAAAAAATGACCATTTGAACACATTAAATATCTTTTACACTTACTAGTGTCTGATCTTCTACCAGAAAAAATAATCCTTTGGAGAAAAACACTACACATTTCACATCAGTTGAGTGATAAACGTTCATGCCCAACAAAATCTCAAAGCTTCTATTGATAAAAATATAGATAAGGAACCTGTCCGCGTGCCACCGTTTACTTAGCATTTGGTAAATGAGATAGCAACGTTAATTAATTAAAGGCATACCTAATTATATAGATTGAGTCAATAAAATCAACTTTATTAAAGTTGTATCTTTCATTTCCTGATTACATAAAGCCCCGTGATTGTCCAAACTTTTAATATAACTAGTTATTATTTCGGGTATTTAACTTAATTGAAAACCCTGATTTATGCTCATTTTGCACGATTCACTTTATAAGAGGAATAAAATACAGAATGTGATGACGTTCGTACAGGTGAACCAGAATAGGAATAGACGTGTGAGCGCTAGCAAATTTCAAATGTTTAAATATGTATACGCCAGTCAATGAGAGAAAAAACAGGTTATTTCCTCCCAATTCTATCCCACTAGGTGGATTTTAATGAAATTTTGGGAATAGCCTCTACTTATCTCCTAATTCAAAGTCTATCCTATACCGATGTGCGCTTTTATCTTGGTGGTTAGAATAATAATAATAATAATGTTTATTTAGGAATAACAATAAAGATTTACAAAAAATTTAAAAGCATAATGAGTACTACCTAAATAAACATAAATAACTCACTGAAGTTGAGCTACCCTGTATATATATATATATATATATATATATATATATATATATAAAACAAGGCTGAAATATTGGGGTAGCAGCAATCTCAAAGAAAACTCTTTATAATAGTTCCAAGCTTTCGAAAATGTTTATTTTCATCATCAGGGAAACTACAATCATAAATAAACAGTATTTAACAAATAGGCTAACTGAAATCAATAATAATTGCTATCCTTGTGTTACCAAAAATCCAGAACACCATAGTTTCCTCTCACTAAACCAGGTGTCGAGGATTCCCAAAAACACAAAAACAACAAAAAATTGTTCTGAGAAATGCAGAGTCAATACTTTCACTAAAAACACTGCACATCAAAAAACAATCTTACTAAAGAGTTACTTATATGTTTGTATTTACATTATTTGAGGATGTTGAGCCTAGTTGTTAAACACTGCCATATAAAACGAAATTTTGTCCTGGTACAAATCGTAAATAAAAATTAAAATTAAAAACTATATATAAAAAAATTGTTCTAAAAATCGAGTATAAATTGAAAAATGGTAAAATATTTTAAAAAATGATGTATGTCAAATGGCATTTTTGAAAATGTCTAACAATTGTTATATCGATTTTTATTAAATTTTGTTTGAATTCATACGGAAACGTCACCACAACTAAACCAATTATAATTATTTAATAAATGTTTTTTAAATTTTGAAATAGGAAAATTCCGAAATGAGAATAAAACAGTTTTAATCAATGCAAAGTTTTTTTAATAGTAGATGTCTTTTTTATTATGTGATTTATATTGAAAAAATCTATAAATTATATATTAAATGAAAGAAGAATTTGAATTATTAAATTTAAATTGGTTATTTTTATCTAAAGTGAGTAAATAAGAATAAATTTCACTGAGATGTCTTACATCTGATTTTTTGTTTATTGAATTTTCTTCTTGAAAGATAAAAGCCATTTCCAAAAAGAGTCTTTTGTTATATGAGTTCTCAGAAGCTAGTACTTTAGTATATTGATAATCCATTGTATGACCCTCTTTGGAAACGTGTTCTGCTAAAGCACAACGTTCAGGATGTAGTCTAGAATCACTTTTATGTGATATTATTCGAGATGATAAAGTTCTCTGTTTAGTGAGAGGAAACTATGGTGTTCTGGATTTTTGGTAACACAAGGATAGCAATTATTATTGATTTCAGTTAGCCTATTTGTTAAATACTGTCTATTTATGATTGTAGTTTCCCTGATGATGAAAATAAACATTTTCGAAAGCTTGGAACTATTATAAAGAGTTTTCTTTGAGATTGCTGCTACCCCAATATTTCAGCCTTGTTTCCTAACTGTTCAGCAAATATTATATACCTGTTATATATATATATATATATATATATATACATATATATATAATATATATATATATATTATTGTGATCTTGATTATAGATATGAGATAATATTTTTATATGTCATTTAATTTAATCAATGCATTAATAATAATCTAATTAATTTACCAGATCACATATCAATATGTTTTCAATCTCAGGGCTTTTTATAAAATTAATTACTTACATACGTGGCTTCTAAGTATTTCTTAATGGTTCCTAATCGGGATAGGAAAGAAAAGAGTAAAATAATAACACATATGGGTTACAATTGTAATCAAAATATTGTTTATTTTATTTAAATGGCAATCACTGCTTAATATTTGCTATATCTTATTTTTCTTAAACATAACATTTACACATGGGAATCTTATTTTCTTTTGATTTCCAATTGAAAGTTTTTATTAACATTTAACTATTATGATTTATTAGCAACAATTCTATTTAATTTTGATGAAGCTTTTCTGATATTATTGATTATGTTTCTTCAATTTTAAATGTGGTATTTACTACGAAAAACCCATACATTCATGTCCAAACAAATGAGACTGACCTTTTTCTGGTGCACTGAGAATGTCTTCACACAAGACCCGTTTCCTGCTATCCTTGGCTGCAATCAAAACCTCGTCCTGGCTTCCAGTAATGTTCTCCTCCGAAACTAGCTCGTATAGCTCTCGTTTCCTGCTTCTGTCGTGATGCTGTGTTCTACCTTTTTCGAAACTGCAATCAGCTACCGGGAACTCTTGGCTCAAGGAGGTTCTTTTACTCTCAACTTGGCCTACCTCTCGTTCTACGATAGATACTCCACACTCACGGAACTACACTGGCTTTCTCACTCTCCGTACACTACCGTCTACTACTCGACTTCACTTCTCGACAGCTCAAAACATTCTGCTCTCTATTTGTCATTCATTCCCCTACTTTCTAAATATCCCTTCCAGATTCACAAATCAAAATTCCACCACCAACTCTCATTCGCAGTATTCCTCAAAACCAATTTTTAAACTTTCTAAATATGCTTAATGGATTTCCAAAAAAAATAGTTAATTCCCATTCTAAAATTACTTTCTACTAATTACAAAATTTAATGATCTATTATCTACTTTCACTAAGTCTTCTTTAGCATCGGCTAATGATTGAACCTTCCGCGAACAACGATAATGACCTATTATCGATTTCACTTTAGTTTTATTTTAAGCGCATTGTTCCGAGTATCGTTTAATCACTTCTTAAAATTAAATATAACAATTTGTTGTATACAGGTTGTTCTAAATTTATATGCCCGTGGTTGAGAAAATTGAAAACATTTTATATTAAATTGAATTCTGTTTATAATTATCTAATTTTAATTTTCATATCAAATAGAAATATAACAAATCCCCGCCTTGTATTCGATAAAATTTATCTGCATTTTTAAATAAATTTTCTCGAGGGCAAAACCAACTCCCTGTATATTTCCTTACTTTAATCTACGTCTTATACCCCTTCTTCTTGTATTACTCTAATTAGTCCCACCTGTAGAGTAATTGTTTCCTTATTTTCAGTTTCCTCATCCTGTGTTAGAGTGTCGGCTATTATGTTGTCTTTCCCTTTTTCCCATATCAATCTTCTGTCTTTTTCCTCAGATTTTTCACATACTTTTACCGTGTATTCTGCATCCTCGTTTTCATATGCCTCCTCTTCAAATGTCACTGTTTCGATCATATCTTTTTCGCTTTCATTTGTTAGCTTTATTTCTTCTTCTCCTGAGCTCATCTCTTCTTTTGAGGAATCCCAGTTTTCTTTTGCTTTTGATACTCTCAATTTTTCTTCTTCTGGGCTCAACTCTTCTTTTGAGGAGCCACAGGTTTCATTTTCTTTTGTCTTTTTCTGACTTTTTCTCCCTTTTCTTCTTTGTCCTTGCTTCGTTGCCAGATTCATTTCCACTGTTTGTTCTTTACCTGATTCGTCCGTATTTTGTTTCTCCTGTTCCTTGTTCTGTTCTTCTTCTTTTTCTTCTGTTAGATTCATCGTATTATTTTTAAAATCTATCACTACATGTTTTTCTGCCAATTCGTCAACTCCTACTATCATGTCATGTGACATGTTTGGCATTATTACACATTGTAGTGCATACATATTCTTGCCCAGTCGTACCATTACTCGTATGCCTTCATTTATAGTTGCCAATGTCCGTTTGTTTGCGCCCACTAAATTTACCCTAGGTATTTTATAAATTAAATTTGTTAAGTTAACTTCTTCTATTAGTTTTCTGTTGACCAATGTTATTTCAGATCCAGTGTCTATCATAATTTTAATTGGTTTCTCGTTGATAAATCCATCCACAAATTTTAAATTAATTCCATTTTTCTTTTCGTTGTTTCTTGCCAATTTAATAAACTCCTTGGGGTTACAAAAGATTCCTGTTTGATTTTTGGTTTTTAGTGAGCGCCGTCGTGAAAAAACGCCGGTTGCTCATCGTAGTTTATATTTTCGTCATAATGTCTCTCTCCGTCATATTCATCTGTCTGGGTATTATTTACTTCTCTTCTATTTTCTCTTGGTCTGTCGGATCTGTTTCGGTTTTCTCGATATCCCTGTTCATTTTGTCTACCATTATTTCTGTTTTCTTGATTTGAGCGTGTGGTGTTTCTATTCTGGTATTCTCGATTTCTGTCCTCATTCCATTGCCTATTTCTTTGTTCATAATTTCCTCTTCCGTTGTCTCTATTTTCGTTTTCCCTTCTGGGATTAAATTCTCGTCTTGTATAGTCCCTCCTATTTTGATTTCTATCTCTGTAATCCTGTGTTTCTCGGAACCTGTAATCTTCTCGCGACCTTCTTGATTTTCTTTCTCTTAAACGTGATTCTCTTATTTGTAGGAATTGGCATAAACTATCTATGTCTTTGTAGTTGTGCAATGTGATATGGTCTTCCAGCGTTTCTTCGAAATGTCTTGCAATCAGTTCGACTAATTGTTCCGATGAGTAATTATATTGTAGATGTTTTGCGTTATAGTAAATTTGTAATGCATATGTCCTTTCTGATATACCCATCCTATCATTGTATTTCCCATTTTGCAATTCCTTGTTAATTTCCAATTGTTGGACTTTTCCCCAGAAATAATTCAAAAATTTTTGTTCAAATTGTTGCCAACTGTCAAATTCTTCTTCTTTGCAATCGAACCATAGGCTTGCTTCATATTTTAGATGGTTTCTGATAGTTTCTTTTGCTGTTTCGAAATTTCCGATGTGCTGTATTTTCTTTTTCAGGCTATTTATGAACGGCACTGGGTGTAATTTTCTTACGTCCCCGCCAAACCTTATCTTCACGTCATCTGTGCTATGTATAACCATTTCTCTTCTTTCTCCGACATTTTGTTGAGTATTGATTTCCGCAATCTTTCTTTCCACTTCTTCTATGTCTGCTTGAATAGCGTTTTGCAACTTGTTTTCCAAACTTTCCATTTCTTTTTTCTGGCAATTCGTTATCTCCTTTATTTTATTTTGGATTTTCATTTCTTGTTCTTTCATCTCGTTTTTCATTGTTGTCAAACATCCTTTTACTTCCTTTTCATACTTTCCTATGCGTTCCTCCATTTTCTTGTTGTTCTCTTCTATTGCTTGTTTTGTTTCCTTCTGATTTTCTTGCATTATTCTTTTTGTTTCATCTATTGCTTGTTTTGTTTCCTCCTGATTTTTATCCATTGTCCTTTTTGCTTCATCCATTGCTTGTTTTGTTTCTCTTTGATTGTCATCCAGCTTTTGTGACTGGAGTTGCATCAGTTGTAATAGTTTATCTATTCCTGATAATTCTTGCTGTTCTGATGCCATGATTGTCGTGTCTAAAATATCTTCTTGGTCTGAATGTTCTTTTTGTTTTTTGTTGTCCTTGCTTTGGCTTCTTGTCACAGACATTTGTTTTCAAGAAGTATTATCCCCGCCAAATATGAAATTTTACTAGTATGTTACCAAGACGACTTTTTTTTACCCAAATATTATAAATTGTCAATAAATATATCAAATGTAAATATCGTAAAAATAAAATATTAAATCAGTTATGTAAAATTTGTACCTAAAGAGATCTAAAATTTTATGTTATCAAATGTAAGTATCTCACTTTTTACCACAGGCATATAAATTTTCAAATACCGGCTTTACTCTTTCTATCCATCAAATTTGCCACTAGAAATACTTTACAATGCCCTCCACGTTGGACGACAGTTATTGTGATCTTGATTATAGATATGAGATAATATTTTTATATGTCATTTAATTTAATCAATGCATTAATAATAATCTAATTAATTTACCAGATCACATATCAATATGTTTTCAATCTCAGGGCTTTTTATAAAATTAATTACTTACATACGTGGCTTCTAAGTATTTCTTAATGGTTCCTAATCGGGATAGGAAAGAAAAGAGTAAAATAATAACACATATGGGTTACAATTGTAATCAAAATATTGTTTATTTTATTTAAATGGCAATCACTGCTTAATATTTGCTATATCTTATTTTTCTTAAACATAACATTTACACATGGGAATCTTATTTTCTTTTGATTTCCAATTGAAAGTTTTTATTAACATTTAACTATTATGATTTATTAGCAACAATTCTATTTAATTTTGATGAAGCTTTTCTGATATTATTGATTATGTTTCTTCAATTTTAAATGTGGTATTTACTACGAAAAACCCATACATTCATGTCCAAACAAATGAGACTGACCTTTTTCTGGTGCACTGAGAATGTCTTCACACAAGACCCGTTTCCTGCTATCCTTGGCTGCAATCAAAACCTCGTCCTGGCTTCCAGTAATGTTCTCCTCCGAAACTAGCTCGTATAGCTCTCGTTTCCTGCTTCTGTCGTGATGCTGTGTTCTACCTTTTTCGAAACTGCAATCAGCTACCGGGAACTCTTGGCTCAAGGAGGTTCTTTTACTCTCAACTTGGCCTACCTCTCGTTCTACGATAGATACTCCACACTCACGGAACTACACCGGCTTTCTCACTCTCCGTACACTACCGTCTACTACTCGACTTCACTTCTCGACAGCTCAAAACATTCTGCTCTCTATTTGTCATTCATTCCCCTACTTTCTAAATATCCCTTCCAGATTCACAAATCAAAATTCCACCACCAACTCTCATTCGCAGTATTCCTCAAAACCAATTTTTAAACTTTCTAAATATGCTTAATGGATTTCCAAAAAAAATAGTTAATTCCCATTCTAAAATTACTTTCTACTAATTACAAAATTTAATGATCTATTATCTACTTTCACTAAGTCTTCTTTAGCATCGGCTAATGATTGAACCTTCCGCGAACAACGATAATGACCTATTATCGATTTCACTTTAGTTTTATTTTAAGCGCATTGTTCCGAGTATCGTTTAATCACTTCTTAAAATTAAATATAACAATTTGTTGTATACAGGTTGTTCTAAATTTATATGCCCGTGGTTGAGAAAATTGAAAACATTTTATATTAAATTGAATTCTGTTTATAATTATCTAATTTTAATTTTCATATCAAATAGAAATATAACAATATATATATATATATATCGAGAAAAGGAGTACGATATATATACGATATATATACGAGTATATATATATATATATATATATATATATATATATATATATATTTGTACAAATATTATCGACCGTACTGTGTTAAATAGTAATGTTTGAATAACGGGTTAATATATATATATATATGTATATATATATATATATATATATATATATATATATATATATATATATATATATATATATATATATAAACAAATGAAATAGAGAATGTGGAAAAATCCCCTTACGAACAACTCACACATCCACTATTTCTGGCTGGGAAAAATTTTTGGAATAGAATCAAAGATCCAAACACCAGTTCTTAGAAATGTGTTTCGCCCTCTTCAACCTCCGTGGGCTCATCGGTAAAGATGAGAGGTTGAATATCTTTAGACACATTCCATCAAAAAACAACATCCGAGACATAGACATAACAGGAGCGTAAATCTACGCCCAACCTGAAAATGACAGTCTCAAGTTTTAATTCCCTAATTACTTTAGAGTAAGTAAGATAATGTTTATGAAAAAACAAAAGATGTAGATCTTTGAAACACACTCAGTGATCAAAAGATCCACAGGTACTGGTTTGACGACCACTCGTACGAAATCAAACAAATGAAATAGAGAATGTGGAAAAATCCCCTTACGAACAACTCACACATCCACTATTTCTGGCTGGGAAAAATTTTTCGAATAGAATCAAAGATCCAAACACCAGTTCTTAGAAATGTGTTTCGCCCTCTTCAACCTCCGTGGGCTCATCGGTAAAGATGAGAGGTTGAATATCTTTAGACACATTCCATCAAAAAACAACATCCGAGACATAGACATAACAGGAGCGTAAATCTACGCCCAACCTGAAAATGACAGTCTCAAGTTTTAATTCCCTAATTACTTTAGAGTAAGTAAGATAATGTTTATGAAAAAACAAAAGATGTAGATCTTTGAAACACACTCAGTGATCAAAAGATCCACAGGTACTGGTTTGACGACCACTCGTACGAAATCAAACAAATGAAATAGAGAATGTGGAAAAATCCCCTTACGAACAACTCACACATCCACTATTTCTGGCTGGGAAAAATTTTTCGAATAGAATCAAAGATCCAAACACCAGTTCTTAGAAATGTGTCTCGCCCTCTTCAACCTCCGTGGGCTCATCGGTAAAGATGAGAGGTTGAATATCTTTAGACACATTCCATCAAAAAACAACATCCGAGACATAGACATAACAGGAGCGTAAATCTACGCCCAACCTGAAAATGACTAATGATGATAAATGAATATATATATATATATATATATATATATATATATATATATATATATATATATATATATATATATATATATATTGTTATATTTCTATTTGATATGAAAATTAAATTTTGATAATTATAAACAAAATTCAATTTAATATAAAATATTTTAAATTTTCTCAACCTCGGGCATATAAATTTAGAACAACCTGTATACAACAAATTGTTATATTTAATTTTAAGAAGTGATTAGAATAAGCGTACGAAACTCGGAACAATGTGCTTAGATAAATAAAGTGAATGACGCGTACCATTATCGTTCTTCTCGGAAGGTCGATCATTAGCCTATGCTAAATAAGACTTATTTGAAAGAGAGAATAGGTCATTAAAATTTGTAAATAGTTAGAAAGTATTTTAGAATGGGAATTAAATATTTTCTTTTGAAATCCATTAAGCATATTTAGAAAGATTAAAAATTGGTTTTGAGGAATATTACGAATGAGAGTTGGTGGTGGAAGATTGATTTGTGAATCTGGAAGGGATATTTAGAAAGTAGGGGAATGGATGACAAAGTGAGATCAGAATGTTTTGAGCTGTCGAGAAGTGAAGTCGAGTAGTAGACGGTAGTGTACGGAGAGTGAGAAATCCGGTAGTTCCGTGAGTGTGGAGTATCTATCGTGGAACGAGAAGTAGGCCAGGTCGAGAGTAAAAGAACCTCCTTGAGCCAAGAGTGTCCCGGTAGCTGATAGCAGTTTCGAAAAAGGTAGAACACAGCATCACGACAAAAGCAGGAACGAGAGCTATTCGAGCTAGTTTTTCAAAGGAGAACATTACTGGAAGCCAGGACGAGGTTTGATCGCAGCCAAGGATAGCAGGAAACGGGTCTTGTGTGAGGACATTTTCAGTTCACCAGGAAAAGGTCAGTCTCATTTGTTTGGACATGAATGTATGGGTTTTTCGTATTAAATTCCACATAAAAAATTGAATAACATAATCAATAATATCAGAAAAGCTTCATCAAAGTTAAATAGAGTTGTTCCTAATAACTCCTAATAGTTAAATGTTAATAAAAACTTTCAATTGAAAACCAAAAGGAAATAAGATTCCCATTTGTAAATGTTATGTTTAAGAATATTAAGAAATAGCAAATATTAAGCATTGATTGCATTTTAAATAAAATAAAAAATATTTTGATTATAATTGTAACCCATATGTGTATTTTTTTTACTCTTTTCTTTTCTATCCCGATTAGGAACCATTAAGAAATATTTGAAGCCACGAAAGTAAGTAATTAATTTATAATTCGCCCTGAGATTGAAAACATATTGATATGTGATCTGGTTAATTAATTAGATTAGTATTAATACATTGATTAAATTAAGTGACATATAAGAATATTATCTCATATCAAAAATCAAGATCACATCAACTGTCGTCCAACGTGGAAAGCATTGAAAATATTTCTAGTGGCAAATTTGAAGGATAGAAAGAGTAAAGCCGGTATTTGAAAATTTATATGCCTGTGGTAAAAAGTGAGATACTTACATTTGATAACATAAAATTTTAGATCTCTTTAGGTACAAGTTCTACATAACTGATTTAATATTTTATTTTTACGATATTTACATTTGATATATTTATTGACAATTTATAATATTTGGGTGAGAAAAAGTCGTCTTGGTAACATACTAGTAAAATTTCATATTTGGCGGGGACAGTACTTCTTGAAAACAAATGTCTGTGACAAGAAGCCAAAGCAAGGACAACAAAAAACAAAAAGAACATTCAGACCAAGAAGATATTTTAGACACGACAATCATGGCATCAGAACAGCAAGAATTATCAGGAATAGATAAACTATTACAACTTATGCAACTCCAGTCACAAAAAATGGATGAAGCAAAACGAACAATGGATAAAAATCAGGAAGAAACATCAAAAAAAATGGATAAAGTGGATCAAAAAATGGATGAAACACAACAAAAAATGGATGAAACACAACAAAAAATGGATGAAACACAACAAAAATTGGATCAAAAAATGGATGAGACACAACAAAAAATGAAACAAGCAATAGAAGAGAACAACAAGAAAATGGAGGAACGCATAGAAAAGTATGAAGTGAAAATTAAAGATCACATGCAACAACAAGAGACAGAGATTAAAGAAATCAAAAGCAAAATAAAGGAGATAACGAATTGCCAGAAAAAAGAAATGGAAAGTTTGGAAAACAAGTTGCAAAACGCTATTCAAGCAATCAGAGAAGAAATGGAAAGAAAGATTGCGGAAATCAATATTCAACAAAATGGAGGAGAAAGAAGAGAAATGGTTATACATAGCACAGATGACGTGAAGATAAGGTTTGGCGGGGATGTAAGAAGATTACACCCAGTGCCGTTCATAAATAGCCTGAAAAAGAAAATACAGCACATCGGAAATTTCGAAACAGCAAAAGAAACTATCAGAAACCATCTCAAAAATGAAGCAAGCCTATGGTTCGATTGCAAAGAAGAAGAATTTGACAGTTGGCAAGAATTTGAACAAAAATTTTTGAATTATTTCTGAGGAAAAGTCCAACAATTGGAAATTAACAAGGAATTGCAAAATGGGAAATACAATGATAGGATGGGTATATCAGAAAGGACATATGCATTACAAATTTACTATAACGCAAAACATTTACAATATAATTACTCATCGGAACAATTAGTCGAACTGATTGCAAGACATTTCGAAGAAACGCTGGAAGACCATATCACATTGCAAAACTACAAAGACATAGATAGTTTATGCCAATTCCTACAAATAAGAGAATTGCGTTTAAGAGAAAGAAAATCAAGAAGGTCGCGAGAAGATTACAGGCCCCGAGAAACACAGGAGTACAGAGATAGAAATGAAAATAGGAGGGACGATACAAGACGAGATTTTAATCCCAGAAGGGAAAACGAAAATAGAGACAACGGAAGAGGAAATTATGAACAAAGAAATAGGCAATGGAATGAGGACAGAAATCGAGAATACCAGAATAGAAACACCACACGCTCAAATCAAGAAAACAGAAATAATGGTAGACAAAATGAACAGGGATATCGAGAAAACCGAAACAGATCCGACAGACCAAGAGAAAATAGAAGAGAAGTAAATAATACCCAGACAGATGAATATGACGGAGAGAGACATTATGACGAAAATATAAACAACGATGAGCAACCGGCGTTTTTTCACGACGGCGCTCACTAAAAACCAAAAATCAAACAGGAATTTTTTGTAACCCCAAGGAGTTTATTAAATTGGCAAGAAACAACGAAAAGAAAAATGGAGTTAATTTAAAATTTGTGGATGGATTTATCAACGAGAAACCAATTAAAATTATGATAGACACTGGATCTGAAATAACATTGGTCAACAGAAAACTAATAGAAGAAGTTAACTTAACAAATTTAATTTACAAAATACCTAGGGTAAATTTAGTGGGCGCAAACAAACGGACATTGGCAACTATAAATGAAGGCATACGAGTAATGGTACGACTGGGTAAAAAGATGTATGCACTACAATGTGTAATAATGCCAAACATGTCACATGACATGATAGTAGGAGTTGACGAATTGGCAGAAAAACATGTAGTGATAGATTTTAAAAATAATACGATGAATCTAACAGAAGAAAAAGAAGAAGAACAGGACAAGGAACAGGAGAAACAAAATACGGACGAATCAGGTAAAGAACAAACAGTGGAAATGAATTTGGCAACGAAGCAAGGACAAAGAAGAAAAGGGAGAAAAAGTCAGAAAAAGACAAAAGAAAATGAAACCTGTGGCTCCTCAAAAGAAGAGTTGAGCCCAGAAGAAGAAAATTTGAGAGTATCAGAAACAAAGGAAACCTGGGATTCCTCAAAAGAAGAGACGAGCTCAGGAGAAGAAGAAATAAAGCAAAAAAAATGAAAGCGAAAAAGATATGATCGAAACAGTGGCATTTGAAGAGGAGGCATATGAAAACGTGGATGCAGAATACACGGTAAAAGTATGTGAAAAATCTGAGGAAAAAGACAGAAGATTAATATGGGAAAAAGGGAAAGACAACATAATAGCCGACACTCTAACACAGGATGAGGACACTGAAAATAAGGAAACAATTACTCTACAGGTGGGACTAATTAGAGTAATACAAGAAGAAGGGGTATAAGACGTAGATTAAAGTAAGGAAATATACAGGGAGTTGGTTTTGCCTCGAGAAAATTTATTTAAAAATGCAGATAAATTTTATCGAATACAAGGCGGGGATTTGTTATATTTCTATTTGATATGAAAATTAAATTTTGATAATTATAAACAAAATTCAATTTAATATAAAATATTTTAAATTTTCTCAACCTCGGGCATATAAATTTAGAACAACCTGTATACAACAAATTGTTATATTTAATTTTAAGAAGTGATTAGAATAAGCGTACGAAACTCGGAACAATGTGCTTAGATAAACAAAGTGAATGACGCGTACCATTATCGTTCTTCTCGGAAGGTCGATCATTAGCCTATGCTAAATAAGACTCATTTGAAAGAGAGAATAGGTCATTAAAATTTGTAAATAGTTAGAAAGTATTTTAGAATGGGAATTAAATATTTTCTTTTGAAATCCATTAAGCATATTTAGAAAGATTAAAAATTGGTTTTGAGGAATATTACGAATGAGAGTTGGTGGTGAAAGATTGATTTGTGAATCTGGAAGGGATATTTAGAAAGTAGGGGAATGGATGACAAAGTGAGATCAGAATGTTTTGAGCTGTCGAGAAGTGAAGTCGAGTAGTAGACGGTAGTGTACGGAGAGTGAGAAAGCCGGTAGTTCCGTGAGTGTGGAGTATCTATCGTGGAACGAGAAGTAGGCCAGGTCGAGAGTAAAAGAACCTCCTTGAGCCAAGAGTGTCCCGGTAGCTGATAGCAGTTTCGAAAAAGGTAGAACACAGCATCACGACAAAAGCAGGAACGAGAGCTATTCGAGCTAGTTTTTCAAAGGAGAACATTACTGGAAGCCAGGACGAGGTTTGATCGCAGCCAAGGATAGCAGGAAACGGGTCTTGTGTGAGGACATTTTCAGTTCACCAGGAAAAGGTCAGTCTCATTTGTTTGGACATGAATGTATGGGTTTTTCGTATTAAATTCCACATAAAAAATTGAATAACATAATCAATAATATCAGAAAAGCTTCATCAAAGTTAAATAGAGTTGTTCCTAATAACTCCTAATAGTTAAATGTTAATAAAAACTTTCAATTGAAAACCAAAAGGAAATAAGATTCCCATTTGTAAATGTTATGTTTAAGAATAATAAGAAATAGCAAATATTAAGCATTGATTGCCTTTTAAATAAAATAAAAAATATTTTGATTATAATTGTAACCCATATGTGTATTTTTTTTTACTCTTTTCTTTTCTATCCCGATTAGGAACCATTAAGAAATATTTGAAGCCACGAAAGTAAGTAATTAATTTATAATTCGCCCTGAGATTGAAAACATATTGATATGTGATCTGGTTAATTAATTAGATTAGTATTAATACATTGATTAAATTAAGTGACATATAAGAATATTATCTCATATCAATAATCAAGATCACATCAATATATATATATATATATATATATATATATATATATATATATATATATATATATATATATATATATATATATACATCCCGCTATCATTATGTCATCTTTTCATGTTGCAGTCATTTGGCATCACCAAGAAATACTATCATTTTCGAATTTTAATTCGTGTATGTTTGTTGAGCGCATTTTTTAACGCCCTGTATCGTTCTCAGTTTTCTAAAATTTTAATTTTAAAAATTTAAATTATATACAAAAATTTTTACACTTCATAACCATTTTGACTTCCACCACATAAAAATGTGTATTTCCCATCATTTTGCCGCTTTTCGACGTTGCCACGAGTTAAAAATACCGATCTTTTGAGGACAGGTAGAAAAGGTCTATTGTAAACTTAAAGGATGGAATATTTTGGTAAAATATTCCATCCTCTCAGATTATAAACTACATAAAAGGTAGGTTCTTTACCTTTTGAGCTGGATTACCAAGCAAGGGTCTAAATATTTTACGAGTTGAATTGTGTTTATTTGATTTCATCTGTTAAATTAAAATTTCTCATACCGACTTAAAATATTTGTTTGAAAAATCCATTTTATATTTTCGTTTAATTTACTTAGGGTTTTTGGTCAGAATTTTGAAGAAACGCTTGGTTTGACATAAAATTTGGGACACGTACCTATAGCTAATATGTTAAAGAAAAAAAGTGATATTGTGCCGGTATGTGCTTTTGATCTGGAGGTGAGTTTCGTCGGTTATAGGGTATGAAAACAAATACGTTCAAATAAGTCCGGAATTGGATAAACTGACTAATTCTAAGCAACTTCTATTTTATAGCGTTTTTCACTAAGTCAATACTTTTAGAGATATTTGCGAGTGAATATGTTCATTTTTCAACAAAAAAAAAAACGTTTTTATACGGTTTTTCGCAAATAACTCAAAAAGTAGGTACTTTATTGAAAAAAAATTAGCAAATAGTAAATATAGCTTATAAAAAAGTGAAAAAATGGTATATGTGTCAGGTCTGTAGACCCAGTAGAAGCAGAGTTATTGCTAAGCTTTGTTTTAAAACCAAGAGGAGTAGGTAAACTAAATGGCAGATTCACACCCAAGAAAGTCACTAGAAATATCATCAGATAAATCTTCTTTTTTGGTTGATCATATCGGCCTTTGACGGTAATCTTGACTAAAAATCTAAAAATAAAAGGAAGAACGCAGAAAATACAAAAATTGCTGATAAAATAAATAAACTAACCTATGAAATGCCAATAGTGTCAAAATTTGATATGAGTAAAATTGCCTGAGGTTGTACCAATTACAAACAAAGTGTACGGCGCGGGAAATTTGAATGACTCCTCTTGTTTAAAAACAGACTATAGTGAAAAATAAGCTCTTATATCTCAAATTCCAAATCGAATATTTTAACGTGAAATAAAAAAAATGAAACACTTTTCTGGGAAAACTTATTACAACTTTCTTAAAGTGTTTAAGAAAACGTTTATTTTTATTTTTTTTTAAGTTTCCAGCAGCAAGAGTAAGCAGGTTACGCTCAAAATACAGTTGTTCCTTTTTTTTTGGTTAAAAATATTCAAAAACTCCCTCTAATTAACAGCCCAAATGGAATTAATCGTTACCACTTCACAAGTAACTTTATGTATTGTTTGTGTTTGTAAGTTTCATCAGTTCAAAGTGCTTATTTGTGGAAAAATTTGGTTTTAAAGTAAATTTTTTTAAATCTTTAATTTTGAAAAAAAGACTTTTGTCAAAATAACTTAAAAATTATTAGTGATACCAAATATCTTAAAGAGTAAAAAATGTAGGTGTTGCTTTTTTAAATATTTGGAATTTTTTGATTTTCTGGAAGACAAAAATTGGTTAAGATATGGCTGTTCAAAATTTGCATATACATACTCGTGACTAGTGATTCGTTCGAGGCCTTTCAACAAAACCCCTTTCAAAAATAAGCATTTTGAACCAATGCAACTTACAGATCATATACAGGGTTTCCCCGAAAATAGTGCGTTCCTTAAAGGTATAGATAGAAAGCACAATGTAGAGCAAAAAAGTCTTATAACATTTTATTCTAAATTCAGCCGTTTGACCAAAAAACGAAAATACATTTTGATATGCAAATTGATACTCAATTAGTAAATAAACAAGGGGTCCCATTAGATTAAATTTCACAGTCACAGGTTCTTCTACGCCATGTTGCCAGGTCATATAAATTTATGAAAATAAAAATTTACTCTTATGGAGAACAACGTAATTTTTGTTGAAACGGTTAACTTTAGGAAAAAATGTTACAACACCTTTTTGTTCTAAATTGTGTATTATATCCACACCTTAAAGGGACGCACTATTTTCGGAGACACCCTGTATAAACAATACATTTATCTAAAGTAACGTGTGAAGCGGTAACAATTAATTTTCATGACTTTCTTTTGCCAAAAAAAAGGGAACGATTTTATTTTCAGCGTAACTTGCTTACTTTTCACGCTAGAAACTGTTTTAAAAACACCAAAAAAAATTTTTTTTAAACACTTTAAAAGAGTTATGATGAGTGTTTCCCGAAAAGTGCTTTATTTTTTTGGTTATTTTACGTTGAAATATTCGATTTGGTATTTGACGAATAAGAACCTATTTTTCATTAGCTGCAACCCTGCTTCTACTGGGTCTACAGACCTTATACTGACACCTCTTTTTCATAAGCTATATTATTGCTAGGAATATTTTCTTCGATAAAATATGTACATACTTACTTTTTGAGTTATTTGCGAAAATCCGTCCAAAACGTGTTTTTCTATGAAAAATAAACATATTCACTCGCACATACCTCGAAAAGTATTGACCTAAAACTTTTATAGAACAAAATTTGCTTAGAATTAGAATTAGTCAGTTTATCCACTTCCGGACTTATTTTGCACGTATGTTTTTTCACCTCCAAGAAGGGGTGAAAGTCACATCCAGGACAAGAGAACATATCGGCATAATCTCACTTTTTTCTTTGGCATTTTAGCTACGTGTGTGCCAAATTTTATGTCAATCCAAGCGGTTCTTTAAAATCTGGAGGTTTTGCGATATTTTATCGTGAGTGAATGGAATAATAATTATTACAACGGCAATTATTGCCGTTGTCACTTTTAGATAAGAAGTCATTATCACAATGATATAGTCAGGTTAACTGAATTGTATAATTATTGTTTTTATCATTAAATGTGAAAACCTAGAATTATCCATGTCTGTCCGTCAATAAACACAACTCGTCTATTAGTAGGACAGAAAGAATGACAAATAAGGTGTCAAATGAAAGCCTATAACCAAAATATGATATTACATGTGAGAAGTTTGACCTCGGACTGCCTGTTCCAGAGTTGCAACCGAAAGTACTGTTTTAAATTCGTCGAAATAGTACAAACTATTGGTCAACACGACTAAGAAAGACCAGAACAAATACATACTTCCGGTTTCATGCCTGTCTGTTCGTCCATATCTGTAGGTGAACAAAATTCATCCGTCATATCAGCTGACAAAAAGTTACACGAAGGGTTCAAATATCGACTGCCGGTTCAACTTCCGGTCACTTTTTGTGAAAAATTAGAACTTACGATGTCCAATTGCTTGTTACAATTTTTTTTATAAGTGTTCTACTCTATCTATTCTGACTTTTCATTAACTTACTTAGATCACATATAATTTAATACAGTTTTGATGTCAGGGTCTTCAAAATTTATGTGGTGAGTTCCGGTATGTGATGAATGAAAAACGACTCCATAAGCAGAAGAAAAAAGTGTTCTCAAGACCTAAGACAATACATCGACTCACAAGAGCGTTGTGACAGTAGCAAAAATTCGAGTTGGGGTTCTAATTACTTTCTCATGCGGCTTACTCTCCTGACTTGGCCCCCTCCGATTATTAAGTGTTCCCAAATCTGAAGAAATGATGGGCGAGTCACAAAGTTTCACAAAAAAGCGAATATTTCGCGAAATGAACGTCAGATCGAAAAACTAAAAAATGCGTGTTCAATATTTTTCAAAAGTCTATCGAATGATACCAAAAACGAACCCCCACGGAAAGGGGTGAGGAGTAAATTAAAAATTTTAAATACGAACCCTGCGATATTTCGCGAAATGAACATCAGAGTGCCAGTGTGTGCTTTTTTTCTGGGGATGAGTACCACCCCCTTCTCGAGTGTGAAAAAATATAGGTCCAAATAAGTCCGTAAGTGGATAAACTAATTAAATTCCTTGTAACTTTTGTTTTTAGATGGTTTTTCGCAAATAAATCAAAAAGTAAGTATTTGATCGAAAAACTATTCCTAGCAAATATAAAGCTTATAAAACAGTAAAAAAAATGATGTATGTATGAAGTCTGGACACACAATAAAAACAGAGTTGGAGCTAATCAAAAGTTGGTTCTTATTCGTCAAATTCCAAATCGACTAGTTCAACGTAAAATGTCCAAAAAATAACGCACTTTTCGGGGAAAACCCGCCACAAATTTTTTAGAGTTTAAAAAAAGTTTTATTTTTGTTATATAAAAAGTATCTATTCTATCACCATCAGCATCAAAAGTAGACCGGGCAGTATCGTCGCCCCCGCTAGCGAAATTATACCGATTCGATTTTTTTGCACAAACTTACTCAAAAAGAGGTCCTTATAACATATCCAAAGGGTGCCGGGCGGTGCATTGGTCGAAAAATTGTTTAAAAAATTTTTTGAAACAAATTCACAAAAACAATTTTTCCATTTCGAACAATTTTTTTTAGATAACTTGTGTCATTCTGGGCAAAAAGGTGTCTTGCCATTTTTGTTTAAAATTGATTGTTGTCGAGTTATATGCGATTAAAAATTTGAAAAATGCGAAAATGGCCATTTTTAAGTCTTAATAACTCGATTAAAAGTTATTATTATGAAATTAAAAAGTGAGCAGATCAAGTTTCAAACCCTTGCTTCAAGGTCCTTAAGAGATTTTTGTCATTATTTTATTACAAAGCTGTTATTTTTAATTATTAATAATTAGCGCTATAGTCCCGGATTTATCGTCGCCCCTGTTAGTGAAATTATTCCGATTCGATTTTTTTGCACAAACTTACTCAAAAAGAGGTCCTTATAACATATTCACAAGGTGCCGTGGTCGAAAAATTGTTTTTTAAACAATTTTTTAAACAAATCCACAAAAATAATTTTTTCACTTTGAACAATTTTTTTTTAGATAATTTTGGACATTCTGAACAAAAAAGGTCTCTTGTCAATTTTCTCTAAAATTGATTGTTGTCGAGTTATACGCGATTTAAAACCTGAAAAATGCGAAAATGGCCATATAACTCGACAAAAATCAATTTTAGAGAAAAATCTCAAGATACCTTTTTTGCTCAGAATAACCCAACTTATCTAAAAAATCGTTCGTAATGAAAAAATTATTTTTGTGAATTTATTTAAAAAATTGTTTAAGGTGATACAGTAGCGATCAACAGGTAGCCAAAACGCGTTCCAAGATTGCGGCTGTAATTTTGAATATTTTTTCAAGATATTTGGCACACGTATCCGTAATATAATAAAGAATGGCGGTACAGAGCCCAATTTGAAAAATATATTAGGTAATATTTGAAAATTATTCTGTAATTAAATACAATATTAAAAAAACGAGCCTGTACCGCCATTAAGAAGAACAAAAAAATACACTTTCTTCAAATAAACTTTTTTATCCGATGCCTAGATTTTGTGTCATTTTGGAACTACTAAAATGTTTTATTTCATTAGTCCAAAACAAAATTTAAATTTTTTAATTCGACAAAATATTTCCACGCACAGGCTGTGGTCTGTATTAATTCGAGAACCAAGAGAGACAGCTCATTAACCGCCTTTCATTTTTTCTTAGAAAATAAACGATCTCTACACAAAGTACTTATAGGATAATACGCCGCCGTTATGAAATGATTGTAGGATGTTAAAATGACGAAGGATGTTTTACCCGGAAATCCGAATTTTATATACTTTTGTTATATTTAATACCCTAATAGCACACGACGTCCTTTGGACGTCCAAAATAGGTCAATTTTTGGTCCTAACGTCCATGGACCATAAACGGACGTCCTTTGGACGTCCGACGCTGGACGTACTTCGGGTGTACTAAATATGTACGTCCTTTGGACGTCCGGCGTTGGACGTCCTTCAGGTGGACTAAATATGTACGTCCTTTGGACGTCCGGCGTTGGACGTCCTTCGGGTGGACTAAATATGTACGTCCTTCGGACGTCCGGTGTTGGACGTCCTTCGGGTGGAATAAATATGAACGTCCTTTGGACGTCCGTACTCGGACGAAATACGGACCTTTTCCAATCGTCCATATTGGACATATTCTACCAATAAGGGGATTAAACAGCAAAATTATTTAATAAAATATTAACTTAATTATGTTAATAAAATAGTTTAAATGGAAAAGATTATAAATCATATTTAATTCAAAACTGTATATGTAGTTTAATATCTAATACATGTTTTTGTTTTTATGTAAAGTGTGAAAATCTGATCGGTAAATTATTCGTTATGTCCACTCTACATCAACAATAAATTGAACAAGAAATTGACTAAGTTATTCAAGGCCAAATTTGACGAGTACAAAATGTATGATTTGTAAAAGAAAATGAAGGAATTTGATGAAATAGAACAATTGGATATGTTTTATTTTGTCAAATTTCTTTATTTTCTGTTTATTCACGGCAAAATTGGAAGTAGAATTGTGTTTTGTATAAGCCAAATTTGACCTTGAATAACTTGTCGTCAATTTCTTGTTCAATTATTGTTGATGTAAAGTGGACTTTATAATGTTTTATTATTCCCGTTACCAAGATGATAGAAGTTTGGTGGTTAATTCTAATAAGCAAAAATATAATTTTTATCAATGTATCCTTACTACAGATGAATATTGAGAGCATCTTTTTGAAGTTGAGCGTACGTGTGCCCAAAATAGGTCCAGTTTTAGTCCTAATGCGGATGGACTATAAATGAACGTCCTTCGGACGTCCGACGTTGGACGTACTTACGTGTTGAATAAATATGAACGTCCTTTGGACGTCCATTGGACGTCCGTGCTCGGACGTCCGTTGGACATTGACATCGATCCGTGAGCGTCATCTGCAAAGAAGAAAATCACAAGCCAGGACAACCAATCCAAATAGTGAGTGTTTCAAACTTTTGTGTTGTGTTGTCAAAAGTTTATTTAATTATTTATGTTTTTCCTTACATACTTACATATTTTTTCAAGCTTTTTGGTATATTTTTCATATTTTTTACTATATTTCGATAAAAAAATTCTTCGCAGTTTTATCCTAATCAACATCATCATCATTCTATCCAAAAAGGCAAATCGCCAAAATCGCAATTTTATCATAATATGATATGTATATTTGCATTTTACCACATTTTTTCGATGTTTTGAAACATTTTTGTATATCTTTTGTGTATCTATCTATATTTTGTATATCACCCCTCCTCGGGGTGAAACTCACCCCCCAAATTCACATACTAATTTGTTAGTACACATACTTTGTAAGTATGGAATAAAGGTTGCTTAATATTAATCAGTTTATCGAAGTCCGGACTTATTTTGAACGTTTTTCACCCCAGAGAAAGAGTGAAACTCACCCCAGGGCAATAGCACACATTGGCACAATATCACTTTTTTTCTTTGGCATGTTAGCTATGCGTATGCCAAATTTCATGTCAATCCTTTAAAATTTACAGCAAAAACCATCAAAGAATGTAGTAATACTTGTTTTCATGAAGTCGGTGATAGAGTTTGACAAATCTTTATGGTTGTTAAATATCTTTTAATTTGTGTATTCGATTTTTAAAGGTAGGTACTATATACGTCCATTTGGCACAATAAAAAATAACCTTCGACCGGTACATATTGCTTGTATCGATGCTCGGTGCATTGTTCAGTCATAAATTTTACCTGTCCCTATAGCGTCGGCCGTCGGGTCCTATTGTAAATTATTATAATAATAGTCCGTCTCGGTATTTTATTATTTCTGTCATAAGTATCTCTGTGGAAATGCAAATGCTGCTTGTAACATCCCAAAAACCAGCTCTACTATTATTTGTACTCGTATAAATAAGTGTATAATATGTACCTACCTACTTATTTATTGTATTCATTTATAGACCTGGATCCCGCGTAATAAAAAAAGTTGATTAACAGCAAGCTGAAAATTTGTTAATAGCTTCACGGTGTCTAGTCGGACAAACTTTGATGTACGGGAATACTGGAACCGGGGAAGTTTTAATTGTGGAACAGGTTAAAAACTTGGAACATCAGACTACCGAAAACGTTCCATGTATTTTGTCGGACAGAACTTCCAATTGATTTGTTACCATTTCATTAAACTCTTATGCAAAAATCAGACTGCGTACCAGTCTACTTTTATTCTCTTAATATTTTTACTTAAAAAAAGTGTACTACAATCATCTCGCTAAACTTAATATAACTGTTTTCGAGATAAACCCATTTTAAATCTGCGATATAACATAATTTTTTGCATAATATTGTAGTTAAATCCGAAAAATCAACTTAAAACCATAATAATAATTGTGCCAATTCTCATTTATGTCATTTATATTTTTGGAGATTTTTATGGTTTATAAGTTATTTTTCGAGTTTAGCGAGACGAATGTAGTATATATTTTTTAAGTAATAATATTAAGAGAATAAAAGTTTTGATTCGAAAAGTATATGTAATGTAGAGTTCCCTCAGCGATGTGATATAATATTATTACAGTATAGCTCCCCGTGCATGACAAGCTTATGGAGGTAGCCCATATAGCCTAGGCTATAATATTATTAAAAAAATCACTTAGATAGGACAATGGCTTTAGGAAATTCGAGACATCAAAAATGGCCCATTTTTAAGGTGGTGCGTTAATTTCTTGGAGAAATGTAATTATAATTTAATGTAAATAATCTAATATCCAATAATTGTAAATTAATATAAGATGTAATATAAGTTCCTTAAAAAATATATTTTTTATTTCCCACAATACATTCTCCACAGGTATAAATATCGTCTCTAGACGTCCACCGAACGTCCTCCCAGGACGTTAGATGGATGATCGGCAGCAATACATTGGACCAAACTGGGACGTCCTATGAAGGCCCAATTGACGTCCACCGAACGTCCCTTCGGACGTTAGGTGGACCTCCATTGGGCGTTTGGCAACGTGGAATTTGGACCAAAATTGGACGTCCTGTTAAGGTCCAATTCACGTCCCCTAAGACGTCCGATTAAGATCCAATTTACTCCGATTAAGGTCCAATTTACGTCCAATTAAGGTCCCATTTACGTCCGATTAAGGTCCAATTTACGTCCGATAAAAGTCCAATTTACGTCCGATTAAGGTTCAATTTACGTCCGATTAAGGTCCAATTTACGTCCGATTAAGGTTCAATTTACGTCCGATTAAGGTACAATTTACGTATGATTAGGGTCCAATTTACGTCCCCTAGGACGTCCGATTAAGGTCCAATTTACGTCCGATTAAGATCCAATATATGTCCCCTCGGACATTAGATGGACGTCCAATGGACGTTCGGTAGCGCGACATTTGGACCAAAATAGGACGTATAAAGGACGTTCCTCGGACGAAAACGGACGTCCAATGGACGTCCCTAAAGTCCGTGAAGGACGTCCATTGGACGTCCTTGTGCTATTAGGGTAGGTACCTACCTATAATTCTGGTGATTTTTTAAATCCTCTATTGTTAAGAGAATTTACACCTTTAGCCAAAGTTTTACGATTTTCTGACGGAAATTAACAAGTTATTTTAAATACGCACCAATTATCGATGTTGAAAGAAGTTTTTCAAGTTATAAAAATATTTTGTCTGATCAAAGAATATGTTTCCTCGTAAAGAATTTGGAAAAACACATTGTAGTGAATTATAATCGAAGATATATTTATAGTGATATTGTTGTTTTATTTTAAATAGGTAACTATTGGTAGCAGTTTTTGTAAAAACTGTGAATAAATTGCATATATAAAAAATGATTTTATTTGAAAAATAATAAATAAGATTACTAAATAAGACAGAAAATTTGTGGTTTCCCGAAATGCGCATTTTTTGAATTTTTGTGCATATCTTGCGCATATTTCGTAATTTTTTACCGCATATATATGCGAATATTTCATCAAAATTGATCGCATATAAATCCGCTCCCTAGTCATTGTATTCTGTTGGCTGATTCCAATGATTTGAGCCGCCGTACGACACGTTGGGACCAATGGGAGTGAAGATACGTAACTAATACCTATCAAGAGGTTTACTCAAACTTCTTTTCTGTACTTATACCTACCACTCGGTATAAGTACAAAAAAGAAGTTTGTGTAAACCTTTGCACAACTGTGTAAATACTAAAGAAAAATCTAAAATATTAAAAAAAAATAGTGGAATCCGTTAATCTGTTCTCGAAAAAATTAGCTATGAAAATGAGCATAATTTTCTATATCCCTAACTTTTGACGAGCAGTTTAGCTTAAATGGGGAAAAGCGGTAAGCTTAGACCAAACACCAGTAGGAGGCATTCAATTAATTGAGGAAAAAAATTAAATGGATAACAATATTCATTTCAGTTATAGAAAAGGCATTGCCCCGCTAGAATGGTTGAAATCACAAGTAACAATTAATAGTCCTACAAAAAAGACAGGCGCTTGAAAGTGATAAGACCATTGAACAATAAGCCCGCGAACTGCCTTTTAAACACATTCTTAAAAATAATCCATAACACAATTAAAAAAAGGTTTGTTAAGAAATTCTTTTATAGACTTCAGAAATTCAACAACTTCTCCTGATTATGTTTAAAAAACGTACGGAATGCACTAAATGAAAAAAAGAAGAAAAAGATTTATCATACCGTTATACTCTAATATATTCTTACGTTGAATATTTGATGCTTCCCTGTAGAGTATAAAACGGACAGTTGTGTTTTTCCCGTGAGCTGCCTTGTTTAGTCTTCTTTGTCGTTCTATTCGTTAAATCCTATCCTCTCAAGTCACAGCGTCAGAAAGCAGTGGGTATATGCAGTGAACGGGAGGCCTATGTCGAGCAGTGAACGTTAAGGCCCTTTCGCGTTTATCATATGTAGAGAAGTCGCTTGTCAAAACCTGGACGTATGTAATCGTATTCTATTTGTTAAATACTCTCACCTAATATGTCATACCATGTGTGTTAATCCATTTTATTTCTACAATTTTAAAGTGTTATTACATGCCGTCATTTTCATTTGTCTACACCATCTTATTCTGCCAGTTAAATCCCATCATTTCAGACGCTGTACGTCACGATTGAACCAATAGAACCGTAGATACAAGACTAAGGCCCTTTTGACATGATGCTGTAATTGATTTTCATACGTCATTGTATTATATTAGTCAAATCCAGTTATTTTAGGTGCTGTACGCCACGATTGGACCAATAGGAGCGAAGATACGTAAATAAGGCCCTTTTGACATATTGCTGTATTTGATTTTTCTGTGTCATTGTATTCTGTTCATTAAACCCTACCATTTGAGCTGCTGTACGTCACAATTGGACCAATAGGACTAGATATACATAACTAGGGCCCTTTTGACTTGTTGCTGTATTTGATTTTTCTGTGTCATTGTATTTTATTTGTCAAGTCCTATTATTTGAGATGCCGTACGTCACGATTGGTCTTATAGGACCGAAGATACGCGACTAAGGCCCTTTTGACATGAGGTTGTATTTGATTTTTCTCTCATTGTATTCTGTTTGTCAAATCCTATCATTTGAGGTGCTATACATCACGATTGGACCAACAGGACCGAAGATACATAACTAAGGCCCTTTTGACATATTGCTTGTTTGATTTTTCTGTGTCATTGTCTTCTATGATGTCTAAGGCATATCTCTGATATGCCCTATTTTTAAATTGGACTTCGTAAGTCCTAGGTTTTCACCCACAAGCTTTTATTTGACACCTCATTTGTCATTCTACCCGGTATAATGGCGGAGGAGTTATATTGGCGGTCGTACGGACCGACAGAAAGAGTACCCAGCTCAAATATCTCACCTTTAGTACCATCCTTGGATTATAAGCTTTCATTTGACACCTCATTTATTATTATAGCTGGTATAATGATAGAGGAGTTACATTCGCGGTCGGACGGACCCACCGACAGACCGCCTAGGTCAAATATCTCACCTTTAGTACCATCCTTGTATTACCAGCTTACATTTGACACCTTATTTGTCATTCTACCTGGTATAATGACGGAGAAGTTATATTCGCGGTCGTACGGACCGACAGAAAGATTGTCTAGGCCAAATATCTCACTTTTAGTACCATCCTTGGATTATAAGCTTTCATTTGACACCTTATTTATCATTCTACTTGGTATAAAGACGCAGAAGTTATAGTCGCGGTCGTACGGACCGGCGGAAAGACAGCTTAGGTCAAATCGCTCACCTGTAGTACCATCATTGGATTATCAGCTTTCATTTGACACCTCATTTGTCATTCTACTTGGTATAAAGACGCAGAAGTTATAGTCGCGGTCGTACGGACCGGCGGAAAGACAGCCTAGGTCAAATCGCTCACCTGTAGTACTATCATTGGATTATCAGCTTTCATTTGACACCTCATTTGTCATTCTACCTGGTATAACGACGGAGGGGTTATATGCGCGGTCGTACGGACCGACGGAAAGACAGCCTGGGTCAAATATCTCACCTTTAGTACCATCCTTGGAATATAAGCTTTCATTTGACACCTCATTTGTCATTCTACCTGGTATAATGACGGAGAAGTTATATTCGCGGTCGTACGGACCGACAGAAAGATTGCCTAGGCCAAATATCTCACCTTTAGTACCATCCTTGGATTATAAGCTTTCATTTGACACCTCATTTATCATTCTACCTGGTATAATGATTGAGGAGTTATACTCGCGGTCGGACGGACCGACGGACAGACCATGTAGGTCAAATATCTCACCTTTAGTACCATCCTTGGAATATCAGCCTTCATTTGACACCTCATTTCTCATTCTACATGGTATAATGACGGAGGAGTTATATTCCCGGTCGTACGGACCGTCGGAAAGACAGCCTAGGTCAAATATCTCACCTTTATTACCATCCTTGGAATATAAGCTTTCATTTGACACCTCATTTGTCATTCTACCTGGTATAATGATGGAGGAGTTATATTGGCGGTCGGAGGGACCGGCGCACAGATCGCCTAAGTTAAATATCTCACCTTTAGTACCATCCTTGTATTATAAGCTTTCTTTTGACACCTCATTTGTCATTCTACCTGGTATAATGACGGAGGAGTTATATTCGAGGTCGGAGGGACCGACGGAAAGACAGCCTAGGTCAAATATCTCACCTTTAGTACCATCCTAGGATTATCAGCTTTCATTTGACACCTCATTTGTCATTATACCTGGTATAATGACCGATAAGTTATATTCGCGGTCGGAGGGACCGAGTCACAGACCGCCTAAGTCAAATATCTCACCTTTAGTACCATCCTTGTATTATAAGCTTTCTTTTGACACCTCATTTGTCATTCTACCTGGTATAATGACGGAGGAGTTATATTTGCGGTCGGAGGGACCGACGGAAAGACAGCCTAGGTCAAATATCTCACCGTTAGTACCATCCTTGGATTATATGCTTTCATTTGACACCTCATTTGTCATTCTACCTGGTATAATGATGGAGGAGTTATAGTCGCGGTCGTAAAGACCGACGGACAGACCGCTAAGGTCAAATATCTCACCTTTAGTACCATCCTTGGATTATCAGCTTTCATTTGATACCTCATTTGTCATTCTAGCTGGTATATTGACGGAGGAGTTGTGGTTACAGACAGACGGACAGACGGACGTGGATAATACAAAGTTTTCACATTTTTTCAAAATTGGGTGAAAACAATAAAACATGATGCCAGACTGATTTCTTTATGAAAATAATATATACATTCTCAAATTGTCTATTTTTCGTTGTGAATAATATTGTATTCAACAGTGATGCCAAATTTCTGATGCCAAAATGATTGATAATGAAAGTGGGATATACGTTTTCATGTATATAACGGCAGCGACAAAACGGTAAAACACTGAACTAAATGTATATAATATTTTCACTGTACGATCATTTTGGACTCAAACATTTTATGGAATAAACTTATATAACTTAGTAAGAGGTAAACAAGGAAAGCTGATATATTAAAGTAACATCAAGGAATCAAATCTCTAACTACCGAGCTGATTAGACTTCTGGTAGCAAGTACAGGAATAAAGTTATTAAGGTAGTGTAAAGTGGCATCGATATACAGATGCCACTTTGCAAGACGATGCCAAATCGATGGTAAATGCATAATGCATCGATGCCAAATTGATAGTAGGATGTATATATATATATATATATATATATATATATATATTGATGCACGTTAAGTTGTGACTTCCGGTATACAGAAGAGGCTGTCCGACTTCCACCTTTTCTACTAGGAATTATTTTTTATAAATTGTGTATTTGGCAAAAGGGGGGCTTATAAAATGGGTCTACCTATTGAGGGGAAAGGATTTACCAAAATAAATTTTGTATATATATATGTATATACCGAAGCGTACAGCATACGTTATGGCTTCCATATATAGGGTAGTTCAAGGTGCGTTGTCACTTCCAGCGGTGTTGTCATATTTTGGAAGTCACAACGACTCGTCTGCTGATTTACCTCTTACTTTAAGCGTAATGTGTGATATTTTGAAACTTTTACTGTGAATACAGTTGTGAATGCAGTTCTATGTTTTACAGTTGTCTATTTAATTTAAAAGATTGATATTCTTTTGATTAAACAGGTTTACAAAAAAATACATTTCGGAATATTTGACGAAACCATGTGACTAGGGGGTTTTTGGGTTCGCTGGTCACGAATCCGGGGTCCGCTGACCTCTATCACGTCAGGTAATGGTCATCTCAAGGTCAAATCAAGATAAACCGACAGTCGCTCTGAAAAAGTATATTAGGGGGTTTTTGTGGTCGCTGATGACGAATTTTGTGTCCGCTGACCTCTATCACGTCTAGCTCAAGGTCATTTCGAGGTCAAATCAAGATAAATCGACACGATCGCTCTGAAAAAGTATATTAGGGGGTTTTTGGGGTCGCTGATCACAAAACTGGGGTCCGTTGAGCTCTACCACGTAAGGTAAAGGTCATTTCAAGGTCAAATCAGTTTTGTGGACTTGTCCTGATTTGGCCTTGAAATGACCTTTACCTTACGTGGTAGAGCTCAACGGACCGCAGTTTTCATGATCAGTGACTCCAAAACCCCTATATTTTCAGAGCGATTGTGTCGATTTATGTTGATTTGACCTTAAACTAGACGTGATAGAGGTCAGCGGACTCCTGATTCGTATTCAGCGACACCAAAAACGCCCTAATATACTTTCTCAGAGCGACTGTCGATTTATCTTGATTTGACCTTGAAATGACCTTTACCTGGCGTGAAAGGGGTGAGCGGACCCCGGATTCGTGATCAGCCACCCCAAAAACCCCCTTGTAATATGGTTTCTTCAAATAGTCCGAAATTTAGTTTTTTTTTTGTAAACCTGTGTTATTTATGATATGATTGATATTTATTTTACAAATACTAATATTTTATTATTGTTGCAAAATGGATTTTTTTTAATTAATTAAAAAAGTGTTATTAGTAAGTAATTTATTTATGAAAATTATATCAAAAATTTTAATAAATAAATTTGAACTTATAGGAAATTTTAATATTTATTATTTTTCTTGATTAAATTTTGAATTTTAGATTTTATTACAGGCACCGTCCTTTTAATTTTTGATGGACCAATAATAATGTGTAATAAGAAAATTAAATGGCTAAATACACCAGGTGGGGTTGAGCCGCTAAAAAGCTATCTAGATCCATCTTTTTAGAGCAGATTAGTCCCAGTCTGCTACTCGATACTATTGACTGTGCTTCTCCATTTCTTTCTATCCTCTGTCTTTTTCTGCTAGTCTCTAATTCCTGCCCTATATAAATTTTCCTTTACTTCCTGTAACCATTTATTCTAGTTCCTCCGCGTCTCCTTCTAACTCCGGGTTTCCATTGTAAAATTGAGTTTATAGTTGTTACGCTACCTGCTCTCCATATATGCCCCAACCATCTAACACTGTGCTGAAATCTGAAAATCTGGAATAATATCTACCCGGGTCGAAACATTTTTTTTAATATATGAAAATAGTTATTTATGAAACAGTTCGTGAAGTATGCTTTTTATGAATGCACGTGATGTTTAGAGCACGAGCGACAACGGAGCGAGTGCTATACGGAGCGAGTGCTATACATCGCGTAAGTTCGCAAAAAGTACTTCACGCACAGTTTCATACAATATTTTATCTACGATAAACAAATAAAATAACTGTAACTCTCCATCACTGGAATTCATTCCTATTCTACAATTTTTAGAACTTATTTAAACATTCTAATTTCTTTCAAACCACAAAACTGTCAAATTTTTTTTTGTAATTTATTGCTCATTATGTCATCACCATGACAACGCTAAAGTTAAGGATATTTGATTATATGAAAGTGTGTCAAAAACAGTGCGAAAAAGTAAATCCCGTTTAAAATACATTGTTACTTCACGCACACGTTATCCAATAAATAGATCGATGCAGATCGGCCTTATATCGGATCCTCTACTATTAGTCCGTTCGCTGACGGTAAAATATTGCTAAACCCATAAATTTTAAGAAACCGCTTAGATTGACATGAAATTTGGCATACACATAGGTAACATGTCAAAGAAGCACATTGATATTGTGCCGATGTGTGCTTTTGCCATGGGGGTGACTTTTACCTCGTCTCGGGATGAAAAAATATACGTTCAAAATAAGTCCGGAAATGGATTAACTGACTAATTCTAGGCAACTTTTGTTCTATAGCATTTTTTCACTTAGTTACTTTTCGAGTTATTTGCGAGTAAATATGTTTATTTTTCAACAAAAAAAACATTTTTTAACGCTTTTTTTGGCAATTAACTCAAAAAGTAAGTATTTTATCGAAAAAACCATTCTTAGGAAAAATATAGCCCATAAAAAAGTAAAAAAAAATGGTGTGCTTATGAATGAGATCCCTAGACCCAGTAAGAGAAGAGTTGTAACTAATGAAAAATAGGTTCATACACGCCAAATTCCAAATTGAATATTTCAACGTGAACTGTCAAAAACTAAAGCACTTTTTGGGGAACACTCATTACAACTTTTTTGTAGTGTTTAAAAAAAGGTTAAAACAGTTTTAGCATTAAATTAAGGAAGTTACGCTCAAAATGAAGATCCTTTTTTTTTGTAAAAAATTATAAAATTCACCCCCTAATTAGCATCCGAAATGAAATGAATAGTCACCACTTCAGAAGTTGATTTACTCGTGTATGTATTGTTTATAAATATGATCTGTAAGCTTCATCGGTTCAAAATGCTTATTTTAAGGGGATGTAATTGAAAGGGATTGAACTAGTCACTAACCAACTGTGTAAGATAATTTTGAACAGCCATATCTTAACCAATATTTGTCTCAAAGAAAAACACATAATCCTAAATATTTAGAAAAGCAAAACCTACATTTTTTACTATTCGTAATTTTTAGTGTCACTAATAAATTTTATGTCATTTTGAAACAGCATTTTTTTCTGCAAAAAATTTTACTTTAAAACCAATTTTTTTCAAAAATTAGCCCTTTGAGCCGATCATATAAGATATACAGATCATATAAATATTATATAAGTTAAGTAACTTGTGAAGCGGTAAGTATTAATTTCATATGAGATTCCAATTAAGGGGTGCTGTTTCGAATTTTTTTAACAAAAATAGGACCTACTTTAACTAAAAGTTGTAATAAGTTGTCTCAGAACAGTGCATCATTTTTTGGTTGCTATCATTTTTTGGTTATTTCACGTGAAATTATTCGTTTTTAAATTTGACGAATATGAACCTGTTTCCTGTTTTACATTAGCTACAACTTTGCTTCTACTGATTCTAAAAAGTTCATACGTACATCAATTTTGTTACTTTATAAGCTATATTTTTAATGTTTTTCCCGATAACATACTTACTTTTTGAGTTATTGGCAAAAAAACCGTATAAAAGTGTTTTTTTGATGATAAATTGCCATATTGACTCGCAAATAACTCTATATAACAAAAATTCTATATAACAAAAGTTGCTTAGAATTAGTCAGTTTATCCATTTCCGAACTTATTTTGAACGTATATTTTTCACCTCCGAGAAGAGGAGAAACTCGCCCCCCAGGGCAAAGTTTTCTTTTCACTTTTTTCTTTGACATGTTACCTATGTGTATGCTAAATTTCACGTCAATCCGTTCTTTAAAATTTGGAGCAAAAACCGTTAATGAACTATACTGCAGTTAAACCCGCTTATTAGAATACCTCTTAAAGGAATATCCCGGTTTAAGGAATAGAAATTTGCGGTCCGGAAACGTTTCTACTAGCGACCAATGATCGGTTATTAAAATATCCCGGTTATAGGAATACTTTTGATTGGCACGAAGTCTATTCCAATAAGATAAGCGGGTTCGAATGTATTTCGGTAAGATCGTAAAAAACGAATCAGAATATTTTTCCTATCGACTAAGATACAACCTGGACTAGGTAAAATAAAATACCTACTTTCAATACACCAATAATCATTGCGTTTTTTATAAATGTATAAAAGCATAATATTTTAGTGCATATTTCAATTATTCAACTGTTTTTTTGTATAATTTAAGGTCTTTTTAAGTATTTGATGTATTTCTCCACGAGTTTACAGCAAAAATCTTGATAATTACAAGTTTTGTTTGTATATTTATTGTTTTATCATACAGTCAAGTCGCCCTTTAATCCCAAACATTTTTAAAAGAAAATAAAATTTTTATTGGATATGTTCAAGCAGACATTTCCGTTCAAGCAGAATTTTTAGTCACAACATATGAATGTTACGGTGTCACGTTTCTTTTAATGACCGACACACATATTATATTTTAATTACGGATCCCACATTTTGCTAAACAGTTGAGAATGTAGTAGAAACATCAATGCTGATAAATTAAACAGTATCAAATATCACTCGTTGACATCTCTGTATTAATTTTAAATAATAAAATATATGTAGTTTTGTATTCTAAAATATTTGGAAAAAATACCTATGTATTTTTTTTCATTTACACATCATTTTAAGGGAGTGTCCGTTGAAGAGTACAGGTTCAATATTATCGGCAAATGAGTTTTGTCTTAAATACCGTCCGTATAGAGGAGGTGTCCGTTAAGGAGATAGGCGCAAAATCTTGGTAAAATGCTAATTAAATGCACTAATTTTTTTTGAATTCTGAGAAAACTAATAAGTATTTTTGAAAAATTTAAACGCAGAATGGAATATTACATTATTACCGAGGGCCGAAAGTCCCTGAAAACTTATATAATGTTTATTTTAATAAGATAACGGGATAAAAAAACAAGAGAAAAGTTAGTGTGATTTTTAATTTCGAATATTTCATTATCAAGAAACTTTTTGTTTATTCTAAGGGACTTTCGGTCCTCCGGAATAATAATCTTTCATTCTGGGTGTAAGTTTTAAAAAGTATTTATTAGTTTTCTCAGAATTCGTAAAAAATGAATGCATTTAAATAGCATTGGACCGAGATTTTGCGCCTACCCCCTTAAGAGAGAGTTTACTGTATTTCATATTATTACTAGAATTTATTACTTTAAACTTTTTATCGCTCTTTTTTCGTGTATTTAATTCCATTATATTGTAATTGTACATTCAATTTTTTTGTATATTTTTACACGTTTTATTACTTTCGAAATAACAATAACTATAAAATCGATTTTTCAGCCTACTTGGGTCAAAAAAATACGCAATTTTCGGAAATTTCGTTAAATGAGAACATTTACCTACATTTCTTGTATTTAAGCTTTTAATAAGATTTTTAAAAATAATTTAGATTATTTAATAGATACATTCACCGGCACGAAAAACGGGCACCCCAAAAAATGGGTCATTTTTGATGGCTCGTATCTCCTAAACCTATTCTCCGATTTAAGTATTTCTTTAATATGTTATAGCCTTATTCTTTAACTATATCGCTGTAATAATATTGTTTCTAGACAGGTAAATTATCATTGTATACTGGGCGTACCAATCAAACTGGTTTTTTTTAAATTTTCACAACACCCTGTGGAATATTCTAGCCTTTATACAATATTGACATTAAAACCCAACTATAGCCCCAGGTTTTCTTAACGTTCTGTTTGTTATTCATTCGCTTATGTTGGATAATAAAAAAGTTAGGGACTTTAACAACTAAACATGTTCTTTATCTGTTCTTTATCAATACATGGTGTTTCTAAATAAGTGCGACAAACTTTATGGGGTAATTCTGTATGAAAAAATAATGATCGTTTACTTGATAAAGCTATGTCCGCAAATGCTTGCAAATATAAAATTATTTTGCCAAACGATCATTATTTTTTCATGCAGAAATTACCCCTTAAAGTTTGTCGAACTTATATTTAGAAACACCTATATCGATAAAGAACATGGCTAGTTGTTAAAGTCCTTAACTTTTTTATTATCCAACGTAAGGGAATGAATAAAAAAACAGAATGTTAATAAAACCTGGAGCTATAGTTAGGCTTTAATTTAAATATTTTATAAAGGCTAGAATATTCCACAGGGTGTTGTGAAAATTGAGAAAAAACCCCAGTTTGATTGGTACACCCGGTATACAATGAAAATTTACCTGTCTATCAACAATATTATCATAGCTATATTGTTAAAGGATAAGGCTATAACATATTAAAAAAATTACTTAAATCGGACAACAGGTTTGGGAGATACGAGCCATCAAAAATTACCCATTTTTTTGGGGTGCCCGTTTTTCGTGCCGGTGAGTGTAGATTAAATTAGAAGTTCATTGTAAAAATGGAAGTAAACAAAAACACGAGAAAAATGAATTTATATAAGTAAATAGGTAAGTAAATATTATAGATTAAAATAAGTACAGAAAATATATAATTATAGAGATATATAATCACTTATTGTACCTTCATTTAAGGCTAACTTTAAAAGTAAAGCAGATCTGCTATTATTCATGTTTAAAAACAAAAGGCGATTAGGACCGCGAATCTACAACAGATAAATGTCTGGAAACCGTTACACAGAGTTGCCAAAAAACGGAAGTCACACCGAGCGGTGTGGTATACGGAAGACGCTACGCGTTGTGTACATAACCTGTATAGTAGCACGGGAGCGAAACTAGCGCTGGTGATATACCGTCGAACTAAAATCTGATCTTATGAGTATGTTAGATACGATATGACTTCCAGCGAAATTTTTAATATAAGCCTTCTGATACCATCTAGTAGCCAAATTCGTAAAAATATAGGCAAAACGTTGTGACTTCCGAAATCGGAAGTCATAACGGTATATATGAAGTAACAACGTATTACGAGAATCTACTTTGGAAGTCACATGGATACATGTATCAATATATATATATATGTATATATATATATATATATATATATATATATATATATATATATATATAAAACAGATGAAACAGAGAATGTGGAAAAATCCCCTTACGAACAATTCACACATCCACCATTTCGGGCTGGGAAAAATTTTTCGAATAGAATCAAAGAGCCAAACACCAGTTCTTCGAAATGTGTTTCGCCCTCTTCAACCTCTCTGGGCTCATCGGTAAAGATGGGAGGTTGAATATCTTTAGACACATTCCAATCAAAAAACAACATTCGAAACCTAGACATAGAAGGTGCGTAAATCTATGGCAAATCCGACAATGACAGTCTCAAGTTTTAATTCCCTAATTACTTAGTAAGTAAAATATATGTTTAAAAACATAAGATGTAGATCTTTGAAACACACTCAGTGATCAAAAGATCCAAGGCTAATGGTTTAACGACCACTCGTACGAAATCAAACAGATGAAACAGAGAATGTGGAAAAATCCCCTTATATATATATATATATATATATATATATATATATATATATATATATATATATATATATATATTTATGCACAGATATCAAAGTGAGGTCCTGACATTACGCGCACTTAGTGAAGACCGGTAGAAAACGTAGACATAATCGTTTCAACTCTTCATAGTGACCTTGACAAGTAAATAGCAATTAAAAAATGATAGTATAAGAGCTGTGAGACATTTTTGAGTAGGTATTTTAGGCAACCTGAAAATTTTTCAGGTGACTCTTCCATGATAGCCTAATACAAAAATGCCGGTCTGGCTGGAGGGTAGCGGTTATTTTCCCCAAAAATCCCCCCCAAAGTTAAAAAAAGGGTAAAAATTGTTATTACAAAAAATATCATTAACGTGACTTTAAAGTAAATTTAAATATTCAAATATAAAGAAAATAAACAGGCCAGGCGATTTGAGGGCGATTTTAACTCTGCAAGATACTTGCATGGGCGCCCCAGGATTATTTTCAGGGGATGCATCTGAACTTCAGAAGATTTCATCTGAATCTGTACATACTATTAACGAGTATAAAATATACAACTATACATGCAAAGCTATGTACATTCCTTCAGGACAGGGAAGTACAATTATTATTTTGACAGGGTATTTTTTAATATTAAAAATAAATATTCTTCAAAGACAGGTTTTTTTTGGTGAAATTTTCCAACTGCCATGTGATCGAACAAATTACGCGTGCATATAAATGAAAAGCGCTATAGGTAAACAGGAGTGTGAGAAAGAGCGTATACCGATAGCTGTTTGCGTCCTCTGTTGTACCTGAGCGAGTCCGTTCGCTCGAGAAAAATCACGTGACCTGGCGATCCCATGTTGTTGTGCTTCGAAACGTCAGAGTAATTATTATATATTATAGTTTTTTAAGTAAAGTCGGGTCCATAGATATTTCGCCCGTCGGCAAATTCAAACAGATAACATTTGTATTGTTATGAAATTCGAGTAAATCAATGTCCCTTTGATTAAGCACACGCCGGTATTTTTACAACCGGGTTACTCATTGTAAATCAATCAAGTTTAACACTTGAAAATGTATACTTGGGCATTAGTACAGTTAAAATTGTTAGACGATTATATTTAGATGAAATATTAAGCAATAGAATTGAAACTTTTTTCTACTTTTAAGGACAAAAAAGCAAGTTCATTAGCGGAACGTGATTCAAAATTATTCTGCAGATTATATTTGAAGCAATATTTGATTAAAACATCTCATTTTTGGTGGTAAAAATATATTAAATACATATATTAATTGGTCTGGACTAAAGGTGGTCAAAGATGGTCTGGAGTTATATTTTTGTTTGAATTTGCCGACGGGCGATAGATAGATGGTGTTTACTTTAACTTTTTCTTAATTAAAGGAAAATAATACGTACTATACAATAGATTTTGCAAATATAATAGAAAAAGACAGATTTATTATTATAAAGATATAGGTAGAAAAGTATAAAAGTATAAACTAAATTGATTCTGTGTCCGAATCTTGTACTTCTTCTTCAAACTCCTCATCTGAGCTTAAATATTCACTGTCTTCTTCTTCGTCAGACTCCCCTTGAGACTCAGATTCCTCTTCTACATGATCTGCAAATAGTTGTAATATGTATTTAGAATTAATTAAAAATTAATTAGTGATTGATTAATTGAGTTGCTACGTATTCTCTGTCCTTTTATACGGAGTCGAAGCCTGGAGAATCACGGGCGCATCTGAAAAAAGACTTGCCATTGTTGAGATGTGGTGTTATCGAATAATGTAAAAAATATCATGGACGCAAAACGTAACAAACACGGAAACATTAATAAGGATAAAAAGTCAAAAAAATACTCAACACTATGAAGGAAGGAAAAATGAGCTACTTTGGTCATATACTAAGAAATAAAAAACATGATGTAATTTATAATATAAGGAAAAGTATTAAGTATTAGTTATACATTAATTTTTAATTAATTCTAAATACATATTTACAACTATTTACAGATCAGGTAGAAGAGGAATCTGAGTCTCGAGGGGAGTCTGACGAAGAAGAAGAGAATGAATATTTATTTTGGCTCATCTTTCTTTCCTTTATAGTGTTGAGTATTTCTTTTGCCTTTTTCATCTTTCTTAATGTTTCCGTGTTTGTTACGTGTTGTGTTCATGATATTTTTTACATTATTCAATAACAGCACATCTCAACAATGGCAAGTCTTTCTTCAGATGCGCCCGTGATTGTCCAGGCTTCGACTCCGTATAAAAGGACAGAGAATACGTAGTAATTCAATTAAATTATCGCTAATTAATTTTTAATTAATTCTAAATACATATTACAACTATTTGCAGATCATGTAGAAGAGGAATCTGAGTCTCGAGGGGAGTCTGACGAAGAAGAAGACAGTGAATATTTAAGCACAGATGAGGAATTTGAAGAAGAAGTACAAGATTCGGACACAGAATTAATTTAGTTTATACTTTTATACTTTTCTACCTATATATTTATAATAATAAATCTGTTTTTTCTATCATATTTGCAAAATCTATTGTATAGTACGTATTATTTTCCTTTAATTAAGAAAAAGTTACTTAAAAAACTATAATATATAATAATTACTCTAACGTTTCGAGACACAACAACATGGGATCGCCAGGTCGCGTGATTTTTCTAGAGCGAACGGACTCGCTCAGGTACAACAGAGAACGCAAACAGCTATCGGTATACGCCCTTTCTCACACTGCTGCTTACCTATAGCGCTTTTCATTTATATGTACGCGTAATTTGTTTGATCACATGGCAGTTGGAAAATTTCACCAAAAAAAATTCTGTCTTTTTAGAATATTTATTTTTGATATTAAAAAAATACCCTGTCAAAATAATAATTGTACTTCCCTGTCCGGAAGGAATGTGCATAGCTTTGCATGTATAGTTGTATATTTTATACTCGTTAATAGTATGTACAGATTCAGATGAAATCTTCTGAAGTTCAGATGCATCCCCTGAAAATAATCCTGGGGCGCCCATGCAAGTATCTTGCAGAGTTAAAATCGCCCTCAAATCGCCTGGCCTGTTTATTTTCTTTATATTTGAATATTTAAATTTACTTTAAAGTCACGTCAATGATATTTTTTGTAATAACAATTTTTACCCTTTTTTTTAACTTTGGGGGGGATTTTTGGGGAAAATAACCGCTACCCTCCAGCCAGACCGGCATTTTTGTATTAGGCTATCATGGAAGAGTCACCTGAAAAATTTTCAGGTTGCCTAAAATACCTACTCAAAAATGTCTCACAGCTCTTGGACCATGACGAGTATACACAAAAAAAATTACGTATATGTGCCCCGTATTGTTCAAGTATATTGCCACCCAAGTGAGGCCATTATACGCAGCTATTAAAGTGAGACTGTATATACTTTTTCGTTATGCGCACAAAGTGAGAACAACTTTACGTGTATATTTCCTTACAGCTCATCAAGTGAGGACCATACAGTGTTGTCGATAAATATGAGATTAATCGTTTCTACTGCCTTTTTCTGTATAACACAGTAAGAATTATTATTGTTTCGATGTTTCAGTCACTTGTAGTTATAAGAAGGATGTGGACTCTTTGTTCTTGCTCGTACTGTTTGTTAATTTTATAACATTTTAGTACCTCAGCATTAAATCACGGTAGCCTTATCGGAGACTAGCGTTAATAAAGAAATAGTTTTATATTTTTTAATAATTTACGTTAAAGATGGATAGGAAAGCAAGAATTTTGAAAATAGCGTTAGTTGAGAACAATAATAATCAAAATGGAGGATACAGTGATAGTTCAGTTATGTGAAATTTATATTGAACTTAACATATAAATATAAAAGCCCGACTTTTGATCTAAGGGGAACACAGTTTTTACGGTACATACATATCTGTCATTTGTCAACCCCCTCCCTTCCATTTCCCCCACCCCTTATTTTTAAATAGGGAAGAGGGGCGTGTGCTAGCTCATTTGAAAAGATATTCAATTCTCTATCCAGTATTATTAACATTGACATAATTATCTATACAGAGTGTATTTTAGTATAGGTACTGTTGCCCCTGTCGATTTTCATTTTGAAACGACAATTTTCCAACCTTAATTTTAGTATACAAGATGATTTACTTAATTTAATTAAACTTAATGTACCGTTTTTACTGACTTAATTTTACAGTTATTCCACTAGATGGCAAATACAGTGAATATGTGCATATGTTTTATTTCGAATAATCATTTTAAAATAGTTTTAGTTTTCTATTTTCTCTGAAAATTGTTGCAAGCTTCTTGTTGTTATACTTAAAATCATGTCACTACAAATTTATACGAGACTACATATTAAGAGTATAGAAAGTATTATAATATATGACATACATGCTTTTTTCCATTTATTGAAGATATTTCACCTTATCCTGAAACAATGCAATGTGACCAAGTGTCCTCAACTAAAAAAATATATCCCACTATTTTGATATTAAATGTATAGTTTATAGTATAAACCGTATTGAAATAGATTGCAACATGTGTGTGTGGTTGGGACATTGACTGCGAAACCTAAGGCTTCATTCGCCTAATCATATTTACCGTTGATTCTTATAACAATAAATAAAATGATTAACATTTTATATCAATATTATAAGTGTTTTTAAACAATATCAGTATGATATATCAGTATGATAAAGTCAAGATAAACAATACTATAACAGAAAGCTTTGAGGTCAAACAAGGACTGCGACAGGGTGATCCATTATCGTCTATAATGTTTAGCATATTACTAGAAAAGGTTATACAGGAAGCAAACATTAATAGAACAGGTCTGATCTACCACAAAAAACATCAGTGCTTGGCATTCGCAGACGATTTGGTAATCTTGGCTAGGAGCAAAATATAACTTATAGAAACACTCATGAAACTCGAGGAGAGGGCAGCAACCAAAGGATTGTATATAAATGAAGTAAAAACAAAGTATATGGAATGGACAAATAAGCAATTCGTTCGGGGGCAATACATAACAATGACAACAGCGAAGGGAACACAGTATAAAATCGAAGAAGTTGAGAGATTTGAGTACTTAGGAACTGTCTTCACAAGAGATCCTAACTGTGAAGAAAAAATACAAAAGAGAATTATGTCGGGCAACCGCGCTATATTTGCTTTTAATGGGTTGTTAAGAAGTAAACATATATCACTAAGGGCAAAACTAAGAACTTACAAGACCGTAATAAGGCCGATAGTAACGTATGCTTCTGAAACATGGGTCACAACAAAAAAACATCAAGAGTTGTTATTAGTTTGGGAGAGGAAAATACTGCGCAAAATCTTCGGTGGGAAAAACTTAAATGGACAATGGGTAAGAAGAACAAATAAGGAACTAACTGAGCTCTATCAAGATCCTAACATACTAGCAGTAATTAAGGCGCAAAGACTTAGATGGTTGGGCCATGTGCAGAGGATGATTCCATCTAGAATTCGCAGAATTGGTACTATCTAGTGCATTGGCAGGGAAAAGACGAAGAGGAAGACCGAGGTCACGATGGAGTAATGGAGTTAGAGAAGATATGAGAAGAATTAACTTAAGGAACTGGGAAACAAAAGCGACTGACAAAAGGGAGTGGAAAAGAATAGTACATCAAGCCATGGGCCTACTAGGCTCGTAGTGCTTACATATTATAATATCAGTTTTCTAATATTATCCAGTTCCATATCCAGTTCCGAATCCAGTGGTTATATTTCTTCCGTATTGTTTAGTTTCGCTTCCAGTGATTGTATTTTTTTTCTTGTTTTTTTTTTGAAATATTTATTTATTATTTTATTACTATATTTTTTTATTGTGCTCATAATAGATTGCAACATTGTCTACAGACATGAATGCAGTAACAATAAATAAAAAAATCGGAGATCCACACCCCGGATTTGAAATCGAAACCTCTGCTTTACGAATCCGAGATCCGAGGTCTACCCACTAGGTCACTAGGCTATCGCTCTTAGACAATATTTTTTCCTGAAACGGGGAACTTTTAAAGCCGGGTCTAGACTATGTAACAAAACATGCTAATAACAAAGTTGTACAACAAATTTGTTGTACAACTTTGTTATGTAACTTGTTATAATATAGCATGAGTATCCAGACTATATAACAAAAAACAAAACAACAACATGCGCATAAATTTTGCAGCATTTTAGATGGATAGCTGGTAGGTTAGGTAGTATATAAAATTGCGTCATATAATTATGGAGGATCTCTTCATAGCAACAGCAGCTTGTGTAATATTGTGGAGGCGACACCGGCGTGTTAAATTAATATTTTAGATGTGTCCTTCATTAGCAGCTCGAGCAAAATATAGGTAGTGGTACAGCTCTTTTAGCTGATCTGGAAAGAGATAACATAGACCCATCGACAGGAGACATTAAATGTATGGCAGTTTTAAAAACTTCTTAAGAATAGAAAGTTCTGATTTTGAATTTCTTATAAATGAAATCGGCCATAAAATAGGCAGGAAAGACATTTCGAGATGCAATTCCAGTAAGAGAAAGATTAACAGTTATATTATTAGCAAAGTATATTTTTTAAACTTTTTACTCATTGTTTCAGAGAGGAAGTATAACATTTCTGTAAAATTTAATTCCTCAGTATTATCGTCTTCACCTGTTCATGATTGAGTGTCACTGTCTGTTTGAATTGGTGTAGCTGGAGAAGTAGCGGATGTAGGTGTAGTGGACGGAATAGAAAGGCTCAGATATATTGTATGATTGAGTGCCTGTTTGAGTAGCTGATGAAGCAGTCTGCATCTGTGTAGCGAATGAAGTGAATGTTACAGGTTTTATGTCTGAACACTCTGCTCTGTAGAGAATAGTATTTATGTCAAATTTAGAGTTGATTTGCACCGATTTGCTGTTAAGGTTCCTCGTACTGCTTTTCTTTTGTTGGCTTGAGTTATAGGCGTACGTGCATTAGTTTTAACTATAGTTTCTGTATCTATTTTCACTTCTATTTCAGTCTATTCATCGTGTTTTTTATTTGTTTTTTAAATCAATAAATGTAGCTCATCCCATAGCAATCCCATAATACTCGTTACTTACGAAATAGCTCAATTAAATGAGTAGTCAGTTCTTTCAAAAATTTCATCGCGTAAATAACCCTACGTGAGCAGAGCAAAGAAAAATCTAGCACAATCACTCCAAAATGAACAAGGCGATATGACTCCAACGGTTGTTGCTCGCGTAGGTACTATGCCAGAGAAATGTTTCAATAACATGTTTTTAGGTGTAGATCAGTCGCGGTGCGGTTTTATAACTTTCTTTGATGTTTACCGACATCTGTTGGATAACATAAAACATGCTATATAACCAGAAAAATGTTATACAACACTGTGTTTTAAAACTTGTTTATTTAAAATTTTGTAACAAGTTACAAAACTTTGTTATTTAACATGTTTTGTTACATAGTGTGGACCCGGCTTAACGGTAACTTCTTATAGGTAATACACTACAATTTCTGAATATTTTTTCTGAAATCTATCGAATGGTACCAAACACGACCCCCACGGAGGCGGGGGGGAGGGGGAGGTTACTTTAAAATCTTAAATAGGAACTCCTTTTTTTTATTTCAGATTTGGATTCTTTGCGTAAAAATAAGCAACTTTTATTCGAAACGTTTTTTCTAATTACGGATAGGTGGCGCTATAATCGGAGAAAACGGGTGTTGGAAATGGAAAATTAAATTAAAATATGGAAAGTCCCCACTAAAATGGAAAATTTTACTCAACTTTTTTGGTTTTAGAACCTAATAATCACAACCCAATAGGTCCCCAAAGCGCTCGAGTGACTGCACATTTAGCATACTTTGCTCCCCTACTATATGTATTATAAATAATATGCGAAGTAATTATTAACCCAAACAACCATAATTCAACTTTTATTTACTAATAAAGAACTGGACGAAAGTGTCACATCAGCTTTTATGAAACACATGAATATTTACATAAAAAGGTAAGTGATCTGCTTGAAATCGATATTCCCAAAATCATCTAAAAATTGTTTATACTTGAGTACTTTGAGACTCTTGTATGAAATGTGAATACCGAAATACGATTAGGAATCTCCATTATGTAATTTTTAAATAATACATAATTCTTAGGAAATGAAAGGTATTATACAAACGTGTTAAAAAATACTACCTACTGAAATTTTTTGATGGCAATAAATGATGAATTGGTTAATCGAATTTATTTTTAAGGTGATACAGTAGCGATCAACAGGTAGCCAAAACGCGTTCTAAGATTGAGGCTGTATTTTTGAATATTTTTTCGAGATATTTGGCACACGTATTTGTAATATAATAAAGAATGGCGGTACAGAGCCCAATTTGAAAAATATATTAATATGTGGAAATTACTCTGTAAATAAATACAATATTAAAAAAACGAGTGTGTACCGCCATTAAGAAGAACAAAAAAATAAGTACACTTTCTTCAAATAACCTTTTTTATCAGATGCCTAGATTTTGTGTCATTTTGGAACTACTAATGAAATAAAAAATTTTAGTAGTTCCAAAATGACACAAAATCTAGGCATCGGATAAAAAAGTTTATTTGAAGAAAGTGTATTTTTTTGTTCTTCTTAGTGGCGGTACAGGCTCGTTTTTTTAATATTGTATTTAATTACAGAGTAATTTCCACATATTAATATATTTTTTAAATTGGGCTCTGTACCGCCATTCTTTATTATATTACGAATACGTGTGCCACATATCTCGAAAAAATATTCAAAATTACAGCCGCAATCTTGGAATGCGTTTTCGCTACCTGTTGATCGCTACTGTTTCCTCTTAAGTAAAATATGTCATTGGGATATTTTTTTAAACTCGATAGATCCTAGGGACATGTCGGTAGGATCATCACTTTTGGGAGTTTTGGGAATATCCCAATTGACAACGCAATATACACCGACGCCGTCTACAACGGGCGACGAATCAGAGATGCCAGATTGGGGTACTTTCGCCCATTTTTAGGGTAATTTGAAAGCACATGGGAAAATTTTTATAGGTTGAATTGGTTGGGGAATTTTTCGGGAGGAATATTGAGCAAACTGAATTGCAATATAAATGTATGTAACATATAACATTATATTAACATTATAACCTATCGAGTATTTGCTTCTGATTAAAAAAACCGAAAAATGGTTTTTGGAACAACCGCTTTTTTTGACCAGTTATAACCGCCAGGTTAAACCGTAAGTAAAAAACCGGTATAACCGAAAACCGGTTTTTTGTTCAACAACCGCCATCCCTACCTTGGTTGTTACAAATACAGTTCGCTGGAATAAGTTTTACCCCCCTTATTAACTTATTTATTTTTAGCACATAAGAAAAACGCTCGGATAGGTCGATTTTTAAAATAATCATAGTATATTATAGCGTCAATGTTTCGAACTTTACGCGATCCCTCTTCTTCAGGTGACAGGCACAACTTTGATTTTTTTAAATAGGAAAGTAAGTACATCATGTGACACCTCATTTAAAGGCTTTTTTCTACAACCGTGTTAAAAATGCAATTTTTAGAACTCCATACGTGCGTTAAAAATGCTACTTTAAGGCAGGGCCGGTTTTAGGGTTCTGAGCGCCCCTGGCAAAATAAAATTTGGTGCCCCTTCATATAAGAATATACAAATTTACTGCAAATATAGAAAAATAGGAAAAAATCAAAATTTTACCAAAAAGAACTATGTAAAAATATATTTATTTAAAAAATAGTAGGATAGTTATTACTTATAACTTATCCAACATAGGGCATAGTATAGCGAGCACATTTTAAGTTCAAGCGACGAAGAAGCGAGGTAAAAGATAAATGCACATTATCAACAACCAGTAAAAAATGTGTATAAATAACTATTTAGATGGAAAATAAGCCACAATTAAATTGAAAAAAATAATTTTATTATCGTTTCGACGCCCAAATCGGGTGTCGTTTTCAAAATACAAAATACTACTAAATTAAACAAAAATGTTGTTGCTTAGTAAAAAATTCGTCTAATAATTTATTTAATCTGACTCATTTATAACATTTAATGTGTATAAATCTTCTACAAGACCAAAAAACATGTTGATTGTGCGCAAGATATAGCTGCATCCCCAATAACTAAATTGAGGGAGTGGCATCCACTTAGCATAAAATAGCATGCGGATATTCTTTGCAAACGCGAGCTTGTACATCTTTATTTTTTCTCTTCCTTTTAGAGCCGTTGTGATATCTTTGGCCTTACAATCATCTATGCAAATTCAAATAAAATCATTCATTATTTTTTTTATTATCTCATGAGCTTTTTATTATCTCTATGACTCGATACCTATAAAACCAAGCTATGGTTTTAGGTATCGAGTTACTAGGACAAACAATATGCTGCATACTAAAATTAAACCCGGTACTGTGGGATAAGAACATCAGTATAAAAACAAAAAGAAGAATATAATATAACACCATGACAAAAAGTATTCTGAATAATGGGTGTGAAAATTGAATAAAAAGTACGAAAACCAAATGCAAAATAAGAGCAACAGAGATCGAATACCTAAGTAGAAGCTGTAGAAGGGATAGAATAAATAACATAGAGATTAAGAAAATAATGGTAATGAATTCAAGGGATAATAGACAACATAGAACAAAAGAGATTAACCTGGTATGGACATGGCAGAAGAGCAGACCAAAATCGTTGATAAACAGAATAACAGATTGGAGCCCGATAGGAAGAAGGAAGAGAGACAGACCCCGAAAATCTTTTAGAGATAAAATGGACGAAGCAATATTAGAAAAGAAACCTGCAGGACTGGAAAAACAGAAAGAACTGAAAATAACGGTCAAGTGAAATAATACAGGAAAAACTACGGAAATCCAGGGTGGTCAAGAAAAAACAGGATGATTCTAAATAAATGCGACAAACTTTAAAGGGTAATTCTATATGAAAAAATAATGACAGTTTGCTCTATAAGCGTATGTCAGCAAATACTTCGTTTCCGAGATATGGGGTGTTGACATTTTTCTTACAAACTGACGATTTCTTTATTGTTCTAAAACCGGTTCAGATATGCAAATGAAATTTGATGTGTTTTAAGAGGTAATTATTGCGCATTTTTTGACATAAAATTAATAATTTTATATCTACTGTTGAAATGGTGTTAATTTTGTTAAAGAAAAACATAGTACGCCACTGAGATATTTCAAATAACAAATCATTTTGGAATTACTCGTTCAATTTATGATATATACAAAAATCTATTATTCCTTTTTTTCATACGTCGTTCGTGCCGTTTTTATGCAAAAAGTGAAACATCTTAAGTATTCGAAATAAATTTCTATATATTCATATTATGAAAAAGAACTTGTCAATTCTAATTCATATAGATATACCTGGTTTGTTTTTTTTTTATTTCAAATTACACACCCACGGACACATGACAATGTTGATAAAGCAAAGTTTACAGAAGAGGAAGACAAAACTATTTAACCATTGAGGCTATAATGACAAGCAGCAGTATAATAATATCACTGACTATTCATAAATTTGTTGATACTTCGTAAATCTGATCTTCGTGTATTTTAAGTATGTATGTATAACATTGTAATACCATAAAAGTGATAGGTATTACCTGACAAATGACCTTTAAAAGCCATAACAATTTTTAGGTTGCATTATTTTTATTAGAGAATTTTTGTGAGCTAGAAATAGTTTTCTTATTGTCACAATTATTTAATATTAATTGCCTTAGGAGTAATCTTAGCCCAAAGATAATCTATAAAGTCCAAAAAATAGTGAATGTAAAAAATATTATATTTTTTTTTGTTTAGCTAATGCCTCGACAAATAATGGCCATTGGCATGGTAGGTACGGTAATTTTGAACAGTTAGGTACCTAGTGTCATGTGTAAGTAGTGTGTGTGTTGAGTAAGTGGCTTGTTACTTTGCAATGTCGACGTCTTTGTCTTTGCAAAGAGAAGCTAATTGTATCCGAACGTCTGCGGTCCCTCCGGTGAGAACCGATCCCACGAGGACAGAAACTATATTCATTTATTAATTTATAATAAATGAAAAATTTCCGACCCTGGTGAGATTCGAACCCACAACCTTTCGGATTTTTTCGATCCAAAGGCACGCGCTCTTACCACTGAGCCACGGAGGGGGGTAAATATTATATTTATATATCAGCGTCTGTCAAAATTTGGCGCCCCCAAATTCTGGCGCCCCGGGCGGTCGCCCGGCTCGCCCGTCCCTTTATCCGGCTCTGCTTTAAGGCACTAGTGCTTTAAAAATTTTATGGCACTGCAATTCGTATTGATCGTATAGGCAATTTTGATGTAATGTCAAAAAAATATAAAAATGGAATGTCAGTCAAGTTCAAGCAAAAGTTTTTGTAGATATTGTCCTGTAATTACGTTTGTAGAAAAAATATTGCATGATATGCGTGTTAAAAAGTGCATTTTTAAGGCACTCATGTGAATTGCAGAACTCGCTGTCGCTCATTCTGCAAACTTTCACATGCGTGCCTTAAACGTGTACTTTTAACACTTATATCATAAATAACTATTTAAATACTGATTACAAAAATTTATAGTATTTTAAGCCTTTCTGAGAGCATATGCGCAAAAATTTCGCTCGAATTATTTTTAAATGCGTTCATTTTTTTCGAAAACTGAGAAAACCTTAAGTATTTTTAAAAAATTTAAACGCAGAAAGAAATATTACTGTATTATCCATGGTCGAAAGTCCTTGAGAACGTCTATAATATTTATTTTAATAATTAACAGGGGTGAAAAAAATAGTATGATTTTTAATTTTAAATATATATTACAAAAGAAACTTTTTGTTCATTATAAGGGACTTTCTGCCCTCGGGAATAATGTAGTCTTCTATTTTGCGTTTAAATTTTTTAAAAATACCTATTAGTTATCTCAGGATTCGAAAAAAAATAAATGCGTTTAAAAAGAACTCGACCGAAATTTTGCGCCTACGCTCTCAAAAAGGATTAAAGTATTAAACATTTTTGTACTGTTTGAATTTATGCGACGATTGACGATCCACTGTTTTAAAGATTGGTTGAACAGATGTTGCCAGTTGTATGGTCCTCACTATGTGTATCGTAAGTTATTCAACAGGGCATAGAATATACATGATTAGAAAATATACGCCAAAGTCAGCGCCTCTATGCGGAAAATCTCTGAACTAAAAATTGATGTGGACCATACAAAGTGAGGTCCCACTTTTTTTTGTAAAAAAACAGTGTTTGCTATCAGTACATGTCTACGAAAAAGTCTTACATTGATTGACAAAGTGAGGTCCGTATACTGGACCTCACTTTGTATAGGACCTCACTTCAACCGCAGTTTCTTTTGATATGTGGCTCACTTCATACGCTGGGAGTAAATATATATTGTTATATTTCTATTTGATATGAAAATTAAATTTTGATAATTATAGACAAAATTCAATTTAATATAAAATATTTTCAATTTTCTCAACCACGGGCATATAAATTTAGAACAACCTGTATAAAACAAATTGTTATATTTAATTTTAAGAAGTGATTAAATAAGACTCAAGTGAAATCGATAATAGGCCATTATCGTTGTTCGCGGAAGGATCGGTCATTAGCCGATGCTAAATAAGACTAAGTGGAAATAGAGAATAGGTCATTAAAATTTGTATATAGTAGAAAGTAATTTTAGAATGGGAATTAACTATTTTCTTTGAAATCCATTAAGCATATTTAGAAAGTTTAAAATTTGGTTTTGAGGAATACTGCGAATGAGAGTTGGTGGTGGAAGTTTGATTTGTGAATCTGGAAGGGATATTTAGAAAGTAGGGGAATGAATGACAAATAGAGATCAGAATGTTTTGAGCTGTCGAGAAGTGAAGTCGAGTAGTAGACGGTATTGTACGGAGAGTGAGAAAGCCGGTGTAGTTCCGTGAGTGTGGAGTATCTATCGTAGAACGAGAGGTAGGCCAGGTTGAGAGTAAAAGAACCTCCTTGAGCCAAGAGTTCCCGGTAGCTGATTGCAGTTTCGAAAAAGGTAGAACACAGCATCACGACAGAAGCAGGAAACGAGAGCTATACGAGCTAGTTTCAGAGGAGAACATTACTGGAAGCCAGGACGAGGTTTTGATTGCAGCCAAGGATAGCAGGAAACGGGTCTTGTGTGAAGACATTCTCAGTGCACCAGAAAAAGGTCAGTCTCATTTGTTTGGACATGAATGTATGGGTTTTTCGTAGTAAATACCACATTTAAAATTGAAGAAACATAATCAATAATATCAGAAAAGCTTCATCAAACTTAAATAGAATTGTTGCTGATAAATCATAATAGTTAAATGTTAATAAAAACTTTCAATTGGAAATCAAAAGGAAATAAGATTCCCATGAGTAAATGTTATTTTTAAGAATAATAAGATATAGCAAATATTAAGCAGTGATTGCCATTTAAATAAAATAAACAATATTTTGATTACAATTGTAACCCATATGTGTTATTATTTTACTCTTTTCTTTCCTATCCCGATTAGGAACCATTGAGAAATACTTAGAAGCCACGTATGTAAGTAATTAATTTTATAAAAAGCCCTGAGATTGAAAACATATTGATATGTGATCTGGTAAGTTAATTAGATTGTTATTAATGCATTGATTAAATTAAATGACATATAAAAATATTATCTCATATCAATAATCAAGATCACATCAATATATATATATATATAAAATTTATACTAAATAAAATATAATATAATATAATACTATAAATTTATATATTTCCAGATCGATTTACTATATTCTAATAGGACAATGTTATTATGCGTTGGCGTCATTATTGATCATCGTAATCCCTAGGTACTTCAGAATCCTTCATCTAAGTCATACTCGTGTTCAACAATCCCAAAAACCAAAAAGTAATTTGTTTGCATTAATTTGGTACCGAAAACTCACGCAACCTTAGAAGATAACGTGCCTTAAGCACCAGGTGCTAAAGTGTGTATTCTAACGGCGTATAGCAACCCCAAAAAGCCATGAGTAATCCGTTTGAATTAATTTAGTGCCGAAAATTTTCGAAACTCCAGAAGATGTCGTGCCCTAGGCACCTGCTGGTCCGGTGTCTCTTCTGATGACATATTCGTATTCAGCAACCTCAAAAACCCATAAGTAATCGGTTTGCGTCAATATAGTACCGAAAAACCTCGCCCAGAGGATGACGTCCCTTGCAGTGACCACGGACACCAGGTGCTACGATGGTCTGTTTTGATCGCATGTTCGTGTTTAACGACTTTAAAAACCCCCGAGTAATCCACTTTCATCAATTTAATGAAGAAATCCCTTAAAACTTCAGAAAAATGACCTGTCTTGCAGTTACCTTGGGCACCAGGTGCACAGGGTGTCAATTCTGATGTCATATTCGTGTTTAGCGACCTTAAAAACCCTCCAGTAATCCATTTGCATCAATTAAATACCGAAAACTCTCGAAACCCCAGAAGATGACGTGCCCTAGTAGCGACCCTGGGCACCAGGTACTCCGGAGTTTAGTTCTGATGGCATATTCGTGTTTACCGACCCAAATAACCCGTGAGTATTCCGTTTACATCAATTTAATGCAGAGAACACTCGAAACTCCAGAAAATTACGTGTCTAAGTAGCGATCCTGAGCACCAGGTATTCTGGAGTTCAATTCTGATGGCATATTCGTGTTTAGTGACCCCAAAAACTCGTAAGTAATCCGTTTGCATCAATTTTATACCGAAAGCACTCGAAACTCCAGAAGATGACGTCCCTTGCAGTGACCTTGGCACCAGGTAATCTGGTGGTCTATTCTGATGGCATATTCGTGTTTGGAGACCTCAAAAACCCCCGAGTAATCCGATTGCACCAATTTAAAACCCCAAACCCCTTGAAAGTCCAGAAGATGACGTCCATTTCAGTGATCTTGAGCACCAGGTGATCCAGAGGTCTGTTCTGATGGCATATAGTCGAATGGTCCAGTAGTGGAATAGTCGATGGCGAATAGTCCAGTTGCATCAATTTAGTGCCGAAATCCCTCGAAATTTCAGAAGATGACGTGCCTAAGTAGCGGTTCTGGGCACCAGGTACTCCGGAGGTCAGTTCTGATGGCATATGAGTACTTAGAGACCCCTAAAACCCTTGAGTAATCCCTTTGCATCGATTTAATGCCGAAAACCATCAAAACTCCAAAAGATGAAGTCTCTTGAACTGACCTTGGAACCAGGTGATCCGGGGGCCAGTTCTGATGGCGTAATCGTATTCAGTGACCCCAAGAACCCCTAAAGTAATAAATTGTGTTCCTTGGTATACTGATTTTGGATTTATTTTTATATTTATGCAGTTTTGGATGCATTTTATGCAGTTTACAGTGCAATTATGCATTTCCACCCATTTTTTAATAGTAGACTTTTTTCCTGACGTCATCCTGAATATAATGCAAAAAACTGCAAGTCTCTAGGTGCTGTATTTAAAAAATTATTTATTTTGTGCTAAATGCCCTCGTATAATTGTAATAATAATTATTACTATAATAATTTTATATAGAATAATAGAGTATTACGTCGATATTGTAATGTAAGTTGCCTATACGAGGGAAAAGTATTCCGCTGTTCACATTAAAACAATACCGAGTTTTCTAAAAATTATAAGACTTATTAGGTCAACAGTAACTATATAACTTTCTACAAAAAAATTGATTTATAACAAAATTTTATTAAAAAAAATGTTTCTACATCAGATTTTTTTAAAAGTTTTATTCTATAAAAATTGAGGTGGTAAACAGACTTACCTTTCGCCTCAACTTCATCGAGATGGTACCATGAACAAATCTTTTTAAATGATTTTTTGTCAAGTCCCTAATGTGCTGTTTTATAAACTTTATATACAGGGTGTCCCAAAAGTAGCGCAACCGTAGAATATTTCGCGAAATGAACATCGGATCGAAAAACTGAAAAACATGGGTTCAATAATTTTCAAAAATCTATCGAATACGACCCCACCCCCACTCCACCCCTACTAAACCTCCTGGTGGTGGGGTGGGGGTAACCTTAAAATCTTAAAATGGAAACCCCCACTATTTATTGCAGGTTTGGATTCCCTTCGTAAAAGTATAAGTAACTTTTATTCGAGACATTTTTTCGAATTGGACAGATGGCGCTATAATCGGAAAAAAGGATTTATCGTGATACCATAGGTAAATTATTTTTTTACCAAAAATAATTACTCAGACGAGAAGAAATATAGTCCCAGAAAACATTATACATGAAGATGACATTGAAACGGTTGAAAAGTTTACATACCTGGAAGTAGAAATATATGCCGACGGATCAGAAGATGGAGAAATAAGGAAGAGAATAACGCAGGCAAACAGAGCTTATTTTGCCCTCTCCCATATATTTCGGTCAAAAAGTGTCCACCGAAATACAAAGATGAGAATCTATAAAACCTTAATTCGACCAATAACATGCTATGGCAGTGAAGTCTGGGTGCTGAAAGAAACATCCAAAAACAAACTCGACACATTCGAAAGGAAAGTACTTAGGAGAATACTAGGACCTGTGAGGGAAAACGGAATCTTCAGAAGTCGATACAACAACGAGCTTTATCAACTTTATAAGGAAACGCCCCTGTCAGACTTCATTAGATTACAAAGATTGCAATGGGCCGGACATGTGATAAGAATGGGAGAGGATAGGCTACCAAAACGAGCACTGAATGCTAGAATGCAAGGAAAGAGACCGGTTGGGAAGCCACGAAAGCGCTGGGAAGACACAGTAAACAGCGACGCACAAGCCCTTTTAGGAGTCCATGTATGGAGAAGAGCAGCCACAGACAGGCAAGGGTGGAGGCAAAAAATAAAGGAGGCCAAGGCTCAATTTGGGCTGTAGTGCCGTAGAAGAAGAAGAAGGTAAATTATAGAAACAGTCTAATATCTCAACAAATACACTTCCAAATGAAAAACCAAAAACACGTACCTATTTAATATTCAAAAACCTATCCAATGACACCAAACACGGACCCCACTCCCAACAGTGGTGGTGGGGTGGGGGGTAACTTTAAAAGCTTAAATAGGAACCCCCATTTTTTATTGCAGATTTGGATTTCTCATGAAAAATCAGTAACATTTATTTCAAATATTTTTAGAATTCTTTAGATATTCTTCCATGTTCATGAGGAATCCAAAACTGCGGACTACTTTGGACTACTACCTTGGACTACTTTGGTAGTCCAGGGTTTACGATGTTTTGGCTTAATTTTGGAAGGAAATTGCCAGGGCCGCCGCTAAAATGTTGGCCGCCCGTGTGCAACTTAATATTTGCCGCCCCCCTTCCAACACTTTAATCGTTTTAACATAAGTACTGGTATCTAAAGAAATGTACAGGGACCGTAACGCTTATATTAAAAATAATAATTGCTCTGATCTCGACGTTACCTTTAAACCTGGATCCCGCCTACCAAAAAAAGTAATTATTATGTCAATAATAATATACAGAAATGCAATATTGTACTAATACCTACATGTGTAAGTTTTGTTTACAAGACTACTTACAACATTCGGCATGCTTAATTGTTTACTATTGTTTGTTTTTTAACCAAGAGGAGTGATTCAAATTTACCGCGCCGCGTAATGCTTGTTTCTAATTGGTCCAACCGCAGGCAAGTTTACTCCACTGTTATTAAATTTTGACACTAATGACGTTTATGAAATTTTAGCACTTCTGCCATTTTATAGGCTACTTGAGTATATCGGCGATTTTTTGTGTTTTCTGCATTTTTCCTTGAATTTTTAGATTTTTAGTCTACTTTTATATAAAAACAGTTGTTTTTAGAACTCTTTAGCGATGTGTTAGTATAATATAATATGTATGGATTATCATCAAAAGCTGATATGATCAACGAAAAAAGAAGATGAAGTTGGTGACTTTTCTAGTAACTTTTTTTTTTTTTTTTTTTTTTATTGAGAAATTCGCATCAACCCGAAGGTTATTAGCGAGGAGCAGATTTACAATATTAAATATTATATATTTACAAAATTAATAGCTTTTAAATAGTTTAACATATTTGTGAACGAACAATTTGCACCAAGTGCTTTCTCTAAGTTTGTTGGAATACCGTAAATTCTTCTTGCTGTGGAGAAAACTGGACAGTCTACAATTATATGTTTTACCGAGAGTTTAACGTTACACTGATCACATTTCGGTTCAGGTTCTTTTGTTATTAAGAACTTGTGTGTGGCACTGGTATGACCTAACCTAAGGCGGGTTATTGTCACTTGATCCCTTCTTTTGGTGGGGAAACATGTCCATGGTTTAATGTTTGGTTTAATATTCCAAAGATTGGACACTGAAAATTGCCACCGGTTTTGCCACTCACTTAGGATACGCGATTTGATAACACTTGAAACATCACTAGTTGTCACATATTGCACGATAGTAGAGTCAGCTGAGTTGACGGCTTCACGCGCACACTTATCTGCTTCTTCATTGCCTCTTATACCAATATGTGACGGGATCCAGATGAAGATTACCTCCTTATTACGATTTTGTATCTCGATCAGATTTTGTTTTATTTTTCCCAGAATGTAATTCTCTGGGTATATTTTTCCTATGGATTGTAGTGAGCTTAGTGAATCAGTCAAAATGATGTATTTCTGATTTGGTGAGGATATAATATATGTCAGTGCCCCGTATATGGCATATAATTCTGCATTAAAAGTACTGCAGTGTATTGGCAACTTATATTTTTGGCACATATTCGAGGATATAACTGCTGCTCCCACGCCATCTGTTGATTTTGAAGCATCTGTATATATTTGAGAGAAGTTTGTATACTTTGATAATAAGTTTTGCAGATTTTGATGTATTATACTATGGTTAGTAGTATGTTTGTCCAATGAAGTTAAGGTGGTAACTATTTTTGGTACTCCCAAATTCCATGGCGTAGCAGGTTCAAAACTAACAGGATAGCAAGGAGGTAAGGTGGTGTTAAGAGATGAGAGATCCATTTTGATTCGGTGGTAGAAAGGTTTGTGTAGACGTGGTTTATTGGAGAAAAATGTTGATAATCGGTTAAGGTAATCATATTTGAAGGTGTGGTTATTAGGATTTGCATTTGATTTAATTGCATAGGTTAACTTTAAGTACATTCTTCTGTAATACAGTGATGGTTCAGCTGCTTCACAATACAGGCTTTCTATTGGTGTGGTTCTGAAAGCTCCCAAGACAATGCGGAGTGCAGTATTGTGGATTGAATCTAAAATTTTAAGAGAAGACTCAGTAGCCGATGAATATGCTATCGCGCCATAGTCTAATTTAGATCTGATTAGAGTTCTGTAGAGAGAGAGCATAGTTTGTCTATCTGCTCCCCAGTCTTTTTTTGACAATGATTTAATGATATTAAGTCTTCCTTGGCATTCGATTGCCAGTTTCTTAATATGTTCTTTCCAATTTAGATGTTGGTCGAATGTCATTCCTAAAAATTTTACAGTATTTTTCCGAACTAACGAATTGTTATATAGTGAGAGTGAAGGGTGATTAGGGCAGCTTTTCTTTGAGAATAATATAAATTGTGTTTTTTCTGTAGAAAATTGAAACCCACAACTTTGCGACCATTTCTCTAGTTGATGTAAGAACGTTTGTAGCATATTCGTGATGTTTTCCATATTTTGACTTCTCGCATAGATAACAAGGTCGTCTGCGTATAAGAGACCTTTCAGTGGTAAGTTCATATTGGTTAGGACATCATTTATTGCTACTAAAAAAAGTGTAGGGCTTAACACTGATCCTTGTGGAATACCATTCTCTAGTTTTGTTTTTGGTGATAGCATACCATTAGTTTTAAGTTGGAATGATCTATTGGTAAGGAAATTGTTAATGAACGCTAGGCAGTGTCCCCTGATATTTAAATTATGTAGTTTCTTGACTATTAGGTGTTTCCAAGTGACATCATAGGCTCCCCTGATGTCAAAAAATATAGCGACGCATTTTTGATTGACAGCAAAAGCTTCAAGTATGTCATTTTCTAATGCTAAAATATTGTCTATTGTTGATCGATTTCTACGAAAACCACTTTGATTTGGAATGATTAGGTTTCGATTCTCAAGAGTCCATAAAAGCCTTTTATTTACAATTTTTTCCATTAATTTACCCATAGCACATGTCAAAGATATTGGTCTATATGCATTTGGATTACTTTTTGGATTGTTTGGTTTTAAAATTGGTATAATAATAGATTCTGACCATTTTGGTGGAAATTTATGTTGAGTCCAGATTAAATTAAATAACCTTAGTAAGTACTGGTGAGCGTTCGAAGGTAAATTTTTTATAAATTTTACCGGAATATCATCAGGTCCCGCTGCCGAATCTTTAAATGAGTTAAGGGCTTCGTTGTATTCTTCCATTAAAAAAGGAGAGTTTATAGGACTTTTATCTATCTCATCGAAGTTAATTAGATTACGTTCTTCATGTTGCTTAAGTGTAATAAAGCTCTGGTTATACTGGGTATTACTAGATCTGTGTTTATAAGTGTTAGCCATTTCTTCTGCGATTTCGTTGTCGGAGGTAATAACCTTATCTTGAATATTTAGTGAGTTGATTTTTAAATTTAAACTTTTTCCCGATATTCGTTTTATCTTCTTCCATATGTCACTCATAGGAGTAGAGCTGTTTATTTTAGAAACATAATCAATCCAGGATTGACGTTTAGCTGTCTTTATTGTCAATCTAGTTATGGCTCGAGTTCTCTTATATTCTAGTTGGTTTTCAAGTGATTTATTTCTTTTATATTTATTAAAGGCAGTTTTACTTTCTCTAATGACCTTTTTACAAGACTCGTTCCACCATGGAACTGGTGTTGAATGTTTCGTTGGAGCTGTTTTACCGATTGAGTTTTCAGCTACCTTAATAATTATTTGGGTCAAATTGTCTAGACATTCTTCGACATTAATTATTGTTGTCGAGCACTTGTTTATATATGATTCTATCTGTTGGGCGAAATGCTTCCAATCGGCTTTATCTATTTTCCATTTGGGAGAGAAATGGGTTGTGCGTTTATGTTGATTGTTTTCTATAATTAATGGATAATGGTCACTGTTGTATGTGTACTGCATTGGATACCAAGACAAATGTGGGTAAAGATCACTGTCACATATTGTTAGATCAAGTGGTGTAGCTTCTCCAGTTCTTATATTAAATCTAGTCGGGCTTCCGTCATTTAAGAGAGACAAATTAAGATGATCTATAATTTCTTCAATGGCGGTACCCCGTTGATCTTTATATGTGGATCCCCAGATGTGATTATATGCGTTTAGGTCACCCAAAATGATTCGAGGAGTAGGAATTTGTTTAAAAATATCCTCTAGTTCGTTTCTGGAAATTACTGCTCCAGGAGGTAGATATATGTTGCAAATGTTTATATTAGTTTTCCCAATAACGGTGACAGCAATGGCCTCTAAGTTAGTATTTAGAGGTATTCTTATCGAGTCATATGAATTATTAATTAAAATTGATACACCGCCACTAGCAATGTTTTGGTTAAGTCTTATTTGATTATGACAAACATAGTTTCTTAAGATTATATTTTGATTTGGTTTAAAATTGGTCTCTTGTAAACATACAAAATCTGGATTTTGTTCTGAAAGAATGATCTGTAGCATGGGTAAATTATTGAAATAGCCATTTATATTCCACTGTATTAATTTATTAAATTCCATTTTAATTTATTAAATTTATTTATTGATTTGTTTGTGAGGAGTCACTTTCTGTATCGGATACTAGGTCCTGTGGGATTTGCATCTGTAAGTGTTTTAGAAGAATTTTCCTTAATTTGGTATTTCGGGTCTTTGTAGATCTGTCTTGAGTATAGGGATATATTTTGTTTAACATATCGATGAGAGCTGTAAAGTTATCTGTATAATTTTCAACGGTAATAAGTGGATCGGGTGAACTCTTTATGTTTTCGAATAGGTCTGTTATCTGAACATAGCTTAGAACAAATGGTGGCGACTGCTGGTTTATGAATGCTTCTAGAGATTTTCCTTTATTTTGTTTTTTCTTTTTCTTGGGATTAAGTGTTATTTCTGCTGGATTGGTAAACATCGGTTTATCAGTGGTATCATTAGGGGGCGGGGGAGGACTTAAGGTATCGTCAATCGTTCTTTTTGAACTATTTTGTGAAGACTCAATATTCATATGTAAGGTAGTTGATTCGCTCTCAGTTTCTTTGGGGTTCAGTTGATTGTTTGTAGTTGGGGTAGCTGATTGAATTGAAACAGATGCTGGTGTGATGGTTGATATTTCTGGAGGATTTAATATTGGGTTTTTTTCTGCTGTGGTTGGAGCAATAGGATTTGGTTTTGGATTGATAGGTTCTGGTATGCTGGTTGATATTTCTGGAGGAGTGAATGTTGGGATGTTTTCTACCGAGGTCGAAGCGATAGGATTTGAGTTTGGATTGATAGGGTTTTTGCAGTTAGTTGCCGTATGACCATTTTGTTTACAGTTGTAACATGTCAAGTTGCCACTCGATAAGAATATTCTGTATGAAGTATTATCGTAGTTGATTAAAAACGGTTCTGGAATTGTGAGGTCTGTTGGGCTGATAAAGATTTGCCTTCTGAAGCTCATTATATGACTAAATTCAGGTAACGGTGCACCAATTTTTAAAAAGGACATTGTAGATTGAATAACAAGTCCCATGGACTCGAGTTCTTTAATTAATACATCATGAGGAATTGATGGACAAACATTAGAGAGAATAATTCTTTCGGAAGGAGTTATATACCTTCGAGCTTGTATAATCTGATTATTAACCACAATGTTGCCGTTATTTTCAGTCATGAATTTTTCTACGATATTTTCAGATGATAAATACAAACATATTCTATTGTTTGATAATCTAGAGCAGAATAGTATATTTTTTGGATGAATGATTTTTCCCAGCGGGAGGAGGTAATCTTGTATTTTCGCATCTTCAATGGAATTAAAAATGATTGCCTGGCGCTTAGAGGGATGTTTTTGTTGAATAAGGGCGGTAGAGTAACTTCTTGGTGTAGAATTATCCATTTGAGAATTTCCTGGTAAATTTATTTCACCGCTTTGTGACATCTTGATCGATTTTTAAACATTTCTAAGTACGGACCTGTCCCCGGCTGGGAAAAAAGCCGAGTGGACACACAGGTCGATGGTAATTAAAGTTTTTGTTTAACGTCAAGCAGATTTCGATATAAAAATTTACAATAATATTAAATACTAATTAGATGTTTTCTGTGGAAATTACAGTAAAACTGTACTTACAAATTTGGAAAGTTGAGATTCAATTGATCACTAATAATTTCACCAAGTTTGGTTAAATTTTGAAAACTTATTCTCACTTCTCTAGTAACTTTCTTGGGTGTGAATCTGTCTTTTTAGTTTACTCCTCTTGGTTAAAAAATCAACTATAATATATTTAAATATAGGGGCCTGGATCCCGCGTACCAAAAAAAGTTGATTAATAGCAAGCTGAAAATTTGTTAATAGCTTAACGGTGTCTAGTCGGACAAACTTTGATGTATGGGAATACTGGAACAGGGGAAGTTTAAACTGTGGAACAGGTTAAAAATTTGGGACATCAGACTACGAAATCGTTCCATGTATTTTGTCGGACATATCTTCCAATGATTTGTTACCATTTCATTAAACTCTCATGCAAAAATGAGACTGGTGTTTATCACCAAATGGGTATTTTAATGAGTAGAACACGAAGAATGTTAAATGACAGGAATCAAGTTGGTTAGTAATAGCAGTCTGATTTTTGCACGAGAGTTTAATGAAAGGGTAACAAATCAATTGGATGTTCTGTCCGACAAAATGTGTGGGCCGTTTTCGTAATCTGACGTTCCAAATTTTTAAATTGTTCCACAATTAAATCTTCACCTGTTCCAGTGTTCCCATACATCAAAGTTTGCCAGACTAAATATCGTTAAGCTATTAACAAATTTTCAGCTTGCTATTAATCAACTTTTTTTGGTAAGCGGGATCCAGGCCTATTTGAAATACAGTAGTGTGCAAAAGAAACGGTCACACTACTATATATTACAAACAAAATCGTTTATCAAAAGCGTGTCTAAAATCATCAAATTCTCAACTTAGACTGAACTATAACCCATTTATAACCATACAGACATAAGCATAAAGGAACAATAATATAGCTCGAGTAGTAAAAAATATTTTTTTTAAACCATCGAGTAATAAAAACGACTTTTTTATTACTCAATGAGAGCAACTTAACAAGCACTTATCTAAATTCTCGGAAAGTATCCTATTGTCGTATCGTACTCTCTTAACAAATCATAAATGTTCAGAATTTGAAAGAACCACATAAGGACCAAGTAGATAAAAATATAAGTCCGAAAGCCGCCAGCCACTTTGAATTAAAAAGCAATCCCGGAACTACTTTATGACTACAGCTGCAAAAGGGCAGTTCATATAATAAATAACATTTTCTGGCATTTTTGTTTAGATCGTTTGAAATATTAGAGTTTATAGAAATATCTGAATTATTACTATTTAATTTTTTGAATTTATTTTCATTTGAAAAAAAGTATTATCATCAGTGACCTGCTTTTGGCTGCCCCTATAATCGGCCGCCCGTGTGCGATGCACACATTGCACACATGGTAGCGGCGGCCCTGGAAATTGCCATTCAAATGTTATACATAAATTTTGGAATTTACGAAAGTTCCGGGTGGAAAAAATCCTGCCTAAACGTCGGGTTTTCGGGGAGGCTTTGCTGAAGATATTAAACTTCGTATAAATTGCTTCATGATCAGATACTCCAGCATTAATAATTGTCGAGCGAACATCAAGGGTGAGAAATGAGAAATCTGAGACAACATAATCAATTATGGTAGATGAAGTTTGTGTAATCCTTGTAGGCGAATCAACGTGCATTGTTAAATCATACGATTCAAATATGTTGACCAAGGATATTTGTGTAGAAGCAGCAGCATAATCAATGTTGAAGTCCCCGCATATTTTTTTTCTGCTATTATGGAGCCAGTCATCTAACAAATTTAGCAGGTTCTGAAAAAATAGTTCCACTGAAGAGTCAGGTGATCTATGAATGCAAATAATATAAAGATTAAGTTTCTTATTGTAAACTAAGGAAAACTCAAAGTAGGCTTCACTTAACAGAAAGTCATATTTTGTTACCAAAGAAAAATCATTATTTGTAGAAAGAATTAGGGTGCGCTACGAGCTGTTCTTGGACGATCATACCTAGCAATTGTGATGTATTTTTCTACAAAAAAGGCTCATTGACTTCAAGCCAGTGCTCTGTAACCGCAACTACCGGGGGAAATCCTAATTCCACTAGAAACAAAAACAATTCATCAGTTTTGTATCTTATAGAACGAATATTAATCAGAACCATGCTGAAGTTGTTATCGCTGAAATAATTTGAGGATTACAGTAAGGTCTCTTTTTATATTGATTTTTTTAATGCAATTTTGAGGTTGTGCGGTTTGTATTTCATAAAAAAATTTCTATTATTAACAACTAGTATAATTAATATTAACTATTCCCATCCAGATGTCAGTAATCTGAGGATTTGAAATTCGGGCATTCCCCTTGTTACATGATGTAGCATGTAGCTATTACATCAATCAGTATGAGTTTCGCATTGAAAGCTGAAAGGTATAGGGGAAGGGGGGGTATGATGGGGTAGCTAAGGAAAATAACAAAAATACAGCATAATTACTACGTTTATTACTATTACTAATTGATGGCACGTTACGTCATTAATCTAACCATGATTTGGTACAACCTTTGGAAAATCAACCTATCACATTTTTCAACAATTAGTCATTAATAAGAACATTATGAAAAACCATCTTGCCCCATACTATGGGGTATGATGGGGGTAATGGAATTTTGGCATGATGGTGATGCTAATTAATTCTCACAAAACAAACAAAAATGTGTATTTGCTCCAGATCTTCATTGTCCACCCTAGCACAAGCATTGTGAGCTCAACATCCACAGATCTGGCAGCCTACCCAGGGTTCTGACGATGTCACTTTATCTATGGCTGTTTTCATAGCATCTCTCGACCACTCTCCTTTTTTTGTTTTTTTCTTGTAAGTACGTACTATGGTATTATCTAAAATAATAATCCAATGTTATTTATTAAGAAATTTAAATTACCCCAGACTTACCACCAATGTCCCATCATACCCCGCACCCAATACCCCATCTTGCCTCAAAAGGTAACTTTGAACAAAAAAAAAATCACTAATTAAATATTTAACGTATTCACACAAACAATATGCCATTATCAAAATAAGAATACTAGTAAACAACGATAAAAAAGACATTAATGAGGTGATCATAATTACCTCAAAATAACGATGGTTGTCCTTGCACAAAATTAGATCAACGGATCGCTAAAACAGTTTTTCGTTTGTAAACTAAAAACGCGTGCACTCTCATTCATGGTTTCTCTTGCAGGGACCGTCTTCCTATTGAGTTACTGCATGATATTCACCAACGTGTAGTTTCTTGTTTGTGTGCGGTACCCCGTCTTACCTCGAGACCCCGTCATGCCCCCCATTCCCATAACCTGTAATAATTGTTTTTAAATTAAATTTAAATGTTTAAGTCTTTAAGAAGTTTAAATGATTGAAACATTTAATTAAGTGTCGTAAAGTTTTACGTTCCATAATAAGAGGTTTTTGCAATCTCAATATCGCTAGTCTGCGTTTTTAATTTCTTATTTAAGATTTTATTTGGCCTAATGGAGAAAAAACATCAAACACATACAATTTTTGGTGGACAAACGTCCACCATTTTATGTGATTTTAGAAAACCACGGAACGTATCCCTACTTTTTCAATGCAAGTAAAATCTTTTTTATGCGATTTTTTTATATGCGCTTTTCTGAAGAACGTATCCACCGCATAAAACGAGACCTTACTGCCTTATAGTCGGAGAGATAGAAGCGGATTTTGTGCGTGATAAGTAATATGGAAAAACTATACGGGGATATGTTGAATTAGTTGTGTACATGACTTTCACCAACGGCCGGAAACCAGAGTTGGGGCCGAGAGTAGTTATAAGGGGCCAAAGTCGCGGATTTTATTATTTTTTTTATGACGCTCATGATCGAGATGGTGCACCAAAATTTGGGAATAAGTAGGTCATGACGTAACTAAGTAAAATCTCTAGGGGCGGAACGCTGCGTGGCCGACAAAGGGGTGGGGGTAGGGGTGAATATCAAAAATATAAAGGGTTTTTTGCGACGTTCGTGATTGACATAGTGGACCAAAATTTGGGAATAAGTAGATCATGACATTACTAAGTAAAATCCCCAGAGCCGGAAACCAGAGTTGGGGATGAGGGTAGTTATAAGGGGTCAAAGTTCCGTTTTTTATTATTTTTTTTGTGACGCTCATGATCGAGAGAGTGCACCAAAATTTGGGAATAAGTAGGTCATGACGTAACTAAGTAAAATCTCCAGGAGTGGCACTCTGCCTGGCCGACAAAGAGGTGGGGCGGGGGTGAATACAAAAAATATAAGGGGTTTTTTTGCGACGTTCGTGATTGACAGAGTGATTGACAGAGTGGGAATAAGTATACCATGACATAACTAAGTAAAATCCTCAGAACCGGAAACCAGAGTTGGGCATGAGGGTAGTTATAAGGGGTCAAAATCGCCATTTTTATTATTTTTTTTGTGACGCTCATGATCGAGATAGTGCACCAAAATTTGGGAATAAGTAGGTCATGAGGTAACTAAGTACAATCTCCAGGGGTGGAACGCTGTGTGGCCAATAAAGGGGTGGGGGTAGGTGTGAATATAAAAAATATAAGGGGTTTTTTGCGACGTGCTAGATTGAGATAGTAGACCATGACTTAGCTAGGTAAAATCCCCAGAGCCGGAAACCAGAGTTGGGAATGAGGATAGTTTTAAGGGGTCAAAGTCGCAGTGTGTATTATTTTTTTTGTGACCTGGCACAACATTTGTCCCCCACGCAGCGTTCCGCCCCTGGAGATTTTACTTAGTAATGTCATGATCTAATTATTCCCAAATTTTGGTGCACTATCTCGATCACGACCGTCAAAAAAAACCCCATATATTTTTATACTCACCCCTGCCTACCACCCCTTTGTACCCCAAGCAGCGTTCCGCCCCTGAAGATTTTACTTAGTTACGTCATAACCTACTTACTCCCAAATCTTGGTGCACTATCTCCATCATGAACGCCACAAAAAAAAAATAAAAACCGCGAATTTTACCCCTTATAACTACCCTCGTCCGCCACTCTGGTTTCCGCCTCTGGGGATATTACTTAGTTATGTCATGGTCTACTTATTTCCAAATTTTGGTGCACTATCTCAATCAGGAACGTCGCACGACCCCTTACATTTTTTTATATTCACCCCTGCCCCACCCCTTTGTCGACCACGCAGCGTTCCACTCCTGGAGATTTTACTTAGTTACGTCATGACCTACTTATTCCCAAATTTTGGTGCGCTATCTCGATCATGAGCGTCACAAAAAAAATAATAAAAAACGGAACTTTGACCCCTTATAACTACCTTCCTTCCCCACTCTGGTTTCCGGCTCTGGGGATTTTAATTATTTATGTCATGTTCTACTTATACCCAAATTTTGGTGCACTGTCTCAATCACGAACGTCGCAAAAACCCGTTATATTTTTTATATTCACCCCTACCCCCACCCCTTTGTCGGCCACACAGCGTTGAGCCCCCAGAGATTTTACTTAGGTACGTCATGACCTACTTATTCCCAAATTTTGGTGCACTATCTCGATCATGAGCGTCATAAAAAAAATAATAAAATCCGCGACTTTGACCCCTTATAACTACCCTCGGCCTTAACTCTAGTTTCCGGCCGTTGGTGAAAGTCATGTACACAACTAATTCAACATATCCCCGTATAGTTTTTCCATATTACTTATCACGCTCAAAATCCGCTCCCAGCTCTTAGACTATTACTGTATAGTCCCTCAGAACACGTCGTGATGTTTAAAAATTTCGCTTAGGAGAAACAACGGAATAGTAATTTAAATGACTTTCCCTTGATTTTTGTAAATGGATAATTCTTTTAGAAGTGAGAGTTTATACAGTGATGAGCGCGCTAATAACGCAAAACGGCAGAATAACGCAAAAGATGGAAAACATATTAAGTTGTGAGATAAAAAGAAATTGGACAACTTTGATAGAATGGACTGTAAAATATTAAAGACTTCTTGTATTTAGCTAAAAAAATTAATTACAATTGCTAAAATTAAAATTATAATATTTACAATCAATCTGACAAATATATTGAGTATTTTTCTATGCTTGTTTTTTTTTGGTCATTAAGTGCGGAATTGTCTATTCAGTAATAAATAATACTCTTCTTCCATACTTTCATACTCCCCGTCTTGAACTGCTCCAAGACCGTTCAAACACAAATCATCTAAGTTAATGAGGAACACTACAAACAAGTCTCAGCTAATGGTAATGGACAAATTTTAGTTATTCCTCGTTTATAAAGTCCATGAGCGGTTTTAACAGTTACCACTCGAATTTCACCATCATCACCAGGGTGAACAGACACTATTCTCCCTAACTGCCATACATACTTCCGAAACATCTTCTCATTTTTCCTTAAAATATGTTAGTCATCAATTTTTTTGCACCATAATCGGCGGGCTGAAAAGTTCGTAGGCTGACATGTTAGTTTAAAAAAATCGGTAAAAAGGAATTTCGTACCTTAATAATTGATTGCTTTTTGGCGAAAAAAATACTTTTGTAGCCAAAGCTTGGCTTGATAAACAATATTCAGAGTCTGCACCAGGAAAATCAACCGTTGAGAAATGGTTTGCTAAGTTTAAACGAGGCGAAATAAGCACCGAAGACGATGCATGCAGTAGACGCCCCAAAAGGCTGTTACCGATGAAAACATCAAAAAAGTCCACAAAATAATTTTGGATGACCATAAAGTGAAGTTGTTCGAAAAAGCTGATACTGTAAACATATGAAAGGAACGTGATGGATATATTGTGCATGATTATTTGGGTATGTGAAAGCTCTGTGCAAAGTGGGTGCCGCGAGAGCTCACAATCGATCAAAAACAACAACGAATTGGTGTTTCTGAGAAGTGTTTGAAGCTATTCAATCGTAATAAAACCGAATTTTTGCCTCGATATATTACAAAGGAAGACACATGGCTCCATCATTTCACACCGGAGTCTAATCGACAGTCTGCCGGGTCGACTGCATGTGATGAACCGACTCCAAAGCATGGAAAGACGCAACAGTCGGCTAACAAGGTTATGGCATTAGTATTTTTAGATGCGCATGGTATAATATTCATCGACTATATTGAAAAGGAAAAAAGTATTAATAGCGACTATTACATTGCGTTATTGGAGCGTTTGAAGAACGAAATCGCGTAAAAATAGCCCCATTTGAAGAAAAATAAAGTGCTGTTTCATCAAGACAACGCACCGTGTAACAAATCAATGAAAATGTTGGCAAAATTTCATGAATTTTGCTTCGAATTGCCTCCGCAGCCACCGTATTCACCAGAATGGCTCCCGGCGACTACTACCTGTTAGCTGACCTCACTAGAATGCTCGCTGGAAAGAAATTGAGCATCAATGAAGAGTAAATAGCCGAAACTGAGGCTTATTTTGAGGCTAAAGACAAATTGTATTATAAAAATGGTATTGAAAAGTTATATGACCGCCATAATCATTGTGTGACCCTCAAAGGTAACACATATATTGAATAATAAAATCAAATTTTATCAAAAAAACTGTCTTTCTATATTAGCCTACTGTTATCTCGCATGGTTTGAATATAATCGACATTTAGAGTACTCATTTTTCAAGGCCTTTTCAACCACCACAAAAGGTATTTGTAGCATTCTATCTAATCAGTCCTAAACATCCATCCTTGGATATAGGCCTCATCTTCCTTCTTCAATGCCTCTCTATCTTGAGCAATTTGCATCTATTTTGACCCAGTGTGTTTCTTCAGGTCATCTGACAATCGCATCTGTGGCCTTCCCCTTTTTCGTTTGTGGTTCCACGGTCTCCAATGTATAATCATCTTAGTCCATCTTTCATCCTTCTGTCGTAGGGTGTGTCCGGCGAACTTCCATTTAAGCTTTGCTACTTGGGTAGAGACGTCTTTCACTTTTGTTTTGTTACGGATCCATTCGTTTCTTTTCCTGTCTGATAGTTTAATGTTCAGCATTTGTCTTTCCATGGCTCTTTCTGTCTTTGCTATTTTATCCATATTCTCTTTTGTAAACGTCCATGTCTGAGAGCTATATATTAAAACAGGAAGTATACATTGGTTGAAGACTCTTGTTTTTAGGTATTGCGGGTATTTTCTGTTCTTTAGAATATAAGACAGTTTTCCGAATGAAGCCCAGGCCAATCTTATTCTTCTCTTTATTTCTTCGGTCTGATTTTCTTTACTTAATCTAGTAATTTGTCCTAGATATATTTACTTATTTTTCTTTTTTTTTCTTTCTTTTATTTTTCTTTTACTTCTATTCTTGTTTGTGCCACTGTAATTACTAGTTTTTCTTGTTGATTGGTCATGGTTTTTGTTTTACTGTAATTCATCTTCAGTCCTATCTTTCTCGATTCTCTATCTAGTTCTTCCATCATTCTTTGTAATTCTTCACTTCTTTCTGCTATTAATACAATATCATCAGCATATCGTAAGTGATTTAGATATTGCCCGTTTATGTTTATACCCAAGCCATCCCAATGCAGTTGTTTGAACCCATCTTCTAGCGCTTGGTTGAATAGCTTGGGTGAGATGGTATCTCCTCGTCTTACTCATCGGTTTATTTTAATAGGCTCCGTTTGTCTCATTAGCTTAATAGTTGTTGTTGCCTTATTATATATATTTGTAATTAAGTCGGTATATCTGTAGTCTATTCTGCTGTTTTGTAGGGAATTCTTTACTGCCCAGTATTCCACACTATCAAATGCTTTTTCGAAGTCAATAAATGCCATGTATAGCGGAATATGATATTCGTTAGCTTTTTCGATTAATATCTTCATCGTTAAAAGGTGGTCACTTGTACTGAAGCTCTTCCTAATTCCGGCTTGTTCTCTTGCCTGGTATCCATCTAATTTAGTTGTTAATCTGTTTGTTAATATCTTGGTTAATAGTTTGTACATCACATTTAGTAAAGTTATGGGTCTGTAATTCTTTAGATCCTTTTTATCTCCTTTCTTAAATAGTAACAATGTTACTGCTTCGTTCCAAGTGTTGGGTATTTGTTTTGTCATTAATATTTTATTCATAAGTGTGTACAAAGCTTTTCCTGGCGATTTATTATTCTTCATCTCCTTGAGTGCTCTTTTTATCTCGTTCTTAATGATTTCTGGTTGTAAGTCGGAATTGACATTTTTTATTTTTATTTGTAGTTGCTTAAGGATTTCTTGTGTTGGTTTCTGTTTTGTATTGTAGAGGTTTTTATGATACTCTTGTATTATTTGTATAATTTCTTCTATATTATTGGTCTCTATGCCTTCTTTGTTCTTTATACTATTAATCTGTATGCTTCCAAGCTGTGGTTTTAAGCACTTCATATTTTTAATTTGTTCAATGGTTTCTTCTATTTTTTCTTCCTGTACTCTCCTTTGACTTTCCTTGATGTTCCTTCTGATAGCTTTATTTACCTCTTTGCAATCTACTGTGTTTCTCTTATCTTGTTCTATTAATGTTTTTCTTTTGCTCATGAGATTTTCCGTTTCCTGGGATATATAGTTTTCCTTTTTTATTCTTCTTTGTGCTACCTCTTTTTCCGCCTTTGCTACTGTATCGGTTAATAGCTGATTTATTTCATCGATATTTTTGTTTTCCAAATCTCTAGTGGCCGGTATACTTTCCCTTATTTTTTGTTTATATTCCTCTTTTGCTTTCTTAAGTTTTCCCATATCTAGTTTCGATCTATTTTCCATTTTCTTTTTTGTTTCGAATTGGCTATTAATGCTGAGTTTGGCTCTGACAAGTCTATGGTCACTACCGGTTGAGAAACGATTCAGTACTGTAACATCTTTGATGGTGGCTTTTTGTGTTGTAACGATGTAATCTATTTCGTTTTTAGTATTGCCGTTGGGACTTATCCATGTCCACTTTATTTGCGGTTTTTTGTTAAAAAACGAGTTCATAGCAAAAAGTTGTCTCTCCTCCAAGTAGTTCATTAGTGTATGCCCTCTATTATTTCTTTCGCCGTATCCATATTGTCCCATTCTGTGTTCGTCTTCGTCTATTCTTCCCCCTAATTTGGCATTGAAGTCTCCAATTATTAGCGTCAATTTAGTTTTCTTTTCTTCCACAGCGAGTGTTATTTCTTCGTAGAAATTTTCAATATCTTCATCTGTATATGTGCTTGTTGGTGCGTATACATGTATAATTTTCAACGGCGTTCTTTTTAATTTAAGCATAATGTAGGCTACTCTGTCTGATATACCCTTGGTGGATTGTATGTATCTAACGATTCTCTTGTTTATTATAAAACCAACTCCGTTGTTGGTGTTATCTTTATTACCTTTGTAGTACAGCATGTTTCCCGAGTTTAATAGTATTTTTTGTTCTCTTTGTCACCCCCACCCTTCAAGTTACTTACAAGTAGAAGGGGGGACATAGGGGTATGTCCGGCTAGCTGAACCCTGTCAGGCAGCGGAGTGGGTCGGAGTTCTTTATAGACCTAAATATGATGTAATAAGGGGCGCCAGTCCGTTCCAACGGACTACCCCTCGGCTATGAATGTTTTATTTTAGGAACAGACAAGAAATAAAACGAGCCTTAAAGTAAACCAAACATGTATTGACTCTTCTAATACGTAAAACAAATGAATAAATGAATGAAAGTAATAACGGAATCGGTAAGTCCTAACAAACAAAATAATAAATAAATACCAATCGAACAAATGCACCTCTTTTTCAAAAAAAGATAAATAAAAAAGAAACTTTAATAAAATTTAACAATAACATGTACCTAAGTTCCTCATTTTAAAAATATAAATTAAACACCCTGTAAAGCATAACATATTTTCAGCACTATTAAAATATATAAATTAAACAACCTGTAAAACATAAGTAAGTTTTGTAATAATAAATATTATATAATATTATTCTCCGCTGTAACAATAAAATTAAAGAAGAGGTGTAGATGTACGCAATACCAAGCCCTGCGTATCTGATCAGATATGGGACCGTCAGGATAAATATTTGATGTCATATATATGTAGGGTTAAATATACTATCAATTACACAAATTACAATTAATTAATTTAAAATAGTTGTCAATACCTGGCCTAATATTAAATAATGATAGTAGATATTGCTTGAAACCAGGCAAGTAAATAAAAATTTTTATAAGAACTTACCGTCCGACCATACAACTAAACTTATCTGAATTTAATAACATAGCATTTCTTCCTCCGCCGTCGATATGGCCTTTACGGAAAGCCGGTAGGATTTCCACATGTCCACGTAAGATATGTTCAGTAGGAAATATCAACGTACACGAAATCAAAAGTCCATTTATAGAGAGGAAAAGTCCCTATACCATGAAAGACAATTCTGCTTACAAGTTCCTCTACCAGCAAAAATAGGTAGAAAATGCTCTGCATACCAGGAAATAGAATTAATTCTTTATACCAGGAAATAAAAATGATTCTTCATACCCAACACAAAAATAATTCTTCAAACCCGGATCAAAAAAAAAACCCAGCAAATTACACCAATGATTGAACTGGGGTTTTTATACAATTCACAATATCTTCGAAAACTTCCAAATTCCCATATAGTCCAGGAGTCCAATATAGTCAACGGGACATCAGACCGGCAGGAGATGACAAATAACTTTATCCCTTGAGGATAGGCTGACCTAGGAACACTCAACACAATAGGTAGCCCTTATAGAGGGGTGTGCAATAATATCCCTCAGCACGAGGTAGGATTCATCCAGAATATTTGCTATCACGCCCTTTTCAAACTTTGCCTTCCACCATGTCTCACTAACACATTCCAAAAAAATGTCCCCCGGACCTCCTCTACGGAAGGAAATTCTTAAGCTTCCACAACAGTGTCGCCAATGCTTAGATCAATTAGCCCTAATGTATAAGCGGCCCATTTAAAAATCTTATAAATAAATATATAAAACAATGTGTGTTGCCTACAGGTAGGGCCAAAATACACGTAAATAATTAGTTACTAATTACTATTTAATACCACCAGAAATGTATTTGGCAATACTGATAAAATTATACCTTTACGACCAATAACACAAAAGATGATAGGCCAGTACAGTCAACATTTAGTTTATATTTATGACAAATTATATTTGTGCTTTTGCACAAAATTTAAACGTAACAATTCCCCCTTAACTTCGGAGAAATTTTCGTAGAAAATTTCTTGCCAGCCTAGTACTTCCTCAATTCGCTCAAAATTAGTCTTACCCCTCTCAGCTAGGCCTCAGCGCGAAAGTATCCCAGATCACCTCTCTTGCTGCATCTGTGCTTCTAGGGTCAATGCACCTCAAGGAATTCATGGCTAACAAGAAGAACCAACATTATAATTACTCTAATTCCGGACCTGGTTTCAGGTCTTTTACATGCCAAACCCCCTTATAGAGACCACGTTCATCACACAACTCATATGTCCAAGGAGACAACTTCTTCTTTATAGAAAACGGACCTAGAAACTTAGGTGCCAGCTTGTGTGAGAAATTCCTAGTGGCATCCGAGAGGGCATAATTTTTCCGCCACACCAGTTGGTGGGGAAAATATTCTACATGACGACGTCGCAAGTTATACCTATCACAAGCCTTCTTTCCAGCAATTTCCAGACGAGATCGAACATCAGTGAACATCTGTTTAAAAGACGAATTACGACTAGCATTAACTGTTTGAGTACCATCTTCAGGAACCGAAACATTAGAATAGTCTTGTCCAGATAACTTCATATCTCTTCCGAAATTAATGAAATATGGAGTCAATTTAGTGGTTTCGTGCACAGAAGTCCTAAGGGCACAAGCAATTTTGTGAAGATTTACATCCCACGTTTGATGATTATCAGAGACATACATGGCCAACATTGTCTTCATAGTGCGGTTCATCCTCTCAGTGGGGTTAGCCCTAGGATGATAATTTGCACTAAACTTGATCTTACAACTATAAGCATCGGCAAGCTTTTTAAATTGTGTACAACGGAATTGTGGCCCGTTGTCGCTTATTATTACCTTAGGAACACCAAACAACAAAAATACGTCATTCTCCAATTTCTTAACAACTGCATCACCAGTGGCTTTTCGAAGAGGGAACAAAAGAACAAATTTACTCAAATAATCGGTTACATTCAAAATGAAAGTATGACCTTGCTTTGACCTCGGTAAAGGTCCTACTAAATCTATAGAGATTAACTCCCACGGACGATCTACCTTGGGATGAGAAACCATTTTGTCCGTAGGGCGTTCTTGAGAAACTTTATACTCAGCACAAATGTTACAACGACGAATGAAATTAGCGACGTCACTCTTCATCTTTGGCCAATAAAAACGTTCTGCAATCTTCGAGTATGTTTTGAACACTCCAACGTGTCCTGCAGTGGGTGGCTCATGACAATTCGAAATAATCCGAGGCCTATCCTTTTTAGGTACGACCAGCTTCCAACAATCCGAAGATGGAGACAAAGAAGGATATGGCGAAGCTACATATTTCCAGAGCTTGCCATCTGACTCCCTCCAACTACAAAAATGTAAGGGCTTATCTCGAACCCTCAACAACATTTTCTGATACCACTTATCAGAATCCAAACCGACAAAATCCGAAACATCTTCAGCTTCCAAAGCATCAACAACAGGAACAGACCTAGATAACATGTCAGGAACGACATTGTCCTTACCCTTACGATGGATAATCTTAAAATTAAACTGTTGAAGACGAACAGCCCAACGTGCCAAACGACCATTTAAATCCTTCAGATTCTGAAGCCACAATAAACTGTAATGATCAGTTATGACACTAAATGCCACACCTTCAAGATAAGGGCGCAGTTTTTCAACGGCCCATAAAACTGCGAGACATTCCCGCTCAGTTGTAGAATAATTGCGTTCCTGACGAGTTAAAGAACGACTCAAGTAAGCTATCACACAATCACCCTCTTCATGTGTCTGAGTAAGAACAGCACCAATTCCGTACCCCGAGGCATCTGTTTGAACTACAAACGGCTTTGTGTAATCGGGACATCGCAAAACAGGGGCAGCAATCAGACATTCTTTCAAACGTTTAAAGGATCTATCACACTCATCTGTCCATTCAAATTTAACCTTTTTCTTAAGTAAAGCAGTAATCGGAGCAATAATAGAAGAAAAATCAGGCACAAATCTTCTATACCAAGAAAAGGTTCCAACAACACGTCTAACTTCAGTCACGTTAGTAGGAGCAGAAATCTCTAACATTGCCTTTACCTTATCAGGATCAACATGTAAACCATTACGATCTACAACATAACCTAAATATTTCAATTCGGGACGACAAAATTGACATTTATCCATGCTAACAGTAATGTTAGCATCCCTAAGGCGTCGAAAAACTTCTTCTAAGGTAGCTAAATGCTGTTCAAAACTCTGACTTACAATGACAATATCATCCAAATATACAAAAACGTAAGGTTCCAAATCATGACCTATAACATTGTCGATTAGCCTTTGCCAAGTTGCAGGAGCATTATGAAGTCCAAAGGGCATCCGCTTGAACTGAAAGAGTCCACGGTTGGGAACGGTGAAAGCTGTATACTGTCTGGAAGATTCGGCCACCGGCACTTGCCAATAAGCAGATTTAACATCAAGACTAGACAAAAACCTTGCATCACGAAGCTTATCGAGAGTGTCGGACACCTGGGGTAAAGGATAGCTATCTCTAACAGTGACAGAATTCAACCTCCTAAAATCCACACAAAATCTATAAGTCCCGTCTTTCTTTTTAACAAGCAGGATTGGGGAAGCCCAAGCACTATTAGAAGACTCTATCACACCTAGACTAAGCATCTCATCAAGTTCCTTATCAATTTGAGCTTGGACTACTGGATTAACCCTATAATATCGTTGTTTAATCGGTGGGCTATTTGTAACAATAACATGTTCTGTTTTGTCCGTACAACCCAAGGTTGTACCCATTAATTTCACATTACGGTCAATAACAGCTTGTAACCTATCTTTCTCTAAAGATGCCAACTTAGTTCTACCGAGCATCTGTTCAACAGTATTTATTAACACTGGTTCATCAGAAAAATGTCACTCATTTCTTCGAAGATCGGGCACAACACCCATACTACGCCAAAAATCGGTACCTAAAATTAATAAATGTGGTAATTCTAGGATCACCAATACGTCAATTAACCGAAAGTTACCCCTCAATACTACAGGTAACTCAACGGTTCCAACACTGCTTACTCGTTGTCCATTGGCAACTGTACAAGTGACAGTACGGCTTGCATTCATATGCAGTCCTACCTCCTGAATAAAAGCTAGTCCCTTCGTACCCATAATAGTTCTGGAAGCACCAGAATCCATCAATCCTAGTATCTTCTTACCCAAAACTTCAATACTTAAATAGGGTCTTTCATCCCCTACTACATTTTCTAACACATAATCCAATATCACCTTAAATTTATCGATCGAATTACTCACATCATCACGCCCTATCCGATCACTCAGGTGTGATGGTTCTAGTTTTCCTTCTTATTGCAGACAGGACAGGTTTTCACTGTGAACCCTTCCTTTTTACATCTATAACAAAACATTTTACCCTTCGGTTCAGAACAACCAGCAGCCCTATGGCCAGGTTGATTACATCTAAAACAAATAATGGGTTTTGGAGTAGACAGAATATTCGAACGTCTACTACTAGATGTTGTGTGACTAGTATCCCCGCTACTTGTTGAGCATACTTCAACATAGGCGAGGTCGGGCTCCATAAAATTCATAGAGGCGTTTCTTCTTCCAACAGGAGAACTGAAACTTTCCATTGCCTCTTTTTTAACCTCTAACTTTCTACCATACTCCCGCAGTTCAGCTAAGGAGTTTATTTCCACCAAGGCCAGCTGGTCTTGATAGAAAGGGGCTATGTTTCTTAAAATAATCTTTAATTTCGCATCCTCAGAGACTGGGCAAGTAAGCCTATTAAAATACCCGGATATCACTGCCAAATAAATTCCCATTGATTCGTCAGGACCCTGGGTCCTTCGGCGAATCTCATCAAACAAATGCTCATTATAGTTAGGGGAGAGAAATTCTTCCCTTAACAATACCAGAAAATCATCCCAACTGTTCACTAGACTCCTATATGCTAAATAAAACTGGTAAGCTCGTCCACTAAACAAATCAATACCACATTCCAGTAAGGTTTCTTTCGAAACATGCCTAGCCACTCTCAGCTCTTCAACTCGGGAGATAAAAGCACTCAACGACATACCCTTCTTATCGCCAGAAAACTTAAGATTCCATTTACTAGGAGGAACAGGCTTAATAAAAGAAGAAGTAGCAGAAGTTTGAGGAGCAGTGGGGGTAACAGGACTCGAAGTTTGAGCTATAGCTGCCGCAAACTGTTGCGTTTGATTAGGACCCAGGAAGTCAACTTGGGTAGGCACTGAAGCCAACCTTTCGTCTCCTTCTGCTTGACGATGCAAAGAGTCCAGCAGGCGAAAAGCCGTAGCCAAAAATTCAGGCCTTTCTTCTTGAGTCTCAGGAATGTTCTCGATGCTACTCAAGATATGAGACAATTTTGACTGATATTTAAAATAATCGTTGCTAGTTTTAGAGCCACGAAACGCTTCTACCAAAGGTCCCAAAACTTGTAACTTATCACGAACAGCCTTAACATCTTCTTCAGGTTTAAAAGGATAAGCAGGATATTTTATACTATCACCACTACTTTCAAGTCGAAGGGCAGTGGATAGCTCACTACGCATACTATCCACCGTACCAGTGGCAATTCCACGAATTTTGAGTTCATAAGTCAGCTCACCCTGACTCAATCGCTTAACTTGGAGCTTTCTTGACATTGCTAAGAAAATGGGCAACAAGAAATCAATCAGAAAACTTGGACAAACAAGTAAAGATGTATGTCTATAAGATCTAACAAATCATTCAGCACTTAAATCTATCCACAACACACAAATCACACACAAAAATATTGGCACAATGGATTACTCAAGTGAAGTATCATTACTACATTCGAGTACTATAATGAATATTATACTTATACATAGAAGAGTCAAGATAACTAACAACGACATGCGACAAGCTGTATGGCCCCACGTTGGGCGCCAAAAATGTCACCCCCCCTTCAAGTTACTTACAAGTAGAAGGGGGGACATAGGGGTATGTCCGGCTAGCTGAACCCTGTCAGGCAGCGGAGTGGGTCGGAGTTCTTTATAGACCTAAATATGATGTAATAAGGGGCGCCAGTCCGTTCCAACGGACTACCCCTCGGCTATGAATGTTTTATTTTAGGAACAGACAAGAAATAAAACGAGCCTTAAAGTAAACCAAACATGTATTGACTCTTCTAATACGTAAAACAAATGAATAAATGAATGAAAGGAATAACGGAATCGGTAAGTCCTAACAAACAAAATAATAAATAAATACCAATCAAACAAATGCACCTCTTTTTCAAAAAAAGATAAATAAAAAAGAAACTTTAATAAAATTTAACAATAACATGTACCTAAGTTCCTCATTTTAAAAATATAAATTAAACACCCTGTAAAGCATAACATATTTTCAGCACTATTAAAATATATAAATTAAACAACCTGTAAAACATAAGTAAGTTTTGTAATAATAAATATTATATAATATTATTCTCCGCTGTAACAATAAAATTAAAGAAGAGGTGTAGATGTACGCAATACCAAGCCCTGCGTATCTGATCAGATATGGGACCGTCAGGATAAATATTTGATGTCATATATATGTAGGGTTAAATATACTATCAATTACACAAATTACAATTAATTAATTTAAAATAGTTGTCAATACCTGGCCTAATATTAAATAATGATAGTAGATATTGCTTGAAACCAGGCAAGTAAATAAAAATTTTTATAAGAACTTACCGTCCGACCATACAACTAAACTTATCTGAATTTAATAACATAGCATTTCTTCCTCCGCCATCGATATGGCCTTTACGGAAAGCCGGTAGGATTTCCACATGTCCACGTAAGATATGTTCAGTAGGAAATATCAACGTACACGAAATCAAAAGTCCATTTATAGAGAGGAAAAGTCCCTATACCATGAAAGACAATTCTGCTTACAAGTTCCTCTACCAGCAAAAATAGGTAGAAAATGCTCTGCATACCAGGAAATAGAATTAATTCTTTATACCAGGAAATAAAAATGATTCTTCATACCCAACACAAAAATAATTCTTCAAACCCGGATCAAAAAAAAACCCAGCAAATTACACCAATGATTGAACTGGGGTTTTTATACAATTCACAATATCTTCGAAAACTTCCAAATTCCCATATAGTCCAGGAGTCCAATATAGTCAACGGGACATCAGACCGGCAGGAGATGACAAATAACTTTATCCCTTGAGGATAGGCTGACCTAGGAACACTCAACACAATAGGTAGCCCTTATAGAGGGGTGTGCAATAATATCCCTCAGCACGAGGTAGGATTCATCCAGAATATTTGCTATCACGCCCTTTTCAAACTTTGCCTTCCACCATGTCTCACTAACACATTCCAAAAAAATGTCCCCCGGACCTCCTCTACGGAAGGAAATTCTTAAGCTTCCACAACAGTGTCGCCAATGCTTAGATCAATTAGCCCTAATGTATAAGCGGCCCATTTAAAAATCTTATAAATAAATATATAAAACAATGTGTGTTGCCTACAGGTAGGGCCAAAATACACGTAAATAATTAGTTACTAATTACTACAGTCGGAAAAATGAAAGAATACCCATGAACGAACATATAAAACACGCTGTATTTTCCTGTCACCGTGTCACAAAGAAAATTGCCCAGCGCAAGTACATGTAATAATAATTATTACGTGTACTTGCGCTGGCCAATTTTTTGTATGACACGGTGACAGAAAAATACAGTGTGTTTTATATGTTCGTTCATGGGTATTCTTTCATTTTTCCTACTGTATTTAATACCACCAGAAATGTATTTGGCAATACTGATAAAATTATACCTTTAAGACCAATAACACAAAAGATGATAGGCCAGTACAGTCAACATTTAGTTTATATTTATGACAAATTATATTTGTGCTTTTGCACAAAATTTAAACGTAACATCTTTTTCTTCTTATCTCTGACAGACCGATGACATCCCATCGTATATGAGTTAGTTCTTCTTCTAACTCGTGGAGTTTAGTGTCTTCATTCATGGATCTGATCATGGTTATATATACCTACGTTTAGTTTAGTCGAATGTTTGCCTCCCCCAGAATCCTTGAGACGGACCAGTTTGTCGGTGTGGGGCTGTGAGTTGTTATCTCTACCTCTACCCACCTGGGGTAATATTCCGTTTGTTTTGTGATTCGACATGTTTTTCTTTGAAGAGGGTTTTTTGACATTAAAACGGCACGCTTGTCAGGCATGGCTGCCGTTGTGGACTTGATCCGTAACCCTGGACAAGGGATCCTAAACAGGTACTAGTTTCCCGGCTCAGGAAACCCCTGGAATCTACAGAGGGCAGGGATTGATTCATTTTCCCTGGTAGGACTATCCAAAGGAGTTCCTATCCGCTACCCATATTTGTATCATTATACCTCTAAAATCGACCATTTCTTTGTTACTTTAATTGAACACACCGAATGCACCAAAAAAATATATTTGCACCTACCATAGCACTTTTTGTGTTATAATTAGAAGATTTATAAAGAAACGAATTTGTTTTATTTTTCATAAGCTATAAAAATGTTTTATATACTTAGTTTTCTTCGTTAAATGCAGGAATTTAATTTTTAAGGAATTCGCAAAAAACCGTGCTAAAAGGTAACATTTTTCAATGAAAATGACAAATTTTCAACCACAAATAACTTAAAAAGTATTAAGTTTTCAAAAAAAATTGTAGAACAGTTTTTACTTAAAATTAGGTTCTCTATATATTAAAAATTGGAACTATTAAACCACTATTCAAATCTGGCGAAGAAACATAATATGTTTGAAAGAAACACAATATTATTGTCAAAATTATAGGCCTATAACCCTAATCTCAAATATAGGCAAAATATTCGAAAAAATAATTAAAATAAGACTCACACATTTTTTAAAAAAATTTAATATAATATCTGAATGTCTTTATGGGTTTCAAGAGGGAAAATCAACCGAAGATGCAATCTGTGCTCTAACAGCTAACATCTACAAAGCTCTTGATAATGCAAAACCATCTCTTTGTATATTTGTAGATTTAGCAAAGGCATTTGATACAGTTTCACATAAAATACTGCTAAATAAACTTCAAAAATATGGTATAAGAGGACTTGCATATAACATCCTAGAAAGTTATCTGCTAAATAGACAACAACATGTTTCCATAGATGGAGAAATCAGTAAAGGAAGAGTTATATCTTACGGAGTACCACAGGGAACAGTCTTGGGATCAATTCTCTTCAATATTTATATCAATGATCTATTCAGACTGAATGTAACAGGTAAGATAATAAGTTTTGCAGATGACACAGCTATTTTCTATGATGCAAATACATGGAATAATTTAAAACAAAAAGCTGAAACAGATTTTGCTACAATTCAGAAATGGTTTCAGTTTAATAAACTTACCTTAAATATAGAAAAACCAAATATATACCATTTACATCATATGTTAATAACCTCCCAAATCTTGGCTCATTAAAAATTGATGCAAAAAATGAAATTCCACATACATACGAGATTAAATATCTAGGTATAATAATTGATAAACATTTACGATGGAACACCCAAGCAAATAATATAGTAAATAAATTAAGAGGACTCTTATCAAGATTTAAATTTTTAAAACAGTTTTTAGGAATAACTCATTTCCGAATTCTTTATTATGCACTTATACAATCTCAACTTACATATGGCGTTTTAGGATGGGGTGGAATACGCAAGAATTACTTACATTCTATAAATATTATTCAGAAATGGCTAATTAGAATTATATACGGGAAAAATTTAAGATATTCTAGTGAGCTGTTATATAACGAAAGTAAATTTTTAAATGTACGTAAATTATTCTATTATAAAGCCCTTATACATATACATGAAAAAAAGATAATATTAAATTTTAAGAGTCATGCCCACCAAACTAGATATATAAAACATAATACAATTCTACCAAAATATAATAAATCCATCCTTCAAAGATATGTTGGTTACATAGGGCCCAAATTGTACAATTTACTACCGGATAATTTAAAACAATTTAAAAATTATAAAAAACATAGATATAAATATGAAATTAAACAATCGATTGGGAACAAATCAACAAAATTCTGCGAAGAACTTATCAATGGACAATAATTGTAATAAATAAACTTAAATAAGGAATAAAAAATTGTATCGAAAATAAAAATTGTATCTAAATAGATTTTTATTATCAACTACGGCATTTCTTGAATTATTGATTGCCACATTTATATCACAAATTATACTAAAATTATTATATTTTTATTTTTTCTTGATTAATGTTAGAGTTTTTAGTATTTTTATAAATTTTCATATAACTGTATACATTTATACATTTGTTAAATATTTTTTGTGTTTGTTTATATTTGTAAATTAGTATATTATATTTTTAAGTCTCACGCACCAGGGGTGCTACTTTTGTATGTATATTAGTAATATACAGGGTGCGCCAAACCCCTGGTCTTCTTTGATTACGGCTAAACTATGAGATATACAAAAAAATATTTATAACAAAACTAATGTGTATCAAAGAGGTCTATAATTTAAAATTATTTTAAATTATACAGGGTGAGTCAGAACGACGGTATGAACCAAAGTTGTATTTTTTTAAATGGAACACCCTGTATATTAAATCATTCTTGAATATATTATTTAAAAATATGAAAAATTTGTATAAGGTCTTATAGGCCTAAATTTAATAATTTTCGAAATATTTACATTTTTATTGAGAAAAATGGTAATATTTATAGGGTTGTGGATTATGTTTCCAAGGAAATAAAAATTTAGGTGATAGGTCAAAGTTTTTAAAATATAGTGTTATTTTTAAATAGTTTAATATTTTTTACTTTTAGCCATAAAATATACAGTATGATCGCTATTTGCAAATACAAAATTTTCTCATTTTTTTAAATGGGACACCCTGTATATTTGTTTTGCGTTTTGTAGTAAATATTACAACCTTTCTTTTGGTATAAGGTTGTATGACCTAGCATGTTTCGTTTTGTAGATATTAAAAAAAAAACTATAGATTTTACGTGTTTGCGGATTTTTTATTTAAAAATTTTTTTGCAAAAAAAAATAATTATAATCTGGTTTTAGAAACATACACTAAAATATAAAATATGAAAATAAAAACGTAATTAAAGATTAAAATAAATCGTATGCTAGTATAATTCAATTGAACTTAATAACTTTAAATTATTTTACAAAAAATATTTTACCATATTAATGAACGCATAAATTAGTTACTAAATTAAATAAACAACCAAATTTTAAATCAACCGTAGTAATTTTTCTACTACAGCAACTTTCCTGTACCAAATTAATTGTTAGTTAAATTGTATTTAGTTAAACTTTTAATTTACCTTTTAAATTTACTTACATACATCTTGAGAATATAAAAATTATTATAAAGTATGCTTTGAAACAAATGAATGTTAAATGTATCATCCAAATTATTTATTAATATAAATAGTATTTACTGGTGTCACAAAAACTGGTAATACTTTTGTAGTTGAAATTTTTGTAACAATTTTTTATATTTTAAATTTTAATTTTTTAACCGAAAATTTTTTGGATATGACATTTGTTTTGGGCGAAACCATTAGAAATTATTACCAGCTTTTGTGACATGAGTAGGTACATAGATACTACTTACTTCTTAATATACTTCCATAACGTTCATTTGTTTCAAAGCATACTTTATACGTTCTCTAGATGTAGGTAAATTAAAAAGTTATTAACTGATCTTACTCGTAAATACAATATAACTAACAATTAATTTGGTACAGGAAAGTTGCTGCGGTAGAAGAATTACTACGATTGATTTAAAATTTGGTTGTTTATTTAATTTAGTAACTAATTTATGTATTCATTAATATGGTAAAATATTTTTTGTAAAATAATTTAAAGTTATTAAATTCAATTGAATTGTACTAGCATACGATTTATTTTAATCTTTAATTACGTTTTTATTTTCATATTTTATATTTTAGTGTATGTTTCTAAAACAAGATTATAATTATTTTTTTTGCAAAAAAATTTTTAAATAAAAAATCCGCAAAAACGTAAAATCTATAGTTTTTTTAAAATATTTACAAAACGAAACATACTAGGTACATACAACCTTATACCAAAAGAAAGGTTGTAATATTTACTACCAAACGCAAAACTAATATACAGGGTGTCCCATTTAAAAAAAATGAGAAAATTTTGTATTTGCAAATAGTGATCACACTGTATATTTTATGGCTAAAAGTGAAAAATATTAAATTATTTAAAAATAACACTATATTTTAAAATCTTTGACCTATTACCTAAATTTTTATTTCCTTGGAAACATAATCCACAACCCTATAAATATTACCATTTTTCTCAATAAAAATGTAAATATTCCGAAAATTATTAACTTTAGACCTATAAGACCTTATACAAATTTTTCATATTTTTAAATAATATATTCAAAAATGATTTAATATACAGGGTGTTCCATTTAAAAAAATAAAACTTTGGTTCATACCGTCGTTCTGACTCACCCTGTATAATTGAAAATAATTTTTAATTATAGACCTCTTTGATACACATTAGTTTTGTTATAAACATTTTTTTGTATATCTCATAGTTTAGCCGTAATCAAAGAAGACCAGAGGTTTGGCGCACCCTGTATATATATATATGTATATATATATATATATATATATATATATATATATATATATATATATATATATATATATATATATATATATAAGCAAGACATTTGAATAGCACAGTGACGTCCCTTGCAGTGACCATGGTCACCAGTTACTCCGTGGGTCTGTTCTAATGACCTATTCGTGTTTGGTGACCTCAAAAACCCCCCGAGTAATTCATTTGCATCCATTTTATGCCGAGAACCCTCGAAGCTCCAGAAGATGACGTGCCTTAGTAGCGATCCTGGGCAACAGGTGCTCCGGAATTAAATTCTGATGACATTTTCGTGATTAGCGACCCCAGAAACCCGCAAGTAATCCGTTTGAATCAATTTAATACCGAAAGCTCTCGAAACTCCAGAAGATAACGTCCCTTGCAGTGACCTTGGGCACCAGGTAATCCGGTGGTCTGTTCTGATGGCATATTCGTGTTTAATGACTCAAAAATCCCCGAGTAATCCATTTTCATCAATTTAATGCCGAAATATCTCAAACTCCAGCAGAATACGCCCTTGCACTGAGCTTGGGCTCCATGTGTACAGGGTGTCGGTTTTGATGGCATATTTGTGTTTAGCAACCTCAAAAACCCGTAAATAATTCATTTGCATCAATTTGGTACCGAAGGCTTCCGAAACTCCAGAAGATGGCGTCCCTTACATTGGCCTTGGGCACCAGGCGAACCTATAAGGTCTGTGTTTAACTACCTCAAAAATCCCCCGAGTAGTCCAGATACATCAATTTAGTGCCGAAATACCTCGAAACTCCAGAAGATGACGTCCCTTTGTAACGACCCAGGGCACCAGGTACTCCGGAGGTCAATTCTGATGACATATTCGTTATTAGCGACCGCAAAACCCGAAAGTAATCCATTTGCAGCAGTTTAATACCGAAAGCCCCCTAAACTCCAGAAGATGACGTCCTTGCAGTGGTGACGCTTGGGCGCCAGGTGATCCGGTAGTCTTTTCAGATAGCATATTCGTGTTTATCGACTCAAAAACCCCCCGAGTAATCCATTTTGATTAATTTAATGCCGAAATCTCTCAAACTCCAGAAGAGGACGCCCCTTGCAGTGAGCTTGGGCTCCAGGTGCACAGAGAGTATGTTTTGATGGTATATTCGTGTTTAGCGACCTCAAAAACCCGTAAGTAATCCGTTTGCGTCAATTTGATACCGAAAGCCCTCGAAACTCCAGAAGATGACGTCCCTTACAGTGGCCTTGGGCACCAGGTGATCCCAAGGTATGTCCTGATGGCATCTTCTTGTTTAACCACCTCAAAAATACCCTGAGTAGTCCAGTTACATTAATTTAGTGCCGAAATCCCTCGAAACTCCAGAAGATGACGTGCCTTAGTAGCGACCCTGGGCACCAGGTACTCCGGAGGTCAATTCTGATGGCATATTCGTATTTAGCGACCCCTAAAATCCGTGAGTAATCCGTTTGCATCGATTTAATGGCGAAAACCATCGAAACTCCAGAAGATGACGTCTCTTGCCGTGACCTTGGGCACCAGGTGATCCGTGGGTCAGTTTTGATGGCGTAATCGTATTCAGTTACCCCAAAAACCCCCAAATAATAAATTTTGTTCCATAGTATAGTGATTTTGACTTTATTTTTATATTTATGCAATTTTGGATGCATTTTATGCACTTTACAGTGCAATTATACATTTCCACCCATTTTTGAATAGTAGACTTTTTTCCTGACGTCATTCTGAACATAATGCAAAAAACTGCAGGTCTCCAGGTGCTGTATTTAAAAATTTATTTATTTGGGTATTTTTAGTGCTAAATGCACTGGTCTAAATGTAATCGGAGCGTAATCGGGTATTTCGGTGCTGATGTTTGAATTTTGTGTTTTCCCTACCTTTTCGGCTATGTTGCCTAGTATCGAATTGTCAATCTCAATTCTTTCTCTAATAATTTCATTTCTCACATAGCCCAGTAAAGTTAAACTGTAATATCTTGTCCAATACATCATTTCATTTAAAAGAATTTTTCGGATGGTAAAATGTTATATCCACTCTATTCTTCTTTATGGTGCCAAAGATTCGACTGTTTTTCTTAACTTAATGAAAAAGCTGAAAGCTTTTGAGATGTGGCTTTGTAGGAGAATTTTGAAAAAACCATGGACCGATCATATTACGAACAAAATTGTATTGCACAGAATGGGAAGAGACAGAGGAATTTGACCACCATTAATAGGAGAGAGACAACATATTTGGGGCACATACATAGAAAAATGATAAGTACGAGTTGTTGCAACCAGTGGCGGCTCGTATAACTTTAGGAAGGTAGTGCCAGAATCCGGGCAGCTGCCTAAATTTTTTGTGGCGGTTTTACGATATGGTCAAAAAGGATATAAAATATAAATAGAGTATCACGATAAGCTGAATTTAATTGGGTTTTTATATTTAACTTACCAAGCATTGAAAAGCTAAAAACGTTATTCATGTGCACTTTAGATTTTTCATGGGATTTCAATTTCTCCCATATATGTATAAGATCATCGGTGCCTTTGTTTGACCAAGTCTCGTCACCTCCAAACAAAACGCATACAAAACAGAAGAGTTTATTAGTTTGTTCGCAACCACACAACCAGCTATTTTTATCATAAATAATTTTATTAAACTTACGACAGCGAAGTTTTTGTCCATTTCCACTTTGTTTTTCAATTTTTAAATCGGGTAAAGGCCGATCGAGTTCTTTAATTTGTAGTTTTTTTTCTAACGAAAAACCACCAAAAGAGTTTTTTAATATACTAATTTGATTCATTGTCAATAAATAAATTAAACGTAGAAAATAATCAAAATATTATTTTTATACCTACGACACCCACGATCACAACGCACTAACTAATAATTACAAATTAAAAAATATAGTAGAGTATAAACACAAATATACAATACAGTAGTAGACAATAAACACAATAGCGTCAAGCGAACGCGTAAAGAAACTAGAAATATGTAGATCTAAAACATTGTATCTTAAGATCCACTAACTTCCTTTTCGAGATTTCGAGCCTGGCACGGAGACTCCAATTTAAACGTATGTTAAAAGTGCAATACCGCTCTCTCTCTGTCACTTACACAGGATGCTCATACAATCTTTCTCTTTTCTCACGAGCCACTATGCCGTTCGGCACTGGGATTTTTATGATTTTCATCCTTTATCCGGTCAGCTGTGGGTGGCCAGAGTCGGTAGATTTGCATTGCGCTACACAGTTGCCAGATTTGATATAATTTATAAAAATAAAGAGAAATATTCACAAAACAAATAAACAGGCATTAAAATGTTTTTAAGATAAAAAATATGTTTCTGCATAGTTAGCAAGGTAGTGCCATGGCTCTATGGCACTACCTCACGGGCCGCCACTGGTTGCAACTCATTATGACGGGTAAAATCGAAGAAAAAAGGGGTCCTGGTAGACGACAAATAAATATCCTGGTTAAAAAACATTCGCGACTGGGCCGACCGGGTTAAATACACAGACGCTTTTAAGAAAAGCAGAAGATAGAGACAAATCTGCCTAATAGAAGAGTGAAAGAAGTGCACGTTATGTAGTCAGTCGACCTCGCTTTATAAAAGCATGTTGCATGCTTCACATGTAGAGATATGGTTACGGCTGTTCGAAATTATAATACTCTCTATTATTAATGTATTTCATTTATTTATATGAAGCTCATTAATACTGCTGATTTCAACAAAATGGAATAAAAGACATTAAAAAAATGCTTGCGGGATTCTTCAACAGGTCGGATAAACAAAGGAAAAGGCCGGATTCGTCCCCCTGACCAGCTTTGGCCACCCCCCACCCCTGCTCTAGATCCTAACTATATCTAGATAGTACCCAAACAAGAGAGGAGGATGAAGTATGAGCATGCCAAACACCTTCCAAAAATACGTTAACGGAAAAGAACAGCAGTACTGAAGAAGGTAAAGACCCGACTTGGGCTGTAGTGCCATTGGATGTATGTAAGCGAGGTAACAAAGCATTAAGTCTAGGAATTTTTTGCAGTAAGATGAATCGCCATACAACTTTTTGCCAACTCCGAGGTAGCTGGTGCCCAGGGTGGAACTCGTCGCCTGGAGGTTTATGTTATAATAATTCAAAATCAGTCAATTCGGTGGGTTTGGGGGTCGCTGAGCACGAATTTCATGACGTCGATGGTCTCCAAAGTACCTTGTGCCCAGGGTGGAACTCGTCTGTAGGGGTTTTAAGATATATTCATTCAAAATCAGTCAATAACCAGTTCTCTAATTAATGACTGATGTTGGTTATGAGTTCTAAAGCTTTCATTTTCCATCTCCTGGAGATCAATTTTCACAAATTTCACAGATTTTAGTTCACAAAATTTCTTAATACTCTCTCGAATCGAATGCAAAAAGTTGCATGACGATTCATCTTACTATACAAAATTCTTACGTTTTGGGCTTTTTACTGCTTCGTTGCCTCGCCTAATGTCGAAATTTGTCGAGGTGGTCATATTATTTTTATAAATTCTTGTACAAAACTGAGAAAATAAGGAAGACTTATGTATAGACAGTGCCGGTTTATCCACTGGGCACTTGGGGCTGGCGCCAAGGGGACCGGGCCCCGGAGGGGCCCGTTCCTTTTAGTTATAAAAAAATATTGTTGCTAAATACTCTACATATTTTCCGAAAATAATCTCATACGCAGACACGCTAACGCCTCCACAGGGCATGTTTATGGCGCCGTATTTATGGCGGGGCCCTTTTCCAAAAACTACAGAAAGTTGTCAGATTCAGCCATGTCTCGAACAATTGTTTCCCTAACTGCTGTAACTTCCAAGTAAACTAATAATTTCATTTTAAATTGTGGGGGTTAGGGTTAACTAATAATTTATGTCACTTTTTTGCTTTAAAATAAGTTCTTTTAAAATAGGATTATAATTTATTATTTGACGAACGACAAAAATAGACATCTAATTTATAGATAAAGAATATATTATACTCGAAAATGCCAATTCCCAAACAATAGGTATCTGTTTCGAACATTCAAAAGTAAAGCGATTACAAAAATTGCAATTTCGCATTGTACCGGGTGTCCCAATAAGAATGGCTCTCGGCCATATCTCAGGAACCGTTTATAGTAGAGCTTTGAAATAAAAAATTTTATAACAAAAGTTGCCTCAGGAAAAGCCTGGAAATTATTTTCATAATTGTGGGTCCACCGCTAGAGGGCGTAATTGAATATCAAAAATAAAAAAATCAAAATTTTACAAAATTTTCCTAATGAAGGGGCACTGGAAATCCGATGATTGTATTCTTCATCAAATTCTGCGCATATTTAATTTAACAAGTTTAACTCTACCTTTGCAAATAAGAGGTGGGGATGAGTGGGAACCTTGTTATGAAAAAATGGCTGTAAGTCAGGTTCTGTTAAATCAAATTTTGAAAACTGGGTCTTGTTGAAGACAGATCTTTTTCTTCAATGTAAGCGTGATAATTTTGAACCATCCTAATAAGTAATAAGCCAGCTGGGAGGCGTTATTTAATTTTTTTCAGAAATCTAGTTTTCTTTGGAAAATATTAAATACAAGTATGCATTTTTAATCATACTTTATAAAATTAGATTAAATTAGCAATAGAATAGCGAAAACCGCATGTCGATATCTTTTTTCTATCTCAAGATATCTCGAGAAACGTGTAAATTTTATACATAACTGTTACTATCACCGGTAAGCTAAATTAATGAAAGTAGTGTGTTGTGGAAAAAAACAAAATAACATTTTCCAGATGTCAACGTATAAAAATATAATTAATTAAAACAAGAATATAAAGAGAGACAATACTATTAAAATTAAATATAACACAGAACAAAAAGAACTACTTCGTGACGACCTAAATATTTAAATTGTTGCCCATCATACACTACTCTAGGATACATTATCCAGAGAATACTAAACGCCATTCAAAGCATATCGAAAGCAGAAATTGAGACTGCTGTTCAATCTACTCTTGAAAGAGTAAATGTTTGCAACGAAAATGATGGGCAAAAATTTGAACGTTTATGTCATCACTAAATAGTTGTTTTTATTTCTTTGTAATAGGGCTTTTCAACGCTTCTCATTTGTTTCGAGCCTCTGTCATATGCCGTATAATCCGTGTATAATATTAATATACGAGATATGAACGAGGCTCGAAACAAATGAGAAGCGTTGAAAAGACCTAATATACGTTGACAGCTGGAAAATGTTTCTTTGTTGTTTCCATAGCACACTACTTTCAATTAATTTCGTTTACCGGTGACAGTAACAGTTATGTTTTTAAATTTACACGTTTTGTAAGATATCTCGAGATAGAAAAAAGGTATTAACATGCGGTTTTCGCTATTCTGTTGCTAATTTTGTCTAATTTTGTAATATGGTATTAAAAATGCATGTTTGTATTTAATATTTTCCAAGGAACACTAGATTTCTGAAAAAAATTAAATAACGCCTTCTAGCTGGCATATTACTCAGTAAGTTGGTTGGAAATCATAACTTTTACATTGAAGAAAAAGATCTGTCTTCAACAAGAACAAGTTTGCAAAATTTGATTAAGCAGAACTGGACTCACAGCCAGTTTTTCATAACAAGGTTCCCGCTCACCCCCACCTCTTATTTCCAAAGGTAGACCTAAACTTGTCAAATCAAATATGCGTAGAATTTTATGAAGAATACGACGATCGGATTTCCAGTGCCCCTTCATTAGGAAAATTTTGTAAAATTTAGATTTTTTAATTTTTGATCTTCAATTACGCCCTCTAGCGGTGGTCCCACAATTATGAAAATAATTTCCAGGCTTTTCCTGAGGCAACTTTTGTTATAAAATTTTTTATTTCAAAGCTCTACTATAAACGGTTCCTGAGATATGGCCGAGAGCCATTCTTATTGGGACACCCGGTACAGTGGCCACACACAGCTAACGATATATGGACAATGAAAATTAACTTAACAAAGAAACTCTTATAACAGGCAGATAGATATTATACCTACATAATATAAATATCATTTATAATATAGGTTTCGATAAAGAATACATTACACGAAAATGCCAACACCGTAACAATACAAACTACTGTTTCAAAACGACCTAATAGTGAAATTGTAGAATAAGTATTTCGTTCAATTTTTTTAAATGGATTTTTGTCAGACACGGAAGAACACACTAATACACAAATATTCGTACAGATAGGACGAGTCAGGTGATTTTCTCGGTCGATATTTTATGTATGGTCGATATGTTTTAAGTTATTGTATATGTATATTCTGTGTTATAGTTTACAAGAATAATTATTATTAGGATCGATATAATAGGGCGTCAAGCCTTATTGCGAAAGTACCTATATTAATTGATGAACAAATTGAGAGGTAAGAAATAATATTTTATTTTATTTTATTTTATTTTATTTTTTACACGTTGATACCCTTACCGATTTCTTTCTTACTACCCATTCTTTTCTTTCTTTCTTCATTTATTACATTGTCTTCCTTTACTACTTCGGTACCAGATTTTTTCTCATAATATTTTTTCCATATTTGTTGTATAAATATATTTGAATTTGCATTGATGTATCTCTTACCGCATTTATTTCCTTTCGCTCTTCCCCCTTCACTTGTCGTATTGTCGTCCAAAAATTTCTGTTATTTGTTACATATTCTTCTTGTAGTTCTTCTCCAAATTCTTTCCATGAAAGCAACTTTTATAGAGTTAAACCCAATGGATGCAAAAAAAAGAGAAATTGGCTAATATACGACGCAAGTGTTAAAGCTGTTTATTGTTGCCCATGCAAATTATTTTCAATTGAAAAAAATAGTTTAAGTGATTTTGGATGTACCGACTGGAAACATTTGAATAGTGAGCTCAAATCCCACGAAGAGAGTAAATTTCATCTGAACTCTATGGTCACGTTAATAACAAGATCAACATTAATTGGAGTTATAGACGCTGGCTTGAAAGAGCAAGTGTAACGCGAAGCTGACTATTGGGTAAAAGTCCTAAGAAGAGTTGTTGCTACCATTAAATTACTTGCTTTTCAAGGACTTGCTTTCCGTGGATCCAATAAGGATTTAAAAAGTCGTCATAGAGGCAATTATTTAAGTTTTCTTGTATACTTGGCTAAATTTGACAACTTCTTAGCTGAACATTTACAGCGGTATGCGAATACAGGAAAAGGTTCAGTTAGCTATCTGTCTCACCAAATTTGCAATGAATTCCTGGAAGTGATGAAAGCAAAACTTGTAGAAACTTTTATACAGGAAATTAAAGAAGCCAAATTCTTCTCTATAATTGTAGACTCTACTCCAGACATCAGCCATCAAGACCAGCTTACTTTTATCCTCAGGTATGTAAAGGACAATGCGGTAGTTGAGAGATTCTTTGGTTTTATTCAGTTGGAGAGACACACCGCACAGTATTTAACAGATGTCGTTATAAACAAATTAGAAAAGTTAGGCTTAGATATTGAAAATTGTCGAGGACAGACCTATGATAATGCCGCAAATATGTCGGGTCGTTACACAGGGCTTCAAGCAAGAATACGAGCGTTATCACCAACTGCTATTTATGTCCCATGTGCGAATCATTCTCTAAATCTAGCAGTGAATTCTGCGTGTGAATCCAGCTTGGAAGCGAGTGTTTATTTCAGTAGTATCTACACGTATCTACACATTTTTTTCGGCTTCTCCTCAAAGGTGGAATTTGCTGAAAGAAAGCGGTAAATGTTGTGTAAAAAGATTAATTGAGCCCAGATGGTCCGCCCGATTTGACGATGTAAATGCATTACTTAAAAACTACGTAGCCATCAAACATATTTTTTTTTTTCAGTTAAGCAATAATAGAGATGAAAAATCAGCAGTTAGAAATGAAGCCAAGGCACTGCACAATAAACTGGATACCTTTGAGACAGCTCTATTGACACTGATTTGGGCAAGAATTTTGGAACGAGTGAATGCAACAAGCAAAACGTTAGAAACTGTGGACTTAAACGTGTCAATTGGAGTAGAATTAATGACATCTCTTTTGAGCTTTGTTGGAGACGTAAGAAATAAGTTTAGCGAAATTGAACAAGAAGCGAAAATTTTCTTTTACGGAGGCAAGGATATTTCAAACATCTACTATACAGCTGACCTTCAAAGAACAAAGAAAAGAAAAACATTTTTCGACGAAGCAGGTGAAAGTGAAACGATTTTAAATTGGCAAGAGAGATTCAGAATTGAAGTATTTAATGTTATATGCGACAATATTACTCAAGATCTTTTAAAGAGAATTGAATGCTACAAGGGTGTTACATCAGCTTTTAGATGTTTTTTTTACGCTAGATATAGAAGAAATCAAGACGTCAATTATTACTTTATGTGAGAAATATAAAAAAGATGTTGATGAAACTGAAGAGAACTTGCATAATGAAATTACCCATTTTGTAACGTTATGCCAAAATTTGAATAAACATACAATTTATGAAAAATTTGATGTCATCCAGGGTGTAAAGGCAACTTTTCCCAATATTTTAACTTTACTGCAAATTTATTTAACCATACCAATTTCTAATGCGTCAGGCGAGCGGTCTTTTTCGGCTTTAAAAAGAATAAAAACATATTTAAGGCCAAATTTGGGTCAAGAAACCCTAGACGCATTATCACTATTGTATATAGAGAATGAAAAACTGAAGAAACTGAATTGTGATAATATTATATTCGAGTTTGCGAACGCCAAGTCAAGAAAAAAAGTGATCTAAATTTTGTCTTTATGTATTTTTTAGAATATGTTTTTTTGTTTGTCATGTGTGGTTTTGTGGAACTTTGTGTTTTATTTATGTTTTTAAATGTATTTTTTGGATTATTTTTTACGTTTGTTATTCTCCTTGCTGGTTAAAAAAAATTATTTTATAAAATAAACCTTTATAGTTCGTGCATGTGTTTTCTTGTTAAAAAACTGACAACGAATAGCAATGAAGGGGGCCCCTAAACCTCCAGCGCCCAGGGCCCGAAGTTAGGTTAAACCGGCACTTTGTATAGAGAATGCTCTACTCCTTTGTTTTTAATTTTGGAAAAAATGACCAAGGCTGTTTAAGATATTTTGAAAAAAAAAAATTCAAAATAACTTAAAAAGTATTAGTGCTACAAAGAATCTCAAACAGTTAAAGAAAGTATGTTTTGCTGTTGTAAATATTTTGGTTTAATTTGGTTTTTATGTAAGACAAAAATTGATTGAGATATGGCGGTTTAAAGTTTGCATACACTCGTGATTAGTAACTCGTTCAAACCCTTTCAAATAGAACCCTTTCAAAAATAAACACTTCGAACCGATGAAACTTACAGGTCATATAAAAAATACATAATTTAATTTACTTAAAGGGGTAATGCTTAATTTCATTTGGGATGCCAAGTAGGAAGAGATTTTCACAAATTATTTTAACAAAAAAAAGGGCCAACTTTATTTTGAGCGTAGCTTGCTTAGTTTTGGCGCTAAAAATTTTTACAAAAAATAAAAACAAAGCTTTATTAAACAATTTAAAAAGTTTTAATGAGCTTTCCTCACAAGAGGAGGCAAGCTTTCCTCATAATGAGGGGCAGGCAAAGACGAAGAGAATGGTTCAGTCATGTAAAAAGAATGGAGGAGCACAGACTACCAAGAATTGCTCTAGAAGGAAAACCAGCAGGCAAGCGTCCACCGTGGAGACCACTAAAGAGATGAAGATATAGCTGGCAATCTACCTCTCAAGAAATACTTCAACGTCGCAATTAACAGATCGACAGATCTACAACAAGTATAAGAAGAAGAAGATTTTACCAAAAAAAAGGGCCAACTTTATTTTGAAAGTAACTTGCTTAGTTTTGGCGCTACAAACTTTTATAAAAAATAAAAACAAAGCTTTATTAAACAATTCAAAAAATTTTAATGAGCTTTCCTCGAAAAGTGGTTCAATTCTTCGTTATTTCACGTTGAAATATTAGATTTGGAATTTGGCAAATAAGAAAATTTTTTCATGAGCTCCAACTTTGCTTTTACTGGATAGATAGAATTCATAAATACACAATTTTTTTCGTTTTTTTCATAAGCTACCTTTTTTCTAAGAACATTGTTTTACATAAAATAATTAGTTTTTGAGATATTTGTGAAAAAATGCCTGAAAACATGGTTTTGTTGTTGAAAAATAAACATTTTCACTCGCATATAACTCGAAAAGTATTGACTTCGTTAAAAAACTCTATACACCAGATTGCTGTATAGAGTTGCATAGAATAAGTCAATTCATTTATTTCCAGACTTAATTTAAACGTATGTTTGTTCCTCCAAGAGAAAACGTATGTTTTTGAAAAGTATGTTTTTTCACCCCCCAAGTAAAAGCAACCAACGAAAGTGGAGGGTCAGTAGAACCTAAATCCAAACTTTCATGCAATTCGGTGGTGACACTGAAAATTACACGGTATTAACACGGCATTTCACGTTCATTTACTGGGCTAAAAATAATCATAAAAAAATTATTCAAAAGAATTGTGTAAAGTCTATAAATAAGTACAGAGCGTTCAAATGAGAATATTTTTTGTATTGAGACCATAACAAGCTGAAAATGCGAGCATTATCATAACGAAAACTTTGTTTATTTACGTATTTTAATTCGTAATATGGAAAATTTGCTATTGGCTGTGAGCTCGTCGGTAGAAGGGATAATTACAAATTCGCGTGCGCCAGTAGTGACAAGTTTGTAAACCTTTACTGGAAATTTGCTTTTTGACGTTCTGCATTAAGTGTTGCATATTATAGCTTTTAAATGTCTCACGAAAATTGTTGTATTAAAGAGTGTTGAAATACTGGTTACAATAGTAACTGTGTATTCTACAACTTTCCTGTCGCTAAGCATAAGGTAAAATGGATTGATGCAATTAGAAAAAAATAAGTAAACACAATTTTAATTTTAAAACGGTAGAAAAATTTGAGCTAAAGGATCAGTTAGCACACTCTCGAATTTTGACGGTTTCAATTTTACAATCCAATCCTGAAACAAAATTTGAATGTGTGAAGATAACGACCAATTACAGCAAACGTAGGATGCCGTTAACTGTCATTAATAAGTTAATATTTAAGAAGTATTATACTATAATTATATTAAATTATTATACTTTTTTGCAGAATAAATTTTTTCTAATATTATTTGTCAATATAAACGTCAAAACGATAAGCAAAATCTTAAAAATATTCATAATGAATAATAAATTCTGTACTTACTGCTATTAATTATCGATTACAATCCAATTACTTCTTTACGTTGTAAATATTACACGATAAGAATTAAATAATAAATTTGAAACAACTATTATTTGCTTTTCTACTGTCCTCTTTAAAATTCCGGCCGAAATAGGAACACTAGTCAACCGTTAGATGGCGATAGCAGCCATACCAGCGAAACTCACAGAGTATAGGCAACACTTTTTTCTTTCCAAAAAATTTCCGGTAAAAGTTATACTAGTAATCCTGTAGGTAGGTGGCGATACCAGCGAGGCTCGGAGCGGATATACGAAAAGTTGTTCAGAATTAAAAATTATGTTTTAATGTGTAATTATATCATTCTAATTTAAATGTTGTGAATTAAAAAGGTAGGGGAACAAGGGGCTTGTTGTAACAGGGGTAAATAGTAACACGGCTTTTTCATAGGTTATTTTAACATTTTTAACTAATTTAGCTGGCTCACTCTTATTCTCTTATCGCCCTGCAAATGACACCGTCTAGCCAGTCATCCTCCCATAGTTGCAAATAGTAGTTTTGTGCACGAGCTTCAATTGGATGTGTTAATTTAAAATTTGACACTCCTAAAATTTTGGTTATCGCTATTGTTTTAAACGGAAATGAAACTTTCGGTGTTCATTTCTTTTCTAAATTTAGTTATTCTTTGATGTTGCTTAACAATTTTACGATTAGGAAGATATTTTTACAGTTATTTTAATAAATATACAAAAGTGTGCTACGGGGTATGTTGTAACAAAACGTTGGGGCTTGTTGTAACATGTTGTAATATGGCTTCGTATATTCGGAAGTGAGCTGAAATATATTTTGGATTAATTCCCATGAAGATGCGAAAACTGTCTTACCAATGTGCCGTGAAACTCACTGCTAAGCAACTTCCTTCTTATTGGTATCAAAATTATTGAGTTGGTCCAAATTGGGTTCAAAATGTTATGCGTAGAAATCTACAGTTATATTTAAGAACACCGGAAGCCACGTTATTAAGTCGAGCAACATTTTTCAAAAGGAGCAACGTTCTTATTTTCTTCGAAATATACCAAAAAATTCAAATTATCGTACTGTTACAACCTGCCCCAATAGATGTTACAACTAGCCCCAAGCGCGGGGTAAGTTGTAACAATGCACTTTTTTTGGTAAAATGCTAGTTGATTAAAAAATATCAGTCTTTTTAACTTTTTTCAGTTAAGTTTGATTCAGAAAGAGTTAAACTAGCGTTGAGTGTTTAATTAGTGATAATTGGGAAAATCGCTGTCAAGATATATTTGATTTTATAAAAATTGTTACAACTAGCCCCCTCCTCCCCTCCTTTACTTTTGATCGAAATTCATATTTTTTATATACTTAGTATAAAATTAATAAAATTTGATATATGCTGGTTGCATCATAAATCTTAGACCATGAAGAGCTTTTTATGAAGAATAACTTTTCTTCGTCAAATTAAAAATAAAAGAGTTATAAATGAAAATGTTGTTGGTATCCACAATTTGAGAAAAATCTTCAAATATTTTTTTCCATTAGAAGGATATAATTGCACACATAAGACCGTAATTTTTTATTCCAAACAACATTTCATATATTCGGTTCGCTAAACTCAGACACAACTGGCTAGTGATTTTAGTCAGTAATTTTGACAATTCGACAAAAAAATAATTACTAAATAGTTAATAATTACTAAATAATTAGTAATTTTGCCAATTTCGGCAAAATTGGCAAAAAACCAAAAAATTACCTCCTAAAATCACTAGCCAGTTGTGTCTGAGTTTAGCGAACCGACTATAATAACAAGTTTCATTTCATAACAAATGGAATAGTCCATTTATCATTATCTAGTCCCATTAAAGGGAAGGCCGTATACTCGTATAAACCTTTTTAAAGTTAATAAATTATTGCTTTCAAAATATATTCAAATTGTATTTTTAAACATCTTATTTATTTTATACAGTGAGTACGTAAAGGTTGGAATAAATTCATTTTCTTGAGAATGGACAATTCTGGAAAAAAATCCCGAAACAAGTCAATTTTTATTTTTAAATTACGACTTTTTGGCATATTAATATTATATACTACTGACGTCACCCATGTGGGCGTGATGACGTCATCGATGATTCTTTTAAACGAGAATAGGGGAGGTGTCATAGCTTATTTGAAAGGTAATTCAATTCCCTATTCAGTAGTGCAAAAATTAATATAATTATTTATACAGGGTGTCCAACAAAATTTTTTTGAATTAAATTTATTAACATAAAAATAAGAATCTGTGAAATTTATTTAATTCAAAATACATTTTACTGCTATCAGAAAACAGGAAAAAATGTTTATTTCACAAATAAATATTGTTTTTTACAAATTCAATATTAAAGCAGCCTCTTGCCAATTTGAGCATTTACTTTAAGCGAAAAGCAATGCTTCTTTTTCAAATAAACATTTTTTTCTGTTTTTTGAGAGCAGTAAAATTTATTTTGAATTAAATAAATTACACATATTCTTCTTTTTATGTCAATAAATTTAATACAAAAAAAATTTTTTTCGTCACCCTGTAAAAATATTTATGATAATGTTTATATTGCTGAATAGAGAATTGAATTACCTTTCAAATGAGCTATCACACGATCCTTATTCTCATTTAAAAAAATCATCGATGACGTCATCACGCCCAAATGGGTGCCGTCACTAGTATGATATATATGCCAAAAAGTCGTAATTTAAAAATAAAAATTGACCTGTTTCGGGATTTTTTTCCAAAATCGTCCACTCTCGAGAAAATTAATTTATTCCAACCTTTATGTGCTCACTGTATAATAATTAAATTAACTATCAAATGTCATTGATATTTTATTAGTACTTAATTTAATACTTTAATATAATACGACCTCTCACATCCGCCAAAAAACTGATCCGCCCTAGTTTACTACTACCATAATTCTTCAAACCTTCAAACAGCCAGTGCTCTCGGATAGAGCGTTTTCGGCCGAACATAGAAATATCCTGTATAAAACTGTCAAGCCGGATTTTTTTTGGAATAATAAGAATGAATATTAATGAAATAATATAATAATGTTAATTATTGAAACAATAATTATTCTTCTTGATTTGGAATGTTTTATTCACAGAAACATTAAAATATCTTATTACGTTTCATAGCTTTTGTAAAGCAACACAAAATAGGTTAAATGAGCGGATATAAATGTTCCATGCAGTTTTAAATATACACCAAAACATAAAAGTACTCCACCAACCTATACCATGTAATCACCATCCTAGTGTTTGAATGGAGGCAGTTGTCTAAATCTCGATTTCACACTGTAGGTACAAGGTAGAAGAAAGTATTGATTACTTCTCATATGTCACGTGAGTATTTATTGTATTTAAATCATTGTACCTACTAATAGTCTGTGAATGATTTTATTACAATGAAAATGAAAAATCCTTTAGGGTTGAGAACATCACGTTTGAAGGGATGAAAATTGTATAACAAATCAATACGGACTTCCAGAAGAAGGCGTGGCATTGTCGGTGTTCTTTTTATGTGCTGCGTTGCCAATATTATTTTAACAAAATAAGTACATCTTAAAGGGATGATTGAGTCTTTTGAGGGTGTAACTTGATACTTTAATTGTGTTTTAATCATTTAGATTATATCTTATTACAAATCACCCAAATATATTTTTTCATTTGTAAAAGGAATATGGTCATCAAGGACAACAACAATGAGAATGAAGCTTTATTTTATTATTATTTTATTCATTATTAATATTAGTAGAGGAGGAATATATCCTGAGTTTATAGTCCACACTGGTACAAAAACAAGACAATGGCTCAAAGAATTCTTTAGCGACATTGTGACTACAGCTATGCTACCCCCAGAATTCAAAAGAACAAAAATTATCGCAGTCCAGAAGCCTGGCAAAGACAACAAGCTGTCTGAAAGTTACCGGCCTATCGCCTTACTCAGTTGCTGTTATAAATTACTAGAACGACTCTTATATAATAGAATATGTAACACCATTGAGGACGCTGTACCAATTGAGCAAGCTGGATTTAGAAAAGGACGAAGCTGTTGTGACCAAGTGTTGTCCTTAACTACATTCATCGAAGCTGGCTTTGAAAGACGTGAAAAATCTGCCATAACATTTATAGACCTTACGGCTGCCTATGACACTGTGTGGAGAGAGGGCCTTATTTATAAGTTGATGAAAATCATACCCTGTCTCAAAACTTGTCAGCTGATAAACAATCTCCTAACTAACAGACTGTTTCACGTATATATAAATAATGCACGAAGTAGCGTTAGAAAACTTAACAACGGATTACCTCAAGGCTCAGTGCTAGCTCCTTTATTATTTAACCTTTATACGGCGGATATACCTGAAACAAAATCGAGAAAATTCGCTTATGCAGACGACCTGGCCATTGGCTTCCAAGATAATAGTAAGGAAGCTGGAGAACGAGCTCTAAACGAGGACCTAACTACACTTAGTAACTACTTTAAGAACTGGCGCTTACGTCCTAACACAAGCAAAGCTGAAACCTGTCTCTTTCACCTGTCGAATCAACTTGCGGGCGATACCCTCAATGTAACTCTAAATGATGCAGCTATCAAACATAACAACCCCAAATATCTAGTAGTCACACTTGATAGAACACTCACCTTCAAAAGCCATCTTACAAACGCAGCCGGTAAACTGAGAACAAGAAACAATATAATAACAAAACTTGCTGGAACTACTTGGGGTGCTTCTGCAGATACTCTTCGGACCTCTGCTCTAGCTTTGGTTTTTTTAGTGGCAGAATATTGTGCACCAGTATGGTTAAATAGTGCACATACAAACAAAATCGATGTCCAACTTAATCAAACCATGAGAATAATCACTGAAACAATAAAATCAATCCCAGTGAGATGGCTGCCTACTTTGAGCAATATTGCTCCACCAGATCTACGCCGTACATCAGCATTAGTGAGAGAGTATCAGAAACTTGTAGCCAACATACAATTACCAATCCATCAAGACATACCAGACATCTCGAAAGAGCACCAGCGACTGAGGTCTAGAAATCCTCCAATCAGAACTGCCCGAAAAAATGGTGATTCCTATGATATACAAAGGCAATGGTCCACAAGATGGATGCCAACAATAGCAGCAGACTATATTCAGATATCCACCCCAACCCAAGGTTTCATCGGATCGGGTCTGCCCCGGCCCACATGGGCGAGGCTTAATCGCATACGTACCGGACATGGTAAATGTGCTGATTCTCTGTTCAAATGGGGTCGTGCAGAAAGTCCACAGTGCGATTGTGGATCGCCTAGACAGACCATAAGTCATTGTGTTTCAGATTGCCTAAAGCGTGCCTACCGTGGAAACCTCCAGGACTTTGTGGAATGCTCCCCAGATGCAATTGAATGGCTATGTAAATTGGACATTAATATTTAGATTCATTCATTATGTTTTAGTGTTTGAATAATATATATATATATATATATATATATATATATATATATATATATATATATATATATATATATATATATTATATTTGTGTATTTATCGTACTAAGAAAGTCCATACGCTAAATAAAAATAAAATAAAGTAAAGGAGGAAAGTATGCTAATTTTCCAGTTACTCGAGCGTTGGCTGAGAAACTTGAGAGAACGGTTTCAAATACCAGAAGCTGCGAACATAATAAATGCGGCACAAAACAGAGAAACCTATCGTTTGATGGTCGTCAACCTTCGGTAGAAGACGGCACATAAAGAAGAAGACTCGATCGTTACGGGGACCTAAGGGTTGTGAAGAGTAGGTCCTAAAACCAGAAGAAGTTAAGTATAGTTTTCCACAAAGTGGGGGACTTTCCATTTTTTAATTTAATTTTCCATTTCCAACAATCGTTTTTTCCGATTAAAGCGCCATCTGTCCATAATTCGAAAAAATGTCTCGAATAAAAGTTGCTTATTTTTACGTAAAATTGGGTGCTCCCATTTAAGATTTTAAAGTAACCCCCCCTCCCCGGGGGGGTAGTGTTTGATGCCATTCGATAGATTTTTCAAAAACATTGAGTACATGTATTTTACAGTTTTCAATCTGATGTTCATTTTGCGAAATATCGCGGGGTTCCTTATTAAAATTTTAAATTTACCCCCACCCCTCTACGGGGGGGGGGGGTCGCGTTGGGTATCGTGGGAAAAATATTGAATACGTATATTTTAGTTTTTCGATCTGACATTCATTTCGCGAAATATGTATTAGCTTTTTTTGTGAAATTTTGTGACTCGCCCATTTCCTTATGCCCCGCTCAAATCTTCAGATTTTTGAAATATACACTGTTCAGCATGTACTTAACTTACCTTATCTTAATCGGACGATTTCGAGTTTTTCTAAGGATAGATTTTTTTTCGGAACCCCCTTAACGAACTCCCCTGTATTAAGAGCCAATATATGGTAGAGGTACATTTACAGGGTACAAGGTTTCTCACCATGTGATAATGTGACGCGCTCGAGGAACTGCAAAAATCCCCGCTCGGGCTCCCCTACCATATTTAATAGCTACTATTGTTTATCCTCCGACATAATGAGATACCTTTTTAAAATGTCGAACAATAAAAAAATATTAAAGTTATTTGCTGACACATAGTATTCGTACAGAAATGAAACCATATTAAAAGACTTAAGATGGAGAAATTAGTATACATTAAGAGTAACTGGCACGATGCCACAAATGGAGGGATCATGTCGAACGGACACAGGAATAATCGCGAAATGAAAAAAAAAATACATATACCAAATACAAAAAAGAAAAAAGACCACTAGGAAGACCCCCAGGGATGGTATGATAGGCTGGACATCAACATTGCAAGAGCTGGGATGATAGAATAAACAAGATCATGTCCTACAAGAAAAAGAACATGATGACGAAGAAGAAGAAAAAGAATAAGAAGAACAACAAAAACAAGAAGAAGAAAAAGAAGAAGAAGAAGATGGTATTATCAAAATAATTTAATGAAGATAATAAATACTCTGATAGCAAACCATAAAGCAGAAACAAAAATTGTGTATATAGTCCAGGGCTCATCTGTTTTGAGATGGACGTTGAGAGGTGACTCAAATTTTTTTGCAGAAATTGCTTGAAAATAACTTAAATAATAATATGTGAGTTATCCTCCCACTCAAAATGGTCCGCAACATTGTTTAAATAATCAAAATGTCAAAATATGAAGGAAAAATTCGATTTTTTATTGGTTTTTTGATTATAACTTTAAAACTGTTCATTTCTGAAAAAAGTTTTACTAACATAAAAGTTGCGTAATTAAATTTCCTACAATATAGAATTGGTTAACAATTCAAAAAATAGTCACCCTTGTTGCAAAATAGCAATACTTGCGAAAAAAACCATACAAAAACAAGTATTTGCATTTTACGTTTTTCAACCATTTATTCTACACTTAGGACCCTCATATTTTACCCAGAAAAACTTTATGATATAGTAAAACAACACTGTAAATTTCATTAAGATCGGTTTAATAGATTTTGCACAATAAATTTTGCAATCCAGCTTTCGCAAAAAAATTCATTTTTTAAAAATGTTGCAGGACTGAAAATACAGCAGATAGTAAGTTGATTTTTTTTTGCTTATAGAAGTGTACTGTACCTTTCATTTGCAATTTGCAAAATTAAAATCGAATAATTACCACGGCGTCAGGAAAAATTTTTTAAATAAACATTAATTTTTGGTGCTACGCGCAGGACAGCGGTGTTCGATTCACACAAGTTGATTTCCACCAAAATTTCTTCTAACCTTTATCTAATATATTATTTTCTTACTCTATATTTTGTTGTATTTTAATATTTTAATTCCACAAAAATCAAACTAATTTTATTATTGTTTGTGAAATATTGTTTACACAATTGCATATGTTTAACAATAATAAACTTTTATTCTCTAAGTTAAAATATATGAACAAAGAAAGTTTTTGCTAAAAAAAGTGTTATTTTAAAGGATAAAGTATGTGTTTTTATTTTGCAATAAACAAATTTATTTATTTATATCGAAATGTAATAAAAATTAAAATGTATCAATCATTATTAAAGGTCATTGAAATGCCCAATCAGAGCAAACTATCCGCTGTCCTGCGCGTAGCACCAATAATTAATGTTTATTTAAAAAAATTCCTGACGCCGTGACAGTTAATCGATTTTAATTTTGCAAATTGCAAATAAAAGGTACAGTACACTTCTATACGCAAAAAAAATCAACTTGCTATCTGCTTTATTTTCAGTCCTGTAACATTTTGAAAAAACGAATTTTTTTTGCGAAAGCTGGATTGCAAAATATATTTTGCAAAATCTATTGAACCGATCTTAATGAAATTTATAGTATCGTTTTACTGTATCATAAAGTTTTTCTAAGTGAAATATGAAGGTCCTAAGTGTAGCACAAATGGTTGAAAAACGTAAAATGCGAATACTTGTTTTTGTATAGTTTTTTCGCAATTATTGCTATTTTGCAACAAGGGTGACTATTTTTTAAATTAATAACCAATTCTATATTGTAGCAAATTTAATTATGCAACTTTTATGTCAGTACAAATTTTCTCGGAAATGAATACTTTTAAAGTTATAATCAAAAAACGAAGAAAAAAATCGAATTTTTCCATCATTTTTTGACATTTTGATTATTTAAACAATGTTCCAGACCTTTTTGAGCGGGAGGATAACTCAAATATTACTATTTGAGTTATTTTCAAGCAATTTCTGCAAAAAAAATTGAGTCGAAAAATTGAGTTGAAATTTACATTGAGTAAATAGACAATATTACCCGAAAAGTGAGAATACTAACACTAGCAGGATTCAAACTAATATAAGCAAAACACAAAATGGAGAAGGATTAATGTAATAATTAAATAATAAGATGAATTAAGCTAGTTCTAGAAAGTTCTTACGTCGTCAAAATAAACATTGATAACATTACAAGATGTATGTTAAAAAAATGGCACCATTTGGAGTTAAAAATTTTCTCAGCGCTCCTGGAGCTTTATGGTGGAAGCTCCTGATGGGAAAATGGAAAACCAAATTGACCATGTTCTTATTGAAAGAAAACTGCTCAAAAAGGAAACAACGCAAAAAATACTTGGTAGAGCAGTTCCAAGATAAAGAGGTAGCAAAAATATCAGAGGAAGAAATAAACAAGAGATTGGGAAGAATTACGGGTAACCTACAGGAGAAATAGCAACTAATACAAACAATCATGATATAAGCGGCAGATCCTAGGATTGGGAAAGCAGAAAAAGAAAAGAAAGATCACTTGTTTTATGAGGACTGCAAGGTAATCCTAGCACAGAAGAACAACGCAAAAATGGAAAATATTAGGAGCAATACAAAAAAAGTAAAGGGCACTGAAAAGCTAAAAGGAGAGAAGCTAAACGATTATGCAGAAAAAATGGAAAATTACTGGAAAAACAACAAAATAACGCAAAAGATGGAAAACATACTACAACGTGAAATAAAAAGAGATGAAACTAGTAGAGGTGGAAATTATCGATATAAACGTATCTATTAATTAACATTGCATCACATAGTTTCCCACCTTTAGACGTCTGTGACAGGAGTGTTTTATAAAATTCTCCTGCCACAGTGACAGTTGTCATACTCCTCCGATACATCTAAAGTTGGAAAACTATATAATGTAATGTTAATTTATAAGTTTATTTCGATAATTTCCACCTCTACTACATAGTTACATCTCTTTTTACTTCACAGTGTATTATGTTTTTCATCTTTTTCGTTATGTTGCCGGTTATTAGCGCGCTCATTACTGTACATAATATGGCGTGAATATAAATCAAGAAAATCTAAGTATACGGAAATAAGAGGGGGGAATGCAGAAGAAAATAAATGGATCACTCTAAGGATGAATGAGAGAACGTATACATTTAAGAAGGTAACTGAATTTGAGTACCTTGGAACAATAGGTACAAATAGAGGAGGCGAAGAGAAAGAAATAGATAAACGGTTCTTAAAAAGTAGCAAAGTAGTAGGATCAGTAAACGCACTGTTGAAGGCCAAAACATTTCCAAGGCAGCGAAGATTCGATCATGTGAAACAATAGTTAAACCAACAGTGTTGAATGCATGTGAAACTTGAATCGGAAAAAATAATGATGAATGAGAGATGAATTAGAAAGAAGAAGAAAAGTTAGAGATTTGGAACAGAAAAATCTTGAGAAAACTTTTTGGTGGTATAAAGAAGGCTGACGAGGAATGGCGCAGATGAACAAACCAGTAGTTAATCGAGGTGTATAAGAAACCCACAATAACATATAAAATCAGAGCACAGAGAGTTAGATGGTTGGGATGTGTTTTCCGAATTCCAAAAGAAAGAGAAAAAAAATTCCTAAGAGTTTTGCAAGTAGAATCTTCTTCTTTAAGTGTCGTATTCGTATTCAGACGTTGGTCATCATCATGTTTACAGTTTCCTGCAACCTTTCTCTATCGGCTGCTGCGCGAAATAATTCTTCTTCTGTGGAACCACACCATTGTCTAAGCAATTACAGTTATCAAAGTTTCTTCCGACCAATCCATCTCTTTCCTTCCATTTTACCTTGTACTATAACGCGAAGTAGATGGTATTTAGGTCCTCTAATGGGGTGTTGTGGTGTTTTATAGAGGTAGTACCTTTTATGAGAACGGCCACATCGAGCGTAATATACGGGAGATGGTTCGAAGTAACTGGTCCTCATAAGACATCCAACTGTCACTTATGGCTTCACGTGCCACACCCTGGGCAACTGCATTGGTCTGTAGGCTAAACTAAGTGAGGGTAACCACCGAGCGATTGCCGGTATAAGCAATCTCCACTTGCTAGCCAACAGCTTCGGGTGGATGAGCTAGTAAATGTTAGGGCACTCTTTTGTCCTGAGACTGAGAAATCGGTCTCGAAGGCGGATGAACCCTACAGAATGGTCAACGGCATAAGGATGCAGAAGGCAACGGGGAACCACTGCATTAAGGACTCATAGAGTACCCCTAGTAGTAATCATCATGGTGGACATGCAAAGGAGAAGTACTGATCATGGACATCGGACACCAAGATCCGGCAGAGGAAGACAAATAGATAAGTACAAGGCTTCCTCGGTCGTAAACCTGCGAAACCTTGTAATAAGAAAAAGACAACCATAAAAATTGCTACATGGAATGTGAGGAGCTTATTCTCTTCGGGAAAATTAGATAACGCCGTGTTGGAAATGGATCGTTTGGGTATAGACATATTAGGCATAAGCGATACACAATGGCCAGGAAATGGCAAATGCCCCACAACTAATCATGGTATGTTTTATTATGCCGGAAGTGACACCACAACCCATCGATACGGAGTTGGAGTCATCATCTCAAAAAAATGGAAAGATGCTGTAGCAAATTTTACTCCATTCTCAGAGCGCGTGATGTTAATACAACTGAAAGATAAGAAGAACATAATAAACATCATACAAGTATACGCTCCTACAGCAGACAAAGACGAAGAGGAAATAGAACAATTCTTTAATAACTTAGAAGACGTGATGAGAACAACAAAGAGACAACACATTAACATAGTAATGGGCGATCTGAACGCCAAGGTAGGTCAGGGTAAAGTTGGAGAAAATGTCGGTGAATACGGCTTAGGTAATAGAAATGGAAGGGGTGATCGTTTAGTTCAGTTTTGTCAAAGCGAAAATTTAATAATAACTAATACATTCTTTAAATTACCCCCAAGGAGACTGTGTACGTGGACGTCACCTCAACACACACAAGAAAAAGTAATCAGAAACCAAATAGATTACATAATGGTGACAAAAAGATACCGTAATGCCGTGAAATCTACTAAAACTTACCCTGGAAGTGATATCGGTTCGGATCATAATCCAGTAGTATATGTGTTAGAAGCTAGACCAAAGAAAATGAGAAAAACCATCATCCCAGCGTTAGACTTAAGTCAGCTTAAAAGTGAACACCGACGACAAACAGTGCGCGAATAAATCAACACCGGCCTCAGTGTAGCAGAAAACCAAATCCGCAGAACAGACAACATAGATGAAAAACTGAAGTATATAAACACTATAATAAGAACTACGGGAAAGAAACACCTAACCAAATCTCCAAAGAAACATAAGGTGTGGATGACACCAGACATACTAGAACTAATGGATGAAAGACGCAAATTGAAGAATAATTCAGAAAAATACAGAGAGGTTGATAAGAACACAAAGCAATTAATAAAAAAGGCCAAAGAATCATGGATTAAAGAACAATGTGTAGAAATGGAAGACTATGAAAAAAGTATGACACATTCAATATACATAAAAAAGTCAAAGAACTTACAGGAACCCAAAGAAGACATCAAATAAGTTTGCTTAAGGACAAAGACGGAAATATTAGTATAGACTTAACAGAAAAAATTAATAGATGGAGTGAATACATAAGAGAATTGTTTGAAGACAACAGAAATAACATTGACAAGGTAAATGGTGAAACGGGACCTGAAATCCTAAAATGTGAAGTAGAAATGGCACTTAGAAATTCCAAAACTGGAAAGGCAAATGGACCCGATGAGGTTCCTACTAAATTACTAAAGCTCTTGAATGATGAATCAATAGGTATAATATTGCACTTATTTAACACAGTATACAATACTGGTATTATACCTCAAGAGTGGCTGCTGTCTAGATTCGTTACACTGCCAAAGAAATCCAATGCAAAAGAATGTTCAGAACATCGAACAATATCTTTAATGAGCCATCTACTAAAGATATTTCTAAAAATCATCCACAACCGAGTTTATCAAAAGTTGGAGTCAGATATTAGTAATACACAGATGGGGTTCAGAAAAGGACTAGGTACTCGAGAAGCTCTCTTCGGTTTGAATGTTCTTACACAAAGATCCCTAGACGTTAATCAAGAAGTACATGCATGTTTTATCGATTTTGAAAAAAGCTTTTGACAGAGTACGCCACGATAGGCTAAGAGACATTCTTGAAAGAAAAGACATGGATAATAAAGATCTGCAAATAATTCTCAACTTATATTGGAATCAGAAAGCTAACATCAAAATAGAAAACGAGATATCAAAAGCAATAGAAATACGTAGAGGAGTAAGACAGGGATGCATTTTGTCACCACTGCTATTTAATGTATATAGTGAAAGCATCTGTCAGGAAGCCCTTTTGCAAGCAAATGAAGGAATCGTAATCAATGGAGAGGTTGTAAATAATATTCGATACGCAGACGACACTGTACTAGTTGCAAGAACAGTAGAAGAATTACAACGATTACTTACAAACATAAATATTGCTTGCAACAATTATGGCATAAACATTAATATCAAAAAAAAAACAAGTATTTGGTTTTCAGTAAAATCATGACACAACCAGCACATATTAGTATAAACGGCATTCAAATTGAAAAAGTATCAAATTATAAATACTTGGGAACTTTAATAGACGAAACTGGAGACCAAAACTATGAAATAAAGAGACGTATCGAAATTGCCAGGACCTTCATAAAGATGAGAAAATTCTTCTGCAACAGAGGTATAAGCATCCCTCTACGATTAAGAATGCTAGGAGGCTACGTATTTAACACGCTATTATACGGTGTAGAGGCCTGGACTTTCAAACAGATCAACATAAAAAATATTGAAAGTTTCGAGATGTGGTGCTACCGTCGAATGCTTAAGATAAGTTGGGTTGAAAGAATCACAAATCTTGAAGTAATACGAAGGATAGGAAGAGACCCGGAAATTTTGTTAACGATAAAACGAAGAGAACTCGAGTATTTGGGTCACCTGATGAGAGGTCATAAATACGCATTACTTCAAAATATAATGCAAGGAAAAATAGAAGGAAAACGGAATCCAGGTCGTAGAAGAATGTCGTGGATGCGGAATTTGAGAGAGTGGTTTGGGTGCACCACTAATGAACTTTTTAGGTCAGCTGTAAACAAAGTCAGGGTAGCCTTGATGATTTTCAATCTCCGATAGGAGTGGCACAAGAAGAAGAAGAAGGTCCTCTAATGATATGGAAATACTCTGTTCTTCTCCTGTTTATGATGTTTATGAGCAGACGTTCTGAATTCATCATTGGAAGTGTGCGAAACCCACGATATCTATAGGATTCGTCGATAGCACCACAATTCAAACGCTTCTAATTTGTTTAGAATTGAGGTTTTTAACATCCATATCTCACAACCATACAATATAATGGGCTACACATAACATTTCAGGACCTTCTTGCGAATATTCATCGACAGGTTTCTGTTACATAAAACTAGTTTCCAGATCATAAAAGCCTTACTTGATATTTCGATCGATTATCTCGTCATCAGTCACAATTTACATTTAAACAGCTATCAAGGTATTTAAAATGCTTTACCTGTTCTATCTCCTTTTCATTAGGAAAAAGCAGACCTTGGTCTATATTAATCAAGCAAAATAACAAGGGATAAAAAGAAGAGGGAGACCAAAAAGGAAGTGGTTTTTTGTCGTTCTGATTGACATAGAAGAAATGGAAATAATGGACTGGAGTGAATTATCCGAATAAGAAATATTAGTCAAGACTATCGAAGCCAAGGGCTTATGTAATACATATTTTATTTTAATTCTCTGTCCTACTCACCTAAAAAATCACCAACACCACAAAAGAAGGTTGGAAAACTCTGCCCTATCGTATAAATAGTTATTTATGTATTAAGAGCGAAATGTGATACATTCCCAGGCAACCAAATAACGTTTACAAAACGTTAAAAAGACGTCATAATTATCAGCAAACCACCGTTTGTCACGTTTTTTCTACGTCGAAAGTCACGTGAATATGTCCCACCATAACTGACGTAATTTTAATCACGTTTTAAATAGGTAATATAAAAAAGGTAGTTTTTATGTCGTTTTTTTTAGATTATTTTTCATTTTATGGTTTTAAAAATACACGATAATAAATTATTCGTATGGGTATTGTTGGTGTTGCAATTTTTCATTTAACTGTTTTAAATTTAGTTTATAGGCTAAGGTATACTTACTGCGTCACAACTGAAACAACATATAAACTAATAAATAATTTATTAACAAATTAATTTAATTAAATTCGATAACACATAATTAGCTCATTAACAGAAAATATTCACCAAAATAAACACATAACCTCAAACCGTTTTCAAGAAGAACTATCACAAGAACTATTGCATTAAACTAACTCACAACTGACTTGAGAAAAACGAATAAAAATATCTTAATTAACACCTTTCTTCAACTAAATATCTAAATGAAAAGCCCTTTTTTACCACACAAAGCATGTAAACAATAAATGAAAAATTTCTTATGACCATTTAAGGCTTATAAAGGTCAATATACAAAATTAACATTATAAGCATTAACCCGTTAAGCTCCTCCCATTTTTGTTACGACAGACTTGGGTTGTCTGAAATACTCTGAAATGAAAACGTATTTTTAAACGTATTCTAACGTCATTAATCTTACGTATTTAAAATCACCTGCAAAAGACGTTTATACGACGTAATATTCAAACACGTGTATATATTCAACCAAAAGCTGACGTTTCCTCGGCGTTATTGACGTCACTTGGTTGCCTGGGTTATTGCTTGAGAGTAAGAGTTGCCGCTCGACGCGTAGCGGAGCGGAGAGCGGTAATTACTCAAAAGCAATAATGTCACTTTGCGCCTGTAATACATACAACATTTTTTCTACAATCACTTAATAAAATGAAACTATTTTTGAATCATTAACTTTATTATAACTATTTCATATCTGCCATTATAATGTCATAACATGAACTTTTATATCTTTCAGTTTGAATGTTCAATATGTTTTTATTTTATGGTTGTACGGTTGCTACGGACAACGCGCGTAAAATCAAACTTTACGCGCTACAGCGATAAAGTGACGATACGCAGTAAACGTCAACTTTCATTGCCATCGACAAGCGAAAAAGTCTTCTTTATCAAGTGATTGTAAAAAAAATAAAATTTTGTAGTAGGTATAGAATAAACAATAAAAGTTGATTGGTGTTTAAGTGTGTACAATCCAAATTATCGATGAAATACTGTTAAAAATATAGGAAAGATACTATATACAGCATATGAATAATAATTTTTACTGAAATAAAAATTTACTTACATTATAACGTTCAGTTACAGTACAATACACCTAATTCCCACAGTATCATGTTTTCATTAACTCAAAATAAATCCACGTACATATCACTCTTGACTACGAAAATTTTGGTAAAAATTGTATCGCCTAAAAGCATGAGTATATTTATAACGCGGATATGTCTGCCAATCAACTACTAACTAAATCCTTAAGTAAAGATAGTAAGTGTATCTACAATAAACCTTCATTAAAATTTTAAAAATTCTCAACATGTTTTATTTAATGGTGCAATACCGGTAATAGATGAAATACTAAAAGTCAAGGAAAATAGGTTTAGTACCTAAAAAGGTACAATGACTACTCTAATAAAAAAGTCAAACCAACAAACATTACCGTTTATAGAATGGAGTAGAATAGAATAGCAGTAAAAATATCCATCAGATTTTGAACTGATACATAAGCAAAGGCCTATTATAAATACATTTGTATAATATAGCGTGTTTCAAAAAAAGGTAACACTGTCTCCAGGATAGGTCTAAAATACACAGTATCGAATTTTACTAAGAGTAGCGTTTTGGAGTAAAATTGTATGATGTTTAAGTTCACTTGGAATTTTTATTAATAATTTTTCCCTTAAAAAAGGTATGTTGAGTAATACATAGTACAAACAGTGCCGTATTAACCATTAGTCAAAGCAAACAGTTGCCTAGGGGCGTCGGCCCCATAGACGGCCTCGCCGGGCCCAAAACGAAAAAAATAATAACTAGAATTAACGCAATATATACAGTGATGAGCGCACTAATAACCGGCAAAATAGCGCAAAAGATGGATAATGTATTAAATTCTGAGATAAAATGAGATGAACCTAGTAGAGGTGTTAAATTTAGCGATAGTAACTTATAGACTGCCATTATTTTAATTGTTTCCCACCTTTAGCCGTATCAGACGGGTTTGAGAAATGCCACTGTCACAGTGACAGTTTTAGTTGACATACTTCGCTGATACGTCTAAAGGTGGGAAACAATCAATATAATGGCAATCTATAAGTTACTATCACTAAATTTAACACCTCCACTAGGTTCATTTCATTTTATCTCAGAATTTAATACATTTTCCATCTTTTGAGCTATTTTGCCGGTATTAGCACGCTCATCACTGTATAATCATATCCCTTCCACCATACAATGGTGTAGTGTCCCCTGTAAATGTACCCCTACCATGTATGGACTATTAACAGGGGGCGTGCGTTGGGGGCTGCCCGTAAAAAAGTCTATCGTTATAAAAACTCGAAAACGTCAGATTAAGACAAGGTAAGTTAAGTACTTAAAGAGCAGGGTGTATTTCAAAAATGTGACGATTTGAGCGGAGCCGTAAGGAAATGGGCGAGTCACAGTTTCACATAAAAAATTAAGTATTTGGCGAAATGAACATCAGAACGAAAAACTAAAAATACGTGTTCAGTATTTTCAAAAATCTATCGAATGATACCAAACGTGACTCACCCACGGAGGTGGAGTGGGGATAACTTTAAGACTTATAGGGCCCCCGCAATATTTCGCGAAATGAACATCAGATCGAAAAACTGAAAAATACGTATTCAATTTTTTTCAAAAATCTATTGAATGACACCAAACACGACACCCCACGGAGTTGGGGTGGTGGTTGCTTTAAAATCTTAAATAGGAACCCCCATTTAGGGGTACATTTACAGGGGACAAGGTCCCCTGTAAATTTTCCTCATGTGATTTTTTGACGCGCTCGCGTAACGCACAAAATCGCCGCTTGGGCTCCCGTACCATTAGTATTGTAATGTCTATTGTCCTGACCATCAAGGAGCTTGGCCACCCCTGTTATAGACATCATACTATAAATTATCAAATAGTCTTGGTTTTTATATGGTATAATTAATTTCCGTATGTACACTGACTAAACAGTTACCAGCTATGTACGATAATGTCTTTGATAAGGGCTAGCGCAGCCGCAAAATCACTTAAAATAATAAACCACGGTATATAAGCCGGACATGAAATGACCACATCTTATGAATTAATGTAATTTTAATCACTTTGTTTACTGTAAGATAAGGTGTAAATAAAATAAATTAATCGCTATAATTATTCTCAATAGGTATATGTATAACTATTTATACATATATCTATACAATGCAGTGAGGACGTTTAGATTGGAATAAAATTATTTTCCTGAGAATGGCTGACTCTGGAGATAAATACCGAAACAGGTCAATTTTTAGCATACTAGTGACGTCATCCATCTAGGCGAAATGACGTAATCGATGATTTTTTTTTAATGAGAATAGGGGTCGTGTGATAGCTCATTCGAATGATTATTCAATGCTCTATTTACTAAAATAAACATTAACATAATTATTTATACAGTGTGCAAAATTTTTTTTATTAAATTAATTAAGACAAAAAGAAGAATATATATATAATTTAAATATATAATTTAATTCGAAATACATTTTACTGTTGTCCGAAAACAGGAAAAATGTTTATCTGAGAAATAAATATTGCTTTTCGCTTAAACTCAATTAGTCCAGGGTAATAAGGTTTTTTCCATGACACTTCAACTACCAGGGTACTGAAGCGTTTTTTCGATAGCTAATACCTATAAGAACAAATTGTAACTATTTCCTGCGTAGGATCTGACGGCCATTTTTATTTATAAACAATTTAGTGCCAAAAGACGGTATTTTTTCCTCTTTATTCTAATTAATGGAAAACAGTAAGAGTAATGGTTTTCTTAGTACAAATATCTTCGAGAGAATGGAAAAATCTTTAAGATGGCTTATTACAAAATTTAATACAGGGTGTCCAGAAACTCTACCGACAAACGAAGACAGGAGGTTCCTCAGATAAATTTAAGACATTTTAACCCAATTCTTCTAGTCCGAAAATTCTTCCTGAGGGAGCTAGAGCTCTTTGAAGATGGCGTCTTGTAATTAGTTTTTCTTAAATAACTCCAGAACGCTTTTATTTAGAAAAATGAAAATTGGTAAGCATATTTATCTTCCAGAGATAAATCGACGACATTTATTGTGAATTTTTAGTACCGTTCATAGGCGTCCGTTTTGGGTAGGAAAACGGTTATTTTATCGCATAACTTTTAAGTCTTTAACTTTTAAGCATCTTTAATACTGAATTATTAAATTATGAGGCATGCTAGTACTTAAAGGTACTGTTGCTTTAAGTTGGTAAAACACACCGTTTTCTAGAAAAATCGATTTGAAAATTTTTCGTTTTTTTTAATTTCCAAAAAAAATTTCAAAAACAAACCATTTAGAAAAACGAAAACTGGTACGTTTATTTATATTCCAGAGACGAATCGATTTCATTAATTGCGAATTTCTAGTACCGGTCATATGCGTCCGTTTTGGGTAGGTCAAAAGTTATTTTATCACATAACTTTTTTGTACTTAATTTTTAAGGATTTTTGACTCTAGATTATTAAATTGTGAGGTATTCTAGTACTAAAAGTTACTCCTGCTATAAGTTGGTAAAATACACTGATCTTTTTTTTGAAAATTCTTTTTAATTTTTTTTCAAATTTAAAAAACGAAAATGTTCAAATCGATTTTTCCAGAAAACGGTGTGTCCTACCGACTTAAATCAAGAGTACCTTTTAGTACTAGAATATCTCAGTATATAATAATCCAGTATCAAAAATGCCTATAAGTTCAAAACAAAAAAGTTATGAGATAAAATAACCGTTGCCCTACCCAAAACGGACGCCTATGACCGGTACTAGAAATTCGCAATGAATGAAAATCGATTTATCTCTGGAAGATAAATAAGTGTAACAATTTTTGTTCTTCTAAATAGAAGCGTTCTGGAGGTATTTAAGAAAAACTAATTACAAGACGCCATGTTCAAAGAGCTCTAGCTCCCTTAGGAATCATTTTCGGACTGGATGAATTGGGTTAAAATGTCTTAAAATTATATGAGGAATCTCCTGTCTTCGTTTGTCGGTAGAGTCTCTGGACACCCTGTATATTCATTTATTGTTAATACAATTGCGAAAAAAGGTTGAAATTTCAAAAAAATTAATTTAGCAATAACTATTGTAAAAATTAGAATAGCGCTTTGAAATTTTTGTCAAATGAGGGTTCTTTGGTGCTTAATGTGAGACAAAAATTTCAAAGCAATTCTTTAAATTGTTTAAATTTTATTCAAATTGTTTATCCCAGAGAGCTTTATTTTGCAATAACATAAGTCAGAAAAAAATATTGTTAGAACCATTCTACAGGTGTCAAATGAAAGAGCATAAGCTAAACTTTCAAATTGGTTTAAAAAAGTTAATAAAAAATGTAATGTTAATGTAATGTTAATAAATAATAGTAATAAATAATTATGCAAAAGTATGTTCAATTTTTCCTTATAAACTTTATATTTTTTTATGTAATAAATTATATATATGTATTACAGTTTTTCATTAATTATCATATAAATAACAGTACTTGGTAGTTATACACCCAAAAAAAAAACGGTAAAAAATAGATTTTTTTGGAAAAGTTATTCAAAAAGTTAAAAGAATTCACAAAAAGAAAAATTGACGATACTTTTTCATAATTATTTATTACTAATAAATGCATTTTTTTATTCACTTTTTTTAAACCAATTTGAAAGTCTAGTTCATGCTCTTTCATTTGACACCTGTAGAATGGTTCTAACATTATTTTTTTCTGACTTATGTTATTGCAAAAAAAGCTCTCTGGGATAAATAATTTGCATAAAATTTAAGTAATTGAATGAATCATTTTGAAATTTTTGTCACATTTTAAGCACTAAAGAACCCTCATTTGACAAAAATTTCAAAGCTCTATACTTATTGGTACAATAGTTATTGAGAAATTTTTTTTTTAATTTCGACGTTTTTTCGCATTTATATTAACAATAAATGAGTGTATTAAACTTTGTAATACGCCATTTTAAAGCTTTTTCCATTCTCTCGAAGATGTCTGTTCTAAAAAAACCATAAGGTTTACCGCATTCCATTAATTTGAAAAAAAAAAGGGAAAAAGGCCATTTTTTGACATTAAATTGTTTATAAATAAAAATACCAGCCAGATCCTACGCAGGAAATAGTTACAATTTGTTCTTATAGGTATTACCTGTCGAAAAAACGCTTCAGTACCCTGGCTGTTAAAGTGTCACGAACATGGTATATTTTTGTCTTATTACCCCGGCCTAAATGTTTAATCTGCCTCTTAGCAGTTTAAACATTTAATTTAAGTGAAGAGCAATGTTTATTTTTTAAATTAACATTTTCAGCAGTAAAATGTATTTTGCATTGAATATATTACATACATTCTTGTTTTTGTCTCAATTAATTTAATTAAATAAAACTTTGGGCGCACTGTATAAAATAATTATGTTAATGTTTATTTTAGCGAATAGAGCATTAAATAACCTTTCGAAAGAGCTATCACACAACCTCTATTCATAACCCTAGGATAACACACTTGCCGTCACTGTTTCGAGCGACCTCCGTAGTCTTCTCAACCTGGTGTTAGACTAGGTGCCGGTATAGTTGAAATTTTCTAATCATTTTAAGCACAATAAGACCCTATAACTTAAATTAAATAGTAGAACCTAAAAGAAAACTTACGAACACTGTGCCGTCACTTTTTAGTCGCACATGCGTAGACAGTGGCGCATCAAACTTTCCACTTATGAACGGGATAAATAAATTAAAAGGTACCCTCCCTCACTCACAGAATTCAATTTTTTTCATTTTTTTTTAAGTTCTATGTGATTAAAAAATAAGACTCAGGGCAATTTTAACCCACCACCCCCTTGCCCCATCCCTCATCATCAAAAACTTCATTTTTTGTTTTTAGGTGGGATGCGTTTTTAGGTACGTAACCTCAAAAAAAATTTAATTTTTTTTTTTGGAAAAAAGCGTATAACTTTTTTTTGAGGTAGCTGAATGTTTAGTTTTTTTTCTATTTTGTGTATTTAAATCAAACGCTACGTTTTTTATTTTTTTCAGATATTTTCGTAAGGTTCGCCACCTTCAAAAATTCACAAAACTGTTTTTTATGGGGTTTTTGGGAGATTGAACGTATTTCTCCCATTTCTAAATGTTCTAAAAGACTCATTTACATAAAATCTATAAAAAAAACATAGACTTGATCTATTTTGAAGTCTATAAACTAGAGAAAATCCCCAAAAACCCTCCAAAAAATAGTTTGTAGATTCTTTAAGGTGGCTAACGTTACAGAAAAATCTAAAACGTTAAGATCATAATATTTGATAAAATACACAAAATAGAAAAAAAAATTAGACCTCCAGCCGTCTCCAAAAAAAGTTATACGCTTTTTCAAAAAAAAAAAAATTAAAACGTTTTTTTGAGGTTATGTACACAGGTTATGTACGGAACTATAAAAAATAGACATGTTTTGTAAAAGCGTGAACTACGCCTGAATTTTTTTAAATTTTAAAATTGATGGCTTTCCACCTAAAAAAAATAAAAACGAAAAATGAAGTTTTTGATGGTGGGGAAAGGGGGAAGGAGGTGGTGGGTTAAAATTGCGCTGAGTCTTATTTTTTAATCCCATAGAACTGAAAAAAATGAAAAAAATTAAATTCTGGGAGTGAGGGAGGGTACCTTTTAATTTATTTATCCCGTCCATAAGTGGAAAGATGCGCCACTGTCGAAGCATTTGCCACTAAAAAGTGACGGCACAGTGTTCATACATTTTCTTTTAGGTTCTATTATTTAAGTTATAGGGTCTTATCGTGCCTAAAATGATTAGCAAATTTCACCTATAGCGGCTATTAGTCTATGTGTCTCTATCTGTATGTCTGTCTCTATCCTGTTTTCAAAATTTCGGAAAAGTGATTTGGCAATGATTGTCTTGGCTCTAGAGGAAGAAAATGAAGAGAAAACTTAGAGGGGCGAAGAAAGAGGATTTGAGTGGACAGTGCATGGAAATCAAGACCCACTGAGAGAGAATTTAATACCCTGTTTCCCCTTCTCATGGATAATGAAATCAAGTTCTGCGGATATTTTCGAATGACACAAAATACCTTCCATTTCCTTCTTAATAATTTGCAAGAAATGCTAAAGAAGAACGACGCTTTCTGGAGGATATGTATTCCACCAAGAGAACGTCTGGTTGTGTACTTAAGGTTAGTGCTCACACTTTTTAATTACATACACATTTTCAAAATGAGATTATCACTTTTACGTAGATTTCTCATTCACAAGCTTTATGACCTATTAATAAAACTCATAATCCCAAAAAAAATGTATTTATTGTTAGTCCTGGATCCAGCGTACCAGAGAAAATTATTAATAGCAAGCTAGAAATTTGTTCATAGCTTATAGTCCAGGAACCAAAGCTTTTCACTTCGCAATTTTTACAGAATGGATCAATTTGCTTGAAAATTTGAGAATAAGTAGTAGATAGTCCATGTATCAAAATATATATGATGCCGACAGGCGCTTTTACCATGCGGGTGGTTGCCACCCCATCTCGGGGGTGGAAATTTTTTATTATATTTTGACCGCAAAAGTTAATAAAAACATTCATTCTAAGCAAAAAATGTTCTATACTTTTTTTGATAAAATTAATAGTTTTGATTTATTCGCCATCGAAAGTGTTAGTTTTATATCTAAAAAATCAATGTTTTTCGATGGTATACTCATTTACGATTCACTCAATTTTTGCCGTAGAACAAATTTAATCAAACCGATTTCTTGGAAATTAAATTACCTACAATTTCATATTTAAACAGTTTGTCGTACCTCTGATGCTAATCTTTATATTCTGAAGAAAATGGCATTTTTTACCAAATTGCAAACATTCGTTATTCGCTTTAAACTTCAATTTTTTAAAAACTAATTATTCTAAGCCAGTCGAACTTCTAGAATGTATTAATAATAGATAACTAAAGAAAAATGAATAAGTCCAATGACTAAAAACACCTCTAACTTACATTATTATGCTTCCAATTGGATTTCTCCTTTTTTTTTTTCAAAAAAGTATACCTATTGATTTTTTAACCGTAACTTTTTTATGTTTTATCCTAGAAAGTTCGTTAAAAAAGAATTTTGTAGGTTTTTACAAGATCTATAACGATAATAATATTAAATCCTTTTAAAATTCTCAGTTACAAAAAGAAGTGGAATTGAAAGGGATGGTAAAGGTGGTTTTTGCATGATATTACAAGTTTTAATTGTCAATAGCTCACTCAGTTTTTGCCGTAAAAACATTTTTGCAAATCACGTTCTTGGGAATTAAATAAGCTACAATTTAATATTTAAATATTTTTTCGTATATCTGATGCTAATCTTTCTATTCTGAAGAAAAGGGCATTTTTTACCAAACAACAAAAACTCGTTATTGGCTTTTAACTACATTTTTTTAAAAACTAATCATTTTAAGCCGATCAAACTTCTAGAACCTATTAACAATACATAAATCAAGAAAACCTAATCAGGTCAATGACAAATTTTAATAAGGGTGGTGATTGGGGGGTTGTTTACTATCAATTTTTTGCTGAAAAAAATAGGGATTGACATTCTTAATTTTTTTCATAATAAGTCACTTAATTTTTTTAGCTTGAGTTTCTTTTGTTTTTGGAGATACATATTTGTAAATACTTTAAATTAGTTTCAACAAGTTATTCTCGAAAAATGCATAGTTTTCCCGTACTTTGACTTTGAAACTCTAATATTTAGCATTTGATGAAGAAGAGCCGACATATAATAAAGTATAGCTCGATTAATATTGGTCTTAAAGAAAATAAAAAAACAGGTTTTGTTTATTTTTTCAAAAGGTACATTTTTGTTAAGTAAGGTTGTTTTGATAAAACGAAAACTTTTTGAGTTATTAGTAGAAAACTGATTAAAAACATTGATTTTTTCGATATAAAACTAACACTTTCGATAGCGAATAAATCGAAAACTATTAATTTTATCAAAAAAATGTATAGAACATTTTTTGCTTATAATGAATGTTTTTACCAACTCTTGCCATCAAAATATAATAAAAATTTCTACCCCCGAGATGGGGTGGCAACCACCCCATGGTAAAAGCGCCTTTTGGCATGATATAGATTTTGATCCTTGGACTATCCACTACTTATTCTCAAATTTTCAAGCAAATCTATCCATTCTGTAAAAATTGCGATGTTTTCTCCTATTTTAAGCTCCGTTACTTGGACTATTAACGGTGTCAAGTCGGACAAACTTTTATGTATGGAAACACTGGAGCAGGGGAAGTTTTAATTGTGTAACATGATTAACTTGTCGTCCTGACAAATTTATGATTGTGAAAAATGGCAATTTTAAGTTTATTCAATAGCAAACGTTATAGTATTTATAATATATGAAAAAATGTTTGTCCGAAAAAATGTTGGGAAGTTTAACGAGTCCGACACGTAGAACATGTCACATAACAGGAATTAGGTTGGTGATAAATAGCAGTCTGATTTTTGCTTGATAGTTTAATAAAAGGTTAAAAAATCAATTGAAAAGTATGTCCGACAAAATTAATGGGAAACATTCGTAGTCAGACGTTCTAAACCTGCAAGATTAGATAAAAATGCTGGTAGTAAATACCTTTCCGACAAAATCACCATTTAATTAAGTAAACTATTCCTCACACAGAATGACTGTTGTACGAAAAAAATAAGGGGTAGATTTCGTAGTTGGACAATTAAAAAAAATTTAATAACGGGTGATAATTCTATGTCAAAAGTACCTACAATCGATATCTTTCAATTTATCTCAAAATCATTTAGGTACCTCACTGTAATACATTGTTATTTAAGTTTATTATAGTTCAAGCTATAGAGACTAAAAACTGTCACTTTTTACAATAATTAATAAATTGCAATCGTAATTTCAAATATAAAATAATCGATTTATTTTGGCAGCAAATTATTTCTAGTCATGTGACATAATATTATGGGTGGCCAAGCTCCTTGATAGTCCGAGCCATTTTTCAAAATTTGAAATTTTTCGCGAGCCGCAATTAAACAATTATTTAAAAAGTGTAAAAAAAGGTATTAAATGTTTCTCTCACCGTTTGGATTTCACGAATTTTAAAGTGAAATAAAACAGTTCACAACGTTTCAAATATGCAAATAATTCTACAAGCAGCATTTACTAATTCAGGATGCTTCGATTCTTCATCATCCTTCCATCTTTTTTCGTGACGGCCTACTGATCTTCTACCGTCTCTCAAAAAACACTCCCTTTAACACTTTGTCTTTCTCTTATCTTGCCACATGACCTGTCCATCTTATCTTAGCTTTTATGTCTGACGATGTTTTCAGTACCATACACAGTCACCAATTCAGCTTTGAGGCGCCTTCTCCACTCTCCTGTCAATTCATCTCTTTGATGGTCAATTATCATTCTGAGAACTTTCCTTTCAAATACCAGCAGTTTATTTATTTCCTGCTGATGTAGAGCCCATGTTTAACTATCACATGTAGCAATTGGGCGAATATTTGGCATGTACAGTATTAATTTAGATTGTCGTTTTAGCAACTTAGATCTTAATAAATAAGAACTATAACGCTCTATTGTACGCAGCTATCCTTACTGAGACCTCTTTTCATATGTGGCTGTCATCTGTGATTAACGCCCCTAGATATTTAAACTCTTTTACTACTTCGAAGTTGTGGTCATTAATAGTTATGTTCTGCCTAGCTCTTGGCCTTAGATTTGCATGTTCTGCCTAACTCTTGCCTTGGATTTTTAGTTACTAGCATGTATTTCATCTTCTTTCTCTTCATTTGTTTGAAGGCCTAGACTGCCTGTTTCTTCCTCGAGTTGTGAAAACACCTCTCTCACATCTCTTGTAGAATGAGCGACTGCACCTAGATCATGAGCAAAGGCCACAAATAGTTTTGATCCTCGATTCGCAAATCCCCTTGTCAGCTCTGATGATATTTTATGTAGGTACTTATTACATATTCTAATTCCAAATTGAATGGCAACAGTGATAAGGGGTCTCCTTTTGTAAGTCCTGATGTTAAACTAAGGGTCGGTTGTTCGAACGCTAATCAACATTGATCACTATCAAATACTTAATTACTGTCACAACTGTCAATGTCAACTTTGGTTGGGTTGCCGAAAACATAATTATTGATGACAATTATGAGATTAGTTCATCAATTATGTTAATAATTGTTATGTTAATTGACAAACTAATCTCATAATTATAATTAACTATGTTTTCAGCAACCCAACCAAAGTTGACATTGACAGTTGTGACAGTAATTAAATATTTGATAGTGATCAATGTTGATTAGCGTTCGAACAACCTTAGTCTTTTATGATTGTTGTCAATAATTTAAGACATTTTGAAACACTTCTTTCTTCTTTTTCATAATCCTTAGTGCCCTTCAGGGCGTCGGATCATTTTGAAACACAAACATTAAAAGTAATTCAGCTACATTTATTGAGAGCCACAAATAATCCTTCAAAGAGCCGCATGTGGCTCGCGAGCCATAATTTGGCCACCCCGGTTATAATATTTCATTTGTAGAAATTTAAGAAAAAGTACGAAATACAATTTACCCTTCTTCAATCCAGCCCTTTTTAACTCAAAAAGCCTTATAGCACGAAGAATGATATCCAATAAAATTTTCACAATTATCTGTCAACTGAACCTCACTGAATTGATGACCAAGTATTTTACGAATTTTGTAAAATTAAGACAGTCAATGAGGTTATTTGGCTCCGAATTCCATCCTACTACATCTATTTACTTGATATTTTCAATGTAAGTAGAAAACAGCTCAATAAAAAAAGTCTACTCTCTGCCGATGTGTGCTTTTATCTAGGGGGTGGTTTCCACCCCTTCTTGGAGGGTGTCAATTTTTTGGTTAAAATAACCACAGAGGTGGCTAGAGAACCCAGTTCTAAGTAAAAACTGTTATATAATGTTTTTTTGAAAACTCAATCCTTTTTGAGTTATTCGTGGTTGAAAATTGGCCGTTTTCATTGAAAAATGACACCTTTTCGGACGGTCTTTTGCGAATACCTCAAAAACTGTGCATCTACCGAAAGAAACTACATATATAAAATATTTTTGTAGCTTATAAAAGCCAAAGAGATTCGTTCCCTCATAAATCTTCGAGTTATAATACAAAAAGAGATATGGTATGTGAGAAGAGTTTGTTTGTTTGGTGCATGCTCAAATCGGTGTATTCAACTTAAAATAAAAGAGAAACGGTCGATTTTAGGTGTATAATGCTACCAATATCTACCTTTTGTAGTGCTTAAAAGGACCTTTAAAAGGGGCGACATTAAATGTCGATTACATTCAAACTAAGCGAGATTAGCTGCAAAAAAAATGATGACTAATGTATTTTAAGAAAAATCAGAAGTATATTTAACCCCTCATCCATCAGAATTTAAATGCATCGTTTTCCTTCTACAATACTTTTTAATGTAGTGTTATTTCTATGTTCATAAAGTTGAACGGGCTTAAAATGAATGGTTTTTGAGAAAAATAAAGTCAAATTATAGAGCGCATTTTTAAATTTTCTTAAAAATCTTCCTTTTTCTCCATGTAACTTGAGAATGATAAAAGATACGAAAAAAAGATAACATACAAAAATGTAGGGTTTTGTTTGACAAACATTCTGTTTTTATTTTCATTATTCTATCTCTTATCATTTTCAAGTTACATGTAGAAAAAATAAGATTTAAAAAAAAATAAAAATGCGCTCTATAAACTGATCTGATTTTTAAAACCATTCATTTTAAACCCGTCCAAATTTTTGAACATATAAATAACATTATAATAAAATGTATTATAGAAGTAAAATGATGCATTAAAATTCTGGAGGATGAAGGGTTAAATACACTTCTCATTTTTTCTTAAAATACATTAGTCATCAATTTTTTTGCAGCATCTCTCGCTTAGTTTATATGTAATATACCTTTAATATTGCTCAATTTAAAGGTCTTTTCAAGCACTACAAAAGGTATTGGTAGCCTCATACACCTAAAATCGACCGTTTCTCTGTTATTTCAAGTTGAATAAACCGATTTGAGCATGCACCAAAAAACAAATTATTTTTACCTATCATATCTCTTTTTGTATTAGAACTAGAACATTTATGAAATAACTAATTTCTTTGTTTTTCTATAAGCTACAAAAATATTTTATATAGATTTTATCGTTAGATCTATAGTTTTTAAGGTATTCGCAAAAAACCGTTCGAAAAAGTTCCGTTGAAAACCGTGTTTCAATGAAAATGGCCAATTCTCAACCACGAATAACTCAAAAAGAATGAGTGTCTACTTTGTACGCACGTAAGAAGTTATACTTCTATTATATGATTTCAACGAAATTAAAATACAGTAAAACCTGTGTTAACGGCCACCTGCCAACATCGGTCACCTGTTCCAACGGCCAGTTTAAAAATTTGCCAAACCAATTATATGTAGACTACAAAAACTGGCAATAGCGGCCACCTTTCTATATCGGCCAATAGTTCTTTCATTTTTAGTGGCCTTTACTGACAGGTTTTACTGTACTTTAAACAGTTTATTTATATTTTATTTAAATATTAAACTAATTTTAATACTTACTACTTCTCAAAAATTTTTATTAAAACAGTGCCAAAAATTAAAATAATAAAAGAATAAAACACACACAAACAAACACATTGAAAAATGCCACAAATGATTTCTGAACAATGTAGGAAAAATTTTTAACTAAATACGTATTTTCTGAAAAAAATTATATAATAAATAAACTTACAATGATAAAATGTATAAAAGAAATAAAAAAATAAAAGTTTCCATTGGGGTTCGAACCCGCTTATCAGCGCAGTTAGTATTGAAATTCATTCACCTTAAACTTTTACCCACGGAGACCATGTGCCATCATGTGCGAAGATCAACTAACTAAACGGATTAAACTTTTGACGGTTCTGAATATAACCAAATTATTTTGATTTTGAATTGAAATTATTTAGAATTGAAAGAAATATTAAAATACAATGAAACATAGAGTAAGAAAACAATATATTAGGTGAATATTGATAGAAATTTTGATGGTGATCAAATTATGTAAATCAAAGCATTACATATTATTTTGGTAGGTTCTTTTTAAATTTTCCAAATAGGTTTTCCAAAAAACCTATGAAATTTTTTATTAGGCTACTGAAACATTTACAATTATTATGTACCTGTCGCTTTTAAAAACTATTTAAAAAGTCACTACAATATTATAAACTTTTTTTCTCTGCCATCACAACAATAAAAACTAATATACACAACATTAATTATTTGTTTATCCAAAATCTCCATATTGAACAATTATTGACAGATGATTTTAACACCCAATCAGATCCTGTATAACGTTTATACCATACTGTCTGTGTGCGCATGCGCGCAATATTATGAAATTTTACTCTTAATCGCGCCTAAAGAAGTATAACTTCAACAAGTACTGAGTTTTCAAAAAAACATTATAGAACAGTTTTTACACATCCTGTGTTGCCCGGCGTATCTATCAACACTGTGCTCTGAACAATATCATAGAGCCTCAACAGAAAGGATGCGCTAAGGGTTCCATGGGTTGCAAAGAACAACTCATCATCGACTCAGTCATTTCTAACCAGGCATATTCCAAAATGAGGAATCGTTTTACTGCCTTCATTGATTACAAGAAGACCTTTGATTCAGTTCCGCATGAATGGCTTATAGATATATTGAGAATATATAAAGTCGATGATAATATAGTACCTTTTTAGAGCATATAATGACAGAGTGGAAGCTTCAAATACCTGGTGAAAATAACATCGAAATTGAAAATATCGCAATCAGCCGGGGCCTGTCTCAAGGAGATTCGTTGAGTCCTCTGTGGTTCTGTCTAGCTATGAACCCACTATCTCAGCTATTGAACTCCACAGACGCAGGTTTTAGCATTAAAAATGACAACAATGTTGTGGCGGAGCTTAATCATTTATTGTATATGGATGATTTGAAATTAATGGCTTCCACTCGAAACCAACTCGATGAGATGCTAAAAACTGTAGAAACTTTTTCTAATGATATTAGTATGCACTTCGGACTAGACAAGTGCCGTATTTTAAATATAGTCAGAGGAAAAGAAGGATCCGATATGCAAAATGGCCAGAACATCGAGCATGGGTGAAAACGATATGTATAAATATCTTGGAGTAAAGCAAGCGCGGAAAATTGACCATAAACAAATGAAAACAGAGATAACTACTGAGTTTATACGAAGGTTAAAACTGCTGCTTCGCTCACATCTTAACAGTAGAAATTTGTTTAAGGCACTAAACACTTACGCATGTTCCGCGCTTAGCTATTCATTTGGCATTGTTAGGTGGACTAAAGCGGACATAGAAAATCTTCAGCGAAAAGTAAGAACGCACCTCACAAAGGCACAAAAACACCATCCCAAAAGTGCAGTAGAAAGAACGACAGTACCACGGAATTTAGGAGGAAGAGGACTTATGGATATAGGTGAGCAATCAGACACACAAATTTCTAATTTAAGAACTTATTTTTAGATGCAGGCTGAGACATCTACTCTACATCCTATATGCGCAGTAGATGACACAACACCAATCAAACTCAGGGAACCAGAAATACGCATAAACCACCTCACAAAACCTCTGCACGGGCGACATCCCAATGAGGTCAGCCAAGACTATGTCGACAATACAGCGTCGAACTATTGGTTGACATCAGGAAAGATGTTCCCTGAAACAGAGGGTTCATTACTGGCAATTCAGACAGATGCCGATATAGATGTCAAGCCCAAGAAATTATCCAGCATATTACCGGGGGCTGCCAGGTATTTGCTGCAACTGAATACAAGGAACGGCATGACTCAGTTGGAAAGATCATTCATCAAGAGATAGCTATCAAACTGGGACTTCTCCAAACGGACCATCTCCCATGTTATCAATACGTCCCTGAGAGTATGCTTGAGGATGGCAACTACAAGCTCTACTGGGACCGCACTGTGCTCACAGATCAAACAGTGGCACACAATAGACCAGATCTAGTACTAGTTAGTAAATTAACAAAACAAACAACACTAATCGATGTGGCGATACCTAACAACAATAATCTACGTAGTAAATTTACTGAAAAGATCGCCAAGTACAGAGATCTGGAAATTCAAATACGGAGACAATGGAGAATGAAAAGTACCCAGACAATACCGATTATTATGTCTACTACTGGAGTCATTCCGAAGACCCTCCTCGAAAGCATAAAAAAGCTGGGTCTCAATGAAAATCTTTATAAGACCATGCAGAAAGCTGTACTACTCGCGACGGCCAGAAGTGTACGAAAATTTTTAGGAGATACACCTGCATACCAAGTCACCTAGGGTTCGATAACACGGAAAGAGTCCCACCAGAGCTCAATCCTTTTGATACCGTAAGTATCTGGGATGAGTCAATTTTCCACTTAGAGGGAGTGTGAGCCGTATGGCTAAATCTGGATAATAAAATATAATAAATAAATAGAACTGAATAAATTATTATAGTAAACACACACACAATTTATTACTATCTCTTCAAAAACCGTATCAAGCTCCAGCATAAACAAAATGGTATATACTTTTATACGAGACAGGAGATATGTCATTAAAGAATATTACGATATGACGTCAGAAGTGTTTGTAAGATTTTCCATTGGTTTGAAATGATTTAAATACACACAAGATTTTAAATGTATATTGCTAAATTATTATGATGTTTTGAGCCATGAAATTTTGGAAATATTATTTTTAAACGAAACTGAATATTATTGTGAAATTAAACATAAATGTACAAGTTCCCTGTTGTTTGGAAAAGCTCACCCGAGTATGGGGACACATACTGACAGATAGTCCAGAGAAATAAGGTTTCTGCCGGGACACATGAGCAGCCAGGCTGCAAATGGATTTTTTGGGAGCTATATACCTAATACGTTATAAATACAAAAATGCCCGTCACAGTTCGGACGAGAAACTTAGTTATTAACAAATAAAGGTCAAAAATGACAGTTTTTTCGTTTAAATTGCTATAGGTAAGAATAGGGTAAATAAATATCTTATTTATAATATTCTTCTGTTTGTAGATGAGCCAAGGTTTAAAATGGCTCTTTTTGAATTTTCGTCCGATCCTTTTTTGTTTCGGAAAATCCAAAATAAACTAAAATTTCAAAAATAAAAAATGTGCTATAACTTTTGCGAAAATGGCCTTAAGACTTTCATGTTGTACAAAAACAAGTCAAACATTCCATATAATGCAAAAAAAAATTTAAGAAGATTCGTCAATTAGTTTAAATTTTATTCAATTTGTTTATCGCAAGGAGTTTTTTTTCGCAATATTATTGTTCAGAAAATAATAATGACATAGCAATTCTGTGGAAACCACATGCAATAATAATAGTTATATTTTTAAAGTATTGAAAAAAATCATTAAAAAGTCGTTTTTATCATTCCGAAAAAAATTTGGTAAAATAGAGTCATTTTTGGCTTCTAAACAATTTGAATAACTTTTTTAATATTGACTATCGAGTAAATCTACATTAGGATTTCAAAAGCTTTTATTTTTATACGAATTTTTAGAAAAAACTTTTTGCCTAGGTTAATTAGGTTCAAAGTTAGCCACTTTTATTATTTAATTCGCAGTTACTTCTTCTTCTTCTTCTCGTTGTCCTTATGCCCTATAAGAGCGTCGGACTTTGGTATCACCTATCCATCTTTTACCCATTTCTTCCACGCCTTCCGGTCTCCTGCCATTTCCTTCATCTGTTGCACTGTTTTCCCTCTCTTTGTCCCGATTTCCTCGATTTGCTCCATCCACCCCTTTCTAGGTCTGCCCCTTCTTCTTTTCCCCTGTCTTTTGGCATCTGTCACCTTCTTTACTAGTCTGTTCTCGTTCATCCTAGTTATATGTCCAAACCAATTCAGTTTTCTTTTTTCAATTTTTTTTTCTATTGGTTCCTGGCTTAGCACGTTTCTGATGTTTTCGTTCCTTTCCCTGTCCATCTTCGTCTTTCCAGCTATTTTTCTCAGATGCTTCATTTCTGCTGCATTTATGGCACTTTCATGTCTCTTATTTGTGACCCATGTCTCGCTTGCATATAGAAGAGTTGGTGCTGTGATTGTATTATATACATGTATTTTTGTTTCCTGGCTGATTTCCCGTTTTCCCAGTATCGTATTATTAATCGCATAGTATATTTTCGTAGCTTTCTTTGTCCTATTTGCAATTTCTGGGTCTAGCTTTCCGTCATTTGATATTATCGTTCCCAGGTACTCGTAGGCCGTCACCCTCTCCAATTCTTGTCCTCTACAGAACACTCGTCTTTCACCTCCAATCTCGTGCTCCTGCTGACCTATTTTCATCGTCTTGCATTTGCTGATGTTTATTTCTAATTTCATTTTCTCTATTTCCTCAGTCCATACATCAATTAGTCGTTGCATCTTTCTCGGGTTGTCTGCTATGAGAACGACGTCGTCCGCATACCTATTATTGTGTAGCCTATTATTGTTTTTAATTGATTAGTCCTTATTTTCACATTTTTAAATAATTGATCCATAATTATGACGAATAGGAGTGGGCTTAGGCTATCTCCCTGTTTTATTCCCTTGTTCATCCTAAATTCTAGTGATCTGCTACCTCCCATTTGTACTTTTCCCACCACTCTACTGTACGTACTTTTAATTATCTCTAATAGTTTCCTCGGTATTCCCAGCTCCTCCATAGTATTCCACAATACTTTCCGGTCTACTGAGTCGAACGCTGCTTTAAGGTCTATGAAGGTTATATATATATATATATATATATATATATATATATATATATATATATATATATATATATATATGTATATTTCGTAGTATGCTTATGTTGTCAACTGTTTGTCTTTGGGCTCTGAATGCTGTTTGTTCGTCTTCAAGTTTTTCTTCTACCTCTGTTCTTAATCTGCTTTCTATTATTCTCGTATATAGCTTGAACACTGCTGATGAGAGGCATATATCTCTATAGTTTCCACAGTTGGATTCTTCTCCTTTCTTGTGAATTGGGATCAGTAAGTTTTCTTCCCACTCTTTCGGCATTTTGTTTGTTCTCCATGCTTCTCTCATTATTTCCAGCAACCACTTCTTTCCTTCTTTCCCTATCCATTTTATCATTTCGGGATCAATTTTATCTGCTCCGCTCGCTTTTCCTATTTTTATTCTACTTATCGCTTCTTCCAATTCTTCTGTAGTTATTTCTTCCATTTGGTTTTCTCCTCTGCTGTCTGTTCTATGGTTCCCTCTGTCTCTATTTCTTCACTTTCCTCGCCCATATATTTCTCTTCATAATATTCTCTCCACACCTCTAGTATTTCTGTTGTATTTGTCTTTAGTTTGTTGTGTTTGTCTTTTACACCTCTGAGTTCTTTTCTTTTCTTTCCTCTTAGACTCCTTACTTTATTCCAGAAGCATCTGTTGTTGTCTCTGTAATTTTGGTTTAGGGATTCACCAAACTTCTTCCAACTCTCTTTTTTTCCCTTTCTTATTAGTTCTTTCACTATGTTTCTGTGTTTTTGGTATTCTTTTTTATCTTGATCCTCTCTTGTGCGATTGTATTTTTTCCATGCCTTTTTCTTTTTCCTCACTCCTTCCTGTATATCTGCATTCCACCATTCCGTCTTTTTCTTTAACTTTCCGACTGTTAGATTTCCGCATATCTCTTCTGCCTTATTTATTATTACTTCTTTAAATTTTTCCCATTTTTCCTCCATATCCATTTCTATTTTCTATCTCTCCTCCATTTTGAACTCCTTATCAGTTTCTTCTTGGTATCTCCTTTTCTTTTGTTCATCTTTTAGCTTTTTTATTGCTATTCTGCTGTATTCTATCTGTTCTTGTTGTACCGGTTTTCGCCATGTCATCTCTGCCATTACCAGTCTGTGATCAGTTCCGATCTCTGCTCTCTGTTCTGTCCAGACTTGTTTTATATTTTGTTTCATTTCTTGGGTGTAGAATACGTAATCTATTATGCTTTTTGCATCTCTGCCTTCTGCTACAAATGTATATTTATCTTGTAGTAATTGCTGTGTAAACGAGTTTCCTATTAATAGGTCGTTTGTCTGGCAGAATCTGATCATTTTAATTCCATTTCTGTTTAGGATCTCTTCACCATGTCTTCCCATGCACCCAAGTCCTTTGTTTTCATCTTTTCCTATCCTTGCATTCCAATCTCCCATTAACACTATTCTTTCACATTTTTCTCGTATCTCATCTAGGGTATTCTGTAGTTCATTGTAGAAATCTTCCATTTTTTCTTCTTCCGTTCCTTCTGTTGGTGCATATATTTGCACTATGTACCATTCCTCTTCCATTTCTATTTTTATATACATGATTCTCGAGGATATAGGTTTGAAATCTGATATTCTTTTTTCTATTGTCTCTGTGACTAATATGCCTACTCCTTCTTTCGCTCTAAGTTCTTTGTCTACCCCGGAGTAATATATGGTGTAATTTTCTGATATTTTTTCTTTTCCTCTTCCACATTTCTTTGTTTCGCTAATACCTATTATTTGCATTTTAAATTCTTGCATTTCTTGCACTAATTCGCATTCCTTTCCTCTACGGGATGTTAAATTCCATGTACCAATTTTCAAGTTGTTATTTTCGTTTATTCTAGTTTTTGTGTCTTGTTTCATTTCCACATCAATCATGCTAGCTGTTTTTTCAATGACCTTTTTCTTTTGTCCATTTTCTTGTTGATTATCCTCTCCTTCTGTATGTTTTTCTTTTTTTTCTTTATCCGAATTCCATTCCGTTGTCTTTGCGTTGTCGTCATCGTCTTTACTACCCCTCGTTTGTTGTTTCCTTAGTTTTTTGGAGCAGATTTCTCAATTTTTTCGTTTACTCTATTCCATCTCCACTCCTCCCCGTTTATTGTAACTTTATTGTTTCCTATTTTTACTTCTTTTCCATTTTCTTTTTCGTCTTTAGCAAATTCTCGGAGCTGTTTTTGTATTTTCCTCTCTTGTTTCGTCATGTCATTGTTTAGGAAGATTTTTTGATTTCTTATGTTTTTTAGTTTATATTTGTTTTCCATGACTGTTCGCTTGTCTTCACCATTATATAATTGGATGAGATAGTGAGATTCTCCTATTTTTATTACAGTTCTGACGTTTATTTCTAGCTGTAGATTGGTTTTTAAAAAGTTCTGCATGGCTATTTTGAGGTCTGCTTGGTTTCTTTTATCAATATTCAGGCCGGTTATGACAATATTATTTTTCCTTTTTTCTTTATCGATCCATTCCATATTCTGTTTTATTTGTGTTAATTCTGCTTTTATATCTTTATTTTCTTTTCTGAGTTCCTCGTTCTCTTCTTTTAACTTTTTCATTTCCATTGCATATGATTGTTGGTCTTCTCTTATTAATTTCATCTCATCTTTTATTTCTGTTTTCATCTCTTGCATCAGATATAATATTTTCTCGAGTTTTTCGTCACTTGTAATGGTGGATGTTCGATGCGTTTTCTTACTGTTTTGAAATATCTCGAAGTTTTCAGCCGGTCTTTTATTGTTCTGTTCATCTGTATAGTCGTTTGAGCTCATGGTTTTCTCGAGAAATTCCTTGCAGATCTTGGGCAATTATTGGGCGTCTCAGAGAACCCGCCGAGAAGCTACTCAGTCCACCCCCCGACCAGTTACCTAAGCTGCCCTTCTATATACCCGTTAATCTACTCCCTTCGTTTAGGAAATTTCCTTATCTTTAGTGAAAATATTTGTTTTTATTTTCTTTAAAATTTTCTGATGCCGCCTCTGTCTCGTATAATTAAGTTTTAATTGTTCAATTACCAAGAGCTCTGTTAAATATCTGTTTCTAGTTCCTTATCTCCTAATTTAATTAGCAAAAAGTTTATGGAAAATGATGATAGTCAAGCTTTGTTTAGCTTTAGATTTTAGTAATTTATAATATAATAAGAATAGGCATGCAAATGACTTACAGTTTTTACTGCCTTTTCGTTCACTGATGCACTGCACTTATGATTTCACTATTAAAATGTTTCCAAGTTTAAAATTTTTAGTTGTATTATTAAAAACTATCTTTTGTCAGGAGCTGCTATCACACCGTGTTTGTTTATAGGGTCATTTTTGGCTTATAACAATTTGAATAACTTTGTTAATATTGACTGTAGGCTAAAACTGCAATAGAATTTGAAAAACTGGTATTTTTATACGAATTTTTAAAGAAAAACTTTTCGTCTAGGTTAATTACGGTCAAAGTTAACCACTTTCTTTTATTTAATTGACGGCTACTTTGTTTATAACAATTAAGCAACCTAACTAGAGCCATTTTGAAGTTGAAGATATATAGGTTATGTGTAAAAGTTTGAGTAAACTTTTAACCTTAACAGAGTGGTTAATAAAGCTTTAAAAATGGCGTCTGAACGGAATTAATTCGTGGTCGGTGGAGAGGAATTACTAAAATACGTGCACTCAAAAAATGAAACTGATTCTGCAAAAATATGCTGGGATTAATATCGCTGGAACTTGTTGATGGATTTGGATTATAATTTTTTTTAATTTGTATGTACTCGTAGTCTTATAGAGTACGTTATTTACACACAACCCCACCAAACATTACAAAATGTTAGGGGGAACTCCCCTTATTACTCAGGGGTATGAAAAATAGATTACGACCGATTCTAAGACCTACCGAATATACACATATAATTTCATAAAAATCGGTCAAGCGGTCTCGGAGGAGTATGGAAACAAACACTGTGAGAGGAGAATTTTATAGATGTAAATATATAGATAGTTATTAACAAGTAGGAGTTGGTGATAGAAAAGTGAAAATTAAAGGTTGTATGTATTTTTTAATTCTACATCATATATAATTAGGGTAGATAATTTTGTCCAAAAAAATAAAAAAAATGTCAGGGGGCAACCTCCCTTATAACTTATGGGTATAAAAAATAGATTAAAACCTCTTCAACGTCCTACAGGATAAACATGTAAAATTTTATAAAAATCGGCTAAGCTGTTTCGGAGTAGTATGGTAACTAACACTGTTACAGGAGAATTTGATGTATATAGAAGTAACTGCGAATTAAATAATAAAAGTGGCTAACTTTGAACCTAATTAACCTAGGCAAAAAGTTTTTTTCTAAAAATTCGTATAAAAATAAAAGCTTTTGAAATCCTAATGTAGATTTACTCTACAGTCAATATTAAAAAAGTTATTCAAATTGTTTAGAAGCCAAAAATGAATCTATTATACCAAATTTTTTTCGGAATGATAAAAACGACTTTTAATGTTTTTTTTCAATACTTTAAAAATATAACTATTATTATTGCATGTGGTTTCCACAGAATTGCGATGTCATTATTATTTTCTGAACAATAATATTGCGAAAAAAAGCTCCTTGCGATAAACAAATTGAATAAAATTTAAACTAATGGACGAATCTCCTTAAATTTTTTTTTATATGGAATGTTTGACTTAACTTTTTGTACAACATGAAAGTCTTAAGGCCATTTTCGCAAAAGGTATAGCACATTTTTTATTTTTGAAATTTTAGTTTATTTTGGATTTTCCGAAACAAAAAAGGATCGGAGGAAAATTCAAAAAGAGCCATTTTAAACCTTGGCTCATCTACAAACAGAAGAATATTATAAATAAGATATTTATTTACCCTATTCTTACCTGTAGCAATTTAAACGAAAAAACTGTCATTTTGACCCTTATTTGTTAATAACTAAGTTTCTCGTCCGAACTGTGGGGCATTTTTGTATTTATAATGTATTAGGTATATAGCACCCAAAAAATCCATTTGCAGCCTGGCTGCTAATGTGTCCCGACAGAAACCTTATTTCTCTGGACTATCTGTCAGTATGTGTCCCCATACTCGGGTGAGCTTTTCCAAACAACAGGGAACTTGTACATTTATGTTTAATTGCACAATAATATTCAGTTTCGTTTAAAAATAATATTTCCAAAATTTCACGGCTCAAAACCTCATAATAACTTAGCAATATACATTTAAAATCTTGTGTGTATTTAAATCATTTCAAACCAATGGAAAATCTTACAAACACTTCTGACGTCATATCGTAATATTCCGTAATGACAGATCTCCTGTCTCGTATAAAAGTATATACCATTTTATTTATGCTGGAGCTTGATACGGTTTTTGAAGAGATAGTATTAAATTGTGTGTGTGTTTACTATAATAATTTATTCAGTTCTATTTATTTATTATATTTTATTATCCAGATTAAGCCATACGGCTCACACTCCCTCTAAGGGGAAAATTGACTCATCCCAGATACTTACGGTATCAAAAGGATTGACACTCTTTCCGTGTTATCGAACCCTAGGTGACTTGGTATGCAGGTGTATCTCCTAAAAATTTTCGTACACTTCTGGCCGTCGCGAGTAGTACAGCTTTCTGCATGGTCTTATAAAGATTTTCATTGAGACCCAGCTTTTTTATGCTTTCGAGGAGGGTCTTCGGAATGACTCCAGTAGTAGACATAATAATCGGTATTGTCTGGGTACTTTTCATTCTCCATTGTCTCCGTATTTGAATTTCCAGATCTCTGTACTTGGCGACCTTTTCAGTAAATTTACTACGTAGATTATTGTTGTTAGGTATCGTCACATCAATTAGTGTTGTTTGTTTTGTTAATTTATTAACTAGTACTAGATCTGGTCTATTGTGTGCCACTGTTTGGTCTGTGAGCACAGTGCGGTCCCAGTAGAGCTTGTAGTTGCCATCCTCAAGCATACTCTCAGTATTGATGACGTATTGATAACATGGGAGATGGTCCGTTTGGAAAAGTCCCAGTTTGATAGCTATCTCTTGATGAATGATCTTTCCAACTGAGTCATGCCGTTCCTTGTATTCAGTTGCAGCAAATACCTGGCAGCCCCCGGTAATATGTTGGATAATTTCTTGGGCTTGACATCTATATCGGCATCTGTCTGAATGGCCAGTAATGAACCCTCTGTTTCAGGGAACATCTTTCCTGATGTCAACCAATAGTTCGACGCTGTATTGTCGACATAGTCTTGGCTGACCTCATTGGGATGTCGCCCGTGCAGAGGTTTACCCACCCAGGTGCGCATTTTTTCATCTTTTGTGAGGTGGTTTATGCGTATTTCTGGTTCCCTGAGTTTGATTGGTGTTGTGTCATCTACTGCGCATATAGCGCGATGTAGAGTAGATGTCTCAGCCTGCATCTGAAAATAAGTTCTTAAATTAGAAATTTGTTTGTCTGATTGCTCACCTATATCCGTAAGTCCTCTTCCTCCTAAATTCCGTGGTACTGTCGTTCTTTCTACTGCACTTTTGGGATGGTGTTTTTGTGCCTTTGTGAGGTGCGTTCTTACTTTTCGCTGAAGATTTTCTATGTCCGCTTTAGTCCACCTAACAATGCCAAATGAATAGCTAAGCGCGGAACATGCGTAAGTGTTTAGTGCCTTAAACAAATTTCTACTGTAAGGATGTGAGCGAAGCAGCTGTTTTAACCTTCGTATAAACTCAGTAGTTATCTCTGTTTTTATTTGTTTATGGTCAACTTTCCGCGCTTGCTTTACTCCTAGATATTTATACATATCATTTTCACCCATGCTCGATGTTCTGGCCATTTTGCATATCGAATCCTTCTTTTCCTCTGACTATATTTAAAATACGGCACTTGTCTAGTCCGAAGTGCATACTAATATCATTAGAAAAAGTTTCTACAGTTTTTAGCATCTCATCGAGTTGGTTTCGAGTGGAAGCCATTAATTTCAAATCATCCATATACAATAAATGATTAAGCTTCGCCACAACATTTTTGTCATCTTTAATGCTAAAACCTGCGTCTGTGGAGTTTAATAGCTGAGATAGTGGGTTCATAGCTGGACAGAACTACAGAGGACTCAACGAATCTTCTTGAGACAGGCCCCGGCTGATTGCGATATTTTCAATTTCGATGTTATTTTCACCTGGTATTTGAAGCTTGCACTCTGTCATTATATGCTCTAAAAAGGTACTATATTATCATCGACTTTATATATTCTCAATATATCTATAAGCCATTCATGCGGAACTGAATCAAAGGTCTTCTTGTAATCAATGAAGGCAGTAAAACGGCGGAGCGACGACTCCAATTATTGTCTGAGATCGGTTACCCTTAACGCTCGACATGTTTATAACGCTTTTTGCACGATTGATACCATTAGTATGGTATAGTTAGACCCAAACCCAGACATCCAAAGTGAAAGTTATCCTCCAACACCAAATTGTTCTATATGGTCCACATAATGTTCAGAAAAAAGTCACACCATTTTGAGCGTCGGGTTTGGGGGGGAGAGGGGGAGAAATCTGCAAATTCGTAGTTTTTACGTATTTCGTCAATATTTCTAAAAATAAGCGGTTTAGGATAAACAACCTTCTACACAAAATTGTTCTTCTACACTAAATTTGAAATAAAAAAGGCCCGATGCATAACCCTTCTAAAATGAACGGTTCCAAAGTTACGGAGGTAGTATAGTATAATTGGTCCAAAAAAAGGCCTAACCCAGACATCCAAAGTAAAAGTTTTCCTTCAACACCAAATTGTTCTATATGGTCCACATATTGTTCAGTAAAAAGTTACACCATTTTGAGCGTCCGGTTTGGGGGGAGATGGGGGAGAAGCCGGTAAATTAATAGTTTTTTTTACGTTTTTCGTCAGTATTTCTAAAACCTTGCTTTAGCGTAAGGAATATTCTATAGAAAAATGTTCTACATAAAATTTAAAACAAAAAAGGTTCTATACATAATTGTTATAAAATCAATGGTTCCAGATTTACGGAGGGTGAAAAGTGGAGGTTTTCGATACTTTTTATATTTACCGATTTCTCCCCCCCCCTCTCCCCCCCCCAAACCCGACGCTCAAAATGGTGTGACTTTTTCCTGAACATCATGTGGACTATATAGAACAATTTGGTGTTGGAGAATAACTTTCACTTTGGATGTCTGGGTTTTTGGTATAGTTATATCATAAATATTGCCCAAAAAATATAAAAAGTATTGAAAACCTCGACTTTCGCCCTCCGTAACTCTGGAACCGTTAATTTTATAACAATTATGTATAGAACATTTTTTGTTTTAAATTTTATGTAGAACATTTTGTATATAACATTGTTTACGCTAAAGCATAGTTTTAGAAATATTGACGAAAAACGTAAAAAATCTACTAATTTACCTACTTCTCTCCCATCTCCCTCCCAAACCGGACGCTCAAAATGGTGTAACTTTTTACTGAACAATATGTGGACCATATAGAATATTTTTGTGTTGGAGAAAAACTTTTACTTTGGATGTTTGGATTAGGCCTTTTTTGGACCAGTTATACTATACTACCTCCGTAACTTTGGAACCATTCATTTTAGAAAGATTATGCATAGGGCCTTTTTTATTTAAAATTTAATGTAGAACAATTCTGTATAAAGGGTTGTTCATGCAAAACCGCATAGGTTTAGAAATATTGGCGAAAAACTTAAAAAAACTACGAATTTACCGATTTCTTCCCCCTCTCCCCCCCAAACCCGACGCTCAAAATGGTGTGACTTTTTTCTCTGGACATTGTGTGGACCATATAGAACAATTTGGTGTTGAAGGATAACTTTCACTTTGGATGTCTGGGTTATGCCATCTTTTGGATCAACTATACTATATGGTCCAAGAGCTGTGAGACATTTTTGAGTAGGTATTTTAAGCAACCTAAAAATTTTTCAGGTGACTCTTCCATGATAGTCTAATACAAAAATGCCGGTCTGGCTGGAGGGTAGCGGTTATTTTCCCCAAAAATCCTCCCCAAAGTTAACCAAAAGGGTAAAAATTGTTATTACAAAAAATATCATTGCCGTGACTTTAAAGTAAATTTAAATATTCAAATATAAAGAAAATAAACAGGTCAGGCGATTTGAGGGCGATTTTAACTCTGCAAGATACTTGCATGGGCGCGCCAGCATTATTTTCACGGGATGCATCTGAACTTCAGAAGATTTCATCTGAATCTGTACATACTATTAACGAGTATAAAATATACAACTATACATGCGTAGCTATGTACATTCCTTCCGGACAGGGACGTGCAATTGTTATTTTGACAGGGTATTTTTTAATATTAAAAGTAAATATTCTAAAAAAGACAGGTTTTTTAGGTGAAATTTTCCAACTGCCAGGTGATCAAACAAATTACACGTGCATATAAATAAAAAGCGCTCTAGGTAAGCAGCAGTGTGAGAAAGATCGTATACCAATAGCTGTTTGCGTCCTCTGTTGTAGCTGAGCGAGTCAGTTCGCTCGAGAAAAATCACGTGACCTGGCGATATCCATGTTGTTGTTTCTCGAAACGTTAGAGTAATTATTATAGATTATAGTTTTTTAAAAAACTTTTTCTTAATTAAAGAAAAATAAAACGTACTATACAATAGATTTTGCAAATATGACAGAAAAAGACAAATTTATTATTATAAATATTATATAGGTAGAAAAGTATAAAACTATAAACTAAATTAATTATGTGTCCGAATCTTGTACTTCTTCTTCAAACTCCTCATTTGAGCTTAAATATTCATTCTCTTCTTCTTCGTCTGACTCCCCTAGAGACTCAGATTCCTCTTCTACATGATCTGTAAATAGTTGTAATATGTATTTAGAATTAATTAAAAATTAATTAGTGATTAATTAGTTGAGTTGCTACGTATTCTACGTTCTTTTATATAGAGTCGAAGCCGGGACAATCACGGGCGCATCTGAAGAAAGACTTGCCGTTTTTGAGATGTGGAGTTATCGACTAATGTTAAATATATCATGGACACACGTAACAAACACGGAAACGTTAAGAAAGATGAAAAAGGCAAAAGAAATACTCAACACTATGAAGGAAAGAAACATGAGCTACTTTGGTCATATACTAAGAAATAAAAAACGTCATGTGATTGGTTATATAAGTAAGAATACGTAGCAACTCAATCAATTATTCACTAATTAATTTACAGATCATATAGAAGAGGAATCTGAGTCTCGAGGGGAGTCTGACGAAGAAGAAGAGAATGAACATTTAAGCTCAGATGAGAAGTTTGAAGAAGAAGTACAAGATTCGGACACAGAATTAATTTATTTTATAGTTTTATACTTTTCTACCTATATATTTATAATAATAAATTTGTCTTTTTCTATCATATTTGCAAAATCTATTGTATAGTACGTATTATTTTCCATTAAATAAGAAAAATTACTTAAAAAACTATAATTTATATAATAATTACTCTAACGTTTCGAGGCACAACAACATGGATATCGCCAGGTCACGTGATTTTCTCGAGCGAACGGACTCGCTCAGCTACAACAGAGGACGCAAACAGCTATCGGTATACGCTCTTTCTCACACTGCTGCTTACCTGTAGCGGTTTCATTTATATGCACGCGTAATGTGTTTGATCACATGGCAATTGGATAATTTCACCAAAAAAACTTGTCTTTTTTAGAATATTTATTTTTAAAATTAAAAAATGCCCTGTCAAAATAACAATTGCACCTCCCTGTCCGGAAGAAATGTACATAGCTATGCATGTATAGTTGTATATTTTATACTCGGTAATAGTATGTACAGATTCAGATGAAATCTTCTGAAGTTTAGATATACCCCCTAAAAATAATCCTAGGGCGCCCATGGAAGTATCTTGCAGAGTTAAAATCGCCCTCAAATCGCCTGGTCTGTTTATTTTCTTTATATTTGAATATTTAAATTTACTATCAAGTCATATCAATGATATTTTTTGTAATAACAATTTTTACCCTTTTTTTAACTTTGGGGTGGATTTTTGGGGAAAATAACCGCTACCCTTTAGCCAGACCGGCATTTTTGTATTATACTATCATAGAAGAGTCACCTGAAAAATTTTCAGGTTGCCTAAAATACCTACTCAAAAATGTCTCACAGCTCTTATACTAATAAATTATAAATTTAAACATTTTCGTCATATTGACTAGTTTCATTCATTTAATCAAGATAGATATTTTGGTTGTTAGGTAGTAACTAGGGTGCATAACAACAATGGAGAATTAAGTTTTTATTTAGTTGTCAATAATTTTAAGTACAATAATTTTGATTATTATAAATTAAAATATGAGCCAAAGTGAATTAGAAGAAATTGAACGGGCTTGGGAAGAAGGGTGTTCCGCAATTATTCCCGAAAAATCCAAAATCCGTTATCAAAATACCTACCAAAGTTTTAAAAAATGGTGCGAAGGCAAGAATTTAAGAATCGAAGAAGAGGCTCTATTGGCATATTTCGTTCAAAGACATATGCAGTTGAAAGCTCCTGGAAGCCTCTGGGCAGAATATTCAATGATTAAATCCACCGTTTTTCTTTATGATGGCATTGATATTTCCAAGTTTTCAACTTTGATCGCGTATTTGAAGAGAAAAGATGTTGGCTATAGGTCTAAGAAAGCGAGCATTTTTACACGGGAGCAAATTGAAAAATTTCTGATGGAAAAAATATTGTGCAATACTATAGTATGTAATACTACTAATAGTAATACTACTAATGTATGCGATTCTGCAGGAGTTTCTGTTAGAAGTGAAACCACAGCCCAAACAAGTGGGATTTCATTAAATAATTTAACAAATTGTACCATAAGTTTCAATATTAATAAATAATTCGTTAGTTTTCTTTATTCTTTCAAAAAATAAATTAAAATTTAGAGATTTTTTAACTTGACGGTAAGTGAATTACTTACCGTCGAGTTGGAGTACTTACCGTCGAGTTGGATTACTTACCGTCGAGTTGCTAGTAAATGTCACCTACTGACGTAAAATCTGTCACGGTAAACAGGCAAAAATTATCAATCGTGCAAAAAGGTTTATTTTTGTTGCTTATAAAAGTTTCTAACATCAAAATCAAGCGAGATACGCTCAAAATAAGGCTGGCCATTTTTTTTTGGTGAAAAAAATCCTTAAAATCTCCCCCTATTTAGCACCGCAAACCAAATTAATCGTTGCTGATTTACCATTTACTTCAATGTATGTATTGTTTCTATCATCATGTTTTATAGTAAATTTTGTAATATATGTGTTTTTGTAGTAAAAATTTCTTTATGTTTGAAAAATGCTTTTTTTTTCAAAATAACTTTACGAAAAACCGCCTGAAACCTGTTTCTTGTCGAAAAATAAACATTTTCAATCGCAAATAACTCGAAAGGTATTGACTTTGTGAAAAAACTCTATACAGGGTGATTGATTAGTAGGGTAAATATAAAGTAAATATAAAGTAAATATATACTAAATATAAAGCTCAATAACTCCGCTATAGTAATAGATAGCAATAAAAGTTAACAAAAATTTTAGCCACCTTTGAGCTTCACATTACAAAATTAGTTAGAATGTTACGGGGTGTTCGATAACACAGTGGCAGACCAAACTTTTGTTTTTTTAAATGGAACACCCTATATTTTATTTTTAATTCGAAATCCTGTTAACTTCTCCATCAGAAATTGTACCCTGTATTTAAGTATTGAAATGAAATGATATTGTATGGTACTTTTTTATTTCTTAATTCCCTGTACCTAAGTGCTTTAATTTGTAAGTTATTCGTGATTCTTTAAGCCAATCATTAATTGTAAGAAAAATTACGTGAAATTTTATTAGGTGGCTGTGAAAATATTTAATCAGAAATAATTTTTGGAAAAGAAAATACATCATAATCTAGTCTGATCCTTAATTTATTACTACTGGATGAAATATCAAAATAAATTCGTGGTTAAGTTTGTTGGTGCGCAAAATATTAATAAAAACATACAATATTCTACCTCGTCTGCTATGACACTAAATTTCCTTAAAAATTTGACATTATACTATTTTTATAGATCCAGTTGCTTTGTTACCATTACTAATATGTATTTTTCTCATGAGAAACTGATTAATAAGATTTTGGTGCTAGTGGAATATAACAAAAATGTGCTACTAGCAATAAGAATTTTTCATTAGAAATTCCCTCATAGACGACAACTAAGAAGAGAAACGTTTAAAAATATACTACAACGGTTTCAACGGACTGATGACTTAGATTATGATAAATTTGCTCGAATAAAAACTATTGTAAGTGAAGAAAACAGCAATTATATGTAATCCTTAGTGTCACTGAGGATCTGCATATTAGTACAATCGTTCTTACAATCTAAGTATCTAGTCTGTTGAAACCGTTTTATTATACTTTCAAAAGTTTCTCTTTTTGGTTGTCGTCTATCAGGGAACTGCTGATGATAAATTTTTATTGCTACTAGCTCATTTTTGTTATACTCTCCTAGCACAAAGCCATTTTAATCCGTTCCTCATTAGAAAAATTAATATTAGTAATGGTATCAAATCAACTGAAACTATATAAATAGTATAATGTCAAATGTTTAAGCAAATTTTGTGTCATAGCCAACTAGGCAGAATTTTGTATGTTTGATTCATATTTTAAGCACCAACAACCTTAACTACGAGTGTATTTGGATATCTCATCCAATATTAATAAATTAAGGATCAGGCTAGATTATTATGTATTTTTTTTTTCGGAAAATTACTTTTGATTGGATATTTTCACGGCGGCCTAATAAAATTTTACGTAATTTTTGTTGCAATTATTGTTTGCTTAAAGAATGACGAATAACTTACAAATTAAAGCACTTAGGTATAGGGAATGCTTAAGAAATAAAAATGTACCATAAAATATAACTTCATTACAATACTAAAATACATGGTGTTCCATTTAAGAAAACTCAGAAAATACTCATTCCGAGTTTCGACCCACCCTGTATACTAAAATAAAAAATTTTGCTATGCTATTAATGATTAACAGGAGTAGACTATATTAAAAATCGTTTGAACATAAAATAAAAATTTGATGTCAAACCACTAAAATTCTACAGGGTGTAGATTTTGCTACGAAATTAACAAAAAAACGTAATTAACTTTTAAACTGCCTCGTATAATATTACAAAACCATATATTTTAAGAAAGGAAACATCAAAGAGAATCGAAAAATGTAAAAATATACAGGGTGTTCCATTAAAAAAAAAACATAAGTTTGTGTCACGCTGTCAATACGGACGACCCTATATATTTGAAAATATTTTTAAATTATGGTACTATGTGTGTCCCAACGTTTACTTAAATAACTTTTTTTCGTATCTCTTACGACAAACGAGTAATTGGACTTTGTCACACTAATGCCCCACCCTGTATAGTACCCAAAAAACCCATTTGCAACCTGGCTGCTCAAGTGTCCCAAACATGGTATATTTTTGCCTTATTTCCCTGGTGTAAGCGTACTTTCTAGAAAAACACAGAACTCACTACACAAGTAACGACACACAAAATTAATAACTTACTTACTAGGAAATGCAATAAGAAATAAAATATTATCATCTATTCAAGAATATAAATATTATTCAATCATATTAGAATACACCAGATGTCATTAAAACAGAACAAATGATAATATTACGCTTTGTATCAACAGGCCGCGGTTTATACATATAAAAAATAATAATACCAATATTAGAGAAATGGAATATTTATAAATGTATTGACGATATGCGTGGTCAAGGATATGACGATATTATATAATATAACTCATTTTTATCGTCCCAAAACCGTTATATGTTTTATTTTATACAGGGTGTCCAGAAACCCTTCTGACAAGCGAACACCGGAGATTCCTCAGATAATTTTAAGACAATTTAACCCGATTCATCTAGTCCAAAAATGCTCCCTTTGGAAGCTAGAGCTCTTTGAAGATGGCGCCTTGTAATTAGTTTTTTGAAATACCTACAGAATGCTTGTATTTATAAAAACGAAAACTGGTATTAGCCCAGTAACTGAATGGGAAACACGGCGATACCGTGTAATTTTCAGGGTCAACTGCAAATTGCATGAAAATTTGGGCTTAGGTTCTACTTACCCTCCACTTCAAAGTTGAATATGTGCCGTTGGTAGCTTTTACTTGGGGAGTGACACGTACCCTTTCCCGGGGGTGAAAAAAACGAGAGTTAAAAATAGGTCCAGAAATGGATAAACTGACTAATAATAAGTAACTTTCGTTCTACAGGGTGATTGATTAGTAGGGTAAAGCTCAATAACTCCGCTATAGTAATAGATAGCAATAAAAGTTAATAACAAAAATTTTAGCCACCTTTGAGCTTCGCATTACAAAATTAGTTGGAATGTTATAGGGTGTTCGATAACACAGTGGCAGACCTAACTTATGTTTTTTATTTAAATAGAACACCCTATATATTATTTTATATTCGAAATCCTGTTAACTTCTCCATCACAAAATATAAAGGTTTGTAATGTTATACAGGGTATTTACAAAGTTATAACCAATTTTGTATGAAAATCGTAACAAGTACAACTCCCTGTATAAATAAAAATAAAAGCACAACAGCAATGGTTTATTAATGCCACATTTTTTTATTTATTGTCAAAATTTTTAAAAATTATTGATATTGCTAATTTTCTTTATATCAAATACAGGGTGAGTCAAAACGCAAGTACATTATTTTCTCAGTAATGTTAAATGGAACACCCTGTATTTTATATCATTATTGAAAAGTAACATTAACGTACTTTAATTTTTATAGAACATTCCCTATGCCCAAATTTATTGGTTTTTGAGATATTTTCATTTTTCAGAACAAATTATTTTAGGTGTTTAAATTTTTCTAAATTTTAAGTAAGCCATGACTGAATTGACAATTGAAGTTTACCGAATATCAATCCGGTAGTCAATGTAACACTGTAGCGAATTAAGGAATAAAAATAATTTATTAGTAATACATTTTACAAACAAAAACACAACCACTACTATGCAACATTTTTTAAACAATTAAAAACTAAATTTTTATGTAAATGCAACAAATAAACAAAGAAAACTAGTAATAAATTTTACAAAAAAAACACACAAACACAAAATACAATATTTTGTGAAGACAATTAAACACTACTTTTGTATGTAAATGTAACAATGTAACAAATAAAGAACGAAACATAATTTATCAGTAATACATTTTGCAAAAAAACATGTTTGAAAAAATTAGAAGCTACTTTTAAGAGGAAACAGTAGCGATCAACAGGTAGCAAAAACGCGTTCCAAGATTGCGGCTGTAATTTTAAATATTTTTTCGAGATATTTGGCACACGTATTCTTAATAAAATAAAGAATGGCGGTACAGAGCCCAATTTGAAAAATATATTAATATGTGGAAATTACTCTGTAATTAAATACAGTATTAAAAAAACGAGCCTGTACCGCCATTAAGAAGAACAAAAAAATACACTTTCTTCAAATAAACTTTTTTATCCGATGCCTAGATTTTGTGTCATTTTGGAACTACTAAAATTTTTTATTTCATTAGTAGTTCCAAAATGACACAAAATCTAGGCATCGGATAAAAAAGATTATTTGAAGAAAGTGTATTTTTTTGTTCTTCTTAATGGCGGTACAGGCTCGTTTTTTTAATATTGTATTTAATTACAGAGTAATTTCCACATATTAATATATGTTTCAAATTGGGCTCTGTACCGCCATTCTTTATTATAATACGTGTGCCAAATATCTCGAAAAAATATTCAAAATTACAGCCGCAATCTTGGAACGCGTTTTCGCTACCTGTTGATCGCTACTGTTTCCTCTTAATAAAATATTTTTAATATTTAATTACATAAGGTGTTCAAAATTATCTCCTAACACATTTATGTACGCCTAAAAACGATCATTGAATGAGCTACTTGCTCTACAGAGCATTTGTAAATTAACACATCGAAATACACTTTGTATTCTATTTTTCATCTCATCCCTTGTTGTTGGAGGTATTTTATAAACTTCATTATTAACGTAAGCCCAAAAAAATCAGTCCAGTTTATTAAATTCTGGTGATTTGGGTGGCCACGCTACTGGTCCATTTCAATAGTGATGGATTTCAATGGTACTTTTCAATATCTAGTGATATAAAATACAGGGTGTTCCATTTAAAATTACTGAGAAAATAATGTACATGCGTTTTGACTCACCCTGTATTTGATATAAAGAAAATTAGCAATATCGACCATTCTTGAAAATTTTGACAATACGGTAAAAAATATGGCATTAATAAACTATTGTTGTTTTGCTTATTTTTATTTATACAGGGAGTTGAACTTGTTACGATTTTCATATAAAATTGGTTATAACTTTGTAAATACCCTGTATAACATAACAAACCTTTATATTTTTCTGATGGAGAAGTTAACAGGATTTCGAATTTAAAATAAAATATAGGGTGTTCCATTTAAAAAAACAAAAGTTTGGTCTGCCACTGTGTTATCGAACATTCTAACTAATTTTGTAATGTGAAGCTCAAAGGAGGCTAAAATTTTTGTTATTAACTTTTATTGCTATCTATTACTATAGCGGAGCTATTGAGCTTTACCCTACTAATCAATCACCCTGTATAGGGTTTTTTCACAAAGTCAATACCTTTCGAGTTATTTGCGAATGAAAATGTTTATTTTTCGACAAGAAACAGGTTTTCAGGCGGTTTTTCGTAAAGTTATTTTGAAAAAAATGCATTTTTCAAACATAAAAAAAATTTTACTATAAAAACTATATATATGTAGGATTGTAAATATTTTATCTTAATTTTTAAGATACCCTGTATATAATATTTCTTTAATTATTCGTATTTACAAACACGAAACGAGCGGTTGTCGGCGAGGCTCTAAAATGCACAGATGGGTGGGCGTATCTAATCGAGGGGTAGTTTAAGTGAGCAGTTTCTGTTTATTTTTAAGACATAAAAATAACAAAGTAGAGCCCTTTGACCCAATTTTTATTACTAATAGGCTAGTTCCCGCGAAAGCGAATTAAACCATAAAAAGGGGAAGATTAGCAGTAAGGGAATTTTGGTTGTGTGGGAACGAATACATTTAGTCGATTTTAAGATCTCAACGACATTAGACGTGTTGTTGATTACAAGACGCATAGGAATAATACTAAGACGGGTATTATATTAATTAGACGCAAATTATCGATAAATACATTTCTTTTGTAAAAATAAGAACACGTAGAATTTTGGTCGCAAAGTACACTTTTACACTTTTACATTTCGATAAATTAATAGTAACAATAATTTAGTTATCTATTTTATTAATTAAAACTATTAAACATCAAACGGACTTTAATTACGATCGTATTTAAAGAAAACCTACACATATATATTACAAAATTTACTATAAAACATGATGATAGAAACAATACATACATTGAAGTAAATGGTAAAGCAGTAACGATTAATTTGGTTTGCGGTGCTAAATAGGGGGAGATTTTAAGGATTTTTTTCACCAAAAAAAAATGGCCAGCCTATCTCGCTTGATTTTGATGTTAGAAACTTTTATAAGCAACAAAAATAAACCTTTTTGCACGATTGATAATTTTTGACTGTTTACCGTGACAGATTTTACGTCAGTAGGTGACATTTACTAGCAACTCGACGGTAAGTAATCAAACTCAACGGTAAGTACTCCAACTCGACGGTAAGTAATTCACTTACCGTCGAGTTAAAAAATCTCTTAATTTTAATTCATTTTTTGAAAGAATGAAGAAAACTAACGAATTATGTATTAATATTTAAACTGATGGTACAATTTGTTAAATTATTTAATGAAATCCCACTTGTTTGGGCTGTGGTTTCACTTCTAACAGAAACTCCTGCAGAATCGCATACATTAGTAGTATTACTATTAGTAGTATTACATACTATAGTATTGCACAATATTTTTTTCATCAGAAATTTTTCAAATTGCTCCCGTGTAAAAATGCTCGCTTTCTTAGGCCTACAGCCAACATTTTTTTTCTTCAAATACGCGATCAAAGTTGAAAACTTGGAAATATCAATGCCATCATAAAGAAAAACGGTGGATTTAATCATTGAATATTCTGCCCAGAGGCTTCCAGGAGTTTTCAACTGCATATGTCTTTGAACGAAATATGCCAATAGAGTCTCTTCTTCGATTCTTAAATTCTTGCCTTCGCACCATTTTTTAAAACTTTGGTAGGTATTTTGATAACGGATTTTGGATTTTTCGGGAATAATTGCGGAACACCCTTCTTCCCAAGCCTATAATAATCAAAATTGTACTTAAAATTATTGACAACTAAATAAAAACTCAATTCTCCATTGTTGTTAAGCACCCTAGTTACTATCTAACAACCAAAGTATCTATCTTGATAGAATGAATGAAACTAGTCAATATGACGAAAATGTTTAATTTTATAATTTATAATGGTATCAGTCGTGCAAAAAACGTTATAAACATGTCGAACGTTAAGGGTAACCGATCTCAGACAATAATTTTCAATAACAATTTTCTTCGATCGGTATAAAACCCTTACCGTTCTCTATACTTAATATACTATTATCTACTCTATGTCATATTATGTAAAAGTTTTTAGTTTATGAAAACTGTCATTATAGATAGCAGTGTGTGAAAGATTTAAAGTGTGCGTGAAATAACAATGTATTTTAAAGGGAATTTACTTTTTCGCACTGTTTTAACCTTCGCGTTGTCATGGTAACAATCCTTAACTTTCCCGTTGTTATGGTGATGACAATATGAGCAATTAATTACAACAAAAGTTTTGACAGTTTTGCGGTTTGAAAATAGTGGAAAGTAGTTAGAATTTTTAAATGTCAAAGTTCTTAAAATTGTAGAATAGAAATGAATTCCAGTGACGAAGAGTTACAGATTTTTTTATTTGTTTATCGCAGATATAATATTGTATGAAACTGTGCGTGAAGTACTTTTTGCGAACTTACGCGATTTATAGCACTCGCTCCATTGTCGCTCGTGCTCTAAAAATCGCGCGCGTTCGCAAAAAAGCATACTTCACGAACTGTTTGATAAATAACTATTTTAACACTAAAAAAGTTTTAATGCATTTTTTTCCCAAAAATTGCTTCATTTTTTGGTTATTTCCCGTTGAAATATTCTATTTGGAATTTCACGAATAAAGAACGTATTATTCATGAGGTACAACTTTGCTTTTGTTGAGTCTATAGACTTTACGAATATACAATTTTTTCCGTTTTTTTATATGCGACATTTTTGCTAAGAGGGTTTTTTGTTTCGATAAAGTACTTACCTTTTGAGTTATTTGCGAAATACCGCCTGAAAACGTGGTTTTTTTGTCGAAAAATAAACATTTTCAATCACAAATAACTCGAAAAGTATTGACTTTGAAAAGTGAAAAAACTCTGTAGAAGGAAAGTTATTTTGTACTTATAATTAGTCAGTTTATCCATTCTGGACTTTTTCTAAACTCGAGTTTTTTCACCCCCGAGAAGGGGTGAGTGTCACCCCCAAAGTAAAAGCAACCAACGGCACAAGTTCAACTTTGAAGTGGAGGGTAAAAAGAACCTACATACAAATTTTCATGCAATTCGGATTCGGAGTTGACCCTGAAAGTTACACCCCAATATGGTCATTTACTGGGCTATATGCTGATTTATCTTCCAGAGATAAATCGATTCCATCAATTGCACATTTCTAGTACCGGTCATAGGTGTCCGTTTTGGATATGGCATAACGTTTTTGTCTTTTAAGCATTTTTGACACTGGATTACTAAATTGTGAGGTATTCTAGTACTAAAGGTCCTCTTGCTTTAAGCCGGTAGCATACACCGTTTTCTAGAAAAATCGATTTGAAAATTTTTCGTTTTTTGAATTTGATAAAAACTAAAAAATAAATTAGAAAATAACGTAATAAACTAGTTATAGGGCAGTCAATGAGAGCAAGAACAGGTTATTACCTCCGAATTCTATCCTACTGCATGGATTTTAATGAAATTTTAGGAATAGCCTGAAAATATCTCCTTATTCAAAGTCTACCCTATGCCGATATGTGCTTTTGTCTTGGGGCGCGTCCCACCCCTTCTCGGGAGTGGACAATTTTTTGGTTAAACAACTACGGAAGTTGCTAGAGAACAAAAACTGTTCTATAATTTTTTTTTTTCGAAAACTCAATATTTTTTGAGTTATTTGTGGTTGAAAATTGCCCATTTTCATTGAAATAAAACACCTTTTCAAACGGTTTTTTTGCGAATACCTTAAAAACAATGCATCTAACTAAAAAAATTATATAAAACATTTTTGTAGCTCATAAAAAAAAACAAAGAGATTCGTTCCTTCTTCAATCTTCTAGTTATAACACAAAAAGAGATATGGTAAGTAAAATGAGTTTGTTTTTTTGGTGCATGCTCAAATCAGTGTATTCAACTTGAAATAACAGAGAAACGGTCAATTTTAAGTGTATAATGCTATCAATATCTTTTATTGTGCTTGAAAAGTCCTTTCAAATAAGCAACATTAAATGTCGATTACATTCAATCTAAGCGAGATATGTTGCAAAAAATTGATGACTAACGAATTTTAAGAAAAAAATTGAGAAGTGTATTTAACCCTTAATCCACAAGAATTTAAATGCATCGTTTTCCTTCTACAATACATTTTACTACAGTGTTATTTTTATGTTCAAAAAGTTTAGCGGCTTTAAAATGAAAAGTTTTTGAAAAAAATAAGATCAAATTATAGGGCGCATATTTAAATTTTCTTAAAAATATTCCTTTTTCTTCATGTAACTTGAAAATTATAAGAGATACTGTCATAAAAAATAAAATCAAAATGTTTATCTAGAAGAAACCTACATTTTTGTGTGGCATCTTTTTTTTGGCATCTTATCATCTTATCATTTTCGAGTTACATGAAAAAATAAGAAGATTTTTAAGAAAATTTAATAATGTGCTCAATAATTTGATCTTATTTTTTTTAAAACCATTTATTTTAAACTCCCCTAACTTTTTGAACATAAAAAGAACATTATGGTAAAATGTATTGGAGAAGGAAAACGATGCATTTAAATTCTTGTGGATGAGGGGTTAAATAAACTTCTCAGTTTTTTCTTAAAATACGTTAGTCATAAAATTTTTTACAGTTTATCTTGCATAGTTTGAATATAATCGACATATTGCTTATTTTAAAGGTCTTTTCAAGCACAATAAAAGTTATTGGAAACATTATACACCTAAAATCGACCGTTTCTCTCTTATTTCAAGTTAAATACATTGATTTGAGCATGCACCAAGAAAACAAGTTTTTTCACTTACCATATCTCTTTTTGTGTTATAACTAGAAGATTCATAAAGGAAAGAATCTCTTTGTTATTTTATAAGCTACAAAAATGTTTTATATGGTTTTTCTAGTAAGATGCATAGTTTTTAAGGTATTCGCAAAAACCGTTTGAAAAGGTGTTATGTTTCAATGAAAATGGCCATTTTCAACCAGGAATAACTCAAAAAGTATTGAGTTTTCGAAAAAAAAATTATAGAACAGTTTTTGCTTAGTATTAGGTTCTCTAGCAACTTCCGTAGTTATTTAAGCAAAAAAAAATTCCACCCCCGAGAAGGGGTGGGAACCGCCCCCAAGACAAAAGCACACATCGGCATAGGGTAGACTTTATTTCTTGGGCTATTCCCTACTTACTGTGAAAATATCACGTAAATCGATATAGTAGGATGGAATTCGGAGCCACATACCCTCATTGACTGCCCTAATAGGTTTTAATAATCTTATTGATAATTTTGTAAAAATTAAAACCAGTATCATTAAAGTTTTCAATTATTTACATCATTTGCCGTCCTAATTTTTGTACGATTGCCATTGTCTATCTATCTATCTAATAGTCTTTTTGTCATTGATTTTAAAATTATAGATATAAGTAGTATGTTATAAATTATTGAATTTTCTATCTAAACTTACGAAAAATTCAAACGATTTTACGTGAAGCAATAATTATCAAAGGAAGTAGCATCTATTTTTGTATACAAACTTGAACATGAAAATTTATGTTTTTCCAATTTAATGGTGATGGCATTGATCTAATTTTACACGGTCAAAAACTGTAATATGTATTTGAATCTTGATACCTTGTATCGTGTTTATTTTCGTTTTACCAGTTCGGTAAAGTAACAAATAAAATTACTGAATTTACTATGGATACGTTTCTAGTTAAGATATTGATTTAACTTGTCTATTGCCGTACATACGGGAGTGCATATAGATTTTCACTTCGGAAAAAATCAAACAAGTAATGTTTAATAAACAACATATCAAAAAGGTCTACTCGAGAAGTGGGTGATTCATTTTTTATTAAACAAATGAACTACGAAGTTTGATGTTTTTGTAAATAACTCCGAAAATATAAATTCTAGAACAAAACTGGCTTGACCATTGAAAAATTCAGAAAATTTTACAAAAAATCCTTATATAAAGAATTTTCTAAAGTTAAATCTGTATCTTCTATAATTTTTTATTTATAACGCTAAAGTCACCCTTCTCACAAACATTGGCGCACTGTAAACTAGCGTACGGCGAAGTGCACGGGTAAGTTATTTTAATGTAATTCTTTAACTAATGGATCAAATGAAATTTTACAAATTGAACCTAAAAGAAGAATAATTAAGCTATCTTATGGTTATAATAAAAAGAAATAAAATGTATGGGCATAAGTACGGTGGGGGCGGAAATTGAGCATTACATGAATTTTGTTTAAAAATAATTTAAAAATGTGTAACTAATACAATTTTTCTTATAGAACCCTCAATTTTGCACAACTTACCTTTCAAGTATCGTACTAAATGATGTTTCATTCAAAAAAATCTCAAAAATTTAATTCAAATGATATGACGTCTTAAAAAATGTAATTTTTGAAATCTTCGTAGTGTTATTGAATTACTACCATTTTAAGACGGTACTACTCACGTTTGAACAGACCTATTACAGTGTTGTAAGTGCTTTTTTAAAGTTTAGGATGTAGTCTTTAAAATGCACTGAATTATTTTACTTTAGAAATGAAATAGACTGTTTCTTTTTGAGAAAATTAAAAAAGATAACAAGAATGTAATACAAAAACCGAAAATTACCAGCTAAAAAAATGTTTATATAAAGTGATCAAAACTTTTTTCTGTGAAACTTACTTAAAATACATTTAATAAAAAACTTCAACAATAATAAATGTTCAGCAAAAACATTTTTTTAGCTCTTACACAGTATGCTGCGTAACTTGGAACCTATTGATAACTTTTTTATTATAAGTTTTACGAAAAAAAGTTATTTTTTGTAAAATACTCTTCATCGTATATAATCTAAGATGCAATCATCAAATATCAAATTTAATGAATTTTATACGAGGTATGTCACAATATGAATTTCACTCAAGCGTAAAGTATTGTTAAATTTCACAATATCGAAAATTGTTATTAAGAAAAGATGTTTGGAATTAAAAAATTTGTTTTAGTGTTCAATTACATCCTTCTAATTAAAATATTGTGAATAATAAAGGCACTTAACTCTTAAGAAAAATTCATATTTTTTACATACCTCGTATAAAATTACAAAAGTTTAATATCTGATGGTTGTATCTTAGATTTTAGACCAGGGAGAGCATTTTATTAAGAATGACTTTTTTTCGTAAAAGTGATAATAAAATAGTTATCATAATTGTAATAAAATGATGATGAGTATCCGTAATTTGAGAAAATATTGAAAAAAAATTTTCAATTAGAATAATGTAATTGTATATTTAAGCATAGTTTTTAATTTTGAACAACTTCTCATAATAGCATTTTTTGATATTCTGAAATATAAAGGTACTTTACTCTTTAACGAAATTCATATTTTTGACATAACTCGTCTAAAATTGATAAAATTTGATATCTGATGGTTAAGTTTTAGATTTTTGACTATCCAGAGCATTTTATGAAGAATAACTTTTTTTAGTAAAATTGATAATAAAAAAGTTTTCCATGTGGTTCCTAGCTACGCAGACATACTGTATAAGACCTTCTGTATAAGAATTTTCAAATTGCAATGCCATATTCGGATTCGGTATAATCAAAAACAAAATAGTAACATATTTGATCAAAGTAAAATGATGAATTTAACGATATGTTTAAAATTATTAATACAAAACAATTGTTATTGTTTAAACAATTAATAAACAATTAGCGGCCAAATCCGCGAGTAGAACTTTTTACTTTAACACATATGAACTAACAAAAAATTTTTAGAAAAATATAAGCTTGTTTGAATTTTTCTAAATTCTAATTGCACTTCCCTAACATTCCAAAAGTGTTTGGATTTTCCAATAAAACATTTTATTCTGTTTATTGACTTATTTTTACCAGTATTTTTATCTTCCCAAGATAGATATATTTATCTAATTTTAATTCTGATCGATATGGACTTTAATTTTTCTATAAAGATCTGCTCATGTTCTATTAAGATCTTTTGTTGTTCATACTTAAGCCCCAATACTTCCGGAGTATTCTGATTTAATATTCTAATGTTCCAAATAAAATTCAAATTACAACATTATAGGAATATTATTACGCCAGTCAATGAGAGCAAAAACAGAAAAATTTCCGGAATAGCCTCTACTCATCTCCTTATTCAAAGTCTACTCTATGCCGATGTGCGCTTTCATCTTGGGGGTGGTTTCCACCCCTTCTCGGAGGTGGAAAATTGTTTGGTCAAAATAAGCACGCAAGTGACTAGAGAACCTAATTCTAAGCAAAAATTATGCCATAATTTTGTTTTGATAACTCAATACTTTTTAGTTATTCGTGGTTATAGTTAAGTTATTCGTGGTTGAAAATTTGCCTTTTCTGTCGGTTTCTTTCAAATCCCTTAAAAATTATGCATCTAACGAAAAAAACTATATATAATAAAACATTTTTGTAGCTTATAAAAAAACAAAAAGATTCGTTTCTTCATAAAACTTCTAGTTATAATAAAAAAAAAGAGATATGGTAGGTGAAGAGATTTTTTTGTTGCATGCTCAAATCGGTGTATTCAACTTTAAATAATAGACATGGTCGATTTTAAGGGTAAAATGCTACTAATATCTTTTGTGGTACTTGAAAAGACCTTTAAAACAATCACTGTTAAATGTCAATTGCATTCAAACTAAGCGAGATATGATGCAAAAACATTTATGACTAATTTATTTTAAGATAAAATACTAAGTATATTTAACCCCTCATCAACCAGATTTAAATACCTTTTATTATAGTGTTATTTCTATGTTCAAAAAGTTGGATGCGTTTAAAATAAATGGTTTTTGAAAAAAAATAAGATCAAATTACAGAGCGCATTTTGAAATCTTCCTTTTTCTCCAAGTAACTCGAAAATGATAAGAGATACGAAAAAAAGATACGGTACAAGTGAGATACAGTCATTTTCATGATAGCCAGATTCACTACGGAAAAATGTGGAGTTTAAAACCAGACATATTATACTGACTGTATAACATGCTGCTGAAAACAGCCATACCGCATTCATCAGTCGTATAGTGCCAACGGTGCAATAACATTTCATCATCGTCATCAGTAGCATCACAGCTCATTATGGGCCAAAGCCTTCTTCAGAACAATCCTCCCTTAACCCATCTCTTTGGCAACTCTTCACCATTCTCTAACTCCAGTGGATTTTAAATCATCCTCTAAGTTGTTTTGATACCTTATGCCGGCACCACACTTCGCTATGTGTTATTTGTTATGCGGCGCCCAAATATTTGTCATTTGAAGTGTGTCAAAAACCGACAACAGGACGGATAGGCGTGTTTGCTATTCGAGCTTAAACGTTATGCGTGCGAATATATGAATGAAGCCTCCACACTTCGTCCTATGCGGCCGAATAAGGCGCATCACAAATAACACATAGCGAAGTGTGGTGCCGGCATAATTCTCGGTTCTTCTTTGATTCGTTGTCCAAACGGCTCTCTTCGGTCAAAAACTTTTCTGACTGTTGCACCTTTCTATCGCCTGATTACATGCCCTATCCATCTAATTGTGCTACCTTAATGAATTTTACGTCAGGTTCCCCGAAAATTCTATAATCTCAAAGTTGCAGCGCCTACGCCTCAAACCTATCTCTTTTATTCCTCCACATATTCTTCTTATGATTTTTTGCTCGAAACGTTTAAGTACTTCTTGGTCGTTCTGTATAAGCGGCCATGTTTCTTCTCCAATTGTAAGCACTTACGTTATTAATATTTTATAGATGGTCACTTTAATTTTTCTGGGCCGTTTAGAGACCAGGACGCTTTAATCTGGTCACTTTAATTTTTCTAGGTCGTTTAGGGAAAATAAATATAGAAATCAAACACAACGCTATAGAAGATGAAGGGACACAAAACTTGTATAGAAACAGGCTAACAGAAAAGCTAAACAGCCATAACCTAGAGACTAAAAAGGATATAGATAGAAGAAACCTGGAAAATTATTAGAAAAAGTATCCTACAAGCATCAGAAGAAGCTTTAGGTAAAAGAAAAGTCAACAGAAATAAATGGGAATACAAAACTCCATGTTACGACGAAAGGGTAAAAGCAGTAGAAAATCAAAAGAAATAAGCTTTCCTAACATAAAAAAGTGAAGACACCGGAGGCACGAGACGACTTCGTGAGAATCAGGAATAGAGTAAACCAAGAAATAGATAACATCAAAAAAGAACACTGGGAGAAATTTACCAAAGATATGGAATACGACCTCTATGGATCCCAGAAAAAGGTGTGGAAGATGATAAGGAGACAAAAAACAGAAATGAATATATAACATTACGGAGAAACAATGGACTGAGCTTTTCACGAAATTATATGGAGAAGGAGAAGAAGAGAACAGAGAAAGAAACATTAATGAAATCCACGATAGAGTACTAATATTAGAAGAAGAGCTACAAGAACGAATAAAAAAATTAAAAAATAGAAAAGCACCTGGTCCTGATAAGATAAATAATGAACTGCTAAAATATGGAGGAGGAACACTACTCAAATGGCTCCTAAAATTATTTGTCGATATAATAAATATCGGAGTAGTACCAGCGGAATGGAAGGAAAGTCTCCTGCTACCGATACTCAAAAAGAGAGACTCGAAAAATCTTGAAAATTGTAGAGACATTAGTCTGATGAAAAGCACATTCAAATTGTTGACGGCAGTCATAAAAGATAAAATCGAGGAAAAAGTGAAAATGGCAGATGAACAACAAGGCTTCCGGAAGAACCGCAGCACAATAGATGCAATTTTTATTATCAGACAAATAGTAGAAAAGTCTATTGAATATGTAAAACCAGCATACATGTGCTTTGTAGATTTAAAAAGTGCTTTTGATACGGTGAAGCGAAATGGCATCTTAAAGTTATTACAAGCTGAACAAATAGACCACCAAATAATAAGGCTAATTAATGAAATTAACAAGAACAACAAGACCAGAGTTATAATGTCAATAGGAGAAACAGAATGCATAGAACTAAAAGGAGGAATCCACCAAGGAGACTCGCTCAGCCCATTGTTATTCAATATGGTGATGAATGAAATAATTCACGAAGTAAGAAAACGACATGGATACCACATGGGAGCGCATAAAATTACGATACTATGCTGTGTCGATGATGCAGTACTAATTGCTGATAACGTGGATGAACTACAAAGGCCGCTCCACCTTTCAATATCACAGCAAATAAACTTAATATGAGAATATCACCCGTGTTGAGCTGCCCCCCCCCACTTGCAAAAATTAAAAAACAAATAGCCCTGATTTATGAGCTATTTATGAGCTTTCATATTCCGCAAATAAAAAATTTTCAGCTCGTTCCACTGAGCAGGAATTTAATATTTTAGTCAGCCCCCCCCCCAGTAAAATATTAAATACCTGCTCAGTAGAACGAGCTCAAAATTTTTAATTTGCGGAATATGAAAGCTCATAAACAGCTCATAAATCAGAGCTACTTGTTTTTTAATTTTTGCAAGTGGGGGGGGGGGCAGCTCAACACGGGTGAGAATATCAGTAGAAAAACTAAATGTATAAAGAGCCGCCTAGACGCAAGTTAGAAATAGACGGCAAAATTGTAGAACAAGTAATGAAATTCAATTACCTAGGAGTAGAAATTACTAGTGACAGGAGCGGCAAAAGTAAGGCGAGTGAAATTATGTCAAAGTGTCACGAGGGCAAAAATTCTATATTAATTTTAGAGATTGAGTGCAATTTGTTGCGATTATTTCATGAATAAAACTGTTCAAATCCAAAATTTTATTGTAATTTATTTATGTAAGTACAAATTAGTACAACTAAGCACACAGTTCTTATAAATATTTTATGGTTAAAAGTCATCACTTTTATAATTTTTAAAACATTAATTGTCATTAATGTCACTAAATGTATTTTTTCTTATCAACGAAGGGCATCTGACGTAATATACTTGACGACGGGCAATTATCAAAAATTATCAATTTAATTTAGATTTCTGTAGCTTTCTATTGGTCAGAATCTCCTATGAATGAAATAATCAAGATCAATAGCTGGCATACCATTAAGAGATAGACACAGCAACAGAAGTATACGAGAACGATGCAAAATTCAAAATATTAACAGGTGGATAAAAACAAGAAAGAAAAACTGGAACGAACATCTAAACCGAATGGAGTGGAGCCAGATAGATTAGCGAACATTTGTAAAAACAACAAGCCGTATAGCAGAAGACCCGTTGGAAGGCCGCCGAAAGGTGGAAAGACAATGTACAGTCAACAGCAACTGAAACTGAATAAGAGGCAGACAAACAGGAGTAATCCTAGTCGCACGAAGAAGAAGAAGAAGAAGAAGAAGAAGAAGCAGAAGTTTAGAAACCATCATCTGTTTTCGCAAGCCATAGTAACATTTATTGGCAAGCACTATTCTTTTTTAGTTTCTTCGCTGACGTTTTTATTTTTATTTAACAGCGAGCCTTTTTGACTTTGTAATGTATTTTTATGTAAAGGGTTTAATTATTTTTTATGTTTTACGAGGTAGTAAAGTTTATATCCTGAAAAACACGACAGTGACGACAGCAATATTTATTAAATATTCAATAGGCTATAAAATAAACATCCATGAAAATATAGTTTCCAACTGTTTTTAGAAATCATTTCCTGACCCCCACTAGTGTATTTGTCGGCAACAAGCGGTCCGCATGCGGCCCGTAAGCCAGTGCGGCCCGCCCCTGTAAAGGCTGATTTATGTTAGAACAGGTCGTGTACGAAATACGAAATGTCTGTCCTGGGGGACACGTTAAAGAATATGATGTGAAAGACATTTTGTAGTTTATAGTACAACGGCACGGGGCGACAACTGGGACGGACGCCGTCTACATGCCGGGCAGGCTTCGTGGGTGACGATTCTTTTCCCCCTGGGGGTGATCCACCCCACTCCGTCCTAACATAAACTACTTGTCAGCGGTCGTAACGTACTATTCACGGGGAACTATTGTATTTTAATTAATTTGGACCAAACCGGCGTGTCGGTGTGTTTATATATTTTTATATTTATATTTAAAGTTACATTCTAAAATATCCAAAAATCTAAAGAATAAAAAAAGTGTAAAAGATCCAAAAATCCCAGTTAATTTAAAACGAAAGTTTTTGACACATGTATCATTCCTGTCATGGCTTATGGAATGGAGACCATGAAACTTACTAACAAATCTCTCTTGGAACAACTTAGAACGACTCAAAGAGCCATTGAGAGACATGATAAATGTAAGCTTAAGAGATCATATGAGAAACGAAGATCTAATAAAAAGAACCAAAGTAGAAAATGTTATCGACGCTATCACAAAACCTAAAGGTAGAATTCCGCACCAAGCGACCGAGACAGGAGACCGCGACAGGCGACAGATAGGCGAGGTCTCCCCACGACTGCTCTCAATGCAATTATATCAGGGTAGTTCTGCAGCCCGCAACCGAGACCTGCGACCAACTATCGCCTACCGCGACCTATCTGTCGCCTGTCGCGGTCTCCTATCTCGGTCGATTGGTGCGAAATTCTAACTTAAATGGAAATGGAGAGGACATGTGGCAAGAGAAAGCGAAGTGGGCAAAGATAACAATACAATGGCGACCAAGAGCACACCAATGAGGCCGCAAAAAAAATGGATCGACGACATTAAAAAAAAGGCAGGAAGAAACTATCACCAGAGAGCTCAAGACAGGGGAATATGAGAAGAGCTCAAGACAGGGCTCAAAGAAGGAGAAGTTACATTCCACATAGAACGACGAACATTTAATTGAGTGTGTGAGGAAGTACCCAGCTATTTATGATATCCATCGTCTGCCCATCGTCTTTTCCTTCTTTCACCTTCAATCAAATCTACAGCTATTCCATGCAATTCCATGTTTTTGAAATTCATTTTTTAAACACACTAATGCCCGATTTCACCAACGATACCTAAACACTTGCCTTATTAACAGTGGCGACGCGTGACTTTTTCTAAAGTGTTACCAAAACCAGATATTAAATATATACCAGATATATTATATATTATCTATATGTATAAAGTATTTTATAAATATTTTTATATATACAGTGTTCCCATACATCAAAGTTTGTTCGACTAGACACCGTGAATTTTCAGCTTGCTATTAATCAACTTTTTTTTGGTACGCGCGATCCAGGTCTATTATAAAAGTAGATGAAATAAAATTAAAAAATTAAAAATTTAAGAAATTATATAAAGTATCTACAAACTAAAAACACATTTGTTGTTTTTAGGTAAAATATGTATTATATCGCCTTTATACTTTATTAAAAAATCCAAATTGTATAATTAGTATACTAATCAGTACATTCATTTGTCATTTTTAGCCTAAAATGTTAAATAATTTTTATTTTATTGATTATACACTACAATGTACTGTATAATCAATATTATTATATGTCATATTATAATAATGTTGTTGTTAATTAATATATTTCGACAAGTAATTAAAATCGATTAATATGATTTATATAGGATAAAAAGGTATAGATATATTATCTGTATAATAAGTAAGTACAGTTACAAGTTATAAACTAATAATTAATAATGCATATTATGCAATAATCGAATCCAAAGGGCCGGTACGGTTAACTAACCGGAGTTTAATCGAGAAAATACCGGCCCTAAGAATAACAGACTTCATAAATGGAATTATAATTATTACCTATAATTATAATAATAATTAAAATTGCATTTATTAAGTCTGATATTCTTACGGTCGGTATTTTCTGTCGCGATAGACACCGGCCCTACCTAGCGTCACCAAATTAAAATTTGGTAACACCAATACGCGGTTTCAGAGCCATCGTCCCCGCAAAATTTTCAGAGACGATCCAGTCAAAGATCCTACTATCGTTGCCACTCACAGAAGTGGTAAACGGCGCAGCGCACGGTAAGGGCACAGTATAATAAATATGGAACCTCTTTATACTGTGGTAAGGGCGTATTATAATAACGTGCAACCGATTTAACATAAACTCGCTGATATTTTCGTGCGTCTAGTTGGCTATTTTACTGAATTAGGTAGATACTATTAACAAATATTTCTATTTTTAAAAAATATAAATGGAATTATTTCATAGTAGTCATAAAATATTTATTTACAAATTTTAACTGTTACCAATGGTAACAATGGTTACATGGTCGCTTCGCCAGTGCTTATTAAGTAATTCTTATCGATAGGAACGTCTTAAGTCAATACTTACGAACAATCGCATTTCACAACTAAAAGAACTGCTTATCTAGGAAATGCTTTCCTAGGTATTACCTAGGGTACGTTTGAACTATTTTTGATAAATAAAAAGAAGAATAAGATGACATTTCCTTACTTTTTCGATTATGTGTCATTATTGTTTGTTTGCCAATTTGGTTTTATTTAGTTTTGTACTGTTATAGTTATTTTATTTAGTAGTAGTACGTTCTTTGAAGGTAAAATATTGCAAAACCTCTAAATTTTAAAGAACTGCTTGGATTGACATGAAATTTGGCATACACATAGCTAATAAGTCAAAGAAAAAAAGTAATATTGTGCCGATGTGTGCTTTTGCCCTAGGGGTGAGTTTCACCCCCTTTTGTGGGTAAAAAATATATGTTCGAAATAATTCCGGAAATGGATAAAATGCCTAATTCTAAGCAATTTTTGTTCTATAAAGTTTTTTCACCAAGTTAATACTTTTCGAGTTATTTGCGAGTGAATATGTTAACTTTTCTACAAAATAACTACGTTTTCAGACGGTTTTTCTCCAATAACTTAAAAAGTAAGTATTTGGTGGAAAAAAATTCCTATCAAAAATATAGCACGTAAAAAAGTGAAAAACTTGGTGTATATATTAGGTCACTCTATCTAGTAGAAGCAGAGTTATAGCTAATGAAAAATAGGTTCATATTCGTCAAATTCCAAATCGTATATTTTAAGGTACCATAACCAAAAAACGAAGCACTTTTTTGGGGAAAACTCATTTTAACTTTTTTAAAGTGTTATTTAAAGTATTATAAAAAATGCTTATTTTTGTTTTTTAAAACAATTTTTAGCATCAAAAGTAAACAAGTTACGCTCAAAACAAAGTTGGTCCCTTTTTTTGGTAAGAAATCGGGAAAATCACCCCCTAATTAGCATTTCAAATGAACTTAATTGTTATCACTTCACAAGTTTTTTACTCGCGTATGTATTGATCATACGGTCTGTAAGTTTCATCGGTTCAAAGTCCTTATTATTGAAAGAGCTGTAGTTAAAAGGGCTTGAACGAGTCACTTATCACGAGTGTATGCAAATTAAGAAACACCGAATCTTGACCAATTTTTGTCTTACAGAAAAACAAAAAAATACAAAGGATTCAAGAAAGTAAAGCCGACTTTTTTTATTGTTTAAGACTTTTGTTATCTATAACAATTTTTAAGTTATTTTGAAAAAAAAAAATTTTTTTCAAAATTAAAATTTTTAAAAATTTACTTTAAAACCAAATTTTTTTCAAAAATAAGCACTTTGAATCGATGGAACTTACAGATCATATAAACACAACATAAGTAAAGTAACTTGTGAAGCGGTAACGATTAATTTCATTTAAATTGCTAGTGATCTTCCTGATTTTTCTTGCCAAAACAAAAGGGACCAACTTTATTTTGAGCGTAACTTGCTTATATTTGATGCCAGAAATTTTTTTATAAAAACAGAAATAAAGATTTTTTTAAACACTTTAAAAAAGTTTTAATGTGTTTTCCCCAAGAATGCTTCATTATTTGGATATTTCACATTGAATTATTCTATTTGGAATTTTTCAAATATGAACCTATTTTTCATTAGCTATAACTCTGCTTTTGCTAGGTGTAGGGACCTAATATATTGTTATGACAGTTCCGTAGATTGTTCCTACATAGAAAGAGTCCCTCGACGTGAAAGAAGAAGTAGTCACGTACGAGAATATTCTGGATGTCATGGAATAACCCAGAAATGTCTGGTGACATCTAGAACGTCAGAAAACTATATAAACATTATGTGTTTGACATTCTATTCGCGGTGTGCAAGTACTTGGAAAGGGAAACGAGAAACGACGGTGCGCGAGTCGCGGAGAAATATTGCAACTATCTTAAATAATTCATATTGTCAATTGAAATTGTCAAATTTACGTATATTTCATACCTTCTGTCATTGACTCAGAAAAATTATATATTGCTCCACAATATTGATATGATATGCAATTATTATATAAAGGTAAATTTATTAATTGTATATTGCTTGCAGTACTGCATTTTAATAACTGATTTTATTTACTACATACAATTGTTTACGTTTGCTAAACATAACCTGCATCTTATTTTTTCTTCTTATTATTTTTTGGACTATGGTCTTGACAGTTATCCAGCAACCAGGACTAATATCGCACCTTGAAAACCATAGGGCAGTAACTGCAAAAATCATAATATTGAGTTATGAGCATTTTAAGTTTTTGTAAAGTTAATTTTATTTACTGTAATTCCAAAAATTAAACTGCAAACCTGGTATTTGGCACAATTGTCTTTAATTTTACATATGTTTATATGAATTAAAAAGTACGTAAAATTTCCCGTAGGAAATACGTATTATAGCACATACGGCCATATGGTTTTAAAAAATATATCAATTTTCGCACATGATACAGTAAAAATTCATATAAAATAACAGTTTTTTTATTGATTGTACTTATTTATTACAAATTTTTAGTGTTAACACTTAGTCAAAGTCTTGCATATTATAATCTGTCGCTTATATAATGTCTGTCGGTTATAATTCGCTTTTCTTTTGGGATAAACCCATCTGCAGTACGACGTTGTATATCAATTTGTTATAGTCTTGTCGCTTATTTCCAGTGTTGCAATCAAATCTCTATGCAGCACTCTATGTTTTGTTGCATTCAAAGGATGTTTCCTTAGTAGATCTTGCTTTCATTTTACGAGCGTGGTTCACATTTTGCACATATTGCCATATAGATCTGGGGTTTTGTTCCAATTTTAGAACCGTAGAGCATCAACTACTGCAGATAATGCCTGATGGTATAAAAAGAAGAATCGATTTTTGACAAAAGCCATAGAAATGTATCTTTCTGGTGCCGAACTTAAAATTTTTTGCAGACGCTGCTATATAGCATTAAAAAATAGATTTTTTTTCCTTTTAGACTGCATTCAAAGGTCATTTCATGAAAAAATTGCAGATATTGCCATATGGTTTTCAAGGTGCGATATAATTGGCCAATATAATTAAAAGTGCGAATAAAAGTACAGAGCGTAGAAATAGAGGTCGCTTTGCCGAACTTGCACGGTCCCAATAGTTCAGTTGTATTTTGAGATTTTGAGTATTTAAAGTTGTCAGTTTGTTCAAGTTGTTAACGTATTGTAATATTGTATTGGAGTTTAAATAAAATATTTTAAAGAAGTTGTAACATTGGCGACAGCGGTGGGATAAGAAGACATTCAGTAATTTGTATATGGTCAATACAAGATCTACTAAATTCGAGAAAGAAATGGATACATCCGGACCACCAGAATGGTTTTTAAAAATGGAAGAGTTAAAAGAGAAACGTAGGCAAGAAGAGAAAGAAAATGAAGAGAAACGTAGGCAAGCAGAGAAAGAAAATGAAGAGAAACGTAGGCAAGAAGAGGAGGAGAGGCGTAGACAAGTAGAGGTAGAAATAATAAATAGTTTGTCACAAATTCAAGAAAGTTTTACATTAGAGGTAAGTCAAATTAATAGTAGAATAGACACATTAGAAGAAAAACAAAGCTATTTAGATAATAAACTAGAACAGCAAGAAAATGATTTAAAGCAACAACATTTAAAATCTAGTTTAGAAAGACAAATAGTTATGTTAGAACGAAAAATTAATACCCAAGCTTCATTATCACATATTTCAGTAACTAATATCGACTCTGAACAAACAGCCCCTTCATCTTCGATAGTGTATCCAGGTACCGTCAGAACGAGCAAAATCTTAAAACCACCGACATTTGATGGCCAAACAGCATGGGAAACTTATCGTTTTCAATTTGAAGCTGCAGCTAAAGCAAATGGCTGGACTGAAAGAGAAATGGCAGCTTCCTTGGTGGTGTCGCTTCGAGGTCAGGCAGCGACCGTTTTGCAAATTCTTCCCCAGGATGCAACCAATTATACCTCTCTCGTACAAGCTTTAGAGACAAGGTATGGCCAGCAACATCTGAAGCAGGTTTTTCAAAGTCAGCTGAAAGTTCGATATCAAAAACATAATGAGAGCCTGCAAGAATTTGAAGCCGATATTAAAAGATTATTACATTTGGCATATCCTCAGGCACCAAGAGATTTTCTGGAACAAATCGGTATACAGGCTTTCATAGATGGACTGCATGATATCGAAATGCAACAGGCTCTGCGATTACAATACCACAAAACGCTAGATAAAGCACTAATCGCAGCTCAGGAGTACGAAGCGGCGAAAAATATTTCTAGATCTCTTCCACAATTAAAAGAAATAAGATTTACAGAAAATAAGCAAGTCACTACCACAGATAATGAACAACTAGTTTTATCCCAGATATTAAACTTACTACAAAATATCCAACAAAAACCTCGAAATGAAAACAGAAGATGTTTTAACTGCGGAAGAATGGGACATCTAAAATCCAATTGCAGAAGCCGATCCCAAGCACGAAAAGAAGAATACAAGAATGAGATCAGAAGGTCGCCTAGTTCGACATCCAGAAGCCTGTCGCAAAGTCTCACTAGAAATGATGGTAGATGGTCACTAAGAAACAGATTTCCTACAACTGACCATAGAAAGGAAGAAAATACACTGGAATTTGAAGTTAGCCATTTGAAGGAACAACTAGCGATTAGTAAAAATAAAATAGAAAGATTAAGAGAACAGGTGACAATATTGCAAGAAGAGTGTAAGGTAATTCAAAATAATGCAAAAACTACACAGTCCAATCTGGAAAACGAATGTCAAAAACTGATGAAAGAGAAGAATGTGTTAAATAAACAATTTCAAGAATACCAAAATGCACTAAATGAATTACAAGTTCAAAGCCAACGTCAGCTAGCACAAAAAGAGAATGTAACCGAAGAAGTTAGTCTGCGGATGACCACAGTTGAACAGCAAGAAGATAATGACCAGATTTCTCTGGAAAACATTAAGAAGAGTCAAAAGAAAGATAACGACTTAAGAGTTATACGAGATTGGCTTAAAAATGGAGTAAGACCTCTTTGGCAGGAAATATCTAAATACAGTCGAACTATAAAGGCGTACTGGGCTCAATGGGAATCCTTGCATCTTTCGAATGGTTTGTTATATCGGAAGTGGGAAAGTTCCGATGGAGTACGTATAGTTCAACAGGTGGTACTGCCAAAATCACACATTAAAAGTGTGTTGGAAGACCTTCATAGCAGCCTGTCTGGAGGACATTTTGGAGTAAAAAGAACACTGGCCAGAGTTCGAGACAGATTTTATTGGATCAATTGTCGCCGAGATGTAGAAGAATGGTGTAAGAAATGCGATTTATGTAACGGAAGAAAAGGTCCTAAAACAAGAAGTCGTGGTAAAATGGCACAATATCTTTCCGGAGAGCCTTTTGAACGACTTGCAGTAGATATTCTCGGTCCACTCCCGCTGACAGAGAGAGGAAACAAGTACTTAATGGTTGCAATGGATTATTTTTCGAAATGGCCTGAAATTGCACCCCTTCCTAATCAAGAAGCGACTACAGTAGCAGAGGCATTTATAACACACGTCATATCAAGACATGGAGTTCCTTTAGAGTTGCATTCTGATCAGGGACGAAATTTTGAATCCGAATTATGGCAAGAATTAATGAAAATCTTGGGTATTAAGAAAACTCGAACTACGCCTCTCCACCCACAATCAGACGGAATGATCGAAAGACATAATAGAACTATTTGTCAATACCTTTCAATGTTTGTTGCTGATAATCAAAAAGATTGGAATACCCTAATACCTCTATTCCTGTTAAGGCCCCGTCTCACCATCAAATAATTGACAGTTATTTGATCAAACTTGACAGTCAAACTTGACTAGTGACACAAACTATACATACTAACTGTCACTTTGTGTCACTAACTGTCGAGTTTGATCAAATAACTGTCAATTATTTGATGGTGAGACGGGGCCTTTAGCCTACAGAAGTTCTGAACATGAAGCAACCGGTTATTCTCCATCAATGATGATCACCGGAAGAGAAATGAAGCTTCCTCAAGATCTTGTTTTCGGAAAATTGCCTACCTGTGAAGAAGAACCTTCATCCCTGACGTACCTAGAAAGCTTAAGAGAAAAACTGGAAAAAGTCCACGAATTTGCTCGTAAAAGTTTGAAGCTTCAAAGTGATAAAGCCAAGTCCAGGTTCGATGTGCAAGCTACAGGGACAACTTTCGAAAGAGGTGATCCAGTATGGCTATACAATCCCACACGCAAGAAAGGACTTTGTCCGAAACTTCAACGAAACTGGGAAGGCCCGTACAGCGTCTTAAAGAAAATAAATGATCTGGTCTACCGCATCCAGTTTTCAGCGAGAAGTAAACCCAAGGTAGTTCACATTGAGAGATTAGCCCCATATCATGGAACTGATCCACCCTGTTGGCTTCAACCAGACCCTGATAGACCAGTTATTCGAGGCGAATAACTATAAAGGAGGGAGCAGTGTTATGACAGTTCCGTAGATTGTTCCTACATAGAAAGAGTCCCTCGACGTGAAAGAAGAAGTAGTCACGTACGAGAATATTCTGGATGTCATGGAATAACCCAGAAATGTCTGGTGACATCTAGAACGTCAGAAAACTATATAAACATTATGTGTTTGACATTCTATAGTTCAGTTGTAATTGAGTATTTAAAGTTGATAATTGTCATTGAGTTTGTATTGTAATTGAAGTTAAAGTATTTTAAAAAAATTGTAACAATATACACCATTTTTTTCACTTTTTTATAGGCTATGATTTTGCTAAGAATATTTTTTTCGACAAAATGCTTACGTTTTGAGTTATTTGCGAAAATCCGTCTAAAATCGTGATTATTTTGTTGAAAAATGAACATATTCACTTGCAAATAACTCGAAAAGTATTGATCTGGTGAAAAAACTCTATAGAACAAAAGTTGCTTAAAATTAGTCAGTTTATCCATTTTGGAACTTATCTTGAATATATATTTTTTCACCCCCGAGATGGGGTGAAACTCACCCCCAGGGTAAAAGCACACATCGGCACCATATCACTTTTTTTCTATGACATGTTAACTATGCGTATGCCAAATTTCATGTCAATCCAAGCGGTTCTTAAAAATTTACAGCAAAAACCGTGAAAGAATGGACTATAGTTAGTTATTTGAGCATTAAGTTTGCATATAATAAATATAGTCTTGTATGTTATTTGTATATGTACAGTGAAATGGAGGACAATAAAAGAGTTGTAAATTTCACATATGACGAAAAATTGAAGTTAGTTGAATTGCCATTAATGAAATAATTTTAACATAAATAATATGTTGAAAATTGATTTTTATTATTAATTTTTTAATGACACACTTTTAGTTATATCATGAATGGGTTTTTGAAACACAGCACTAGTTTGTTAGGTAGTAGGTAGACTACATAATTTTGTCAATAAACCTGTAAAAAACTGCAAAGGATTTTCTATATTTTCCAATACATATTATATTAATAATATAAAAGAAAATACAAAATTACAACTAATCTACGTAATATTACAGAATAACAGAAAAATTAAGGTAAGAAGCAAATTATTGACAAACGTCACAAGTACATTAATCAAAATTGTAAAAATATAACCTTACTGTCAACGATAAGTAATACCTAAAGTATAGGGAGATCGAAATCCGTATTCGCGGTGTGCAAGTACTTGGAAAGGGAAACGAGAAACGACCGTGCGCGAGTCGCGTAGAAATATTGCAACTATCTTAAATAATTCATATTGTCAATTGAAATTGTCAAATTGACGTATATTTCATACCTTCTGTCATTGCCGCAGAAAAATTATATATTGCTCCACAATATTGACATGTTATGCAATTATTATATAAAGGTAAATTTAATTAATTGTATTTTGCTTGCAGTACTGCATTTTAATAACTGATTTTATTTACTACATACAATTGTTTACGTTTGCTAAACATAACCTGCATCTTATTTTTTCTTCTTATTATTTTTTTGGACTATGGCCTTGACAATTATCCAGCAACCAGGACTAATATAATTGGCCAATATAATTAAAAGTGCGAATAAAAGTACAGAGCGTAGAAATAGAGGTCGCTTTGCCGAACTTGCACGGTCCCAATACTAACGTAAGGTAATGCTTAAGCGGTTTGAGCAATTCTTATCGTATGGTGAAATCCGTTTTAGAGTTAGGAAATACCTAAACCCACTTAGGTAATTCTTAAATATTTAGGTATCGTTAGGGAAATCGGGACTAATGCACTCGCAAATAAAACTAATTTAAAAAACCCGTGAAGAAGCCGGAAGCGACCCGTCCTAGCATAAATCGAAACCCCGTGCGGAGCCCGATTGTTACACGGCCCGTGTCATACACGTATCGTTCTAACATAAATCAGCCGTAAGAGTTGGACGCTGCACCGCTGGCATTAATAAAAATATTTAGAAATAAATTTTTCTTCAAAGTAATTTCGTAGCCAATGCGATTATGACATAAGTCATAATTAAGGAGCGGATTTATATGCGATAAATTTTGATGAAATATGCGCATATATATGCGGTAAAAAATTACGAAATATGCGCAAGATATGCACAAAAATTCAAAAAAATGCGCATTTTGAGAAACCACAAATTTTCTGTTCTATTCTATTCTAAGGGGTTCTTTTATAGGGGGGCGCGGCAATCTTATTTATTATCTTTCAAATAAAATCATTTTTTTATAATGTATGCAATTTATTTACAGTTTTTACAAAAACTGCTACCAATAGTTACCTATTTAAAATAAAACAACAATACCACTATAAATATATTATTATCTTCGATTATAATTCACTACAATGTGTTTTTCCAAAATCTAATTTCCATTAGATAAAATATTTTTATAACTTGAAAAACTCCTTTCAACATCAATAGAAGTAATTGTAACTTGAAGGAACTTGTTAATTTTCATTAGAAAATCGTAAAACTATGGTTAAAGGTGTAAATTCTCTTAACAATAGAGGATTTAAAAGAATCACCAGAATTATAGGTACCTACTAAATATAATAAAAGTAAATAAAATTCGGATTTCCGGGTAAACCATCCTTCATCACTTTAACATCCTACAATCATTTTATAACGGGTTACTATAAGCACTATGAGTACTTTGTGTAAAGATCTGGTATTTTCTAAGAAAAAATGAAAGGCAGGGAATGAGCGGTCCTCTTCAGGTAGTTCTCGAATTAATAGATACGACAGCCTGTGCGGGGAAATATTTTGTGTCAAATTAAAAAATTTTTTTGGGCTTAAATGTCTTTTAATAGGCACAAAATCTGCATGTTTCTTTAAAAATATGCAAAATTTAGTAAAGTTCTCAAATATGCGAAATATGCATGCAATATGCATTTAGCATAAAATCCGCTCCCTAGTCATAATATTCATCGCACGCGCTTTGCACCCCTGTCCTAGTCATTACCACCTTGGCTTCCTCACTCCTGCTCGTTTACTTTGCTGTCCAGAGTCGTGCGGGTAATACATATACTTTAACTATCAGCGTTTCTTTTGACCTTCCCGACGACACGGTTATACGTATACGTTACATATAATACATACGTATTAAAATTTGATTGCTTAAGACTTTGGCCACACGGGCGATTTTTTACGGCGCGATAATTTATGGCGCCCATTGGTTTGACTACCTCCTCCACCAATTTTAGATGAAATCATTTCCTCTAAAATTGGTGGAGGAGGTAGTCAAACCAATGGGCGCCTTAAATTATCGCGACGTAAAAAATCGCCCGGCAGGCCAAAGCGTTCAGCTTGTCGCTCACTTAAGCGTCGTTTAAACACAACGATAAGTCACAGCAACTAGTTGTGATGACAAGTTGAAACGCTGTTTAGACGCTGCGATTCAATGCGATACCACCTTCAACCCAACTCCAACTTTGATAAGTTGTGCGATGCACCGTTTACACACATTGATAAGTTGCAACAACTCGATTGACCTTGATAAGTTGTTTGATTTATCGCTGTGTTTAAACGACCCTTTACGCGCTGCACTGCAAAGCGAAGCGCTGAGAAAAAGGTTACTATGAATTCTCTTCATGTAGTTAAATATACTCGCGCGTATCAGTGCGAAGCACAGTCCTTTTATAAATCTTCTCCGCGCTTCGCTTCGCCGTGCAGTGCATAAGTGAGCGACAAGCATTACTCTTTGAATGTGTATGATTACTATGTATTTATAGGTTGCTTTATCCTTCTCGGAATTAGATTATAGCCAAATGTTGTTAAGCCCAAGCACGCTAAACGTGGTTTCAAAAAAAAGGAAGATTGTAGAATAAGTTTTTAACGAACGGAAATTTACAATGAAGATCGGAGCGGAATTCAGATTCATCGTGAATTTCCGTTCGACTTTCACTGATTTGAACGAGGGATTTCTCGTTCATCTAGTTCTTTTTCAATTCCCTCCCTCCAACTTCTTCTCGGTCTTCCTCTTTTCCTTCTCCCTTGTGGTATCCACGCCAAAATATGTTTAGGGATCCTGTCATCTGGTATTCTCTGTACATGGCCGTACCATTTAAGTTGTTTTGTTTTTATGTCATCAATTATTGTATGTGTGACAGTGTGACTCCCATCATTTCTCGTATTCTCTCATTTGGTAACCGATCACTTCTTGATTTGCCTGCTGCTCTTCTCCAGAAGTCCATTTCTGTTACTAGAAACATTTTATATGTATATGAGTTGTTTGTTCGTTTTAGATATTGTTTGGTCCCACAGAATGCCGTTCATCATGGATATGACTTTTCTACCCTGTATATGTTTCTATCTTTTATAGCAGCATCGAGTGTTCCATCTTGATTTATCTTCATGCCCAGGTACATGTATTTATCACACTGTTTAATTTCTACCCCATCGTTTAATGTAATGGACTGCTTTGTCCCTTCAATACACGTGGCTTCAGTTTTCTTAATGTTGACTTCGGGACCCCATTTGTTATATTCTTCTATTAGCTTTCATGTCATGTAACTCAAGTCGTCCTGATCCTGAGCAATCAGAATTTGGGGAATATCATAAAATATAAAATGCAATGAAACTGCATATTTTGATTTAAACAAAAGAAATCTGCTAGAATATACTAAATTTTTAAATGTTTCGGAATTAGATATATGTTAATAAACATTGATTTAACTATTCTATAAAGACAGTAATCTAAAGAAAACAATACTTACACCAACCCAAGTTTAATTAGATAATAAAGATTCCGTAAACATAATTTTGTGGTAGCTATGTTTATTTAAATAGACATTGTGACGACAATTCATTGTTCGAGTCGGTGTGTGGTTGGGATATTGACTGAGAAAACCTTGTTATTTGAATTACAAACAATTGTCAATATAATGATAATTAAAAATATAAACTTCCAGATCTAATCATCTTTCCAGAGCAGAACAATATAAACATTAATTCGTGTAGTAATTAAAACTATACAAATATATAAATTATGATATATCATTTATGATAAGACCCGTCGAGTTTTATAATAATATGTAAATGTGCGTTTATTAATCATAAATTTAAATGTACAGAGTGATTCGCCTAAGCCTAGCATATTCGATAAGCTTTATTTTTAATGGAACACCCTGTATATTTTTATTAACGACAACAGAGATATTTTTTTTATTAAGCTCCATTTAGTTTACAATCTGTTATCACTCGTAACAATAAGTAAATTTTATGACAATTATTAGAAGAACAAATGACACTCCAGGGAAATAAGGCAAAAATATACCATGTTCGGGACACTTGAGCAGCCAGGTTACTAATGGGTTTTTTGGGTACTACATACCTAATACATTATACATACAAAAATGCCCGTCACAGTTCGGACGAGAAATTTAGTTATTAACAAATAAGTGTCAAAAATGGCAGTTTTTTCGTTTAAATCGCTACGGGTAAAAATAGGGTAATTAAATATCTTATTTATACTATTATTCTCGTAGTAGATGAGCCAAGCTTTAAATTGGCATTTTTTGAATTTCGGTTCGATCATTTGTTGCTTCAGAAATTGCAAAATAAGACTAAAATTTCGAAAATAAAAAAATTGCTATAACTTTTGTGAAAATAACCTTAAGACTTTCATATTGCACGAAAAGTTGAGACGAATGGTCCATATAATGCATAAAAATTTTTAAGACGATTCGTCAATTAGTTTAAATTTTATTCAATTTGTTTATCCCAATGAGCTTTTTATTCGCTATAATATTGTTCAGAAAATAGTAACGTAATAGCAATTCTGTAAAAACCACATAAAAGAAGAAAGGTCATGATTTCAAAGTGTTTAAAAAAAATCATTAAAAAGTCATTTTTGTCATTCCAAAAACATTTTACTAAAGTAGGATCATTTTTAGTTCATAAACAATTTGAATAACTTTGTTAATATTGACTATAGATTAAAACTACTTTGAGATTTGAAAAGCTGGTATTTTTATACGAATTTAAAAAAACACTTTTGGCCTAGGTTAATTACAGTCAAAGTTAGCTACTTTTTTTATTTAATTGACAGCTACTTTGTTTATAACAATTAAGCAACCCAACTAGCGCCATTTCGAATTTGAAGGTATATAGTTTATGTGTAAAAGTTTGAGTAAACTTTAAACTTCAACAGAGTTGTTAATAAAGCTTTAAAAATAACGTTCTAACGAAATCGATTTGTGGTCGGTGGAAATGAATTATTAAAATCTGTGCACTCAAAAAATGAAACTGCTTCTTCAAACATATGCTGCGATTAATATCTCCAGAGCTTGCTGATGGATTTTGATCATATTTTTTTAAATTGTATGTACTCGTAGTCTTGTAGAGTACGTTATGTACGTAAATCCCCACCTAACATTTCAAAATGTTAGGGGGAGTTCCCCTTATCACTCACGGATATGAAAAATAGATTACGACCGATTCTAAGACCTACCGAATATACATATATAATTTCATAAAAATCGGTCAAGCGGTCCCGGAGGAGTATGACAACTAACACTGTGACAGGAGAATTTTATAGATGTAAATATATAGATGGGTATTAACAAATAGGGGTTGGTGATGGAAAAGTGTAAATTAAGGGTTGTATGTATTTTTTAATCCTACATCATATAAAATTAAGATAGACAATTTTGTCCAAAAAAATAAAAAAAAATATCAGGGGGGCAACCCCCCTTATAACTTATGGATATGAAAAATAGATTAAAACCTATTCTCAGTCCCATAGGATACACTTGTAAAATTTCATAAAAATCGGCCAAGCCGTTTCGGAGTAGTATGGTAACTAACACTGTTACAGGAGAATTTTATGAACATTGAAGTAACTGTGAATTAAATAATAAAAGTGGCTAACTTTGACCGTAATTAACATAGGCGAAAAGTTTTTTTGAAAATTTGTGTAAAAATACCAGCTTTTGAAATTCCAAGGTGAATTTACTCTACAGTCAATATTAACAAAGCTATTCAAATTGTTTTCAAGCCAAAAATTACTCTACTTTAGTAAAATGTTTTCGTAGTGACAAAAATTACTTTTAATGATTTTCTTCAATAAGTTGAAAACAAGACTATTGTTCTTTCATGTGGTTTTCACAGAATTTCTATATAATTATTATTTTCTGAACAATAACATTACAAAAAAAAAGCTCTTCGGGATAAACAAATTGAGTAAAATTTAAACTAATTGACGAATCATCTTATAATTTTTTTTGCAATATATGAACTCTTTAACTCAACTTTTTGTGAAACATAAAAGTCGTAAAGTCACTTTTGCGAAAGTTATAGCAATTTTTTTATTTTCGAAATTTTAGTTTTATTTTGCAATTTTCGAAGCAACAAATGATCGGACCAAAATTAAAAAACTGCCGTTTTAAACATTGGCTCATCTACTAAAAGAAGAATATTATAAATAAGATATTTATTTATCCTATTTTTACCTGTAGCGATTTAAACGAAAAAACTGCCATTTTTGACACTTATTTGTTAATAACTAAAATTCTCGTCCGAACTGTGACGGGCATTTTTGTATGTATAATGTATTAGGTATATAGTACCCAAAAAACCCATTTTCAACCTGGCTGCTCAAGTGTCCCGACAAAAACCTTATTTCCCTGGAGTAGTAGGAATTCTCTCCAGTGAGAGGCTTCCTTTAGCATATATTTAACAAAGTTAATAATGTAGTGGTAAATGTTAATTAATTTTATTTAAATCTGTTTATTAAGTCTGTAGGCTTAAAACGCTTTAGTCGACGCACTTCATCGTTGACATTAAACAGTTCGCGCACTAAGTCATTAGAGTGAGCACTAGTTTTGTTTTTGTATTTTTCACTGTACTTTGTGACTTCAGTTTTTATGGATTGAACTTGGAGGTCTTTTTCTATTATGTTGTTCGAAACATACCACGGAGCATTGGTTATAATTCGAAGAACTTTGTTCTGGAGTCTTTGTAGGATTTCTAGGTTTGAATTGCTAGCAGAACCCCATAATTAAATTCCATACGTCCATATTGGCTTCAGTACGGCTTTATATAATAAGAGCGTATTTGTGAGATTTGATTGTGATTTCCTGCCAATAAGCCAGTAAAGTTGTCTAAGTTTGAGACCCAATTGTTTTCGTTTTGTAAATATATGTGTTCTCCATGTTAATCTTCTGTCAAGATGTAAACCTAAATATTTGACGTCATTTCTCTGAGTAATCAATGGATTATTTAATAATACTGCTGGACATTTACCTCTTCTTAGTGTAAAGGTAACATGGATTGATTTGGTCTCATTAACTCGAATTTTCCATTTTTTTAATCATGCTTGGATATAATTAAGGCTGGCTTTTAAGTTTCTTGAGGCAGTTACTGGATCATGATGTGAGGCGAGTATTGCAGTGTCATCTGCGAAGGCTGCTGTTATTGTAGTTCTTGAAGTTGGTAGATCTGCAGTAAAAAGCTGGTACAGCATTGGTCCTAACACGCTGCCTTGCGGTACTCCTGATTTTATTTGGTATAATTCTGAATATTCTGAATGGTATTTAACTGAAAAGAATCTGTCAGATAAGTAAGACTTTAGAAGTTCATAATACGGATGAGGCAATAAGTTTTTTAGTTTATAGAGTAGACCTTTGTGGCAGACTTTATCGAACGCTTGGCTTACCTCAAGAAACACTACTGAGCAATATCGCTTATTTTCAAAGTCGTTGCTGATATGCTTTACTAATCTATGGACTTGCTCTATGGTTCCATGTTCTTGTCTAAACCCAAACTGATATTCTGGTATGAGATTTTTGCTATCTAGTATTGGCTTGATGCTTTTCATTATTAATTTTTCCAGCACTTTGGAAAGCACAGGCAGTAAACTTATTGGCCTATATGATGTTAATTCCTCTAGTTTTTTTCCTGGTTTTGAGATCATAATTATAACTGCCATTTTCAGTTGTTGCGGAAAATAATTTAATCTTATTATTGCATTAAAAATTTGTAATATTGCCGTTATTCCTTTCTTTCTTAATTTTTGTAGTATCCTACCCGTTATCAGATCATAACCAGGAGCTTTTTTAGGATTAATTTCTTTCATTATTACATCCTTAACTTCATTGTACTTAAATTTCGGTATGGGCAGCTCCATTTGGTAAGGTTCATTTAGCACTCTATTTATTTCCTCCAATTCTTTAGGTGTTGATTCCAAGCTGTTTGGTTGAAAGACTTGTGAGAGATAGCCACCAAAGGCATCTGCCTTCTCCATGTTATTTCTTGCACATTTGCCATTGTTTTTTCTTATTGGTGGTATTGGTGTCTGAGGACTTTTTAATTTCGTTGTGGCTTTCCATAGTGAGTAGTCGGTGGCTTCTGTGGGTGTAAGCTCTTCTAAGTATCTTTGTATAGAATCATTTTTTACTTCAAGTAATATTTTTTTTTAGTTCCCTTGCTGCTTTAATAAATTTATTTTTATTGCTCACTGTTCTGTTTTGTTGCCAATTTCTTCTTAGACTTCTTTTCTCTGAAATCATTTCTTTTATAGTTGGAGGGGAGGATTCTTTTCTTGTTGACTGTTTGTAGTTTGGAGTTGCTGCCCATGAAGCTTTCTGTATGTTTTTTGTGAGGTTAGTTATCGCCCATTCAACATCTGCAGGTGTTTTTAATGGTATTTTTAAATCTATTGCTTCATCTAATATTTCTTGAAAAGTATCCCAGTTGGTCTTTTTATTGCACAGAGCGGGTGTATTTGCATTCTGAGTTATATCGGAGTACATGTTCATAAGGACTGGACTGTGATCCGAAGACATGTCTAAGCTGGATGTTGCTGTGACTAGTTTACTGTCAATTCCTTTTGTGATATAGAAATCAAGAAGGTCTGGTAATTTATAAGGGTCCGAAGACCAATATGTGGGTTCTCCTGTTGACAGGTAGTTTAGATTATTGCACTGCATTGCAGTTAGTAGTTTACGACCTTTAGTAGTTGTAACTCTCGCACCCCATACTGTGTTTTTAGCGTTGTAATCTCCACCCGCTATAAATTAGTTTCCAAGCGTTTTGAAGAAAATCTCATAGTTGTCTCTTTTATTGTTGTGCTTGGGAGGGCAGTATACAGCAGATATTTTGGTGATTCCAGTAACTCCTTCTATTGCAATGGTAGTGGCTTGTAGGTGATTTTCTGCATATCTTTTCAGTTCGTGATGTTTGATTGAGTTTCTTATTAGTATTGCTGTGCCTCCATGTGCAGTCCCATCTGGATGGTTGGTAAAGTAAATTTTGTAGTTAACTAGGGGTAGGTGACTTTTATTTGTGAAGTGAGTTTCGGTAACTAGCATGACATCTATTTCATTGTTGGTTATGAAACTTTTGAGTTTATGAGTATGCTGGTTTAAGCCGTTTACATTCCATAATGCTATTTTTAGTGTTTGGACCATTATGACCTATTTGAAACAAGAGCGGTGATAAGATTCATTATTTTTCCCATTTGAGAATATAATTTCTCATCATTGCTTTTAGGTCAGAGATATCATTAGGTTGACTTATACTATTTTGTTGGTACATAGTGTTACCTTCTTGTTGATTATTTTGATTGGTTACCTGTGCATATGTCATTCCTTGTGTGGTAGCCCTGTTTCCTTTAGATGTTTGTCCATTTCGTTCTCTAAATTTTGGATGCATTTTCTCTTGAAGTTGCTTATGTATAATACACCCTCTGTAATTTGCGGGATGCTGTTCTCCACAATTTACACATGTCACATTTTCATCTTTTATTTTCTTGGTACATTCTGAAGTGTGATGTGACCCTGTAGATTTTACACATCTGGATTCTCTATGGCAAAAGTTTTTTGTATGACCGAATCTCTGACATTTGGTGCACTGTGGAATAACTCTTCTAGCATAAGGGGCTTCAATTGTAACTATCGAGTGTCCTAGTTTCTTGACATTATAGATGTCTTTATTATTTTCTTTAATTTTTAGATTGACAAAGAACATGGGCAATGGTTTTTTTTTATGTTTTGTTTAACATTCCATATATTTAGAACTTCATGTCCAAGAGCTTCTATGTCCCGTTTAATATCGGCAGGATTTGTTGAATAATGAATATTTTTTACTACTATTCTAAAGGGCTTGTTTTGTTTAGACTGGTATGTATGATACTCTGTTTTTTTACTGTCCAATGCTTTCACTATAGTAGTATATGCTAACAGAGATATAAATCAAAATGTGTACATGTGTGCAATCGATTTTGAAAAGGCTTTTGACAAGATCCGACATTACAAAATGCTAGACATATTGGAAATAGCTGGATTGGACGATAAAGATTTACGAATAATTACAAATCTAAACTGGCATTAAGTGGCAAGAATCAAGTTTAACAAGAACTGTCTGATGAAACAAGTATAAAAATAAGAGTGAGGCAAGGCTGTATATTAGAATAGAATAGAAATATGTTTAATGTCATGAAAAATTGTACAATTTAATCGACAAAGCTTTCAAAGAGTTTTTGAAAACAAAACAATAACAAAACAATTTACTAAAATTACATAAATCGTCCATATAATTTTAAACAACAATAATGAAGTGAAACAGAAACAATCAATTGCAAAATTTAAATAAAATTGCAAATCGCAAAGTCTACCTTAGTAACTATTAAGTTTAAGAGTTAAGTTGCTGAATTATGATGCCCAAATATAGATTAGAAATACTACTTGTACAAAGAGTACTCTAATTTCGTAGTTATTGATTAAGAAATTCTTCTACTGAATAATATGGTCTTTCAGATTTTCAGGTTTAAATCAACTGGTTTTTTAAGAAAAAAACCTGGTTTTTTATTGAGCCTCCAAACTGGTGTTTTTATACAGCTGCCGCAAAGGAAGAAAATTAAGATAAATAAATTATATTTTTTACTTTCGAATTTTATTTTGAATATGTTTTGATACGTTTGAAGATGTTTTTTGTTATTTTAATTTTTTTGTGTGTGTAATTAAAAATAAAAGTTGTCTTAATCATTTTTCATTGTTTATTACTATTATTTTATAAAATAAATTATTCATTTTTAAAGTATTTAGACTTATGATACTTTGTATCAAATAAACCCTGTTTAAACAAAAAAAAACTGGTTATTTTGTTTTTTTTTTAAACCTTGGTTTTTGCCTACCCTGTCTAAAACTAAACCTAACAATGAACAAGAAAGAACAAAGAATTGTATTTATAAAATACCTTGTGGATGCGAACAATTTTACTTAGTTGAAACCACAAACCATACATACTCATAGACGTTTCACGTAAACTGTCAAGGTCAAGACAGCAAATTAGTTACCATTCCAATCCAGAGATGTCGCTGTCAGTCAATTCTCTTGTCATATTTTTAACAACTGACAGTTGACAATTAAATTAATTTGTTATTTACTTTTTATTTTACAGTGTGTGGCTTAATTATTTTATTATATTGGTATTGCGTTTTTAATTAGATTTAATCACAATTTTAATCAATTGTATTAACCTCCTCCGTTTTTATGAGTATAATTTTTAGTTTACATTGATCATCCCGTGTTGTGTTTCTCCACATTTAAAAGACAATATAACAGATCCTGAAACAGTTTATTCCAGTAGACAAGTGTGTCATCAACATTTCGGGCCTATATATTTTTGGAAGTTTGTAAAAGATTATAAGGCAATATTTATCTGAACAATGATCCTACAAGATTCTTTCAAAAATTTTCATTCAACTCAATATTACACATCAGTGCTTTCACGTGACACATGGCAGTAGTGTTTAGCATTTTGAAAACAAATTGGAATATTTGAAGTTTTCAGTAAAATATTGAATAAAACATTGAATTGTCTTTCTGTTGTTTTAATTTCCTGCGAAAATTCATCAAAAATCCCGCAAAATTTATAATTTGAAATTCCCACGTAACTAAAATTTGTCAATTTAGTTCCCATTCCAATCGAGAGATGGCGTTAATTCGATCCGAAAGATTAACATGGTCGTGAAACGTCTATGAGTATGTATGGTTTGTGGTTGAAACATCAAGACCATTAAACGTGAGAATAAGTGAACATCAGTCTTATATTTAAAATAGACAATTTGACAGATCTCAAATATGTCACCACGCGTGGGACAGTGAACATAGAGTTCAGTGGAAAGATTTAAGTAGTCCTGAAAGAAACAGATAGTATATAGTCCTGTCGCCAGGGGGGGTACAACGGCCTCGTTAATTCAGATGGACTTACTCAAGTTTTTTTTATGTATTTTGACCCGTAGAACACGAATTTTTTGGGTAACAGTTGATCCGGATGTCGATAAGATTGTTATAGACCAAGAACTTGAGGAATCAAATAACAGCGATTTTTGGCAAAACAAAACACTATTTTGTATTTTTTGGGCCATTTTAAGTAAAAAATATTTCTACAAGTTTTTTCGTAGGATGCACAGTTTTCGAGATAAACGCGGTTGAACTTTAAAAAAATCGAAAAATTGCAATTTTTGAACCCGAATAACTTTTGATTAAAAAATAAAATAGCAAGTCTGCTTACCGCATTTAAAAGTTTAAGTCAAATTATATCGGTTTTGATTATTTCCATTGGTAAAAATTTATTTTTTTATTGTTTAACAAAGCTATAAACACGTAGGGTTTCCCGTGCTTTTACATGTGTTTTAACGCATGTAACGTAGAAATAGTCTTGATTGCACTAGTACCTATTCTACCTACTCGTTCGATTTTAAATGAGAAATCATAGAAACATCACTCACGCACTAGTTGTTTGTAGCTTTGTTTAACAATAACACAATAAATTTTTAGCAATGCAAATAATCAAAACCGACATAATTTGACTTGAACTTTCAAAGGCGCTAAGCAGAATTGCTATTTTATTTTTTAATCAAAAGTTATTCGGGTTTAAAAATTGCAGTTTTTCGATTTTTTGAAAGTTCAACCGCGTTTATCTCGAAAACTGTGCATCCTACTAAAAAACTTGTAGAAATATTTTTTGCTTAAAATGACCCAAAAAATACAAAATATTGTTTTGTTTTGCCAAAAATCGCTGTTATTTGATTCCTCAAGTTCTTGGTCTATAACAATCTTATCGACATCCGGATCAACTGTTACCCAAAAAATTCGTGTTCTACGGGTCAAAATACATAAAAAAAACTTGGGTAAGTCCATCTGAATTAACGAGGCCGTTGTACCCCCCCTGGCGACAGGACTAATAGTAAAAAAAGAAAAATCAAAGAAGCGGCTCTAATTATGCTAAATGAAACCAACTGTGTCGCAAATTCCTCGATAGAATGCAGTAGGATTAGGTTACCTATACTAAAAAGGAATACACCAAGGAAATAAGGCAAACATATATCATGTTCGGGACACTTGAGCAGTCAGGTTGCAAATGGGTTTTTTGGGTACTATATACCTAATACATTATACATACAAAAATGCCCGTCACAGTTCGGACCAGAATTTTAGTTATTAACAAATAAGTGTCAAAAATGACAGTTTTTTCATTTAAATCGCCACAGGTAAAAATATGGTAATTAAATATAGTTATAGTATCCTTCTTTTAGTAGATGAGCAAAGGTATAAAATGGCAGTTTTCGAATTTTGGTCCGATCATTTGCTGCTTCGCAAATTGCAAAATAAAACTAAAATTTCGAAAAGATAAAATTTGCTATAACTTTTGTGAAAATGACCTTAAGGCTTTCAAATTGTATGAAAAGTTAACTAAATCAGTCCATATAATGCACAAAAAATTTTAAGACGATTCCTCAGTTAGTTTAAATTTTATTTAATTTGTTTATCTCAAAGTGTATCATGTTTTTTGCAATGGTATTGTTCAGAAAATTATAATGATATAGCAATTCTGTGCAAACCACATGGAAGAAAAATAGTTATGTTTTCAATGTATTTTAAAAAAAAATCATTAAAAAGTCATTTTTATCATACCGAACATTTTACTAAAGAAGACTCATTTTTGGCTTATAAACAATTTGAATAAGTTTGTTAATATTGCCTGTAGACTAAAACTACCTTGAGATTTGAAAAGCTGGTATTTTTACACGAATTTAAAAAGAAACTTTTTGCCTAGATTAATTACGGACAAAGTTATCCACTTTTTTTATTTAATTCACAGCTACTTTGTTTATAACAATTAAGCAACCTAGCTAGCGCCATTTTGAAGTTAAAGGTATATAGTTTATGTGGACAAGTTTGAGTAAACTTTGATCTTTAACAGAGTAGTTAACAAAGCTAAAAATGACGTCCTAACGAAATCGATTCGTGGTCGGTGGAGAGGAAATATTAAAATCGGTGCACTCAAAAAATTAAATTGATTCTTCAAACATATGCTGCGATTAATATCTCCGGAGGTTGTTGATGGATTATGATCATAATTTTTTTAATTTGCATGTACTCATAGTCCTGTAGAGTACGTTATGTATACATACCCCTACCAATCATTACAAAATGTTGGGGCGAACCCCCCTTATCACTCAGGGATATGAAAAATCAATTACGACCGATTCTAAGACCTACCGAATATACATATCTAATTTCATAAAAATCGGTCAAGCAGCCTCGGAGGAGTAAGGCAACTAACACTGCGACAGCAGAATTTTATAGAGATAAATATATAGATGGCTATTAAAAAATAGGGGTTGATAATAGAAGGCTGAAAATTAAGGTTTGTATGTATTTTTGAATGCTACATAATACAAAATTAAGATATACAATTTTGTCCAAAAAAATTTAAAGAAAAATCTCAGGGGGGCAACCCTCCTTACAACTTATGGGTATGAAAAATAGGTTAAAACCTATTCGTAGTCCTATAGGATATATGTGTAAAATTTCATAAAAATCAGTCAAGCCGTTTCGGAGGAGTATAATAACTAGCACTGTTACAGGAGAATTTTATGTACCGGGTGTCCCAATAAGAATGGCTCTCGACCATATCTCAGGAACCGTTTATAGTAGAGCTTTGAAATAAAAAATTTTATAACAAAAGTTGCCTCAGTAAAAGCCTGGAAATTATTTTCATAATTGTGGGACCACCGCTAGAGGGCGTAATTGAATATCAAAAATTAAAAAATCTAAATTTTACAAAATTTTCCTAATGAAGAAGCACTGGAAATCCGATCGTCGTATTCTTCATAAAATTCTACGCATATTCGATTTGACAAGTTTAGGTCTACCTTTGGAAATAAGAGGTGGGGGTGAGTGGGAACCTTGTTATGAGAAACTGGCTGTGAGTCCGGTTCTGCTTAATCAAATTTTGCAAACTTGGTCTTGTTGAAGACAGATCTTTTTCGTCAATGTAAAAGTTATAATTTCGAACCAACTTACTGAGCAATATGCCAGCTAGAAGGCGTTATTTAATTTTTTTCAGAAATCTAGTTTTCCTTGGAAAATATTAAATACAAACATGCATTTTTAATACCATATTACAAAATTAGACAAAATTAGCAAAAGAATAGCGAAAACCGCATGTTAATACCTTTTTTTCTATCTCGAGATATCTTACAAAACGTGTAAATTTAAAAACATAACTGTTACTGTCACCGGTAAACGAAGTTCAGGAAAAGTAGTGTGCTATGGAAACAACAAAGAAACATTTTCCAGCTGTCAACGTATAATAGGTCTTTTCAACGCTTCTCATTTGTTTCGAGCCTCGTTCATATCTCGTATATTAATATTATACACGGATTATACGGCATATGACAGAGGCTCGAAACAAATGAGAAGCGTTGAAAAGCCCTATTACAAAGAAATAAAAACAACTATTTAGTGATGACATAAACGTTCAAATTTTTGGCCATCATTTTCGTTGCAAACATTTACTCTTTCAAGAGTAGATTGAACAGCAGTCTGAATTTCTGCTCTCGATATGCTTTGAATGTCGTTTAGTATTATCTGGATAATGTATTCTAGAGTAGTCACTGGCGGATCCAGGGGGGTGTCACAGGGGTCATGACCCTCCCCCCATAATTGTAAACCCACGTATCCAGAGCCGTGCGGTACATATTTTAAATATGATGCAAGTCTTCGAAATGCCGCCCCTTAAATTACTATTATTGGAACTTAACTTTTATTATTATTAAGCGAAACTACACAAAATGAACGAAAACTCTTATTTTAAAAACAAAACATACCTACTTTAAGGGCTCAAAATTTCGGGCTAATACTTTTTAAATCTATTCATTTTTTTTTCGAATCTTGAGAAAGTAATAAGTATTTTTAAAAAAATAATTAGAAAGATAGAATGAAAGATTACATTATTACTGAGGGCCCAAAGTCCCTGAAAACTTCTATAATGTTTATTTCAATAATATTTATTAAGGGCTGCAAAAGAAAAGAAAATTGAATGTGATTTTTTATTTCAAATATCTCATTCAATAGAAACTTTTTGTTTATTCTAAGAGACCTTCACTTTTGTTTATTTTAATGTAATCTTTCATTCTGCGTTTAAATTTTTCAAAAATATTTATTAGTTTTTCAGGATTAGACTAGAATGAATGCATTTAAAAAGCATTGGAACGAAATTTTGAGCCTGCGCTCTTAAATGAAATATGTTGTAACATAACATTAAATAACATTTACAAAAATTGCAATATATTACCCTTCCGACTTTATTTTGGCAAACTCTTAATCAGACTGGTGTAGTCTAAAGTAGCAGCTACTTAGGACTATGAAATGAGTGCTAAATTTTTTAGTTGTGTCTTATCTGATAGTCTTCGTAAATGGTTTTTAATAATTTTTGATTTTAAAAAACTTCTTTCCCCACTAGCTACCACACAGCTACTAACACAGGTAGTGTTAATAAAATTCTTAGCGATACAAATACATTTGTGTATAAAGAAATTAGGTTATTTTGGCACAAAAAGCTCAAAATCTCTAAAGCTTTCATTGAGTATCGTATCATAATTTGGCATAAATCAATTCTTAGAAGACCATTTGCCTCTGTATCAGATTCTTTTTCTTTTTATATTAAAAGTATTGAATGAAGATTTATATAATATTTCTCTAGTGTTTTATAATATATTTCCCTCAATTTAAAAATATCATAAAAATTTAAAAATTTTATTATGAGTTTCTACAAACGAAAATCGATCAATCAAAGAATTAACGATAATGTCTAAAATATAGATGAAAAAATTTATTATAAATTTAGCTTCCTTAAGAGTTCGTCCACAGATTTTTCGTAATCAAATAAACGTTTTTTTTCCTTCTGGCTCGAATTTTATTTTCGGCTGGAATTTCGGAATTTATATCAAGGTTTTCTGCAGTATTCATTAGCAGTAATTTTCATTTGGTCATAGCCAGATTATCTGTAACTTTTCATTTTTTCTATAGTTTCTAAAAATATTTTTACACAATTTGACATTTTTTTATTTTACTCATTATGCCGCCCCCCTTGTGATGCCGCCTGATGCGATTGCCTCGCCGCATCATAGCACGGCACGGCCCTGCACGTATCCTAGGGTTGGTAGGACTAAGTGACCTTGTATAGATAGGTAATTAAATCACCCTCAAGACCCATGACCCCCCCCCCCAAACAAAATTTCTGGATCCGCCACTAAGAGTAGTGTATGATGGGCATTAATTTGAATATTTAGGTCGTCAATAAGTAGTTCTTTTTGTTCTGTGTTATATTTAATTTTAATAGTATTGTTTCTCTTTACACTGTTGTTTCAATTAATTATATTTTTATACGTTGACATCTGGAAAATGTTATTTTGTTTTTTTCCACAGCACACTACTTTTCATTAACTTAGTTTACCGGTGATAGTAACATTAACAGTTATGTATAAAATTTACACGTTTCTCGAGATATCTTGAGTTAGAAAAAAGATATCGACATGCGGTTTTCGCTATTCTATTTTTAATTTAATCTAATTTTATAAAGTATGATTAAAAATGCATGCTTGTATTTAATATTTTCCAAAGAAAACTAGATTTCTAAAACAAATTAAATAACGCCTCCCAGCTGGCTTATTACTTATTAGGATGGTTCAAAATTATCACGCTTACATTGAAGAAAAAGATCTGTCTTCAACAAGACGCAGTTTTCAAAATTTGATTTAGCAGAACCGGACTTACAGCCATTTTTTCATAACAAGGTTCCCACTCACCCCACCTCTTATTTGCAAAGGTAGAGTTAAACTTGTTAAATCAAATATGCGCAGAATTTTCTGAAGAATACAATAATCGGATTTCCAGTGCCCCTTCATTAGGAAAATATTGTAAAATTTAGATTTTTTTATTTTTGATATTCAATTACGCCTTCTAGCGGTGGACCCATAATTATCAAAATAATTTCCAGGCTTTTCCTGAGGCAACTTTTGTTATAAAATTTTTTATTTCAAAGCTCTACTATAAACGGTTCCTGAGATATGGCCGAGAGCCATTCTTATTGGGACAACCGGTACACAGAAGTAACTGTGGCTAACTTTGACCGTAGTTAACCTACGCAAAAGGTTTTTTTTTTTGAAAATTCGTGTAAAAATACTAGCTTTTGAAATCCCAAAGTAGATTTACTCTACAGGCAATATTAACAAAGCTATTCAAATTTTTTAGAAGTCAAAAATTACTCTACTTCAGTAAAATGTTTTCGGAATTATAAAAATGACTTTTTATTGATTTTTTTAAACATTTTGAAAATATAGGTATTCTTACTTATTTCAAGAGGTTTCCACAGAATTGCTGTATCGTTATTATTTTCTGAACAATAACATTGCAAAAAAAGCTCTTTGGTATAAACGAACTGAATAAAATTTAAACTAATCGCCAAATAATCTTTAGGGCATTATGTGTACTGGTTGACTCAACTTTTCGTGCAATATTAAAGTCCTAAGTTCATTTTCGCAGAAGTTATAGCAAATTTTTATTTTCAAAATTTCAGTTTTTTGGCAATTAGCGAAGCAACAAATGATCGGACCAAAATTCAAAAACTGCCATTTTACACCTTTGCTCATCTACTAAAAGAAAAATACTCTAAATAAGATAATTAATCACCCTATTTTTACCTGTAGCGATTTAAACGAAAAAACTGCTATTTTTGACCCTTATTTGTTAATAACTAAAATTCTCGTCCGAACTATGACGGACATTTTTGAATTTATAATGCTTTAGGTATATAGGACCCAAAAAACCCATTTGCAACCTGGCTGCTCAACTGTTCCGACGAAAACCTTATTTCTCTGGACTAGAACTCAATAGAAAGAAAATATCACGATTATGAGTCAATAACATATCGAGGATAGTACATATTTTATATTTTACTATTATTTATATATCTATATATTATTGATAATATTTAAACCTTAAAATAACATACATATAAAATCAAAATTTTGGTGTTAGTTTTGAGAGTAAACTGAAAGTAAGATCAAATACTTACAATGTCGGAATAGTATCATGAGATCCGGTTTCCTCGTGATCTACTATGGAATTACTAACGTGAGAATTTTACTGTCACCATTGCCTGTGGTTGTCTTTTTAAAGACAAATCGCATGCTATGATTTTTTTGTGACGAATATTCTTGAGTTAAAGTTGATTTCATGTAATCGAATGAACTATCTTTCAATATAGTCGTCCCAGGAATGCAGCTCATAAATGTTGGCAATATCATTTTTAAGTCTTCTACTTTAAAATGTATAATAATATTATATATTATATGTCTGAATAAAGCAAGAAACCCATTATGAACAGCCAGCACGGCACAGCCCGGCACAGCCCGGCACGGCACAGGACAGTCCAAATTCATTTGTATAGTTTTAAATGCAACGTAACCCATTATGAACAGCCAGCCCGGCCCGGCACAGGCCAGCACGCAAACGGAACGGCCGAAATTCTCCGAGTAGAATAAAATCCGTTGGAGTCGAACGGCCAGGAACGGCCAGTCGGCGCCAGTGTGTCATAATTGTTATAAAATATTATATTGTTGATTTTTTAATTGAAAGCGCGTTGTTTCTTTTGAAATAATACGGACGAACTTTTAATTGAGAGTGTCAGAGAATACCCATTTTTGTATGATGCATCGGACCCAGGTTATCACGATAGCAAGAAAAAGGACAATGCATAGGTACAAATATCCGAACATTCTGATCAATGGACAGGTACGTACATTATCTTTTAACCATGAATTCGTTTTTTTAACATGATATATTCATTAAAATTGTGTAGTTTATGTCTTTTAAAAACTTTTATTTTACGATAGTTTTTAAAATATATCATAGATGACATGATGCGTTTCTAAAATAAAATTAAAACAATACATAACATTTTTCTCCTATATATTATAGAGATGGGCTAAATTATGGAATAAATTCATTTTCTCTAAAATGGACGGCTTTGGAGAAAAATCCCGAAACACGTCGATTTTTATTTTTAAATTACAATTTTTTGGCATATATTTCATACTAGTGACGTTATCCATCTGAGCGTGATGACGTAATCTATGATTATTTTAAATGGGAATATGGGTCGTGTGGCATCTCATTTGTGGCCAAAAAATACTTTTTTAATTAAATTAATTGACGAAAAAAGAAGAATGTATGCAATTTATTTAACTCAAAATACTTTCTAATGATGTCAGAAAATAGAAAAAAATGTTTATTTGGCAAAAAACATTGCTTTTCGCTTAAATTAAATGTTCAAACTGTCAAGAGGTAGGTGGGAGGCTGTTTGTGATTTAATTTAAGTGAAACGAAATGTTTATTTGTGAAATAAACATTTTTTTCTATTTACTGACAGCAGTACAATGTATTTTGAGTTAAATAAATTACATACATTCTTCTTTTTGCGTCAATTAATGTAATTTAAAAATTATTGTTTTGGCCACCCTGTATAAATAATGATATTATTGTTTATATTACTGAATAGAGGATTGAACACCCTTTCAAATGAGATGCCACACAACCCCTATTCCCATTTAAAAAAAATCATCGATTACATCATTAAGCTCAGATGAATGACGTCTCTAGTATGAAATACAGTGGAACCTCGATTATCCGTCAGGGCACCGGACCAAGGGTATGACGGATAATCGAGAAGACGGTTAACAGAACATTAAAAAAATAAAAATCATACTGTTATGGTGACACACAGATATTAACTAATAATTTGTGTGATGTACATTTTTATTTTCGGCTTGCGATTCTAAAAATAGAACTCTAAAAGTATGGTATCATTTATCATTACCTATTTAAATTGAAATTTAATCCAGAGCCCTGAATAAGAACAAAAATTATTTACATAAAAAAATGCGGTGTTGGCATAACTGCACGTGTACATTTCAATGAATTTCGTTTGGCTTATCGCAATGCTCAAACAAAATGAATTGATGACTCAATTTTTACTTGTGTATACAATATAACTTAATGGACCCTGACGGTTAACAGAGGTGACGGATAATCGAGGTTCCACTGTATATGCCAAAAAATTGTAATTTAAAAGTAAAAATAGACCTGTTTTGGTATTTTCTTCCAAAGCCGTCCATTTTAGAGAAAATGAATTTATTCGATAATTTAGCCCCTCTCTGTATATATTTTATTAATAAAAATACATTATCATTTATGGCAAATGATCATTTTTCCGGTGCCGTGCCGCGCTGGCCGTTACAAATGGGTTTTTGGACGGGCCGGCCTGTGCTGTGCCGTGCCGGGCTGTGCCGTGCTGGCCGTTCATAATGGGTTTCTTGCTTTACCGATATGAATGAGTCAGATTAAATTAAATTATTAAAAGAATTTGTTTGCTAAGCAACAACATTTTTGTTTAATTTAGTAATATTTTGTATTTTGAAAACGTCATCCGATGTGGACTTCGAAACGTCAATAAAATCATTTTTTCAGTTAAATTGTGGTTTAGTTCCCATTTAGAATAAAAAATTACATAAATGCCACACAGAAATAGCTTCAGAACAATATTGGGAATACATAAACAAAATTTTAAAAAATCATCAGAACTTTGAACTGATCAAATTTAAATATCTATTATTAAATATATTACTAAGCGTTAATGGTCGTAGAAGTGTCTTACTTGAGCATTTCAGCATAACTACTTTAAATACCTTTTATTATTCATTGGAAGTTTCAGTTAATAAATTTATATCGTAGTAATCTCTAATTTATATTATTTTATCATTGGCAGTATCCAGTGTAAATACTAAGGTTTATTAGTGGTATCTGCTTTTACTTAAGAACTTTGGACGTAACTACGCAGATACCAGATACCACTTATTTGGCGTAGTACATTGCAGTTATACGCCGGAGATGCAAGGTGGGCAACATTAATAACTGGGTAAGAAACAGAAGAGTAGAATGGAATGACCACATAAGCCGAATGACAACAAATAGAGTAGTAAGGACGGCGAGAGACGATCAGTGGGAAGACCACGAAAACGATGGAACGACAACTTACTCTAGAGAGGCACTATTATAGAGGCACATTGAAGGAACAGACAGTGTTATGTCTATACAAAAGAAGAAGAAGATTTTTGTTCCGTAAATTCTCTCTAACTCCGATATTTAGCACTATTTGCCAACGCCGCATAGGATTCGTCACTGTGTCCGCGTGTTGATTCCACTATGCGACCTTTAATATGAAAGTATTTACCGCTCCGCTATCCGATCATAAGTACGCCGGGCGTATATCGCTGGTCTCTTGTAAAACAATCAACCGTGTTGTTTGTTATTGACTTCGTTGTTGACTTTCGGTCATATCGTTTTATAGTAGTTAAACGAGCCGTTAATATGATTATTAAGAACTAAATTAAGAAGATGTTATCTTCCGCTCAATTACTGAACATGACAATAGTGAATTTAAGTATGTCATCTCTCAGAAAACGTAACTGTTTTTTTGTGTTTATATTTATAGTGTTTGTGCCGTTCTGTTTATTTGTCATACTGTCTGTGCCAGGTAGGTGGTCTATTACGTAGAACAGGTAGTTTATATTTAGGTGATACAATGTTTTAACTTTACAATTTAAAATTAAATCTACATTTGCGTGCGTTTATAGTTTATAGCGCCTTTAAACATTTATCTTTATACTCCCTAACACTTTTGCAATAATGTTCAAAATGTGAATTTTATTATTTAATGAATCGTCTTATTAACTGGATAATTTACAAACCAAACAAACATTACTTCAGCCTTGAAGTGCATTATAAAATTTTGGCACGTAAAATTGCCATTTAATAAATTAAGTAGTTCTGTCTTGATTGTTGTGATTTGATTGAAATCATATATTTTTTAATTGCTAACTTTATACTTGATTGTTTTACTTTGTATCCTACATTCTACATTCATGTCTTTTTTCCTTTGAACTGTTTTTCCGTATACTTTATTTGTTTGCAACTGACAGCAAATTGAAAGATCCCCTGGTCTTTCAGTTACTGGCTTCTATCTGGTGGTCTTCAGTAGGTCGTTTTTCCTTCTCTCTATGTGTCCCATCCATCGCAGTCTCGTTTGTCTTCCCCCTTTGACCCCCTAACATGACATTCTTTGGCTTTTCACAAATCGTACAATATCGTAACCCTCATTCAATTCATTAACCTCGTTGTTTCTCCTGATTCTCCATGTGCCGTCTTCCTCTTGCACCGGGCCATATACTTTTCTCAGTATTTTTCTCTTGAATGGCCTGAGTTGGGCTTTATCACTTTTCGTCATTACCCAGGTTTCACAGCTATAGGTTCTTCTTCTTGTGCCACTCCTATCGGAGATTGGAAATCTACAAGGCTATCCTGACCTTGTATACAGCTGACCTAGAGTTCATTAGTGGTGCAGCCAAACCACTCTCTCAAATTTCGCAACCGTGACATTCTTCTACGGCCTGGATTCCGTTTTCCTTCTATTTTTCCTTGCATTATATTTTGAAGTATGTAATGCGTATTTATGTCCTCTCATCAGGTGACCCAAATATTCGAGTTTTCTTCGTTTTATCGTTAACAAAATTTCTGGGTCTATTCCTATCCTTCGTATTACTTCAAAGTTTGTGACTCTTTCAAACCAACTTATCTTCAGCATTCGACGGTAGCACCACATCTCAAAACCAGTGGCGTCATTTGAAATTTTGATTGGGGGGGGGGGGCAAGCATTATATATACCAGGGGTGGCCAAACTGCGGCTCGCGAGCCACATGCGGCTCTTTGAAGGATTACTTGTGGCTCTCGATTGTACCCTAGTTATTTTTCAATTTTGTATTAGATATGATTTAAAAAAATTATTATTGTTCTATATGTGTTTCAAAATGTCTTTTAAATTACTGACAACAAACATGAAAGACTTTGTAACAAATTCCATTTCCATACAAGATAAGAATGATATGACACATCGAAAACTGCGCTAACGAACATTACATAAGAGTGGAACAATGTAAAAGTCAGTAAGCAACCGAATCCAGACCGATTTTTGTATCACTCTTGCTACGGATATAATTTGTAATTTGGATTAGGTACACATTTTACATTTTAGTCATTTTACTCGACTTAAAAATTTTTTTTACAATATTTAACTAGAAAAACTCGACGCTGAATACCGTATTTTGGAAATTTGTAGCAGAATGTAAGTAGGTACCCTAAAAAAGAATGCTTGTCAAATTATTTCCATATTAGGAACAACGTACTTGTGTGGACCATTTTATTCCATTTTATAATTCGTGAAATCCTAACACCTATCAGTATTAACTAACCAGCATCTAAAAGAATTACTGAGAAGTACTGCCATCTATTAATCAGCAAATTGTAAATAATTATCAGTAGTAATTACACAAGAGCTCTAAAATTATTGAATTTTTCCCGAGTGACACTTTGAAAGTTTTAATTTCACGACCCGAAGGGGAGTGAAATTATGTCAAAGTGTCACGAGGGCAAAAATTCGATAATAATTTTAGAGATCGAGTGCAATTTGTTGCGATTATTTCATGAATAAAACTGTTCAAAACCAAAATTTTATTGTAATTTATTTATGTGAGTACAAATTAGTACAATTAAGCACACAGTTGTTATAAATATTTGACGGTTGAAAGTCATCACTTTTATAATTTTTAAAACATTAATTGTCATTAATGTCACCGAATGTATTTTTACGTAGCAACGAAGGGCATCTGACGTAATATACTTGACGACGGGATATTATCAGTAGTAATTGCACAAGAGCTCTAAAATTATTGAATTGTTCCCGAGTGTCACTTTGACAGTTTTAATTTCACGAGCCGAAGGCGAGTGAAATTATTTAAAAGTGTCACGAGGGTAAAAATTCTATATTAATTTTAGAGATCGAGTGCAATTTGTTGCGATTATTTCATGAATAAAACTGTTCAAAACCAAAATTTTATTGTAATTTATTTATGTAAGTACAAATTAGTACAATTAAACACACAGTTGTTATAAGTATTTCACGGTTGAAAGTCATCACTTTTGTAATTTTTAAAACATTAAAATTGTCATTAATGTCACTGAATGTATTTTTTCGTAGCAACGAAGGGCATCTGACGTAATATACTTGACGACGGGAGATTATCAACAATTATCGATTTAATTTAGATTTCTGTAGCTTTCTATTGGTCAGAATCTCCTATGAATGAAATAATCAAACATTATCAGTTTTATTTTTATTTCTCTAGCTTTCTATTGTTTAGAATCTCCTATGAATTAAATAATCAAAAGAAGGAAAACAAAAATGTAATTAAGTTTTAATATTTCGTAATTTTATTTAGGGTTTCAGTAAGTAAAAGTTCTGGTAAAAAAATTGTAAATACCTTCTTTACATACTTTTTGAAAACGTATTTGATTGCGGCTCGCGAAAAACTTCAACTTGTGAAAAGTGGCTCGGACTATTAAGGAGCTTGGCCACCCCTGATATATACAATATATTATAGAACAACTTGCCAAATTATTTGAAAAGGAAGACGTTCAACCAATGTGTGCTTCCAGTCATGACTTACGGCGCCGAAACGTTATCGTTAACCCAGGCCACAGCAACGAAACTTAGAGTGACCCAAAGAAGAATGGAACGGTCACCACTTGGACTGACTCTCAGAGATAGGGTCAGAAACGAATAAATCAGAAGAAGAACAGGCGTCACAGATGTCATAGAGCGAGTAGCATGGCTGAAGTGGAATTGGGCGGGCCATGTAGCCAGAATGAAGGACGGGAGGTGGACCCAAAAAATTACAGTGTGAAGACCAAGAGAAGACAGAAGAAGTAGAGGTAGACCACCTACACGATGGACAGACGACGTCAAAAGGATTGCTGAAAATTGGTTGCAGAAATCCCAAGATCGACAAAACTGGAAGAAATTAGGGGAGGCCTATGTTCAACTTTGGATGCAGAAGGCTGGATGATGATGATGATGATGACATTATACAATACTATAGTAATAAAATTGATGTAGGTTTTGTAAATTTCAGTCATTTTCATGTTGAGGGGGACGGGGCAAATGCCCCCTTGACCCTGTCAAATGACGCCCCTGCTGAAAACTGTCGATATTTTTTATGTTGTTCTGGTTGAGAGTCCAGGCCTCTATGCCGTATAATAGCGTATTAAATACGTAGCCTCTTAGCATTCTTCATCGTAGATGGATGCTTATATCTCTGTTGCAAAAGAATTTTCTCATCTTTATGAAGGTGGCCCTTGCAATGTCGATACGTCTTTTTATTTCATTGTTTTTTTACTGAAGACATAGCCATAGGTTACTACGAGTTTAATCAATGTTCTGTAGATAGTCTTTGGTTCTTTGTCTAATGATTTCGATGTCATCAATATTTTCTTAGCATAATATTACGATTCCCGCTAGAAACATGTGCATTAATTTTCGCTACTTACGGGATTCTTCTGATTTATTTCTGTGCCCAGAAATGTGAAGATATCCACAGTGGCGTAACAAAACCCGTCGGGGCCCCCCGCAGAGTTGGAAATGGGGCCCCTTTAAAAAATTACTAAACGCGCCACATGTAAGAAAAACTTATGTGTTATACTTAAACGTGAAATACGGCGATACCGTGTAATTTTCAATGCCACCACCGAAGTGGTCCAGTCAATACTTTTCGAGTTATTTACGAGTGAAAATGTTCAACATTGTTCAATAAAAAAATCACGTTTTCAGGCGGTTTTTCGCAAATAACTTAAAAAGTAAGTATTCATATTATGTAAGTAGCAAAAATGTAGCTTATACAAAAATATTTCAACGTGAAATAATCAAAAAATAAACCACTTTTCGGGGAAAACTCATTAAAACTTTTAAAAAAAGTTTTAGGTATTTTTACTTTTTTATAAAAATTTCTATCATCAAAACAAAGTGAGTTATTCTCAAAATACAGTTAAAGCCTTTTTTGAAAAAAAAAATGTGAAAATTTCCACCAATTTAGCAACCCACATGAAATCATTACCGCTTTACAAATTATTAACTTTTTTTTACATTACCTGTAAGTTTCACCGGTTCAACACCCTCAGCGCCAGTGTATCCTTTTAGATACACACTGTCCTCAACGCTGTGTACCAAACAAGATACACATGGCTCGTTGTGTTCGATCTGTTGTGTCTGTGTCTCCTAAAAGGACACATTTTCTAAGTTTTTATATGTAGAGAATAATGTTATGGTTATGAGCCAATTTCCTGGTATAATTGGGTTTGGCCTTAGACATGAAAAGAGAGGTTGTATGTAAAAAATAACACAAAAAACTCTATTCATCCAAAAAGACATTTTGGCCCAGAATGAAAATTGTGTGAACTAGCGTGGCGCTGAAGGTGTCAAAGTGCTTTTCTTTGAATGGGCTTTATTTGAAAGGGCTCAAAAATGAACATTCAGTCACATTAATGACAATTAATGTTGTACAACTTGTCACAAAAACCATCAAGAAACAGGTTTAGCAAATATTCAGGTGAAGATATTAATAAAATATTAGTTAAAATTATTTAAAGAGACAGTTTTATTCATGAAATTATCTCAGCGAATTACACTCGATCTCTAAAATTATTATCGACTTGTTGCCTCGTGACACTTTAACATAGTTTCACTCCCCTTCGGGTCGTGAAATTAAAACTGTCAAAGTGTCACTCGAGAAACAAATCGATAATTTTAGAGCTCTCGTGCAATTAATACTGATAATTACACTCCAAAACAGTAATTTACTGGGCTATTGGTGTATTCATGCACTGTTTATGACAACTTACATTTTTCATCCTTATTGGTATAAAATATAGAATATAATAGAAAGAAAATTAATAAACGACTACATTATTACATAGTATTATTCTATGAGAGGAACAACTTTCTTCGTGCACTACTATCAGCGAATATATCTACAATTTTATTAATACATAATACATACATACGACACATTGTATCAATCTGATGAGCAACTTTATTTTCAATACTGCGTTGCTTAAATACGTTGCGTATGAGCGTATGTATGCGCAAAATAATATTACTAATAACACATTTTTACATATATGTATTAGACGACAAGATGGGCCCCCCCGCGAGCTTCATGCTACGGGGGCCTCAGGCCTCTGTTACGCCCCTGGACATCCACACGTTCAATAGTATAGTTTTCTATTGTGATATAATTTTCATTCTTAGGTGTTCTTTTGATATTCATGTACTTCGTTTTTGCTTAGTTTATTTTAGCTTTTTCGTGCTTCAGGATCAATTTCCTTGAACGCTTCCATTAGTCGTGGCTTGTTCCTACTAATGATAGCTACATCGATCGTCTGCATATGCAGTAATTTGTACTGTCTTGGTGTTTATATGGCCGGTAACAATGGTTTTTCTGATGACTAGAGCTCGGGAAATATGCAAAATACATATTAAGTGCATATTTGCATATTTTGGATAAATTTTTTAAGTGCATATATGCATTTATTAAAATTGCATATTTTCAGACTTTTTTTACCACAAACGATATCAACCACAAACCATACATACTCATAGACGTTTCACGTAAATTGTCAAGGTCAAGACAGCAAATTAGTTACCATTCCAATCCAGAGATGTCGCTGTCAGTCAATTCTCTTGTCATATTTAACAACTGACAGTTGACAATTAAATTAATTTGTTACTTACTTTTTATTTTACAGTTTGTGGCTTAAATATTTTATTATAGTGGTATTACGTTTCTAATTAGATTTAATCACAATTTTAATCAATTGTATTAACCTCCTCTCCGCTTTTGTGAGTAGAATTTTTAGTTTACATTGATCATCCCATGTTGTGTTTCTCCACATTTAAAAAACAATATAATAGATTCTGAAACAGTTTATTCCAATAGACAAGTGTGTCATCAACATTTCGGGCCTATATATTTTTGGAAGTTTGTAAAAGATTATAAGGTATTTATCTAAACAATCATCCTACAAGATCCTTTCAAAAATTTTCATTCAACTCAATATTACACATCAGTGCTTTCACGTGACACATGGCAGTAGTGTTCATAGCATTTTGAAAACAAATTGGAACATTTGAAGTTTTCAGTAAAACATTGAATTGTCTTTCTGTTGTTTTAATTTCCTGCGAAATTTCATCAAAAATCCCGCAAAATTTATAATTATTTGAAATTCCTACAAAACTAAAATTTGTCAATTTAGTTCCCATTCCAATCAAGAGATGGCGTTAATTCGATCCGAAAGATTAACATGGCCGTGAAACGTCTATGAGTATGTATGGTTTGTGATATCAACAGAAAAAAATTTAAAGAGAAATGAGAAGTCCCAGATCTAAACAATAAATCTGAAAATTGTCGTGGAACCACTTTCTGGTTACATCTTTAATCTCTGCCTTTTACAATTTATACGGCAAGGATACGACGAATAAAAGAGAAGAATGGGACTCGTCTCGAACATGCAGTCACATTTTGTTAGTGAAAAAATTTTATTACTATTAAGTGATGTTGCGCCAAATGAACAAAGATAGACAACATTTAAAACTATTTTTTTCAAATTTGCTACTTGTTTAGGACACACTTTAAAGCGTAGCAGAAACTGGAAGGACAGAATTTCCAATGATCAATACCCTTGTATCAAATATAAAAAAATATTTTTAAACGCTTCTGCGAGTAGAGGTGTATAAAGATCGTTTACCAAATGTGTCTTTACCACCTGAGCCTGTGATAACTAGATGGGGAACATGGTTAAGTTTTGTAAATTTCATAACCGATAATTTTGAGGGAATTACAGGCGTCATTTGTAGTTTCGATGTAGATAACTCAGGTGCTATAAAAAACGTGTGGATGTTTTAAAAAAAACCGTTATTAAAAAGTAATTTGACACATATCCAAACCAATTTTGTAAATATTTGCTGAACCAATTATGACTAAATTAGAAAAGCGAAACATTTTATTAAACCAAAGTACTGAAATTATCAATTCATTAAATGAAAAAATTAAATATCTTGGGGAAACCATTAAAGTCTATCAAAAAATCTGCACGGTGCGGTGTTAAAGAAAAACTAGGGATATCAAGAAATAATTCAAATAAATAATATTATTACGAGGGGGAAATATGAAGATAATTTAATGTTATAGGTATAGGTAGAACCCACAATTATACAATATTTTAAGTTTGCTTCTTTAACTTTATGTGAAGTAGAAAGAAGTTTTTCTGTGTATAAACAATTATTATCAGATAGACGGCTCAGTTTTTCAGTAGAAAATTTAGGAAAACGTTTAATAATGTATATTTTAGTTGTAATAATAATATAATAAAGAATGATGGTGATAAATATAAAGAATAAATAAATACACCGGCAAAATTAGCCGAACACGTTAAAAATGGGACATGTTTGATGTCTCGTATTTCATAAACCAGTAGTCCGATTTGAGTAATTCTTTTAGTACGTTATAGCCGTATTATTTAAGAATATCGTTGTAATAATATTGTTGCTAGACATGTAAATACCATTTTATACCGGGTGTACCAATCATACTGTGTTTTTTTCTTAAAGTTTGGAACACCCTGTGGAATATTCTAGCATATGTAAAATATTAGAATTAATACTCGATTGTAGACTTAGGCTTGCTTAATATTTTCCTTTTCGATTCATTTAGTTATATGAGATAATAAAAAAGTTATGTGCGTTAAAAACTATCCATGTCTTTCATCAATAAATCCTCATAGTAGGGGAGGAAAGTATACTAAATTTGCAGTTACTCGAGCGTTATGGGAACCTATTGGATTGTGAAGAGTATGTGCTAAAATCAGAAAAAGGTTAAGTTAGGTTTTCCATAAAGTGGGGGACTTTTCAATTTATAATTTAATTTTCCATTTGAAACAATCATTTTTCTCCGATTATAGCGCTATCTATCCGTAATTCGAAAAAATATGTCGAATAAAAGTTGCTTATTTTTACGTAAAGAATCCAAATCTGCAATAAAAATTGGGGGCTCCTATTTAAGATTTTAAATTAAATCCCCCACCCCACCTCCGTGGGGCTCGTGACACCCCACGGAGAGGGGTAGGGGGTAAATTAAAAATTATAAATACGAACCCTGCGATATTTTGCGAAATGAACATCAGATCGTAAAACTGCAAAATACACCTATTCAATATTTTTCAAAAATCTACCGAATGGCACCAAACACGACCCGCCACGGAGGTGGGGTGGGGGGTGACATTAAAATATTAAATAGGAGCCCCCAATTTTTATTGCAGATTTGGATCCTTGACGTAAAAATAAGCAACTTTTATTCGCAACATTTTTTCCTATTATGGATAAATAGCGCTATAATCGGAAAAAACGATTGGTGAAAATGGAAAATTAAATTGAAAAATGGAGAGTCCCACACTTTATGGAAAACTTAACTAACTTTTTTTGGTTGTAGCACCCACTCTTCACAATCCACTCCAGGTCACAAGAACGCTCGAGTAATTGCAAATTTAGCATACTTTTCTCCCCTACTATGAAGATTTATTGATAAAAAACATGGCTAGTTGTAAAAGCACATAACTTTTTAATTTTCCAACATAAGCAAATGAATCAAAAAAGAAAATGTTAAGAAAGCATAATTCTACAATCGAGTTTTAATTTTAATATTTTAAATATGCTGGAATATTCCACAGGGTGTTCCGAACTTTAAGAAAAAAACACAGTATGCTTGTTACATCCGGTATAAAATGACATTTACCTGTCTAGCAACAATATTATTACACCGATATTCTTAAATAATAAGGCTATAACAGACTAAAAGAATAACTCAAATCGGACCACTGGTTTATGAAATACGAGACATCAAACATGTCCCATTTTTTACGTGTTCGGCTAATTTTGCCGGTGTGTGTATAATGATGTAGGTAATTGAAATTTCAATAAATATTTTTTGTAACTTTGGCAAAAAATAAATATTTTTTTTATTTCGAGCCTCGAGTGCTAGGGCCATTGGCATAAAATAAATAATTAAATACCTTCAAAACAAGGATTACTGCGTTTTTTATTAATATGCAAAATGCATAAAAGCATATTTTAGTGCATATTTCAACTGTTTTTTGTACATATTTGCATGCATATTTTAGGGTTTTTTAAGTGCATATGTTCCTAGCTCTACTGATGACTGTCTCACTCCCATGTTGATGTCAAACAGGTGTTATTTGAACCATTTTTTATAAAATGTATAATAGGGCAGTCAATGAGAGTAAGAACAGGTTATTACCTCCGAATTCTATCCTACTGCATGGATTTTAATGAAATTTTAGGAATAGCCTGAAAATATCTCCTTATTCAAAGTCTACTCTATGCTGATGTGTGCTTTTGTCTTGGGGGCGGTTCCCACCCCTTCTTGGGGGTGGAAAATTTTGGACATAACGGATATTAGTGCACCCTAATATGTCTGTGTAGATTTTGGCATTGGATCCGACCATCACTTGTAACACTGTTGCCGTATCCTCTATTTTTTCATACTATCACGTCACAATTTTTTGTGATATTATACACGAGCGGGACGCCCTCGAAAAAGCGCTTAGTTTTCGAGATACTGACCAAGGAGGGGTGAATGGCTAATTTTATTCATACTTTATATTTTTGAGGGTGCTGAAAACGAAAATGAGGTTTATTTTGAATTTTATGTGGGGGAACATTGTCAAAATCGCAATTTTAACCTAAAAATAAAAAAAATTAAATCACGTTTTTTGCGTTTACCTCGCTACAACTCTGTTCCATTTTAATATTTTATTCTGAAATTTTTACAGTATATAGCTCTAACATTTCTGAAGACAAAGATACCTGCTTCAAGTTTTTATTCTTATCATGATAAAGGTTATGAATTTTTCAAAGAAAAAGGTGCGGATTTGTACATTGCAAAGTTTAATCGCAAAATTTGTGTGACGAAGTTTAAAATTTAGCTTCTTAATCACGTTTATTTGAAAGTAGAAAGTACAAAAAAGTTTTCTGGCAAGTTTTAGATCAAAATGTTTTATAGAAAAAAAAATAGTGCAACTTTTAATGTCGCCATTAGAAATCCCCAATATAACGCTTATTTAGTACTATCCTTGGATTATAAGCTTTCATTTGACACCTCATTTGTCATTCTACCTAGTATAATGACGGAGAACTAAACGTTCTTATTCTATTATTCTTGCAGGTACATTTAACATTGATTGAAATTATGAAAGAAATGGCATGGCAACACTGTGACGCACAAACATAAGATTCAGCTGTGCGTTACATAGCTTGCACTAATACCCAAGGTGTCCAAAATTTTTGTCCAAAATTTTTTGGTTAAACAACTATGGAAGTGGCTAGAGAACCCAATTCTAAGCAAAAACTGTTCTATAATTTTTTTTTCGAAAACTCAATACTTTTAGAGTTATTCGTGGTTGAAATTTGGCCATTTTCATTGAAATGTTGGCCTTTTCAAACGGTTTTTTGCGAATACCTTAAAAACAATGTATCTAACTAAAAAAATTATATAAAACATTTTTATAGCTCATAAAAAAACAAAGAGATTCGTTCCTTCTTCAATCTTCTAGTTATAACACAAAAAGATATACGGTAGGTAAAAAGAGTTTGTTTTTTGGTGCATGCTCAAAGCAGTGTATTTAACTTGAAATAACAGAGAAACGGTCGATTTTATGTATATCATGCTACCAATACCTTTTATTGTGCTTGAAAAGTCCTTTCAAATAAGCAATATTAAATGTCGATTACATTCAAACTAAGCGAGATATGCTGCAAAAAATTGATGACTAACGAAATTTAAGAAAAAAGTTGGGAAGTATATTTAACCCCTCGCCCACAAGAATTTAAATGCATCGTTTTCCTTCTACAATACATTTTACTACAGTGTCATTTTTATGTTCAAAAAGTTGAGCGGGTTTAAAATGAATGGTTTTTCAAAAAAAAATAAGATCACATTATAGAGCGCATATTTAAATTTTCTTAAAAATCTTCTTTTTCTCCATGTAACTTGAAAATGATAAGAGATACTGTTATAAAAAATAAAATCAAAATCTTTATCTAGAAGAAACCTTCATTTTTGTATGGCATCTTTTTTTTGGCATCTCTTATCATTTTCGAGTTACATGGAGAAAAAGGAAGATTTTTAAGAAAATTTAAAAATGCGCTCAATAATTTGATCTTATTTTTTCAAAAACCATTCATTTTAAACGCGCCCAACTTTTTGAACATAAAAATAACACTATAGTAAAATGTATTGTAAAAGGAAAACGATGCATTTAAATTCTTGTGGATGAGGGGTTAAATAGACGTAAAATCTAAAGGTACATATAGATATGCGCGCCGAACACTTCGCGCCCTGTGTTCGGTACGCGTTCGTGGCGGATTCGTTAGATTAGTACGCGTTAGTACATGTTTTCAAGTGGCACACAAATGGTGCGCACACGATCCAACTTCTGTCGGCGCCAAGAACGTTTTTTTCTTAAAATACGTTAGTCATCAAATTTTTTACAGTTTATCTCGCATCGTTTGAATGTAATCGACATTTAATATTGCTTATTTTAAAGGTCTTTTCAAGCACAACAAAAATTATTGGTAGCATTGTACACCCAAAATCGACCGTTTCTCTGTTATTTCAAGTTAAATACACTGATTTGAGCATGCACCAAGAAAACAAGTTGTTTTCACTTACCATATCTCTTTTTGTGTTATAACTCTTTTTGTGTTATAACTAGAAGATTCATAAAGGAAAGAATCTGTTATTTTATAAGCTAAAAAAATGTTTTATTTAGTTTTTTTAGTTAGATGTCTAGTTTTTAAGGTATTCGCAAAAAACCGTTTGAAAATGTTTCAAAGAAAATGACCAATTTTCAACCAGGAATAACTCAAAAAGTAATATAGAACAGTTTTTGCTTAGTATTAGGTTCTCTAGCAACTTCCGTAGTTATTTAAGCAAAAAATTTTCAACCCCCGAGAAGGGGTGGGAACCGCCCCCAAGACAAAAGCGCACATCTGCATAGGGTAGACTTTGTTTCTTGAGCTATTCCCTACTTACTGTGAAAATATCACGTAAATCGATATAGTAGGATAGAATTCGGAGCCACATACCCTCATTGACTGCCCTATAAGAAACGTTTTGTGTCCAATTTATTTTACTTTCAACGATGATTTAATAAAAAAAAAACAAAGCAAAATTAGCTCTACTTTTGCACAGATTTGTCATTAGCTAGCCCCCATTTTTCTTTTAGGACCTTCAAATATCTGTATAAAGGTATCTATAGATATGCGCGCCGCGCACTTCGCGCCGTGTGTACGCCGTGCGTTCTTGGCGCCGACAGAAGTTGGATCGTGTGCGCACCATTTGTGTGCCACTTGAAAACATGTACTAACGCGTACTAATCTAACGAATCCGCCACGAACGCGTACCGCACACACGGCGTGAAGTGTTCGGCGCGCATATCTATATGTACCTTTAGATTTTACGTGAAATCAAATTACTGTCTCACAGATAGACCGATCTATTTCTTTTTTTTTTATACACTTACAGAAAATAACACCTCCCAAAACGAGCGAAGTTTTAGAGCCACAGAATCACGTAATCTTCCTGTATTTATTATACACGATAGATCGATAGAATATTATCCCACCATTGAACAAACCGCTGCAGAATTTCAATTTGGATTTAGGAATGGCTTTATAGTTTAAGCTCTATTGAATATTAGTCCAGGGCGCATCTGTTCTGAGATGGACGTTGAGAGGCGACTCAATTTTTTTGCAGAAATTGCTTGAAAATAACTCAAATAATAATATTTGAGTTATCCTCCCACTCAAAATGGTCCGGAACATTGTTTAAATAATCAAAATGTCAAAATATGAAGGAAAAATTCGATTTTTTTATTGGTTTTTTGATTATAACTTTAAAACTATACATTTCTGAGAAAAGTTGTACTGACATAAAAGTTGCGTAATTAAATTTCCTACACTATTGAGTTGGCTAAAAATTTAAAAAAATAGTTACGCTTGTTGCAAAATATCAATAATTGCGAAAAAAACCATACAAAAACAAGTATTCGCATGTTACGTTTTTCAACCATTTATGCTACTCTTAGGACCTTCATATTTTACCCAGAAAAACTATATGATATAGTAAAACAACACTGTAAATTTCATTAAGATCGGTTTAACATATTTTGCAAAATAAATTTTGCAATCCAGCTTTTTCAATAAAAATCATTTTTTTTAATGTTGCAGGACTGAAAATAAAGCAGATAGCAAGTTGATTTTTTTTTGCTTATAGAAGTGTACTGTACCTTTCATTTGCAATTAGCAAAATTAAAATCGATTAATTACCACGGCGTCAGGAAATTTTTTAAATAAACAATAATTTTTGGTGCTACGCGCAGGACAGCGGTGTTCGATTCACATAAGTTGATTTCCACCAAAATTTCTTCCAATCTTTATCTAATATATTATTTTCTTACTCTATATTTTGTTGTATTTTAATATTTTAATTCCACAAAAATGAAACTAATTTTATTATTGTTTGTGAAATATTGTTTAGACAATTGCGTATGTTTAAAAATAATAAACTTTTATTCTCTAAGTTAAAATATATGAACAAAGAAAGTTTTTGCTAAAAAAAGTGTTATTTCAAAGGAGATAGTTTGTGTTTTTATTTTGCAATAAACAAATTTATTTATTTATATCGAAATGTAATAAAATTAAAATGCATCAATCATTACCAAAGGTCATTGGAATGTCCAATCAGACCAAACTATCCGCTGTCCTGCGCGTAGCACCAATAATTAATGTTTATTTAAAAAAATTCCTCACGCCGTAGTAGTTAATCGATTTTAATTTTGCAAATTGCAAATGAAAGGTACAGTACACTTCTATGTGCAAAAAAAATTTCAACTTGCTATCTGCTTTATTTTCAGTCCTGTAACAATTTGAAAAAATGATTTTTTTTTTGCCAAAGCTGGATTGCAAAATTTATTTTGCAAAATCTATTGAATCGATCATAATGAAATTTACAGTATTGTTTTAAAAAAATTTGAGTCACATCTCAACGTCCAAATGTACTAATATTTTTACAGATGCGCCCTGGTCTACATTCAATAGTAAATTTAAAGAAGGTGCTAATAATTTTTATTTGTCTCTCTGTACATAATACGTGAAATTCTTAGAAAAAGTATACCATGACGTACAACAAAATTCTTTGATTAAGTTGAATAATTAGTATTCTAGGCCAGTAAACAAAAAAACAACTGAAAAATCTTTTAGAGGAAAAAATCTTTAAAGACTTAAAGCTGATTTTGCTTTGTTTTCGTAAACAATCATAACATAAAAAAATAATGTGTGTGTACTTTGTACGCACGTAAGAAGTTATACTTCTATTATATGATTTCATCGAAATAAATATACTTTCAACAGGTTATTTGTATTTTATTTAAAGATTAAATTAATTTTTACTTAGTACTTTCAAAAAATCTTTATTAAAACAATACCAAAAATAAAAAAAAATAGAAAACACACGGGGATTCGAACCGGGGACCTCTCGATCTCCGGTCACACGCTCTACCACTGAGCTATATTCCCTTTGCTTTAACAGGTTACAATATTTCTCATACATACTGACAAATTTAATAGACCAAGTGAAATGTACAAAAATACTTTAAATATACTTACTATTATTATAAAATATCTTATTCCCGAGGAAGACAAATCCAAAGACACAAAAATTATAATAAATATATTTACTAAAACCACTACTAATATATTCTTTTCACGCACACCTTATTTGCGCTACATAAAGATGTAGCGACTAATACCATACTGTCGGTGTGCGCATGCGCCAGGGAATGTAAAAAATTCACCCTCGAGCCTAAAGAAGTATAACTATAAAAATATTTTTTTCTTATACAACGTTTATTATACATTTAGAGAAATATGTTTGAAATAAAAGTTGTAGATCTTAAAAAGTTCTTTAATTTGTAAGTTTCTGCAAATTAAAGAACAGTAAATAGTCCATAGAAATAAGTATTTTCTCAGGACACTCAAATATCCAGGTTGCTGACTACTTTTTAAATTATTTTGGACCTATAGGAAGAAATCCTACCTGTTTCCAGCCTAGAGTTTTAATGCAAAAACCGCGATTTTTACGATTTTTTGCATCCCATTAAAAGGCTAAATAGTGGACATAAAATTACAACATTTTATTTTTTAGAACATTGAAAAAGATTCAAAATACCAATTTTTGAACGTTAAAAAGTCCATTTGTTGCTTCGCAAATTGCTAAATAAATTAAAATCGATATTTGTTAATAACTTTTACTAAATTTAACTTAAAACTTTAGGCTTTCACCCACATTTGGGTATTGGAGTACTTAACAAACCCTCAAAAATTTGAAACCGATCCATTGCTTAATTATTTTAAAAGTTATTCTATTTGTTTATCCCAGAGAACTTTGTTTTGCAATAACATAAGACAGAAAATAATGAAGATATGGCAATTTTGCGTATGCCAAATGAAAATAGAAGAGTGATACTATCAAAATGTATTAAAAAAAGATAAAAATATTATTTAATATAGTCAAAAATTGTAATGCCAAACATTTGAAATTTTGTAGTTTATAAACATTTAGAATAACTTTAAAAATATTGTCCGTTAGAAAAAATCTCAGTCCACCTCGATAGTTGGCAGTAGTTATTAGATTTTAAGGAAATGCCGAAAGAGCTCGATTTTTATTTTTAATTTACAAATTTTTTATATGATGGTTTACAACGTATGCTGCACCAATTCAACATAGTCGCCAGAAAATTTAACATATTAATTTCCTGAAAAAAGACAAAATGCATGGTTATAACAGCAGATCCAATAAGATGTAAATTGGAGCTGGAAGGTCAGATAATAGAACAAGTGACGGAGTTTAAATACCAAGGCATCACACTATCTAGCTACGGAAGGCTCGAAGCAGAAGTGGAAGATCAAGTGAATAGAGCAAACAGAGCCGCAGGTTGCCTGAATGACACAATGTGGAGAAATAAAAATATCGGAAAAGAAATGAAAGGCAGAATTTACAAAACAGTCATCAGACCAATAGTGACATACGCGGCAGAAACACGACCCGACACAGGGAGGACAAAAAGATTGCTCGAAACAGCGGAGATGAAAACCCTTCGAAAAATCGATGGTAAGACTCTATGGGACAGAGCTAGAAGTACAGATATACGACGGAGATGCAATGTGGATAACATTAATAAGAGGGTAGGAAACAGAAGAATAGAATGGAATGACCACATAAGCCGAATGACAACAAATAAGGTAGTCAGGACAGCGAAAGACGGTTCCCCAATAGGAAGACGATCAGTGGGAAGACCACGAAAACGATGGAATGACAACTTACTAGAGGCACAATGAAAAAACAGACAAAGTTATGTCTATACAAAAAAAGAAGAAGAAGAATTTTTTTATATATGTATTTCATACTAGTGACTTCATCCATCTAAGCGTGATGACGTAATAGATGATTTTTTTAAATGGTGATAGGGGTCGTGTGACTTTGAATCGGTGATCTTTGAAAGGTTCAATTCTCTATTTCCTAATTTAAACAATTATATCATTATTTTTACAGGGTGCCCAAAAAAAAATTAATTAAACTATTTGCCAAAAAAAGAAGAATGTATGTAATTTATTTAATTCAAAATACATTTTACTGTTGCCCAAAAACAGAAACAAATGTTTATTTCACAAATTAACATTGCTTTTCGATTTAATTCAATGTTCAAGCCAGCTCCCGCCAGCCACCGGTTGGCGTCCCTCTTGGAAGTTCGAACATTTAATTTAAGCGAAAAGCAGGGTTTATTTGTAATATAAACATTTTTTCTGATTTCTAATAGCAACAAAATGTATTTTGAATTAAATCAATTACATAAAGCGATGGCTTAGTGTGAAAACCTCGTATCTCATTAAATTACAATTTTACAGGAGAGGCAAAAAGCTGATTTTCTGCATAATATAACCTAAAAACAAAAATTACGTTACATATTTTTATTTCGAGCACATTGAGACAAATATCTGATATTGGCACAGAGCTAAAAGTGTTAAATGTTGCTATTAAATTGAAAATACAAATATTAACTATGAAAAACACGTAAATATCCTTGCAGTATATAGAGCCTTTGCCCAAGTAACTATGACAACCTCGTATATCTTGATATACGTGTTTTTCATCTCAAATGAGGTTGTGTTTATTATTATTTACGAGGTTTTCATTTTTCATAGCTTATTGCACACCTCCAAATACTAGGTCGATACAATACAAATCTTTTGATTTAAGGTTCATAAAATGTTCCTATATGCCGGACTACCTTTTGTTGTTCACAAAAAACATTTCTGCAAGTCGAATCTCTCAAACAAACACTCCAAATTAAGTATACCAAATTCTTGGTTATAAATATACGTGGTATTCACACTAAATCAAGAGAGCAATAATTGATATACGTGGTTTCTTTTTTCGGCTGTAGAAAATAGTCTAGTGTATTTGGAATTTTTCTAACAGTTGTAAATCGTGAGATAAAAGGTTTTCAAACTAAAACCACCAAAATGTCATTTTCGAAAAAAAAAATGAGATACGAGGTTTTCACACTAAGCCATCGAAAGGCATTTACTACTTAAAAGGGAACAAAAGAGAACTCCTGAAGAGAACAAAAGTTCGAAATGTTCCATAGAAATATGGTAATATGGTTCCATGTCTCTGCATTCATCACTCTTTATTCCCTGCAAATTTTAGAAGGATGGGGAATAGGTATAAGAGAGAATCTGTTTCCGAATTAAGAAATCCAAAGATTTTATTTTTAAATATTTATTTGTTTGAAAATGGAGTCGCTTGGTTTCGCCGTTTCTTTAATAGGGGTCGCGAGTGCGTCTAAATGTTAATTATTTCCTTGAAATTGGCATACTTGGCAAAGATGTCAGTGGCGGCTCGTGACCTCAGTATGCGGGTAGGCTACACATATACTTCGGGTAGGCGACGGGTAGACGACAAAAAATATCCTACAATTTGGAATACATTTTGAGCCGTCTTGCAATACTAAATGTAATCTATGAGCGCAACGATGTGTAAAAATTGCTTTTGGAGCATCTACTTTAATTTTTGATTGTAATCCGTTTAAGGAGCCAGCCATTACACTTGCACCATCGTAAAATTGAGCAATTAATTTATTTTTGTAATCAAATGGCTCAAGCACGTTTGAAATTAAACTATATAGAGCGTCTGCAGATCTATTCTCGCTAACATAAAAAAACCCTAAAAATCTTTCTGTTACCTGACCAACTTTGTTAACAAAACGGATTGTTAACGTACACTGTGATTTTTCGGTTATATCAGCAGTATCGTCCGCTAGTATAGAAAAAAATTGACTTTCATTAATTTCTGTTGAAATTTCATTTTTAACGTAATCGGCAAGACAATCTATTAAATCATTGTGTATTGTTTTTGACAAACCCGTGAACACCCCTTCTATTTTTTAACATGATCCTGGATTTCCTGATCGCGTTTAACTACTAAATTAAAAATTTCTTTAAAATTACCCATGTTTGAAGAATTATGGCTCTCACCACGACCGCGAAATGCAAGTTCTTGTTTTGCTAACAGAATTGTAACATTAATTTCTTCAACTTCTTCAATCTTTTTCAACTTCTTCATTATATATCTTATTAGATAGAGAAATATGTCCAGCTAAAGCACTGTCAATAGTTTGTTTATTTTTTTCTAACCGTTTTAAACCTAAGCAATTGTTTAAATGTTCTTTCGAAGATTCATGTTTTTTTACACTAGCTAATAAATTTTTCAAATCTGAATATCCCTGACTCACCCAAACATTTTGCTTCAAATTTGAGAGCAACAGACAACGCCAACAGAAAAGTGAATTTTTAAAATAACTTCCGCTTAGCCATTTATGATTTTCATACCATCGTCTTTTGTCTTATCTGTGGATAAAATTGTTAAATTTGGTAAAGGCCGGCCCATTGAAATAATTTCTGATCTTTCTTGATTTTGGCGCCTTGAAAAAGGCGTCTCGATCAAACTGCATATTACATCGTTTAAAATATTCATATTCGATGATTAAAGTTTTTCCACCAATAAAACTAACACACCTACGTTTCAACAACGTCAAATATTACTTATTTTATTTATATATCAAATAATAATTTACTCTTCGGATAAATTGATAAGTTAACAATTAACCTCGCTTTAAATTTGTAATTATCAATAGTAATTGCACAAGAGCTCTGAAATTATTGAATTTTTCCCGAGTGACACTTCGACAGTTTTAATTAGACGAGCCGAAGGCGAGTGAAATTATGTCAAAGTGTCACGAGAGCAAAAATTCTATATTAATTTCAGAGGTCGAGTGCAATTTGTTGCGATTATTTCATGAATAAAACTGTTCAAAACCAAAATTTTATTGTAATTTATTTATGTAAGTACCATTAAACACACAGTCTTTATAAATATTTGACGATTGAAAGTCATCACTTTTATAATTTTTAAAACATTAATTGTCATTAATGTCACTGAATGTATTTTTTCGTAGCAACGAAGGGCATCTGACGTAATATACTTAACGACGGGAGATTATCAAAAATTATCGATTTAATTCAGATTTCTGTAGCTTTCTATTGGTCAGAATCTCCTATGAATGAAATAATCTATATAATGTAATAACACAATTCGTCAGGTTAACTTTAAATTATCCAAATTGTATTGAAACACAATAAAAATATAATGGACGACTGACAAATAACTATTCACAGATTTATTTATCGTTAGTGAATTATTACTAAATTAATATAAAATTAAAATGCCCTTCAATAGACCGATCTCAAATTTACCTGTTTATTATTAAGTTTTCATAAGCAAATTTAAATTGTCCTACCTAGTTTTATTGAATACTTAACCTACTAATAACAGCCAAAATCAAAAAACATTTATTTAAAACAGTTTCACAAGACACAAGAGAAGCAACTGATAAAATTTTGTAGGTCCGGCTATAAGACTCTGTGCCTATCCGCCCTTTCAAAATCGTGGCCAGCAGACCTGCAGCAGGCTTTTAGTTCGCGTAAACAGAGAGAGATCGCACGTCAATTCGGTGTTGGCGTCGTTCTATTTCAGGCTACGTTTTCAAGTGCCTGACCAAGGAAGAATATAGAATCTTAAGGCGCATTTACATGTATCCAGTAACTGGCGCCAGTCGCATTGGAACGACAGTGCTGGCATGGTAGTGGCATCATGTAAACGCTTTTTTGTTCCAGTCCAGCGCTGTCTCGAATAGAAGGCTGGTCTATTTTTCATGCCAGTGGCCCTCGTCCGCGTCCCCTCTAACCCCGTGCCAGTGGTTCTAGACACGTGTAAACACAGCGTTCCAGTCGCTGGCGCTGTCGTACCTGTGGTTTCAGTGGTAGTATTAGGATTTTTAATAAGAGTGCCAGTGAGATTGGCGCCAGTTACTGGATACGTGTAAACGAACCTATCCAGCGCTGTCTTAGTCAAGCACTCGCATTCCAGTGAGACTGGCGCCAGTTACTGGATACGTGTAAACGTTACTTTATACAGTACTACTGATACTACAAGGAGCGTACAATAATTATAACTACGGAGAAAATTTTTTGAATATTTTTATTAATAATTTGGATAAGTTTTGCTATTTTATTGTAGGCATTGTGTCAAAATTTATAAATTACAATTTTGAAATAAGTAATTTATATTAATAATTTATATTATTGTACTACATTTGAAGAGGGTAGGCGGCGCCTACCTACCTTGCCTACCCCGACGGGCCGCCCCTGAAAGATGTCTAATTTCGATTCAGAGCATCATTACATGCTCTCCTGAAGAGAACAAAAGTTCGAAATGGTCCATAGAGAGATGGTAATAATCTCTGAATCGAAATTACATATTAAATGCCTTTATCTACCTGCGTTTTTACTCACGTATTGAGTACTAAGAAACAGATTTGTTGATCTTTGCCTCGTTGAATTGATGTGTTGTGGAGTGCAACTATATAGACTCCCCATGTCTCTGCATTCATCACCTTTTATTCCTTGCAAATTTTAGAAGGATTGGGAATAGGTATAAGACAGAATCTGTTTCCGAATTAAGAAATCCAAAGATTTTATTTTTACATATTTATGTGTTTGAAAATGGAGTCTGGGTTTCGCCGTTTCTAAATCAAGTACATAAATTCTTCTTGTTTTTGTCAAATAATTTGATTTAAAAAAATGTTTTGGACACCCTGTATAAATAATTATGTAAATGTTTATATTACTGAATAAAAAATTAAACCCCCTTTCAAATGAGCTACCACACGACCCATATTTCTATTAAAAAAATCATCAATTACGTCATCACGTCCAGATGGAAGACGTCACTACTATGAAATATATAACAAAAAAATGTAATTTAAAAATAAAAATCGACCTGTTTCGGCATTTCATTAAAATATAATAACTACTGCCAAATATCGAGGTGGCCTGTTTTCTTTGGCCCACCCTGTATATTTGATACACATAAATGTCATTCACAGTAAACATAAAATATTTGTTAGTTACTAAAAATCAATTTCTACTTTAGCCCGGTTCTAAATTATAGCGTTCTGAATAAAATTAACTTTAATATTTGATGGCTGATTTAACACATTTTAAGCAGAATTTATGTCTTTATTTTTAAATTGAACTTAATTCTAATTGTATATTTCACTAAACAATAAATAAATATATTTAAATATTCTTTTGTAATATCAACTTACACACTTTATACTGTCGTCTCTCAATTATGTTAATTTTAGAAGCATTGAAATGTAATTTTCTATTGCAGTGTGAAAGTTGAGTGTTAATGTCAGTGGGAAACATATCAGTGTAAAGCACTTGTTTTTACAAAATGAAAATTCTTCATCATGTGATGAAAGTATCATTAAATATACACCCAGCATGACAGAGATGGGAATGGAGATGGAAATAAGTATGGAACGCCTCGATTATTTTGGAAACAACTTGCACGATTTATAATTACGTTTATTCAATTGAAACGCACCTTTAGGGTAAGAACAGAACACGTAGGTCGAGGTGGAGGTGTAGATCGCGGTGGATGCTACTAGTTAAGTCGCGGTCGATGTCGACAGCCCATAGCAAGGTGGTCACCTGCGCTGTCAGTCGAGCTAGAACCACTATCAATGTGGAAATTTGGACCAAACCACTATTGGAAAGCGCTAAACAGACTAAGAACCGGCGTTTCACGTTGTGCTAGTAACCCGAAAAAATGGGGATACCAGGAGGACGATACCTGCGACTGTGGCGCGGTTCGGACCAGCCGGCATCTACTATCATGCACAGAGATGAGAGAGACCTGCACAGAACAAGACTTAATTATAGCAAATGACAGGGCCATCTATGTGGCCAACCATTGGAAATACAGAATTTAAAGTTGTTGGTGTTCCGGACACGGAAAGTAAGTAAGTGTTCCGAAGGTTTGTAACCATTGCATATTCATACCCAAATGCAAGTAGTGTCTGTAAACGCATGTTTTGCATATCCAACTGTCAATGCTGCAGGCTTATATAAACACAACAACACTGGATTTCTGACAGATAATCAGGGAAACATAGTATTGGAAATAGAACAGAAAAGGGATATTTAGATTAAATACGTGGAAAAAACTTTTCAAGATATACGAAGTAACACTGGCATCACAACAAACACCAATTGCGAATCTGGACCTCCACTTACAGTTTTGAAGAAGTAACGTATGCCATCAAAAGTACCAAAGATGGTAAAGCAGTAGGCCCTGATCATTTTCATTCCGAATTCTTAAAACTTATGGACTACGACGGCATAAAATGGTTGACAAATATATTTAACAATATATATGACACAGGCATAATTCCCCAAAAATGGATAGAATCAACTTTTATAAATCTTCCAAAAAAATCCAATGCGCGAAAGTGCGAAGACTATAGAATTATAAGCCTTATGAACCATTTACTTAAAACATTTTTAAAGGTCATTCACAAACGAATATATACAAAGTGCGAGGAACAACTAACAAGAACACAATTCGGATTTCGTGATGCTCTGGGAACACGGGAGGCCCTTTTTGCTGTGCAAGTGCTATTTCAGAGATGCAGGGATGTAAATTGTGATATATACTTATGCTTTATAGATTACCAGAAAGCATTTGACAGAGTAAAACATGACAAATTATTAACTCTAATGAAAGAAATTGGAATTGACAACAAAGATCTAAGAATTATCAGAAACATTTGAATTATCAGTTAACTGATAAAATTGCAATAGAACGAGGAGTACGACAGGGCTGTATTTTATCTCCACTACTATTCAATATTTACTCTGAATGGGTATTTAAGGAAGCATTAGACGGTTGTGCGAAAGGAGTATTAATAAATTTTGAATGGTTGAATAACATTAGATATGCAGATGACACCATAGTTTTTGCCGATAATCTGAATGATTTACAGATATTAACAAATCGTAAGTATAACAGAAGTCAGCAACAGATACGGACTAGCTCTTAACATAAAGAAGACCCAATTTATGACAATTAGTAAAAAACCAATATTAAACGCTCAACTTAGTGTCAACCAACAGAATATCGAAAGAGTTGAGCAATATACATATCTGGGTACGAATTTAAATAGCCAATGGGACCACTCAACAGAAATTAAACAGCGAATAATAAAAGCGAAAGCAGCATACGTTAGAATGAGACCCTTTTTCAACAGTCAAGACATAGCATTAAAAACAAAATACCGTCTGTTGAAATGCTACATATTCACAGTTCTGCTCTACGGAATGAAAGCGTGGACACTAACTGTTGCATCTATGAATCGGCTCGAAGCTTTCGAAATGTGGTGTTATAGGCGCATCTTACGTATGTATACCCTGGGTTGACCGAATTACTAATGTGGAAGTCCTGCGTACAATGGGGAAAGAGTGTGAAATTCTCATAACCATCAAAACAAAAAAATTAGAATATCTAGGACATGTAATGAGAAATAGAGAACATTACGGCCTTCTCCAACTGATTCTCCAAGGGAAGGTAAATGGTAAAAGAGGACCGGGAAGAACACGCATTTCCTGGCTTCAAAATTTACGAAACTGGTATAACACCACTACCACTAAACTGTTCCGCGCTGCGGTAAACAAAGTCAAGATAGCCATGATGATCGGCAACATCCGGAACGGATAGGCACTTTAAGAAGAAGAAGAACTGTCAATGAATGGTGTCGAAGACTAAAGAGTGAAATACAGGAGATGGGTGATAAGCCGCGACCAGGTGCATTGAGTAATGTATCAATAGACAGAAATGTGGAATGTGTGGAAGACTGAATTTCAATATTTGTGGTGAGGGTGAGTGTAGGATCTGTCCATAGTATCGTACACAAACTGGGTTACACGCAAACTGGGTGATAGTACAGTTTCTGGGCAATGGGTTCCTCACCAGAGGACCAATCGAGCTTGTGTATAGGTTTACCTTTGCACCATTTCACGGATTGCGGGCAAAACAGTAATGATTTTCTTTCGTCGATAATTACTGGCGACGATTCTAGGTGTCATTATTATCTTTTATTAACTTGTCATCAAGCAATAAGACGAAAATATCCAGAAAAGCTCTCACATGGTATCATTCTTATGCACGACAAAGATCAGCCTCATGTTGCCAAAGTAGTAAAATAAAATCTACAACAAAAGAGATGACGGATATTAGAGCATCCACCCTATAGTCCAGATGTATCGCCTTGTGATTTTCACACATTTAACGTTAAAAAGGGAAAGTGGCATTTCTACATAGCGTGTTTAGTCCAGGAACTAATCGAATAAAACTTTGATAGAGGAATTGATTTTTTTGTGAAACTATAATAAAAAATAGAGATCCTAAATATATAAAAACCGTTATATTTTCTGATAAAGTTACATTTTTTATAAACGGTCATGTCAATAATTAGACGTCTTCTCAAATCGATGGGTAGACTGAACGGATCAATACAATGGCTCACTAGGTTACCATATTTAATTCCTCTTGATCGTTTTTAGAAAAATACTAGAAAAGTAAAGTATGCCAAAATATACCAAAAACTAGAAATGAACTCAAAAAATAAATACAAATTGGAGCGATAAAAATAATTCCAGAAATACTTTGTCATTGTATTCTAGCTGAGGTCGATTTAAGCCTAACCCTTAATTTTTTTGTAGTTAATAAATAACATCATTTATTGTAATGATTAAATTGTCTGACAATACACAAAAATTACAAATCACACGACTGATTGATATGGCATCTGATTGATATGGCTTCTCTAAAAACGAGTCAATAAGTCAAATGTTACTTTATTAGATTTTCGTCGATCTGTAGCAGTTCTCTACCTAATTGACTCTTGATACAAGAAGTATATTAGTAAAATAGAGAACATCAACCTCTAAAGTGAAGTATTTACCATCATAAAATTCGATGGAAAACAACACTTCATGGAGAAACGTGAAGAGCTGAGACGATGTCCAGAAGAAAATTGTAAAGCTACACCACTAACATTATATTATGGAAAATGTACTGTAAAGGTACGATTCTGACATCGGCGGCAAGCGGCAGATGGCAACTACAAACGGCAGTTGCAGTTGTTACCAATTAGCAGGCAATAGCAAGTGCTAACTGCAATTGCTGTCAGGCAGAACGTCAGTACTAATAATTATACAAATTAATAGTGCAAAGTAAATGCGTATATCATGGTAACAACTGTAACTGCCGTTTGCAGTTGCCGTCTGCCGCCTGCCGTCGATGTCGGAATCGTACCTTTACATTGTGTAAAAATTGTTTTACATAAGCTTATTTTTATTAAATGCAAATAAAAATTTTAATTCTCATAATTGTTTTTAACTCGTTCATAATACTTGCAATTATGATAACCCAAATATTTAAAACAATTTCATGAATCTTCCATATTAAGAACAATATTACTAATAATTACATAATATACAGGGTGGTTCATCTTACTCGCCTCGGTCTCTGTACGGAAAACGATTTGATATTTAAAAAAAATTTCTTCACAAAAATATACAGGGCCATTGACACTACAATCTAAAAATAATGAGAAATATACAGGTTGCTCCAAAAAGAAGTGGTATATCAAAGTTATAGTTTTTCTTATGGGACACCCTATATCTGGTAACATTTTGGAGTTTCCCTTAAAAATAAGCTATATTTTATAATGGTTCTTTATACCTAAATACAGGGTGTTTTGATTGATATCGATTTTTATAATCATGTAAGGTTTTAGAAAAAAAAAAATAAATATCTACGAATCTAAGCATCGGTGGCAAATTTTTTCTTGCATCTTAATAATAGACTACTCAGAATATTTAAATAGATGTTTATTGTAGCAAAATTTTGTACAGGGTGGTCAAAATATTAGATTGTTCTAATAACAAATTCAAAATGTAATAAGGTGCTTATTTTAAATGAAACGCCCTGTATTTTGTAGGGTGTTTCATTTAAAAAAGGACGTTATTACAGAATTTGTTAATAGAACAATCTAATATTTTGACCACCTTATACAAAGGTAGGTATAGGAAACCCTAATATAGATTGAAAGCTAAGTTTTTCCACATAATAGACTAATAAAATACAAGGTGTTTTATCGTTTTCCGTACAGAGTATATGCAAAATTTTAAAATAAAAAAAAATAATTTGGGCGTTAATGGATTAACATAAACCAGATGTAATTTTCATAATAAAATGACTAGTCCAAAAACCTGTCTCTGTTTAAATTTGCGAAAAAAGAATATCGGGCTGGTTTACGTGAAACACTCTATATTCTATATTTATGTAAAAGTCTTTGTTTATCCGCTAAACCTTTTGCGGACTTGATTGATATTATTTTGTTTTTTTAGGAGACTGTATAAACTTCAAATTACCAAGCAGAAAATATATGGTCATTTCTGTTATAAAGGTTTATAATCATTTGAGTGAAGAAATATTTAAAAATATAATAACTGCGTCATAATTATAAATAACCATTCAAAATTAAACTACATATGATCAATCGAACATTCTCTACCTCTAAAAATAATTACAGTGATGTTTATCATAATTTCCAAAATATGTATAGAATACAGTAAAACATATAATCAAAGGGAGTTTCTGGGCTAAAATTAAATTTAGTCATTTCTCACCTTTATGAATTATATAAACAACGAGCGCCAAATAACTGAACATAAATTGAAATCGAAAATGAATAACCATTTTTAATTTCGTTGCAAAACGAAAATACAGCCGCACCATATTCTAGTCCAATCAGAGAGTGCAGCAAGCACCTCTACCGGTTTCGAAACTTATTAGTATCTATCAGGAGGCACATATGCTGCTCTCTCTGATCCAACCAAAATAAAACGATTGCAACGAACGAAATGGCATACATGCCCTAGCGGCAACTGCTAGCAAAAGACTAAGTTTTCAATCTAATGGCATATAAAACAGCATAATGTTACTCTACATCCCACCAGACTGAAAACAATGGGAACCTTCTCTGGTTACACCTCCGGGGCTTCTACAATTTGCAAGCCATAACGGATGCTGAGACTAAGGAAGATGAGGGAATTTTACAATTTATAATTCACGTCCCATCTGCTCAGCATGGTAAAGTTCCAACGAGATTGGTTCCCTTCGTACTCCAATCAGAGTAAACATGTAAATCAAAAATAAATAACCATTTTCAATTTCGTTGCAAAACGAAAATACAGCCGCACCATATTCTAGTCCAAGCAGAGAGTGCAGCAAGAACCTCTACCGGTTTCGAAACTTATTAGTCTCTCATCAGGATGCACATATGCTGCTCTCTCTGATCCAACCAAAATAAAACCCCGGCGTTCATTCATGGATTGCAACGAACGAAATGGCATAGATGCCCTAGCGGCAACTGCTAGCAAAAGACTAAGTTTTCAATCTAATGGCATACAAAACAGTCAACATAGATTGAAAACTTAGTATTTTGCTAGCAGTTGCCGCTAGGGCATCTATGCCATTTCGTTCGTTGCAATCCGTGAATGCACGCCGGGGTTTTATTTTGGTTGGATCAGAGAGAGCAGCATATGTGCCTCCTGATGAGAGACTAATAAGTTTCGAAACCGGTAGAGGTGCTTGCTGCACTCTCTAATTGGACTAGAATATGGTGCGGCTGTATTTTCGTTTTGCAACGAAATTGAAAATGGTTATTCATTTTTGATTTACATGTTTACTCTGATTGGAGTACGAAGGGAACCATTCTCATTGGAACTTTACCATGTTGAGCAGATGGGACGTGAATTATAAATTGTAAAATTCCCTCATCTTCCTTAGTCTCGGCATCCGTTATGGCTTGCAAATTGTAGAAGCCTTGGAGGTGTAACCAGAGAAGGTTCCCATTGTTTTCAGTCTGGTGGGATGTAGAGTAACATTATGTTGTTTTATATGCCATTAGATTGAAAACTTAGTCTTTTTTTATAAATTGAAATATTTAGACGCGAATAAAAAACAAATTTTTAGCACTAATTAATCGTACATCAGAGAGCAGAATTACAATAAACACAAACAGTCTCGAAATATACATAATTATTTTCAATGGCATTACAACTCTTCGTAAGACCTTGTTTTTAAGTTATTTTAAGTTGTGTTTCTCCCACTGTGTATACTTTTTTAGTTCTTACTTATTTTATTATTTCATCCATCATCAGGTTGAAGAATAAAGGACTCAGGGAATCCCTCTGTCTTATCTCATTGCCAGCTTCAGTTGGGCCAGTTAGTTCTCTATTTAAACTCTATCACTTGTTCTATTATCTGACCCTCCAGCTCTAATTTACATCTTAGTGGATTTGCTGTTATAACCATGAATTTTGTCTTTTTTTGGAGGAATTAACATGTTAAAATTTCTAGCGGTTATATTAGATTGGAGCAGCATACGTTGTAAATCATCCTCACTTTGAGATATTTGTATTGTATCATCTGCATAGCCGATTATATTAAATTGTTTTTCCCATTTGGTAACCTTCTTTAGTTCTTACTTTTTTTATTATTTCATCCCTGCTCAGGTTGAATAATAGAGGACTCAGGAAACCCTCTTGTCTTATCCCACTGTCAGCTTCAATTAGGTCAGTTAGGTCTTCTTCTACTTTTAGTTTTATAGGGTTGTTCTGGTAGATATTTTGGATCGTTTTAATTATTCCTGGAGGTATCTCTCTTGCATAAAATAAAAATGGATAACGTCCTTTAATTTCTTCCTGTCAAATGCTTTCTTAGTGCTTATATAACAATACAAGTGACAGATATTAGAAAAGCTATAAAAGAACTGAAAAACGGTAGGTCTCCAAGACCAGGGGATATCCCAGCCGAACTAATAAAATGTGGATCACAAAAATTGTTTGAAACCGTCACTGGGTGCATAAATCAATTTATAAATGGTTCTCCCGTACCCGATGAGTGGAAAATTGCTTATATTTCGTCGATCCATAAGAAAGGAGATAAGCTTAAATGTGAAAACTATAGAGGGATATCAGTCACTAGTACATTCAGCCGTTTGTATGGACGAATAATTAGAGACCGCATTGAGAAGGAGTACAAAGACCAAGAGGAAGAAGAACAATCCGGTTGTCGAACAGGAAGAAGCTGTACTGATATATCTTCTGCCTCAAACAACTAATAGACAAAAATTTAGCACAAATCAAGAAACCCACCTCATGTTTATTGACTTGCAGAAGGCGTACGATACAGTTCCTGTAAACAAACTCTGGAACGTTTACGACAGACGAATATTAGTGTCACCTTAATAAAAGCCTTAAGAAATTTGTATGAAGGGTCAACATCACAAATAAAAACTGGAAACAGATTATCGCAAAGCTTCCTGGTTAATAAAGGTCTACGTCAGGGGTGTTGTATATCACCGACCATGTTTAAAATATATGTTGCAAAAGCATTGAAAGAGTGGAAACGAAAATGCAGAGGCATGGGCGTAGACCTTGGAGAGATTTGCTTATATACATTGCAGTTTGCTGATGACCAGGTTGTTATAGCAAACGATAAAGATGATCTAGAGTACAGGGCAAGGAAATTACAAGAAGAATATAGAAAGTGAGGACTAGAAATTAATACAGAAAAAACAAAATACCTGCCATTAGGTACCGAACTATCGAACATCACATTAGAAAATAATGAAATCTTCTTGCCCTGCGACCATTACACATACCTAGGAGTCGTTTTTGACACAACGGGGAAAGATGATGAAGAAATAAAGAGAAGAATAACACAATCCAGAAAAACAATAGGTAGTCTAAACAGCGTACTGTGGGGTCATGAAATAGGAAAAAGAAGAAAACACAATATCCTCGACAATATCTACGAATCTCTTATTAAAAGCAGTCTATTGTACGGAGCAGAAACTTGGCGGATAACCGAAAACAACAGAAGAAAACTGGAGGCAGTAGAAATGGACGCTTTTAGAAGATCAGTAGGAGTGTCACGCAGAGAGAGAATACGTAATGATGAGATAAGACAGCGAATGGGGGTTGACGTCTCTCTAACAACAGACATAGAAATAAAACAGCTGATATGGTACGGGCACGTCCAGAGGATGGATAACTCAAGACTCCCTAAAATAATTATGCAATGGGTACCACCAAACTGCAGAAAGAGAGGAAGACCCAAGAAATCTTGGAGAGAGGAAGTAACGAAGGCGATGAGCGCAAGAGATCTTAGAGAGGGCCAATGGGATGATAGAGTGTCATGGAAATTAGGCATCGGACAACGTCGCAAGACGTTTTAAAACCGATTGATATATACAAATGCTTTCTTAAGGTCCACGAAACATAAATATGCCGGTTTATTGTATTCTTCTATAACTTGCCTCATTATAAATATAGCGTGGATGCATGATCTTCCCGACCTAAAACCTTGTTGTTCTTCTCTATTCATATGTATGAAATCTTCTTCATTTCGAACATGATCAATCCATGGGATTTTTAGAATATGGCGCAATGTCCACATCTCAAAATTTTCCAAGCAACCCAACGAGCTAATTGTCAGCGTCCGGGTTTTTATGCTATGTAGTAAGATACTTTGTACGTAGCATTTTATCATGCAATATCGTAAAGTTAGATCAAGATCTCAATTGGTTAAAAATTGTTTCGTTTTAAAAAAGACATTTTTGGCATGTTCTATTCTACATTTTACAGAAAGGAAATCTATCTGACTCTGAAACATCATCTTAGACAAACAGGACGTGGAAATAATACCTAGAGAAACTATTTGAAGACCAAAGAGATAACACCTTTGAGCTGGAAGAAGACGTAAATGATGGACCAAGAATATTACAGCAGGAAGTATATTCTGCAATAACACAGCTAAAGGATGGCAAAGATATAGGTCCCGATAATATACAAGGAGAACTACTCAAACTAGTGGACAACGAATCAATAAACAACAATAAACCATAAAAATTGTCAGAGATATCACTACATTAAGTCCAGTTTAATCCTTTACCTTTTAAAAATTAAAGATTTTTAATAGATGTGATCAATGTGGATTTATACTCCTAATTTCCTATAATTTGATTCTTGAATGGATAGGGTATCTTTAAAATGAACGGAGTTATTTCAAAAAAAAAACAAACAACTTTTTTTTCAATTTTGGAGCATATACGAATTTTGGAGCAGATGAGTCTGGGATCTCGGTTTACCGACTACTCACTTTTTACAGCTGCTGGTGAAAAGCACTGATGTAAAATTGACATAGCTCGTACTTACATTAAATGCTTTGGACGAGCACATTAAGAGAGTGTATTACCAAATTCAAATTTGGCTAGGCGATAGAGCTCTCGATGCAATTGATTGGGGATGGGATAATGCTAATGGATATTTGAAGCCCACAAATAAATTACCTGCGCCGCAGAAATTATTAGAGATATTTTTTCCAACTACAAAAAGGATGCAGCGCGTCATGCACTTGCAGAAAGATCGGACTTTTTTGTAATGCTACATGTGGAGGATGTACAGGAGCTAACTGCTCCATTCTATGACAAAGACGGGGAAGGGACGAACGACAGTGGTGATAGTGATGTAGATTAAAATGAAACAGTTAGTGACATGACTGTTCTATTCTTTGAATGTTTAAATGTATAATTTTTTACATATTTTTCTATATGTACATTTTTGTAGAAATTTTATTATATTTTTTTTTTCTGCAAAGATCAATTTTTTTCTACTTGTATATTTTCCAACATGAGGAGTAGTTTTAAGCGATGTAAGGTCATAAAAAGATATTTTAATTGTAAATAACAAAAAAGGATCAATGTCATGTAAGTAAAGAGAAATAAATTATATGTTCAAATTTATATTTTATTTTTATTATATTATAAAGATAGCGGATGTTTTAAGGGCATACAACATTGTACATACTACAGGGCTATAAAACTGCTTAGCCACACCATGAAAATATGGGAGAGAGTAATTGATAGACGAATACGTGAAGAAACCCAAATATCCGATAATCAATTTGGCTTTATGCAGGGCAGATCAACAACAGATGCAATTTTCATTGTAAGGCAACTGATGGAAAAATACAGGAATAAAGAGACCAACGCTCATATGGTGTTCATTGATCTTGAGAAAGCATACGATAGAGTTCCTCGAGAGATTCTGTGGTGGGTACTCAATAAGAAAGGAGTCCCTGGCGAATATGTAAAGATTGTGAGAGATATGTATGAGGGAGTAACGACTAGTGTTAGGACAGGTGTGGGAGAGACTGATAAATTTCAGGTGAAAGTAGGATTGCACCAAGGCTCGGTGCTTAGTCTTTATTTATTAAGTATCATTAGTTGTGGACCAGATAACAGCGAAACTACAGGGTAGCATTCCATGGTGCCTAATGTATGCTAATGATGTTATGCTGATGATAGTGTTAATAGGAAATAGTGAAAGAGACTTAGAACAAAAACTGGAACAGTAGAGACAAGCTCTGGAGGAAAAAGGTTTAAAACTTAGTAGGACAAAAGCAGAGTATTTAGAATGTTTATTTAAAGATGGAGTTACTACAAATAAAATGGTATCTTTGGATAATGAAATGATTGTGAAATGCAATAGTTTTAAGTACCTAGGATCGGTAGTACAGAGTAATGGAGAAATAGATGGAGATGCATGCAGTAGAATTAGGGCTGAATGGATGAAGTGGAAAGAAGCGAGTGGTGTGTTGTGTGACAGAAAAATTCCAATGAAGCTGAAGGGAAAATTCTATAAAACAGCCATAAGACCAGCTATGAGTGGAGTGATAAAGAAGGATAAAATTAGAAATGAGTATATTAGGGGAAATCTAGGTGTGGCACCAATTGATGCCAAAAGAGAGAGCATAGGTTAAGATGTTTTGGTCATGTTCAACGTCGAGACGTTAATCACCCAATACGAAGAATAGCCGAAGTGCAGATCCCTGGAAGGAGTAGGAGAGGAAGACCAAAGGAGACCTGGGGGGAGACGATAAGGCAGGACATGTTGGTAAAGGGGATTATCATTGATATGACACAAGATAGAAATGTGTGGAGAAATGCAATTAGGAAACCCGACCCCGCATAGGGATAAGGCAAAGATAATGATGATGAGGGGATGTTTTAAGGGTTGAAAAAGGAAACACAAAAAAATGACATTGACTCAAAATACCGATATAAAATTGTTTTCATTTATATATTAAATAAATGAATAAATCACTTTTTTTACACATGTTATTATCTTTGGTGGTGGTAGGGTGGTTTATAAGGGTTAAATTTATTAGCCAACCAACAGCCTAATGTCTTAAAATATAAAAATGCTTTTATTTTACTTCATAAAACGCTATTAAAGCCTAAAAAGTACTTTGATTTACGATACAATTTTCACTTAATTTTGGCAGTAAGGTGTGGTTTTCACCCCTAAGATATAATAAGCGAACATCTGCATAAGGTAGACTTTGAATTAGGAGATAAGTAGCGGCTATTCCCAAAATTTCATTAAAATCCATGCAGTAGGAATTCGGAGGTATTGATATCCTATTTTTACTAAAAATTGGAATAAATCCTTTGTAAAAGGTATAAAATTTATTAAAATCCCTAAAGGGCTACATCAGAACAAAACGTTTTCGATTTTATTACAAAATCATCATCAGTGTAAGACAGTCTGGATGCTAGCTGAGCCACCAAAGAAATATAGGGCTAATAACCCTTCAAATATAAAATGTATGCTTTACAGATGCATATTTACTTAAAATGCCTTGTGATGGGCAAAAGGCAACAGGAATAATGCCCTAAGGTAAGGTATTTAAATTCCCAACATGTGGGATGCAAAAAAAATTTTAGTTTACATTTCGATGACTTTATGGCAACTCAAGGCATTTTAAGTAAATATGCATCTGTAAAGCATACATTTTATATTTGAAGGGTTATTAGCCCTATATTTCTTTGGTGGCTCAGCTAGCATCCAGACTGTCTTACACTGATGATGATTTTGTAATAAAATCGAAAACGTTTTGTTCTGATGTAGCCCTTTAGGGATTTTAATAAATTTTATACCTTTTACAAAGGATTTATTCCAATTTTTGTGATTGATGGTATACAGCCAACTACAGGAAAACTTTTCTTTCCTTGTGGACTATTTTTACTCTCATTGACTGGCGTAATATATTTTCTTTGACATGTTTTTTACTTCAAATAAAAATTTTATATACCTATAAATTATTATTACAATTTATGCGGTACTTATTATTATCATGTATTCCCAATAATGATGCAGCATCTGTAGACTGTAACAAAGTTAAATCCTACGGAATGTATATTTTTGTTGTTAGTCGCAATAACGTTTAATATTATTATGATATAATCTCATTGTAATAACTTATGTTTAACAGTTAACAAGAACATGTTAGATACGTGCTTAACAGTTAACAATGACTTATTGCGGGGAATCCTACTTAAGTTTTGAGGTATGTATTTAAATGCTGTAAATGATTTGTAAGAAGATCAGTACACTTACCAATATGTATATGTATAATATGCATTTGAACCAATTCTAGAAAGCAAAAAGTTGAAACTTAACCTTTTACGGTTTCAAAAAGTTAAAATGAATGTTTTAGGTAAATGAAGGGACTAATAATTCATACTACTCTGGGCAAATTAGGAAAAAACAAGAAAAAGTTATTTACCAGCTAACCAGCTATTTTATTGAAGGAATTGAATCAAAATTGTATGTATTAGTAATATATGTACCCAAAGTCCGCAGAAAGCGTGCTATTTTGTTTGTAAACAAATTAGCGCTCCAAAATTTTCTTTTTTTTCCATTGTTACGTTGTAACTCGGAAATACAGCAAAAATACCCGATTTAAAATTCACCGTAATTTAATTCTACACAGATATATGTTTTCCGGATTTCCCTTCGACGAAAATTTACCTCGGAAAAACTGGGTTTTCCCAACAAAATATTTTATTTTCAACTAAAATTTTAGGAAAGTAATTATTTATCGAAATCAATGTAACGATCGAAATCAATGTTCTAACGAAATCAATGTTAACAAAGGCGTGAAATAAGGTGACTCTATCTCACCGACAGTATTTAACCCGATGTTGGAAGTAATAATAAGGAGGGCAAACTTTGCAAAAAAACATTATTACAGATCAACTTCAACTAGTAGCATATGCAGATGATCTAGTTATCACAGCGAAGACGAAGATGACACTTGAAAAAGATGAAAAATTAGACAAGGAAGCGAAGAGGATAGTGCTACAGATAAACCAGCACAAAACAAAATACATGACGATAGGGAAGAACGACACAACAACTCAGAAATATTTAATAGCCCAGATCATAAATTTGAAACTGTATACACCTTTAGCTACTTGGGAGTAACAATAGGGAAAACCGGAAAAGAGAGAACAGAGGAAAGAATTCTGAAAGGCAAAAAAACATATGGATTGAATAGAAATCACCTGAGAAGCAAGACCCTGAGTAAGAGAACCAAGATAAACCTATATAAAACCTTAGTAAAACCTGTTGTTTTATACGGGATGGAAACAACAACTATTAACAAGAAAGAGAAAGATAGTCTTCTGAAATTTAAAAGAAAAATAATGAGAACAATACTGGGCCACAATGTAACAAGAGAGGGAGAAATACGAATAAAAACAAATGCCAAAATTGAAGAAGAATTGCAGAGCGAAAATATAGTCAGATATATAAAATCGCTTCGCTTAGAATGGATAGGACATATACAGAGGCGCCCACAATCAGATATGTTGAGAAGGATAACTAACGACACCAGTATGGCCCAGGTGTAGAGGAGGACCTAGAAGAGGATGGCTGGATGATGTAGATGTAGAAGAAGACATAAGAGCAATGAATGTAAAAGACTGGAAAGTTCTGTGTAAGGACAGGAAGAAATGGAAAAGAGTCACGAGAACAGCAAAGACACACAACAAGCTATAAATGGCAGAGAAGTAATCCACCTCACCCAAGAATAGGATTTTAAACGCCATTGCATTAGCTATAATCGCTAGGGATTTTAATGCTTATTGACCGAATGAATGAATTATTTATCGATAACTAAATAACTTGGTGACATAAAATCTTTTTTGTAGTAGATTATATTTCCAGAAGCCGGCGAAAATCGAACAAAGAGTTAAGCAAGAATTAAATTGATTCTGATTATTATCTTTTCATCAGAGTCACAATTTACATTTAACCAGCTGCCAAGATATTTCCTATGGTTTACCCGTGCTATCTCCTATCCATTAAGAGAAAGTAGACCTTGATCTATATTAATCTTTCTATCTGCCATCCACTTTGTCATTGAAATGCTGATTTTAAGGCCTCTCCGATAACTTGCTTCACTGACTAAATTTATTATTGTCTGGAGATGTCTTTTCTTTGTAGTCCAGAGAAATAAGGTTTTTGTTTGGACACTTGACCAGCCAGGTTGCAAATAGGTTTTTTTGGGTACTATATACCTAATACATTATAAATACAAAAATACCCGTCACAGTTCGGAAGAGAATTTTAGTTATTAACAAATGTATGTCAAAAATGGCAGTTTTTTCGTTTAAATTGCTACAGGAAAATAGGGTAATTTAATCTTATTTAGAGTACTTATTCCTCCTTCAGTAGATGAGCAAAGGTTTAAAATGGCAGTTTTTGAATTTTGGTCCGATCATTTGTCGCTTCGGACATTGCAAAGCAAGACTAAAATTTCGAAAATCAAAAATTTGCTATAACTTTTGCAGCTATATAAAAATGTAGTTAAGACTTTGATATTGCATGTAGATTTATATAGTTTGTATAATACATAAAAAATGTCAAGCCGATTCGTCAATTAGTTTAAATTTTATTCAATTTGTTTATCGCAAAGGGTTTTTTTGCAATGTTATTGCTTAGAAAATAATAACGGTACAGCAATTCTGTCGAAACCAAATGAAAGAAGAAGACTTAAATTTTCAATGTATTTAAACAAATCAATAAAAAGCCATTTTCACTATTCCGAAAACATTTTACTGAAGAAGAGTCATTTTTGGCTCATAAATAATTTGAATAACTTTGTTAATGTTGACTGTGGACTAAATCTACTTTAGGCTTTGAAACGCTCATTTTACACGAATTTTCAAAAGAAACATTTCGACTAGGTTAATTACGTTAACTTATTTATTTATTATTACTTTTTTATTTATTTCATAGTTATTTCTATATACATAAAATTCTCCTGTAACAGTGTTAGTTACCGTACACCTCCGAAACAGCGTGACCAATGTTAATGAAATTTTACACGTATGTATATCCTGTAGAACTGGGAATAGGTTGTAATCTATTTTTTATACCCATAAATTATAAGAGAGGTTGCCCCCCTGACATTTTTTTTATTTTTTTTTGTCAAAATTGTCTACCCTAATTTTATATAATGTAGCATTAAGAAATACATACAATCCTTAATTTTCACCCTTCTATTATCAACCCCTATTTTTTAATAGCCACCTATATATTTACATCTATTAAATTCTCCTGTCACAGTGTTAGTTGCCATACTCCTTCGAGACGGCTTGACCGATTTTTATTAAAAAAAAAAATAAAAACCTTATTTTGTAAAAGGTATATGTATTTAAAATCCCTAAAAAGGGCTGTATCATAAAAAGTTTTCGGAATCAATATTCCATCATCAGTGTTATCACAGGTTTACATGCTTTAAGCCACCAAAATGTACGGGTAAAAACCCTTAAATTGATTTTAAACAGTTGGGGTTACATTATGTTATCTGATTTTGAAGAGTTGTCACCTAAACTCTGCCATGTAAGGTTCTACCTACAATTTTCCAACCAATATGGTTGATGTCATGTGATGCCAAGGGTTAATCCGGAAATATTTTTAACATCCTTCAAAATCAGATAACATAATGTAACCCCAACTGTTTAAAATCAATTTAAGGGTTTTTACCCGTAAATTTTGGTGGATTAAAGCATGTAAACCTGTGATAACACTGATGATGGAATATTGATTCCGAAAACGATTTCTGATACAGCCCTTTTTAGGGATTTTAAATACATATACCTTTTACAAAATAAGGCTTTTATTTTTTTTATTTATGGTATACAGCCAGTACAGGAATTTTTCCTTGTGAGATTTTTATTAAATTATATATCTATATTCGGTAGGTCTGAGAATCGGTCGTAATCTATTTTTCATATCTCTATATAAGTAATAACACCTAACGTTTTGTAATGTTAGGTAGGGATATGTGTCCATAACGTACTCTACAAGACTACGAGTACATACAAACTATAAAAATAATCAAAATCCATCAACAAGCTCCGGAGATATTAATCGAAGTATATGTTTGAAGAATAAATTTCATTTTTTGAGTGCATGGATTTTAATAATTCCCTTCACCGACCCCGAGTCGATTTCGTTACGACGTCATTTTTAAAGTTTTTTGTTAACCACTCTGTTGATGCTCAAAATTTATTTAAACTTTTACACATTAACTATATACCTTGAACTTCAAAATGGCTCTAGTTCGGTTGCTTAATGCTTATAAGCAAAATAGCTGTGAATTAAATCAAGAATAGTGGCTAACTTTGATATTAATTGAGGCCTATAGAATCAAAACCTGCTAGATCCATGAAATCCTACATCTTCAGAAATTTGTACTTTTAGTTTGGATTTAACAGATTTTGATTCTATGTAAGCCCACATAATATTGTCCAAATTCCTCATTTTCAACTGCTTTGAGGCGCAATTAATGCACTAAAAGTAGGTATTGCACCATATTGATAAGAAAACATACAAAACATATAAGAAAAAGAAGTACTTTATTTAATCGCAGTGGATAAGAGGGTTATAACCCCCACCCCCCGTTGGAATGTACTTTAAGCTTAAATTGGCGGTATTCTATACCCCCAGTAGTTGTAACCCCCCAAGCTGATTTAGATTTTTTTGAGCCGAAACCTTATGCCTGTAGATTAATATATACTTGAACTTTGAAAATTTGAAAAACAAATGAAAACGAAAAATTTGGATTTAGCAGGTTTTGATTCTGATGGGCTTAATAATTGATTTAGGCGAAAATTTTTTTTTTTGTGATAAATTGTATAAAAATATTTGCTTTACAAATAACAAAGAGGAGTTAGTATACAGTTATTAATATTAACACAGTTATTCAAATTATTTAGGTATAAGCCAAAAATGACTTTACTTAAATATTTTTGCAATGGTAGAAATAACTTTTGTTAATATTTTATTAAAAATGATTAAAATATTGCTCTTCTTCTTTCTGGTGGTATCCACAAGATCGCTGTATCATTATTATGTTTTGAGCAATAACATTGCGAAAAAGCTCCGACGGAAAAACAAATTGAATAGAATTTAAACTAATTGACGAATCAACTTGAAATTTTTTGTGCATTATATGGACTGTTTGACTCAACTTCTCGTGCAATAGCAAAGTATTAAGTTCATTGTCGAAAAAATTATAGCAAATTTAAATTTTAGTCTTATTTTACAATTTCCGAAACAACAAAAATGATGGGACCAAAATTCAAAAACTGACATTTTAAACCTTTGCTCATCTACTAAAAGATGAATGCTCTACATAAGACATTTAATCACCCTATTTTTACCTGTAGCGGTTTAAACGAAAAAAACTGCCATTTTGACCCTTATTTGTTAATAACTAAAATTCTCGTCCGAACTGTGACGGGCATTGTTGTATTTATAATGTATTAGGTTTATAGTACCCAAAAAAATTCATTTGCAACCTAGCTGGTCATGTGTCCCGAACATGGTACATTTTTTCCTTATTTCCCTGTAGTATTAGTAATGCTATAAACAGTATAAACGGAGACTCCAACTAATTATCTGGTATTTTTCCTGTTAAACGTTGTATTATGTATTTATATTATCACATTATATTAGTCTTTTCCGAAACGGAATGTAATTATTTGAATTTCATAAATTTTAGGTCAAACGGCCACAACTATTATCTCGAAATGTAGATACTTCTAACTGTTCGGTAATTACTCCTTTGACCTTATGCAATGCATGATTTATCTTTATTAAGACTTAATAATATAGGTTTACGTTGCGAACATTAGTTTATTCATTGTATGGGAACCACTTTCTCGGAAAAATTTTAACCAGAACTTTAACCAGAACTTGATTAATAAAACATTATCTCGATGCAATTCTCAGTAGTGATTGCACGAGAGTTCTAAAATTATCGATTTGTTTCCCGAGTGACACTTTGACAGTTTTAATTTCACGAACCGAAGGGGAGGAAAATTATGCAGAGTCGGATTTAAGGCAGTGGGGGCCCCTGGGCAGAATTGGTGTGGGACCCTACCTCCTACCATTAAAAAATTGATGTTATAACTATGGTATACAGTCAAGTATAAGGTTTCCCTTTTAAAAATAAAAGAAATGTTGATCTACATTTATAAATATGTTTTTAAATAATAAAAAATATAAGATGTGTAACTTGTTACCGTAAAATATTAAAAATAAATATTGTAAAATGTATGGTTAAAGTCTGGGTGTTATTTAGATTTTTGAATAGAAAATTCCTTAATTATGTCTGACATATCTATTTAGTTCCTTTAAGACATCGTGTTTAATGCTCATTTTAGAGAGATGAAACGCTCTTGGCCCATCATAGACCGAAGGCGATTTTTAATTAACTTTAGTTTTGAGAATGATTACTCTCCACTGTTGTTAGAGACAGCAAGGCTGGACTTGCTCTCTAGAATTCATACATACACCATTTTTTTCACTTTTTCATAAGCTACACTCATATTTTTTGGTAAGACTGATTTTTCGATAAAATACTTACTTTTTTAGTCATTTGCAAAAAACCGTCTAAAAACGTGTTTTTTTGTTGAAAAATAAACATATTTACTCGCAAATTTACTGCAAATAACTGACTACTTCAGAGAAAAGTTAAAAAAAAAACAAAGATCCACTATATGATGGAATTATACTGCATGAAACGGATACCAGAGAAACAACCCCCTTACGCAGCATACAACGAATCCGAAGTCATAAAATCCATAAAGATCAGACGTCTGCACTGGATGGGCCATGTTGAACGGATGTTGAAGATTGAAACACCAAAACATATAATGAGGCAGACACCAGTAGTAGGGAGAAGGTCAAAGGGAAGACCCAAACTTAGATACATGGAACAAGTGGAACAAGATCTGAAAACACTTAAGATTACCAACTGAAAAAACAAAGCAAGCAATAAAACAGAATAGCGGAAAATCCTAGAACAAGCCAGGACAGAAAATGATTGTCAAGCTACTGACGATGATGAATAACTAAAGTAATAACACTATTGCTTAGAATTCGTCAGTTTATCCTTTTCCGGACTTATTTTGAACTTATTTTTTCACACCCGAGGAGGGGTGAAACTCACCTCCGGGGCAAAAGCACAAATCGGCAAAATTCGCTTTTCTTCTTTGACATGTTATTATTTATGTAGATATATGCCAAATTTCATGTCACTTCAAGCGGTTCTTTAAAATATTACGATTATATGTACCAGTAACAATGAGAGCACACAGCACAATTTTATTTAAAACGCACCTTTTGAATGATTTTAGAAATTAGCATTTAAACTTGTATCCCAATTATTTAACAGTTAACAGCCAACAATCCAATATACAACTTAAATATTTTCCGGCCTGGCCTGACCATGTTTGTATGAATAGCATGACTTTATTTAAATTTTTATATTTTAAAAGTCCCCAACCCTCCAAATACTAGATAGGAAACTTCTAGGCTATCACAAAAATAAAGTAAAAACTTACCTTTTTCAACAGGGGTAACAGTACGAAATAATACAAACAGGTGAGTGGTGAGTAATATTGCTGTTTTACTAGATTATCGTAAATAGTATTACAGCTGACAATTATTATTCTTTCTGCAAGTAGCACAAAGTCACAAAACAAATGAGTGGTTTAGTGCCAGATTTTCAGATTTGCTTATGCCACAATGTTTGTCAACGGGATCATTTAAGGTCAAACTCGTAACCAAATTATGACTCAACAAAAAAGACTGAATTCCACTTGATTATGTTCTGAGTATTTTACAATCCATGCAAAAAGGGTATTTAAAAAATATGCATGATGTAGAATATGATTTAGAAGACAAATTTAATAAATTATTGTAGGCGTAGGAGGCAAGTTTGATCAATGTTATTATACTCAGTGGCGTAGTGCCAACTCAAGATAACGATAAATAAGAAATTATTTTTGATATACATAATTATGTTTGCATAAATCAGAAATTATTTTATGTGAATAAAGTCTGACTTTTCTATGTATGGGATTTTGTGCCTGCCCTGCTGCCCTCCCTTAAATCCGGCCCTGAAATTATGTCAAAGTGTCACGAGGGCAACAAGTCGATAATATTAGAGATCGAGTGTAACATGTTTAAACATGCATTTTTTTCACGAAAAATTAAAATCTTTCATCTTTAATAACTCAAAAAGTATTGATTTATAACCAATTTTGCAACTTTGTCACTATCGATTTCTCGGGGTATTTTTTAATAAAATAATTTTCACCCCCTTAAAGGGGTGGCATCCACCCCCAGGGTAAATGCACAAGTTATCACCATATCTGTTTTGTTTCTTGAGGTATCTTACAACTACTCACCAATTTTCATGAAAATCGTTAGAGGTTCAACGAAATCGGAGGTGAAAACTTTCACAGACTGAACTACTGTGTTAAATAAAGAAGAAATAAGGGGATAAATAGGGGAAAGATATAAACGGATGTAGACTTCTCAACTAGTCCTACCACGTGACGTAATAGTCATAGATGGCGTTACAGGACCACTGTGACTTAAAATTTTAAATATGGGCCCTCATAGCAAGTCATACCTCGTTTGAAAGGTATTGAACGTACCTATATTAATGATAATAATTTTGTTGGGTTAAAGCTAATTTTGATGAATAAATTAAATAAATATTAAAATTATAAAATGATGAAACAGTTGCAATAGTCCAGAGAAATAAGATTTTTGTCGGGACACTTAAGCAGCCTGGTTGCAAATGGGTTTTTGGGTACTATATACCTAACACATTATAAATACAAAAATGCCCGTCACAGTTCGGACGAGAATTATAGTTATTAACAAATAAGGAATAAAAATGGCAGTTTTTTCGTTTAAATCGCTACGGGTAAAAACAGGGTAAATAAATATTTGATTTATAGTAGGTATTCGTCTTTTAGTAGATGAGTAAAAGTTTAAAATGTCAGTTTTGAATTTTGATCCGATCATTTGTTGCTTCGGAAATTGCAAAATAAAACTAAAATTTCGAAAATAGAAAACTTGCGATGACTTTTGCGAAAATAACTTTAAGATTTTCATATTACATGACAAGTTGAGCTAAACAATACATATAATGTACAAAAAATTTAAAGATGATTCGTCAATTAGTTTAAATTATATTCAATTTGTTTATCTCAAAGAGCTTTTTCTTGCAATGTTATTGTTCAGAAAATAATAATGATATAGAAATTCTGTGGAGACCGCATGAAAGAAGAATAGTTATATTTTCAAAGCATTTGAAAAAATCATTAATAAGTCATTTGTATCATTCCGAAAACACTTTTCTAATGTAGAGGCATTTTTGGCTTAAAAACAATTTGAATAGTTTTGTTCACATTGACTGTAGATTAAATCTACTTGAGAACTTCAAAAGCTGGTATTTTATACAAATTTAAAAAAAATTTTAGCCTAGGTTAATTACGGTCAAAGTTAGCCACTTTTATTATTAATTCACAGTTACTTCTATATACATAAAATTCTCCTGCAACAGTGTTAGTTACCATACTCCTCTGAAACGGCTTGACCGATTTTTATGAAATTTTATACGTATATCCTGTAGGACCGAGAATAGGTTGTAATCTATTTTTCATAGCCATAAGTTATAAGAAGGGTTGCCCCCCTGATATTTTTTTTATTTTTTTGGGCAAAGTTGTCTAACTTAATTTTATATGATGTAGAATTAACAAATACATACAACCCTTAATTTTCACTCTTCCATCACCAACCCCTGTTTATTAATAGCCATCTATAATTTACATCTATAAAATTCTCCTGTCACAGTGTTAGTTGCCATACTCCTCCGAGACCGCTTGCCCGATTTGTATGAAATTATACATGTATATTCGGTACACACAAGGTACTCTACAAGACTACGAGTACATACAAATTAAAAAAAATTATGATCAGAATCCATCACCAAGCTTCGGAGATAATAATCGCAGCATATGTTTGAAGAATCAATTTCATTTTTTAAGTGCAAGGATTTTAATAATTCCCCTCCACCGATCACGAATCGATGTCGTTAGTACATCATTTTTAAAGCTTTATTAACCACTCTGTTGAAGTTCAAAGTTTACTAAAACTTTTACACATAAACCCTATATCTTGCGCTTCAAAATGACGCTAGTTAGTTTGCTTAATTGTTATAAACAAAGTAGCTACGAATTAAATAAAAAAAGTGACTAACTTTGACCGTAATTAATCTAGGTGAAAATTTTTTTCTGAAAGTTCGTGTAAAAATACCAGATTTTACAAAGTTATGCAAATTGTTTATGAGCCAAAAATTTCTCTACAACAGTAAAATGTTTTAGAAATGATAAAAATAACTTTTTAATTATTTTTTTTAAATGCCTTGAAAAAATAACTATTCTTCTTTCATGTTATAGAATTGCTATATCGTTATTATTGCCTGAACAATAATATTTCAAACAAAAAGCTCTTGGGATAATCAAACAGAATAAAATTTAAACTAATTGACTAATCATCTTGAAATTTTTTGTGCACTATACGGACTATTTGACACAACTTTTAATGCACAACTTTTAATGTCTTAAGGTGATTTTCGCAAAAGTTGTACCAAATTTTTTATTTTCGAAATTTTAGTTTTATTTTGCTAATTGAAGCAACAAATGATCGGACTAAAATTCAGAAACTAACATTTTAAACCTTTGCTTATCTACTAAAAGAATAATTTTATAAATAAGATATTTAATTACCCTATTTTTACCTGTAGCGATTTAAACGAAAAGACTGACATATTTGACTCTTATTTGTTAATAACTAAATTTCTCGTCCGAACTGTGATGTTCATTTTTGTATTTATAATATATTAGATATAAAGTACCTAAAAAACCTCTTTGCAACCTGGCTGCTCAAGTGTCCCGAACATGGTATAATTTTGTCTTATTTCCCTGGCGTACAAGTACGAGTCCATAAAATGCAATGGTTAGGTCAACAAAAGGGTCAATCTTCACAATCTTATCTTATTGTTAAAAAATGGCTAACGGTTTCGGGACTTATAATTCTGTGGTATTAAGGCAAAACCCGAGATGTCAAAAATTATCGATTTTTCGTTTTTAATGCCAATATGTACATTGAGCGATAAAGAATATGATGACAAAACCATACATAGCTAAACGCATCAATGTAATCAATAGATGATAAAATTAGTTTCCGGTATGTCACACTATTACAACAACACCGCGAACTTTTAAACTCGTCTCCTGCAAAATCACGTTTTTTGATATATCGGGTTTTGCCTTAGCACTGCAGAATTTATATCCGATCATCAGTCCAGAATTAGAGGTCAAATAATTGTTTATTGATAAAACAAAATCAAAAGAATATTTTCCTTTATTGTTGTTAAAAAATGGCTACACAAAATCGCAAATATTGATGTTATCCACTACTCGATGGCCGGCCAACCATGGTTGGTTATTATGGCCTGATGATGGGACATAAATTATAAGTCGCGAAACCGGTAGCCATTTTTTTAACAACAATAAAGGATAATATTTTGAGTATTGACCATTTTCTCTACCTAACGTAACGATTAATTTCATTTGAGATGCTAATTAGGGGGTGATTTTCCCGTTTTTTTTTACCAAAAAAGGGACCAACTCTATTTTGAGCGTAACTTGCTTATTTTTGATACTAGGTAAATACTTTTTCAAAAAACAAGAATAAAGTTTTTTTTTACCAGATTTAAAAAAGTTGTAATGAGTTTTCCTCAAAAACTGCTTCATTTTTTGGTTATTTTATGTTGAAATATTCGATTGGGAATTTGGCAAATATGAAACTGTTGTTCATTAGCTACAACTCCGTTTACGGACTTCTACTGGGTTTACGGACCTCACACTTACACCATTTTTTTCACATTTTTATAGTCTATATTTTTACTAAAAAAATTTTTTTTTTTTTGAAAACATACTTACTTTTTGAGTTATTTGCGATGTGAGATTTTTGTTGAAAAATGAACATATTCACTCGCAAATAACTCGAAAAGTATTGACCTAGTGAAAAAACTGTATAGAACAAAAGTTGCTTAGAATTAATCAGTTTATCCACTTCCGGATTTATTTTAAAGGTTTCTTTATTCACCCCCACAAAGGGGCGAAACTCACCTCCGGGGTAAAAGCACACATCGACGCAATAATCCTTTTTTTGTTTGGCATGTTAGCTACGTGTATGCCAAATGTCATGTCAATCCAAGTGGTTTTTTTAAATTTAGAGCAAAAACCGTGAGTAAACGTACTATAAACCGTTATTTTTGCAATAATTTATTAACAACAAAGTCGGAACGTGGTTTAAGCTACACGAGTAGTGGCAATCGATTTAGTGTATAAAATACTATGAAAAAGATTACAAACTTGCTGTAGATAGCGCACTATTTCGAGCTTTTCGGCGAATAAACAATTATTTTAATAATTATTATAATAGCATTATTAATGATATTTAAAAAATATTAAAATATTACTAGAAGATTTTTAAATTGAAAACTTATTGGTCCATTTTCTTGGTAACACCTCCAAGGCTTCTAAAATTTGCAAGCCAAATGGATGCTGAAGCGAAGAAGACAAGAGGGAATTAAAAAAACTTACAATTCACGACCCCGTCTGTTCAGCTGGTAAATTCCAACAGAAAATGGACCTAGTTACTCGAAGGAGTAAAGACCAATATAGAAATAAAATAAAAATTTTATTTTTAATTCAGTTTCAATGCGAATGCTCCTTATTGGAGCCTCATCGGAGAGAACGTAGGCTTGTTCTCCATACTCCAATTGATCAGCACCGAGAGCTTTTCCCACCCATTGCAACTGAAGTGAAAATATTAGGTGACTAGCGTCATCTGGCAATTAAAAGATGAAGTTTTCGATCCTAATAGCATTATTAATAATATTTAAAAGATATTAAAATATTACTAAAAGATTTTTAAATTGAAAACTCATTGGTCCATTTCCTTGGTAACACCTCCAAGGCTTCTAAAATTTGCAAGCCAAATGGATGCTGAAGCGAAGAAGACAAGAGGGAATCTTTTAGTAATATTTTAATATCTTTTAAATATTATTAATAATGCTATTAGGATCGAAAACTTCATCTTTTAATTGCCAGATGCTAGTCACCTAATATTTTCACTTCGTATGGAGAACAAGCCTACGTTCTCTCCGATGAGGCTCCAATAAAATCCGAAAATCGCGATTCAGAGGACTGGACTGCGCTCCGTATTCTAATTGAAAAGTAAGATTGTTTTGCGTTCGCATTGCAACTGAATTAAAAATAAAATTATTATTTTATTTTTATATTGGTCTTTACTCCTTCGAGTAACTAGGTCCATTTTCTGTTGGAATTTACCAGATGAACAGACGGGGTCGTGAATTGTAAGTTTTTTGAATTCCCTCTTGTCTTCTTCTCTTCAGCATCCATTTGACTTGCAAATTTTAGAAGCTTTGGAGGTGTTACCAAGGAAATGGACCAATAAGTTTTCAATTTAAAAATCTTTTAGTAATATTTTAATATTTTTTAAATGTTATTAATAGAGCTCGGGAAATATGCAAAATGCATATTTAGTGCATATTTGCATATTTTGCATAAATTTTATAAGTGCATATGCATTTATTAAAATTGCATATTTTCAGACTTTTTTTACCTAAAGCGATACCAACAGAACAAATTTTAAAGAGAAATGAGAAGTCTCAGATCAAAACTATAAATCTGAAAATTCTCGTTGAACCACTTTCTGCTAACGTCCTTAATCTATGCCTTTTACAATTTATAAGGCAAGGAGACGACGAATAAAGGAGACGAAGGGGACTCTACAATATGCAGTCACATTTTGTTAGTGAAAAAATGTTGTTATTTTTAAGTGATGCTGAGCCATATGACCAAAGGTGGACAACATTTAAAATTTTTTTTCAAGTTTGTAACTTGTTTAGCACACGCTTTAAACAGAGTAGCAGAATCTGTAAAGACAGAATTTCCAATGGTCAATACCCTTGTATCAAATATAAAAGCCCTTCTGCGAGTACAGGTGTATAAAGATCGTTTATCCAATATGCCTTTACCACCTAAACCTGTGGTAACTAGATGGGGAGCATGGTTAAATTCTGTAAATCTCATAACCGATAATTTTGAGGGAATTAGAAACGTCATTTGTGGTTTCGATGTAGATGAAACCAACAAAATGTATCAAAAATTCTGCACTGTGTTTAAGAAAAATGAGGGATATCAAAAAATAATTCAAATAAATAGTGTTATTAAGATGGGGAAATGTGAAGATAATTTAATTTTATAGGTGAAGATAATTTAATTTCAATTATACAATATTTTAAGTTTGTTCCTTTAACTTCATGTGAAGTAGGAATAAGTTTTTCCGTGTGTAAACAATTATTATCAGATAAACGGCTCAGTTTTTCTGTGGAAAATTTAGAAAAACATTTAATAATTTATAGTTTTAATTGTAATAATAATATAATAAAGAATGATGATGGTAAATATAAAGAATAAATGAATATATAATGATGTAAGTAATAGAAATTTCAATAAATATTTTTAGCATAAAATAAAAAAATATCGTTTTTTATTTATCTTAAATGCCTCGACAGCTAAGGCCATTGGCATAAAATAAATAATTAAATACCTTAAAAACAAGGATTACTGCGTTTTTATTTATATGCATTAAATGCATAGAAGCATATTTTAGTGCATATTTCAACTGTTTTTTGTGCATATTTGCATGCATATTTTAGGGTTTTTTAAGTGCATATTTCCCGAGCTCTAGTTATTAATAATGCTATTAGGATCGAAAACTTCATCTTTTAATTGCCAGATGACGCTAGTCACCTAATATTTTCAGGTCAGTTGCAATGGGTGGGAAAAGCTCTCGGTGCTGATCAATTGGAGTATGGAGAACAAGCCTACGTTTTCTCCGATGAGGCTCCAATAAGAGCCGAAAATCGCGATTCAGAGGACTGGACTGTGCTCCGTATTGTAATTGAAAAGTAAGATTGTTTTGCCTTCGCATTGCAACTGAATTAAAAATAAAATTTTTATTTTATAATTATTTTGTTATTATCAAAATAAGAACATATTTTGAGTAATCGCGACTAGTCGCATTCGATTCAGCGACCAAAAATACACCAGAGAAGACCTTAACACTATCAATTTATTTACAGGGCTTCTAATAATTCCTGAAAAATACCTAATTTTACCATAATTTGTTAATAACAATTAAACGCACCATATTTGGGCTTCCAGACCACTTCCATTGGATTCAGTGACTCAAAAAACCTATAATACCACCATCAAATCACGGCGAGCTAGAATTTCCCACGGAACCCCTTATGTTGCGACTAGACTATAGTTCTTTCAGGACGTTAACGAAGTTAAAAGCGAAACTAGGATTTTAGTATTCATTTAATTTATTCATTAAAATCATTACAGCCAAAAAAAAATTAATATGATTGAACAGGTATGTTCAATACCTTTTAAACGAGATATCATTTGCCATAAAGTCCCATTTAAAATTATCGGTCACAGTGGCATGTAATGTTATTTATGACTTTTACTTCACCTGCTATGACTGGTTGATAACTACGTCCGTTTTAGTAGGGAAGGCAAGAATGCTAAATTTGCAGTTACTCGAGCGTTTTGAGATTAGGTCGTAAAACTATAAACAGTTAAGTAAGTTTTCCATTTTAGTGGGGACTTTCCATTTTTTACTACAATCGTTTTTTCCGATTATAGCGTCATCTATCTATATAATTCGAAAAAATGTGTCGAATAAAATTTACTTATTGTTAAGTAAGGAATGAAATCTGCAATAAAAAAATGGTAGTCCTATTTAAGGTTTTAAAGTACACTCAAAAAAATTTAGTTCGTAATATTGATTAACAGTGATTATTGAATAGTATTTCGTTGTCACAACAATTTAATTTGTTAGTTCAACGAACTTTTAGACATTGACGAATGTATTTGGTTATTGTCACAATGATTGAATAATAATTGTGAGAATAACTAGAGTACATTAATCAATAACACTCAATTTATTCAGCCAATAACTTAGTTTCGTATATTTAATAAATACTGTTAATTCTGGCAACAACTCACGTTCTTGATTTCGTAGATGACAAGCAATTACCTTGGTTTATCGTGACAACGTACAGATTTCATTAAAACAATGTACAAATGTTGTTAATATAGAGTAATATGTGATTATTGAATATATGTAAATTGATTGTTGTGACAACGAATGCATTAATCAATTTACTGCTGCATTTAATACCCACAATAAATGCGGTCATTGTGACAATAATCGTAGTTGTTGAGACAATAAATGTTTTGCTTGACCATTTGAAAGTTAACGGCTTTTCCTTATCGTGATACCCCTAGCTTCTCTGTGTTACCGAAGTGCCGAATAATAATTATTGCATTTCGTTTTCAAGTGTAGTCCGTAGTAGAAGGAAGTTTTTGTGTGTCTATTATCGTGAAATTTCGGTCGAATTCTTTTTAAATGTATCAATTTTTTCGAATCCTGGGAAAACTAATTATTATTTTTGAAAATTTAAATGCAAAATAAAATATTACAGTATTATCGAGGGTCTGAAGTCCCTGAGAACCTCTATAATGATTATTTTAATAAGTCACAGGGGTGAAAAAGAGAAAATTTAGTATGATTTTTAATTTCTAATAGGCATACCATTCAAAAGAAACTTTTTGTTTATTCTAAGGGACTTTCTGCCGTCGGTAATAATGTAATATTTTATTCTGCGTTTAAATTTTTCAAATATACTTATTAGTTTTCTCAGAATTCCAAAAAAAAAATGAATGCGTTTAAAAAGAATTCGATCGAAATTTTGCACCTGCGCTCTCAAAAAGGATTAAAGTGTTATACATTTTTGGAATCACTATTTCAAACGCTTTTAAATAAGCTGCCACATGACGTACTTTCCCATTAAAAAAAATCAAAGTTACGCCGTGCCTGTCACCTGAAGAGGAATCGTGTAAAGTTCGAAACATTGATGTTATAATATACTTTGATTATTTTAAAAATCGACCTGTCCGAGCACTTTGCTTATGTGCTAAAAATAAATAAGTTAATAAGGGGGTGGGGGGAGTGTAACACTTATTCCAGTACACTGTATAAGTGAAATCATATGAAAAATCACACAGTGTAAAGTCCTTTAGGTTAAGGACAAAAAAGGGGGATTTAAAAAATTATTATTAATCAATTAATATCATACATCGGGCTATTATATTGCATTCAGTAATTATTAATATAAAATACGTTCATAGTAGGAATGAACGAAACTGATTGTAAGGATAAATAGAATTGCTTGTAAGAAAAACTGTATTTATTGTGGGAATGAACGGAATTAATTGTAAGAATAAACGGAAATAATTGTAGAAATAAACGGAATACGTTAGGAGAAATAACACTGTTATTGACACAACGAATAGTCCTCGTCGGTCAATTAACGGCGTTGTTGTTTCAATAAATAGTGTTCGTTGACTCAGTGAACAGAGTTAGTAATATCAATAAATAGTGTTCGTTGACTCAGTGAACAGAGTTCGTAATACCAATAAAGTGATATTATGGTATACATAATGAATGTTCATCCATTCAATAAACGTAATACATTGGCTCAACGAACTAAAATAATGAATTGATGAACATCGTTTTGTTGTCCCAATAAAACCAAGAATTGGACAAATTTTAAGTATTGCGTTTGTTGTCTGAATTAACATTTTTATTGATATTACGTACCTTTTTCGTTGAGTGTAGGTAACCCCCATCCCAACTCGTGGGTGTCGTGTTTGATGTCATTCGATAGATTTTAAAAAAATATTAAACACGTATTTTTCAGTTTATTAATATGATGTTCATTTCGCGAAATATCGCCGGGTTCCTCTTTAAAATCTTAAAGTTACCTCTCACCCCTCTCCGTGGGGGTCGTGTTTCGTATCATTCGATAGATTCTTAAAAAATATTGAAAACGTATTTTTCGGTTTTTCGATTTGACGTTTATTTCGCGCAATATTCGCTTTTTTGTGAAACTTTGTGACTCGCCCATTTCCTTACGCCCCGCTCAAATCGTCAGAATTTTGAAATAACCACTTTTTTGCATGTACATACATACTTAACTTACCTTATCTTAAGAACACACAGTAGCGATCAACAGGTAGCAACAAACGCGGTCCAAGGTTGCGAAAGTTCTGCGAGCTTTCAAAATTGAGGCAACAGTGCGTCGGTAATTCGACACTGACAGTGACGTTTATACTATCAAAAACTAGTTATTTATGAAACAGTTCGTGAAGTGTGCTTTTTGCGAACGAACACGATTTTTAGAGCACGAGCGACAACGGAGCCAGTGCTATACATCGCGTAAGTTCGCAAAAAGTACTTTACGCACAGTTTCATACAATATTTTATCTACGATAAACAAATAAAAAAACTGTAACTCTTCGTCACTGGAATTCATTTCTATTCTACGATTTTTAGAACTTTGACATTTAATAATCCTAACTACTTTCAAACCACAAAACGGTCAAAAATTTTGTTGCAAGCCATTGCTCATTTATTGTCATCACCATGACAACGCGAAAATTAAGGATATTTGATTATATGAAAGTGTGCCAAAAAACCCATTGAAAGTGTGCGAAAAAGTAAATCCCATTTAAAATACATTGTTACTTCACGCACACTTTAAACTCTTCACGCACTGCTATCTATAATGACAGTTTTCACAAACTAAAAACTTATACATAATGTGACATAGAGTAGATAAAATAATTTTTATACACATAGGCGCGAATTGTTGCTAAGTCAGTGACGTTCGATTTCTTGTTATAAAAAAATCGATTTTTAGTAGTTCCAATGTGACACAAAATCTAGGCACGGGATAAAAAAGTTTATTTGAAGAAAGTGTATTTTTTTGTCTTTCTTATTGGCGGTACAGGCTACTTTTTTCAATATTTTGTTTAGTTATAGAGTAATTTCCACATACTAACATATTTCTAAAATTGGGCTCTGTACCGCCATTTTTTATTATATTACGAATATGTGTGCCAAATATCTCGACAAAATATTCAAAATTAGAGCCGCAATCTTGGAATGCGTTTGGTGCTACCTGTTGATCGCTACTGTTTGCTCTTAATCTGACGATTTCGAATTTTTCTAAGGATAGACTTTTTTTGGACCCCTTAACGAACTTTTGTATCAAAAGTCCATATGTGGTAGGGGTACATTTACAGGGTACAAGGTTTCTCCCAATGTGATTTTCTGACGCACTCGAGTAACTGCCAAAATCCTCTCTGGGGCTATTTATTTTCTCCCTCCAAATTTCACTATTAAGTACGTCGCACCTTTGGAGAAACACTGACGCAAATGCTAATTTGTTAATTGTTGAGAAAACGAATTTAAGGTTTTGAAAGTTAGTTAATACCAGAAATGAAATGCAAATTGCAAGAAAAAGTAGAAATTTATTTATTGTCCATGGTTTTAGTTAGTTATTGTTTTTCCATTCTAACTTTTGCCATGCGTCATGATTCATTTTAAAAAATTTAAGTCAAAACATAAGGTGAAACGAACGTCAATGTGTACATTGTGTATACGCTCTGAGCTTCGCTGGTGTCGCTCCTAGCGGTTACTAATTCAACTTTCACCGGTAATTTTTAAATTTATTATTTAATTGTTATCGCTTAATATTTACAACGCAAAAAAGTAATTAAATTGTAATCGATTTTTTTAAGATTTTGCCAATCATTTTGACGTTCTATTGATAAAATATGAATTTCTTACTTCGGATACTTTCACAATTATCGTGTAGATGACGCTAAAATTAATTGATTAATTTATAAATACATATTACGGAACATTAAAAAAACTTAAATTCAGTATTTAAAAAGTAAGTATATTTAGGGTAAAAATATATACCACAGCTTTGACCAACTAATATTTTTTATAATTAATGTTTTTAATTTTATTTTTAAATTAATCACTTTGACATTTATGTCAAATTTCCGGTAAACATTTACAAACTTGTCACTACTGGCGCTCGCGAATTTGTAAATATCCCCTCTAGGTACGAGCTCACAGCGTATACTGTATACTATAATATACTATGCACATCGGCGTACTTTATATTTTGATTTAATTTGTTTGAAAATGAATCGTGACGCATGGGCAAAGATAAAATGGAGCAACTATATTACCATGTGCGTATACTGTAATATAAAAAGGATTTTTTTAGGATTTTTAACATCCCCTCTTAATCTAGGTTGGCCTAGGCCAAACTAGTTTATCCTGAAATCGGGTTTGGCCGGTAACATAACCATTCAACAGATACGAGGGGGAAGGGGACTTTTGGCTAGGCCAAATATATTATATTTAATTAAAAAATACATTTATAACTTTAGATAAAAAGTCCTTATAAAACGATGCAAGGTGTTATTAGTTATCAAATGAAGTCAATTTAGGTTCTTTAAATTTTTATAAAAAACTTCCTTTTCGCCCATCTAATCATCCGGCTATGATAAAAGTTGAGGTTATGTTAGTTATTATTTAACTTAATTCAGTGTATTGGATTTTATGCTAATTAGTTTTATCTGGTATATGTATTTATTGGATGCAAATATTACTATTCATGAAAGAAAATATCTAACGGCTCTCTTACCAGTAAAAACGATCCCAATCTTCGAAATACCACACCGTTTCACGAAAACGTTACCTACTTGTTTTTTTGTGAGTACAATGTTCGGAATTTATTTATTTGTTTTTACGAGTAAAATTCAATAGCTTTATCGAGAGTACTTAACAAAACAGTTACGTGACGCCATAGGCGTCGGTAAATACTAAAAATTATCTTAAAGTAAATTTTTCGCGACAGTAAAGTTTTAAAAATAATTGCATTATCTTGTTCATATTCGTCGTTCTTTATACCTACTGTTATATATGTCAAAACTTAAAAAGGGTAAACCCTGTAGTTGGCTGTATACCTTCGTTAAGACAACGTAGAATGAAGTAAACACTTCTGTTGTATGTAGGTATCTAAATTTATTAAAATTCTTAAAATTTATCCACAAGGGAGTGGAAGTACAAAACGTTTTCGGTCAAACTGACCATCATCAGTGTTAACCTGGAAATAAGTGAACCACTTAGATTGAAAAGCAAAAGGGTGAAATTTTGACAGTTAAAAAAGAAAGAAAATGTGGTTACTTACGTTCAGTGTACAAGTAATTGAAACAAGCCACTTCAATAGGTGTAAAAACCTCTAAATAACATTATTGCTACATTATGAGCTAAATAATTATCGACATTAAGTCGATGTTTTAAGATTAAAAATATCACATGAGGATGTATGTCATCCTTGCTCGGAAATTGCACAAGGTTGATGTGATCAGGTGAGAGGTTAACAACCATAGAAAAAAGTGTTGTGTGATTTGGTAGAATGCGATCTTACTCTTTAAAAAACATGTCACGTATTTCAGCGCCATCTCAGCACCTGGTTAAATGGAAGGGTACTACAAATCTGGCCTCCACATAAGTGGTCTGTAGCTTCGACATGATAGGTGTGAAATTTTAAACGTTCTTGTTGTTGATTGGATAGGAAGAGTGGCGTAATCTAGCCTCCATGCTGGGTACATCATAACCTCCATACGGTATTTCCAATATTTAATATTTTATTCAAGTGGACAATAAAGGTACAACACAAACAACTTTTGTTTCTTAATTATTTATTTATACAATAATGTGACATTTTACATAGAAATATGAGTATTTAATTTGGATTACATATATATATATATATTTACTCGTTGAATTTTTCCACCGTCTCCACACAACAGCTGAACGGAGCCATTAGACCTAACAACAAAACGCGAAATAAAGTGTGTATTTTAAAACTGTTGGATAAACAGTACCTACAATCAGAAAAACTTTCCAAAATAACAAAAATATCAAAAAACACGACTGAATATCAGCTTTTTATGGTGACACAAGCACATCACATAACGGACCATATAAAATAACTGAACGACAACGAACGAACGAACCCGAACACTGAACACAGATTCACAGATAGCGCAGGATTTGTCAAAAGTCATGTTCCACCAATCACAATGCCGACCTCAGCGCCTCTGACAAAATGGAAGGAAAATAAATACGATTACATGTTTTTTATTAGAGTGCGCGGGGCATGTTAACAACCAATTAGGCATTCCAAATCACGTGATATAATATGGCTGCTGGATGGCGAAACTGTCATCCATAGGCGTATCCAATGTTTAAACCACTTCATATTTAATTTGCTATCACAATTTCACAAATTTCGCTACACAATTAACAAAAAAACAAAACCAAACAGGATATTATTTACAAATTTGTCAATATTCCAAGGTAAACATTAGATACGCCATGACCACCCCCCTTAACTATGTCTATGGCCATGTCAGTTTAGCCATCCACCGGCCACCACTGACAGTTCATTGGAATCCCTAACTGATTAGACAGATTGGTGCCTGAAAATTTATGACAAGATGTCAAGGAAGGTAGGTGGATTTTTCAATTGTCACCCGAAAAATTTTGACGAAGTGAATTAATATTTAACTTTAATTGTTAAATTGGAAATATGCAACTATTAAAAAATGTTTGTTATGAATTCTAAGTTGTAAATAAAGGTTAATGAGCTGTAATATATTGATTAGTACACCGAAATCAAAGGCAAAATTCTACTCATATGCTGTGACGTCATAGACTGTTTGTCAAATGTAACCGACTGAAAATAATTATATTTAGTTAAGTAGAGTTGTGATGAATGAATATTGCTGAAATTATCTAGAAATATTTAGATAAAATTTTATAAAAATTTTTTTAAAACACATGGTATTTTAAAGGAGTGCATCTGTAGAATTTGAAAGAATTGTCACTAAGGCATGTTTGGTTGCATATTATGTTTCAGGGAACCAACGAATATAATGAGAAAACACCAATCTATAGTTCTGTAGTGTAAATTATTGGAGGTATTAAAGGAAAGAGATGATATTAAATGAGTGAAGCAGAATTGAAAAATGTACATGTCTTAATCGACCAATTTTTTAAAAAAATTTTGTTATGTCTGAATGTAAAAAAGTTTGATGCATATTGAAATATTGAAAATCTAAATTTTGAAAATTATCGAAAATGGATCATAAGGTTAGTTGCATATGTTTCAGTGGACAAAAAAAAATTTTAAATATAAATACCATTAAAAATATAAGTTGTGTGAAGTATTAAATGGATTAAGACTGATATTAAATTAGGAAAAATCGTGCTGAAAGAAATGTACATGTTTTGATAAAAAGAAAATTAATTTTGATTGTAAGCTCCAAATGTAAAAAAGTATGTCACATATTAAACGATTGAAATTCTAGATTTGAATATTGTATTGACCAATGTTGAGATAAAGTAAATTTATTAAATATTGATAGCTGAGTTTATTTTTTAATTTTCATATAAATGAAAAGTAGAGTGAATCAGTGAAAAAATTTTTTGGAAATTCAACAAAATTTTCTTGGTGATTGTCTATATTAGAATGTCATATCCGAAAAGATTAAGGGTTCCTGGGTGTGATTTTGATATAATGAGAAATGATTATGTTAAGTGAAAATAATTAGAGAATGAGATGAAAGAGATAGAGTGTTGTCAGAAGCACAGATTGATAGAAACTGAAAGATACTAAAAGATTATTTGATTGAGTATATTGTTTGGGTTTTTGTATAGTTTAGGTTTGTAGTGGTATGTATAGGAAAGAAGGTCAAGGTGAAGGTGGATAGAAATATAGAATTATGGAAATAATTGTCTATGAATGGGGGTGAAGTCACGGTTAAGAGAAAGTTGACGGTTAACACAGTTTGGAATTGTCCTTGTGTCTCTGACAATCTCTAAATCCTCATATAGATCTAAACGAAGGGTATTTTTATCTTGGATGTTATGAATCAAAGTCACACCATCTGGGATGTTACGGTGTTGTTTGTTGACTTTGAGATGGTGAGAGAAAGCAGATGTGTTGTCACGTTTAGTGTGTTCTGCTGCTCTAGTAGAGAGTGATCTATAGGTTCTTCCTACATAAGAGGCATCACAATCAGAACAAGATAATCTATAAACACCACTACGATTCATATAGTTGATTGGATCTTTAGTGTTAGATAATGTTTTGTTGAGAGTGTTATTGACTTTGAATGATATGTGGACATTGTCTGAAGAACAGAGAATGTGTTTGATCTTCTCAGACATGACAGAATTGTGAAACGGTAGGGACCTATAGATTGGTGTGATGACTGGATTTGAATTGTAAGCTAGTTGCTGAAGGCGATTGGATTCTCTTTTCCGGATGAGCTTGTCGATAATTCCTCAGGTTCCTGAGGTTAAAATAGGCCGATTTAAGCTAACTTACCTTAGTACAAAGTTTATAATAACCGAGATACAGGGTGTAAAAGTTAAACTTTTTTTTTATTTATTATTGAATATTTCCTGACAGGTATAAGATAACAACATGAAATTTGGTATGTGGGGGTTTTTTGGGTCTAAAAAACTAAATTCCCTACAAAAATTATGTATTGCCCAGAGGGCGCCACATACGCCTTTCAGCACTCATTTATTACGTTCAATTTTTTTATCCCGCACTCTATATAATTTTAACATTAAAATTTTTATTCTCCTATTAGTTTTACTTAAAAAAGGTATACTTCTTTCATCTCAGTAAACTCAACCGTTTTCGAGATAAACGCATTTTAAATCTGCGGTCCACCATCATTTTTAGCATAATATCATTGTAGTTACACCCGAAAAATATCTTAAAACCATAATAATTGTGCCAGTTCTCAAATTTATGTCATTGTATCGCAAATTCCATTTGAAGAAATTTGCGATAAATTTTTGGATAATTTTATGGTTTTAAGTTATTTTTCGGGTGTAACTACAATGATATTATGCTAAAAATGATGGTTGTTCTGAAGCTATTTCCTTGTGGCATTTTTATGATTAATTATTTATATGGGAAATAAGCCACAATTAAAATGAAAAAAATAATTTTATTAACGTTTCGACGCCCAAATCGGGTGCCGTTGTCAAAATACAAAATATTACTAAAATAAACTAAAGTGTTGTTGCTAAGCAAAAAAATTCTTCTAATAATTTATTTAATCTCACTCATTTATATTGGCAATTCAGACATATATTATACATTTTAAAGTAGAAGACTTTAAAATGATATTGCCAATATTTATGAGTTGCGTTCCTGGGACGACTTACTGAAAGATAATTCATTCGATTACATGAAATTAACCCCAACTCAAGAATATCCGTCATAAAAAATTATAGCATGTGATATGTCTTTAAAAAGACAACCAAATGCAACGACAGTAAAATTCTCGCGTTAGAGACTTCATAGTAAATCACAAGGGAAAACCAGGAAAAACCTTGTGATACTATCCCGACATCGTAAGTATTTGGTCTTACATTAATTTACTCTCAAAAAATAATACCAAATTCTGACTTGTAACATGTTTAAATTATAAATAATATTAATAATACTAGATATATAAGTAATACTAAAATATAAAATATGTACTAGCTCCATATTATTGACTTACTAATCTTGGTATTTTCTTTCTATTGACTTCCTCTTTCAGTATGGGTAACCACATCCTACTGCATTCTACCGAGGAATTTGCGACACAATTGGTTTCATTTAGCATAATTAGAGCCGCTTCTTTGATTTTTCTCTTTTTACTATCTGATTCTTTCAGGACTATACTTGAATCTCTCCACTGAACTCTATGTTCATTATCCCATGCGTGTTGACATATTTGAGATCTCTCAAATTCTCTATTTTTAATATAAGATTGATGTTCACTTATTCTAACGTCTAATGGTCTTGATGTCTCACCTAAATAAAATTGTTCGCATTCACAAGGTATTTTATAAATGCAATTCTTTGTTCTTTCTTGATCATTGTTAGGTTTAGTTTTAGATAGAATAGATCTCAATGTGTTTGTTGTTTTGAATGTTGTTGAAATGTTGAATTTATTTCCTATTGTTTTAAGTTTCTCGGATAGTCCTTTTATATATGGTATTGATATTTTCCTCGTATTATTTCTGGTGAATGTTGTAGGATCCCGTTCTAAGTTGTTCTGTTCCATTCGATCCAATCTTGACAATTCCTTATTTATAAACGATAAAGGATAATCATTTTTTAATAAAACAGATGTTAACAATTGTTTTTCTGCTAAAAAAGGAATTTTCGTTAGAACAAGTAATTTTGGCTCTATCATATAAGGATTTAATGATTCCCTTTTTAACGTTGATGTTGTGATTTGACTTGTAATTGAGATATCTGTTGGTGTGTGTTGGTTTTCTATACACTTGAGTCTCATATCCAATATCCTTCTTTGAGATCAAAACATCGAGGAAAGGTAGGCTGTTATTGTATTCCTTTTCCATTGTAAATTTTATTGTCTCTTCTTGATCGTTTATAATATTCAGGAACGTATCCAACAATTCTGATCTATGAGGCCATATTGAAAACACATCATCTACATATCTCCACCATACTGTGGGTTTTAAATTTTGTTTAAAAATAATATTAGTTTCGAAATCCTCCATAAATATATTAGCCAATAATGGAGATAAAGAAGAGCCCATTGCTAGACCAAAATTTTGTTTATAGAATTCATTGTTTAGTTGAAAATAGGTATTATGGGTACATAATGTCAATAACTCCATTATAGCTGATACATTTAGTCTTGTCCTAGTTGCCAATGTATTATCATTCTCTAATTTCGTTTTGATTATGTTTAAAGTTTTATCTAATGGTACATTTGTAAATAAACTGTTTATGTCAAAACTTACTAAAATATTATTTGGATTAAATTCAATAGTTGATAATTTGTTTAAAAAATGTTTTGTATTTTTTATAAAAGTGTCATCATTATTAGCAAATGGTTTTAGAATGTTTAATAAGAATTTTGATAGTTCACTACAAGGAGAATTGATGGTACTACAAATGGGTCTAAGTGGTATGTTTGCTTTATGAATTTTCGGCACTCCATAAAAATGTGGTGTCTTACTGTAGTGAGGTGTCATTAATTTTCTTTGATAGTATGTTAGATCATTTTTAAATTTGAATAAAGTTCTATATATTTTGTTTTCCAGTGTCTTCGTTGGATCCTTCGTTAATTTGCTATAAGGTCCATTTGTAATTAGATCTGTAATTTTGTCCTCATATTGTATTTTATTCATTATTACAGTTGCATTGCCTTTATCCGCTGGTAGGATTGTTATGGAGTCATCATTTCTTAAAGTTTTTAAAGCTTTCATTTCCTCTTTGCTGATGTTCTGTTCAATTTGATTAGACTTTTCCAATTCAAGTTTACATAGTACCCTATATTGTTCTTTTTCATGAGTTGGTAGACACTGGGATATTTTCTCCACTGAGCTGATTATGTCTAATTTTGGAATAGATGGATGAGTAACAGCATAGTTTAAACCTTTTGACAATACCAAATTTTCCGTTGCATTTAAATGTCTATTTGATAGATTGACAACTGTCGCTAATATGTCATTATTTCTATTTAGGTTATCAAAAGTATGTAAACTATTTTGTTCTAAAAGATTATTAAATTTATTTAAATGTATATTTCTTTGTTTCTGATATGAATTTTCATAAATTATGTGTAAACTAAAAATAATTCGATCAAAATCAGAATTTGATATCATTCCGAAAAGTAAATCTTCAATACTTACGATGTCTTGTTCGATAAAAAATAAATTTGACCTGTGAAATTGCAACCTTTCCCGGATCATCGACAAACTGGCTCTGTGTAGAATATTTTGGAGTCTTCTGCTTGAGTATGCTGGCCGTAACCTCAAGCCCTTTGGTATTATGTTGTTATTTCTACATCTTCTTAAAAATTTTATTGAATTTTGACAATGTGCCAGTTTCTCGTAGAAGGTTTCCAATTTCCTAAAATTTTGACACACGATAGGCCCATACCGGTTTCTTAATGTTGTTCTGAAGCTATTTCCTTGTGGCATTTTTATGATTAATTATTTATATGGGAAATAAGCCACAATTAAAATGAAAAAAATAATTTTATTAACGTTTCGACGCCCAAATCGGGTGCCGTTGTCAAAATACAAAATATTACTAAAATAAACTAAAGTGTTGTTGCTAAGCAAAAAAATTCTTCTAATAATTTATTTAATCTCACTCATTTATATTGGCAATTCAGACATATATTATACATTTTAAAGTAGAAGACTTTAAAATGATATTGCCAATATTTATGAGTTGCGTTCCTGGGACGACTTACTGAAAGATAGTTCATTCGATTACATGAAATTAACCCCAACTCAAGAATATCCGTCATAAAAAATTATAGCATGTGATATGTCTTTAAAAAGACAACCAAATGCAACGACAGTAAAATTCTCGCGTTAGAGACTTCATAGTAAATCACAAGGGAAAACCAGGAAAAACCTTGTGATACTATCCCGACATCGTAAGTATTTGGTCTTACATTAATTTACTCTCAAAAAATAATACCAAATTCTGACTTGTAACATGTTTAAATTATAAATAATATTAATAATACTAGATATATAAGTAATACTAAAATATAAAATATGTACTAGCTCCATATTATTGACTTACTAATCTTGGTATTTTCTTTCTATTGACTTCCTCTTTCAGTATGGGTAACCACATCCTACTGCATTCTACCGAGGAATTTGCGACACAATTGGTTTCATTTAGCATAATTAGAGCCGCTTCTTTGATTTTTTCTCTTTTTACTATCTGATTCTTTCAGGACTATACTTGAATCTCTCCACTGAACTCTATGTTCATTATCCCATGCGTGTTGACATATTTGAGATCTCTCAAATTCTCTATTTTTAATATAAGATTGATGTTCACTTATTCTAACGTCTAATGGTCTTGATGTCTCACCTAAATAAAATTGTTCGCATTCACAAGGTATTTTATAAATGCAATTCTTTGTTCTTTCTTGATCATTGTTAGGTTTAGTTTTAGATAGAATAGATCTCAATGTGTTTGTTGTTTTGAATGTTGTTGAAATGTTGAATTTATTTCCTATTGTTTTAAGTTTCTCGGATAGTCCTTTTATATATGGTATTGATATTTTCCTCGTATTATTTCTGGTGAATGTTGTAGGATCCCGTTCTAAGTTGTTCTGTTCCATTCGATCCAATCTACTTTATAATACAATTCTACTTTAAAATGTATAATATATGTCTGAATTGCCAATATAAATGAGTGAGATTAAATAAATTATTAGAAGAATTTTTTTGCTTAGCAACAACACTTTAGTTTATTTTAGTAATATTTTGTATTTTGACAACGGCACCCGATTTGGGCGTCGAAACGTTAATAAAATTATTTTTTTCATTTTAATTGTGGCTTATTTCCCATATAAATAATTAATCAAAAATGATGGTGTATCGCAGATTTAAAATGCGTATATCTCGAAAACGGTTGAGTTTAGGGAGATGAAAGAAGTATATCTTTTTTAAGTAAAACTAATAGGAAAATAAAAATTTTAATGTTAAAATTATACAGAGTGAGGGATAAAAAAAATTGAACGTAATAAATGAGTGCTGAAAGGCGTATGTGGCGCCCTATGAGCAATACATAATTTTTGGTAGGGAATTTAGTTTTCTCGACCCAAAAAACCCCCACATATCAAATTTCATGTTGTTATCTTATACCTGTCAGGAAATATTCAATAATAAATAAAAAAAAAAGTTTGACTTTGACACCCTGTATCTCGGTGATTACAAACTTTGGACTAAGGTAAGTTAGCTTAAATCGGCCTATTTTAACCTCAGGAACCTATGGCCCATTCTTTACCAAACACCCTGTATATACGATTATAATATACGACTTTTAATAGGACTTTTACTGCATGGCTCATAAGGCTTATCAGACGGAACTCATTGCAGTGTTGTGGGTTTAGCTTTTTTGGTAGTGGGATGAATATTGACTCGAGCCATTCTTATAATTTAATATAAGGATATTTTTTTATTTAATAATAATAAAAAGATAAATATTGCGATATTTTCTTCGCTGATTAATTTTAACGTTTCTGTCTATATTCCATCTGGACCTGGTCTTTTTGTTTGTTTTGAGTTGATTAATTGCATTAATAATTTCAGATTTCATAATAATTGCTGGCCCTTCGTTGTTATTTTCCAATCTTGGTTCTTCTCGTATATCGTGAAAAAGAATTTTAATATAGTTTTCCCATTCTTTCAGTTTATCTTCCGTTGATTCTAGTAATTTGCCATCCGTGTTCAGCATGGTGTGGAAAGTTGTTCGCAGTTCTTCTATTTTGACGCATTTTGTTTCTAGCCATTAGACAGAAGTATTAGTAAAAGTAAGTATGCTTTTTTATTTTATTCATTATATTATTATATTTAATATATAAGTTCATACGACTGGATGACTGCACAAGCTGGAGGATACTGAGAAAAATAAGAAGTTTATGTGAAATTTAAAAGTTTACCTCTGTTTTTATTTGCTGTGAGTTTTGCTCGTAGCGCTCTCTCGTGGTTTGCATATCTCAGGTTTAATTTTCAAAGATATAATAATTATATACTATTTCGGGTGCATTTTCCGAATGTAGGGGAGAGTTGGATAAAACGGGATAGTCGGATAAAACGGGATACCTAGCCTAGAGACACAACTAGTGCTGCTGTCAATCGGACAACGACGAAAACTTGTTCTCAACCGTCATTTTAACATTCTCAGTTCGTTTTACCTCGATGCCATTATTTGATGAAAAGTTGTTGTGTTTAGAATTGTTTGACTTTACTTTTTTGGTACTTTATACTTTTAAGTGCGTTGTTTTCTACATTATATTGTCTACATATCTTAACATATACTTCCGGTGACTATTACATTTAATTAAACTCATTAACGATTATTCGCATGTGTAGTTTATCTAATTTTACTTTCACGATTAGGCAGGAGCCATTTTTGTTTTGAAAAATGTCTGAGGTGGTCCAAACGGGACACTTATAAGTTGGATAAAATGGGATACAGTTTTTTATATCCCGTTTTATCCACTTATTTATTTGTTAGCTTAATAATTTTTTAATAGCGATAAAGCACATATTTTTATGTGACTTTTGTTCTGATATACGTAGATACGTAGTCCCAAATAAAAGGTTTTATATCCCATTTTGCAATAAAACATAAAAAAGGCTTATTTTAAGTTTCTGACTACTGAAGATATTGTTTTTTCAAAGGTAAATTTTGCTTTGCAGTCTTATATCTACTTAAATATTCTTTTTAGATAATTTTATGCAAAAAATTAAATATTATTAGTGGAGTCACTGAAGGTGGATATGAGCTATTACCTCCGACTTCGTTGAACCTCCATCGATTTGCATGAAAATTGGTGAGTGGTTAGAGGATATCTCAAGGAACAAAAGTGACATGGTGCCAACTTGCGCTTTTACCCTGGGAGTGGATGTCACCCCTTCTCGGGGTTGAAAATGATTTTATTAAAAATAACATCATAATTCGATAGAGGGACAAATTTCAAGCAAAATTTGTTATATAAAATTATTAAAATAAATCACAATTTTTTGAGAATTAAAGATCAAGGATTTTAAATTTTCTTGAGAAAAATGCATGTTTTAACGAATTTTTCATCATTAACTCAAAAAGTGTAAGTTTTTACAAAAAAGTTATTATTATCAAAATTGAAGCTAATAAAAAATGAAATAAACCCTTTACTACAAAAACCTTTTAATGTTAACTAAAGTGAGTTATAGGTAATTGAATGTATATTTTTTTCCAGCGAGTAAAAAACTCTAAGTATTCAAGCCGAAATAACGGGAAATTGATGCATGTTATAACATAAACTTATTAAACATTTGTCAAAGTACTTAAAAATGTCTATTAAATGAGCGCCCGAACTTGTTGATAGCGTTAAAATTTATGCTCCAAAATTTTTTCAAAATTTATCTTTTAAGAATTTTTCCAAAAAATGTTTTTGTTTTCTTTTTAATAACTCCGTTCGTGTTTACGATATCAGGTTCGTCTAGAAACTATTTGAAAGTTAATTCGAAGTGCTATTTAAGCACGTTTAATATTTTAAACCCCTTACTTTTTTAAAAATAAAAGGTTTAATTACCCCGGTTGCATGGTTCCCACAGCAAAATTTAAGATTTAAACGTTTCTATCTCGGTTATTTTTTACCCTATAGAAATAGTAAAACAGTTCAAATATTTGGCTCAGAAAAAACTAAAATTTGGTTTACCTATATTGAGTATTTTTGGAGTTATTATCAAAAGAATATGAGAATTACAATAATTTTAAAAATTATGATTTTTTAAATTATATCTTTTTTTCAAAAATATGCATTCTAAACCGGTCAAAATTATTGAACACAGTACTTATGCTAATATAAAGAAGTTCTTGTAAGGACTACTATAAATTTTAATTTTTGTGGAAATGGCGTATGTTTTATTTTTCACTTTTTCCTAAAAAATTCGAAACGGTTCTTTTATTTTCATTAAAACTTGTTAATTTTGACGCTATTACCTTGTTCTGAAGCTCATTTGATAGGTATTCCGAAGTTCTTTGGCGAATGTTTAGCAGGAATATTTTATACATTGCATCGTTTTCCCGTTATTTAAGCTTGAATACTTAGATTTGAGTACTCGTCGAAAAAAATACACATTCAATTGCCAATAACTCACTTTGAACTAACATTAGTTTAGTTCTTTATGTGAGGAATGTATTCAATTTTTTATTATCTTCAATTTCAGTAATTATAACTTTTTTGTAAAAGCTTATAGTTTTTGATTTATACGTGAAAAACGATTTAAAACATGCATTCTTTTACGAAAAAATAAAATCTTTGGTCTTTAATAATTCAAAAAGTGTTGAATTATTTTAATATTTTTATATAACAAATTTTGCTTGTAATTTGTCACCTTTGTTCCTTGAGGTATATTCTAATTATTCACCAATTTTCATGAAAATCGATGGGGGTTCAACGAAATCGGAAGTGAAAACCTTCAGTGACTGCATTATGTGAGCCTATCCCGTTTTATCCAACCGTGGTATGCTAAAACGGGATGTGCAGGACTTTAATAAATATTTTTTTTACTATTTTCCATTCATTAAAAATAGCTGAAAATATGTTTTTTGTGTGCTTCAATAAATGTTATACCTATAAAAGATAATAATATGATAATTTCTTTAACATTTTTTCCGTAATAAAATAAACAAGAATGGTATCCAGTTTTATCCAACTCTTCCCTAATGGTTTTAGCAGGGAACGTGGGTGTGTGTTGATCTTTATTATAGCATCACCCCGCAGTATTTATATGTTGTGTAATCTCATATTAACATGTCAATACATTTAACAGTTTTCATATTATGATTATAAAAATGGTCTAATTAGTTTCTTCTTCTTCTTCTTAACTCAGGCGAGACTCGTTAGTCTCTGGCACACCAAACCCTGTTCTTCTCCTTAAACTTTAATAAGTCCTGTGGCCTCAACGAAGGCCAACAGTTTTCTTATTGGTAGTTTTAAGATCTCTTCTGGTTCAAACCTCATTTGACCAGTGAAGTTCTGCCTTACATCACCTAGCACACTGCAATAGCATAATATGTGTATGGCAGTTTCTTCTTCCATTTCGCACTTTCTGCACCATGGTTCATTCACCTTACCTAGTTTGTATAGGTGATTTCTTAAACGACAATGTCCAGTCACCATTTCAGTGACCGTTTTGATCTCTCTTTTATTGAGGTTCATCAAACTGTTCGAGAGTTTTTTATCAATATTCTTGATTATTTTTTTAGTCTGGATTTGCTCTTGAGTGGTTCTCCATTTATTTTGATGATTCTTTATCAGCCATTTCTGAACCTCGTTTTTCATAGCATCTTTAGTGATGCCACAGAAAGGTTCTGGGCCTTCAAAAGTTTTTCTCGAGCCTTGTTTCGCTAACATATCTGCTCGTTCGTTCCCATGCACCCCTTCATGACCCGGCACCCATATTAAAGACACTTTGTTGTCTTTTGCCAGGTTATTGAGGAGATCTTTGCAGTTTCTCACCAGTTTTGATTTGGTGAGAGGGTTCTTTACAGCCAGAATAGCCGATTGGCTATCTGTGTAAATGTTGATTCTCTTAGCTTTAGGGTCCTCATCAATTATTTCATCAATGCAGGCCACCAAAGCAAAAACTTCAGGCTGTAAGATTTATTATAGTTACATGTTTGCCCAAAGACTCCTGATCCAGTACCATGGGCAGTTTTAGATCCATCAGTGAACCATATTAAGTCTCCATTAATGTTTGGGACTTTTTGTTCTCTAGATGGTATAATTGTGTTAATCTTCTCAGTGAAGATTAGTTCTGGTGTCATCATATCTAAGTTCATCATAAAGATGTATTCCTCAAGTATAGTCCCGGTAATGTTTGTGTGGCTATTCAATACATAATTTGGCCTCCAAGTATTGTTTGCTTTGAGCCTCAGGATGGTCATAAAGGCTACCGCCGAAATTCCAGCAAAAGGCTACCCGCCGAAAATACAATTCCATCAGGAATTGTATTTTCAACAGTCCAACAGTTTTTACAATTCCATCAGGAATACAACAGGTCTCCGGAGGGAGACCTGTGATAGCCTCTAATGAAGCCGTTCCTGTACTATTCAAGGCTCCTGTTATATTTAGAAGCGCTTGTCTTTGTAGGGTGGTGAGAGTGGCCACACAAGATTGCAAAGCCGTCTTTCTCCACCAGAGTACTGACCCATAAGTAACTGTCGGTCGTATCACTGATGTGTACAACCAACATATCACCTTTGGTTTCAATCCCCAGGTTTTACCTACAACTCGTCTGCAGTTCCAGAAGAGTCGCTTAGCCCTATTGGTTACATTGGTAATATGAGTATTCCAATTTAGTTTCGAATCTAGGGTTACCCCTAGATACTTAACCTCATTGGTTCTTTCCAGTACCTCTCCAAATAATTTCAGCTCACTCAGTCCAGTAAGCTTCCTCTTATTTGTAAAGGCTACCAGTTTAGTTTTAGAGGGGTTCACGGAGAGGTTCGCTTTCAGACACCAGTTCTCTATGTAGTGAAGGGCATATCGCATCTGATACGCAACAGTGCTGGGAAATTTTCCCCTAGTTATTATCACGATATCATCTGCGAATCCCTGGACCCAGATTCCTTGGCGCTTAGCCCATGAATCAGATCATCGACAACTATGTTCCATAATGACGGTGACAATACACCGCCTTGAGGGCATCCCTTAGTTGCCCTCAGATTTATGGTATCTTCATGCGTATCTGTGGATATTATTCTGCTCTGAAGCATCTCAATAATCCACTTGCATGTTGTGTTGTTGATTTTCTTCCTCACCAGTGCGCTTTGTATAGACTCGATTGAGGTATTATCAAATGCACCTTCTATATCTAAAAATGCAGCAAGGGCGACTTCTTTCTGATGCAGACTCCTTTCGAGTTCCGACACTAGATTGTGCAGGGCGGCTTCACCTGATTTCCCTGCCTGATACGCCCATTGCCGTTGGTGCAGTGGATTTTCATTTAAATTGTTTTTCTTGATGTGTTCGTTCAAGATTTTTTCCATGGTTTTTAACATGAATGAGGTCAGACTTATAGGTCTGTAGGATTTTGCTAAGGTGTAATCTGTTTTTCCTGGTTTGGGAATAAACGCCACCCTTGCCCTTCTCCAAGCTTTGGGAATGTATCCCAGAGCATGGCTAGCTCTAAATATTGTGATCAGGGGACCCATGATTATTTCCAGACCCTCCTGGAGAAGCTTAGGAAATATACCATCCGGTCCCGCAGTTTTATAAGTTTCAATAGTTCATCAAAAGATATAATAAATTGGCGATGAGAATGGGATTCGAACCCACGCAGCAGTCATTCCAACATAACTCCAGTATCCAATAACAACTCCATAGCACTTACATAGGCATCATAAATATGAAGCAACTTTCAAGAAAATATTGCTATAGGAAAAACGTAGATAAAGATATGGAAATTATGGTTAGGGTTATATGTTGAACCTTACGCTGAAATTCGAAAATCACCTTCAAAAGCTCCACTGCATCACTGGGATATTGAAACAGAAAATTGACACCGCATCCATATTGGCTGTGCCGGTCTTTCCAAGGTTTTTTTTTATAGTGATTGACGCTAAATCACGATGGGCTGAATGAAATCAGAGTTCTTAGGGATGCGGCAACATCAGAAAAAAACCATTGATCTTCTGTTAGAGCCTATGTTCTGTTTGTGACTAATTTAAAACATTTTCAAAAATGCTTGAAATGTTTCAAAAGTTTATAGCTCCTGGCCATCCTGCTAGAAGTGGTTAAGCTGAATGAAAACTTCAAAACATAAAAATGGGACTAAAAGTTATATCTACTAATAGTATACCCATGCATAAGAAAGTACAAGAAATTATTTTAAAATATAGAGTGACACCACTTTTCTGCGGGAAACACATGCGTCCACCAAAACTTACCACATCAGAAAATCAACCACCTGGTTCAAGAAAGTTAAATGTGGGACAGAGAGTACAAGTAAGGTATTACCAAGGAAACAAGGAACTTCGGGGATTTGGTACAATTGTTGTTGAAGAGTATGTATTGTTACTATGCTAAGGGCCGGTTGTTCGAACGCTAATCAAAAATGATCATTATCAAATATTTAATTACTGTCACCAACTGTCAATATCAACTTTGTTTGAGTTGCTGAAAACATAATTATTGATTATAATTATGTGATTAGTTAATCAATTAACATAACAATTATTAACATAATTGATTAACTAATTTCATAATTGTAATCCATAATTATGTTTTCAGCAACCCAAACAAAGTTGACATTGACAGTTGGTGACAGTAATTAAATATTTGATAGTGATCATTGTTGATTAGCGTTCGAACAACCGGCCCTAAGTCCAATTTGATGATGGCTATTGTTCTTACTCGACAGTTTTGTTCGACGAGCAAGTCTGTTCAAACAAAAATGATTATTGCATCATTTTTGCAAGCGAGCGAGAACGGCAGTTATCAACCCACCTACACTTCCGTTTTGCGTCATTTTTGTTCGAACAGACTGGCTCGTCGAACAATAATGCAATTTTTAACCGCTTAAAACGCCACACTGACCAAATTCGTAAAGCCATGGTACCTAAAAAGAATGAAGTAATTCGTTTGTTCGACAGCATCTGCTGATGTCTATCCAACTTTCAGTTCCACCAGTTAATTTACGTCCAAATCCTATACATGGAAATGTAGATCCAATGATAGAACCTGATTATCCTGATAATCAACTGGTACCCATTAATCAACCTGCTGCTCAAGAACGTATTACTCTTAACAATATCTGAACGAATTCGACAACGCAATTCAAGATTTCAGAATTATATCATTTAATTCTTTTGTATTTTTATGTCCAAAATAGCGCTATATACAGAGAGAGTCTGTAAAGTGGAATAAATTCAATATCTCAAATACTAATTGTTTTTTTGGAAAATGCTCAGACCCGTCGATTAGTATTTCAAATTGTCCTTTTTGACATTCAATAAAAATGTATACAGGGTGTCCCAATTTAGAGATATGACGTCATCGTCGATTTTCTTAAATGGCAACACTGTCATTTTGATAGCTAATTTGATAGGGTTTGTAAAGTTATACATAACTGCAAAATATCAAATTTTTATTCTCTACCATTTACAAGATAATAGAAAATAACAAAGTTATATCTGTAATTTGGAATATATTCAATAATTAAAATACTAACTGTTTTTTTGAAAAATGCTCATACCCGTCGATTAGTATATCAAATTGTCCTTTTTGACATATAATAATAATGTATACAGGGTGTCCCAATTTAGAGATATGACGTCATCGTTGATTTTCTTAAATGGCAACACTGTCATTTTGATAGCTATTTTGATAGGGTGTGTAAAGTTATACACAACTGCAAAATTTCAAATTTGTATTCTCTACCATTTAGATGATAATAAAAAATAACAAAGTTATGAAAAAGAAGTAATCAACTAATAATTGCGTATTTTTTATGGGAAATAAGCCACAATTTTACTAAAAAATGAATTTATTAACGTTTCGAAGCCCAAATCGGGTTTCGTTGTCAAAATACAAAATACTATTGTATTTTGACAACGAAACCCGATTTGGGCTTCGAAACGTTAATAAATTCATTTTTTAGTAAAATTGTGGCTTATTTCCCATAAAAAATACGTAATTATAAAAATGCCACAAGGAAATAGCTTCAGAACAACGTTAAACTAATAATTGAATTTAATTATTTCAATAAATTAAGCAAAAACTCATAATGTTGCCCTCAATTATTGTCAAATTGTCAATGGGCAACGTTATGAGCATTTGCTTAATTGAAATAAATAAATTCAATTATTATTTGATTACTTCTTGTTCTTCATAACTTTGTTATTTTTTATTATCTTGTAAATGGTAGGGAATAAAATTTTGAAATTTTTCAGATGTGTATAACTTTACACACGCTATCAAAATAGCTATCAAAATGATAGTGTTGCCATTTAATAAAATCAACGATGACGTCATATCTCTAAATTGGGACACCCTGTATACATTATTATTATATGTCAAAAATGACAATTTGATATACTAATCGACGGGTCTGAGCATTTTTCAAAAAAACAGTTAGTATTTTAATTATTGAATATATTCCAAATTACAGATATAACTTTGTTATTTTCTATTATCTTGTAAATGGTAGAGAATAAAAATTTGATATTTTGCAGTTATGTATAACTTTACAAACCCTATCAAATTAGCTATCAAAATGACAGTGTTGCCATTTAAGAAAATCGACGATGACGTCATATCTCTAAATTGGGACACCCTGTATACATTTTTATTGAATGTCAAAAAGGACAATTTGAAATACTAATCGACGGGTTTGAGCATTTTCCAAAAAAACAATTAGTATTTGAGATATTGAATTTATTCCACTTTACAGACTCTCTCTGTATATATAATAGACTATGATAATATCCTCCTTTATTATGGGATCACCCCACAACATATGTTTTGTAATGGCATATGAATATGTCAATGTAGTTACTATAGTACTGCCAGAGATATTTTTCATGTCATTTAACTGTCAGCACATAAAAAAATATAAAAATATACTTAAAAAAAATTAAAAGTCAAACAATTAGGCACGGCATAGATTTAATGACATCATAACCCAGCGGTACAAACTTGACAGCAAAAAAAATTAACAAATTGTTCGTCATACAGATTATCAAACTCTTTTTTCAGTGCGTCACAGATTATCGAATTCTCTCTAACGCAATACAGTTAGAAGTGATAGAGAAAAACGTGCCTCTGTGATGATTATACATTAAAATTAGAAAATTCTGTATTTCTTGACGGGTATTTGCGTATTAAAGCGACTTATACTTAAAGATGTATAATTGGTTGGCGAGTACAATACTCTAATTAGATAACCAATTAATAATGCGAATAAAGATAATTTGACACAAAAGTAATCGATTGTGACAGTATTTTCACAAATCATATGGTAAAGTGACAATTGTAATTTTTAGGTTAGTATTTTTCAGCGACGTAAATATAAATATTTTAGGTCATTGGTATATTCGGACATCGTATAGTGAAATTTGATTTTATATTTATTTATCTTTACATTAAGATATTTTAAATATTTATATTCTGGCAAATATTTGTATAAATATTGATGTTTATATAAATATAAATATAAATGTTCTGACAACTACCAGATTTAACTAAAATGTCATGTAATAATTTGCGACATTCTTAAAATTCTATATGACGTCAAAACTAATGTCGAACTGAAAAAAGTCAAAAAACTGTATATTAGTTTTTTCGCTACCTATCGTCAAGTTTAAAATGAAAGCGCTGTTGTCAAATAAAAACATGCATGTATTTAAGAAAGGAAGCTACCGGCTACACTCTTTGTCTTTGTTCTTAAGAATGTGAAACAAAGATAACCATATGTACTATTTTAAGTGTCACACTGACATTGTTATATCCGCTGTGAGCTCGTACGTAGAGGGGATATTTATAAATTCGTGAGCGCCAGTAGTGACAAGTCTGTAAACGTTTACCGGAAATTTGACATAAATGTCAAAGTGATTAATTTAAAATTAAAATTAAAAACATTAATTATAAAAAATATTAGTTGATCAAAGCTGTGGTATATATTTTTACCTTAAATATACTTTCGTTTTAAATACTGAATTTGCGTTTTTCAATGTTCTGTAATATGTACTTATAAATTAATCTTGGCGCCATCTACATGATAATTGTGAAAGTATCCTAAGTAAGAAATTAATATTTGATTAATAGAACGTCAAAATGATTAGCAAAATCTTAAAAAAATCTATTACAATTTAATTACTTTTTAGCGTTGTAAATATTAAACGATAACAATTAAATAATAAATTTAAAAATTACCGGTGAAAGTTGAATTAGTAGCCGCTAGGAGCGACACCAGCGAAGCTCAGAGCGTATAGAAGGTTGGGAGCTGTACCCATTTAGCCAGCAACATTTCTTATAATTAACGCCTTATTAAGTTTGCCACGCACGGGGAGCTAAACTTTAATATATAATAGATTTAATCGCGCAGCATTTTGTAATTCGCAGGCGTTCTCTCTCTGGGTAAGTTCGGGATACGTTCGGGACATGCTGCGCGAATAAATCTATAATATACAGTGATGAGCGCGCTAATAAGCGGCAAAAAATAGCGCAAAAGATGAAAAACGTATTAAGTTGTGAGATAAAAAGAAATGAAACTAGTCGAGCTAGGAAATTTAGCGATAATAACCTATAAATTTACATTATATTCATTGTTTCCCTCCTTTACACATATCAGAGAAGTATGTCAACTAAAACTGTCACTGTGACAGTGGTAGTTGCCAAACTCGTACAATAGGCCGTTCCAACATGCTGTCAGGATTATGTCAATATGGCGGCTGTGAGGAAAACATAAATTTATTCTATCAGTTCTTAATGTGTTTTAGATCATTTTAGTTCCATTTATATGGCCGAGAGAAGATAGGAAAGAGAAAGGTCAATTGAAAGATGGCAGGAAGAATGGAACAACACGGAGCATGTGGCACAGTGGACAAAGATTCTGCTACCTAACTTGAAGGATTGGATGGACTGTGGTCACAGATGACTGGATTATTTCCTGACGCAGGTGCTCACAGGACACGGGTGTTTTAGAGCCTACCTCTCTAGGTTTGGAAAGGCTGACACTGATGAATGTATATACTACGGACACCCGGACACCGTTACACATACGATGCTAGAGTGCAACAGATGGATAATAGAAAGGAACAGAATGGAAAGAGAGACAGGTGTGAATTTTGTGACAGTGCGAGAAATGATTGAGAGAATGACTGAAAATAAATCTGGTTGGACTAGTATACACAACTATATCCGTGTAGTGATCAAGAAGAAAGAAGAGGAGGAAAAACAGCTGTACCAACGATAGAGGTGAGAGGGGAAATATATTGTAAGTAGAAGGTAGAATGAATAAGTTTTGATAAGAGGCGAATAGGTGAGTTAGATTGTATGAGACAGACTGTGGTAAAGAAGCTCCAATAAAAAAAACCATACAAACAAAAACCCAATTTTGGGACCAAAACAAGGGGGAAACGGGGAAAAGGAAGGGCATCCTTGCTTACAGTCTGTGGATAAATGAAACTAAAGTGCTTTAGAAGCGATGTCGACCTTGCAGCGGCCATTCCGCTTTCGGAGCGCTGGATGACAGGGGGGTCTGGTTTAGCAGGTAGGCATCCTGCACTAAGGTCAGTCAGGCGGCGTTCTGGACTGAGATGTCTTTTGAAGATTCCAGACCCCCCTCTTTAAAGATGAAAAAAAAGTTGCATTTATTTGTAATTTTGTTTTGTACAAAGATTAATTTAACATTTATTACTGGAATAATCGATAATATGCTTCATTTCTGTTGTGTTTTGAAGTGTGTAATGCGAAATAATCGTGATAAAGTTCAGTTTTATTGGTTACCATCAGTGCTATATTTTAGGCAGAAAACCAACTGAACTAGATAAGTTATGATTTGAGAGACAAAAAAATGGTTAGATTTAATAATAAAGCTATAAAATTTCCTATAATAATGCTAAATTACTAACTAGGGTACCTACAAACAACATCTGGTATTGCCTGCCAACAATTTTGGAAAATAATCACTTATCTTTATTTATTAACTATTTAAAACTAAATAAAGTAGTTCAAGTACTTCTACAACTAAAAACTACCCAACATCAACAAAAATGTTTTCAAAATACAACTAGAAAACTATTAAAAGGGTAAAAAATTTAAGAAACACAATGTCAAAAAATATAAACAAATAAAATACGTTCGTTCGCGGAGCCTAAGCGTTTGCTCACTACGGAGACCAGAGGATGGTAACCAAGCCTCGTGCATGGTATCATACTCTTCATATTCGTGAATTCTCGCATTTAAAATAATAATGCATTTACATATTTTACATAGCGATCGATAATATAGTTTCGATCGCCAGGTAAAATAAATACATTATTTTAAATGCGAGAATTCTCGAATATGAAGACTATGATACCATGCTCTAGGCTAGGATACCATCCTTTGGTCTCCGTAGTGAACAAACCGTCTCGCGGACTTAGTCATGGCATGCTCTGCTTGTCGTCAACTAGTCCCTGACTGTCTCTGCGAGTACACTTATTAATTTCCTCCCAGCGGTGACATAAACGTTAAAATCCTGAAACGGCGTATATGATGTAAATTTATAGGTTAATATCGCTAAATTTCCCAGCTTGACTAGTTTCATTTCATTTTATCTCACAACTTAATACGCTTTCCATCTTTTGTGCTATTCTGCCCGTTATTAGCGATCTAATTACTGTATATTCGCTCCGAGCGTTAACAAAGTGTCAAAGCAAAATCGGCCGACCTGCTCATGGTGGCGGTTGCTTGAATCTTTGTAAAAACGCTTTATTGTATGTTTAAATGGACTATTTTAAAAAAAAATGCCATATCATATTATTTGTGGTGCTGTTCACTGTAAAAATACATGGAAAACTAGTGATGTGAAATACTTTTATAAGTATTATTATTAGACAAAGAATAAAATTAATTAACGCTGGTATAAGGATGAAGTGAGGTTAACTTTTTCTATATATACAAAGGATTTGGCAATATACACATAATATAATAATATTATTTACGTTTTTATAAGTTTTGTACACATTACATACACCTTTTAGCTCTGATAAATCCGAATTGACTCCAAAAGTACGGATACGGTCCTATATAACTTCACTATCGCAAATTATGTCAGTAAATCTTTATTAACGACAAAAAATATTTTTGTTGAACTATATACGACATTATAAAAGAATAATTAATGAATTCTAATAATTTGTATTCGTTTATTATCACTAGAAAATAAAATATTCAAGTTTAACAAAATAATCCCATAAGAGTCAATACTAAAACGTCCTTACAAAACTTATAGCGTGTCACGTGACTGTAAATTTCTGTAAATAGAGGGGAGACGCACGGAGCCAATTAGGCATTCCAATGAAACGTCAAACATGGCCGGGTGTGGGCAAAATCTAACCTTACATCGACATTAATTTGTAAAGAAAATCCTGTTTGGTTGTTTTTTTATGTTAATTGTGTAGGAAAATCTGCGAAATTGTGATAACAAATTAAGTATGAAGTGGTTTATCTCCTACAGAACTGAATTATCCCATATTAGTTACCAGTTTGTGTCAATAACTACTATGGGATAATTCAGTTCTGTAGGCGATAAACTAGTTTATATTTATTTGCTATCACAATTTCGGTGCACAATTAACAATAAAAAACAAAACCAAACAGGATATTCTTTACAAAAACTGATGTAAACTATATATTATTAAATTTTTGCCCACTGTCGGCCATATTATATCACGTGATTTGGAATGGTCAATTGTCACAAGCTTAACTGTATCACTGTGACAAGCTTAACAAAACCTACCATACAACAAGACTATTACAAACCTAATAGATCAATCAAGGTAGGAAAAGAAAATTGAAGATGGTTAAAAATAAACTGTTGTTAAAATATAAATTATATAATTATAATATAATTTGAAAACAATAATTTGACATATTTAACCTCCAATATTATGACAGACGTCAGTTACCATTTACAATCCCACCAATCCCAATTTACAATACCACCAAATATAATAATGACGTCATATAAACTCGTCACTAATTCTAGCCAATGAAATGCACGCTGTAATAGGAATGGAATCTCAAAAAAATCTGATTATTCCCTATATATTTTTTCAAATTTAAAATATGGCAACAAGGGGAAAATTACGTGCATTCCTTATTGTTTGACTTTTCCTATACAAAAGTTTTTCTTCCAAAGTTCATTCAGGTAAATCGTAGAACATTAAACACATCTCTGTAGTTATTAGCAATCACACAAAAAAACTTTTCCATTATAAAGTCACATTCAATTTAACGGTATTCTGCGTGTCTCGACATTCCAAGTTAATTCTATGTTTCGATGCTCTCCCATGTACCTACCGTTTATTTGTTTTCTGAAAACCTAACTTTTCTCCTGCCTGTAATAAAATTGATGCAATCAACGTAATGCGTTTTTTATATTCTGAAAAAGATTATATTTTAATGCTGTTCATTACGACTGCATTATAAATGCAGACATTGTCTTCAGTTAACCCGTACGGCCTTCCTGTGTGATTTCAATTAATATATGTACACTGTAATATATCTTTACTATACTCTGTATATTTTATTAAAATTAAAATAAAAATTAAAATATGTACTAAAAATTTATTTCAATATATTTAAAAATAAATAGTATTTTTATATTTCATTTGCAATAAAATGTACTTGATTATTACATTCATAGAGATTCTGACCAATAGAAAGCTGTAGAAATAAAAATTACAGCGATTATTTTTTAATGATTTTAACTTCCAATCGTATAGTAAGATATTTGATCACGTGTTTAATTCTGTCCAATCAGATTAAAATTATACTGAGAATTATCTACTGTAGAAAATTACCGATAGAATTTTTTTAAGTAGATTGTTTCTGTTTAATGGCAACCAGTTTCCTAGTTTTGACAACTGTCACATTTAAGAAAATATCCATAATATACGTATTAAAAAATAATCTTACGAATATCACACGACAGTAAGAATAAATAAGAAAATAATGCTTCATTTTTACTCAAATTTGTTGTCATTGGGCAATAGCCACTCGGGCCCTGCGAGCTCTCGTTTCTATTGCCAGACAACAAATTTTCGAAAAACTGTCGCATTATTTTCAATTTATTCTCACTCTCTTGTGATATTATACCCGATAATTTTTGATAATATCCCGTCGTCAAGTATTACGTCAGATGCCTTTTGTTTCTACGAAAAAATGAACATTCAGTGACATTAAGGACAATTCATGTTTTAGGTACAACTTGTCAAAGAGAACACCAGGAACAGGTTTAGCAAATATTCAGGCGAAAAGATCAATAAAATATTATTTAAAATGATCAAAAAAACAGTTTTATTCATGAAATAATCTCAGCGAATTACACTCGACCTCTAAAATTATTATCGACTTGTTGAACTCGTGGCATTTTGACATAATTTCACTCAAATTAAAACTGTCAAAGTAAGTGTCACTCGGGAAACAAATCGATAATTTTAGAGTTCTCGTGGAATTACTACTGATAATTTAATTATTCAGTTATAGAGTTTAATTTAATTATTCCATTATTGTGCAGGCCACAAAGTATACCGAACGAATTACTAAAACACAGCCCACAAGTATTACGGGAATTACTAGCGTACGTTTTCACCTTTTTATACAGGGTGTTTGGAAAAGAATGGGCCATAGCTTAACTTTAGATTCCTGAGCTTAAATTACGTCGATTTAAGATAACTTACCTTAGTATGAAAGTCGATGACTGAAATACAGGGTGTCAAAGTTAAACTTTTATTTTATTTTTTCTTGAATACTGACAGACATGAGCTAACAACACGAAATTTGGTAAGCGGAGGTTTTTGGGGACGAGAAATCTAAATTCGCTCCCAAAAATGATGTATTACCCAGGGGGCGCCACATAAGTTTTTCAGCGCTCATTTAATACGTTCAATTCTTTTATCCCCTACTCTATATAATTTTTGAATCAAAATGTTTATTCTCTTAATATTTTTACTTAAAAAAGCTATACTACATTCATCTCGCTAAACTTTTGGTACTAATAATTTCCAAAAATGTATCGCAAATTTTTTTATAATGGAATTTGCGATGCAATAACATAAATATGAGAACTTGCACAATTATTATGGTTTTAAGTTTATTTTTCGGGTGTAACTACAATGATATATTATGCAAAAACTTATGTTTCATCGCAGATTTAAAATGCGTTTATTTCGAAAACGGTTAAGTTTAGCGAGATGAATGTAGCATATCTTTTTTAAGTAAAAATATTAAGATGAAACAGTAACGATCAACAGGTAGCGAAAACGCGTTCCAAGATTGCGGCTGTAATTTTGAATATTTTTTCGAGATATTTGGCACACATATTCGTAATATAATAAAGAATGGCGGTACAGAGCCCAATTTGAAAAATATATTAATATGTGGAAATTACTCTGTAATTAAATACAATATTAAAAAAACGAGCCTGTACCGCCATTAAGAATAAAAAAAAATACACTTTCTTCAAATAAACTTTTTTATCTGGTGCCTAGATTTTGTGTCATTTTGGAACTACTAATGAAATAAAAAATTTTATAACTGTATAATTTTTGTAACTTTAAAATCTTAAATAGGAATCCACATTTTTTATTTCAGATTTGCATACCTCATAAAAAAGTAAGTAACTTTTATTCCAGACTTTTTTCGAATTGTGGATAGATGGCGCTATAGTCGGAAAAAACTATTTATCGTAGTACCCTAGATAAATTATAGAAACGGTCTAATATCTCGAGAACTACACTTCCAAGTGAAAATCCAAAAAATACTTGTTTAATATTTTTCAAAAACCTATCGAATAACACAAAACACCAGCCCCCACTCCATCCCATGTAGGGGGGTGGGGGTAATTTTAAAATATTAAATGGGAACCCCCATTCTTTATTGCAGATTTGAATACCTCATACAAAAATAAGTAACATTTATTCGAGACTGTTTTTAGATTTGTTGATAGATGGCGCTTCTTCTTCTTCTTATGCAATCCACTAATGGATGTTCGCGATCACGTTTGACCATTTTTCTCTATCCCTTGCAGTATGTATTAGGTCTCCTATGTTTTTTAGTCCTGTCCATTGTTTGGCATTACGGAGCCATGACATTTTCTTCCTGCCCACTCCCTTCTTCCTTCGATCTTTCCTTCAATTAAGGTTTGCAGAAACTGATATCTTTCATTTCTAATTTCTAATTCTAAGCGCCATCTAATAGATGGCGCTAATGAATCGTATTTTTCAATTGATCGTAATTCTAAAAAATGTCTCGAATAAATATTCTTTATTTTTTCATAAGGAATCCAAATCTGCCATAAAAAACGGGGTTCCTATTTAAGATTTTAAAGTTACCCCTACCCATCTCCATGGGATGGAGTGGGGGTCGTGTTTAGTGTTATTCGATATATTTTTGAAAAATATTAAACACATGTTTTTTTGGATTTTCACATGGAGGTATAGTTCTCGAGATATTAGATAGATAAATAGATTTAAAGAGGTGGTCTTCTGGCCTATTCCACTGCGACCTTTTCAGATCTATTGTGGTCTTCTAGTTCTAGATAACAGTCTCTAGCCTGACCCTTTTTAAAAAGTCTAATAGCTTCGAGACTAAACCTTCCTGTAGCTATTTGCCGGTGGATTTTCTTCTCCAAATGCAGAGAACTGCACATTTGCCAGACTGTCGCACTGACATACATAGAATGTGTTCTGCTGTTTCTTCTTCCAGGTGACAGAATCTGCACAGGTCATCATCTGACAATTCCATCAGTTTTAAGTGCCTATTCAGCTTACAGTGCCCTGTTAGCAGACCTACTATGGCTTTGACTGTTTTCCTGTATTTGCTTATTAGGTCTGTCGTAAATTTTGGCGAATGTTCTGTAATGAACTTGTGGCGACACGTTTCAATTATTATTTTACTATTTTTTTAATTGCTAATTTTAAATATTAACTTTCTTTTCTAAACGAAAATAATAGAGGTCATTTAAAATTCACATGTGATTCGCTCCTAAATACAAAACCACAATGTATAAAATTAATGGCTTTTTCATGGGAAACACAAATTCATAGATTACGGTACCAGATAAAGGGCCAGACTCTTTATGTCAACTTCTTAAAAACCACAGAAATGTTTTCAGCTTTTAAAACGCCAGATCTAATAAATTATTGTCGCCTATCTGGCCATATGGTGGAACACCAGACAGATTAAAGTGTTTGTGGTCTCGTTTAGTATGGTTACAGCGGGCACCCGGGGCAGTCACACCACCATACTCAAAACAATAACAAACCCTTTTTCGAGAAATATTCACGCTATTTTACGGACACAAATAAATATGTTATTGACAGTTTGTTGTCAATCATCGATTACGTCATCACGTCCAGATGGATATATACTAGTATTATGATATATACGCTAAAAAATCATAATTTAAAAATAATAATCAACTTGTTTCGGGAACTTTAGATATACACTCGGGTGCAAAAATATCGATCCACTTAAAAATTTGGTCATTTTGACGCTCGAATTTCCTAAATCTGTTGTCCGATTTAAGTGATTTTTTTACCATGTTATAGCCTCATTCATTAACAATATCACTGTAATAATACTGTTGTTAGACAGGTAAACTGTCATTGTATACTGGGTGTACGAATAATACTGTGTTTTTTTTTCTCAAAGTTCGCATCACCCTGTGGACTACTCTAGCATTTATAAAATACTGAAATTAAAACCCAACTATAGCCTCAGGTCTTCGTAACATTTTGTTTTTAGATTGATTCGCTCATGTTGGATAATAAAAAAGTTAGGTCCTTTAACAACTGGCCATATTCGTTATCAGTACAGGGTGTTTCTAAACAAGTGCGACAAACTTTAAGGGGTAATTTAACATGAGAAAATAAGGACAGTTTGCTTTATAATCATATGTCCGCAAACGCTTCGTTTCCGAGATACGGGATGTTCAATTTTTTTTACAAACTGACAATTTATTAATTGCGTTAAAACCAGTTGAGATATGCAAATCAAATTTGGTTGGTTTTAAGACGTAGCTATTGCACATTTTTTGACATGCAATTAAGAATTTAATATTCACCATTGGCTTGCATACGGGTAATATGATCGGTCATAATACCCGTTTGCGCGTCAATGGTGAATATTAAATTCTTAATTGTATGTCAAAAAATGTGCAATAACTACGTCTTAAAACCAACCAAATTTGATTTGCATATCTCAAATGGTTTTAAAGCAATAAATGAATTCGTCAGTATGTAAAAAAAATTTAACATCCCGTATCTCGGAAACAAAGCGTTTGCGGACATATGATTATAAAGCAAACTGTCCTTATTTTCTCATGCAAAATTACCACTTAAAGTTTGTCGCACTTATTTAGAAACACCCTGTACTGGTGACGAACATGGCCAGTTGTTAAAGTACCTAACTTTTTATTATCCAACATAAGCGCTTGAATCTAAAAACAGAATGTTAAGAAGGCCTGGGCTGTAGTTGGGTTTTAATTTTAGTAAGTATTTTATAAATGCTGGAATAGTCCACAGGGTGATGCAAACTTGAGAAACAAAAACACAGTTTTATTCATACACCCAGTATACAACGACAATTTACCTGTTTAGCAACAATATTATTACAGCGAATAACATGGTAAAAAATCACTTAAATCGGACAACGCGTTTAGGAAATTCGTGACATCAAATTGAAGAAATTTTTAAGTGGATCGATTTTTTTGCACGTGAATGTATATTCATTGGCCCATAAAAACATAGTTTACTAATAATTATTCGGAACATACATTTGCACTTAACTATTATTTTATTTACCTTTAACGATTCTATGGCAACATCAACAAACGTCAAATTAATTGGCGTTATTTTTACTGTAAAGTGCGTGTCTTCGCCTCAAAATGAATTTAAACGAGATCGATTTAAAACTTTTTCATAATATTTCAGTATACAAGGTGTGGTGCACAAAAGCATACCTAAATCGATAAAAAATACAACGAAAAAATAAAGTGAGAGCAATTCAGTGTATTCCAATGACAATATCGTTTGGTAGTATACCATCAATAATAATTATTAAAAAAATAGCAAGTATTGTAGCGGATTAGGCAAAAAATTATGAAGCAAATAAATGATAAACAATATAAAGAATATTTTCTTTCTCCTGTTTATAAGGAACTTGGATTGTTCATTCGAGGGTTGGTACCTCTATGGAAGCTTCTCACTCCATGTTTTATGCGGTCGTGCGAGACTTCTGCCAATTGGTGATTTTCCTCTTGCTCTTTTGACCACACGACGTTTAGTGTCTATTCGTTTATACACTGTGCGTTACATTTTCTTCTAATGTTTTCACTTCAATTTCGATCTCTCAGCGTATTTCCTGTAATAGGGAAATTGTAAATTTTTTGATTAGGTACGTAATAATGTTCAGTTTTGTTTAAAAATGAGATTTCCAAAATTTCAAGCCTCAAAAACTCATATTAACTTAAAAGTACTTTAAAATAAGAAAATCTACGGTTTCGTTTTGATTTAAATCTGTCTCCCTCCAAACTCCGATAGTACTATTTCTAGGTCTACCTGTTGTCAAGGAGGCTCTGAGGAAGACAAATTTACACTATCACGACCGTAGTTTCTCGATATAAATTAAAACTATTTATATCGCAGTATGGTTAGAACGCCCTCTAACGGGGAATAAGTGAAATGAATTTCGACTCGATTCAAGTTCTCTGTTTAACCCAGGTATGACAATACCAAAAGCAGGGCACAAAGTATCCATGATATTTATATAAATATCAAAATATCGGATTTATTATTTTTTTTTATTTAGCGTATGGCTTAAGTATATCACAGAATATATTTAGATTTATGCATTATACAATGCATCACAAACAGATGTCCAATTTTTTTATATATTCGATTGACCCTTCGGTTGCCATTACAAAGTCTATAGGGTCGCCTGTGTATGCTCTGCGTGGGCAGTCCTGAACAATGTGACTGATCGTCTGTCTTGCAGCGCCGCAGTCACAAGAAGGCGAGGGGAGTTTACCCCATCTGTGGAGGGAGTCGGCGCATCTTCCACAGTTTGTTCTAATTCGATTAAGGGCTGCCCAAATCTTACGGGGACGTTCAAATCCGCCAGGTTTCCCTATGATGTCCGGTAGACTATGGTAATGCGGATCTGTCCTACTTTCCCAATCTTCTCTCCATCGGGTATTTAAGTCAAAGTTGGATTGCTGCAGCGCTTGAGCAGATTGTAGAGGGGGTAACCTGGATCGGAGACGGTTTCCAAGAATATCGGGGATGTCGTTGTGGACTAGAAGCTGGCGACTGTCCATTATTTTGTTATATTCTTTAACCAATGCATGTTCGCGGCGTAGGTTGGGTGGTGCTATATTACTAAGGGTAGGTAGCCACATTGTAGGGGTGGGCTTAATTGTGCCTGTTATCATTCGCATAGTACGGTTTAGTTGGGTGTCGACCAGGTGGGTATGCCTGCTATTTAGCCACACTGGAGCACAGTATTCTGCCACCGTATATATCAGGCCAAGAGCAGAGGATCTTAATGTTGATGCTGTGGACCCCCATGTAGTGCCGCAGAGTTTCTGTATTATATTGTTGCGTGTTTTCAATTTTGCTGCTGTTTTCGTCACGTGTTCTCTGAATGTGAGCGTTCTGTCTAGAGTAACCCCAAGGTATTTCGGGTATTTATTGTGTTTTAACAGCTTGTTATTAAAATACACTCGCAATTCTCTGTTTGCCAACTTGTTGTTTAGATGAAAAGCTGATACTTCAGTTTTTGTAGTACTTGGCTGTAGTCTCCATTTCTTAAGGTATTCGCTGAGGATGGATAAGTCATTCGTGAGAGTGATTTCTGTAGTTTCTAAAGATTGGTGGCTTGTTGCAAGGGTCCAGTCGTCAGCATATCCAAACTTCCGAGATTCGGTTTTAGGCATGTCAGCAATATAGAGGCTGAAAAGTAAAGGGGCAAGGACAGAACCCTGTGGAAGACTATTGTTAAGTTTCATCTGTCTACTCGTCTCCTTTCCCATTATAACCTGGAAGGCTCTGTTGGTCAGCATGTTGTCAATGAGGTTAATTATCTTTCTGCAGGGGATAATGCGGGCCAGTTTATATATTAATCCCTGTCTCCAAACAGTATCATATGCTGCTGTTAGATCTATAAATACTGTTGCTGTCTTTTGTTTCTTTTGAAAACTAGCTTCTATAAAAGTTGTTAATGACAGCACTTGGTCCTTACAGCTTCGATGAGGGCGGAAGCCAGCTTGTTCAATGGGGACAGTTGCTAGTATCCTGTGACTAATTCTGTTGAGGAGAAGCTTTTCTAATAGTTTATATACCATGCTGAGTAGAGCTATGGGGCGGTAGTTTTCTGGCTTATCGTTTGATTTGCCCGGTTTCGGAATTGCAATTATCTTTGTTCGCTTAAGTGAGAAAGGAATGTTACCTGACTGAAGTATATCATTAAAGAACATTGCAAGCCACTGTTTCGTGTATGCACCACTCTGGATGGATACCATCAAAGCCAGGTGCTTTACCTGATTTCATTTCTTTCAGCGCATGTGTGATTTCAGAAATAAGTATTCTTGCTGAATATTCGGCGTTCGTTCTGTTCATTTGTTTTAATGCCCTTAAGTCTCTTTTCACGTTGGTAGTATGTGTTCGATCTCGTGGAGCTCTGGATAGAGATACTATATGGGAGGCAACCTTGTTAGGAGACATTTTAGACTCTCTGGATTCCAGCTGGTTAGCTCCTCCAATTTTCCGCAACAAGGACCATGCCTGCCGGCTTGATTTTTTGAAGTCAAGGTTTTCGACAGTCCTTATCCATTTTTGGCGTCTAGCTGTATCGATGTTGTGTAAAAGCGCATCGGCTATTTTTCGGTCACCACTTTCGAGAAACTTCGTGTATAAGTCTTCACATGTTTCAGTCCATCCAGGCACATATTCTTTGCGATACCCCCTAGGGATGGTTTTCTTGGCAGTGCTTATTACTGCGCCCACAAACCTCTCATAATGTTTGCTGGTTGGAGGGACCCAGCTCAAGGTCCGGTCTAGTTGTTCAGAGAACTTCTTCCAGTTTGCTTTTTTAAGATTCCACCTGGGTCGAGGATATGATCTAATTATTGGAATTGATATTCCGATGGTGATAAGCACCGGACGATGTTGAGTATGTGGGAAGTCTGCAAGGACACTTCTCGCAGTTGTTAGTGGTCTGTCATTGGTATCTTTTGAGACAAAACATAGGTCTGGGTTATATTCTTTTCTCCATGCAGCTGATTTAAATGTTCCTCTGTCTTTGGCATCAAAAACTAGATATGTGTTTTGCTCTTCGGACCATTCTACTAGTGCCTCCCCATTTTCATCATTCGTGGTGTACTTCCACATTTCGTGGTGGCTGTTGAAGTCGCCGATGTATATAGTAGGATGTGGATGAGTCTTTAGCACTTCTGGGTTCCATGTAGTGGCTGGAGGTTTGTATATGTTAACTACGGTAATATCTCCAATCTTGGTGACTACTTCATGTATATTATTTTCATTGGAAGCAGAAAGTAGGAAACCATTTTCTATATTGCAGCGAATGTAGGTTGCGACGCCGTAATGTTTATCATAGGTGGCTCCCAGTAAACCGTAGCCAGGTATCTTTCCCCTTAAATCAAGCTGGACTTTGTCTTCAGTATGGGTCTCTTGTATGGCAACCAGGTCAATGTCGTTATCGTGTAGGATTTTTTGCAACACTTGGCATTTTGCCTGGCTTATGCCCTCGATGTTAAGGTGACAGACTCGGATACACGGTCCGAGATCTCTAGTCAGTTGGTTCTGAGAAGAACCTTTATTTGTTCCCATCGTATGTTTACGTATAGATAAGATTTCTGTTTGTGATCAGTGATGTTGGCAGGATATTGTTTTTGTTTTTCGTTCGTCTGCCGCCAAATTTTTGCTAGTTCATTTAGCGTTACCCAGGGTGCACCACATGGAGGCGAACTAGCATTACACCCCAAAATATCGGATATATATACTATACAGGGTGTCCCAGACTAATTTACCCACGCTATATCTCTTAAACGAATAGAAATTTTCGATTGGGACAAATAGTGATATATTCTACTTGTAATACACTTTAATATTGCGTACAAAAAAATCATCCCCTAAATAATCATCCCTTAGTTACAACCCCTAACTTTAATTTTTTTAATAGCACCTGTATATTTTTTTATAGTTTTGGATGTGGTCTTCTATCGTCTATTCAACACATTTTTTGAAAATAAAATCGGTTCGTAAATAACCAAGAAAAAATCAGTTTAGTTTTGTTAATTATTATGTGTCCCAGACTAATTTATCAAGGCTATATTTCATAAACGAATAGATTTTCGAATGGGACAAAAACTGATCTATTACATTTGTAATACACTTTAATATGGCGTAGAAAAAAATATCCCCTAAATATTCATCCCTTAGTAACAACCTCTAACTTTATTTTTTTTTAAATAGCACCCTGTAAGTTAGGGATGAATATTTAGGGGATGAATTTTTTCTACGCCATATAAAAGTGTATTACAAATGGAATAGATCAGTTTTTGTGCCATTCGAAAATCTCTATTCGTTTAAGAGATATAGCGTGGGTAAATTAGTCTGGGACACCCTGTATATCCGATATATATCCAAAATGTGATATTTATATGATATTTATGATATTTTGGAAAACATTTCAATAGAGAAACTAAATTTACCAAAATAAGACTCTAAATGTAGAATTTAACAATATAAAAGATATATTTTTACTTACATAAAAAATACAAAAATATAAACGTACGTATGGTAGTATGTTACATAAACAGAAAACAAAATGCTATGAGTATCCAAGTAACAACTAAATTAACTAACAATATTGAAAACATTAACTTAAACATATATATATTTCTATTTTTCCAAAATAACTTAAAATTCTCAACATTTAAAAAACAAAATCAAAATTTAGAAAATTAATTAAGATGATGGTTCAACATCGGAAGTGTCTGAATCAAAACCAGTAAAGCACCCAAGACTTAATTCTGTCTCTTCATTTTCCCTTCTTTCAGTTTCTTGTTCACGCCAAATCAATTCCAAGTTGTCATGCTTTTGGTATGAAGAACTGTTTAAATATTTAAACATGAATACAAGTTTAGCAGCCTTTTCGGTTCCTAAATTATTTCGTAATTTGGAATGCACAAGTCCAAAGCTTGAAAAGCACCTTTCAATGCTTGCCGTTCACATACTGCTGTAAGTAATTGGTTAACTCGTTCGAGAAATATGTTTTTTTCAGGCCAAGCAGATTCAGCGATTGGAACAGACTTCCGCCATAATAATGGAGATGTTTTTTTTTAATTTGGACGATACATGAAAGACGGAAAAGGTTTAGACTTTGAAGTTAGAGCCATTACAAACGGAACAAAATCTGTGTTGATTGAATTTAAATATTCATAAGCCTGTTCTTTTTGTTCGGCAGTAAGTCTTTCTCCCAAAAAGCGATGGTTCAGTAAGTTTGCCAAAAAATGAGGCAAACCTAGAGCCATATTCCTCCTTTTGTAATAAAAGTTCTTAATTTGAATTGGTTGATCTTGATTGAGTTGAATTCCTGTTAGAAGGCAAGTCAACGCAGTTGCGACGTTGCCGCGTTTTAACCTTATTATGTAAAAAATTAGTACGAAATAAAATACTGATATATCACGATATATATCGTGATATATATCAGTGGATATATATCCTCGCGCCCTGATCAAAAGGAACCGTTAGGAAAATATTCCAATTTACAATTCAGAGAACCTGTATGAAACGAGTCTGTGTACTCTAATGCAGAGTATGACATTAGTAAGAAAATCTACGGTTGCGTTTTTATTTAAATCTGTCTCCCTCCATCCTCCGATAGTATCATTTCTAGGTCTACCTGTTGTCAAGGAGGCTCTGAGGAACACAAATTTACACCAACAAGACCGTAGTTTCTCGATATAAATTAAAACTATTTATATCGCAGTATGGTTAGACCGCCCTCTAACGGGGAATAAGTGAAATAAATTTCGACTCGATTCAAGTCCTCTGTTTAACCCAGGTATGACAATACCAAAAGGCACCGTTAGGAAAATATTTCAATTTACAGTTCAGAGAACCTGTATGAAACGATATTGTGTACTCTAATACAGAGTATGGCATTAGTAAAATAAGAAAATCTACGGTTTCGTTTTCGTAAATCTAAGGGTGCCTTTTGGTATTGTCATACCTGGGTTAAACAGAGAACTTGAATCGAGTCGAAATTAATTTCGCTTATTCCCCGTTAGAGGGCGTTCTAACCATACTGCGATGTAAATAGTTTTAATTTATATCGAGAAACTACGGTCTTGTTGGTTAAATTTGAATAATAACTTTATATTCATTAAATCGGTTATACTTATTTTTAGATCGAACACTGATGATGATTTTTTATAAAAATCGAAAACGTTTTGTTGTGATGTAGCCCTTTTAAGGGATTTTTAATAAAAAAATTTTAATAAAAGAATTAAATAATTTTTTTCATATCAAAGGGCATCTTTAACCTCTGTTTTATCGGGAACATCGTCGTGAATAATGTTTGCAAGGCTGTATTATCATGTATACTAAATATACACTACTAGTCAAAAGTCCGTACCCCCCTCGTATCTTTTGAACGGTTATACCTACAGAGAGGTCCTAAATTATGGAATAAATTCATTTTCTCTAAAATGGAGGACTATAGAGAAAAATCATGAAACAGGTCGATTTTTGTTTTTAGATTACAACTTCTTGGCATATATTTCATACTAGTGACGTCATCCATCTGAGAGTGATGACGTAATCGATGATTTTTTTTTAATGAGAATAGGGGTCGTGTGGCACCTCATTTGAAAGGGCGTTCAATTCTCTAATCGGTAATACAAACATTAATATCATTATTTATACAGGGTGACCAAAAAATAATTTTTGAAATAAATTAATTGACGAAAAAAGAAGAATGTATTCAATGTATTTAACTCAAAATACATTATATCGCTGTCACAAAATAGAGAAAAATGTTTATTTGGCAAATAAACCTTGCTTTTCGCTTAAATTAAATGTTCAAACTGCCAAGTGGTAGGTGGGAGGCTGTTTGTGATTTAATTTAAGCGAAAAGAAATGTTTATTTGTCAAATAAACATTTTTTTTGTATTTGCTGACAGCCTATAATGTATTTTGAGTTAAATAAATTGCATACATTCTTCTTTTTGCGTCAATTAATTTAATTCAAAAAATATTGTTTGGTCACCCTGTATAAATAATATTATTGTTTATATTCCTGAATAGAGAATTGAAGACCCTTTCAAATGAGGTGTCACACAACCCCTATTCCTATTTAAAAAAATCATCGATTACGTCATCACGCTCAGATGGATGACATCACTAGTATGAAATATATGTCAAAAAGTTGTAATTTAAAAACAAAAATTGACCTGTTTCCGGATTTTTCTCTATAGTCGTCCATTTTAGAGAAAATGAATTTATTCCATAATTTAGGACCTCTCTGTATAACGTAGGCTTCTTAACTAGTCATGATAGGTGACGTAATTATGACAGCTGACTTTACAGCGCCACTATGACAGATAATTTTAAATGGGACCTTATGGCAAGTGATACATCGTTTGAAAAGTATTGAAAATGCCTATTCAGTTATACTAAATTTTGTTTGAGTTTAAGCTAATTTTGATGAATAAATGAAATAAATATAAAATTGTAGTTTCGCATTTAATTAATAAAAATTCAAAATTCTGCACATGATTACTTGTCAAAAGGTTGACGTTGACGTGAAAACTACTAGATAATTGAAAAACGTCAACTTTTTTGACCAAAAAACCATAGGCGGACATTTGAATTTTTATTAATTAAATGCGAAACTACAATGTTATATTTATCTTAATTTATTCACGAAAATCAAAATCAACTAAAACCCAAAAAAAATTAGTATGACTGAAGAGGTATTTTGAATACCTTTCAAACGGCGTATCAGTTGCCATAAGGTCCCATTTAAAATTATCGGTCACAGTGGCTCTGTAACGTTATCTGTCACTGTTACGTCACCTGTCATGACTAGTTACGAAGCTTACGCCCATTTATTTCCTCCCTCCACATTTTATTATTATAGGTATAACCGTTCAAAAGATACGAGGGGGTTACGGACTTTCGACTAGCACCGTATAAATAATTATAAACATTTCAATGTTCATTTCAGTACTGTTTATTTTGCCGCATACTGTACTATTATTTGTAGGAAACTAGAATACAGAAGTTTGTTATAAATTTCAGTACCTCTTTTTTTGTTGCAGATATTTCATCAGAAGAAACCTTGTTACAAAGGTTAGCCGAACTTCAGGTGAGAATTCAGTACTTGGACGCTATGTACAGATCACGGCAAGAGGAACTACAAGAACTAACACAACACATCGACCAAATCTACAATGAAGATAGTACCCTGAATTCTTCTGCAAATGTACAAGAATTAAGGCCAGATATTAAACAAATGTTAAAAAACATGTCGGGACTTTACGCTGCTAATGGTCTTAATCCTGGTAAGTAGGTATTCGTATTTTACTGCATATATTGTAATAAATAAATAAAGTACATAATTAGTCTTCATAGTATAGTATAGTTGATCCAAAAGATGGCATAACCCAGACATTCAAATTGAAAGTTATCTTTCAACACCAAATTGTTCTATATGGTCCACACAATGTCCAGAAAAAAGTCACACCATTTTGAGCGTCGGGTTTGGGGGGAGAGGGGGGAGAAATCGGTAAATTCGTATTTTTTAAGTTTTTCGCCAATATTTCTAAAACTATGCGGTTTAGCATAAACAACCTTCTATATAAAATTGTTCTACATTAAATTTGAAATAAACAAGACCCTATGCATAATCTTTCTAAAACGAATGGTTCCAAAGTTACGGAGGTAGTATAGTATAACTGGTCCAAAAAAAGGCCTAACCCAAACATCAAAAGTAAAAGTTTTCCTCCAACACCAAAATGTTCTATATGGTTCACGTATTGTTCAGTAAAAAGTTACACCATTTTGAGCGTCAGGTTTGGGAGGAAGATGGGAGAGAAGCCGGTAAATTAGTAGTTTTTTTACGTTTTTGGTCAATATTTCTAAAACTATGATTTAGCGTAAACAAAGTTATATACAAAAATATTCTACATGGAATTTAAAACAAAAAATGTTCTATACATAATTGTTATAAAATTAACGGTTCCAGAGTTACGGAGGGTGAAAAGTCGGGGTTTTCGATACTTTTTATATCTTTTGGGCAATATTTATGATATAACTATACCAAAAACCCAGACATCCAAAGTGAAAGTTATCCTCCAACACAAAATTGTTCTAAATGGTCCACATAATGTTCAGAAAAATGTCACACCATTTTAAGCGTCGGGTTTGGGGGGGGGGGGGGAGAAATCGGTTAATATAAAAAGTATCGAAAACCTCCACTTTTCACCCTCCGTAACTCTGGAACCGTTGATTTTATAACAATTATGTATAGAACCTTTTTTGTTTTAAATTTTATGTAGAACATTTTTAATAGAACATTCCTTATGCCAAAGCATAGTTTTAGTAATATTGACGAAAAACGTAAAAAAACTACTAATTTACCGACTTCTCCCCTATCTCCCCCCCCCCCCCCAAACCGGACGCTCAAAATGGTGTAACTTTTTAATGAACAATATGTGGACCATATAGAACAATTTGGTGTTGAAGGAAAACTTTTACTTTGGATGTCTGGGTTAGGCCTTTTTTTGGACCAATTATACTATACTACCTCCGTAACTTTGGAACCGTTCATTTTAGAAGGGTTATGCATAGGGCCTTTTTTATTTCAAAGGACATCGCACACATCTTATGGAAAATATCATGTCACTCAAATTCAATAAAATTTATATGAATATATTCGTTTCAATTTAACGATCAATTCTTATCATTGCGCCAACTCTTAATTTTCAATAATAAGAGCAGAAATTGATATAAATCAATCTGAAATCAAATGGGTAGGTACATAAGTTAAAGAGAGAAAAAATATTTTAAAATACCCAAATTATAGTTAGTTCATAAATCTTCTCGAGCTCTTAAGCATCTTATTATAATAGTTTCACTAATCCGCTTAGGCCCAGCGGGGTTTAAGCTGTTTTGAATAGCACCCAGAGCAATAGTGATTATAACTGACACGTTTATAGACTCCAAAAATGTGATTCCGATAAACTTTTATTGCAATTTGCGCCGTAATTAATCATAATTAAGAGTTGGCGCAATGATAAGAATTGACAGTTAATTTAAAACGAATCTATTCGTATAAATTTTATTGAATTTGAGTGACATTATATTTTCCATAAGATGTGTGCGATGTCCTTTAATGTAGAACAAATTTGTGTAGAGGGCTGTTCATGCTAAACCGCTTAGTTTTAGAAATATTGACGAAAAACCTAAAAAACTACGAATTTGCAGATTTCTCCCCCCTATCCCGACGCTCAAAATGGTGTGACTTTTTTCTGAACATTATATGGACCATATTTTAGTCTAGGCGCCAAATAGAGGTCACCGTGTCATTTGCAGTTCTGATGGACAAACTCAACGGTTTCTTATGGATTTTGGGCTGCTGATTACGAATTTCGAGGGGGGATTTCGATCCGAGTGGTCAAAAAATTGTTATAAACAATTTAATTGCTTATAAATTGTTTATAAGGCTCTGGCTCATAAAAAAGAGATAAAAAAAATGTTTCAAATAAAATTTGTTCCCTAATAAAAAACGAAAAAACAACCGTTTACTAAACTTAAATCCGACAATTAGAACTCAAGATATTGTAAAATTAGTGCACAATGCAAGTTGCAAATTGCAAAATAAGTATTTTTCGAAGCTTTACCGATCGTAACTCGGCTTCTACGCATGCAAATGAGCCTTATAAGGTGTCCTTTTAAAGCCTAATTAAGAGGCTTCCAAACAAAGTTTGTTAAATTATTTGACCTTCATTTGTTTTAAAGTTATACCCGTTTGAAGTTATAATTTTCTTAAAAAAATTGTACATTAATTTGTTTATAAAGGTTTCAAGCAAACTTGAGCTATAAACATTTATACTTTAATTAACAATAATGATAAAACAACTCAAAAGGAACAATTTGAGCTTACGAAAATGTTCGTAAGTTTATTTTTGGCTAAGATGTCGATATTTTAATGGCGCGCTATGAGGCGCAAGATTGGCTCACAGTCAAGTAAGTATGTATTCTTCGACGCTTTATCGATCGTAACTCGGCTTCTACGCATGAAAATGAGCCAATATGTGATATCCATATAAAAATGGATCGAGTTCTTTTGCAGCATCATCATTTCATATAAAACGAGCATTTATGATGTGGCGGCATACACACAATTATTGACGGGCCTTGATGATGCTGCAAAAGAACTAGATCCACTTTATATGGATATCATATAGATAATTAGACTCTGAAGCCTCAAAAAGTTTTAGTTTTGCTGCCTACAAGAACAGACTTGTATCACCATGTAAATGTTAAAATTTCGCTAAGAACTTATGCAGATGTAAAAAAGCTGATATTCCCTGTATATCTCTATGCAGATTTGCAGATGCATGAAAAAATGTTTGTAAAAATAGTATTAATAAATAATATCAACTTACTTTTTAGTTATACTTCTGAAATATTAGTTTTTAATGTTTTTTTCTCATTTAGCGCAAAAAATAGAAGACAATGTAAATAGAATGAAAGGTGATACGAGGTACGGTATGATGATTTAATTATAAGAATTATATGATAAAATTTTATTAGGATCTTCAAAAATGAAAAATGAAGATCACGTATGTATACATAGAAATTAAAATTTGCATCGAGAAGTTAGCGCGTGAACCTTTACGCAGTGAGCCGATCTTGCGCCTCATAGCGCGCGCCATTAAAATATCGACGGCCAAAAATAAACTTATGAACATTTTCATAACCTCAAATTGTTCCGTTTGAGTTTTTCTATCATTATTGTTCATTAAAGTATAAATGTTTATAGCTCAAATTTGCTTGAAACCCTTATAAACAAATGAATGTATATTTTTAATTTAATGTAATTGTTAAGAAAATTGTAACTTCAAACGGGTATAACTTTAAAACAAATGAATATCAAGCAATTTAACAAACTTTGTTTGGAAGCCTGTTAATTAAGCTTTAAAATGACACCTTCTAAGACTTATTTGCATGCGTAGAAGCTGAGTTACGATCGATAAAGCTTCGAAAAATACTTATTTTGCAATTTGCATTGTGCACTAATTTTACAATATCTTGAGTTCTAATTGTTAGATTTAAGTTTAGTAAACGGTTTTTTCTTTGTTTTTTATTAAGGAACAAATTTTATTTGAAGCATTTTCTCTTATCTCTTTTATTTTATGAGCCAGAGCCTTATAAACAATATATAAACAATTAAATTGTTTATAACAATTTTTGACCACTCGGATCGAAATCTCCCCTCTAAATTCGTAATCAGCAGCCAAAAATCCATAAGAAACCGTTGAGTTTGTCCATCAGAATTGGATATGACACGGTGACCCCTCTGGCGCCTAGACTATATAGAACAATTTGGTGTTGGAGGATAACTTTCACTTTGGATGTCTGGGTTTGGGTCTAACTATACCATACTATCACTCACGGCAAAATATTGCAAAACCTCTGAATTTCAAAGATCCGCTTGGATTTACATGAAATTTGGCATACATACGTCAAACAAAAAAAGTGATATTGTGCCGATGTGTGATTTTGCCCTGAGGGTGAGTTTCGCCCCTTTTTAGGGGTGAAGAAAAATAGGTTCAAAATAAGTATGGAAGTGGATGAATTGACTAATTCTAAGTAACTTTTGTTCTATAGCGATTTTTCACCAAGTCAAAATAGGTACCTTTACACTTACATTCTTTCGCGGGCGTTGTGAACGGGCCATTTCATTCGCGCCAGAAAGCCTGTCAGTATAGGCCCGGCGCAAATTGATCCTAAGCGAGACACAACCTGCGCCGGCGGGACGGGTGACCCGTGCATTTATTTTTCTAGCGTGCCGCATATTGAACACAAGCCAACCCAACAGTTGGCTATCGACGTGGTCGATAGAGACGGGCAAAATCAGTGCGGACATGTAACGGTTACTTTTGATAGCAGTTCTCAGTGGTACTGAGTACAAATACTGATTACAAAATACTGATGTATCTGATCCTTGTACTGAATTGAGTAGGCAGCTTAAAATCGGTATTTCCGTACTTGTAACTAGTAACGTTTTAAAAATATCTTACACGTCCCTTGTAGTCGTAGCGGTATGACTTTCGAAAACATCTAATTTGACCATAAGAGGGTGCATAAAAAGATATCTTACATTGACTATTTTATTTCTGCACATAATACCTACATATTTAAAATAATGTCTCCACTACTGCTCGGTCATAAGGCTTTGGCCATAAGGGCGATGTTTTACGGCGCTGTAAGAGCCGTAAAAATAAGCGTGAAAATGGGTCCCACGCTGAGAATAGTAGATGAACAGACTGAGCTGTAAAATATCGCGCAGCAACATCGAAACGGCCCATCTTTGGCGTCGTGTCACAAACGAAGGGACGAATTCATTTTATTGGCGACACGCAGTAATTTACATCCACGTGTGGCCATGCTTTTTACAGCGCTTATTGCTGCGTAATTTTACTGCGCCGTAAAAAATCGCCCGTGTGGCCAAAGCCTAACTCAGCGTTTCTCAACCTGTGGGGCGCGCCTCCCTAGGTGGGCGCGCTTTTAGTAATAGGGGGGCGTGAGCATATAAAAAAATACACTAACATCATTAACTAATTTACTAAAATCGAAGCAAAACAAAACTCTGACAAATTAAAAAATAAAATACACATGAACACTGAATAGGAGTTATAATCATAAAGAGCACTCAATACTAAAAAGTAAGATTTTACTGTTTTTTGTCAAAATTATTGAACGAGGGGGGGCGCGGCGAAAATAATTATGGAAGATTGGGTCGCAAAGGGTAAAAGGTTGAGAAACGCTGGCCTAACTCATATTCCTCAAATTACTGCTTGGATCACAATCATTTACAATTACTGCAGGATCGCAATCATTTACAATTACTGTAGGTCATAATTCATAATCCCTCCATTACTGATCGGTCATAAAAAATAACACTATCTGTAATAAACAAAAATGTAATATTCCGACAAGTTGAATTTGAGGGTAATACGATATTTTTATCGATCACGGTTTTAAGTAACATGAATATTTTCTAATAATGTGTTTTTGTAAAGCCATAACTTGTATTATTAATTTCGTATAGCCGCTTATTTAGTCTACCAAAAGTTATCAGAATTTAATGACAAAGACATCGCAGTTTTCACTCCGTGACTGTGCTAATATTGTTATTTATCATAATAAATTGTACTTAGGTACCATCCGTATTCATTTCAGATACGTCCACCTCGCAAACAAAAACAAGTAAAAATAAACATCTGGCGGTGAGTCACGTGTCCCACGGCCCAAGAAAACTGTACGCCGATGACAAACGTTCCCAAGCTAGACCTGCGAACGAATGAACTGATAGTAGGATGCGCAGAACTGTCTACGCAGTTCGCACGTACAAAAATGTACAAATCATTTCCTTGTTTATGGAAAGTCCAATCTAAAGAATACTGCAATAAAGATCTAAAAGCATTAGCATACGAAGAGCTAATTAAACTTTGCAAAAACGTTTATCCAGAGGCCAACAAAGATAATGTGGCCAAAAAGATCCAAAGTTTTCGTGGATCATTCAGAAAAGATATGCGTTGCAGTACACAAAGCAATTAAGTGATTGTTCTTCTTTTTTATTTTGAACATTGTGCGGAATTTCACTAAAACTGCTAAACTTTCTACCACACCACACGCCACTCGGATCACGAAGGATACGCTGACAGTTTTACGTTTACACTTGCGTTTTGATCCCTCGCGTTAAAAACGGCGTGCAATCCTGTGGGACTGGAGCTTCTTCGCTATTATCAACACACGCTTGGAACGGCGCAATCTTCCCGCAGATTAATTACGCGCGATTGGAATGGGCCATTCAATCGCCCGCGAAAGAATGTAAGTGTAAAGGTACCTATTACTTTTACACTTAAACTTATACACTTTTAAAAAGTTTTGACCGGTTTTCCCCGAAAAGTGGCTTCATTTTTTGTTTATTTCACGTTGACATATTCAATTTGGAATTTGACGAATAAGAAGCTACTTTTCATCAGCTACAACTCTGCTTCTATATAATATAGGTATATTTTTGCTAAGCAATATTTTTTAAAGTTTTTATATGCTATATTTTCCTAAGAATCTTTTTTTCAGCAAATCCATACTTGCTTAGTTATTTGCGAAAAACCGTCTAAAAACGTGTTTTTTTTTTGTTAAAAAATGAACATTATTTACTCGAAAATATCTTGAAAAGTATTTACTTAGTAAAAGAACTTTATTGAACAAAAGTTACTTAAAATTAGTCAATATATCCATTTCCGGAGTTATTTTGAACGTATGTTTTTTCACCCCCGAGAAGGGGTGGCTTGACCACCCAAGTAAAAGCAACCCTGAGCTTTACTCCAGTAATGAAGTAGAGGGTAAGAGCAAGCTAGTATACATGGTGAGGCAAATAAAGGGCCTATTAGAAATATCTCGAGAACTAAAGGAAACGGAATCATGAAAATTTGAATTAAGGGATTTTGAAGACTCGTCTGTTTAATGAAAATATTTTCATCTATTTACTACTTCCGGTTATACCGAAAGTTGCTTATAACGTCGTTTTTTTTTAATGGGACACCCTGCATATCTTTACGTTTTTGGATTCTCTTCTTTCGATGTCTTCTTTCTTAAAATATGAGGTTTTGTACTGTTATACAGGGTATTTTAAAAGATAATTACGTTTTTGTATTAATTGCGTAGCAACATTCACACCCTGTAGAATTGTAGTAGTTTGACATCTAAAACTCTACTTACGTTCAAATGATTTTTAATATAGTCCACTATTGTTAAGAATCATTAGTATAGCTAAATTTTTAATTTTAGTATACAGGGTTCAATTTTTTTAGTAGCAACAATCTTAACTACGTAAGTATTATTATAGCTAAACCATTATTGGTAATTTTAAGGATCAGTCTGGATTAATATGTATTTATTTCCGAAAAATTATTTATGATTGAATATTTTCACGGTCAACCTAATAAATTTTTACGTATTTTTTGTTGCAATTAATGTTTAGTTTGAATCACCAATAACTCACAAATTAAAGCAGTTAGGTATAGGGAATACTTATAAAATAAAAAAGTACCATAAAATATCATTTCATTACAATACTAAAATAGAGGGTGTTCCATTTAAGAAAACTCAGAAAATATTCAATCCGAGTTTCATTTGAACGAAATCACTTGAACGTAAGCAAAGTTTTTAATGTCAAACTATTACAATTCTACAGGGTGTGAATACCCTGTAAAATATTACAAAACCTCATGTTTTGAGAAAGAAGATATTGAGGAGAATCCAAAAATGTAAAAATTTACAGGGTGTCCCATTAAAAAAAACGAAGTTATAAGCAACTTCCGTTATAAATGGAAGTTGCAAAGAGATAAAAATATTTTCATTTAATAGATCAAAATAGATCCTTCAAAACCCCTTTATTCCAATTTTCATGATTCTGTTGCCTTTAGTTCTCGAGATATTTATAATAGGCCAGTTATCTGCCTCACCCTATATATCCAAATTTTCAAGGAAATCCGTCGTGACGAGGAAAATTGTACTCCAAAACGGTTTTTTACTGGCCTGTAATGTGTAATATGAAATACTTTATTCAGACGTAACATCAAGTCACTCGTATTTGTGGAAACGTGTTAAATTCGCGACTATACTTAGCTGATCTGTGGGCTATACGCAACTGGTTTTACTTTGATAAACAATGTCGAGCTGTCGAGCATGTTTGATTCTTGTGCGAACTTGTCGTATACTTATCCACAATTTAGCTCTTCACTTAGAAGGAAGCTAGGACAAATAATCCCCGGACAATTAGTCCCGTACAAAAATCCTCACAAATTATCTCTGGACAAAAAATCCCCAGCCAAATAATCCCCACAAAAAATCCCCGGACAAATATTCCCCGGACAAAAAATCCCCACAAAAAATTTCGGACAAAAAATCCTCAAGAAATATTTGCTGCCGAATAGTTCTCTAAAAGTTTTCCCGGGGTCCAGACAAATAATCCCCGGACAAATAATTCCGGAAAAAAAATCCCCACAAATTATCCCTGGACAAAAAATGCCCGGACAAATAATCCCCGGACAAGAAATTCCCACAAAAAATCCCGGAAAAATAATCCCCACAAATTATTTTGGATAAAAAATCCCCACAAAAAAATTCCGGACAACAAATCCCCAAGAAATGTTTGCTGCCGATTAGTTCTCTAAAAGTTTTCCCGAAATTTTACCAAATTTCGAATTCCAATTCCATGCCGAAAACTTCAAATTTTACATGACAAAAAAATGTGAGGTGTTTCAAAAATCTTTCATAGCTACTTGGAGAGAGGTCAGATGGGAGAAGGTCTGTATGACGGCCTAGAAAAAGGTGGAAAGATGCAGTCAGAAAAGATATGGAGAAAATGGGAATGAGACAATGGGAATTAGTGGCACAGGCCGACAAACATGGAAGGCAATAGTAAACGCGGCTAAGACTCTCGAAGAGATATAACGACATTGAAGATGATGATGACTAAATATTTTTGACGTTAAATTTACAAAAAGAAACAGGTTTTTTTGCATTACAATCAAGATTATCGTTTTCAAGACCAGCAGTTTTCATCACGAATGCGCAATGTTTTGAACATAGTTATTCAAAGCAGAGTGAGCAAAAGATTTAAGCGAATAATTACATGATTCCTACATCCATAGCCTTAGCTCATTCCCCATATCTTCCACGATTTTTTAAAAAACTCACACTCTTTTGTCATGTAAAATTTGAAGTTTTCAAGCTTAATCTTATTTGCTATTAATTATTTTCGTACCGAAAAGCGATTTCATGGTGATTGCTATCTATAAGTAACCTTTCAGACTAAGGCCGCACCTACATTGGGTCCGTTTTTCTCCGATCAGATCAGATCCGACGTCGGAATAAAAAATAAACCCATACTATTAAATGGGGGTGCCTACATTGGATCCGTTTTTCTCCGATCCGATCATATCAGATCAGATCCGACGTCGGCTGATGTCGGAATAAAAAATAAACCCATAGTATTAAACCTACATTGGATCCGTTTTTCTCCGATCCGATCAGATCAGATCCGATATCGGCCGACGTCGGGAGTAGCTTCTCCTATTCTAATCGAGAAGTGTTTGGTTTTATTCCGGTTTTTGCATATAAGTAATTGAATTTTTTGTTTTAACTGTTTCATGAAATAAATCAACAATAAATAGCTTCCAAATCTTAATATTTAATTTTGTAATACGTATCTCTACAAGGTAGATATTTTATAATGTTGTCTTGAATATAATGGTTATAAAATCTCTTTATTTACACAGGTATAAAATTTAATACCTCTTTTATAGCACAGAATAGGAAACAAATTGTTCCCTATTCTGTGCCTCTAGGTAAATAGTTTTATTGGGATGGTCAATTTCACTTTGGTTATAAAATTGTAACGGGTACTATAATGTGTTTTTGAAATTGCCGAAAAAAATCTTAGATAAAACCGGAAGTATAATTATACTACCTATTATGTGTTACTATACCTTTTTATATGAGAATATTTTTTAATACGTGCCAACAAAAGTCATAGTTTGTAATAAATCAATGTATTTTTTCTTTTCTCGTGAATTATTTTACATTCTTGTGACGAAAAAATAGGAAATAGGATCTTTAATCTTTATTAAATTTATGCATCCATCTACGTTTTTTTCTAAGTCTTTAAGAACGTTGTTTTCCAACAACAGCCAACACATTACACATCTTCATCATTGTCGGTGGTCGGTGGTCGGGAGTTAACGGAACCAATGTAGGCACCCTCGCCGGAAAATCGGTCTATATCGGATCTGATCTGATCGGAGAAATACCGATCCAATGTAGGTGCCGCCTATCGGATCGGATCGGATCTGATCTGATCTGATCGGATCGGAGAAAAACGGATCCAATGTAAGTGCGGCCTTAGACACTGGGCCACCGTGCAGCAAAGTATTGTTTTAAATATAAATAAACGACTACAGACGAGCCACTTTGAGTGTCTGGCTGATTTTAGTGGTTCATGATTTGCTGCAATTGAACACCGGTGGCGGACACCGGTGTCAGACAGTCAGACACCAGTTTCTTGGTCTTAAAGGGTACTAACTCTCATGCACCGAGGCTGAAAAACATTTGCGTCGATTGTATTCACGGAGAAACTTTTAGAGAATTATTTGGGAGCAAATATTTCTTGGGGATATTTTGTCTGGGATTTTTTGTGGGGAGATTTTATCCGTGGATTTTTGTCCGGGGATTTCTTGTCCAGGGATAATTTGTGGGGATTTTTTGTCCGGGATTATTTCGAGGGTTTAGTGTCAAACAACGTTATCTACATTTTTTGTGAAATTGAGATGTATCTATAATCGAGTTCGTCGTTTTCGACTTCATTTAGTAATTAAAACCTGTATCTCTATCTGAAGCAGATTACAAAATACATTAAACGTTAACTACCAATTGTGAAAAAATTGTTCATGTCAAAAACATCTAAGAGGTGATAACGTTATTTCACAGTGAATTTCGCGATACGTCAAAAACAGTTATCGACTGTTAACGTTTATTGACACTAATTTATTAAGCTGCAGGAGCGTCATTGGAAATTTTGGTAGGGGGGGGGAGCAAGCATTATATATTTATACAATGCATTATATATGCAAACATAATACAAAATTGATCTATTTTTTGTAAATTTCAGTCATTTTCAGGATCAGGGGGGGGGGGGCAAATGCCCCCCCTGACCCTATCAAATGACACCCCTGTTAAGCTGTAATTGTAGACAGCGTTATTATTATAATTCGTATTTGTTTGAAAAACGTCATTTTGATACTGGATAGCTAAATACATTTGTTTATTTTCGATGTTGTTCGATTCTTCCATCTAATTACTCATTACATGATTACATGATTACAATAATCTGATTACTCATTACATTTTTAGTTTTTCCGAAGTTAAAAGAAAACATATATGTTATTTTCTTACTGCCGGTTAAGTATATATTTGTAATTATTTAATATTTTGATTTTGTCAGTGTTTAACAGAAAAATGTCCAGTTGTAGCACAAAACTTTGTATGACACGAAGCACTAGCGGGTCTTGGATCTTCTGAGGTAGCCTCTTGCCTTACAAATACAATGAAAAGTGAAGTTACTGGGAAAGACTTCGCTTTTATGTCTGAAACTTGTTCGGGCCAAAATGGAAATTCAATTGTTTCCGCAATATTTCTGTTTGCTGTTGAAACACTAAATATTTCAAAAATCGACCAGTTATTTTTTTTTGAGCCCGAACATTCCCAAATTGAATGTGATATGGTCCATGCCCACATCGAAAACGCGAGTAAAGGCTTGGAAATTTATGATCCATCGGGATGGTATATGTACAGTGATTAAAATGGCTTTAAAGAAATCAAAATACGAAGTAGTTGAAATAGATCAGGAAGACATTTTGGATTTTAAAGAACTTCAAATTCAAATGATTAAAAATAAAAAAACTGACATTGAAGGAAATGTTGTCAAATGGTTGAACATAGTTTGACTACAATGTACATATAAAATAAGACACTGCACACAGTTATTTCAAATATAATTTTAAATCAGACAACTTTACGAAATTTAAAATACAGAGAAGGCAACTTCGATCATTTTCAATTAACAAACTTGTGCCAAGAAGAAAATATGACAAACCGTTAACGATTAATAATAAAAAGTTAAATGGTTTAGTAGAACTCTGTGAGCAAAAATTAAAGAACAATATAAATTCTTTTACTAGAATCTTCAAGGAAGGGGTGATGATCATAATGAAAATGTTTCAGAAGATGAAGACGTTTAAAGATGGTATAAGTATTTAGAAATTTCATAAGTTTAATATTTGTATGTTATTAGAAAAATAAAGTTTTTTATTTAAATACACTTATAACATTTTTAATAATACAGGGTTAGTGCTGTATTGGATATCCTGAAAATTTTTAAGATATCAGCGAAAGTAAAGTCAAACTGGATATCCTGAAAAAAGGTGGAATATCAGGGACATTTTCAGGAAACATTTTAGGGAAATTACATTTTTACATTTTCACACAGCAGTACTAACCCTGTAGTAAAACTATTATTATCAGGTGCGACGATAACGGTTACAAAAAATATATATCGGTAATATCAAAAAGCGTCATCAGGTCATTATTAGAAAAAAATTCTATTTTTTTCTCTATATTCTATTCTCTTAACAATAAAATAATAAAATAAAGAAATCTACGGTTTCGTCTTGATTAAAATCTGTCTTCCTCCATCCCCCGATAGTACTATTTCTAGGTCTACCTGTTTTCAAGGAGGATCTGAAGAAGACAGATTTTTACCATCACGGCCGTAGATTCTCGATATAGATTAAAACAATTTATATCGCAGTATGGATATAACGCCCTCTAACGGGGAATAAGCGAAAATAATTTCGACTCGATTCGAGTTCTCTGCTTAACCCAGGTATAACCATACCAACAGGCACCGCTAGGAAAACATTCCACTTTGCGGTTCAGAGACCCATATGAAACGAGTCTGTGTACTCTATACAGAGTATGGCATTAGTAAAATGATAAAATAAGCAAATCTACGGTTCCGTTTTAATTAAAATCTCTCCTTGAAAACAGGTAGACCTAGAAATAGTACTATCGGGGGATAGATTTTAATCTAAACGAAACCGTAGATTTTCTTATTTTATTATTTTACTAATGCCATACTCTGTATAGAGTACACGGACTCGTTTCATATGGGTCTCTGAACCGCAAAGTGGAATGTTTTCCTAGCGGTGCCTGTTGGTATGGTTATACCTGGGTTAAGCAGAGAACTCGAATCGAGTCGAAATTCATTTCGCTTTGCGACAAGCTTATATTTTTTTTAAACTTTTTTTGTTAGTTTATATACATGTTAAGAGGAAACAGTACCGATCAACCGGTAGCGAAAACGCGTTCCAAGATTGCGGCTGTAATTTTGAATATTGAATATTTTTTCGAGATATTTTTCACACGTATTCGTAATATAATAAAGAATGGCGGTACAGAGCTCAATTTGAAAAATATATTAATATGTGGAAATTACTCTGTAATTAAATACAATATTAAAAAAACGAATAGAGAAACGAACGAGAGAATATTTCAAGGAACTTTTAAACAATGAAAATACAACAGCAGAGAATCGCACACAGATAACAGATGAAACACCTGAAAGAGGGCAAGAAGACGTTTATGAAACTAAAATAAAGATGGAAGAAGTTGAAGATGCACTAGAAAAACTGAAAGTTGGTAAAGCAGCAGGGATCGACGAAATAGATGCTGAATTATTGAAATATCTTGGACAACAGGGTAAACAAGACTTACATGACCTACTAAATTTAGCGTGGACAAACAAAAAAATCCCAGAGGATTGGAACATTTCAATAATACTGCCTATACACAAAAAGGGAGACACGAAAGAGTGCAGTAATTATAGGGGTATATCACTTCTCTGCTCAGCGTTGAAAATCTACGAAATTATCCTAGAAAAGAAACTACGAGAAATAGTTGAGCCTCGACTGGCGGATATACAAAGTGGATTTAGACCATCACACAGCGTACAAGATCATATATTCACACTATAGCAAATTACTGAAAAAACACTGTTAAAAAACGATACACTGTACCTGGCGTTTTTAGATATGAAAAAGGCGTTTGACATGGTCAATAGAGAACGAATATGGCAAAGCCTGATAAACAAGGAAGTAGATGAAGAACTGTAAGTGTAATAAAGAGTTTTTATGTCAACAAAAAAAACCAGATCAGGACAAGTAACTTAATCTCCGGCGAATTTTCTAATAACGACGGGGTTAGACAAGGTGGAGTGTTGAGCCCACTGTTATTTATTTCCGTTATGGATAAATTTATTAAAAAGTGTTGGAAAAAAACTAAAAAATGCGCTATAGGGTATAGAAATTTGCAACAAATAAAAATTGAAGCCTGTGCATTTGCTGATGACATTGTATTAGTTGCAAGAACTGAAAGGGCTCTCGCAGATAACATTAAAATCTGGGTTGAAGAACTAAAAAACTACAACTTAATAATAAATATGGAGAAAACTAAAGTAATGACAATAGCCAACAAAGAAGCAACTGTAAATATTGAAATCGAAGGGCAAAAAATCGAGCAAGTAGACCTCTTTAAGTATTTGGGAATAATGTTAAACAACAAAGGTATACAAGAAGATGAAATTGGAAACAGAATAAAATTGGCAACGAGAACTTATTATTCACTGTATAAAAATTTCCTAAACAAAAAAGAAATATCGAGGAAAACCAAAATGACAGTATATAAAACTGTATATATGCCAATTACAATATATGGGGCAGAAAACTGGGTACTTAATGACAGACAAAGAAAAAGATTACAAGCTACAGAAATGAGATACCCAAGAAAAGTGGTGGGAGCAAGAAGATTAGACAAAAAGAGAAACGAAGATATAAGACATGAATTACAGGTAAAATCGCTCAACGAAAAAGTTGAAGAAAAGAAGTTAAAATGGGCTGGACACATGATAAGAATGAGTGGTGAGAGACAAGTGAAAATGACATGGGAGGCCAAAGCAGTGGGTAAAAGCACGAGGGGCAGACCAAGGAAAAGCTGGAACACTAGTGTAAACGAAATACTCAAGAAAAGAGGAATATTGTGGCAAGAAGCAAAATTTTTAGCAGCAGATAGGAAGAAGTGGCGTAAATTTGCAGAGAGTATTATATAAAGAAGGAATCCTCGACACCTAATGGTAAAAGAGGCAACCGATTATGTATGTATGTATGTATTAAAAAACGAGCCTGTACCGCCATTAAGAAGAACAAAAAAATACACTTTCTTCAAATAGATTTTTTATCCGATGCCTAGATTTTGTGTCATTTTGGAACTACTAATGAAATAAAAAAATTTAGTAGTTCCAAAATGACACAAAATCTAGGCATCGGATAAAAAGTTTATTTGAAGAAAGTGTATTTTTTTAATATTGTATTTAATTACAGAGTAATTTCCACATATTAATATATTTTTAAAATTGGGCTCTGTACCGCCATTCTTTATTAAATTACGAATACGTGTACCAAATATCTCGAAAAAATATTCAAAATTACAGCCGCAATCTTGGAACGCGTTTTCGCTACCGGTTGATCGCTATTGCTTCCTCTTAACATGTATATAAACTAACAAAAAAAGTTTTAAAAAAATATAAGCTTGTTTGAATTTTTCCGAAACAATGCATGTTTTCGTTCTAATTGCACTCTCCCCTACTAGAGATATTAAAACGTAACACTACTGCTAAGTTTTGTTTATTATAGATATTTTAGTTATTATTCTTTCTTTAGAATAAAAGAAATAACTTTTAATATACAGAAGACGATCGTTAGACATTATTCTTTTTTCTATCTGCTGCATAGAAATAAAATATTTATTCTCATTTGACTCCACACTGGAGTGTTTTAATTAAAACTTGCAAGTTTCTGCTTTGAAGTAATGACATCTTTTGTTTTCAAATATAAAACTTTTGTCTTAGATCCTCTATATTTTTCCTTTTGTTTCGTGGAATTCTATTGTAACTAAGACGACTATTTGACTCATTAAAGTGTCTGATAGTTTTCTTCCTGTTCGAGATACCGAAAGAAAATATTAAAGAAAATTTTTCGAAACATTATTTTTATCTCATAATACTTGAGAGCAAAAAAATCGACTCAAAATCGATAAGTTGTAGTTTATGCTTAGTAATTTCATGTTGTGTTCTTTGAATTAAAACAGCTTATGCAAAAATTTGGAAAATTTATTTTTCGACGAGCGTGCAAAAATGTCTACTTTCGCGCACGCATTTTAGTTTAGAAAGTTTCACTTTTCCGCACGCGTGTTACTTTTCAGCACGCGGTTTTTACTTGTACACACGCGTGTTAATTTAGATACCTATGTTAATATGGCCTTAAAGTAATTATAATACATGCAATAAACTAATATTTAGATATTATTTACTAATTTATTTCAAATATATATTATTGCGTTCCTGTTTTAATAAAATTAACGCGACAATTCGATGAAATAAAATTATTTTGACATAATATTCGAAAGTCAAATCGGTAGACAATAACAATCGTTTTAAATTTGCTAACTAATTATATTGAAAGTTTGGTTTTGACAACCTTGTCATGGAATTAATTGGTGTTTGTATTTTCATATTAATTAAATTAATTGATTAAGATTTGGTAATTTTTTAAAGACTCTTAGAAAAAATATTGTTCCTAACTCTTGCAGAAAGTCTCTTTTCCGTACTCGACTGCTTTCCGAACTCCTGCTTCGCGTAGTTCGACAAACTGCAGTCGCGTACGGAAAAGAATGACTTTCTGCACTTGTTAGGAAAATAACTATTACACGTGTTGTAAAATTTGTCTTCTTCTGTATGGCATAGGTAATGCAGCCAGCATTGTAACGGGCGTGTTCTACGCAATTTAGGCCTCTATGGATTTGCCGGTCGTCGTCTCAGTCGCTTTTCAAACGTTGACCTGTACGTACACTTCAAAGTGCAGTAAATGAATATTTTACAAAATTGATACTTCACCAGTGAAGGCGGTCCAGGTAATAGCATAATTACGAGAGGAATGTAGTCAAAGGATTGTCGGCCGTCACTTCCTTATGACGAAGACAGCGGTCTCAAGGGTTTACCGGGAGACCGGTAGCTACAGTCGACCACCAGATTCGGGTCGGCAACGTGTTACGACAGAGAGGGATGATCGATTTATTGTCCTGAGTGTGTTGCGGAATCGGACAGGAGTTGAGCTTCAATAATCCCTGAGGAATGTTCGAGGTGTCACCGTCACTCAGTGGATAGTTAGAAGAAGGCTTAAGGCTCTCACTTCGACTCCCAAACGAGCTAACACATGGCCCAACTTGAACGCACAATAGAAACAAGCCCGACTTCAGTTTTCCCGAGAACACATCAATTGGGACCTTGGGCAATGATACAGAGTTTTATTCTCTGATGAGAGTCGAATGTGCTTGTAAAGCAATGACAAAAGGCAACACGTCTATCAGAGGCGCGGAGAACGAGAAAACAGAGCTTCTGTTAGTACTAGGTGATGGTCGGTGAGGGGTTTTGACAGCGGATCTTTACATTACTAATATTCTCCCAGATAATGTTGTTCCATACACCGGCTACATGGGCGATCGCGATGGCTTCATTGTAAAGCATGATAACTCCCGATGGCACACATCGCGTATTACGAAATACTACCTGGCCAACACCAATATAACAACAATGGACTGACCTTCATTAATTCCGGATATGAATACCATCGAGCACATATGGAATAAGCTCAAACACAGAGTTTGGGTCCGTAATCCAACACCAGTGACAGTGGCGGAGCTAGAAACTTCATTAGATGAAGAGTGTGAAGCGATTCTTCAGGAATCAGCAAGAAACTTATTAAGGTAGCATGGAAAGTTTAATACAACGCAGAGAAGAAAATACTCAATATTAATTTTGATATGCTCAGATTTTTTATGATAATTTACGTTTATATTCATAACATAACGACTTTCATTCATAACATATATTCTCACATACAATATTCAGCTCCCTTTCTTATGTTCTTTAGTTACTAATTTTATGAATGTTTGTGTCATGACAATAAAAATTCATTCTGTTCACCATATTTTACTTGCAAACTTACATTGTGTGTGGATAGACACTTGCCAAACAGCGGAATCAAAAAATGTAACTTATTTTATGGTAGGGGAGCCCAAGCGGGGATTTTTGCAGTAACTCGAGCGCGTCAGATTATCATATGGGGAGAACCCTGGTACCCTGTAGATGTACATCTACCATATATCAGCTCTAAACACAGGGGGGTTCGTTAAGGGGTGGCCGAAAAAAAATCTATCCTTAGAAAAACTCGAAATCGTCAGATAAGTTAAGTACATGCAAAACAGTGTATATTTCAAAAATCTGACGATTTGGGCAAGGCGTAAGGAAATGGGTGAGTCACAAAGTTCCACAAGAAAAAAGCGAATATTTCGCGAAATGAACGATATATCTACAAGCTAAAAAATACGTGCTCCATATTTGTCAAAAATCTATCGAATGATATCAAACACGACTGCCCACGGAGACGGGTGGGGGGTAAATTTAAAATTTTAAATACGAATCCCGCGATATTTCACGAAATGGCACCAAACACGACCCCCCACGGATGTAGGGTGGGGGGTTACTTTCTTTAAAATTTTAAATAGGAGCCCCCATTTTTTATTGTAGATTCAGATTCCTTACATAAAAATAAGTAACTTTTATTTGAAACATTATTTCGAATTATGGACAGATGACGCTATAATCGGAAAAAACGATTGTTTGAAATGGAAAATTAAATTAAAAATGGAAAGTCCCCACTAAAATGGAAAACTTTACTTAACTTTTTTTGATTTTAGAACCTACTCTTCATAACCCAATAGGTCCCCAAAGCGCTCAAGTGACTGCACATTCCCTCATACTTTCCTCCCCTACTGTTACTTTTGAGTCGATTTTTTTTTCTCAAGTGTGGCGATAATATAATTTTATCGTCTAGTGTATATCTAATTTTAGGACATAATTATTTTTTGTTTATGTTTTAATTTGATATACTTTTTTTAATTTAGCTTAACTGCCTCGACAACTAAGGCCATTAACATGTTACGGTTAATTTCGCAATCAGATGTATTGTGTAGTGTGTTGAATAAATGTCTTGTTACTTAGTAAAGCCGAATTCATTGTCTTTACAAAGAGACGCTAATTGTATCCGAACGTCTGCGGTCTCTCCGGTAAACTTTCCGGTAATAGTACCTTCTTTCACGGTTTTTGCTGTAAATTTTAAAGAACCGCTTGATTGACCTGAAATTTGGAGTACGTATGGCTAACATGTCAAAGAAAAAAGTGATATGGTGCCGATGTGAAAAAATATATGTCCAAGGTAAGTCCCGAAATGGATAAACTGACTAATTTTAAGCAACTTTTGTTCTATAGAGATTTTCACCAAATTTATACTTTTCGAGTTATTTGCAAGCGAATATGTTCATTTTTTATCAAAATAACCACGTTTTTAGACGCTTTTTCGCAAATAACTCAAAACGTAAGCATTTTGTCGAAAAACTATTCTTGACAAAACTATAGCCTATAAAAAACTGAAAAAAAAAAACGGTGTATATATTAGGTCTCTATACCGAGCAAAAGCCGAGTTTTAGCTAATGAATAATGGGTTCATATTCAAAATATTCCAAATAGAATTGAACGTGAAATATCCAAATAATGAAGCATTCTTGGGGAATACACATTACAACTTTTAAGTGTTTAAAAAGAGATTTATTTCTGTTTTTATAACAAAAATTCTAGCATCAAATGTAAGCAAGTTACGCTCAAAATAAAGTTGGTCCCTTTTGTTTTGGCAAAAAAGAATCAGGAAGATCACCCCTGACATATAACTTAAAAATTGTTAGAGATGCCAAAAATCTTAAACAATAAAAAAAGTCGGCTTTAATTTCTGAATACTTTGTATATTTTTGTTTTTCTGTAAGATAAAAATTGGTTAAGATTCGGTGTTTCTAAATTTGCATACACTCGTGGTAAGTGACTCGTTCAAGCCCTTTTAACTACAGCTCTTTCAAAAATGAGGACTTTGAAAAACTTTGAAGTGGTAACAATTCAGTTCATTTGAAATGCTAATAAGGGGGTGATTTTCCCGATTGCTTACCAAAAAAAGGGAACAACTTTATTTTGAGCGTAACTTGTTTACTTTTGATGCTAAAAATTTTTTTTAAAAAACAAAAATAAGCATTTTTTAAACACTTTAAAAAAGTTAAAATGAGTTTTCCTCAAAAAAGTGCTCCGTTTTTTTGGTTATGGCACGTTAAAATATTTGATTTGGAATTTGACGAATGTGAACCTATTTTTCATTAGCTATAACTCTGCTTCTACTAGGTATAGTGACCTAATATATACACCATGTTTTTCACTTTTTTACGTGATATATTTTTGATAAGATTTTTTTTCGACCAAATACTTTTTTATTTGCGAAGAACCGTCTTAGTGGTTATTTTGTAGAAAAATTAACATATTCACTCGCAAATAACTCGAAAACTATTAACTTGGTGAAAAAACCTAATAGAACAAAATTTGCTTGGAATTAGTCATTTTATCCATTTCCGGACTTATTTTGTACATATATTTTTCACCCCCCAAAAGGGGGTCCAACTCACCCCTAGGGCAAAAGCACACATCGGCACAATATCACTTTTTTTCTTTGACTGGTTAGGTACGCGTATGCCAAATTTCATGTCAATCCAAGCGGTTCTATAAAATTTAGAAGTTCTGCAATATTTTACCTTTAAAGAACGTACTATAAAGATTTACTGTATCACTAACGCGAAGCAAAACATTGCGAATTGATCCAGACAGTGAAATCGAAGTAGTCGAAGAGTTCGAAGAAAAATTTTATTGAAGTACCTTAACAAATCTGACTCAGCAACGGGTATAGTCCTGTCGCCAGGGGGGGTACAACGGCCTCCTTAATTCAGATGGACTTACCCAAGTTTTTTTTATGTATTTTGACCCGTAGAATTTTTTGGGTAACAGTTGATCCGGATGTCGATAAGATTGTTATAAACAAAGAACTTAAAGAATTACATAGCAGCGATTTTTCGCAAAACAAAATATTTTTTTGTATTTTTTGGGTGATTCTCAGCAAAAAATGGTCCTACAAGTTTTTTCGTAGGACGCGTAGTTTTCGAGATAAACGCGGTTAAACTTTCAAAAAATCGAAAAAGTGCAATTTTTGAACCGGAATAACTTTTGATTAAAAAATAAAATAGCAATTCTGATTACTGCATTTGAAAGTTCAAGTCAAATTCTATCGGTTTTGATTGTTTGTATTGCTAAAAAATAAGTTTTTATTTGTTAAATAAAGGTATAAACACATAGTGTTTCCCGAGCCCAATGCATGCGTTTTAATGGACGTAATGTACGTAGAAATTCTGTATGCGCGCCTACTCGTTCAATTTCGAATTAGAAATGCATTGAAAACATCATTCAATCACTATGTGTTGATAGCTTTGTTTAACAATAAAAAAATTAATTTCTAGCAATGAAAATAATGAAAACCGATAGAATTTTATTCGAACTTTCAAATGCGGTAAGCAGAATTGCTATTTTATTTTTCAATCAAAAGTTATTCGGGTTCAAAAATTGCAATTTTTCGATTTTTTGAAAGTTCAACCCCGTTTATGCCGAAAACTATGCATCCTACCAAAAAACTTGTAAAATAATTTTTTGCTTAGAATGACCCAAAAAATACAAAAACATGTTTTGTTTTGCGAAAAGTCGCTGTTATGTGATTCCTCAAGTTCTTTGTTTATAACAATCTTATCGACATCCGGATCGACTGTTACCCAAAAAATTCGTGTTCTACGGGTCAAAATACATAAAGAAAACTTGGGTAAGTCCATCTGAATTAATGAGGCCGTTGTACCCCTACTGGGGACAGGACTAGTATGGCCGTCCATAATTTAAAATCTACATTTTTTAAGTACTGTAAATCCGAGGGTCATTCGTTAAAAAAAGGATCCCTACGACGCTGAAACAGAATGCGACGTACTGGGAGATATCTGGCAACACTGCCTTACACATTAACTCTCCCTCTCTTCTCTAGCAGCCTTCGAAGATGGATGTCCCGGTCGCTGTTACAGCTAATGTAAAATTCATACTGGCATACGTTTTTTAAATGCAAAATGGATTTCACCTGTTGATACTTTTCGTCAGTTAATCGAAGTTTATGGGTAAAGTGCATATTTGTTCAACATATTCGCAAATGTTGTAAAGAATTCAGTGAAGGTCGGAGCGGAAGGCCTTCAAATTCACCATGAATTTCTGTTCGGTCTTTACTGAATTCTCTACACCATTTCCAAACATGTCGAACATATTATGCACTTTTACCAATAAACTAAGTCAAAAGGTGAAATTCATTTTGCATTTATAGGGGAGTGCAATTAGAACGAAAATATGAATTATTTCGGAAAAATTCAAACAAGCTTATATTTTTTTAGAACTTTTTTTGTTAGTTTATATACATGTTAAAGTAAAAAAGTTCTACTCGCAGATTGGCCGCTAATTGTTTATTATTTGTTTAAACAATAACAATTGTTTTATATAAATAATTTTAAAAATATCGTTAAATTCATAATTTTACTTTGATCAAATATATTTCTATTTTGTTTTTGATTATGCTGAATCCGAATATGGCATTGCAATTTGAAAATTCTTATACATAAGCTCTTATATTACAGTGTGTCTGCGAAGCTAGGAACCACATGGAAAACTTTTTTATTACCAATTTCACGATAAAAAGTTATTTTTAATAAAATACTCTGGAGAGTCAAAAATCTAAAACTCAACCATCAGATATCGAATTTTATACGAGTTATGTCAAAAATATGAATTTCGTTAAAGAGTACCTTTATATTCCAGAATATCAAAAAATGCTATAATGAAAAGTTGTTTGAAATTAGAAACTATGTCTAAATATACAACTACATCATTCTAATCGAATAAAAAATTTAAATTTTTTCTCAAATTACGGATACTTATTATCGTTTTATTACAATTATGATAACTATTTTATTATCACTTTTACGAAAAAAAGTTATTCTTCATAAAATGCTCTCTCTGGTCTATAATCTAAGATACAACCATCAGATATCAAACTTTTTTAATTTTATACGGGGTATGTAAAAAATATGAATTTTTCTTAAAAGTTAAGTGCCTTTAATATTCACTATATTTTAATTAAAAGGATGTAATTGAACACTAAAACAATTTTTTTTAATTCCAAACAACTTTTCTTAATAACAATTTTCGATATTGTGAAATGTAAAGGTACTTTACTCTTGAGTGAAATTCATATTTTTTGACATACCTCGTATAACATTAATTAAATTTGATATTTGATGATTGCATCTTATATTATATACAATTCAGAGTATTTTATAAACAATAACTTTTTTTCTTAAAACTGATAATAAAAAAGTTATCAATAGGTTCCAAGTTACGCAGACATACTGTATAAGAGCTAAAAAAAATTTTTTTGCTAACATTTATTATTGTTGAAGCTTATTATTAAATGTATTTTAGATGAGTTTTACAGGAAAAAGTTTTGATCACTTTGTATTAACATTTTTTTAGCTGGTAATTTTCGGTTTTTGTATTACATTTTTGTTATCTTTCTTAATTTTCTTAAAAAGAAATAGTTTACTTCAATTCTAAAGTAAAATAATTTAGTGCATTTTAAAGATTACATCCTAAGCTTTAAAAAAGAACTTATAAAGCTCTAATAGATCTGTTCAAACTTTAGTACCTACTACCGTCTTAAAGTGGTGGTAATTCTATAAAACTACGAAGATTTCACAAATTACATTTTTGAGACGTCATATCATTTGAATTAAATTTTTGAGATTTTTTTTGAATAAAACATCATTTAGTAAGATGCTTGAAAGGTAAGTTGTGCAAAATTAAGAGTTTTATAAGAAAAATTGTATTAGTTACACAATTTTAAATCATGTTTAAACAAAATTCATGTAAGGCTCATTTTCCGCCCACACCGTACTTATGCCCATAAATTTTATTTCAATCTATAATAACCATAAGATAGCGTAATTATTCTTCTTACATGTTCAAGTTGTAAAATTTCATTTGATCAATTAGTTAAAGAACTACATTAAAATAACTCAACCGTGCACTTCGCTGTACGTTAGTTTACAGTGCGCCAATGTTTGTGAGAAGGGTAACTTTAGCGTTTTAAATAAAATATTATAGAAGATACAGATTTAATTTTAGAAAATTCTTTATATAGGTTTTATTTTGTAAAATTTTCTGAATTTTTTAATGGTCAAGTCAGTTTTTTTTCTAAAATTTATATTTTCGTAGTTATTTAAATAAACATCTAATTTCGTAGTTCATTTGTTTAATAAAAAATGAAGCACCCACTTCTCGAGTAGAACTTTTTGATATGTTGTTTATTAAACATGTAAGTTCTATCTTGTTTGATTTTTTCCGAAGTGAAAATCTATATGCACTCCCCTATTAAAAACGTATCACAGCATTAATTTCACATTAGCGGTAATAGGACCTACATTTTCGAAGGCTACTAGGCCGATACTGAGCTATGTAGCGTGGCGAAAATAGTGGGACAAGAGAGAGAGAGAGTTGATGTTTAAGGCAGTGTTGCCAGATTTCTCCTAGCACATCGCACTCTTTCTCAGAGGAATAGGGAACCTTCTTTACGAATGACAATCGTAAAAGGTTCAAGTATAAGATCAATTTCAATGAAATGAACAATATCAGTTAATGTCGGTTCATAATTAGCATTTATTTGTTAAACAGTTTCTGGATAGAAAGTCAGCTATATACATCGTACTCCCAAGTATAAATCTTATATAACAGCTCCTCCATATGTGGGCGGTTTGCCAACGTCGACGTCGCGATTTTCCTGTTTTCCTTGGAAACCTGAAAGGCGGCGTTAGGGTGTGATCAGTTACAACGCAACGTAACCGCTGGCAAACCGCCCTCATCCGTACGTTCGCTGAAGCACAATTCTCTGCAATTCAATGCTAATTTTGTTTATATATTTTCCTACTATTAGGTACATTCAATAGTTTTTGGTTTGTTTCCGCAACTACTTTCTCTCCATAAATAAACCGATGAAACTTATCCACTGCTGCACATATTGCAAACAGCTCTTTTTCCATTAGAGCCCTAACCCAATATTTGAACTGTCAGTTTACACCACTATATTATATTTATTATATTCTTGGCCAAAACGCCAAGTGTGGGAGCACACCTATTTTTGTTTAATAGCTTAAACGCTTTTTTTTAAACTCCTTTTCAATGCCACTCTATGTTTTTTAAGCAGCTGATGTAATGGATGTGAATCTTCTGAAAATCTAGGTATAAACTTACTCAGATAATTTACATTCCTAAAATCTCTTGAAAAATTATCTGCCTTAATTCCTGTTTTAGAAATTATTCGACCTGCATATTTTACATGATACTGTGTATTGCAGCTTACAGCTATTAGACTTAATCTTATGTTCCCTTGTTTTTAGTAAAATCTTTTATATTACTGCATCAGGCTCTCTAGTGGTTTCTTCAGCTACAGGAGCTCATCAACATAAAATAAACATCTACTACTGATATGTCACCAAAGATGTTGGTGTTTAATTTTTGCATCACCTCTAGTGCCGATGTTATGCCAAAAGATATTCTTTTAAAACGATATCTACCAAAAGAAGTGAGGAAGCTACACGAATCTATCGTGCCCGAAATTATCATCTTTCTTAATGTTGTTCTGAAGCTATTTTCTTGTGGCATTTTTATAATCAATTACTTTTAATGGGAAATAAGCCACAATATTACCAAAAAAATGATTTAATTAACGTTTCGAAGCCCAAATCGGGTTTCGTTGTCAAACTACAAAATACTACTGTATATTGTATTTTGTATTTTGACAACGAAACCCGATTTGGGCTTCGAAACGTTAATAAAATAATTTTTTTGGTAAAATTTGGCGTATTTCCCATTAAAAGTAATTATTGATTATCATCTTTCTCTTCAGAACCCTAGAGTACCTTCTTTCTTGTTATGTTTCTACTTGTGTTGCTAGCAGAGACTGCAATAGGATAGATAAAATTCCATAATTCAGGATAGAGAAAGTCAAAATAAGGAAAAAAATAAAGACGCTCTTACTTTTAATTTACAATCTCATTGATTTGTTTGTGGGTGGTTTTCGATACTATTGCAAAAGACAAAATTCGATCTGTTCAAAATAAAGGTAAAAGAGATAATAAATTACATCATCATCATCATCATTTGGCTCTACAACTATATGTGAGTCTTGGCCGCGTTTACTATTTCCCTCCATTGTTGTCGGTCCCGAGCAGCTATTTCCCATTGCTGTGCTCCCATTTTGCGTAGATCGCTGGCTACTGCGTCCTTCCATCTCTTTCTTGGGCGACCAACTGACCTTTTTCCATCGCGCCTTTCCCAGAATGTGGCTTTCAGAAGTATTTCGTCACTTCATCTTAGCACATGACCCGCCCATCGTATTCTGTTTGCTTTAATGTAGCGTACTATGTTTTCATCTCCATATATTGTCCGGAGTTCATCATTGTGTCTTCTTCTCCATTCTCCTGTTATAGATAGGCAGCAGTACCTTTCTTTCAAGTAGCAGTAATTTTGTCGTTACCCGCTGATTCAGAGTCAATGTATCGCTTCCATACGTTATTGTGGGACGAATTATTGTCTTCTATACTCTTATTTTTGCTGGTCTTGAGAGTATTTTTGATTTAAGTAGGGTACTTAATGAGTAATATGCTCTGTTTCCTGCAATGATCCTGGCTGTCACGTGCTTTTCATATTTATTTTCAGATGTTATGATCGCTCCCAGGTACTTAAATTCTTTGACGACTTCAAAATTGTATTCATTAATTGTTACCTTTTGTCTAACCCTTGGTCTTGGGTTCTTCGTAACCACCATGTACTTTGTCTTGTCCTCGTTGACCTTAAGACCAACTTCCTTGGCTCCGTTTTCGAATAGGGTGAAAACTTCTTTTGCATCTCTGGTGGATTGTGCAATTGTGTCCACGTCATCTGCAAAAGCTAATAGTATTTTTGATCCTTGGGCGACAAATCCGTTTGTCAGTTGTGGCTGAGCTTTCCTTGCTGCATGTTGCAGTGCGAAGTTAAACAGCAGGGGGCGAGAGGATCTCCTTGTCTAAGCCCGGTGTCAATGAGGAATTCCTCCGACGTGGTGCTGTCAATTCTGATTCGTGCGGAAGCGTTCTCCGTGCTCACCTTTGCTAATCGTACCAGCTTTCCAGGTACTCCCATTTCTACCATAGTCTCCCACAATGCTTCTCTGCTAACAGAATCGTACGCTTGTTTGAAGTCCACGAAGATTTGGTGTACATCGCGGTCGAATTCACAGTTTTTTCCAACACTTGGCGAAGGACGAAGATCTGGTCTGTGGTCGACTTTCCCGGTCTGAATCCGCTTTGGTAGTTGCCTATTATTTCCTCTGCGTATGGAGTTAGTCTTCTAAACAGTGTTATGGATATAATCTTGTATATTGTATTAATTAACGATATTCCTCTATAGTTCCGACATATTTGTTTGTCTCCGTTCTTGTGAATAGGTATTATGTGACTTTTATGCCAGTGTTTCGGTATTTCTTCTCCTTACCAGACTTCTCTTATTCTTCTTGATATGTCTATCCGTGACGAATGTTAGCGATAATCATGGCAATCTTCACTTTATCTGCAGCAACGCGGAAAAGCTGCACATATGTTGTGTTGAACCAGTTTCTGAGGTTCTTTAACCAGGATGTTCTTCTTCTTCCTGGACCTCGCCTTCCAAATATTTTTCCTTGCAGGATGGCTTGTAGGAGGGCATATATGGATTCATTTCGCATAATGTGTCCAAAGTATTCCAACTTTCGAGATTTGATGGTGGTTAGTACTTCTCAATTCTTCCCCACTCTTCTAAGAACCTCCTCATTTGTGACCCGATCAGTCCAAGGGATTTTAAGAATTCTACGATATAGCCACATCTCAAATCCTTCCAATTTTCGGCACATATCCTCGTTCTTAGACTTATTTTTAACTTAACTTTTAACGTAACTTTTATTTTTTAGAACATTGAAAACCCTTCAAAATGCCTATTTTTGAAAGTTAAAAAGTTAATTTGTTGCTACGCAAACTGCACAATAAGTGAACACCGTTATTTGTTAATACCTTTTATTTAAACTACCTTAGAACTTTAGTGTTTCACCCAAAGTTGGGTATTGGGGTACTTAACAAACCTTCATAATTTATGACCGATCCATTAATTAGTTTAAGAGTTATTCTATTTGTTTATCCCAGAGACCTTTATTTTGCAATGACATAAGACAGAAAATAATGAAGGTAAGGCAATGCCAAATGAAAGTAGAAAACTGATGCTATCAAAATGTACTGATGCACCGAATTGTTAATATAGTCGGTTCGCTAAACTCAGACACAACTGGCTAGTGATTTTAGTAGGTAATTTTTTTGTTTTTGGCCAATTTTGCCAAAATTACTGACTAAAATCACTAGCCAGTTGTGTCTGAGTTTATCGAACCGACTATAATTAAAAAATAGACAAGAACTCTAGGCAGGAAACAAGTAGGCTTTCTTCCTATAGATCTACAATAACTAAAAAGTAATAAAAAAGTAGTCAGCTACCTGGATCTTTAAGTATTCCGAGAAAATCCTTATTTCTCTGGAATATAGTTTAGTCGCATTAAAAGCCCATTAGCATACTGTGTGTATGCTTACCTTTTATAGGGAAAGAACTAAATAAAAAAGGGGTCGCTCAGCCTGTGACAAGGCTAAGAATTTTATTATTATCGTATTACTTTATACAGTGTTGACCAAAAGTCTCCTCCCCCTCGTATCTGTTCAACGGTTATACTTATACCTAATAGTAAAATTTGTTGGGAGGAAATAAGCACATGTAGGCTTCTCAAATAGTCATAACAGGTGACGTAATAGTGTCAGATAACGTTACAGAGCTACTTTGAGCGATAATTTTAAATGGGACCTAGTAAGTGATATCTTGTTTGAAAGGTATTGAAAATACCTATTTAATCATTTTAATTTTGTATGGGTTTAATGATTTTGATGAATAATAAAATAAATACTAAAATTCTTGTTTAGCATTTAATTAATAAAGATTCAAACGTCCGCCTGTGTCAAAAAAGTTGACGTTTTTCAATTCTCTAGTTGTTTTTACATCAATTATACATTATACGTTATATATTAATTACAATTTGTATATATAAATTAGAATCGACCGGTACGCGCGAGTACCTTTTCGCTGTGATCCGATCTTGCGCCTCGGCGCGCTATTTAAGTATCGATGTATTGGTGAAAAATAAACCTACAAACATTTTTCCAAGCTCAACATATTTCTTTTGAGTTCTTCTATCATTACTATTAATTAAAGTATAAATATGATTATTGCTCGAAGCTTAAAACCCTTATAAACCAATTATTTCACAATTTGTTAAGAAAATTACAGCTTCAAAGGGTATAACTTTAATACAAATAAAAATAATTTGGCAAGGTCTAAGAAATTTAAAACAAAATTCTTGAAAAATCTTCGAAAAATACTTATTTTGCAACCATTTTGCAATCTCGAGTTTTAATTATTGGATTAAAGTTTAGTAAACGCTACTTACTTTATTTTTTATTAAGGAACAAATTCTATTTAAAAATTTTTTTAGCTATTTTAATTTACGAGCTAGAGCCTTATAAACAATTTATAAATAATTAAATTTTTTTTAACAATTTTTTGACCACTCTGATCAAAATCCACCTGCGTAATGAGCAGACAAAAATACATAAAAAACTTTAGTGGACCCATCAGAATTGAAAAGGCCACGGTGATCTAGCTGACGCCTAGACTATATTTATCAAATATGGATGTGTGTGTGTGTGCTTGTTTTTGGCTTGGATGCAAGTCCATTTGCCACAGATTTTTTTATGTCATAATTATCAAGATAATTATGTACGATAATAAAATAAATTCATATTATAAACATTTATAAAGATATATTATTACTTTTGAGAAAACTAACTAGCAGATTTAATATGTTCATATCAGTGGTATGGGCCATTCCACGAACATACGCCTGTTTTGGATTACTTCGACAACGAATATTTTACGGTGCAACATAAGAAGTACGAAAGTAAATGGCGCTAGTAATTATTCCAATAAACAACATTGTAATTTGCAATTTACTTTCGTTCTTCTTATTTTGCACAGTAAAATATTCGTTGTCAAAGTAATCCAAAACAGGCGTATGTTCGTGGAATAGGGTATACAGACAACATTATGGATATGGTAAGGTGGTAAATAATTCTTTTGAATAAGTGATTGTATTAGAATTTTTGTATTTAAGTTATAATTATTGCAATTAAAAAATATATGATTTAATTCTCCGAGACCCACAGCTACATAATGCATTTTGTGTTATACCTAATTTGGATAAGTGAGCAGGAAATTTGCCATGGTTTGTTTTAATACGAAATAAGCAGGCGGAAAATAATTTAGAGTGTGTGTGTGCATTAATCTATATAAATAAAAATGAATGTTTGTATGTATGTATGTACCCTATAGACTCACAAACTATGCATTTGATCGTAAAATGACCTTAATCAAAATTGTTGTGAATCAACCCGGGATGGTTTCTGAAGTGGTACGATCTACCTAAGTGAAAAGGGGGCTTGCCCCCCAAAATTTTTTAAAATTTTTTTGAACAAACTCTTTTTTCTTAATTTTATACGATGTAGAACCAAAATGTACATACAATCCTAAATTTTCACTTTTTCATCTTTAGCCGTTATTTTTTAATAGCCATTTAAATATTTTACATCTATATAAATAAAAATGAATGTTTGTATGTATGTATGTACCCTATAGACTCACCTATTTTATATCTATGTATATAAAATTCTCTTTCGCAGTGTTTGTTGTCATACTTCTCCGAAACTACTTTACCGATTTTTATGAAATTTGGCAGTTGGACTCCTTGCTATTGTCGCTATCTAACGGTATATAAATCGTCTCTCTAGCTCAATTAGTTTCCGAGATAACAAAACGAAGCCGTAGTACAACACGAGAGCACGAGAGACGACATTAAGCACACGAGAATAACGAGCGAAAATTGTACTAACATCCGTGAAAATATGAAGTTTTTAACTTTGCGATTACTATTTTTAATGTACAAAAAATATTCCAAAATTTTGCCGAAGGACCATGTCTCTGGTATAATAATCAAAATTTTGGCGGAGGCGCATATCTGGTATAATCAAAATTTTGGCGGATGCTTTTGGTCGAGGCGCATCTCTGGTATAAAAATCCAAATTTTGGCGAAAGCGTGTATCTCTGCTATAATAATCAAATTTTTCGCAAAAAACTGGCGCAAGAACACTTCGCTCTCTGTCTCAATAGGTCCGTCCGTCAGTTTACTCTTTTTAATGCTTTTAAAATTTTACCAAAATACAGAAGCATAAAATCAAAGGCTATTAATCAAAAAATTTTTCTATAAAATATTTTGTAGAACACCTACGTTTTTTAGAGTTTATACAATTATTCTAGAGAAAAGCAACTGTCGAAAGGCCACATTTACTCGAAGTCAATTGCTCGAATAAAAAAGAAAATTGTATATCTAAAATATTTATTCACAATAGTACAAAATATAGACATAAGAAAGATAGTATAATAGGACAAATTATATGATATTCTACGTATATAATCGTATATTAATTTATGCTGAAAACATCTTTATTATAAATCTTAAATATGTTTGAGCTTTGGAAATATATGAAAAATAACGGTGGAAATTTATTTCCGCTCTAGAACAAGAACAAAGTTTAAATGAACTAAAAATTGAACAGTGTGGTCCTTCTCAGAGGCATTTTTCAGTATGTCACAAGTTACCGCAAAAAAGGTAAGTCCGTGAAAATACACATTTATAACATTTATTATAATCTGACATGATCTGACAGTTGTCAGAATCATAATCAGCCAAATATGAAAAGGGTATTGCAGTTTAACCCTTTAATTTGCAATTTGGTATAAAAACAAATCAATTGTGTTTATTGCATTTATAAAATGGTAGTTTCTTTGATTTGTATAGTCTTATAAATTGTACAGATTATAGTCGTATATATAATTCGTAAATCATTTTTTGTTCGATTATAGCGCCATCTATCAACAATTAGAATAAATGTTATAACAAACTGTGAACACGGACGTACCTTTTTTCTGTCACTTCCAACTTAATGCGTTAGAAAGAAATCGAAAAACTGTGATGCACTGAAAGGTGCCTCTGAGAACGAGTATACATAAGTGGCAAACAACCTCAAAATGGTCATAGAAGATATAGAGATAGTGTTGATAGGTTATTGCGTTTAATAAACAATTATTATGAACCACAAATTAATATCTGTGATTATATACGTGGAATATCACATAATTTGTCCTATTAAATGTACCTCTTTTATATACCTACAAATTTTGCATTATTGTGAATAAATATTTGGACATATAATTTTCTTTTTTATTCGAGCAATTTGTATTTCGATCAATTTTTATATAGAGCAATTCATTTTCGAGCAGTTGATTTTGACTGATTGATCTCTAGCAATTGCGTTCGACCAACTGATCTAGAATTAAAATTATGTCACATTATCTAATTATAGTCTGGGCTGATTATCGGAGAATATGCCATTTTTGGGAAAAGTTATTTACCAGCAATTTTATTGCTGAAATCGAATTATAAGATCCTATATATTAATAATATAGGTATGCAAAGTCCTCAGATAGTGTGCTACTTTTTTTATAAACAAAATGGCGCCAGAAAATCGTGTTTTTTCAATTATTGCTCTAGAACTCCAAAGATTTTAACTTTACAACAAAAACACTCAAATAAAAATTCACCGCTATTAAATTCTACATAGAGACGTGTTTTTCCCGATCTGCTCCGACGAAAATTTTCCTCGGAAAATGCGGGTTTTCCAACAAAATCTTTAATTTTCAAATAAAGTTTTAGATAAGTAATTATTTACCAATAATTAAATAATTTGGTGACTTAAAAGCCTTCTTGGTTTAGATTATAAGTTCCAGAAGGTGGTGAAAATTAAACGAATATTTTAGCAACAATTCAATTGTTAATTAATAATTTACGGTCGCAATAATAACCAAAATAATTATGATGCACTGATCAAACTTTGAAATCTTATAAAGATGAGATGCCTATTTAACATTTTGTCGACAAAGTATAAATTTTTTATTTTTTTGCATAATCTTTAAATGTTTAAAGAAATAGTTATAAACAAATTAACGTTTCTCAGAAAGTTTTTATTGTATTATAATTTTAAAAAATAGCTAAAATGCGCATTTCAAATATCTTGAAAATGAATGCTTTAAAACTGTTTTGCAACCATTTGCAAAAAAGTTATGAAACAGCAAAGTAAACATACTATTACTACGGTGTTAATAATTTTTTTAATTCTTTCAAAGCGTAGAAGTGAGTTTAAAGTACAAGCTAATTATTTATAAAACAATATCGATTATCAGCTTAATGGTTATATTTTAATTAAAGATTATAAATATATTTTTTTGTAATTTACACGCGTGAAAGTAGAATAATACAGTACCGTAGCTACCCGCCCACATACACAACTCGCGCGAGTTTAAGCGTGTCAGTCGCTTCGAGTGAACATTTTATCTCCGGCTCTGTATCAATCCTACTTTCGCGCTAAAAATTACAAAAAAAGTATTTTTAACCTTTGATTAAAATATAGCCATTGCACTAATTTTTGACATTCTTTGTGAGTAATTAGATTGTACCATAGACTCACTTTTAAGCTTTGAAACAATTAAAACAAATTACAACAATGGAGATATCGTATATTTATTTTACTGTTTCCTAACTTTTTTGCAAATGGTTGGAAAATTTTTTTAAAGCATTCATTTTTAAGACCTATGAACTACGCATTTTAAGTATTTTTTAAAATTAGAATATAATAAACAATTTCTAAGAAATGTTAATTTGTTTACACCAATTTTTTTAAACATTTAAAGATTATGCAAAAAAAATGAAAAATTTATATTTTGTCGACAAAATATTAAATAGGCATCACACCTTTATAATCTTTATAATCTTTCTAAGTTTGATCAATGTCTCATGATTATTTTGGTTGTTATTGCGACTGTAAATTGTTACTTAACAATTGAATTGTTGCTAAAATATTCGTTTCATTTTAACCGGCTTCTGAATTTATAATCTATACCAAGAAAGCTTTTATTTCACCAAGCTATATAATTATTGATAAATAATTACTGGCCCAAAAAATTTATTCGAAAATTCGAGATTTTGTTGGGAAAACCCACATTTTCCGAGGAAAATTTTCATCGGAGCAAATCGGGAAAAACATGCCTCTATGTAGAATTAAATTGGGGTGAATTTTTATTTGAGTATTTTTGGTGTAAAGTTAAAATCTTCGGAGTTATAAAGCAATAATTGAAAAAATGCGATTTGTCGGCGCCATTTTGTTTATAAAAAAAGTAGCACACTATCTGTGGACTTTGCGTACCTATATTAATAATATATAAGATCTTATAATTCGATTAAAGCAATAAAATTGCTGGTAAATAACCTTTCTTTGTACTTTACTAATTAGACCAACGTATTATAACTATTTTTTTTTCAAAATTTAAAGATTATGCAAAAAAAAAGGAAAAATTTATATTTTGTCGATAAAATATTAAACAAGCATCTCATCTTTATAATCTTTATAAGTTTGATCAATGTATCATGATTATTTTGGTTATTATTGCGATCGTAAATTGTTAATTAACAATTGAATTGTTACTAAAATATTCGTTTAATTTTCACCGGCTTCTGGAATTACAATCTATACCAAGAAATCTTTGATGTCACTAAGTTATTTAATTATTGATTAATAATTACTTTCCGAGGAAAATTTTCGTCGGAGCAAATCGTGAAAAACATATCTCTATGCAGAATTTAATTGCGGTGAATTTTTATTTAGGTATTTTTGTTGTAAAGTTAAAATCTTCGGAGTTATAGAGCAATAATTGAAAATGTCATATGCACCTTTTATATCAAGAAATAGACTAACTAAATATTTATTTTTTGAGAGTGTCATCTGAATATCATTAACTAAATGGGTAACTCCATCTAAACTACTACAACCTCTACGAAAACCATATTGATTTTGCGGCAGTAATGCATTCCGTTAAATAAACCACTCAACACGTGTTTTTATCATTCTTTCAAAAGTTTTTGTTAGACAAGACATAAGGGATATAGGACGATAAGAAGTTGCCATATTCTTATCTTTTTTCGGTTTTAAAATGAGACAAATAGTTATTTCTTTTAGTTGTTTAATATAATTTGCATTAACCCACCAATCATTATATATTTCCAACAAGATATTTTTAGCTTCACTCGATAAATTATTAATTATTTCGTGCGTAATGAAATCTTTTCCAGGGGCCGTACTCGGCCCATTTTTTATTGCAGCTTCCAATTCTATGATATCAAACGGGTTTCCAATTTCATATATTCTTTGATCTGTATGAAAGTTATTAAAAATGTTTGGAGCAAGACATTATATCGAAAATTTGATTGATAATGGATTCTGAAATAGGTGGTTTTTTTGAAAAAGAATTTTTATTTGAAATTTTTTTAGCAAAGGACCAAATTTTCGATATTGGTGTATTTTTATTCAATCCATTAACAAATTTTATCCAACTGCCCTGTTGTTTTGTCTTAAACAATATTTTCGTCTTGGCCTGAACATGTTTAAGGTTGATGTAGTTATGAAAATTTGACAATTGATTGTAATCAATCAATGCCGATTTTCGTTCTGAAACCATTCGGGTACATTCTTCGTCCCACCAAATTGGTTTGTTGTGATTAATTACTTTGCAGGTAGGAAATTTTATAGAATTGGAAGCTGCAATATTTATAGCATTTGTAAGTAATTTATAATTATTATTTTGTTTTTTATCTCCCCTATTGCTTATTATATATTAATTTACCAGGTTTTGAAAAAGCTGCCAATCGGCAGTAGATTCAATCCATTTCCTAGTTAAGTTAGGAGAAGGAGAATGTTGGTCTCTACCTACAGAAATAACAATTGGAAAATGTAAGGTACCGAAATCATCATCTAATGGGTTCCATTCACATTGGCTTATTGAGCTTCCGGAGGCAAGAGTAAGGTCTATAGCTGATGGTCTTTCATTAGGACGACTTAGTTTAGTTGGCCTACCATCATTTAATATAGTTAATTTAGTCTCTTCCATTGCATCTGACAACATGTTCCCTTGTGTACTGTTTAGTGCGGATCTCCAATTGGTGTGATGGGCATTGAAATCACCACATATCAATGCATCACCATGTAGTTGTGAAAATATTGATAACCAATCATTTGTAGTAGCCTTTACGTTAGGAGGTTTGTAAATACAAACCAGGGAAATTTTGAAAGTATTAAGTTTTATTCCGCAAAATTCAATATCACTGTTATAATTTTTTATTAAGTTTAACTCCGAAAAACATAAGTTGTCTTTAATAAGTATACCAACCCCTCCGTAACCATCTTGTCTATCCACATGAACAAAATTAAATCCACTAAGAGAAAAAGTTCTTTTCTTGGATAACCAAGTCTCATTTAAAATAATAATATCAAATGATAAGCTAGAAGAATCTAAGAAATATTGTAAGTTAGCTTTATTTTTAATAATTGAGTTACAATTCTATTGAAGTATATGTAACATTTTAACTATAGTTATCGTCTTCGCTATCACTAATTGATATTGAGTTTAATATGCATTTTACTTCGTTTTGTGTTTCATAAAACAATTGTTTATTTGTTACCGTCATTTCAAATTTTTTGAAAATATTTTCAAAGATTTTGGGTATTTTCTCTAAAATTCCTAGTTAAAGTTTTTCTTTATATTGTTGAAATTCGTCTCTATAAGGATTGGGTAAAATGGTTTTAGGAGTAGATGGTTGGGTAATTGCTTTAGGTGTGAAAGTAGGTGCATTTTTAACTTCTATGGGTGAGTTAGCAATTTTTAGCCGATGAATTACTATCCTCATTATGTTGAAGAGAAGGAAAATTTTCTTGATTGTTCAATAAATCGTATCTATTATTAAGTACTATTTTAGAATAAGTTGGATTTTTTTCTAGTGTTTCTGCTTCTTTGAAGGTTATATTTTTTTCTGACATTATTTTTTTAATATTGTGTTGAGTTTGATATTTTGGACAATTTTTTGAAATATATTGATGTCCAGTTTTATTACAATGAATGCAGAATTCTACATTATTACACTGAAAATTCTCGTCACTATGCTCTTGGCTGCATCTCTTACATTTAAAGTTTGTACTCTTGCAATACTTTGCCGTGTGTCCAAATCTAAAGCATTTGAAGCACTGAACTACCGGATAAATATACGGCTCTACCGTAAAACGAACCAATTAATTTTTACTGTTTGCGGTAGGCTGTTTCCTAAAAAGTTAACTACAATCATTTGCCTAGGAACGAACTGTACTTCTTTATCCGAATCAATAATTTTGCGCTTCATTCATTTACTTCAACAACTTTCCTATCGCATTGAATGTGTTCTAATAGATATTTTTCGTCAAAGAATGTATCCACTTGGCGTATAATGGCTCTTTTGTGGTTGAAAAAAAGAGGAATGTACGCTATTAATTTATTTAAATTTATTATTTCATGACCAATAATTGAATTAGCAACATTAAAACTTTTAAAAATAATTTTAACTTTGCCCTTCCCTACATTTTTAATATCTAAAACGTCATTTTTAAATGTATTATTATTAAAAAGATAGAATCCCATTTTTACCGCTGAAAACGGTTTGTTTTTTCTTTTGGTTCTACAGTAACATAATAGGGACCAATATCATTTTCTGAATATTTGTTATCCAAATTATATTTACCTATGTCATTTTCCTCAATAATCATATCATCTGGGGGTTTCTTACCCCTATCAGATGTAACGCTCATTGGAAAATAAATATATTAAAATCTCTTACCTTTAAATAGTTCGTTAAAACTATAATCTAAATATACAACCTGAATCGTAAAAGTAATTACACTAAAAACTTATCACTAATTGCTATGCGGAGCAGGTATTCGATATGTTTACTGTTCAGAGATCTGAACTAGAATGATCAAATATGGATAATTTATTGCTAAGCAATTTATTATAAACATAATTAAAAAAAATGTATTCTGGTTTTTAAATAATAAATGTCAAATGTTCCTAATGGCACAAGTGTAAACTTTTGTTTAATTGTTATAGGTGTATCGGTGAAGTTTCCTTCAGCCTTTCACTTTCTTCCACATTTACTGGATAACCCCAATAGCTTAAAGCTAGCCTATCTTATGTCAAAGAACAGAGAGGGAGTTTCGTTGGTTTTGGGGATACCAACTGTCAAGAGGGAAAAATATAGCTATTTAATGGATACCTTGCAAAATCTTATCGACGGATTGTCCCCAGAAGAAGCAAACGATACGATTATTGTTATTTTGATAGCGGAGGTAAGTGGCTTTAACTAATTTCATGGGTATCTGAAAAATAAGAGAACGTTTGTGTGAATCAATGGATTCCATCTAGACCAGGGCATCTAGCACTAAAAATGTGTTGGAAGAAAATGTGTTGGAAGTCCTCATCTCGCTAATTAATGATTCTTTTGAGAAAGGTAAATTTCCAAAGTGCCTAAAGACAGCCATCATTATTCCTCTTCATAAAGGTGGTGAAATATCAAATTACTGCAATTATAGACCTATTGCACTACTACCGGTACTCTCCAAAATTATTGAGAGACTCATAAAAGCCCGACTTATGTCCTTTCTCGTTGAAAACAACATTTTATCGCAAAATCAGTTCTGCTTTTTAAATAATAAATGCACCACTGAAGCCATGTTTTCTGTACTACATGAGATTTATCAAGCACTGAACAATAATCTTCATACTGCCACCATTTTTTGTGACTACGCCAAAGCTTTTGATTGTGTAAATCACATCATTTTGATAAAAAGAACTAAATTTCTACGGAATTCGAGGTATTTCTTTGAATTGGTTCCAATCTTACTTGGATGATAGGAAACAACTGGTTAGAGCAAGTGATACAGACTCTAGTCTCAAAAACATTGTATGTGGGTACCTCAAGGTTCAGTATTGGGTCCTCTACTTTTCCTTATCTTTGTTAATGACATCACTAGTTTAAAAATCGATGTAAAAATCTTTCTTTTTGCTGATGATACCAGTATCACTTGGAGCAACTCAAATAATGCAACTCTTTATGCTACTATAACTTCTGATCTACTTACAATAAAAACCTGGTCTGACTCTAGTTTACTCTCGTTTAACGTAGATAAAACAGTAGCATTATCTTATAAAGGAGCTCCTCAACCCTTACCTCTTAATAACAGTCAGATCAGTACCGTTGATTCTGTAAAATTTAATGGTATTTTTTTAGACAGCAACCTTAAATGGTCCCTCCATATCGATTGTTAAGGAAGAAACTATCTTCAGCTTGCTATGCTATAAAATCTGTTTCGAATGAGCTCAATTTAGCATCTTCCAAAATAATATATTTTTCTTTGTTCGAGTCACATCTTCGTTATGGTCTTCCTTTTTGGGGTTCTGGTACAGCTGCCAAATTCGATGATATTTTCAAATTACAAAAAAGAGCAATAAGATATATGTCTGGCCGCAGAAGAACAACACATTGCAGAAGTTACTTCAAAGATTACGGAATTTTAACCATTCCATCTTTGTATATTTTAGAAACTGTTTGCTTAATTCGTAAACATCTACATGTCTTTCCACCAAAACCTAATCATGACAACTTCACGAGGAATTCTAGCTTTGACGTTTATTTACCGACCCCGTCCTCTGAGTTAGTATAGAAATATGTATATATTATATTCAGCAAAAAAACTTTACAACCATTCCCTCTACAACTTAAATCTGCAGCATCTTTCCCCAAATGCCGTAAACTGACAAAAGCCTACATATCTGAAAGACCGTATTATTCAGTAGAAGATTTTCTTAATCAATAACTAAGAAATTACAGTACTCTTTGCACAAGTAGTATTTTTATTATTTTTTTTTTATCTATATTTGGCTGTCATAAATATGCAGCAGCTTAACTTTTAAACTTATTAATTACTAGGTAGACTATGCAATTTGCAATTTATTTAAATTTTGCAATTTATTCTTTCTGTTTAACTACATTATTATTAATATTATTTTATTTATATTGACGATTTATGTAATTTTACTAAATTGAATTGCTATTGTTTTAATAAATGATGGTTTTGCTTGTTTGAATGAAGGCGGAATGTGATCGTTTCCCTTTCGTTTTCTATATTCGTCGTCTGCTGTCTTACTAATTGAAAAAGTCGCAGATTAAGGATGTACCAGTAAGAACTTTCAACGCGAAAGGTCTCAGGTTTAAACTACTATTTACCATTTTAATTTTTATTAAATTGGTGGATTCTGCATCTGATACTCTTCAATTTGTTATTGTTTTGTTTTCTTGACTTTTTATATCGAAGCTTTGTCGATATAGTGCAGCCGATATGTGAAACAATTGTGCATTTAATGATAGAAGCATATAATTTGGACCACATATACTACACATATAAAAGTTCAAATTTCGATAGGAGGCCATCTCAGATTTTGCCTTTTACAAAAATGGCGGGGATTCAAAATGGCGACTATACATATGTAACTAATAGCACGATAACTTTTGAACGAGACTTCAGATTTCAACCAAATTTGGTATATAGGTTCTTTTTTTGATGTATAAGATCGAGGTATTGAACGGGAAGAATCGGTTTACCAGAAGTTGTGTTTTTTCTGGTTTTTATGTAAAAATATGCTGTTTTTTTTTCAATTCTTTCACCCTGTATGTATTAATTTTTCAAAAAGTTAATACCGCCATTGAAAAGAGCGTAAAAATAATTTTTAGGAAATTTTTTTTACTTTTTAGTTGTGTAAATTACCATTTAATAAATGCAAAACGTATCTTCACATGTACCTATATGCGGCAGATTCGTGCAAATATTATAAGAATTATTGTGCATTTAATGGTAGAAGCATATAACTTGGACCACATATACTTCACATACAAAGGTTTAAATTTAGATACGAGGCCATCTCAGTTTTTGTTCCTTATACAAAAATGGCGGGCATTCAAAATGGCGACTATACATATGTGACTAATAGCACGATAACTTTTGAACGAAACGTCAGATTTCAACCAAATTTGGTATATAGGTTCTTTTTTTGATGAATAATATCGAGGTCTTGAACCGGAAGAATCGGTTTACTAGAATTTGTGTTTTTATTACTGTTTTTTTATGTAATAATATGTTGTTTCTTTTTCAATTCTTTTACCCTAACGTATGTTCACATGTACCTATGGGGCAGATTCATTTTGAATGCCCGCCATCTTTGTAAAAAACTAAATCTGAGATGGCCTCATATCTAAATTTGAATCTTTGTATGTGTAGTATTGTCCTTTTCATGATCATTTTTCAGTGCGTAACAAATGATAGGAAAAAGAGTAAGTCCGTGATAATACACATTTATGACATTTATTCTAACATGACATTTTAGTTAAATCTGACAGTTGTCACATTTTATTTTTAATTTGAAATAAAAATAAATCAAATGTGTTTCTTGCATTTATAAAATGGTATTTTCTTTGATTTGTATAGTCTTATAAATTATACAGATTATATTTGTAATATTATTATCTAATTAAAAAAAAATATTTTTTTATTACGGCGCCATCTATCGACAACTAGAATAACTAGAATAAATGTTATAAAAATGTCACCGACGAAATGTAATCACCGACGTGCCTTTTTTTCTGTCACATACAATTTAATGCGTTAGAAAGAAATCGAAAAACTGTGACGCACTGAAAGATGATCATGAGAAATACTGTATGTGTGGTCCAAATTATATGCTTTTACCATTAAATGCACAATAATTCTTATATTATTATTTGCACGAATCTGCCGCACATAGGTACCTACATGTGAAGATACGTTATGCATGTATTAAATGGTAATTAATATAACTAAAGAGTTCAAAATATTTCCTAAAAAATATTTTTACGCTCTTTTCAACGCCGGTATCATGTATGTATGTATCGGTTTTAGAACGTCTTTCGACGTTGTCCGATGCCTAACTTCCACGTACTTCTATCATCCCATTGGCCATCTCTAAGATCCCTTGTACTCATTGCTTTGGTTGCCCCTTCTTTCCATGTCTTTTTGGGTATTCCTCGTTTTTTGCGGTTTGGTGGTACCCACTGCATGATCTTTTTGGGCAATCTTGTGTCTTCCATTCTTTGAACACGACCATACCAAATCAACTGTTTCCTCTCAATGTCTGTTGCTAAGTAACCATCTATTCCAATTCGTCGTCTTACTTCCTCATTTCGAACTCTTTCCCTACGGGATATACCTAACGATCTTCTAAACACATCCATTTCTACAGCTTCCAATTTTTTCCTGTTGTTCTCGGTTATTCTCCAAGTTTCTGCTCCGTAAAGTAGGCTGCTTTTAATAAGTGTTTCATCTTCTTCTTTAAGTACCGTGCCCAAATTTTTAGGCGTGGGTAGCTTCCATAACAATTTGCCGATATCGTTCTCGATCTTGTGCGGCATGTAACAATTGATCTGCTGATAAGCCAATCCATTGACGAAGGTTTCGGAGCCATGAATATTTCTTTCGACCAATTCCTCTTTTTCCGTCGATCTTTCCATTGAGTATTAACTGCAGCATCCTGTATCTGCTACCTCTCATTATATGCCCCAGATATTCAAGTTTTCTCTTTTTTATCATCTTCATTAAGTCACCTTCGCCTTGACCTACTCTGTTTAAGACTTCTCTGTTTGAAATGCGTTGAACCCAAGATATTCTGAGCATTCTACGATACGACCACATCTCAAAGGCTTCTAATTTGTTCATCATGTTAACCTTCATGATCCAGGTTTCACATCCATATAGTAATACAAGATACACATAACATTTTAGGAACTTGATAGGAAGTGTTTCATAGATATTGCATTTTCGCTGTATTCCTGTTTCGGAGCGCCAAAGTATTCCATTTAGGCAGCCAATTGTTCTTCTAGCTTGTGTTACCCTTTTCTTTATTTCCTCATCGTCTTTTCCCGTTCTATCGAAGATTACTCCCAGGTACGTGTATTCACTACAGGATGTGATTTTTACATTATCCTCTAGTTCGATATTGGATAGTTCAACTCCTATGGGTAGGTATTTAGTTTTTTCCACATTAATTTCCAAGCCCCACTGTTCATATTCCTCGTTTAGTTTTCTTGCCATATACTGTAGGTCGTCTTTATCATTAGCTATGATGACTTGGTCATCAGCAAATTGTAAGGTATATAAACAAACCTCTCCGAGGTCTATACGCATACCGTGGCATTTACGTTTCCACTGGTTTAGTGCGTTTGCAACATATATCTTGAACAAAGTTGGTGAAATACAGCGGCCCTAGCGCAGACCCTTGTTAACTATGAACTTTTTAGATAGTGTGTTGCCAATTTTTACTTGTGATGTAGAATTTTCATATAGATTTCTAAGGCTCTGACTAGAGTGTATCTGATGTTAGTTTTTTGTAGTGATTTCCACAATTTAGTCACAGGAACGCTGTCGTATGCTTTACGGAGGTCAACAAACATGAGATGGGTCTCCTGATTGGTTGCTGATTTTTTTTCAATTAATTGTTTTAGGCAGAAGACATTATCTGTGCAAGTCCTTCCAGCGCGGAAACCAGCCTGTTCTTCTTCTTCTTGTTCCCTATACTCCATCTCAATGAGATTTCTAAGAATGCGCCCGTACACTCGGCATAGTGTACTAGTTACCGATATTCCTCTGTAATTTGAGCAATCCAACATCTCCTTTTTTATGAATGGAAGAAATATAAGCTACTTTCCATAAATTGGGTGGTGTGACACCGTTTATATATTTGTTCATACACCAAGTAAGTGCTTGAAAGAGTTTTTCTGTGCCACATTTTATTAATTCGGCAGGAATATTTTCTGGCCCTGGAGCTCTACCATTTTTTAGTTCATTTACAGCTTTCTTCACCATATCAACTCCCATTACTATCTCTTCACCTTCAACGAATACTTCTGTTGGTGATTGTGTGGTATATCACCTTTTTGAAAAATTAATATATACAGGGTGAAAGAATTGAAAAAGAAACAACATATTTTTACATACAAAAACAGTAAAAACACAAAATCTGGTAAACCGATTCTTCCGGTTCAAGACCTCGAGATTATTCATAAAAAAAAAAGAACCTATACACCAAATCTGGTTGAAATCTGACATCTTGTTCAAAAGCTATCGTGCTATTAGTCACATATGTATAGTCGCCATTTTGAATGCCCGCAATTTTTGTAAAAGGAACAAAAACTGAGATTGCCTCGTATCTAAATTTGAACCTCTATATGTGTAGTATATGTGGTCCAAATTATATTCTTATACCATTAAATGCACAATAATTCTTATAATATTTGCACGAATCTGCCGCATATAGGTACATGTGAAGATACGTTTTGCACTTAATAAATGGTAATTAACATAACTAAAAAGTTAAAAATATTTCTTAAAAAATATTTTTACGCTCTTTTCAATGGCGTTATTAACTTTTTAAAAAATTAATACATACAGGGTGAAAGAATTGAAAAAAAACAGCATATTTTTACATAAAAACCAGGAAAAACACAATTTCTGGTAAACCGATTCTTCCGGTTCAAGACATCGATCTTATACATCAAAAAAAGAACCTATATATCAAATTTGGTTGAAATCTGAAGTCTCGTTCAAAAGTTATCGTGCTATTAGTCACATATGTATAGTCGCCATTTTGAATTCCCGCCATTTTTGTAAAAGGAAAAATCTGAGATGGTCTCCTATCTAAATTTGAACCTTTATATGTGTAGTATATGCAGGAGCGGCAAACATTATATATACAATATACAATACTAGGGGGGGGCAAACATTATATATACAATACATTATATATGCAAACATATACAAAATTGATCTATTTTTTGTAAATTTCAGTCATTTTCAGGGTCGGGGGGGGGGGGGGGGGGGGTAAATGCCCCCTGTCAAATGACGCCCCTGAGTATATGTGGTCCAAATTATATGCTTCTAACATTAACTGCACAATTCTTATAATATTTGCACGAATCTGCCGCACTAATAAAATTGTACAATTTTTCATGACAATAAAACACAGTTCTAAAAACACCGTAATACATCGATTTTTAAATACAGTACCTAGAGACTTGCAACTTTTTGTATTGTGCGTCAGGAAAAAAGTCTACTATACAAAAATGGGTGGAAATGCATCTTATACACTTTAGACTGCATAAAATGCATCCAAAAGTCCATAAACTTGTCAAAATAAGTGTATTAAGGGCAAAATTTTGTTATTCAGAGGGTTTTTGGGGTCAATGAACACGAATACATAATCAGAATCGACCCCCGAAGCACCTAGTGCTCAGGGTTACTGCTAAGGCATGTCACCTGCAGTTTCAAGGGTTCTCGGCACTAAATTGATGCAAGAATATTACTCGGGGGTTTTGCGGGTTGCTGAACACAAAGACGCCATCAGAACTGACTCCCGGACCACCTGATGCCCACTATCACTGCTAAGGAACGTTATTTTCTGGAGTTTCAAAGGTTTTTGGCCCTGAATGTATGCAAATAGATTACTTGAAGAGTTTTTGGGAATGCTGTACACGAATATGAGATCAAAACCGACCCTCGGAGCATCTAGTGCCCAGAGTGACTGACATGCGCGTCATTTTCTGGAGTTTGGAGGGTTTTCGGTTTTTGGAGGTCGGTTGTGATGACGTATTCGTGTTTATCAATCCCAAAAAACCCCATAGTCATCTACTTGCATCAATTTAGTGTCATAAAGGCTCGAAATTCCAGAAGATGACGTGCATATCAGTTACACTATGTACTATAGGTGCTCCGAGGGCATGTTCTGATGTCATATTCGTGTTCAGTAACCCCAAAAACCCCTCAAGTAATCAGTTGGTATCAATTTGGTGCCGAAATCCCTCGAAATTCAAGAAGATGACGTGCCTCAACAGTGACCCTCAGCATTAAGTGCTCTGGGAGTCAATTCTGATGGCGTATTCGTATTAAGCAAACCCAAAAACCCCCGTGTAATCTGTTTGCACCAATTTAGTGCCGAAAGCCCTCGAAACTCCAAATGACGTGCCTTAGCAGTAGCCCTGAGCACCAGGTGCTTCGAAGGTCGATTCTCATTACGTATTCGTGTTCAGTGACCCCAAAAACCCATTGAATAACAAAAGTTGGCCCTTAATATACTTATTTTGACATGTTTATGCACTTTTTGATGCATATTATGCACTTTAAAGTGCAATTATGCATTTGCACACATTTTTGTATAGTAGACTTTTCTCCTGACATCATTCTGAACACAATGCAAAAAGTTTCAAGTCTCTAGGTGCAGTATTTTAAGATCGATTTATTTTGTGCTAAATGCTCTGGTCTAATCATACCTTGTTATTATTATTTATTTGTGTTAATGTTAATTTAAATGTGTCGATTGATGAATCATCGGTGTGCATTTAACCGTCACAACTTTATTAAATAAAATGAATAAATCGGCAAAGAACACATATAGTACATGTTTAATGTTGAAAAAACAAGTTGTATAGAAAACAACATTTTTTTAATATCCCATTCGTTTACAATCTGTAATAATGATTACAATAAGTAAATTGTTGAGTTAAATCATAAGAGACATCATTGTAGTAACAAAATTATTTATGATTTTGGAATAAATTTATTTAATAAATTACAAATTTTTGAAAATTTAAAATCTTGTTGTTACGTCTCTTAAAGTGTGGTGCCGTTTGCCTGGGGCCTCATAAGGTTCTTCACTAGCCTCTTAGGGCCGAATTCTCATATCTAGTTCAACTCAAGTTTAACCTGAACTTTTGGTGAACTACAGTTACCCTTCGGATGACCAAGCGGGAGAAATTGTGACCCCAGCGTATGTTTTTCTTTGATAAATTCAAAAGTATTTTCAATTTTTAAATCATTATTTTTTTATTTGACTTTAATATCATTCTAGATATCCTCATATTTTGAAATAAAAAAAATTTCCTATATTTTACGAATAAAAAATATATTCTGAAGTTGATGTTTAGTAAAATACCGTCTATAATGTGTAATTCCAAGTAGTTTTACGCTAATGACGTCGACTTTGCAAAGTAACAAGACACTTACTCAACATACACACTACACATGACATGTTGTGACTGGCTGAATGACATAAAATCCATGCCATAAAAAATAATTAAAAAAAAAATTAAAAAAAATCTTTATTTTTTTGTTAAATGTCATTTTTGACATTTTTGACCTGGGGTCATTCCCCCCCCCTTGTTCACGTGTAACAAAAAAAGGTTGGTCATCGGAAGGTTAAATGTCAAAATTTTGACGTTTAACTGTGGTTCAGTAGAAGTTCAGCTTGAACTTGAATTGAACTGGATATGAGAAATTCGACCTTAGGTTAATTTTGCAGTCGTCTGTCGTATTTTTGGGAGTAACTGGCAGTTTCTTTGACTCATTTGAAGATGGCGATTAATTTATTTAGTGAGCATGTGCCACGGCGTCAGACAGGGTTGTATACTGTCCCCACTGTTGTTCAATTTGTATTCAGATAGAATATTTAAGGAAGCGCTGCATAATTTGGAATGGGGTGTGAAGGTTAATGGAATTCTGATAAATACAATCAGATATGCAGACGATACAGTTATTTTAAGTGATGATATGAATGGATTACAACACCTTTTAAATGCCATTGACAGAGTGGGAAGAGAGTTTGGCCTAAATATAAACTGTTCAAAAACAAAGTACATGGTATTTAGCCGTTTGGCCCATCAAGATTCACGGTTATATGTTGATGGTCATATGATTCAAAGAGTACTCAGTTTTAAATATCTTGGTTGCCATATTACTGAACAACTAGATCCAGATAAAGAGATAAAATTTAGAATCGAGATAGCCCGCACGACATTTTTAAAAATGAGGTCATTCTTCTGTAATGATACCTTGCAACTTCAACTTCGAAAGCGCATGATTAAATGCTACATTTGGTCAGTCCTCTTGTATGGTGTCGAAGCATGGACATTAAAAATATCCACCATTAACCGTTTGGAGGCCTTTGAAATGTGGCTGCACAGACGTATTCTAAAAATACCATGGACGGCTATGCTGACAAATGTGGCAGTCCTTAAGAGGGCAAATGCTACCCGCGAGCTGCTTGATAACATCAAATATAGAAAGATGGCCTATTTTGGACACGTAGTAAGGGGAGACCGGTATAATATTCTTCAACTTATTATGATGGGTAAAATCGAAGGACGCAGAGGAATTGGTAGAAAGCAGGCCTCTTGGTTGAAGAATATCCGGGAGTGGACAGGAATAAAGAAAGCAGAACACCTATTTAGAATAGCTCGAGACAGAGACAGTTTCGCCATGTTAATCGCCAACGTCAAGGGGACTTGATAGGGCACGTTAAGAAGAAGTACCACGGTGCATTTGTCTCTCCAAGATCTGTCCAATCTCACCGAGATATCGATATTTGATCTGGACGCAGATAGTCGCAGTTGGATTTCGTAGGTTTATACTGGTTTTATCACTATTTTGTATATGAGAATTTTATTGTGCAAATTCAGTTGTGGCCTTTTTCCTATTAGCCCAGTAAATGAACGGGAAATACGGCGATACCGTGTAATTTTCAGGGGCAACTCCGAATTGCATGAAAATTTGGATTTAGGTTCTACTTACCCTCCACTTGGATGAACGACAATGTACTACAACTTATGGAAGAAAGAAGAAAATCAAAAAACAACAAAATAATGTACAACACGATTCAGAAACAAATAAGAACTGAAATAAGAAAGGCCAAAGAAAATTGGTTAAAATCACAGTGTGAAGAGATAGAGTCGTTAGAGCAAAAACATGATACGCTTAACATGCATAAAAAGGTGAAACAAGCAGCTGGTCTTCAGAAATCCAACACAGCTAGCAAATTGCGAGACCAACAGGGGAATATCATCACAGACAGAAATCAAAAAATCTGCATATGGACAAAATACATAGAGGAACTCTTTGATGATACTAGATCGGAACAACCTCCATCCTACATATTATGTGATGACCACTTACCAATCACATCAGATGAAGTGGAAAGAGCAATATCACAACTAAAAGATGGCAAAGCTCCTGGACCTGACAATGCATATGCTGAACTCATAAAACTATTTAACACCGACGGTACTCAACGCCTAACCAAAATATTTAGCGACATATATTTAAGCGGAGTAATACCAAAAACATGGTTGAAGTCGACGTTTGTTGCTTTACCAAAGAAAACAAAGTCCGTATCCTGCAGTGATTTCCGAACCATCAGCTTAATGAGCCATATTTTAAAACTATTTCTAAAAATTATACACCAAAGAATATATAGACTGTGCGAAGAAAAAATCAGCCGAACACAGTTTGGTTTTCGAAATGCAGTGGGTACAAGAGAGGCTCTATTTAGTATACAAGTGCTATTTCAACGATGTAGAGACGTAAATTGCGATATTTATGCATGTTTCATTGATTGCCATAAAGCGTTCGATACAGTAAAGCACGACAAGCTGATGGAGATATTAACCAATATTGGAATTAAGACCTGTGATTTAAGGATTATCAGCAATCTGTACTGGAATCAAACATCCTCTATCCGGACAGAGGCAGGAGAATCCGACGATATCAAAATCAAACGGGGGGTCCGTCAGGGATGTATACTATCCCCCCTGTTGTTTAACATCTACTCTGAGGAAATCTTTCAAGAAGCAGTGGATGATGTTGAAGCCGGAATTCGAATTAACGGAGAATGTATCAATAACATAAGATACGCAGACGACACTGTGGTATTCGCTGACAGTTCTGAAGCCCTACAGGAGTTAATGAACAGAATCGCGGAGGTCAGTCAGAGATACGGACTTTCACTAAACACTAAGAAAACAAAATGTATGATTATCTCTAAGAACAAACAGCAATTTGGACGACTCAGTGTAAATGGTCAACAAATAGAAAGAGTAAAGACATATACCTACCTTGGTACGAACGTCAATGAAAATTGGGATCATTCTATAGAAATCAAATGTAGGATAGAGAAAGCAAGATATGCATTTCAAAAAATGGCAAAGTTGTTCAAATGTCATGATTTGTCGATACCCATAAAAGTCAGATTACTACGATGTTATATCTTCCCTATACTGTTGTACGGAGTTGAGTCGTGGACTCTCACAGACGCCACCTGCAAGAAAATTGAGGCTTTTGAGATGTGGCTTTATCGTCGAATCCTGAAGATATCTTATACCGACCACATTACTAATGAGGGTGTTTTTCTGCGAATTCAAAAAGAAAAAGAGCTGTTAATCAAAATAAAAACAGCCAAAATCGAATACCTCGGTCACATCATGAGGAACAGTGAAAGATATGGACTGCTGCAACTGGTCTTACAGGGAAAAGTAGAGGGAAAGCGAGGATCAGGAAGGCGAAGGATTTCGTGGCTGAAAAATCTACGTACGTGGTTCAACACGACCACTACAAATCTTTTTAGAGCAGCAGTGTGCAAAGTACAGATTGCCATGATGGTCGCCAACATCCGAAACGTATAGGCACTACAAGAAGAAGAACCCTCCACTTCAAAGTTGAAATTGTGCCTTTGGTTGCTTTTACTTGGGGGGTGACAGTCACCCCTTCTCGGGGGTGAAACAACATACGTTCAAGATAAGACCGGAAATAGATAAATTGATTTATTTTAAGAAACTTTTGTTCTATAGAGTTTTTTTTATGTAAGTCAATACTTTTCGAGTAATTTGCGATTGAAAATGTTAATTTTTCAACAAAAAAACTACGCCTTCAGACGGTTTTCGCAAATAACTCAAAAAGTAAATATTTGATCAAAAAAATATCCTTAGCCAAATTGTAGCTTATAAAAAACCGAAAAAAATGATGTATCAGTAAAGTCTACTAATCGAGTAAAAACAAATTTGTAGCTCATGAAAAAGACGTTCCCATTCGTCTAATTCCAAATCGAATATTTCAAGGTGAAATCACCGAAAAATTAAGCACTTTTCGGGAAAAACCCATTCAAACTTTTTTAAAGTGTTTATAAAAAGCTTTATTTTAATTGTTTATAAAAGTTTCTACCATTAAAAAAAATCGAGTTACGCTCAAAATAAAGTTGGCCCTCTTTTTTTTTGGTAAAGAAATCATGAAAATCTCCCCGAAAAGCTCCCCAAATGAAATTAATCGCCACCGCTTTACAAACAAGTTACTTACTTATCTATTTTTTATATGATCTGTCAGTTTCACCGGTTTAAAGTGCTTATTTTTGAAAGAGTTATAGTTGAAAAAGCTTGCACGGATCAATAATCACGAGGTGTATGAAAATTTTGAACAGCCATATCTTAACCATTTTTTGTTTTACGGAAAAACAAGATGAAACTAGCATATTTATAATAGCAAAACCTACATTTTTTACTCTTTAAGATCTTTATTGTCACTAATACTTTTTAAGTTATTTGAAAAAAGGAAATTTTTAAAAATTTTTTTTTACTATAAAACCAATTATTTTCAAAATAAGCACTTCAAACCAATCAAACTTACAGATCGTATAAACAATACACATTTCATACAGTTAAAATGAATGGTAAAGCGATAACGATTAATTTTATTTAGGGTGCTAAATAGACGGAGGTTTTCACGATTTTTTTTACCAAAAAAAGGGGCCAATTATTTTTTCAGTGTAACTCGTTTATTTTTGATGCTAGAAACTTTCGTAAAAAAACAAATATAAAGCTTTTTTAGATACTTTAAAAATGTTAATAAGCTTTTTCCGAAAAGTGCTTAATTTTTCGGTGATTTCGCGTTGAATTATTCGATTTGGAATTAGACGAATAAGAACGTATTTTTCATGACCTACAACTTTGTTTTTACTCAATTCATAGACTTTACTGATATACCATTTAGTTTGTTTTTTTATAAGCTACACTTTTGCCAAGCATATTTTTTTCGATAAATATTTACTTTTTGAGTTATTTGCAAAAAACGGTCAGAAAACGTAGTTTTTTTTGTCGAAAAATCAACATTTTTAATCGCGAATAACTCGACAAGTATTGACTTACTAAAAAACTTTATAGAAAGAAAGTTGCTTATAATCTATCAGTTTATCCATTCTCGGACTGATTTTAAACACGCGTTTTTCACCCCCCGAGAAGGGGTGACTGTTACCCCCCAAATAAAAACAACAAACGGCACAAATTCAACTTTGAAGTGGAGGGTAAGTAGAACCTAAATCCAAATTGTCATGCAATTCGGAGTTGGCCCTGAAAATTACACTCCAAAACGGTCATTTATTAGGCTATATTAACCAGTACATTTTACTTTCCGAACAAGTGCATACATAAGTATTATACATCATCCGTTTACCATGGCTTTTATATCAAGAATTAGTATGAGTACATAAACCTATCAATATTTATTTTCTTAACCGTAAAATATTTCTTTCAGACTGCAATGGAGTACATTCTTCAAATCGCTAAAGAAGTAGAAATGAAGTAAGTACAACTAGACGCATAATCGATTTTTCGTAATATTGCAGGACTTCGGTATTTATTTCATTATTTTTTAATTGGTATATTATTAATTGCCACATATTGGCAATTTTTTTTAATTTAGTTTAAATGCCTCGACAATTAAGGCTATTGACATGGCAATTTTCTACGAAGCACTTTACAAGAATATACACATCTTTTTTTTTCGGATGCCGTCTATGAATTGTGATCAAATGGTGTATTCATTGTACATTTTCGATTCATTTTTATAATAGCCTGTACAGATTTCTAGAATATTGTACCAGCGTGTACAGGTCTAGGAGATGAGTAATCTATTAGTATCTAGATTAATCTAAAGTATTTTTCGCCTGCGATCTAATGCCTCGAAACCATGCAAGTTATGGTTGACTAAAGCAAGTTATCTGCTACATCATTTGCAGCTAGCTTAAATCTCAACAGTCACATTGACATCTTTTTTGCTTGCTTGGTAGGTTGTTGGCGTTGCTTTATGCAATTTGGCCAGCTCGATCAGATTGGCGGCCACGACGATGATTGGCTCTCGAGCATGTCCGACCAGTCGAATATATCGACTTCTTGATTTTTTGAAGTAAATTGGCTATGGTGATAACTTTGACCATCTATTTACTTTTTGTACAAGGTCAGTAAACGAACATATGGAAAATATGCAATAACAAACACAATCTATTAGTAATAAGCATTAATTAGAAATGGAATGGCATTAATGGATAATTAGGAATCAGTAAAAACATGATTATAAGTTCCACATGCTTCCCACATAAAGACATACATAAAATGACATGGATTTCACCAGATGGAACCACAACAAATCAAATTGACCATGTGCTGATAGACAAAAGGACAGCCAGTAGTATCTCCGATGTGAGAACACGACAAGAAGCATGCTGTGGATCAGACCATCTTTTACTACATACCAAATTAACCAATAAGTTAACCAGAGTTAACAGGGAAAGAAACGAAAGACAAGAAAGGACAAACAAACTGGACCTGGAAAAACTGAAGATCCAGGAATGTAAAAAAAGTTCGAACAAGAAGTCGGAAATGAGTTAAAGACGCTAGAACTGCACTCCATAGAGGGCAGATGGAGTAATATCAAAACAGCAGTACTGACAGCAGCAGCGTCCACCCTGAGAAACAAGAAAAAGGAGAGGAGAGAAGCATGGTTTGATGACGAGTGCAGACAAGCAATAGAGGAAAGAAATGAAGCACATAAAATGTACATAACAAGAAGAACATGGGTAAGACGAACATCATTTGAAGTCGCCAGACGGAAAGCAGACAAGATATGAGAAAGAAAAAGAGAGCCTATGAAAATAGACAAATAGAAAAAATGGAAGAAAATTTCAAAAACAGCGAAATTAGAGGGGCTCACGAATACCTAAAAAAGATAATAAGTGGATATAAACCTCAAACAAGTTTATGTAAAGATAAAAGTGAGCAAATAATCAGTGACCAACAGAAAGTCACAGAAACCTGGAAGCATTATTTTCAGACCCTACTTGGAACACAAGTAGACATGGAAGATGAAAGGGGTATGAACTAAGTAGAAGAGAATGAAGTACCTAGGTAATGGAGTAGAAGTTCCAACTATAGAGGAATTTCTCGAAGCTATTAAGGTCCAGAAAAACAATTAAGCTCCGGCAGTTGACGAAATGAGACTCATAAAAGCCACAATGGATGAAACCCAGGCATGTGTATGAATACAAAACCACCGGACAGACTTTTTTAACATTTCGCAGGGACTAAAACAGGGAGATGGGCTGGCCCCAACATTGTTTAACCTGGCACTGGAGTATGCGGTTAGGCAAATGCAAACTGGACGAGGAAACCTACTGACCAACCGAACGGTTCAACTGGCCGTTTCTGCTGATGATATTAATATTATGAGTAGAACATCAACAGGATCACAGGAAACATACGCAGAGTTAAAAACACAAACAAAAATGCTAGGTCTGGAAATTAACACAGAAAAAACAAAAATAATGACTCAGACGAGAAAAAATATAGTCCCACAAAACATACATGAAGATGACATTGAAACGGTTGGAAAATTTACATACCTGGGAGTAGAAATATGTATATGCCGACGGATCAGAAGACGGAGAAATACAGAAGGGAGTAACGCAGGTAAACAGCTTATTTGCCCTCTCCCATATATTATTTCGGTCTAAAAGTCTCCACCGAAATAGAAAGATGAGAATCTATAAAACTTTAATTCGACCAATAACATGCTATGGCAGTGAAGCCTGGGTCCTGAAAGAAACATCCAAAAACAAACTCGACACATTCGGAAGGAAAGTACTGAGGAGAATACTAGGACCTGTGCGGGAAAACGGAATCTTCAGAAGTCGATACAACAACGAACTTTATCAACTTTATAAGGAAGCACTCCTGCCAGACTTCATTAGAATGCAAAGATTGCAATGGGCCGGACATGTGATAAGAATGGGAGAGGATAGGCTACCAAAAAGAGCACTGATTGCTAGAATGCAGGGAAAGAGACCGGTTGGAAAGCCAAGAAAGCGCTGGGAAGACACAGTAAACAGCGACGCACAAGCCCTTTTAGGAGTCTGTGTATGGAGAAGAGCAGCCATAGACAAGCAAGGGTGGAGGCAAAAAATAAAGGAGGCCAAGGCTCAATCTGGGCTGTAGTTCCGTAGAAGAAGAAGATTAATTAGGAATAAGGAAGGTATAGTTAGTATAGCTAAGACAACTTTTTTCTGATAACTTTTTATTTCTGTCTATCACTGTCTATTTCTTGACACAACTTTATAATTAGATCTCCTATATTATTTTTTATTTTCAATTCAACGTGCTTTCAGTATTATTGATAATTTTTTTACCAACTTCAGCGTTAAAGTCTCCCAGCGGAACATTAAGTTTCTGTTTTCAGCTGTGTTTATGGCTTCGTTATTTAGTTGCTTATATTATTTTTCTACATTTTGCTCTGAGGTTTCGTAAGTTACACTCCGCTCTTCCTACTTATTCTTTATTCCCAATAGCTACCCCTTTCGACTTTCTTGTCGATAAATCTCCTGAGAAGGATTCGCGGTAGGCTATCTCACGTAGGTAGGTAACTAAGACTACAATTTTGTCTTAGTTAAGTAGGATGAGGCCTTTTTCTTCTCATTGTATCAAAACCATCAGCAGAATGTAGTAGGCTTTGGTGACCAATTACTAAATGAAGAAGTCGATAACAAGAACATACCAACAATAGCGGAGTAACATATCACCTACAATTTTATACACACTACATAATACACCATACTCGAAATCCACGTTACACAACTTACGTTACAAAACCACCATTACTATACAGATTACACGAACATAATATTATATAACATAAAAAACACATAAAATATTTGGAAGTTGATATTCGTAGGATAAAACACCACCCTCAAATTATTTTCAACCACACGCATGCTGTTGCCTACAATCGAGGTTAAGACGTACGTTAATTTTGAAAAGACATAACATAATGGGTTATAAAATTTGACAGCATTTTTTAAAAAGATGCTTTCTTGAAATCGATTTCCGGAGTGGTTGGTAGTTGGTTAAAAATGTAATTTTCGTTACAATCGATAACTGTAGTTTAACCCCATGCCCCATTAGACCAGTAGGGATCTGCGAAAAAATGTCTATTTTTGGATGTCAGAGGTGGCATTCGGATTTTTGCAGATAAATTTATTTGACACCTTCAGTAATAATAATTGACTTATGCTCCTTCTCAAATATGCCCGGAACATTAATAAAAAAATTAAAATATTTAAAAATTTCGAAAAACATCGATTTTTTTTCTGCTTTCTTTGCTTATAACTTTAACACGATTCGTTTTGGAACAAAGTCGTACGGAAATAAAATAAAGATAATTGAATTTTGTATGATATACGACTGGTAAAAAATGTCTTAAGGTATTACCTTTTCTGGAATATAGCAATAAATACAAAATAAGGGGACAAAATAAGTCTGTTGTTATTCAATATTTTTTAACCACTTTGGTGGCACTTAGAACCTTAGTAAATAGCTTAGGAAATTCTTTGTAAGATACTTAAATCGTGTACCAAATTTCATTAAAATCGACCTAATAAATTTTGCATAATACATTTGCAATCTAAATGTTTTTAAGAAAGTTCAAATTTTTTAAAATCTTTCTGAACAAAAAGTAGACCATTTAGATGTTAGCTAATTTTTTCACATATAAAGAGGTGCTCTACCTATCTAATACACTTTACAGAATTAAAATCGGATTATTTAAGGGGCCCCAGCAATGTTTTAAATTTATAAACAATTTTTTGGCTTATAAACAAATAGCTTTGTTTAATAATAAAAAAAATCATTTTTAGCAATGCAAATAATTAAAACCGGTATAATTTGACTTAAACTTTCAAATGCTGTCAGCAGAATTGCTATTTTATTTTTTAATCAAACGTTTTTTGAAAGTTCCACCGCGTTTATCTCGGAAACTATGCATCCTACGAAAAAACTTGTAAGAACATGTTTTGCTTAGAATTACCCAAGAAATACACAAAAAGTTTGATTTTGCGAAAAATCTATTTTATGTAATTCCTCAAGTTCTTTGTTTATAACAATCTTATCGACATCCGGATCAATTGCTTCCCAAAAAATTCGTGTTCTACGGGTCAAAATACATAAAAAAAAACTTGGGTAAGTCCATCTAGTTGGGAACAAGGGAAGCTTTGTTCTCAATGTTAACATTACTTCAACGATCATGGGAAGTACAGAAACCAATTTACGTCTGCTTTATAGATTTTGAGAAGGCGTTTGATAGAGTTCAACATGATAGGTTGTTTGAATATCTAGAAATGATTGGAATAGACGATAAAGATCTGAGACTTTTACAACATCTATATTGGAATCAAGAAGCTTCTATTCTGGTAGACGTCAAAGAAACAGACAAAATTTGCATTCAAAGAGGTGTCAGACAGGGTTGTGTGTTATCCCCAACTTTGTTTAACGTATACTCAGAAATAATTTTTAATGAAGCCTTGGAAGGACAATGTGGAGTTCGAATCGGGGGAGAAACTATTAACAACATCAGATATGCAGACGACATCGCGATCATGGCTGAAAATATCGAAGATCTTCAATTCCTTATAGATCGAGTCACTAGAGAATGCTCCAATAACGGACTTAACATAAATGCAACAAAGACAAAGTTACTTGTGGTTAGTAAACAAGACGTCGGCCCTATGCAACTAATTGTCAATGATGAATCAATAACAAAAGTTAACCATTTTAAATACCTAGGATGTTGGATAAACGAGACACTAAATCCGGATGAAGAAATTAAAACTCGTATAGAAATTGCAAGAGGAGCATTTATGAAACTTAGATCTATTCTGAGCAACTCTCAGCTGAACTTACAACTAAGAATCAAGTTCCTAAAATGTTATGTGTATCCTGTATTACTATATGGATGTGAAACCTGGATCATGAAGGTTAACATGATGAACAAATTAGAAGCCTTTGAGATGTGGTCGTATCGTAGAATGCTCAGAATATCTTGGGTTCAACGCATTTCAAACAGAGAAGTCTTAAACAGAGTAGGTCAAGGCGAAGGTGACTTAATGAAGATGATAAAAAAAAGAAAACTTGAATATCTGGAGCATATAATGAGAGGTAGCAGATACAGGATGCTGCAGTTAATACTCAATGGAAAGATCGACGGAAAAAGAGGAATTGGTCGAAAGAAATATTCATGGCTCCGAAACCTTCGTCAATGGACTGGCTTATCAGCAGATCAATTGTTACATGCCGCACAAGATCGAGAACGATATCGGCAAATTGTTATGGAAGCTACCCACGCCTAAAAATTCGGGCACGGTACTTAAAGAAGAAGAAGAAGAAGAAGTCCATCTAAATAAAGGAGCCCGTAGCACCCCCTCCTCGCCACAGCACTAATTTGTTTATAAGCCAAAAAATTGTTTATAATTTTAAAACATTGCAGAGGCTGCTTAAATAATCCGATTTCAATTCTGTAAAGTGCATTAGATAGGTGGAGTACTTCTTTATATGTAAAAAATTGACAAATCTTTGTATGTTCTAGTTTTTGTTGTCCAAGATTTTAAAAAATTTTAATTTAAAAAAAAAAGTTTAGATTGCGAAATTATTATGCAAAATCTAGTAAGTCAATTTTAATGAAATTTGGTGTACGGTTTAAGCATATTACAAAAATTTTCTAAGCGAATTAGCAAGGTTCCAAGTGTAACCTAAGTGATGGAAAATCATTGAATAAAGACAGGCTTGTTTTGCCCCCTTATTTTATATTTATTGCTATTTTGAAGCAAGGGTGATAAATTAAGATATTTTTAACCAATCTCTCTGATAGAAAACTTAATTATCTTTGTTTTATTTCTATAGGACTTTGTTCTATAATGAATAGTTTTTAAGTTATAACCAAAGTAAGTAGAAAAAAAAACGAAATCTTTTGAAATTTTTTCTATTTTATTTTTTTTATTAATGTTCCGGGCATATTTGAGAAGGAGCATAAATCAATTATTATTAACGAAGTTATCACCTAACTTTATCCGCAAAAATCCGAATGCCACCTCTCACATCCACCTAAAAACAGATCCTTACTGGTCTACATGTAAAGATGATATTTAAATTATACATGCCACAAGAAAGTATAGTTTCAGAACCTCACAAAATATTTCAATCTCATTGGTTTAAATTAGGACAAGAGAAAGGTAAAACGCCGTATTGACAAGGATAGATTTCAGTGTCAGTAATCATAGAATATTGAAACTTGCGCTTTTAATCTCCTTAGGCTCAATGCACATTTGCGTCTTTTCAAGCCACGTGCACGCTGCGAGCAAGCTGCGTGCGATCGGTGGCGGTTCGGCAAGCACGTGGCTACGCCGCCACGTGCACGCGGCTTGAAAACAAGTCAGGCAGTTTGGCAGTCTGTGCTGGGCAATCTGTGAGTACACGTTGACCCAACGGCGGATCTACGGGAAAATAAAAAATCGAAATTTCCCGCTAACAAGGTCCAAACTTAAAGAAAAAATTGTTGAAACATAAAAATATATTATAGGTACTGAGCTGCTCAGAGTTCGACCTTACACTGAGACTAAGGTTTACTAAATGCTACGTGTGGTCGGTGCTGCTATATGGCATAGAAGGCTGGACACTCAAAACGAGGGATATAAACAGATTAGAAGCCTTCGAAATGTGGCTTTATCGCCGTATCCTAAAGATACCATGGACGGCGAAAGTCACAAATGTGGATGTCCTTAAAAGAATCAACCAAGAACGTCAGCTTTTCGAAAACATCAAGAAAAGAAAAACGGCGTATTTGGGTCACATCATGCGAAACGAAAAATACCAGTTCCTTCAACTTATAATCCAGGGTAAAATTGAAGGCAAGAGAGGAATAGGACGCAAGAAAATGTCCTGGCTCCGGAACATAAGGCAATGGACAGGGATTACCGACATACAATCACTGATCCACATTGCAAGAAACAGAGAGTTAATGGAAAATGTGATCGCCAACATCCATTAGTGGATTTGCATTTGAAGAAGAAGAAGAAAAATATATTAGCTGAGATGAAACTTAAACCACAGACAGACAAATTCAACCCAATAAACCGGTTAGTTAAGAAAATTAAGGAAACGTAATGCATTTAAGTTATTATTTATGTCTTTGGTGTAGTTTGGATTTATCTTTTTTATGTCTTTTGGTTGGGGAGTTCTTCCCTAAGGCAGATTTCCCCTCCCAAGGCAACTATCTAGATCCGCCACTGCGTTGACCGCGCGATGGATTTCAATGTAGATACAGAGCTATTTATTTCTGGTGTGTATTTACGCCGAGAAACCGCTCAAGTGTTATATTGACGGGAAACTTACGCTTTGCCCACATGCTGGTTTTCCTGTTTTCCTTAGTAACTTCAAAGGCGGCATTAGGGTGTGATCCAGTCATCATCATCATCACACATCCAAATTTGTCCACTGTCGGACATAGGCCTCCTCAAGGTGTCTCCACCCTTCTCTGTCCTGGGCAGCTGAAATCCAGTTTGTCGCTATTCTCTTAGTATCGTCGGTCCATCTGGTAGGTGGTCTTCCACGACTTCGTTTGTCCGCCCTTAGCCGCCACTCTAAGATCTTCCTTGTCCATCTGTTGTCTCTCTGTCTTGCGACGTGTCCTGACCATTTCCACTTCAACTTCGTAATGCGCTTTATGATGTCTTCCACTCCAGTTCTTCGCCGTAACTCATCATTTCGTATTCTGTCTCTCAAAGTTAGGCCAAGCATGGATCTTTCCATTTTTCGTTGTGCTACTTGTAATTTTCTTATTGATGTTTTAGTCAATGTCAGTGTTTCAGCTCCATAAGTAAGCACCGAAAGTACACACTGATTAAATGCTTTTCTTTTTAGCTTTATTGTTTGGTTGTCTCTACTTATTTGTATTTCGTGGCCCAGATAGATGTATTTGTGAACTGTTTCGATATGGCAGTTTTTCTAGTGTCAGTGGTCCGCTAGGTACTAAATTGCTCATCATTTTAGTTTTCCCAAAGTTTATTTCCAACCCTACTTTTTGAGAGAGAAACTCGTTGTAGTTCTTGCAGCATTTCGTGGGCTTCCTTTAAGTAGTCGGTTATTAAAACTATATCATCTGCAAATCGTAGGTGGTTCAGCCTTTCGCCATCGACATTTAAGCCTCTGTTTTCTCATTCTAACATCTGGAATGCATGCTGCATTACGGCATTGAATAGTTTTGGTGACATGTTGTCTCCTTGTCTAACTCCCCTTTTTAGTTTTATTTTTTGAGTTTGGGTATAGAGGTTTATTGCTGTTGTGGCATTTGCATATATATGTTGAATAATGTTGGAATATCGGTAGTCGATTCTACAATCTCTCAAAGCTCTTAAGATAAGCCTTTGACACTATCGAAATGGTAGCCATCTTAAGAGCTGTGATCCAGTAAAACAGGTAAACCGTGACGTAACCGCTGGCAAACCGCCCTCATATCATGTACAAAGCGTAAACTTGAAAACAAACAGCTTGCTCGCAGCGTGCAAACAACTTGAAAGCACGACAAGTGTGCATGGAGCCTTATATGCTTTAATATAATGCCAACCGCTGGGAAACCCTATACGTTAATAATGCAGTTAATCAATATGGTATTCGTTAACCTGGAAATTAATCAAGCGTGGCCGTTATTAATGTAATTAGATCCTATGAGATTTAAAAGTGACAATAATTAAAATACATTTGAAATATTTAGATATTAATATAAATTTGTTTTTGTGATATTATAAAATGATAAATATAACAAGGGGATTGGCGATAGCAGTTTCAGATAGGTTTTTAGTTGCCTATCAAATCAAAAAAATTTGTCATTGTTAAAAGTAACAGTGTTGATAGATGTTCCCACGCAGTAGGCGAACGGCACACCCCCTAATTTGAGGCTTAGAAATCGAAAAAGCGACCATGATAGGTGAATGGAAAATTTTGGTCATTTTTTATATTTTCGAGGTCGCTGAATCCGAATGTGGAGTTTATTTTTATCAAGAGTTTGTGGAACATGTTCAAAAATCAAAAAACAATAATGCAAAAAATCAATTTTGATGATTTTTCAACTTTAACTCGCTGTATCTTTTGTATCTGTAAATATTTCCTGTTAAATTTACTGTTTTATCTTCGAAGTATTTAGATAACAATGAAATATGTCCGAAATTTTCAAAAAAATTAAAAGAGGAGTTGTTAATTTTTAAACATTTTGTCGTCAGATTTCGTTAGTTTCATGTTTACTTAAAAAAGTTGAGTGACAAACTTTTTAGTTTGTAATTTTAACCAACACAGCATTAAAACATAGGCCATGAAGAAGTATTCTAGAAAATTTCAAGTCAAAATATGCAATAGGAAAAGAGTTATGTAACTTTATTTGTAGACGAGTGGAAGTTCCCCAAAAAAAAAAACGATTATTTCTCGAGATACTGACCACCGTGTGGTGAATGGCTAATTTTGGTCATACTTTATGTTTTTGATGGTGATGAAAACGAAAATGGGTTTCTTTTGAATTTTAGATGGAGGAACATTGTCAAAATCGCAATTGTACCTTAAAAATAAAAAAAAATAAATCACGTTTTTCTTAAAATTAAAAGTTGCACCATTTTTATTTTTGTATAACTTTTTGTTCTTTATACTTTATATTTTAACATAAGCTTAACTAGAAAGCTAAATTTCAAATTTTGTCACTCAACTTTTGCGATTAAACTTTGCAATACAGGAATCTTCACCTTTTACTTTAAAAAATTCATAGTTTTTACTATAATAAGACTGCGACATGAGAAATGTCTACTATAAAAATTTCAGAAAAAAAATGTTAAAATGGAACAGAGTTGTAGCGACTTAAACGCAAAAAAACGTAATTTCATTGTTTTTTCATATTTAGGGTAAAATTGCGGTTTTGACAATATCCACCACTTGAAGTATGACAAAAATTAGCCATTCACCAGACCGTGGTCAGTATCTCGAGAAATAAGCGTTTTTGGGGGGGGGGGGTGTCACTCGTCTATAAAGTCACATAACTTTTTTTCTATTGCATATTCTGACTGGAAATTTAGAAATGATTTATGTTTTTATGACTTATGTGTGCTTATGTTTTAATGCTGTGTTAGTTAAAATTATAAACAAAAAGTTTGTCACCTAACTTTTTTAAGTAAACATGAAACTAAGGAAATCTGACGACAAAATGTTTAAAAATTAACAATTGCTCTTTTAATTTGTTTAAATATTTTGGGCAAATGTCATTGTTATCTAAATCCTTCAAAGATAATACGATAAATTTTTTGAAAGGAAATCTAAATTTATTTTTCGCATTTTTGCATCAAATTTGATTTTTGAACATGTTCCACCAATTTTATAAGTTTCATATTCGGATTTCACCAAATTTCATATTCGGATTCAACGACCTTGAAAGCATAAAGAATGACCAAAATTCGTTATTCACCTGAAAGTTTTTTACCTGAGTCATCTGAAACATCATTTTATGGGTTGCTACCACTCGACTACAGCTTTAAATGTTAATATTGATAAATAGTAAACAAATTATGAATTTTTATAGTAGTTGGAAAAGCTATCTCGTCAAAAAAGGTCCTATAAAAACTTATTTTTGTAATGTGTGAAAATAGTTACTTATGAAGCAGTTCGTGAAGTATGCTTTTTGCGAACGCACGCGATGTTTAGAGCACGAGCGACAACGGAGCGAGTTCTATATATCGCGTAAGTTCGCAAAAAGTACTTCACGCACAGTTTCATACAATATTTTATCTACAATAAACAAATAAACTGTCACTGGAATTCATTTCTATTCTACAATTTTTAGAACTTTGACATTTAAACATTCTAATTTTTTTCAAACCACAAAACTGTCAAAATTTTTGTTATAATATATTACTCATTATGTCATGACAACGCGAAAGTTAAGGATATTTGATTATATGAAAGTGTGTCAAAAACAGTGCGAAAAAGTAAATCCCATTTAAAATACATTGTTACTTCACGCACACTTTAAACCCTTCACGCACTGCTATCTATAATGACAGTTTTCACACACTAAACACAATACTTATCGACGGGTCTAAGCATTTTTCAAAAAAACAATTAGTATTGTAATTATTGATTTTATTCTAAATTACAGACATAACTTTGTTATTTTCTATTATCTTGTAAATGGTAGAGAATAAAAATTTGATATTTTGCAGTTGTGTATAACTTTACACACCCTATCAAAATAGCTATCAAAATGACACTGTTGCCATTTAAGAAAATCAACGATGACGTCATATCTCTAAATTGGGACAACCTGTATACATTATTATTGTATGTCAAAAAGGACAATTTGAAATACTAATCGACGGGTCTGAGCATTTTTCAAAAAAACAATTAGTATTTAAGATATTGAATTTATTCCAAATTAGAGACTCTGTATATTATTAATGTTATTAATTAAACTTGATTGAAAGAAATGAAGAACTTTTCGACAAAAGAAAACTAAAGGATGTATTTAATCCATCACTATGAACATAAAATACGGTCGAGAATTTACACTCTCCACGACCACAGCAGCCACTTAAGCCTACTTAGGCTCTGGAACAAAGACTTAAAGAAACTGTACTAAATACAAACAACTAATTTTCTCCATTGAACTATTTTCAACAATTTTCTCCGTTTAGCAAGGCAAAGAGCCTGCTGACGGAAAGGCACAAACTTCTTATTCTAGCTCTCTAGAACTGATCGCTCTTCTCGACTACTTCGAACTGATCTTGATTATACTTTCAACTCTAACACCCAAAACTCCATCTCCCCATTTTTCTATCCTACTACCGGTTTTACCAATCAAAAAAATTCGCCAATTTCCACTCTTATCTCAAAACGAATAGAAAAGGTTTAAGGAAACTTCAACCACGCCTTCAAAGGCAATAACTTATTCTTCCGCAAATAGGATTCAATCTACGAAATTCTGATGATTTGTGTCTCAGCTCAAAATTCTCCCATGCTTTTTTTGCAACGTTCGCAAAATAACACGTGTAAACTTGTTGGATTATATTATAAACACACTAAGAGCCTCTTATCTGCAACGGTATGCACTATGTAAACAAGTCAGTCCAAAGCATCAAATTTTTGTCGCCAAAAACACATTCGCAAAAAGATTTACGAGTCTCATTTCTTTGACGGCAAAAATTCAACTTCAATCAAAAACAGGAGATACGAATACGCATGAGAATCAAGAATTAATTACGTAATACTACAGATTCATGAGAAATGAAAATAATCACACATTTCCACGCAACAAACACAATTTATGAAACGGATTTACCATATAGGGTGAAGCAACAGTATCAGGAATTCGAAAACGTGAATGCCCTTTGCACCCGTTACATTGTTGGACAGAACATCCAATTGATTTGTTACCCTTTCATTAAACTCTCATGCAAAAAATCAGACTGCTATTACTAACCAACATGATTCCTGTCATTTGACATGTTCTTCGTGTTCCACTTATTAAAATGCCCAGTTGGTGATAAACACCAATTTAATTTTTGCATGAGAGTTTAATGAAATGGTAACAAATCCATTGGAAGTTCTGTCTGACAAAATATATGGAACGTTTTCGTAGTCTCACGTTCCAAATTTTTAACCTGTTCCACAATTAAAACTTTCCCTGTTCCAGTGTTTCCATACATCAAAGTTTGTCCGACTAGACACCGTTAGTTATTAACAAATTTTCAGCTAGCTATTAATCAACTTTTTTTTGGTTCGGGGATCCAGGTCTAAAGGCATTTTTAGTTTTTTGAATATTATGTATACATATATTTTTAATATGAATATATAAAAAGAATAAATATATTTTAGTTAATATGTAATATATTATTAATAAATCTCATTTTTTAGATTTCCTTCACAAGTAGAATCAGGACTTATTGAAATTATCGCCCCATCTTCTGGATACTATCCCAATTTCGATAAGCTTCGAATTACGTTGGGAGATTCATCAGAACGTGTTAAATGGAGATCAAAACAGAATTTAGATTATGCATTTTTAATGTCCTACTGTCAAACCAAAGGTAGGTAATATTTTTTTTGTTATATATTCTCAACATTAATATCACAATAGAGTGAGAATAAATTGACAATGATGCGACAATTTTTCGAAAACTTGTTGCCTGGCAATAGGCACGAGAGCGCAGAGGGCTCGAGTGACTATTGCCGATTGGAATCAAGTTTAATAAAAAATTGGAGCAATATTTTCTTATTTATTCTTACTATCTTGTAATATTCGACAGATGTGTATGCCAAATGTCATGCCAATCTAAGGGATTCTTTAAAATTTGGAGCAAAAACCGTGAGTAAATGGACCATCTGTTCTAACGCTTTTTTGAACTATTTCAATTTCTCTCCCAAACATTTAGGTCTGCAGATTCGGAAAGAAACCCCATGATTTCAAGTTATCCACTCTACTAGTTTGCTATCCGCATTTAATTTGCATCAAAAAGGTCAAATCACGTATATGTAGCACTATTAAAGTTCATATTATTATCATCGATAAGAGCGTTTCTTATTACTTTATTGTTTATAATTTTATGATTTATAGGCCTGGATCCCGCGTACCCAAAAAAAAGTTCATTATTAGCCAGCTGAAAATTTGTTAAAGCTTAACGGTGTCTAGTCGGACAAACTTTAATGTATGAGAACACTGGAACAGGGAAAGTTTTAATTGTGAAACTTAATTTTAATTGTGGAACGTGTCATCATGACAAGTTTATGATTGTGAAAACTAGCAGGTCATTCTTAAGTTTATTCAATAGCAAACTTTGTATCATATTTGTACGACCAGTGCCGGCGATAACGGTCCTGCACGGGATGCACTGCAGGCGGGCGTCCCTGTTTGGGGGGCGCCAAAATGAGCTTTTTTCTTCCGGTGTTATACAAAATACTAATTAAAAAAAACTGAAGGGCGCCTACCCTACTTTTGCAGGCGGGCCCCTTATACCCTAGCGCCGGTACTGTGTACGACAAATATGTTGGGCATTTTAATAAGTCCGACACGTAGAACATGTAAAATGACAGGTATTATATTTGTGGTAAATAGCAGCCTGATTTTTGCATGAGATTTTAATGAAAGGGTAACAAATCAATTGGAAGTTATGTCCGACAAAATAAATGGGACGTTTTCGTAGTCTGACGTTCGAAACCTGTAACCTGTTCCACAATTAAAAGTTTCCCTGTTCCAGTGTTCCCATACATAAAGTTTGTCCGACTAGACACCGTTAAGCTATTAACAAATTTTCAGTTTGCTACTATGTAATAAACTTTTTTTGGTGCGCAAGATCCAGGCCTATTATTCTATATACGAAATTTTATAAATATGCTGTTATTAGGAGAACTTCAAGTGTTTTCCAAACTTCCTGTGTATTTATATTAACTTCTTCGTTTGTTGATAAGAATTGATTATTATTAATTTATTGTTTATAATAAATTTTTGATTTATTGCATGCCAAATTTTTTATGCTGTTATTAGAACAACTTATATATAAAAAAATTGAATTTCTACTGAAGAGACGTATCCTGTTTTTATTGCGAAAAAACAATTTTGAGTTACACTGCGCGTCATAGAAAACGGGCACCCTAAAAAATGGGTAATTTTTGAGGTTGCGTATCTCCTACACCTGTTGTCCGATTTAAGTAATTTTTTGAATATCTTATAGCCTTGTTCTTTGTCAATATCCCTGTAATAATATTTTTGCTAAACATGTAAATTTTCATTGTATACCGGGTGTACGAATCAAACTGTGTTTTTTTCTCAAAGTTCGCAACACCCTGTGGAATATCCTAGCATTTATAAAATACTGAAATTAAAACCCAACTATAGCCTCAGGTTTTCTCAACATTCTGTTTTTTGATTCATTCGCTTATGTTGGATAATACAAAAGTTAGGTACTTTAACAATTAGCCATGTTCTTCATCAGTATATTTTGTTTGTAAATAAGTGCGACAAACTTTAAGGGGTAATTCTGCATTAAAAAATAATGACAATTTGCTTTATAATCGTATGTCCGCAAATGCTTCGTTTGCGAGATACGGGATGTTGAATTTTTTCTTACAAACTGACGATTTATTTATTGCTTTAAAACCGGTTGAGATATGCAAATTAAATTTGGTGAGCTTAAGACGTAGTTATTGCACATTTTTTGACATACAATTAAGAATTTTATATTCACCATTGGCGTGCATACGGGTAATATGATCGGTCATATTACCCGTATGCACGCCAATAGTGAATATAAAATTCTTGATTGCAAGTCATAAAATTCGTAATAACTATCTCTTAGAACCTACCAAATTTCATTTGCATGTCTCAACCGGTTTTAGGGCAATGAAATAAATCGTCAGTTTGTAAAAAAAATTCAACATCCCGTATCTCGTAAACGAAGCATTTGCGGACATAAGTTTATAAAGGAAACGGTCATTATTTTTTCATGCAGAATTGCCCCTTAAAGTTTGTCGCACTTATTTACAAACAACCCATACTGATGAAGAACATGCCTAGTTGTTAAAGTACATAACTTTTGTATAATCCAACATAAGAGAATGAATCAAAAAACAGAATGTTCAGAAAACCTGACGCTATAGTCGGAATTTAATTTCAGTATTTTAAAAAGTCTAAAAAATTCCACAGGGTGTTGCGAACTTTGAGAAAAAAACAGTTTGATTCGTAAACCCTGTATACAATGAAAATGTACCTGTTTAGCAAAAATGTTATTACAGGGATATTGACAAAGAATAATGCTATAACATATTCAAAAAATAACTTAAATCGGACAACAGGTTAAGGAGATAAGCGACATCAAAAATGACCCATTTTTTAGGGTGCCCGTTTTCTATGACGCGCAGTTTATTTACTTTTTAAAATTTGTAATCTGTCTGAACTCTGAATGATAAACAAAACTAATTAGTGTTGCCTAGTATCGTAAAAACACATTTTCAAGAAGTAAATAACAGTATGCGATAGGGAATTCCGGTAATTCATTAAAAAAGGTGGTAATTGTATCTGTAAATATAATTATAACAGCAAGAACGTTAGATTGTTAATCTCTCGCAAAAAATGGTTTGGGCTTATCTCTTGATTTTCAATGTGTTGCGTTCAGAGTCTTAGAAAACAAAACGTTTGCATAAAAATTATATGGATTAGGCCGAACTGTTCGCGTAAAGTTCGACAAAAATATACTCAGTGACATTAGAAGTGTTACACCAAGAACGAATCATTCCTGGAACTTTATTTTTGGCAACATGGTACATTTTCTTCAAGAATGAAACGATAACATTGGCAAGACTTTTTATTAATAGGTAATCAAAAAAAAATTTAAAATGTGTTTGGCGACCCCCTAGCTGAATACACTCCTGTACACGTCTAGGTATTGACAACATGAGATTATCGGTGTCTACTTGTGGCACCTCGTTCCAACCAATTTGATTTTCATGGATTAACTCTGCCAGAGTCTGTGGGGGATGATGCAAATTGGACAGTCTCCTCCCCATCATATCCCACACATGTTCGATAAAATTTAAACTCAGTGAACGGGGTAGCCACTGCAAAAAATTAACACCAGCTTCTTGGAGAAAGTCCAAAGTTCGACGAGCAATATGGGGACGCGCGTTGTCTTCCTGAAAGAGGGCGTTTCGAAAGTGATTTGTAAGATTTCATCAACATAACGCGCATCTGTCATACTGCCTCGAATAAACAAAAGTGGTGATCGGCTACCATAAGCAATAACCCCCCAAACCATTACTCCAACTGTCCTGTGTAGATGCCTCTCAACAGCAAACCCGGTATCTCGTCGCTCTCTACGGCGGCGTCTTATCATCTTACGACCATGATCATACCTAAACAAAATCGCAATTCATCGCTGAATGCTGCATTATGCCATTCTGCCACCCAATGCTGCCGTTCTCTGCACCAATTCAAACTTTGATGACAGTGGTCCGCAATCAAAGGAAGCACTCGTCGTGGGCGGAATGAAACTAGTCTAAAGGCTCGAATGTTACGGTAATAGGGTACGTATAGTAACAAGTCTACCTTCTACTCCAAACCATTGGTCAGCGATTTGACGCGTACTATCAATACGGTCTCGCAGAGCCAGGAGTCTACAGCGCCTATCTTGACGCCCTGTGGTACGCCTCGGTTGACCAGTTGGTCTTCTTCGTATTCCTCTACCTTCGTTTGTACGAATTCCTCTACCTACGACGTATTCCTCTACCTACGACACACTCGCATAACTGTCATTGCCGTACAATTAACACGACGGCCAATTTAGCGATACGACAAACCCATATTTCTAGACAATAATTCTCCCCTGTCAAAATTGATGTCTTCGAATTCGAGGCATATTCTTGCACTGAATACAATTAGACTGAGGAATAATAACTAAACATTTCTGTACCAATTGGTCTTCATAAATTGGTCTTTTCACAAAAAAATTTAAAGATAAAACTTTATTTTTACAAAAACTATAAAAAGTAAAACATTGATAGCGTTATCATAGCATGCTTTAAATATAGTCATTGTACTGCCAAAAAATTAAGTTCAAGAAATGATTGCTTCTGGGTGTAATACTTCTAATGTCACTGAGTATATATTTACAGCGAACTCATCGCAAACTCATCACGATCCATGGAAAGCGACGAACCAACACATGTATGAAGTTTAGTTCAATGTTTCACTTAATTTGTAATTTGAATATTGATTACATTGCATTTCTCACGTTTCTTATCTCTTTCAAGTCACGAAGTAACACGTCATTCAGACAATCTCGATGCGACGACATGTACAGACAATATCGCTTCGTACGACGTCCAGAGCAGGGAAATCACGGTAGTTATGGGCGATTTTAATGCAAAAGTCGGCAAGGGAAGTGCTGGAACAATAATGGGAGATCAACGACTAGGGGAACGTAACGATAGAGGTGATCGTCTAATACAATTCTGCCAAGAACAAAATCTAATAATCACAAACACGTTTTTTAAATTACCTTTGAGACGGTTAAATACATGGCGCTCACCAACAGATAAACCGGAAAAAGTGGTAAGAAACCAAATCGATTATACATATACTGATTAAAGAGAGATATCGTAACACCATCAAATCCGTTAAAACTTATCCAGGAGCAGATGTCACACCAGACCATAACCCACTAATCGCTAATGTCACGCTTAAGCTTAAACGTATTAGAAAACCCCAAAGAACTCCAAATATAGATGTTAAAAAACTGAAAGAAGTTGATATAAAAAACAAACTTCAACAGAAAATATACGAAAGCTTTGATAAATTAGATACTAACACCTACGAGATAAACCATCAATGGAAACACTAAAAAACTGCCTACTTGTTCCATGCAAAGAAATATTAAAAGAACCGATAAGAAAGAGAGACAACTGGATGACCGACGAGATACTCGGTATGATGGACCAGACCAACGAAAACAAGCCAAGAACAAAGACAATCACAATTACAAAATAATTAACAATGAAATCAGAAAAAAGATAACAGAGACAAAACAAACTTACTATGAGGAAAAATGTAAAGAGATAGAAGATCTTCAGAACAAATACGATCTATTCAACCTGCATAAAAAGGTTAAAGAAATGGCAGGGCTGCAAAAAAGAAACCACAACACAACTCTTTTAGACAAAAATGGAAACACTATTATAACGACAGAAGAAAAGCTAAAACGATGGAAAGAATATATGGAAGAAGTTTTCGACGACGAAAGAGGAAACCTACAAGACATATCTTTCGAAAACAGAGAAACAAGTGTAGAAATTACAAAGGAAGAAATATTGTATGCACTAAAACACACCAGTAACGGAAAACGCACGGGGCCAGATCAACTGCCTATTGATATCCTTAAAATAATAGAAAATGAATACATAGATGTCCTCTTAAAGCTCTTTAATCAAATTTATCTGTCGGGTGACATACCCAATGAATGGTTGACCTCAACATTTATTTGTCTCTCAAAAAAGAAAAATGCTAGATAATGCACCGACCACCGCGCCATAAGCCTGATGTCTCACACACTTAAAATGTTTTTAAAGATCATTCATAAACGCATTTACCAAACACTTGATATGGATATTGAAGAAACCCAATTTGGATTCCGTATAGGCGTAGGTACCCGTGAAGCTCTCTTTGCATTCAACGTACTAATCCAGAGATGCGTGGACGTGAACCAGGATATGTACGTCTGTTTCATAGATTACAACAAGGCTTTCGATAAAGTCCGCCACAAACAGCTAATGGACGTCCCCAAAGCAAAACAATTACAATACAATGACCTTGGAATTATAGCAAATCTATATTATAAACAGCAGGCACACATACGGATTAACGAACATACATCAGAAGAGTTCGAAATTAAAAGAGGAGTGCGACAGGGGTGTGTATTATCACCACTACTATTCAATGCATACTCTGAAGAAATTATGAAAATAGCTCTTGAGGGAGAAACAGCAGGAATAAAAGTAAATGGAACGCCAATTAACAACATAAGATATTCGGACGATACTATCATAATAGCAGACAACCTTAAAGACCTCCAAAAGTTAATGAACAAGATAGTTGAGTATGGAGGAGAATATGGATTATCAATAAACATCAAGAAAACTAAATTTATGAGGATATCAAAAACCCAAAATAATGATGAAAGCCTGACAATTAAAGGTAAAACTTAAGAAAAAGTAGAAAACTACAACTACCTTGGCACAATAATTAATCACACAAACGATTATTTCAAAGAAATCAAAGTTAGAATAGAGAAAGCAAGAACAAACTTCAATAAAATGAGGAAGGTACTTTGCGCAAGAGAACTGAAATTAGACTTGAGAGTTAGGCTGGCAAGGTGCTATATTTTCTCGACTCTGCTTTACGGGATAGAAGCATGGATACTTAACGCATCGACTACTAAAAAGTTGGAAGCATTTGAACTGTGGGTGTATAGAAGAATCCTGAAGATATCATGGACCGAGCATATAACAAAAAACGAAGTCATGAGAAGAGTCAACAAAAGACTGGAAATATTGGAAACCATCAAGACACGAAAGCTGCAGTACCTGGGGCATGTTATGCGTAATGAAAGATACAACATACTTCAGTTGATTATACAGGGGAAAATCCAGGGCAAGAGAAGTGTAGGAAGGAGACGAATCTCGTGGTTGCCTAACTTGAGGGAATGGTACGGATGCACATCAACCGAACTATTCAGAGCAGCAGCATATAAGATCAGAATAGCCATGATGATTGCCAGCCTCCGTCGCGGAGATGGCACGTGAAGAAGAAGACGACGTCCAAATTCTGCTCACCAACAACTGCGAATATCCTTTGTGTCAGAAACCGACAGGCCGTGGTTCGTGACGAGCGACGTACGGACAGCTCACACGCGGTTCGTCCCGCCGCGCGCCGTACAAATTATTTGAATATAGCGTTCGCGAAGAGTTCGGCTCGCTTCTGTGTACCGATCTTAACAGCATAGCTTTTCTTTCAAGACACATTCGTTTACTTTTCTGCTTATAAATTCCTATTCTATCTGGATCTCTGAAGAGGTAGGACAGCGTCATCATCATCATCATCATTCAACTTCTTCCATCCACTGCTGGACATAGGTCTCTCCCATTTTCGCCACTTTGTTGCCATTTCTTGGACGTTCGTTTAATGTCGTCCATCCAGCGTGTTGGTGGTTGTCCTCTGCTGCGTTTGTCTTCTCTTGGGCGCCAGTCAATTAGTTTTCTGTTCCATTTTGAGTCTTTTAGTCGTGCTACGTGACCTGCCAATTTACATTTCAGCTTCGCTATACGTTCGACGACATCAGTGATACCTGCTCTTTTCCTTAGGTATTGGTTCATTATTTTGTCTTTTTTTGCCACGCCCAGCATCGATCTTTGGCCGATGCCACATTATGCGTTTTGACCGGATGCGGTGAAAACGCATCCGTTTCCAACGCAACCGGACCAACCTGTCACACTATGCGTTTAGTCTGGTGCAGTTTGTAAGCGCGTACCGATGACTCAAAACGCATCCGTTTCCAACGCAACCGGACCGATCTGTCACACTATGCGTTTTCACCGGATGCGGCGAAAACGCATCCGGTCAAAACGCATAATGTGGCATCGGCCTAAGGGCGATGCCACATTATGCGTTTTGATCGGATGCGGTGGAGACGCATCCGTTTCCAACGCTACCGGACCGACCTGTCACACTATGCGTTTAGTCTCGTTCAGTTGTAAGCGCGTACCGATGTCACAAAACGCATCCGTTTCCAACGCAACCGGACCGACCTGTCACACTATGCGTTTTGACTGGATGCGGTGGAAACGCATCCGGTCAAAACGCATAATGTGGCATCGCCCTTTCCATTCGCCTTTGTTCTACTCGCATTTTTAGTGCTGTTGTTTTTGTGAGCGTGAAAGTTTCTGCTCCGTATGTCATAATAGGAATAACGCATTGTTCAAATGTCTTCCGTTTCATAGCTATCGGGATGTAGCTTTCAAATATGTCTCTTAGTGAACCATACGCCGCCCAAGCAAATTTTATTCTTCGTGGAAATTCGCAGGTCTGATTATAATTATCCTCGCTTATTCTGATTTCATGACCGAGATATATGTACTTTTCTGTCAATTCGATCACTTTCTTTTGGATGGTTAGGTGTTCGCTGGGAATTAAATTTGTCATAAATAGGGGAGTGCATATAGATTTTCACTTCGGAAAAAATCAAACAAGATATAACTTTTTGTAATTTCATTAAGAAATGTTTAATAAACAACATATCAAATAGTTCTACTCGAGAAGTGGGTGCTTCATTTTTTATTAAACAAATGAACTGCGATATTAGATGTTTTTAAACGCTTTTATTTAGTTCAATCGTTTGCGTCAAATCTTTAGACGTTAATTTGACTGCCTTTTGTTCAATGGAAATGAATGCAATTTTGCAGACATATGGATTCGCGGGAACAATACACGAATTTGCGATATTAGATGTTTTTAAACGCTTTTATTTAGTTCAATCGTTTGCGTAAAATCTTTAGACGTTAATTTGACTGCCTTTTGTTCAATGGAAATGAATGCAATTTTGCAGACACATGGATTCGCGGGAACAATACACGAATAGTCGATCAAAACTTTTTTTTATGTTTATAAATTGTTTAAATAAAAAAAAACGAGTTTAATGGAAAATGCTTTAATTCTCTTGTTTTTTACAATGTAGAAACTTGAAACTTTTACAGATTGTAGCTCATTATATGAACTATACATAATTTCACTTTTTATGTTATCTGTTTACGTTATGTTTCATATATAAAAAATAAAGTTTAAAATTTATCCAGTTTCTGTCCGATTTCTATCCAGTTTTCAGCGAAAAAAAGTTATGGCACCGCAGAGGGACGAATGCTGCCCTTAGTATTGTCATAAGCTTCGACTGTCCATAAAACGCAAGGTTAGACTGTTGACAACGCTGCGCTGTCGTGAACTTGGGCCCGAAAGTGTTTGCGTAAGGACAGGCTTAAAATCCTGCATTGAGCCTGCAAAGCTTACGTTTCATTGAGCCGAGTGCGACCATTAAGGTACCTACTTAAGTAGGCTACTTATCCATACAAGGGTGAACCCTGCTCGGTGTAGCTGCTCAAATGGATACAGCATGAGCTCCCTTACATATAAACCGCAAACTGGTTGAAACGAAGAGTGTACGCGCCAAGCAGCGATTACCGACGTATCCACTAAGTGGAGCTACTACACCGTGCGAGGTTTACCCTTGTATAGATACGTACCTTTAGACGGCTTGCACATCGAAGAACTGCATTGCGAGAAATTAACAGCGTCTACCCCGTGCAATAGTAAAGTATTACAAGAGATGGAAATACTGCGAAAACTGTAATAGTCGTAAACAATGATTTTGATTTAAGAAATGTATGAAGAAATTACAGAAAATGTACAATGGATGTATCAAAAGTTAAAATAAATGCAAAAAAGATATCTGTCATATACCTACATTTCTTTTAAACATGACGATATATTTTAATGTTTGAAAAGTGTAAGACTAAAAAGTAAAAAATAAAACAATATGAAAAAATTTTTTAAGAAACGCTTTTATTTAGTTATGAGTGACTAAAACTTGAAATATAAAAAAATCAACTAAAAAGCAAAAAATAAAAAAAATCAAACTCGACGGATTATTCGAAAAAAACGTTCGTTAAAAAAATAAAAAAATCTAACACATTCGTTAAAGAAAAGCGTGGGGCGAAAACCGTTTATTCGATGAAGACGCGCCCCACGCTTTTCTTTAACGAATGTGTTAGATTTTTTTATTTTTTTAACGAACGATATTTTCGAATAATCCGTCGAGTTTGATTTTTTTATTTTTTGCTTTTTAGTTGATTTTTTATATTTTAACTTTTAGTCACTCATAACTAAACAAAAGTGTTTCTTAAAAAAGTTTTTTTCATATTGTTTTGTTTTAAATAACTCCGAAAATATAAATTGTATATATATATATATATATATATATATATATATATATATATATATATATATATATATATATATATATATAGACTTTAGTTTTTTATTGAGGTTGCAGTCATTTATTTCTAAGGGGCAGGGTAAGAGAAACTCTGTGTTATAATCAAGCTTTCGCAAAATTTATTTGCTTCGTCAGGATTAGCTAAAATTATTATATAGTTATAAATAAATACAACGAAATGAAAGAACATTGCATAAAAATTAGTACAAAAACTTACAACGTGAGGCTTGTTCCTTAATTTGACATTTCTACAAAACATAAAATATCTAAAAAAATCTTTATCCTAATGGTTTTCAAGTTCCAATGTTTTAATTTTTACAATTCATGATAAAAAATATGATTTATTAATTTAGTTCTAAATTTGACTAATGCCAGAAAGACACTTAAATAATGTCAAAAAGACACTCGTAGGTATTTGTTTATTTGATTTTAAGTTGTTAAGAACTAGATTTTTGATTATTACTTGCTTGTGCATTTTAAAATTTTAGAAGTTATAGATGTATATACTTAGAAATAAATGACTGCAACCTCAATAAAAAACTAAAGTCTACATATTGTCAGTCAATAATACCAAACTTCTTTATATATATATATATATATATATATATATATATATATATATATATATATATATATATATATATATATATATATAGTGATTTTTTGAATAACGGCAATTCGGTCAGATGAAATAAAACTCTATTTGTTCTAGGTCTCAATATTTCGTCACTATTTGGTGACTTCTTCAGGAGAAAACTGTAAATTTATTAAGATTAGATATGGACAAAAATCAAAACATTTCATTACTTACAACTATAAGAGTGATAATTTAAATTCGTTTAACATATTATATTGAACATTGACTTGAGAAATGACTGATGTTATTTTGACATATATTTCGGAGTTATGGTAACTGCAATATATTTTATGTTAATAGAATATTGTCTAATATTGAAAAAAATTTTATTTTTTATTTTTAGTGAATACGTCAAAGTAAACAAGAAAAAGTATTTGCGAAATTTTAAGGTGGAAAGGTAATAGTAGACAAATGAAAAAGGACTTGAAGTATTTTAAATTGACTATAAAATGTAATCGATGGTACGTAATGAGTTAGTGTAAGACCGAATTGCCGTTATTCAAAAAATCACTATTTAACACAGTACGGTCGAAAATATTTGTACAAATAATATATATATATATATATATATAGTTTTGTTATTTCCTGACCGTAAATTATTAAATAGAAACTTTTTAATTCCTGGGTTTTCGGTCTGATAAAAATAAAACACTTTGTTATGGCTTAAACGTTTCGGCTAATTGCCATTTTCAATAAGCACTTTAATGAATAATTATATACATTACATAAAACAAAACAAAAGACTAAAATTTACATTGCTTTTGTTGGCTTGGCGTTTTGTTGTGGAATGCAAGCTTGACTCTTGAAACCATATGGCAGAATTCAAAATTGACGTCCGTTAGGACCGTATTTAAAATATTTGCCAAATTGTACATTTATAAAAATTAAATCAATTTATTAAATTATGATATACATTGGAGAAATCCTTGATGTCAGTTTTATTATTTATGCAATTTTGGTCTTTCTTTACATGAATCATCTCCAATATACATCTTTTGTTGTAGTTTTGTTCTTTTTCTAAAATTTGTACATTTTCAAAATCAAAAGCATGGTTATTTTCTATGGAATGCTTGGCTAATGCTGTAGTGTTTACTTTGTTGGTTTGTACACTGTGTTTGTGTGCAACCATCCTTCTATGTATATATTGATGTGTTTGCCCAATGTATGTCGAATTGCAGTCTTTACAATTTACTTTATAAACAACATCTGACTGCTGGTCCTTAGTAACAATGGGTTTAAATTTTGAAAAACATTGCCCCGATGTTTTAGGCGTTTTATGTCCAACATTGATATCACATTTTGCAAAATATGAGGATCATGAAAGGGTAGCTAACAAAGGCAGTACTGAAAGTTCTGGTCTTTGGTTGGAGATGTTTGTCTAGTGCGGAAACAAGATCATATCATGTAAAATCCTTTTTGGGACTATAAGAGTAAACTTATTAATAGTTTGTTTCAAGTGAAATTTTAATAAGAGTGAAAATGTGGAATTGTGTAGACTTGTAGAATATAGTTACAAGCCTAAGGAGTTTTGTTAACGAGAAGGTTGTACAACTGTGTTACTTGGTATGAAAGACAAGTAATGTTGATAGTAATAATGTCACAGTTGAGGAGACAATGTCAAAAGTCAAAGGAAAATGTTATTGAACACTGAACAGAAGATAGTATGTCATCTGAAGATAAGGAGTCTAGATGTGTGTGCATTGTAAGTGAGTGCATAAGTGCAAATTTGATCATGAAAGTATATAATTGTGATGTAGAAATTGTGACCATAGGTTTTACTCGGAAACCAGGTGTGGATTGTGTAACGATACGAAAACACTTCAATTTTTTTTTAAACTTTATCTTTTGCGAAAAACATTATTTTCCATTTTACCCCTTATATCTTACGATTCATATAGCCATTATAGATATGCGCCTTTCAGTATTGTGGCATGAGAATGTATTCTACGCCTCGATTTTTCGTTATAGTGAATGAATATGTTTGTTTTTTTTTACTCATCTTGAAGAACACATGAATAAGGCTTAATTTATTTTCTGATAATTTAAGAAGAGGCGAATCTATCGGTTTATTTGAAGTTGTTTAAGCAACTTCAACATTCGCTATAAAGATAATCACTTTTCCATGTCAACTCCTATCCAGAGTAAACATTGAGAAATTAAACGTAGAAATGTGTAACGATACGAAAACACTTCAATTTTTTTAATCTTTTGCGGAAAACATTATTTTCCATTTTACCCCTTATATCTTACGATTCATATAGCCATTATAGATTTGCGCCTTTCAGTATTGTGGCATGAGAATATATTCTACGCCTCGATTTTTCGTTATAGTGAATTAATGTGTTTGTTTTTTTTTACTTATCCTGAAGAACACCTGATTAAGGCTTAATTTATTTTCTGATGATTTAAGAAGAGGCGAATCTATCGGTTTATTTGAAGTTGATTAAGCAACTTCAACATTCGCTATAAAGATAATCCCTTTTCCATGTCAACTCTTATTCAGAATAAACACCATATACCTTCTAAATCTGTTTATTTATGTAACTAATGGCTGAGAATATGAATCGTGGGAAAGAGTTAAACGTAGAATGTTGACTCTATTTGGGTATTTAGTTTATTTTTTTACTTGTCTGTATTGCTTTCAAGAATCGTCGATATTAGCATAGATCATAATATGCGTGATACATGTAACTATTCTCTGATTGGTTAATATTTGTCATCTGAGACCATGGTATTTCATTTTTGATTGGCTAGACCAGTGGTCGGCAAACTTTTTAGCCAAAGAGCCAAATATGAAGATTACAACAATTTAAAAAAAAATGGGATCCAGATCTGCTTGTTCAGCAAACTTTCATTACGCTAAATAAAACTAAAGGATCTAGTCGATTAAGATAATGAAAAATGCGCCCAACGATATTCCAAAAATAAAAAAACCACATGTTCTACATCCAAAAGTATTCGACCAAAAAAATTTTTAAACCCGTAGCCCCATCCATGACCCCCCAAAAAATTAAAACGTGTTTTTTCGTTTTTTGGTGATATCTTCAGTTCTAATCATCGTAGAAACTTATATTTTCTTTCGTTTTGTAAGGATTTATTTCCTACAACACTGTATTTTTTACAACATTTTTGGTATAAAAACCATTTTTTTAAATGTTAATATGATGTAGAACAGAAAAGGGAACGAATGGCAAAAGTGAGCTTTTTCAGCTGATCATAAGAATCAGGAATACTATTCCAAGCGTTAAAAATGATCATGTCTTCCTTGTCCAGGTTATTCAAAGCAGTTGTGTGTTGTAAACATTTTTTTCTTTTTCAATATTTCCAATTCAACACAAAGACGTTCGAATTTAGATCACTATACTTCCTTGTTCTTAAATCCAGAAATTGTATTTCAAAGCTATTAATGCTAATTTCAAAAGGAGAAAGTTTCAACTCGGTTATCGTAGCATCCAGAGGATTTTGACAAATGCTAAAGTTTGTAAGTTTGATAAAAGCTAATTCGACACCCCCATCGAACAAGGTTGTAACTCATTTTTAGCGATTTTACAGGAGAGGCAAAAAACGAAAACGAATTTTTAAAAAATTGTAGCGAAATGATTAGACTCTTTTACACTACATAATAAGGGAGTACTGTGAGATGTATGTTTTGTATTTTATTTAGCGTATGGCTTAAGTATATCACGGAATATATTTAGATTTATGCATTATACAATGCATCACAAACAGATGTCCAATTTTTTTATATATTCGATTGACCCTTCGGTTGCCATTACAAAGTCTATAGGGTCGCCTGTGTATGCTCTGCGTGGGCAGTCCTGAACAATGTGACTGATCGTCTGTCTTGCAGCGCCGCAGTCACAAGAAGGCGAGGGGAGTTTACCCCATCTGTGGAGGGAGTCGGCGCATCTTCCACAATTTGTTCGAATTCGATTAAGGGCTGCCCAAATCTTACGGGGACGTTCAAATTCGCCAGGTTTCCCTATGATGTCCGGTAGACTATGGTAATGCGGATCTGTCCTACTTTCCCAATCTTCTCTCCATCGGGTATTTAAGTCAAAGTTGGATTGCTGCAGCGCTTGAGCAGATTGTAGAGGGGGTAACCTGGATCGGAGACGGTTTCCAAGAATATCGGGGATGTCATTGTGGACTAGAAGCTGGCGACTGTCCATTATTTTGTTATATTCTTTAACCAATGCATGTTCGCGGCGTAGGTTGGGTGGTGCTATATTACTAAGGGTAGGTAGCCACATTGTAGGGGTGGGCTTAATTGTGCCTGTTATCATACGCATAGCACGGTTTAGTTGGGTGTCGACCAGGTGGGTATGCCTGCTATTTAGCCACACTGGAGCACAGTATTCTGCCACCGGATATATCAGGCCAAGAGCAGAGGATCTTAATGTTGATGCTGTGGACCCCCATGTAGTGCCGCAGAGTTTCTGTATTATATTGTTGCGTGTTTTCAATTTTGCTGCTGTTTTCGTCAGGTGTTCTCTGAATGTGAGCGTTCTGTCCAGAGTAACCCCAAGGTATTTCGGGTATTTATTGTGTTTTAACAGCTTGTTATTAAAATACAATCGTAATTCTCTGTTTGCCAACTTGTTGTTTAGATGAAAAGCTGATACTTCAGTTTTTGTAGTACTTGGCTGTAGTCTCCATTTCTTAAGGTATTCGCTGAGGATGGATAAGTCATTCGTGAGAGTGATTTCTGTAGTTTCTAAAGATTGGTGGCTTGTTGCAAGGGTCCAGTCGTCAGCATATCCAAACTTCCGAGATTCGGTTTCAGGCATGTCAGCAATATAGAGGCTGAAAAGTAAAGGGGCAAGGACAGAACCCTGTGGAAGACCATTGTTAAGTTTCATCTGTCTACTCGTCTCCTTTCCCATTATAACCTGGAAGGCTCTGTTGGTCAGCACGTTGTCAATGAGGTTAATTATCTTTCTGCAGGGGATAATGCGGGCCAGTTTATATATTAATCCCTGTCTCCAAACAGTATCATATGCTGCTGTTAGATCTATAAATACTGTTGCTGTCTTTTGTTTCTTTTGAAAACTAGCTTCTATAAAAGTTGTTAATGACAGCACTTGGTCCGTACAGCTTCGATGAGGGCGGAAGCCAGCTTGTTCAATGGGGACAGTTTCTAGTATCCTGTGACGAATTCTTTTGAGGAGAAGCTTTTCTAATAGTTTATATACCATGCTGAGTAGAGTTATGGGGCGGTAGTTTTCTGGCTTATCGTTTGATTTGCCCGGTTTCGGAATTGCAATAATTATCTTTGTTCGCTTAAGTGAGAAAGGAATGTTACCTGACTGAAGTATATCATTAAAGAACATTGCAAGCCACTGTTTCGTGTATGCACCACTGTGTATCAAGAACTCTGGATGAATACCATCAAAGCCAGGTGCTTTACCTGATTTCATTTCTTTCAGCGCATGTGTGATTTCAGAAATAAATATTCTTGCTGAATATTCGGAGTTCGTTCTGTTCATTTGTTTTAATGCCCTTAAGTCTCTTTTCACGTTGGTAGTATGTGTTCGATCTCGTGGAGCTCTGGATAGAGATACTATATGGGAGGCAACCTTGTTAGGAGACATTTTAGACTCTCTGGATTCCAGCTGGTTAGCTCCTCCAATTTTCCGCAACAAGGACCATGCCTGCCGGCTTGATTTTTTGAAGTCAAGGTTTTCGACAGTCTTTATCCATTTTTGGCGTCTAGCTGTATCGATGTTGTGTAAAAGCTCATCGGCTATTTCCCGGTCACCACTTTCGAGAAACTTCGTGTATAAGTCTTCACATGTTTCAGTCCATCCAGGCACATATTCTTTGCGATACCCCCTAGGGATGGTTTTCTTGGCAGTGCTTATTACTGCGCCCACAAACCTCTCATAATGTTTGCTGGTTGGAGGGACCCAGCTCAAGGTCCGGTCTAGTTGTTCAGAGAACTTCTTCCAGTTTGCTTTTCTAAGATTCCACCTGGGTCGAGGATATGATCTAATTATTGGAATTGATATTCCGATGGTGATAAGCACCGGACGATGTTGAGTATGTGGGAAGTCTGCAAGGACACTTCTCGCAGTTGTTAGTGGTCTGTCATTGGTATCTTTTGAGACAAAACATAGGTCTGGGTTATATTCTTTTCTTTATGCAGCTGATTTAAATGTTCCTCTGTCTTTGGCATCAAAAACTAGATATGTGTTTTGCTCTTCGGACCATTCTACTAGTGCCTCCCCATTTTCATCATTCGTGGTGTACTTCCACATTTCGTGGGGGCTGTTGAAGTCGTCGATGTATATAGTAGGGTGTGGATGAGTCTTTAGCGCTTCTGGGTTCCATGTAGTGGCTGGAGGTTTGTGTATGTTAACTACGGTAATATCTCCAATCTTGGTGACTACTTCATGTATATTATTTTCATTGGAAGCAGAAAGTAGGAAACCATTTTCTATATTGCACCGAATGTAGGTTGCGACGCCGTAATGTTTATCATAGGTGGCAGTTGTTCTCGCAGTTGTTAGTGGTCTGTCATTGGTATCTTTTGAGACAAAACATAGGTCTGGGTTATATTCTTTTCTTTATGCAGCTGATTTAAATGTTCCTCTGTCTTTGGCATCAAAAACTAGATATGTGTTTTGCTCTTCGGACCATTCTACTAGTGCCTCCCCATTTTCATCATTCGTGGTGTACTTCCACATTTCGTGGGGGCTGTTGAAGTCGTCGATGTATATAGTAGGGTGTGGATGAGTCTTTAGCGCTTCTGGGTTCCATGTAGTGGCTGGAGGTTTGTGTATGTTAACTACGGTAATATCTCCAATCTTGGTGACTACTTCATGTATATTATTTTCATTGGAAGCAGAAAGTAGGAAACCATTTTCTATATTGCACCGAATGTAGGTTGCGACGCCGTAATGTTTATCATAGGTGGCTCCCAGTAAATCGTAGCCAGGTATCTTTCCCCTTAAATCAAGCTGGACTTTGTCTTCAGTATGGGTCTCATGTATGGCAACCAGGTCAATGTCGTTATCGTGTAGGATTTTTTGCAACACTTGGCATTTTGCCTGGCTTATGCCCTCGATGTTAAGGTGACAGACTCGGATACACGGTCCGAGATCTCTAGTCAGTTGGTTCTGAGAAGAACCTTTATTTGTTCCCATCGTATGTTTACGTATAGATAAGATTTCTGTTTGTGATCTGTGATGTTGGCAGGATATTGTTTTTGTTTTTCGTTCGTCTGCCGCCAAATTTTTGCTAGTTCATTTAGCGTTACCCAGGGTGCACCACATGGAGGCGAACTAGCATTACACATACACAGTATGTTTTGTAATTTTATTAACTATTGAATATCTTGAGTTTGAGTAAGATACAACCTTGAGATTAAACATGAGTATACGTAGAAAAAGGTTGTAACTCGCCTAACAACCATTTTACACTCTTCGTGTTAATTATTTTTCCCGTTTAACTATTAAAAGTTTGTATGTTTTGAGTTATTTGCAATATAGCTAGGAAAAAATTAGTTTTTATAGTATATTTAAACAAAATATCAACTCACAGTTTACACAATTTTAATTGGAAATTATAAATTTTACAATAACATTAATATTCTATCACTATGAAAAAAACATAGTATAAAATATTTCAAATTTTTCGCATTCTTATTGCGTATCTGTAAATATTTAATTTAAACCATTTTACTTTATTACTTTACTCTTGTGTGTCCTTAAATAGGTTAAAATTTAGAATTTGCTTCTGAATTATTTCAGTTAAGGATTTAGGCTTGCCTGATGCTTTGGCATATCGTATCATGGTTATCCATTGGTGTGGAACATATACGACTTAATGTTTTTCCGTTTTTACTATAAGGGCATGCATTGAATCACCCCCATTTTGTGAATGTGTTATTTCAAAAAATACATGTCTAATGTTAATATAAACTTTTTCACTACATAGAAGTACGTAGCAAACACTATTCTATACTTATTTTGTCAACCGCAACTATCAAAAAGAAAAAAAAAGTTCGTAAATCATTTTTTACTTTTATTTCGATAAATTGACTTAGAGATACACCATATGTTTGAATACTTTATAAATTAAACATATGTGCAAAAAAGTTGTAACTAATTTAAAAGCCTTGTTAATCGTCAAGTATAAAGAAAGTAAATAGTTAACATAGGGAGTATCTAGTGTTGCTGCCTTTTTCACGCTAAAATGGCACACGTAAGTTAAAATACAACTTTTTTCAATGGAGTATTAGCCAAACTATTAAGAATTAAACTATGTCGTTTATTTTGGCGTGTGCGCAATTTTTTGCTGAATTCGCCTGTGTTGAAATCTGCAAAAAGGTCTAACTTGAGTTACAACCTTGTTCGATGGGAGTGTCGAATTTATCAGAATAATAGTCCTGTCGCCAGGGGGGGTACAACGGCCTCGTTAATTCAGATGGACTTACTCAAGTTTTTTTTATGTATTTTGACCCGTAGAACACGAATTTTTTGGGTAACAGTTGATCCGGATGTCGATAAGATTGTTATAGACCAAGAACTTGAGGAATCAAATAACAGCGATTTTTGGCAAAACAAAACAATATTTTGTATTTTTTGGGCCATTTTAAGTAAAAAATATTTCTACAAGTTTTTTCGTAGGATGCACAGTTTTCGAGATAAACGCGGTTGAACTTTAAAAAAATCGAAAAATTGCAATTTTTGAACCCGAATAACTTTTGATTAAAACATAAAATAGCAAGTCTGCTTACCGCATTTGAAAGTTTAAGTCAAATTATATCGGTTTTGATTATTTGCATTGGTAAAAATTTATTTTTTTATTGTTTAACAAAGCTATAAACACGTAGGGTTTCCCGTGCTTTTACATGCGTTTTAACGCATGTAACGTAGAAATAGTCTTGATTGCACTAGTACCTATTCTACCTACTCGTTCGATTTTAAATGAGAAATCATAGAAACATCACTCACGCACTAGTTGTTTGTAGCTTTGTTTAGCAATAACACAATAAATTTTTAGCAATTCAAATAATCAAAACCGACATAATTTGACTTGAACTTTCAAAGGCGCTAAGCAGAATTGCTATTTTATTTTTTAATCAAAAGTTATTCGGGTTTAAAAATTGCAGTTTTTCGATTTTTTGAAAGTTCAACCGCGTTTATCTCGAAAACTGTGCATCCTACTAAAAAACTTGTAGAAATATTTTTTGCTTAAAATGACCCAAAAAATACAAAATATTGTTTTGTTTTGCCAAAAATCGCTGTTATTTGATTCCTCAAGTTCTTGGTCTATAACAATCTTATCGACATCCGGATCAACTGTTACCCAAAAAATTCGTGTTCTACGGGTCAAAATACATAAAAAAAATTTGGGTAAGTCCATCTGAATTAACGAGGCCGTTGTACCCCCCCTGGCGACAGGACTATAAGATGTATGAGTATGATAGATAATGTTTTTCCTACCAAGTTTTTTTTAATGAAAATATTATTACGCTTTCCGTAGATATTTGTTCCAGAGCCGCGCACCTAAGGAGCCAAACAGCCACATGCGGCTCCGGAGCTACACTTTGCCGATCACTGCTTTAAAGTAATAGACTGAATAGCCGCTAGACTAATATTATTTGTGAATGCCAGTTTTATGGGCTTCAAAATGCGATATCGATAAACTTTAATTACAATTAATGCCCTAATTAAGCAAAATTCAAAGTTGTGGCAATGGTATCAAATGATTGAAATTTCTGGACGAATCTATTCATGTAAATTTTATTTCATTTGATTGACATTATATTTTCCATAAGATGTGTGCGGAGTCGTTTCATACATAGACAAATACGATTTGCATGGGTTGCCTATCAAAATGCACTATTCCAAGAAATGAATGTACTATCTTAAAAATTGGTAATTTTGATGTCTAGAATTTCCTAAATACGTCCGATTTAAGTGAATTTTATAAACTAAAAGGGAAGTTCCCTAGGTTGGCTGTATACCATATAGTTAAAAAATAACATGAAATAAAACCACTTCTGGGGCTATTTAGCAAGTATGCACATTCACTGATGATGGACCGATAGGTCTGAAAACGTTCTGAATTGGACATATTTTACTCAATCCATTGGGATTTTTTAAGTTTTCATAAATATACCAATTTACATAGAAGTGGTTTTACTTCATGTTAGAGTTTTTGAATTTTATAAATATTTTATAGCCTTATTCTTTAACAATATCGCTGTCATAATATTGTTGCGAAACAGGAAAATTGTCATTGTATACCGGGTGTATCAATCAAACTGTGTTTTTTTCTCAAAATTCACCCTGTGGAATATTCTAGCATTTATAAGATACTGAAATTAAACTCTGAAAACTATAGCGTCAGATTTTCTTAACATTATATTTTTCGATTCCGTCGCTTATGTTGAATAAAAAAAAGTTAGGTACTTTAACACTAGCCATGTTTTTGATCAATGCAGGATGTGCGACAAACTTTAAAGGGTAATTCTACATGAAAAAGAAATGACTGTCTGCTCTATAAACGTATGTCCGCAAATTCTTCGTTTCCGAGATGAGGGGTGTTGAAATTTTTCTTACAAACTGACGATTTGTTTATTGCTCTGAAACCGGTTGAAATATGCAAATTAAATTTGGTGGGATTTAAGAGGTAGTTTTGCGGATTTTTTGACATACAATTAAAAATTTAATATTTGCCATTGGCGCGCATAGGGGTAATATGACCCGTATGTGCGCCAATGGAGAATATAATCGGTCTAGGGTTTGAAATTAACAATCCTAGCACATTTCTGTTAATTTTTTAATTAGGGTAAAATTATTTTATTTTTAAATTAAATAAGTATATTCAGTATAATTCAAAAAATATTTAAAAAAAATTCAAGAAAAAGTATTGAAAAATAAGGCAACGTTGGCAAATTTTCAAAGACACCTAAAAAAATGGATTTTGCGGTGGACATTAGAACTCATCATTCTTCTTCTTGTAGTTCCATCTCCTATCGGAGGTTGGCTATCATCACAGCTATCCGTATCTTATAGGCAGCTGCTCTGAAAAGACAGCTATCCGTATCTTATAGGCAGCTGCTCTGAAAAGATCTACTGAGCTGCAACTATACCACTCTCTTAAGTTTCTCATCCAGGAAATTCTTCTTTTACCTATCGATCTTTTCCCCTTAATTTTGCCCTGCATTATGAGCCTTAATATTTCGTATTTCGCACCTCTAGTAATGTGGCCCAAATATTCCAGACTTCTTGTTTTGATCTTCTTTATCACCTCGCAATCCTTTTATAGCCTTCTTAACATTTCTTCATTCGTAACTCATTGGATCAATGGAACTCATCATTGGATCATGTGAAACAAAAAACTAAAAAGGTTTATTAGTTTCTACGTTTCTTGATTTTGACTTTTTGATATTACTCAGAAGTCAAAACAACGAAAATTTTTTGCAAAAAAGAGTGAAACTCAACATATTTGTTAATTTTAAACCAAAAATAAGCATTATAACATGCTCTTCTGAACAACTCAAATTACTACTAAATACAGTAAACAGTTTCTGTAAAAAAAATGAACTAAAAATGAATATAAAAAGAGCAAGTACAGGATAATAACTAAGAAAACAAATACACAAACAAACATACATTTGGAAAATGTATCGATATAAAGGGTTGATAAATAGAAACAGCTAGGGACCTGGATTTCAGACAATAATGATCAAACAACAGAAATAAGGGCCAGGAGGGAAATATCAAAAAATGCGTTTGTAAAAATGAAAAAAATAGTTCTCTGCAACAAGTACCTTAGATTAGAATTAAGATTAAGGGCCCTGAGATGATACGTGTTTAGATACTGTGATATGGAATTAAAAGCTGGAAATTTAAGCAAGAATATATAAATAAGCTACAGCCATTTGAACTATGGTGTTACAGGACAATGCTTAGAATAGGATGGACACAGACGAAAACGAACACGAAAGTATTGCTAGAAATGGTCGAATGGGCAAAGAATACGAAATAATAAATACAGTAAAAAGAAGAAAGCTACAATATCTGGAACTTATAGAGGGGACAGCGATATAAAATGCTAAGACTGATAAGACAGGGAAAGATAAGAGGAGGAAGGAGTATAGGAAAAAGAAGAGTGTTATGGTTAAAGAATGGGACTGGTTTAAATGCAGTTCTATAGAACTCTTTAGAGCAAAGTTAGATAGAGTAGAGATAGTGATGATAACATTAATGCTCCAATTTGGGGAAAAAGTTGTCAAAAACATAAAACAACCAAGAAGAAAATTTATCAAATAGATAAAAATAGGGGATTTCTTCATAGACAATTAAATCTTCGAAATCTATTGATATTTATTAATTATTATATTTTTACGGTATATTATAATTTGCTTTTCCCGAAGGTGTTAGTTTGGTAATTGCTTTATTTTTAATTAAGCTACCCACATAATAATATGTGGTAAACATGCATTGTTCTATTTTAACGTTTAATAAAACTCACCTAATAATTAAAAATTGTGGGACTTGTTAAATAACAAGTGGGACTTGTTAATAAAAAAATATCTATGTGCAATATGTGTTATGTAATTTTTGTTAATTTTGTGGTGTTCAAATTAATTCGTTTAGAGTCATTAAAAGGCGACTCAGGAAAGAGACATTCTTGAATGTATATTTTTCTACAAGAAACTAGGATACTGCTTCATTCGTTTAAAAAGTGTATTTTATCTTTAAAATTCAGCAATGTTTAAGCTAATTACATTTATTTCTACCAAACTTTTGATATGTTTGCTAGTCTTGTTTTCGGCAAGTATGGCTGAAGATTGTATATGCAAAGATGGATATGATCCAGTCTGTGCATCAAACTGGCAGACGTATAGTAACGAATGTGAATTTAATTGCGTTCGAAAATTATTAGGGGAAGATTTGATACTACTGTCATCTTGGTCCAAGAGCTGTGAGACATTTTTGAGTAGGTATTTTAGGCAACCTGAAAATTTTACAGGTGACTCTTCCATGATAGCCTAATACAAAAATGCCGGTCTGGCTGGAGGGTAGCGGTTATTTTCCCCAAAATTCCCCCCCAAAATTAAAAAGAGGGTAAAACTTGTTATTACAAAAAATATCATTGACGTGACTTTACAGTAAATTTAAATATTCAAATATAAAGAAAATAAACAGGACAGGCGATTTGAGGGCGATTTTACCTCTGGAAGATACTTGCATGGGCGCCCCAGTATTATTTTCAGGGGGTGCATATGAAATTCAGAAGATTTCATCTGAATCTGTACATACTGTTAACAAGTATAAAATATACAACTATACATGCATATACATTCTTTCCGGGCAGGGAGGTGCAATTGTTCTTTTAACAGGGTATTTTTTAATATTAAAAATAAATATTTTTGGTGTATGTATTATGCTTGGAAACATGGATCATCTCCAAAGTGACGATCTTTAGATTTTTATGGAGTATGGTACTGGCAATTCTAAAAGGTACTATCCGACAAGCCAGAGGTGGCGCGTGACCTTGAGCGAAAATACACGGCGACAAATGCAGAATACGAGAAGGTCAGCCGCCAGTACTCGCTTGTCGCATTGTACATAAATATAAAGAAGCTACATACGGAATTAGAGCCATCTTTATGTACGAGTTTGCCTGCTTTCCACGCATTTACTGGATGTGATTATAATTCGCCTTTTTTCCAAAAGCGCAAGATTAGACCGTTTAAATTATTAACAAAAAATTGTATTTATCAGAAAGCATTAGCGGATCTTGGAGCTGCCAACGTTACCGGTACGCGCGATGAAATTTTCGAAACTTTGGAAGAATTTGTGTGCAAAATTTATGGTACAAAAAATTTATCAAATATTAACACAGCACGATTTCAAACATTTTGCCGAAATTATAAGTTTAATAAGAAAAATTAGCCTTTTAAGAAAATATTGAAAAAGTGTGATCCATCTACTTTGCCTCCGTGCAAAGCCGAATTGAGACAACATCTGCTAAGAACTCAGTATGTATATCACGAGCATTTGGCGAAACGCATATTTGCAAGTCCCCAGTTCCTTAACACCTAACGGAAATGGATTGATACTAAATATGGATAAATTAGATTTTAATTGATTTGAGGGAGATTGTTTGCATCAATCAGTTTATGATGCTATAGTTCATCAGCGAACCAAAGAGAATTTCAGATATATGGCTGAAGGTAAGCTTACATACATGTTCTTTTTATAACTGAAATCTTTTTTTTTTAGTTAACTCAATCTTCTGCTTCTTCGTGTGTTATCCTTTTATGACAATGGCGATCATCACGGCCCATTTTATTCTATCTGCAGCGATTCTGAAGAGTTCTATTGTTGTTTTTACACTCCACTACTTTAAATTTTTCTTGCACTTTTCCTTATATAACCAGTCACATCACGTTTTTTATTTCTTAGTATATGACCAAAGTAGCTCATTGTTCTTTCCTTCATAGTGTTGAGTAGTTCTTTTGCCTTTTTCATCTTTCCTAATGTTTCCGTGTTTGTTACGTGTTGTGTCCATGATATTTTTTACATTATTCGATAACACCACATATTAACAATGGCAAGTTTTTTCAGATGCGCCCGTGATTGTCCAGGCTTCGACTCCGTATAAAAGGACAGAGAATACGTAGCCAACTGAACTAATTAATCACTAATTAATTAGTCTGACGAAGGAGAAGAAGAGAATGAATATTTAAGCTCAGATGAGGAGTTTGAAAAAGAAATACAAGGTTCGGACACAGAATTAATTTAGTTTATAGTTTTATACTTTTCTACCTGTACCTATATTTATAATAATAAATTTGTCTTTTTCTATTATATTTGCAAAATTAATAAAAAGTTATTTAAAAAACTATACTATATACCTAATAGTTACTCTAACCTTTCGAGGCACAACAACATGGGTATCGCCAGGTCACGTTATTTTTCTCGAGCGAACGGACTCGCTCAGCTACAACAGAGAACGCAAACAGCTATCGGTATACGCTCTTTCTCACACTGCTGCTTATCTATAGCGCTTTTCATTTACATGCACGTGTAATTTGTTTGATCAGCTGGCAGCTGGAAGATTTCACCAAAAAAATCCTGTCTTTTTTAGAATATTTATTTTTAATATTAAAAAATACCCTGTCAAAATAAAAATTGCACCTCCCTGTCGGGAAGAAATGTACATAGCTGTGCATGTATAGTTGTATATTTTATACTCGTTAACAGTGTGTACAGATTCAGATGAAATCTTCTGAAGTTCAGATGCACCCCCTGAAAATAATCCTGGACCGCCCATGAAAGTATCTTGGAGAGTTAAAATCGCCCTCAAATCGCCTGGCCTGTTAATTTCCTTTATATTTAAATATTTAAATTTACTTAAAGTCGCGTCAATGATATTTTTTGTAATAACAATTTCTACCCTTTTTTTAACTTTGGGGGGGATTTTTGGGGAAAATAACCGCTACCTTTCAGCCAGACCGGCATTTTTGTACTCGGCTATCATGGAAGAATCACCTGATAAATTTTCAGGTTGCCTAAAATACCTACTCAAAAATGTCTCACAGCTCTTATACTATCTACTATGACGTGCGAAGATCATCAGGATCATCAGAAACTATAACACTGTCGTACTAGTGGAGTCACTGAAGGTGGATATGAGCTATTACCTAGGATTTCGTTGAACCTCCATCGATTTGCATGAAAATTGATGAGTGGTTAGAGGATATCTCAAGGAACAAAGGTGATATGGTGCCAACTTGCGCTTTTACCCTGAAGGTGGATGCCACCCCTTCTCGGGGGTGAAAATTATTTTATTAAAAATAACCCCATACTTCGATAGAGGACCAAATTTCAAGCAAAATGTGTTATACAGGGTGTCCAGAAACTCTACCGACAAACGAAGACAGGAGATTCCTCGGATAATTTTAAGACAATTTAACCCAATTCACCTAGTCCGAAAATGCTTCTTAAGGGAGCTAGAGCTCTTTGAAGATGGCGTCATGAAATTAGTTTTTCTTAAATAGCTCCAGAACGCTTCTATTTAGAAAAACGAAAATTGGTATGCATATTTACTTTTAAGAGATGAATCGATTTCATCCATTGCAAATTTCTAGTACTGGTCATAGGCGTGCGTTTTGGGTAGAGCAACGGGTATTGTATCGCATAACTTTTTTTTCCTTAACTTTTATGCATTTTTGATACCGGATTATTAAATTGTGAGATATTCGAGTACTAAAAGGTACTCTTGATTTAAGTCGGTAGGACACACCGTTTTCTAGAAAAATCGATTTGAAAGTTTTTCGTTTTTGGAATTTGAAAAAAAAATTGAAAGAACTTATCAACAAAAAACCAAGTATTTTACCAACAAAAAGTAAGAGTAACTTTTAGTACTCGAATACCTCATAATTTAATAATCTAGTGTCAAAAATGCTCAAAAATTCAAGACAAAAGAGTTATGCTATAAAATAACTGTTGACCTACCCAAAACGGACGCCTATGACCAGTACTAGAAATTCGCAATTAATGAAATCGATTTATCTCTGAAATATAAATAAATGTCCCAGTTTTTATCTTTCTAAACAGTTTTTTTTTTTTTTTAATTCAAAAAGCGAAAAGTTTTCAAATCGATTTTTTTAGAAAACGGTGTGTCCTACCGATTTAAAACAAGAGTACCTTTTAGTACTAAAATACTTCCCAATTTAATAATCCAGTATCAGAAATGCATAAAAGTTAAAGATAAAAAAGTTATGCGATAAAATAACCGTTGCCGTACCCAAAACGGAAGCCTATGATCGGTACTAGAAATTTGCAATGGATGGATTAGATTTATATCTTGAAGATAAATACGCGTACCAATTTTGGTTTTTGTAAATAAAAGAGTTCTGGAGGTATTTAAGAAAAACTAATTACAAGACGCCATCTTCAAAGAGCTCTAGATCCCTTAGGAGCATTTTCGGACTAAGTGAATTGGGTTAAATTATCTTAAAAGTATCTGAAGAATCTCCTGTCTTCGTTTGTCGGTAGAGTTTCTGGACACCCTGTATAAAGTTATTAAAATAAATCAAAACTTTTTAAGTTATTAAAGATCAAAAATTTTAATTTTTCTTGAGAATAATGCATGTTTTAACCAATTTTTCATCAATAACTCAAAAAGTATAAGTTTTTACAAAAAAGTTATAATTATCAAAATTAAAACTAATAAAAAATTAAATAAACCTCTTACTAGAAAAACTTTTTAGTGTTAACTAAAAGTGAGTTATAGGATAGGTAATTGAATGTATATTTTTTTCGGCGAGTAAGAAACTCGAAGTATTCAAGCTGAAATAACGGGACATTGAAGCATTTTATAACATAAACTTATTAAACATTTGTCAAAGTACTTAAAATATCTGTCAAATGAGTCCCCGAACTAGTTATATATATATATATATATATATATATATATATATAAAATATATATAACCAAATTTTGGTTTTTTCTGTGCCAAATATTTTACCTGTTTTACTATTTCTATAGGGTAAAAAATAACCGAGATAGAAACGTTTAAATATTAAATTTTGCTATGGGAACCATGCAACCGGGGCCATTTAACCTTTTATTTTTAAAAAAGTAAGAGGTTTAAAAGATTAGGTTTAACGTGCTTAAATAGCACATGAATTAACTTTCAAACAGTTTTTAGACGAACCTGATATCGTAAACACAAACGGAGTTATTAAGAAAAAACAATAACATTTTTTGGAAAAATTTTTAAAAGATAAATTTTGAAAAAACTTTGGAGCATAAATTTTAACGCTATCAACTAGTTCGGGGACTCATTTGACAGATATTTTAAGTACTTTGACAAATGTTTAATAAGTTTATGTTATAAAATGCTTCAATGTCCCGTTATTTCAGCTTGAATACTTCGAGTTTCTTACTCGCCGAAAAAAATATACATTCAATTACCTATCCTATAACTCACTTTTAGTTAACACTAAAAAGTTTTTCTAGTAAGAGGTTTATTTAATTTTTTATTAGCTTTATTTTTGATAATTATAACTTTTTTGTAAAAACTTATACTTTTTGAGTTATTGATGAAAAATTGGTTAAAACATGCATTATTCTCAAGAAAAATTAAAATTTTTGATCTTTAATAACTTAAAAAGTTTTGATTTATTTTAATAACTTTATACAGGGTGTCCAGAAACTCTACCGACAAACGAAGACAGGAGATTCTTCAGATACTTTTAAGATAATTTAACCCAATTCACTTAGTCCGAAAATGCTCCTAAGGGATCTAGAGCTCTTTGAAGATGGCGTCTTGTAATTAGTTTTTCTTAAATACCTCCAGAACTCTTTTATTTACAAAAACCAAAATTGGTACGCGTATTTATCTTCAAGATATAAATCTAATCCATCCATTGCAAATTTCTAGTACCGATCATAGGCTTCCGTTTTGGGTACGGCAACGGTTATTTTATCGCATAACTTTTTTATCTTTAACTTTTATGCATTTCTGATACTGGATTATTAAATTGGGAAGTATTTTAGTACTAAAAGGTACTCTTGTTTTAAATCGGTAGGACACACCGTTTTCTAAAAAAATCGATTTGAAAACTTTTCGCTTTTTGAATTAAAAAAAAATTAAAAAAAAACTGTTTAGAAAGATAAAAACTGGGACATTTATTTATATTTCAGAGATAAATCGATTTCATTAATTGCGAATTTCTAGTACTGGTCATAGGCGTCCGTTTTGGGTAGGTCAACAGTTATTTTATAGCATAACTCTTTTGTCTTGAATTTTTGAGCATTTTTGACACTAGATAGAAAAACTTTTTAGTGTTAACTAAAAGTGAGTTATAGGATAGGTAATTGAATGTATATTTTTTTCGGCGAGTAAGAAACTCGAAGTATTCAAGCTGAAATAACGGGACATTGATGCATTTTATAACATAAACTTATTAAACATTTGTCAAAGTACCTACTTAAAATATCTGTCAAATGAGTCCCCGAACTAGTTGATAGCGTTAAAATTTATGCTCCAAAGTTTTTTCAAAATTTATCTTTTAAAAATTTTTCCAAAAAATGTTATTGTTTTTTCTTAATAACTCCGTTCGTGTTTACGATATCAGGTTCGTCTAAAAACTGTTTGAAAGTTAATTCCATGTGCTATTTAAACACGTTAAACCTAATCTTTTAAACCTCTTACTTTTTTAAAAATAAAAGGTTAAATGGCCCCGGTTGCATGGTTCCCATAGCAAAATTTAATATTTAAACGTTTCTATCTCGGTTATTTTTTACCCTATAGAAATAGTAAAACAGGTAAAATATTTGGCACAGAAAAAACCAAAATTTGGTTATATATATTTTTTTACGTATATTGAGTATTTTTGGAGTATTATCAAAAGAATATGAGAATTACAATAATTTTAAAAATTATGATTTTTTAAATTATTTCTTTTTTTCAAAAATATGCATTCTAAACCGGTCAAAATTATCGAAAACATTACTTATGCTAATAAACATAAAGAAGTTTTTGTAAGGATTACTATAAATTTTGATTTTTGTGGAAATGGCGTATGTTTTATTTTTCACTTTTTCCTAAAAAATTCGAAACGGTTCTTTTATTTTCATTATAACTTACTTAATTTTGACGCTATTACCTTGTTCTGAAACTCATTTGATATGTATTCCGAAGTACTTGACAAATGTGTAGCAGGAATATTTTATATCTTGCATCGTTTTCCCGTTATTTAAGCTTGAATACTTAGATTTGAGTACTCGTCGAAAAAATACACATTCAATTGCCAGTAACTCACTTTGAACTAACATTAGTTTAGTTCTTTATGCGAGGAGTGTATTCAATTTTTTATTGTCTTCAATTTCAGTAATAACAACTTTTTTGTAGAAGCTTATAGTTTTTGATTTATACGTGAAAAACCGATTTAAAACATGCATTTTTTTACGAAAAAATTAAATCTTTGGTCTTTAATCATTCAAAAAGTGTTGATTTATTTTAATAACTTTATATAACAAATTTTGCTTATAATTTGGCCCTCTATCGACTTATGGTATTATTTTTAATAAAATAATTTTCACCCCCGAGAAGGGGTGGCATCCATCCCCAGGGTAAAAGCGCAAGTTGGCATCATGTCACTTTTGTTTCTTGAGGTATCCTTTAATTACTTACCAATTTTCATGAAAATCGATGGAAGTTCAACGAAATCTGAGGTGAAAACCTTCAGTGACTGCACTATACTAATATTTTAAGGTTTTAAATAAATAAGAAGTCTGATTTTTGTTGTTTTATTTATTATCTATCTTAAACAATAAATTAATTTCTTAGATACCAAAACTAATGTCTTGTAGGTACTCAAATGTCTATTTAGTACAGTCGGAATAGCATCATCATCATCATCATCATCAGCGGCGTTACAGCTCTTTATGAGCCAAAGCTATCTGACAACTCTTCTCCATGCTTTAATTCCAATAGATTTTAAATCAGTTTCTATGTTTTATTGGTACCTAAGTCTCGGTCTTCCTCTTGCTCGTTGTCCTATCGGCCTTCTCCGGTTAAAAACTTTTCTGACTATGGCATCTTCCTCTCTCCTGATTACATGACATATACATCTAAACCGGTTGAAATATGCAAATTAAATTTTGTGGGTTTTAAGAGGTAGTTTTTGCTGATTTTTTGACATACAATTAAAAATTTAATATTTGCAATGGCAGCTATGTACGCCGTTGCTCCCGCTTGGCGGCGCTAGTGTAGTTGGGGGTCAACGTTTTGACAATTCGTGAGGTTTGTATATGTTGTTTTTGTTTACGATTTAATAAAGAATAAATTATAGCAAAAAATACGGATCTTGGACTGTTTGTACGTTGAAAAACGAATTGAGGAGAAGGCGTGCGAGGGTTACTGGAAAAAAGGAAGCCCTTTAACAGCCTCCACTGTTTATATAGCCATATTTATTTCCTAACTGCCCTGTCCCAGTTTCTTAGTCTCTTGTTACCACAAGATCAAATTTATATTTTTTGGCTTCGTTTACTAGATGCTTCAGTTTTCCTTCCTTGGATGATCCTCTTATATTCCACGTCGCTATTTTAGCTAGTTCTTTTTCTTTATTACCATTATCTCGTTTATTATTTTTCGATTCTCGTTTCCGTTTTCTTTGCCAGGTCATCATTGTTGGGTCTACTAATACTGCATTCAATTCTGGTATTTTGCTGTTTTCCTCTATTCTTTCCAGCTGCTCCTTTTCTTTTTTTCCATTTCCATAATTCATTGTTTATTGCCAGTCTTTGCTACCCTGTTTTTGTGCTATTTCCTTTGATTTTCTCTTCCTTACCAATTTTTCTTATTTTGGCCATTATTTCCCTTTCCGCCCTTCGTCAGATCATAATTTATGTATATTCTTTCTCTCAGTTGTTTGAGTTTCATCTTTTGCATTACTTTGGTCTTTTCTGTCTTGCTATCCATCTCTACCAAATATATATTGTCTCCCAGATTTCTTGCTTCATTAACGTTTACTTTTACTCGCATTTCCTTTTCTATGAATTTTTCTACCTCATTTCCTAGCAAGAGTGATTGATCGGTGTCAATCTGCAGTCCTTGAATCACAATATTTTTCCTTCTTCCCTCTTTTTCTAATTATTGTATTCTTTCGTTGGAGATCTTTAATTCATTTCGTAATTGGTTAATATCTTGAAGCGCCTTTTCATTAATAAGTTTCAGTTCTTCCATTTTCTTTCGATATTCTTTTTGCTGGAATGCGAGAATTACTGGAAAAAGGAAGCCCGTATTGAAGGGTAAGCTATATTAATCATCGTCTAATATTTTATTTCTATAGCTCAGACCAAAATAATAGTATATTGTACAACAAGAGAGAAAAAAGACATATTTCTCACGAGCGCAGAAGTTTGTTGCAAACCGCAAATCAAGCGAGAGAGAAATATGTCATTTTCTCTCGTGTTGTACACTGTACTTTTTCTATGGATGCGTTTTTGTCAAGAGTTCAAATTTCAAAATTAAATAATTTAGGTGCTTTTAGGTATATTATATGCCTAAATTGAAATAAAATACATATACCTATACACATAGGTATTTAATATTCTTAATATTTATATACTTTATTTATATATATATATATATAGTCTTTTGAGTCCCTTTTACTTTTCAGTGTCGGGACTGGCACATCCTTTCACGTGTGTACCAATGTTGACCATTGTTTCTTATTGTATGCTAATCGGCTTGCTTCTGCTATTGTTTTCCCCTTCCTTTGGATGATTTTAGCGACTACTGTATCCCAATCTTCTCTAGGTCTTCCTCTACTTCTTTTCTTTTGTATCCTGGCTTCCCATATTTTCTTCACCGGTATGTTGTCTTTCATTCTTTTCATGTGTCCCCACCAACTTAGTTGTTTTTCTTCAATATACTCAAGTACAGATTTCGTCTTAAGATCTGTGCGTATATCTGTGCTTCTTATTCTGTCTCTCATGATGTTGAAGAGGGTTGGGCTCATGACACCTCCTTGCCTTAGTCCTTCAGTTGTTTCGAATTCTGTTGATTTCATGTTTTTATGTATTATGTAGTTCCTATTTCTCTTATAAAGACTTTTGATGATTTCAACTAGTTTATCGTCAACCCCTCTTCTTATCAAGCTGTCCCACACAGATTGTCGTTTCACCCTGTCGAATGCCTTTTCCAGGTCTATGAAGGCCATATATGCTTTCTTTTTAGACAGTAACGTTTTTTCAATTATTTGTTTTACCGTGAAAATATGGTCTTGCACTCCTCGTCCCTTTCTAAAGCCACTCTGTGCTTCATTTAAAGTAGTTTCTGTAATGTTTCTCAGCTTTTTTTCTAGTACTGTTTCATAGACTTTGAGAGAAGAACATAACAGTGTAATTCCTCGATAGTTGTTACAATCTTTGTGGTCTCCTTTCTTATATATCGGCACTATTACTCCTACCTCCCAGTCCTTCGGTATTGTTTCTTTTTTGCTTGCTTCTTTGAATATTTCAGCTAATTGTTTTACGCCTTTCATTCCCATGTACTTCAGCATTTCCGGTGGTATATGGTCGTGTCCAGGTGCCTTTCCGTTTTTAAGTTTGCCTATTGCTTCTATTGTATCTTCGATTGTTATCTCGATGCTTGTTCTCTGTTCTTCACTACCTGTCGCGTTACTGTTTTCTTTATTCCTATCCTCTTTTGTGGTAGTTAATAATTCTTGGAAGTGTTGTCGCCATCTTTCAATAATTTCTTTTTCTTCTGTGATTATTTTTCCTTCTTTGTTTTTAATTCTCATATCCTTACTAGGTTTGTCTGTTCTCAGAGATTTTAATGTTCTGTAAAAAAGTTTTTGATTTTCTTTGCTATTGTGTTCCAGCTGTTGTCCAAATTGATGCCAACTCTTTTCCTTTTCTGTTTTTATCATATCTCTTACTGCAGTTCTTGCCTCTTTGTATTTGTTGTAATTGTTTACTGTTTTGTTTCCTAAATAAATATTCCAAAGTTTTTTCGTAGTTTTCACTTGTTGTTTTATTTCGGCATTCCACCAGTTTGTTTGTTTCACCTTGTCATTCCTTTTACTAATGCCACATACTTTTTTCGCCGCTTCCAGTAATATATTTTTAAATGATTGCCATTTTTGTTCTAGGTTGTTACTGTCATTTGCATTTTCCAGAGCTGCTATTTCTAAATCAACCGTTTCTTTGTATCTTAGGGCAATCTCTTTGTTTCTGAGCTTGTAAGTTCTGATTGATTCGTATTCAATTTTTCTTTTGTTTTCTTTTGCATGTTCCTGGGGTTTTTTGTTATTCTTTATTCTAGCTTCCAACAAATAATGGTCACTACTTATTTCTGGTCCTCTTCTGACTCTAACGTCTTGAATTACCTTTCGATTGTCGCGTTCTACTAGTATGTAATCAATTATTGACTTTTGATTCTCTTGGTCCTTGCCTAGTAAATTTATGTATGTCTTTGTGTTGGTAGTGTGTGTTTGTTGCTATTAAATTATTTAGTACGCAGAATTCTATTAACCGTTTTCCATTATCATTTCTGACTTCTTCACCGTACCTTCCAATTACTTCCGTTACTGTCTCATCTTTGATTCTTACTCTTCCGTTGAAGTCTCCAATGACGTAAATCCGCCCTTTACTGTTTTCTATTGCTATATTTAGGTCTGTCCAGAATTTTTCTTTGATTTCTTTTTTCTCATTTTCATCGGGTCCATATGCCGTAATTATTGTCTGTGGCTCTCCCTGTTCATCTTTCATCTCAAGAGCGACTATTCTTTCTGACCAGCCTTTCCAGTCCTGTATATTTATTACTTTTTCTTTTTTAATTATAGTACCTACTCCTGCAGCTGCTCTCTTTTCCGGTGGAACCACGCTATATATAAGCAAATGACCGCCTTCTAGGTACATTTCACCAATTCCTTTCTTTTTTGTTTCTGTAATACCTAATATTTCTATTTTGTTTTTATCGAACTCGTAGCTCAATTCTGTTTCTTTACCATTTAGTCCTCTGATATTCCACGTTGCTAGTCTCCAAATATTTTTCTTATCCTGTTTGCCATTGTCATTACCTATTTCTTGCCTTGTCGTTTCCTTATGGTCCTTGCACTTGCTTTTCCTTGCAGTTAATTTGTCCAGTTTTTTGTATTGGCATTATCCCTTTCCAATTCGCTGCTTTTTGTATTCCAAGTCCATTTCTGCCCATTGATTATAAGTTTTTGGTATCCAATTTTTACTGTTTTCCTTTCTTCTATTTTTTGTTTTGCAATTTCCTTCAGTTTTTCTTGAATTTTTCTTTCATTTTGGGTCAAGTCGTTATTTATATATACTTGATTATATTTCCCCCTAGTTAATTTAGCTTTGTTTTTCATTATCTCCAATTTTTGTGCAAAATTCTCTACTTTAATCAGGTATGTCTTCTCCTTTATTTCCTTTATTTTTGGGACAGAAATTTTTATTTTTAACTGGTTTTCGAAAAAATGTTTTACATTATCTTCCATTTCCTTTTCTGTAGCATTTGGAATTTCCAGACCGCTTATAATAATATTGTTCTTTCTGTCTTTCCTATCAGCTACTTCTAGCCTTTCTTCTATTTCTTCAATTTTAATCATTTTAACTCGCAATTCTACCATTTCCTGTTTTATCTTCAAATTTTCCTCTTTTAGCTGTTTTATTTCTTCTCTGTATATTTTATTCATTTCTTTTACCTCGTTAATCAGTTCCTTCGTATCTTTCATAATTTCAGCTGTAGTCTCGTTTATTAATTCCTTGATAATTTCCTTAAATTGCATAATTTCTTCATTAGTCATGTTCATCCTGATTTATTTGCCCTTATCTCAGCACGCCACTGCTGTAATGTGTGCTGTCTATATGTCTAGCGTAAGATAACGTCCACAGAGGTTCGCTCTTCAGAGGTTCGTTACCTATCCAGACACTTTTGGTAAAACTGGTTGCCTATCAACTTAATTTGTATTTCAAGTCTTTTTAGTAATTATTATATTTATAAGTTATTCTCTAGGCTATTCTCACCTGCAATCCACTTCTTGGGTATTTAATTCGCCAATGATCACTAGTGCGTATTTTATCAGTCCGTATTATCCCGGTATTTCGAGTTTTTAATACGGAGCACAAATTCACACGTGTGTAAACAATCACCAGTAGCGTATCCTCCACTTTATTTATTTAAAATTATAATTCACAGTTGAATGGTCTTAAAAGGTAATTTTTGATAAGTTTTGACAAGTTTGAACACATTTTATTTGACAAAAATAATTGTGTTTCTATTGTGCATGTTACCATTGAAATTGCTATCATATGTATTTAAACCGGCGGTGAACCCGTGAGAAAAAATATTTCTCACTGCAATGGCCGACTTTTCTCACTGCCTGAGAAATTGTTCGTTTTGAATGTATGTAAGTAGTGAGAGAAGTTGCACATTGTATAGCATCCATAGGAAAAAATATTTATGTTGATCTGAGTTTTATATAGTGAAGTATTCGATTTTTTACAGTCGAATCCAGGGGCAATAAGTATAATCTGTTTCAACAAAATGTCTATTGCAGATACGTGCATTTATTGTCGGCAGATATTTATCCCGCCTTGTTGCTACAATAAACTTTTTTCTCATCAGAATATCTTTGGGAAACCTGTATCCTGATGTTCTCGATAAGCTCAAATAAGGCACAGCACAACATTGAGGCATTTTATTTTCTCAAATTAAATTCAAATACTCAAATTAAAACATTGATTTGAATAGTTGACGTAAGTTGACGTGACCTCCAACTACACAAGCGCCACCTACGTTGAGCTTTCCAGATTAGCTGCCATTGGCGCGCATACTGGTAATATGACCCGTATGTGCGCCAATGAAGAATATAATCGGTCTAGGGTTTGAAATTAACAATCCTAGCACATTTCTGTTAATTTTTTAATTAGGGTAAAATAATTTATTTTTAAATTAAATAAGCATATTCAGTATAATTCAAAGAATATTTTAAAAAAATTCAAGAAAAAGTATTGAAAAATAAGGCAACGTTGGCAAATTTTTAAAGACACCTAAAAAAATGGATTTTGCGGTGGACATTAGAACTCATCATTCTTCTTGTTCTTGTTGTAGTTCCATCTCCTATCGGAGGTTGGCTATCATCACAGCTATCCGTACCTTATACGCAGCTGCTCTGAAAAGATCTACTGAGCTGCAACTATACCACTCTCTTAAGTTTCTCATCCAGGAAATTCTTCTTTTACCTATCGATCTTTTCCCCTTAATTTTGCCCTGCATTATGAGCCTTAATATTTCATATTTCGCACCTCTAGTAATGTGGCCCAAATATTCCAGACTTCTTGTTTTGATCTTCTTTATCACCTCGCAATCCTTTTATTGCCTTCTTAACATTTCTTCATTCGTAACTCATTGGATCAATGGAACTCATCATTTTATCATGTGAAACAAAAAACTAAAAAGGTTTTATTAGTTTCTACGTTCCTCGATTTTGACTTTTTAATACTACTCAGAAGTCAAAACAACGAAAATGTTTGCAAAAAAGAGTGAAACTCAACATATTTGTTAATTTTAAACCAAAAATAGGCATTGAACAACTCCAATTACTACTAAATACAGTAAAATTGGTGATTTCTTCATAGACAATTAAATCTTCGAAATCTATTGATATTTTTTAATTATTATATTTTTACCGTATATTATAATTTGCTTTTCGGGAAGGTGTTAGTTTGGTAATTGCTTTATTTTTAATTAAGCTACCCACATAATAATACGTGGGTAATTTGGTAAACATGCATTGTTCTATTTTAACGTTTAATAAAACTCACCTAATAATTAAAAATTCTGCGACTCTGTTAAATAACAAGTGGGACTTGTTCATAAAAAAATATATATGTACATAAATAGAAATAGATGTGTGTTATGTAATTTTTGTTAATTTTGGGTTGTTCAAAATAATTCGTTCAGAGTCATTAAAAGGCGACTCAGAAAAAAACGGTATCGGCAAAATATGATTCAGGAGCTTCCCAGGGAAAAAATCTTCATTTTAAAGAAAAAAAATATCTTTATTATAAATAATCCAGTTGCAAAGAACTACCATTTCGGACTTTTCGCGGGCTGTTTTGCAATAACAAATTAACGAAATTAAACTTGTAGCTCAAATTGTGGGTATCTTAATTTGCTACAACTTTCTATTTGACAATTTTGCTCTAAAATGAATATCCTAAGTCCTAAACTGCAGAATTAAAAATAACAAATTTTACTACTTAGAAACTTAAATAGGCACGCAAAATTAGATATTATGTTTTAGTAGAAGTTATTCCTGACATCGTCATTTACAACAACGCCTGATAGGTTTCAAAAATTCCTTAATTATAATGGTGGGGGATCAAAGTATGCTAAATGTGCAGTCACTCGAGCGCTTTTGGGACCATTTGGGTTGTGAAGAGTAGGTCCTAAAACCAAAAAAAGTTAAGTAAAGTTTTCCATTTTAGTGGGCGCTTTTCATTTTTTAATTGATTTTGGAAATGGAAATTTTCCATTTCCGACAATCGTTTTTTCCGATTATAAAGCCATCTATGCATAATTCGAAAAAATGTTTCGAATAAAAGTTACTTATTTTTACATAAGGAATCCAAATCTGCAATAAAAATTAGGGTATTTAAGATCTCCTATTTAAGATTTTAAAGTAACCCCTCACCCCACCTTCGTGGGGGTCGTGTTTGGTGCCATTCGATAGATTTTTCAAAAATATTGAATAAGTGTATTTTCGATCTGATGTTCATTTCTTGAAATATCGCGGGATTAGTATTTGAAATATTAAATTTACCACCCACCCCTCTCCGTGGGAAGTCGTGCTTGGTATCATACGATAGAGTTTTAAAAAATATTGAGCACATATTTTTTAGATTTTCGATCTGTCATTTATTTCGCGAAATATTCGCTTTTTCTTGTGAAATTTTGGGACTCACCCATTTCCTTATAGGTCTGGATCCCGCGTATGAAAAAAAAGTTGATTAATAGCAAGCTGAAAATTTGTTAATAGCTTAAGGGTGTCTAGTCGAATAAACTTTGATATATGGGAACACTGAAACAGGGGTAGTTTTAATTGTGGAACAGTTTAAAAATTTGGAACGGTCACAGCACGAAAACGGCACATTTATTTTGTCCGACAGAACAGACTTAAACTCTCCGAACAGAGATTAAACTCTCATGAAAAAATCAGACTGCTATTTATTACCTGTCATAATTCCTGTCATTTGACATATTCTACATGTTCCACTCATTAAAACGCCCATTTGGTGATAAATAGCAGTCTGATTTTTGCATGAGAGCTTAATCTCTGTTCGAAGAGTTTAAGTCTGTTCTGTCGGACAAAATAAATGTGCCGTTTTCGTGCTGTGACCGTTCCAAATTTTTAACCTGTTCCACAATTAAAACTACCCCTGTTCCAGTGTTCACACATATCAAAGTTTATTCGACTAGACACCCTTCAGCTATTAACAAATTTTCAGCTTGCTATTAATCAACTTTTTTTTCATACGCGGGATCCAGACCTATTACGCCCAGCTCAAATCGTCAGATTTTTGAAATATACACTCTTTTGCATGTACTTAACTTACCTTATCTTATTCTGACAATTTCGAGTTTTTTTAAGGAATTTTTTTTCGGGCCCCCTTAACGAACTCCCCTGTGTTAAAAGCCAATATATGGTAGAGGTACATCTGCAGAGTACCAGGTTTCTCCCCATATGATAATCTGACGCGCTCGAGTAACTGCAAAAATCCCCGCTTGGGCTCCCCTACCATAACACGTTTTTCACCCACAGTCTACAAAAATGTTTTTTGTTTCGGACAGAGCGCGTTGCACTAATAAGGAATACAAAAAAACCATATACAGTTGCATAATAGAAAATTTAAAGTTTAAATTTTATAATGTAATGTACGATTCTTTTGGCAATAGATGTACACACCGTGATACACACCACACAAATATGTTAAATGTGTATGTGGCAACTATTTTCGTTTCTTTTTTGTTTTTAAACTCTATCTGTCATGAAAAGCTTCGATGAATCATTCCATTGCTTTGACCTGATGGTATGTTTTTAATTGAATATACTCGTATTTTATAGACTTCTACGAGTAACTGTTAGTTGTAGCAAAGCATAAAAGCAAAGTAAATTATAATTTATTGGAAATGTGTATTCGCTCCGAGCGTTAACAAAGTGTCAAAGCAAAATCGACCGACCTGCTCATGGTGGCGGTTTTTTGAAATTTTATAAGGACGCTTTGTGTATGTTTAAATGAGACATTTAAAAAAATGCCGTGTCACGCTAGTGATATTATGTATTAATATAAACAGAAAATAAAAACGCACTATAAATTCTTCACTTTCCAATATTGATTATCAGTTTGATTTTGTATGCATAACCTCACTATCGCAGTTTATGTCAATAAATATTTATTAACGAAAAAGAAAATATTTTGTTGCACTATAAATTACAGTATAAATTAATAACTTATGAATTCTAACAATTGTATTCGGTTATTATCACTACAAAATAAAATATTCAAGTTTAACAAAATAATCCCATAAGACTCAATGTTAAAACGTCCTTACAAAATCTGACAGCGTATCACGTGACTGTACGTAGAGGGGAGACGCACGGAGCCAATAGTATAGCTAATAGGTATTTAAGTTAAAGCCTTCATCAATATGTAATCACCATTTCTATTATAGACCAGGGTAGAAAAATAAAAACGGGAAAAAAATCAATACAGGTATTTGAAGGTGCTAAATCGTAGGGAGTATATAGTTAATTAAAAATACATACAGAGGTACTCGTAAATCGACCTCATTTTTTTATAAAAAAATGCCAAGTCAGAAAATATTGTTTTTTGCCTATAGCATTTTTAGTATCATATTTACAGCAAAAGTTGTATTATGAAAGTTGTGTATCACAAAAAAACGATTAATTTAAATTTTTACAAGTTAAAATCCATCAAGAATTAACCGAGATAATTGCAAAAAACCACGTTTTTCGCAGTATTTTGGAAATGTTAATAACTTTTACTAAATAGGTTGTAAGGAACTTATTGTACCTTGATCATAAGGTAATTAAGTGCCTTTATTAGTTTACAAAATCTCAAGAAGATCTGTTTGTTAGTTTACAAGTTATGTTAAATGTTTATCCCAGACATCGAATGTTTAAACAATCATTGTTGCCCAAGGAGTGTTTTCAGAGCTTTTTAGCAAAGTGCAATGACTACTTAAAGACTCAAAGTAATAAGAAAATTAAAAAAAATAATATATTTGTTTTTTAAATGTTGTTAAACAAGTCGATAAAAAAATGGTAAGTTTTTTCTTAATAAACAATTAGAATATCTCTGCCATTTTTTCTGATAAATAATTATAATTGGTTGTGTCAAAAATCAGGTAAAAAAATGCACATTAAAATGAAAAAAATAACTTTCTAGGACCAATAATAGCCAAGTTATACTTTTTTTTTTTGAAAAATCACATCTCTATTGTTTATAAATATTAAGAGTTGAAATTTTTACAGCATGGTAATAAATATCTATATTTTATATGACAATTGATAAGTACCAAATATCTTCTATTTAAAACGAGTAATAACCCTGTAAAATCAAGTTACTCACGCCGACTGAGCTGGGACCGTGTGATATGGAAGAATGTCGGAGTTCAGTTTCTCTAGTCGAGATTTTGCTATAGAAAGTTCAATTTGGAGCGCTTGAAAAACTTTATAATATCTCAGCTTCCAGAGAACGTAGAGCCTTCAATTTTTTTTTAAATTGGGGTAACTCGACGAAAGAATAACAACTAGCTAATTTTCATTGACCGGAAAAATCGGAAAATTCTGGAAAATGGATTTTTTTATTCAACATTCTATTTACAACGTTAACAGTAATATATTTTGATAAACATTTTCATAAAATATTAAAGTATAATTATGGTATGTACCTATATATTTATTTATATACAGGGTTGTTCATTTTATTCGCCTCAGTGTTTATACGGAAAACGACTTGATTTAAAAAAAATTCTTCATAGAAATATACAAAGCCATTAACACTACAATCTAAAAATAATATGAATTATACAGGGTGCTTCAAAAAAGAGTGGTATGTCAAAGATATATTTTTTATTGAACACCCTACACCTGATGAAATTTTTGAATTGCTCAAATTGAAACAATATGCTAGCTGCTAGCTAGACTATACCTAAGTACAGGGTGTTTTAATTCATTTAAATTTTTAGAAAAATGTAAAATTTTAGAAAAAAATAAATATTTACGAATCTAAGAATCGTTGACAATTATTTCTTGTATCTTCATAATAGACTATTTCGCATATTTAAACAGATGTTTATTGTAACAAAATTTATAATTACTTAGGTCCAATTTCCCCAACAACAAATAAATCAATGAATGCTATTCGTCCAATAAAATGTATTAGATGTTTAAGTTTATATTTTGTTTCAATATAATTTTAATAATTTAAAGTGAAACTGGCGAATTTACTTTCTTCTAAATATTTACAGTCAGATTAACTTGCCAATTTAGTCAAAGAGTAAGTATTTTTTTGATAAATAAATAAAATAAGTCTTATTTGACGTTAGTAAAATGGAGATATGCCAGTTTATTGGTCGAATAACTTTAATCATAGAATAAACTACTATTCGTCGTTGGTGAAACCGGCCATTGATCGTACATTTTAAGATTTAAAAACTAATTGGAAACAAAAACATTCTCAAATTAAGAAAAAATGTATATGTATAGATTATAATTATTGATCTTCGTTAATTATACACAGTTTATGTACAGATGTACAGTCTTCTTCAACTTCACTTTTGTCATCTATAATAACTGTCAAAAGGTTGTAGCATCTTTGTTCATCAGTATCATATTTGCAATTTATGCAAAGCTCGGTACAATTGATTTATTTTAAGAAATTATGGATAATGTGGAAGAAATTGATGAACCTGTACAAAAACTGTGTAGAATTAACGAAGATCAATAATTATAATCTATACATTTTTTTTTTCAATTTGAGAACGTTTTTTTTTTGTACGATCATGTAATTATAAATTTTGTTACAATAAAAATCTGCTTAAATATGCTAAATAGTCTATTATGAAGATCCAAAAAAAATTTGTCACCGATTCTTAGATTCGTAAATACCTGTTTATTTTTTTTTTTAAACATTACATTTTTTTTAAATTGAAATAAATCAAAACACCCTGCACTTAGGTATAGTCTAGCTTATTGTTTAAGGGCAAATTCAAAAATTTCATCAGGTGTAGAGTGTTCTATAGAAAATATGTCTTTGATATACCACTCTTTTTTAAAGCACCCTGTATAATTCATATTATTTTTAAATTGTAGTGTTAATGGCCCTGTATATTTCTATGAAGAATTTTTTTTAAATCAAGTCTTTTTCCGTACAGACACCGAGGCGAATAAAATGAACAACCCTGTATACATACTATAATTATATTTTAATATTTATTCACAAATTTATAATTTTTTATGAAAATATTTATCAAAATGTATTAGTGCTAACGTTGTAAATGAATGTTGAATAAAAAATACATTTTCCAGAATTTTCCGATTTTTTCGGCCAATGAAAATTAGCTAGTTGGTATACTTTCGTCGAGTTACCCCAAAAAAAATTAAAGGCTCTACGTTGTCTGGAAGGTGAGATATTGTAAAATTTTTCAAGCGCTCCAAATTGAACTTTTTATAGCAAAATCTCAACGCGAGAAACTGGACTCCGACATTCTTCCATATCACACGGTCCCAGCTCAGTCAGCGTGAGTAACTTGACTTTAAAGGGTTATTACTCGTTTTATATAGAAGATAGTTCGTACTTATCAATTGTCATAAAATATAGATATTTATTACCATGCTCTAAAAATTTCAACTCTTAATATTTATAAACAATAGAGATGTGATTTTTCAAAAAAAAAGTATAACTTGGCTATTATAGGTCCTAGAAAGTTTTTTTTTATTTTAATGTACATTTTTTTACCAGCTTTTTGACACATCCAATTATAATTATTTATCAGAAAAAATGACAAAGATATTCTAATTGTTTTTAAGGAAAAAACTTACCATTTTTTTATCGACTTGTTTAACAACATTTAAAAAATAAATATATTATTTTTTCTAACTTACTTAGTACTTTGAGTTTTTAAGTAGTCATTGCACTTTGCCAAAAAGCTCTGAAAACACTCCTTGGGCAACAATGATTGTTTAAATATTCGATGTCTGGGATAAACATTTAATATAACTTGTAAACTAACAAACAGATCTTCTTGAGATTTTGTAAACTATGTTAAACTAATATTTTCTGACTTTGGTCTTTGTTTATAAAAAAATGAGGTCGATTTACGAGTACCTCTGTATGTATTATTAATAAACTATATCCCCCTACGATTTAGCACCTTTAAATACCTGTATTGATTTTTACCCTGAAATCGCTCATATTTATTTTTCTACCCTGGTGTATTGTGGAGAAACACAAAACACAAAAACACATACTTAATATGTGTTTTTGTAGATACACATTAAAACTAGTTTTGGCCCTATAATGAGGTATGTTTTTGTTTATGTTTTCAGTTTTGTTGAATGTTTTTGTTTTTAATTAATTTTTAAATCTAAAAATGTACGATTAAATAATTATAAATATTATTACAATAAATATCTGTTCCAATATGCTGAATAGTCTATTATAAAGATCCAAGAAAAATTTTGTCACGGATTCTTAGATTCGTAGATATTAATTTTTTTTTCTTAAACCTTACATTCTTATAAAAATTGAAATAAATCAAAACACCATGTATTTACGTGTAGGAAACCCTTATAAAAATATAGCTTATTTTTTTAAGGAAAATTCAAAAATGGCTCACGAGTAGGGTGTTCCATAAGAGAAAATATAACTTTAATATACCCCTCTTTTTTGAAGCACCCTGTATAATTTTCATTAGTTTTAGATTGTAGTGTTAATTGCCCTGTAAATTGCTGTCAAGAATATTTTTTTAAATATCAAGTCGTTTTCCGTACAGAGACCGAGGCAAATACGATGAACCACCCTGTATATCTATATAAAGATATATATATACTGTACATTTATTATTTATTTACAAATTTATAATATGCTATGAAAATATTTATTGAAATATATTAGTGTTAACGTTGTAAATGAATGTTGAATAAAAAAGTCCATTTTCCAGAATTTCCCGATTTTTCCGGTGAGTGGAAATTAGCTAGTCGTTATTATTTCGTCCAGTTACCCCAATTTAAAAAAAAATTAAGGCTCTACGTTCTCTGGAAGCGGAGTTATTGTAAAAATTTTCAAGTGCTCCAATTTGAACTTTCAATACCAAAATCTCGAAGCGCGAAAGCGGACTCAGAGATCCTTCCCCCATCACACGGTCCCAGTTAAGTCAGCTCGAGTACCTTCATTTTAAAGGGTTATTACTCATTTTAAATACAAGATATACAGTAGTTATTAATTGCAATGTAAAATATAGATGTCTATTATGATTTTTTGCAAATTTCGACTCTTAATATTTATAAACAATACAGATACGATTTTTCAAAAAAAAAGTATAAGTTGGGTATTATTGGTCATAGAAAGTTTATTTTTAGTTTTTAATATGTGTTTTTTACCACTTTTCTGATACAACTAATTATAATTATTTGTCGTGAAAAATAACAAAGTTATTCTAAATGTTTATAAGGAAAAACTCGCTATTTATTAAACGACTTGTTTAAGAGCATTTAAATAATAAATGTATCATTTTTTTTTAATTTCTTAGTAGTTTGAGTCTTTAAAAACTCATTCCACTTGGCTAAAAAGCTCTGAAAATACCCCTTGGGCAACAATAGATGTTTAAACATTCAATGTTTTGGATAAACAATTAACGTAACTAGTAAACTAACAAAACGATCTTCTTGATACTTTGCACTCTAGTAAGGGCACATAATATCCTCATAATTAAGGTACAATATGTTCCTTAGGTCATATTTAGTAAAAGTTATTAACATTTACAAAATAGTGCAAAAAATGTGGTTTTTTGCAATTATCTCGGTTAATTATTTATCAATTTTAACTAATCAAAATTAAAATTAATTGTTTTTTTATGATACACAACTTTCATAATACAACTTTTGCTGTAAACATGATACAAAAAATGCTACAGGCAAAAAACCATATTTTCTGACTTTAGCCTGTGTTTATAAAAAACTGAGGTTGATTTGCGAGTACCTCGGTATGTATTTTTAATTAACTATGTCCCCCCTACGATTTAGCACCTTCAAATACCTGTATTGATTTTTACCCTGAAATCGCTCATTTTTATTTATCTGCCCTGGCGTATTAGTTATTAAATATAAAATGGAAACAATATATGAATCGAAGTCAATTTCAATAAGTTCTTGTTAGCTTGCCTCTGCTCTGTCCGATAGGATGGAATTTTATAATCGATTTTAAGCGAATTTCCTAATGAGATTTAGATTCGAGGGATTTTAAACATGTTTCAGAAATTGATAGCAATCCAATAGCAAATATTTCTCTGGCGAGTTTATATACACTGCGCGTCATAGAAAACGGGCACCCTAAAAAATGGGTAATTTTTGAGGTTGCGTATCTCCTAAACCTGTTGTCCGATTTAAGTGATTTTTTTGAATATCTTATAGCTTTATTCTTTGCCAATATCCCTGTAATAATATTTTTGCTAAACAGGTAAATTTTCATTGTATACCGGGTGTACGAATCAAACTGTGTTTTTTTCTCAAAGTTCGCAACACCCTGTGGAATATCCTAGCATTTATAAAATACTGAAATTAAAACCCAACTATAGCCTCAGGTTTTCTCAACATTCTGTTTTTTGATTCATTCGCTTATGTGGGGTAATACAAAAGTTAAGTACTTTAACACTCAGCCATGTTCTTTTTCAATACGGGGTGTTTCTAAACAAGTGAAACAAACTTTAAGGGGTAATTCTGCATTAAAGAATAATGACAATTTGCTTTATATTCGTATGTCCGCAAATGCTTCGTTTGCGAGATACGAGATGTTGATTTTTTTCTTACAAACTGACGATTTATTTATTGCTTTAAAACCGGTTGAGATATGCAAATGAAATTTGGTGGATTTTAAGATGTACTTAGTTATTGCACATTTTTTGACATACAATTAAGAATTTTATATTTACCATTGGCGTGCATACGGGTAATATGATCGGTCATATTACCAGTATGCACGCCAATAGTGAATATAAAATTCTTAATTGCAAGTCAAAAAATTCGTAATAAAAATCTCTTAGAAACTACCAAATTTCATTTGCATGTCTCAACCGGTTTTAGGGCAATGAAATAAATCGTCAGTTTGTAAAAAAAATTCAACAGCCCGTATCTGGTAAACGCAGCATTTGCGGACATAAGTTTATAAAGCAAACGGTCATTATTTTTTTATGCAGAATTGCCCCTTAAAGTTTGTCGCACTTATTTATATACAAACAACCTATACTGATGAAGAACATGACTAGTTGTTAAAGTACATAACTTTTGTATTATCCAACATAAGAGAATGGATCAAAAAACAGAATGTTCAGAAAACCTGAGGCTATAGTCGGGATTTAATTTTAGTAATTTATAAAGGCTAGAATATTCCACAGGGTGTTGCGAACTTTGGAGAAAAAACACAGTTTGATTCGTACACCCTGTATACAATGAAAATTTACCTGTTTATTAAAAATATTACAGAGAAATTAACAAAGAATAAGGCTATATATATATATATATATATATATATATATATATATATATATATATAAAGAAAGATTAATCTTTGCAGATAAGTTAAACAGTAAAGTTTTGAATATTGGGGAAATCTGCAAACCAAAACTCAATGCGTATCAATTGTACGGCCTAACGTTTTCGTGAATGATTATTCACTTCTTCAGGGCTGAAATAAAGAAAATGTTAATTAGCCATATATATTCCATGCAAAATGTTAGTTTTCATTACCAATACGTAGTATTGTAGAGTTACGTTGTTAAGTAATAAAAAAGACGATATGTATAAAAACATATCTCTTTTTTGTTTGAAGTAAAAAGAAAACACAACACTTCAACTTGGAAAACTATGGCTATATGGTTACAATCAATGAATTATTTACTCAAGGAACCAATTACACTAGCATATAACTACATTTTATGTTGGAAGTAACTTTACATGTAGATGAGAACAATGAATGTTTAAATATCGTGACTGATATTGCAAAAAGTCGTATGTCAAAATTTCAGTTTTTCTTTTATGGGCTTTAAGAGTGGCAAATTATGTTTACCATCCACCAGCAAAATGTCTTATCTCAACAGCTGATAAATTGTGAAATATAACCTTATTTTTAAAAGTCTTATGTTTTCTCAGTTGATTGTTGTTATTGCAAAATGCCTTATGTCTGAGAAGACTGAAAGAGGAGGTAAGTTGTACTTTGCTTTCTCTCCCAGTTACTTTATACTGAATAGTGCTGTTATATTTCTGATTATAAGTGTTTCATAGAAACACTTGTAGAATGTGTAGAGAAATTGTAGATCCAAGGGACTGGGAAAGGAATGTTCAGTCTGCTAAAAGAAAGAAAGGAGAAGCCTATTTAGGGTTGAAGAAACAAGAAAGTGAAAATGGCAGAAAATACAAATTCAACAATGAGAGGAAAGGTAGAGAAGTGAAAGCTCGTTGCAGATGCAAAAATAATGCAAAATTTAACTGTACTAAAGTTACAGATCTGGACAGAAATAAACTTTTCAATAATTTATGGAAGAACGTAGACAGTTGGGAAGCTAAGCGAGCTGTGGTTGTATCACTTGTAGAAAAATCACGCCCTGACTATAGACGAAGTACAACTGATGTGTCTTTTAAATACTACCTAAAAGTGGGAGATGATAAAGTTAGAGTCTGTAAGCAAATGTTTCTGAACACCTTTTGTCTTGGTGAAAAATCAGTAAGATCATGGGTGTTGAAAGGACCTATGGACCAACCACTGCCACAGAAAAATAACCCAGATGATATTGAGAAGGACAATGAGATTGTTCCAAACAATAATGACCAGGAGCAGATAGAACATTCTGAAAAAAGAGACAGTGCTCGGCAGTTTTTGAATTCTCTTCCTAAAATGGAGTCCCATTACTGTCGGGCTAAGACAACAAAACAATATTTAGAACCCAATTGGGAAAATAAATCACAGCTACACAGAGAATATACTCGTTGGTGTGAGGAAAGGAATGTCGTTCAACCTGCCTCAAGATCCCTTTTTCACAAAGTTTTTGTCCTAATGAACCTAGGATTTTTCATTCCAAAAAATGATCAATGCGAAACATGCATCAAGTTTAAGTTAGGTATGGTCACAGCAGAAGAGTACCAGCAGCATCAGAATAGGAAAGAAGGAGCTAGGAATGAGAAGGACAATGATAAGAAGAAAGCAGAAGAGTCAAACAATACATTGGTGGTTGCCGTTGATGTACAAAAAGTGCTTACACGTCCAAACATCAAAGCCTCTTCGTCTTACTACAAAACTAAGCTGAAAGTTCACAACTATTCTATTTACAATCTAGCAAACCATGATGTAACATGCTACATCTGGCATGAAGAAAATGGTCAGTTAGATGGGGATATCTTTGCATCTTTGATTGTGAGGTTTCTTAAAAAACAATTAGAAAGATGCCCAGACATAACTGAAGTTATAATTTGGAGTGATGGCTGCACCAACCAGAACAGATGCGAAACAGTATCCAATGCTCTGTTGAGTGTAGCTATTAGTAAAAGAATTACAGTGTATCAAAAGTACCTTGAGGTGGGCCACACCCAAATGGAAGTAGACAGTGTACATAGTACGATTGAAAGGAAGATTAAAAAGCATGAACATTTTGTACCTGCAGACTTTGTTAGAGACATCAAAGAAGCTCGAAGAATTCCAGGCCCCTATTCTGTAGAAACTCTTACTTATAAAGACTTTTCTAGCTTTGCTGATGGTTACTACAAAAGTATCAGACCCGGAAATAAAAAAGGTGATCCTTATGTGACCGACCTACGATGCCTCAAGTACACTTCTGATGGTCAAATTTGGTATAAACTGCAGTTCTCTGATAACTGGACGCTTCTGCCCAGACGTCCCAAACCAATAACACAGGTATATTCTCAGATCAAACCACTGTACAACAAGCCGGTCCCCATCTCAGCTAGAAAATTCAAAGACTTGCAAGAGTTGAAAAACCTACTAGAAGAGGATTATCGTTCATTTTATGACAACTTATGTCATGACACTGAGTAAACACTAGTTTAGGTCATACATTTATTGAAATGTAAAACAATTATTAAAAATTATTTAATTAAAATGTGTTTCATGAAAAGTCTTATGTGAATAAAACCACCCTAATTTAAGTACAAGAAGTCTTATGTCTGAGTAAAAATGTCGTATGTTGAAATAAAGTTAAAATATTAATTACAAAAAGTCGTATGTGCGTTGAAAACCTAAAATTAATAACTTACTTATATAAACACATTGTAACATAAAACTTAATAATAAAAATAATCTATAAACAGATTTCCAGATTAATAATATTATTAACTAAAAAAATATAAAGTTTTTTTGCTCTCCTGAAAAGTGCCTCTTTTGACATACGACCTTTTGCAATAACAGTCTCGATATGTCCTTCTTTTTTTGAACTTTCCCGTTCGGTGTTAACTATATTGAGCGCATGCTCATGAATAGACATGTAGGTTCATTTGACCTACGCATAGAAGTACCAAACACCCAATCGGTACGGACAAAAGGTATTATTAAACAAAAATATTAAGGTTTATTTATCTAAATATTACAAGAGGATGTACCGCAACATAAGTGTCATGTTACATAATTACATATTCTATTTATTTAAAGGTTTTTTTTAAAAATTTTTAAAATTATTGTTGATTATTGGCAAACAAAAATTATTTTTTATTCTAAGAACTATTAATATTGACAATTACGTATTATCAGTCAAGTTGGAGTCATGCAAATTCGATCTATGGCTGGTATCTGATCTGAGTAAAAGATGATAAATATCACTCAGATTTTTGAAGTCACCTTTAACATTAATAGAGGAATCATTAAGGAAGATATAGGACATTTCAATAAATTCCCTTTTAAATTTATTGTTCTCTTGATGAAGAACGAGGGTGTTTTCAAAGTCCATGGAATGACCTGTGGTATGGACGTGTTTAGCCAATGCACAACGGTCGGGCTGAAGACGTGAATCACTTTTGTGTAAAGTGATCCTAAATTTAAGAAGTTGAGAAGTTTGACCAATGTACGATTTGTTACAAGAAGAACAGGGAACTTTGTAGACAATATTACTAAGCTTACCTATTTCTGTTTTATCCTTAACTTTTGAAAAAAGGTTGTTAATTGTTAAAGCTGATCTGAAAGCCACATTGATTTTAAAATGATTATCATTGTTGTTACCTATTGTTACTTTCTAAATTATTAAATATCCTAGTCAACCCCGGAGTAATATCTTTGATATAAGGTATTGAAAAATATCTATTTAAAGTTGGAGTATTAGAGACTCTGTCATTGCCTAAGCCATCAAGGTCAACATTGTTAGTCGCGGGGGAAGGTGTTAAGTCTTCATTATGGACTGTGTTAAACAAGATCTTATTTATTAGTGTGGTTGGATAAGAATTTGAGATGAACAATTTAGTTAGTATTTGCAGGTTTTTGTTATGGAAGGAAGGATCTGATAATTTGATGACTCTGCTTTTCATCTGTTTTACTAAATTAACTTTGGTGGAATGTTTGTGATATGAATGGTAGTTTAAATACCTGCCCGAATGAGTAGGTTTCTGATACCAATCAATTTTAATTATATTGTTTGCATCCCTTATCATTCTGATGTCTAGAAAGGGTACTGAAAAGTTAGTATCCTCTTTCTCTATAGTAAATTGGATATTTGGGATGAAACTGTTGAAGGTGTTTAATAATTCATCAGTTTTATCAGATGGCACAGCCAAGATTATGTCATCAACATATTTTTTGATGAAGGGAATGTTGAAGGATAAGATCCCACTCCCACGTTACAAAGAAAATGTAATGCACTGATTTCATCCCTAGCTGCTTCTAAACAAATCGATAACAACACAAAAAAGAAACTTACCACTTATAATGGCACAATTGCAAAATTTTATGCATTGCCCAAAATCCACAAACCGATTCTATCAGTGCGTCCAATAGTAGCTTCAATTGGAACCCCTACTGAATACATCTCTGCCTTTGTCACAGACATTCTTACTAAAGCGTACGATTATGAAAATAGGTATTATGTAAAAGATTCTTTTCAAATGGTGGAAAAATTTAATGGTTACAAATTACCAGATAACTATGTTCTCGTCAGCCTGGATGTCGTATCCTTATTTAGTAATGTTTACTTAAGAATAAGCTTAATGGTCATAGAAGCTAATTGGGACCGTATTGGAGGTTGTTGTTCCATTTCTTTTGACAACTTTATCAACATCGTCGAATTTTTGTTTACTAACACTTATTTCTCATTTAACAACAAATTCTATCAACAAACTTTCGGTACTCCTATGGGAGCAAAGATCTCTCCTATTATTGCTGCTTATGTTATGGATTATGTGTTAGACACTGTCATTCCTGTCTTATCCTTCAACATTCCCTTCATCAAAAAATATGTTGATGACATAATCTTGGCTGTGCCATCTGATAAAACTGATGAATTATTAAACACCTTCAACAGTTTCATCCCAAATATCCAATTTACTATAGAGAAAGAGGATACTAACTTTTCAGTACCCTTTCTAGACATCAGAATGATAAGGGATGCAAACAATATAATTAAAATTGATTGGTATCAGAAACCTACTCATTCGGGCAGGTATTTAAACTACCATTCATATCACAAACATTCCACCAAAGTTAATTTAGTAAAACAGATGAAAAGCAGAGTCATCAAATTATCAGATCCTTCCTTCCATAACAAAAACCTGCAAATACTAACTAAATTGTTCATCTCAAATTCTTATCCAACCACACTAATAAATAAGATCTTGTTTAACACAGTCCATAATGAAGACTTAACACCTTCCCCCGCGACTAACAATGTTGACCTTGATGGCTTAGGCAATGACAGGGTCTCTAATACTCCAACTTTAAATAGATATTTTTCAATACCTTATATCAAAGATATTACTCCGGGGTTGACTAGGATATTTAATAATTTAGAAAGTAACAATAACAACAATGATAATCATTTTAAAATCAATGTGGCTTTCAGATCAGCTTTAACAATTAACAACCTTTTTTCAAAAGTTAAGGATAAAACAGAAATAGGTAAGCTTAGTAATATTGTCTACAAAGTTCCCTGTTCTTATTGTAACAAATCGTACATTGGTCAAATTTCTCAACTTCTTAAATTTAGGATCACTTTACACAAAAGTGATTCACGTCTTCAGCCCGACCGTTGTGCATTGGCTAAACACGTCCATACCACAGGTCATTCCATGGACTTTGAAAACACCCTCGTTCTTCATCAAGAGAACAATAAATTTAAAAGGGAATTTATTGAAATGTCCTATATCTTCCTTAATGATTCCTCGATTAATGTTAAAGGTGACTTCAAAAATCTGAGTGATATTTATCATCTTTTACTCAGATCAGATACCAGCCATAGATCGAATTTGCATGACTCCAACTTGACTGATAATACGTAATTGTCAATATTAATAGTTCTTAGAATAAAAAATAATTTTTGTTTGCCAATAATCAACAATAATTTTAAAAAAATTTTAAAAAAAACCTTTAAATAAATAGAATATGTAATTATGTAACATGACACTTATGTTGCGGTACATCCTCTTGTAATATTTAGATAAATAAACCTTAATATTTTTGTTTAATAATACCTTTTGTCCGTACCGATTGGGTGTTTGGTACTTCTATGCGTAGGTCAAATGAACCTACATGTCTATTCATGAGCATGCGCTCAATATAGTTAACACCGAACGGGAAAGTTCAAAAAAAGAAGGACATATTTAAACATTCATTGTTCTCATCTACATGTAAAGTTACTTCCAACATAAAATGTAGTTATATGCTAGTGTAATTGGTTCCTTGAGTAAATAATTCATTGATTGTAACCATATAGCCATAGTTTTCCAAGTTGAAGTGTTGTGTTTTCTTTTTACTTCAAACAAAAAAGAGATATGTTTTTATACATATCGTCTTTTTTATTACTTAACAACGTAACTCTACAATACTACGTATTGGTAATGAAAACTAACATTTTGCATGGAATATATATGGCTAATTAACATTTTCTTTATTTCAGCCCTGAAGAAGTGAATAATCATTCACGAAAACGTTAGGCCGTACAATTGATACGCATTGAGTTTTGGTTTGCAGATTTCCCCAATATTCAAAACTTTACTATATATATATATATATATATATATATATATATATATATATATATATATATATATATATATATATATATATTATGTGCAACTGTGATATTATGTTTGGATAGGAGGTTTGCAAGTTGTTCTGATAACCCTTTTATATAAGGAAGAGACATGTAATTTTTCTTCACTTTGATATTTTTGTTGTCCCTGTTGTTATAGAATGTGTGTAATCGCGACTTAAATGTATTTTCGATGAGTTGATGTGGGTATGAATTAAGTGCCAGTGCTGTTTTTGCTATTTCTATGGCCTGAGGTCTATTCATAGGATCGGACAATTTGATAGCTCTGTCGGCGAGACCGATAACTACTGATTTGAGATAAAGGATTAACTCCCACCATCCTTTATCTCAAAAGAAATCAGTAGTTATCGGTCTCGCCGACAGAGCTATCAAATTGTCCGATCCTATCAATAGACCTCAGGCCATAGAAAAAGCAAAAACAGCACTGGCACTTAATTCATACCCACATCAACTCATCGAAAATACCTTTAAGTCGCGATTACACACATTCTATAACAACAGGAACAACAAAAATATCAAAGTGAAGAAAAATTACATGTCTCTACCTTATATAAAAGGGTTATCAGAACAACTTGCAAACATCCTATCCAAACATAATATCACAGTTGCACATAAAGGGTACAATCTCTTAAAAAGGAATTATACACAACTAAAAGCGAAAACCCCTCAATTAAAAAAATCGCATGTTGTATATGAGATCCCCTGCTCAAATTGCGATGGGGTATATATTGGACAAACCAGCCAGCTACTGAACTCAAGAATACGTTCTCACAAATATGACAAGAAAAACTCAACAGCCCTCACAAAACATGAAAACGAAAAAAGACATAAATTTGATTTTGACAAAACTAAAATCCTTAAAACTGAACAAAACAGAAAAAATAGGGAGCTTCTGGAGTCTATAGAGATTAAAAAACAACAACAACGCCATAAATGATAAAAAAGACATTAATCAGTTGAACAAGATTTATTTTAATCTAATCTAAAATAAATAAAAGAAAATTTCAGCACGCCCATGATATGGTAGCACATAACTGATTAAATGATAAATCAAACATCAACCAATATCACACTAATTGTGGCACTATATCTCAAGTAATAACTTAGTGGGTATATTTATGTGTTTTTAACATTGTTTTAAATTTGTGACGTCTACTTGTCTACCTAGTTGTTTTACAACCATTTTTGCTTTCATGGTAAGTCAACTTTTTTAAATTGATTATATTATATCCTTGATAAAATGTTTTTTTAGTCATGTATTCTTGAAAAAGGCATGTATATCCAGCCGAAACGTCGAAATAAAATTGTCATAACATCATAGATATCCCTATTTTTTTATATGAACCTAAACCCAAGAAAATCTCGTAATAAAATATATTAAAGTTCAAGAATCCAACTATATATATATATATATATATATATATATATATATATATATATATATATATATATATATATATTATAATTATTAACCATTGAAAAATTCTACAAAAAAAACCTTATATAAAGATTGTTCTAAAATTAAATCCGTAGCTTCTATAATTTTTTATTTATAACGCTAAAGTCACCCTTCTCACAAACATTGGCGCACTGTAAACTGACGTACGGCGAGTGAACGGTTGAGTTATTTTAATGTAATTCTTTAACTGATCGATCAAATGAAATTTTAGAAATTGGACATGAAAGAAGAATAATGAAGCTATCTTATGGTTATAATAAAAAGAAATAAAATGTATGGGCGATGTATATAAATGTAAATGTGTAAATAAAATGTATAAGTACGGTGTAAGCTGAAGGTGTTACCTGAATTTTGTTTAAAAATGATTTAAAAATGTGTAACTAATACAATTTTTCTTATAAAACTCTCAATTTTGCACAACTTACCTTTCAAACATCTTACTAAACGATGTTTCATTCAAAAAAAATTTCAAAAATTTAATTCAAATGATACGACGTCTCAAAAAATTAATTTTTGAAAACTTCGTAGTTTTACAGAATTAACACCACTTTAAGACGGTATTACTCAAGTTTGAACAGGTCTATTAAAGTTTAATAGGTGTTTTTTAAAGCTTAGGATGTAATCTTTGAAATGCACTAAATTATTTTACTTTAGAAATGAAATACACTATTTCTTTTTGAGAAAATTAAGAAAGATAACAAAAATGTAATACAAAAACCGAAAATTACCAGCTAAAAAATGTTTATACAAAGTGATCAAAACTTTTTTTTGTAAAATTTACCTAAAATACATTTAAAAATAAGCTTCAACAATAATAAATGTTCAACAAAAAAATTTTTAGCTCTTATACAGTATGTCTGCGTAACTTGGAATCTATTGATAACTTTTTTATTATCAGTCTTACAAAAAAAAATATTCTTTAAAATACTCTGCATCATATATGATCTACGATGCAACCATCAATTATAAAATTTTATTAATTTTATACGTGGTATGTCAAAAAATAATGAATTTCACTCAAGAGTAAAGTACCTTTATAATTCACAATATCGAAAATTGTTATAAAGAAAAGTTGTTTGGAATTAAAAAATATATTTCAGTGTTTAATTACATCCTTCTAATTAAAATATTGTGAATAATAAAGGCACTTCTCTTAAGAAAAATTCATATTTTTTACATACCTCGTATAAAACTGAAAGATTCATATCTGATGGTTGTATCTTAGATTTTAGACCAGGTAGAGCATTTTATGAAGAATAACTTTTTTTCGTAAAATTGATAATAAAATAGTTACAATAATTGAAATAAAATTATGATGGGTATTCGTAATTTTGTATTCTGGTATTTTGATATTCTGGAATATAAAGGTACTTTACCCTTTAAAGAAATTCATATTTTTGACATACTCGTATAAAATTAATAAAATTTAATATCTGATGGTTGAGTTTTAGATTTTGGACTATCCAGAGTATTTTATGAAGAATAATTTTTTCCGTAAAATTGATAATAAAAAAGCTTTCCGTGTGGTTCCTAGCTAAGCAAACATACCGTATAAGAGCTTCTGTAAAAGAATTTTCATGCCATAATCGAATATTTCATGCATAACCAAAAACAAAATAGAAACATATTTGCTCGAAGTAAAATGATGAATTCAACGATATTTTTAAAATTATTTATACAATACAATTGTTATTGTTTAAATAATTAATAAACAATTAGCGGCCAAATCTGCGAGTGGAACTTTTTACTTTAACATGTATATTATTATAAACTAACAAAAAAGTTTTAGAAAAATATAAGCTTGTTTGAATTATTCCGAAACAATGCATGTTTTAGTTCTAATTGCACTCGCCTAAAATTTTATCTTACTGAGGTTCATTTTTAAACCTATTGTTGAAGATATGTTTTCTAATTTTTGTATCATTTGTTGTGCTTCACTCAGATCTTCGATAATAAGTACTATATCATCGTCAAAACGCAGATGATTGAGCAGTTCCCAATCTATTTTTATTCCTCTATTTTCCCACTTTAGCATTTTAAAGGCGTATTCGAGGAGGCGAAAGAGTGTCGCCCTGTTTCACACCTCGCTTGATATGAATTTCTTTGGTGGTATCATGTAGTTGTACATGCATTGTGGCATTTTGGTACAATGTTTGTGCTAACTTTGTAAACGGGTAGTCTAATCTACTATTGTTTGTAGGTGATCGTTTGTTCCGAATTTGAGCGGAAGCCACCTTATTCACGGGGCTTGTAGAAATTTAACTTTTTTTCTAGTCTTGTCGTAACTATTCAGGTAAACATTTTATAGATGTTGTTCAATAAGCTGATTGGTATATAGTTTTCTAAGTGCGCTTTCTCTCCTTTAGCTATTAGATAAAGGACAGAGTAGAAAGATCCTCTTGATACCCTTTCATGCACAGAGGGTTTAACTAATTGTGCTCTTGTGTCATTCATTTGGTCTATATTAAACGCTTTGGCAAGGCTTTTGTCGAAGAACTACATGCACGTCACATTTCGTAGATCACAAAAGATAGAAACCGACTCGATTCGAGTCGTTTTCGTTCATAGCCATCAGAGTAAACGGCTTTTTTGTAGCTATTCACATATTTCCGCGGGAGCTATATGTGCTTTCTATGGTTTTCCGAGTTAGAATCCGCGTTGAATAACTATGGTTTAGAGAAAAACTTTGCTTTCACGACGTTTCGGCAAGGTCGCACTTGCCATTGTCAAGTCAGGTAGTCATGATTCTTGCTGGTGTTTGAAGTAAACTGACTTTCCCTGTCGAGGCCTTACTAATATACACTTCGCGTCAGAGAAAACGAGCCACCCACAAAATGGGTCATTTTTATATTTCGAATTTCCTAAACCTGTTGTCGATTTAAGTGATTTTTTTAATATGTTATAGCTTTATTCTTTAACAATATAGCTGTAATATTATTGTTGCTAGACATGCAGCCTGCATTTCCATGCAGAATTACCCCTTAAAGTTTGTCGCACTTATTTAAAAACACCCTGTATTGATGAATAACATGGCCAGTTGTTAAAGTACCCAACTTTTTTAGTATCCAACATAAGCGAATGAATCAAAAAACAGAACGTTAAAAAACCTGAGGCTATAGTTGGGTTTTAATTTCAATATTTTATAAATGCTAGAATGTTCCACAGGGTGTGGTGAACTCTGAGAAAAAACACAGTTTGATTGGTACACCCGGTATACAACGACAATTTACCTGTCTAGCAACAATATTATTACAGCGATATTGTTAAAGAATAAGGCTATAACATATTTCGGCGGAACTAAAATTGGGGCCTTCTTTCTTTTTATTGCCCTGCTATAAATGGGGTTTTTAATGTCAAATCGTTGTACTCCAGGGTAATAAGCTAGAAATAGACCATGTTCGGGACACTCAAAGATCCAGGTAGCTGACTACTTTTTTAGTTATTGTATACCTTGTAGGATGACCTAACTGTTTCCTGCCTAGAGTTCGCGTCCGTTTTTTAATTATTAACAATTTAATGCAAAAATCGCGATTTTTTGCACCCCATTCAAAAGCTAAATAGTTGACATTAAATTACAAAATTTAATTTTTTAGAACATTAAAAAACCTTCAAAATGCCGATTTTTAAAAGTTAAAAAGTTAATTTGTTGCTACGCAAACTGCAAAATAAGTGAAAATCGTTATTTGTTAATAACATTTACTAAAACTACCTTAGAACTTGGTTACTAAAACTACCTTAGAACTAAGTGTTTCACCCAAAGTTGGGTATTGGGGTACTTAACAAACCCTCAAAATTTGAGACCATCCATTAATTAGTTATTCTAATTGTTTATCCCAGAGACCTTTATTTTGCAATAATATAAGACAGAAAATAATGAAGATAGGGCAATTCTGCGTATGCCAAATGAAAGTAGAAAACTGATACCATCAAAATGTACTAAAGAAGGATAAAAAATTATCTAATATAGTCAAAAATCCTAATGCCAAATTTGTGAAATTTTGTAGTTTAAAAACATTTAGAATAACTTTAAAAATATTGTCCGTAGAAAAAGTCATTTTACATATTAGAAAAGCTGGTATTTTACACGAATTTTTAAGTAGTTTATTTGGTGACTAGTCGTGGTAAGTGAAGGGGGAGCTGGGAGCCGACAAATGCACGAGTTCAAAAACTAAAAAAAGCAACTTAAAACTACTATCATTTTCTATATCTCGGGATCTACTGAATATACATATTTTGAACGTTTTTTTTGAATTTGTATGTAATTTTTCTGTACATTACAAATATGAAATTTGTCTAGACATTTATTAATTAATAAACAGTCTAATTTGTTTAAACAATTTTTGAAATTTTTTTTTCTCAAAAATCCACGATTTTTATCATACAGTACAACCTCGTTAATCCGGACCTCGTTTATCCGGATATCCGGATTATCCGGAATGAAAAAATAAAAAAATTTGGCGTGGCAAGACACCACGCCAGCTGAACTAATGATGGTGAAACGTTTACGTGAACGTGCCGCATTGAAACGTCACACAAAATTAAAACAAAGGAAGATCAATGACTTTTTTGTAAATAAAAACTAATGCTAGCGTAAATCATATAGGGTGTAAATATAGTAAGTTATCATTTCACATGTAGTTTTATTAACCTTATTATATTTCCGGATTAACCGGATTTTCGATTTACCGGATCGCTTCGGGTCCCAGTTAGTCCGGTTAAACGAGGTTGTACTGTACTATTCCTATTAATCATAGAAAAAGTTAAGGTATACTTTAATAAATAAATTATCTTTAATAAATAATTATCTAATAAAAATGATTATTTATTAAAGTGTACTTTAACTTTTTCTGTTATCATTAATGATACTATGATTAAAAAAATAGATTTTTGTAAAAAAATATTTTTTTAAGAATTGTTTAAACAAATTAGACCGTTTATTAATTAATAAATTTATTAACAAATTGCATATTTGTAATGTACGTAAAAATTACATACCAATTAAAAAAAGAAAGATCAAAATCCATTAAGTTGATCCGGAGATACAGCAAAGTACATTCGTTTGAAATTGCTTTTTCGGTATTTTAACTCGCTGGATTGGTAGGTTCCCCCTAGTAATCGTTTGCACTACATTTTTGAAAAATCGTAGAGGGTGCTGTGAAGGTATAATGTTTGTGCAATTTTTTTAAGAAAAAATACAAATCCCATTCTTTAAAATGGCATTAATGAGATTCATTAACTATTATAAACAAATTAGCTGTGAATTAAAAAAACATATGGCTAACTTTGTCCCAAATGAGCCCAGGCTAAATTTTTTATTTGAAAATTCGTGTTAAAATACTAACTTTTCGAATATACAGGGTGTCACAAAAATACAGGTCATAAATTAAATCACATATTCTGGGACTAAAAATAGTTCGAATGAACCTAACTTACCTTAGTACAAATATGCACATAAAAAAAGTTACAGCCGTTTGAAGTTACAAAATGAAAATCGATTTTTTCGAATATATAGAAAACTATTGGAGATTTTTTATTGAATATAGACATGTGGCATTCTTATGGCAGGAACATCTTAAAGAAAAATTATAGTGAAATTTGTGCGCCCCATAAAAATTTTATGGGGATTTTGTTCCCTTAAAACCCCCAAACTTTTGTGTACGTCTCAATTAAATTGTTATTGTGGTACCGTTAGTTAAATTCAATATTATTCAAACTTTTGTGCCTCTTAGTATTTTTTCGATAAGGCAGTTTTTATCGAGTTGATGCTTATTTTTCAATATGTTTACATAAAAATTGTATGGGGGTTTTGTTCTTTTAAACCCCCCAAATGTTTGTGTACGTTCCAATTAAAATACGACTGCGGTACCATTAGTTAAACACAGTGTTTTTAAATCTTTTTTGTCTCCTTGTATTTTTTCGAAAAGGCACCTTTTATCGAGTTGTGACTTCTTTTTTAATATGGTTCAAAATATCCCCAAAAATGGAAATCATAAATAAATGTTCATATTATAGCAGCGATTCTCAACCTGTGGGGCGCGCCCCCCTATGGGGGCGCGCTTTTAGTAATAGGGGGCCTGAGCATATAAAACAATACACCAACATCATTAACTAATTTACTAAAATCAAAGCAAAACAAAATTCTGACAAAATAAAAAATAAAATACACATGAACACTGAATAGGAGTTATAATCATAAAGAGCACTCAATACTAAAAAGTAAGATTTTTGTGATTTTTGTCAACATTATTGAACGAGGGGGGGCGCGGCGAAAATAATTATGGAAGATTGGGTCGCAAAGGGTAAAAGGTTGAGAAACGCTGTATTATAGGGCTTTTCATCGATTGTCATTTGTTTCGAGCTTCTGTCATGTGTCACATAATATTAATATATCCACGTCATACGTCTTTGGTTTGTATCATTGGTATATACCAATAACGTACGACGTAGATATATTAATATTATGTGACACATGACAGAAGCTCGAAACAAATGACTGTGAATGAAAAGCCCTATTACCAAGTCTCCAAAATCGTACTTAACCATATATACAAATATGTGGTGGATTTGACAAATATTCAAAATATCTCGATAAAAACTGACTTTTCGAAAAAGTACTAGGAGTAGGAGGCAAAAAAGTTTTAAAAATATTGTTTTTAACTAATGGTACTACAATAATAATTTAATTGGAACGTACACAAAAGTTTGGGGAGGTTTAAAGGAACAAAACCCCATAAATTTTTTATGGGGTGTCCATTTCACCATAATTTTTTCTTAAGATGCTACTGCTATAAGAATGCCACATGTCCATTTTCAATAAAAAATCTCCAATAGTTTTCGATATATTCGTAAAAAACTCATTCATTTTGTAACTTAAAAGGGCTGTAACTATTTTTTGTGCACATTTGTACTAAGGTAAGTTAGGTTCAATCGAATTATTTTTGGTCTCAGAATATGTGATTAAATTTATGACCTGTATTTTTGTTACACCCTGTATAAAAATATTGTTTTTACGGACATTTTTAAAGTTATTCTAATTGTTTATAAACTACAAAATTTTAAAAATTTGGCATTAGGATTTTCCACTATGTTAATTATTTTTTTATATATTTTTTAATACATTTTGATGCTATCACTCTTCTACTTTTATTTGGCAGACTCAGAATTGCTCCATCTTCATTATTTTCTGTCTTATCTTATTGCAAAATAAAGGTATCTGGGATAAACAATTAGGATAACTCTTAAACTAATTAATGGATCGGTCTCAAATTTTGAGGGTTTGTTAAGTACACCAATATCCAACTTTGGGTGAAACACTAAAGTTTTAAGGCAGTTTTAGTAAAAGTTATTAACAAATAACGATTTTCACTTATTTTGCAGTTTACGTAGCGACAAATTAACTTTTGAACTTTCAAAAACCGGCAATTTGAAAATTTTTCAATGAAAAACTGAATTTTGTTATTTTATATCAACTATTTAGTTTTTGAATAGAGTGCAAAAAATCGAAAAAATCGCGATTTTTGCACTAAATTGTTAATAATTAAAAAACGGACGCGAACTCTAGGCAGGAAACAGGTAGGTTTTCTTCCTATATGTCTACAATAACTAAAAAAGTAGTCAGCTACCTGGTACAAATCTTTAATCAAAAGTGTTCTTATTTGTATGTTGTGTTGCAGAATATTACGAGTAAACTTAGGACGAACACGTTCTTTTTGATTCTACTGATGCTGGTAGATTAATCGATGGGACTACTAAATTTTTTACTTTATTGATTTTCGAAAATAGTTACAACGATTTTAACAACAATTTGACATTAAAAACCTCCATTATAGCAGGGCAATAAAAAGAAAAAAGGCCTCAATTTTAGTTCCGCCGAAATCCACGAGAGGTCGTTATTGTGACTTAACATCGCCAATTAAAAAAATCACTTAAATCGGACAAGAGGTTTGAGGTGTACAAGGCATCAAAAATGGCACATTTTGTGGGTGTCCCGTTTTCTCTGACGCGCAGTGTAGTTGATCTTGGCGCGCTTCTCTCGAACGGTCCTTGGCAGCGCTTTTTGTGTTTGGGCCTATATGCGTATAGTAGGTAGGAAGGGTCCTACTTATCGGTCTTGTTTCGTGATTTTTTTTTCTTTTTGCTGAGATGACATATTGGAATTTCTTTTAAAATGCCTTATTTTGTTTCAGGAACTTTTTATGTACAACTTGAAGATGATATTTTAGCCAAACCATCCTATGCAACGATTATGAGAAAATTTGCGATCGAAAAGACTGCCAAAAAAGATCCTTGGATTGTGTTGGATTTTTGCCAACTAGGATTTATAGGTATTTATTATTTATAAAATATTCATAAATATACTGCTAAACAGATTGTAACGAAGAGGCTGAAGGGTTGGTACTTAAACATCTCCTTCTAGTCGAGGAAATGAGGCATTTTGGCTCGCAATTTTTTCGTCCAGCATGGATTTACTTGAAATTTTCACAAACAGTAGGGAATAGTCCAAGGATCATTTTCTATATCATGCCGCTGTACGCTAAAACATTGGGGGTGGTTGCCACCCCATCTCGGGGCGGTTGCCACCCCATCTCGGGGGCGGGAATTTTTTATTACATTTTAACTATGTAAATCGATGTAAAAAGTAATTATAAGAAAAAAATGTTTTTTACATTTTCTTTACTTCTCTACAGTTTTTCGATTAAAAAATCGACTTTTCTAGAGGGTTTTTTGAGAATACCTCGAAAAATATGCATTTAATCAAAAAAACTGTGGATATCAAAATTGTATCTTTTAGTAACAAAAACCAAATTATTTTTATGTAATATCGCTAAGACCAATACAAACCGAGATACGGCATGTTAAAAGTTAGCCTTTTTCGTCAAATGCATAATTTGAAATATTCAAAGTAAAATAACGGAAAAACTTTGCATTTTTCGAGGAAAACTTAAATATTTTTTTCAAGTATATAGTTAAGCCTTTCAAAGAAGAATAATAAAAAGTTTCTAGACTGAAAATCAAGCGACTTAAGATCAAAAAAAGGTCGGTACCTGCTTTTTTCTATGAAAAAATCAGTGAAAACAATCCCCTAACTACCCTTCTGATTAAAAATTGGTCTTCACCTTTCTGTAATTCCATTTACATTGGTATTATCAATACACCCAAGAAGTTTGACCTATTTAAAAGGCCTAATTTCAGAATAATTGGAGTTAAAAGAAAACTAATTTTTTGGAATTTTGTACCTTTTACTTCAAAATATTTTCGAAAATACTGGTGATACGAAAAAAATGATAAACTACTAAATTGTAGCTTCTTTAATAATTAAAATTCCCTTGTGCATAGATTTTTCATTACAGTAAACAGATAACGAGATATAGCGGTTTAAAACCTTTATTTACGAGCAAACACCCCCTTATTCGAGCCCTTTAAACCCACCCTAATTAAAAACTGAGGGATCTTACGGAATTTAGTTTACACAGGCTTATAACTCTTCAAAAATCCTACAAAGTCATTTTTGAAAAAACTTTTCACCGCCATAAATTAAGGAGCTATGTTTATTTTTTTTTTTTTCGAAAAATTCGGATAGTCCGCTTATGGATAATTTTCAATGAATGTATAATACCACAGAACCGGTTCCCATACTGGAAGATGACTAAAAAACTATTTGTATTTGTACATATTTGTAAATTCGTATTTTTGTGTATCTGCGAATAATTCTCAACTTATATTGGAATCAGAAAGCTAACATCAAAATAGAAAACGAGATATCAAAAGCAATAGAAATACGTAGAGGAGTAAGACAGGGATGCATTTTGTCACCACTGCTATTTAATGTATATAGTGAAAGCATCTGTCAGGAAGCCCTTTTGCAAGCAAATGAAGGAATCGTAATCAATGGAGAGGTTGTAAATAATATTCGATACGCAGACGACACTGTACTAGTTGCAAGAACAGTAGAAGAATTACAACGATTACTTACAAACATAAATATTGCTTGCAACAATTATGGCATAAACATTAATATCAAAAAAACCGAGTATATGGTCTTCAGTAAAATCATGACACAACCAGCACATATTAGTATAAACGGCATTCAAATTGAAAAAGTATCAAGTTATAAATACTTGGGAACTTTAATAAACGAAACTGGAGACCAAAACAATGAAATAAAAAGACGTATCGAAATTGCCAGGGCCACCTTCATAAAGATGAGAAAATTCTTCTGCAACAGAGATATAAGCATCCCTCTACGATTAAGAATGCTAAGTGGCTATGTATTTAACACGCTATTATACGGTGTAGAGGCCTGGACTCTCAAACAGAACAACATAAAAAATATTGAAAGTTTCGAGATGTGGTGCTACTGTCGAACGCTGAAGATAAGTTGGGTTGAAAGAATCACAAATCTTGAAGTAATACGAAGGATAGGAAGAGACCCAGAAATTTTATTAACGATAAAACGAAGAAAACTCGAGTATTTGGGTCACCTGATGAGAGTTCATAAATACGCATTACTTCAAAATATAATGCAAGGAAAAATAGAAGGAAAACGGAATCCAGACCGTAGAAGAATGTCGTGGATGCGGAATTTGAGAGAGTGGTTTGGCTGCACCACTAATGAACTTTTTAGGTCAGCTGTAAACAAAGTCAGGGTAGCCTTGATGATTTCCAATCTCCGATAGGAGTGGCACAAGAAGAAGAAGAAGATTTTTGAGTAAATAAATGTTTTTGTAATTCTTTAGTTCTACTTTTTTTCTGTATAGACCTATTAAAATATCTACTTATAAAAACTGTAATGTTATTAAAAGTGGTTTTTAAGGGTTGAAATATTATGATATTATATCCTAAACTATAAAACAATGATTATTTAACCAATCAAAACCAAATTTTACTCATATTAAAGTTTACAATGTTTTTATATAATTTTTGACAATAAGGGGTAGTTTACACCCCTAAAAATAATCAACGCCCTTAAGCATGATATAGAATATGAAGTACAGGGTGAGATGATCCTAATCCCAAATTTTTATGTAAATCGATGCAAGCCGAAATTATTCTTTTAGGATAAGTGAATTTTCTATATATAGCTCCAACAAGGGTGGTTTTAAGGGTTGAAATATTTTGATAGTATATCTTAAAGCATAAAACATTCATTATGTAACTAATAAGAACCAAATGTTGACAATATTAAAATTTAAAATGTTATTTTATAATTTTTTACAATTAGGGGTAGTTTTCGCCCTTACAAAACCAAAAGCGTACAACGGCTCAATATAGAAAATGAACTAGAGGGTGCAATGAGCCTAATTCCAAATTTTTGTACAAATGCTGGGCCAAAAAATTGCGAGGTTTTGCCATTTTTTCAGCTTCATTTCCTCGACTATTTGGTCGTTTATTGAATAAAACTCAGATAACAACCCCTCTGTGGCGCAGTGGTAAGAGCGCCTACCTTTGAAACGAAAGGTCGGGAGTTCGAATCCTACCAGGGGCAGAAATTTTTCATTTATTATAAATTAATAAATGGAAAATAGTTTCTGTCCTTGTGGGATCGGTACTCACCGGAGGGACCGCAGACGTTCGGAAACAATTAGCGTCTCTTTGCAAAGACAATGACGTCGACTTTGCAAAGTAACAAGACACTTACTCAAAACACACACACTACACATTACTCCCCTGACTTAGTGATAAGTTATACAATTACGTGGCTAAAGGTTCTAGTTCTAAACCAAAGCCAGAATCAGAGAAAAAAAACTCAGATAACGTTCAGATAACATTATATTTACATCATCTACTTACTATGTCGAAGCACAAACGTCAACAATTACATTACTGATCTAACACACTATTTCAAAATAACCGTCTAATAATAATATACGAATAATGCATGTCTTTGCACCCACTGTACCTATTTATACTCCACGAAATATATCAATAACAGGTACCTATAGTTCAATGTCATGTTTTGCTTATTGCCGCGTTAAGTTTAATACGAGTTAAAACAATAATAAAGTTAAAAGACTAAGTTTTCAATCTAATGGCATATAAAACCACATAATGTTACTCTACATCCCACCAGACTGAAAACAATGGGAACCTTCTGTGGTTACACCTCCGAGGCTTCTACAATTTGCAAGCCATAACGGATGCTGAAACTAAGGAAGATGGGGGAATTTTACAATTTATAATTCACGTCCCATCTGCTCAGCGCGGTAAAGTTCCAACGAGAATGGTTCCCTTCGTACTCCAATCAGAGTAAACATATAAATCAAAAATGAATAATAATAATAATAAAGTTAGTCGAAATTAAGCGTAAAACATATCTTATACAGAGTGTTATAATGTCACTACAAGATATCAAACACCTCATTATATTTAACGTTAGCCCTAATAATGTTTAAATGATACTTTTTAAATACCGGTCCATTGTAGACATTGAATAGTAGTGGAAATAACACCCAACCCTGGCGAACTCTGCTCTGTATTTTGATATCTCGGATGTTGTAGTTGTCAACTCTTACCTTGATAGTTTGATTCGAATATAGATTAGATATAATTATTATCATTTAACGACTTGACAAGATCGAGAAGTCTTCGCAATGATGATCGCCAATATCGGATAATTCTGATATGGCACGTGAAGAAGAAGAATAACGACTTGTCAATATTTTTGCTTATAATATTTGTATCTATAAGCTTTTTATGTTAAATTGTACGAAGTGCCTTTTCTAAGTGTCCTCCTCCTCCTCCTCAGTCGTTTCCTCATTGCTGAGTGTCGTGATTCCCTATAATACGAGCAACTATCTCTTTCCATCGGCTTCTATCCTGAGCTTCCCTCATGGATTCAGAGAATGATTTTCCACTGGCTTTCTGTACTTGATCCGTCCTTCGAGTAGGTGAGCGACCTCTACTTCTGCGCCCTTCAACGTTTCCCGAAATTATAAGTCTCTCAAGATTATCATCACTTCTTCTTGCAATATGGCCGAAATATTTTAAGATGGTGGAGAGGCAAATAGAGGAAAGTCGAGTCTGAATATTCAGCTCTTGCAGGATTGAGTGATTTGTTCTGTGTTCCGTCCATGAGATCCGAAGCATTCTTCTCCAGCACCCCATTTCAAAGGCGTCAATCCTTTTTCTGTCGTCCGATTTCATTGTCCATGTTTCGGATCCGTAATTAAATATGGGAAAAATTAAGGCACGCACTAATCTTATTTTGGTGTTCTTCGACATGGAGCGATCTTTCCAGATTTTCGATAATCGGCTCATAGCGTTTTTGGCCATGCCTATTCTCCTACGTATTTCTGTTTCACAAGATCCTGTATTACTGATGTAGGATCCTAGATAATTGAACTCGTTAACCACTTCAAACTGGTCTAAGGCTCCTGTTGTCTGAAGTGAATTTGAATAATCTACTATCATAATTTTTGTTTTTTGTTTATTGATCTTGAGACCACATCTATTGCTTTCGACTTCCACTAGCTGCAGCAGGCTGGACATTTCTTCTTCGGATGCAGTTATTAATGTTGTATCATCTGCATATCTGAGATTTGAGATCTTCTTTCCTGCGATAGAAATACCGCCATTCCATTTGTCGAGTGCTTTTCTCATTATATATTCCCCATAGAAATTAAAAAGACTTGGAGATAAAATACATCCTTGTCGGACTCCTCTACCTATTTTAAAAGGATCGGACTTATGGTTTTCAATTCTTATTCTGGTTTCACTGTTCTTATATAGATTTTTCACCAGAGCTGACAGATGATCAGGAACCCCCATCTCATGTAGAACTTTCCACAAAACTGTGCAGTCTACACAGTCAAATGCCTTCTGATAATCCAGAAAGCAGATGATCATCGGAATTTTGAATTCTCGTGCTTTCTCAATGAGTTGTCGCATATTAAGAATTTGCTCCCTTGTGCCTTTACCCTTCACGAAGCCTGCCTGTTCTTGTGGTATTTGTCTATCCAGGTATGTCTGCATGCGACACTTGATTATTCTCAACAGAATTTTACTTGGGTGTGAAATTAGTGAGATGGTTCGGTAGTTACTACATTTTGTGGTTGCGCCCTTCTTATCAATGGGAGTAAATAGTGCGGTACATCAATCACTGGGCCATTTGCCGATTCTCCAGACATGATTGCACAGTCTCCACATTAAATGGAGACCATGTTCACCCATGTTCTGTAAAAGTTCTGCCGTGATATCATCGCAACCAGGTGATTTATTTCTTTTAAGGTATTTTATGGCTTCATCGACTTCAGACCTTAGAATATCTGGTTCTAGGGTTGTTGTTGAGACTTGCAGTGCTGTTATATGATTAATGTTAGAGGTTGCAGCTTTATAGAGTTCTGTGCAGTATTTCTTCCAAGTCTCCAGAACCGCATCCATATCGCTTACCATATAACCTATAGCGTAATTTCTGGGTTTGAATTCCCGAGCCAGTAACTTTACTTTCTGAAAGAGATCTCTTGTTTCATTTCGATGTAAGTGGATTTCTACTTCCTGGCAAATGTTAGACACATATTTGTCTTTATCTTTCCGGCAATTTCTTTGGATTTCTCTTGATAAGCTTCGATAGTCGTTTAAATCAAAATTGCCAACTTTAAGTTGCCTTCTTTGTTCTATAATTGTCCATGTTTGGTCACTGATCCATGGTTTACGACTGTTGTTTTTTATGGGTTGGCGACTTTGCTTAGCTGTATCTAGTATATCTCTTTTAAAACCTCCCCAGAAACTCGATATCATCTACGGGGTTAGTACTTGTCCCAGTTAACACTGGGTTTATTCTTTCTTTGAAAGTTAAAAGTTCAGTCTCTGTAAACCCGGGAGTTCTAGGAGTGGGCTTGTGTTTGTTTCTAAAACGTATTCGGAATACAGTTACAAGGAGTTGGTGGTCGCTTCCACAATCTGCACCTGGATAAGTTTTTGCGTTAGTAACTGAGGACTTCCACCTTGAATTGATCATTACGAAATCTATCTGATTTCTTGTTCTGTCGCCCGGAGATTTCCAAGTGTAGAGTCTTCGTGGGTGGTGTTGGAAATAGGTATTCATTGCAGACAATTTTCTTTGGCCACAGAACTCTATTAACCTATCGCCTCGTTCATTTCTTTCCCCAAGACCAAAAGGACCCAAGGTGAATCTCATATGATGATCAAGCTGAGTTCTACCAATTTTGGCATTGAAGTCGCCTATTATCATTACAATGTCTTTGTTTGATATTTTGTCGAGTGTTGTCTCCAAAGTTGTGTAAAAATTTTCCACAGTTATCTCGTCTGCTGTTGATGTAGGGGCATATACTTGTATAATGTGTAAGACACAAGTTGAGCCTAGAATCGTAAGGTGAATGATTCTATCATTAATTGTATCGTATCCACAAGCAGAGTTTTGGAGTTTTGAGGAAACTATTATTGCGACACCATTTTTGCTTTCGTTTTCATTACCCGAGAAATATACGATGTTTCCGGAAATACTACGAAGTAGTACTACTACTAAGTGTATAAAACATAAATAAATGTCCTGATTCATGCCCATGCATCTCTGGCCAGCACATTCATGACAAACAAAGCATCTCTTTTGCCTATACCAATTCTAAATATAAATTGTATATCACTAATTTCACATTTAAAGCTTTAACAATTCTGCTCTGTATTATTCTGTCTGGTTGCATACTGTCGCCATTATTTCTTAATGCTTGTTCTGAAGAAATCATACAAGAAGCTTTGGTAAACGAAACAGTCCGCATAAAAGTGAATGGAAGTTTAAATAATAACATTATGCATGCCGACGATACAGTCATAATAGCCGACGATTTGGAAGACCTAGAAAGAATAATGAACAACATATTAAGATATAGTGGAAAATATGGACTCTTTCTTAACATGAAAAAAACCAAATTTATGAAAATTAGCAAGAACGACAATAAAAACTAACTATTAACAGTAGGCGGCCAGCATATTGAGAGAGTACAAAATATACTTACTTGAGAAACTGAGAACGATTATCACAGAAAATATCGATTATACCTGATTATACTGCAGAAATATAAGAGTGAGAATTGAAAAATCATGTGCCAACTTCGTGAAAATGAAAAAGATTTTATGCAGCAAAGATTTGACATTGGCCCTGGCCCTCAGAATAAGACTAATAATTAAATGTTATGTATACAGTGTGCTTTACTATAGAGCTGAATCATGGGTATTAAACCGAAATTAAATAAATCGAAAGTGTTAAGGATTTCATGGGTAGATAGAGAATATTCATCACGAATATAGAAGTGTTATGGAGAATAGGCAGAGAGGGAAATTGAAAACACAATAAAAGAAAGGAAATTGCAATATCTCGGACACGAGAAGATATAACATTATAAGACATAACTTGAGACTGATAATTCAAGGAAAAATAGAGGTTAGGAGAAGTGGAGGAAGGAGACGCGTTGCCTGGTTAAAGAACCTGAGAGAATTGTTTGGTTGCAGCTCAAGACAACTGTTCGGAGCAGCTGCCTCGAAGGTCAGAATAGCCATGATGATTAGTAACTTTGGTCGCAGAGAAGAAGAAGACTTTTATCAGGGAAGTAATGTGTAGTGTGTGTTGAATAAGTCTTGTTACTTTGTAAAGTCGACTTGATTGTCAAGGATAGAAATTATTTTCATTTATTAAAATTATTTAATGAAGACCCCACCCAGCTGGGATTGAAACTCACGACCTTTTGGTCTAAAGGTAGACTCACTTACCACTGAGTCACGGAGGGGTATCACATTAGTAATAACACCTATCCCCTAATAGAACCTATCATTTCTTTGGTTTTTTTTTGTGTAAATTAAAGCTGTCATGCACTTTATTCCGATCATTTATTTCCTTGCAACTGTCGGAGAGCTCTCATTTGCCTCTCGAATTTTTTTCTGTTTCTCTGAATTTCTTTGAAAAATGTTGGGTTGTAAGTAATTTTCTAACATGCTCTTCTTCAAAATAGGTGAATAGGTGTGTTAAACTAGCAGAAAATCGGCTAATTGGTTAAGCCAAAACTTCTTCTTCTTAATGTACCATGTCCTTTCAGAACGTTGGTTACCATCATAGCTATCTTAATTTTATTCGCTGCCACCCTAAATAGCATGCTTGTATCAACACCATACCAATCTCGCAAGTTCTTCAACCATGAGGTTCTTCTTCGTCCTGGACTGCGTTTGCCTGCTATTTTTCCTTGCATAATATTTTAAGCAACCTATATTTGGGACCTCTCATTACATGTCCGAAATACTCCAGCTTTCTCTGCTTGATGCTTTTTATTACCTCAGTAGTCTTGCTGAGACGTTTTAGTATTGTGGAGTTTCTAATCTTCTCCACCCAGGAAACTTTTAAAATTCTGCTATAGCACCACATTTCGAAAGCCTCAAGGCGATTTAGGTCGATTTTATTCACAGTCCAGGACTCTACCATAAAGTAAGACCGAGAACACGTAGCAGCGAAGTAGGCGGATCCTCAATGCCAATTTTAGGTCTCTGTTACATAACACCTTGGACATTCTTCTAAAAGCGGCTCTGGCCTGCTCTATCCTAGATCTAATTTCGCCGTGACTTTCTGCGTTACAATTTAATTGCTGTCGAAGGTCAACGATTTTATCAACTTGCTCAAGTTTGGTATTATTTACATATATTATTTACGAAGTAACGTTAGAAAACTTAACAACGGCTTACATCAAGGCTCAGTGCTAGCTCCTTTATTATTTAACCTTTATACGGCGGATATACCTGACATAAAATCGAGAAAATTCGCTTATGCAGACGACCTGGCCATTGGCTTCCAAGATAATAGTAAGGAAGCTCGAGAACGAGCTCTAAACGAGGACCTAACTACACTTAGTAACTACTTTAAGAACTGGCGCTTACGTCCTAACACAAGCAAAACTGAAACCTGTCACTTTCACCTGTCGAATCAACTTGCGGGCGATACCCTCAATGTAACTCTAAATGATACAGCTATCAAACATAACAACAACCCCAAATATCTAGGCGTCACACTTTATAGAACACTCACCTTCAAAAGCCATCTTACAAACGCAGCCGGTAAACTGAGAACAAGAAACAATATAATAACAAAACTTGCTGGAACAACTTGGAGTGCTTCTGCAGATACTCTTCGGACCTCTGCTCTAGCTTTGGTTTTTTCAGTGGCAGAATATTGTGCACCAGTATGGTTAAATAGTGCACATACAAACAAAATCGATGTCCAACTTAATCAAACCATGAGAATAATCACTGGAACAATAAAATCAACCCCAGTGAGATGGCTGCCTACTTTGAGCAATATTGCTCCACCAGATCTACGGCGTACAGCAGCATTAGTGAGAGAGCATCAGAAAATTGTAGCTAACAAACAATTACCAATTCATCAAGACATACCAGACATCTCAAAAGAGCACCAGCGACTGAGGTCTAGAAATCCTCCAATCAGATCTGCCCGAATAATTGGTGATTCCCATGATATACAAAGGCAATGGTCCACAAGATGGATGCCAACAATAGCAGCAGACTATATTGAGATATCCACCCCAACCCAGGGTTTCATCGGATCGGGTCTGCCCCGGTGCACCTGGGCGAGGCTTAATCGCATACGTACCGGACATGGTAAATGTGCTGATTCTCTGTTCAAATGGGGTCGTGCGAAAAGTCCACAGTGCGATTCTGGATCGCCTAGACAGACCATAAGTCATTGTGTTTCAGATTGCCTAAATCGTGCCTACCGTGGAAACCTCCAGGACTTTGTGGAATGCTCCCCAGAAGCAATTGAATGGCTATGTAAATTGGACATTAATATTTAGATTCATTCATTATACAGGGTGTCCCGAAAAGATTGGTCATAAATTATACCACACATTCTGGGGTCAAAAATAGTTCGATTGAACCTAACTTACCGTAGTACAAATGTGCTCATAAAAAAAGTTACAGCCCTTTGAAGTTACAAAATGAAAATCGATTTTTTTCAATATATCGAAAACTATTAGAGATTTTTTGTTGAAAATGGACATGTATCATTATTATGGCAGGAATATCTTAAAACAAAAATATGGTTAAATTTTTTCACCCCATAAAAATTTTATGGGGGTTTTGTTCCTTTAAACCCCCCAAACTTTGGTGTACGTTCCAATTAATTCATTATTGTGGTACCATTAGTTAAACACAACGTTTTTAAAACTTTTTTGCCTCCTAGTATTTTGTCGATAAGCCAGTTTTTATCGAGATGCGGCTTCTTTTTTAATATGTTTACATAGAAATTTTAAGGGAGCTTTGTTCCTTTAAACCCCCCAAATATTTGTGTACGTTCTAAATAAACTATTATTGTGGTACCATTAGTTAAATACAGTATTTTTAAAACTTTTTTGCCTCTTAATCTTTTTTTGATAAGTCACCTTTTATCGAGATGTGGCTTCTTTTTCAAAATATACCTAAAAATGTAAATTATAAATAAATTTTCAGATTATTAACAGGTCGCTACAATCGTACTTACCATATACAAATATGTGGTGGATTCGACAAATATTCAAAATATCTCGATAAAGACTGGCTTATCGAAAAAGTACTAAGAGGCAAAAAAGTTTTAAAAACATTGTGTTTAACTAATGGTGCCACAATAATACTTGAACTGGAACGTACTCAAAAGTTTGGGGAGGCTTAAGGGAACCAAACCCCCATAAAATTTTTATGGGGTGCACAAATTTAACTTTAATTTTTTTTTAAGATGTTCCTATGATAAGAGTGCCACATGTCCATTTTCAATAAAAAATCTCTAAGAGTTTTCGATATATGAAAAAAAAATCCATTTTCATTTTGTAACTTCAAAGGGCTGTAACTTTTTTGTGTGCACTATTGTATATAGGTAAGTGAGGTTCAATCAACCTAGTTTTGACCCCAGAATCTGTGGTATAATTTATGACCAATCTTTTCGGGACACCCTGTATTTTAGTGTTTGAATAATATATATTATATTTGTGTATTTATCGTACTGTGAAAGTCCATACGCTAAATAAAAAAATAAATAAAATAGACGGTTTTATATGATGTTGTTTGCTTATTACGAGTATTTTGATTTTCCGTATGTTCAGATCCAGACCTGCCTCCCTACAACTCTCAACGACACTATCAAGTAGTGCTTGCAGATTTTCTTGACTAGAAGCTAGGAGTACTGTATCGTCCGCATATTGCAAATTATTGATGACTTCACCATTCACACTTATTCCTTCTTCTTTCTCAGAAAGTGCATTTCTGAAAATTCTTTCGGCGTAAACGTTGAAATGCAGGGGTGACAAGAACCATCCCTGCCGTACTCCTCTTTTAATATTAAGAGCCTGTGATTCCACACCATCTACTAAAACTGAGGTTGTTTGATTCCAATACAAATTTGCAATTATACGAACGTCTCTGCCATCCAAGCCGATGTATTTTAGAGCTTCGATCAATATAGAGTGCTTAACACGATCAAATGCCTTTTGAAAGTCAATAAAACAACAGTATATGTCTACAGATATAGCTCGATATCTTTGAGCAAGTACGTTCATCCCAAACAATGCCAAACGTAAGCCAAAACGAAGAAATAAAACATACCGGAAAGCGGGAAAGTCAAAAGAAAAGTAAAATGTTTTTTGGCGAAAATAGTTGGTGTACCCCTAGTTATCAAGAAATTATTATATTATAAGGTCTATATTTATCTAACAGTCTGTTTTATTACAGGAAAACTTTTTAAAACTGCTGAACTTCCATGGTTAATAAATTTCTTCCAAATGTTTTTCAACGACAAACCTGTTGACTGGTTGTTGGATTATTTAATTACTACAAAAATTTGCAATTGGGAGAAAAACGTGAGTATAATTCATTGGCATTTCTCAAATGTGGTGTTTAAGATAATATCATAGTTTACTTATACAGGGTGTCCAGAAACTCTACCGACAAACGAAGACAGGAGATTCCTCAGTTAATTTTAAGACAATTTAACCCAATTCATCTATTCCGAAAATGCTTCGTAAAGGAGGTAGAGCTATTTTAAGATGGCGGCGTCTGGTAATTAGTACATATTTCTTAAATATCTCCAGAACGCTACTATTTAGAAAAACGAAAATTGGTACACATATTTATCTTCCAGAGATAAATCGATTCCATCCATTTCAAATTACCGGTCATAGGCGTACGTTTTGGGTAGGGCAACAGTTATATTATCGCATAACTTTTTTGTTTTTAATTTTTAAGCATTTTTAACTCTGGATAATAAAAACGTAAGGTATTATAGTACTAAAAGTTATTGTTACTTTAAGTCGATAGAAGTCACCGTTTTCTAGAAAAAGGTGACGTAAGGTATTATAGTACTAAAAGTTACTTTAAGTCGATAGAAGTCACCGTTTTCTAGAAAAATAAATTTGAAAATTTTTCGTTTTTTGAATATTAAAAAAAATTCAAAAAAAAAAACTATTTAGAAAAACGAAAACTGATAAGTTTATTTATATTCCAGAGATGAATCGATTTTATTAATTGCGACTTTCTAGTACCGGTCATATGCGTCCGTTTTGGGTTGGTCAACGGCTATTTTATCGCATAACTTTTTTGTCTTTAATTTTTAAGAAATTTTGACACTAGATTATTAAATTATGACGTATTCTAGTACTAAAAGTTACTCTTGCTTTAAGTTGGTAAAATACACCGTTCTTTTTTTAAATTTTGTTCATTTTTTTTGGAATTTAGGAAACGAAAAATTTTCAAATCGATTTTTCTAGAAAATGGTGTGTCCTGCCGACTTAAAGCAAGAGTACCTTTTAGTTCTAAAGTACGTCACAATTGATTAATCCAGTATCAAAAATGCTTAAATGTTGAAGACAAAAAAGTTATGTGATAAAATAACCGTTGCCCCACCCAGAACGGACGCCTATGACTGGTACTATAAATTCACATTAGATGGAATCGATTTACCTGAGGAAGATAAATACGTGTACCAATTTTAGTTTTTCTAACTAGAAGCGTTCTGGAGGTATTTAAGAAAATCTAATTACAAGACGCCATCTTCAAAGAGCTCTACAGTCGAAAAAATGAAAGAATACCCATGAACGAACATATAAAACACGCTATATTTTCCTGTCACCGTGTCACAAAGAAAATTTCCCAGCGCAAGTACATGTAATAATAATTATTACATGTACTTGCGCTGGTCAATTTTTTGTGTGACACGGTGACAGGAAAATAGGTTCGTTAATGGGTATTCTTTCATTTTTCCTACTGTAACTCCCTTAGAAAGCATTTTCGGACTAAGTGAATTTGGTTAAATTGTCTTAAAATTATATCTGTTTGGGAGTACCGCCTTAACTTTTAGCAGGTGATGATCGGTGCCACAGTGATACTCTGGCTGCTCGCACATCTTGTATTTTAATTGTACTTCTCTGTCTTACAACGCTATAATCTATTATAGATTTCAGGTTTCTGGTCTGTTGCATCCAGGTGTACTTATGTATATCACGGTGTGAATAAAATCCATTTAATATTTTTAAGTTATTTTGTGTGCATGTTGATATTAATCTGGTTCCATTATCGTTTCTGGTATTTTCACCGTGTGCTCCTACCACTTTGTTGTTCAATTCCCGTCCAACTCTGCTATTGAAGTCTCCTAGAAGTATGATCTCCCTAGATGTTCCTACTTTTATAATTTCATCGTTCAGTTGTTCCAAGAATTCATCTTTATTGTTGATTAATGCGTCTTCATTAATGCCCTATACTCCTAGTATGGCTATTCTGCTTCCTTTTATCGTGATGTTCATTTTTATAAACCTCCGATTAATTGCTTCCCAAGAGGTAATATATCTTCTTAAAGTTTTGCGAATAGCAATAGCAACTTCTTGTTGTGCTCTTTGGTCTTTAGTTACTCCACTATAGAACAGGTCATAGTGATCCCACTTTTCGGAACCACTACCCTTCTTTTTAGTTTCCGTAAGCACCGCGATATCTATCTCTGCATTTTTGAGTTCTGACATGATTTCTGGTGTTTTTCGGGAGATATCTTGCACATTCCATGTACAAAAATTCATTAACCGTTTTCTTTGCAGTTTTCGTCTACTGTGTTTCCAATCTTGTGCTCCGAGGCTTTGATTAGGCTTTTTAACATTGTACGTGTTTTATAAGTACCGAGGAGTTAGCTCGGTGCCTTAACCCCCAATCTGGAGGGCCAGGGATTTTACATCGGAGTATCCTTCTCCTATGCGAGTTGCTTCCACTACAGCTAGAGAGTCCCACCTACCCTGATCTTATACTATCCCTAAAATCAAGGGTTGCCAGCTCCGCCACCTTCGCCGTACCAAAAAGTAGTCTTCGTCGCCTTGGATGCCGTTCTGGACTTCATCCGTAACCCTGGACAAGGGACCCTTAGCAGGTGCTAGCTTCCCGGGTCAAGAAGCTCCTGGAATCTGCGGAGGGCAGGGATTGATTCACTTTCCCTGATAGGACTATCCAATAGAATCCAAAGGACTCTAAAGGAGTTCCTACCCGCTACCACTATGGGACCAGACAATATCTAAAGCGAACAAACAGCTCATATACAATAGCATACTTAAAAGTATAATCACATATGGCAGTGAAGTTTGGCCACTGAAACAAAGAGCTCAGAAAATGTTACTAGCAGTGCTGTTTTTGTAACAATAGAGGTTCCGGTACGGTATGTTCCGGGGGGTCTGGGGAGCGTTCATAAGTGGGGTCTGTCCCCGGGAAATCTTTTTAAATTTAGCCTCAATAAGGGCGTTTTAAAGCTATTTGGGAGCAAGGAAAAAATTCAGGAATTCGTCTATAATTTGGTTGTTTTTTTTTTTAATTTTTTGTCCCAAAAGGTGCCGGTACGGCGTACCGGCGCGTACCGTCACAAAAACAGCACTGGTTACTAGTAACAGAAATGGCCTTCTGGAGAAGAGCAGCAGGCAAATCAAGAAGAGATCGGATACCGAACGAGAGAATACGAGAAATTATGGGAGTAACACATACAATAATTGATGACATAAAAACAAAACAACTGGTGTAGTACGGCCATGTACAGAGAATGCCAGACGACAGGATCCCTAAACAGATTTTGGCATGGACACCACAAGGGAGAAGAAAAAGAGGAAGGCCGAGAAGAAGCTGGAGGGAGGGAATTGAAAAAGAACTAGAGGAAAGAGAAATCCCTCCAGGTCTATGGTTAAATAGAGAAGAATGGCGGTTAGGAGTCGGAAGGCGTCGGAGAACGCTGTAAACCGATAGTAGTAGTAGTAGTCTTAAAATTATCTGAGGAATCTCCTGTCTTCGTTTGTCGGTATAGTTTCTGGACACCCTGTATTGCTCTGTAGCTATTCTCTTGTGGCATTTTAATACAATTTACTATTTTACTATTTTTTAAATACAGCTATAACAAGGGATAAAATTCAATGGCTCGTATGAATAAAACTGAGAATGTAGTTTATACTCCAAATATTGGAGTCAATACCTACTCCACGTCCTATGATTATAAAACAGCAGTATATACTCGGCTTGAGTAGGTACTCTTATGTATCTATACAGAAGAAGAAAAAGTCTCTCAGTCCAGTCTTTTCCAGAAAAAATTACAAACCATCTGCTTACTTTATGCTGTTCAAAAAATGCTGAAAATGGAATTTTATCACTTTACCTTTTTAAATTTTGAGGTTCATGTAAGACCTTAAGGGTAGTTTGGAATTAAATAATGCTATGGACCATTTTTTAGAGTATACTTTTCTAAAAAGTTTGGTGTTTGATTTATTGTTCTAGGACAAACCTAGTGGAGGGTCTGTACTGTAATCTGAACCAACTTTTCTTTTAGTTTATACTTTATTCACTATTGTGGATATTAAAGGAAATAATTCGCTAAGATTATTAGGTTTATTCTAGCATCAGTTTCAAACGGTTTGAAACCATCAGCGAATAGTGGACCAGCTCGAGTAGAGGGGATAGCATCGGTGACTGTATTATGTTCTCTCACTGACCAACTGTTTGCTGACGGTTTCTGACTAGTTTAACTGTTTGCTAGAACAAACCTATTATCACGGTGAAAGACAGGTCGTGAAATGCAATTTTAGATTTGCATTGTCGAGTATTTTGCCACTGTGCTGTGCTTTATTTTTCCAACTTAAAAAGCTCAGAGGATAAATAATTCGGAATGTTATTTCCTGACTTATTTGACTTTAGATTCGTAGATGGTGCTAGTAGCATATTTGATAATTATTTTGAAAATCACACCGAAATGATGAAAGGATTTGATTTCAGTTCAGTGCCTCTACCCAGGTTCTCCCATGAGGATACGGTTAATCCGAAATACTTATAAGCACATAGTGGAGGCTCTATATTGTAATCAAATCTGAACCATCTTCACTTTTAGTATAAAAATATTTAAACCTTTGAGCTGTTGAACTGTTGTATTTAAAAAACATCATAGAACGATGGAATAAGAAAACTTGTTCGAAAAGTGAACAAAGAGGAGGTATTGACAAATAATTAGAGGAAACCTTCAGCAGGTAATCGAGACATAAATGAGAGGAGGAAAACTGCTTGAATGGTGTAACTGTGTTTAACCTTCGAATGACCAAGCGGGGAAATTGTGACCCCAGCGTATGTTTTTCTTTGATAAATTCAAAAGTATTTTCAATTTTTAACTCATTATTTTTTTATTTGACTTTAATATCATTCTAGATATCCTCATATTTTGAAATAAGAAAATTCCCTATATTTTACGAATAAAAAATATATTCTGAAGTTGACGTTTAGTAAAATACCGTCTATAATGTGTAATTCCAAGTAGTTTTACGCTAATGACGTCGACTTTGCAAAGTAACAAGACATTTACTCAACATACACACTACACATGACACTAATACTCATGTTGTGACTGGCTGAATGACATAAAATCCATGCCATAAAAAAATCAAAAAAGAAAAATTAAAAAAAAAATTCATTTTTTTGTTAAATGTCATTTTTGATATTTTTGACCTGGGGTCATTTTCCCCCCCTTGGTCATCCGTGTAACAAAAAAAGGTTGGTCATCGGAAGGTTAAATAAACTTTTTAGAAGAGTATTTCAAGGTACTCCTCTGTCCCTCCTCTTCCCTCTTACGTGATAAGACCCCAGTTTTATGCGTAGGACTCGTGTAGTACAATTAGAATAAAAATAATCAGCCCTGTGATGGATGACCGAAGTTATCTTTAACGTAAAGTTATCCTGTAGTTAAGTTATAATCCTCGAATTGGTGTGATGTATCATACTTAACTTAACTACTTGTGTTATCTCTTGACAGTTCTTGAGTTATCTGGTATATCAACTGTCACTTTATAACGCGACGTTAAACCTCAAGTTACGAGATAACTCTGTAGTTATGTAAGGTTAGGTTCATCTTTTGTCTTGTTTTTAGACAGAAATCAAGTGAATTTAGAAGCTAATAATTTAATAATTAAGAATAGAAGGGTAATAAAATTTTAAAAATTATACAAAAATCAAAACAAGAGATATAAGTTGAAATTTTATTTTAAGTACCTACTGAGCTTTCTATCCAGAGTTGCCAGATGATATTTTATAAATCCCCAACTTAAAAACTGAAATTCTCCGAAATTAAAGCTCAAATACCCCAAATTTAATTTTTTTCCGCATTTTAATAAATTAGTAGTCAAATGAAAAGAACAGTAAATCAAAATTATACTACCTATCAACGAGAGCCCAGGAAATAATTCATAGTTCCTATCGTCTTCGATTATATGGGAGTATAATATACAGTTCTATGTACATTCGCAAATTTAATTTACCATGACCCCTTAAAATCCTCCATAATTTTCCGCCCCCAAAAAATCCCACCACAATTTCTGCTTAGAAAAATTTCCCTAGACGCTTTCAAATTAGCCAAAAATTGTGGGAAAATACACCAATCTGGCAACCCTGTTTCTATCTACCGTTTGAAACACCACCGAACTCGAACAGCTGTTTGCTGTTCGGCACTGTTCGGTCATCGGAAGTGGCCGACGACGGGTATTTACTTTTACGATCATCTACCAATCCTGTAGCCTGTTCCGAACAATCTCTCGCACTCACTCCAACTTGTACTATTTCTACATAAGGTTCTCTTTATTACTTCAAACTTTGTTCCTCAAATGTTATTTCTAATATAACGTTGAAGAAATAACTATCTCATATATGTGACGGATACATTACACCGAATTTTTCCTAAATAGTTATGGGCATCGTTACTCCTGAGGGTAATCTTAACTTTAAATCAAACGTTAAAGATAACTTCGGTCATCCATCACAGGGCTGATTATATCGTTTATTTATTAGAGGCATTTTATAAAAATTTAATGCTACTAACTCTTTTAGGATAACTGTAAAGCAGACAAAGCAAAGGTCTGGATTCATTATAAACCATCATTATTTCAACACATTGGAATGCATTCGTCGTTAAAAGGAAAGGTACAAAAACTAAAAGTAAGTATTTTATCTTCCAGCAGGTTGTTCCATCACAAATTAATCCGTTAATTTGTAAGCTCACATTAATCGTAACTTCCTAATTTTTTATAGTTTCACCGGGTATAATTGTGAAACATATCGATTAATAGTTTAATAAGAGCCCATTTAACTTCCTGAAAATTGAATAAATTACCAAATATTGTTGCAGTAATGTCCTCGTCTAAATTATATGTGTTTATAGTATGCAGGTACAATGTTTTTGTTATTATGCTAGAGCCATAATAACCTAGGTGATAAGGTGTACGGATCATATTACCCGTATGCGCGCCAATGGTGAATATTAAATTCTTAATTGTATGTCAAAAAATGTGCAATAACTACGTCTTAAAATCCACCAAAATTCATTTGCATATCTCAACCGGTTTTAAAGCAATAAATTATTCGTCGGTTTGTAGGAAAAATTTCAACACCCCCTATCTCGGACACGAAGCATTTGCAGACATACGTTTATCAAGCAAACTAACATTATTTCTTCATGCAGAATTGCCCCTTAAAGTTTGACATACCTACTTATTTAAAAATACCCTGTATTGATGAAGAACATGGCTAGTTGTTAAAGTACATACCTATACTAAATTTAAATTCAAGATGCAGTAGAAATAAACAAACCAAGACACGTTAAATGTTACTAGGAGCACTCCCAAATCATAATTTACAATGTATATACATTGTAAATCCCAAATCATGATTTCAAAAGTTTATACATTGTAAATTATTATTCGGGAGTGCTCCTAGTAGCATTTAACCTGTCTTGGCTTGTTTCTACTGCATCTTGAATTTAAAGTTAGTATAACTTCTTTAGTATCCAACATAAGCGAATGAATAAAAAAACAGAATGTTGAGAAATCCTGAGGTTATAGTTGGGTTTTATTTTAAGTACAGTCGGAAAAATGAAAGAATACCCATGAACGATCACATCAATCTCATATTATTCAGATTATAATCTATCTCTCTCGTTTGTTATTTATGGAAAAAAAACAGCAAATACAAAATATGTGACTGATGTGATCATTTATGGGTATAGGGCTTTTCATCGATTGTCATTTGTTTCGAGCTTCTGTCATGTGTCACATAATATTAATATATCTACGTCATACGTCTTTGGTTTGAATCATTGATTATATAAATAACGTATGACGTAGATAAATTAATATTATGTGACACATGACAGAAGCTCGAAACAAATGACTGTGAATGAAAAGCCCTATTCTCTCATTTTCCGACTGTATTTACTAATGCTAGAATATTCCACAGGGTGATGCGAACTTTGGTAAAAAAAACAGTTTGATTCGTACACCCGGTATACAATGAAAATTTAAATGTTTAGCAACAATATTATTACATCGATATTGTTAAAGAATAAGGCTATACTATTAGTCGAGGAAATGAAGCTGAGAAAATGGCAAAACCTCGCAATTTTTTCGTCCACCATCGATTTGTACAAAAATTTGGGTTTAGGCTCATTACACCCTCTAGTTCATTTTCTATATTGAGCCGTTGTACGCTTTTGGTTTTTTAAGGGTGAAAACTACCCCTAATTGTAAAAAATTATAAAATAACATTTTAAACTTTAATATTGTCAACATTTGGTTCTTATTAGTTACATAATGATTGTTTTATGCTTTAAGATATACTACCATAATATTTCATATACCCTTATACCCTTGTACCCATATACCCTTAAAACCACCCTTGTTGGAGCTATATATAAAAAATTTACTTACTCTAAAAGAATAATTTCGGCTTGCATCGATTTACATAACAATTTGGGATTAGGATCATCTTACCCTGTACTTCATATTCTATATCATGCTTAAGGGCGTTGATTATTTTTAGGGGTGTAAACTACCCCTTATTGTCAAAAATTATATAAAAACATTGTAAACTTTAATATGGGTAAAATTTGGTTTTGATTGGATAAATAATGATTGTTTTATACTTAGGGATATAATTTCATAATATTTCAGCCCTTAAAAACTACCCTTAATAACATTACAGTTTGTATAAGTAAATATTTTAATAGATCTATACAGAAAAAAATGTAGAATTAAATAATTGCAAAAACATTTATTTACACAAAAATACGAATTTACAAATATGTACAAATACAAATACTTTTTTAGTCATCTCCCAGTATACGAACCGGTTCTGTGGTATTATATATGTTACAGTTCAAGTTGATTATCCAGTTGGAGTTGACTCCAACTAGTTGGAGTCAACTCTAACGGCTGGTTTCAGTAAAAGTTGATTATAAATATAAAATGAAGATTTATATTCAACATTTACTAGTAAAAGTAGACTCCAACTAGGAAAAGTATACTCTTCCCAATGTCATTTAGTAAAAGTTGATTCTGATTCACACAAACAGCCGATTCTAGAAATTAAATGTTACTGAATATATTCAAATTAGTCTAGGCTGTATCATCGCCCCCGTTAGGTAAATTATTCCAGTTCGATTTTTTTGCACAAACTTACTCAAAAAGACGTCCTTTTAAAATATCCACAGGGTGTCAGATGGTACTGTGGTCGAAAAATTGTTTAAACAATTTTTTTAAACAAACTCACAAAAAAAATTCATTTACAACAATTTTCTTTACATCATTTGGGTCATTTGGAGCAAAAGGTTTGTGATTTTTCTGTAAAATGTATTGTTCTCGAGTTATACGCGATTTAAAATTTGCAAAATACGAAAATGACCATTTTCAAGGCTTAATAACTCAGTTAAAAATTATTATTATGAAAGTCCGAAAGTCACCAAATAAAATTTTAACGACCCCCTTACAAGATACTGAAGAAATTTTTGTTATTATTTTATTACTAAGCGGTTACATATTTTTAATTATTAACAATGAGCGCTAGGAGCGTATTGACGCAGCTATAAATGTGAGTGCGAATGAGATGCATCATTGCACCATTTTGACATTTAAAAATTCAAACTTCTGTCAAACCACAAAAGTGTCAAAACTTTTTTTGTAATTTATTGCTCACATGTCATCACCATGACAAGGCGAAAGTTCTTCTTCTTGTGGTGCTTTCTCCTTTAGTGGAGGTTAGCGACTACACTGGCTCTATCTGTCTCTGTCCAATGCGGCTCTAAACAAAGATGTTGAATCAAGGCCGGTCCAGTCGCTGATATTTCTAATCCATGAAATCTGGCGCCTACCGGGACCCCGTTTTACTTCAATCATACCCTGGATGATCAGTTGCGTGAGGCGGTACTTTTCGTTTCTCATTATGTGTCCCAGGTAGCTAACTTTTCTGACTTTAATGATTTTTAGCAGTTCCCTATCTGTACCTTTTCTCCTCAGAACATATTCGTTGGTGGTGTGGGTTGCCCAAGGTATTTTCAAGTCTCTTCTATAAAGCCAGAGTTCAAAGGCGTCCAACTTGTTCATCAGTGTTGTGTTGTGTCTAGGCCTCCGTTCCATACAAAAGTATTGACCACACATAGCAATGCAGAAAACGACATCTAAGGCTGATATTAATGCTACTGTTACAAAATAAGCTTTTCATTTTGATAAACCCCTGACGGGCTACCTCTATTCTCGCTCTTGACTTCTTGTTTATAATCAAGTTGATTGTTGAACCAGCAACCAAGATATTTGTACTGGCTTACGTATTCAAGCTGTTGGTGTTTCACATATTCATTGGAAGAGGTAAATTTTTGTTCCTTGATATTCTTATAACTTTGGTTTTCGCAGTATTGATCTTCATTCCCATTTTTCACAACTCTCAGTAACCCTATCCAACAGTATCTGCAGACTATGGTCCGAATCAGTCATTAATACTGTGTCATCTGCATAGCGGATGTTATTTACTTTCTGACCGTTTATCCTGATTCCTTCTGAAGGGTGCGATAAAGAGTCCGCAAATATTACCTCAGAGTAGACGTTAAAAGTATGGGTGATAGCACACAACCCTGTCTAACACCTCGTTGTATTTCAATTGGCCTTGACGTATTACCATTGGTATTTATGATTGCTGTCTGATTCCAATAAATAGCCTCTATAATTTTAGAATCTCTTTTGTCAACTCCGATGTCGTTCAATCTTTCTATCAAGGTCTTGTGCTTCACCCTATCGAACGCTTTCTCAAAATCTATGAAAAAGATAAAAAGGTCTGCTTGCTGATCTTTGTATCTTTGTGCCAGAGTTTGAAGACAGAGTATTGCTTCTCGTGTCCTCATACCTTTCCTGAAGCCAAATTGTTCTTGACCGGTGACCTCATCATATTTTTTTATAATATATTCTCTTCTGTATGATACGCAAGAAAAGCTTCAGAATGTTATTTAATATACTTATAAGGCGAAAGTCCTGGCATAATTTGGCGTTCTTCTTTTTAGGCAGTGGTATGAAGACTGATCCAAGCCATATTTTAGGGATAGTCCCTGTATTGTAAACGTTATTAAATAGTCCAAGAAGAAAGTCTAAGTTTTCCTCGTTGATTAACTTCAATAGCTCAGCTGGTATTTCATCTTTTCCTACAGATTTGTTGTTTTTTAGTTGACGTAGAGCATATTCCAGTTCGGACTTCAGTATTGGAAGACCTTCGTCGTTTTCGGTATTTAATGTAGAAGGTTCTCTGATGTCATAGAAGAGTTCCTTTATATAGTCTTCCCACATGTTTATTTGTTCTTCATGGCTTGAAATCAGTTTGCCTTCTGCGTTGATTAGATTATTTGGTCCTTGTGAGTATGTCGTGCCTGTGAATTCTTTGAGTTTCTTATACAGATGGAAGTCATCATGTTTTTTATACAAGTTTTCGATTTCTTCACATTGTTCTGTTATCCATTTTTCTTTTGCAATTTTTATTTTTTGTTTAATGGTTCTATTTAATGCTTTGTACATTGCTTTGTGCTGTTTGCATTTTCTTCTTTCATCCATTAAATCCAATATTTCCTCTGTCATCCATCTTTGCTTCCGTGGTCGCTGTTTTGTGAGCATTTCAGTTGCAAAGCAAGGGCGTGTCTGATTTCCTCCCGAAGGCGAAAGTTAAGGATGTTTAATTATATGGAAGTGTGCTAAAACACATTGCGAAAAAGTAAAATCCATTTAAAATACATTGTTACTTCAGACACACTTTAAACTCTTTATGTACTGCTATCTATATTTACAATTTTCACACAATAAAACCTTTACATTTTACATAATATGAGATAGAGTAGATAAAAATTATTTTTGTGAATTTGGTTAACAAAAATTGGTTAAACAATTTTTCGACCGCGGTACCGCGTGACACCCTGTGTATTTGTTATAAGGATTGTTATACGGATGTATTTCTTTGAGTAAGTTTGTGCAAAAAATCGAATCAGAATAATTTACCTAACGGGGGCGACGCTACAGACTATATACTAATAAGTAGTTGAAACGGTCAAAACAAAGAAACGCACACTCATCAAAAATGCACTTGAGATTCTCGTATAATCAACATTTACTGAATCGATCCAGGAAGAGTCAACTCCAACTAGTAAAAGTTGATTTAATTTTTTAAAATCAACATTTACTGCTCGTTTCAGCTGGAGTTGACTCCAACTAGTTGGAGTCAACTCTAACTGAGAATCAACTTGAACTGTAACATATACATACATTGAAAATTATCGATAAGCGGACTATCCGAATTTTTCGAAAAAAAAATCGTTTTATAAACATACCTCCTTCATTTTTGGCGATAAAATTTTTTTTCAAAAATGACTTTGTAGGATTTTTGAAGACTTATAAGACTGTCTAAATTAAATTCCGTAAGGTCCCTTAGTTTTTAATTAGGGTGGGTTTAAAGGGCTCGAATAAGGGGGTGTTTGCTCGTAAATAGAGGTTTTAAACAGCTATATCTCGCTAACTGTTCACTGTAATGTAAATCCTTGCACAAAAGAATTTTAGTTAATAAAAAAGCTACAATTTAGTAGTCTATCAATTTTTTCGTATCTCCAGTATTTTCGGAGATATTTTGAAGTAAAAGGTGAAAGATGGGGAATTCCAAAAAATTAATTATTCTTTAAACTCCAATTTTTCTAAAGTTAGGCCTTTTAAATAGGACAAAATGGGTATATTGATAATACAAATATAAAAGGAGTTACAGAAAGGTGAAGACAAATTTTTAATTAGACGGGTAGTTAGGGGGTTGTTTTCACTGATTTTTTCATAGAGAAAAGCAGGTACCGACATTTTTTTGATGATCAGTCGCTTAATTTTCGGGCTAGAAACTTTTTATTATTATTTTTTGAAAGGGCTAACTGTATACTTGAGAAAAGGTTATTTAAGTTTTCCTCTAAAAATTCAAAGTTTTTTCGTTATTTTACTTTGAATATTTCAAATTATGCATTTCACGAAAAAAGCCAACTTTTAACATGCCGTATCTCGGTTTGTATTGGTCTTAAAGATATTATAGAAAAAGAATTTGGTTTATATTACTAAATGATACAATTTTGATATATACAGTTTTTTTTTTATTAAATGCATATTTTTCGAGGTATTCTCAAAAAACCCTCTAAAAAAGTCGATTTTTTCATCGAAAAACTGTTACTTTCAAGCGCGAATAACTTGAAAAATATTAGTTTTACGAAGAAAATGTAAAAAACATTTTTTCCTTAGAATTACTTTTTGCATCGGTTTACATGGTTAAAATGTAATAAAAAATTCCCGCCCTCGAGAGGGGGTGGCAACCACCCCCCAAGGTTTTAGCGTACAGCGGCATGATATAGAAAATGATCCTTGGACTATTCCCTACCTTCTGTAAAAATTTCAAGTAAATCCATGCTGGACGAAAAAATTGCGAGCGAAAATGCTTTTCCTCGACTATATGTTAAACAAATCACTTAAATCGGACAACAGGTTTAGGAAATCCACGACGTCAAAAATGACCCAGTTTTAAGGTGGGTGGTTAATTTTGCCCCACAGTGTATTAATGCCTAAATTATGTTTAAGTTGGTGTTTTAAAGATAAGTTTCATCATTATCATCATCTAGCATCTAGCTATCATCATCTAGCTAGAACTTCCACTTTTGAACATAGGCTCCTCGTATGCTTTTCCACTTAGTCCGATTTTTTGCGTTTTGAATCCAATTTATCGTCAGCTTATCATAACTGAGGAAAAAGTGTTTTTCGTCATTTATTGGTTCTGAAATTATTTTCTTATGGCAGTGTTTGTTATATTATTTATTATATCTTTTGGAAATAAACAATAAAATTTTATTAAGAATTGTGGTTTATTCCCAAAAAATGTAGTAGTTAATATACTGGTAGTTTCTTGCAGTTTACTGAGGTGTAATATTAAGTTTTAATGTCGATAATCTGGTTTCAAATCTTTTAGGTACCATTTCTTATAGTCTAAGATCCGACTCTATACGAAATTTACAATCAAGATGCAGTAGAAATAAGCAAACCAAGACACGTTAAATGCTACTATAGTCCGTCCCACCTTGATTTTACAGTATAGGGAACGTAGGCAATGTAGTCCTTATGAGAGTTTTTAGCGCAGTGATGCCGATTTTATCAAAAAGAATTTGTAATCGAACATTATAGAGAGATTAAATTAAAACTGTTTTAGAAAGACGATATATTTTAGTATTCGTATGCGTTTAAGTTTATTAGATATACTATAGTTATTACGCATATGAATCCTAAAATTGTAGATAGCCTTTCTAAAACAGTTTTAATTTAATCTCTCTAATGTTCGAATACAAATTCTTTTTGATAAAATCGGCATCACCGCGCTAAAAACTCTCATAAGGACTGCATTGCCTATGTTCCCTATACTGTAAAGTCAAGGTGGGACGGACTATAGGAGCATTCCCAAATCATATTACAATGTATATGTATATATCGCACCTTTAATAATAAAGTGGCACAACTCAAAATTCTTAAATTTTGAGTTTAAGTCATAAAACGACCGAACATAGTGCCCTCTATTGATTTAATCCTAACACATGTTGAAATCGGACACCCCTGTAGGTAGATTTCTGCTTGGGTCAGTTTAGTACCGCACTGTTCCACTCTGGCGGTTCAGTCATAAACTGATCGGTTTTAGAGTTACTTCAGCAGCGAAAGGAAGAAAATCGTCGATCGTTGAAATATTCAGAATTGTGTCAGTTTATTACTTAAACTTGAGGTACGTAATTTTTTTATTTTAATCATAAACAGTGATATTCGTAGTTGTATCATTTTATTGCTCAAAATCCTTTAAATATGGTAGAACTTCTACCAATTATGTCAGTTTATTATCAAATATTTAGCATAAAGAGTAAAAAGCGCATTCGCCAACTAAGTAAATGGAAACAGAATACAGCAAAAAGATTAAGCAATTCTGGTAAGTCTTATGTTTCAATGTCTAAATCTAAAAGAGTTGTTGAGGCTAGAAGTATTAAACCACCTTGCCTTGAGAAATGTCGGCTAAAGTGTAGGGAGAAAATCAATGAGGATGCAAGAAATATAATTTTTAACAAATTTTGGGACCTGGCAGATATTAGGTAATAAACAGAGATTATTTATTAATTCTAATACTGAAGATGTCACACCAAGGTACAAATATACGAATGCTGCAAATCCAAGAATTAACGATAAGACATTTTTGCCTTATTGTTAATAAGGTAACAATGGAAAAAGCCACATCTTGAAGAAAAAGAGTTGTGTAGGAAAGAAAAATATATTGATCGCCTTAATATAGAAGACAATAAAAAAGTTGTTATTTATGACTTGCAGGCAGTGCTTCCGTGTCTCCAAGGGGTGATATAACTGCGTTTTATTACAAGTCTAAATTTAATGCATATAATTTTACTTTGGTTGAACTAAATAAAATAAATCCAAATAATGAAAAATAAGCAAGCGTATAGTGATGTTCATTGTTTCTATTGGAACGAAGTAGATGCAAAACGTGGTTGCATTGAAATCGGTTCTTCTATAATGAAGTATTTTGAAATATCCAAAAATTCCAACTTTTCAGAGAAAGAACCGTAAGTAACCTTTTTCTCGGACAACTGCTGTGGACAAAATAAAAATAAAATTATTGCCACCTTATATTTATATGCAGTAACTCACTACAATATTAAAGTTATTACACATAAGTTTCTGATTAAGGGTCATAGACAATGTGCACAGTCTAAATGAAAAAGAGATTAAAAGGAATCTCAAATCTGGCCCCATATATTCGCCCCATCAGTACGACGTGTCTATAATTAAAACTGCAAAAAAATCAAGTCCTCCATTAACAGTTCACGAGCTTACTTTCGAGTCATTTATGGATCTAAAAAAGCTTCAAGGAGAATGGGGATACAACTACAATATTAATACTCAAGGAAATACCGTAGTGTGGAAGGATATTAAAGTCCTGTTGGTTAAAATTGGAAATCCATTTAGCCTGTTTTATAAAACGTCGTATAAACAAGATACTTTTCTTGAAATGAACGTACGAAATAAAAGAAAGAAAATGCCTCTTTTGATGGATATAATTCCAATACGCGCATATGAGATAAAAATAGAATTAGGTGAAAATAAGAAAAAAGATCTCCAAGAGTTAATTTCCAAGAATCTGATTCTAAATTATTATGAAGAATTTTACAAACTTATGCTTAAATCAATTTTTTTACTGTTGCCAATTTTTTGTACACACAGCTTTCGTGGATGCCCAATGTTTATTTAGTCTACAGAAATAAATAATTTTTGTTTGTCTAACCTTTTCGTCTTTTATTTTATGCACCTATGATAAAACCTTTATTAAGTAGTGTAGGTATCTTTTTTTCATACCAAAAACCTAACATTAATTTTAGTGCATTGATGTAGTAGTAAACTGACACATTATATTTTATAACAATAGATAATTTTAAATTAAAATAATAAACAGCAGTATTTCGAAACCGTCCTTATGTTGTAGCTTTACTTTAAATCATAAATTGACACATTTGTCAATAACACTTTCATTATAAAAAAATTTTTAGTACTAAAGTGACACAAGTTTCTTTTTTACTAAAAATATCAAAATTTCATTTATAACAAAAGTATTACATTACACGAAAATTGCACTGATTACATTGAAAACTATATTAAGGTTCCTTTCAGTGAGATATATTGTCTCAGAAGTATTATAGGTTCGGCACTAACACCGATACAAGAGAGATAACCCAAATTATAGAAACGTTTTTTGCGTTTTCTGCAAAATCGTATTTTTGGAGTTGTGCCACTTTATTATTTGGGGTGCGATATATTGTAAATTCCAAATCATGATTTCCAAAATTGTAAATTATGATTCGGGAGTGCTCCTAGTAGCATGTAACGTGTCTTGGTTTGTTTATTTCTACTGCATCTTATTGTAAATTTAGTATTGGTCGACCTTCACCCATCTGTTTACCGCATGAAATATTTGTTTTTATTAAATTTCATACCTAGACAAATACGACTTGCATGGGTTGCCTATCAAAATATGGTCATAGCTATTATTAAGGGGGGCGTAGGGATTAAAACAGTGGCGTGCTGGCCATATAAACGAATCGGTGCAATCACCGAGAGGCCGCGCCCTCTTGAGGCCGGTCAAAAGTTTTTTCACAAAAAATTTTAGATGCAACAATTTTTTTTTAATTTCTAATTGAATGATATTAAAACATTTCAAAAATATTTTATTTCCATACATGGTGTTCGAGCCATTTGAAAAATATTGCATTAATTCCAATTCTCTGTTTTATACACACCCTGTATTTCAAAAACGGTTAAAATATTAAGACGTTCAATTGAGTCATGAATAGGCATTAATCGGCGGATAATATAAACACAAACTTTTACACAAAATACGACTCAGCAATTGTATATATTTTGTTCAGATATGTGTTTCTGGGAAAAGTTCGTTAAGTATTCTTGGATGTTTTCGGTTTTGCTGAGTGGACAGAACCAAACGGTGTATAACGGTTATCTTGAAATAGGCGAGGATAGATCCATTAAAAATATATATATATATATATATATATATATATATATATATATATATATATATATGTATAATATAGATTTTATGATATTTTCTATAAATGGAAAAACAACTTAAATAAATCTGCTATCCAGACGTTGCAATACTAATGTCTCAAAGTGAAGATGATTTACAACGTATTTCTCTCGCTTGTCGTTTCCCCATTACTTAGGATCGTGATTTCCACCAATATTCCTAACAATTTTATTCCATTGCTCTCTATATTTAGCTGCTCTAAGAGCTTCGCAGAATGACTTTCCAGCTGAATTCTTAATTTGATCGATCCATCTAGTTGGTGAGCGTCCTCTTGATCTTCTCCCCGGAACGTTTCCAGAAACAATTAATATCTCCACACTATCGTCACCTACGCGAACCACGTGACCGAAGAATTGCAGAATTCGTTGCAGATATATTGTGGAGAGCCTTTTTTTAATTTCGAGTTGGTTTAGAATGGAAACGTTTATCCTATGAGCTGTCCAAGGTATGCGCAGCATTCTTCTCCAGCAACACATCTCAAAGGCATTCGCTCTCAAAAGCACCACACTTGGACTCAAAGAGTCCAAGTATCTGCCCCGTATTGAAATATTGAGAATACAAAGGCATTCACCAGTCTCATCTTGATATTTTGAGAAATAAATCTGTCTTTCCTTTAGTTAGGCGATTCATCGCATTTTTTGCCATACCAATATGTCTACGAACTCCTACTTCACAGTTACCATCGTCAGTTATAAATACTGGACCCGAGATAGACAAAGATGTTTACTATCTGGTATTTCTGTAACATATTAATCAGTTGAATAGTGTCGAATCTGTGGAACATCATTATTTTTGTCTTAGCTTTATTGATTTTCACATCACACCAACTTTATTGCTTTCGTACTCAATTCTTCGCAGGATCAAACATTTCTAACAACGTATGCTGCACCAATTTAACATAATTGCCAGAATATTTAACATGTTAATTTCCCCCAAAAAGACAAAATTCATGGTTACAACAGCAAATCCAATAAGATGTAAATTGGAGCTGCAGGGCTAATAGAAAAAGTGATGGAGTTTTAATATCTAGGCATCACATCATCTAGCTACGGATGGCTCGAAACAGAAGTGGAAGATCAAGTGAATAAAAATATTGGAAAAGAAATGAAAGGCAGAATTTACGAAATAGTCATCAGACCAATGCAGAAACACGACCCGACACGGAGAGGACAAAAAAAATTGCTCGAAACAGCGGAAATGAAAACCCTTCGAAAAATCGATGGTAAGACTCTATGGGACACAGAGCTAGAAGTACAGATGTACAATGGAGATTCAAGGTGGACAATATTAATAACTGAATAAGAAACAGATGAATAGAATGGAATGACCTCATACGCCAAATGACAACAAATAGAGAAGTAAGGATAGTGAGAGACAGTTCCCCAATAGGAAAACGATCAGTGGGAAGACCATGAAAACGATGGAACGACAACTTACTAGAGGCACATTTAAAAAACAGACAGTCATATTTATACAAATATAAGAAGAAAAGAAGAAGAAGAAGTATTTGTGTTTTATAAATAAGAAACAAAAATTCTGATAATAGAAGGTAAAATAAGGATGGGAGGCCGCTTTTCTATAAAATCACCGGTCCGCTTGAAAAGTTCCAGCACGCCACTGGATTAAAATCAATATTTCAACACATGTTTGTGATTTTTATTGAAAGTATGGTAGAATAATTATTTTACGAAGGAATTGTATTAAACAATACAAAGGAATGAAAGAGGAGAGACCTTAATTGGTTTTCAAAATGTCGAAACCCAAAAGACTCCATCTTTAAACAAATAAATGTTTAAAAATAATAAATATTTGGATTTCTTAGTTCGGAAACAGATTCTCTCTTATACCTATTCCCATCCTTCTAAAAATTGCAAGGAAAAGGGTGATGAATGTAGAGACATGGGGAGTCTACATAGTTGCACTCCACAACATATCAATTCACCGAGGTAAAGATCAACAAATATGCTTCCTAGTACTCGATACGTGTACGTTAATTGGTTTTCTCCTTCAGAATAATCTAGTCCAAATGAATAGCTTTTTGTATAAGAAACCATATAGAAGATGAACCTGGCCAAGCCCGGATAATAAAACAAAAAACGAAATTGACTTGATAATTATTACAAACAAAAAAGAAATCATCCCAAGATGTAAAGGTCCTAAATGCATTCAACACTGCTAGTGACCATTGAATGGTAAGAGCAGAAGTTAAAATAAGCACAAAACAAGAGAGACGCAAATTAGTAAATACGAAACCAATGCCAATATGGACCCAACCTAGAGATATTAAAGAATATCAAAACGACAACGAAAGCCATTGGAGAAAGCATGAGAAAACACTGTCCAAGAAATACGAACGAAGAAAAACTTAGTACTGACACCAGGAATTTAAGGAAACAAAGAAATCTTATTACAGATAGAAATGATTCAAATGGAGAAGAAAAAAGTAAAATAAACAGAGAAGTCAAGAAAGCAATAAGAAAAGACTTAAGATAGTCTTCTTCTTTAAGTTCCATCTTCTATCGAAGGTTGGAAATCATCATGGCAATGCGGACCCTGTTGACTGCCGCTCTAAATATCTCTTCACTACTGCATTCGAACCATTCCCGTAAGTTCTTAAGCCGGGATGTTCTTCGTCTTCCCACATTTCGCTTTCCTCGATAAGGATAAGATACTACTACTAGATAAGACTGAAGATAGTATAATACACTAAAAATCGAACAAACCATAGAAAATAATAAAGGCCTAAAAAGTCTGCGAAGAAAACTAAATAATGGAAAAAGTCAGATCATTAAATTAAAAAACAAAAAGGGCGAAATAACAACAAATAGAGAGGAGCTTTTAACAGTAGTAGAAGACTTCTATGGAGAACTTTATAAAAGCAGACGGATGAACCAAACACAGCTAAAAGATGCAATAATCAAAATAATATTAAATTAAGGCTCTGAACTCAAGCCAAAAATAACTCTCAGTGAAATTAGACAAGCGATGAATAAAATGAAATCCAATAAATCACCAGGAGACGAGGAAATAGTGATCGAGGCAGTTAAGAATGGCGGTGAACCTCTAATGAGAAAAATAAAAGATCTCTTTAATCTATGTTTAACAGAGAAATCCATACCATCTGAATGGAATCTAGCCAAAACAATTCTTCTGTACAAAAAAGGAGAAAAAACTGATCTGGAAAATTACCGACCAATCAGTCTGTTAAACCATCTTTATAAACTTTTCACGAGAGTAATCACCACAAGATTAGACAAGAAATTAGACATATATCAAAGTAGAGAACAAGCTGGATTGAGAGCAAACTTCGGAACCAACGGTCACCTCCTAACAATAAAACAACTACATGAAGAGAAGTATCCATATTTCTCAAATGTAGTCTCGAGGTAACCATTAATAATACAACTCATCGAAATCTTAATAGAATATAACAAGCCCTTAGTTTTAACATTCGTAGATTTCCACAAAGCATTCGATTCAGTAGAACTCGACAGTGTTTTAGAAGCACTAAACGAGAGCCGCATTGATAGCCAATATTTGAGGCTAATATGTAATAAAAATGCGACAAGCTCGATATAACTACAGGCTAACAGCAACCAAATAAAAATCCAAAGAGGAATCCGACAAGGTGATACGTTGTCACCTAAACTTTTCATATCGGCTCTAGAAAAAGTGATCAAACCCCTCGAATGGGGTGACAAATGAATAAATGTGGACGGAGAGATGTTACACCACCTATACTACGCAGACGATATAGTGATTGCGGACGATTTGGGACAAATAAAGAGAATGTTGGAAGAACTTAGTACAGCCTGTCATAAAATAGGCTTAAAAATAAATATAACAAAAACAAAATATATGACGAACTTAGTACCGCCTTGAAATACAAAATGAACAAATAGAACTGGTAGACAAATTCTGGGTAACGAAATTAAGATAGGTAAGGAGAATCAAACAACCGAAGTTTCCAGAAGAATCATACAAGGATGGGCAGCATGCGGAGCTCTTAGGAACGTTTTTAAGAGTGACATTCCAGCTAATATGAAGAAAAAAGTTTTCGACCAATGCGTGCTACCGGTGATGACCTATAGTGCAGAAACATTATCGCTCACAAAGAAAAACGCACAAAAACTAAGAGTAGCGCAGAGAACAATGGAGCGATCAATGATAGAGCGGATTAGAAACGAAGATCTACGAGCTAAGACCAAAGTCATAGACGTCATTGAAAGAAGCTGTAATTTAAAATGGAAATGGGCTGGACACGTTGCCAGAATGAAGGACGGAAGATGGACTCGCAAACTAGTTGAATGATGACCAAGAGCCGATAAACGTAGCAGAGGAAGACCACCAACATGATGGCAAGACGAAAGACAACAAAAAACTGGATGCAGAAAGCACAAGATAGAACACTTTGGAGACAAACAGGGGAGGCCTATGTCCAGCAGTAGATCGAGAGAGGTTGATGATGAAGAATCTTAAATAACACGAAATAATTAAATTTTAATAACAAACGCGATAATATAGTGTTGAATATCCCATTGTAACTCAAAAAGCCCTTGACAGATTTTTTAAAAAATTTTATATACTCATTTTCTTTTTCATATATTTGTCTAAAAAAAATTAAATATTTTCTTTAGACATTTTGTGAGGTACCGCTGTTGGGATATTTTTTGTTTTATGCTCATTTTTTGTTTCACAACAACAACAATAAATAAGTATGTTGGTTTTCACGCTTTTTTGCAAAAAATTTCGTTGTTTTTACTCTGAGTGAGACTAGAAAGTCAACAACAATTAAAACTAAAAAACTAGACCTCGTTGCCTCGATAAACTCATAAATAATTATAATAGTCTTTATGAATGTTTTGTTTCACATGATCCAATAATGAGTTCTGATGTCCATCGCAAAATCTATTTTTTTGAGGTGTCCTTAAAAATTTGCCAGCATTTATTTTTCAACATTTTCCCTTGAATTTTTTTTTAATATTCTATGAATTGTCTGCATACGCTTATTTAGTTAAAAAATAAAATAATTCTTCCATACTTTCAAAAAACAATCACAAAAATATGCTTGAAATGTTGATTTCAAAGCCGACACCTAGTCTAGTAAAATAAAATTACACTACATGTAAATCAAAATGTAAATTCGTACAGGTTGAAACAAATTTTATATCAAAGTTTAGGTGGGTACAAAAGATATTTTCAAGAAAGTATCCAAATCATACAAGGGGATCATTTTTTAAATAATTAAAAAGGGGTAATTTTTGCAAAAAACCTAATTTTTTAACTGCTGAGGTCATTCAATTACTAAAGAAGGTGTATAGGATTGTTTTCTGCAAAGTTTAAGGGTAAATTTTTCACATAAGACTTACAAAATTAAATTTGACCCCCTATTTATTTAAATAATTATACATAAAACTTTAAAAACAAATTTGCAAAAAATTATTTTTAGCGTTTTAAATAAGCACTGTAAAATATCTTATTTTACAGAAGAAGTTGCGCTATGTTATCAGTATTAATCAAAAAAAAATTGGTCCAAAAATATTTAATATTTTTTGAGATATTGAAATTGTTTTTTAAATGTTACTCTATTTTCAATTGCAAAAACGCGGTTATTGCCAAAGAAGTATTCACCTGTATTAAATCTTATTATTTTTATTTTGTTGTATATTTTCGATAAATGTATTAATAGATTCAAATTTCAATTAAACTTCCCCCTAAAATGGCATTTGAAAATTATTCAAATTTGTTTATAATTTGTTTTTTAATAACGTCGCGGGGATTAAATATTTTGAAATACCGTTTCGATAATTCGATTTCTGGGAATTTTTCACTAATTAACAAATTTTTTTGTCTTTTTCCTCTTTTTTTTTTCTTGGAGTTATATTACTACGGGCCCTTTAAGGGTTAAGTTTCATTAAGAATGTGGAATCTCTAAGTTGTAGATTCTCGACCTAAAAATATTAAGATTGGTCTAAAATCACTTAAATAAAATGTGGCTACTTACTGAGTTACAGGGTGTTTTATTTAAAAATTTAAAAATTATTTTTACCAAGTACTTTCAAACTATTTGACATATCCTTATCATACTTGGCAGAAAGCGTGGGTACTATACAGTCTACTAAATTGTGATAAACAAAAGTTTCTAGCTACTACCAGAGGCCACGACAGGGGATAGTTAAAGGTTGAGCCTTCCCAAATTCTACGCCACTGAGGGAATTACTATTTAACGAATTTTTTCGATTCTCTAATACTTTCTATGTAAATAATATACTCTTTACTGGTAACGATTAAGTCATTAGTTTTCGAGATATTGGACGTTAAATATGAAACGGCATAGTTATTTTGATTCATCCATTCATTCATTTTAAACTTCCAATATCTCTCAAACTAATGACTTTATCGATACCAATAAAGTTATTTACATACAAAGTATTGGAGAATCGAAAAATTTCGCTAAAATAGTAATTCACTCAGTGGCGTAGAATTTGGGAAGGGTCAATCATTCACTATCCCCTGTTGTACGCGTCTGGCACTAGCTAGAAACGTTTATTAATCACAATTTAGTAGAGTATAGCTACACTTTCTGCCAAGTATGATAAGGATACGACAAATAGTTTTAAAGTACTTGGTAGAAATAATTTTTAAATTTTTAAATAAAACACCCTGTAACTCAGTAAGTACAGTCGGAAAAATGAAAGAATACCCATGAACGAACATATAAAACACCCTGTATTTTCCTGTCACTGTGTCACAAAGAAAATTGTCCAGTGCAAGTACATGTAACAATAATTATTACATGTACTTGCGCTGGCCAATTTTTTGTGTTACACCTTGACAGGAAAATACAGCGTGTTTTATATGTTCGTTCATGGGTATTCTTTCATTTTTCCTACTGTAGCCACATTTTATTTAAAAGATTTTAGTTAAAGCTTAATATTTTTAGGTCTAGAATCTACAACTCAGAGATTCGACATTCTTAATAAAATTTAACCCTAAAAGGGCCCGTAGTAATATAACTCCAAGAAAAAAAAGAAGAAGAAAAAACGACAAAAAATTTTGTTAATTACTAAAAAATTACCAGGAACCAAATTATCGAAACGGCATTTCAAAATACTTAATCCCCGCGACGTTGTTAAAAAACAAATTATAAACAAATTTGAATAATTTTCAAATGCCGTTTTAGGGGGGAGTTTAATTGAAATTCGAATTTATCAATACATTTATCGAAAATATACATAAAAATAAAAATAATGAGATCTCAAGCAGGTGAATATTTCTTTGGCAACAACCGCGCTTTTGCAATTGAAAATATAGTAACATTTAATAAACAAATTCAATATCTCAAAAAATATTAAATATTTTTTGACTAATTTTTTTTTTGCTTAATACTGGTAATATAGCGCAACTTAGTCTGTAAAAAAAGATATTTTATAGTGCTTATTTAAAACGCTAAAAATATTTTTTTGCAAATTTGTTTTTAAAGTTTTATATACAATTATTTAAATAAATAGGTGGTCAAATTTAATTTAGTAAGTCTTATGTGAAAGATTTTCTCTTCAACTTGGCAGAAAAAAATCCCATAGACCTTCACTAATAAGTGGATTACCTCAGCAGTTAAAAAAGTATTTTTTTTTGCAAAAATGACCTCTTTTTAATTATTTAAACAATGATCCCCTTGTATGATTTCTATCCTTTCTTGAAAATATCTTTTGTACCCACCTAAACTTTAATATAAAATTTGTTTTAACCTGTAGGAATTTACATTTTGACTTTTTTTATTTTATTAGGCTAACCCCCCTTAAGGATAACTTTAACAAGATTATGATAGGCAACCCATGCAAGTCGTATTTGTAGATGTATGAAATTTAATAAAAAAAATGTTTCATCCGGTAATAACCAGATGTGAAGGTTGACCTAGATACGGATCCCGCACTATTAGTCCGATATTTTAAAATCACTACATATTTTTTAGGACAAACAGTTTGGAAAAGTGGCTTTGTTCTTTCCTCACAACAATCCTCCAGCTGAAGTGGTATCTGGAATTAAGCATTATAAACAATATACTCTAAAACGAGCTTACTTAGGAGAGACCTTTTTCTGGGGTTTGTTGCCACAACCAGGCGATCAACTTTTATTTAACTTAACACCGCCAGTTACGCTAAAAAGGTAAATAAAACATTTTTAATAAACGCCACATAGTACAGCTGGTTCCCAAAAAACTGATACGACTCTTATTAAGATTTGATTATTTTGAGCAGTGTATTTGATTGGTCTGACATTATATTATATTTATTATGACAGACTGTCAAAGTCAGTTAAAATAAACAAACTAACAACTCCTTACAATATGTTAATTAATAAATTGTAATAATTATTAAGGTCTAAATTTTTATATTTTGAATTTCTGCATTTTATAAAGAGTATAATATTATATAAACGATACTTTTTACATAAAATAGGGTTGTTGTTATCATTTTTATTATTATTAAGGAATAAAACAAAGGATTTAACTCAACAATATGTATATTAAAGCAAGAATTGTATCCAAATTAAAAGATAACTGGACACTACCAGAGGCAGCAAAACATTTTAACTTAAGCAGTACCACAATTTTTCTATTAATAAAAAATGGAGGGAACAAGACACTCTCGAAAGAAAGCGAAGGTCTGGAAGACCAAAACTATACTGAATTTACATAGGTATGTAAAAATAAAATTAATATTTTGTAATACCTATCTCCATCAGCAGTGATAACAGCTTGTAGTCTTCGGTCCATCTGCGTGAAAGGAACTATGAGATTGTCTTCTTCAGAGAGCTCTTCCCAAACCTTGCTTTTTTTCGAGAGTTTCTTGTTCTCTCCATCTTTTATTATTAAAAACGGTTGTTCTGCTTACGTTAAAATGGTTCGCTACGGCAGATAGTGACCAACCATCTTCTAATTTCGTTACAATTCTTGATTTTAGTTCTTTGCCAGCATGTGGAGCCATTTTTTGAGGTTGAACAGAATAAGTTATGTGACAAATTTTAAGATTTGGCAGTGACAGTGACAGTATGTAAATAACATAGAAAAAAGTGTTGTGTGATTTGGTAGAATGCGATCTTACCCTTCAAAAAATATGTCACGTATTTCAGCACCTGGAAAATAGGGCTTTTCATTCACAGTCATTTGTTTGGAGCTTCTGTCATGTGTCACGTAATATTAATATATCTACGACATACGTTATTGCTATATACAATAATACAAACCAAAGACGTATGACGTAGATATCTTAATATTATGTGACACATGACAGAAGCTCGAAACAAATGACAATCGATGAAAAGCCCTATTGGAAGGATACTACAAATCTGGCCTCCACATAAGTGGTCTGTAGCTTCGACATGATAGGTGTGAAATTTTAAACGTTCTTGCTGTTGATTGGATAGGAAGGTTAGCGTTATCTAGCCTCCACGCTAGGTACAGCATAGCCTCCATACGGTACTTCCAATATTTAATATTATTTTATTCAAGTGCACAATAAAGGTAAAACACAAACAACTTTTGTTTCTTAATTATTTATTTATACAATAATGTGACATTTTACATAGAAATATGAGTATTTAATTTCGATTAAATATATGTTTACTTGTTGAATTTATCGGCTGCACACAAGCTGATCGGCCATTAGACCCAACAACAAAACGCGAAATAAAATGTGTATTTTAAAACTGTTGGATAAACAGTACCTACAATCAGAAAAACTTATCTTTAAAAAGGTACTCGATTATGAAATAACAAAAATATCAAAAAACACGACTGAATATCAGCTTTTTATGGTGACACAAACTAAACACAAACACCAAACACATCACATAACCGACCATATAAAATAAGTGAACGAACGACAACGAACGAACGAACACGAACACAGAACACAGATTACAGATTCACACATAGCACAGGATTTGTCAAAAGTCATGTTCCACCAATCACAATGCCGACATCAGCGCCTCTGACTAAACGGAAGGAAAATAAATACGAATACATGTTTTTTATTAGAGTTAGCGGGGCATGGTAAATAATAAGTATTTATCCTTCAAAATACACTGCTAAATTTTCACTAGTAATACCACTAGAGGTCAAATTATTTCCGGAAATTTTCTAAAAATATTCATGATCAAAAAAAAATTTCCGGATATTAATTTGACTTCGCGTGGTATTCGGTAAGAAAATTCCACACCAAATTTGCATTTGAAAATCCAAAGCTGCATGAACAGATTAATAGCGCGCCATAGCTTTGTCAGCAATTATTTAGGCTTTCAAATTCGTAATTTCTATTCATTGTAGTTGCATGGGAATACAATTTCAAGATAGAAAATAGTATATTCTTCAATTTTACATAAGTTTTGAGTAACTACAAGTGATAGAAAATGAATCAAAACTAAATTATGTAAACAAATAAAAACCAGTCTGTCAAAAATGTTCTGTTATTGTAAACGTCAAAAAATTTCCACTATAATTCGCCGTTGGGTACCCCACGAGCAAAAAATTTCCGATAAAATACCTCCGTTGCCATGGTGATCTGTCAAAATAACGTATTTTGATTGGTTCAAAATTACAGGTGTGGAATTTTCCACAAAATACGCTTTAAGAGTCGTATCAGTTTTTTTTTGGAACCAGCTGTACCTTTAAAATAATAGTGCAGTCACTGAAGGTTTTCACCTCCGATTTCGTTGAACCTCCATCGATTTTCGTGAAAATTGGTGAGTAGTTAGCGGATATCTCAAGAAACAAAAGCGACATGGTGCCAACTTGCGCTTTTACCGTGGAAATTTATCCGAGGTCCAGCACCTATAGAACCTGAGATTGGAATAATTTCATATAAGTGGAGTCTATTTACAATAGGGTGGTGCGAAAAAAGTCAAGTTGATGATTCAGTGTCGCTATAGTGCGGAAAAGTTGCGATTGGTAATTACAAGAAAAACAAGATAAAAATTATTCAAATCGGACTTTATCTTCCGATCCCACAACGGACCTGAAGATTATGAAAAAAATGAAATTTTACCTTTTTTTCAAAAGTTTTTATTTATCTCCCGTGTACGTTTTATTGATCGCTATAGATAAATGTATTTACAGTTTGAATGGTTAAGTAATAAAATAAAATAGTTTTACACATTTAACGAATATCTTCCGATCCCGCAAGGTCAATCAAAATCATTAAAAATTGAAATTTTTGATGATTTTGATATATTAAAAAACATTTAGTTATTTCATTTTTCTGTTACACTGTGAAGCTCTTTGCTTATTTAGATATTGTATGACAACATTTAAACAACCCAGAACCCAAAACTAGGGGGTGGTTGTGTTCACACCCACCCTTCTCTCCAATCAACCAGTGAGTGTTTGTTTTTTACAATATTTACATTATGTACATTCCTTTTTGATCTATTTGTGTCCAGCTCTTAAACGACAACTTTGTATTGTGATTTCTTCGTAAAATCCGGCATGGACCTTGAAAGTGTTGTCCTGATGAATCCATCTCTTGATTGGAGCCCACATACATTCGCATTAGACGATGTTTCCGTGACCAACTTTAGGCACCGCTCGTCAGCTTGCGTGTGGCATGGATAGTTTTGTACATTCCAGTCTGGCATGTCGCCTGATGTAATGCAGAAACTTATATATTATCTTCATTTGAGACTCTTCACAAAACTGGTGGAGAAGATAGTTTTGTAATATTCTGTAATATTCCAGTCCATTATTTCAGTGAAGTCCTGTGCTTGAAAGTTTAAATTAGGAGGGATGAAATTTCTAATACTTTTGCCCTTGGTATAGTCAGTCCGACTTTTAACACTCTCCTTAGACCTAGCTGTTTAATGTGTTTCCTTTTTCCCTACTACTTGAAATTTTGAAGAACAGGACTAAACTAAAATAATACACTGGAATGTTGCAAAACTATCTTCTCCATCACTTCCTCGAATAGTTTCAAATGAAGATATAACTTCTTGCATTACATCGGGCGACATACCAGACTGGAATGTACAAAACTATCCCTGCCACACGCAAGTTGACGAGTGATGCCTAAAGTTGGTCGCGGAAGCATCGTCTAAGACTAATGTAAGTGGACCCCAATCAAGAAATGGATTCATCAGGACAACACTTAAATCAACGTACATGCTGTCAGATTTTACCAAGAAATCACAATACAAAGTTGGCGTTTAAGAGCTGGACACAGACAGATGAAAAAGAAATGTACATATTGTAAATAATGTAAAAATACACACACTCATTGGTTAGTTGGAGAGAAGGGTGGGTGTGGAGCTAGAAGTGCAATCACCCCCTCGTTTTGAGTTCTGGGTTGTTGCAAGCAAGCAAGCAATTTGATTTAACCCGACCTGTGGGATTTGTTCACCCTCTCGAAGGAGTACATTCGGGTGTAACAAGTCATTGGGGCGAGGTGTTTTGACCCGAGTTATACAGGGATCACCCCACCTCGCTCCAATGCCCCAGGCCATCCCTTTCCCCCCCATAGCACGCTGATGCGCGATGGAGGCACAACTATCGTAGCCAAATGCTCTTCACAATGGAACCCTGGGTAATAAGATTCCACTGTGGTATCCTAATCGAATGCAAAAAACTAGGCCCAGCGTGATGCGCTCTATGCCTTTATCTTCTTAATAACTTATCCGCGGTACTAAAAATTGCTTGCTTGGGCCCCGAGTCATCGTGCCGAGCCCCACTGAGCCCTGTTGGGCCCTGCTGGGCCCCGCCCGATGACTCGATGCTCTAATTTTTTTGTGTTTTTGGTTTTTTTAATTTTTTTGGGGGCTTTCGCCATTTTTTTATTTTATATGAATTTTTTTGGGGGCTTAAGGCCCTTCTAATTTTCTAATATTTGCTTACCTTGGAGGTGGTCGTGGTACTTGGACTTCGTGGGTAACGCTATCTTCGGCACTTGTTTCGAGCTACGAACACACTACTATCACTTATCACTTTTAGTTTATCCTATAATTTGTTGTTTCGGGCGTCTGTGCTTCCATCGGTGGAACTCGTCGTATCTTAGCGTCTCTCGCAGTATGTAATTTGGGTGATGTTCTAATTCTGCGAATTTGACCCTTGCCTTGTCTGTCATGGTTTCTGTGACTCTCACCTGTTGGAGTTCTCTGAACAGGAATCTTTCAGCTACATATCTTGGGACTCTGACGGCCTCCCTCAAGCTGTTGTTATGGACTGCTTGGATCTTCTTCTTGTGTGTATTACATACGTGTCCCCATGCGAGAGACGCATAAGTTAATACCGGTAGGATTATACTATTTATCAATCTTAACCTTGTTTTGAGTGTTAGTTTACTTTTTCTGCCTGTGAGTCCTCTTAGATTAGCTCTTGCTATGTTGGCCTTCTGGACTGTGGCTTCTACGTGTTTTTGGAAGGTTAATCCTTTATCCATAATGACTCCTAGGTATTTGGCTTCGTTTTTCCACTCGATGGGCCTGTTCTGCACCCTCAATTGTTCCTCTGGCTGCTGTCTCCCTTTCTTGTATAGAACCGCTTGTGTTTTCTCTGAATTTATTGTTATCTTCCATTTGATACACCATGCTTCAATTTCTTCTAGTGCAGTTTGTAGGTTGGTCACTGCTATATCTGCGTTTCTATGCTTGGCCGCTATTGCTGTATCGTCGGCGTAGAGGCTCATGAGGGTACCTGGTGTTCTAGGTACATCTGCGGTGTATATCGTGTACAGCAGGGGTGACAAGACCGCTCCCTGTGGTACTCCAGCCTCCGGGATTCCGAGTTCGGACAGGACTTGTCCTATCCGAATCCTGAACCTCCGGCCGCCCAAGTACGACGAGATTAGCCTCGTCATCGCTCCGCTGTACCCGTAATCCCGCATTTTGAATAGGAGCCCCTTGTGCCAGACTCTGTCGAATGCCTTGCTTACATCCAGGAACGCTGCTCCAGTGTACTGCTTATCATTGAAACCGACTGCTATGTACTCGGTTAGCCTGAGGACTTGTAGTTCGCTGGAGTGCTCTGCTCTAAATCCGAATTGAGCCTCTGGGATGATATTTAGTCGGGTTGTTTCCGCTTGCAGTCTGCTGAGGATGACTCTTTCCACTATCTTGCTGATCGCTGGAAGTAAGCTGATTGGCCTGTAGTTCTGTGGGAATGTGTGATTCTTGCCAGGTTTTGGAATCATGATGACACGGGCCTCTTTCCATCTGTTTGGGAATGTCTTGAATCTTAATATTGCGTTTATAATATTTTTGAAATACACTATAGCTTTTCTGGGCAAATATTTTAGGGCTCTGTTGGTTATTTCGTCGAGGCCAGGCGCTTTTCTCGGTGAACTATTTTTGATATGTTCATTGATTTCTTCCGGTGATGTTGGGGGGATGAAGTCCTCTGGGTCTTCTGGTCCTTCTTCTTGTTCTTCGACTTCTTCCAGGAAGTCGTCGTCTTCATCTTGGTGGAAGTTCAGTCTGCATTCATCTTCGAGTGTAGTCCTCATTGCCTCTGCTTTATCTTCTATGGTGTATACCATGCCGTATCTTCCATGTAGTGGGGGGATGGGCTTCCTGTCGCTTCTCAACATTTTCTGGAGCTTCCAGACATTTCTCATGTTTGAGTCTTGTTCTTCCATCTCTTGTACAAAGTTGTCCCATTTTTCGCTACGGTGGAGTTTTAGGGCCGTTTGGACCTCCCTATTTAAAATATTTGCCCAGGATTTATCTACTCTGTTTCTTGTTCTTTTTGCTGTTTTCTTTGCTCTATTTTTTTCCCTTATCAACTCTTGTGTTTCTTGTGGTATGTCTTTGAACCTTCCCATGAATATCTCGACATCTTCCTCTGTTGTGCTGTTTCTAATTGCCTCTTGGATGATATTTTCGAACTCTAGGACTTTTTCTTCTATTTCTTCTGGATTGTTTATTACTGGCACTATGTTTATTCCTTCACTTACTAACCTTTTGTAGTTAGTCCACTTTATTTTCTTTTTTGTTCTTTTTGGCGGGTTTGTCTCTTCCCATGTTCCGATTTCTAATAGGATGGGGTGGTGGTCAGTTGATCCTTCGTCCAGCGTGATTAATTCTGATTGCAGTCCTAGGTTTTTGGCTACAACTAAGTCGATGTGTGTCGGAAGTGCGTTTCCTGGGTAGTGGGTAGGTTCTTCTGGGCCCATTGCCATTGTGTCTTCGTTGTTTTCTATGTATCTGTTTAGTAGTCGTCCATTCCTGTTCGTAGCTCTGTCGTTCCAGTTGGGGGATCTTGCATTCAGGTCTCCTATTATGATGGATGGTTCGGCGATGTTTAGGAACGCATCTAGGTCATCGTCCATTAAAGGGTCTTGTGGTCTTACGTAGGCTGATGTGATCCTTATTGCGCCTTGCCTCATGTTAACTTCTATTGTTGTGGCTTCCATGTTGACCAGTGGTGGAGTAGTGTAACTGGTGTGTCTAATACCCTTCTTTACTAGGATGGCCGTTCCTCCTGATCTTCTAGTGAGGTCGTTCCTATATACGTCGTATCCAGGAAACTTTAGGTTGAAGTTGTTGGTCAGTTTTGTTTCCTGAATTGCTACGATGTCCATCTCGTATCTGTTGGCGAGTTCATCTAGTATGTTCTGATTTGTGGTTATGCCGCCCGGGTTCCAGGAGCCTATCCTCAAGTATCCCCTCTCTGCCATTAGTTCTGTGCCTGCCTGGTGCTGAGTATCACCTCTTGGACTACCTTAGTCACGATGTTTGTGACCATCCTGACTAGGTACTCTTCGTCTGGGAGGGTTGGTCGGTTGGACGGTATGTTGTTCTGCGCTGGTTGGTCTCCCTGCGTGGCTTGCGCGTAGGATACCCCGGTTGCCTGCTGTCTTCGGTTTGGTGGTGGTCGCTGTTGTGACCTCTGTGGTGGAGGCCTCCCCCAGGTTGGGCACCTAGGACATCCTCTGTAGTTGGCTGGGTGGCTCCCATTGCAGTTGGCACACGTTGCCTTGACTTCTCTGGCTCTCTGGCACTGCTTTGAGTGGTGTTCTTCGCCGCACTTCACACATCTCGGGTCCTTGTGACACGAGTTCTGGGCGTGATGGTACCCTTGGCAGTTGAAGCACTGCGTCGGTCCTGCTGCCTTGTGTAGGTCCTCTACCACAACTTTCATGTGGCACAGGTTCGTTACCCGCTTTGCTTTTTCCACGTCTTCCTGATCCAGTGTCATGACAAACATGGGTAGTGGCCTCCTTTTCCCTACTCTCGTAGACATGTTACGTGCTGTGTGGCAGGTTATTCCATATTGGTTTGCCATGTCTTCTTGGATTGCCTTCTCGGTGGTATGCGTGGGCAATCCTCGTAACACTAATTTTGGTTTCCTGTCTTCGTCGAGTGGAAAGGCTATCCATTGTAGCCTCTTTTTCTCTTTGGCGGCGTATGCTTCTGCATATTCCTCCACTATCCTTGTCATCTTTCTGTAGTCATCCGGGCTTTTAGCCTGGATGAGCGTCTCTCTGCCACTTCTGGAGATTTTGTTTGTGGTGATGATGCCTTTGCCCTGGGCTATGGTAAGAATAGCCCCTGTCTCGCTGACACTCTGTAACTTAATTACAGGCGGTTTTCTGTATGGTGTTACCTGGTTTTCAGGTAACACGGCTTCTTCGGCGTCTTCTTCGTTTTGGTTTGTTTCCATTGACACTGTATCAGTTTGACTGGAAGCGGCAAGCGCGTCCCTATCTGTGCTCGTGGATGGCACTGGTTCCTCGGGGAGGGGTAGCTGTACCTGGGGAGCTAGTTTCATGGCTTTTTCTTGGTTGGACGTCCATGTGGCGTCTTCCTCGTCGGTTAGTGGAAGGTGTGTCACCAGGGGTGGAAACTCTTCCTTTCTCTTTTTCCTCTGTTGGGTGGACGCCTCCTTCGTCGAGGTGGTAGCCTTCTGGCTGGGTGGTCGAGTCTGCTCGGTGGTCATCTTTTTGGTGGCAGGCTGCTCTACTGGTGGCTTTTTGTCCGTCTTTTCGGGGTTTTTCTTCTCCGATTTCTTTGCGAGTTGTTTCTGGAGTGCTATTAACTCGTCGAATCTGGCATCCATCTTTTCGCTCATTCGTCGAATCTCCGTATTCAGCTCTTTGATCTCTGCCTTCTGTTGTGCGATCACCTCTTCGTATTTTTTGTTGTTTGCATCAACGTTTGCTGCAAATTCTTTCATCAGGGTTCTGAGTCGGTTGATTTCTGCGTTGGCCTTTGTCAGCTCGTCTTCGCTGGCGGCATCCTCTTCAACCCGCTGACGTTTGGTAGTGCCCCCGCCTTCGGCGCCTGGGACGTCTTCGTCCATGTCCTCGACTTCCTGGGTGGCCTCGATGTTCTGGGAATCCTCGACTTCCTGGGTGGCTTCGGTGACGTTCTCGGTGGTCTCGACGTTCTGCGTGGAGTCCTTGCCTTTTGACTTCTTTTTCTTTTTTCTTATTCTACGATTTTGGATCGTAAAACCGTCTTTTCCATCTTCCTGGTCGCTCGAGTGGTCATCGCTGCTCTCTTCAGGGTGCTGTAACAGGAGGGACTCTTTAGAGTCTGCATATCTTGGCGGGGAAAGCGCCTTGGATCTGGGGGGTGACCGAGATCTGACTCGTGTCATCTTTGGTTGGGAGCGGTAACCTAACTTTTAGAAGAAGCCTTTTTTTCAGCCGATTGGCCCGACACCACATCGACTTCAGGGTTGGCTCCCTGCACAACAGCGCGGTAGTTCTCGTACCTAGACAGAACTAGGTACGGGTCCTCTTGATTTTCTCAACTCTCTGACCTTAGGGGCCGGGGCTGCAAGATGTATTCTAAATAACTACACCTTGCAGTGTCGAGGCACAGTGTTTTAAACTGTACCCATTCCTAACGGAGGCACAGAGAGTATCCCGTAGCGGGCTCACGTCGAGCCCGCTATTGCTTATTCTGCTTTCCAACCCTTGTTTGCAATGTCTCAGAAAATTCAATGAAATCAAACTTCCTGAGTTTCACCACATCCAAGAGGTTGGCTTTTGCCTCTGCTTCCACGTCTTCGCGTCTAGCGAGAGCGAGCGCTCTAGTGTTGCTGTGCTTACATTCACAGCCGTACTAAGAAGTACGTTACACCAAAGCACTTCCCTCTCCTCGACTTGTTGCGCTGCTACTGCTGCTCGTCCGCACTCTGCACGTCTTGTCTCTTCGGCGGCTACCGAGAGACATTGTTCTGGGTTGTTTGAATATTGTCGTACAATATATAAACAAGCGAAGAGCTTCACAATGTAACATAAAAATGAGATAACTAAATGTTTTTTAATTTATCAAAATCATCAAAAATTTCAAATTTTTATAGATTTTGATTGACCTTGCGGGATTGGAAGATATCCGTTAAATTCATAAAACTATTTTTTTTTATTACTCAACCATGCAAACTGTAAATAAATTTTACTATAGCTATAAATAAAACGTACACGGGGGATAAATAAATTTTTTTGAAAAAACGGTAAAAATTCATTTTTTCATAATCTTTAGGTCCGTTTGCGGGATCGGAAGATAAAGTCCGATTTGAATAATTTTTGTTTGGTTTTTCTTGTAATTAGCAATCGCAATTTTTCCGCACTATAGCGATACGAAATTATCAACTTGACTTCTTTCGCACCACCCTAATTTACAAGCTTCATAACAAAGTGTTTAGAAAGTTTTACATTAAAATGCATTGTTTTTCCGTTATTGAAGCTTGAATACTTAGATTTGAGTACTCGCCGAAAAAAATATACATTCAATTAGGTAACTACAAATCACTTTTAATTAATATTAAAAGGTTTTTCAAGCAACAAATTTATCCTATACGGATCAAATTAGCTTTAATTTTTATAATAATAACTTTTTTGTAAAAACCTATGGTTTTGGTTATTTATGAAAAACCGTTTTAAAACATGCATTTGTTTCACGAAAAATAAAAAATGTTTGATCTTTAATAACTCAAAAATATTAATTTATTTTATAACAAGTTTTGCGTAGAATTTGTTCTTCTATCGATTTATAGGGATATTTTTAATAAAATAATTTTAACCCCCGAGAAGAAATAGCGTCCACCCCTGGGTCAAAGCGTAAATTGGCACCATGCCATTTTTGTTCCTTGAGGTATCCTCTAACCACTCACCACTTTTCATAAAAATCGATGGAGGTTCACCGAAATCGGAGGTAATAGTAATAGTTGATTTTTACCTTCTTATACTGCACTATAAACCTAAATCACAAACATTTTAAACGCCTAAACTAAATAATAATCGCATAAATATTTCGCATATTTAATACACCCTGCCAACTATTTTTTGAAATAAATTTTTAAATACAGTTGATCCCAAACCATTTTTTCAGTGCTTCATTAATTTCTACGTCATATAAGATTTTAAGAATAAATTAATATAAAATCAAATTTTACTATACAATATCCGAATATACCAATGACATAAAATATTTATAGTTACGTCGCTAAAAAATACTAATCTAGAAATTACAATTGTCATTTTACCATATGATATTGTGAAAATACTGTCACGATCAATTAATTTTGTGTCAAATTATCTTTATTCGCATCATTGATTGGTTATCTGTTTAGAGTATTGTAATCGCCAACCAATTATATATCTATAAGTATAAGTCGTTTTAATATGCAAATACCCGTCAAGGTATACATAATTTTCTAAGTTCAATGTATAATAATCACAGAGGTACGTTTTTGTCACATCCAACTGTTATGCGTTAGAGAGAATTCGATAATCTCTGACGCACTGAAACAGGGGCGTCATTTGATAGGGGCAGAGGGGAGCATTTGCCCCCCCCCTGACCCTGAAAATGACTGAAATTTACAAAAAATACATAAATTGTCATCATTACATCATATGTATTGTATATACAGGGTGTAACAAAAATAAGGTCATAAATTAAATCGCATATTCTTGGACCAAAAATAGTTCGATTGAACCTAACTTACCTTAATACAAATATGCACACAAAAAAAGTTATAGCCCTTTGAAGTTACACGATAAAAATCGATTTTTTCCGATATATCGAAAACTATTAGAGATTTTTTAATGAAAATGGACACGTGGCATTCTTATCGCAGGAACATTTTAAAAATAAATTATAGTTAAATTTTTGCACTCTATAAAAATTTTATGGGGGTTTTGTTCCCTTAAACCCCTCCAAACTTTTTTGTACGTTCCAGTTAAATTATTATTGTGGTACCCTTAGTTAAACAAAATGTTTTTAAAACTTTTTTGCCTCTTAATATTTTTTGATAAACCAGTTTTAATCGAGATGCGACTTCTTTTTTAATAGAGAGTTATCAAGTAACTCTATGAGAATACGGTAACGTTATAAATAACATGTAAAGTATACAGGAAAATAGCGTTACCGTATTCTCCTAGGGTTACTTGATAACTCTCTATTATGTTTACATAAAAATTTTATGGGGGTTCTGTGCCTTTAAACCCCCCAAATGTTTGTGTACGTTCCAATTAAACTATTATTGCGGTACCTTTAGCTAAACAGGATGTTTCTAAAACTTTTTTGCCTCTTAGTATTTTTCCGATGAGGCACCTTTTATCGAGATGTGGCTTCTTTTCTAATATGGTTCAAAATATACCTCAAATTGTAATTTATAAAAAAAATTTCATATTATTACCAGGTCTCTACAATCGTACTTTACCATATACAAATATGTGGTGGATTTGACAAATATTCAAAATATCTCGATAAAAACTAGCTTTTCGAAAAAGTACTAAGAAGCAAAAAAGTTTTAAAAACATTGTGTTTAACTAATGGTACCACAATAATAATTTAATTGGAACGTACAAAAAAGTTTGGGGGGTTTAAGGGAACAAAACCCCATAAAATTTTTATGGGGTGCACAAATTGAATTATAATTTATATTTAAAATGTTCCTGCCATAAGAATGCCACGTCTCCATTTTCATTAAAAAATCTGTAATAGTTTTCGATATATTGGAAAAAATCGATTTTTATCTTGTAACTTCAAAGGGCTGTAACTTTTTTTGTTTGCTCATTTGGACTAAGGTAAGTTAGGTTCAATCGAACTATTTTTGGTCCCAGAATATGTGATTTAATTTATGACCTGTATTTTTGTTACACCCTGTATAATGCTGGCCCCCAATCAAAATTTCAAATGACGCTCCTGCACTGAAAAAAGTGTTTTGGATGATCTGTAAATCTTAATGGCTGGTTTTGGATGATCTGTAAATCTTAAAGGCTTGTACATTTGTACGTTTTTGTTCCATATAATATTTTACTTACGTAATATTCAAAATTGGATTTACTTAACTCTCTTACTACCTACTACTCTAGACTGGTCAAATGGTCAATGGCTACAGTAAAAAATAAGTAAAATCACCCCTGATAATTTTGCAGTTTTAAGATGTTATTGAAAATGCTCCAGGAAGTGACTTTATTTTTCCAGTTTCCCATATACTGAGAGAATTTATTTCTTTATTTGTTGGCAACTGTGAAAAGTATGACGTCATCAACATTATTCCTTAAAGACAAGGTATGTCATGTGATCATTTAAAAGTTATGCCAAATCTTAAAAACTTAGGGAGGATTGTGTAGACGAAGATGCTAGAAAAATAGGAGGTGCAGCAAATTGGCAACAGTTCGAAATAGAAAACTGAAAACTGACTGGCGAAATAGTCTTAGGAAGATTGAGACTACTATGGGACTGTAGCACCATTGATGATGAACATCATCCAATATGTTCATAGCTTGTTCCTGACATCATGTGTATTTATAATGTGCATAATACACTCTATATTATACAGGGTGTTTCAAAAAAAGGTAACCCCGTCTCTAGGGTAGGTAAAAAACTGAAAAATAATTGGGGTTTGCTTAGTAAAAAATTTTTGTAACGCCATCCGTTTTCAAGATACAGGGTGTTGAAGAAAAAAAAATTTTACGCATTTTTGAAAATTGAAAAATTTTACAATTGGACAAGCGAGACCTGGCGCGTGACCTTGCCGTATTGTGCATTTATCGCTGTGTATTTTCAGGCAAGGTCAGCCGCCAGGTCTCATTTGTCGAATTGTAACAAGGTTTCAAAACTCTAATTATTGTTGATTTATCGTCATAACAATCAATAAACGTCAGATTTCCATGGCACACTTGGAGAAAATAGAGGTATACCTATTAGAACTTTATCATTACTACCGGCATCAATTATTACTTCATAATTTTCAATTCAAAATATTCCGAAAACGGTACACAGTATCGAGTTTTACCAAGAGTACCTTTTTCGTGTAAAATTGAATGATGTTTAAGTTTACTTGACATTTTGATTAATAATTATACTTATACTCTTAAAAAAGTTATATTGACTAATACTTAGTACGATCCGTGTAACTAGCGCCCTCAATGAGAATCAGATATAAAAACAAATTCATGGGATGTATCAGCTTCCAAAACATATTCGTATAAAATTTCATTACAATGTTGCTAGTAGTTTCGGCAAAATCGTAAAAAATGCGTAAAAGTTTTTTTCTTCAACGCCCTGTATCTTGAAAACGGATGGCGTTACAAAAATTTTTTACTCAGCAAACCCCAATTATTTTTCAGTTTTTTACCTACCCTAGAGACGGGGTTACCTTTTTTTTGAAACACCCTGTATAATGTGGCACTTCCGGTTACAACTTTTTAACCGGAAGAGATATAAAATCCGGAAGTGTATATTTGTTCTCGCCTTGTTATGGCGCGTCGAATATTATAACGCTTGTACTATTTCGGCGATTTTAAAACAGTACTTCTGGTAGCAACTCTCGAACCGGAAGTCCGAGGTCTTTATCACCTTTAATACCATCTTTGTATTATAATCTCTCATTCAACACCTCTCTTGTCATTCTATCTATTCTGATGACAGAGGAGTTGTGTTCACGGACAGATAGATGGCCGAACAGACAGACATGAAACCGCAATTATATTTTTTTCTCGTCTTGCCAAGACGCGTCGAATAATAAATTTCTAGTAATATTTCGGCGACTTTAAAAGAATAGATACTTCAGGTTGCAACTCTGCAAACGAGTGATCAAATTACTAACCTCTAATACCATCTTTGGAGTTTTCTATCTGTTTTAATAATACAGGGATAGGCAGACGGACGCAGACACGCATAAAACCGGAAGTATATATTTGTTCTAGTCTTCGTAAGGCGCGTCGAATAATATATCGCTTGAACAATCTTATTGTGAAAACAGTAATAACTTTTTCTTGTTTCTAGAAATATACTGAGTGAAAATGTGGAAATATACTGTTTCTGAAAATGTGGAGACCTGGAAAAGTAAATTGACATGTTCTAGCGTTTTATTTGTCAAATATTCTGGTAGGGGAGCCTAAGCGGGGATTTTTGCAGTTACTCCAGCGCGTCAGATTATTACATGGGGGGAAACCTTGTACCCTGAAAATATACATCTACCATATATTGGCTCTTTATGCAAGGGAGTTAGTTGAGGGGTGGGCCGAAAAAAAATCTATCCTTAGAAAAACTCGAAATCGTCAGATTAAGATAAGGTAAGTTAAGTACATGCAGAACAGTGTATATTTCAAAAATCTGACGATTTGAGCGGGGCGTAAGGAAATAGGTCCCAAAGTTTCACTAGAAAAAAGCGAATATTTCGCGAAATGAATGACAGATCGATAAACTAAAAAATACGTGCTCAATATTTTTCAAAAATCTATCGAATGATTCCAAACATGACTTCCCACAGAGGGTGGGGGGTAAATTTAATATTTTAAATACGAATCCCGCGATATTTCGCCAAATGAACATTAGATCGAAAAACTGAAAAATACACTTATTCAATATTTTTGAAAAATCTATCGAATGGCACCAAACACGACCCCCCACGGAGGTGGGGTGGGGGGTTACTTTAAAATCTTAAATGGGAGCCCCCATTTTTTATTGCAGATTTGGATTCCTTACGTAAAAATAAGTGACTTTTATTCGAGACATTTTTTCGAATTATGGAGAGATGGCGCTATAATCTAAAAAACGTTTGTTGGAAATGGAAAATTAAATTAAAAATGGAAAGTCCCCACTAAAATGGAAAACTTTACTTAACTTTTTTTGGTTTTAGGACCTACTCTTCACAACCCAATAAGTCCCCATAACGCTCGAGTGACTGCACATTTAGCATACTTTGCTCCCATACCATTCCATTGATTACATTACTAAAAGATAGTACAACAATTTAGGTACCTATAATATGTGCCTTAGTTTATTTACTTAAAAATTTAGTAATTTAAGTGTTATGATTCAAAAAATAGTTGTGGGCGAACTTTTGATGCGTACTGTAATGATCAGCCTGAGTTTATTCGAAATGTTAGTCATTTTTAATATTGAATTGAAAAAGACTGTATGACTTGTACACACTTCTAAGTAGGTCAAACCGACAAACAGGTGTATGTTCTCAAAAAAATTGATAGTGTGTAAATTTTTTTTTATTTTTATTAATCAGCTAAGTACTTTCAACACGTTACGTGCCATCATCAGAGCTTCATCCTATTATAAATCCTTCATAGAAGAGCAATTGCCAAACATCACATTAAAAAACAAAGATACTTGGCAAAGCAACAGATCTCGGGTATAAACACCCCTTAAAATTAATAAATTCACATCTAAATTCTTTCTATGTTAAAAAAGACAGCATGGCTGATTCATGTTGTCTTTTTGTTTTGCGTAGACGCAGCCATGTTGTCTTTTTTAAAACAGAAAGAATTTAGATGTGAAGTTATTAATTTTAAGGGATTTTATACTCGAGATCTGTGGCTTTGCCCAGTATCTATGTTTTTTAATGTGTTGTTTGGCAATTGCTCTTCTATGAAGGATTTATAATAGGACGAAGCTCTGATGATGGCACGTAACGTGTTGAAAGCTTAGCTGATTAATAAAAAAACATTTTACACACTATCAATTTTTTTTGAGAACATCTACTTGTTTGCCGGTTTGACCAATTTTTAATATTTACCACACCAGCACCAGCACGCTTGGCTTTGTTCTTGCACTACATCGGACACCAGTTTGTGTGAGTGAGTTTTTTCTAAAATCATCAGTATAATCTTAGTAATCCAAAAATGTATGTGTTTCTCGCGGGTGGGGGTTAAAGTCAGGAGTAGGAACAGTACCAAGTAATGGTTTTTGAATTGAGGTTGGGAATTACTCGTACAGGAATGATACAGCGAAAAATATAATATGGTTTTTCTCATGTGAGAAGTTGACAAGACCTACATAGAAATATGTGCCTTTTAGTTCATGTGGTGAGACCGCTCTCATCTGAAAAAATTTCGGATTAGGGTTCTTTGTGGATTCTTATTCAAAAATGTCCCCTTTAAACAAATCTGAAAGGTGCCGGGCGGAATTTTTGGTCAGAAATTGTTTAAACAATTTTTTAAACAACCACAGAAGATTTTTTTTGACCCGAAAAATATTTTTTTTTTAGATTTTCAGGTCATTCTACACAGGAAAGCTAACTTGTGATTTTTCACAAAAGTTGTTAGTTTTCGAGTTATAGGCGATTTAAAATCTGAAAAAAGCTAAAATACGCATTTTCAAGGATTAAAAACTCATATTTAAATTAGTATTTTTGAGGTTTCTAAGTACTTAAATTGTAGCTTAAACATTCATTTTCAAGATTCTGCAGACTAATCGGGTCTATCTTTAATTTACACCGTTGTTATTTAATAACTGTTAATTATGCGTGTCCATCCGATTTTTTTGCCGGAGCGGCGCGTAATATTTTCAAAAAAATCCTATTTGCTCCAAAAAATATATTTTTAGATTCTTTGGGACATTCTAGATAAAATGGGTTTCTTGTAATTTTTCTCAAAAGTTAATAGTTTTAAAGGTATAAGCGATTTAAAATCCAATAATGCGTATTTTTCAATTTTAAATCGCTTATAACTTTAAAACTAATAACTTTTTAGAAAAATAACAAAAAATATATTTTATTTAGAATGTCCCAAAGAATCTAAAAAATATATTTTTAGGATTAAAATAGGAGATTTTTGAAAATAGTGCGCGCCGCACCGGAAAATAAATCGGATGGACACGCAGAATTAACAATTAAAAAACGGCAGTCAAAATTAAGGTTAGAGCCAATATCTCTTCACAGTAATGAAAATGAATGTCTAAACTACAATTTAAGTACTTGGCAACCTCAGAAATACTAACTTAAATATGAGTTTTTAAGTCTTAAAAATGCGTATTTTCGCAATTTTCAGATTTTAGATCGCCTATAACTTGAAAACTATCAATTCTTGTGAAAAATCAGAAGATACCTTTCTTGTTTAGAATGGCCCAACAAATCTAAAAAAATATTTTTCGGGTCAAAAAAGGTGATATTTTGTATTTGTTTAAAAAAATTGTTTAAACAATTTCTGCTCAAAAATTCTGCCCGGCACCCTTTAGATTTGTTTAAAGGGAACATTTTTGAATAGGAGTCCGCAAAGAAACCGAATCAGAATTTTTTTCAGACGGGAGCGGTCTCACCACATGTACTAACTGTGCAATTGTAACTAGTAATGTTAAGGCACGTATCCATTACGTTGGTGCTCAGTGCTCTGTGTAACTGCTCCACATAGTGGTTCTCACCCTCGGCGATCCAATCGGTGGCGGTTTAGAGGAGTGCATACCGTATCCATTGGAGCAGTTACATGGAGCATAAAGCACCAACGTAATGGATACGTACCTTTAGGAAACGTCAAATACTAAAATAAAAAACGTAATCGTCTATTCTTAACAAACAGATTTTAGATTTATTTATAACCTTTTTATAATATACTTTTCATTGATATGCATATACTAATATACAGTATGATAAAAAAGTATGGAATAAATTCATTATTTCCGAAACAGGCGACTTTAAAAAAAATCTTAAACGTGTCAATTTTTTCCATTTTACCTCCTTAACTCATCTTCATCATTTTCTTTGCCTTATCCCTGCGGGGTCGGCTTCCCTAATTGCATTTCTCCACACAATTCTATCCTGGGTCATATCAATATTAATCCCCTTTACCAACATGTCCTGCCTAATCGTCTCCCCCCACGTCTTCTTAGGTCTTCCTCTCCTACTCCTTCCAGGAATCTGCACTTCAGCTACTCTTCGTATTGGATGATTAACGTATCGATGTTGAACTTGACCAAACCATCTCAACCTACGCTCTCTCATTTTGGCATCAATTGATGCAACACCTAGACTTCCCCTAATATACTTATTTTTAATTTTATCCTTTCTTGTCACTCCACTCATCCATCTAAGCATTCTCATCTCCGCCACATGCATTATTTGTTCCTCTTTCTTTTTCACTGCCCAACATTCAGTTTCGTACATCATAGCCGGTCGTATGGCTCTTTTATAAAATTTTCCTTTCAGCTTCATTGGAACTTTTCTGTCACACAACACACCACTCGCTTCCTTCCACTTCATCCATCCAGTCCTAATTCTACTGCATGCATCTCCATCTATTTCGCCATTACTCTGTAATACCGATCGCAGGTACTTAAAACTATTGCTTTTTACAATCAGTTCACTATTAAAAAATACCATTTTTTATTTGTAGTAACTCCATCTTTAAATGAACATTCCAAATACTCTGTCTTTGTCCTACTAAGTTTTAAACCTTTTTCCTCCAGAGCTCGTGTCCACTGTTCTAGTTTTTGTTCTAAGTCTCTTTCACTATTTCCTACTAACACGACATCATTAGCATACATTAAGGACCATGGAATGTTACCCTGTAGTTTCGCTGTTATGTGGTCCAAAACTAATGAGAATAAATAAGGACTAAGCACCGAGCCTTGGTGCAATCCTACTTTCACATCAAATTTATCAGTCTCTCCCACACCTGTCCTAACACTAGTCGTTACCCCCTCATACATATCCCTCACAATCTTTACATATGCACCAGGGACTCCTTTCTTATTGAGAGCCCACCAAAGAATCTCTCGAGGAACTCTATCATATGCTTTCTCAAGATCAATGAATACCATATGAGCGTTTGTTTCTTTACTCCTGTATTTTTCCATCAACTGTCTTATAATGAAAACTGCATCTGTTGTTGACCTGCCCTGCATAAGTAAGTAAGGTATGCTTTATTGTCAAAAATTTTTTCCAATTTGTGGACAAAGCTTATACAAAATAAAAAATACAACAAAAAACAAAAAATAATAAAAACTACAAACAAAACAAAAACAGAAACAGACACCAAATAAATGGCGTGAGTTATACTACTTAAATCTTAATCATCCATGTTATAATTCACATCTTAGTCATATGTTCCGATGACGGATCAATTGTAAAGGGTTTTTACCCTGTTATTTTTACTTTGGTGGCTTGCATGTAGATTCTAAGATTGCACTGATGATGATCGGTCAACCGATTGAAAACTAGTTCTGTCTTTGATGTAGCCCTGTATAGGGATTTTAACAAATATACCTTTTATAAAGGATTTTATGGTTTTATGTATTATGTTTTTATTTCGGCCGACCTCATAACTTTATCTAATATAAGGTTAATAAGTAGTGGCGATAACGCATCGCCCTGTTTGAGTACACTCTTGATTTTTAAGCTGTCAGACAGTTTATTATTATTTCAAAACTCCAGCACCCCCAAACTTATGAAATTAATTTTATGCAGATGCAAGGAAAATGCTCTGCAGTGTGCCTCAATTGTTCTGGTGAAACCTAAAGTAACATAATGGAAATATCAAAATTAATCGAAAAATTCGAAGATGACTTACCGAAAATGGCGCCAATGGTAACTCTCGTTCCTCCGCATTTACATCAAAAGACCAAATTAATTTTTTTTTTTAAATATTTTGTTTATAACCTTTTTGTTTTCCGTTTTACCGAGTAATACAAATAAAGTTGTAGACGATTTCATTGGCTACAAATAATGTCTGCTAAAATTTTCGGTGGACCAATAGGGTTAGATACAGTGCGAAAACCTTTTGCACCCATTTTTTCTAATCTGTAGGCTGGGGAATAAGGATGGCGACCCCACTGGCTTCGTAACTGGATATGGAACTGGATAATATTAGAAAACTGTGTAGGAACATTAATATTATATGATTTGCAAGTTTACCAATTGTATAATGTAGAATATTTTACCATACGGATATTGTTTAAAAACATTAGTAATATTGATTTAAAATGTTAATAAATTTTATTTTTTGTTATTATAAGTAATCAAAAGAAAATTATGATTTCTTCGAATGACGCCATAGGTTTCGAAGTCAATATCCCAACCACACACACGCGCACACACCACAATCTTGAACTTAAGCTTGGGACGTAGTGTCAAATTTTTACGGTGACTTTAGCACGGATTCTATGAATTTATTTTGGTAGATAGTACTTGTTTGATAACGAAAATGTGTGTCAGCTGGCGGGCTTTTAGTCAAGAAAACATAAAATATGAAAGTAGATGGAAAAACCTACAACTTATATGTAAAATATTTATCTCCGTGCCTTACATCCATAATAACCTAGTAGTTAGAATACTTGACTCCTGGCTTTCACCCACGCGAGTCGGGTTCGATTTCCGGCGTCAGAAATCCTTTTTGTTTTTAAAATTGACATTTTAATTTGAAAAATAGTTGTTTGTTTAATACTACGTTTTTATTATTTTTTATACGACACAATATAAAAAAAGTATTATAGAAACAATTATTCGCCGAATCGAACCCGACTCGCCTGGGTAAAAGCCAGGAGGCAGGTATTCTAACCACAAGGCCATTATAGATGTAACGCACGGAGATAAATATTTGACATAAGTTGTAAGGTTTTTCTATCTACTTTCATATTGTATCTTTTCTTGCCTAAAAGCCCGGTTTTGGGCCAGCTAATACATCATTTGTTAATAAGCGTTGGAACAACTCACTATATAAAAAATTCAGCCATGCTAAAATGGTCTGGTCAAACTTGATGCTACCTCTCGGATTGTTATACTTGTCCCCTCAAGACGCTAAATCCTAAATGTAACATTTCAATGGACTAGAAGCGAGAATTCATACTAAAATGTCATGAAGTTTTAAATATGTTTTCTAATAATTATTATACCCCAATAAAATTCATAGACAGTAGAGTTCCTCTTAGCTATTGATTTGAATTATAATAAAATTACTCTAGCTGATACATCCGTAGTATTACCATAAACATTTCAGTAAGTTTATTTTAGTTTTATTTTTTAATATATGACTATGGGTGAGAAAACAGATGGTGACAGGGTAAAGCCATGTCACTCTTAACATTTTTGTATTTAATTTAATGTGAATTTCGAATGACTAAGTTGTTTCGCTTTTGAGAAAAAATATTAAAATTAAAATTAGCGAAAATAGTAATTAAAGCGTATCGCTATCACACAGTACATAATATATCATCAAAATCGGCTGCAGGAAACATATAGGTTATTAATATAGATGTCCATACTACCCAAAAAATTTGGTTTCGGTCTGGAGGGGGATGTGTCACGAGAAAAATCCTATTTCTCTGCACTATATGTATAAGTAGAATCTTAATCTATGTATATTTGAGTGTTATATGCAGTAACTTAACTTATTAAATTTCTTAAGGTAGTTTACGCAATTTGATTTTTTTTTATTTTTCAATAGATTGTTACTGCTGTTTGTTTCACTTCACTATAGTTTATATTGACGATTTATATAATTTTAGTAAATTGTATTGGTTATTGTTTTTATTTATGATTAAGCTTTGTCTATAGAATTGTTAAATTTTTGATGACAATAAAGCATATTTCTATTCTATTCTATTTTAGGTTTTATTTTCGAAGTGGAAACGCAGAGCATCCCACGGATAAGTTTTACAACACCACAGTTGAAGTCAAACCTGTACAGCCAATCCAAAATTTAAATTTTTCTAATGTTACTCAAGATGGTTTTATTATAATAGGTAAGTCTTATTAATCGTCTTAAAAACTTAACCTTATTACCAGTTTGATTTTCGATCAGTATTTTAAAATTCTAGTCGGTCAGTGTATTAACCCTCGTAAAGCGGTGCTTAGGCTACGGCTCCACGGCCAGGAAATTGACGCTAGCAGTAGCCCTAAAACGAACTTAAGGTTCCATGGAACGGAATAGGAATAGCCGAACTGTACCGACTACAGGACTTGTGCGTAGTCGGTTTAGTTCGGCTATTCCTATTGCGTTCCGTGGAACCTTAAGTTCGTTTTACGGCTACTGCTAGCGTCAATTTCTCGCCCGTGGAGCCGTTCGCTTAGATTCTTACGTAAACGACGGTGCGGGGTGCATTTGCACCTCATCCGTATATCCATTGTTTTTCATAATATGTGAACGTCGGGGAAATTGATTTGAAAGATAAATAGGACTTGCTTATTGTACTATGAAACATAATTTTACAAACAAAGTACTCATTTCTTTTTAAAAAAAATATCGTTGCATTACAAACACATGAAATTTTTCACAGAGTGAGCAACACAAAGTTTTTACACACAATACAGTTATGTCGGGACTTTCTGTCTTTTTCTGTGACATAAGTAACACCGACCTTGTCCCGTAGCTCTGTTAGCTCCAGGTGGAACATCAGAAACGTCCAATTCAGGATATGAAATTTTCATCATATTATGCACCCTACAGTCATTTTTCCAAAAAAACACTTAAATGCAAAGAGTTTTAAATGCTGTAATGGATGGAGTGCGTTTAGAATTGAATTTAATGCGAATATGAAATTGGAAAAAAATAAAAAAAAAATATATTAAAAAAGATAGGTGAGAAAAACGAGGTCTGGGTGCAGCTGTACCCCGCACCGCCTTGCGAAGGTTAAATACGATAGTAAAATAACTAGACTTCGGTTTAGCTAAGGTATTTAATAAGAAATCGATTGGTTACAAGTTAGATTACAATGTGGGTACATTCTAGGTTACCCCCTTGCTTGCAACTCACCCCTGTCAAAGCTGTCTTGACACCCTGTGAAGTTAGTTACATCAAGTTATAGGCAGTCTCTACCTAAATAAGATATACAATACACGTTCTTAATTAATTTTTTTACAGTATAAAGGGATGAAGGGGTTTAGGGTGTGAGAGTCAGGATATATAGGGGTTTTGCTCGTACTGGAACTTCAGCTGTAAATCATGGGAAGCACCTTACACTACACATCGTGGTTTGACTTTTATATCAATTTGTTTTTTGTCTGTCAAATCGTAAAGTGATGCATGCCGGAATATGTTTTTGAATCGTAGAGTAATTTACAAAAGAGACGGGAATAGCTGTTGACCGATCCTCACTACGCTCAAGCTACTGCAAAGAGAGTCGAAGGTAGGGATATTAAACATGCTTTACTTCCGGTAATTTTACTCCGGTCAAGCTGAAAATTTTAGAGAGTATTTTTGAAGTTTATTTATTTATTTATGTATGTACTTTCATTTAAAATAATAAAAAAATAAAAAATTTCAAAAAAAATTTTTCGAACCGTACCCCTCCCCCTAAACAGCATTCGCACTTAATTAAGCATCGTATTTCCCTCAAATATATGTGTATCTATATATTTATTTATTTTATCTCTGAACCTATTTCTTTTTTCCCTAATATTGTTCTGAAGCTATTTCCTTGTGACATCTTATGCAATTTACTATTTTATTTGGGAATAAGCCACAATTTTAGTTTGAAATTAAATTTATTTGACGTTTTGATTTCCACTTCGGAAATAGTTATCAAAATACAAAACATTAATAAATTAGGCATTTATTTAATTAGTTTAATTTATTAATGTTATGTTCCAGACAACTTCAAAAATATCGTTTCTATTTGTAAAATTTCGTTGATTTCATTCAGGGAGCCGACAAAACTCTGTCTGCTGGAAACCCAAATAATTGTCCGCGTTATGTTGAAAATTTGCGGAAAAATCACCCGCTGCGAAATTGTTAATTAATAGCTGCATTATCTATATTTATTTATTAATATTAGCACTAATTAAAAAAATCTTTAAATGAAAATAATTTCCTTTTTTTTTCGAGGGCCGCACTTTGCCCACCCCTGGTCTAATTCCAGCTATAGTACATTTAGCTCCAGTATCAACATATGCGCAACCACTCAAACCTAAGACACTTATTGGTAAGAGGGGACGATTATTCAAATTGTTAGTTTCTGCTAAAAGAAGCTCTACAGAAGAAGCTGCTTCTGTGGTAATAGTATTTACAGAAATTTTAGAGTTTGGACAATTTGTGCGAACATAACCAGGAGTATTGCAACCGTAACAAACTACACTGGAAGAACGTTGAGAAGGTACATTTGAAGTGCTAGGATTTGTATTTGGACGACTAGGAGGTACAGAGGTGCTAACTGAATCATTAGAATTAGATTGCTTAAATTTTCTGCATTCTGGCTGAGTATGACCAAAATTTTTACAAAATGTACACTTCGGTCTGAATTTTGGTTTGACAGAATCCTTTTCTTCATTCGATTGAGGTTTTTGTCGTTGATTAGAGTCGGTAGCAACTAAACCTTCCTTTAAGGATGCTTCGATTTCTCGAGATTCCCTTAAAAGTTCCTTAAAGTCTCGAAATTTATTCCTTGTGACCTTTTTCGTATTTTACGCGCCATTAAGCCGTAAACCATATCCAACTGAACCTCTTCGGTTAGGGTATAAGGTAATTGTGCGAGCAAAGCTCGAATACGAGAAACAAACAGTTCGGTAGGTTCCTTAGAATTTTGTTCACGCGAGAATAATTCTCGATATATTAAATGAGGAGGAAGTTTTCTCGAATAGGCATCTCTCAATGCTTGTACAGCGTCTTCTCATGTGAGAATGGTATTTTTGACACCTTGCCACCATGTAGAAGCACTACCTTAAGAAGCATGGATAAACCACGAAGAGAATTTTCATCACTTATTTGGGAACAGTCCTTAAAAGTGATCACATTGTCGAGAAAAGCTTCAACATCAGCGTTAACAGTACCATCAAAACGAGCAGTACACTTAACGAAGTTTCCTTCTGACGTATGTGTATGAGTTCTATTAAGGTCTCTGATTTGTACCAGAATATCTTCAGATACTTACTCGTTTGTTAGAATTAGCAAGTACCGAAAGTAATGAATCAAATTGATCTTGTGACATTGGTACCATAGCGGGAGCAGAACATTCTCCTGCTGTAGGATTTTTTGAATTAGCTTTTGACATTGTACAAAGTATAGCAGATAACCAAATATTACTAAATATGTAACAGACATACGCAATAAAAGTGATTTTATTGTAAAAATTAAATAGTTCTATGTATATGCAATAAAAGTTATTTTATTGAGAAATCGTAATATAATTACATGCAATAAAGTTATTTTATTGAAAAAAGTTATATAATTATAGGCAAGTAAGTTATTTTATTGAAAAGGTTTTATAATTATGTTTTAATTTAAAATCCGAGCAAATTCGGTAAAATTTTAAATTTGGCAACAAAATGTTGAAAAAGTCTGAAGAGCTACGAAACAATGTTCGACATAGGTAACACCGCGCAGAACGACAAGCAAGCGAACATCAATTCGAATAATCGAAATACGAAATCGATTTCCTGTACTCAGATCGTGAATCAATGCAAAATCGATATACCGGCGAAATGTGAAGTAAAAACCGCGCAAAAATGCGTGCCACGCTATGAAAAAGTAGCGTTAATGATTTTATAGTACTTACAGCAAAATTCGGATATTAAAAAGCACTTTAACACTTACGAAACAATGTCTATAATTCCTGGCCACTAAGCTGGGCGCCAAATATAAGGGGATGAAGGGGTTTAGGGTGTGAGAGTCAGGATATATAGGGGTTTTGCTCGTACTGGAACTTCAGCTGTAAATAATGGGAAGCACCTTACACATCGTGGTTGAATAATAATAGGCACAAACTTTACTGTGAGCGGTATAATCACCGAAAGAAACAGAAACAAACTACATTATTAAAACTAGATTACTAATATAGTTCAAATGGCTCCTACTGCATGGAGCGTAAGACAGGAACTCTCTGAGTCAGCCTCCGCCATGTCAGCTGTCAGCCGTTGGGAGAACCTACGTCACTTGGTCGGCAGGGTTGTCAAGTATAATTCTTGTTACAACAGTGTATTTAAGAATTAATACCTATTTAAAAACCTAAACTTAATTATGACATAATATGTAGAAATGCTTGAATAAAAATAAAGGACACTTAAAATTAAAGAAAGTTCTCTCAGTTATACCTGTATCTCATCAGCATTAAGCTCATAGTCTTTTAGATATAAAGGCAACTTACGATCTCTCTTACCTATGCCTCTAGCGGTGCTAGGTATTATATCATCATTACTAATTTCATCTCTAACATAAGGAGAATTTAAATTTTCCGAAATATCATCTATAGTGTCACTATTGCTAGAAGTTTCAAGGTTTAAAGAATTGTCATTGTCGAGCAACACAGAATCATTAATTTGATCCAAGCTAATGTCATTATTGGCGCCCCTGCCAGCATCATTAAGTCAATTGGATCGGGTACCCAATTGGATCAGTATTTTCAAAATTATGAGCAAAATTATAATCCTCCACTTCATTATGATCATAAAATGGCAAGTTTGTTTTATTTAAATATCTCTTATTTCATCTGTAAATAGTTCCATTAGTATCTTTTACCATATTTATATGACTTATCATTTTTACCTCTAACCCATTTTTTATTTTTTTGAATCAATATATTTTCATCTTTTTCAAGTACTGGTAGTTCCCTATAGGTCTGGATCCCGCGTATGAAAAAAAAGTTGATTAATAGCAAGCTGAAAATTTGTTAATAGCTTAAGGTTGTCTAGTCGGTAAAACTTTGATATATGGGAACACTGGAACAGGGGCAGTTTTAATTGTGGAACAGGTTGAAAATTTGGAACGGTCAGACCACGAAAACGGCACATTTATTTTGTCCGACAGAATAGACTTAAACTCTCCGAACAGAGATTAAACTCTCATGCAAAAATCAGACTGCTATTTATTACCTGTTATAATTCCTGTCATTTGACATATTCTACATGTTCCACATAATAAAACGCCCATTTGGTGATAAATAGCAGTCTGATTTTTGCATGAGAGTTTAATCTCTGTTCGGAGAGTTTAAGTCTGTTCTGTCGGACAAAATACATGTGCCGTTTTCGTGGTCTAACCGTTCCAAATTTTTAACCTGTTCCACAATTAAAACTTCCCCTGTTCCAATGTTCACATATATCAAAGTTTGTCCGACTAGACACCCTTAAGCTATTAACAAATTTTCAGCTTGCTATTAATCAACTATTTTTTCATACGCGGGATCCAGACCTACTAGCATGTTAATCATAATAAAATTTTTGACTATTTTGATTATTTTTAATTATATCTGTAACTGCAGTTGGATCTATAATACTTGGTTCAAGATTTTTTTCACTTGTCGGAATTTTACTTTTTATTATCCTGTTTAGAAATAACTGGGAAGGAGAAAAGCCTATATTTGTTAATGGTATATTCCGATACTTCAGTAACAACAACTGAAGATCCTTTACCGAGCTAGCTTTAAGTAACATTTGCTTAGTTATACCTACATACTTTTCAGCCAAAGAGTTTGACTGATGGTGGTGAGGACTACTAAATACAAGTTCAAAATTCCACTCATCAGCAAATTTTTTAAATTTTTGCTAGTTATAAGGGACATTATCTGCATACATTTTTTCTGGTATTCCAAACTAGGTGAATTTTTCCAAGCAAAATTGTATTACGTCATTTGAATTCTTTGTTATAGTTTGTTTAACTTCTACCCATTTTGAGTATGAATCTACAAGAAGCAAGTAATTATGATTTTCAAATAAGTAAAATAACTAGACTTCGGTTTAGCTTCTAGTAAAATAACTAGACTTCGGTTTAGCTAAGGTATTTAATAATAAATCAATAATTGGTTACAAGTTAGATTACAAAATGTGGGTACATTCTAGGTTACCCCCCTTGCTTGTAACTCTCCCCTGTCAATGCTGTCTTGACACCCTGTGAAGTTAGTTACATCAAGTTATAGGCAGTCTCTACCTAAATAAGATATACAATACAGTCAGATAGCGGTCTGAGGCGCTCGATCGACAAATCTGAAGAATATGCGAACGAGGTTCGAGCCCTGGCCGGTGAATAGAAAATAAAAATGTTAAGGTCGTAGTCTAAAATTCTAAAGAATCTACGGCTTGGTCTGGAATAAGTTGGTGTCTGATCGGCTATGGGGGAGCAATACGGCAAGGGATAAAGGCTTGCGGCTGGGTGATTCTCCTCCATAGATCCCTACCGGAAGGACGTTGACGCCTAAAAACGGTGTATATACATATTTAAAAAATCTAACTTGTTGAGAACATCTGACTCGTGCTTAAAAAATAAACACTGCAGTAAGCACTACAATCATCTTTAAATAAAACAAAATATATTAATCCACTCAAAAAAAAAATGTTTACTGGTCCATGCACATCTGTGTGAATTATTTCACCTGGTTTGTCTGATCTGCTTCTTGTTTTATGGGATTTTCTTGACTGCTTCCCATACTGGCATGTCTCACAGACAAATTCTTCTTTGTATTTAACTCACATAATTGTCTACCAAATTAGCTGTTTTCTTAATTGTAATGAAGTTAATAGCCCGGGAGGTAGTGTCAAATTTGACCGGAGCATTTTAGCATGACCGTTTTTTATGTAGTTAGGTATTCCAAAGCTTATTAACAAATGATGTGTCAGCTGGCCCAAAACCTGGGCTTTTAGGCAAGAAAAGATAAAATATGAAAGTAGATAGAAAAACCCTACAACTTTTAGTGTCCGCAGTCATATAAACCCAAATAAACAACAACAACTTATATGTCAAATTTTTATCTCCATGACTTACGTTTATAATGACCTAGTGGTCCTGGCTCCTGGCTTTCACCCAGGCAAGTCGGGTTCGATTCCCGGCATCGGAAATCTTTTTTGTTTTTAAAATTGACATTTTGTTTTGAAAGATAATTGTTTTTATAATACTTTTTTATATTGTGTCTTATAAATAATAAAAAACATGGTATTATAAAAACAATTACTTTTCCAATCAAAATGTCAGTTTTAAAAATAAAAAAGAGTTCCGGGAATCGAATCCGACTCTCCTGGGTGAAAGCTAGGAGCCAGGACCACTAGGCCATTATGGATGTAAGTCACTGAGATAAATATTTGACATATAAGTTGTAGGGCTTCATATTTTATCTTCTCATACTTTCTCTTTCCCATCTACTTTCATATTTTATCTTTTCTTGCCTGAATGCCCCGATTTTGGGCCAGCTGACACATCATTTGTTAATAAGCTTTGAAACACCTAACTAAATACAAAAATAACAGTCATATTTTCTCTTTCCCATCTACTTTTATATTTTATCTTTTCTTGCCTGAATGCCCCGGTTTTGAGCCAGCTGACACTTAAATTGTTAATAAGCTTTGGAACACCTAACTAAATAAAAAAAAAAGCAATGCTAAAAAGCTCTGGTCAAATTTGACACTTCCTTCCCTGGCTATAATATGCACCAAGCGATCATGCGATCACTTTATTTATGTTTTTCAAGCTAAATTACATTCTACAATAGGCTTAACTCTAAATTACATGTCGCACAGATTGTCTATACGTACTCCAACACATAAAATGTTTGCATTTTGCTCTAGAAATTGACACCTGCTTTTATGGGAGTGATAGGTAAAGTTTTGGACAGGTTGTATATTAGTGCACCCTAATATTTATAAATGTTCGTATTTTGGCATTGGATCTGAGCTTGACATGTAACACCGTTGCCATATCCTCTATTTTTTCATACATTACATTACATAAAGTCACATTAAATAAAGTTACATTACATAAAAGTTACATTAAAGTTACATTACATAAAGTTACATTACAATTAAGTAAAGTTTTTTGTTGTTGTTTTCACCAATTTTGAAAAAATGTGAAAACGTTGAATTATCCTCGTTTGTCTGTCCGTCCGTTCGTCTGTCTGTCTATCTGTAAACTCAGCTCCTCCGTCATTATACCAGGTAGAATGACAAATGAGGTGTCAAATGAAAGCTTATAGTCCAAGGATGGTACTAAAAGTGAGAAATTTGACCTAGGCTGTCTGTCCGTCTGACCGCAAATAGAACTCCTCCGTCACTATACCAGGTAGAATAAGAAATGAGGTGTCGAATGAGAGCTTATCATTCCTTTGAATATAATTCCTTTGTCACTATACCACATAGAATGACAAATGGGATGTCAAATGAAAGCCTACAATCCAAGGGTGGTACTAATGGTGAGAAATTTGACCTACGCTGTCTGTCCGTCTTACCCCTAATAGCACAAGGACGTCCAATGGACGTCCATTGGACGTCCTTCACGGACTTTACGGACGTCCTTTGGACGTCCGTTTTCGTCCGAGGAACGTCCTTTATACGTCCTATTTTGGTCCAAATGTCGCGCTACCGAACGTCCATTGGACGTCCATCTAAGGTCCGAGGGGACGTATATTGGAACTTAATCGGACGCAAATTGGACCTTAATCGGACGTCCTAGGGGACGTAAATTGGACCTTAATCGGACGTAAATTGGACCTTAATCGGACATAAATTGGACCTTAATCGGACGTCCTAGGGGACGTAAATTGGACCTTAATCGGACGTAAATTGGACCTTAATCGGACGTAAATTGGACCTTAATCGGACATAAATTGGACCTTAATAGGACGTAAATTTGACCTTAATCGGACGTAAATTGGACCTTAATCGGACGTAAATTGGACCTTAATCGGACGTAAATTGGACCTTAATCGGACGTAAATTGGACTTTAATCGGACGTAAATGGGACCTTAAGCGGACGTAAATTGTACCTTAATCGGACGTAAATTGGACCTTAATCGGACGTCCTAGGGGACGTGAATTGGACCTTAATCGGACGTCCTAGGGGACGTGAATTGGACCTTAACAGGACGTCCAATTTTGGTCCAAAGGCCAAGTTGTTAAACATCCAATGGAGGTCCACCTAACGTCGGAGGGGACGTTCGGTGGACGTCATTTGGGCATTCATAGGATGTCCCAGTTTGGTCCAATGTCTTGCTGCTGAACATCCATCTAACGTCCTGGAAGGTCATTCGGTGGACGTCTAGCGACGATATTTAGACCTGTGGAGAATGTATTGTGGGAAATAAAAAATATATTTTTTAAGGAACTTATATTTCATCTTATATCAAATTACAATTATTGGATATTACAGTATTTACATTAAATTACAATACACTTCTCCAAGAAATTAACGCACCACCTTAAATATGGGGTATATTTGATGTCTCGTATTTCCTAAACCTGTTGTCCCATCTAAGTGATGTTTTTATAGCCTAGGCTATAGGTTACCTCCTTAAGCTTGTCATGCTGTAATATATGTATATTATATCATATCGCTCTCTATAGTAATGTGATATAATATATATTACAGTATAGCTCCCTGTGCATGACAAGCATAAGGAGGTAACATATTCTAGGGCCTAGGCTAGAATATTATAAAAAAAATCACTTAGATGCAACAACAGGTTTAGGAAATTCGAGACATCAAAAATGCCCAATTTTTAAGGTGGTGCGTAATGGGCTGTATATACAGGGTGTAACAAAAATACAGGTCATAAATTAAATCACATTATTCTGGGACCAAAAATAGTTCAAATGAACCTAACTTACCTTGTACAAATATGCACATAAAAAGTTACAGCCCTTTGAAATTACAAAATGAAAATGGATTTTTTCGATTATATCGAAAACTATTAGCGATTTTTTATTGAAAATGGACATGTGACATGTGGCATTATTATGGCAGGAATATCTTAAAGAAAAATTATGGTGAAATTTGTGCACCCCATAAAAATTTTATGGGGGTTTTGATCCCTTAAATCCTCCCAAACTTTTGTGTATGTTCCAATTCAATTTTATTATTGTGGTACCATTAGTTAAATTCAATATTTTTGTTTCTTAGTATTTTTCAGATAAGGCAGTTTTTATCGAGTTGCGACTTCTTTTTTAATATGTCCACGTAAAAATTTTATGGGGGTTTTGTTCCTTTAAACCCCCCCAATGTTGTATGTTCCAATTAAACTATTACTGAGGTACCATTAGTTAAACAGAGTGTTTTCAAAACTTTTTTGCCTCTGTATTTTTTCGATAAGGCACGTTTTATCGAGTCTGGCTTCTTTTTTAATATGGTTCAAAATATACCTAAAAATGTAAAGCATAAATAAGTTTGCATATTATTACCAAGTCTCCATAATCGTACTTAACCATATACAAATATGTGGTGGATTTGACAAATATTCACAATATTTCGATAAAAATTGACTTTTCGAAAAAGCAATAAGAGGCAAAAAAGTTTTTAAAACGTTGTTTAAATGGTAGGTACTACAATAATAATTAAATTGAAACGTGCACAAAAGCACATTGTTTTCGATACATTGGAAAAAATCACTTTTCATTTTGTAACTTCAAATGAGTGATAAAGGCACAGAGACTTAGATCACGAGGTCACATTGAAAGGATGCCAAAAACGAGGACTCCGAAAAGGGTACTAAACTACACTATAGCTTCAAGAAAGAGAAGAGGAAGACCGGAAAATAGATGGAAGCAAGAGGTCGAAAAAGATTTGGAAAGAATGGTGTTACAGGGTCAGAAAAGAAAAATGAATAAGAGGAAGGAATGGAGAAAAATCACATATCAAGCCAGAGAAGATCTCAGTACATAAAGAAACGTGAAAATGAAGAAAAAACAAACTTTTCAAGCCATGGGCCTCTAAGGCCCTTGGTGCTATTAATATATAACTTCAAAGGGCTGTAACTTTTCTTTTGTGCACATTTGTACTAAGGTAAGTTAGGTCCAATCAAACTATTTTTGGTCCCAGGATATGTGATTAAATTTATGACCTGTATTTTTGTTACACCCTGTATATATATAAAGGTTATATTTGGTTCTTGGGACATCAAAGTATATTTTTTAGACATTCCCTGGATATAGTCACTGATGTGACATACCTCCGATTTGTTTTTTCATGAGTTTTGTAAGAGAGACTAAAAACTTTTTTATGGTTACCTCCTGTTTTCATATATTTTTTGACATGTTTTGTAGTAAATTCAACTATCTATTTACTACAAGACATGTCAAAATTTACATGTGAAAGCAGGAGATGATCCTAAAAATGGTTTTTCGTCTCCTACAAAATTCATGAAAAATCAGATAGGAGAATTTGTACATTACAATTCTCTGATGTTTGGGAAAAAGGGCTTAAGTCAGAAATGCACATCGATAATGTTTTGATGATTTCTGGACCAGAAAAATCGGCTCTTTTTATTGGTACATACAGTTTACGTCTACAACAGTTTTTTGCTGGTCCAGAAATCATCAAAACATTAGCAATGTGCAATTCTGACTTACGCCCTTTTTGCCAAACATAAAAAAAGCAATCTGGTCATAACTGACCAATGAGCAATTTTAATTTAACCTAAATTACTAATGTTTCTTAAAATGAAGAGCTTACCCGATAGCGTCTCTTATCTAATCTAACAAGATCGTGCACTATTCTAACATACACAGCCACATCACGCACTATGCTCTGCTTTTCACTATCACCTATCACTCAAACTAGTTCAAAAGGCTTTGTCCTCTTCAATCTTCTAGTTTGCCCAGTAGTATCGAGGAGGATTTCCTCAATATTCTTGTACTTATTTAAGTTGTTTGTCGGGATTCCTGCTATCTTCTTGATGATTATATCCAGGTTCCATTCCTAGGTATTAATATTTGTTTATAAAGTAATAACTTATTATGCATGGACAATGTTGTTTCTTCCAATTAGCCAATACACTTTTTATATCTTTATTTTGGTTATATCTGGTTTTTTGTAGACCACTTTCAGCTGATTCTAAAAAAAATTAAAATGAACGGTAATTTTTCTATTCTTTACAATTAAAAATCAAAATATTTACAGGTAATACATGCATAAATGATTCGTTTCATAAAGAAAATTGAAAACGGATTTTATAATACTTACATAATTGTTTAAGAGATCCAGCCATAGCCAAAACTAGCATACTAAACAGTACAGTTGAGTACAGCAAAAAAAGCCACTAATTTCCATTTTTCACCCCCTTATCGATGCATTTTTTTCCAATCAAAATTGTTACTAAATTTTTAGGTTATCTTATGATGAAAATGAAATAATTGATGACTTGATGACCAATGACCACGCGACGCTACATAGATACTCGCGCGGCAAATTTGAAAATGAACGCAAATTGAATAGTAAATGGCCTCTCTTTAGAGTATGGAAAATTTTACCCCTCCAGGAGGACATTGTACTCTTTTCATAGAATATCTTGTGGTAACTTTCCAGCCATAATTTAATCAGATGTTCACGGAATAGAACTTTGATAGTAGAATTCCTGGAATGTTTTGTTGTTAGGGGAAACTTTTATTTTATTTATTCTTGAATATTTCCTGTTGTTAAACATTGTAACCAATAATTTACAAATAAGATTTTCATTACATTACATGAAATCAAAACATGTTTTGGATATTAAACTATATAGTTTTATAATTGTAATAATTTAATATACAATTTTGAATTAAGATTTAATCTTTCGATCTAATCGATTTAAACTACAGTAAAACTTGTGTTACCGGCCCCCTGCCAACACCGGCCACCTGTACTAACGGCCAGTTTAAAAATTCCCCACACTAATTACAGTAAAACCTGTCAGTAACGGCCGCTAAAAATGAAAAAGCTATTGGCCGATATAGAAAGGTGACCGGTATTGCCAGTTTTTGTAGTCTAGATATAATTGGTTTGGGGAATTTTTAAACTGGCCGTTAGTACAGGTGGCCAGTAACACAGGTTGTACTGTATATCTAGGCTACAAAAACTGGCAATAACGACCACTTTTCTATATCGGCCAATAGTTCTTTCATTTTAGTGGCCGTTAGTGACAGGTTTGACTGTATTTCATTAACGTAAAGTTAACGCAAGTTAATATTTTATTGAATTATTTTGCTATTTGATCTCGTAATTGGTATAATGTGTCCAATATAAGCGTTCATAAAACGTCCGTATTTCGTCCAGTATGGACGTCCAAAGTCGGACGTCCAAAGGACGTCCATATTTATTCCGTCCGAAGGACGTCCATATTTATTCCTTCCGAAGGACGTCCAACATGGGACGTCCGTTTATAGTCCATGGACGTTAGGACCAAAAATGGACCTATTTTGGACGTCCAAATGACGTCGTGTGCTATTAGGGAATTGTCCGTATTTCGTCCAGTATATATACGTCCATATTTGTTCCATCCGAAGGACGTCCAACGTCGGACGTCCATTTTTATTCCGTCCGAAGAATGTCCAACGTCGGACGTCCAAAGGACGTCCATATTTATTCCTTCCGAAGGACGTCCAACGTCGGACGTCCATATTTATTCCTTCCGAAGGACGTCCAACGTCGGACGTCCAAAGGACGTCCATTTTTATTCCGTCCGAAGGACGTCCAACGTCGGACGTCCAAAGGACGTCCATATTTATTCCTTCCGAAGGACGTCCAACGTCGGACGTCCAAAGGACGTCCATTTTTATTCCGTCCGAAGGACGTCCAACGTCGGACGTCCAAAGGACGTCCATATTTATTCCTTCCGAAGGACGTCCAACATGGGACGTCCAAAGGACGTCCATTTATAGTCCATGGACGTTAGGACCAAAAATGGACCTATTTTGGACGTCCATTGGACGTCGTGTGCTATTAGGGACCTGGAACTTCCTGTTTTATTATATTATTCAACTTTATTATATTTCACACCTACCTGGTATAATGACGGAAGAGTTATATTGGCGGTCTGACAGACAGACAGCCTAGGTCAAATTTATCACATTTAGTACCTACAGACGGTCTAGGTCAAATTTCCCACCTTTAGTACCATCCTCACTTGACACCTATTTGTCATTCTACCTGGTATAATGACGGAGGAGTTATATTCGCGGTCGGACGGACAGAATATTTGTCGTACATGAGGAAATACCTCATTTGTCATACTATCTGGTATAATGACGGAGTATATTTTCCACATAATTCTATCTTGGGTCATATCAATATTAATCCCCTTGTCCTGCCTAATCGCCTCCGTCTAATCGCCCACGTCTTCTTTGGTCTTCCTCTCCTATTCCTTCCAGGAATCTACAAAGGTAGACTTAAACTTGTGAAATCAAATATGCCCAGAATTTTTTGAAAAATACGATGATTGGATTTCCAGTGCCCTTTCATTAGGTAAATTTTGTAAAAAATTTATTTTTTAATTTTTGATATTCAATTACGCCCTCTAGCGGTGGACCTACAATTATGAAAATAGTTTCCAGGCTTTTCCCGAGGCAACTTTTGTGATAAATATTTTTTCTCAAAGCTGTACTATAAACGGTTCCTGAGATATGGCCGAGAGCCATTCTTATTGGGACACCTGGTACAATATCTATACATTATTGAAATAAAAAGGTTAAAATAAAAATTATGCACTATTTTAAATTTTATTAAAAATATTCTACTTTCTTATAGCATGGCATTAAATACCAACACCCAAAAAATATTTCAGTGGCTTCCAAAAGGGTTGTTAAAACACTTAATATAATCTCTAACTTTAAAATAGGATGTTGTATGTTCACGTTGTAATAAACTGTCCCCACTGTCATGAAGGTTAGGAAGATGGAGAACAGAGTAATTAATTCTAAAAAAAAAACAAAAACGATGTAAGATTACACTGTGTAAATTAGAAAATATTAAAACGATAATAGAGGGCACACAAATTAACCTAGCCGGTTAAGATATTGAAAATTGCCCCAGCGATATTCTAAAAATAAAAATACCATCTTGTTCTACATAAAAAATTATTTGACCCCTGGCCCCACTCATGACCTCAAAAAAAAATTATAAAGGGGTTTTTGGTTTTTTTGGCGATATCTTTGATTTGAATCATTATACAAACTTTTTTTCTTTTATTTTGTAGAATTTTTTATTGCCTATAGCGTTATATTTTTTTCCTTCATTTTTAACGTAAAATTAAATTTTTTTGCTTTTGAAATTTTTAAACTTCGTTAAAAAAAATAGTTCGGCGAAAATGCAAAAAAAAATATTTATTGGGTATCTCCATGATTTTTTTCAGATTTTTATAGGTGAGACATCATGGTCAAAACAGGGAAAAATAATTTTTCGGTATTTTCTTTACCCGGTTTGACACGTGGTTTAATTTTAACACTTTTAAGTCCGCCTACACGGCTTCCGTATTCATCCTGTTATCAATCAGCCGCCACCGACACGGATACCGTGTTAACATTTCAACAATTTTCCACTGACTGTATAAAAGTGGCACATGAGACAAAAAGATCTGATATTGGTTCGGGGTTCAAAATTCATTCTCTGCCTTTTTCCTTCTGCAAAGCTAAATTCGGCTTTGGTAAGGAAAGATAGTCGAAGTTAGTATGCAATTTGAAAAAAAGTGAAGAAAGTATAGAATAGAGAATAAGGAAGGAAGAAGAATAGAATAGAGCACCGGCTAAGTAGCTCGAGAAACAAGAGACTAAAAGAAAAGGTGGGATTCGAGGGCCAGAAAAAGGAAAAAAATTAAAACAGATTTCTTTCTGAAACAATTTGGGCGTGAAAGAAGGAGAGCTGGAAGAATAAAACAGAAATTAGATAATTAAAACCAGACAGAGATCCTGAACAAACTAAAATGGAGGGCGCCAGTCTTACTCTTCAGCAAATTAACAAATATATAGATTAACTAAACTTTCCTAATATAAAATTTATGTTGTTTCATCCTAAACCAACTACCCTTTGAAGTTAAACTGGAAAGAGATATGTAATAATCAAAACCGAATTCTACTAAATTATTTTATTATAATTGTCACAAATATAGTGCAATTTACAAAAGAAAATATACAATGTTACAATGTGATACATATAGTTAGTAAATAATTGAAAATAAAAGTCCTAGTGATTTTATGGTTTAAAAATAGAATAACCTATCAGTTTTTATGTCGTACTGTGTTGTATATTTACTTATTTAAGTTATGGCATTTCGGAACACACCCCAATAACGTACTTTGGGAGCTGTCAAAGAAATGTCACACGCGGACAGAACACTGTAAGCTCGGCAATGATGTCATGTTGAAAAATGTCCATCTTGTCTCGTGTAAAGATACAAATTAATGTGTTTCAATAAAGTAGTCAAAGTCGGTCCATAGTTTTATTAAATGCATAACATACTGTTCATTGAAATTTAAATGAACCCAAAAAAATATCATACAGGAATAAAGTTCAATGGAACGTGACCCATAAATTCACGTCCGATAGAAGGAAACCATTTAATTTTCGGAAACGTCTAACCATAGACCATTCCAGACAGCCTCCCGCCAGAAAGTAAGCCTATTTACTTTGCAGAAATGGAAAGTTTCCAGGTATGGAAAATATGCAGAAACGCCAACAAAAAAACCAAAAACCATAAGACCAAACTCCAAAAACTCCAAAATCCATACGAAAACCAAAATCCAAACGGAAACCAAACCCTGAAACAATAGAATATTGTTTAGGATATTGAAAACAAAACTGACATTTTTTTACCGGGAGAGAAAAAGAAATCAAAGAATTATTACCTTGTACAATGGATCTTCTCACAACCCACTGCTTGACACGACAGTAAAAGGAAGACAAATCAGATATTATTAGTGGTCTTTCAAAAACGAACTTTACAAAACCTAACGATGTATAGAGGTGGGAACGGATATATTTGTGGTAGAGGCTTTGTAACTGTGACACTTCCAAAGTCTCACAGTTATCAAAGTGTCACAGTGCATATCATAGAATAGGGGTGAGCAAGTCTCTCAGGCTGGGTTAAATCACTATAAGCCCAATAAATGACCGTTTTGGAGTGTAATTTCCAGGGACAACTCCGAATTGAATAAAAATTTGAATTAACGTTCTACTTACGCTCCACTTTGAAGTTGAAATTGTGCCGTTGGTTGCTTTTACTTGGGGGGTGACATTTACCCCTTCTCGGGGGGTGAAAAACGCGTGTTTAAAATAAGGCCGGAAATTGATAAATTGACTTATTTTAAGCACCTTTTGTTCTATAAAGTTTTTTACGTAAGTCAATACTTTTCGAGTTATTCGCGATTTAAAATGTTGATTTTTCGACAAAAAAACTACGTTTTTAGACCGTTTTTCTAAAATAACTCAAAAAGTAAATATTTTATCGAAAAAAATATTTTTAGCAAAAGTGTAGCCTATAAAAAAACGAAAAAAATGGTGTACCAGTAAAGTCTACAAATTGAGTAGAAGCAAAGTTGTAGCTCATGAAAAATACGTTCTTATTCATCTAATTCCAAATCGAATAATTCAACGCGAAATCACCGAAGAAAGAAGCGTTTTTCGGGAAAACGTTATTAACATTTTTAAAGTATCGAAAAAAAGCTTATTATTTGTTTTTTACAAAAGTTTACAGCATCAAAAATAAACGAGTTACACTGAAAAAAAAGTTTGCCCCTTTTTTTGGTAAAAAAATCGTGAAAACCTCCCTCTATTTAGCACCCTAAATGAAATTAATCGTTTGGCTTTACCATCTATTTTAACTGTATGTGTATTGTTTATATGATCTGTAAGTTTGATTGGTTTGAAGTGCTTATTTTTGAAAACATTTGGTTTTATAGTAAAAACAAATTTTCTAAAAAATTTTTAAAAATTTCATTTTTTCAAAATAACTTAAAAAGTATTAGTGATAAGAAAAATCTTAAAGAGTAAAAAAATGTAGATTTTGCTATTATAAATATGCTAGTTTATTTTGTTTCTCCGTAAGTCCAAAATTGGTTAAGATATGGCTGTTCAAAATTTGCATACACTCGTGATTAATCACCCATTCAAGCTTTCTCAATTATAAGCCTTTCAAAAATAAACACTTTAAACCGGTGAGATTGGCAGATCATATAAAAAATAGATAGGTAAGTAAATTGTTTGTAAAGCGGTAGCGATTAATTTCATTTGGAGAGCTAAACACGGCGAGATTTTCATGATTTTTTACAAAAAAAAGAGGGCCAACTTTATTTTGAGCGTAACTCGCTTATTGTTAATGCTAAAACTTTTGTTAATAATTAAATCAAAGCTTTTTATAAACACTTTAAAAAATTTTAAATGGGTTTATACCGAAAAGTGCTTAATTTTTTGGTGATTTCACCTTGAAAGATTCGATTTGGAATTAGACTAATAAGAACGTATTTTTCATGAGCTACAACTTTGTTTTTATTTGATTGATAGACTTTACTGATACACCATTTTTTTGGGTTTTTTATAAGCTACAATTTTGCTAAGAATATTTTTTTCGATAAAATATTTACTTTTTGAGTTATTTGCGAAAAACCGTATGAAAACGTAGTTTTTTGTCGAAAAATCAACATTTTCAATGGCAAATAACTCGAAAAGTATTGACTTAATAAAAAACTCTATAGAACAAAAGTTGCTTAAAATCAGTCAATTTATTCATTTCCGGTCTTACCTTGAACGTATGTTTTTTCACCCCCGAGAAGGGGTGACTGTCACCCCCCAAGTAAAAGCAACCAACGGTACAATTTCAACTTTGTAGTGGAGGGTAAGTAGAACCTAAATCCAAATTTTCATGCAATTCGGAGTTGCCCCTGAAAATTACACGGTATCACCGAATTTCCCGTTCATTTACTGGGCTATTGCTTGCATATCAAAAAAAAAATAAATAAAATATGTTAGACTTCTAGACCTGAACGTAACCTCAAATAAAATCGGAAAGTGTTTTTTCGTTTTTTGACGATGTCTTCGGTTCTAATCATGGTAGAAACTTTTTTGCAGGTTTTTTTTATTGCCTATAACATATTTTAATAATGAACCCAAAATGGCAGGAATGGATTGGTTAAGGGGTTTTGTAAAACGTCACAAGATTAGCTTGAGAAAACTCGAGGTTACTAACATAAATCGAGCACATCCTTTTAATGACATTGAAGGTGAATTGTTTTATAATAATCTTGATGCAGTTTTAACAAAATATAAATTTTCTGCAAGTAGAATCTACAATATGGATGAAGATGAAACAGGTAGGTATATCATATGTACAATGGCCAGGAAACATCCTTGCTACACAAGGTCAAAAACAGGTTTGAAGCATGACAAGTTGGAAAAGAGAAAAAACGTAACTGTCGTCTGTGCAATCAGTGTTTCTGGTAATTACATATCACCAATGTTTATTTTTCCCAGAAAACGTATGATACCCATTTTGAAAAAGATAGACCAGTAGGATCAACATATTGTCGTTCGGCCAATGGCTGGTCTAATAAAAAACTCTTTCTTGAACGGCTCCAACATTTTGCGAAGATTGCGAAACCTACCGAAGACGATCCTCTGTTATTGGTCTTAGACTTAGACAACCATGGAAGTCATATTACATTGACCAATTATGAATTTTGTAAGGCTAACTATATTCACATTATATCGATACCTCCACACACTTCTCACAGACTACAGCCTCTAGATGTGGCTTTTTATAGCCCATTTAAAAAATGGTTTCAACACAGAGTGTAACTATTATATGAAAAATAATTTACACCAAAAAATAAAATCTTATTAAAATGAGTCACTGTGTAACAAAGCGCACATGAAAATTAGTGCAAAAAGCACGAAAGTAGAATGGATAATAAGCAATTTGGATGTAGAGATGGTGTACGGACCATAGAGGCATTATTTTGTATGTATGTTCTCTTACAATAAAGTTGTTGGTTTCGAAAGAACGTTTAGGTATGTTTGTTTCATCAACTTCGAGAAGGCATTAGACCGAGTACAATACGATACACTTTTCGATTGCCTGCGGGTAGCAGGACTCGACCACTACGACATAAAACTGCTAAGATACTTATATTACAATCAACTAGTCTTTATCCAAGTTGAAGGTAGTCGTACTGAAAAACTACCCAGTCTTTTTAATCTGTACTCTGAAAGCTTTAGGGAGGCGTTGGATGACAGAAAAGAGGGAGTAAGACTGGGTGGAGAAGTAATCAACAATATCAGATACGCGGACGACACAGCCATTCTTGAAGAATATTTACAAGATCCTTAGACATTAGTAAATCTAGTCTGTGAAGCAAGTTATCGGAGAGGCCTAAAAGTCAATATTTCAAAGGCAAAGTGGATGGCAGTTGGAAAGATTAATGTTAGAAAGGTATGCTTTTTCTTGATGGAGAGGAGATGGAACGGGTAAACCATTTTAAATACCTTGGCAGTTGGTTAAATATAAATTGCGACTGTGATGAAGAGATAATAACCAGGATCCAAATATCACGTAAGGCTTTTATGACCTGGAAACCGATTTTATGTAACCGAAGCCTGTCGATGAATATTCGCAAGAAGGTCCTGAAATGTTATGTGTGGTCTATCTTACTGTATGGTACCATAGACAGATTTTAAAAAAACAGGAATACTTAAAGCCCTTCGGTACGGTGATGCACCCGTGTGCATCATGCTCGACTGTCCGCTCAGTACGGTGATGCACACGGGTGCATCATGAGTTTTCGTTCACCATAAGGCGGTGACACCAATTTTTGTTCCGTCCGAATTACCTTATTCAAGTCTAAAAGTGGGAAAACCACGCCCAAAAGTGGGTGATGTCCAGAAGGAGATTAGATTTAGTTAATTTGATTGGTGATAGGGTTGTTTGGATGTTTGACTGATGGGATTGTGTGGGAGGTGGAGGTACTGTGCTGCTGTTTACACCTTACCTTACTATCCCTTGCAAGATAATTCGGAGGGAATTTCCCAGATTAGGAGACTGGGACGATATCAAGCACAAAATAATCTGGGGAATTTCATTCGAATTATCTTGTTTATCTTTTTTACTATTTTTTGTTTAAAATGGTATTTTATGGATAGCAATTTAATTTAATTCACATACTCTGTAGAATAATAAATTTAATAAAAATAGTTTTATTTCTAAAATATTAGTGTTATTATTACATTAACTTTAATTAGTTGTAGTGTGATACTGTATTTTATAAGACCGCGCGAAGCCGCTCCGTAAAGTTCGAATCCGTATATAGGAGCCGACTTGTCGAATGACGGTCCGGCCCGAAGGGGTTAAAATACTTTAAAAAGTTGTAATGAGTTTTCCCCAAAAAGTGCTTCATTTTTTGGTTATTTCACGTTGAAATATTCGATTTGGAATTTGAAGAATATGAACCTATTTCTCACTAGCTACAACTCTTCTTCTACTGTGTTTAGATTAGAGACTTCATACATAATTTTTTTCACTTTTTTATAAGCTGTGTTTTTGCTAAGAGTTTTGTTTTTCGATAAAATACTTCGTTTTTGAGTTATTTTCGAAAAACTGGCTATAAGCGTTTTATAATAATTATAAAATAACTCGAAAAGTACTACTCTGGGCTAATTAGCAAAATACAAGGAAAAGTTATTTACCAGCAATTTCATTGCTGGAATCGAATCTTATGACTTTATACATATATTAATAATATAAGTGTGCAAAGTCCGCAGATAGTGTGCTACTTTTTTTTAAACAAAATGGCGCCCGAAAATCGTGTTTTTTCAATTTTTGCTCTATAACTCTAAAGATTTTAACTTTACACCAAAAAGACTCAAATAAAAATTCACCGTAATTAAATTCTGTATAGAGACGTGTTTTTCTTGATTTATTTCGACGAAAATTTTCCCCGGAAAATGCAGGTTTTTCCATCAAAATCTTTAATTTTCAACTAAACTTTTAGATGAGTAATTGTTTATCAATAATTAAATAACTAGATAATATAAAAGCTCTTTTCATATAGATTATAATTCCACAAGCCGATGGAAATTAAATGAACAGTTTAGCAACAATTGAACTGTTAATTAAAAATTTACGGTCGCTATGATAACCACAATAATTACGGCACATAAGAATAACTATGACTTTTGCATAAAAAGACACTGTACCTATCTAATGTACTTTACAGAATTGAAATTGGATTATTTAAGCGGCCTTAGGAATATTTTAAAATTATAAACAGTTTTTTGGCTTATAAACAACTAGAATATCTCGGAAAATATTAAATTAAATTAAATCATGAAAACGGTATTGGAAAAAAAGCGGCAGGGCGCTTCTTTTAAAAGAAAAAACGTTTAATTCTGATGAGTGGTTCCTGAGATACAACCGGTCAAAATTGACCGGCATTTTGCGGCAAAGATATTAACAATAGGATCATAATTTCCGAACCATCACCTTTTTTAGTTTTGTCCTCTTTCTCCACACAAATTTTCATATCTTTAAAGTACTCATAACATATATTATTATAATAAAAACTATCGATATTACGAGTGAAATTTGCCAAAAATAGCAATCAAAAATTAGGTTGGAGAAAAAGTAATATCAAAGTTAAAAATCGGTATACGTTAAAAAAATGCATTTTCTTGGCTTCCCATGGAGAAATTTTTTGCATTCTTTTTTTGTTCCCAAGTAACTCCAGTAGAGCCATCTAACTAACGCATTATTGAATGTCAAAGTTGCCTTTGTTTTGTTATAATAAATTAATATATTTATTATAACAAAAACTTTTAATTTGTTTAAATAAAGATTGTTTAAATAATTATACAGCTTTAAAATGAGAATATGTTTGTTTTTAACGTTAAAAGGTACACTTGTAGTAAGTTTATCTAAAAAAAATCTACAACTGAAAAAAATATGTAGTTTTCTTTTCTTATAAATAAATTAATCCTTTATAACAAAACAAAAGCAAGTTTGACATTTAATATTGCGTTAGTTGGATGGCTCTAATCGAGTTACCGGGAAAAAAGAATGAAGAAAATTGCTCCATGGGAAGTTGAGAAAATGCATTTTTTTTAACATATACCGATTTTGAACTTTGATATTACATTTTCTCTAACCTAATTTTTGACTGGAATTTTGCTATTTTTCGCAATTTTCATTCGTAATATCGATAGTTTTTATTATAATAATATATGTTATGAGTACTTTAAAGATATGAAAATTGGTGCGGATAGAGAGGACAAAAATAAAAGTGATGGTTCGAAAATTATGATCCTATTGTTTATATATTTGCCGTAAATGCCGGTCAACTTTGACCGGTTGTATCTCAGGAACCACTCATCAGAATTAAACGTTTTTCCTTTTAAAAGAAGCGTCTTGCCGCTTTTTTTCCAAAACCGTTTTCATAATTTAATTTAGTTTTATATTTACCGAGAAATTCTATATTTGTTTATAAGCCAAAAAATTGTTTATAATTTTAAAATATTCCTAAGGCCGCTTAAATAATCCAATTTCAATTCTGTAAAGTACGTTAGATAGGTACAGTGTCTTTTTATGCAAATATCATAGTTATTCTTATGTATCATAATTATTGTGGTTATTATAGCGATCGTAAATTTTTAATTAACAATTCAATTGTTGCTAAACTGTTCATTTAATTTCCATCGGCTTCTGTAATTATAATCTATACGAAAAGAGCTTTTATATTACTAAGATATTTAATTATTGATAAACAATTACTTATCTAAAAGTTTAGTTGAAAATTAAAGATTTTGTTGGAAAAACCTGCATTTTTCGAGGAAAAATTTTGGTCGAAGTAAGTCGGGAAAAACACGTCTCTATGCAGAATTTAATTAAGATGAATTTTTATTAGGGTGTTTTTGGTGTAAAGTTAAAATCTTTGGAGTTATAAAGCAAAAATTGAAAAAAAAACACGATTTTCGGGCGCCATTTTGTTTATAAAAAAAGTAGCACACTATCTGCGCACTTTGCATACCTATATTATTAATATATACAATCATAAGATTCGATTCCAGCAATAAAATTGCTGGTAAATAACTTTTCCCAAAAATGGCCTATTCTCCGATAATCTGCCCAGACTATACTGACTTATTGAATAAACGCTATAGAATACAACAAAAGTTGATTAGAATTAGTCAATTTATCCAATTCCGGACTTATTTTGAATGTATATTTTTTCACTCTAGAGAAGGAGTGTTTTTCTTTGACTTGTTAGCTATGTGTATGCCAAATTACATGCTAATCCAAGCGGTTCTTTAAAATTTGTAGCAAAAACATTGAGTAAATGGACTATCAAACAATACTTACTTTTATGTGTATATTTAAACCTTTGAAACATTACAAGTTTCATTAATTCACAAACATGTCTTGTTAAACAAACTACTGCATCCTGATCTATATTTGGAGTATCTTTTTTATCACTGAAATATTTTGCTGTAAGCATTGATATCTCACTGATAGCAATAACTGGGAAATAGTGGGCATTTATGTACAACAAACATTCAAACATTAGCTCTGGATCAAACTTCATAGTCGATATTTTTTATTACGTTGGTAAAACACTAAAGAATCTCTATGTAGCCGAGAGACCTGATGTGTTTTGAAATAACGCACTCATTTTGTAAGTTCATATTTATAGAATATATTAGCTCATTATAATTTGGCAAACCTGCTTGCTCGAATGTAGTCTAGTTTCTATAAATATATTATTAATTATTGTACTGAGATTTGTTGTCACCTCCCTAAGTTGTATATATTTATAAATAAAAATCTTTTTCTAGATTTTCTATCACACAGAAGTATTCGATAACTTCCCAATGTTAAGATCTTAGTTCCCGTAAATAATATAAAAAATAGGAGAAACAGATACATTTTTTCAATAATTTTCAAGGGAGATAGGGGAGAGTCGGACAAAACTATCAGAATTATCCGACGTTGTCGCTCACTATTGTGAAGTCTTCTCGATCGTTTGCAATATGGAATAATTGTCCTGCATTTAACATCTGAGTCCATTCACGAATGTTTTTTAACCAAGAAACTTGTTTTCTTCCTACACTTCTACGGCCCTCTATTTTGCCTTTAAGGATCAGTTGTATTTTATATCGATTTCTCCTCACTATATGTCCGAGACAAGACATTATCCGATGATTAACAATCTTTAGCAGTTCTTTATCTTTGTTGACTTAGATACCTTAGTACTTCCTCGTTACTTTTATCGCTCTCCAAGGTATCTTTACCATTCGTCTAGGAATCCACAAATCCAATGCTTCAGTTCTGTTCATGGTCGACACTTTTAGTGTCCACACTTCTCATACTCCATCGACCGTGTTGCCATCGACCGTCCAAGATGCGAGGAAGCTGAACCTCAGGACGTGTCCAACTGATCTTCTACTTCTTCTTTTCGTATAGACATGACTCTGGCTGTTTTTTCAATGTGTCTCTAGTACCTAAATTGTCATTCCACCGTTTTCGTGGTTTTCCAACTGATCGTCTTCCTTATTGGGGAACCGTCTCTCGGTGTCTTTACTACTCTATTTGTTGTCATTCGGCTTATGTGGTCATTCCATTTTATTCTTCTGTTTTTTACCCAGTTATTAATGTTGTCCACCTTGCATCTCCGTCGTATACATGTACTTCTAGCTCTGTCCCATAGAGTCTTACCATCGATTCTTCGAAGGGTTTTTATCTCCACTGTTTTGAGCAATCTTTTTTCCTGTGTATCGGGTCGTGTTTCTGCCGCGTATGTCATTATTGGTCTGATCACTGTTTTGTAAATTCTGCCTTTCATTTCGTTTCCGATATTTTTATTTCTCCATATTGTGTCAGTCAGGCAACCTGATTAATTAATAATTAATATTTTTTATTATTAATAATTAATTAATAACTAATAATTAATAACAACCAAAAATTAATAAATAAAAAAATGCAGAAAAATTAAATAGAGCTCAGAGAGGATTTCTTGTAAGAATGACGGGAGCATTTGGAACAACTGCAACACAGGCACTCACAGTTTTAACTGGAGTAATGCCAATGCATTTAGAAACACAAAAAAGAGCATGTAATTATTGGCTACAAAAAGAAAAATATGAAAAAATAATACAAATAATAGGATTAGATATAAGAAATAAAAGAGAATTAAAAGAAATAATAAATAGAAAAAGACAAAATGAATGGGAAAATTCAACAAAATCAAGACGTTTATACAATTTTATACCTTCTTCTTCTTCTTCTTCTTTTATATAGGCAGTACTGCCTGTTTTTCTTCAACGGTGCCTTTCATTCTGCCCCTAAGTTGTCATTCCATCTTTTCCTTGGGCGTCCTATACTTCTCCTGCCTAACGGTGACTTGTCCCTGGCTATTCTTACTATCCTTGATTCAGACATCCTGCTTATGTGCTCATTCCACTCTTCTTTTCTGTTCTTTACCCAGGTATTTATATTGTCTACTCCACATATGCGTCTGATTTCCTCACTTCTTACCCTATCCTGTAGTCCTTTTCCAGCAATCCTTCTTAAGATCTTCATTTCGTTGGTTTCCAGATGTCTTCGTGTTTTGCTTGTATCTGGTCTTGTTTCGGCCGTGTAAGTCATAACTGGCCTAATAACTGACATATATTCGGGCCTTTGTTTCCAATCTTAGGTGTTTGTTTTTCCAAATTGTGTCGTTTAGGCATCCGGCCGTTCTACTGGCTTTAATTATTTGGTCTTTTACCTCTTCTTCGATATTGTTGTCGGCTGATAGATTAATTCCCAGATATTTGAAAGTCATTACTTGTTGTATAATTTGATTGTCTAACTCCAATTTGCATCTTATTGGTTCTTTGGCAATTACTAAGCTTTTTGTTTTTTGGACTGATATTTTCATATTCATTTCTTTTGCGTTAATGTTGAACTCGTGCAATAATCTTTGTAGGTCGTCTTCGCACTCTGCTACTAACACGGTGTCATCAGCGTAACAGAGTATTTTTATCTCTCTATTGCCCATTTTGTACCCTCTTTTTTTCTTCACTTGTTTTATTATTGCATCCAATATTATGTTAAACAGTAGAGGGCTTAGTGAATCTCCTTGCCGGATTCCTGTGTTTGTTTCTATGGGTTCTGTTATTATTCCATTGACTTTCATCTCTATTTTATTTCTTACATATATGTTTTCTATCAGTTTTATGATATCCAGTGGTAAATTTTTCTCATATAGAAGGTGTATCACATCTTTTAATTGGATTCTATCAAACGCTTTCTCTAGGTCTATGAAACAGAAAATGGCTGGTTTGTTATATTCTAATGATTTCTCCGCTATTTGCCTTATCACAAAAACTGCATCGTTACATGATCTTCCACTTCTAAATCCTTGTTGTTCATCCGATATATTTATGCACGCCATTATTTTCTCCATAAGTATTTTTGTTGTGAGTTTCAGTATAGTGCTCAGTAAATTTATCCCTCTATAGTTACTGGGGTCTGCCCTATCACCTTTCTTAAATAACGCTATCATTTGAGTGGTTCTCCATTCTTCTGGAATTGCAGTACAATTTTATACCAATATTAGAAAACATTCCAAATTATTTTAATCCAAAACAAGGATTAGTACACTTTTTAACAGGACATGGACCGTACCCAACATACTCGTATTTGGAAAGATTTAACTTAAAAGATGATGCATATTGTGAATGTGGAGAACTAGGTACACCAGAACATATAGTGTTACATTGTGAAAATACTATAGAAAATGAAGAGCATAGAGAAATGAGAAGAAGATTAGAAAGAATTGAAATAAAAGATATATTACAAAATGAAGAATATTTTGGAATATTAAACAATTTAACAGAAATAATATCTAAAAAACAACAAGAAATCTATAATAATAGAAGAAGACAACAAATAATTCAACCCTGATGAAGTTGAGTAAGATAAAGTTAAAATAAATAAAATAAAATATAAATTCAAAAATAGAATATAAATAAAAATAATAATTCAATAAATAATTCATTAAACTAAAAAAAACTACCAACTCTCTTCTGAAAATAGAGGGACTGTCTTTATAACTTAGAAGGGAGTTGATAGTACCAAAAATTTTTTATAAATGTATATTGGTTAAATTTGTTAAATGTAATTAATAGATTATGGCAAATTAATTAGTATATTGTAAAAATAGATTAAGTAGTTTAGTAACAAATATAAAAATATAAAAAAATATCTGTAATCCCATCAGGAAAAAACGACCTGGATTAGTCACTAGAGGCCAGGTCATATGTATAAAAAAAAATAAATAAAAAAAAAGTCAGGCAACCTGCGGCTCTCTTTGCTGTATTCAGTTGATTTTCCACTTCTGTTTCGAGCCTCCGTAGCTATATGGTGTGATGCCTAGATATTTAAACTCCATCACTTGTTCTATTATCTGACACTCCAACTCCAATTTACATCTTATTGGATTTGCTGTTATAACCATGCATTTTGTCTTTTTTGGGAAAATTAAAATGTTAATTTTCTGGTAGTTAATGTTAAATTGGTGCAGTATACGTTGTAAATCATCTTCACTGTGAGAGATTAGTATTGCATCGTCTGCATATCAGACTATTTTAAGTTGTTTTTCTCCAATTTGGTGTTCTTTTTTAGTAGTTCTTACTCTTTTTATTATTTCATCCATTATCAGGTTGAACAATAAAGGACTCAAGGAATCTCCCTGTCTTATCGCATTGCCAGCTTCAATTGGGTCAGTTAGTTCATTTTCTACCTTTACTTTTATTGTGTTGTTTTGGTAGATGTTTTCGATCGTTTTAATTATTTCTAAAGGTACCTCTATTGAATATAACAAATGGATAACGTTCTTTAATTTGACTCTGTCAAATAGTATGCCGGCTTGTTGCAGTGGTGACGCGTGACTTTTTCTGAAGTGTTACCAAAACCAGATGCAAAAAATCTTATTTAAAAAAAATGAAGATATGGCTAAATGTATATATACACTCACCGGCACAAAATTTCGCCACCCAAAATTTTTGATTAAGTTTGACAATCTATAACTTTATTATTTGTACTTCGATTTTAAAGATTCTTGCACGAGTTTGTAGGTACATGTATTGATCTCAATTGCTATTATTCCGGTAACAAAAAATTTTTGCTTAGATGGCATTATACGGGGGTAAACATAAGCGTTGTTTTTTCTCCTAACTTTAAAAAATTCTGTGGAAAAATTTTGTTTCATACTCCTTTTATATTATCCTGGAGGTATCACTAAGGTCTTGTTTTTTGAATTATCTGAATATCTCTTTTCTTGTAAGAGCTGTAATTAAAAACACTGCTTTGACGGTTTATTTAATAAAAAATATCAAACGCACTAAAATTAACAAAACAAAACAAATTTAACAATACAACAAAACAATTCAATAGCGGTTATATCCACCTCTTGCAGCAACAACTGCTCGCAATCTGTTTAGCATCTAATAAAGATGTGTTTTCCTTGCCTGGGGAATTGCCCGATATTCCTCTACCAGGGCCATAACTGTACCAAATTTTCTGGAGGCCTAGGATGACGGCAAATAGCTTTTTTTATTGACATCTCGGCTGCATGCGGGCCATTCTAATCTTATCAATCCAACCTCAATTGTATGAGTCAATCAGTGTTTTTATTTACAAAAAATGGTACAGCTCTAACAAGAAAAAAGATATTCGGATAATTCAAAAAACAAAATGTTGGAGATGCCTCCGGGAAAATATGACAGGACTATGAAACAAAATCAGCTATTCCATTTTTCCACATAATTTTTTAAAATTAGGTACAATGGCATACCTTTCACCCCTGTACAATGACATACAAGCAAAATTTTTTGTTACCGGAATAATGCCAAACAATATGAATACATGTTCCTACAAACTGGTGTAAGAATCTTGAAAATCGGAGCACAAATAATAAAGTTATAAATTGTCAAACTTAATCAAAAATTTTGGGTGGCGGAATTTTGTGCCGGTGAGTGTAGCTTCAATAATATCATTTTGTATATCACTTGAAACTCTCGACAAAACAGATGTTTCTAGATGTTGACAAAATTTTTGATCTTTTTTTGACAATTAATGTTAACAATTCCAGGTAGTGTCACCAATTTTAAATGTGGTAACAGCGCTACTGATACACAGCGCGCTTATGCCGTCGCTTCTTCAAAATTTTCAGTCACTAGCCGGTCCCGAGCGCCAGCGTGGGTATATAACCATTGTAACCAGAAATGAGTCTGGTAACAGAGTATAATAAAGTGCAACTGAGTCACATAAACTCGTCAATATTTCCGTGTCTACGAGTAGTTGGCTATTTACTGAGTTAGGTACTATTACCACATAATATAATAATATATTTCTATTGGTAAAAATATTGGTAAATAGAATTATTCATCGTCATAAAATATTTATTTGCAAGATTTTTAACTGTTACCAATGGTAACAGTGGTTACATGGACGCTTCGCCAGTGGCTTGTTGTATTCTAACTATTTCTCTTGAACTTGCCTTATTATAAATATAGCGATAGTGCATGATCTTCACGACCTAAAACCTTGTTGTTCTTCTGTTAATATTAAAATTTCATTCAGTTTGTTCTTTAATTTTAATGTTGTGTTTAATAAGTTAATTCCTCTGTAATTCAGGGCCGTAACTACGATGTTGGGGGCCCCGGAGCAAATGTGATCTGGGGCCCCCTACCGGGATGTCTGGGGAATGTACCCCCAGAGCAAGGGGGATCCGGAAAAATGTTTGATATTTAATTCCTTGAAAGCGCAATTTCCACCCTATGTGAACATCACACCCTCTTCTTTCTTTTTTTTTTCGAATGTCCTGCATTAACTATAAACTCTAATGATTACAGCTTCATCTGTATCTGACATTGCGGACGGATTATCAACGGATGGGTTCGTTCGCTACAATGTAAATGGTCTTACTTTTTACCGAACGAATAACCAAGCGAACACCTACCAATTCGTTCCTTCGTTCGTGTTCACTTTGATTTAAAAGCACCTTAAGGTGTCTGAAGCTACTGCAGTGTGAGCCAAGCACACTCAGTGAAGCTGGTCAATGTACTGGTGGGACTGATCCTAATGTGCTCATTTTATCGTATGTATACCTTTCTTTTCAATATGTGGTTTTCACGTACCAACATGTGGTCTGGGGTAAATTGATTAAGACAAAGTAGCTGGAACCTGGGGTCCCTATTCCGGTTACATTTTAGTTTTTATTTCGCCAAAATAACTAATTTCCTCAGTCACAATTTATATGTTTGCGAAAAGTCTCGGGGGCCCCAGCTTAGCCCGGGTCCCCCTCTTTCAATGGCATTTTAGGTTTTATTACGCCGAAGTAACTAATTTCCTAAGTAATACTTTAAATTTTTACGTTAAGGTTTCGTGGGCCCCAGCTTAGCTCAGGCCTCAGGGGCCCTGTTCTGTTCCAATTGCATTTTAGTCTAAAAGACTAATTTCCCCAGTGAGAAATTAAAACTATATGGCGGTCTTTTTAAAATTGTGTCATTTGAAAATATTTCGTTGGGATCGGCTTTTAAGCTTATGCTTATCGGAGGGATCGGTGTCGCAGTCTTATGCCTCCTCTACACATCGGCAGACGCGTCCGCGGAAACCTTTTTGACCCGTTCTTGAAAAACCAACAACAACCGCATGCCTTGCAGCAACGTGAAAAATAAACAACAGACCACCAACAGACGACCAAATTACCCCATCTGCACATCTGCGGATGCATACGGGTATGTCATCCACGGACGTGTCTTCTAATATGTAGAGGAGGCACATCGATGTCAAAACAAACCTTCATTTTCTTATGAGATCGCACATACCAAGGATGTGTCACAGTGGCGACGCGTGACTTTTTCTGAAGTGTTACCAAAACCAGATGCAAAAAATTTTATTTAAAAAAATGAAGATATGGCTAAATGTATATATACTGATGTGATCTTGATTATTGATATGAGATAATATTCTTATATGTCACTTAATTTAATCAATGTATTAATACTAATCCAATTAATTAACCAGATCACATATCAATATGTTTTCAATCTCAGGGCGAATTATAAATTAATTTCTTACTTTCGTGGATTCTAAATATTTCTTAATGGTTCCTAATCGGGATAGAAAAGAAAAGAGTAAAAAAAATACACATATGGGTTACAATTATAATCAAAATATTTTTTATTTTATTTAAAAGGCAATCAATGCTTAATATTTGCTATTTCTTATTATTCTTAAAACATAACATTTACAAATGGGAATCTTATTTCCTTTTGGTTTTCAATTGAAAGTTTTTATTAACATTTAACTATTAGGAGTTATTAGGAACAACTCTATTTAAGTTTGATGAAGCTTTTCTGATATTATTGATTATGTTATTCAATTTTTTATGTGGAATTTAATGCGAAAAACCCATACATTCATGTCCAAACAAATGAGACTGACCTTTTCCTGGTGAACTGAAAATGTCCTCACACAAGACCCGTTTCCTGCTATCCTTGGCTGCGATCAAACCTCGTCCTGGCTTCCAGTAGTGTTCTCCTTTGAAAAACTAGCTCGAATAGCTCTCGTTCCTGCTTTTGTCGTGATGCTGTGTTCTACCTTTTTCGAAACTGCTATCAGCTACCGGGACACTCTTGGCTCAAGGAGGTTCTTTTACTCTCGACCTGGCCTACTTCTCGTTCCACGATAGATACTCCACACTCACGGAACTATACCGGCTTTCTCACTCTCCGTACACTACCGTCTACTACTCGACTTCACTTATCGACCGCTCAAAACATTCTGATCTCACTTTGTCATTCATTCACCTACTTTCTAAATATCCCTTCCAGATTCACAAATCAATCTTCCACCACCAACTCTCATTCGCAGTATTCCCCAAAACCAATTTTTAATCTTTCTAAATATGCTTAATGGATTTCAAAAGAAAATATTTAATTCCCATTCTAAACTTACTTTCTATTATTTACAACTTTTAATGACCTATTCTCTCTTTCAAATGAGTCTTATTCAGCATAGGCTAATGATCGAAACCTTCCGCGAAAAACGATAATGAACTATCATCTATTTCACTTAGTTTTATTTAGCATAGGCTAATGATCGACCTTCCGAGAAGAACGATAATGGTACGCGTCATTCACTTTGTTTATCTAAGCACATTGTTCCGAGTTTCGTACGCTTATTCTAATCACTTCTTAAAATTAAATATAACAATTTGTTGTATACAGGTTGTTCTAAATTTATATGCCCGAGGTTGAGAAAATTAAAAATATTTTATATTAAAGTGAATTTTGTTTATAATTATCAAATTTTAATTTTTATATCAAATAGAAATATAACAAATCCCCGCCTTGTATTCGATCAAATTTATCTGCATTTTTAAATAAATTTTCTCGAGGCAAAACCAACTCCCTGTATATTTCCTTACTTTAATCTACGTCTTACACCCCTCTTCTTGTATTACTCTAATTAGTCCCACCTGTAGAGTAATTGTTTCCTTATTTTCAGTGTCCTCATCCTGTGTTAGAGTGTCGGCTATTATGTTGTCTTTCCCTTTTTCCCATATTAATCTTCTGTCTTTTTCCTCAGATTTTTCACATACTTTTATCGTGTATTCTGCATCCTCGTTTTCATATGCCTCCTCTTCAAATGCCACTGTTTCGATCATATCTTTTTCGCTTTCATTTTTTTGCTTTATTTCTTCTTCTCCTGAGCTCGTCTCTTCTTTTGAGGAATCCCAGGTTTCCTTTGTTTCTGATACTCTCAAATTTTCTTCTTCTGGGCTCAACTCTTCTTTTGAGGAGCCACAGGTTTCATTTTCTTTTGTCTTTTTCTGACTTTTTCTCCCTTTTCTTCTTTGTCCTTGCTTCGTTGCCAAATTCATTTCCACTGTTTGTTCTTTACCTGATTCGTCCGTATTTTGTTTCTCCTGTTCCTTGTCCTGTTCTTCTTCTTTTTCTTCTGTTAGATTCATCGTATTATTTTTAAAATCTATCACTACATGTTTTTCTGCCAATTCGTCAACTCCTACTATCATGTCATGTGACATGTTTGGCATTATTACACATTGTAGTGCATACATCTTCTTACCCAGTCGTACCATTACTCGTATGCCTTCATTTATAGTTGCCAATGTCCGTTTGTTTGCGCCCACTAAATTTACCCTAGGTATTTTGTAAATTAAATTTGTTAAGTTAACTTCTTCTATTAGTTTTCTGTTGACCAATGTTATTTCAGATCCAGTGTCTATCATAATTTTAATTGGTTTCTCGTTGATAAATCCATCCACAAATTTTAAATTAACTCCATTTTTCTTTTCGTTGTTTCTTGCCAATTTAATAAACTCCTTGGGGTTACAAAAGATTCCTGTTTGATTTTTGGTTTTTAGTGAGCGCCGTCGTGAAAAAACGCCGGTTGCTCATCGTTGTTTATATTTTCGTCATAATGTCTTTCTCCGTCATATCCATCTGTCTGGGTATTATTTACTTCTCTTCTATTTTCTCTTGGTCTGTCAGATCTGTTTCGGTTTTCTTGATATCCCTGTTCATTTTGTCTACCATTATTTCTGTTTTCTTGATTTGAGCGTGTGGTGTTTCTATTCTGGTATTCTCGATTTCTGTCCTCATTCCATTGCCTATTTCTTTGTTCATAATTTCCTCTTCCGTTGTCTCTATTTTCGTTTTCCCTTCTGGGATTAAAATCTCGTCTTGTATAGTCCCTCCTATTTTGATTTCTATCTCTGTAATCCTGTGTTTCTCGGGGCCTGTAATCTTCTCGCGACCTTCTTGATTTTGTTTCTCTTACACGTAATTCTCTTATTTGTAGGAATTGGCATAAACTATCTATGTCTTTGTAGTTTTGCAATGTGATATGGTCTTCCAGCGTTTCTTCGAAATGTCTTGCAATCAGTTCGACTAATTGTTCCGATGAGTAATTATATTGTAAATGTTTTGCGTTATAGTAAATTTGTAATGCATATGTCCTTTCTGATATACCCATCCTATCATTGTATTTCCCATTTTGCAATTCCTTGTTAATTTCCAATTGTTGGACCTTTCCCCAGAAATAATTCAAAAATTTTTGTTCAAATTGTTGCCAACTGTCAAATTCTTCTTCTTTGCAATCGAACCATAGGCTTGCTTCATTTTTGAGATGGTTTCTGATAGTTTCTTTTGCTGTTTCGAAATTTCCGATGTGCTGTATTTTCTTTTTCAGGCTATTAATGAACGGCACTGGGTGTAATCTTCTTACATCCCCGCCAAACCTTATCTTCACGTCATCTGTGCTATGTATAACCATTTCTCTTCTTTCTCCGACATTTTGTTGCGTCCGGTTTTCGGTGACTTGTTTTTCTATTTCTGTGATTCTTTTTTCCACTTCTTCTCTGTCTACTTGAATAGCATTTTCAAACTTATTTTCCAAATTTTCTAGTTCCTTTTTCTGGCCATTCATTAACTCCTTTATTTTATCTTGAATTTTCATTTCATACTTTTCTATGCGTTCCTCCATTTTCTTGTTGTTCTCTTCTATGGCTTGTTTTGTTTCCTTCTGATTTTCTTGCATTATTCTTTTTGTTTCATCCATTTTTTGATCCAATTTTTGTTGTGTTTCATCCATTTTTCGTTGTGTTTCTTCCTGATTTTTATCCATTGTCCTTTTTGCTTCATCCATTGCTTGTTTTGTTTCTCTTTGATTGTCATCCAGTTTTTGTGACTGGAGTTGCATCAGTTGTAATAGTTTATCTATTCCTGATAATTCTTGCTGTTCTGATGCCATGATTGTCGTGTCTAAAATATCTTCTTGGTCTGAATGTTCTTTTTGTTTTTTGTTGTCCTTGCTTTGGCTTCTTGTCACAGACATTTGTTTTCAAGAAGTATTATCCCCGCCAAATATGAAATTTTACTAGTATGTTACCAAGACGACTTTTTTTTACCCAAATATTATAAATTGTCAATAAATATATCAAATGTAAATATCGTAAAAATAAAATATTAAATCAGTTATGTAAAATTTGTACCTAAAGAGATCTAAAATTTTATGTTATCAAATGTAAGTATCTCACTTTTTACCACAGGCATATAAATTTTCAAATACCGGCTTTACTCTTTCTATCCTTCAAATTTGCCACTAGAAATACTTTACGATGCTTTCCACGTTGGACGACAGTTGATGTGATCTTGATAATTGATATGAGATAATATTCTTATATGTCACTTAATTTAATCAATGTATTAATACTAATCCAATTAATTAACCAGATCACATATCAATATGTTTTCAATCTCAGGGCGAATTATAAATTAATTTCTTACTTTCGTGGATTCTAAATATTTCTTAATGGTTCCTAATCGGGATAGAAAAGAAAAGAGTAAAAAAAAATACACATATGGGTTACAATTATAATTAAAATATTTTTTATTTTATTTAAAAGGCAATCAATGCTTAATATTTGCTATTTCTTATTATTCTTAAAACATAACATTTACAAATGGGAATCTTATTTCCTTTTGGTTTTCAATTGAAAGTTTTTATTAACATTTAACTATTAGGAGTTATTAGGAACAACTCTATTTAAGTTTGATGAAGCTTTTCTGATATTATTGATTATGTTATTCAATTTTTTATGTGGAATTTAATGCGAAAAACCCATACATTCATGTCCAAACAAATGAGACTGACCTTTTCCTGGTGAACTGAAAATGTCCTCACACAAGACCCGTTTCCTGCTATCCTTGGCTGCGATCAAACCTCGTCCTGGCTTCCAGTAGTGTTCTCCTTTGAAAAACTAGCTCGAATAGCTCTCGTTCCTGCTTTTGTCGTGATGCTGTGTTCTACCTTTTTCGAAACTGCTATCAGCTACCGGGACACTCTTGGCTCAAGGAGGTTCTTTTACTCTCGACCTGGCCTACTTCTCGTTCCACGATAGATACTCCACACTCACGGAACTATACCGGCTTTCTCACTCTCCGTACACTACCGTCTACTACTCGACTTCACTTATCGACCGCTCAAAACATTCTGATCTCACTTTGTCATTCATTCACCTACTTTCTAAATATCCCTTCCAGATTCACAAATCAATCTTCCACCACCAACTCTCATTCGCAGTATTCCCCAAAACCAATTTTTAATCTTTCTAAATATGCTTAATGGATTTCAAAAGAAAATATTTAATTCCCATTCTAAACTTACTTTCTATTATTTACAACTTTTAATGACCTATTCTCTCTTTCAAATGAGTCTTATTCAGCATAGGCTAATGATCGAAACCTTCCGCGAAAAACGATAATGAACTATCATCTATTTCACTTAGTTTTATTTAGCATAGGCTAATGATCGACCTTCCAAGAAGAACGATAATGGTACGCGTCATTCACTTTGTTTATCTAAGCACATTGTTCCGAGTTTCGTACGCTTATTCTAATCACTTCTTAAAATTAAATATAACAATTTGTTGTATACAGGTTGTTCTAAATTTATATGCCCGAGGTTGAGAAAATTAAAAATATTTTATATTAAAGTGAATTTTGTTTATAATTATCAAATTTTAATTTTTATATCAAATAGAAATATAACAATACACTCACCGGCACAAAATTTCGCCACCCAAAATTTTTGATTAAGTTTGACAATCTATAACTTTATTATTTGTACTTCGATTTTCAAGATTCTTGCATGAGTTTGTAGGTACATGTATTGATGTCAATTGCTATTATTCCGGTAACAAAAATTTTTTGCTTAGATGGCATTATACGGGGGTGAATGTAAGCGTTGTTTTTTCTCCTAACTTTAAAAAATTCTGTGGAAAAATTGGAGGGCTGATTTTGTTTCATACTCCTTTTGTATTATCCTGGAGGTATCACTAAGGTCTTGTTTTTTGAATTATCTGAATATCTCTTTTCTTGTAAGAACTATAATTAGAAACACTGCTTTGAAGGTTTATTTATTTATAAATATCAAACGCACTAAAATTAACAAAACAAAACAAATTTAACAACAAAACAAAACAATTCAATAGCGGTTATGTCCCCTCTTGCAGCAACGACTGCTCGCAATCTGTTTAGCATCTAATAGAGATGTGTTTTCCTTTCCTGGGGAATAGCCCGATATTCCTCTACCAGGGCCATAACCGTACCAAATTTTCTGGAGGCCTGGGATGACGGCAAATAGCTTTTTTTATTCATCCCATAAATGCTCAATATGATTGAGATCTGGGCTGCATGCGGGCCATTCTAATCTTATCAATCCAACCTAAATTGTGTGAGTCAATCAGTGTTTTTATTTACAAAAAATGGTACAGCTCTTACAAGAAAAAAGATATTCGGATAATTAAAAAAAAAAATGTTTTTGATGCCTCCGGGAAAATATGACAGGACTATGAAACAAAATCAGCTATTCCATTTTTCCACAGATTTTTTTAAAATTAGGAGAAAATGCAATGCTTCCTTTCACCCCTGTACAATGACATGCAAGCAAAATTTTTTGTTACCGGAATAATACCAAACAATATGAATACATGTACCTACAAACCGGTGCAAGAATCTTGAAAATCGGAGCACATATAATAAAGTTATAAATTGTCAAACTTAATCAAAAATTTTGGGTGGCGGAATTTTGTGCCGGTGAGTGTAGCTTCAATAATATCATTTTGTATATCACTTAAAACTCTCGAAAAAACAGATGTTTCTAGATGTTGACAAAATTTTTGATCTTTGTTGGCAATTAATGTTAACAATTCCCTGTAATTGCCTCGATTGTAAGAGTCGTCGCACTCAAAATGACCACGAAACGCTAGTTCTTGTTTGGTCCAAAAACATACAGTATCTATTATAAGTGTGCTAAGGATATACCTATCTATTTTTTTAACAAACTCATTATGTTTAGCAATATTTGCTTTAAAAGCTTGGTTAAGAGAACTTTTGATTTTTGTTTTGCCAAACTGAATCAAATTGGATATACATCTTACATGTAGGTAACGGAGAAATTTCATGTCTCCTTTTTAAAAATCTAACACTATTTAAATCGTGAACCTGGTCCACCCATTTTTCTGTAGAAACCAGAAGACATGGCCAATAATACAGTATATTTTTCTTGCAACCATAATATAACCAAAGATTTTCACTGTACCAACTAAATTTAAAATATCGAACTACTTTTGTTGATTCCTTTTTTAAATTGTTTAAAATAGGTCTTTCATTTTTAATCTCATTTTTTTCTTCAAAATTATACAAGGAGAATTACTTTTCAAGTAGTTGATCGATTATTAAGAAGCGACACTCATCCATGGTTAACTGCACGCACACTTTTTATAGGTACTGTCACCAATTTTAAATATGGTAACAGCGCTACTGATACACAGCGCGCTTATGCCGTCGTTTCTTCAAAATTTTCAGTCACTAGCCGGTCCCGAGCGCCAGCGTGGGTATATAACCATTGTAACCAGAAACGAGTCTGGTAACAGAGTATAATAAAGTGCAACTGAGTCACACAAACTCGCCAATATTTTTGTGTCTACGAGTAGTTGGCTATTTACTGAGTTAGATACTATTACCACATAATATAACAATATATTTCTATTGGTAAAAAATATTGGTAAATAGAATTATTCATCGTCATAAAATATTTATTTGCAAGATTTTTAACTGTTACCAATGGTAACAGTGGTTACATGGACGCTTCGCCAGTGATGTGTCATACGTTCACACTCGCGACCTATCATCGAGGTTTACAGCGATGTCGATGCCCTAACAAAATAGTTTGTTTTACATAGCGATCGAGCTGCTGATCGCGCGGTAAATAAAAGTTTATTCGTGGTTTTTAAACCACGTAACGTTCGCCGGAGATACGGCTGGTGTATTTACTCATTTCTTGTTGTAATCAGGTTGCGATCAGTTTTGGTTATATGGAAACCGCAAAGAACACTGAAAGGAAGGTATGTTCAGGGCTGCTTTATCCATTAGGCAATATAGGCAGTTGCCTAGGGCGGCAAATTATGAGAGGGCGGCAAAAGCAAAAATACACAAAAATGCACAAAAATGGTACATGTTGAAGGGCGGCTACTAGAGAATTGCCTAGGGCGGCTACAAAGGATTGCCTAGGGCGGCAATTGACTTAAACGCGGCCCTGGGTACGTTTGGTATGTTCTGCCCGTCATCGATGTAAACCTCGACCGCGATCGCGACCTACACCGCGCTCATCCATATATCTTCGGCATGTTCGTATCCTTAGGATACTTGATCTCCATTCTTGTGGTATTCTGTTTTGTTCTATTATTTTTTGAATCAGTTTTATTAGTTGTTTAGTCAGATCTTATCCTCCGTACTTTAGGAGTTCGTTCGATATTGGGTCCTCTTCTGGAGATTTCCTATTTTTTAATTTTCTTAATGCTTCCTTTACCTCACCCTCCTCGATATGTTTATGTATTTCTTCGTTTGTCGGATTTTCAGGTGTTGGCGGTTCAATATATTCGCCTTTAGCAAATAGAGATCGGAAGTATTCTGTCCGTGTTTCCTTTTGAATGTGTTTCGTTTTTATTTATTCGTTCATCTTCTTTCTTTGTCCTCTGATCATTCTTCAAACTTCTTTTAGTGTTCCGTAGAGATAGTGTAGATAAATAGAAAGGGTTGATAATTACAAATACCTATTAGGAACCTGGATTTCAGACAATAACGATCAAACAATAAAAATAAGGGCCAGGATAAAAATAGCAAGAAACGCGATTGTAAAAATAAAAACAATTATTACCCCAGGCTGTGGGTGAAAAATCGTGATATAATTCAGGAATTTTTGAAACCTATCAGGTGTTTTAAAGGACGATGCCAGGAATAACTTCTACTAAAATGTGACCAAAAATATTGTGAGCTTTTTTTTTAATTGCGATTTTCATTTGTTAAATTTGCAATTTTTAAAGATTTCTAATTTTGCAGCTTAGGATATTGATTTTAGAGAAAAACTTTTTGATAGAAAGTTGTAGTAAATTAAAAAACCTACAATTTGAGCTATGGTAGGTTTAATTTCGTTTATTGGTTATTGCAAAACAGCATGCGAAAGGTCTAAAATGGCCGTTTTTTACAATTGCGTTATTTATTGTACAAATAATTTTTTTATTTTTTTAAAGCTTTAAAATGACGATCTTTCAATCCCAAACATAAAAAAAATTGCAAGGCCGGATTAACGAATTTGTTGCTTAGATATTATAAATTGTTTATCCCAAGAGGTCAAATGTCGAAGGCTATAACTTTTTGAAGAAAAATCGTAGAGTTGTTGTAACATCCAATCTCCTTCTAAAGAGTTATATTTTCATATTCTGATATAAATAAATGCGTAAAACATTTTTAAACCTCTAATTTTTGGGTTTGAAAATAAGGGGGCAAATTTCGTTATAAACATTTAGAGCTGAAGCGGCCCAGTACATCCTATGAGTTTTAACGTACAGATTATTGTTGCTGAAGAGGAAAAGAAGATTTATAAAAAAAATAAAAAATTTCTACGGCCAGCTGAAGCAGAGCTAAATGTTGGGTTAGAAAATAAGGGAGCAAATTTCGTTATAAACATTTAGAGCTGAAGCGGCCCTGTACATCCTATGAGTTTCTAACTTACAGATTATTATTGCTAAAGACGAAACGAAGATTTATAAAAAAATAAAAATAATTTACAATCAACTGAAGCCGAGATAATTGTTTATTTTTTCTTAAATCGTAGTGCCTTTATTTATAACAATTAAGAAATTATTTTACAGTCATTGACTAAAGAAAGACTTATATTATCTTAAAATAAAAATTATTATAAACTATAATTACATTTAATTATTAAAAATTATTTTTAAAATCGGTGCTTTTGCGAGCGGCCGAATTTTGCAAATCCCCCGGCTTGCTTCAAAATCCGCGCGCTCGGAAAATTTTTACGTAACTTGTATTAAATATTACCATATACAGTGTATTTACCACTGTATTGGTTTTTCTTGATAAACTTTTATATGTGAAATCTCATTTCTGAAGAAATAATATTACAAAAATGATACATATATGAAATATATAACTATATTTTTAATTTTTTCATTGTTATATAAATATAATAATAATAATAATAATAATAATGTTACTTCTTTTTATACAATATAAAACTTTTTCTTCTTGAGTGACTATCCGTTTTGAATGTTGGCGACCATCATGGCAATTTGGCAAACCCCATTTGGAAACTGAGAACCAGGAAGGCGAAGGATTAACTTGCTAGAAAATTTACGTACGTCGTTCAACACAACAACTACAAATCTTTTTAGAGCAGCAGTACCGATTTAGTGTGCAAGTACAGATTGCCATGATGGTCGCCAACATCCAAAACGGATAGTCACTACAAAAAGAAAAAGTTTCATATTGTATAATAAGAAGTAACATTATTATTATTATATTTATATAACAATGAAAAAATTAAAAATATAGTTATATATTTCATATATGTATCATTTTTGTAATATTATTTCTTCAGAAATGAGATTTCACATATAAAAGTTTATCAGGAAAAACAAATACAGTGGTAAATATACTGTATATTATAATGGTAATATTATTAAATTGTTTTCGGTCAAAATTCAATACAAGTTACGTAAAAATTTTCCGAGCGCGCAGATTTGAAGCGAGCCGGGCGATTTGCAAAATTCGGACGCTCGCAAAAGCACCGATTTTAAAAATAATTTTTAATAATTAAATGTAACTATATTATATAATTATTTTCAATTTAAGATAATATAAGTCTTTCTTTGGTTAATGACTGTAAAATAATTTCTTAATTGTTGTAAATAAAGGCACTACGATTTAAGAAAAAGAAACAATTATCTCGGCTTCAGTTGGTTGTAGAAAATTTTTATTTTTTTATAAATCTTCGTTTCGTCTTCAGCAACAATAATCTGTAAGTTAGAAACTCATAGGATGTACAGGGCCGCTTCAGCTCTAAATGTTTATAACGAAAAGTGCCCCCTTATTTTCAAGCCCAACATTTAGCTCGGCTTCAGTTGGTCGTAGAAATTTTTTATTTGTTTTATAAATCTTCGTTTTTTTTTAGCAACAATAATCTGTAAGTTAAAAACTCATAGGATGTACAGGGCCGCTTCAGCTCTAAATGTTTATAACGAAATTTGCCCCCTTATTTTCAAACCCAAAAATTAGAAGTTTAAAAATGTTTTACGCATTTATTTACATCAGAATATAAAAATATAACTCTTTAGAACGAGATTGGATGTTTCACCAACTCTCTACGATTTTTTTTTCAAAAAGTTATAGCCTTCGACATTTGACCAATTGGGATAAACAATTTATAATATCTAAGCAACAAATTCGTTAATCCGGCCTTACAATTTTTTTATGTTTGGAATTGAAAGATTTTCTTTTTAAAGCTTTAAAAAATAAAAAAAAATTATTTGTACAATAAATAACGCAATTGTAAAAAACGGCCATTTTGTACCTTTCGCAGGCTGTGTTGCAATAACCAATAAACGAAATTAAACCTACCATAGCTCAAATTGTAGGTTTTTTAATTTACTACAACTTTCTATTAAAAAGTTTTTCCCTAAAATCAATATCCTAAGCTGCAAAATTAAAAATCTTTAAAAATTGCAAATTTAACAAATGAAAATCGCAATAACAAAAAAAGCTTACAATATTTTTGGTCACATTTTAGTAAAAGTTATTCCTGGCATCGTCCTTTACAACACCTGATAGGTTTCAAAAATTCCTGAATTATATCCTGAATTCGACCTATTTTTGACCCACAGCCTGGAGTATATCTGCAACAAAGACCTTCGATTAGAACTGAGAGTAAGAGCTTTGAGACAATAATACATGTTCTCAATACTGCAATATGTATGTACTTGAAAGCTGAACGTTGAAGCAAAAATACGTAAAGAAGATACAGTCTTGTAGTGGTGTTATGTTACAATGTGGTGTTATGTTAAAACAAAGATGCTTAGAATAGCATGGACATAGAAGAAAACGAACACGGAAATATTGCGAGAAATGGGCAACGAATACGAAATAATAAAAACAATAAAAATAAAATTATCTAAAACTAAACCTAACAATGAACAAGAAAGAACAAAGAATTGTATTTATAAAATACCTTGTGAATGCGAACAATTTTATATAGGTGAAACATCAAGACCACTAAACGTTAGAATAAGTGAACATCAGTCTTATATAAAAAATAGAGAATTTGATAGATCTCAAATATGTCAATACGCATGGGATAATGAACATAGAGTTCAATGGAGATATTCAAGTATAGTCCTGAAAGAAACAGATAGTAAAAAGAGAAAAATCAAAGAAGCGGCTCTAATTATGCTAAACGAAACCAATTGTGTCGCAAATTCCTCGGTGGAATGCAGTAGGATGTGGATACCCATACTGAAAGAGGAAGTCAATAGAAAGAAAATACCACAATTAGTAAGTCAATAGTCAAGCTAGTACATATTTTATATTTTAGTATTACTTATATTATTATATCCATGGATTATTAATATTATTTATAATTTAAACAAAATTATAGTAAAGTCAGAATTTGGTATTAATTTTGAGAGTAAATTAAATGTAAGACCAAATACTTACGATGTCGGGATAGTATCACGAGGTTTTTCCTGGTTTTCCCTCGTGATTTACTATGAGATCTCTAACGCGAGAATTTTAATGTCACCGTGGCATGTAGTTGTCTTTTTAAAGACAGATCGCATGCTATGATTTTTTGTGACGGATATTCTTGAGTTAGGGTTGATTTCATGTAATCGAATGAACTATCTTCCAGTAAAGTCGTCCCAGGAACGCAACTCATAAATATTAGCAATATCATTTTAAAGTCTTCTACTTTAAAATGTATCATATGTGTCTGAATTGCCGATATAGATGAGTCAGATTAAATGAATTATTTGAAGAATTGTTTTACTAAGCAACAACATTTTTGTTTATATTAGTAGTATTTTGTATTTTGACAACGGCACCCGATTTGGGCGTCAAAACATTTAGACCAGTAAGGATCTGCGAAAAAACATCTATTTTTGGATGTGAGAGGTGGCATTCGGGTTTTTGCAGATAAAGTTAGGTGGCAAATTCAGTAATAATAATTGACTTATGCTCCTTCTCAAATATGCCCGTAACATTAATAAAAAAATTAAAATATTTAAAAATTTCGAAAAACATCGATTTTTTCTGCTTTCTTTGCTTATAACTTTAAAATGATTCGTTTTGGAACAAAGTCGTAGAGAAATAAAATAAAGATAATTGAATTTTGTATGATATACGACTGGTAAAAAATGTCTTAAGGTATTACCTTTTCTGCAATATAGCAATAAATACAAAATAAGGGGGCAAAATAAGTCTGTTATTATTCAGTATTTTTTAACCACTTTGGTGGCACTTAGAACCTTAGTGATTCGCTTAGGAAATTCTTTGTAACATACTTAAATTGTGTACCAAATTTCATTAAAATCGGCCTAATAAATTTTGCATAATAAATTTGCAATCTAAATGTTTTTTAAAAAGTTCATACGTCAAATAAACGTCAAACTTACTAGTCAAGTTTTAAGAGTTGCTCCGAAAAATTATTATTTTTTATCGATTTTCGATAGGAAATAAAGTATTTCCATTAACGTTTTGGTATTCACAGAGTGCAGATCGTTAGATAATAGCGGATTAACACGAGTTTTTAACATATTTGAAATGTTATAGTGGAAAGTACCATGATTTGACTGCTGACTGGAAGTTAGGTGAATATTATTTGATTTACCAATTATTTGAGAAATTATTAAGCCTATCACTGAGTTATATATATATATATATATATATATATATATATATATATATATATATATAATCGATAACCCTTCTACCCTAAGGTGTTGGGCATAAAGTCTAAAATAAAGTCTGTTTTTATGCTTCGTACACAAACTTCCTCCAATCCTTCTTATTTCTTGCCATTTTCTTCGCTTGTTCTTTAGTGACTCCTCTTTTGTCTAGGATGGCAGCGATTTCATCGTCCCAGGTCTTCATGGGCCTGTCCCTCGGTCTTTTCAGGTTTCTTCTCGCTTCCCAAACTTGTTTTACTGGCCTTCCTTTATCCATCCTAACCATGTGGCCGTACCATCTTAACTGGACTGCTTCGATTTTCTTCTCTATTGGTTGGACTTTAAGGCGTTCTCTTATTTCCTCATTCCGTATCCTGTCCATCCTGGTCACACCTAGTACTCTTCTTAAATACTTCATTTCCATGCTTTGCAGTTTCTTCTTTAGTCTGGTGGTGAGCGTCCAGCTTTCACATCCAAATGTTAGGATAGGTACGAAAACTGTGTTGTAGATTGTTATCTTGGCTTTTTGGGATACTTCTTTTTTCGATAGAAATGTGCTCTTAATTGCATGGTATATGCGCTTGCTATTCTGTTGTTTATCTCAGTATCGTGTGCACCCCTACTCTCTATTTGAACTCCCAGGTATTTGAAAGTTTCAACTTGTTCTAGGGTGTCGTTATTGATTTTAATTTTTGTACGTTTATCTGTTTTCCCACATATCATGACCTTAGTTTTACTTTCGTTAATCCTCAGATTACGTTTTTCAAGTTTATCCCTCCATATTTGGAGGTTTCTCTGTAGTGCGGCCTCATCTCTTCCAAACACAACGAGATCATCTGCAAATGCACATTCTGCTATCTGTATCATTTCGAGATTTCTATGTCCAACATATATTTTCGATGTTTCTTCTCTGGTTTCCTTCATTACATCATCTAGAACAATATTGAACAAGATGGGGCCTAGTACACCTCCTTGTCTTAATCCATCATTAACTATAAACTCGTCCGATTCCATATTATCTGTTCTTACTCTATTTCTTGTGTTTTTGTATAGGCTCATAATAGCTTTTCTGAGTTTAGTGTCTACTTCCCTGTTCATTAGGCTTTTGTCGATTTCTATCCTTGGTGTTCTGTCAAATGCTTTTTCTAGATCTATAAAAGCTTGGTGTAGTTCTGTGCTTGTATTTCGCGTATTTTGTATTAGCTGCTTGAGTGTGAAAATATGGTCATGAATGCTTCTTCCCTTCCTGAATCCGCTTTGTGACTGTTCCAGTTTGTGGTCCACTTCTTGTAATAATTTTTTCTCTAGTACTCGTTCGTAGACTTTGGAAGGAATACTCAGGAGGGTTATACCTCTATAATTACTGCAGTCTCGTCTGTCTCCTTTTTTGAAAATGGGTAAAATAATCCCCACTTCCCAGTCTTTTGGGACCTTACTCTCATTCCATGCTTTATTGCAAACTTTTCTGAGCATTTCATTTCCATTTTCTCCCATATTTTTTAGCATTTCCGCGGATATCTTATCATAGCCAGCTGCCTTTCCTCTTTTAAGCTTACATATTATTTCTTTTATTTCATCTGTTGTTATTTCGGTTTGATTTTGGTTTTCAAGTGCATTTTCTTCGGTGTTATCTGATTTATTATTGGAGTCTTCTTGGGTCAAGAGGTTTTCAAAATATTCTCTCCATCTGTTTATGATTCTTTCGTTCTCGCAGAGAATGTGGCCATTTTCATTTTTAATTTGTTTTGGTGTTTGTTGTACCTTCTCTGCTCTTAGACTTCTCAGGGTTTTGTAAAATAATTTTTGATTAGTGTGGTAGTCTTTCTCCATTTTATTGCCAAAGTCCTCCCAGCTCTTCTTTTTCGCTTCCATAACCATGTCTTTTACTTTTGCCCTCTGCTGTTTATATTTTTGATAGCTTTCTGGGCTCTGCTTCCCTAGGTATTTCTTCCACGCTAACTTTTTTAATTTGACCTCTTCTTTTATTTCATTACTCCACCAATTTGTGCACTTCTTGTTTTTATTAATTATAGTCATTCCGCAGACTTGCTTGCCTCCATCTAGGAGTGCTTCTTTAAGTTTTTGCCAAGTTTCTTCTAAGTCATAGTTCTGGTTTAAATGCTTTTGAAGACTATTGTTTACATAGTTTTTGTATTTCTGTGCTATTTTCTTATCTGTTAGCTTATATGACTTAATAGCTGCGTTTGTGAGATTTTTTGGGGTTTTGTCTCTTTTTTTCAGTTTCCTTTGAGTTAGTTTTTGTTCGTTTCCTATACTTGTTCGGGACACTACCAAGTAATGGTCGCTATATATTTCTGCTCCCCTTCGCACTCTGACATCTTTAATATATTGTCTTAGAGATCTGTTCACCAATACATAATCAATAATAGATCTTTCTCCTCTGCTTTTAACTTCTCTGGTGAATTTATGCACATCTTTATGCTGAAAAAACGAATTCATTATTAAAAGATCATTCTCTCTGCAAAAGTCTATAATACGTTCTCCATTATTATTTCTTGTTAGTTCTCCATATTGCCCTAGTACATCCGAGGAGTCGTTGTCTTTTATGCCTACTCTACCATTAAGATCTCCCATTACTATTGTGTTCCCTTCTGCGCTGTCTATAATCTCTGTCGCCTTTTCCCAAAAAATGTCCTTGGTCTTCGCTCTTTCGGTATCATTTGGTCCGTATATGACAAATATGTTAAGTAGCTTCTTCTCATCGGTTGTCATCCTTATTTTCAGGATCCTTTCGGTGATACATTCCCAATCCTTAATGCTGCTAGTCAAGTTTTTATTAATTAAACAACCAACCCCTTCACTTGCTCTTTCTAATTGCGATACTCCGCTGAGGATTAAAAAATGGCCATTTTCCAGAAACTGTGTGCTCTTGCCCTTTATTTTTGTCTCTGCTATACCTAGTATGTCTATTCGAGCCTTATCAAATTCTTCTGCAAGTTCTGTCTCCTTACCGTTGAGACCTCTTACGTTCCAAGTTCCTATTGTCCATCCTTCGGGTAATTTGGTCTTTTCAGTTGCAGTTGTTTCTATACTTTTGATCTTGTTGTTTGCAGCTGTTCTGTGTATTTGTAAGCATTTCTCATCATTCTTACAGTTTAAGTTTCTATCCTGATCGTTGCATATTGCTTTATTTCTACTCGTGTCCTTGTTCATTGCCTGTTCTATTATCGTTTGTCCATTGGCGCTTTTTATTAGTTTTTTGATTTTTCTATCTTATCTTCTTTATTATTCCATTTCCATTCTTCATTATTTACCCAGAGTTTATTTGTACCAATTTTTACCTCATTACCTTTATCTCTCTCTTCTCGTGCGATCATCCGGACAGTTTTTTGTATTTCTCTTTCTCTCATTGTGGTGTCATTGTTGATATATATTTTTTCTTCCTTGTAATTTTTTAGCTTGTACTTATTCTTCATGACTTTGATTTTGTCTTCCTGGTCTTCTAGTTCAATCAGACAGGTTTTTGTTCCCAACTTGTATGCATTTTTTATTTTGACCTCAATTTCCATATGTCCTTTGAACAAATTCAGCATCGCCTCTTTTATTGCTCCTTGTTCATAGGTGTCTATTGTTAATCCATTCATTACTACGTTGTTCTTCCTCCGTTGTTTTTCCATAAATTCCATATTTTCCTTTATTTCTTTCAATTCCTCTTTGATTTCCTTGTTTTCTTGTTTAAGGTGTTTGTTCTCGTTCTTCAACTTTCGGTTATCTTCAATGAGCTGTTCTATTGCTTCTTTACTGCTCTTTTGGTCTTTCTTTATCTCTGTAACATCGTTTGACAATTTACTCATCATTTCGATTATGGTATCTAGTTTTGATTCGTACTTTTTTTGTGGTGAATTCGTTGAAAGCTTTCTGCTCTTCGCGTGCTCTTCTCTTTCCTCATTTTCGTTGTCCCCCTCTCTCATTTTTCTTTTTGTACCTTCGTCCGTTGTCGAGCTATCACTCTCATAACCTTTTCCTTTCTCCAAAAACTTTTTCATTATTATTATTCGGCGCCAAGCACTGCTTTCCACCTCAAAAGTGCGGAGGAAGCAGTGCCTACCGTTTATTTACTTTGTTACAATTAAATTAAAATTGAATTAAAAATTAAAATATTGTCACCTGGGATATTTTGCTCACAGTGGCAACGTCGCAAATAAATCGGCCGAGACTTCGCTCTCTCGTTTGTCTGTTATCGCTCTTATCTGTTAACCTTATGGATTTGTTTTGGTTAATTTTGTATAGTTTTTTAGCCGACTCACCTTTTAGAATCCCAATTTTTTGCACTACTGATTAGTTTTTGACTTGGTTTTGCACTCCTTATACTTTGGTTATTTGTTTCTCGTTGAAATTCCCGATAAATCGGGTTAATTGCAGCCGAAAAATAACAAGGTATTTGTCTACTCGCTATCACTGAGTTACAGACTGTAATCAGCTTAAATTTACCAGTTACAGACTGAGCTTAAATTTACCTTTTTTTTTTTAATATAACTAGTTGTTTGTGGTTTTGGTAACCAGGATCACAGCAACATGTCAAACCCAACTTCAAACTCACCTCACACACAAATTTCCGACCCATCAACTTCTATTATACAATCCAATATCGATAATTCAAATAATACTTCTGTTCCCAAATCTTATGCAGCTGCTACCTCTACAAAACCGCTTCCCTTGCCTCCATTGTCTGTGCCTTCTCGAGACCAAGCGATCCTCATGCCTTCTCTGCCCAATACTGTACTATTTGATTATATTAAAGCTGTCGGTACAATTGTTAAACCCAAAAACGTACACTTCGCATCTAGAATCTCCCATGGTCGTATATGTATTTACCTGTCTTCTTCATTGCAAGTTGATAGTCTTCTTAGTACTCATCAAAATATTTCAGTTAATTCAACAGTTATTCCAATACGCAGACTGGTTTCACCTACCAAAAGGTTATTAATTTCTAATGTATGTCCGTCCATTCCTCACGCCTTAATTGAAAAAGCGCTTCAGGATCTAGGGTTAACACTTACCTCTCCTATTTCTTACGTTAAATGTGGATCACCTGATGATGAATACGCCCATGTTTTAAGTTTCCGACGCATAACTTATATCTTACCTAGCAGTGATGATTTTTCTCTGCAAACATCGACTACCGTTATTTTTGATAACTTAATTCACAGAATATTTATATCAACCGATAAACTAGAATGCTTTCTTTGCAAACAAGTTGGACACAATGCAGAGTCATGTCCCAATATTCAAGACAGTTCTGCTTCCCTTGAGCCCCCTCCGATACCAATTAACTCATCAGATATTGAACAACCATCACATGCCATTTTAACTACTTGTAACACCCTTCCGAATGTTTCTAACTTATCTTCCGAACAAATACCTTCACCTTCCTCCTATCTTGAGCTAAGTAATCAAAAAATTGGCGAAAAAAGACCACGTTCTACTGACAGTAACTTTGTTTCACCTCAACTCCTATCACCCACTTCTACTTCACCTCCAATTCCTAACTCAATACTTCCACCTGAGACCTCATCAACTTCTATACAAAAACCTGCCAAAAAGAAAGCAAAAAAATCCAAATCAACTGATCATGACTCTTACAAAATTAACCAAGAATCTCTCTCTATTATTATTAAACTATATGAAGATAACCCAGAATCCTTTTCACTTAATGTAACCCAACTTAGTGCATTTCTTGAAAACTCCTTTGGCACCAACGACCCTCTTTCTGAAGCCATTAAATTTACCACTGATGTACCGTCCTTAATGAAAGACCTCGTCCTAATCCATAACAATGTCAAAGAAAGATCTTTAAAAAATCGTATAACTCGCCTTGTGAAGAAAAAAAAGCAACAACTCTATTCCGATCAACTTGATTTCACTGAACTGCTCAATGACGATGGTAACACAACTGACTCCTCCATTCCTTCTCAAAATTAGTTACATTCAGTGTGATACAATGGAATTGCGATGGATTTTATCCTCGCCTAGAAAGAATTCAAAAGATTATTTCCTCTCATAACCCCGACATATTTTGTCTCCAGGAAACAAATTTTAAAACCGACCATCAAGGCAAACTTAAAAACTTTGAAGGATATCATCATATTCGCACAAACTGTAAAAGAGCTAGCGGTGGTACCTCAATATTTGTATCTAATGATTTAAAGTCCTCCCTCCTGCCTTTAACTACAAATTTAGAAGCAGTGGCGGTTACTGCTTGGTGTCCAAACAAAATTACTATTTGCAGCATTTACATTCCTCCTGACCATCCCCTCAACGAAGAAGAGTTAGTCGACTTAATATTTCAACTTCCCCATCCGTACCTTCTTGTTGGTGACTTTAATGCCCATAACAGAATTTGGGGCTCACCCCATACTTTTGGTAAAGGCAAAGTTATAGAAAACGTTCTAAATTGTTCAGATACCTTTCTGTTAAATACTGGATCCAAAACCCACTTTAATATTTCATCAGGTTCATTCTCAGCCATTGATCTTAGTATTTGTGATCCCAAAATTGCACCTTCTCTCTCCTGGGAAGTTTTTGATGATCTTCATGATAGCAACCACTTTCCCATCATTATATCTAGCTCCTCCTATAAGGAAATCACTACTAGAAATTTCTGGAACATTAAAAACGCTAATTGGTCAGAATTTACTTCAACAACCGATATAGTATTATCTTCCTTAACTATTTCTGAGGATATTAACATAACTCTAAATATTTTTAACGAATGCTTACTCACTGCTGCCGAATCTCATATCGGTAAAAAAACCATCTCGTCTACGCACAAAATGGTTCCCTGGTGGAACGCAGATTGTAGTAATGCCATTCGTTTATCCAAAAATGCTTTAAATAGATATCGACGAAATAAAACCCCTCAAAATCTTCTTTTACACAAACAACTTAAAGCCAAAGCCAAATTCATTATCAAACAAAGCAAACGATCTTCATGGCAAAATTACACTTCCTCTCTAAGACACGATACAAACCCCACTCAAATATGAAAGAAAATTTCACAAATCCAAGGCAATAAAACTAAGTAACTTTAAGATTCCTCACCTAACTGTCAACAATTCAGTTATCTATGATAGCCAAGTAATTTCCGACACACTCGCAAATTATTTCGAAGATAAATTCAATAAAAGTAATACGGTTTCCGCTCCCAGTTATTTGCACTCTAAATTTCCCTCCACATCCTTATCAACTACAAATGATGTTATGTTTATCAACGCCCCCTTTACCCTTCATGAACTAAAATTTGCTTTATCTACATGTAGAAAATCTGCTGCTGGACCCGATGACATCCCTTATATCTTTTTAAAAAATCTCTCCAATACATCTCTCTCCAAACTCCTCGAAATTTATAATCTTATCTGGAACACACATAAATTCCCAGATATTTGGCGCAGTTCTATAATTATTCCAATTAAAAAGCCTGATCAATCCTCCGTAACTCCTAAATCATTTCGTCCAATATCTCTCACTTGTACCACTTGCAAACTTCTTGAAAAAATGATAAATAAAAGACTCACTTGGTTCCTTGAAAAACATAATATTCTTCCTGAAGCTCAATCCGGTTTCCGCCGTCACCGATCTACTCTTGATAACCTTGTTCTTCTTCAAACACACATATCTCAAGCAATCAATAATCATCAAGATGTCGTAGCAACTATATTTGACATTGAAGGAGCTTTTGATTCAATCTCTAGAAATGCAATAATTGACAAATTATCCTACTATAATTTGGATGGTAACATTCTCTCATTTATAAAAAACTTTCTAACTGGAAGAATCTTTAAAGTCCTTGTCAACGGTAAGCTTTCTCAATCTCTTCCTCAGAATCAAGGTGTCCCTCAAGGATCTGTATTAAGTTCAACTCTATTCATTCTTGCAGTCAACGAGTTATGCAAGTCATTTCCTGCTCCCATAAAATATGTTCAATACGCTGATGACCTAATCATTTACTGTCATGGTAAATCTGTTCCCATCACATGTAAACTTTTACAAGGTGCTGTAAATCTTCTTCAAGATAGATCTAATAAACTAGGATTATCACTCTCTCAAAGTAAATCCAAATTAATAAAATTTTCCAGAAGGACCTCCACTTCCGTGCCCCAAATTTTATTCAACGATTCCCCTCTGTCTGTTGTTAATGAGTGTAAAATTCTAGGTATGATATTTGACTCCAGGTTAAATTGGAAAAATCACATCCATGAACTTAAAACTAATTGTTTTAAAAGATTGAACGTTCTAAAAACCCTTAGTCATCTTCATTGGGGTGCCGATGAAACTACTTTATTAAGAGTCTATAAAGCTCTCATCCGATCTAAGCTCGACTACGGAAGCTTTATCTACTGCTCAGCCTCTAAATCTGACATAGATTTATTAAACTCTGTTCATAATAGCGCACTTCGTCTATGCCTTGGTGCCTTTCGCTCCAGTCCTATCGACAGTATATACCGTGAATCCAATGAACCTCCTTTCACCCTAAGACGGCAATTTCTTCTTCTTTCATATACTGCATCAACATCCGCAAATCCCTTTAATCCCGTCCATTCTCTAATTACCACATCCAATACCTCTTCTTCTACTAACAATGTTCAACATGTTACCATAAAACCTATACCTCAATTAATTACTCCACTACTTAAAAATATTGACCTCCGGTTGACTAGTTCATTTCCTATTCCTTCTCTTCCCCCCTGGACTAAAAATCTTCCTTCAATAGACATCTCCCTCACCATCTTTAACAAACATGAATCACCCAACAGTCTTGTAAGGAAAGCATTTTTAGAAATCATACAAAAAAAATCATATGATTTAATTCTGTTTACCGATTCTTCTAAAACTACCACTGGTGTTGGCTGTGCTGTCACCACTAAACATGAACTTGTAAGATCTTCTCGGCTACCTTCAACATGTAGCGTTTACACAGGTGAACTATATAGTATTCTGTTGGCATTTCAATGCATCTCCCATCAAAAAAGACATGTTGCCATTTGTACGGATTCCCGTTCATCTATCCATTCAATCAATACAATTTTTACTGACCATCCATTTGTTCAAAACATTCATGACATCTTCCAAAATCTCTCTGCTCAAGATGTAACAGTCTCTCTCATATGGCTACCTTCTCATACTGGAATTACTGGTAATGAAACAGCAGATCATTTTGCCAAAGAAGCTACCAACCTCAATACCGGAATCACTACAATTCAACTAGCTAGCGATCTCAAACTCGTTTTCAAAAAGTCAGTAAATGATGCCTGGCAAAACTTATGGCAACAGAGTAAAACAACTCTACACGAACTCCAACCATATATTGGTCATTTCTCCTTGGACTTTCTAACTAGAAGAGAAGCATCGATTATTAGAAGACTCCGAATTAACCACACCAAACTTACCCATGGTTTCTTGATGTCCTCAGAAACTCGTCCAACTTGCCTCCATTGCAATGTTTTCCTGACTGTGAAACACGTCCTCACCGAATGTAACTCTTTCACCAACCTGTATACATCACTTGATATGAAACCTACTGTTAAAGAAACGCTCAACAGCCCTACAGAGATCATGAAAACTATATCGTTTTTAAAAACTACTCAGCTATACAATAATACCATAGTCATTAGTTAAAGTTATATAATTGTTATATGTTTTCGTTATTTAATTATGTATTTAATGTTAGTGTTCTTGTACCAATGGCCATAGTTGTCGAGGTACTTTATGTAAATAAAAAAAAAAAAAAAAAAAAAAAAAAGTTCAAATTTTTTAAAATCTTTCTGAACAAAAAGTAGACCATTTAGAAGTTGGCTAATTTTTTTACATATAAAGAGGTGCTCTACCTATCTAATACACTTTACAGAATTAAAATCGGATTATTTAAGGGGCCTCAGCAATGTTTTAAATTTATAAACAATTTTTTGGCTTATAAACAAATAGCTTTGTTTAATAATAAAAAAATTAATTTTTAGCAATGCAAATAATTAAAACTGGTATAATTTGACTTAAACTTTCAAATGCTGTCAGCAGAATTGCTATTTTATTTTTTAATCAAACGTTATTCGCGTTCAAAAATTGCAATGTCTCGATTTTTTGAAAGTTCCACCGCGTTTATCTCGAAAACTATGCATCCTACGAAAAAATTTGTAAGAACATTTTTTGCTTAAAATTATCCAAGAAATACAAAAACAATGTTTTATTTTGCGAAAAATCGATGTTATGTAATTCCTCAAGTTCTTTGTTTATAAAAATCTTATCGACATCCGGATCAACTGTTACCCAAAAAATTCGTGTTATACGGGTCAAAATACATGAAAAAACTTGGGTAAGTCCATCTAAATAAAAAAGCCCGTAGCACCCCCTCCTGGCCACAGCACTAATTTGTTTATAAGCCAAAAAATTGTTTATAACTTTAAAACTTTGCTGAGGCTGCTTAAATAATCCGATTTCAATTCTGTAAAGTGCGTTAGATAGGTGGAGTACTTATTTATATGTAAAAAAATTGACAAATCTTTGTATGTTCTAGTTTTTGTTGTGCAAGATTTTAAAAAATTTTAATTTTTTAAAAAAAGTTTAGAATGCCAAATTATTATGCAAAATCTAGTAAGTCAATTTTAATGAAATTTGGTGTACGGTTTTAGCACATTACAAAAATTTTCTAAGCGAATTAGGAAGGTTCCAAGTGTAACCCAAGTGATGGAAAATCATTGAATAAGGACAGGCTTGTTTTGCCCCCTTATTTTATATTTATTGCTATTTTGAAGCAAGGGTGATAAATTAAGACATTTTTAACCAATCGCATCTGATAGAAAATTTAATTATCTTTGTTTTATTCCCATACGACTTTGTTCTAAAATGAATAGTTTTTAAGTTATAAGCAAAAAAAGTAGAAAAAAACGAAATTTTTTGAAATTTTTAAATATTTTATTTTTTTTATTAATGTTCCGGGCATATTTGAGAAGGAGCATAATTCAATTATTATTAACGAAGTTATCACCTAACTTTATCAGCAAAAATCTGAATGCCACCTCTCACATCCACCTAAAAACAAATCCTTACTGGTCTATAAAATCATTTTTTGATAATATTGTGGCTTATTTCTCATTATAAATACAGTGGAACCTCGATAACTCGGATTAATCGGGACCACGACCGATCCGGGTTATCGAAAATCCGAGATAGCCGGAGAATATGGTAAAAATTAATAAAATACGGTATACTTACAGATAAACTCCGTTAGAATTGAAATAACATGAAATATTTTTATAAATATGCACAGTACATATTACCTACTCATTACAATTCTAAAAAAAACACCAAACCCAAACAATACAAGACACACAATACTAAAGACCATTGTTTATAAAAGAATTTTTTAAGTAGTCTTTCCTAAACAATGCTGACAGTTTGAAATAAAAAGGAATAGATACTACAGACAGCTGGCTGTTGTTTCTGCGGCGTGTACTATGAGTAATTTTTAATCTCGTGTTCAAATTACACACATAAGTACACGACACAGAGAGTCTAGACACATTATCTCTTAAATATTATATTACATACACTTTTATTGTTGAAAGGATTGTCTGATAATTAACTATTTTGATTGGAAATAAGCCACAATTAAATTGAAAAATACAAAATATTGAAAATCAAAATGTTTATCTGATGAAAATCGGTCCGGGTTAGCCGGACTTCCGGGTTATCTGGGGCCGACTTATCGGGGTTCCACTGTAGTTAAAATAAAAATAAGAAAGTTACAATATCTGGGACACGTAATGAGAGGGCAGCGATATGAAAAGATTGATAATAGAGGGAAGGATAAGAGGCAGAATGAGTAGCTATAGAGAGAAGGAGAGTGTCGGGTTAAAGAATTTTAGGGACTGGTTTAAATGCAGTTCTATAGAACTCTTCAGAGCAGCGGTAGAAAGAATAAAGATAGTGATGATGATATCCAACCTCCGATTGGAAGACGGCACTTACAGAAGAAGAAGCAGGATCAGTGAGAAACAGCCTCGTGTGCAGAAGAAAAAAGTGTTGTTCCTCCAAGACACTGCACCGACTCACAAGAGTGTTATGACAATATAAAAAATTCATGATTTAAGGTTTGAATTGCTTTCTCATGCGACTTATTCTCCTGATTGAGCGCCCTCCAATTACACTGGACAACAAAAAAATAAAAAGTTTTTGTCCCAAGAGTTCTGTTGCCTGATTCTTATAGTACTTTTTATCCTGAATTCAAAAATGAAACCCGTTTTTTCTATCACGTAAGGTTTTCTTGTGAAACGCAAATACATATAATACGTTATTCACCTATTCTTAGCTATAAGGATATGGGTGTACTTACGTTAAAATGTGGTTGTAAGCGATTTTCTTGAGTATTTCGCTTCTGGTACATCTCTTTTCAGTGTCCAACAGTAGTCAGCCAGCATTCTTGGACTCCATTTTCCTTGATATCGGTTTTTCATACTCGAAATATCTTGATGGAAGCGTTCTCCATGTTCATCACTAACATCACCAAGATTTTGTGGAAAAAAGTCCAAGTGGGAATCAAGGAAATGTATTTTAAGAGACATGTTGCATCCCAAATCACAGTAGGCTTTCAGTAGACTGTTGACATAATCCTTGTAGTTGTCAGCTTTGTAGTTTCCCAAGAAATTTTTAACAACATTTTTGAAACAGGTCCATGCTCTTTTCTCCAAGTCATTGAGTTTACATTCGAAATTGTTGTCCTTAATCAGATCTCTTATTTGTGGACCTACGAAGATGCCCTCTTTGATTTTAGCTTCACTTAGTCTAGGAAACTTTTCTTTCAAGTATAAAAAACCTTGTCCGTTGATGTCCATAGCTTTGACAAAGTTTTTCATCAAGCCTAACTTGATATGAAGTGGTGGCAGGTAAACTTTCTTAGGATCAACCAAGGGTAAGTTTGCAACATTTTTCTTACCAGGCTCGAGGGACTTCCGCTTCGGCCATGATTTTTTCTTGTAATGACTGATGCGATCTCGGCTGTCCCATTCACAAAGAAAGCAACAAAACTTTGTATACCCAGCTTGTAAGCCAAGTAACATAGCAATGACTTTGAGATCTCCGCATAAGTTCCATCTGCATTGGTCATATTGAATTTTTTCAAGAATCAGTCTCATATTTTCATATGTTTCTTTCATTTTTGCCGCATAAGCCAAAGGAACAGAAGGAAATGCGTTTCCATTATGCAATAAAACAGCCTTGAGGCTAACTTTGGATGGGTCTATAAATAAACGCCACTCTTCGGGTTTATACTCATGCCCTAAGGTGTTCATCACTGCTGAAATATCATAACAGAATACTAAATCTCCTTCTTGGGAGAAAAACCCCTCAAAATCTTGTTGCCTATTTCTGAAATAACATACTTTAGTGCCTTTGCCAAGTAAGTTCCAACCCTTAAGGCGTGACCCCAACAGTTCTGATTGGTTTTTTGAGAGATTCAAATCACGAACCAAATCATTAAGGTCTCCTTGAGTTAATAAATGAGGCTCAGTGGATTCATCAAAACTAGGATCTTGTAAATCATCATTTTCTTCTTCATCTGGTTCAGGAATTGTAGCTTCATCAATTTCTATGGACGTTGGAGGAGGTGGTATGGGAAGTTCTTCACTATGCGGTACAGGTCGGATCGCCGAGGGCAAGTTCGGATATTTTAAAGTATGTTTTGACTTACTTGTAATCCCTGCTGTCTTTGTCAAACAAAAGTAACAGTCGGAAGTGTGATCCGTTGGCTCCCGCCAGACCATTGGAACTGCAAACGGCATGTGACGAGAAGCATTGGCCCAGCCAGTTAGTAGTCTACCGCATGTTACACAGCATATGTGTGGGGCCCAGTTTTTGTCCTGATCACCCACTTTACAGCCAAAATAAAGTTCATAGCACTTTTTCATTAAAGGAGTAAGATTCCTTCTTTGTGATTTGAAAGTCAACTCACCACATACATAACAAAACGTGTCCGGATGGTTTAAACATTTGCGAGGCATGCTGAACTGAAAATGCACACTACACAACGTGAAAGCATTGTCACACAAATAGAATTCACTGTTCAAGGGACCAAACAGTACTGAGCGGCAGACTGAGCTCGACAGCTGCATAAGTCAACAAGTGCAATCATGTCGCGACATGTCTGTGACCTTCAACACAACCTAGACAGGAAATTACTCCCAACCACCCCCCACCCACTCACTCTCAAACCATAACATTAAATGTTTAAATTAAATTTTTGGGAAGGGGTTTATTTCTAATATAATCAAATTTCAAAAAAGACATGAAAATCATAAAGACAAATGGGTATTTTCCAAGAAAACCTTGCGTGATGGAATATTTTTGATTACAAATTTGAATTCTACCCATCAAAATACATAAGAATTGGTGGAATTGATACATGGGACAAACCATGTGTTTACCAGTGTTATTAGATGATCCCAAATCTGAAAAGATGGCTCGTAAATAAAAAAAAATCCAACTATAACGAACAATAATTGAAGAAACAAATAGCTATTTTGCGGAGTATGATTCGCACTGCATAAAAAAGTTTGGGAAAAGGAACCGTTGTATGGAGATAAAAGGAGACTAGGAGACTATCGAATAAAATTAAAGAATTTTCAGACAAAACATGATTTTTTTTCAAAGGAGGTTAGTTATCAGATCATATACAGTCGGAAAAATGAAAGAATACCCATGAACGAACATTATAAAACGCGCTGTATTTTCCTGTCATCGCATCACAAAGAAAATTGTCCAGTGCAAGTACATGTAACAATAATTATTATATGTAATTGAGCAGGCCAATTTTTTGTGTGACACGGTGACAGGAAAATACAGCGTGTTTTATATATTCGTTCATGGGTATTCTTTCATTTTTCCTACTGTAAGTATACGAGAAAGAAATTAGATTTTAATTACATTTTTCTTTAATTTGATGGCCTTGGCCGAGCCAATAAGCCAGACATTTTGTTATTTTAAAAACAACCATTTTTTTTTAATCGGAGGAATTTTTTCTGTATTTCATTTTAATTACATATTATTGTTTGTTTTTTAGAACAGTGTCTGTAGCGTATCTTTAATATAAGGGAATAACATGAAATGGGATGTCATTGCTTTGGTAGATGATTTTTAGCGAAGATTTACACAATCTCTGTCTATTACAATAAGTATTTATGTAGTGGTTTTAAATAATAACTTCATAAATTATGTTTTAGGTAAATTTGATAGTGCTGGTATAGCTTCTGGTAGTCTAAATAACAGCATTGGCAAAATTTCATCGTTAAGACTGAATGTACATAGCGAAAGTGATAACTGGGCTATTTTAAGTGAGGTAATGTATTATCGCCTTAATAAATTTTACAGTATTAAAATAATATCTCTTTAAACTTAACCTTCCACCATTAATCCTACCATTGATTAAAAACTACCCATGTAGATTGTTATTAATCAGTGACAGTACCTACACCACTGTGCGTAGAGTTCCCCAGGCCTTCTGTACACTTTGTTCCGCCTATCATCAGAAAAAAGACGGTACATTGGTTCATCGGTGAACAATATTCTTTCCCAATCGTCAATATTAAAAGATCCGTCCTTATCCAAGGCACGTGCTTGTTTTCTTAACTATTTATTACAAGAATCAATAGTTATCCCTTGCATAACCCCCCCCCTCCTTTCTCATCATGGACTTGGTAACAGGCAACGGAGGATTTGCCTTTACCCAGACGCCAACATAAAAGAAATAAGACTAAGTTTCCACTATAACGGCATATAAAACAACATAATGCTATTCTACATCCCACCAGAATGAAAACAATGGGAACCTTCTCTGGTTACACCTCCGAGGCTTCTACAATTTGCAAGCTTGGCTTGGCATGGCTTGCAAATTGTAGAAGCCTCGGAGGTGTAACCAGAGAAGGTTCCCATTGTTTTCATTCTGGTGGGATGTAGAATAGCATTATGTTGTTTTATATGCCATTAGAGTGGAAACTTAGTCTTTTTGCTAGCAGTTGCCGCTAGGGCATCTATGCCATTTCGTTCTTGCAATCCGGGACTGCACGCTGGGGCTTGTTTTGGTTGGATCGGGGAGAGCAGCATATGTGCCTCCTGATGAGAGACTAATAAGTTTCGAAACCGGTAGGGGTGCTTGGTGCACTCTCTGATTGGACTGGAATATGGTTCGGCTGTATTTTCGTTTTGCAACGAAATTGAAAATGGTTATTCATTTTTGATAAAAGAAATACAGTCCAGAAGACTCCAATGGGCAGGACACCTCAGAAGACATTCTAACCAAAGAACAGAAAAGCTGGTATGAGAAGAAGTCCCAACTGCAAGAAGATCACGTGAACTCCCTCGACTCCGGTGGCGAGATAGATTTCAGGTCGCTTTAGGAGACCTGAAAGCTATGGTCATGGAGAATTTAATAGAGGTTGCTCAAGACAGATAAGAGTGGAAGCATGTTGTCGAGTCGGCTAAACACACGAAGGGTTGTTACATGGGCGCCCATATAAAAATGGCAGACGTGAAGATGTTGCACATTACTACATTTTGTATACTTTGGATGACAATATACAGGGTGATTGATTAGTGTGAGGAAGCTCAGTAGATCTGTTATAGTAAAAATTACAAAACAAAAGTTATTGACAAAAATTGTAGGCAGCTTTAAGCTCCACATTTTAAAATTAGTTACAATCTTACAGGATGTTCCATAAGATGGTGTCAGACCAAACTTATGTTTTGTTTTAATGGAACACCCTTTATTTTATTTTAAATTTGAAATCTGCTTCACTTACACATTACAACAATGTAAAGTTTTATTATGTTATACCGGGTATTTAAAAAGTTATAACCAATATTACCTGAAAATCGTATCAAGTTTAACTCCCTGTATAATTAAAAAGGAGTATAGGAACATTGATCTATTGCAACCATAGTTTTTTAATAATTGTTAAAAATTATAAAACATATTCGCTTTCATAATATTCGTTAAATCAAATACAGGATAAGTCAAAATGCAAGAACATTATTTTCTTGGTAATTTTAAATAGAACACCCTGTATTTTATATCACTATCGAAAAGTACTAATATCGTACTTCAAATTTTATGAAGTACTCCCTATACCTAAAGTTATCAGTTTTCTAGATATTTTTATTTTTCTGTCAAAGTATTAATTTGGTAGATATTTTAACGTTTACCAATAATTATTGTGAGTTGGCCATGATTGATTTGTCAGAAACTGACAGTTTGACATTATTGTTTATTAATTCAGTAACGAAAAAACGACACAGAAAAGAAAACAATTTATTTCAAATAAAATTTATAAAAAATAACCGACGGAAAATTAAAAAAAAAATAACAACACATAGACAAATAAAAAACAACAGTAATTTTAACTTATCTTACTTAAGTAAGGTGTTCAAAATGACCTCCCAAAACATCTATGCATACTTGAAAGCGGTCATTGAAAGTGTTGCTTACACTACTAAGGGATCGGAAGGGATTGACCGGTAAGATGGCCCCTAAGGTCACCAGATTTCAATAAAATGGACTCATTTTTTTAGGGTTACGTTAAGAACGAAGCATATAAAATACCTCCAACAACAAGGGATGATATGAAAAATAGAATCCGAATTGCATTTCAAAATATTTCTTTACAAATAATGTAATGTAAGCAACTCTTTCAATGACCGCTTTCAAGTATGCATAGATGTTTTGGCAGGTAATTTTGAACACCTTACTTAATTAAGATAAGTTAAAATTACTGTTGTTTTTTATTTTTCTATGTGTTGTTATTATTTTTTTTCCGTCGCTTATTTTTTATAAATTTTATTTGAAATAAATAGTTTTCTTTTCTGTGTCGTTATTTCGTTACTGAATTAATAAACAATAATGTCAATCTGTCAGTTTCTGACAAATCAATCATGGCCAACTCACAATAATTATTGGTAAACGTTAGAATATCTACCAAATTATTACTTCGATAGAAAAATAAAAATATCTAGAAAACTGATAGCTTTAGGTATAGGGAGTACTTCATAAAATTTGAAGTACGATATTAGTACTTTTCGATAGTGATATAAAATACAGGGTGTTCTATTTAAAATTACCAAGAAAATAATGTACTTGCATTTTGACTTACCCTGTATTTGATTTAACGAATATTATGAAAACGAATATGTTTTATAATTTTTAACAATTATTAAAAAACTATGGTTGCAATAGATCAATGTTCCTATACTCCTTTTTAATTATACAGGGAGTTAAACTTGATACGATTTTCAGGTAATATTGGTTATAACTTTTTAAATACCCGGTATTGGCTCCGTGCGTCTCCCCTCTACGTACAGTCACGTGATACGCTGTCAGATTTTGTAAGGACGTTTTAACATTGAGTCTTATGGGATTATTTTGTTAAACTTGAATATTTTATTTTGTAGTGATAATAACCGAATACAATTGTTAGAATTCATTAGTTATTAATTTACACTGTAATTTATAGTGCAACAAAATATTTTCTTTTTCGTTAATAAATATTTATTGACATAAACTGCGATAGTGAGGTTATGCATACAAAATCAAACTGATAATCAATATTGGAAAGTGAAGAATTTATAGTGCGTTTTTATTTGCTGTTTATATTAATACATAATATCACTAGCGTGACAACATTTTTTTAAATGTCTCATTTAAACATACACAAAGCGTCCTTATAAAATTTCAAAAAACCGCCACCATGAGCAGGTCGGTCGATTTTGCTTTGACACTTTGTTAACGCTCGGAGCGAATAACATAATAAAACTTTACATTGTTGTGATGTGTAAGTGAAGCAGATTTCAAATTTAAAATAAAATACCGGGTGTTCCGTTTAAAAAAACATAAGTTTGGTCTGCCACCATCTTATGGAACACCCTGTAAGATTGTAACTAATTTTAAAATGTTGAGTTTAAAGCTACCTACAATTTTTGTCAATAACTTTTGTAATTTTTACTATAACAGATCTACTGAGCTTCCTCACACTAATCAATCACCTTGTATATTTTAAAGCACTCGAAAAGCCAGAGAGCACGTCCCCCTGCTCATCGGTATGGGCACCTATGGGTTGTAACGCCACGGGGTAGTAGTAGTAGTAGTAGTAGTAGTAATGGTTATTATTCCAAACATGTTTACAAGCAAAATGCAATGAGAAGTACTGGTAAAAACCTTTGTCTCAGGGTACGAAGTGTCAAAAACCTGTCTTGATTAGGAGTTGTAACCCTTCTACGGCCTTGACCGGGTCTTCTCCACTTATTTCCAGTAACAGAAAAACGAGGTAACACGCTTGAAATGGTTGACTTAGTGACGTTAAAACGTTCAGCGAGTTACTTGACTGTATCCTTTTTCGCGAAGAGGAACGATTCTAATAGAGTCACTTCCTAACAAATTTCGATGTTCTTGACGCTGGTGGTTCATTTTAAAAGAAAAAACATTTAATAACTTGAAAAACGCCTTTAATCGTTTAGCAAAACGTATTCGAACCTAACCAAATTCGAATTAAAATGAAGCCTAATAGGCTATTGATTAAGTAGGTACTATAGAAAGGAACTACAACGTTAACGGGGTTTTATTATTTCATATGGTCAATGAATCTCTATATATGGAAAAACCGCGGAGTGCTACCATTTAAAGGGGTGCGTTTTTGAGAAATGGGTGAATTAGTCCCTGGGCACAGGTTACATTAGGGTGAGTTCTATGCACTTTTGGTACAAACACGTCTACATAAAAATTGTTTCTGGTTAAATTTGCTATCTAAATATTAATTTTTAAAGTCAAAGATGCTTTTTTTTACAAATATATATTCAAAACAAAAAGCACAAAGAAACCCAAAAGAAAGAAATTTTGTTTTTGTCCCATAACTTTTGTCCACGGGGATATAGGTATAGACATTGCTTCACAGAAAAAAAACTTACATATTTTGTCTTTAAAATGATGTTTAGTAGAGGTCATTAGGATTTAAGGTTTTCGAAATATGATTTTTCAAAGTTCGCCACTCACAGCAATTTTGGGCAATTTTCCTTGTTATTTCGCAAATATTGTTCTGTAACTTTTTTCTACGTAACCTTAGGCATATGCAATGGTACATGTAAGAGGAATAGAAATTAATTACCTTTAAAATGTTCTACTGTATAATGTTGTACGACTTCTTTTAAAGAGGTTATCTATTTCAAGACTTTATACTTTTAACGAGTTTTTATATTTTTCACGATTATTTTTTAAGTGTTCCCTTATAACTTTTTTTTTCTTCATTTAGGTATATATTATATAATAAAAAAGAAAGCTTATTTTGTTTACTTTAAAATGGTGTATTATAAAAAATTCTAGGATAATTTTTGAATAAGATATGCTTTTTCAAAATGTAATAAGTACTTGCAACGATTTTTGATTTTAGGATTATTTTTTAAATTCCCTATTATATTTTTTTTATGTGATTGTGTGTTACGATTGAATCTTATTTTTTATAGGTAATACTTTGGATCCACTTGACTCGGCCGGGCAAACTTCAAAATATGGTTTAATTCCAATATTTACTGTCAAAGCTCCTGCACCACAAGCTTTGCTTGAAAAAAATAGCATGTAAATGTACCAAAGGATGTACAAAAAACTGCGGTTGTAGGAAGATAGGAATTAGTTGTTCAATATTCTGCAAAGAGTGCATGTGCATGGGTACTAATTGTGGGCACTCTAAGATAACTGAGGTGTCAGAGGAAGATATTGAAACTAATGCTAACGAAGAGATGGACTTTGATTTTGAAAATTTTTTAAATGTCAACGTTTAAATAATTTTAACTAAAGTGATGTTTTTTAAGACTAATGTTTATATAATTTTTGTAAAATCACTCGGTTTCCATTACATATTTAAATATAGATGATACACCATTTTAAAGAACAGAAAGTAAGCCCTCTTTATTGAGCAATATATAGTATAGTCATGCACAAGAAAAAAAAGTTATACATAATGAGAAATTTCAAAAATAATCGTAATAAATGTAAAAAATAATATTATTTTTATATTAGGTATTATATAATATATAATATACTATTAAATATATAATATATTATATAGTAATATTGTTTTATTTTTATATTATATTATAAAAAATCGTTAAAATTATAGAAACCTTAAAAAACCATAACCTCTTTAAAAAAAGTCGTACAACGTTATACAGTAGACCATTTTAAAGGTAATTGATTTCTATTCCTATTACGTGTACTATTGCATATACCTAAAGTTACGTAGAAAAAAGTTACAGAACAATATTTGCGAAATAACAAAGAAAATTGGCCAAAATTGCTGTGAGTGGCGAACTTTGAAAAATCATATTTCGAAAACTGTAAATCCTAATTACCTTTACTAAACAATATTTTAAAGAAGAAACATGTAGGTTTTTTTCTGTAAAGCAATGTCTATACCTATATCCTCGTGGACAAAAGTTATAGGACAAAAAACAAAATTTCTTTCTTTTGGGTTTCTTTGTGCTTTTTCTTTTGAATATATTTTTGTAGAAAAAAGTATCTTTGACTTTAAAAAAAGATATTTAGATAGGAAATTTAACCAGGAACAATTTTTATGTAGATATGTTTGTACCAAAAGTGCATAGAACTCACGCTAATGTAACCTGTGCCCAGGGACTAATTTACCCATTTCTCAAAAACGCACCCCTCTAAATGGTAGCACTCCGCGGTTTTTTCATATATAGATGTCCATTGACCATACGAAATAATAAAACCCCGTTAACGTTGTAGTTCCTTTTAGCTATCTTATTTTGAATATAATCAATAGTCTATAACTACTTAGCATGGTTTTAATTTTTTTGCAAAAAATGATAAAAACATCACCGTTTTTTACCGTTCTATCGATAAATTTTACAATATACCAGAGGTAACAATAATAAAATGTATTTCGATTTTTGTGAAAATATTATTATCACAAAAATCCAAACATTAAATTTATTTGATTTGCCAGAGTTTATAAAATGTTGCGTTAATTTTGGCGCGCAGTGTATATTAAATGTGGATTATGTTTTAGATACACCTTCAAGATGATTCCAGAATTAGGTGACAAACCGATTCTACATTATTGTAGAGTATCCAGCTAGTAAGCAATAATCTGTGATATTTGTTCGTTGATCTGCACATTAAAAATATAACAGCATCGAAACATAATTGCAAACAAACAACAAATTTTAAGCATATATTTTACGGACTTAATGTATTTCTATCATGCACAAAATAATAAGAATTCTTACATTTGTATATCAATCTAAACATAAAAGTTAATTCAATATTTTTTATCTAAGAGCTACGAGAACGCTAAGAGAAAAGCTAAGAGAACGTACACCTGTAGATGTACGTTCTTATGATATTTTAATGACGTAATTATGGGAGCCTGGGAGGAGTATAGTAGAAGAAACAAAGACACAGACAAAATGCTATACAAATAAAAAAACGAACGAGATGGATTGATGAATTTATAGAAGAGTTGGTGGAAGTAAATAGCAAGAATAATGTAAAGCTATATACAGTATGGTGCAAATGTCTGGAATAAATTCGATATTTCGTAAACCGACGACTTTATGAAAAATCCCGAAGCAGGTCGATTTTTATTTTTAAATTACGATATTTTGGCATATATTTCATAGGAGTGACGTCATCCCTATGAACGTGATGACGCAATCGATGTTTTTTAAATGAGACTAGGGGTCGTGTGATAGCTCATTTAAAAGGGTATTCAATTCTCTATTCAGTAATATAAGTATTAACATAATTGCTTATACACAGTGTCCAAAAGAATATTTTTTTAAATTAAATTACATAATTGACAAAAAAAGAATAATGTATGTACGTTATTTAATTCAAAATACATTTTACTATTGTCAGAAAACAGAAAAAAAATTTTAAATGACAAATAAGGATTGTTTTTCGCTTAAATTCAATGTTCAAACCATCTCCCACCAACCACCTGCCTCTTTGAAGTTTTAACGTTTAATTTAGGCGAAAAGCAATGCTTGTTTGTCAAATAAACTTTTTCTGTTTTCTGACAGCAGTAAAATGAATTTTGAACTGAATAAATTAGATACATTCCTCTTTTTTGTCAATTAATTTAATTTAAAAAAATTATTTTTTTTTGGACACCACCCAGATAACAATATAAACTTGTTTCAAACTTGCAACAAGTTTGATACATCAAACATGAAAGCTTGCTGAAGGTTTGCCTTGGCAACTTTGTAAACTTGCAGCAAGTTTAAAACAAACTTGCTAGTTGGAGTGTGACAAACTTGCATGAAGTTTGTTTATTCAAACTTGATACAAACTTGATATAACAAACTTGCTGAAGGTTTGTTTTTGTTCTGTTGCATGAAGTTTGTTTTTTCAAACTTGATACAAACTTTCTTAAGGTTTGTTTTGACATACTAGCCACAATTTGAATAAAACAAGGTGAATAAAAAAATACAATACCATTTTATAAAACAATTTATTAATCACTCAACTAAAATACAATATATTGTCAGCTCTGGCTCTGAAACAAATAAAAGAAATTATTATAAGCTCTTGCTGTGTGCAGAATTAACATTTGGTATTAAAAGAGATAAAAAGATGTTAAAGTAACAATTTTACAATAAAACCTAAAACTTATTTATATATAATATATTGTAAATATAATTTATTTTAGATGGTGCCTATGTAAATATAGCTAGAAGCTACGAAAAACAAAAAAAACTTACCTCAATTTCACCAAAGCAAAAAGAATACCAATCTGTAAGCTTAGTAAAACTCCAAAAAGAAGCTTCAGCTTAGTAATATTAATAATTGAAGTAATAGTCTCGGAGAACTGTACGGTAAATTAAATAATACGGTAATAAAGTAAAAACTCAAAGAAACATTTAACAACAACATAGGATAGGAGGACATAACCACAAATTGCACAAATTATCATCGCTTAGCACTTTGCAGGTTACTTTCCCGTGTTGCCAGCTGTCGAGTAAGCTTTTTCCCTCAACGTACCTTAAAAATTCCCACTTTTATGATAAAATTCCCTCTTATGCTCTTATTTAAAAAATCTGTGAAAATATGTTGAATTATTTTCAAATAATTTGATTTTTTTAAATATTTTACAATTTCGACTGTAGCAAAGATTCACTTTTAAGTCAACTTTTCCCTTTTATGTTGAAAATTCTCGCAAAAATGGAAATTTCCCTCCGATGGCAACACTCTCGTTAGCGTGGGCGTTACATCAGTCGGGGCAAGTCAGGGTACCGAACAAAACCGAAGCGAACCGACCGACCGACCGTAACGTGTAAGTCAACCAAATAGATGGCACGCGTGACGTGGCTTTGCAACTGTTATGCTTGCAACAAAGTTGCTACAAACATGAATCATCATCTTTGTCATAACAATCTTGCAGCAAACTTGACACAAACTTGCCTCGTCATATTTGACGCAGAAATTTAAAATCAAAGAAGAATCAAACTTGCCACAAGTTTACATGCTATCTGGGCGTGTATAAACAATTATGTTAATAAATTGAAAAGTCTCAGATGCAGAATCCACCAATTTAATAAAAATTAAAATGGTAAATAGTAATTTAAACCTGAGACTTTTGAAAGTTCTTTCTGGTACATCCTTAATCTGCGACTTTTTCAATTAATAAGACCGCAGACGACGAATATAGAAAACGAAAAGGAAACGATCACATTCCGCTTTCATTCGTCTAGGAAAAAAGGACAGAAGAGGATCTTTCAGTACTCAAATCCGAGTAAAGAAAATAAAAATGATTAAAAATCCCTTTAAAATGATGGTCCAGCTGTTTTTCGATTCAGAGGAGTGCACGATAACGAACGCTGCCGAGGACGCCTGAAATGGTAGAAACAGTGTGTCCAGCGGGTGTGCAACCCTCTGAATATGGAGGTTATCGGTAAACAAAAATATTGTATAATATTAGTTTTTATTGATGTGTGGACAGAAATAAAATTAAATTTATAATTATAGTGACTTTTTAAATAGTTTTGAAAAGCCGCAGGTACGTAATTCTAAATGTTTACGTTGGAAATACCTAATAGTTTCAATATCTATCGATTTGGAAAATGTAAACAAAATAATGTAGTTACCTATTAGTAGGCAATGCTTTAATTTACATAATCTGATTACGAACAAACTTTCTACAAATCTTCATCTCATATATCGTTTTCTTACTCTATATTTTGTTGTATTTTATTTCGACAAAAATCAAACTAATGATTTTATTAAATTCATATAAATTTATGGTGTAATCGTTTAGTTTGTGTATATTCCCACATGACGTACACGCGAATGTGGTGCAGTTTGAAATGCCGTCAACTTTCGTACGGCACGGTAGACGTGAAGTGGGTTCGAGCCCCAAGCAAGCTATTATTTTTTTATTTTTTTTTTATAAATTTTATGATTGTAAGTATATTATTATATAATTTTTGAAGATATTCTTCTTTTTTGAAAGTGGTAGATAAGAAAGTTAGTTTGATTTTTAAATAGAATAAGTACAAATAACCTTTTAAGTATATTTACTTCGTTTAAATTACCTATTATATAATAGAAGAATATCTTCTTACGTGCGTACAAAGTACACACACATTCTTTTTTTTTCTTTACTCGGATTTGAGTACTGAAAGTTCCTCTTCTGTCCTTTTTTTCTAGACGAATGAAAGCGGAATGTGATCGTTTCCTTTTCGTTTTCTATATTCGTCGTCTGCGGTCTTATTAATTGAAAAAGTCGCAGATTAAGGATGTACCAGAAAGAACTTTCAAAAGTCTCAGGTTTAAATTACTATTTACCATTTTAATTTTTATTAAATTGGTGGATTCTGCATCTGAGACTCTTCAATTTGTTAGGATATGTCGCTGTATCGCGTCCTAATGGGGAATTAGAATTATTTTTCAGATTCCCTTTAAAATGATGGTCCAGCTGTTTTTCGATTCAGAGGAGTGCACGATAACGAACGCTGCTGAGGACGCCTGAAATGGTAGAAACAGTCTGTCCAGCGGGTGTGCAACCCTCTGAATCGAAAACAAGCAAAACCATCATTTATTATAATTATGTTAATATTTATATTACTGAAAACAGAATTGAATACCCTTTCAAATGAGTTATCACACGACCCCTAGTGTCATTTAAAAAAAATCATCGATTGCGTCATCACGTTCATATGGATGACGTCACTTCTATGAAATATATGCCAAAATATTGTAATTTAAGAATAAAAATCGACCTGTTTCCGGATTTTTCCTTAACCCGGGAGTAGTCGCGCTCACTTCTGTAACGTCGATAGTCGCGTGTGAGATTCTATCTCAAAATACGAATTTAAAACAAATTTTTATTTTGTACTATTTTCATCTACTTTTTATATTGAAAATATATATTTCTAACAATTTTATTAAAAAAACCTGTGTTAACGGCCACCTGCCAACATCGGCCACCTGTCCTAACGGCCAGTTTAAAAATTTCCCAAACCAATTATATGTAGACTACAAAAACTGGCAATACCGTCCACCTTTCTATATCGGCCAATAGTTCTTTCATTTTTAGTGGCCGTTACTGACAAATTTTATTGTACAGTAAAACCTGTGTTAACGGCCACCTGCCATCATCCGCCACCTGTCCTAACGGCCAGTTTAAAAATTTCCCAAACCAATTATATGTAGACTACAAAAATTGGCAATAGCGACCACCTTTCTATATCGGCCAATATTTCTTTCACCTTTAGTGGCCGTTATTGACAGGTTTTCATGTATTACGAAAAAGGATGAAATGTGAGATTCTATCTAACGGCGCGACAACTCGCGAGTTAAAGCTAATTGGCTCTCCCCAAAGCCATAAATTCCACAAAAAGAAGAAGAAGAAAAAAAATTCCTACGCATTACTACACCCTTCCTCGAGGCACTTACGAAATTTTTTCAAAATTGCAAAATTTTTCATCACGTTATCGCGAAAAAGGATAGAAATTGAGATTCTATCTCACCGCGCGACTACTCGCGGGTTAAAGTCGCCGGTTTACCAAATATCGAATTTATTCCAGACTTTTGCACCATACTGTAATATAGAAAATTACAAAACAAGAAGAAACTGGAAGTTAATATTGATGCCAAAAAATATACGAAGACATTACGAAGAGTTATTTAAGGCTAGGGAAAGCACTCGATCAAGAATTCTAGATTCAAGAACTCGATCCTTGATCAAGAATGCACAGAAGAAACATAATTTAAAAAGAAAGCAGCAGGCCCAGACGAAATTCAAAATGAGCTAATAAAACAATCCAGAGAACTACCTACAAGAAAAATATACGACCTAATAAGAAGGATTTGGGAAGACGAAAGAATGCCCGAAGAATAGAAAACAGGATGGATATTTCCTATGAGATAGAAAGGTGACACCACAACAAGGCAACAACTGTATACTCCAGGGAAATAAGGTTTTTGTCGGGACACTTGAGCAGCCAGGTTTCAAATGGATTTTTGGGTACTATATACCTAATACATTATAAATACCAAAATGCCCGTCACAGTTCGGACGAGAAACTTAGTTATTAACAAATAAGGGTCAAAGATTCTTTCGTTTAAATCTCTACAGGTAAAAATAGGGTAATTATATATATATATATATATATATATATATATATATATATATATATATATATATATATATATGTATATTATTTAGAGTAATCGTATTTTAGTAGATCAGCAAAGGTTTAAAATGGCACTTTTTTAATTTTGGTCCGATCATTTTTTGCTTCGGAAATTGCAACATAAGACTAAAATTTCAAAAATAAAAAATGTGCTATAACTTTTACGAAAATGGCCTTAAGACTTTCATATTGCAAGAAAAGTTGAGTCAAACATTCCATATAATGCACAAAAAATTTTAAGACGATTCGTCAATTAGTTTAAATTTTATTCAATTTGTTTTTCGCAAAGAGCTTTTTTTCGCAATGTTATTGTTCACAAAATAATAAAGACGTAGGAATTATGTGGAAAACACATGCAAGAAGAATAGAGTTATATTTTCAAAGTGTTAAAAAAAATCATTAAAAAGTCGTTTTTATCACTCCGAAAAAAGTTTAGTAAAATAGAGTCATTTTTGGCTTATAAACAATTTGAATAGCTTTGTTAATGTTGACTATAGAGTAAATCTACTTTAGAATTTCAAAACCTGGTATTTTTATACGAATTTTCAGAAAAAACTTTTTGCCTAGGTGAATTAGGCTCAAAGTTAACCACTTTTATTATTTAATTCGCAGTTACTTCTATATACATCAAATTCTCCTGTAACAGTGTTAGTTACCATACTTCTCCGAAACGGCTTGGCCGATTTTTATGAAATTTTACACGTATATCCTATAGTACGGAGAAGAGGTTTTAATCTATTTTTTATACCCATAAGTTATAAGGGGGGTTGCCACCCTGATATTTTTTTTATTTTTTTTTTGGCAAAATCATCTACTTTAATTTTATATGATGTAGAATTAAAAAATACATACAACCCTAAATTTTCACTCTTTTATCACCAACCCCTATTTCTAATAGCCATTTATATACACATACCGGCAAAATTAGCCGAACACTTTAAAAATGGGACATGTTTTATGTGTCGGATTTCCTAAACCAGTGGTCCGATTTGAGTGATTTTTTTAATTTGTTATAGCCTTGTCATTTAAGAATACTGGTGTAATAATATTGATACTAGACAGGTGAATGTCATTTTATACCGGGTGTTACAATCATACTATGTATTTTCCTTAAAGTTCGGAGCACTCTGTGGAATATTCTAGCCTATATAAAATATTAAAATTAAAACTCAATTGTAGCATTAGGCTTTCTTAACATTTTCTTATTTTGATAATTTGCTTAGGTTGGATAATAAAAAAGTTAGGTACTTTAACAACTAGTCATCTTCTTCATCAATACAGGGTGTTTCTAAATAAGTGCGACAAACTTTAAGGGGTAATTCTACATGAAAAAATAATGACCGTTTGCTTTATAAACATATGTCCGCAAATGCTTGGTTTCCGAGATACGGGATGTTGAATTTTTTCTTTCAAACTGATGATTTATTTATTGCTCTAAAACCGGTTGAGATATGCAAATGAAATTTGGTATTTTTTAAGAGGTAGTTATTGCGCATTTTTTGACATGCAACTAAGAATTTTATATTCACCACTAGCGTGCATACGGGTATAAATATTTTAGATATATCGCGTATGCACGCCAATGGTGAAAATACAATTTTTAGTTGTATGTCAAAAAATGCGCAATAACTACCTCTTAAAACCTACCAAATTTCATTTGCATATCTCAACCAGTTTTAGAGCAATAAATAAATCATCAGTTTGAAAGAAAAAATTCAACATCCCGTATCTCGGAAACCAAGCATTTGCGGACATATGTTTATAAAGCAAACGGTCATTAGTTTTTCATGTAAAATTACCCCTTAAAGTTTGTCTCACTTATTTAGAAACACCCTGTATTGATGAAGATCGTGACTAGTTGTTAAAGTACCTAACTTTTTTATTATCCAACCTAAGCAAATGATCCAAAAAAGAAAATGTTAAGAAAGCCTAAGGCTACAATTGAGTTTTAATTTTAATATTTTATATAGGCTAGAATATTCCAGAGTGCTTCGAACTTTAACGAAAAAACACAGTATGATTGTAACACCCGGTATAAAATGACATTTACCTGTCCAGTAACAATATTATTACACCGATATTCTTAAACGATAAGGCTATAACATATTAAAAAAATCACTTAAATCGGACAACTGGTTTAGGAAATCCGAGACATCAAACATGTCCCATTTTTAAGGTGTTCGGCTAATTTTGCCTGTGTGTATATTTACATCTATAAAATTCTCCTGTCACAGTGTTACTTTCCATACTCCTCCGAGACCGCTGGACCGATTTTTATGAAATCATATATTATGTATATTCGGTAGGTCTTAGAATCGGTCGTAATATATTTTTTATATCCCTGAGTGATAAAGGGAGTTCCCCCTAACAGTTTGTAATGTTAGGTGGGGATGTGTGTACATAACGTACTTTATAAGACTACAAGTACATACAAATTAAAAAAATTATGAGCAAAATCCATCAACAACCTCCGGCGATATTAATCGCAGCATATGTTTGCAGAATAAGTTTCATTTTTTCAGTGCACGGATTTTAATAATTCCCGTCCACCTACCATGAATTAATTCCGTTCTGACGCCATTTTTAAAACTTTATTAACCACTCTGTTGAGGTTTAAAGTATACTCAAACTTTTACACATAAACTTTATAACTATACTATATAACTATATCTTTAAACTATTAAACTATAAACTATATAACTATATCTTTAACTTCAAAATAGCTCTAGTTAGGTTGCTTAATTGTTATAAACAAAGTAGCCGTCAATTAAATAAAAAAGCGGCTAACTTTTACCGCTTTTTTAAATTTAGGCGAAAAGTTTTTCTTTGAAAATTCGTATAAAAATACCAATTTTTCAAATCCCATTGTAGTTTTAGCGTACAGTCAATATTAACAAAGTTATTCAAATTGTTTATAAGCCAAAAATGACTCTATTTTAGTAAAATGTTTTCTGAGTGATTAAAATGACTTTTTAATGATTTTTTTTTAAATACGTTAAAAATGTGACTATTCTTCTTTCACGTTGTTTTCACAGAATTGCTATATCATTATTATTTTCTGAACAATAACATTGCGAAAAAAAGGCTGTTTGTGATAAACAAATTGAATAAAATTTAAACTAATTGACGACTCGTCTTAAAATTTCTTGTGCATTGTGTGGACTGTTTGACTCAACTTTTCATGCAATATGAAAGTCTTAAATTCATTTTCACAAAAGTTATAGCAAATTTTTTATTTGTGAAATTTTAGTTTTATTTTGCAATATCCGAAGCAACAAATTAATGATCGGACCAAAATTCAAAAAGCTATTTTAAACCTTGGCTCATCTACTAAAAGAAAAATATTATAAATAAGATATTTAATTACCCTACTTTTACCTGTGACGATTTAAACGAAAAAACTGCCATTTTTGACCCTATTTTGTTAATAATTAAATTTCTCGTCCAAACTGTGACGGGCATTTTTGTATTTATAATGTATTAGGTAAATAGTACCCAAAAAACCCATTTATAACCTGGCTGCTCACGTGTCCCGAACATGGTATATTTTTGCCTTATTTCCCTGGTGTAAGCAGGGATGTAGAGAGAGAATATCAACAATAGACGCAATACACACTGTCACACAATCAAATGAGAAGTTAATTTAAAATTAAAGACAGCTTATGTTTCATTACGGTTCAGAGATGATCCAGAATTCCCATACGCCCGTTTCAATCTCTCCAGACCTCTTTAGCGGGGCTGCATGAACACTTCTGAATCGAAACCGAGCTGTCTATTTAAGCAGAATAAAAATAATTCGCGTACCGGGCGCTGTAGCGACATCTACTAAATAAATGAGAAGTTCCAGGTATAAACAATAAATCTGAAAATTCTCGTGAAACGTAAGGCAAGGAGAAGACGAATAAAATATAAAAATATAATTTTTCATTTTACCCATATAGTATAGTTGATCCAAAAGATGGCATAACCCAGACATCCAAAGTGAAAGTTATCCTTTAACACCAAATTGTGCTATATGGTCCACACAATGTCCAGAAAAAAGTCACACCATTTTGAGCGTCGGGTTTGGGGGGAGAGGGGGGAGAAATCGGTAAATTCGGAGTTTTTTACGTTTTTCGTCAATATTTCTAAAACTATGCTTTAGCGTAACCAATGTTATAAACAAAAATGTTCTACATGAAATTTAAACCAAAAAATTTTGTATACATAATTGTTAAAAAATCAACGGTTCCAGAGTTACGGAGGGTGAAAAGTCGAGGTTTTCGATATTTTTATATTTTTTGGGCAATATGTATGGTATAACTATACCAAAAACCCAGACATCTAAAGTGAAAGTTATCCTTCAACACCAAATTGTTCTATATGGTCCACATAATGTTCAGAAAAAAGTCACACCATTTTGAGCGTCGGGTTTGGTGTGGAGAGGGGGGAGAAATCGGCAAATATAAAAAGTATCGAAAATCTCCACTTTTCACCCTCCGTAAGTCTGGATCCGTTGATTTTAAAACAATTATGTATAGAACCTTTTTTGTTTTAAATTTTATGTAGAACATTTTTCTATAGAACATTCTTTACGCTAAAGTATAGTTTTAGAAATATTGACGAAAAACGTAAAAAAACTACTAATTTACTTCTCCCCCATCTCCACCCCAAACCGGACGCTCAAAATGGTGTAACTTTTTACTGAACAATATGTGGACCATACAGAACAATTTGGTGTTGGAGGAAAAGATTTACTTTGGATGTTTGGGTTAGGCCTTTTTTTGGACCAGTTATACTATACTACCTCCGTAACTTTGGAACCGTTCATTTTAAAAGGTTATACACAGGGTCTTTTTTATTTCAAATTTAATGTAGAACAATTTTATATAGAGGGTTGTTCATGCTAAACCTCATAGTTTTGGAAATATTGACGAAAAACTTAAAAAAACTACGAATTTACATATTTCTCCCCCCTCTCCGCCCAAACCCAACGCTCAAAATGGTGTGACTTTTTTCTGAACATTATGTGGACCATATAGAACAATTTGGTGTTGGAGGATAACTTTCACTTTGGATGTCTGGGTTTGGGTCTAACTATACCATACTATATTTTGAGTACACGGAATCAACTTTCGTTGGAATTTTTCCTAGTAGTCCAGGAACCGAAGCTTTTCACCTCGCAATTTTTACAGAATGGATCGATTTGCTTGATAATTTGAGAATAAGTAGTGGATAGTCCAAGGATCAAAATCTATATGATGCCGAAAGGCGCTTTTACCATGGGGGTGGTTGCCACCCCATGTCGGGAATGGAATTTTTGAAGTTATACTTCTTTAGGCGCGATTGAGAGTAAAATTTCATAAATCTGCGCGCATGCTCACACCGACAGAATGGTATTAGTCGTTATACGGGCTCTGATTGGGTGTTGAAATGATCTGTCAATAATAAATAATTGTTCAATATGGAGGTAAACAAATGTTGTATAATATATTAGTTTTATTTTTGTGAGGACAGAAACAAAAAAGTTTGTGATTGTAGTGACTTTTTAAATAGTTTTTAAAAGCAACAGGTACCTAATAATTGTAAATGTTTCAGTAGCTTAATACTGTCCCATGCTACAAAGTATGTAATACTTTTATTTGCATAATTTGATTACCATCAAAATTTCTATCAATATTCACCTAATATATTGTTTTCTTACTCTATGTTTTGTTGTATTTTTTCAATTCAAAATCAAAATAATTTGATTTAATTCAGAACTGTCAAAAGTTTAATCCGTTTCGTTAGTTGATCTTCGCACATAATGACGCATTGTCTCCGTGGATAAGCGTTTAAGGTGAATGAATTTCAATACTAACTGCGCTGATAAGCGGGTTCGAACTCCAATAGAAACTTTAATTTTTTCATTTTTTTATACATTTTATGATTGTAAGTATATTTATTATATAATTTTATTTTCAGAAAATACGTATTTAGTTAAAAAAAATTCCGACAATTATTGTTCAGAAATCATTTGTGGCATTTTTAATGTGTTTTATTCTTTTATTATTTTAATTTTTGGCACTGTTTTAATAAAAATGTTTGAGAAGTAGTAAGTATAAATTAGTTTAATATTTAAATAAAATATAAATAAAAAAGTATATTCATTTCGTTTAAATCATTTAATAGAAGTACAACTTCTTACGTGCGTACAAAGTACACACACATTCTTTTTTTTTATATTTTGACACCAAAAGTTGATAGAAACATTTATTTTAAGCAAAAAATATTCGATACATTTTTTTGACAAAATTAATATTTTTGATTTATTCGCTATCGAAAGTGTTAGTTTTATATCAAAAAAATCAATGTTTTTCGATGTTGTACTCATTTACGATTCACTCAATTTTTGCCGTAGCAAAATTTTTTCAAACCCAGTTCTTGGGAATTAAATAACCTACAATTTCATATTGAAACTTTTTGTCGTATCTCTGATGCTAATCTTTTTATTCTGAAGAAAATGGCAATTTTTACCAAAATACAAAAATTCGTTATTCGCTTTTAACTCCAGTTTTTTAAAAACTAATCGTTCTAAGCCAGTCATACTTCTGGAATCTTTTAATAATACATAAATAAAGAAGAATGAATAAGGCAAATGACTAGAAACACCGCTAACTTACATTATTATGCTTCCAATTGGATATCTCCTTTTTGTTTCAAAAAAATATATTGATTTTTTAACCGAAACTTTTTTATTTTTTATCCCAGAAAGTTTGGTAAAACATAAATTTGTAGGGTTTTACAAGGTCTATAAGGCTACTAATATTAAATGCTTTTAAAATTCTCAGTCGCAAAAGGAGGTGACTTTGAAACGGTTGATAAACGTCGTTTTTGCATGTTATTACAAGATTTAATTGTCAATAGCTCACTCAATTTTTGCCGTAGGAAAAATTTTTGCAAACTAGTTTCTTGAAAATTAAATAAGCTACAATTTTATTTTCTCGTATCTCTGATGCTAATCTTTCTATTCTGAAGAAAAGGGCATTTTTCACCAAACTATAAAAATTCATTATTCGCTTTTAACTCCATTTTTCTTAAAACTAATCATTCTGAGCCGGTCAAACCTCTAGAACCTATTAATAATATATAAATAAAGAAGACCAAATAAATTCAATGACCAATTTTAAGTATGGTAGTGGGTATAGGGGAAGTTTCCAATCACTTTTTCACTGAAAAAATATGGACTGACATTCTTTTTATTATAAGTCACTTAATTTTTGAGCTAGACACTATTTTTTTTTATTTCCGGAGATAGAAATTTTTAAATGCTTTAAATTAGTTTGAACAAGTTACCCTCGAAAAATGCATAGCTTTCCCGTCTTTTGACTTTGAAACTACAATATTTGAAGATGAAGAAGAGCTAACATATAAGAAAGTATAGCTCGATTACTATTGGTCTTAAAGAAAATTGTAAAAAACGGTTTTGTTTATTTTTTCAAAAGGTACATTTTTGTTAAGCAAAGTTGTTTTGATAAAACGAAAACTTTTTAAGTTATTAGCAGAAAACTGATTGAAAACAATGATTTCTTCGATATAAAACCTATATTTTCGATAGCGAATAAATCGAAAACTATTAGTTTTATCAAAAAAATGTATAGAACATTTTTTGCTTAGAATGAATTTTTTTACCAACTTTTGAGGTCAAAATAAAATAAAAAATGTCCACCTCCGAGATGGGGTGGCAGCTACCCCCATGGTAAAAGCGCCTTTCGGCCTCATATAGATTTTGATCCTTGGACTATCCACTATTTATTCTCAAATTTTCAAGCAAATCGACCCATTCTGTAAAAATTGCGAGGTTTTGTCCTATTTTAAGCTTCATTACTTGGACTATAGACGAATAGACGGAATGTGACTGCATATTCAATAGTCCCATTCGTCTCCTTTATTCGTCGTCTCTTGGCCCTATAAATTGTAAAAGGCAGAGATTAAGGATGTTACCAAAAAAGGGTTCCACGAGAATTTTCAGATTTATTGTGTACATCTGAGACCATTTCTTTAACCAAATGAGAAGTGTAGTAATGAAACACAGACTTACTCACAATCATTTAATTATACTTTGACGACCGGTTTAGATCTCTACATTACACAGATCATCTTCAGGTCGGCGTTACAAGTAGTTAAATGATGCCGTTACAAGGGATGCGTTGCCACTTAGTTGTTATCATATTAATTCGTCCAACTTATGCCAATTGGTTTGCTGGGAGAGTTATACGGTAAACAGACATGTTACGCAGGTCAAAACAAAGTAAAATTTTTTGAATTTGGAATGGATCCTGAAGGAAGATGCGTGCTGTGAAACAGGTGATGACTTGTTAGAATGGAGAAAGACAATGCTCAAGTGGTTGTGTATTGAATGTAGCCAAGTATGAAAACTTTATTGTAGACACTTGTACAAATGTGATGGTCTTAGCTCGTAGATGTTTTACGATACGGGCAGAGGTCAAAGCATAGGAAATGACAAATAGGAAATTATTTTAATAATTAAATTAAATTGAATTATGTCTTGTTCCCGGTCAAATGACTGAGGGATGTCATAAATTTAATAAACTAGTAGGTGCCAGACACTTTGAAATCTATGAACTGCATAGAAATAATAAGAAAGAAAGCTAATTAAATGAAAAAGTAGTAAAAATTATCAAAAAGATTGGTTAAGACACTGTAAAAGTAAATTATAAAAAGATCAGAAAAGCAAGGGTTATTTTGTTTGAGCTATTATTTAAAGCTATTGTAAAAAAAATAACTTTTCTTTGAACATATTCCGTCTGGCACCTACTAGTTTATTAAATTTATGACATCCCTTAGTCATTTGACCGGGAACAAGACATAATTCAATTTAATTAAATTATTAAAATAATTTCCTATTTGTCATTTCCTATGCTTTGACCTCTGCCCGTATCGTAAAACATCTACGAGCTAAGACCATCACATTTGTACAAGTGTCTACAATAAAGTTTTCATACTTGGCTACATTCAATACACAACCACTTGAGCATTGTCTTTCTCCATTCTAACAAGTCATCACCTGTTTCACAGCACGCATCTTCCTTCAGGATCCATTCCAAATTCAAAAAATTTTACTTTGTTTTGACCTGCGTAACATGTCTGTTTACCGTATAACTCTCCCAGCAAACCAATTGGCATAAGTTGGACGAATTAATATGATAACAACTAAGTGGCAACGCATCCCTTGTAACGGCATCATTTAACTACTTGTAACGCCGACCTGAAGATGATCTGTATAATGTAGAGATCGAAACCGGTCGTCAAAGTATAATTAAATGATTGTGAGTAAGTCTGTGTTTCATTACTACATTTAATATGGACTCACATATGCAACCCATTCAATATTCAAATGAGAAGTGTTCAGGCGGATCCACATCAATAAGTGTGTTAAAATACAGAAAAAATATTTGCGGCACAAATTTAAATCTGGTCAAGTATTTTTACGACGTAAATATTTATTTTGTGTGTTGTACCGAAAACAAGATGGACTGATGACATCAAGCGAATGGCTGGCCACGATGAATTCAAAAACCAGCAAACAGATATGAATGGACACACCTAAGGGAGGCTTACATCCGACGATGGATGGAACAGCTGTTGATGATGACGAACCACCGAATCCACTTAGTGACATGTGGATAATCAAGTCCACAGTAACACTGCTGTGCGGCGAAAATTTCTTTGAAGTCGACTTAAAAACCGACAGCACGACGGATAGCGTGCGTTGTTCGTCACGAAAATATTTTTGCATTAATCCATGAGGCGCACAGTCCACATTAACAAAAAGTTCAACGCTCACGAGCAAATTTGTGTCAAATACAACGTACAACATAAATTTTTATTGATGTGGATCCGCCTTTACAAACACCATATCGACGTACAAACTTTTCATAGATTTCAAACAAAAATTTGACAGCTTAATATGACCCAACCTAATAGAAGACATGAAAAACCTAGATAAATCTATAGGCGAATGAATCGGAAGAGCCCAAAGAGGGCGGCAATTACTTCGCTAGGAGTGTAGATTCCATAATGATGATCTAGTCTGAAATAGTATACAGGGCGTCCCAGACTAAATTATCCAGGCTCTATCTCTTAAACGAATAGACATTTTCGAATGGGACAAAAACTGATCTATTCCATTTGTAATACAATTTAATAGAGAGTTATCAAGTAACTCGAGGAGAATACGGTAACGTTATTTTAGCAATGGAGCATGCGCAGTATGAATATTGAATAACGGAAATGATTTTAACGTTAACGTGCTCCGTTACGGTAGGTCGGATAGCGGGCTTAAAATACGGTAACGTTAGCAGCGAATCGCACCAATTCGGCAGGACTCGGAGTGACTCGGTCATTTCAGTTCTGTCATGTTCATGTAATAAATAAATATGTTGTGTTATGAAATTTTATTTTGTATCTTAACAGGTGGTTTTTCTTTGTTTTCTTCGCTTGGTTTTGGTTGACTGTTTTGGTTTGTTTGAGTTTAACGTTTTAGTTCCTCTCAGCATTACTTACCAGTACAGGTATGGCCAGTTTCTGTTACAATTATATCTGGTATCCCTAACAATTGTACAAGCCTTCTTGGAATATCCTGTTTTTCAAACCAAAAATACTGTTTGGCTTGTTCAAGTTCTAAGGTATCGAAATTAAAGACAGGATGTACATTTTGATTTTGAACGTTATCATCATTTAAAACGAGATTTAGTATTAAGTACTCTATATCATCGTCATTGGCTTCAAGTAACATTGCCTGTTATAAGATCTCTTCCATATTTTTTAGAAAAATTTGAAATCCAAATTGTACAAAACAAGTCAAAATTACAAAAGATGTATCTTGGGTGAAATAAAACAAAAACAGAAAAAAATTTAAACAAATTTAATTATGTGCTGTCAAATACGAAATTTGACTGACAGCTGCCAACTATTAACGTGAAGCAGAAATTCAACCACTTGATAACTCTAAAATTACATATACGTTAAAACTTATACCGTAAAAAAATAGCGTTTACGTGTCAAAATAACGGATGGATAGAATTTTACTTGATAACTCTCTAATATGGCGTAGAAAAATGTCATCCCCTGAATATTCATCCCTTACTTTAATTTTTTAATAGCGCCCTGTATATTTTTTTATAGTTTTGGATGTGGTCTTCAGTCGTCTATTCAACAGATTTTTTAAAAATAAAATCGGTTCGTAAATAATCAAGAAAATATCAGTTTATTTTTGTTAATTATATGTCTCAGGACTATATTTCTTAAACGAATAGAGATTTTCGAATGGGACAAAAACTGATATATTCCATTTGTAATACATTTTAATATTGCGTGGAAAAAAATCGTCCCCTAAATATTCATCCCTTAGTTACAGGGTGCTATTAACAAAATTAAAGTTAGGGATTGTATATAAGGAATGAATATTTAGGGGATGATTTTTTATACGCCATATTAAAGTGTATTACAAATGAAATCGATCAGTTTTTGTCGCATTCGAAAATCTTTATTCGTTTAAGAAACATAAACTGGATAAATTAGCCTGGGACACATAATTAACAAAAATAAACCGATATTTTTTTGATTATTTACGAACAGATTTTATTTTTAAAAAATCTATTGAATGGACGATTGGAGACCACATCCAAAACTATAAAAAATATACAGGGTGCTATTAAAAAAATTTAAGTTAGGGGTTGTAACTAAAGGATGAATATTTAGGGGTTGATTTTTTCTACTCGATATTAAAGTGTATTACAAGTGGAATAGATCAGTTTTTGTCCCATTCGAAAATATCTATTCGTTTAAGAGATATAGCCTGGATAATTTAGTCTGGGACACCCTGTATAGCCAACAAAACTTATCAAAAGATACATCAAACTGTGGACATAGTTGGATTCGCAAACAGGAATCGTATAATACAAATATTATTTATTATGGTAAGGAAGAATAAAAATATATGTAGGAACATGGCTGAGATATTTTTGTACTCTATATAGGCGACAGGAATGTTGCTTTAAGCATCGATAACATTCGAAGTTACATATTTGATAAGGTTTCTTATTATTTTGAGCAGTACATTTGGCTTTTTGTGTAGTTTTGCTCCTTTAGCGAAATTTAAAATGTAATAAAAATATATCTAAAATAAATTGATGTAAATATTTAATAGAGGAAATGTGAATTAAAAGTAATTAAATGAATACTAATATAATTTTTTAGTTATGATAAGTAATCATCACATGTATTTTTATTTAATAAAGTACTATTAATGTTTTTGTTAATTATTGGGTTACTTTTATCTGTCTTTTGTAAATTTCCTACTCCAACCTATTTACTGAAATTCGAACATGGTGTTAAATATATTTTAGTAATTAAAATTTCAAATTTCCACTACTCCAAGCCAGCGGCGGCTCGTGGGTCAATCTTCAGGGGGGTCATTTTGGTTTGAAAACTTCAAACTGTTGATTTTTTAAAGTATTTAAAAGATCTTTTAGCATTTATATTTTAGATAAAAAATACAGACTTAGATAAAACTCAATACTATTTACCCTAGTTTTCCGAAAATTAAATTTGTCTTTTTTTAGAGTAAATCTTTTAAAAAATATAGGAAAAATGGTATGAACAGGTTATTGACTGATATATAGATAGGAATATTTATAGTATAATAAATTGTAAATTTATTAAAACGAAACTTACTTTAAATATTTTTATATTTTAAGTCAATTCTTCTATCCTTTAGTTCTGCAAAATAGTCTATGACCTTCTCATTGAAATTTGGAATGCTCTTGACAAGCGTTTTCTCGATGCTCAGCATAGACAAGGCACTAAGTCTAGGTTGTCCCATCGTATTACGCAGGAATGTTTTTACTCTTTTTAAAGTAGAAAAACATCTCTCACTTTCCACGGTTGTCATAGGGAGTGTGCACAAAATATTTAATAACTTCACTGCTTCAGAAAATGTTTCAGACAAATTCATGTTAATAAAAAGCTGAAGTATGGCTACTGCACCAGCACTATTGCGAAAATCCTCACGACAATATAAGACTTCAAGTTCCGATTTTAGTTTGGAAATATTCACTGTGGGATAATTAGCCGTCACCATTTTTAAAATATTTTGCGGAAAGTTGGTAGTGTATGCTTCAAATTTCTCTATGTAGAATAACTGTGAAATCATGAGATGATCATTGAAACTAAACCTGTGATTTATTTCAGATATAATAATATCACAAATTTCAAGTGCAGTTCGTCGCTTTGGATCCTCTGCAGTAGTTTTTCTTTTTTTTGCTGTTGATGTGCTTGGTACTTCTGATTCCAAAATAGTATTTCTAATTATTTGGATATTGTTGTTAAAAGACAGGATACAATTTTTGACAGATATAACATCAATGTCTCGCATTTGCAATTGTTTAAACAATATATCAACATGGGGCATTATTTTATGGAAAAAATTTAACCAAAATAAAAAATGCTCATCTTCCAAATGTCTTTTTAAACCAGTTGCTTGATTTATATTGTTACCATCTTGCTCCTCATCAATAATTTCCTCTAAGCAAGATTTTAAATCATCTTTATAAGTGTATACAATTTCAACACATTTTGTATTGAAAGCCCATCGAGTAGGCGCAGCTTTAGGTAGCCTTACTTTAACCACTCTATCCAGAACCATCGTACGTTTTGGAGATCGGCCGAAAAAGGACGAAAATCCGTGTAAATTTGCAAAAAATATTTTTATCGGTTTGTGTTGACTCGCCGCTTTTTGGAGGATAAGATTAAATTGATGGGCATAGCAGTGAATGAAGTGTGCATTTGGGTATATTTCTTTAATTTTTGTTTGTACTCCTCCCAGTTTACCGCTCATGACTGATGCACCATCGTAACTTTGGGCAATCAATTTTTCAGGTGCTTCATTAATTTTTAATAATTGAAGTTCTTCCAATATTACATTAGTTAAATGTTGTGCTGTAGTACCTAGGGAGTTAACAAATTTCCAAAATCTTTCATGTACAATACCAGTTAATACATATCGCAATATGATAATCATCTGCGTTTTATTGGAGCTGTCTGTGGTCTCATCTACTTGAATGGCCACAAAATTTGTCTGGCCAATCTCCTTCATGATATGAGTATGCACAATGGCTAACATTGATTCTAAAATATCGTTCTGAATTGTTTTCGATGTTCCTTTAAATACTGTACTTTTTTCAATGTGTTCTTTAAACATTAAATCCAGTTCAGAAACAAAATCGATAAGGCCCAGAAAAATTCCACGATTATTGGAGCTGTCACTTTCGTCATGACCGCGCAATGCAATTTCGAAAACTCCACAAAATTTTACACAGTCGATTAGTTTGTTTAAAATATACCTATTTTTAGATACCAATTCATTAAAGTCATGCACAGATTTACGATATACACTATCAAGTTGCTGTCTTATGTTAACACGTCCTAAACTTGCGTAACTCATTGATGAATTTATATGAGTAGTTGAAGAGGCATGTTTTGTAATTTTCACTTTTAAATGCTTAATGTCAGTTACTCCATTTTTCGCCCATACAGCGTCATTCGAAAACAGTAAACACGGATAGCAAAAAAATGCATTTCTCACACTGCAGCCACAAATCCAATCACACAAATTGTACATTGATTCTTTAAAATATCTTTGAATGTCCTTACCCCTATCCTTTGTTGTTTGTTTTAAATTCATGTTTGGTTTTGGTCGACCACTTTCTTTTTTCTCAAGCCGCCGTTCATAATTTAGTGTTCCAGCAGATTTTAAGGCAATTATTTCGTCAACAACACTCATCTTGTTTTTGTTACAATCACAAAAAAATCCAACAAAACAAAATAAATTACGCAAATACGCCGCGATCGATATAGACCTGCCGTGAAGTGCGGTCAGCAGACGGTAACTAACTAAACGTGAGGCCGTCGACTCTACTAGAGGTATACGACGGAAAGGTCACTCCCACTCTCGCCCACGAAATTGCTATCTGCCGTCTCTTTTCTATTTTACATGCATTTGTCCATAAGCCATAAGAACTGTATATAGACAATTTAAAATACGGCCCAGCCACGGGCTTGTGTATAGCGCGAGGCGCGACGTTATTATATCTATTATATTTGTTTTGCCAATGCAGACTGCTGAGAGAGAATTTTATATTTCAGAGTGAAGTTTTAGATAAAAGATATTTTTAATAAAATTGGTATTTTTATGAGATTATTTTAGGGGGGTCATTGACCAATTGACCCTAAGGAGGAGCCGCGCTTGCTCCAAGCAAGGAACACATTTTCAGACACTATTGCTGGAATGATCTAGATGAAATGAAAAAAAAAACATAAAACACAAAAAAAATAAACAAAAGTACCTATAAACAACTGCTTCATTCTAAATAGTCCAGGCTGTATGATCGCGATCGTTACGTAAATTATTCCGATTCGATTTTTTTGCACAAACTTACTCAAAAATAGGTCCTTATAACAAATCCACAAGGTGCCAGGCGGTACCACGGTCGGAAAATTTATTGTTAAGAGCAGAGATGCAGTTCACATGTACGTACCATATGTTGCAAGTGCTACTCAATTTATTCGAACACTCGTCAGAATCCTTATTGAAATTAAAGACACTAAACTTACCTAAAGTTTTTCTGTGTTTTCGTGGAACACCCTTATCCCCAAAAGCAATGGTATATAATATTTTAATCGCAGTTAAATTTCCCGTCTTTAAATTTTGCTGAATATTCGGAAAAGATGCTAAACTCGCCATGTTTATATTAAAATTAAATTATAACAACAACAAAAAATAAAAGTGCAATAATTGTATTAAAAAGTAGCTGTCTGAATAATAAAATATTACTGTATAAATCACCCTCTAAAAGTAAAGACCGTTTAAAGCCTTGTAACAGAAACAGTGTTTCATATCACCACCTATGAGGTGATATGAATGCAAAAGTTGGCATGAAATCCGATCCGTCAGAATTTGCACTTGGAAACTTCGGCAGCGTTGGAAGAAATGAACGCGGACAAACTTTATTAAACTATCTCCTTCAGAACAAATTATATGAAATGAATAGCTTCTTTTACAAAAAACATCATAGAAGGTGGACATGGAGAAGCCTGGATGGGAACACTCAAAATGAAATTGACTATATAATTACAGACAAAAAATGTATAGTTAAAGATGTCACTGTCCTAAACAGCTTCACAACAGGAAGTGATCACAGAATGGTTCGCGATAGAATAGAAATTAACATCGACAAAGAGAGGACTAAACTAATAAGAAAGAAACAAATGAAAGCATGGTCACAACCACAACCAAAAAATGAAACAGAGTTTGTAGATCATATAACGGTACATCTACAAAACAGATCCCCTACAAATGATATAAATCAGCTAAATAACTTAAAATGGAAGAAAGAAGAGAAATGCTAAGATAAGAATATAGAACAACAAAGCTTAAATAAAATAAACAAAGAGGTCTCTAAAGCTATTAGAAATGACATAAGGGCATATAAAAATGAGAAAATCTCGCAAACAATCGAACATAACAAGAGCATGAAGATATTCTTTCAGCACCAGTGGACGTACGACGTACGTCCACTTACTATACTTCAGGACGTACGACGTACGTCAAATTTATTTTATTACGTTTGAACTGTTTTTATTTGGATTTTTTGCTTACACTGAAAAAAACGTTTCAAAATAAATAAATAAATACTGTGGAACCTCGATAAGTCGGATTAATCGGGACCGCGGCCGATCCGGGTTATTGAAAATCCGGGTTAGCCGGAGAATATGGTAAAAATTAATAAAATACGGTACTCTTACAGATAAACTTAATTATAATTGCCAAAAAAATTAAATACTTATGTCCAGTACATCTAAATTACGTACAGTTGTATACATTATTGTTTATTTCTTGGTAAAAAAACTCAGTCAAAGTGAAAACATTTTTATTTTATCTGATGAAAATCGATCCAGGTTAGCCGGACTTCCGGGTTATCGGAGGCCGACTTATCGGGGTTCCACTGTAAATAAATATTGAAAATTAGTATCTGTCTTCAGTTATTTAGTTCAGTCACAGTTTAGTATATCGTGGGTCGACCCCTTTTCAAACAAACAATTTTGTCCAAAGATTAGACAGGTAGAAAAGACCGTAGTAATAGTTAACCAGAATTAGTAAGTACATTTTGGGAAAACCTATTTTATGATTGAAAAATACTGTGTCATTAGATTTCAGGTATATTTACCCAAAATTTGAATAAAAGTAAATAAACTTTCCAACAGGTAAACACTGAATTTATAGTTCCAGATAAGAATGTATATTTTGCAGGTACACAGTTTCTTGAGGATTAAATTAATAATCCGGAGGAAAGTTTATGTTAATTTATGAAAATTTTTATAAAATCAGGGTTTCCAGAGTTACGGAGGGTGAAAAGTGGAGGTTTTCGATACTTTTTATATTTTTTGGGCAATTTATAATATTATTACTAATGAAAGGAATTTTCTTTAACACGATTTTGTTTTGTAAATAAAATTTGCTATTTCAGTGGCCGATGGTGATAAGCCCTTGAAGAAACGTCAACCTCACCACCTAAAATCATCATCAATTGCCAAAAAAATATAAAAAGTATCGAAAACCTCCACTTTTTACCCTCCGTAACTCTGGAACCGTTGCCCTAATAGCACACGACGTCCTTTGGACGTCCAAAATAGGTCCATTTTTGGTCCTTACGTCCATGTACTATAAACGGACGTCCTTTGGACGTCCCATTTTGGACGTCCTTCGGAAGGAATAAATATGGACGTCCTTTGGACGTCCGACGTTGGACGTCCTTCGGACGGAATAAATATGGACGTCCTTTGGACGTCCGACGTTGAACGTCCTTTGGACGTCCATACTGGACGAAATACGGACGTTTTATGAACGCTTATATATTATATTGGACACATTATACCAATTACGGGATCAAATAGCAAAATAATTCAATAAAATATTAACTTACGCGTTAACTTTACGTTAATGAAATACAGTCAAACCTGTCAGTAACGGCCACTAAAATGAAAGAACTATTGGCCGATATAGAAAGGTGGCCGTTATTGTCAGTTTTTGTAGTCTAGATATACAGTAAAACTTGTGTTACTGGCCACCTGATAAAATCGGCCACCTGTACTAACGGCCAGTTTAAATATTCCCCAAACCAATTATATCTAGACTACAAAAACTGGCAATACCGGTCACCTTTCTATATCGGCCAATAGCTTTTTCATTTTTAGTGGCCGTTACTGACAGGTTTTACTGTAATTGGTTTGGGGAATTTTTAAACTGACCGTTAGTACAGGTGGCCGGTGTTTGCAGGGGGCCGGTAACACAGGTTTTACTGTAGTTTAAATCGAAAAGATTAAATCTTAATTCAAAATTGTATATACAATTATTACAATTATAAACAAACTATATAGTTTAATATCCAAAAAATGTTTTTGATTTTATGTAATGTAATGAAAATCTTATTTGTAAATTATTGGTTACAATGTTTAACAATAGGAAATATTCAAGAATAAATAAAATAAAAGTTTAATCCTAACAACACAAAACATTCCAGGAATGTAGGTACTACCGTTCTATTCCGTGAACATCTATCTGATTAAATTATGGGTGGAAAGTTACCACAAGATATTCTATGAACATAGTACAATGTCTTCCTGGAGGGGTAAAATTTTCCATTACAAGATTTTAAGAGAGGCCATTTATTGTACTGTTCAATTTGCGTTCATTTTCAAATTTGCCGCGCGAGTATCTATGTAGCGTCTCGTGGTCATTGGTCACTTAGACAAGGAAAAAAGAGAGGACGGGTAACACTCATTTAAAACACACGTTCCAAAAGTGAAGCAAAAAAAACAGTTTTTGGTTTGTTTGTCACCAGAAACATGGCGGTCACGTCAAAAATAACAATGGGTTGCCAGTGGTGGGTGTTCGTTGAAGGTTAAAATTTCATAAAAAATAAAGTAAATCATCATCTAAAATTCGTAATAAAAACATATGTACGTATTGAAACATATGTACGTAATATGAGCAACTTAATAAAACATTTACCGTACACAAATTCTTCATTTTAAATACATTTCATGTTTTTATTTTAAATACTCAATGCATAACAATACCCCAAAGATACGTCGATGATCAAAATCTCTGGTGTCGGTTTGGCTTCACTTTTGGTCATAAGATTACTCGTCCTCTCTCTTTCCTTGTCTAAGATTGGTCATCACATTTCATTTTCATAACATAACGTGACATAACCGATAACCTAAAAATTTAGTAAAGTAAAAATTTTGATTGGAAAAAAATGCATCGATAAGGGGGTGTGGGAAATGGAAATTAGTGGCTTTTTTGCTGTACTGTCTGCTAGTTTTTGCTCTGGGCTCTGGCTAGATCTCTTGTTTAAACAATTTTGTAAGTATATAAAATCCGTTTTCAATTTTCTTTATTCTTTATGAAACGAATCATTTATACATGCATATTATTACCTGTAAATATGTACCTATTTCTTTTGATGGTTCTAGTTTACTGAATGGGTAGACGGATTACGGATATGAAATTTATACCAATGAATTCTGTTTCACTTACTGATAATTGTACAATCATTTTTTATTGGGGGCGGGCGTTACTTTTCATGTAATTGCAATTTAAAATATGTCTTATTTTTAAAAATCGCCGCCATTTTCCGCCATTATATACCATGAAACAACAAGAAACGACAGGAATGACAACCGTTTTATAAACGCAAGAAGGAGAATCCTAACAGTGTTGCCATAGTTATATAAAATATGTTTTCTTATGAAAATTACAATTTTTCAATTCTTAAATATGTCATTTTACTTATTCTGACGCATTTTTAACACAAAATGACTGCTTTATTACAAGGGTCAGGTTAGTTCTGGTTAGGTTTCGTTACGTTAGGTTAGATTACATCAAGTTTATTAATATTATAGTGATTTATGATTATATTTTAATAAATAAATTCTGTGGGATTCCCAGAATACACTTTCAAGGTTGGAATGAAATTTTATGTATTTCATGGTTATGTACTGTCACTGATTTCGGGAAACCATGTTGCCATGTGAATGACAAAAGATAATTTCACATGAAAACATCGATTTTTGTCCATTTAAGCGTACCATTGATTTGGAATATTTATGCAAACCTCTAAATTTGGCAACTGTTTTTGAAAAATTGGTAGATGCATGCATTGACGCATTTTTTAAACAGTTTATTGTTAGTTTTTAGTTTGTTGGGTCGGTTGTTTGTGCTGCGCCCTGGATTTGGGCGTTGTCTGTTGCATCATATACAAATTTGTGAAAGTGAAGTTAGTTTATCGGGTGGGTTGTGATTGCGCTCAGCGGTCAAATACCTCCTGCGGTTCTCTCAATATAATACCCGTAAGTTAGGTTTGGACCGAAGGGTTAGGCCTTCCTCCTTTCAGACCGCCTGCGCCCAATTGCAATCTGCCCAGTTTATCGTTAAATAAAGGTGAAGTGAGACTAAATGGTGTGTAGGTGTTACGAAAGTAAATTTAAGTACAATTAAGGTGTGGCTTTAATACCTATATTCACAAAGAAAAGGCCTCTTTCGAAGCTAGTAAACTGCAGGCAGAGGAAATAAATATGTTGGTGGCAACTTTTATTACATTTAAAGCCACGAATTTGGCTTTGGACTCTCAAATTGCATCGATCTATTGGCTGTGAGTTTCTACGGTAGCGCTATCTCGCGGTTTGAAACTTATACTTTTCTGATAAAATTTATGTATGTGAAATATACAAAACGAGAAAAATAGGTACTTATCTAGAAAGACACAAATTATGAACTGAAATATTATTGTAACCTGATTACTAAACGAATACACATAATTAATAGTAAAATTAATTAGGTTTTTTTATTTTATTCATTATAATTTTAATATTTAATGTATAAGTTCGTGAGACTGGATGACTGCTTACGCAAGAGACCATTGAGAAAAAGAATAAGTTTATATGAATTATTTAACATTTTAAAGGTTACCTCTGTTTATTTTTGTGTGCTTACTGCTTTGCTTATTAAAATTTGTAATTTGTATGAATTGTAATTTGTTTGAATTCTATCATAATGGATATTAAACATTATACTGGATTCAGTCTTATTTCCCATGATATCCAATTTCAATCAGCAACACCAAAAAAGGAAAGGATTTAGTTGATACAGGACATGTACGCAATGTTTCCGAATATAATAACTGCATCCAGTACTGTTATATTCAATATTTTTACATGAATCAATACAACAGCTGCAATATCATGTTTTCTTTTTTGAAAAATCCATATTACCCGCCATTTCAGTTTGTGAAGTTTATCAAACGCACAAAACAAAACTGCCAACTGCCACTAACACAGCGTTGCCACATTTTATTTAGAAAATCTACTTAAGTTTAGCTTACTAAAATCTACTTATCAAAAACTAAAATATACTATAAAACTTTATTAATATATTTGTATATAATTTATGACTTTTTATAATAAAAATAACAGCTGACTAACTAGAAATTTTTTTTATTTAGCTAATGCCTCGACAACTAATGGGCATTGGCATGGTGATGGTACAGTGGATTTTACCAATTAGGTAGCTAGTGTTAAGCCGACTTTAAGACCGCGTCCCACCATAAAATAATTTGATCAAACTGGTTTGAGCAAACTGAAAGTGACAGTTAGTGACGTCACATCCTGAGTGTTCATTGTGGATAATAATGAAAAATTTTAATTTTAAATAAAGTACAAACAAGTTAGACAACTCAATACAAAAAATTTGATCAAACTAGACTGATAGTGAGAATAGCACAGATTTTTAGAATTTCAAAAAAACTGCAATTGTGACCTCACTTTGACGTACTTCCTCAAGTACGTCAAGTTTGCTCAAACTGTTTGATCAAATTATTTGATGGTGAGACGCGGCCTTTACATTACATGATTTATCATGTGATTTGTTATATGATTTGGTCATTGAGTAAAATTTACATGTTTACACTGTGTGATTTGTCATATGATTTTGCCATAAGCATTGTGTTTTATCATAAGCATTGTCATGCGGCTCGTCATGGGCAAAATCATATGATAAATCACGTGATAAATCATGTAGTGTAAAGTCGACTTTATGTGTAGTGTATGTGTTGAGTAAGTGTCTTGTTACTTTGCAAAGTCGATGTCATTGTCTTTGCAGAGACGCTAATTGTATCCGAATGTCTGCGGTCCCTCCGGTGGGTACCGATCCCACAAGGATAGAAACTATTTTCATTTATTAATTTATAATAAACGAAAAATTCTCTACCCTGGTGAGATTCAAACTCACGACCATTCGGACCTTTCGATCCATAGGTAGGCGCTCTTACCACTGAGCCACAGAGGGAGTTTAACTAGAAATTAATATGACTATGTTTGTAAACAAAAACCAAACTTTTTTATATTTTAACTGGGGAACAAAATGACCAACTATAATTAATTTTTATCAGTTTCATATTTAATATTTGTATATAATATTTTGTCATCCACTGATTTTAACATCTGCATATCTGGATCACATTCTTCAAACAATTATTTTGCATTTTACATAAGAAACACGCAAACACAACATTTGTTGTTTTGCAAAGTTACATATATTATAATTAGGCCCGGTGTTTTCACCTCCGAATAAATATTTATTAGGAAGTTTATCCGGCAGATTACATGTAAATCTGTCAAATAAACCTCCGAATAACTTTTATTCGGAGGTGAAAAGACGAGGCCTAAGATATTTTAGTATTCCATCGTTAGCTTCTAACAGGCTCACCGACCACCGAATACCAGAACTCTTCAATAACACCTGAAATAGGTACTGATTGCACTGCTACTTGAAATCTGCAAGTTTGTTACCCCAGAATCCAGTTTAATTTCTGTTTAATATTCATCATCTACGTCCTGGGGCTAGATTCCGTGCACTGTAGATATCTACACTTCGCTTTCTATCGATGTCAATTGTCGTGAAAATATTTGAATTTTTAGCTTTAATTGAATTATTTTCTAGTTTTGCTAGTTGATGCTGAAGTGACACTTGTAAAACAAGAAAATATTTGAATTAAAACTAAAAGTTCAAATATATTGACATTGATAGAAAGCGGTCGGCGGTGTTAGCGATTGTACACAGAATCCCACCCCTGAATCTTATTTTCGGTAATGACATTGGGAAATTGTAACAAAATGTCTAAAAATTAATTTAGAAATGGGGTGAATACTATTAAAAAGCAAATTTTATTTTAGTCATAAGAAAATTTTGAAATATACCAAAAATCTACTAAAAAATATTGCCTACTAGAATTTTTTAAAAAATATCAAAAATCTACCAAAAAAGTAGAAATCTACTAAATGTGGCAACGCTGCACTAACAGCTGTAGCGAAAACCGTCAAATCCCCTCTACTCTATCCATGGCGCGCCATTTAAATTTATCAGATAAATGCACAAAACTGCCACTAACAGCGCTGGCGAAAGCTGTCAAATCCCCTCTACCCATCGGCTCATGGCCAATAGCTGTTTTGTAAGTAATTTTTATTAAATTTTTAAATCTTTAAAAGGTTAAAACTGGCAACACTGTCAAATTTGACCTCTCGGCGCCTGTCCGCCATATTGTTTTGAAATATGACAAAAAAAATATTATTTTAACCAATATTACGTATTTTTTCATAATTTGATTGTAAAAATCAGTTATATGTATTATGTTTCAATTACTTATATTTTATTAAGACATTCTATATACTTTTGTATCCTTTTCACGTAAATTTTTTTTGGCTACTATTACATTTTTTGATTTTTTTCAAATATTTCTTGATTTTTGGGCACTTTTACCAGTTTCCCCCAAAGAAAACAGTAAAATGTCTGCTTTTTTCCACTTTTCAGGCTAAGTCCATAAAAAAATTGGCATTTTCAAGGTCTACCCTTAGAGTAAATTTTTACCCTTTTGATTTTTAATTGTAAAGAATAGAAAAATTACCCTTCATTTTAATTTTTTTTAGAATCAGCTGAAAGTGGCCTACAAAAAAAAACCAAGAAGGAAATGTATAGCCTTGTGGCTATGAAAGGCAAAAGAGAGATATAAAAAGTGTATTGGCTAGTTGGAAGAAAGTCCACATTGTCCATGCATAATAAGTTATTACTTTATCAACAAATATCAAGAAGATAGCAGGGTCACGAGCATCAACTTCATAAGTTCAAGAATATCGAGGAAATCCAGCTCCTCGATACTACTGGGCAAACTAGAAGATTGAAGAGGACAAATCCTTTTGAACTAGTTTGAGTGATAGGTGATAGTGAAAAACGGAGCATAGTGCTTGTGTGCTGTGCCTGTGTATGTTAGAATAGTGCACGATCTTGTTAGATTAGATAAGAGACGCTATGGGGTAAGCTCTTCATTTTAAGAAACAGTAGTAATTTAGGTTAAATTAAAATTGCTCATTGGTCAGTTATGACCAGATTGTTTTTTTATGTTTGGCAAAAAGGACTTAAGTCAGAATTGCACATTGATAATGTTTTGATGATTTCTGGACCAGAAAAAAACTGTTGTAGATGTAAACTGTATGTACAGTAGAATCTACTACAGTACTGTAGAAATCATCAAAACATTATCGATGTGCAATTCTGACTTAAGCCCTTTTTCCCAAACATCAGAGAATTGTAATGTACAATAATTCTCCTATCTGCTTTTTCATGAATTTTGTAGGAGACGAAAAACCATTTTTAGGATCATCTGCTTTCACATGTAAATTTTGACATGTTTTGTAGTAAATAGATAGTTGAATTTACTACAAAACATGTCAAAAAATATATGAAAACAGGAGGTGACTATAAAAAAAGTTTTTAGTCTCTCTTACAAAACTCATGAAAAAACAAATCGGAGGTATGTCACATCAGTGACTAAGAATGTCTAAAAAATATACTTTGATGTCCCAAGAACCAAATATAACCTACAGTCCATCTAATTTACTTACTGTTGCACGTCATTATCTACGCCAGAGATCTAAGTTGACATAGTTGCCAAAGTATAAACAGATCCTGAATCCATTTTAAATCAAATATGTCACATAATTATTGTAAACGTGGATTATACAACAAAACAAATTAATATTCAATGTAAATAAGTAAAAACTTAAGAAATAGAGAACAAGAATTAAGTTATAATCTTTTAAGATTTGCAGTGCAAGAGTTTTTGCACTGCATTGTTAATAATTAAAAAACGACTCCGAACTCTTGGCAAAAAGCCGGTAGGTTTCTTTGTATAAGTATGTCTACAATAACAACTAAAAAAGTTGTCAGATACCTCGATTATTCCAAGTCGTTATAAAATTAGGTGAAATTTATATTTTTATAGTAGAGGATCTTTTTATAGTAAAGTAAATAATAAAAACAGTAAATATAATAAATAAAACAGATACTTATAGTAAAGAATATAAACAAATATGAAGTGTCATCACCGTAACTGTCAAATAAATGTTACCAATTTATTCTAAAATGTCACCTTCGTTCAATTACAGTTACAGTGTGATCCGAACAAATCTGCTTCATAAAAACGCTTTATAATCCATTTATACAAATTAAATGAAACATATTATTGTGTATTTCTTTAGGTTAACATTAATAGAAATCTTCAAATATTATTTCTACGCGTATATAATAAAATATGTCTAGTGGCTGTAATTCCAGTGTACTCGGCAAAGTGATTCTAAAAAAGAACACACCTACCGCCTAAATATTTCGTGTTGGTATCATGCGACCTCACAGGCTACGACGCGGATGACGCGCAACAGTTAGTAAATTAGACGAAGTATGTAGATATATACAGGGTGTAACAAAAATACAGGTCATAACTTTAATCACATATTCTGGGACCAAAAATAGTTTGATTGGACCTAACTTACCTTAGTACAAATGTGCACACAAGAAAAGTTACAGCCCTTTGAAGTTATATATATATAATAGCACCAAGGGTCTTAGAGGCCCATGGCTTGAAAAGTTTGTTTTTTTTCTTCATTTTCACGTTTCTTTATGTACTGAGATCTTCTCTGGCTTGATATGTGATTTTTCTCCATTCCTTCCTGTTATTCATTTTTCTTTTCTGACCCTGTAGCACCATTCTTTCCAAATCTTTTTCGACCTCTTGCTTCCATCTATTTTTCGGCCTTCCTCTTCTCTTTCTTGAAGCTGTAGTGTAGTTTAGTACCATTTTTGGAGTCTTCGTGTTTGGCATCCTTTATCAATGTGACCTCGCCATCTAAGTCTCTGTGCCTTTATCATTCATTTGAAGTTACAAGATGAAGTGATTTTTTCCAATATATCGAAAACTATTAGAGATTTTTTATTGAAAATGGACATGTGGCATTATTATGGCAGCAGTATCTTACGAAAAAACTATAGTAAAATTTGGACACCCCATAAAAATTTTATGGGGTTTTGTTCCTTTAAACCCCCCCAAACTTTTGTGCACGTTTCAATTTAATTATTATTGTAGTACCATTTAAACACAACGTTTTAAAAACTTTTTTGCCTCTTATTGCTTTTTCGAAAAGTCAATTTTTATCGAAATATTTTGAATATTTGTCAAATCCACCACATATTTGTATATGGTTAAATACGATTATGGAGACTTGGTAATAATATGCAGACTTATTTATGCTTTACATTTTTAGGGATATTTTGAACCATATTAAAAAAGAAGCCAGATCTTGATAAAATGTGCCTTATCGAAAAAATACAAAGAGGCAAAAAAGTTTTAAAAACATTCTGTTTAACTAATGGTACCTCAGTAATAGTTTAATTGGAACGTACACAAACATTTGGGGGGTTTAAAGAAACAAAACCCCCATAAAATTTTTATGTAGACATGTTAAAAAAGAAGTCGCAACTCGATAAAAACTGCCTTATCTGAAAAATACTAAGAAACAAAAATATTGAATTTAACTAATCGTTAGGCTAGAATGACAGGGTTCCAACTAACCACAACCTAGTTTTGAGAAAACAGTCCCCAAAGTTTAACCTTGACACCACACAAGTGTTTTTGATATATTGTTTGATTTTTGTGTACACACTTCTTAGTTATATACATAAAAAGGTTTTGGCTGGTAAAAAAGAAAAAAATGCTCCTTAGTAAGAAATTTAGAATTTTTTTTGTTTACAGTTGGAACCTTGTCACTTTTTAAACTTGACATTTTATGTGTGACAAGGTTCTATGTGGTAGGTGGAACCTTCTCATACCAAAGTAAATGATTTATTTAGTCTGATCCATAGGTATAGTTAGTAGGATTCTGAAATAATTACACTGGTATAAATTTCAATTACTATGACTTTATTTTAAAGAAAGGTACAGTAAGGGCCGGTTGTTCGAACGCTAATCAACAATGATCACTATCAAATATTTAATTACTGTCACAACTGTCAATGTCAACTTTGGTTGGGTTGCTGAAAACATAATTGATTATAATTATGAGATTAGTTAATCAATTAACATAACAATTATTAACATAATTGATTAACTAATTTCATAATTGTAATCAATAATTATGTTTTCAGCAACCCAATCAAAGTTGATATTGACAGTTGTGACAGTAATTAAATATTTGATAATCATCATTTCTGATTAGCGTTCGAACAACCGGCCCTAAGTGTTTTTGACCTATGTCAACATTTTCACAGTTTTAATAATGTGGTGTAGAACGCTTTGTCTTGCAAGGGCATAAACTTTAACATTGACTTGATATCCTTTATTTTTTCCGCTGAGAGTGTTGCCTTGGAGTTCACTAGGTGTTTGGGTTTTATCAATTTCCAGATTGGTGCGTTTTCTTCGCCTTCTCTTTGTTTTCTTTTTTGTGTCACTCTTCCTTTCTTGGACGCCGATACAGCAAACCTCAAGATTACGGTCACTGCATTCTCTTCCAAAAAAGAGGTTTTGAAATAGATCAAATGCAGGGATTGTGTGAATTCTAAAACTGAAACTTGGAAGAATGGGACCAACTGAAAGTTTAATACTTAAGAGGATGAAATACGTCGATACATACTTAGCTTAACAGGCACAACATTTTTCTCCCTACACTTTTCTGTGTTAAGTTTGTACATTTTAGCTAAATTGAGGTTTGAATCCAGATACTTTCTTTGTGTTGTGGCCCTACAGTAATGAGACTCAACATTGGGAAAAGATTTTATGTGATTTCTCACAGGTTCTTTTATTTCTTCATTGAGGCGTCTTGAACTTTGGGCACTTTTGCCCCTGCCATCCGGCTTGGGTGTATTGGTGACCTCATCTTTGTTATTATGAACCGTATAGACAGGTTTTTGTGAGATGCTTAGTGTTCCTAAGTAAAATTTTTGCAGACTTGTACCTTTTGGTTACCAACATTAAAGAAGTACCTAAAAGTGAATTTTTTGTATGATTCTCTGTTCCTATCTTTAGGTCTTTCTGCCTGATGTTTTGTGGTTGTACTCAAGATATATTGATGTTTTCCATTTTGATTCATGCCATAAAACGCCTTAAACAAAGCTTGTCTTTCATTTTCACTAATAGATACCCCACATTTAAATTTATAGTCATATAAACAGTCCTTCAAACTTTTAACTTCTTTAGCGGGCACTACAACTCCTCTACGACTCACATAAGATTCCCCTTTTTGATGGCTGATATAACGTTTCTGGCTTTTCCAAGAAGAAACATCCCTTTTTCTTCTCTTAACAGGAGGAGGTTTAGTGTTTGTTACCTGATCAATAATAACTTCTTCCCCAACCGGATTTATAGGCAAATGGACCTCATCATTTGAAGTAGTTTGGTGAGCGCCAGCGGTTGAAGTTGATGGGAGATCAATGGGCATCAACGCTGGTTTTGATTTGGTTGCCGTTGTTGAAATATCTGCAGGAACACGCTTCTCGGCTTTATTTCTAGGTCGCCTGCAAAATACCACTAGAATTAGCTGCTAAAATAGTATGACTATGACTATATACTAGTTTAAAAACCTCAAATGAATCATTTGAAATACCATAAGTCTATTTACTCTCCAAATGGAAGTTTAAAAATTCATTATGTGCAATAGAACTTTTGAAAAGTAGGCTATTTGAAAAAACTAAACTAAAGCGATAAAACTTTAATGTTTTGAAACATGTGGATTTAAATAATAAATTATGGAATTTTTAACGTTATTTGTAATTTGATTTCATAAAAATGACTAGATTCCACGAAGTAAAGGTTTCAAGGATAAAAAATATAGGTTAGCTTACCTGTCAAAAATTTCTTCATTTTCATCGCTTAAACTTTCTGATGATGAGGAAAGAATCACCAGAGTCCTCTAATTCTTCATCCTCACTTAATAACTCAGTAATAAGTCGTCCCAACTCATTTAGTTCCGTCATTGTTATAAACAACAATAAAAACATAACCTCAATACTAGACAGTGAACATGAACAGCTGTTGCAGTTGGAACATTGGGTGCATTCAGCAGACGCAATCGCTAACTAATCGATTAGTAATCGATTTGTGACTTACATGCTGAATGCCACAATTTATGTGGCATTCAGCAGAAAATCACTAATCGATTAGTTAGCGATTGTGTCTGCTGAATGCACCCATTGTCAAACGAATACATGCAAATCTTAATTATTGGTTGAGTGACAAGGTTTCATGTGTCACCTGAAACCATGTCATTCTAGTTTTGTTTTATTTATGTTCACAGATGGAACCTTGGCATTGTAATAAGTCAGAATTAAGTTGTTAGACAGCGCTGTTGTCAGATCAAAAGATAAACAAGATCAGTTGGAACCTTTTCACACTAATACCTCCAAATATGCGATTTTGTTAGTTGGAACCCTGTCATTCTAATCTAACGTAATGGTACCACAATAATAAAATTGAATTGGAACATACACAAAAGTTTGGGAGGATCTAAGGGATCAAAACCCCCATAAAATTTTTATGGGGTGCACAAATTTCACCATAATTTTTCTTTAAGATATTCCTGCCATAATACTGCCACATGTCCATTTTCAATAAAAAATCGCTAATAGTTTTCGATATAATCGAAAAAATCGATTTTCATTTTGTAATTTCAAAGGGCTGTAACTTTTTTTATGTGCATATTTGTACTAAGGTAAGTTAGGTTCATTCAAACTATTTTTGGTCCCAGAATATGTGATTTAATTTATGACGTGTATTTTTGTTACACCCTGTATATACAGCCGATTACGCACCACCTTAAAAATTGGGCATTTTTGATGTCTCGAATTTCCTAAACCTGTTGTTGCATCTAAGTGATTTTTTTATAATATTCTAGCCTAGGCCCTAGGCTATAGGTTAAGTACCTCCTTATGCTTGTCATGCACGGGGAGCTATACTGTAATATATATTATATCACATCGCACTCTATAGTAATGAGTGAGCCTGCACATATGGAACCATTTGTTTTCTGTCTGCAGGCTCACTCATTACTATAGAGAGCGATATGATATAATGTACATATATTACAGCATAGCTCCCTGTGCATGACAAGCTTAAGGAGGTAACCTATAGCTATAATATTATAAAAAAATCACTTAGATGAAACAACAGGTTTAGGAAATACGAGACATCAAAAATACCCCATATTTAAGGTGGTGCGTTAATTTCTTGGAGAAGTGTATTGTAATTTAATGTAAATAATGTAATATCCAATAATTGTAATTTAATATAAGATGTAATATAAGTTCCTTAAAAAATATATTTTTTATTTCCCACGACATTAGATGGATGTTCGGCAACAAGACATTGGACCAAACTGGGACGTCCTATGAAGGCCCAATTGACGTCCACCTCGACGTCCACCGAACGTCCCTTCGGATGTTAAGTGGACCTCCATTGGGCGTTTGGCAACGTGGCATTTGGACCAAAATTGGACGTCCTGTTAAGGTCCAATTCACGTCCCCTAGAACGTCCGGTTAAGGTCCAATTTACTTCCGATTAAGGTCCAATTTACGTCCGATTAAGGTCCCATTTACGTCCGATTAAGGTCCAATTTACGTCCTATTAAGGTCCAATTTACGTCCGATTAAGGTCCAATTTACGTCCGATTAAGGTCCAATTTACGTCCGATTAAGGTCCCATTTACGTCCGATTAAGGTCCAATTTACGTCCTATTAAAGTCCAATTTACGTCCGGTTAAGGTCCAATTTACGTCCGATTAAGGTCCCATTTACGTCCCATTAAGGTCCAATTTACGTCCTATTAAGGTCCAATTTACGTCCGATTAAGGTCCAATTTACGTCCGATAAAGGTCCAATTTATGTCCGATTAAGGTCCAATTTATGTCCGATTAAGGTCCAATTTACGTCCGATTAAGGTCCAATTTACGTCCCCTAGGACGTCCGATCAAGGTCCAAATTACGTCCGATTAAGGTCCAATATACGTCCCCTCGGACCTTAGATGGACGTCCAATGGACGTTCGGTAGCGCGACATTTGGACCAAAATAGGACGTATAAAGGACGTTCCTCGGACGAAAACGGACGTCCCTAAAGTCCGTGAAGGACGTCCAATGGACGTCCATTGGACGTCCTTGTGCTATTAGGGTGATTTTATAACAATTATGCATAGAATCTTTTTTGTTTTAAAATTTATGTAGAACATTTTTGTATAGAACATTGTTTACGCTAAAGCGTAGTTTTAGAAATATTGACGAAAACGTAAAAAACTACTAATTTACCGACTTCGCCCCCATCTTCCCCCCCCCCTAAACCGGACGCTTAAAATGGTGTAACTTTTTACTAAGCAATATGTGGACCATATAGAACAATTTGGTGTTGGAGGAAAAATTTTACTTTGGATGTCTGGGTTTGGCCTCTTTTTGGACCAATAATTATACCATACTACCTCCGTAACTTTGGAACTTTTCATTTTAGAAGGATTATGCATAGAGCCTTTTTTATTTCAAATTTAATGTGGAACATTTTTGTATAGAAGGTTGTTCATGATAAACCGCATAGTTATAGAAATATTGACGAAAAACGTAAAAAACTACGAATTTACCGATTTCTCCCTCCTCTCTCCCCCCCCCCAAACCCGACGCTCAAAATGGTGTGACTTTTTCCTGAAAATTATATGGACCATATAGAACAATTTGGTGTTGGAGGATAACTTTCACTTTGGATGTCTGGGTTATGCAATCTTTTGAATCAATTGTATCATACTATTATAAAACAATACGCCACTGAATCTCTAATCCAAATAAGTAAAAAGTGTGGGAAATCCTGGAGAATCCTGTACAGGTGCCATCTATCCGTGAGAAAAGTTTGGCACAAATTAGTACATTTGGTTGTGTCTCTTTATACTTTTCACTCAACGGTATCATGCATTTTAATAGAAAATATCTTTTTTTGTACAAGTTAATACATTTTTCAGTGTAGGTTCGTTCCTATGCCGTACAACGTACGGCCGTTGGTATATAAGCATGGAAACTTATGCCGTTTGTCCAAACTTAAAATCGCTGGGATTATTGACCTCAAAAAAATTAGTAGCTGGGGGTGAAAGGGTTAAGAAGGAAATTGACGAACAGCAGAAAAGAAATTATCAGACTCAAGGGAAAATGGCAAACTAACATCCAATATAGAGGAAATGCTAGAGATAGTGGAAGACTTCTATAAAACACTATATACAAATAAACTTGACTTAAACCCGACAGAACATACAGAACAAAAAATTATGAATCAAGGTTCAGAGAATATTCCCGAGATCACAACGGCTGAAATCTATCATGCTTTAAAGAAAATGAAAAATAACAAAGCACCAGGAGAGGATGGAGTAGTGGCAGACGCGCTAAAAATCGGAGGCTCTGCTCTCATCAGGGCAATCAAACACCTTTTCAATATATTATAGCAGAGGTTGGGGCACCTTGGCCTGGGAAAATTTCGTATCTCAATAGCACTGTAAGCCCCGCCCACCACAAAGCCACGCCCACCGACCAATGGGAACAAAGCCACGCCCACCGAACATTGGGAACAAAGCCACGCCCACCGACCAATGAGGACTTAGTCCCGCCCACCGACCAATGAGAACTTAGTCCCGCCCCTCGACCAATGAGAACTTAGTCCCGCCCATCAACCAAGGACCAATGAGATCAAAGTCCAGCCTACCGATCAATGAGAACGAAGCTACGTCACAAAGGTCCGCTCACCAAGATGCTATCATCTAGTCTGTCTCTTCTCAAGGGCGGATCCAGGGAGGGGGCCATGGCCCCCTCCGAGAATTTAAAAAATATACTTAAATTTAAATATTTGCAGTTCAAATGCTTTTAGTTTCAAGCACATGTATATGTATAAAATAGGAGAGAAATACAGGGTGAGGCAAATAAAGGGCCTATTAGAAATATCTCGAGAACTAAAGGCAACAGAATCATGAAAATTTTAATTAAGGAGTTTTGAAGAGTCATCTATTTAATGAAAATATTTTCATCTATTTGTCACTTCCGGTTATACCGGAAGTTGCCTATAACTTCGTTTTTTTATATGGGACACCCGGTATATTTTTACATTTTTGGATTCTCTTCGATGTCTTCTTTCTTAATATATGAGGTTTTGTAATGTTATACAGGGTAGTTTAAAAGATAATTACGTGTTTTTTTTTAATTTCGTATCAACATTCACACCCTGTAGAATTATAGTAGTTTGACATCTAAAACTTTACTAACGTTCAAATGATTTTTAATATAGTCTACTATTGTTAAGAATCATTAGTATAGCTAAATTTTTAATTTTAGTATACAGGGTTGGTCGAAACTCGGAATGAGTATTTTCTGAGTTTTCATAAATGGAACACCCTGTATTTTAGTATTGTAATGAAATGATATTTTATGGTACTTTTTTATTTCTTAAGCATTCCCTATACCTAACTGCTTTAATTTGTGCTTAATTGGTAATCGCACCAACAATCTTAACTACGTAGGTATTTTGATAGCTAAACCATTATTGGTAATTTTAAGGAGTAGTCTGGATTAATATGTATTTATTTCTGAAAAATTATTAGTGATTGAATTTTTTCACCGCCAACCTAATAAAATTTTACGCATTTTTTGTTGCAATTAACGTTTAGCTTGAATCACCAATAACTCACAAATTAAAGCAATTAGGTATAGGGAATAATTATAAAATAAAAAAGTACCATGAAATATCATTTCATTACAATACTAAAATACAGGGTGTTGTATTTAAGAAAACTCAGAAAATATTCATTCCGAGTTTCGACCAACCCTGTATACTAAAATTTCAAAATTAGCTATACTAATAATTTTTAACAATAGTAGACTATATTAAAAATCACTTGAACGTAAGCAGAGTTTATAATGTCAAACTTTTACAATTCTACAGGGTGTGAATATTGCTACGAAATTAATAAATAAACGTAAATATCTTTTAAAATACCCTGTATAATATTACAAAACCTCATACTTTAAGAAAGAAGATATCGAGAAGAATCCAAAAATATAAAAATATACAGGGTATCCCATTTAAAAAACGAAGTTATAAGCAACTTTCGGTATAACCGGAAGTTGCAAAGAGATAAAAATATTTTAATTTAATAGATCATCCTTCAAAACCCCTTCATTCCAATTTTCATGATTCTGTTGCCTTTAGTTCTCGAGATATTTCTAATAGGCCAGTTATCTGCCTCACCCTATATGTTGTCTGGACTAGAATTGAACAAAATCAGTAACGAAAGCTTCAAGAATGACATAGGATATTTTGCAAATCAAAATGTTGATAATTTTACAAAGTGTCAATTTTTAGAACGACCTTAGCAGCCATCAAAATCGTATCAATTTCCATATTCTGTATACACATAGAAAAGAAATGAAGCATTACTTGGGTCACCAGCACTTAGAACAAAGGAGTTTATTGGTGCTTTCGCACAGTCAAAAGAGATTGTTTATCAAGATTGCGTTTTATTTTTCTAACGAAAAACATGGTCACAATAAAGGGATGACAGCTCAAAGTCTTGTCACGAAACCTTTAACATATTTAGCCAAACTCATCGTCAAAGACGAAGCCATACAAACCCATGAAAAAACATGCATACCACAAGGAGTGCGTTCAGGTTGGGCTGGATTTTCTATAAAGTTATCGCAACCTGCAAAAGTCAGTCATTAACCAGATATACTGTCAGAGGTCTAAATAGGTACAAGAAAATAGAGAAAGACTACGACTAATAGTAGAGTCTATAGTGTTCTTAAGTCGACAAAATACTCCTCTAAGAGGCTATCGTGATGATAGCCTTCTGCTTCTGGACGAAGATGCTGGACCTAACAATGAGGGGAATTGTTAAGGTTTAAATCGTATCAGGAGATAAGACTCAAACAACACCTATCCACCGCATCTTCCCGAGCAACATACATTAGTAGCACCAGTCAAAATCAATGATAACATATAACATGTGGTGAAGAAATAATTGAACAAATAATGAATCAGGTTCAAAGTGCAAATTATTACTCTGCCATGTTTGACGAAATGACCGACGGATCCCACGTGGAACAGCTTTCTCTAAATGTGAGATACATACACAATAACAACATTCGTGAAGACTTTGTCAAGTTCATTGACACTTATGAAAACATAAAAATAATTAGTGAAAATCAGAAAGAGGGGAAGAACAAGGCCTGACAGGTGAAGCACTGAAAAAACAGTATTAAACTTGTTAAAAGAACTGCAGTGAGATCCGAAGAAATGTGTCCTGACTTTAATAATACTTTAATAACTGTAATAACTTTAATTAAGTTTGGAATGTCTTTATGGCACTCAAAAGTCTGTGAAAAGTGCCTTAAAACTCACTATCATAACCCTCATTTTTAAAAATTTCCTCCGTTACCCCTCTCAAAAAAAAGTTCATGGCCCCTCCCGAAAATCTGTCCTGGATCCGCCCTTGTCTCTTCTTATAATACACAGGATGTAGTCAGAAAATAGACATGGTGTCGTACCAACAAGAGACTATGATGAGGTAATTGACATTAAACGAAAGGGGGAGGGGATACGATAGCACAAAAAAAAAACAAATGCAAAGACGTTGCCACAAAGGCGTTACAGTATATCTTCGTTGTTATTGGTCCGATTTTGACGTATGGGGTGTCAAATGAAAGCGGTGGCGACACAGAAGCCAACTGTCAATTCTTCTTCTGTCAACGTTCAACATTAACTGTCAATTCTTCTTCTTCTTTTCCGTATAGTGCCTAACAGCACGTGACGTGAATGGCGTGACGTGAATAACGTGACGCGAATAACGTGACGTGAATAACGTGACGTGTCATTTACGCGACGTGAATGGCGTGACGTGAATAACGTGACGCGAATGACGTGACGTGAATAACGTGACGCGAATGACGTGACGTGAATGACGTGAATAACGTGACATTTGAACGTGAATGATGTGACATTTACGCAACATTCTATTGGTCCAATTTTTGTGAATATGGGCTCGTTGGAAAAAGGAGGGGATATCGAATATGTTACCATAAAAACAAAGATGTCAGCAATGACAAAACGGCACTATATCATATCTTCGTTTGCTATTGATCTGATTTTAGCGTAACAGACGTTGAAGGAAAGGAGATTGGTTAACAGAGAAACAAGAAAACATGACAACACTGTCAAAACGGCGATATATCATATATTTGTTGCTATTGGAGCTATTTTGACGTGTCAAATTAATGGGGATTCCACGTCTATCACAGTTGATCATTTCGTCATACAAATCGCCACCTGTCGGCTGCAACATGTAACTATACCCAAGCCATCTAGCACCTGTCATCGTAAAAAAAAGACACTCCAGCAGCCTATCGCTTCTTCTCTCACGAAACAATTCAGGAAAGGACGACGTATCGCTGAAAACGATAAACGGTACAGCAGTGTATTACTAGAAATAGAACATGATTAATCGAAGAGAGTACCCCATTCTTACAGTATGACCAAACCAACAAACATCCTCGATCTTCTCTGATTGAGTACTACTTTAACATATACCATTCTTATGGTGTGGCTAAACCAGCAAACATTCCATATACAAGTCTTTTCTGATAGATTACTACTATACATAGACCTCCACTGAACGTACATTATTATACATAGTTGTTATTCTGTATATACGTATCATTTTATGGATATTACTGATGTATTGTAAGTTGTATACAATATTTTTTCTACGGCAAGTCAGGTAATATTATGTTTTGTAGGTTGGTATTGAACATCTTCGATAAGAAAGATATGTTGGTCATAGACGGTTCTTCAATAGCCATCAGGCAACAATTTCCCCTGATCATGTTTATAAAACATACGGAATGCACTGTATATACTAACCCAAGCTGACAACATACTTTGCAGATATGGATCACGATCAGCTTATAGGTTTATGTACAATTCCCTTCGTAAAGGTACATAGGCGTGCATCCGTGCGAGATAAAAGTCGACCGTCCTTTTTATACTCGAAAAGGAGGACCATCAATTATTCAACGTTAATATGTGTCAGATATATTGAGAAAAAATTATATACACTTAAAGTATACCTAGGTAGAATATAGACGAAAAAAACTTATGTTAATGTATAAAAACATATCTAACAGTATTGTCGTAAAGAAAAAGCACGTCGTAAAGGTCTTCACGCTAAAGCTAATAAATAGCGTAATTTGGCGAAACATGTGATACATCGTTGTAAAAATCTAACATAGCTCCAAACTGCGTGTTGATTTTTCACGAATAATCTGAAACAAAGGTTACTCGTGTTGATTTCCAAGGCACCCATGAGGTACAACACATACCTCGTTGGTGTTTTATCGTGGACAGTGGCGTCGGGCCGGGGGGGCACGGGGGGGCACGTGCCCCCCCAACATTATGCAAAAAAAGAAAAAAATAATATAAATTATCTTTAAATTACGTATATGTATACACTAAAAGTTACGAATGAATAACTAATATAGATCCCCCGTTAGTCTATTTTTCTGTATGCATCTAATTTGATTCTGTGTGTGTAAAGTATGCGCGTGTTACAACTAAATTTACAAGTGCCGGTGAGCCGACTCTGGCCGGTTGCGCCCGAGCTGGAGCAGCCGATCAAATGCACCCGAGCCCAGCCGACGCCTGGCGGAGGGATATCATACCAGCTCAGTGCGCGTGTGTTGTGTTGTGTAGGTGGTCGCCACGTTTTATTCGTTCAATAAGCTTATTGTTACTAGCTGAGCTGCTATTGTTTGTGTAATTTTTGCGGATGTTCGTTTGTTATCATGTCTAAGAAACAGTCCTCTGTACTAACATTCTTTAAAAAACTTGGAAATTCAAGTGAAAGTGTAAATGAAGATAGACATTTAGCGGGAAGTAGCACTGGAGGTAGCGTTGGTGATGAATCGCCATCTTGTTTACGCCCAGATCGTGATGCTACATTCCAGGGCGAAAGTAGAGATCCTTCATTGGGAGTACAAAGTGCAGATATTGCAAAAGGAGCATTTCAGCCTGTTGATTGTTTTAAGGTAAGCAAGATTCAATCCAAATCAAGGCAGTTCAAAGAATCCTGGTACAGTGAATTTAATTGGGTCGAATATAGCCCCATTACAGACGCTGCATTTTGTTACCCATGCCGACTATTTTGTCAACATAAGTCTGGTCGCGGGGAGGAGTCATTCACTAAACTGGGCATGAACAATTGGAAGAAAGCTTTGGAAAAATTCAGGAAACATGAGAAGAGTGAAATGCATCAAAAATCTAAACAGTTTCTCAATGAGTATAGAAAAGCAGGAAGCACGGTAGCAGATTCGTTGTCCTCGGCACATACTAAAATGGTTGAGATGAATAGGAGGTATTTAAAATTCATAATTGAAAACATCCTATTCCTTGGAAAACAGAATCTTGCCTTAAGAGGACATGATGAGAGTACTGCTTCATTTAACAGGGGGAACTTTATAGAACTGCTAGAACTGCAGTCCATTCATACAAAAGTGTCCAGGTACAAAATGAGATAATAGATTGCATAAAAAGTGAAATGCTTCAACAAATTGTCCAAGAGGTGAGTGAGGCTTTGGCCTACTCAATTATTTGTGATGAAACTACGGATATTTCAACCCGTGAACAGCTTAGCATTTGCATTCGATACATCACTAAAATAGATGGACACATTAAAATCAATGAAAGGTTTTTGGGCTTCGTTGATGTGTCAGACACTACTGGTGAAAATTTACATCACACTATTAAACAGTATCTGCAGCAGTTGGGTATAAGCTTAAATAAATTGCACGGCCAGGCATATGATGGAGCTAGTAACATGAGCGGCAAATTCAAAGGTGTTGCCTCAAGGTTCCAAGAAGAAGAGTCTAAAGCTTTGTACACACACTGCCATGCCCACTTGCTTGATCTGGCTGTTCAGAGATTTTGTGAAGAAATAAGACAGCTTCGGAATTGCTTATCCATAGTAAATAACCTGTATAACTTAATTAATGCATCAGCTAACAGGTTTTCAATATTTGAATCAATATGTAAGCAAGGCGGAGAAACAAAAATGAAAAGACTGGTGAGCTTGTCTCGAACTAGATGGACAGTTCGACACAAAGCAATCCATGTAATTCTAGAGCAGCTCCCTGAAGTGTACGAAACTTTGGAAGTTATTGCAAACGATGTATCACATCGTAAAATTGCAGCCGAAGCTGATGGTCTAGCCAAACAAATCAGCACATTTGAATTTGTATTCAGTTTAAAACTATTGCACAGCGTTTTGAGTCAGACTGATATACTCTCCAAAGAACTGCAGAGTGAATCTCTTGACATTTCTAAGGTTTTTGCAAAAGTTGAATCAGTCATTGACTGTTTAAAACTGAACAGAAATGATGATGGCTTTATTCAGATGTGGAATGAGTCAGAAGAACAGTGTAACAAATATGGTATGAAAGGTTTGTCAGTTGAAAGGCCTTCACTACCACGCAAACGGAAGATTCCGAAAAAACTTGAAGCTAGTAGTAGCTCTTCAGATGCTGCATTTCATCAATCACCTGAACAGATGTTCAAGACTGACATTTACTTTGCTGCTTTAGACACAGTAATTGTAAACTTGCAATCTCGTTTTTCCAAGAACGATTATGATAAAATCAACTGCATTGCCCAGTTACTATTTGATTGGACCGAAATTGACAACAACGCTGTTATGGCAATCCAAAAGTTTTATAACTTGTCTTTAAGTTTCTCTGCACATCTTAAGTTTTTTCACTGTTATGCAAAGAACAATTTTGTCAAAACAGACAAAGCAACCACAAGAGTAACGTTCCAAGAGTTGGCTGATTTTTTTATTGAGAATGATCTTCAAGCCAGTGCACCAGATGTTTGGCAGCTACTAGAAATATCACTTTCGTGGCCTATCACAACAGCAAGCGCAGAAAGATCGTTTTCTACACTACGAAGGCTAAAGACATTTCTTCGAAGCACCATGACAGAAGACCGCTTAAGTGGGCTTGCCCTGATGTCTATTGAGCAAGAATTGACGTCTGAATACATGAAAGATAAAAAACTAGATCTGTTAGTTGACAGATTTTCAAATCTAGCCGATAGGAGGCTAATGCTTCATTAGAACTAACGAAAATTGGTTCGTTGAAAACCATTACTGTAGTTCTGTTCACCTTAAAACTTTGTCTTGTACACAAATTTGTTTTTGTGTTATAAATGTCCATGCAGTTATGTCTAGAATAGAATAAACTTGTATATTTTGAAATTGAGTCTTTTTACAATCCATCAATATAGTAAAAATTGATTAAAACCAATGTTTAACAAAAATACACATATACTTTACTTTAGTTCTTAAGTGATAGTTTTCAAAAAAGTTTCCACGGGACCACCACTCCCCCCCCCCCCCCCCCCGTAGACCCCGTGCCCCCCCAAATTATTAGGTCACGCTACGCCTATGATCGTGGACACCATCCCCTAGAGGCCTACAACCACCAAATTTCCTCAGAGGAATCAAACATAAATTTGATGTTGATTCAACATATATTTTGATAGCATGGAACAAGCGATTGTTGCCCCACCTTCTAGTAAGTAACGAGCAAAGCTGTAATGATGTTACAAAATCACAAAATGGTTCATAGTCGAAAACTTTTTATTATATTTTAAAAATACAGGTAATGGTTCAGCAAGTATCTTTTTATTAACATTATTTATAGTACATTTTATCAAAGTAGAGCAAATATCTTTTAGTGACCTTAACTGAACATCTTTTTTTAAACTAGACAAATCTATGTGGTTCTGCAGGTATCTTTTTATTAACATTATTTATAGTATAGTACATTTTATCAAAGTATAACGAATATCTTTTAGTGACCTTAACTGAACATCTTTTTTTAAACTAACTAAATCTATGTGGTTCAGCAGACTTCTTTTTATGATCTGATTGCCATCTTTTATAATAAGCGGCTACACGAGCAACGGACTTAACCAGAACGGCTCATTAATTTGCCAGTGGGTTATATCAGATATCTTTTAATGGTCTTAACTGAACATCTTTTAACGATTTTTTTTTAATCATGTAGGACAAACGACAACTCACTACAGCTTTTTAGTAACCCACTTTTCAGTGTGACAGGCAATCGCCTGTATCGCAGAGGAAAAAGCATCCACTGTTGACAAAACAAAAAGTAATCTATTAATATATAACTTACTAATTAAAAATGTTGATTGTGAGTGTTAAAAAGGTATAGTGTTAAAAAATAAAAAAGCCGAGTCTGGGCTATAGTTTAAATTTTAAGTTTTTTATAACCAAAAGGTACGGATGTAAAATCTTCAAAAAATTTTCTTTTTGTTGAGTTTGAGCTATATTTTTTTTCAAGGGTTTTTGTGATAACAGAATGATCCTGTGTCCTTTGTATTTGGTTAGTCACCACATAAACAGGATCAGTCCTCATAAGTACCATCTTCTTAATGGTGTCAAAATTAACTAATTTAGATGCCTCATAATTTAGACAAATACCTTTAACCTTACAACAAATTTTTTCTTCGCCGTTAGGCAAAGTGTATTTATATGCGTAATTTTTAGGCCCTCCAGAAACAAACTCTGAAATATACCCCCCACCCAACTCATCAGTTAAGTCACCTATACACTCACCTGTTGGGAGATCAGGTAAGCCAGCCTTGGAAAGGTAAATACACGAATCTGTGTCGTAATATTTTGCCCGAGATCCAATAATCTCCAGATAAGAGTACAATTTGAGACGAGCCAGAGCCGTAACGTATGATGCCAGAACAACATTATGATGCCAGACATTATGATGCCAACGTATGATGCCAGACATATAATTATATTAATATATTTAAGACATATTAATATATATATAATAAAATTTCAGAGACGATGTCCTATTCGAAAATCCTTGCAAAACGCAAAGAATCAATAAAATATATATGTATCATGAAATGATTCAATAGCTTTAGAAATCACAACAAATGTCTCGAATTCTAGGAAAAATATACGTGTTAAGACAATTGTTGAAAGTCATGACAATACTGTAAATGACGAGAACTGCCATATTCAAAAAATATCAAGATTTCTGGAATATGAATAATTATACCTACATTGCATAAAAACTATTTCGGAAAATTGCAAATTATTTCTGGATATCAAAAAAAATGGATTTATTTTGTAAATTTGAAAAAGTCTTAAGAATTCTATAAATTTGCAACTGTAGTAGGTTGAAAAAAAGTTAAAAATGGTTTGAATGCGAATAAGTATACAGGGTGTCCCGGAAAATAGTGCGTTCCTTAAAGGTATAGGTAGAAGGCACCATGTAGAACAAAAAACTCTTATAACATTTTTTTCTAAATTCAACCGTTTGACCAAAAAATTAAAATGTATTTTGGTAGGCAAATTTAAATCTGACAACTATGTGCGGTACGCAAATTTAAGCATAGACAGTCCCATGTAAATAAATAGATAGAAGATAAATAGTAAACAGATAGTTTTAAAGAATCCTGTTTAGTGTCAATGCCGAAAATGTTTTCGAATAGTGAGTATATTACCTATTATGTTATTACCTATGAATGGTGTTTGTGAAAGGTTACTTGAAACATCTATTCGGTATAATAATTATTTTCAAGTAAGTACAACTTAGTTATTTCAGTTCACAAGTAAACAAATTACTGAGACATTATCTGGTGTATTTAAGTTCCACTGTAAACTATTAAAACTATGTAATTCAGTTAAAGCCCTCAGCAATACTCAGCATTCAACACATTTAAACCTTACTAAATACATAATACTAGTTCAGTTAAAAGATGTGTTTTTATGTTAAAAGATGTGTAATTCGTTTAAAATTATGCAATAGGTATTTCAATACATTTCAAAAGAAAATAATTTTAGTAAACAAATAGTAAATACCTACATAAGTATTACCTACTAGGTATTAGGTTGGATTATTTTAAATACTGTTAATCACAATCACAAACGAGTTCTTATTATGTTATTATTCCGTAGTGCGTACGATGTTGCCAGTTTATTAAAATTTCCTAACATTAAAATACAGGTATATGGAAAACAATGTTAACTTTTTTTTGGAAATGGTTAACTTTAGAAAAAAATGGTATAGGACTTTCTTGTTCCAAATTGTGTATTCTCTCCATACCTTAAAGGAACGCACTATTTTCCGGGACACCCTGTATTTGATTTACACGATGATTTTCAACCAATTTGAAAATCGCAAAAAATTTACATAATTCCAATAAAAATATACATTTTTTTCTTCTATACATATTTTCAACAAGTCTTTATATTATTAATACGTAAATCCATGCTTTTTCACATCGCATAGATATTTTACCGACCCAGAATTTCCCGAATTAGTGGAGCTAGCCACTACTTTCGCCGTCCCTGAATATAAGTATTTCGAAGTGTTGAATGTACATATCAAGGACAAACATTTTGAATATTCACATTTAGATTTCAAATGTGAACAATTTTAAACTCAAGACCGAAAAATGTTGTACCTGTAAGACTGCAAACTCGTTATTTTTGATAGCATATTACGAGAGCGTATCAATTAGTAAGTAATGAGTAGAGACTGGAAAATATGCACTAAAAAATGTCTAAAATATGCATGCAATATGCATTTTAAAACAAGCTGAATATGCACAATTAACATGCAAATATGCATTTATATATGCACTTATTTTTATATGAATAATTTTATGGTTTACGTTAAATACATAAATAAATAAAAAATAATAAAAATAAATAAATAGGTTTGAATTTAAACCAAATTGTATTATTATTTCTTAATATATTTTTTTAACTTCAGGTTTTGTGACAAATAAAACTAAACCTTTTTATCACAAATGGTGCAAAACATACTTTCACTGTCGATAACTTTTAGATGATTGTTACTTCCAATCCAACTTCTGAGAAGACTTGATTTTTCCCTTGCTACTTTAGGCATTTTCACAATAATAATAAAATGATTTTTTTACACAGTATAGTCAATAACTTGCAATCACAAAAGTTGAATAATCGGCGATTGATTTAAGACTAACCATTCATAAAATAAAATAATCTATCCTACCCTTAAAACAGTGTTGCCAACTCGACCAATATAGTATTTGCCAAACCTCACAAGAATGATGGAATGATCAGTTCAACAGTAGGTATTCCATTATCAACTAATAAAAAATCCCTATAGCAAGCATAACCCAGTACAGATAAATTATTTGTTTTAAAAAATGCTGAAACATGATCCTGTAGTTAATAGTAATCTCATGGTCCACAGACATAAGTACTAATATAAACATTATTGAAGGCGAAGGGATTTGCTGATGTAGGTGTGTATGTGTGAATGGTTAAACATTTTTTGTTAGGAATCAGATTTGACTCACTGATATCAGTTTCAAGTTCCTGTGAGAGAGTTCCTAAGTTGTTTTAGTAATTGTAAGGCCAACATAAAAATTTGTTCTGAATTAGAAGATTTTCGATTTTTACTAAATAATTTTTATATTATTTAATATGCTAGAAAATATGCTATATGCTAAACAAGAAATAAATAAGCTAAACAACACAAAAATATGCCAAATCTAGCATAAAATAAGCTAAATTGGCAACGCTGCCTTAAAATTTCGTTTTGGTTGGTTTTCCCAGAATAATTCATAGTTGGCCGACACCAGCAGAAAGTACAGGTAATATTTGTAATGTTATTCAAAATATAATCGGTATTTACTTAGGTAATTTGTAAATTCTGAGAAGTCTATAAATCTTAAATATCCGGATAATGATACCTGCAGCTATAAATAACGCCCATTATGTTTATGGGTACAACAACAAAGGAGCTTAACAGCAAAATATTTACTTTCACATTTTATTTTAATGGATGTTGATGTTACTAATATATACCTTATTTTTAAATGGGGTAGAGTAAATTCCCATCAAAATATGCATTTATATGCTCTTAAATCTCCAAATATGCAAGGCATATGCATTTATGAAAAACATGAGAAATATGCAGCATATATATGCATATGCATTTTGCATATAATCCAGTCTTTAGTAATGAGTTATGTGCAATCTTCGAAGACTGACAAATGTTCGTTCCAAATAGCACGTAGGAAATACTGCAGTTTTTATGAATCTAAGTATTTTGAAGTGTTAACTGAACATTTCGAGTACAAAAATTTTGAATATTCATATTAACATTGAAGAAGTTGACAATTTTTTAATTAAGAATACTCGTTCCTATTAACACGTAAGTTATAGCAGTTTTCATGAATATAAGTATTTCGAAGTGTTGAATGTACATTTAGATTTTAAATGTGAACAATTTTAAATTCAAGACCGAAACATTTTGTACCTGTAAGACTGCAAACTCGTTATTTTTGATAGTATATTACGAAAATATATTAAATGAAAATCTCATTACTGCGTTTTAATTGTTTTTGCCCAAGCCTGATGAAAATCGATGAAAATTGACACATAAAAACTTTTATTTATGTATGGTTTCTTATATCTTCACCTTATGAAAAATACAGATACCTTTATAAAACTGATACAGAAATAAAACTTAGTTTTCTTGTCATTGAACTGAATCTGATGAAAATTGATAGACAATCTGAACAATCTTATGGAAAATGATGAAAAGTGATCAAAAACTCATCAGTTTTTTGCAACAGGTAAGTTCTTTATAATAATTGATCACATTTTATAAAATTCTTTACAAAAATTTTATTAGCTTTATAAAGATTCACATTTTTTTATTATTAGATAAATTAAATAAGGTATGTACAGTAGGAAAAATGAAAGAATACCCATGAATGAACATATAAAACACGCTGTATTTTCCTGTCACTGTGTGACACAAAAAATTGGCCAGCGCAAGTACATGTAATAATTATTATTACATGTACTTGCCCTGGGCAATTTTCTTTGTGACACGGTGACAGGAAAATACAGCGTGTTTTATATGTTCCTTCATGGGTATTCTTTCATTTTTCCGAATGTAAGTATCCTGTAATAAACATTAAACTGCATTAAACAATACCATGCAATAGTATTGTTTACGTAACGTTAGCTGTCACTTGCCCGCATTTCAGGCGCATGCGTACAACATTTTTGCTATAATCTTGCGATTTCACACGTTACCCGCCACCAAGAACCGACACAAACGGATTATCTATGAACTAAATTTTTATGCGCGTGTGCCAGATCGGCCATTTCTCAATTTGTATGAATAGCAAATAATTTTGGTGGCATTTGTCTTGTACAGGATCGGCGTTTGTAGTCACAGTTGTTTGTTTGGCTTGGCTTGGCGTTAGTATTTTGTTTTTGTATCAGTTTGTAGCTCATAATATTTTGTATAGACTTATTTTCTATATATATTTTCTTATATAGCCTACAACTATTAATTGTTATTTTCCAACATTTATACAATTTAATTCTTTTTGAGATATCTTGATTATGTGAATTAATTATTTTAAGCTTTTTCATGAACTATAAACTATCGTATAAAAAATTAATTTTGTATTTATTGGGATTTCACAAAGAATTTGAATCTAAAATATCATACAAATTCTCTAACCTTTCTTTTGTTGGTAATATTTAGTTCAAAAGTAATGTTCTATGAAGATGACTTATGTCATATGCCATGTATAAGAATTATGTGAGGTTATGTATAATAAAGCATGGTTAATACTGAACTCTACAAAGGAGCACATGGCGTTTTACTTATTTTCTAATTTCCCAGTAAGATATCCACTGTGTTGATACTTTAAACAACAGGTTATGGTCCAGTTTGATTCGTGTTATATCCAGGGTTGATTATTAGAAAATTGATAGTAATACAAGTAAGTGCAGATTTTGTTGTAGAGATAATGGCGTCCAATTATTTGATGAACGTGCCGAAGTTAAAAGGTCGTATTAATTATGACGATTGGGCATTCGCTGCTCAGAATTTTCTCATCTTAGAAGGACTTGCTGAACGTGTCGAAAGTGAACCAGGAACTGACGAAGCCACGAAGAGTGAAGATCAGAAAACTAAAGCAAAACTTATCTTAACCATAGATCCATCTCTTTATATACATATAAAGGAGGCGAAGACTGCAAAATCGTTATGGGATAAATTGAAGTCAATGTTTGACGATTCTGGCATTACACGACGCATAAGTTTGTTACGCAATTTGATTTCTATTCGTTTAGAAAATTGTGATACAATGGTTTCTTATGTTAATCAGATTGTAGAAACAAGCCAGAGGTTACGAGGTACCGGATTTGGGATTGATGATGAACTGGTGGGTTCCTTAATGCTTGCGGGCTTATCTGAGAAATTCACACCCATGGTACTAGCAATTGAAAATTCCTCTCTTAAAATTACCACTGCCCAGGCAACCAAATAACGTTTAAAAAACGTTGAAAAAACGTCATTATTATCACCAAACGACGTCAGTTTATCACGTTTTTTCGACGTCGAAGATCACGTGAATATGTCCCACCATAAATCACGTCATTTTTATCACGTTTTAAATACGTGATATGAAAAACGTAGTTTTTACGTCGATTTTGCGTCGTTTTTTAGATTTAATTTTCATTTTATGGTTTTAGAAATACACAATAATTGAATGGGCCACCACATGGTTTGTTTTTGAGAAGTCAAAGAAAAAGTTTTATATTGTGATAATGGTGAGTTTATACATTTTAAAGGTGAGTAATACAGTTTGTATTTTGTATTTAAAAACTGTATTACTAACCCTTAAAATGTATAAACTCACCATCATCACAATATTAAAACTCTTTCTTTGACTTCTCAAAAACAAACCATGTGGCGCTTACAACGTTATTCGGCAGGCCCATTCAATTATTCGTATGGGCATTGTTAGTATTGCAATTTTTCCATTTAAGTAAAACCAAATGGAAGGTTTGTTAAAATGCATAGAATTATAATATCCTCAATGCAACATATATAACATACATAGAATTTTCACTTTTTATATTATAAGTATTTACTGTGTCAAAAGTGAAACAACATATTATAAACTAATAAATCATTTATTAACAAATTAAACATTTAAGTCACAATGTAATAACAAACTTAAGTTTAAACCATTTAAGTTATATAATATATATATATAATTATTATAATTATACCACACACTTTGAAGGTACGATTCCGACAACGACTGCAGATGGCAATTACAGTTGTCACCATGACAGACGTCATTATTTTGCACTAATAATTTGCATAATTATTAGCAACTGACGTTCTGCCAGACAGCAGTTGCAGTCAGATGTCGGAATAAGTCTCATACAGATAAATAGTGCAAAGTAGTAACGTCCATAACGCCGAGAACTGCAACTGATGTTTGCAGTTGCTGTCTGCAGTCGTTATCGGAATCGTACCTTTAGTCAAAAATGAATACATACAAATAAGACCCAATATATTGAATTTCAATGAAAACTATCTGCTTTATATTTATAAATTTTAAGAAGACTATTGAATGATAAAAAATAGGACAAAACTATAATAGTATATGTGTTCTCACATATATTTCCATACTCTAATAATCCTCAAAATGATTTCAAATAATTATTACAAATTTTTGCATACAAAAAGATCCACAGACACCTGAAAAATATATTTTTTGATTAAGGGACTGTAATGACCAAATTAACATGATAAAAACAATTTACATGTGATATCTGATAATACACACTTAAAAGACTAATAGGGCTTTTTATCGACTGTCATTTGTTTCGAGCATCTGTCATGTGTCACATAATATTAATATATCTATGCCATATGTCTTTGGTGTGTATCATTGATATATACCAATAACGTATGACGTAGATATAATATTAATATTATGTGACACATGACAGAAGCTCGAAACAAATGACTGTGAATGAAAAGCCCTATACATAAATACTCATGATGAAGAAGTACATTATAATTAAAAATGACTAACCATTTTCATATCACTGCAACATGAAGCCAAAGCCGTCTTATATATCAGTTCGTTTAGAGAGCGCAACAAGCACTCTGACCGAACAGCTTGAAAACTCATTAGTTTTTCACCAGAGAATGTACATAGCTGTAACATCTGTACATGCATTGGGTTCTTCTTCTTCTGTCTTGCTGTGGGCATACTCAGCTGCAAATAAGATTGCTGCAATATGGCTGCAAATTTCACTATTACTGGCCATACACATACAATGTGCATTTGCTATGCCATTGGAACTGGCTATTCACCGAAGCATCTAGTGGTTTAGCATTAGCTTTTTGGGAATTTTTCACCTAAAAAAATATTTTATCTTTGTGGGAATGCTTCAAGTACAAAAATTTATTTTCATTCGAGTATTTGCGTTCTTTACAATGATTGAGAATATTTTAAAATCAGACATTCATATAATATAATTTTAGAACAAACGATCATGACTGTTTATTATTCTCTTTTCTATCATAGCAATTACATGTCGTCGACCTAATCTGTAAACTGTGTAACTCCATTTATCCAAATTTTACAGAGGCACAAAAAATTATTTCTCTAAATATGACTAATGTGAATACTATGTATCTCCCATTTTAAAAGATAGAATGCTAAAATGGAATATTTTATAGATAGGTACTAACATTTGTACCTATATTGTTTAATGAGTGTATTAATATTATTTACCACCAACTCTTTCTTGAAAATATCACTTTCTAAACAGTGAGGTCAATCGTGTGGTATGACAAACTGGGGAGATACATATTTTTCGTACTAAATTTGCTGCAAGGGAGATACAGTGTATACGAAGATGTCACTATTTACTCTTCTGGTAAAAATATGGATGTGCATCCTTTTTTAAACGAGTAGGGATTTTTTCAAATAAATGGCAGTAATAACTCATTTTCAGAGAAATATGGAGAAAAACACAGTTTACAAATTAGGACAATATGTCTGGTTTCATACAGATATATAAACGTAAATAAATCTAATATTTAAAACCCATTTATCCGAAAGACACTAATACTGTTATCCATATATTTCTTAATGGTGAATAAATAAAATAAAGACTTACCTTTCCAACAATAATATAGAAATCATCAAAACATCAATGTTTCAAAACAAATCCAGTTGTGAAGGCTTTTATGTGCCTGAAGGCTTTTGTATGCTTTCATCTGCTGCTTAAAGCAGTAACTGTGAGACTCTAGCAGTCTATCTATAATAGCATTATAACAGTAATTGAAGGAATGCACTGTAAAATCCAATTCTGATGACTGAATTGTATATGGATCTAAATCTCCAATTATTTTCAGCTTCAATGAATATCTAAAACAAGAAAAGAAATAATGTTATTGCTTGCAAAATTCATCATTATTGATAAATATCAGGGGAAAATGAATAGTAAATAAAAAATTGTTTCGCCTACCTTTCTAAAACATCTGCGGAGTTTCCATTAATAATTTCCTTAAATAATCACTTTGCATTGTGGTAAATTTATAAAATTTACAAATGACAAACAGAAGTTTTAAAAAATACACACAAAACAGCCAACAAAATCCAAATGAATCCAAAAAAGGCAAAATACTAGGACAAACAAACAATGAAATGAAACGACAACGATGATACAAACATAACCCTAGTTTTGTAACTTTTAAGCTCCAAGCTCCTCCCAATTTCGTGACGTCAGACTTAGGCTGGCTGAAATGAAAACGTCTTTTAAACGTATTTTAACGTCATTAACCTTACGTATTTAAAATCACCTACAAAAGACGTCGATATGACGTAATGTTCAACTACGTGTATATATTCCACCAAATACTGACGTTTCCTCGACGTTGTTGACGTCACTTGGTTGCCTGGGTGATAGTATTAAAACAAAACTCCTTGATATGGAAAGTGATAGTGATAATAAAAGTGGTGCATTTTTTACCCGTCACAGAAATAAGCCAAATCGAAATCAGTCAAATTCGACAGTGCGCAACAATTTTGGTGAAAGTGATAGAGTTGAAAAAGAAGAACGAACTCGTGAAGTTAGGTGCTTCGGATGTAAACAGTGGGGCCATTATAAAAACAAGTGTCCTTTGTTAGCAAAAGAAAAATCTCAAAACAAAAAGGAAAATGCCTTTAGTGTTGTATTTTTGAGTACGAACTTTCAGAAAACAGATTGGTATATAGATTCAGGAGCTAGTTCGCATTTAGCAGCTGATAGAAATTTGTTAAACAAGGTATGTACAGACTCTTTTTGTCAAGAAATTATGGTAGCTAATAAAACGATGGTTCCAGTAGTAGCTACAGGTAACGTACTTTTAAAAACTATTGTAAATAAAGATGTTTTTGATGTTACTGTAAAAAATGTTCTCTGTGTACCACAATTGTCGACAAATCTTTTGTCAGTTAGTCAGTTGCTTAAAAATGGAAATAAGGTAGTATTTGAACCTATGTTGTGTAAAATTTTTAATGCTGATAATAGTCTAATTGCTGTTGCTGAACTTTGTAATGGTGTGTATAAACTTAATGTAGCTAATGTACAGTATTCTGAACAATGTAATTTTAATGTCTCTTCTGAATTATGGCACCGTAGACTTGGCCATATTAATAGTTTGGACATGGATAAAATGAAAAATGGTTCTGTTTTAGGACTCAGTTGCTCAGATGTTACAAAGCTAAGTAAATCTAATTGCATTACTTGTTGTGAAGGTAAACAGACTCGTATGTCTTTTAAAAACACAGGTACAAGAGCAGAAAAGCCACTTGAAGTTATTCATGGAGACTTATGTGGGCCCATGGAAACTAGGTCAATTGGAGGCTCTAAGTATTTTTTTATTTTAATTGATGACTATACACGAATGTCATTTGTTTATTTTTTAAAAACAAAAGATCAAGTTTTCGAAGTGTTTAAAAAATTCAAAGTGTTAGTTGAAACACAACTTGACCTAAAGATTAAATCATTTAGATCAGATAACGGGGGTGAGTTTGTGAACAAACAATTTGACAGTTTTTTAGAAAGTCATGGTATTGTACATCAGAAAACAAACCCTTATACCCCAGAACAAAACGGTATGTCTGAACGATTAAACCGTTCTATTGTAGAAAAGGCAAAGTGTATGATATTTGATGCTCAATTGGAAAAGAAATTTTGGGCAGAAGCTGTTAATACAGCTGTATACATTAGAAATCGTTCTACTGTTTCAGGATTAGGCAGCAAAACTCCTTATGAAATGTGGTACAATAAAAAACCTGATATTAGCCATTTTAGAGTTTTTGGTAGTCATGCAATGGTCCATGTTGCTAAAGAAAAGCGACTGAAATGGGACAAGAAGTCTAAGAAACAGATTTTTATTGGGTATTCAGAAAACGTTAAGGGTTTTAGGCTGTTTGACCCAGAAACAAACGTAATCAATACTAGCAGAGATGTAATTATATTTGAGGATAAAATTATTAATCCTATAAGTGAAAATTCTGCAGAAGATGTGGAAGTATCAGTTTCAGTGGGGGAAAATGAAAACTTTCCAGAAAACCCAGAGTTAGTAGAGCAAGAAACTGACACAGAAACCTTTGCTACACCTGATAGTTCTTCTGTAAATGAATCGAGTGATGTTAGCGAATATGAACCTGAAGAAGATGTGCAGGGGCAGAATATACCAGTGGAGGATAGAGACAGACCTCAGCGTATCCGAAAACCTAAAGATTTTTCTGATTATGTGACATATCTATGCACAGAAAATAATCTAGAAAATGATCCGATTACTGTCCAAAAAGCTCTGGAAAGACCAGATGGGAATAATTGGAAGCAAGCAATGTTAGAAGAGATGCAATCCTTCAATGAAAATGATGCTTGGGAAATGACTGACATTCCAGAAACAGGCAGTGTGGTAGACTGTAAATGGGTTTTTAAAAGAAAGACTGACAGTGAAGGTAAGACTAGATATAGAGCTAGACTAGTGGCCAAGGGTTTTACACAACAATATGGTATTGATTTTCAGGAAACTTTTTCTCCAGTAGTCAGGCATTCCACTTTTAGGTTATTGATAGCACTATCGGTTAATTTAGGCTTAGATATAACTCATTTGGATGTGGCCACAGCTTTTTTGAATGGTCAGCTGGAAGAAAATGTATTTATGCGGCAACCAGAAGGTTTTATCATTCAGGGTCAGGAAAATAAAGTTTTAAAGCTCAAACGTGCCATTTATGGTTTAAAGCAATCGTCTCGGGTTTGGTATAAGAGGGTTGAAGTAGTTTTGACAGAATTAGGTTATAAAAAGTCAAATTATGAATCTTGTGTTTTTATTAAACGAGAAAATGGTCTTATGACAATAATTGCTTTGTATGTAGACGATTTTTTCCTTTTTTTCGAATAATGCTTATGAAACTGAGTTTATTAAGAAGGAATTGAGTTTAAAATTTAAAATCAAAGATTTGGGACAGGCTAAAAACTGTTTAGGTGTTAGAATTAATATTAACAAAGATAAAAATATTATAACACTTGATCAAGAAAAATATATTGACAACTTATTGGCAAAGTTTAAGATGACAGGTTCTAAAACTGTGACCACACCAATGGAAGTTAATCCAATTTTTGAAAAAGGCAATTGTAATTTAGATGTGCCTTATCAACATTTGATTGGAAGTTTAATGTATCTTTGTGTTATGACTAGACCTGATATTTCTTATTGCGTAAGTTACCTAAGTCAGTTCAACAATTGTTTTAATGAATCTCATTGGCATGCAGCAAAAAGGGTTTTAAAATATTTAAAGGCTACCAAGTCGTTTTGTCTGAAATTTACTAAAAATGACAAAAATTTGGAAGGTTTTGTTGATGCTGACTGGGCACAAAATGTGAGTGATAGAAAGTCTTACACTGGTTTTTGTTTTAAACTTGCTGGATCTGTGATATCCTGGGAGAGTACGAAGCAGAGATCTGTGGCACTTTCTAGTACCGAATCGGAATATATGGCAATTAGTGAAGCTTCAAAAGAGGCTATTTATTTGAGAAATATTTTGATAGAACTCTTGGGTAAATCTTTTACTGTTGTATTGTACAATGGTAATCAAGGGGCTCAAAAGCTTTCTCTGAATAGTGTATTTCATAAAAGGTCGAAGCACATAGATGTGCGTTATCATTTTGTTAGGGATACAATATCCAGAAAAGAAATTGAACTGAGATATTTAGAAACAGCTGATATGCCAGCAGACTTATTAACTAAAGCTTTGCATAGTGCTAAACATTATAAATTTATGAATTGTTTGAATATTGTTTGTTTGGTTTCTTAGGGTTATATTGTATTTTGAACTAGTGGGGGTGTTGGTAATATTTAGTTCAAAAGTAATGTTCTATGAAGATGACTTATATCATATGCCATGTATAAGAATTATGTGAGGTTATGTATAATAAAGCATGGTTAATACTGAACTCTACAAAGGAGCACATGACGTTTTACTTATTTTCTAATTTCCCAGTAAGATATCCACTGTGTTGATACTTTAAACAACATCTTTGACCTCTACTGTACCAAATGCATCTGCAGGAAGAGCACAAAGTCATATTTTATATGTGTTCATTCCACAAGCCACGTGCTGTGTTTAAAAAGTTGAGAATCCAATACTCACAAAAACTTCCATAAAGTACTTTTATCAGCAAACCTAAATTAAATTTAATAAACTATGTTTCATTAAATTGTTTCTGTAGTTTGTATAAAACAATAACTTAGGTCAAATATATAAAACAATTTATGACTGACTACTTGAAATTCAGGATTTTCAGGAGTAACATTATATAATTTAGCTAATTCAAAAAGGATGATCCAATATCACTTGAAATTGTTTCAACATTCAAGTTAATGCTTGATAATTGACAATACACTCTTCATAATAGGTTTACATTCTCTTGATTATACTTGCGTTCCAACAAAAAAAGCTAAAGGCTGCTTTCATATGGAATATAAGCTTCTGACCATAATGATCAAAACGTTTCCATATATATATTAATTAATATATTAATTTAAAAAATTACTTTTTCTCTTTTCTCGATTGCTTATTAGTTTTTATTGTATACTATATATATTTTTTCAGTTATTACATCTTTATATTTATAGAAATAAAATAGTACAATACTTATTGGTTTTTTATTTATTTACCCCGATATTCGATTTTAAAGAATGTACTGGCTGGTTTTGGCTGGAATGTACGGAATGTTTTGGCTGGTTTCCAAGACAATAAAAATTGAAAATATTGACATTCGATTTTAGCATACAGTTTCTTGTTGTTGATCACGAACATTTGTCATCCAAAAAGAATTGGATTCCGTGACGGTTACAACGGCTGTTATTTTTCGATTATTTTACGAAATAACGAATATAATGAATTAGGAAATACCTCGACAAACAAGTAATTGGTCCTAGGTTTTCACACAAAGTAATCGAAAGTAGAACTGGAAGTCGATATTGGAACTCTTCGTGTAACTTTGCGTCGATTGATCTACGATTTTACTAATTTTGTCATCTTGTTTTACATTCATATCATATTTTGAGTGACTTTAAAGCAGTACCTACGGTTGTAACTCTAAAACCGAAGTCCGATGTCAAATTTCTCATCTTTAATACCATCCATGGGTTATAAGCTTTCATTCGACACCTCATTTGTCATTCTATCTGTATTAGTAACTGAGGAGTTGTATTCGTGGTCGGACGGACAGACAGTCATGAAACAAGAAGTATATATTTGTTCTCGTCTTGCGAATGCGCGTCGAATAATATATCACTTGTGCTATTGCGGTGACTTTAAAAGAGTACTTCCGGTCGCATTTCTAAAACCGGAAGTCCTAGGTCAAATTTCCCACCTTTAGTAATATCCATGTATTATGAGCTTTCATTCGACACCTCATTTGTGATTCTACCTGGTATAGTGACGGAGGAGTTACATTTCCGGTCGGACGGACAGACAGTCTAGGTCAAATGTCTCACCTTGAGTACCATCCATGGATTATAAGCTTTCATTTGACACCTCATTTGTCATTCTACCTGGTATAGTGACTGAAGGAGTTATATTCGCGGTCGGACGGACAGACAGCCTATTAGGTCACACCAAGTCGTTCAAATTCTCACCAACTTGTTCACACTTTTTCAAAATTGGTGAAAACAACAAATTATATTTTGTATCGTTGTATCAATATAAGCCAAAAAGAATAATTAGTGAATGTCACGCCACTATAATATATTTTATTATTGGTCTTTCAATGCTAAAATCAGGATAAAAAATGTATTTTATCCATGGTTTTAATCAATATAATTCTCACCATTACTTTGTGTTGTATTTGCAACCTTTTGTAAATCAAAAATAATTACACCATATTAAGAATGTCAACAAAAGCCGGCCCTGCATGCAACCTTTCTCTCAGTGCAACTAAAATTTTATTGATACACGCCAGAAATGTGCGAGACTTTTCTCAGTGTACTCGCGTGTACGCTTGCCAACTCGATACTAAAATTAAGTACATGCTAACAACAAAAGAATCGCCGTCCGTGTCGGTTCTTGTGAGAGATACTATGTATTCTTTGCCCGCCATAATAACGGGCGCATGCGCACAAGCACGCGTTAATTCAAATAGGCGCAATAATAGCAATTAGCTTTTTTGCTAATTGTACGTTAAATATTGAAGACAAAATTATACCATTGATAGATTTGTGATCACCATACGATTTCGCATCGATCTATAATAAAGTTTTTTTTTAATCATTTATACAACGTTGTGTCGGCTGGCATCATGACAGTTTTTAATTATTTTTTTCCTAATTAACTAACGATCACCAAATGTTGAAAATAGACTGCGAACCATCCCCAAATGAAAACCTAATGTTTTAATTAATTTTGAGCGTAATATCTCACTTTTGTCGGCTAACATCACACGGGTTGAAATTTAGCCAAAGAAATTTACAAATTCCTAATCCTGTCCCCTGTCACTCTGTCACCTAGTCACCTCTCTCTCTCTCTCTCTCTCTCTCTCTCTCTCTCTCAGTTTTAAGATGTCACATGTCACTCGTGACAAGCCCCATTTTTTATTTTTATAATAATTTCGCGTTTTAAAAGTTTTGAAATACATAAAATTAAGTGTAATCAAATGGAAGTAAAACAAGAAATTGGCGAGGAAACGTGTAAATTAGAAATAGAGTATAATGACCTGGATGATGCATTTTTGGACGGCATTAAATGTGAAGTTAAGGAGGAATCCAATGGGCAAAGTACACATGATACCTATGATTATTTAGACTTAAAAGAACGTCCTATAAAAACTGAAATAGAGCAAGATGCAAATAAACTTAACCTATTTGAAGAAAACCAAAAAACTGAAAAAGGTTAGTATTAACAATTATATTATTGAAGTCCTTCCATATTTTAGAAGTATGTAGTATACTTAGGACTAACTTTTTTACCAGTGAGTGGTAGAAGAGAAAAAATTGAAAAAGTTCAAAATAAATTCCTCAGGTTTTTGGGATTTAAAATGAGAGCTATTAATGGGAGTAACAGGTTTTACAGTTATGAAGAAATTAGAGCTAATAAGCAATACCCTGGAAGAATGTCATTATCGCTAAGATTTGAAAATTCTGTATAGTTTCTTAAATGGTACAGCAAATAGTCATTATTTATTGTCTAAGGTTGGTTTTAAAGTTCCTACATACAGTACTCGAAATGCGGTTGAAAACACTTTTCATGTACCATTTCATCGATGTAATTATAGCCTCAATGAACCTATTGGCGAGTAACCGCAAAGTGGGCGACGCCTGGTGGCAAATTTGAAAACCATCAACTCAAGGAAAACTTTGACTTTGCCATTAATTTGTGTACATATTTGCGGTCAGTTTATGTTGTAATTAACAATAATTTCGACTTAAAAAAACTATTGTAGTGTTCCTCAGTATTCATTCCTATTATACTCTACGTAATGACCTAAATTAACCAATGCCAAATCACACATTTTGTTAATTTAACGTTTGTATTAAACGTAGTATTTTTAATGTTTAAGCGACTGCAAAATTAAATAAATAAATAAAATGTATATATTCTGTACATAGAATGTACATGGTTATCCAAAATATTCCGACCACTTCGTAATTTCCAGAACACAATTATTATAAAATAAATTTATTCACCTACTTAGTTTCCAAGTTTCCAGTTTTTATTTAATCAAAAATTGTTATCTGTTGGTGTAAAATAAACTGTAGTGCACCTATTAATTAAATTAAAAACAAAATTAGAAATCCTAAGATAGATTAATAATTTTTAGAACGCGGCGTGATTATCGGGGGCCAGATTTTTTTATGAAAAAAAGGTAAAAACAAATCAGTAGTTAGCATCAAATATTAATGAATGCATACAGATTAAACATAATTTTGAATCGTCTTTAACTTATAAGATGTACTTATAAGATTAAGATTAATTTATAAGATGTATTAGTACCTGTCTACAAAAACAAGGGAGACATACAACAATGCACAAACTACAGGGCTATAAAACTACTTAGCCACACCATGAAAATATGGGAGAGAGTAATTGATAGATGGATACGTGAAGAAACCGATATATCTGATAATCAATTTGGCTTTATGCAAGGCAGATCAACAACAGATGCAATTTTCATTGTAAGGCAACTGATGGAAAATACAGGAATAAAGAGACCAACGCTCATATGGTATTCATTGATCTTGAGAAAGCATATGATAGAGTTCCTCGAGAGATTCTGTGGTGGGCACTCAATAAGAAAGGAGTCCCTGGCGAATATGTAAAGATTGTGAGAGATGTAATTAAGATTTATTTTACTCTAGTTTAGTAGATATTACAGAGATTGATTTTATACTGTATGTGTTGTAATGGGGGTAATCCCGTATATAAATAAATACATAAATAAATAAATAGATATGTATGAGGGAGTAACGACTAGTGTTTTATTTATTTATTTATTTTTACGGGCAAGCCCAATTCTACAAAAATACATAGTGTACAGAAAAAAAAACAATAACATAATATAATATAAAAAACAGACATACAGAAATATAAATATAATATTAGAAGTAAATATGTACTATGAAATAATATCATAAAACCAAGTTAACAAATTACAGACGCTTCACTCAAATATTGATCCCATGTAAATTTCTTTTAAAACGACTGATGGAGTTGTCGAACAGTTGTAAATTGTAAAGGGAGTTTGCTAAATTCAAGACTCTGGGTACAACGAAAAAAGTGAATAATTAAACCTGTGGAATGGTACATAAAATGTTCGCACTTGTCTAGTGGTGCGAGGTGGTACAAACAGTGCGATCTTATTAAGTAGTTGAGAACAACTGCATATACCATTTAAGATCTTGAATAATAGCAAAAGGTCCCTTTGTTTTCTCCTGCTTGCAAGAGAAGGGACCTGCAGTTTATGCTGCCATACAGCGTAATCTTGATAGGTATGAAGCTTAAAAGCAATGTAACGGAAGAAACTATTTTGGACTTGTTCAAGTTTCCTAATGTAGACCAAGTAGTGTGGGGACCACACTGAAGAACAATACTCGAGGTGAGACCTGACCAAAGAGAAGTAAAGAACTCTAATACTGGATATGTTTGTAAAATCACGAGTTGTTCTTTTTACAAAACTCAGCATTGTCATAGATGTTTGAATGACATTGATGATGTGAGTATTGAAACAAAGAGAGTTTTCCAGTGTAATCCCCAAGTCCTTGATTTTATTAACAGTGTTGAGCAATTGGCCATCAATGTAATAGTTTGATAATATTGGGTGGTGAGTACGGTTACAGTTAATTACATGACATTTGATTGAATTAAGGTTCATACCGTTAAGTGAACACCATGCAGAGAGGTTATTCAGTTCTGATTGCAATATGGCAGCATCATAATGATTTTTTATAACTTTAAAGCACTTCAAGTCATCAGCAAATAGCAAGGCGTTACAATCGTGAAAACAGTTGGTAATATCATTAATAAATATATTAAAGAGTAATGGACCCAAATGGGACCCCTGTGGTACACCTGACTTAACTGGAAAGGTTTGTGAGTAAAAGTGGTTTACTCGGAACTTGTTGAAATCTTTCGGTTAAATAACTCTGTAACCACTGCAACAAAGGTCCACTTATGCCATAGGAGCTAAGCTTTTGAATCAGGAGTTCATGATTTACTCTGTCAAAGGCCTTGGAAAAGTCAGTATAAATTGAATCAACTTGAAGTCCCTCCTCCAAGGCTTCAGACAGAAAATCAACATAGGTCAACAAACTCAGTTCAGCAGACTTACCTGTAGTAAAACCAAATTGCTGAGAGTTTAGGATCCCGGAGCTATCGAAGGTGAGGAAATCAGTTATAATACTCTCAAAAACCTTTGGTATAACACTAAGAATAGATATAGGGCAGGAATTACTAATATTAGATTTATTACCAGATTTATATATTGGTGTGACATAAGAAAGTTTCCAAAATTCTGGAAACTGACCTACATCCAAAGATTTATTAAATATATGAAACAAAGGTCGCGATAGTACAAAACTGAATTCCTTAAGAAAATTAGGTGGTATACCATCAGGACCAGGACCCTTGTTGACACTTAATGATGAAAGCTTTTCGTAAATTTTGGAAATCTGGATACCATATGATGAGATATTGAGTTGAGACTGAATATGGTCAACATTGCAATTTAAAGTAATATCACTATAAACTGATGAAAAGTGATCTGCGAATAAGTTAGCAATATCATTGCCACATGAAGCTACAGAGTCATTCAGGGTCATTAAGTCAGGTATACAATTGTTTTCACGCTTGCTACCTACAAATTTCCAAAAATGCCTCGCCTTATTTTGTATAGAAAATTCGGTGAAACGTATGTAATTGTCATAACAGCATTTAGATAGATTTTTACAATTTGTTCTCAGATGACAAAAATCAGCATAGCTTTCAGGAGTCTTTAAGGTTTTATAAATTTTATGAGCTTTTATTTTTTCCTTTAACAATTGCTTAAGCTCAGAAGAATACCAACAAGGAAATTTCTTAGTACTAAAATATTTAACTGGAGTGAAATGTTCAATGAGAGAGTAAATAATGTCATAAAACATAGCGATCATGTTGGAAAGATCTCTACCACGAAACAGGTTATCCCATTCTATATATTCTAGACATTGGTGAATTGCTGGAAAGTTTGCATTACGGAAATCATAATAATATTCGTTGCCAGAAATTGACCTATCAAAAACATTAAGCTGCAATGATGTTAACAGAGGAGGATGATGAGAGTCAGGTGAAACCAGAGCATCGTCAGCTTCAGAAATGACAAGCTCTTCTGGGGCCAGGATAAGATCCAGAATAACACCCCTGCTATTAAATATAAAATTACATTGAAAAAGATTATGATAAGCACACATATTTGAAACAACCTCAATGGCATCAACTACAGCTAGAGGTGATGAAGTTTGTGAGGTTGCAGAAGAGCAATAATCTTCAACTCTCCACCTAGCTGAGGGGAGATTATAGTCACCAAATAAGTGAAATTTCAGGGATGAAAACTGTTCACTTAGAAGCATCAGTTGGTCAGCATGAATTTGATAGGTGTAGGCTGGAGATTGAGGTGGAATGTATAGAGCTCCCAGAATAAGTTTTCCGTGGAACCGTACAAACAGCTGTTCAATAGAAGGATCAGATTGGATTCGTAATGATGAATATTTCTTTAAAATAGCCATTAATACTCCACCCCCTCTAAGAGATGAACTAGAGGCAGGTGTACGATCCTGTCTATAGATATTGTAATTGACAATAGTGTTAGAACAGGTTTGGGACAGACTGATAAATTTCAGGTGAAAGTAGGATTGCACCAAGGCTCGGTGCTTAGTCCTTATTTATTCTCATTAGTTTTGGACTAGATAACAGCGAAACTACAGGGTAGTATTCCATGGTGCCTAATGTATGCTGATGATGTAGTGTTAATAGGAAATAGTGAAAGAGACTTAGAACAAAAACTGGAACAGTGGAGACAAGCTCTGGAGGAAAAATGTTTAAAACTTAGTAGGACAAAAACAGTATTTGGAATGTTCATTTAAAGATGGAGTTACTACAAATAAAGTGGTATCTTTGGATGGTGAAATGATTGTGAAAAGCAATAGTTTTAAGTACCTAGGATCAGTATTACAGAGTAATGGAGAAATAGATGGAGATGCATGCAGTAGAATTAGGGCTGGATGGATGAAGTGGAAAGAAGTGAGTGGTGTGTTGTGTGATAGAAAAATTCCAATGAAGCTGAAGGGAAAATTCTATAAAACAGCCATAAGACTGGCTATAATGCACGGAACTGAATCTTAGGCAGTGAAAAAGAAAGAGGAACAACGAATGCATGTGGCAGAAATGAGAATGCTTAGATGGATGAGTGGAGTGACAAAGAAGGATAAAATTAGAAATGAGTATATTAGGGGAAGTCTAGGTGTGGCACCAATTGATGCCAAAATGAGAGTATAGGTTAAGATGGTTTGGTCATGTTCAACGTCGAGACGTTAATCACCCAATACGAAGAATAGCTGAAGTGCAGATTCCTGGAAGGAGTGGGAGAGGAAGACCAAAGAAGACCTGGGGGGAGACGATAAGGCAGGACATGTTGGTAAAGGGGATTAACATTGATATGACCCAAGATAGAATTGTGTGGAGAAATGCAATTAGGGAAGCCGACCCCGCATAGGGATAAGACAAAGAGAATGATGATGATGATGATTTAACTTATAAGATGTCTTAGTTGCAAAACTTAGTGGCTACTTTGGCAAAACACTCCTGTAAATGATTTTAATTTAACATTTTAGAACTGTGAATTCAAATGACAAAATGAATTGTTTTCCTAGAGTTGTCATCCATCTTTGAAATTTTGAGCGCCCTCTGTTGGAATTTAATTTTGCGAATAACTAGAATGTTACGTCTAGCAAATCAAAATACTGAGAGGCTTAATTTTAGTTCCTCACCTAACCAATTTATATGTGACTTGCAGCAAATTAATATTGCCTCTTAATTGTTTTGTTTTGTTTTGATTTCAATGCACGTGTGGGCCAGACCAAGACAGGATATGAAACAATACATGCTTGAATTAGCAACAGCATTGGATATGGCGATTGTTAACACATTCTTTAAAAAGAGAGAAACTCAACTTATTACCTACAAAAGTGGACAACATCAATCCCAAATAGACTACTTCATGATAAGGAAAGAAGACATACGTGAATGTAAGGACTGCAAGGTAATAGTTAGTGAGACAGTAAGCCAACAACATAAGCTGCTTGTTCTGGACATCGAAGTAAAAAGCGAAACTAAACAAAAATATCGGAGAGGACCACAAAAAATCAAGTGGTGGCTGCTGAAAGATGAGAAAGAAGGTCTATTCAGGAGAAGAATAGTAGAAAAAATATGTTGGAACATGGAAGGAAGCCTTAATACAATTTGGAGAAAAATGGCCAGTAGTATTAGAGAGACTGCTATTGAAATACTTGGGAAAACGTCAGGAAAAAAGTTTGAGGATAAAGAGACTTGGTGGTGGTCAAACGAAGTACAAGGAAAAATAAAAGAGAAGAGAAAATTATATAAAAAGTGGCAAGAAACCAGATCCGACACAGATCTTCAAAACTATATGGTGGCGAAAAAGGAAGCGAAAGTAGCAGTAGCAAAAGCCAAAGCAGAAGCGTATTCAAACCTATACGATCAACTTGATACCAGGGAAGGCGAAACGAAGATATATAAAATAGCCAAACAGAGAGCAAAGAAAGCAAAAGATTTTAATCAGATTAGATGTATCCGAGATGAAAATAATAAAATACTAGTTCACGAAAAGGATGTCAAAAAGAGATGGAGAAAGTACTTTGACAGCTTATTAAATGAAGAATTTGACAGACAGCCTGTAGAGTCAACGGAGACAGTAGCAGCAATGGTCACCAAAATAACCAACGAGGAAGTGGCTCAAGCGCTTCAAAAAATAAAGAAAGGAAAAGCGGTAGGACCAGATGATATTCCCGGGGAAGTATGGAGAGCATTGGGAGAGACAGGAACAAGGTGGCTAGCAGGTCTATTTAATAGAATTATGGAAGTCGGACAAATGCCAGACGAATGGAGAAGCAGTATACTGGTACCTGTTTACAAAAACAAGGGAGATATACAACAATGTACAAACTACAGGGCTATAAAACTGCTAAGCCACACCATGAAAATATGGGAAAGAGTAATTGACAGACGGATACGTGAAGAGACCGAAATATCCGAGAATCAATTTGGCTTTATGCAGGGTAGATCAACAACAGATGCAATTTTCATTATAAGGCAGTTGATGGAAAAATACAGGAGTAAAGAAACAAACGCTCATATGGTATTCATTGATCTTGAGAAAGCATATGATAGAGTTCCTCGAGAGATTCTGTGGTGGGCACTCAATAAGAAAGGAGTCCCTGGTGAATATGTAAAGATTGTGAGGAATATGTATGAGGGAGTAACGACTAGTGTTAGGACAGGTGTGGGAGAGACTGATAAATTTCATGTGAAAGTAGGATTGCACCAAGGCTCTGTGCTTAGTCCGTATTTATTCTCATTAGTTTTGGACCAGATAACAGCGAAACTACAGGGTAACATTCCATGGTGCTTAATGTATGCTGATGATGTCGTGTTAGTAGGAAATAGTGAAAGAGACTTAGAACAAAAACTGGAACAATGGAGACAAGCTCTGGAGGAAAAAGGTTTAAAACTTAGTAGGACAAAAACAGAGTATTTGGAATGTTCATTTAAAGATGGAGCTACTACAAATAAAATGGTATCTTTGGATGGTGAAATGATTGTGAAAAGCAATAGTTTTAAGTACCTAGGATCGGTATTACAAAGTAATGGAGAAATAGATGGAGATGCATGTAGTAGAATTAGGGCTGGATGGATGAAGTGGAAAGAAGCGAGTGGTGTGTTGTGTGACAGAAAAATTCCAATGAAGCTGAAGGGAAAATTCTATAAAACAGCCATAAGACCGGCTATGATGTACGGAACTGAATGTTGGGCAGTGAAAAAGAAAGAGGAACAACGAATGCATGTGGCGGAAATGAGAATGCTTAGATGGATGAGTGGAGTGACAAAGAAGGATAAAATTAGAAATGAGTATATTAGGGAAAGTCTAGGTGTGGCACCAATTGATGCCAAAATGAGAGAGCATAGGTTAAGATGGTTTGGTCATGTTCAACGTCGAGACGTTAATCGCCCAATACGAAGAATAGCTGAAGTGCAGATTCTTGGAAGGAGTAGTAGAGGAAGACCAAAGAAGACCTGGGGGAGGCGATAAGGCAGGACATGTTGGTAAAAGGGATTAACATTGATATGACCCAAGATAGAATTGTGTGGAGAAATGCAATTAGGGAAGCCGACCCCGCATAGGGATAAGGCAAAGAGAATGATGATGATGATGCAGACCCTTACAAAGGGTTAGGGATACAACGAAACAAAATTGTTTTGTTTTGTCCACTCTTACCAGCCTGTTTGTAATTTGTTCTGTAGGCAATTTTTTTCTTTTAACTATTTTAACTGTTATATTTTATGTGTTGTATATATGACTTATATTTAGTATCTACTAAATTGTTCCAAAATCTGTAAAAAATTAATATCATAAATCAGTATCAAAAAGCTAGTCAAAGCGTTCAGATCTTAATTCCTGTTAATAAATCTAAATATCTTAAGTTAAACAGTGAAACTATTTTTAAATTTAGTATCAATTTAAAGCTAATTTTTGAGGTATCTCATGCATTCACAGTGTTTTAATACAATTGTGTAATAGTTGGTTAATCTGCAACTAACAGAAAATAATTCAGTGTTTTTACTCTTTTTTGTGGTAATTTACAGATCACAAAAAAACAGAACTTCTCCACTATCTGTAGGCAATTGATAAAGCTCATTACTCATTAGTTCTAGGTACAGGACCGGCTTTCAAATTTTAAGTTAGAAAATGTTTTTGTATGGAATGCAAGAAACATGGTACTGAAGAAGTAATGTATAGCTGTGACCGCCCAGTTCACAAAGATACTTATTGTTCTGATCAGAAATTAGGGTTATGGGGTTAAAGAAGAATCATGTTCTGCAATTTTTGTGCCAAGAATGTAAATGTGGAATGAAACTTGTTCCAAAACTGTTCAAATTAATTGAAAAACTGCAGAATGAGGTTAATGAAATGAAAAGTGATGGGAAAATAAACACGTAACATGCCAAACGGAAACAACACAATTTACGTTTTGAGTGAAATGCAGGATCGTGCTATGAGATCCAATAACATCATTATGTTTAATGTAGCTGAATCACAATCGAATGATGTCAAAGAGCGCATAAATCATGATAACCTTATAACAGCTACTCTGCAAAAAATGTCTATTAACACAATGGACTTCAAATCAATACGTATGGAAAAAAGCAGCCCCAGGCTGCTAAAGGTGATTTTTTCAGATAAGAAGTTTGTTGGTGAGCGTTTGAAATGCCAAAGATCTCAGGGTAATGAGTAATGATATTAGGATTAATGTAGATCTAACAATACTGCAACAAAAACACTGAGAGAAGTACAGAGTGAGCTGAAAACTAGAAGAGATAATGGTGAGACAGATTTGGTTATTCGACTAATAAATGGGGCTCATAAAATCATAAAAAAACCTAATACCCACTCTCACAATGGTAACCACAGACATCCCAATGAGGATAATTCCAAAAGTGCATAGGATAGTGCCCCATTGACAGCATATTTTCATAATATGGGCATGCATGCAGCATTAAATTGCCAACGTGAAATCAAAATTCGTGGTTATAATATGTATCATTGTGACAGGAGCATGGCAACAAGTTCTAAAAAGCGGGGTCAATAGCTGATAGATTTAGGTCAAAACTCATTCCCTGTCCTAATAATACGATTGAACAATTATATGTGGAATTAATGTTAAGTTCTCAACATTACATTATTGGTGCAGTCTATCTACCACCTAGATCCTCAATGGAATGCTACATAATTCACTGAGAATCTGTCAATACCATATACCAAGGACACACAGATAGCAAGTAGTTTATAATACTAGGTGACTATAATTTACCTGAGGCGATATGGTATAATGATGAACTCGGAGTTTGTGTGGATTGTCCTGAAAACTTGAATGCATTGGTAGTTGCTGAATATTTTTCTTTTTATAATTTTTTTCAAAAAGTAATACATCCAAATGATAGGGGTAAATATTTGGATTTAATGTTTACAAACATATCTGAAGTCAAAGTAGAACCAGCTGTAGACCTTCTAATGCCTTTACATAATAACATATGAAGAATACTATTTTGACTTCAGAGATAGTAATTATATAACGATAAATGATTATTTGGCAGTATTATATTATATCGTCCCAGGAACGCAACTCATAAATATTGGCGATATCATTTTAAAGTCTTCTACTTTAAAATGTATAATATACATCTGAATTAATAATAATAATAATAATATAATAATGAAGTTTATTTGTAGCAAATAAATTGTACATATAAAATAAACTCAGTTCCTCACTGAAGTTGTATGTACAACTTGTGCGTGAGGGTTAAATTTTGATTATAATACAACACTAAATAATTTTAAAATTTACAAAAAGGAATAAAAAATAGTCTTTTTGCTCATCTGTCTTCAAATTTGGGATGCTCTTCTCACTAATTCAGTTACTCTTACATTTTGTTTATCGGATCTACGAAAATCTCATAAAATTAAAAAAAAAAAATTGCCAATATAAATGAGTCAGATTAAATAAATTAGAAGATTTTTTTTTACTTAGCAACAACATTTTTGTTTATTTTAGTAGTATTTTGTATTTTGACAGCGAAACCCGATTTGGGCTTCGAAACGTTAATAAAATCTTTTTTTGGTAAAATTGTGGCTTATTTCCCATTGAAAATAGTTGATTATAAAAATGCCACAAGGAAATAGCTTCAGAACAACATGCTGTACTAAAGTTTTATGAAACTCTACATGTTGTCTTTAATCAATTTATTCCAAGAAAACTCATTAAAAGCTCTCTAACTTTCCAAAATGGTTTTCCCCATATTTAAAAAATTTAATAATTTCAAAGAAAACTAGTCACAAAAAATATTTACAAACAAAGTCTGAAACAAATTACTTGATATTTTCTGACTTAAGATCTAAATGTAAAGTAGAAACTCAAAAATGTCACTCTAATTATATCAAAACTGTTGGTAACAACCTAAAAGATAATCCAGCACATTTCTGGAGATATATTAATGATAAAAAAAAAATCAAACAATGTTCCAAATCACATGTACCTTGATAACCAAATGGCAGATAATGCCCAAACATAGCTAACTTGTTTGCCGAACATTTTGCTAGTGTATATGATTTATCCACATGCCGATTGCCCAAAGCGGACTCATGTTCAAGTGCAGATATTTCTTTGTATACTATTAAAATCTCTGATATTTATGATGGTATATGTCAACTCAGAAACTCTTTTTCAACGGGACCAGATAATATTCCAAATTATTTCTTGAAACGTTCATTTACAATATCCAGACCAATATATCTACAGTTGGAAAAATGAAAAAATACCCATGAACGATCACATCAATCACTTATTTTGTATTTACTGTCTTTTTCTATAAATAACAAACGTTTGTTATAGAAAAAGACAGCAAATACAAAATAAGTGATTCTCTTGTACGCTCTCAACTAGAATATGGCACGCTAGTCTGGTCTCCTATGTATATTCATTCGCTCGCTAGCATTGGAAGCGAACGGTTGTGTGTTTTGATTTGTTTCTTGTGTTTTGTTATTTGTTTTGATTGTTGTGTTGTGAATACTAGCTGTAAGTGTTTACCTTTTATTACTTTCATCACATCGACTAACTTTCAACGACGTAGGTAAATATTTGTATATTTAACCTTGACACCATGGCGTACAATAATAATTGTGAAATTTGCTTAGCTGAATTTTCCCAAAACGAAAAATATATTTTACGTTGCCATGGGGATTGCAAACGGTATTTTTGCCTCAAATGTTCTACTCTCAACAAAACAACGGCAAAAACTCTACTGGACCCAAAAAATTGTCATTTAAGGTTCTTCTGTTCTTTATGTGAGTCTCCTAGCCTCAGATATTTAAATGAAAAAATAAACGATTTATCAAAAAATCAAATACCACAAGAGAATTTTGACGCCTTAATTCATGTGACAAAAAAACTTAATGATAATTTGCCAATTTTCATCGAGACATATGATTTATTAACCAAAAATGACGGCAAATTAGACTATCTGACAAAAAAAATTGACGAGATCCATAAATTAAATAACCTGCTAAATCCGAATATCTTTTAAAATCGATAAGGCAGATGGAACAAGATATCTTCAATATATCGTCAGTTTTTTTCGGCTGTTCCACTGACACAATTAAAGTCCAAGTCCAAGTTTCAAATTCATCTGAGATCAAATTGGGATTAGAGAGGCTCTCTTCAAACATAAATGAAATATCAAATCAAATGAGTAACCTTTTAAACAAACTACCTGCTATACCAACGAAGAAAGAGGTAGTGAAGAGAAACATAGTATATGCCACTACAGGTACCCAAACTGAAGACACTCATTTCAAAGCAGGTCCAGTCAAAAAATCAAAAATTGCAGAAGAGAGATGTCACTTTGTCGTTATTAGCAACTTAACCCCAATTTACACCCCTATTCAAGTAGTTCACTACATTAAAGAGAAGCTAGATATTAAGGAATATATTCGATGTTACGCCCTACTTCAAGACGCCAACACAGCAACTGGTTCCTCATTCAAAATAGGCATAAAATCAAAAACGTCCATCGACTTATTATTTAATAAGGAAATTTGGCCACCTGGTGTCAACATTAAATGGTCCACAGAATCATCATCCTCTGAACCAAAGACTTCATCTGAACAAAATATGAATCCGAAGTACAATAGAAGCCCGGTTAGCTTGGAAAATCCAATTACCATTCCAAGCAACAACAAAAATGAAGTTGAAAACACAAATATATTTACAGACAAGCAGGCCATCACAGTTTGCAAATCCAAAGAGCCTTTCCGTTCCCATATCAATTTTATTAAGAAAGATACTTTGGAACCATCCATAAATTTGGATCCTTTAACACCACCAAGAGTTAGACTAACTAATAACTCGAACAGTCGATACCTTCTTGCAAGATTAAGGGAACCGGATATCTTAAAAGCAATTAAACTACATCTTGCTTTTCTTCACGACCAGCCTTCTTCTGTATGTTATGATGGATACACCAACACCAGCGTGAAACTCTTTTTGGCTTCCGAAGGACTACCTACTACGACCGAAGAACTACGAAAAGTTCTTCTAGAATTTAACCATGCCTACGGAATTGGTCCAGCTGAAGTGGAAGCTGATCTTGCCGCTTATAGGTCCTACCTCAGTTCGGAAAGAATTATACACCTACAAAAGTCAAGGGAATGCCACCGAAGCTATTATTCCACTGGCTCTCCAAAGCGAAATTTTTAAACATCACGACTGAGGGACTAGAAACCTCAAATTATTTTAGTGATGACAACTTTGGCATGGTTCTGATTAATATTCGTTCTATAAGAAATAAAACTGATGAATTATTTTTGTTTCTGGAGGAATTAGGATTTCCCCCGATAGTTGCGGTTACAGAGCACTGGCTTGAAGTCAAGGAGCCTTTTTTTGTAGAAAAATATACCACAATTGCCAGGTATGATCGCCCAAGTTCGGCTCATGGAGGCACCCTAATTCTCTCTAGAAATAATGATTTTTCTCCGGTAACAAAATACGACTTTTTGTTAAGTGAATCCGTCTTTGAGTTTTCCTTAGTTTATAATAAAAATCTTAATCTTTACATTATTTGCATTTATAGATCACCTGACTCTGCCGTGGAACTATTTTTTCAGAACCTGCTAAATTTGTTAGATGACCTGCCTCATAAAAGCAGAAAAATTCTATGCGGTGACTTTAACATTAATTATGCTGCTGCTTGTGCTACCCAAGTATCCCTGGTCAACATATTTGAATCGTATGGTCTCTCAATGCACGTTAATTCTCCTACAAGGATTACAAAAACTACATCTACCATAATCGATTATATTGTCTCAGATTTCTCACCCCTTGATGTCTGCTCTACAGTTATTAATGCGGGACTATCTGATCATGAAGCAGTGTATACAAAGTTTAACATCTTCAGCAAACCCTCCTCAGAACCTAGACGTTTAGGTAGGATTTTTTCCGCCCAGAATTTTCGTAAATTCCAAAATTTATGCTTAACTTCTGAGTGGCAGTTTCCTTCTATGGACGTGGACTATAATTTCAGTGTTTTTCTAGATAAGCTTATCCTCATCTTCAATAAAGCTTTTCCTTTAATTCCTATTAAGCCAAAACATCGAAAACCTTGGGTTACGAAAGGTATCCGCATATCAGCCAAGAATATGCGTTCACTTCTATACATCAAGAAATTTACTACCAATGTTTCTGTCACTGAATATATCACGAAGTACAGGACAACATATCTAAAACTTGTCAAATCAGCTAAAAAAGCCTATTATCAAAATCGTCTGGAAGCTCTAAAAGTGTTGCAAAAGAAACCTGGTCTATAATAAACGATCTTCGAAATAAAACTCACACAGCTCAATCATTTTCCCTTTCAAATCCTGAGAGTCTAAACGATTACTTCGTTAATGTCAGTAAAAATATAACATCAACTATTTTGCCGCAAAAAGATCCCATTTCCTATCTCCCTAATTCCAGAAAGGTCTCGAATTCATTCTTTTTAAAACCAGTCGATAACTCTGAACTGACCCAAACAATCAATAGTATCAAAAGCAAATCATCCTGTAGTACTGATGGACTATCTATAAAAATTTTCTCTAATCTCACAGAAAATGTGTTGGAAATCCTCGTCTCACTAATTAATGATTCCTTCGGAAAAGGTCAATTTCCAGAGTGCCTAAAGACAGCCATTATTATTCCTCTTCATAAGGGTGGCGAAAAATCTAATGCCTGCAACTATAGACCTATTGCCTTACTACCGGTACTCTCCAAAATTATTGAGAGACTTATTAAAACTCGACTTATGTCTTTTATCGTTGATAACAACATTTTATCTCAAAATCAATTCGGCTTTTTAACTAATAAATGTACCACTGATGCCATGTTTTCTGTACTACATGAGGTTTATCAAGCACTAAACAATAATTTTTATACTGCCACTGTTTTCTGTGACTATGCCAAAGCTTTTGATTGTGTAAATCATGACATCTTGATTAAAAAACTAAATTTCTATGGAATTAGAGGTATTTCTTTGAATTGGTTCCAATCCTACTTGAATAATAGGAAACAACTAGTTAGAGCAAATGATACTGACTCTAGTCTCAAAAACATTGTATGTGGAGTACCGCAAGGTTCAGTATTGGGTCCTCTTCTGTTCCTTATCTTTATAAATGACATCACTAATTTAAAAATCGATGGGAAAATTTTTCTTTTTGCTGATGATACCAGTATCACTTGGAGCAACTCAACTATAGCATCTCTTCATGAAACTATAACTTCGGATCTACTGACGATAAAGACCTGGTCTGACTCTAATTTACTCTCTTTTAATGTAGATAAAACAGTAGCATTATCCTATAAAGGAGCTCTTCAACCTTTGCCTCTTAATAACAGTCAGATCAGTACCGTTGATTCTGTAAAATTTCTTGGTATTTTTTTAGACAGCAACCTCAAATGGTCCCTTCATATCGATTCGTTAAGTAAGAAACTCGCCTCAGCTTGCTTTGCAATAAGATCTGTCTCAAGGGAACTCAATTTAGCATCTTCTAAAATAACATATTTTTCATTATTCGAGTCTCATCTTCGATATGGTCTTCCTTTTTGGGGTTCTAGTACAGCTGCTCAATTTGAGGTTATTTTTAAATTGCAAAAAAGAGCAATAAGGTATCTGTTTGGCCTCAGAAGATCTACACATTGCAGAAGTTACTTCAGGAATCACGGAATTTTAACACTTCCATCTTTATATATTCTAGAAACGGTTTGTTTAATTCGTAAACACCTTCATGCCTTTCCAGCAAGGCCCAATCTTTACTCCACCAGAAATTCAATCTTTGATATTTATTTACCGATCCCATGCACTGAGTTAGTAAAGAAATCTATATTATATTTCGCAAAAAAACTTTACAACCATCTGCCTTTACAACTTAAATCTGCAACATCTTTCCCAAAATTCCGTGAACTGACAAAAGCCTATCTATCTGAAAGACCATATTATTCAATAGAAGAATTTCTTAATGAATAACTAAGAAAATTGGGTTTCATACGCAGTAGCTTAAACTGTCAATTCCTAATGTTGTATTTTAGTTGATGTGAGTATGTTCAACTTTCAATTTGCAATGTATATAAATTTTGCAATTAATTGTTTTTGTCTTTGGTTTTATATCTTATTTACTGTATATTGACGATTTATCTAATTTTATTGAATTGTAGTTGTTATTTGTTATTTCTTGTTGATATTATTTTTTCTTTTGACTGTATGTAAGCTTTGTCCATAAAATTGTAAAAATTTTCAGTGACAATAAAGCATATTTCTATTCTATTCTATTCTATGACCAGTATAGTGATGCTAACAGGATACGGCTGTATTGCGCTTCACTACCTCCTTGAGCTTCACATTATAAAATTAGTTAGAATGTTACAGGGTGTTCAATAAAATAGTGGCAGACTGAACTTGCTCTTTTAAATGGAATACCCTGTATTTTATTTTATATTTGAAATCTTCTTAACTTTCCCATTACAAAAATATAAAGGTTTGCTTTATTATACAGGGTATTTACAAAGTTATAACCAATTTTCTAAGAAAATTGTAACTAGTTCAACTCCCTGTATAAAAAAAATAAGCACAACAACAATGGTTTATTGATGCCATATTTTTTTCTTGATCGTTAAAATTTTAAAAAATAGTTGATATTGCTAATTTTCTTTATATCAAATAAAGGGTGAGTGAAAACGCAAGTACATACATTCTCAGTAATTTTAAATGGAAAACCCTGTATTTTATGTCACTATCGAAAAGTACCATTACCGTACTTTAATTTTTATACATATAGATAATATTCCCTACGCCTACGTCTAAATCTATTAATTTTTGGGATATGTATTTTCATTTTTCAGAGCAAATTAATAACTGTGTCTAAATTTCTCCAAATTGTAAGTAAGCCATGACTGAAGTGTCTAAAACTGACAGTTTACGATTACATACCGTTTATCAGTCCAGTAATCAATGTTGTTCTGAAGCTATTTTCTTATGGCATTTTTATAAGCCACAATTTTACCAAAAAATGAATTTATTAACGTTTCGACGCCCAAGTCGGGTGTCGTTGTCAAAATACAAAATAATACTAAATAAGCAAAAATGTTGCTGCTTAGTAAAAAATTCTTCTAATAATTTATTTAATCTGACTCATTTATATCGGCAATTCAGGCACGTATTATACATTTTAAAGTAGAAGACTTTAAAATGATATTGCCAATATTGATGAGTTGCGTTCCTGGGACGACTTTACTAAAAGATAGTTCATTCGATTACATGAAATCAACCCCAACTCAAGAATATCCGCCACAAAAAATCATATTATGTGATCTGTCTTTAAAAAGACAAGCAAATGCAACGATGGCATTAAAGATTCCATGGCTAGATTCCATTAAAGATGGCTAGAGATTCCAAAGTAAATCACGAGCGAAAACCAGGAAAAAACCTTGTGATACTATCACGACATCGTAAGTATTTGGGCTTACATTTAGTTTACTCTCAAAACTAATACCAAATTCTGACTTTATTGTATATGTTATAGTCGAAGCCCGAATTTCAGGCACTCCTAGGTTTGACTAGGCAATCCTCAGGTCTGACTGACGGTCTTAGTGAAAGCCCGAAATAAATTACAGTTTCGGCCTTTGACTAGTCAAACCTAGGAGAGACTAAGTTGGTCAGGCAAAGGTCGAAATTTAATTTTATGAAATCGGGGTTTGACTAGTCAAACCCCGATCAGCTATTAAAATGTCGTAATTTGTTAGATTAGGTTTAATAAAACGTCATTTTTTAATTGTAATATTTAATAATATGTAATAGTTATTATTATATATTATTATTTGTATACTGTCGTAATTAAAATAAAAAAATAGAGTTTATTCTCACATATTGATGTTGAGGCATTATGGGATTTAGAGTTACACAATAGGTTAGACCAGTGGCTTTCAATTTTTTTAGTGATGTACCTACCACAAAATTCTTATAATTATTTTTGGTACCACCTAACTAAAATACCTATGGCGGTAGTTAATCTAATTAACTATAAATATGATAAATTTTTGCTGTTTTTGCGTTTTGTGTACCACTGCACATAATGATATGTACCACCATTGGTACATGTACCACAGATTGAGAAGCCCTGCGTTAGACCTTTTACACTTACATAATTTTGAAGAGCAATTCTTATTGCAGTAGCATTTTATAAAGCCTTGTCCCCCAAATTTAGATCTTTTGTACTAATTTCTCTTAGAGACAGAACGTCTTCGAAATTAAGAAAATTTTCTTTGCATTCTCTTATTTGTTGAAAAAAGTGTGTTTATTGTTCCGTACTTCGTACCAACTCTACATAAACCGTCAACTGTTTTATCTTGTATGATACCCAAAATATTTAGAGTATCTCCTTTAGCTCTATCAAAGCTGGGAATAGGTGTATGGTGAAAGTTTCTCTGATCGAAATTGGAGGAATTTTTTTTCACTTAATTGTTTCGTAGCATTGGCCTGGGCATAAAGACCTTCAATCGCCTTTCCCTTTATTTATTTTAATCTTTTCTGTCTTTGCACAACGCATGTCTATACCATCTGATTACAAATTATGCTCGAATATGCGTCAGAGCTCTCTTTTTGGCAAATACAACAAACCACACCTGAAGAAGTAATCTGAATTGTTTGACAATTTTCTTCCTCCACTAGTGACGACGGTCCAGGGCCTTCGTTAGTACTATGGTGATCCTTACTTTTGATAGTGCTCAGCCTACAGGTGGGTTGACATTACGAGTGTATTACATTTATGCAATGCATAGATACAAATGTACCTACTGCTTGAGTTTGAAAATAGATAATAAAATATCTGACAATAGCACGGGCAAAATATGTAAGCGTATCCCGCCTTAATGCTATGAAACAATTAAGTGAAAAAAATTTCCTGCAATTTCGAATGGAAAAACTATAACAATACCTATCCTTAGCTTTGATAGAGCCAAAGAAGGTGCTCGAAATATTTTGGGTATCATAAAAGATAAAACAATTGACGGTTCATATAGAGTTGGTACGAAATAGGGAACAATAAACACACTTTTTTCAAGAAATCGAATAAGAGAATGCAACGATAATTTTCTTAATTGTCTCTAAGAAAAATTAGTACAAAAGATTTTAAATTTGGAGGACAAGACTTTATAAAATGCTACTGCAATAAGAAATGCTCTTCAAAATTATGTGTAAAAGGTCTAATGTATTGTGTAACTCTAAATGCCATAATGCGTCAACATCAACATGTGAGAATAAACACTAATATAAAAAAAATTTATTTCGACAATATAAGAATAAAATTAAACAATAAAATTAAAAAATTACGTTTTATTAAACCCAATCTAACAAATTACGACATTTTAATAGGTGATCGGGGTTTGACTAGTCAAAACCCGATTTCATAAAATTAAATTTCGACCTTTGCCTGACCAACTTAGTCTCTCCTAGGTTTTCCTAGTCAAAGGCCGAAACTGTAATTTATTTCGGGCTTTGACTAAGACCGTCAGTCAGACCTGAGTATTGCCTAGTCAAACCTAGGAGTGCCTGAAATTCGGGCTTTGACTATAACATATATATGCTATTTTAAATTATAAATAAACGTCTATTACGCCAGATCATCCATTTCATAAGTCCATATTTGGAATAGTTTCATATTTTTTTGCTAATTTTTTGCTAATTTATTACCACAAAAACAAATTTTTTGCTCCACCCCTAACCGAGAAACAATGGTTGATGTAGCGTAATATTACGTCACATCAACGATAGCCATATCTCGCGAACCTAAAGAGCTAGAAAATCGTACTACGCGGCATATTTTTTTGCTAATTTATTGCTGTCGATCTGCATATGCAACATACCCCAACACCACCCCTGCTTCCCTTACAGCTAAACAACACCCCCAAAAAACAACGAAAAATCTTGAAAAATGATTTTTGTGATATAGTTGACGGTTGATATTTAATTGCTAATTTTTTGCTGTCATTAGCCGCAAAAAACAATTTTTTTGCTCCACCCCTAACCGAGAAACAATGGTTGATGTAGCGTAATATTACGTCACATCAACGATAGCCATATCTCGCGAACCTAAAGAGCTAGAAAATCGTACGACGCGGCATATTTTTTTGCTAATTTATTGCTGTCGATCTGAATATGCAACATACCCCAAAACCACCCCTGCTTCCCTTACAGCTAAACAACACCCCCAAAAAACAACGAAAAATCTTGAAAAATGATTTTTGTGATATAGTTGACGATTGACATTTAATTGCTTATTTTTTGCTGTCATTAGCCGTAAAAAACAATTTTTTGCTCCACCCCTAACTGAGAAACAATGGTTGATGTAGCTTAATATTATGTCACATCATCGATAGCCATATCTCGCGAACCTAAATAGCTAGAAAATCGTACGACACGGCATATTTTTTTGCTAATCTATTGCTATCTGAATATGCAACATACCCCAAAACCACCCCTGCTTCCCTTACAGCTAAACAACACCCCCAAAAAACAACGAAAAATCTTGAAAAATGATTTTTGTGATATAGTTGACGGTTGAGATTTAATTGCTAATTTTTTACTGTCATTAGCCGTAAAAAACAATTTTTTTGCTCCACCCCTAACTGACAAACAATGGTTGATGTAGCTTAATATTATGTCACATCATCGATAGCCATATCTCGCGAACCTAAAGAGCTAGAAAATCGTACGACGCGGCATATTTTTTTGCTAATTTATTGCTGTCGATCTGAATATGCAACATACACCAAAACCACCCCTGCTTCCCTTACAGCTAAACAACACCCCCAAAAAACAACGAAAAATCTTGAAAAATGATTTTTGTGATATAGTTGACGGTTGAGATTTAATTGCTAATTTTTTGCTGTCATTAGCCGTAAAAAACAATTTTTTTGCTCCACCCCTAACTGACAAACAATGGTTGATGTAGCTTAATATTATGTCACCTCATCGATAGCCATATCTCGCGAACCTAAAGAGCTAGAAAATCGTACGACGCGGCATATTTTTTTGCTAATTTATTGCTGTCGATCTGCATATGCAACATACCCCAAAACCACCCCTGCTTCCCTTACAGCTAAACAACACCCCAAAAAACAACGAAAAATCTTGAAAAATGATTTTTGTGATAAAGTTGACGGATGATATTTAATTGCTAATTTTTTGCTGTCATTAGCCGCAAAAAACAATTTTTTTGCTCCACCCCTAACTGAGAAACAATGGTTGATGTAGCTTAATATTACGTCACACCAACGATAGCCATATCTCGCGAACCTAAAGAGCTAGAAAATCGTACTACGCGGCATATTTTTTTGCTAATCTATTGCTGTCGATCTGCATATGCAACATACCCTAAAACCACCCCTGCTTCCCTTACAGCTAAACAACACCCCCAAAAAACAACGAAAAATCTTGAAAAATGATTTTTGTGATATAGTTGACGGTTGATATTTAATTGCTAATTTTTTGCTGTTGATCTGCATATGCAACATACTTCAAAACCACCCCTGCTTCCCTTACAGCTAAACAACACCCCCAAAAAACAACGAAAAATCCTAAAAAATGATTCTCATGATGTGGTTGACAGTTGATGTTCAATTACAAATTTGTTTCTATGATAAGTTCTATCGATCCATAGCTTATTTTAAATGTTTTTTAATGATACTTATGCACATGTACGTATTATAAAAATTGAGTTATCCATCGCATTTTTTCGGTATGTCAAAAAAAGTGTTTCATTTTTTGTTTATTACATTTTCTGTTATATCTCGAAAACTGCTCGATGGATTTTAATGATCCTCTTCTCTTTTTATTTTGTTAAACGTGCAAAAATATGAATTTTTCATTTTACCATATCAATGGTATTTTACCATATCAAACATAAGTCATTTCGATACCACTCCGGCTACACTCATAAAAAAAGTAGTTACCGATCTTAGATAAAGCGTTGTTGAACGAAGAAAGGCTGTTTTCTAGAGCCAAGAGTAAAATAAATTACAACCAAGAATTTTTTTTCAATACATTCTTATGAAGAATAAGTTCTTGGCTATAGTTTATTTTACTCTTTGCTGTAGAAAACAGCCTTTCTTCGTTCAAGGACGCTTTTTCTAAGATCGGATAGCTATACTTTTTTTATAAGTGTATGAAAACTCTTTCATTGTCCCCCGGACTAAAATGAATCAGCTATCAAATAATTATTTATTTTTCTTGAAAGTGATTCTTAGAAGTTTCTTTAATAACTGCATCAAATGCCGCGCCGCTATTTTATGTTTACAATGCTTAACGATGTATAAGTATATCCATGTACTAATGTACATAATGTTTATTTATGTGTAATTCAATCCCATAATTAGTCTAAAAGTGTTTTAAAGTTTTCACCCCCGTACTTCGTAGAAGAGATATGGAAGAAACAGACAATTAACGTAGTACATACATCCCATCAAATATTTATTGGACATTGATGTTATTTAAAATCATCAATAATTTACATTTGCTAATTTACATTTAAGGTTGATCTGAACCCCCCCAAAAATAAACTACACATTCAAAAAATTTGAAAAAAATTGAGAAGGTATATGTGATCACTAGAAGTATTTTGACAAATTTTGAGCAAACTTCATGTTTTCGTTTTCGAAAAAACTCAAAAAAACTCCTTTTTTTCAAGTATAAAGCGGGAAAACTAAACATACAATTTTGTTAATTTTCTTACAGCATAAAGATATAATCCTAGGAAATACTTATGAATTTTTAAAAAATTTTTGAATGTACAGTTTTGCCACAGTAGGAAAAAATAATATGTTTCGGCTTATAATAAAGCTACCGGTAAGAAATTGGATAAAATTTCAATAACAACATATATAAAACTGTAACAATGGAAAATATTTCCAATAAAATGTTGAATATTTTTTCCTAAACATATGAAAAATCTCGTTAAACAAGAATTATATCTTGAATTGCCGCTAAGAATTTGTGCCGCCATGACATAGCGCCACCTACACCATCGGTAATATTTATGTTCGATAGATAGCAGTGCCTTCCGCTTCAATCGCGTCACACAGAACTTTATCCTAACAGCGTTGCCATATCAATTACTTTGTACAACAAAATGTTTTAATGTTAGTAGGTAATATAAGCCTACTACTATAACGTCTATTTATAACGCATCAACGTGACCTTCTGAAATTAATTTAACTACTTTTGTTGAAATATTTTCAGTCCCCTTGGCCGTATTAGATTTTGATATATTTAGGGCCGGTACTTTCTGTTTCGATTAAACCCTAGTTGGCAATTGGCATTTTAATGTTTTTAAGTACCATAAAGTTGTCTTTTTTTATTTGCATTTTTTCATGTATCTCTGAAGCTTTGTATTTGACTATATTTTGAATTGGAATTGGAGCATAGTCTTCATTTATTTGTCAAATAGTGTTTCTAATAACTACCATCCACGGTATTTCTCTTTTGTCGCACTTTTATGTTTATTAAAGATTTTAATTGAAATTATTACTTTATCTTTAAAATTTTCATTGTCCATTACTTTTTGCATTTGTGGTGAGCTAAATTTAAGGGAAAACAATTGGACGATAATATGTAAACAGATATGGAGTAAGAGCAGTAAATAACCACTTCTAAAATTAATTGAGGAGAGGTTAAAAATATTTTCACCTTCATATTAAAAATAAAAAAGGATCAATATACAAGGAATAATAGGTAACAATCAATTTTAAAAATCTTACATCTATATTGATTTCTTCTCTGTACAAAAACAACAGAAATAAATAAGACAAAAAGAAAAAATGTGTTGTCACTTAATAATAGGTATGTTAAATAAACGTATTGATTAGTCTGATGGAAGTAGAACTTAAAACTGTTATATGGAGCTAATCTGGATCGGTATAAATTAAATGAGAAAGAAAAAAAATCTAATAAACAGTTTCTTTAAGAGCAGGAAGAGAAAGATTATGGAATATTAGAAAATGAAAACGGCGCGGCAGAATAATCATCGATAAAGAAGTAAAAAGAGGAAACGCGATAACGATATCTGGAACAATTGTTTTATCTGATAAGAAACGAAGAACAGCCAGAAATTGCTATCAAAATAAAAAATATAGTAAAGCAGTGTGGATTGTTTCTGTGTTTGAAAAAGGTTATGGGTTTTTACGAGCTTATCCGGACGGGTCAGTAAGTGACAATAATATTGTGGAAGTTAAGTGACTGTATTCATCCCGAGAATATACATCTCTAGAGGCAGCCGAATCCATAAAAACAAGTAGCTTGTTAAGTGAATGTCCCTAAAGAAAACAATAACTTCTTCTTTAGCCTGGTTGCATCCACTCCTGGACAAAAGCCTCCCATGAGTTCGCCACTCTTCTCTGTTTTGTGCTATTTGGTACCAGTCTCTCCCCACTTTTGCTTTGAAGTCATCTAGCCATCGTCTTTGTGGTCTTCCTCTGCTACGACTATGCTCGCGTGGTCTCCAATGTAAAATGTTTCTCGTCCACCTTTCGTTGTTTTGCCGTGGCACGTGACCTGTCCTATCCAGCTCCATTTCATTTGCGCAATTCTTCCAATAACATATTCCACCTTCGTCCTGTTTCGTACGTCCCATTTCGAATATGTTCTCTCAGAGATACTCCTAAGATAGCTCGTTCGATGGCCCTCTGTGTTGTTCTTAATATATTGGCTGATAACCCTGTAAGTGTCACGGTCTCCACTCCATAAGTCATAACTGGTAGAATACAACCAGTACCGGCGCTAGGGTATGAGGCGCCCGCCTGCAAAACAAGCATAGGCGCCCTTCGGTTTCTTTTAAATTAATATTTTATATCGCAGCAGCGGAAAAAATCTCATTTTGGAGCCCCTAAACAGGGGCGCCCGCCTGCAGTGCATCCCTTTCAGGCCCGTTATCGCCGGCCCTGAATACAACTGTTTAGTACCCTTTTTTCGAGATTTATTGGTATCTTTTTGTTTTTCAACACATCACTGAGTCTTGCAACTGCTGCCCAATTAATTCAGATTCTTATAGCTATCTCGTCCGTTTGATTCTGATGGCCTAGTTTGATCGTGTGACTCTTCGACACTTTCGATCTCATTTCCAACTAAGTCGATTCTGATATTTTGATTTGTCATCACTTTTGTTTTATTTAAATTCATTTTTAAACCGCCTTTCTCAGATTCATGTTTAAGCATCTTTAGTATGTAGATTGGTTCTTCTGTATTGTTGCTTATGAGCACTATGTCATCGGCAAATCTTAGATGACTTCCTTGCGTTATTCATTCCGTTTAATACGGTCCAGAGTTCTATGGAATCGAATGCCCCATTGTACAGAAAGAACAATAATACAAATGAAATATTAACGGTAGGCGGCCAGCAGTCAGAGAGAGTAAAAAATATATTTGCTGGGAACGATAATCACAGAAAATAACGATTATACTCCAGAAATAAGTGAGAGAATTGAAAAAGCACGTGCCAACTTCGTGAAAATGAAAAAGATTTTATGCAGCAAAGATCTGATATTGGCCCTCAGAATAATTATATGTTATGTACACAGTGTGCTTTACTAAGGAGCTGAATCATGGACATTAAATCGAAATGCAATAAATCGACGAGCAAGACAGAGAAGAACTAGTTTTGGTTTTAGTGAAATAGTTTTGAGTATTTTTTTCTGTTAACAACCATTTTTAATATCTTTATTATAGCCTTTTTGGACCTTATTCTGCGGTATCTCATGAAACTGATTACGCAAAAAGATCTCATGGGAATATTTTTTCCAAGAAACACGATGTTTTCGCCTTGCTTAAACATATTTTGCCGAATTTAAAATCAAAATCCTGTTCTTTTCTTCTATTCTTTTTCTATCATACATTGACTTTATTCTCTCAGATATTTTTAGTTCGTAACACGTTGATGAACAGAACGTCTATAGACGACATTTTTAAAATAACGAGTTATGACAAAAAATCGGTAGATTTTTGTAGATTTTTTGTCACATTACATCTACAGATGCATATGAAATATAATACGACATCCATGGTCGTCGTCCACATGTTTACAAAAAACATATTGTTTCCATAAAACAAATTTAGCAATTTCGCTATTACACTGGCGGACAAAAAATTTAGGTCACTAGATGAATTATTTGATGCCTTGGATTTCCTAAACCTGTTGTCCGATTTGAATGATTTTTTTAGTATGTTATAGCTTTATTATTTAAGAATCTTAATGTGTTAATATTGTTGCTAGACAGGTAAATGTCATTTTATACCGGTTGTAACAATCATACTGTGTTTTTCCTTAAAGTTCGGAACACTCTGTGGAATATTATAGTATAGATAAAATATTAAGATTAGAACTCAATTGTAGCCTTAGGCTTTCTTAACAATTTCTTTTTTGATTCATTTGCTTATGTTGGATAATAAAAAAAGTTAGGTACTTTAACAACTAGCCATGTTCTTCATCAATACAGGGTGTTTCTAAATAAGGGCGACAAACTTTAAGGGGTAATTCTACATGAAAAATAATGACAATTTGCTTTATAAACATATGTCCACAAATGCTTAATTTCCGTGATACGGGATGTTGAATTTTTTCTTACCAACTGACGGTTTATTTCTTGCTCTAAAACCGATTGAGATATGCAACTGAAATTTGGTAGGTTTTAAGAGGTAGTTATTGCGCATTGTTTGACATACCATTAAGAATTTTATATTCACCATTGGCGTGCATACGGGTATAAATATTTTAGATACATCCCGTATGCACGCCAATGGCGAATATAAAATTATTAATTGTATGCCAAACAATGCGCAATAACTACCTCTTAAATCCTACCAAATTTCAGTTGCATATCTCAATCGGTTTTAGAGCAACAAATAAACCGTCAGTTGGTAAGAAAAAATTCAACATCCCGTATCACGGAAATTAACCATTTGTGGACAATGTTTATAAAGCAAACGGTCATTATTTTTTCATGTAGAATAACCCCTTAAAGTTTGTCGCCCTTATTTAGAAACACCCTGTATTGATGAAGAACATGGCTAGTTGTTAAAATACCTAACTTTTTTATTATCCAACATAAGCAAATGAATAAGAAAAGAAAGTGTTAAGAAAGCCTAAGGCTACAATTGAGTTCTAATTTCAATATTTGAGGCGTCCAGAGCAACAGTGGCCTAACCCACATCCCACAATTTTACCAAAATGCTTTTAATACAATAAAGTTATGCATTACTTCAGTGTTTTCAGATGCAGAGTGGCTGAAGCAACCATTTCTTGAACTAGTCTGCATCTGAAAACACTTAAATAAAGAATAACTTTAATGTAATAATATCGTTTTGGTAAAATTGTGGGATGTGGGTTAGGCCACTGTTGCTCTGAGCGCCTCATTTTATCTATGCTATAATATTCCACAGAGTTTTCCGAACTTTAAGGAAAAACACAGTATGATTGTTACACCCGGTATAAAATGACATTTACCTGTCTAGCAACGATATTAACACATTAAGATTCTTAAATAATAAAGCTATAACATACTAAAAAATCATTCAAATCGGACAACAGGTTTAGGAAATCCGAGGCATCAAATAATTCATCTAGTGACCTAAATTTTTTGCGCGCCAGTGTATATTTATTCTACTTTTCAAAACTCATATAGTGTCACAACACTTGCTTATACATTTGACGCACAGTCCGTCAACGTGTTAAAACGTTTATGTATAAACAAAATTTGTGCTAATACATTTTTTACAAGATTGCAAGCGGTCATAAAATTTTATTACCATTTTTCAGTGTGAGATAAGAGATGACTAACAACTGGAATATTTAGTTACCGAGAAACATAATATGCAATTAGTCTATGATGTGAGGCCGCTCTCGTCTGAAAAAAAATTCTGATTTGGTTTCTTTGCGGATTCCTATTCAAAAATGTCCCCTTTAAATAAATCAGAAGGGTGCCGGCGAAATTTTTGGGCAGAAATTGTCTAAACAATGTTTCTAAACAAATTACAAGATTGGTAATTGGTATTTAGTGTAACTCAATCTGAATCTTGCGGGTAACGCAATCTGAAGTTGGCTGCGGGGGGAAACTATGGAGTACGGTTCGGAAGCTTGGGAGTAGTTGCAACTGTGAGTTACTCGAAACCCAGCATAGATCGAGGTTGCGCCTTTGCGCCATCTCCTATAAAAGAAAGTAGTTATATCTTTTAGACTATGAATAAGGTGAATATTGATTTCTTCGGCCAACTCCAGGAGTTTCCCCCATTTACATATGGTGACTGCTTAAGTCCTGTAAACTGTAGGGTGGTTGTTGGTTTTCCATATTTTTGTCGTGCGATATGATTGGCGTATGTAATTGGTACATTGTAAATAATTAAATAAATAAATAAATTGTTTAAAAAACTATGGTAATAATAATATACAAAATTTAAAGAGAAGTAGTCCCGGTTATGTGGTAGCTCCCGCATGAAAAATGCTTCCCATTCAGTTTCTCTGGAATTCCTGCTCAAAAATGTCTCCTTTAAACATTATGAGAAGGGTTCCGGACGGCATTTTTGGCCAGAAATTGTTTAAATAACTTTTTTCTACAACCGTGTTAAAAATGCAATTTTTAGCACTCCATACGAGCGTTAAAAATGCTACTTTAAGGCACTAGTGCTTTAAAAATTTTAAGGCACTGCAGTTAAAAGTGAAATGTCAAATTGTGAAACGTCAAAATATTTATATTTCATATTTCATTTATTAACATTAATATTAATAGTACAACTTGCTCAATTTGAAAAAGATAGTTTAAAAGGTTTTTTAAAATTTAATTTAAACTGTATTATTGCATTTTTAACACGTTTATAGAAAAAACTATTAAAATTTGTTAGAATATACTTACAACAATAAAAGTAGATGTTATTCTATACGCTCTGAGCTTCGCTGGTGTCGATTCTAGCGGATTACTTTTCACCGGTAATTTTTAAATTTATTATTTAATTGTTATCGCTTAATATTTACAACGCTAAAAAGTAATTAAATTGTAATAGATTTTTTTAAGATTTTGCTAATCATTTTGACGTTCTGTTGATGAAATATTAATTTCTTACTTCGGATACTTTCACAATTATCGTGTAGATGGCGCTAAGATTAATAGAATAATTTATAATTAAATATTAAGGAACATTAAAAAACTTAAATTCAGTATTTAAAATATAAGTATATTTAAGGTAAAAATATATACCACAGCTTTGACCAACTAATATTTTTTATAATTAATGTTTTTAATTTTAATTTTAAATTAATCACTTTGACATTTTATGTCAAATTTCCGGTAAAAATTTACAGACTTGTCACTACTGGCGCTCGCGAATGCGTAAATATCCCCTCTACGTACGGGCTCACAGCGTATAGTTGTTATGTTATGATTTCCGTATTGACAGTATAGACGGTTTTGATGTAATGTCAAGAAAAATATAAAAATGGAATGTCAGTCAAGTTCAAGTAAAAGTTTTTGTAGGTATTGTCATTGTCCTGTAAATGAGAATGAATAAATTATAATTGTTGATATATAAGACGTTTTTAGAAAAAATATTGTATGATATACGTGTTAAAAAGTACATTTTTAAGGCACTCATGTGAATTGCAGAATTCGCTTCGCTGATTCTGCAAACTTTCACATGCCTGCCTTAAACGTGTACTTTTAAACTTTTAACACTTATATCATAAATAACTATTAAATTTTATTTTTAACGCGCATAATTAACAAGTAAAAAACAACGATTTATTTTTGAAATAAGCCCCGGTTACCCAGCAAAATCTTAAAATTAAATGTTTAAGCTTCGATTTTAGGCACTTATCAACTACAAAAATAATAATAATTATCAGTTTTCAAGCCTCTAACTCGAATATGCGTATGTTCGCATTTTTCAGATTTTAAATCGCTTATAACTCAAAAACTGTAAACTTGTCAGAAAAATGAAAACAAACTTTTTTATTTAGTATTACCCGAAAAACCTGAAAAAATATTTTCCCGTGCAAAATAAAAGATTGTTGAAATATAACCTGCCGCATCGGCATTAAAATTGGATGGACGCATAATAACATCAACGAATTGAACGAATATAATATAGCTCATAGAGGAAGCTTTTATATAAAACAGATGGTCACGTTTATAAGGAGGCTTGTTGACGAGGGATGTTACGGCCGCAGAGCGGGCGGTGGTGAGATGACGGTGACTACGGACGTTGTCAGATCTATGCACCTCCATAGCACCTACTCAGTTGGAACGCAAAATCCTATGCTAAAACGTTACAGGGCCGTAAACTTCTACTCACTATATATTCTTTGATACATTTTAAAAAGAACGGTCTAAATTTAAGATAGAACCGACTACTCTTCATAATTTTGAAAAAGAAATGTTTAAACTTTAATTCAAGCACTTGGCTATTTCAGATATATTAATATACATAAAACTAAGTTTTTAAACTTCGAAAATATGTATTATCGCATTTTTCAGATTTTAAATCGCCCTTAACTCGAAATCTATCAACTTTTGAGAAAAATGACAACATACCTTTCTTGTTAGAATGGCCCAAAAAACCTAAAAAAATATTTTCCCGAGAAAAAGGATGATCTTTTGAATTTAAAAAAAAAATTTTTATACAATTTCTGGCCAAAAATTTCGCCTGCGCACTTCATATTTCCTTAAAGAGAACATTTCTGAATAGGAATCCGCAGAGAAACCGAACCATAATTTTTTTTAGACGAGAGCGGCATCACTTCATGGACTAAATGTTTCTTGCTAACATTACATTGTTATTAGGCCTTGATAAAATTACTGTCTAAACAATTTGGCAACAGGGCCAATTGAGCCAATTGAGCCAATGGGTGTAAGGACAGGATAGTGTTCAGGTTTCTACATTATTACAGAGTCATCATGTAGAAATCTACAATTAAGTTGAAAATGTTACCACAGTAACATGCTACAGTACAGCCATCTCTAGGATCAGAAACAAATTAATTAAGGGTTCATATCAACCTTAATAGTTACATGCTGCTTGGAAATTTGTTATCGCTCGGACTGTCGATTTGTCGATGGGTGTGTATTACATGTCATGTAGAGATAAGAAACGCTGTTTAAGAAGTCTTGAGTCATACCAGTGCTGTTACAGCTAAATATTTGCGCAGATTGACTTCGGATATTCAATCAACGATATTTGTTTAGTACATATTTTACAATATAAATATGGCCTGCAATATGGCCTCTTGGCGACCATTTGAAAATGAGAAAAATATTAACCCAGAATCGAGTTGTGTTGAAAGCAGTTTAGAGTTTAAAAACAAAGACCTACATGTGCAGTGTCAACGTTGTTTTCAACATATACGAGTGCTTAAAAAAAGAAAATGATCAAAACTCCGATAGAACTATTCTAAATAAAATAAGTGAACTTACCAAACTATCAGCATCGACAATTTATCGTATAAGGGAAGGAAACGTTATAAATCACGGTTTAAAACGAATACGAACGAATCAAAAATTCAGAAAAATAGACGATGTCGATAAAAATATTCGAAAGACTGTGTATAATTTCTACAAGGAAAACAAGGTGCCTACATTACATATGATCCAATATGCACTAATAGAATATCCTAGTTATTCTTACAAATGTTTAGCAACATTGCGAAACATTTTGATAGACTGTGGGTTTAGATATAAGAAAATAAATGACAGAATGGTAATAATGGAGTGGCAGCGAATAGTCCAACTTAGGCAGGAATATTTACGCAAAATCAAAGAATATCGACAGTTTAACAGATTAATAATATATCTAGACGAGACCTGGTTTGACACACATGACGTCGTTAAGTATGGTTGGGTGGATAACTCTCAGAGCTGCAGTTTAAATACACCATGTTCAAGGGGGAAACGTATAATAAGGGCACCTCAGCACCATCTGGTGGACCTCTTTGCTTTCGGAGCTCCTAAAGACATCCATATGCTCAAATTATGCTTTTTCGCTTGTACTTTCGTACTGCATTACGTGAAATAACTTTGCATGGTTGAAAAATTGAGGTCTGGCGAAAATGCCCGGCAAATTTGAAAAATGAAATTGAAAAAATCGGATTGTATTTTTAGATTTAAAAAAAGAACTTTTCGAATTTTCCTTGTACACTAGTATTTTCGGGTTCGCAATACCCTAAAGAACAATGAAATCGAATTAAAATAAAATCGAATAAATTAAAATATTAAATGCGAATGTAACCTCACGAGAGGAAGCATATTGTCAATTTATTGATAGCAGTTTTTTAATTACAATAATTAAAATTATTTCAGGTGACATATTCCTTTTTGCGATGTATAATGATTTCGAAACAAATACACTGATTAAACTTAATCAATTACACCGCAAACTTCAGCTAAAAAATTGCGAGGGAGAAGAATTGTATTTGGTAGGAGCAATATCGTACCGGGGTTTACCGGGCACTAAATGTTCTGATCCTTTACAAAGCTGTGGACATTACATTCTATATGCATATCGTCGGGGAAATTCTGGATGGATGATGGTTGATGATTTATTAGCAAAATCAAAAAATGTCAAAAATACCACCTCTATTGTTCCAAGATTGCTTATGTATGTTAAATGTAAAAAATAAATTTTATAGTTATTTAAAACCTTTAATTAAAAATATATGTATTAGGATGAACGTTATTTCCCAAAGTTAAAAATTTGGTCTTCCTAACCCCTACATCGATAGGTTACCTCGAAAAAATGAGATTCTATCTGTGAAACTCCGTAAAATATGTTATTCACTCTTATGACAACTTTCAATTTTCGATTTTTCGAGATTATTTTTTAGGGGACGTTGCAGTGCACCAAAAAATCTGAAAAAATTCATGAAGGTGCCTCCATTGACTATAAATTACCATGAATTTTTCCAGATTTTTTTATCGTAAAGATTTTTGTATAGAGAATAATATTGGATTTGCAAAATTTATATCGATTGATCAAATGGTTTCGAGATAAAAAAACAGAGACGAAAATATTGTTTAAACGAAAATTTTTTGCTCAATTAGAAATCCAATGAAATCAATTAATTTGTGGTCATCTGATTGAATACAACCAATAAAACCAACATTATACTGAAAACAGATCCCATGGGCTGTTTTCACTCAATCATGTAGCTATGGATACCTACATTTCGTTTCATTTCGATTTTGACATTTCAAATATTCAATATTTCAAAATGTCACGGTTTGGTTGTAATACTGATGAGAATATTAATGAAATTATCGAATCAAAAATATACCAAAGAATACTGTTTACAGTAAAAATTTTGTATGGAAAGCGTTTATGGACTTTTGCAATGATAGAAAATATGAATTAGATGGAAATCGGACGGTGGAAGAATTGGCGTCGATTTTAATTTTTTTTTCATAACCAGCAAAAAATTTTTTATCCGAATAACCCTCGAACATTGATAAATGCTCAAAAATTTTTTAACAACTTTCTCAAGTTTGTTGCTTACAGGCAACAGACCTCCGCCTACAGCGTCGGTCTGTTTCCTGTAGGCGGAGGTCTCCAAGCAACAAGCTTTCGAAATCTGTTATAAAATTTTTTCGAACAATAGGGAACTTGCACAATTTTTTTTATTACATAATAATGTTCAGTTTTGTTTAAAAATGAGATTTCCAAAATTTCACGTTTCAAAAACTCGTAATAACTTAGAAATACATATTTAAAGTCTTCTTCGGTATAAAATAGTTCAAACGACCCGTGACGTCACATAGTTTTACATTAGTTATTATTATGGTTATATTTCGCTGTGTCTAGGTACACGCTAACGTGTACGCCAATAAAAAAAGTTAGGTATGAAAAAAATACACGCGAATTAAACTTCATCAAGCCAGTGACGCCATTATTTAGCGTGCGCAGTGACTGTATATTTTGGTACAAGATATTTTGATATGTTTAGTGTTTGTTTGATAGAAAAATATTTGTTAAAGGAACGGAAGCAGAACTATTCAGATAGCCAGTGACGTCATTATTTAGCGTGCGCAGTGACTGTATATTTTGGTACAAGATATTTTGATATGTTTAGTGTTTGTTTGATATAAAATATTTGTTAAAGGAAGGGAAACAGAACTATTCAGATGTTTTAAACTTAATTGTAATAAATCAATGTATATATAAAAGTATATATTTAGGTTAGCAAAATAAATATATGTATTCAGTTGACATAACACGTACAAAATATTGTTAAAATAATTTTTATACGTAAGTTAATTATTATAATCAACTATTCTAAATGGGAAATACGTTTTGGGGTATGTTGCATATTCAGATCGACAGCAATAAATTAGCAAAAAAATATGCCGCGTCGTACGATTTTCTAGCTCTTTAGGTTCGCGAGATATGGCTATCAATGATGTGACATAATATTAAGCTACATCAACCATTGTTTCTCAGTTAGGGGTGGAGCAAAAAATTTGTTTTTTACGGCTAATGACAGCAAAAAATTAGCAATTAAATATCAACCGTCAACTATATCACAAAAATCATTTTTCAAGATTTTTCGTTGTTTTTTGGGGGTGTTGTTTAGCTGTAAGGGAAGCAGGGGTGGTTTTGGGGTATGTTGCATATTCAGATCGACAGCAATAAATTAGCAAAAAAATATGCCGCGTCGTACGATTTTCGAGCTCTTTAGGTTCGCGAGATATGGCTATCGTTGATGTGACGTAATATTACGCTACATCAACCATTGTTTCTCGGTTAGGGGTGGAGCAAAAAAATTGTTTTTTGCGGCTAATGGCAGCAAAAAATTAGCAATTAAATATCAACCGTCAACTATATCACAAAAATCATTTTTCAAGATTTTTCTTTGTTTTTTGGGGGTGTTGTTTAGCTGTAAGGGAAGCAGGGGTGGTGTTGGGGTATGTTGCATATGCAGATCGACAGCAATAAATTAGCAAAAAAATATGCCGCGTAGTACGATTTTCTAGCTCTTTAGGTTCGCGAGATATGGCTATCGTTGATGTGACGTAATATTACGCTACATCAACCATTGTTTCTCGGTTAGGGGTGGAGCAAAAAATTTGTTTTTGTGGTAATAAATTAGCAAAAAATATGAAACTATTCCAAATATGGACTTATGAAATGGATGATCTGGCGTAATAGACGTTATAAATAATATTAATAATACATAGATATTATATAAATAATACTAAAATATAAAATATGTACTAACTCGATGTTAATGACTTACTAATCGTGGTATTTTCTTTCTATTGACTTCCTCTTTTAGTATGGGTCACCACATCCTACTGCATTCTACCGAGGAATTTGCGACACAATTGTTTTCATTTAGCATAATTAGCAAATTCCTCGGTAGAATGCAGTAGGATGTGGTGACCCATACTAAAAGAGGAAGTCAATAGAAAGAAAATACAGTGGAACCCCGATAAGTCGGCCCCCGATAACCCGGAAGTCCGGCTAACCCGGACCGATTTTCATCAGACAAAAATTTAACAAATAAACAATTTAACAATTTTATCAAATAAAAATGTATGTAGGCCAAATAATATTTCAGAGATAATGTGTATTTGTGTAATTTGAACACATAAGTACAATAGTAAAAATGATTCATGCACACGGCGGCAGCCAGAGCGACCGTCTCAGCTTATCGGAAAGAACAGACACCTGTCTGTATTCCTTTTTCTTTATTTATGTCAAACTGTCTTAGCATTGTTTAAAAAAGACGTGACTATTTAAAAATTCTTGTATTGTGTGTAGTACAGCCTATTAATCACTTCCGTTCTGTAATGTAATCGTGCTTCAGATTGTGTTTGCTTTGTCTACGTAATGGTAACAAAACGTAAAAATGTTGCAGTGACAATGGAAAAGAAACTAGAAACATTAGGTAGGATTGATAAAGACGAATCTTTAAAATAAATTTATTGCAGCATCATAATATGATATTATGCTACCATAGGTCTGGATCCAAAGTGCATGGGAAAAGAAGGAGAAGAAATGCTAAACAGAAATGGTGAAAGAATAATAGAAATATGTATGGAGAATAAACTAGTTATAACAAATACAAAATTTAAACATAAAGAAGTACACAAATACACGAGAGTACAAGACAGCAGAAACGAAAAATCAATCATAGATTACTTTTTGGTAAGCAGCAACAAATGGAAAAGAGTACAGGATACGAAAGTGAAAAGAGGCTCGGAGATTGGCAGTGACCACCATCTAGTAATAATGAGAATGAGAACAACAGAGGAAAAAGAAGAAAAGAGAAGAAAGGTAGTAAATGAAAAAATAAAAAGTTACAAATTAAAAGAGGAAATATATAAGAAGAAATTCCAAGAAAAATTAGATAATACTTTGAAAGGTAGGGCAAAAAATACAAATATAGAAAAAAAATGGGAATATCTAAAAACCAGCATAATCAAAGCAGCTGAGGAAACTTGCGGGAAAGCAAAAATAGCAAACACTAACATGAGGAGAACAGAATGGTGGACGGAAGAAATACGAGAGAAAATAAAGAACAAAAAAGACAAATGGAAAAGATACCTAAGCACAAAACACCCGGAAGATTACGAAGCATATAAAGAAAAAAGGAAAGAGGTTAAAATAGCGGTGAAAGCAGGAAAGGAAAGGTCATGGGAGATATTTGGACAAAAAATGACAAAAAATTATAGGGAAAACCAAAAACTCTTCTACGGCGCATTAAAACAACTCAGACAAAAGAAAGAGCACACGATGCCGAATATAAAAGACAAGAATGGAAACGTACTAACAGAAGAAAAACAAAGAATGGAAAGATGGAGAGAACATTTCAAAGAGCTAACTCATGTAGACAAGGACAACATAGGGGAGATACAAGAAAGGAATGAAGAACAACAAGTGGAATCCATAACAAGAGAGGAATTAGAGAAAGCAATAGAAAGAGTAAAACTGGGCAAAGCACCAGGCAAGGATCATATCACCCCGGAAATGATAAAATTCATGGGGACAGAGGGAATGGATAGCATGAAAGAACTAATGAATGATATCATAAATAGAGCAGAATTACCAAAGGACTGGAAGAAAGACATTATATTACCAATACACAAAAAGGGAGACAAGAGAAACTGTAATAATTACCGAGGTATCACCATATCAAGTATCCCTGGGAAGGTATTAGCAAGAATACTAGAGACAAGAATAAAAACACAAATAGAAACAACTATGGAAGACACACAGTGTGGATTCAGGAAGGACAGAAGCACGCAAGACCTAATATTCACATTAAGACAAGTAAGTGAGAAGGTAATCAAGAAAAATAGAGAGATACATATGTGCTTCATTGACCTGGAAAAGGCGTTTGACAGAATCCGAAGAAAGGACGTTTGGAAGACACTAACAGAAAGGGGAGTCGACAGACACATAATAGAAGTAATAAAGGATATGTACAAAAATAATACAAATACAGTAAGAACCAATAACGAGGAATCCAGAGAATTTTCTACAAGTCAAGGCGTCAAACAGGGATGCGTGCTGAGTCCACTGCTATTCTCAGTGGTACTGGATGAAGCGATAAAGAAAGCCAAGAGAAGAATGAGAAAACTAACATTAGGATACTGGCAAATGAAACAGACTCAACTATCGGAGCTACTATTTGCAGACGACATGGTATTGATAGCAGAAAACAGAGAAGACTTACAGAACAATCTTGAAATCCTAGAAGAAGAACTATCAAACATAAATATGAAAATTAATACAGAGAAAACAAAAACAATGATAATTTCAAATACGAGGAAGACACACGCAATAGAATTAGACGGGAAACAACTAGAGCAAGTGGAATATTTTAAATACCTAGGAGTAATAATCGAATCAAATGGTAAACAAGACATGGAAATAAACGAGAGAATGGGACGAACAGGAAGCTTATTTAACACTATGAAAACAACATTTTTTGGGAAAAAAGGGATACCGGAAAAAGTAAAAACGGCAGTCGTTAAATCAGTAGTTAGACCAACAATCATGTATAGCAGCGAGACATGGACATTGACGGGGAGACAAAAATCCAGAGTCAATGCTATGGAAATGAGGTTCCTGAGGAAAATAGCAAACAGAAAAAGGACAGACAAAATACGAAACGAAACAATTAGACAAAACCTAAAACTAGAACCAATCAATGAAAAAATAATAGAAGGACAACTTAGATGGTTCGGGCACGTGTGTAGAATGTCGAACGAGAGGCTAACAAAACGAGTGTTCGAAACGAGAGTGCAGGGGAAAAACAAAAGAGGGAGACCAAGAGTTATGTGGGTAGATGAAATCAGGAAAGAAGTCGAGAAGATGGGATTGACATTGGAAAGTGCAAGAAACCTAGCGCAAGATCGGAAAGCATGGAGACTACAATGCCAAACTCAACTCCACCAGCCTTACACCTAAAGGTAGAAGGGCTTAGGACTAAGTAAGTAAGTAAGGTCTGGATCCCGCGTATGAAAAAAAAGTTGATTAATAGCAAGCTAAAAATTTATTAATAGCTTAAGGGTGTCTAGTCGGATAAACTTTGATATATGAGAACACTGGAACAGGGGCAGTTTTAATTGTGGAACAGGTCAAAAATTTGGAACGGTCAGAACACGAAAATGGCACATTTGTTTTGTCCGACAGAACAGACATAAACTCTCCGAACAGAGATTAAACTCTCATGCAAAAATCAGACTGCTATTTATCACCTGGCATAATTCCTGTCATTTGACATATTCTACATGTTCCACTCATTAAAACGCCAATTTGGTGATAAATAGCAGTCTGATTTTTGCATGAGAGTTTAATCTCTGTTCGGAGAGTTTAAGTCTGTTCTGTCGGAAAAAATACATGTGCCGTTTTCGTGGTCTGACCGTTCCAAATTTTTAACCTGTTCCATAGTTAAAACTTCCCCTGTTCCAGTGTTCCCATATATTAATGTTTGTCCGACTAGACACCCTTAAGCTAATAACAAATTTTCAGCTTGCTATTTATCAATTTTTTTTTGTACGCAGGATCCAGACCTACCATATTATGGTGTCGGTACATCTCTACAGTATGACTGAGTTTTTTACCAAGAAATGAACAAAACTCTACACTCTATACAACTATACGTAATTTAGATGTGTACTGTGCATATGTGTTTCATGTTTTTGTAATTGTAATGGAGGTTATTTATTAATTTTTACTATATTCTCCGGCTAACCCGGATTTTCGATAACCTGGATCGGCCGCGGTCCCGATTAATCCGAGTTATCGAGGTTCCACTGTACCACGATTAGTAAGTCATTAACATCGAGTTAGTACATATTTTATATTTTAGTATTATTTATACAGGGTGGGGCATTAGTGTGACAAAATCCAATTACTCATTTGTCGTAAGAGATACGAAAGAAAGTTATTTAGGTAAAAGTTGGGGCACACATAGTGCCATAATCTAAAAATATCTTTAAATATACAGAGTCATCCGTATTGACAGGGCGACACAAACTTATGTTTTTTTTAATGGAACACCCTGTATATTTTTACATTTTTGGATTCTCCTCGATGTTTCCTTTCTTAAAATATATGGTTTTGTAATATTATACGAGGTAGTTTAAAAGTTAATTACGTTTTTTTGTTAATTTCTTAGCAAAATCTACACCCTGTAGAATTTTAGTGATTTGACATAAAATTGTTATTTTATGTTCAAACGATTTTTAATATAGTCTACTATTGTTAAACAATAACAGTATAGCGAAATGTTTAATTTTAGTATACAGGGTGGGTCGAAACTCGGAATGAGTATTTTCTGAGTTTCCTTAAATGGAACACCCTATATTTAAGTATTGTAATGAAATGATATTTTATGATACTTTTTTATTTCTTAAGCATTCCCTATACCTAAGTGCTTTAATTTGTAAGTTATTCGTGATTCTTTAAGCCAAACATTAATTGTAAGAAAAATTACGTGAAATTTTATTAGGTGGCTGTGAAAATATTTAATCAAAAATAATTTTTGGAAAAGAAAATACATCATAATCTAGTCTGATCCTTAATTTAGTACTATTGGATGAAATATCCAAATAAATTCGTAGTTAAGGTTGTTAGTGCGCAAAATATTAATAAAAACATACAATATTCTACCTAGTCGGCTATGACACTAAATTTCCTTAAAAATTTGACATTATACTATTTTTATAGATCCAGTTGCTTTGTTATCATTACTAATATGTATTTTTCTTATGAGAAACTGATTAATAAGATTTTGGTGCTAGTGGAATATAACAAAAATGTGCTACTAGCAATAAGAATTTTTCATCAGAAATTCCCTGATAGACGACAACTAAGAAGAGAAACGTTTAAAAATATACTAGAACGGTTTCAACGGACTGATCACTTAGATTATGATAAATCTGCTCGAATAAAAACTATTGTAAGTGAAGAAAACAGCAATTAAATGTAATCCTTAGTGTCACTGAGGATCTGCATATTAGTACAATCGTTCTTACAATCTAAGTATCTAGTCTGTTGAAACCCTTTTAGTATACTTTCAAAAGTTACTCTTTTTGGTTGTCGTCTATCAGGGAATTGCTGATGATAAATTTTTATTGCAAGTAGCTCATTTTTGTTATACTCTCCTAGCACAAAGCCATTTTAATCCGTTCCTCATTAGAAAAATTAATATTAGTAATGGTATCAAATCAACTGGAACTATATAAATAGCATAATGTCAAATATTTAAGCAAATTTTGTGTCATAGCCAACTAGGCAGAATTCTGTATGTTTGATTCATATTTTAAGCACCAACAACCTTAACTACGAATCTATTTAGATATCTCATCCAATATTAATAAATTAAGGATCAGGCTAGATTATTATGTATTTTTTTTTTCGAAAAATTACTTTTGATTGGATATTTTCATGGCTACCTAATGAAATTTTACGTAATTTTTGTTGCAATTAATGTTTGCTTAAAGAATGACGAATAACTTACAAATTAAAGCACTTAGGTATAGGGAGTGCTTAAGAAATAAAAAAGTACCATAAAATGTAACTTCATTACAATACTAAAATACAGGGTGTTCCATTTAAGAAAACTCAGAAAATACTCATTCCGAGTTTCGACCCACCCTGTATACTAAAATTAAACATTTCGCTATACTATTAATGATTAACAGTAGTAGACTATACTAAAAATCGTTTAAATGTAAATAGAAAATTTGATGTCAAATCACTACAATTATACAGGGTGTAGATTTTGCTACGAAATTAACAAAAAAACTTAATTAACTTTTAAACTACCTCGTATAATATTACAAAACCATATATTTTAAGAAAGGAAACATCGAGGAGAATCCAAAAATGTAAAAATATACAGGGTGTTCCATTTAAAAAAACATAAGTTTGTGTCACCCTGTCAATACGGACGCCCCTGTATATTTGAAAATATTTTTAAAATATGATACTATGTCTACCCCAACTTTTACCTAAATAACTTTTTTTCGTATCTCTTACGACAAACGAGTAATTGGACTTTGTCACACTAATGCCCCACCCTGTATAATATCTATGTATTATTAATATTATTTATAATTTAAAATAGCATATATACATTAAAGTCAGAATTTGATATTAGTTTTGAGAGTAAACTAAATGTAATCCCAAATACTTACGATGTCGGGATAGTATCACGAGGTTTTTTCCTGGTTTTCCCTCGTGATTTACTTTGGAATCTCTAGCGCGAGAATTTTACTGCCATCGTTGCATTTGGTTGTCTTTTTAAAGACAGATCACATGCTATGATTTTTTGTGGCGGATATTCTTGAGTTGGGGTTGATTTCATGTAATCAAATGAACTATCTTTTAGTAAAGTCGTCTCCGGAACGCAACTCATCAATATTGGCAATATCATTTTAAAGTCTTCTACTTTAACATGCGTGAATTGCCGATATAAATGAGTCAGATTAAATAAACTATTAGAAGAATTTTTTACTAATCAACAACATTTTTGTTTATTTAGTATTATTTTGTATTTTGACAACGACACCCAACTTGGGCGTTGGGTAAAATTGTGGCTTATTTCCCATTTAAAATAGTTCATGCCAGTAATCAATGTAACAATGTAGCAAATAAAGAAAGAAATAGTTATTTATTAGTAATAAATTTTACAAAAAAAACACACAAAATACCTACAACATTTTTGACAGAATTAAAACTGCTATTTTTGCACTTTTGTACTAAAAAAACTACTTTTGTAGTTTTTAATTGTTAAAAAAACACAAATTACATTTTTGAAAAAATTAAAAGCTACTTTTAATAAAATATTTTAAATATTTAATTACATAAAGTGTTCAAAATGACCTAACAAAATGCACAGCTAAAAACGGTCATTGAATGAGTTAGTTACACTACGAAGCACTTGAACATTAACACTTCGAAATAAACTTTACCATCTGAACTATTTAATAACACAATATATAAATATGTTATGTTATTATAACATAACACTTATAATATACACTGCGAGGCATAAGTTACGGATATAGAAAATTTATGCTCATTTTCATAGTTGATTTTTTCGTGAACGGATTAACCGATTCCTCTAATTCTTTTTTAAGTATTATTTTAGATATTTCTTTAGTATTTACACAGTTGTGCAAAGATTTACTTAGACTTCTTTTTTATACTTAAACCGGGTGGAAGAAAAGAAATGTTTTTCTTATGTTAAGTTTGAAATACCCTGTAGGGAGGACGAGCGGCAAAGCTGAGTATACATCGAAATCGTATTGTAGTCTTATGTTTTGTGAACATTCAGATTTTTGAATCTCCCTGATATCTTTAGAAACAAACAAAATAGGTGGTTTTACTCTTTAACATGTGTTTTAACTGAAACAAAACTAAATTAACATTAAAAAATAACAGTTAACAAAACTTTAAAAACAGAAAGGCACATACCTAACGTAAACATCTTATCGACACCTATAAGAGTTATTTGTCGACCAGGTAAGCGGTATGCACAGCGCAATATAAGAGAGACGAGATTGTTTAATGAAGGCTCTGTGATGTTTTGGGGTGGAATTTCCCTGAAAGTAATACGGATTTGGTGTCTACGTGGAGGCTCTTTAAATAGCGACAGGTACATTACACATATTTTTTTCTTTGAACACTCTTTTCTTTTCGCTTTATACAGGGTGTAACGAAAATACAGGTCATAAATTTAATCACATATTCTGGGACCAAAAATAGTTTGATTGAACCTAACTTACCTTAGTACAAATGTGCATATAAAAAAAGTTACAACCCTTTGAAGTTACAAAATGAAAATCGATTTTTTCCAATGTATCGAAAACTATTAAAGATTTTTTATTGAAAATGGACATATGGCATTCTTATGACAGTAGCATCTTAAGAAAAAATTATAGTGAAATTTGGACACCCTATAAAAATTTTATGGGGGTTTAGTTCCTTTAAACCCCCCAAACTTTTGTGTACGTTCCAATTAAATTATTATTGTAGTACCATTACTTAAACACAATATTTTTAAAACTTTTTTGGCTCTTATTACTTTTTTGAAAAGTCAGTTTTTATCGAGATATTTTGAATATTTGTCAAATCCACCACATATTTGTATATGGTTAAGTACGATTATGGAGACTTGGTAATAATATGAAAATTTATGTATGATTTACATTTTTAGGTATATTTTGAACCGTATTAAAAAAGAAGCCATATCTCGATAAAAGTTGCCTTCTCGAAAAAATACAAAGAGGCAAAAAAGTTTTAAAAACATTTTGTTTAACTAATGGTATCGCAGTAATAGTTTAATTGGAGCGTACACAAACATTTGGGAGGTTTAAAAGAACAAAAGCCCCATACAATTTTTATGTAAACATATTAAAAAAGAAGCCGCAATTCGATAAAAACTGCCTTATCGAAAAAATACGGAGAGCCAAAAAAGTTTTACAAATATTGAATTTAACTAATGGTACCACAATTATAATTTAATTGGAACGTACAGAAAAGTTTGGGGGGGTTTAAGGGAACAAAACCCCCATAAAATTTTTATGGGGAGCACAAATTTCAATATAATTTTTCTTTAAGATGCTCCTGCCATAAGAATGCCGCATATCCATTTTCAATAAAAAATCTCTAATAGTTTTCGATATATTCGAAAAAATCGATTTTCATTTTGTAACTTCAAAGGGCTATAACTTTTTTATATGCATATTTGTACTAAGGTAAGTTAGGTTCATTCGAACTATTTTTGGTCCCAGAATATGTGATTTAAGTTATGACCTGTATTTTTGTTACACCCTGTATATAGGAAATAATTTCATCTTAGTGGTATGATAAGACATGGCCTCCTCACGTATCGCAGTCGTCAGTTAAAACACATATTAAAGAGTAAAACCGTCTACTATAATAGTTTCTTTGTTATTAAAGATATCAGAGAAATTAAAAAAAAAATAAAAGATTCACAAAATCTGAAACTACGACATAGTATCGAGTATCGATGTAAAACCACCTTTTTATCTTTTACTTCCTACAGGGTGTCTCAAACTTTTGTTTCGGTTAAAACGCATGTTAAACTACAAAACCGTCTATTTTCTTTGTTTCTAAAGATATCAGGGCCTGGATTCCGTGCACTGTAGATATCTACAGTCGCCTTCTATCGATGTCAATTGTCATGAAAATATTTGAATTTATAGCTTTAATTGAATTATTTTCTAGTTTTGCTAGGTTATACTCTAATTGATGCTGAAGTGACACTTAGTAAAACAAGAAAATATTTGAATTAAAACTAAAAATTCAAATATTTTCATGACAATTGCCATCGACATCAAGCGACTGTAGATTACAGTGCACGGAATCTAGGCCCAGGCACATTCAAAAAACAAAATGTTCACAAAATATAAGACTACAATACGATTCCGATGTATACTCAGATTTGTACCTCGTTTCTTTTCTTCCACCCGGTATAAGTACAAAAAAGAAGTTTGAGTAAATCTTTGCACAACTGTATAAATACTAAAGACATATCTAAAATAATAAAACAAAGGGCCTAGCCGGGTAAGATGGTGAAAAGTGCCCCCAACCCAATCTAAATTCCATATAGGCCACTTTTTAGCACATATAGAGGAACTCACTTTCTGAAATTTTTAGCCCCCTAGGTGGTCACGTGACCCCCCTAGAGCCTAATTAGGCTTTTTATGTTTTTATTTTTTATCTCAGCCGCATTAAGAGCTAGCCAAAAACTTTATTTAAAAAAGTTGTAAGTTTTAAAAAGATCTATATGAAAATTTTTTTTTTATTTTTTTGGCGGGAAATTCGAATTTTTAGAACAATTTTAAACTTTTAAATAAATCTGAAAAAAAAACAAAGACACTCGTTTTTACGAAAATTAATTATAATGTGTATTTTTGCACAATCTTTCACCCTGAATTTTTTCAGATTTTTAAAATTGGTGAAACGTACCTTTAAAAATAAAAAACCGCATTTTTTCGGTTTTTTTTTCGTTTTTTTGATACAATTTTATACATATTTTTCAAAAAATTTAACACCGTCACTAGAATAGGTAAAAAACTGAAAAATAATTGGGATTTGCTTCATAAAAATTTTTTGTAACGCCATCCATTTTCAAGATACAGGGCGTTGAAGAAAACAAAATTTTACATATTTTTTACGATTTTGCCGAAACTACTGGCAACATTGTAATAAAACTTGGCGGGTTTTAAGAAGTAGTTATTGTGCATGTTTTGACATACAACTAAGGATTTAATATTCATCATTGGCGCGCATAGGGGTAATGGTCTGAACTTTTCAAAGAAAAAAAGATAGTACGCCACTGACATATTTCAAATTAACAATCATTTTTGAATTCCTCGTTCAATTTGCAATAAAAAATCTATCTTCTCATTTTTTCATACGACGCGCTGTTTTGCTGCAAAAAATAAAATATCTTAACGCTTCCAAAGTATTCGAATTAATTTTGATAATGGATATATGAGTTTATTATGTATGTAGATGTAGAAACTACTAGAAGTTCGAATACTTTGTAAGGGTTAAGATCTTTTATTTTTTTAATAAAAATGCCGCGTCGTATGAAAAAATAAGAAGATACATTTTTTGTCACAAATTGAACGAGAAATTAAAAAACGATTGTTAATTTGAAATATGTCAGTGGCGTACTATCTTTATTCTTTAAAAAGTTCAGACCATTACCCCTATGCGAGCCAATGATGAATATCAAATCATTAATTGTATGTCAAAATATGCACAATAACCAGCTCTTAAATCCCGCCAAGTTTTATTACAATGTTGCCAGTAGTTTCAGCAAAATCGTAAAAAATGTGTAAAATTTTGTTTTCTTCAACGCCCTGTATTTTGAAAATGGATGGCTTTACAAAAAATTTTTATTAAGCAAACCCCAATTATTTTTCAGTTTTTTACCTATTCTAGTAACAGTGTTACCTTTTTTGAAAAATATGTATAAAATTGTTTCAAAATACGAAAAAAAAAACTGAAAAAATGCGGTTCTTTATTTTTAAAGGTACGTTTCACCAATTTTAAAAGTCTGAAAAAATTCAGGGTGAAAGATTGTGCAAAAATACACATTATAATTAATTTTCGTAAAAACGAGTGTCTTAGTTTTTTTTTCAGAGTCATTTAAAAGTTTAAAATTGTTCTAAAAATTCGAATTTCCCGCCAAAAAATTAAAAAAAAAAATTTTTCTTATAGATCTTTTTGGAACTTACAACTTTTTTTAATAAAGTTTTTGGCTAGCTCTTGATGCGCCTGAGATAAAAAATAAAAACATAAAAAGCCTAATTAGGCTCTAGGGGGGTCACGTGACCACTTAGGGAGCTAAAAATTTCAGAAAGTGAGTTCCTCTATATGTGCTAAAAATTGGCCTATATGGAATTTAAATCGAGCTGGGGGCACTTTTCACCATCTTACCCGGCTAGGCCCTTTAGCGTAATTAGTTATAGACCAGGACGGATCTGTTTTGAAGTGGATGTGAGAGGTGACATTCGGATTTTTGCAGATAAAGTTAGGTGACAACGTCAATAATTATAATTGACTTATGATCCTTATCAAATATGCGGGGAACATTAATAAAAAAATTAAAATATTTAAAAATTTCGAGAAACATCGATTTTTTTTTGTTTTCATTGCTTATAACTTTAATATGATTCATTTTGGAACAAAGTCGTAGAGAAATAAAATAAAGGTAATTAAATTTTGTATGATATACGACTGGATTAAAATGTCTTAAATAATTACCCTTCCTGCAAAATAGCAATAAATACAAAATAAGGCGGCAAAAAAGCCTGTTTTTATTCAATGTTTTTCAGCCACTTTGGTTGCACTTAGAACCTTCATAATTCGCTTAGAAAATTCTTACAACATACTTAAACCATCCACCAAATTTCATTAAAATCGACCTAATATATTTTGCATAATTTTGCAATCTAAATTCTTTTAAAAAAGTTCAAATTATTTAAAAGCTTTCTGAACAAAAATTAGACCATTTAGAGGTTTGCTAATTTTTTTACATATAAAGAGGCGTCTAATACACTTTTACAGAATTAAAATCGAATTATTAAAGCGGCCTCAACACTGTTTTAAAGTTACAGACAATTTTTTGGCTTATAAACAAATACAGTGAGGACGTTTGGTTTGGAATCAAATCAAATTTATTCAAAAATACGGTTTGGAATAAATTCATTTTCTCGAGAATGAGCGACTCTGGAGATAAACCCCGAAACAGGTCGATGTTTATTTTTAAATTATAATTTTTTGGCATATATATCATAATAGTGACGTCATCCATCTGGGTGTGATGACGTACTCGATTTTTTAAATGAGAATAGGGGTTGTGTTATAGCTCATTCGAAAGGTTATTCAATTCTCTATTCACTAATATAAACATTAACATAATTATTTATACAGTGTTCCCAAAAATGTTTGAAGATATTTTTCTTTAGCGGCGAATCGATTGAGGGTAAAATTGTACATGAACCACGCGCCTGCGCACACTGACAGTATGTAGTTCTGACAGTATGTAGTTCATTGCTAATCTTTCAAGATAGGTATGTATGTATCTGTAACCGTGCAAATAAGTCATTAAAAGAGTATATTAGTGGTTTTAGGAAATGTTTTATTTATTATAATTCTTGTGTTTTTGGATTTGTGTTTCCCTGTAGTAAAATAATAAAATATGTAGGCATAACATTTTTACAGTTTGTCGCCGTGTTGTGTAATTATATCCGAAACTTACGTGTCAATTCAAGTGGCTCGATGGCGTAGTTGGCAGAGCGGTGGGACAGAGAACGGAAGCACACGGAAGGTCGCGGGTTCTAATCCTGGACGATTCGTACTTTTTTTTACTTTTCGTTATTTTTATAAAAATTTTTTGAAAGTGGTAGATAAGAAAGTTAGTTTAATTTTTAAATAAAATACAAATAACCTGTTAAGTATATTTACTTCGTTTAAATTACCTATACAATAGAAGAATATCTTCTTAAATGCGTACACAGTACACACACATTCTTTTTTTTTTTTAATTAAATTAATTGGGACAAAAACAAGAATGTATATAATTTATTTAATTCGAAATACATTTTACTGTTTTCCTAAAACAGGAAAAAATGTTTATTTGAAAAATAGCTATTGTTTTTCGCTTAAATTCAATATTAAAGTTGCCACCCACCAGCCTCTTAACAGTTTGAACATTTAATTTAAGCGAAGAGCAATGTTCATTTTTCAAATTAAAATTTTTTCTGTTTTCTGACTACAGTAAAATGTATTTTGCATTAAATAAATTACCTACATTTTTCTTTTTGTCTCAATTAATTTAATTAAAAAATTTTTTTGGGCACCCTGTATAAATAATTATGTTAATGTTTATATTAGTGAATACAAAATTGAATAGCCTTTCGAATGAGCTATCACACGGCCCCTATTCTCATTAAAAAAAAATCATCATATATATACCAAAAAATTAGAATTTAAAAATAAAAATCGACCTGTTTCGGGATTTATTTCCAGACACGCCCATTCTCGAGAAAATGAATTTATTCCAACTCAAACTTCCTCGCTGTATTTGGTTATAAGCGAAAAAATTGTGTATAACTTTAAAACAGTGCTGAGGCCGCTTAAATAATCCGATTTTAATTCTGTAAAGTGTAATAGATAGGTAGAGAGCCTCTTTATATGAAAAAAAAAATTAGCAAATTTCTAAATTTTCTCCTTTTTGTTCAGAAAGTTTTAAAAAAATTTGAACTTTTTTTTTTTTTAATTAGATTGCAAAATTATTATGCAAAATCTATTAGGTCGATTTTAATGAAATTTGGTGGACGGTTTAAGTATGTTGTAAGAATTTTCTAAGCGAATTATGAAGGTTCTAAGTGCAACGTGCAAAGTGGTTGAAAAACATTGAATAAAAACAGATTTATTTTGCCCCCATATTTTGTATTTATTGCTGTTTTGTAGAAAGGGTAATACCTTAAGAAATTTTTAACCAGTCGTATATCATACAAAATTTAATTATCTTTATTTTATTTCTGCACCACTTAGTTCCAAAATGAATCGTTTTAAAGTTATAAGCAAAGAAAGTAGAAAAAAATCGATGTTTTTAATTTTTAAATATTTTAATTTTTTTATTAATGTTCCGGGCATATTTGAGAAGGAGCATAAGTCAATTATTATTATTGAAGTTGTCACCTAACTTTATATGCAAAACGCTGGACGGAAGGGCCGCCCGAGAACTTTATCGTACCGATCAATTATCGTTATGGTACTAGATACTGGCATTCTATAAAAATAACAAAGTTACTCGTTATTTTGATATTTTAGAAACACCTACTGTACTTAAAAGTATTTTATGGTTCTACGCATCATTAATTCCTGCATTTGAGAAAATGTTCGATGCCATATTTCGGAGACACACTATAGATGTGTAGATTATTGCATAATTCAATAGAATATTATAGTCATACTTTCATTTCAAATAAGTTCATTTTTCTGAGAAATTAATAGTTTACAATATTTGAATTTCATTCTATTTCGATTACGCCAGTCAATGCGCGAGATTAAGAACAAGATATTATCTCCAAATTCTATCCTACTGCATGGATTTTAATGAAATTTTGGGAGTAGCCCAATCTCCTAATTCAAAGTCTATCCTATATACTATGGCGCTTTTATCATGGGGGAAGTTCCCACCACTTCTCAGGGATGAAATATTTTTATTTTCGAATTACATGGAGAAAAAGGAAGATTTTTAAGAAAATTTAAAAATTCATTCTATAATTTGATCACATTTTTTACAAAAATCATTCATTTTAAACCCGTTCAACTTTTTGAAAGTAGAAATAACACTATATTAAAAGGTATTGTAGAAGGAAAACAATGCATTTAAATTATGGTGGATGGGGAGTTAAATGTATATACTTTTCATTTTTCCTTAAAGTACATTAGACATATATTTTTTTGCACCATATCTCGCTTAGTTTGTAAGTAACCGACATTTAACGGTGCTCGTTTTAAAGGCCTTTTCAAACACTACAAAAGGTGTTGGTAGCATTATACACCTAAAACCTACCGTTCCTCTGTTATTTCAAGTTGAATACAACAATTTGAGCATGCACCAAAAAACAAACTATTTTCACCTACCATACTCTTTTTGTATTATAAATAGAACATTTACGAAGGAACGAATCTCTTTATTATTTATAATCTAAAAAATGTTTTATATAGTGTTTTAGTTCGATGCATAGTTTTTAAGGTATTCACAAAAAATCCGTCCGACAAGGTGTCATTTTTCAATGAAAATGGCCAATTTTCAACTACGCATAACTCAAAAAGTATTGAGTTCTCAAAAAAAAGTATAGACCTGTTTTTGCTTAGAAATAGGTTCTTTAGCCACTTCCGTGCTTATTTTGACCAACAAATTTTCCACCCCCTTGAAGAAGTGGGAACCGCCCCAAGATAAAAGCGCCATAGTATATAGGGTAGATTTTGTTTCTTGAGCTATTCCCTACTTACTGTGAAAATATCAAGTACATCAATGTAGTACGATGGAATTCGGAGCCAAATACCCTCATTGACTGCCCTACAATAATGCTCTGCTATGAACGCGTGAGAGAGGACACACAAAAGATTATAGCAAAATTTCTATTTACCGTAACTTTTCGAGTTTTTGAGCTACAGCAATGATTTTTATGTCATTGGAAAGGTAATTTTGCATTCTTTCAAAATATGTTAAAATATACAGGGCGTATCAAAAAAATTAAGATTTTTTATTCATTTCCGGTTTAACCGGAAGCCATATTTTTGGTAAAATTTATTGTGATAATAGATAATAAAGTACCATATATGTCTGCAAAATTTCAAATTTTAGTTTCTATTAAGAAGGAAGTTACGGGCACTCGAATATTCTTTTATAAAAAATTCATAACTCCTCTCCTATGGGGAGTTAAGATATATGACTAATGTCATTTAATTTACTGATAGGATATCAAAAAATAAAAAAATTCCTTGGAGCCATTTTTGAGAAAATCTAGTTCAAATTTATGTCAAAATATACCCCTTAAATATAGGCAACCCGTAACTTTTTCTGAAAAACGATAACATCCTTCTTATAGCCCCATCTTTAGGCTATATAACGACTTTTTCAAATTAAACTTATCTTAAACAAGTTTTTAGATAGATAGGGAAATGTGTCGGGTGGGCGGTCGGCAATGGTGGCCGCCATTTTGAATTTGGAAATGTCAAATTCCGTATTTTTATTTACCTATCGATGAGCTTACTTTGAGTTGAATTTCATTCATTTCGGTCAAAATTTGCAAAAATGGGCCCTAAATAACGCCCCTATTTCGGCCCCCCTTTGAGAGGTTTTTTTTAAAGCTTAGTTTCTCGACAAAATTCTCTTAAACTTACTCATACCGAATTTCATCGAAATCGGTCCAGTAGTTTTTGCTGGGCGGTGGCGACATACGTACGTACGTACATACGTACGTACGTACATACTTCCGACATAATTTTTTTATTTGCTTTTTAGACTCAGGGGGACTCAAAACGTCGAAAAAAAGTGAAATCTGAAAAATTTTTTTTGCACGATCCTATAACTTTATCTATTATACTATACTACGTATATAGTACGATAAAGTAAAAATCCGAATGCCAGCTCTTACATCCAAAAATAAACATATACAACAATATTACATATAAAAAAATGAACTCGCATAATAATATGCAAACTATTCAACATATTATAGATAGTTTGTATTTTAGGCTATCTCCAACAAGAAGAAAACAAAATGGAAATGATTAAGACTCTAATTGGACATTCATATTACGATAGCAATTATATGGGTACACACGATGAAGGAAAAACAATAAACCAAAAAATGAAAGTTGCGACTGGACGAAGATCTTACAGATGTGAAATTTGTTTTAAGCAGTTTACTACAGTCAGTCATTTTAAAAGACATTTAAGAGTGCACACTGGAGACAATCCGTACAAGTGTGCTATTTGTTATAAGCAGTTTACTGATAGAAGTAATTTAACAACACATTTGAGAGTGCACACTGGAGAGAAACCTTACAAGTGTGAAATTTGTTTTAAGCAGTTTACGCGATCGGAAAATTTGAAAACACATTTGAGAGTGCATACTGGGGAAAAACCTTATAAGTGTGAAATTTGTTTTAAGCAGTTTACTACAAACAGTGATTTGAAAACACATTGGAGAATGCACACTGGCGAAAAACCTTACAAGTGTGAAATTTGTTTTAAGCAGTTTACGCGATCGGAAAATTTGAAAACACATTTGAGAGTGCATACTGGGGAAAAACCTTATAAGTGTGAAATTTGCTTTAAGCAGTTTACTACAAACACTAATTTGAAAACACATTTGAGAGTGCACACTGGGGAGAAACCTTATAAGTGTGAAATTTGTTTCAAGCAGTTTAGTGGAGCAGGTAGTTTGAAAACACATTTGAGAGTACATACGGGGGAAAAACCTTATAAGTGTAAAATTTGCTTTAAGCAGTTTAAACAATCGGTAAATTTGAAAATACATTTGAGAGTGCATACTGGGGAAACACCTTACAAGTGTGAAATTTGTTTTAAGCTGTTTAGTGGAGTAGGTAATTTGAAAAAACATTTAAGAGTGCACACTGGAGACAATCCGCACAATGTTGTTGTTGCACATTGTTTTAAGCAGTTTACTGATAGAAGTAATTTAACAACACATTTGAGAGTGCACACTGGAAAGAAACCATTAAAGTGTGAAATTTGTTTTAAACAATTTAGTGAAGCAGGTAATTTGAAAAGACATTTGAGAGTGCACACTGGGGAGAAACCTTATAAGTGTGAAATTTGTTTTAAGCAGTTTACTACAAACACTAATTTGAAAACACATTTGACAGTGCACACTGGGGAGAAACCTTATAAGTGTGAAATTTGTTTCAAGCAGTATACGCGATCAGAAAATTTGAAATCACATTTGAGAGTGCATAATGGGGAAAAACCCTATAAGTGTGAAATTTGTTTTAAGCAGTTTACTACAAATACTTATTTGAAAACACATTTGAGAGTACACACTGGTGAGAAACCTTATAAGTGTGAAATTTGTTTCAAGCAGTTTCGCCAAGCAGATAATTTGAAAACACATTTGAGAGTACATACGGGGGAAAAACCTTATAAGTGTGAAATTTGTTTCAAGCAGTTTCGCCAAGCAGATAATTTGAAAACACATTTGAGAGTACATACGGGGGAAAAACCTTATAAGTGTGAAATTTGTTTTAAGCAGTTTAAGCAATCAGAAAATTTGAACACACATTTGAGAGTGCATACTGGGGAAAAACCTTACAAGTGTGAAATTTGTTTTAAGCTGTTTAGTAGAGAAGGTAATTTGAAAAGACATTGGGGAGTGCACTCTGGCGAAACACCATAAAAGTGTGAAATTTGTTTTAAGAAGTTTACTACAGCAAATTATCTAAAAATGCATTTTTTGAGATTGTGCACACTGGAGTTAAATTGTGCAAGTGTAAAATTTGTTTTAAGCAGTTTCTTACAGCAAGTAATTTGAAAACACATTTGTGAGTACACACTGGAGAAAACCCTTACAAGAGTGAAATTTGTTTTAAGCAGTTTAATTTTAGCAAGTCATTTGAAAACACATTTGAGAGTGCACACTGGAGAAAAACTGTATAAGCGTAAAATTTGTTTTTTATGTGTATTTAATTGTAAGTTTCGGAATTGCTTGGCAACGTTACGTTGGACTGTCAACGGTGACGTATGACAGGTAACCGGAAAATGGAAGGAGGGTCATCTCTCATCTCTGTATAAGATATTTTATAATAAAGTAGTTAAAGTAGCATTTTGAATTTATATCACGGGCTTAAATACAAGCGTTTAAGCAAGTTTTAAGCAGTATAGCCAGGCAAGTCATTTGAGAGTACATACCTACAAACTGGAGAAAAGCCATAGGTTACACTTACATTGGAACCGTATTTCCCCCGATCCGACATCGTGAGACCGTCCGGTCGACGTCGGATTGACTAGCTTCTCCTATCAAACGTGTTTGGTTTCATTCCGATTTTTCGTTCCGACGAGACCCAAATGGCAGAAATGGACAGAGACATGTTTTGCTCGATAATGGTTGATTGATGGCGAGAAATGAGCCTCGTTTGTGGGATTAGAAGCTCAAATCATATCAGAATCGAGACATTAAATCCATTTTATGGGAGTCCGTTGGAAATTCATTATTAGGAAAAGTCATATAATTTAATTTTTAAGTTAACCGGATATGTGTCGTCTTTTATTCCTTCAAGAATATAATAAAACGTTTCCACACTCATGCGGTGGCACTCCTTGAATTTATAAGGGTATAACGGGCAGTTGTTTTATGGACAACAGACTCAATAAAACAGAGGTTCAACTAAAATCAATACATTCTTATTCTTTCGCTACAAAGTAAAATCAAAAATAATGAAATAAAACAATATTCTGCTCTTCGTTCCGCCCCCGAAGAAAGCCCCCTTGGCGGATGTCTGTAAAAGAAAAACGAAATTGTATTTTTCGTGCCAGAGGGCATTTCTAACATGTTTTATCGGAAAAGTGGTCGCGAATACCTAGTGTTTGCAAGGCTATATCAGGTATAGTAAGTACATAAATAATGATAAACTGTATTATCAAAAATGCAATATCAATGTTAGTATAATACAATAAGCTGTGACGCTGTACCTCAATACGGAATCAACGTATTAATAATTACGCTCAGACTCACAACCACTCTATTCCTCAATCCGGAATAACCATACACAGGCTTATAAAAAATATTTACATAATTTACTACACTTCTTCTGCCTCAAATTTTATCATGCTTTAATTTAGTTATACCATTTATTTGTTTTTGTATTCATTTTTGCTTATTCTCAAATAATTATATTATAGGTAGTTTGTATTTCAGGTTATCTTCAACAAGGAGAAACTAAAATGGAAATTATGGAGACACTAATTGGACATTCATCTTACGATGGCAATTATATGGGTGCACACGATGAAGGAAAAACAATAAATCAAAATATGAAAGTTGCGACTGGACGAAGATCTTACAAATGTGAAATTTGTTTTAAGCGGTGTACTGATAGAAGTAATTTAACAACACATTTGAGAGTGCACACTGGAGAGAAATACAAGTGTGAAATTTGTTTTAAACAATTTAGTGAGACAGGTAATTTGAAAAGACATTTGAGAGTACACACTGGGGAGAAACCTTATAAGTGTGAAATTTGTTTCAAGCAGTTTAGTGGAGCAGGTAGTTTGAAAACACATTTGAGAGTACATACGGGGGAAAAACCTTATAAGTGTAAAATTTGCTTTAAGCAGTTTAAGCAATCAGTAAAATTGAAAATACATTTGAGAGTGCATTCTGGGGAAACACCTTACAAGTGTGAAATTTGTTTTAAGCAGTTTAGTAGAGTAGATAATTTGAAAAGACATTTAAGAGTGCACACTGGAGACAATCCGTACAAGTGTTCCATTTGTTTTAAGCAGTTTACTGATAGAAGTAATTTAACAACACATTTGAGAGTGCACACTGGAGAGAAACCATACAAGTGTGAAATTTGTTTTAAGCAATTTAGTGAAGCAGGTACTTTGAAAAGACATTTGAGAGTACACACTGGGGAAAAACCTTATAAGTGTGAAATTTGTTTTAAGCAGTTTACTACAAAAGGTGATTTGAAAACACATTGGAGAATGCACACTGGCGTAAAACCTTACAAGTGTGAAATTTGTTTTAAGCAATTTAGTGAAGCAGGTACTTTGAAAAGACATTTGAGAGTACACACTGGGGAAAAACCTTATAAGTGTGAAATTTGTTTTAAGCAGTTTACTACAAAAGGTGATTTGAAAACACATTGGAGAATGCACACTGGCGTAAAACCTTACAAGTGTGAAATTTGTTTTAAGCAGTATACGCGATCAGAAAATTTGAAAACACATTTGAGAGTGCATAATGGGGAAAAACCCTATAAGTGTGAAATTTGTTTTAAGCAGTTTACTAAAAATACTTATTTGAAAACACATTTGAGAGTGCACACTGGTGAAAAACCTTATAAGTGTGAAATTTGTTTCAAGCAGTTTCGCCAAGCAGATAATTTGAAAACACATTTGAGAGCACATACGAGGGAAGAACCTTATAAGTGTGAAATTTGTTTTAAGCTGTTTAGTAGAGAAGGCAATTTAAAAAGACATTGGGGAGTGCACACTGACGAAAAACCTTACAAGTGTGAAATTTGTTTTAAGCTGTTTAGTAGAGAAGGCAATTTAAAAAGACATTGGGGAGTGCACACTGGCGAAAAACCATAATAGTGTGAAATCAGTCTTAAGCAGTTTACTACAAACACTGATTTGAAAATACATTTGAGAGTGCATACTGGGGAAAAACCTTATAAGTGTGAAATTTGTTTTAAGCAGTTTAAGCAATCAGAAAATTTGAACACGCATTTGAGAGTGCATACTGGCGAAAAACCTTACAAGTGTGAAATTTGTTTTAAGCAGTTTAGTGGAGCAGGTAATTTGAAGTCATTTGAGAGTGCACTCTGGCGAAATACCATAAAAGTGTGAAATTTGTTTTAAGAAGTTTACTACGGGAAATTATCTAAAAATGCATTTTTTGAGAGTGTGCACACTGGAGTTAAATTGTGCAAGTGTAAAATTTGTTTTAAGCAGTTTCTTACAGCAAGTAATTTGAAAACACATTTGTGAGTACACACTGGAGAAAACCCTTACAAGAGTGAAATTTGTTTTAAGTAGTTTAATTTTAGCAAGTCATTTGAAAGCAGACTTGAGAGTGCACACTGGAGAAAAACTGTATAAGCGTAAAGTTTTTTTTATGTGTATTTAATTGTAAGTTTCGGAGTTGCTTGGCAACGTTACTTTGGACTGTCAACGGTGACGTATGACAGGTAACCGGAAAATGGAAGGAGGGTCATCTCTCATCTCTATATAAGATATTTTATAATAAAGTAGTTAAAGTAGCATTTTGTATTTATATCACGGGCTTAAATACAAGCGTTTAAGCAAGTTTTAAGCAGTATAGCCAGGCAAGTCATTTGAGAGTACATACCTACAAACTGGAGAAAAGCCTAAGGTTACACTTACATTGGAACCGTATTTCCCTCGATCCGACATCGTGAGACCGTCCGGTCGACGTCGGGTTGAAAACAAACTCGAGGTATTAATACGTAGTGCCTACCAGTGGGAAACCCGATCCGATAACATCCGATGTCGGATTGACTAGCTTCTCCTATCAAACGTGTTTGGTTTCATTCTGATTTTTCGTTCCAACGAGACCCAAATGGCAGAAATGGACAGAGACATGTTGTTTTGCTCGATAATGGTTGATTGATGGCGAGAAATGAGCCTCGTTTGTGGGATTAGAGGCTCAAATCATATCAGAATCGAGACATTAAATCCATTTTATGGGAGTCCGTTGGAAATTCATTATTAGGAAAAGTCATATATGTTAATATTTAAGTTAACCGGATATGTGTCGTCTTTTATTCCTTCAAGAATATAATAAAACGTTTCCACACTCATGCGGTGGCACTCCTTGAATTTATAAGGGTATAACGGGCAGTTGTTTTATGGACAACAGACTCAGTAAAACAGAGGTTCAACTAAAATAAATACATTCTTATTCTTTCGCTACAAAGTAAAATCAAAAATAACGAAATAAAACAATATTCTGCTCTTCGTTCCGCCCCCGAAGAATGCCCCCTTGACGGATGTCTGTAAAAGAAAAACGAAATTGTATTTTTCGTGCCAGAGGGCATTTTTAACATGTTTTATCGGAAAAGTGGTCAAGAATACCTAGTGTTTGCAAGGCTATATCAGGTATAGTAAGTATATAAATAATGATAAACTGTATTTTCAAAAAAGCGATATCAATGTTAGTATAATACAATAAGCTGTGACGCTGTGCCTCAATACGGAATCAACGTATTAATAATTACGCTCAGACTCACAACCACGCTATTCCTCAATCCGGAATAACCATACACAGGCTTATAAAAAACATTTACATAATTTACTACACTTCTTCTGCCTCAAATTTTATCATGCTTTAATTTAGTTATACCATTTATTTGTTTTTGTATTCATTTTTGCTTATTCTCAAATAATTATATTATAGGTAGTTTGTATTTCAGGTTATCTCCAACAAGGAGCAACTAAAATGGAAATGATGGAGGCACTAATTGGACATTCATCTTACGATGGCAATTATATGGGTACACACGATGAAGGAAAAATAATAAATCAAAATATGAAAGTTGCGACTGGACGAAGATCTTACAAATGTGAAATTTGTTTTAAGCAGTTTACTACAGCCAGTCATTTGAAACGACATTTAAGAGTGCACACTGGAGACAATCCGTACAAGTGTTCCATTTGTTTTAAGCAGTGTACTAATAGAAGTAATTTAACAACACATTTGAGAGTGCACACTGGAGAGAAACCATACAAGTGTGAAATTTTTTTTAAACAAATTAGTGAAGCAGGTAATTTGAAAAGACATTTGAGAGTGCACACTGGGGAGAAACCTTATAAGTGTGAAATTTGTTTTAAGCAGTTTACTACAAACACTGATTTGAAAACACATTTGACAGTGCACACTGGGGAGAAACCTTATAAGTGTGAAATTTGTTTCAAGCAGTATACGCGATCAGAAAATTTGAAATCACATTTGAGAGTGCATAATGGGGAAAAACCTTGATAAGTGTGAAATTTGTTTTAAGCAGTTTAATACAAATACTTATTTGAAAACACATTTAAGAGTGCTCACTGGTGAGAAACCTTATAAGTGTGAAATTTGTTTCAAGCAGTTTCGCCAAGCAGATAATTTGAAAACACATTTGAGAGTACATACGGGGAAAAACCTTATAAGTGTGAAATTTGTTTTAAGCAGTTTACTACAGATACTTATTTGAAAACACATTTGAGAGTGCACACTGGTGAGAAACCTTATAAGTGTGAAATTTGTTTCAAGCAATTTCGCCAAGCAGATAATTTGAAAACACATTTGAGAGTACATACGGGGGAAAAACCTTATAAGTGTGAAATTTGTTTTAAGCAGTTTACTACAAATACTGATTTGAAAACACATTGAGAGTGCACACTGGTGAGAAACCTATAAGTGTGAAATTTGTTTTAAGAGGTTTACTACAGCAAATTATCTAAAAATGCATTTTTTGAGAGTGTGCACACTGGAGTTAAATTGTGCAAGTGTAAAATTTGTTTTAAGCAGTTTCTTACAGCAAGTAATTTGAAAACACATTTGTGAGTACACACTGGAGAAAACCCTTACAAGAGTGAAATTTGTTTTAAGCAGTTTAATTTTAGCAAGTCATTTGAAAACACATTTGAGAGTGCACACTGGAGAAAAACTGTATAAGCGTAAAATTTGTTTTTTATGTGTATTTAATTGTAAGTTTCGGAGTTGCTTGGCAACGTTACGTTGGACTGTCAACGGTGACGTATGACAGGTAACCGGAAAATGGAAGGAGGGTCATCTCTCATCTCTGTATAAGATATTTTATAATAAAGTAGTTAAAGTAGCATTTTGTATTTATATCACGGGCTTAAATACAAGCGTTTAAGCAGTATAGCCAGGCAAGTCATTTGAGAGTACATACCTACAAAGTGGAGAAAAGCCTTAGGTTACACCTACATTGGAACCGTATTTACCGATCCGACATCGTGAGACTGTCCGGTCGACGTCGGATTGAAAACAAACACAAGGTATTAATACGTAGTGCCTACACTGCAGCGGGAAAGCCCGACCCGATAACATCCGATGTCGGATTGACTAGCTACTCCTATCAAACGTGTTTGGTTTCGTTCTGATTTTTCGTTCCAACGAGACCCAAATGGACAGAGACATGTTGTTTGGCTCGATGATGATTGATGGATGATGGCGAGAAATTAGCCTCGTTTGTGGGTTTAGAGGCTCAAATCATATCAGAATCGAGACATTAAAGCCATTTTATGGGAGTCCGTTGGAACGGCATTATTAGGAAAAGTCATATATGTTTATTTATAGGAATAAAAGGCAGATTTCGAGCATATAGTTTAATCAAATCTTGCCTAAATATACTTTCGCTAACTTAGCATCATCAGGGGCATTTCATCAAAACAGGAAGATATACCAGCAAAATGTAGATAGCATTTGTACGGCAAGAAATTAGGTAATTTAAAGACTTATAAATAATAAGGGAAAATGAAAATGTAGTATGTCAAAGTGTGTAAATAATGTATTTCTTTAGCTGAGCGCTTTCGACATAAACGTCATCATCCGAGCTAATGCTAAAATAAAAAAAGAGATCTTGTAAGAAAAAGAAGTACAAAACAAGAAATGTACAACAAGTAAACAAGTGCATCTTATGAATGTAAATATGATTTTTAGATTTTAAATGCTATCTTCCTTGTCCTCCGTACAACACCAAAAAGTAAAAACAAAAAACGGCCACATACACGTTGCACAAAAACATAAACACTTTTTTCATGGTACGGGTGTAGATATCACCCATCCATTCTTGGCCTAGTAACAACAGCTGACTGACAAGGTCGGATATTCAAATCTGCTTTTATCTGTTCTGCGTTGACGTTTGACAGCTGACATTAAAATATGAATATTTTAAACATGAAGGTCCCACCCAATCACATCCTATCTTTGATCAATGGTCTAGTGTTTCCCAAAGTGTGGGGCGGTACTAGGGGGGTCGCCGGAAATTTCCAAAATAAGACAAAGACACTACTTTGTTAAATCATGTATTTTTATTTTAATAAAGCCGTAAATAAAAATTAACAATTAATTATCAAACGAAGCATAAAACTAAATATTAAAAGTCCTTAAAAATAAAAGAAAAAAATAAAGTCAAATATTACAATGTTAATGAGACCCATGCGCCTGTTTTTTTTTTGAAACTAGTCTTTCAAATCTAGGCTGTGTATTTGAGACACACACAATTATATCGTTTTCAAGTACGAGACGATTTCTCACTTTTGTTTTAATGGCAGTCATAGACGAGAAACTTAACTCACATAAATATGATGTTACAAATGGAACCAAACATTTTACAGCTTCATTCGCCAACTGAGGGTATTCCTGCATCTTTTTGGTCCAAAATTCGTCCGGGTTCTGGGAAAAAAATTGGAGCTTCAACATTCCATCACTTGATATTTCAATAAGTTGTTCTTTCATGTTTATTGGTATTTCAGCATGTTGAAAGGAATCGGCTAAAAACGGATTCAGTATCCATCTGCAACTGTCGTAACTGTTTTGAATTTCTTCGGGGAAATAATCACACAGCTGTTGTTTTAAATTAAGCAAAGTAACTTGCATGCCTGCATAAACTTGTTCAAAATTTGTAGCACTGTAACATACATTTTCTATAATTTCCTGAACGCACTGGAATGAATCGAGCTGCTTTTTGCCAAGTGAAGTTGACCATAAATCGATTTTTCTTATAAACCCCTTAATTTTATCTGTGGCTGTAATTATATTAATGTCGCGACCTTGCAAATTACTGTTCATAATATTTAATTGTTCGAATATATCAGCAAGGAAACCTAGTTTCAAAAGCCAAATAGGATCGGAAAATTGATTTTCATATGGGGACTTCTCATCTTTCAAATACATTAAAAGCTCTGCTCTTAAGTCAAATACTCTTTTTAAGACGTTGCCCCTTGAAAGCCACCTTACTTCGGTGTGATAAAGAAGATTTTGAAATATAGCACCCATGTCTTCGCAGATTTTTCGAAAAATACGGGTCTGTAAAGCTTTTCCTTTAATGGAATTTACAACTTTAATGATGGATTTCATAACACAGTCCATTTCAGGAGGTAAAGCTTTTGACGCCAGAGCTTCTCGATGTAAAAAAACAATGTCTCCATGTGGCATTAGGCATTATTTCTTGTAATCTGACGACAAGACCAGATTGATGTCCTGTCATAGCTTTAGCGCCATCTGTGCATATAGCAATACATTTTCCCCAGTCAATAACATATTTACTTGTGCGTTTCACAAAACTGTCGAATAAACATTTTCCAGTGGTATTGGTCTCCAATGGGGAACAAAATAAAATATCTTCTTGAATGCCATTATTTGTATCATATCTTACAAACGTAATAAATTGGGCACAGTTAGATATATCCGTGGATTCGTCCATTTGAAGAGAGAAGTACGTGCATTTATTAAGATTTTCCACAACTTGCGCTTGAATATCTTCTGCCATATCACTAATTCTTCTTTGGATAGTATTATTTGACAGAGGTATTGTTTTTAACTTTGCAGACTCTTTTTCACCAATCATTATATGTACCATTTCAACAGCTGCTGGCAAAATCAGATTTTCAGCAATTGTGTGCGGATTACTAGTTTTGGCAACGCGATAAGCAACTTTATAACTTGCTAATAATGCTTTTTCGTTAGTAGTGGTTGCCAATTGAAAAGTATCTTGCTGTTTGTGAAGGACGTTCAGCTTTCTTTCAAAGAATTCTAGGGGTTTGTCTTTTTATCTGGATGTTTGCTATTTAAATGTCGAAGTAACTTTGATGGCTTCATGCTTTCGTTTGACAATACTTCTCCACAAATAACACATTGTGGTTTATTGGAAATAATGGTAAAACCATATTTAAGATATTCATCACTGTAAAGTCTGTTTTTCTTTTTATTACTGCCACTTTCAGACGTAGATGGTTCTGCACTTCTTTTTAAAAATTTATCCATAATTTGTAATTTATCGTAGACGTAAATACGTAAACGGGAATACGTAAGTCGCAAAATATTTACTCATTACTTAATACCGCTGCATTCGCCACAACGTGCTGTTTCGAACTGAGGTCTCATTGCACATCGCCGCTTATATAAAGCCAAAACGAGGCTACGAGAACGTTCCAGAGTGCCATCTAGTAGCGAAGTAAGGAGTAGAGCCTTCGCGAATATCATGGAAAAGTATTGCGATGTAGACACAAAGATGTCGCGGTGTACAATGTGCAGTCGACTTTTTATTATTTATTTTTATTGTAAATGCTAGTCTGGCAGAAGTACTACTAGTGTACTAGTTGGACAGATCGCAATTATTAAAATAATTGTTGAATTTTTTAAATGTATTTAGTTTGAATTTAAACAGTAAAGTAAAATAAAATTTGAGAAACCATCAGTTGTAAATTAGGCACGCTATTTTTGTCGCTATTTTGGTTTGGGTGATGAGTAGGGGGTCGTGAACAATTTTTTTAACAAAAAGGGGTCGCGCTTTAGATAAGTTTGGGAAACACTGGCTACACCCATCTATCAAATTTACACTAGAGACTGAAACCAACAACAGTATTAACTTCCTAGATCTAACTATTGTAAAGACACCTTCTAAACTGGAATTCTCAATCTTCCGAAAACCTACACAAACTGACCACATCATCCCAAATTCATCTAATCATCCATACCAATAAAAAATGTCAGCTTTTCACTGTTACATACAGACTGTTTTTTTTTCTGTGGAATTTATGGCGGTGAGAACCAATTAGCCAGACTATGTTAGATTGTATAAATAGTTTGTGTAAATTGTTTCATAGTATCAAACTTGAGCATGATGTATTCATTTGTTTTGTTAGTAATATGTAGCATTAGTAAAGTGTAAGGTGTTTATTTTTTTTTCCTTCCGCGCTAGAGCATCAACCCGGTTCAACGCCGCGGAGGTTTTAGCCATCTTTGTGTGTATGTTTTTATTATTTTTTTTTTTTGTTTTCTTTTTTTTGTTTTTTTTAATTGGTTTATTTTTTTTATTTTTTTTTTTTGTATTCACCTTTTTTTTCCTTTAATGCTTTACATTTAGTTTGTTTTGCAGAATTGCTTACAAAATTGGTTAGTAATTTTACAATTTTAGTTTACAGTTTATGATGTGTTGATGAAGTACATAAAGTATATTATTATTTCCTGAAAAAATAATACAATTTAGGTCTATTGGAAGGTTTATCTTGTAGTGAATTAAGTTTTTATATAGATTATTAATGTTTACAATATTTATTGGACATTCAAGTAAAACATGTACCAATGTACCCATTTTACCACAACTACACAGTGGATCGTCTGTAATTTTTATTTTGTGCTTATAATAAGGTGTTAGTGCATGGTTTGCACGTATTCGATTTATTGTGGCGACAAAGTTTCTGTTTGGTATTTTGTGAAACCCTGGTTTTCTGGGGATCCTTGGCTGGTGTTTACAAAAGTTTGTTCCGGTTGTTGATGCACTGTATAGGTTTTGCCACATCTCATTTATTTTGTTCCTTTGATTTAAGAATAAATCGGACGGGGGTAGTTTAAGATTTAGTTCTTCTCCTGATGTTGAAGCTGTTTTTGCTAAGGCATCCACCATTTCATTACCTGTTATGCCTCCTTGTCCCTTTACCCATAGATATATGACGACTTTATTCTTGATGTGTATCTCATTATGTAAATACAGGATTTTTGCTTCAATATGATTAACTGATCTATTTATTTTAACATTTTTAAGTTTATCTACTGCACTTTTGCTGTCCGTACATATTATAAATTTGTCGTGGTTAGAGCCGAGTACGTATTTCATAGCTTGCACTATTGCTGTTAGTTCTGCAGTGTATATGGAAGCTTCCTTTGGTAAAATAAATTTTTTGTCAGTATTTTCCTCAAAATGGTAAAAGGCACAACTGGTATATTCTTTTGACTTTGATCCATCAGTGAATATAGAATCATAGTTTGGCCAGTATTTGTTTTTTGTTTCGTTGAACTTTGTTTGATTGATACTTGCTACTTCTTCACTTTCAAAATAGTAGGTTCTAATTTCACGTGAAAAAATTTGTTCAGGTGAGTAAATTAAAACTGTAGGGAGTTGGTTGGAATAGAGTATATCTGTAATGTCAGCTATTTCTGCGAAAGTTTCTACTATGAGGGGGGTTTTCTTGAAGTGCCAGTATCTATGGGTCAAAACTTGAACTTTTTGAAATGGTTTTTATCATGAATTTTCTGCTCAATAGTTGTCTTCTTAGTTTAAGAGGAGGTTCCACGGCTTCAGCTTGTATAATGTTTATGGGCGTTGACTTAAGATATCCCAGGCAAACTCTTAAGCATTTATTTTGTTGTATCTCGATTTTATTTAGATGTGTATCTGCTGCTGTTCCATAGAGTTGACTTCCATAATCCATTATTGATCGTACCATTGTTTTGTAGAATAGTAAAGCCGTGTTTGGGTCTGCTCCCCACTTTGCTCTACAAAACGATCTTAGGATATTTATAGAATTACTTGTTTTTTTGATAATTTGGTGGATACAGTCCTTCCATAATAGTTTTCTATCTAGATGCAGACCAAGATATTTTACAGAGTTACTAATACAGAGTTTATATTTTCCTATTGTTAATTGTCTTTGATAGTTGTTTCTGTTTCTAGAGAAAATACATATATTGGTTTTGGACTCGGATATGGAAAGTCCCATGTTGTCTAGGTATTTTTGGATTTTTATAAATTCAGTGTTAATATTTTCTATACATTTGTCCTCTGATTTGCTACTGGTGTAAATAACAACATCATCAGCGTATTGAATAATTTTAGACTTTTGTGATATAACATTTTCTATATCCATTGTGTACAGGCTGTAGAGGATTGGGCTCAGGATACTACCTTGTAATCCAGATCTACATATTCTTGATTCCGAAATTTCTTGATTTATCTTTAAGGAAACTGATCGATTAGAGTAAGCTGATTTTATGAAGTTGGCAAACGAGGTTGGTAGACCAATATTGATGAGCTTCTCTTCTAGTATATTTATTTGAACATTATCATATGCTGAAGTTATATCCAAAAATGTGGCCAAAGTGCTGTATTTGTGTGTGAATCCTAGATAGATGCCATTTACTAGTATCGTTAGGGGTTCCAAGGAAGATCTTCCCTTTCTAAAAGCATATTGTGAGCCAGGTAATATTTTTTCATTTTCTAGCCAATATTCAAGCCTGTTCTTTATCATTCTTTCCATGGTTTTAAATATACACGATGATAAAGCTATGGGTCTATATGAATCTGCATTTCCATTCTGTTTTCCAGGTTTTTTGATGGGTACTATTGTCCAATATCAAACATTCATTATTCATATCCGATATTGAACAGTATATTTTTATCACTCCGTATATGACATGAGCCAATTTGTTATGGTATAATACATGTACGGGTTTCTAATTTAGTTCACGAATTGTAAATTGTAAACAATAATTCGGGCAATTGCATTATTTAATTTGATGATCAAATATATTTCTTTGTTCTCAATATTTGTAAATATACTCGACGCGTGGCTTGGCCCCAATACTAAGTGCCACCGCTGATAAAGAATACACATTTAGAATCATTCTCAAGAATCAACTCCTGCAGTCAAGATGTAACTTCAATTAGAGTATTCTTCAGTAGTCATCAGTCTTCAACTAAGCGCGTACCAGTCAGTATTCAAAGTTCTCCCGGGGTACAAATTTATCCTAGTGTCGGTTCCATCAATAAATTACCTTTATCGCTATTTGGTGTTTCCCTTATTTTATACACTATGATGTATTCTTTCCACATCGGTGGAAAAGGAATCCTATTTATCCAAATCGAATTGAACAATTCCAACAGGGCTTTCTTATGGTCTAAGGGCATTTTATGCAACATATTGTATGAAATGTTATCCGCCCCGGGAGATTTATTATTTGTTGATTTAATGCAATGATCGAGTTCCCATAATTGAAATAACGATTGTAGGAAAAGTGTTCCTATTTACAGTAGCTATTTGTTGAGTAATGTTGTTTTCGACCCATGGAGGTGAGATTTTTGTGTGGAATTCGCTTATCCAGTCTTCTTTGGGGTCCATTAGGGGTTTATTCGCTTGTTTTCGGTTTTTATATCGGTTTACTTTGTTCCACACTTCTTTAATTGGTGTATTTTGATTTAGATTTTGGCAGTAATTTATCCAACTTTTTTTCTTAGTTTCTTTAAAAGTTTTTTTAGCTACTGCATCAAGTCTTTTATATTCTGTTAGATTATTAAGATTTGGAGCCTGTGTGTAGGTTAAGAAAGCTTGTTTTCTTGCTTTAGCAGCTATGTTACAGGTTTCGTTCCACCAGTCCTTTGAGCAATGATTTCTCTTTTGTGCGTTTGATTTTCGTAACGGAATTGCTTTGTCGGCAGCTTTGTTAATATTGTCGATAATGCCCATTAGTGATGATTTTGGTTCTGTTGTTTCAAGGGTAGCGGTGTATACATCCCAATTAGCAGCCTTGAGTCTCCATATATTATGTTTTGTCTGTTTAATTTGCGCAGGTGGGATATTCCTTCCAAATTGTATGTGTATTGGTAAGTGATTAGAGCCATAAGGTTCTTCTAAAGTACACCACGTAATTAGTTGTGTCAGATCCTGTGTACAGAGGGTCAAGTCTACAGCTGACTTCTTATTGTTTGCTAATGTAGGTGATCCGTCGTTTATAATTACTAGGTTGCATTGTTCGATAGCTTCCAAAAAAATCTTGCCATAGATATCGTCATATCCATAGTTCCATGCCAAACTATGTGCGTTAAAGTCGCCCCCAATTATGAATGGTTTTGGAATTTGTTCCAAAAAGTTAATCCACTGTTGTAATGATATTCTAGTTCTCGGTTTAAGGTATACTGAAACAAAGTAAATTTTTTTATGTATATATGGAAAATTTACCGAGATACAAGTATGCTCAAAGTTGATTGTAGTTGGAATTGAGACTTCTTGGTATATTAAGTCTGATTTTAATAAAATGGCAGAGCCGCCGTACCCGTCGTCCCGGTCACAGCGAATATTTTTGAAGCCTTTAAAATTATAGTATTTTTCTGCTTTAAACCATGTTTCCGATAGAAGTGCAACGGAGTAGTTGCCCCTATCTAGTAGATATTCTAAGTTATTTTTATTAGAAACTGCCGAACGGCAGTTCCATTGAAGAATATTTATTGCATGGTTGAGGTCTGAGAATGTGATGACGTGTTTCCATTTATAGTTAATTTGACTAAGTTTTCGAGTTCTTCCTTATTTATATTTATACTTTTTGTTACTAAAACTTTTGTGACAATTTCTATAACTAATTCTAATATTGAATTTATCGTGCTCAAGTCTGAAGGAGATGCAACTGGATTATTATTAATATTTCCCTTATAGTTAATGCTGTCTAATATTCCTCCCGTAGGTAATTGAGATCTAGGGGAAGATATAATTTCATTATGCAAAATTAATGTTGGATCTGGACTATTTGGTCTCTGTCTTTTGAATGTTCGAGAATTTGTACTATTTGAATTATTATTGTAGAATATATTATTAGTTGACATTTTGTTAATTGGATTTGATGGGAATTGGGTGGGTGTATAATTATTGGGATTTAATGGAGGGAAAGTTTTGAGGCAGGAGAGGTTTGTAGTTTGTTCCGTATTTATGGATGTTACTTTTGCATAGGAGTTTCTGGGGAACTGTTGGTTTGCGTCTAGATAACTAATATTATTGGAAGACATAGCGTCTTTAATAAGTTTTTGACGCTGAAATTCTTGACACGCGCTTAAATTTGTAGTAAAATGATCCCCCGAACAGTTAAAACATTTTGGAGTGAGATCGGTCTTTTTACATTCTTTTGAGTTGTGGGATTCTTGACATTTATCGCACCTAGCCTTGCTCTTACACTGCCCACCTGTATGTCCAAATCGAAGACAATTAAAGCATAATAGCACCTTTTGTTTGTATGGTTCGACTTCCTTTAGTACCTTGTTGATTGTTATATATTTTGGTAGCACTTGTGACTTAAAACTAACTACGCATGTTTTTGTTGGAATGTAATGAGTACCGTTTTCATCTACTTGCCTTCGATTTAATCTTGTGACTTGAAGGACTTCAAATTTACAGTGTAAATCGTACATTTTTATTCTGTTTTATAACATACTCTACTGAAAATTCTGTGGAAATATCATTTATTACGCCCTGTCTAACTAAAAGAAACTTAGGAATGTATATGTCTAGATTATTTTTTATAAATATTGCTTCATTTTTTTAGATATGATATAGTTAGCCAATTTATAATCTTTAAATTTTATACGTATTTTATTTCTTCCTACTGCGTCAATGCTTACAATGTTTTCATCAATTTCTTTAAAATTTGTGATAATAATGTCACCTATCCTTAACGCGTTTAATCTGCCTTTAAAATCGGGTGAATTATTTTCTAAATACGCGTAAAAAGGTCCTAGGTCGTTTTGTCGGTAAAGAAATTCCTCCCTTTTTGTTCCTACTTCTTTGTTTATGTTATTTGTTATTGAAGTGTGTACATTAGCAAAGTCATTATCGATAATGGGTTTATTATTAACAAGTTTTGTGGTACTTATCTGTGTAACTGGAACAAGATTTTGAAATCCTAACAGCTCCTCCTTTGAAGATGTTGCATGTTCTGTATCCATTTGGGTTTCTAAAACATTTTTATCGGGGGCGTCGCCCCCGCTAACTGCACTCATAACTTTTTAATGTTTTTATTCCGATTTCGCCTTTTTATTTGGTGTAATTAATTTACTTTTAAAGTTCACAAAATATTTATTTAAATATCTAATTTATAGACACCGGTTTTAAAAAACAAGCTTCTTTCCTACGCACGTCTGACTACCACGACGAATGGAAGCTAAGTGGGACATAGACTGTTGAACATCCCTATGTCCAAAGACAACTACAATAATGAAGTTTCTATACTAAAACAGTTAGCAGTCAACAATGGTTACTCTCCTTTGATAATAGACAACATTATAAGAAAGAAATTGCTCAAAATAAAATTAAATCAAGCCTTTAAAACAGATGAACAAACTTCCAAAAACTGCATTTACAGATATATTTCCTATTTGGGACCAATTTCAGATAAACTGTCAAGTGTAATATCAAATAAAGTTGAGAACCTCAAAATTTCATTTAAAACTAAAAATTCCATCAAATCACTGTTTAGTAAAACCAAAGACAAAATAGATAAATTAAATAAGAGTGGCATATACAAGCTATCATGTGGTGAGTGTAGTACCACCTATGTAGGAAGGACAATGAGAACCCTTTCTCAGAGAATCAAGGAGCATGTCAGAACTCCAGAAAAATCAAACTTTGGATATCATGTTAAATCTACCAATCATTCCTTCTCTCCTACTAAAGACAGCCAAATATTGCATAACATCCCATCTAAAAACTATAGATTAATGAATTTGTTGGAGGACCTGGAGATTTCTAGAGAGATGAAGTCTAATCCTGATTTTTGTGTTAATACTCAGATCAATTTGAATTGTAATTATAAACCTCTATTCAAGTATCTGTGGGAGACAGTTGAGTAGTGACCTCTTGCAATATTTTATATACATACATATATATAAAAACTATTGTATATACATTCAAAATTTAATTTTATAACTTTATATAACCTAACAACAAAAGTGTTCGAAACTATTTTGTTAAAAATTGAATTCCACCCAACACTATCCTACTATTTTGTCATCAACGTCTTACAACAATAGAAACTGAATATACCCATTTTAACATCATAACATTTATTAAAATCATTTAATATTTCTACATAAACGTTAGGGATTCAACTTAATAAAATATCCATACACCGAGTCAAGGTCATTTCAATGACTTACATAATTGACAAAAAGATGATAAATAACAACAATATAATATCTTAATCTATAATTTCAACAAGCTAACATCTGAATATTGAATTTGAGAACTCACAATCAAAATTGATCTTTCTCATTACTTTCTGTTTAAAGGCCGCGTCTCACCATCAAATAATTTGATCAAACAGTTTGAGCAAACTTGACGTACTTGAGGAAGTACGTCAAAGTGACGTCACAATTGCAGTTTTTTTGAAATTCTAAAAATCTGTGCTCTCACTATCAGTCTAGTTTGATCAAATTTTTTGTATTGAGTTGTCTAACTTGTTTGTACTTTATTTAAAATTAAAATTTTTCATTATTATCCACAATGAACACTCAGGATGTGACGTCACTAACTGTCACTTTGTGTCACTAACTGTCAAGTTTGATCAAATTATTTGATGGTGAGACGGGGCCTTTTATATACTTTTTTAATTTTTTTAACTTAACACGGTGTGTATGTAAGTTGGGCCAATTAGTCTCAAAATCAAGCATGTTATCAATTAATTTAATAGTTGATTAGTACAAACATCTAAGGTACATTTCCTTATCAATTTCATTGTAAAAATTTTCAATTTTCCTTTCAATATGTTTAAAATATTCATATTTTAATGTCAGCAATAACAGATAAAAGCAGATTTGAATATCTGACCTTGTCAGTCAGCTGTTGTTACTAGGCCAATAGGGTGATATCTACACCCGTACCATGAAAAGAGTTTTTATGTTTTTGTGCAACGTGTATGTGGCCGTTTTTTCTGTTTTTACTGTTTGGTGTTGTACGGAGGACAAAGAAGATAGCATTTAAAATCTAAAAATCATATTTACATTCATAAGATGCACTTGTTTACACCTCTATGTAGCGGTACTTTTTTAGTAATTGACGTAAGTAAAAAAAGAGTTTTGTACTTCTTTTTTTTACAAGATCTCTTTTTTTATTTTAGCATTAGCTCGGATGATGACGTTTATATCGAAAGCGCTCAGCTAAAGAAATAAATTATTTACACACTTTAACATACATTTTCATTTTCCCTTATTCATTCAAGTGTGTACAAACTTATCACTCTTTCAACTATACTTATAAATAACATTAAACACACACTGGACGAAGGACAAACAGATCAAAAATTAGTCAAAAGCTGGATACTACATCTTGGCAAATTTTGACTAATTTTTGATGTTTGTGCTTCGTCTAGTGTGTGTTTAATGTTATTTATAAGTCTTTAAATTACCTAATTTCTTGCCGTACAAATGCTATCTACATTTTTCTGGGTGGGATATCTTCCTGTTTTGACGAAATGCCCCTGATGATGCTAAGTTAGCGAAAGTATACTTGGGCAAGATTTGATTAAACTATATGCTCGAAATCTGCCTTTTATTCCTAAAAATTCCGTATATTCGAGCATTCAACCTATTTCTATGATATATGTTAATATTTAAGTTGGCCGGATCTGTGGTCTTTTATTCCTTCAAGAATATAATAAATCGTTTCCACACTCATGCGGTGGCACTCCATGAATTTATAAGGTTATAACGGGCAGTTGTTTTATGGACAACAGACTTAGTAAAACGCAGGTTCAATTAAAATAAATACATTCTTATTCTTTCGCTACAAAGTAAAATCAAAAATAATGAAATAAAACAATATTCTGCTCTTCGTTCCGCCCCCGAAGAAAGTCCCCTTGGCGGATGTCTGTAAAAGAAAAACGAAATTGTATTTTTCGTGCCACAGGGCATTTCTAACATGTTTTATCGGAAAAGTGGTTGCGAATACCTAATGTTTGCAAGGTTATATCAGGTATAGTAAGTATATAAATAATGATAAACTGTATTATCAAAAATGCAATATCAATGTTAGTATAATACAATAAGCAATCACGCTATACCTCAATACGGAATCAGCGTATTAATAATTACGCTCAGACTCACAACCACGCTATTCCTCAATCCGGAATAACCATACACAGGCTTATAAAAACATTTACATAATTTACTACACTTCTTCTGCCTCAAATTTTATTATGCTTTAATTTAGTTATACCATTTATTTGTTTTTGTATTCATTTTCCCTTATTCTCAAGTATTTATATTATAGTTAGTTTGTATTTCAGGTTATCTTCAACAAGGAGAAACTAAAATGGAAATTATGGAGACACTAATTGGACATTCATCTTACGATGGCAATTATATGGGTACACACGATGAAGGAAAAACAATAAATCAAAATATGAAAGTTGCGACTGGACGAAGATCTTACAAATGTGAAATTTGTTTTAAGCAGTTTACTGATAGAAGTAATTTAACAACACATTTGAGAGTGCACACTGGAGAGAAACCATACAAGTGTGAAATTTGTTTTAAACAATTTAGTGAAGCAAGTACTTTGAAAATGCATTGGAGAGTGCACACGGGAGAAACATTATAAGTGTGAAATTTGTTTTAAGCAATTTAGTGAAGCTGGTACTTTGAACACACATTTGCAAATGCACCCTGGCGAAAAGCCGTACAAGTGTGAAATTTGTTTTAATCAGTTTGCGCAATCGGAAAATTTGAAAACACATTTGAGAGTGCATACTGGGGAAAAACCTTATAAGTGTGAAATTTGTTTTAAGCAGTTTACTAGAAACACTGATTTGAAAACACATTTGAGAGTGCACACTGGGGAAAAACCTTATAAGTGTCAAATTTGTTTTAAGCAGTTTGCAAAAGCACACAATTTGAAAACACATTTGAGAGTGCATACTGGGGAAAAACCTCACAAGTGTGAAATATGTTTAAAGCAATTTAGTGAAGCAGGTACTTTGAAAACACATTTGAGAATGCACACTGGCGAAAAGCCGTACAAGTGTAAAATTTGTTTTAAGCAGTTTGCACAATCGGAAAATTTGAAAACACATTTGAGAGTGCACACTGGGGAGAAACCATAAAAGTGTGAAATCAGTCTTAAGCAGTTTACTACAAACACTGATTTGAAAACACATTTGAGAGTGCATACTGGGGAAAAACCTTATAAGTGTGAAATTTGTTTTAAGCAGTTTGCTAAAGCACACAATTTGAAAACACATTTAAGAGTGCACACTGGGGAAAAACCTCACAAGTGTGAAATTTGTTTAAAGCAATTTAGTGAAGCAGGTACTTTGAAAACACATTTGAGAAACTGGCGAAAAGCCGTACAAGTGTGAAATTTGTTTTAAGCAGTTTAGTGGAGCAGGTAATTTGAAAAGACATTTTAGAGTGCACACTGGCGAAAAAACATAAAAGTGTGAAGTGACCCCGCAATACTGGGGTCCGGACAAAAAATCTCCCCTACAGCAAATTATCTTAAATGCATGTTTTGAGAGTGCACACTGGAGTTAAATCGTACTGTTGAACAGGGATCTCGTGAAATGGGCGGGCACTGCGGGGTACTGCGCAGACAGAGAAAGCCTTCGGACAGAAAAGGATGAAATTTACTCGAATATTACCGCTTTGTTCGTACCGCAATGTTGTCAATATGTGAATAACCACAGTAATATTGGATATTTTGACTATGATATCTAAAGAATCGAGTTTTAAATAATTGACACTGCATGACGTGTATGTAGATTTATAATCAGCTAAAAAAAATTAAAACGTTGTACAGAATGAAAGGAAAACAAAAGTAATAATTTGATTAAAATTTAATATTTATTAAGACATTTTTTTATTTGATCCTAATTGGAAGACTGCATTACTGATGAGTACTTAACGTTTCGGAATAAATATTTAAATAACGCATAAATATTTAAATAATTATATGATCTTTACTATCATTTTAATATTTTAAATTCTTTAATATAACACTAACAAATCCGGCAAAATGATTTTCTTTAATTTAAAAGGTACGCATTATCTATTGTAAAATATTACTGAAAAGTCTGAAACAATAATAATATTAAGGAGTAGTAGATATTATTAAATAAATTGGTTTTAAATAAATAAAAAATTTTTACCCGCGGGGGTTAGAAATCCTCGGTATCGATATCTGATTCTTCATCATCAGAAAACTCCCATTCCGAATCTGTGTCTCTTAAAGTGATGACAAGTTTTTTCATATTATTTTGTGTTGCTTGTTAACCCTTAAACGCTCAACCTTTTTTAGGTTCCATGTACGCCCAAGGGTGGGAAAAAAATGTCCACCTCGAAAATAGCTAATATATTTATTGAGAGTTGTTGAAAATGGGTTAAACTTAAGAAGCTTATGCTTAATAAACACAGCATCTTCTAAAATATTAATGTAAACAATTTACAAACCTTACAACAAAATTACAATGTACATCAAAATTAACATACCAGTAAAAGCCAATAATTCAGATTTGTCGATTTTCTCCATATTCTTTCTTTCAGCCTCCTCATTGGCGGATAATTATGTAGATTATGTAATTATACATCGATAATTATATGGATTATCTTCCTACCAACGAGAAATTATATAGAAACCTTTAGTAACAAGTTTTGCCAAGAGTGTACTTTTTATCCCCATCCATATTTAACTCAAGATGCTGCTTTTATTTTCAAAAATATTGGTAGAACCAAATTAACATTCGATAATGGGCTATATTTTTGACAATAAATAATTTTGAAAAAAAATTTAAACACGTAATAAATATGTTACAAGGGAATACGCATTAGGTGGACATTTTTTACCCACCCTTGGGCGTTTAAGGGTTAAACCAAAAATCCTTGCTCGCATTTTTTTGCATGGTTGCATCGGCCTTTTCACTAAATGTAAAACGCTCACTATACTACTCGTGAAGTCGATCGAAGTTCAGCAAGTACGAGAGTGTAGACAGGCACTTTATGCGAAATCACTTCGTTTCGGCCTACTTCCATTCAATGGCGGTTTTTGGACCGAGTCAAAGGGATCGAAGTAGGTATCGCACCGTGTGAATGTGTTCCTCGCGAAGTAGAACAAGTGTGTAGTGACGGGTACTTCGGACTTCGGTCAACTTTCCGGAAATAACTTGGCCGAGAGTGTGGTGCTTGTTTTAGGAAAAGTGCCAAACAGTTGTTCTCATATAAATATCTCGTTTACATTATTTATATTGAATGTAATATTTTTTGATGTTACATACGATTTTAAGCTGGCCCAGGCCAGCTCAATATTAGATTAAGATCTGGGAAATATCGAGGTAATCTTAAAATTTTAAGACGATATCGTCGTGATAGTCGCCTCCCACATAACAATTTCATGTTCTTAGTAGATTCATAGAACATACTTTTCAGAAAAAGTATATACTGAGAATGTGCGTAATTACCATTGCGAATGTGCAGAGCAGATACTGAGTATATACTACATTACAGTACTTAAACGTTCTATGTATATACTTAGAATGTACTACCGCACTTCTTTTCAGTATATACCAAGAATGTTCTTTTTAGAACATTCCAAGGACGTGCTATAAACCTTCTATGTGTATACTTAGAACATACTACCGCACATCTTATTAGTTTATACCAAGAAGGTACTTTTTAGAATATTCCAAGGAAGTGCTATAAACCTTCTATTTATATACTAAGAACGTACTACCGCACATCTTTGTATGGGAAGAATATTATATTTTTAAGAATACATATTCTAAGAAAGTGCTATCAAGTGCTATATTGCTTAGAAGTATGTTTTCAGCATCACCTAATCTCATCTTAGGTTCTACTGGTTCTACCAAATATCTATTTACATATTTTAATTGCAAATGAGAATGTAGTTAGTACCTACATTCTACAATATTACTTAAAAAGTAAGTACATATTTATAAATTTTAGTTATTTATATAAATCATTATATAATATTTAGCTAAACTAAACTTTGCGTAATAAGTAACTAAAATTTATATAATACTTATATGTACTTACCTATTTAAGTAATATTGAGTTATCAAAATAGAATATGTATTTTGAAGCACCGCAAACAAAATAAACAGATTATGTATGTTCTTTAGTCCTAGTACTACATCATTCGCCTTCATCCTTAACACTGCCTGCATAGATCCATAGATGATACAAATAATGAAATAATGCCTGTTTTCTTTTTCATATTTTACGGTTTTTTCCTATCCCTGATCCATTCAGGTAAGAATAGAAATGGTCAGAATATGATGGGGGGGGGGGGGGGTTATGAATGTATTGTGGAATAACAAAAGTGGTGGTGGTCAGTGTTGCCAAACGGAGAGAAATTTCCCTTTTTGCGGAAATTTTCAACAGAAAAGGTGATAAAGGGAAAAAGTTAACTCAAAAGGGAATTATTGTTCCAGTCCAAATTGTAAAATATTAAGAAAAAATCAAAATATTTGAAAATAATTCAACATATCTTCTCAGATTTTGTAAACAGGAGGGAAGTTTTTTTTTATAAAAGTGGGAATTTTTAAGGTAAGTTGACGGAAAAAGCTTACTCGACGGTTGGCAACGCCAAAGCCTTTGGTTGTGCAGTTTGGCACGTTTTGATTCTGCGAAATGGCCTATTGAATTGAATGTACCTAAATTCAAATTCCAAGGATGTAAAAATACTAATGATTCATGATAAACTCGAAATGGTAAAGTCATTTCAATTCTGAAAACGAATTTTTAATAGTATCTATGTAAACGTTAATACAATTAATGTTTAAACTTTTTTACCCTACAACAATTTTGAAATGAAATTCGTCCAATACTACCTACATACATAAATTTTATTAATTATGTATTCTAAAAAATAACGAAGTTGATAATCTATAAGGCTAATATACTTCCTATACATACAAATTATTTTTAAGATATTTTAAAAGTATCTACTTATAAGTATGTGTTAAGAATGTACTTATAAGTATGTGTTAAGAATATTCGATAAAGGTATATTCTAAGAATAAACTTTTACGAATATTCCGAGATCCTACGTACACGAATATACTTAGTATATTCGGTACGAGAATATGCTTTGAAGTATATGCAAAAAACATGAAATTTAGAATGTTTTTTAAGGTAGATGCTATGCTTGTACTACACATATACTAAAAAGAATATACTCCGACGAATGTTGGTAGTATATGCTTAGAACATGATGCGAACATCATTGTTATGTGGGCTATATCCGTGCTAGATCTGAAAATTAGGGTTATTTTGCACGGTGTTATGTGTTGAGTGAATGTATGTTTCATCCATATACACTATAGGGCGATCTTCTTCTCGGTATGTAGGTACTTACTAACAGCTCTTAAGTAGTGTATACGAAGCTTCTGGATGTCATATCTTTCCATTAGAAGTATTCGATTTGTTTTTGATTTTTTCCAACGGAAACCAGTGTCTCTTTTACTTAATTTATCTTCTTAAAATTTCTTTAAAACTACCTTGATCGCCTCCAATATCTCTGAATTTAGACAGAATAGTTTTTAGCTGAGGTACTTTTACATCGCTTGTATGAATATATAAATAATACGCCTTAACACCTCTTTGTCAATGTCTTCAAAAGTTTGCTTCTTTTTTCCGTTATACAGTAGACTGCCGCCATAACGAGAACTGAAATGGCGGACTAATTACCTCGTTATATCGGGTTCTTCACGAAATGAGGCTTTTCACGTCTTCACCACTGAAATGTTTTGATGCATCTTACTTAGTTTATTAGGTGTCGATGGTCGACCTTAACACAGAGTTCGCCATCATATTATAAATTTCCTATAATATTCAATATCGGTCGATCGATAAATTATAGGAAGTTTGTGACAAGCGGTGGATTTTATTACAGCACTGGCCTCGAAAGGCACACAGATGTTGGGAATGTCTGTATACAGGCAGTTAAGGTATTTATTTATAGCTATTACTGCGCTAAAACAGGTAAAGAAACACATTCTCTGATTTCATTTTTCCTCGTTATAACCAAATATGCCTCGTTATAGAGGTGCTATAGTTCAATAGGAATTTCATGGGACATTAGTGTACCTCGTTATAAGCAAAACCTCGCAATATCCGTGTTCGTTATAGAGAGAGTCGACTGTAATATGTTTTCATGGAGAGGAAAACGAGGAGCGTTGTCCTGAAATTACATAATATATTCCATTAGTGCCAGCATAAAGAAGTTGCTATGGATACCATATAATCTATGGTATAGGTATTTGTTTACTAATTTCTATAAGACATAACTGGTTCAATTTTAGTTTGTTCAACTAAGGGCCGGTTGTTCGAACGCTAATCAACAATGATCACTATCAAATATTTAATTACTGTCACCAAAACTGTCAATGTCAACTTTTATTGGGTTGCTGAAAACATAATTGATTTAGGGCCGGTTGTTCGAACGCTAATCAACAATGATCACTATCAAATATTTAATTAGTGTCACCAAAACTGTCAATGTCAACTTTTATTTAGTTGCTGAAAACATAATTGATTAAAATTATGAGATTAGTTAATCAATTAACATAACAATTATTAACATAATTGATTAAGTAATTTCATATTATGTTTTCAGCAACCCAAACAAAGTTGACATTGACAGTTGGTTACAGTAATTAAATATTTGATAATGATCATTGTTGATTAGCTTTCGAACAACCGGCCCTGGGAATCTATAAATTATTGTACTTTCGGAAACACCTGTCGCTGCTATTTGACACCTTCTCCAACTTCCTTTTTCATGAAAGCTAGCACATTAGCAATTATTTCTCGACTTATTAACATGTCGCCCGGATAATTTGATCTTAAGCTCCATGCTACAATTAAATAACCTTTAGTACTCCAGGGCCCAGGATTTGCGATGTTTTGGCTTAATTGTAATTAAAGGAAATGCTTTGTTGAACATAAGTACATAAAAGCATATTAAAAAAATCACTGAAAAGTGATAATTTTAAAATTACAGGAAAGTGCCACTCGGAGGTTAAGCAAAATTAAATTAAAGCTACTTTAGTTTTTTCAATTTATAAATCTAGTTTAAATTAAACCAATTAAACTAAAAAGAAATATATCTTTTTTGTAAACAAACACATTTAACGGCTAAACAGCTGGCTCCGGTTGGATGATACTGCGCAGGACGAGTGTAATATCCACCACCGTCTCGGAGGTAGGTGTAGAAAAGTGTTACACTTTTTTTCCTACAGCATTTCAAAGAAACTAGTTGTACGCGTTCTACGACAGAAGTTGAGTGTATCGTGAAAAAAAGTGTAAACACTAGAAAAACAAAGAAACAAGAAAGTGTAACACTTTTCTTACACTTTTCAAGAACTAGTGTTACACTTAAAACAAAGGAACAGACCTAATGTTTACTTTAAGTTGATTATGAAACCGGGCGATTTTGACAGTTAACCGTTAACATAGATTTTACTGTATTTACAGGGCCTAAAAAGAATCTACTGATTTCTATTGATTTTTTGAAAGCAAAACTACTATCCGCTGCAAGATAATTCGGATGGAATTCAGACAAAATATGTACAAAAAGTACATATTTTGTCGGAGTTTCAGCCAAATTATCTTGCAACGGATATAGTACTGAAAGAGTAAGAACTGGCCTGGCAACCCTGTCTAGCAAAGCTGATACAAAGATTTAAGCTTATCAAATCTACTGATAAAACAATGGACAATGGAGAAACCAGCTAATAAAAAACAAATAAACAGGTTATTAAATAAATCGAAAATTTCCAGCAAAATAAAATATAAAATAGTAAGAAAAAAGTAAGGTTATAAAGTAAATTCTTTTTTTGCTCCTGAAGTTGCCGTAAACGTGTCACACATCTATAGAACTATACGTAAAGGCCCTGGGGTCGTGAGAGACAACTACCTAGTCGGCCAGAAAACCCATGGGCGTAAATTAGTTTAGCATTATGACGTTTTTAAGTAGTTGCGATTGTTGAAAAAACTTAACTGTGATATGTAGTTGTCACAATAGTAATAACTATATATAATATAATAAATCTAAACACACACACACACAATAGTAATAACTTAGTTGCCCATATAACTAAAGATATTACTTAACGTTGTAACATCGTAATGTCAGTCGGGTTAGGGGTCGTTGGCCGAAACAACTGAAAGTCCACTGTGGCAACGTTATATACAGTGCATTTGTTTGTACTGACAACCAATGCGTCGAAAAATTGCTACTTGGGTGCAGCATCCATTTGGCCTTGCAAATTGTAGAAGCCTTGGAGGTGTCACCGACGGGTGAACCCTGGAGAACCTGAACAACCTTACCGGAGATTGGGTAACCAACCCCAGTGGAAAGTAGGGTAAGGGCTGACGAGGAAGGGAGAAATGGTCCTCCGAAAAGGGCGTTGGGCGATAGGCCAGTAACCTATTCTTGTAAAAAAGTACTACTACGAAACCTTCAGATAGGCCTCGGAATGGACGGATATCAAGACGACGACTTTGGCAACGGAATATGGAATTTATGCTGGGAACATGGAATGTCAGAACGCTGAAATAGACCAGGAGCACAGAGGATCCTTCTACACGAACTGAAAAGATATAAAATAGGAATCACTGCAGTACAAGAAACTAAATGGTTGGGAAAACGTAGCCGGGACACTAAAACACACACTATACTGTATAGCGGTAAAGATGAAGGAAATAAAGAATTTGGAGTAGCCTTTATCGTAGATAATAAAATGAAGCACCTGATAACAGATTTTCAAGCCATCAATGAAAGAATCTGCAAGCTTAGGATAAAAACGCATTTCTTTAATATAACCCTTATAAATGTGCACTGTCCCACAAATGAACAGGAAGAAGACACTAAGGTAGCCTTTTATCAAGATCTAGAACGAATCTATAACTCAATACCAAGAAACGACATTAAAATGGTGATAGGCGACACAAACGCCAAGATCGGAAAAGAAGAAGAGTACATAGGGGTAATAGGGAAACATAGTTTGCATAGAGACACAAATGAGAATGGTCAGTTTCTAATAGATTTCGCAGCTGGAAAGAATATGATTATCAGTTCGACATGCTTCCCACATCGGGACATACATAAGGGCACTTGGATATCACCTGACGGAAACACAATAAATCAAATAGACCATATACTGACTGAAAAAAGAATGGCAATGAGTATATTAGATGTAAAAAGCAGACGTGGCGCAAGCTGTGACTCAGACCATCTACTAGTGCAGACACGGTTTAGATGCAAAATCAGTCGAAAGGTAAAGGAAAAATATCCAAAACAAGAAAAACTAACCGTAGATAACCTAAAAGTCCCTGAGGCACAAGAAAGATTTGAGAGAACAGTGGATGAAAAATTACTAGAAGAAAACAGAGCAGACTCCACAATAGAAAATCAATGGAACACCATAAGCAGTATCATACTAAACACAGCGAAAGAAGTCCTAGGAACAAAGACACAACGGAGAGAAGAAACATGGTTCGATGAAGAATGCAAACAAGCTATACAGGAAAGAAATAAAGCACATAATAATTACATACTCAGACGTACTAGAGAGAGAAAAACAGAATTTGAGAACAAAAGACGAAGAGCAAATAAACTGTGCAGGCAGAAAAAGAGAAAATACGAAAACCAATGCATAATAAATATAGAAAGGGAGTTTAAGGAAACGAAACACGTAGTTCATACCAACTTATCAAACATTTAAGACAGGGATACATACCGAAGACTAGCCTCTGCAAAAATAAGAAGGATGAAATCATTAGCGATATGGACGAAATTAAGATAACCTGGATGACATATTTTAAGGAAGTATTAAACAAAGGGGCACAACCACCATTACAACAACAGAGGCAGCAGCAGGCATGGCAGGAGGTACAACAACAAGAACTGGGGGAAGATGGAGAAGAAAATGAATTAACTAGACCCCCAAAGCTAGAGGAGGTCAAAACGGTAATCCACATACAAAAAAGCCATAAAGCACCGGGAATAGATAAAATACCGGCAGAACTACTCAAGCAAGGAGGAAGGAATTTGACACCACAGATGTACCAGCTAATACGAGAGATATGGATAGAAGAAGAAATCCCCCAACAATGGAAGAAAAGTATAATCTGCCCTATTCATAAAAAAGGAGACAAACTGTTGTGTCAGAATTATAGAGGCATCTCTTTACGTTGTTCAGGATACAAAATATTCACAAACATCCTTAATCGAAGACTTCAACCTCTCACGGAAAAAATCATCGGGGAATATCAAGCAGGGTTTAGGCAAAATAGATCTACCATTGACCAACTATTTACAGTTAAACAAATACTAGCCAAAGCATGGGAATATGACATGGACGTTTACCATCTCTTTGTAGATTTTAAACAAGCCTATGATTCAATAGATAGAACAATTCTACCTAATATATTGGAAGAATTTAGCATACCATCAAAATTAATACGACTAGTGCAAATGACAATGACAGAAACAGAAGCACAGGTATGTATTCAAGGACAGATCACTGATGCGTTTACGATAACGCAAGGACTGAAACAAGGCGACGGACTGGCTCCAACCTTTTTAATCTTGTTCTTGAATATGTAATTAGACGGTTGACGGTGAGAGGAAATAACATACTTACAAACAAATCTACCCAATTAGCAGCATACGCAGATGATATAAACATAATGAGCAGAACAATAAATGCAGCGGAAGAAACCTACGTTGAGTTGAAACAGAGTGCAGAAGCAGTAGGGCTAGCAATAAATACAAATAAAACAAAACTACTCATACAAACTAGATCAAATAGACCGGCGCAACAACACTTTATTGACGATATACAACATGTGAATAGATTCACGTACCTAGGAATGGATCTGGTTGCAAGCAATGAAGAAGAACCGGAAATAAATAGAAGGCTTGTGCTGGCAAATAAAGCCTATTTCGCGATGGGCCACATATTTAAATCGCGAGACGTACACCGGAAAACAAAACTTCGGGTATATAAAACAATAATCAGGCCCATATTAACTTATGGCTGCAAAACATGGGTGGTGACACAGAAATCTGCCAATGCATTAGATGTGTTTGAAAGAAAAATATACCGTAGGATACTGGGCCCAATAAGTGAAAATAACAACTTGCGAATTAGGTATAATACCCATACACATGAAAGAATACCCATGAACGAACATATAAAACACGCTGTATTTTCCTGTCAGCGTGTCACAAAGAAAATTGTCCAACGCAAGTACATGTAATAATAATTATTACATGTTCTTGCGCTGGCCAATTTTTTGTGTGACACGGCGATAGGAAAATACAGCGTGTTTTATATGTTCGTTCATGGGTATTCTTTCATTTTTCCTACTGTATACGAGCAAGATAGCGAACCAACTCTAGCACAATACACTAAACTGCAGAGATTACGGTGGACAGGGCACGTGGTCCGCATGCTTGAGAATTGAATCCCCAGAAAATTGCTAAATGCAAGAATGCAGGAAAAAGGCCTGTTGGAAGACCTAAAAAGAGATGGGAAGACGAAGTCGATGAGGATGCCAGGAACTTCCTGGGAATGCGTTCATGGAAAAGAACAGCGGTAAATCGAAATGATTGGAGAAGCTTGTTGAAGGAGGCCAAGGCTCGATTTGGGCTGTAGTGCCATTGGATGGATGGATGGATGGAGGTGTCACCAGGAAAATGTACCAATAAGTTTTCCAATTTAAAAATCTTTTATGTTGTTCTGAAGTTATTTTCTTGTGGCATTTTTATAATCAAGTATATTCAATTGGGAAATAAGCCACAATTTTACCTAAAAATGATTTTATTAACGTTTCGACGCCCAAATCGGGTGTCGTTGTCAAAATATTTTTATTTTGTATTTTGACAACGACACCCGATTTGGGCGTCGAAACGTATAAAATCATTTTTAGGTAAAATTGTGGCTTATTTCCCATTTGAATATACTTGATTATAAAAATCTTTTAGTAATATTTTCAATATTCTTAATGTTGCTATTAGGATTGAAAAACTTCATCTTTCAATTGCCAGATGACGCTAGTCACCTACCCTATTTGTTTCAGTTGCAATGTGTGGGAAAAGCTCTCGGTGCTGGTCAGTTAGGATATGGAGAACAAGCCTACGCTCTCTCCGATGAGATTCCAATAAGAATCGAAAATCGCAATTCAGAGAGCTGGATTGCACTCCGTATTCTAATTGAAAAGTAAGATTGTTTTGCCTTCGCATTGCAACTGAATGAAAATAGTATACATTTTTATTTTGTAAATGATTACTTTATAAAAAAATAATGTAACAAAAGAGAAAACTTGGCCGACCGCCGTATAACAGTAAACACCTCGAGAATGACGTCATCGAATGATCTAGGCCTCGGCGGAAAGGAGGAGGAACTTCTCGAACATACGACCCGTAGGCGGAACACGCTGATAGCTAGAGATGGGCGTCGATTGTTCCAGAATAACAACTGGGTATAAATACGGGCATATTTGTAAATACAGTTTAGTCTTAAGCCAAAGTTTGTAAAGTAAACTTGTATAAATAAATAATAAAGTCGTAAATAAATACGAACCGCTAGTTTTATTGTAATTATAAGTAATTACAATAGTCACGTTACAGTTGGTGTCGGTGTTCGGTTAACTTAGTGCGATATAAATAAGTGAATTACAGAGAGACTTTAAAAGACTTTTGAACTTTATTCGTCGGGAATAACCGGAGTGCGTTAATTGTTCGGTATTCGGAAAGACTTTAAAAGACTTTTGGACTTTATTCGTCGGGAATAGTTAAAGTGCGTTGATTGTTCGGTATTCGGAAAGACTGTTAAAAGACATTTTGGAAAGTACGTGTGTGCCGACCAAAGATGTTGCTACAAGAACTTACAGTAAAACAGCTCCGTGAACAGCTAGAGGAACGGGATCTGGACAGCAGTGGGCTCAAGATAGTCCTACAAGCACGACTCGAGGATGTCCTCACGAAGAACGGAGAAGACCCAAAGACGTTCCACTTCCAGTCAGCAGAACAAGTAATCTTATCGAAATTAAAAACTGTTTCTGAAACGATCGATGAAACTTCTAGAAGAAGCAACGAGAAACTGGAAGAAGTTAGTAGACAGAACAACGAGAAATTTGAAAGTGTTTCTCAAAAGATCGATGAAACTTCTAGAAAAAGCGACGAGAAATTTGAAAGTGTTTCTCAAGTAATTAAAGACGTTTGTAGACAGAATGACGAGAAATTTGAAGAAGTTTCTAGAACATTCGATAAGATGCAGAAAAGTGTAGAGACCGTAGAAGAAAAGATCAAACAACTAGAGAGCATGATAACCGATACAAAAGTACAACCATCAGTTAATGCAGCAGCGTTAGATCCTGTAGTGAAAGATGAACTACCGAGAGACTAAACGTCGTATAATATGAGATTCAAATTACCACCATTCGATGGAAAGTCCTCTTGGTCCATATATCTTAGACAATTTGAAGCTATTGCGACCGCCAATCATTGGACCGAACAGGAAAAGGCTGTTTCCTTGACTGCTGCTTTGCGAGGTGATGCTGCAGATATATTAAGATCAATTCCTAAGGGTCAAGAAAATTGTTACCAGACCTTGTTCACTCGTCTAGAAAAACGCTATGGAGATGCCCATCTACAACAAGTATACAAAGCACAACTGCGAAGTAGAAGTCAACGAGCAAGTGAGAATCTGCAAGAATTTGAAGCAGATGTGGCTCGTGTGGTGCGGTTGGCTTATCCAGAGGTGCCAGACAGCGTTTTAGAAGAAATTGCAGTAGATACCTTCGTCAATGGGCTGAAAGATAATGAACTACAGAAAGCTTTACGACTAGCAAGGCAGAAAGTTTTAGATGAAGCACTTGCTATTGCATTGGAACACGAAACGGCTAGTCAAACTTCACGAGGCCATAGAGTAAGAACCATTGAAGAAAGTGACGAACACAACGATGAACGTCTGGAGGAAATGATACGGAGAGTATTAAGTAATCAGATGCCAAAGAGACGCGAGCCTAGATGTTGGAATTGTGGAGACGTAGGCCACATTCGTCGTAATTGTAAGAAGATCGTACAGCCGTCGGAAAACTAGAGCGGGTCGACACCAAGGGGCAACTGCCGACCTCGAGAACTAGAGCCCCCATAGTAACTGTCAACCTCACGTCCTCCGGTGGAATCCACAACTTATACATCGAAGGTCGTATCAGTAATAGATGTAGATCATTTTTGGTGGATACAGGTGCAACGAGAACTATCGCACGTCCAGATGTAGTACGAGACCATAATAAATTATCACCTGCAACAGTAAAGCTTAGAACAGCGACTGGTGAGCTAATTAATACATATGGCGAGGCTAATATGTCAGTATCCATTGGCCAGACCACAGTTGAACATCAAGTATTAATTGCCGAGATCTCCGACGAATTCATATTGGGGATGGACGTACTAAGGAAAGTGGGGGCAATATTGGAAGTTCAAAATGGAGTTCTCAAGATCAATGGTGAAAAGTTGCCCTTTCACGACGACAAAGAAGATGTCATCCGCTTACTTACTACATGCGACGTAACCATACCCGGTAATAGTGAGAAAATTCTGATGACCATGCTTGATGGACACTGCCGAGAGGGAAGTTTAAGGATGGTCGAAGATGTGGATAATGTCGAGTTCCTAACGGCGTAAACTTTGGTAAAAGTTCGAGATGTGATCCCTGTAAGAGTTATGAATTTAAGGGAAACTGCTATCAAGTTAAGTAGAGGAGCTTTGATCGGGCAGTGTGTTCCCGTGGCTTCAATTTGCTCTGTGAATACCAATGAGAAATCATCGAAGGCGAAGTATCCAAAGGAGCTTGTTGAGATGATCATTGAAAGATGCCAAGATCTTGATCATGAACGAACGGAAAAAGTGACGTCTATGCTGATAGAGTATCAAGATGTTTTTGCTATTGACACGAAAGATAAGGGAAAAACAAGCATAGTGACGCATAAAATAAATACCGGAGATGCTCAGCCAATCAGACAACGGCCTAGACGACTTCCATTTGCGAAAAGAGATGAAGCCGAAGAGATTATCAAGGATATGGACAAACAAGGGGTAATTGAACCATCGAACAGTCCATGGACATCACCAGTAGTTCTGGTAAAGAAGAAAGATGGTTCAACGCGTTTTTGTATCGACTACCGCCAGCTCAATGCGGTAACAAAAAAAGATAGTTATCCTTTGCCCAGAATAGACGATACATTGGATACTCTCTCCGGTTCTCGTTGGTTTTCCACACTCGATTTAAAAAGTGGATATTGGCAAGTAGACATGGAGCCAGCCGATCGGGAGAAAACCGCATTTTCGATAGGATCAGGGCTTTGGCAGTTTACGGCTATGCCGTTTGGTTTATGTAATGCCCCTGCCACATTTGAAAGATTAATGGAGGCAGTTTTAAGAGGTCTAACATGGAAAACATGCCTGGTTTACTTGGATGATGTAATTGTGGTTGGAAGGTCCTTTGATGAACATGCCAAGAATCTAATAGAAGTCTTTCAACGATTGAGGGCAGCGAACTTGAAGTTAAGTCCGAAGAAATGTCACATGTTTCGACGTTAAGTACCGAGAAGTTAAGTATTTGGGACATATTGTATCGAGTAATGGTGTAACAGCTGATCCTGAAAAGATTGAAGCAATTAAAGATTGGCCAGTACCAAAAGATAAACATGAAATTAGAAGTTTCCTTGGCCTATGTACATATTACCGACGATTTGTCAAAGGATTTGCCAATATCTCCAAGCCCCTAACAAAGTTGACGGAGGAGGGCAAAAAATATACATGGAGTGAGGAGTGTCAAAAAGCTTTCGAACAACTACAAAGGGCTCTGATCAGTGCACCGATATTAAGCTACCCGGGACAGGCAGGAAAATTTGTTTTGGATACCGATGCTAGCAACAGTGCCATAGGAGCTGTTCTCTCACAAATCCAGGATGGACAGGAAAAAGTCATCGCTTATTTCAGCAAAGTCCTGTCGAAACCAGAAAGAAACTATTGCGTTACCAGAAGAGAACTGCTGGGTGTAGTGAAGGCTTGCGAACATTTCCATAAATACTTGTACGACAGAAAGTTCCTTCTTCGAACAGATCACGCTGCTCTAAAATGGCTCATACAATTCCGTAATCCAGAGGGCCAGATGGCAAGATGGTTAGAACGACTGCAAGAATATGATTATGAGATAGAACACAGGGCCGGAAGAGTTCATTCAAATGCTGACGCCCTTTCGAGACGACCATGCAGTGCAAATTGTAATCACTGTGCCAAATTAGAGGAACGATTTTGCCCCGTGAGACGAACCACCGTAGTTAATGAGCAATGGCAGCCCCAACAGTTACAAAACGCCCAAGAAGATGATCCATGTATAAAAAGAGTATTGGATTGGATGCGGCAAGGTGAAAGACCTAGTTGGCAGAACATTAGTGCATGTAGTCCAGAAGTCAAGGCCTACTGGAGCCAATGGAATTGCCTGGTACTAAAAGATGATCTTCTGTACAGAACCTTTGAGAACGATGATGGTACAGAATCTAAGCTGCAGTTGATTGTACCTAAAAGTAAAGTGTCAGAAGTATTGCGTCAGTTGCATGACGGTACATCAGGTGGACACTTTGGTATTACGAAGACTCTGCAAAAGGTTCGAGAACGGTTCTATTGGGTGAACTGTAAAGATGATGTAAGAAGATGGTGCCGGAAATGTGAACTGTGTGCATCCGGTAATGGTCCAGTTGGTAAAAAGAGAGCACCCATGAGACAGTACAATGTTGGAAGTCCTATGGAAAGAGTAGCAATAGACATTGCAGGTCCATTTCCAGAAACCGATGCTGGAAATAAATACATTCTGGTAGCCATGGACTATTTTACGAAATGGACCGAGGCCTATGCATTACCGAATCAAGAAGCTGCTACCGTTGCAGAGGTACTTGTTAAAGAATTCTTCAGCCGATTTGGTGTTCCCTTGGAGATCCACTCCGACCAAGGGCGAAACTTTGAGTCAGCTCTTTTCCAAAACGTTTGTAAATTGATTGGTGCCAATAAGACCAGAACAACACCCCTGCATCCTCAATCAGATGGAATGGTCGAGAGGATGAACCGAACGATGGGTAAACACTTGTCCAAAGTTGTATCTGAACATCAGCGAGATTGGGACCAACACATTCATTTATTCCTGATGGCCTACCGCTCGGCCGGGAATGAAACTACAGGTCAAACACCAACCTGCCTGATGTTGGGTCGTGAAGTTCGTTTGCCCTGCGACCTAGAGTTTGGCTGCAGACCTTCCGAGGAATATGTTGCAGGCGAAGAATACGTAGACAGCCTGAAGTTACGAATGAACAACATTCATGAACTTGCCCGACAACACATCCAGATAGCCAGTGACAGAATGAAAGATCAATATGATTCTCGCTGTAAGAATGAAAGCTTCGAAGTAGGTGATCTCGTCTGGCTTTATAATCCACAACGTCGTCGAGGCCTGTGTCCTAAACTGCAAAGACAATGGGAAGGTCCGTATGAAGTTAAGAAGAAAATAAATGACGTAATATACAGAATTAAGAAGTTACCAAACGGTAAACCAAAAGTTATTCACATAAATCGTCTTGCACCATATGTTGGCTCAAATGAAACAGAGGAAGCCCGACTCCTCCAACAGGAGATGAAAGATGCACCACAGCCAAGTTTTAAGGAATTTATGTCAAATTACGCAGAAAGAAACAGTGCTAGATTCGGCGTGACCACAGAAGTTCAGCAAGATCTGTTTGGTGTTCCAGAAAACGTCTCTCTAGCCCACTGTGTTGCCCAAGACCTCGAGATGACTAAAGGAATCTCGTCCGTATTCAATAGAAAGTTCGGCCGCCTGGACGAGTTAAGGAATCAACAACCTAAAATTGGAAGAGTATTGCGATTGGAAGATGGTCCTCGATCTTTGCTGTATATAGTGACCAGGAAGTCTTATACGGACACGCCAAGCTACGAGAACATATGGCGTGCTCTAACTAATTTGAAGAAAATCGTGTGTAATTATGACATCGAAGATTTGGCTATAATAAAAATAGGCCATGCAGTAGAAAATCTGGATTGGAAGATTGTGAGAAGCATGCTTGAAGTGATCTTCAGAGAAACTGGCGTACGAATTACTGTGTGTTGCATGAACCCGAAGATGTCATACCCTTCAAAGACAGTAGACTGCTATTTCTTCTTGAAGGGTGTATGCAGAGCTGGAGAGTCGTGTAGATTCCGCCATCCTGGGCCTTCATCTAGAGTTGCTGATCGGGACGCTCAGATCTTAAGAGGGGAGCAGTGTAACAAAAGAGAAAACTTGGCCGACCGCCGTATAACAGTAAACACCTCGAGAATGACGTCATCGAATGATCTAGGCCTCGGCGGAAAGGAGGAGGAACTTCTCGAACATACGACCCGTAGGCGGAACACGCTGATAGCTAGAGATGGGCGTCGATTGTTCCAGAATAACAACTGGGTATAAATACGGGCATATTTGTAAATACAGTTTAGTCTTAAGCCAAAGTTTGTAAAGTAAACTTGTATAAATAAATAATAAAGTCGTAAATAAATACGAACCGCTAGTTTTATTGTAATTATAAGTAATTACAATAGTCACGTTACAATAACGATTTGTAACGAATCCTCGAAAGTAACTATAATCAACATCACTACTATTCCTTTGCCTTTGCCCCTACAGTGTAGGCAACCACAACCGACATTAATATCGTTTTTCTTTATAAAATTTTCAATTTTTATTATTTTCAATTAAAGCCAGTTTATTTATAATCCGCAAACGAGGAGCAATTAGGTGATACGGTTATTTAGCAATTTTACGGCTTTTTATACCCAGAAAATGAAAATTTATTCGAAATCTCAACTTTTTATTTGGCTCGAAAACGGAAAATCCGCAAATGAAATTTAGAATGGAGGGATTTTCTTACGTCAGAAACAGTCATTTTTTTCATCGGTAAATTTTTAAGCTTTATGATTTTTAGTTTAAACCAGGTCTATATTGGTAATCCTCAAACCAGGAGAAATTAAATGATATAGTTATTGTTATTTTTACAGTTTTTAATAAATATCCCGATAATGGAAATATATACTTTGGCGCTGTACTGAGAAATTTCATTTTGATATAACTTGAAAATGGAATATCCGCAAATGAAATTTCGAAAGGAGGGATTATCTTTAAGTCAGGAGGAGTTATTTTGACTATGGTACAGCTGGTTCCAAAAAAAACTGATACGACTCTTAAACAAAGATCTTATACTCATAGATTTGGCCAACTCGGAAAAATAGCGTAACGCGGAGCAGTTCTGGTCGGTGGTCCATCCATCTCTCTCTACCGGCGCTTAACTTTCCCTCTCTAGCATATGATGGCCGCCGCCTGTGTGTCACTGTCGTTCCGTTACTCCCACCTCTTGGTAGATACGCTCACACTCGCACGACAGACAAAGATAGCTAAACCACCTTACTTGATATCGGCGTTACACCCCGATGCATTGAGTAGCATATGACTAGCCAGATCTATTTTCTTTACATATCTCTGCTCTTAAAACGTATTTTGTAGAAAATTGAGCAGTGTACTTTCTTCTTCTTCTTTTTGTTTTTGGTCTCGCTGCAAGGCAATTACCAGAACGATTTATAGGCTCTCTTGATGTAGTCTGGCTCTAAACCATATCAAAATCGCTGACTATGTTCTTGTAAAAAGCTTTTGATGATGTGTGATAATACATATAATGAATATGAGTGTAATTAACTTTAATTTATTATATTTTCAGGATAAATACCTATTATTTACTGGCTGTTTGTTTGTTTATTTTATTATTTGTCTGTCATAAAAAATATAATATAATGTCAGACCAATCATACACTGCTCAAAATGATCAAATCTTACTAAGAGTCGTATCAGTTTTTTTAGGAACCAGCTGTACATACTACTTTTAGCCTTACAGTTTAGGTTTACCAAAAGTGAAAATTATTCTGGCATTCCTTTGCGCCTACAGTATAGGCAACCAACATTAATATAGTTTTTCCTTTATAACATTTTCAATTTTCACAATTTTCAATTAAAACCAGTTTATTCATAATCCGCAAACGAGGTGCAATTAGGTGATATGGTTATTTAGTGACTTTACGGCATTTTATACCCTGAAAATCGACATTTATTTTTAGCGCTGCGCCGAAATCTCCACTTTTGATTTGCTTATATCTCGAAAACAGAAAATCCGCAAATGAAATTTTGAATGGTGCAATTATCCTCAAAAGAGGATAATTGCTTTAGCTATGGTAGAAGTCAAAATATTGACTTTGAAAAAACCGTTTCGCTAACTTTATGACGCTGCCCTCTACAGTCTACGGAAATATTCAGTCAGTTGCGGTTGCGGTCGGTGTTAACTGTTAACAACACTGACACTGGATGTACATAGGGATTAAAGTGGAGTGGGTGTGATTATAGGTTTTGTCAGAAAAAGCTTAAATCATCGCGTTAAAATTGTTATAAATTAAGTAATTATACTGTAGATATAGTTAGTGTTTGAACATTAATTTAGTAGTTAAGTTAAAAGTTAAAACGGGATAATACGTTAGTAGTGAATAAGAAACACTAAGGACCTTTCTGTAAGTTTTGCCTTTATATAATCATAGTAGCAGTAATATAGTAGAGTAGAGGCTGGCTTAGGAGATGGACACAAACTCTCCCGGTCCCCCTGACAAAGGGAGCGGGATCTATGCTTTGCTTTCATTGAACTCGCAAAATTTTTTAAATTCCATACACATGCTAGCCCCGAGACATAAAAATAACATTAATTTAATAGAAAAAGAACTCTGTGCTTTAAAAAATAAATTTCAAAACGATCAGATCATGTTAACAGACGTTAATAACTTATCATCTAGGATTGAAAATATTAGTAGAAGAAAAGTTGAATACAAGGACACTGACTTCGGCCCATTCCTTATTATGATAGAGAGTGACAAGGGAAAAGCAGGTAATATCCATCCTATGGATATTGGGAAAGTATTTCATACAATGGGTACGACTGGAATTAAGGAAATTAGTAGAAAAGGCATGGATAGAAATGGAGTAATTTTTAACACCTCCAAACAGGCAAATATGGCACTAAATAGCACAGAAATTCTTGAGAAAGGATTTCTTGCTTATATACCTCAAAAAATGCTAACATCAAGGGGTATTATTAGAGATGTAAGTATAAATATTTCAATGGAAAACATAGTTAACGACAGTAAATTACAAAAAAACGGGAAAATTATATCGGCCATAAGACTTAACAGAAGAGTTTTAGATAGCAATGTGACCGTTACATACACTCCAACAGGAACTGTACAACTACTCTTTGACGTAAGAACTCCCCCTAAAGAAATAATTATCTATTCAAACTTGGTAACAGTAGATCCATACATCCCTCCTGTACAGCAATGTTTCAAATGCCTAAGATTTGGGCACTCACAAAGACAGTGCAGGGGAAAAGCAAGATGCCCGAAATGTTCCGATGAACATACATTTCAAAACTGCACAGTTTCTGTACCATAATGCCTATACTGCGATCTCGAATACCTTGCCACAAATAAAATTTGCAAAGAATTCGAAAGACAGAAAAAGATAAATGAAGTAATGGTCTTCCAAGATCTCACATTTTTTGAAGCTGCCAAGCTGTTTCCCCCAATTAAGGAAAAGCCAGAAAATTCGAGAATGTTTCAGATGCGAAGTAGGGATTTTCCTTCTTTACTATCCAGTTCACCCAGAGCATTTACTCAAGTACTTCAAAAATCCCCATCCTCCACTTCCCATTTCCAGAGTCAAAGTCATGTGGTCCCAGTTAAAAGGAAAAATAAAGTAATTCTTAAAGACATTAGTTATGACAAAGAGGCGCATAAAGCTTTATTAAATGAGGATCTAAGCAGAAATTTACCTAGATTACCGATTTTAAACAAATTAAATGATTCACAAAAGTATATGGGATCACAAGGCCCAAGTTTTGCACTTTCATTAACGAGCAATCCTGTACATTCTCAGGATAGTGTATTTTCAAAAAACGTTGATTTAACCTCTGATAATAATATGGATTTTGCAGGTTTTGATGAGTCACATAATACATCTAATTTTAGTAAAAGTAGTGTTGACTGAATTGTCATTTATTTCTTACAGATAATATAATATATTAGTTTTTATATTAAAAAGAAAAAATAATAATAGTAACAAATTGTATATATAGTTATGATATTTAATATTTTGCATTGGAATATTAATGGTTTCTTTAACAATAAGCAAGATCTAATGGTGTTTCTTAACGAATATGATGTTAATATCATTCTTCTAAATGAAACACATCTGAAATTTTCACAGCACTTGCATATTCCCAATTTTTACTGCTATAGGGATGATAGGATTGATGGATGGGGTGGAATAGCGGTACTTATTCATCAGTCTCTGGCAGCTGATAGGATAGACATTTCACATATTCACTTGCCTGAAAAATGGCAGGCTATCATTGTCAAATTTGAAAAAAATTTTATTATAGGATCGTATAAGACACCAGATGTTCGTTTTCGTAAGGAGATCTTTAGAGAATTGGTTCAAATGTGTGATAAACCGTTTTTCTTCATAGGTGACTTGAATTGCCAACATTCTTTATGGGGTTCATCATCTAACAATCCGAACGGCAATCGTCTTGCAAATCTTTTGGAGGAGGATAACTTGTGTTTTCTCAATACAGGTGAGGCGACAAGAATTTCACCGCCTGACTCAAACAGTGTCCCTGACGTAGCTATAGCATCTCCAGGTTTGGCTGTGGACTGCCTTTGGGAAGTTTTTCCAGAGATAGGAGCAAGCGATCACTTTCCTTTTGTAGTGTGTTACGGGCAGGATAGAAATAGTCCCCAAAGAAATGACCCTCTTCAAGATCGCAGTATCTTTAATGTGAAAAAAGCCAATTGGGAACAATTCAACCAATATATTGAGTCTAACATTAACAACATTCCTAATGAGTCTTACACAGATTTTCAAAACCTAATATTAGACGCAGCAAACAGGTGCATCCCTAAGAAAAAGCGTGTTAGATTCCATAAACCACAATTACCTTGGTGGGATGAAGAGTGTTCAGTTTTAATTAAATCAAAGAGGGAGGCAGTCAAGAAGTTCAAACAGGTACCTTCTTTAGAAAACTTCATTAATTTTAAAAAAATTAGGGCACATTGTAAAAAAGAACTTAAATCCAAAAAGAAAAAATCATTTGTTGTGTTTTGTTCCACAATGTCCACTGATACTCCAATATCAGTAATGTGGAGAAAAGTGAGAAGTTTCCATAAGGCTTTCACTAAAGCCTCAGTTAGAACTCCTAGTAATTCATCGTTAGGGGAGGAAATGCTTTGTTCATTGATTCCACCTGTATTTGAGGACATTGCGTCTCACCCAGTGAAATCTAATACTATCGAGTGTGAACTCTTCACTTTAAACGAACTTTCATTGGTTTTGGTTGAACGAAAGGATACTGTGCCGGGCCAGGATGGTATAACATTTTCTATGTTGCAACATCTTCCAGAGTCAGCAATCAAGTTCCTGTTAAAATCTTTCAATTTATGTTTAAAGGAGGGAATGCATATTCCCACTCAATGGAAATCACAAACAGTGTGTCTAATTCCCAAACCCAATAAAAATATAAATTGTCTTTCGGGCTGGAGACCAATCGTTTTATCATCGTGTGTTAGTAAACTTTTAGAGAACATGATAAAAATAAGGTTAGATTGGTATGTAGAACATTTTATGATACTATCGCCTTTCCAGACTGGCTTTCGTAAAGGTAGAGGGGTGTCTGAAAACTTAATTCATCTGGTCAATGAAATCTCAATGAATATCTCAAAAAGGAAACCAGCAGCTGCTGTTATGTTAGACATTTCTTCTGCATATGATAAAGTGTCAATCATCCAATTATTGGACGCTTTGGGAGATCTCAACTTGCCATGGTTACTTATTGAATTGGTTAAACATTTATTGACTAATCGTTTGGTGTCTGTTCGTGATCCTATTTCCTTAAATCTGCTAGGACCAAGAACTACCAATGTGGGCCTTTTTCAGGGTTCCCCTTTGAGTCCAGTACTATTTAATATTGTCATCAATATAATCTCATTTTGTGTGACAGAGGATGTTCTAATTACTCAGTATGCAGACGATGTTGCCCTCTACTGCTCCGGCAAAAGCTGGGTGGGTGTTGTGGAAAAATTAAATGGTACAGTAGAAAGTATTTCTAATAAACTTCATGATATGGGAATGTGTCTGTCATCTAGCAAAAGTCAAGCAATTTTTTTTGATAGAAATAGGAATAATATTCCGAATTCACTAATATCAGTGAATAACACACGTTTAGATTGGAAACAAGAAGTTTCTCATTTGGGAGTTATTCTAGATAGTTCCCTTTCTTGGAGAAGTCAAATTGAAAAGATGGCATTGAGGGCTTCCAGTGGAGTCAATATTATTCGTTGTTTGTGTCGAACTTGGTGGGGAGCACATCCTGCAACTTTACTCACTCTATATAAGGCATACATTAGATCACATCTTGACTATGGATCCATTTTTCTGGGAGGTTGTGCACGTTCTCTACTTGCAAAATTGGATAAGGTTCAGTATAGAGCTCTTAGAGTGGTGGGGGGATTTATGAGGTCTTCTCCAGTTCATATAATTTTGTCAGAGTGTGGAGAAACACCGTTAGATCTCAGAAGAATATGGCTAGCATCTAAATTCATTTTAAAAGTAGTAGCCTATGACAACCCAATATATGCCTCAATTGAGCAATTTCACAATGTCTTTCTGGGTTACTTTAGTTTTTGGAGAAGAAAATATTTCCCACCAATACTGGCTGCTTTCCAGAATACTTTACATGAAATTCATGAGGTAGCACATAGCTCCTTATTTCCTTGTCACTCCTTTCCACTTAATATTCAAATTTCTCCTATGGCTTATGAAACTGTCAATATGGGCAAAGAGGCAAATAACCAAACCAAGTTTATGGAATGGTACCTCAATAACTGGTCGGAATATAAACTTATTTTCACAGATGGATCCAAAGATAAACAAGGTAATGTAGGTATTGGGATATACCTTAACGAGAGAACACAGTTAACAGCAAGATTACCATCCGCTAATTCAATTTGCTCAGCAGAAGTATTTGCCATTAAAAAAGCATTGGAGTTAATCCAACAGAATAATTTTACAAAGTGCCTCATCTGTAGTGATTCTAAGAGTGCTCTAGAAAAAATTACAAGACCAAGCTACAAGGCGGCAATAGATTCACAAACTCTCCAACTAAAACAAAAACTATGTGAATTTGATGACCAACATAGAGAAATTAAATTTGCATGGATTCCAAGTCACACTGGAATTATTGGGAATGATCTTGCGAATCTTGGAAGAAAGCTGCCTATTAGTGAAGAACCAAAGGCCCCCTTTAAAGATTTTCAAATTAAATATAAAGAAAACTTATGGATTGGTTGGGAAAATCGATTCCAACAAATAGGACAGGCAAAAGGAATTACTTATTGCTCACAAGTTGCAGTTCCATATAAAAAGGCATGGTTTACAAAATTTCCCAACCTGGGGAGAGGTATAATCACACAAATGTGTCGTATGAGAACTGGACATTGTAGTGTTCCTGCACATTTATTTAGATTGAAGGTAGTGAATTCAAACCAGTGTTTATGTGGCAGTGTAGGAACTTTACAACATGTTTTATTGGAATGTACTAGGTTCCAAAGAGAGTTCCAGTTGCTTAGAAGGGAACTAGAAGGTGATCAGACATTAACTGATGTGTTGTTTAAAAATTTAAACTCAAAGACATTAATCGCAGTGCAAAAGTTTTTAACATCAACAATGACTCGTGTGTAGCTTGCTTAAAAACTTTATGACTTTATGCTTGCTTGAAATGCATGTGCTTTGTGCTTAGTGCGGTTTTGCATGGTAGTACTAGAACTAGACCATTAATAGTAGAACTTTAGTTATGGAACTTATAAACAATTACAAAGTTTTTTTTTATTATCTCAATTATTTCAGATTCAGGAGCTATGAGCTTAAGCCCAGATGTACCTCAGGGCCTAGATTCCGTGCACTGTAGATATCTACAGTCGCTTTCTGTCGATGGCAATTGTCATGAAAATATTTGAATTTTTAGTTTTAATTCAAATATTTTCTTGTTTTACTAAGTGTCACTTCAGCATCAATTAGAGTATAACCTAGCAAAACTAGAAAATAATTCAATTAAAGCTAAAAATTCAAATATTTTCATGACACGTGACATCGATAGAAGGCGACTGTAGATATCTACAGTGCACGGAATCCAGGCCCTGGTACGGCTCTTGAATATTCAAGTCTATATTCACGGATCCTGGCCGGATAGCCCTGGCAGCTAAGGCCATTTAAATGAAGAGAAGAAGAAACACTGACACTGATTGTAAGAAGAAGAAACACTGATTCTGTAAAATTTGTCCAAATCGTTCCTCTATTTGCGCATGTGCAAGCAATGTCATATAAAGGAATCTTTTATTTTGACAATTGACATTAAATATTTTTGTAAATTTGTAAAAAATTATAAAAATAACCTTTAAAATGTCCTGAAATTCTGTATAAAATCGGCTGTTACCTGTAATATAGATAAAAAGTAAAATAAGATCATGGAAAAGAGTAAAACGTTGACTTTAATTAGTATTTTGTCATTTAAAGAACAGAACAACATAACCGATAATAATCATCCTGCAATATAGAAGTGCATTTAGAAATCGACGCTGCCAAGCCAAAACGGCATAAACGCCAAAATGACCACTTTTTAGTTAGCTGCACTAAAAAATAGGATTTTAATTTCCGCACCAGACAGTCAACGCGGAATTCGCGAGCTCAAGCGAGGGTGCTGCCGCTTATTTGGAACTAGAGGAATTGGGATGAAAATATAAACCAATCATCCGTTAACCTATGTATGAACGTCGTTTGAAAGTTTGTCGGATGTGTTTATTTAATAAACAATTTATTTATATTAATTAATTACATCAATAACAATATTAATTATAGAAAAATACGATATCCCAATTACACCGGCCATTTTCATGCAACTGCACTGCCACCTATAGTCGATTGAGTTCGCGAATAACCGCAGAAAAAGTGAAATAGGTGTAATATAGGTTTAAAATTTTTATAAACGCCAGTCTAGTCACGCACGTGAACACCGACGTGAACACCGATTGACATAATCGCCAGTGCCCGTAAGATTATCATTGTGTACATTTCGGTCCAGTAATAATAGTAAAGGTATGTATTTTTACAATTTTTATGGATAACTAACATGGTATTATCTACCTTTGCAATATTTTCAATTTGTATTGATTTTTGAAGCGTAAACACAATGAATTTCTTTGAAAACTATGAGGCGTTTATGCCAAAACCACATATTTACATCGTGGTTGACACAAGTGCCATTCCTCAATGGTATTCTTATGCAGGTTTCTTATTTAAAAATTGCGCAAATAAAAAGTTTATTTTAAAATATTCTACTGTAACTTTGTACTAGTGTGATGAACAATTCATTTTGTATTACAGCATAGAGTTCAAATCAATTTTATATAGCTAAAAATGGCGATCGATTTTTGGCGTTTATGCCATTTTTTTGTTGCACCTGAATAGCAGAAGTAAAAAAATAATGGCCTTACTAAATGAAAATAAAACATATACCGAATCAGTACAAAATGATATATACTGACTGACAATAATCCCCCTATATTTCCCCTAGAGGTTTATGACATTTATAATGCCAACATTGCAGAAGCTTTTAGCAATGACATTATCATCTTTGAGGAACCACCAGACGTTGCAGTAGAAGAAAGAATATTTAGTCACGATCTCACATCATATGTTTCAACTTAGCAGCAGATAATGATTTGGATGCCGGTATAAGTAGCGATCAAAATAAGGAAAATACATACAATCAAATCAATACGAATGTTGAACCAAATATTGACAGTGATTATGAATTAGAATCCACTACTTATTATTAGATATCCACTTTTAAGTATTTCATATTTACTTTTAAGTATTTCATCCTAGCACCAACCCACATAACAATTTCATGTTCTTAGTAGATTCATAGAACATACTTTTCAGAAAAAGTATATACTTAGAATATGCGTAATTACCATTGCGAATGTGCAGAGCATATACTGAGTATATACTACATTACAGTACTTAAACGTTCTATGTATATACTTAGAATGTACTACCGCACTTTTTTTCAGTATATACCAAGAACATACTTTTTAGAAGATTCTAAGGAGGTGCTATAAACCTTCTATTTATATACTTAGAATGTACTATCGCACATATTTTTAGTATATGGGAAGAATATTCCAAGGAAGTGCTATATACCTTCTAGTTATATACTTAGAATGTACTATCGCACATGTTTTTAGTATATGGGAAGAATATTCCAAGGAAGTGCTATATACCTTCTATGTATATACTTAAAATGTACTATCGCACATATTTTTAGTATATGGGAAGAATATTCCAGGGTGCTGTATTTCTCAGAAATATGTTTTCAACATCACCCAATCTCATCCTATAGGTTCTACCAAAGAATACTAACACACCCACTGGGTGTGTTAGTATTCTTTGGTTCTACTAATATATTACATTTACATATTCTAATTGCATATGAGAATGTAGCTATTACATTATACAATATTACGTAAAAAGTAAGTATAAAATATATAAACTTTAGTTAGTTAAATAGGTACCTATGTATAATAAATATTATATGGGTAAGTAGCCTATATATAATAAAATATAAGTAATATATTTAGTTATTATTTGCACATCAAAATAAAAATGCTGCTTATATAATTATATAATAGCCAAATATATATAATATGTATGTAAATTACTAAAATTTATAGATATCTATATACATTATACATACTTTTACTTACTAGGTATTTAGGAAATATTGAAGTACCAATATGAACTTATTATTTTCAAACTGCTTTTTATGTTCTTAAAAATGTTTTAGTCCTTGTAGCTAGAAATACTTGGTCCTACCTAACAGCGTAGACATAAATGCATAGCTGTACTTGTACTGCAAACTATTTTCATATTTTGCTCTTTTGTTACCTACCCCCTTCCCTTGTGCAGGTATAAAATGCAATGCAAGGGTCAGAATGACAATGAATGGCCGTTTCCGGATTCCCGAAAATTATAGGTAAAAATACTTATGGTATGATATATAAACTCAAATCAAAATGGTATTATATTCATTTCAACTGAAAACGAAACGAGAATTTCTCATTTTTCTTCAATAGAATTAAGTTTTAAACTTTTTACCATACAATTAAAACGGTTTAAAAAAAATGAATTAGATAGTTCAGTAGTACCTACCAAAATACATAAATTTTATTAATTATTCTTAACGCGAAGTTGATAATCTATAGGCTAACATTATTCTTCTCCGTATAGGTACATACAGTATATTCTTTTTAAGATATTTTAAAATGTATTACAAGTATGTGTTAAGCATATACTTTTGCATATACTAAGAATATTCGATTAAGGTATATTCTAAGAATAAACTTTTACGAACATTCCGAGATACTACGTACCCGAATGTGCTCAGTATATTCGGTGCAAGAATATTCTTTGAGGCACATGCAAAGAACATGAAATTTAGAATGTTTTTTATGGTACATGCTATGCTTGTACTACGCATATACTAAAAAGGATATACTTCGACGAATGTTGGTAGGATATGCTTAGAACATGATGCGAACATCATTGTTATGTGGGAAAGCATGTTTAAAGAATTTAAAGTTTTGTTTTTAACTTAGAATGTATTTTTGATTAATAAAAAATAAACCCTATCAAAAATCTTCGTAATTTCATCATTTTTCTTGTTGGCATAAACGACAATTTTTGATTTTCATTTCTTTTTTCATTAATGGCATAAATCCCTTTTAAGCGCCATATTGACTAACCTTACAACGATGCGATCGACACAAACGCCAGAGATAAGTTTGGCATATTCACCAATGTTATATCTTGATTGGACATAAGCGCCATTTTATAGTTTTTAATTTATTTCAGACAGTATTTTCAGCCACATTAATATTCACAATATATTAAAATTTGAAAAAAAAATCGCCAATTTTTTTGAGTCACTGTGCAGATAAGCAGAATTGGTAAAAATAATAAAAATAATCAGTTTTTTGTGTTTCCTGAAAAATCAAGTTAATGTCGTTTATGCCGTTTTGGCTTGACAGCGTCGAAATACTCTATTTTAGGAGTTGTAAAATACTTTTGCATATTATGGGTATATAAAATGGTGAATTTATGGACAATGTATTGCTAGGGAATATCCAGTTCTCAACTACAGCAGTGGAAGTGCTTCCATTATAAATATTGCTTGTTATTGAAAAGTTTGGTATTTTGAAGAGATTTTTCATATTAATATGTGAAATGAGATGCAATGCAAGAAATCTTTTGTTCAAAGAATATCAGCTTTACAAATATTGCAGTTGTTTAGAGAAAACATTGAAATACTGGCAACTGAGCCTGGGGTTATTTAATCGAACAAGCTGTGGCAATACATTTTTAACCAGGAGAAAATCTAGTGCAAATGTGTGTGTGTGTGTTTGTTTGTTTTAAAATGTTGCCATTTAAAGCAAATACAGTAAAAATTCCGTTAACCGAAATGGCTTGACAGTTTCAATAATTTTGTCAATAAAAAGTAAATTAAACAGCAATAAAATTAAGGAAATTGAACATGTTTAGAGTGTTTTTTTTAAGAAATCTTCTATTTTCTTTTGTTTCCCTTAGACAACGATGTTTTGTAGCTCTATCTCTCCAATACTATGTAATTTGATAAAAGAAGAATACAAAAACAATGTTATTTTTTTACCGAAATTCTTGTTATCCAAATTCTTGTTATCCCTCCATTATTTCGGTTAACAACGGAGGTTTTACTGTAAATGGCTAATGTTGATAATATATTATTTTTCTTGGATTGCAGTTTGTTAATAAATTTATAAATACATACATGATATTGGTGTTTGATTTGAAATGATTTTAAGTATCATTTAAAGTATGTTATATCACATTCCGTTAAAAGAACTTCCACAACTAGCAAAAATGTATGATAAACAATTTGTTTTAAAGGACAAAAATAATAATAAAGGAATTAGCTTTATGGTGGGTTTTTATAGTACATTTAAATAAATAAATGCTGATAGCATGCAAATGAAAGTGTAATACTTTTGGTTCAAAACTTTATAGATTCTAATACATAAAGGATTAAAATTTAAAAAATAAATACTTAAACCTTAGTTTTATTGTATTAACCTGTTTGTATTATTAATACCATTTGGATTGCATATCAACCAAAGGATAACTTGGAACAAACACCTCCAAATGAAATGCAGGCAGTTGGATCTCAAGTTCAGACAAATGTACTGGCTCCTTGGTAGGACATCCAAATTTTCATTAAATAACAAATTACTACTCTATACAAAGCCATGTTGGTCATAACTTTGATTTTATATTATGTTTTTGTTCCTTAGCGCCCATTGTTTACTGCTATTTGTTGAATGATGTACAATTCTATCTTGAAGTTATTTATGGCATGGGTATTTCTGTCTGTGTATGTAACATATTATGTAGGTTGCCAATAGGATTTTTCAGCCTTCTCATTTGTTTAGAACTTCTGTTCCTAATGTCGTATATTAATATTATACATGGATGATTATACGAACTATCAACAAGCTCGAAACAAATGAGAAGCGTTGAAAAGTCCTATTTATGTTGTGTTTAGAATGGGAAGATGAAATGTGTCAGTATTTTGTATTAGATAAAAAAAATAGCAAGTTGCCTGAATCATCATTGTAAATCAAAAGCAGGTTTTTGAGATATTAGACTTTGGGATTTATCCAATGCTGTAATAGGCATAAGGAAAAAGACAAAAAGAAGAGAACAATACTTTGGGCAACTTGCTACTTTTTTTATCTAATACAAAATACTGACAATTCATCATCCAATCCTAACTATTAGGGTGGCTATTAGAGCCACCTCAGAAAATTTTACTTTTGTTTAATAATGGTATGTAAATTTTTTCTTTATACGGTCCACGTTGCCTTTGAAACTTAAGAAATGGATGGTATGTTTCTGTTGGATTGATTAGTGTTAAATAATAAAGTTTTTATTTCTACTATTTTCCTAGGTGAGATGTATCACTAGTGTAACGAACGTGCAATGTTTACTAAATTCCCAAAAAAATTTATAAGACTGTCAGAATATCACTGGAGAGCAATGGAAACTCTCATAGTTTATTATACAGTCGAACCCGCTTATTAGAATCCCTGTCATAGGAATATCCCGGTTTATGGAATATAAATTCGAGTTCCCGAAACGTTTCCATTTACTCCTTAATAAATTTATCCTTTTATTGGAATAGGTTCTCATTAGATAATACCGCTTATTAGCATATTTTGCAGGTCAACGAATATTTTTTTTTACAATTTACTGAAAAATTTAAATTATGTTTGGTATTATGGTCAGTCGTCAAGGCCTGTAGTGGTGGATTAGATATTATTAGGGTAATAAATATTTATTACTTTGTTACGAGTACCTACCAATTCGATCTTTAGCGAAAAATGCATGGGTCATAAAGTAGTTTTTATTTGTCTACACAAAGGCACTGTTGCCTGCTATAAAATTGTTAGAGGCAGTTTATTTAGAATTCACCCAGAGAGTATTTACCTACTTGTTTGCAAGATGAGAATTATGGCTTTGTTAAATTCATCCATTTCTTGCTGCCAATAAAAGTTCCATTCAACCAATGGATTAAGGATGACCACACGGATTAACAATAAAAAACTATAATTACCGATAATTTCTCAAGAAAAAATAAGTAATTTTGTTATATGCATTTTAATAAGAAAATATTTACATATCTACATATTGCATACATTTTATATTAATTACCTACTGCTACTGTATTCATTCACATAGGTACAATACTATAATGTAATTTGCTATTTAACACATACATAGATAAGTAGTAGTTACACTACTGTATTATTGACGTAAAAAGACCTAAAAACATTTACATATACTGATTATGTATAGGTATATATATGATATACATATTGGCATAGTATGTAAAACTACATATTGGCATAGTACGTAAAACTACACATTGGCATAGTATGTAAATAATATTATTACGTATATTCGGTACACTTATTTCAACTAGCCACCAATGATCGGTTATTAGAATATCCCGGTTATAAGAATATTTTTGCCTGGTACAAAGGCTATTTCAATAAGCGGGTTCGACTGTAACTGTAAACACCAAGAATACAAAATAAGAGGCACACGAGTTGCAAGCTAGCTGGGCAGCACTGACAAACAATGGCATCTGAGTCACGCATTACCACACACACGTGTTACGTTACCACTATTGTCGGACTATTATTTATTGCATTCATTAAGTGCAACAAGACAGTCAAATGGAAACAAACGCATTAATATATTATACACTTCAATGATATACCCTTTCTCTAAAACATTGAATTTTACTAGGTGGCTCTAATAATTTGATCACCCACTGTATGTTACATAGACTGACAGAAATATCCATATGAAATAAGTCTTCCCATTATCATAAAAAAACCGAGTACCTATCTTCTGCTCTATCACAGGTAAGATATCAACAAATAATGTAGCCAAACACATAAAAAGAAAGGAATAACACCAGCTTTCAGGACTAAAAACTTAAACAAATATTTTAAATAAATCTTGTGGGAAGATTGAAAACAAAAGTTTTGTGTTTATTGTTAGACATGAATTTCCACCAAGTAACCATCGAATCCATTAATTCTTTTCATTACCATCTTCCTTTTCATTACCATCTTCTACCATTTTCATAATCCATCGAATGATGAAATTAAAGTGATTACTTGCGAATCGGATCTTGACAATTAACGTGTGTGGGCTACTTTATACTCAAAGTTTCTGTAATGTGTATATTAGTGACTGATAAGTTTTTGTTGATAGTAATTTAGATATATTAATTTGGAACTTAAATTCGTTGATTTTGGTTTGTAGTGTATAAGAGGATAAAAATATTGATGTTGTTAATGAGTTACTTATAGAAAAACTGGATGTTTTAAATTATTTCAATTATTGTTTTAAGTTATTTGGTTTGTCAACAATTTATGAAAATAATTTACTACGGTATAGTAGAAATAAAATAGGTGTAAAAAAATATATATTAAATAATAAATATAATATGATTAGGATTTGATATCAGGGAACAACTCAATTCATGACAGGGATTCACATAAACTTTCAGAATTGTAGGGGACTGAACACGAAAACTGCGGAATTCTATAAAAATTGCTTGGAAGGTAATTATGATGTAGTAGTAGCTGTAGAAACATGGCTTCGGGAGGATATGGTTGATGGAGAACTAATTGATATAAATGTATTTAACTTATTGAGATCTGACAGAAACCAGGAGATTTCTGGCAAAACTAAGGGAGGAGGAGTATTAATGGTAATAAAAAAGGAGCATAAGATTTTAAAAGTAACACAACATTGTTCATCTTTTGAAATTTTGGTTGCGGATTTAAAAATTAATAACAAATTAAGTATAAAATTAATTGGAGTGTATATTCCACCAGATTGTAAATTACATGACTATGCGAATTGCTTCGAATTGTTACAAACACATATTACTGATATTAATAACACGTTTATTTTTGGCGACTTCAATATTGCAGAAATTAAAGGAACCGAAAATCTAGATTTTACTAATGGAAGTGCTAAGTTTAAAAGTATGATTGAGTTTTTAAATTTTAATTCATTTTTGCTTTATAACAATGTAAAAAACTGGCAGGGCAAAACTTTAGATCAAGTAGTAGCATCTGCAGATAATATAAATAGTTGTAAGGTATGTCAAGAGCAGTTACCGTTAGTAAAGGAAGATAGATTACATCCATCTCTGGAAATTCAACTTTCATTTACAGTATCAAGTTTTAGACAAACAGATAAGTTAGTTGGTAATAGATTTAATTTTAAAAAAGCAAATTTTGATTTGATGTGTGATTTGATGAGAAATATGACGTGGGAAGCTGTAACAGAGGAAATAGAGGTAGATAAAGCTCTAGATATCTTTTACTCAAAAGTACTTAATATATTTGAAGGATCTGTACCACAATATAATATTTACAAGAATTATTCTAATTTTCCAAAATGGTTTACGCCTGATATCAAAAAGTTGCTCAAACAAAAAAATAATTTTAGAAAGTTAAGACATGTTTCAATTTATTTTAACAATCAATTTATAGAGACCAGAAAAAAACTTAAATCACTAATTAACATAGAGCACAGGAAATATATACGGCAAATTGAGGAAAATATAGAAAATGAGTTTAACAATTTCTGGAATTTCATTAATAATAAGAATTCTAAGTCTAATCAAACAGAAATATTTTATTTTGGGGGTAAAGAAATAAATCAGAGTGATACTGCTAATGAGTTTGCGAAATATTTTGAATCTGTTTATTCTACCGACATTTCTAGCTATAACACTAATTTTACAAATATTATTAGTAATAACAATGTTTTGAATTTACCATCAATAACAAGCGTAGATTATGATAATGCAGTCAAAAAGCTGAAACCAAAGAAAGCTGCCGGTATAGATGGCATCCCCCCGTATATTTTAAAGGCATGCCAAGAGTGGTTAAAGTTACCATTATTACATATTTTTAATCTAATAATAACTTATTCAAAATTTCCAGAAAAATGGAAACTATCTTCAATTACTCCAATATTTAAGGCGGGTAACAAAAGAGATATTGCAAATTATAGAGGAGTCGCTATTATGTGTGCTCCATCAAAAATTTTCGAACAAATATTGCATGCTCATGTATATAATCACGTCAAAAATAGTATTAATGATCATCAACATGGTTTTATGTCGGGTCGCTCGATAAACACAAGTTTTATTTCATTCACCGAGTCTGCAAACAATGCGTTAGAAAAACAATTGCAATTGGATGTAGTGTATACGGATTTCGAAAAAGCCTTTGATAAAGTAAAACACGATGTTCTTTTAAGAAAGTTATGTAATTTTGGCTTATCTGATAATCTAATAAAGTTATTTAAAAGTTATTTGCAGAATAGGAGTTTTGTTGTAAAACACAATGGAAATACTTCTGGTAAATTTAAGGCTAACTCGGGAGTACCACAAGGGTCTAATCTTGGACCACTTTTGTTCTTAATGTTTATAAATGATTTAGCAAACGTCATCCAGTATTCAGATTACTTATTATTTGCAGATGATTTTAAGTTATTCAAAATAATTCAAACTGTTAGGGATTGCGTAATGATTCAAAGGGATATTGAGAACATTTTATTATGGGGTGACAATAATAAGATCAAATTCAATATAAATAAGTGCTACGTTATGTCTATTACCCGTAAAAGAGAACCAATAGTATTTGATTATTTAATAGGACTGAATGTTTTAAAAAGGACCAGTGAGGTCAAGGATTTGGGTTTGATTTATAATAATCAACTGTCATTTGCTACACATATTGGTAAAGCTGCAAAACGAGCGAACCGTATGCTGGGTTTTATATGTCGACAAACTTGCGATTTTACTAGTATTAAGGGTATAAAAATATTATATAATACTTTAGTTAGACCAATATTAGAATTTGGTTCCATTATATTTGGGGACAACAACCTCAAGTACATTTAGAGGCACTAGAAAAAGTTCAGAATAAGTTTCTTCGTTATTTGTATTTCAAAAACCATCATCGATGGCCTGATTATGGAACCATAAGATCAACCATGCTAAGGGAAGAATTTGAAGTTTTGTCTTTGACTAGTAGGCCCAAATTTGTAATGGCAATGATTTTATATAAAATAATTAATAATATTTCAGGTACAATTGATTTACGAATGCGGATACCATTTAATGTTCCTCGAAAAGCAACGAGATATCAGTTGTTGTTTGGAAAAATAAGAACATCTGTTTGCTCTCCTCTAGAGGCCATGTTGAAACTAGCGAACAATATAAATTTAGTAAAAAACATTGATTTTACAATGTCAGTTGGTTGCTATAGACATATAGTGCAAGAGCACTTTAAACTAGTAGATGGATAATAGATATCATTAGTCTAGCTGTTTTTGTGTTAAAGTCTTCTATATCTGCCTATCAATAGTTGTGCTAATGACTGTATATATTAGTTATATTTGTTATATAAAGTTTATGATTATAACTGTCCATGTAAAAAGGTTTTAGGACCTGTTTGGATTTTTATAAATAAATAAATAAATAAATTACACTTTAAGCACACTACACTCTAAAATAAATGTGTAGTAAAGTGTACAATCTGATAAAATAATACCGTCTTTTCCGTTGGCATCGGTCCATTTTAATTTGTATCTACTTATCCAATATATTTGAAAAGGAGACGTTAATTAGGGATTCCAATGAACTGTCAGTGGTGGTCGGTGGATGGCTAAACTGACATGCCCATAGACATAGTTAAGGGGGGTGGTCATGGCGTATCTAATGTTTACATTGAATATTGACAAATTTGTTAAGAATATCCTGTTTGGTTTTGTTTTTTGTTAATTGTGTAGCGAAATTTGTGAAATTGTGATAGCAAATTAAATATGAAGTGGTTTAAACATTGGATACGCCTATGGATGACGGTTTCGCCATCCAGCAGCCATATTATATCACGTGATTTGGAATGCCTAATTTGTCCAATTAGGGATTCCAATGAACTGTCAGTGGTGGCCGGTGGATGGCTAAACTGACATGGCCATAGACATAGTTAAGGGGGGTGGTCATGGCGTATCTAATGTTTACCTTGAATATTGACAAATTTGTAAAGAATATCCTGTTTGGTTTTGTTTTTTTGTTAATTGTGTAGCGAAATTTGTGAAATTGTGATAGCAAATTAAATATGAAGTGGTTTAAACATTGGATACGCCTATGGATGACAGTTTCGCCATCCAGCAGCCATATTATATCACGTGATTTGGAATGCCTAATTAGGGATTCCAATGAACTGTCAAGGCCCCGTCTCACCATCAAATAATTGACAGTTATTTGATCAAACTTGACAGTTAGTGACACAAAGTGACAGTTAGTATGTATAGTTTGTGTCACTAGTCAAGTTTGACTGTCAAGTTTGATCAAATAACTGTCAATTATTTGATGGTGAGACGGGGCCTTCAGTGGTGGTCGGTGGATGGCTAAACTGACATGGCCATAGACACAGTTAAGGGGGGTGGTCATGATGTATGTAATGTTTACATTGAATATTGACAAATTTGTAAAGAATATCCTGTTTGGTTTTGTTTTTTTGTTAATTGTGTAGCGAAATTTGTGAAATTGTGATAGCAAATTAAATATGAAGTGGTTTAAACATTGGATACGCCTATGGATGAGTTTCGCCATCCAGCAGCCATATTATATCACGTGATTTGGAATGCCTAATTAGGGAATCCAACGATCTGTCAAACTATTCCAATATGTCTGGCGATTGGCATGCAATACATTGAAGGCATATGATAGTATAGTGTTATTTTAGTATTTTAAAGTAATTTTCGTATTTTATGTCCATGTAAGTATTGCTAAATACTTCTGTGACATAGTAACAAATATTGCTTACGTCAATAAACTTTAATAAGTAGTTAAAAAGTTTTAACTAAGTAATTTGGAAGATTGAAGAAAGCTAGGTTAACAAATTTTATGTTTTATAAGTTTAATAAAAAATAATATTGAGCATCCCTAAAATAGATTTTAGGTAAAATCATCGGGGTAATATATATTTTATTATTTTAGGTACTTAGTAATACCACATTGTATCTTAAATTTGAAATTTTAATTTAAATAAAGTATCCAATAAAATCGCTTGTGTGCAGTGTTGCCAGAGAAATTTTTGTAAATGCACCGGAATGACTGGAATAGTGACACAAAGTACTAAACCAACACATTTTGTACAAAAACTTAAAAAAACGTCGTTTAATATTATTTGAAGCAAATTTCTTATGTCACAAAATTTTAGGTTTTTACTTTAGGAGACTTTAGTATCAAAAGTTTGGTTGTTAATTGTATCAAATTGGTACAATTTTAACAACTCTGGCAACGCTGAATTGCCTGCCATACGTCCTGTCATTAAAAATCACGTGGTTTGGATTGCCTAATTCGTTCCTCTATTTGCGCATGTGCAAGCAATGTCATATAAAGGAATCTTTTATTTTGACAATTGACATTAAATAGTTTTGTAAATTTGTAAAAAATTATAAAAATAACTTTTAAAATGTGCTGAAATTCTGTATAAAATCTGCTGTTACCTGTAATGTAGATAAAAAGTAAAATAAGATCATGGAAAAAAGTAAAACGTTGACTTTAATTAGTATTTTGTCATTTAAAGAACAGAACAACATAGAACATAACCGATAATAATCATCCTGCAATATAGAAGTACATTTAGAAATAAATACTCTATTTTAGGAGTTGTTAAATACTTGTGCATATTATGGGTATATAAAATGGGGAATTTATGGACAATGTATTGCTATCCAGTTCTCAACTACAGCAGTTGAAGTGCTTCCATTATAAATATTGCTTGTTATTGAAAGATTTGGTATTTTGAAGAGATTTTTCATATTGATATGTGAAACGAGATGCAATGCAAGAAATCTTTTGTTCAAAGAATATCAGCTTTACAAATATTGCAGTTGTTTAGAGAAAACATTGAAATACTTTCAACTGAACCTGCGGTTATTTAATCGAACAAGCTGTGGCAGTACATTTTTAACCAGGAGAAAATCTAGTGCAAATATATGTGTGTGTGTTTGTTTTAAAATGTTGCCATTTAAGGCAAATACAGTAAAAATTCCGTTAACCGAAATGGCTTGACAGTTTCAATAATTTTGTCAATAAAAAGTAAATTAAACAGCAATAAAATTAAGGAAATTGAACATGTTTAGAGTGTTTTTTTTAAGAAATCTTCTATTTTCTTTTGTTTCCCTTAGACAACGATGTTTTGTAGCTCTATCTCTCCAATACTATGTAATTTGATAAAAGAAGAATACAAAAACAATGTTATTTTTTTACCGAAATTCTTGTTATCCAAATTCTTGTTATCCCTCCATTATTTCGGTTAACAACGGAGGTTTTACTGTAAATGGCTAATGTTGATAATATATTATTTTTCTTGGATTGCAGTTTGTTAATAAATTTATAAATACATACATGATATTGGTGTTTGATTTGAAATGATTTTAAGTATCATTTAAAGTATGTTATATCACATTCCGTTAAAAGAACTTCCACAACTAGCAAAAATGTATGATAAACAAATTGTTTTAAAGGATAAAAATAATAAAGGAATTAGCTGTATGGTGGGTTTTTTATAGTACATTTAAATAAACAAATGCTGACGGCATGCAAATGAAAGTGTAATTAATACTTTTGGTTCAAAACTTTATAGATTCTAATACATAAAGGATTAGAATTTAAAAAATAAATACTTAAACCTTTGTTTTATTGTATTAACCTCTTTATATTGTTAATACCATTTGGATTGCATATCAACCAAAGGATAACATGGAACAAACACCTCCAAATGAAATGCAGGCAGTTGGATCTCAAGTTCAGACAAATGTACTGGCTCCTTGGTAGGACATCCAAATTGTCATTAAATAACAAATTACTACTATACAAAGCCGTGTTGGTCACAACTTTGATTTTATATTATGTTTTTGTTCCTTAGTACCCATTGTTTACTGCTATTTGTTGAATGATGTACAATTCTATCTTGAAGTTATTTATGGCATGGGTATTTCTGTCAGTGTATTTAACATATTATGTAGACTGCCAATAGGATTTTTCAGCCCTTCTCATTTGTTTAGAACTTCTGTTCCTAATGTCGTATATTAATATTATACATGGATGATTATAAGAACTATCAACAAGCTCGAAACAAATGAGAAGCGTTGAAAAGTCCTATTTATGTTGTGTTAGGCATAGAGTTATATATTAGCATAGAGAGAGCCTTCACTATGCGCATCCTGACGACAAGATCTCTTCGACTGGTTTGCGCTATCTCTTTCTAACACATCGTACCGAGAAACTAAGATGACATTAAGGTGTGAGTATAGGCACGGAAGAGGAGGACAACTGTCTCAGCTTAATATGCGTAAGAGTGAAACAGCACTAATCCAAAGAAAAAAGATGGTGCCGTCACTTCGCTTTGAATGACACTCTCTCTATGTCAATATATACCTCTATGGTGTTAGGATGGGATGATGAAATGTGTCAGTATTTTGTATTAGATAAAAAAAATAGCAAGTTGCCTGAATCATCATTGTAAATCAAAAACAGGTCTTTTGAGATATTAGACTTTGGCATCCATTTATCCAACGTTGTAATAGGCATCAGGAAAAGAACAAAAAGAAGAGAACAATACTTTGGGCAACTTGCTACTTTTTTTATCTAATACAAAATACTGACACAATTCATCATCCCATCCTAACTATTAGGGTGGCTATTAGAGCCACCTCAGAAAATTTTACTTTTGTTTAATATTGGTATGTAAATTTTTTCTTTATACGGTCCACGTTGCCTTTGAAACTTTAGAAATGGACGGTATGCTTCTGTTGGAGTGATTTAGTGTTAAATAATAAAGTTTTTATTTCTACTATTTTCCTTGGTGAGATGTACCACTAGTGTAATGAACGTGCAATGTTTACTAAATTCCCAAAAAATTGTATAAGACTGTCAGAATATCACTGGAGAGCAATGGAAACTCTCAGAGTTTATTATAACTGTAAACACCAAGAATACAAAATAAGAGGCACACGAGTTGCAAGCTAGCTGGGCAGCACTGATAAACAAAGGCATCTGAGTCACGCATTACCACTATTGTCGGACTATTATTTATTGCATTCATTAAGTGCAACAAGACAGTCAAATGGAAACAAACGCATTAATATATTATACACTTCAATGATATACCCTTTCTCTAAAACATTGAATTTTACTACGTGGCTCTAATAATTTGATCACCCACTGTATGTTACATAGACTGACGGAAATATCCATATCATAAATAACTTCGAGATATAATTATAGAATTGTACGCATCATGCAACAAATATATATATGTAGCAGTAAACAATGGGTACAAGGAACAAACAATTAACAGAATCGAAAATTAAAAAAGCCTTGAAATTAGTCTTCCCATTATCATAGAAAAACCCAGTACCTATCTTCTTCTCTATCACAGGTAAGATATCAACAAATATGTAGCCAAACACATAAAAAGAAAGGAATAACGCCAGCTTTCAGAACTAACAACTTACAAATATTTTAAATAAATCTTGTGGGAAGATTGAAAACAAGTTTTGTTTATTGTTAGACATGAATTTCCAACCATCGAATCCGTTAATTCTTTTCATTACACTTTAAGCACACTACACTCTAAAATAAATTTGTAGTAAAGTGTACAATCTGATAAAGTAATACCGTCTTTTCCGTTGGCATCGGTCCATTTTAATTCGTATCTACTTATCCAATATATTTGAAAATATCATTTAACCTAACCTATTTTTTATAGTTTAGACTTGCCTTATCTTTATATAAATAGTTATAAATAATTATAGATAAATAATTTAATTGAAATCTACACTAACATTTGTTTAAAAGCACATTTAGATATTATGAATACTTTGTTAAAGAAAGAATAATCTATAATAATGTTAAAATATACTACTAGCGTTGATTGAGGTATTGGAGAAGATATCTCATGTTACGAAAGAAAACGAAACCTCTGCTATATTCGCCTCATAGATGGCAGGCCAAAAGCCATCTAGTGAGCAGATATGTGAATCTCTAACCCTTAGAACGACAAAGAAATTTGTATAAAATTCTACTTGTATTATTTTTGGATTTGACCACAAAACGCTACAATCGACAGCGTTGCCATTTCTAAATGTTTTGGTAATATTCGGTATCGAAAATATTTATTAGTCCAAGCTGTATAGTCACCTCCGTTATGTAAATTATTCCTTTTCGATTATTTTGCACAAATTTACTCAAAAAGAGATCCTTATAACAAATCCACAGGGTACCGGGCGGTACCGCGGTCGGAAAATTGTTTAAAAATTTTTTTTAAACAAATTCACAAAAATATTTTTTTTCACTTCGAACAATTTTTTTTTTAGATTCTTTGGGTCATTCTCAGCAAAAAAGGTCTCTTGTTATTTTTCTCTAAAATTGATTGTTGTTGAGTTATACGCGATTTAAAATTTGAAAAAGCTAAAATAACCATTTTCAAGGGTTAATAACTCGGTTAAAAGTAATCATTATGAAAGTCAGAAACTGACCAAATTACCCAAAGATTAAAGTCCCCTCTACAAGATCCTGAAGAAATGTTTGTCATTATTTCATTACTAAGATGTTATTTTTAATTATCAACAATGAGCTTTAAGCGTGTATTGAGGCGGCGCGGCCGTCAATGTGAGTGCGAGTGAGATGCTCCATTGGACGGCTGGAATGGTGCATCTCTTTCGCAATCACCATTGAAGGCCGCCTAATATGCGCTTAGCGCCCATTGTTAATAATTAAAAATGACAGCTTAGTAATAACATAATGACAAAAATTTCTTTATGATCTTGTAGAGGGGGTTTTAAACTTTGATTAGGTCACTTTCCGACTTTCATAATAATTATTAGAGAGCGGAATATATGCAAAGTGCATATAGATGCTATTTTCAGACAACAAACACAACATTGCATATTTAAGCTAAACACGATTTATTTTGCATATTTTAAAAATAAATTATATAAAAGTTTAAAATTTTCCTCTCTTAGTTGGAATTTTATAACTTCGATATGAACGAGCTCGTTATTTATCTATCTATGGCTCATTATTATCTATCTGGACTTTCCCATTACTACCTGAATTTAACAATTATGGGTGTTCCCAGAAAAATATTATTTTATTAGCGTAGCAAGTCGTAGGTACCTACCTGCTTTTAAGGGTCTAATATTTATTTTGTCAGTTTCCGGCCAACATTTGTTTAAAGTAAACGTTGTATCGTATTTAGTGTTTTTGAAGTGATTGGTATATATTAAATTTAAATATGTCTACCATTCAAAAAAGCGCTTGGATAAAGTGTTTTCCCGAGTTAAAGTTAAGTGGAGACAAAGTATTTTGCAAGGCCTGTTCCAAAATCGTAAGTTACATTCATTTTCACATTTCATTTTTTAAATATTGTCCTATAACATCAGTAGATGTAGAACGAACTTTTTCTGTGTCCAAACACGTTTTTAGTGATAGAAGGCAAAAGTTGCTAGTTGAAAATTTTGAAAAATATTTGATTATAAATTCATACTATAATTTAGATTCTTAATTTAATTATAATATCAGTTTTTGTGTCATTTCATTTGTTTTTATGTGAAAAATAAATATGTATTAAACATAGATGTAGGTTGAATTTTTTAAACATAAATGTTTATATTTAATATATTGTTTTATTTTTGAGTATTTTTAATATGCATTTGCATATTTAGACAAATTTAGAAAAAATACCTGCATATTTGTAGTTAAAGTAATGCATATATATGCGCATATTTTGGTAATGTTGTGTTACATATATTCCGCTCTCTAATAATTATATTTAACCGAGTTATTAAACATTGAAAATGGCCATTTTCGCATTTTTCAAATTTTAAATCGCGGATAACTCGACAACAATCAATTTTAGAGAAAAATCACAAGTTACTAGGTCTGGATCCCGCGTACCAAAAAAGTTGATTAATAGCAAGCTGAAAATGTGTGAATAGCTTAACGGTGTCTAGACGGACAAACTTTCATGTATGGGAACATTGGAACAGGAGAAGTTTTAATAGTGGTTCAGGTTAAAGATTTGGACCGTCAGGCTACGAAAACTGTATTTTGTCGGATAGAACTTTCAATTGATTTGTTACGTTTTCATTGAACTCTAATGCAAAAATCAGACTGCTATTTATCACCAACGTAATTCCTGTTATTTGACATATTCTACGTGTCGGACTTAAAATGCCCAGTTGGTGATAAATAGCAGTCTGATATTTGCATGAGAGTTTAATAAAAGGGTAACAAATCAATTGGAAGTTCTGTCCGACAAAATAGATGGGATGTTTTCGTAGTCTAACGCTCCAAATTTTTAACCTGTTCCACGATTAAAACTTCCCCTGTTCCAGTGTTCCCATGCATCAAAGTTTGTCCGACTAGACACTCTTAAGCTATGATCAAATTTCAGCTTGCTATTAATCAACTTTTTTTTGGTACGCGGGATCCAAAACTATACCTTTTTTGCTCAGAATGGCCCAAATGATCTAAAAAATTATTTTTGTGAATTTGTTTAACAAAAATTATTGTTTAAACAATTTTTCGATTATGGTACCGTCTCTCACCCTGTGGATTTGTTATAAGGACCTCTTTTTGAGTAAGTTTGTGCAAAAATTTCGAATTGGAATAATTTACCTAACGGGGGCGACAATACAAACTCGACTATGTCCTAGCAAACATCTTTCTTAAATACCGTTATATGAAGGGTAGTGGTCCTGGCTGGTGATTTATTGCCGGGCTGAGGTTCGCTTTAGAATTAAAATAAAACCAGATGTGCGAAAGACTTTGCTTTGGAAATATTTACCTATACAATATGTACTATATTTTCACAATAATGGATTTAAACAGATTATAGAAACGAATCTTCTTCTTCTTTTTGTGCCTATTCGTTTAGAATATTGACGATCATTCTGGCTCTAATGATTTTATTAACTGATGCTTTAAATAGATTAGTTGTTGTGGAGAACCATTTCCTCAGGTTCTTTAACCATGATATTCTTCTTCTTCCAATTTCTCGTTTCCGAATACTTTGCCTTGAAGTATTACCGTCAGTAATCTGTATTTGGTGCCGTTTCTCATTATGTGTTATACTAACTTTCGAACTTTTTAACGATATATACTAACTTTCTCCTTTTAATGGTGTACATCACCTCTCTTTCTTTTCCCATTCTTCGTAATACGGTCTCGTTGGTTATCTTGTCCGTACATGATATCCTTATGATTCGTCTGTATAGTCACATCTCGAAGGTTTCAAGTTTTTTCTCCATCGCTTTAGTGAGTGTCCAGGATTCAACTCAGTAGTATAATATTAAAAAGATATAACATCGTAGGAGCCTTACTTTTATCTCCAGTTTAAGGTTGTGGATTTTAAAGAGTTTTGCCATGTTATTTAATGCATTCCGAGCCTTCTCTATTTTACATTTTATTTCTTGTGAGTGGTCCCATTGTTCGTTTACTATTGTTCCAAGATATGTATACTATACTGTATACTGGTATATTAACTCAGTCCCCTGGTGTATTCTTGATAACCAGTTGGGCGCCTCTAATTTTATTTTTGCTGATGACCATAAATTTAGTTTTTGATATATTTTCTTGTAGTCCAAATCTTTTACTTATACGCCAGGGAAATAAGGCAAAAATATGCCATGTTCGGAACACTTGAGCAGCCAGGTTACAAATGGTTTTTTTGGGTACTATATACTATACATATACCCAGGGCCGCGCCGTCCACGTGTGCAATGTGTGCGGCGCACACAGGCGCCAGCAATTAAGGGGCGCCACTAGAGTTGGTACAAAAATTTTACGCAGGTCACAACAACACTTACCCATTTACCGACCTTGCCACTCCGTATATCTCAACTTCAAAGGAAAGTAGGCCTTTGAAGTTTGCCTACATTACGTATTGATGTATACAATCTGCATAAACAAGAAAAATCCTAATTATTAACTATTTTTTACGGGAAATAAGCCACAATTTTACTAAAAAATATATTTTATTAATATTTTATTTTATTATTTTTTTAGTAAAATTTTGGCTTATTTACCATCAAAAATAGTTAATTACAAAAATGCCACAAGAAAATAGTTTCAGAACAACATTAAGAAAAATCCTGTAAAGACATGCAGCCACCGGTCCAGCAGAATTTATGCTTTAAAGCCATTGTACAACAATTTGACAGAAATAATGATGCTTTATGTGATATAACACATTCGGATTTTGATCTTGATTCAAAATATCAAGCTAGATGTTTAGGAGATAAAATACCAACATTTACATTTATATGCTCAGTCCACATTTATGGTATGAAGTTCTGATGAAAGTTAACTTCGTCAGCAAAAGTTTACGATCAAAAACAATGAATATGCTAAATGCTTTAGAAGAGTTAAGGGCGTAGGTAAAATTTCGCTCCAATGTGTTTTAAATTCATTAATTTTTTTCAAATCCTGAGAAAACTAATAGGTATTTTTGAAAAATTTAAACCCAGAATGAAAGATTGCATTATTACCAAGGGCCGAAAGTCCCTAAAAACTTATATGATGTTTATTTGTTTATTTTAATAAACGTCATAGAAGTGATTTTTAGTTTTAAATATCTCATTCAAATGAAACATTTCGGTTATTCTAATGGACTTTCGGCCCTCGGTAATAATGTAATCTTTCACTCAGCGTTTAAATTTTTCAAGAATACTTATTAGTTTTCTCAGGATTCGAAAAAAATTGTTAATTCATTTAAAACACATTGATGCGAAATTTTACGTCTACGCCCTTAAAACAATTCTCGCTCTATTTCGAATAGATAGCAAATTTAATGATGTTATTACTACAGCCAATGAAACTGTAGAGAAACTGGATGCGGAGCCATGGTACAATAACTTTCCCAAGCTTAATTGAAGCTTTATTGTACCATGATGCGGAGCCCAGTTTTCAACCAGCCACACAGTTACGGAGTCGGAATAAAAGCAGGCTGTTCGCTTACGAACGTAAAAACAGACGAACAGATGTTGGATCCTAAAATGTCATACAAAGTTCATTTCTTTTATTGTGTTCTCGACCAAGCATTAATTTCAGCAAATGAAAGATTTTCCATATTGGAGAATCATGTTGATTCTTTCAATTTTCTATATAATTTAAACGACATTACAGAAAACTCACAATTAAAACTGTTGTGTAGAAATTTGTAAAAAAAAATGAGATTCTATTCATAGATATAGGGGGAGTGGATTTGTTTGAAGAAATTATACAGCTTCAGCCTTTGTTAAAAGAATTAAAGAATGATGTTTGTAAAATTTTAAAATTTATATTTTTAAACGAATTTACTGCAGGTTACCCAAATTTAACAATAGCTCTTCGCAATTCTGCTCACTCTGCCCATATCTGATGCCACTACTGAACGATTTTTTCTAAACTGAAAAAATTATTTAAGATTGACCATCAGTCAAGAACGGTTGACAAATTGATCTATCATCCCTATAGAGTCGTCAGTATTAAATCAAATTGATATTCACCATATTATAAAAAGATTTTTCGAACTGAAGATGCGAAAATTAAATTTTTTATAAAATGCTAAATATTTCATGTTTACCTACCTATATCTTTAGTTTTTTAGGCTGTTACGCCAAAGATTTATTTTTATTTAATTATTTTAACTTACTTTATTTTCTTGTTGCATGTGTAAGAATTTTTAGTTTTTTTTGGTTACAATAAATAATTGTTCATTTTAGGCGCCATTAAATGTCTTGCACACAGGCGCTACCACATGCTGGCGCGGCACTGCATATACCTAATACATAATAAATACAAAAATGCCCGTCACCGTTCGGACGAGAATTTTAGTTATTAACAAATAAGGGTCAAAAATGGCAGTTTCTTCGTTTAAATCGGTACAGGTAAAAATATGGCCATTCAATATCTAATTTATAGTATTCTTATTTTAGTAGATAAGCAATTTGGAAGCCCAAATGTGGTGATTTTAATTGTTATTAACAAATTATGGTAAAATTAGGTGTTTTTCAGGAATTATTAGAAGTCCTGTAAATAAACTGATAGTGTTAAGGTCTTCTCTGGTGTACTTTTGGTCGCTGAATGGAATGTGACTAGTCGCGATTAGGTACTCAAAATATGTTCTTATTTTGTTAATAACAAAATAATAGTTTATTCGCCGAAAAGCTCGAAATGCGCTATCTACAGCAAGTTTGTAGTCTTCTTCATAGTATTTTTATACGCTAAATCAATTGCCGCTAGTCGTGATAGCTTAAACCACGTTTCGACTTTGTTATTAATAAATTATTGCAAAAATAACGGTTTATAATACGTTCACTCACGGTTTTTGCTATAAATTTTAAAAAACCACTTGGATTGACATGAAATTTGGCATACACTAGGCTAACATGTCAGATAAAACAAGCGATTTTGTGTCGATGTCTGCTTTTACCCTGGGGGTGAGTGTCACGCCTTTTCGGGGGTGAAAAAAGAAACCTTTTAAATAAGTCCGGAAGTGGTTAAACTGATTAATTTTAAGCAACTTTTGTTCCATACAGTTTTTTGACCAAGTCAATACTTTTGGAGTTATTTGTTTTTTTGTTGAAAAATGAACATATTCACTCACAAATAACTCGAAAAGTATTGAATTAGTGAAAAAACTGTATAGAACAAACGTTGCTTAGAATTTATCAGTTTATCCAATTCCGGACTATTTTAAAGGTGTCTTCTTTCACCCCCGAAACGGGACGAAACACACCCCCAGCGTAAAAGCACACATCGGCACAATATAATTTGTTTTGTTTGACATGTTAGCTACGTGCATGCCAAATTTCATGTCATTCCAAGTGGTTTTTTAGATGAATCCTAGTAGAGCAAAAACCGTGAGTAAACGTACTATAAACCGTTATTTTTGCAATAATTTATTAATAACAAAGTCGGAACCTGGTTTAAGCTATCACGACTAATGACAAGCGATTTAGCGTATATGATTCAATAAAATTGTGTTTTGACTGGGAAAGTTCTGATTTATTTCATTATATATGGCTTTTGGGCTGCTGAATCCGAATATGAGGTTTGCGGACAAAATTTCTGGCAGGAACATTGAAAAAATCGCGAAAAATGCGAAAAATTTCAGCTTTTTCCGCTTTTTTGCTCAAATCTCGAAAACTATTAACTTAGTAAATGGTCTGTTAACAGAAATTAAAGTACTTAAAATTATCTACAAACATCACTAATTACTTTTTTTTTAGACGAACTGTTCGGTCTAAAGTATAAGTTGAAAATTGCCAATTTTTAACGGTCTCGGCAAAACCCACTTTTTACATTCCAAAACTTTATTTTTTATTAGAATGCTGCCATTTGATAAATTTCTCCTAGTTTTCTGTACAAAGTAGTTGGTACAGTAGTGGTTAGTACACTGTAGTTTTCTGTGCACCTGAGATTTATGAAAGTCAGAGAGCTGTTCAACTAATAAATTTTGAAAGGACAAAACCTCAAGCTTTATCAGAAATCAAGATCCGAAGTGAATTTCGACACCAACTGAAACTGTGACTCCATCTGTGCCTGATCTTCTGGGCTCTAAGGTAAGGGAAAAGCAGAGATATTCTCGGTATTTTCGGATGGAATGGATTCATGGAAGCTATGAGAAGAGATATACCATATTCATATTATGAACTAACATTTATTATTTTTACAGAAAACTAGGAGAAATTTACCAAATGACAATATTCTAATAAAAACTAAAGTTTTGGAATGTAAAAAGTGGGTTTTGCCGAGACCGTTAAAAATTGGCAATTTTCAACTTGGCAAATCGCGGCGAACTAAAAGTGCCACGGGACCCCCTATGTTGCGACTAGACTAAATGCCGTTGTTATTTCAATCAACGTCAATATCCAATACGTAGGTATAAATTTATTAAATGTAAACCACGTACAGTACTTTTATTTTTTACTCCTTTTAAACTCCTTTGTATAATATTATATTTCAATCAAGGATGGCACCTAAAAACATTTTATTTAAAATACACGCTGATTATCCAGGTACAGTAAATTGGACTAAAGTTTAATGGCAATAAAGTTTAATATATTCTTCTAAAAGCTTTACAATAATATCACTTAGGTCTGGATCCCGCGTATGAAAAAAAAGTTGATTAATAGCAAGCTGAAAATTTGTTAATAGCTTAAGAGTGTCTAGTCGGACAAACTTTGATATATGGGAACACTGGAACAGAGGAAGTTTTAATTGTGAAACAGGTTAAAAATTTGGAACAGTCATACCACGAAAACGGCACATGTATTTTGTCCGAGAGAACAGACTTAAACTCTCCGAACAGAGATTAAACTCTCATGCAAAAATCAGACTGCTATTTATCACCAATATGGGCGTTTTAATGAGTAGAACATATAGAATATGTCAAATGAGAGGAATTATGACAGGTGATAAATAGCAGTCTGATTTTTGCATGAGAGTTTAATCTCTGTTCGGAGAGTTTAAGTCTGTTCTGTCGGACAAAATATATGTGCCGTTTTCGTGGTCTGACCGTTCCAAATTTGTAACCTGTTCCACAATTAAAACTGCCCCTGTTACAGTGTTTCCATATATCAAAGATTATCCGACTAGACACCCTTAAGCTTTTAACAAATTTTCAGCTTGCTATTAATAATCTTTTTTTTCATACGCGGGATCCAGACCTAACTGTGAATGTATCGGAAACAGGTGTTTGTCCAACGTTCATGTTTTTTTATGCGTATTTTGTTTCTATTGTTAATTTAACCTTGCCCTTCTTAAAAATAACGTTAACTAAAAATTGAAAAACTGAACTAAATTAATTAACAGATACATAATATGTTAATTAGAAACGGTGTCCCAACCGTCTTTATTGTCAAAGCCTTATATAAAATATGCCCTTAAATAAAGGTAGATATGACGACATATAACAAGAAAAGCCTTCTATAAGTGTAATGCAAAGCAACTAATAATAATTATTGTGGGCATATTATGTTTCGAAATTCGTTAAGAATTACAAGAAATATTTATTTATACAATATGTATTCTAATTCAATCAAGGATTTAAATGAATATACTCTTGAATAAAACGATAAACACAAAGTTGGAATCCGATCAATTCATGTAATACAATACATAGGTATTGAAAAAAATCAAATGACAGTAGTTACATTATATCAAACTACAAAAAAGTTGTTTCAAACAACGTAAATACCACCGTTCATTGAAATATTATATTTCAGACCTATAAATATTTACAAAGAAAGAATCATTTAAATTTTATGACTAACTAGAAATTTCTTAGATGTGGCAACAGAGCTGGTGTGTAAAAAGGCTGGCTGAGTCTCTTTCCTTGTCTAAGGTGTAACGGTAAACGAAATAAAACAGGAAACTACAGGCTAACAGTATAGTTTGCGATGAATCCACTGGGGCAGTACCTACCGAAGAATCTATTTTTCAATAATTTTCCAGTTTGTAAGAGACAGAAGATCGTATTCGCGTTTTTGAAAGAAGGATAGAGATACTCGGTGAATGTCGGTGATAGAATGCCTCAATTTTTAGTGAAGCATGAGAGATCTTCCCATATCAATATTTCAATCAACGCTACTAGTTAAAGAAAGAAAGAATAATCTTTTTTTAGCCGTAATAGGTCCACTGCATAGAGAAATAAAAAGAGAAGAGAGTGCTTGGTTGCATACATTTTGATTGTCACACTAGACGCTAGCGACTCGATGAACTACTTACCGAACTACACGGCTAAAAGCGGGCGTGGCGGGATATTTAAAATTATTTTAGATTTCACTTAGCTATGAAGACAGAGTTGCCAGATTGGGGTATTTTCCCCCATTTTTGGGGTAATTTGAAAGCGTCTGGGGGAATTTTTATAAGCAGAAATGGTTGGGGGATTTTTTGGGGGAAGAATTAATGATTGGGGGATTTTTGGGGGAAGAATTATGGATAATTTTAACGCTCATGGTAAATTAAATTTGTGAAAGTACATAGAAAGAACTGTATATTCTACTCTCATATAATCGAAGATGATAGAACATATGAATTATTTCAGCGCCCTCTGTTGATAAGTAGTATAATTTTGGTTTACTGTTCTCTACATTTGAGTACTACCGTGTATTAGTCGTACTACTACCGTTGATTGAAATATTGATATACTCCAATACCTCAATCAACGCTACTACTGCTCCTAATTCATTAGCTTTGTTTGCGGAGACAGTCCATGACTGATTCGCATGCGCAGTTCCGTTTTTAAGGGCTTGAAAACGGAACTGCGCATGCGCATGAGTCAGAAACTAGTCATAGACTGTCTCCGCGAACAAAGCTATTAAAATGCGTCAAAAATTTAAATTTGGGGGATTTTAGCTTCAATTTGGAGGAATTTTAGTTTAAAAGTGGGGGATTTAGAAAATCGCATCTGGCAACTCTGTATGAAGATCTATTTACAAAAACAAAATAACTGTATTTTTAAGTTTTCTTTAATGTTTTAGCGTAAAAACCTAATTTCTATGAAATAATTTGGAAATTGTAATATTATTTACACATTATTTTATTTATGTCATAAATAATATTAAAATTTTAAATTTTTTCATAGAAATTATATTTTTACACAAAAAAATTACAGAAAAAATATTAAAAATACAGTTATGTTGGTTTTGTAAATAGATCTTCGTAAAACATGGGAATAAACACTGGGAAAAAAACTACACACATTTTATTTTTATTAATCTTCACGGCGACCTCTTTATTCATCTTATATTTTACAAAATGCAGATATTACTAGTTTGATTAGTAGCCTAAAAATATCTAAAGAAAAATATTTTTTTTCAGAACTTTCAGAAAAATAGAAAATAATATAAACACTGGGAAAAAAACTACATATATTATATTTTTATTAATCCTCACGGGGACCCCCCACTTACCGCATGCATGTATGGAGTGCTGATAAAACAAAATAAGAAAATCTATGCAGTAAAATTGTTTTGAAATAATGATGTAAAACACAGATCAACACAAAATGCATGCATGTCCCCGCTCTTTATTCTTTAATTATCCTATCTTTTACAAAATGCAAATATATATTACAAATTTGTCTAGTAGCCTAAAAAAACCTTATAAGTTATTCTACATTTCCCTCAGAACTTTTTAGAAAAATAGGATACATATATACAGAGTGTAACAAAAATACAGGTCATAAACTAAATCACCTATTCTTTGACCAAAAATAGTTTGAATGAACCTAACTTACCTTATTACAAATATACACATAAAAAAAGTTACAGCCCTTTGAAGTTACAAAATGAAAATCGATTTTTTCGAATATATTGAAAACTATTAGATTTTTTATTGAAAATGGACATGTGGCATTTTTATGGCAGGAATATCTTAAAGAAAAATTATAGTGAAATTTGTGTACCCCATAAAAATTTTATGGGGGTTTTGTTCCCTTAAACCCCCCAAACTCTTGTGTACGTTCCAATTAAATTATTATGGTGATACCATTAGTTAAATTCAATATTTTTAAAACTTTTCGGCTCTTAGTGTTTTTTCGACAAGGCAGTTTTATCGAGTTGCAGCTTTTTTTCTAATGTTTAGGTGTAATATGTTTAGGTGTTTAGGTCTAAATTAGGTGTAATACTATACTCATTATCATGCTGACTGGAAATTGAGCATTTATTCTTGACTGGGTTATTAATGGAGGAACTATTTCTTTGTTACTAAAAATGTGTACATTTGAAACAGAGATTTCATCAGAAGAATGTGCAGGTATAGGCAAAAGTTGATCATGGACATTGGATATGTGAATTATTTTGGAGGGCACTGCATTATTTAATAGTTTTGTTTTTAAACTGCTTGTAAATTGTGTTTCCTCAAAATGATCTTCACATAAATAACACCTAGTTTCAGTAAATTCAATACCAATAATTTCAAACCAGTCATGACGTCTTTTTAAATCTTTATCTGGAAATCTAAAAAACTTTTTATTTGTATACTCTGGGTCTGTGACAGGATGAAAATACTTGTTATTACAATAGGAAGCTAAACATCCGTGAACATATTTACTGGGTTTGGATTTAGAATTTGACATTGCAAAATGATAAACTAATATTACCTACATACAATATAACCACTATAAATTGTAACTAAACAGAACCTTTATTGATATTTAATCTACCTACTTACAAAACACTGACTTTTGTTACAATACTAGTTTTTTATTTGTATTTACACTATAAAATGATAAACTAATTTTACAGTTGAGTCCATTGGCAGAAAGTGGTTATGACAATCTGTGTGAATGAGGTGAACTTTGTATGTAAATTAATGCCAAAATAAAATTAGTTGTGAAAAACAAACAATAAACAAACCAGAAATGTTGCAAATTGTACTTAAATCTGAAAACGTCCCCAAGCGTCTTTTTTGCACCTCTATTTTTTCGATGTACTGAATCTAGAAAGTTCATAAAAATAACATGTATGTTTACTTAATAACAGGCAGTAGCTGGTTTGTCTTTAGTGTCATGTGTGGAACACAATGGTGCTAAGTAACAAGTATGTGTTTTATCTCTCCAGGTATTAATGAGAACCATGGACTCAACTGTACCTACATACAATATAACTACCATACCTTTATTAACGTTTAACACATTGGTTAGCGATCACTTAAACTAATAACCTGTAATTTTGTACCATTTTATCCTTATTTTGAAACCAATATGAGAAACTAAAAACTCTCGCTTTAGAGCATTTTAAATCATTTAATAACAATGGAAGCCAGCGTCTCACACGGTATTACAGTCAATATTTTGTGTGAAATGCTGGCATCTCACACGGTAGCCAAGGTGTTAACCTACCTACTTACATGTACTTACACTATACTTGTTATTCTATTAGTCTACTTGTCTACAAACATGGGAGGCCTATGTCCAGCAGTGGATCTAGAGGGGCTGATGATGATGATGATTAGTCTATATCACTTCTCTGTAATTCCAAGTTCCTGAAAATAAAACAGAAGGCAATTTTAATACAATGCATATAGAGCGTGAATATCGAGGTTAGGGAGTTGAACTAACTCAAAATGTAAAGTGATTTTCTTATTAAATTTGTAAAAGTATTTCTAAGAATACACAAATAGCATTTTGCAACTAAGAAAAAAATAATATTAATTACTGAAAAATATTGAATTAACATTACTTTTAGTAGAATGCAGTAATTAATCACATCATAGTTTTTGAGAAATTAACTCATAAAAGAAAGCAATTTTGATTTGTTGTAAACACCACATGAATGTAATTTAAAAATTTGGTTGTATGTTAATTTTTTACAATAATTATTAAAATTTATTGACCACCATTTTAAGGGTACATTTTTGGACATAGTTATTAATTTAAAAAGTCCACCAAACCCACTGCAGGAAACAGATATTTTAGTTATCGAGGTCCATAAAACACAAAATATTTGTCATATACCTACCTACCAACAAAGTTCTTTTTTATCTTATGTCTCTGTGGATTAAAGTAAAAATATTTATTATAAATAAAATAATTATTTACCCACCTAATGACATTAATGTTATCTTCAATGTTGCTGTACTTCGTAATTATCCTTTTCAAAAGTTGATGTCTTTGTCGAGTCTGTCTATACTCCTAATCCTAGAACGAAAAAACAAATAATTTTTTTTTTTTTTTTTTTTTTTTTTTTTTTATTTACAAAATTGCATCAACCACTAAGGGTCATTAGCATGGTACAATAATTACAAAAATGGCTAAAATGTTACATTAAATTTTGTGAACGAGTCTTGCATTTCTTAAAAAGTTTATAGTTCTGTCGTTATTTAACCCGTTTAGGCACTCTTTGGATGTAGTCGGTAATCCAACTTGATGTCGCTCTAGGGTGTATAAAGGGCAGTCCACTAGCACATGGTTCACTGTGGTTACACTATCACAACTGTAGCAAATGGGAACTTGTTCGCCACTTAGAAGGTAATCGTGTGTCAACTTCGTGTGGCCTATACGCAACCTAGAGATGCATACTTGGTCTCGTCGCTTTTGTGGGAGATTGTATACAGCTACCTCTTCTTTAATGTTCTTCATAGATGTCTCTGAATTGCTCCAGTGAAGTTGCCAATTCTCACTTATTTTGTTTTTAAAATGTTGTGTCAGGTCGCTATGAACGCATTTAGTGACTAATGTTGATTGTGGATTTTCTGTTGCCTCCCTTGCTAACTGATCAGCTTTTTCATTTCCAGTTATACCACAGTGTGACGGAACCCAAAGAAATTTTACAAATCGATCGTTTTCTTGACATCTCATTAGTTCTGACTTTATAAGCAATAAGATGGGATGTTTTGCGTATAACTGTTTCATAGAGCTGAGGGCACTTAAAGAGTCGGTTATTATCAAAGAATTTTTTATGTTTTTATTGTTTACAAATGTTATTGCTTGCAAAATAGCAAGAAGTTCTGCTGAAAATACGGTTGATCTAAGGGACAGTGAGAAGGAGAAGTCTTGGTGTAAAGTTGTAAAAGAAGCCCCTACCCCATTGTCAGATTTAGACGCATCTGTAAAAATGTGGAAGTTCTTAGCAGAGTTTAATTTCTCTGCTGCTTTCTTTTTAATTATACTATGTGGTGTGTCATATTTGTCGTGGATAGTAAGACTTGTATCACAAATAGGCAGCTGTATTCTCCAAGGAGGTTGATGTTTAAGGTTAGTTACATTGTATGTCTCAGGAAAATGTATGTTTAAGCTATTTTGTAATCTCTGTATCCGGATATAAAACGGCGGACTTAATCTTTGTGAGGTGTTAAATGTCGATGTGAATCTGTCGGCAAACGTGTTTTTAAATGTCGGTATATGTGGATTAGCCGACAATTTAGCTGCATATACAAGGCTGAGGAAGTTTCTTCTTAGTTGGAGGGAAGGTTCACCTGATTCACAGTATAAACTTTCAATCGGGCTAGTTTGATGAGCTCCCAGCGCTATTCTTATCGCTGTATTATGTACAGGATCTAGTAATTTAAGTATTGGTGCTTTGGCTGAATTGTAAGCAACTGCGCCATAATCTAGTTTAGAACGAATAAGCGTTCTGTAGACAGTTATGAGTGTTTGGAAATCGGCTCCCCATTGTTTGTGAGATATGCTTTTTAATAAACTTAGGCCATTTTGAGTTGTTTGTCGAAGATGAAAGATATGATCTTTCCAGGTTAACCTATGATCTAATTTCATTCCTAAAAAGGTAGTTGATTCAACATAAGCAATAGGTAACGAGTTTAAGGTGAGATTAGGTGGTAATATGATGTTTTTTGGGTTCTTGCTAAAGAAAATTGCTTTTGTTTTGTTTGGACAAAACTGTAGACCACATCTCTCTGACCAATTTTCTAGTTGATTGATAGAGGCTTGTATATATCTGGTAAGTGTTAAAACATTTTTCCCTCTAGAAAATATGACAAGATCATCAGCATATAAGCGTGCTTTTACTAATGAACTAAAGGATTTAGAGATATCATTAATCGCAATAAGGAACAGTATTACGCTTAGTGTAGAGCCTTGTGGGATACCGTTAGTTTGCGTTGTTGGCTCTGAAAAAACATTATCTACACGAACTCTAAACTGACGAAATTTTAGAAAATTTTTTATAAATTTGAGGATGTTACCTTTGATTGACCATCTGGATAAGTTTTTTAATATGTCAGATCTCCAAATTGTATCATACGCATGAGTTATGTCAAAGAAAACTGCTAAACACTCTTGATTGCATCCAAATGCTTCATGAATCTCGGATTCTATATCAACTAGATTATCTAAAGTAGACCTTGATTTCCTAAAACCACTTTGAATAGGGGTAAGAAGTTGTTTATCTTCTAGATACCACAGTAGTCTGTTGCTTACCATTTTCTCCAGAATTTTACATATAGAACATATCAGCGAGATCGGTCGATAGGACTCAGGGTCTGATTTACTTTTCCCATGCTTAATGACTGGAATAATAATTGACTGGTACCAACTATCTGGAAATACATTTTTTGTCCAGATCAAATTGTAAATTTTTAGTAAGTATTGTTTACCTTCTTCTGGTAATGATTTTAAAAATGTAACTGGAATGTTATCAGGTCCAGGACTGGTATCTTTTATACAGTTTAATGAATATAGTAACTCATCCATTGAGAGTATGGCATTAAGAGGAGAATCTGTATGATCCTCTAAATCTATGTAACTGTTCTCTAAATTTTGTTTGTGTATTATGGACTTAGTAGAGATACTGTCATTACTGGAGTGTCTTAGATATGTATCAGCTAGTAGAGCAGTTATTTGTTCTTTCGTCGAGCAAGTAAGATTGTTATATTCTAAATAATGGATTGTATTGAAGGATTTTTTACCATTCATTTTATTAATCATTTTCCAAACTTCGGAAATAGGAGTAGATGAATTTAAGGACGAGACATATGTTTTCCACGCTTCTCGCCTACTTTTCTTCAATATATATCTACAGTAGGCTCTCTTTTGCTTATATTCGAGTTGGTTTTGAAGTGTAGGAAATTTTTTAAATTTGTAAAAAGAACTTTTTGACTCTCTGATTGCTACTTTACATTCTTGATTCCACCAAGGAACTGGAGGGTGTTTTTTTGGAAATTTTATAAAACCTACGGATAATTCTGCAGCTGTTGTTATAAGCTGAATAAAACTGGAAACTATATGATTAATACTTGCATGGTCATCGCTGGGAGGAGTTAGCTCAGATACGGATCGAGATATTAAAGAAGAATATAAAGACCAGTCGGCATGCTTTAGATTCCATTTATTAGACGGGATAGAAGAGGGAGTTACATTATTATTTGTTATTAATATTGGGAAGTGATCACTTCCATGTAGATAAGGTGTTACTTGCCAAGACAGTCCAGGTTGTAAAACAGGGTCACATAGAGTTAAATCAATCGCTGAACCGCCACCTGTAGAGACATTAAATCTTGTAATACTACCGTCATTAAGTAAGTTGACATTAAGGTTAGTTATAATTTGTTCAATTTTACGCCCTAGACTATCTGATTTACTTGAGCCCCATAGGACATGATGTGCATTGAAGTCGCCTAAAATAATTCGTGGTTGAGGAATTTGATTAAAAAGGTCTGATAATTCGCGAGCTGAAGGATCAGTACCGGGAGGAATGTATATATTGCAGATGTTTATTTTTTGAGGTCCTTTCAGAGATATTGCTATAGCCTCTAATTGTGTATTTAAATCTATGATTTCAGTATTATATTGGTTATGTACATAAATAGCTGTCCCTCCACTAGCCTGGTTTGCATTAAGTCTATTTTTAATATATGGTGTATAGTTTTTTAGTTTATAAAATTTCTGCTGTTTAAAGTGTGTCTCTTGTAGACAAATGATGGACGGTGTGAATTTTGACATTAGTAATTTGAATTCTTCTAGACGGGTGTAAAACCCGTTCAGATTCCATTGAATTATGGAGTTGAATGTTTTTAATTAGTGGGTGTGTCGCTAAAATCTGTAGAAGAATAGTCATCCTGTAGTTTGCTAAGCTTCTTCCTCAGTCTTGTACATCGAGATTTCAAGTATCTATGTGATAGCACTGGATAAAGCTTTTTTAAGAGATCTATTAACCCTTCGATATCTTCCGTGTATATTTTAGCAATACTAAGTGGATCTGGAGATCCGTGAGCGTTTTCAAATAAATCTATTAACTCTTCTTGACTTAAACAGCTACTGTTCGACTTATCTTGGAAAAAATTCACTGTACAGGTCATAAGGTCTTCAGCTACGTTATGATGGGTTTGGAGATCTGTTTTTGTTCTTTTGTGTTTTGTAATGGGTTCTTTAAAAGGACTTCCACCCTCTGTTTCAGGAGAAGTTAGATCAGAAGCATTTCTTTTAGGTGTTTGCCCTTCTGTTTGAGTTGCTGCTATAGTTTCATTTGTTTTAACCGGTTCCGTCACCATTGTTTGGGAGTTATCGAAAGATGTAGAGTTTTTCGGTGCGGGTGAAGTGATTGTTTCAGTAGAGTTTTGTGGTGCGAGTGAAGTGATTGTTTCAGTAGAGTTTTGTTGTGCGGTTGAAGTGGTTGTTTCAGTAGGTTGTGAATTACTGATATGTTTAGTAAGTACGGGAGAATTTGCTGTTGGTTGAGTTTTATTTTGTAGTGAACTAATAGATTGATCACATTGTGATTGGGAAATGTTTATTGTATTGTCATCGGTGGATTGATTATTAGAATTTGGGCATCGAGATGCTAAATGATTAGTTTGTTTACAAATAAAGCACGTTTGTTTTTCTAGTGACAAATATATTCGGTGGTTCGATTGATCGTGGTTAATTAATATTGAATCGGGAAGATTTTCAAGATTTTTAGGGGCTATATAAGTAAAACGTCGAAAACTAATGATATGCCTAAAACTAGGATTTGATGTTCCGATCCGTAGAAAATCTACTGGTGTTATTTGATAGATTCCTATCTTCTTGAGTTCATTTTCTATGACGTTATGTGGTATGGAAGGAGGTACATTAGAAATTATTAGTTTTTCATTTGGAGTAATTAGCTTTCTAGCTTGAATGCGCTGTTGATTTACTATTATTATCCCATTGTCTGTTTTCAAAAATGTTTCAACAATATTTTCTGAAGTGAAGTAGATGCATATACGATCATTAACAATTCGGGATATTGCAAGTATATTTTTGGGGTCAACTGAGTCGGCTACAGCATTCAGGTAATCCTCTATTTTTGAATTTGGAACTGAATTTAATACAACCGCTTGTTTTTTGGAAGGGAATAATATACTGGTAGGTTCATTTAAAACTGTTGAATATAACTTTGGTGAAGTAGTATTATTTTTGGGAATTTCTTGTTGAGGAAAAACATTTGATGATGAAGCTTCGTTCATATTGATCTACGGAACCTGAGTACGGTCCTTACACCAACACGCAATCATTGGTAATAAGTCGATTTAATTAAATAAATTAAATAACTTACAGTAAATGTCCAAGTATCGGTAATTTTTGTCGATAATTTACACTTTTCACTTTTAGTACTCAACGTTTATAAACAAACCGCAAAAACTAGTTGTGATTAAACTAATTAGGTGTTGCTTCGTTGAACGCTCGAAGACGAATAAATAAATTTTCTTTTAATGAAAACTAAAAATCAATAAAGAGATATGGTATGCATAGAGACCTATAATTTAAACTTGAATGGTATGAATTAAGAAGTCAATAAATAAAACTGATGATAACATACTATACACTCTATGTTTTGCATATGATCAGATTCTTACGGCCTAGGGTTATAACGATATTGAATATTATATGACACACAAAATCTTAGAAGAGTACCTGCACTGGGGTTTGGAAATGAATACCAACAAAACGGAATATATGTGTGTTGGAGGTATACAGCAGGATCTATCGTTGGAAAATGAAATAACTATTAATCACTGTCAGGAATATAAATACTTGGGTCTTAAAATTACACAAGATGGAACATTGGACAAGAACAGCCAAGAAAAGTGCACGCAAGGAAGGAAAGCTATGGCATTATTAAACACAATCCTATGGGACCAAAAGTATCTCCAAAGAAAATAAACATAACATCTATAACAGCATTGTAACATATAGCAGCGAATTTTGACCACTAAAAGAAAAATCCGAAAAGATGCTCAGGGAAACTGAAATGGACTTCTGGAGAAGAGCTGCTCGTATATCAAGAATACATAATCAGAAATACAAGAATATTGGAGATAATGGATAGGATATACAATACAATTCATACAATAATTAACAATATAAAAACAAAGCAACTAAGATGTTTTAAGCCACTACAACGTACGGAAGACGACAGATTACCTACGAAAAGCTGGATAGAAGAAATTCATAGGGAAATGGGAAACTATACATATAGAGAAAGAGCCTTGAAGGAAGATATTTATGTGTTATGATACAGAAAAAGGCGATTATATAATATATAAAAAATTGTATTTTCACCTACCGATATTCAATTTCAGCAATTCCGGCACTATCCAGTAATGAAAATATGTTCAGTTCAGTAGTATTCAGTACAAACCATGTACAAACCGCCAAATTATCTATTTATGCCGGGCCGGGAAATTGCAAATTCTCACAACAAAATGGCGTCCTAAAAACACTGTCAATGTCAATTGTCCTAAAAAGTCAATGTCAATTGTCAAAAATGTAAATTTTCTTCACGGTACAATCAAAATACTTTATTGTACCATGGGTAAATTTTAGTTTCAGAAACAGCAGCGCCCCTATGTGCTACTTACCTGCGCAGAAAGATTGTGCCAGTTATTCCCTATCCTTTGACGTCTCTCTTTTTTTTATTTCTCTATGGTCCACTGCACATTATTTAAATTTTGGCACGAAATTCAATATGACATTGCCTGCACATGCGCAAATAAAGGAACGAATTGGACAAATTAACGTCTCCTGCCTAATTATCATTTAACCTAACCTCTTTTTTATAGTTTCGACTTGCTTCATCTGTTTCTATCACATATCTAAAAGATAAATAATTTAATTGAAATCTACACTAACATTTGTTTAAAAGCACATTTAGATATTATGAATACTATGTTAAAGAAAGAATAATTTATAATAATGTTAAAATATACTACTAGTTAAAGAAAGAATAATCTTTTTTTAGCCGTAATAGGTCCACTCGTCCACTGCACATTATTTAAATTTTGGCACGAAATTCAATATGACATTGCTTGCACATGCGCAAATAAAGGAACGAATTAGGCATTCCAAATCACGTGATATAATATGGCTGCTGGATGGCGAAACTGTCATCCATAGGCGTATCCAATGTTTAAACCACTTCATATTTAATTTGCTATCACAATTTCACAAATTTCGCTACACAATTAACAAAAAAACAAAACCAAACAGGATATTCTTTACAAATTTGTCAATATTCAATGTAAACATTAGATACGCCATGACCACCCCCCTTAACTATGTCTATGGGCATGTCAGTTTAGTCATCCACCGACCACCACTGACAGTTCATTGTCTCCTTCCTGATTCTGTACAGGGTTGCCAATTTAGTAGATTTTCTACTAAATCTAGTAGAATTTCTTGTGATTTAGTGGGAAAATTTCAAATCTAGTAGATTTTAGAATCTGGTAGAAAATTTAGTAGATTTTAGTAGGATTTGGTTGGAAGTAAAGGAATCTTTTATTTTGACAAATGACAATGACTAATGACATTAGATATTTTTATTTTTGTAAATTTGTAAAAAATAACTTCTAAAATGTGCTAAAATTCTATTTGTTACCTGTAACATAATAGATAAAAAGTAAAATAATATCATGGAAAAGAGTAAAACGTTGAATTTGAAGTGTATTCAGAAATACTCTTTAGTTGTTAAATACTTTTGCATATTATGGGTATTCGCTGGGAGCGTTAACTTTGACACATGGTCACGTGGTACACTGTGGCTGTTTGTGGGACGATCTTATGTGTATTCCTTATGGGTGAATTCCAAAAACAAGAGATTATTTGAAATATTACTATTAATTTTGTACAATTGTATCAGTACATCATAAGAAATTTTATATAAATACTATATATAGTAGAAATTGTCTGATATAATACATAAATATAATTTCGATATACAAACTTACGAAGAGATTTTTAGGTTAACAGCCGTAATGTGAGGTTACGACTGTCAAGGACTTCGTAAATGTAAACAAAAGTTGCAAAGCCAGAATTTGCTCAATCTCAAAGCCTTTTTAATTCCTATAAAGTTGAAATGTTGCTTCCTCTGCAGCTTTTTCTGCTTAAGTATAGTGTTTTTAACATAATACCACCATAATTCGGTCTTAAATTTCTATGAAATATAGTTTTTTAGTGATATTCACCAAGCAAAGTTTACAAACTGGTGAACTATTCTATTTTGTATAATAAAAATGGTAATGTGCTTTGTCCCGGATTGTACAAAATATTGTGAAAGAGGGATATGTAGATTCTTTGTTGTTCCAAAAGATCTGGTTGCAAAGAAGAATTTCATTACTAAGGTAAGAAAATATAGTGAAGAGGAAGAATTGAATTTATCATTTTATATGATTCACACACGGAAAGAATCTGTCTATTCTTTGTTGGTTTGCTCTTGCCACTTTGTGAATTCTGACCAACAATTTTTGTGCACAACAAAGCCAAAGGTTTTTTGACAGACAATCAACTTTTACATCCAAATTAAATGAGTAAAGTAAGTCATTTTACTTGAATATCTGTGTTGAAATATCTGTTACAATGCTGTAGAGGGCAAATCTACTTTCTAGAATTTATTTTCAAGGACCCATTCTGCATATAGAGGTCCTCTCATTTCGCTGAGTTGATTTTCATTTTAGTATGATAATATATTTGTTGGTCCATTTATATTTTCTTTGTCCGCCTAGTTCATAAATTCTCAATTTTATGATGTAGATAGTGATGCCCGATTGAAATTCCAAAATTTATTTCCATTATCTCAAATATACTAAATTTACAATTAAGATGCAGTAAAAATAAACAAACCAAGACACGTTAAATGCTGCTAATAAGAGCACTCCTGAATCATAATTTACAATGTATATACACTGTAAATCCCAAATCATTATTTCCAAAGTTTATACATTGTAAATTATAATTCACAAGTGCTCCTTGTAGCATTTAACGTGTCTTGGTTTGTTTATTTTTACTGCATCTTGATTGTAAATTTAGTATAGTATTTATTGAGAAAATACTATTTTAGCTTGCCATTTTCATTATAAATTATTTCCAGTAAAACAGTCATTCTCTTTAGATATTTTATTCCAAAACATATTTATTAAGTGCTTAATTTTTTGTAATTTTGTCTTAATAGAAATACCTACTTCTTTATCTGTTAATATTGACCTTCAGGTAATTTCTTTTGCTCATATAAATACGATGTTATGTGCTGGTCTCACTCAGGTTCATTTGTATAGGCTCTGCCAAGTGAAACCTAAACAAACCTAGTTGGTAAGTAGGTTTTCTGATTTTATTGCTTAATTCTCTGTTCACATTTTTGTTAATTGACTAACTCATTTGCATAATACAGTAGAACCCCGAGTATCTGTGTATGGATTATCCGGGCTGCGGATTATCCGTGCTATGATTTTTTATTACAAAAATTGTATTTTTGAGTTTTTATCAAAATATTGTCACTGTAAATCACTCAACAGAACCTCTATACGCCGAGAAAATGACTCATAATGAAAGATTTATTTTTTCTGTTATCTTTTTATGGTAGTTACATATATACTCGTACATACATATGTATCTATTCTACATAAGTAATGCATGTTCGGATTATCCGTGCTTTTCAATTATCCGTGCCGAGGTCTGGTCCCGAGGAACACGGATAATCGGGGTTCTACTGTATATTTGTTTGATTATTTCATTCATAGGAGATTCTGACCAATAGAAAACTACAGAAATTTGAATTAAATTGATAATTTTTGATAATTGCCCGTTGTTAAGTATATTACGTCAGAGATGCCCTTCGTTGCTACGGACATTAATGACAATTAATGGTTTAAAAATTATAGATAGATAGATAAAAGTTATAACTTTCAATCGTCAAATATTCATAAAAACTTTGTGTTTAATTGTACTAATTTGTACTTACATAAATAAATTACAATAAAATTTTGGTTTTGAACAGTTTTATTCATGAAATAATCGCAACAAATTGCACTCGAACTCTAAAATTAATATAGAATTTTTGCCCTTGTGACACAATTTCACTCGCCTTTGGCTTGTGAAATTAAAACTGTCAAAGTGTCACTCGGGAAAAATTCAATAATTTTAGAGCTTTTGTGCAATTACTACTGATAATTTCATTTATCCAATTAGGTAAAGAAAATATTTGTGGGGTATTTATTTTCTGTTAATGCTAATTTATTGATATATCAGCAGTTATGTTAAATAATAATTTCTCAAGTTTCATTTATTGGTTTAAAAATTTTTTAATTTTATAGAAATATTTGGAATTCAATTAATTTAACAGAAAAGTTTATTTTCTGATTAAGGGGTGTTTCAATTAAAATATTTGTTATAACTTTTAGTTCAAAAGTAACCTGTAAATTTTTCTGTACTGCCTACAGGGTATATTAAGGTTTTGTTGGCTTGGGTGGTAGGGGCCCTTCATAAATTTATGCTGTGTGTTCTCTACATCTGAATTTCTCTTTTAGGCACCCAGGAGAAGGGCATGGCCCTATTTCAAATATGAGTATTATAGAAAATTAACAGTTCCCCAGGCAACCATCCAATGAGAATCGTAGAAAAAGTAACAGTTCCCTACGCAACTATCCAATGAAAATCTTAAGGCCATAATGAATTGTATCACCCGAATGTCATTCTCTAGGGGTGAGCAAGTCTCTCAGGCTGGGTTAATTCACCATTGCCTACTTGCAAGAGCAATTGTCAACATTTCTACAGTTCCACAGGTGACCATATTGTCTCTTTTTGGACATACCATCTGACACCCTCTGAAGAAGATCTTGGGGTGTAAATAACCCAGGACAGCACCGGAAGAAGCCGTCAGACCACAAGCTAAATTTCTTATTAAAATCTATAGCTTGCCTATAAACAGAGACAAACTATTTTTATATAAAATAACTTTATTAGTTCTAAAATGTAGATCTTGAATTGTGACCATAATAAAATGAGAAAATAAAGTGTTTATACCGAATTTCATTCCTTTTTACTTTACTGATGCAGAGGAGCAGAATACAAGAACCCATAAAGGTCTCTCAGGCTCGCTGTGTTATGTTGAATTTGTTTCTTGGTCCAATGTTGGCACTTGGAAATGAATTCAATATCTCATCATCAATATGATCACGACAATGTATTGAAATTTTGTAGAAATCAAATTCAAAATGTGAAAAATGAAACATTAGTCAGTACTTTCCAGGAGGCCTTTACCAGGACCCATTACCTCTTGTTGCAAATCCACCTACTTCTCCAGTGAGAAGTGAAGAAAAAAGTAAACCCGGCACTGCCAATGAAGCTACTCAGTTTCTACTCCTTTGGTTGCAACTATGGAAGCTGAAAATGACTTTTTGTAGAATGTCAAAGTACTTCAAGAAGCAGTAAATATTGCAAAGTAGTTGTCTTCTTGTTTTTCATTTAGATGTATTGAAAGTAGTGATGAAAAAAATTGTGCTTTATATAGTTTGTCCGCTCTAACTTTTCCCATGCGGCACAACTTTTCTGTTTTGACTTAATTTTCAAACAAATTAAGTTGAAACCTAAAGTGAAACGAACGTCGATGTGTATATACATTTTGTATATTATTTATACTATATACTACACACATCAGCATACGGTTCACTTTAGGTTTTGACTTAATTTGTTTGAAAATAAGTCGTGACGCATGGGAAAAGTTAGAGTGGACGAACTATACTGGTTTATTTATTTATTTATCAACGGGCAATCACCCAATTAAAATACATTGTAAACATTAATCACAGGAGATTTATAACCTAACCTAAAGTAAATTTAAAAATTTTAATCATACAAACTAGGAACATTAAGTAAATAACAAACATTAACAAAAAATGTACAAAACACAAGGTTTATCATACAAATATGTATTTATGTGTTTATAATGAGTTTAGACTGATGTCAATTAATTGTTATCAAGATTGAGCTGTGGTCAATGTACCTAAAATTGATCCGTTTCTATTTACATTGATGAAATTGAAACTAAATCTTGTGAATGAAGATTTAGGCATTATATTTAAAATTTCAATGAGGATTTCATCCTACTGAACCTGGTTTAAACATGCTACATGAAATATTATTTCAAAATATTATGAAAGGATATTCACAGCAGGAATAAAAATAACTTATTGCATGCCAACATGATTCAAAAATTTTATAAATTGTAGAATAATTTTAGACTGCACAAAAATCTATTGTAACTAACCAAAAAATTGGAAAAACAGATAGAGTAACATATAGCTCATATAATCATATAAATACTTTAAAATGTCTAATTGGAGTGGCTCCCAATGGAGTAGTTACTTATGCAAGTAAGGTTCACTATTTGACAAGATAGTAAAAAATTTAGTATGTATATTACAGCAGATGGTGTCAGGTGATTTAATAATTGCTGATAAATGATTTTTGGTTTCCCATTTGGTTCCTTCAGGTGTAAGTTCAAAAAATAGACCACCTCTTTTAACAACTGCTCAATTTACACCAAACCAATAATTGCTAAAGGAAGAATACATGTCAGAAAAATCATAGCATATGATTTGACTTTAAAAAACACATGCAATGATTACAGCAACATTCTCATGTTAGTGGTCCCACAGTAAATCACTAGAAAAAACTCCATTATACCATCCCGAAAGTATGGGTCATTCTATGAATATACAACTCTCTTGGATTATCTCGATTACGAATATTTTACTGTACAAAATATGAAGAACGAAAGTAAATTGAAAATTACATTGTTGTTTATGGGAATAATTACTAGAGCCATTTACTTTCGTACTTATGTCGCACAGTAAAATATTCGTTGTTGAGATAATCCAAGAGAGTCATATATTCGTTGAATGGCCCATATTTGATCTTACATTTAGTTTACTCTCAAAATTAACACCAAAGTCTGATTTTATATGTATGTTATTTTAAAATATAAATTAGGTATCCTTGATATGTTATTGACTTACTAATCATGGTACATATTTTCTTTCTATTGATTTACTCTTTTAATATGGGTAACCACATCCACTTAGGAATTTGCAACCCAATTGGGTTCAGTAACATAATTAGAGTCACTTCTTTGATTTTTCTTTTTATCATTCATTATGGAAGTAAATATTGTAGAATCAAAATGAGTGAATGAATTAATTCAATGAGCTATATAGTTAATTAGTTTCAAGTAACAGTTTAAAATCAAAAGTATTTTATGCATGTAATCGGGAAAATAAAAATAATAAATTTCTATTTTTGCTATCTTCAATAATATGTATATGTTTAGATACATAAAATAAACAAAAAATGTAATTGTAAAGTGCTTTATTTCCACATAAAAATGGTATATACTTATTTATTCAAATAAAATGTTTTTAATCATTTTATATTGTGTTCGCAGCATTCTTCAATACCGACATCATATATGATCGATTCTGAAGGCATCCAGATCACTAGGTGGCACACCTTCCTTTTTATTAATTATAAGTTGCCTTGAATTTGGTTGTAATAATTGTGCTTTGTGTTCAGTACTCATTTTTTTTCTTTCATTAAAATATATGATATAGTCCCTATAAAACATATCATTAACCAATGATTTGGACTCTTCTTTGTTCTTTTCCAAATTTTATGGCCTTTATATTCTGAAAAAATAAAAAGAAATATACTTTTATTTTACCTACTTTTAAATCACTTTATTGTCTTTTATTTATTTATTTCACTCTGAAGCAACAGTTTGAAGCCTCATCGAAAGATCAGTTGTTCAAACTTTGCTCAGATTTCATTTCTTTATTGTGGAATGTTGAAGATGATGTGTCAACACATATTGCAAAGTTAAAACGAATTTTCAATTAGCTAAATAATGGGCTTGAAATGAAGCAACTAAGTAAAGTACCAGATGTAATGATTATATATCCAAAATTCTACATTATTTTACCTGGTCAGTATGAAAGCTAGCTTATAATTAACAATGCAGTGCATGTAAACAATGATTTAAGTTGTTAAAGATGTTTAAAATGTATCTACTCGTTCCACAATAACGGTATATTATTAAAATATTTTTATCATCTTTTCTTTTCTCGATTATTAGTTTTTATTGTATAGTATATAAATTAATCTAATCACTGAATACATAGATAGTGAAAAAAATTAATTACATTAATGAATAATTTACGTGATTTTACAAATAAATAACTTCTATTCAAAAATTGAACGGAAATATGATCTAGTTCTCATTCATTGCTGATGACGACATTGCTGTCAACTTATGTTTACATCTACTGCATTGCTTATGTGATTTTACTATATGCTTATACAGGGTGTTTCATTGGGAAAGTAACATACGTTAACTGTAGAAAGGGGACACTTAGGCGGTCTCAAAAATACCATACTTAATGGGTCTTACTCCATTAATAACAAAGATACTGGGTGTTTTATCTATTTTGCCATTTTCTTAATTGGTTCATAACTTTTTAACCACACTGTATATTTATTTGATATTTGGCAGGCAAATATAATTTAAGGTGTACAATAAATTAATTTATTTACAAATGTAAAAAATCCAGGCCCGGATTAAAAAATATTAGAAAAATGTTACGACCCAAAATCGACTTAAATTAGATTAAATTAGTAGATTAATTTTTTTTTAAATAAATTTTTTAGTTGAAAAGAGAATGAAAAACTAAATTCAGTGGTATACTTTGAATTTTTGGCAAAATGATTTTTCTGGTCAAATTTTGAATTTGAATTCTGAAATTATGTGAATTGCGAGAGCTCAAGTACAAAAAAAAATTTAATACAACTTACAACTTGTTAACCGCACTGTATATTTATTTTATATTTAACACGCGAATATTCTTTTAGGTGTTGAATCAATTATTTTATTTACAATTATAAAAAATCCAGGTCCGGATTAAAAAATATTGCAAAAATGTTCCGACCCAAAAAAACACCCTGTATATTAAATTTTTTTAAAATGGATTTTGCATTTGATAAGAGGATGAAAAACTAAATTTAGTGGTATACTTTAAATTTTCGGCAAAATGATTTTTCTGATAAAATTTTGAATTTGAATTCTGAAATTATGTCAATTGGGAAGCTCTAAGTGGAAAAAATTAAAATGCGACTTAATTTTAATTAATACCATTATTTAATCTAAATTGGTAAAATGTTAAAACATTTCAGTGTTTTTTTATTATCTGTGACAAATAGTTTATGGCGAATATTCATCTTTAAATAATGAATAAATAATAAAGAGTCAATAAAGAATACATCACTTTAATCAACAAAGTATCTAAAAATTATAACAAAACAGAGAAAATGTGCAGCATAACTATTTAAAACTAAAGTACTTATTCAAAATTACCACCATCAAAAATTATTGTTATGTGTCAAAATGTTAATATTTTACCAATTTAGATTAAATAATGGTATTAATTAAAATTAAATCATATTTTATTTTTTTTTTACTTTGAGCTTCGCAATTCACATAATTTCAAAATTCAAATTAAAAATTTTACCAGAAAAATTATTTTGCCGAAAATTCAAAGTATACCATTAAATTTAGTTTTTCAGCCTCTTTTCAAATGCAAAATCCATTTTAAAAAAATTTAATATACAGGGTGTTTTTTTTTTGGGTCGGAACATTTATACAATATTTTTTAATCCGGACCTGGATTTTTTATTTGTAAATAAATTAATTGACTGGACACCACAAAGAATATTCGCGTGTTAAATATAAAATGAATATACAGTGCGGTTGACAAGTTCTAAGCTGTATTTCAATTTTCTTCTACTTGGAGCTCTCGAAATTCACATAATTTCAGAATTTAAATTCAAAATTTGACCAGAAAAATCATTTTGCCAAAAATTCAAAGTATACCACTAAATTTAGTTTTTTATCCTCTTTTCAAATGCAAAATCTATTCTAAAAAAATTTAATGTACAGGGTGTTGTTTTTGGGTTGGAATATTTTTCCAATGTTTTTTAATCCGGACTTGGATTTTTACAATTGTAAATAATTTAATTTATTGTACACCCTAAACGATATTTGCGTGCCAAATATAAAATAAATATACAGTGTGGTTAAAAAGTTATGAACCAATTAAGAAAATGGCAAAATAGACAGTACCAGATGTACCAGAACAGTACAGAAGAAACCAAAGAATATATTACAAGAGGACGACAATTAAAAAGACATCTACAATTTAAAAAGAGGAAACAAAATATAGAAAAAATTGAAAGACTAGAAGAACATGAACAAAACATGAAATAAAACTATTCTATAAGGAAGTAAATCTTGAAAAAAAAAAGGTTTCCAACCAAGAACAAAATTATACAAAGACAAAAATGGTGACCTAATAGCAGACAAAAAAGCAGTGCTAAAATGAAGGAGAGAACATTTCAAAGAACTGTTGGATAGACAACTAAGATAACAACTAGAAGAGCTAAGATTAGTCGGAGAGGCTGAAGTAGACCAATATGCACTAAGACCAAAATACAAGATGTAATAAAAAAATGAAAAATATCAAGGTCCCAGGATGCGATACAATAACAGTAGAAATATTAAAATATGGAGGACATAGAATATAGAGTGAAATATCAAAGTTAATACTAGAGATATGGACAACTCTACACAAATAAATAGACTAAAAATTAGAACTCCTCTTGAGTTGCCATTTAGAATGTACATGTTTTAAAAATGAAAAAAGATATGGACCACAGAAATAATGCCGGAACAATGGAAAGTTGCAGTGATATGCCCTATAAATAAGAAGGGAGATAAGTTAGATTGCAATAATCACTAGGGAACATCACTACTAAACGTTTGATACAAAATATTGGAAGAAAGACTAAATAGTATAATGGACCAAACAACAGGGGATTATCAAGAAGGATTCAGAAAAGGCAGGTCAACTATACATCAAATATTTACAGTAAGGCAAATGCTGGAAGAATTCTACAAGAGGAATACTGAACTACATAATCACTTTTAAACAAGCATATGACTCAGTAATTAGAAAGGAATTATATAGCTAAATGCAAGAGGTAAATGTGTCAAAAAAAACTAATCAGATTAGTAAAACTATGCCTAGCCAACACCAAGGCAAAAGTAAGGATCCGAAATCAACTTTCCGATGAATTTAACATTAATGAAGGTCTAACACAAGGGGATGTGCTGTCAACAATACTTTTTAACCTTGCGTTGGAACAAGTAATCAGGAAAACTCCTATAGATAGGAGAGGTACAATATTTACAAAGTTCAATCAAGTCGTTACTTAGGCAGATGATATAGACATAATCAGTTGTTCACATAATCGCATTAAAAGACATAGAAAAAATTTATACATGTTTTAAAGAAGCGGCACAGACTATAGGCTAGAAGTTAATGTCTCAAAGACAAAGTACATGATAACAAAAATACAAAAAGTACTTAGAAAATAATAAACGGGAAGAGACCGAGAAGTAGGCCTAGAAAGAGATGGATTGATGGTATTCACTAGGATTTGAAAGACCTAGAAATATGAGAATGGGAAAAAATGCAAAAGAAAGGAAAACATGGGCAACTGTAGTAGTCAAGCAAGCAATACACATAACGCCGAAAAGACCTCCTTAAAAAAGAATAAAGAAAGTAATATATTATGTTAGATAAATAACGTTTATAGAACTTTTGAAGTGTTATGCGTGTAGCTGGCCTTTGCCTTGCAAAACTTTAGAGCCTAGTAGCCTAGAAACCCTAACGGGCGACCATGGCCCTCCATGGGCTGGTAGTGCTAGTGCTCACCGATGATGATTTAATTTAATAATTATAGATAAAAGTATAAAAGTGAGGTTAACATACTTTTGTCTTCGAATAGCATTAATCCATTTTTTTCTTTGATCCTGCCTATATTTGGATGTAGGAAAGCGAAAGAATTTCATTCCACTGTTTCTCCATGTAAAATGACAGTCAAAAACGACACAAGAACCGTGATGTGGCATTTTAAAAAAATTAACGGAATATTTTGATAAGCCAGAAGCCAGCAGTACACGGCAGGTGACGGTGTTGCCAGAGAAATTTTTATAAATTCACTCATGCACTGGAATATTGACACAAAATGTACTAAACCAACACATTTTGTACAAAAACTTAAAAAAACGTCATTTAATGTTATTTGAAGCAAATTTCTTATATCACAAAATTTTAGATTTTTACTTTAGATACTTTAGTATCACAAGTTTGGTTGTTATTTGTTTCAAATTGGTACAATTGTACGAACTCTGGCAACGCTAATTTGTGGGACGGAGCTTCCAATTTTCGCCACCATGAGAAGGACGATCGACATGCGTATCCCCACCATGTCAACCCTCCCAGCGGATATAAAATGGGGAATTTGTGGACAACGTATTGTTAGGGAATATCCAATTCTCAACTACCTAACGAAAACACCATTGCAGAATCTTCAGACAGCAGTTAAAGTGCTGTTTAATCAATCATAAATGATTGCTTCAATAATTGTTATTGAAAGAAGGTTTGGTATTTTAAAGAGATTTTTCCTATTAATATGGGAAATGAGATGCAATGCAAGATTCCTTTTATTCAAATAGTATCAGCTTTACAAATATTGCAGTTGTTTAGAGAAAACATTGAAATACTGGCAACTGAGCCTGCGGTTAAGCTATGGCAGTACATTTATACATTTTTAACCAGGAGAAAATCTAGTGCAACTTTTGTGCAGTGTGTGTTTGTTTGTTTTAAAATGTTGCCATTTAAGGCAAATACAGTAAAACCTCCGTTAACCAAAACATCGTTAAACCGAAATGGCTGAGAGTTTCAATAATTTTGTCAATAAAAAGTAAATTAAACAAAAAGCAATAAAATTAAGGAAAATGAACATGTTTGAGTGTTTTTTTTTTAAAGAAATCTATTTTCTTTTGCGTTTCCCTTTGACAATGATAATGTTTTGTAGCTATATCTCTCCAATACTATGTAATTTGATAAAATAATAGTACAAAAAACAATGTCATTTTTAACTGAAATTCTTGTTATCCAAAACAGCCTACCCCCCAATTATTTCGGTTAACGGAGGTTTTACTGTAAATGGTTAATGTTGATAACATATTATTTTTCTTGGACTGCAGTTTGTTAATAAATTTATAAATACATACATGATATTGGTGTTTGATTTAAAGTATGTTATATCATATTCCGTTAAAAGAACTTCCACAACTAGCAAAAATGTATGAATAAACAAATTGTTTTAAAGGACAAACAAAATAATAGTAAAGAAATTGGCTTTATGGTGGTTTTTTATAGCACATTTAAATAAACAAATGCTGATGGCATGCAAATGAAAGTGTAATAATTTTGGTTCAAAACTTTTATAGATTCTAATACATAAAGTATTAAAATTTAAAAAATAAATACTTAAACCTTTGTTTTATTGTATTAACCTGTTTACATTGTTAATACCATTTATGTTATATATCTGTTGAATTGAACTCCTACTTTTGAATCCAGAATTTTAACAAATCCTAAACTTTTCCACAATGTCTCGTCTCAAGCATGATATTTGTGCATTCAAATTAATTTACATTGCATCTTAAATACCTTAGATTGCATATCAACCAAAGGATAACATGGAACAAACACCTCCAAAATCCTCCTTGGCTCCTTGGTAGGACATCCAAATTGTCATTAACACATTCACGGACATGACTGCATATGAAGTCACTTACTCCATAAGATGTGTTTACATCTGAAGCGTGTCCGTGAATGTGTTAAATAACAAATTACTACTATACAAAGCCATGCTGAAATCAATTAGAATGTATGGTATCCATCTCTGGGATTGTGCTAAATTAACACACATCACAACCATACAACAATTTCAATCAAAAGTCCTTAGATTAATTACTGGCGCACCCTGGTATGTCAGTAATCTCACACTGATCTGAATATTCCCTTCGTAATAGATGAAATGCAGCGACCAACCATGAAAGTCGAACAAGAAACAAAGACAACGAACTGATCAAACAGATCTACCAATGGACCAATAATCAGAAGATTCAAGCGAACATGGCTACAAGATTTAATACAACAGTGAAATAAACCTATAAGACAAAGCATCATTGGATCATCATCCTTCCTTGTTTAAAATTTCATTCAAACTTGCTTAAAACTTTTAAGAAATTGATTGTAAATAAAAGTTAACAAGGAGAAAAAAATATATACAAATGTTATTTTAATTCCGATATACCTACCTTTAGACATTACAAAAGACAGAAACATACCATTGTAGGTTTAGAATTAGCGGAAATCGAAAATATTTTAAGTTAAAAATGAACTTTGTACATATATACTATTTAATATTTTTTTGCCTAGAACTTATAGTTGTCTTTTACATGTTTAATATGTAGAACTTTCCTTTCAGTTAAATACAACTTATTTTTACCTACTTATTTCTTCTTAGAGGGGATATTTTTTGATATGTGCAATCAGATGAAATTGCCAATGCTTGCAGCATTTTATCAGTTGGGGTTTATTGAGTGTTAGAACGAACTTTAATGTACTATTTTTAAAATAAGTTTACAATTCGAAACGTTAAGCTAACTTAATTTTGAAGTAAAATTTTGGATAGTAAACTGTGTTAAGCACAAGAAAGTGACTTTAAAAAATTAAATGTACAAAATGTATTAGCCATAGATAAATAATATAGTATGGTATTAGCATTGTTTAAAAAAGGATAAATCTTAAACAATGGTATTAGTTAAAATGTAACTTGTTTTCACCACTTTCTCCTAGAGAGGATATATTTTTCTATACAATAAATATTCAACATTTTTTTTTATTTTTAAAAAAATTCAGTTATGTTGTTCATGTAAATATTTATAAAATTTATTTTATTTTAAATAAAAATGGTTTTTGTATATATAACAAAATAGCCTGTCATCTGTCATTTCTTCTTCTTTTTTCGGCTGTCATCTGTCATTTCTTCTTCTTTTTGGGCAGTTACCTGTCATTTTTTTCTTCTTTTTTGGCTGTCATGTGTCATTTGTTAGCAAATAATTTAGTAGAATTTTTGGTAGATTTCATCCTCAATCTAGTAGAATTTAGCAGATTTTATATATAAATCTAGTAGAAAACGAGGTTCGGTCGTTGGCAACCCTGATTCTGTACGTTCTGTACTGTAAGTTATAAAAGTTGAAAAGCAAAATAAAACGTGTTATAAATAGAAGCAGAATCCATTGAAATAAATTTCCATTTATTTGAAGGAACGTGGTAACAAACAACACATAAGAATATAAATTTAATATCAAGAAGATGGAGGGCCAGCCCCGTTATTTGGGTGCTCAACAAGAACATGTACAATATGAATTAACAACAGCAATTACCAGTATCCAGGATTTGGTGGACATAGGTGAGACAAACTACTATAATTCATTTCTATTCTACAATTTTTAGAACTTTGATATTTAAAAATACTAACTACTTTCAAACCACAAAATTGTCAAAACTTTTGTTGTAATTTATTGCTCATTATGCTCATATGGTCATCACCATGACAACGCGAAAGTTAAGGATACAGTGGAACCTCGATTATCCGTCTCTCCATTAACCGTCACCTCTGTTAACCGTCAGGGTGGTCCGTACATAAGTTGTATTGAGTACATAAGAAAAAATTTGAGTCATCAATTCATTTTTTTAGCATTGCGATAAGCCAAATGAAATTCGCTGAAATGTACAATGAAGAAGAAGAAGAAGAAGATAGAATTTATTCGTCTAGAAATTCATACAATGTATACACATTACATAAATTTATCTGACTAGTCAAAGAAGTATTATATGTTATACAAATGTAAACACATTAAAAATTTGGTACATTAAAATTTACATTAAGAAAATTACATTACAAGAAAACACATTAAAAATTTAAAAATTCCTCAATACTGTAAAAGGCATGGCTAACTAGAAACGTTTTTAGATTTCGTTCAAACGATTTAATAGTGTCAAGATGCATCTTATGTGTCACCGACATGTCACTGAACTTATTAAAACATTTAATCCCAATGTATGTAGGAATCCCATGTGCATGCTGTGCAACTCCCAGGCGGGAAAAAGGTTGGTGTATGTTATCTTTTAGGCGTGTATTATATGGATGTAGATCCACGTTCCTAAGGAATGTTTGCTCATGTTTTTTTATATACATTATTAGTTGTAAAATATATAGGCTTGGAAGAGTCAAGATGTTAGCTTTTATAAATAGTGGCTTACATGTGTAGTTGGTGATACAATGCGGTAACAAATGAAGTTATGGCTGAATCAACTGTTTTGTTTTCGTTGCCTAAAGGTGACTTAAAGGCATGGTAAATGTGTGATGAGTACGCAAGAGGCTATCGATTGCTGACAGATGATGGAATCATTGAAATGGCAAAACAGAGCCTGACGAAACAGCTTCAGAAGCTGACAAAATCTTGGAACTTGACTGTGCGATGTCGATGATGCTTTTGCAACTGACAAAGATTTGCCTAAAGGAGCTAGAGAAGCTGCATCGCACATGCAACCATTCATCGAGTAGTATTCTCGATAAGAAGAATCCAATAAAGTAGATTACATAATCTTAACGCCGAATAAGAAATTCAGCCCTTGCAAAATGTGAAGCATCAGTAAAGCAAACAAAGATTTCAGAATATTTTAAACCAAATTCGACAATATTAACACAAACACAAATTCCTCTTATTGTATTATCAAACAAAACAAAAAAATAAAATTTGAGAGTTGTATTATCAATTTTTAACTTTTTTTAATGTTCTGTTAACCGTCTTTTCGATTATCTGTCATACCCTTGGTCCGGTGCCCTGACGGATAATCGAGTTTCTACTGTATTTGATTATATGAAAGTGTGTCAAAAACAGTGAGAAAAAGGAAACCCCATTTAAAATATGTACATTGTTACTTCATGCACACTTTAAACCCTTCATGCTCTGCTATCTATTATGACAGTTTTCAAAAACTAAAAACTTATACATGTGACATAGAGTAAATAAAACTTATTTTTGAATGATATGGGAAAAATAGTGTAGTATAATATACTCTGTCTATAACGAACACAGGTATTATGAGGTGTCATTTATAACGAGGTACATTAGGTGTCCCATGAAATTCCTATTGAACTATAAGCCACTATAACGAGGCATATTTGGTTATAACGAGGGAAAATGAGATCATAGAACTTGTCTCTTTATCTGTTTTTTTGGGGCTATCAATAAATACCCAGCTGCCTGTATACAGAAATGCCGAAAAGCTGTGTGCTTATTGAGGCTAGTGATGTAATAAACTCCACTGCCTGTCAACTTATTCCTGTTTATCCACCCACTCTTTTTCAAAACCGCAATTCAAACAATATTTAGCATCTTATATTGCTCGGAATGGCTTCATTATGGGAAGTTAGTGTCTTAAAAAACTACATATTCATATGTATGCACAATGTTATTGCTGTCTGATATAACAAGATTGGCTTATAACAAGGTGATTAGTCTGTCATTTCAGTTCTCATTATAGAGGGAGTCTACTGTATATTCACAGCCTCCTACATTTACAAGCCATGAAGTAAAAAAGGCAACGTCGCAACACGTGATTTAGGTAGTCCTACGAAGGAGAATTGGTGGTCCGCTTCATAACGGAATATTTTAAATAAAATGCATGAATCTCTTTTTAAAATTGCACAAATAAGAGAAATTTTAATTAAATTGAAATTTAAAAAGGACAGTATGAAATAAATAAGTTAAACTTGTTAGTAATAATATTTATTTTTCATACAAATGTTAGAAATGTCTAGGAATGGTCAATATTTTGAATTTTTAGAATCTAGTGTTTTAATAATTAATAATGTGTAGTATCTATCAGATTAAGAGAAAATACGGGTATGTACTCAGTATACAAGCCATAAAAAAGCATACAGGGAGTCGTAAATCAAACTTTATGAATTACAATATTCTTTAAAGTATAAAAAAACACTTTTCATTAGATACTTTTCTATTGTCCTTTTCATGATCATTTTTCAGTGCGTAACAAATGATAGGAAAAAGGGTAAGTCCGTGATAATACACATTTATGACATTTATTCTAACATGACAATTTTAACTATTTAGAATGGGAAATAAGCCACAATATTATTAAAAAATGATTTTTATTAACGTTTCGACGCCCAAATCGGGTGCCGTTGTCAAAATACAAAATACTATTAATATAAACAAAAATGTTGTTGCTTAGTAAAAAAATTCTTCTAATAATTTATTTAATTTGACTCATTTACATCGGCAATTCAGATACATATGATACATTTTAAAGTAGAAGACTTTAAAATGATATTGCCAATATTTATGAGTTGCGTTCCTGGGACGACTTTACTGAAAGATAGTTCATTCGATTACATGAAATCATCCCCAATTCAAGAATATCCGTCACAAAAAAAATCATAGCATGTGATCTGTCTTTAAAAAGACAACCACATGCAACGGTGACATTAAAATTCTCGCGTTAGAGATCTCATAGTAAATCACGAGGGAAAACCAGGAAAAACCTCGTGATACTATCCCGACATCGTAAGTATTTGGTCTTACATTTAATTTACTCTCAAAATTAATACCAAATTCTGACTTTACTATAATTTTGTTTAAATTATAAATAATATCAATAATACATGGGTATATAAGTAATACTAAAATATAAAATATGTACTAACTCGACTATTGACTTACTAATTGTGGTATTTTCTTTCTATTGACTTCCTCTTTCAGTATGGGTATCCACATCCTACTGCATTCCACCGAGGAATTTGCGACACAATTGGTTTCGTTTAGCATAATTAGAGCCGCTTCTTTGATTTTTCTCTTTTTACTATCTGTTTCTTTCAGGACTATACTTGAATCTCTCCACTGAACTCTATGTTCATTATCCCATGCGTGTTGACATATTTGAGATCTATCAAATTCTCTATTTTTAATATAAGATTGATGTTCACTTATTCTAACGTTTAATGGTCTTGATGTTTCACCTATATAAAACTGTTCGCATTCACAAGGTATTTTATAAATACAATTCTTTGTCCTTTCTTGTTCATTGTTAGGTTTAGTTTTAGATAGAATAGATCTCAATGTGTTGGTTGTTTTGAATGTTGTTGAAATGTTGAATTTATTTCCTATTGTTTTAAGTTTCTCGGATAGTCCTTTTATGTATTGTATTGATATTTTCCTCGTATTATTTCTTGTGAATGTTGTAGGATCCCGTTCTATGTTGTTCTGTTCCATTCGATCCAATCTTGACAATTCCTTATTTATAAACGATAAAGGATAATCATTTTTTAATAAAACAGATGTTAAGAATTGTTTTTCTTCTAAAAAGGAATTTTCGTTAGAACAAGTAATTTTGGCTATATCATATAAGGATTTTATGATTCCCTTTTTAACGTTGATGTTGTGATTTGATTTGTAATTGAGATATCTGTTGGTATGTGTTGGTTTTCTATACACTTGAGTCTCATATCCAGTATCCTTCTTTAAGACTAAAACATCGAGGAAAGGCAGGGTGTTATTATATTCCTTTTCCATTGTAAATTTTATTGTCTCTTCTTGATCGTTTATAATATTCAGGAATGTATCCAACAATTCTGATCTATGAGGCCATATTGAAAACACATCATCTACATATCTCCACCATACAGTGGGTTTTAAATTTTGTTTAGAAATGATATTAGTTTCGAAATCCTCCATAAATATATTAGCCAATAATGGAGATAAAGAGGAGCCCATTGCTAGACCAAAATTTTGTTTATAAAATTCATTATTTAGTTGAAAATAGGTATTATTAGTACATAATGTCAATAACTCCATTATAGCTAATACATCTAGTTTTGTCCTAGTTGTCAATGTATCATCATTCTCTAATTTCGTTTTGATTATGTTTAAAGTTTTATCTAATGGCACATTTGTAAATAAACTGTTTATGTCAAAACTTACTAAAATATTATTTGGATTAAACTCAATAGTTGATAATTTGTTTACAAAATGTTTTGTATTTTTTATAAATGTGTCATCATTATTAGCAAATGGTTTTATAATGTTTAATAAAAATTTTGATAGTTCACTACAAGGAGAACTGATGGTACTACAAATGGGTCTAAGTGGTATGTTCGCTTTATGAATTTTCGGTACTCCATAAAAATGTGGTGACTTACTGTAATGAGGTGTAATTAATTTTCTTTGATAGTATGTTAGATCATTTTTAAATTTGAATAAAGTTCTATAGATTTTGTTTTCCAGTGTTTTCGTTGGATCCTTCGTTAATTTGGTATAAGGTCCATTTGTAATTAGATCTGTAATTTTGTCCTCGTATTGTATTTTATCCATTATTACAGTTGCATTTCCTTTATCCGCTGGTAGGATCGTTATGGAGTCATCATTTTTTAAAGTTTTTAAAGCTTTAATTTCCTCTTTACTGATGTTCTGTTCAATTTTAAACATGACATTTTAGTTAAATCTGACAGTTGTCACATTTTATTTTCAATTCGGAATAAAAACAAATCAAATGTGTTTCTTGCATTTATAAAATGGTATTTTCTTTGATTTGTATATTCTTATAAATTATACAGATTATATTTGTAATATTATTATCTAATTAAAAAAAAAATTATTTTTTTATTATGGCGCCATCTATCGACAACTAGAATAACTAGAATAAATGTTATAAAAATGTCCCCGACGAAATGTAATCACTGACGTGCCTTTATTTCTGTCACATACAATTTAATGCGTTAGAAAGAAATCGAAAAACTGTGACGCACTGAAAGATGATCATGAGAAATACTGTAGCTCAGTGCACAACTTATATGTGTTATGTATTAATTTTATTATTATTACAGTAACAAACGGAGGGCTTACATTCTAACTTAATTTAACATTGTAATCACTATTGTCAGTGAAAATTGTACAATTTTATGGACAAAGCTAACAAAAAGTGAAATAATATAAAAATATAAACCAACAGAACAAAACAATCTTAAATTAGTAAAATTAAAAAGAGTGATCCACGACAGAGGCCATGATCAGGTCTTTCAGGAAAAATGTTTAGATGCTCGTGAATCCAACAAGCAGTTTCTAAAATATATATAGAGGAAAGCCTCAAAATTCCGCGATTTTTTAAATAGGTCTTGCAATGATTTGTTTTTTGATATCAAATAGATAATGATATTGCTCTTTTGTGTAATTTAAAAGTAGTATCAAATTGGGCAGCTGTACTAGAACCCCAAAAATGATGCCCATATCGAAGATGATACTTAAACAATGATAAATATGACATTTTTGCAGATGATGAATTTATTTCCTTTGAAACAGATCTTATTGCAAAACAAGTTTCTTACTTAAGGAAGGCTAGTTACTGAGGTTAGTTTCTTTCTAGGGAATCAGTATTCAAGGACCATTTACGATTATTGTCGATAAGAATACCTAGTAAATTTTACAAAGTTAATGATACTGATTTGAAACATTATATTGAGAGATAAGAATCAGTCTGAATGCCACTTAAGTTGGACTTGACTAAAAATGACTACTTATTATTTTGTTAATGTTGATAATTTTCTTTTTTTGGGTATACAGTTTCAACAGTTCCTTTTATTTTTTTATTTTTACGTTTACCTATCTGCTTTTTTTGCATGTTCACTATTGTTCAGAATTAATAGGTTGTTCTAACAGACAGTCAAACTAGTCAGAAACCGTCAGCAAACAGTTACTCAGTGAGAGAACATAATACAGTAACCAGTGCTATCCCCTCTACTCGCACTGGTCGACAATTCGCTGATGGTTTCAAACCGTTTGAAACTGATGCTAGAACAAACCTATTTAAAATTATATTGCTTAAGATTTTTGATGCAATAAGATAAATATATTTTGCGCTTTGTTCACAAATACATTTTTTTATAAAGTTTACATAATACTGATCACTTTCAAGACTTGCCATAGCAATGTTTTATGATCTATCTTGTGCTTACAGGCCCTTCCAACTTCCGAATGCTGGTGTAATTACTTTGGCATCGAGGTAATGTCTCGGCATCTATAAATAAAAAAAAAAAACATAAAACATTTAAGCTTTCGTGACAATTCGCCTATTATCTACGATATTAACCGCAGAATAAACCCACAGTTGTCGCAAAAACTGTCATTTTATTGCCTCAATAAAATATTCTTTGTAAATACTGAGAATAAAATTCGACACACAACGTAACAATGTTTATGTTATTTGTTTTTACTTAGGTACTTTGAGTTTATTTCAACCTGTAGTACAATATCAATAATATTAGTCCAATAAGATATCTTAAATAACTTCCTAGACACATAAAAACACTTAATATTAATTACAAAAATATAATTTACACATAGCTGCCACACATTTACAATGCACTGCAATCAGCTGGCCACATTCGAATAGGACTACCATTTGACGTTGCCAAATTTCTACTTCATGGCTTGTAAATGTAGGTGGCTGTGGTATATTGCTTATGTCCACGTGGACCCAAGTCCTTTCTTTTCATACAATTTTAAGATTCGTCCTATGAAGGTTAATGTTTAAGTTTACATACTATTTTCAAAAAGACTTCAAATTTACCCATTGAAATTTATGTGTAAAAATTGAAATGATTAACAAAAGGTCTAGTTATAGTTTATCACTTTGTGTTGTTTTCCTGCAAATATTTTGCAGGATAAATAGTTGATACACTTATATATAAAAAAAGCAACAGGCCCTACTCAAAGAAATATCTTACAATTCAATTCAATTTATTAACCAAAATTTACAATTTTAACTAGGTATAATAATAGTGTACAGAAAGACACCTAGATGTGAAAACATCTTTGTTGTCTATAGAAAAATCCTAAATCAATATAAATTATTAGTTATAAACAAACATAACATTAGTTATAATTAGTTATAAAAAATATGTGAGAATCAAAATTATTAGGAATATAACTTAAAACTAAGTAAACAATGTATCTATATAATATGTAAAAAATACCAACTTATAGGTATTAAGAATTCCAAATTAAAAAAAAATTTTCAGGATTTACAATTCAAATTGGGTTTTGTTTCCAGTAATACAATCAAGTACTTTTTTATTAAACTTTTTTATTGATTTGATTTCTTTTATTTTGTTTGGTAGTAAATTTAGGGTGCCCTAAAAATCACAGAATGCTGGCTTATTCTTCGACTTAACTGTGGCAATACTAGGTCCTTTTTGATGTTACCTCTAGTTTGATAATTATGTTCTATTAGTGTCTGTTTGGAGAAATTTTTGTGAATATATGTGCAACATGTTGAAATATAGAGCGTTTTCAAGTCACAATTATATAATTCATTTGTAGAGAAAAGTTAGGTTTTTTTAACATTATTTTAATAATTGAATTTCGAGCTACTTTGAGATTTCTTATGTTGTTTTCATATGCTCCACCCCACAATAAAATTCCATACCTTAGTAAAGGCTCAATTAAGGATTGATAAATCATAGTGACCAGTTTTCTTGCAAGAAACTCCCTTAGCAGATAAAATTTATGCATAATAAGTACCCTAATCTTTTTTGTTAGGTATATAATGTGGTGTTCCCATATACTGCCGTGCTAAGCCCAAAGGCGGTAACTGATTTTTGATCGAAAATGAGATTGTTGTATTTCTACGTAAATTATAGGTATTTAGAATATTTTTACCAAGTCCTTAGAGTTGTAGAACTATTATAATGGGTATCTAGAATATATTTACAAAGTCTTTGGAGTTGTAGAAGCATTATAATATAATGAAACCTACCTAGAAATACAAAAATGTCACTTTCGATAAAAAATCAGTTACCGCCTTTGAGCTTAGCACGGCAGTATACTCGTAGGTATTTTATGACATTTACTTGTTCAACAGGATCTTCAATGTATTGTATGTTAATATAATAATTAATATAATATATAGGTACAATAATAGCTATTATCATATTAATTATATTTCTTCAACCATTAAAGGCCAGTATACATGAGGGATATAGAATCAAAATTCGCTTTCTCCAAAATTTTCGTTTGTCAAATATTGCTAATAAACTTTTAAAAAACAAGCTATTACAGTTATCATATCGAGGAGTTTGAGCGAAAACCTGATAACTAACAAAAACATTGTTTTGAGATAAATTTTTTATTAATTTTATTATTTATAATAAATTTATTATTAATTTTGTGAAAAAAAGTTATTCTTTATAAAAAGCTCTGCATGGTGCAAAACCTAAGATTTAACCATCAAATATCAAATTTTTTTAATATTATACGAGGTATGTCAAAAAGTTTGAATTTCACTCAAGAGTAAAGTAGCTTTATTTTTCGTAATATTGGAAATTGCTATTATGAAAAGTTGTTTGGAATTAAAAACTATATTCTAATATGCAATTACATCCTTCTAATTGAAAAAATTTTTTTTTTGAAAAATGATTATAGATAACTATCATTATTTTTTCAATTTTAACTATTTATAATGTTATTTTATTTTATATACAGGGTGTTTCAATTATAATTGTCCATATAGTAACTGGAGAAACCTTAGCAAAAATACGAAGATTTAACCTAAAACACTTAAATAAAATGTGGTTCCTTACTGAGTTACAGGGTGTTTTATTTAAAAATTTAAAAACTATTTTTGGTCAGCATTTTAAAATTATTCAACGTATCCTTTTCATACTTGACAGAAAGTGCGACTACTATACACTCTACTAAATTATGATAAACAAACGTTTATATCTATTACCAGAGTCGTACGACAGGGGATAGTGAATGGTTGACCCTTCTCAAATTCTACGCCACTGGAGGAATTACTATTTTAGTGCCATTTTTAGATTCTCCAATACTTTCTACGTAAATAATATACTCTTATTCGTAACGATAAAGTCATTAGTTGTTTTCGAGATATTTGAAGTTAAATATGAAACGGCACAGTTATTTTGATTAATTTATGATATGATTCATATGATTAAAATTTAAAAATTATTTGTACCCAGTACTTTAAAATTATTTGGCGTATCCTTATCATACTTGGCAGAAAGTGTAGGTACTGTACACCCTACTAAATTAAGATAAATAAACGTTTCTAGCTACTACCAGAGGCGTACGACAGGGGATAGTGGCTGGTTGACCCTTCCCAAATTCTACGCCACTGACGAAATTGCTTTTTAGTGTAATTTTTTGATTTTCCAATACTTTTTATGTAAATAATATACTCTTCATTCGTAACGATCAAATGATTAGTTTTCGAGATATTTAAAATTAAAAATGCAGCGACACAATACATTAATCAAAATAACCGTGTCGTTTCATTTTTAACTTCAAAGATCTCGAAAACTAATGACTTTATCGTTACGAATGAAGAGTATATTATTTTCATAGAAAGTATTGGAGAATCCAAAAATTGAACTAAAATAGTAATTCCGCCAGTGGCGTAGAATTTGAAAAGGGTCAACCATTCACTTTCCCCCGTCGTACGCCTCTGGTAATAGCTAGAAACGTTTGTTTAACATAATTTAGTAGTTTGTACAGTACCTATACTTCCTGCCAAGTATGAAAAGGATACGTCGAATAGGTTTAAAATGCTAAGCTAAAATAGTTTTTAAATTTTTAGATTAAACACCCTGTAACTCAGTAAGGAACCACATTTTATTTAAGAGTTTTAGGTTAAATCTTCGTATTTTGTGCTAAGGTTTCTCCAGTTACTATATCGACAATTATTAATGAAACACCCTGTATATAATGTTATTTTTCAGTTATTTCAATTCTGATAACTCTTTTATTATTAATTTTACGAAAAAAAGTGATTCTTAATAAAAAGTTGTGGATAGTCTACAACTTAAAATACAACCATCTTATATCAAATTTTATCAATTTTATACGAGGTATGTCAAAAAAGATAAATTTAGAACAAAAGTAAAGTACCTTCATAGTTCAGAATATTTCAATTAAAAGGATGTAATTACATACTGAAACATAGTTTTTAATTCTAAATAACTTTTCATAATAACATTTTTCGATATTGTGAAAAATAAACGTATTTTACTCTTGAGCGAAATTCATATTTTTTGACATACCTCGTATAACATTGATAAAATTTGACAAAAGATGGTTGTATTTTAGATTTTAGACCATGCAGAACTTTTTATTAAGAATTACTTTTTTCGTAAAATTAATAATAAAAGAGTTATCTGAATTAAAATAACTGAAAATAATGTTAGTTATCCATAATTTTTCAAAAAAAAAATTTTCAATTAGAAGGATGTAATTGCATACTAGAATACAGTTTTTAATTCCAAACAACTTTTGATAATAGCAATTTTCAATATTGTGAAAAATAAAGCTACTTTACTCTTGAGTGAAATTTAAACTTTTTGACATACCTCGTATAATATTAAAAAAATTTGATATTTGATGGTTAAAACTTAGGTTTTGGACCATGCAGAGCTTTTTATAAAGAATAACTTTTTTTCGTAAAATCTATATATATAAAAGAAAGTCGAGGTTGTGTTAGTTACACCATTTATAACTCGAGAACGACTGAACAGATTTTTATGAAATTTTACATGTATATTCTAGCGGTCTGGGAATAGGATAATATGGAGTTTCATACCCGTACGTCATAAGGGGTGTTGCCCCCCCTGATATATTTTTTTAATTTTTGGAAAAACCGTTTTTTACTATTTTTATGAGATGTAGAAGCAAAAGATACATACAATCCTAAATTTTCAATTTTTTATCTCAGACCGTTATTTTTTAATAGCCATTTAAATATTTTACATCTATATATATAAAAGAAAGTCGAGGTTGTGTTAGTTACACCATTTATAACTCGAGAACGACTGAACAGATTTTTATGAAATTTTACATGTATATTCTAGCGGTCTGGGAATAGGATAATATGGAGTTTCATACCCGTACGTCATAAGGGGTGTTGCCCCCCCTGATATATTTTTTTAATTTTTGGAAAAACCGTTTTTTACTATTTTTATGAGATGTAGAAGCAAAAGATACATACAATCCTAAATTTTCAATTTTTTATCTCAGACCGTTATTTTTTAATAGCCATTTAAATATTTTACATCTATATATATAAAAGAAAGTCGAGGTTGTGTTAGTTACACCATTTATAACTCGAGAACGACTGAACAGATTTTTATGAAATTTTACATGTATATTCTAGCGGTCTGGGAATAGGATAATATGGAGTTTCATACCCGTACGTCATAAGGGGTGTTGCCCCCCCTGATATATTTTTTTAATTTTTGGAAAAACCGTTTTTTACTATTTTTATGAGATGTAGAAGCAAAAGATACATACAATCCTAAATTTTCAATTTTTTATCTCAGACCGTTATTTTTTAATAGCCATTTAAATATTTTACATCTATATATATAAAAGAAAGTCGAGGTTGTGTTAGTTACACCATTTATAACTCGAGAACGACTGAACAGATTTTTATGAAATTTTACATGTATATTCTAGCGGTCTGGGAATAGGATAATATGGAGTTTCATACCCGTACGTCATAAGGGGTGTTGCCCCCCCTGATATATTTTTTTAATTTTTGGAAAAACCGTTTTTTACTATTTTTATGAGATGTAGAAGCAAAAGATACATACAATCCTAAATTTTCAATTTTTTATCTCAGACCGTTATTTTTTAATAGCCATTTAAATATTTTACATCTATATATATAAAAGAAAGTCGAGGTTGTGTTAGTTACACCATTTATAACTCGAGAACGACTGAACAGATTTTTATGAAATTTTACATGTATATTCTAGCGGTCTGGGAATAGGATAATATGGAGTTTCATACCCGTACGTCATAAGGGGTGTTGCCCCCCCTGATATATTTTTTTAATTTTTGGAAAAACCGTTTTTTACTATTTTTATGAGATGTAGAAGCAAAAGATACATACAATCCTAAATTTTCAATTTTTTATCTCAGACCGTTATTTTTTAATAGCCATTTAAATATTTTACATCTATATATATAAAAGAAAGTCGAGGTTGTGTTAGTTACACCATTTATAACTCGAGAACGACTGAACAGATTTTTATGAAATTTTACATGTATATTCTAGCGGTCTGGGAATAGGATAATATGGAGTTTCATACCCGTACGTCATAAGGGGTGTTGCCCCCCCTGATATATTTTTTTAATTTTTGGAAAAACCGTTTTTTACTATTTTTATGAGATGTAGAAGCAAAAGATACATACAATCCTAAATTTTCAATTTTTTATCTCAGACCGTTATTTTTTAATAGCCATTTAAATATTTTACATCTATATATATAAAAGAAAGTCGAGGTTGTGTTAGTTACACCATTTATAACTCGAGAACGACTGAACAGATTTTTATGAAATTTTACATGTATATTCTAGCGGTCTGGGAATAGGATAATATGGAGTTTCATACCCGTACGTCATAAGGGGTGTTGCCCCCCCTGATATATTTTTTTAATTTTTGGAAAAACCGTTTTTTACTATTTTTATGAGATGTACAAGCAAAAGATACATACAATCCTAAATTTTCAATTTTTTTATCTCAGACCGTTATTTTTTAATAGCCATTTAAATATTTTACATCTATATAAAAATTCGCCGGTCGCAGTGTTTGTTACCATACTCCTCCGAAACGACTTAACCGATTTTTATGAAATTTTGCAGGTATATTGGACTGTACTGGGAGTAGGTTGCTGTCTATATTTCATACCCGTATGTCATTAGGGGGTTGCCCATGACGCCGTAACTCTCACAATAATGACGTGAAAAATATGAAATTAAGTAGGTAGACTCCTTGCTGAATTCCGAGCAGAACCGTACTAAAATTTTTTGTCTAGCACAATCGGTGCCCGAAATACAATATCTCAAGCCGTAGGAATATTCTGAGGACAGAAGAAGAACGAGCGACAAATTTCATAGAAGAGAAGTGGCACAGTTTAACTTTGGGACTCAAATTGGGCAAAATATGAATTTTTTAATTTTGCGAAATTTTCAAAAAATATCTCTAAACGGAACCGTAAGCAGGAGAAAAATTCTGAGCACACGAAAAGAACAAGCAGCAAATTATAAAATTTTATTTAATTTTAATTCATTTTGTTTAATTTTATTTAGTTTAAGTATTTTATTTATTTTTGTTTATTTTATAAAATTTTATTTAATTTTAATTCATTTTGTTTAATTTTATTTAGTTTAAGTATTTTATTTATTTTTGTTTATTTTATTTTATTTCATTTTATTAAATTTTATTTATTTTTATTAGACTATATTTTCTTTTATTTAATTTTATTATTATTTTTTAATTTATTTATTATTTTTATTTAATTCTTTTTTAACTTTATTTAATTGTATTTAAGTTAATATGATTTTATTTATTTGTATTTAATTTTATTCAGTTTTTTTTATTTTTATTTACGTTTATTCAATTTCATTTAATTTTAATTTACTTCATTTACTTTTTATTTAATTTTAATTGAATTTAATTTTATTTAATCAACACCTATAGACTTGGAATCTCCCCGAACCTAATAATAAATAGATGGTTGTTTTGAATGTAGATATAATAAAGCTGTTATATTCATTATAAGATAATTTAAGATTGTAACTGTTGCACTACAAACTTTATTTTGTTACTTCTAACTAAACTTTATTATTTCAAACATCATGTGTAATTAATTAAAAATAATAATAAAACCTCATTCACATCGAGCATTTTTGTTTATTAATTACGAATTCCTTTTGTTAATTTTAAGTTTATTGTATACAACAGTTTGTTTTTATCTATTGAGGCAGTACGAAGTCTGCCGGGTCAGCTAGTTAATAATAAAAAAGTCACTGTAAGTTGTATCCATATAGAAAACTTTTTTATTATTAATTTTACGGAAAAAAGTTATTCTTCATAAAAAGCTCTGCATGGTCCAAAACATAAGATTTAACCATCAAATATCAAATTTTTTGAATATTATACGAGGTATGTCAAAAAGTCTGAATTTCACTCAAGAGTAAAGTAGCTTTATTTTTGACAGTATTGAAAATTGCTATTATGAAAAGTTGTTTGGAATTAAAAACTATATTCTGATAAGCAATTACATCCTTCTAATTGAAAATTTTTTTTTGAAAAATTATGGATAACTAACATTATTTTCAGTTATTTCAATTCAGATAACTCTTTTATTATTAAGTTTACGAAAAAAAAGTGATTCCTAATAAAAGTTCTGGATGGTCTAAAACCTAAAATACAACTATCTTATATCAAATTTTATCAATTTTATAGGAGGTATGTCAAAAAAGATAAATTTAGATCAAAAGTAAAGTACCTTTATAGTTCAGAATATTTCAATTAAAAGGATGTACATAATTACATACTGAAACATAGTTTTTAATTCTAAATAACTTTTCATAATAACAATTTTCGATATTTTGAAAAATAAATGTATTTTACTCTTGAGCAAAATTCATATTTTTTGACATACCTCGTATAAAATTGATAAAATTTGACATAAGATGGTTGTATTTTAGGTTTTAGACCAGGAAGAACTTTTTATTAAGAATCACTTTTTTTCGTAAAATTAATAATAAAAGAGTTATCTGAATTGAAATACATAACTGAAAATAATGTTAGTTATCCAAAATTTTTCAAATTTTTTTTTTCAATATTGTGAGAAATAAAGCTACTTTACTCTTGAGTGAAATTTAAACTTTTTGACATACCTCGTATAATATTCAAAAAATTTGATATTTGATGGTTAAATTTTAGGTTTTGGACCAAGCAGAGCTTTTTATGAAGAATAACTTTTTTAGTAAAATTATTAATAAAAAAGTTTTCCATATGGATACAACTTACAGGGACATACTGTATATAGTGGTTAAACACCCCTTTAGGGGTTACGCCGCTTACGCTCTCTAGATCTATGGTTTGAGGTAGATCAGTCCTCATGTTCGTTATTTAATTTTCTCGGTTATTTTTCTCCACTCTTTCCTGTCTCTTGTTTTTTCTTTCCAATGTCGTATGCCCGCCTTGTTGAGATCACTTACTACTTCTTGTAACCATGTAGATCTTGGTCTTCCATGTCTTCTTTTGCCAGCTGGTGTCCATTCTAATATGATCATGCATATAATCTTCTTTTAATCTTTTTCCTTCTCAGTTTTTTGCTATTCAATTTGCATCAGTGTTCTTCTCCTTGCCTTTTTAGCAGGTCCTACAGCAGTCATTTGAACATCCAACATTACGAATAGAAGAAAAATATTTCTGTAATACTACTTATTTTAACCCTGTAATGCTACCTGGGATATGCTTGTACCCCAACCTTGTTTGAAAGTTACACCAATTTGCAGTAGTGGGAGTGGAAATTTGCACTTACAGATCATAAATACATATTATAAACAACATACCTACAGTGTGTCAATTTTAAAACTTACAATGGGCTATATCTCACGAACAAAAGCTGATATCGAAAAATGCTTGAAACTGTTTCTAGGATAGTAAGGGTGAACTAAAATGACATGAAATAGAACTCACCCCCATCAACCCTCTAGGCCCCACCCACCACTACCAAAAAAGTTTAAATTGCAAACCCCTACTTGTGATACATCATTAAAACGACTATAAAAAATGCTATTCAATGGTATAAATAATAATTATACAGTGTGAAGCAATAATTGTGAAACTTTGGCTTAAATGGAAAATTTAATGAGGTTTTTGTTGAACTACAAATTTACTAATGAAGTAAAAACCTCACATGTAGGTAGGTGGTATATAATTTATTAAAAAATTTTTTCTAAAAATGATCCAAGATGGATAAAATCACAAACGTTTTCGGACCAATCAGTCCATCATCAGGTGGTAGAAACTTCAGATCCAAAGTAGTTGGACCTAGCTACATATTTAGGTCAAAAGACCTTAATGTAATAATAATTATGCCATTTAGGCTACAAAAATGTCGACAATAAGTCGATGTCACAAGAAATTAAATTGCAACGGTATTACAAAGTGGTCTTCATCTTGGCCTCAAACTGACAGTCTGTCAGTTTGATTTAATTAAACTTTAATTTCTTGTGACATCGACTTATTGTCGACATTTTTGTAGCCTAAATGGCATAATTATTATTACATTAAGGTCTTTTGACCTAAATATGTAGCTAGTTCCAACTACTTTGGATCTGAAGTTTCTACCACCTGATGATGGACTGATTGGTCCGAAAACGTTTGTGATTTTATCCATCTTGGATCATTTTTAGAAAAAATTTTTTAATAAATTATATACCACCTACCTACATGTGAGGTTTTTACTTCATTAGTAAGTTTTTATTGTGGTATACAGCCAATGAGAGGAATCTTTTCCTTTATAAACTACAAATTTGTTAAAATTGTCACTAAGTAAATGTTCAAAGTGGGTTCCGTTGTTTTGTAGACAATAATATAGCGTATTTTCAAATTCTGCACGAACTTTGACAAATGTTGTTCTAGTAATAGCGCGACATGCTTGAGTTATTCTTTCTCGCAATTCCCTAAGTAACGCATTCTGAGTTTTATAAACAACTGACTTGAGGTAACCCCATAGAAAAAAATCAGGTGGCGGTAAGTCTGGTGACCTCGGTGGCCACTCAATAGGACCTCTCCTTCCAATCTATTTGTTCGGATAATTAGTATAAAACCATTGCCTAACTGGAGCTTCGTAGTGAGGAGGTGCTCCATCTTGTTGGAAGTGCAGCAAATCTTCGTCTAGAGCTAGGCTGCCTTGGTCGTCCCTTTGGTTATCTAATTCATGCACAATTAAAGGTTCGATGGTGTTTTCCAGCATATCGAGATCAATGTCGCCACTTAACCAGGGAGCAGTCGCACTCACTTCTGTAACGTGAACAGTCGCGTGTTAGATTTTATCTCACAATACGATTTTAAATACGAATTTAGAAATTTCTACAACTTTTTATTTTATAGTATTTTTATTTACTTGCTATGTTATAAATATTATTTCTAACCATTATTAAAGCTAATTGCCTCTCCCAAAGCCATAAATTCCACAAAAAGAAGAAGAAAAAAAATACCTACGCATTACTACACCCTTCCTCGATGCACTTACGAAATTTTTTGAAAATTGAAAAATTTTTTATCAAGTTATCGCGAAAAAGTATAAAATGTTAGATTTTATCTAATAGTCTAAGAGCTAGTGAACCCTCCGACTAACGGTCGTCCTGTAAGGCTAGAAATTTTTCTAGTGATAATTCATAGCACACCAAGGCTAAAAACCATGACCTGGCAGGCATCAGCGGTGCACGTGTATCTACCAGGTGAATCGAAAAGTGCAAATTTAGGGGGTAAAATAAACTTTCTCCTGTAAGGTTTAAATTTAAGTATGTGTTTAAGTAAGTCATTTAGAAGAAATGTTTACAATGACAGGCGATTCTGAAGAGCATAAGACCTTGCCAGGCGAGGGGAAAGATTAGGGGTTTTTCCTAAAATTATTCTTTTTGCATCGAACAATTTTTTTTAGATTTTTTGAATAATTCCAAACAGAAAAGGTCTTTAGTGATTTTTCTCTTAAGTTAACAGTCCTGTCTGAGGATATCTCTTGAAATTCGCCCATTCTCGAGATAATGAATTTATGCCAACTTAAACGTCCTCACTTATACTACAGTGTCACGCCCGCTTGATTAGCAATTAAAAAACAAAGGCGTTTCGGATATTGTATTGCAAAAAACTCTTTGGGATTTCATCAATCAATGTTTAAAGAATATCTACCTACCTTGGCAACTTTGAAATTTTTAGAGAAATGTCCGATTTAGGGTTAAAAATGGCCGATTTCGCAATTTTCAAAATTTTCAATAGCTTATAACAAAAACTATTAACTTAAGAGAAAAATTACTAAATACCTTTTCTGTTCGGAATGATTCAAAAAACCTAAAAAAAATTGTTCGATGCAAAAAGAATAATTTTAGGCAAAATCCCTAATCTTTCCCCTCGCCTGGCAAGGTCTTATGCTCTTCAGAATTGCCTGTCATTGTACACATTTCTTCTAAATGACTTACTCAAACACATACTTAAATTTAAACCTTACAGGAGAAAGTTTATTTTACCCCCTAAATTTGCACTTTTCGATTCACCTGGTAGATACACGTGCACCGCTGATGCCTGCCAGGTCATGGTTTTTAGCCTTGGTGTGCTATGAATTATCACTAGAAAAATTTCTAGCCTTACAGGACGACCGTTAGTCGGAGGGTTCACTAGCTCTTAGACTATAACGGCGCGACTGCTCGCGGTTTAAATTTCCTGGTATGAACAAGGGGACAGTTAGCATCGCCTAATATTCCTGCTCAAACATTAAATTTTTCAGGATATTGAGTGTGACCTTTTCTGAATCGATGCGGGTTCGCATTACTCCAGTACCGACAGTGTTGTTTATTTACATTACCATTCAGCATAAAAGTACATTCATCAGTGAAACAAATATTTTTTAACATTCTCAATTTGTCGGTCTGGATCATCATCGCTTAGTTCTTGAAGAATTTGTGTTTTGTACCGGTGAAACTTATGTAATTTCAACACCTTTCTAACCAACTCGTGTGAAAGTCCTGTCATTGCAGGTACTTGACGTGTTGATGCATTATGCTATATTGCAAAATTTCCAGGGACCTCAATTTCCAGGAAGCCCTTAAGGGCTTCACTCAGTAATTTTGGGACATCCCTTTTTTTATTTTGCACTGATCCCGTTTCTCTAAACTTTTCAACTAAATCGCGGACATACACGTGACTTTTTGTCCGTGTGCCTTTCATTAAATATTTGAGCTGTTCGTAAATAACATTGGTTCTGGGAGGCAAATATGAAAATGATCTCCACACGTTCAGGTATACTGTAAACCGTAGTGACAATTATAGCTGGATGACAGTACCGATCGTACAAATGATGAAGACTAATGACATTTAAAAGTCTTAAATAAACCAAAAATTGTAGTAAGAAAAGAGAGACGTTGTCACAAACAATTTGTTTTACCACTGACGACCGGTTTCGCTGTTAACAATTTATACAGCATCATCAGGTCCGGTTAAAGTAAAATCAAATGCTACAAACAACAAAAAACCAGAGTTAGTTAGGTGGTCTGGTTTAAATAAAATTTAATGATACAGCCAATATCAAAGTACATATGTTCATGCATGTACATGAATACCCACATGTATGTGCGCATGGTATACAATCCACATACTCACAAACATGCACGCATTCATGTGCAGTGGCAAGCAAAAGTATGTCAAGTATAAGATATATACTTACTTTCCGGTATATGGGAAGAATGTAGTAGTATTCAATATCATACTTTTCTGTGCACTTTGCTAGAGGGATGGTTGGTGAAGGGAAAGATTTCAATGTAATATATTAACTAAACATCGGTGGGGTCTTGAGGGGTTTAGAGGGAAATACGACATTAAACCGATAGTCTAATTTGTTAGTTATATATGGTGATGTTATTTTAATTTAATTATATATGGTGATGCTATTTTAATTATTAATGTAGCTTTTAATTATATATGATAGTTAGATGTTGTGCTGGGTGTGCGATTTTTAGAACAGATTGGTCGTTTATGTAATAGATGTGATCTGTTTGTGAATATTTATTTGCTATGTTTAAAAATTGAAGTTGAAGAAGAAATTGAACAATAGTAATTTGTTAAAACCTTTTCATATAAAAATATTAAAAATTGTCAAAAAATTAGTCAAAATGTAAAATCATTCATAACTGACTCAGAGTTAAAGCTAAGTGTTAAGGCAATGTAGTAAGTAAATTAAACTTATTGTAATGTGAAGTTATAATTATCATAATTATCTATAGTACAATGAAAAACTATGGAATATCACTAAGAAGTTTAAAAAAGTTAAAGTGTAGAAAAAATTAATAATGATAAATGAAAAATGAAAAAAGCTTTGTAAAAACTTTTTATTTCTATTGCATAGTAATATTTGTTGAGTTTAATAAAGAGTTGTGTAGATCAAAATTAATTTTAATTTAAAAATTTTTGGTGAAACATTACCTGTATTGTTGAATTGATGGTTTCTTTTAATGATAAAAACTCTTTTGTTTTTTAAGTTGATAAATAACACATAACAAAATTCTTGAACAAACACATAGGAGATAGACAAAACAGGGGTTTGGAATTTTGAATAGGAAAGCAATTTTTAAGCAGTACACCTTATTTTTGGACTCACACATGCAACCCATTCATTATTTAAACCAAAAATTATTGAATCTGACAAAAACGAAAAAACAAATAATGTCTTCAACTTGTTTTGCAAAAACGGCAAATTAAGTTTTTATTTAACAAAAAAAAAAAGGACCAGACACGGACACTTATCATTCAAAATAATAGTCCGGGAGATAGCATTACAAATACAAAAGTCATAGTAAGCCGGCTGATATTAACACCCTGTATAATTACTATTTATACCATTAGGTAACATTTTTTATAGTCTTTTCAATGATGTATCACAAGTAGGGGTTTGCAATTTAAACTTTTTTTGGTTGTGGTGGGTGGGGCCTAGGGGGTTGATGGGGGTGAGCTCTCTTTCATGTCATTTTAGTTCCTCCGTACTGCCATAGAAAAGGTTTTAAGGAATTTTCGATATCAGCTTTTGTTCGTGAGATATAGCCCATTGTAAGTTTTAAAATTGACACACTGTATAACTAAAGTAACTTGTGAAGCGGTAATTATTAATTTTATTTGGGATGCTATTTGGGAGTGATTTTCACGATTTTTTACCAAAAAAAAAACCATCTTTATTTAGAGCGTAGCTTGCTTACTTTTGACGATAGAAACTAAAAAAACAAAAAATTGCTTTTTAAACACTTAGCTGTAAAACTAAAAAGTTATGATGAGTTTTCCCCGAAAACTGCTTAATTTTTTGGTTATTTCACATTGAAATATTCGATTTGGAATTTGACGAATAAGGACTTACTTTTCATTAGCTACAAGCTGCAATTCTGCTTCTACTGGGTCACATACTTCATATACAGGGTGTCCCGAAAAGATTGGTCATAAATTATACCACACATTCTGCGGTCAAAAATAGTTCGATTGAACCTAACTTACCTTAGTACAAATGTGCTCATAAAAAAAGTTACAGCCCTTTGAAGTTACAAAATGAAAATCGATTTTTTTCAATATATCGAAAACTATTAGAGATTTTTTATTGAAAATTGACATGTATCATTCTTATGGTAGTAACATCTTAAAACAAAATTATAGTGAAGTTTGTCCACCCCATAAAAATTTTATAGGGGTTTTGTTCCCTTAAACCCCCCCAGACTTTTGTGTACGTTCCAATTAATTCATTATTGTGGTATCATTAGTTAAACAAAATGTTTTTAAAACATTTTTGACTCTTAGTATTTTTTCAATAAGCCAGTTTTTATCGAGATGCGGCTTCCTTTTTAATATACAGAGAGAGTCTGTAAAGTGGAATAAATTCAATATCTCAAATACTAATTGTTTTTTTGGAAAATGCTCAGACCCGTCGATTAGTATTTCAAATTGTCCTTTTTGACATTCAACAAAAATGTATACAGGGTGTCCCAATTTAGAGATATGACGTCATCGTCGATTTTCTTAAATGGCAACACTGTCATTTTGATAGCTAATTTGATAGGGTTTGTAAAGTTATACATAACTGCAAAATATCAAATTTTTATTCTCTACCATTTACAAGATAATAGAAAATAACAAAGTTATATCTGTAATTTGGAATATATTCAATAATTAAAATACTAACTGTTTTTTTGAAAAATGCTCAGACCCGTCGATTAGTATATCAAATTGTCATTTTTGACATATAATAATAATGTATACAGGGTGTCCCAATTTAGAGATATGACGTCATCGTTGATTTTCTTAAATGGCAACACTATCATTTTGATAGCTATTTTGATAGCGTGTGTAAAGTTATACACATCTGAAAAATTTCAAAATTTTATTCCCTACCATTTACAAGATAATAAAAAATAACAAAGTTATGAAGAACAAGAAGTAATCAAATAATAATTGAATTTATTTATTTCAATTAAGCAAATGCTCATAACGTTGCCCATTGACAATTTGACAATAATTGAGGGCAACATTATGAGTTTTTGCTTAATTTATTGAAATAATTAAATTCAATTATTAGTTGATTACTTCTTTTTCATAACTTTGTTATTTTTTATTATCATCTAAATGGTAGAGAATACAAATTTGAAATTTTGCAGTTGTGTATAACTTTACACACCCTATCAAAATGACAGTGTTGCCATTTAAGAAAATCAACGATGACGTCATATCTCTAAATTGGGACACCCTGTATACATTATTATTATATGTCAAAAAGGACAATTTGATATACTAATCGACGGGTCTGAGTATTTTTCAAAAAAACAGTTAGTATTTTAATTATTGAATATATTCCAAATTACAGATATAACTTTGTTATTTTCTATTATCTTGTAAATGGTAGAGAATAAAAATTTGATATTTTGCAGTTATGTATAACTTTACAAACCCTATCAAATTAGCTATCAAAATGACAGTGTTGCCATTTAAGAAAATCGACGATGACGTCATATCTCTAAATTGGGACACCCTGTATACATTATTATTGAATGTCAAAAAGGACAATTTGAAATACTAATCGACGGGTCTGAGCATTTTCCAAAAAAACAATTAGTATTTGAGATATTGAATTTATTCCACTTTACAGACTCTCTCTGTATTTACATAAAAATTTTATGGGGGTTTTGTTCCTTTAAACCCACCAAATGTTTGTGTACGTTCCAATTACACTATTATTGTGGTACCATTAGTTAAACACAGTGTTTTTAAAACTTTTTTGCCTCTTAGTCTTTTTTTGACAAATCACCTTTTATCGAGATATGGCTTCTTTTTCAAAATATACCTAAAAATGTAAATTATAAAATACATTTTCAGATTATTAACAGGTCTCTATAATCGTACTTAACCATATACAAATATGTGGTGGATTCGACAAATATTCAAAATAGGTCGATAAACACTGGCTTATCAAAAAAGTACTAAGAGGCAAAAAAGTTTTAAAAACATTTTGTTTAACTAATGGTGTCACAATAATAATTTAATTGAAACGTACACAAAAGTTTGGGGGGGTTTAAAGGAACAAAACCCCTTAAAATTTTTATGGGGTGCACAAATTTCACTTTAATTTTTTTTTAAGATGTTGCTGCCATAATAATGCCACATGTCCATTTTCAATGAAAAATCTCGAAGGGTTTTCGATATATGAAAAAAAATCGATTTTCATTTTGTAACTTCAAAGGGCTGTAACTTTTTTTGTGTGCACTATTGCATATAGGTAAGTGAGGTTCAATCAACATATTTTTGACCCCAGAATCTGCGGTATAATTTATGACCATTCTTTTCGGGACACCCTGTATACACCAGTTTTTTTAATTTTCTTTTTATAAGCTTTAGATATCTTTGCTAAGAATATTGTTTTCGATAAAATATTTACTTTTTGGGCGACTTCCGAAAAACCGCCGTGAAACGTGTTTCTCGAAGGAGTAGCTTTCACGCCCCAAGTAAAAGCAACCTTCGCCTCAAGTCCCATAATGATGTAGTGTAGAGGAACCTACATCCAAATTTCCAAGCAAATCCGTCATGACTAAGAAAATTACACTCCAAAACAGTAATTTACTGGGGTAATATTCCTTTTTGGTCTCACATGTTTTCGGTACATTCCATGTCAAATCACTCAGGTAAAAACTTTTGGATCTCCTAATTTTCTGAAGCTTGGTGTATAGCTTCTGCGGGACGTAAAAATAAGATATTTAAGGTCAAAAAGTTTTCTTCTTTTTTTTTTCTGAAAGTGTTATTTTATGCGATTTTACAGTGATTTGGTGTTTATTTAAACAAATTTGTTTATTTAAACAAATAAATTTTTTATCGTAAAGTATCAATGAAAAAAAAAATAATATTTTAATAGAAGGGACTCAAAAATGTCATCATATGGCATTATAACAAGTTATTTTGATTCAAAACAAGTTTTTGATCAAATTTTATAGCGTAGAAAACGTACCGTTTTTTTTTACATTTTCCTCCATTCCCAAAATACATTATAATCGATTTGGCTGAAAATTTGCCCACAGATAGCCAAAACATAGGACTTTAAGTGGTTAGAAGTATTTGAATTATAAAGGGTGATTCATTTAGAGGTACTTTTTTTGGTGCAGATTTGTTGGGAGATCGTGCATGAATGGTATCACCTAAAGTTGCTTTCTTATTCAGTATTGTTTGACATTTCATCCTAGAAAGACTTAACTCGGCACAACGTCTAGAAATTATTTAGCTGTATTAAGAAAATAGGCGTTCAATGAGGAATGTGTTTCGGGCGCTTAGAGCAAAAAAAATGTTTTCCGATGAGGCCCGTTTTTGGCTTAATGAGGACGTGAATAAACAAAATGCCCATATTATTTGGGTTGATGAGCAACCCAAAAAGGTTCAAGAGTTGCCAATACATTGAGAAAAAAACACTGTTTGGTGTGGTTTATGGGCCGGTGTCATCGTCGGTCCATGTCTTGGACCGTCCAGAATGTTACTGTGAATGGAGACCATTGTCGCGCCATGATAACGGACTATTTGGTACCAGAAATTGAAGTTCGTAGTTTAAGTGAAATTTGGTTCCAAAAATATGACAACTGCCATACATCCCGTGAAAGCATGGCTTTACTGCGAAAACGGTTCGGTGAGCAATGTATTTCACGCTTCGGACCAGTGACTTGGCCGCCTATATCCTGTGACATCACACGTCTAGTCATTTTCCTCTGGGGCTATCTTAAGTCCAGAGTCTACATGAATATACCGGCTACGATTGAGGCATTGGAGGCCAGTATTACTTGAGTCACTGGTCAAATACCAATCGAACAGCTCGAACGCGTCATCAAGAATTGGACCTTCAGAATGGACCGTCTTAACTGCAGTCATGGTCAACATTTGAAAGAAATTACCTTTAAGAAGTAATTGTAAAGAATGGTTCTTTTTTACGACAATAAAGATTTTCAAATAAAATTAATTTTTTTCATTGTTTTTTCTTTTTTAAAAAAGTACCTCTAAATGAATCACCCTTTATTACTATAGCGATACGCTTTAATTACTATTTTCGCTAATTTTAATTTTAATATTTTTTCTCAAAAGCGAAACAACTTAGTCATTCGAAATTCACATTAAATTAAATACAATAATGTTAAGAGTGACATGGCTTTACTCTGTCACCATCTGTTTTCTCACCCACATAAATTAGTTACCATATCAGACCATTATGTCAACAACTCACTTAATGCATCGAAATTGTGTTCTTAAAACTGCAAAAGTGTACGCCAGACCTAGTGATTTATTGACAGCTGGTCAGAGTAGTAAAAGTAACACAAACATATTATCGTTTGTGGTTTTTTTCTTTAGTCACTACACAGCACGTGAACGATTCACACACACACCGACTCGACCCTCTCCGAGAGACCTAAACGAAACACATTTTCGTTACAATAATAAAATTACCGTTCGTTTTATTATATTCATTTTTAATTAAATTCCGGCAACTCACCTACCGGAATATTGGTGACCCCGCGAGTATTTAAAACGCCGCGAAAATTTAAAAAAAGTTAGTGTTAGTAATATATTTTTGCCGGTTAATAAAATACAGTGAACATCAACAATGACGACCAGTGCCAACAATAGTGTTTCAGATCGGATTGCAGTGGCCATCGGGAAATTGACAGCCGAATTAGCTGACATGAAAATCCTGCTAGCTAGCTTGTCGCATGCTAAAGCACAAGCTAACACATACCGTCGAAACCGCACCAACTCAAGAGGCAGACCTTATCCTAGAGACAGTAGCTACAGTAGGGAACATAAGAGTGACATATTATGTTGGTATCACTACCGTTTTGGTGACCAGGCTCAAAAGTGCTCTCCTCCGTGCAAGCAGCAGGGAAACGTCGCGGGCAGTCGGTAAATGCGGCATCCGATCGAAGCCCAAAGTCTCGCCGCCTTTTCGTAACAGACTATGATACAAAAAAACAGTTTTTAATCGACACCGGAGCCGATCTGTGCGTTTTACCGCGAAAATATGTACGGGGTGCACGCGAAAAGACTTTATACGAACTATACGCGGCCAATGACACTAAAATCGCGACGTACGGCTATGTGAACTTGACATTAAACATCGGACTACGGCGTGATTTTACGTGGCGATTCGTAGTGGCGGACATTTCAAAGCCCATTATCGGGGCCGATTTTCTTTCCCATTTCGCGCTCCTAGTGGACATTGCTAACCAGTGCTTAGTAGACAGTACGACAACCCTTCGAACAAAGGGACTCGTTAAAGAGTGTTTCGACGGCAGCGTAAAGACTATCGCGGAAGCGTCGCGTTACCACGAACTGCTGCTACGATTTCCGGAAATCACGCGACCCGCCGGTATCGTGATAGACATTCAACATCAAACGAAGCACCACATCGATACAACACCAGGTCCACCCGTTTTTTCGAAGCCTCGACGATTAACACCTGACAAACTGCAATGGGCTAAAAAAGAGTTCGAAAATCTTCTACGACTAGGCATCATAAGACCATCGAAAAGCAACTGGTCTACTCCACTGCACATGGTCCCGAAGAAAGGTGAGGAATGGAGACCCTGCGGAGATTATCGACGTCTCAACCAAAAAACAGTTCCAGATCGATATCCAATTCCGCACATCGAAGATTTCGGTCAGGCGCTAGCTGGTAAGACAATTTTCTCTACAATAGATTTAGTGAGAGCATACAACCAGATACCAGTAGCCACCGAAGACATACCAAAAACCGCCGTTACCACACCATTTGGGCTGTACGAATACTTATATATGCCTTTTGGTTTACGAAACGCAGGACAGACATTCTAGCGTTTCATAGACGAGATTTTACGTGGTTTAGACTTCGCCTACGCCTACATCGATGACATTCTCATTGCATCAGAATCCGAAGTGCAGCATATGTCGCATTTGGAAGAGATTTTCAAAAGGCTCAAGCAGTTTGGCGTTGTGATAAATCCAGCGAAGTGTCAATTCGGCAAAAACGAGATTACCTTTTTGGGATACACAGTATCAGACGGAGGACTCACACCTCCACAAGAAAAAGTAGCAGCTGTACGAAATTTCACTCAGCCAAAAACAGTGAAAGACCTACGCAGATTTCTAGGTATGTTAAACTTCTACCGAAGGTTCATACCCAATGCAGCTGAGCTACAAGCACCACTACATGATGCCCTAAAAGGTAATGTCAAAGGAAAAGCACCAATCGAATGGACACCATAGCGAATCCAAGCCTTTGACGACTGCAAAAACAGTTTAGCTAACGCTGCTTTACTGAGCCACCCTGTAAACGATGTTAATATCTCCATCACTTGTGATGCTTCTGATTTTTGTGCGGGAGCTGTACTACAACAAAAAACGGATACAGGTATGAAACCTTTAGCTTTCTTTTATAAGAAATTCTCACCTAGCGAAAAGAAATATAGTGCATACGACAGAGAACTATTAGCTATATATCTGGCCATAAAACACTTCAGACATATGATCGAAGGCAAGGACATAACGATATACACAGACCAGAAACCAATCACCTTCGCCTTTACTCAGAAGCTAGATAAATATAGTCCTAGACAGTTTAGATATTTAGACTATATAGGACAGTTTTGCACTAACATTCAGCACATTTCTGGTTTAACAAATATTGTGTCAGACGCACAGAGTCGATAGCATCAAGAAAAATATCGACATCACTGACTTAGCTCTCGCACAAGAAACTGATCCAGAACTGCAAACTTTTTTAAGTGAGAAAACATCACTACAAATGAAGAAAATACGCTTATAGCGATACGCTTTAATTACTATTTTCGCTAATTTTAAGTTTAATATTTTTTCTCGAAAGCGAAACAACTTAGTCATTCGAAATTCACATTAAATTAAATACAAAAATGTTAAGAGTGACATGGCTTTACTCTGTCACCATCTGTTTTCTCACCCACATAAATTAGTTACCATATCAGACCATTATGTCAACAACTCACTTAATGCATCGAAATTTGTTTTATTCGTTCTCTGGATTAACTCTTTATAGAAGTTAAGACTAATTTTAATAGTTTTATTTTAATTAAAATACAAATGTATTGTTACAGACTTATCCGTCATTCAAAACCTAATAACATCTTATAAAAGTCAATAGTCAAAAGGAACTCTTCTTCTTTTTTATAATCTTGTTTAAGGTAGATAATACAACATCCCCCTCAAGGTGATACATCTTCAACATAACTACTGACTAATCTTCACGATAGCGTAAAGGTCTGACAACCGCTCTCCCAGAGCGCGTTGTATTCTTACTCTGCTCAATATTAAATGGTCCATCAGTTTTCGTTGGCGTTGGAAGTCGTACAGGCGTTTTGGGTTGAGTTGGGTGACTTTCCACTTCCTGACTACCTTTCTCAATGTTTGTTGGTCTTTGGGATGTTAGTTGTTGAGTAGTCGGTGTAGTTTCTGGAGTCGAATTTGTTTGTTGAATCCCTGGCAGTTGTTTCAATACTCCATCAGGGATACTGCTTAGATATGGAGCAGGGATCAGATGAAAACGGTTTCTCCTTATGGTGCTTATGGCGGTCTTAACTATGTATGATCTTGGATTAACTTCGTTAATGATTTCACCATGTCGTTTCAGGTCTGTGATCCATACAAAATCACCAATTTGAAGTCGACTCAAATTCTTCGGTCCATGTTTTCCATCATATAATTTTTTATATTTCGAGCGGTACTTCCTCTCCGCACTTACTAGCTTCTTTGATGATTTAAATTCAGCTAATGCGATTGATGGTAGATTATCTCTCAATTTTCTTCCACACATCATTTCGGATGGACTGAATCCGTTCTCTAGTGGTGTGTTTCGATAGGACAGAAGTGCCATCTCTATGTTGTTCTTATTCTTCTTTATTAAGGTTTTTGCGACTTTTACAGCAGCTTCTGCTGCGCCATTTGCTTGGTGGAATTGTGGGCTACTTCTCGATGTAGAGAACCCCCATTCTCTTGCGAACTGTTGGAACTCTGATGTTCCAACAGCATGAAATTGTGTTCCAGTGTCGGAACAAACCAACTGTGGTATACCATATCTTGCAAATATTGTTTTGCAGATGTTTATTACTTCCTGTAATCTCATGTTCTGAACAGGAAGTACTTCAAAAAATCTGGAATAGTTATCAGTTACGACGATATACCATTTTCCTTCAGTTTTAAAAAGGTCCATTGATATCACTTGCCATGGATAATCTGGAAATTTAGCTGGCAATAAAGGTTCATGATGGTTTGTCGAGTTTTGAATACAGATAGGACAATATCTTACTTTGGCTTCTATCTCTTGAGAAATTCCTGGCCACCACATCGTTCCCAGAGCACGACGACGAGTTTTAGTTATTCCAAAGTGGCCAGCGTGCAATTTTTCCAACATCATTGCCCTGAGCTCACATGGAATGATCATACGGTTTCCTCTAAGAAGGATACCATCCACAACTGATAGTTCATGACGTACTGGGTAGTATGGTTTAACATCACCTGATAATGCAGACTTGTGAGGCCAGTCTCCCATTATGTAGTTCTTCAGTTGATTACAGGTTTGATCATTGCTTTGTGAGTTAGCAACTCGTGTTACATTCTCGTCAGATGTGTGAATACCTGCAAGAGTGACTCCATGAATGAAGGCATCGATTTCTTCTTCTAATTCTTTGTCATCTTCTGAAGGTATGGGTTTACGAGATAAAGTATCAGCAATATATAAATTTTTCCCTGGGGTATATACAATATTGTAGTCATAACGCATCATGCGCATTCTAAACCTTTGAAGTCTTGGGGACAGATCATCGAGATGGTTAGTTTTAAATATTTGTATAAGTGGCTTGTGATCGGTCTCTATGGTATATTGTTTTCCTATCAGAAAACGCTTTAGTCGATCGCTTGCCCAGGTCAGAGCTAGTGCTTCTCTTTCTATGTTTGCATAATTTTGTTCAGCTGGAGTCAAAGTCCTCGGGATGTATGCTACAGGTTTCTTATGACCACCTTCAACTTGAAGTAATACAGCTCCCAGTCCTTTGGTAGAAGCGTCACTGGATAGGATTGTAGGTTTATTTGCATCGTACATTGTTAAACAAGGTGCTGATATAAGCAATTCTTTTATTTTCTGGAACGCCTCTTTTTGTGCTGGGCCCCATAGAAATGCATTGCTTGGACTAACTAAACTTGTAATTGGTTGCATAATCTCACTCCTATTAGGGATAAATTTCGCTAGGAATGTTACAGTACCCATAAGGCGTTGAACTTCCTTGACATTTTTTGGTGCTTCCATGTCTACAATTGCTTTCACCTTGCCTGGATCTGGTGCTACCCCATCCTTCGACAACACAAATCCCAAGAAATCGATTTTCTGCTTACAGAATTCAGTTTTGCCCTTATTCAAGGTTATACGTGCTTTTTTGATTCTCTCGAGCACTTCTCTTAGGCGGTCATCGTGTTCCTCTTTTGTGTTTCCCCAAACCAGCACATCATCCATATGGACTAGAGTATTTTTTGCTCCTTCAAGGACTCGTGACATTCTTTTCTGGAATTCCTCTGGTGCCGATGTAATGCCGAAAGGTAATTTCTGGACTTTAAATCTTCCAAATGGGGTTAAAAAGGTTGTGTAGTCTCTTGATTCTTCGGCTAAATTAAGTTGCCAGAATCCATGATTTGCATCAAGTTTGCTAAAGTATTTAGCCCCTCTAATCTCTGCAAGTTGTAGCTCTACTACAGGAATTGGGTGAAACTGACGTTTGACACTTTTATTTAATCTTGACATATCGACACAGATACGGACCCCTATTCCTCCTTTCTTTATGTTTACTACCATTGGGGCACACCATTCGGTCGCATGATCTACAGGAACAATGACACCATTTCTCTGCATTTCTTCCAAAGCTTCCTTTACTTGGTCTCTCAATGGAACTGGAACAGTTCTTGGTACAGAAATAGCATATGGTTCAGCATTTTCCTTTATTTCAATTTTGTATTCACCCTCCATATTGCCCAGTCATTGGAATAATGAGGAGTATTCTGCGACCCAATTTGTCTCAGTGCTTATAGAATAAATTCTTTTTACTAAATGTAAGCCTTGGCATGCTTTCCTACTCAACAATGGGACATCAATCTCTTCAGAGATAAATATATTTTCTGTAATTTCCCTATTTTTATATTTCAGTTTTAATTTTACTGTACCTAGTATTTTGAGTCTTTCTTGCTTTTTTGCACTAAATACTTTATTCGAAGATTCATTTAGAGGTAGTTCATTTATTACATTACTCAGCACTTGGACAGGTACCATTGTTACATCAGCAGCAGTATCCAGTTTGAATGTGATAGGTTCAAGCATTCTCTCTTTGCAGCTTACTTGTAGTTTTTGTGTCCACACATTCCTGTCATCACTCGCTTTAATTTCATGTACATAAGAGTTTTCGTCACTATCAGGCTCTGAATCTTGCTGAATGGCATGTACATTTTTGTTTTTGGACTTTTTATTTTTATAACACATCTTGCTGTAGTGTCCTTCATTTTTGCATGTACCACATTTAGCATTTTTTGCAGGACAGTTTGCTAATTTATCATGCCAATCATATCCACATCTAGGGCATTTTTTCGTTTTCTCACCTTTACTTGACTGTTGGCAATTTTGGGGCTTCTGTGATTTTTTGTAAGTTGATTGTTTTCTTATAGCAGAAACATTTGGTTCATTTAGGTTTTGTTTTTGACGGATCAGCTCTTCATGTTGTCTTAGACAGGTTACAGCTTTTTCGAGAGTAAGTGCAACATCAAGTTGCAGTTTGTCACTTATGCTTGTATCTCTCATTCCGATAATCAACACTAATAAAACCATATCATTGTTTAAAGTCCCCCAATCACATGTTTTTGATAGACTATGTAAGTCAGTAATAAATTTCTCTGCAGTATCACTCCCTTGCTTATGATTTAGGAATTTGGCCCTTTCATAGATAATATTTCTACGGGGTATAAAATAATCTTCAAATTGTTTTAATGTCTCATCATATGTAGTTGGAACTGGTGAAAATGATGAGAATATTTCTTCAGCTCTTACCCCCATATTATAAATTAACACATAAATTTGTTTTCCATCAGATGCTTTATCAAGGCCACACCCTCGTCTAAAACGTTGAAAACGGTTTTTCCATTGTGCCCAATCACTTGGATGGAAATTAAATGATTCGGGAGGTGATAAAGTGAGGTTTATCGACGGTGATTCTTGAACTGGAGCGTTATCAGGCATTTTTTTCCCAATTGATGCTTAACTGTGCTGTTTTCGTACTTTGTATTTTTGTACTAACCAACCTCTAAATTTTTCGAGTTTTCTCATCCGTATTTTTACAAATCACCTGCCACCATGTTTTATTCGTTCTCTGGATTAACTCTTTATAGAAGTTAAGACTAATTTTAATAGTTTTATTTTAATTAAAATACAAATGTATTGTTACAAACTTATCCGTCATTCAAAACCTAATAACATCTTATAAAAGTCAATAGTCAAAAGGAACTCTTCTTCTTTTTTATAATCTTGTTTAAGGTAGGTAATACAACAGTTTTCTTAAAACTGCAAAAGTGTACGCCAGACCTAGTGATTTATTGACAGCTGGTCAGAGTAGTAAAAGGAACACAAACATATTATCGTTTGTGGTTTTTTCTTTAGTCACTACACAGCACGTGAACGATTCACACACACACCGACTGGACCCTATCCGAGATACCTAAACGAAACACATTTTCGTTACAATAATAAAATTACCGTTCGTTTTATTATATTCATTTTTAATTAAATTCCGGCAACTCACCTACCGGAATATTACAATACAAATAAAAGTTATGAATGAATTTTCCTCCGTTACGTTAGCCGCCATCTTGATTTTAAAGGAGAACCGTTTTTGCTCAATATCATCCGCCATTTTTAACTTTTCGACAAAAATTGTAGGAACTGAAATTGTTTCAAATAAATAATATTTACAGTTATTACAATTTCTTTTTAACAATTTTTGTCGTCAGGTCAATATTTTCCGAGTTAATTGTACTTACAGTAGAGGCCTATATTTTTGACTACGATATTGCATGTAACTTTTTTTTTGTATTCTAAAGTAATTCAAATCCTTTTAATCACTTAAAGTCCTATGTTTTGGCTATCTATGAGCAATTTTCAGCCAAATCGAGTATGATGTATATTGGGAATGGAGGAAAATGTAAAAAACGGTATTTTAACGTTTTCTACAGTATAACATTTGATCATAACTTGCTTTGATATAAAATGACTTGTTATAATGCCATATAATGACATTTTTGAGTCCCTTCTATTAAAATATTATTTTTTCCATTGATACTTTACGATAGAAAATGCAAATTTGTTTAAATAAATACCAAATAACCGTAAAATCGCTTAAAATAACATTTTGAGAAAAAAAGAAAAAGACAATTCGACCTTAAATATTTTATTTCTACATCCCGCAGATGCTATATACCAATTTTCAGACAAATCGGAGATCCGAAAGTTTTTTTTGATCCAAAATTGAGTGATTTGAAATGGAATCACACTTTCCCATATTATAGAAAAGACAAATACAGATATTTAAACTGCAATTTTTATTTTAGGATTTATTCGCAACGAGTTGCCAATGGGGGACTTAACAGTTGGAAGTTCATCTGGTCAACTACACAGTCAAAAATCTCTAAACAAGAAAGAAAAATTGTTTAAATGTGAAGTTTGTTCTAAACTATTTTCTACCATGTCTAGTTTAAAAAGGCACATGCAGGGACATACTGGTGACAGACCAAACTATAAGTGTGAAATTTGTTCCGACATACTTTCTAACGGTTACACTTTAAAACGTCACTTACAAAAGCATACTGGTGAGAAACCTTATGAATGTGAGATATGCTCAAAGCGATATTTGGACAAGCATGATTTAAAACGCCATATAAACGCCATGCACACTGAAAGAACACCTGCCAAATGTGATATTTGTTCAAAGCAATTTAGATCTCAGAATTATTTAAAGTTTCATTTACGAGTACATGATATAAACTATTTGCCAAACAAATCCGTACCATATAAACCAGTTAAATGTGAAATCTGTTCAAAAGAGTTGTATAATAAGGGTCATTTAAAGTTTCATATGCGCATCCATAATGGTGACTTAAAATGTAAAATTTGTTCAAAAGAGTTTACCCGCAGGTATGCTTTAACCATGCATATGTTAACACATTCTGAAAAGAAATTGTTCAAATGTTATGTATGTCGGAAGGAGTTTACTCTACCTTCTGGTTTAAGATATCATATGCGAAGTCATACTGGCGAGACTTATAACTGCAAATTGTGCTCTAAACAGTTTCGTACGAAGCATTTGTTAGTCATCCACAGGCAATCGCACACTGGAAAGAAACCAAAATGTGAAATATGTCAAAAAGAATTTGCCACCAATGCTATTTTAAGATATCATTCAAGAATGCACACTGGACTAAAACCTCACAAATGTAAAATTTGTGAAAAAGAATTTACTCATAGAACTACTTGGAAAAATCATGTACAATTTCATACTGGACTAAAACCTCACAAATGTTTAATTTGTAAAAAAGCATATGCCCTGAAAAATAGTTTACATTCACACATGCGAACACATTCTGCTGATAGAAATTTCAGATGTGACTTTTGTAAAAAATCATTTAATCGAAAGCTCGCTTTCTCACAACATTTACAATTACATATGGGAAGAAAACCCTACGAGTGTGAATTTTGTGATAAATCATTTTTTTTGGAGAGTAGTTTAAAACGCCATGTACAACTGCATGAACGTACTGTTTTCAAATGTGAAATTTGTGGAAGAGAATTTACTCTGGAGTCGTCTTTTAAACGTCATGTACAATTTCATGCTACCGGTAAACCTTTCAAATGTGGAAAGTGTAAAAAAGAATTTGTTCGCGAAGCTCATTTAAAACGCCACATACAATTTAATCGTTGTTTTTTAAAATGTCAGCATTGTAAAACAGAATTTACTAAAAGGTCTTCTTACAGACGGCATTTAAAATACCATGCTCAGTTGAATAGTTTAAAACAACAGCTGAAGCTGTATGCTGTTGATAAACCTTTCAAATGTAAATTCTGTAGAAAAGAATTTACACAAAAAAATTCTTTGACACGTCATTTACAATTACATAAAGGACAAAAATGTTACAAATGTGAAATTTGTAGAAAAAAATTTATCCAGAAGAATGCTTTCAGAGATCATATAAAATTGCATACTGGACTAAAACCGTATAAGTGTGAAGTTTGTCCAAAAAAATTTACTCAGAAGAGTACTTTAAAACTTCATATGCGATTGCATAATGGTGAGACATCTTACAAATGTGAAATTTGTTCGCGCATGTTTAGTTGGAAGACTAGTTTAAAGGACCATATGGATTTACATGCTAAAGAGGAATTACTCGAATGTAATAAGTGTGGCACTATTTACTAATAGGTCAGGCAACTAAGTATTTTTCAGGGCTCCTGTGTCGTACTCCACTTGCTATTTCTATCTAGGTTTTTCATATCTTTTATTAGATAGGGTCTTGTTAAAATGTCAAAGGCTAACTTGAAATCTATGAAAAGGATGTGTCGATATCATATTCGTAGCATTTCTCAATTGACTGTGATTATGTGTACTGCGTCTATTGCTGACCTTTCCTTTCTAAATCCTTGCTGGTAGTCTCCTATTTTAGTTTCAATATATTTTGAGACATCATTCAAGTGTGCACAGTGTACAAAAGCCGTACGAATGTAAAATATGTGCAATAGCTATTTGTATAACAAGGAAGGAAAGTGTAACTTTTCCTCCCGAGAATGAAGTTTACTGCCCGACGCGTAGCGGAGGGCAGTAATCATTCAAGGGAGGAAAAGGCACTTTACTCCCATGTTATACATATGGGTTTTCCACCTTCCTCAAATAACAATTAATTTTTTCATTTTTACTTAATTTATTTATGTAACTAACCAACAAAATTTATTAGAACTAAAACAACAAGTAGGTACAATATAACTGTCAACTGTCAAATATAAGTCAAATTATTAATGTAAACATTGTTAAATCAAAATAACAATTTACTGTTTTTTACCATTCTGCAAAATACAGGATGTTTTATAAATAAACGTTAAAATGTATAGATACTTCGTAATAGAAAATAGATATTATACAGGGCGTCAATAAGTTATATTTCATGAATGAAATACCATGACGTCACTTTTACTTTTCCTCCCTAGGGAGGAAAAATATTCTCCTCCCTAGGGAGGAGAAGTACAACTTTGCTCCCTACAATCAGGTCCGGAAAAGTATACTTTCGGTAGAGGTAGGTGGAAAAAGAATTTACTCATACACTCACCGGCACAAAATTCAACCACCCAAAATTTTTGATTAAGTTTGAAAATTTGTAACTTTATTATTTGTACTCCGATTTTCAAGATTCTTCCATGAGTTTGTAGGTACATGTGTTGATCTTGTTTGCTATTATTCTGGTAACAGACATTTTTTGCTTAGATGGCATTATACGGGGGTGAATGGAAGCGTTGACCAACCGAACGGTTCAATTGGCCGCTTATGCTGATGATATTAATATTATGAGTAGAACATCAACAGGAGCACAGGAAACATATGCAGGGTTAAAAACACAAACAAAAATGCTAGGTCTGAAAATTAACACAGAAAAAACAAAAATAATGACTCAGACGAGAAGAAATATAGTCCCAGAAAACATTATACATGAAGATGACATTGAAACGGTTGAAAAGTTTACATACCTGGGAGTAGAAATATATGCCGACGGATCAGAAGATGGAGAAATAAGGAAGAGAATAACGCAGGCAAACAGAGCTTATTTTGCCCTCTCCCATATATTTCGGTCAAAAAGTGTCCACCGAAATACAAAGATGAGAATCTATAAAACCTTAATTCGACCAATAACATGCTATGGCAGTGAAGTCTGGGTGCTGAAAGAAACATCCAAAAACAAACTCGACACATTCGAAAGGAAAGTACTGAGGAGAATACTAGGACCTGTGAGGGAAAACGGAATCTTCAGAAGTCGATACAACAACGAGCTTTATCAACTTTATAAGGAAACGCCCCTGTCAGACTTCATTAGATTACAAAGATTGCAATGGGCCGGACATGTGATAAGAATGGGAGAGGATAGGCTACCAAAACGAGCACTGAATGCTAGAATGCAAGGAAAGAGACCGGTTGGGAAGCCACGAAAGCGCTGGGAAGACACAGTAAACAGCGACGCACAAGCCCTTTTAGGAGTCCGTGTATGGAGAAGAGCAGCCACAGACAGGCAAGGGTGGAGGCAAAAAATACAGGAGGCCAAGGCTCAATTTGGGCTGTAGTGCCGTAGAAGAAGAAGAAGAAGAAGAATGGAAGCGTTGTTTTTTCTCCTAACTTTAAAAAATTTTGTGGAAAAATTGGAGGGCTGATTCTGTTTCATACTCCTTTTGTATTATCCTGGAGGTATCACTAAGGTTTTTGTTTTTTGAATTATCCGAATATCTCTTTTCTTGTAAGATTTAATTAAAAACTCTGCTTTGAAGGTTTATTTAATTAAAAATATCAAACGCACTAAAATTAACAAAATAAAACAAAATTAACAACAAAAAAAAAAACAAATCAATAGCGGGTATATCCACCTCTTGCAGCAACGACTGCTCGCAATCTGTTTAGCATCGAATAAATATGTGTTTTCCTTGCCTGGGGAATAGCCCGATATTTCTCTACCAGGGCCATAATTGTACCAAATTTTCTGAAGGCCTAGGATGACGGCAAATAGCTTTTTTTTATTCATCCCATAAATGCTCAATAGGATTGAGATCTGGGCTGCATGCGGGCCATTCTAATCTTATCAATCCAACCTCTATTTTATGAGTCAATCAGTGTTTTTATTTACAAAAAAATGGTACAGCTCTTACAAGAAAAAAGATATTCGGATAATTCAAAAAACAAAATGTTGTTGATGCCTCCGGGATAATCTGACAGGACTATGAAACAAAATCGGCTATTCCATTTTTCCACAGAATTTTTTAAAATTAGGAGAAAATACAACGCTTCTTTTCACCCCTGTATAATGCCATGCAAGAAAAAAATTTTATTACCGGAATAATACGAAACAATATCAATACATGTACCTACAAAATGGTGCAAGAATCTTGAAAATCGGAGCACAAATAATAAAGTTATAAATTGTCAAACTTAATCAAAAATTTTGGGTGGCGGAATTTTGTGCCGGTGAGTGTAGAACTACTTGGAAAAATTATGTACAGTTTCATAGTGGACAAAAACCTCACACATGTTTAATTTGTAATGAAGCATATGCCCTAAAAACTAGTTTACATTCACACATGCGAACACATTTTGCTGATAGAAATTTCAGATGACTTTTGTAAAAAATAAATTTTGTAAAATTTTGTAAAAAGCTCGCTTTCGCACATTTACAATTACATATGGGACAAAAACCTTACGAGTGTGAATTTTGTGATAAATCATTTTTTTTTGGAGAGTAGTTTAAAACGCTATGTACAACTGCATGAACATACTGTTTTCAAATGTGAAATTTGTGGAAGAGAATTTACTCTGGAGTCGTTTTTTAAACGTCATGTACAATTTCATGCTACTGGTAAACCTTTCAAATGTGGCAAGTGTAAAAAAGAATTTTTTCGCGAAATTCATTTAAAACGCCACATACAATTTAATCGTTGTTTTTTAAAATGTGAGCATTGTAAAACAGAATTTACTAAAAGGTCTTCTTACAGACGGCATTTAAAATACCATGCTCAGTTAAATAGTTTAAAACAACAGCTGAAGCTGTATGCTGCTGATAACCTTTCAAATGTAAATTCTGTAGAAAAGAATTTACACAAAAAAATTCTTTGACATGTCATTTACAATTACATAAAGGACAAAAATGTGAAATTTGTAGAAAAAAATTTATCCAGAAGAATGCATTCTGAGATCATATAAAATTGCATACTTGACTAAAACTGTATAAATGTGAAGTTTGTCCAAAAACATTTACTCAGAACAGTACTTTAAAATTTCATATGAGATTGCATAATGGTGAGACATCTTACAAAGTGAAATTTGTTCGCGCATGTTTAGTTGGAAGACTAGTTTGAAGGACCATATGAATTTACATGCTAAAGAGGAATTACTCGAATGTAATAAGTGTGGCAATATTTACTAATCATCATCATGGCATCTACACTCCTAGTGGAGTGATTGTAGCCCTCTTTGGGCTTTCTGATTCATTTGTCGCGGTGAATCAATCCGCATTAACATTTTGGTTTTACAATTAGTCCAGAAAGCCACTGCGCATCCGATAGGAAAAATATTCCGATTCGGATTTTTTGCACAATCTTACCCAAAAATGACCCCTTTTAACAAATTTGAATGTTGCCAGGACCAAAAGTGGGTCAACAATTTTTTAAACTTTTTTTTTTGTTTTTTTTCCTAAAATTATGTTTTTTTGCATGGAACAAAGTTTTTTTAGGTTTCTTGGATCATTCCAAACAGAAAAGGTATTTAGTGACATTTCTCTAAAGTTGATAGTTTTTGACATATACGCTGTGAGCTCGTACGTAGAGGGGATATTTATAAATTCGTGAGCGCCAGTAGTGACAAGTCTGTAAACGTTTACCGGAAATTTGACATAAATGTCAAAGTGATTAATTTTAAATTAAAAACATTAATTATAAAAAATATTAGTTGATCAAAGCTGTGGTTTATATTTTTACCTTAAATATACTTACGTTTTAAATACTGAATTTGCGTTTTTTAATGTTCTGTAATATGTAATTATAAATTAATCTTGGCGCCATCTACATGATAATTGTGAAAGTATCCGAAGTAAGAAATTAATATTTCATCAATAGAACGTCAAAATGATTAGCAAAATCTTAAAAAAATCTATTACAATTTAATTACTTTTTAGCGTTGTAAATATTAAGCGATAACAATTAAATAATAAATTTAAAAATTACCGGTGAAAGTTGAATCAGTAACCGCTAGGAGCGACACCAGCGAAGCTCAGAGCGTATAAGCGATTAAAAATTGAAAAATTGCGAAATCGGCCATTTTTAACCTTCAAAAACTATGTGAAAAACTGAAAATTTGAATGTTGCTAAGGTAGGTAGATATTCTTTAAACATCGATTGATGAAATCCCGAATAGTTTTTTGCAATACAATATTCAAAACTCCTTTGTTTTTTAATTGCTAATCAAGAGTGCGCGACACTATTTTCACCGACAGTATGGTGCAAATGAAAGGAATAAATTCGTTAATTCGCAAACCGGCGACTTTAAGGAAAAATCCCGAAACAGGTCGATTTTTATTTTTAACTTATGATATTGTGGCATATATGGTATACTAGTGACGTCATCCATCTGGGCGTGATGACGTAATCGATGATTTTTTTAAAAGAGAATAGGGGTAATGTACTAGCTCATTTGAAGTACTAGTTTCAATTCTCTATTCAGTCATATAAACATGTACATAATTATTTATACAGGGTGTCCTTCTACTTCTTTTTTGTCAAATAATTTAATTTAATAAAAATTTTTTGGACACCCTGTATAAATAATTATGTAAATGTTTATATTACTGTATAGAGAATTCAAGAACCTTTCAAATGAGCTAGCACACGACCCCTATTCTTATTTAAAAAAATCATTGATTACATCATCACGCCCAGATGGATGACGTCACTAGTATACCATATATGCCACAATATGATAACATAAAAATAAAAATCGACCTGTTTCGGGATTTTTCCTTAAAGTCGCCGGTTTACGAAATAACGAATTTATTTCTTTTATTTGCACCATACTGTATACACATGCAACGGTGGAAAATAGTGTTTGCGCACGCTTGATTAGCAATTAAAAAGCAAAAGGAATTTTGAATATTGTATTGCAAAAAACTACTCGGGATTTCATCAATCGATGTTTAAAGAATATCTAAATACATATCTTGGCAATATTCAAATTTTCAGTTTTTCACACAGTTTTTGAAGGGTAAAAATGGCCGATTTCGCAATTTTTCAATTTTTAATCGCTTATATGTCAAAAACTATCAACTTTAGCGAAAAGTCACTAAAGACCTTTTCTGTTTGGAATGATCCAAGAAACCTAAAAAACTTTGCATGCAAAAAAAATTATTTTAGGAATAAATAAAAAAAAAACGTTTAAAAAATTTCTGACCAACTTTTGGTCCTGGCAACATGCAAATTTGTTAATAGGGGTCCTTTTTGAGTAAGATTGTGCAAAAAATCCGAATCGGAATATTTTTCCTAGCGGATGCGCAGTGGCTTTCTGGACTAAATTTGTTGTGTGGCTTGGCATCTTTTACAGTTTTTCTCCATTTTCTCCCGTTTCTCCTGTTTTTGCTTATGGTTACCCATTCTCTGACTCCCATCTTCTTAAGGTCCTCGACTATCTGGTTCTCCCATCTAGTTTTGGGTCTTCCTCGTGGTCTGCCTTCTACAGGTCTCCATTTGGAAATTTTCTTGATAACGGCTTCTGGATTTCTCCTTTCTATATGTCCCATCCATCTGAGTCTCTGTGCCTTGATAAATCTGACGATTTATTGTTCTTTCTATGGCGACATTAAATAGTGACGTTGATAGAGAGTCGCCTTGTCGACTCCACTTGCTATTTCTATCTCGGTTTTTCATGTCTGTTATTAGATAGGGTCTTGTTAAGATGTCAAAGTCTTGGTTGAAATCTATAAAAAGAATGTGTCGATATCGTATTCGTAGCATTTCTCAATTGACTGTGATTATGTATACTGCGCCTATTACTGACCTTCCCTCTCTAAATCCGTGCTGGTAGTCTCCTATTTTAGTTTCAATGTATTTTGCTGTTGGAACACATTCTGCTGATAGAAATTTCAGATGTGACTTGTGTAAAAAATCATTTAATCGAGAGCTCGTTTTCGCGCAACATTTACAATTACATATTATGGGAAGTAGTTTAAAACGTCATGTACAACTGCATGAACGTGCTGTTTTCAAATGTGAAATTTGTGGAAAAGAATTTACTCTGGATTCGTTTTTTAAACGTCATGTACAATTTCATGCTACTGGTAAACCTTTCAAATGTGGCAAGTGTAAAAAAGAATTTATTCGCGAAATTCATTTAAAAGGCCACATACAATTTAATCGTTGTTTTTTAAAATGTGAGCATTGTAAAACAGAATTTACTAAAAGGTCTTCTTACAGACGGCATTTAAAATATCATGCTCAGTTGAATAGTACAGCTGAAGCTGTATGCTGCTGATAAACCTTTCAAATGTAAATTCTGTAGAAAAGAATTTACACAAAAACATTCGTTGACACGTCATTTACAATTACATAAAGGACAAAAATGTTACAAATGTGAAATTTGTAGAAAAAAATTTATCGAGAAGAATGCTTTCAGAGATCATATAAAATTACATACTGGACTAAAACCCTACACATGTGAAGTTTGTCCAAAAAAATTTACTCTGAAAAGTACTTTAAAACTTCATATGCGATTGCATAATGGTGAGACATCTTACAAATGTGAAATTTGTTCGCGCATGTTTAGTTGGAAGACTAGTTTGAAGGACCATATGGATTTACATGCTAAAGAGGAATTACTCGAATGTAATAAGTGTGGCACTATTTACTAATAGGTCAGGCAAATAAGTATTTCTCAGGTCTCCTCATCATCCATCCATTTGCGTCCACTGCTGGGCATAGGCCTCCCTCATTTTTGTCCATTGTGCTCTATTTTGCGCACTGCATCCAAATCTTGACATATTCTACTTCTTTTATCTAATCTCGGCATCCACTCCACTAATCTCTTCGTCCACCTTTATCACTGATTCGGGCGACGTGTCCGGCCCAGTTCCATTTCGGTGTGACAATTCAGGTAATTACATCGGTAACCCCTGTTCTTCGTCCTAAGTCTTCATTTCTAACTCTGTCACGAAGTGATATACTCAGCATTGATCATTCCATTTTCCTCTGAGCTATTTGCAGCGTTTTAAAAGTTGTAGCTGTCAATGTCATTTCGGCACCATCGGTCATCACAGGTAACACACATGCTAGGTTTGTTCTTTGTAGTTCGCATGTTTGCTTGTCTTTTGTGATCTATAGTTTGCGTCCAAGGTATATGTATTTTTCCACCAGCTCTACGTCTTTGTCTCCAATATTGATATTTCCGCTAGGTATTAGGTTTGTCATAAATTTAGTTTTGGAGATGTTTATTTTAAGACCCACACTAGAACACACTAACTGAAGTTCATGTAGGATTTAACATATCTCCTTTAGGTTGTCCGAGAACAAAGCTATGTCGTCTGCGAATTTCAAATTTGTCACTCTTCTACCGTCAATGTTCAGGTTTCTCCCTTCCCAGTTAAGTTTCTTACAAGCATATTCTAGTACTGCGATGATGAGATATCGGACTCATCTACCGATTGAAATATGATCGGTGTCAGGGCTTCTCAATGGCAGGTACTTGCCAAGTTTTTCCGCTGATATATGCCTATATCACGAAAACCTAGATTGTTATACCTCGATATGAGACCATGAGCCAAAGAAGTAACATTCTGGGATACAGTACCTCAGTGGCGGCTCGTACCACTTTAAGAAGGTAGTGCCAGAACTCGGGCAGCCGCCAAAATTTTTAGTGACAGATTCACGATATTGTCAAAAAAGATACTGACAACAAAAACTAAAAAAAAAATATGCGCGGATACTTTTATCTTATGTATCTTAAGTTTATTGATCTGAGGTGCCAAGCAATTGTCCAACATTGATCAAAACAGTTCCGTAAATTAATTAATAATAAAAAAACCTCTTAACCTACTACCAGCATTTACTGCTGATAGTGATAGTGCTTGAAAATTGTTATTACGATTTAGTCTCTATTTACCAATTTATAAAAATAATACTATTTCATTATTCACACATGCACACATTTTTGTAATGTCACTTTTAAAGTTTACGATATATGAAGTTCATTGTTCTATTTTTTAGTTGCAAAGTTTTCAATGACTTTATAATTAAAATTATCAGTAGTAATAGGGAACTTGCATAAATTTTTAAATTCGAAAAAAATGTTATAAATCACAACACAACATAATTTAAAACATGTATCAAAGATAAAAAAGTTTTGTTTGTCTTTCGTTTGGCCCGTAAAGACGATTAAAAATTCAAATTAAAACAGGTGGTCCAAAACGCGTCGTGACGTCACTTGGTTTTACATTTACATTTTTCCAATAAAGTAAACAGAATTTTAAATTAGACGTTATAAACGTCAGTAGAAAATACATTTATGTGACGTTACAAGTGTTTTTGATCGTTTGAATTATTCATAGAAAAATTCGTACTTTTACAAAATGGTTTTATTTTCAATAGTAAACCTTCGTTCCTTTCCTTCAAAAACAGTATAAAACTACAATTTTAACAAACTGGTATATATTATTACAATGACATACGATAAATGTCATTAGAATATAAATATTTTTGACTTATTCCACGACGATGAGCTTGCCAAATACCCAAGTAGGTGGAGGCCAATAAACTAAAGAAGGAGAAGAAGAATATACCTATTATAAGGTTGGGTCTAGGTATACGTTACCGTGTACGCAAACAAAAAAGTTAGAGTGTCAGTGATTTCTTATTTATTATTTGTTTAGTGTTTGTTTTTAAATTAACTACGGAGTGTGGACAATTAGTTAGTTCTTTTAATGAGTTTAAGAACATTTTAAAACAGTACGAACAAGATAAGAGACTATAAATTAATATATATATTTTTTAGTTATAAATGAAGTAGTATGTATTACCGTAAAATATTAAAATAAAAAGAAGACCTAAAGCTTTCACAATAATAATTAACTTGTTCTGAAGCTATTATCCTTCTTTCATTTTTGTAATCAACTATTCTAAATGGGAACTAAGCCACAATTTAACCAAAAAAGGATTTTATTAACGTTTCGACGTCTAAATCGGACGTCGTTGTCAAAATACAAAATATTATTAAATTAAACAAAAATGGTGTTGCTTAGTAAAAAATTTTTCTAATAATTTATTTAATCTGACTAATTTTTGTATTTTGACAATGACATCCGATTTGGACGTCGAAACGTTAATAAAATCATTTTTTTAGTTAAATTGTGGCTTATTTCACATTTAGAATAGTTGATTATAATAATTAACTTACGTATAAAAATTATTTTAACAATATTTTTTACGTGTTATGTCAACTAAATACATATATTTATTTTGCTAACCTAAATATATACTTTAATATATACATTGATTTATTACAACTAAGTTTGAAACACCTGAATAGTTCTGCTTCCCTTCCTTTAACAAATATTTTTCTATCAAACACACGCTAAACATATCAAAATAGCATGTACCAAAATATACAGTCACTGCGCACGCTAAATAATAACGTCACTGGCTTGATGAAGTTTAATTCGCGTGTACATACCTAACTTTTTTATTTGCGTACACGTTAGTGTGTACCTAGACACAGCGAAATATAACCATAATAATAACTAATGTAAAACTATGTGACGTCACGGGTCGTTTGAACTATTTTATACCGCTGAAGACTTTAAATACGTATTTCTAAGTTATTATGAGTTTTTGAAGCGTGAAATTTTGGAAATCTCATTTTTAAACAAAACTGAACATTATGTAATAAAAAAAAATTGTGCAAGTTCCCTATTGCACAAGAGCTCTGAAATTATTGAATTTTTCCCGAGTGACACTTTGACAGTTTTAATTTCACGAGCCGAAGGCGAGTGAAATTATGTCAAAGTGTCACGAGAGCAAAAATTCTATATTAATTTCAGAGGTCGAGTGCAATTTGTTGCGATTATTTCATGAATAAAACTGTTCAAAACCAAAATTTTATTGTAATCTATTTATGTAAGTACCATTAAACACACAGTCTTTATAAATATTTGACGATTGAAAGTCATCACTTTTATAATTTTTAAAACATTAATTGTCATTAATGTCACTGAATGTATTTTTTCGTAGCAACGAAGGGCATCTGACGTAATATACTTAACGACGGGAGATTATCAAAAATTATCGATTTAATTCAGATTTCTGTAGCTTTCTATTGGTCAGAATCTCCTATGAATGAAATAATCAATACAATTTACAAAATGCTTTTCTGCAGATAGCATACCTAAAGCACTATGTTTTAACATCGAAAAACAGCGTTCTGCTTCAGATGCTGATATATGAATAGTAACTAAAATTCTTAAAAGTTTAATAGTTTCTTCAAATGTGCTTTTTAAACCTTCCCTCTACAATAAAACCGATAGCGAAACAGCCCCAGAGGTAGTACTTAATTCGTCTCGCTAATACAGTACTTACTTCTTATTCAGTTTTAAACCGAGTTTTGCTTAAAAATTAAAATTGTCTCCATGTTTCGTTAAGAAATGATTCGAAAAACTGATGCTTATAAGCAGAAAACTTGTCCTACATAAATAAATTAGAAGCAACTAAATGTCCGGAGAAGGTAGACCTTTGAAAGATCTGGTACTTTGAATAATATGAACCTTTAAGTCGTTGTCTAATTCGGCGCTAAAATTGACCAGCTCCTTAAATATGTCTCTATTTTCTGAATTTTCTTTTTCGTCGTGACCTCTTAAAGCTAACTCGAAAGCTCCACAACACCTTATAACATTTATAGTTTTTTTTTCTAGCGAAAAACCACCAAAAAAATTTTTTAAGATACTAATCTTCATTGTCAATTAATAAATTAAACTTAAGAAATAATCAAAATATATTATCAAAATACCCACGATCATGATGCACTAAAAGTTTAATTATAAATACAAAAACTTTTTAACAGAAAATATACATAATAAAAGCGACAAACCAGCACGCAAAGGAACTCAAAATAAATAGACCTGGCATCATACCCTCGTGCCTGGCACAGAGATTCTAATTTTAAGGTATTGGGACCGTGCAAGTTCGGCAAAGCGACCCCTATTTCTTCGCTCTGTACTTTTATTCGCACTTTTAATTATATTGGCCAATTATATTAGTCCTGGTTACTGGATAATTGTCAAGGCCATATTCCAAAAAAATAGTAAGAAGAAAAAATAAGATTCAGGTTATGTTATGAAAACGTGAACAATTGTATGCAGTAAATAAAATTAGTTATTAAAATGCAGTACTGCACTCAAAATACAATTAATTAAATTTACCTTTATATAATAATTGCATATCATATCAATATTGTGGAGCAATATATAATTGTTCTGCTTCAATGACAGAAGGTATGAAATATACGTCAATTTGACAATTTCAATTGACAATATGAATTATTTAAGATAGTTGCAATATTTCTCCGCGACTCGCGCACGGTCGTTTCGGGTTTCCCTTCCAAGTACTTGCACACCGCGAATGCTAATAGTCCAATATGGCTCTTTCTCTGTCACTTACATAGAATGCTCGTAAAATCTTTCTCTCTTTAGTCGTGCCAGTACTGACTTCGGCACGATGGATATTCTCCTGTCGTATACTCTCCGCTGTCGGCAGGGATTGTATTACGCCCATAGTTGCCATATTTTATATAATTTATCAAAAGAAATACACACAAAAAAAAAAGTTAACAGGAATTAAAAAGTTTTGAAGATAAAAAATATGTTTCTGCATAGTTAGCAAGGTAGTGCCATGGCTCTATGGCACTACCTCACGGGCCGCCACTGCAGTACCTGTAAACAACTCATAGTTTTAGTACTATTACTACTACAAAAGGCTATTTTGTCACAAAACGCTTTGATACTAGTTATTAAAACTTTTTTTAACGAGATTTTTATCCTTAAATGTTTATGTTTTATAATTGCTAAATGTTCTGTCATTTGGAACCGTCTGTGGACAGTCGGAGGAATTTTACAATATTTGTAAAATATATACATTTCCATCCGTTCTAAAATATGGAAAATATTTCATATATTGAGTTATTATAGCACTCACTGATCGTTTTTGTTTAGGCAGTTTGAATAAGTCTTGAGTTGATGAAAGAAATGAAAGTTGATTCATTCTCACTTATATTATTTTTGAAAGTGCTCTATTCTAGTACAGTGGAACCTCGGTAAGTCCCTAAGGGACCGAGGCCGATCCGGGTTATCGAAAATACGGGTTAGCCGGAGAATAAGATAAAAATTAATAAAATACGGTATACTTACAGATAAACTCCAGTATAATTAATTGCAAAAATATGAAATACATATTCACAGTACATCTAAATTACGTAGTTGTATTAAGTATTTTTTATTTCTTGGTAAAAAACTCGGTCAAAGTAAAAAAAATGTTTGTTTTGTCTGATGAAAATCGGTCCGGGTTATCGGAGGCCGACTTATCGGGGTTCCACTGTACTATGGAATTAGGAAATACCCAAACATTTCATATAATGTTTAATCCCTTTGTACCCATCCATCCCTCAATATGTATGCATAATTGTAAACGCATAATTATACGAACCCTAGTTACGATAATTTGATGAATTTGATTTAAGTTCTTATTGTTAAGTAAAATAGATAATTACAATAATTAATAATAGTTAATATTTTCTTGCATAGTTAAGATAGTTTGATTAGTTTGATACAATTTCGTATGAATTACAATTGATAGTGTGTAAGATATTAATAAATTATTTTTTTAACTGTTTTTATATTTAAATATTTTAACTTCCACTGTGACTACTTTGCAACCCTGTGGCATTAATAGCCACTTTACACGATGCAAGTAATTGCGAAATTTATTGCACAAGTTCTTGCAGCAAGAACTTCTGCAATAAGTTGCAACTAGCTTTCTGCAATAAAGTGATTACACAGTGCAAGTAATTGCATAAACTGACATGAAATGGACAGAAACTTTGACATACCATAAGTTTTGGGTTATGTTGTTTTTATAAATTAAAAATGTAATTTTTTTAGTAGAGTTATCAGATATATTAGATTGAAAATGTTAGATTATAATTTGAGAAAAGTATAATATGTATTATGTATAACAAAATCAATTAATACCTAATGCAAGTATACCTATAATACATTATTCATTTACAAAAGGAAACAAGTTGTTAAATACAAAAGAAATAAAAATAGAATATAGATTCTTTAATCCCTATGTTGCATAATTAAAGTTATCCCCCAGAATAATGTTATCTGTGAAGCGTGAAATTGGTAAAAAGTTCCTCTAGTTTTGTCAAAAATTGTTTAGTTTGAAATTTAGGATGACAGAATGTCAAAACAAACAGTGTAGCCTTAAAAGTTACTAAAAATATACCCAAATTGCAGAAAAAATTGCATGAAAAATAGGACATGTTCTATCTAGCTGCAACTTCTTGAAGCAAGAAATTGCTGCAAGAAGTTGCAGCTTTTATGTGCAATTCGCGTATGACACGATGCAATTTATATTGCTGCAAGAAATTGTGCAATTAATTGCGCAATTAGTTGCATGGTGTAAAGTGGCTATAAGAGGAAAGATGAAGAAGTTGTCAATACATACGGGATTAACAAAGGCTCCGTTGCTCAGAATCGGTTAGAGATGTGCGAGTGGTTCTTTACATTTTCTTACTAGCTGGGAAATAGATGATGATTAATAGACAAAAAAATAAAAAAAGGAAAATAGCTACTAGAGCTAAACTAGGACATAATGGACAAAAAAAAGATAAATAATGAAGCAATACAAAGCCGAAAGGGCGCCACTTTGACCTTTTAGTTTTGAAAGGGAAGACAAAGAACTCTTTAAATAAACCAAACAAATGAAAATTAATTAAATAAATAATTACACTTTAATAAAAAAACTTTTTTATAATACTTAAAACCTTTTTATTATTTATAGGCAAGAATATAAAATAACTTAATGATAAACGATTTAACGATAACATGCTTAAAATTCCAAAAATTACACTCTAATAAAAAAGTACTTTTTATAATATCACGGTTTTGTTATTGTACATATAGGACACAACATGTTTGGAAAGAATAATTAACTTATAAAATATGATTTTTTAGTAGGTGTATTTACTGTAATTTATAATTATGATTCCAAAAATTACACTAGTATAAAATAGTATTTTTGATAATACCACGGTTGTTTAAAATGGTATATATAATTTTAAGTATATACACTTTTAATTATTTATTAAAACAATTAAAAATATATACGCAACAGCCGGTTTTCAACTGGGGACCTCTCGATCTGCAGTCTAATGCCACTGAGGCACCATCAATTTGTAGATATCGATTTATTAACGTACTTTCAAATATTGCATTAGTCACATTTTTAAAATAGTTTGAAATTAAAAAAAATCGATTTATCCATACAGTGTGATTGGTCAGTGGGGTAAAGCTTTGTAGATCCGTTATAAGTAATAGATAGTAATAAAAGTTAATAACACAAATTGTAGCCAACTTTGATTACAGATTGATAATCAGCAATCGTAAATTGTAAGTTTTAGACAATTATTCAGTCATGGCTTACTTAAAATTTGGAAAAATTTAGACCCCTAATTATTAATAATTTTGCTCTGAAAAATGATATTATCTCGAAAACTAATAAATTTACACATAGGGAATGTTATACAAAAATTATAGTATGGTACTTTTCGATAATGATATAAAATACAGGGTGTTCTATTTAAAATTACTGAGAAAATAATGTACTTGCGTTTTGACTCACCCTGTATTCAATATAAAGAAAATTAGCAACACAACCATTTTCGAAAATTTTGACAATAAATAAAAAATTTAATGTCAATTAACCATTGACCTTGTGCTTGCGTTTATTTATACAGGTAGTTAAACTTGTTACGATTTTCATATAAAATTGGTTATAACTTTGTAAATACCCCGTATAACATACCAAACCTTTATATTTTTGTAATCGAAAAGTTACGAACATTTCGAATATAAAATAAAATACAGGGTGTTCTATTTAAAAAAATAGAATGTGTGTACTTTGTACGCACGTAAGAAGTTATACTTCTATTATATGATTTCAACGAAATCAATATACTTTAAACAGTTTCTCTACTACTTTCCAAAATTTTTTATTAAAACAATACCAAAAATTTAAAAAATAAAAGAATAAAACACACAATCACATTGAAAAATGCCACAAATGATTTCTGAACAATAATTGTTGCCAAAAATTTTAATTAAATACGTATTTTCTGAAAAAAATTATATAATAATATACTTACAATCATAAAATCTATAAAAAAAAAATTAAAAAATGATATAACTTGCATTGGGCTTGAACCTACTTCCCGTGTATCCCGCCGTACGAGAGTCGAATCGATTTCAAACTGCACTACCTTCGCATATACGTCATGTGGGAATATACACAAACTGAACAACTTTTTGACATTTTGTTTATATGAATTTTTATTAGTTTGATTTTTGTCGAATTAAAATACAATATATAGAGTAAGAAAACGATACATTAGATGAAAATTTGTAGAAAGTTTGTTCGTAATCAGATTATGTAAATTAAAGCATTGCCTACTAGGGGTATAGCATAGCAAGTACTAGGTAAGTACATTATTTTTTTTACATTTTCCAAATAGGTATGAAGATAATTTTTTATCGGAATACAGCTGAAACATTTAGAATTACGTACCTGTGGCTTTTCAAAACTATTTAAAAAGTCACTATTATTATAAATTTGATTTTATTTCTGTCCTCACAACAATAAAAACTAATATATTATACAACATTTTTGTTTACCGATAACCTCCATATTGAACAATTATTGACAGATCATTTCAACACCCAATCAGAGCCCGTATAAAGACTAATACCAAACTGTCGGTGTGCGCATACGCGCAGATCAATATAAATTCACGCTCAATCTCAATCGCGCCTAAAGAAGTATAACTTCAAAAACATAAGTTTGGTCTGCCACTATGCTATCGAACACCCTGTAACATTCTAACTAATTTTGTAATGTGAAGCTCAAAGTTCGCTACAATTTTTGTTATTAAGTTTTATCGCTATACATTACTATAACGGATCTACGGAGCTTCACCCCACTAATTATTAATCACCCTGTATAATATCACCCAGTAAACTATTGCATTGTTAGCTAGTTCTAAGCCATCCTGAAAATTTCAGGTGTCTAGGTAGCCTAGAACTATTTTTAAAATGGATTATAAAATTTGCGGAGTCCGTGACACCAACCAAGCCAAGTATATAAAAAGGTTTTAAAATACCTAATTATCTCAAGATAAATATAAATTCATAGTGTGTCAATTTGAAAAGTTGCCACCCCCTATAATTTGGTCCCTATAGAAAATCTAAAAATATACAAAAACACGTCAATTTATTTGTGATAGGGACATTTTGTAGACCAGTTTTCAACTAAATTACATCAACCCTCTAGCGGGGGCGGACACAACCCCCAAAATCTTTAATGGAAAGGGGGGTTGAGTGATACCTCATTTTGAAGGTTATTCGATTACCTTTTTAAAAATAGCCCATACCTTATATTTCTTTTCAGTACTTTTGGAAAAATCTTGGACTAAATACTTTAAAATATTTTGGAGTTCTCAACTCAATACTTAATATTTTTACGGTTTTACTTGATTTTTCAAAAAATACTTCAAAAAAATACTCTAAATACTTCAACATCCAAAAAAAATTCAATTTGGAGTTCAATACTCCAAAAAAATTTTTGGAATTCTGAACTCAATACTTAATATCTGTACGGTTTCACTTGGCCTACAAAATGTCCCCCTCACAAATAAATTTGACATGTTTTTGTATATTTTTAGATTTTCTATAGGGACCAAATTATAGGGTGGCAACTTTTCAAATTGACACCCTATATAAAGATATAGAATAGAATAGAAATATGCTTTATTGCCATGAAAAATTTTACAATTTTATCGACAAAGCTTATAAATAGTAAAAAAAAACAAAACAGTAACAATCCAATTTACTAAAATTACATAAATCGTCAATAAGTTAAATAAAATAAATAAATAAATCGAAGTTAAAACAGAAATAATCAATTGCAAAAATTTAAATAAATTGCAAATTCATAGTCTACCTAATAATAATTAATAAAAAAGGTTTAAAAGTTAAAAAGTTAAGCTGCTGCATATGACACCCAAATATAGATAAAAAAATAATAAAAATACTACTTGTGCAAAAGGTACTGTAATTTCTTAGTTATTGACTAAAATAATCTTCTACTGAATAATATGGTCTTTCAGACAGGTAGGCTTTTGTCAATTTACGGAATTTGGGAAAAGATGGTGCAGATTTTAGTTGTAGGTGGAGATGGTTGTACATTTTTTTTGCGGAATATAATATATATCGATTTCTTTACTAACTCCGAGGACGGGGTCGGCAAATAGACGTCAAACGTAGAATTTCTCGTGAAGTAGTGATGATTATGTCTTGGTGGAAAGACATGTAGATGTTTACGAATTAAGCAAACAGTTTCCAAAATATACAAAGATGGAAGGGTTAATATTCCGTGATCTTTGAAGTAACTTCTGCAGTGTGTTGTTCTTCTGAGGCCAAACAGATATCTTATAGCTCTTTTTTGTAATTTGAAAATAACATCGAATTGGGCAGCTGTACCAGAACCCCAAAAAGGAAGACCATAACGAAGATGTGACTCGAACAAAGAAAAATATGTTATTTTGTAAGATGCTAAATTGAGTTCATTCGAAACAGATCTGATAGCATAGCAGGCTGAAGAGAGTTTCTTCCGTAACAAATCGATATGGAGGGACCATTTAAGGTTGCTGTCTAAAAAAATGCCAAGAAATTTTACAGAATCAACGGTACTGATCTGGCTGTTATTAAGAGGTAAGGGTTGAAGAACTCCTTTATAAGACAATGCTACTGTTTTATCTACGTTAAACGAGAGTAAATTTGAGTCAGACCAGGTTTTTATTGCAAGTAGATCAGAAGTTATAGTAGCATGAAGAGTTGCAATATTTGAGTTGCTCCAAGTGATACTGGTATCATCAGCAAAAAGAAAGATGTTTCCATCGATTTTTAAATTAGTGATGTCATTAATAAAGATAAGGAAAAGTAGAGGACCCAATACTGAACCTTGAGGTACCCCACATACAATGTTTTTGAGACTAGAGTCTTTATCATTTGCTCTAACCAGTTGTTTCCTATCTTCCAAGTAAGATTGGAACCAATCTAAAGAAATGCCTCGAATTCCGTAGAAATTTAGTTTTTTTATCAAAATGTTGTGATTTACACAATCAAAAGCTTTGGCATAGTCACAAAAAACGGTGGCAGTGTAAAGATTATTGTTCAGTGCTTGATAAACCTCATGTAGTACAGAAAACATGGCATCAGTGGTGCATTTATTATTTAAAAAGCCGAACTGATTTTGTGATAAAATGTTGTTTTCAACTAGAAAGGACATAAGTCGGGCTTTTATGAGTCTCTCAATAATTTTGGAGAGTACCGGTAGTAGTGCAATAGGTCTATAATTGCAGGTATTAGATATTTCACCACCCTTATGAAGAGGCATAATGATGGCTGTCTTCAGGCACTCTGGAAATTTACCTTTCTCAAAGGAATCATTAATTAGTGAGATGAGGACTTCTAACACATTTTCTGGAAGATTAGAAAAAATTTTGATCGATAGACCATCAGTACTACAGGAAGATTTGCTTTTGATACTAATAATTGTTTGGATTAGTTCAGATTTAACGACTGGTTTTATAAAGAATGAATTCGAGACCTTTCTTGAATTAGGGAGATATGAAATGGGATCTTGTTGTGGCAAAATAGTTGATGTAATATTTTTACTCACATTAACAAAGTATTCATTTAGATTTTCAGGGTCTGGAAGGGAAAATGTTTGAGAAATGTGGGTTTTATTTCGAAGATCGTTTATTATGGACCAAGTTTCTTTTGCAACACTTTTGGAGCTTCCCAGACGGTTCTGGTAGTAGACTTTTTTAGCTGATTTTATAAGTTTAAGATAGGTTGCCCTATACTTGGTGATATATTCAGTGATAGAGACGTTGGTAGTAAATTTCTTGATATAGAGAAGAGAACGCATATTCTTGGAAGATATTCGGATACCTTTAGTAGTCCAGGGTTTGTGATGTTTTGGCTTAATTGCAATTAAAGGAAATGCTTTATTGAAGATAAAGATAAGCTTATCTAAGAATTCACTGAAATTATTATTCACGTCCATGGCAGGAAAGCGCCACTCAGAGGTTAAGCATAAATTTTGGAATTTACGAAAGTTCCGGGTGGAAAAAATCCTGCCTAAACGTCGGGTTTTCGAGGAGAGTTTGCTGGAGATATTAAACTTCGTATAAACTGCTTCATGGTCAGATAGTCCAGCATTAATAATTGTAGAGTGGACATCAAGTGGTGAGAAATCTGAGACTGTATAATCAATTATGGTAGATGAAGTTTTTGTAATCCTTGTAGGAGAATCAACGTGCATTGTTAGACCATACGATTCAAATATGTTGACCAAGGATATTCGTGTAGTACAAGCAGCAGCATAATCAATGTTAAAGTCCCCGCATAAAATTTTTCTACTTTTATGGGGCAGGTCATCTAACAAATTTAGCAGGTTCTGAAAAAATAGTTCCACGGAAGAAGCAGGTGATCTATAAATGCAAATAATATAAAGATTAAGATTCTTATTGTAAACTAAGGAAAACTCAAAGGAGGCTTCACTTAACAGAAAGTCATATTTTGTTACCAAAGAAAAATCATTACTCGTAGACAAAATTAGTGTCCCCCCATAAGCTACCCACATACGATATATAAAACCTACCTTATTATTTCTTACTCAGTTGACCAGAGAGACAAAAGATGGATAATTAATAACAAGCAAACATTACAAATGGTCAAAACGGCAAACAGGTGTATGTTCTCAAAAAATCTTTGATAGTGTGTAAAAAATGTGTAAAACATTTCTCAAAAAATCTTTGATAGTGTGTAAAAAATGTGTAAAACATTTTTTACACACTATCAAAGATTTTTTGAGAACATACACCTGTTTGCCGTTTTGACCTACTTAGAAGTGTGTACAAATCTTACCGTGTCTTTCCCTTTCCAATTATTACAAATGAATACTATTTATTAAACAAAAAATATTGAAAAGAAAAATGAATGTTAACCTCTTTCTGGTTTTACATTTTTTTGTACACAAAGAAGGTCCACAAATACAAATAAATTTACAATGTTAAGTAGGTACCTTTGCGTCTCTGCAAATGTCCTGCAGCTTCCAACGCCAAGTCTGGATGTTACGGTCACTTTTACAATACACAGTAGTATGTAGTTTGAAAAGTTCAGCAATGCATTATTTGTTTTAGTAACTTAACTTGTAGTAACGTAATAAAAAAACGACTTCATTTCACTACGATTATTACTAGAGCAAAAATAAATATTAACATGAAAGAAGAGAGAAAAAGGATATTTAAAAAAACAACGCGAATAGATGCCTTTAAAGTAAAAACAAATGAGCAATTCCGAGAGGTCTTAGCGGATAAGTTTGAATATGATCCTTCACATAATCAAGATGAAATTGACGAAATCAACAAAAACTTCTCGAAGCCGGACTACAGGTCGCAAAGAAAACAAGTACTAAAGAAGAAAAATAAGCAACGAAACTAAACAACTAATGACAGAAAGAAGACAACTACTAACGCAAAACAAACGCCATACTCAAGAATACATAGAACTTAATAAAACAATTAGAAAAGAACTAAAATTAAGCGACTTACAAAAATGGAACGAGAACTTAATAGAGCGAGTCATTGAAAACAACAGAGGCTTAAAATGTTTAAGACCCGCATTGGGTGTTCAAAAAATCATCAAAATTAAAGACGCCAATAGTAAGGAAGAGAAGGACAAATATAAAATAACAACAATAGTCGAAGACTTCTACAAAAGCTTGTACAGCTCGCAAAGCCAGCCTAATGAATCGACAAAGGAGAACGTCAAAAGAAAAATAAAAAACGTGGGATTGGAAGTACTACCAAATATAAAGGGATTCCAAATAGAAAGAGCTTTAAAAGAACTAAAAAATAATAAAGCTCCAGGACAGGACGGTATAATTGCCGAGCTCTTGAAAACAAGCAAAACAGTAACAATCCCTATTCTAACAGAGCTATTTAATAAATGTCTCCATAATAGCAAGATCCCTAAAGACTGGAACGAAAGTCTAGTAATACTTTTACACAAAAAGGGGACAAATGTGACCTACAGAATTATAGACAGATATCGTTGCTCAGTCAAGTATACAAACTGTTTATGAGAATTATTAACAACGGGTTGACCTACAAAATGGACAATTACCAACCAGTGGAACAGGCTGGTTTCCGCAAAGAATATAGTACATCAGACCATCTGCTGACAATGAGAACATTGTAGTTCAGAGAAATAAGGAAAAAAAATATCGTGCTGGTGACACATCCCCCTCCAGGCTGAAACCAAATTTTTCGAGTAATATGCTCATCTATAATAATAACCTATATGTTTCCTGCAGCCGATTTTGATGATATACATAGTTATAAACAAATGAATATCAAAAAACGGTAAATTTTCGCTTTTTTCGACTCTTACTAAAAAATTGGGTATTTTAAACAAATTTGAGAGTAATAAACTCATAAACCGTATAAAAAACTTCAATATGGCGTTCGCTGAATATGTCTATCCTTATTGGTTACTTAGAAAATTGCCAAATAAATCATAAATTTTGAGTTTTTATAAATATTCATAACTTATGTAAAAATTAACTTAGAACCTTCTTATTACATGGAATGCTGAGACTTATAGTGCTTAAATTACACCCTAAATTCCAAAGCAATTGGTCAAATAGTTTAAAAGTTATTTAATTTGTTTATCCAAAATTAATTTTTTTTGCAACACTGTAAGTCACAAAATGATGAAGTTACAATAATATTTTGGATAGTTTATGAAAGAAGAAAATTTACAGTATTAATTTAATTTAAAAAAAATGACAAAAAATAATTATAGATATTGCAAAATAATTTTGCAAAAACATGTGAATTAAAAAAATGGGGGGGCTAACTTTGTCCCTAAATGTCCTAGAACAGTTGTTTTTCTTTCTAAATGTGTATAAAAATTCAGTCTTTCTAAATTTGAAAAAATAATTGTTCTACGGGTAACGGTTAAAAAGTGATTCTAATTGTTTATAAGTAAGCAAAAAATGGACATGTTTTTGCAAAATAATTTTACACTGTTTAAAATTATTTTTTGTCATTTATTTTTAATTAAGGTAATAGTATAAATGTTCTTCTTTCATAAACTGTCCGAAGTATTATTGTAACCTCATAATTTTCTGACTTATAGTGTTGCAAAAAAAATGAATTTGGGAAAAATAAATTAAATAACTTTTAAACTATTTGACCAATTGCTTTGAAATTTAAAATATAATTTAAGTACAAGAAGTCTCGGCATTCCGCGTAATAAGAAGATTCTAAGTTAATTTTTACCTAAGTTACGAATATTTATAAAAACTCAATATTTATGATTTATTTTGCAATTTTCTAAGCAACCAATAAGGTTGGACATATTCAGCGAATGCCATATTGAAGTATTTTATACGATTTATGAGTTTCTTACTCTCAAATTTGTTTAAAGTGCTTAACTTTTTGGTAATAGGCGAAAAAAGCGACAATTTACCGTTTTTCGATCTTCATTTGTTTATAACTATGTATATCATCAAAATCGGCTGCAGGAAACATATAGGTTAATAATATAGATGTCCATACTACTCAAAAAATTTGGTTTCGGCCTGGAGGGGGATGTGTCACGAGAAAAACCTTATTTCTCTGGACTATTGATAGAGAAGGCAAATGAATACCAACTACCTGTATTTATTGCCTTCGTAGACTATGAAAAGGCGTTTGATAGTATCGAGATGTGGGCCATAGAACAAGCTATTAATAATTGTAGAATATATTCGAGATATAGACAACTAATACATAATATATATGAAAATTCAACTATGACAGTACAACTAGACGAAAATACAAATCCCATCCCTATAGGGATTAAGAGAGGCGTGAGACAAGGAGACGTAATATCGCCAAAGCTTTTCAACCTAGCACTAGAAGACGTCTTCAAAACGACAAATTGGTCAACATATGGCATTAACGTTAATGGCAAGAAGCTAAACCACCTCAGATTCGCTGACGACATTGTGATTATATAGCGAGCTTATTCGAGGAACTGCAAATTATGATAGAGGAACTCGCAGGCAACTCCCAATACGTCGGCCTGAAAATGAACATGAAGAAAACAAAAATGATGACAAACCAGTGGCGGCTGGTCAGAGGAGGCAAGGGAGGCTTAGCCTCCCCATAAATTTTTTACACACACTACACTGTTTTGTTTACTTTGTTATTTTGCTTCGCGTTAGAGATATCGTAAAAAGTTATTTGAACAAGTTGTTCCAAATAATATTCTAACCCCACATACCAAATTTCAGCACAAAATTCGCACTTTTCGTTTTTTCATTATTTGTAGTCGGGATCCTAAAATCGCAGAGGAGACTGCTGGCCGGAAAATCTCACTTGCTAATGCTTCGCGTAGCCCAGTAGCGAGCGAAGGATGGTTTAAGGAGACCCGGTCTCCTTAGGAGCTGCATCGCTTAACGCACACGCTGCCCGGAGATCGGGCAAGTGAGATTTTACGGCCAGCAGCCTCCTCTGCGGATTTTAGGATCCTGACTACAAATAATGAAAAAACTAAAAGTGCGAATTTTGTGATGAAATTTGGTATGTGGAATTAGAATAATATTTGGAACAACTTGTTTAAATAACTTTTTCCGATATCTCTAATGCAAAGCAAAATATCGGTAATTTACCGTGTTTTTGGATTCGCAGAGTAAGCCGCTTTAAGAATTAAAACAAATCAGTTGAGTATCTTAAACAATGTGAACCTTCAACCTGTATGGACTGCACAACTTCAAATCTGTATTTATTTTGATATGCACATCTACTTACAGAGATAGAATTGTTAACAAATAAACGACACAAACTGGTAATACACTTTTACAATTATACTAACTATTTTTAAAATGATATGATATTATGAAATTATGAATTATGACGATATAAAATGTAAATAAAAAATGGTGAAAAAAAATGGGGCCTTAAATTAGATTTTTTTGGATGATTTTTTTTGCTAGTGCAAATTTGTCTAGATATTTTACAGTTAGGTATAGCCTCCCCTATTGTAAACATCACGAGCCGCCACTGTGACAAACACAGATGACCCCAGACGTATAACTATAAATGGCAGTGAGATAGAAATAGTCCAGGAATATATCTACCTAGGCCAAATCCTGAAACTTGACAAAGAAAACCAAAGTGCGGAAATTATTAGGAGAGCAAGACTAGCATGGGCAGGATTGGAAAACTTGGTTGGATAGTTAAGAACCGCAAAATACCTCAATATTTGAGGACCAAAGTGTTCAACCAGTGCATCCTTCCTATCATGACATATGGATGTCAAACCTGGACCCTAACCAAGGCAAATATGAATAAACTAGCCACAACAGAAAGAGCTATGGAAAGAGCAATGTTAGGTATACGACTGTCAGATAAAAAGAGGAACGATACTGGGTAAGATCAAAAACAAAAGTCGAGGACATAACAACAAAAGTTGCCAAACTTAAATGGAGCTTCGCAGGCCATACTGCTAGACAAAAAGACCAACGTTGGAATGCAACGATACAACATTGGAGACCTTACCAAAGTAAACGACCGAGAGGAAGACCACAGATGAGATGAGTTGATGATATTAAAAGAGTAGCCGGAACAAATTAGAAATATGTTGCTCAGGATACAGACCGATGGAAGGAGTTGGGAGAGACCTATGTCCATACGTGGACGATAGAAGGCTAAGAAGAAGGAGAAGATTAATAAGAACTGCTTGAGATATTTAGTTAACCATGAACTGCGTTCCAAAACAACAGGAGGTGTTTTCCACGGTATTCCCGGTGTTTTAAGATGACATCCACCGGACACTACACAGTTAGAATTTCGACCTCTTTTCATCGTTGGCTGATCGATAATGATCTTTTTTGAGTTTCTTCGATCGCTTCTAACGCCCCAAAAGAACCCCACCCTTTTTCCCCCAGCTCACATTACCCTGATACAACCAACCAATCGTAGGAAAATAAACAACCCTGAAAACTACAACTTTTCTCAAATATATCACCAGACAATTATTACAGCCAATTACATCTAGGTTTTCAACACTCGGATGACAAGTATTAAACTAATCAGAACAGAGGAGAACAGGAGAATTTTTACATTTCTAAATTCGCACTAATTTTTCGTAAAACGCAAAAATATACTATTTATTTTATTTTATTTACCCACGGGAAAACCCCATTAACAGTAAAAATACAATAAATACAATAAAAAATGAGGTACAATCATTCATTAAAATATAAAAAGTAAAAATAAGAAAAGCAAAGGCTTGAAAAATCACCAGGCAAGATATTCAAAACATAACAGTTAGAAAATAAAATATAAAATGTAAAATGTACACATGTAACTGAAACAAATCAATAAAATTATACAAAACACAAATACAATAATAAAATACAACAACATTGCAAGATGAAACCTAATTATCACATGGTAAGAGATCTCCTCAGTTGGCCCAGGCTTATATTAAACAGATCCATGTCAAAATCGTTAAGGGAGCACATATATCTATCTAAAGGCATGTTACTACCGTAGGATGTTCTGTGAAAAGCCGTGTTAAAGGTAACATTGTTGCGTAGACCTGGATATGGAACATTAAATCTTATACTATCCAACAAAATGGGACAATCAATAAGTCCATTAATGATTTTGAAAACAAAGGCACCTCCCGAAATATCACGCCTAACACTAAGGGGAGCTAATGATAAACGTTGCTCAATCCCAGTGTAATCATGGTTCTCAATATAAGTCTGAGTTTTATAAGCACAGTATTTTAGGAACTTATGTTGGACTTTTTCAATAGTGTCAATATGAATTTGATGGTACGGAGACCAAACTACCGAACAATACTCTAATATAGATCTGACTAGACAACAATAGATCAACCTAACAGCATTAATAGAGAAGTATTTAGAGTTTCTTTGAACAAATCCAAGTAATTTAGAAGCTCTTACGGATAATGAATTGATATGTTCGACAAATGAGAGCTTTTCATCCATGATAACACCTAGATCTCTAATAGACGAGACATATCTAAGAGGTTTACTGCCTATGTGATAAGCAATATCAATTCTGTTTAACTTACGGGAAAAACTAATATAACAACACTTCTCAACACATAACTGAAGATTATTGCAAATGCACCAATCAAATAAGCGATCCATATCAGCCTGTAAAAGTTTCTGATCCTCAATATCATTCACAACTCGCCAAAATTTTACATTATCAGCCAATATTAAACATTTACTATATAAGAAGCAATTAACGATATCATTAACAAATAAGTCAAAAAACAGGGGACACGTATGCCCACCCTGTGGAACACCAGAACTTACAGTAATAACATCAGAAAAAAGACCACCCACTTTAACTCGTTGGGTACGACCAGATAAAAAGTTTTTAACCCACTCAACAAAATGGACATGAAAACCTATGGATGCCAATTTATTAAGGAGAATTTGGTGATCAACACGATCAAATGCCTTATACTCTGGGCTAATTAGCAAAATTCATGGAAATGTTATTTACCAGCAATTTTATTGCTGGAATCGAATTATAAGATCCTATATATTAATAATATAGTTATGCAAAGTCCACAGATAGTGTGCTACTTTTTTTATAAACAAAATGGCGCCGACAAATCGTATTTTTTTCAATTATTTCTCTATAACTCCGAAGATTTTAACTTTACAACAAGAACACCCAAACAAAAATTCACCACAATTAAATTCTGCATAGAGATATGTTTTTCACGATTTGCTCCGACGAAAATTTTCCTCGGAAAATGCGGGTTTTCCTAACAAAAACTCTAATTTTCAAATAAAGTTTTAGGTAAGTAATTATTAATCAGTAATTAAATAACTTAGTGACATCAAAGCTTTCTTGGTATAGATTGTAATTCCAGAAGCCGGTGAAAATTAAACGAATATTTTAGCAACAATTCAATTGTTAATAAACAATTTACGATCGCAATAATAACCAAAATAATCATGATACATTGATCAAACTTATAAAGATTATAAAGATGAGATGCTTATTTAATATTTTATCGACAAAATTTAAATTTTTCTTTTTTTTGCATAATCTTTAAATTTTGAAAAAAAAAAATAGTTATAATACGCTGGTCTAATTAGTAAAGTACAAAGAAAAGTTATTTACCAGCAATTTTATTGCTGGAATCGAATTATAAGATCCTATATATTATTAATATAGGTATGCAAAGTCCGCAGATAGTGTGCTACTTTTTTTATAAACAAAATGGCGCCGGAAAATCGTATTTTTTTCAATTATTGCTCTATAACTCCGAAGATTTTAACTTTACACCAAAAACACTCAAATAAAAATTCACCCCAATTTAATTCTACATAAAAGCATGTTTTTTCCGATTTGCTTCGACGAAAATTTTGGGCCAATAATTATTTATCAATAATTATATAGCTTGGTGAAATAAAAGCTTTCTTGGTATAGATTATAAATTCAGAATCCGGTGAAAATGAAACGAATATTTTAGCAACAATTCAATTGTTAATTAAAAATTTACAGTCGCAATAACAACCAAAATAATCATGAGACATTGATCAAACTTAGAAAGATTATAAAGGTGTGATGGTTATTTAATATTTTGTCGACAAAATATAAATTTTTAATTTTTTTGCATAATCTTTAAATGTTTAAAAAAATTGTTATAAAAAAATTAACATTTCTCAGAAATTGTTTATTATATTCTAATTTTATAAAATACTTAAAATGCGTATTTCATAGGTCTTGAAAATGAATGCTTTAAAAAATTTTTCCAACCATTCGCAAAAAAGTTATGAAACAGCAAAGTAAATATACGAACTCTCCGTTGTTTATAATTTGTTTTAATTGTTTCAAAGCTTAAAAGTGAGTCTATGGTACAATCTAATTACAAAGAATGTCAAAAACTAGTGCAATGGTTATATTTTAATCAAAGATAAAAATACTTTTTTTTGTAATTTTTAGCGCAAAAGTAGGCCTGATACAGAGTCGGAGCTAAAATGTTCACTCGAAGCGACTGACACGCAGCATATATTATTTATAAAAGTGTACGTCTCGCGCGGCCGGTCGTCGCTCAGAGTGAAAATTTCAGCTACAGTGCTATATTATTCTACTTTATAATCGATATTTTTTTGTAAATAATTAGCTTGTACATTATAATCACTTCTACGCTTTGAAAGAATTAAAAAAATGTATAAACACCGTAGTAATCGTATGTTTATTTTGCTGTTTCATAACTTTTTTGTAAATGGTTGCAAAAAAGTTTTAAAGCATTCATTTTCAAGATATTTGAAATGCGCATTTTAGCTATTTTTTAAAATTACAATATAATAAAAACTTTCTGAGAAACGTTAATTTGTTTATAACTATTTTTTTAAACATTTAAAGATTATGCAAAAAAATAAAAAATTTACATTTTGTCGACAAAATGTTAAAAAGGCATCTCATGTTTATAAGATTTCAAAGTTTGATCAGTGTATCATAATTATTTTGGTTATTATTGCGACCGTAAATTATTAATTAACAAATAAATTGTTGCTAAAATATTCGTTTAATTTGAATCAGCTTCTGGAACTATAATCTAAACCAAGAAGGCTTTTAAGTCACCAAATTATTTAAATATTGGTAGATAATTACTTATCTAAAACTTTACTTGAAAATTAAAGATTTTGTTGGGAAAACCCGCATTTTCCGAGGAAAATTTTCATCGGAGCAGATCGGGAAAAACACGTCTCTATGCAGAATTTAATCACGGTGAATTTTTATTCGAGAGTTTATGTTGTAAAATTAAAATCTTCGGAGTTATAGAGCAATAATTGAAAAAAACACGATTTTCGGGCGCCATTTTGTTTATAAAAAAAGTAGCACACTATCTGAGGACTTTGCATACCTATATTATTAATATATAGGATCTTATAATTCGATTCCAGCAATAAAATTGCTGGTAAATAACTTTTCCCAAAAATGGCCTATTTCTCGATAATCAGCCCAGACTATTACTGAAATCCGTATAAAAAGCATCAATCTGCTTACGATCTTCCATATGCTTTAAGAGATCAGATTGGTAGCAAATTAAATTCGTTACTGTAGATTTTTGTCTGCAAAAACCGTGCAGAGATTCAGAAATCAGACCCCTGCACACAGTGCCCACTCACGACAGCTGCTTAGCTACCAAACTATCAAAGAGTTTGGGAATTGCGGATTGAATGCATATACTACGATAATTTTCTGTCATTCTTCTTACCTTTTTTAAATATGGGTACAACAAAACTCTCCTTCCAAGCACCTGGAAATGTAGAAGACTGTAAGGATTTATTAAATAATAACAGTAATGGCCCAACAACAGTGCAGACACATTTTTTAAAAGGAAATTAGGAACACCATCTGGACCGCTTTAAGTTTTATTTGGAAGAGAACATATACCATCAAAAATATCAGTGACAGTAAAGTCAGTGATATTGAAGCAAGCACCGATGTTGCTATCTAAATGTGCACTGGGTAACTTGAGATCGTTATTACTGGGTAAGTAAACAGTCTGAAAGAAATCTTTGAATAAATTAGCAATACCTTGTCCATTAGAAGCTGACCGTTCATTATAAAACATCAAATCAGGAAGGTTGTGACTAGACAGTTTATCCCTAATATGTTTCCAAAAAGAATAAGGGTTATTCTGCAATTCAGCAACTAAACCTCTAATATACAGGGAAAAGCATGCATCAGACAACCGTTTACATTCTGATCGGAGACGAGAGAAATTGAAATAATTAACATCAGACCGATTCTTCATGTACAGAGAGTGGGCATACTTCTTTTCTCTCGTCAAACATATAAGATCATGAGAAAACGACTTAGGAAAAGTAGAAGATCTATAGCGTTTCAAAGGTACAAAAAAAGCGATACCTGTAGCAAAAATTTCATTGAAGACTAGAGTTGATACATTTATATCGCTATAACCTAAGCATTCCTGCCAATGTATAGCAGCCAAAAAGTTATTAAACTCAAAGTAGTTGCCGTTCTTGAAATCATAGTAGAATTCATCATAGGTCAGACATGAAGAGGAGGATGTGTTTAAGGTCATCAAACTAGCTTCATAGCCAAAATGATGTAAACTAGAGTTCAAGAGAGGATCACCCGCCCTTATGATAACTAAGTACCTATCGTTAGAGAAAACAAGGTCTAAAAATACATTTCAGTCATTAGGTAAAGAGTTTAGTTGGTAAAATTTTAGGTAACCATAAGCTTGTGCCACATCAATAGCTGGATCACCTCCTGGACAATGAACTAGGACACCAAACTCATCATTGGACCAGGGTCTAGGACATTTCGCCGTCGCCGTTTCGCCGTCGCCATTTCGCCGTCGCCGTTTCGCCGTCGAGCCATTTCGCCGTCGCCGTTTCGCCGTCGAGCCATTTCGCCGTCGCCATTACTTGTATATAAGTTTTGAATGGTTTTCGAACGATTATATTTCGAACACTTTTGCATAATGAAGTTTTTTTATTTTTGATACAGTAAAAACAATTGAAATTGAAATCCCTTTTCTCAATATTGTGTATTTCCGGAAATCTGATAATAGTCATATTTTTAATACTGTAAATATTTTATTTTTCAGACGAAAACAATGTATAGTTGAATACGAAAATATAACTTGGTTTAACTACCAACATCAGCATTTTATTTACACTGACATTTAGTATAAAAAAAAAGTTAGTATGATATCACGTTCTTGTAAACTTAACCAATGCCGGGATGGCGACGGCGAAACGGCCGACGGCGAAGTGGCGCGACGGCGAAACGGCGACGGCGAAATGGCGACGGCGAAACGGCGACGGCGAAACGTCCCAGTCCGATTGGACCATACTGCATTTGGTAAGTTGTAATCGCCAAACATATAAATATTAAGTGATGGATACTGAAGAACAATTTCTTCCATGGATTGGCAGTGCCACATGTATGCTTCCCAGGGAGAATGAGGAGGAATATAAGTACCCCCAATAATGAACTTGGACTAACCAAACTGACACAAAATAAGAAGTTGTTCAATACGGTCTTCATTGATAGAGATAGAATGATATTGCAGCTTGCTCCTAACAAATATTAGGACACCACCTCCATTCAATTTGTCACTAGATTTCAGACTTCTGTCACAACGAAAAGCATCAAAACCATCACATCTCAATTCACTATCGCTGAAGTTATCATTCAAATTACACTCAACTAGTATGATTATGTCGTATGGATACTAATTAATCATTCCAAATGGTACCGACCTAATCAAAAGAAAATAAATACAAAGCACTTATATGAAGTCAACATTCTACGTTTAATTTCTCAATGTTTATTCTGGATAGGAGTTGACATGGAAAAGGGATTATCTTTATAGCGAATGTTGTTGCTTTTATTTATAGTGATCAATAATGAAGCACTCAACGTGCACTTCTGTGTTCTTTACCGCAAGGAAACAATTTAGTTACACTTGTGCAAACACCAAAATATTTCCAATCGTCAATAGCGTATAAACATTTTATGAAATGGAACTGGAGTGTTTTTACCTCGAAGAGCTAGACTGTAAAAACACCAACATACACTAAGCGCCAAAATTAACGAACCACCTTAAAAATGGGACATTTTTGAAGTCTCGTATTTTCTAAACCTGTTGTCCGATTTTAGTGATTTTTTTAGTATGTTATAGATTTATTCTTCAATAATATCGTTGTAAAATATTGTTGCTAAACAGGTAAATGTCATTGTATACCGAGTGTAAAAATGATAGTGTGTTTTTTCCTCAAAGTTTGGAACACCTTGTGGAATATTCTAGGGTATATAAAATATTGAAATTAAAACTAAAATGTATCCTTAGGCTTTCTTAACATTTTGCTTTTTGATTCATTCGCTTATGTTGCGTAATAAAAAAGTTAGGTACTTTAACAACTAGTAACGTAATTCATTAATACAGGGTGTTTCTAAATAAGTGCGACAAACTTTAAGGGGTAATTCTGCATGAAAAATAATGACCGTTTGATTTATAAACATATGTCCGCAAATGCTTCGTTTCCGAGATACGGGATGTTGAATTTTTTCTTACAAACTGGCGATTTATTTACTGCTCTAAAACCAGTTGCGATATGCAAATGAAACTTGGTAGGTTTGAAGAGGTGGTGATTGCGCATTTTTTTTACTTACAATTAAGAATTTTATATTCACCATTGGCGTGCATACGGGGATTATGAACGGGTAATATGACCCGTATGCACGCCAATGGTGAATATAAAATTCTTAATAACTACCTCTTAAAACCTACCAAATTGCATTTGCATATCTCAACCTGTTTTAGAGAACTAAATAAATCGTCAGTTTGTAAGAAACAATTTAACATCCCGTTCTCTCGGAAACGAAGCATTTGCGGACATATGTTTATAAATAAGACGGCATAATTTTTAATGCAGAATTACTCCTTAAAGTTTGTCGCACTTATTTAGAAACACCCTGTATTGATGAATAACGTTGCTAGTTGTTAAAGTACCTAACTTTTTCGTTATGCAACAGAAGCAAATGAATCAAAAAACAAAATGTTAAGAAAGCCTAAGGCTATAATAGTCGAGTTTTAATTTAAATATTTTATAGATGCTAGAATATTCCACAGGGTGTTCCGAACTTTGAGGAAAAAACACACTATCATTGTTACATCCAGTATACAATGACACTTAGATGTTTAGCAACAATATTACTACAGTGAGATTCTTAAAGAATAAAGCTAAGTATAACATACTAAAAAAATCTCTAAAATCGGACAACAGGTTTAGAAAATACGAGACTTCAAAAATGTCCCATTTTTAAGGTGGTGCGTTAATTTTGGCGCTTAGTGTATATCAATCTACGCTAAAGCGTAGAAACATTACGATTCTACTTAGGAATTTTTTTACGGCGTAATTTTATAATACAGGGTTATACGAGACTTTTTCTTCTCTAATTGAGATGTAATTCTTTTAAGAAATTAACGTGTTTCTGTATCGTTACAACCCATACCCAGATCGGGTCAGCTCACTAATCAAATTCACTAGAAGTGACCACCTAGCTTCATACCACGGTATATATCTGTACCGTGGAAGTAAACAGTCGTAACTCCACTTTTTGCCGAAATGGAGTTAATACCACCCTCTTGTTGTCAGATTTTCATAGCATATTGTGGCAAAAAATCGTACATCCAGCGTTATTAGTTGCCTAGATAAGGCGTCTAGAAACAATAGCAACTCCATTCGTCAGTTGAGGTAAACAGTAGTATATCCATAGCAACTCCATAAATACGTGCATATATTAGATAGCTTTCGTATGCGGTAGTGGTAAACAATCGTAGCTCCATTTTTATATTAAATGGTATTTTGAGGGTGTTAAAACGGGATAATGAAAAACAAGAGTTCTTTTTTGTTCCAAACATTGTGATTTGGTTTTTGCATTTATAAATACGGAATATACTATTTTTGTAATCACTTACGATTTTTATTTTGCATATTACCTGTTTAAAGACATAGAGGTAAAAAGTCGTAACTCCCATTATTATACATCAGGTAAATAATTTCTTAACAATACTAATACCCAGTAATAGATTTGCATTTACCTATTATAATATACCAATAATGTTGAATTCGGCGTAATGGAAATAAATTTTTTGCACGATTGATTATTTTTGAATGTTTACCGTGACAGATTTTACGTCAGTAGGTGACATTTACTCCAACTCGACGGTAAGTACTCCAACTTGACGGTAAGTAATTCACTTACCGTCGAGTTAAAAAATCTCTTAATTTTAATTTATTTTTTGAAAGAATAAAGAAAACTAACGAATTATTTATTAATATTGAAACTTATGATACAATTTGTTAAATTATTTTGCAGAATTTCTAAATATGGAATTTTATCGTCTGGTTTATTAACGACTGTAAAAGTACGCTGGATGTTCGTTTTTGTATTGGGTACTTTTACAATCATTAAACCATCGGTTTGTTGGATGTCATTCATAGTAATATATAATTCTTCTCTTCTTTACAGGCACCAGATATTCCCAATATCATTGCGACCTACAAATTATGAAAAAATCTTCATTAGAGTATTTCTTTTACCTAAACTAGCTTATATTACCTTGTGAACTAGAAATTCTTCATCCGGTGCTTCCATCAGAAATTTTTCAAATTTCTCCCGTGTAAAAATGCTCGCTTTCTTAGGCCTATAGCCAACATTTTTTCTCTTCAAATACGCGATCAAAGTTGAAAACTTGGAAATATCAATGCCATCATAAAGAAAAACGGTGGATTTAATCAGTGAATATTCTGCCCAGAGGCTTCCAGGAGCTTTCAACTGCATATGTCTTTGAACGAAATATGCCAATAGAGTCTTTTCTTCGATTCTTAAATTCTTGCCTTCGCACCATTTTTTAAAACTTTGGTAGGTATTTTGATAACGGATTTTGGATTTGGGAATAATTGCGGAACACCCTTCTTCCCAAGCCCGTTCAATTTCTTCAAATTCACTTTCGCTCATATTTTAATTTATAATTATCAAAATTGTACTTAAAATTATTGACAACTAAATAAAAACCCAATTTTCCATTGTTGTTATGCACCCTAGTTACCACCTAACAACCAAAGTATCTATCTTGATAAAATGAATGAAACTAGTCAATATGACGAAAATGTTTAATTTTATAATTTATCATGGTATCAATCGTGCAAAAAACGTTATAAGCATGTCGAACGTTAAGGGTAACCGATCTCAGACAATAATTGGAGTCGTCGCTCCGCTCCTCCTCTAAACAATTGTCTTCGATCGGTATAAAACCCTTACCGTTCTCCATACTTAATATACTATTTTTTATAGTTTATTGACTAGTCTGTATGTTTTGCGCTTTCTTGCAAATGTATACATTGTGGATATACGACTGTTTACCTCCACGGTACAGATATGTACTTAGAACTAACGTTGGTTCTTATCAGTTATAATTCGTACCAAACCGCAAATAGAAATTATTTGGTAATTAAGGATGGTTGAAGATTACTGATAGATTAATAAAACATAACATGAGAAGTTGTAAAAACGAGTGACATAATCACACTGCAATTTGTAATTGACAAAGAAGCTACCGAACCGAGTACAACGCATAAACAAGACAGACGTTGTAGTGGTCGCTAAGAGAAAGATAGGAAAAGTTGGAGAGAAGGCATAGACAAAGAAATCGAAAGGAGAGATAGGTTAAGGTAAGGGTAGTAAAACTACAAACGGTAATTTATATTATGTTTTTACATGAAAATAGTTATTTAATACATACCTATAATACGATAAAACAAATAGAATAATATATGTGCTTGATATCTTAGTTTTCTCACTTAATAATTATTGACTCTCGCAATTAGATCTATCGACCTAATTTGGTATTTTAATAATTAATAGATATACATTCTAGATTTTTGAGACTCAAATTCAGTCTTCTGTTGTTCAAGACAGTTTTAAATGACGAAAATGACCTTTCGGTGCCAACGAACGCGATTAGTGAGTATTCAAGCGATGTCAGATATTCGGGGTCAATTGAAACTATAATACAGTAGGTATGTACTTGCGTCGTGAAATTTTGATCGTGTACATTTTTCTTTGTTGTAACACTAAAATATACACGATCCTCCATATAATATTTTTAAATTCATCGAAATTCCTCTATATTATAAACTTGTTCAATTATTGAAACACACCTTTGGTCAAGTTAGCCTTGGAACAATAATTGTAATCACTTAACTGACGTTCTGAAATGTTGGTTATGTTTGCAATCCTCACACTGATCAGTTTCTATCATTTGTATTTGACCGCGGTTTTAAGTATTGTGACTTAAAAAATATGTATTATCAAATCCTGAATTCAAGTTTACTTTCATATAATAGATCTTATCATGCCACTTACAAGCTTCCATTTCAGTAAGTACTTACCTATAGCTTTTATATTATAAAATGAAGTGTTTAATGATTTTTTTTCTTTTAAAATACATAATAATTAGTACCCGTACTTATTAGTAAGTAATTAATTTTTCAATTTTAATACTGTATAATATAATTTGGTATTGCATTTGAAAAGGAAGTAATAAATGTTGAATGGGTAATGGAAATAATAAATATTCAAAATATAGTGGTGGGGATTTTTGCTTATGCGAGGATTGTTGCATGTCGGGATTTTGGCTGTCGGGATTTTGGGCGCCACCGCACTATAAGAGCTTACAGAAAGTATACTAAATTTACAATCAAGATGCAGTAGAATACAAACCAAGACACGTTAAATGCTACTAGGAGCACTCCCGAATCATAATTTACAATGTATATACATTTTAAATCCCAAATCACAATTTCCAAAGTTTATACATTGTAAATTATGATTCGGGAGTGCTCCTACCCACATAACAATGATGTTCTACGCCTATAAAGCATATACTAACTAAAGCATATACTACCAACATTCGACAGAGTATATTCTTTTTAGTACATGCGTAGTACAAGCATAGCATTTAGCATAAAAAACATTCTAAATTTCATGTTCTTTGCATATACTTTAAAGAATATTCTCGTACCGAATATACTGAGCACATTTGTATACGTAGTATCTCAGAATATTCGTAAAAGTATATTCTTGGAATATACCTTCATCAAATATACTTTAAAAGTATGTGCTTAACACATACTTGTACGTATGTACTTTTAAAATATCTTAAAAAGAATATGTATGTATAGGAATAATAATGTTAGCCTCATAGATTATCAACTTATTATTTTTAGAATAATTAATAAAATTTAAATTTATGTATGTAGGTATCCCGGACGAATTCATTTCTTAAAATTGTTTTAATTGTAGGTATGGTAAAAAAGTTTAAAAATTAATTTGTATTAAAGAAAACAAATTCGTTTTCATAATTGAAATGAATTTACCATTTTGATTTTACCATGAGTATTTTTACATCGTTGGAATTTATTAGATACATTCAATTTTTATAAAAGAATACACCACAACCAGATCGTAAAAGATCGGAATAATGCAAACGGAATAACGGAAATGACCCTTCTCATTCTACCTGCATAAGAATTAACAAAGGTTTTATGAAAATGAAAACTCAAACACAAACATTAAAGAGGCACAGTGCACAGGCATTTGTATTTGTATCCAATCTATACTTGATGCTGTGTTAGGAGGAAGACGAACGACAAAGTAGACCTAGGAACTAGGACTAGGAACATACCTACATAATCTCTTTATTTTGTTTGTGGTATGTACTTGAAATATTAAATTCATTTTGGTAATTCAATATTACTTAAATAGTAGGTAAGTACAAAATATATAAATTTTACAGAGTATATTCTTTTATAGAGAGTTATAGTTTAGTTTCACTAAATATTGTATAATATTATATCTTCTAGGTATTATATATTTATATATTCAGCATGTTTATTTTGATATGCACATAATACCTAGATTGTATACTTACCTATATAATATTTATATAAATAACTAAAATTTATATGTACCTACTTACTTTTTTTTTATTATTAGAAATAACCCGCATCAACCATAAAAGGTTATTAGCGGTGGTACAATGATACATATTAAGACCTCGATGCCGAGGAGCTCGTTCCGGTGGGAGACCGTGAGGCGATAGCCTCGTATGTAGATCAATACTTTCGCTCAAAAGGCAATTGGAATAATACCGCCAAAGAAATCTTTAGATTATCGCAGCTAGCACATGCTGAGAGGCAACGTGAGAGTGTCAGGGAACTACTATCAGAATATATATCAGCTGAAATAATATCGGTAAAAGCAGGGAAGCGTCGTCCGACTAGATCTAACCAGTCAAATGCTGTTAACGCCCCTGCTATAGAAATAGAGAACAGACGTCACAAACGTGCTCTTGAATACCGTCTGACACAAAGACGATATCATACTGATAGATCAGCTCTGGCTCATGCTGTCCTTGACGACAAGCCGCTCTGGGAGAAAGATGTTCACCCTAAGATCAAGATGATAGAGAAAGAATACCGCACAATTTTCTCTGCTAGGTCACCAGAAGATGATGAACCGATTTCTGATCAAAAGGATCCCACGACCGTGAGTTACGCGGTCACGGAAGCGGAAATCCTTGGAGCCTTACGAACCACGAAATCTCAAGCAGCCGGTCCTGACCTATTTAAGATCAAACAGCTGCGTAGGGTTCCAGTGCAGAAATTGGTTCTCATCTATAATACCATGCTCCAGTTTGGTACTACCCCAGAGGTGTTGAAGGTGTGCAGGACCACTTTGATACCAAAGGGTGGTGATCCGCTGGTGGTAGGTAATTGGAGACCTATCACAATATCATCTATCTTGATCCGGGTGTTTCATCGGATCCTAGGTAAGCGCCTTGCCCTGTTGGGCTACCATGATAACCAGAGAGGGTTTAGACAGTTAGATGGCGTTCTGTTGAACAACCTGACACTTCAGACGGTTATCAAAGAAAGACGAAAAGCCCTTCGTCCATACAATATATTAGCGATCGATCTACGTAAAGCATTTGACACGGTCTCTCAACGATCTATTGAACGAGCAATGACACGGTTCGGGCTCGATGCTACTTTCAAACGTTATGTGATGGACTCGTACACGAACTGTCGTACGTATATCACCGCCGGCAGCGAGTCGACGAATAACATGACAATGAGTAGAGGTGTTAAGCAGGGCGACCCGCTGTCACCCTACTTATTCAACATGGTGGTCGATGAGCTGATATGCAGGCTCGAAGAAGGTGTGCTTGGTTTGTCGATTGCGGATGGCAGAACAAAGGTCTCAGTGTTGGGTTACGCTGATGACTTGGTTCTGTTATCGGAATCAGCCCGTGACGGGAACAGGCAACTCCGGACAGCTGTCGATTTCTTCGAGAAGAGAGGAATGTCGCTGAACGCTGGTAAGAGTGCCGCTATTACGGTTAGCGTAAACCGTGGTAATAAGCACTCTTATTGCGTAACGCGTTCGCTCTTCTCTGTCGGCAACGACAGAATTAGGCAGTTGAAACCGAGCGAGTTGTTTGGGTACCTAGGTAGGAAATATAACGCACTCGGTCAGACCAAGGTGGCCTTCCAAGATCTGCAGACCCAGCTCGATCGAATTCAGCGATCCGGTTTAAAACCCGCTCAAAAATTGAACGTGGTTAAAACATACTTGCTGCCGCGATACATCGATATGCTCCAATCACCGACGATTACAATGAAAGCTCTGAAGGGTTTTGACAGGACTGTGCGTATAGCCGTGCGTAAGATTTGTCGTCTCAATCGAACGTGCGCCGACGCTTATATTCACACGCCGATCAAAGAAGGTGGTCTGGGCGTGATGGCTATGGCCTTACACGTCCCAGCCATCATGAGAAGGAGGATGACTAAACTGATCATCTCAGCACAAGGCATGAATGCCGTTATAATGTCCACAAACTATGTTAGTCACCTCTGGGAAAAAGTTTTGAAGTGGACACAAAACAACGGAGGCAGTTCAGCGTTGATCGCACGTGAGTTGAGCGAGAGACTAGGCACTGGCTATTGCGGTAACGGTCTTGCTCAAGGGTCCAGCCACAGTGAGAGCTCAGCCTGGATACATAATCCACCTCCCTACTGGTCGGGGCGTGATTATGTTAAAGCAATACAGCTGCGAGGAAACCTTCTACCAACGAAGGGCATCCCATCAAATCCACCACACCTACGGCGATGTAGAATGGGATGTGACAGAAACGAGTCTCTTAGTCACGTCTTGCAAAAATGCTCCCGGGCACATTGGCAAAGATGTAAGAGACATGACCAGCTCGTTTCTTATCTACGAAAGACAACCGAAAATAAAGGGTGGATATGTGAGGTTGAGCCTCGGATTACAATGCCGAGTGGCGAGTTAAAAATACCTGACTTTGTCGCTGTGCTGGGTGACAGAGTACTGGTTGCAGACGTTGGCGTTCACTGGGAAGGCCCAGATCCGTTAAGTGTCGCCGCCGGACATAAGACGGCGAAATATACGGAGCCTTTATTCCTTCAGACCATGCAAGCCCGGTATCCTGGGAAAATCATCTGCATGGCACCTCTCATAATAGGGGCAAGAGGTACTTGGTGTCAATCGAATTCGAAGATCCAGCGAATTCTTAGTCTATCACGGCTAGACATTAGGAATCTCATTCTTAAGACCATTTAAGGCAGCCTGTTCATTCATAGTCACTTCATGAAATCCTAATGAGTGTACTTATGAAACTTACTTCGAGTAATCCCCCCGGCTTTTCCTAAGAGGGGATATACGTTTCGTCAGGGTCTATATTTATACTTTACCCATTATGACTAATCAATGTTCTGTGAATGTCTTATATGTTAATGTGAATGTCGGCGCTTCACGCCATTTTTGACCGGTCTCATAAGGGGTCCATTAATTATTATATTTTTTTACCTCGCTAATTTTCAATTTATCAGAGCATTTCTCTTGGAAGTGGCGTAGCTACGCAACGGGTGCGAGCGATTTTACTAACATGCCGATATTTTCTGCTGAAACATCACAGCAAAAAGAGCCGAACGTCACTGGTTGATCGGATCCGCGATTTGGAGCGCCGGTGCGACCGACCAGTGAAAGAGTGCTAGATCGATGACGAGGGGGGCTGATGATGAATTTGCCCCTCGACCGGCATGCCTAGGCACGCCAACTGAGGTTTGGCTCCACTCTGATACAAAATATAAACTGTTTTACACAGTTTTTTTACAGAATTTTTACAAAGTTGATTTTAATTTATGATTGTTCTGAAACGTAGCACTCATATTTGGTTATATAATTTAGTTTCCTTTAAAAACCTAATGATTTTGTCACAATCCGCACTGTTTAACGCACACTTACAGTCTATAACAATGTGACCTACAGTTATATTGGTGTCACAGGCGTAGCACATTTATTGATTTTTTTTTTAATTGAGGTTTTCTTGGGAAACATCTGTATCTTCGGAGTTATCAGTTTCAGTTCGATCTAGATTTAGTTGACGACGTATTTTCTTCTTTATTCGTGTAATTCTAGATTTAATTCGTCTGTTTTCGAGTTTGGGGTAGATTTCTGTTAGCATTGTTAATAGTGCTGATATGTTTTTAGTGTATTCTTGTGCGATACTTAATGGATTGGGGGAACCGTGTACATCATCCAGAAAGCTGACTATCTCTGTGTAGTTTAATTCAAACAGGGTTAAAGCTTTACCAATAAATTCCTTTGCAGGTTGGATAAGTGATTCAGTGGAAACTGTTTCTCCAGTTTTTGTATCAGATTTAGTGACTCTTGGCTTTTTTGTTGATCTTGCTTTAGGTTTTGTAAAATCTATTGCTGTGTTTTCTACCGGTGGTGTATTAACTGGGGACGATATTTCAGAATGAGAACGTTTCGGTATAGTAATTTCTGTAGGGAGTTCTTGGGAATCCATTACTTCACCAGTGTTTTCTGTTTTATTGTGGACAGAGTGATTTTTGTCTTCAGTTGTTGTGTTACAGGAAGAAATAGTGTCTTGGTCAGTTTGGGATGTAGGTATGGACGGGTTTGACTGGATGGCTGTATAGGTACATGTTGAGGCGATATGACCAGATTGATGACAGAGATAGCAAGTGAGTCCATCAGAAAGATAGATTCGGTAAGATGTATTACCGAAGTCAATGAGAATTGATTCAGGAATAACAAGATTGTCGACAGGTGTATAGTACACCTGCCTACGAAAGCTTAATACGTGACTATATTGAGGATCTTGAATTCCCGCTCTTAAGAAAGACATCGGTGAAAGAAGATGAAAGCCCTTCTCGGCAAGATATTTTCGAGGATGTGATGAGGAATAGACGGACAGACACTAGACAGTAGTAACTTATTAGCAGGAGTGATTAGTCTTCTTGCTCTGATAACATTATCTCCTATTTTTATACCTCCGTGGTCTGTTAAAAAAGTGTCAATAACTTCTTTACTGAAAAGGTAGATGCATATTCTGCTGTTAGAAATTCGTGATGAAAAAAGTACATTTTTGGGTTGTACTAGTGATCCTATTGCTGTAACGTAGTCTTCTAATTTTAGTGTGTCTACTGCTACTGCTGGGATAATAATGGCTTGTAGTTTCGAAGGGAATGTAGCTGCTTTCTGTTGGGTAATTGTAGAGTAAGATGGTGTTTGTTGATCGGGTAACATTGGAGGACCCCTGTAGTCAGAAGTACCAGCCATCGGATAAAATTGTTAAATACTTTTTATTTTAATTTTATAATTTCGTTTTATTATATTGTAATTGGGTCAGTACGTCTCTGTCCATTACTAAGTATTTAACTTATCGAAGATAAGCCAAAAAACAAGTTTTTGTTAAACACCTTTGAATTTACAAAACTGTATGACTGCATTGAAATTCTATAAGATTTTGATGAAACCGTAAATATATTGATAAAAGAACTTACGGCAATCAAATCACAACTAATAACTACACTACTGGTTATGTTTCTTATAATTATTTTAAAGATTTACTATGGTAAAGCGATGAAAAACTTCGAGACTAAATTTAGGTGTACTTAATCAACTAATTTCAGGACCGCACTCCATATTACATTTTTGTTTTAGATCACCTACTTACTTTTTAAGTAATATTGTAAAATGTACTAATTACATTCTCGTATGCAATTTGAATATGTAAATATGATAGTAGAACCTAGGATGAGATTAGGTGATGGTGAAAACATACTTCTGAGCAATATAGCACTTGCTTGGGATATCCTTAAAAGTATATACTTTCCACATACTAAAAAGATGTGCGGTAGTATATTCTAAGTATATAAATAGAAGGTTTATAGCACTTCCTTGGAATATCCTAAAAAGTATATTCTTAGTATATACTGAAAAGAAGTGTGGTAGTACATTCTAAGTATATACATAGAACATAATGGTAATTACGCATATTCTCAGCATATACTTTTTCTGAAAAGTATGTTCTATGAATCTACTAAGAACATGAAATTGTTATGTGGGTAGTAGCATATAACGTGTCTTGGTTTGTTTATTTCTACTGCATCTTGATTGTAAATTTAGTATAGATGTTCCAACATTAAAATAGTTGTAAGTACTGAAAACTTTCTTTTAGCGCACATACCACATATGTCTTCTTTGCCATCGATGTTTTTATAAAGATTTATATTTTATATTTTTCTAGGTGTGATTCGAGCTTTAAAAGGTTTCGGCCCTGGTGTTACACCATCAATCCATTCGGTCGTAGGCGGATGTTCGGGACAACTATTAATGTCGAAATTCTGCAAAAGAGCTGCCAAAAATATAAACACATTAGCTCTAGCTAAAGACTCTCCGAGACATCGATGCTTTCCAATGCCAAATGGTATAAAACTATCCGGCAGAAATATTTTTCCGTTATCTAAGAAACGTTCTGGTTTAAATACGTCTGGATTCTCGTATTCACATCCTTCTTCTAACATGCATCCATAGAGATTGGCTATAACCAACACATCCTACAACATAAAAAAACATTTTTAATGTAAAACAAATTTTAAATGAAACAACACAACAACTATTAAACAAGAAAGCTAAAGAATGCAGTAAGCCGAATTGATATTTTTGAGGTAAACGAAAGTATTCAGTGAGAGACCAAATCAGAAATGAAGATATAAGGGTTTAATTAAATATATTTTCGATGGATAACACAAAACCAAAAAAAAAACGCGTTAAAATGGAGAAACCATGTTCAAAATAGGCCAGGTCTTTTCCGTGACACTTCTTGATCAGCCACTATCAGCCTTTTTTTAAATATAAACAATAAAAGATGGCTATTTGATTTTAAAGAATGCCTAAACTTTATGGCCAAAAAACTAATCGGTCCCATAAGAAAAGGTACACCCAGAACGAAGTGGATTGCAGTGGCGGCTCGTGGCCTTAGAGACAGGGTCGGCAAGATTTCTTTGTCTGCTCATATAGGTATACCATCTAATTAAAAGGCTTAAATCATCACAGGAGATTTTTTTGTTTTTTTTGTTTGGTTTACTTGACATTCTCTCTTGTGTCATAGTGTTTCGACAATACGTTTTAATTATTTTGAGACAAGAGAAATCCCGTTCATTTGAGGCAGAAGTTAGTGGTAATAAGAGAATTTATGAACAGTTTGTTGTAGTGAATTGCAGTACTTACTATATAAAATTATACATATTTGTAACTTATCCCACTTTTCGAAAATATTTGGATTAGCATAATTTTTATAATAAATAGTTATAATAAATAGTAAGTTTTAAATAAATATATCGAAACTTTTTTGGCGAAGGTAACTTTTAAATTTTGAATTATTAAAGAGATCAAAAATTTGCAAATCTTCAAAATTCGAACAACGAGTATCTATTTGCATAGTAGCAGGTATCCAAAATTTCAAAATATTGAGACCGTGCAAGTTCGGAAAAGCGACACCTGGTTTCTACGCTCTGCGCTTTTATTCGCACTTTTAATTATAGTGGCCAATCATATGGTCCTGGTTACTGGATAATTGTCAAGGCCATAGTCCAAAAAAGTAATAAGAAGAAAAAATAAGATTTAGATTATGTTATTAAAACGTAAACAATTGTATGTAGTAAATAAAATTAGTTATTAAAATGCAGTACTGCAAGCAAAATACAATTAATTAAATTTACCTTTATATAATAATTGCATATCATATCAATATTCTGGAGCAATATATAATTTTTCTCCTTCAATGACAATAGGTATGAAATGTACGTCAATTTGACAATTTCAATTGACAATATTAATTATTTAAGAAAGTTGCAATATTTCTCCGCTATTCGCGCACGATCGTTTCGCGTATCCCTTCCAAGTACTTGGACTTGCACACCGCGGATACTCGTTATTCGAGATATGTATCATGCCTTTGTCTTTTTTGGGGTGGTTCGAAAATATATATCGGAAACTTCTCTCATTACGAAAATGAGATCTGGCACCAGCTTTCTTATTTTATTTTTGTAATAAATAATATGACAATTGACTGATTTTGAACAACAATGAATATCAAATTGGTTTGGGCAAACACTTTCTTAAAAATATTTAAAAGAATATTAAAAGAGTAATCATTTAATAAAGTTCTCAAACCGATTGCTTCACGGATCGAGATATCACCGCTTTCAAAGTCGTCGCCTTCGATAATAAAATAAAAAACTTCCAAAAAGCTGTTCACGAAAATCTGCTGACAAACTGTTTGCATTTTTTTCGAAACAAATTGTTCTAAAACAGTAGTCCGTTTAGCTAAAATGACAAGAAAATACGATATTCTTTAATTTTTTTACACGTATCCTACACAACTATATTCATTCTATGCGCATGACAGTGAGTAAATAAAGCTTGTGGTGTAATAGTTTTAACTTTTGCCTGGAGACCATTCAATTCACCGGACATCACGGCAGCGCCGTCGTAAATTTGCTTTACCAATTTATTTTTGATATCCAAAAATTTTAATCTGTCCTTCAAAACACCAAAAATATATTCTGCCTTATTGCTTTTACTGACGTCTGTAAAACCTAAAAACCTCTCATAAATATTACCATGTAACGCCTATCGAACAATTATTGATAGTTGTGAATGACATGATAATCAGAAGTTTTATCTTCTTCTAGCGAAAAGCAAATGGTTTTCAGAATCTCAGATTCAATAACGTTAATCAAAATGTAACTAATTGATTATATTAGTTCATTCTGTACTGTTTTAGACACGTCGCTAAATATCTTCGAATCAGAAAAAAGTTGGAAAATTTCAAATCGTATTTCTTAAACAATTTTATTAGTTCTCTATAATTATTTTGATCATGTCCCTTAAATGATAATTCCTGACTACTTAAATAAATGCAATATCAATTAAACGACGTAAAACGGTGTGATTATTTTTTACAATTTCTGCCGATGGTCCCAAACGAAACATCGGCAGATTTAAATGTGCCGTACCTGCCGCTTAATGCCTACGGAGGGAAATCTACGTTTAGTTGCTCTTTCACTCGTATTTCGTTGAGTTTTACGTGTAAATCGTCAAGCTCGAGATGAAGCTGGGGTCGGCTTACCGAAAACAGTCAGATGAATGGCTCGGATCATTCATTTTTTGAAAAGTCTTTTATGCGTAGGGATCACTTAACGCTTGGATTGGCGGAATCCTTTTAAAAACCACGAATAAAATTCAGTCTGTATTATCTGACAGATTTTTTTATTTCACAGATACAAATGACATCAACTCTGATTAAATTAAATATTAAAAAAATCGATAACTATAAATGTGTGGGTCAGCACTGCCGACCCTGCCGACCCTGACCGGCCGCCACTGGTGGATTGAATGCCTATAAACTAGTTATGACCAAAAATCTAATCGGTTCAATAAGAAAAGGTAGACCCAGAACGAAGTAGATTGGGACTGGAAAAGAAAATCACAAAGTAGGAGTGAATAGAAAAAATTGTTTATCAGGTCCTTCAGCGTAGATAGTTAAGAGTTTTGTATATACTTAAGTTTGAGTTTTGTTTAAATATTACCTTTGGTATTCGATATCCACATAAATATGTGTCTCTCAAAGCTCTATGTGGTACTGTAAAAGCTCTGCCTCCAAACATTCTCAGTGACTCCAGCACAACGCATTCTAGATACGGCATTCTAAAAATATACAGGTTCTTAAGTTTGTAGGTGAAAAATTAATACAAAAATAAAAACATTATACTTGAGGAATTCATCTTTAGAATGTCACCAGAACAAATCTTCACTGAGAAGATTAACACACTGCTTGAAAACTACCCGTTATCAACAACTACCCCAGGTTCGAAAGTAAACAAAATTCTCTTTATCAAAAAACCTCTATTTATCTAAATCAACGAAAACAATATATTATTTCTAATGGATCTAACAACGAAAATAATTAAAAAGTGTTTTATTGCGCGGTACGGAAAATCATGACCAGTCACCGACGTATCATCTTCGACTTCTTTTTACATTACCCGCAACACGGAATTTCGACGTTCGTTGTCCGGTATATATCTGTTGGACTTTTCTTCGCTAATTTCCTTCTCGGCACACTACTATGCAAAGGTTTGTTTGTTCAGCATGACATAATTTCTCTGAACTATGTAATTATTATCATAAAATAAAAATGTATACCATTTTTATTCAGTTGCAATGCGAAGCCAAAACCGTCTTAATTTTTACTTAGATTAGAGAGGGCAGCCAGCATTATTATCGACGATTTCGCCTCTTGTTAGAGGCTCTTCAGAGAATGCATAGGCTGCTCTCTCTAGTCCAGGTAACATTTTTTCGACATATTAGTCCCCCATTGCAACTGACGTGAAGGTAGTAGGTGCGTAGCGGCATCTGCTAAATGAAAGACTAAGTTTTTCAACCTAATAAAAATATTTGTAAAATAAAATATTTTTAAAAGATTTTTAATTGAAAAACTTATTGGCCCATTTTCCTGGTGACAACTCCAAGGGTTCTACAATATGCAAGCCAGATGGATGCTGCAGTGAAGACAAAAGGGAAGGAATTCTACACTATGCAATGCACAACACCCGTCTGCAGCTTGGTAAAGTTCCAACGGAAAATGGACCTAGTTACTTGAGTCAATAAGTTTTTCAATTAAAAATCTTTTAAAAATATTTTATTTTACAAACATTTTTATTAGGTTGAAAAACTTAGTCTTTCATTTAGCAGATGCCGCTACGCACCTACTACCTTCACGTCAGTTGCAATGGGGGACTAATATGTCGAACAATTTTTATCTGTACTAGAGAGAGCAGCCTATGCATTCTCTGAAGGGCCTCTAACAAGAGGTGAAATCGTCGATAGGAGTGCTGGCTGAACTCTCTAATCTAAGTAAAAATTAAGACGGTTTTGGCTTCGCATTGCAACTGAATAAAAATGGTATACATTTTTATTTTATATTAGTATTACTCCTATAGAGTAACTAGGTCCATTTTCCGTTGGAACTTTACCAAGCTGCAGAGACGGGTGTTGTGAATGGCATAGTGTAGAGTTCCTTCCCTTTTGTCTTCACTGCAGCATCCATCTGGCTTGCATATTGTAGAAGCCTTGGAGATGTCACCAGGAAAATGGGCCAATAAGTTTTTCAATTAAAAATCTTTTAAAAATATTTTATTTTACAAATATTTTTATTAGGTTGAAAAACTTAGTCTTTAATTATTATCAAAACAAAATAGATCGTAGTCGTCTAACGCTATGGGTACATAATTCGCAAATATTTTACGGCTATCCCTACCTTTTCTGTCTTTACATGGCAAATTACGTGTAGTAAAATTCACACTGGTATGGATATGTACATATTACTAGAATGTCATTCTACTTGACCATGTCATAACTAGCTTAAAGAGATGGCTTTTGAATGTTCTTGGATAACTGTTATTTTTTGTATAATTGCAAATTATTAATTCAGTTAATAAATGTGATTTTTTCACTAGCTATGTATTAAGTGATTGTAATAATTTATATGTACCTACAACAAAAACTAATACTCAAACGAGAAAAGAGGAAAAGTGTTAAAGTGATTTTTTAATAATATATTGTTACTATGGAACGGTTACAATTTTGAACATCTTTAACAACAAAATACTTGGATCGCAGAATATATCTTGATGTATTCTCTGCTTCTATCTTCTGCTTCTATAAATAACTTTTTATAAAGTTCACCTCTTAAATCAATTATTTATCAAATACACTATATATCAATATTATTTAATCAACAAATCAAAATATTCCCGATTCATGTCAAATAATTATTTAAAATTGTTACTGATTGTCAGTGTCTAACTGACAATATTCTATTCGACTGAGTGCGTTGTATGACAAAGATAGATTTGGAAAATATTACCACGGACATTGTGTTCATTTTTTTTTCGAATCCTGAAAAAACCAATAAATATTTTTGAAAAATCTAAACGCAGAATGAAAGACTAAATTATTACCGAGGGCCGAAAGTCCCTTAGAATAAATAAAAAGTTTATTTTGAATGAGATATTTGAAATTAAAAATAACACTAAATTTTCTCTTAGTTTTTCACCCCTGTAACTTATTAAAATAAACATTATAGAAGTTCTCAGGGACTTTCGTCCTAGCTAATAACGTAATCTTTTATTCTGCGTTTAAATTTTTTAAAAATACTTATTAGCTTTCTCAGGATTCGAAAAAAATGAATCCCCATTTGAATAGCATTGCAGCCGAAAAAACGTACCGATCCTCTTAAGTGGAAAAATGTGTGGGTGTTTATGTTATGATCAACCGAAAAATATTCATTATTCGATGCTTTGAACCTCTTAATCCAACGGTTTTTGAATACAGGGTGTGCATTACAGACAACTAAAAGTAAAGCAATATTTAAATGTATCGAACATAATTATGCCATCTAGAATCTAGAGGACAAAAGTTACAAATATTAATGGGGACTAGTGCCTGGTTGGTGGTTGCACAAACAGATCTTAAGCTTAAGACGTGTCACAAAATCCCGTATTTTTTTTTTTAGATAAAAAGATATTCGTAAACACATATCTTGCTGATTATCTGGCATGCTCAACGATGGAGATCGATAATAGATTAGATAATACATAGTAAATGATAAATTACAAAGTAAAATCAGACAATCTCAAGTATATGGCGAAAGGGACGTATATTCCAACCACTAATTAGTAAGTAGCTGCCAAATTTTTACAGTTGGATGAATCTCAATGAAATTTTTTACATTGGATTCGTAAGAGCCGTAGGAAACTTATTAAACAAAAATGATGATTATGACATGAAAATTGCATTATTGAACAAGGAATTCTAAGTGATGAAAAATAATAAATTTCATATTCGGAAATATAATTGACAGGATAAATTTGTAATTCGGAAATGAGTTCAATTTTGCCACCTCTCAGCCTGTTTTTGGAATAACCTCTCCCCCAATAATTTGCATAGAAGACAAACTTTCCCTTACCTACTGTTTTAAAGTCGCCAACTTACGATATATTATTTAACGCGCCTTAAAAGTACTAGAACAAATATATACTTCCAGTTTCATGCCTGTCTTTCCGTGAAAATAACTCGTCCGCTATTAGAACATATACAGAGTGTTCCAACGAAAATTTGACCCCCACCCCAGTAACTCACAAACCAAGAGCTTTTTCAGAATAAAAAAAAAATGTTAATATGTATTGAGTGGGGGACGAATTTTCATGCAAAATTCGTCCCTTTCCGTGCCCCGCATCAGCCATCCAGTTTTTTTCAAATAGCAAGTGTAGTCGAGCGGCACATCATTTGAAAGGTATTTGTTTTCTCTACAGGATCATGTATTTTTTTTTATTTGCGGAATAACCTTAAAGATAATTTTGGATTTAACTAATTTATAATAAATTTGTTTAAAGTACGAGCCTGGGTTGATATAATATCTAATTAATACAACAGTAATTTGGAATTACTACCCGTTTATTTAAACGTAGGTACATATTACATAAATATAACTAATTACATGTAAACAACAAATGCATGAAGATGCCATGCTAATATGAAAGTAGTTCGCGCATGCGTGTAAATAATTCTTCGTTGCGCGCGCTCCACGCAGTTGATAGTCCGAGAGCTGGATACATTACACTCCTTCCTCCTAGATGAATTTACTTATCATAGTCCTCCAAATACTTTAAAGGTTTTCTTATTCGAGCGGGTGGCTTCTTGACGTCAGGGACCTGCTCTCCAAGTTCTGGTTCTGGATCTAACAAATCGTTAGGATACGGGAAAAGCTGTTGCGGAGTTTCGCGTATTTCCGTTTCCATCGAGGTTGACGGTGTAACTTCGTCTGTGGTTTCCTGGTCACATACCCGAGTTCTTATTTGGTCAGAATGACGACGTAAAATTTTACCATCAGGTGTTTGAACTTTGTAGCTTAATGGTCCGGTGGTTTCAATTATTTTGGAAGGAAGCCACTTTTGACCAGGAGTAAATGACCTTGCAAATACAGTCTCGTTTTCGTGAAAAACTCTGGGCCCTGCTTCCTTAGGATATTTGATCTCTTGTTTGGATAGCATCTCTTTCCTAAAATCAGGCTGTAGACGATCAAAAAGTGAGCCTTACTTCCGCCCCATTAATATTTTGGATGAACATCTCCCTGTCGCACCATGGGGTGTAATGTGCTGAGTAAGGAGATATCTGTGCAATGCTACTTGTATGCTGGTTTGTTCATTGCTATCTGTCATTTTCTTAAGTGCATTTTTTACATTTTGTACCATGCGCTCCGCTTGCTCATTACTACTTGGATGGTACGGTGCAACCAATGCTTGTCTAATAAGGTTTTTCTTTAAAAAATCTTGGAACTCAGCCGACGTAAAACTAGTTTTTTTTTTATTTAGCGTATGGCAATTTGATACACAACATTATCACACATATGTTATAGTCTAACATCTAATGTATTAATATATTCAATCGACGCTGGTGTTGCAGAGGCGAAGTCCAGAGGATCTCCATCATACTTTCTCCGAGGGCATTTGGCAATCATATGCTGGATGGTCTGTTTCTCGGCGCCGCAGTCGCACTCAGCAGAGGTTCTCATTTTCCATTTATAAAGGGAATCTGCGCAGACTCCATGACCCGTTCTTATCCTGTTAAGAGTTGACCATGATTTTCGGGGTAGGTCAAAACCTGGTGGAGTTTCTGTGATGCATGGTGTGTTTCTCATTATTAGGTTCGGTCTGTCGCTCTGCATGTTCTTCCACTGGGAGTTCATTTGGAAATTGTTGGAACTCAAGTTTATTGCATCTCTAGTCGGAGGTTTTCTGGAGCGCAATCGATGTGAGTTAGCGTCGGCGACATATGTGTGTATAGGTAACTGCGGGTTGTTAAGCAGCTTTTGGAATTCTCTAAGCAGAGCATGCTGACGACGAAGGTTAGGTGGAGGTATGTGGCTCAGTAGTGGAAGCCACTCCACAGGTGTAGACTTGATCGTTCCAGATATGAGACGCATGGCGACATTGAGCTGAGTATCTATAATTTTTGTGTGAACGCTGTTCAGCCAAACAGGGGAGCAGTATTCAGCTGTGGAGTATACGAGTCCAAGGGCTGAACACCGAAGTGTACTTGCTGTTGAGCCCCATGTAGTCCCGCAAAGCTTCTGTATGATGTTACGGGTTCTCAGCTTTGCTGAGGTGTTCTCAAGATGTTTCTTAAAGGAGAGTGTTCTGTCCAGGGTGACGCCGAGGTACTTGGGATTATAGTTGTGCGTGAGCAGTTGGTTATCAATGTACACTTTAAGTTTTGTGTGGGCCATATTGTTGTTCAGGTGAAAACAGCTAACCTTGGTTTTTTTGGGGTTAGGTTTAAGTCTCCATTGTTTAAAGTACTTAACCAGGCGTTCCAGATCTTCCGTTAGGATTGCCTCGGAGTTTTGTATTAAGGAGTTTTGAGTTGCAAGTGCCCAGTCGTCTGCATATCCAAATTTTTTAGATCTGGTAGGGGGCATATCAGCTATATACATACTAAATAGCAGCGGTGCAAGTACGGAGCCCTGGGGGAGGCCGTTGTTAAGCGTTCTCTGTTTGCTCACTGTAGTTCCCATGGTTACACGAAAGTTTCTACTGCTCAGCATAGTATTTATGAGTCGGGCGGTTGCTTTGCAGGGGATTATTTTCAGGAGCTTATAGATGAGGCCATCTTTCCAAACCGTGTCATATGACTAGTTTCGTTATCCGATACGACAACATCTGGGATGCCATGAGTGGCAAATAAATCGCGTAAAATGTCTATAGTTAGATTATTACCTCCAACCACTTTGAATATGAGTCTATGATTATCAGAAACATTTTCCCTTTAAATGGACCGGCAAAATCGAGGTGTATCCTTGTCCATGGAGCTCTGGCCCACTCCCAAGGATGGATTGGAGCCTTTTTTGGCATATTTCTAGACTCCTGGCACTCGCTGCATGTATTTACTAGGTGTTCAATTTGCTTGTCGAGATTTGGCTACCAAATATATGAGCGTGCCAGTGACTTCATTTTTACGATTCCAGGGTTGCTGAGTGTAGAAAATTCAGTATTGTTTTCCTCCCTCCAAGTGGAACTATTACTCTCGTACCCCATAACAGGCAGTCTTGATAACAGCTAATTTCGTGTTTACGTTGTAGATAAGGAGTATATTCGTCTGAAAATTTAATTTTCTCCTCAGGCCAGCCTTCCCATGCCCACTGCAAAACTTTAGATAATACTGGGTCTTTCTTAGTTTCATTAGCGATGTCTTTGGCACAGATTAGTTTTTCTGGGATGTTCTCGAGCATCAAAACGTCATCTAAGTTTGGCGGTTCTGGCGCATTTACCTTTTGTGGCAACCTGCTAAGAGCATCTGCATTCTGAATTTTTGCACCCGGTATGTAGCATAATTCGTAATCATACGCAGATAACATAAGGGCCCATCTAAGCATTCTGGGTGACAGTATCTCTGGGACACCTTTTTTTGGGTTAAAAATACCCAGCAATGGTTTATGGTCCGTTTTTATGCTTATTCTCCTGCCATATACATATTCATGGAATTTTTTAACGCCCGATATTATGGCCAGTGCTTCTTTGTCGATTTGGACGAAGTTTAGTTCCGCAGACGATAGAGTATGACTATGGTACGCCACTGGATATTCGCGTCCCTCATCATGGCGCTGGCTAAGCACACAACCTACCCCGTAAGGGCTAGCATCACACGTCAAAAATAAATCCTTCCGTTCACTGTCCCAATGTCCCCATGTCCCAACACCGGTTCTTTTGCCAAAATGTCTTTTAATAATTCAACAGCTTTTTGTTCCTTGAAACGCCACTGCCAAGGAACCTCCTTTCGGAGCAGTGCATCTAACGGATTTGCAATAGTTGCCTTGTCTTTTAGGAAAGCATGATAACAATTTAAAAGTCCAAAAAAAGCTTGTAATTCGGTTTTATTAGTCGGAGCAGGCGCATTGGTGATGGCCGCGATTTTGTCTTTAGTGGGACGTAAACCGTATTCACTAATTTGAAACCCGAGAAACTCTATTGTCTTTGTTCGAAAAACACACTTTTCCTTACGTAAAGCCCGTCTTCCTGGAAACGCGATAATACTCCGCGCACTTTTGAGTCTAAATCTATTTCTGAGGTACCTACTATTAAAATGTCATCGTAATACGGTAGTACACCTGAAATACCCGTTAATCTAGTGTCTATGAATTTTTGAAAAATTTGTGGAGCCACGGATATACCGAACTGTAAAGGATTGCATTTAAAAGCTCCCTTATGCGTAATAATTGTCTGTGCCTCCGCAGCTTCGCGGTTTACACTTAACTGCAGATAAGCTTGCGCCATGTCCAGTTTTGCAAACATTTTACCGCCCGCGAGAGTGGATAAAATGTTCTGTACCGAATAAGGTGCAAGGTTCTGGATTTAGCGCTAAGTTCAATGTAGATTTGTAATCGCCGCAGATCCGAACCTCTCCGTTTTCTTTGCAAACGGTCACAATTGGGGTGCACCATTTTGGGTGTGTAATCGGCTCTAAAACACCCTGCGCTATAAGCCTGTCCAATTCAGCTTCAATCTTGTCTTTTAGTGCAAAGGGCTTACGTGCTTTTAGCATAATTGGCGTTACATTTTTGTCTAACGAAAAACTTACTGGGGGACCCCGGTAAGATCCCAAATCCGTGTTACATACATCTGGGTATTCTTATGGATAATTAATAATGGAATAAATCTGACTTACCCCTGCTATGATTAATCCTAACCTCTCAAACCTGTTTCTATAGTATTTTTACTACAAAAGCGATATTACGTAGGTTAAAATTTTTGACGTAAGAGAACTGTCAAAACATTAGAATGTGACTTTTCACATTCTAATGTCACATTCTAATGTTTTGACAGTTCTCTTACGTCAAAAATTTTGACCTACGTAATATCGCTTTTGTAGTAAAAATACTATACCCAGAAAACTGGCGCGGTTCCCTTCCGTGACTATAAGGGGAAGCTTGGCTGATCGTTCACCCCTTTTCACCTCCACTAGACACTCACCCAGTATGGGTATCACTGTATTTTGATAATCGCGTAGAATAACACTGGATTGATTTAATTTAGGTCGATTTTCACTAAATATTTTATGGTAGGTCGATTTGCTAATCACTGAGAAACTTGCGCCCGAATCAACCTCCATTTTCACATTTTTGTCATTGAGTAGCACGTCTACTAAATATTTACCGGTAATGCTATCAGACGTCACGTTAAATAACGAAAAATTATAGTCGCTACTTTAATAACAAACACTATGAGTATTTGTCCTCAACGAAACCGGCTCGGTATTTGATGTCGATTCCTCGGTAGTCTGATGCACTTTGCGTCTTTGATTTTGGTCTTTCTTTTTACCAAAACAAGCTATTTCAATATGTCCGACCTTCCTGCAAAATGTACAGGTTGATTTAATGTGTTCACAATGTTCAGGAGAATGTTTCTTTCCGCACCGAAAACACTTTTTCCGTTCGCGATCAGCTGATTTTTGTTTTGATTGTCCTGGCTGATTTCTACGAAAACCTACTGCGTTCAGCTCACTCTCTCGTAACACCTGCAAACTTTGAACAGCTACTTCGTGTGCCAGGCACATGTCTTGTGCGTCTTTAAGATTTAGCTTTTCTTGGCGAGCAACTTTTGCTGTAAGGTGTCATCCAATAAGCCACATACTAATCTATCTCGTAGCATTGCGTCCAGGCCATTTCCGAAATCACATGGTTCTGCCAATTTTCGCAATTCTTTTAGATACACAGAAATTGTTTCACCAGTTTGCTGATTTCGCCTATAAAATTTGAACCTGCAGACAATTTCAGACGTTTTTGGCGCAAAATGTTTTTTCAACTCGGCAGTGATCTGTTCGTAGCTCGAATCACTAACTTTTGCTGGTGCAACCAAAGACCTTATAATTTCATAAGTACTTGCCCCACACATACTCAGAAATGTGTCTCTTTTCTTCTCTGGGTCCGTGATATTATTAGCCGTGAAGAAGAACTCCATTCTTTCCACGTAGAAGTCCCAATTTTTTGGCTCATTAGTATTGAAATTTTCTATGCTTCCGTAAGCTGCCATGTTTACTAACCTTGTCTTATTATATCTCCGGGATGAACAAAGCACTTAAATTCCATTTATCCTCGCCGCCAGTTTAAAGTACGAGCCTGGGTTGATATAATACCTAATTAATACAACAGTAATTTGGAATCACTACCCGTTTATTTAAACGTAGGTACATATTACGTAAATATATCTAATTACATGTAAACAACAAATGCATGAGGATGCCATGCTAATATGAAAGTAGTTCGCGCATGCGTGTAAATAATTCTTCGTTGCGCGCGCACCACGCAGTTGATAGTCCGAGAGCTGGATACATTATAATTTGTTAAGTCCAAAATTATCTTCAAACTTATTACGGAAATTAGAAAAAATAGTGGGTCGTTTAGAGAAAAAAATTACCTTTCAAATGATGTGCCACTCGACCACACTTGCTATTTAAAAAAAAGTGGGGGTCGATGCGGGGCAGTAGGGGGTTACATTTGAGGGCATGGATTTTGCATGAAAATTCGTCCCCCTTCCATTAAAAATTGGCGTTTTTTTTAATTCTGAAGAAGATCTTGGTTTTTGAGTTTCTGAGGGGGTCAAATTTTCGTTGGAACAGACTGTAGAATGACAAATGCGGTTTCTAGCTTCTGTGAGCTATCTTATTCTTCTTGTGCCACTCCTATCGGAGATTGGAAATCATCAAGGCTATTCTGACCTTGTATACAGCTGACCTAAAGAGTTCATTAGTGGTGCAGCCAAACCACTCTCAAATTCCGCAACCATGACATTCTTCTACGGCCTGGATTCCTTTTTTCTTCGGTTTTCCTGATTGAAATCAGGAGAGGAGTTCGGCAGGGATGTATTATGTCTCCATTACTCTTTAATGCATATAGTGAAGCCATTTTTGAAGAAGCATTGCTATCTCAAAGTGAAGGAATAATAATTAACGGAAGATCTATTAACAACATAAGATATGCAGATGACACCGTGATTATAGCAAGCTCTGCTGAACAACTCCAACTGCTACTGAACAAAACAAACAATTTCTGTAAAGAATATGGACTAAAAATGAATATAAAAAAGACCAAATACATGATAATAACTAAGAACACAAACATACAAACAAGCATACATTTGGGAAATGTACCGATAGAAAGGGTTGATAAATACAAATACCTAGGAACCTGGATTTCAGAGAAAAATGATCAAACAACAGAAATAAGGACCAGGATAGAAATAGCAAGAAATGCGTTTGTAAAAATGAAAACAGTTCTCTGCAACAAAGACCTTAGCTTAGAACTGAGAGCAAGAGCTTTGAGATGCTACGTGTTCTCGATACTACAATATGGACTTGAAAGCTGGACATTAAAGCAAGAACACATAAATAAGCTACAGTCATTTGAAATGTGGTGTTACAGAAGAATGCTTAGAATAGCATGGACACAGAGGAAAACGAACACGGAAGTACTGCGAGAAATGGGTAAAGAATGCGAAATAATAAACACAATAAAAATAAGAAAGTTACAATATCTGGGACACGTAATGAGGGGACCGCGATATGAAATGCTAAGACTGATAATACAGGGAAAGATAAGAGGCGGAAGGAGTATAGGAAGAAGGAGAGTGTCATGGTTAAAGAATTTAAGGGACTGGTTTAGATGCAGTTCTATAGAACTCTTTAGAGCAGCGGTGGATAGAGTAAAGATAGTGATGATGATATCCAACCTCCGATTAGGAGACGGCACTTGAAGAAGAAGAAGTACCCCCGCTGGCGGCAGGACTACTTACCTTGGCCGATCAGCTAGATTTGGCGTTCTGCATTTACCGATTACATCATCTATTTCTGCTTGAGCTTTCTTTTGAACATCTGGATACAGAATTAAATATAATACTGCAAAGCTCAATGTATTACTTGTAGTTTCAGAACCAGCCATAAACATATCCATGCAAGTTGCTACAAGTTGGTCTTCGGAAAAACTTTCCCCCACTGATTCTAAAACACAAAAGCAAAAAATATTATTTATAACATTCATACTTTTAAGAAAGCTACACTAAGAAAGCTAAAACAACAAACATAGTAATTGACAATCATCCTCATTTACAAGTCAGTAAGACGATGTAACAGAAATAAAGTCAGTTGGGGTAAGAGCGTATTTAGGGTAAGTGCGACCACACAGGACAATAGAGCGATATTAACAGTTAGGGTCGGCAACCCTGTGAAAACATGTTCACCATATAGTACTTTTTAAGCCATGGTAATATGGCAACGGCCCATTAACCGAGCAGTCAGCTGTCAGAATTGTAACCTCACATAGTCGTTTCAAATTGCAGATCAAGTAGGTGAGTAATTTTTTAAAAATCGATATTACTTAGACTTATTGTTATTCTTCTACTTTTATGGTATAAGTATTATAAAAACCTAATAAACTAATGGAAAATTGTTTTATTTGCCGTATAAAAGATGTTATTTATTAATTATCGATGTGGATGCCCTTACCCCGAAAAATGTGTGGAAGGTTTAAGTGCGTCCACGTGCGTAACGCACTTACCCCCTTTCTTGGTTTCAATATTATGTTCGGATTTTTCTGATTTTCAGAAACATGCCCAAAAATTATACGAGAAAATCGCAAAGAGGTGCTAATTATACTAAGGACCAATTGCAAGCTGCCATCGAAAGCGTTAAAAGTAAACAATTGTCTCTAAGAAAAGCAAGTTCCCTTTTAAAATATCAAAGACGACAATTCTGTACCATGTCACAGGGCGTAGGGGCACCAAGAGCAAACATTTGGGGAGAGACTTGGATATTCCTTATGAAGACGAACAAGAAATTACCCAGGCCATTAAGTTAATGGAAAAGGGCGGATTTGATTTGTCCAGATCAGAGGTGCTTGAAAAAGTTGGACAATATGTGATAAAAAACAAATTAAAAACAAGATTTAAAGACGGCTTCCCTGGCCCTGATTGGTTTATAGGTTTCCGAAAAAGACACCGACTCATAATAAAAAAACCCCAAACTGTAGAAATGGCAATAAAAAAATGTGTAGATCCATTTATAATATACGACTATTTTGATCTGCTAAATCGTACAATTATTGAGCTTGGTCTGGAAAATAAGCCAGATCAGATATGGAACCTAGATGAAACGAGTTTTTGTGTAGACCCAAAAAAACCAAAATTGTTGGTGCCGTTGGAACTGCTGAAACCAGAACAATCAGCACTCTAGGAAGAGAAAACACGACAGTTTTGATGACTTGCAGTGCAGCTGGGTCAAAAGGAACACCCCTTATTATTTTTAAAGGCTTGCATATTTACGACGAGTGGACTGCTCCAGAGGAAGATCCCCAAAAACCTGAAGTTTTTTATGCTGCAACAAAGAAAGGTTGGATGGAATCTCAGGTTTTTCAGAACTATTTCAGCAATGCTTTAATTTCTGACTTTAAAGATAAGCGCCCTATTCTTTTAATCTATGATGGCCATGCAACACACATCAGTATAAGTTTGATTGAAGAGGCTATGAAGAATTTTAAAGCTTTCACCTCACTCCAGTCACTTACTTCAACCTCTAGATGTAGCCGTGTTTAAGTCGATTAAGGACAGATGGGATACAAAGCTAGTCCAATGGCAACGTGGACACCCAGGAAAGAAGATATTAAAAAAACCTTCTCGGTGCTAACCAAAACAATATGGAAAGAGACGGATCCCGTAATAATTCAACACGGATTTAGGAAAGCCGGTATCTACCCCTTTAATGATCAAGTTATAGCCTCCGACAAGTTTGATCCTTCGGCATACAAAAGATGGCAAAATAGTCAAACAGAAACAATGCATGTAACAGCTGATGAAGATCCGAACAGAGAACCAGAGATTTTAAAGACTGGTCCATCCGGTACATCAGCTAATAGCAATATCTCCGATACTAATGAAGTCACAATTGAAGTCGCGAAAAGTCTAAGCACATCGCATCGCCAACTAACACCCACCAATTGTACCCCTCACAACACGTCCTTAAGGCATGTAACCTTCGACCAAATTTTAGCAACAACTATGAAAATTGGTACAAAAGTCAATGACGAAAAAAAGCCCAAGAAAAAAGTAGCAGGTGGAGCGGAGGTTATTACAAGAAATGAAGTGCTAGTGCGCCTAAAAGAAAAAGAAACCGTACAAAAGGGGCCAAAACAAAGGAAACGCACAAAGAAGAATAACAATGAAGCAGCAGGTAATTCCAGGTTAAAGGAAATTTTGGACAGCGACGAAGACGATGAAGAAACAGTCGAATATGCAGAAGAGGATGAAGATACGTTGGAAGATATACGTGAACAAATGACTGAAGAGAACGAGGAGTTAGATGAAATGACGAGAAGCTTGTCTGAATTATCTGTTGGCAATTGGGTATTAGTTCAATTTCCAGGAAAGAAAAATATTAAATATTATGTAGGGAAAATAATAGACATTAAAGATAAAGAGGTAGAGATAAAGTTTTCTAGAAAAAGTGTATTTTTCATGAAAAAATCAATATTTAAATTTCCTTTGGTTGAGGACGTTTCTATTGTCTTTGAAACGGACATTGTTAAGCTCTTGCCGGATCCCGAAATTGGAAGGCGCGGAGAAATATCATTTCAAATATCGTTTAGCGGCTATAACGTGGAATAGCTTATAAATTTTTTTTTTGTTTAGACTTTATCACCATGTGTACTTTCTACGTAAATAAACATAAGAATACCATTTACTTTACAATTTAACGATAAATCAAAGATATTTTGTTTTTTGCGTTTTAAGTTCTTCCTCTGTTTAAAGTTTACGAGCTTGTAACTTTTTTTTTAAATAAAGATACTTTGAGTTTCTTATTAACAAAGATTCAAGTAAAACGCTCTTACCCCCAGATTAAGTATATATGCCGTATATAAAAATATATCTCCAAATTCTCTCTTACCCCAATTGAGCGGGGTAAGTGCGACCACTTGCCTTTAAAAAAATAATATAATTTTCTCTTAAACCGATATATAAAAAAATATTAAGAACTCAAGATGTAGTCAATGCCTGTATTATTGTATGTATTGATTTTAGTCAATGCATATTTAGTCAATCATTCAGATATAGTCAATGCCTGTATTGTCCTTTTCATGATCATTTTTCAGTGCGTAACAAATGATAGGAAAAAGGGTAGGTCCGTGATAATACACATTTATGACATTTATTCTAACATGACATTTTAGTTAAATCTGACAGTTGTCACATTTTATTTTTAATTTGGAATAAAAACAAATCAAATGTGTTTCTTGCATTTATAAAATGGTATTTTCTTTGATTTGTATAGTCTTATAAATTATACAGATTATATTTGTAATATTATTGTCTAATTTAAAAAAAATTATTTTTTTTATTATGGCGCCATCTCTCGACAACTAGAATAACTAGAATTTAATGTCACCGACGAAATGTAATCACCGACATGCCTTTTTTTCTGTCACATACAATTTAATGCGTTAGAAAGAAATCGAAAAACTGTGACGCACTGAAAGATGATCATGAGAAAAAGAATATTATTGATTTTCCATGGGAAAAAATTGTATTGATCGCCGGGAATTTTTAGGGCACCTTCGAATGAATATTTTAACTATATTAATTTTGTATCGCACTTACCCCAACTGACCTTATGTCTTTGAATACGGTGCAACAGAAGTATTTCATACTTCAAGTATGATTTATTTTTTATAGTGTCTATTTAATTAATGCAAAGAAGTTGAACCAATCAGATGAGGCGTGCGGCAGGGTTGAGTTTATCACCGAGTTTTATTATGTAATCTATATTAGGAGTCTATATTCAGAGATGTATCAGACGAGAATCAAGGTGGAAGCAACATCATCAGAACTAGCATAAACAACATCAAGTATGCTTTTAATATCGTCCCTCTTCTTCTTACGGTGCCTATCCATTCCGGATATTGGCGATCAGCATTGCAATCCTAACTTTCCTGGCCGCTATTAGAAATATTCCGGTTGTAGATGTATTAAACCACTTTTTCAGATTTTGAAGCCAAGATACTCTTCTTCTCCCTGGTCCTCTCTTCCCAAATAACTTGCCCTGAAATATGAGCTGGAACAAACCATATCTATGTTCATTACTCATAACATGACGAAGATATTATAATTTGCGCTCTTTGATTGTGTTAATAATCTCGCATTCCTTGCCCATTCTACGTAGAACCTCAACATTAGTCACACGATCCACCCACGAAATTCTTAAGATGAGTCTGTAACACCACATCTCGAAGACCTATAGTTATCTTAAAGAAGCTTCAGAAAGTGTCCAAGCCTCTACTCCGTATTGTTGCAATTCTAGATGGGTTCAGGGATTAAGAGAATTGTTACTCTGTTTTAACAAGTTTATTAAAATTCCTAATAAACTAAAGTACAAAAATAAGTCCTCCAAAATTCAAACGTGACAAAAACAATTATTATGACAAAACTTCTAAATTGACAAATATATCTGTCAGATTCCTTATTAGTCTGACTTACTCCATCTACTTACACCTATGCTAGGTGATTTATAACACCGCCCCCTTCTTTCAGGCTGTTCGCCCCGAACAGTACCTAAATGGACCAGGTCGGTGGATTCTGCCCTTCATAAGGACACAGTCTCTCTAGGTGGACGACCTTCGGCTTACTTCGTGGCGTCAGTTGCACCCTATACACAAGGTCATTTATCTTCTTAATGACCAGGTACGGTCCCTCCCAGGGCCGCTGCAACTTGGGACTTAGACCTTTCCTTCTCGTTGGTTGGTAGAGCCAAACTGCATCACCTTCCTTGAAACTAACAGGTGTGGATTTCTTATCGAACCTAACCTTCATCCGGTCACTGGTGAGTTGTAGCTTGTTTCTGGCGAAATCGTGGACCTTAACCAGTCGATCCTTTAGACCGCTGACATACTCGGGAAGTGTCTCTTGACCCGCCTCTCCGTCTGGTACATTACTATGTAGGAGATCGATGGGAAGCCTCATCTCTCGACCAGTTAACAGCATTGCTGGAGTGTAACCAGTTGCATCATGTTGGGAACTTCGGTATGCTAGCAGAAACAGAGGCACCAGTTTGTCCCAGTCTCTCTGATTTTCGTCTACAAACAGGGACAGGTAGTTGTTGATGGTCCGGTTATGTCTTTCTACCATGCCGTCGGATTGAGGATGGAGCGGTGTTGTTCTGGTCTTCTTAATTCCTAACAAAGCCATCATGGTCTTCCAAACTGCCGATTCGAAGTTGCGCCCCTGGTCAGAATGAAGCAGAAGTGGAACACCATGTCGGGAAACGACATTCTCCAGCAGGGCTTCACCAACTGTGACTGCTTCTTGGTTGGGTAGTGCAACTACTTCAGGCCATTTGGAAAAATAATCCATAGCAACCATCAAATATTTGTTTCCTGATGCTGTCTCTGGAAATGGTCCCAAAATGTCTACAGCAACTCGTTCCCATGGAGTTCCAGTAATATATTGTTGGAGTTTTCCCCTAAGTCTTGTTTTGGGTCCTTTCTTGGATGCACACAGGTCACATCGTTTGCACCATTCTTCCACATCTTGCCGACAATGAACCCAATAATATCTCTCACGGACTCTGGCCAGAGTCCTATTGATTCCAAAATGCCCGCCGGAGCGACTATCGTGAAGTTCTGCAAGCACGTCCTTAACACATGACCTTGGGAGAACAACTTGGGGCACTGTTCTTGTTCCATCCGGACTCTCCCATTTACGAGTGATGATGTCATCTCGTAGACACAGGGAGTCCCACTGAAGCCAATAGCCCTTAACTGCTTGCCCATATTTTGCAATCTCCTGCCACTGTGGTCTAGCTCCGTGGTCCAGCCACTCCCGAACTATTTTTAGATCTGTATCTTCCTTTTGTTCAGCCTGAAGGTTTTCTAGAACTTCTTCGTCATTTCTATCCTCTATGGTTCTCAACTGTAGAATCTGGCCATCTCGTTCTTCTTGGCGGTCGCAGAATCGACAGTTCCTCCCGTTGCATGGTCTTCTCGAGAGACCGTCGGCATTCCCATGACTTCTTCCCGCTCTGTGACGAATTTCAAAATCATAAGTCTGTAGTTTCTCCAGCCACCGAGCTATCTGACCTTCAGGTGTCTTGAAATTGAGAAGCCATTGCAAGGCAGAATGATCGGTTCTTATCAAGAATTTTCTGCCATAGAGGAACGAATGGTAGTGTTCTACTGCTTTGACGACTGCCAATAACTCCTTTCTGGTGACACAGTAGTTTCTTTCTGCTTTTCCCAAAGTTTTGCTGAAGTATCCTATGACGCGTTCCTCGCCCTTTTGTACTTGGGAAAGCACCGCCCCGATACCATTTTGAGAAGCATCTGTATCAAGCACGAAAAGACCCTGTTCTTTCGGATATGCCAGAATTGGAGCCGTAGTCAATTTATGCTTGAGTGTGGTGAAGGCAAGCTGGCACTCTGGTGTCCAGTCAAATGACAGTTTTCTCTCAGTCAGATTATGGAGAGGTTTGGCAATCTTACCAAAATCTTTCACGAAGCGACGATAGTAACTGCAAAGACCAAGGAAGCTTCGGATATCGTGTTTGTTTCTTGGTGTGGGCCATTCCTGTACTGCTTTTATTTTCGCCTGATCTGCTGCAATTCCTGAGGATGAAATTACATGTCCAAGGAAACTAACTTTTTCTTGGAAGAGCTCGCACTTTTTGGCATTTACTTGTAGGTGAGCGTTCCTTAGTCTGGTGAAAACTTCTTTCAAATTGGCAAGATGTTCGTCGAAATCTTTTCCGATGACCATAATGTCGTCGAGGTATACCAGACAGATTTTCCATGTAAGTCCTCTAAGTACTAGCTCCATTAAACGTTCAAACGTGGCAGGTGCATTACACAATCCGAATGGCATCACTTTGAATTGGTAGAGCCCATTTCCAGCAGAAAATGCGGTCTTCTCTCTGTCTTCAGGGTGTACTGCAACTTGCCAATAACCGCTTTTGAGGTCCACAGTGGAAAACCATTTCGACTCAGCCAAGGCACTAAGTGTATCATCAATACGGGGTAGTGGATAGCTGTCCTTCTTGGTAACGCTATTCAGCCTCCTGTAGTCGACACAGAACCGCGTTGAGCCATCTTTCTTGGTTACCAACACCACTGGAGAAGACCAGGGGCTACTCGACTCTTCGATGACATTCTCCTTTCGCATATCTTCAAGGATGGCAAAAGCTTCTTTTTGTTTTGCAAATGGAAGACGTCTTGGTGCCTGTCTTATGGGGTTGGAGTTGTCAGTGTTAATCCGATGTTGGACTAAGTCAGTGCGGCCAGTTATTTCTCCTTTAAAGAATATGTCACTTTCGTTGTTAATGAACTCTTCTGCTTTTTGGTATTCATCTTCAGATAGATGTCCCCATGACTTCTTAAGATTTTCCAAAATTTCAGTGGAGAATTGGTGTGTACTGCTAGCTGTTGGCACGTTTTCTTCTATTCTGGTCACTCTTACAACTGGCTCGCATATTCCAAGCACTTGGCCCTTTTTGAAAGTAATTTTATTGCCATTCGGGTTGGCCACCCTTACTGGAACGGTGTGCTTATCCCCATCTACCAAACATCTGGCCACGATGACGCCCTCGTGAATCTGCTCGTCTGGCTCTAATAACATGGCTCCCAAGCCACCAGATGCATCAATTTGTGCAACCACGATCTTTTCACTGTTAGGAGGGATCTTCGTGTCTTTTGCTACTAACATCTTTAGCCCATTGTGCTGCTTTCTGGAGGATGACAGTAGAATTTCTTCATTGCCGACGACTACGGTCCTGTGTCTGACATCTACAATAAACCCATGTTCGGACATAATGTCGACACCTAGGATGAACTCGTCTACGATGTCGGCTACTAGGACCACTACTTCTATCTCGATGTGTCCCAGCTCGATTTTTACGCAACTGTCCCCATAAACAGTAATGTTTTCGCCTGTCGCTGTCTCTAGTATGGGAGATTTCGATATTATTCGTGTAGATGACTGGTCCAGTAAACGTTTACTCATAACTGACCTAGTTGCCCCAGTATCGATGGTAAAACTGCATCTGTCGCCATTGAGAAGTCCATCGGCAACTAAGCTGTCACTACTTCGTCTTATTGTGGATATTGAGAATCTGGGAGCTTGGGACAGGTCAGCCAACGTGCGCCCCTTGACGTTGACTTCTTTTAGTTTTCCGAATTGCGTTGATATTGTGGAGCTTGCCTACTGTCCTCTGATCTTGTACGTTGTCTGCAATCACGTTGCAGGTGGCCTATCAATCCACAAAAATAACACTTTGGGCGCCCCTGACGTTTTTGCTTCAAATATTCAGCTATTGGGCCAAGATATTTCTCGAATTGGGCGACCAACACCTGGGACAACGTATTTAGATCGCCTTCTTCCACTTCAGCAACACCTCTTATTTGATGGACTTTGCGTTGATGGCGGGACACATTCTTCACGGCTTCGTACTCCAATGCTGCGACAATAGCGTCCTTCAATATTTGGTAGCGTCCTCTTCCTAGTCGTAATGTTTGATGGAGGTCTACATCTCGCAGGCCATCAAGGAAACATTGGATGGTAAACTGGTGTAGAAACTCTTCAGGGGCTTCGGGCCAAGCGAGTCGTGCCATCTTTTCTACTTCTGCTCCGTATTCTTGCACAGATTCGTTGGAGCCTTGGATACGCACTTTTAGTTGGCTCTGGTATACTTGCTTCAAATATTGGCTGCCGTATCTTAGTTCTAGAGCCGATACGACAGTCTCATATTTCTTTTGTGCGTCCTCTGGAATGTTTTGGAGGATTTCTACAGCCTTACCTCGAAGTGCTAATATGAGAGCAGTTGCCTTCTGTTCATTTGTCCATCCATTATTCTGTGCAGCAGCTTCGAATTGTCTTCTATACACTGGCCAGGATATCTCGCCGTCAAATGTAGGAGGCTTAATTATTCCGTTGACAGGGGAACAAATCACTTCTGGTTTACCTTCAACTCTCAGTTTCTGGGACTTTTCAACCTCTAGGCGGATATTCTCAAGAGTTCTCGTTACCTCATCGTGCGTTTTTTCTACTAGGCCTCTTGTTACTTCAATCTTTTTAATCATGTCTTCTTTTGTCTCTTCGATTTCTTTTTTCATATCTTCTTTTGTCTCTGCGATTTCTTTTTTCATATATTCTTTTGTCTCTTCGATTTCTTTTTTCATATCTTCTGTACTCACTTTTGAAGTCTCTATTTTTGAGATAAGTGTCACGAGCAACTCTCTGTCTTCTAGACGACGTAAATTTTCTGTTTCTTTTTCTTCCTGCCGACGTTTGTCTTCATTTTCTTTTTCTTCCTGCCGACGTTTTTCCATGGCGGCAATCATGTCTCTAATTTCTTCCATCGTCTCGCTTCTTGTTTTCACCATATAAATTCTCTTAATCCCACTTTACTTCTGACACCAATTGTTGCAATTCTAGATGGGTTCAGGGATTAAGAGAATTGTTACTCTGTTTTAACAAGTTTATTAAAATTCCTAATAAACTAAAGTACAAAAATAAGTCCTCCAAAATTCAAACGTGACAAAAACAATTATTATGACAAAACTTCTAAATTGACAAATATATCTGTCAGATTCCTTATTAGTCTGACTTACTCCATCTACTTACACCTATGCTAGGTGATTTATAACAGTATATTAACGTAGCAAATACATAGCATCTGGTGACTTCTCAAAAGAGACTTCATCGTTACGAACGCTGATCTTGGTTTTCCTATGGGTTGTTTTATTTCAATAGAGTGGTTCCATGGACTGTTTATATTGGTACCAAGCTATGTGTAGCTGTCCACAGTATCCACCCTACCAATTGTAGTAACTATTTATTAATATAATTTTAATTTAAAAAAAGTGAAAGTTTTTTTATTATATGAAAAAACAGAAACTAATGTAAATTGCACCATTATGCCCGTCGTATAGGGTAAAATGGGGTACCAAATTGAAACCAAGAAAAGCCTATTGACAAAATTCGCATACAAGTACTACTTTATCATCCTCATCTTCTACACCTGCACATGAATTTTTAGTCCATTTAAGGCAACTGGATCAGCTTATCCATCCTTCTGTGGAACTTGAATAAAAGTTTCCGCAGAACCAGTCAGTGTCACTATCTTTGCCTTCTTAATCTGACTCTACTTTTTTAGTTTTATTCAATTGCAATTTCTTACTCGTCTGTGATTTGGTTTGATCATCGGCTATCTTACTTGGTATGGTAAAAGGGTAAAGCCTACCAATAGGTATGGTAAAAAGGGTGCCCCATTTTACCCTACGTATTGATACCCCATTTTACCCAAAGAACAGATTTTGAGATTATGACCTGTTTAAATTATTACAAGTTTTTATTTTTTAACAAAATGACAAACGAATACTCTAGAACACATTCACTGTTAGTTGGAAGTAATGATATTAAATAATAAATTGTTTTAGTAATACTAACGATGGATTATTTTTCGGCCGATATTATAACTTGGTTAACTAAAAACGCACATGTACTTTTCACAAAAATCGACTAATAGTTAATTATATCTGCTTTATGACAGAAGGCGTAAACAGGCGTCTATAATATAATTTCATTAACGTCGTATAGATGGAGCGGGTGATATTGAAAATAAAGGGGGTACCCCGTTTTAGGCAGCTACCCCGTTTTGCCCGCCTCTCCCTACTTTGTTTCTTTCGTATTGAGATCAAGTCCATGTTTTTTACTTATTCTCCTGTATTATTCTTTGCAAACCATCGACGCAATCTGCAAAACCGAAAAAAAGAGAAATTCTACTTATGAACATGAAAACAATTTTACAAGATCAGACCTTAGGATACGTCCAAGAGGAATGCTTGTAGTCGTATTCAAATTGAAGACCTTGGGACCAGAAGGGGACAAGACACAATTTCGTCAAAAATGAGTTAAAGTAGAAATCACACACTTTAAGACCATATTAATGTCTCAAACAGAAAATTCCAGCAGTTTTCTCATAGATGGCGCCGCTGTAGTTAAGTCCCGTTGTGTCACCATTACTTTATATTGCAACAGAAGGAGACAAGCCACAGTAGTAATCAACATGACGGTGGAACATTCACGTGCATGTAAACGGAAAATAGACTTTTCTGAGTTTGATTCTGAACACAGTGACCAAGATCAGTTTTTAAATAAAAGCGAAGATGACAAAGACTATACAGTATCGGGAAGTAGCAGCGATTGAGAAAATATAAACTCAGGAACAGTAACTTTATTTGATGACTCGTACGAGTCATCAAAAATGACCAAATTGTATTTCCTAAACCTGTTGCGACAACTTTAAGGGACAATTCTGAATGAAAAAATAATGACAGTTGGCTTGATAGACGTTTGTCTGCAAATGTTTCGTTTCCGAGATAAGGGATGTTGAATTTTTTCTTACAAAATGACGATTCATTTATTGCTTTAAAACCAGTTGAGATATGCAAATGAAATTTGGTAGGTTTTAAAAGATAGTTATTGCGGATTTTTTGACATAAAATCAAGAATTTAATATTTACTATTGGCGCGCATATGGGTAATATGACCGATCATATTACCCTTATGTACGCCAATGGTGAATATTAAATTCTTAATTTTATGTAAAAAAATCCGCAATAACTATCTCTTAAAACCTACCAAATTTCATTTGAATATCTTAACTGGTTTTAAAGCAGTAAATAAGTCGTCAGTTTGTAAGAAAAAATTCAACATCCCGTATCTTGAAAACGAAACATTTGAGGACACACGTTTAAAAAGCCAACTGTCATTATTTTTTCATACAGAATTACCCCTTAAAGTTTGTCGCATTTTTTTAGAAACACCGTGTATTAATGAAGAACATGTCTAGTTGTTAAAGTACCTAACTTTTTTATTATCCAACATTAACGACTGAATCAAAAAAGAGAATGTTGGGAAAACCTGAGGCTATAGTTGGGTTTTAATTTCAGTATTTTATAAATACTAGAATAATCAACAGGGTGATGCGAAGTTTAAGAAAAAAACACAGTTTGATTGGTACACCTGGTATACAATGAAAATTTACCTGTATAGCAAAAATATTATTACTGTGGTATTGTTAAAGAACCAGGCTACAACATGTTCAAAAAATCACTTAAATCGGTCAACAGGTTTAGAAAATATGAGAATCAAAATGACCAAATTTTTAAGTGGGCCGATTTCTATGCATGTAAGTTTATATACAGTGAGGAGAGCGCTAATAATCGGCAAAATAATGCAAAAGATGGAAAATATAATACATTGTGAAGTAAAAAGAGATGAACCTAGTAGAGGTAGAAATTATCGATGTAAACGTATAAATTAACACTACATTACCTAGTTTCCCACCTTTAGACGTCTGTGGCAGGAGTATTTTATAAAATTCTCCTGTCGTAGTGACAGTTGTCATACTCCTCCGATACGTCTAAAGGTGAGAAACTATGTAAGTAATATAATGTTAATTTATACGTTTATATCGATAATTTCCACCTCTACTAGTTTCATCTCTTTTTACTTCACAACGTACTACGTTTTCCATCTTGTGCGTTATTATGCCAGTTATTAACGCGCTCATCAATGTAGGTATACAAACGAATGCTGAGAATTTCATGGACACAAAAAATTTACTAGGGATGAGGGATTTTGGGCACATGAATAAACAAAAGAAATGCTAAGTAGAATTATAGAGAAAAAAATACAATACTTGAGTCAGGTGTTAAATGATGAAAGATATATATTACTGCGAATCGTATTAAAAGGTAAAATACAGGGCAAAAAATCAGTAAGAAGAGGCCAGAACTCTTAGCTGAATGACCTGAGCAAATGATTTGACCGTTCATGTGTAGACATTTTTCGTGCACGAAAGCTATATTTCAATCGCCAACCTTCAAAATGACACTTCGAAATAAGAAGAAGAAAGGAGTTGAGAGCAATCCTAATTGCCTCTTTATATATTTTTTTTAATTATAAAATATTGCTTATACTCTGGGCTAATTAGCAAAATACAAGGAAAAGGTATTTACCAGCAATTTTATTGCTGGAACCGAATCTTATGATTCTATATATTAGGTATGCAAAGTCCGCAAATAGTGTGCTACTTTTTTTATAAACAAAATGGCGCCCGGAAATCGTGTTTATTTAATTTTAGCTCTATAACTCCAAAGATTTTACCTTTACACCAAAAGCACCCAAATAAAAAATCACCGTAATTCAATTCTGCATAGAGAGGTGTTTTTCCCGATTTACTTTGACGAACATTTTGCCCGGAAAATGCGGGTGTTTCCAACAAAATCTTTAATTTCCAACTAAAATTTTATATAAGTAATTGTTTATCAATGATTAAATAACTTGGTAATATAAAATCTCTTTTCGTATAGATTATAATTCCAGAAACTGATGTAAATTGAATGAACAGCTTAGCAACAATTGAATTTTTAATTAAAAATTTACGATTGCTATGATAACCACAATAATTATGTTATATAAGAATAACTATGATTTTAGTATAAAAAGACACTGTACCTATCTAATGCACTTTACATAATTAAAATTGGACTATTTAAGCGGCCCTCAGGAATATTTTAAAATTATAAACAATTTGTTGGCTTATAAACAAATAGCATATCTCGGAAAATATTAAATTAAATTAAATCATAAAAACGGCATAAAAACGGAAAAAAGCGGCAGGATGCTTCTTTTAAAAGAAAAAACGTTTAATTGTGATGAGTGGTTCCTGAGATACAACCGGTCAAAGTTGACAGGCATTTACGGCAAAGATATAAACAATAGAATCATAATTTTTGAACCATCACCTTTTTCTTTTTGTCCTCTTTCTTCACACCAATTTTCATATCTTTAAAATACTCATAACATATATTATTATAATATAAACTCTAATCAAAAATTAGTTTTGAGAAAATGTAATCTCAAAGTTCAAAATCGGTAGATGTTAAAAAATGCATTTTCTCGGCTTCCGATGGAGCAATTTGCTTCATTCTTTTTTTTGTTCCCAAGAACTCGAGTAGAGCCATCTAACTGACGCATTATTAAATGTCAAAGTTGCTTTGGTTTTGTTATAATAGATTAATTTATTTATAAGAAAAGAAAACTACATATTTTTTTTAGTTGTTGATTTTTTTTTAGATAAACTTACTACAAGTGTACCTTTTAACGTTAAAAACACAAATATTTTCATTTGAAAGCTGTATAATTATTTAAACAATATTTATTTAAACATATTAAATTTTTTTTATAATACACTGAGCGGCAAAAAAAGTGGCCACCCTATAAATATCCGAAAATAAAAATGCATTGGAAGTTTTATGCACTGTTTCATAAACGTCAAAACTAAGTCACAAACTGTCAAAATCAAGGATATATAAACGCAATAAATATTTAAAGTGAGACGCAGTATGAAACAATGCATAAAATTTCCAATGAATTGTTACTTTCGGAACTTTATAGGGTGGCCACTTTTTTTGCCACTCAGTGTAATTAAATTAATTTATTATAACAAAACAAAAGCAATATTGACATTTAATAATGCGTTAGTTAGATGGCTCTACTCGAGTTACTTCCCTAACAACACAAAACATTCCAGGAATGTACTATCAAAGTTCTATTAATGTTTGAATGTCCTGGACATTCAAGGAACATTCGGTGGACATCTGATTAAGTTATTCGTGGAATGTTACCACAAGACATTCTATGAACATACTACCAATGTCCTATATTTTAAGAGAGGCCATTTACGATTCAATTTGCATTCATTTTCAAATTTGCCGCGCGTGTATATTATGTATTTAGGCAATCCAAACCACGTGACTTCTGGTTCTGGTTGGCATACAACAAAAAGTTACAGGTTACAAATGTTATGTTTGTATTATCATTTCATTTCATTGTTTATCGTCGTATTTTGTCTATTTTGGATTCATTTGGATTTCGTTTGCTGTATTTTGTGAACTTTAAAACTTTACCACACTGCAAAGTGAATATTTAAGGAAATTATTATTGGAAACTCCAGATGTTTGCAGAAAGGTAGGGGAAACAATTTTTATTTACTGTTCATTTTTCTCTGATATTTATCAATATTGATGAATTTTGCAAGCAATAACATTATTTATTTTATTGTTTTAGATATTTATTGAAGCTGAAAATAATTGGGGATTTAGATCCATATACAATTCAGTCAGAATTGGATTTTACCATAAAGTGCATTCCACCAAATTTATACATATCTGGTGGAGTTTCAGTTACTACTCTAAGCAGCAGATGAAAGCATACAAAAGCCTTCAGGCACATAAATATTTTACAGCTGGATTTGTTTTTAAGTTGGAGTAAAGTTGGACGTCACAAGCAACGACTTCGTAAGTACCTACAAGAATATTGAGGAAATCCATCTCCTGGATACTACTGGGCAAACTAGAAGATTGAAGAGGACAAAGCTTTTTGAACTAGTTTTAGTGATATGTGATAGTGAAAAGCAGAGCATAATGCTTGTGTGCCTGTATATGTTAGAATAGTGCGGTTAGAAAAGCAGGCATAGTGCTTGTGTGCCTCTTAGATTAGATAAGAGACGCTATGGGGTAAGCTCTTCATTTTAAGGAACAGTAGTAATTTAGGTTAAATTAAAATTGCTCATTTGCCAGAGTTATGACCAGATTGTAATTGTAATGTACAATTCAATTCATCGTAGTAATGATTATGGAAAAAAATATATGACAAGATTTTGTGCAATAAAAATGTTTATATTTATCAAGGATGTATTATTTGGTAAGCCCACATAATATACTTCTGGTATATCGTCGGTGATGTGTCACTACCTCCTATCTGCTTTTTCATAAATTCTGTAGGAGATGAAAAACTTGTTTGGGCCACCTCCTCTTTTCATATATTTTTTGACTTGTTTTGTAGTAAATTCAGCTATCTATTTACTACAAAACAAGTCAAAACTTACGTATGAAAACAGGAGGTGACCTTAAAAAATGTTTTTCGTCTCCTGCAAAACTCATGAAAAAACATATAGGAGATATTGTCACATCACTGACGATATATTTCAGAGAATGTCTAAAAATATACTTTGAATGTCCTAAGAACATTCGTAGACATTCATGGAATGTTTCAACAAGACATTCATTCTAATAAATATACTGTGAATGTTCAAAGAACATTCATAGACATTCATGGAATGTTCCAACAAGACATTCAAGGAATGTTTAAAATGCTGACACGGAACTTTCCTGGGACTTTCCAGGGACGTTCGTGTGCTTTTGGGGACATTCCAGGAATGTTTTCAATGTCCTGTGTGTACCTTCTAGGAACATTCCTGGAATGTTTTGTGTTATTAGGGTTGGGAACAAAAAAGAATGAAGAAAATTGCTCCATGGGAAGCCGAGAAAATGTATTTTTTTAACGTATACCGATTTTGAACTTTGAGATTACATTATCTAAAACCTAATTTTTGATTGGAATTTTACTATTTTTGGCAGTTTTCACTCGTAATATCGATAGTTTTTATTATAATAATATATGTTATGAGTATTTTGAAGATATGACAATTGGTTTGGAGAAAGAGGACACAAACGAAAAGATGATGGTTCGAAAATTATGATCCTATTGTTTATATCTTTGCCGTAAATGCCTGTCAACTTTGACCGGTTGTATTTCAGGAACCACTCATCACAATTAGACGTTTTTCTTTTAAAAGAAGCGTCCTGTCGCTTTTTTCCAATACCGTTCTCATGATTTAATTTAATTTAATATTTCCCGAGATATTATATTTGTTTATAAGCCAAAAATTTTTTTATAATTTTAAAATATTCCTGAGGGCGCCTAAATAGTCCAATTTCAATTCTGTAAAGTGTATTAGATAGGTACAATGTCTTTTTATACAAAAATCATAATTGTTCTTATGTAACATAATTATTTTGGTTATTATAGCGATCGTAAATTTTTAATTAACAATTCAATTGTTGCTAAACTGTTGCTAAAAACACGTCTCTATGCAGAATTTAATTACGGTGAATTTTTATTTGGGTGTTTTCGGTGTAAAGTTAAAATATTTGGAGTTATAGAGCAAAAATTGAAAAAAAAACACGATTTTCGGGCGCCATTTGTTTATAAAAAAAGTAGCACACTATCTGCGGACTTTGCATACCTATATTATTAATATATACAATCATAAGATTCGATTCCAGCAATAAAATTGCTGGTAAATAACTTTTCCCAAAAATGGGCTATTCTCCGATAATCTGCCGAGACTATTGATACTTACTTCCATCTTCTGACTCTAAAACATTCAAATATACATCCATAACGTCTCTTGGAGAGTGGGGATTATGAGTCTTCTTATGATATGCAATTTCTTTTCGAATAAAATCCCAAATCAACTTATGATTCTTAACGTATACGTTATACCCAGATTTTTCTGGTGCTATATACTTAAGAATTGGAAAGTGGCTGAAAGTAGCACCGACCATGGATACGGCTTGAAATAATTCGTTTAAAATCGACTGAAGTTCCCTCATTTTTGCATCTTCTGCCATATATCTTACTCCCGCCAGCATTTTCCATAAACAGTTTAAAATATGTAAATTAAACATATTGTGAACATTAAATACGACAGAATCGTTTTGGCTTATGGTTCTTAAAATATATTGAACTAACTCTTGTGCTTCTTCTTCGATCGACATAGACATGCTTTTGGTGCCAAATCCAAATTCTCTTAACTGTTTTAGGAAAAATCTTCTCTGCTCTTGCCAAAAGTGTTGGTCAACCAAAAGAATTCCTAAAATGTTAGAAATTAATAAATGTAGTACCTAGTAAATAATTAAAATACTTACACACACCCAAACTTATATGGAATCACCATGTATGTCAAAACAATATTTATTTCTTTTAAAAAAACTTGTTATTATTCCGAAGAATAAAGGTTTTCATTTAAAATAAACAAATCGATAAGACAATCAGATAGTACAGTTCGGTACGGTATAGTAGGTTATTTGCTTGAGTTGCAAATTGAACGAAAATAAATAAACTAATTTTTGCGTCCAAAAACGAAAATATGCCACATGTGGGGTTATAGAACCTACAACGGAGAAAGACTATTGGTCTTGGGGAGCAAGTAATGTTCCCAGAGGGACATAGCTGCAGAGCTAGGTGTAACACAGGGCGTTCTGTCTAAAACCTATACTTCTTCTTCTTGTAGTGCCTATCCGTTTCGGATGTTGGTGACCATCATGGCAATCTGCACTTTGCACACTGCTGCTCTGAAAAGATTTGTAGTGGTTGTGTTGAACCACGTTCGTAGATTTTTCAGCCAGGAAATCCTTCGCCTTCCTGGTCCTCGCTTTCCCTCTACTTTTCCCTGCAAGACCAGTTGCAGCAGTCCATATCTCTCACTGTTCCTCATGATGTGACCGAGGTATTCGATTTTGGCTGTTTTTATTTTGATTAACAGCTCTTTTTCTTTTTTCATTCTCAGCAAAACACCCTCATTAGTAATGTGGTCGGTATAAGATATCTTCAGGATTCGACGATAAAGCCACATCTCAAAAGCCTCAATTTTCTTGCAGGTGGCGTCTGTGAGAGTCCACGACTCAACTCCGTACAACAGTATAGGAAATATATAACATCGTAGTAAACTGACTTTTATGGGTATCGACAAATCATGACATTTGAACAACTTTGCCATTTTTTGAAATGCAGATCTTGCTTTCTCTATCCTACATTTGATTTCTATAGAATGGTCCCAATTTTCATTGACGTTGGTACCAAGGTAGGTGTATGTTTTTACTCTTTCTATTTGTTGACCATTCACACTGATTCGTCCAAATTGCTGTTCATTCTTAGAGATCATCATACATTTGGTTTTCTTAGTGTTTAGTGAAACTCCATATCTCTGACTGACTTCTGCGATTCTGCTCATTAACTCCTGTAGGGCTTCAGAACTGTCAGCGAATACCACAGTGTCGTCTGCGTATCTTATGTTATTGATACATTCTCCGTTAATTCTAATTCCGGCTTCAACATCATCCAATGCTTCTTGAAAGAGTTCCTCAGAGTAGATGTTAAACAGCAGTGGGGATAGTATACATCCCTGACGGACCCCACGTTTGATTTTGATATCGTCGGATTCTCCTGCCTCTGTCCGGATAGATGATGTTTGATTCCAGTACAGATTGCTGATAATCCTTAAATCACAGGTGTTTATTCCAATATTGGTTAATATCTCCATCAGCTTGTCGTGCTTTACTGTATCGAACGCTTTATGGTAATCAATGAAACATGCATAAATATCGCAATTCACGTCTCTACATCGTTGAAATAGCACTTGTATACTAAATAGAGCCTCTCTTGTACCCACTGCATTTCGAAAACCAAACTGTGTTCGGCTGATTTTTTCTTCGCACAGTCTATATATCCTTTGATGTATAATTTTTAGAAATAGCTTTAAAATATGGCTCATTAAGCTGATGGTTCGGAAATCACTGCAGGATACGGACTTTGTTTTCTTTGGTAAAGCAACAAACGTCGACTTCAACCATGCTTTTGGTATTACTCCGCTTAAATATATGTCGTTAAATATTTTGGTTAGGCGTTGAGTACCGTCGGTGTCAAATAGTTGTATGAGTTCAGCATATGCATTGTCAGGTCCAGGAGCTTTGCCATCTTTTAGTTGTGATATTGCTCTTTCCACTTCACCTGATGTGATTGGTAAGTGGTCATCACATATGTAGGATGGAGGTTGTTCGGATCTAGTATCATCAAAAAGTTCCTGTATGTATTTTGTCCATATGCAGATTTCTTGATTTCTGTCTGTGATGATATTCTCCTGTTGGTCTCGCAATTTGCTAGCTGTGTTGGATTTCTGAAGACCAGCTGCTTGTTTCACCTTTTTATGTATGTTAAACGTATCATGTTTTTGCTCTAACGACTCTATCTCTTCACACTGTGATTTTAACCAATTTTCTTTGGCCTTTCTTATTTCAGTTCTTATTTGTCGCTGAATCGTGTTGTACATTATTTTGTTGTTTTTTGATTTTCTTCTTTCTTCCATAAGTTGTAGTATATTGTCGTTCATCCAACTTTTTCTCATCTCTTTATTTTCTATTAGATGTTCTTCTCTGATGTTGTTAAAGGTTTCACATATATTTTGGAGTGATTCTTCGGCATTATATGTTTGCTCCATATTAATTAGCTTCTCTGAAAGAATCTGTGCGACTGTCTCTTTAGTTTTCTTATCTTTTAGTATTCTCATATCGCACTTTTTGTTGCTGTTCTTTTTTGCAACCTTCTTGAATCTAAACCTAAATTTACCAACAACAGGAACATGATCTGATGATACGTCAGCACCGGGGTAACCCTTAACCGATAGGCATCCATTACGGAATCTCTTGTTCACCATTATGTAGTCAATTTGATTCCGTATTACGTTTCCTGGTTGATCTTGCGGGGAGACCCAGGTGTACAAGCGTCTTGGTGGTAGTTTGAAGAATGTGTTTAGTATTGTAAATTCTTCTTCTTCTACAAACAGTTTTAATCTGTCTCCCCTTTCATTTCTCTGTCCTAGACCAAAATCACCTATGAATTCACCGCTTCTCCCTTTACCAATTTTCGCATTGAAGTCACCCATAATGATAGTTATATCTTCTTTTTTAAGTCGTTTAAGTGACTTTATCAACAACTCATAGAATTGCTCTAGATCTTCTTCTGGTTTATCGCTCGTGGGGGCATACACTTGTAATATATTTAATTTGACGGGGCTAGTATTCAGTTGGATTATTATTAATCTTTCAGAAATAGGTATAACATTTGTAACATATTGACGTAATTGGGGAGACACGATTATTCCAACCCCATATATATGTTGACCATCGTCATTTCCTGAGTGGTATACCATATGGTTGTCAACAATACAAGCACCACTATTTGGCCACCTCATTTCGCTTATGCCCATTATACCGATTCCGAGTCTGGTCATTTCTTGAATGGTATTATGAATTTTTCCAGCCTGATACATTGTCTTCACATTCCAGGGACATATTTTAATAATCAACTCTGCTGTAATAAACCTATACTAGGTAACAGGAAATAGGAAAGCTCAAAAATAAAAAAGGGAAAGTGGCCAAAAAGTAATAAGGGCTCGCCACGATCGTTTATTTGTCCAATCAGCTGGAAGACACCCAATCATTTGTCACTAGCAGCTCCAAAGGCAGCTTTTGGAAGCTACAGGTGTAACTGTTTCAGTTGAAAAGATAAGGAGTCCGTGCCAAGAAGTATACAGCAAGGGACAGTTACGGGTTCCCGAGTTATCCAGGCAGCACAAGATTGATCGTCTAAATTGGTGTCTTCACCACCAAAACTGGAATATTGACAATTGACAAAATGTGCCATTTTCATAAAAAGGCAGGATTTGTGTAAAATCAGATGACCCACGAAATCGTGTACTTAGAGGTCGAGGAAGACAAGCAAGAACGAAAACTGTCAGATCTATTCACAAATATAAAAAGGGAAGTGTAATGTTCTGGAGAGGAATTGTGATCCGTAAAGAAACTCCTTTAATTTTCATCAAATCAACGTTAACTGCTCACAGGTATGTTGATAACCTGTAGTTAGGCTCTGCAGAGGTGCAACAGGAGAAAATTTAATTTTCATGCATAATAATGGACCTCCACATACCATTAGAGTGACTAGAGACATCATTGAAGCAGAAGGTATCCCTTGTTTGGAGTAGCCTGCTTGCTCACCCGAGCTTAACCCTATTGAGTACTTGAAGGATATGCTTAAAAGAAAAATTGGAGCTCACCGGGAAAATCCACAAAACACCGCACGGCTAGTACAAGCTCCTCTTGAAGAATGGAGCAACCTACCACAACAAAATGTTGATAATTTGATTAGGAGCGTGCCCCCGCAAACTGAAGCTTGCAAGGACTAGAGGTGATAACTCTGACTACCAAAAAAATAAAAAAAAGTAATAAAAACAATTTAAACATTATTAGTTTTACATTAAAATTTTTGATGCGATTGACTTTAAAACAACTAGTTTCAATTTGTTGATTAGATACTTTATTGTTTTATTTAATTGTTATGTATTTGTGACTAAATTGCTTTAAAATAAATATTCTTTGACTTCGTGTGTTTGTTTTTTCAAATCCGCACGAAATATTTTTTTTTTATTACTCCAATTTATTTAACAATCTGTTCCTTTAGGAACAATCAGTTAAAGTTATGACTTTCTTAGGCTATGACATGTAGGTAAGAATTCCAATGAAAACTTTCCTTTCTAAATTATCAACAAATGTATAGATAGTACTACTAGTAAAATAAAGTAAAACTTAAAATAGTTCTAATTTATCTAAAATCTATTTGGTAAGTCAGTTGGTTTATAACGCTTAAGTCTGCGAACTTCACCCTCCGTGTTTAATAATTCACTCGCGAAATCATTTGGATGCGCACTAAGTCTTTCTTCATACTTTTCACTGTATTTGCTGATTTCTTCTTTGATGCTGAGAACTTTCAGGCCTCTCTCTATTATTGCGTTGGGGACCTACCATGGAGCGTTTACTATGGTTCTTAATGCCTTATTTTGAAAACGTTGTATAATTTCCAAGTTAGAGTTGCTGGCTGAGCCCCATAGCTGTATGCCATAGGTCCATATGGGTTTAAGTATGGCTTTGTATACCACTAATTTATTTTCAATTGACAGTCTTGAATGTCTACCCAGAATCCAGTACATTTGTTGAAGTTTGAGCCCAAGTTGCTTTCTTTTGGTGAATATGTGTTTTCTCCATGTTAGTCTTTTATCTAGATGTATGCCCAGGTATTTGGTTGTATCTACTTGTAATAATTGTTTGTTGTTTATGTATACTGGTGGACAGCTCTCTCTTAGCATGGTAAATGTCATGTGGGTCGATTTTGTTTCATTAGCTCTTAGTTTCCATTTTTTTTAACCATTTTTCTATTTTATTTAAGTGGGCTTTTAAGTTATGCGAAGCTCTTTGGGGGTCTGTGTGAGATGCGATAATACCTGTGTCATCCGCGAATGTTGCGACTGTTGTCAATCTAGTTGTAGGTAGGTCAGCAGTAAATAACAGGTATAGTAAGGGACCAAGTACACTACCTTGTGGGACGCCGGATTTTATTTTAAATAGTTCTGAGCGAGCATCTTGTTGTTTTACTAATGAAAAGCGATCTGTCAGATACGATTTTATAATTAAATAATATTGATACGGAAGATTTTTCTTCAGCTTATGGAGGAGTCCTGTATGCCACACTTTGTCGAATGCTTGGCTGATATCTAGAAAAGCTGCACTGCAGTACCTCTTGTTTTCTAGATCATTGCTGATTTGTTTGACTATACGATGTGTTTGCTCTATTGTTCCATGTTTGCTACGAAAACCAAATTGGTGTTTTGGAATTAATATTGTTTCTTCTATTATTGGTTCTAATCGACGTAGAAACATTTTTTCAAATAGCTTAGATAATATAGGTAAGAGACTAATGGGTCTATATGAGTTCAGTTCTTTGGGGTCTTTTCCTGGTTTTTGTAACATTATGATCTCTGCTACTTTCCACTGATTGGGAAAATGTGCATACGTAAGTATTGCATTAAATATATGTGTTATTGCCATGATTGTTTTCTTAGTTACGTTTTGCAGGATTTTTCCAGTGACGAGGTCATATCCAGGAGCCTTTTTTGGATTGATTTCATCCATAATTACCATTCGGATTTCTTTAGGTTTAAATTTTTTTATTGGGAGATCCATTTGAAAAGGTATATCAAGAAAATTTAAGATTTCATTATTATCTTCGTCGTATTGGTCCATTCGAAATAATAATTTCAATTTGTTGATTAGATACTTTATTGTTTTATTTAATTGTTATGTGTTTGTGACTAAATTGCTTTAAAATAAATATTGTTTGACTTCGTGTGTTCGTTTTTTCAAATCCGCACGAAATAATAAGAAATATCGGATGATTCCGTATAAGTTTGGGTGTGTGTATATATTTAAAATATAATTATATATTCTTCATAAGAAGCTCTGCTTGGTCTAAAATCTAAAACATAAGATGCAATCGTCAGATATTAAACTTTATCAATTTTATGCGAGGTATGTCGAAAAATGATATGAATATCGCTCAAGAGGACCATTATATTTCACAATATCGAAAATTATTATGAAACGTTGTTTTGGAATTAAAATCTATGAATTAAAGGTCGGTACACATATGCGAGCCGAACTGTTCGCGAACGCTATATTCGTATAATTTGTACGGCGGGACGAACCGCTTGCGAGCTGTTCGTTCGTCGCTCGTCAGAACCATGACCGCCACGGATGTCGTTGTCAAAATAATTGTATTTTGACAACGACATCCGATTTGAACGTCTAAACGTTAATAAAATCATTTTTTTAATTAAATTGTGGCTGATTTCCCATTTAGAATACTTGATTACAAAAATGTAATGAAATGAAGGAAATAGCTTCAGAACAATAAACATTATGTTCAGTATCTGCCATTTTAGAAAAATTTGTAATTTTTTTTTCAATAAGAAGGATGTAATTGCATATTAAAATATAGTTTTTAAATCCAAACAACTTTTCATAGTAACAATTGTCGATATTGTGAATGTACTTTACCATTCAGCAAAATTAATATTTTTTGGAACACTTCGTATAGCATTAATAAAATTTAATATATGATGGTTGCCTCTTGGGGTTTAGACCATGCAGAGCTATTCCAAAGATAACTTTTTTCGGTAAATTAATTATTTCCCATGTGATTCCATGAAATAAACCTTTTCACTCGCAAATAACTCGAAAAGTATTGTGACTATCTTAAAAAAAACCCTATAGATAGAACAAAAGTTGCAAAATTAGTGATATTATGCATTTACGGACTTATTTTAAACGCATCATTTTTCACCCACGTGTAAAAGCAATAACACAGCAAGTAACCCCCCCCCCACGTAAAAGCAACCAACGGCAACCTACGTCCAACTTTCAAGTGGAGTGTAAGTAGAACCTAAATCTAAATGTTCATGCAATTTGGTGGCGACACAGAATTACACGGTATCGTCGTATTTAACTTTTTTTCTTACCTCTTCGTTTTCCCCATGTTCTTTTATCGAAGAATTCTCCAATTGGTCGACCTGAAAGATCCTCAGACAATAGGAACTCTTTATTTGCTGCATATCCATTAACAATAACAATAACTTCTGTACCAACTTTCAGTCCTAGAACTGGACCATATTTTTTGGCTAATTCAGACGTTGCATACACAAAATGATTTGTGCGTTTCTGAATGCTTGCTATTTGAGGGGCGGATCCAAGAATTGGCCACCACTTAGGGCCCGGTGGAAAATTCTTAGGTTTCTTGGTATCAATATAGGCTAGTATACATATTAAAATAACTGCCGCTGCAATAAGAAACAACATACCTGAAAAAAAAGAAAATATTTTTGTTGGTAGAAAATATATTAATTTGTCTGGACTAAATTACGGTTCTGTTGATATCCGAGAAGACTTGGTATTCACACAATGTTGCCAAACTCAATTTTATTTATATTTTTTAGAAAGGGACCAAATTTTTTGAAAAATATGAGAACAAGGTAAGTTAAGAGGTGGACGAAACAGAGCTCATAAGGCAGCGCATGGGATGTTAAAAATTACGAAAGTCATGACATAGAACAACAATAAAAATTACAAACACATCATAACAAATTATAGGAAGAACTCAGAATACAAAAGAAAAAAGAAATAAATATAAATACATTTTAAATTAAAATTCTGGATAATTCCCATGAAATATACCAGATAATGCATATATTATCTTCATATCATGCAATTGAGAATTTCAAATAGAGTCCTTTAGTATCAAGGTTTGCATTTTACCCTGAATAAGAGATACACTTCTCCAAGAAATTAACGCACCTCCTTAAAAATTGGTCATTTTTAATGTCTCGAATTTCCTAAACCTGTTGACCGATTTAAGTGATTTTTTTAACATGTTATAGCATTATTCTTTAACAATATCGTTTTCATAGGCGGATTTAAGGCAGTGGTGGCCCCTGGGCAGAATTGGTGTGTAGACCTACCTCCTACCATTAAAAAAATGTTAATCTACTTTTATAAATATATTTTTGAATAATAAAAAGTACAAGAGCTGTAACTTGCTACAGTAAAATATTAAAAATAATAGTAAGATGTAAGGTTAAAGTCCGGAAACTTTTCGAGATATTTTAATTCGAGATAAGATAAGAAAATTTCTTGATTATGTGGGACATATCTAGTTGCATTAAGACATCGTGGCCAATGCTCATTATAGAGAGATGATTCAAACACTCTTAGCCCATCGTAGACCGAAGTCGATTTTTAATTAACTTAAGTTTTGAGAATGATCTCTATCCACTGCAATTAGTTAGCATCAGAACTAAATATAAACAAAGTGTCACCTCAACATTTGGAAAAGCATCATTCATATTCTTTTTTTAGCAGTTGGTACATTTGAAGTTCTTTGCTTATATTTGATGAGCTGATTTCCTCTTTAAATGAATTAAAGAATCTTACAAACTGTACCAGATGGACACATAAGTTTTCATCTAAATGAGTTCAATTTTCCAATTTTCCAAAATGATGTAAAAATCCAAAACTGGGATGAGTAGACAACCTCTGACTTAAAGAGGTAATGAAGTGATAAGTGATCTATTATAGCGATACAATTTTGAGTTCTAAACTTCTCTGATGTTCTCATATCTTTCGAAATTGTCACGTCTTGACTGTATAATTTATTTAAGTGATCTACGTACTGCCACTCCTGAATTAAGGTCAATATTTGGATCTTGAAGAATACGACTTATGCTGTTTGTCCTCCCTAATATCCTCTCTGTTTCCAGTAAACACATTCGATTATAGGTACAAACCATTTGCAATGCTATGAGTTTTAAATTGTTGCTCATAGTCTTCCGAAATTTTGGATAATGCTTCTTTAGTCTGATTATATTCTTTAATTAGTTCTTTTGCGGCATCACCTCCATGATCATCTAGTAGTATTTGCTCTTTTAGATGCAGCTTTTAAACATTCTGTTAACAAACTGTGTATATATGTAGAAGAAGTGAAAAATACATATAGTTAGTTCTTCTAAGTTGTAGTTCCAGCTTTTGAAACTAAATTTAGAGAGTGGGCGACACAAGGAATCCACAACTCCAAGATATTAAGGTACGTATCCATACGTGGGTGCTCCGTGCTCGGTGTAGCATCTCCACATAGTGGATACGTTGGTGCTCGCCCCACAACGCTCACCCTCTTTGACTCAACTGGTTTGCGGGTTATATGTAGGGGAGCGCATGCCGTATCCATTTCAGCAGCTACACCGAACACGGAGCACCCACACGTACCTTTTTGTTCTATAATTTTAGCCTGAACACCATTGTATTTTCCACTGATAACTGACGCATTAACGTAGGACGGTCTCCTGCAGCTTTTCAAATCGATATCATGTTCTTGCAAAAATGTCATTAGAGAATTAAATATATCTTCTGCTTTATGACCGCGATTTGGCAAAAATATGGTAAACCTTTCAACAGGAGTGAAACCTTCTATGTAACGAAATATCACAGTTAATCGATTGGTATAAACTGAATAATACAGGGTGTAACAAAAATACAGGTCATAAATTGAATCACATATTCTGGGACCAAAAATAATTCGATTGAACCTAACTTATTTTAGTACAAATGTGCACACAAAAAAAGTTACAACCCTTTGAAGTTACAAAATGAAAATTGATTTTTTCCAATATATCGAAAACTGTTAAAGATTTTTTATTGAAAATGGACAAGTGGCATTCTTGTGGCAGTAGCATCTTAAGAAAAAATTATAGTGAAATTTGGACACCTCATAAAAATTTTATGGGGGTTTTGTTCCTTTAAACCCCCCCAAACTTTTGTGTACGTTCCAATTAATTTATTTTTGTAGTACCATTAGTTAAATACAATATTTTTAAGACTTTTTTGCCTCTTAGTACTTTTTCGAAAAGTCAGTTTTTATCGAAATATTTCGAATATTTTTCAAATCCACCACTTATTTGTATATGGTTAAGTACGATTATGGAGACTTGGTAATAATATGAAAATTTATTTAGGATTTACATTTTTGGGGATATTTTGAACCATATTAGTAAAGAAGCCACATCTCGATAAAAGGTGCCTTTTCGAAAAAATACAAAGAGGCAAAAAAGTTTTAAAAACACTGTGTTTAACTAATGGTATCGCAGTAATATTTTAATTGGAACCTACACAAACATTTGGGGGGTTTAAAAGAACAAAACCCCCATAAAATTTTTATGTAAACATATTGAAAAATAAGCCTCAACTCGATAAAAACTGCCTTATCGAAAAAATACTAAGAGGCAAAAAAGTTTTACTAATATTGAGTTTAACTAATGGTACCACAATAATAATTTAATTGAGACGTACACAAAAGTTTGGGGGGTTTAAGAGAACAAAATCCCCAAAAAAGTTTTATAGGATGCACAAATTTCACTATAATTTTTCTTTAAGATGTTCCTGCCATAAGAATGCCACATGTCCATTTTCAATAAAAAGTTTTCAATAGTTTTCAATATATTCGAAAAAATAGATTTTCATTTTATAACTTCAAAGGGCTGTAACTCTTTTTATGTGCATATTTGTATTAAGGTAAGTTAGGTTCATTCGAACTATTTTTGGTCCCAGAATAACCCATATTAAGCTGCACCCCCCACCATCGCGAATAAAGTTCGAACTAAGCAAAAAATTTAGTGCTATTTATGTGCTAATTAGTTGCTCTATTCCGAATTTTGTTGCTCAAACCGTTTACCAGGAAATCGCGTTGAAAGTGGGGGGGTGCAGGTTAATGTAAAGCTGCACCCACCCACACCGAAAAAAGCTCAAACGTCTTGATTTTTTTTTGTGATAAATTTAGTGCTATTTATGTGCTAATTAGTTGCTCTATTCCGAATTTTGTTGCTCAAACCGTTTACCAGGAAATCGCGTTGAAAGTGGGGGGGTGCAGGTTAATGTAAAGCTGCACCCACCCACACCGAAAAAAGCTCAAACTTCTTGATTTTTTTGGTGATAAATTTAGTGCTATTTATGTGCTAATTAGTTGCTCTATTCTGAAATTTGTTGCTCAAACCGTTTACCAGGAAATCGCGTTGAAAGTGGGGGGGTGCAGGTTAATGGAAAGCTGCACCCACCCACACCGAAAAAAGTTCAAACTTCTTGATTTTTTTTGGTGATAAATTTAGTGCTATTTATGTGCTAATTAGTTGCTATATTCCGAATTTTGTTGCTCAAACCATTTACCAGGAAATCGCGTTGAAAGTGGGGGGGGGGGGGGGTGCAGGTTAATGGCAAGCTGCACCCACCCACACCGAAAAAAGCTCAAACTTATTGATTTTTTTGGTGATAAATTTAGTGCTATTTATGTGCTAATTAGCTGCTACAATCCGAATTTTGTTGCTCAAACCGTTGACCAAGAAATCGCGTTGAAAGTGGGGCGGTGCAAGTTAATGGCAAGTTGCACCCACCCACACCGAAAAAACCTCAAACTTCTTGATTTTTTTGGTGAAAAATTTAGTGCTATTTATGTGCTAATTATTTGCTCTATTCCGAATTTTGTTGCTCAAACCGTTGACCAGGAAATCGCGTTCAAAGTGGGGGATCCCGCTTAATTTCAAGCTGCACCCACTCACACCGAAAAAAGCTCAAATTTCTTGATTTTTTTGGTGAAAAATTTAGTGCTATTTATGTGCTAATTAGTTGCTCTATTCCGAATTTTGTTGCTCAAACCATTTACCAGGAAATCGCGTTGAAAATGGGGGTGCAGGTTAATGTAAAGCTGCACCCGCCCACACCGAAAAAAGCTCAAACTTCTTGATTTTTTTTGGTGATAAATTTAGTGCTATTTATGTGCTAATTAGTTGCTCTATTCTGAAATTTGTTGCTCAAACCGTTTACCAGGAAATCGCGTTGAAAATGGGGGGGTGCAGGTTAATGGCAAGCTGCACCCACCCACACCGAAAAAAGCTCAAACTTCTTGATTTTTTTTTGGTGATAAATTTAGTGCTATTTATGTGCTAATTAGTTGCTCTATTCCGAATTTTGTTGCTCAAACCGTTTACCAGGAAATCGCGTTGAAAGTGGGGGGGTGCAGGTTAATGGCAAGCTGCACCCACCCACACCGAAAAAAGCTCAAACTTCTTGATTTTTTTTGTGAAAAATTTAGTGCTATTTATGTGCTAATTACCTGCTCTATTCCGAATTTTGTTGCTCAAACGGTTGACCAGGAAATCGCGTTCAAAGTGGGGGAGTCCAGCTTAATGGCAAGCTGCACCCACCCACACCGAAAAAAGTTCAAACTTATTGATTTTTTTGGTGATAGATTTAGTGCTATTTATGTGCTAATTAGCTGCTACAATCCGAATTTTGTTGCTCAAACCGTTGACCAGGAAATCGCGTTGAAAGTGGGGCGGTGCAAGTTAATGGCAAGTTGCACCCACCCACACCGAAAAAAGCTCAAACTTCTTGATTTTTTTGGTGAAAAATTTAGTGCTATTTATGTGCTAATTACTTGCTCTATTTCGAATTTTGTTGCTCAAACCGTTGACCAGGAAATCGCGTTCAAAGTGGGGGATCCAGCTTAATTTCAAGCTGCACCCACTCACACCGAAAAAAGCTCAAATTTCTTGATTTTTTTGGTGAAAAATTTAGTGCTATTTATGTGCTAATTAGTTGCTCTATTCCGAATTTTGTTGCTCAAACCGTTGACCAGGAAATCGCGTTGAAAGTGGGGCGGGGCCAGCTTCTCATTAGACGCACAACGAAACACTTGTATGTTCACTAAAACAATGAGCAATAAAATCAGATAGCGGTATAATTCGATGGTACGTGTTCCCTAAATTATTTTAGTACAAAAAAATATGTACGAGTAACTTATTTATTTAACATACAACAGAGACACATATAGCGCGGAGTAAGGTCGGGTGGGATAAACTAATGCATTTGCAAGTTCTACGGTTAGCAACAAAATCGGATACCGATATATTTCGATAGTACGTATCATCATCATCATCATCCAACCCTTTTCGTTCACTGCTGGACATAGGCCTCCCTCATTTTTGTCCATTGTTCTCTATTTTGAGCACTTTGCATCCAATTTCTTGACATTTTCTTGAGCTCATCAGTCCAACGAGTAGGTGGTCTTCCTCTACTTCTTTTGTCTAATCTCGGCCTCCACTCAAGGAATCTCTTCGTCCACCCCCATCACTGATTCGGGCGACGTGTCCGGCCCAGTTCCATTTCAGGGTGGCAATTCGGGAAATTATATCGGTAACACCTGTTCTTCGCCTTAAGTCTTCATTTCTAACTCGGTCACGAAGCGATATACTCAGCATTGACCTTTCCATTTTCAGCTGGGCTATTTGCAGCATTTTAGAAGTTGTAGCTGTCAATGTCAAAGTTTCGGCACCATAAGTCATCATATGCAACACAAATTGGTCAAATATTTTACGTTTTAGAGAAATTGGTACATCGCTTTTAAAGATTTCTTTTAGATTTCCATGGGCTGCCCATGGTAGGTTTATTCTTCTTCGTAGTTTGCATGTTTGGTTGTCTCTTGTGATCTTTATTTCGTGTCCAAGGTATATGTATTTTTTCACTAGCTCTACATCGTTGTTTCCAGTATTGATATTTCCGCTAGGTACTAGGTTTGTCATGAATTTTGTTTTGGAGATGTTTATTTTAAGACCTACACTGGCATACACTAACTGAAGTTCATGTAGCATTGTACATATCTCCTTGAGGTTGTCAGAGAATTAAACTATGTCGTCTACGAATTGCAAATTTGTTAATCTTCTACCATCAATATTCAGGTCTGGCTCTTCCCAGTTAAGTTTTATTCAAGCCTATTCTAGTACTGCGGTAAACAGTTTAGTTTAGGCGATAAGTTATCGCCCTGTCAGACTCCTCTGCCGATTAGGATATGGTCCGTGTTTTTATGTAGTTTCACCGACATAGTTGCGTTCTTGTATGTATTGTAAATTAACCTTGTGTATCGGTAGTCAATGCGGCATGCTTGTAGTGCTTTCAGAATTTTGTCAAATTCTACCAAGTCAAAGACTTTATGGAAATATACAAAAACCAAAACGAGTGGTCGATTTTATTCGACAGTCTTTTCTATTACCGTTTTAATGCTCTGTAGGTGATCATTTGTTCCAAATGCGGTACGAAATCCCGCTTGCTCCATTGGCTGGTAGAAATCAAGATTTTCTCAAGACGATTCGTTACTATTCTAATAAGGAGTTTGTATAAGTGACTAAGAAGGCTTATAGGTCTGTAATTTTCTAATTCATGGGGATCTCCTTTTTTGTACAATAGAATTACTTGAGCATTGTGCCATTTGCCGGGTATAGTACTATCTAAAAGGCACATGTTAAAAAGGTTTTTTATTTTCTTAAGAGGACAAGTGCCTCCGATTTTGGTTGTATCAGTAACTACGCAATCTTCGCCTGGAGATTTGTTATTCTTAGCTTTTCTTAGGGCTAGTTTTATTTCATCTATTGTGATTTCCGATAGCAGTTCTGATCCTTGGTTGACAATGCCCTTTCTCCTTGTTAATATTTCTGGTACTTGATCTTCTTTGCTAGTAGTAATGCTTCTTTGCTTCTTGATAGTACGTAATTCCTAGAATATTTTAATACTAAATATGTGCGAGCAACTAATTTATTTTACACGAAACAGAGGAATATAAAGCGCGGTGCAACGTTGGGTGGGACGAACTAATAAATTCTTTTCTAAGGTTGCAACAAAATCGGGTAAGTACCGGTATATTTCGATAATACGTGTTCCCTAGAATATTTTAGTACCAACTATGTGCGAGCAACAAATTTATGTTACACGAGATACAGGAATATATAGCGCGGTGCAAGGGGTGCTTGGGGTACCTACACCGCACAAGGGCAGCATACCCAAGGGGCGGCAAATCAAAAACCAAACAAATAGAACAAGTAACGACGGAGAGAAATTAGGTACTATTTTTTTATACGAAATATAGTGTCAGTGGAATCACCAACTTGAGTAAATGTAGTGGTAAGGGTTTAGCTTATTTATGTTCTTGTTCTTGTTCTTGGCCTTGTTCTTGCGTTTTCGCAAGACCAAGACCAAGGCCGCCTAATAACCTGAAAAATTGGACTTATGCGCATTACGAACACATAAGCATACGTAGCGAATCAAAATATCTATTAAAAGAACTTTTGACACATTTGACACGTACTCAGAGATCATTATTACAATGCAAAAATAAAATATTTTGTACATTCTTCACAACAGACGACTTATTCGCTCTGAAATTAGTTGTCCACGTTTTGAAAATAGCCGCCCTCCAATCATAAATTAATATTCTTGCGTTGCGACCTTGCGACGCCGACAGTATGTTCTAATGTCGATAATAATCTGTCACCTTATGCAAGCTGATAAAAGATATACCTAATAAGTAGCTAATTTTTTTCCTTGTTAGTTTTCTACGAATCTACACACCACAAAAATTTTATCGGTATTATAATATAGAACAGTAAGACTATTATGTATATTTTTTCTGTTGAGTGTGCAATGACCTAAAAGTGCGCCTAATTTAAAAGTATTAATATCGAGACCCGAGACACATTAATGCAGATAACGCCGGCTGTACATACCGTGTAAAAAAAATAACGAAATATTTAATAACAATATACCATGATACTATGACAGGATATACTGTCTAACGAGGTATTGAACAAAGAAATATTTACAGTGAAATATATGGAAAACAAAAGCACATTTATAACAGTTTTTCTGTAGTTAAATTCAATTGGTCATTTGTTTTATCAATCGACTGTTCTTTTGTTTTTTTTGTGTTTGGTGATATACACTACTCCAAGAAATTAACGGACCACCTTAAAAAGGGGTCATTTTTGATGTCTTGAATTTCCTAAACGTGTTGTCCGATTGAAATGATTTTTTAATATATTATAGCTATAGCCTTATTATTCAACAATATCAGTGTACTATTGCTAGGCAGGTAAATTCTAGGCAGGTCATTGTATGCCGGGTGTACCAATCAAACTGTGTTTTTTTTTCTCAAAGTTCGCATCACCCTGTGGAATATTCTAGCTTATAAAATATTGAAATTTAAATTCAACTATATCCTCATATTTTCTTAACATTTTGTTTTTTGAGTCATTCGCTTAGGTTGGATAATAAAAAGTTAGGTATAACTTTTTTAGATAGCCATGTTCTTCATCAATACAGGGTGTTTTTAAATAAGTATGGCAAACTTTAAGGGGTAATTACTCTGCACGAAAGAGTAATGACAGTTTGCTTTTAAACGTATGTTCGCAAATGCTTCGTTTCCGAAATAGGGGATGTTAACATTTTTCTTACAACCTGACGATTTATTTATTGCTCTAAAACCAGTTGAGATATGCAAATGAAATGTGGTAGGTTTTAAGAGGTAGTTATTACGCATTTTTGATATACAATTAAGTTTTTAATATTCACCAATGGCGCGCATTCAGGTAACCCGTTTACCTCTTAAAATTTGCCATACGTATTTCCAAACACCCTGTATTGATGAAGAACATGCTAGTTGCTAAAATAACTTTGTTGTTATCCAACATAAGCGAATGAATAAAACAAGAGAATGTTAAGAAAATATCAGACTGTAGTTGGGTTTTAATTTCAGTATTTTATAAATGCTGGAATATTCCACAGGATGATGCGAACTTTGAGAAAAAAACACAGTTTGATTGGTATACTCATTGGTACCGGTACGGTATCCGGTACCTATATAACGACAATTTACCTTCTAGCAACAATATTATTACAGTGATATTGTTAACCAAAAAGGCTATATCATATTAATAAAATCACTTAAATCGGATTTAGGAAATTCAAGACATCAAAAATGACCGATTTTTAAGGAGGTGAGTTAATTTCTTGGAGAAGTGTATAATTCTCGGTTTGGTATCCGGTACTCAGGTAAAAAGTAGCGATTTGTTAATTTTCCAAGACCGTTTAATGGAATATGACATATAGTCCGTCCGCTATAACTTTTCCCATGCGGTACGATTCATTTTCAATCAAATTAAGTCAAAACAGAAAGTGAAACATACGCCGATGTGTGTAGTATATAGTATACAGTATACAAAATGTATATACACATCGACGTTCGTTTCAATTTATGTTTTGACTTAATTTGATTGAAAATGAATCGTACCGCATGGGAAAAGTTATAGCGGACGGACTATAATTGATAAAATACAGCGTATCACGGTCGACAACGCAACTGCAAGTACCAAATGTAAATATGTATGAATTGGGCAAACAGCTGCCACACTTCGATTCAGACAATCAACATTTTAGGTGCTTTGCTCACATTTTGAACCTTGATGTACAAGATTTATTAAAGACCTTATTACACAGTGAAACTGGCAATCATGGACGAGAACAGCAGTATGAAGAACATAAAGACCAAACTGAGGAGGATGAAGAATAAGCACTAAACATTTCTGCCTTACGTACAGTTATAATAAAATTACGCAGTATTTCCAGTAAAATTAAAGGAAGTGAGATAGATTATGTTTCACTCTGCTTGTGAAGCAGCTGCTCGAAAACTATCAATTTTTAAGAAATATTACAAGACAACTTTCTTGTTTAGAATGAGCCAAAAAACTTAAAAATATTTGTTTTAGGGCAAAAAAACGTGATCTTTTGTATTTTTTTTAAATTGTTTAAACAATTTCTGCCCAAAAATTCCACCCGGCACCCTTCAGATTTGTTTAAAGGGGACATTCTTGAATAGGAATCCACAAAGAAACCGAATCAGAAATTATTCCAGACGGGAGCGGTCTCACCACATGGACTAATAATATGTAATACTGAAAATGAAAATGACTAACAGAAAAAGAGTTTAGGGACAAAATACAAGCTCAGCATCAATTAATAATGCGATTAAAAAGTGTTAATGTAATAAATGATAGTATAATATAATAAATGAACTATAGACGAATATGTATAGAAATTTCAAAAGTTTACATAGAACAAATGCGAGTATACATTAAGATAAGGTAAGAGAAAATCTTGATTTCTACCAGCCAATGGAGCAAGCGGGATTTCGTACCGCATTTGGAACAAACTAGATTTCCATAAAGCCTTTGACACGGTAGAATTTGACAAAATTCTGAAAGCACTACAAGCATGCCGCATGGACTACCGATACACAAGGTTAATTTACAATACATACAAGAACGCAACTATGTCGGTGAAACTACATAAAAACACGGACCATATCCTAATCGGCAGACGAGTCTGACAGGGCGATAACTTATGTTATCAACTTATGCTACATTAACGGTAGAAGATTAACAAATTTGCAATTCGTAGACGACATAGTTTTATTCTCTGACAAACTCAAGGAGATATGTACAATGCTACATGAACTTCAGTTAGTGTATGCCAGTGTAGGTCTTAAAATAAACATCTCCAAAACAAAATTCATGACAAACCTAGTACCTAGCGGAAATATCAATACTGGAGACAACGATGTAGAGCTAGTGAAGAAGAATAAATCTACCATGGGCAGCCTATGGAAATCTAAAAGAAATCTTTAAAAGCGATATACCAATTTCTCTAAAACGTAAAACATTTGACCAATTTGTGTTTCCTATGATGACTTATGGTACCGAAACTTTGACATTGACAGCTACAACTTCTAAAATGCTGCAAATAGCCCAGAGGAAAATGGAAAGGTCAATGCTGAGTATATCGCTTCGTGACCGAGTTAGAAATGAAGAACAGGAGTTACCGATGTAATTTCCCGAATTGCCACCCTGAAATGGAACTGGGCCGGACACGTCGCCCGAATCAATGATGGGGGTAGACGAAGAGATTCCTTGAGTGGAGGCCGAGATTAGACAAAAGAAGTAGAGGAAGACCACCTACTCGTTGGACTGATGAGCTCAAGAAAATGTCAAGAAATTGGATGCAAAGTGCTAAAAATAGAGCACAATGGACAAAAATGAGGGAGGCCTATGTCCAGCAGTGAACCGAAAGGGTTGGATGATGATGATGATGATGATACCTACTATCGAAATATATCGGTATCCGATTTTGTTGCTAACCGTAGAACTTGCAAATGCATTAGTTTATCCCACCCGACCTTACTCCGCGCTATATGTGTCTCTGTTGTATGTTAAATAAATAAGTTACTCGTATATATTATTTTGTACTAAAATAATTTAGGGAACACGTACCATCGAATTATACCGCTATCTGATTTTATTGCTCATTGTTTTAGTGAACATACAAGTGTTTCGTTGTGCGTCTAATGAGAAGCTGGCCCCGCCCCACTTTCAACGCGATTTCCTGGTCAACGGTTTGAGCAACAAAATTCGGAATAGAGCAACTAATTAGCACATAAATAGCACTAAATTTATCACCAAAAAAATCAAGAAGTTTGAGCTTTTTTCGGTGTGGGTGGGTGCAGCTTGCCATTAAGCTGGACTCCCCCATTTTGAACGCGATTTCCTGGTCAACGGTTTGAGCAACAAAATTCGGAATAGAGCAACTAATTAGCACATAAATAGCACTAAATTTATCACAAAAAAAATCAAGAAGTTTGAGCTTTTTTCGGTGTGGGTGGGTGCAGCTTGCCATTAACCTGCACCCCCCACTTTCAACGCGATTTCCTGGTAAACGGTTTGAGCAACAAATTTCAGAATAGAGCAACTAATTAGCACATAAATAGCACTAAATTTATCACCAAAAAAAATCAAGAAGTTTGAGCTTTTTTCGGTGTGGGTGGGTGCAGCTTGCCATTAACCTGCACCCCCCCACTTTCAACGCGATTTCCTGGTAAACGGTTTGAGCAACAAATTTCAGAATAGAGCAACTAATTAGCACATAAATAGCACTAAATTTATCACCAAAAAAAATCAAGAAGTTTGAGCTTTTTTCGGTGTGGGTGGGTGCAGCTTTGCATTAACCTGCACCCCCCCACTTTTAACGCGATTTCCTGGTAAACGGTTTGAGCAACAAAATTCGGAATAGAGCAACTAATTAGCACATAAATAGCACTAAATTTATCACCAAAGAAAATCAAGAAGTTTGAGCTTTTTTCGGTGTGGGTGGGTGCAGCTTTACATTAACCTGCACCCCCCCACTTTCAACGCGATTTCCTGGTAAACGGTTTGAGCAACAAAATTCGGAATAGAGCAACTAATTAGCACATAAATAGCACTAAATTTTTTGCCTAGTCCGAACTTTATTCGCGATGGTGGGGGGTGCAGCTTAATATGGGTCCCAGAATATGTGATTTAATTTATGACCTGTATTTTTGTTACACCCTGTATTTTGACTTCTTAATCCTTGAAACTATTTCATTTAATACGTTTTGACCCATCGGATGTACAATTTCCTCACATATGGTTGATGAACGATAGTTGACATGTCCGCTTCCAGGATTTGAATATTTATTAATATGGTGCTTCAAAAATTGATCATATTCAGCTAATAACTGGAGTATTCCCAAATAATTTTCATCTTGTAGTGATGAACTCGACAACTCATTTTAGCTGCGAAATGCTAAATCTCGTTCACATATAAATTTTATAACACTAAAATTAGTCTTTGAGTATTTTCCAATAATTCTTTATTGCTTCGGCCTGTTTTGCTATTTCACCATCAATACGCCCAATTCTTTCGTGTGCTTTAGACATTTCGTGATCCATAAACCTACTATCTGCATGTTTCCAATCATTCCTCTGTGGCTAAAATGTGTACGAACACTAGATAAGAATTTACAAACGAAGCAATACACTCATCCGGTGGAAGGTCATCATCATTCTCTTTGCCTTATCCCTATGCGGGGTCGGCTTCCCTAATTGCATTTCTCCATACAATTCTGTCTTGGGTCATATCAATGTTAATCCCCTTTACCAACATGTCCTGCCTTATCGCCTCCCCCCAGGTCTTCTTTGGTCTTCCTCTCCTACTCCTTCCAGGAATCTGCACTTCAGCTATTCTTCGTATTGGGTGATTAACGTCTCGACGTTGAACATGACCGAACCATCTTAACCTATGCTCTCTCATTTTGGCATCAATTGGTGCCACACCTAGACTTCCCCTAATATACTCATTTCTAATTTTATCCTTCTTTGTCACTCCACTCATCCATCTAAGCATTCTCATTTCCGCCACATGCATTCGTTGTTCCTCTTTCTTTTTCACTGCCCAACATTCAGTTCCGTACATCATAGCCGGTCTTATGGCTGTTTTATAGAATTTTCCCTTCAGCTTCATTGGAATTTTTCTGTCACACAACACACCACTCGCTTCTTTCCACTTCATCCATCCAGCCCTAATTCTACTGCATGCATCTCCATCTATTTCTCCATTACTCTGTAATACCGATCCTAGGTACTTAAAACTATTGCTTTTCACAATCATTTCACCATCCAAAGATACCATTTTATTTGTAGTAGCTCCATCTTTAAATGAACATTCCAAATACTCTGTTTTTGTCCTACTAAGTTTTAAACCTTTTTCCTCCAGAGCTTGTCTCCACTGTTCCAGTTTTTGTTCTAAGTCTCTTTCACTATTTCCTACTAACACGACATCATCAGCATACATTAAGCACCATGGAATGTTACCCTGTAGTTTCGCTGTTATCTGGTCCAAAACTAATGAGAATAAATACGGACTAAGCACAGAGCCTTGGTGCAATCCTACTTTCACATGAAATTTATCAGTCTCTCCCACACCTGTCCTAACACTAGTCGTTACTCCCTCATACATATCCCTCACAATCTTTACATATTCACCAGGGACTCCTTTCTTATTGAGTGCCCACCACAGAATCTCTCGAGGGACTCTATCATATGCTTTCTCAAGATCAATGAATACCATATGAGCGTTTGTTTCTTTACTCCTGTATTTTTCCATCAACTGCCTTATAATGAAAATTGCATCTGTTGTTGATCTACCCTGCATAAAGCCAAATTGATTCTCGGATATTTCGGTCTCTTCACGTATCCGTCTGTCAATTACTCTTTCCCATATTTTCATGGTGTGGCTAAGCAGTTTTATAGCCCTGTAGTTTGTACATTGTTGTATATCTCCCTTGTTTTTGTAAACAGGTACCAGTATACTGCTTCTCCATTCGTCTGGCATTTGTCCGACTTCCATAATTCTATTAAATAGACCTGCTAGCCACCTTGTTCCTGTCTCTCCCAATGCTCTCCATACTTCCCCAGGAATATCATCTGGTCCTACCGCTTTTCCTTTCTTTATTTTTTGAAGCGCTTGAGCCACTTCCTCGTTGGTTATTTTGGTGACCATTGCTGCTACTGTCTCCGTTGACTCTACAGGCTGTCTGTCAAATTCTTCATTTAATAAGCTGTCAAAGTACTTTCTCCATCTCTTTTTGACTTCCCTTTCGTGAACTAGTATTTTATTATTTTCATCTCGGATACATCTAATCTGATTAAAATCTTTTGCTTTCCTTGCTCTCTGTTTGGCTATTTTATATATCTTCGTTTCGCCTTCCCTGGTATCAAGTTGATCATATAGGTTTGAATACGCTTCTGCTTTGGCTTTTGCTACTGCTACTTTCGCTTTCTTTTTCGCCACCATATAGTTTTGAAGATCTGTGTCGGATCTGGTTTCTTGCCACTTTTTATATAATTTTCTCTTCTCTTTTATTTTTCCTTGTACTTCGTTTGACCACCACCAAGTCTCTTTATCCTCAAACTTTTTTCCTGACGTTTTCCCAAGTATTTCAATAGCAGTCTCTCTAATACTACTGGCCATTTTTCTCCAAATTGTATTAGGGCTTCCTTTCATGTTCCAACATATTTTTTCTACTATTCTTCTCCTGAATAGACCTTCTTTCTCATCTTTCAGCAGCCACCATTTGATTTTTTGTGGTCCTCTCCGATATTTTTGTTTAGTTTCGCTTTTTACTTCGATGTCCAGAAGAAGCAGCTTATGTTGTTGGCTTACTGTCTCACTCACTATTACCTTGCAGTCCTTGCATTCACGTATGTCTTCTTTTCTTATCATGAAGTAGTCTATTTGGGATTGATGTTGTCCACTTTTGTAGGTAATAAGTTGAGTTTCTCTCTTTTTAAAGAATGTGTTAACAATCGCCATATCCAATGCTGTTGCTAATTCAAGCATGTCATCTCCAGCTTCATTTCTAGTTCCAAAGCCTAATCCCCCATGTATTGTTTCATATCCTGTCTTGGTTTGGCCCACATGTGCATTGAAATCACCTCCTATTATAACTTTCTCCTCTGCTGGAATATCACTCAGTACGTCTCCTAATTGATCATAGAAAGCTCTTCTTTCATTCTCACCCAGACCTGTTTGGGGAGCATACACACAAACAACATTCAATACCTCTTTATCAATTACAAATTTCACTGACATCATTCTATCACTCGTTCTTACAACTTCTACTACGTTACCTTTCATTTCACTATCAGCAATTATACCAACTCCATTTCTAGTGTTACTACTCCCTACATACCACAATTTGTATCCTTCACCTAGTTCTTTCGCCCTTTGTCCTTTCCACCTAGTTTCTTGAATACAAGCAATTTGAACTCTTCTTCGTTTGAGCGCATCCACTAACTCCAGACTCTTACCTGTAAGACTACCAAGATTCCAAGACCCTATCCTGATTTTTCTAACCTGCAATGGTGTTCCCCCTGAGATAGTCCTCACCCGGAGATCCGAACGGAGGCTCATTTTACTTCCGGAACATTTTACCTCAGGAGATGCCATCATTTCAGTATAAGTTTTTACTGCGTTTGGAGAAGGTCTTTTCATTATTATGGCCTGAAAAGATTTTTGGATATTTGATGCCTGAATGCCTTTTCTATCAGCACCATACCCTGCCCTGCACGTTTAGCCAATACACCACCAATGCAACCAAAGTGCAGTATTACCCCACACCCGCCTGCATTTTTCTGTATAGGCCAGGATCCCTACTGTAAGGACTGCCCTATAAGCCAATGTATTGTTGCCCGTATCCCGCCGCTAGGAGGCACGTACTTTGGTTATTTCGGGATACGGTGGAAGGTGAAAAACATAAATAATCATGAACAATGTATTATATTATCACTCCTATATTGTTGTCACACAGGTAAATTGTCATTGTATACCGGGTGCACCAATCAAACTGTGATTTTTTCTCAAAGTTCGCGAAGATCCCATCCTGTAGAATATTCTAGAATTTATAAAATACTGAAATTAAAACCCAACTATATATGGTCTCATGTTTTCGTCACATTCTATTTTTTGAAGAGGGTGTTGAAATTTTTCTTACAAATTGACGATTTATTTATTGCTCTAAAATCGGTTGAGATATGCAAATGCAAATTAATAGGTTTTAAGAGGTAGTTATTGTGCAATTTTTGACATACAATTAAGAATTGTATGTTTACCATTGGCGCACATAAGGGTCACATTACCCGTATGTGCGCCAATGGTGAATATTAAATTCTTAATTGTATATCAAAAATGGTGCAATAACTACCTCTTAAAACCCACCAAATTTCATTTGCATATCTTAACCGGTTTTAGAGAAATATATAAATCATCTGTTTGTAAGAAAAATTTCAACACCTCCTATCTCGGAAACCAAGCATTTGCGGATATAAGTAAAAACAAACTGTCACTATTTTTTAATGCAGAATTACCTCTGAGAGGTTGCCGTACTTATTTAAAAACACCGTGTATTGGCGAAAAACAAGGTTAGTTGTTAAAGTACCTAACTTTTTTATTATCCAACATGAGCGAATGAATAAAAAAACAGAATGTTAAGAAAACATGAGGCTATAGTTGGGTTTTAATTTCAGTATTTTATAAATGCTACAATATTTCCCAGGGTCACACGAACTTTGACAAAAAATCAGAGTTTGACTGGAAAACCCGTATACAATGACAATTTACCTGTCTAGAAACAATATTACTACAGCGATATTGTTAAAGAATAAGGCTATAACATGTTAAAAAAATCACCTAAATGGGACAACAGGTTTAGGAAATTCGAGATTACAAAATGACCCATTTTTAAGGTGGTGCGTTAATTTCTCGGATAAATGTATATCACATTTTTTATTTACATTTACATAGTCTAAGAGCTAGTGAACCCTCCGACTAACGGTCGTCCTGTAAGGCTAGAAATTTGTCTAGTGATTATTCATAGCACACCAAGACTAAAAACCATGACCTGACAGGCATCAGCGGTGCACGTGTATCTACCAGGTGAATCGAAAAGTGCAAATTTAGGGGGTAAAATAAACTTTCCCCTGTAAGGTTTAAATTTAAGTATGTGTTTGAGTAAGTCATTTAGAAGAAATGTATACAATGACAGACGATTCTGAAGAGCATAAGACCTTGCCAGGCGAGGGGAAAGATTAGGGGTTTTTCCTACAATTATTTTTTTTGCATCGAACAATTGTTTTTTAAGTTTTTTGAATCATTCCAAACAGAAAAGGTCTTTAGTGATTTTTCTCTTAAGTTAATAGTTTTTGTTATATAAGTGATTGAAAATTTTGAAAATTGCGAAATCGGCCATTTTTTACCCTAAATCGGATATTTATCTAAAAATTTCAAAGTTGCCAAGGAAGGTAGTCTTTAAACATTGATTGATGAAATCCCAAAGAGTTTTTTGCAATACAATATCGGAAACCCCTTTGTTTTTTAATTGCTAATCAAGCGGGCGCGACACTATAGTATAAGTGAGGACGTTTGAGTTGGCATAAATTCATTATCTCGAGAATGGGCAAATTTCAAGAGAAATCCTCAGACAGGTCGATTTTTATTTTTAAATTAGGACTTTTTGGCGTATATATAATACTAGTAACGTTATCCATCTGATCATGATGACGTAATCGATGATTTTTTTAAATGAGAGTAGAGGTTGTATGATAGCTCATTTGAAAGGTTATTTAATTCTCTATTCACCAATATGAACATTAACATAATTATTTATACAGGGTGTACAAAATTTTTTTTTAAATTAAATTAACTTTGATTAAATTTGACAAACAGAAGAAACATTTTTTTTGTACACCCTGTGTAAATAATTATGTTAAGGTTTATATTACTGAATAGAGAATTAAATAGACTTTCAAATGAGCTATCACACAACCCCTACTCTTATTTAAAAAAATCATCGATTACGTCATCACGCCCAGATGGATGACGTCACTAGTATTATATATATGCCAAAAAGTCCTAATTCAAAAATAAAAATCGACTTGTCTGAGGATTTCTGTTGAAATTTGCCCATTTTCGAGATAATGAATTTATGTAAACTCAAACGTCCTCACTTATACTACAGTGTCGCGCCCGCTTGATTAGTAATTAAAAAAACAAAGAGGTTTCCGATATTGTATTGCAAAAAACTCTTCGGGATTTCATCAATCAATGTTTAAGGAATATCTACGTACCTTGGCAACATTGAAATTTTTAGATAAATGTCCGATTTAGGGTTAAAAATGGATGATTTCGCAATTTTCAAAATTTTCAATCGCTTATATAACAAAAGCTATTAACTTAAGAGAAAAATCACTAAAGACCTTTTCTGTTTGGAATGATTCAAAAAACCTAAAAAAAATTGTTCGATGCAAAAAGAATAATTTTAGGAAAAACCCCTAATCTTTCCCCTCGCCTGGCAAGGTCTTATGCTCTTCAGAATCGCCTGTCATTGTACACATTTCTTCTAAATGACTTACTTAAACATATACTTAAATTTAAACCTTACAGGGGAAAGTTTATTTTACCCCCTAAATTTGCACTTTCCGGTTCACCTGGTAGATACACGTGCACCGCTGATGCCTGCCAGGTCATGGTTTTTAGTCTTGGTGTGCTATGAATTATCACTAGACAAATTTCTAGGCTTACAGGACGACCGTTAGGCTGAGGGTTTACTAGCTCTTAGACTAACACCTTTTTTACCAGTTCTTCACTAGTTTATTGTTAATTAAACAATAAATAAGGTATTTATATTAGTACATATCTTGAGTATACCTTGTATTTATTTCAGGAAGTTCAATATCAATAGTTATAGAAAGTATTACGTAAACACAGATAATCCTAAAAATCTAGTTCTTTTTATGAGGAGAAAGTAAACAAGAAGCTTATGTACATATAGGTACCTAGATAGATTAATTGATAACAATTTATAAGAAAAATAATTAATAATAGGTATAGCTATCGATCTAAATTCCGGTTTAGATAAAAAATATACCGTAATTTGGGGTAACTTGAGACACTTTTTAACTTAAACCTGAAGTTTATTACATACCGAGAAAAAATTAATGTTCAAAAACTATTTGAAAACATTAGTGGCATAGGTAACTATGATATGTTTATAGAATATTTCTGTTTATTTTGTCGTAAGTAGTTTTTTCAATTTTTTTTATGTCTGTCTCAAGTTACACACTAGAATGGGGTAACTTGAGACAGCCGTATAAATTCAACAAGTGACTCAAATTACGCCTTGATAGAGTAACTTGGGACACCGAAAATATAATTATAAAGTGTTATGTTAAATTGAGACATTCAGAATATTTTTTTGGGTTAATAAAAAAGACAGAGAGCTCAAAACTTTTATTTAAAAACAATTAATTACAGCAATTTTAGTTCGGGTACTGAAAAAATACCTCTATTATTTAGGGCTTTAGGCGGTTTAATACCACCTACAATGTCCTGCCAGCAATAATACAGTTCATCCTTAGGTTTGGGCCATTTCCAGTTTTCCCGTGAATTCTTTGTCATTGCACTTATTATTGCGCCTTTACTGTCAATCTTTTCAATTACCCCAGGATAAAAATTTGAGTCGTAACTAACTATGACAAAGCATCCAACTTGTTTAGTTATTGCCGTTATTGGCTGCAGAGGATGTTTTTCTTGATGAGAGTAAATATTATCCTGGTCATTAGTCTCTTCAGTAATATTGTCTTCAATAATGTCAACCTGTTTTGCTTGAAATGAATCCCAGTCATCATCTGAACTGTCGTCAAATACAACCTCATTGCAACTGTCTTCGTCACTTTCACTAGACATAATTACTTTACTTGTCTTTTGCCTTTTCTTACTGGATGATGGTTTTTCTTTATTTTTTTCCATTAATTGGCTTCTTTTCTTTTTTTCTGGCTTTGGTTTGTCTTCCAAAATTACTATATCCTCTTCACAGATTCCTCTACCAGCAGGAACATTCAATTTCTTTTTCTTTTGTTTTCTTAAACCATCTGTCTCTTTCCTTCTACATTCTTCTAAATATTCTTGAAATGTAGTTACCCAGGCAACGGTATTCTCACTTTCTTTGCCATCCTCTACTGCCTGTTTACTTGGAAGCCTCTTCAAGACCTCTCCTCGATTTAGTGGAATTAATCCTGCTCCTTTAAATCCACTTATTACGTTTTGTGAAAGATTTTTCTCTCCCATTGCCTCCAGACATTTTTTTAATAAACGAGGAAATGTATCTTTTGGCACAGTTCCACGATTTTTTGTTTTCCAAGAATCTAAAGTTTCACGCCACTTAATTTTAAGTGGGCGGAAAAATGCGACATCTAACGGCTGAGTAAGTCCAGTGCTATTTGGGGGAAGTAGGATGAAGATTATGTTGTTTTTTTTACATTCCTCTATTATATATGGGGATATATGGCTCGCCAAATTATCCCCAATCATTACTTTTTTCTCTTCTTTATCTTGCTTCGAGAAATAAGGCAAGGCAATTTTTCGAAACCAATCTTCGAATATCTCCAAAGTGAACCACCCACTCTTACTTCTATTATAAACTGTCCCCTTAGGGCCATGTTCGGTCCAGGTATTATAAAGATTCTCAGCTTTGTATGTTACATATGGAGGGAGAAGTGTCCCATCTCCGGCAGCGGCAAACATTACAGACGTACTTGACTTAGAAAAATCAATAATCCTTTCAGGATGTCGACACCCTCTTCTAACAACAACTTTTTTACGACCAGGATCGTCTGTCATATTTCTTTCATCATAATTAATGACAGAATGAGAAAGAACTCCCTCCATTGACTGATTTAACTCATCAAAGTAAATATTTATGGCGTTATGGTCGACTTCGGCTCGAGATCTCTTTATGTTTTGGCACATTTTATTACTCAAAGTGTTCTGGTGACGCTTCAAGAAAGACATGACAAAATCTCTACCTGGCATGTTGTTTTTAAATCTATGTTCATTTCTTCCAGAACGGTCGAGAAATGCTTTGACAATGAGTCTAATATCGTATAGTGTGAGAGGAAAGCCCCAATCCCCAGCTGAACATAGACACATTACTAAAGCATTTTGGTCAACTTCATTTAAAACAAATGGTCTACCGACCTTTCCTGTGTTCTTTCCATTTATTGCTCTATTTATAGAACATCGTGGTATTCCAAATTTTTCTTCGGCTTTCCTCAAAGAAATCCCGGACCTAACAGCTTCCACTGCTTTATGAAGTTGCTCCTCCGAGAAATTTCGGTATTTTCTAGATCCCAAAATTCTTTTTTGGGTTCGAACCATACCTGAGCCTGAAACAATAATGAAAAAATGGTAAGTAGATAGGTAAGTAGGTAGGTAGGTAAGTAGGTAGGTTAGAAACTAGTTATTACAGTATCTAATTTGTGGTGGGGTAACTTGAGACAGTTGTCTCAAGTTGACCAACCAAGGTCAGGCTGAGAATTAATATTTTATAGCAGCCATAAACTTCGCAACGTCGCAATGAAATTTACGGCACACCAATATTAATATTAGAGGTTATGTTTTCTATAACAATTGCTTGTTTTCGGATATTAGTCATAGACTTATTATATAAGTTATGTACTATATGAAATTTGGCAGTTTTAAAGTTGACGTTTATTAAAAAATTATCAACTTACCTTAGATAAGACAAAAGAATTGAATTACTAACGGTCAACAACCACACGTTTGCTACCTTTTGCTATCAAAACAACACTAACAATGTTAACCGGGATGCCAAATCGACGAAAAATAATAGTGTCTCCAAATTGTCTCAAGTAACCCCATCGTCTCAAGTTACCCCGAATTACGGTAATAATTATCAATTAGATAATTAGGTAATGAAAAGGGTCAATACTCACAATCTTTAATTTTTTTTTATTTGATGTAAAGAAATGGCGACCGGGTTCGGAATTTACATTATTATTGCAGTCACTGAAGGTTTTCACCTCCGATTTCGTTGAACCTCCATCTATTTTCATGAAAATTGGTGAGTAATTAGAGGATACCTCAAGGAGTAAAGGTGACATGATGCCAACTTGCGCTTTTACCCTGGGGCTGGATGCCACCCCTTCTCGGAGGTGAAAATTATTTTATTAAAAATAATACCATAAGTCGACAGAGGAACAAATTATAAGCAAAATTTGTTATATAAAGTTACTAAAATAAATTAACACTTTTTGAGTTATTAAAGACCAAAGATTTTATTTTTTCGTAAAAAATGCATGTTTTAAATCGGTTTTTCACGTATAAATCAAAAACTATAAGTTTTTACAAAAAAGTTATTATTACTGAAATTGAAGATAATAAAAAATTGAATACATGCCTTATATAAAGGACTAAACTAATGTTAGTTCAAAGTGAGTTATTGGCAATTGAATGTGTATTTTTTTCGACGAGTACTCAAATCTAAGTATTCAAGCTTAAATAACTGGAAAACGACGCAATGTATAAAATATTCCTGTTAAACATTTGCCAAAGTACTTCGGAATGCATATAAAATGAGGCTCAAAACAAGGTAATAGCGTCAAAATTAAGCAAGTTATAATGAAAATAAAAGAACCGTTTCGAATTTTTTAGGAAAAACTGAAAAATAAAACATACGCCATTTCCACAAAAATTAAAATTTATAGTAATCCTTGCAAAAACTTCTTTATATTAGCATAAGTAATGTTTTCGATAGTTTTGACCGGTTTAGAATGCATATTTTTGAAAAAAGATATAATTTTAAAAAATCATAATTTTTAAAATTATTGTAATTCTCATATTCTTTTGATAATAACTCAAAAAATACTCAATATACGTAAACAATTATATATAACCCAATTTTAGTTTTTTCTATGCCAAATATTTTACTTGTTTTACTATTTTATATAGGGTAAAAAAACCGAGCACTACTATGTACAGCATATAAAGTCCTCACGTATATTATAAACCAGCAGCGGCTCCAACCACTAGCAGAAAATATTATTGGAGAGTATCAGACGGGCATCCGACGGGGAAGATCGACACTGGATCAAATATTCACAGTAAAACAGATCTTGAGCAAAGCATGGGAACACGATATTGATGTTCACAACGTGTTTGTAGACTTCAAACAGGCATACGACTCAGTCAAAAGGAACAAACTATACTATATATTGGCTGAATTGGCAATACCACACAAGTTAATAAGACTCATTAAAGCCACAATGGATAAAACTCAGGCATGTGTACGAATACAAAACCACCGGACAGACTTTTTTAACATTTCGCAGGGACTAAAACAGGGAGATGGGCTGGCCCCAACATTGTTTAACCTGGCACTGGAGTATGCGGTTAGGCAAATGCAAACTGGACGAGGAAATCTACTGACCAACCGAACGGTTCAACTGGCCGCTTATGCTGATGATATTAATATTATGAGTAGAACATCAACAGGAGCACAGGAATCATATGCAGAGTTAAAAACACAAACAAAAATGCTAGGTCTGGAAATTAACACAGAAAAAACAAAAATAATGACTCAGACGAGAAGAAATATAGTCCCAGAAAACATTATACATGAAGATGACATTGAAACGGTTGAAAAGTTTACATACCTGGGAGTAGAAATATATGCCGACGGATCAGAAGATGGAGAAATAAGGAAGAGAATAACGCAGGCAAACAGAGCTTATTTTGCCCTCTCCCATATATTTCGGTCAAAAAGTGTCCACCGAAATACAAAGATGAGAATCTATAAAACCTTAATTCGACCAATAACATGCTATGGCAGTGAAGTCTGGGTGCTGAAAGAAACATCCAAAAACAAACTCCACACATTCGAAAGGAAAGTACTTAGGAGAATACTAGGACCTGTGAGGGAAAACGGAATCTTCAGAAGTCGATACAACAACGAGCTTTATCAACTTTATAAGGAAACGCCCCTGTCAGACTTCATTAGATTACAAAGATTGCAATGGGCCGGACATGTGATAAGAATGGGGGAGGATAGCGAGCACTGAATGCTAGAATGCAAGGAAAGAGACCGGTTGGGAAGCCACGAAAGCGCTGGGAAGACACAGTAAACAGCGACGCACAAGCCCTTTTAGGAGTCCGTGTATGGAGAAGAGCAGCCACAGACAGGCAAGGGTGGAGGCAAAAAATAAAGGAGGCCAAGGCTCAATTTGGGCTGTAGTGCCGTAGAAGAAGAAGAAAAAAACCGAGATAGAAACGTTTAAATCTTAAATTTTGCTGTGGGAACCATGCAACTGGGGTCATTTAACCTTTTATATTTAAAAAAGTAAGGGGTTTATAAAATTATTTTCAACGTGCTTAAATTTCGCTTGGAATTAACTTTCAAACAGTTTTTAGATGAACCTGGTATCGTAAACACGAATGGAGTTATTAAAAAAAAAACAATAACATTTTTTGGAAAAATTTTGAAAGATAAATTTTGAAAAGAATTTGGAGCATAAATTTTAACGCTATCAACATGTTCGGGGACTCATTTATTAGATATTTTTAAGTACTTTGACAAATGTTAAATAAGTTTATGTTATAAAATGCATCAGCTTGAATACTTAGAGTTTTTTACTCGCCGAAAAAAATATACATTCAATTAACTATAACTCACTTTTAGTTAACATTAAAAGGTTTTTGTAGTAAGGGGTTTATTTCATTTTTTATTAGCTTCAATTTTGATAATAGCTTTTTTCTAAAAACTTACACCTTTTGAGTTATTGATGAAAAATTGGTTAAAAACATGCATTTTTCTCAAGAAAAATTAAAATCTTTGATCTTTAATAACTCAAAAAGTTTTGATTTATTTTAATAACTTTATATAACAAATTTTGCTTGAAATTTGTCCCTCTATCGGATTATGGGGTTATTTTTAATAAAATAATTTCCACCCCAGACAAGGGCTGGCATCCACCCCCAGGGTAAAAGCGCAAGTTGGCACCATGTCACCTTTGCTCCTTGAGATATCCTCTAACTACTCACCAATTTTCATGCAAATCGATGGAGGTTCAACGAAATCGGAGGTAATAGTTCATATCCACTTTCAGTGACTCCATTATACAGGGTGTAACAAAAATACAGGTCATAAATTAAATCACATATTCTGTGAACAAAAATAGTTCGAATGAACCTAACTTACCTTAGTACTAATATGCACATTAAAAAAGTTACAGCCCTTTGAAGTTACAAAATAAAAATCGATTTTTTCAAATATATCGAAAACTATTAGAGATTTTTTAACGAAAATGGACACGTGGCAATATTATGACAGGAATAGCTTAAATAAAAATTATGGTGAAATTTGTGCACCCCATAAAAATTTTATGGGGGTTTTGTTCCCCTAAACCCCCCAAACTTTTGTGTACGTTCCAATTAAATTATTATTGTGGTACCATTAGTTAAACTCAATATTTTTCAAACTTTTTTGGCTCTTAGTATTTTTTAGATCAGGCAGTTTTTATCGAGTTGCGGCTTCTTTTTTAATATGTTTACATACAAATTTTTTGGGGGTTTTGTTCCTTTAAACCCCCCAAATGTTTGTGTACGTTCCAATTAAACTATGACTGCGATACCATTAGCTAAACACAGTGTTTTTAAAACTTTTTTGCCTCTTTGTATTTTTACGATAAGGCACCTTTTATCGAGATGTGGCTTCTTTTTTAATATGGTTCAAAATATACCTAAATATGTAAATCATAAATACATTTTCATATTATTACTAAGTCTCCATAATCGTACTTAACCATATACAAATATATGGTGGATTTGACAAATAATCAAAATATCTCGATAAAAACTCGACTTTTCGAAAAAGTACTAAGAGGCAAAAAAGTTTTTAAAACATTGTGTTTAACTAATGGTACTACAATAATAATTAAATTGGAACGTACACAAAAGTTTGGGGGGTTTAAAGGAACAAAACCCCCATAAAACTTTTATGGGGTGTCTAAAATTCACTATAATTTTTTCTTAAGAGACTACTGCCGTAAGAATACCACATGTCCATTTTCAATAAAATATCGTAAATAGTTTTCGATATATTGGAAAAAATCGATATTTATTTTGTAACTTCAAGGGGCTGTAACTTTTTTTTATGTGCACATTTGTACTAAGGTAAGTTAGGTTCAATCGAACTATTTTTGGTCCCAAAATATGTAATTAAATTTATGACCTGTATTTTTGTTACACCCTGTATATGTCCCATCTTCAGGCTAATATAGGCTTTCAGGCTTCTTTAGATATTTTAGAAACTGTTTGCTTAATTCGTAAACATCTCTGTGAATTTTCAGCAGGATCTAATCATGAGTATTCCAAGAGAAATTCTTCCTTTGACGTCTATTTACCGATCCCATCCACCGAGTTAGTAAAGAAATTTATATTATATTTTGCAAAAAAAACTATACAACCATCTCCATCTACAACTTAAATCTGCAACATCTTTCCCCAAGTTCCGTAAAATTACAAAAGCCTATCTATCTGAAAGACCATAATATGTATTTATTATTCAGTAGAAGAATTTCTTAATCAATAACTAAGAAATTAGAGTACTCTTATAATAATAGTAGTATTTTTATCTATTTGGGTATCCATAAATGTAGCAGCTGAACTTATTAAACTTATTCTTTCTTAAGGTTCATTATTTCCAATTTATTTAAATTTTGCGATATGTTTTTTTTGTTTGACCTACTTATTTTTTTAATCTCTATTAACGATTTATGTAATTTTATAAAATTGTATTTTGTTATTGTTTTGTTTTCGACTGTATGAAAGCTTTGTCTATAAAATTGTACAATTTTCAACGACAATAAAGCATATTTCTGTTCTATTCTATCCGTGGAGAGATGATGACATTATATGAGTTCTTACATGTTAGCTGCAACAACCCTCTTGCAACTGATACCTTTTAATTTGTTTCACAAAACAAATAAGACCTCTTTATTAGCCTGAAGATGGGACATATAATGTGAGCCTCGAAACCATTCGCCATTTTTAACATCAAATACAAAATAAAAGATTGTGAGTATTGACCCTTTTCATTACCTAATTGCATAATGGACTCACACTTGCACCCGTCCCATCATGTATCATATATATTTACTCATTTAATTCTTTTTTTGAAGTTATACTTCTTTACCGGCGATATGAGGGTGAATTTTTATGTTAAAACCTATGATCCCGGCGCATGCGCATTATAACTTGGTTCTGATTGGATGTTCAAATGACATGTCAAAAATTATTCAATATGGCGGCTGTGGCACAGCTGTACGTAGTTTGATTATTTATGGTTGTTGCGTTTTGAAATTTGTGGGAAAAGAAACAAAGTTAGTTAATAGTTATACTGCCTTTTTAAATAGTTTTCATATACCTATATTTTTGGACTTTTGGACTATTTTGGACAAGGAAAACTCATTCTAATTTGGTAAGTAGTTTTTATTATAATCATATTGTAATTATACATTTGGATTAGGTTGGAATACATACATTTATTTTCTCAAGAATGGGGATTTTAGAGAGAAATCCCAAATTAGTTCCGATTTTTATTTTTAAATTATGATTTTTTGGCGTAGATTTATTTATCTAGTAGGTATGTAATGCTTTGATTTACATACTTAATTGATTACCAACAAAAGTTCTACCAATCTTCATCTAATATATTGTTTTCTTATTGTTTTGTTATATTTTAATATTTTCTTCCACAAAATTTAAACTACATAATTTAATTATATTCAAAACAACTGTCAAACAGTAAAACGTTCAGTTACCCTATTTTTCTACATGACAAATAATGTGGAATTGGACGAGTGAGTCTAGGCTTCGATTACGAATCAAAGCGCCGCGAAGTTCACGGGTTCGATTCCCGATGCAAGTTTTTATTTTTTTATTTTTTATGCATTTTATGATTGCAAGTATATTTGTTATATAATTGTTTTTTCAGAAAATGCGTATTTAAAATTTTTGCCAACAATTAATATCGTTCAGAAATAATTTTTTCTTTGTGGCATTTTTCAATGTGTTTGTGTGCGTTTTATTCTTTTATTTTTTTTTTTAAATTTTTGGTATTGTCTTAAAAAACACATAATATGTAGTAGAAGTATAACTTCTTACGTGCGTACAAAGTACACACACATTCTTTTTTTATTTAATAAGTTATTAAATACTTTTGCACTCTATTAGAAGTTTTTCTAAGACAACTTAATAACTAAATCAAAACTGCGAAGATAAAAAATTCTGTTTATAAGGATAAGAATGGACCGAAAGCGACAAAATTACAATAAATATTTAGATTTTTCAGTTAGTGAAAACGCCAAAAGGTTGTAGTGCTTTAAAAAAATCAAAAAGAAAAGCCATTAAAATTGTAGCACCATTAACATGTTAAATTAAATAAACAAAAAAAATATATTCAAACAGTGTAGTTATGTAGCAATCCTAAATAGGTGTAAAATTTATGTAGGTCATAGACATGATGTTCTTGGTGCTACTTTTCGGGATGTCTTCAGAGATTGAAAGGGGTGGGTTATTAAAATAATATTTTTTATTAAAAGATATTAATCATTGGGCGGCATTAATAAATCAAAATAAAAATACTGCCATATTATGCCTATCCAAAAAGAAAGGAAGTTACTTGCAATCTCGTTCCATCTGATATGGGTTGGTACTTACCATTGCGGTCGTAAATTGTCTGTACGCCTTTCCAACAATAAGGATAAGAGATGTAGTGTGCAAAAGAAAAATACTGATATAAGTTAAAACATAATAGTCGTTTATTTATAAAAAAAAATTAGGAAAGCAAAAAAGAATTTAAATTAATGAGTAAAAAAATTAAGTCCTTCAGGAGTATGATTGTTCAAAAGAAAAATAAACAGTTTATTAAGAGTAACTGTTGACCTGGGACTGCATTGCTGACTAGAGCTAACGCAGATCTGGTATGGCTCAGCTGGAACTCTTGTTACCCAACATTTTTCACTAACACGTTACATTTGTTTGATCTAAAGTACTATTTCACAAAGTTTTATGATACGAAGATAAAGTTCCAAAGTGTTTGTTTTATTTTTACAAAAAGTAACTTCCTGATTGATTGAAACATTCCAACATTGAAATGATGTAAACACTGTTCACTTGAACATAGCGAAATTTTGTTTAAACAATTGAGTTTTTTATTTTATTAAAAAGTTGAGAAACTCGCTCCGCGAATTTGCATTAATTTCTTCTTAAAAACAAACATAACAGAACTGTTCCTTCTAATACACGGGAAATAGACACCAAAACATACTATCATGGTATTCACTGTAACCAACATTGTTTTCTCACTAAGAAAACAGACTAAAAAGATTGGAGTTCACTCCATCTTATAACTCAACTTGTCTCGCAGACAAAACTAAAAAACTGTCTCGCGGACTAAACCAAACGGTTCGCGCCTCAACTCTACTCTGTCGTAGATAGATCTTGACTCTTTCCTCGTCCGAATTCAAGACAAGATTCTCCTCTTAAATAAAGAAGTTACACTACCATTACGACAATCACCAGATAGTTATCCAATTAAAAGGAACCAAATATTTCTTCTACCAATAAAATAACCAGTACATGTTACTAAGTCACATCCCACTAAAAGTTGTAAATCTTCTTTTAACCAATAAAAAAATATACAATATTCATACGCAGTTTGTCCGTTCACACCAAAAATGTTAACTCAGCTATGTCGACTAACCTCGACTCAAAGACACTTGTGTTCATCTTATCGCTACTATGGAATGTATTGTATAAATATTCTGGCTCTAAAGTAAACATACTTGAGTCTCAAAAAAACATTAAATCCTTTTGATAATTCGCGGAAGACTAACAAATTCTCTACTTGACCGGGCAACGAAAAATACATCGTTGTGGAAAAAAGGATTACGCAATACTCATACGTCTAATTTATTCGTCACACAGGGTCGAACCTGATATATTGATACAACGATGAAAACATATTTATTATATTTTCCTTGGGACCGTTGCAAAATGATTGTTTGGTTTAACTTTATTATAAATGAAACATAGCCTATTTTATTCGTATAGTCGTCCGCTAGCTACTAGCGTTAAACATAATTTTTTTTGTTATCTAGCAATTAGTTAATCTTCAGACCTGAGGACAACCTACTCTGGAAATCTCATGCCCCTGGAGCTGGGATTTACTTTGTTGTATGTGTATGTGTATACCATTTTTTAAAATTGTAATTTGCTGACATAACAAGAGAAAAAATATAACAATATTCTTTTACCTTTACCTTAGTTTTATCATATCTATAATAACATGATTGATATGATAGATAGACCCCTCAGAGATGGTGACTGAGAGAATAGAGTGCCATGGAAGAGAAAAACGGCGAACTCATAATGGGAAAAAGCCGAAGAAGAAGAACAGTATACCAACGACGTGACTAAAATCAGTAGTATTGTTCTGCGTGAATCAGTAATAATATTGTATAACTTCTGAAAGAATACAATCTGGCTGTAGGGTCATTCCGTATCAACTCTTCTTCTTCTTCTTCTTCTTCTTCTTCTTCTTCTTCTTCTTCTTCTTCTTCTTCTTCTTCCTTCTTGTATGTAGGCTTTAAAGCCTGTTTCTTCATCAATATTAGCCTCCTAAATTGTTTAGGTTATCGCACCATCTTTTTCTTGGTCTGCCAATACTTCTTCGCCCATTTGGTGACTTATCTCGTGCTATTCGTACTATCATATCCTCTGCCATTCTACTAATGTGTTCGTTCCACTCCTGTTTCCGTTTTGTCACCCACCCATTTATCTCTTCTATATTGCATGATCTTCTTATGTTTTCGCTTCTCTCCCTATCCAACAGACTTTTCCCTGATATTCGTCGGAGTATTTTCATCTCTGTTGTTTCTAGTAGTCGTCTCGTTTTAGATGTGTCAGGCCTTATCTCTGCCGTGTATGTTAATATAGGTCTAATTGCTGCTTTATAGATTCTTGCTTTTGTGTCTTGTCTTAGGTGTTTGTTCTTCCAGATTGTGTCATTAAGAGATTAAGAGATACTTCCTCTTCAACATCTCCGTAACTGGTTATATCTGTTCCCAGATATCTAAACCTTGCTTCTTGCTTTATTATTTTCTCATCAATTTCGATTTTACATCATAGTGGGTATTTAGATGTTGTCATACATTTGGTTTTTTCTGCTGATATTATCATATTGTATTTCTTGGCTGTTGTATTGAAGATGTGTGTTAATCTTTAGAGATCGTCTTATCAACTCAACACACCTTATTTCGACCCCTCTTCAGATTTAGTTATAATTTGGAATACTCATTATGGCTAATAAGAGAAACAAATATACAAAATTTTAAATTTGTGTCTCAAGCCGTTTCCGAAATATGGTTATGTAAAATTTTCCAAAAAAATCCATAACACTACGACCATACTTTTTTGGAATGGTTGTAGAAGCTGTCCTAATTGAGTTAGAATGCTGGGAAAGGTGTCATTTTGCATCAAAGTTTTTCTCAAACAAAAAAAATATATTTTAGTTTTTTTTTCCAAAAAGTACATAATTTAAAATTTTCATAATATTCCTACAAATACATAGTACTGTTGTTAATAACATATAAAATTTTTATCATGGGATGATGATGGGTTCAACATAAAAAAATTTATTTCACACATACAGTATGGTGCAAATGAAAGGAATAAATTCGTAATTTCGCAAGCTGCCGACTTTAAGGAAAAATCCCGAAACAGGTCGATTTTTATTTTTAAATTGTAATTTTTTGGCATATATATCATACTGGTGACGTGATCCATCGGGACGTGATGACGTAATCGATGATTTTTTAAAATGAGACTAGGGGTCGTGTGCTAGCTCATTTGAAAGGTTATTCAATTCTCTATTCAGTAATGTAAAACTTAATATAATTATTTATATGGCGAATGGATTTAGTGTCCGCAGTCATATAAACCCAAATAAACAACAATTATTTATACAGGGTGGCAAAAAAAAGGAATTTTTTTATTAAACTTATTGACAAAAAAAGAAGAATGTATGTATGTAATTTATTTAATTCAAAATACATTTTACTGCTGTCAGAAATCAGAAAAAAATGTTTATTTCATTTATAAGCAATAAACATTGCGAAAAGCAATAAACATTGCTTTTCGCTTAAATTAAATATTCAAAAAGCAGGAATTTGGCGGGAGCTAGCATATTGAATTTAAGCAAAAAGCAATGATTATTTGTGACATAAACATTTTTTCGGTTTTCTGCCAACAGTAAAATCTATTATAAATTAAATAAATGACATGCATTCTTCTGTTTTTTTTGTCAATTAATTTAATTAAAAAAAACTTTTTTTGCCACCCTGTACAAATAATTATATTAATGTTTATATTATTACTGAATAGAGAATTGAATAACCTTTCAAATGGGCAAACACACGGCCCCTAGTCTCATTTGAAAAAATAATCGATTACGTCATCACGCCCAGATGGATCACGTCACCAGTATGATATATATGCCAAAAAATTACAATTTAAAAATAAAAATCGAAAACTTTCGGAATTTTTCCTTAAAGTCGGCAGCTTACTAATTCCTTTCATTTGCACCATACTGTATGTGTGAAATTTATCATCCCATGATAAAATTTTTATATGTTATTAACAACAGTACTATGTATTTGTAGGAATATTATGAAAATTTTAAATTATGTACTTTTTGGAAAAAACAATCAAAATATATTTTATCGCCAACAGTCACTAAGGTCATTCATTATTGTACTCATTTGCGGCAGTAAAAGTAACAGTTTATTGTATTGAAAGAAGAATTTTACTTTACCTGCCGCGATTATTAATCAGATTAACCCAGATTGAATGTAAGTGGTCGATGTCAGTAATCGATTATTTATTTGAGTTAACTTAAAATTTATTTACTTTAATTATTAAAAATATTGTTCAAACTTTATGTCCTTATTAATTAAATTTATGTCAGAAAGTGAAATTCTGTAGTTTTTGCAATTAGTATATTCATCAAACATAAATCAAAACTACATATTTAGTAATTAGGTATTCAATATTGATAACAACTATCGATTAAACATCGAAACGGCCATTATTCAAAAGCATTCTGTCATTACTGTGATACGAAATTTTTATTTCGTCTAGAATCTAAAAAATTCTTAAATATTTTAATTTATGTATTAATGCAAATAAAGTAAGAAATTCTGTTTTTGTTAATTCGATTATATAGAGGATGGTGATAAATATTTGCTGATTATTTCATTCATAGGAGAATCTGACCAATAGAAAGCTACAGAAATAAAAATTAAACTGATAATTTTTGATAATATCCCGTCGTCAAGTATATTACGTCAGATGCCCTTCGTTGCTACGAAAAAATACATTCAGTGACATTAATGACAATTATTAATGTTTTAAAAATTATAAAAGTGATGACTTTCAACCGTCAAATATTTATAACAACTGTGTTTAATTGTACTAATTTGTACTTACATAAATAAATTACAATAAAATTTTGGTTTTGAACAGTTTTATTCATGAAATAATCGTAACAAATTGCACTCGATCTTTAAAATTATTATGGAATTTTTGCCCTCGTAACACTTTGACATAATTTCACTCACCTTCGGGTCGTGAAATTAAAACTGTCAAACTGTCACTCGGGTAAAATTCGATAATTCTAGAGCTCTTGTGAAATTACTACTGATAATTTGTTGGTAAATATATTTATTTAGATTTTCTACGATTCATCAAGGGAAAAGCAACTGCGGGAGGCTACACTTCATAAACAATGACGTAACTATTAAACGTTATATTTAATTTTTGGTATTTTATTTTAAGTATTAAAATTAGTCTAATTTTTAAACAAAAATACGATTAAACTGTTTAAAAAATATTTATTTCATAGAAATCATAATAATAGAAATATAATTTCTTACGTGCGTACAAAGTACACACACTCTTTTTTTTTATAAGTGTTAATGTTTTTTATGATTGGCGATAAAATTTTGTATGCACCACGTCAGTAAAAACTCTATCGAACTCGTCTGTTATTCGCCTCGCTCGCTTCGCTCCCTCTGCTCGTAATATCAGACTCGTTCGATAAAGAGTAACTTTACTGACTTGGTACATAAATAACTATTTTTTTGTTTGAGAAAAAATTTTTTGTCATAAATTAATGTTGTATAGGTATATCACTGTAAAGAGCTTTAAAAATGCTGCATAATGACACCTCTCCCAGCATTCTAACTCAATTAGGACAGCTTCTAAAACAATTCCAAAAAAGTATGGTCGTGGTGTTTTGGATTTTTTTGGAAAACTTTACATATTCATATTTCGGAAACGGCTTGAGATTATAATTTAAAATTTTGTATTTTTCTTCACCTAATCATCCACTATGAGTACTCTAAATTTAAAAAAAATCTAAATAGGTCAGGAAAAAGATGAATTCAAAGTGTGTTGATTTGACCTGGAATAGCTCTGCAGTATTTACTGTGAAAAAAAAATAAACGAGAGATATATACCTCCAAATATACTAGTACTTAAAGATATGCCAGGAAGAAGTTCGAAGTTCGCTTTTCAAACCAACATTTCACGAAATAGTGGATGTTTCACGAAATAGTACCTAGAAGATGGCGCCTTAAATTGTTTTACTTTCTTCTAAATACCGCTGCTATACACGCCTTGGTGAACTGGATATTTAATGATACAGGTACAACTAGGTATCACCCGTCGTCGAAAGTTTTTGAAAGAACTGGGAATTTCACTTACAAGTTCCAGAGGCCAGAAAATCCGCGGATTCTACGAGAACTACGTGAAAAAATTTCCGAATTAGCAGAAGGATGAAGGATCTAAGAAAAGTCTTCAACCTTAAGGTGAAAGTAATATTAAACGCCAGAAATTTTCACGACGATGTCATTTGTGTCCCAAGAAATCCGACAGGAAGCCATATTTACGACGAATGTCAGGCGTCCGACAGCACTTAAAAATAGTTATCTTTTTTCTAAGAATATTGTTAATATTTTTCTTATTTATAGCTTTAAGTTTATGCTAGGTACTAATATAATTTTTACACCAATAAACCGTTTTTGTGTCATTTAATAGTTTCTAAATTTGTCTGATTTTAATGTTCTTAAAAATTAACAAATTTGGTTTTGACTACAACATACTGTACTTTTTGGTTAATCTCAATAAATAATATTAAAATTGTATGAAAAATTACCTGAAACTACCAAAATAATGATTAAAAAAAAACAGAATACTATTAGCAAATTTAGGTAAAATATTAAGTTTTTGTGTAAATCCATACCTTTATTGATTGCTGAGAAAAAATATATATTATAATCTCTCGTGTCTATTAGTATGGGTTATGTAATCACCGGCACATTCACTCTGATGCACTTCTGCACTTTCATTTTCACTCAACATTTTTCCTATTATAACGTTTCTCCCGTGAGTTACTTTGGTGCAGCCTTTAAATAATTTTTGTAAACAACAAAAATATAAGCACTTTACTGATCTGCAATATACGAGGTTAAGTATACATTAATATTGTTTTATAATTTGATAGTCATTCCTTTCACATTTTATTATTGTCATATTTTAGTTATTATAATAACTACATATTTAAATTTAGAATTTTTTAGAATTAGCCACAATTTTACTTTAAAATTAAGTTTCTTTGACGTTTTGCTCTCCACTTTGGAAATCGTTCTCAAATAACATTAATAAATTAACCAAAATTTTGTTTTTGCTGATAGGTAAATAAAATCCTTCTAATAATTTAATTTTATCTGACTCATTTATATTGACTATTGAGACATATATTATACATATACACTCGATTACATGAAGTCAACTTTAACTTAATGGTTATTCTGGTGTATTCTCTGCTTGGATCTTCCATAAAACATCATCATCAATGGTGCTACAGCCCTATGAAAGAGCCTCGACCTTCCCAAGTATATTACGCCAGTCAGTAATATCCATTGCCAACCGTTGCCAGTTTGCTCCTATTTTTCTCCCATCCTCATCTAAACCATCCTTCCATCTAAGTTTTGGACTACCCCTATTTCTACTTCCCACAGGTTGTGACATAAGGGTTCTTCTAGGAGGGTTGTTATGCTGTGATCTTGCTAGATGTCCTGCATATCTTAGTTTTCCTATTCTTATAAGAGATACTACGTCTTTACCACCAAATATATGTTTATAATCTGTGGTATACCTCGTAGTTGTACCTACTCCTCCAAATACAATTTTCACAGATGCCACCGAATATTCCTCTCAGGATCCTTCGTTCAAATATAAGCAGAAGGTTTTCATCTGCCTCGGAGATGGTCCATGTCTCCGATCCATATGTCAACACTGGTTGTATGAGGGTTTTGTTTTTTGGCTTAAGTTTCTGCTTCTCATATGTCTACTCAGTCCAAAATAGCATTTGTTCGCTAGGATTATCCTTCGCTTGATTTCTTCCGTCATGACGTTCTCCTTGGTGATCAGGGAGCCTACGTATGTGAATTTGTCCACTACTTCAAAGGTAGAGTTATCAACAGTGAATTGGTGACCGATATTTCTGGCTCTATTGTTGGGTGTTGATGCCATCATTTTAATTTTCTCCTCGTTTACTTTCAGGCCCATATTTTTTGAGGCATTTGAGAAGGTGGTATACATTTCTTCTAGTTTGCGTGTTGTGCGGGCAACTAGTCCACGTCATGCCAAAATTTGGGATGATTTATTAAAAATATTTCCTCTGTTGTCTACTCGGGCATCTCTGACCACCTTTTCCAGAGCTATGTTGAAGAGGAGACACGCCAGCGCATCTCCCTGTCCCTGTGATTGTTCGCCATGTACTTTGACTTTGCAAACGACTTTACGCATTGTAGCCTTAACCAATCTTATCAGTTTATCAGGGATGATCTTCCATAAATAATAAACAATAAATAACTTTTTATTAAAAAAGTCTAAGTTTTCACTCTAATGGCGTATAAAACAACATATTGCTATTCTACATCCCACCAGAATGAAAACTTTTTATTAATTTCACGTCTTAAATCAATTATTTATCAAATACTGTCGAACCTGCTTATTGGAATTAGACCAAGAAGGATCTGTTTTGAGGTGGATGTGAGAGGTGGCATTCGGATTTTTGCAGATAAAATTAGGTGGCAACTTCGGTAATTATAATTGACTTATGCTCCTTCTCAAATATGCCCGGAACATTAATAAAAAAAATTAAAATTTCTAAAAATTTCGAAAAACATCGATTCGAAAAAATTAGCAAACTTCTAAATAGTCTACTTTTTGTTCAGAAAGTATATAAAAATTTTTAACTTTTTTTAAAAAATTTAGATTGCAAAATCATTATGCAAAATCAATTGAGTAGATTTTAATGAAATTTGGTGGACAATTTAAGAATATTGTAAGAATTTTCTAAGCGCATTACGAAGGTTCTAAGTGCAACCAAAGTGGTCGAAAAACATTTAATAAAAACAGGCTTATTTTGCCCCCTTATTTTGTATTTATTGCTATTTTACAGAAAGGTTAATAATTTAGGACATTTTTAACCGGACGAATATGATACAAAATTCAATTATCTTTATTTTATTTCCCTACGACTTTTTTCCAAAATGAATCGTTTTAAAGTTATAAGCAAAGAAAGAATAAAAATATCGATGTTTTTCAAAATTTTTATATATTTTAATTATTTTATTAATGTTCCGGGCATATTTGAGAAGGAGCATAAGTCAATTATTATTATTGAAGCTGTCACCTAACAGTATCTGCAAAAATCCGAATGCCACCTTGCACATCCAAAAATAGACGATTTTTAACAGATCCGTCATGGTCTAAATAGCCTTCGTGCCAAGCAAAGGTGTTCCTATAACCGGGATATTCTAATAGCCGATCATTGGTGGCTAGTAGAAACGTTTCAGGACCTCAAATTTCTATTCCTTAAAACGGGATATTCCTATAACCAGTATTCTAATTAGCGGGTTCGATTGTACACTATTATATCAATATTATTTAATAAACAACTCAAAATATTTCTGAAGCCGTGTCAAATAATATTTAGTAGGCTTGTTTGTCATCAGGTTCTGTCAACTGACTGCGTTGCATGACAAAGATAGCAAATTTTCGATTAGGAGAATATCACCACGGACATGGTGTTAATTTTTTTCGAATCCTGGAAAAACTAATACCTAAATATTTTTGAAAAACACAAAATGAAAGATTACATCGTTACCGAGGGTAGAAAAGAATAAACAAAAAGTTTCTTTTGAACAAGATATTTGAAATTAAAAATCACACTCAATTTTCTCTTCTTTTTCACCCTTGTAACTTATTAAAATAAACATTATAGAGGTTCTCAGGGACTTTCGGCTCTCGGTAATAATGTAATCTTTCATCATGTGTTTAACAGGTTGACTGCTGAACACACCTATAGGTGTATTATGTCTAGACCCCCTAATAGCACAAGGACGTCCAATGGACGTCCATTGGACGTCCTTCACGGACTTTAGGGACGTCCTTTGGACGTCCGTTTTCGTCCGAGGAACGTCCTTTATACGTCCTATTTTGGTCCAAATGTCGCGCTACCGAACGTCCATTGGACGTCCATCTAAGGTCCGAGGGGACGTATATTGGAACTTAATCGGACGCAAATTGGACCTTAATCGGACGTCCTAGGGGACGTAAATTGGACCTTAATCGGACGTAAATTGGACCTTAATCGGACATAAATTGGACCTTAATCGGACGTCCTAGGGGACGTAAATTGGACCTTAATCGGACGTAAATTGGACCTTAATCGGACGTAAATTGGACCTTAATCGGACATAAATTGGACCTTAATAGGACGTAAATTTGACCTTAATCGGACGTAAATTGGACCTTAATCGGACGTAAATTGGACCTTAATCGGACGTAAATTGGACTTTAATCGGACGTAAATGGGACCTTAAGCGGACGTAAATTGTACCTTAATCGGACGTAAATTGGACCTTAATCGGACGTCCTAGGGGACGTGAATTGGACCTTAATCGGACGTCCTAGGGGACGTGAATTGGACCTTAACAGGACGTCCAATTTTGGTCCAAAGGCCAAGTTGTTAAACGTCCAATGGAGGTCCACCTAACGTCGGAGGGGACGTTCGGTGGACGTCATTTGGGCATTCATAGGATGTCCCAGTTTGGTCCAATGTCTTGCTGCTGAACATCCATCTAACGTCCTGGAAGGTCATTCGGTGGACGTCTAGCGACGATATTTAGACCTGTGGAGAATGTATTGTGGGAAATAAAAAATATATTTTTTAAGGAACTTATATTTCATCTTATATCAAATTACAATTATTGGATATTACAGTATTTACATTAAATTACAATACACTTCTCCAAGAAATTAACGCACCACCTTAAATATGGGGTATATTTGATGTCTCGTATTTCCTAAACCTGTTGTCCCATCTAAGTGATGTTTTTATAATATTATAGCCTAGGCTATAGGTTACCTCCTTAAGCTTGTCATGCTGTAATATATGTATATTATATCATATCGCTCTCTATAGTAATGTGATATAATATATATTACAGTATAGCTCCCTGTGCATGACAAGCATAAGGAGGTAACATATTCTAGGGCCTAGGCTAGAATATTATAAAAAAAATCACTTAGATGCAACAACAGGTTTAGGAAATTCGAGACATCAAAAATGCCCAATTTTTAAGGTGGTGCGTAATGGGCTGTATATACAGGGTGTAACAAAAATACAGGTCATAAATTAAATCACATTATTCTGGGACCAAAAATAGTTCAAATGAACCTAACTTACCTTGTACAAATATGCACATAAAAAGTTACAGCCCTTTGAAATTACAAAATGAAAATGGATTTTTTCGATTATATCGAAAACTATTAGCGATTTTTTATTGAAAATGGACATGTGACATGTGGCATTATTATGGCAGGAATATCTTAAAGAAAAATTATGGTGAAATTTGTGCACCCCATAAAAATTTTATGGGGGTTTTGATCCCTTAAATCCTCCCAAACTTTTGTGTATGTTCCAATTCAATTTTATTATTGTGGTACCATTAGTTAAATTCAATATTTTTGTTTCTTAGTATTTTTCAGATAAGGCAGTTTTTATCGAGTTGCGACTTCTTTTTTAATATGTCCACGTAAAAATTTTATGGGGGTTTTGTTCCTTTAAACCCCCCAAATGTTGTATGTTCCAATTAAACTATTACTGAGGTACCATTAGTTAAACAGAGTGTTTTCAAAACTTTTTTGCCTCTTTGTATTTTTTCGATAAGGCACGTTTTATCGAGTCTGGCTTCTTTTTTAATATGGTTCAAAATATACCTAAAAATGTAAAGCATAAATAAGTTTGCATATTATTACCAAGTCTCCATAATCGTATTTAACCATATACAAATATGTGGTGGATTTGACAAATATTCACAATATTTCGATAAAAATTGACTTTTCGAAAAAGCAATAAGAGGCAAAAAAGTTTTTAAAACGTTGTTTAAATGGTAGGTACTACAATAATAATTAAATTGAAACGTGCACAAAAGCACATTGTTTTCGATACATTGGAAAAAATCACTTTTCATTTTGTAACTTCAAATGAGTGATAAAGGCACAGAGACTTAGATCACGAGGTCACATTGAAAGGATGCCAAAAACGAGGACTCCGAAAAGGGTACTAAACTACACTATAGCTTCAAGAAAGAGAAGAGGAAGACCGGAAAATAGATGGAAGCAAGAGGTCGAAAAAGATTTGGAAAGAATGGTGTTACAGGGTCAGAAAAGAAAAATGAATAAGAGGAAGGAATGGAGAAAAATCACATATCAAGCCAGAGAAGATCTCAGTACATAAAGAAACGTGAAAATGAAGAAAAAACAAACTTTTCAAGCCATGGGCCTCTAAGGCCCTTGGTGCTATTAATATATAACTTCAAAGGGCTGTAACTTTTCTTTTGTGCACATTTGTACTAAGGTAAGTTAGGTCCAATCAAACTATTTTTGGTCCCAGGATATGTGATTAAATTTATGACCTGTATTTTTGTTACACCCTGTATATATATAAAGGTTATATTTGGTTCTTGGGACATCAAAGTATATTTTTTAGACATTCCCTGGATATAGTCACTGATGTGACATACCTCCGATTTGTTTTTTCATGAGTTTTGTAAGAGAGACTAAAAACTTTTTTATGGTTACCTCCTGTTTTCATATATTTTTTGACATGTTTTGTAGTAAATTCAACTATCTATTTACTACAAGACATGTCAAAATTTACATGTGAAAGCAGGAGATGATCCTAAAAATGGTTTTTCGTCTCCTACAAAATTCATGAAAAATCAGATAGGAGAATTTGTACATTACAATTCTCTGATGTTTGGGAAAAAGGGCTTAAGTCAGAAATGCACATCGATAATGTTTTGATGATTTCTGGACCAGAAAAATCGGCTCTTTTTATTGGTACATACAGTTTACGTCTACAACAGTTTTTTGCTGGTCCAGAAATCATCAAAACATTAGCAATGTGCAATTCTGACTTACGCCCTTTTTGCCAAACATAAAAAAAGCAATCTGGTCATAACTGACCAATGAGCAATTTTAATTTAACCTAAATTACTAATGTTTCTTAAAATGAAGAGCTTACCCGATAGCGTCTCTTATCTAATCTAACAAGATCGTGCACTATTCTAACATACACAGCCACATCACGCACTATGCTCTGCTTTTCACTATCACCTATCACTCAAACTAGTTCAAAAGGCTTTGTCCTCTTCAATCTTCTAGTTTGCCCAGTAGTATCGAGGAGGATTTCCTCAATATTCTTGTACTTATTTAAGTTGTTTGTCGGGATTCCTGCTATCTTCTTGATGATTATATCCAGGTTCCATTCCTAGGTATTAATATTTGTTTATAAAGTAATAACTTATTATGCATGGACAATGTTGTTTCTTCCAATTAGCCAATACACTTTTTATATCTTTATTTTGGTTATATCTGGTTTTTTGTAGACCACTTTCAGCTGATTCTAAAAAAAATTAAAATGAACGGTAATTTTTCTATTCTTTACAATTAAAAATCAAAATATTTACAGGTAATACATGCATAAATGATTCGTTTCATAAAGAAAATTGAAAACGGATTTTATAATACTTACATAATTGTTTAAGAGATCCAGCCATAGCCAAAACTAGCATACTAAACAGTACAGTTGAGTACAGCAAAAAAAGCCACTAATTTCCATTTTTCACCCCCTTATCGATGCATTTTTTTCCAATCAAAATTTTTACTAAATTTTTAGGTTATCTTATGATGAAAATGAAATAATTGATGACTTGATGACCAATGACCACGCGACGCTACATAGATACTCGCGCGGCAAATTTGAAAATGAACGCAAATTAAATAGTAAATGGCCTCTCTTTAGAGTATGGAAAATTTTACCCCTCCAGGAGGACATTGTACTCTTTTCATAGAATATCTTGTGGTAACTTTCCAGCCATAATTTAATCAGATGTTCACGGAATAGAACTTTGATAGTAGAATTCCTGGAATGTTTTGTTGTTAGGGGAAACTTTTATTTTATTTATTCTTGAATATTTCCTGTTGTTAAACATTGTAACCAATAATTTACAAATAAGATTTTCATTACATTACATGAAATCAAAACATGTTTTGGATATTAAACTATATAGTTTTATAATTGTAATAATTTAATATACAATTTTGAATTAAGATTTAATCTTTCGATCTAATCGATTTAAACTACAGTAAAACTTGTGTTACCGGCCATTGCCAACACCGGCCACCTGTACTAACGGCCAGTTTAAAAATTCCCCACACTAATTACAGTAAAACCTGTCAGTAACGGCCGCTAAAAATGAAAAAGCTATTGGCCGATATAGAAAGGTGACCGGTATTGCCAGTTTTTGTAGTCTAGATATAATTGGTTTGGGGAATTTTTAAACTGGCCGTTAGTACAGGTGGCCAGTAACACAGGTTGTACTGTATATCTAGGCTACAAAAACTGGCAATAACGACCACTTTTCTATATCGGCCAATAGTTCTTTCATTTTAGTGGCCGTTAGTGACAGGTTTGACTGTATTTCATTAACGTAAAGTTAAGGCAAGTTAATATTTTATTGAATTATTTTGCTATTTGATCTCGTAATTGGTATAATGTGTCCAATATAAGCGTTCATAAAACGTCCGTATTTCGTCCAGTATGGACGTCCAAAGTCGGACGTCCAAAGGACGTCCATATTTATTCCGTCCGAAGGACGTCCATATTTATTCCTTCCGAAGGACGTCCAACATGGGACGTCCGTTTATAGTCCATGGACGTTAGGACCAAAAATGGACCTATTTTGGACGTCCAAATGACGTCGTGTGCTATTAGGGAATTGTCCGTATTTCGTCCAGTATATATACGTCCATATTTGTTCCATCCGAAGGACGTCCAACGTCGGACGTCCATTTTTATTCCGTCCGAAGAATGTCCAACGTCGGACGTCCAAAGGACGTCCATATTTATTCCTTCCGAAGGACGTCCAACGTCGGACGTCCATATTTATTCCTTCCGAAGGACGTCCAAAGGACGTCCATTTTTATTCCGTCCGAAGGACGTCCAACGTCGGACGTCCAAAGGACGTCCATATTTATTCCTTCCGAAGGACGTCCAACGTCGGACGTCCAAAGGACGTCCATTTTTATTCCGTCCGAAGGACGTCCAACGTCGGACGTCCAAAGGACGTCCATATTTATTCCTTCCGAAGGACGTCCAACATGGGACGTCCAAAGGACGTCCATTTATAGTCCATGGACGTTAGGACCAAAAATGGACCTATTTTGGACGTCCATTGGACGTCGTGTGCTATTAGGGCCATTTTTATCAGTTGTTGCAAAGCTGTCATCATGTCTAGAGATGTATTTTTGTTGCGGCATTGTTTATTAAGCTTGTTTACATTCCGTCTAATATACTTACCGTATATAGTTGCCAAAGTATAAAAAAATTCTTAAATTCATTTTAAATCAAATATGTCACACAATATTTGCGGAAGTGGATTATACAACAAAACAAATTAATATTCAATGTAAATAAATAAAAACTATAGGGCCGGTTGTTCGAACGCTAATCAACAATGATCATTATCAAATATTTAATTACTGTCACCAACTGTCAATGTCAACTTTGTTTGGGTTGCTGAAAACATAATATGAAATTAGTTAATCAATTATGTTAATAATTGTTATGTTAATTGATTAACTAATCTCATAATTTTAATCAATTATGTTTTCAGCAACCCAATAAAAGTTGACATTGACAGCTTTGGTGACAGTAATTAAATATTTGATAGTGATCATTGTTGATTAGCGTTCGAACAACCGGCCCTTAGAAATATAAAAGAAGAATTAAGTTATAATCTTACGTTAAAGTAAATAATAAAAACAAAAAATATAATAAAAACAAATACTTATAGTAAAGAATAAAAACAAATATGAAGTGTCATCACCACAAGTGTCAAATAAATGTTACCAACTTTATGCCAAAATATCACCTTCGTTCGATTACAGCTACAGTGTGTTCCGAACAAATGTGCGTCATAAAAATGCTTTATATTCCATTTAAACAAATTGAATGAAACATATTATTGTGTATTTCTTTAAGTTAACATTAATAGAACTCTTCAAATATTATTTCTACGCGTATTTAATAAAATATGTCTATTGGCTGTAATTCCAGTGTACTCGGCAAAATGATTCTAAAAAAGAACACACCTACCGCCTAAATATTTCGTGTTGGTATCATGTGACGGCAGGGGCTATGAGGCGGATGACGTGCAACGGTAAGTATATTAGACGGAGTATATATCAGTTTCTCGCGTTGGTTTTCAAAATTTTAATATAAGTCGAGGTGTGTCGTGGTTGTAACCAGTGTTCCCAAACCTACCGAAAAATCGGTAAATCTACGAAATAAACGTGAAAAATACAGTTAAGTACTCTGGAAGAGAAAGGTTGTCATTGTATGATTTTCGTTTAGAGATTATAAAAAGTTTGTTAGATACATGTGGCAGTAAAGAAAAATCAGTATGTATTTTACCACTGCAATAGAATATTCTAACACACCTATAGGTGCATTCTGGCACCGAGTAACTGATTTCCGTATCCGATCCCAATCACACGTATACATAGATATTTTAGTTTTTTTGTGTAATTCTTATCACAATACCTTCATATAACTTTATTTATATATTCATGTATACAACAATACACACATATCTTAAAAAAATTAGGCGGCACCGGACACGATTGTTATAATTTTTATCGACAGTTAATCTGTAAAATTTTTCAAAAATACTTATTAGTTTTCTCAGTGTTCGAAAAAATAAATGCATTTAATAGTATTGGAGTTGAAAGTTTGCGCCTATCCCCTTAATAAGGGTACCCAAATCGTACTGTATTCAACGCAATTGGTTTCATTTAACATAATTAGAGCCGCTTCTTTGATTTTTCTCTTCTAGAATAAAAGATATGGTAGAAACTGCTGTAATTATGTTAAATAAAACCAATTCCGTTGCAAATTTCTTCAAGTTATGCGGTTTGGTAGTCTGTGCTGGGCAATCATTCAGTACATGATCAATTTTAACGTAGATACAGAGCTGTTTATTTCTGGCGTGTATTGACCCCGAGAATTCGCTCAAATGTATGTTGACTGGAAACTTGGCTTGAAAACAAGAAACTTGCTTGCAGCGTGTACGCAGCCTGAAAACCCGCAAATGTGCATCTGGCCTTAGTTGTCAATTACAGCGTATTTGCGTGCCTCTACAAATTGAAAAATTTTAAGCATGCAATTTTAGTTCGTTCGCAGTTCGCAGCAACTGATCGAGCAATAATTGGAAGAGTCTGACAAAAATCATCTGACAGCAAAATCATAGCTCCACCAAAAATGTTTTACTTTCTTACTTATTCCATGGCGTTACAGCCTATCGTCGGTTTTAGCAGACAAGAAGACATGTCACCATTTCTCTCTGTCTTGAGTAATCTTCATCCAATTCTCCACGCCCATAACTTTAAGGTCTCCTGCTATATTATATCACCATCGGAGTTGAGGTCATCCACATGGTCTTCTTCTAGTTGGGACTTCTTTCCCATACCAGCCTTACTGTCTTACTGTTCTTTCGTCAGAATGTCTTCTGAGGTATCCTGCCCATTGGAGCCTTCTGGACTTTATTTCTTTTATGTTATCATACAGGTATAGTTCTTCCAGTTGTTTGTTAGTCCTTATCCTATATTGCCCTGCTGATTTATCAACCACAGGTCCACAGATCTTCCTTCGGATTTTTTTTCCAAACACGTAATTTCTTTTCGTTTTCCTTTGAAATATTTTGTTTGTCAATAATACCTTTTAAAAACACCTTTTTGAAAAAAGTTTTCGTATTATATGGGTTAAATATGGGTTAATAGACATAATTATGTGCTAATAGTAACTAACAACAATATTTTAAGGTCACATTTTGGTGCACTGTATAATTTATTATAAAAAGCCTAATATACTATGTCACAAAATATCTTAATTACATCTAACAATATATAAATATGGGTTTTTTAACAAGATATTTATGGTGGTCAAACGTTGAATCAACTTCATTGACCCAGAAATTAGATAATATATATGTTATCTACTTTATAATAAAGCGGTTCCTACTGATTCTATAATTAATTAATATTTGTTAAAAAATTTAATAGGATAGAATTAAAAATATATGTAGGGAGACAATATTGCTGACGCTTTTCTAAGAAAGGGGACAAGTAATGTAATATAAAAGAATGCATTTGTTACATGAAAAAATCTTTCATATAGCCGCTCAAATTTTGGACAGCTTGTATATTAGTACACCCTATGTAACTTACATCTGAATTTTATGCTTGTGCGCCACAGTGTTGCCGTACTTTTTTGTTTATTTCTTTCATAATTTCAATCAATGTTAAATGTACCTACAAGAATAATAGAATAATTTTATAAGAATGTTTAAATTGAACCCAATTATCCACGTCCGTCTGTCCGTCCGTCCGTCTGTCTGTCTGTCCGTAAACACAACTCCTTCGTCATTATACCAGGTAGAATGACAAATGAGGTGTCGAATGAAAGCTTATAATACAAGGTTGGTACTAAATGTGAGAAATTTGACCTAGTCTGTCTGTACGTCTGCCCATCCATTAATCTGTCAATATTAATAATGGAGGAGTTGTATTCACGGACGGACGGACAGACGGACAGACAGTCATGAAACCGGAAGTATATATTTGTTCCCGTCTGGGCGCGTCGAATAATAAAATATAATAAAATCGAAATATAATAATATCGAATAATATAATAAAACCAGATAGGTCAGACGGACAGACAGCATAGGTCAAATTTCTCACTTTGAGTACCATTCTTGGATTATAAGCTCTCATTCGACACCTTATTTGTTATTCTACCTGGTATAGTGACGAAGGAACTATATTCGCGGTCGGACGGACAGACGGACAGACAGCGTAGGTCAAATTTCTGACCTAATGATTCATTAGTAGAATCTCTAGGCATCTCATTCGGCAGCATAAGCAATATTTTGGGCGAAGTATTGGGTTTCAAAAAGCTGTGGTCACAATGGGTGCCGCATTTGCTGACAATAGACCACTAACACATTCGAATGCGACTTTTTCAGCAGTATTTAGGGCGTTTTCGACAGCATAAAGTAGATTTTGTGCGTCCGTTCATCACAATGGATGAGACTTGGTCTCAAACAAAAGGTTAGAAAGTGGTAGAATCTCGTTTTTCGGCTCCAAAACGAGTTTGTGTCCAGAAATCGACCAATAAGATTTTAACATCAGTTTTTAGGATTTGAGAGGAATTTTTTTTGTGGATTACTAGCAAACTGATAAAACAATAAATTCTGGATATTATTGTAAACATTTAGACCTGCTGAAGGAAAAAAAATCGTGAAAAAAACTCGGTTTGCAAAAGAAAAAAATCCTCTTTCACCAGGACAATGCACCGTGTTATATGAGTATTTTACCAATGGTTAAAATCCATAATTTAAAGTTTGAATTGTGAGAGAATCCACAGTATTAATCAGATTTGGTTCCTAGCGACTTCCATTTATTTCAATACCTAAAAAAAAATATGCGTGGAAAGCGTTTTTCCATCAAATGATGAGTATATAACAGCTGTGGAAGCGTATTTTGCACCCCTTCCTGATTCTCCCTTCAGGAATGGAATTAATAAATTGAAATCTCCTTAGAAAAAGTGTATTGATGTTCAGGAGGACTATACTGAATAATAAAGTGTATTTTAAGTCATACAATTGTGTTTTTTTATCGAACCGCAAAACTTATTGAACAACCTAGTATTTCAGAATATGTAATATATTTAAGGTATTTCATAAACAGAAATCATAACCAATCAGCACTGCGTTTTTGGTATTCATCTAGAATAGAACTTAAGTGCCCGGAATGAAATAGGTCATAAATCATTAACAAACCGCACTTCGTTTTGCTAGACTGAAAAATGAGGAGTATAGCGGGGAAAGAACTATGTCCTAATATCAATATAAAATATCGCTCGACGAGGCAAATTCGAGATATACACAAAATTAAACTTATACGGAATCTTTTGACATTTTTTACTGTTTTAACCAAATTAAAGCTAATTTTAATTTTCCTCCATTGCACCTCTCCGGAGCCTAACTACAGGTTATAATACCAGATTAACATACCTGCGAGCTATTGAAGTTGGTTGGATGAAAATTCAAGGATTTTTTTTATCTATCATAATGCCTCACCAGAACATGACATTTGCTCTTTTATATTTGTGAACAAATCTGGCAGTTTCCGTTCTTGCTTGTCTTTCTCGCCCTCTAAATACACGTAGGTATTCGTTAATCATCTGATTTTATATATCCTTGCGCAAAGGATTTGGAACAAGGGAGGCATTGTTTGCGTTTAATGTCCTCTCTCAAAGATGCTTAGATATCAACCTGGATATTGATTTCTGTTTCATTGACTTCGAAAAAGCGTTCGACAGGGTCCGACATGAAAAACTAATAGAATTATTAAAAAACAGAGATATAGACAGACGAGATTTACGAATTATCATCAATCTGTATTGGAATCAAAAGGCCAAAATAAAGATAGAAGAACAAGAGTCCGAGAATATTAATATAAAGAGAGGAGTAAGACAGGGTTGTGTTCTGTCACCGCTACTGTTTAACGTGTACAGTGAAGCCATATTTCAGGAACCGATAGCGGAGCTAATGCCCGGTTGTACCAACAGATCTTAAGCTTAAGTCGAGAATATCATAAGAATTAATATAATATAATTATGATATATTACAATAAAAATACCATAATATAATAATAGATATAATTGATAATCAGGTAAGAATCTAAAATTATGGTGCAACGTAAGTGATCCTCAAGGAGGCAATATCTATAAGTAGAGCTTAGCTAAGCTGGAGCTTAAGATCTGTTGGTGCAACCAGGCATTAGTGATGGAATCTCTATAAACCGAAGAATAGTAAATAACACAAGATTCGCTAATGACACCGTTATATTGGCAGACACCCTGGAATCGCTACAAGAATTGCTAAATAGAATTAACGATCATTGCATTCGATACGGACTAAAAATAAACAAGAAAAAAAACTAAATTTATGATTGTCTCAAAAACACAACATGGAAATGAAAGGTTAATTATAGAGCAAACCCAAATAAAAAAAGTAAAGACATACAAATATTTGGGAACCTGGGTTGATGACAAAAATGACCAAAGCAAAGAAACTGAAGTCCGAATTGAAACTGAAAGGCAAGCATTTATCAAAATGAAGACACTGCTTACAAACAAAGACATTCAGTTGCCTCTCAGATTGGAGGCTCTAAGATGCTACATATTTTCTATATTAGTATACAGAATGGAAGCTTGGACATTGAAGAGGCAGCACATAAGAAAAATAGAAGCGTTCGAAATGTGGTGTTACAGAAGAATATTGAAAATTCAGTGGGTTCAAAGGATTACCAATGTTGAAGTGCTACTACGTTTAAATAAGGAGATGAACAGTTTAAAACTAGAAAACTGGAATATTTTGGTCACATTACCAGAGGAGCAAAATATGAGTTGCTGAGAATTATTATGCAAGGAAGGATCCAAGGAAGAAGAAGCATAAGAAGAAGACGCATCTCCTGGCTGAGGAACCTTAGAGAATGGTTTAACTGTAGTTCATTACAACTGTTCAGAGCAGCAGTCAACAAAGTGACCATAGCCATTATGATATCCAACCTCCGATAGGAGAGGGAACTTTAAGAAGAAGAAGAAGACTTTCGTTTGAAAAGAGCACACTTGTCAAGTTCCAATGTTCCAGTTTTGGTGTTGAAGACACCAATTTACGTGATCAATCTTCTGCTGCCTGAATAATTCGGGTTCCTGTAGCTTTCTCCTGCTATATAGACCTTGTGCACACGAACTCTTCTTCTTATGGTTTCAACTGAAATACTTACACCTATAGCTTCCAAAAGCTGCAGGTTTCAAATTCATGGTGATTCCATATAAGTTTGGTTGTGTATACTATAATATATCGCATATACAAATATACAGGGTGTAACAAAAATACAGGTCATAAATTAAACCACATATTATGGGACCACAAATACTTCGAATGAACCTAACTTACTTTAGTACAAATATGCACACAAAAGAAGTTACAGCCCTTTGAAGTTACAAAATGAAAATCGGTTTTTTCGAATATATCGAAAACCATTAGAGATTTTTGTTGAAAATCGACATGTGGCATTCTTATGGAAAGAACATGTTAAAAAAAAATTATAGTGAAATTTGTGCACCCCATAAAAATTTTATGGGGTTTTGTTCCCTTAAACCTCCCCAAACTTTTGTGTCCGTTCCAAATAAATTATTATTGTGGTGCCGTTAGTTAAATTCAATGGTTTTAAAACTTTTTTGTCTCTTAGTATTTTTTCGATAAGGCAGTTTTTAGCGAGTTGCGGCTTCTTTTTTAATATGTTTACATAAAATTGTATTTTTTTGATAAAGCATCTTTTATCGAGATGTGGCTTCTCTTTTAATATGGTTCAAAATATACTTAAAAATGTAAATCATAAATAAATTTTCATATTACTACCAAGTCTCCATAATCGTACTTTACCATATACAAATATTTAGTGGATTTGACAAATATTCAAATATCTCGATAAAAACTGACTTTTGGAAAAAGTACTAAGAGACAAAAAAGTTTTTAAAAACTCGTGTTTGACTAATGGCGCTACAATAATAATTAAATTAATAATTAAATTGGAACGTACACAAAAGTTTGGGTGGGGGTTTAAAGGAACAAACCCCCATAAAATTTTTATGGGGTGGCCAAATTTCATTTTCATTTTTTCCTATAATACTACTGCCATAAGATTATCACATGTCCATTTTCAATAAAAAATCTCTAATAGTTTTCGATATATTGGAAAAAATCGATTTTCATTTTGTAACATTTGTACTAAGGTAAGTTAGGTTCAATCGAACTATTCTTGGTCCCAGAATACGCGATTAAATTTATGACCTGCATTTTTGTTACACCCTGTATATTATGGTTCCGTGTATGCAGAATCACTCATTATTATAGTGAGCGATATTTTTGTAATATATATGGTATATAGTATATATTGTAATATTAGCCAACCAACTAAAAACGGTGACTACATTAACGTTTTTTCCAAAATTTGCCTGACACTATTGAATGATTTTAAATACCATCTATAAAGGTATATTTATTTTTGTTATAGAATAACCTCGTTGCATCACTTTTTGGTGTACCAAATATTTTGTTATATCCGCTTATTTTACACAGGAAAACATACATTTAAGAAACTATAATATAATTAAGGGTGTCGAAATAATTTAACTAATATTTTTACTATAAGCTGTAAATGTGTTATAAATTGGACATTATTGATGTATGTTTTAGATCAAATCAAAATGTTGTGGTTTATGTTCGTGGTTATTTTTGTTTCTCAAAGCTGTGGTAAGCATAAATATTTTACATTTTATTTGGCAGTTTGCTGTACATATTAAAAAAAATTGTTGTAAACCTGTTTTTTAAGAAATAATCACATTTCGAATGCTTTTATACGCTTCATAGATTTTAAATTAATAAACCATGTTTTAACCTATATTAGGTAGGTATGTTATTATAAGCCATAATACAGGGTGTCCAGAAACTCTACCGACAAACGAAGACAGGAGATTCTTCAGGTAATTTTAAGACAATTTAACCAAATTCACCTAGTCAGACAATGCTTCCTAAAGGAGCTCTGTGAAAATGGCGTATTGAAATTAGTTTTTCTTAAATACCTCCAGAACACTTCTAGTTAGAAAAACAAAAATTGGTACGCATATTTATATTCCAGAGTTAAATCGATTCCATCCATTGCGAATTTATAGTACCGGTTATAGGCGTCCGTTTTGGGTAGGGTAACGGTTATTTTATAGCATAACTTTTTTGTCTTTCAATTTTAAGCATTTTTCACTTTGGATTATTAAATTGTGAGGTATGCTAGTACTAAAAGGTACTCTTGATTTAAGTCGGCAGAACACACCGTTTTCTAAAAAAATCGATTTTAAAATTTTTCGTCTCTTGAATTTGAAAAAAAAAATTGAAACATTTTTTCAACAAAAAAACGGTGTATTTTACCCACGTAAAGCAAGAGTAACTTTTACTACTAGAATACCTCATAATTTAATAATCTAGTATCAAAAATGCTTAAAAATGAAAGACAAAAAGTCATGCGATAAAATAACCGTTGACCTACCAAAAACCGACGCATATGACTGATACTAGAAATTCGCAATTAATGAAATCGATTCATCTTTGGAATATAATTAAACGTACAAGTTTTCTTTTTTCTAAATAATTTTTTTTTTCATTTTTTTTAATTTAAAAAACGAAAAATTTTCGAATCGATTTTTCTAGAAAACGGTTTATCCTATTACCTTAAAACAAGGGTACCTTTTAGTACAAGAATACCCCACAATTTAATAATCCAGAGTCAAAAATGCTTAAAATTTAAAGACAAAAAAGTTATGCGATAAAGTAACCGTTGGTCTACCTAAAACGGACGTCTATGACCGGTACTAGAAATTTGCAATGGATGGAATTGATTTATCTCTGGAAGATAAATACGCATACCAATTTTTGTTTTTCTTAATAAAAGCGTTCCGGGGGTATTTAAGAAAAACTAATTACCAGGCGCCATCTTCAAATAGCTCTAGCTCCCTTAGGAAGCGTTTTCGGACTAAGTGAATTGGGTTAAATTGTCTTAAAATTATCTGAGGAATCTCCTTTATTCGTTTGTCGGTAGAGTTTCTGGACACCCTGTATAATATTTTACTAACTTTCCAATTACTAGGAAGGTACACATGTAACTATTGCTGTTTCAATTCTTTTTATTTCTTCTTCGGATTTTTCCCATAATGAGTTCACCATTTTCGTCCTCCATAGCACTCTATTCTCCCAGTCACCTTCTCTGAGGCCTCTAGCTATCATAGAATTTTCTATGAACGTTCTCCATCTCATAGCAGCTCTTCCTCTCCTTCTTCCAGGGATCTTTCGAAGAATTATTTTCGGTTACCTGTGCTCTGACATTATTTGTACATGATCGTACCACTGTTTGTAGGGCTCTGTTTCCAACTTTTTTGTAATTGAGTATCCTCTCTGGTGATTTGTAGACATCTCCTCATACAGTCCAATTCAACTGTTCTTATTTTATTTCGTATTGCTGTAGTCATTAGGCTCTGGAAGATCCTTTTTTGGGTATCTTTGGTTAAAGTGTTGTTCCGTATCACTCAATTGAGTGCTTTCGTGACTTGTTTTCCCCGTGCTATTTTCATTTATATGTCTTTCATACAAATATCATCTCGGCTTATCATTCGACCTTAACTCTTAAAAGTCTTACAACTCTTAATATTCTCTTGTAAACTTCTATCTTCTAAAGTTCAAATCTGCAACCTCGGATTCAATACATGAGTATTCAGTTTTACACATATTTATCTTGAGTCATCATATCTCATGTTTTTCCTTTAATTTCATTGTCATATATTTTATGTCCTTAGTGTCTTGTGCAAAAACGACTTAGTCGTAGGCGAAAAGTAGTGACTGTAATAATATATTCCTCTTGTACTGTTATGCCCATGCCCATTGTTCCACATTGTCTATACCAGCGGTTCTCAAACTTTTTTAGTCGCGGCACCCTTGTAAGGCTAAAAATATTTCGAGGCACACCAACCCTTGAAGCAATTTGGGAAATGACAAGAAATGAAAAAATACAATTCTGATGATCATTTGATTTCAATATAAACTTTATTTCAGATCAATAAAATACAGTACGTTTGATATTCAAATATCCTAAATGTGATGAATGAAACTGTTTTGATGATGTTTTCATTATATCCTTTATAATTATGGGAATCTTTGTAAGTTTGACCCTCAAATCCCTTGTTGCTTGAAGTTTGCTTCTATATTTGTTTTTAATGTAAGCATATGCGGAGAAAGAAGACTCACAGAGATAAGTCGATGTGAAACACACAAGTTTTTTCACTGCAACCTTGCCAACAACATTATTTTCTGAATGTACCTGCATCCAGAACTCTTCTTGGCTTCCTTCATGGTATTTGAGTTTTAAACTGCTATCTTCGCTATTCCCAAGTAGATTTGGAAAAACTTCATTTGTCATTCCGACAGGTTTATTTTTTGGCTCGCACAAAAACGGGTCCATCATCCAGCTATATAAGTCATCTGAGTCAATGTCAGGAAAATAGTTTACAACACTTTCTTCCAAACTTGCAAATGAGCAAAAACAATTTCCAAGAAGTTCGTTTGAGGATTGATTTCATTTGTTATGACAAATTCCTGTAATCGGGAGAAATTTGTGAGGTTCCTCTTTTCAACACATGCTTTGAAAAATGTAACTTTTTCACGCAAGGCTTTGATTTTATCTAATTGCGCTCCTCCTTTGCCTTAAAGCGAAGTGGTGGTTTTATTTATTATTTGAAAATTTCTGAAAGGTATCTTAATTTTAGCAGCCAATTGACATCTTTTAATTCTTGGATGAAAGACTCCTCTGTAAATGTGATAATCTTTTATGAGATGATCTTTTAGTTCAAATAGTCTCCCCAAAATTGTTCCTCTCGATAGCCACCGGACCTTTGTTTGGAGCAAGAAAAAAAATGAGGTGATCCATACCCGTTACCCATATCTTCAGCGGTGAGCTTTAAAAGGCGTGCTTGAAGCGGACGGCTCTTTATAATTGTTAATTATTTTCACAGAACCATCCAATAGGTCTTTCAAATCTTGCGGCATCATTTTAGTTGCCAAAGAATGACGATGTAAGATACAATGGCTGCTGGAGGCATTTTCTGCCACTACCTTTATTCTAGACACCGGCCCTCTAATTTTACCAACCTTTGCAGCCGCTCCATCACTGCAAATATCCACACATTTACTCCACTCTAATCATTTTTTCTTGTATACTCGTGGATAGCCTTGAAAATTTCTTCACCAGTGGTGTATCTTTTAAGCTCTTCACACATAAGGAGTTCTGTTTCTATTTTCATCCCGAATAGAAACCTCATAAACACAGCAAGTCCAGCAAAGTCGGTACTTTCATCAAGCTGTAAACTGAAGAATTCAAAGTTTTTAATATATTTATAAGCTGTCTCTCTACAAAGTCTGAAATAGTGTGAATTCTCTTGCTTATAGTGCTGTTTGACATCTACACATTATCAATCTTCTTGGTCAAATCTGGACCTAACATGGATTGTATGACATCCTTCACGCTAGGTTTAATCAGTTCCGTGGCAATGGTATGGGGTTTTCCAGCTTTTCCAATGTGCAAACCAACAATAAATTATGCTTCAGTGGCGTTTTAGTTTTCATTTTTGCAGACTCTTTCCATCATGCACGACCCTGCCTGAAGAGATGAAGCACGACGTTTGAAGGTTTCTTCGGCCGTTTCGGCTAGACCAGGATGATTACTTTCCAAATGTCTTTTTAATTTAGATAAAACCAAGCAACCATTAGTAACACTTTTGTGACAATTAACGCATTGGCCTTCTGGTGCCTGTTCGTTGAAAACTTGAATAAAGCCATATAACGAGAGATAGCTAGGATCATACCTTCTTTTTTTTTACCCGAACTTCTTTTGGTAAGGAACCACCTTTCCACGAATTGAGGGAGAACAACTTGGATGAGCTGGACTCGAATGGATCTCGTGTACATTTGCATTTTCTCCATCTCTGCTAGTTGTCGCTGGATCAGTTGATTCAGATGTTTCAGTGACTTCAGTACATTTTTTTTCAAAGACCCAGATTTCAGCCAATTTTCAATTACTCTGGAATGAAAAAAATGTCCCAAATAAAAGAAAGCAAAACATTGCAAACAATGAAAGGTATTTTCCAACTGTAATAGTGCAAGACATATTTTATGGCAAAAATAGCAACAAAAGTACATAATATTATACATATTAATTCCAATGAATATAATTACTTACGTCGTCACTTTTCTTCTGCAGTTATATCTAAAACTTCCACTTTGATCTAACTCTAATTTTTACAAAACTCACTTATCGGCTGCAATAATTAAACTGTGGAATGAATGCAAGTAGCAGTCGCGTCGGTCGAATTTGGCTGTTTGTTTCTCCGTCGCCATCTCGGCGCGAATAGGCCTTATAGTCCTTATAGCCTTATAGGCCATATTATAGGTAACATGTTTCGATTGGACAGTGGCGCAGCGGCCGGTTGTTCGACTTTTCTTAAATGTTCAACGTCACCCTTGGCAAATGCTTGAGGTACCCCAGGGTGCCGCGTCACCCACTTTGAGAACCTCTGGTCTATACCATATCATGATCATTAACATGATTAAAAATTACATGTCATTGAAAACATGCTGAGTAGTACCAACCTAGATTTTTTAAATTCGTCTAGAACTTTGAATAAAGTTTTCTCAAAACTTGGCACTTACACTTCTTGTGTTCTAAGGAGACGAATAAAGCGAGACGAAAAAAGTAGGAAATGGAATTGTCGATATCGGAGGGCAGCACATACTATACTATTCCGGAATCCAGATAGGACAAAGGGCGAAAGAAGGCGTGGGAATAGTTGTAACGAAAGAAATGAATCGAAGAATAACCAAATTCAAACCCGTGACCCGTCAAAATAGCCCGGTCAAAACAGCCCCGTTAAAAATGCCCCGTCAAAATAGCACGAACACAAAATAGCCTCGACAAAGTAGCCCGAAAACAAAATAGCCCCGACAAAATAAATCGCACACAAAATAGCCCCGGTCAAAACAGCCCCGGCTAAAATAGCCCCGGCTAAAACAGCCTCTTATAAACAATTACATAAATAAAAAATGAATGGGTTGCATGTGTGAGTCCATACTATTGTAGTAAAGAAAAGAGAGACGTTCTGACAAACAATTTATTTTACAACTGACGACCGGTTTCGCTGTCTACAATATTCACAGCATCTTCAGGTCACGGTAAAAGTAAAATGAAATGCTACAAATAACAAAAAACCAGAGTTAGTTAAGTGGTCTGTTTGAAATCAAAGGGTAATAATCAAGCCAATATTAAAGTATACAGGGTGTTTCATTAATAATTGTCCATATAGTAACTGGAGAAACCTTAGCACAAAATACGAAGATTTAACCTAAAACTCTTAAATAAAATGTGGTTCCTTACTGAGTTACAGGGTGTTTAATCTAAAAATTTAAAAACTATTTTAGCTTAGCATTTTAAAACTATTCGACGTATCCTTTTCATACTTGACAGGAAGTATAGGTACTGTACAAACTACTTAATTATGTTAAACAAACGTTTCTGGTTATTACCAGAGGCGTACGACGGGGGAAAGTGAATGGTTGACCCTTCCCAAATTCTACGCCACTGGCAGAATTACTATTTTAGTTCAATTTTTGGATTCTCCAATACTTTCTATGAAAATAATATACTCTTGATTCGTAACGATAAAGTCATTAGTTTTCGAGATTTTTGAAGTTAAAAATGAAACGACACGGTTATTTTGATTAATGTATTGTGTCTCTTCATTTTTAATATCAAATATCTCGAAAACTAATCATTTTATCGTTCCGAATTATGAGTATATTATTTACATAAAAAGTACTGGAAAATCAAAAAAATACAATAAAATAGCAATTTCGTCAGTGGCGTAGAATTTGGGAAGGGTCAACCAGCCACTATCCCCTGTCGTACGCCTCTGGTAGTAGCTAGAAACGTTTATTTATCTTAATTTAGTAGGGTGTACAGTACCTACACTTTCTGACAAGTATGATAAGGATACACCAAATAGTTTTAAAGTAAGGGTTCAAAAAAAATTTCAATTTTAATCATATGAATCATATCATAAATTAATCAAAATAACTGTGCCGTTCCAGATTTAACTTCAAATATCTCGAAAACTAATGACTTTATCGTTACCAATGAAGAGTATATTATTTACGTAGAAAGTATTGAAGAATGTAAAAACGGCACTAAAATAGTAATTCCTCCAGTGGCGTAGAATTTGCGAAGGGTCAACCATTCACTATCCCCTATCGTACGCCTCTGGTGGTAGCTAGAAACGTTTGTTTATTATAGTTTAGTAGGATGATGTATAGTAACCGCACTCTCTGCCGAGTATGAAAAGGATACGTTGAATAGTTTTAAAATGCTGAGCAAAAATAGTTTTTAAATTTTTAGATAAAACACCCTGTAACTCAGTAAGGGACCACATTTTATTTAAGTGTTTTAGGTTAAATCTTCGTATTTTGTGTTAAGGTTTCTCCAGTTACTATATGGACAATTATTAATGAAACACCCTGTATATATTTATGCATACATATAAATACTAACATGTACGTAAATATGGTTTACAACCCTCACACTCACATACTTGCACGCATTCAAATGTAGTGGGAACAAAAGTATGTTAAGTATAAGTATAAAATATACACTTACTTTCCGGTATAAGGGAAGAATATAGTAGTATTCAATATCATACTTTTTCTCTATATTATGCTAAAGGGAGAGATGGTAGAGGGACAGATTTGAATGTAATGTAATGCATTAACAAAACCAAAATAATTGGCAGGATCTGGAGGGGATTAGTAAGGAAATGCTTGCCAATTATTTTGGTTTTGTTAATGCATTACATGCAAATCTGTCCCTCTACCATCTCTCCCTTTAGCATAATATAGAGAAAAAGTATGATATTGAATACTACTATATTCTTTCCTTATACCGGAAAGTAAGTGTATATTTTATACTTATACTTAACATACTTTTGTTGCCACTGCATTTGAATGCGTGCATGTATGTGAGTGTGAGGGTTGTAAACCATATTTACGTACATGTTAGTATTTATATGTATGCATAAATATATATACTTTAATATTGGCTTGATCATTACCCTTTGATTTCAACCAGACCACTTAACTAACTCTGGTTTTTGTTATTTGTAGCATTTAATTTTACTTTTACCGTGACCTGAAGATGCTGTGAATATTGTAGACAGCGAAACCGGTCGTCAGTTGTAAAATAAATTGTTTGTGAGAACGTCTCTCTTTTCTTTACTACAATTACATAAATATTTATACAAGGGGCCAAAAACTTTTTTTTAATTTAAATTATTTGGCAAAAAGGAAGAATGTATTAAAATGCATTTTACTCTTGCCCGAAAACAGAAAAAAATGTTTATATCATAAATAAACATTGATTTTCGCTTAACTTAGATGTTCAAACTTCCAAGAGGCAGGGAAGACAGGACTCGAGTTCTCTGAAAAGACCATTTTTATTCAATGTGGTTAAGATAAACATCTGAATAGAGGATAATTACCATTTCCGAAAAAATGTATTTTTAAGGAATTATTTCATGATGAATTCTGAAGGTAGCTTTTTTGTCGGGGCTATTTTGTCGGCGGGCTATTATTCCGCGGCTATTTTGTCTGCAGGCTATTTTATCGGAGCTATCTTGTGTGCGGGATATTAAGTCGGGGCTATTTTGTCGGAGCTTTTTTGACGGGGTTATTTTGACGGGGTACCTTCCGGAGTCCAGATAGGACAAAGGGCAAAAGAAGGCGTGAGAATAGTTGTAACGAAAGAAATGAATCGAAGAATAACCAAATTCAAACCCGTATCACCAAGAACCATATACATAAAAATAGAGTTAGAAGAAGAAGAATGTCACATAAAACAGGTATATACACCGGTAGAAGGAACAGAGCATGAAAAAAACAGAACAATTCTATGATGAGATACAGAAACTTATTGATGAGATACAAGAGGAAAGCAAAAACATCCTTTTACTAGGAGACTGGAATGCAAGAATAGGAAATGATGAAAATATGGCATTAGGCTGCTTGGGAAGGTATGGAGAAGAGACGATAAATAGGAATGGTAGAAGAATGATAAGTTTCTGCCAAATAAATGACTTGTTAATAGGTAGTTCTTTCTGGTATCAACCGAGAAACGAAAAATATACATACGTAGGAGAAGAAAGAAATGCGAAAAGCATAATTGACTACATCATATATCCTCGAGACGCAGACCTAACGATAAAAAATATAAAAACAGAGAAAGAAGCCGAACTCGGTACCCAACACAGACTATGTAGTGACAGCAGAGATAAACATGAAACTAATGGAAATAATAGAGATTCCTCAATATACAAGAATAGCAATATATAAGATGAAAAATATGGAAGTGAGGAAGTTATACCAAAGAGAGACAGACAAAATACTGGAACAGCATTAAAACAATGAGGAGATATGGAATATGAAAGAGAGATAGAAAAATTGAGAGACACGTTATGGAAAACTGTAAAACAAGTATGTGGAAGAAGAAGGAATGGGAAGAATAATAAAAGAACTGGATGGTGGAATAAGGAAATAAAGCAAGCAGTAAAAAAGAAGAAATAAATGTGGAAGCGATACATAAATACAAATGAAGAGCAAGACAGAGACGAATACAGAAGACAGAGAAATTATAGTGAAAGAACTAGTAAAAGATGCGAAGAAGAAGAGCTGGAAGGAATTCGGTGAAGAATTGAACGAAGGTTTTGGGAATAACAATAAACAGTTTTGGAATAAAATAAGAAGCATGAAAGGAACAAAAAGGAAACAAATAAGAGGAATTAGAAATGAGTGAAATGAATTAAAAACAAACATACAGGACATACTAACCATATGGCATAAGCACTTAAAGAAAAATTCGAGGCAAGCAACCAACAAAATGAGGAGAGAGGACAGCAAGAAAAGAAGACGATAGGGACAATCGAGTAGACGAAATTCATATCAAAGATATTAAAGAAGGATTGGCAAGAATAAAGATTGCAAAAGCGGGAGGTGCAGATGACATAGATCCGAAGATGATGAAGTACGTGGGAGAACGAGGCAAGTTTTGGCTACTGGAAATAATGAGGGAAGCATGTAGAACAGAAAAGATACCGAAAGACTGGGAAGAAAATTTATTGATACCAATACACAAGAAAGGAGATGAAGCGTAATGTGATAACTGTAGGGCTATATGCTTATCATCAGTGGCATATAAAGTCCACACCGGGATAATAGAAAGGAAGCTCAGGAAAGAACTGGAAGGAAAACTAGAAGAAGAAAAAAGCTGATTTTAGGAAGGAAAAAGGAACAACATATAATATATACATACTAACAGGCACGTAGCCAAGGGAGGGGTCCATGGGGTTCGGACCCCTCCCAAAACTGTTCCGACTTTGGTACCAAGGCAGCAAGTTTATCCCCAAGGTATTAGGTATTATTTTTTTGAAAGAGTGAACGAAATTATTATTTATATTTGGCTTGGTCTTTGTAACTATGTCACTACATCCACAAATTTTGTAATCCATTTTAAAAATAGTTCTATGCTACCAAAGCCCCTGAAATAGCTCAGAATAGCTTTCAGAATAGCTCAAAACTAGCTAACAATGCAATATTTAATTGCTATTATATGGATAAATTGATTTTTTTAAATTTCCAACTATTTTTAAAATGTGACTAATGCAATGACGTTTAAATTCCATTTTAAAGTACGTTAATACATCGATAGGTGGTGGCTCTGTGGTAGAGCATTAGACTGGAGATCGAGAGGTCCTGAGTTCGAAACCCGGCTGTTGCGTATCTTTTTTTAATTTTTTTAATGAATGATTAAAAGTTATTATAATTAAAATTCATATTTTATAAGTTAATTATTATATATATAAATATAACAGTCGAACCCGCTTATTAGAGTACCTCTCATAAGAATATCCCGGTTTAAGGAATAGAATTTTGAGATCCCGGAACATTTCCATTTACTCCTTAATAAATTTAACCGTTTATAGTGATACGTTTTAGTAAAAGAATCCCGCTTTATCTAATAATCCTAAGTTACCAAAAACTTTTTAGGTACAATTTCCCACAAATTTTTATGTTTTCTGGTTTTATAGGAGCTGTCGATAATATTTTATTTCTTACTTTATTATGGGTACCAATTCTACCTTCCGCCAAACATTTACCGATCGTAAAGTAGGTACCTAATTTTTCAATTGTGTAAACATTCTTATTGCTCACTCACCGCCACGTCGTTGTCTGTTTAGATTTTTACAGTTGGAAGTCATAAATAACCCCTTGTAATATAATAACCGCTGAAATTTTCTGGAGGGTAAAACCAATGTCAATTTTTTATTTATTATAATTTTAGAGCAACAAGTGACTAATATCGTTGATTGAGGTATTGGACCTATATTAATATTTCAATCAACGCCAATATCTTATGTAACAAAACAAATAGTCTCAGATTACCGATTATTTTTCCAGAAAAAAGTAAGTCTGTTGGATATATGTTAATAAGAAAATATATATGTATACGTATATATAATGTATACTGCATACATTTCATACTTATTTGTGTAGGTATGCATGCACAGATAATGTAGTTTGGTGTTTTAATAAAATAAGTAAGAGTTACACTAGGTACTGTATTATTGACATAAAAAGAAATAGAACCATATACATAATATATGTACATAACGTATGTATGTACATGTAAATACATAATATGTACATGTACATACAGTATGTACCTCTACAAAGTGTGTTGTACTATTACGGCGTATATTCGGTACATATATTTCTGCTAGCCATCACTGATCGGTTATTAGAATATCCCGGTTATAGGAATATTTTTGCTTGGCACGAAGGGTATTCTAATAAGCGGGTTCGACTGTACCATTTTAAATATTTTCTTTGATTTATCTCTCTTCAATCCTGACCCCCCGGAGGGAGTGTAGTGGTCGACGTGATGTCGTGTATTGTCCGTCTCCAAAGATCTCTGTCTCTGGTCATTTCTGGTCATTTCTTTGATTTATATGAGTTGAAATCCGCTAGAGAAATTATGCCTCCAAAAAAGTCGATTACAAATTTGTTTTTCTATTCTCATACTATAATATATCAATTATGATGTCACTACCTGTATCATAATGAACTTCATTATGATACAGATTTTCATTAAGATACAGATTTTTAACCAATAGAATCGCGATATGGCATTCGCGATAAAGGTGGTACACGCGCAGTGACCAATGGTGAGTCAAATACATACGCTTTGACAGTTCTCAATATGTAAACAAACTGCAAAACTGACAAACTACTTAAATTGTTTGCGTTACAAAATTAATAAATTTGAATATATGTTTTGTTGTGAATGATCATAAAAAAAATAGTGTATACAACTTGCATTTAATTATCATTATGAAGCTCGTACTCTATAAGAAACTCGCCGCATACGGCTCGTTTCTTATCCATCATACTCGCTTCATAATGACCATCATTAAATGCTCGTTGCATAATATACTATTATGACATAGAAATTGAAACAACAAAATAGTTTATAATTTTATATTGGGTCCTATAAATAATGAAAACGTTTTATTATAAAACGTTCGTTTTTATAAAAGTGTAATTATTTACTAAGATTATTTCTGTGTTTATTCAGTGTACGGATCAACTTTTATCCAATTTTAACATCAGATTTACCAAAAACGATACCAAAACTATCAGCATTTTAAATTCTTTTACCTTTTACTTTTTATAGAAGACCAGGTGTACTCTTTTCTATGGAATGCTATATGCTATATTTCGGTAGTAGTCATTAACATCGTCAGGGTCGCTAAAATGATATTAAAGATACAATGGTGAAATTACGTAGGTATTAAAAACAACTTACTAGGGTGAGATTGTCGTCATATATGTAGATGTTATATCTTACCCTAGTTTTTAATATCTAATTTCACAATTGTAGCTTTAATATTATTTTAGGGTCCCTGATCATGTTAGTGACTACTAACAAAATAAATATAGGATTACGTTCTACATTCCGATTCCCGTACATTCTATCTTGCACTTAGTAAAAGTAATTAGAAAATTTTTTTTTACATGTAAGTTTTACATGTTTAAAATATTTTAAATTTAAAAATATTTGTCCGCTCGTTTACACTGTACACAAAAGTTTGTCGCCATTCTTCTTAGACGGCTAGGGCATAAGTAGTATACTGTCCGTTTTCTTTCGATAGGATAATTCGGTTGAGAAACTGATTGTATAGTTAGAATTTCGTTTATGTCCTGTCAAATATTGCACCGTAAATTTGATATGTTTAATCTGGCTTCCTAATTGTTTTGTGCGAATTATGGCAGTATATCACATACGATTAATAGTACTTGTGTTTATCATTCCTCAAAAAACACACAGTATCCATGGTAATGTTACGGTTGCTACCATGGACCGATTTTGTCAATTCCTTCATATAAAAATTTGTAAGAGATAATCCTTCGGTATCGAAGTTTTTGCCAAGATAGGGACTGGCATCAATCATGTATTTAGAGAATGAATCGCAAAGCATATTATGCCCGTACATAGACGGCTGACGTTACGATCGTCAACACTAAAGCGTCGTAATATTTACGACAGGATACGTAATTCACACACTTCCGCACAAAATTTAACTGACGTTTATACACCAACGTTTACCTACTAAAGAACTAAGGAACCCAAGTTCTTGTGATTTTGCGTTGCTGAGAAATTTCGCAAAAAATAATTCGGCGTCTTATATTTTGAGTATTAGTATTCTAGGGTTAAAATAGTTTTTTTCAAATTTTGCATGTGGATCTAAAATTTATTCTGAATATTTGTTTCAATACCTTACCGTCTAATCTAATAAAAAATTTGAGTTGTGTTTGGACCCCCCTCAAGCACATTTCCTGGCTACGTGCCTACATACTAAGAAATATAATTGAAAGAAAAAGCGAAATAGGAGAAGACTTATAGGTATATTAAAAATCCACAAGGAAGAATTTCCTGTAGCTGGCTGTATACCATAAATTACAAGTAAAATTTAGTAAAAAATTTTTGGCTTGGTAAAAGGTATATTAGTTTAAAAAGCCCCTATAGGGCTTTTTATGTGTGTAGCCCTATAGGGACGTTTTAAACTAATATACCTTTTACCAAGGCAAAAATTTTTTATTAAATTTTACTTATATATTACGTTTATATATATTAAAGCTGTTAAAGAGAAGTAATATGGTCAGTAGTGGAAGACCTGCAAACGTTGCAAAAGATAGTAAGCGTGGTAAAAAGTAGGTACATATTAACGTACTTGCTAAAGTGCAAATAAACGGAAACAGATCGCCAATAATAAACCTAACAAGGGATAACCTAAGAGAAATAAAACAAGGGGACAGTCTCAGCCCAGTTTTGTTTATATTAGTAATGAATAGAGTAATGAAGAACGCTAAAAGAAAGTAAAGGCAATTACAGTCAACAATAGGGTACAGGAATTTGGTAACAGTGAGAATAAAGGAATTACTATATGCAGATAGCCTAGTAAAAATAGAAAAAAATAAAGAGAAAATGCAAAAATTAATAGATATCTGGGTGGAAGAAATAGAAAATTTGAAAATGGAGATAAATGTAAAGAAAACGAAGACCATGATAGTAGCCCAAAAAAAAGGGAAGAAATAAACCAAACGATATTTAGGCGCAAAAACGAAATAAGAGAAACAGTCTCGACGTTTGAATACCTGGGAGTAATAATATCAGATGATGGAAAGCTAGATCAAGAAATCTCATACAGGGTGATAAAAGCAAATAAGATCTACTATGCACTAAATAAAACAATATTTGAAAAGGAAGAAATAGATAAAGAAATGAAACTGAAGGTATACAATGCAATATCTGTATCAACTTTAATATATGCAAGTGAGACATGTGTAAACAATGCAAAAATAGACAGTACAATAAACGCAGCGGAGATGAAGCAGCTGAGAAAAATAGCAGGAAAAACGAAATTGGACAGAATAAGAAATGAAGATATTAGACAAAGACTGAAACAGGAATCGATAATAACCAAGATCCAAAAAAGAAAATTAAAATGGTATAGACACATTAACAGAATGGACCAAGAAAGACCAAAGCAGGTGATGGAATCAAAAAGATATGGCAAAAGAAGGAAAGGGAGGCCAAGGAAGGAAAAACACTTCAACAAATGAAAGAGTTAGCAAAGGACCGCAAGAAATGGAAGATATGGATTGAGGATGAATAAAACCTCCGACGCCCCTTAGGGGTATAAGGAGTTTCGAGAAAGAAGAAAAAGTGCTCTAAGGACCTCCTATATTTGATTTCACTCATCCGGGATATCCTTCCCTGCTTCAATTTGATTGAACAGTACGAACAATAAAGGATACGATCCTTGCGCCTCCATATTTCAGCATTTCCATTTTTATGTTGCCTGGTCCTGGTATTTCGTTATTTTTGGGTTTCTTTAGTGGTTTAGTTATATCTTCCTTTGTAATTCGGCTTCTTCCGTTATTATTGTTACAGTGTCTTGTGAAATATACCTACTACTCCGGTCTATTCTCCAACAATAATTTTGTGTAATGATTATTTTGTCCACTCCTTTGATGTAATTATCAGTAGTAATTTCACAAAAGCTCTAAAATTCTATATTAATTTTAGAGTTCGAGTGCACTTTGCTGCGATTATTTCATGAATAAAACTGTTCAAAACCAAAATTTTATTGTAATTTATTTATGTAAGTACAAATTAGTACCATTAAACACACAGTTTTTATAAATATTTGACGATTGAAAGTCATCACTTTTATAATTTTTAAAACATTAATTGTCATTAATGTCACTGAATGTATTTTTTCGTAGAAACGAAGGGCATCTGACGTAATATACTTAACGACGGGCAATTATCAAAAATTATCGATTTAATTCAGATTTCTGTAGCTTTCTATTGGTCAGTATCTCCTATGAATGAAATAATCAGTTGTATTACACGAGAGCTCTAAAATTATCGACTTGTATCCCGAGTCACTTCGGGATACAAAGACGAAGATGAAGACTATACTTGATGAAGAGAGCTTCTGAAAGAAGAAGACATCATCAGATTTATCAAGGCACAGAGACTCAGATGGATGTGACATATAGAAAGTAGGAATCCAGAGCCGTTATCAAGAAAATTTCCAAATAGAGACCTGTATCAGGCAGACGACGAGGAAGACCCAAAACTAGATGGGAGACCAGATAGTCGAGGACCTTAAGAAGATGGGAGTCAGAGAATGGGTAACCATAAGCAAAAACAGGAAAGAATGGAGGAAAATGGTAGAAGATGTCAAGTCACACAACCAATTATTGTAAAACCAAAATGTTAATACGAATTTATTCATAGCGACAAACGAATCGAAAAAGCCCAAAAAGGGCGGCAATCACTCCGCTAGGAGTGTAGATGCCAAGATGATGATGATGCTCCCAAGTGACACTTTGACAGTTTTAATTTCACGACCCGAAGGGGAGCGAAATTATGTTAAAGTGTCACGAGGGCAAACCAAATCAATAATTTTTAAGAGCTTGAGAGTAATTCGGTAAGATTATTTCATGAATAAAACTGCCTTTTTAAATCATTTTAACTAATATTTTATTGATATCTTCCCCTGAATATTTGCTAAACCTGTTTCTTGTTGTTCTCTGTGACAAGTTGTATAGAACATTAATTGTGATTAATGTCACTGAATGTATTTGTGCGTAGCAACGAAGGGCATCTGACATAAAATACTTGACGACGGGAACTTATCAAAAATTATTAGTAGTAATTGCACAAGAGCTCTAAAATTATTGAATGTTTCCCGAGTGACACATTGGCAGTTTTAATTTCACGAGCCGAAGGCGAGTGAAATTATGTCAAAGTGTCACGAGGGCAAAAATTCTATATTAATTTTAGAGATTGAGTGCAATTTGTTGCGATTATTTCATGAATAAAACTGTTCAAAACCAAAATTTTATTGTAATTTATTTATGTAAGTACAAATTAGTACAATTAAATACACAGTTGTTATAAATATTTTACGGTTGAAAGTCATCACTTTTATAATTTTTAAACCATTAATTGGTATTAATGTCACTGAATGTATTTTTTCATAGCAACGAAGGGCATCTGACGTATTATACTTGACGACGGGAAATTATCAAAAATTATCAATTTAATTTAGATTTCTGTAGCTTTCTATTGGTCAGAAACTCCTATGAATGAAATAATTGTATATAATATCACAAGAGAGAAAATTTTGCCGGCAATATTTTCGACTGGTATGAAAGTTTGTTGCCTGGCAATTTTCGCGAATTAAATTTTGACTTAAATCACGAGACGTCAGTCGAGTGATTTTGTCAAAATTTCACAAGCGAAAATTACCAAAAGGCAACGAACTTGAATGAAACCAGGAGAAAATATTGCCGGTAAATAATTTTCTCTCGAATGATATTCGAAAAGACTATTTCACGAGACAATTAATGCACCATATCAACGAAATATAATCTTTATTTATTTGTTATGACCAGCAGGGCCGGTTCTAGGGTTTTGAGCGCCCCGGGCAAAACAAAATTTGGCGCCCTTTCATACGAAATATTATATAGGTACTGCAAATATAAAAAAAAATAGTAAAAAAAGGCAAAAAATCAAAATTTCATTATAAAGAACTATGTAACAATATATTTAATCCAACAATAGTACAATAGTCAGTTATTCTTTATAGCTAATGCAGCGGCATATGGCGTAGCATAACAAGCGCATTTGAAATTCAAGCAACGAAGGAGCGAGACAAAAGATAAAGATAAATGCACGTTGCCAACAAACACAAAAAATGTATAACGTTGTACTTTTACAATACCAAAAAAGATGTTGATTATGTGCACTGCAAGCGCACAATCTGCATCCCCAATGACTAAATTGAGGGAGTGGGATCCACATAGCATAAAAAATAAGGATATTCTTTGCAGACACGAGCTTGTACACCTTTATTTCTTTCCTTCATGTTAGAGCCGTTGTCATATCCTTGGCCTCTACAATCATCTAAATTCAATTGAAAAGCATTCATTGTTCTATTATATAATGAGTAGGCCTATGCCTCGATACCTAGAACTAAGGCTATGGGAAACAGTGGAAGACCTCGAAGTTCCACGAATATTAATAAAAGTAGTATAAGGGCTATACAAGAAGAACAAAGTAGCTATAAAAACGGGCTATAAATATGCAGTCCATTTAAGAGGAAAAATGGACTTCTACAGGGCTGTTCCATTTCCCTTTCCTATTTTAAATATTTCTGGAAAAAACCCTGAAACCATGGAGAAGAAAGTGCGAAGAAATGGGTATACCAATAACAAAAGAATAGGCTGGAAATAGTCAAAGGTAAACAAATCAAAGGAACAGACAAGTACAAGTATTTAGGTTTCATAATATCAAACAAAGGAACAACTGAAGAAGATAATATAAAACATAGACTAGGACAAACAAGAGACTGTATATGAAAATTTTGAAAATTAACCCGGTATTGTTGGGCAAGAACATCAGCATAAAAACAAGAAGAAGAATATCACACCATGACAAGAAGTATCCTGACTTATGGGTGTGAAAATTGTATAATTAATAAGAAAACCAAAAACAAAATCAGAGCAACAGAGATGGAATTTCTAAGGAAAAACTGTGAGTACCAGCTAAAGCTAAGAGCAACGAAAAGAGATCGAATAAAAATAACAAAGAGATTAAGAAAAGAATGGAAATTAACTAAGATATAATAGACTACATAGGACAGAAGGAATTAACCTTGTACGGACAAGAGGAAAAGCAGACAAAAAACGTTGGATCAACAGAATAAAGGAGTGGAGCCCGATAGGAAGAAGAAAGAAAGGCAGGGCCGAAGATCTTTCAGAGGTGAAGTGGACGAAGCAATGGAAAGAAGAAATCTGCAGGAAGGGGACTGACAAAACAGAAAGAAATGGAGAGAACGGTTGAGTGAAGGAATACATACACTGAAAACTATGGAAATTAGAAAGGATACAGGGTATTTCTAAATAAGTGCGACAAACTTTGAGGGATAATTCTACATGAAAAAATGATGGCAGTTTGCTCTATAAAGGTATGTCCGCAAATGTTTTGTTTCCGAGAAACGAGGTGTTGTAATTTTTCTAACAAACTAACGATTTAATGATATATCGAATAAAAAATCATTTTGAAATTCCTCGTTCAATTTGTGAAAAAAAAAATTACCCTTTTTTTCATACGACGCGCCGTTTTTTATGCAAAAAATAAAACATCTTAACGCTTACAAAGTATTCGAAATAGGTTTCTATACATTTATATGAAGAAGAACTTGTCATTCCTAATTCATACATACAAAGATTGGTAAAAAAAATTTTTAAAAGAAGAAATTAATCACTTTACAATGAAAGAATAGGTAAATCAATTACTAATACCGATGAGAATAATAATTTTAAAAAATCACTTCAAATGTTCAAAATTTTCGTCGTTTATCTCATGACCTCATGTGCAATAAGTTAATATTATGATTTTCTACAATAAATTTAATTATTCATTTTTTTTATTACGTGAATAGCTACTTACCGAAATTTATGTAAAGGAAAATAATAAAAATTTATTAACTCCACAACCAATATTTTACAAAACTTTTTTTATTCCACTTTAAAGCACACGCACCAGTGTTAATGCAAATTTACAGAAAGACAAAATTATTTAACCAAAGAGTTTTACGACATAGGCGCCAGTAGGTATATAGTATCACTGACTATTCATAATTTTGTTGATAATTTAAAATTTGATCTTCGTCCATTTTTAAAGTAGATTGTTGACATATGTGATACCGACGTGACAAATTACCAAAAAAATGAACAACCTTTGTAGATCGTAAAAAGAATTTGTCTGCATTAATTTTGTATGAGTGATAAAAACCATAACAATAATTCTTAGGTTGCATTATATTTCTTAGTCAGCTTTGCTTTTAGTCTATTAATATTTTTTTTGAGTTATAAATTCTGACTATAGATAAAAATTTTTTCTTATAAATAATATTAGAATTATCCAAACAATGTCGTAGGAAAAATGTTCAAAGTTAATATATAAAATCAACAAAAAAATAATGAATTAAAAAATATATATTTTTATATATAAAGGGGCTCGCCCGCCCCTTTATCCGGCGCTGATGACCAGACACTTTCGTGACGGATCTGTCATAATTTTGTCGCTGAGAAATCACGTCGCTAAGGAGTTTTGTCAGTAGGAAATTATCCGTTGCTATGAAGTTTTATCAGTTAAAAACAGTCTAGTGAAATAGTCGCTGTAATTTTTATTATTGTAGGTTTCTAATGGTCAGAAGCTCTATGAATGAAATACTCGCTGTAATTTTTATTCTTGTAGGTTTCTATTGGCCAGAATCTCTATGAATGAAATAATCTGTAGGTATGATATTTTTATTTTGTTTACTTTTTCTGATGTTTTTTTATTTTTTCCATGCTTCCGTTGTTCTTTTATACCCTATCGTGTATCAATGTCTCCACACATTCTCCCCCAGTATTCGTTCTGCTTGAGCCGTTAGAACAGAAAAACTGGGTCGAGGTGAAGGTGGAGGTGGAGGTCGCGGTCGATGTCGATATCCATGTAAAACAAACACATGGTAGTGAATGGAAGAGAACAGAGCAGGTAAGTCGCGGTAGAGGTTTAGCGCGATGCCATCCAGGAGGTTTATATCGATGCTTTTGAAAATAAAATGAGTTTGTTTTATATGGATGTCTACTGCGCGGCCTACAAGGATGCTTCCGTGTGATTGGTCCGTTCGAAGCCAAGTTGTCATTACCTGCGCTGTCTGAGTTGATACTTTTTATATAATCCCTTTTTTTTATTCAGTTTATTTTTGTATTTCTAAAGTAATTAAATTCACACAGGGTTTACCCCCTTTTAAGTTTTGAAATTCAGTAATTTTTTGAAATATGAAGGAGGATCTGATTATTTACAGTTGACATTTCATCAATATCATCACTTGACTGACACAACATCGCAAAAGCACAGTCTTTTTGTCATTCAAATTTCAGTAAACTACTTTTATTGATAGTGGTTCTAGCTCGACTGACAGCGCAGGTGACCTCCTTGCTATGTGCTGTCAACATCGACCGCGACTTAACTAGTAGCATCCACCGCGACCTACACCGCCACCTCGACCTACACCTCCACCTCGACCTACTTGTTCTGTTCTTACCCTTATTCTTAGCTTGACTTGTCTGATGGTAACATATTCTGCTCGTATTCCCAGAGTTCTGTCGTTTAGCCATTTATTAAACGTATCTTTTTTCCTTTTATTCATCTCATTTAGTTCGTCAATGTACTTCTCCAGATATTTATTCTTGTGTTGTTCAATACCCAACACCTCGTTTGTCGCTTTACTTATTTTTTCGTTTAAATGTTGATATATTTTCTGTTGAGGTTCATTATTCGTTCATCTGTATCATATTCTGTAGCCGATTCTGATAAAGTGTTCGAATACTAAATTGTTGAAGAAGTTCTAATCTATACAGCGGTCTTTTGTCCCCTCATCTCTTTGGATATTGTCTTTTTGCTCTGTTCCAGTGTATATGAATATCCATAGTTCTAATCGGTGGTAATTTGCACATTCTGCTTGTCTGTATAATCTGTATTCCTTTCAGTCTGTTTCTTTTCATTTGGTGTTTAAAATAAATGCAGGGGACTTGACTCTAAAGTAATTCAGCTAAAATTGACATTGTTGTAAATTGTTTATATTTTTGTAGGATTTTTCTGTTCAATTTTTAATGGTGAATTATCTTACTACAGAGTTATAATAACTTGTATTGTTGTCGTAAATTCGGCACTATGAAGGACTTACTTTGGAATACATAATAAAGAAGTTATTTTTCTTATTGCCTAATTTTAACTTTAACTAAACCATACAACCTTTATTATAGATCCAACATATGGCCAGGCTACATCTGGTGTGATAAATGGCCTGTACTATTTATGTCTTCCGACAGGAACTACGTGTCCGACGTCAGGCACCGGAACTATTGATCCAAGAATTGTAACACCAGTAGGCGCCGTTGTGGTAAGAAAAATATTAATCGCAAAACTTATTTTTGAAAAAATTTATGACTATATTTTAAAGTTTATTTATTTCCAACCGGCAGCTTATTATAAACGCAAATATTCAAATAGAGGTTAAGGGTTACCGTCAATGCCGTAAACCATTGCCGCACGGTTGTAGTTGAAATCAAGAAGGTTTTTTTAATTACGAGTTTTGCCTTAATTAGTTTAGTTACCTGTCCGTCTCATATACTTACCGTTGCAGGTCATTATCTACATCAGATATCTAAGTTAACATTGTTGCCCAATTACAAAAAATTCTTGAATTCATTTTAAATCAAATATATCATAATTTTTGAGGAAGTGGATTATACAACAAAACAAATTAATATTCCATGTAAATAAATAAAAACTTTAGAAATAGAAAAGAAGAATTAAGTTATAATCTTACGTTAAAGTAAATAATAAAAGCAATAAATATAATAAAACAAATACTTATAAGAAGAAAAACAAATATACAATTAAAAATCAAAGGGGTTTTCGATATTGTATTGCAAAAAACTCTTCGTGATTTCATCAATCGATTTTCAAAGAATATCTTCGTACCTTGGCAACATCGAAATTTTCAGTTTTTCACATAGTTTCTGAGGCTTAAAAATGACCAATTTCGCAATTTTTAAATTTTTAATCGCTAATATGTCAAAAACTATCAATTTTAGAGAAAAGTCACTAAAGACCTTTTCTGTTTGAAATGATCTAAAAAACCTAAAAAAAGTTTGTTCAATGCAAAAATAATAATTTTAGGAGAAAAACAAAAAAAAACGTTTAAAAAAATTTTGACCCAATTTTGGACCTGGCAACATGCTAATTTGTTAAAAGTGGTCCTTTTTGAGTAAGATTGTGCAAAAATCCGAATCGGAATATTTTTCCTAGCGGATGTTCAGTGGCTTTCTGGACTAATAATAAGAGGCCTATACAGGGTATCAAAAGCTTTTTCGATATCAAACGAAACATATATTACGTCTTGCCTGCACTGGAAGGCGTTAATGATTGATGTTTGGAGAACTGCAAGATTGTCTGCTGTGCTTTGAAGTGACCTAAAACCTGATTGTGCTAAATTTAATATATTATATTTTTCTAGATACCACAGGAGTCTTTTGTTGATCATTTTCTCCGTAAGTTTGCAAATTGTACATGTGAGAGAAATTGACCTGTAGGAATTTGGATCAGTTGGAGGTTTGCTTTGTTTTTTAACTGGGATAATTATGGATTTCCGCCACATTTTTGGAAATTATTGTTTGGTCCATATTAAATTGTAAATTTCAAGCAGTTTGACTAGACTAGGTCGAGAAAGATTTTTAATAAAGATAAAGGGGATGTTATCTGGACCTGCAGCTGAATTTTTGCAACAGTACAATGTGTCTGACAATTCTTGTAATGTAAACGGCAGATTTAGAGAGTCTAGATCGGATATTTTGCAATCAGATAAACTGGATTCTAGATTAGTAGACACGGGAGGCTAAAAAATTTGAAGTATATGCGTTTGTTGTTTTCTTGTGAAAATTTTCACCCAAAATGTTAGCAATTTGTTGACTGTCAGTGACTGTGCTATTTTCAGTGAGTATGGCAGAAATTCTTGAATATGTTTTCTTTCCTGACATATGTTTAATTTTCTTCCAAATTTGGATAGAAGGAGTGTCAGTGTTGATGGACGAGATATGGATTTTCCAGAAGTCTTTCTTGCTTTGTCTAATTACATACTTAGATTTAGCTCTCAGTTTTTTTAAGTTGATGAGATTTTCTTTAGTGCTATCTCTGCGATATTTATTTAATGCTGCCTTACTTTGTTTTATAGCCAGAAAACATTGTTTGTTCCACCAAGGTGCTGCTTACGATTGGTTTTTTCCAACATTTACTTCAGCAGCAGAGATTACACGGTTATTGAAAGCGGCAATACTTTTATCGGCATCTTCTGATAATTCAAGCTGGTTTAATTTGTTTTCAGTATGTATCCGAAAGCTATCCCAGTTGGCATTAGAAATGTTCCATTTTTTTCAGTATGTATCCGAAAGCTATCCCAGTTGGCATTAGAAATGTTCCATTTTTAAAGGTGTCGAAATATTTTTCTAATTTTTCAGATATTAAAATGGGGAAATGATTACTATCATAAAGATCGTCAACAGCTTTCCATGTAAAGACTAAGAAATATTCTTGGATGACATAAACTTAAATCTATAGAGGAGAATGTACCAGTAACAATATTAAAATTAATTTTGAAATGGTCATTCATCATACAAGTGTCAGTAATATTGAAAACATTTTCGACAGTCTTTCCTCGGCCGAAGGTTCTTTCAGAACCCCACATTGTATTGTGGGCATTGAAATCTCCAACAAGACGAAAAGGTGAAGAAAGTTGGTATATGAGGTCCACTAGATCAGCTTCAGATAGGCTATAATTTGGAGGAATATAGATGCTACAAACTTTAATTTTATTTGGGCACCAGATGTTAACGGCGATAGCTTCTAGGTTTATGCAAATTGATGTGTGGAGTAGAGATCATTTGATATGAATACGGATGTTCCACCGCTAGCCCTAACATAGTCAGTTCTCAAGAAATGGTAACCTACAAATCCCTTTAGAAGTCTTTTCTGATCAGATTTGAAATTTGTTTCTTGTAAACACAGTATGTCGGCAGTAGTATCAAGGATTAACTTTTGGAGGTGTTCAAGTCTGGGGTAAAACTCATCACAGTTCCATTGAATTAGATTGAATTTTACTAAAATGTGGATTTTTCGGAGAGTTGGGAGGTATCTGAGAAATACTCCTCATCCTGGGGATCCAGTAATGAGAGGGAATTTAAACTTACCGTATATGCTGTGTCCTATCTGTTAGTGACCTATCTGTTAGAGAAGGATAAACATTATATATGTCAGAGAGTAAAGATTTGATGTCATGTGTAAACTGTTGTGCTTCAGATAGTGGATTGCTACTACCGTAGCAATTTTTAAGGAAACTAATAAAATTGTTTACAGAAATAGAAAAATGGTGTGATGACTTACTAAAACAATCTTTTATTTCTTCTTTTGCGGTATCAGTGATTTTTGAACTGTCAGTTGAATCTTTTTTAACTTCTTCCTGGGTTGTTTCGTTGGTTTCTTCTTTGCATCTTGATCAGGAGGAGGCATTACAGATAAAATTTCTTGTCACGTTGATTGCGTTGGAATCTACTGAACTTGGGAAGGCTCTCTTCATTTCAGGTACAGGTGAAGAAGGTGTTTCGCTTGTTGTTGTATTCGCTGTGGAAAGTGAAGGAATATTTGTATTTGTTTGTGTGTTTGTGTTAGGACATTTGTTTACTGTATGTCTAGGCTGTTAACAAAGAAAACATTCCATACGATCCGTAGACAGGAATATTCTGTATGTGTTATGCTCCTGTTGTATTAAAAGTGACGTTTGAAGCTCGTAGTTCTCAGTAGCTGGGGTAACGTAGACTTGTCGCCTAAAACTCAAAATATGCGCATACTCATCCCCTGGGATATCTGCTTTCAATAGTGATATAGGAGATACCATTTGTAGTCCGAAATCTTTCAGTGCACGTTCTATGACCTCATTAGGCAAGGATGGACAGACATTTGATATTAAAATTCCCTTTGCTGGAGAAATTAGTCTTCTTATACTCAGCTCGACAGAATTTACAGTTATTGTGGGATGCTTCAATATAAGCTGATCTACAAGCTCGGTTCTTGATAAGTAGATACACACTCGATTCTTTGAGATTTTCGATGCAAAACAAACATTTTTGGGACTAACGTAGTTTCCCATTGCTAGTAGCACAAGATTAGCATGGATTGACATTGTGGATTTTGTTACAGTTGAAGTAGTTTCCTCAATTTTGTTGCCTTTGTAGTCAAAAGCAACATATTCAGGATTATCCATGATTATTTTAATTATTGACCAGTATCCAGATACCAACAACACACCATGGGGTATTACTGGTTGCTTATAAAATTGTCGTTAAGCGAGAGGTGATTTAAAAGGTATTAAGGTTCCAACGAAAATTTGACCCCCCCCCCCCCCAGTAACTCAGAAACCAAGAGTTTCGTCAAAATTTAAAAAATTACATCAATTTCATGCCCTCAAATGTAGCCCCCTACTGCCCTGCATTAATCCCCAGCTTTTTTTAAATAGCAAGTTTAGTCGAGTGGCACATCATTTGAAAGGTATTTTTTTCTCTACACTGCACCCTATTTTTCTTCTTCTTCTTCTTCTTTTTCTTCTTCTTCTTCTTCTTGTAATAGGGCTATGTCCTGTTTCTTCTGTTACAGTCTCTGCTGCGATCCGGAGCTTCAGCTCTCGTACCATCGTTTTTTGGGTCTTCTTATGGGTCGCTTGGTGTTGGGCTTCTGTGTCTTCACTTATTTTGCCATATGTTCAGGGTCCTTCCGATCTACGTGGTCTCTCCACATGCGTGGTCGTGCTCTTGTCCATCTCACTACGTCTTGATTGCCTACCTCTCTCAATGTGTCTTCGTTTCGTATTCTATCTTAGTGTGATACCTCTTATGGATCTTAAGGTTTTCATCTCTTGTGTTCTCATTATTTGTTGGTCTTTGTTGTCTCGGCCATTGTGAAGATAATTTTGGATTTAAATAATTTATTGGTTGAAAGTCATTAATAACAAAAACCATAAAATTTCATCAAATTAACCAATTAAATGTTCGAAATAACCTCCTCTGACCTCCATACAATAATTCAGTCTATTTTCAAAGCCTCTTCGTATATTTGCAAACACCTCAATATTATAATATATTGAGATTAGGTATTCAGTTAGTTTAATACAAAATTATCTTTAAAGTTATTACGTAAATAAAATAAATAGGGTGTTGTGTAGGGAAAATGATGTGCCGCTCGACCACACTTGCTATTAAAAAAAAAACTGGTGGTTGATGCGGCTCAGCAGGGGGTAACATTTGAGGGCATGAATTTTGCATGAAAATTGGTCCCCCTTCCAATATAAATTGACGTGTTTTTTAAATTTTGAAGAAACTCTTGGTTTCTGGTTTCTGAATTTACTCTACATCTATATTCTTTGTTTGAAGCATTAAAACATCAGCTGATAACTAATAAATTTTTTCAGCTGATAATTAATAAATGATTTTTAACAGAACATTCTTAAAAAAATCTACTTTAACACTTTTGGATATAATAGTACCCGAATTTGGTGGTACATAAAAGTACCGTCTGGAGATTAAGATTAATATACCCAAACCAGAACATTTGCTTCTGTTTCTCAGTAAGAGATTTGTCTGCTTTGACGTTTGTACCATAGCTTCATTTTTTATCTTGTTTCATTTTATTTTCCCGCATGCATGTCTCCGTCGGGAACAAAATTATATTTGTGGGTTTCTTCTGGAATACCCTATAATATTAATATATACGCTATGAGCTCGTAGGTAGAGGGGATAATTAAAAATTCGCGAGCGCCAGTAGTGGCAAGTCTGTAAGCTTTTAATGAAAATTTGACATAAATATCAAAGTGATTAATTTAAAACATTGAAATTAAAAACATTAATAGGAAATAATATTAGTTGGTCAAAGCTGTGGTGTATATTTTTACCCTAAATATACTTACATTTTAAATACTGAATTTAAGTTTTTTTAATATTTCGTAATACGTAATTATAAATCAATCTAAGCGCCATCTACACGATAATTGTGAAAGTATCTGAAGTAAGAAATTAATATTTCATTAATAGAAAGTTAAAATGATTAGCAAAATCTTTAAAAAATCGATTACAATTGAATTACTTTTTTGCGATGTAAATATTAAGTGATAGCAAGTAGTATACGTATAGTATAGTATAGTATAGTAGTATTAAGTGATAGTAGTATACGCACTGACGCATGATATAGTGTAAACTTACAAGTGTATGTATACAGGGTGGGCCAATGAAAACAGTCCACCTCGATATTTGGCAGTATTTATTAGATTTTAAGGAAATGAGGAAACAGGTCGATTTTTGTTCAAGGGGGACACATTTTTACGATACATACATCTGTCATTTGTCAACCCCCTCCCTTCCATTTCCCCAACCCTTGGTTTTTAAATAGGGAATATACGATGCTCGGCACATCATTAGAAACGCATTTACATGGAGTATTCAGACATAACGTTTGTCCACGATTTTTTTTTGATATTTGCACCGTCTTTGTAAATCTTAATTCATTTAAAGTAAAGCACCTCTTAAAAATGAAAAGTAACGCCTATGGTCTGCTAATATGTCATTTTTTCTGTCACGTCACATGTGAATTAAAACAAATACTGAAAAAGTAATAAGTTAATTGTCATGTAACGAAAAATAAATAAATTAGAATTTATGATACATAAGGAGGCAACATTAGCGCTTCATCAATATTTTTGTTTTTCGAAAAGTTCTGCGAGCTTTCAAAAGTGCGGCAACAGTGCGTCAGCAGAACGACAGTAACAGCGTTGATTGAAATATTAACATTAATATTAATACACCCCCAATACATCAATCAACGGTGACATTGACATTATACTATCAAAAACAATAATTATTATACATACTCATAGGCGAGTTAAATGTTGCCAAGTCAGTCAGGTTCGATTTCTTGTTATAAATAATCGATTTTTAGTAGTTTCTATGTGACACAGAATCTAGGCATGGGATAAAAAAGTTTATTTGAAGAAAGTGTATTTTCTTGTTCTTCTTAATGGCGGCACAGGCTCGCTTTTGCAATATTTTATTTAGTTATAGAGTAATTTAGTTATAGAGTATAAAGTTATAGAGTAGTTATAGAGGTGGTCTAATGGTCGGATTCCTGGTCTCGGAGGTGGTCACAACTGTCGAAATTCTGACCACACCGAAAACTCCGAGTAACGATCACAGTCTATTAAGGATGCTCCGACAAATCCTACTCCCACGTCCACGAAGGTATGAGCCGCGTGACCACTGGGCAATGCACAATGGGTGTGTGGGGTGTAGCAAACGGGAGAGGGTGAAAGGCGAGCTTTCGGCGCCTTTAAATAACTGGAACACTTCGGCTAAGGGAATAAACCCCGACAGAAAATTCTGTCCCTTCTAGTCATAAGGTTAAATCGACGGGCTAGCAACTCGTCATTTGTAAAAAGTTACATATGCTAAAAATTTCGACTTAACGCCTCGGAATCCGGATGGATCAAATCGACGACGAAAATTGCTACGAAAACGGCCATGGAAAATGACAACCTGGAATATACAAGGGATACGAACTAAACAGACAGAAGTTTTTTCAGAGCTGGAGAAACAAAATATTGATATCTGTGTGATCACGGAAACGAAGAAAAAGGGGAAAGGAAATGAAGAGACGGGAAACTACATTCGTCTTTATAGTGGTGTACCTAAAGACTGCAGAGCCAAAAGGGGAGTATCTATAGCAATTAAGAAAGACTATAGAACACACATTAAAAAATGGGAAGAAGTGGATGAGCAAATAATCACATTAGAGATAGAGAAAAACGGTCACAGCCTAACAATAATCGGAATCTACGCTCCCAATGAAGATGCAGATAAACAAACAAAGGACAATTTCTACAATAAACTATTCGATGTAGTAAATGCTATTAAAAATGACAATTAATTGTACATTTTAGGAGACGCAAATGGGAGAGTAGGAAGAGAGCAGAATCACTCTGTAGTGGGGAGATATGGCGAAGAAACACTGAACGAAAACGGTACTCGTCTGAGAGATTTTTGCCAATTCCGATCGCTAAAAATAACGAACGGGTTCTTCTCACACAAAAATATCCACAAATTCACATGGACGCAACCTACAAAAAAACTACGGTCAATAATTGACTACATAATCCAAAGAGAAAGCTCTAGGCTCAAGACTACAGACGTGAGGGTATACCGGGGACCAGAATGTGGATCCGATCACCACCTGTTGGTAGCCAGCATAAGAATAACTTACCGGTCAACAAATAGAAAAAGGCTAAAAAAAGACGAAGGAACTAACATTTCAGAAAAGTGTTATAAGTTGGAAAGCTTAAAACACGAATCGACCAAATTTTTGTATAAGTTGAGACTGGCCTCAAAATTAAGATTAATAGAAAGTAACACCGATAACACCGAAAAGTTGTACCAGCAAATAAAAGAAAGCATACACGCAGCAGCAAAGGAAGCGTTAGGATATTTGGAAAAAGATGATAAACAAAATCCAGAATGGTGGTCAGAGAAACTAAAAGGTTTAGTAGATAACAAGAAGACAGCGTACCAAAAATGGCTACAGACACAGGACTTACAAGATCAAAGAGTATAGGCACAACTAAACAGAGAAGTGAAAAGAGAAGTAATAAGGAGTAAAAATGACACATGGGAAATAAAGTGCAAAGAGGTGGAAAGATACATAGGCGGATCCAAAGTAGCTGAAGCATGGAAAACGATAAAAAATATCAGAAAAGAAAATAAAGGGCAGAGTAATTTAAATTTAATAAGTACCAAAGAATGGGAAGATTACTATAAGATACTACTGAGGGAAACTAGACCCGAATTTGAGGTAAATCAAATGGAGATGCAGACGAATGTAAATGAACAAGTTAGAAGAATAACTACATAAGAAATAAAAGAAGCCTTATTAGAATCAAAAAATGGGAAAGCATCAGGACCTGGAAATATCCCCATCGAACTGATAAAATATGGACCAGACATACTGCACGAAATAATGACGGAACTCTTCAACAAATGCATGTTGCAGGGAGAAAAAATACCAGAAGACTGGAATTGTGCATACATTAGCTCGATTTACAAAAAAGGAGACAAAACGTTGTGCAAAAACTACAGAGGTATAAGTATAACCAGTGCAATGGGGAGGTTGTATGGCCGAGTATTAAAGAAAAGGGTTGAATTAGAAATTCAGGACATGGAAGAACAGAGTGGTTTTCGCGCCGGTAGATCGTGCGCAGATAACATATTCGTGATGCAACAAATAATAGAGAAAATAAGACCAAGGAATCTGTCTACTCACCTAACATTTATTGATCTGGAAAAAGCCTACGACACGGTACCTTTAAAGAAACTCTTTGACATTTTGACCACGATAGGCATAAGCGAAGCATATGTGCGAGCAATTCAAAATATCTATCAAAATCCGAAAAGCTGTATTAAGCAGGGAAAATCTATGTCGGAACCATTCCCTGTTACAAAAGGTTTAAGGCAAGGGTGCTGCTTATCGCCAACACTGTTTAAAATATACATCCAGAAAGCTCTGGAGCAATGGAGGAAAACAGTTGCTGGGATGGGAATAATGATTGAAGAAAACTGCTTAACAACTTTGTTTTTTGCTGATGACCAAGTAATTCTTGCCAACGATGAACATGATATGGATTATATGCTAAGAAAGTTACAGATCGAATATGAAAAATGGGGCCTATGTATGAACATGGAGAAAACGGAATATTTGAGAATAGGAGAGGAAACCGAAGATCCGGAATTAGAGTTAAGAAATATAAGGAAATGTAAGGAATATAGATATTTAGGAAGCATAATATCAGAAGAAAGAACTACAAAAAGAGACATACAGCATACGATACAGCAAGGAAGGAAACAACTCGTATTTTAAATGGTCTACTATGGTCTAACAATGTGAAGCTGAACACAAAGTTAACAATCTACAGAACAATTGTAGAACCTATTATAACTTATGGAGCAGAGTGTTGGCAACTCACAGGAAAGGAAAGGAAAAATATAGAAGTAGCGGAAATGGATTACGTACGTAGAGCATGCAGAGTATCTAGATTAGAACATGTACCAAATGAGGAAATAAGACGACGGACAAATAGTTTATATTCCACGGTTGACCATATAGAAACAAAGAAATTGCTATGGTATGGCCATGTTATGAGGATGTCAGAGGAAAGATGGCCAAAAAGAGCAATAAATTACACACCCATAAATAGAAGAAGAAGAGGAAGGCCTACAGAAACATGGAAGAAAGGCATAGAACAGTCTATGGCAGATAGAGCTATTGACGAAAACGAATGGGTGGATAGAAAACGATGGCGGGCGAAATGTGGGATGCGGAGGAGACCGTAGGAACCCCACTACTTATATATATAGAGTAATTTCCACCTACTTACATATTTCTCAAATTGGGCTCTGTGCCGCCATTCTTTGCTATATTACGAATATGTGTGCCAAGTATCTCGACATAATATTCTAAATTAAAGCCGCAATATTGGAACGCGTTTTCCGCGGGCTAATGTTGCCTCTTAAACAAATTAGTTAAATTAATATCGAATTGATTAATTAATTGTTTAAAATGGTGTCCATGATAGAAAACATTACATATTAGCAAACCATAGGCGTTACATTTCATTTTTAAGAGGTGTTGTACTTTAAATTAATTAAGAGTTTTTTTGCAAAGACGGTGTAATAATCGAAAAAAAAAGGTGGACAATCATTATGTCTAAATACTCTATGTAAATGCCTTTCTAATGATGTGCCGCACACGGTATATTTCCAATTTAAAAACAAGTGGTTGGGGAAGTGGAAGTGCAAGTGGTAATTGATAAATGACAGATGTATGTATCGTAAAAATGTGCCCCCCTTAGAACAAATATCGACCTGCATTTCCTTAAAATGTAATAAATAATGCCAAATATCGAGGTGGACAGTTTTCATTGGCCCACCCTGTATAATTTTTATAATATTGATTTTGTCTACAGCCTGCTGTTGCTACACCCACATGCCCAGCTGGAACTACAGCCTGTTTTGGTACAAATACAGCTTGTGGAACAAGATTTGTTACAGCAAATACTACCGCTTCTGGCACCGCTACTCTTGGAGCATTTCCATGGCAGGCTTACCTTAGAAATGCTACAAACGCTTATGCAGGCAGCGGAGTGCTTATTCACCCTTATTATGTGATTACAGCAGCACATAAAGTATACTTAAATGTGTAAGTATAATTTTTAATTAAACCGCACCTCCTCCTCTTATGCACCATCGCTATTGAGATTGGCTACCAGTATGGCACAGTCCTGTATATTGTGGGCTTGGTGTATGGGAGCGTTTCCTTCAGTTCTGGTCCAGTCTCTAATATTACTGAGCCACAATTTCAATAATATAGAACACATGATTGCTTTCAGTGGCGTAACAAACTCCATCGGGGCCCTCCCGCAGAATTAGAAATGGGGCCCCCTTTAAAAAATTACTAAATGTGACATGTGTAACAAATACCTATATTATGTGTTACAGCCCAGTAAATCAACGTAAAATATGGCGATACCGTGTAATTTTCAGTGTCACCACCGAAGTGGTCAACTCAAGACTTTTCGAGTTATTTATGAGTAAATATGTTTATTGTTCAACAAAAAAACCACGTTTTTAGGCGATTTTTTGCAAATACTTCAAAGAGTAAGTATTCGATCGAAAACAATATTGTTAACAAAAATGAAGTTTATAGACTCTCTTTGTGAAAATCTCCCGCTATTTAGCACTCCAAATGAAACTAATCTTTATCGCTTTACAAATTACCTAACTTTTTTAAATGACCTGTAGGTTTCACCGGTTCAAAGTGCTTATTTTTAAAAGGGTTCTAGTTAAAGGGCTTGAACTAATCACGAGTGTATGCAAATTTTAAACATCCATATTATCTTAACCATTTTTTGTCTTATAGAAAAACAAAATAAAGCCAAAATATTTATAAAAGCAAGACCTACATTTCTTTACTCTTTGAGATTTTTCGTATCACTTATACCTACTTTTTAAGTTATTTCGAAAAAAAGCGTGTTTCCAAAATAAAAAAACTTTTTTCACTATGAAACCAAATTTTTTCAAAAATAAGAACTTCGAACCAATAAAACTTACAGATCATATAAAAAATAAATATTAAAGTAAATGGTAAAGCGCTGGTAAATAAATTTTATTTGGGTTGCGAAATAGGGGCAGATATTCACGATTATTTTTTTACCAAAAAAGGGGCCTTTTAAAAAACCTTATTTTGAGCCTAACTCGTATAGTTTTGGTGCTAGAAACTTTTATAAAAAATAAAAATAGGGCTTTTTTTTAAACGTTTAATAAAAGTTTTAATGAGTTTTTCCCGAAAATTGCTTCATTTTTTGGTTATTTCAGGTTGCAATTTTCGATTTGGAATTGGACGAATAATAATAATTTTTCATGAGCTTCAATTGCGCTTTTACTGTGCCGATAGACTTCATGAATAAGTACACCATTTTTTTTGCATCTTATAAGCTATATTTTTGCTACAAACATTTTTTCGATATCTAATATTTAATTCGATAAATACTTACTTTTGAGTTATTTACGAAAAACCCGTCTGAAAACATTGTTTTCTTTTTTGTTGAAAAATAATCATTTTCACTCGCGAATGACTGGAAAAGTATTAACATAGAAAAAGAAACTCTATAGAACAAAAGTTGCTTATAATTAGTCAATTTATACATTTCTGGACTTATTTTAAACATATGTTTAAAATAGGAGGGGTGTCACCCCCGAAGGAAAAGCAAACAACGGCATAAATCCAACTTTGAAGTGAGTGTAACTAGAACATAAATCCAAATTGTCAAGCAAATACGTCCGTCGTGACGCTGATAATTTCACTCCAAAACTCTCATTTACTGAGCTATTGGTGTATTCATGCATTGTTTATGACGACTTACATTTTTCATCTTTATTATGTATGCAAATAATATAACAACACATTTTTACATATATTAGACAACAAGATGGGGCCCTTGACATATTGGGGCCCCCGTAAGCTTCATGCTGCAAGGGGCCTCTGTTGCGCCTTTGGATAATTGTATCGAAATACTAAAACGTAGGTAAAGATTAAAGATAAAACCCATTTCTAGATTTAGAAATATTGTTCTAGAATTCGGCAAATTGCAATTCTCAAATCTTTCAATAGTCACGTACAAAGCATTATAGTTTATTTTCGCCACCCATAAAAGTTCGTGAGACCGGAAAGGATTAAGTTTCTAGATATGAGATGATTCACTTGCCGAATATGCCTATTTAGAAATTTACGTTTTTAAATTTAAACACACAAAGTAAAATCATATACCTATAACAGATTTTTACATAATATCAGACGACAAGATGGGGCCCCTACTCGATTGGGGCCCCCCGCAAGCTTCACGCTGCGGGGGTCTTTGTTACGCCCCTGATTGCTTTATAACTTTTAGAATCCAGTTGCAGCTACACAGGTCAGGCGTCGCACGCGTTGTTGTATAAAAAAGTTTTACCTCGGGTAGATACCGTTATAACTTCGTTTCTATTTAGAATTACCATATAAAAATATTGCTATGATACCAAGGAATGTTTTGACGTAAAAAAACGCAAATATCGATTTCTTTAAAATGTAGAAAGTGAAAGTCCCCTTAATGTTACAGGAACACACCGACGGCGGTAACAGTACTAATGGGAGTGTACAATCCTACCAGTCTTGTGAATGTTCAAAGTAGTACAGTAGCAAGAATAGCTGTTCATCCAAACTTCGTAGCTACTACCTTATTTAACGATATAGCTGTATTACAGCTAACTCAACCGATAGTGCTTGGAATTTATAATAATATTAATACTGCGTGTCTTCCAGCTGCTGGTGCAGGAAGTGCTTTTGCGGGACAATCGTAAGTTCTTTTTAAAATTATAGTCATGTAAAATAATATAAAATTATTTTGATTACCTCTTAGATTTGTAGATTGGAGCGTGACCATCTAAATTTAAGAATAAAGTAAAAAAAGAGTAACTAGAACTGTCTATTATAAAGACATCGACAATATATAACATTTATCTTCACTGTCACTGTTATACGAGACGGTTTCGCACATATTTCACATGCCTTATTAGTTATTCTTCTTCTTCTTCTTCTTCATCTTCTTCTTCTTCTTCTTCTTCTTCTTCTTTTACGGCACTACAGCCCAAATTGAGCCTTGGCCTCCTTTATTTTTTGCCTCCACCCTTGCTTGTCTGTGGCTGCTCTTCTCCATACACGGACTCCTAAAAGGGCTTGTGCATCGCTGTTTACTGTGTCTTCCCAGCGCTTTCTTGGCTTTCCAACCGGTCTCTTTCCCTGCATTCTAGCATTCAGTGCTCTTTTTGGTAGCCTATCCTCTCCTATTCTTATCACAGGTCCACTGCAATCTTTGTATTCTAATGAAGTCTGACAGTGTTTCCTTATAGAGTTGATAAAGCTCGTTGTTGTATCAACTTCTGAAGATTCCGTTTTCCCTCACAGGTCCTAATATTCTCCTCAGTACTTTCCTTTCGAATGTGTCGAGTTTGTTTTTGGATGTTCTTTTCAGGACCCAGGCTTCACTGCCGTAGCATGTTATTGGTCGAATTAAGGTTTTATAGATTCTCATCTTTGTATTTCGGTGCACACTTTTAGACCGAAAAATATGGGGGAGGGCAAAATAAGCTCTGTTTGCCTGCGTTATTCTCTTCCTTATTTCTCCATCTTCTGATCCGTCGGCATATATTTCTACTCCCAGGTATGTAAACTTTTCAACCGTTTCAATGTCATCTTCATGTATAATGTTTTGTGGGGTTATATTAATTTCTTCTCGTTTGAGTCATTAGTTTTGTTTTTCCTGTGTTTTTTCCAGACCTAGCATTTTTGTTTGTGTTTTTAACTCTGCGTATGTTTCCCGTGCTCCTGTTGATGTTCTATTCATAATATTAATATCATCGGCATAAGCGGCCAATTGAACCGTTCGGTTGGTCAGTAGGTTTCCTCGTCCAGTTTGTATTTGCCTAACCGCATACTCCAGTGCCAGGTTAAACAATGTTGGGGCCAGCCCAGCTCCCTGCTTTAGCCCCTGCGAAATTTTGAAAAAGTGTGTCCGGTAGTTTTGTATTTGTACACATGCCTGAGTTTCGTCCATTGTGGCCTTAATGAATCTTATTAGCTTGTGTGGTATTGCCAATTCAGCCAATATATAGTATAGTTTGTTCCTTTTGACTGAGTCGTATGCCTGTTTGAAGTCTACAAACACGTTGTGAACATCAATATCGTGTTCCCATGATTTGCACAAGATCTGTTTGACTGTAAATATTTGATCCAGTGTCGATCTTCCCCTTCGGAAGCCCGTCTGATACTCTCCAATAATATTTTCTGCTAGTGGTTGGAGCCGCTGGTTTATAATATACGTGAGGACTTTATATGCTGTACATAGAGGAGAGATTCCACGGTAGTTTTTGCACTGGAGTTTGTCTCCTTTTTTATAGATCGGGCATACTATACTTTTCTTCCAGTCGTCGGGTATTTTCTCTTCTTACCATATGTCTTTGATGAGCGCGTGGATGTGACTTGCTAGGTGGTCGCCACCTACCTTATACAGTTCTGCTGGTATTTCGTCAACTCCCGGAGCTTTATTGTTTTTCTGTGCCTTAATAGCTTCGAGGACTTCTTCTATGGTTGGAGCTTCTACTCTATTCTCTACTTCATTCTCTTCTACGTAATTCATACCCATTTCATCTTCCATATCTACTTGTGTTCCAAGGAGGGTCTGAAAATAATGCTTCCAGGTTTCTGTGACTTTCTGTTGGTCACTGATTATTTGCCCATTTTCATCTTTACATAGATTTATTTGAGGTATATACCCCCTTTTTATCTTTTTTAGGTATTCGCAAGCCCCTGTAATTTCGTTGTTTTTGAAATTTTCTTCCATTTTGTCTATTTGTCCATTCTCATAGGCTCTCTTTTTATTTCTACATATCTTGTCTGCTTTCCGTCTTGCGACTTCAAATAATGTTCGTCTTTCTCGTGTTCTTCTTGTTATGTACATTTTGTGTGCTTCATTTCTTTCCTCTATTGCTTGTCTGCACTCGTCGTCAAACCATGCTTCTCTTCTCTCCTTTTTCTTGTTTCCCAGGGTAGACGCTGCTGCTGTCAGTACTGCTGTTTTGATATTACTCCAGTTGCCCTCTATGGAGTGCAGTTCTAGCGTCATTAACTCATTTGCGACTTCTTGTTCGAACTTTTCTTTACATTCCCGAATCTTCAGTTTTTCCAGGTCCAGTTTGTTTGTTATTTGTTGTCTTTCGTTTCTTTTCCTGTTAACTCTGCATCTAAATTTGGTTTGTAGTAAAAGTTGGTCTGATCCACAGCATGCTCCTCGTCGTGTCCTTAGATCGAGATACCTACTACTAGCTGCCCTTTTGTCTATCAGCACATGGTCGCTTTGATTAGTTGTGGTTCCATCTGGTGAAATCCATGTCATTTTGTGTATGTCTTTATGTGGGAAGCATGTTGAACTTATAACCATATTTTTACTGGTGGCAAAATTTATCAAAACTCCCCATTCTCGTTTGTTTCATTGTGCAGTGAGTGTTTCCCTAATGTGCCATAGAGCTGCGGCTCCTTGCCTATTTTAGCATTCATATCACCCATTATAATCTTGATGTCATTTTTTGGCGCATTATCATAATGATGTAGACCAGGGTAGAAAAATAAAAACGGGAAAAAAATCAATACAGGTATTTGAAGGTGCTAAATCGTAGGGAGGATATAGTTAATTAAAAATACATACAGAGGTACTCGTAAATCGACCTCATTTTTTTATAAAAAAATGCCAAAGTCAGAAATTATTGTTTTTTGCCTATAGCATTTTTAGTATCATATTTACAGCAAAAGTTGTGTTATGAAAGTTGTGTATCATAAAAAAACGATTAATTTGAATTTTTACAAGTTAAAATCCATCAAGAATTAACCGAGATAATTGCAAAAAACCACGTTCTTTGCACTATTTTGGAAATGTTAATAACTTTTATTAAATAGGTCGTAAGGAACTTATTGTACCTTGATCATGAGGTAATTAAGTGCCTTTATTAGTTTACAAAATATCAAGAAGATCTGTTTGTTAGTTTACAAGTTATGTTAAATGTTTATCCCAGACATCGAATGTTTAAACAATCATTGTTGCCCAAGGAGTGTTTTCAGAGCATTTTGGCAAAGTGCAATGACTACTTAAAGACTCAAAGTACTAAGAAAGTTAAAAAAAAATAATATATTTGTTTTTTAAATGTTGTTAAACAAGTCGATAAAAAAATGGTAAGTTTTTTACTTATAAACAATTAGAATATCTTTGCCATTTTTTCAGATAAATAATTATAATTGGTTGTGTCAAAAATCTGATAAAAAAATGCACATTAAAAGGAAAAAAATAACTTTCTATGACCAATAATAGCCAAGTTATACTTTTTTTGAAAAATCACATCTATATTGTTTATAAATATTAAGAGTTGAAATTTTTACAGCATGGTAATAAATATCTATATTTTATATGACAATTGATAAGTACGAAATATCTTCTGTCTAAAACGAGTAATAACCCTGTAAATTCAAGTTACTCACGCTGACTGAGCTGGGACCGTGTGATATGGAAGAATGTCGGAGTTCAGTTTCTCTAGTCGAGATTTTGCTATAGAAAGTTCAATTTGGAGCGCTTGAAAAATTTTATAATATCTCAGCTTCCAGAGAACGTAGAGCCTTCAATTTTTTTTTAAATTGGGGTAACTCGACGAAAGAATAACAACTAGCTAATTTTCATTGACCGGAAAAATCGGAAAATTCTGGAAAATCGATTTTTGTATTCAACATTCTATTTATAACGTTAACAGTAATATATTTTGATAAATATTTTCATAAAATATTATAAATTTGTGAATAAATATTAAAATATAATTATAGTATGTATATATTTATTGATATACAGGGTTGTTCATTTTATTCGCCTCAGTGTCTGTACGGAAAACGTCTTGATTTAAAAAAATTTCTTCATAGAAATATACAAAGCCATTAACATTACAATCTAAAAATAATATGAATTATACAGGGTGCTTCAAAAAAGAGTGGTATGTCAAAGATATATTTTTTATGGAACACCCTACACCTGATGAAATTTTTGAATTGCTCAATTTGAAACAATATGCTAGCTGCTAGCTAGACTATACCTAAGTGCACGGTGTTTTAATTTATTTAAATTTTTAGAAAAATTTAAAATTTTAGAAAAAAATAAATATTTACGAATCTAAGAATCGGTGACAATTTTTCTTGGATCTTCATAATAGACTATTTAGCATATTTAAACAGATATTTATTGTAACAAAATTTATAATTACTTAGGTCCAGTTTCACCAACAACAAATAAATCAATGAATGCTATTCGTCGAATAAAATGTATTAGATGTTTAAGTTTATATTTTGTTTCAATATAATTTTAATAATTTAAAGTGAAACTGGCGAATTTACTTTCTTCTAAATATTTACAGTCATATTAACTTGCCAATTTACTCAAAGAGTAAGTATTTTTTGATAAATAAATAAAATAAGTCTTATTTGACGTTAGCAAAATGGAGATATGTCAGTTTATTGGTCGAATAACTTTAATCATAGAATAAACTACTATTCGTCGTTGGTGAAACCGGCCATTAATCGTACATTTTTAGATTTAAAAACTAATTGGAAACAAAAACATTCTCAAATTAAGAAAAAATGTATATGTGTAGATTATAATTATTGATCTTCGTTAATTCTACACAGTTTATGTACAGATTTATTAATTTCTTAAATATTATCCCTATTTTTTTAAACAAATCTTCTTCAACTTCACTTTTGTCATCTATAATAACTGACAAAAGGTTGTAGCATCTTTTTTCGTCAGTATCATCTTTGCAATTTATGCAAAGCTCGGTACAATTGATTTATTTTAAGAAATTATGGATAATGTGGAAGAAATTGATGAACCTGTACAAAAACTGTGTAGAATTAACGAAGATCAATAATTATAATCTATACATTATTTTTCAATTTGAGAACGTTTTTGTTTTCAATTAATTTTTAAACCTGAAATTGTAAAATCATGTAATTATAAATTTTGTTACAATAAAAATCTGCTTAAATATGCTAAATAGTCTATTATGAAGATCAAAAAAAATTTGTCACCGATTCTTAGATTCGTAAATACCTGTTTATATGTTTTTCTAAAACATTACATTTTTTTTTTAAATTGAAATAAATCAAAACGCCCTGTACTTAGGTATAGTCTAGCTTATTGTTTAAAGGCAAATTCAAAAATTTCATCAGGTGTAGGGTGTTCCATAAAAAATATATCTTTGATATACCACTCTTTTTTGAAGCACACTGTATAATTCATATTATTTTTAAATTGTAGTGTTAATGGCCCTGTATATTTCTATGAAGAATTTTTTTTAAATCAATTCGTTTTCCGTACAGACACCTAGGCGAATAAAATGAACAACCCTGTATACATACTATAATTATATTTTAATATTTATTCACAAAATAATATTTTATGAAAATATTTATCAAAATATATTAGTGTTAACGTTGTAAATTAATGTTGAATAAAAATACATTTTCCAGAATTTTCCGATTTTTTCGGCCAATGAAAATTAGCTAGTTGTTATTCTTTCGTCGAGTTACCCCAAAAAAAATTAAAGACTCTACGTTCTCTGGAAGGTGAAGTATTGTAAAATTTTTCAAGCGCTCCAAATTGAACTTTTTATAGCAAAATCTCAACGCGAGAAACTGGACTCCGACATTCTTCCATATCACACGGTCCCAGCTCAGTCAGCGTGAGTAACTTGACTTTTTTTTTTTGAAAAATGGCTTTGGCAGAGCCAATTAGCCAGACTTGTTAACTTGACTTTAAAGGGTTATTACTCGTTTTAAATAGAAGATATTTCGTACTTATCAATTGTCATATAAAATATAGATATTTATTACCATGCTCTAAAAATTTCAACTCTTAATATTTATAAACAATAGAGATGTGATTTTTCAAAAAAAAAAGTATAACTTGGCTATTATTGGTCCTACAAAGTTTTTTTTTTTCATTTTAATATACATTTTTTTACCAGCTTTTTGACACATCCAATTATAATTATTTATCAGAAAAAATGACAAAGATATTCTAATTGCTTATAAGGAAAAAACTTACCATTTTTTTATCGACTTGTTTAACAACATTTAAGAAACAAATATATTATTTTTTTTAACTTTCTTAGTACTTTGAGTCTTTAAGTAGTCATTGCACTTTGCCAAAAAGCTCTGAAAACACTCCTTGGGCAACAATGATTGTTTAAACATTCGATGTCTGGGATAAACATTTAACATAATAGTCTAAGAGCTAGAGGCGAGAAATCATCGTCATAAGTAATATGGAGTTTGGCATGTGAAATGTGTCTATTGTATGTTGATAATTATGACCCCTTTCAGGCTGACACCTCAGTGGATACAGGGAGTAGCAATAAGGGATGAAAGGGGAAAGTTAACGCAGTCATTAAAGGTTTTCACTTCCTATTTTGTTAAACCTCCATCGATTTACATGAAAATTGGTGAGTAGTTAGAGCATACCTCAAGAAATAAAACTGATATGGTGCCAACGTGCGCTTTTACCCTGGGGGTGGATGCCACCCCTTCTCAGAGGTGAAAACTATTTTATTAAAAATAACCCCACTAATCGATAGAGGGACAAATTTTAAGCAACATTTATTACCTCTAATTATTAAAATAAATCAATACTTTTTGAGTTATTAAAGATCAAAGATTTGAATTTTTCGTGAAATAAATGCATGATGTAAAGCGGTTTTTGGTAAATAATTCAAAAACTGTAAGTTTTATCAAAATAGTTATAATTACCAAAATTGAAGATAATAAAAAATAAAAGAGATTTCTTATTCGAAAAACCTTTGAGAATTAATAAAAAGTGAGTTATAGGTGATGGAATGTATATTTTTTTTCGGCTAGTACCAAAATCTATGTTGTCAAGCTCAAATAATGGGAAAACGGTGCATTTTATAAGATATATTTACTGAACACTTGTCAAAGTACTTAGAAATATGTATCAAATGAGCTCCCGGAAAATTTGATACCATTAAACATTATGCTACAAACATTTTTCAAAGTTTATGCTCCAAAAATTTGGAGCTTAATTATTATATTATTTATATAAGTTTTTAAAATTGTTTTAAGACATTTATATAAAATATAGCAAAAATGTATTTGAATATTATGTCAATTGTGCCCATTATTGGACACCCTCAGTTTCTGTACATATTCAGTTTATACAGGGGCGGTTCTAGACCAAAGTCGGGGGCAAGGGAACACAACCGGTGAATAAACAAGATAACGTGCCTTTTTAACGAAAATTATAGTACAAAAGTACTGTAAAAACCGAAGGGGGGCAGCTGCCCCCCTGCCCCTGGCTAGAACCGCCACTAAGTTTATATCGATAGAAAAAATTCAATTAAATATCGAAATAATATAAAAATAATATTTTAGTAACATACATTTAATTAATAATAATATGTTCTTGATGAAAATAATCTTCTAATGAAAATTTCATATTATTTCAAAAATATATTACTTCATATAAACTGTAAAAGAATTGAAATATCAAATAAATAAATATTACTTATTAATTTTAATGTAAGTAATGTTAAATGGCAATTTACAAATTTGTGGTGCTGTCTACCCAATGATTTATGTATTATGTATATTATATTGTATAATATACAGTGTGTCTACTTAAGTTGGACACATATATTACGGGACACTTTTTTATTTTTAATTTTACGAAATAAAGTTTTAATTCATAAAAAGTTCTGCATCGTCTAAAACCTACGATTCAATCATCAGATAGCAAATTTTATCTATATTATAGGAGGTATTTTAAAAAATATGAATTTCGCTCAAGATTAAAGTACCTTTTTTTTCACACTGTTGTAAATTATTGTTACTACGAAAAATTGTTTGAACTGTGTTCTAATATATGCAATAGTTGTTATTATTATAATTAAATAATTAATAATTATTATAATAATGTAATTATTATCTACATTCTTCTAATAAAAAGAAAATATTTAATTTTTTTTCTCAAATTAGAGATACCTACCAATCATCATTTTCATTTATAACTCTTTTATTATTTATTTTACGAACAAAAATTATTCTTCATAAAAAGATCTGCACGGTCTAAAATCCAAGATGCAATCATAAACATAAGATTATATAAAATTGTATCGATTTTAGTCGATGTGTAAAAAATATGAATTTCGCTCAAGAAATTCGCTCAGTAAAGTGCCTTTATAGCTCACAATATTTAAATGGTAGGATATAATTGCACATTAAACATAATTTTTAATTCCAAACAACTTTTCATAATAGCAATTTTCCATATTAGGAATTTAAATACATAAAAAACGAAGTTTTCGTTATAATAATACTCGCATTTTTAACTTGTTATATTTAAATTGTAATAAAACGAACTTGATAATAAATTATAATCCTAACTTCATTCCCGAAATTCCTTTAAAACTTATTCTGTTAACAAATTTCAAAATAAATACATATATAAATAGCGTATGTTTTAATTTTCACTTTTTCCTAAAAACTCCAAAGGGTTCTCTTATTTTCATCATCACTTGCTTAGCTTTGATGTTATAAACTTCATCTGGAGCTCACTTGATAGGTATTCTTGAGTACTTTGACAAGTGTTCAGTAAATATATTTTATAAAATGCACCGTTTTCCCGTTATTTGAGCTTGAATACTTAGATTTGGGTACTAGCCGAAAAAAATATACATTCCATCACCTATAACTCACTTTTTATTAATTCTCAAAGGTTTTTCGAATAATAAATCTCTTTTATTTTTTATTATCTTCAATTTTGCTAATCATAACTATTTTGATAAAACTTACAGTTTTTGAATTATTCACGAAAAACCACTTTACATCATGCATTTATTTCACGAAAAATTCAATTCTTTGATCTTTAATAACTCAAAAAGTATTGATTTATTTTAATAATTAGAAGTAACAAATTTTGCTTAAAATTTGTCCCTCTATCGATTAGTGGGGTTATTTTTAATAAAATAGTTTTCACCCCCGAGAAGGGGTGGCATCCACCCCCAGGGTAAAAGCGCACGTTGGCACCATATCAGTTTTGTTTCTTGAGTTATGCTCTAACTACTCACCAATTTTCATGCAAATCGACGGAGGTTTAACAAAATAGAAGGTGAAAACATTTAATGACTGCACCAACTTTCCCCTTTCATCCCTTATTACTACTTCCTGTATCCACTGAGGTGTCAGCCTGAAAGAGGTCATAGTTATCAATATACAATAGACACATTTCACATGCCAAACTCCATATTACTTATGACGATGATTTCTCGCCTCTAGCTCTCCGTCTATAACTTGTAAACTAACAAACAGATCTTCTTGAGATTTTGTAAACTATACTAAACTAATATTTTCTGACTTTGGTCTTTGTTTATAAAAAAAATGAGGTCGGTTTACGAGTACCTCTGTATGTATTATTAATAAACTATATCCCCCTACGATTTAGCACCTTCAAATTCCTGTATTGATTTTTACCCTGAAATCGCTCATATTTATTTTTCTACCCTGGTGTATTGTGGAGAAACACAAAAGACAAAAACACCTACTTATTATGTGTTTTTGTAGATACACATTAAAACTAGTTTTGGCCCTATAATGAGGTATGTTTTTGTTTATGTTTTCAGTTTTGTTGAATGTTTTTGTTTTTAAATAATTTTTAAATCTAAAAATGTACGATTAAATAAATATAAATATTATTACAATAAATATCTGTTCCAATATGCTGAATAGTCTGTTATAAAGATCCAAGAAAAAATTTGTCACCGATTCTTAGATTCGTAGATATTAATTTTGTTTTCTTAAACCTTACATTCTTATGAAAATCGAAATAAATCAAAACACCATGTATTTACGTGTAGGAAACCCTTATAAAAATATAGCTTATTTTTAAGGAAAATTCAAAAATGGCTCACGAGTAGGGTGTTCCATAAGAGAAAATATAACTTTAATATACCCCTCTTTTTTGAAGCACCCTGTATAATTTTCATTAGTTTTAGATTGTAGTGTTAATTGCCCTGTAAGTTGCTGTCAAGAATTTTTTTTAAATATCAAGTCGTTTTCCGTACAGAGACCGAGGCAAATACGATGAACCACCCTGTATATATATACAGTGCTAGTCAAAAGTCCGTACCCCCCCTCGTATCTTTTGAACGGTTATACCTATAATAGTGAAATTTTGAGGGAGAAAATAAACGGACGTAAGCTTCTTAACTAGTTATGACAGGTGACGTCATAGTGACAGATGACGTTACAGAGCCACTGTGACCGATAATTTTAAATGGGACCTTATGGCAAGTGATACCTCGTATGAAAGGTATTTAAAATACCTATTCAGTCATACTAATTTTGTTTGGGTTTAAGCAAATTGTGATGAATAAATGAAATAAATATAAAATTGTAGTTTCGCATTTAATTAATAAAAATTCAAAATTCCGCCTATGATTACTTGTCAAACAGGTTGACGTTGACGTAAAAACTACTAGAGAATTAAAAAACGTCAACTTTTTTGACAAAAAATCCATAGGCGGACATTTGAATTTTTATTAATTAAATTCGAAACTACAATATTATATTTATTTAGTTTATTCACCAAAATCAAAATCAACTTATACCCAAAAAAATTAGTATGACTGAATAGGTATTTTAAATACCTTTCAAACGAGGTATCACTTGCTATAAGGTCCCATTTAAAATTATCGGTCACAGTGGCTCTGTAACGTCATCTGTCACTATTACGTCACCTGTCATAACTAGTTAAGAAGCTTACGTCCGTTTATTTCCTCACTCCAAATTTCACTATTATAGGTATAACCGTTCAAAAGATACGAGGGGGGGTACGGACTTTTGACTAGCACTGTATAAAAATATACAGTGAGCACGTAAAGGTTGGAATAAATTCATTTTCTCGAGAATGGGTAACTTTGGAGATAAATCCCGAGACATGTCGATTTTTATTTTTAATTTACGACTTTTTGGTACATACACTATACTAGTAACGTCATCCATCTACTCGTGATGACGTAATCGATGATTTTTTTAAATGAGAATAGGGGTCGTGTGATAGCTTATTTGAAAGGATATTCAATTCTCTATTCAGTAATATAAACATTAACATCATTATTTATACAAGGTGGTCAAAACAATAAGAGCACGTAAAGGTTGGAATAAATTCATTTTCTGGAGAACGGGTAATTTTGGAGAAAAATTCCGAGACAGGTCGATTTTTATTTTTAATTTACGACTTTTTGGTACATACACTATACTAGTAACGTCATCCATCTACTCGTGATGACGTAATCGATGATTTTTTAAAATAAGAATAGGGGTCGTGTGATAGCTTATTTGAAAGGATATTCAATTCTCTATTCAGTAATATAAACATTAACATAATTATTTATACAGGGTGGCCAAAGCAATAAGAGCACGTAAAGGTTGGAATAAATTCATTTTCTCGAGAACGGACAACTTTGGAGATAAATCCCGAAACAAGTAAATTTTTATTTGTAATTTATGACTTTTTAGCACAGACATCATACTAGTGACGTCATCCCTATAGTCGTGATGACAAAATCGATAATTTTTTTAAATGAGAATAGGGGTCGTGTGCTAGCTCATTTGAAAGGATATTCAATTCTCTCTTTAGCAGTATGAACATTAACATAATTATTTATACAGGGTGGTCAAAACAATAAGAGCACGTTAAGGTTGGAATAAATTTATTTTCTCGAGAACAGGTTCATTTTTATATTTAAATTGTGATTATCTGGCACATATATCATACTGCTAACGTCATGCATATGGGCGTGATGGCGTAATCGATGATTTTTTTTTAATAAAAATAGCGGTCGTGTTATAGTTCATTTGAAAGGTTATTCAATTATCTATAAATACAAATTGTTAAAACAGACAAATAAAAATTGTTTTTCGCTTAATTTAAATGTTCAAACTGCCAAGAAGTAGGTGGGTAACAGTGGGGTTCATCATTGTCCGAGTTTTTACATAATTATCTTTTTTTTTTTCATAACAATACTACGTTATTTTGGCACTATTATCGAAAATATCGCACCTTTTTTATATGCGAATCTCATATTTTTTCATATTTCATATTTGCTTATGTCACATAACCGTGTTCGAGAAATAAAAGATATCTTACTCTTATCTAAACATAATTTATTAAAATAGAAACAGGAACAAATAAACCTATTAACAAACAAACAAAGAAACAAAAATGAACTACTAAAGTAAATGCTCAAATTGCGAACCATTTGCCTCTTGACAATATGCAAGACGGTGTTGAAACTCTTGCAAAACATTATTGAGTGTATCAGCGTTAATTAAATTAATTTCGGTCCTAATTCTCTCTTTAAGTTCATTAACATTATTATGTAGGTCTGTCAACGTAAACTTTTGACTTAAGGTATCCCCATAAGAAAAAATCTAGTGGGGACAGATCAGGAGATCTAGCTGGCCACTCTAAAAATCCTCGTCTGCCAATCCATCTATTAGGAAAAACTTGGTTTAGGTATTCACGTACACGTCGTGCGTAATGCGGTGGTGCCCCATCTTGCTGGTACCATAGCGAGTTGTCCGGTAGATGAGGATTTTGCTGATCTGGGTATAGAGCCGCAAGTGCTGGAATTATTTGCTGTTGGAGTAATTCCAAATACTTATCGCCGTTCAAACAACCGCCGATAAAAAATGGACCCACAATTTTATTACCAACTATTCCCGCCCACACGTTGACTGTCTCTGGATACTGGGTGTGCCCTTCTACCGCCCAGTGAGGGTTCTCTTGTGCCCAGTACCTACAGTTCTGCCTATTTACTATACCCGTTAAGGTGAAGGTGGCCTCGTCTGAGAAAACACATTTCCTTAGGAAATGCGGATCACGATTACATCGATCCATCATTATTTCACAAAATTCTTGTCTTCGATCGAAATCATCTTCATTAAGTTCATGTATCACTTGCACTTTGTATGGGTGCCACTTATTCTGTTTGAGAGACTTTAAAACGGAGGTTTGACATATGGATTGTTCCAATGCCACTTGACGGGTAGGTTTATGAGGATTTTCTTGTAGTGATAATAAAACATCCAATTGTTGATCTCGCGTTAGGCCTGGACGGCCGTGCGTATATTTATCACCGACATTGCCAAAATTTCTAAATTTCGCCTCGAGTTTGTGTACCCGAGTACACTACTCAGTTTGTGTACGGGTCCTATCTCCATGACCTATCATCATTAAAATTTCTATGCGTTGCTTTTCGCTTAAGCGGGCCATCATGTCGACAACTATTTAAAACACAGTTATTTATTTTAAAGTCGAATTAGTGCAGTTTAGTCTTAATACAATATAATGTGTTTACCTACTATAAGATAAAAACCAAAAAAAAAAGAATTTTAAAGACTATTTACAGGAAGCGGCCGAACGAAAATTTGAAACATAAGTATTTTAGTATTGTTATGTGACATAACTGACATAAGAAAAATATGACATTCGTATACAAAAAGATGTGATCTTTTCGATAATAGTGTCCAAATAAGGTATAGATCAAACCAAACCCTTATTTCGGTGTGTCACAGTTTATGGGAGTATCTCTAACGCATTAAGTTGGAAGTGACAGAAAAAAAGTACCTCCGTGATTATTATGCCTAGAACTTGGAAAATTATGTATTCGTCGACGAGTAGTTGCATATTAAACTTCTATTGATGAATGTACCTATCATTGGTTGACGTTTAGAATAAGCTAAATAGATAACCAATCAATGATACCAATAAAGACATTTTGTTCCAAAGTACTCGATCGTGTTCACAGTGTCAACGGGTAAAATGACAAGTGTCATTCTAGGTTAGTATTTTTCGACATTGTATAGTGAAAATTTAATTTTATATTATTTATTCATTTTTTCATTAAAATATTTTAATATTCTGGTAATAAATATTTATAACTATATAAATATAAATATTCTGACAACTGTCAGATTTAACTAAAATGTCATGCATTCTTGACAATCTTAAAATCCTATATGACGTCAAAATTAATGACGAATTGAAATAAGGGTTTGGTTTGAACTTTATGACCATTAAAAAAATATAATAACGTCAAGACTCGAACAGTGACGACTTCATCAAAAATGGTTTCACCAAAAAATATGCAACTGAAAAATAATCGGCTTTTTATCCATATCGCAAATAAAAGCGTTTATCCAATAACTTTTACAATTTTAACTATTTAGAATGGGAAATAAGCCACAATATTATTAAAAAATGATTTTTATTAACGTTTCGACGCCCAAATCGGGTGCCGTTGTCAAAATACAAAATACTATTATTTTGTATTTTGACAACGGCACCCGATTTGGGCGTCGAAACGTTAATAAAAATCATTTTTTAATAATATTGTGGCTTATTTCCCATTCTAAATAGTTAAAATTGTAAAAATGCCACAAGAAAATAGCTTCAGAACAACAATAACTTTTACGTTCTCATTGACTCATTTTTGCGTTAATTATTTTAATTCAAAAATAATTTTTCTGGCCAACATGTATAAATAATAATTATGTTAATGTTTATATTATTCAATTGACAATTAAATATCCTTTCAAATGAGCTAGCACACGACGGCTATTCTCATTTAAAAAATGTCGATTACGTCATCACGCCCAGATGAATGACGTCACTAGTATGATGTACCAGCCAAAAAATTAAAATTTAAAAACAAAAATTGACATATGTTAGGATTTGTCTCCAAATTGGCTGATTCTCGAGAAAATGAATTTATTTCAACCTTTACGTGCTCTTATTGCTTTGACCACCCTGTATAAAAAATTATATTAATGTTTATAGTACTGAATAGAAAATTTAATATCCTTTCAAATGCGCTAGCACACGACCCCTATTCTCATTAAAAGAAATCATCGATTACGTATTCACGCCTAGCTGGATGACGTCACTAGTATGATGCACCTGCCAAAAAATCATAATTCAAAAATAAAAATTTAACTGTTTCGGGATTTATCTCCAAAATTGCTCATTCTCGAGAAAATGAATTTATTCCAACCTTTACGTGCTCTTATTGTTTTGACCACCCTGTATGAACCATTATGTTAATGTTTATAGTACTGAATAGAGAATTGAAGATCCTTTCAAATGAGCTATCATACGACCCCTATTCTCATTTAAAAAAATAATCGATTACGTAATTACGAGTAGATGGATGACGTCACTAGTATGACGTATGTACTAAAAATTCGTAAATTAAAAATAAAAATCGATCTATTTCGGGATTTATGTCCAAAGTTTTCCATTCTCCAGGAAATGAATTTATTCCAACCTTTACGTGCTCTTATTGTTTTGACCACCCTGTATAAATAAATATATTAATGTTTATATTATTGAATAGAGAATTGAATATCCTTTCAAATGAGCTACCACACGATCCCTATTCTCATTAAAAAAATCATCGATGACGTCATCGCGCCCAGATGTGTGACGTCACTAGTATGTTATATATGCCAAAAAGTCGTAATTTAAAAATAAAAATCGACCTGTCTCGGGATTTATCTCCAAACTTACCCATTCTCGAGAAAATGAATTTATTCCAACCTTTACGTTCTCTTATTGCTTTGGCCACCCTGTATAAATAATTATGTTATTGTTTATATTACTGAATAGACAATTGAATATCCATCCAAATGAGCTATCACACGACCCCTATTCTTATTTAAAAAAATTATCGATTACGTCATCACGAGTAGATGGATGACGTCACTAGTATGATGTATGCACTAAAAAGTCGTAAATTAAAAATAAAAATCGACTTGTCTCGGGATTTATCTCCAAAATTATCCGTTCTCCAGAAAATGAATTTATTCCAACCTTTACGTGCTCTTATTGTTTTGACCACCCTGTAGAAATAATTATGTTAATGTTTATATTACTAAATAGAGAATTGAATATCCTTTCAAATAAGCTATCGCACGACCCCTATTCTCATTTAAAAAAATCATCGATTACGTCATCACGAGTAGATGGATGACGTTACTAGTATAGTGTATGTACCAAAAAGTCGTAAATTAAAAATTAAAAACGACCTGTCTCGGAATTTATCTAAAAAAACCCCGTTCTCCAGAAAATGAATTTATTCCAACGTTTACGTGCTCTTATTTTTTTGACCACCCTGTAGAAATAATTATGTTAATGTTTATATTACTAAATAGAGAATTGAATATCCTTTCAAATAAGCTATCGCACGACCCCTATTCTCATTTAAAAAAATCATCGATTACGTCATCACGAGGAGATGGATGACGTCGCTAGTATAATGTATGTACCAAAAAGTCGTGAATTAAAAATAAAAATCGACTTGTCTCGGGATTTATCTCCAAAGTTACCCATTCTCGAGAAAATGAATTTATTCCAACCTTTACGTGCTCTTAGTGTTTTGACCACCCTGTATAAATAATTATGTTAATGTTTATATTACTGAATAGAGAATTGAATATCCTTTCAAATAAGCTATCACACGACCCCTATTCTCATTTAAAAAAATCATCGATTACGTCATCACGAGGAGATGGATGACGTCACTGGTATAATGTATGTACGAAAAAGTCGTAAATTAAAAATAAAAATCGACCTGTCTCGGGATTTATCTCCAAAGTTACCCATTCTCGAGAAAATGAATTTATTCCAACCTTTACGTGCTCACTGTATATACTATACATTTATTATTTATTTACAAATTTATAATATGTTATGAAAATATTTATTGAAATATATTAGTGTTAACGTTGTAAATGAATGTTGAATAAAAAAGTCCATTTTCCAGAATTTCCCGATTTTTCCGGTGAATGAAAATTAGCTAGTCGTTATTATTGCGTCCAGTTACCCCAATTTAAAAAAAATGAAGACTCTACGTTCTCTGGAAGCGGAGTTATTGTAAAATTTTTCAAGTGCTCCAATTTGAACTTTCAATAACAAAATCTCGAAGCGCGAAAGCGGAATCAGATATCCTTCCCCCATCACACGGTCCCAGTTAAGTCAGCTCGAGTACCTTCATTTTAAAGGGTTATTACTCATTTTAAATAGAAGATATATTGTAGTTATTAATTGCAATGTAAAATATAGATGTCTATTATGATTTTTTGCAAATTTCGACTCTTAATATTTATAAACAATACATATATGATTTTTCAAAAAAAAAGTATAACTTGGGTATTATTGGTCATAGAAAGTTTATTTTTAGTTTTTAATGTTTGTTTTTTACCACTTTTCTGATACAAATAATTATAATTATTTGTCGTGAAAAATAACAAAGTTATTCTAAATGTTTATAAGGAAGAAACTCGCTATTTATTAAACGACTTGTTTAAGAACATTTAAATAACAAATGTATCATTTTTTTTTAATTTCTTAGTAGTTTGAGTCTTTAAAAACTCATTTCACTTTCCTAAAAAGCTCTGAAAATACTCCTTGGGCAACAATAGATGTTTAAACATTCAATGTTTTGGATAAACAATTAACGTAACTCGTAAACTAACAAAACGATCTTCTTGATACTCTGCACTCTAATAAAGGCACATAATATCCTCATAATTAAGGTACAATATGTTCCTTAGGGCATATTTAGTAAAAGTTATAAACATTTACAAAATAGTGCAAAAATGTGGTTTTTTGCAATTATCTCGGTTAATTATTTATCAATTTTAACTAATCAAAATTAGAATTAATCTTTTTTTTATGATACACAACTTTCATAATACAACTTTTGCTGTAAACATGATACAAAAAATGCTACAGGCAAAAAACATAATTTTCTGACTTTAGATTTTGTTTATAAAAAACTGAGGTTGATTTGCGAGTACCTCTGTATGTATTTTTAATTAACTATGTCCCCCCTACGATTTAGCACCTTCAAATACCTGTATTGATTTTTACCCTGAAATCGCTCATTTTTATTTATCTGCCCTGGCGTAATGAGCACAGAAGAAAAACAAGGAATGTCACATTTTATACATATTGAGATAAACACCAATAAAGGTTTAATTCTTATATCTAAAAACTACTTAGGAGATTCTTAGCATAATTCTGGCAATTATTAGTCTATATTTTTAATATAATATTAATCTATATTAACTTGTTAATTTAATAACGCACCAAAAAACTGCTAACATTCCATATTTTTGTCCAGTGGCGTGCGGAAAATCCTGGTCCTTCGCCTGGATAGAAATTTATAAAAAATTTATATAGACTGATCTTTCTGGTTATTGTTCTGAATCGATAGTCTAGTCGATAGTACTCAGTTTTTGATACCACAAGGGGAGAAAAGCCAAAATTCATGAATAAGTGACATTCCTTGTTTTTCCCCTGTACTCTTCATATACTATCTCCAGTTTTTGGTAGAAGCTTTCCTTTGTATGTTGCTCTTGTCCTTCTGTTGGGCAGTGAATGTCTATCATTGTTAGGTTGAAGAAGTGGGTGCAAATTCTCAACTTGCATATCCTTTCACTGACTGCCTGGAAGTCTGTGATTCTTAAAATCATTATCCACCACAAATGCGACTCCACATTCTTTGCTTCCTTGTTCCTTCCCACTATATAGAATTGTGTGCGTTTTAGTGTCCCTGACATCTTTTTCCAGCCATCTTGTCTCCTGAAGAGCAGTAATCATGAATTTATATCTTTTTAGTTCTTGCAGAAGTGCGGTTTGAGCTCCTGGTCTATTTAGCGTCCTCACATTCCAGTTTCCAAATGCATAGTCCATGTTTCGTAGCTTGAGTCGTTTCCGAAAGTTCCGTCCTGTATTTTGAGGCAAATGTTCAGGTTTCGCAACATTGTGTTTTTTCCGGGAGTGGGTTGTCAGCCCACTGCCCTACCTTCCTCCTTTATCCGGGCTTAGGACCGGCAGTGGTGACTCCTGAGCTACTCGATCCACCCATTTGTCACCACAGGCGGAGTTCCTCATTAGTTATACTTCGTCTAAATCTGTTCTTTTTCACGCATCGAAACATACAGAAGAACAAAAATAAGAAAAACTCATGTTTTTCACAAAAAAAAAAAAATTTATACCTTTTACAAAGGATTTCTTTCCAATTTTAAAAACTCATGTGTTACCGCGGAATTTTCTCCTCTTCCACTCCAGAAACAGCCACATTACCGCAATCATATTTCTCAGTGATCTCCCCGATCATATCACGCAACATTCTTTGATAAGTTTACTGATGATCAAAAGAAGGCAATACAAAAGAAATCGGACGATACCTCCTTAACCCTTTGGGTAGTAGAGCTAACCTTGAAGACTTAGGGTCGATTTCTTATACCTGCGTTAATCTATGGTTCAGTTGAACCGGGTTCACGGGTGATCTCCGGTTCTGTTTGGAATGCATTTCTCATTGCGCGTTCATGTCAGTGCTCGTTCTACAGCTTTCGAGAAATGCCAATAGATGGCAAAATGTAAAAAACTGTCGCCATTTTGAACTACCTTTTTTATGCTGTTTTTGAATAAAGTTAAATTTAAGTATTTATAGTCAAATAGTCATTTTAATAATTATAAATAAATATTATAAAAACACAAATAATGTTATCGTTTATCGTTAGGCTTAATATAATAAAATAGGATATATTTATATTATGACAGCATTTCGTGTTAATACAACGCATGCGTAGTCCATGAAATCATCTGAACTGAGTTCTGAAATCTTTGAACGGCCGAATTCCACCGTTCAAGCATCGTTCAAGTTTAAACTGCCATCGGTTGAACGGGAATTGAGAAAGACGATTTTGACTTTAAACTGACGTTAAAAGACTTCGGAAATACCTATAAATAAAGCAAAGTGTTCATATCGTCAAAAATTTACGCTTTCTCCATACGTTCCACGCTCCAGGCACTTAATCGACTTAGGCCGCTATTATATTAGGCAACTGGTGACGCCACCAAGTTGCTCCACCAGTGACTCATGACGTCACGGGGCATTTAAGTAAATGAGACCTATTAGACTACGGCAACTGGTTGCGCCACCAGAAATTGTTGTCGATCTGGTGGCCGAACCAGTCCACCAGCCGGGTAACCGGGTCTGGTGGCGCCACCAAGCCGGGGCATTATGTTATATGGACCCTATTAGACTGAGCAACTGGTGTCGGCCACCACTAGTTCATTTGTATTGTAATCGAGTGCTTCGTATTTCTTTTCTATTAACTTCTATATTTTCTATTAACAAGCGTATATTTTTCTAAAACCTTTTTTGTTGATTTATAAATATGCTATATTAAAAAGTTCTTCTCGCAGATTTAGCCGTTAATTGTTTATTCATTGTTTAAACAATAAAAGCTCTTTTTATATTTTAGAAATATCGGTGAATTCATCACTTTACCTTGATCAAAAATGTTTCTACTTTGTTTTTGATTATGCTGAATCCGAATGTGACGTTAATTGGAAAATTTAAAAAAAATTGAGCTTTTATATATAGGTACAGTATATCTGCGTAACTTGGAACCATATGGGAAACTTTTTTCTTATCAATTTTACGAAAAAAAAATTCTTTATAAAATGCTCTGCATAGTCTATGTTATAAGAGGTATGTCAAAAAGATTGTATGTAAAGTACCTTTAGATTTCACAACATCGAAAATTGTTATTATGAAAAGTTGTTAAGAATTAAAAAACTATGTTTTGGGACGCATTAATTTTATTACATCATTCTAATTGAAAAAAATGCATTTTTTTACATTACGGATACCCAACATCATTTTATTACAAATATCTATAAGTATTTTATTAATAATTTTACGAAAAAAGTTATTTTTTACAAAAAACTTTATATGGTCTAAAATCTAAGACGCAATCATAATATATAAACTTTTATCAATTCTATACGAGGGATGTTAAAAAATATGAATTTCGTCCAAGAGTAAAGTACCTTTACAGTTCACAATATTTGAATTAGAAGAATGTAATTGCATATTCAAACATAGCTTTTAATTCCGAACCACTTTTTATAAAACATTTTTCGATATTGTTTAATAGAAGGATACTTTACTCTTGAGCGAAATTCATCTTTTTTGACATACCTCGTATAAAATTCACAAAATTTGAATCTGATGGTTGCATCTTATATTTTATACTATTAAGGGCATTTTATGAAGAATAACTTTTTTTCGTAAAATTGATAACAAACAAGTTTCCAATTTCATTTGATTATTTTTCCAATTCCAATTCATCTTATTATTTTTGCTGGTGGCTATTCTCGGCCACCAGTTGCCCGTGCTCACAATTTGGTGGGCCCAGTAGTTGCGCCACTAGTTGTGCTACCAGTTACCTAGACTAACAGAGCCCTAGATTGTATACTTATGGCGCTAGGAGCCTTCCGTGACTTGAGGGTTACAGCATCTTCGGCTAGTTTATCACGAGAGAAACTTACACCCTAAACGTCCCTCTACACGCTCTCTATCATCCAGATAGAAGGAGATCGAGGACGACTTCAAGCTTTCTGTCTAGCGGCATCTCGAACAAAGGGTATGCATTGAAGTGGCTAACACCGCTTTTTTAACTTTTTCCCAAATGTTCTCGTTCATTTTGTTAACCAGCTTCTTCCAGTGTTACCTCCTCTCGGTTCACAGTTTAATCACAATAAGTTTTTAATTAAATATCTTTTAGGAATATATTTTTAACATTTTTCAATATATTTTAATATTCCTATTAGGTTGAAAACTTTGACTTTCAGTTGTCAGATGTCGCTAGACACCTACTCCATAAACGTCAGTTGCAATGCGGGGATAAACTCTCGGAGTTTCGTCACTTGGGGCAGAGAGCAGCAAACCTATGCCTCTCTGATGATGACTCCAATTAGAGTCGAAAATCGTCGATTTAGAGTGCTGGTTTGCGCTATCTGTTCTAAGTGAAAAATAAGACAGTTTTGCCTTCGCAATTGTAAGTTTTTGAATTCCCTCTTATCTTCTTCGCTTCAGCATCCATCTGGCTTGCAATTTTTAAGAGCCATGGAAATATTACTAGGAAAATGGCCCAATAAGTTTTCAATTAAATATCTTTTGGGAATATTTTTAATATTTTAATATTCCTATAGGTTGAAAACTTTGACTTTTTGTCGCTTCTCTTCTAAAACCTTCTACTTCTTTTCTTATACGCTCCTCAAATATACCCCAGCCCCAGTCTATCTGATATTCTCGTTTTCTCCGCGACGAACTGGTTGCAGGCCATCTTGGCGACCCCGATCCGATCTATCCACTGCGAAGCCAATAAAACGGTGATTGATGCCAGGCAGTTGTCAAGCACAAGGACGGCATATCCTCTTATGTATCCAGCGGTTACCAGCGTCACACAGGTACCGTCGATGTTCGGTCAGGAATTGCCTCTAACAAACGTTGGCTCCAGGCTTGTGCCCTCAGATTTAGAGTCCCATCCATTCCATCAATTCCAAATTCCCAATTTTATAAAATACCTACTTACATAACCTAACCAAACTTTAGTAAACAACAACCACACGAATGCCATACCTATACCTAGTCCATCGAATAATCCTATCTCTCAAGCAAGGCGGCTGCCTCTTTTTAGTTTTTGATTCCCATGTTTAGTTTTATCTTTATCTATTAGGTTAGACAAATCATTTGTTGGATTTGTCCTGAGCTTGAGAAACTAAGCGCCAAAAAAAGGAATATAAATATTTTTGTTTCAACTTATTTTAATCAAAGTGTGTGTTTTATTTTCAGTTGTGCTGTAAGTGGATGGGGTCAAACAGGATTTACAGTATTCGACGCCCCAACTAACCCACAAAAACAGGCTTTTGTTACTATTGTACCCTACGCAACGTGCAGAGCATCATTTGCTATGGCAAATCTTTTAGGTACAAACGTGGACGTTTATTTAGACCCAAACGGAGAAATATGTGCAGGAGGTGTCAGCATGGTAGATGCATGCACGGTAAGTTAATATTTTTATAGTTGAGTATCAAAAGTGTAGACACTAAATTCAAGGAAATGGTGATGATAATACTTATGAGTTAATAGTCACTAAAGTCTTTAGAATGTATCTTTTTCGGAGTCGTTCCAAAAGTGATTATTAACTAGTCAGATGGAATTTTGCCTAAATCATATATGTATGAGGTTGAACAAATACGTGAGATGTTTAGGCTCAACTATTTTAAGAACTTCTGTTCAAGGTCCCAAGCTATTACTAGCATATGCAGATGACATTGATCTCATTGGAGACTCCATCCTATCCATAAAAGACATTTTTGTCAAGGTGGAAGGAGCAACAAGTAAAGTAGGGCTGAAGATTAATGAAGAGAAGATGAAATATATGTGTATAAATAGAACCACACGAAGAGACAGGATAGGACAAAATGTGACGTCAACACCTTCAATTTCAAAAGAGTACAACGTTTTAAGCAGATGTTGCAGATATGCCTGGATATTACCCAGGGCAACATATCTGCAACATCTTTAAACTTTTATTTCAACATGTAACATAACATAATTGTTTACATTTAAAGGGTTTTTACCCAATATACAGGGTGTAACAAAAATACAGGTCATAAATTTATTCACATATTCTGGGACCAAAAATAGTTCGATTGAACCTAACCTACCTTAGTACAAATGTGCACAAAAAAAATTACAGGCCTTTGAAGTTACAAAATGAAAATAAATTTTTCCCAATATATCGAAAACTATTAGAGCTTATTTATTGAAAATGGACATGTGGTATTATTATGGCAGTAGTATCTTAAGAAAAAATTATAGTGGAATTTGGAAACCACTCAAAAATTTTATGGGGGTTTTGTTCATTTAAACCCCCCCAAACTGTTGTATACGTTCCAATTTAATTATTATTATAGTACCATTAGTTAAACACAATGTTTTAAAAACTTTTTTGCCTCCTAGTACTTTTTCGAAAAATAAGTTTTTATCGAGATATTTTGAATATTTGTCAAATCCACCACATATTTGTATATGGTTAAGTACGATTATGGACACTTGGTAATAATATGATTATTTCATTCATAGGAGATTCTGACCAATAGAAAGCTACAGAAATGCAAATTAAGGTGATAATTTTTGATAATATCCCGTCGTTAAGTATATTACGTCAGATGCCCTTCGTTGCTACGAAAAAATACATTCAGTGACATTAATGACAATTAATGTTTTAAAAATTATAAAAGTGATAACTTTCAATCGTCAAATATTTATAAAAACTGTGTGTTTAATGGTACTAATTTGTACTTACATAAATAAATTACAATAAAGTTTTGGTTTTGAACAGTTTTATTCATGAAATAATCGCAACAAATTGCACTCGATCTCTGAAATTAATATAGAATTTTTGCTCTCGTGACACTTTGACATAATTTCACTCGCCTTCGGCTCGTGAAATTAAAACTGTCAAAGTGTCACTCGGGAAAAATTCAATAATTTCAGAGCTCTTGCGCAATTACTACTGAAAATTTATTTATGATTTACATTTTTAGGTATATTTTGAACCATATTAAAAAAATCTCGATAAACGGTGCCTTATCGAAAAAATACAAAGAGGCAAAAAAAGTTTTAAAAAACTGTGTTTAACTAATGGTACCGCAGTAATAGTTTAATTGGAACGTACACAAACATGTGGGGGGTTTAAACGCACAAAACCCCCATAAATTTTGTATGTAAACGTATTAAAAAAGAAGCCACATCTCGATAAAAACTGCCTTATCGAAAAAATACTAGGAGGCAAAAAAGTTTTAAAAATATTGAATTTAACTAATGGTACCACAATAATAAATTAATTGATACTTACACAAAAGTTTGGGGGGGGGTTTAAGGGAGCAAAACCCCATAAAATTTTTTTAGGGATGCACAAATGTCACTATAATTTTTCTCCTCTAAGAGGTTCCTGCTATAAGAATGCCACATGCCTATTTTCAATAAAAAATCTCTAATAGTTTTCAATATATTCGAGAAAATCGATTTTAATTTTGTAATTTCAAAGGGCTGTAACTTTTTTATGTGCATATTTGTACTAAGGTAAGTTAGGTTCATTCCAACTATTTTTGATCCCAGAATATTTACATTAATTTATGACCTGTATTTTTGTTACACCCTGTATTTTGGTGTCTCAGGCATGCTATCTTTTTGGCTTTTAGAAACACTGATGATGGATTTCTTAATCCGAAAACGTTTTGTCTTAATGTGACCCTTTTTTAGGGTATTTTAAAATATACCTTTTACAACAAATCTAGTATTTTTGTGATTTATGGTATCCAGCCAGCTACAGGAAGTTTATTTTCCTCGTGGATTTTTTAAAATACCTATATCTCAAAAACTATCAGTACCCGCATTGTACCGACTTTAATTTTCCATGCTGTCATGCTATATATCAGAATTGCGAATTGCAGAAATAAATACAATTTATATTTTTTTACAGCAAGATGGCGGTTCACCTTTGGTGTGCCCTTCTACAACAGGAGTTCATACAATAGCTGGATTAGTTATATGGGGTAAAAATTGCGGCCAGGCAGGAGTTTACGGAGTATATGTGAGCGTTTCCAATTACACCGCTTGGATTCAAAGTCAGATGACAACACCAGTTGGTTGATTCAAGGGAACACACGAGTTGATTCAATTCAATACAATTAGAATAGTTTTACTGTATATATTAGATTAATATTTTTATAGATATTTCGATTATACGACTACATATTCCAAAAATTTTTTATTAATAATTTTACCAAAAAAGCTACCCTTCATAATAAGCTCTGCATGGTCTAAAACCTAAGATGCAACCAAGATGCAACTATCAGTTATAAAATTTTATTAATATTGTACGATGATTGTACAAAAATGCCGTAGAAGAAGAAGATGTAAAAATATGAATTTCGCTCAAGAGTAAAGTACTTCACATTTCACAATTTCAGAAATTGTTATTATGAAAAGTTGTTTGGAATTAAAAGCCGTTTTAATATGCAATTACATCCTCATTGAAAAGAAAAATTCAAATTACCGCTACCCAACATGAATAGAATAGAAATATGCTTTATTGTCATGCAAAATTTAACAATTTTAGAGACAAAGCTTACAAGAGTCATAAATAAAAACAATAACAAATACAATTTACTAAAATTATATAAATCGTCAATATGAATTAAAAATAATGATGTGAAACAAAAAACAATAACAATATAGTGCAAAATTTAAAAAATTTGCAAATTGCATAATCTACCTTAAGAAATTTGAGTTAAGTTAAGCTGCTGCATATGACACTCACATATACTTAGATTAAAATTCTACTTATATATAAGAATACTGTAATTTCTTAGTTATTGGTTACGAAACTCTGCTACTGAATATGGTCTTTCAGATAGATAGGCTTTTGTCATTTTACGTAACTTGGAGAAAGATTTTGCAGATTTAAGTTGTAGAGGGAGATGGTTGTATAGTTTTTTTTTGTAGAATATAATATAGATTTCTTTACTAACTTAGTGGACGGGATCTGTAAATAGATGTCAAAGGTAGAATTTCTGGTGGAATGGTTATGACTAGGTCTTGCTGGAAAGACATGTAGATGTTTATGAATCATGTAAACAGTTTCTAAAATATATAAAGGAGGTAGTGTTAGAATCCTGTGATCTTTGAAGTAGCTTCTGCAATGTGTTGTTCTTCTGGAGCCAAACAAATATCTTTTTGCTCCTTTTTGTAATTTAAAAATAACATTGGATTGGGCAGCTGTACCAGAACCCCCAAAAAGAAGACCATATCGAAGATGCGACTCGAACAAAGAAAAATATGTTATTTTGGAAGAGGCTAAATTGATTTCCTTTGAAACAGATCTTATTGCCTAGCAAGCTGAGGATAGTTCTTGCTTAACCCATCGATATGAAGGGACTATTTAAGGTTGCTGTCTAAAAAAATACCAAGAAACTTTACAGAATCAACGATACTGATCTGGTTGTTATGAGGGGGTAAGGGTTGAAGAGCTCCTTTACAGGATAATGCTACTGTTTTATTTACGCTAAAAGAGAGTAAATTAGAATCGGGCCAGAATTTTATTCTGAGTAGATCAGAAGTTATAGTTGCATGAAGATTTGCGATATTTGAGTTGCTCCAAGTAATACTGGTATCATCAGCAAAAAGAAAAAGGTTTCCATCGATATTTAAACTAGTAATGTCATTAATAAAGATAAGGAAAAGTAGAGGACCCAATACTGAACCTTGTTTGTGGTACCCCGCATACAATATTTTTGAGCCTACAGTCTGTATCATTTGCTCTAACCAGTTGTTTCCTATTATCCAAGTAAGATTGAAGCCAATTCAAAGACATACCTCGAATTTCATAGAAATTTAGGTCTTTTATCAAAATGTCGTAATCTACACAATTAAAAGCTTTGGCTTAATCACAAAAAACAGGGGCAGTGTGCAGAATATTGTTTAGTGCTTGATAAATCTCATGTAGTACCGAAAACATGGCATCTGTGGTACATTTATTTTTTAAAAGGCTGAACTGATTTTGTTATAAAATGTTGTTTTCAACGAGAAAGGACATAAGTCGGGCTTTTATGAGTCTCTCAATAATTTTGGAGAGTAACGGTAGAAATGCAATAGATCTATAGTTGCAGGCACTACATTTTTCACCACCCATATGAAGAGGAATAATGGTGGCTGTCTTTAGGCACTCTGGAACTTTACCTTTCTCAAAATAATCATTAATTAGAGAGATGAGTACTCCCAACATATTTTCTGAGAGATTTGAGAACATTTTTATGGATAGTCCATCGGCACTACAGGAAGATTTGCTTTTGATACTATTGATTGTTTGGATCAGTTCAGATTTATCAACCGGTCTTTTAAAGATTAAATTCGAGACCTTTCCTGAATTAGGGAGATAGGAAATGGAATCTTGTTGTGACAAAATAGTTAATGTTATATTTTTACTCACATTAACAAGATCCCAAAACAAAACAATAAAACAATAACAAAAGAAAACATTTAAACAATGAGCAGCTGACCGTTGCAAATCAAAACACACGTCTGAACGGTTCCACGGTCAAAGACTAACTCATTTTTATTTATTACAAATATGCTAACTTTTTCAATTCGCAATAGATGGCGTTGCAATCGCAAAAACACAATCAGAAGTCAGCAAAGTATCACAAATCAACAAACTAACTTTTATGATACTGAATATAGTTTTTCTACGGCCGTGCTAAAAGAGCCACTTTCACGCACGCATTTCGTTTGCACGGCAGTTGCACTTTTCCGCACGGCGTGCGTGAAAGTAAATTTTCCCGCACGGCGTGCGGGAAAGTAAAATACCTTGTAATATGGCATTATAATATATTATAATACATGCAATAAACTAATATTTAGATATTATTTACTAATTTATTTCAAATTTATCTTATTGTGTTCACGTTTTAATGAAATTAGCGCGAAAATTCGATGAAATAAAACTATTTTTTCTACAACCACTATTCAAAGTGCACTTTTCTGCACGGTTTTATGTTAGCAAACTTGATATTTTCTCACAGTATAAGATATTTGACATTAGTGTGCAGAAAAGTGACGTTTCTGTGCCGCAAAGTGACGTTTCTGTGCCGCAAAGTTCTTTTCTGCACAGTTGACTACCTCATTCTGAGTAACGTTATATTCTGTTTACATCCGTGGAATACCGCATTCTGAGTAACGTTATATTCTGTTTACATCCGTGGTTAAACTTTAGAGAAATATATAACCTATAAGACAATTATTATATTTAACTATAGCATAGAAACTAAATTATGGATATTACAACTGTTTTATTTTACAATTTTATTCTTATTAAACATTTTATAATTATCAAATAACCAATAAGGATTTAGCAACCTGTGCAAGAGACGTCGAATGAAGTAGGTTTTGTGTAAATCCGTGACTGCATAAATATAATGTAAATAATGTGTAATAATTGTTTAAATTTAAACAAATTAAGGCAGTGCATTAATTTTTTAACTGATTTCTGTGCAATTTATTTAGGTATAAGGAATTTAAATTGATTAGTAGGTATTAATTAAATACAGTTTAAAATTTATCACATAGGTACCTATCATAATTAATCGTCGTTTGGAAATTGTGATTTTTATTTTTAGGAAAAACTGTGCTTGTAGAAAAAGTATAGTGTGAAACACGTGCAGAAAGGTAATTTCTCACTCGTTTGAATTGCGGCACTCGCTTGCGCTCGTACCGCAACTTTTCAAACTCGTGAGAAATTAGTACCTTTCTGCACTTGTTGCACAATATACTATTTTCTACAACCACTATTCAAAGTGCACTTTTCTGCACGGTTTTATGTTAGCAAACTTGATATTTTCTCACAGTATAAGATATTTGACATTAGTGTGCAGAAATGTGACGTTTCTGTGCCGCAAAGTGACGTTTCCGTGCCGCAAAGTTCTTTTCTGCACAGTTGACTACCTCATTCTGAGTAACGTTATATTCTGTTTACATCCGTGGACTACCGCATTCTGAGTAACGTTATATTCTGTTTACATCCGTGGTTAAACTTTAGACAAATATATAGGTAACCTATAAGACAATTATTATATTTAACTATAGCATAGAAACTAAATTATGGATGTTACAACTGTTTTATTTTACAATTTTATTCTTATTAAACATTTTATAATTATCAAATAACCAATAAGGATATAGCAACCGGTGCAAGAGACGTCGAATGAAGTAGGTTTTGTGTAAATCCGTGACTGAATAAATTAATGTCAATAATGTGTAATAATTGTTTAAATTTAAACAAATTAAGGCAGTGCATTAATTTTTTGTCTGATTTCTGTGCAATTTATTTAGGTATAAGGATTTTAAATTGATTAGTAAGTATTAATTAAATACAGTTTAAAATTTATCACATAGGTACCTATTATAATTAATCGTCGTTTGGAAATTGTGATTTTTATTTTTTGTAAAAACTGTGCTTGTAGAAAAAGTATAGTGTGAAACACGTGCAGAAAGGTAATTTCTCACTCGTTTGAATTGCGGCACTCGCTTGCGCTCGTACCGCAACTTTTCAAACTCGTGAGAAATTAGTACCTTTCTGCACTTGTTGCACAATATACTATTGACATAATGTTTAAAAGTCAGATCAGTAGAAAATTACAACGGTTTTGAATCGTCGTTGGAAGTTTGGTTTTGACAACCTTGTCAAATAATTAATTTGTGTATTTTCACTTCTAAATAAAAATTGATATAACTCTATTTTTTGTGGCTTTTTTCCAAACGTACGGCCCTAGAAAAAATATTGTTTCTAACTCATGCGGAAAGTGTCTTCTCCGCACTCGACTGCTTGCCCGAACTCCGCTATCGCGTCGTTCGGGTCAACGGCAGTCTCGTGCGTGAAAGTATCACTTTCCGCACTAGTTAGGAAAATAACTATTTCGGACTCGCGACTTTTCCCCAACACGACTCTACCTTATCGGCAGAGTCTACAAGAAGTGTACGGTAAATTGAAACGAGAGCTTAATTTCCCGACTCTGCACCCCCCACTACTGTTTATATGTGCACGTATTTAACTAATGGCGGGAAGTTTGAAAATGGCCATGACCAAAACCAAAACCAGAGCAATCTAACCTCACATTTAAAAGTGTTTTGTATAAGTGTTTGAACTATTTTAATTTTGTCAAATTTACATTTTATATTAATAAAAGGTACCCTTAGAATTTGAGGAACAATTATTTAGTGATGATGAAAGAATAATATATTTTTTAAGTAACGCTTGAACCTGTACCAACTATACGAGAACGAAAAAATTTATGGAAGAATTTGATGATATATAACAAATTTTTTAATTTTTATTAAGTTTCCATAAAAATACTGTGAGATAATTTATACAAGAGCTGGTTCCTGGTTTCCATTAAATAATTCTTCAGTAAGTATAAGTAACCTTCCTCTCATGGAAATACAGACATGTTATGATACTTTTTTGCTTGATATTTGTATCTAATGGATTTTTTTTTAGGTACGATGAGCCTAATATCACAGATCAAGTTTTAATAACTTTAAAAACTTATATTAGGAGTTGTTTTATTTATTGTATGGTTTTGGTGGTATACCTACACAAAACAACTACTGAAAGATTAATAAAACCCATGAAGTACTGGCAGATAATGTAGTTGTTGATATTGATAGAGAATATGTTAACACAGAAGATATTCCATTTATGAGTACTAATCTATAAACATGCTATAAAATACTATAAAATTTAGCATTTATAATAAATATTTAAACCTTTGTTTTATTGTTTAGTTTATATTCTTAATAAACTTTATGTTGAACATCTCTTGAATTGAATATTCTAATTTTCAATCAGAAATATATCCTTACAACAAATTCTAAACTGATCCACAATGTCTGAAGCATGGTTTGTTTATGAAAATTTATTGTTTTCACTGTATTCGTTCAGTCAACCGTTCTCTCTAGTTCTTTCTCTTTTGCATCCAACATTTTTTGTCTGCTCTCCTGACCTGTCTGTAACAGATTAATCTCTTCTGTTCTATGTAATCTTATATTTGAGTTCATTCCCATTCGTTTCTTAATCTCTATGTTATTTATTGTATTTCTTCTTGTTACTCTGCAGCTTCTCCTTAGGAATTCCATCTCTATTGCTCTTATTTTGTTTTTGGTTTTCTTATTTATTGTCCAATTTTCACATCTGTAAAGGTCAGGAAAGGTCAATAAGTGTTTAAAATGAGATACTAACTAAGATGTTTCTGAAAGTAGTTGCAGAAATATAAGTAGTTATTAAAAACAAATAAACCGTCTTTATTTATTATAATATGGGTAACTTATTCATAAATACAAACAAGGGAATAATTATATTATTATATATAATAATATGTGTTATATCTCACAAGTCATTTTTAGGGAGAATGTAACTTACACCGTTTGACTTCTGAGGCATCCATATGTTTCTTTTTTGTTTGTTCAGTTGTTCCTTTGTTTGATATAATGAAACCTGAATACTTTTATTTGTCTCTTCCCTACTATATGTGCACGAATGGCAGGAAGTTTGAAATATAATGTTAGCAATAGTGTATTAAATTTCTGCTGATTTTATTCCTATTATACAACATACTTTGGTAAAACAAACTCTGTATATTTTTTGTTCTTGCAGAATTAATTATACAGACTCACTAATTTAATTTTTTAATAATAATTTTTATTTAGAAAGCAGTAAAAAATTTGTACTGAGGTAGGTAAATATTCTATTTTTCAGTAGTAGGTACCTAATGTTACAATGTAGTGTTTACGGTGTTACAATGTAGTGTTTAGCGATTTTATTTTTAAGCGGTGATAGTTCAACAGTAACGGTATTTTGTCTAATTGGATGGTCGAATTTGTTTGTTTTTTCAAATACAGGGCGTTGAAATTTCCAAAAATTTAGCTTTTTTTTAATATCTCTTTAACACATTAGCATTAGAATATTTGAATGTTTGGTAAACATGACGTATGGATTGAATGGCTACTAAACGTATAAGGACCGTGTAATAATCTATTTAGTGACATATAGATACGTGATATGTCGTTTATAATTTAAAGAAAAATTTCAGTATGTCACCTCTCCTGTATTTAATTAAAAGAACCTCTCGACTTTTGTTTATATCTTATATCTTCTACAACATAATATGTGTTGTAGTAACCGTACAATCAGTATTTCCGTACTGGTACGGAACCGTACAAAAAATTTCAGTATGTCACCTCTCCTGTATTTAATTAAAAGAACCTCTCGACTTTAGTTTATATCTTATATCTTCTACAACATAACGTGTTGTAGTAACCGTACAATCCATAAATAATGCTTACTAAATTTCATTCGAATATTTTAATGTGTTTAAGATACTAAAAAGTCTAATTTACGCCAACTTCTAAGCCTCATTTTTAGGTATAAGAGAGGAAGTTTAGGGAAATGTGATATAAATACAAGATACATGTAGTATTATTTTAATTTGTTAATATTTTTAATTTTTATTTAAGTAGTACACACATTGTACTACCAATATTAAATAGGTAGGTACATGAATTCAGCCATTTCTGTATTTAATATTGGATCCATAGAAAAAAGTGTTGTGTGATTGGGTCTCAGACTTTTAATTTTCAACGACATCACTTCCTGTTTCATAAATAAATAGCAAATGTCTAATGTTGGTAGATGACTTGAAATTTTGGACAGTTATACCTACAGCCTAAAAGACCAAGCCCTGTTTGCAGCATGACTACAAAGTTGGTGCAATCAAAACAAACTCACTTGAATGTAAAAAATGCTGTTTTATAAGTTTTATTTGTAAAATCAATAGAATCGAAACAAGCCATACTATTAATAGACCAGGAAGGATCTGTTTTTAGGTGGATGTGAGAGGTGGCATTCGGATTTTTGCGGATAAAGTTAGGTGATAACTTCGTTAATAATAATTGACTTATGCTCCTTCTCAAATATGCCCGGAACATTAATAAAAAAAAATAAAATATTTAAAAATTTCAAAAAATTTCGTATTTTTTTCTACTTTATTTGCTTATAACTTTAAAACGATTCATTTTGGAACAAATTCGTATAGGAATAAAACAAAGATAATTAAATTTTCTATATACGATTAGTTAAAAATGTCTTAATTTATCACCCTTACTGCAAAATAGCAATAAATATAAAATAAGGGGGCAAAACAAGCCTGTGTTCTTATTCATTGTTTTTCCATCACTTGGGTTACACTTGGAACCATCCTAATTCGCTTAGAAAATTTTTGTAATGTGCTAAAACAGTCCACCAAATTTCATTAAAATTGACTTACTAGATTTTTCATAAAAAATTTTGCAATCTAAACTTTTTTTTAAATTAAATTTTTTTTAAAATACTGCACAACAAAAACTGGAACATACAAAGATTTTGTCAATTTTTTTTATATATAAACATTATTTTTTTGGGTACCTAACAGTTGATCCGGATGTCGATACGATTGTTATAAACAAAGAACTTGAGGAATTACATAACATCGATTTTTTCGCAAATGTTCTTTTTAAGCAACAACAAAAGAGAACAAAATTAAGCAGAGAGAACAAATTTAAGAACAAAATTTTAAGCAAAAAATGTTCTTACAAGTTTTTTCGTAGGATGCATAGTTTTCGAGATAAACGCGGTGGAACTTTCAAAAAATCGAAAAATTGCAATTTGTGAATGCGAATAACTTATGATTAAAAAATAAAATAGCAATTCTGCTGACAGCATTTGAAAGTTTAAGTCAAATTATACCGATTTTAATTATTTACATTGCTAATAATTATTTTTTTTATTATTAAACAAAGCTATTTGTTTATAAGCCAAACAATTGTTTATAATTTTAAAACATTGCTGAGGCCCCTTAAATAATCCGATTTTAATTCTGTAAAGTGTATTAGATAGGTAGAGCATCTCTTTATATGTAAAAAAATAGCCAACTTCTAAGCGACTTTTACCACTTATAACTACCCTCGTCCGCCATTCTCGTTTCCGCCTCCGGGGATATTACTTAGTTATGTCATGGTCTACTTATTGCCAAATTTTGGTGCACTATCTCAATCACGAACGTCGCAAAAACCCCTTACATTTTTTTTATATTCACCCCTTTGTCGGCCACGCAGCGTTGCGCCCCTAGAGATTTTACTTAGGTACGTCATAACCTACTTATTCCCAAATTTTGGTGTACTATCTCGATCATGAGCGTCATAAAAAAATAATAAAAACCGCGTGACCCCTTATAACTACCCTCGGCCCCCACTCTGGTTTCGGCCGTTGGTGAAAGTCATGTACACAACTAATTCAACATATCCCCGTATAGTTTTTCCATATTACTTATCACGCACAAAATCCGCTCCCAGCTCTTAGACACAAGAAGATTCTTGTCTCTTAGACTATATAGGTAATTTATGTTTTGAATCCTAACTTATGTTGTAATTTAACTGTTAATAAGGTCATCCCGTATTTTAAATAAATAAAACAATTTTGACACAATTCATCATTATTTACAGTACAGATGATCTTGAGTTGCACTGCTGTTTGATATTATCAAGGAAGGTTTATTTTCCAACATATTTTTTGTTTCGGATCGCTCTGAATCAGAAATTTTGACGATAGTGCTTGATGGTAACTTCTTCTTTTTTGTGGAAAAAAATCGTAATTGGGGTTCAATATATCTCTTTTTTGTATTGTCCTTAATGACAAAATTAGTGTCACAATCCGTTTTTTGTAGTTTTGTCAAGTTTTCAACGATATTTAAATGATAGTGAATTTTTTCCAATGTCGTATCATCAAAATTACTATAATTATAATTTTGCAATTTTGAAAATACCAGGTTAATCTTGTTATTTAATTTTTTTTCCATAGATTCGTCAGATTTTTCTAGAACATTATAAAAAAGTTCTACACTAGCATCATCTTTATTTTGTGGCTTTTCTGTTATATTTGTGTTACTCTGACTGTGAAGCATTATGTAATGGATATGCTTGCAAATTAGCATAGATTTACTTGAATCAGGGCATGTGCAGAAATATATATGTCGGCATATGTTACAGGAGGAACAAACATCTAAACAACAGTTTAATTCTTGCTTCTGTTTCACAAAATAAACTTCTCCTGATTCTTTAATTAGTTTCCAGCCATCCTCATCCGAAGACAGTGTATAATTTTTTAACTTTTGGGCTTCTCTATGTCTTTTAAAAATTTCAGTTGTCGATTTAGTAGTTTTTCCCTTGACCAATTTTATAATTCGTTCCCTACTTTTGTCTCTTAAAAATTGTAAAATAATATTTAGACCTTTATCAAGGCGTCTTATGGTTTTTCTGTCTGCATATACATATTTCAAAATTTTATGCATTGCTTCGACATGCATATTTGTATTAATTAATGCGTGTTTTCGGAAGCAGTATGCCCATTTTCTAAAATTTGATACATAATTGTTTTTAAAATATGTTCCAAAATCTTTAGTGTCCTCATCATTTAACAGCAATGTAATTGTATTGAATAGACATTTTTCGAACTCCTCTTCTGTGATATCTTGCTGTAGAATTTTAAGAGTTTTTTTCACTTCTTTTTGTTTTTCCAAACCTTTAACTTTGTTAATATTACTTTGCCATGCACGGTCCACATGCCAGGAACAGTAAATATGTTGACTATTTCCAGTAATACCCATTACTGACAGCCATGCATTAAAATATGCTTCTGCCAAATCGGACATAAATATTTTTGGATGAAATTCACCTAAAAATTGGGTAAATTATAAATATAAAATGAATAAATTTGTAATTTAATTACTTACCAACTTCAGCTTTTATATGTTGAAAAAATAATCGATATATGTTAACATCTTTTCTATTAGAAAACATGAAGGCTACTGGAAAACCCTGTTTAAATTCATCTAACACCATCAGTGTTGTCAATTCAAAATCGTAAGAATTCAAGCCGTGCGTTCCATCAATTGTTAAAGTATTGCTTCCAAATTTGCTTAACATGGTTTTTTGAAATTAATTTACAATTATGAGACAAAAATCTTGTTGCTTCAATAATGCGTCCTCTGTGCCTTGTTTTTTATAGAATAATATCGGGTTTTCATCAGGTGGTTTTGACGTATTTTCTTGTACCCACAAATCCAAGGAAACTGCATCATTTTCATGTCTTTTACCATCTTGAAATTCAAGACCAAAACTTCTTTTAATATTGCTCACGTCTGACATGGTAAGCAAATCTATTCTTTTTAAGTGTTCTCCAATGTTATCATAAACACTTTGTACAATTCTGAAAAACACAACATTTTATTTCTGCTATTGATGAATTAATAAACAAATAAAATTCATGGCAATTAGATCATCTTATAATATTAAAATATATTTCCTTACTTTTTAGGTGGAATTCCAACAACCAATTTAGAAGCAACTTTACCTCTTTCTTGCTTTGGTAGTCTAATTTTGCCAACCTCAATTTCGTGCCCATAGTGAGTTTTTTGGAAATTCACTGTTACTTTATCATTGTCACGGACAACTTTTATTTGGCTAGTGCACGAATAATTCAAATGAAATAACCCTTGAGGCTTACAATTACGCTTGTATTGCTTATCTGCTTGCTTTCCATCATGACCTGCAAAGAAAAAATTTGAAGTGATAAATAATTATAAGTAATATAGTTCCTACTCGTCTAATATGAAGTTATCGTAGCTAAGTATTATCTTACCTGTTTTGCTACGATTGCAATTGAAGTATGTAATATTATCTTGCTTGTATTTAGATACAACATAGAAACTGCACGTTGTTTCTTCAACTGATTGTTTCCAAATAGTAAATTCTTAAAGAAAAAAGATATTTAATCAGAAAATCTCCATTATTATATATTTTTAATTATACTTAAATACTTTATGAAGTACATAAAAATAATCTGTTAATATAATAAAATATATTCGACTAATTAAATATTAAAATAAAACTTACCATCCATATTTCTAAAATTAATTGTTTGACTTTCAAACTTTAAATTGTGAACATTTTCCAGATGATTTATTAAAAATATTCCTTGCTTAAAGGAATTATCACAATCAAGTTCCAAACACTTAAAACCCCATACATTTTTAGGATAAGATGTAGGTTCAACCTGTTCACAATGAATTTCTTTGACGTGTCTATTTAAAGTAAATTTTCTTGAAAAGATTTTATCACAATATTTACATATTACAGGCATTTTAAAAAAAAAATAATTCACCAGCGAATCACGAAACATGCAAACTATGAAAACATAAGAATTCAAATTCAAATAAAGTTAGGTTAAGTCCAAATACATAAAACGTCAAACTGTTCCTAAAGCATAGTTGGTGGGGGGTGCCGAGTCGGGAAAATAAGCTCTCGTTAAATTGAAGCTGTAATAATTACAAAGAAAGAAATATGTAATGTCTTTGTACTAACTTTATTATAACGCTCAAAAAATTACGGGATCTGGATTTCGATGCATATTTTTTTTATAATTCTCGTATCAAAGTTACGCATGAAGTTAGTCGTATTGATGATAGTTAAGGAAACGTCTGCGACCCATAGTTTTCTTATGTACCTAGATTCTGAATCTGCAATAAAAATGGGGGTTTCCCTTTAAGATTTCAAAATTCCCCCTCCTCACCCCACCCCTAGGGTATTTGTGAGGAGTCATGTTTGTTACCATTTGATAGATCTTCAAAAAATATTAAACACCTGTTTTTTGATAGTTCATGTATTTCTCGAGATATTAGACCTTTTCCTTAAATTTTCTAGGGTATCAGGATAAATCGTATTTGTTTATCATATAAAGTGTTATTTATTAACAATTCGAGAAAGGTTTTGAATAAAATTTACCATTTTTTCATAAAGAATCCACATCTGGAATAAAATAATGGGGGTTTCCTTTAAGATTTTAAAGTTTTCCACCTCCCCATCCACGGGGGGTGGGTCTGGAGGGTCATGTTTGGATTCATTCAGTAGATTTTTTATGAATATTGAAAGCGTATTCTGAATTCGTTTTGATAATGCTTCATCCTGTTCAGGAGCCCTGTTACATTAATGTTTTGCATAAAAATCAGAGTGATACAAAACTTTAACTCTAGAGATCTAAATAGGTAACATAGGGGAGTGCAATTAGAACGACTATTTCACTCATCTTAAAATTTTCACATAATCTGACCAATCACAAACCAGAGACAGCTTGTGTTATCGCGAAAACACCAACTGTCTTTCAATTCTGATTGGTCTATCAACTTCGTGTTTTCAACGACGTAACCATGAATACCGATCGCAAAGCAAAGTTTGACGTTTGCCAAAAAAATTATTGTAGCTGTATACAGAGCCGTGCGGTACATCTTTTCAATATGATGCAAGTCTTCGAAATGCCGCCCCTTAAGTATTATTGAAACTTAACTTTTATTTTTATTAAATGAAACGACACAAATTGAACGAAAACTTTTATTTAAACAAAACATATCTTAAATTAAATGAAATAATGTATTAACATATAACATTTACCAAAATTACAATTTTGCCATTCTGACTTTAGTTTTGGGAAACTGTCAATCCGATTGCTGTAGTCTAAGATAGCAGCTAGTGAGGACTCTTAAAATGAGTGCTAAATTTTTTAGTTTTGTTTGTCTTATGGAGCTTCGTAAATAATTTTTAATAATTTTTAATTTTGAAAAACTTCTTTCCCCACTAGCTACCGAGAGAGGCAGTGTTAATAAAATTCTTAGTGATACAACTACATTTGGGTATTTTGGCACAAACAGTTCAAAATCTCAAAACCTTTAATAGATGAAGATTCATACAATATTTTTCTAGTGTTTTATCATCTATTTCCCTCCATTTAAAAATATCATATAAAAATTTATAGAAGCAAAAATCGGCCAATCAAAGAATTAATGGCGATGTCTAAAATATAGATGAAACAATTTATTTTAAATTATTTATCTTCTTCTGTTAAGAACTCATCCACAGATTTTTCGTACCCAAACTGGTGCCTTTTTCTCGTGGCTCGAATTTCATTTTCAGCTGGCAATTCGGAACTTATATCAAGATTTTCTTCAATTTCATTAGCAGTAATTTTCATTGATCATAGCCAGATTGTCTGTAACTTCTCATTTTTTCTGTAGTTGCTGACAATATTTTTACACAATCTGACAAATTTATAGTTACATGTTGCAACATCTTTATACTACACCGCTTTTCCATAACTTTTCCCAATTTGTCAAAATTAGTCCTGTTAAACCTTAACCGGTTGAATCACTAGCTTCAAAAAAACCAGTAAAAAATTCCTCGATAATTTATTTTGACTAGAATTAAATAAAAGAGACAACTCTTATCGTCAATGAGAGCTGTTTAATATGACTTACGACTGGGGTGCAATCGGCGATTATCGAAAAATATTTCTAGATTTTTGCTATTTCGACAATTTTGTTTAAAATAACATTACCCATTAAAATTATCAATTCATCTTGCCTATTGTTGCTTAAATAAGTCACAAACCACTTATCAGACTCGTTAAACTCTCCTGATATGTTCTTCCATTATTGGATGAAACTCAGAAAGCAGTTGTAGTAACTTTAAAAAAATTCCATTATTAGGTTGAAACAAATGATCAGTTGTTCCACGAAAAGCTAAACATTGTGAGGCCAAAAGTCTAATTCTTTTCACAACTTCTCCCCAATCTTGAATTATCCATTATTACATTAGATTTTACTGATTATGCCGCCCTCCTTGTGATGCCGCCTGATGCGACTGCCTCACCGCATCATAGCACGGCACGGCCCTGGCTGTATACGTCAAAATGAGTCGTTTCGGTGGTACTTGTCTATCAGCTATCGGAAGAAACTGGTATAATCAATTTATCATTAACGAGCTTTCAAACAGTTTACTATATTTATTTTCGTTCACGTCAACAAGTTTAAAGGAAGATACAATGTCTTTATGTCCGAATTGTAAACAATCTACTGCTAATTCGCAAACGATAAAATGTTCAGATTGTACAAAATTACTGCATACTTCTTGCATTGGTTTGCAAAGTGATGACGCTAGTCGTATCACCCGTACGAGAAGTAAAAATATAAAAGTAATATGTAATATATGTGATACCACTGATGACAAATTCGAAGCATTAAAATAATTTCTTACAAATCTTATTGAAAATAAAATGCAGGAATTGGAAAAGAAATTTGCTTCAGTTAATTCATCGGTAACATCAGAGGCTCATGAAGACATAATTCAGGAGGCAGTTGATCGCATAAATCGTTCACATAATATAATTCTACATAGTGTTCCAGAAACCAACTCTTCTCTTGAAGACAAAAAAAGTAGATGAAATATTAATGTCAATACAAGGTAATGATGGGAATCAATGCAATTCAACAAATTTACACAGAATTGGCAAACCTTCTAACAAAGCACGTCTAATTAAAGTGACTTTTTCATCATCATTACATGCCAAGTTTATTTTACGTAACAAGAAAAAATTAGCAACAACCGCACACTCAACAATTTCTATTTCTGATGACAAAACACCTACGCAAAGAGCTAAGTTAAACGAACTTCGTACTGAGCTGAATCAAAGAACGTATAACGGAGAAAAGGATCTGACTATTAAGTTTATAAGAGGCAAACCCACCATTGTAAAGAAACAGTTAAACTGAATATTTCCAACAGCTCTAGGACATCTGATCTAGGTCACCGAGAACTCACCTGCTACTACCAAAATATTCGCGGTTTAAATAGCAAAATTCATCTGTTTAATCGTAATATAAGTGACTGTGAATATGATCTAATCCCTTTAAGTGAAACTTAGCTACACAGTGATGTATTAAACTCTGAATTATTTCCTAGTAATTATATTGTTTTCCGAAAAGATCGCAAATTTCAGGAGGTAAATAAGAAGCGGGGTGGTGGTGTATTGCTTGCGTTACAAGATTTTATTATTTCGGAAGTTATAGACACCTCTGCATTTGATTTACAATTTCCGTTAATTGATTTACTTATTGTTAAATCTCAAAATTAAATTTAAGAAATTTTATGTACTCGTGATTTATTTACCAGACAAACTGAGTTTACAAGAATTTGAATATTTTTTTGAGTGCTTGGAACAACTTGATTATTTACATAATGATGTCTTAGTGTTAGGCGATTTTAACGTCCCTAAATTTATAGAAAATGACACTTCCGATGATAAAACTTCTATAATTTTAAGTTTCTTGCACTCTTTTGGTCTTGGTCAATTTAATGGGGTTGTAAATCACTTAGGTAGATCGCTAGATCTAATCATGTCACATTTTGCCTGCGAAGTAATGCGTGACATGTCCCCGTTAGTCTATGAAGATTCTCACCACCCAGCTCTTATAATTAATATTACGAATATTTTTGTAAAGGAGTCTAGGTTTAGGTTTGGTTCTGACCATGTAACTTACAACTTTAAAAAGGCAAACTTTTGTGATTTATATAGGGAATTGTATGAAACGGATTGGGCTTTTCTAGATGACTCTTCTCAAGTTGATAAAGTTGTAGACATTTTTTATAATATAATTTTTCTTTTATTTAATAAGTATGTTCCTGTCTACAAAAACTTCAGCCACACATATCCACCTTGGTTAGATGCCGATATTATTCGCTGTATCAAACTACAGGAAAAAATTTAGATTACATAAAAACCAGTCTGATCTGCTTGAATTTCAACGCTTAAGACATCTTTCAAAACTAAAAATTAAATTGGCATACAACGAATATATCTAAAATATACAATTATCGCTTTCTGTACACCTTAGAAAGTTTTGGTCATACGTAAATGCTAAAAATAACACTTCACGGATTTCTGGTGAAATGAAATATCAAGGCATTGCTACTTTTGAACCACAAAATATCGTTGATATATTTGCTGAATACTTTAATGATGTTTATCAAGCAGGTAATGTACTAACCAGCAATAATGTCTTAGCGGTAAACACTGAATGTCTAAATTTTTATCCTGTTCAAGAAACTGAAATAATTCTAGCCAGCAAAAAATTAAAAAATAAGATGACTTCTGGACCTGATAAAATACCCTCTTTTTTTAATAAAGATTGCATAGGTGCTTCTACTAAGCCATTATTAAAAATTTTCAATTTGTGTCTATTATACAAACAGTATTATATCCAAGTATCTGGAAGGAATCAAAGGTATGTCCTGTTTATAAAAATGGGGAAAAGTGTTGTGTAGAAAATTATACGCCCATATCTATTATATGCAATTTAACCAAAATTTTTGAAATCATACTTTATAATCGTATATATACTCTTTCACTCGTAATCAAATTTCACAATATCAGCATGGATTCATTGCTAATCGATCCACAGATACAAACTTATTGGGAATAACACAGTACATATCAAAGGCGTTGGATAGGAGATCCCAAGTTGACGTTATATATACTGATTTTTCAAAGGCCTTTGACAAAATTCATCATGTAGTTCTTCTTTCCAAATTGTCCCTTTTTGGTTTTTCTAAAGATGCTGTCGCTTTCATAAAATCCTATTTGTCTGGTAGAACTCAATTTGTATCTTACAATGGTTATAACTCTCACAAATACATACCTTCATCTGGAGTCCCACAAGGATCAAATCTAGGTCCACTCTTGTTTTTGTTATTTATTAATGACTTATGTGAGAAAATTTCTGTGCCCTGTTTGTGTTATGCAGATGATTTAAAAGTTTACTTAGAAATTAACGATATCAATGATTGTCACACTATCCAGAATGAACTGAGTGGTGTGCATGAATGGTGTAAAGAAAACTATTTAAATCTTAATGCAAATAAATGCAAAGTTATAAGTTACTCAAGGAAACATAATGGTATAAACTATGTTTATACTATTGATGGTAGCGAACTGGAACATGTGAATAAAATTAAAGATCCTGGCATAATTTTCGACTGTAAACTTTCATTTACTGAACATATATCTTTAAAAGTTTCTGAAGCACTTAAATCATATGGATGTATAGTCAGAAATAGCAGAAATATTACTAACATAAAAACTGTCAAATAACTATATTTCTCTTATGTACGTTGTAAATTAGAATATGCGTCTATAATTTGGTCTCCATTTTATAATTCACATGTGCAGTTGATTGAAAAGGTGCAGCGTAAATTTTTGAAATATTTATCATTTAAGATTAACGGCATATATCCAGAGAGAGGTATCAGAAATAGTGAGTTGTGTAATAGTTTAGATATGGTTTCATTAGAAATGAGGCGAAATTGTGCTTCACTAATATTTTAATTTAAATTGCTGCATAATTCAATTGACTGCCCCGATATTCTCAAACAAATAAATTTTAATGTACCTTCTTATCCTGTTAGAAATGTTTCCTCGTTCAGAACTACACAAGCCAGAACAAACCTGATATTAAACTCCCCCATATTTGTTATGTGTGAAAATTATAATTGTTTGGTAAACTATTGTGATATATTCAACTGTAGTATAAGTCAACTCGTCAGAATGGCTAAGTCTCATTTGAATTCTTAATTCACTTGGTAATTATCTTTTCTTTTTTAAACGCTTTTATTTAGTTCAATAGTTTGCGTCAAATTTTTAGACGTTAATTTTACTGCCTTTACTTCAATGCAAATGAATGAAAATTTGCAGACATATGCATTCGCGGGAACAATACACGAATAGTCAATAAAAAAAATTTCATGTTTATTTCTTTTATAGTTTATAGTTTATAATTAATGTAAAATTGTCCTATAAATGGATACCTGTTCAAAAAATATGAATTTTTCTTAAGAGTTAAGTGCCTTTAATATTCACAATATTTTAATAATAAGAACTTTTCTTAATAACAATTTTCGATATTGTGAAATGTAAAGGTACTTTACTCTTGAGTGAAATTCATATTTTTTGCATACCTCGTATAACATTAATTAAATTTGATATTTGATGATTGCATCTTAGATTATATACGATGCTGAGTATTTTATAAAAAATAACTTTTTTTCGTAAAACTGATAATAATAAAAAAGTTATCAATAGGTTCCAAGTTACGCAGACATACTGTATAAGAGCTAAAAAAAACTGCTTTTTTGCTGAAAATTTATTATTGTTGAAACTTATTATTAAACGTATTTTAGGTAAGTTTTACAGAAAAAAGTTTTGATCACTTTGTATAAACATTTTTTTAGCTGGTAATTTTCGGTTTTTTTGTATTACATTTTTGTTATCTTTCTTAATTTTCTTTAAAAGAAATAGTTTATTTCATTTCTGAAGTAAAATAATTAGTGCGTTTTAAAGATTACATCCTAAGCTTTAAAAAATCACTTAATAAACTGTAATAGATCTGTTTAAACTTGAGTAATACCGTCTTGAAATGGTAGTAATTCTATAATACTACGAAGATTTCAAAAATTATATTTTTTGAGACGTCATATCATTTGAATTAAATTTTTGGGATTTTTTTAATAAAACATCATTTAGCAAGATACTTGAAAGGTAAGTTGTGCAAAATTGAGAGTTTTATAAGAAAAATTGTATTAGTTACACATTTTTAAATCATTTTTAAACAAAATTCATGTAAGGCTCACTTTCCGTCCACACCGTACTTATGCCCATACATTTTATTTATTTCTATTATAACCATAAAATAGCTTAATTATTCTTCTTGCATGTCCAATTTGCAAAATTTCATTTGATTCATTAGTTCAAGAATTACATTAAAATAACTCAGCCGTGCACTTCGCCGTACGTTAGTTTACAGTGCGCCAATGTTTGTGAGAAGGGTGACTTTACCGTTATAAATAAAAAATTATAGAAGGTACAGATTTAATTTTAGAAAATTCTTCATATAAGGTTTTTTTTTTTGTAAAATTTGCTGAATTTTTCAATGGTCATGTCAGTTTTTTTCTAAAATTTATATTTTCGGAGTTATTTAAAAAACATCTAATTTTGTATATAGTTCATTTCTTTAATAAAAAATAAAGCACCCACTTCTCGAGTAGAACTTTTTGAAATGTTGTTTATTAAACATTTCTTAATGAAATTACAAAAAGTTCTGTCTTGCTTGATTTTTTTCCGAAGTGAAAATCTATATGCACTCCCCTAACAATTTTAACGATAGAAAAACTTATCCAGACTAATTACCTACGGTTAGACTAGAGTTTTGTATTGGTGCAGTTTTGAACAAAAAATTAACACAAAATGCAATAAATTTATTAAATTTCAAACTAAACAAAAACGTAAGTATACAATTGTTTTTTAGTTAAATAAGTAAAACACAAAGATAAAAAAGTATGTCAGATATTCTTAATAAGTTTTCAATTAACAATAAACAATACTTTTCTTCCAAATTATATACAGTGTGGCAAAGCCAAATAGAATATGTTTAAACTGCCGGTGGGCAGGTGGGTGTCAGCTTGAACATTGAATTTAAGCGAAATGACATTCTGACAGAGGTGAAATGTGTTCTAAATTAAACAAATTACATACATTCTTCTTTTTGTTTACGTTAATTTAATTTAAAGGCATTTTTGGACACCCTGTATACATAATTATGTTAATGTTTATATTACTGGATAGAGAATTGAATAATCTTTCAAGTGAGCTAGCACACGACCCCTAATCTCATTTAAACATTATTTATTACGTCATCACGCCTAGATGGATGACGTCACTAGTATTACATATATGCCAAAAAATCTTAATTTAAAAATAAAAATTGACCTGTTTCAGGATTTTTCCTGAAAATTGCGGGTTTACGAAATAATGAATTTATTCTATTTGGGTTTGCCAGACTGCATGTTCATATCATTTTTTATATAAATAGTAAAAGTTTATAATACATTTGATTTCACATTTATAATTTCACTGTAAGTGGTGGTGGTGGTTTTACAACCAGACATTGTTCTAACTCTGGTTTTTATTTGTAGCATTTAGTTTTTGTAACCGTTGACCTGAAGATGCTCTGCATATTATAGAGCAGGGGTCACCAATTATGTTCCCTGAGGGTCCGTTTCGAAAACTTGTGACACTTGCGGGGTCCGGACTTAATGCTACCTGTGTCCAGTTATTAAAAAATATATTCCCCATCGTAATAACAAATAAGAAGGGCGCCGGACGAAATTTTTAGGCAGAAATTGTGTAACACTTTTTTTCAACAAATTCAAAACATCACGTTTTCTGCCCCCGAAAATATGTTTTTAGCATTTTTGGGCCATCTTAAAGAAAAAACATATTTTTTCTCAAAAGTTGATAGATTTCGAGTTTTAAACGATTTAAAATCTGAAAAATGCGAAAATAAGTATTTTCAAAGCTTGAAAACTCATGTGTAAAATATTATTTTTGAGGTTGTCAAGTGCCTACATAAATTGTTTAAAACATTCAATGTAAAAGTTTAACCATTCAATTTCAAGATTTTGATGAGTAATTGGGTCATATCTCAATTTAGACCGCTGCTTTTAGTTGTTAATTATCGCACTATATGATTGGCGTATTTAATTAGCACATTGGCAATAATTAATTGAATAAATAAATCAATTATGTGTTGTTAATAATACATTTTAAAATTTTAATAAATGTCAAGTATTTATTGGTAATTTTTCGCAAAAGTACGTACAATATGTACACATGCGACAGAGACGCATCATAAAGTGCGATGCCCGACGACTAACAATTAAAAAACAACGGTCTATATTGAAATGAGCCATGATTACTCGTTAGAATCTTGAAGTTTAATGTATAAGCTTCAATTTAGGCTCTTGTCAACGGGAACATTAATAACTTACACATGAGTTTTCAAGCCTCGAAAATGCGTATGCGTATTTTCGCATTTTTCACATTTTAAATCGCTTATAACTCGAATACTATCAACTTTTTAAAAAAATGACAAGAGAGCTTTTTTGTTTAAAATTCGTATGTAAAAAAATGTACAACCTCTCTGAAGTCTGAAATAAGTTTAGTGCAATTGATTTTTTAATTAGGGAGTTGAGATTTATCTGTTAGCTGAGATCTGTACCGACTTTTAATAAAGTTCATTCTTGAAAAAATGGCTTCGCACATATAAGTTGAGCCAAACATAGTACACAATTTCATGTTCAAACATTTTTAAAATTGCAAAACACTATTAGTCCAGGGTAATAAGGTTTTTTCCATGACACTCGAACAGCCAGGGTACTGAAGCGTTTTTTCGACAGGTAATACCTATAAGAGCAAATTGTAACTATTTCCTGCGTAGGATCTGGCGGCCATTTTTATTTATAAACAGTTAAGTGTCAAAAAATGGCATTTTTCCCTTTTTTTCAAATCAATGGAAAACAGTGAAAGTTATGGTTTTCTTAGTACAAATATCTTTGAGATTATGGAAAAAGCTTTAAAATGACGTAGGTATTACAAAGTTTGATATACTCATTTATTGTTAATATAATTGCGAAAAAAGTCGGAATTGCAAAAAAAATTAATTTCGCAATATCTATTGTAAAAATTAGTGTAGAGCTTTGAAATTTTTGTCATATAAGGGTTCTTTGGTGCTTAATATGTGATAAAAATTTCAAAGCGATTCATTCAATTGTTTAAATTTTATTCAAATTGTTTATCCCAGAGAGCATTTTTTTTACAATAACATAAGTCAGAAAAAAATTACGTTAGAACCATTCCACAGGTGTCAACTGAAAGAGCATGAGCTATATTTTTAACTTGGTTTAAAAAAAGCGAATAAAAAATGCATTTATTAGTAATAAATAATTATGCAAACGTATCGTAAATCTTTCCTTATAAACTTTTTATTTTGTTATATAAGAAATTATATATATTTATTACAATTTTTTATCAATTATGATATAAATAACATTACTTGGTAGTTGTGTACTTAAAACAGGGTAAAAAAGTAATTTTTTTTTGGAAAAAGTTATTCAAAAAGTTTATAAGGAAAGATTTACGATACTTTTGCATCATTATTTATTACTAATAAATGCATTTTTTATTCGCTTTTTTAAACCAAGTTGAAAATATAGTTCATGCTCTTCCATCTGACACCTGTGGAATGGTTCTAACGTCATTTTTTTCTGACTTATGTTAGTGCAAAAAAAATGCTCACTGAGATAAACAATTCGAATAAAATTTAAACAATTGAATGAATCGTTTTGAAATTTTTATCACATATTAAGCACCGAAGAACCCTCATTTGACAAAAATTTCAAACCTGTACACTAATTTTTACAGCAGTTATTGCGAAAATATTTTTTTTGCAATTCCGAACTTTTTTCGCAATTATACTAACAATAAATGAGTATATCAAACTTTGTAATATGTCATTTTAAAGCTTTTTCCATAATCTCAAAGATATTTGTACTAAAAAAATCATAAGTTTTACTGTTTTCCATTGATTTGAAAAAAAGGGAAAAATGCCATTTTTTGACAGTTAATTGTTTATAAATAAAAATGGCCGCCAGATCCTACGCAGGAAATAGTTACAATTTGTTCCTATAGGTATTACTTGTCGAAAAAACGCTTCAGTATCCTGGCTGCTCGAGTGTCACGAACAGGGTATATTTTTGTCTTATTACCCTGGCCTATATATTCCGAATTTAATCGCGGTCCGCACAAAACTAGCCTACGGTCCGGATGCGGACCGCGGTCCGCTAGTTGGTGACCCCTGTTATAGAGAACGAAACCGGTCGTCGGAAGATAACAATAAATAATTGCGAGTACGTCTGTCTTTTACTTCATTCACGGATACAAATCCTTATGTCCTTCTGAAAATTGTCAGTCTGTATTTTGTAGAAAGTTTCAGAGCTTGTAAAGAAATTTTGTTGTTTCCAGACTGTTTTAATTCTTCAATTTCGTCATACCGTGTTTTAATTGCATTATACTCATATAATTTTATTTTGTAATTATTAGGAAAAATTGCCATCGTTTCTTTTACTTCTAAGCGCATTTTTTTGTCAAAAAATATAATTATTAATAATAACTCATTAACGTAGGAAGTTAGCCAGTACATTACTTGGCCTGCTTGTGTTTCTATTTCAAAATTTAGCTCTTTACCACATTCCAGTTTTATTCCGTCTTTGGGCCACCTTTCTTGAAATTTTTCTTTAGTAACAGAACAATTATCCATTCCTTCAATTAAAGGGGGAAATTTATATGGTCTCTTTAAACATATCTGTTTATGCGAAAAAAAATTCCAACAATCAACTTTTTCTGTACAGTCTGGCCAATCGCATGATAACTTTATATCTTCTAATAATATTTCGAGAGACGTAAACATAACACTATCACTTGTACATCTAACACAATAGCCCAAGCAGTTACTGCAGAATATGTGGCTGTAGTCACAAAAATAAATGAGATATATCTCATTTATGACGGTGTTGCAATTTGAACATTTAAAATTGACTTTCATAAATACGTTAAGAAGACGTTTTAAAACCGATTCTGCTGTTTCTGTTTGTACGGATACAGCGTTTTCTATTACATCTTCTATAACTCCAGGGTTCTCCAATTTAAAAACAAGTTTGTAAGAATAATCTGTTGGAAGTGAAGAACTATAACTTTTAGTAGGTCCTTTTTGAGCAAGTGTTACAAACTTTTTGTAATGATTTTCATTTCCTTTTTTGCGCATTAAATCTAGTGTATAGTTACTTGGAAAACAGGCAATTCTTTCGTCAACTTCTATAATAGTATCTTTTCCAACAGTTTTAAAATGTATTACTAACATTTCAGATAAATAGTCTGTTATCCAATACATACTTTGGCACATTCCAATGATTATTTTTGAGCCAAATAGCAACGGAGTGGTAGAATGCCAATGGTTTCTAAGTTGCTCTCTATCTCCTTTAAAATCACAGTCTTGTTCTGGACAAGAGTATTCTCTTTTACAGCATATTTGTTTGTGTAAAGGAAAATCCAAACATTTGATTTGTTTATTGCAATTTGTCCAATCACAAGGCAATTTGAAATTTCCAAGTAAGTTTTCCATATCCATCCAAAAACAATCATTTTCACAAATAACACAATATATGTCTATACAATCAGTGCAAGTCACGTGGCTTTGGGGACATAATAAAAGACGTGATTTTAAGGTGATGATGTTGTTGCAGTGGCAACATGTAATTTCTGACTTCAAAAATAAGTTTACAACATATTTAAGAATTTTTGTATATGGGTCGTCTATTGGTTTCATCAAATTAGTTGTAGATACTTTTTCCTCATCTTTACAATATATTTTAATGGCTCCAAACAACACAGATGTAGAATACAATTGTTGTAATTGGTATAAATCTATTGTTGTGGTTTGTGTTGTTGTGCTTGCCTCGATAACTTTTGAAACGAACTCGATATCTGAAGAGGGATGAAATAATATTATTGTATACTTTGTAATTGGATTACATCTATTAAGTTGCTTGATTGACAAGTTTAATTGATCATTTAGAACTGAAATTGATATTCTTATGAGTTGATGATCAGTATAAATCAAAAGTTTATTTCTTTTTAAATGAAATACCCCATCACAACTTACATTATCAGGATGATTTTGTTTATAATGTTGAATCAACTGACAAGCATGTCCCCTAAACATACAGATGAAACAAAAATACATTTTCTTAAAGCTACATAAAGATTCATGTTTTTCTACATTTTCGGAAAAAGGAAAAACCTCTGTGCATCCTGCGTAATGATTAATACACTGGAAATAATAATTTTTAGCTATGTCGTTATAAAAGGATAGCTGTGGAAAATCGTGTCTGCTTTTTTGAAAATCTGCACATTTTTCTCGACCACAAACAGTAAATGGAAACTTATTAGATATTGTTACTGGTCCTACGGAAAGGTATTTTAAACAGTGACCACATACTTGATTGTTTAGAATTATTTTTGGTATCACCATATTATTTCCAGTGGATACCATCTGAAAAACAAAGAAAATATATGATTTTGTTGTTTAACATGTGTTGTTTTAAACCAAACAAAAGTTTGAGACACCTTGTAACGGAGAAAAAGACACAAAGGTGGGTATACATCGATATTTGTTATAGTCTCATATTTTATGAACATCTTATTTTTTTAATTTCTCTGATATCTTTAATAACAAAAAAAATAATGTGTGTACTTTGTACGCACGTAAGAAGTTATACTTCTATTATATGATTTCAATGAAATCAATATACTTTAAACAGTTTATTTATATTTAATTTAAATATTAAACTAATTTTAATACTTACTACTTTCCAAAAACTTTTATTAAAACAATACCAAAAATTAAAAATAAAAGAATAAAACACACACAAACACATTGAAAAATACCACAAAGAAATGATTTCTGAACAATAATTGTTGCCAAAAATTTTAACTAAATACGTATTTTCTGAAAAAAATTATATAATAATATATTTACAATCATAAAATTTATAAAAAAAATAAAAAAATAGTAACTTGCATTGGGGATCGAACCCACTTCCCGTCGATCGAAAATCAAAGCGCTTTCCCACTGCGCCAAATTCGCGTATCTGTCATGTGGGAATATACACCAACTAAACGTTTACACCATAAACTTTTTAACAGTTGTTTATTACTTATATGAATTTAATCAAATTAGTTTGATTTTTGTGGAATTAAAGGAATATTTTGTGGAATAACAATATATTAGGTGAATATTGGTAGAAATTTTGATGGTAATCAAAGTACGTAAAATCAAAGCATTACATATACTATTTTGGTAGGTTCATTTTAAATTTTCCAAGTAGGTAGGTACCTATGTAATTTTTTATTAGGATACTGAAACATTTACAATAATTATTACGTACCTGTCGCTTTTAAAAACTATTTAAAAAGTCACTACAATTATAAACTTGCTTTTTTCTCTGCCATCACGACAATAAAAACTAATATACACAACACTGTTGTTTATCTATAATCTCCATATTGAACAATTATTGACAGATGATTTTAACACCCAATCAGATACCGTGTAACGTTTGAGCGACTAATACCATTTAATACCATACTGTCGGTGTGCGCATGCGCCAGGGAATGTAAAAATTCACCCTCGTGCCTAAAGAAGTATAACTTCAAAAACAAGACGGTCTTACCATTTAATATGTGTTTTAACTGAGGACATGAGATACGTGAGGAGGCCATGTCTTATCATACCACTAAGATGAAATTATTTCCCATACATAGTGCGAAAAGAACAGAATATTCAAAGAAAAAAATCTTACCTCTTGCTATCTAAAGAGGCTCTACGTAGACACCAAATCCTCAAGAAAATTCTACTCCAAAACATCACAGAGCCTCCATTAACAATCTCGTCTCTCTTATGTTGAGCTGTGCATACTGCTTACCTGGTCGACAAATAATTCTTATATGTATCGATAAGAATTGTTTACCTTACGTGCCTTTCTGTTTACGTTATGTGCCTTTCTGTTTTTAAAGTTTTATTAACAACTGTTATTTTTTATTGTTAATTTAGTTTTCTTTTAGTAAAACACACGTTAAAGAGTAAAACCAACTGTTTTCTTTGTTTTTAAAAATATCATGGATATTCAAAAACCAAAATGTTCACAAAACATAAGACTTCAATAATAAAGTGTCTCAAACTTGACATAAGAAAAACATTTCTTTTCTTCCACCCCGTAGATATAAGTACGAAAAAGAAGTTTGAGTGAACCCTTGCACAACTGTGTAAATATGTATAAAGAAAAATCTAAAGTTAATAAAAAAAATAGCAAAATCCGTTAATCTATTCAGGAAAAAATCAAATATGAAAATGAGCATAATTTTGTATATACATATCCATAACTTATGCCTCGCAGTACAGTCGAACCCGCTTATTAGAATACCGGTTATTAGGGGAGTGCATATAGATTTTCATTCGGAAAAAATCAAACAAGATAGAACTTTTTGTAATTTCATTAAGAAATGTTTAATAAAGAACATATCAAAAAGTTCTACTTGAGAAGTGGGTGCTTCATTTTTTATTAAACAAATGGACTACGAAGTTTGATGTTTTTTTAAATAACTCAGAAAATATAAATTTTAGAACAAAGGTGATTTGACCATTGAAAAATTCAGAAAATTTTACAAAAAAACCTTATATAAAGAATTTTCTAAAATTAAATCTGTATCTTCTATAATTTTTTATTTATAACGCTAAAGTCACCCTTCTCACAAACATTGGCGCACTGTAAACTAGTGTACGGCGAAGTGCACGATTGAGTTATTTTAATGTAATTCTTTAACTAATGAATCAAATAAAATTTTACAAATTGAACCTAAAAGAAGAATAATTAAGCTATCTTATGGTTATAATGAAAAGAAATAAAATGTATGGGCATAAGTACGGTGGGGGCGGAAAGTGAGCCTTACATGAATTTTGTTTAAAAATGTGTAACTAATACAATTTTTCTTATAAAACCCTCAATTTGGCACAACTTACCTTTCAAGCATCGTACTAAATGATGTTTCATTCAAAAAAATTTCAAAAATTTAACTCAAATGATATGACGTCTTAAAAATGTAATTTTCGAAATCTTCGTAGTTTTATAGAATTACCACCACTTTAAGACGGTATTGCTCAAGTTTGAACAGATATATTACAGTATTATAAGCGCTTTTTTAAAGCTTAGGATGTAATTTTTAAAATGCACTGAATTATTTTACTTTAGAAATGAAATAGACTATTTCATTTTTTGAGAAAATTAAGAAACATAACAAAAATGTAATACAAAAACCAAAAATTACCAGCTAAAAAAAGTTTATATAAAGTGATCAAAGCTTTGTTCTGTAAAACTTACCTAAAATACATTTAATAATAAACTTCAACAATAATAAATGTTCAGCAAAAAAATTTTTTTAGCTCTTATACAGTATGTCTGCCTAACTTGGAACCTATTGATAACTTTTTTATTATCAGTTTTGCGAAAAAAAGTTATCCTTTATAAAATACTCTGCATCATATATAATCTAACATGCAATCATCAAATATCAAATTTAATGAATTTTATACGAGGTATGTCAAAAAATATTAATTTCACTCAAGAGTAAAGTATCGTTAAATTTCACAATATCGAAAATTTTTATTAAGAAAAGTTGTTTGGAATTAAAAAATTTGTTTTACTGTTCAATTACATTCTTCTAATTAAAATATTGCGAATAATAAAGGCACTTAACTCTTAAGAAAAATTCATATATTTTTTACATACCTCGTATAAAATTAAAAAAGTTTAATATCTGATGGTTGTAGGTATCTTAGATTTTAGACCAGGGAGAGCATTTTATGAAAAATAACTTTTTTTCGTAAAAGTGATAATAAAATAGTTATCATAATTGTAATAAAATGATGATGTGTATCCGTAATTTCAGAAAAAATTGAAAAAAAATTTTCGATTAGAATAATGTAATTGTATATTTAAACATAGTTTTTAATTTCAAACAACCCTTCATGATAGCACTTTTTGATATTCTGAAATATAAAGGTACTTTACTCTTTAACGAAATTCATATTGTTGACATAACTCATATAAAATTGATAAAATTTGATATCTGATGGTTGAGTTTTAGATTTTTGACTATCCAGAGCATTTTATGAAGAATAACTTTTTTCGTAAAATTGATAATAAAAAAGTTTTCCATGTTGTTCCTAGCTACGCAGAGATACTTTATAAGAGCTTCTGTATAAGAATTTTCAAATTGCAATGCCATATTCGGATTCAGTATAATCAAAAACAAAATAGAAACATATTTGATCACAGTAAAATGATGAATTTAACGATATTTTTAAAATTATGAATACAAAATAATTGTTATTGTTTAAACAATTAATAAACAATTAGCGGCCAAATCCGCGAGTAGAACTTTTTACTTTAACATGTATATAAACTAACAAAAAAAGTTTTAGAAAAGTATAAGCTTGTTGGAATTTTTCCGAAACAATGCATGTTTTCGTTCTACTTGCACTCCCCTATATAGGAATATCCCAGTTTAAGGTATAGAAATTTGATGTCCCGAAACCGTTTCAACTGTATATGTATACAGTGAGGACGTTTGAGTTGGAATAAATTCAAGAATGGGCAACTCTCGAGATACATCCCGGAACAGGTCGATTTTTATATTTAAATTATATTTTTTTGGCATCTACACAGGGTGGTAAATCATGGGCCATAACTTAACCTTAGATTCCTGAACTTAAAATAAGTCGATTTAAGCTAACTTACTTTAGTAAGAAAGTTGATAATAACCGAAATACAGGGTGTCAAAGTTAAACTTTTATTTTATTTATTCTTAAATATTTCCTGACACACATTGGATAAAAACACGAAATTTGGTAAACGGGGGTTTTTTGGGACGAGAAATCTAAATTTGCCACCAAAAATCAGCGCTTATTTAATGTGTTCAATTTTTTTTTATCTCCCACGCTACATAAGAATCAAAACTATTATTCTCTTAATATTTTTACTTAAAAAAGATATGCTATGTTCATCTTGCTAAACTAAACCATTTTCGAAATAAACGCATTTTAAACCTGCGTTGCAACATAATTTTTTGCATAATATCATTGTGAAAAATAAACTTGTAACCATAATAATAGTGTAAGTCCGCATATTTATTTTATTGCATCGCAAATTCCATTTGAAGGAATTTACGACATATTTTTGAAAATAATCATGGTTTTAAGTTTATTTTTTTGGGTTTAACTACAATGATATTATGCAAAAATTATGTTGCATCGCAGGTTTAAAATGCGTTTATTTCGAAAACGGTTGAGTTTATCGAGATGAATCTAGTATATCTTTTTTAAGTACAAATTATAAGAGAATAAAAGTTTTGATTCAAAAAGTATGTAGAGTGGGGGATAAAAAAAATTTAACGTATTAAATGACCACTGAAAGACGTATGTGGCACCCTTGGGGTAATACACCATTTTTGGTGGCTAATTTAGATTTATTCCCAAATAAACCTCGCTTACCAAATTTCGTGTTTTTATCCCATGCCTGTCAGGAAATACTCAAGAATAAATAAAATAAAAGTTTAACTTTGACACCTTGTATTTTGGTTACTATCAACTTTCATACTAAAGTAAGTTAGATTAAATCGACATATTTTAAGCTCAGGAATCTGTTAAGCTATGGTTCATTCTTTACCAAACACCCTGTATATGATGGATGACATCATACTAATGATGTCATCCATCTGGGCGTGATGACGTAGTCGATGATTTTTTAAATGAGAATAGGGATCGTGTGATAGTTCATTCGAAAGGTTATAAAATTATTTATTCACTAATATAAACAATAACATAATTATTTATACAGGGTGCCCAAAAAAATTATTTGAGTTAAATTAATTGAGATAAAAGAAGAAGATAATTTATTAGTACCAACAATAACTCCCTGTTAATTGATACTAAGTATAATAATAAATTCAAAATAATAAGGTGTAAATGCCGTGTAATATGATTAATTACCTTTATATCAATAGCATCATCCACAAGTGAATGTTTTTGTTTAAAGGAGAATATGGCTTCTTCCAATAATTGGCGTGTTGTAGTGCTTTCGTAAATGGGATTTTTCTTTATATCACTTGTCAATTGTTCAGCTAAATCTTTATCGATGTTAGAAACTTTTATTTCTTTTTTAATACTTGTACCTATCCTCGTAGCAGTTTGTAGTGTCGGACTGGCTGAGTCCTCATTAGAAAGTGACTCTGTAATGGAAATAGGCAAATGTATAAATAACATCAATTAATGTTTATTGGAATTTTGTCACAATTGTTTGTGTAATAAAAATTACATTTTTAATTAAATAATTTTTGACTTTTCGACTTCCACTCCAGAAACCATTCTCAAACAAAATTATTCTGATACAATTCTGAAAAGACTAAAATTCTGAAAATTCTTCTTTTGTGTTATTGCGTGTTAATTTGTTTGTCTAATATGTATCGTAGATGTGATTTTCTTTAATTTTGTCCATGGTTGTGTTGTGTGTTGTACAATAATATGTATTGTGTATGAGATTTTCGATGATTTGTTCTTCGGCTTCCTTTATTCCGCTATTATTGGCAGGCATTTTTTTGTTATTGACTTCTTCCAGTGTCGGCTGGTCAGAGGAGACAAGGGAGGCCAGGCCTCTCCATAAATTTTTTACACATGCTACACTGTTTTGTTTACTTTGCTATTTTGCTTCGCGTTAGAGATATCGGAAAAAGTTATTTGAACAAGCTGTTCCAAATAATGTTCTAACCCCACATACCAAATTTCATGACAAAATTCGCACTTTTAGTTTTTTCATTATTTTGTAGTCAGGATCCTAAAATTGGAGCGGAGGCTGTTGGCCGGAATATCTCACTTGCTAATGCCCCGCGCAGCACAGGAGCGTGGAGACCTAAAATTTACTCAAAAACTTGGGTACATTTTTAGTATTTAAATACTTGGTATTTAAATACGTTTCAACATCGGTATTTGTATCTATTAATGATACTTTCCCAAATTTACTAAAATCTGTGATTTTTTATATCTAATTGTTTTATTTAAGTCAAGCATAGCCACATAGGTCTGGATCCCGCGTATGAAAAAAAGTTGATTAATAGCCAGCTGAAAATTTGTTAATAGCTTAAGGGTGTCTAGTTGGATAAACTTTGATATATGGGAACACTGGAACAGGGGCAGTTTTAATCGTGGAACAGGTTAAAAATTTGGAACGGTCATACCACGAAAACGGCACATTTATTTTGTCCGACAGAACAGACTTAAACTCTCCGAACAGAGATTAAACTCTCATGCAAAAATCAGACTGCTATTTATCACCTGTCATAATTCCTGTCATTTGACATATTCTACATGTTCCACTCAATAAAACGACCATTTAGTGATAAATAGCAGTCTGACTTTTGCATGAGAGTTTAATCTCTGTTCGAAGAGTTTAAGTCTGTTCTCTCGGACAAAATACATGTGCCTTTTTGGTGGTCTGACCATTCCAAATTTTTAACCTGTTCCACAATTAAAACTTCCCCTGTTCCAGTGTTCCTATATATCAAAGTTTATCCGACTAGACACCCTTAAGCTATTAACAAATTTTCAGCTTGCTATTAATCAACTTTGTTTTCATACGCGGGATCCAGACCTAACAGTTAATAGGTACCTACAGATCACTCTATATAGTAATAACTTTTCAGTTGCATTTTTAAATATGTACGTCTACAAAAAAGGTACTACATATTTGATTCATTCATGCCTATTAACCCTGATTCCCGACGAACTGTACGTCGCGTCGTCGTGAAATTCTGAGCACACTAGAAGAGCGAGCAGATAATTTTATGTAGGAAGTGGGCTACAATTTAATTCTGGGACTCAAATTGACACCCAATATATCCGACTAACTAGCCACTATAAATAGCCAGGTTATTTATCCTGATTTCTCACGCTATTATCCTTGATTTCTGACGAACTGTACGTCGCTGTGAAATTCTGATCACACCAGAAGAATGAGCGGATAATTTTATGTAAGAAGTGGGATACCATTTGATTCTGAGATTCAAATTGACTCCCAATATATGCGACTAAATAGCCACATTAAATAGCAAGGTTCTTTACCCTAAATTTTTACGCTATGCTTCTTTTCATGAGCATTTTTCAGTGCGTCACAAATGATAGAAAAAAAAGGTAAGTCCGTGATAATATACATTTTAGTGACATGACATTTTAGTTAAATCTGACAGTTGTCACATTTTATTTGCAATTTGGCATAAAAACAAATCAATTGTGTTTATTGCATTTATAAAATTGCATTTTCTTTGATTTATATAGTCTTATAAATTGTACAGATTATATTCGTAGATACACACACCGGCAAAATTAGCCGAACACCTTAAAAATGGGACATGTTTGATGTCTCGAATCTCCTAATCCTGTTGTCCGATTTGAGTGATTCTTTTAGTATGTTATAGCCCTATTAGTTAAAAATATCGGTGTAATAATATTGTTGCTAGACAGGTAAACGTCATTTTATACCGGGTGTTACAATCATACTGTGTTCTTTTCTTAAAGTTCGGAACACCCTGTGGAATATTCTAGCATATATAAAATATTAAAATTAAAACTCGGTTGTAGACTTTGGCTTTCTTAACATTTTATTTTTTGATTCATTTGCTTATGATGTAAAATAAAAAAGTTATGTGCTTTAACAACTAGCTATGCTTTTTATCAATAAATCCTCATAGTAGGGGAGGAAAGTATACTAAATCTGCAGTTACTCGAGCGTTATGGGGACCGATTCCATTGTGGATAGTGGGTGCTAAAACCAAAAAAAGTTAAGTTAAGTTTTCCATAAAGTGTGGGACTATCAATTTTTTAATTTAATTTTCCATTTCCACCAATCGTTTCTTTCCGACTATAGAAATAATATAGGCTATATCTATCCATAATTGAAAAAATGTTGCGAATAAAAGTTGCTTATTTTTACGCCAAGTATCCAAATCTGCAATAAAAATTGGGGGCTCCTATTTAAGATTTTAAAGTAACCCCCAACCCCACCTCCGTGGGGGGTCGTGTTTGGTGCCATTCGGTGGATTTTTGAAAAATATTGAATAGGTGTATTTTGCAGTTTTACGATCTGATGTTCATTTCGCGAAATATCGCAGGGTTCGTATTTAAAATTTTTAATTTACCCCCCACCCCTCTCCGTGGGGTGTCACGAGCCCCACGGAGGTGGGGTGGGGGATTTAATTTGAAATCTTAAATAGGAGCCCCAATTTTTATTTCAGATTTGGATTCGTTACGTAAAAATAAGCAACTTTTATTCGACACATTTTTTCGAATTATGGATAGATAGCGCTATAATCGGAGAAAAATGATTCCAATTTATGGAAACCTTAAACTTTTTCTGATTTTAGCACATACTCTTCACAATCCAATAGGTCCCCACAACGCTCGAGTAACTACAAATTTAGTATACTTTCCTCCCCTACTACGAGGATTTATTGATGAAAAACATGGATAGTTGTTAACTCTTAAACGCCCAACCTTTTTTAGGTTCCATGTACGCCCAAGGGTGGGTAAAAAATGTCCACCTCGAAAATAGCTAATATATTTATTGAAAGTTGTTGGAAATGGATTAAACTTAAGAATCTTATGCTTAATAAACACAGCATTTTCTAAAATATTAATATAAACAATTTACAAACCTTACAACAAAATTACAATGTACATCAAAATTAACATACCAGTAAAGCCAATAATTCAGATTTGTCGCTTTTCTCCACGTTCTTCCTTTCAACCTCCTTATTGGCGGATAATTATATAGATTATGTAATTATACGTCGATAATTATATGGATTATCTTCCTACCAACGAGAAATTATATAGAAACCTTTAGTAACAAGTTTTACCAAGGGTGTACTTTTTATGCCCACCCATATTGAACTCAAGATGCTACTTTTATTTTCAAAAATATCGATAGAACCAAATTAACATTCTATAAATAAACAACAATAAATAATTTTTTAAAAATTTTTAAACACGTAATAAATATGTTACAAAGGAAAACGCATTAGGTGGACATTTTTTACCCACCCTTGGGCGTTTAAGGGTTAATGCACATAACTTTTTTATTATCTTACATAAGTAAATGAATGAATGAATAAGTAAAGGAAAATATTAAGAAAGTCTACAATCGAGTATTAATTTTAATATTTTACATATGCTAGAATATTCCACAGGGTGTTCCAAACTTTAAGAAAAAACACAGTATGTTGGGTACACCTGGTATAAAATGATATTTACCTTTCTAGGAACAATATTATTACAACGACATTCTTAAATAATAAGGCTATAACATACTAAAAGGATCACTCAAATCGGACCACTGGTTTAGGAAATTCGAGACATCAAACATGTCCCATTTTTAAGGTGTTCGGCTAATTTTGCAGGTGTGTGTATATTATATAATTCGTAAATATTTTTTTTTATTATAGCGCCATCTAATAACAACTAGAATACATGTTATAAATGTCAAGGACGAAATTTAATCACCGACGTGCGTTTTTTTCTGTCACATACAATTTAATGCGTTAACCTTTAACTACACGCGCTGGCGTATTTTGTACGCCAGATATAAGAATTCTACTGCAAATATATTTAAAAATTTAATTTTTGATCTTGTTTATATCTCTAACCTATCAGTGGAATGTGCTTTACAATTTGGTTTTAGTTTCGTTATAATCGGCGTTCTGGGAAGATCGTAATTTACAGTTTATTATTTGTTTTTCCGGTGGTGCACAATATGCGCCACGATTATATTAATATAAGTAGTAATATAAGTATATATTTCAATTGTTTTTTAGTCATTATGGCACAAAATATATTTTTCTTTATAAACAATACTTTTTCTCCCGTAAAAAATCACATTTCAAAAAAATTTTTATAAACAATTTTATTTATCATGGAATCCAGTTATTCCGTAATTCCAGTTATAAATCCCAATTGGCTTACTGAGAAGGAACTCCAAGTATTCACTGATGCCAAATAAGGTTTATAACAAACAACTAAGTGTATTTTTTCAAAAAAAAATAGACAAATCCGCTAGTATTGTGTATTTTCTTGTGGCGTATAAAGTACGCCACGCGTGTAGTTATGTCATAACTTGATGCGCGGGTAGTTAAAGGTTAAAAAGAAATCGAAAAACTGTGACGCACTGAAAGATGTTCATGAGAAAAAGAATATTAGCTGATTTCTGACGTACGTTATAGTAAAATTCTGAGCACAGCAGAAGAGCCAGAGAATAATTTTTGTAAGAAGTGGGGTACAATTTGATTCTGATGCTTAGATTGACACCCAATATATCCGAATATCTAGTCACTATAAATAGCTAGGGTATTTACCCTGACGTGTCACGCTATTAGGTTTGTTCTAGCAAGCAGTCAAACTAGTCAGAAACCGTCAGCAAACAGTTGTCAGTGAGAAAACATAATAGTCACCAATGCTATCCCTCTACTCGCGCTGGTCCACTATTCGCTGATGGTTTCAAACCGTTTGAAACTGATGCTAGAACAAACCTATTATCCCTGATTTTTGACGAACTGTACGTCGCGTCGTAGTGAAGTTCTGAGCACACCAGAAGAGCGAGGTTTTTCTAAGTAGACCCTAAGGAGACTTTTCTCACAGCCTGAGAAATTGTTCGTTTTGAATGTCTGTAAGTAGTGAGAGAAGTTGCACATTGTATAGAAAAATAGTATATTGTACAACAAGAGAGAAAAAAGACATATTTCTCACGAGCGCAGAAGTTTGTTGGCACGAGCCGAGGCACAATTTCCTTTAAACATCTGATATGTAGGTACTCTGCAGAATAAAAAATAGAAAAACGTTTTGCACATTTTTATTTTCAATGCACATTTTGCATTATTGGAAGTATCGAAAAACGATTTGTTCAAGACAAATCGTTTTATGATGATATAAGCACTCCACATCCTAGAAATTTTGATACCATAATAAATGGTATACCTTTAACGGAATTTAAATCATTTAGATACTGAATTAAAAAATTTTTATCCTACCAAAACTGCGACTGCAAATAGACAAGAACTCGTAGAGAAGAACTCGTAGATTATTGCGTTCTATTAATATTTAAATATTGTTAAAGTATTTGCACTATACTTGTATTTGTACTCTCTTCTATTCGCTGTGTGCAAGCAAGTACTTGGAGGGGATACGAAAAACGATCGTGCATGAGTAGCGGAGAAATCTTGCAATTTTCTTTAATTCATATTGTCAATTGAAATTGTCATATTGACATATTTCATACCTGCTCATTGAAGATTTCCCAAATGCTGTACTATAAATTGTAAAAATACAACAAAAAATTGTCAATTTAAGTTCTATTCGTTTCCAACTTCTAAGCACAAATTAATACAAAGAGAAAAGTGGATTTCCATACAATGTTTACCTTTCAATAATATGACATCAATATTTTTCTTCTTATTCTTTTTTGGGCTATGGCCTTGACAATTATCCAGTAACCAGGACTAATATAATTGGCCAATATAATTAAAAGTGCTACAAATGTTGCTGAGCTATGACACCAGGTGTCGCTCTTCCGAACTTGCATGGTCCCAATAATTGATTTACTAAAATTCAACTTAATAGGTACATAATTGAAAAATTCTCAGAATTTTATTTTATTTTTATTTTAATTATATTAAATTCTTATATATTTATTCAGAAAAATTATAGTTTCTCTCTTACTGCACACAATATTGTCATTCATGTCATTTATTATTTGTAGTTTCTGTCTTACTGCACACAATATTGTCATTCATGTCATTTATTATTTGTAAGATTGCTTATTCTTAAATCAAAAATATATAGCAAATTTTAAAAAATTTCATTGAATTCAAAGTTATATGTTTGATTTAAAAATAATTTATATTTTTGTTTTCTTGATTTTATAAATAACGAATAAAACATCTTCATAATAGAAGGTAAAATGAGGATGGGAGGCCGCTTTTCTATAAAATCACCGGGCCGCTTGAAAAGTTCCAGCACGCCACTGGTAATATTTGATAAGTTTTGACAAGTAGTTTGACATTTTTTTGACAAAAATAATTGTATTTGTATTGTGCATGTTACCAAGGAAATGGCGATCATGTGTATGTAAACCGGCGGTGAACCCGTGAGAAAAAATATTTCTCACTGCAATGGCCGACTTTTCTCACTGCCTGAGGAATTGTTCGTTTTGAATGTATGTAAGTAGTGAGAGAAGTTGCACATTGTATAGCATCCATAGAAAAATATGTTTCTTCGCGGACTTTTAGTCATAGCATACTCCATTTGTCGTAGACTGGTCCCGGACTGTCTCTGCGAATACTCTTATTAATTGTCTCCGAGCGATGACATAAACGCCAAAGTCTTTAAATGGCCTATTAGAAAGAATTGTTTAAAAAAGAGAAAATCAGCCTGAGAGCACATACATTGCGCTGGAATAAGTGTAACCTACCCCCTTATTAATTATTTGTTTTTAGCACATGAGCAAAATACTCGCACAATTCAATTTTTAAAATAATATAGCATATTTTAGCATAAATGTTTCGAACTTTACGCGAACCCTCTTCAGGTGACAAGCATAACTTTGATTTTTTTTTAAATAGGAAAGTACATCATGCGACGCCTCATTTAAAAGCTTTTGAATTACTGATTACAAAAATGTATAATACATTACTCCATTTTGAGAGTGGCAAATTTTCCATCGAATTATTTTTAAATGTATTAATTTTTTTCGAATCCTGAGAAAACTAATAAGTATATATTTGAAAAATTTAAACGCAGAATGAAATATTGCATTATTATTGAGAGTCAAAGACCCTGAGAACTTTTATAATGAATATTTTAATAAGTCACAGGGGCGAAAAAAAGAGAAAAGGACATCGCACACATCTTATGGAAAATATAATGTCACTCAAATTCAATAAAATTTATACCAATAGATTCGTTTTAAATTAACGGTCAAATCTTATCATTGCGCCAACTCTTAATTATGATTAATTACGGCGCAAATTGCAATTAAAGTTTATCGAAATCACATTTTTGGAGTCAGTAAAAGTGTCACTATTGCTCTGGGTGCTATTCAAAAGGAGCTTAAACCCCGCTGGGCCTAAGCGGATTAGTGAAACTAATCCGCTGATTTATGGAGTACCGACAATTTGGGTATTTTAAAATATTTTTTCTCTCTCTAACTTATGTACGTACCCATTTGAGTTCAAATTTATTTATATCAATTTCTGCTCTTATTATTGAAAATATAGAGTTGGCGCAATGATAAGATTTGACCGTTAATTTAAAACGTATCTATTCTTATAAATTTTATTGAATTTGAGTGACATTATATTTTCCATAAGATGTGTGCGATGTCCTTTAGTCTGATTTTTAATTTCAAATATATCATTAAAAAAAACTTTTTGTTTATTTTCAGGGACTTTCAGCCCTCGGTAATAATGCAATCTTTCATTCTGTGTTTAAATTTTTCAAAAATACTCATTAGTTTTTTTAGCATTCGAATAAAATAAATGCGTTTAAAAAGTATTCGACCGAAATTTTGCGCCTACGCTCTCAAAAATGATTGAAGTATTATACATTTTCGTAATCAGTATTTCAAAAGCTTTTAAATGAGGTGTCACATGAGGTACTTTCCTATTTAAAAAAATCAAAGTTATGCCTGTCACCTGAAGAGGGATCGCGTAAAGTTCGAAACATTGATGCTATAGTATACTATAATTATTTTAAAAATCGACCTGTCCAAGCGTTTTGCTTATTGCTAAAAATAAATCAGTGAATAAGGGAGTTAACACTTATTCTAGCGCACTGTATAAGGTAAGTCGCTGAAGAATTACGGGGTAGTTTGTAAGTAATGTCTTTTTGACAATACAATAAATCAAAAGTTCTTAAAAAATAAAAGAATCATTAACATTTCCCTACTACTTTGATTATCAAATTATTTAAAATTTAGAGCTCTCATAATTTGTTGTGACTTATTTTATGGTTATTAAAATTAAAATAATTACCTCCTTGACTTTTTAGTTCGTCGTATTGCTGCCTTAATGTTTTTTCTTTTCTTTTTGGTTTTTTCTTTTTAGAAGGCTTTCTGGGTTCACTGGAATTTTCTTCAGACGTTAATCCTTAAAAATGGTCAAAATATATTTTGTGGTTACGTATTCAATTTTAATTAATTTTCTTAAATCAATTTTCAAATCAGAAATAGGTATTATGAAAAACCAAGAGGTATACTGGAGGTCACTAGAAGGTAAATTCCAAATCATCGTCCAGTTGTGCAAACTGGAGAAGGGCACGACCAGACAATGTCAAAATCTATAGTAATTGCTGAGAATGTAAATTTTAAGACCCTAAAAAAATTGATACTCCTATCCCCGCGCTTACCCGTAAGACCGCCCTCGTGGGGGAATAACAGAAAACATCGATTTACCAAGAATCTGTAGGTCACAGAGAAAACTGTCTCAAACAAGAAATGTAGCCGTGATAATTTTAAACAAGAATGTTTATTTGCATTTTTTTTGTATAGAATGAACCATCCTTTCAGAAACAACGGTTCAAGCGACTGATGATTCCGAACGAGTTACGCGCGAGAAATCCAGTTTTTAAATCAAAGTAACAACTCAACGGCGATATCTTTTTAACAGAATATCCTACTAACAAAAATCACAATACTTTTTGAAGGCGAAAAGTGCAGCAATGTGTAAGTATTTGTCAAAGAAGCATTTTTTTCCGTTTTCTGATAGTTGTAAAATGTATTTGGAAATAATTAAATTTTATACAATCTTCTTTTTGTGTCGATTAATTGGTAAACACGTGTTACTGTTGGTAAACAAAGTACAAGACATCATTAACAAAATGGAAATACTTTGCAAAGCCAACCAAGAGGTCACATAAATTAGAAGAATAGGAGACAAAACTAGAAATTCTGAAAGACCAGTCCTGGTAGAGCTAAGAAGTGGGAATAAAGAACGGAAATTCTTAAAGCTACATGGAAATTAAAAGGCTCGACATGGTTTGTTAATGAAGATTATCCAAAAACCATAATTGAACAACGCAAAACACTTATAAAACACATGAAAGAGGCAAAGATGAAAGGGTACAACGCAAAGATTAAATATAATAAGTTAATAATTAACGGAGACGAGTACATATAGACCAGATCAAAAGATGAAACAGCGATTCCAAAGATTTTAGAAAAGATAATATGGCAGAAACTACAAAGACTAAAATTGGAACGAGAACAGTGAGTGAAAGATCACAAAACAGTGACACAGAACTAGACCCAAATACTGGCACAAAATCAAAAAGAAGGAATACAGATCCAAAAAACTAGCAAGTGATGGACAAAGGGTGGATGTACAGAATAATGACCAGGCGTAGATAGGGAAATCGAATAAGAGAGCACCGAAAATAATAGAAATAGAAAATGAAGAGGTATAATAAATGTAGGAACGTGGAATATAAAAACTATGCTGGCCATGGGCAAAATGAAGGAAGTAGCATAAAAAATTAGAGATTATAATAGAGACATAATAACACTGCAAGAATTGAGATGGAAGGGAGAAGTCAGGATCGACAAGCAAAATTACACAATATACTACGGAGGAGAAAATACACAAGGTAGAAATGGAACAGATTTCATGATAAGTAGAAAATGGAGAGAAAATGTATTAGAATTTAAAAAAAAATCAAAGAATATCTTATTTAAGGATAAAGAATAGAGTTGCTAATATCTCAATGATAAATATCTATGCACCCACAGAACAAAGCGATGACCAAGAGAAGGATGATTTTTATGAAGCTCTAGAAAGTATCTGTGAGGAAACTAAAAATCATGACACATTTATAATTCTGGAGACTTTAATGCAAAGATGGGTAAAGAGGGACATTGGAGATCGCTTGCAGGGAAAGAAACAGCACATGATACAACAAATAAAAATGGGACAAGAATGGGCAATCTAGCAACAGATATGAATATGTTAGTAGCAAATACTAAATTTCGGCACAAGCTAGAGCCTAAAATAACATGGCTTGTTCCAGGAAGAAATAAAGGAAACCAAATTGACCATGTACTAATAAATAAAAAGAGAATAAAAATGATCCAAGATGTAAGGACATATTAGAGGCGCGGATGTGGGATCTGATCACTTCCTTGTAAGAGCAAAGCTTAAGATAATAATGATAGATATGGAGAAAATAGATAACAAAAGAAAAATATGGAGTATAGAAGAGTTAAAAATAAAGAAACAGCAATATCAACAAGAAATGGAAAAACAACTATTGAAAAATATAGAAAATGAAAACATTGAAACAGACTGGGAAAATATACAAAGAAGTATAGAAAACACGGCAAATACAGTGCTAGGAAGAAAATATGTATAAAAAAGGAATCACTGGTTCGACAATGAATGCGAAGAAATATTATAGAAGAAAAAATCAGCAAGGGTCAAATGCACTGGAAAAAGACACAAAAAACAACGGCAAACTGTATAAACATATTAACAAGCAAAATAAAAAATTAAATATGGCAACAAAAGAAAAGAAAGAGTGGCGAAGTGATTTCAAAAGTCTCTTAAAACAAGAAAACATACAAGCAAATGAAGCAAAAGAAGATGAAGTTTTGGAAATAACAGAAGGAGAACGGCCTGAACAAAGCCTAACAACGGCAGAGGAACTTATCGAAGTTATAAGCCAACTAAAACAAAATAAAGCAGGGGGATCTGACTGTTTAGTTAAGGAGTGTATTAAACATGGAGGGACAGCCATACAGCAAATATTGTATAACCTGATTAAAGAGATTTGGGTAAAAGAATCAATGCTTAAATAATGGAAAAAGGGTGAATTGTTTCGATATTTAAAAAAGGAAATCCAAAAGTTTGTGAAAACTGCAGAGGTATTACTCTTCTAAATGTGGTTTATAAGATCTTGACCACAATGATAAATAAACGATTGATGGAGCATACAGATATAAAAATAGTGGATTATCAAAGTGGATTTAGGAAAGGAAGATCTACCGTAGATGTCATACACATAGTGACTTAGACAGTCGAGAAATTCTATGAATATAACATGTGGCTGCATATACTTTTTATTGACTTAAGCAAGCATTTGACAGCATTAAGAGACCAGAAGTAGTAAACGATATGAGGAATATGGAAGTACCTGAAAAGATAATAAGACTCGTGGAAATGACGATGAAAGAATCAAAGGCATCCGTATTAACGCATGAAGGAACAACAGAAGAATTCGAATACAATGCAGGAGTAAGACAAGGAGTTGGGCTGTGAACTACGCCCAATAACATAACTTTAGACGCCTTAATTAAGACGTGCAAGCTCAATGGGACGACCACCAAAAATTCAGTCCAAATAGTAGCATATGCTGATGACCTAGCGGTGCTGGCGAGAGACAAAAAAACCTTAGATGACATAACCAGACAAATTGAAAAGGAAGCGGTGAGAAGAGGACTAAGAATAAATGAAGAGAAAACTAAATACATGAAAATAGAGAGGAAAAACAAAGGTGCAGAGGAAAGTAATATAAAAATCGGGAATTATAATTTTGAATAAGTCAGTAATTTTCAATACCTAAGAGTCAAAATTAGCAACAAAAATTAAAGAAATATAGAAATTACCAACAAAATACAAGCGGGTCATAGAGCGTATTATAAACACAAAAGTATTTTAAATAAAAAAATATAAAAAAAAATTTTTAGGAAACGCTTTTCTTTAGTTCCGAGTGACTCAAATTAAAAATATTAAAAAATCAACTAAAAAGCAAAAAATAAAAAAAATTGAAAAAATCCAACACATTCGTCAAAGAAAAGCGTGGCGTGGCGCGTCTTCAAAACAAAACCTTGGAACAAGATGGCCGCCGCCGATAAAGTTCGCGGCTTAGATATCCTAAAGAAACTTTGTAAAGGTTGTAGCAAAAATGTAAAATCTGGTGTGTGTTGTGCTAAATGTAATTCAGTTTATCACTCCAGTTGCGCAGAGAGAGCAAAAACGTGCTGCAGTGAAAATATTACTGAAAATTTTCATGCTGAAAAAGGTGATGTCAACCTAACCTCAACTTCAATAGAAGAATATTCTTTAAAAGAAGAAAATAAATTAATAAGAGCAACAATACAAGATAAAAACACTATAATAGTAGACAAGGAAGTCTTAATAAAACTTTTGAATGAGAAAATAGTATCTCTAGAAGAAAAAATGAATCAGTTACAAAAAGATAAACAGATGGACAAAAAACAGCCCAAGGGTAATAAAAACAATAGTCTTGTTGTACCACAGCAATCTACCTTGATTTTAACAAAACAACAAGAGGCTTCAGCAGACAAACATGGACAACTTCAAGGAAACTCTACGAAAATTAATGAGAATGTCATACAAGGTCAGTCAAAAATAAATGAACAAGTTGTTAGTTTAGAAATTATGAATACACAAACTCAGCTAATAATGAATGATGTGTTAAACATTAATAACGACGAGACAATAAAACCTGATGATTCAAGACTAACTGTTAAGTCTTCACATGAAAATCTTGTAAAACAAACTCAAATTAATAATACAACGAATCAAAATGCTCCATCATCGTCAAGTAAAAATCAACATATGGATGGTTGGGAAACTCAAAGAAAAAGGGGTTTCTTAAAAAATAAACGACCAGCACCCATTCAAGGCAAAAGAAATGGAACTTCCAATCTTAAAATTGCCCCCAGTGTGTCTAGTTATAGTTGGATTTTCTTGTCAGGTCTCACTGACGATTCAACAGCAAAGGATGTGCAATCATACATGCAAGAAAATGGGGTTCAAAATAGTGTCATAGAAAAGTTGCGCACAAAGAAAAAGTTCATTAGCTCTTTTAAAATTGGAGTAACACAAGAGAGCGTGCCCACAGTCCTAACTCCTGATTTTTGGCCAGTCGGTTTTTATGTTAGTGAATTTTTAAACCTGAAGAATCTAGCACCTCAACAGATAGGTGAAATACTCAACTTGAAAAAAATGCTTCTGACCAGGTGTGTATAGTGCACCAAAACCTTCAATCGATAGGAACAAGTCATGATGCTCTTCAAGAATTTCTAAACGATGAAAAAAATGTTCTTGCTATGTGTGTGAGCGAACATTGGAAAACCATCGATCAATTGTCCGCATATAATTTGGTGGGATATTCACTGGCATCAGCATTTTGCGGGCAAAGTGGATATGGAGGCACAGCAATTTATTTAAGGAATGGTATAGAGTACGTACATAGAAGTGACATAACCATATTTGGCGATGAAGAATGTTTTGAGTGTTCTGCCGTAGAACTCTCATTTTATAAGGAAAAGGTCATAATCATATGTATATACAGAACAAGCACAAAACCTGTTCATGACTTTTTAGTAAAACTTGAGTCAGTTCTAAATATACTACTGAATGAGCACTGCACATGTTTTAATTGATGGAGATTTTAATTTAGATATAATGAATGTTAAGGACAGTAATGCTAAAGATTTCAGTGAATTGTTGCAGTCTTTTAATTTTGCTCCTTCTATTTTAGAATATACACGGGTAAGTAGGACTTCTCAAAGTTGTATTGACAATATTTACACTAATATAAACGTTTTTGATGCAGAGGTGGTAGGCACTCATATGTCTGACCATACTGCCCAGAAGGTGTCCTTTACTTTGCAAATAAGTGGAAAACTCAAAAAAGTTAAAAAAATAATTTTTTCAATTACAAATAAAAATAACTTCAAGTCTATGCTTTTTAGTCAAAAATGGGACTCAGTGTTTTTTACCCCTGAATCACTGGTAAATGAGCAATGGGATGGTTTTGTCAGTATTGTTGAGTCTACCTTTGATTATTGCTTTCCTATAGCCTCAGTTCAGCAAAAATGTACGGCAAAAAAAATACTAAAACCTAATCAGCAGGTTGCTGCATGTAAGAATGAGCTAGACATCCTTCTAGTGCTTAGTAGATCTGACAGGGTCTATAGTGAGGCTTACAAAACAAAGAAGCAGGAATACAATCGTCTCCTGAGCGATGCAAGAAGTGCTCATTATGAAGAGCGTACAAATAACAGTGAAAGCAAATCAAAATGCGTTTGGCAGATTGGTAAGGAAATTAATGGTACAGTTACAGAATATGTCGATCAAACTTAGAATATTAGTGGTAAGCCTGAGGATATTTGTAATAACTTTAACAAATTTGTACTTCATGCAGGTCCTAATTTAATAAAAACTCAACCTCAAGCCACTTTTTCATGCAGTATTCCATATAACACCAAATCTTTTTTTCTTATACCAGTAACTATTTCTGAAATTCTTAATATCATCTCAAAGCTAAAAAATAAAAAAAGTGCAGGTTATGATGGGATCTCAGCGAATCTGTTGAAACATTGTGCAGAAGAGATTGCAGAACCATTGTGCCACATTATTAATAACTCTTTTAAGTATGGTATTTTCCCTAACCAACTAAAGTTAGCTCTAGTGAAACCTTTACATAAAAAGGGAGATAAAACCAAATTGGAAAATTATAGACCCATCAGTTTACTGCCGACATTTTCAAAAATTTTCGAAATAGCAATGTGCACAAGACTTATAGCCTTTTTCAATGATGACCACCTAATTGCTGAATCACAACATGGATATCTCAAGGGAAGGTCTGTTGAAACAGCTACATACGAATTCGTGGATAAGATTTTGAATGGATGGGAGAACGGGGAGATTTCCTTGGGAATGTTCCTGGACTTATCAAAAGCGTTTGACAGCATAGATCATAATATTTTGATCAACAAACTAGAAAGATATGGAATTCGTGGCCCTGCTCGGGACTGGATAAGAGATTACCTCACTGACAGACGACAAAAAGTTATTATAACTCGAGAAGGACAATAGTTTTCTTCAGAAGAAGGGAATTTACAACTTGGTATTGCTCAGGGCAGTGTCATGGGACCACTTCTTTTTGTTTTCTACATTAACAATCTTGGTAGCGAAATACTGAGCAGTGAGTCTCACCTTGTAAATTTTGCAGATGATGCAAACTTATTAACATTAGCATCAACGTTTGAGGATCTTCTGAGTATTTCTTCAGATCACTTAAAAACAGCTCAGAATTGGTTCTTAAAAAATAAATTGGTTTTAAATACAGAGAAGACTAACTGTGTTTGTTTTCACACAAAGCAAAATAATGAGATAATTTCAGAGGAGATTGAGTTGGATGATCAAACTGTTGTATTATCAACAAATACAAAATTCTTGGGTATTTACATAGATCAACATCTAAATTGGTCAGAGCATCTGTGTGTTGTTCGCAAAAGAATCAACATGGCATGTTATTCATTACGAGTAATGTCTAAGTATTTGAATTTACAACACCTTAAGACAGTTTATTTTGCAAACATCTACTCAGTGCTCAGATATGGTATTATTTTCTGGGGCGGAGGAACTGATGTTGATAGAGTATTAATTGCTCAGAAGAGAGCAATAAGAACAATGCTCAAGATAAAAGCTCGAAGGACCTGTAGGGGAAAATTTAAGGAGTTAGGATTATTAACTGTGGCAGGGCTTTATATATATATATATATATATATATATATATATATATATATATATATATATATATATATATATATATATATATGAGTGTTTACTGTTCCTGTTCAAGAATAGGGATAGGTTTACACATTCTGAGCCAAAACACAGCATACCCACTAGGTATGTAGGGCTCAATTTTCCTATACATAGGCTAGTCGCAACAGAGAGAGGACCTACATATTCGTGTATAAAATTTTTTAACAAATTGCCTGTTGGAATTAAATTGCAACAGAATTTTAATATATTTAGAACTGAAATAAAAAGCATTTTATTGGATTTAGAACCATATTCTGTGTATGAGTTTTTAAATCACACATTTTAACTTTTAACTCATAGTATTTGTAATTGTAATTTTGTATGTATATTAGACACTTATTATTCAATTGTGACAATTTGCTGTAAGTGTGTTGTTTACAATTTTTTTTAATAAAAGATATTTTGAATTTGAATCATCGAATAAATGGTTTTCGCCCTACGCTTTTCTTTAACGAATGTGTTGGATTTTTAAATTTTTTTTAAATTTTTTGCTTTTTAGTTGATTTTTTAATATTTTTAATTTTAGCCACTCGGAACTAAAGAAAAGCGTTTCCTAAAAATTTTTTTCATATTTTTTTTTTTACTTTTTAGTCTTACACTCTTCAAATATTAAAATATATCGTCATGTTTATTAAAATATGTATATAAAACATATGATGTACAAACATAAAAAGTAGTCGGAATCGGCAAACAATTTGAAACTTCATTGTTTATTTGTAAAGCATAACGTAAACAATTAACGTAAAAAGTGAAATTATGTATAGTTCATATCATTAGCTACAATTCGTAAAAATTTCAAATCTCTACATTGTAAAAAACCAGAGAATTTAAGCATTTTCCATTAAAATCGTTTTTTTTTATTTAAATAATTATTAAACATAAACTATTTTTTTTATTGACTATTCGTGTATTGTTCCCGCGAATGCATATGTCTGCAAATTTTCATTCATTTGTATTGAAGAAAAGGCAGGCAAATTAAATTCTAAATGTTTGACGCAAACTATTGAACTAAAGAAAAGCGTTTAAAAAAAGAAGAATGTGTGTAACTTATTAAATTTAAATTAAAATACATTTTACTGCTGTCAGAAACCAGACAAAAATGTTTATATCACAAATAATCATTGCTTTTCGCTTAAATTGAATGTTAAAACTTCCAAGAAGCAGGTGGCTGGCAGGAGCTGGCTTGAATAATTAATTTAATCGAAAAGCAATGTTTATTTCTGAAATACACTTTTTTTTCTGTTTACGGGAAACTGTAAAATGTATTCTGAGTTAAATAAATTACATACATTCTTCTTTTTTGTCAAATAATTTAATTAAAAAATTATAAACCCTGTACAAATAGTTATATAATTTTTTATATTACTGAAAAAGAATTGAATGACCTTTCAAATAAGCTATCGCATGTCCCCTATTCTCATTTAAAAAAATCATCGATTACGTCATCGCGCCCAGATGGATGACGTCACTAGTATGACATATGCCAAAATATCGTAATTTAAAAATAAAAATCGACCTCTTTCGGGATTTTTTATTAAAGTCGCCTTTTTACGAAATAACGAATTTATTCCTTTCATTTGCATCGTACTGTATAAACAAATATATGAATGTTCAAAATTTAAAACTTTATTGTTTATTTATGACGCATAACGTAAACAATTAACGTAAAAAGTGAAATTATGTATAGGTTATATCATTAGCTTCATCATCATCATGGTGCTACAGCCCTTAGAGGGCCTCGACCTTCTCAAGCGTTCTACGCCATTCTGTTCTGTCCCTTGCCTGCACTTTCCAGTTGCCGACTCCGATCTTCTCGGCATCTTGTGTTACCCCGTCCATCCACCTCAACTTTGGTCTACCCCGTCTTCTCATTCCCACGGGTTGAGCTGTTAGAATCCTTTTTATCATGTTCGATTCAGGGGCTCGGGCTACATGTCCTGCCCACTGCAGGCGATTTCGCTTAATTATAGTAATAATATCGTTTCCACCAAACGTTTCCTTGTAGATATTCTGCAGTTCAAAGGTAGATCAACAGAAGATGCAATAAATAAAGTATTTGAAATAGTAAACGAAAGCATAAAAAAGTATGTTTTAATGATCTTTATAGACGTGTCTGGGGCTTTTGACAATCTTTGGTGGCCGTCATTCTTTGAAAGACTTCGAAGAATGAGATGTCCAAAGAATCTGTACGGAAGTCTCAGAAACTACTGTCAAGACCGATATGCAAGCCTAAGCTGTCCAACAGGAAAAAAGACAAAACATATCACAAAAGGATGTCCACAAGGATCAGTTTGTGGACCTATGTTCTGGGATGTAATGCTAGAGGAACTGTTGGAACAATTGACTATAGATCCTGAAGTGCTTGGAAGCATAGCATATGCAGATGATTTGTTGTTGATCATAGATGCAAACTCAAGAAGAGAATTAGAAAATAAATCAAATGAAGTATTAATAAGAGTAAATGATTGGATGAATAAAGTAAAATTAACAATATCAGATTCAAAAACAACATATAGTTTAATAAAAGGAAATTTAGAAAGAGATCCAATTATAAAAATTAGAGGGAAAACAATAAAAAGAAAAATGGAAACAAGATATTTAGGTATTATAATAGACGAACAAAAATTATTTACAAAACACATGAATTGTGTCTGTGAAAAGGCAACAAAGATCATGCATAGCATTGCTAGTCTAGCACAGAAGGAATATAGAATTTCGTTCCGACAGATGAGAATATACCTAAGTACAATACTTGCATCAATTGTAGGGTACGGTTCAAGTGTATGGGCACATAGATTAATAAATAAAAAAAACGCAGAAAAATTAAATAGAGCTCAGAGAGGATTTCTTGTAAGAATGACGGGAGCATTTGGAACAACTGCAACACAGGCACTCACAGTTTTAACTGGAGTAATGCCAATGCATTTAGAAACACAAAAAAGAGCATGTAATTATTGGCTAAAAAAAGAAAAACATGAAAAAATAATACAAATAATAGGATTAGATATAAGAAATAAAAGAGAATTAAAAGAAATAATAAATAGAAAAAGACAAAATGAATGGGAAAATTCAACAAAATCTAGACGTTTATACAATTTTATACCAATATTAGAAAACATTCCAAATTATTTTAATCCAAAACAAGGTTTAATACACTTTTTAACAGGACATGGACCGTACCCAACATATTTGGAAAGATTTAACTTAAAAGATGATGCATATTGTGAATGTGGAGAACTAGGTACACCAGAACATATAGTTTTACATTGTGAAAATACTATAGAAAATGAAGAACACAGAGAAATGAGAAGAAGATTAGAAAGAATTGAAATAAGAGATATATTACAAAATGAAGAATATTTTGAAATATTAAACAATCTCGCACAAATAATATCTAAAAAACAACAAGAAATCTATAATAATAGAAGAAGACAACCAATAATCCAACCCTGATGAAGTTGAGTAAGATAAAGTTAAAATAAATAAAATAAAATATAAATTCAAAAATAGATATTTACAATTATAATAATAATAATTCAATATAAAATAAATAAATAAAAATAATAATTCAATACATAATTCATAAAAATAAAAAAAAATAAAAAAAAAAAAAAAACTACCAACTCTCTTCTGAAAATAGAGGGACTGTCTTTATAACTTAGAAGGGAGTTGATAGTACCAAAAATATTTTAAATTGTTTATTTAAATTTGTTTGTTATACGTAATTAAGAGATTATGGCAAATTGTTATTGTAAAAATAGATTTAATAGTTGAGTAAAAAATGTAAAAATATAAAAAAAAAAAAATATCTGTAATCCCATCAGGAAAAAACGACCTGGATTAGTCACTAGAGGCCAGGTCATATGTATAAATAATAAATAAATAAATAAATAAAAAGTTCAAAGTTATATCTACGCCTCCATATTCCGTTCTCACAAACCGCTCCGAATATCTTGCGTAGTACCTTTCTTTCAAAAATTGATAGAGCGGATTCATCTGTTTTAGTTAGCGTCCATGCCTCTGAACCATATGTGAGAATGGGGACTATCAATGTTCTATACAGCCTTATACGAGTTTTTTGAGACAGAAATTTGTTAGATAAGTACTTTGATAGACCATGATAACACCTGTTTGCAATTATTATTCGCCTTTTTATTTCCTCAGATGTGTCATTATTGGGGTTAACCGATGTCCCTAGATATATGAACTCTTTGACCGCTTCGAAGTTTTGGTCATTGATGATTAGATCTGCATCAACATTTCCAGCTCTTGTGTTTGTGTTGGTCGCCATGAATTTTGTTTTATTTTTATTTATATATAACCCCATTAGTTCTGCTGCTGCTACTAGATCGGTTAGAATTTCCGCTGTTCTCGCCCTGGTTCTGTTATAATGTCCACGTCATCTGCATATGCAAGAATTTGTACTGATCTATTAAATATTGTTCCTCTGCTATCTAAATTAGCGTCTCGTACAACTTTTTCTAAAGCTATATTAAAAAGCTGATACGCCAGCGCATCTCCCTGCCTTAACCCCTTATGTATTTCGAATGGGGTTGGCGAGTCGTTTGGAATTTTTACTGCTGATGGCATCTTCGCCATTGTCACTTTTATCATAGATATGAGTTTTTTGGAATTCCCAACTCATTCATAGCATTGTAAAGACTTGGTCTTAAGACACTGTCATATGCCGCCTTAAAATCGACAAAAATATGGTACATATCTATGTTGAACTCTTGCGATTTTTCGAGGATCTGTCGTAGTGTAAAGATCTGGTTAATGGTTGAACGTCCGCGCCTGAATCCTGCCTGATATTCTCCTAGAAACCTTTCGGTATAAGGCTTCAATCTCTCGTGTAAAATGTTTGACAATATCTTGTATGCTGTATTTAGGAGAGTTATTCCGCGGTAATTATTGCATTCCAGTTGGTTTCCCTTTTTGTGTAACGGGCATATTAAGCCTAAACTCCATTCTTCAGGCATTTGCTCCTCAGACCAAATTTTGCAAACAATTTCTTGCATCACCTTGGTGATCTGCTCTCCATCGTGCTTAAATAACTCTGCTGGGATGCCATCGCTGCCTGGAGATTTGTGGTTCCTTAGTTTTTCAATAGATATTTTCATTTCTTCTACCGAGGGGGGTTCCACGAGCTCCTCATTTCGGTATTCCAGCTACATGTTGTTAGTAGGTTCCCATTCCAGCAACTCTTGAAAGTGCCCTACCCATCGTAACAGGATATCATCTTTGTTGGTAAGTAAGTTACCTTCCTTATCATTGCAATAATTTATTCTCGGTTTGAATCCTTTTCTAATAGTATTTATTTGATGGTAGAACGTTCTTGTTTCTCCGTGACTCATATGGCTTTCAAGCCGTTCTAATATGTCATTTTCTGAGTCTCGTTTCTTTTTTCGGTGTATGCGTTTTTCCTCCCTTCTTAAGTTTTTGTATCTATCTATTGTTGTCCTAGTTTTCCGTTGTTGCATGGTCCTAAATGCCTCGTTCTTCTCATCTGTTATTTTTTTGCAGTCTTGGTCGAACCGGTCGTTTCTTTCTTGGGTTCGGGATATTCCCAAGGTGCTTTCGGCTGCTAACTTCAGAGCCTCCTTGCAGTTGTTCCACATTTCCGTGCTTGACTGGTCGACTGCCCAGGTGTGTTCTAGGATTTCTTTTATATTTGACTGGAACTGTTCCTCTATGTTTTCATTTTTTAGCATATGTAAATTATATTTTACTTGTCTAGTGCCCCTTTCTTTCTTGGCATTGGAAATTCTTTGTCGTAACTTAGCTTCTACCATGAAATGGTCTGAGTCAATATTTGCGCCTCTGTAACTTCTCACGTCCATTAGGATTGTAAAGTGCTTTCTGTCAATTATAACATGGTCAATTTGATTTGTGGTATTTCCATTTGGTGATATCCAAGTTGCTTTATGGATATTTTGATGATTAAAACATGTACTTCCCACAATTAAATCTTTGGAAGCTGCCATACTAATAAGTCTTAAACCACTGTCATTAGTAACTCATGAAGGCTGTGTTTACCAATATAATCTTGGTAGCAAATCTCCTTTCCTATCTGGGCGTTCATGTCTCCAATGATTATTTTAATATCATTTTTGGCACAGTTATCATATGCTCTTTCAAGGTCTTCGTAGAATTGATCTTTAATTTCTTCGTCTTTTTCCTCGATTGACGCGTGCACGTTGATGTTGAAGTAGTTGAAGAATTTTCCTTTTATTCGAAGGATACATCACCGGTCATTTATGGCTTTAAAACCAATAATTAAATTTTTTATTTTTTTTGATACTAGGAACGCGGTTCCGAACTCATGTCGGTTCGGGTTGCAGCTGTAATAGATATCATGTTCTTTTTTCTGCATAATGCCGGTTCCTGTCCATCTCATCTCTTGAATGGCTGCAATGTCTATTCTATATTTTAGAAGTTAATCTTGGAGCAGCTTTAGTCCCGCTATCCTATACAGCGTTCTTACATTCCAAGTACTGATTTTTAAATCATTGTCCTTAGTTCGGTGCCTGGGTCGTCGTCTTGAATTCAGTCCGGCTTTTCTATCTCGAGATTTCGTAACAATAGTTTTTTTTAAAGAGATGAGGGAGCTAGCCTCATGCCCAACCCCCTTTTCGGAGGACCATTTCTCCCTTCCTCGTCAGCCCTGACCCCACCTTCCACTGGGGTTGGTTACCCAGTCTCCAATAGGGTTGCTCAGGTTTACCGGGCTTCACCCGTGTGATCCGGATCACACTTCTCGGAGGTGAGGATAGGAATTGAGTAGGAGAGTCTAGAGGTGTTATCTGGAAGCAACACCTTATGATGCGCATCACTACCCCATTTAAACCCCCTATATCATTAGCTACAATCCGTAAAAGTTTCAAGTTTCTAGATTGTAAAAAACAAGAGAATTTAGGCCTTTTTCCATTAAAATCGTTTTTTTCTTATTTAAACAATTAATAAACATAAACAAAAATTTTTTTTGTCTATTCGTGTATTGTTCCCGCGAATGCATATGTCTACAAATTTTCATTCATTTGCATGGAAGAAAAGGTAGTCAAATTAACATCCAAAGATTTGACGCAATCTATTGAACTAAATAAAAGCGTTTAAAAACAAACAAATCAGCGGGGCTACGAAAATCCGAGTATTAGTATGATACAATTGATCCAAAGGATGGCATAACCCAGACATCCAAAGTGAAAGTTATCCTCCAACACCAAATTGTTCTATATGGTCCACGTAATATTCAGAAAAAAGTCACACCATTTTGAGCGTCGGATTGGGGGGGCGGGGAAAGGGGGAAGAAATTAGTAAATTCGTAGTTTTTTACGTTTTTCGTCAATATTTATAAAACTATGCGGTTTAGCATAAACAAACTTCTATACAAAAATGTTTTATATTAAATTTAAAATAAAAAAGGTTCTATGCATAATCTTTCTAAAATGAACGGTTCCAAAGTTACGGAGGTACTATAGTATAATCGGTCCAAAAAAATGCCTAACCCAGAAATCCAAAGTAAAAGTTTTCCTTCAACACCAATTTGTTCTATATGGTCCACATATTGTTCAGTAAAAAATTAATTTTGAGTGTCTGGTTTGGGGGGGGGGGGGGAGATGGGAGTAGTTTTTTTACGTTTTTCGTCAATATTTCTAAAACTATGCTTAAGCGTAAACAATGTTCCATACAAAAATGTTCTATATAAAATTTAAAACAAAAAAGATCCTATACACATAATTGCTATAAAATCAACGGTTCCAGAATAACGGAGGATGAAAAGTGGAGGATTTCGATACTTTTTATATTTTTTGGGTAATTGATGATGATTTTGGGTGGTGAGGTTGACGTTTCTTCAAGGGCTTATCACTAACATACCATCGGCCACTGAAATAGGAAATTTTATTTACAAAACACAATCCTGTTAAAGAAAATTTCTTTCATCAGTAATAATATTATAAATTGCCCAAAAAAATAAAAAGTATCGAAAACCTCCACTTTTCACCCTCCGTAACTCTGGAACCGTTGATTTTATAACAATTATGAATAGAACCTTTTTTGTTTTAAACTTCATGTAGAACATTTTTGTATTGAACGTAAAAAACGTAAAGAAACTACTAATTTACCGAAGTCTCCACCATCTCCCCCCAAACCGGACGCTCAAAATGGTGTAACTTTTTACTGAACAATATGTGGACCATATAAAACAATTTGGTGTTAAAGAAAAACTTTTACTTTAGATGTTTGGGTTAGGCCTTTTTTTGGACCAATTATAATATTTTTCCGTAACATTGGACCGTTCATTTTAGAAGGATTATGCATAGGACCTTCTCCAACATCTCCCCCCAAACCGGACGCTCAAAATGGTGTAACTTTTTACTGAACAATACGTGGACCATATAAAACAATTTGGTGTTAAAGAAAAACTTTTACTTTAGATGTTTGGGTTAGCCCTTTTTTTGGACCAATTATAATATACTACCTCCGTAACTTTGGAACCGTTCATTTTAGAGGGATTATGCATAGAACCTTTTTTATTTCAAATTTAATGTAGAACATTTTTGTATAGAAGTTTGTTCATGCTAAACCGCATAGTTTTAGAAATATTGACAAAAAACCTAAAAAACTACGAATTTACAGATTTCTCCCCCTCTTCCCCCAAACCCGACGCTCAAAATGATGTGACTTTTTTCTGAACATTATGTGGACCATATAAAACAATTTGGTATTGAAGGATAACTTTCACTTTGGATGTCTGGGTTTGGGTCTAGTTATACCATACTATATACAGAACAGCAATTCGATCAGTGGTGATATATGGGACAGAAACCATGAGCCTAACAAAGAGGGAAGAAGAAATGTTAAAAATATTTGAAAGAACGATAGTAAGAAGAATTTATGGACCAAAGAAAACAGTGCACGGAGATTATGAAAGGCTGTTGAATTTAGAAATAAGAGACATACCTACTAGGAGGACAGGATATAGTGAAAGCTATAAAAAGAAGAATGGGAGAAGAGAAAGACGGGAAGGGAGAAGGGAAAGTTACAATGTGGAACTCAAATATAACAAGGGTGAAAGGAAGACCAAAAAGTAGGTGGGAAGACCAGGTGCTGGAGGACATAAAAAATTGAAAGTGCCAAGATGGAGACAGAAAATACAGGAACAGGATGTTACTTACTTACTTAGTCCTAAGCCTTTCTACCTTTAGGTGTAAGGCTGGTGGAGTTGAGTTTGGCATTGTAGTCTCCATGCTTTCCGATCTTGCGCTAGGTTTCTTGCACTTTCCAATGTCAATCCCTTCTTCTCGACTTCTTTCCTGATTTCATCTACCCACATAACTCTTGGTCTCCCTCTTTTGTTTTTCCCCTGCACTCTCGTTTCGAACACTCGTTTTGTTAGCCTCTCGTTCGACATTCTACACACGTGCCCGAACCATCTAAGTTGTCCTTCTACTATTTTTTCATTGATTGGTTCTAGTTTTAGGTTTTGTCTAATTGTTTCGTTTCGTATTTTGTCTGTCCTTTTTCTGTTTGCTATTTTCCTCAGGAACCTCATTTCCATAGCATTGACTCTGGATTTTTGTCTCCCCGTCAATGTCCATGTCTCGCTGCTATACATGATTGTTGGTCTAACTACTGATTTAACGACTGCCGTTTTTACTTTTTCCGGTATCCCTTTTTTCCCAAAAAATGTTGTTTTCATAGTGTTAAATAAGCTTCCTGTTCGTCCCATTCTCTCGTTTATTTCCATGTCTTGTTTACCATTTGATTCGATTATTACTCCTAGGTATTTAAAATATTCCACTTGCTCTAGTTGTTTCCCGTCTAATTCTATTGCGTGTGTCTTCCTCGTATTTGAAATTATCATTGTTTTTGTTTTCTCTGTATTAATTTTCATATTTATGTTTGATAGTTCTTCTTCTAGGATTTCAAGATTGTTCTGTAAGTCTTCTCTGTTTTCTGCTATCAATACCATGTCGTCTGCAAATAGTAGCTCCGATAGTTGAGTCTGTTTCATTTGCCAGTATCCTAATGTTAGTTTTCTCATTCTTCTCTTGGCTTTCTTTATCGCTTCATCCAGTACCACTGAGAATAGCAGTGGACTCAGCACGCATCCCTGTTTGACGCCTTGACTTGTAGAAAATTCTCTGGATTCCTCGTTATTGGTTCTTACTGTATTTGTATTATTTTTGTACATATCCTTTATTACTTCTATTATGTGTCTGTCGACTCCCCTTTCTGTTAGTGTCTTCCAAACGTCCTTTCTTCGGATTCTGTCAAACGCCTTTTCCAGGTCAATGAAGCACATATGTATCTCTCTATTTTTCTTGATTACCTTCTCACTTACTTGTCTTAATGTGAATATTAGGTCTTGCGTGCTTCTGTCCTTCCTGAATCCACACTGTGTGTCTTCCATAGTTGTTTCTATTTGTGTTTTTATTCTTGTCTCTAGTATTCTTGCTAATACCTTCCCAGGGATACTTGATATGGTGATACCTCGGTAATTATTACAGTTTCTCTTGTCTCCCTTTTTGTGTATTGGTAATATAATGTCTTTCTTCCAGTCCTTTGGTAATTCTGCTCTATTTATGATATCATTCATTAGTTCTTTCATGCTATCCATTCCCTCTGTCCCCATGAATTTTATCATTTCCGGGGTGATATGATCCTTGCCTGGTGCTTTGCCCAGTTTTACTCTTTCTATTGCTTTCTCTAATTCCTCTCTTGTTATGGATTCCACTTGTTGTTCTTCATTCCTTTCTTGTATCTCCCCTATGTTGTCCTTGTCTACATGAGTTAGCTCTTTGAAATGTTCTCTCCATCTTTCCATTATTTGTTTTTCTTCTGTTAGTACGTTTCCATTCTTGTCTTTTATATTCGGCATCGTGTGCTCTTTCTTTTGTCTGAGTTGTTTTAATGCGCCGTAGAAGAGTTTTTGGTTTTCCCTATAATTTTTTGTCATTTTTTGTCCAAATATCTCCCATGACCTTTCCTTTCCTGCTTTCACCGCTATTTTAACCTCTTTCCTTTTTTCTTTATATGCTTCGTAATCTTCCGGGTGTTTTGTGCTTAGGTATCTTTTCCATTTGTCTTTTTTGTTCTTTATTTTCTCTCGTATTTCTTCCGTCCACCATTCTGTTCTCCTCATGTTAGTGTTTGCTATTTTTGCTTTCCCGCAAGTTTCCTCAGCTGCTTTGATTATGCTGGTTTTTAGATATTCCCATTTTTTTTCTATATTTGTATTTTTTGCCCTACCTTTCAAAGTATTATCTAATTTTTCTTGGAATTTCTTCTTATATATTTCCTCTTTTAATTTGTAACTTTTTATTTTTTCATTTACTACCTTTCTTCTCTTTTCTTCTTTTTCCTCTGTTGTTCTCATTCTCATTATTACTAGATGGTGGTCACTGCCAATCTCCGAGCCTCTTTTCACTTTCGTATCCTGTACTCTTTTCCATTTGTTGCTGCTTACCAAAAAGTAATCTATGATTGATTTTTCGTTTCTGCTGTCTTGTACTCTCGTGTATTTGTGTACTTCTTTATGTTTAAATTTTGTATTTGTTATAACTAGTTTATTCTCCATACATATTTCTATTATTCTTTCACCATTTCTGTTTAGCATTTCTTCTCCTTCTTTTCCCATGCACTCCTCTATTCCGCTGTTGTTGTTTCCGACTCTACCGTTTAGATCTCCCATTACAATTATGTTTTCTTCCCCATTATCAATTTGCATTTGGAGCTCCTCGAAAAATTTATCTTTCTCTTCCTTTCTTGCATCTTCATTTACTCCGTAGGCTGTTATTATTGTCCATATTTCTTCGTCCATCAGTTTAATTTTCACCGATAATATTCTCTGGTTAACATATGTTTCTTCTATAACGTGTTGTAGTCTATTCGGTGCAATTATTATCCCGACTCCTTCTTTTGCTCTCTCTTTTGTATCCGCTCCTACCCAAAGTAACCAATATCCTTTGTGTATTTTCTTAAGACCTTTTCCTTTCATCTTCGTTTCTGTTATTCCTAGTATTTCTATTTTTTGTCTTATCATATCTTCTACCAGTTCTTCCTCTTTTCCATTGATGCTTCTCACATTCCATGTTCCCATTTTTATCTCTCCTTTTTTCTGCAATCTAGCTTTCCCCTTTTTCCTATTTTCATCCTTGTTTACCTTTGCATCATCTTTTTCCCTATCGCTTTTCCCATTCATTGCCTTGGTTGTCATTGTTGTGGGTCCGGTCTCATTATTTTCTTTTAGTTTTTTGAAGTCCCTTCCCCGATATTTCTGTGAGTTAGTATAAGTTTCTCTTTATTATGGTCCCATTTCCACTCCTTTCCATTAATCTCCAGTTTCATATATCCTATCTTCGTAGTATTACCTTTGTCTTTTTCTTCTTTTGCCATTTTCCTAATTTTTGCTTGTATTTCCCTTTCCTTTCTTGTTAAATCTGATTCTATATACACCTTTTGTCCCTGTAGATTTTTCAGTTTTCCTTTGTTTTTTAGTACACTCATCTTATCCGTTAGGTTTTCCATTTCTGCTACAAAGATTTGGTCGCCGATCTTCACCGCTCCTCTCAGTCTGACCTCTAATTTCAGATTTCTTCCTATGAAGTGTTCTACTGACTCCTTTACAGGCTTTCCGTCGGTAGCATCTAGTGTTAGGCCTTTTAATACTATATTATTTCTCCGTCTATCTTTTTCCAATTGTTCTATTCTATTGTTTGCCATTTTTAAACCTTCTTCCAATTTTTCGTTTTTTTCTTTCAGCTCCTTAATATATTCCATCGTTTCTTTTTGGTCTTTCCGTATGGTTCTTATTTCTGCCATCATTTCATCATTTTTCCACATAACTTCCCGCATCATTTTTATCATCTCTTCATTTGTGTCGTTGCTTTTATTCGGTGTTCGTCTCGTCAGGTTACTCTTTTCAAAATATAATTTATCTTCTTTATATTTTTTCTTCTTAGATTCTTCGTCGCCACTATCAGATAGTTCTTCATTCTTTCTATAGGTTTCCTTTCGGATTGTTCCTGTTCCGCCACTGGCCATTTTAAATTAAATGTTAACCTCAGCACTAATATAAATATTATTATTATACACTTAGAAGTTTATTTTTATTTCGCACAAGAACGCTTTTTAAGTTTAACGATTATCGATAACGATAGGTCTTTTAAAAAACCGGTGTTTTTATTGTGATAGGTTTCGAATTCGAAATTACCTTATCGCCAATACACCTGCCACACGACCTCTCGCCTCGCTTGCCAAACTCGAACTCAGGAACAGGATGTATGGAGGAAAATAACAGAGGACGCCAAGAGGAACCCTAAATTAGACTAGTTAACTGGAAAGTAGAAAGAATGTGGAGTGACTCACCACAATAAATGAGTCAATGAGCTCAATAAGAGTGGCTTCAACTCCGCACGGAGTGTATAGCCTGTATACTATACATAATATGTATAGTACACTACCTATAGATACTATCTATACAAAAAATAACAAAAATATTTACCTGTTTCTTTCAACAACCCTAGTGGTTGACTTTTTTCATGATCAGACGGTAACAGCTTAATAGAGGAAGACATTTGCTTCGTGTTAAGGGTTTGACTAATATTATTGTCCATGGGATCTAAAAATTAAAACTTTCTTATACATACTAAAACAAAGTTTTTGTACTTGATTAACCTTTCTGGGTAATTATGCTAAGGGTGATTTTATTACAATGGAGTTATTTATACAGAGTGTCTCCGAGAATAGTGCGTTCTTTAAAGGTATACGTAGAAGGCACCATGTAAAGCAAAAAAAGTCTTATAACATTTTTTTCTAAATTCAACCGTTTGGACAAAAAAACCGAAATACCTTTTGGAATGCAAATTGAAATCTGGCAACTACGTGCAATACAAAAATGTAAAGATAGACAGTCACAATTCAAAAATAGTAAGTTTATTTGTATGCATTACTGTTGTATCTGGTAGTAAAGTAATAAATCCTGTAAATATCGACGAAACCGATATCCATTTCGGCACGCGCCTTTAGTAGAGGAAACTCGCCAATGGCAGCTATGTACGCGGTTGCTCCCGCTTGTCGGCGCTAGTGTAGTTGGGGGTCAACGTTTTGATAATTCGTGAAGTTTGTATATGGTGTTTTTGTTTACGATGTAATAAATAATAAATGATGGCAGAAAAATACGGATCTTGGACTGTTTGTGCGTTGAAAAACGAATTGAGGAGAAGGAATGAGAGAGTTACTGGAAAAAAAGAAGCCCTTATCGAATGATAAACACAGCGAAATTTTTTTTTTGTATTGATCAACTCCTCCCACCTGACAACTGTGTATATGATATCTGCCTTACTTTTTTATCAATTTAAAATTCACAAATGAGTGCGCTCAGCATTAATTTTTGTGTTTATCTCATTTAAAAATGTGATATGTATTTTCACATATTTTCAAAATATGGCCGCCATGACAGTTGCGCATTTGGTGTAAATTTAGTTTAAGCATGGGTTGAGCGCAGTTGATTCTGCAATGTTGCCTTATTTAAAAAAAAATTATAATTCTTTATGGAAATATAGAATGTGTTAATTTAATTAAGTATAATTATTTGGCTGTTTGTCTACGTGAAAGGCGACCTTAAATTTAAGTTGAAATTAGAAAAATTTAGGATTAGGTTTAATCAGGTTATGTTTTAGTCACTACAGAATATTTGAAAGGTACTAGGTCACTTTAATTTTCAGTTATTAACTTGTTTATATTATTTTTGATTTAGGTTTGATCAGGTTATGTTTTAGTCATTTTAAAGGTACTATGTAACTTAAATTTTCAGTTATTAACTGCTTATATTATTTTCGATTACGCTAGGTTAGGTTTGGTCAGGTATACTTTAGTCACTAAAAAATATTGAGAACTTGAGAATTATTTCAAATTATTATTTCACATTTTTCTATACTATTATTTCAAATATAATTTTTTTTATATTTTCGCTCCATAAAAAGCGATTGTAGATGTGGCAACAGTGTGAATGTATATAAAATTGCATATCTTATTTCTTGCGTAAATTTTGACCTGAGTTTTATAGTGAAGTATTCTATTTCTTACAGTCGAATCTAGGGCCAATACGTAATCTGCTTCAACAAAATGTTTATTGCAGATACGTGAATTTATTGTCTGCACATATTTATCCCTTCTTATTGTTACAATCCACTTTTTTCCCATCAGAATATCGTTGGAAAACCTGTGTCCTGATGTTCTCGATAAGCACAAATGCACAGCAGAACTGCAGAATATTGATGCATTTTATTTTTTCAAATCTTATTCACACAGCGAAAAAAATTATGCAATATTTACTTAGAAATAGATTGATTTGAATATTGACGTAAGTTGACGTGACCTCCAACTACACGAGCGCCACCTACGTTGAGCTTTCCAGATTAGCTGCCATTATGGAATACCCTTTTGTTTTGGGGATCTAAAATAATACCTTTATAGAAATGAAATCAATTTAACGTTATGACACATCAGTCATACATTTTTATGTAGTAATTAAAAGCCTTCTATCAAATATCTTAATTAACAAAAAAAATCGAACAAAAAAATAAAATCTAAAATGAGTAACCAAATATGGAATAGGTACCCATATATGGAATATAGGCATAAACCAACATATCAATAACAAAAATATTCATAAACATCTGAGATCAAATAAATTTAAATAAGAAGATTGTGAAAAATAAAAGAAGTAGCTTAATTCACTTGCAGACATCACAGATCCATGTACGAAACTCTGGACCAGCACAATCATAATGAGCCCACTTACACTTAATCCACTATTCCATAATTAGGCACCAACGACTGTCCATATTTGGATTTGTACATTAGTTCAAACTAGTATCAACATTTTTTCAAATCGTAATGTTTTAATTACAGAAGGTCATAAAATATCAAAATAAAGGTATTACTATTAATAAAGGCAATAGCATAACAAGTCTGTATTTATGCATAATAACCAATAATACTCGTTGAATATACAGGGTGTCCAGAAACTCTACCGACAAACGAAGACAGGAGATTCCTCAGATAATTTTAAGACAATTTAACCCAATTCGCCTAGTCCGAAAATGCTTCCGAAGGGAGCTAGAGCTATTTGAAGATGGCGTCATGTAATTAGTTTTTCTTAAATACCTCCAGAACGCTTCTATTTATAAAAACAAAAATTGGTATGCACATTTACTTTTCAGAGATGGATCGATTCCATCCATTGCGAATTTCTAGTACCGATCATAGGCGTCCGTTTTGGGTAGGGCAACGGTTATTTTATCGCATAACTTTTTTTCTTAAATTTTTTTGCATTTTGATACTGGATTATTAAATTGTGAGGTATTCTAGTACTAAAAGGTACTCTTGATTTAAGTCGGTAGGATACACCGTTTTCTAGAAAAATCGATTTGAAAGTTATTCGTTTTTGAAATTTGAAAAAAAAATTTCAAAAACTTAAAAAAAAACGATGTATTTTACCAACGTAAAGTAAGAGTAACTTTTAGTACTCGAATACCTCATAATTTAATAATCTAGTGTCAAACATGCTCAAAAATTAAAGACAAAAAAGTTATGTTATAAAATAACTGTTGACCTACCCAAAACGGACGCCTATGACCAGTACTAGAAATTCACAATTAATGAAATTGATTTATCTCTGGAATATAAATAAATGTATTAGTTTTCGTCTTTCTAAACAGTTTTTTTTGAAATTTTTTTTTAATTCAAAAAGCGAAAAATGTTCATATCAATTTTTCTAGAACACGGTGTGTCCTACCTACTTGAAGCAAGAGTACCTTTTTGTACTAGAATACCTCACAATTTAATAGTCCAGTGTCAAAAATGCATAAAAGAAAAAAAAAGTTATGCGATAAAATAACCGTTGCCCTACCCAAAATGGACGCCTATGATCGGTACTAGAAATTCGCAATGGATGGAGTCGATCCATCTCTGAAAAGTAAATGTGCATACCAATTTTTGCGTTCTGGAGGTATTTAAGAAAAGCTAATTACAAGACGCCATCTTCAAAGAACTCTAGCTCCCTGAGGAAGCATTTTCGGACTAAGTGAATTGGGTTAAATTGTCTTAAAATTATCTGAAGTCCTGTCTTCGTTTGTCGGTAGAGTTTCTGGACACCCTGATATACCTTTGAAATTTTCTGTGAGACGATAAAACAAAACGCGCTTCTCAGACACGTATCGTTCGCGCATCTGACACAGAGGTGTGAATACGGTAATAAAGAGAGCGACTGAAATAGAGGATGGTCTTGTAGTGCGCTTCCAACTTATATTTTCGGAGAAATCAAGGAATTCCATATTAGGGCACTATTCCATATTTGGTTATTTCCTCTATTTACATTACACCCTGTCTTCGTCCTCAATGTCAAACAAAACAAGAATTTGTTTTTATTGATTTTGAAACATGGGGGAGTATGGTTTAAAATCAACATTTCAAAACCATTTTTTTATTTTTTTTTTTAAATATGGTACGTTTATTTTATTTTTAAATTAAATAAGCTTATTAAGTACAACTATTACAATTCAAGAGATTTCTAACAAAAATTTAAGGAAGAATATTGAAAAATAAGCCAATGGTGGCAAATTTTTACAGACACCTTAAAAAATGGATTTTGCAATGGACATCAGAACTCGTCACTGGATAATGTGGAACAAAAAGTTCAAAAAGATTTCATTAGCTTATGAGTATCACGCGACAACGCTGTCCAGTTTTTTATTTTTAACGATTTTTGGGTTCTTGGTATCACCCGGAAGTCAAAAAATTCTTTGTAGCAAAAGGATGAAATTAAAAAATTCTTAGGTGCATTAATTGCGTATTAGGAATTAAACCATAGTTACTTAAGTAAAAGTTATTGACCTACATTCCCTGTGTCAACAACCTTAAAATCACACCTCAAATAGTAATAACAAATTTTTATTTATTTATTTTTTTCAATTAAAAGGCTGTAATTGCATATTAGAATATAGTTCGTCAAACAACTATTCAGGATAAAAATTTTCAATATTGTGAAAAATACAGCTACTCTTGAGCGATATTCATATTTTTTGACATACCTCGTATAATATTCATAAAATTTGATATCTGATAGTTGAATCCATTCAGAATTTTTTATGAAGAATGACTTTTTACGTAAAATTAAAGGTCGCGGCATATTATCATGCACGTAGTGTTTCCAGCACGTAGGCCAGTCTCCGAAAACCTGATTGTACTGAAAGGTGTCTGATACGGTACGTTCCAGACAGTGTGAATTGTTCATTTTTAAAACCATTAAAATCAATATTTTGCGAACGATAGAATGCCGCGACCTTAATAATAAAAAAGTTTTTCATATTGTTCCATATTACTGGGATATACTGTATGTACTGCATAAGAAAAATATTTACCTGCTTCTTTCATAAACAGCTTTAGTGGTTGACTTTTTTCTTGATCAGACGATAACAGTTTAATAGATGAAGACACTTGCTCCGTGCTAGAAGTGTGACTACTATTGTTCACGGGATCTAAAAATTAAAACTTTGTTATAGACCAGGGCGCATCTGTAAAAATATTAGTACATTTGGACGTTGAGAGGTGACTCAAATTTTTTTGCAGAAATTGCTTGAAAATAAATCAACTAATAATATTTGAGTTATCCTCCCTCTCAAAACGGTCCGGAACATTGTTTAAATAATCAAAATGTCAAAAAATTAAGGAAAAATTCGATTTTTTTCTTGGTTTTTTGATTATAACTTTAAAAGTATTCATTTCCGAGAAAAGTTGTACTGACATAAAAGTTGCGTAATTAAATTTCCTACAATACAAAACTGGTTAAAAATTTAAAAAACAGTAACCCTTCTTGCAAAATAGCAATTATTGTGAAAAAAACATACAAAAACAAGTATTCGCATTTTACGTTTTTCAACCATTTATGCTACACTTAGGACCTTCATATTTCACCCTGATAAACTTTATGATACAGTAAAACAATACTGTAAATTTCATTAGGATCGGTTTGATAGATTTTGCAAAATAAATTTTGCAATCCAGCTTTGGTAAAAAAATTCATTTTTTCAAAATGTTACAGGACTGAAAATAAAGCAGATAGCAAGTTGAAAATTTTTTTGCGTATAGAAGTGTACCGTACCTTTAATTTGAAATTTTTACAAATTAAAATCGATTAACACCACGGCGTCAGAAATTTTTTTAAATAAACATTAATTGTTAGTGCTACGCGCAGGACAGCGGATAGTTTGCTCTGATTGGGCATTCCAATGACCTTTGATAATGATTGATACATTTTAATTTTTATTACATTTCGATATAAATAAATAAATTTGTTTATCGCAAAATAAAGACACATACTCTATCCTTTGAAATAACACTTTTATTAGCAAAAACTTTCTTTGTTCATATATTTTAACTTAAATAATAAAAGTTTATTATTTTTAAACATATGCAATTGTTTAAACAATATTTCACAAACAATAATAAAATTAGTTTGTTTTTTGTGGAATTAAAATATTAAAATACAACAAAATATAGAGTAAAATAATAATATATTAGATAAAGATTGGAAGAAATTTTGGTGGAAATCAACTTGTGTGAATCGAACACCGCTGTCCTACGCGTAGCACCAAAAATTATTGTTTATTTCAAAAATTTTCTGACGCCGCGTTAATTAATCGATTTTAATTTTGAAAATTGCAAATGAAAGGCATAGTACACTTCTATAAGCAAAAAAAATTAAACTTGCTATCTGCTTTATTTTCAGTCCTGTAACATTTTGAAAAAATGAATTTTTTTTCCGGAAGCTGGATTGCAAAATTTATTTTGCAAAGTCTATTGAACCGATCTTAATGAAATTTACCGTATTGTTTTACTGTATCATAAAGTTTTTCTGGGTGAAATATGAAGGTCGTAAGTGTAGCATAAATGTTTGAAAAACGTAAAATGCGAATACTTGTTTTTGTATGGTTTTTATTGCTATTTTGCAACTAGGGTGACCATTTTTTAAATTTTTAACCAATTCTGTATTGTAGGAAATTTAATTACGCAACTTTTCTAGGAAATGAATACTTTTAAAGTTATAATCAAAAAACCAAGAAAAAAATCGAATTCTTCCTTCAATTTTTGACATTTTGATTATTTAAACAATGTTCCGGACCTTTTTGAGAGGAAGGATAACTCAAATATTATTATTTGATTTATTTTCAAGCAATTTCTGCAAAAAAATTTGAGTCACCTCTCAACGTCCATCTCAAAACAGATGCGCCCTGGACTATATACATATCCACTGAAATATCTTTATGATTTATTTCTTATTACAGATGGTGCATTTTTTTTGTAAAGGTTCAAACGGCGCAGATAGTTTAATTTGGCAGGGAAGCCCACGAGGGGATTTTTGCAGTTACTCGAGCGCGTCATAAAATCACATGGGGAGAAACCCTGTACCAAAGAATATAGACGTGAGTAGAAGGCTACTGCCCTGTAACCTTTTAGCATAGGATTTTGTGTTCCCACTGAGTAGGTGCATAGACCTGATAGTCTAAGAGCTAGTGAACCCTCCGACTAACGGTCGTCCTGTAAGGCTAGAAATTTTTCTAGTGATAATTCGTAGCACACCAAGGCTAAAAACCATGACCTGGCAGGCGTGTATCTACCAGGTGAATCGAAAAGTGCAAATTTAGGGGGTAAAATAAACTTTCTCCTGTAAGGTTTAAATTTAAGTATGTGTTTGAGTAAGTCATTTAGAAGAAATGTGTACAATGACAGGCGATTCTAAAGAGCATAAGACCTTGCCAGGCGAGGGGAAAGATTAGGGGATTTTCCTAAAATTATTCTTTTTGCATTGAACAATTTTTTTAGGTTTTTTGAATAATTTCAAACAGACAAGGTCTTTAGTGATTTTTCTCTTAAGTTAATAGTTTTTGTTATATAAGCGATTGAAAATTTTGAAAATTGCGAAATCGGCCATTTTTAACCCTACATCGGACATTTATCTAAAAATTTCAATGTTGCCAAGGTACGTAGATATTCTCTAAACATTGATTGATGAAATCCTGAAGAGTTTTTTGCAATAAAATATCGAAACTCCTTTGTTTTTTTAATTTCAAATCAAGCGGGCGCGACATTGTAATATAAGTGAGGACGTTTGAGTTTGCATAAATTCATTATCTCGAGAATGGGCAAATTTCAAGAGAAATCCTCAGACAGGTCGATTTTTATTTTTGAATTAGGACTTTTTGGCATATATACAATACTAGTGACGTCATCCATCTGGGCGTGATGACGTAATCGATGATTTTTTTTAAATAAGAGTAGGGGTTGTGTGATAGCTCATTTGAAAGGTTATTTAATTCTCTATGCAGTAATATAAACACTAACATAATTATTTATACAGAGTGTACAAAAAAATTTTTTCTTTTATTTGTCAAATTTAATCAAAGTTAATTTAATAAAAAAAAATTTTTGTACACCCTGTATAAATAATTATGTTAATGTTTATATTAGTGAATAGAGAATTAAATACCCTTTCAAACGAGCTATCAGACAACCCCTACTCTCATTTAAAAAAATCATCGATTACGTCATCACGCTCAGATGGATGACGTCACTAGTATTATATATATGCGAAAAAGTCCTAATTTAAAAATAAAAATCGACCTGTCTGAGGATTTCTCTTGAAATTAGCCCATTCTCGAGATAATGAATTTATGCCACCTCAAACGTCCTCACTTATACTACAGTGTCGCGCCCGCTTGATTAACAATTAAAAAACAAAGGCGTTTCCGATATTGTATTGCAAAAAACTCTTTGGGATTTCATCAATCAATGTTTAAAAAATATCTACCTACCTTGGCAACTTTGAAATGTTTAGATAAATGTCCGATTTAGGGTTAAAAATGGCCGATTTCGCAATTTTCAAAATTTTCAATCGCTTATATAACAAAAACTATTAACTTAAGAGAAAAATTACTAAAGAGCTTTTCTGTTTAGAATGATTAAAAAAACGCAGCTTCAAAATACGGAGCTTACGCGATCTCACCACAGCCCGCACCGCGGCCGCCACAGGATGCATCGAAAAAATAAAAGTTGGAAATGTTATATGTAATAGAGTGAAAAAGTTGCTAGTGTTATTTTTTAGCATACTAGTATTTTTAAATTTTTTTCTAAGCGAATCTTCTGCCCCCCCCCCCAACGAACTTGAATTTTATTAAATATCTGATTTTTACGGAAATTTCAATTTATTATATTTGGAAAAAAATATGTGCTAACTCGATATAAGATCAATTAAAGAAAACATAAAATGTTGTCAATTTCAAATTTAAACGATATTTAAAGTTTTATTTGTTTTTTTCAGTCTCCCCAACCCCTTTGAAATTTCCCGCTTTGTGAGTCTGTGCGTGTAATTTTCGCTTATGTTTGGTGCGGTGCGTTACTTTGTTATTATTATTGTTTGTAAATTAAAGATTTTTAAAATAGATGAATCAGGACCAGGAAGTTTTCTGGTTGATTAAGGATAAAAAAACTCATCAAAAAAGAGCCAGAATTTTCTGGTATTGCCGAACAGGTTGCAATTAAATTGGAGGAAATATGGAGAAGGCTTTAATTCCAATAATTTAACATACAAGAATTATTCAGCTTTTAAAAGCCTATCATGACAAATATATGAAACTTATGAAATCATTTAAGAACATGCAAAACAGTAAATTTTACAAAAATAAAATTCAATGCTTTAAGAACAAAAGTAAAACTTGCAGCATGCAAATGTGACACTCTGATTAATTGTCTTTGTAGCAAATCTCAAAAAAGTGCCTCTGGATGACCGCGAATTTCTATTAAATCAAAGAGGTCCCAGAAAAATTGTGATAAGCTCGATTGATAGGGAAAACAAAAACAAATGTAATCAGAGAGAACAACGGTAAAAGAAGAAAGTTACCGACGCAAAGACAAAACTTTAGCTCAAGTAAAAAACAGTTCCAAGCTTTATGGTCAATCGATCGTGGAACAACACGTAACATTTGTGCATGAGCCAGGGTGCAAATATTTCGGATATGGGTATCCGCTGTCTGGTATATCAGAAAGTATCAAATCCAGCAGCGAAACAGTCGTAAGTACTGGCGTTAATGGTGATGTAATACGGCTGTTAGAAGAACATCTTAAAAAACCGCTTCAGTGGTTTGTATGTCTGCGACATTCAAATGATCTACCCCTTGGACATCAAAAGAAGTTTGCCAGTGACCAAATCAAAAAACGTTTGGGTCTTCAAGCTTTCTCCTATAAAAATTTTGATTCAAACGACTACTTTGAGTTAATTAACTAACAATAATATCACCTTACAGAACCACCTATTGTATATTCTCTAGATTTTAGAGTAACAATCTGCGAGATTTTATTAAGAATCCTAACTTAGACCCGTTTAACATTGAGATTGAGAAATATCACTGCCACAAACAATGTGTAGAATGATGTGTCAAACTTGTGACACAAGCTTCTCTAGCAGTTTGTGGAGCGTACTCGAGGGATGGATTTATAAAAACTCGAATTGATTCCAGAAAAACTATGCCTCACTTTAGTGCTAAATCGGAAGACATCTTCGAATAGAATGCTTTTACCATATTTTTTTGAAATATTTATATAGGTACCTAATTTTGTACTTTGCTTTATATTTATTTTAGTATTAAAATACTTGGGTGACGTCAGGGAGACGGATAAGTTAGGCTATTTTGTTATAAAAGAATGTTTTAGTATACTTTTCTTAAGTAAAATTTTTAATTGCCATGTGAAACCAGAAAATATTTTCCAATTTAAACCGAATTTATTTATTCAAGTTCTATAAGGTATTACACTTCCCTTACAAAAGAAATTTGCATATGTATTTTTTCTAATTTTTAGTTGTCGTGGGGGACAGAAAATGTTTTTTTATTTCAACGCAATTTTACTAAAATACTAAATAGTGTGTTAAGCAACTTTTGTGAGCTATTATATTTTGGTTTCGAAATAAAAATTTTTTCGTCTGTTAACATTTTTTCAAAATTTTTAATTGTCTTGGGGGGGGGGGAGGGCAGAAGATATTTTCCAATTTAAAAAAAATTTTACCAAAATACTTAACAGTTGATTGGGCAACTTTTGTGAGATATTACTTTTCCATCGCAAAAACAAATTTTTTTCGCCTTTTTCGATGCACCCTACGCCATATCCCTCGTTAACAAGCCTGCTTTGAAGTGACAAGTAAACGTGATCATCTGTTCCATATAAAAGCTTCTTCTAGGAGAGTATATATTCTTTACTTGTACCCTGCAAATGTACCCCTATATGGACTCTTAATACAGGAGAATTCGTTAAGAGGGATTCCAAAAAAATCTATCATTAGACAAACTCGAAATCGTCAGATTAAGATGAGGTAGGTTAAGTACATACATAAGTGTATATTTTAAAAATATGACGAATGAGCGGGGCCTAAGGAAATGGCGATGAGTCATAAAGTTTCACAAAAAAGAGAATATTTTGTGAAATGAACGTCAGATCGAAAAACTGAAAAATACGTGTTTAATATTTTTCAAAAATATATCGAATGGCATCAAACACGACAACCCACGGAGGTGGGGTGTTCGCAAAAAGTACTGCACGCACAGTTTCATACAATATTTTATCTACGATAAACAAATAAAAAAACTGTAACTCTTCGTCACTGGAATTCATTTCTATTATACAATTTTTAGAACTTTGACATTTAAAAATCCTAACTACTTTCAAATCACAAAACTGTCAAACATTTTGTTGTAAGTCATTGCTCATATTGTCATCACCATGACAACACGAAAGTTGGATATTTGATTCTATGAAAGTGTGCCAAAAAAGAACCCATTGAAAGTGTGCGAAAAAGTAAATCCCATTTAAAATACACTGTTACTGCACGCACACTTTAAACCTTTCACGAACTGCTGTCTATAATGACAGTTTTCACAAACTAAAAACTTATACATAACATGACATAGAGTAGATAATCTCATATTCTTAAATGTGTTTTAAATATTTTTATTAGTTATTATAGTAATTGAGGCGGTCTACGTGAGAAGGGCACATACGACAAAAGTGGTTTTTAAGAAAAACCACTTTGAAATTTTAACTTGTTGCTATAGATACTAATTTGTTGTTTAAAAATTGAGAATTGCTACCTATACATTAAAAATATTATTCTAGAAAGCCATCTTCTAAGTATGAAATCGATGAAAATGAAGCTTATGTTTAAAAATAAGGATATACAAAAAGCTGTTATAAGCCCTTTTTAGATAGAACAGGGTATTTTTGATTGAAATTAAGTTGCATGTGAAGAACAAGAAGCATTATAAAATTAAATACTTTTTTAATACATTACATACCTACATAATACAATTTTAATATATTATTAAACTATCCATTCAACATTTCATGTTGAATTAAGTTTATATCATCTTCATTTTTTAAGAATCTGAAGAGACTTGTAACATCCTTAACTTACTTCTTGTTCACTTTTGGTCTGGGACATTTAGTTGCATTGATGAAACTGTTGTACTCCTTTTTTCTAAAATCTATACAGTCCACAGTTTTTTGTATAACTTTGGGAACAGGAAACGCTACCGCTACGATCATACTTTATAACAACTAGGCCTGGATCCCGCGTACCAAAAAATAGTTGATTAATACCAAGCTGAAAATTTGATAATAGCTTAACGGTGTCTAATCGGTCAAACTTTGATGTATGGGAACACTGGAAGAGGGGATGTTTTAATTGTGGAACAGGTTAAAAATTTGAAACGTCAGACTACGAAAACGTTCCATGTATTTTGTAAGACAGAACTCAAAATTGATTTATTACCATTTCATTAAACTCTAATGCAAAAATCGGACTGGTGTTTATCACCAACTGGGCATTTTAATGAGTGGAACACGAAGAACATGTCAAATGACAGGAATCATGTTGGTTAGTAATAGCAGTCTGATTTTTACATGAGTGTTTAATGAAAGGGTAACAAATTAATTGGATGTTCTGTACGACAAAATACATGGGACGTTTTCGTAATCTGACGTTCAAAATTTTTAAACTGTTCCACAATTAAAACTTCCCTTCCACTGTTCCAGTGTTCCCGTACATCAAAATTTGTCCGACTAGACACCGTTAAGTTATTAACAAAGTTTCAGCTTGCTATTAATCAACTTTTTTTTTGGTACGCGGGTTCCAGGCCTAAACGTACTTTTGTAACAAATTTCATCTTGATAAGGCGCGTAGAATAATATATTGCTTGTACTATTTCAGCGACTTTAAAACAGTATTTGCGGTTACAACTGTAAAACCGGAAGTCCGAGGTAAAATTTTAATATCCCTTTTAATATCATCCTTGGGTTATAAGCTTCCATTTGACACCTCATTTGTCATTCTACCTGGTATAATGGCAGAGGAGTTGTGTTTTCGTACGGACGGACAGACGGACGTGGATAATTCAACGTTTTCATATTTGTTTCAAAATGGGCGAAAACAATAAAACTCGCAAGACAATAACAACATCGGAACGTTCATCATCAGCCTCAAAAGTCCACTGCTGAACATAGTCCTCCCCTCTTCTCCAACCCCATCTATCCTGCGCCGCTCTCATCCAGTTTATATTTAGCTTTCTTAAGTCGTCAGTCCATCTTTTAGGCGGTCGACCGACGCTTCTCTTGTCTTCTCTTGGCCTCCATTCTAATAACCTCTTTGTCCATCGCCAATCTGTCTATGTTTCCTGCCCATCTCCACTTCAACCTGGCTATCTTTTCGATAACGTCAGTCACCTTTGTTCTTTCCCTGATTTCTTCGTTTTCGATTTTGTCTCGCAGAGTTATTCCTAACATTGACCGCTCCATTCTTCTCTGCGTGACTCTCAATTTGGTAGCCGAGACTTTAGTTAAGGTAAGTGTTTCTGATCCGTACGTCAAGACTGGAAGGACGCACTGATCAAATACCTTTCTCTTTAGGCATGTGGGCAACTCACTTTTAAAAGTTTTTCTCAGTTTTCCAAATGCTGCTCACCCAAGACCGATTCTTCTCTTCAGTTCATGAGTCTGGTTGGATTGGATGACAAAGGGAATAATAACATCGGTACGTTAACTTCACTCAAATACAAAACACCTGCAGAAACCATATCTATAAACAATCACATAAGTGAAAAAACAGTCCTCACAGTAATATTCAAACAGTTCTACCAACCTCATTTTTAAATATAAATACATGAGAGTTACACCATTGTAAAGGGGAAACATGGCGGACCTCATTCTGACTAAAAAGGGCACATGAGCCCTATGTACCTGTCTCACGTCGACCGCCTCAATTATAAACAATTGAAAACATTCTTAATTTCTTTCTTACTTGAAAATAAAAAAAAAATTTGAATAGGAAACCATAACGCAATAAACATTTAGATACACCCATGAGATCGTATGACTTTTCTATTGACTTCCTCCAGATAAGCCAGTTAAAAAAAAGCGGTCAGTAATCTTTAGTTTTTAAATGCTTCATTTAATGGGACATAATAAAGGATAATAAAGGTTGAGTCAATTTGAATAACTAAATTACTTACTAGTTTCACCACTTGATGCTGAGCCCATCAGTTTTGACAATTATTATTAACAGTCCTAATTGAGCGGTACTCCTTTCTAGAAAAAGAAAAAATGATAAAATAATTTAAAATTACGTTTGAAGTAAAAAATTTGAATGAAATAAAAGACAGACGTACTCTCAATCATTTATTGTAACTTCCGACGACCGGTTTCGCTCTCTAAAGTATGCAGAGCATCTTCAGGTCAACGGTTACAAGTCACTAAATGATTCGGTTACAAGAAGCTACTTCCTCAGTATTCATTAACATCATATTCTTGCTTAAGTTATGCTAACGGGATATAGTGGAATAGATGGAGAATGTTGCAAAGGTAAACAAGTTTATGGAATTTGGAAATTCTTGAGGGTGAAGAGACAGTTGTTGAAAGACAACCAACAAATCTGTGCCTGTTTTTTGTTTGTGAAGTAGACTAAAGTGAATGTCATATATACAATTTTTTAAAATGTGATGATTTTAAAGATTTTTATATCCGGTCGTCAGCAGTTACAATAAATTATTGAGAGTACGTCTGTCTTTTATTTCATTCAAAATGAACTCTCACATGCAACCCATTCAACATTTAAAAACTTTGAATGTAAAATGGTATATAAATTTTTTATTAAAAAATAAAAAAATTTAAAAATTAAAAATACATCAAAAAGTTTTAGGTCCTATCAGACCATCATCAGTGAGAACATCTGAGTATTAGTATATGGAACTAGTCACAAAAATGAGTCAAAAGACCTTTAAATTACATGGTTAAAGCGTTGATTGATAAATATACAGAAAGCTACGGAACCAAACGGGAGTTTATATACGTCTCCATTGGTTTAACATCTAGATGGCGCCAAGAGTTTTCTGGTCTGAGAATGTATACGGATTCAGATACTTGAGTATACTTAGTACTCTGTACTACTACGTGTTAATACAGAGGTATCACTGGTCTGTATAAACAACAGATTATTTTTGTTTGAGAGACCTATGTCCAGCAGTGGATGGAAGAGGTTGGATGATGATGGTGATGAATAAACAATATGCCCCGGGGAAATACTTAAGGCAAAAAATGCCATATTCGGAACCCAGCCAGGTTGCAAATGGTTTTTTTGCGTATTACCTATATACCTAATACATTATAAATATAAAAATGCCCGTAACAGTTGGAAGGCGTATATAGGCCTGGATCCTGCGTACCGAAAATTTTTTATTAAAAGCAAGCTGAAAATTTGTTAATATCTACGGCATCTAGTCGGACAAACTTTGATGTACTGGAACACTGGAAAAGGGGAAGTTTTAATTGTGGAACAGGTTACAGGTTTGGAACGTCAGACTCCGAAAACTTCCCATGTGTTTTGTGGGGCAGAAATTCCAATTGTATTGTTACCCTTTCATTAAACTCTCATGCAATAATCAGACTGTTATTTATCACCAAATAACTCCTGTCATTTGACATGTTCTACGTGTCGGACTTATTAAAATGGATAACATATTTGTCGGACAAAAAATTTTTCATAAATTATATAAAGTTTGCTATTGAATAAACTTAAAAATAACCTGCTAGTTTTCATAATCATAAACTTGTCAGCATGACACGTTCTACAATTAAAATCACGTTCCAAAATTAAAGATTTGCCTGTTTCATTGTTCCCATATATCAAAGTTTGCCCGACTAGACATTGTTAAGCTATTAACCAATTTTCAGCTTGCTATTAATATAATTTTTTTTAGTACGCGGGATCCAGACCTAGTTGTTAAAAAATACCCAAGTAGCACAATAAAAACATTTTAGTTTTATTTAAGGTTTATAAAGGTTTTATTGTGGTAAATATGAAGATAAGGATTTTAAAGTTACCTTGTAGATATACTGCCAGAACTTTAAAACTGTTAGCATTTGTCACTAGTTTTAAAGTATCTAATAAGAGTATCAAATAAAACTAATTAATCTTAACAGATAATGTGTCTTATTGTTGTTTTAAAACGGTGTATTTTCAGTTCACTTTAAAACTAATCAGTTTTATGAAGAACTTCCAGACTATTTGGTTTTATTAGTTTCTATTTTGTGACCTTTTAGTTTTATTGCAGTTTTAAAGATTCTCCTAATATGACTAATAAAACCTATTATTAAAACTACTTGACATCAAGACTATTATGTCTGGAAATCATATGCCATAAAACTATTTTTTAAGTTTTCTTTAAAGCTGCTTTCTTAAAAGCCATTATTAGGCTATATTAAAACCAAACGTTCTTAACTGAATCAATTTGGTTATCGCAAAGACTAAACTATGCTTCTTGTTAAAAACAATAAAACTAAACTCCCCCCCTCTTCTTTCATGTCCAAAATGGTCGGCTATTTGTTTTAAAGCGAACAGTGGTGTAGTTTGTTGTAAAAAGTGGAAGTACAGTTAGTATGAAAAAAATAAGTCGCAAGTACTTAAAATATAAACGAACTGGTCATTACGGCTTATTTTTCAAAGAATACAACACGCAGTTTTTGAATTTTGGTCCGATCATTTGTAAGGCTAACATTTCGAAAATCAAAAATTTTCTATAACTTTTGCAGAAAAATTATTTATAGCCTAGACTATATTGATGAAAAAAAAAACATAACTAAATCCGAAATATTGCACCTCGACATTTTTGCCTTATCTACTACCTGTAGATATTTAGGTAGATAATGTGTATTTACATATAATATGTTTAAACTAAATAATTCGCTCTATATCACATTCTAAAAAATAGACCAAATCGTGGGCGTACTGGGAAAATCAACTAACTCCATTTTTTTTTATTTTGACATTTTAATACCATTAAATCCACAAACGTCGATATGTTAACAGAAAAACCGTATATCTCCAAATTCGTCATCCACCGTGTTTAAATTGGTACATTCAATGACAAAGAAAATCAACTAACTCCATCTTTTTCATGAATAAAATAATGTTTTCCAAATATTTTTATGTACATGTATGTGCACACCTCCTGTGGTTAACATTCTTCAAAATCATATCCAGGTATCAAAACTTGAACAGCCAGGGTACCCGATTTTTAAGAGGGAAGTCATGAGGTATAATAATGTTTAAATTCGTTTTTCTCAAAACTTACTTTTGTGAGTTTTTTGTGAGTGGATTTTCCCAGTACGCCCACGAAATAAAAAATGTATTTGTAAATTAAAATAAAAAAAGCCGATGTTAGAGGACAAACATGTAGTCGATCTGTACGATACCGAATAGTCGGTATCTACATAATAAGCCTACCACTCACGGTACTGCGGTGTCGTTCGACAAGATCGTCGGTTATATCAATTTCTGCAGTATTGCAGTCTGCCTGCGATCAAATTGTACGATTTATTTGAATGCACAATCACACACGATCAAAATTTTTGCCAATAATTAGTCGAATTCTAAAAAGTTTAACGACGCCGCAGTGCCGTGAGTAGCCGGCTTAAGAATTGGTTATTGTGAGACTAATTTGATATTTACATGGAAATAGTTATCTCCGGAAAGTTGTTTGTAACTAGAATTTTATTGTTTCAGCTGGGAAAGTCATGGGCAATATTGTAAAAATTTTAAAGCAAATGTCGATCTTCTATATCAATGGATAAACTTAAAACATACAATTAGCATCCCTTTGTAAAGACACTGAGGTCGACTTTTATAAGTAACAAGGCATTTACTCAACACACACACACTACACATTACACTATATTCTGATTGAGATTGGCTGAATTATTAATATCTATGCCATTATAATAGTATAATATTATGCAACGAGCATTTAATGATGGTCATTATGAACCGAGTATGAGGGATACGAAACGAGCCGTATGAGGCGAGTTTCGTATAGAGTACGAGCTTCAAAATGATAATTAAATGCCAGTTGTATACACTATTTTTTCTATGATCATTCACAACAAAAAATATATTCAAATTTGATGGATTCGACCGTTACTTGATGGAAGTTCATTTTATCTAACAATAAAACACTGAAAACGTTTGTTTTCTATACTTCCACAAAATTTATTATAACTAAGTGACTACAGCTGTTTCGGCGGAGTGACTATATCACTTGAGAAAGGCACTCCGCCGAAACAGCTGTAGTCACTTAGTTATAATAAATTTTGTGGAAGTATAGAAAACAAACGTTTTCAGTGTTTTATTGTTAGATATTCAAATTTATTAATTTTGTAACGCAAACAAATTAAGTAGTTTGTCAATTTGACAGTTTGTTTACATATTGAGAACTGTCAAAGCGTATGTATTTGACTCGCCATTGGTCACTGCGCGTGTACCACCTTTATCGCGAATGCCATATCGCGATTCTGATTCTATTGGTTAACAATCTATATCTTAATGAAATCTGTATCATAATGAAGTTCATTATGATACAGGTAGTGACATCATAATTGATATATTATAGTAAACAAGGCGAAAACGGCGGGTTTGTTGGAAAAACTATTCCCATGAGATTTTTTTGCATCATCACATTCGTGAAACATCCTAGAATTAGGTTCAAGAAATCGCCCACGCAAAAAGTGGTCCAAATTTTTTTGAACAATTTTTTTTGTTCAAATTGTAAAAACCAACATTTTTGGCCCAGATAATTTTTTTTTAGATTTTGTGGACCATTCTGGACAAAAAAAGATCTCTTATAGTTTTTCTATAAAGTTAATCGTTTTCGAGTTATAAGCAATTTAAAATTGAAAAAAACGAAAAATGGCGATTTTCAAGGCTTATAAATCGCTTAAAAATTATTATTATGAATGTCAGAAAGTGACTAAATCAAAGTTTAAAGCCCGTGCTATAAGATCCTGAACAAATTTTTGTCATTATTTTATTACTAAGCTATTATTTTTAAGTAATAATAATGAGCGGTAAGATCGTATTAACGCGGCTGTAAATGTGAGTGCGAGTAAGATGCATGATTGGACTGCCGGAATGGCATCTCTTTCGCACTCATAATTGACGGCCACCTAGTACGTGCATGGCGCTCATTATTATTACGTAAAAATAACAGCTTAGTAATAAAATAATGACAGAAATTTCTTTAGGATTTTGTAGGGGCTTTTAGCTTTGATTTAGTTACTTTCTGACTTTTATGATAATAACTTTTAACCGAGTTATTAAGCCTTAAAAATCGCCATTTTTTGTTTTTTTCAATTTTAAATTGCTTATAACTCGAAAACGATTAAATTTAGAGAAAAATTATAAGAGATATTTTTTGTCCAGAATGGTCCAAAAACCCTAAAATAATTCTTCCAGGTCGAAAATATTGATTTTTCAGATTTGAACAAATAAAAATTGTTCAAAAGATTTGGACCACTTTTCGCGTGGGCGACTTCTTGAACCTTATTCTGGGATGTCTCACGAATGTGATTATGCAAAAAAATCTCATGGGAATATTTTTTCCAATGAACCCGCCGTTTTCGCCTTGTCTATAGTATAAGAATAGAAAAAATATATACAAAAATAATATGAAATACCAACCTTTAATTTAATTATTAAGTTGTTTATCAACACAATTTATGCTAAAAGTTTACCCAAAGTACAATTATTTTATGTAGGTTGGTGCTATTAATAAATATTATGTGCTAAAATAACTAGAAATAACGTTCCTACCTCTCTTATGGACTTCACCGATCACATATTACTAAGCAAATGTTTGCATCTATTAGGTTCCACCAGTTTACTATCTTATCAATATTTTTTAACAGTATATTATCAAAAATATTAGTAAGTATATTATTTTAGATAATATTTTGTATGGCAATTAACCACAATTGATTTTAACGAGATTCACGTTTTACATTTGTTCCTTTCTTTTGTCTATGTTTTTTGTCCAAAAGTTTTTTCAGGTTTTTTATCTTTCGAATTTGGTCTTATTTTTTTGTCCATCTTTGTCAAATTATCATCATTGGTTATACAACCTATGGTGGGTCTTGGCCTGTTCCAGAATCAGATTCCATTCCTTTGTATCCTTCGCCTTGATTTATCAACTTCACACTCACACTCCTAACACTCGTTATCGTTCTAGATCTTGCGCGGCATGTAATAGTTGATGTGCTGATAAGCCAGTCCATTGACGAAGATTTCGGAGCCATGTATATTTCTTCCTATGAATTCCTCTTTGTCCGTCGATATTTCCGTTGAATATTACCTGCAGCATCCTGTATCTACTACCTTTCATTACATGCCCGAGATATTCAAGGTTTCTCTTTTTTATCAGCTTGATTAATTCACCTTCGCCTTGACCTGCTCTGTTTAAGGCATCTGTGTTTAAAATGCGTTTAACCCAAGATATTCTGAGCATTCTACGATATGAGCACATCTGGAAGGCTGCTAATTTGTTCAATATGTTAACCTTCATGATCCAGGTTTCACATAAATATAGTAATACAGCATACACCTAACATTTTAGGAACTTGTTTATTGGTTGTAAATTCAGCTGAGGACTGCTCAGAATAGATCTAAGACTCATAAATGCTCTTCTTTCAATTGCTAAAGGCACACTAGCATAGGCACATCTAAAATCCACAAACAAATGCACTTTTTTCCAAAGCTTGTCGTAGAAGGAATATTTGATGAAAAGTAGACTTTTCTTTGCGCAACCCACATTGGTATTTGCCTATTTTATGCTTTCACAATATCCAGACAGTCGATCGTAAAGAATGTAGGCCAATATTTTTAGGTCACTTTTAGCAGGGCAGTGCCTCTGTAGTTATCACAAACTGTTTGGTCTCCTTTCTTGTAAATAGGTCTTCTGGTAGTTTCACCTGCTTTCAAAACAGTTCTTCTAGCCTACTTATATTACAGATCAGATTTTTTGCGCCCTGTTTTAAAAGTTCATAAGGTATGCCATCTGATCCAGGAGCTTTGTTTTCTTTCAATTTTGGTATTGCTAACTTTGTCAAATGCTTTTTCAACATCAACGTAACAAATATGTGCGGGTGCAGTGATATGTAAATTAGGGCCATCCGAAATGGTTTTATTTTAACATTCCTTTTCTTCTCTTTATGTCGGGTCGTGTTTCTATCGCGTATGTTATTATTAACTGTTTTGTAAATTATGAATTTCATTCAGACAACCAGTGGTCTTATTTGTTTTATCCACTTGATAATCTATTAATATATCGATATACTGCATATATCGACAAATATCGATATATCGACAAATAAGATACGAGGTTAAGCGAGCAAAAGAGGACTGGATGGAACAAAGATGTCGTGAAATGGAAGAACTGCAAAGAAAACATGACGAGTTTAATATACATAAAAAGCTTAAAGAAATTACCTACACTCAGAGAGAAAGAACTCCTCACTTTATGAGAAACTCCAAAGGTAAAATAATTCTCGACTTGGATGAAAAAAAGGAAGAATTGACTAACTATATAAAAGAGCTCTTCCTGGATACGAGGCCACCACTTAACACCACAAAGTAGGTATACGAATACTGGTCCTAGTATTTTAAAAGCGGAAGTAGAGAAAGCCATCAAACAGAGCAGAAATGGGAAATCTCCAGGCCCTGACCAAATACCATCAGACTGGCTCAAACTTCTGGATGACTACAATGTCTTACAACTAACAAACTTTTATAACCATATATACGAAACTAGAATGATGCCACATATATGGTTAGAGTCTACATTTATTCCACTCGCAAAAAACCTAATATATCATCATGTAAAGACTTTAGACTAATTAGTCTCATGAGCCACTCTCTCAAGCTACTGCTTAAGATAATTTTTAATAGAATCAAGCAGAAATGTGAAGAGACAATGGGAAACAAACAATTCGATTTCAGAGAACGATTGGGAACAAGGAAAGCTTTGTTCTCAATGTTAACATTACTTCAATGATCATGGGAAGTACAGAAACCAATTTACCTCTGCTTTATAGATTTTGAGAAGGCGTTTGATAGAGTTCAACATGATAGGTTGTTTGAATATCTAGAAATGATTTGAATATATGATAAAAATCTGAGACTTTTACAACATATATATTGGAATCAAGAAGCTTCTATTCTGGTAGACAGGGTTGTGTGTTATCCCCAACTTTGTTTAACGTATACTCAGAAATAATTTTTAATGAAGCCTTGGAAGGACAATGTGGAGTTTGAATCGGGGGAGAAACTATTAACAATATCAGATATGCAGACGACACCGCGATCATGGCTGAAAATATCGAAGATCTTCAATTCCTTATAGATCGAGTCACTAGAGAATGCTCCAATAAGGGAGCGTTCAAGTATTACGTAACGCAATTTTTGAAGATTTTTGACCCCCCCTCCCCCAGGTAACGCACCGTAACGTTTTTATGTACCCCCCTCCCCCTACCTAAACGTTACGTAACACCCAAGTCACCATTTGAACCTAAATGGAAAACTAGGTTGCGAAAAGTACCGGAATTATTATTTTAATCGCATTTGAGGTAATAATAAAAACTTACAATCATCATCCAGCCTCAAAAGTCCACTGCTGAACATAGGCCTCCTCCCCTCATTTCCAACCACGTCTATCCTGCGCCGCTCTCATCCAGCTTTTATTTAGCTTTCTTACGTCGTCTGTCCATCTTGTAGGCGGTCAACCGGCGCTTCTCTTGTCTTCTCTTGGCCTCCATTCCAATAACCTATTTGTCCATCGCCTATGTGTCATTATCGCTATGTGTCCTGCCCATCTCCACTTCAAGTTAGCTATCCTTTTGATGACGTCAGTCACCTTTGTCTTCTCCTGATTTCTTCGTTTCTGATTTTGTCTCGCAGAGTTATTCCTAACATTGACTGCTCCATTCTTCTCTGCGTTACTCTTAGTTTGGTAGCCGAGGCTTTAGGTAAGGTAAGTGTTTCTGATCCGTACGTCAAAACTGGGAGGACGCACTGATCAAATACCTTTCTCTTTAGGCATATGAGCAACTCACTCTTAAAAGTTTTTCTCAGTTTTCCAAATGCTGCCCACCCAAGAACGATTCTTCTTTTTAGTTCATGTGTCTGGTTATCCCTGCCAATCGTAATTTCATGTCCCATGACATGAAATATGTCCAAAACTTAGAATAATAATCTTTTATTACTAATTTTACATTTACATTTACATTTTCCCTGCTTGGCCCCATCCTTACATACATTTTTGGCTTCATCCTTTATTGTTCTTCTCATGTATTCTTCTATTTGATCTTCTTTAATAAAAACTTAAAATAAAATAACATATTTATTATTTCAATATTTTATTTTGCTTAGTAAAAATTTTTGTATAACAAATAATAAACGATGTTGCCAGTAGTTTCGGAAAAATGGAGCTAGGACAAATAATCCCCGGACAAATAATCCCGGACAAAAAATCCCCACAAATTGTCCCCGGACAAAAAATCCCTGGACAAAAAATCCCCACAAAAAATCCCCACAAATAATCCCCACAAAGAATCCCCGGACAAATAATCCCCGGACATAAAATCCCCACAAAAAATCCCGGACAAAAAATCCCCACAAATTTTTTTGGACAAAATATCCCCACAAATAATCCCGGACAAAAAATCCCCAACAAATATTTTTGCTACCGAATAGTTCTCTAAAAGTTTTCCCGTGAATGTAATCGACGCAAATGTTTTTCAGCTTCAGTGCATGAGAGTTATAGCAATCGCCATGAAACCAGTTTTCTGCACGAAAATAATGATTAGCGATTAAAATTAAGCATACATTGTAATTTCGATTAACAAATGTCGAATTCCAATTGTGAGTTTTTTCAAAAATCGTGGAAGATATGTGGAATAAGCTAAGGCTTTGGGAATCATGTTGTACTTATTGTCTATTCGTGATGATAACTGCTGGTCCAGAAAACGATAATCTTGATTGTAATGCAAAAAATTCTGTTCCTTTTTGTAAGTTTAACGTCAAAAATATTTAGTCATCATCATCATCAATGGCTATAACGTTTCAACCTTTTTCTAGGCCGCCAGACTGCATCTTTCCACCTTTTTCTAGGCCGCCAGACTGCATCTTTCCATCTTTTTCTAGGCCGCCCTACAGACCTTCTCCCATCTTGCCTCTCCCCTATGCAGCCATGTCTGATTTGATTTGTGGGTAAATTTTTAAAGTTTTTTTATGGATGCACACAGATCCTCAATTACCTTTTCTAAAAACCTGATATCGAATATTAATGAACATAAATTTGTTTCCAAAACCAACAAAAAATCAAAATAATCGAAAAGCTTTGTATAACTTTCATGGCGATGCGATGCGTGGAACGGATTTTTCACATTAGTATAATCAAAATTATTGTTTTCAGTATAGTTATCAGTTATTATCATGAATAGACAATGTTTTAAACAGAGTTACTCAAAGCAGAGTGATCAAAAGATTTAAGCCAATTACAACATGATTCCCACAGCCTTGCGTATTTCCCATATCTTCCACCATTCACGGGAAAACTTTTAGAGCTATTAGACAGTAAACATTTCATGGGGATTTTCTGTCCGGGATTTTTTGTGGGGATATTTTGTCCAAAAAAACTTGTAGGGATTTTTTGTCCGGGATTTTTTGTGGAAATTTTTTGTCCGGGGATTATTTATCCGGGGATTATTTGTGGGGATTATTTGTGGGGATTTTTTGTGGGGATTTTTTGTCCGGGGATTTTTTGTCCGGGGATAATTTGTGGGGATTTTTTGTCCGGGATTATTTGTCCGGGGAATATTTGTCCGGACCCCGGAAAAATAGTGAAAAAAATGTGTAAAATTTTTGTTCTTCAACGCCCTATATCGTGAAAACGCATGCCGTTACAAAAATTTTATACTAAGCAAACCCCAATTATTTTTCAGTTTTTCACCTATCTTAGACATCGTGTTACCTTTTTTCTGAAACACTCTGTATATGTAAGAAGGCACTTATGGAATAAAATTATTTCTGTCCATGTTTTAATCAATTTTAAAAAACGCTGAGACCCGTAGATTTTAATATATAAAAATGTGTGCTTTTTAAACATAAATTTAAATGTGATTTATGCAAGACTACCGTAGTCCATAAGCTTTATTTTTTAACACCCTGTATATTTTTATATGTTTACAAGCTGCTTAACAATCTGAATTTATGGTCTTTATGAATAATACAGGGTGATCATTTAAAATTATAATGTATGGAAACCACTTATGGAATAAAATTGTTTTTGTCATGTATTATTTTAGAAAATTATAAAAACGCTAGGATACGTCAACTTTTAAATTCAACTATGGACTATTTAAACATAAATTTGAATATACAGGTTGATTCACTCAAGTCTAGCATAGTCCATTATCTTTAATTTTAATTAAACACCCTGTATATTTTTGTTTTTAGAAGCTGCTTAACAACCTCATCTCAAAAATGTGTATTATGTAGGGTCTATTATGAATAATGCAAGGTGAAATTTTGAAATTCACTTGAAATTTTTGAAATTTTGAAACCACACTTTAAATAAGGGTACTATTTTTTTAAATATCTATCAATTTTCTAAACTAAGCATCAATATAGTGGGTTTTGTATTTAATGCTTTTTATTTAAAGACATTTTTAAATAATTTGAAAATTTGCGTATTTAAAACATTAATGAATACCTACTGCAGAAAACGATTTCAGAAAACATACAAGATTTATGAACATGTAGTTCCCTTCTGCAACCTCTTAAATAACATCTGTATCTTTTAATCTTTTGTTGGGGAGACAGGTCCATCTAATTATTGGAAACAAATGTTACTGTGCTTCATCTGTGTTACAAATTTTAAGATTTTTTCACTTGAAAACGTACTATTATGTATTGTCCTCTTGTCGGAACATGAACGGAGCGTGAGAGTGCAACATAAAACAATTCAGGGGTCTATGTAAAACATAAATGAAATTCCGTAGTTTTTTTTCATTTAAGTTAAAAAAGAATCCACAAGGAAAAAGTTTTCCTGTAGTTGGCTGTATACCATGTAATACAAAAAATAGTAAATCCTTTATAAAAGGTATATATTTACCTTAAAATATATACCTTTTATAAAGGATTTACTAATTTTTTTAAAAAATAATGTTACGTAACGAGCTGTTCGAACCCCCCTCCCCCCATGTAACGCGCCGTAACGTTTTACAAGGCCCCCTCCCCCCCCCAAACTGCGTTACGTAATACTTGAACGCTCCCTAACGGACTTAACATAAATGCAACAAAGACAAAGTTACTTGTGGTTAGTAAACAAGACGTCGGCCCTATGCAACTAATTGTCAGTGATGAACCAATAACAAAAGTTAACCATTTTAAATACCTAGGATGTTGGATAAACGAGACACTAAATCCGGATGAAGAAATTAAAACTCCTATAGAAATTGCAAAAGGAGCATTTGTGAAACTTAGATCTATTCTGAGCAATTCTCAGCTGAACTTACAACTAAGAATCAAGTTCCTAAAATGTTGTGTGTATCCGGTATTACTATATGGATGTGAAACCTCGATCATTAAGGTTAACATGATGAACAAATTAGAAGCCTTTGAGATGTGGTCGTATCGTAGAATGCTCAGAATATCTTGGGTTCAACGCATTTCAAACAGAAGTCTTAAACAGAGTAGATCGAGGCGAAGGTGATTTAACCAAGATGATAAAAAAGAGAAAACTTGAATATCTGGGACATATAATGAGAGGTAGCAGATACAGGATGCTGCAGTTAATACTCAATGGAAAGATCGACGAAAAAAGTGGAATTGGTGGGAAGAAATATTCATGGCTCCGAAACCTTCGTCAATGGACTGGCTTATCAGCAGATTAATTGTTACATGCCGCACAAGATCGAGAACGATATCGGCAAATTGTTATGGAAGCTACTCACTCCTAAACATTTGGGCACGGTACTTAAAGAAGAAGATACTGCATATATCGATATATTCATGTTCATATTGATATATTCAACATTCCATGTATTACTTAAACCCACTGATTCAAAATTATTATCATCATATTGGGCTCTAAAGTAAAGGACAGAGATAGCTATACAGCGCATGTCATCATCATCATCATCATCATCATCATCATCATCATCATCATCATCATCATCATCATCATCATCATCATCATCATCACCATCATCATCATCATCAGTAGCTCGACGACCTTTTTGGATCCTGGCTTGTTCTAGGACTTTCCGCCATTCTGTTATGTTCCTTGCTTTGTTCTTCCAGTTGGTAATCTCAAGTGTTTTCAGATCTTGTTCCACTTGTTCCATGTATCTAAGTTTGGTTCTTCCCTTTGGCATTCTCTCTACTGGTGTCCGCTTCATAATATGTTTCGATGTTTCAGTCTCCAACACCCGTTCAACATGGCCCATCCAGCGCAGACGTCAGATCTTTATGGATGTTATGACGTCGAGTTCGTTGTATGCTGCGTATAGTTCAAAATTATATATTCTGCGCCACACGTCATTTTCTTTCACCCACTTATATATATGTGGCTAAGGATTTTTCGTTCAAACGTACATACCTAATAGTTCTTCATCGCTTTTCGACAGATCTATATGTCTCTGATCCATATATAACCAACGGTTTGTTTTATCAGGGTTTTGTATATTTTGCATTTGGTTTTTTTTCGTGAAGTTGTTAGATCTTAGATGTTTAATTAGTCCATTATATTTTTTATTATTCTTCTTCTTCTGGTTCCTACGTTTGGGATGTTGGAAATCATATTGGCAATCATAACCTTGCTCGCTGCGGCTCGAAACAGTTCCGCTTAAACCATGTTCTCAAATTACGCAGCCATGATATTCTCCTTTTACAGGATCCTCGCTTACCTTCGACTTTACCTTGCAATATGGACTGCAGCAGGGAGTAACGGTGCTGATTTCTCATAACGTGTCCCAGATACTGCAGTTTTATACGTTTGATGGTAAACACAATCTCCGATTCCTTCTTCATTCTTTTTAGAGCTTCATTGTTCGTGATCTTTGCTGTCCAGAGTATTCTCAGCATTCTTTTATAGAGCCACATCTCAAACGCTCCAAGTTTTTTAAAAGTGGCCTCTGTTTGTAAGCGTCCATGCCTCCGCTCCGTACAATAATATAGAGAAAACATAACATCTCAAATGTCTCATGTCTCATGTTTTATTAGCAATATGTATTCTTCTCTTTACTTCTTCGCTGACATTGTTATCTACGGTAACTAGTGAACCTAGATATGTAAAATTTTTCACTCTTTCGATGTTATAATCTTCTATTGTCAGATTCTGTAGGTTTCTTTGGCCTGTCGATTTGGTGGCCTTCATGTGTTTGGTTTTAATTTCATTAATATTTAGGCCACTGTTTTGTGCCACTCTTTCTATCACATTAAATGCTTCTATCATTTCTCTTTCGCTTCTAGCTATGATATCAACAAATGACAATATGCCAATATGGCAAATGCCAATATTTGTACACTTTTTGTTATTATTGTTTCTCTGGTGTTGACTTTTGACTCTCTAATTATTTTCTCAAATGTGGTGTTGAATAGAATACAGGATAGGGCATCTCCCTGTCGTAGGCCCGTTCTAACATGGATTGTATCTGTTACTGCGTTTTGAATTCGGACTTTGTTTTGTGCTTTAAATGTTTCTTTTACTATATCAATAAGTTGAGATATAAGTTAAATTCTTTCAGGGCGTGAATCAGAAATTTTCGATGGATACTATGATAGGCACTCTCAAAATCAATGAAGAGACGATGTGTGTCTATATTAAATTCACTAGCCTTATCCAAGATTTGCCTCAAGACGAAGATCTGATCTATTGTGGACTCCTGCCTGCAGAAACCACGTTGATATTATCCCCCAGCTATTTGTTCCGCATATGGTCTCAATCGCTCATACACAATTTTTGAGAGTATTTTATATGCCACAGACAGTAGCGTTATTGCCCGGTAGTTGTTACAGTGAACATGATTTCCCTTTTTATGTAGTGGAATAATTATTCCGGTATTCCAGTCTTGTGGCAGTTGTTTATTATTCCATATTTTCACTATTATTGCGTGTATCGCATTCAATAAGGAGTATCCGCCTTCCTTTATTAATTCTGCGCTAATGTTTTATAATCCAGGTGACCTATTGTTTTTCAGTCTGGTAACTGCTTCTTGCATTTTAGCTACTGAAGGTGGGGTGTCTCTCTGGTATCCGTTTGATCCAGTATAATTCTATCGTATAGTGGATCTCCGTTTTTTTTTTCAAACTAGTCTTTGAAGTATTCTGTCCATCTTTGCAGTATTTCACTATGTTGAGTTACTATATCTCCTGCCTTGTCTCTGCATATCATTGTTCTTGGTTTAAATTCTTTTCTGCTTTTGTTAAGTTTTTGGTAGAATTTTCTGGTTTGTGTTGGTTTATTTAATTCTTCCATTTCTTGAAGTTCTTTTTCGATGTGTTCTCTTTTCTTTCTGCCATGTAATTTCTTCTTTTCCCTCGTTAGCATTCTATATTCCGCCTCTACCTGTCGTGTTTTATGTCGTTGTTGTAGTCAATAATATGCATTATTTTTTCTCTCTGTTATGTTACGACATTCTTCATCGAACCACTACCCTTCAGTTGATTTGACCTTTTTGAAGTTATACTTCTTTACGATCGAGAGTGAAATTTTATAATTCCCGGGCGCATGCACAGACAGACAGTATGTAGTTCGTTGCTAATCTGTCAAATTATGTACAGTTGTATACAGTGCGTCATTAATACCTGGCGAGATAAAACACATACTTTTTATTTAGCATCATTCTCTTCCACGCATGAAACTCATGACAAACCAGCTGCCGTTTGTTATTAAGTAAAAACACATGTTATTTTTATGAACCATCTAGACTCAGTGCATTGAAAAAAGTTTTCATATTTTAAGCACAATTTGTTTGACGTTTCTGCTTTGTTTACTTTTATGGCTGTCAGTCAGTTGAATTTTTTGCGGTTTTTGTCGAATTTTTGCGTTTTGAAGTTTCTTTCTATTACACAAACAGTTGTTTTCACAACTAATTTTATATTGGGCTTTGAAATTTTAAGGTAAATAATTATATTGTTTTTTTCTCTGATTCTGGCTTTGGTTTAGAACTAGAACCTTTAGCCACGTAATTGTATAACTTATTACTAAGTCAGGGGAGTAATGTGTAGTGTGTGTGTTGAGTAAGTGTCTTGTTACTTTGCAAAGTCGACATCATTGTCTTTGCAAAGAGACGCTAATTGTTTCCGAACGTCTGCGGTCCCTCAAAAATTGCCAAAATAATTATATTTTGGCAATTAATATTTAAAACATACAAAGCTAACGTCATTCACACAGAAAAGAAATGATTGTGTTTAGATTTCCGTCAAAGTGAATAAAATAACAAAAATAAAATATGTTATTGAATTTTTTTTATAAATTGTTTATTTATTTATTAATCAATAATAATAAAAGAATTTATTAAGCTACTTCAAATGTAGCTGTAATTCTGCACAAAAATTTTGAAGCAAAACTTACATTTGACATTCTATATATTTGATAACGTCAAATTTTATAATAAACCCCGTAATCGGAACAGTAGCCACTTTCTGTCAGTTGTTTTTGCGTGAAATAGATTTCCGACTTATTTCGTATGCTTTAAGGGTCGATTTCTCATACCTGCGGTAATCTACGGTTCAGTTGAACCAGGTTCATCGGTGATCTACGGTTTTGTTGGGAATGCATTTCTCATTGCGCGTTCATGTCAGCGCTCGTTCTACAGCTTTCGAGAAATGCCAATAGATGGCAAAAGGTAAAAAACTGTCGCCATTTTGAACTACGTTTTTTATGCTATTTTTGAATAAAGTTAAATTTAAGTATTTATAGTCAAATAGTCATTTTAATAATTATAAATAAATATTATAAAAACAACAATAATGTTATCATTTATCGTTAGGCTTAATATAATAAAATGGGATATATTTATATATGACAGCGTTTCATGTTAATACAACGCATGCGTAGTCCATGAAATCATCTGAACTGAGTTCTGAAATCTTTGAACGGCCGAATTCCACCGTTCAAGTTTAAACTGCCATCGGTTGAACGTGCGAATTGAGAAAGACGATTTTGACCTTAAACTGACGTTTACTAGAAGTTCAGGTTAAACTGGAGTTGAACTCGATATGAGAAATTGGCCCTAAATGATGACGCACGGGTAAAGACTAGCGGACTCAACTGTACAGTCCGTCTAATTTACTTACCGTTGCACGTCATTATCTACGCCAGAGAGCTAAGTTGACATAGGTGCCAAAGTATAAAAAAATCCTGAATCCATTTTAAATCAAATAGATCACATAATTATTGTAAACGTGGATTATACAACAAAACAAATTAATATTATTGTAATATTAATAGTATTATAATGTAAATAAGTAAAAACTTAAGGAATGGAGAACAAGAATTAAGTTATAATCTTTTAAGATTTGCAGTGCAAGCGTTTTTGCACTGCATTGTTAATAATTAAAAAACGGCTCCGAACTCTTGGCATGAAGCCGGTAGGTTTCTTTGTATATGTCTACAATAACAACTAAAAAAGTTGTCAGATACCTCGATTATTCCAAGTCGTGATAAAATTAGGTGAAATTTATATTTTTATAGTAGAGGATCTTTTTATAGTAAAGTAAATAATAAACACAGTAAATACCGGGTGTCCACTTATATTTTCCCCCATTTTAACTGTCTATAACTTCTAAACGGCTCAAGATAGAAATATGCGGTTTTCGCTGAAATTTTTTATTTCAGTAAAAGTTTTGTCTGAATGGATTGAATTTTTTATATCGCTTTCAAATACGAAAAAAATGGCGGATTTAAAAAAAAACGGTGTTGACTTTTTTTAATGGAACACCCTGTATATTTTTTTGTAAATTGAAAGAAAGGTCATTCACCTATCCAGCGATATAAAGTTCTTCAAAATCAGTTGTCAAATCACTGAGTAATTAATTTTTAAAATGAGGGGTGCAACGTGGATATCACATAGCTAAATAACATAACTAAGCAAAATGATATTATGTTATGTGATTTCCACATTGCATCTCTCATTTTAAAAATTAATTGCTCAGTCATTTGGCAACCGATTTTAAAAAATTTTATATCGCTGGATAGGTAAATGACCGTTTTTCAAGATACAAAAAAATATACTGTGTGTTTTAATACAAAAAGTCAACAACGTTTTTTTTTTAAATCCGCCATTTTTTATTTAAAAGCGATATAAAATTGGTCATTTACCTAAAAACTTGAAAAAACGGTCATTTATCTATCCAGCGATGCAAAAATTTTTAAAATCGGTTGTCAAATGACTGAGCAATTAATTTTTAAAATGAGAGATGCAGTGTGGAAATCGCATAACTTGCTTAGTGATGTTATTAATATGTAGGTATGTGATATCCACGTTGCACCTCTCATTTTAAAAATTAATTACTCAGTGATTTGACAACCGATTTTGAAAAACTTTATATCGCTAGAGAGGCGAATGACCTTTCTTTTAATTTACAAAAGAATATACTGGGTGTTCCATTAAAAAAAAGTCAACAAAGATTTTTTCAAAAATCCGCCATTTTTTATTTCGTATTTGAAAGCGATATAAAAAATTCAATCGATTCAGACAAAACTTTTTTTAAAATAAAACATTTCAGCGAAAACCGCATCTTTTTATCTTGAGCCGTTTAGAAGTTATAGGCAGTTAAAATGGGGGAAAATATAAGTGGACACCCGGTATAATAAAACAGATACTTATAATAAAGAATATAAACAAATATGAACTGTCATCACCGCCACTGTCAAATAAATGTTACCAATTTATTCTAAAATGTCACCTTCGTTCGATTACAGTTACAGTATGGTCCGAACAAATGTGCTTCATTAAAATGCTTTATAATCCATTTATACAAATCAAATGAAACATATTATTGTGTATTTCTTTAGGTTGACATTAATAGAAATCTTCAAATATTATTTCTACGCGTATATAATAAAATATGTCTAGTGGTTGTAATTCCAGTGTACTCGGCAAAGTGATTCTAAAAAAGAACACACCTACCGCCTAAATATTTCGTGTTGGTATCATGCGACGTCACAGGCTATGACGCGGATGACGTGCAACGGTTAGTAAATTAGACGAAGTATATGTATCAGCGCAAATAAGTACAGTATGGCGTCGATTATCCCAACTAATTGGGGGACATGGGTGTTCGGAAAACCGATTTGTTCGGATAATCGAACTATATTGATATAGTCAAACATATCTAACCACATGTGAATGAAAGCCATACATATTAATATACCTACATAATATTTATTTATATCTTTAATGACAAATACCAATTAAACAAAAAAGTGTAGGCTTTGCAACAACATATTTTTAGATACAATATTGAAGAAAATTGAAGATATTTTAACCGTTAATTACTAACGCTTGCTCGGTATTCGAGTACGGGGCGCGGGATTCGGGAGTTCGGATAACCGGTCGTTTGGTTGATCGACGTTCGGATAATCGACGCTCTACTGTAATTAAAAGAATATATTAGTGTTTTTAGTAAATGTCTTATTTATTATAATTTTTGTGTCTTTGGATTTGTCTTCCTCGCGTGTAAGATAATAAAATATCTATTTTTATACTTCACTTTATCTATTTGTCACCGTGATGTGTAATTATATCCGAGACGTCAATAACACGGGGCTTGATAGCTTGGTTGGTAGAGCATTGGACCAGAGATCGAGAGATCCCGGGTTAAAATCCCCGACGATTCATATTCTTTTTTTTTTGTATTTTTTTAATAAAATTTTTTTGAAGGTAGGTGGTAGGTAAGAAAATTAGTTTAATATTTAAATAAAATTCAAATAAACTGTTAAGGATATTTATTTCGTTGAAATTATATAATAGAAGTATAACTTCTTACGTGCGTACAAAGTACACACACACATTCTTTTTTTTATAGACCCAGGGTCTCTTTGGCAGCGTCTTGTATGTTGTTTTTATTGCGCATGTCTATAATTAATTCAGATACACTTGTCGGTTTACGTCAACTTTGACTATGTTCAGATATTCGCGAACTCAACAACTGTTTTACTCATTGTACATAGATCAACCACATACATAATTTCGGCATTCACATCAAAAGCTCCTTCAAATGGAATTTGCTAGCATATTCTCAAGCAAGATTTATATTTTCATCCGTATCGTTTACAAGCCTTCTATGAAATCACCCTAAACGGCTATCCCCAAAGGCTAGATTTGTTTCTGAACACAATCTTAAAAATAATGAATGATGATTTATTAGGTAAAACCTTTTTTACTGACGAATGTTGGTTTCATCTTTCTGGATACACAAATTCTCAGAATATAAGGATGTGAAGTGCAGATAACCCGCACTTTTTTATTGAAACTGAATGATACCGTCAAGGAAGTTTAATTTCATTTATAAATCAATTGATGGATGATGAATTCATGGAAGGATATTTTCAGCAAGACAGGGCTAGAATTGATACAATTCTGCAAAATTTGAACTATATTATGGACTTTTTCGATAATAATTTTAAATACGCCTATTAGATTAGCTCCTCGATCCTGTGATTTGACTGCCTCCGATTTCTTTCTTTGGCAACATTTAAAACAATCTATTTTTAAACCTTCTGTAGCGGGTTTGGAAGATCTAAGACAAGGAATAGAGAATCATATTGGAGAATTAAATAATACTCCGTAGGTCCTAAACAATGTTATAGATTCAATGAGAAGAAAAGTTATGTTACGTAGAGATATTACTATTACTTATAGTTTTGTTAATTTTTTGTCCTTTTAAGTCCTGTGTTAAAGATTTTGGCTAATTAGTTATGTTTTACAATGTTTTCTCTCTTCAATCCTGACCCCCTGGAGGAAGTATCGTGGTTGACGTGAGTCGTGTATTGTCCGTCTCCAAAGATCTCTGTCTCTGGTCATTTCTTTTAACTCATGCCATGCATAGATCTTTTGCATATTCCTGTAATTTGATCGATCCATCTTGTTGGGGATCTTTCTCGTGATCTTTGGCCTTTCACATTTCCTTGTATAATGAGTCTCTCCATGTTTTCTGTGTTTGCTCTCATAACACGTCCAAAGTATTTTAATAATAACTTTTAGCTCTCTTAACCTTCGTCGGACGGCATAGGTACAATTGTAACTTTTGTGTTTTCAAATTGTGATAACTTTTTTTGTTAACGAGATAGAGACTTGAACTTTTGTGACATCTCTACATTTATCCAGTAGATTATGTGAGCCAAATATAACAAAGAAATTTTTATTCAGTTCGCAGCAGGGGGCTTAAATTGTTCCTACCCCCATAAACGACGGCATAGGTACATTGGTACCTTGTATTTTTTTTAATAAATGTTATAAAAACTCAATACATGTTGTATTTAAGTGGTAGTTTATTTGATCAAAATACAAAAATGAATGGTAGTGTGGATTTTTGCAAGGCAGAAAACATACTACACAACTCTTTCTCGTTTTAGGTTATTTTTTCCTTTCGTTTTGACAAACATGGCAACTTCTGGTTACTGGAGTAGATCCACGAATACTGTGAGATACTTGAGGAGTATCTACAGCAAGACAAAGATCTTTAGAAAGATCCTTCAAAAACTTCTTGCGTTGGTCCTTTTTTTTGTAATGGATTGTACTCTCGATATAATGTAGGATGCTAAACCAGTGACACCAATCACATTATAAAAAAAAGGCCAAGAGCCAAAGCACTGTTAGACGTGTAATTTTATACTCACCCAGCATTTTATCCATGGTATTAACCCCCCTTTAATTTTACCCTAATACTCAATCATTTCCGGCTACTTGTCCTGTTATATGCATGGACGAGAGTAACACTACTGCTTTGTTTTTCTTTAGCAAATAAGATCATACAATAGCATCATGATTGTATGCAAGATTTGTGGAAAAAATATAACTTACTTTCATATTGGTGAGAAGAAATCTCTTATTTTTTCTAAAAGAGCAGCTAACGTCATATGAGATGAATTCTAGATTTTAGCAAGTTCAAAACTGGTAAAAAGTTATCTGTAGTAACATTTCGCCCAGAATCTTTATAAGACGTGACCAGATTTAAAACTGTTAGCTCGCCAACGTTAACTTGCCGGGAACCATAAATACTTATGCTGTTTTCAAATATAAAGGTGAATTTGTATGGGATAAGGTATTTAATGCTTTACAAACCCAAAATACCATGGTTAGTGGGTTTGGAAGATATATTATTGTGTAAATTTTGTGCAGCCTCTAACTAGAAATAATTATTGTTCATCTATGGTTATGCATTGGAATGGTTTGTAGACTGGTTGCACAGTTTTATTCAGCATTGTCCAGATATCTCGTATGAGTGCAGCCTTATCGGCTGTTTTCCGTTATTGGCGGGTATTTTCGTTGTCAAATCTTAATAAATTTTAACATGGTCTTGAAACGATCATGAGACATTGCTGCACGTATTAGTGGCAGAGACTCCATATTCCACATCTCATACAAGTTTCCTTTGTTGATTCTATGTACCTCTTTTGTCGGCATGTCGGCAAACTAAATGTAGAATCATTATAACTCATGATGATTTTCAGGTATACACGTATTGGCAAGCACCAAAGAACTTAATGTGAATGAAATCTTCCAATTGAAATACAATACAATGCTACACTTCCTAGAATTTGTTTAAGACCACTATTTCCGGATTTATTGTTACCGTAATTTCAATAATTTACGATTGATAAGAAGGGTCACTTAAAAGCGGCTTCTAATCTTTGTTTGTAAATGCGTACAAGAACAAATTACCGAATATTATTATTTATTTATTGCAATAGTAAAAAATTTTTTAACCGATTATGCTAGTATTAAATAATATTATCTTAAAACGAACAAATATTTCCCTTTAGATTAAGGATTTTTTTAAGTAAATGTGTAACAGGTACAATTGTACCTATGCCGTCTGTTACCGGTGTAAAATTATACCGCTCGACAAAGGTTAAAATTGAATTATTTGTCATATGGTCGGTCCAACGAATTCGTAGTGTTGGTCTCCAACAGAACATTTCAGTGGCGTCCATCTTTCTTCTTTCCGAATTTTTCAGGGTCCTAGATTCACATTCGTAGGTCAGTATTGGGAATATTAAGCAGTTGATCAACCTCATCTTCAACCTCTACAATGTTAATCAACATTAATTTATAAACCAATGATACAAATTCAGATTAGAACACGAAATACGTAATTTTGTACTCGGAGAGCTTTGACGAAAATAATAATTGTGATCGCTTGTTATGATACGATACATCGATGTATAATTTTTCTTTGCCATTTCTAATCCCAGGTATTTTGCTACATTTTAGTATGCCATCGGTTAAGCTATGTAATGTCTTACTTTATGGATGTGTCACTTGAAACATTGTAATCATACGTACATATATAATTTGTTTAACAAAAGTTATTAATAAACCTGACAATACTTTATCTAATGATCAAATTATGTCTTTTTAATTTAAGGTTACCGTATTTTATATCAGAATTTTTACGCATTGTACAAAAGGATAAAATGTTATTTCACTAACAATTTTACATAATTTGCCATATCCGTTTGCTCTTAACACTGAAATAAATATGTCAATAGTAAAGTAATCAGTAGGATTTTTGGAAATACCATACAGTCACTATTTATAACGAATACGTTTAAGTGAGACATGGTTATTTGAAATTTTTGATTCGACGGAAATGTTGTGGGGAATATATTTTGCTATTAGTTTTTATTTGTTGGGTGAGTTGCATTATATTTCAACTGTAATTCAATTTAGCTTTTAATAAATAAACAATTATTCACTAGAAAACTAGTTTGCACATTGACTGAAGTTCTTCATTGAAAACTTTATTCTGTATATCGCTTTCGTTCTTCGTTTTTTCCCTAGGTCTATATTTGGTTTTATATAATATATTATATCACAGCACTACAGGCCTTAGAAGTCCTTAGTTTCAATAGTCTTGACTAGATTCTTCCACTTTTTCCGCTCCTTTACGTGGTCCCTTCCCCTCTATGTCAGTCCGGACGATATCAAACCACTTCTTTTGTGGTTTCCCTCTTTTTTCTTTCTTTTTTCTCCTGCTTGCAAAACCCTTAGGGCGTTTCTTTCTTGTGGCATTCGTGAAACATGTCCCAACCATGTAACTTTCTGCGCCCTCATTTTCTGTGTACTTTTGGGTCCCTTGTACATCTCCACTAGCTCCTGGTTTGTTCTTCTGCGCCATTCCTCGTTATCCTCCTTTATACCACCAAAAATTTTTTCGTAAACCCTTTTTTTAATACAACACTGTTGGTCTCACTTATTGTTTCATAAGTTGGAATTGACTCTACACGTTTTTTGCCTTCAACAGTGCGTTTAATGATCTTACTGCTTTGCTACCTTTCAACAACCCTGTATACATTTCTCCCTCTTCGCCTCCTCTATTTGTAACTTATTCAATGATACTTAAATTTTGTCACCTTCTCAAATTTATACTCTCTCTTAGTCCACAGTATATCGTCCTTTTTACAAGATGATTACAATGGTCTTAAAAATGATCTTAACTGCTTTGTTTTAGCGAGTCTACCACTTTCTAAAAAATTTCAGAGTGTAGGTTGGACGCGTTTCTGCATCTCGCGTCATTAAACTATTTACGTTGTCAGACTAACGAAACGCGGCTGTAAATTTGTGAGACAAGAGATCGACAATCTTTATTAATAAAATATAAGTACTTTAAATTGAAAATTAAGAATAAAATAAAAATTCCATTTTTAATTCAGTTGCAATGCGAAGGCAAAACAATCTTATTTTTCACTTAAAATACGGAGAGCAGTCCAGCCCTCTGAATCGACGATTTTCCACTCTTGTTGGAGTCTCATCGGAGAGAACGTAGGCCTGCTTCTCCATACTTTAAGTGATCAACATTGAGAGTCTATCCCCCACACCGTAACTGACGTGAATGGACTAGATTACTAGCGTCATCTGGCAATTGAAAGATGAAGTAGTTTTCAATCCTAATAACAATATTATTAATATTTAAAAATTTAAAAATATTAAAATATTACTAAAAGATTCTTAAATTGAAAACTTATTGGCCAATTTTCTTGGTAACACCTCCATGGCTTCTAAAATTTGCAAGCCAGATGGATGCTGAAGCGAAGACTCATTATACAAGGAAAGGTGGAAGGCCGAAGATCACGAGGAAGATCCCCAACAAGATGGATCGATCAGATTACAGGAATATGCAAAAGACTTATACATGAGTTAAAAGAAATGACCAGAGACAGAGATCTTTGGAGACGGACAATACACGACATCACGTCGACCACTACACTCCCTCCGGGGGGTCAGGATTGAAGAGAGAGATAAACCAAGCAAAAACCAAGTATGTATGGAAGTATGGAAATGAGAGAGGGAAATGCAGAAAAAAATAAATGGATCACTCTAAGGACGAATAAGAGCATAGCACATCGTCCATTTTGGAAGATGATTACAAAAGTCTTAAAAATGGTCTTAGTTGCTTCGTTTGAGCGAATCTATCTGAATACCTTCTGAACAATTTCAGAGTGCAGGTTGGACGCGTTTCAGCATCTCGCGTCGTTAACATATTTACGTTGTCGGACTAACGAAACGCGGCTGTTAATTTGCCGGACAAGAGATCGACAATATTTATTAATTAAATATAAGTTCTTTAAATTGAAAATAAAAAGATTTGTAATAACAAAATCGTAGAATCCGACATCCGCAAGATGTCACTCTAGCGCGGTAGTTTTGTTATTGCCAAACTCTTAATTTTCAGAGATGAAGTAGTTTTCAATCCTAATAATAATATTATTAATATTTAAATATTTAAAAATATTAAAATATTACTAAAAGATTTTTAAATTTAAAACTTATTGGTCCATTTTCTTGGTAACACCTCCATGGCTTCTAAAATTTGCAAGCCAGATGGATGCTGAAGCGAAGAAGACAAGAGGGAATTCAAAAAACTTACAATTCACGACCCCGTCTGTTCAGCTGGTAAATTCCAACATAAAATGGACCTAAGTTACTCAAAGAAGTAACGACCAATATAAAAATAAAATAAAAATTCCATTTTTAATTCAGTTGCAATGCGAAGGCAAAACAATCTTATTTTTCACTTAAAATACGGAGAGCAGTCCAGCCCTCGAAATCGACGATTTTCCACTCTTGTTGGAGTCTCATCGGAGAGAACGTAGGCCTGCTTCTCCATAGTTTAAGTGATCAACACCGAGAGTCTATCCCCCACACCGTAACTGACGTGAATGGACTAGGTGACTAGTTGCATCTGGCAATTAAAAGATGAAGTAGTTTTCAATCCTAATAACAATATTATTAATATTTAAAAATTTAAAAATATCAAAATATTACTAAAAGATTTTCAAATTGAAAACTTATTGGTCCATTTTCTTGGTATCACCTCCATGGCTTCTAAAATTTCCAAGCCAGATGGATGCTAAAGCGAAGAAGACAAGAGGGAATTTAAAAAATTTACAATTCACGACCCCGTCTGTTCTGATGGTAACAGTAACTTAGGTCCATTTTCTGTTGGAATTTACCAGCTGAACAGACGGGGTCGTGAATTGTAAGTTTTTTTAATTCCCTCTTGTCTTCTTCGCTTCAGCATCCATCTGGCTTGCAAATTTTAGAAGCCATGGAGGTGTTACCAAGAAAATGGACCAATAAGTTTTCAATTTAAAAATCTTTTAGTAATATTTTAATATTTTTAAATTTTTAAATATTAATAATATTGTTATTAGGATTGAAAACTACTTCATCTTTTAATTGCCAGATGACGCTAGTCACCTAGTCCATTCACGTCCGTTGCGGTGTGGGGGATAGACTCTCGGTGTTGATCACTTAAAGTATGGAGAAGCAGGCCTACGTTCTCTCCAATGAGACTCCAACAAGAGTCGAAAATCGTTGATTCAGAGGGCTCGACTGCTCTCCGTATTTTAAGTAAAAATAAGATTGTTTTGCCTCCGCAGTGCAACTGAATTCAAAATGGAATTTTTATTTTGTTTTTTTATTGGTCGTTACTTCTTTGAGTAACTAAGGTATATTTTCTGTTGGAATTTACCAGCTGAACAGACGGGGTCGTGAATTGTAAGTTTTTTGAATTCACTCTTGTCTTCTTCGCTTCAGCATCCATCTGGCTTGCAAATTTTAGAAGCCATGGAGGTGTTACCAAGAAAATGGACCAATAAGTTTTCAATTTAAAAATCTTTTAGTAATATTTTAATATTTTTAAATATTTAAATATTAATAATATTAAAAAGACTAAGTTTTCACACTAATGGCATATAAAACAACATAATGCTATTCTACATCCCACCAGAATGAAAACAATGGGAACCTTCTCTGGTTACACCTCGGAGGCTTCTACAATTTTCAAGCCATACGGATGCTGAGACTAAGGAAGATGAGGGAATTCTACAATTTACAATTCACGTCCCATCTGCTCAGCGCGGTAAAGTTCCAACCAGAATGGTTCCCTTCATACTCCACACAGAGTAAATGTAAATCAAAAATGAATAACCATTTTCAATTTCGTTGCAAAACGAAAACACAGCCGAACCATATTCTAGTCCAATCAGAGAGTGCTGCAAGCACCCCTACCGGTTTCGAAACTTATTAGTCTCTCATCAGGAGGCACATATGCTGCTCTCCCTGATCCAACCAAAACAAACCCCAGCGTGCAGTCCCGGATTGCAACGAACGAAATGGCATAGATGCCCTAGCGGCAACTGCTAGCAAAAATACTAAGTTTTCACTCTAATGGCATATAAAACAACATAATTCTATTCTACATCCCACCAGAATGAAAACAATGGGAACCTTCTCTGGTTACACCTCCGAGGCTTCTACAATTTGCAAGCCATACGGATGAGAGACTAATAAGTTTCGAAACCGGTAGGGGTGCTTGCAGCACTCTCTGATTGGACTAGAATATGGTTCGGCTGTGTTTTCGTTTTGCAACGAAATTGAAAATGGTTATTCATTTTTGATTTACATTTACTCTGTGTGGAGTATGAAGGGAACCATTCTCGTTGGAACTTTACCGCGCTGAGCAGATGGGACGTGAATTGTAAATTGTAAAATTCCCTCATCTTCCTTAGTCTCAGCATCCGTATGGCTTGCAAATTGTAGAAGCCTCGGAGGTGTAACCATAGAAGGTTCCCATTGTTTTCATTCTGGTGGGATGTAGAATAGCATTATGTTGTTTTATATGCCATTAGAGTGAAAACTTAGTCTTTTTGCTAGCAGTTGCCGCTAGGGCATCTATGCCATTTCGTTCGTTGCAATCCGAGACTGCACGCTGGGGTTTGTTTTGGTTGGATCAGGGAGAGCAGCATATGTGCCTCCTGATGAGAGACTAATAAGTTTCGAAACTGGTAGGGGTGCTTGCAGCACTCTCTGATTGGACTAGAATATGGTTCGGCTGTGTTTTCGTTTTGCAACGAAATTGAAAATGGTTATTCATTTTTGATTAATAATATTGTTATTAGGATTGAAAACTACTTCATCTCTGAAAATTAAGAGTTTTGTAATAACAAAACTACCGCGCTAGAGTGACATCTTGCGGATGTCGGACTCTACGATTTTGTTATTACAAGTCTCTTAATTTTCAATTTAAAGAACTTATATTTAATTAATAATTATTGTCGATCTCTTGTCCCACAAATTTACAGCCGTGTTTCGTTAGTCCGACAACGTAAATATGTTAATGACGCGGGATGCGGAAACGCGTCCAACCTGCACTCTGAAATTTTTCAGAAGGTGTTCAGATACATTCACTCAAACGAAGCAACTAAGACCATTTTTAAGACTTTTGTAATTATCTTCCAAAAAGGACGATGTACTTTGCTCTCATTCGTCCTTAGAGTGATCCATTTATTTTTTTCTGCATTTACCTCTCTCATTTCCATATTTCCATACATACTTGGTTTTTGCTTGGTTTGTAGTTAGAGCATATTTTCTGGCTTCTTTTTCAAATTTTGTGAATATTTTTCAAAGTTCAGGTCTTGGACATGTCAGAAACACCAAGCCATTTGCAAAATTTATACACTGTTGTTTTTTGTTCAGAATCGTGCCGCTTGTCTGCATATTGGCTCCTATTATCTTTTCTGGTACCTACATAATATGTTGACAGGGCGTCTCCTTGTTTTAACCCTCTATTGACGTTAAACTGATTTGAAAAACTTCTTTGTGCCATGACGTTATTGACTGCATTCGTTAGTGTCATTTTAACTAAGCGTATCAGTTTCTCTGATATTTTTCAGTATATAAGATATAATAATTCAACATAGAAGATCTCTTACACTATAAAGAGAAGAAAAAAGAGTCAGACGAATGTTGCAGAACTAAAAAGAAGAAATGGATTGAAGACTTACTGCTGGAACTCGAAGCTAATAGTCACGATAATGCAAGACTATATAAACACATAAAAGCACAGAATAATAAAAAGATACCGGCAAATATTGGAAAAAAGGAATGGGAAACACACTATAGAGAATTGTTCAAAAAGAAAGACGAGGCTGGAAATGCAGAAAATGAAGAAAAAACAGAAAATAGGAATGAAGAACAATTAGAGCCTCCCTCATACAACGAAGTATTGGCGACCATAAACAGATTAAAGACAAGGAAAGCAGCAGGACCAGATGACATTATAAATGAGTTCTTCAAGAATGGCGGAGAGGAACTAGCTCACAGAATCCACAAGCTGATATAACGAATATGGGATGAAGAACGCATGCCGAACGACTGGAATTGCGGTCTGATAACACCAATCCCTAAAAAAGGCGACAAGACGAAATGCACTAACTACAGGGGAATCACGCTATTAAATACAATGTACAAAATTTTAACTAATTTGATCAGACAAAGAATAGAAAAAGAAACGAGAACAAAAATAGGTTATGGTGGCTCCTGGCTTCTGAGCCACCTTAGATAATTAGGGGTTGGTTACCCCCGACCATAAGGGTTGATGTAGTAAATAACTCTCACAGTTAATACATTTATTTATACGTGGAGTATTTAATGGTAAGTAGCTGGTGGTATATTATTTGCTTAATGTGATGTTACTCGCTGGAATCTCAACTACTAATTGATTTATCTGTTCCCCGTGAAGGTATAATTAAAGGTCGATTGTTTTGTTTTATGTTTTGGTAAGCAAAAGTGAGAGTGATTCAAAATGCTGACTGCTAACAAACATACATTGATTATTATTGCAACTTGACCTTGTATCAAATACTAGCATGTATCGATGTGGTAATCTAGGTTAATCGTATTTATTAAAAACAAACATATTTGTTTTTACCACGGGCATTTAATTATTAAAGAGTTTGTCTTAAGAAGATGTTTACTGAGATGCTGTGTATCCCAACACATCTTCCTTTCCTTCCGAAAATTTTCTGACTACGGAAAAGGAAGAAAATTTTTCTATTAGTACCACCACCTACTTAGTGCGTTTTAATAAATACAATATACATTTTTTATTTCCTATAAATAATAATCAAATACAAAAAAAATAAAAGTGAAAATGCTCGTTATCAACATTGTTCCCGTTTCACTTGTCACTCACTGTGTTCTCGGATTGTAAGCATATAATCTCTTCTTATGTATTTCCCTGATTTTATTGTTTTCCAATCTGATCTTACAATTAACATTATTTACCTCTGTTATTGTGAAGGGGCCTACATAAAGACTATCACACTTACCATTCTCTTCCCTTTTTACCAGGACTAGGTCTCCTATTTTAAAGTGTTGTGGTGTTGCTTTGAGCTTATTCTTTTCTTGTCGCTCTTTTTTGTGCTTTAGTAAGAAGGTTCTAGCTCTCTCTTGTACGCTTTGTAGTTTGTAGCGTAACTCATTGTAGTAAGCATCTATATTGTAACATGGTTGAATCTCCTGTGTAAGGTCTTCTGGTAGGTTAACCTTCCTGCCATATAACAGTTCAAACGGTGTGTAACCATGATACGCGTTAGGGGTTGTATTGTAGCAGTATGTGAACATCCTGCAACCCACATCCCAATTTTCTCTGTCTTCGTCTATGAATGCTCCTACGTACTCGTTTAATGTTCTGTGTAGTTTTTCGCAACTTCCAATGAACTGTGGATGGTATGCCGTTGAGAAGTTGTGCTCTATTTTTAGTAGCTTTGTTAGTTCCTGCATTACTTCATTTTTATATTCTGTGCCTTGGTCTGTTCTTATTTGCTTCATGAGTCCGTATGTTGGTATGAAATGATCAAAAATTCCTCGGGCTATTGTCTCTGCTTCTTTATTGCACACGGGTATACTGACCGCGTATTTCGTAAGCTCACATAACATTGTTATACAGTATCTATTACCTTCGTTACTTTTAGTGAATGGACCTATCGTATCTATGTATACTATGTCCCATGGTTTGGAAGAAGTGTCCGATATCACGAATTCCTCGACATGTGTTCTTTTCGGTTTGTTAATTTGACATTTATAACATTGTTTAACGTATTTTCTTACGTCTTTTTCCAAATTTTTCCATCTAAATCTTGCTTTTAGCTTCTTTAAGAGTCTGTTATTTCCTACGTGTCCTCCAAACATCGGATGATTATGATATTCTTCTATTAACCTGTGTTTTTCTTTGTCATCTTCTATTGTTTCTGGTACTTCACATATGTATATTTCTACATTCTTCAATATTTCGTTTCCTTGTTTAATAAATTCCTCAATTGTGCACACTTTAAAAATAATATCGTTTACGTATATTTTTACTTTATGTACTGCATTCTCTACCGCCAGCTTATCAAGCTGTGCCAACGTTTGGTTTAAATCAAAATGATTGAATCCTGTGGCTATGCTCTTGCTGCACTTTATTTTGTTTTTGACCCTAATGCTCAGTCTTGGTGAGATTAGTTCTGCTCCAAAAGACAAAATTGGTAGTCTATGCGCCTCTAAATTATTTAGTACCTTTCTTACTGTCTGTTTGTGGGCTTCTGGCTGTAGTGCGAGTTCACTTTCTGCCTTCGTTTGCCTTGCTTCCTTCTTATTTTCTCTTGCTTGAGCTCGTGTTATAGCTAATATATGGGTATTGTCTATGTATAGGTTCTTTAGTTGATGTAATGTTATTCTTGAAAGACTATCTGCATAGTTATTTTTCCCTGTTATATACTCTATTTCGAAATCGTATTCCTCTAAATCTAAACTGATCCTTGTAAGTTTCGAAGTTGGTTCTTTCATTGCGAATAAATGTGTTAGTGGTTTATGATCCGTTTTGACTAAAAATGTTGGTGCTCCATATAAATAACATTTGAAATGATTAATTCCCCAATGAATCGCTAGTAATTCCTTAACGATTATAGGTTTATTACATTCTCCTTTATTGAAACTTCTTGATGCGTATGCTATTGGTAGGTCTATTCCGTTATAATCTTGACTTAAAATTGCTGAACAACTCTCGTTGGATGCGTCTGTTGTTAGTATGAATTGTTTATTGAAATCCGGATATTTTAGGATCGGTGGCTTCATCAGAGATGATTTAAGCTTATTGAATGCTTTTTCACATTCTTCTTCATCATCATCATCATCATCATTTGGCTCTACAACTCTATGTGAGTCTTGGCCGCGTTTACTATTTCCCTCCATTGTTGTCGGTCCTGAGCAGCTATTTCCCATTTCTGTACTCCCATTTTGCGTAGATCGCTGGCTACTGCGTCCTTCCATCTCTTTCTTGGGCGACCAACTGACCTTTTTCCATCGGGCCTTTCCCAGAATGTGGCGTTTAGAAGTCTTTCGTCACTTGATCTTAGTACGTGACCCGCCCATCGTATTCTGTTTGATTTAATGTAATGTAGCGTACTATGTTTTCATCTCCGTATATTGTCTGGAGTTCATCATTGTGTCTTCTTCTCCATTCTCCTGTTGTCTCTTCTCTGCAAGGCCCATAGATAGTCCGCAGTATCTTTCTTTCAAGTACCAGTAATTTTGTTCTTTCCCGCTGATTCAGAGTCCACGTTTCGCTTCCATACGTTATTGTGGAACGAATATTTTCACATTCTTCTGACCAAAAAAATTCTACTCCTTTTCTTGATAGTCTGTTGAGTGGTCTGCATATTTCAGCAAAATTTTGAATAATACGTCTATAATAGTTACAAAATGCTACGAATCTTTTTGTTTCTTCCGCTGTCTTAGGTGTCGGGTATTGTTCAATCGTTGCATATTTCGCTTTGTCTGGTGATACTCCTTCCTGAGAAAGATCATGTTCTAAATATGTTACTTCTCTTCTCAAAAATTGACATTTTCCTGGGTTAAGTTTCAAATTGAATTTTCGACATGTCTCGAATGTCTTTTTCAGGTTGTCTAGGTGATGTTTTTCAGATATTCCTATCACTACTATATCGTCCATGTAAAGAAATGCTTTGTCCGGTGTTAATCACGAATATGCTATTGACATCATCCTTGAAAAGCTATTTGGGCTTACATTTAATCCAAAAGGTAATCTGGTAAATTGAAATGCTCCATTTTCTGTGCTAAACGATGTGTATTTTCTCGATGATTTTTCTAATGGTATCTGGTGAAAACCTGACATTAAGTCTATAACTGAAAACCATTTTGCTCTTCCTAGTTGATCTAGTATCGAGTCTATCCTTGGTAAAGGAAATTTGTCTGTGACTATTTTCTTGTTTAGTTGTCTAAAATATATGCATAATCTCCATGCTTTATTTCCATCTATCGCCTTTTTCGGTACCAGCACTACTGGGCTGTTGTATTCTGATGTAGACGGTTCTATTATTCCTTGGTCTCTCAGTTTTTGTACTTGTCGGTTTAATTCCTCTGTTTGTGCATGAGGTGTCCTATAGTTTTTATATATACCGGAGTTTGGTCTTTAACTCTCAGTTTCTGCTCATAGAAGTTGTTACATGTTAGCATGTCATGCCTTAGGGCGAATATATCTGAATAATCTTCACATAAAGATACTAACTTATCGCGTATGTATTCTGGAATGTCTAACTTCAATGATTCCCGTAATTCCTTTTTCCTATCCTTGCTGTCGTTGATCAGTCTATATATGTTGAATAATTTAATGTCTAATATTTTGATTGCGTTTGTCTCTACTTTTACTGTTTCGTAGGTTGTGTTCAAAGTTTTGATGTACGGATTATTACTTGAAATAATTGCTCTCGCTATGAATATTCCTGGTTGTATTTCCTGTTGTTCCACTATCCTGTCATTCTTCAGCGTTTGAAAAATTTTTACGACTCTGTAAATTTCACATCTAGGCGGTATTACTATCGTGTCATTATCTATATTATCCAAAATGTTTGTACTAATGTAGCAATCGTTGTCCTCTTTAATGTGTATTTTAAGATTAGCGTAGTCTAGTATGCATTGAAAGTTTGAAATAAAGTCTCTCCCAATGATTCCGTCGGTTGGAATAGGAAAGCTTGGTTCCAATAATTGAAAGATATGCTCAAATCGAGATCCTTTTACTTCTAGCGTTGTTTCAACTTCTCCCATTGTTTGTAATTCTCCTTTAGTTACTCCTTTTATTTTCGCTTTTGTGTTTGGTTTCACATGCTCCTTCATAAAATCTTGTGAACATTTCAGTATTGAAATATCAGCTCCTGTGTCTATGATAAAGGTATTTGTGTTTTCTAGGATTCCTGTTTTCATTTGTACAAAATTCGTTAGGTTTAAATCGAAGTTGTAAATATTATATTCCACTTCTGACTGTGTACTTTCCTTGTTTCGTTCATTCAAAATCCCAACTGCTGGTTTTCTGGTTCCTCTTGGCTGTCTTCTAACTCAAGTAGTCTTACGTTTCTGTTACGTCCTCCTCTCTGGTTCCCTCTGTATGTTTGGTTGTTAAATTGTCTATATCCTCTGTTGGAATAATTCCGTTGGTTTCCTGTTTCTTCTCCTTTGTTCCGTTGTCCGAAGTTATTTCTTCTTCCTCTGTCGTATTTGTTATGGTATCCTCTTCGGTATTGCTGTTGTCCTCTCCTATTTTTATAATTGGTCCTATAATTGAACACTCTTCCCTGTGTGTTCTCCTCTGTCGTATCAATCGATAAAAATTTAGATACTACTTCCTGCGGTGTTGTGAAATTACCTGCCTCCAGTATTAACTTAGCTCTATCCGTATTAACATTTCGTTTCATTGTTGCTACGACTGTTTCCGTTGTGTATTTTTTCGCTAGCTCCAATGGCATTCCTTCCGCTATGTATGCTACCTTCAACTGTTCCGCTAATTCCTCTACTTCGGATGCGTACACTGCTGCATCTTTGTTTCCTTGCCTTTTCTTTGCTAACTTGTCTATTATCGTTTTCGGATTGTCGCCTCTTAATTCCTTCTTCAGTGCCGCTGCTATAAGCGGGATCGTATCCTCTGTGGTTATCAGGTTTCTAGCCTTATTAGTCAATCTTGTTTTTCTTAATGTTATCGCTGTTTCTTCATGCCCTTCTGCTATTTTTCCAAGTAACTCTAATGCGTCTAAAAATGGTTGTAATTTCCCTGCGCTTCCATCAAACTCGTTGGGCAATACCTTGCTTGCAATATTCAAAAATTCGTTGATTGTCAGAGCCATGTTTAATATTTTTATATCTTGTTTTATGTCGCTTTTTCCCTCTTTTATTTCCTCGTCAATTTTCTCCTCTATCTCCTCGTCACTTTTTTTCCTCTTCTACTTCTTCGTCGCTTTGTTCTTCCTCTATTTCCTTGTCGATTGGTTGGTGTATTGAATTTGGAACTACTGTTCTTAAGTTTACAGCTTGAAATGAGCGTATAACTTTGTCTCTTATTTTTCCGAAATATTTGTTGCACGCTTCTCTTTGTTTGTCCGATAGCGCTTCCCAATTTTTCTTCGTTAAATGTGTGAATTTGTTATACAATTTAATTAGCTGTGTCGTTACTTCTTCTTGTATATCCTTAGATTTAGGTACTTTCTTCTTCAAGACCCTTCTACTTTGTCTTGTTACTTCTTGCGTAATCTCCTCAATTATTTTGATGAAGTCTTCCCAAGTAACTTTGTTGCTACTCATTTATTCATAATTTTCCTTATTCCTGTACCCGTAACGAACGCATAAATTTGACAGTCTTACGAGGTATAGTAAATGTATATGTATGTAAAATAATATGTCAAAAATAGTAAAGATATAGTAAATTGCCATAAAAAATCATTACCGTACACATGGCCTACTTTGCCCAGCAAATTTCAGTTTTATTTAAATATTTCTTTTCTTAGCACATATAAATAAATACAAAAATTATTTTGAGAACTCTCGAAATATTAACCGAGAATGTTCTTATCATTTTTTATAAAAATCTGTAACACAGCCGAGAAAAAAAAAATAAATACAAGGTGGGCAAAGTTGCCCCGGAAAAGTTCAACATTGCCCACCTATTTTAAATTCACTGTAGGGCAAAATTAAAACGTAATAGGACTACTTTGCCCATAGCATACGTTTTAATTTGTCTACTAATCCCACGATATACGTTTTTAATTTTATTTTTTAATAAAAACTAGAAGAAAAAGCTCTATTTTTCAGAGTTTTCTTTAATTTAAAAAATTTAAAATTAGAAAAAAAAATTATTACACTTTTATTAAAAAAAACACGACAAACTATAACTGAAAAATCTTAAATTTTCTTTAAAAGAAAAATATCCTCTTCTACTTTTGGAAGGTTCCTTTCATATTTTTATAATGTCTTCAAAATTGACGTCCGATATGTCTAATATGTTTGGATAAAAAAAAACCATTTATATTTTTTCTTAAAATTTTTACGGTGCAGTATGTAATGTCGTCGTTTATTACTACTATAATTCCGATGAAATGTTTAACGGTTTTTTTTTGTAAGAAATTGGACCACCACAAAAGTACCAATTTTTAGATTATTTCCATCTACTTACTTCGATATTTTCATCAGACTCGATATTCTCAACCATTTCATCCTGCTCTTCTTGATGTAATTCATCTGCCTCCCCACCAATATCATCGTCTCTGTTAGTCATCTCCATTTCTTCTGCTAAATTTTCGTTGTCACTCGTCTCCATCTCTATTTCTTCTTCTAAATCCTCGTTCCCACTTCCCTCCTGATTCTGACCAATTTCTTCAAATTGAACTGATTGACCGGGTTCAGTATTAAGCAACTTTCATTTTTGTTTTTTAATGGTATTCCCTTTCTTTTTTTGTTGTAAAAAAATTTAATAATGCATTATAAATTTCAGAACTTACTCTTTTGGCAAATCTCTCATCTGGCATCTTTTTTAGCACTTCATGTGGGCCAAAGGGACAAATTCTAGTTGCACGAAATGAACTTTCAAGATTTTTTTGAAAATTTGGTTCAATCACGTCTATTAGTTTTGTTAGCAACTGAGGAAAGATGGTTTTTTCAACTGAATTTAAGTTAGGTTGACTAGTTTTTAAATCAGTAAGGATCTTTTTCCAGGCTCTTTTTAAAGGCCGGAAAAATCCAACATCAAGTGGTTGTGTAAGCCCTGTAGAATTAGGTGGCAAAAATACAAACCTTATATTTGCCCTTTGACAAGCCCTTATTATCTCAATATTCAAATGTGAGGACATGTTGTCCCTAATCAAAACCTTTGTGCTGTTATCCCGTTTTGACCAAGGTAAAACAACTTTAAAAAACCGGTCTTGGAAAGTTGATGCATCAAGGAGCACCATTTTCTGCACTTGCAACATCCACTAAATGACGTTCTTCTATTTTAGTGAGTGTAAGGGGACGGCCAATGGAGGAAACATGCGTTCGTTTAATTTTATTCAGAATAGTTCGGCGTGGCACCTTAAAACGTTATTCTCCTGACGGGAACTTAAACCTCCTCTCACTGCTTCCACAGCTTGTTCAAGCATGGTTTCAGAGTAGTTTACATACTGCCTTGCTCCCAATTTTTTTCTGCTTTTTCTTGGCATTTTGATTGGTCCTTGAATGAAAAAAAAAAAACAATTAGGTAAATACTGACATGCTGTTTTACGTAAAAATTAATACTTTGTGGCGTTAAACTCAAAAGCACACTTCCGTTCCTTTTAAGTGCCTCTAAAACATTTTATATAAAAAAATAAAAAATTAAAAATTAAAGACAAATGACAGGACAACATTGCCCACTTGGATTTTATTTTATAAAGAAGAAACATGTAATCCCTGATAAACGTTTCATCTCAAATGCAGTTAAAACAATACTAAATAAGACGTATAAACAAATATTTAGTTAATATTCCTACTGGTGTATACCCAGCAGTGCTTAGCTTTTACCCTAAAAAAACTACAAACACGTGTTCAAATTTCTTACCTTACTACAAGCATTACACTTCACTCACACAGGTTAGATTACACTGTCTTGATTTATGCATGTTTCTTAGTGCGCGAGTAAACGTCTGTGGTACTTTGTTATGTTGCCAAGTATTTTTTTTTGCAAATATTATAACCCTTACAGTGGGCAAAGTTGAACCCACTGGGCAAAGTAGGCCATGTTTACGGTATATCAATCAATATAAATCACCATTAAAAAGCAGTAGACCAATAAAAATGTAATAAAAATCAGTAGGTCAAATAATAAATGGATAAAAGTCAATAAAGATAAAATATATGTTGGTAAATATATAAAAATCAAATAAAAATTGTATCATTGCGTCCTATAATAACTAATATCAGGGTTAAAAAAAATTCCTTATAATACCAATAAGGTAATTAAAAATAGAATAGTTAAATAAAAATAGGTAAAACTTAAAAGGTTATGTGCATCTTAAATTACAATTACGTTAATATTACTTTATACTTTATACTTTATATTATACGAATCAGGACTAATATCATAAAATACTTAATTATTATACGAATCAGAAAATACCATAAAAATGGCTAATATGGACTTACCACTTTTACACGTCTGTGTTCGTATCACCAAAAAGTCCTCGCTGCACGTTCCATAGCATTGTCCATTGTCCATTGTCCACACGAAGTTCCATCTCCATACCATAATCATCTCCGTCTCGGTCCTGATATCTCCATCCTTTTTATGTGGGCACACTTCTGCTATCTAGGGTGGTTGAGGTGCAAGAACATTGACGTGTTTTCCCATTTCTCGTACTAGACTGCTAGTTCTGGGTTCTTCCCTGGTCTTGGATCGCCATATGGTGGCTCCTGGCTTCTGAGCCACCTTAGATAATTAGAGGTTGGTTACCCCCGACCATAAGGGTTGATGTAGTAAATAACTCTCACAGTTAATACATTTATTTATACGTGGAGTAATTAACGGTAAGTAGCTGGTGGTATATTATTTGCTTAATGTGATGTTACTCGCTGGAATCTCAACTACTAATTGATTTATCTGTTCCCCATGAAGGTATAATTAATGGTCGATTGTTTTGTTTTATGTTTTGGTAAGCAAAAGTGAGAGTGATTCAAAATGCTGACTGCTAACAAACATACATTGATTATTATTGCAACTTGACCTTGTATCAAATACTAGCATGTATCGATGTGGTAATCTAGGTTAATCGTATTTATTAAAAACAAACATATTTGTTTTTACCACGGGCATTTAATTATTAAAGAGTTTGTCTTAAGAAGATGTTTACTGAGATGCTGTGTATCCCAACACAAGGTGAATACCAACATGGATTCAGAGAAGGTAAGTCAACAATAGACGCAATACACATTGTAACGCAAATCGCCGAAAAAAGTTACGAGTACGGAATAGATCTCCATATACTGTTTATTGACTACAAGCAATCCTTTGACCGTGTAATAAGGGAGGAGCTAATTAATGATATGAACCAACTAGGCATTCAAAAAAACTAATAAGTCTCACGAAAATGACGATGAAGGAATCCAAGGCACGAACCTTAACAAGGGAAGGCCCGTCAGATGAAGTACAAATGTAGGTAGGTGTCATACAGGGAGACTCCCTGTCAACAACATTATTTAACATTGCCATAGAGGGTGCAGTAAGAGCAGCCAAAATTAGGGGTACTATTATCGAATCTTCAGCCCAACTGATAGCGTATGCAGACGATATTGCACTGGTTAATAGAGATTTAAAAACCATGCAAAATATAATATTAATACTAGATAAAGAAGCAAAGAAGAGAGGGCTAGTAATAAATCAAAGCAAAACGAAATATCTCAAGTGCTCAAGAGAGAATACGAACATCGAGAAAGAAATTAAGCTTGGTGCGTATACATTTGAAAGAGTACACCGTTTCAAATACTTGGGAGTGATGGTGAATGGCAGAAATGATAGAGTGGATGAAATAAATGAACGCATCCTAGTGGGCAATAAAGCCTACTGGAACTACCAAAAATTCTTGAAAGAAAAACACATTAGTAAGAAAACCAAATTAAAAATTTACAAGACTGCAATCAGGCTAGTGATCGCCTATGGTGCAGAGACGATGTGCCTAACACAAAAAGATGAAATGAGGTTAGAAATCTTAGAGAGAAAGATAATTCGACGAATAATGGGACCGGTGAGGATAAGTGTAGGTGAATTTAGAAGATTAACAAATGAAGAAATTAAAGAAGTCATCCAGCGTGAAGACATAATCAAGTTCGTGAAGGCGCAAAGGCTCAGGTGGCTGGGACACACAGAAAGAGCTAACCCAGACTCTACGCTAAAGCGAATAACTGGCTGGAAAGCAACAATAGGGAGACCAAGGGAAGACCCAAAACAAGATGGAGAGATCAAGTCCTAGGAGATATAAAGAAGCTGAGAATCTACAATTGGAAGGAGCGTTGTAAGGACCGGAAAGAATGGAGGAAAATTGTAGACAGGACCAAGTCACACATGCTGCTATAATAATAAAAGACAACAGCGGACTGACTGATTCTCCGCAACAAATGAATCAGAGAGCCCAAAAGGCGGCGAACACTCCGCCAGGAGTGAGTAAGCCATGATGATGATGATGAATTCAACATAAATTTAATATATTTTATTTCTTAAAATAGGTACAACAAAAGCCCAGAGTACATCGGGAGTAATAAATGGACAGTATTATCTATGTCTTCCAACAGGAACAGCTTGTCCTACAAGTGGCAGCGGTACAATAGATCCTAGAATTGTAACACCTACAGGAACAGTAGTAAGTTATTATTTATTACGAGCACAATTATGTTACAATAATTATTCAATTCTTAACACCATCTTGCTGTATTCCCGTCATCCTTTGCCAAACCTCTCTGTCCAAGGTATCATCTTCTTGTAAATTAAGTTGCGGTCATACATCGATTTCCTAACTCTCTCATTTCACGACCAGTCTACCCAGCTTTCTTCTACCTGGTGGTCTCCACTGAAATATTTGGTTGGGCTTTAATAGGTGTCCAAACCATTTCAATGATCTTTCTATTCTTTCTACTAGCGTTTCGTCAGCGTTCATTCTTGTTCTTACTTCTTCGTTAATTTTCCTTTCCCCTCTTGAAATTCTTGCACCACTTCTTATATAGTCCATTTCTACGGCTAGTAGCCTGCTTTTAAGATCTACGTTGAGAGTCCATACTTTCGAGACATAACTAGGGGTCGACAAGACAAGGAATCTTGTCTTGACAACAAATTATTGTCTTGTCTTGAGAAAAAATCAAGAAATTTTATAAAATCTTGTCTTGACGATTTGTTGACATCTTATTTCTTGTCTTGACTCAAGAAATTTCAAGATCTTGAAGTTTCTTGATTACCCAATCCGGTGATTTCCCGGGGACCTTTTTATTGCGTTACGTGCTAACACGGCCTCCACTGCCACGGGGAGAGCCCCCGATCTGAGTTTGTTTCCTGACGAACACAAAATTGATGTGTAGTTACATGCTTAAAATAGTAGGTCTGGATCCCGCGTATGAAAAAAAATTGATTAATAGCAACCTGAAAATTTGTTAATAGCTTAAGGGTGTCTAGTCGGATAAACTTTGATATATGGGAACACTGGAACAGGGGCAGTTTTAATTGTGAAACAGATTAAAAATTTGGAACGGCCATACCACGAAAACGGCACAATTATTTTGTCCGACAGAACAGACTTAAACTCACCGAACAGAGATTAAACTCTCATGCAAAAATCAGACTGCTATTTTTTATCAAATGGACGTTTTAATGAGTGGAACATGTAGAACATGTCAAATGACAGGAATTATGACAGGTGATAAATAGCAGTCTGATTTTTGCATGAGAGTTTAATCTCTGTTCGGAGAGTTTAAGTCTATTCTGTCGGACAAAATAAATGTGCCGTTTTCGTGGTCTGACCGTTCCAAATTTTTAACCGGTTCCACAATTAAAACTGCCCTTGTTCCAGTGTTCCCATATATCAAGGTTTATTGGACTAGACACCCTTAAGATACTAAAAAATTTTCAGCTTGCTATTAATCAACTTTTTTTTTCATACGCGGGATCCAGACTTATAAGCATTTTGTATGTTTTGCACATATTGTAAACTTAGCTGTCCAGGATTTCATAAAAATTGTTGAACCAAATCGAAACAGTCTAGACATCGAAAAGGATTTTGATTATTAGAAGGATGAGATCGAAGTAGAAAATTATATAAATGATACTGCTTTTGATTTCAACCCTCCTATAAATAAAATTAAATACCTTGTCAAAAAAAATCAAAAACTCAGTGCAAATGCAACTTAAACTTAACAGTGCTTCTTCTTCTTCTGGTTTCTATCCGTTTTGGATGTTGGAAATCATATTGGCAATTATAACCTTGCTCGCTGCCGCTCGAAACAGTTCCATTGAGGTTTTCTTAAACCATGTTCTCAAATTCCGCAGCCATGATCTTCTCCTTTTACCGGGTCCTCGCTTGCTTTTGACTTTACCTTGCAATATGGACTGCAACAGGGAGTAATGGTGCTAATTTCTCATAACGTGTCCCAGATACTGCAATTTTATGCGTTTGATGGTAAACACAATCTCCGGTTCCTTCTTCATTCTTCCTAGGGCTATACCAAAATTAGATGTGCCTACAAGATGGCATTCAACTTTCGAAATGCTAACATGGGGTTTAAGTGTAAAACATGCTTTAACTATATTTTGCGGCAATATATACAATCTAAATAATTGCAAAATATTATTTCAAAATTTCTTGTTTCCTTGACAAGAAATCTTGGTATTGACATAAAATTTCTTGTCTTGTCTTGAAATCTAAAATTACTTATTGTCTTGATCTTGCCTTGAAATCAAGACAAAATCAAGACAAGATCTTGAAAATTTCAAGAAGTTGGCGATCCCTAGACATAACACAATACCAACTCCACTATTGCTCTGACGACTCTTTTTTTGTTTTTATTAGAAATATTCTTATCCCTCCAAAATGAATTCAAGTTTCCCACAATTTGCCTACCTTTTCGGATTCTCTGCTCACCCCAATCCGGTCTTGTCAAACAATTAAAATATCAGTAGTAAGTTAAACATTTATTTCAAATTAATAACCAACCGCAGAGAATTAGCTAAGATTTTGCTAATTTTGAAGAAGATTATGTCATTAATCGAGGTCGCTCTTCGTTTACTTTTGTTAGCTTTGGTCTCCACTTATCCGCCCCGACGTGTAACATCAACGACTAAATTTTTAATTTAATAGATGGCTATCGATCTGTAAGATCGTGACCGGGTGAGTCTCCTGTCAAATTTGCTCAAACAAGCGACAATTATATCGAACAGGAGGTGTAATATCCTTATTTTAATTTTTAGAATTCTTTCGCTTTTGAAAACGATTTCGTGGGAGGAAATTGAAATGTTAACTCTGTGGATTACTTGTCTCTTCTTGGAGTATTCTATTCTTATTCCTCGTCTTGACTTCGTCTTATTCTAGTATGGCTATTTTGACTTTGTTGCCTGCTTCCCTAAAAATTCCGGTAGAGTTCAAGTTAACCCATTTTCGTATGTTATGGAAGCAAGGTATTCTTCTTTTTCATGCACATTACCTTGAAGTATGATCCAAAGCAGTGTATCCCAAATGCAAGAACAAGACGAGACTTAGACAGTCTTAGTCTTGGTATTGGTCTTGGTCTTGGTATGGCGCTCTCGGTCTAGGTCTTGGTCTTGGCCTTGCAATAAGAGTCTTGCAAGTCTCGCAGTTACCCATTATCCTATTGCTATATTTATTAAACGTTACTTTAGATCTTAGAACAGCGCAACAGAGTAGGTACATTTTAAGCTTGAATTAACATAGCCATAGAAGACAAACCAAATTAATAAATCTGTAAACAACTGACACCGGGTGGGGTTTAAACCCATGATTTAAGCGATCCGTGCCTCTGCTCTAACTAACTGAGCTATCTACCATGTCCCATGGGAGTCAGTATGTTTCTTAATAAACGTTTGCATTTAATAAGCACATGTGCTAAAACATGGTTGAAACACAAAAGAAATAGTATATTGTACAACAAGTGAGAAAAAAGACATATATTTCACGAGCGCAGAAGTCACGGGGCGAGGGCCGCAAATCAAGCGAGGGAGAAATATGTCATTTTCTCATATGTTGTACACTGTAGTTTTTCTATGAATGCGGTTTTGTCAAGAGTTCAAACTTCAAAATTAAATAATTTAGGTGCTTTTAGGTGTATTATATGCATAAATTGAAATACAATACATATACATGTAGGTATTTAATATTCTTAAAATTGATATACGTTATTTATTTAAAATTCTAATTAACAGTTATTTTTGAACAGTTTTTTAAGGTTATTCCTGGTAAGTTTTGCCTCAACACATTTTTTGACAAGTTGCACATTGTATAGCATCTATAGAAAATAGTGTATTGTACAACAAGTGAGAAAAAAGATAGTTTTCACGAGCGCAGAAGTTGGTTGGCACGAGGCGAGGGCTGCAAATTAAGCGAGGGAGAAATAGGTTATTTTATCATGTGTTGTACACTGTACTTTTTCTGTGGATGCGGTTTTGTCCAGAGATCAAACTTCAAAATTAAATAATTTACGGGCTTTTAGGTATATTATATGCATAAATTGAAATAAAATACATATCGTGGGCATACTGCAAAAACTGACCAAGTCAAATATTGTGCTTTCGAGATAATTGATATTGAATATTCTGTAATTTTATTTGAATTTTTTTTTAAATCATTTTAAAAGGATATGTATTTTTTCTTTCCAGTTATTAAATGGTTGAAGTTAGTGATTCTAAGTAGCTCTAAAAATCGCATTAACCTTTTTGTTTTTCGAAAAAAAAAAATGACTTGGTCACTTTTTGATGTAGAAATTTGCTTAAATATAAATCATGGTCACAAAAAGATGATTATTTATCAATAATAAATCACAAAGAAAATACTTTTAATTTTATTTATTTACAGTGTAAGGCTGAAGTTTAAAATAATTTTTAATAAAATTTTTAGGACTATCTAGTATTATTTTGTGCACTTAACTCAATTTACAATATTTTGTCACTTGTACCCCTTAGCATCTAATCCCCTTAATTGCGTTTGTATTGTGCATGTTACCATGGAAACGACGATCATAGCATGGAAGACCGTAGGAGAACCCGTGAGAAAAAATATTTCTCACTGCAATGGCCGACTTTTCTCACTGTGTAAGGAATTGTTCGTTTTGAATGTATGTAGGTATGTAGTGAGAGAAGTTGCACATTGTATAGCATCCATAGAAAAACAAATAATAACATAAACTTGACTGTAATCAAAAATCAATTTGAGATGCATGACTTATTTCGAACAATTTTTCAAATTTGCTTTTAAGTCTTTTAGATGTATAACTCCAGCTCTCGTTACTCCGACTAGAACTATTTGAAACTTCATCACTCTTGTTAAATTGTAAACTTATCACTCAGAGAACAACCAGAATGAGATCAAAAAAAATTATTACGTTAGACTCGAAGGAAAGTCGTTACGTATATACAGGGTGAGGCAGATAACTGGCCTATTAGAAATATCTCGAGAACTAAAGGCAACAGAATCATGAAAATTGGAATAAAGGGGTTTTGAAGGATGATCTATTAAATGAAAATATTTTCATCTCTTTGCAACTTCCGGTTATACCGGAAGTTGCTTATAACTTCGTTTTTTTAAATGGGACACCCTGTATATTTTTACATTTTTGGATTCTCTTCGATGTCTTCTTTCTTAAAATATAAGGTTTTGTAATATTATACAGGGTATTTTAAAAGATAATTACGTTTTTTTTATTTATTTCGTAGCAACATTCACACCCTGTAGAATTGTAGTAGTTTGACATCTAAAACTCTACTTACGTTCAAATGATTTTTAATGTACTCTACTATTGTTAAGAATCATTAGTATAGCTAAATTTTCAATTTTAGTATACAGGGTTGGTCGAAACTCGGAATGAGTATTTTCTGAGTTTTCTTAAATAGAACACCCTGTATTTTAGTATTGTAATGAAATGATATTTTATGGTACTTTTTTATTTCTTAAGCATTCCCTATACCTAACTGCTTTAATTTGTGAGTTATTGGTGATTCAAGCTAAACATTAATTGCAACAAAAAATACGTAAAATTTTATTAGGTTGGCCGTGAAAATACTCAATCCCAAATAATTTTTCCGAAATAAATACATATTAATCCAGACTGGTCCTTAAAATTACCAATAATGGTTTAGCTATCGAAATACCTTCTTAGTTAAGATTGTTGGTGCGATTAACAATTAAGCACAAATTAAAGCAGTTAGGTATAGGGAATGCTTAAGAAATAAAAAAGTACCATAAAATATCATTTCATTACAATACTATAATACAGGGTGTTCCATTTAAGAAAACTCAGAAAATACTCATTCCGAGTTTCGACCAACCCTGTATACTAAAATTAAAAATTTAGCTATACTAATGATTCTTAACAATAGTAGAGTATATTAAAAATCATTTGAACGTAAGGGTCTAGGACGTTTCATCGCCGCCGTTTCGATGCCGCCACTTCGATGCCGATGCCAGCCGATTCATTAATTGGCTATCTGATATATTTCCGAATTTTCGACAGTTACAATTATTAGTTATTTTTAGTATTAATTAGGAATTCTAGGAAATGCGAGATATGACGGCGATGAAATGGAGTGGCGATGAACCGGCGGCATCGAAACGGCCGGCGATGAACCGGCGGCATCGAAACGTCCCATTCCGGAACGTAAGTAGAGTTTTAGATGTCAAACTACTACAATTCTACAGGGTGTGACTATTGCTACGAAATTAATAAAAAAACGTAATTATCTTTTAAAATACCCTGTATAATAATACAAAACCTTATATTTTAAGAAAGAAGACATCGAAGAGAATTCAGAAATGTAAAAATATACAGGGTGTCCCATTTAAAAAAACGAAGTTATAAGCAACTTCCGGTCTAACCGGAAGTTGCAAAGAGATGAAAATATTTTCATTTAATAGATCATCCTTCAAAATCCCCTTATTCCAATTTTCATGATTCTGTTGCCTTTAGTTCTCGAGATATTTCCAATAGGCCAGTTATCTGCCTCACCCTGTATACAGGGTGCAGGGTATCCTGAAACTCTACCGACAAACGAAGACAAGACATTCCTCAGATAATTTTAAGGAAATTTAACCCAATTTAGCTCTTTGAAGATGACTTCTTGTAATTAGTTTTTCTTAAATACCTCCAAAAGGCTTCTATTTAGAAGGACGAAAATTGGTGAGCATATTTGTCTTCCAGAGATAAATCAATTATATCCATTGCGAATTTCTAGTACCGGTCATAGGCGTCAGTTTGGGGTAGGGCAACGGTTATTTTATGGCATAACTTTTTTGTCTGTAACTTTTAAGTATTTTTAATACTGGATTATTAAATTGTGAGATATTCTAGTACTGAAAGGTACTCTTGCTTTAAGTCCGTAGGACACACCGTTTTCTAGAAAAATCAATTTTAAAATTTTTCGTTTTTTGAATTTGAAAAAAATAATTGAAAAAAAAAATAAAAAACGGTATGTTTTACCAACTGCAACCAAGCAAGCAATTTGATTCAACCCGACCTGTGGGAGATGTCCACCCTTTCGAAAAAAGTACATTCGGGTGTAACAAATTCATTGGGGCGAGGTGTTTTAACCCGAGTTTAAAAACAGGGATCACCCCACCTCGCTCCAATGCCCCAGGCCATCCCTTTCCCCCCCATAGCACGCTGATGCGCGATGGGGGCACAACTATCGTAGCCAAATTCTCTTCACAATGGAATCCTGGGTAATAAGATTCCAATGTGGTGCCTAATCGAATGCAAAAACTAGGCCAGCGTGATGCGCTCTATGCCTTTATCTTCTTACTTACTTATCCGCGGAACTAAAATTGCTTGCTTGGGCCCCAAGTCATTGTACCAAGCCCCACTGAGCTCGGTCCAATGGCTTGGAACTCAAGAATTTTATGATTTTTTTGTTTTTATGATTTTTTTTGGTGGCTTACGCCTTTTTTATGGTTTTTTTGTTTGTATGCTGGTTTTACCTGATCGTCTGTCTGGTATCTTGGATGACTTCTTGGACTACCTTGGTCACTATGTTGGTGACTAGTCTGACCAGGTAGTCTTCGTCTGGGAGGATCGCTGTGGTGGCTTGTTGGTTATTGGCTTGTGTGGCTTTGGCATAGGAGACTCCGGTTACCTGTTGTCGTCTGTTGGTCTGTTGTTGTGGCCTCTGTTGTGGTGGTCTGTTCCAGGTTGGACATCTTGGGCATCCTCTGTAGCTTGCGGGATGGCTTCCGTGACATTTGGCGCAGGTTGCCTTTGTTTCTCTGGGTCTTCTACATTGCTTCGAGGGATAATCTTTTCATTTCACACATCTGGGTTCTTTGTGGCATGCGTTCTGTGCGTGGTGAAAGCTCTGGCAGTTGAAGCACTGCGTTGGCCCTTTCGCTTTTCGTAGGTCTTCTACCTCTACCTTCATGTGGCACAGATTGGTGATCAGCTTAGCCTTTTCTACGTCCTCACGATTCAGAGTCAGTACGAACATCGGTAGTTTCCTTTTGGGGCCGGCTCTTGTGGTCATATTCTTAGCTGCTTGGCAGACTATTTGGTGTTGCGCTTCCATCTCTTCTTGGATTTCCTCCTTGGTGGTGTTTGAGGGCAATCCCCTTAAAACCACTTTGGGTTTTTTATCCTCTTCTACTGGGAAGGCTACCCATTGTAGCCTCTTGTCTTTGTGTGCCTCTGCGTATTCTTCTATTACCCTCACCATTTTCTTATAATCTTCCAGGCTTTTCGTCTGGATGAGTGTTTCTTTACCGCTCCTGGAGATTTTGTTTGTCGTGTAGACTTTTAGTCTTTGGGCTATGATGAGGATAGCCCCTGTCTCATTTACGCTCTGTAATTTAATTACAGGCGGCTTTCTGTGAGGTGTTGCCTGTTGTTCGGGCAACACGGTGGTTTCTTCGTTTGTTTCCATATCCTCTGTCTCTGAATCGCCTCAAGGCAGGCGTCTCACCATCTGTGTTTTGCTCTGGGGGGGGGGGCTGGCTTGCTGGTTTTCGTGACAATGGTGGGAAGTTTTCTTTGTCTTCGGCTTTTTAGCCGGCGGTGGCTTTTCGGTCGCTGGGTTGTTTTTTTGTTTCTGGCTTTGGTATGGGCTTTGCCTGTTGTTGGCGTTTTATGTCTTCTAGCTTCAGGATTTTCCGAGCTTCTCGCAGCTCTTTGAGCAGTTCGTCCATCTGGCTCGTCATCTTCATCATCGATTCTTGTAGTTCCGCTCTTTCGGCCTTTTGTCGGGCTATTTCTTCGTCCTTTTTCTTCAATTGTTCCGTGAGCTGGTCTTGCATCTTTCTCAAGTCTTCCCTCTCGACCCTTAGTTGCTCGTTTTCGGTCCTCTGCTGGGCTGCCTCTGCTTTTTTTGTATTTAGATGATCTACTGCATTATTTAGTTGTTCTATATCTCGAGAGAAGTCCCAGACTTCTGTCCTCCAAGCCTTTTTCGCTCTTCCTCTCTCTGCTTCGCTTTCCGTGTCCTCGGTGTCCTCTTCGGAGTCTTCCTCGGATTTCATCTCGGTATCTTCTTCGGTTTCCTCTTCGCTTTCATCAGTTTGTTGTTCCTGTAAAAGGCTAAGATCCACTTTTCGTGGATCTTCATGTGTTGGCGGAGTGGCCATAGGGGGGGGGGGTGATCGAGACCTAGCTCGATCAATCGTCTGGGGGGAAGAATCCCTAATTTTGGCGCGAACCTTTTTTTCCGCCGACTGGCCCGACGCCAGTTCGGCTTCAGGGTTGGTTTCCCTACCCCTATCGCGGTTGTTCACGTACCCAGACAGAACTAGGTACGGGATCCACTTGATGTTCTCGTTCTACTGACCTAGGGGCCGGGGCTGCCCGATGTAGATTCCATAGAACTACACCTTGCAGTGTCTACCCTTACGGAGGCACAGTAGAAATCCCGTAGCGGACTCACGTCGAGCCCGCTTTACTTTTTCTGCTAACCGATCTCTAGCTGTGGCGTCTCAGAGAATCCAATAAAATCAAATTCCCTAAGTTTCACCACATCCAGTCGATCGGCCTTTGCCTCTCCTTCTCGCCTCAGAGAGTAAGAAGCGCTCAACTGCTGTCTTGCTTACATTCAAGACTGAACTGAAAAGTTCACAGTCAAGCCACTCCCACTTCCTCGGCTGTTGTCGCTGCTAGTCCGCTCCGCTGCTGGCACGTCTTGTTGCTCCGGTGTCTGGCACCGGACTCTATGTTTTACCAACTTAAAGCAAGAGTAGCTTTTAGTACTAGAATACCTCATAACTTAATAATCTAGTGACAAAAATTCTTAATAATTAAAGACAAAAATGTTATGCTATAAAATAACCAAAATGGACGCATATGACCGGTACTAGAAATTTTCTATTAATGAAATAGATTCATATTTCGAATATAAATAAATATACCAGTTTTTATTTTTCTAAATAGTTTTTTAAAAAAATTTTTTTTAATATTCAAAAAACGAAAAATTTTCAAATCGATTTTTGTAGAAAACGGTGTATCCTATCGGCTTAAAGTTAGAGTACTACAATACCTTATATTTTAATAATTCAGACTCAAAAATGCTTAAAAGTTAAGTTATGTGATAATATAACTGTTGCCCTACCCAAAACGGACGCCTATGACCGGTACTTGAAATTTGCATTGGATGTAATTGATTTATCTCTGGAAGATAGATCTGTTTACCAATTTTCGTTTTTCGAAATAGAAGCGTTCTGGAGATATTTAAGAAAAACTACATAATTACCAGACGCCATCTTCAAATAGCTCTAACTCCTGTAGGAAGCATTTTCAGACTAGATTAATTGGGTTAAATTGTCTTAAAATTATCGGAGGAATCTCCTGTACTCCTGTCTTCGTTTGTCGATAGAGTTTCTGGACACCCTGTATAAGTATATCGTGACTTCGTCACTTTTAATTATTTTGGTATTTTGTTTACACGATAGACAGCATTATCTGTTGTTAATTCGTCTCGTTACTTTTGAATACCCATTAGCCGCGCTCTTTCAGCAAATTTTGCTTAACCGAATGATCTGATCACACACTCAGCAGAAACGATGTTTAGTCTTGGGCAGATAACATTTGGGGTATTTATATTCCTACTAACTAATAAGGAAAAAATTTAATTAATTAGTAGGTGACATATTTTTAAAAAGTTTCGGTACGATATTACTGTTGGCGTCGCAACGCAAGAAGATTACTTGATGATTAGAGGACGGCTATTCTCAAAATCTGGATAATTAATTTCAGAGCGAAGAAGTCGTCAGCTGGGAAGAATGTATAAACTATTTTATTTTTATATTGTAATTATGACCTCAGAATACTTGTCATTTGTGTCATGTTTGTTTTAATTGATATTTGTATTCGCTATGTTCGTTTATGGTATTGTTAGTAATGCGCATAAGTCCAATTTTACAAATTTTTGTTACATATTTTTTAGCGTCTCATAGAGTCTCTAAGCATATACTAGAACTACTACATCTCCTAAAACTCCCTAAAACGACACTCTCTAACACGAATTAACTGCAAGACGCAAAAGTCTTGTAGACTTAGTCTTGTTCTTGCTTAAATCTTGCACGGACAGTCTTGGTCTTGCTAAAATTACGCGATCTTGGTCTTGGTCTTGGCTTGCAAAAACGCAAAAACAATACCAAGACTGCAAGACCAAGACCGATTTTGGGCAAGACAAATCCGAAATAATAAGTGGAACTTCTTTATTTGATGTTTGGGTTTCAGGTTTAAAATTGAATTTAAAATAAAGTATAGGTTAGGTACATTAAATAACTGAATCTTATCTAAGATAAAAATGAAATTACCATAATTGCATAGTATTTTTGACCATGATCCTTTTAACCTTTGAATGCATAATGAAGATTTATGATGAAGGACATACCTATTTTTAATTTTATTTGTGATTCGATTATGCCAGTTTTTAACTATATTGCTAGTCGCATCATACAATTGAAAACAATTTTTTAATAAAAGAAAAATATAAATATTTTACAAATTACGTAACAATATACCAGTCGTTCCGCTCTTGTTGACACTAATGTGTACATCTATCATTATCGCACCTAACTTAATAGGGACCAATTACCCCATGAGCAGACACAGCAATCGAAATGATTAGTTGATCACAGTGGGAGGGCTTTTATACAAATATAAGAAAAGTCTAAGAATAGTTTTTTAATATAATAAAATTAATAAAAAAAATTAAAATAAATCGTTTAATTTTAGAAAAGAGAAGAGTCCTAGATACAAAATTTATTAAAATAATAATAAATATTTATTTAAATCTGAAAACTTTTCGTATTGGAACTTGTTTCTGGTAACATCCTCAATCTCTAACTTTTACAATTTAAAAGACAAGACAAGCCGAATAAAGAAAGCAAAAAGACTTTACAATATGCAGTCACATCCCGCTTTCATTCGTCTAGGAAAAATGGTCGAAAGAAAGTTCCTAGTACTCAAAATCTGAGTAAAAATAAAAGTGAGAAAGACAGTTTATGTCTCTGCGACGATGCACAATCTCCAGACAGCTGTTTCTGTTTTACGACGTCCTCAGTGGAGCTGCGTGCACACCTCTGAAACAAAACGAAACCAAACTGTCTATTTCTATAAAATGATCTCAGATACAAAATTTATTAAAATAATAAATAATTATTATAAACTTACGTGCATAGAAATTGGCCCACTTAAAAATTTGGTCATTTTTGATGTCTCATATTTCCTAAACCTGTTGGCCGATTTAAGTGATTTTTTAAACATGTCTGATTCTTTAACAATACCACTGTAATAATATTGTTGCTGAACAGGTAAATTTTTATTGTATACTATACTGGGTGTATCAATCAAACTGTGTTTTTTTCTCAAAGTTCGCCTCACCCTGTGGAATATTCTACTAGCATTTAAAAAATACTGAAATTAAAATGTAACTATAGCCACAGGTTTTCTTAACATTCTCTGTTTTGACTTATTCGATTATGTCGGATAAAAAAGTTAGTTACTTTAACAACTAGACATGTTCTTCATCAATACACTGTGTTTCTAATGGTAGGGGAGCAAAGTATGCTAAATGTGCAGTCACTCGAGCGCTGTGGAGACATATTGGGTTGTGATAATTAGGTCCTAAAACCAAAAAAAGTTAAGTAAATTTTACATTTTAGTAGGGACTTGCCATTTTTTAATTTAATTTTTCATTTCCAACAATCCTTTTTTCCGATTATAGCGCCATCTATCCATAACTCGAAAAAATGGTTCGAATAAAAGTTGCTTATTTTTACGTAAAGAATCCAAATAAATAATAAAAATTTGGGGCTCCTATTTAAGATTCTAAAGTAACCCCATCCCCACAACTCCGTGAGGGTCGTGTTTGGTACCATTCGATAGATTTTTCAAAAATATAGAATAAGTGTATTTTGCAGTTTTTCGATCTGATTTTGTATTTAAAATTTTAAATTTACCCCCCCTCTCCGTGGGGGTCATGTTTGATATAATTCGATAGATTTTTGAAAAATATCGAACACGTAGTTTTTAGTTTTTCGATTTGACGTTCATTTCGCGAAATATTCTTTTTTTTTGTGAAACTTTTTGACTCACCATTTCCTTACACCCCGCTCAAATCGTCAGATTTTTTAAATATACACTCTTTTGCATGTACTTAATTTACCTTATCTTAATCTGACAATTTCGAGTATTTTTAAGGATAGATTTTTTTCGGGCCCCCCTTCACGAACTCCCCTGTGTTAAGAGCCAATATATGGTAGAGGTACATCAGCAGGGTACCAGGTTTCTCCCCATATGATAATCTGACGCGCTGAGTAACTGCAAAAATCCCCGTTTGGGCTCCCCTACCATAAATAAGTGTGACAAACTTTAAGGGGTAATTCTGCAGAAAAAAAAATGACAGTAGGCTTGATAAACGTATGTACGCAAATGTTTCGTTTCCGAGATGCGGAATGTTGACTTTTTTCTTACAAACTGACTATTTATTTATTTCTTTAATACCAGTTGAGATATGAAAATGAAATTTGGTAGGTTTTAAGAGATAGTTATTGTAGATTTTTTGACATAAAATTAAGAATTTTATATTTACAATTAGCGTACATACATGTTTAGTTGTTAAAGTACCTAACTTTTTTATTATCCAACATAATCGAATGAATCAAAAACAAAATGTTAAGAAAACCTGTGGCTATAGTTGGGCTTTAATTTCAATATTTTATAGATGCTAGAATATTCCACAGGGTGATTCGAACTTTGAGAAAAAAACACAGTTTGATTGGTACACACGGTATACAATAAAAATTTACCTATTCAGCAACAATATTATTACAGTGGTATTGTTAAAGAATCAGGCTATAACATGTTCAAAAAATCACTTAAATCGGCCGACAGGTTTAGGAAATATGAGACATCAAAAACGACCAAATTTTTAAGTGGGCCGATTTCTATGCACGTAAGTTTATAAATCTGAAAACGTTTCTTTATTTTCACGAAGGAGATGACATAGCTACCGGGCACCAGGTATGTCGAACAGCATCTTCGATGCAATATTCGTGTTCAGCGATCTCGAAAACCCCTAGATAATAAATTTCAACTATTTTCATAAAGAATATTTTCATAAAACTCCAGGAAATGACGTAGATACCGGGTACCTCGTACAGCATCATCTATGCAGTATTCGTGTTAAGCGACCTCAAAAACCCCGAGATAATAAAGAACATTCATAAAATGTCAGGAGATGACCTAGAAACCAGGCACCAGGTACCTACCTCGTACAGCATCGCCGAAGCTATATTGGTGTTCATCGACCTTAGAAACTTCGGAATAACAAGTTTCAATGATTTTCATAATGAATTTCGTTAAAACTCCAGGAGATGACGTGCATATAATGATATCGGTCACCAATTATCTCTTACAGCTTCCCGATCCGATATTCCTGTTCAGCGACGTCCAAAAACTCCTGCCTACAACAAGGCAGTCTTCATTTTTCTCTCATGTTCAAGTGTTCAATAATCTTCCTAAAGCTCTCTCCAATCGAATTCAAAAGGTTTCATAATGATACGTCTTACTAAAAGAGTTAGAGGTTTAGGCGATTTTAGTGATTTATTTACTGGCCTATTTATTCTTATGGTAAAAATAACAAAATCAAATCATCAAGATACTAATCTGTTAATAATTTCAAGATTACATTTTGATACAGGCTGCAACTTGTCCAGCTGGAACTACACCATGCTTCGGTACCAATACAGCTTGCGGAACTAGATTTATTACGCCGAATATGACCGGTAATGGACCCTCCAGCTATGGAGCCTATCCATGGCAGGCGTATCTTAGGAATACGACCAATGCATTTGCAGGCAGTGGTGTTCTTGTAAGCCCTTACTACGTAATTACAGCTGCACACAAAGTCTACTTAAATGTGTAAGTGCCAATTTAACTATTATTATTATTATTTATTAAAAATGAATTGACGTTTTTATTTCATTACAAAACGAAACCAAAGCCGTCTTATATTTCAGTTCGTTCAGAGAGCGCCACAAGCACTCTGACCGGTTTCAAAACTTGTTAGTTTATCATCAGAGAATGCATATGTAGCTATCTCTAAACAAATTAAAATAAGATTAGAATAATAAGACGGCTTTGGTTTCTAAGCGAGCGGGAGATACCCCTAAAATGACCAGGTACTGACCACGGAGAGGTGAATGGCTAATTTTATTCATAATTTATATTTTTGAAGGTGCTGAAACGAAAATGAGGTTTATTTTGAATTTTATGTCAAGATTGTCAACATTGTCAAAATCGCAATTTTAACCTAAAAATAAAAAAAAAGAAATCACGTTTTTTTACGTTTGCCTCGCTACAACTCGAAATTTTTACAGTATATATTTCTCACGTTTCTTAAGAGAATGGTACTTACTTCAAGCGTTTTGTCTTATTCGAATAAAAGTTATGAATTTTTTAAAGTGAAAGGTGCAGATTTCTGAATTGCAAAGTTCAATCGCAAAAGTTGAGCGACGAAGTTTGAAATTTAGCTTTTTAATAACATGTATGTTAAAGTATAGAGTACAAAGAAGTATTTTGGAAAGGTTTAGATCAAAATGTTTTATAGAAAAAAAAATAGTGCAACTTTTATTATCGACATTAGAAATCCCCAATATAACGGTTATTTTTCGAGATACTGACCATGGGTGGTGAATGGCTAATTTTGGTCTTAGTCGTCTTTCTGACGGTGCTGAAAATGAAAATGAAATTAATTTTAAATCTTAGGTGGGGGAATATTGTCAAAATCGCAATTTTACCATAAAAATAAAAAAAGTCAAATCACATTTTTTTGCGTTTAACTCGCTACAACTCTGGTCGATTTTAATATTTTTTTCTAAGGTTTGTACACTATACGTTGCTCACTTTTTTGAAGACAACGGTATCTGTTTTAAGATTTTAATCTTATTCTAGAAAAAGTTATGAATGTTTTAAAGTACAAGGTGCAGATTCTTAAAATGCAAAGTTTAATCGCAAAAGTTGAGAGGCAAAATTTAAAATTAATCACGTTTATGTTAAAACATAGAGTACAAAGAAGTTTTCTGGAAAGTTTTAGTTACAAATGATTCATAGAAAAAATGTCGCAACTTTTAATGTAGACGTTAAACATCCCCAAAATAACACTTATTTTTCGAGATACTGACCATGGGAGGTGAATGGCTAATTTTAGTCTTATTTTATGTTTTCGATGGTGCTGACAATGAAAAAGTGGTTTATTTTAAATTTTATGTGAGGGAACATTGTCAAAATCGCAATTTTAACCTAAAAATGAAAAAAAGTGAAGTCACGAATTTTTACGTTTAACTCACTACAACTCTATTCCATTTTAATATTTTTTTCTAAAATTTCTACAGCATATATATTTCTGAATTTTGTGTAAAACCATAGAGTTCCCAGAAGTTTTATGGGGAGTTTTAGGTCTAGATGTGTTATAGAAAAAATATGGTGCAACTTTTAATTTTAAGAAGAACGTGGTTTAACTTTTTTTTTATTTTTAGGGCAAATTTGCGATTTTGACAATGTTCTCAAACCTAAAATTCAAAATAAATTTGATTTTCGTTTTCAGAACCATAAAAAACATAAAGTAAGACCAAAATTAGCCATTCACCACCAATGATTAGTATCTCGAAAAATTAGCGTTATTTTGGGGATTTACAACGTACATGTTTAACGTTTCACCATTTATTTTCTATAAAACATTTTTATCCAAAACTTTCCAGAAAACTTCTTTGTATACATGTTATATTTTTGAATTTGATTTAAAATCTATATTTTAAATTTTGTCAGTTAAATTTTGCGATTAAACTTTGCAGTTCACGAATTTTCACCTTGTACTTTAAAAGATTCATAACTTTTACTAGAATTAGACTAAAAGCTTAAAGCAAAAACTATTGTCTTAAAAAATTTGAGCGATATATAGTGTACAAACTTTAGAAAAAAAATAGTAAAACGGGCCAGAGTTGTAGCAAGCTAAACGCAAAAAAACGTGTTTTAATTTTTTTTTTATTTTTAGGGTACAATTGCAATTTTGACAATATTCCCACACCTAAAATTTTAAATAAATTTCATTTTCGTTTTTGTCACGGTCAAAAATATAATCTAAGACCAAAAATAGCCATTCACCACCCATGGTCAGTCTCTCGAAAAATTAGCGTTATATTGGGGATTTCTAATGTCGACATTAAAAGTTTGACTATTTTTTTTTTCTATAAAACATATTGATCTAAAACTTACCAGAAAACTTCTTTTTACTCTCTACTTTAACATTAACGTGATTAGGAAGCTAACTTTTAAACTTCGTCACACACCTTTTGCGATAAAACTTTGCAATGCGCAAATCCGCACCTTTTCCTTTGAAAAATTCATAAGCTTTATCGGGATAAGAGTAAAAGCTTGAAACAGGTACCGTTGTCTTCAGAAATGTTAGGGCTGTAAACTGTAAAAATTTTAGAAAAAAAAATTAAATGGAACAGAGTTGTAGCGAGGTAAACCCAAAAAAAGTGATTTCATTTTTTTTTCTTTTTAGGTTAAAATTGCGATTTTGACAATGTTCCCCCACATAAAATTCAAAATAAACTTCATTTTCGTTTTCAGCACCCTCGAAAATATAAAGTATGAATAAAATTAGCCATTCACCCCTCCGTGGTCAGTATCTCCAGAACTAAGCGCTTTTTTGAGGGTGTCATACTCGTGTATTATTCGTTTTGCATCGAAATGATAATGTTTATTCATTTTTATTTCTATTAAAGGATCCATTTTTCATTAAATTTTCCGCGCTGGACAGGTGAGTTGTAAATTGCAAATTGTAGAGGACCAGAAAAATGGTCCCAATAAGGTTTTTAATTTAATATTATGTTATATTTTATTAGATTGACAACTTTGACTTATTATTTATTAGTTACAATTATTATTTTTTATGCACGAATTTATCTTTGATTTTTATAATGCAAATATTTCCCTTAGAAATATTTGGTGTACTTTCTTTCATCACATTCAGAAACTCAGCTATCAACAATTCTTTACATTAGATATATCGTGAGAGGTAAAATTGTGGAATAAATCCCTTTTTGACGAGACTAGGCGATTTTGAAAACAAACTCACGAAACAGATCGTTTTTTATTTTTAAATTATAATTTTTTGGCTATAATCATACTAGTGATGTTATCCAACTGGGCAAGATGACGTTACCGATGATTTTTTTTTAAATGAGAATAGGAGTCATGTGCTAGCTGTTCTCTATTTAATTTCTTGAAATAAAAGGCATATATTGAGCACCTAGCTAGTTCATTAAAGCTCGCCCAAGTATACTTTCGCTCCTAGAGCATCATCAGGGGCATTTCGTCAAATCAGGAAGATATCCTATTAGAATGTGACACTTGTTTGATGGGACTGATGGCAAATATAACAAATAACACTGGACAAAGCACAAAACAGATTAAACAAATTATAAATGGTGGTACATACTACTTCATTTGGATGTCAAATATGGAGGAACAATTAATTTTTATAAGTATATTATTGCTTAATCTAGACTTATTTTTCCAGATTTACTTATTCCTTACAGCAATAACACAATATATATTTTAATGACTTTTTTTACAGAAATACTCCAACAGCGGTGACAGTACTAATGGGTGTATATAATCCAGCAAGTCTCGTCAATGTGCAAAGTAGCACAGTCGCAAAAATTACCGTCCATCCACAATTCGTAGCTGCTACCTTAATTAATGACATAGCAGTATTACAGTTAACGCAGCCAATTGTATTAGGCATATACGCTAACATTAACACGGCTTGCCTAGCAGCAGCTGGAACTTCTTTTATAGGACAAACGTAAGTATAGTGCTGATAATACACATACACATTTGGATAACATAACCCTTCAAGAAATCGGCATTTCCTTCATTATTTTTAGGTTTGTGTTTTTAATTTTGCATATAGCCGCTTAGAGGGCGTCACCGCTAAAACCTTCCGACGCAAACGTAAGCTCAATCTTTTGTTGACATAAATCGAGAATTTCATTGCGATACAACAAGTCGTGTAGATACAGTGAATTTTTGAAATTAGCAAGTCGGTCGAAAAATGTATCTTAGCCGAGAATATTTTCGAGCAATAAATTTTTACAATTTTTGGAGAGGATTATCCCAACAGCAATATCACGCTGAAATGGTTCTGTGATTCGGAATGAAGCATCACACCAGTCAACTATTTCTCGCTGATATTGCGAATTTCAACGTGGTCGCTCCAGTCTCAGCGACGAATCCAGGCCAGGTCACACAGCAAAACGTTGATGTGGTTCGTCAGCTAATTAAGGATAACCGCTGTGTAACATACCGGGAGGTAGAGGCATCTTTGGGCATTTCAAAGATCTCAATCCAAAGATCCTATATGAAAAACTGGGTGTTAGGAAGTTAGTTTGCCGTTGGATCTCTCATTTGCGAAAACCATTAGAACGGTTCAACAAAGGAAGCTCAAAAAACGTTTATAGTATTGTTAGTGGCGATGAATCTTGGATTTACTCCTGCCAACGGGAAAATAAACGCCAATCCGCTGTGCGGGTGTTTCAAGATGACGATAAACCAACAAAATTGATCCGTCCTCGAAGTGTGTCAAAGAAAATGATCGCAACTTTTGTGTCAAAATCTGATCATGTGACAACAATTGCCCTAGAAGATCGAAGAACGGTTACTTCTGATTGGTATATAACCGTTTGTTTACCAGAAGTTATGGCGAAACTTCTACAAAGCAACACACAACGGCGAATCATCTTACATCATGACAATGCAAGTGCTCACACTGCCCAAAAGACAATAGAGTTTTTGGAGCTTTAAAACATCGAATTGTTAAACCATCCGTCATATAGCCCCGCCCTAAGTCCCAACGACTTCTTCACATTCCCAAAGATCAAGAATTCAATGCGTGGGCGGCGATTCCAGTCACGAGAAGAAGCCATACATGGCTTTAATGCAGCCATTTTGCAGGTGTCAGCTGAAGACTGGAATAACTGTTTTCCCAATTGGTTTGAACGCATGCAAAAGTGTATCGATCTTAGTGGGACATATTTTGAAAAACAATAAGTACTTTAAGTCTATATATTTTTTGTTTTTATGGCTATATGCAAAACTAAAAAGAAAACCTATCTCAAGAGTCTAAAAATTGTTAGAACCCTAAAATGGAACACTCACAATACTCTCACTAAATGACTTTTATTTTTCTGTCGAGTGATTGTCGTGTTTTGCCTCCTAAAGCGTCCGAAGCGGCACTGATTTCGGTCCTGATTTTTACACAGACATGTGCCAATAGGGGCAATTACTTTTATTATTGAACCAGATGATAGATGTTTTTAGTTTATGAGAATTTTAAATATTGCAATACATGTCAAGTATCTGTCTTATAATTAATTACCTTTTTGTATTTGTTTATGTGGTACATTTCGAGAAATAATCTTTTCTATATACAAGATAAATTAAATGTGTGTCCTGGTGTGTTGGAATGGTGTTCTACTGCACAAGAACCTAGAATAATAAACAACTGCCACAAGACTGGAATACCGGAATAATTATTCCACTACATAAAAAGGGAGATCAGCTTGAATGTACAAATTACCGGGCAATAACGCTACTGACTGTGGCATATAAAATACTGTCAAATATTGTCTATGAGCGATTGAGACCATATGCGGAACAAATAGTTGGGGGATATCAATGTGGTTTCTGCAGGCAGAAGTCCACAATAAATCAGATCTTCGTCTTGAGGCAAATCTTGGAAAAGACTAGTGAATTTAATATAGACACACATCATCTCTTCATTGATTTTGAGAGTGCTTATGATAATATCCATCGAGAATTTCTGATCCACGCCCTGAAAGAGTTTAATATTCCAAGTCAACTCACTGATATAGTAAAAGAAACACTTAAAGTACAGAGCCAAATTCGAATTCAAAACGCACTAACAGATACAATACATGTTAGAACGGGCCTACGACAGGGAGATGCCCTATCCTGTATTCTATTCAACATCACATTAGAGAAAATAATTAGAGAGTCAAAAGTCAACACCAGAGGAACAATAATAACAAAAAGTGTACAAATATTGGCATTCGCAGATGATGTTGATATCATAACTAGCAAAAGACAAATGATAGAAGCATTTAATGCGATATAACAAAACAGTGGCCTAAATATTAATGAAATAAAAACCAAGTACATGAAGGCCAGCAAATCGACAGGCCAAAGAAACCTACAGAATCTGACAATAGGAGACTATAATATCGAAAGCGTAAAAATTTTTACATATCTAGGTTCACTAGTCACCGCAGATAAAAATGTCAGCGAAGAAGTTAAGAGAAGAATACATATTGCTAATAGAACATATAATGGACTAATTAAACATCTAAGATCTAACAACATCACGAGAAAAACCAAATGCAAAATATACAAATTTCTGATAAAACCGGTCCTTATATATGGACCAGAGACATGGACACTGTCGAAAATCAATGAGAACTTATTAGGTACGTTTGAACGAAAAATCCTCAGACACATATATAAGGGGGTGAAAGAAAATGACGTATGGCGCAGAAGATATAATTTTGAACTATTCGCAGCATACAACGAACCCGAACGTCATAACATCCATAAAAATCGGACGTCTGCGCTGGATGGGCCATGTTGAACGGATGTTGGAGACCGAAATACCAAAACATATAATGAGGCAAGCACCGGTAGGGAGAAGGTCAAAGGGAAGACCCAAACTTACATACATGGAACAAGTGGAACAAGATCTGAAAACACTTGAGATTACCCACTGGAAGAATAAATCAAGGAACAGAACAGAATGGAGGGAAATCCTAGAACAAGCCAGGACCCAAAAAGGGTTGTCGAGCTACTGATGATGATGAATACATGTCAGTTGCAAGTATCTGTCTTATAATTAATTAACTTTTTGTATTTGTTTATGTGGTACATTTCGAGAAATAATCTTTTCTATATACAAGATAAATTAAATGCGTGTCCTGGTGTGTTGGAATGGTGTGCTACTGCACAAGAACCTTTCTCTGTTTTGTAGTCTTTTGTGTTTCAGTATTTTTAGTTTTAACCACTGCGAGGTTTGCCCTATATTTCGCGTGCATATATAAGACTATTCGCGTGCCACATATAAAGAAAATATAAGTGTGGTTAAAAAGTTGTAAATCAAATAAGAAGTTGGAATAATAGATAAAACACCCAGTATCTTTTTATGTCGGGCCAGATAGCTCAGGCGATAGGATGTCTGACTTCCACTCAGAAGGCCGGTGAGCCAATCCCTACAGGAGGCCCCAGGTCATCCTAGCCCAAATAAAATACACACACCCAAACTTATATGGAATCTCCATGTGTTTCAAAGTAATATTTATTTATTTTGAAAAACTTGTTATTGTTGCGAAGATTAAAGGTTTTTATTGAAAATAAACAAATATACAAGACAATCTGATAGTACAGCCCGGTACGGTATAGATTATTTGCTTGAGTTGCAAGTTGAACGAAAATAAATAAACTAACTTTTGCGTCCAAAAACGAAAATATGCCTCATGTGGAGTTATAGAACTTACATCGAGGAAAGATTATTGGTCTTGTGGAGAAAGTAATGTTCTCAGATGGACATAGCTGCAGAGCTAGGCGTAATACAGAGCGTTCTGTCCAAAACATATGCTAGGTAACAGGAACTAGGAAAGCTCAAAAATAAAGCAAGGGAAAGTCGCCAAAAGTAATAACGGCTCTCCACGATCATTTAATTGTCCAATCAGCTGGAAGACACCCAACCACTTCTCACCTGCAGCTCCAAAGGCAGCTCTTGGAAGCTACATGTGTAACTGTTTCAGTTGAAAAGATAAGAAGAAGAGTTTGTTCCAAGAAGTATACTGCAGTTGACAGTTATGGGTTCCTGAGTTATCGAGGCAGCACAAGATTGATCGCCTACATTGGTGTCTTCACCACCAAAACTGGAACATTGGGAATTGACAAAATGTGCTATTTTCAAAAACAGTCAGAATTTAATGTAATCAGATGGAAAATCAGATGACCCACGAAATCGTGTACTTAGAGGTCGAGGAAGACAAGCAAGAACGAAAACTGTCAGATCTATTCACAAATATAAAAAGGGAAGTGTAATGTTCTGGAGAGGAATTATGATCCGTAAAAAAACTCCTTTAATTTTCATCCAATCAACTTTAACTGCTCACAGGTATGTTGATAACCTGTAGTCAGGCTCTGGAGAGACGCAACAGGAGAAAATTTAATTTTATTGCATGATAATGGACCTCTACATACCATTAGAGTGACTACAGGCATAATTGAAGCAGAAGGTATCCCTTGCTTGGAGTGGCCTGCTTGATCACCCGAGCTTAATCCTATAGAGTATTTGTGGGATATGCTTAAAAGAAAATTTAGAGCTCGCCGGGATAATCCACAAAACACCGCACGTCTAGTACAAGCTGCTTTTAAAGGATGGAGCAACCTACCACAACAAAATGTTGATAATTTGATTAGGAGCGTGCCCACGCAAACTGAAGCTTGCATAAGGACTAGAGGTGATAACACTGACTACCACAAAATACAAAAAAAATAAATAAAAACAAGATAAACATTATTCGTTTTACATTAAAATTTTGTATGCTATTGACTTTAAAACAACTACTTTCAATTTGTGTGTTAAATAAGTTATTGTTTTATTTAATTGTTATGTATTTGTTATTAAATTGCTTTAAAATAAATATTGTTTCACTTCGTGTGTTCGTTTTTTTAAATTCGCCCGAAATAATAAGAAATATCAGGTGATTCCTTATAAGTTTGGGTGTGTGTATATATCTTAAGTAAAATTAAGTGGTAATAAAGTAATAATAGGCGGTTAAAGTACTTCATACTTACTTACTTATTCCTCTTCACTCCATGCGGAGCATAGGGCGTCAACTGTTTGTCTCCATTCTGTCCTATCCTTTCCACTGATATTTATTTCTGCCCAGATTTTCCCAATAGCATTAATTTATTTATCGACACTTCTTTTCCACGTTTCTACGGGTCTACCAGATCTTTTCTTTCCATGTGGTGTGTATTCTACGGCTGGCCTCGCTATGTCTGTGTCAGGTTTTCTTAGTGTGTGTAATTTAATTCCATTTCCTTTTGCATATTGCCTTAGATATAGGTTCCTGGTTAGTTCTTGTCCATAACTCTTGGTTTGGATATCTTCCTTAGGCATTTATTTATGAACACCTGCATACATTTTCTTGACATTTTCGTAGTTTTTGCTTCGTATAGCACAGTCTAAAAGTTGCTGTTGAATAATCGTATCTTGGTTTTACTTGTCATCTGACGTGAAGACAACATTTTCCTTAGCATATTAAATACATTTTGAGGTATTCCTACTCTCCGTTTTACGTCTTTCTCCGTCCTTGCTCCTTCCGTGCCACCCAGTGATATTGCCAATTATCTTGGTGTATTTATTTTCATTATCTTAGTTTTTCTGACGTTTGTGTTAAGTTCGACCTTCTTCCTTGCCTTTGCTACTTTTCCAGTTTTGCGTTGCATGTGTTTTTTTCTGTTAAAAGGCATATAAAATATCATCTGCAAATTCCAAGTCCTCTTAAGTTGGTTGATTCTAGTCTTATTACTAGTAGCCTTAGACATGATCCAGTCGATTACTCCCAGGAATAGGGTCGGAGAAAGCACACAGCCTTACCTTACTCCTGTACAAATCTCTATTTGTTCTCTTAACCCTTTCAATCCCAGACGAAATTATAATTTGTCGACCTTTAAGTCCCATTAGTCCTGTCGCCAGGGGGGGTACAACGGCCTCCTGTATTCAGATGGACTTACCCAAGTTTTTATTATGTATTTTGGCCCGTAGAACACGAATTTTTTGGGTAACAGTTGATCCGGATGTCGATAAGATTGTTATAAACAAAGAAGTTGAGGAATTACATAACAGTGATTTCTCGCAAAACAAAACATGTTTTTGTATTTTTTGGGCCATTCTAACCAAAAAATGTTCCTACAAGTTTTTTCGTAGGATGCATAGTTTTCGAGATAAACGCGGTTGAACTTTCAAAAAATCGAAAAATTGCAATTTTTGAACCCGAATAACTTTTGATTAAAAAATAAAATAGCAATTCTGCTTACCGCATTTGAAAGTTCAAGTCAAATTATATCGGTTTCGAATATATACATTACTAAAAATTTATGTGTTTATTGCTAAAAAAAGCTATAAACACATAGTGTTTCCCGTGCCTAATACATGCGTTTACATGCATGCTACGTAGAAATAGCCTCGCTTGCACTTGTACCTACTATACCTACTCGTTCGATTTTAAATGAGAAATCATTGAAAACATCACTCCAGCACTAGGTGTTTATACTTTTGTTTAACAATAAAATAATAAATTTTTAGCAATGCAAATAACTAAAACCGATATACTTTGACTTGAACTTTCAAGTGCGGTAAGCGGTAACTTTTTAATCAAAAGTTATTCGAGTACAAAAATTGCAATTTTTCGATTTTTTGAAAGTTCCACCGCGTTTATCTCGAAAACTATGCATCCTACGAAAAAATTTGTAGGAACACTTTTTGGTTAGAATGGCCCAAAAAATACAAAAACATGTTTTGTTTTGCGAGAAATCGCTGTTATATAATTCCTCAACTTCTTTGTTTATAACAATCTTATCGACATCCGGATCAACTGTTACCCAAAAAATTCGTGTTCTACGGGTCAAAATACATAAAAAAACTTGGGTAAGTCCATCTGAATACAGGAGGCCGTTGTACCCCCCCTGGCGACAGGACTACATCGGTACACGTAAGTGCCACTTCATTTAATTTACATTAAAACTATACTACTCTGACAAACTTTAAGCGATTTTTTCGCAGCGGTACATCGAAGTCTAGCTTGGTCTAGCCTTGAACAACGCGATTTCATTGGTTGTAGTTACTGTCATGCGATGTGCAGTGCGAATTCTTCATTTGTTTGTATCATTGTTATGGTAGTCAGGGCTACCTATCTGGGATATAAGGATGGTTCCGGGTACTAGTACTTCTAAGTACCTCTGGGACTGAAAGGGTTAACTTCCATTATTGGACTGTGCGTGCTGTGGACCCTTCGTTTTATAATTCTGATATATTCGGGAGGCATTCCGTATTTCTTTAGTAATTTCCGTAATGCTTTGCGATCTACACGATAAAACGTTTTCTAGAAGTCCATAAAGTTTACATATAGCTTATTCTGCCACTCTAATGATTGCTCTATAATCGTTCTCATCGTAAAAATGTGGTCAATGCAAGATCTTCGTGCCCGGAATCCAGCTTGGTTTTCTCGTATAACTTTATCAAATTCCTTCTTCATTCTTTCAAGCATGATTCGGGTCATTATTTTGCTTGTTGTGCATAGCAGGGTGATAGGTCTCCAATTTTCACATTTAGATGTGTTGCCATTTTTAGGAATTTTTAGAATTAACCCTTGTATCCATTCTCTGGATAGCTCTTCGGTTCTCCAAATTTGTAAGTGTGTACAGTCTGCTTTTATTAACTGAGCAGGGAGATTGTCTATTCCGGCAGCTTTTTCTCTTTTTAATTATTTAATTATTGCATTTTTTATCTCTTCATGGGTGAATTATTCGGTGTTCATGTTCATTGGGTGTCTATTAGGTTCCTCTTCTATTTCGTTTGTTACACATTTATTTGAAATACTCCATCCATCTAGTGAGAATTTGTTGTTTTGTTTTCAGTAAAGACCATATTTAGCTTTTATTTTAGTAGTATTATTTCGGCTTGTTCTTGTCAAGGTTTTTGTGATGTCATACAATTTTTTAGGTCGTTCTCTCTTGCCGCATTTTCACCTTCATTAATGACTCCGTTGTGATATGTTCCTTTGTCATTTCTTGCACTTCCTTTGCTTCTTTGTTTTTCACAGTATTTCTACTCTAACCGTTGCTTCTCATCATTATTCTTCATTACTAGTTACTTGACTTTAATTTTTTTACGTTCTTGTATCTTATCCCATGCTGTTTTTGTCTTCCAGAGTTTGTTACTGTTTTTCTTGTAGCCAACTGTTTCCACTGCTGTTTTCTTTAACGTCTCTTTATACTTGTTCCCTAGTTCCTCAACAGTGGCATCCTCCATGTCACCGGCTGTTCTCCAATTCTGCATTCGGTCTCTGAATTCATTCTTTATGTCATTTTAATCTCTGAGCCAGTGGACATTGTATTTTTCTCTATTCGTGTTCTCTTTGTTGCTGCTCGCAGTTTAATGTAAATTTCGCTCTCACTGACGCATGGTCCTTCATCCGCCCCTCTCATAGATCTTACATCCAGTAGTGATTTTCTCCATTGTCTATTTATTGTAATGTGTCTATTTGGTTTTGACTTTACCTCCTGGAGAAATCCACGTTATCTTGTTTATGCGCTTGTGTGGAAAGATACTTCCGCCTATCATTAAGTTGTTTTGGGCACAGAAGTCAGTAAACGTTTCACCATTTTCATTTATTTCTCCTAAGCCTTCCCTGCCCATTCCAAATCCTTTTCCGTCATTAGCTCCACCTATTTTAATATTCATATCCCATATCACTATTAAAATATTACTTTTATTATTTGCCTCATAATACATTAAATGTGCAGTTACTCGAGCGTTATGGGGACCTACTGGATTATGAAGATTAGGTCCAAAAACCAAAAAAAGTTAAGTAAAATTTTCCATTTAAGTGGGGACTTTCCGACTATAATTTAATTTTCCATTTCCAATCGTTTTTTCAGATTATTGCGCCATCTGTCCATAATTCAAAAAAATATCTCGAATAAAAGTTACTTATTTTTACGTAAATAATCCAAATCTGCAATAAAAAAAATGGAGGCTCCTATTTAATATTTTGAAGTAACCCCCACTCCTCTCCGTGGGGGTTGTGTTTGGTATCATTCGATAGTTTTTAAAAAATATTGAACACGTATTTTTTAGTTTTTCAAGCTGACGTTTATTTTTTGAAATATTCGCTTTTTTCTTGTGAAACTTTGTGACTCACGCATTTACTTGCGCCCCGCTTAAACCGTCAGATTTTTTAAATATACACTGTTCGGCATGTCTTATCTTAATCTGACGATTTCGAGTTTTTCTAAGGATAGATTTTTTTTTCGGACCCCCCCCCTGTTTAAGATCCAATATATGATAGGGATACATTTACAGGGTACAAGGTTTCTCCCCATATCATAATCTGACGCGCTCTACTAACTGCAAAAATCCCCGCTTGGGCTGACCTACCATAGGTTTGGTATTTTTATTTATTAATCAGAACATAGAATTAAGCTAGTAGGTAAACTTTGATGCAATAATGTTATCCACATTTTTAGATGTGTTGTCAGCGGATGGGGCCAAACAGCTTTTACGACTATCGATGCCCCTACTAATCCACAGAAACAAGCTACTGTTACTATTACTACCTATGCTACATGCAGGGCCTCCTATGCTGCGGCAAATTTATTGGGTACTAATGTAGATACTTATTTGGATCAAAACGGAGAAATATGTGCAGGAGGTGTAAGCATGCTGGACGCCTGCACGGTAAGTTATATTATGTACTTTAAAACTTTAAACTATACAGGGTGTTTGGTAAAGAATGGGCCATAGCGTAACCTTACATTCCTGAGGTTAAAATAGGTCGAGTTAAGCTAACTTACCTTAGTACAAAAGTTGATAATAACCTAAATACAGGGTGTTAAAATTAAACTTTTATTTTATTTATTTATGAATATTCCCTGGCAGACATGGGACAACAACACGAAATTTGGTAAATGGTGCTGGTATTATACAATCTACTAAATTATGTTAAACAAACGTTTATGGCTACTACCAGAGGCGTACGACGGGAGAACGTGAATGGTTGACCCTTCCCAAATTCTACGCCACTGGCGGAATTGCTATTTTAGTGCAATTTTTTGATTCTCTAACACTTTCTATGTAAGAAACATACTCTTCATTCGTAACGATAAAGCCATTAGTTTTCGAGATATTTGAAGCTAAAAACGAAGGAGAATAATATATTAATCAAAATAAGTGTGCCTTTTCATTTTTTAACTTCAAATATCTCGAAAGCTAATAACTTTAACGTTATTAATGAAGAATATTATTTGCATAGAAAGTATTAAAGAATCTAAAAATTATGCTAAAATAGCAGTTTCATCAGTGGCGTAGAATTTGAGAAGGGTCAACCAATCACTTTCCCCTGTCGTACGCCTCTGGTAGTAGCCAGAAACGATTATTTAACATAATTTAGTAGGGTGTACGGTGCCTACACTTTCTGCCAGGTATCACATGGATATGTCAAATTATTTTAAAGTTTTCTTTTTTTTTTAAATAATTTATTCTATATATAAAACTTTAGGAACTATGCGTGCCCGATACTATAAAAATATTTCACATATCCTTATGGTACTTGGCAGAAAGTGTAGGTACTGTACAACTGTACACCCTAGTAAATTATGTTAAATAATGGTTTGTGGTTAGTACCAGAGGCGTACGACAGGGGAAATTGAATGGTTGGACCTTCCCAAATTCTACGCCACTGATGAAACTGCTATTTTAGCATAATTTTTAGATTCTCCAATACTTTATATGCAAATAATATACTCTTCATTCGTAACGATAAAGTAATTAGTTTTCGAGATATTTGAAGTTAAAGTTAAAGTTAAAGTGAAATGAAAATGAAAAGGCACACTTATTTTGATTAATGTATTATGCTCCTTCGTTTTTAGCTTCAAATATCTCGAAAACTCATGGCTTTATCGTTACGAATGAACAGTATGTTTTTTTACACAGAAAGAGTGAGAAAATAAAAAATTTCACTAAAATAGCAATTCTGCCAGTGAAGTAGAATTTGGGAAGGGTCAACCATTCACGTTTTCCCGTCGTACGCCTCTGGTAGTAGCCAGAAACGTTTGTTTAACATAATTTAGTAGATTGTACATTATTGTACAATACCAGCACCACTTACCAAATTTCGTGTTGTTGTCCCATGCCTGTCAGGAAATATTCAAAAATAAATAAAATAAAAATTTAACTTTGACACCCTGTATTTCGGTTATTATCAACTTTTGTACTAAGGTAAGTTAGCTCAAATCGACCTATTTTAACCTCAGGAATCTAAGGTTAAGCTATGGCCCATTCTTTACCAAACACCCTGTACAAGTATTAATTAAACAGTCAGGGAATTAAATGAAAATAAACAGATTCGTTTTGATTCAAATCGGATGTCTTACCGTCCGCCGACAAGTGTTTCTAGGTTTACCCGTTATCAAGAAGGATTCGTAAGAAGAATGAATTGAATCAAAACGCTCGTCTGCTCTGTATAAATAATGACATATTTATACCGGAGTATGATTAGAACGACCTCTAACGGGGAACAATGTATTTAGTGTCGACAATGTCCCAAGTAATCTGTTTACCCAGATACGAAAATACCAAACGGGCGACGCTTAGGAATTGGAATTGGAATTAACAATAATTGGGAAAGCTTAGAACGCTTAGGAATATTGTTGGGATATTTTCCTAAGCGTCGCCCGTTTGGTATTTTCGTACCTGGGTAAACAGATTACTTGGGGTGTTGTCGACACTCATTTCATCCTTCCCTGTTAGAGATCGTTATAGCCATACTCCGGTATAAATATTTCATTATTTATACCGAGCAGATGGGCGTTTTGATTTGATTCTAGTCGGTCTTCCTGCTGACCTTTCTTGATAACGGGTAAACCAACATATTAATCGGTTCCTCATTAGAGAAATGCACATAAGTAATGATAACAAAACATTTGCAACTATAAAAATAGTATAATGTCAAATGTTCTGCCACACAACACACCACTCGCTTCTTTCCACTTCATCCATCCAGCCCTAATTCTACTGCCTGCATCTCCATCTATTTCTCTATTACTCTTTAATACCGATCCCAGGTACTTAAAACTATTGCTTTTTACAATCAGTTCACCATACAAAGATACCGTTTTATTTGTAGTAACTCCATCTTTAAATGAACATTCCAAATACTCTATTTGTGTCCTACCATATTTTATCTGGTACAAGACTAATGAGAATAAATACGGACTAAGCACCGAGCCTTGGTGGTATTCTACTTTTACATAAAATTTATCAGTCTCTCCCACACCTGTCCTAACACTAGTCGTTACTCCCTCATACAAATCCTTCACAATATTTACATATTCACCAGGGACTCTTTTCTTATTGAGTGTTTAACACAGAATCTCTCGAGGAACTTTATCATATGCTTTCTCAAGATCCATGAATACCATATGAGCGTTTGTTTCTTTACTCCTGTATTTTTCTATCAACTGCCTTATAATGAAAATTGCATCTGTTGTTGATCTGCCCTGCATAAAGCCAAATTGATTCTCGGATATTTTGGTCTCTTCACGTATCCTTCTATCAATTACTCTTTCCCATATTTTCATGATGTGGCTAAGCAGTTTTATAGCCCTGTAGTTTGTTCATTGTTGTATATCTCCCTTGTTTTTGTAAACAGGTACTAGTATACTGCTTCTCCATTCGTCTGGTATTCGTCCAACTTCCATAATTCTATTAAATAGACCTGCTAGCCACCTTGTTCCTGTCTCCCCCAATGCTCTCCATACTTCCCCAGGAATATCATCTGGTCCTACCGCTTTTCCTTTTTTTATTTTTGAAGCGCTTGAGCCAGCTTCCTCGTTTGTTATTTTGGTGACCATTGCTGCTACTGTCTCCGTTGACTCTACAGGCTGTCTGTCAAATTATTCATTTAATAAGCTGTCAAAGTACTTTCTTTATCTCTTTTTGACATCCCTTTCGTGAACTAGTGTTTTATTATTTTCATCGCGGATACATCTAGTCTGATTAAAATCTTTGGCTTTCTTTGCTCTCTGTTTGGCTATTTTATATATCTTCGTTTCGCCTTCCCTGGTATCAAGTTGATCGTATAGGTTTGAATACGCTTCTGCTTTGACTTTTGCTACTGCTACTTTCGCTTCCTTTTTCTCCACCATATAGTTTTGAAGATCGGTGTCGGATCTGGTTTCTTGCCACTTATTATATAATTTTTCCTTCTCTTTTATTTTTCCTTGTACTTCATTTGACCACCACAAGTCTCTTTATCCTCAAAATTTTTCCTGGTAATTTCCCTAGTATTTTAATAGCAGTCTCTCTCATTCTACTGGCCATTTTTCTCCAAATTGTATTAGGGTTTTCTTTCATGTTCCAAAATATTTTTTCTACTATTCTTCTCCTGAATAGACCTTCTTTCTCATCTTTTAGCATCAACCACTTAATTTTTGTGGTCCTCTCCGATATTTTTGTTTAGTTTCTCTTTTTACTTCGATGTCCAGAACAAGCAGCTTATGTTGTTGGCTTACTGTCTCACTAAACTATTACCTTGCAGTCCTTGCATTCACTTATGTCTACTTTCCTTATCATGAAGTAGTATATTTGGGATTGGTGTTGTCCACTTTTGTAGGTAATAAGTTGAGTTTCTCTCTTTTTAAAGAGAATCTTTCTCCTAAATCAGAGAATCATTCTCTCTCCTAAAGAATGTATTAACAATCGCCATATCCAATGCTGTTGCTAATTCAAGCATGTCATATCCAGCTTCATTTCTAGTTACAGAGCCCAATCCCCCATGTATTGCTTCGTATCCTGCCTTGGCTTGGCCCACATATGCATTGAAATCACCTCCTATTATAACTTTCTCCTCTGACGGAATATCACTCAGGACGTCTCCTAATTGGTCATAGAAAGCGCTTCTTTCATTCTCACCCAGACCTGTTTGAGGAGCATACACACACAACATTCAATACCTCTTTATCAATTACAAATTTATTTCACTGACATCATTCTATCACTCGTTCTTTCAACTTCCACTACGTTATCTTTCATTTCACTATCAGCAATTATACCAATTCCATTTCTAGTGTTACTACTCCCTGCATACCACAATTTGTAACCTTCACCTAGTTCTTTCGCCCTTTGACCTTTCCATCTAGTTTCTTTAATGCAAGCAATTTGAACTCTCCTTCGTTTGAGCGCATCCACTAACTCCAGACTCTTACCTGTAAGACTACCAAGATTCCACGACCCTATCCTGATTTTTCTAACCTGCAATGGTGTTCCCCCTGAGATAGTCCTCATCCGGAAATCCGAACGGAGGCTCATTTTACTTCCGGCATATTTTACCTCAGGAGATGTCATCATTTCAATATAAGTTTTTATATCATTGGAGAAGATATTTTTATTATTATGGCCTGAAAAGATTTTATTTGGATATTTGATGCCTGAATGCCTTTTCTATCAGCACAATACCCTGCCTTGCATGTTTAGCCAATACACAACCAATGCAACCAAAGTGCAGTATTACCCCAAACCCGCCTGCATTTTTCTGTATAGGCCAGGATCCCTACTGTAAGGACTGCCCTTAAAGCCAATGTATTGTAGACCGTATCCCGCCAACAATATACAAAAAATACATTAAAATACCAAGCTGGTTTTGTGGTAACATAATAAACATAAATATAATAATAACAGATTACATAACATGATTAAATTATTATTTATTATTAAATTATTATAGAATTATATTCAATTAAAGCTATCTGTTGCAGTAGTTAGTAAGAAGTAACTCTTTTAATTCAGATTTAAATATTTCTAGCCTGCAGTCTTTGATATTTGTGGGTAACTTATTATACAAAATCAGACCACTTGAGTATAATATACTTTTTTGTGCACCAGTAGTTTGCATTCTTACGGTTTGAAAACTACCTCCCTGTCTGGTTAGCATATTAAAACAGTGGCGTACTGGCCATATAAATGAATCGGTGCAATCACCGAGAGGCCGCAGCCTTTTGAGGCCGGTCAGATAGGATTTTTTCACAAAATTTTTTAGATGTAACAAAAAAAAATATTTTTTAATTTCTAATCGAGTTTTAATTTTGCTAATAATATTAATAAAACATTTCAAAAAAATTTAATTTTTTCCAATTTCCTTAAAACATATATGTACTCTGCAGAATAAAAATTGTCTTCCACATTTTTTCCGAATTATTGGAAGTATTGAAAAACGATTTGATCAAGACAAATGATGTGATGTGTGAATCCAAAAATTTATGATGTTATATGCACTCTACATCCTAGAAATTTTGACAATAAAAAATGGTATACCTTTAACGGCATTTAAATCATTTACTGAAAAATTAAGAAATTTTTATCCAACCATAATTGCGACTGCAATTAGAGAAGAACTCGTGGATTGTGCTGATAAATGGATTGTATTAAAAAATAGGATTTTTCAAAATACTGAAATTATAGAAGATCGAGTTAATGATGAATATGTTCAGTCTACAGAAATTATGAAGGATGATATTATTAATCTAAGGGATAATGAACATGAAGTAACAAATGACAATGTTGTTGATATCGTGAAAACTTCACCTTCGTGTGGTACTAATAAGTATAAAGATTGTATAGCTTGCTGTTACGCTGTTTTGCATAAGTACAACTTATATCAGTGTACTTATCCAAATTTAAATAGTATATAAGCATTTATTAATTCTTTCAGTGACACAGAAATCTTGCGAAAAAAGCTTTTCAACGTTGAAATACATAAAAAATCAGTTAAGAAGTACTTTAACACAAGATCACTTGGAAATATTTATACTAATGGCTATAGAAAAAGAAACTTTGTATGAGCTTAAAAATGATGAAATAATCGACGAATTTGCTCAAAAATCTACTTTAATGCGGAAATTATTGGTCGAGAGTTAAGTTATTATTTTATAAAATAATTGCAAAAGAATGTTTAGATTATTTCATTGTATTAACATTTTAATTATTGTTGAATTAAAGTATTTGCACTGTACTTGTATTTGTACTCTCTTGTATAATCGATTTACTAAAATTCAACTTAATACATGATTGAAAAATTCTCAAAATTTTATTTTACTTTTATCTTAATTACTACATCAAATTCATATTATATTTATTCAGGAAATCATGGTTTCTGCCTTACTGTATACAATATTGGCATACATGTCATTTATTATTTGTAAAATTATTGCTTATTCTTAAATAAAAAATATATCAAATTAAAAAAATCATTGAGTTTAAAGTTGTATGTTTGATTTAAAAATAATTTATATTTTTGTTTTTTTTTATTTCATAAATAACAATAAAACATCCTGATAGTAGAAGGTAAAATGATGGGAGGCCGCTTTTCTATAAAATCACCGGGCCGCTTGAAAAGTTCCAGCACGCCACTGTATTAAAACATGAATTTTTAATATCTTTTCGCAATAACATTTTTCGATATTGTGAAATATAAAGGTACTTTACTCTTGAGCGAGAATCATATTCTTTTACGTATCTGATTTGATATTTTAAACGTATTGTAAATTTGATATATTATGATGGTTCTATCTTAGATTTTAGACGATACAGAGCATTTTATGAGGAATAATTTTTTTGTAAAATTGATAATTAGAAAGTGTCCCATATGGTTCAAAGTTACGCAGGCAGGTAACAGTATAAGAGCTCAAATTTTTTTTTTGAATTTTTCAGTTGTAATGTCAGATTTAGATTCAGCATAATCAAAAACAATATAGAAAAATTTTTGATCAAGGTAAAATGGTGAATTCACCAATAATTTTAAAATTATTTTTACACAATAATTTTTATTATATGTATAATAATGGTAGGGGAGCCCAAGCGGGGATTTTTGCAGTTACTCGAGCGCGTCAGATTATCATATGGGGAGAAACGTGGTACCCTGCAGATGTACCTCTGCCATATATTGGCTCTTAACACAGGGGAGTTCGTTTAGGGGGGCCCGAAAATAAAAATCTATCCTTAAAAATACTCGAAATTGTCAGATTAAGATAAGGTAAGTTAAGTACATGCAAAACAGTGTATATTTAAAAAATCGGACGATTTGAGCGGGGCGTAAGGAAATTGGTGAGTCACAAAGTTTCACAAGAAAAAAGCGAATATTTCGCGAAATGAACGTCAGATCGAAAAACTAAAAACTGCACGTTCAATATTTTTCAAAAATCTATCGAAAGATACCAAACATGACCTCTCACAGAGAGGGGTGGGGGGTAAATTTAAAATTTTAAATACAAATCCCGCAATATTTAGCAAAATAAACATCACATCGAAAAACTGCAAAATACACTTATTTAATATTTTTGAAAAATATATTGAATGGTACCAAACGCGACCCCCCACGGAGGTGGGGTGGGGGGTTACTTTAAAATTTTAAATGGGAACCCCCATTTTTTATTGCAGATTTGGATTATCTGCATAAAAGTAAGCAACTTTTATTCGAACCCTTTTTTCGAATTATGGATAGATGGCGCTATAATCGGAAAAAACAATTAATGGAAATGGAAAATTAAATTAAAAAAAAGCAAGCGCCCGCTAAAATGGAAAATTTTACTTAACTTTTTTTGGTTTTAGGACTTAATAATCATAACCCAATAGATCCCCAAAGCGCTCGAGTGACTGCACATTTAGCATACTTTGCTCCCCTACCATAAGGCTATACGCTGTGAGCTCGTAGGTAGAGGGGATATTTAAAATTTCGCGATCGCCAGTAGTGACAAACCAGTGAACGTTCGGTGGAAATTTGACATAAATACCAAAGTGATTAATTTAAAACATTGAAATTAAAAACATTATAAGGAAAAATATTAGTTGGTCAAAGCTGTGGTGTATATTTTTACCTTAAATATACTTACGTTTTAAATACTGAATTCAAGTTTTTTTTAATATATCGTAATATGTTATTATAAATTAATCTAAACGCCATCTACACGATAATTGTGAAAGTATCCGAAGTAAGAAATTAATATTATTTCATTAATAGAACGTTTAAATCATTAGCAAAACCTTAAAAAAATCGATTACAATTTAATTACTTTTTTGCGTTGCAAATATTAAGCGATAACAATAAAATAATAAATTTAAAAATTATTGGCGAAAGTTGCATTAGTAATCCGCTAGTAGCGACACCAGCGAAGTTCAGAGCCCAGAGCGTATAACACACTAAAAAAACCACTCAAATCGGACAATTGGTTTAGGCGGACTATAGGTTTTGTGAGCGGCCGTGGAGTAACGGCATCGCTGGCCTCGTACGCTAGTGCACGTGGGTTCGAGCCCTGCCAAAGACAAACCATTTTCATTTCCAATAATGACACGAGCCGTCTCACCGTGCTTCGGAGAGCACGTAAAGCCGTCGGTCCCCCTGGGCTAGTGTACATCGGCACTAGTTACCTAAAACAGGGTTAAAGATGTAAATGGCGCCGGAACTGTCCGAAAGGATCTCCCCGGCAAAAACGCCATACGATATTATTATTATTGGTTTAGGAAATCCGAGGCGTCAAACATGTCCCATTTTTACGGTGTTACTTTAATTTTGCCGGTGTGTGCATTATTATTATAATAATAGGTAGAAAAATACAGAGTCGGAAAAATGAAAGAAAATCCATGAACGATCACATCAATCACTTATTTTGTATTTGCTGTCTCTTTCTATAAATATAAAACGTTTGTTGTAGAAAAAGACAGCAAATACAAAATAAGTAATTGATGTGATCGTTCATGGGTATTGTTTCATTTTTCCGACTTTAAGCTTTTTTGATTTTTTCCAAAACAATGCAAGTATTCGATCTACATAAATAAAACGGGATAATACCCGAAGGTTGGCTGTATACCATCTAGTTAAATAAAATCTAACTTGAAGTAATAGGTCTGGATCCCGCGTATGAAAAAAAAGTTGATTAATAGAAAGCTGAAAATTTGTTAATAGCTTAAGGGTATCTAGTCGGATAAACTTTGATATATGGGAACACTGGAACAGGGGTAGTTTTAATTGTGGAACAGGTTAAAAATTTGGAACGGTCAGACCACGAAAACGGCACATTTATTTTGTCCGACAGAACAGACTTAAACTCTCCGAACAGAGATTAAACTCTCATGCAAAAATCAGACTGCTATTTATCACCTGTCACAATTCCTGTCATTTGACATACTTACTCTACATGTTCCACTCATTAAAACGCCCATTTGGTGATAAATAGCAGTCTGATTTTTGCATGAGAGTTTAATCTCTGTTCGGAGAGTTTAAGTCTGTTCTGTCGGACAAAACAAAATACATGTGCGGTTTTCGTGGTCTGACCGTTCCAAATTTCTAACCTGTTCCACAATTAAAACTTCCCCTGTTCCAGTGTTCCCATGTATCAAAGTTTGTCCGACTAGACACCCTAAAGCTATTAACACATTTTCAGCTTGCTATTAATCAACTTTTTTTTCATACGCAGGATCCAGACCTATAAAACACTCCTTGGTGTAGTTGGTATATTTTAATTATATATATATATATATATATATATATATATATATATATATATATATATATATATATATATATATATATATATATATAATTATTAATATGTAGTGACTGTTAATAATAAATTATTTTTATATATATATATATATATATATATATATATATATATATATATATATATATATATATAGATATATATATATATATATATATATATATATATATATATATATTCGGTTTTATAACGTCTTACGACGTTGTCCGACTCCCAAACGCCACTGTATTCTGTCCTGAGTTAGGTCTTCATTTAGATTTCGAGCGCTAATCGCTTTCCTAACTCCCAGATTCCATCTCTGTGGTAGTCGTCCTCGTTTTTTCTTCTCTGGGGGTTGCCACATCATAGTTTTTTTAGGCAATCTTTCGTCCCCCATTCGGCTCACATGCCCATACCATATGAGCTGTTTTCTTTCAATATCCTCAACTATAGTGCCCTCTACACCCATTTGTTGTTTTATTACTTCATTCCTTATTCTTTCGTCTCTTGATATTCTCATCGATCTTCTGGTGGCATCCATTTCCGTGGCTTCGACCTTTTTCTTATATATCTCGGTTATTCTCCACGTCTCGGCTCCATAAAGTAGGCTAGTTTTAACCATTGACTCATATATGTTCCATTTTCTTTTCTTTGATATTTCTTTACTCCATAGAACTCCGTTTAGACATGCTATAATAGCTCTTCGGGCTTGTATGATTCGATGTTCAATTTCTCGTTCGTCTTTTCCACTACGGTCGAAGATGACGCCCAGGTATTTATATTCGTCACATGGATTTATTTTTTGATTGTCTTCGATATCGAGTTGTTCTGCTTCAGCGCCAATTGAGAGGTATTTTGTCTTTTCTAAATTGATATTTAATCCCCATTTCTGGTATTCTTCAATTAGTTTTCTAAGCATATATTTCATGTCGTCTTTGTCATTTGAGATCACCACCTGATCATCTGCAAACTGTAAAATATATATACAATCCTGATCGTTCAATTGTATACCCATTCCTTTGGCTTTCCTTTTCCATTGTTTCAGAGCTGCAGAGATATAAATCTTAAACAAAGTCCCTTAGTAACTGCAAATTTTTCAGCTAAGAGGTTTCCGAATTTCATTTGGGAGTTTGAGCCGTAATATAGATCTTTGAGAGCACTAACCAATGTTTGATGTATGTTTGATGTGTCCAGAACTTCCCATAGTTTATTTAGCGGGACTGTGTCATATGCCTTCTCAAGATCTACAAAAGTCATATGTAACTCTCTATTTGTCACAACTTTCTTTTCTATAATCTGTTTAAGACAAAAGATTTTATCTGTACATGAACGACCTGCTCTAAATCCTCCTTGTTCTTCGTCTTCAGACGATTGATAATCTTCCTCTATCAGGTCCCGTAGTATTCGACCATATAGCCGACTCATTGAACTTGTGACCGATATCCCTCTATAGTTTTTACAATTTCTCCTGTCACCTTTTTTATATACTGGAGTCATATATGCTGTTTTCCATTTATCTGGTGTTGGATGGCCATTAATGTATTCGTTAAATATCCCAGTGATCATTCTGTGTAATTTCTCTGAGCCATTCTTTATTAGTTCCGTAGTTACTCCCTCTGCTTGCTTTCCCATTCTTCATCCCTGCTATAGCTTTTTGCACTCTGTTGATATCAATGGTTATATGCTCTCCCAGAATTTCGATTCTTGATGAATTCATATCTTCTTTAAATTCGTCTCTGTTCTCATTTAATAGATGTTTGTAATAATGTGTCCAATCCTCGGGATTTATGGGATTTAGAATCACTTTCTCGTTAGTCGGCTTCTTAACAGAGTTTATGAACTTCTATGCCTCAGTGCATTGTGCATATTTTAATAATAATTTAAAAAAAATTTAAAAATTCAAAAGGATTACGTTCAGCACGTTTTCGGACTTATCAATCCATCATCAGTGAACATCTGTCTATTTAGCAAGGACAGGGAGTTCACTGATGATGGAGTGATAAGTCCGAAAACGTTCTGAATGTAATCCTTTTGGATTTTTAATTTTTTTTAAATATATATTAAAATATACCAACTACACCAAGACCAAGGAGTGTTTTACTTCAAGCTAGATTTTATTTTCGATCTACATTGGCTCCGCTATTTGTATTTATTTCTAATAATGTTAATTTTTGATCAACAGCAAGACGGTGGATCTCCACTCGTATGTCCAGGCACGACTGGAGTTTACAGTGTGGCTGGATTAGTAATATGGGGCAAAAATTGTGGACAGGCTGGAGTCTATGGAGTATACGTCAATGTTCCTTATTATACGGCCTGGATTCAGAGTCAGATGACGACACCGGCTGGTTAATTTTAGGCTTTATTTTTGTTATTGATTTAAGTTAAGTGTTAATTATATTTTTGGTTTAGCTATATCATTATTAAATGAGAACTGAAGTGCAAACGAGTTTTTTAATAGATTCTACTTATAATTGATGGATTCGACCATTACTTGATGAAAATTCCTTTTTACTCTGGGCTAATTAGCAAAATTCATGGAAAAGTTATTTACCAGCAATTTTATTGCTGGAATCTAATTATAAGATACTATATGCATACTATATATTAATAATATAGGTATGCAAAGTCCGCAGATAGTGTGCTACTTTTTTTATAAACAAAATGGCGCCGACAAATCGTATTTTTTTCAATTATTGCTCTATAACTCCAAAGATTTTAACTTTACAACAAAAACACCCAAATAAAAATTCACCGCAATTAAATTCTGCATAGAGATATGTTTTTCCTGATTTGTTCCTACGCCGACGAAAATTTTCCTCGGAAAATGCTGGTTTTCCCAACAAAAACTCTAATTTTCAAATAAAGTTTTAGGTAAGTAATTATTAATCAATAATTAAATAACTTAGTGACATCAAAGCTTTCTTGGTATAGAATATAATTCCAGAAGCCGGTGAAAATTAAACGAATATTTTAGCAACAATTCAATTATTGTTAATTAACAATTTACGATCGCAATAATAACCAAAATAATCATGATACATGGATGAAACTTATAAAGATTATAAAGATGAGATGCTTATTTAATATTTTATCGACAAAATATAAATTTTCCGTTTTTTTTTTGCATAATCTTTAAACTTTGAAAAAAAATAGTTATAATACGCTGGTCTAATTAGTAAAGGTTAATATCCTATATGGATATTAATAATATAGGTATGCAAATCCGCAGATAGTGTGCTACTTTTTTTTATTAACAAAATGGCGCCCCAAATCGTGTTTTTTTCAATTATTGGTCTATAACTCCGAAGATTTTAACTTTACATCAGAAACACTCAAATAAAAATTCACCCCAACTTAATTCTACATAGAGGCATGTTTTTCCAGATTTGCTCCGACGAAAATTTTCGTCGAAAAATTTAGGTTTTCCCAACAGAATCTCGAATTTTCAAATAAATTTTTTGGGCAAGTAATCATTTATCAATAATTAAATAACTTGGCAAAATAAAAGATTTTTTGGTATAGAATTATAACTGCAAAAGCTGGTGAAAATTAAACGAATATTTTAGCAACAATTCAATTGTTAATTAACAATTTACAGTCGCAATAACAACCAAAATAATCATAAGACATTGATCAAACTTCGAAAGATTATAAAGATGTGATGCCTATTTAATATTTTGTCGACAAAATATAAATTTTTCATTTTTTTGCATAATCTTTAAATGTTAAACAAAATAGTTATAAACAAATTAACATTTCTCAGAAATTGTTTATTATATTCTAATTTTAAAAAATACTTAAAATGCGTATTTCAAAGGTCTTTAAAAAATTTTCCAACCGTTGGCAAAAAAGTTATGAAACAGCAAAATAAATATACGATTGCTCCGTTGTTTATAATTTGTTTTAATTGTTTCAAAGCTTAAAAGTGAGTCTGTGGTACAATCTAATTACTCAAAAGGAATATCAAATATTAGTTCAATGGTTATATTTTAATCAAAGATTAAAAATACTTTTTTTTGTAATTTTTAGCTCGAAAATAGGCTTGATACAGAGCTGGAGCTAAAATGTTCACTCAAAGCGACTGACACGCAGCATACATAATACTATAATTTTAGTTGTACGTCGCGCGGCGATCGTCGCTTCGAGTGAAAATTTTAGCTACAGTACTGTATTAGTCTACTTTCGCGCGTGTAAATTACCAAAAAATATATTTATAATCTTTAATTAAAATATAACCATTAAACTAATAATCGATAATTTTTGTAAATAATTAGCTTGTACTTTAGACTCACTTTTACGCTTTGAAAGAATTAAAAAAAATTATAAACAACGTAGTATTCGTATGTTTATTTTGCTGTTTCATAACTTTTTTTGCAAATGGTTGCAAAACAGTTTTAAAGTATTCATTTTCAAGATATTTGAAATACGCATTTTAACTATGTTTTTTTTTTTAAATTAGAATATAATAAAACTTTCTAGGAAACGTTAATTTGTTTATAACTATTTTTTTAACATTTAAAGATTATACAAAAAAATAAAAAATTTATATTTTGTCGACAAAATGTTAAATAGGCATATCATCTTTATAAGATTTCAAAGTTTGATCAGTGTATCATAGTTATTTTGGTTTTTATTGCGACCGTAAATTATTAATTAACAATTGAATTGTTGCTAAAATATTCGTTCAATTTTCACCAGCTTCTGGAATTATAATCTTAACCAAGAAGGTTTTTAAGTCACCAAATTATTTAATTATTGGTAGATAATTACTTATCTAAAACTTTATTTCAAAATTAAAGATTTTGTTGGGAAACCCGCATTTTCCCAGAAAAATTTTCGTCGAAGCAGATCAGAAAAAACATATCTCTATGCAAAATTTAATTGCAGTGAACTTTTATTTGAGTTTTTTTGTTGTAAAGTTAAAATCTTCGGAGTTATAGAGCAATAATTGAAAAAACACGATTTTCGGGCGCCATTTTGTTTATAAAAAAAGTAGCACACTATCTGCGGACTTTGCATACCAATATTATTAATATATATAATCGTTAGCTTCGATTCCAGCAATAAAATTTGCTGGTAAATAACTTTTCCCAAAAATGGCCTATTCTCCGGTAATCAGCCCAGACTATTTGTCCAACAATAAAACACTGAAAACTTTAGTTTTCAATATTTTCACAAAATTTTTGTGGAAATTGGAATTGTTTCGGCAGAGAACCTTCCTCACGTGATCGGTTTTTACAATGCGTCTACACTTTAAAGTCTCTAACTGAATAGGTTAAGGAGTGGGGAGCTGTTTGTCAAGTTGATCATTCAGAATTATGTCTGTGTTTTTTAATTTATTAATTTCCATAGATTCTAAGAAAAATAACTTAAGGCCTTTATTTTAAATGTGGAAAATTTGATATTGTTAATTAAAATAATGATTATGATCTAGAAGGTAAAATGCGTACGTAGATTCTATTTTTCGATTATTGAAAGCCCTTTTGCATTATGCTATGTTCTGCTACCATAGCATGTTACATAGCTGTGCTCAGTGCGTAAAGAGAGTTTAGTCCTAAAACACTGTTTTGAGATAAACGCGTTTAAAGTTTGAAATAATATGTTCGAGTTATACTTTTGGAGTTTTTACAAAAATGCATCCCTCAAAATTCTTTTAAATACTTTGGATCAATTAAATATTTATTTCTCTCAATAACATAATCAATAAATAATATAAACAAACCATATAAGTGTTATAAAAAAATAATAAACTTTTTCTTACATGGATTTAACACAATTTGCACAAATATCATGAACTTAACACGCTTAACGCATAACACAAACTATAACAAAAAGCACAAAAAATAATATTTAATAATAATAATGGGGATTTTTAAGACCAAAGTAGCAGGTTTTAATAAATAATAAGGACTGTCAAACTAACATCAGAACGTGTATGTATCGATCTGTAAATTGGTGCCGAAATTTGTAATTATTACTGTAAATACTAGTTATCAAAATTAGTTTTCGCTCAAATAGTGACTAATAACAATTGTGTTATGTGTTACTCATCAAAAATAAGCTGTAACTTCGGTCAGTAAGAGATGTTTTACTTAATAATCTTCCAACTTAAACAGATTCAGTGTCAAACTGTGAATAGTTTTTCACTGTTGCTATCCCGTCCCAACGGACGCCAACGGTTAGGCAACCAGTATTGCAGTGATGTATCCAAGGTTATCACTTATTTCCAGACATCCAAAGCGTTAATATAAACAAATTCAAGTTACTTTTGACTACATGAGTAACAATTTAAATCAATGTTCCCCCACTGTTAGCAACACCATGTCTGGATCCAATTCTTCCAGTAATCTTACTAGTCCATATGCAACTGCTACTATGACTAAATAACGTCCGAAGTATCCCAAGAAGACCGAAGCAATTTTATAATTAGTTGTACGTCTCTATCCCAGATAGCACAAGTACGTTTTATGGACATCCAATGGACGTACATCTGTGTACATTGGAACGTCCAATGGACGTCCCGCTAAGGTACAATGGACATCCGATGGACGTCCAACGAATGTCCAGAGTTCACAAAATTGGACGTCCATAGAACGTCCGCTACAAACGTACATTGTACGTTGTATTGAAGCTTTCAGTGTACACCTTATGTACATTCAATGTACGTCTTATGGACATTTGTAGGGCACTTTTCAGAAAGAAATCTAGTATCTATAATTTTGTGAATACATAGCAAAAAGTCTTTATAGGAAATAGTTCCTTATAATACATAAACTTATACTTAAAAATATTACACAAAAGACCTTTTTATTTCTCTTTACTATAACTTCATTATAATATATACTTTATTATAGGAACTAGGAACTTCATTAATGCACGACTGCACTTGCACGATAAACAGAAAACACAAATATATCACAGGATGTATTTTCATAAAAACGAGATTCAGATAATGACGCCCTAGGAAGCATGCACATTAAAAGAGGTTTAATCTCTGTTCTGTTTCTGTTCCAAACTATTTTTAGAGTCAGTACCGTTGTTGTATATTACAAGCGCGTTTGCCATTCTGTGAATTATCATAAATAAACCATCCTTCAGTATTCCACAACAATTAACAGCGATAATCCCCTAAAAGTACCTGTATAATACTACCTTTCACGACCGATAGCGCGAAGAGCGACAACGTTGTCAAGAAGATTCTCATTTAGTTTGTATTGGGACTTAATATAATAGTCGCGTTTTGTGTAAAATATCCATGGACCACAAATGGATGTCCAATGTACGTTGAAATCCAACGTCCAATGGACGTCCCGTAATGTACGTACATAGTACGTCCAGTTTTGGTCCATGGACGTTTGGACTTTAAATGTACGTTATATGGACGTACATCGGACGTTGTGTGCTATATGGGATAGTATCCAATGATTGTATATCCAATTTTTTTTCTTCATAATCTTTACCTAATGTTATTTAAGATTTAGAAATTAACTGTTATAATATTTAGTTTTAAGTCCTTATTTTAATTAATTATTGTATAACCAATATTGTTTGTGTCAATGGCCATTGCTGCCGAGACACATAAATTTAAATAAAAAAAATAAATTATAATAGAAGAACATTTAGCAAGACAATTACTTATGTTTTATTGTTTATTCATCATAAACCAATTAAGTAATAATACAAATTAAGTAAAATAATACAAAACATAAACAAAAACTGATATGGAAAACAAATCAATATTTTTTAAGTTTTATTATTTAATATTTACATTTTTTCCCTTCATTCTGACAGTTTGTTTCATTGATTTATTTTCTTCACTTTAAATATATATTTTTATATTTATTTATACTTTAACTGTCATTTTTTCGTGGTTTTTACATTTACTTTCTTTTTTGTCAACTATGTAGTTGCAATATCTCTTCATTTGCTTCATGAGGAATGTCATCAGTGTAGGTATTCTCTGCTTCATTTGAGGTTATTCTTTATAGAATTGATGAAATACTGGTGAAATGTATGGAAGTAGGTTGAGGAGGTCTTTTTTTCTACATGGGTATAGCATTTTGTCCTCGGTAACGTAAACCAGGGTCCATTTTGCTAATGGTTTCTTTCCTATTTTGCTTAATGACTCTTCTGTTGAAACTAATGCATTGAAACGGTTGATTAAGGTCTAAGGTATTATTATAGTAAATTATTCCAGGCTCGTTTTCAACAAAATTCACCCACTGTATATCTCATACTGTTTTCAATAAAATTCAAAGGACGTTTCTTACCAGTGCTTTGTATAAGTTCGGCCCGATCATGAAGATGGTGGAACGTCCAGCAAAAGCGGTTTAATATTTTTCAATAAGGACGTGTGATGTATGTGCTTTGACAGTGCTTTGTATAAGTTCGGCCCGATCATGAAGATGGTGGAACGTCCAGCAAAAGCGGTTTAATATTTTTCAATAAGGACGTGTGATGTATCACACTCAATGTGCGTGTGGCCAGGTACAAAAAAATGTATGATTAATCGCTTTCAAGTTAGGAGAACTTTGAGGGCTACCATACACATAGCTGCTACATGAGTATTTTTGTTTTGACCACCACATGTATCTGAGTATCTATATGATCAAACTTTTCACAACAGGCTTTTAAGCTTTAGAAATAAATTTGTATACACATAAGCCAACTTCATTAGCACCTCTCCCAGCTACACCTTCATACCAAAAGTAACAGCAAGTTGTTTCATCACTGCAGTCGTAGACTGTTAGATTAAAAGTCCAAAGTTGGCGTTTATAGAAGGCTACAGAACGATGCACGAGTGGAGTGGGAAGGCATTGCTGCAGGTCAAATGTCACAATTTTGGTTGAATCGTTAACTTTTGAATTTTCTTTGTCTAACTTTATAGACTCATACGCATGCTCCGCGTTATCAAGGTGGTCATTTTTTTGTTTTAAAAACTCCTGGTTTTCACTCTCAGAACATATTTTAAGTTGAATGTCTAGCCTATCACATTTTAAACAGGTATCTAATTTAGGCATTTTAATTTTTAAATTTAAGTTGTGGAACTCCTCGCAAAACTTACTATAGCTTACAGGTTTTAAACTGTTTTCAGATAGGTTACGCTTTTATTCTTCATATTATAGTGTCATCATCGTCAAATGTGGAGAAACAAATTTTTCCCACAATCTTGTCTTGAGTAGTGGCTTTCATAAGCTGGGATTCCAATTAAAAATTGATATATGTATTCCTTTCTTCTGCAGTTATAAATTTTTTTCTAAAATTTCCTGTTTCGTCCGGTTGGATTATGCCCGAAGAAGATGATCTTTTCTTTTGAATAATAGTTTATAGATATCTCCGACTTTCTCAAAATACTTTTAGTAAAAAAAAAACAAATCAGCTTTAAAGGCGCGCACCGTACATAGGGCCAACGTAATAACTTATTAGTGTACAGTGTGTTAAGTCGCAAAAATTGTGGGACTTAACAAGATGAGTCTTCCTTTTTCTTAAATAATGTTTAGTGTAAAGAGTGATATGTCTAAGTTCGGGACTTAACACGCTTTAAACAGTTAATATCGATTGCTTTTCATTTGTGTAAAATGAATATCTCAGTTTAGGAATGGAATTAGACTTGACAAATTATACACACGTGTAGATATCAAATTCTAACATACAGATAGTGTATTTGCCAATTTCGACCATTTTTGGACTTAACTCACTTTACGCACAGAGCACAGATAGATTGACAGAAACTTCTATGTCAAAAAATAACTTTGAGAGAGAATTGAATATCATTAAACAAAGCAGTAAACCAAATTTTAAATAAAAAATTGCATAAGAAAGCACTGAAATTAGTCTTCCCACTACCACAGAAAAAATCCAGTACCTTCTGCTCTATCACGTAGTACCAGGTGTCCCAATAAGAATGGCTCTCGGCCATATCTCAGGAACCGTTTATCGTACAGCTTTGGGGAAAAAAATTTTATAACAAAAGTTGCCTCGGGAAAAGCCTGGAAATTATTTTCATAATTGTAAGTCCACCGCTAGAGGGCGTAACTGAATATAAAAAATTTAAAAATCAAAATTTTACAAAATTTGCCTGATGAAAGGGCACTGGAAATTACATCATCGCATTCTTCATAAAATCCTGCGCATATTTGATTTCACAAGTTTAAGTATACCTTTGTAAATAAGAGGTGGTGGTGAGTGGCAACCTTGTTATGAAAAAATGGCTGTAAGTCCGGTTCTGCTAAATAGATATTTGCAAACTTGGTCTCGTTAAAAACAGCTCTTTTTCATCAATGTAAGAGTTAAAATTTCGAAACAACCTAATAAGTAATATGCCTGCTAGGAGGCGCTATTTTATTTTTTCCAGAAATCTAGTTTTCTTTGGAAAATATTAAATACAAGTATGCATTTTTAATCCTGTATTACAAAATTAGACCAAAATATCAACAGAATAGTGAAAACCGCATGTCGATACCTTTTTTCTATCTCGAGATATTTGAAGAAACGTGTAAATTTTAAACATAACTAATTCTAACTATTTAGAATGGGAAATAAGCCACAATATTATTAAAAAATGATTTTTATTAACGTTTCGACGCCCAAATCGGGTGCCGTTGTCAAAATACAAAATACTATTAATATAAAAAAAAATATTGTTGCTTAGTAAAAAAAATTCTTCTAATAATTTATTTAATTTGACTCATTTATATCGGCAATTCAGATACATATGATACATTTTAAAGTAGAAGACTTTAAAATGATATTGCCAATATTTATGAGTTGCGTTCCTGGGACGACTTTACTGAAAGATAGTTCATTCGATTACATGAAATCAACCCCAACTCAAGAATATCCGTCACAAAAAAATCATAGCATGTGATCTGTCTTTAAAAAGACAACCACATGCAACGGTGACATTAAAATTCTCGCGTTAGAGATCTCATAGTAAATCACGAGGGAAAACCAGAAAAAACCTCCTGATACTATCCCGACATCGTAAGTATTTGGTCTTACATTTAATTTACTCCCAAAATTAATACCAAATTCTGACTTTACTATAATTTTGTTTAAATTATAAATAATATCTATAATACATGGGTATATAAGTAATACTAAAATATAAAATATGTACTAACTCGACTATTGACTTACTAATTGTGGTATTTTCTTTCTATTGACTTCCTCTTTCAGTATGGGTATCCACATCCTACTGCATTCCACCGAGGAATTTGCGACACAATTGGTTTCGTTTAGCATAATTAGAGCCGCTTCTTTGATTTTTCTCTTTTTACTATCTGTTTCTTTCAGGACTATACTTGAATCTCTCCACTGAACTCTATGTTCATTATCCCATGCGTGTTGACATATTTGAGATCTATCAAATTCTCTATTTTTAATATAAGATTGATGTTCACTTATTCTAACGTTTAATGGTCTTGATGTTTCACCTATATAAAACTGTTCGCATTCACAAGGTATTTTATAAATACAATTCTTTGTCCTTTCTTGTTCATTGTTAGGTTTAGTTTTAGATAGAATAGATCTTTTATAAAATTTTATAAAATACCTTGTGAATGCGAACAGTTTTATATAGGTGACACATCAAGACCATTAAACGTTAGAATAAGTGAACATCAATCTTATATTAAAAATAGAGAATTTGATAGATCTCAAATATGTCAACACGCATGGGATAATGAACATAGAGTTCAGTGGAGAGATTCAAGTATAGTCCTGAAAGAAACAGATAGTAAAAAGAGAAAAATCAAAGAAGCGGCTCTAATTATGCTAAACGAAACCAATTGTGTCGCAAATTCCTCGGTGGAATGCAGTAGGATGTGGATACCCATACTGAAAGAGGAAGTCAATAGAAAGAAAATACCACAATTAGTAAGTCAATAGTCGAGTTAGTACATATTTTATATTTTAGTATTACTTATATACCCATGTATTATAGATATTATTTATAATTTAAACAAAATTATAGTAAAGTCAGAATTTGGTATTAATTTTGAGAGTAAATTAAATGTAAGACCAAATACTTACGATGTCGGGATAGTATCACGAGGTTTTTCCTGGTTTTCCCTCGTGATTTACTATGAGATCTCTAACGCGAGAATTTTAATGTCACCGTTGCATGTGGTTGTCTTTTTAAAGACAGATCACATGCTATGATTTTTTTGTGACGGATATTCTTGAGTTGGGGTTGATTTCATGTAATCGAATGAACTATCTTTCAGTAAAGTCGTCCCAGGAACGCAACTCATAAATATTGGCAATATCATTTTAAAGTCTTCTACTTTAAAATGTATCATATGTATCTGAATTGCCGATATAAATGAGTCAAATTAAATAAATTATTAGAAGAATTTTTTTTACTAAGCAACAACATTTTTGTTTATATTAATAGTATTTTGTATTTTGACAACGGCACCCGATTTGGGCGTCGAAACGTTAATAAAAATCATTTTTTAATAATATTGTGGCTTATTTCCCATTCTAAATAGTTAAAATTGTAAAAAATGCCACAAGAAAATAGCTTCAGAACAACAATAACTAATTCTGTCACCGATAAACAAAGTTCCGGAAAACAAAGTGGAAGCAAGTAGTGTGCTATGGAAAAAATAGAGCGTAGCACTTGCGGAGTGCCGACAGAAGTGAATACTTCTTATAGATTCGATTATATTCGGTTCGATTCAATTCGATTACATTCGATTAGATTTAATTTTATTTAATATATATCTTATGCCTATAATTTAATAGATATACATAATATACATATACCCAATTTAATAAATAATATATACTAGTGATTTTACCCGTTAATTTCAGGATTAATAAATATAAAGTTACATAAAGCTTTAAATTATTTTTCTTATAACCATTCTACATTTCTTATAAAATAACCAATATTATTTTCAATTTGGCGAAAAATTTAATTACTGATGAAGGATAGTAAATACTTCGTGTAAATTTGAATCGTAAATAATGCATGGAAGAGTTCGTTTATTATAAGATAGGTACTCCCGTTAAAGGGGAGGCCCTATACAAAAGTGACCTTTATAAAGTGGTTAATACATTATTCCAATTTAACCTACATATCCTCAAATTGTATTTTTGAACATTCTATTTATTTTATATAATACATAATAATTAAATTCACTATCAAATTTGAAATATATTTTTTTAAAGTTTGTTAATCCTAAAATTAACGGATAAAATCATCAGTACAGTTTGTCAAACGTAGCAAAGGTTTTAAAAATCTCACAATCGCCATAACGCCTCATGGTTATTGTAAGATTTTCAAACTCTTTGCTATGTTTGACAAATCATATTTATAATATTGTGTATTAAATTGGGTATATACTATAAATTAAATTATAAACCTAATTGGTATATTCTTAAATAAAATTAAATCTAATCGAATGGAATCGAATTGATTCGAACGGAATATAATCGAATCTATAGGAAATATTCACGTCTGTCGGCACTCCGCAAGTGCTACGCTCTAATTTTTTTCCATAGCACACTACTTGCCTCCATTTTGATTTCCTGAACTTCGTTTACCGGTAAGAGTATCAGCTATGTTTCTAATTTATACGTTTCTTAAGATATCTCGAGATAGAAAAAAGGTATCGACATGCGGTTTTCGCTATCCTGTTGTTATTTTGGTCTAATTTTGTAATACAGGATTAAAAATGCGTACTTGTATTTAATATTTTCCAAAAAAAAACTATATTTCCGAAAAAAATAAAATAGCGCCTTCTAGCTGGTATATTACTTACTAGGCTGTTTCGAAATTATAACTTTTACATGGACGAAAAAGAGCTGTTTTCATCGAGACCAAATTTGCAAAAATCGATTTAGCAGAACCGGGCTTACAGCCATTTTTTCATAACAAGATTCCCACTCACCCCCACCTCTTATTTGCAAAGGCAGACTTATACTTGTGAAATCAAATATGTGCAGAATTTTATGAAGAATACGATGACCAGATTTTCCGTGCCCTTTCATTAGGCAAGTTTTGTAAAATTTTGATTTTTAAAATTTTGGTATTTAGTTACGCCCTCTAGCGGTGGACTTACAATTATGAAAATAATTTCCAGGCTTTTCCCGAGGTAACTTTTGTTACAAATTTTTTTCCCAAAGCTGTAGTATAAACGGTTCCTGAGATATGGCCGAGAGTCATTCTTATTGGGACACCCGGTACATAGGCAAGATATCAACAAAAATAGCCAAACACATAAGAACGAAAGAAATAACATCAGACCAATACAGAAGTAAAAACTTCGAGATGTATTCTGGTATAAAATCGTTTATTTAATTTTTTTTTTTTTAATAACATCAGCTTTTAGAACTAACAACAAATTAGCCAAATACATTAAGAATAATAAGAGCCAAAAGAGAAAGCAATTACAGAGTGGTCTACACAAACTGACATGGTAAGTATCCAAAAACTTTCATCTTTCAAACTGGCAGAAACTTTGACAAACGTATAGCAGAACACAAAAGAACTTTCAATAATAAAAAAAAAACAGAATCCACATACGCACTTCACCTTCTATACCATAATCATTCTTTTAATGAATAGTATCAAATTCTCCATATTCAAAATAAATGTCTTAAGCTATCTTTCTTAGAATCCATGGAAATTAATAAATTAAAAAGTATGTACAGATATAATTCTGAATTACCAACTTCAGACAAATAGCTCCCCACTCCTCAACCTATTCAGTTAGAGACTTTAAAGTGTAGACGCATTGTAAAAACTTATCACTTGAAATAGATACTCTACCGAAACAGCTATAGTAACATTAATCTTTAATAAATTTTTTGGAAATATTGAAAGCAAAAGTTTTCAGTATTTTATTGTTAGATTCTAATTATCTTTTATTAATATAAACATAACACATCTACAGATAAAAACGACGAAAATTAAAAGGAAGAATTTTACGAACAACTACAAGCAACATACAGTAAGAGCCACCGTACTAGACACATGGATAGGTACCTAATTGCTATGCTTATGGGCTAATCCGGTCCGTTCTCAGATGTGACTTTCAGCCCTGTCATGTTACTATCAAGAGACTATTCAAAATAATTGTTTTTTCATACAAAAACTACTTAATTACTAATATTATTACTCTGCTTTCAAATAATTTTATCCAAACACTAAATGTTTTATTCTAAACGTCACTAGACATAAAAATAAACATTGCAACAACTGAAGGGTACAGGACCTGTAATAGCTCAATGTTCCTATGTGTCTAGTACGGTGGCGGCTACTGTATAATAGGATTAATAATAAATATAGAAGAGATATGAAAATCCACGAGGAAAATAAACTTCCTGTAGCTGGCTGTATACCATAAATCACAAAAATACCAAGTTTTTTGTAAAAGGTATATATTAAAATACCCTAAATAAGGGTCACAATACATAACGTTTTCGGATTAAGGAATCCATCATCAGTGTTTAAAAGTCCTAAAATTAAGTATAACCTAATTAATTTAGAGAAAAGTTAAAAATTGACAGAGGTTTTAAAAAACAATAGGCCATACTTACAAAAAATGGCATGCCTGAGCCACCAAAATGTATTGGGTAAAACCCTTTAAATGTAAATGATATGGTTGTTTTACATATTTATATAAAGATCATCTGATGTTAAAGATATGCCTGGATGTTACCCAGGGCAACACAGGACTCTTCCCACGTGGTTGGAATTTTTTTGGAGAAAACCTCACATATTGGATTTCAATTGCCAACTGACAACTGAATTCAAAAGCAACCCAAAATGACATTAAGAACTGTCAATGTAACCTAGTTGTATTATTACTTCAGCCACAACGTTTAAAGATTATTTTGAATGTTTAAGATAAAAAACAGTATCCAATATACATATATTAGAATTAAAGAGGTTCGAAAAAAGATGGAAAAAAATTTTTTTTCTTAGAAATAATCCATTAATTAAGTGTTCAAATAGGAAAATAACAATAAAAATAAAAATAGTATTTTTTCGATATGACAATATTAATCAGAGCCAAAATAGGCAACGATACATGACACGAAAAAGTGATGGGGAAAAGAGAATAGGGGAGAGAAACGACAATCAAAATCGATTAATCGAAGTTTGCGCACAAAATAAACCTATAATAGGTGGACGTATCTTTAAGCATAAGCGGATATATAAAGAAACGTGCAAATCACCAGAATAGACGTATAATAGTATATTAAGTATGGAGAACGGTAAGGGTTTTATACCGATCGAAGACAATTGTTTGGAGGAGGAGCGGAGCGACGACTCCAATTATTGTCTGAGATCGGTTACCCTTAACGTTCGACATGCTTATAACGTTTTTTGCACGATTGATACCATTATAGATTATAAAATTAAACATTTTCATCATATTGACTAGTTTCATTCATTTTATCAAGATAGATACTTTGGTTGTTAGGTAGTAACTAGGGTACATAACAACAATGGAGAATTGAGTTTTTATTTAGTTGTCAATAATTTTAAGTACAATTTTGATTATTATAAATTAAAATATGAGCGAAAGTGAATTTGAAGAAATTGAACGGGCTTGGAAAGAAGGGTTTTCCGCAATTATTCCCGAAAAATCCAAAATCCGTTATCAAAATACCTACCAAAGTTTTAAAAAATGGTGCGAAGGCAAGAATTTAAGAATCGAAGAAAAGACTCTATTGGCATATTTCGTTCAAAGACATATGCAGTTGAAAGCTCCTGGAAGCCTCTGGGCAGAATATTCAATGATTAAATCCACCGTTTTTCTTTATGATGGCATTGATATTTTCAAGTTTTTAACTTTGATCGCGTATTTGAAGAGAAAAAATGTTGGCTATAGGCCTAAGAAAGCGAGCATTTTTACACGGGAGCAATTTGAAAAATTTCTGATGGAAGCACCGGATGAAGAATTTCTAGTTCACAAGGTAATATAAGCTAGTTTAGGTAAAAGAAATACTCTAATGAAGATTTTTTCATAATTTGTAGGTCGCAATGATATTGGGAATATCTGGTGCCTGTAGAAGAGAAGAATTATATTTTTATAATTTAACAAATTGTACCATAAGTTTCAATATTAATAAATAATTCGTTAGTTTTCTTTATTCTTTCAAAAAATAAATTAAAATTAAGGGATTTTTTAACTCGACGGTAAGTGAATAATTACTTACCGTCGAGTTGGAGTACTTACCGTCGAGTTGGATTACTTACCGTCGAGTTGCTAGTAAATGTCACCTACTGACGTAAAATCTGTCACGGTAAACAGTCAAAGATGATCAATCGTGCAAAAAAACTAATTAAACCACATAAAAATTGAAAATAAATAGAGAAGCAGGTTGCAAGGTATTAGAAGCTTTAGAGTTGCTGAGGTGGGGTCAGACTACATGCTACTGAAAGCGAGATTCAGAATGAAATTAGCCGGAGATAAAAACGGAAAACCTACAGAAGGAACAAATGCATCATCAATGCCCTAAAACAAGAAAATATAAAAAATAAATTCACTGAGAAACTAGAAATAAACCGAACTGCATTAAAACAAGCTGGAAGTCAGTTGAAGAAACATAGAAGCATTTTAAAAAGGTAATGTTAAATATAGCAAAAAACACTCGGATTAATCCTTATCCGGGTAAGGTGGGTCCAACGGGCCCGAGACGCCAATTTTTTTATCATAAACTTATAAAAAAAATTTTATTGAATTTTATGCATCGCTGAATTTGTTTAGAAGTATGTTTCCTTCAACATAGTCATGAGCTATTCAAAATATTCATTATCATTTTTGAACTTATTGCGTTGAAAGAATTTTGTCACGTAAAGGGGCAACACGGGCCCCTCGGACCCTATTTGTATTTATAACTAAACTCTAAATCTTTGTTACAGAAGTTAATCTGCCAGTCAGGTGAAGTTTTGTGGATTATCTAAACGACTTTTATTATTCCGGAAATCCAATAATAAAGTGAGTGGCTTAATATCAAAGACGGACATTTGTAAAAACATGAAAATTTAGTTAGAAGTGGTTTCTTATACAATTTTTCCCGCTCTTTTCAACGGTGATAATAGTTTCCTTCAAACACGGACGCAAATACGTTATTCTTAGCTTCAAAGTTGAATGTTTGTTTCAAAAACGGACTCTTGTTATGAAGGTTTATTTCAAAAACGGACATTTTCTCAACAGCCCAATGAGAATGCTGTATTGTGATCACATGACTGCGAAATCAACCAATGAACAAAAACTATAGGAAGTGAGATTTGCATTGTATACAAAAACCCATTTATCTCAATTCTTCTCGAATGACACATGTCCGTCTTTGATATTAGGCCACTCAAGTCTAAACGTGTAACAAACAATGTAAACATCTCTTTGATGTGAAAATCAAAGATATTCTTGCAATAGGTATTATATATATTCTAAATTAATTTTAAAAACTGATAATCATTGTTGGAATACAATAATATTGTTAGGTATGTACCTATAGATATTTTGAAATAAATAATGCATCTGCTCTCAGTCGTTTGCAGTAATGCATCGACTAATATATGACTAATAGAAAAATAAAAGACTAATCTATGTTTTTTTTTATTTTATTGTTTTTTTAACCTAATACTTAATAATAATTTAATTTGTCATATCAATTTGCTATTCTAGTTGGGAATAAGCTAATCTTGTGGCTTAGTCCCAACTAGAATAGTAAATTGATATGACAAAGTATTTGTTAAAGTAAAATAATAATATTCTTCTGACTTATGCGTTTTAATCATTTTGTAAATATTGTTTTTTTCGGTACTTTATACACGAGCTGCTAATTACCATAATATTTTCTCAGAAGTGTTTTCACACAATAATGAAAGGCAACAACACCGTAATCTTTTTACAGAGTATGCGTAAATATCTACCCCTATTTTCAAGTAAAATGGCCTGGTAGATTTACAAAAGTTTTTATTTATTTATTAATTAAGTCTTTATTTGGCTCCAAATGTTTATTAATTGTGAATAAATATTTTTTCGACAAAAGTTTTCTTGCATTTCATTATTTTGTGCAAATCCTTCAGGTAGATCGCATCCTCGAGGTAGACCGCATACTATAGTAGCACCTTTTTTTTAATCTAGACAATTTAAATTTAACTTAAATCAAAATCAAAAAATAATATTAGAAATATATGGGTAAATATAAATAGTACGTTCAAGAACAGTGGTGGGCCCAACGGACCCGAGTTGCCCGGTTACGTAAGTAAAATGTCTTGCCCAGATAAGGGTTAAACAAAAGAGAAAATAAAAAATGGATAACCAAGGATATCCTACAACTGATAAAAGAAAAGAAAAAATCCTACAAAAGGAAGAATCAAAAAAAGAGAAATATACGAGAATTAAATGATAAACCAGAAAACAAAATAAAAAAGGGAAAAGAATTGATTCAAGGGTAGTAGAAATACTTCGAACAAAAATATGTAGGTTAAGTATGAAATAACACAAGTCGTAGACTAAGAAGAATCACCAGAGCTAGAAGTGAATGTTGGAGAAATTACAAAGGAAGAAATTGGAAAGACAAATTTAACTTAATAAAAGCAGATACTCAGCAATCAAAATATGGACTGAGGAAGAATTACCAAAGGAGTGGAAGGATGGATTGATAATAAAAATACCCAAAAAGAAGACCTGGGTAGATACAATGGTTGGCATGCAATAACACTACTAAGCGCCACATCAAAATTGTTAACCACACTCATATTGGAGAGATTGAAGCCGCAAGTAGATAAAAAACTGAGAAGCAACCTAACAGGCTTCCGTGCCAAATGCTCCACCATTGACCAGACTTGCACCCTTAGAATAATTATCTTAAAACAAATCTATATATGGTATAAATAAGGCATAGACATAACTTTATTAAACTCTTCTACGACCGATACAAAGCAAAACTGTAACACTCAGGAGAATAAACAGATAAAATAGCCGTAGAAAGTAGAGTCAAACGGGGTTATCTATTCTCTATTATATATGAACATTGCTTTTACTGAGTCTAGAGACTTTATGAATACACCATTTTTTTTCTTAATATTAGAATCTACATTTTTAAGATTATTTTTTCGATAGAATACTTCTATTTTTGAGTTATTAGCGAAAAACCGCCTGAAAACGTAGAAAAAGGTTACTTAGAATTAATAATTTTATCCATTTCCGATCTTTTTTAAACGTATATTTTTTCACCCTCCAAGTAAAGGCAACCAAAGGCTACTTTAAAGTGAAGGGTAAGTAGAACCTAAATAAAATTTTTTAAACAAATTGCAAACACTGCAAAATGTTCATTTATTGGTTTAGTATAAAACAAATCAGCTGGTATTTATGTCTATCTTTGTATCAATTGAAATATGTTATATTTGTTCATATTTTTAAATTATATCCTAATTGCATAATAATCTACACATATTTTATCACATTTTCAATGTACCTAAATGCTAATTAGAGTTGCAAAATAGCACAATTTATGACAAGAGACGGGAAATTTCTCTGTACCTAACAACTGCATCGTTGTTTGAAAAATGGAATAATGCATTTCGCCTTGAATTGTTTTGCGTAGTAAAGAGGATAAAAGATATCAAATCCTATAGGTCTGGATCCCGCGTATGAAAAAAAAGTTGATTAATAGCAAGCTGAAAATTTGTTAATAGCTTAAGGGTGTCTAGTCGGATAAACTTTGATATATGGGAACACTGGAACATGGGCAGTTTTAATTGTGGAACAGGTTAAAAATTTGGAACGGTCAGACTACGAAAACGGCACATTTATTTTGTCCGACAGAACAGACTTATACTCTCCGAACATAGATTAAACTCTCATGCAAAAATCAGACTGCTATTTATCACTTGTCATAATTCCTGTCATTTGACATATTCTACATGTTCCACTCATTAAAACGCCCATTTGGTGATAAATAGCAGTCTGATTTTTGCATGAGAGTTTAATCTATGTTCGGAGAGTTTAAGTCTGTTCTGTCGGACAAAATACATGTGCCGTTTTCGTGGTCTGACCGTTCCAAATTTTTAACCTGTTCCACAATTAAAACTTCCCCTGTTCCAGTGTTCCCATATATCAAAGTTTGTCCGACTAGACACCCTTAAGCTATTAACAAATTTTCAGCTTGCTATTAATCAACTTTTTTTTCATACGCGGGATCCAGACCTACTAATTTAATGATATAATTTAATTAAAATCGAATTAAGTGTACTATATAATTATATAGCGCATAAATAAAAATGTTCTTAATATAGGTAATTTAAAATTAATGTCTCCAGTAGTAAAGAATTTTGAGTACTTACCTGAAGTCCTTAGTCCACTTCTTAAATGCCGAAGACCTATAAGCAGCTACAGCTGGCAACGTACTTCTACAAATTATACTCCTGTTCAAAATTTTACTTCTACAAGTACTTGATCTACCATCGGGCTCCTATCTAGGTGGCAGATAGGGAAATCCCTGTCAGATATGGGTAGTACCGAGGAAATGAGATACTCAGAGTAAGCCAAAACTAGCACATGCAAATGAGAAGCTAAGGTCTAGAGATGGAGTATAAGAAGATGGAAATACTTCGAGCAAAACCTAAATGCAGACAATAAAAAAAAGCGAGACAATATATAAAAGTACGTATCCATACAAGGGTGGTCCGCGTTCGGTGTAGCTGCTCAAATGGATACGGCATGGGTATCATTAAGAGGGTGAGAACCAAGCGGTGATCACCAACGTATCCACCTTTATACGGCGGAGCAGTAGATACATTGAAAATCCGACTTATAAGTGGTTCAAATAATAAAGAAACTGAAAAATAATAAAGCTCCAGGAATGGTCGGAATCTCGGCAGAATTATTAAAATTTGGAGGATCCGAACTCTGGGTAAGAATTCATTATCTAATAACGTTAATATTGACCAAGAATCAAATGACGGAGGAATGGGCAGTTCGACTTATACAACCAATGTACATATTATAAGAAAGGAGATAAGAGGGAATGCTCGAATTGTACGACAATTACTAGGGAGCGGATTTTATGCTAAATGCATATTGCATGCATATTTCGCATATTTGAGAACTTTACTAAATTTTGCATATTTTTAAAGAAACGTGCATATTTTGTGCCTATTTAAAAACATTTAAGTCCAAAAAAAATTTTAATTGTTTAATTCGACACAAGATATTTCCCCGCACAGGCTGTTGTATCTATTAATTCGAGAACTACCTGAAAAAAGACGGCTCATTCACTGCCTTTCATTTTTTCTTAGAAAAAACCCGATCTTTACACAAAGTACTTATTGTGCTTATAGTACGCCGTTATAAAATGATTGTAGGATGTTAAATATGTGATGAAGGAAGGTTTACCCGGAAATCCGAATTTTATTTACTTTTATATTTAGTAGGTACTTACCTATAATTCTGGTGATTACGCCCCAATTACTTCTATTGATGTTGAAAGGAGTTTTTCAAGTTTTTCAAGAATATGTTTCCTCGTAAAGAATTTGGAAAAACACATTGTAGTGAATAATTATAATCGAAGATATATTTATAGTGATATTGTTGTTTTATTTTAAGTAGGTAACTATTAGTAGCAGTTTTTGTAAAAACTGTGAATAAATTGCATATATAAAAAAATGATTTTATTTGAAAGCTAATAAATAAGATTGCCCCCCCCCCCTATAAAAGAACCCCCTAGAATTGAATAGAACAGAAAATTTGTGGTTTCTCGAAATGCATATTTTATGAATTTTTGTGCATATCTTGCACATATTTCGTAATTTTTTACCGCATATATATGCGCATATTTCATCAAAATTGATCGCATGTAAATCCGCTCCCTAATTGCTAAATTTACTATACTATTAGTACAATCATTCAAGCTTAAAATGGATCCAAACCTCGAAATTTGGAATTAAGTTCATTTTACCCTCCTCTTCAAACCTGACTTGGTCGCAAAATATGTTTTTTATTTTTAAGGGGTGAAGACTACCCCTTACTCCAATAAATTGAAAACTAATTAATTAAAGCGGAAACGGGCTATAATTATGTTCAAATATGTTAAATGTTGATTGATTTGAATCATGACTTTAATATTTTGATATTTTACAGCTCAAAACCCTTAAAAACAACCCCTCATACAAAGATTATTTAAAAAATATGTTAAAGAAACATGAATTTTTTTTATTTTGGATCGTAATAGAAGAATTTCTTTCCTTCAAGTACAAGAAATCTGACACTTATTTTTTTTAATAATGCAACCACCAAATACCGCCCTTAACAATAAAACTTAGGAAAACATTGAAAATTAATAAATGGAAGCAGTTATAGACATCAATATGTTTAAACATGTTAATTTTTGTTGTTTTTTTACAATGTAACTAATAGTTCGATATTTTTATATGTTACTACTTTTAAAAACTACCTCTCATACAGTTGTTAAAAAAATGGCTGAGATTATGAAATCATTTTATTTTCGACCTTAAGTAGAAAAAACATATATTTTATTATTTAAATATAACAAACCTGATTCACGTTTTTAATTTGAATCAACCCCTAAAAACTACCCCTTCTCATAAAAATTGGGAAAAAAATCTTTTTGAAAGCTTAAGGTAATGGATTTCGTTAAGAAAATGAAAATTAATTCTTGCTTATGATACAATAATATACATATTTAAAAAATTTGTATCCCGTAAAAATATACGTTTGAGGGAAATTAAACTTTTTAAACTTCACATTTTGATGATAAAGAAAAATATTTATTTTACAACATTAAATTAATCATAAAATTAATATGATTTTTAAAGTATATATCAACAATTTAACTTCCAATTTCGTCTATTTCTTCTGCATCAACTTCCTTTTCTTCTTGGTCACGTCCTTTTTTGTAATTGTAAAATATCATATAAACTTATTTCTTGTGCAGGAATATCCGTCATTTTGTTTGGTACCAAGGTGCCATTCACTTTTGTCCATCCCCAATCAGCAAAATATTGTTTTATTGCCCGATATGTAAATACAAAGCAGACACTGCATATATAAAAGAATTAATACTCCAAAAACATCAAAATTTAGACGCTCCGTAATTTTCAAACATTATCTCTGGAAAAATGTATTTGGATTAACAATATCTCGGCTTCCCTTTAAGCTTCATGCACTCACTCTCACATCATTTTGTAGGGAATTTCATAAGATATAAGATCATGAAATCTGCAATCTTTCTAGACCCTTTTGTTCAGAGAATTTTAATGTTAAAGGGCTAAAAAGACGCTCCATTTGCATTGAAATCAATATTATAAACGATTATATCTCGCTTAATTTATAAGTTACGTGAGTTATAAAAAAAGAAAAATTTTCAGTATAAAAAAAGCTAAAATTTTGGCTAGAACACTTTTTTCATAAATATAACAGTTTTTGAGATATTTTGAAAAAAAAAACGGATTTTTGAAAAATCGAAAAAAAGAAATTTACTTAAAACAAGTTTTTTCAAAATGTAATTGCTCTAAATCTTATATTGTCGCCTAAGTGCACATTCAGAGGAGCCTCTTGGAGAATATCAAAGTGGTTTTAGGACTGGTCGATCAACAACAGACCAGATCTTTGTGCTAAGGCAAATACTGGAAAAAACCAATGAATTAAATATCGACACATACCATCTTTTCGTAGATTTTAAATCGGCCTATGGTAGTGTCCTAAGAAATAAATTGTATGGAGCCATGGATGAGTTCCACATCCCTGATAAACTGATAAGATTGGTTAAGGTTACAATGCATAAAGTCGTTTGCAAAGACGAAATAAAGGGCGAACAATCACAGGCGTTTGAAACGAATGTTGGGCTGCGAGAGGGAGAGGCGCTGGCGTGTCTACTCTTCAACATAGCTCTGGAAAAGGCGGAAAGAGATGCCCGAATAGACAACAGAGGAAATATTTTTAATAAGTCATCCCAAATTTTGGCATATGCAGATGACGTGGACCTAGTTGCCCGCACAACACGCAAACTAGAAGAAATGTATACCACCTTCTCAAATGCCTCAAAAAATATGGGACTGAAAGTAATTGAGGAGAAAACTAAGATGAAGGCATCAACACCCAACAATAATAATAATAATAATAATAATAATCACCTGTGGGAGTTTTTTGTCAGTTCTTCTATCAGGCGCGGCCCCCTGCGAATGGGGGATGCTTTCTGGGTATTCGTAGCGCCAGTACCCAGAGAGTAGCAGGGATACTTGCCGTGGAACAAAAACTGACACCTGGCAGTAGGTATAAAATGCACACCCATTAATATGGAGAATTATGGTTTATGTTTAGGATCGCTGCCTGGGGATCGCCAGGGCACGTCTGGAGCCGGCGCTGGACGTGACAGCATGCGGGACGTCGGTGGCAGGGTGTTGAGGAGGCGGGCCCCTGTCACACAAACAGCTACAGCCCAACAACAACAACAACCACAAGCGAGCCAAACAACAGCAAGAGCTCCACTCGCTGAAGGTGCTGCGCTGGAACATCAGCCGGCGCTCACTCAAGCGGGACGACCGAGGCAGCGCATGAAATGGACTGTTTCCATTAACGAAAGCATTTTGCGCTTCTATTTTAAGGTGACAAACCTCGGTCAAGAAACTATCGGCTACAGACAACAGCTGTATGCCGAATTCTGCAGGGAGTACCCAGATATTCAAGTATCGGAGCAAAGAGTATCAGATCAATACCGGGTAATCATAAGAAACAACCTTATCCCAGAGACTAGACGCAATACGATGAAAAGCGAAGTCGAACGGGAAATGAATAACCAAGAGCTAGTTATAGATCAAGTCCCTAATGCAATTCTTGATGAGCAGATTCCTGAGATTCCTATAGCAGAAACTCAACCTGACAATACAGAGCAGGAAAACAACGAGTTGCGCGATAGTCTAGCAAACGAAATGGCTCGTGCTGTACAAGAGTTTAATGGAACAAATCCACTTAGCAGACCACCGCTACCACGAATAAACTCTTGTAAGAAACTAGGTGCGCTGTTACAAATTGTGAACACTGAAGTCCTACCCAACTATGTCGTAGAAGCCCACTCATTGGAATATCTGCATATGCTAATCTACTGTGCAGCAACAGCAATTGCTAATGTAATGGGCGTTAAGATCAGAACACGACGGGGTACTAATAACGGAAGGACTTGTAACAGAACTGCTCCTTGGGAAAAAAGACTTCTCGGAAAAATTAAATTACTGCGTAGGGATATTGGTCAAGTAACAGAATATATAAGAGGTGTAACAAGTAGAAAAGTCATTAAGAGAGCTGAAGAAATAATGCGGAGCACTGCAAGACACGCGAGATACGATCCAGAAAATAACACAGCCCAACAGTGTCTGGATACATTAAAACAAAAACTCTCCGTCTATTCAGGTCGATTAAGAAGGTATAAAGTTAGTAACAACCGAAAATGTGACAATGCACTTTTTGAGAACTCAGAGAAGGCGTTCTACCGAAAACTCAATTCCACCGTAGAAAGTGTCGACAAGTCTTACCCAAGCCTAGAAGAGATTCATGAGTTTTGGGGAAATCAACTTTCCACACCAGCTGCTCTTAACAACAATGCTGGCTGGATAGAAGATACGACGCACAACAGTCGCCACTATGTCACAGCTAATTACGAACCATTCAATACCAATGAGGTCTCAAATATCATCAAAGAGCTTCATAACTGGAAATTTCCTGGACCAGACGGAGTTCAGAACTTCTGGCTTAAGAAGTTTTGGAGTGCTCATGAGTGCTTGTCAACATTAATTAATCATGTTGTTTCTAACCCGCAGGAAATACCATCATTTCTAACTCAGGGAAGCACTTATTTAATACCGAAGGATCAAAATAACACCCAAGATCCAGTCAAGTACCGCCCAATTACTTGTCTTCCAACTTTGTATAAATTAGTTACATCCTGTATAACCCGGCGTATCTACCAACACTGTGCTCTAAACAATATCATAGAGCCTCAACAGAAAGGATGCGCTAAGGGTTCTATGGGTTGCAAAGAACAACTGATCATCGACTCAGTCATTTCTAACCAGGCATTCACCAAAAAAAGGAACCTCTTTACTGCCTTTATTGACTACAAAAAGGCCTTTGATTCAGTGCCGCATGAATGGCTTATAGATATATTGAGAATATACAAAGTCGATGATAACATAGTGACTTTTTTAAGGCATATAATGACAAGTTGGAAGACTAAAATTCACCTCCAAATACCTGGTGAAAACAATATAGAAACGGAAAATATCGCAATCAACCGGGGCCTGTTTCAAGGAGACTCGCTGAGTCCATTATGGTTCTGTTTGGCTATGAACCCTCTATCACAGCTATTTAATTCCACTGACTCAGGTTTTAGCATTAAAAACAACAATACTGTAGTAGCGAAGCTTAATCATCTGTTGTATATGGATGATTTGAAATTAATGGCTTCTACTCGAGACAATCTAGAAGAAATGCTAAAAACAGTAGAAACATTCTCTAATGATATTAATATGCAATTTGGACTAGACAAGTGCCGCGTTTTAAATATAGTCAGAGGAAAGATACAGCCCGGTGGATTCGATATGCAAAATGGCCAGAACATCGAGGCCATGGGTGAAAACGATATATACAAATATCTTGGAGTAAAGCAGGCGCGGAAAATTGACCATAAGCAAATGAAAACTGAGATAACTACTGAGTTTATACGAAGGATAAAACAGCTGCTTCGTTCACAGCTTAACAGTAAAAATTTGTTTAAAGCACTAAACACCTACGCTTGTTCCGCGCTTAGCTATTCATTTGGTATTGTTAAGTGGACAAAAACAGATATAGAAAATCTTCAGCGAAAAGTACGAACACACCTCACAAAGGCACAAAAACACCATCCTAAAAGTGCAGTAGAAAGAACGACATTACCACGGACTCTAGGAGGAAGAGGGCTTATGGATATAGGTGAGCAATTAGATAAACAAATTGCTAATTTAAGATCTTATTTTCAGATGCAAGCTGAGACATCTACTCTACATCGCGCTATTTGCGCAGTAGATGACACAACACCGATCAAACTGAGGGAACCAGAAATGCGCATAAACTACCTCATTAAGACGAAAAAATGCGCACCTGGATGGGTAAACCTCTGCACGGGCGACATCCCAATGAGGTCAGCCAAGACTATGTCGACAATACAGCGTCGAACTATTGGTTGACATCAGGAAAGATGTTCCCTGAAACGGAGGGTTCATTACTGGCCATTCAGGATCAGGTTATACCAACCAAAAATTACCTGAAATATATCATCAAAGACCCTCAGGTTAAAAACGACAGATGCCGATATGGATGTCAAGCCCAAGAAACCATCCAACATCTTACAGGGGGCTGCCAGGCATTTGCTGCAACTGAATACAAGGAACGGCATGACGCAGTGGGAAAAATCCTCCATCAAGAGATAGCTATCAAGCTGGGACTTCTCCAAACGGACCATCTCCCGTATTATCAATACGTCCCCGAGAGTATGCTTGAGGATGGCAACTACAAGCTATACCGGGACCGCACTGTGCTCACAGACCAAACAGTGGCACATAATAGACCAGATCTCGTACTAGTTAATAAATTAACAAGACAAACAACACTAATTGATGTGGCGATACCTAACAAAAATAATCTACGTAGTAAATTTACTGAAAAGATCGCCAAGTACAGAGATCTGGAAATTCAAATACGAAGGCAATGGAGAATGCCAAGTACCCAGACGATACCGATTATTATGTCTACTACTATTGAAGTCATTCCGAAGACCCTCCTCGAAAGCATAAAAAAGCTCGGTCTAAATGAACACCTTTATAAGACCATGCAGAAAGCTGTACTACTCGCGACGGCCAGATGCGTACGAAAATTTCTGGGAGAAACTCCAGCATACCAAGTCACCTAGGGCTCGATAACACGGAAAGAGTCCCACCAGAGCTCAATCCTTTTGATACCGTAGGTATCTGGGATGAGTCAATTTTCCCCTTAGGGGGAGTGTGAGCCGTATGGCTAAGTCTGGATAATAATCACTCAAGCGGGACGACCGAGGCAGCGCATGAAATGGACTGTGTCCATCAATGAGAACATTTTGCGCTTCTACTACAAGGTGACAAACCTCGGTCAAGAAACAATCGGCTACCGACAACAGCTGTATGCCGAATTTTGCAGGACGTACCCAGATATTCAAGTATCGGAGCAACGAGTATCAGACCAATACCGGGTAATTATAAGAAACAACCTTATCCCAGAGACTAGACGCAATATCATCAGAAGCGAAGTCGAACGGGAGATTCATAACGATGTTGTAATTGAAGATCAAGTCTCAAATGAAGTGCATGAGCAGATTCCTGAGCTTGCCATACAAGAAACTCAACCTGACAATACAGAGCAGGAAAATAACGAGCTACATGATAACCTAGTAAGCGAAATGGCACGTGCTGTACAAAAGTTTAATGGAACAAACCCACTTAGCAGACCACCGCTACCACGAATAAACTCTTGTAAGAGACTAGGTGTGCTGTTACAAATTGTGAACACTGAAATCCTACCCAATTATGTCGTAGAAGCCCACACATTAGAGTATCTGCACATGCTAATCTACTGTGCAGCAACAGCAATTGCTAATGTAATGGGCATTAAGATCAGAACACGACAGGGTACTAATAACGGAAGGAGTGGTAGCAGAATTGTACCCTGGGAAAAAAGACTGCTCGGAAAGATTGAATTGCTGCGTAGGGATATTGGTCAAGTCACAGAATATATACGAGGTGTAAGAAGTACAAGAGTCATCAGGAGAGCTGAAGAAATAATACGGAATACTGCAAGACACTCAAGATACGATCCAGAAACAACACAGCCCAACAGTGCCTGGATACATTAAAACAAAGACTCTCAGTTTATTCAGGACGACTAAGAAGGTACAAAGTGAGTAACAACCGAAAATCCGACAATGCCCTTTTTGAGACTGCTGAGAAGGCGTTCTATCGAAAACTCAATTACACCGTAGAAAATCTCGATAAGTCTTATCCAAGCCAAGAAGAAATTCATCAGTTTTGGGGAAATCAACTTTCCACACCAGCTGCTCTTAACAACAATGCTGGATGGATAGAAGATACGGCACAGAACTGCCAACACTACACCACTACTCTCTACGAACCCTTCACCACTGAAGAAGTCTCAAATATCATCAAAGAGCTTCATAACTGGAAATCTCCTGGACCAGACGGAGTTCAAAACTTTTGGCTCAAGAAGTTTTGGAGTGCTCATGAATGTTTATCGACACTAATTAATAATGTTATTTCTAATCCGCAGGATATACCATCATTCCTAACTCAGGGAACCACTTATTTAATACCGAAGGATCAAAATAACACCCAAGATCCAGCAAAATACCGCCCAGTTACTTGTCTTCCAACTTTGTATAAATTGGTCACATCCTGTGTAGCCCGGCGTATCTACTAACACTGTGCTCTGAACAATATCATAGAGCCTCAACAGCAAGGATGCGCTAAGGGTTCCATGGGTTGCAAAGAACAACTTATCATCGACCCGGTCATTTCTAATCAAGCATATTCCAAAAAGAGGAACCTATTTACTGCTTTTATTGATTACAAGAAGGCCTTTGATTCAGTGCCGCATGAATGGCTTATAGATATATTGAGAATATATAAAGTCGATGATAATATAGTGACCTTTTTACAACATATAATGACAGAGTGGAAAACTAGAATTCACCTTCAAATACCTGGTGAAAATAACATCGAAACTGAAAATATCGCAATCAGCCGGGGCCTGTTTCAAGGAGATTCGTTGAGTCCTTTGTGGTTCTGTCTAGCTATGAACCCACTATCTCGGCTATTGAACTCCACAGATGCAGGTTTTAGCATTAAAAGTAACAACAATGTGGTGGCGAAGCTTAATCATTTATTGTACATGGATGATTTGAAATTAATGGCTTCCACTCGAAACCAACTCGACGAGATGCTAAAAACTGTAGAAACTTTTTCTAATGATATTAGTATGCACTTCGGACTAGACAAGTGCCGTATTTTAAATATAGTCAGAGGAAAAGTACAGCCCGGAGGATTCGATATGCAAAATGGCCAGAACATCGAGGCCATGGGTGAAAACGATATGTATAAATATCTTGGAGTAAAGCAAGCGCGGAGAATTGACCATAAACAAATGAAAACAGAGATAACTACTGAGTTTATACGAAGGGTAAAACAGCTGCTTCCCTCACACCTTAGCAGTAGAAATTTGTTTAAGGCACTAAACACCTACGCATGTTCCGCGCTTAGCTACTCATTTGGTATTGTTAAGTGGACAAAAACAGATATAGAAACTCTACAGCGAAAAGTACGAACACACCTCACAAAAGCACAAAAACACCATCCTAAAAGTGCAGTAGAAAGAACAACATTACCACGGAATCTAGGAGGAAGAGGACTTATGCATATAGGTGAGTAATTAGACAAACAAATTGCTAATTTAAGATCTTATTTTCAGATGCAGGCTGAAACATCTACTCTACATCGCGCTATCTGCGCAGTAGATGACACAACACCGATAAAACTGAGGGAAGCAGAACTTCGCATAAACCACCTTACTAAGGACGAAAAAGTGCGCGCCTGGATGGGTAAACCTCTGCACGGGCGACATCCCAATGAGGTCAGCCAAGATTATGTCGACAATATAGCGTCGAACTACTGGTTGACATCAGGAAAAATGTTCCCTGAAACGGAGGGTTCATTACTGGCCATTCAGGATCAGGTTATACCAACCAGAAATTACCTGAAATATATCATCAAAGACCCTCATGTTCAAAACGACAGATGTCGATATGGATGTCAAGCCCAAGAAACCATCCAACATCTTACAGGGGGCTGCCAGGCATTTGCTGCAACTGAATACAAGGAACGGCATGACGCAGTGGGAAAAATCCTTCATCAAGAGATAGCTATCAAGCTGGGACTTCTCCAAACGGACCATCTCCCGTATTATCAATACGTCCCTGAGAGTATGCTTGAGGATGGCAACTACAAGCTATACTGGGACCGCACTGTGCTCACAGACCAAACAGTGGCACATAATAGACCAGATCTCGTACTAGTTAATAAATTAACAAGACAAACAACACTAATTGATGTGGCGATACCTAACAACAATAATCTACGTAGTAAATTCACTGAAAATATCGCCAAGTACAGAGATCTAGAAATTCAAATACGAAGGCAATGGAGAATGCAAAGTACCCAGAAGATACCTATTGTTATGTCTACTACTGGAGTCATTCCGAAGAACCTCCTCGAAGGCATAAAAAGGCTGGGTCTAAATGAACATCTTTACAAGACCATGCAGAAAGCTGTACTACTCGCAACGGCCAGATGTGTACGAAAATTTTTGGGAGATACACCTGCATACCAAGTCACCTAGGGCTCGATAACACGGAAAGAGTCCCACCAGAGCTCAATCCTTTTGATACCGTAGGTATCTGGGATGAGTCAATTTTCCCCTTAGGGGGAGTGTGAGCCATATGGCTAAATCTGGATAATAATAATAAGCAAAGCAGGAAAACAACGAGTTGCGCGATAGTCTGGCATACAAGAGTTTAATGGAACAAACCCACTTAGCAGATCACCGCTACCACGAATAAACTCTTGCAAGAAACTAGGTGCGCTGTTACAAATTGTGAACATTGAAGTCCTACCCAACTATGTCGTAGAAGCTCACACGTTGGAATATTTGCATATGCTAATCTACTGTGCAGCAACAGCAATTGCTAATGTAATGGGCGTTAAGATCAGAACACGACGGGTTACTAATAACGAAAGAACTGGTAACAGAATTGCACCTTGAGAAAAAAGACTGCTCGGAAAGATCGAATTATTACGTAGGGATATTGGTATAGTCACAGAATACATACGAGGTGTAACAAGTAGAAAAGTCATCAGAAGAGCTGAAGAAATAATGCTGACTACCGCAAGACACTCAAGATATGATCCAGAAACAACATAGCCCATCAGTGTCAGGATACATTAAAACAAAAGCTCTCCGTTTATTCAGGACGACTAAGGAGGTACAAAGTTAGTAACAACCGCAAAAGCGACAATGTTCTTTTTGAAAGTTCTGAAAAGGCGTTCTATCGAAAACTCAATTCCACTGTAGAACGTGTCGATAAGACTTACCCAAGCCAAGAAGAAATTCATGAGTTTTGGGGAAATCAACTTTCCACGGCAACTGCTCTTAACAGCAATGCTGGATGGATAGAAGATAATACACAGAACTGCCAACACTACATTACCAACCTTTACGAACCCTTCACTACTGAAGAAAACCCTTCACTACTGAAGAAGTCTCAAATACCATCAAAGAGATAACTGGAAATCTCCTAGACCAGACGGAGTTCAAAACTTTTAGCTCAAGAAGTTTTGGAGTGTTCATGAATGCTTATCAACACTAATTAATCATGTAATTTCTAGTCCGAAGGATATACCATCATTCCTAACTCAGGGAACCACTTATTTAATTCCGGAGGATCAAAATAACACCCAAGATCCAGCCAAATACCGCCCAATTACTTGTCTTCCAACTTTGTATAAATTGGTCACATCCTGTGTAGCCCGGCGTACCTACCAACATTGTGCTCTGAACAATATCATAGAGCCTCAACAGAAAGGATGCGCTAAGGGTTCCATGGGTTGCAAAGAACAACTCATCATCGGCTCAGTGATTTCTAACCAGGCATATTCCAAAAAGAGGAATCTTGTTACTGCCTTCATTGATTACAACAAGGCCTTTGATTCAGTGCCGCATGAATGGCTTATAGATATATTGAGAATATATAAAGTCGATGATAGTATAGTGACCTTTTTAGAGCATATAATGACAGAGTGGAAGACTAGAATTCACCTTCAAATACCTGGTGAAAATAACATCGAAACTGAAAATATCGCAATCAGCCGGGGCCTGTTTCAAGGAGATTCGTTGAGTCCATTGTGGTTCTGTCTAGCTATGAACCCACTATCTCAGCTATTGAACTCCACAGATGCAGGTTTTAGCATCAAAACTAACAACAATGTGGTGGCGAAGCTTAATCATTTATTGTATATGGATGATTTGAAATTAATGGCTTCCACTCGAAACCAACTCGATGAGATGCTAAAAACTGTAGAAACTTTTTCTAATGATATTAGCATGCACTTCGGAATAGACGAGTGCCGTATTTTAAATATAGTCAAAGGAAAAGTACAGCCCGGAGGATTCGATATGCAAAATGGCCAGAACATCGAGGCCATGGGTGAAAATGATATGTATAAATATCTTGGAGTAAAGCAAGCGCGGAAAATTGACCATAAACAAATGAAAACAGAGATAACTACTGATAACTACGCATGTTCCGCGCTTAGCTATTCATTTGGCATTGTTAAGTGGACAAAAACGGACATAGAAAATCTTCAGCGAAAAGTAAGAACGCACCTCACAAAGGCACAAAAACACCATCCAAAAAGTGCAGTAGAAAGAAAGACATTACCACGGAATTTAGGAGGAAGAGGACTTATGGATATAGGTGAGCAATTAGACAAACAAATTGCTAATTTAAGATCTTATTTTCAGATGCAGGCTGAAACATCTACTCTACATCGCGCTATCTGCGCAGTAGATGACACAACACCGATAAAACTGAGGGAAGCAGAACTGCGCATAAACCACCTTACTAAGGACGAAAAAGTGCGCGCCTGGATGGGTAAACCTCTGCACGGGCGACATCCCAATGAGGTCAGCCAAGATTATGTCGACAATATAGCGTCTAACTACTGGTTGACATCAGGAAAGATGTTCCCTGAAACGGAGGGTTCATTACTGGCCATTCAGGATCAGGTTATACCAACCAGAAATTACCTGGAATATATAATCAAAGACCCTCATGTTCAAAGCGACAGATGCCGATATGGATGTCAAGCCCAAGAAACCATCCAACATCTTACAGGGGGCTGCCAGGCATTTGCTGCATCTGAGTACAAGGAACGGCATGACGCAGTTGGAAAAATCCTTCATCAGGAGATAGCTATCAAGCTGGGACTTCTTCAAACCGACCATCTCCCATAATATCTATACGTCCCTGAGAATATGCTTGAGGATGGCAACTACAAGCTATACTGGGACCGCACTCTTCTCACAGACCAAACAGTGGCGCATAATAGACCAGATCTCGTATTAGTCAATAAATTAACGAGACAAACAACCCTCATTGATGTGGCGATTCCTAACAACAATAATCTACGTACTAAATTTACTGAAAAGATCGCCAAGTACAGAGATCTGGAAATTCAAATACGGAGACAATGGAGAATGCAAAGTACTCAGACGATACCGATTATTATGCCTACTACTGGAGTCACTCCGAAGACCCTCCTCGAAAGCATAAAAAAGCTGGGTCTTAATGAACATCTTTATAAGACCATGCAGAAAGCAGTACTACTCGCGACGGCCAGATGTGTACGAAAATTTTTGGGAGATACACCTGCATACATAACATACCGATAACACGGAAAGAGTCCCACCAGAGCTCAATCCTTTTGATACCGTAGGTATCTGGGATGAGTCAATTTTCCCCTTAGAGGGAGTGTAAGCCGTATGGCTAAATCTGGAGATAATAATAATAACATTTGACCATAAAGAAATGAAAACAGAGATAAATACTGAGTTTATATGAAGGGCAAAACAGCTGCTTCGCTCACACCTTAATAGTAGAAATTTGTTTAAGGCACTAAACACCTACGCATGTTCCGCGCTTAGCTATTCATTTGGCATTGTTAGGTGGACAAAAACGGACATAGAAAATCTTCAGCGAAAAGTAAGAACGCACCTCACAAAGGCACAAAAACATCATCCAAAAAGTGCAGTAGAAAGAACGACATTACCACGGAATTTAGGAGGAAGAGGACTTATGGATATAGGAGAGCAATTAGACAAACAAATTGCTAATTTAAGATCTTATTTTCAGATGCAGGCTGAAACATCTAATCTACACCGCGCTATCTGCGCAGTAGATGACAATACACCGATAAGACTGAGGGAAGCAGAACTGCGCATAAACCACCTTACTAAGGACGAAAAATTGCGCGCCTGGATGGGTAAACCTCTGCACGGGCGACATCCCAATGAGATCAGCCAAGATTATGTCGATAATATAGCGTCGAACTACTGGTTGACATCAGGAAAGATATTCCCTGAAACGGAGGGTTCATTACTGGCCATTCAGGATCAGGTTATACCAACCAGAAATTACTTGAAATATATCATCAAAGACCCTCATGTTCAAAACGACAGATGCCGATATGGATGTCAAGCCCAAGAAACCATCCAACATCTAACAGGGGGATGCCAGGCATTTGCTGCAACTGCAAGGAACGGCATGATGCAGTGGGAAAAATCCTTCACCAGGAGATAGCTATCAAGCTGGGACTTCTCCAAACCGACCATCTCCCATATTATCAATACGTCCCTGAGAGTATGCTTGAGGATGGCAACTACAAGCTATACTGGGACCGCACTGTGCTTACAGACCAAACAGTGGCGCATAATAGACCAGATCTCGTATTAGTCAATAAATTAACGAGACAAACAACCCTCATTGATGTGGCGATTCCTAACAAAAATAATCTACGTACTAAAGGACATCGCACACACCTTATGGAAAATATAATGTCACTCAAATTCAATAAAATTTATACGAATAGATGCGTTTTAAATTAACGGTCAAATCTTATCATTGCGCCAACTCTATATTTTCAATAATAATAGCAGAAATTGATATAAATAAATCTGAAATCAAATGGATACGTACATAAGTTAGAGAGAGAAAAAATATTTTAAAACACCCAAATTGTCGGTACTCCATAAATCAGAGGATTAGTTTCACTAATTCGCTTAGGCCCAGCGGGGGGTTTAAGCTCTTTTGAATAGCACCCAGAGCAATAATGATGGTAACTGACACTTTTACTGACTCAAAAAATGTGATTTCGATAAATTTTAATTGCAATTTGCGCCGTAATTAATCATAATTAAGAGTTGGCGAAATGATAAGATTTGGCCGTTAATTTAAAACGAATCTATTCGTATAAATTTTATTGAATTTGAGTGACATTATATTTTCCATAAGATGTGTGCGATGTCCTTTACTGAAAAGATCGCCAATGTCCTTTACGGAGACAATGGAGAATGCAAAGTACTCAGACGATACCGATTATTATGTCTACTACTGGAGTCATTCCGAAGACCTTCCTCGAAAGCATAAAAAAGCTGAGTCTTAATGAACATCTTTATAAGACCATGCAGAAAGCAGTACTACTCGCAACGGCCAGATGTGTACGAAAATTTTTGGGAGATACACCTGCATACCAAGTCACTTAGGGCTCGACAACACGGAAAGAGTCCCACCAGAGCTCAATCCTTTTGATACCGTAGGTATCTGGGATGAGTCAATTTTCCCCTTAGAGGGAGTGTGAGCCATATGGCTAAATCTGATAATAATAATAATTCAACTCGAAAACAACTCGATGAGATGCTAAAAACTGTAGAAACTTTTTCTAATGACATTAGTATGCACTTCGGTCTAGACAAGTGCCCTATTTTAAATATAGTCAGAGGAAAAGTACAGCCTGGAGGATTCGATATGAAAAATGGCCAGAACATCGAGGCCATGGGTGAAAACGATATGTATAAATATCTTGGAGTATAGCAAGCGCAGAAAATTGACCATAAACAAATGAAAACAGAGATAACTACTGAGTTTATACGAAGGGTAAAACAGCTGCTTCGCTCACACCTTAACAGTAGAAATTTGTTTAAGGCACTAAACACCTACGAATGTTCCGCGCTTATTCATTTGGCATTGTTAAGTGGACAAAATCGGACATAGAAAATCTTCAGCGAAAAGTAAGAACGCACCTCACAAAGGCACAAAAACACCATCCAAAAAGTGCAGTAGAAAGAACGACATTACCACGGAATTTAGGAGGAAGAGGACTTATGGATATAGGTGAGCAAATAGACAAACAAATTGCTAATTTAAGATCTTATTTTCAGATGAAGGCTGAAACATCTACTCTACATCGCGCTATCTGCGCAGTAGATGACACAACACCGATAAAACTGAGGGAAGCAGAACTGCGCATAAACCACCTTACTAAGGACGAAAAAGTGCGCGCCTGGATGGGTAAACCTCTGCACGGGCGATATCCCAATGAGGTCAGCCAAGATTATGTCGACAATATAGCGTCGAACTACTGGTTGACATCAGCAAAGATGTTCCCTGAAACGGAGAGTTCATTACTGGCCATTCAGGATCAGGTTATACCAACCAGAAATTACCTGAAATATATCATCAAAGACCCTCATGTTCAAAACGACAGATGCCGATATGGATGTCAAGCCCAAGAAACCATCCAACATCTTACAGGGGGCTGCCAGGCATTTGCTGCAACTGAGTACAAGGAACGGCATGACGCAGTGGGAAAAATCCTTTATCAGGAGATAGCTATCAAGCTGGGACTTCTCCAAACCGACCATCTCCCATATTATCAATACGTCCCTGAGAGTATGCTTGAGGATGGCAACTACAAGCTATACTGGGACCGCACTGCGCTCACAGACCAAACAGTGGCGCATAATAGACCAGATCTCGTATTAGTCAATAAATTAACGAGACAAACAACCCTAATTGATGTGGCGATTCCTAACAATAATAATCTACGTACTAAATTTACTGAAAAGATCGCCAAGTACAGAGATCTGGAAATTCAAATACGGAGACAATGGAGAATGCAAAGTACCCAGACGATACCGATTATTATGTCTACTACTGGAGTCATTCCGAAGACGCTCATCGAAAGCATAAAAAAGCTGGGTCTTAATGAACATCTTTATAAGACCATGCAGAAAGCAGTACTACTCGCAACGGCCAGATGTGTACGAAAATTTTTGGGAGATACACCTGCATACCAAGTCACCTAGGGCTCGATAGCACGGAAAAAAAATTCTCTGTAATTCTCTAATAATAATAATAATTCACTCCTGTGGGAATTTTTTGTCAGTTCTTCTATCAGGCGAGACTCCCTGCGAATGGGGGATGCTTTCTGGGTATTTGTAGCGCCAATACCCAGAGAGTAGCAGGGATACTTGCCGTGGAACAAAAACTGACACCTGGCAGTAGATATAAAATGCACACCCATGAGAATGGAGAATAATAATTTATGTTTAGGATCGCTGCCTGGGGATCGCCAGGGCACGTCTGGAGCCGGCGCTGGACGTGACAGCATGCGGGACGTCGGTGGCAGGGTGTTGAGGAGGCGGGCCCCTGTCATACAATCAGCTACAGCCCAACCACAACCACAAGCGAGCCAAACAACAACAAGAGCTCCACCCGCCGAAGGTGCTGCGCCGGATCATCAGCCGGCGCTCACTCAAGCGAGACGACCGAGGCAGCGCATGAAATGGACTGTGTCCATCAATGAGAACATTTTGCGCTTCTACTACAAGGTGACAAACCTCGGTCAAGAAACAATCGGCTACCGACAACAGTTGTATGCCGAATTTTGCAGGACGTTCCCAGATATTCAAGTATCGGAGCAACGAGTATCAGACCAATACCGGGTAATTATAAGAAACAACCTTATCCCAGAGATTAGACGCAATATCATCAGAAGCGAAGTCGAACGGGAGATTCATAACGATGTTGTAATTGAAGATCCAGTCCCGAATGGAGTACATGAGCAGATTCCTGAGCTTGCCATACAAGAAACTCAACCTGACAATACAGAGCAGGAAAACAACGAGCTACATGATAAACTAGTAAGCGAAATGGCACGTGCTGTACAAGAGTTTAATGGAACAAACCCACCTAGCAGACCACCGCTACCACGAATAAACTCTTGTAAGGGACTAGGTGTGCTGTTACAAATTGTGAACACTGAATTCCTACCCAATTATGTCGTAGAAGCCCACACATTAGAGTATCTGCACATGCTAATCTACTGTGCAGCAACAGCAATTGCTAATGTAATGGGCATTAATATCAGAACACGACGGGGTTCTAATAACGGAAGGACTGGTAGCAGAATTGCACACTGGGAAAAAAGACTGCTCGGAAAGATTAAATTGCTTCGTAGGGATATTGGTCAAGTCACAGAATATATACGAGGTGTTAGAAATACAAGAGTCATCAGGAGAGCTGAAGAAATAATACGGAATACTGCAAGACACTCAAGATATGATCCAGAAAACAACACAGCCCAACAGTGCCTGGATACGTTAAAACAAAGACCCTCAGTTTATTCAGGACGACAAAGAAGGTACAAAGTGAGTAACAACCGAAAATCCGACAATGCCCTTTTTGAGACTGCTGAGAAGGCGTTCTATCGAAAACTCAATTTCACCGTATAAAATCTCGATAAGTCTTATCCAAGCCAAGAACAAATTCATGAGTTTTGGGGAAATCAACTTTCCACACCAGCTGCTCTTAACAACAATGCTGGATGGATAGAACATACGGCACAGAACTGCCAACACTACACTACTACTCTCTACGAACCCTTCACCACTGAATAAGTCTCAAATATCATCAAAAAGTTTCATAACTGGAAATCTCCTGGACCAGACGGAGTTCAAAACTTTTGGCTCAAGAAGTTTTGGAGTGCTTATGAATGCTTATCAACACTAATTAATTATGTTATTTCTAATCCGCAGGATATACCATCATTCCTAACTCAGGGAACCACTTATTTAATACCGAAGGATCAAAATAACCCCAAGATCCAGCAAAATACCGCCCAATTACTTGTCTTCCAACTTTGTATAAATTGGTCACATCCTGTGTAGCCCGGCGTATCTACCAACACTGTGCGCTGAACAATATCATAGAGCCTCAACAGAAAGGGTGCGCTAAGGGTTCCATGGGCTGCAAAGAACAACTTATCATCGACTCAGTCATTTCTAATCAAGCATATTCCAAAAAGAGGAACCTATTTACTTCTTTTATTGATTACAAGAAGGCCTTTGATTCAGTGTCGCATGAATGGCTTATAGATATATTGAGAATATATAAAGTCGATGATAATATAGTGACCTTTTTACAACATATAATGACAGAGTAGAAAACTAGAATTCACCTTCAAACACCTGGTGAAAATAACATCGAATCTGAAAATATCGCAATCAGCCGGGGCATGTTTCAAGGAGATTCGTTGGGTCCTCTGTGGTTTTGTCTAGCTATGAACCCACTATCTTAGCGATTGAACTCCACAGATGCAGGTTTTAGCATCAAAAATAACAACAATGTGGTGGCGAAGCTTAATCATTTATTGTACATGGATGATTTGAAATTAATGGCTTCCACTCGAAACCAACTCGACGAGATGCTAAAAACTGTAGAAACTTTTTCTAATGATATTAGTATGCACTTCGGACTAGACAAGTGCCGTATTTTAAATATAGTCAGAGGAAAAGTACAGCCCGGAGGATTCGATATGCAGAATGGCCAGAACGTCGAGGCTATGGGTGAAAGCGATATGTATAAATATCTTGGAGTAAAGCAAGCGCTGAAAATTGACCATACACAAATGAAAACCGAGATAACTACTGAGTTTATACGAAGGGTAAAACAGCTGCTTCGCTCAAACCTTAACAGTAGAAATTTGTTTAAGGCACTAAACACCTACGCTTGTTCCGCGCTTAGCTATTCATTTGGTATTGTTAAGAGGACAAAAACAGATATAGAAGCTCTTCAGCGAAAAGTACGAAAACACCTCACAAAGGCACAAAAACACCATCCTAAAAGTGCAGTAGAAAGAAAAGCATTACCACGGAATCTAGGAGGAAGAGGACTTAGGGATATAGGTGAGCAATTAGATAAACAAATTGCTAATTTAAGAACTTATTTTCAGATGCAGGCTGAGACATCTACTCTACATCGCGCTATCTGCGCAGTAGATGACACAACACCGATCAAACTGAGGGAACCAGAAATGCGCATAAACTACCTTACTAAGGACGAAAAAGTGCGCGCCTGGATGGGTAAACCTCTGCACGGGCGATATCCCAATGAGGTCAGCCAAGATTATGTCGACAATATAGCGTCGAACTATTGGTTGACATCAGGAAAGATGTTCCCTGAAACGGAGGGTTCATTACTGGCAATTCAGGATCAGGTGATACCAACCAGAAATTACCTGAAATATATCATCAAAGACTCTCAGGTTCAAAACGACAGATGCCGATATGGATGTCAAGCCCAAGAAACCATCCAACATCTTACAGGGGACTGCCAGGCATTTGCTGCAACTGAATACAAGGAACGGCATGATGCAGTAGGAAAAATCCTTCATCAAGAGATAGCTATCAAGCTGGGACTTCTCCAAACAGACCATCTCCCGTATTATCAATACGTCCCTGAGAGTATGCTTGAGGATGGCAACTACAAGCTATACTGGGACCGCACTGTGCTCACAGACCAAACAGTGGCACATAATAGACCAGATCTCGTACTAGTTAATAAATTAACAAGACAAACAACATTAATTGATGTGGCGATACCTAACCTAACAACAATAATCTACGTAGTAAATTTACTGAAAATATCGCCAAATACAGAGATCTAGAAATTCAAATACGAACGCAATGGAGAATGCAAAGTACCCAGACGATACCGATTATTATTTCTACTACTGGAGTCATTCCGAAGACCCTCCTCGAAAGCATAAAAAGGCTGGGTCTGAATGAACATCTTTATAAGACCATGCAGAAAGCTGTACTTCTCGCGACGGCCAGATGCGTACGAAAATTTCTGGGAGATACACCTGCATTCCAAGTCACCTAGGGCTCGATAACACGGAAAGAGTCCCACCAGAGCTCAATCCTTTTGATACCGTAGGTATCTGGGATGAGTCAATTTTCCCCTTAGAGGGAGTGTGAGCCGTATGGCTAAATCTGGATAATAATAATAAGTAGGTAATAAGTAGGTAATAAGTAGGTAATAAGTAGGTATCTGGGATGAGTCAATTTTCCCCTCAGAGGGAGTGTGAGCCGTATGGCTAAATCTGGATAATAATAATATTATGTCGGTGGCAGGGTGTTGAGGAGGCGGGCCCCTGTCACACAAACTGCTACAGCCCAACAACAACAACAACCACAAGCGAGCCAAACAACAGCAAGAGCTCCACTCGCTGAAGGTGCTGCGCTGGAACATCAGACGGCGCTCACTCAAGCGGGACGACCGAGGCAGCGCATGAAATGGACTGTGTCTATTAACGAAAGCATTTTGCACTGCTATTATAAGGTGACAAACCTCGGTCAAGAAACGATCGCTACAGACAACAGCTTTATGCCCAATTTTGCAGGGAGTACCCAGATATTTAAGTATCGGAGCAAAGAGTTTCAGATCAATACCGGGTAATCATAAGAAACAACCTTATCCCAGAGACTAGACGCAATACGATCAAAAGCGAAGTCGAAGGGGAGATTAATAGCCAAGAGCTAGTTTTAGATCAAGTCCCTAATGAAATCCTTGATGAGCAGATTCCTGAGATTCCCATACCAGAAACTCAACCTGACAATACCGAGCAGGAAAAAAAGAGTTGCACGATAGTCTAGCACACGAAATAGCTCGTGCCGTACAAGAGTTTAATGGAACAAATCCACTTAGCAGACCACCGCTACCACGAATAAACTCTTGTAAGAAACTAGGTGCGCTGTTACAAATTGTGAACACTGAAGTCCTACCCAACTATCTCGTAGAAGCCCACTCATTGGTATATCTGCATATGCTAATCTACTGCGCAGCAACAGCAATTCTTAATGTAATGGGCGTTAAGATCAGAACACGACGGGGTACTAATAATGGAAGGACTGGTAACAGAACTGCACCCTGGGAAAAAAGACTTCTCGGAAAAATTGAATAACTGCGTAGGAATATTGGTCAAGTAACAGAATATATAAGAGGTGTAACAAGTAGAAATGTCATTAAGAGAGCTGAAGAAATAATGCGGAGCACTGCAAGACACTCGAGATACGATCCAGAAAATAACAGAGCCCAACAGTGTCTGGATACATTAAAACAAAAACTCTCCGTATATTCAGGTCGATTAAGAAGGTATAAAGTTAGTAACAACCGAAAATGTGACAATGCACTTTTTGAGAACTCTGAGAAGGCGTTCTACCGAAAACTCAATTCCACCGTAGAAAGTGTCGACAAGACTTACCCAAGCCAAGAAGAGATTCATGAATTTTGGGGAAATCAACTTTCCACACCAGCTGCTCTTAACAACAATGCTGGCTGGATAGAAGATAAGATGCACAACTGTCGCCACTACGTTACAGCTAACTACGAACTATTCACTACCGATGAGGTCTCAAATATCATCAAAGAGCTTCATAACTGGAAATCTCCTGGACCAGATGGAGTTCAGAACTTCTGGCTTAAGAAGTTTTGGAGTATTCATGAGTGCTTATCAACATTAATTAATCATGTTATTTCTAACCCGCAGGAATCACCATCATTTCTAACTCAGGGAACCACTTATTTAATACCGAAGGATCAAAATAACACCCAAGGTCCAGCCAAATACCGCCCAATTACTTGTCTTCCAACTTTGTATAAATTGGTCACATCCTGTATAACCCAGCGTATCTACCAACACTATGCTCTAAACAATATCATAGAGCGTCAACAGAAAGGATGCGCTAAGGTTTCTATGGGTTGCAAGGAACAACTGATCATCGACTCAGTCATTTCTAACCAGGCATTCACCAAGAAAAGGAACCTCTCTACTGCCTTGATTGACTACAAAAAGGCCTTTGATTCAGTGCCGCATGAATGGCTTATAGATATATTAAGAATATACAAAGTCGATGATAACATAGTGACTTTTTTAAGGCATAAAATGACAAGTTGGAAGACTAAAATTCACCTCCAAATACCTGGTGAAAACAATATGGAAACGGAAAATATCGCAATCAACCGGGGCCTGTTTCAAGGAGACTCGCTGAGTCCATTGTTGTTCTGTTTGGCTATGAACCCTCTATCATAGCTATTAAACTCCACTGACTCAGGTTTTAGCATTAAAAACAACAATACTGTAGTAGCGAAGCTTAATCATCTGTTGTATATGGTTGATTTGAAATTAATGGCTTCTACTCGAGACAATCTAGAAGAGATGCTAAAAACAGTAGAAACATTCTCTAATGATATTAATATGCACTTTGGACTAGAAAAGTGCCGCGTTTTAAATATAGTCAGAGGAAAGATATAACCCGGTGGATTCGATATGCAAAATGGCCAGAACATCGAGGCCATGGGTGAAAATGTTATATACAAATATCTTGGGCGCAAAAAAGGCGCGGAAAATTGACCATAAGCAAATGAAAACTGAGATAACTACTGAGTTTATACGAAGGATAAAACAGCTGCTTCGTTCACAGCTTAACAGTAAAAATTTGTTTAAAGCACTAAACACCTACGCTTGTTCCGCGCTTAGCTATTCATTTGGTATTGTTAAGTGGACAAAAACAGATATAGAAAATCTTCAGCGAAAAGTACGAACACACGTCACAAAGGCACTAAAACACCATCCTAAAGGTGCAGTAGAAAGAACGACATTACCACGGAATCTAGGAGGAAGAGGACTTATGGATATAGGTGAGCAATTAGATAAACAAATTGCTAATTTAAGATCTTATTTTCAGATGCAAGCTGAGACATCTACTCTACATCGCGCTATTTGCGCAGTAGATGACACAACACCGATCAAACTGAGGGAACCAGAAATGCGCATAAACCACCTCACTAAAGACGAAAAAATGCTCACCTGGATGGGTAAACCTCTGCACGGGCGACATCCCAATGAGGTCAGCCAAGACTACGTCGACAATACCGCGTCGAACTCTTGGTTGACATCAGGAAAGATGTTCCCTGAAACGGAGGGTTCATTACTGGCCATTCAAGATCAGGTTATACCAACCAGAAATTACCTGAAATATATCATCAAAGACCCTCAGGTTCAAAACGACAGATGCCGATATGGATGTCAAGCCCAAGAAACCATCCAACATCTTACAGGGGGCTGTCAGGCATTTGCTGCAACTGAATACAAGGAACGGCATGACGCAGTGGGAAAAATCCTTCATCAAGAGATAGCTATCAAGCTGGCACTTCTCCAAACGGACCATCTATCGTATTACCAATACGTCCCCGAGAGTATGCTTGAGGATGGCAACTACAAGCTATACTGGGACCGCACTGTGCTCACAGACCAAACAGTGGCACATAATAGACCAGATCTCGTACTAGTTAATAAATTAACAAGACAAACAACACTAATTGATGTGGCCATACCTAACAACAATAATCTACGTAGTAAATTTACTGAAAAGATCGCCAAGTACAGAGATCTGGAAATTCAAATACGAAGGCAATGGAGAATTTAAAGTACCCAGACGATACCGATTATTATGTCTACTACTGGAGTCATTCCGAAGACCCTCCTCGAAAGCATGAAAAAGCTGGGTCTAAGTGAACACTTTTATCACCTTTATAGGACCATGCAGAAAGCTGTACTACTCGCGACGGCCAGATGCGTACGAAAATTTCTTTGAGAAACTCCAGCATACCAAGTCACCTAGGGCTCGATAACACGGAAAGAGTCCCACCAGAGCTCAATCCTTTTAATACCGTAGGTATCTGTGATGAGTAAATTTTCCCCTTAGAGGGAGTGTGAGCCGTATGGCTAAATCTGGATAATAATAATAATGTTTATTTACTTCTCATTATGCTCTCATATATAACAATATTTTAATAGAATAATTAAATACTGACATAATTACAAATTAATTATAAGTTAAATATTTTCACATATAAATAAATAGTAAATAAGCCAAAAGAAGAAATTCCCTGAAGAAGCAGAAGTTGTACTCAGGGATTACATTATTCAGATATTAAACATTAACAATACAAAATGCATAACAAATATTAAAAATTAACAGTACATAACGCATAACAACTCATAACGCATAACAAATATATTATATATTAGTAGTTATATTATAAATTTAATTAAAGATCGCATTCAAAAATTCAGTTCCAGTGTTCTTAATAATTTTTTTTAAAATGGATTTAATCATGTTGAATGAGTTTATTTTTCTCAAATATATTTTATAAATTTCGGGTAAATAATTAAATATTTTAGGAATAAAGTATGTGAAATTATGTTTACCAATTGATTTAAAATTACTAATAATTTGGACATAGTCATGAAGTTTTCTTCTAGTGTCGTAATTATGATCTATCGATTTCAATATTTCTTTATTTTTATATGTATGCAAAATTATATTTAATAAATATAACTATCTAATTTTAAAAACACTAGCTTGCTGATAAAGAAGTTCTGATGAATATAGGCGAGTTTTTTTTAAAATTATTTTTAAAAATCTCCTTTGAAGTATTTCGAGTTTAATCAAATGTGAGGAATATGTACCACCCCATGCTATAATGGCATATCTAAGACGTGATTCTATTAAGGAATAGTATACCATCTTTAAGTAAGATAAATCAAGAATTTTGCTGAGATATCTAAATCTGTATAGTATCATTCTTAAAGTTTTACATACCATATCAATATGTATATCCCATTTCAAGTGACAATCTATATAAACGCCTAAATATTTCATGTATTCTTTCCTATTTATTTTAATGTACGCCTTATTATAGTTTAGATTTAATTCCATGAATTCGGGTAAATTATTTTTATATATTGAAAATGGTATAAAGTAAGTTTTATCTGTATTAACCGTCAGTAGTTTCCTACTTAGCCAATCTAGAACCTTTACAATTTCTTTTTCTGCCAAAATTTTAAGTTCACTCCAAGAATTACTAGTGTAAAGTATAACTATGTCGTCAGCAAAACAAATAATCTTACCATTTATTTTCATTGCCGCTAGATCATTTATATATATTGAAAACAATAAAGGGCCTAAAACAGTACCTTGAGGCACACCATATTCAATGCTTCTTTCAGTACTAACTTTGTTATTAATTTTGACAATTTGCAATCTATTTTTTAAATAACTTTGAAATAGTAAATGTGGTATGCCTCTTATTCCAAGATCGTTATTATTATATATTATTATATACAATAGAGCCAGACACATCGGTCAACAAGTCACTGTTGATAACTCTACTTTTGAAGAGGTGGACAAATTCACATACTTAGGCTCCCTGATCACCAAGGAGAACGTCATGACGGAAGAAATCAAGCAAAGGATAAATCCTAGCGAACAAATACTATTTTGGACAGAGTAGACATATGATAAGCAGAAACTTAAGCCAAAAAACAAAAATAACCATATACAAAACCCTTATACAACCAGTGTTGACATATGGATCGGAGACATGGACCATCTCCGAGGCAGATGAAAACCTTCTGCTTATATTTGAACGAAGGATCCTGAGAGGAATATTCGGCAGCATCTGTGAAAATGGTATTTGGAGGAGGAGGTACAACTACGAGGTATACCACAGACATAAACATATATTTGGTAGTAAAGACGTAGTATCTCATAAGAATAGGAAGACTAAGATGGGCAGGGCATCTAGCAAGATCACAGCATAACAACCCTCCTAGAAGAATCCTTATGTCACAACCTGTGTGAAGTAGAAGTAGGTGTAGGCCAAAACTTAGATGGAAAGATGTTGATGAATTGTTCTAAATAATTCAAATTTTTGGAACATATTGTCGGAACATAAATTAAGTTAATTTTACATGGGCTACGATTAATATTAATTTTGACGCACATGGCATACATTTTACCGTCATTTTTTCTTTCATAAATTCGAGGTATTTGACTAATTTTCGTCATAACTCGCTTAATTTTCATGCTAGGGGCTTTTATCAAAACCAATTTTGAAGGTAAAAAAAAGTATTTAAAAATGTTTATTAACAATTTCCACAAACACTATCTAAAAAATTTAATGAAAACTAACTAGTTTCTTTGTTTTTTATAAGCTTCAATTTTAATAAGGATGATTTTTTTCTGAAAATGCGTAATTTTCGAGTTATTCGCGAAAAACTATTGAAAAACGTGTTTTTTTTTTGGAATCTTCAATCGCGAATAACTCAGAAATTCTCAAGTTAAGTAAAAAAAAATTATTCTAGATTTTCTTCATAAAATTAAATTCTCTATCGATTTACGGTGTCATTTTGAAATTTTAAATTTCCACTCCCGAGAAAGGGAGGCATTCACCTCCGGGGTGGAAGCATACATTGTCACCAAGTCAGGTTTGCTATTTGCATCATTTTTGAGCTACTATCCCAGATAGCACAAGTACGTTTTATGGACATCCAATGGACGTACATCTGTGTACATTGGAAAGTCCAATGGACGTCCCGCTAAGGTACAATGGACATCCGATGGACGTCCAACGAATGTCCAGAGTTCACAAAATTGGACGTCCATAGAACGTCCGCTACAAACGGACATTGTACGTTGTTGGAGCTTTCAGTGTACACCTTATGTACATTCAATGTATGTCTTATGGACATTTGTAGGGCACCTTTCAGAAAGCAATCTAGTATCCATAATTTTGTGAATACATAGCAAAAAGCCTTTATAGGAAATAGTTCCTTATAATACTAAACTTATACTTAAAAATATTACACAAAAGATTATTTCTCTTTACTATAACTTTATTATATGTATTTACTTTATTATAGGAACTAGGAACGTCATTAATGCACGACTGCACTTGCACGATAAACAGAAAACACAAATATATCACAGGATGTATTTTAATAAAGACGAGATTCAGATAATGGCGCCCTATGAAGCATGCACATTAAAAGAGGTTTATTCATTCTCTTTTCTGTTTCTGTTCCAAACTCTTTTTAGGGTCAGTACGGTTGTTGTATATTACAAGCGGGTTTGCCATTCTGTGAATTATCATAAATAAATCCTCCTTCAGTATTCCACAACAATTAACAGCGATAATCCCCTAAAAGTACCTGCCTAATACTACCTTTCACGACCGATAGCGCGAAGAGCGACAACGTTGTCAAGAAGATTCTAATTTAGTTTGTATTGGGACTTATAATAATAGTCACGTTTTGTGTAAAATATCCATGGACAACAAATGGATGTCCAATGTACGTTGAAATCAAACGTCCAATGGACGTCGCGTAATGTACGTACATAGTACGTCCAGTTTTGGTCCATGGACGTTTGGACTTTAAATGTACGTTATATGGACGTCCATCGGACGTTGTGTGCTATATGGGATCAAAATTTCGAGCAAATCCATGAAGGCCTTTAGAATTGCGAGGTGAATTGCTTGAATGAATGTACTAATACATAATGTTTTCTAATATTATCTAAAATAGATTGTTAGAATACTCCGAAAATATAATTGATGATTATCAAAATGGACTCAGATCAAATAGAGCTACTACCGACAATATTCATACCTACTAAGAACGATTCAAGAAAAATCTTATGAATAAGACATGGAACTATAATATGTATGTATATTATAGATTTTCAACAAGCTTTTGCTAGTGTGAAAAGAAACAAAACGATGGAAGATCTTCGTATTCTAGGTATGCATACAAAATATATGAGTCTCATGAAAATTATGTTGCAGAGTTCAAAGGCCGCAGGTAGATGAAGAACCGACTCCCCTATTAGACATCAATGTGATAGTGAGACCGGGAGACTCACTATCAACCATGCTTTCCAACTTCGTTCTTGAGGCAGTTATCAGAAAAACCAATGAAACCGGTTATATAAATAACAAAACAGTACAAATTACTGCATATGTAGATGATGGAGCATGGAGCTATCGTTGGTAGAAGCAAGCAACTACTAATGGAAGCGTTCAAGAAAATTGATCCTGAAGCGAGAAAAAGAGGGATTAAAATAATCGAAACAAAACGAAGTACATTACCATCAACAAAACACCTGATAATGAAAATAATATCGCAATAGACAACTATACCATTAAACGTGTAGATGCCTTCACATATCTGAGCACAAAAATCAATCAGAAGAATTCCGTAAGTCCAAAAATATATATAAAAACTTAAAAAATTTAAAAAGTCAATATAACTATAAACTCAATTTTTTCTCTGTTCTCAGAATTTTTAAGACACAAGTTAATAACCAAAATAGATAAAAATGACAACACATTCTTTAACCACAGCCGCCATATTGAATAATTTTTGACATGTCATTGGAATGGCCAATTAGAGCGGACGTATAACGTATCTGCGCGTAGCGCTAACAATTTTTGATGAATTCGCCCATATTTACATTTGCTCACAATCGAAGTATAACTGCAAAATAGTGAAAGGAAACTTCAAAAGAATGAAATATTGCATTATCACTGAGGGTGAAAAGTCAGTAAAAACTTCTATAATGTTCATTTTAATTCAAGTTACAGGGGTGAAAAGAAGAGAAAATTTAGTATAATTTTTAATTTCAAATATCTCATTCGAAAGAAACTTTTTGTTTATCTTAAGGGACTTTCCCTCGGTAATAATGTAATCTTTCATTCTGCGTTTAAATTTTTGTAAAATATTTATTAGTTTTTCAGGATTCGAAAAAAAAATGAGTAGGTATATTTAAAGAGTATTGGTCCGAAATTTTGCTCCGACGCTCGTAAAGTTAATACGTTGGTTCGATACCTTTAAATCAATTCGATGTGCTCTGACACGTAATAAAGTATGTCAGAAAAAGTATATTTTTAGAATAATCTATTTCAAATAAAATATCAAAATTAATTAGCTTTGAAAATTGTCGCTTTTCCGTGTAACTAATTAGTTGACACGCATTTAGATGAATCAGGATATTCCCGCAACATCCTTGTTTGTATAAAACAACATTATTTCATAAAACTACATTATTAGTTTTCAATAATAATCTAGGTATCAAGCTGATTATGAAAACCATATATTTTATTGTGATTTCTAAAATTATATTAGGTAAGTTTTTATTTAATTTAATTTTATTTTATTTTATTTATTTAAAGGGATGAATTTATAATTAACATATAAACTATAGTACATACATTACATAATATTTTAAAAGTAGATATTAATAACATTAATCCCGAGTACTATTATATCCTGAGTATAATAATAAATTTTTCGAGTACTTTAACAAACTCTCAAAATTTCAGAACAATCCATTAATTAGTTTAAAAGTTATTTATTATTTGTTTATTCCACTTTTGATTGCAACAATAGTCAGAAATACAATTTTACAAGAATTTAAACACAGAACAAAGTTATTCTAGGACATTTATATAAAAAGTAGGGATAAGATTCTTAGAGAGCAATGTATGTGACTGCTAAAAATGAGGCTGAAATGAAAATTAGTTAGGCCATGTTCAGAGAACTAAAAATTCAAGTGTGCAAAAATGTTACTGAACTTCAAAATACTGTTTTCTAATCATAACTAATAATAAAACACTGAAAACGTTTGTTTTCTATACTTCCACAGAATTTATTATAACTAAGTGACTACAGCTGTTTCGGCAGAGTGCCTTTCTCAAGTGATATAGTTTACAATGTGTTTGCCTGTTTATGTCTTCAACTGAAGAGGTTGAGGAGTGGGGAGCTGTTTGTCTCGAGTTGGTCATTCAGAATTGTATCTGTATTTTTCAGTTTATTAATTTCCATAGATTCTAAAAAAGATAGCTTAAGGCCTTTATTTAGCTATCTTTTTTAGAATCTATGGAAATTAATAAACTGGTAAAAGGGGGAGAAGTGTACTTTTGAAGTGTGTAAAATTAATAATTCTTAGCTGAGCGCTTTCGGCTTATAAAGCCATCTTCGGAGCTATGGTCAAAAAGGTCAAAATACCACTATGAAGAGAGATGGGTTCCATTTATGATATGAAATACTTCTGTTTCTTATGTAGTTTTTTATTGGTTGGAAAAAACCTTGTCTGTCTGTTTAAAAAATTGTTCAATTTGCTGCTGGTTATTTTTGTATCCAGAAAAGTTAAACATCAAGAACGAGCACAAAGGACTTTCACACGAAAATTACATTATATATAAAACGTGGAATAAAACATTATATATAAATCGTTTTATATATAATGTAATTTTCGTGTGAAAGTCCTTTGTGCTCGTTCTTGATGTTTAACTTTTCTGGATACAAAAATAACCAGCAGCAAATTGAACAATTTTTTAAACAGACAGACAAGGTTTTTTCCAACCAAGGTATGCTTTATGCTTTATTGTCAAAAAATTTTAACAATTTGTGGACAAAGCTTATACAAAATAAAAAATACAATAAAAAACAAAAAATAGTAAAAAACTACAAACAAAACAAAAACAGAAACAGACACCAAGTAAATGGCGTGAGTTAACCAATAAAAAACTACATAAGAAACAGAAGTATTTCATATCATAAATGGAACCCATCTCTCTTCATAGTGGTATTTTGACCTTTTTGACCATAGCTCCGAAGATGGCTTTATAAGCCGAAAGCGCTCAGCTAAGAATTATTAATTTTACACACTTCAAAAGTACACTTCTCCCCCTTTTACCTGTTGTCATAAGTGTGTACAAAACTTTTTCAGTCTTTACATTTTTAATTAATAAACTGAAAAATACAGATATAATTCTGAATGACCAACTCGAGACAAACAGCTCCACACTTCTCAACCTCTTCAGTTGAAGACATAAAAAGGCAAACACATTGTAAACTATATCACTTGAGAAAGGCACTCTGCCGAAACAGCTGTAGTCACTTAGTTATAATAAATTCTGTGGAAGTATAGAAAACAAACGTTTTCTGTGTTTTATTATTAGATAAAATGAACTTCCATCAAGTAACGGTCGAATCCATCAATAATACATATTATTAATTAAAAAATGTAATTTTTTAAACAGTTAAAAAATATATTTTCCCAAAAAAATCAAATTTTTGTTTAATTTCTAATTAATTGTCTACTGTATGATAAAACTTTAAGTATTTATCTTTAAAATGAAACTAATTAATAAAATTAGTTAAAAGTTAGTTAAATTAGTTAAAATGAAACTAATAATTTTTTTTAATTATTGTAAACAGATTAGTGAAAAAAATATTTTAATTTTTTATCTAATTGTCTCAGAATAACTATTTTTTTCTTATAAATTTTTGCAATAATTATATTAATAATTATTACAATAAACATTATAGAAGATTTCATAGACTTTCGACCCTCGGTAATAATATATAAATCTTTCATTCTGGGTTTAAATTTTTCAAAAATACTTATTAGTTTTCTCAGGATTCGAAAAAAATTAATGCATTTAAAAACCAGTGGCCCAAAATTTTGCGCCTACGCTCTAAAAGTTATTCTACATGTTGTAGATGTATTGTTCCTCCATTAAATAAAAAACGAGACATAAGTCTATGCTAATTTGTAAATCGATGTAAAATGGATAAAATCACTCTATATAAAACAATACTTATACAATAGGGAAATGTTATAAATCACAACAGAACATAATTTAATGCCTGGTTGCACCAACAGATTTTAAGCTCCAGCTTAGCTAAGCTCTACTTATAGATAGGGCCTCCTTGAGTATCACTTACGTTGCACCATAATTTTAGATTCTTACCTTATTATCAATTATATCTATATTATATTATGGTATTCTTATTGTAATATATTATAATTATATTATATTAATTCTTATGATATTCTCGACTTAAGCTTAAGATCTGTTGGTGCAACCGGGCATTAAACATGTATCAAAGATAAAAAAATTTTGTAGGTCTTTCGTTTGGTCCCCAAAGGCGATTAAAAATTAAAATTAAAAGCAGTGGGGTTCCTACATTCTCCTCCGCATCCCACAATTCGCTCGGCACCGTTTTCTATCCAACCACTCGTTCTTTTCTATAGCTCCATCTTCAATAGACTGTTCTATGCCTTTCTTCCATGTTTTTGTAGGCCTTCCTCTTCTTCTTCTATTTATAGGCGTGTAATTTAATGCTCTTTTGGTCATCTTCCCTCTAGCGTTCTCATAACATGACCATACTATAGCAATTTCTTTGTTTCTATTTGGTCAACCGTGGTATATACAATATACACTCTTTGTCCATCGTCTTATTTCCTCATTTGGTACGAGTCCTAATCTAGATACCCTGCATGCTCTATGTAAGTAATCCATTTGCGCTACTTTTATATTTTTTCTTTCCTTTCCTGTGAGTTGCCAACACTCTGACCCATAAGTTATAATAAGTTCCACAATTGTTCTGTAGATTGTTAATTTTGTATTCAGCTTCACCTTTTTAGACCATAGTAGACCATTTAAAATACGAGTTGCTTTTCTTCCGTGCTATATCCTATGCTGTATGTCTCTTTTTGTAGTTCCTTCTTCTTATATTATGCTTCCTAAATATCTATATTTCTTACATTTTCTTATACTTCTTAACTCTAATTCCGGATCTTCGATTCCCTATTCTCGGATATTCCGTTTTCTCTATGTTCATACATAGGCAACATTTTTCATATTCTATCTGTAATTATATAGGTACGAAGAAACGCTCAACGACAACGGAGAAATACTCCTAGAACTTTGTTTATTGAATAACCTCCGAATTAACAACACTTACATTGACCATCCAATACAGCATAAGATCACCTGGTCAGATACAAGAGGACGTAACTCTATGATTGACTACATTATAACAAATAGACAAATACACCCCAGGGATATAACAGATGTGCGCACTCTATCGTCCGCCAATGTATTATCCGACCATGGCCTGGTATTAGGGAAAATAAATATAGAAATCAACACCATGGTATGACGAAAGGGTGAAAGCACTAGCAAATCAAAAGAAGCAAGCTTTCCTAACATACAAAAGAGTGAAGACACCGGAGACACGAGACGTCTACGTGACAATCATGAATAGAGTAAACCAAGAAATAGATAACATCAAAAAAAACACTGGGAGAAATTTAGCAAAAATATGGAATACGACCTCTATGGATCCCAGAAAAAGGTGGCGAAGATGATAAGGAGACAAAAAACAGAAATTAATGAATTTGTACGGATAGATAACATTACGGAGACACAATGGACTGAGCATTTCACGAAATTATATGGAGAAGGAGAAGAATAGAACAGAGAAATAAACATTAATGAAACCCGCGATAGAGTACTAATATCAGAAGAAGAGCTACAAGAACGAATAAAAAAATTAAAAAAATAGAAAAGCACCTGGTCCTGATAAGATAAATAATGAACTGCAAAAATATGGAGGAAGAACACTACTCAAATGGCTCCTAAAATTATTTGTCGATATAATAAATATCGGAGTAGTACCAGCGGAATGGAAGGAAAGACTCCTGCTACCGATACTCAAAAAGGGAGACTCGAAAAATCCTGAAAATTATAGAGGCATTAGTCTGATGAACAGCACATTAAAATTGTTGACGGCAGTCATAAAACATAAAATCGAGGAAAAGCCAACATGGCAGATAAACAACAAGTCTTCCGGAAGAACCGCAGCACAATAAATGCAATTTTTATTATCAGGCAAATAGTAGAAAAGTCTATTAAATATGGAAAACCAGCATACATGTGCTTTGTAGATTTAAAAAGTGCTTTTGACAGGGTAAGGCAAAATGATATCGTAAATTTATTACAAGCTGAACAAATAAACCACCAGATAATAAGGCTAATTAATGAAATTCACAAGAACAAGACCAGATTTATAATGTCAACAGGAGAAACAGAACGCATAGAATTAAAAGGAGGAATCTGCCAAGGAGACTCGCTCAGCCCATTGTTATTCAATATGGTGATGAATCAAATAATTCACGAAGTAAGAAAACGACATGGATACCACATGGGAGTGCATAAAATCACGATACTATGCTATGCCGATGATGCAGTACTAATTGCTGATAACGAGCATGACCTACAAAGGCAGCTCCACACTTTCAATATCACAGCAAATAAACTTAATATGAGAATATCAGTAGAAAAAACTAAATATATAGTGATAAGCAAAGAGTCGCGTAGATGCAAGTTAGAAATAGACGGCAAAATTGTAGAACAAGTAGTGAAATTCAATTACCTAGGAGTAGAGATCACTAGTGATAGGAATATAAGAACAGAGACCACAACACAAGCAACAAAAGCGGCAATAGTAAGTGGTCGCCTCCGAGAAACCATATGGAGAAACAAATATCTGACCACGGAAAGCAAAATAAAAGTATACAAGACAACAGTATGACCTATCCTAACATATGCAGCGGAGACGAGGACCGATACAAGAAAGACGAAACAACAAATCAACAATATCGAAATGAAAGTATTAAGATCAATAGCGGGTATATCATTAAGAGACAGACAAAGCAACAGAAGTATAAATACGAGAACGATGCAAAATTCAAAATACTAACAGATGGATAAAAACAAGAAAGAGAAACTGGAACGAACATGTAAACCGAATGGAACCAGATAGATAAGCGAACATCTGTAAAATCAACAAGCCGTATAGCAAAAGACCCGTTGGAAGGCCGCCGAAAAGCCATGGTCCACCACAGTCAACAACAACTGAAACAGAATAAGAGGCAGACAAACAGGAGTAATCCTAGTCGCGCGAAGAAGAAGAAGATCTGTAATTTTCTTAGCATATAATCCATATGTTCGTCGTTGCCAAGAATTACTTGGTCATCATCAAAAAACAAAGTTGTTAAGCAGTTTTCTTCAATCATTATTCCCATCCCAGCAACTGTTCTCCTCCATTGCTCCAGAGCTTTCTGGATATATATTTTAAATAGTGTTGGCGATAAGCCGCACCCTTGCCTTAGACCTTTTGTAGCAGGGAATGGTTTCGACATAGATTTTCCCTGCCTAATGCAGCTTTTCGGATTTTGGTACATATTTTTAATTGCTCGCACATATATGCTTCACTTACTCCTATCGTCATCAAAATTTCAAAGAGTTTCTTTAAATGTTCCGTGTCGTAGCCTTTTTTCAGATGAATAAATGTTAGGTGAGAAGACAGTTTCTTGTCTACTCACTAAATTTTATTTAACTAATTTTACTAAAATTTATTTTTCCTTATTTTTAATTTACAGCACCCACCAATAGTCAGGCTCAATACGATTCTGGATTTTCAAACGGTCGTTATTTTTTATGTTTACCTCCAACAGTACCATGTCCTAATATTGATCCTAGAATAGTATCACCAACAGGAACAGTAGTAGTAAGTAAATTTACAATTATTGAAAGCCTAAATATAATTTAGGTCTTTTATAACCTTTATAGTAAGCTCCACAAGGGAAAAGAATTTCCTGTAGTCGACTATACAGGGTGTTTCATTAATAATTGTCCATATAGTAACTGGAGAAACCTTAGCACAAAATACGAAGATTTAACCTAAAACTCTTAAATAAAATGTGGTTCCCTACTGAGTTACAGGGTGTTTTATATAAAAATTTAAAAACTATTTTTGCTCAGCATTTTAAAACTATTCGACTTATCCTTTTCATACTTGGCAGGAAGTGTAGGTGCTATAAAAACTACTAAATTATGTTAAACAAACGTTTCTGACTATTACCAGAGGCGTACGACGGGGGAAAGTGAATGGTTGACTCTGTCCAAATTCTACGCCACTGGCGGAATTGCTATTATAGTTCAATTTTTGGATTCTCTAATACTTTCTATAAAAATAATATACTTTTCATTCGTAGCCATAAAGTCATCAGTTTTCGAGATCTTTAAAGTTAAAAATGAAACGATACGGTTATTTTGATTAATGTATTGTGTCGATTCATTTTTAATTTCAAATATCTCGAAAACTAATAATTTTATCGTTACGAATGAAGAGTATATTATTTACATAAAAAGTATTGGAAACTCCAAAAATTACACTAAAATAGCAATTTCGTTAGTGGCGTAAAATTTGGGAAGGGTCTACCAGCCACTATCCCCTGTCGTACGCTGTAGCGTTCCGCTACGTTTACGAGTAGCCACTCCCGACAACCGTAATAATTAACATCGAATAACAAAAAGTTTACCTTACGATCGAGGTAGGAAAAATGAAAACAGAATTAGTGCTAGCTAACCAACGACTTAAGAAGGTCAAATAAAGACAAATATGTGTTGGAGAAAAACCGGCAGACGTCATACATAAAAGAATAGGAGAGATTCAATAAATCTATTTTGGAATTGCAATTACAAAGCAAGCTAAATATATCTGTAAAGATATAATATACCTAAAATGAACGTCTGGTAAGTGATTTTATTTTAAAATTTCTTTTGGAAATTTAGGAAACACATATATCAAAATGAATAATTTTATACCTTAAAAAGTCAAATCTAGCAAAGCTACTTTTAGAAATATATTACTTAAGTAATAATGTAATTTCATTTTGGATAAATGACCTTCCCATTTATGTGGAAGAATATGTTCGGTTATCTTTTGTAACCGGTCTGTCTCACCTTGTATCCAGGAAAAAATTTCTAGATACCTAATGAGAACCTCTCTTTTTAGCCGTACCTAGAGAATTATAAAATAGAACCAAGCTTTTAATATCCCACAAAGACAACTTATATGGAAAATGCACTAAGAATAACATTCCTATTAATTATCCGGAACGTAAATCTTCCCCAAGATGTGTATACTCATAGAGCCGCTTACCGTCTGATAAACCGGCACGTCCATAAGCCAACACTTGGAATTAGAGCTGAAGGAATTTCATCTAGATTGGAACAAAGATAAGTGTACTTAATTAATGTTCTCATTTATAGACCGAATTGTGTTCCGCAATATATTATATATTTATTGGACATTTGTTGTTAAGTACTAGATTATTTTTTTAACTTCCCTTATCATATCTTTTACTATCGGTTGTGTCTACACAACAAATAATATTTTGTCAATTTTTCATCTAAATCTCAATGCATGTAAGGGAACATAAGTACTTATAGACCTAAAGCATTGGTCTCTATAGGGTTCATTACATAATAGCTTAGGTATTGTGGTAGATAATATACAAGTATATTAATACGGTCTTATGAAGAATATCATCTGGTTCTGTTGACTAGCACTCACTATTGTTTTTCTGTCTCTTTATTGTTTGTATCTGAAAGAAACGTAAACTCATAGAAATCGTTAAATCGTCGGAAACTTTGATGTTATCTGCTTATATCTTGGCAACCAAAATTTTAACATTACTCATATTCATTATTTATATTATTAATTAAATTTTACTATTATATATTCATCTTGCAAGCCAATGTTTTACATTATTATACATTATTTATATTTTTAGCTAGAAATTTTACATTATATATATATATATATATATATATATATATATATATATATATATATACATTAGTTACCAAAATCTTACTTTACATGTATCTAGATATTTTTTTTTCACAATAAAAATAAGGTATACCTATTGGGTTTGTATCATTTCACCTGCACCTGATATCTCTCAACTATATGGGTTCATATAATATTTTATTTCAGGATTAAGTTATTTGGTTTGTTTATATCTTTCTCCTTATTTCTCTCTCTCTCTCTCTCTCTCTCTCTCTTTTCTAGTCTCCCACACTGTTCTATCAACGAAGTAAAGGCTCTAAAAGGCATTTACTTCTGGCGCCCATCTTTGGTTTATTGATCATAGGTCAGTTCTTTTCTTTTTAGTATTTCATTACTTTTTAATTTTTCTGGTTTCTTCCATTATCACTATCTCTTTCTCCCCTAAACAACAGCACGAAAATAAGCCGATCTCCACTTCCTGAGCTTTTACGTCTCATCCTCATCCTCCTAAATAATTTGTTATCTTCATTCTAATTTTAACTTGTTAAGCCGTTTCTCACTATCCCTTTCTTTCATCAATCAAATTTTAGTACAAAAAAAATATAACCCTACTATAAGGGTTACAAAGTGGCGCCCAACGTGGGCTGTTGTTTTTCATTTAGGTGGTGATTTAGTGTTAGTTACACTAAATTCTCTTATTCAATTTGGTTATTGCGAATTATCACTTACAGTTTGTTTGTTGTTTTGGAATAAAAAAAAAGAAAAAGTTGATAGTAGCAGTGTATCATTTTGTTTTTTTTTTGAGAGAGTATACAGGTGTAAGGGAAATTATTTTAGAATTGAGGATATAGCATTAATTGTTGGGTGGTATACGAACATAAGTTAAAAGGTAATATATAAATGTTTATTGAAGGTGACGTTAATATTTAATAAACTGAATTTTTACATTTTTATACGTTACATATTTTTTGGTATCTTATAATTATTATGATATCCTGTACTGGCACTTGTATCCACACAATTATATATTTTGGGTTATAGGTATATATTTATTAGGTTCTGATTTCTATCTCAATTTTAGATTACTGTATGCGATTAAATTTGCGGGCTTTGTGCCAGTTGTAAAATTTTTTTTATTGAGTTTATCTATCTAAACTTCATTGGGGTGTTTTGTCTTGATACTGAAAGTTTCTTTTTTAAAATGTCCACTTTTAAAGTTGATCATTTACTGGTAAAAGAGTTAGATTACGAGCTTAAAATCCGAAGTATTGATGTTACTGAATATCCTACCGTCGAGGCTAAACGCAAAATATTGCGTGGAGCTCTGCGACAGGAGAAGGAAAATAGGAGTTTTCGGCAAATTTCTTCCTCCTGTATTCCCTTTGACAAACATAAGGAGGAGATTGAGGACACACTGAAAGACCTTACCCAGAAAATCGGGATATTCAGGGGTACAATACTGGATCCTACCTTTGCTAGATTGTCGTCTAGAGTAGCTCATTTATCTGAACGAGTAAGTCGCTTAGAGTGTGATACCGATGAACAGGAATTATACCAGAAAACCGTCGCAGTCAAAATCTTGGATATTGAAGGTGACCTCGATGCTCGGGGAAACCCAGCTGCTACCTCCACTCCAAATGCACCCATACACAATGCGTCACCCTTCCCATTTTCTAAATCTGCCCAAGTTCATAAATGGGGTATTTCTTTTTCTGGTACAGGTGATCGTGATACTGTTGTCGCTTTCTTAGAGAAAGTTGAATGTTTGCGAATCTATAGATGTATTCCAGAGGATGACTTATTTGCAGCCTCCGCTGAGTTGTTTACCGGTCCTGCGTTCACTTGGTTTATGAATAATCGCTCTAACCTTTCTTGCTGGAAAGATCTGGTGCAAAAACTTAAAGCTGATTTCCTACCATATTCCTACCAAGATGATCTTTTGGATGACATTAAAAAGCGGAAACAACTCCAGAATGAACCCGTTACTATGTTTATCAACAACATCCTTGGGTTGTGTAGTCGTCTTGACATTCCTCTCACGGAATCCGAAAAGGTAAGAATCATCATGAAATCTTTGTTACCCTCATATCACTCTCAACTAGCTCTTGTAGAAATCCGTAGTATCGACGAACTTACGGAAAAATGTAAGCGGTTAGAAGAAACATTTTCTTGGTCTAATCAACCCTCAACTGTAGTTTCGTCTCGTCCTTTCCCGTCTTCTAGTCAGAATTCCTTTTCACGAAATCGATCATGGCAAAATAAAGTACCGAAACACAATGTATCTACCGTTACCTCCACGATCGCATGTTGGAATTGTTATACTCAGGGACATGCCTTCTCTGCATGCCCAAACCCCAGATTGCGTCCCTTTTGTTTTGGGTGTGGCCTTGAAAATACCTCTAAACCCAACTGTAGGAATTGTCAGGGAAACGGTCGTTTAGAGGATTGTACCCTGAGCCCTCCTCTGACAGTCTCTCCATCAGGGAATTCCGTAACTTCCATAAACAATACAGGACTCAACACGTCAAGCCCTCCCGTACCTTCTACCAGTCGAAAAGGGAAAGGTATTTCGTCCAAAAAGACAACAACTTCAAACAACAACCTATCTCAAGATTAAGTTTTCTGAAGCAGACACCCTTTAATGTCGAATCAGATAGTGATAGTGTTTCTTTCTCAGTATCTTCATTAAATCTCCCATCTCCTTGTCTCGAACAAGAACTTAACTCTGCGTTAATTCCGTTACCTTTACCTTCTTCTTCCAGAAAAATTAAGGAAGGAGATACCTGTCTACCTATATCTCAATTTTCTGGCAACACCATAGTGATTGATAAAACAACCTTAGATTTAAATTCTCTATTAGTTAGGAAACATAACGATAATCGTCCGTATCTCCCTATCGAAGTATTAGGTCAATCTTGTTTAGCACTTCTGGACAGTGGTTCAAACATATCTTTACTAGGTTCTTTATCTCTTCGTTTAATAGACAACGATAAAGTCAAAGTTAACCCGATTTCTTCTCTTCAAGTATCGACTGCTGATGGCACTGTACAACCCATCACGGGCAAATTCGTAACCGAAGTCTCTGTAGCGAATATACGCAGAAATGTTACTTTTTATGTTATCCCCTCAGTGCAAAATTCAGTTATCCTTGGAATGGACTTTCTTAATGTTTTTAATAGCACACTTAACTGCTCTGATTTTTCTATGTCTATATCTTCATTTAATATTTCGAGCTTGAATGCCGTACAAGATTTTTCTAGTTTATCAAATGAGGAACAAAATCAGTTACAAGAAACTATCTCCAAGTTTAATTCTATCTCCTCTACGGATAAGTTAGGCCGTACTACCTTGCTTTCCCATTCTATTGAAGTGAATAATCCCACACCATTTAGGCAATACCAATATCCGATACCCCAAGATTGGCAAAAAGATTTAGACCAAGAGATTGATGAAATGCTTAAACTTAATATCATCGAACCGTCTACCTCTTCCTATAGTAGTCCATTATGGCTCACGAAAAAAAAGAATAAATCATTTAGGGTCTGTTTTGATGGACGTAAGTTAAACAGCATCACAGTAAATCGGGATGCTTACCCGATCCCTCGAATTGATATTATCTTGAGCAAACTTCAAAACTCGAAGTTCATATCGTCTATAGATCTTTCAACAGCTTTTTTACAAATACCTCTTAGTACTGAAAGTAGGAAATATACCGCTTTTGCCGTCAATGGTAAAGGATTGTTTCAATTTGTAACAATGCCTTTTGGGTTAGTATCTGCTCCCCAAACTATGTGTCGTCTCATGGATATAGTAATAGGTCCTCAGTTAGAGCCCTACGTGTTTTATTATCTTGATGATATCTTGGTAGTCACCCCGGATTTTTCTACTCATATCGAAATTTTGAATAAATTATTTGTCCGGTTAAAAGAGGCCAATTTAACGGTTAATCTTGATAAATGTCAATTTTGTCGACCAAGTTTGAAGTTTTTAGGCTATATGGTTGATAACCAGGGTCTTAGGACAGACCCTGAAAAGGTCGCCGCTATAAGAGATTTTCCCATCCCAAAAACTACCACCCAAGTTCGCAGAATTTTAGGCATGTGTGGATATTATCGTCGGTTTGTTCCGTCTTATTCTACCTTACTATCACCCCTTACTGATCTTCTGAAGGATAGGAAAAAAGGCCCAACGATTATTTGGACTCCTGAGGCCGATGAAGCGTTTAGGCGCGTTAAAGATGCACTAACGAGCGCTCCAGTCATGATCTCACCTAATTTTAACGAACATTTTTATCTGATGACCGATTGTTCTAACACCGCTTCTGGTGGCGTGCTATTTCAGGTGAAAGATGGCTCTGAACACCCAATAGCTTATACAAGTAAGAAACTGAATAAGGCGCAGAAAAACTATTCGACTACGGAGAAAGAACTATTAGCTATTATTCAGGGTTTAGAAGCTTTTCGTTATTATTTAGAGGGTCGTAATTTCACGATAATTACGGACCATAGTTCTTTGGTATGGCTTCACAGCATGAAAAACCCTTCTCAGGGACTTTCCCGATGGATATGTAAACTGACTGCCTATTCGTATAAGATTGTCCATCGAAAGGCAGCCGGAGTAGTGGTTGCTGATGCTCTTTCCCGTGTTTTTGATATTAATGTTTTAGATCTATCTTCGTTAACTCCTGATGCGTGGTATCAAAATATGGTCGATAAGGTTACTCAAGACCCACAAAGATATCCCGATTTTAAGGTGGAGAACAATGTGCTGTACAAACACATTTTAAGTCCTGTTGAGGTATTATCGAACATGACCGAATGGAAAATAGTTGTACCTACGCCAAACAGGGAAAATATTTTGCGTATGTGTCATGACGAAGTTACTGCTGGCCATTTTGGTTTCTATAAAACTTACCACCGTATTGCTGAGTTATAATATTGGCCTGGCATGCGCAAATCCATTAAAAGGTACATCTCTAAATGCATAGTTTGTGCTACTCGTAAACCAAGTAACTTACCACAAGCTGGTCTTATGGGTTCTTTTAGAAATATTAATTTCCCTTGGCAGATGATTTCTCTCGATTTAATTGGTCCATACCCTCGTAGCTATACAGGAAACACCTATTGTCTCGTAGTAGTGGACTATTTCACCAAATTTCCTTTGGTTTGCCCTCTTCGGAAAGCCACAGTCCCCGCAATTATTAAGTATTTGGAAGAACAAGTATTTTTAGTATTTGGTGTTCCTCAAATTGTCTCCTGTGACAATGGGCCCCAATTTATCTCGAACGCTTTCAAGACTCTTATGTGCACATATAGGGTGCAGAAGATTTTCTATAATGCTGCATATCACCCTCAAGCGAACCACTCAGAACGTGTAAATCGTAGTATTGTTACCGCTTTAAGGTCTTTTACATTTGAGGACCATAGGTCGTGGGATCAATACATTCATTCTGTTGCCCAAGCCATAAGGACCTCCACTCACGAGGTCACTAAATGTTCTTCCGCGTATCTTAACTTTGGTCGAAATGTTCCTCTCTCAGGCGATTATTTTGGTTTAATTTCCGATAATGCAACTACTTTACCACAAGTTTCTGAGAATCTTCATCGACTAGAGGATCTCCAAAACCTACCCCCTATATTTGCCGATATTCGGAAGAGATTGAAATCTTCTTATTTACGTTCCCAGAAATATTATAATTTAAGGAAAAGACCGTTACGTTTTTATCCTGGAGACCGAGTCCTAAAACGAAATTTTGTGAAATCAAGTAAAAATGATGCCATAGCGGCGAAATTTTGTCAGAAGTATATTCCATGTACGGTTTTAAAAGTCATATCGCCTCTTGTCTATGAACTAAAAGACAATTCGTCCAATAAACGAATTGGTCGTTTTCATGTCAAAGATCTCCTACCTGATAAAACAGTCATGGATTCTGAGTCCTCGACCTCAGAGGATGATTAGGTATTAACTTGCGTTCTGCATTAATTTTGGAACCTTTTATCGCAGTCTGCAACTTGCTAGTTTCCTAAAAAAACTCTTATTTTTGCTATTTGGTAATTATTATTTTTACCTCTGCTCTTGATTTTACCTTTGATAGTTAAGTTGTTCACATATATTATGGACTCAGCGGTTGCACAGGGAATGTCATAACATTTGTCTGGTGTAATAAATGCATTATACAGGGTATTCCATTATTATCACTTCTCAAAATATTAGACTGTTATAGGTAAATTGCTTTTAAATATTGTCTTTTCACTTTTATTAGTAAATTTTGTTGTATATGGGTATATAGGTGTATCTAAGCATAATACGTGGGTTCGAATTCGTTGATCAAATTCCGGACTAGATCGTTAGCGGATTTCGTAATCCATGCTATATTTTGTGATCGATGTACTTTTACCTGGAGTCGCTATGTGGCGAATATGGTCGTTGACCATCTTCGGTTCTGTAGCATAGATTAAGTCTTCATCAAGTTATACAATGGATTTTTTTCTTGTACAAGGCGATAACCCAATACCTTTAATATTAATTTCGTTGATGGTTGTTATATCAATAATTTTGGAAAATACATTCATTAGCTGTTGTTTAGTGACTACTCTAATATTTGGTTTTCGTTTTCTTACGCATTGGTCCACTATAGTAGTCCAGTTCGGACCTCTTCTGTCATTGATTTTAGGAACTGATCTATAAATATACGCTTTCAGATGAAATTGTTTGATTTTGGTTCTTAAATTTTAGTTTTACCTTTAAGAAATTGTAGTTAAGAACTTACTTGTGTTGATGCTTATACATGTGTTAGTATAAAAATACACTGATTATCAAACGTTTTGGTACATCGTACACTGAAATCAGCTGTAGCCTTAGGCTATAGATTTATCGGATACAGATATTAAGTTAGGTTATCTTTAGGTTACCTTTCAATGATTATTACCTGTGATTATATTAAGTCAATTCGGGAATGGATTATGAATTATACTGACGGAACCATATTTGGATGGATACGATAATGGCTATCCATTTGTGGAACTGTTTTGTTTGTCCATTTTTTGTTTTGCTGTGCATTCTTAACTACCTGGTTTATATCTGCATTGGATATATAATATATTTAACTTAGCGTATCGTACTTCACTTTATCTTATCTTATCTTATCTTACCTAAGAGAGTTATGTTACATCTCTATTTCCTTACCTTAAGTTATCTTTGATACCATGTTTTGAATCGGTTGGAGAATATCCTGGTTACTCTCGGTTGAATATGTCAACAATAAATTTTGTGTTCATCTTTGGATTAACTTAGGTGCTAATATCCAAATCGATAGTGGGTCCGATAGTGAGTAAGGCCAAATTTAATGGTTCTTTATGTAGTTGGGTGGATACTTTGTTTTAGTCAGGAATATTTTTTTCTAGTACCTTTAGTTCACGTTGATAACAATTTGGGGTTACGTGTAATCTAAGCCTTTAATGTGAACGATTTAATAAGTTTAATTTATGTAAGTAATGGTACAGCAAGAATAACTATTAGTAAACTTTAAGATACCTAGTATACGGTTCATTCGTAAATAAAGTCTGGATGCAGATCATCAGACTAGTCCTTGTCTACGTTAAGGAAGGAAAAGTTCCTTTCTCGCGATCTCCGTAAACCATACCGGTTCCGGAATCTTGGGAACTTACCTTGATGCACTCTTGTGTTGGATCCACACAAGTGTGTCATACTTTTGTGCCCGCACTCTTCCGCATGAGAAGTGTTGCCTTTTATTTCCCTTGTGTAAATATGTGGTATAATGTGGATGTTTACCCACTTTGAGCCAAATTCAAAATTAATGTTTTAGGTTAGATTAGATTAGTTAGTTGATGTACTAATCATATCTTTAACTTTGTGGAGTGGTTGTGACTGTAACTACAGCTACAACTGCTAGGAGCTACTACTCCTGACCCATATTAAAGTACTAACCCTGCCAAGAATAAACTTCGTTTTGGTTTTTGCCAGAATAATTTTCTGAAGGAAAATTATATCGAGTGGAGGGGGAATGTAGCGTTCCGCTACGTTTACGAGTAGCCACTCCCGACAACCGTAATAATTAACATCGAATAACAAAAAGTTTACCTTACGATCGAGGTAGGAAAAATGAAAACAGAATTAGTGCTAGCTAACCAACGACTTAAGAAGGTCAAATAAAGACAAATATGTGTTGGAGAAAAACCGGCAGACGTCATACATAAAAGAATAGGAGAGATTCAATAAATCTATTTTGGAATTGCAATTACAAAGCAAGCTAAATATATCTGTAAAGATATAATATACCTAAAATGAACGTCTGGTAAGTGATTTTATTTTAAAATTTCTTTTGGAAATTTAGGAAACACATATATCAAAATGAATAATTTTATACCTTAAAAAGTCAAATCTAGCAAAGCTACTTTTAGAAATATATTACTTAAGTAATAATGTAATTTCATTTTGGATAAATGACCTTCCCATTTATGTGGAAGAATATGTTCGGTTATCTTTTGTAACCGGTCTGTCTCACCTTGTATCCAGGAAAAAATTTCTAGATACCTAATGAGAACCTCTCTTTTTAGCCGTACCTAGAGAATTATAAAATAGAACCAAGCTTTTAATATCCCACAAAGACAACTTATATGGAAAATGCACTAAGAATAACATTCCTATTAATTATCCGGAACGTAAATCTTCCCCAAGATGTGTATACTCATAGAGCCGCTTACCGTCTGATAAACCGGCACGTCCATAAGCCAACACTTGGAATTAGAGCTGAAGGAATTTCATCTAGATTGGAACAAAGATAAGTGTACTTAATTAATGTTCTCATTTATAGACCGAATTGTGTTCCGCAATATATTATATATTTATTGGACATTTGTTGTTAAGTACTAGATTATTTTTTTAACTTCCCTTATCATATCTTTTACTATCGGTTGTGTCTACACAACAAATAATATTTTGTCAATTTTTCATCTAAATCTCAATGCATGTAAGGGAACATAAGTACTTATAGACCTAAAGCATTGGTCTCTATAGGGTTCATTACATAATAGCTTAGGTATTGTGGTAGATAATATACAAGTATATTAATACGGTCTTATGAAGAATATCATCTGGTTCTGTTGACTAGCACTCACTATTGTTTTTCTGTCTCTTTATTGTTTGTATCTGAAAGAAACGTAAACTCATAGAAATCGTTAAATCGTCGGAAACTTTGATGTTATCTGCTTATATCTTGGCAACCAAAATTTTAACATTACTCATATTCATTATTTATATTATTAATTAAATTTTACTATTATATATTCATCTTGCAAGCCAATGTTTTACATTATTATACATTATTTATATTTTTAGCTAGAAATTTTACATTATATATATATATATATATATATATATATATATATATATATATATATATATATATATATATATACATTAGTTACCAAAATCTTACTTTACATATATCTAGATATTTTTTTTTTCACAATAAAAATAAGGTATACCTATTGGGTTTGTATCATTTCACCTGCACCTGATATCTCTCAACTATATGGGTTCATATAATATTTTATTTCAGGATTAAGTTATTTGGTTTGTTTATATCTTTCTCCTTATTCTCTCTCTCTCTCTCTCTCTCTCTCTCTTTTCTAGTCTCCCACACTGTTCTATCAACGAAGTAAAGGCTCTAAAAGGCATTTACTTCTGGCGCCCATCTTTGGTTTATTGATCATAGGTCAGTTCTTTTCTTTTTAGTATTTCATTACTTTTTAATTTTTCTGGTTTCTTCCATTATCACTATCTCTTTCTCCCCTAAACAACAGCACGAAAATAAGCCGATCTCCACTTCCTGAGCTTTTACGTCTCATCCTCATCCTCCTAAATAATTTGTTATCTTCATTCTAATTTTAACTTGTTAAGCCGTTTCTCACTACCCCTTTCTTTCATCAATCAAATTTTAGTACAAAAAAAAAATATAACCCTACTATAAGGGTTATAACGCCTCTGGTAGTAGCTAGAAACATTTATTAATCTTAATTTAGTAGGGTGTACAGTACCTACACTTTCTGACAAGTATGATAAGGATACGCCAAATAGTTTAAAGTACTGGGTATAAATATTTTTTAAATTTTAATCATATGAATCATATCATAAATTAATCAAAATAACTGTGCCGTTTCATATTTAACTTCAACTGTCTCGAAAACTAATGACTTTATCGTTACCAATGAAGAGTATGTTATTTACGTAGAAAGTATTGGAAAATCTAAAAATGGCACTAAAATAGTAATTCCTGCAGTGGCGAATTTGGGAAGGGTCAATCATTCACTATCCCCTGTTGTACGCCTCTGGTAGTAGCTAGAAACGTTTGTTTATTATAGTTTAGTAGGGTTTATAGTAATCGCACTTTTTGTCAAGTATGAAAAGGATACGTCGAACAGTTTTAAAATTCTGAGCAAAAATAGTTTTTAAATTTTTAGATAAAACACCCTGTAATTCAGTAAGGAACCACATTTTATTTAAGTGTTTTAGGTTAAACCTTCGTATTTTGTACTAAGGTTTATCCAGTTACAATATGGACAATTATTAATGAAACACCCTGTATATCATTGATCACAAAAAATTATTTAAAATCCTTTGTAAAATATACAGTGCTAGTCAAAAGTCCGTACCCCCCCTCGTACCTTTTGAACGGTTATTCCTATAATAGTGAAATTTGTAGGGAGGAAATAAACGGAGGTAAGCTTCTTAACTAGTCATGACAGGTGACGTAATAGTGACAGATGACTTTACAGCGCCACTGTGACAGATAATTTTAAATGGGACTTTATGGCAAGTGATACCTCGTTTGAAAGGTATTAAAAATACCTATTCAATCATACTAATTTTGTTTGAGTTTAAGCTAACTATAATGAATAAATGAAATAAATATAAAATTGTAGTTTCGCATTAAATTAATCAAAATTCAAAATTCCGCCTATGATTGCTTGTCAAAAGGTTGACGTTGACGTAAAAACTACTAGAGAATTGAAAAACGTCAACTTTTTGACAAAAAAAGCCATAGGCGGATATTTGAATTTTTATTAATTAATATATATAATTATTAATTATAGTATATTATATTATTAATATTATATTTATTTAATTTATTCACCAAAATCAAAATCAACTTAAACCCAAAAAATCGTCATTATCGATCACAGTGACTCTGTAACGTCATCTGTCACTATTACGTCACCTGTCATGACTAGTTAAGAAGCTTACGTTCGTTTATTGCCTCCCTCCAAATTTCAGTATTATAGGTATAGCCGTTCAAAAGATACGATGGGGGGTACTGACTTTTGACTAGCATTGTATGTATGTATTTATATTTAAAAGACATTTTCGGGTAACATCAGAACGTATTCGAAATAAAAATTTCATAATCATTGCTGCTTACATGGGAAAATGCTAAACATGCTTACATGCTAAACATGGGAATATCTTAAAGATTTGTTTGGTGATCAGAGTACAGAAGAGCCCCACAAATAGATGCAGATGGAAAGTGAATATTCTCACCTAAGAAGTTTTGCAGCCAACGAAAGACGCAAAGAACAACACTTAAGTGATAATGCTGTCAGGAAATTATCCAACCTTATTAACATTATTATGAACATGGCACTCTACTACATGACTGACTAACACCCACATGTGTAGGTCTTCATATAGAATTATCTAGAATTCACACTAAGTGTGAAGAATATCTGATTCGTTCTCAATATGGCTTTTGAAAAGATGCAGGCACCATAAAAGCAATTATAGAATTGACACTGATGGTAGAAAGGTATCTTGAGGTTCAAAAACAGCTGTATATGTGCTTTGTCGATTATAGAAAGGCCTTCGACCGGATCAAACACGGTGCAGAAAGACGTAGGGTTGGATGTACATGCTGGATACATACTGGGACCACGCAGAATTCGTTCGAACAGAGAACGGAAACACCAATTACATATACATAGAACGAGGAGTGCGTCAAGGGTGCATATCTCCCCCCTATTATTTAATGTATATCCCGAACATATAGTCAGAGCTTCTCTTGAAAATCGCCCTGAAGGTGTCAAAGTCAATGAAATCATCATTAACAGTGTAAGATATGCCGATGAGTATTACCGGAAACAGAAGACTAACTAAAAATATTGATGAACGTATTATCAGAAGAAAGTCACAAGCTGAGCTTGGGCATTAACTTTTCCTAAACCAAAATTATGGTATTCCACATTCCACAAAAACCTCCATGAACAAATTACACCCAATATACAAATAAATGGTATCACTCTTCAGAGTCCCCAATTGCTTCATATACCTGGGCAGAGAGCTAAATAATCAACTAGACCACTCAAAAGAAATTGGAGGACGCATTAAAATAGCAAGGTCTGGTTTCATGAGCATGCGTAAACTGCTTTGTAATCCCAAGCTATCAGTAACAATAAGATTGGGAAGACGAAAGTGTGTGGTCTCTATTACTATATGGTTCTGAGACTTGAATATTGAAACAGTCTGACGTTAACAAATTATATTCATTCGAAATGTGGATGTACCGCCGAATTCTAAGAATAATCTGGATTAGCAGAACTACGAATGAAGAAGCACTGAAAAGAATAAACATACGTCCACATCTGGTCAATACTATCAAAATTAGAAAGACGTCATATCTAGGGCACATATTGCGCCATAGGGAATTTGATCAGCTCTACGTAATATTAGGAGGTAAAAGGGATATAGGAAGAAAGAAAAAATCTTGGCTGCTAAACATCAGAGATTGGGCCCACACAACAGGAAATGACTTAATTCATCAAGCCTGCCATATTGATCGCCAACCTCAAGAGAGAAGGTACTTACGAGGAGGAGGGCTGCTTACAATTACATATGCTTGAGCCACCAAAATACGTGTGAGTGAAAACCCTTTAAATGTTATATATTTTTAATAGAGTTACATGTTTATATCAAATATAGTGATGTTTAAATTATTTCTTGATTTTTCTTCAGGCAACGTAGGATTACCCACACACTGTGGGTTGCTGGTCCCAGAGCCTATTTTACTTTAAATCAGGCCTGAGGCACTACTTAATTTTCGGGCCCTTAACAAAAATTTTTATAAATAGTAATAATAATAACTTTTTTAAATGTATTAATTATTTAAAAAAAAATATAGTTGCACCAAAAATTAAAATTTTTAAGATTGACATTTTTAATTAATAAAATTTTTAATATTTAATATTGAAATAAATAAAATTTATATTTCAATAATTAAACATTGCTTGAAGTGCAAAAACTACTGTGGAGTTTCTCTATACTATGTACAGCATATAAAGTTCTCACGTAAGTATATTATAAACCAGCGGCTCCAACCACGAGCAGAAAATATTTCAAATATTTACAGCCAAGCAGGTCTTTAGCAAATCATGGGAACACGACATTGATGTTCACAACATGTTTGTAGACTTCAAACAGGCATACGACTTAGTCGAAAGGAAGAGACTATACTTTGACTGAATTCGAAATAACACACAAGCTAATTAGGATCATTAAGACACAATGGATGATACTCAGGTATGTGTATGAGCACAAAACCACCTGACAGACTTTTTCAAAATCCCTCAGAGATTGAAGGAAGGAGATGGGCTGGCCCCAACATTGTTTAACCTGCCACTGGAGTATGCGGTTAGGCAAATGCAGACTGGACGAGGAAACCTACTGACCAACAGAAACTTATGCCGATGATATTAATATTATGAGTAAAACATCAACAGGAGCACAGGAAACATACGCAGAGTAAAAACGCAAACAAAAAAGCTAGGTTTGGAAATTAACACAGAAAAAAATAAAAATAATGATACAGACGAGAAGAAATATAGTCCCAAAAAACATGATACATGAAGATGACATTGAAACGGTTGGAAAGTTTACATACCTGGAAGTAGAAATATATGCCGATGGATTAGAAGATAGAGAAATACGGAGGAGAATAACACAGGCAAACAGAGCTTATTTTGCCCTCTCCCATATATTTCGGTTTAAAAGTGTCGACCGAAATACAAGGATGAGAATCTCTCCCGTGAAAAGGAAAAACCTAGTAACTGAGTTTTGATAACTTTTCAGGAAACGAAAAGAAAGAAAAGTATATCGCCGTTTAATAGAATTATATTATTTTTTGTTTTTTTTTTCGTTCAGTGGATTTCAAGTGTATGTCCCTGTAACTGTAACTTAGTTTTTTCCAAATATTTGCAGTTTTTTTAATTCTATGTCACTTACTATTTTTGAAATGCAAAGAAATATTGATTTTGCTGCGGAAAAAGCTAGTATGCTTACTTAGTTCCTAATTCATACTATTTTTGCCAAGGAAAAAACTAGTAGGTACTATATTACACTTGCTAATATGATACTTTATGATTGCTTTAAAACTATGTAAAATCAAGTAGTTAGGTACATTTTGGTTTTTAAAAATAAAAAGTAGGTAAAGTTATAATTTTTACATATATTTTATTAGAAAAATTACAAAAAGTTTTTGAATTCAACATTTAATTACATAAAACAAACAAAAATAATAAAAACTAAACTCGATTATTTAGTAAATCATTTGATGTTTCAGAAACAGGTAGTTTCTCCCAAAAGAATCTTTTTTGGCTTAGCATTGCAGGAAGAAGCTCTGTAATTATTTTTTGTTTTTTTTGAACATTTACACCCCTATCTTCAGTTTTGCTCTCAGGCATTTCCAGATTAAATTTAGGTTTTAAAAAGTCAAAATTAATAAATTCGTTTTCAGTATGACTTTTCTTATAAAACATTTGTCTTGACCCTTTTCTAAATTGTACTACTTTAATCACGTTAAGTTTTGGGAAATTTTCATCTTTTTTTGTTCTTTGTTTTACACCGTCTTTAAAGCGATAAAAATCATCATGTTTCATTAGTAAGGTTTTATTTTTTCTAGAGGCTTTTAATATTAGCTCATTTAAGTCGTTCATTTCATAAATGTTGGATCTCTTTTTCCATAGCTTGCCAATGTTTCCGTGGACACTGTCGGCTCTCATAAAAGAGTGCCCAGCTTCAAAGTATTTTAAAGTAATACTGTTTGGACCCCAGTTAGAATTGACAATTACCACAAATGACGTAAATAATTTCCAGTTTTTATTTTGGGCACTGCAGTTGTCACACCAAAATTCGTAGTGCTCTACGTTAACTGAGGATCTTTGAATAAGCCCGCAATATGCTGATGCCACATCTTCCGCCGAGCGACCACTTATAGCTTCATGCCACAAAACGCAAATATTTTCTTCATCTTTTGTTAACGAAGCAAAAGTTTCATTGAACACAACTAATTTACTAACAAAGACAGATTTTTTTAAAGATAACTTTGGAAGTAGTAACACTTTTTGCATATCCGCGCAATAAACTTTAAATGAGTCTGGATAGTCGTGCTGTCTGTCATTATCATACGCTTTTCTGGCAGCAATATATGCCATATGGTGATCATTAAACGTATTACATTGATCACAAGTCTCTGGAATTGTACATATTTTTTTGTGCTCTTTTTGATGTACGCAAATGTCACACTCATCTTGATTTGGTTGATCAAATCCAATGTTAAGTGAATTAAATTCAGTTCTATATCTGTCATAAGATATTTTTTCATGAGTTTCACAAAAATGTTTCCACATATCAGTAATAGATAGCTCTTGAGATAAATATCTTCTATTGGGAGCATGTTGCAATTTATAGTGTGATATTTGCGGATTATAAGATTCAATATGGTTTCTTATTAGAATGGGATCCTTCTTGTTAGATGGAACAGACGAGCCTCGTTTATCCTTAACCAGTTCTAACCCCATAGATTGTTTATATCTGTTTTTGAAGTCCGTTATCATACCATCAGTTTTCATTCCATGTGTATGTAAATACATTTGCTTACACACATTCATTTCAATACCATCATCCTTGAGCAACGAGTATGTAAGGACGTGTTGACGTTTATTTTCACTATCTACTTTTCTTCTCTTAATACCCCCAATCTTTATACTGGCATTAAAATATTGACTTCTCTCGCCAAAACTCATTTTCCAAAATGACTGGCAAATATTTTGTCTTCTTTCTTCTGATAAAAATTCTCTACATTTTTTTTTACAATTACATGGTTCTAATAACTGATATTTTTCTAGATGCCTCTCAATTTGCTCTTTCGCTGTTCTTGCTCTTTTTTTTCTGTTTTTCTCGTATCCTTCATCGGTTTTATCACTGATTTGTGCTTCTATAAAAAACGTAGATATTAGTTAATTCATGTGAAACACAAAATACAAAGCATTTTTACCTGGCAGAGTTTCCTGGTTTATATCTTTCAATTGTTTATCTACTAAACCTTCATTTTCCATAACAGTGCCAACTACACTTTTTTCATTTTCAGTTTGAAAAAATTTTGCTATTCTCCTTTTTTTCTTTGTCTCATAACTTATTTCTTCAGATTCTTGTGGGTCATAACTAGGGTCTAAATCTGAGTCATCGTCAACTGTGTCATCTAAAAAGTATAAGTTTGGTCTAATTGTTTATAATAATTAATATTTTATTTAGTAACCTTTATTATGCTGACAAACGTCTATAACATCAACCGATTTTTCTTTGTGACATTCATTATTAACATCCGTATCATTTTGACTACCATCCTTTGTTCCATCAATTAATGGTAGCGGTTTTAATTCGGTATAAACTTTTGTGTTTTCTTCCTTCCTAATATCTCTTACTAAACATATTGGTTGAATATCATAAAAATGGTTTTCATTAGTAGAGGGGTTATCATTATCACTAAAAATAAAAAAATAAAAATCAAAAATGCTAGCGACAAACGTCCATATTATTATTATCATTGTAATAATACTCCAAACCAAAAGCTTTTGAGTTCGAAGGCTCTTCTGAATAAACTGTTATGCTTAGTTTATTTGATTTTTGTTTATAAATTACTCTAAAAATAATGATAATACACATATTTTAACTTCTGAAGTTTAGAATTAAAAATTGCTACATTTGCTATAAATACACAATGTGTTTAAGAAATACTTTTTAGTATACGAATATGAGCAAGATAATTAAAATAATTTCCACGAAACATAGTCAATAGAAAAATGTTTTGGTAATTGAATATCCACTGCACACAAATATAACGATTTTTGTTACATAAGTAATGGTAACCTAAATATTTATTAACAATCAGCTGACATGCGAATTTTCTAAATATCAACTAAATTAATTTGTTGTAACCTATCACCTTTTACAGTAATAAATAAGTCGGTTCATATTATTTTTTGTTTCAAGAAATGTTGATTTATTCAGAATATGTTAATTTTATAATCAGAAGTCCGTATAAATAAATCTAGAAACCTACTTTTGATTTTGTAAGCCGTCCATCATCAGGTTATCAACCAAATAATCGTCTTTCACAGTATCTTGTATCGATTTCAAACAATCTTGACCAAAGGACGCAAGTTCACTATACCTATAACAAAAAGAATGCATTCGTTACAGCATTTCTTTTGAATTATCTACCATTTTACTGATTGTTTGTTTTTTGAAAATCAAACAAACAAAATTGTACTTTGTTTGTAATGTAAAAACTAATACTCACCGCTTTTCAAGATCACCCACTTCCTGAACACAAACTACTTTATTTTCCTTAGCCAAAGCCATTATAATGTTTTTTCTTTTAGACATAGTTTTCAAAACTTTATATAATTAGATTAAAACAAATTCACCACCAGACGAGTATATGTAGGTATACACAGTTGAGACTGGCTCGACAGACTGAATAATTTAACGAAGTGCATTGGAAGAACATAGTAAAAGATCCTTCGTTTTCGCGCCAAAGCGGAATTAAATTGGAAATACCTAGCATACACACTTTAAAATAATTCGCCGAGTTTAAATGACCGGAAAAAATATGGATATATCTAGTAAATGACTTTGCTAGTTTTTTGTTTAGAAATATGACGTTTTTGTCTTTCGGCTTAAAAATGGTAAGGTATGTTATTAGGAACTTCCAATTTAAAAAAAATATTTATATATACACTTTTCAAAGGAAATATTTAGTAAAAGCCTTTGTTATATTTTTCCTTCTGAAATAAGTAGAAATGTATCGTTCACTGTATAAGTTGCTATGTTTATTCTAAAAAAATAACAAGATGCTAGGTTTTTCCAACCAAATTTATTGAAATTACCATTTTGCTAGGATTTTCCATCTGAAATAACTTTCTTAAAAATGCAAGTATTTACAAGTTTTAAGTACCAGTCGATAAAGAGCTTCATGGGGTTTCACACAATTGATACTAAGCATAAACCTAGTAAGTCACTTTACTAGGTTTTTCCTTTTCACGGGAGATCTATAAAACCTTTATTCGACCAATAGTTCGACTATGGCAGTGAAGCATGGGTCTTGAAAGAAACATCCAATACAAACTCGACACATTCGAAGGTAAAGTACTGAGAAGAAAACTAGGACTTGTAAATTTGATACAACAACTAGCTTTATCAACTTTATAAGGAAACACACCTGTCAAACTTCATCAGAATACAAAGATTGCAATGGGCCGGACATGTGATAAGTATGGGAAAGGTAAGGCTACCAAAAAGAGCACTGAACGCTTGGATGCAGGGAAAGAGCGTTGGAAAGCAAAGAAAGCGTTGGGAAGACACAGTAAGCAGCGATGCACAAGCATTTTTAGGAGTCCATGTATGGAGAGGAGCAGCTACAGATAAACAAGCTGGAGGCGAAAAATAAAGGAGGCCAAAGCTCAATTTGGGCTGTAGTGCTGTAGAAGAAAAAAACAGGATGGGAGTACGAACTTCCTTTTTGCACACTGTTGTGGGTTGTAAATATGATAATATTGCATCTTTTTGTGCCTGCCGTTCCTGTTCTCTTGATATAAGTATTCAAAGAAATTTAATAAAACGACTAGGTACTGATTCTGATTAATGAATAGATTAGTTGAGCTAACTTAAAAAGAACAGGACTGAAAACTAATACAAGCAAGCAATATTTTATCTTTGCAAAAAACGGCATCAAACTATATATTAAATTTAAAAGTGCATTTTGAATAAATATTATGACAAATACGTGACTATTACCTCTTGTAAATCGTACCTCTTGTTAATCCTTCGGAGGGGTGTTCAAATGTTGCTTATTTTTAAAATGCCGACAAGGCAATCTACCTACTCTTATACTCTGGGCTAATTAGCAAAATTCATGGAAAAGTTATTTACCAGCAATTTTATTGCTGGAATCGAATTATAAGATCCTATATATTAATAATATAGGTATGCAAAGTCCGCAGATAGTGTGCTACTTTTTTTATAAACAAAATGGCGCCGACAAATCGTATTTTTTTCAATTATTGCTCTATAACTTCGAAGATTTTAACTTTACAACCAAAACAGCTTAATAAAAATTCACCGCAATTAAATTTTGCATAGAGATATGTTTTTCACGATTTGCTCCGACGAAAATTTTCCTCGGAAAATGCGGGTTTTCCTAACAAAAACTCTAATTTTCAAATAAAGTTTTAGGTAAGTAATTATTAATCAATAATTGTATAGATTGTAATTCCAGAAGCCGGTGAAAATTAAACGAATATTTTAGCAACAATTCAATTGTTAATTAACAAATTACGATCGCAATAATACACAAAATAATCATGATACATTGATCAAACTTATAAAGATTATAAAGATGAGATGCTTATTTAATATTTTATCGACAAAATATAAATTTTTCTTTTTTTTTGCATAATCTTTAAATTTTGAAAAAAAAATAGTTATAATACGCTGGTCTAATTAGTAAAGTACAAAGAAAGGTTATTTACCAGCAATTTTATTGCTGGAATCGAATTATAAGATCCTATATATTATTAATATAGGTATGCAAAGTCCGCATATAGTGTGCTACTTTTTTTATAAACAAAATGGCGCCGACAAATCTTATTTTTTTCAATTATTGCTCTATAACTCCGAAGATTTTAACTTTACAGCAAAAACACTCAAATAAAAATTCACCCCAATTTAATTCTGCATAGAGACATGTTTTTCCCGATTTGCTGCGACGAAAATTTTCCTAAGAAAATGTGGGTTTTTCCAACAAAATCTCGAATTTTCAAATAAATTTTTTGGGCCAGTAATTATTTATCAATAATTATATAGCTTGGTGAAAAAAAGCTTTCTTGTTATAGATTATAAATTCAGAAGCCGGTGAAAATGAAACGAATATTTTAGCAACAATTCAATTGTTAATTAACAATTTACAGTCGCAATAACAACCAAAATAATCATGAGACATTGATCAAACTTAGAAAGGTTATAAAGGTGTGATGCCTATTTAATATTTTGTCGACAAAATATAAATTTTTCATTTTTTTGCATAATCTTTAAATGTTTAAAAAAATTGTTATAAACAAATTAACATTTCTCAGAAATTGTTCATTATATTCTAATTTAAAAAATACTTAAAATGCGTATTTCATAGGTCTTGACAATGAATGCTTTAAAAAAATGTTCTAACCATTTGCAAAAAAGTTATGAAACAGCAAAGTAAATATACGAAATCTCCGTTGTTTATAGTTAGTTTTAATTGTTCCAAAGCTTAAAAGTGAGTCTATGGTACAACCTAATTACTCACAAAGAATGTCAAAAATTACTGCAATGGTTATATTTTAATCAAAGATTAAAAATACTTTTTTTTGTAATTTTTAGCGCAAACGTAGGCCTGATACAGAGTCGGAGCTAAAATGTTCACTCGAAGCGACTGACACGCAGCATGCATTATTTATTAAAAGTGTACATCACGCGGCCGGTCGTCGCTCCGAATGAAAATGTTAGCTACAGTACTGTGTTACTCTACTTTCGCGCGTGTAAATTACAAAAAAATATATATATATATATATAATCTTTAATTAAAATATAACTATTAAACTGATAATCGATATTTCTTTGTAAATAATTAGCTTGTACTTTAAACTCACTTCTACGCTTTGAAAGAATTAAAAAAAGTATAAACACAGTAGTAATCGTATGATTACTTTGCTGTTTCATAAGCATTTCATTCAAAAGCATTCATTTTAAAGATATGTAAAATGCCCATTTTAGCTATTTTTTTAAATTATAATATAATAAAAACTTTCTGAGAAACGTTAATTTGTTTATAACTATTTTTTTTAAACATTTAAAGATTATGCAAAAAAATAAAAAATTCATATTTTGTCGACAAAATATTAAATAGGCATCTCATCTTTATAAGATTTCAAAGCTTGATCAGTGTATCATAATTATTTTAGTTATTATTGCGACCGTAAATTATTAATTTACAATTGAATTGTTGCTAAAATATTCGTTTAATTTTCATCAGTTTCTGGAACTATAATCTAAACCAAAAATGCTTTTAAGTCACCAAATTATTTAATTATTGGTAGATAATTACTTATCTAAAACTTTATTTGAAAATTAAAGATTTTGTTGGGAAAACCCGCATTTTCCGAGGAAAATTTTCATCGAAGCAGATCGGAAAAAACGCGTCTCTATGCAGAATTTAATCACGGTGAATTTTTATTTGAGTGTTTTTGTTGTAAAGTTAAAATCTTCGGAGTTATAGAGCAATAATTGAAAAAAACACGATTTTCGTGCGCCATTTTGTTTATAAAAAAGTAGCACACTATCTGAGGACTTTGCATACCTATATTATTAATATATAGGATCTTATAATTCGATTCCAGCAATAAAATTGCTGGTAAATAACTTTTCCCAAAAATGGCCTATTCTCCCATAATCAGCCCAGACTATTACTGCAGTTTTATGATAAGAATGGTTTATGGTTTATGAATATAACTCTAAACAAATTTGGTATCATTTCCTGTTTGTAAAATTCAGTAATTTTGAAAATTTAATTTGTTTTTTCAATAAAAATATTCTATTGGTGATCTTTTCGGGCCCCATTAAAATGCGGGACCGAGGCAGGGGCCTCATGGGCCTAGTGGTAAAATAGGCCCTGGCTGGTCCTGAGGAGAAGAACCTCACATTACGGACTCTGACTAGCAACTACCACTGACGTAGAGTTGCTTTTGACTGATATAGAGACAAAAGGTCTTTGAAATATAAATATTTATTATTATTATCTCGGTTATTTATAGCGTTATTCGCCTTCCGGTTCCCAGTTTCCACCTTCGTCTGTCGTTCCATTCGCCGGGGTGAAGATTCCTTTCCGACATTACCTTCTGAATGCCGCCTAACCAGGCCTGTTTCGGCCTTCCTCTCTTCCTTCTCTCCCTTGGCGTCCATTTTAGAATTTGTTTTGGCAGTCTGTCGTCGTCCATTATTTCTACATGACCATACCAGATCAGTTGTCTCCTTTGAATTTCGTCTATGATGGTTGACTTGACTCACATTATATTTCTGATTTGGTTATTTTGTATTCTTTCAAGCCTTGCTTTTTTAGCCGAAATATAAATATACCTTTTATAAATGATTTTAATAAATTTTTTGATTTATGGTCAGGTAGGTTAGATCAGAATTGCTATTTCTTCTTGAAAAACTATCCGCTGGGAGCGTTGACATGGGGAGGGGATATGACATTTCCACGGTGCTTCTCATGGTGGCATAATTTGTAGCCTTGGGGACGAGCGATAAATTCAGTTTTTTTTTTCTTCACTATATTTTCTTACCTTTGTAATGAGATCCACCTCTTCTATTCAACCAGATCCTTTGGGAACACAAAGAATCTATGTATGTACATATATATCCCCCTTTCACTATAGTGTTTACAGCCCGTGCAGAGCATATTTTTTATACAAAATACAGTGGTTCATAAATGTTCCTAACCTTTGCTTGGCGAATATCACTAAAAAACTATATTGCATAGAAATTTAACAATGAATTATGCTGGTACATATTAACTTGAAAAACACTATACTTCAACAGAAAATCAGGAGAGGAAGCAAAGTTTCAACTTTATAGAAATTTAAAGGCTTGCGATTGGGCAAATTCTGGCTTTTCAATCTTTGTTTTCAAAGTGAGAATAACAATATAACAATCGTGACGTCACACACTTCGGCTGTCAGCCTTAAAATGTCTTTGTATTTTTCTATATTTAAAGTATATTTATGTATTATATCAAGGGCCGCCGAGAAAGACGAGGGGGCCCGGTAACAAGTGAAGAGCGGGCCCCGTAAAAAGTGAAGAGAGAAAAAAATTGTTCAATTTTTATAAGAAATAAAGTTATCAATAATAAATAATAAGAAACATTTCAATTATAAATTTTATTAAATTTTGATTATTTCTGTTTTGAGTTTTCTGATTGGCAAAGATATAATTTTCAAAAAATCGCATGATTTTATCCAATTATTATCAATGTACAAAGTTGCTAGGCCAGTTAACCGATTATATTTCATTGTAGATCTCATAGCATTTTTCATGCGAGAAAGACAACTAAGGATATTTTCTCTTCAGTGGGTTAAATTGCTTAAAAAATCTATGGCAATATTAAATATTTCACAACAAAATATTTCGTCGGGCTCAAAATTATCAGTCCTGTCACTACTAGGCACAGGCAAATCATCAAAAAAACTGGCAAGCTTCTTTCTCTGTTTTTAGAATAAAACAAAATACAGGGTGCGCCAAACTTCTGGTTTTCTTTGATTACGGCTAAACTATGAGATATACAAAAAAATGTTTATAACAAAACTAATGTGTATCAAAGAGGTCTATATTTTAAAATTATTATTGATTATACAGGGTGAGTCAGAAGGACGATATGAACTAAAGTTTTATTTTTTTAAATGGAACACCCTGTATATTAAATCATTTTTGAATACAATATTTAAAAATATGAAAAATTTGTATAAGGTCTTACGGACCTAAAGTTGATAATTTTTAAAATATTTACATTTTTATTGAAAAAAATGGTAATATTTATAGGGTTGTGGATTATGTTTCCAAGGAAATAAAAATTTAGGTGATAGATTAAAATTTTTAAAATATAGTGTTATTTTTAAATAATTTAATAATTTTTACTTCTAGCCATAAAATATACAGTGTGATCACTATTTGCAAATACAAAATTTTCTCATTTTTTTAAATGGGACACCCTGTATATTAGTTTTGCATTTTGTAGTAAATATTACAACCTTTCTTTTGGTATAAGGTTGTATGAACCTAGCATGTTTCCTTTTTGGAGATATTTTAAAAAAACTATAGATTTTACGTTTTTGCGGATTTTTTATTTAAAATTTTTTTGCAAAAAAAAATAATTATAATCTGGTTTTAGAAACATACACTAAAATATAAAATATGAAAATAAAAACGTAATTAAAGATTAAAATAAATCGTATGCTAGTACAATTCAATTGAATTTTTAATAACTTTAAATTATTTTACAAAAAATATTTTACCATATTAATGAATGCATAAATTAGTTACTAAATTAAATAAACAACCAAGTTTTAAATCAACCGTAGTAATTTTTCTACTACAGCAACTTTCCTGTACCAAATTAATTGTTAGTTAAATTGTATTTAGTTAAACTTTTAATTTACCTTTTAAATGTACTTACATACATCTTGAGAATATAAAAATTATTATAAAGTATGCTTTGAAACAAATGAATGTTAAATGTATCAGCGGAATTATTTATTAATATAAATAGTATTTACTCGTGTCACAAAAGCTGGTAATACTTTTTAATTGAAATTTTTGTAACAATTTTTTATATTTTAAATTTAAATTTTTTAACCGAAAAATTTTTGGATATGACATTTGTTTTGGGCGAAACCATTAGAAATTATTACCAGCTTTTGTGACACGAGTAGGTACATAGATACTACATATTTACGTCTTAGTATACTTCCATAACGTTCATTTGTTTCAAAGCATACTTTATACGTTCTCAAGATGTAGGTAAATTAAAAAGTTATTAACTGACCTTACTCGTAAATACAATATAAGTAACAATTAATTTGGTACAGGAAAGTTGCTGCGGTAGAAGAATTACTACGGTTGATTTAAAATTTGGTTGTTTATTTAATTTAGGAAATCATTTATGCATTCATTAATATGGTAAAATATTTTTTGTAAAATAATATAAAGTTATTAAATTCAATTGAATTGTACTAGCATACGATTTATTTTAATCTTTAATTACGTTTTTATTTTCATATTTTATATTTTAGTGTTTGTTTCTAAAACCAGATTATAATTATTTTTTTTTGCAAAAAAATTTTTAAATAAAAATCCGCAAAAACGTAAAATCTATATTTTTTTTTTAAATATCTACAAAACCAAATATGCTAGCTGCATACAACCATACCAAAAGAAAGGTTGTAATATTTACTACAAAACGCAAAACTAATATACCGGGTGTCCCATTTAAAAAAAATGAGAAAATTTTGTATTTGCAAATAGTGATCACACTGTATATTTTATGGCTAAAAGTAAAAAATATTAAATTATTTAAAAATAACACTATATTTTAAAAAGTTTGACCTATCACCTAAATTTTTATTTCTTTGGAACCATAATCCACAACCCTATAAACATTACCATTTTTCTCAATAAAAATGTAAATATTTCGAAAATTATTAACTTCAGGCCTATAAAACCTTATACAAATTTTTCATATTTTTAAATAATATATTTAAAAATGATTTAATATACAGGGTGTTCCATTTAAAAAAATAAAACTTTGGTTCATAGCGTCGTTCTGACTCACCCTGTATAATTGAGAATAATTTTAAATTATAGATCTCTTTGATACACATTAGTTTTGTTATAAACATTTTTTTGTATATCTCATAGTTTAGCCGTAATCAAAGAAAACCAGAGCTTTGGCGCACCCTGTATATTTCAAAATAGAGGTAAAGCTCATATAAAATGCCGAGTGTTAATTAAACGCATTATGCACGGGAAGTGCAAAAAACGTGAAGAGCAAAAAACGGGAAAAATTACGTCTTTGGGCTGGTCGACGCCGGGTCCCTTACATCGCCGGGCCCCGGTAAAATGTACCGGCTGTACCCCCCTCTCGACGGGCCTGATAATATCAGACATTTTCTATTATATAGAGTACTTATAACAAATGTCTAATAATTTATTAATATATCAGCACAAAATTAATAATAAAATTTTAAATAATCTCTTGTTTTGTAAATTGCAGATGAAGCATACACATAAGATTGTCCCCCGCGTCGTCAGAGTGTACCACGTGATCTATAATCGTAGTTAGCGTTCCTAGCGGATACTACTTATGCTGGGACCACACTAACGTTGACGTTTAACGTTCATTATCGTATTAATTTATACACCAAAATTGATAAATTAAACTACACGCATTAAAGTGACTGGCCACACTTATTTTAGCACGTAGTCAGTAGGAAACGCGTTTTTTAATCAAATAATTTCAAGATGGAAGTCGAAGCTGCTACATATGCTGTTATATTTTATGAGTGCTAATTATTATTTTATGAATTTATTATTTTATAAATGGATCAAGCAAAAACCAAGACTCAAAAGAAGATGGTGGATGATAGAAATGCACAAAAAACGATTTTTTATATTTATTTAAATGAGTCGTATAGTATCCCATAAGATTTTCGTTTTTCTTTTCTAAATCTTCTACCGTCGCTGAAAAAGATACTCACTGCACAATTCGACGCCAAACGTCACCATGCACACCACAATTTTGGACGTTTATGTTTATAGGTATCCCATAAACACGGTTCTGTTTGAAACACTGTTAAAAATTCGATTAATTTTTCATTACACCACTCCATTTTCGTAGAATAGTATGTATTTCACAAAACAAATTACTTGTTCCTGCACTTCAAGCTGGTACTTGTTGCATATAACTAAAACAACGCTAGTGTAGCCAAAACAACGCGATACGTGACGGAGTAACTCCTTTGATGTTTTGAAAGAATCCGACACTTAAGCTATCGCCTAACGTGTCACGTGATTAATAATTGCAATAACAAATTAGCGCGCTAAGTCGTGGCTACACCTCTTTTTAATATCAAATAATGCGATAATTAACGGCATTAGACGTTAGTGTGGCCCCAGCATTATAGTGTAATACAAACGTAATAGCCCAGTCGGGATACCATTTGACCTTGCATTAGGAGCTGCCCTGAATTTTATTTTTCTAATCTTTGGGGGGGGGGGGGGTCAATAGTAGTATAAATTTAAAATCTCGACTGAATTTGACCGTTGCGTTAGCCGCCATCTTGATTTTAAACGAGAACCGTTTTTGCTCAATATCTCCGCCATTTTCAACTTTTCGACAAAAAATATACAAACTGAAATTGTTGAAAATGCGATTTTCTATAATTTCGTTTATTATAATTTTTTTCGTGCGGTCCATATTTTCCGAGTTATGGGGAAAAACAGTGACAGTTAAAGCATAATTATTGATTTATTGAATTATCTCGTTTATTATTACTTCTACAACAAATTTTAATCTATACAAAAATTAAGAGAATTAAATTTTGTATAATTTTGATTTCTTTCATTTTGTTAATAAAATCAATATTTAAGGTAGTACGTATGCGGTAAAAGCACTGGCGTAAGACCCGATTGATTTTTGTTTATGTACAATTACATATGTCGTACAGTTAATAATAAATGAGACAATTCAATAATTATGCTTCCCCACCGCTTCCACTATTTTCCTCCTTAACTCGGAGAATATTGATCACATAAAAAATTGTGAAAAAGAAATTGTAGGAAATTGCGTTTCCAACAATTTTAGTTCCTACCGTTATTGTCGAAAAGTTGAAAATGGCGGAGATATTAAGCAACAACGGTTCTCCTTTAAAATCAATATGGCGGCTAATGCAACCGCGGAATTCAGTCGAGATTTTAAATTTACACTACTATTGATCTCCCCTAAAGGACTGAATTATATAATTTGGGACAGCTCGGAAAAAAGTTTCAATTCAGTAATTATGCTCCCCCCACCACTTTTTACTATTTTCCCACTTAACTCGGAAAATATCAACCGCATGAAAAAAATTGTTAAAAATAAATTGTAGGAAATCATATTTGGAACAATTTAAGTTTAAAATGGCGTAGATATTGAACAAAAATAATTGCTACAAAATCAATCAGGTCTTACTCTCGTGCCATTATCGCATACATACTACCTTAAATATTAACCTTTATCAAAAAAATGAAAGAACCTAAAATTGTGTAGAATTCAATTCTCTCTATTTTTGTATAGGAACATTTTTGTCGTAAAACTAACAATAAACGAGATAATTCAATAATTATGCTCTATTTATATAAAACTGTCACTATTTTCCGCTATAACTCGGAAAATATCGATGGCACGAAAAAATTGTAAAAATAGAAATGATAGAAAATTATATTTTCAACAATTTTGGTTGTTATACTTTTTGTCGAAAAGTAAATGGCGGAGATATTGAGCAAAAACGGTTCTCATTTAAAATCAAGATATCGGCTAACGCAATAGCGGAATTCAGTCGAGATATTAAATTTACATTACTATTGACCCCCCCCCCTAAAGATTAAAAATATAAAATTTGGGGCAGCTCCTAATGCAAGGTTAGGCCTGTTATTCGTCTAACCCTACTGGACTATAATAAGTAATACGTAAATGACATACAAATACATATTTATAGTTATTCTATCTTCACGTTGAAACCCATTTTAATATCTTTGAAAATATTCAGGTGTCAGTGTGTAAAACAGGATTTCTGCCATGTTATGGTATGGATCCAAAATGCGGAACTCGATATGTAACGCCAGCTACAACTACAGCATCAGGTCCTACAGTTTTTGGAGAGTATCCGTGGCAAGCTTATTTATCAAATGGTACGACTACTCTTTCGTTTGCTGGAAGTGGTGTACTGGTGAGTGCGTACTATGTAATAACAGCTGCGCACAAAGTAAATTTTTAGTAAGTATGTAATATATTCTAATTAACGCGCCCAACGTGCCTAATACGTTGGCGCTTAACATGCTGTCTCTGTCATGATCTATTCTAAATTAGTTGCTCTGCTTTCTTTATTCCTGTACTCTCTTTCATATTCTTCAACCAAGAGGCCTGTTTTCTACCAATACCAAGAATACAAGAATATTATATTGGTCTCCCTTTACTACGTGTCCAAACTAGGCCATCTTTCCACATCCGATGTTATCAAGCAGCTCGTGAGCAGCATTTGCTCTCTTAAGGACTGCTACATTTATCATCGTAGCCGTCCATGGTATTTTTAGTGTACATCTGCGCAGCTACATTTCGAAAGCCTCCAAATGGTTAATGGCGGATATTTTTCATGTCCATGGTTCGACACCGTATAAGAGGACTAACCAAACGTAACATTTAATCATGCGCTTTCGAAGTTGAAGTTGCAAGTTACCATTACAGAAGAATGGCCTGATTTTTAAAAATGTTGTGCGGGCTATCTCGATCTAGTTGTTTAGTAATATGGCAAACAAGATATTTAGAACTGGGTACTCTTTGAATAATATGACCATCAACATAAATATAACCGTGAATATTGATGTGGCAAACGACTAAACACCGCTTGTTTTTTAACAGTTCATGTTTAGGTCAAACTCTCTTCTTAGTGAGTTAATGGCATTTAAAAGGCATTGTAATACATTCATTTCATCTTCTTCTTCTTCAGTGCCTTATCCGGTCCGGATGTTGGTGATCATCAAGGCTATCATTGTTTTGTTGACTGCTCTGCGAAACAGCTCCCAAACCATTGTCGGAGGTTTTTCAACCACGAGATACGACGCACAGTGTTCAAAATTGGTCAAAACGTGATCGAAACTAAATTTGTTTAAACTGTAAAAGTGATCCGGCTGAAAACTTGGAATATTTGAGGTATTATACCGTATAACGAGTATATTATAACAGGGGTCGTTTTTTTTAGTTTTCATCCCTTCATTAGGGGGTAAATTACTTAAAAAATATCGTTATACAGGGTGTTTCATTAAGAATGTCCAATTTGATTTGTAGATTCTAGACCTCAAAGTATTAGGATTTAACCCAAATCACTTACATAAAATGTGGCTCGTTACAGAGTTACAGGGTGTTTTATTTAAAAATTTAAAAAATATTTTTGCTCATTGGTTTAAAACTATTTGACGTATCCTTTTTATACTTGGCAAAAAGTGTGGGTACTGTACACCCCATAAAATTATGTTAAACAATCGTTTCTGCGTATTACCAGAGGCGTACGACAGGGGACAGTGAATGGTTGAGCCTTCCCAAATTCTACGCTACTGGCGAAAATGCCATTTTAGCACAATTTTTCGATTCTAAAATACTATCTATAAATAACATACACTTCATTCGCAACGATAAAGTCATCAGTTTTTGAGATATTTGAAGTTAAACATGTAACGGCACAGATATTTAATTAATGTATTGTGCCGCTTAATTTTAAACTTCAATTATCTCTATTACCAATGATTTTATCGTTAAGACTGAAGAGTATATTATTCATTATTAATGATAAAATCATAAGTTTTCGAGATATTTTAAAATTAAGCGACACAATACATTATTCAAATGTGTGCCGTTACTTGTTTAAGTTCAAATATCTCAAAAACGAATAATTTTATCGTTAGATGTGAGGAGTATGTTATTTACATAGCGAGTATTGGAGAATCGAAAAATTGCGCTAAAATGGAAATTCCGCCAGCGGAGTAGGAATTGGAAAGGGTCAACTCCTTACTTTTCCCTATCTCGTACGCCTCTGGGACTAACTAGAAACGGATATTTAACATAATTTCATAGGGTGTATAGTACCTACACTGTCTGTCAAGTATGAGAAGGATACAGGTAAAAGGGGAGAAGTGTACTTTTGAAGTGTGTAAAATTAATAATTCTTAGCTGAGCGCTTTCGGCTTATAAAGCCATCTTCGGAGCTATGGTCAAAAAGGTCAAAATACCACTATGAAGAGATATGGGTTCCATTTATGATATGAAATACTTCTGTTTCTTATGTAGTTTTTTATTGGTTGGAAAAAACCTTGTCTGTCTGTTTAAAAAATTGTTCAATTTGCCGCTGGTTGTTTTTGTATCCAGAAAAGTTAAACATCAAGAACGAGCACAAAGGACTTTCACACGAAAATTACATTATATATAAAACGAATATTTGATCATGGTAAGGTCAAAAAGACCTTACCATTTGAATACTGCGGTGTCAGATATCAGAATTCTGCTATCTGACACCGCAGTATTCAAATGGTAAGGTCTTTTTGACCTTACCATGATCAAATATTCGTTTTATATATAATGTAATTTTCGTGTGAAAGTCCTTTGTGCTCGTTCTTGATGTTTAACTTTTCTGGATACAAAAACAACCAGCGGCAAATTGAACAATTTTTTAAACAGACAGACAAGGTTTTTTCCAACCAATAAAAAACTACATAAGAAACAGAAGTATTTCATATCATAAATGGAACCCATCTCTCTTCATAGTGGTATTTTGACCTTTTTGACCATAGCTCCGAAGATGGCTTTATAAGCCGAAAGCGCTCAGCTAAGAATTATTAATTTTACACACTTCAAAAGTACACTTCTCCCCCTTTTACCTGTTGTCATAAGTGTGTACAAAACTTTTTCAGTCTTTACATTTGAGAAGGATACGTAGAATAGTTTTAAAATACTGAGCATAGTATTTAAATTTTTAAATAACACACTCTGTAACTCTGTAAGGAGCCATATTTTATTTAAGTGATTTTGGTTCAATCTTAATATTTCGAGGTCTAGAATCTACAACTCAGACATTGGACATTCTTAATGAAACACCCTGTATATATATTGTTAACAGTGTTATGAGTGGTAAGAAATACTCAATACTTTTAGAAAAAAACACAGTATTATTGGTACACCCGGTATACAATGACATCTTACCCATCTAGCAACAATACTATTACGGAGATATTGTTAAAGAATAAGGCTATAATATATTAAATACCTTAAATCGGACAAGAGGTTTAGGAAATTCGAGACATCAAAAATGTCCCATTTTACAGGTGGTGCGTTAATTTTGCTGCTTAGTGTATTAATATACACGGATTATGCGACAGATTATGACGGAAGCTCGAAACAAATGAGAAGCGTTGAAAAACCCTATAACGTATCTGCGCGTAGAGCTAACAATTTTTGATGAATTCGCGCACATTTACATTTACATTTACTCCAAATCCCAACATTTTTCTCAATCGCGCCTAAAGAAATATAACTTCAATTATAGCTATTTCTAAAACTAATTTATAAAACTACAATATATTCTCTATTAAGCAAAAACACTACTTCATCAAAACTAAAATCTCTTTTCGCAACCCCAACAAATATCATGTGTTTGACATACATGTAAACAATACGTACGAATGCAATTAATTCAGACTAAACGCGCGCAGCGCTCGATGCAATGCGCCATGTACTCAGTTGCGCAGTTTTCCGCAGTTTGTGTTATATATTTTTTTATTCCTTACATTGTAATCTTTCATCTAGTGAAGGATTTAACGTGGCACAAGATGGCACAATAAACGTAATACGCTGTCAAACATTAATTTTATCAAAAATTGTATAGGTTTTTATACAGCCGATTAAATCAAAATTATAATCACCTTTCCGTGAAGCTAACTATATCATTTTAATCTTTAAATTATGTATTTTTATCTCCAATAATTACTTTTACATTAGCTATCCACATAAATGAAGTAATAATCAAAGTAAAAGGCATATTCTGAGGATTTAAATTTGATGTATAAAATTATATTGAATTTTGTACTTTTGATCATTAATACATCTGGCCCTAACAAACTTAAAAAATCAATTTTTGCTGAAAAGTTGCATCATGAGTAGTACAAACAAACCCCTTAATTTCGGCATTCTCAGGTTTATTTTTTTTTTGGACTTTCGATCACGTTTCCTTCAATTTTGAACACTGTGCGACGGCGTCCCGGTCCTCTCCTGGCAAATACTTTGCCCTGCATGACGAGTTGAAGAACTCGATATTTTTCTTCGTTCCGCATCACGTGACCAAGGTACTCAAGCTTACGTTGTTTTACTAAATTAAGCACTTCTTTTTCTTTTGCCATACGCTGTAGGACCTCAATGTTGGTGACATGGTCCACATAAGATATTTTTAGTATCCTCCTGTAGATCCACATCTCGAAGGCTTCAATCCGCTTTTCAGTGGCTTGCGTCAGTGTCCAGGCTTCAACTCCATACAGTAGCACCGGAAGAACGTAGCACCTCACTATCCGCATCTTTGGTCCCAAACTGAGATCACTGCAGCACAGCAAGGATCTCAGCTTGATAAATGTAGACCGTGCCATTTCAATTCTGGATCTAATCTCTTGAGCGTGGTCCCATTGTGAGTTGAGGGTAGTTCCAAGGTAAGTGAATCTGTCGACTCTCTGGATCTCTTCGCTATCTGCCATTAGTGCCCCGGGATCTAAATTTACACGGCTAACAACGATGAATTTAGTTTTTTTAATATTAAGGTTCAGTCCGTATGTTACGCTCACAGTTCTCACACGGTCTAGTAAGGCCTGTAGATCATTTAGGCTGGTTGCTAGTAATACAGTGTCATCGGCGTAGCGGATATTATTGATGTATTTGTGGGGTTTGTGAGGGCTTCAGTAAAAATTTCCTCAGAGTATATATTAAAAGATTCGGCGAGAGCACACAGCCCTGCCTTACTCCTCGCATGATCTTCACTTGGTCTTCGACCTTGACTTGAGCACGCTGGTTCCAGTATAAATTCATGATGATTCGAATGTCCTTCTCATCTAATCCTACTCTTTGTAGGGCGGTGACCATCTTCTGGTGCTGGCAACGGTCAAATGCCTTGGCGTAGTCAATAAAACAAGCATAGACATCACAACTAACATCGCGGCATCTCTGAAGCAGAACCTGTAAGGTGAAAAGTACCTCACGTGTACCCATGGAATCGCGGAATCCAAATTGCATTTCACCGACATTTTCCTCGCATTTCTTGTAAATTCTGGCATGTATGATTTTAAGAAAAATCTTAAGTGCATGACTCATAAGGCTGATAGTCCGGAAATCTTCGCACGTTTTCGCAGATTGTTTTTTTGGTATTGTTACAAACGTTGACAATAGCCATTCCTCTGGGATATTACCTGAATCGTATATGGCGTTGAACAGTTCAGTTAACTCCTTCGTGCTTACTTCACTCATCACCTTAATAAGTTCGACGGGTATTTCGTCCGGACCTGTGGCTTTACCATTCTTAGACTGTTTTAAAGCCGCTTTCACCTCGCTTTCTAGTATTGACGGCCCTGTCATGCAATTTATTTCTGGAAGGTTGCCTCGGTAGTCCCAGAAGAGTTCTTCGATGTACATTTTCGAGGTCACCAGCTTCTCCTTTACTGTCGTCGCCAGGTTCCCGTCTTTGTTTATGAGGAGGTGTGTGTTTCTCCTCTTGTATTGTCCAGTGGCTTCTAGAATCTATCGGTGAATATTTATATGATCGTGTTTCACTTGGAGCTCCTCGATTAATTTACATTTTTCTTGCATCCATGTCTCCTTGGCTCTTCGTATTTCTTTTTTAATTGTTTGGTTGATTTCTTGGTATTTCTTCGCGTCCCTGCTCTTCATTAATCTCCTTTGATCCATCATCTGCAAAATGTTATCAGTCATCCATTCTTTATTTTTTACTCTTGTTTTCTTTCCCAGATGTTCTTTTCCCGCATTCAGCACGACGTCTTTGATATAACTCCATTTTTGTTCTACACTCTGTTCTTGTTGTTTAGCGGTTTCTAGTTTTTCTCTCATTACATCTCTTACGTTCTGACGAACTACGGGGTCTTTAAAGTGTCATAATCCAGGTTCTGTTTAGGTTTACTTTTGATGATTTTCTTTAGTTTGAGTTCTACCTGGCCCACTAATGGGTTGTGGTCCGATGAGACGTCTGCTCCTGGGTAGGTCTTCACCGGAGTCAAGCTATTCTTGAACCTTTTGTTAATGAGAATAAAGTCTATCTGGTTTCTGATGATATTGTGGGCTGTCTCTGCAGGTGATTTCCATGTGTAAAGTCGTCTCGGGGGAAGTCTAAACCACGTGTTAGCAATAGTAAAATCTTCTTCCCGGCAAAATTGGATAAGTCGTCTCCCCTGTCGTTTTTTTCGCCTAAGCCGTGTTGTCCGACAATGTCTTCTATTCTGTTTTTACCGACTTTGACATTGAAATCACCCATGATGATGGTAAGCTCGTTCTTCTTGGTATATTTTAGTGCTTTTTGTACAAGTGCGTAGAACTCCTCGATGTCCTCCGCTGGCTTTTCTGATGTTGGAGCGTAAATTTGAATGATGTTGGTATTAACTTGCCTGCTTTGCAGCTTAATGTGAATGACTCTGTCAGAGAAAGGTAGCACGCTGATCACAGCCCCAGCAATCTTTTTGCTCAGAATTACGCCTACGCCATTCCAGTGATGTGGTTCATCGTTTCCCGCATACTATATGCTCATCTACACAGCACTGTCCCGAGCCTGGCCATCTCATCTCGCTGATTCCCATCACGTCGATATCTAGTCTTTTCATTTCTTGGATGGTGTTGTGTATCTTTCCCCCTTCAAACATACTTCGAACATTCCAAGTACAGATTTTTTGAACTTTCCACGTGCACATTTTTTCTCTATTAGTGTTTAAATATTGGTAAGGATTTCGTGGGTTGACGACCTGGGAAGCCTTACATATTCGTGTTCTTCTTCCCCTGCCGGATCTTGGTATCCGAAGCCCATGATCAGTATCTTCTCCAAATTGGTTTACATTAACCATGATGAATAAACTAGGGATTATTTATGGGGTGGTTTCCCGTTGCCTTCCCCATCGCAGTGTCACAGCCGCTTAACTCATAATGCGAGTAGCGCCTGTGAGTATCTAGAAATTAAGCCTACAGGATTTTTTATTTACTTTTCCATAGCCTTCATTTCATCACTTAAAATAATTATATCGTCTGATTCATCAGAATTCCATTAACTTTCACGCCCCATTTTAAATTATGCAGCGCTTTTTTAAATATTTTATCTGAATATAAATTGACCAACAGTGGGGACAGTATAAAACTCTGTCTGACACCTCTTTGTATTTTAAATATTTCTACTGGTTTTCCATTTATGCAATCTGTCGCTGTTTGATGCCAGTATAATTTTTCTATAATTCGTACGTCTTGGCTATCAACTTCTTTATGCTTTAATATTTAAATTAATTTGTGAGGATCTACTCGATGAAAGACCGTTTCATAGACAATGAATACAGCAAAGACGTATTTCCTTTGATCTCGGCCTTTCTGCAATAATACATTTAGTGCAAAGAGTGCGTCCCTGGTTCCCAGTCCATTTCTGAAGCCAAATTGTGTTTCAACCTGGCCTTCTTCCCATTTACCTCTGATTTAATACATGGAGACTTTTAAACCAGGTGTTTAAAATCACGTGGTTTCTTCATTTTATCAATAACAATCATGGGCAATCGGTGGCTGCCAGTAGCATTGGCACAAACTACTATGCAGCAGTGGCGACGTGTGACTTTTTCTAAAGTGTTACCAAAACCAGATGTAAAAAATCAAAATTATTTTGAACCTCCCAAATATAAGTTTTTGTTTACTTTATTGGCAAAAATGTTAATAATAGAATCGTATAAAGAGGGTTTTGTCATTAATCCAATTTGAGAAAAAAATACAGTTTGATTGGTACACCCGGTATACAATGAAAATTTACCTCTTTAGCAACAATATTGTTACAGTGGTATTGTTAAAAATCAGGCTATAATATTGTAATCAGCTGTAAAAAATCACCTAAATCGGTCAACTGGTTTAGGATATATTAGACATCAAAAATGACCAAATTTTTAAGTGGTCCTATTTCTATGCACAAGTTTATATTAGATTGACCCAGTATGAACTTTAGTCCATTAAAATGTTACATTTAGGGTTGCATTTCTTAGAGGAGTCAATTTTATTTTTTTAATGTGTAGGAGGGTTCAGTAGAAGCTTAAGTTCAAGTTTTTGGGGACGCCACCCTTGTCCCACGGCCGCCATATTGGAAAAAGGGGTGCAAAGGGCTTTCGCGCTGTATCTCCTAAACTAGCAATCCTACAGAAAATTTAGTTACACATAAAATGTAGCAAATTAAATTTTCTAAAAAATTTATATCTATTACTTTTTATCGTCAAGTGACCAACAAAAAAGTTATGAACAAAAATATGAGAAAATTTTGTAAGAAGTTTCCTTTTGGAGGTTATAACCTTTTTTCCGTTCATTTCACAATAAAATAACATCATAGCGATTTTGTAGAGGATTTTTCAATAAACAATTTTCACTATAAAGTTGTTTAAATTTTATTTATTATCTAGGTTTTACAGCGCTCCAATCCTGGCCAGATTGTCGAATTCTCACAGGAATACAATAAAAAAATACTTTTCTATCTATATATTAATCGAGCGGCAGCAATCTTTATGCCGACCACGAAAATCAAATTTAAGGTGAATGACCAATTTTGGTGTATTTTCATGTTTTCGAGGTCGCTGAATCCGGATATGAAGTTTATTTTTATCTAGATTTGGTGGAACATGTTCAAAAATCAAATTTTATACAAAAATGCCGAAAATCAATTTTGATGATTTTTCAAATTTACCTCGCTGTATCTTTGGTCGCTGTAAATATTTCCTGTTGCAAAATTTTACTGTGTCATCTTTGAAGTATATAGATAACAATGAAATTTGTCCAAAATGTTTAAACACATTAAAAAAGGAGTTGTTAGTTTTTAAACATTTTGTCATCATATTTCGTTAGTTTCATGTTTACTTAAAAAAGTTGAGTGACAAACTTTTTAGTTTATAATTTTAACCAACAAAACAATAAAATATAATTCATGAAGAAGTTTTTTGGAAAATTTTAAGTCAAAATATGCAATAGGAAAAAAGTTATGTTCTTTGCGTCAAGATATAAGAAATCTGGCCTGGCGCTGGTGGGATGTCCCTACCGATTTAGTATCATAATAACAAACAACAAACCCTCCAGGAGCGGATTCGCTAAAATTAAGGGGAAAGGAAAAAATGCAAAATTTTGACGCCTGTCAAAACTTTCAATGTGTTTTAAATGTAATCATTTTTTTCGAATCCTGAGAAAACTAATATGTAAGTATTTTTGAAAAATTTAAACGCAGAATGAAAAATGACTTTATTACCGAGGGTCGAAAGTCCCTTGGAATGAATTAAAAGTTTCTTTTGAATGAGATATTTGAAATTAAACATCACACTAAATTTTCTCTTAGCTTTCACCCCTGTAACTAATTATAATAAACATTATAGAAGTTTTCAGGGACTTTCGGCCCTCGGTAATAACGTAACGGCTTAAAGCCGAAAGTTCGTACCCATCCCCTTAACAAAAAAAACTCAAGTCTTCAAGTAGATATAATATTTTAATGGGGTTGGAATAATAAATATAAATTTAAATATCATATCATTATATTTATTACGTATTTATATCTATGTAGTTATAGGTATATTATTATGTACAATGAAATAAGAGAAATAAACAAATTAAAGAAATTAAGGAAATTAATGATAATAACAATAAAAGATTAAAAGAGTGGTAGCAAAAATCACAATTAAAAAGATAACATAATAAAAAATAACAGAAAATAACATAGAAAAATAAAATTTGAAGTTTAGACGGAAAAAAATAAATACAAATTACAACTCTATGTCACTATCGCTGTCATCTTCACTAAAATCGTTATCTAATTTTATAATTATTGGTTTAATATGTGAGGTTAATGTTCTGTAATGATCTTCCGTTTTTATAACATGTGAAACACAATTTTGCCACAGTGTTGGGGAAATCTTTTTTATTTCTTCTACAACATGTGACACCGATTCGCTACTAAATTTGGGACAGCAGTTGTTTCGTCGTAAACTTTCCTTAAGTTGGCTACAGATTAATTCAATGGGGTTGAAGACACAGTAGTAAGGAGGTAATCGCAATACATTATGACCATCACGTTTGGCTAATTCGTCTATAACAAATTGTTTCTTAAACACTTTTGTGTGAAGAACTTCCAACATTTCTTTTTTTGTATATGTTCCTTCAAAGTACAAATCATTGTCATACAAAAAATCAGATATCTGTTTTTTTGTCGAACCTACACTGGGGATTTTTCTAATTTGTTCGCTGTGATACGTTGCGTTATCCATTACAATTACACTTTTTGGAGGCAAATTTGGCAACACCTTCTTTTCAAACCATTCCTTAAACAAGCTACTCGTCATATTTTCATGGTAGTCCAGCTTTGAATCTTTAATGTTTTTTGCCGATAGTAAAAAACTTTCCCCTCCAAGCCAGCCATTTTTGGATCCAATGTTCAGAATAATTATTCGCTGACCTCTATTAATTGGATAATTGGGTGCACATTTAATAGAATCGTCTGTCCAACCTTTTTGAGCAGTATCGTGGGTATTGAACCATGTTTCATCTAGATAAAATATCGGTCTTCCTTCATCTCTAAATTTAGATATAGCATCCAAGTATTCATTTCTCCATTTAATTAGACGAGGAGAATCCATTATTGATGATCGCTTATTAATTTTTTTGTATCGAAAACCAATGTGATTCAAAAATCTTGATAAAGTTGAAGGCGAATACGTAATGGAATAGTCTTTAACAAGTTGATCGTAGATCATACTAAGCGTTGGAACTAGGTTCTTTGAATAGAAATTGTAAATTGCTCTTCTAATTACCTCAGCGTCTTTTTCATTTACTGCTTTATGTGTAGAAAAGTCACTCCGCTTTTTACGAGGTTGAATTCTATTCGTAACAATTTTCCACACTGTTGTATATGGCATCCTTGTCAGTCGAGATGTTGTCTTGATGAGGAATTTACCGTCTTCTGGATTTGGATTATCTTCTTTCACAGTTTGATAAACATTCCTAATAATTTCTTTGGCATCATCAGATAAATGTACACGTGTTTTACACTTAGCACTAGCTTCACCGACTTCAGACATTTTACTTGAATACTCGCGATCTAACCTTCTATCTAAATGCAAGAAAATAACTGCCTGAATGTACAAATGTCAAACTTAAATATGTTTGCCCCCCTTTCATAATGTTCCATAATGTATGTTTTCTGGATAAATAAATGATACTTAATTTTACCTAAATACCTATAAGCACGAGAATTATGTGTAAAGCTATAGAATAATAATTAGAGGTATATCTTATATTTAACTAATGCACTTTCTAATGATTCTTTAATTTTTTATTTAAAGATAGAAAGCTCCATTATCGGAAGTCCATTTTGTTTAAAGTGAAAACGATATAAAACACATTATAATCTAACTCCATAAAATTCACGTAATGAGCGCATTGGACATAAAAATTGTTTGTGATCATTTGATCATCAGTAAACAAAATTTTTAATACATTGTCTAGAAATTTTAATTTTAATAATTTATTTGCATTGATAGGTAACGTGTCAGTTCTGTAAATAATATAAAGTACGGCCCTACTAGCTGTTCCAAAACTATTGCCACCCGTCGCGAAGACAATTGGGGGATTAGTAACGTCAACTATTTATTATGATACTAAATCGGTAGGGACATCCCACCAGCGCCAGGCCAGATTTCTTATATCTTGACGCAAAGTCTAATACTTCATAGACAAGCGGCACACCCCAAAAAACGCTTATATATCGAGATCCTGACCACTGTGTGGTGAATGGCTAATTTTGATCATACTTTATGATTTTGATATCAAAAATTCGTTTTTTTGCTCTTCTTAGGAATTTTGCATTTTGCGGTTACGTCATTCTCCTTCTGAACAGGTGAATTTGTCCTCAAACAACTTCTTGGGCCTTTTCTATATATGCTTAGGGTTATAAATTTTATAGTGGGGAGAAAGGTCAAAAACAGATTAATAATAGCATAGGAATGTTAAAATCATAATAAATTGTATAAATAAAAAATATATATAGATAGAAAAGTAAGCCTAACTTTTGTTTTTATTGTATCCCTATGAGCATTCGAGAATCTGGTCAAGTTTGGAGCGCTGTAAAACCTATGTAAGTAAGTAGAATTAAACAACTTTATAGCGGAAATTGTTCGCTGAAAAATTCTCTACAAAATTGCTATTATCTTATTTTATTTTAAAATTAACTGAAAAAAGTTATAACCTCCAAAAGGAAACTTGTTAAAAATTTTTTACATATTTTTGTTTATATCTTTTTTGTTGGTCACTTGACGATATAAAGTACTAGAAACAAAATTGTAGAAAATTTAATTTTCTACATTTTAAATTTAATTAGATTTTCCGTGGGGTTGGTAGTTTACGAGATATAGCGCGAAAGCGTTTCCAAGATGTTTGCTTTGGTTTGCTCTTGCTTATGGGGCCTGTGAGTTCCGATCTTTTTTGTTGTTAGGAGTTGTTGTTTGGCAGTGTGAATGACCAGCCACTGAGGAAGGCGAGGGATGAAGTTAGCGGATTCCCGCCAGTTGACTCGTCGGAATAAGAAGTTGTTCATGGTTGCAATTCAGCAACAGATCCAGTGCTTTTCGGGATTCTTGCTCTTTGTTAGTAAACTTGTCACAAGCATATCTTTGAATCCAACCGGGTTGTAAAAATGTGTTGCTGTTTAGTTATTTTTGGTATGTGTAAAATCACAATTTTTATTTTTGGACAGGACCGTAATCGACTATTTCAAATCTGTTGTATTCTGAAGAATAGTTATTAAAGTATTCTTTATTTTATTTTTAGTTTTTGACTTTATTGACCCATATGACTGCTTGCCTATTTCTTTCGTTTGTTGTTCTTCTTTTTTAAAATTCTTTTTGTGCCTTTGCGTACTCTATTTTTGATATTTTTTTGTCCGTGTTCCAGGAAGAGCTACACTTATGTGAACTTTGTCCTATTTTGTGTAAATTTTTTTGTACATATATGTTTAGTTTTTGTTTATTTTTATATTGTCAGATTTTAGTTCTTGCTACCCCGACCAAACTCTGTATTGCTTTTAAGGGTGTTAGTAAAAGTTAGTGTTAGTAAAACTTAGTCTAATTTTTTTATGTCTTTGGTGTAATATGGTACTTTTTGTTTAGTTGTGTAACCCGGAATGTTAGACACTACTGATTATGACTTCTACTGAGTTTAACTTATCGAATATGTCCCTATTATAGGCGTGTGATACGCGTTAGTCATCGCGATCATTTATTCTGGTTATCACAAATCACAACTAAGCTAAACATCCACCACCCCATTTGTCTGTAAATATCTTTGTCTAGTTGCTAACGATAGTTATCTATGAGGAACTATAATGGTTCGAAGACTATCGGTAACTCTTTTGTTTTTTTGTGTATATATAGTGTTAGTTTTGGTTGATAACTGCTTATAGCGTTATCATATTATGTTGTCCTTGGAGTTAGTCAAAAATGCCTTATGTATCCAAAACAAGGGCAACATGTTACCTTGTGTTTTTTTATGCCGTTAATGATGCATACCATCATTATTCTTATGTTATTCGTGGTGTTAGTCAGTGCTGAAAGAATCCCATGCGTCCATTAAAACGATAACATATCTTGCCTATATTTTGTTAATTATGCATACCATCATTATTCTTATGTTATTCGTGGTCTTAGTCAGGGCTGAAAGAATCCCATGCGTCCATTAAAACGGTAACATATCTTGTAGATTAGAATATAGAATCTAGAATATATCTCTCCTATATTTTGTTGATTGGGACCAATCGACGGAAATTAAGATAAGGATCGAAAAGGCAAGATCAGCTTTCGTCAAAATGAAAAAAATCTTTAACAGCCACGATATAAAATTGGAAATAAAAGTTCGTTTACTAAAATGCTACGTATTCTCCGTTCTTTTATATGGCGTGGAGTCATGGACCTTAACTGAAACATCACTGAAGAGACTCGAAGCATTTGAGATGTGGTGCTACAGACGCATGTTGAGGATTTCCTGGATAGAGAGAGTTAGCAACGAAGAAGTTCTACATAGAATGGGTAAAGAGCGCGAACTAGTCGTAACCATAAAACGTCGCAAACTGGAATACCTGGGCCATATAATGCGCAATGAACAACGATATGACCTACTTCGGACCATACTTCAAGGTAAAGTGCATGGGAAAAGAGGTCCAGGACGAAGAAGAATATCCTGGCTGCATAACCTGAGAAAATGGTTTAACTTAACCACTACCGGACTTTTCAGGGCAGCAGTCAACGAAGTCAGAATAGCCATGTTAGTGTCCAACATCCGTAACGGATAGGCACCATAAGAAGAAGATATTTTGATGATGATGGCTTATGACGTCGTCGTTTTTGTGCGTTAGTTATTTGTGTTTTAGTGACAACACTGTTGTGTTGTGAAAGATTTTGTCTATGCGTTGTGTAGTGTATTTGTTAGCGTGAGCCTAAGGTCTCTGAACAATTTCACGACAAACTAGTTATTTGTGTTTTGGGACAACACTGTCGTGTTGTTATTACTAAAATATTTTAGGGATCCTGGTTCAAAGAATCCATGACACCTCTTGTATATATGTAGTTATTTTAGTTTAGTTTGTTTAGCTCTTTTGTTATTATTGTTACACTATGACAAATTGCTATTTAGTTTATTTAGTTTTGCTTTTGTTTATTTTAGTTTTGCTTTGCTCTTTTGTTATCAGTGGACTCACTATAACGAATTGCTCATTTTGTAGTTTGCTGTTTATTTCGTTTTTTGTTTTGAATCAATTCTTTTTGTTTTGGTTGGATTGCTATTGTTAAGAACGCTCTTCTTGACATGTACCCCTTTTGTTTTCAAAATTATTATATTTTTGTTTTAACGTTTTTTGGTTTAGAATATATCTCTTGTGTTTCTGGGAGTTTCCTTACTTTTGAAATTTTCCGTCACGATTAATCACAGAAGATTTTTAAGGAACATTGGCCATCCTTTCTTCTTCTTTTTGTTGTCGTGGTTTCAACTTGTAGTTAAAAAGTTTAAATTGCTGGTTGGTAGTTTATATTTTTTACTTTTTGTATGCGAATAGATTACCTGTTGGCCACCCGCCTTTGCTGAGCTGGAAGCACCACTCTTTTCCGTTTCCAGAACCTTCAGCACTGGTCTGTTCCGCCCTTTTGGTTAGGTTAGAGCCATTTTAATAGAAATCTGCCATTGGTAGTAGTGCTTAAGAGCTAACGAACCGCACCTGGAGTCGACTCGTCAAGTCGAATGTCTAGTTTATATTTTTTTGTCTTGAGATTATATGGTGTTAATTTTCTTCTTTTTTGTTTTGACCGTTACAGTTTTTTTTGGCTTTGGTTCCGATTTCAATCTGTGGCTTGCACCAAGTTGAAATCGTGGGGGAGGCTGTGTAATAGGTGCGAAGGTCATTGATATATTACCATTTCATTTTTTATGTTAACACCGTAAGTACGCCCCTAGTATTATTTTTGTTCCACCCTGTTTGCGGAATTTGTTTCATAAATTGTACTGTGAGTGTGTGAAATTGAATCATCTGATTCTCTTTCGTTTCTCACGATGTTAAATATTGTGTATTTTGTCGATTTTACGTTCTCGGGATTTTAGCGTGAATATCATAACAGTTTGTGTTGAAGTTTCAGTTAAGTTTATGCAATTTTATTGCATACGTTTTTGTGTTTGAGTTAGTATTCGTTCCAGTATGGCCTAAGCAAGCCGCAGGCCACCGCGTTCCGCTGTTTTTAGGCGAACGCAATATTTTTTACCAATGTCAGTATACTAATCTTTCCTTACATACAGGCAGAAGTTAAGAAGTTTTCTTTTTGTGTTCTAGCTTCAACACCCTAGTTAAAGCATGAAGTTTGCTTCTATTGTAGTATTTTTTGATCCAGTTTAATATACTCAAGAAATAATAAGTATCTTCAATATTTTGTTCGAGTAGTTCTAATTTGTTTTTGAGAAATTCCATCAATGCTGAATTTTTCTATGAACTATGAATTTTTCTATGAACTATGAATTTTTCTATGAACTATGAATTTTTCTATGAACTATAAATTTTTCTATGAACTATGGAATTTTTTATGAACTATGGGAAGTAACCTTCTTCAGTGCCTTATCCGGTCCGGATGTTGGCGATCATCAAGGCTATCATTGTTTTGTTGACTGCTCTGCGAAACAGCTCCGCGGAGCTTATCCCAAACCATTGTCGGAGGTTTTTCAACCACGAGATACGACGGCGTCCCGGTCCTCTCCTGCCAAATACTTTGCCCTGCATGACGAGTTGAAGAACTCGATATTTTTCTTCGTTCCGCATCACGTGGCCAAGGTACTCAAGCTTACGTTGTTTTACTAAATTAAGCACTTCTTTTTCTTTTGTCATGCTCTGTAGGACCTCAATGTTGGTGACATGGTCCACATAAGATATTTTTGGTATCCTCCTGTAGATCCACATCTCGAAGGTTTCGATCCGCTTTTCAGTGGCTTGCGTCAGTGTCCAGGCTTCAACTCCATACAGTAGCACTGGAATAACGTAGCACCTCACTATCCGCTTCTTGGTTCCTAAACTGAGATCACCGCAGCACAGCAAGGATCTCAGCTTAATAAATGTAGACCGTGCCATTTCAATTCTGGATCTAATCTCTTGAGCGTGGTCCCATTGTGAGTTGAGGGTAGTTCCGAGGTAAGTGAATCTGTCGACTCTCTGGATCTCTTCGCTATCTGCCATTAGTGCCCCGGGATCTAAATTTACACGGCTGACAACCATGAATTTAGTTTTCTTAATATTAAGGTTCAGTCCGTATGTTACGCTCACAGTTCTCACACGGTCTAGTAAAGCCTGTAGATCATTTAGGCTGGTTGCTATTAATACAGTGTCATCGGCGTAGCGGATATTATTGACGTATTCACCGTTCACTCGGATTCCCATCTCTAGGTTTGTGAGGGCTTCAGTAAAAATTTCCTCAGAGTATATATTGAAAAGAGTCGGCGAGAGTACACAGCCCTGCCTTACTCCTCGCATGATCTTCACTTGGTCGGTCAACTGGTCTTCGACCTTGACTTGAGCACGCTGGTTCCAGTATAAATTCATGATGATCCGAATGTCCTTCTCATCTAATCCTACTCTTTGTAGGGCGGTTACCATCTTCTGGTGCTGGCAACGGTCAAATGCCTTGGCGGAGTCAATAAAACATGCATAGACATCACATGCATTTTATCGTCTTTCAGAAAATTCTAAAGGTAAATATATTCAACGAGTATTATTGGTTATTATGCATGGATACAGACTTGTTATGCTATTGCGTGTATCAATAGTACCTTTATTTTGACATTTTAAGACCTTCTGTAATTAAAACATTACGACTTATAAAAAATGTTGATACTAGTTTGAACTAATGTACAACTCCAAATATGGACAGTCGTTTGTGCCTAATTATGGAATAGTGGATTAAGTGTAAGTAGGCTCATTATGATTGTGCTGGTCCAGAGTTTCGTACATGGATCTGTGATGTCTGCAAGTGAATTAAGCTACTTCTTTCATTTTTCACAATTTTCTTATTTAAATTTATTTGATCTCAGATGTTTATGTCTATTTTTGTTATTGATATGTTGGTTTATGCCTATATTCCATATATGGATATCTATTCCATATTTGGTTATTCATTTGGGATTTTGTTTTTTTGTTCGACTTTTTTTGTTAATTAAGATATTGAATAGAAGGCTTTTAATTACTACATAAAAATGTATGACTGATGTGTCATAACATTAAATTGTTTTCATTTGTATAAGGGTATAATTTATATATCCCCAAAACAAAATGGTATTCCATAATTGGCGACTTTCCTCTACTTTGATTTTCCTGTTACTTTTATTTCTAAGCTAATAAGAGTATATTAATAACATCCCTTAAAGATTCACCCTATATCTTTTCCAACTGAGCAACCGTAGACAATGTTCTTCAATTTGTGTAACATCCCCTTATATGACATATCAACATCTTGTCAAATTCTATTTTCCTTTCTTAGGCATGTTACAATATTGGCAATATCATTTTAAAGTCTCCTACTTTAAAATGTAAAATAAGCGAATGATTACTGCCCTCCGCTACGCGTCGGGCAGTAAACTTCATTCTCGGGAGGAAAAGTAGCACTTTCCTCCCTTGTTATATGTATAAATAGCTATTTCAGTGTTTAGTTATTAAGTTGCGTTTAGTGTGTAACGGAATATTTACATACGATAATATCACCTAAATCCCAAACAACTAAGAAAATACACTTGCAAGCAAAAAAATCGACTAACTCGATTAATTGTAATTTATGCGTAGCAATTTTATGTTGTGTTACTTTGAATAGGGAACTTGCATAAAATTTTAAATTTGAAGAAAATGCAACAAAAATCACAACAGAACATAATTTAGAACATATATATAAAAAAAGTTCTTTTTGTCTTTCGTTTGGCCCTAAAGACGATTAAACATTCAAATTATAGCACCCAGCCCAAAACACGCCCTCATTTGTCGTGACGTCATATAATTGTAGTATTGGATGTCCTCGCCATTAATTCATTAGGTTTGGCATTCGTTTTGCTATTGACACTCAGTTTTTTAAATATTTTGATAGTTGCTATTTCTGACATATTTGCGTGTTTTTGTTAAGACAATTTCGAACTAATATTTAAGCGTTTTTATTAAGCAGACAACAGATAGGTGCTATACTTACGATAAAATGATCTTGACATACATGAAGACCTTGTGTATTAACTGAAATATATTTAACGTTTTTTTTTCTGCATGTAATTAACCGCTTTAAACGCCGTTTTTAATCGGCTGGTAATCCAATAAATATTTTATTGGGGTTTTTAATAGTTGTACCTTTACAAAAATGCCACTAAACAACCGTTAAGTGTTTTCTTTTATTTTTCATAGTAAACCTTCTTTCCTTCCTTCAAAAACTGTATCAAACTCCAATCTCAACAAAGTAGTATATACACTAAGTATCAAAATTAACGCGCCACCTTAAAAATGGGACATTTTTGATGTCTTGTATTTCCTAAACCTGTTATCCGATTTTTCCGATAGTTTTTAGTATATTATAGCTTTATTCTTCAAGAACATCGATATAATAATATTATTGAAACAGTTAAGTGCCATTTTATACCGGGTGTAACAATGATAGTGTGTTTTTTCCTCCAAGTTTGAAACACCCTGTGGAAATATTCTAGCGTATATCAAATATTGCAATTGAAACTCAACTGTAGCCTTAATCTTTCTTAAGATTTTGCTTTTTGACACATTCGCTTATGTGGGATAATAAAAAAGTTAAGTACTTTAATAACTAGCCATTTTATCCATCAATACAGGGTGTTTCTAAATAAGTACGACAAACTTTAAGGGGTAATTCTGCATTAAAAAAATAATGACCGTTTGCGTTATAAACATATGTCTACAAATGCTTCGTTTCCGAGATACGGGATGTTGATTTTTTCTTACAAACTGACGATTTATTTATTGCTTTAAAGCCGGTTGAGATATGCAAATGAAATTTGGTAGGTTTTAAGGGGTAGTGATTGCGCATACTTTGACATACAATTAAGAATTTTATATTCACCATTGGCGTGCATACGGGATGTATCTAAAATGTTTATACCCGTACGCACGCCAATGGTGAACATAAAATTCTTAGTTGTATGTCAAAAAATGCGTAATTACTACCTTTTAATACTTACCAAATTTCATTTGCATATCTCAACCGGTTTTAGAGCAATAAATAAATGGTCATTTTATAAGAAAAAATTCAACATCCCGGGCAAGAGAAACAAAGCATTTGCGGACATATGTTTATAAAGCAAACGGTCGTTATTTTTTCATGTCGAATTACTCCTTAAAGTTTGTGGCACTTAGTTAGAAACACCCTGTATTGATGAATAACACTGCTAGTTGTTAAAGTATATATAGACCGGTCACTCTAGTAGATTATAGGTCGCTCAGGTCCATTAGCTCTTTTAATCCATTTCATGCGGTGGATTGGTCCGCATAAGCCCTCTTCATTATCCTTTATAGATTTTCGTGTTTTTTGCTTTCTCTGTGATCTGTTTCCATTCTTTCCTATTCTGTATTTTTTCTCTCCAGCCTGTAATTCCCGTATTGGATATATCCTCTCGCATTTGATCTTCCCATCTTATTTTCGGTCTTCCTCTAGGTCTGTTTATTACTGGCGTCCAATTTGTTATCTGCCTAATTAGTTCATCCACTCCTCTTCTTTGGATGTGGCCAAACCATTTTAGTCTTTGTGCTTTAATGAATCTCACTATGTCTTCTCCTTCCATTAGATTTCCTATTTCGTGATTCATCAGAATTCGTATTTCTACTTGATCTGTTTTAATTGGACCATGTATTCTCCTCATAATTTTTCTTTCTATTATTCTCAGTTTTTCTTCATCTTTTTTTGTAAGGCACATTGCTTCTGCTCCATAGGTGATGACTGGTCTAATTGCCACTCTATATATCTTTGTTTTTGTTTTCTTGCTCAGGTTTTTATCTTTAAGTAGCTTGTGGTATTTACAGAATGCCCTATTCCCTGCTTTAATTCTTTCATTTATCTCAGTGCTTCTTCTGTTTTGACCATCTACTATCACTCCTAAGTATTTAAAGCAATCAACCCTTTGGAATTCATTATCACTTATTCTTATTTCTTTTATTCTATTTATTTGGTCTTGATTTCTCGTGCTTATTAAGTATTTTGTTTTTTTCTGGTTAATTATTAACCCCCTGATTTTTGCCTCTCTTGTCAATGTTAGCAATGCATCTTCTAGGCTTCTCTTGTCGCGGGCTATCAATCCTAGGTCATCTGCATACCCTATTATTTGTGCAGAGCTTTGGATTATTGTCTTTTTTGTAAGCCCTGTGTTTCTAATTACTCCCTCCAAGGCTATATTAAAGAGAGTTGTTGATAGGCTGTCGCCTTGTCTTACCCCATGTTCTATGTTTATATTCTTTGTTTCACCATCCACTGTTTTAACCTTTGCTGTTGAGTCCTTCATTGTCATTCTGGTCAATCTTATTAATTTTGCAGGTATATTCATATTTTTCATTTCTTTTAATAGCTGTTTTCTGTAGATGCTGTCGAAAGCCTGTTGGAAATCAATAAACAATATGTGCAGTTCTATGCCATGTTCGTAACTTTTTTCGATTGTTTGCGCTAAAACGTGGATTGCATCGATTGTTGATCTCCCTTTTCTAAATCCCTGTTGATACGGTCCTAGGTTTTTTTCTGTGTATCTGGTTAGCCGATTTCTTATAATTGTTGTCATGATCTTATATGTTGTATTTAATAGCGTAATTGCTCTATAATTCCTGCAGACCGTTGAGTCTCCTTTTTTAAAAACTGGTATAATGAGTCCCTTCTTCCATTCTTCAGGCGTGTATTCCTTTTCCCAAATATTGACCATTAATTTATATATACGGTTTAGAAGGTTATCTCCATTTTCAATCTCATTGTTAATCTCATCCGGTCCTGGAGTTTTGTCAGATTTTATTTGTTAAAGTACCTAACTTTTTTATTATCCAACCTAAGCAAATGAATCAAAAAGCAAAATATTAAGAAAGCCTAAGGCTATAGTTGAGTTTTACTTTAAATATTTTATATAAGCTGGAATATTGCACAGGGTGATCCGAATTTTGAGCGAAAAACACACTATCATTGTTACACCCAATATACAGTGACACTTACCTGTTTAGCAATATTGTTATAATATGTATATTTTAGAAGAATAAAACAATAATATACTAAAAAATCACTAAAATCGGACAACAGGTTTAGGAAATACAAGATATCAAAATTGTTCCATTTTTAAGGTGGTGCGTTAATTTTGATGCTTAGTGTATTATTACAATAACATACGATAAATGTCATTAAAATATAAATATAACCATAAACATTAACATAAATAAAGTATAATTATGTGACGTCACTGGTCGTTTGAACTATTTTAAATACACAGATTTTAAATTTGAGTTTTTGAAGCGTGAACTTTTGGAAATTTCATTTTTACAGAAAACTGAATATTATTATGTAATAAAAAATGTGCAAGTTCCCTATTAAAAGAACAAAAGCAAAAAAAATATTGACTATTGTAGAGATTCCAAAAAAATGATTTTTTATGCAAATTGGCAACGTGTTTTAAAATTTTTCTACTTCTGTATACTTGTGGTCTATAGACAGCAAGTCAAAGTTTAGAGATTAGATTAAGTACATAGTGAAGTAAATAGATATAAGTCGTACAAATGTATACCCAGTTCGAAAAATAATCAACCAATAGAGTTATAGCCACTGGGCGATCACTCTTAAGAGCACACAGTAGTGATCAACAGGTAGCAACGAACGCGGTCCAAGATTGCGAAAGTTCTGCGAACTTTCAAAAGTGAGGCAACAGTGCGTCGGTAATTCGACACTGGCAGTGATGTTTATACTATTAAAAACAATAATTTTTATACACATAGGCGCGAAATGTTGCCAAGTCAGTGACGTTTGATTTCTTGTTATAAAAAAATCGATTTTTAGTAGTTCCAATGTGACACAAAATCTAGGCACGGGATAAAATAGATTATTTGAAGAAAGTGTATTTTTTTTCTTTCTTAATGGCGGTACAAGCTCCTTTTTTCAATATTTTATTTAGTTATAGAGTAATTTCCACATACTAACATATTTCTGAAATTGGGCTCTGTACCGCCATTCTTTATTATATTACGAATATGTGTGCCACATATCTCGACAAAATATTCAAAATTAGCGCCGGACTCCACTTGCGATTTGTAGTTGCGCGATTGTTTTGTCGCGAAGATTGAACACATTGTTTCAAATACAAGTCAATCCATTTGCGACTAAATAATCGTGGATTGACAGACATTGTGAAACAATGTATTCAATCTTCGCGACAGAACAATCGCGCGACTAGAAAATCGCAAGTGGAGTCCGGCGCTTAGAGCCACAATCTTGGAACGCGTTTGTTGCTACCTGTTGATCGCTACTGTTTGGTCTTAATGTTAAAATTCTGTTTAACAAAAATGCTTAGTGTTTATGGTTTGTAACAGATGGCGTTTGTAACAATAATAAAAAAAATTTCTGTATGGCACACAGAAGTATACAGAAGCATAGTTTTATATTTATTACTTTTACTGTTTTTTTATTTACATAAAGCCGCATCAAACATAGAAGATTATTAGCGGATATTAAACAATTACAATATAATTATTAGGTACATTTTATGAAATAAATATATATCTTTAAGATAAGTAATTGTACTGAATAAATTATAATTTAATATATTCTTCAGCTGACTTGGTTCTTCAGAAATGTTGTTGATGCTTCGTTCATACGAGTAAAGTGGACATTCTGTAAGAATGTGCTGGACTGTTATCAGACATCTACAGTATGAGCATTGTGGTGGTAGTTCTTTGGTTATTAAGTACTTATGGGTTAATGTTGTATGCTCAATTCTTAATCGGTTTATTACCACTTGTTCTCTTCTCTTTTCAGGGAGCTGGAGCTGGAGATTGATGTAATCTTTGATCTCTTTGAGCTTTGAGCTATTCGAATCCCAACAATGCTGCCAAACTTGTATACAATATTGCTTGATATTCAAATTGATATCTGCGATTGGAATCCTTTGGATAATATCAATGTGTTCTTGTTGTGTTCTTTAGTAACTAACTTTAAAAATATTGGTGTCATTGCAAAAAAAAATATTTCTGTTCACAATATGTCACTTCTAAATTTATATATAAGTGGATAGGCACTTGCGCAAAACAGTGGTGAGAGTACGTCAAATAGAATTCTATTTTAGTGACGTCACGTTGCCTAGCAACCGTCGATTCCCCCATTGTAAAATTCGATTTTGTGACGTCAGAAAAACAGAATTCTATTTGGCGTGCTCTCACCCCAGCGTAGTAAAAAAATATAGCTTAATTTTCATTTGAGTCGATTTGTTTGCTCGCCAGTGTAGTTTTATCGCCATTATTTTTTACAGTCCTAGTGTGAATCCACCAACACTTAAGGTATACATGGGTGTTTGGAACCCATCCAATCTGACAAATGTGCAAAGCAGTGCTGTGTCGAACATAAAATTGCACGAGAGTTTCAGTTCTTCATTATTAAGAAACGATATTGCTGTTTTACGCTTAACTCAACCTATCGTATTTGGAATATTTACCAACGTTAACACTATATGTCTTCCAGCAAAGGGTACATCTTTTACTATGGCAAATGGGTAAGTCAACGAAATTTTAAATATCTTTGTATACAGTACCATCCAAATAAGAACGGAACATAGGTACGTTAATACAGTGTGTCGGAACTACATTTGAAATAGTCGGCTACTTTAAAAGTTCGACACGACACCATAAACATAACAACGATAAATTATTCGATATGTAGCAAATATCCTTCTCCTATAGGGCTTTTCATTCACAGTCATTTGTTTCGAGCTCCTGTCATATGTCGTATAGTCAGTGTTTGTATAGTATTTTTACTACAAAAACGTTATTACGTAGGTCAAAATTTTTGACGTAAGAGAACTGTCAAAACATTAGAATGTGACTTTTCATTATTGCTATGTTTATTATAAACACGGCAATAATGAAAAGTCACATTCTAATGTTCTGACAGTTCTCTTACGTCAAAAATTTTGACCTACGTAATAACGTTTTTGTAGTAAAAATACTATATATTAATATTATACACAGATTATACAACATATTATTATGACAGAAGCTCGAAACAAATGACAATCGATGAAAAGCCCTATTCGCTCTGAGCGTTAACAAAGTGTCAAAGCAAAATCGACCGACCTGCTCGTGGTGGCGGTTTTTTGAAATTTTATCAGGACGCTTTGTGTATGTTTAAATGAGACATTTAAAAAAAATGCCGTGTCACGCTAGTGATATTATGTATTAATATAAACAGAAAATAAAAACGCACCTAATCTGATATAAATTCTTCTATTTCCAATATTGATTATCAGTTTGATTTTGTATACATAACCTCACTATCGCAGTTTATGTCAATAAATCTTTATTAACGAAAAAGAAAATATTTTTGTTGCACTATAAATTACAGTATAAATTAATAACTAATGAATTCTAACAATTGTATTCGGTTATTATCACTACAAAATAAAATATTCAAGTTTAACAAAATAATCCCATAAGACTCAATGTTAAAACGTCCTGACAAAATCTGACAGCGTGTCACGTGACTGTAAGTAGAGGGGAGACGCACGGAGCCAATTGCGAAGTCAGCCGAAAGTTACTGAAAGTGTCGCGTACAAGTGTTATAACAGGGTTGCCACGTCTCGCTAAAGTCTCTGAATTTTCAAAGTTAAGTGAATACTTTCAAAGTAAACGTGTCATTATTACACACGTTTATGATAAAGTTTGTGATATTTATAAAGATATTTTGTCCATCTATTTACAAGGAAGTTCTTCTTCTTCTTCTTCTTCTTCTTCTTCTTCTTATTCTTCTACTTCTTTTTTTATGTAGGCAGTACTGCCTGTTTTTCTTCAATGGTGCCTTTCATTCTGCCCCTAAGTTGTCATTCCATCTTTTCCTTGGGTGTCCTATACTTCTTCTGCCTAACGGTGACTTGTCCCTGGCTATCTATCCTTGATTCAGACATCCTGATTATGTGCGCATTCCACTCTTCTTTTTTGTTCTTTAGCCAGGTATTTATATTGTCCACCCCACATATGCGTCTGATTTCCTCACTTCTTACCCTATCCTGTAGTCCTTTTAAAGCAATTCTTCTTAAGATCTTCATTTCGTTGGTTTCCAGATGTCTTCGTGTTTTCCCTTGTATCTGGCCTTGTTTCGTCCGTGTAAGTCATAACTGTTATTTATGAACATAACTTCTTACAAGGAAGTTGTCAAATCGGTCCAAATAATTCTAGCCAGTTCATTGATCTTAAACAATTTATACAAGGTGATTCAGTGAAACGGTACGACTTGACAACGCTGCTGACGATAAAATCGAGGAGCCGCGTGCTTGCGACGTAAACATCGGGAAAATCGGGGCGGGAAATCGAAGTTTAAACGAAACGCTCGTTGTACAGGTACGAAACTTTCACTATTTTTTAAATAAGCTTTCATAAAAAATACGCGTTGTTCACCTGACCATTTCTCCATGATAACTAAACTTCCCACTCTCTAGATTCACAATGTTTACGTCGCAAGCCAGCGGTTCCTTCATTTTATCGTCAGCAGCGTTGTCAAATCGTACCGTTTCACTAAATCATCCTTCATTTTTGTCTTCTTCTTCTTCTTATACTTGTTGTAGATCTCTCGATCTGTTAATTCCGACGTTGAAGTATTTCTTGAGGGGTGACTGCCAGCTATCTCTTCATCTCTTTGGTGGTGTCCCCGGTGGACGCTTGCCTGCTGGTTTTCCTTCTAGAGCAATTCTTGGTAGTCTGTGCTCCTCCATTCTTTTTACATGACTGAACCATTCTCTTCGTCTTTGCAAGCCCCATCTGACTACATCTGGCACGCCACATTGGTCCCTGATGATGTTGTTTCGTATTCTATCTCTTCTTGTCTTCCCTTCTATTGCCCTTAGTGTCTTCAATTCGGCCGTTCAGATCATGCTTTTGGTTTTATTGGTGTCTTGATTCAATGCCATAGGTCATAACAGGTCTGATGCAAGTTTTATAAATTCTAACTTTGCTCTTTATTTTTTACTTTGTTTTACTTATCATTAATTCTGCAATTTTATGAAATATAAAGCCAAAATCTATTTTAGTTGCAGTGTAAGTGGTTGGGGACAAATTAATTTTGAAACTACCACGGGTGTTCCCACTGTACCTCAAAAGAAAGCTTACGTTAACATAGTTAGTTATGCAACTTGTAGAGCTTCGTTTCTGAATGTACTGGGCCCTTCGACTGATTCGTACTTGGATCAAAATGGAGAAATATGTGCGGGTGGTGTAAACATGATCGATGCTTGTACAGTAAGTATCTAAAAAATAATAATTTCTGTTATTTAGAAACCCGATAGATAGATCACCTAAACTTTTTTTAATCATACTTTATTTAACAATTAGAATATTATACATTAAACACTGATCAAAACTAAAAGGGAGCAACTAACTTCATTTAATGTAAATTGTTTATTTCATTAGTGTAGTCTATTAAAATATTTAAACAAGTATTTACGAAAATATATTTATTTTAATACTTAAACTCGTTCACAATGGTCAACAGTAATCACACACCAAATTATAATACCTTTCGCCACGAACTTAGGATACCAATTAAAAATATCTATTACCTTCCGCTGTGTTTATATCATCACCGCACCACCAGTAGGTCCGTATCGACTCTGTCCCAAGCTGTTGGCCGTATAAGGAAATTAGTGCCACAAGCCGACAACCGTATTAGGAATTGAGTGTGACTTCTGTCCCCAGCTGATAACCATATAAGGAAATTAGTGACTCACGGCGACCACCGTATTAGGTATTGAGTGTGACTGCATTAGGTGGGAACTTAAAAATGTAGGTCCAACCAGTAGACACTTAAAGTTTTTAAAAACAAAAAAGAAAAACAAGTTTCTTATCTTCGTTTTTCTTGTATTCAGTAAAAAAGGAAAACTTGATAACATTTTGGAATCACGTTTATTCTGTTATTGAATTTCTGTCGATATTTACGTTAAAGTTGTTAAGAATTAATGATGGATTTTGATGTGCTTGGAAGACCATAAAGGCGCAGAGTGTATTTCACAGAGATTAAAATTGATAGGGCAAAAACTTTAATTCAAAAAGTTACTAAAGGTGCCGTATAGCATAAATGTTAAATGTTATTGGTGCTTCTATAAATAGAGCCTGGACCAGATATGAAATGTATGGAGTATTAGAAGACCACCTTAAGGCGAGTATACATATGCGCTCGGCTTGGTGTGTGAGCCGCTCGCGCGCAGCATATTTGTTAGATTAGTACGTGTTTTCAAGTGGCACAAAAACGGCTCGCACATGGCGCACCACGATCTAACTTTAGTCAGCTCAGGGACGTAACTAGGTTATTCAGCACCCGGGGCAAACACCTATTTTGCGCCCCCCCCCCCCCCCCCACCAATTGGACTGAAACTAATTCCTTATAACTCCTCTTAAAAAGTGTGGTGTGTTCATCGGCACGCTACATTAATACTATCTTGATCTTAAAATACTCAACCTCAAGTTCAAAGTATATAGGCCTAAATATATTTGGTAAATAATAGAATACGTATTTTCAAAAACAAATAGTTTATTTGAAAACAACATCATTTATACTAAAACACTTAAGATAGTAAATTATGTACAAGTATATCAAGTATTAGATAAAATTATAAAAAATTTAACTAAAATATTGATTTAAACATTTAACCCTTAAACGCCCAAGGGTGGGTAAAAAATGTCCACCTAATGCATATTCCCTTGTAACATATTTATTACGTGTTTCCAAATTTTCCAAAAATTATTTATTGTTAAAAAGACAGCCTTCTATCGAATGTTAAATTGGTTCTATCGATATTTTTGAAAATAAAAGTAATATGCGGTTACGTGGAAGAGCGCTTCTTAGCTGGTGTTTCTAGGAACATCATCTAAGAGCGAACGTCGCCTTTTGCTTTATTATAATTATTACTGTTTGTCTAGTTTGTATTTTTTTTTGTTTTGAAAAAAAAGCAATAAAGTCATTATTATTATTATTATTATTATTATTATTATTATATCTTGAGTTAAATATGGGTGGGCATAAAAAGTACACCCTTGCTAAAACTTGTTACTAAAGGTCTCTATATAATTTCTCGTTGATAGGAACACAATCGATATAATTATCGATGTATAATTACATAATCGACATAATTATCCGCCAATGAGGAGGCTGAAAGAAGAATGTGAAGAAAATCGACAAATCTGAATTACTGTCTTTTACTGGTATGTTAATTTTGACGTACATTTTAATGTTGTTGTAAGGTTTGTAAATTGTTTATTTTAATATTTTAGAAGATGCTGTGTTTATTAAGCATAAGATTCTTAAGTTTAATCTATTTCCAACAACTCTCAATAAATATATTAGCTATTTTCGAGGTGGACATTTTTTACCCACCCTTGGGCGTACATGGAACCTAAAAAAGGTTGGGCGTTTAAGGGTTAATTAAATTAAATAACAATTATTGTTCTTAGAATTTAACTTTTCGGGCTTTTCTTGCAGCAAATGTACTGACAATCTCACTGAAGCATAGTTTTGAGGCTACCTGGTGCTCAATGGAAATAATCCCTAGGTTTGTCAGCCTCTGTTGCCCTGTCAAATTCCGTAAATATTTTTTTATTATTTTAAGTTTGCTAAAACTTCTTTCATTCGAAGCCACTGAAACCGGAATTGTCAAGAAGATTCGTAAGGCAGTCATTATGTTTGGATATACATCCTCCATTTTGTTCACACACAAAAATTTCAGAACATCAACCGAATTGGCTGTTTGGATATTTGGTACTAAATACAAACCATGGTATTTGAAACTTCCACTTCGGTTGCCAATTCGTCTTTGTCCAAGCCTACTTTATATGTGGAGGCTAATTCGATTGCTTTAGCCTATAGGTCATCCCCACTCATTGTTCCAAAGCTAGCTCCGTTGAGAAAACCAAACAAATGATTTACGTTTTGAATAGAGTTAAATCTTTCTCAGAGTTCACAAAGAATGCGATCGACGATTTTTAATAGCTGCTCTTGAAATCCCTTCTCTTCTGAGAATTCAGGTGCTTCATCTTCGGCATTCTCATCAAACATGCGCTTTTTTCTTCTCTTTCGAACTACTTTGAAATGAGGATCAAGGCCAAGATTTGTTGCCATTTCTTTGGCTTCTTTCATTGCAGCGTTTAAATAGTTTGCCCTTTCCGAGTCTAGTTCAGAGACCAATCGACTGATGTGTTTGGTCGATCTATCTATGGTGATATTCTCCACTTGTAAGAGCTTGTTCACAATGTCAATGCGGGTCAATTGCTTGTACCAAAAACAGAATAGAACTATAAACTCAAACTGCTTGACATTTTTCAAAAGATTAGTTGCTTCAGTTTTTGTTTCATCTGAGGTAGTTAGGCTGGTTCTGAGGTCATTTAAAGCATTTATAATTTTACCTAGATGCTTGTATATAACTTCCCTCTTAGTACAGCTTCCCTCTTAGTCGACCATCTGGTGTTACTTTGTAGTTTTAGAGATAGAGGGACATGTTTTAATAAAACCTCCCATCTATTGGTGGAGGAAGCAAAAAAATTGTACAAGCAGTTAAGAGTTCCAAAGTATGACTGTACCTCCCCTGACATACTAGCAGCATTTTCACCTACTAAATTTAAGGAATGAGGATTGATGTGCTTCTTTTTTCTCTCTTTAGCTCTTTTGCGATTTTCCGCACCAGACAGTTTTTTCGACATGACTAATATTCATAAACACGAAAATAATATTGCTAGTAACACTCAAAGAAACAGCTCCGCAACCACTTTACATGAACCGAACCACTGATGATGTGTATAATGAAGTATGAACTATTGTCAACAATAGTAGTGCACAACATACGCAGTTAGTCAAGGTCACGCCAGCGAGCATCGATGTGTTGTGTTTGTGGCATGTTTGGTGAGAGGGATGGGGAGCTGTGGGTGGGAGCCGGGAGGGGAATGAAGTGTTCTGACGTCGCGCCGTCCTAGTGGCTCATTCCACAGATAACACAGTGTTCATCCGTTTTCAGTACAACTTCGTCCGGACCGTAAACATGATTCGTAAATAGTCAGATAGCATTCATCATTTCACTTTGCATTTTCTTAGACTTAAATCAAATAAAAATAATAAATATAATGAGAAATAAATTTTTATTAGAAAAATCTGTGGCCGTGTTGGCGCCCCGAACAACTTGCGCCCGGGGACAGTATATAGAGGTTCCACAGTAAAATCACTCTTCTGTCGGCGCTTTGATCTCAGGAAGTAATACCGGCAGTACGCAATTGGTAATTCACCAGTGGTGGATGCGGGTTTTCCCTGTTAAAAGCCGTACGTTTCTATGCGAATAGCAATGCGAGAGTGGGGCAAAAGCGACTGCCAACATTGCGCGGTCGCCCTGCGCGACTACAGATTTTATTTCCAATTTTTCGGAGAGTGGTTCTACTGTCCCTCTTTATACTGTGCCCGGGGCTCATGCACCGCGTGCCCCCCCTAGTTACGTCCCTGTGTCTGCTTTTCAACAAATGCTTTGATGGTTCGCAATACGTATTTGGACGGGTTTGTTGGTTTTGGGGCGCCTGAGTTGAATATTTGTTAGTAATGGAGTAGTGGATATATTTAAACATGTTAGCTTGCAACCCCCAACTTGCAACCAACTTGCAACCATCTTGCAACCAACTTGCAACCAACTTGCAACCAACTTGCAACCAACTTGCAACTAACTTGCAACCAACTTGCAACTCAACTTGCAACCAATCGGAATGAAACCAAACACTTCTCGATGAGAATAGGAGAAACTACTCCCGACGTCGGCCGATATCGGATCTGATCTGATCGGAGAAAAACGGATCCAATGTAGGCACCCACATTTAATACTAATTATCTACAATTACCAAATGTTCGTAAGTTTCCTCTGGATCGCGGAAGGTTCGTCAAAATGAAAAATTTTAACGAACATTAACCGCGCCACGAACGCGCGGCGCTAACACGGCGCGGATATGTATCTCCGCCTTTATACGCATCGTGCATGGTCGACTACAGCTAGACAGGATCGACTTTTACAATTATGGTCCGTCAGAGACCGTCAAATTACTGCTTGAACGCTACAATATGAGTTGGTAGAAGCTACGGGTACAAGAGTAACTACTCAAACTATACGTAATCAGCTTCACGAACATGGATTGAATTCAAGAAAGTAGAGTACCTCTTTTGACCCCTGCACATCGATAGAGCCAGACGATTGTTTGCAGAAGAACACATTAATTGGACCAGGGCACAATGGAGTAACGTGATGTTTACTCATGAGTCCAGATTTATTTTAAATCATGTTGATGGACGTGTTAGAGTCTGGAGAGGACCAAGCGAGCGGTTTTTGGATTCCACAATTCAAGAAACCCAGGCTTTTGGCGGAGGTCCCATTATGGTTTGGGGTGGGATAACTTTAAATGGCCGTTCTGACTTAGTAGTTATTCGGCAAGGGGCGATGATGGCAGAGCGGTACATAAACGAAGTCCTTGAACTACATGTTTTCCCATTTTCTGAAAATATGGGTCCAGAATTTATCCTTCAGTAAGATAATGCGAGACCGCACGTGGCCAGAATCATCATCATCATCATTAAACCCGGATCTATCCACTGCTAGATATAGGTCTCCCTCAGTTTTCTCCATGCATTTCTGTCCTTCTGTCAGTTTATGAAATGGCCAGCGTGGAGTCCAGATGTCCATCGAACACATTTGGGATATACACTCGGGAAGCGCTTGAAGAATCGTCAGCCACTAAGAGACCTATAACATGTCGAAGAAGTTCTCGTGGAAGAATGGAAACAACTAGATCAAGAACTAGAAATGTGATTGAAAGCATGCTTGGACGTTGTACAGAAGTTCGGCGAGTTAGAGGAGCTCATACACGCTACTAGTTTTGTTTTAAAATAATTTTTAGTAACTCTGTTATTAAAAAAATAAATCAAATTTTTCACATTATCAATTTTTATTTTTTTCCACCAAAAAATTTACACTTACACAGTTGGAAAAACTTTGCTATGTTTATAGCGAAAAGCCTTAACTGTAATTAAATAAAAATAATATAATCATAAAAAGAATAATAGTCCAGAAAGCCACTGCGCATCCGCTAGGAAAAATATTCTAATTCGGATTTTTTGCACAATCTTACTCAAAAAGAACTCCTTTTAACAAATTTGCATGTTGCCAGGACCAAAAGTTGGTCAAAAATTTTTTAAACGTTTTTTTTTTGTTTTTTTCCTAAAATTATTTTTTTGCATGGAACAAATTTGTTTTAGTTTTTTTGGATCATTCCAAAGAGAAAAGGTCTTCAGTGACTTTTCTCTAAAGTTGATACTTTTTGACATATAAGAGATTAAAAATTGAAAAATTGCGAAATCGGCCATATTTAACCCTCAAAAACTATGTGAAAAACTGAAAATTTGAATGTTGCCAAGGTAGGTAGATATTCTTTAAACATTTATTGATGAAATCCCGAAGAGTTTTTTGCAATACAATATTCAAAACTCCTTTGTTTTTTAATTGCTAATCAAGCGTGCGCGACACTATTTTCCAGCGTTGCATGTGTATGCAGTATGGTGCAAATGAAAGGAATAAATTCGTTATTTCGTAAACCGGCGACTTTAATGAAAAATACCGAAGCTGGTCGATTTTTATTTTTAAGTTATGATATTGTGACATATATGGTACACTAGTGACGTCATCCATCTGGGCGTGATGACGTAATCGATGATTTTTTTAAATGAGAATAGGGGTCGTGTGCTAGCTCATTTGAAAGGTACTTCAATTCTCTATTCAGTCATATAAACATTTACATAATTATTTATATAGGGTGTCCAATAATTTAATTTTTTTGTCAATTTGCCAAATGATTTAATTTAATAAAAATTTTTTGGACTCCCTGTATAAATAATTATGTACATGTTTATATTACTGAATAGAGAATTGAAGAACCTTTCAAATGAGCCAGCACACGATCCGTATTCTCATTTAAAAAAATCATCGATTACGTCATCACGCCCAGATGGATGACGTCACTAGTATACTATATATGCCACAATATCATAACTTAAAAATAAAAATCGACCTGTTTCGTGATTTTTTCCTTAAAGTCGCCGGTTTACGAAATAACGAATTTATTCCTTTCATTTGCACCATACTGTCGGTGGAAAATAGTGTCGCGCACGCTTGATTAGCAATTAAAAAACAAAGGAGTTTTGAATATTGTATTGCAAAAAACTCTTTGGGATTTCATCAATAGATGTTTAAATAATATCTACCTACCTTGGCATTATTCAAATTTTCAGTTTTTCACATAGTTTTTGAGGGTTAAAAATGGCCGATTTCGCAATTTTTCAATTTTTAATCGCTTATATGTCAAAAACTATCAACTTTAAAGAAAAGTCACTAAAGACCTTTTCTGTTTGGAATGATCCAAAAAACCTAAAAAAAAATTTTTCCATGCACAAAAAATAATTTTAGGAAAAAAACAAAAAAAAACGTTTAAAAAATTGTTGACCAACTTTTGGTCCTGGCAACATGCAAATTTGTTAAAAGGGGTCCTTTTTGAGTAAGACTGTGCAAAAAATCCGAATTAGAATATTTTTCCTAGCGGATGCGCAGTGGCTTTCTGGACTATAAGAAGTTCAAAACTACGAACATCTTATGAGTGGCACCTTTGTCATTTTGATCAGTGTATAAGTTAACGTGTTGACTTGGGAGTTGGGCTCCCCATTGGCATGAACGAATTCCTTCCAGTGAAGGAGTCTTAGGTTGTCTTCATGTCAGCTGGCCATAGTTTCTTTAACCTTCGGGCAATTGTTGGTTGTACTAGCGGCTGTAAGACAGCATTGGGGTTAATTTCCATTTTCTCTTGGTGTTTGTGTTACCTATCTTTAATGATATCTGTGATGAATGAAACCATCAGATCTTCATGTTAAATTCGACACGAATCAAGGCGCATTTGTGATCGTGATCATGCGTAGTATTTTTGACTGGCTCCTTTGGATGATAGCCATATTAGTTATTATAGTTATTACTATACACCCATATTGGTTTGATTATGGTGTTGTACATCAATAGTTTATTTTCCAAGCTTAGCTTTGATTTTCTACCTATTAACCAGTAGAGTTCTTTGACTTTCTTGTCGATTTGATTCCTCTTCTTTGTTATATGCACTTTCCAAGTAAGTTTAGAGTCTAGATGTATGCCGAGGTATTTGGAAGATTCGTTTTTAACAATAATTTTGTTATTTATTTATAGTGATGGACACTGATCTTTTCTTGTACTAAAGTTAAAGTGGGTGGATTTAGCCTCATTTATTTTAATTTTCCATTTTTTGATCCATTTTTCTGGCTTTGCTAAGTCATTTTGTAGGATGTTGGAAGCTTCTACTGGATCTTGGTGAATTGCTAATATGACGGGATCGTCCGCAAAAGTTCCTGTGAGGGTATGTGGAAACATAGGAATATATGATGTGAATAAATCATATAGAGTAGGATCCAGGACACTTCTTTGTGGGATCCGGCGTTGATTGGGAATTTTTGCGAGTATTCATCATTCTCTTTAACAATAATTTATCTGTCATGAAGATATGATTCGAGCAGTCGATAGAAGGACAGTGGAAAGCTTTTAGATATTTTGTATAATATTCCATCATGCCAAACCTTGCCAAAGGTTTGGCTAACATCCAAGAATACTGAGGGATGATCACTCAACCTGTGAACGATTTTTATTTGTAATTTGGATCATTTAAGAAAATTTCAGAAAAAAAAGTATAAGGACAAAAGTTGCTTAAAATTGATTAATATATTTATTATAAAATATAAATCCCGGTGTTACTTTTAATAAAAAAAATTTACCCATGGGAAGGGGTGGCACTCATCCTCGCCTACCCACCAAGTCACAAAACCCTACGGTATATGGCTATAGGGTCACCTTTGAAGTTGAGGGTAAGTAGAACCCATAGCCAAATGTTGTTGCAAATCGGTGGAAACTCAGAAATGTATGCAGGAAAATGGACATTAACTGGACTAAACACCTTTTTTCGAATTTTCACGGACTCTAAATTTCGAGTACAACTGTAAATTATAGGCAAGGAAAATGATTGTCAAAAACTCGCAAAGTGAATGTGAATACAAAAGAAAATATATAAAAAAATTGAGGACAACATACTGGCTTTCTCAACATCTTTTATTTTATAAAGTGTTGCCTTTCAATTGCCTCAGGTAGCTTTACTTCCTTTTCTGTGTTAATTATGGCCCTTACATGACGTGGTCTTCTTAGATTATGACCAAAGTTAACATTTCTCATGTAGTGATCTTTTTCCAAGTTACCATGCTCTTTTTCTAACTTGGCTACATCGCACTGATGAATACCAACTACAGTCCGTACAATATAGATACCGTTGCACGTCATTATCTACATCAGAGGTTCAAGTTGACATTGTTGCCATTTACAAACAATTCTTGAATTTATTTTGAATCAAATATATCACCTACTGATTGCGAAGTGGATTATACAACAAAACAAATTAATATTCAATGTAAATAAATAAAAACGTTAGAAATAAAAAACAAGAATTAAGTTATATAATCTTACGTTCAAAGTGAATAATAAAAACAAGAAATATAATAAAACAAATACTTATAGTAATGAATAAAAACAAATCTGACGTGTCAATACCGTAACTGTCCAATAAATGTTACCAATTTCTGCCAAAATGTCACCTATGTTCGATCGCAGTTAGAGTGTAATCCGAACAAGTGTGCTTTATAAAAACGCTTTATTTTACACTTATACAAATTAAATGAAACAAGTTAGGGTACGTTTATTTAAATTTACATTAATAGAAATCTTGCAATATTATTTCTACGCGTATATAATAAAACATGTCTAGTGGCTGTAATTCCAGTGTAACGATTCTAAAAAGGAACACACCTACGACTTTAATTAATATTTCGTGTTGGTATCATGTCACGGCACATGCTATGACGCGGATGATGTGCAACGGTACGCATCTAAACATTCCGTATATGTATTTGGACCATAGGAGTTTTCTATTGCTTCGTTGCAGCACGCGGTAATATTTTAACCAATAGGCGGCGAGGTCCCAAACGCATATACGGAATGTTAGTCGGTCCTAAATTCATATACGGAATGTTAAATATCGTACACCGAAAAAGATAAGATTTTTAGAGTCTTGTAACAGGAGATTGATTTTAAAATACTTGTTACTGTATTATTTCTGTAAATATATTTTGTTTTATTTCCTATTGCATTGTGTTATTTCTCTTTAATTATTTAATAATACAAAAAAACGAATAAAGTCCTTTATAAAAGGTATTTATTTAAAATCCCCAAAAAGGGCTACATCACAGAACTAGTTTTCGATTGGTTGACCTTGACCAATCATTATCAGTGCCTTCCTAAAATGAATATAACCTGATACAATGATGCACAGGTTTTAAAATTTTGACTACGGTTAAAAAAAGTTGTAGGTTATACTCACGTGACCTTACCATGCTAACCATCAAAATATACCTAATATTACAAATTTTATTTACATATATTACATAATTACAAATATTTTGGTGGTTAGCATGTAAGATCACGTGAGTATAACCTACAACTTTTTTTAACCGTAATCAAAATTTTAAAACCTTTGCACCATTTTATAAGATTATATTCATCTGAATATAATCACACACACTTATAACACAGCTAAAACAGATCTAAACATACTTAACAACACGTGCAAGTCATTAAAAATTCTGAGAAAGCGAAACCTTAGTCAAATAAAGAAATATGTCTCTCAAATCTATACCATCCCATTTATGAATTTCGCACCAAATAGGTACCTAATCATTGTTTTATTTTTCTTTAATAATACATTAATAAAATAGGTATTCTAAAATCAGTGTCCTTTAACTGATTAATAAAAAGTTCCATTTTTTGGTCTACGAATAATTAACATTCCGCATATGAATTTCGCACCAAATAACATTCGAAATACTATAATTGTTTTATTTTTATTTAATAATACAGTAACAAGTATTTAAAAATCAATCTCCTTTTAAAAGACTCTAAAAAACCTTATCTTTTTCGGCGTACGATATTTAACATTCCGTATATGAATTTGGGACCGACTAACATTCCGTATATGCATCTGGAACCTCGCCGCCTATTGGTTAAAATATTACCGCGTACTTCAACGAACCAATAGAAAACTCCTATGGTCCAAATACATATACGGAATGTTTAGATGCCAACGGTACCTATATTGTACGGACTGTATTATGAAATACGTGTATACGTACGCCCCCATCTTTTTAGGTACCTACATAGGGTGAGCCAGATTACTGGCCTATTAGAAATATCTCGAGAACTAAATGCAGAAGAATCATGAAAATTTGAATAATGGGGGTTTTGAAGGATGATATATTAAACGGAAATATTTTCATCTCTTTGCAACTTCCGGTTATAATGGAAGTTGCTTATAACGTAGTTTTTTTAAATAGGACACCCTGCATATTTTTACATTCTTGGATTCTCCTCAATATCTTCTTTCTTAAAATATGAGGTTTTGTAATATTATACAGGGTATTTTAAGAGATATTTACGTTTTTTTTTATTAATTTCGTAGCAACATTCACACCCTGTAGGATTGTAATAGTTTGACATTAAAAACTCTGCTTACGTTCAAGTGATTTTTGATATAGTCTACTATTGTTAAGAATCATTAGTATACAGTGGGGAAAATGAAAGAATACCCATGAACGAACATATAAAACACGCTGTATTTTACTGTCACCGTGTCATACAAAAAATTGGCCAGCGCAAGTACATGTAATAATTATTATTACTTGTACTTGCGCTGGGCAATTTTTTTTGTGACACGGTAACAGGAAAATACAGCGTGTTTTATATGTTCGTTCATGGGTATTCTTTCATTTTTCCGACTGTAGCTACTTTTGAAATTTTAGTATACAGGGTTGGTCGAAACTGGAATGAATATTTTCTGAGTTTTCTTAAATGAAACACCCTGTATTTTAGTATTGTAATGAAATGATATTTCATGGTACTTTTTTATTTTATAATTATTCCCTATACCTAACTGCTTTAATTTGTGAATTATTGGTGATTCAAGGTAAACATTAATTGCAATAAAAAATACGTAAAATTTTTTTAGGTTGGCCGTGAAAATATTCGATCACAAATAATTTTTCACAATTGTGTGCTTAACAATTAAGCACAAATTAAAGCAGTTGGGTATAGGGAATGCTTAAGAAATAAAAAAGTACCATAAAATATCATTTCATTACAATACTAAAATACAGGGTGTTTTATTTAAGAAAACTCAGAAAATACTCATTCCGAGTTTCGACCAACCCTGTATACTAAAATTAAAAATTTAGCTATACAAATGATTCTTAACAATAGTAGACTATACTAAAAATCATTTGAACGTAAGTAGAGTTTTAGATGTCAAACTACTACAATTCTACAGGGTGTGAATGTTGCTAAGAAAATAATAAACCACGTAATTATCTTTTACAATACCCTGTATAATATTACAAAACCTCATATTTTAAGATAGAAGACATCGAAGAGAATCTAAAAATGTAAAAATATACAGGGTGTCCCATTTAAAAAAAACGAAGTTATAAGCAACTTCCGGCATAAACGGAAGTAGCAAATAGATGAAAATATTTTCATTAAATAGATGACACTTCAAAACCCCTTAATTCAAATTTTTATAATTATGTTGCCTTTAGTTCTCGAGATATTTCTAATAGGCCCTTTATTTGCCTCACCCTGTATATTTTATTTTGTATTCACATTCACTTTGCGAGTTTTTGCCAATGATTGTCCTTGTCTATAATTTATGCCTAGTTGTACTTACTCGCTTACTCAACATTTTTTATTTTGTATCCTTTTGGCGTTCCATTTCTTCAGGTAACTTTACCTCCTTAGCTGTGTTAGTTGTCGCCCTTAGATGATAAGGTCTTCTGACAATATGACCAAAAATGGTAAAACATTGAAATGAATGAAAAAAGTCGATTTTCTTTTAAAATGTTACTAAAAATCCATGACATAGTAAAATCCTGGGGTAATTTTTAACTCAACACTCAATTTCAATGTTGCATTTATGAATAAAGACATTTTTTATCGATCAACATATTCAGCAATATTATATGTTACAGCAAGATGGTGGTTCTCCTTTAGTCTGTCCTACATCCTCCGGTGCACTTAGTCTTGCTGGACTGGTGATATGGGGTAAAAATTGCGGCCGACCCGGAGTATACGGAGTATACGTTAACACTGTCTATTATGCAGACTGGATTACCAACAATACGAAAACATAAAAATAGTTAGAGTACCACAAAAGTATTAAAAAAACTGAGTATTTATTCTTTCAGTGATAATATGTACCTATTGTATTTGTGCTATAATTAATAAATCAATAAACAAACCTAGATACTGTAACGAAAGAGTTTCGAATCGGCGCAATAAACGGTCCCCACGACTAGTAGTACGTTCTTTAACGGTAAAACATTGCAAAACTTCTAAATTTTAAAGAACCGCTTGGATTAACATGAAATTTGGCATACACATCGCTAACATGTCAAAGAAAAAAGTGATATTGTGCCGATATGTGCTTTTTCCCCGGGGGTGCTTTTCACCCCCTCTTGGGGGTGAAAAAGTATTCGTCTAAAGTAAGTCCGGAAATTGATAAACTGACTAATTTTAAGTAACTTTTGTTCTATAGAGTTTTTTCACTAAGTCAATACTTTTCGAGTTATTTGCCAGTGAATATGTTCATTTTTTCAACAAAATAACCACGCTTTTAAACGGTTTTTGCAAATAACTAAAATAGTAAGTATTTTGTCGAAAAAGCATTCGTAGCAAAAATATAGCCTGTAAAAAATTTAAAAAAAAATGGTGGATATATCACTTTTTTATACCTAGTAGAAGCAGAGTTATAGCTAATTAAAAATAGGTTCATATTCGTCAAATTCCAAATGGAATACTTTAACGTGAAATAACCAAAAATGAAGCACAATTCGGGGAAAACTCATTACCACTTATTTAAAGTGTTAAAAAAAGCTTCATTTTTGTGTTATAAAAAAAATTTCTAGCATCAAAAGTAAACAATTTAAGCTCAAAATAAAGTTAGTCCCTTTTTTTTTGGTAAAAATATCGGGAAAATCACCCCTAAATAGTATCTCAAATAAACTTAATCGTTACGACTTCACAAGTTTCTTGACTCGTGTATGTTTATATGATCTGTAAGTTTCATCGTTTCAAAGGCCTTATTTTTGAAAGAGCTGTAGTTAAAAGGGTTTGAACGTGTCACTGATCACGAATGTATGCAAATTTAGAAACAACAAATCTTAAGCAATTTTTGTCTAAGAGAAAAACAAAAAAATACATTATGATATTCAGAAAAGCAATGCTGACTTTTTTTGTTTTTCGAGATTTTTGGTATCTCTAACAATTTTTAAGTTATTTTAAAAAAAAAGCATATTTTTCAAAACTCAAATTTTTTAAAATTTTACTTTAAAACCAAATTTTTTCCAAAATAAGCACTTTGAATCGATGAAACTTACAGATCATATAAACACAACATAAGTAAAATAATTTGTGGAGCGGTAACGATTAATTTAGTTTAAGTTGCTAATTAGGGGGTGGTCTTCTCGATTTTTTTGCCAAAACAAAAGGGACCAACTTTATTTTGAGCGAAACTTACTTAAATTTAATGCTAGAAACTTTTTATAAAAACAGAAATAAAACTTTTTTTAAACACTTTAAAAAGTTATAATGGATTATCCCCAAAAAGTGCTTAATTTTTTGTCTATTTCACTTCGAAGTATTCTATTTGAAATTTGGTAAATATGAATCTATTTTTCATTGGCTATAACTGTGGTTTTACGAGGTCCAGAGGCCTAAAGCGTACACTTTTTTTTTACTTTTTTACAGGCTATATTTTTACTAAGAACGTTTTTTTCGACAAAATACTTACTTTTTGAGTTATTTGAATAAAAAAACCGTCTAAAAATGTAGTTATTTTGTTGAAAAATGAACATAATATTCACTGGCAAATAGCTCGAAAAGTGTTGACTTGGCGAAAAAGCTCTATAGAACGAAAGTTACTTAAAATTAGTCAGTTTATTCATTTCCGCACTTATTTTGGACTTATATTTTTTCACCCCCAAGAGGGGCTGAAAGTCACCCCCAGGGCAAAAGCACACATCGGCACAATATCACTTTTTTTCTTTGACATGTAAGCTATGCGTATGCCAAACTTCATGTCAATCCAAGCGGTTTTTTAAAATTTAGAGCAAAAACCGTGAAAGACTGGACTATAGTGAATTACAACCGTCCGGATAACAGTGGAAGCGACCGCGCTGTGAGCGTAGATCACTCCAGAATGTTCATCAGGCCTATAGATGGGTAGACATTTCTAGAACAGGACCTATTCCCTATTTAAGCAAAGCGAGCATTTATTTGAGTTAGTTATAAGCGAGAATTTGTTAAGTAAATTTGTATAAATAAATAAAGTCGTAAGTCGTATATAAATACGAATAGTCCTGTCGCCAGGGGAGTACAAGGCCTCCTTTATTCAGATAGACTTACCCAAGTTTTTTTTATATATTTTGACCCGTAGAACACTAATTTTTTGGGTAACAATTGATCCGAATATCGATAAGATTGTTATAAACAAAGAACTTGAGGAATTACATAACAGCGATTTCTCGCAAAACAAAACGTTTTTTTGTATTTTTTGGGCCATTATAATCAAAAAATGTTATAACAAGTTTTTTCGTAGAATGCATAGTTTTCGAGATAAACGCGCTTAAACTTTCAAAAAATCGAAAAATTCCAATGTTTGAACCCGAATAACTTTTGATTAAAAAATAAAATAGCAATTCTGCTTACCGCATTTGAAAGTTCAAGTCAAATTATATCGGTTTTAATTATTGGCATTGCTAAAAATTTATTTTATTATTGTTAAACAAAGCTATAAACACATAGTGCTTAAGGGATGTTTTCAATGATTTTCATTTAAAATCGAACGAGTAGGTAGAGTAGGTACAAGTGCAAGCGAGGCTATTTCTACGTAGCATGCATTAAAACGCATGTATTTTGCACGGGAAACACTATGTGTTTATAACTTTGTTTAACAATAAAAAAATAAATTTTTAGCAATGCATATAATCAAAACCGGTATAATTTGACTTGAATTTTCAAATAATGCGGTAAGCGGAATTGCTATTTTAGGTTTTAATTTAAAAGTTATTCGGGTTCAAAAATTGCGATTTTTTGAAAGTTCAACCGCGTTTATCTCGAAACTTGTAGAATGACCCAAAACATACAAAAAAATGTTTTGTTTTGCGAGAAATTGTTGTTATGTAATTCCTCAAGTTCTTGGTTTATAACAATCTTATCGACATTCGAATCAACTGTTACCCAAAAAATTCGTGTTCTACGGATCAAAATACATAAAAAAACTTGGGTAATCCTGTAGTGAAAGAAGAATCACCAAGATGAAACGTCGCATCATATGAGATTTAAATTACCACCATTTGATGGAAACTCTTCTTGGTCCCTATACCTTACACAATTTGAAGCTATTACGGCCGGCAATTATTGGACCGAACAAGAAAAGGCTGTTTCCTTGACTGCTGCTTTACGAGGTAATGCTGCAGATATATTAAGGAGTCGGGTGGACAGGGAAAAGTGTACTTTTGAAGTGTGTAAAACAAATAATTCCTAGCTGAGCGCTTTCGGCTTATAAAGTCATTTTCGGAGCTATGCTACAATAGAAATGTCTCTAATGAATAATTGATCTTAGAATTCAAAAGTTTTAACTTACGTCAAAAGGTTCAAAATACCACTATGAAGAGAGATGGATCCCATGTACGATATACTAAAAATACTTCTATTACTTGTGCAGTTTTTTAATGATGGAAAAAATATAGAAAAAAACCTTGTCTCTCTGTTGAAAAAAGGTGGTCAATTCTTGCTGTTCTTAGTCGGAAAAGTTGAAAAAACATATACATTACAAGCACAAAGGACTTTCACGAAAAACTACATTACATATAACAAAAATTTGATCATGGTAAGGTCAAGAGACCTTACCATCTGATGTGTGCTGTGTCAGTATGAAGAATGGCCGAATGGCGGCATGTAGTCTGGTGGATTTTAATGACAGCTGACATAGATAGTGTGTGCTGGTAAAGGTACTTTCACCTTTTCTCATAACAAGTGACAGTTGACATATGATATTTTAGCAATCGAATTGAACAACTTTTCAACATGGTCTGTAATTACATAAATCTAGTTTTTTAAAATTATAATGAAATACATATATTATTGAAAAAATAAGACTTAAGGTCCAAGATAAATCATTTGACAAGTTATCCTTCAAAAAACTGAACTCGGATCTTTTTTTAAAAAATTAATATAGGATGTAAAGGAGCTTGATGGTGAAGTTTTCCATATTATTGGATAAGTCACAAATTTCATTAGGTGCACTATGGGTGTATCGAAGATGGAAAATAAAATTAGTTAAGAATCAATTTTGAGAATATGGTTTTCTAAAGAATAAGTTGCCAAATGATTGATTACAATTATTGATTTATAATGATAATATTTAGTAAAGAGTTAAAAAGTTTTATAAAAAATGTTTGATTTTGATTGCACGAGGTTAAACTTCTTCCTCCAGAGTCTCCCACAAGAGTCTGAATAGAGGTTTATAGTTGTAATTAAGATTGATTTGTGTATTTAAGCAAAAATCAGGATTAAGTTTCATTTCTTTAGTTATCTCTCGATCTTCTAAAAGGTTCATTTGTCTATAGTTTTTGGTTAGTATGTTATGTAAAATTGCACTGTTTTTGGAAGGAGAGAAGGATTGGTTGCTAAATTTAACGTGATAACCAAAGTTGGATTTTTCTGGATTGTTGAGATGTTCCTTCATCCTCTGAGAAAGGGTCCTCATAGTTCTACCCACATGTCATGTTACAATCTACACCTTCTACTACTCTGGAATACTCAGCATTTAGAAAACCCACTCAAACTGACCATATGATACCCATGTCATCTAACCATCCCTTTCAACATAAGATGGCAGCTATTCAATGTTATGTTCACAGACTTCTAAACATCCCCATGTCCCAAGACAATTACAACAACGAAATTTCAATCATTAAACAAATAGCAAACAACAATGGCTTCCCCTATTCTACCGTAGATAAGGTCATTAGAAAGTCAATACTCAACAAGAGACTAAACCAAGCTCTTAACATAGTAAACGGACCCAACACTACATCTATTTATAGATCCTTATCCTACTTAGGGCCAATTTCAGAAAAAGTATCAAGATTACTTTTTAATAAAGTCAGTAACCTAAACATCTCCTTCAAAACCAAAAATAACATTAAGTCCATCTTCAGCCACACCAAAGAAAAAATCGACAAACTAAATAAAAGTGGTATTTATAAGCTGTCTTGTGGGGATTGTAACATGACTTATGTGGGCAGAGCAGAACTATGAGGACCCTTTCTCAGAGGATCAAGGAACATCTCAACAATCCAGAAGACACTTTATAACAATGTCAAAAAAAGGTCAAAAGTGAAAACCAATATTTTAAATTTCTCCGAAGAAAATATTAGTTTTTAGCGTTTTTTTTTTCATTAAAGTTCTACTGTAGTTCACCTACGATTCAGACGTGTTTATCGGCAAGAGTAAAACCAAATTTAACAGTATCCGATTAAAATTGTGTCTTAAAATAGTTGTTCAAATTTGGTGGTATATAAGGAAGTTTGGATAGAGTGTTCAAAACCAATTAAATGGACCTGCAAGTCGGGGGGAAACCCCCTGACCCTGTACCCCCAGATATACCTCAAAAAAAGATAAGTTTAATTAAAGATGTAAGTATGGATATTTATACAGTCGGACAGGTGACAACCTTTAATAAAAATAACATTTGCAATGAAAATAATCCGGTAAGTACTGATAATAATTCATTAATTAATCAAAATTCGTCAACACATGATAAAATCGACAATATTATGTCAAAAGAAAGAGAGGAATTTTTGTATGTAAGTACTGATTTAGGGCCATACCATATTTATGTTGAAAATAATACAGCTGAATTCAAAGGCAAATTAAATGCTCTCAAAATCGGAGATATAATTCTCTCTAACTTCCCGCAAATAGATAACAAAATTATTAGTATTGATTCTATAGGTCGGAATAGGATTAGAATCAAGTTAAAAGATTATAAATCAGCAAATTTTCTAATAACTCATAAAAACGATAACATTTTTGTTAAAAATAACTTTGTATTGTACATTCCAAAATTTATTCTTCATAGACAGGGCGTCATTAGAGATATTGAACAAGACTTTTCGGATGCGTATATAAAAGATAAAATAAAACCATTTGATCAACATTGCAATTTTGAAGTTTCTAACGTCAAAAGAATAAACCGTAAAGTAGAAAAAATTACAGATGAAGGTAAGTCAATAGAATATGTAGCCACTAAGTCTTGCATTGTTACTTTTAAATCTCAAATTTTGCCAAAATATATTTCTATTAATAAGGTTATTAAGGAAGTAGAACCCTACAAACAAAAGGTATTATTATGTTATAACTGCCTCCGTTTCGGCCACCTAGGTAGTCAGTGTAGAAGTAGACCGAGATGTAGTAAATGTCAGGAATCCCACACCACAAAAGATTGTACTAGTACTGACTACCTACCACGTTGCTTTAGCTGTCAAGGAAATCACCTTACAACTAATTTATCTTCTTGTCCAGAATTTAAAAGGCAAAAAATTGTGAAGGAAACCATGAGCTCTTCCAATGTTAATTTCTTTGATGCAAATAAACAGGTCCCAAAAAATACATACGCCAACATAGTCGCTCTTAATACCTCTGCCATGGAAAATAGTGTAATTTCCTCGACAAAATATCCCCAACGGATTCAATCTGGACTTACCCCATCTAGCATAATACAGTCTCATTCTTCTCAACCCCAATTCTCGCAGACCCAGAATTTACAACCCAAATCGTATAAAAATAATTTTACTAATTACATGTTTTCTTCTCCTACATCTTCAAGCCCAAACAAAAGGCACAGGCCAATTAGCCCTAATCCCATTGAAATTTCAAGACAAGAAATTCTTTTTCAACCAAACTCATCTTCTGTCTCGGGAGGAATTTTTAATAGTCAACATTATTTAAAAAACTCAGTTGGAGTAAAATCACAATCAGAGGAATTAAATTCAACAATAAGTTTAGTTTTAGAAGTAGTTCTCAATATTATAAATAATATAAAACATACAAACAATTTTAATGTATCAGAGTCAGAAATAGTTCAATTAATTAGTAATCATATAAACCAACCCTTGCCTTCAAATTCGCAGACATCACAAATATGAATATGCTGCAATTGAATTGTCGTTCAGCAGTAGCTAATAAAGTAAATTTAGAATATCTGCTATATCAAAATCAAATTTCCATAGCATTACTCTCAGAAACCTGGTTTAAATCAAAATACTATTATAATTTTAAAGGTTATAATTGCTTTAGATCAGATCGTGCAGACGGGTATGGTGGAACTGCCATTTTATTAAAATCAAACATAAGATGTGAAGAAATAAATCTTAAAAATAGACATCCTTTCACTCATAAATGTATTTCAGTTCAAATTTTTCGAAACAAAAATCCTATTACTATTGTCTCAGTATACATTGAACCAAAAACCCAGATATCTGAAAGACAATGGTTGGAATTCTTTACAGATATTCCTAAGGCTTTTATTATTGGTGGCGATTTTAATGCCCACAGTATCGCATGGGGCTGTGAAATTGAAGACAATTATGGTAAAAAACTTTTAGAAAGTATTGATCATTGTAATTTGATATGTCTGAATGATGGGTCGCCCACATTAGCAACTAGTAACAGTCCATCTGCTATTGACTTAACATTTTGTACTCAAGATATTTCAAATTTTTTAACGTGGAGTGTCTTACAAGATCCTCATGGATCCAATCATCTTCCGATTATCATAAACATGGAAACAGATAATACAACTTCATCTCCAACTGAAAACTTTCACAAGATCTGGAATCTTAACAAGGCCGATTGGGACTTACACCTCTGTACTAGAAGCTGAAAATTCTCCCGGTAAATATCAACAGTTCATAGCAAACATCAATAAAGCAGCCAATTTAGCAATACCGAAGTTTTCATCTAACGTCATACATAAGAGACAAATTTCAAACCAATGGTGGTGCGAAAGTTGTAAAACTGCTGCTGATAACCGTAAAATTGCATACGGAAAATATAAACAAAACCCTACAAGGAATAATTTATTTGAATTTAAGAGACTTGATGCTGTCGCAAAAAAACTCTTCAAGCAAAAGAAAAAACAGAATTGGATAGAGTACTGCGAAAGCCTTAACTCCAAAACAAAAATCAGTGAAGTATGGAAGAAAGTAAACGCCTTTAAAAACCGCAAACAGTCCAACAAGTTTCCAATAAATCCAAATTCAAGCTGGCTAGATGAATTTCATAATAAAATATCTCCTCAGTGGGTACCTTCCCAATATTTTCCAGAATACAGCGAAACAGTTTCAAGGGATAAGTTTGGCTTAGAACAACCATTTAAATTGTGGGAGTTAGATCGAGTACTTAGTCAACAAAATAGCAGTGCTCCAGGTAAAGACAATATTTCATATTCCATGATATACCATATACCACTTCAATATAAAATATCATTATTACATGTTTTTAATGAAATTTGGAATGACACGTCACAAATTCCAGAGAGTTGGAAGGAATATATTCTAATACCTATTAAAAAACCTGGAAAACCAGAAAATTCTTATAGTTCATATAGACCAATATCCCTAGCTTCTTGCTTCCTAAAGACGTTAGAAAGATTAATAAAAAATAGAATTGAACACTGGTTAGAGCAAGAAGATATTTTCCCAAAATCTCAGTATGGATTTCGAAAATCAAAATCAACTCAAGATGCGATAACTTCCTTAGTCTCATCTATACTAATAAACTTTACTGATAATGCGTATACTATGGCTGCTTTTCTAGATGTCTCTTCTGCATTCGATACCGTTAATTTGGACATTATGTATAAAAACTAGTAGACATTGGTTTTCCTATCAACTTGGCTAGATTTCTGAGGACACTGTACACTAATAGATGGACGGTTTTAAAAATCAACAATTCTATCTCCACTCCACGTCTTACAAATATAGGACTACCACAGGGTAGCATATTAAGTCCAATGTTATATATTTTATATAATATTGATTTAGAAAATTGTATTAATAGCACAACAAAGATTATTCAATATGCTGATGATGTAGTAGTTTACACATCCCACAAATCATTGGATATATGTAAAAATAATTTTAATGTCTCAATTAAGGCTGTTCTTAATCACTATCAAAATATTGGTTTAGCAATATCAGAATCTAAAACAGAAATTTGCATTTTCTCCAGAAATCGTCAAATTCCACAAGGTCATTTGGCAGTAGGTCAAATTCAATATCCTATTAAAAATTGTATAAAATATCTCGGTACTTATTTGGATAGAAAACTTCTATGGAAGGATCACATGCATCATATCATAAAAAAGTCTGAAAATGCAATGAATATTCTACGAGCCTTTTGTAGAACTAATTGGGGTGCCGATCCAAATATAGCACTTTTATTTTACCGTACTATGATTCGTCCTATTTTTGATTACAGTTGTCATCTGTATGGAACTGCTGCGAACACACATTTGAATAAATTAGAAATATAAAAAAATAAATGTCTTCGACTTTGTCTTGGATATTTGAAGTCTACACCCGTTAATATAATGGAAGTTGAGGCGATAGAACCACCCCTGGAATTTCGACGACAGTTTTTAAGTGATAAATTTATTACTAGAACCATAGGAAAAAATACAAACTATCTGCAGGATATACATAAGTTATCAATTTTAGATCTAACTCATAAATATTGGACAAAGAAAAAATGTCACCTTCTTGTAGATAGTTACTTGAAAATATCTCAATACCGAAGTACTTTCTATACTTATGAAAATCAAGTTTCACCTATGTATTCCCATGTATTAGAAGAAATTTTCTCAAAACAAATTAATACTTTTTTTATGGATATTAATTTAAATCCAGCCGTTTTTCAATCATTTATACTTCATAAATGGCCACATTATCAGTTTTACTATACAGATGGATCCAAAGTACAAAACAAAGTAGGATGTGCAATAATCAATATTCAAAGTGGATTTAAAAAATTATTCAAATTGCCTTGTGAATCATCGATATACACCGCTGAAATGATAGCGATACTTTTTGCTTTAAGACACATATTTAGTAACGAACCCTATAGCTGCATAATATTTACAGACAGTAAGAGTGTCGTTGATAGACTAACTAACTAGACCAGGGCTCATCTGTAAAAATAGTAGTACATTTGGACGTTGAGAGGTGACTCAAATTTTTTTGCAGAAATTGCTTGAAAATAAATCAAATAATAATATTTGAGTTATCCTCCCTCTCAAAAAGGTCCGGAACATTGTTTAAATAATCAAAATGTCAAAAAACTAAGGAAAAATTCGATTTTTTTCTTGGTTTTTTGATTATAACTTTAAAAGTATTCATTTTCAAGAAAAGTTGTACTGACATAAAAGTTGCGTAATTAAATTTACTACAATATAGAATTGGTTAAAAATTTAAAAAATAGTTACCCTTGTTGCAAAATAGCAATAATTGCGAAAAAAACTATACAAAAACAAGTATTCGCATTTTACGTTTTTCAACCATTTATGCTATACTTTCGACCTTCATGTTTGACCCAGAAAAACCTTATGACATAATAAAATAACACTGTAAATTTTATTAAGATCGGTTAAATAGATTTTGCAAAATAAATTTTGCAATCCAGCTTTCGTAAAAAATATTCATTTTTTCAAAATGTTACAGGACTGAAAATAAAGCAGATAGCAAGTTGAAAATTTTTTGCGTATAGAAGTGTACTGTACCTTTCCTTCGCAATTTTGCAAAATTAAAATCGATTAACACCACGGCGTCATGAATTTCTTTAAATAAACATTAATTATTGGTGCTACGCGCAGGACAGCGGATAATTTGCTCTGATTGGGCATTGCAATGACCTTTGATAATGATTGATACATTTTAATTTTTATTACATTTCGATATAAATAAATAAATTTGTTTATTGCAAAATAAAAACACATACTCTATCCTTTGAAATAACACTTCTATTAGCAAAAACTTTATTTGTTCATATATTTTAACTTAAATAATAAAAGTTTATTTTTTTAAACATATGCAATTGTTTAAACAATATTTCACAAACAATAATAAAATTAGTTTGATTTTTGTTGAATTAAAATATTAAAATACAACAAAATATAGAGTAAGAAAATAATATATTAGATAAAGATTGGAAGAAATTTTGGTGGAAATCAACTTGTGTGAATCGAACACCGCTGTCCTGCGCGTAGCACCAAAAATTATTGTTAATTTCAAAAATTTTCTGACGCCGTGGTAATTAATCGATTTTAATTTTGAAAATTTTATATGAAAGGTACAGTACACTTCTATAAGCAAAAAAAAATTTAACTTGCTATCTGCTTTATTTCCAGTCCTGTAACATTTTGAAAAAATGATTTTTTTTTGCGAAAGCTGGATTGCAAAATTTATTTTGCCAAATCTATTAAACCGGTCTTAAAGAAATTTACAGTATTGTTTTACTGTATCATAAAGTTTTTCTGGGTGAAATATGAAGGTCCTAAGTGTAGCATAAATGGTTCAAAAACGTAAAATGCGAGTACTTGTTTTTGTATGGTTTTTTCGCAATTATTGCTATTTTGCAACTAGGGTGACTATTTTTTAAATTTTTAACCAATTTTATATTGTAGGAAAAAATACGCAACTTTTATGTCAGTACAACTTCTCTCGGAAATGAATACTTTTAAATTTATAATCAAAAACGAAGAAAAAAATCGAATTTTTCCTTCAATTTTTGACATTTTGATTATTTAAACAATGTTCCGGACCTTTTTGAGAGGGAGGATAACTCAAATATTATTATTTGATTTATTTTCAAGCAATTTCTGCAAAAAAATTTGAGTCACCTCTCAACGTCCATCTCAAAACAGATCCGCCCTGGACTAAACGTACATAAGTACCAACAACTCAATCATATAGAACTGGAAATTATGACTCTTTATAATAAAATTGCAAATTTAGGAAAAAACATCATTATATCATGGATAAAGGGACACGCAGGCATTAGGGGTAACGAAATAGTAGACAGGCTAGCCAAATCCGCCCTAGAAATAGGCGAAGAACTTCCCATGAACTTACTACCCATTTCGGATATTGATATTATTAGTAGACGACACCAAAAAGAAAATCGGCAAAGGTATTATCGAAATACGAGAACTGGTAGTAATTACAAACAAATGCGACCTGAAATTCCCATTAAAAGATGGTTTCATTCTGTATTAAATCGCCATTTCATAAGAGTTATAAATAGATTGAGATGTAATCATGCTCTTACCCCCCTTCATATGTACAGTCTGGGTCTCACAGAGTCACCTAACTGTGAGTGTGGAAAAGAAGGTAATCTACTACATATTCTCCTCGAATGTTCACATCAATCAGTAAATATAAACAAATTTTATGATAATCTTAATATATTAAAAATTCCACTTCCCGTCTACCTGAACAATTTGATATTTTCTGAAGATATTAATATATTAAAAACAATTTACGAACATATCAAAAATTGTAAATATAGATTGTAGCAATAAAATTTACCCTGTATTTAAGAAATTTTGTTAAAACAAAGCAGGCATGTTTGTCAAAACAAAACAAACATGTTTGTTTTGTTGTTATTTTGTTTTAAATCCTGTAGATTTAAGTAATTATTGTATATTATAATTGAAAAAAGAAAAGAACAAAAAAAAGAGAAAAAGAAAAGAAAAAAAAAAGAAAAAAAAAAAAGAAAAAAAAAAAAGAAAAAAAAACAGAAAAAATAAAAAAAAGCAAAAAAAAAACTAAGAAGATGTAAACCTCCGCGAGGATGAATCGGGTTTACGGCTTAGCGTAGTAAAAAAAACAATTTATAAAAAATAACAATAAAAAAATTAATAAAAAAAAACAAATTAACAATATAAAAAAAATGCAAAAAAATACAAAAAAAATACAAAAAAAAATACAAAAAAAATAAAAATTTACAAAAAAAATGAACAACCAAAACAGAGTATTATTTAGATAATAATTGTAGATAATAATGTAAGTTTGTTATGTATTTAGAGTAAGAAATACAGAAAAAATTCCTCTGATTGAAAAATCAAATTTGTTTGTTTTTAAAATAACAAAATGTCTGGCTAATTAATTAAAAAAAAAAAAACAATCCAGAAAAATCCAACTTTGGTTATCACGTTAAATTTAGCAACCATTCCTTCTCTCCTTCCAAAAACAGTGCAATTTTACATAACATACCAACCAAAAACTATAGACAAATGAACCTTTTAGAAGATCTAGAGATAACTAAAGAAATTAAACTTAATCCTGATTTTTGCTTAAATACACAAATCAATCTTAATTACAACTATAAACCTCTATTCAGACTCTTGTGGGAGACTCTGGAGGAAGAAGTTTGACCTCGTGCAATCAAAATCAAACATTTTTTATAAAACTTTTTAATTCTTTACTAAATATTATCATTATAAATCAATAATTATAATCAATTATAATCAATCATTTGGCAGCTTATTCTTTAGAAAACCATATTCTCAAAATTGATTCTTAATTAATTTTATTTTCCATCTTCGATACACCCATAGTGCACCTAATGAAATTTGTGACTTATCCAATAATATGGAAAACTTCACCATCAAGCTTCTTTACATCCTATATTAATTTTTTAAAAAAAGATCCGAGTTCAGTTTTTTGAAGGATAACTTGTCAACTGATTTATCTTGGACCTTAAGTCATCTTTTTTCAATAATATATGTATTTCATTATAATTTTAAAAAACTAGATTTATGTAATTACAGACCATGTTGAAAAGTTGTTCAATTCGATTGCTAAAATATCATATGTCAACTGTCACTTCTTATGAGAAAAGGTGAAATTACCTTTACCAGCACACACTCTCTATGTCAGCTGTCATTAAAATCCACCAGACTACATGCAGCCATTCAGGTGCGGCTAAAGATACAGTGCCGCTCCCTACTTTGCGCATGCGTCAAAATATTTACAACGTTATCATGTTGTTTATACATTGACATCGCCGGGAAATTCAAAATGCTAGGGCGAGGCAAGGAAGGAATCTTTTATTTTGACAAATGACATAATAATATTTTTGTAATGTAAATACAAAAATAACCTATAAAAATAAAATTCTATTTTGTTTTACCTGTACCTGTAAGGGTATTAAGAAAATATATATAAGATCATTGAAAAGAGTAAAACGTTGAATTTAATTATTTTGTCAGTTAAAGAACAACATAACCATCATACAATATGGAAGTGCTATTTTAGGTTTAGAAGTTTTTAAATAATTTTGCATATTATGATGGGTATATAAAATGGGGAATTAGGGACAAATGACACCATTGCAGAATCTTCAGACAGTAGTTGAAGTGCTGTATAATCAATCACAAATTGCCTCAAGAATTGTTATTGAAAGAATATTTGGTATTTTATGAAGAAAAGATTCCCCATATTAATATGTGAAATGAGATGCAAGTTACCTTTTGCTTGAAGAATAATATCGGCTTGTATACTTTTACATAATATTGCAGTTGTTAATAGAGAAAACGTATTAGAAATACTGGAAAAGGAGGATGCTGTTAGTTAATCGAACAAGCTGTGGCAGTACCTACATTTTCAACCAGGAGCAAATCTAGTGCAACTAAATTTTGTGTGTGCTTGTTTTAAAAGATTATTCTCCATTTAACTCAAGCCTAAATGGTTCCCACATAACAATTTCATGTTCTTGGTAGATTCGATATTCAATATTCGATAACGGTTTATTCCAAGAATAAACTTTTACGAATATTCTAAGTAACTATGTACATGAATGTGCTCAGTATATTTGGTCCGAGAATATTCTTTGAAGTATATTCAAAAAACATGAAATTTAGAATGTTTTTATAGTATATGCTATGCTTCTACTACACACATACTAAAAAGAATATATTCCGACTAATGTTTTCTATAATATGCTTCGAACATGATGGGAAGATCATTGTAATGTAATATTAATGTTGACAATTTTATTTTTATTGGACTGCAGTTTGTTAATAAATTTATAAATAAATAGGTACCTATATTATATTGGTGACTGATTTAAGTATTTTATTATTATTAGCAGTTTATTAATAAATTTATAAATACATTCATGATATTGGTGTTTGATTTTGAGTATCCTTTAAAATTTATTTTATATCTCATTCTGTTAAAAGGACTTCCACAACTAGCAAAAATGTAAGAACAAAGAAGTTATTTTAAAAGACAAAAATAATAATAGAAAAATTAGCTTTATGGTGTTCTTTTATTAATTTTTTTGACAGTATGTTTAAATAAACAAATGCTGATGACACGAAAATGAAAGTGTAATACATACCAGTGGCGGCCGGTCAGGGTCGGCAGGATCGGCAGTGCCGACCCACACATTTATGGATACATTGTAGATTTTCTAAATATTTAATTTAATATTTAATCCAGAGTTGATGATATTTGTTTCTGTAAAATAAAAACAAATCTGTGAGATAATACAGACTAAATTTTATTCATTGTTTTTAAAAGAATTCGATCAATCCGATACGTTAACTGATCCCTACGCGTAAGAAACTTTTCAAATTAATAATCCCAGCCGTGCATCCGATTGCGATTGTGTGAATTGTTTTTTATAAGATCCTGCTTCGACAGGGACGGCGAGCCGTCCCTAGATCTACGATTTGAAGCGCTGTGGAATATTAGCCAGTAGGCAACCAATTATACATTTCACCACAATTTTACCCGTATTTGAATGGCAGAGTCCGGCACATAAAAACAATCTGCCGATCGGTGATAGGTAGACACCAGCAGCAGGCAAGCCACGTACCCTGCTAATAGTGCGCTCGGGATAAAATTAATTATGAAATAAAGTAGCTTTTGGAATTTTAAATCTCGGTTAGTTTTCACTGTAGCAGATTTTCGTAAACAGCTTTTGGAAGTTTTTAATTTTATTTTATTAAAAAAGGCGACAATTTTGCAAGTGATGATTTATCTCGATTCGTGAAGCAATCGGTTTGAAAACTTTACTAAATGATTATTCTTTTAATATTTTTTTACATATTTTTAAGAAAGTGTTTACCCAAACTGATGTGATATTCAATGTTGTTGAAAATCAGTCAACTTACATTATTTATTCCAAACATAGAATAACAAAGTTGGTAAAAGATCTCAGAGATAGTAATTTTCAATATAATATACGCAGTGACGTTTTGGATTCGCTTGATATTTCCGAACACCCCCAAAAAATACAAAAGTATAACACAGATCTCTAAAAACAAGTATATTTTGAAATTTTTGATACTATTATCGTTGATTGATAAATATAGGGGGAAGATACGAAACCATGTGCATTATTTTGTTCCCTTTAAAATCTGCCTGTATAGTGGCGCGCCTAGCGTAAATTTGTTGAAGCTAGCCAAGAACAAGCACTTATTCTACGTGGTCCGTATTCAAAATTTTAACGCACAGTCGCTATCATATTAATCTGTATTAATACCTGTATTAATTTTTTTTTTCTGCAACAACGTTGAAAATATAAATTGACTATAGAGTTTTTTTCACTAGTCTTGACCTCACAAGTAAATACTTTTCGAGTTATTTGCGCGTGAATATATTCATGTTTCAAAAAAAGTATATTTCATGAGGAAATGAGGAAGTATTTCGTCAAAAAAATATTCATAGCAAAAATACAGCTTATAAAAAAATGAAAAAAATGTTTTATATATGACATATGAAGTCGTAGACTCAGTAAGAGCAGAGTTGTAGCTAATAAAAAGTAGGTTCTTATTCGTCAAATTCCAAATTGAATATTTCTACGTGAAATAACCAAAAAATTAAGTACTTTTCGGGGAAAACTCATCATAATTTTTTTAAATTGTTTAAAAACAGCTTTATTTTTTTAAGTTCCTAGTATCAGAAGTAAAAGTTGCGCACAAAATAAAGTTGATCCCTTTTTTTGTAAACAAAATCTTAAATATCACCTCTTAATTAGCATCCCAGATGAAATTAATCAGACCTATGAATATGACCTTTACACTTTGGGATATTTCGTATCACTGATAATAATTATAAAGTTATTTTGAAAAAAAGGCATTTTTCTTTCAAAACAAAAAAAATTACTGTAAAACTAAATTTACGATAAAACTTACAGATCATGACAAGGCGAAAACGGCGGGTCCTTTGGGAAAAATATTCCCATGAGATTTTTTTGCCTAATCACATTCGTGAGACATCTCAGAATAAGGCTCAAGAAGTCGCCCACGTGAAAAGTGGTTCAATTTTTTTAACAATTTTTTTTTAATCAAATTGCAAAAAATCAATATTTTTGGCTCGGACATTTTTTTTGTAGGTTTTTTGGACCATTCTGGATAAAAAAGGTCTCTTATTATTTTTCTCTAAAGTTGATCGTTTTCGAGTTATAAGCAATTTAAAATTGAAAAAAACGAAAAATGGCGATATTCAAGGCTTAATAACTCGGTTAAAAGTTATTATTATAAAAGTCAGAAAGTGACTAAATCAAAGTTTAATGCCCTCCCTACAAGATCCTGAAGAAATTTTTGTCATTATTTTATTACTAAGCTGTTATTTTTAAGTAATAATAATGAGCGCCATGCACGAGGTAGGCGGCCGTAAATGTGAGTGCAAGTAAGATGCACAATTGGACTGCCGGAGTGGCATCTCTCTCGCACTCAGCATTTACGGCCGGCAACCACGTTCATGACGCTCAATATTATTACTTAAAAATAACAGCTTAGTAATAAAATAATGACAAAAATTTCTTCAGGATCTTGTAGGGGGGGCATTAAACTTTGATTTAGTTACTTTCTGACTTTCATAATAATAAATTTTAACCGAGTAATCCGAGTAATCCGAGTAACCCTTGAAAATCGTTTTTTCATTTTTTTCAATTTTAAATTGCTTATAACTCGAAAACGATCAACTTTAGAGAAAAAATTTTAGAGACCTTTTTTATCCAGAATGGTCCAAAAAACCTACAAAAAAATTGTCCGGGCCAAAAGTATAGATTTTTGCAATTTGATTAAAAAAAATTGTTAAAAAAAATTTGGCCCACTTTTCACGTGGGCGACTTCTTGAACCTTATTCTGGGATGTCTCACGAATGTAATTATACAAAAAAATCTCATGTGAATATTTTTCCCAACGTACCCGCCGTTTTCGCCTTGTTCTAAGTAAAGTAACTTGTGAAGCGGTAACGATAATTTGATTTTATTCGTCTTGAGGCGCCAAACGAAAAACACAAACGACTTTTTTCTTTGATACATTTTAAATTGTGTTTTGATGTGATTTATAGCATCTCTTTCGAATTAAAAATTTTACGCAAGTTCCCCTTCAGAGGGTGATTTTCACGATTTTTTAAAACTAGGTTTTACAAAAAAAGGACCAACTTTATTTTCAGCGTAACTTGCTTACTTTTAATGCTAGAAACTTTTTTAAAAACAAAAATAAAGCTTTTTAAACACTTTAAAAAAGCTGCGATGAGTTTTCCCCGAAATGTACTTTATTTTTTTTGTTAGTTCACGTTGAAACATTCGATTTGGAATTTGACGAATAAGAACTTACTTTTAATTAGCTACAACTCTGCTTATACTGAGTATAAAGATTTCATACAAACGCCATTTTTTTTAAGTGAAAAAACTCTAGAACAAAACTTGCTTAGAATTAGTCAGTTTATCCACTTGATAGCTACTAGATAGTATTAGACTTATTGTTAGCTACCTAGCCCTATACAAAGTGACTTTAGAAAGTCCACATCTACATTAGAAAACCTAGTGGATATTGAATCATTCATGGGTTATTTGGATGTGATCATGTATGGTTGGCTTATGGCTATCTTTTATTATATAACGCGTACCATTTGGGGATTAGATATTATAAGAATTCTATTAAGTTGTTCAATTCAAGGAAATATAAAATTTATTAATAATTTTCTATATAGACGAAACTTATTCGAATAAATAACGTTCTTTTAGACTCAAAAATCCAATTAAACGACATTCCTCAATGGTCTACTCTTAGTGTTGCACTTTTCCTTATTGCAATCAATCACATCGCTAAATCACTTAATCCACTACTCATTTACAAATTTAAGAATTGTTCGAACACTACTGGCTTAGAATTTTCTCCCACTAAAACGAAAACAGTAATCATCAGTAAAACTCCAAAGAAGCACATTATACTACCGAAAATCTACCTAAAGAATTTGTTTAGGCATTCACATTGTGTCGTTTAGGCATCCGGCCATTCTACTGGCTTTTAATTATTTGGTCTTTAACCTCTTCTTCGATATTGTTGTCGGCTGATAGATTAATTTATTATTAATCGAAGGTATTTGAAAGTCATTACTTGTTGTATAATTTGATTGTCCAATTTGCATCTTATTGATTCTGTGGATATTACTAAGATTTTTGTTTTTTCAGGCTGATATTTTCATATTCATTTCTTTTATGTTAATGTTGAACTCATGCAGTATTCTTTGTAGGTCGACTTTGCACTCTGCTACTAACACGGTGTCATCAGCGCAACAGAGTTTTTTATCTCTTTATCGCCCATTTTGTACCCTCTTTTTTTCTTCACTTGTTTTATTATTGCATCCAACTTTATTTTAAACAGTATGGAGGGTTTAGTGAATCTCCTTGCTTGATTCCTGTGTTTGCTTCTATGGGTTCTGTTATTCATTGACTTTAATTTCTATTTTATTTCTTACATGTATGTTTATGAGAACGATATACGGCAACTGGTAATCAAAGGAAAGATAGAGGGTAAGAGAGGTCTAGGAAAAGATGTCATGGCTGCGTAATATTCGCCGAATGATAATAATGAAATTACTCTTAATAGAATAATGTAGGTAATCCTAACTATCTAATATCTCACCTGACAATGCAATCCACGGTGGACGCCTACGCAGAAATACCCCAGGCAACCAAACGACGTTTTTATAACGTAGATAACACGTCATAAAAATGACCAATTGACGTGTTTCTATGACGTAGTACTGACGTTGAAAATCACGTGTATTTGTCTCATCGATTTGACGTCATATCTGTGACGATTTTAAAACGTAATCGTATCTACGTTTTTTTTCACGTCGGTAAAACCACGTCTTTAATACTTTCAAAAAGTGACCTCTTTCAGATGTTTCAAAATAGTATAAAAATAGGTACATAACATAAAACCTATAGGCCTACGTCCCATGTGTCGAAGATATAAGTACTACCACTTGTTTAAGATCGCTTGTGCGCTAGGCTTGAAGCATCATTGATTCTGCCTGATTGTACCAGCCCTCACATTATAGAATTTTCACTAGTTATATACCTACTTACTGTGTCAAAACTGAAACAACATATATATGACACTAATAAATAATTTATTAACAAATTATCCAGCATACTAATATCTTAATTTAACGCTGTCTTAATATCTTCATTTCATTTAACGCTTAATTATAAACAAATACACATAACCTCAAATAGTTGTCAAGAAGAATTACTGCATTAAACTAACTCACTGAGCAAAAACACATAAAAATCTCTTAATTTACACGTTTCTTCAACTAAATATCTAAATGAAAAGTCTTATTTTATCACACAAGACACAAACCACGTAAATAATAAATGAGAAATTTCTTATGAACATTTAGCGTTATCTATACCTAAACGAAATTGTTTAGAGTCAATACAAACAAGCAAGCTCCTCCCAATTTTGTGACGTCAGACTTAGGCTGTCTGAAATTAAAACGTTTTTTAAACGTAATTTTAACGTAATTAATCTTACGTATTTAAAATCACCTACAAAAGACGTCTATATCACGTAATGTTCAAACACGTGTTATATTTAACCAAAAACTGACGTTTCCTCAACGTTATATGACGTCACTTGGTTGCCTGGGACAAGGCACCTTTAAGAAGTAAAGTTAATAATAAATAATTCAATAAGTATACTTAGTCACGATTTCCCCCTAACTCGGAAAATATCGACCGCATGAAAAAACTTGGAAGAAATTGTAGGAAATCGCAACAACTTAAGTCCTTACCATTTTTTCGAAGAGTTTAAAGTGGCCGAGCGGTTTACTTAGTCAATTTTATATTAAGTAAATACCGTTGCAATATCTCCAAACAAAATATACAATCATCAGAAGAGACTGTAATTAACGAAAATACCTACCTAATTTTTTATCGAGATTATGAGGCAAATAAGATAAATGTACAATATATAAAATCACCCAGTGAGTATTTTTCTCGTTAAATAATTTTTTTATTTGGAATATTCAATGATTTCTTTGAAGAATTCAAATTAAAAGACAAATTACAACTACAATTCTTGTTAATTTAAAAACGAGTTTAGAAAGTAATAGGTGCTAACTTCAATAATTATTTTAAAGATTGTCTGATTGTCATGATCATGCCACTATTATCGTTGAATAGTTGAATGATAACTCAAATATAAATGAATGAAAAGAAATAAATACGTTCTATTATAATCAAGTCGGCCGACCCCAAATTCCGATAACCAAAGCTACCTGAATACGTCTCATCGTTGTCTCAGATAAATTCAATCTCGTACCTAGAAAGCTGCTAACGCCATCTATTTCTAAAACCACTGGTGTCGTACATAAACGCTCGTTTAGTTTCGTATCTTCTCCCCTATATTTATTAATCAATGCTATTATTATTTGTGCAAATAGATAGGTAATCCTTTTTTTTTTCAAATTTTGAAGATTTGCAAATTTTTGAAGATTTGCAAAAATTTAAAACTTACGCCAAAGAATTTTCAAAATATCTATTAGACAAGTGTATTAAAACTATGCATCATTCTTTAATCAAATAAATAACTAAAGAAATTAATTAAAAGTTTTATATGCTGATCCAAATATTTTCGGAAGATGGGATAAGTTACAAAATATGTATAATTTTATTTACTGCAATTCATTGCAACAAACTGTTCCCGAAATTAATAAATTATCATGAAATCTCTCACTGCTACCAACTTTTGCCTTAAGGTGATACAGTAGCGATCAACAGCGTAGCAACAAATGCGGTCCAAGATTGCGAAAATTCTGCGAACTTTCAAAAGTGAGGCAACAGTGCGTCGGTGATTCGACACTGACAGTGACGTTTATACTATCAAAAACAATAATTTTTTTACACATAGGCGCGAAATGTTGCCAACTCAGTGACGTTCGATTTCTTGTTATAAAAAATCGATTTTTGGTAGTTCCAATGTGACACAAAGTCTAGGCACGGGATAAAAAAGTTTATTTGAAGAAAGTTTATTTTTTTGTCTTTCTTAATGGCGGTACAGGCTCCTTTTTGCAATATTTTATTTAGTTATAGAGTAATTTCCACATACTAACATATTTCTGAAATTTGGCTCTGTACCGTCATTCTTTATTATATTACGAATAAGTGTGCCAAATATCTCCACAAAATATTCAAAATTACAGCCGCAATCTTGGAACGCGTTTGTTGCTACCTGTTGATCGCTACTGTTTCCTTTTAAAGGAACGGGATTTCTCTTGTCTCAAAAGTGTCAAAACGTATTGTCGAAACACCATGAAACAAAAGAGAATGTCAAGCTTTTCTCAAATGTCAATAGAAAAACCCTATTAAAATCTCTCCAACACATTAATAAATTTTACGATGATGTTATAACCCATTTTGCTACGTCCAAACAACATAGACTAAAGTTAATTTATAAACATGTTTAGGTTCTAAATATATGTGAAAAAACAAAAAAAAAACAAAAAAAATAAATAAAAAAACCAAAACCAAAAATCTTCTACGATGATTGAAGCCTTTCAATTAGATGGTATACCTATCTGAGGAGACAAAAACCTTGCCGACCCTGTCCCTAAAGCCACGAGCCGCCACTAATACATACTTTTGGTTCAAAACTTTATAGATTATGGGCCGGTACTTTATGTCCCGGTTAAACCTCAGTTAGCTAATTGGGAAAGAAAAGTATCTCTTTGGGCCTCTTGTGTTGTAATATGTATAATCATAATATCATCATCATTGGCTCCACAACCCATGGTAAGTCTTGTGACCTGTTCCAGAATCAGCTTCCTATCCCTCACCTTGGTTTTCCAATTTCACACTCCTAATCATAATAATAAGTATAATTGTGTTTTTGTCTATGCTATGCATATATTTCTGTCCTGATTAAACCCCGGTTAGGTAATGGCGGTTTAACCGGGACATAAAGTACCGGCCCTATATCTAATATAATAAAGGATTAAAATTCCAAAAACCTTTGTTTTATTGTATTAACCTGTTTATATTGTTAATACCATAGCTATATTATGTTACATGTGTTGAATTGAACTGTACTTTCGAATCCAGAATTTTAACAAATCCTAAACTTTTCCACAATTTCTCAAGCATGATATTTGTGCATTCAAATTAATTGAAATTACATCTTATATATCTATACCTACTAAAAATATTTATTTCTACACAAAAATGTCTAAATTAATTATAAAGAATGTCTATGTGATTCTTGTAATTAACAGTTTAAAATTATATAGCTTCAATAAATGTCCTTTTTTTCATATTGATTTGGGTCAAACCATGAATAATCTGTATCGGAGAATAAACTTTTATTTAGGAGTCCTTTTTAATGAACAAAACAGGATATACACATACAACTTAAATCCAAAATATAAAAAATATCCAATTATCCAACAAACAACCAAAGCTGTGACAAATATACAAAATACAAAATACAAGTAAAGTTAGACAGTTAGACGCGTTTCTTGTTCTCAACGTAATTTGACAAATTTATCCTTCAAACTATCTCGGAAACGGCAACGTTGGAGTTGAAGACACGCATGCGCAAATTAGGGAGCAGCACTGTATCTTTAGCCGCACCTCCGCCATTCGGCCATTCTTCATACTGACACAGCACACATCAGATGGTAAGGTCTCTTGACCTTACCATGATCAAATTTTTGTTATACAGGGTGTTTCATTGGGAAAGTAACATACGTTAACTGTAGAAAGAGGACACTTAGGCGGTCTCAAAATACATACATAATGGGTCTTACTCCATTAATAACAAAGATACTGAGTGTTTTATCTATTTTGCCATTTTCTTAATTGTTTCATAACTTTTTAACCACACTATATATTTATTTTATATTTGGCACACAAATATCAATTAAGGTGTACAATAAACTAATTTATTTACAATTGTAAAAAATCCAGGTCCGGATTAAAAAATATTGGAAAAATATTCCGACCCAAAAACAACACCCTGTACATCAATTTTTTTTTAAATCTATTTTTCATTTGAAAAGATGATGAAAACTAAATTTAGTGGTATACTTTGAATTTTCGGCAAAATGATTTTTCTGGTCAAATTTTGAATTTGAATTCTGAAATTATGTGAATAATTGTGAGAGCTCTAAGTAGAAAAAAATTTAAATACAGCTTACAACTTGTCAACCGCACTGCATATTGGTTTTATATTTAACACGCGAATATTCTTTTAGGTGTCCAATCAATTAATTTATTTACAATTAAAAAATCCAGGTCTGGATTAAAAAATATTGTATAAATGTTCCGACCCAAAAAATACCCTGTATATTAAATTTTTGTTAAATTGATTCTGCATTTGAAAAGAATATGAAAAACTAAATTTAGTGGTATACTTTGAATTTTCGGCAAAATGATTTTTCTGGTAAAATTTTAAATTTGAATTCTGAAATTATGTGCATTGCGAAGCTCCAAGTAAAATAAATTAAAATATGACTTAATTTTAATTAATACCATTATTTAATCTAAATTGGTAAAATATTAACATTTGCACACATAACAATAATTTTTTTATGGAGGTAATTTTGAATAAGTGTTTTAGTTTTGAATAGTTATTATACTGCAAATTTTCGCTGTTTGTTATAATTTTTAGATACTTTGTTGATTAAATTGATGTTTTTTTATTGACCCTTTATTATTTATTCATTATTTAAAGATGAATATTCACCATAAACTATTTGTCACACATAATTAAAAAACATTGAAATGTTAACATTTTACCAATTTAGATTAAATAATGGTATTAATTAAAATAAGTGGCATTTTAATTTTTTCTGCTTAGAGCTCTCGCAATTGACATAATTTCAGAATTCAAATTCAAAATTTTACCAGAAAAATCATTTTGCCGAAAATTCAAAGTATACCACTAAATTTAGTTTTTCATCCTCTCTTCAAGTGCAAAATCCATTTAAAAAAATTTAATATACAGGGTATTTTTTTGAGTCGGAATATTTATACAATATTTTTTAATCCGGACCTGGCTTTTTTATAATTGTAAGTAATTTAATTTATTGGGTACCTAAAAGAATATTCGCGTGTTAATTATAAAATCAATATACAGTGCGGTTGACAAGTTGTAAGCTGTATTTTATTTTTTTCTACTTAGAGCTCTCGCAATTCACATAATTTCAGAATTCAAACTCAAAATTTGACCAGAAAAATCATTTTGCCGAAAACTCAAAGTATACCAATAAATTTGGTTTTTCATCCTCTTTTTAACTGAAAAATCGATTTTAAAAAAATTTAATGTACAGGGTGTTGTTTTTGGGTCGGAATATTTTTCAAATATTTTTTAATCCGGACCTGGATTTTCTACAATTGTAAATAAATTAATTTATTGTACACCTTAAATGATATTTGCGGGCCAAATATAAAATAAATATACAGTGTGGTTAAAAAGTTATGAACCAATTAAAAAATGGCAAAATAGATAAAACACCCAGTATCTTTGTTATTACTGGAGTAAGACCCATTAAGTATGGCATTTTTGGGACCGCCTAAGTGTCCTCTTTCTACAGTTAACGTATGTTACTTTCCCAATGAAACACCCTGTATGTAATGTAGTTTTTCGTGAAAGTCCTTTGTGCTTGTAATATATATGTTTTTTAAACTTTTCCGACTAAGAACAGCAAGAATTGACCACCTTTTTTCAACAGACAGACAAGGTTTTTTTCTATATTTTTTCCATCATTAAAAAACTGCACAAGTAACAGAAGTATTTTTTGTATATCGTACATGGGATCTATCTCTCTTTATAGTGGTATTTTGAACCTTTTGACGTAAGTTAAAACTTTTGAATTCTAAGATCAATTATTCATTAGAGGCCTTTCTATTGCAGCATAGCTCCGAAGATGGCTTTATAAGCCGAAAGCGCTCGGCTAGGAATTATTTGTTTTACACACTTCAAAAGTACACTTTTCCCTGTTCACCTGTTGTCATAAGTGTGTACAAAACTATTTCAGTCTTTATATTAGATATATTAAGGTCAATTCCTAAGCGTCAAGAAAAATGTTACCAGACCTTGTTCATTCATCTAGAAAAACGCTATGGATATGTCCATCTACAACAAGTATACAAAGCACAACTGCGAAGTAGATGTCAACGAGCAAGTGAGAAGCTGCAAGAATTTGAAGCAGATGTTGCTAGTGTGGTGCGGTTGACTTATCCGGAGGTGTCAGACAGCGTTTTAGAAGAAATTGCGGTAGATACCTTCGTCAATGGGTTGAAAGAGAGTGAACTACAGAAAGCTTTATGACTAGCAAGACCAAAAGTTTTAGACGAAGCACTTGCTATTTCATTGAAACACAGAAAAAGTCAAACTTCACAAAGCCATAGAGTAAGAACCATTGCAGAAAGTGACGAACACAACGATGAACCTCTGGGGGGAAAATGCAGAGAGTAGCTCGTAACGAGATGCCAAAGAGACGTGAGCCTAGATGTTGGAATTGCGGCGACGTAGGCCATATTGGTCGTAATAGTAAGAAGATCGTACAACAGTCGGAAAACTAGATCGGGTCGACACCAAAGGGCAACTGCCGACCTCGAGAACTGGAGCCCCCATAATAACTGTTAACATTAGTCCTCCGGTGGAATTCATAACTTACACATCGAAGGTCGTATCAATAATAGATGTAGATCGTTTTTGGTGGTTACAGGTGCAACAAGAACTATCACACGTCTAGAAGTAGCACGAGGCCATCTTAAATTATCACCTGCAACAGTAAGGCTTAGAACAGCGACTGGTGAGCTAATTAATACATATGGCGAGGCTAACATGTCAGTATCCATTGGCCAGACCACATTTGAACGCCAAGTATTAATAACCGAGATCTCCGACGAGTTCATATTGGGAATGGACATACTAAGAAAAGTTGGAGCTGTATTGGATGTTCAAAATGGAGTCCTCAAGATCAATGGTGAAGAGTTTCCCTTTCACGACAACAAAAAAGATGTCATCCGCTTACTAACTACAGGTAACGTAACCATACCCGATAATAGTGAGAAAATTCTGATGACCAGACTTGATGTACAGTGCCAGAGGGAAGTTTAAGGATGGTCGAAGATGTGGACAATGTCGAGTTCCTAACTGCGAAATAAACTTTGGTGAGAGTTCGAGATGTCGTCCCTGTAAGAGTGATGAATTTAAAGGAAACTGCTATCCAGTTGAGTAGAGGAGATTTAATCCGGCAGTGTGTTTCCGTGGCTTCAATTTTCTCTATGAATACTAATGAGAAATCATCGAAATCGAAGTATCCAAAGGAGCTTGTTGAGATGATCATTGAAAGAGTGCCAAGATCTTGATCATGAACGAACGGAAAAAGTGAGGTCTATGCTGATAGAGTATCAAGATGTTTTGCTCTTGATAAGAAGGATAAGGGCAAAACAAGCATAGTAATGCATAAAATAAATACCGGAGACGCTCAGCCAATCAGATAACGGCATAAACGACTTCCATTTTCCAAAAGAGATGAAGCCGAAGAGATTATCAAGGATATGAACAAACACGGGGTAATTGAGCTATCAAACAGCCCATGGACATCACCAGTAGTTCTGGTAAAGAAGAAAGATGGTTCAACGCGTTTTGTATTGACTACCGCCAGCTTAATGCGCTATTTTAAATGTAAATTGTAATGTGTTGGTCAACAATTACTCTTCTTTTGAGGTATTTAATACCTATAAGACGAAAGCTCTGATGATGGCATTTTGATATGCTGAAAGTATTTAGCTGATTATTAATAAAATTTTTAAACACTATCAGTTTTTTTGAAAACATACACCTGTTGCCGATTTGATTTATATAGAAGTGTGTACAAGTCATACAGTATTTTTCTATTTATTAATAAAATGACGTTTGTATCATTTGGAAATGCGTTTATTTCTTACTAATATGAACAGATATCTAATAAGTATCATGTGGAGGTGCTCCCTGAAGTCTATAAACTTTATCATAAAATGCCATGTTAGCTTCAAATGGATTATATTTTACTTCTAATTTATTTGAAATATCCAAATAGAGGAGTTTCTTTATATCACTGGTACTTTTCTGCCATTTCACATTTTGCAGCAGTTCATCTTTTTTTGGAGTCGGTTCACTAAAAATAACAAGATATATAGTATAAAAATGTTATAGTCAAAGCCCGAATTTCAGGCACTCCTAGGTTTAACTAGGCAATCCTCAGGTCTGACTGACGGTCTTAGTCAAAGCCCGAAATAAATTACAGTTTCGGCCTTTGACTAGTCAAATTTAGGAGACACTAAGTTGGTCAGGCAAAGGTCGAAATTTAATTTTATGACATCGGCGTTTGACTAGTCAAACCCCGATCAGCTATTAAAATGTCGTAATTTGTTAGATTAGGTTTAATAAAACGTAATTTTTTAATTTTATTGTTTATTATTTTTATATTGTAATTAAAATAAAAAAAATTACACTTACGAAATTTGAAAGAGCATTTCTTATTGCAGTAGCATTTTATAAATCCTTGTCCTCCAAATTTAGAATCTTTTGTACTAATTTCTCTTAACAGCTTAACGTCTAGAACATCTTTGAAATTAGGAAATTTCCGTTTGCATTCCCTTATTTTATTTCTTGAAAAAAGTGTTGAAAAAACCGTCAATTGTTTTATCTTGTATGCTACTCAAAATATTTCGAGTATCTTCTTTGGCTCTATCAAAGCTGGGGATAGGTATTGTTACAGTTTTTCCCATCGAAATTGGAGGACATTTTTTTCACTTAATTGTTTCATAGCATTAGCTTGAGCATAAAGACCTGTAATCGCACTTTCTTTATTTATTTTAATCTTTTCTGTCTGTGCACAACGCATGCTCGAACGCGTGCCAAGGAGATGCTCGAAATATTTTGGGTATCATACATAATAAAACAATAATTGACGGTTTATATAGAGTTGGTACGAAATACAGAACAATAAAGACACTTTTTTCAAGAAATCAAATAAGAGAATGCAAAGCGAATTTTCCTAATTTCGAAGATGTTCCAGACGTTAAGCTGTCTCTAAGACAAATTAGTACAAAAGATTTTAAATTTGGAGGACAAGGATTTATAAAATACCACTGCAATAAGAAGTGCTCTTTAAAATCATGTAAGTGTAAAAGGTCTAACGTATTGTGCAACTCTAAATGCCATAATGCCTCAACATGCGAGAATAAACACTAGTTCTTTTATTTTAATTACGACAACATAAAAATAATAAACATTACAATTAAAAATGACGTTATATGTTCTATTAAACCTAATCTAACAAATTACGACATTTTAATAGCTGATCGGCGTGTGACAAGTCAAACACCAATTTCATAAAATTAAATTTCGACCTTTGCCTGACCAACGTAGTCTCTCCTAGGTTTGACTAGTCAAAGGCCGAAACTATAATTTATTTCGGGCTTTGACTAAGACTGTCAATCAGACCTGAGGATTGCCTAGTCAAACCTAGGAGTGCCTGAAATTCGAGCTTTGACTATAACATATACATATAGCGCTTCTACGTAAATCTATATTATATGTATACATATAGTCCTGTCGCCAGGGGGGGTACAACGGCCTTCTTAATTTAGATGGACTTACCCAAGTTTTTTTTATGTATTTTGACCCGTAGAACACGAATTTTTTGGGTAACAGTTGGTCCGGATGTCGATAAGTTTGTTATAAACAAAGAAGTTGAGGAATTACATAACAGCGATTTCTCGCAAAGCAAAACATTTTTTTGTATTTTTTGGGTCATTCTAACCAAAAAATGTTCTTACAAGTTTTTTCGTAGGATGCATAGTTTTCGAGATAAACGCGGTTGAACTTTCAAAAAATCGAAAAATTGCAATTTTTGAACCCGAATAACGTTTGAATAAAAAATAAAATAGCAATTCTGCTTACCGCCTTTAAAAGTTTAAGTCAAATTATATCTGTTTTGAATATTTGCATTGCTAAAAATTTATTTTTGATTGTTAAAAAAAGCTATAAACACATAGTGTTTCCCGTGTTTTAGCAATACAAATAATTAAAACCGATATAATTTGACTTGAACTTTCAAATGCGGTAAGAAGAATTGCTATTTTATTTTTTAATCAAAAGTTTTTCGGGTTCAAAAATTCCAATTTTTCGATTTTTTGAAAGTTCAACCGCGTTTCTCTCGAAACCTATGCATCTTACGAAAAAATTTGTAAGAACATTTTTTGGTTAGAATGGCCCAAAAAATACAAAAAAATGTTTTGTTTTGCGAGAAATCGCTGTTATGTGATTCCTCAACTTCTTGGTTTATAACAATCTTATCGACATCCGGATCAACTGTTACCCAAAAAATTCGTGTTCTACAGGTCAAAATACATAAAAAAACTTGGGTAAGTCCATCTGAATACAGGAGGCCGTTGTACCCCCCCCTGGCGACAGGACTAATATATACATATTAAATATCGCTAATATGTATAGGCCAGGAACCGAAGCTTTTCACCTCGCAATTTTTACAGAATGGATCGATTTGCTTGGAAATTTGAAATAAGTAGTGGATAGTTTAAGGATCAAAATATATATGGTGCCTAGATGCACTTTTATCATGGGATGGTTGCCACCCCATATCGGGGGTGGAAATTTTTTATTATATTTTGACCACAAAAGTTAATAAAAACATTCATTCTAAGCAAAAAACGTTCTATACATTTTTTTGATAAAATATATCGTTTTATAGACAGATAAAGAAATCGTTGAAATGGCAACAAAGGTGGACCAAACAGATTCAGAAGCTGACACAGACTTGGAATTTGACTTTGACTTTTGACTTGGCTATGTTGATGAACCTATTGTAAGTGACAAAGATTTGCGTAAATAATTTAGAGAAGCTACATCGCATTTGCAATAATTCATCAAGTGGTATTCTCAACAAGAAGCCAATAAAGTAGATTGCATGATCTTATGCCGATTACGAAATTCAGCCGTCGCAAAATGTGAAGCAACAGTAAAACAAACCAAACAAATGAAATTTCAGAGTTGTACTATGAATTTTCTCTTTTTTTAAATGTTTTTTTAACCGTCTTTTCGATTATTCGTCATACCCTTGGTCCGGTGCCCTGACGGATAATCGAGGTTCTACTGTACTCATTTACGATTCACTCAATTTTTAACGTAGAAAAATTTTTTTCAATCTACGTTCTTGGGAATCAAATAACCTACAATTTTATATTGAAACATTTTTTCGTATCTCTGATGCTAATCTTTCTATTCTGAAGAAAATGGCATTTTTTACCAAACGACAAAAATTCGTTATTCGCTTTTAACTCCAGTTTTTTAAAAACTAATGAATCTAACCCAGTCAAACTTCTAGAATATTTAAATAATACATAAATAAATAAGAATGAAGAAGACCAATGACTAAAGACAGCGCTAACTTACATTATTATGCTTCCAATTGGATTTCTCCTTTTTTTTTTTCATCAAAAAAATATATTGAATTTTTAATCGTAACTTTTTTATTTTTTATCTTAGAAAGTTTGGTAAAAAAGAATTTTGTAGGTTTTTACAAGATCTATAAGCCTATTAATATTAAATCTTTTGAAAATCCTCAGTCGCAAAAAGAGATGAAAGGGTTGGTAAAGGTGGTTTTTGCAAGTTATTACAAGTTTTAATTGTCAATAGCTCACTCAATTTTTGCCGTAGAAAAAATTTTTGCAAACAGGGTTCTTGGGAATTAAATAGGCTACAATTTCATATTTAAACATTTTTTCGTATCTCTGATGCTAATCTTGCTATTCTGAAGAAAATGACATTTTTTTCCAAACTACAAAAATTCTTTATTCGCTTTTAACTCATTTTTTTTTAAAACTAATCATTCTAAGCCAAACTTCTAGAAATTATTATTAGTAGATACATAAATAAAAAAGACCAAATAAGGTCAATGACTAATTTTAATTAGGCTAGTGATTACGGGGTTGCTTCCGATCACTTGTTGAACATGCTGAAAAAAATAGGAACTGACATTCTTTTTATTATAAGTCATTTAATTTTTGAGCTAGAGACTTTCTTTTTATTTCTGAAGATATATACTTTTAAATATTTTAAATTATTTTGAACATGTGTCCCCAAAAATTGCATAATTTTCCCGTCTTTTGACTTTGAATAAAAACACCGCTAACAGTATTTAGCATTTGACGAAGAAGACCCAAAATATAATAAAGTATAGCTCGATTACTATTGGTCTTAAAGAAAACAAGAAAAAACGGTTTTGTTTATTTTTTAAAAGGTACATTTTTGTTAAGTAAAGTTGTGATAAAACGAAAACTTTTGGAGTTATTAGCAGAAAACTTATTAAAAACATCGATATAAAACTAACACTTTCGATAGCGAATAAATAGAAAACTATAAATTTAATCAAAAAATGTGTCAAACGTTTTATTGCTTAGAATGAACGTTTTTACCAACTTTTGCGATTAAAATATAATAAAACCACCCCGAGATGGGGTGGCAACTACCCATGGTAAAAGCGCCTTTCGGCATGATATAGATTTTAATCCTTGGAATATCCACTACTTATTCTCAAATTTTCAAGCAAATCGATCCATTCTGTAAAAATTGCGAGGTTTTCTCCTATTTTAAGCTTCATTACTTGGACTAATAGTTTAGAAGATATAATCATTTAAACAATTAAATTGTTGTGGTAGGGGAGCAACGTATGCTAAATGTGCAGTCACTCGAGCGCTTTGGGGACCTATTGGGTTGTGAAGAGTAAGTCCTAAAACCAAAAAAAGTTAAGTAAAGTTTTTCATTTTAGTGGGGACTTTCCATTTTTAATTTAATATTCCATTTCCAACAATTGTTTTTTTAGATCATAGCGCCATCTATCCATAATTCGAATAAATGTCTCGAATAAAAGTTACTTATTTTTACGTAAGCAATCCATATCTGCAATAAAAAATGGAGGTTCCCATTTAGGATTTTAAAGTAACCCCCACACCACCTCCGTGGAGGTCGTGTTTGGTGCCATTCGATAGATTTTTCAAAAATATTGAATAAGTGTATTTCCCAGTTTTTTCTATCTGATGTTCGTTTCGCGATATATCGCAGGATTCGTATTTAAAATATTAAATTTACCCCCACCCCTCTCCGTGGGATGTCGTGTTTGGTGTCATTCGATAAATTTTTGAAAAATATTGATTATGTATTTTTTAGTTTTTCGACCTGTCATTCATTTCGCGAAATGTTCGCTTTTTTCTTGTGAAACTTTGGGACTCACCCATTTCCTTGCGCCCCTCTCAAATCGTCAGAGTTTTGAAACATACACTGTTTTGCATATACTTAACTTACCTTATCTTAATCTGACGATTTCGAGTTTTTCTAAGGATAGATTTTTTTTTCGGCCCCCCCTTAACGAACTCTCCTGCATTAACAGCCATTATATGGTAGAGGTACATTTTCAGGGTACAAGGTTCCTCCCCATGTAATAATCTGACGCGCTCGAGTAACTGCAAAAATCCCCGCTTGGACTCCCCTACCATTAATAATAAATTATCTAACGAGTTTTCAACCTGGTACCCTCAAGCAAGCAACTCTAAGTAGTACATAGTCAACCCCCTATCTCCTAGAGTAATATGCCATATGTCTAATGTCAAATAATATTCTTACCCATATTTAGCAAAATTTGTCCACATAGTTATTAATCGAGATCGGACTAGCTCGTCTGACTTTGAACCTGGATCATTAGGACTGTTGAAGAAAAATCCAAGATCTTCGCCATGACCGACACCTATATGAAGCGATAAATAATTTTAAGAGATTTATAATTACATCACTTATGCCTGGTTGCACCAACAGATCTTAATCTTAAGACGCGCTTTAAGCTCAGCCATCATAGCCACCTTTACTTAACAGGCCATGAAGTTGAAACTTGGCAACATCTATTGGTAGACCGGGTTAGTCTGTCAGTTCTCATTTGTTTGTATACAATATTCAGCATATTTAGAGATAAACTGAAAAATTTTACAATACTTCGTGCTACGAATTATAAAGAGCTTTAAAAGGTATGTTATTAAGATGATTCTAGTTCAAACAGCTTGTTTTTTGCAGTAAAGGAGAGACAGCTGGAGCAGATTACTATGATTATTTGCAAAGGGATGGTTTGTGCTTAGCAACGGATTCAGTAAAATTTATTTATTATCACCTTTGTTCAACATTTGAATTTATTCTTAACAATCCCAATCTCAAAAAATTATTTTTGCAAAACAATTATTGTCACCTGATGTTATTATGATCTTTTGTAATGAAAAGTTTACAACAGCATAAAGGATTTCACTTAAATTTTGAATTTTAGTGTGAATGTGGGGAAAATACCTTCAAAGTTTATTCTGCTGTTATAAAAATTATGTGTAATATTGTTTTAGATAATTATACAAAAATAGCAGCCATCAAAATAATGAATCTTCAAAAAAGTGTAAAAAGAAAAATAACGATAAGGGCGATAACAAAAACGAAAGTTATCTACTCTTAACCCCAACAATGCACATCAAACATTGTGAGCAATTGTCTTTATAGTTAGTTCTAGCGATATTTTGTATATAATTTAAAATAAGATATTATTTATTTAAAATAAAGTATTTTACACATATTCTTGTCATTGTTTGTTTTTTTGTATAATAAACGTTACTTACAAGGAATTACTTTTAATTTGATTTTGTAATAGCTTTTAATTAATAGATATGTTTTCCTGTTCGACACAAAAAAATACTATAAATTTTACTTGAATTTGTACTTTAAAATCGTGGTTTCGAAAGCGGTAGTCTGAAAGTCAGACTACCGACGTGATCAATTGCAACGTTGCCTTTTTCTCTTCATGGCTTGTAAAGTAAAGGTGGCTGTGTCTCAGCCTACGAAACAGACCTGTTCACCATTGAGTCTTAGATCACTTTTCAGCTTGTCACAATGGATTGCCACGCGGATTTCATTTTAAAGAATCGAAAATTATGATCGAAAGTAAGTTACACTTAAAGCGGCCCTACCTATAAGCTGAGCTGGGCTAAGCTGGAGCTTAAGATTTGTTAGTGCAACCAGGCATAAATAAATTACCTGTAAAAGCAGTTGCACCATCCCCAAGTAGTCCTTTATGTGAGAATACATAAAAGTATACTGGCGAATATTTTGCCATATCGAGGACGGTTCGTCGTGTAGGTCTGTTAAATTGATCATCACTGACAAACTAAAACAATAATTAGTCAATTTTCATATTACTCAATATTACTTCATATAAAAAACAAACTTTTTAAGTTTCAATAGGGAACTTGGATAAAATTTTAAATTCGAAAAAAATGCTATAAATCACAACAGAACCTGGATCCCGCGTATGAAAAAAAAGTTGATTAATAGCAAGCTGAAAATTTGTTAATAGCTTAAGGGTGTCTAGTCAAATAAACTTTGATATGTGTGAACACTGGAACAGGGGTAGTTTTAATTGTGGAACAGGTTAAAAATTTGGAACGGTCACAGCACGAAAACGGCACATTTATTTTGTCCGACAGAACAGACTTAAACTCTTCGAACAGAGATTAAACTCTCATGCAAAAATCAGACTGCTATTTATCACCAAATGGGCGTTTTAATGAGTGGAACATGTAGAATATGTCAAATGACAGGAATTATGACAGGTAATAAATAGCAGTCTGATTTTTTCATGAGAGTTTAATCTCTGTTCGGAGAGTTTAAGTCTGTTCTGTCGGACAAAATAAATGTGCCGTTTTCGTGCTGTGACGGTTCCAAATTTTTAACCTGTTCCACAATTAAAACTACCCCTGTTTCAGTGTTCCCATATATCAAAGTTTATTCGACTAGACACCCTTAAGCTATTAACAAATTTTCAGCTTGCTATTAATCAACTTTTTTTTCATACGCGGGATCCAGACCTAATAATTTAAAATACATATCAAAGAAAAAAGACCGTTTCGTTTGGCCCCTAAAAACGATTAAAATAGAGAGAAAATTCAAATTATAGCAACCAGCCCAAAAGGTGCCCTCATTAGCCGTGACGTCATATTATTATAAAATTTGAGATCTGCGCCATTAATTCATTATGTTTGATATTCGTTTACTTGCTGCAATCATTTTATGATGCACCTCAGTTTTATAAATCATTAGATAGTTGCTGTAAATGATATATTGCATAATATTTGAGTGATTTTGAGACAATTTTTTTAAAATTTATGAAGAGGGTATTTCTAAAGGGCAGTAGGTAGTATGATAACTTACCCATTAAGTTTGAGCATAAATCTTTATTATTATGATTAGTTTTTTTAAATTTTTATAGTAATAACAGATCCAGAAAAATATTGTATAGGTATGAAATATATCTATGTATTGTAGAACATTTCTATATTCTACGTAATATGTTATATTGAATATTAATACCTATTGTACAGGTATTAATATTCAATCTGTAATTCACACCTTCCAAAATATACTAAAGGTTATAGTTTCTTTTTGTTCAAAATACACTTGATTTATTAGAAAACTCTTAAGCAGACAACAGATATTAAACTTACATTAAAAAAATGATCTCACATACATGAAGATTTTTAGAATGAACTGAAAATGCCCTTTCAGTATGCCTTTAAACGCAGTTTCTTATCAACTGGCAATCTAATAAAAAAATTTATTGGGGCTTTTAATGGTTCTATTTTGACACAATAGTACTACAACACTTATAGTATCTAGTTTTATTTTCCTTAGTAAACACAGACACAATTCAAAACTATCCCTTCAAACTCTATTAAATTCCTAATAGTCCATTGGGTGAGACCGCTCCCGTCTGGAAAAAATTTTGATTCGGTTTCTTTGTGGATTCCTATTCAAAAATATCCCCTTTAAACAAATCTGAAGGGTTCCGGGCGAAATTTTTGGGCAGAAATCGTTTAAACAATTTTTTTAAACAAATACAAAAGATCACGATTTTTTGATCTGGAACATATGCTTTTAGGTTTTTGGGTCATTCTAAACAAGAAAGGTATCTTGTAATTTTTCTTAAAAATTGATAGTTTTCGAGTTATAGGCGATTTAATATCTGAAAAATGCGAAAATACGCATTTTCGAGGCTTAAAAACTCATATTTAAATTAGTATTTTTGAGGTTGCCAGATATTTTATTTGAAGATTAAACATTCAGCTTAGAGATTTTGAAAAGTAATCGCATCTATCCTTAATTTATACCATTGTTTTTTAATTTTTACATATGCCTCTATCCGATTTTTTTGCCGGTGCGACGCTCTCTGTTTCAAAAATCTTCTATTTACCTCCGAAAAATATTTTCTCTAGATTCTTTGGGTAATTCTAAATAAAATAAGTTTTTTGACATTTTTCTCAATAGTTTTAAGGTTATAAGCGATTTAAAATCCGAAAAATGCCAAAAAAAAACGCGTTTTTTTATTTTAAATCGCTGATAACTTTAAAACTATTAACTTTTGAGAAAAATGCCAAGACACTCATTTTATTTAGAATGTCCCAAAAAATCTAGAAAATATATTTTTCGGAGGAAAATTGGAGATTTTTGAAATAGAGCGCGCCGCACCTGCAAAAAAATCGGATGGACATTTAAAAATTAAAAAACAACGATTTAAATTAAGGTTAGACGCAATTACTCTTCAGAATCTTGAAGCTGAATGTTAAACTTCAATTTAGTTATCCGGCAACCTCAAAGATACTAATCTAAATATGAGTTTTTAGGCCTAGAAAATAAGTATTTTCGCATTTTTCAGATTTTAAATCGCCTATAACTCGAAAACTATCAATTTTTAAGAAAAGTAACAGATACCTTTCTTGTTTAAAATGACCCAAAACCCTAAAAATATATGTTCCAGAGCAAGAAAACGTAATCTTTTGTATTTGTTTAAAAAAATTGTTTAAACAATTTCTGCCCAAAAATTCCGCCCGGCACCCTTCAGATTTGTTTAAAGGGGACATTTTTGAATAGGAATCCACAAAGAATCCTAATTAGAAATTTTTCCAGACGGGAGCGGTCTCACCACATGGACTATAAGTAAACAGAATGATATATAATTTTACATTAGGCATGTAAACTGTCATTACAAAATATAATAAAATGAAGTCACAAGTGTTCGCGCGCTTTTTCGATCGTTTGAAATTATTTAAACAAACAGAAGATTTTAAATTTTAAGGCGTGACATTTTAAAAATTTGTAAATCATATTTTCAAACGAAACCTGTTGTTCGATTTAAGTGAGTTTTTCAATGTGTTATAGTTTATAGTATTATTCTTTAACAATATCAGTGTAATAATATTGTTGCTAAACAGGTAAATTTTCGCAACACCCTGTAGAATATTCTAGCATTTATAAAATGCTGAAATTAAAACCCAACTATTAGGTACTTTAACAACTAGCGATGTTCTTCAATAGTACAGGATGTTTCTAAATAAGTACGATAAACTTTAAGGGGTAATTCTGCATGAAAAAATAATGACCGTTTGATTTATAAACGCAAATGCTTCCTTTCCGAGATACGGGATGTTGAATTTTTTCTTACAAACTGACGATTTATTTATTGCTCTTAAACCGGTGGAGATATGCAAATGAAATTTGGTAGGTTTTAAGAAGTAGTTATTGCGCATTTTGTGACATACAATTAAACATTTTATATTTACCATTGGCGTGCATACGGGTAATATGACTGGTGATATGACCCGTATGCGTGCCAATGGAGAATGTAAAATTCTTAATTGCATGAAAAATAATGCTCAATAACTACCTCTTAAAACCTACCAAATTTTATTTGCATATCTCAACCGGTTTTAGAGCAATAAATAAAAATTGGAAAAAAAGAACAAATAATAGAAATTAAAGAATTCATAAAGGAACTGATCGCCGAAAATGGAGAGGAAATGATGAAAGAAACAAGAGATCTAATCAGAGAAGTGAAAGAAATGAATCAGATGTATAAGGATGAAATAAAAAGACTAATAGAAGAAAATTTGCAGATGAAAAACGAAATAAAGGAAATACGAGCTAAAATGAACTACATAGAGGAAGTAGAAAATAGAATAGAAACGAATGATAGGGAAAACAGGAAAAACAATATAATCATAAACGGATTGGATATACCAAATATTAACGAAAAAGAAATAGAAGACCATGTCAAAAACTTCGTCGATAAGGAATTAAAAGTTGCAATAAATAATGCAAAAGTAAGAAAAATCAAGAACACAACATACTTGGTCAAAGTAGATAACTTCCCAAAAAAATTGGAAATAATGAAAAATAAAACACTACTAATGAGAGGAGAACACAAACAGGTTTATATAAATAATGATCTGACTGTAAAAGAAAGAGCAATCCAAAATAAACTCAAAATAATTGCAGAAAAAAAGAGAGAAGAAAACAAGAAAGTAAAAATAGGATATCAAAAATTAATAATCAATGGAGAAAAATGGATATGGAGTACAAAAAATAATGAATTGATACAAGAACAAAGAAGCAATAACACGCAAACAAAAAACTGGCTACAATAACCACATGGAAAAGAGATGGCAAGACATCAACGGAAACGACGAGGCAAAGAACAGGAAATGAAAATGGTAATAGTAATAAACAAACAATTTGGAGACTAGCAACGTGGAATGTGAGAGGACTAAATGGAAAAGAGGCAGAATTAAGCTATGAGTTTGATAGAAACAGAATAGAAATACTAGGAATAACAGAAACCAAAAAGAAAGGCAATGGAGAAATGTATTTGGAAGGTCGACATATTCTCATATACAGCGGTGTGCCAAACGAAAAAAGAGCAGCAGCGGGAGTGGGATGTGTAATACATAAAGACAGAATAAAGCACATACAAACATGGGAAAGTTGGACAGAAAGAATACTTACAGTAGAGATGAAGGATGAAGGGGAAGAAAACCTAACCATAATCACGGTGTATGGCCCAGATGAAAATGAGAAAAAGGAAATAAAGGACAAATTCTGGGAAGACCTCAACATAGCCGTAGAAAACAGTAAAGGAAATATATTTATTATTGGAGATTTTAATGGTAGAGTAGGAACCAAAGATATGTCGACATCTGATGTAATTGGAAAATATGGTGAGGAGGTGAGAAATAACAATGGAAGAAGATTAATAGAATTTTGTGAATTAAATAGCCTAATAGTCACAAACACACATTATGAGCATAAAAATATTCATAAATTTACAAGACAAGGACCAAGAGAAACGGAAAAATCAATAATCGACTACATACTGATAGAACGCAATAATAGAAGGGCACTCCAAGACATAAGAGTTAGAAGAGGACCGGAAATAAGCAGTGACCACTACTTATTAGAAGCTAAAATAAAACATAGGATAGAACCCCAAACTAGAGCAGCAGAAAATAGAAAAAAGATTGAGTTCGAAACAATTAAAAACTATAAGCTTAGAGACAAACAAATAGCTCAAAAATACGAAGAACTGACAAACTTAAAAATAACAAACTTGATGAGATCAATACAGGTAAGCAATTTGGAACAAAAATGGCAACTACTCAAAGATATATTAATTGAAACGGCAAAAGAAGAGTGTGGGGTGTACAGGAAAAACAACAAAACTAAACAAATGAGCTGGTGGAATGATGAAATCAAAAACCATGTAAAAATGAAGAAGAAAATGTGGGAAAAGTACTTAGGGAACAAAACCGAGGAAAATTACGATAGATACAAAGAAGAAAGAAAGAAAGTAAGAGACATGATAAAAATAGAAAAAGAAAAGACCTGGATACAATTCGGACAACAGATGGAATACAACAGTAAAGAAAATCAGAAACTTTTCTATCGAACAATGAAAAATATAAGAATAGACAAACCAACAAGAGATACAAGAATAAAAAACACAGATGGAACAATAATAACAGACGATCAAGAAATAATGGAACGATGGAAGCAACACTTTCAAGAACTACTAACTAGTAATGAAGTAAACAGAGAAGAGAACAACGAAGAAAATGAAGAAAGAACAGAACAGGAAGAAAACACAGATGAAATAACAAACGAAGAAATAGAAACAGCAATAAAGAAACTTAAAAATGGGAAATCTCCTGGACATGATAGAATAACACCAGAAATGCTGAAGTATATGGGACTGGAAGGTAGGAAATTGCTCAGAGAAATATGCAATGAGGCATGGAAGAAAGAAGAAATACCGTCGGACTGGGAGATGGGAGTAATACTGCCCATACATAAGAAAGGAGATATCAAAGAATGTAACAATTATAGAGGAATTACACTATTATGTACGGCACTGAAAGTATATGAAACAGTATTAGAACAAAAGCTGAAGAATATAATAGAAACGACACTAGAAGAAGCCCAGAGTGGTTTCCGGAAAGGACGAGGGGTGCAAGATCACATATTCACAGTGAAGCAAATAACAGAAAAAACACTACTGACTAAAACCAAAGCGTACATGGCCTTCATCGACCTAGAAAAAGCATTCGACAGAGCGAAAAGAGAAACAATATGGAACAGTCTAATTAGAAGAGGAGTTACACGAATTACATAATGCATAAAAATATGAAATCGCAACAATTTAAAACATCTGAAGGCTTAAGACAAGGAGGAGTCATGAGCCCTACAGTCTTTAACATCTTCATGGACGAAATAATCAAAGAATGTATACCACAATTAAAAAAGCTACATGTAGGTTACCGAAACCTAGAAAGAATAGGAATATCAGAATGTGCATTTGCTGATGATGTAATTGTCATGGCAGATAAAGAGGAAGATCTAAGAAATAATCTACAAACATGGAATGAGGTATTAAATAGGCATGGGATGAAAATAAACACACGCAAAACAAAGATTATGGTAGTAGCACAAGAACAACCCGTATTAAACATACAAATCAATGGAGAAACAATAGAACAGGTAAACTACTTTCAATACCTGGGAGTAACAGTGGAAAACAACGGAAAACAACACAAAGATATAGAAGAAAGGATTAACAAAACGTCTAAAATATTCCACGCAATTAACAACAAATTTTTAAACAAAAAAGAAATATCCAGAAAAACCAAAATAACTGTCTTCAACACGATATACAGACCAGTACTTACATAAGGGTGCGAGTCTTGGGTATTAACAAGAAGTATGAAGAGTAAGATCCAGGCACTGGAAATGAAATACCTAAGACGAGTAAAAGGAGTATCAAAAAGAGACAGACTAAGAAATATAGATATACGAGCGGAGCTCAAAACTAAACCACTCCTAGAATACATCGAAGAAAAACAGCTGAGTTGGTGGGGCCACATGAAAAGAATGAGAAGAAACATACCAGTAAGGAAAGTATGGGAAGCAAGAATTCAGAAAAAAAGAAACAGAGGAAGACCATCAGAAAACTGGGATACAACCATTGCGAAGATTATCCAAAAGAAAGGGAAAACCGTAGCAGAAGCAAGCAGACTGGCGCAGGATAGAAAACAATGGTCAAAGTTTGTGCACACGTGAATAGACATTAGTCCCGACACTGAAAAGTAAAAGGGACTTAAAAGACTATATATATAAAAATTGGACCTGCAGCCATCTCCAAAAAAAGTTACGTTTTAAAAGAATTAAAAAAGAATGAGGTTATGTACACTAGACCTACGAGTTCATAAAAAATGGACATGTTTTATAAAAGCCTCAGCTACACGTGTGCATTTTTTGAAATTTTTAAATCAAATCTACGTTTTTGGCTGTGGGGGGAGGGCTAAGGGGGGTGGTGAGCTAAAAATCCGCGTAATCCCATTTTTTAATTGCATAGAATGTAAAAAAATGAAAAAATTAAATTCTGGGAGTGAGGGCATTTTGCCTATCTTAAGGGGGGGTACCCTTTCATGGCAATCCAAGCTATTCTTTAAAATTCGGAGCAAAAACTGTGAGTAAATGGACTAAATTTGCATATTCATCCCTGTCCGCCACCCCTTTGTCCTGCACGGAACTGCCCGCCCCTGGAGATTTTGCTTAGTTACGACATGACTTACTTTTTTCTAAATTTTGGTGCACTATCTCAATCACGAGCGTCACAAAAAAATCGATATTTTCACCCCACATAATTTGCATATTCATCCCTATCCGACATCACTATGTCCCCCATGGAGCTATCCGCCCCGTAGATATTTTGCTTAGGTATGTCATGACCTACTTATTCCCAAATTTTGGTGCACTATCTGCATCACGAGCGTCAATAAAACCGCGACTCATACCCCTTATAACTACCCTCGTTCCCTGCTCAACTGTCCGCACGTGTGAGAAAGTCATGTACAATGTACACGACTAATCCAGCATATCCCCGTATAGTTTGTCCATATTACCGATCACGAGCAAAATCCGCTTCAAACACTTGGACTATTTCCTTTAGATTTTGTGGATATAAAATATATATTTTTTATACTCAAACGTGAACTTACTTGTATTAACTGCGTTTCCTGTACAGCTAATGGTTTTATTCCAAAATAGTGATATTTAATGGCAAAAGCAGCAGAATCCCTACGTATTTTATTTTTATTTATGTCCGCAGGAGCCAACAAGGTGTAATCGAAGTCATATCTCGTAAAGTAAAGGTTAATAAGCGCTAAAATGAAAAATCTTTATTTTTTTGTTAGAAAATATGAAATTAATATGTCAATGATATTGACATATTACGCTGAACGCTTTACAGATCATTATCAGAGTGACGCTAGAATAACTAAACAAAAAAATTCAATAACGCACTCAACGTTCATATTGTAATATTTTTTATCGCCAACCGTCACCAAAGTCATTCATTATTGTACTCATGTACTCATTGTACTTTGCCTTCATTTGCGGCAGTAAAGTAACACTTAATTTGTACTGAAAGAAGAATTTTACTTTACCTGCCGCGATTAATCAAATTAACCGAGATTCAATGTAAGTCGTCGATAGCAGTAATCGATTATTTATTTGAGTGAACTTAAAATTTATTTACTTTAATTATTAAAAATATTGTACATAATTTACGTTATTATTAATTAAATTTATGCCAAAAAGTGAAATTCTGTAGTATTTTGCAATTATATTCATATAAAATTAATCAAAACTTTACCGATTTTGTAATTATTCAATATTAATATTTATCTATCTATTAAAAATCGAAAGCGGCATGCAGAAGTCATCTGTCATCACTGTCATATTTAAAAAATTTAAATTGAAAATTGTATTTAGTGTAATAAAAGTGTTAAAACGAATATCAAATTATAGTATATACAGTAGTGCTGCTTTGGAAACGGAAGAAATTACATGTACGCCACCTAAAATAGGCAAGAAATCGTTGGAGGCAATTTCAGAGCTTCTCCCAGCAAAATCCATCGAAAAATACAATAGGCAATATGACATATTTGAAGCATGGCCTGAAAAAAATAGTATTACTAATTATAGTGAAAGTGTTTTACTAGCATATTTCTCTAAATTGTCTAAAGAATATTCTCCATCGACTATGTGGTCCTATTATTCAATGTTAAAGGCAACTTTGACCACAAATAAAGACATAGATATAAGCAAGTTTATGAATGTCTTGTATAATTATTGTACCTATGTAACAAATGTTACAAATGTTTCTGCTAAAATTTAGGAATATATTAATTTATAAGTATGTAAGTAGTAATTTTCTTTACAATTTTTACTCACCTATTTCTTTTTTTATATCTAATATCGGCCGTGTATAGCAAGTGATTGCGTGGGGTAGTGGTATGTGTATCTAGTTACGGACGTGTTAGTACTTGGTTCGAGTCTCCGGTAAGGAAAAATTTTTTGTTTAATATTAATGGTTATTGACATACTTAGACTATTATAAGGACTTAAAAAATGATTAAAAATAATTAAAATAATTAATCGGGCTGTTGCCCAATGACGTCACCCGACAAGTTACCCCAATGACTTCACCCCGACAAGTCGGATTGTACATTGTACAATAAAAAGATTAAACATAATATTACTATTTATTTAGATTTTCTACAATTAAACAAGAAAAAGCAACTTCGAAAGGCTGTTATTTTTAGTTCTTACATGCATACAAAATACACACACTCTTTTTTCATTAGAAGGATGTAATTAAGTAAGTGTTAATGTTTTGTATGATTGGCGATAAAATCTTGTATGCACCACGTCAGTAAAGACTCTTTATCGAACTCGTCTGTTATTCGCCTCGCTCGCTAGGCTCGCTCGGCTCATAATATCAGACTCGTTCGATAAAGAGGCACTTTACTGATTTGGTACATAAATAACTATTTCTTAACTATTGTCTCCATTAATAATGTAGGTTACTAATTACTCCTAAAGTAGGGACTTTCGAATAGTCCCCAGTACACCGTCGTGAAAAGCCGAAACAAACGAGCCGAAAAAGTGCTTAGGCAAGGAAAGAAAGATGATAGATAAAGACTGGATTATATGCAAAATGCATATGCATATATATGCTGCATATTTCTCATGTTTTTCATAAATGCATATGCCTTGCATATTTGGAGATTTAAGAGCATATAAATGCATATTTTGATGGGAATTTACTCTACCCCATTTAAAAATAAGGTATATATTAGTAACATCAACATCCATTAAAATAAAATGTGAAAGTAAATATTTTGCTGTTAAGCTCCTTTGTTGTTGTACCCATAAACATAATGGGCGTTATTTATAGCTGCAGGTATCATTATCCGGATATTTAAGATTTATAGACTTCTCAGAATTTACAAATTACCTAAGTAAATACCGATTATATTTTGAATAACATTACAAATATTACCTGTACTTTCTGCTGGTGTCGGCCAACTATGAATTATTCTGGGAAAACCAACCAAAACGAAATTTTAAGCATTTTAAGGGTAGGATAGATTATTTTATTTTATGAATGGTTAGTCTTAAATCAATCGCCGATTATTCAACTTTTGTGATTGCAAGTTATTGACTATACTGTGTAAAAAAATCATTTTATTATTATTGTGAAAATGCCTAAAGTAGCAAGGGAAAAATCAAGTCTTCTCAGAAGTTGGATTGGAAGTAACAATCATCTAAAAGTTATCGACAGTGAAAGTATGTTTTGCACCATTTGTGATAAAAAGGTAAGTTCTCCACTTCAATAGATTTTTAAACTTATCAAACTTCTTTGCACATCTATGTGTCTGTCTATTCTAAAATGACAAACCGTCCCATTTCTTCAAAAACTGTTTTTTAAAGTTCGCAACGGTTTGGCTTATACAGAGCGAGGTGTTGAGAGTGGCCCACCCTGTATACTACGGTACACTGACTGTACTTTATTGTTTGACGATTTCAATTTCACTTTGAGAAATAAAAAAAAAATGGGGGAGGTTTAAAAAGTTTGATCATTTTAATGTAGGTATCTATTTACGAAAACATCTAAAACATCATTATCATTATATTCCAGATTCCATGTCAAAAGAAATTCCAAGTAGTTCAACACATAAAAACTTCACTTCACCAAACTAAGCTATCAAAAAATGATAATAAACCTCGCCAGCAGATTCTACAGAACAGTTTGCAGATTCAGAATACGTCAGTTGGGCAAGAAACCTTTGCAAAGGATTTATGCCATTTTTTTTTGAACTGCAATATCCCTCTGCACAAGTTAGAACATAAATCGTGTCAAAACTTTTTAAAAATTTATTGCAAGATTAAAGATAAACCAGCTCAAATACCAAGTTCTTCAACTCTTCGGAAAAAATATGTCAGTGCATGTTACAAAGATGTGATGACGAGTATTAAAAATCAGTTAAAAGCCGAATATCTTTGGATTTCCGTCGACGAAACAACGGATACAAAGGGTCGACAAATTGCGAATCTAATTGTTGGAGTTCTTAACGACTCTGGCGATTTTAAAAACTCATACTTAATTAGTGTAAAATGTTTGGAAAAAACAAACTATGCTACAATAGCTAGATTTGTTAACGAATCCCTAACAAATTTTTTTTTACCTGATCAAGTACCATTTGAAAAAATATTATTAATGCTTAGTGATGCCGCCTCATATATGATGAAAGCTGCATCCAATCTTAAAATCTTTTTCCCTAATTTAATTCACTGTACATGTTTGGCGCACGGCCTAAACAGAGTTGCAGAGAAAGTTAGAATTGAATTTCCCAATGTAAACACCTTAATAAATAATGTAAAAAAAGTATTTCTGAAAGCACCACTACGTGTACAGGTATATAGGGAGATGCTTCCCGATATTCCTTTACCACCAGAACCAGTATTAACCAGATGGGGAACTTGGCTTAAAAGTGCTATATTTTTATCTGAACACTACGACGACATCAAAAGCGTTATTTCAAGTTTTGATCCGACTTGTACCGCTATTGATAACTGTCAAAATATTTTTAAAGAAAAGTCTATTAAAAATCAATTGTTGTATATAAAATCGAATTTCGATATCATTGAAAGTTCAATTACAAAATTAGAGGCTCAAAATTTATGTCTTCACAATAGTATGTCTATTGTTGATTCGGTTAAACAGAAAATAACAAATCTGAATGGGGAAATTGGAGTAAAAATTAAAGATAAACTTGATGACGTTTTAAACAAAAATGAGGGTTTCACTTTATTGCGTTCAATAAATAATATAATCAATTTTGGAAACTTCGATGAAAATATTAATATGGATCCGTCTCTAATAGCAAAGTTTAAATATGCCCCAATTACATCTTGTGACGTTGAGAGATCTTTTTCTGCCTATAAACAAATATTAACAGATAGAAGACATAATATTAGTTTAGAAAATATGAATCAATATATGATTATTTATTGTAACAATAAAAATATGTAAATTTGTTTTATTGTACTCTTTTTATAATATTAGTTTAGAAAATATGAATCAATATTGTAACAATAAAAATATGTACATTTATTTTATTGTACTCTTATTTATCTTGTGGTCAAAATAAAATATTTTGCCGTTTTATTTGTCACAAAACCTGAAGTTAAAAAAATATATTAAGAAATAATAATACAATTTGGTTTAAATTCAAACCTATTTATTTATTTTTATTATTTTTTATTTATTTATGTATTTAACGTAAACCATAAAATTATTCATATAAAAATAAGTGCATATATAAATGCATATTTGCATGTTAATTGTGCATATTCAGCTTGTTTTAAAATGCATATTGCATGCATATTTTAGACATTTTTTAGTGCATATTTTCCAGTCTCTAATGATAGATAACCCTCATTAATAAACCTTCGCAAAGTGACTTATTTTTTGGATATAGGACCCTGCAATCTGTCACTTATGATTTGTGTCCGAAATTTTGTAATCGCAAAACTTAACCTGTCATAATCAAAATAATCTAGGGGACAAAAACAAAAAGCGAGATTACAGAAGGATTCAAAAAATTTATTTCAAACATTGAAAAAATAAGTTATAAACAAGGGTCCTGAATATAAAATAAACATTTTTTCTTAGAATTATCGTAATGGCTCTTAAAAAAATTAAGAGAGAACTCCATAAGTCAAAAAATGGTAACATATGAAAATAACAAACTAATTTTTTGCCCCTCAACTTCCAACAAAGTAGTATTTAGGTTGAGTTAGTACAGTGTATGACCTCCATGGTACATCCCATGGTAACTCCCCTACATCTGTTAGGCTAACTCATGATCAGATGGTCAGTGTCTTGCTGCGGTATCCTGCTCCACTCAATTGAAAGGCCTCAACATTTACTGTCTTGTAATGAACGCAATATTTTATTGTAAAATGCATCTGCCCAATATGTTCCATACATGCTCAATTGGGTTTAAATCTGGCGATTGTGCAGGCCATAATAAAACCTTAATTTCATTATCTTTAAGGAATGTTTGCAAGACCCTGGCAGTATGTGGACGCGAATTGTCGTGCATTAATTGAAATTGGGAAAGAGCTTGTTATGCAAAGGATACAAAAATAGGTTCGAGAATAATATCGCGGTAGTCTGTTGCATCTAGAAATCGTTCCAGACAAACGAGATTGGTTCTTCCACCAAGAGTGATGCCGCCTCATACCATTATACTGCCGCCTTGCTGTCTATGAACCTCCTGCAAGATGATCAATCGTTCAGCATCACCAGGTCGTCTAAAATTCTTGTCCGTCTCGTATCTGGTGCAAATACAAATCAGAACTCATCTGTGAACAAAGTAGAGGCCCACTCACGTCTAACCCAATTTGCGTGTTCTTGTGTCCACTGAAGTCGAGGAGCGCGATTTCCTCTGAATAACACAGGCGCTTTCACAGGTCTTCTTAAAGTTCCGCTCCTATCGGAGATTGGAAATCATTCTGAATAGTTCAATCATCCGGTTACGCGCCAGAATAGTTCAATTGAGCTGCATCCAAACCATTCACGGAGATTGCGTAGCCACGAGGTTTTACGTCTTCCTACGCTTCTTCTGCCTTTGATTTTGCCCTGCATTATATTCCTTAATAGTTCGTATTTTTCACCTCTCATGATGTGCCCCAAGTATTCCAACTTCCTGATTTTTATGGAATTTAAAACTTCGCATTATTTTCCTAGTTGTTCGAGCACTTGTGCGTTTGTTTCAGGATCTGTCCATGATATTTTCAGAATACGTGTATAACACCACATTTCGAATGCTTCCAGATTTTAATGTTGGATTGTTTTAGTGTCCATGACTCAACCCCATACAAAAGGGTGGAGAAAATATAACAACGAAGCATTCTTATCCGGAGCGTTATACTGATATTGCGATTACAGAAAAGATTCCTCATTCTGTTAAAAATGGATCGTGCAATTTCAATGCGGCATCTTATTTCTTTTGTCTGATCAGTATCTTCTGTGATCCACGATCCAAGGTATTTGTACGAAGATATTTGCTCAATTTCTGTATTATCCAGTACTAGTCTAACTCTGATGTTTTGTGCTTTTGTAAATACCATGAACTTGGTTTTCTTCAAATTTATTTTTAGTCCATAATCGTTGCAATGTATATTTAGTTGTTGAGCAAGGTGTTGCAATTCTTCCAGTGTTCCCGCTAGAAGTACCGTATCGTCAGCATATCTTATATTATTAAGTGGCTCACCGTTTATTATTAGGCCCTCATTGACTTCGGCCAACGCTAATTCTGAGATGGCTTCACTATATAAATTAAATAACAATAATGATAAAATACACCCTTGGCGCACCCCACGACGAATCTGGATATCCTCAGTCAGTTCATTTTCAACTTTCACTTTTGCTGTTTGATTCCAATAGAGGTTACATATAATTCTAATGTCTATACTGTCTATGTTTTTATTTAACAAAATTTCTTTGAGACGATGATTATGCTGCACTTTGTCAAATGCCTTCTCAAAATCAATGAAACAGGCATATACTTCCTGATTCATATCTAGGCATCTCTGCGAAAGAACACTTACTGCAAACAGTGCGTCCCGTGTTCCCAGACCTTTCCTAAATCACATTTGTGTATCACTTATGCCCTCGTCTTATTTCTTATGTATTCTATTGTGAATCACTTTTAAAAACAATTTCAAGACATTACTCATTAAGGCTATGGTGCGATGTTCATTGCACTCCTTTGCATTGGCTTTTTTGGGTAGCAGTATAAATGTCGATTGGAGCCATTCTTTAGGTATTATACCTGTTATATATATGGTATTAAATAAATCCAAAAGAAAATCAATAGATTCAGTATCCACAATTTTGAGTAATTCGATAGGAACTTCCTCAGGTCCGGGAGATTTACCACTTTTAGCTTGTTTCATTGCATATTCGACTTCTTCTCGTATAATGTCAGGTCCATTATCATCTTTAAATTCTTTTGGTGCTTCTGTTCTCTCTTTTTCTTCAAAAAGCTGTGCTATATATTGTGTGCATCTGTGCATTTTCTGGTTTATATCTGTCATAAGTGCACCACTTTCATCTCTTAGTTGCCTAGTTTGAAGTGCTTTTTTCATTCCTGACAGTTCCCTAATTCTTTTATGCATGTTAAAAAAGTCATATTTTTTCTCAAATTCTTCCAGTTCTTGGCACTGCTCATGTAACATTCTCTCTTTAGCTTCTTTTATTTTCTTTTTAATTAATCTATCGGTTACATTATATTTAATTGGATTTTTTGTTTTGAGTGATTTGAATGACAGGTCTACTAGCATTTAAACCTACTTCATGCAGTTTACTTCTAATAGTTTGACAACTTACATACACCTGATGGATCTCTTGCAGCCTAATTTCTAGTTGTGATGCAGTTATAGTGAGATCTCGCAAAGCTTGCAACCTAAGAAAACGGTATTTATTAATCTGGTTGGTTATCCTTGTACGGCCTCTATGACGTTTCTTATCAGTTTCATGAAACCTTAATCACAAACAATTACTGACATTACTGTTCGTGTGGAGGAACTCAGCAACGTCTCTTTGACTTCTGCCAGATCTAAGCATCCCGATAGCACGCCACTGCATTTCGCAATTTAAAAGATATCTCTCTATTATAGACAATTGCGAAACTAAATAAAAATCCACAAAGACATCGAAAATCAAATACCATTAAAGAAATATTACTTCTTATATTATAGACAAAAACGTATATTTGCAGGTTTGTTAAATTTTTTATAGCCATTTTCTTAAAAGTTAGTAAATAAATCGAAAAAATCAGAAGAAATATTAAAATTATTTTATTTTTATATTTGCAGCTGACATTGATTTAAAGCTGTTAACCTTTAACTACGGGCGCCCAACCATGAATCTCAAATACGGGCGCGGTGTACTCTATACACCAGTTACAAATAGCTACAGAAACAAAATTTCTTTAATAATTAGAACTATATTAAATTGCACAACTTGTGTTTAATCAATAATTAGTTATTATATAATAAAAAATAAAACTAAAAAATAATTCAAAATGGTAAACCAGTGAGAAAAAACGAAAACAGTAATTTATTACATATTGAAACACCAACCTAAAAAAATATGCGAAAATTTTTAAATTTTTAACTAGGTAGAAAAATAAACACATACGAGTCTTTATTCACTTTCGTCTTCTTCCTGGTTATTTGAGTTAATACACTCAGGACAAATAATGGTGGAATGTTCTTTGCAAACCATTCTCCTGCATGTCTGACACGAAATGGTTGTCACTCTATTTTTACGCCATCCGCAGCAATAGCGCCTTCCTCGTATTTTTGCTGGTGGTTCTTCTTCTTCTTGTTCCACTACAGTAGCTTTATATTTCTTCAGGAATAGTTTTAAATCTAAGGGCAAACTCTGTATTTCAGCTCGTTCTGAAAGGTGTGGTCTCAACAAAGATAAAGATAATTCCTTTAAAAATATCCTTCTATATTTTTGAGGATTGTTTATATTTGCAGCATTATACAGGATTTGGCTGTTAATTCCTGCGATGTTTAGGAGCTGAAAAATATAACCATCGGCCACCTTTGCGTTCTCCTCGATACCGAGTATGTACCGCACATTTTATCTACTGTGTCGACACCTCCTTTGTGAGAATTATAATCTAAAATTATATTTGGCTTTTTTTTCTCCGGATCCACTGCAGAATCATTATGCATGGTTGATATCAAAGGCACAGCTTTATTTTTTGCAGGGACATATGACACTATAGTTACCTCTTTTTGAAATCCGAAAAGGGACGATCCAACTTCTCTTTCTTTATGTGGTAGGAACTCCAACGGCAGCTCCTGTTTATTTTGCTTTAGTGTGCCAACCATTGTTACTTTATCTTTCAAAAGATCCTTGGCCAATGAGTAACTTGTGTACCAATTATCACATGTCAAGTTCCGGTTTTCCCTTTCCAGTCTTGAAGTAAACGATGTACAATATCAGCAGGTTTAAATGATTTGTTGTAAGGTCCTTGTGGCTGATTACCACAATACACCTTTAAATTTGTAACATAAAATGTCTGGGCATCACACAATACAAATACTTTTAACCCATACTTTGCAGGCTTGGACGGGATATATTGAATAAAACTGCATCTACCTCTGAAAGGTATTAACATTTCGTCAATTGTTACTTCTTCTCCTAAACAGTAGTTATTGTTGCAGTTCTCCACAAAACGATCCAGTGTAACTCGAATAGCAGCAAGCTTATCAGTTTCCTTGCGTATCCCTCTACTATTTTTGTCATCAAATCTTAGAGCAGCAAGCAAAAATAAAAATCGATCAGCACTCATGCACGCTCTAAATACTTCTGAGCCGGTTCCGCCTTTAGTCCACAATTCAAGAAAATGTGTATGGTTTTGCTTTTTAGTTCCTGCAAGAAGTAGTAGTCCGATAAATGGCATAATTTCTGTTTTTGTTGTGTCTTTAGCCCGTCTCGGCCGGTTATACTTTATTCGCATATTTGCAATTTTCAAGTTTGTACACTCAACTATATTTTCAATATTGTCGTCACTAAAAATTTTTTCGAAAGCACTTCTCTCATTGGTAATAACCCTAGCACTCAGCTTTGGCCCAGGAAGTATTTTTACAATATTTTTGCTGGAAGTTTTGCTAAATTTGCTCACCACTGAATTTTTATACCACTTTGTTTGTTTATCTTTCGCTATAAAATACTCATCTTCATCGCTTTCTAAACTCTCACCATCGCTCTCGTTATCTGAATCAGAAGACTCTTTATCATTTAGTTCTATCTCCGACTCAGTGTTATAATCGTTGTCTTCCGTAATTTCTTCCTCTTCTTCTGACGAACTAGCATCCTCTTCTCCCCTAACTTCTTCCTCAGGTTCTTCTTCGAACAATGCTTCAGCCATAGCTCTAAGCTCATCTTGTGTGAGACTTTTAGGGTTTCTAACACGCACTCGATCCCTATAAAAAATATTTCTCCTAAGTTTCCATTTCACATTTTTGTATAAAAAGTACAATGTAACATTTACTACACAGAAAATAACTCGTTTGCAGGTAATTTAAAGTTTAACATTCGTTAAATTTACTTACATAACTATGTGCGTGGTGTACTGAAGGCACCGTTCGGGAACTCACTTTGATATTTTTTATTACAACTCAACTATTCGATCAAAAATCACGTATCGACTGTAACACATAATGGTTGATACTATACTGATAGGTTACGTCGAGCGCCGTAAACGCAGAAAATAGTTTTAAGAAACGGCAACCAACTTAACACGCATGGTGTACTGTGTACACCGTAGCCCGTAGTTAAAGGTTAATATAGGTGTCCCTTAGATTATTTTGGCGTGTGTATTTACGTCGTCGGACTAAAGAAACGAGGCTGTAAATTTGTCGGATAAGAGATTAACAATATTTTGTTATTAATTATAAATACTGTCAATTGAAAATTAAGAGTTTTGTAATAACAAAACTGTAACGCTCTAGACTCTAGAGTGATATCTTGCAGGTGTCGGACTAGACGATCGCAAGCCGTCCGATGGTCGGACTCTTTTTTGTCCGACATAAATAATTTATTTTATTTTAATGTGTAATATTTTGATTAAAGTGTCCTCTTTTGCTAGGGGGTTGATGTAATTTAGATCAAAAGTAGTCTACAAAATGTCACACTTATAGATAAATTGTAGGTACGTGTTTTTGAATATTTTTAGATTTTCTATAGGGCGATACCCTTTATTTTTGGAGGTCTGAACTCGATACTTCATATCCAAAAAATACTCAAACTACTCTAATATTCAACAAAAATTCATTTTGGAGTTCAATTCTCAAGAATAATTATTTGGTTTCCTTTTCTTGATTTTTCCAAAAGTACTGAAAAGAAATATAATGTATTGGCTATTTTTGAAAAGGTGGTTAAACGAACTTTAAAATGAGGTGTCATTCAACCCCCCTTTCCTTTAAAAATTTTGGGGATTGTGTCCGCCCCCGCTAGAGGGTTGATGTAATTTAGTTAAAAACTGGTCTACAAAATGTCTCCCTCACAGATAAATTTGACATGTTTTTGGATATTTATAGATTTTCTATAGGGCCCAAAATTATAGAGGGTGGTACCCTCTATTTTTTGAGTTCGGAACTCTATACTTAATATCTTTATAGTTTTACTTGATTCTTCCAAAAATTCTCCAAAAAAATACTCAAAATACTCCAATACTCAAAGAAATTCAATTTAGAGTTTAAAACACAAAAAAAAATTGGAATTCTGAGCTCGATACTACTTATAGACGGAGAGGCAGCGCTGAAAAATCTATTTGAATTTACTAAAGCTAGATTTTTCACAGTTGATTACTGTGAGTGTGTAGAGAAACATACTGCGGTCGGTCAAGCGAAACGTAGAACAGGGGTTACTGAGAGGGTATCAAAGTTGCTTTCCTACGAAGGTAATTATTTCCATTTACTAAGGCTGAAAATCAGTACACACATTCTAAATTAAATTTAAATAAAAGTTATTATAGTCGGTCAGCTGTATGAGGGGACAGAGCCGGTCGGTCGGCCCCAATAGTCGATTGAGGGAATGAAGCATTTTGGCTCGCAAATTTTTCGTCCAGCATGGATTTACTTGAAATTTTCTCAGAAGGTAGATAATAGTCAAAGGATCATTTTCTATATCATGCCGCTATCATACGCTAAAACCTTGGGGGTGGTTGCCACCCCATCTCGGTGGTGGGAATTTTTTATTACATTTTGACCATGTAATTCGATGGAAAATGTAATTCTAAGAAAAAAAAATTATATTTTCTTCGTAAAACTAATATTTTTCGAGTTATTCGCCCTTGAAAATAACAGTGTTTCGACGAAAAAATCGACTTTTTTAGAGGGTTTTTTGAGAATACCTCGAAAAATATGCATTTAATCAAAAATATTGTAAATATCAAAATTGTATCTTTCTTTTAGTAACACAATCCAAATTCTTTTCCAATAATATCTTTAAGACCAATACCAACCGAGATACGGCATGGTAGAAGTTAGCTTTTTTCGTCAAATGCATAATTTGAAATATTCAAAGCCAAATAATGGGAAAATTTGCATTTTTAGAGCAAAACTTAAATAGTTTTTTTTTTTCAAGTATACAATTAGACCTTAAAAAAAATAATAAAAAGTTTCTAGCATGAAAATGTCAGTAACTACTTTTCTCTACGAAAAAATCAGTGAAAACAACCCCCTAACTACCTTCCTAATTCAAAATTGGTCTTCACCTTTCTGTAGTTCCTTTTATATTTATATTAACAATAAACTCAAGGAGTTTGACCTATTTAAAAAATGCCTAATTTTGGAAAAATATATCTCACTGTGTACTGATTTTCAGCCTTAGTAAATGGATTTAATTACCTTCGTAGGAAAACAACTTTGATACCCTCTCAGTAGTGAGACCCATCAAAAACGATTTTGTAGGATTTTTAAAGAGCTATAAGACTGTGTAAATTAAATTTCGTAAGATGCCTTAGTTTTTAATTGGGGCGGGTTTAAAGGGCTCGAATAAGGGGTGTTTGCTGGTAAATAGAGGTTTTAAACAGCTATATCTGGCTAACTATTCACTGCAATGAAAATATATTCACAGGGAAGTTTTGGTCATTAACTTTTCCGTGGCCGTGCGGGGCAATTTGGTTACCCCAGATGCGGTTTTGTCTTTATAACTTTTCAAAATATTTTTATTTTTTTTTATCCCTCCAGGTAATCTTAGAAAATATATTACTAAATCGTTTTTTTATAAAAATTATCAAATATAATGTAAATTTTATACTAAAATTGAAATTAACTCCTCGGGGCACACAGTGCCAGAAACCCCTGCCAGAGACATTCAACAATATACAAGTCGAAGATGCAGCTTTTTTGCCAGGGCACGTGATAGAAAGACTCAAATATCATGTAGTACATGCAGAAAACCAATTTGTACCATACATCGAGAAGACAGTAAAACATTTTTATGCCCTGACTGTAAAAATCAGGAATAAAATCAAATTGTAATTACAGGTAAACATAAAAAAAAATGTAAATCTTTTTAATAATAAAAACAAATTATTTCAGTTACTAGTGCCTTATTATATAACTTTCCAAACAATAATGTAAAATTTAAATGAATTATTAAAGCATTTTAGTGGGGTAACATAGTTGCCCCGCACGGCCTGCAGCGTAAGTTTTTATAGCACGGTTCCGGAAAGGTTAAAAAATATAACATTTAGTAGTTTATAATTTTTTCATATCTTCAGTATTTTCGGAGATATTTTGAAGTAAAAGGTGAAAAATACCAAATTGCAAAAAATCAATTTTTTTTAAACTCCAATTTTTCCAAAATTAAGGCATTTTAAATAGGTCAAACTCCTTGAGTGTATTGATAATATAAATATTAAAGGAACTACAGAAACGTTAAGATTAATTTTGAATTAGGAAGGTAGTTAGGGGGTTGTTTTCACTGATGTTTTCGTAGAGAAAAGCAGGTACCGACATTTTTTGTAAGTCGCTTAATTTTTGTGCTAGAAACTTTTTATTATTTTTTTAAAAGGTCTAATTGTATACTTGAAAAAATATTTTTTAAGTTTTCCTCGAAAAATGCAAATTTTTCCCATTATTTGGCTTTGAATATTTCAAATTGTGCATTTGACGAAAAAGCTAACCTTTAACATGCCGTATCTCTATTTATGTTGGTCTAAAAGATATTATTGGAAAAGAATTTGATTTGTGTTACTAAAAGATACAATTTCAATATCTACAGTTTTTTTCGAGGTATTCTCAAAAAACCCTCTAACAAAGTCGATTTTTTCGTCGAAAAACTGTTATTTTCAAGCGTGAATAGCGTGAATAGCGAAAAACTGTTATTTTCAAGCGTTTTACGAAGAAAATGTAACAACGTTTTTTTCTTAGAATTACTTTTTCCATCGAACTACATGGTTAAAATGTAATAAAAAATTCCCACCCCCGAGATGGGGTGGCAACCACCCTCAAGGTTTTAGCGTATGATAGCGGCATGATATAGAAAATTATCCTTGGACTATTCCCTACCTTCTGTGAAAATTTCAAGTAAATCCATGCTGGACGAAAAAATTGCGAGCCAAAATGCTTCATTTCCTCAATCGAGTATTGGGGCCGACCGACCGGCTATGTCCCGTCATACAGCTGACCGACTATAATAACTTTTATTTATATTTACTTTTGAATGTGTGTACTAATTTTCAGCCTTAGTATATGGAAATAATTACCTTCGTAGGAAAGCAACTTTGATACCCTCTCAGTAACCCCTGTTCTATGTTTCGCTTGACCGACCGCAGTATGTTTCTCTACACAATCACAGTAATCAACTGTGAAAAATCTAGCTTTAGTAAATTCAAATAGATTTTTCAGCGCTGCCTCTTGATCTATTAGTCTCTGTACGGATACACTTGATTTTTCCAAAAGTACTGAAAAGAAATATAATGTATGTAAAATTTTTAAAAAAGTGATTTAACGATCTATAAAATAAGGCATCACTCAACCCCCTTTTCCATAAAATTTTTTGGGGATTGTGTCCGCCCACGCTAGAGGGTTGATGTAATTTAGTTGAAAACTGGACTAAACTGGGATATAAAAATAAATTGGACATGTTTTTGGATATTTTTAGATTTTCTATAGGGACGAAATTACAGAGGGTGGTACCTTTTCAAAGTGTACAGGGTGGTACACTTTATTATGGTGAGAGCTGAGGCTTCTTCTTTGGTGATCACTTTGTTTACAGTAACGCAATAAACAAAATTTATATAAAATTTTCTTACCTGGAATACCATTAGAAACTGCAGCCTCGTTTGAATTGACACCAATTATTACGGGGACTTGATTGTATTCCCCCTTTCTTAATAAAACATCGCTATAGTTGTAAAAGAAAGCATCCTTATGATATGGTTCAATTACAGGGCTAAACATTATACCAGCTAAAGGATTTACTATCGTTATCTAAAGAATAAAAAATTATAAGATTTTAAAATCGAATTAAATGCGAATTATCATTTTTTATCAAATTGATTACTTTATGAAAACTAATTATGTTATGAAAACTTATTGTTATAAAAAAATTAAAAATTTTGATTGATTGATAGTCCGTTGTTTAACGGTAAAATATTGCAAAACCTCTAAATTTTAAAGAACCGCTTGGATTGACATGAAATTTGGCATACACATAGCTAACAAGTCAAAGAAAAAAAGTGATATTGTGCCGATATGTGCTTTTGCCCCGGGGGTGCTTTTCACCCCCTCTTGGGGGTGAAAAAGTATTCGTCCAAAGTAAGTCTGGAAATTGATAAACTGACTAATTTTAAGTAACTTTTGTTCTATAGAGTTTTTTCACTAAGTCAATACTTTTTGAGTTATTTGCCAGTGAAGATGTTTATTTTTTCAACAAAATAACCACACTTTTAGAAGGATTTTTGCATATAACTCAAATAGTACGTATTTTGTCGAAAAAACATTTCTACAAAAATATAGCCAGTAAAAAAATTTTAAAAATGGTGTATATATCACGTTTCTATACCTAGTAGGAGCAGAGTTATAGCTAATTAAAAATAGGTTCATATTCGTCAAATTCCAAATGGAATAAAATAACCAAAAATGAAGCACATTTCGGGGAAAACTCATTACAACTTATTTAAAGTGTTTAAAAAAAGCTTCATTTTTGTTTTATAAAAAAAAATTCTAGCATCAAAAGTAAACAAGTTACGCTCAAAATAAAGTTGGTCCCTTTTTTTTTGGTAAAAAAATCGGGAAATTTACCCCCTAATTAGTATCTCAAATAAACTTAATCGATACGACTTCACAAGTTTCTTGACCCGTGTATGTATTGTTTATATGATCTGTAAGTTTCATCAGTTCAAAGTCCTTATTTTTGAAAGGGCTGTAGGTAAAAGGGGTTGAACGAGTCACTCATCACGAATGTATGCCAATTTGGAAACACCAAATCTCAATCAATTTTTGTCTAACAGAAAAAAAATACATGATATTCATAAAAGCAATGCCGACTTTTTTTCTTTTTCGAGATTTTTGGTATCTCTAACAATTTTTAAGTTATTTTGAAAAAAAGCATATTCTTCAAAATTAAAATTTTTAAAAATTTTATTTTAAAACCGATTTTTTTCTAAAATAAGCACTTTAAATCGATGAAACTTAGAGAGCATAATATAAACACAACATAAGTAAAATAATTTGTGGAGCGGTAATGATTAATTTCATTTAAGTTGCTAATTAGGGGGTGGTCTTCCCGATTTTTTTTGCCAAAACAAAAGCGACCAACTTTATTTTGAGCGTAACTTGCTTAAATTTAATGATAGAAACTTCTTATAAAAACCAAAATAAAGCTTTTTTAAGACACTTTAAAAAAGTTATAATGGGTTTTCCCCAAAAAGTGCTTAATTTTTTGAATATTTCCCTTCGAAATATTCTATTTGAAATTTGGTGAATACGACTCTATTTTTCATTGGCTATAACTCTGGTTTTACGAGGTCCCGAGACCTAACGGGTACACCATTTTTTACTATTTACAGGTTGTATTTTTTCTAAGAACGTTTTTTTTTACAAAAGACTTACTTTTTGAGTTATTTGCGAAAAAGCGTCTAAAAATGTAGTTATTATGTTGAAAAATGAACATATTCACTCGCAAATAACTCGGAAAGTGTTGACTTAAAGAAAAAGCTCCATAGAACAAAAGTTACTTAAAATTAGTCAGTTTATCCATTTCCGGACTTATTTTAAACTTATATTTTTTCACCCCCAAGAGGGGGTGAAAGTCACCACCAGGGCAAAAGCACACATCGGCACAATATCACTTTTTTTCTTTGACATGTAAGCTATGCGTATGCCAAATTTCATGTCAATCCAAGCGGTTCTTTAAAATTTAGAGCAAAAACCGTGAAAGAATGGGCTATAACAAGAGTTTTATTTCACAAAAAAACTTGAAGAAATATCCTATGATCAAAGAAAAAAAAATCTACCAATCATCTTCGTCTTCATGTACCATGTCCTTTCAAAACGTTGGTTATCATCATAGTTATCTTAACTTTATTCACTGCCACCCTAAATATTATGCTTGTATCAACACCATATAAATCTTGCAAGTTCCTCAACCATAAGGTTCTTCTTCGTTCTGAACTGCGTTTGCCTGCTATTTTTCCTTGCATAATATTTTGCAGTAACCTATATTTGGGACCTCTCATTACATGTCCGAAATACTCCAGCTTTCTCTGCTTGATGCTTTTTAAAAGCTCAATAGGCTTGCTGAGGATTTTTTTCAGAGTCCAGAACTCGACACCATAAAGTAAGACCCAGAACACGTAGGAGCGAACTAGGCGGATCCTCAATGCCAAATTTAGGTATCTGTTATATAACACCTTGGGCATCCTTCTAAAAGCGTCTTTGGCCTGATCTATCCTAGATCTAACTTCGCCGTGACTTTCTGCGTAGCAATTTAATTGCTGTCCAAGGTAAACGATTTTATCAACTTGCACAAGTTTGGTATTATTTACATATATAGACAGTGTTATCTGTTCTTTACTTATTACGAGTATTTTGGTTTTCCGTAAGTTCAGATCCAGACCTGCCTCCCTTCAACTCTCAACGACACTATCAAGTAGTGTTTGCATAATTTCTTGACTAGAAGCTAGGAGTACGATATCGTCCGCATACCACAATTTGTTGATGACTTCACCGTTACAATTCACCATTATTCCTTCTTGTTTTTCAGAAAGTGCATTTCTAAAAATTCTTTCGGAGTAAACGTTAAAAAGTAGAGGTGAAAAAAGGCGTCCCTGCCGTACTCCTCTTTTAATATTAAGAGCCTGTGATTTCACACCACCTACTACCAATCATGAGAAACTCAAAAAGGAAAATAATTATCGACTTAAATATGAAAAAAGTTGAATGGACTACATAAAAAAAACTCTTGTTTAACAAGAGACACCAGACAACTCAAAGTATACATCAAATATACAAATCAAATCACAACATCAACGTTAAAACGGAAATCATTAAATCCTTATATGATAGAGCCAAAATTACTTGTCCTAACGAAAATTCATTTTTAGAAGAAAAACAATTGTTAACACCTCTTTTATTAAAAAATAATTATCCTTTATCGTTTATAAATAAGGAATTGTCAAGATTGGATCGAATGGAACAGAACAACTTAGCACGGGATCCTACAACATTCACAAGAAATAATATGAGGAAAATATCAATACCATATATAAAAGCACTATCCGAGAAACTGAAAACAGTAGAAAATAAATTTAACATTTCAACAACATTCAAAACAACAAACACATTGAGATCTATTCTATCTAAAACTAAACCTAACAATGAACAAGAAAGAACAAAGAATTGTATTTATAAAATACCTTGTGAATGCGAACAATTTTATTTAGGTGAAACATCAAGACCATTAAACTTAGAATAAGTGAACATCAGTCTTATATTAAAAAGAGAGAATTTGATAGATCTCAAATATGTCAACACGCATGGGATAATGAACATAGAGTTCAGTGGAGAGATTCAAGTATAGTCGTGAATGTTTTTCTGAAGCTATTTCCTTGTGGAATTTTTATAATGAAGTATTTTCAATGGGAAATAAGCCACAATTTTACTAAAAAAAATCTCTAGCGCAAGAATTTTACTGTCATCGTTGCATTTGGTTGTCTTTTTAAAGACAGATCACATGCTATGATTTTTTGTGGCGGATATTCTTGAGTTGGGGTGGATTTCATGTAATCGAATGAACTATCTTTTAGTAAAGTCGTCCCAGGAACGCAACTCATCAATATTGGCAATATCATTTTAAAGTCTTCTACTTTAAAATGTATAATACATGCCTGAATTGCCGATATAAATGAGTCAGATTAAATAAATTATTACAAGAATTTTTTACTAAACAACAACATTTTTGTTTATTTAGTATTATTTTGTATTTTGACAACGACACCCGACTTGGGCGTCGAACCGTTAATAAATTCATTTTTTTGGTAAAATTGTGGCTTATTTTCCATTGAAAATACTTAATTATAGTCCTGAAGGAAACAGACAGTAAAAAGAGAAAAATCAAAGAAGCTGTTCTAATTATGCTGAATGAAACCAATTGTGTCGCAAATTCCTCGGTAGAATGCCGTAAGATGTGGTTACCCATACTGAAAGAGGAAGTCAATAGTAAGACAATACCACGATTAGTAAGTCAATAACATATCGAGTTAGTACATATTTTATATTTTAGTATTACTTATATCTATGTATTATTAATACATATTATTTATAATTTAAACAACATATACAGGGTGTAATAAAAATACAGGTCATAAAATAAATCACATATTCTGGTACCAAAAACAGTTCGAGTGAACCTAACTTACCTTAATACAAATATGCACACAAAAAAAGTTACAGCCCTTTGAAGTTACAAAATGAAAATTGATTGTTTCCGATATATCGAAAACTATTAGAGATTTTTTAATGAAAATGGACATGTGGCATTCTTATGGCAGAAACATCTTAAAAGGATATTATTGTGAAATTTGTGCACCCCATAAAAATTTAATGGGGGTTTTGTTTTCTTAAACCCCCCTCCCCAAACTTTTATGTACGTTCCATTTAAATTATTATTGTGGTACCATTAGTTAAACACAACGTTTTTAAAACTTTTTTGCCTCTTAGTAATTTTTCCATAAATCAGTTTTAATCGAGGTGCGACTTCTTTTTTAATATGTTTACATCAAAATTTTATAGGGGTTTTGTGCCTTTAAACCCCCCAAATGTTTGTGTACGTTCCAATTAAACTATTATTGCGGTAACATTAGTTGAACAGAGTGTTTTTAAAGCTTTTTTCACTCGTACTATTTTTCCGATAAGGCACTTTTTATCGAGATGTGGCTTCTTTTCTAATATGGTTCAAAATATACCTCAAACTGTAATTATTTATAAATTTTCATATTATTACCAGGTCTGTATAATCGTACGTAAATGTACAAATATGTGGTGGATTTGACAAATATTCAAAATATCTCGATAAAAACTAGCTTTTCGAAAAAGTACTAAAACGCAAAAAAGTTTTAGAAATATATGTAGTTGTTAACTAATGATGCCACAGTGATAATTTAATTGGAACGTACCCAAAAGTTTAGGAAGGTTTAAGGGAACAAAATCCCCATAAAATTTTTATGGGGTGCACAAATTTCACTATAATTTTATTTTAAGATGCTCCTATCATAAGAATGCCACATGTCCGTTTTCAATAAGAAACCGCAAAAAGTTTTCGATATATTGGAAAAAATCGATTTTTATTTTGTAATTTCAAAGGGGTGTAACTTTATTTATGTGAACATTTGTACTAGGTAATTTTTGGTCCCAGAATATATGATTTAATTTATAACCTATATTTTTGTTACACCCTGTATATTATATATTAAAGTCGGAATTTCGTATTAGTTTTGAGAGTAAACTAAATGTAAGACCAAATACTTACGATGTCGGGATAGTATCATGAGGTTTTTTTCCTGATTTTCCCTCGTGATTTACTATGGAATATATAACGCGAGAATTTTAGTGTCACGTTGCATTTGGCTGTCTTTTTAAAGACAGATCACATGCTATGATGTTTTTGTGGCGGATATTCTTGAGTTAAGGTTGATTTCATGTAATCGAATGAACTATCTGTCAGTAAAGTCGTCCCAGGAACGCAACTCGTAAATATTGGCAATATCATTTTAAAGTCTTCTACTTTAAAATGTATAATATTTGTGTGAATTGCCGATATAAATGAGTCAGATTAAATAAATTATTAGAAGAATTTTTTACTAAGCAACAACATTTTTGTTTAATTTAGTAGTATTTTGTATTTTGACAACGACACCCGATTTGGGCGTCGAAACGATAATAAAATTATTTTTTTCAATTTAATTTTGGTTTATTTCGTATCTAAATTAGCCCAGTAAATGAACGGGAAATACGGCGATATCGTGTAATTTTCAGGGGCAACTCCGAATTGCATGAAAATTTGGATATAGGTTCTACTTACCATCCACTTTAAAGTTGAAATTGTGCCGTTGGTTACTTTTACTTGCGGGGTGACAGTCACCCCTTCCTGGGGGTGAAAAAACATATATTCAAGATAAGACCCGAAATGGATAAACTGACTGAATTTAAGCAACTTTTGTTCTATAGAGTTTTTTTATGTAAGTCAATACTTTTCTAGTTATTTTCGATTGAAAATGTTTATTTTTCGACAAAAGAAATCTACGTTTTCGGACGGTTTTTCGCAAATAACTCAAAAAGTAAATACTTGACCGAAAAAAATATCATTAGCAAAAATGTAGCTTATAAAAAACTGAAAAAAAATGTGTATCAGTAAAGTCTATCAATTGAGTAAAAACAAAGTTGTAGCTCATGAAAAATACGTTCTTGTTCGTCTAATTCCAAATCGAATATTTCAAAGTGAAATCACCGAAAAATTAAGCACTTTTCGGGAAAAACCTATTTAAACTTTTTTAGAGTGTTTATAAAAAGCTTTATTAGAATTGTTCATAAAAGTTTCTAGCAATAAAAATAAGCGAGTTCCGCTCAAAATAAAGTTGGCCCTCTTTTTTTGTAAAAAAATCATGCAAATATCCCAGTGTTTAGCTCCTCAAATGAAATTAATCGCTACTGCTTTACAAACAATTTACTCACTTATCTATTTTTTATATGATCTGTCAGTTTCACCGGTTTCAGTGCTTATTTTTGAAAGGGTTATAGTTAAAAAGCTTGAACGGATCACTAATGACGAGTGTATGCAAATTTTGAACAGCCATATCTTAACTAATTTTTGTTTTGCGGAAAAACAAAATAAAACTAGCATATTTATAATAATAAAACCTATATTTTTTTACTCTTTAAGATTTTTCTTATCACTAATACTTTTAAGTTATTTTGAAAAAAGGAAATTTTTCAAAAATTTTTAGAAAATTTTGTTTTACTATAAAACCAATTATTTTCAAAAATAAGCACTTCAAGCCAATCAAAACTTACAGATCATATAAACAATATATACACAGTTAAAATTAATGGTAAAGCGGTAACGATTAATTTTATTTAGGGTGCTAAATAGAGGGAGGTTTTCACAATTTTTTTACCAAAAAAAGGGGCAAACTTTTTTTTTCAGTGTAACTCGTTTATTTTTAGTGCTAGAAACTTTTGCAAAAAACAAATATAAATCTTTTTTTGGGTACTTTAAAAATGTTAATAAGCTTTTCCCGAAAAGTGCTTAACTTTCGGTGATTTCGCGTTGACTTATTCGATTTGGAATTAGAGGAATAAGAACGTATTTTTCATGAGGTATAACTTTGCTTTTTCTCAATTTATATACTTTACTGATACACCATTTTTTTGTTTTTTGATAAGCTACACTTTTGCTTAGAATATATTTTTCGATAAAATATTTACTTTTTGAGTTATTTGCAAAAAACGGTCTGAAAACGTAGTTTTTTTGTCGAAAAATCAATATTTTCAATTGCGAATAACGCGAAAAGTATTGACTTACGTAAAAAACTTTATAGAACTAAAGTTGCTTATAATTGGTCAATTTATCCATTTCCGGGCTTATTTTAAACACACGTTTTTCACCCAGGGGTGACTGTCACCCCCCAAGTAAAAGCAACCAATGGGACAAATTCAACTTTGAAGTGGAGGGTAAGTAGAACCTAAATCCAAATTTTCATGCAATTCGGAGTTGCCCCTGAAAATTACACTCCAAAGCGGTCATTTATTGGGCTAAATAGTTAATTATAAAAATGCCACAAGGAAATAGCTTCAGAACAACATTAAATAATAATTATAACACTGTGTTTATCAAACCGGAATATATAAAATAATATCTAATTGTTAAAAAACCTACTTACAGTAACAGATGTAACGAGAGCAACTCGATGGAGCTCTGTATAATTTACTTTCTTCATGTTTGCCACCATTTCAGTGGTGTTTCTCGTGTTGATACCAAGTGCAAGTGCAGTCTCTTTAGCGATTTTTCTTGCATTTCTATTTAGCGACCACAAACATAAAGAATTTCCGCTTTGCATAATGGCTGCTCTAAATAATCCTGAAAGTAAATATAGCAGATATACGCCAGTCAATGGGAGAAAGAATAGGATATTACCTCCGAATTCTATCCTACTGCATGGATTTTAATCAAATTTTGAGAATAGCCTCTACATATTGCACCCTCAGTAATATAGAGGCACAATTCAAAAAAGCAGATTGTTGGGAAATCGCGTTTAAAGATTCTGGTTTCCAATATTACAGCTGTTTTTTCAAATAACATGCTTAGGTATTATTTAAGTTATAAATGTGAAATCTGGCAGATTTGTTACTTGGTAATTACACAATAAATAGCCATGATAAAAAATAATAATATAAATAAATTACATTAATTACATGTAATGGAAAAAAATACTTTCAAGTTAGTCCCATTTATTACAAAAAAACATAACAGAAATAAGGAACTCTAATATAGTATGGTATAGTCAGACCCAAACCCAGACATCCAAAGTGAAAGTTATCCTCCAACACCAAATTGTTCTATATGGTCCACATAATGTTCAGAAAAAAGTCACACCATTTTGAGCGTCGGGTTTGGGGGGAGAGGGGGGAGAAATCGTTAAATTCGTAGTTTTTTAGGTTTTTCGTCAATATTTCTAAAACTAAGCGGTTTAGCATAAAAAACCCTCTACACAAAATTGTTCTACATTAAATTTGAAATAAAAAAGGCCCTATGCATAACCCTTCTAAAATGAACGGTTCCAAAGTTACGGAGGTAGTATAGTATAATTGGTCCAAAAAAAGGCCTAACCCAGACATCAAAAGTAAAAGTTTTCCTTCAACACCAAATTGTTCTATATGGTCCACATATTGTTCAGTAAAAAGTTACACCATTTTGAGCGTCCGGTTTGGGGGGAGATGGGGGAGAAGTCGGTAAATTAGTAGTTTTTTACGTTTTTCGTCAATATTTCTAAAACTATGCTTTAGGTAAGGAATGTTCTATAGAAAAATGTTCTACATAAAATTTGAAACAAAAAAGGTTGTATATATAACTGTTATAAAATCAACGGTTCCAGAGTTACGGAGGGTGAAAAGTGGAAGTTTTCGATACTTTTTATATTTACCGATTTCTCCCCCCTCTCTTCCCCCCAAACCCGACACTTAAAATGGTGTGACTTTTTTCTGAACATTATGTGGACCATATAGAACAATTTGGTGTTGGAGAATAACTTTCACTTTGGATGTCTGGGTTTTTGGTATAGTTATATCATAAATATTGCCCAAAAAATATAAAAAGTATCGAAAACCTCGACTTTTCACCCTCCGTAACTCTGGAACTGTTGATTTTATAACAATTATGTATAGAATATTTTTTGTTTTAAATTTCATGTAGAACATTTTTGTATATAACATTGTTTACGCTAAAGCACAGTTTTAGAAATATTGACGAAAAACGTAAAAAAATCTACTAATTTACTGGCTTCTCTCCCATCTCCCTCCCAAACCGGACGCTCAAAATGGTGTAACTTTTTACTGAACAATATGTGGACCATATAGAACATTTTGGTGTTGGAGGAAAACTTTTACTTTGGATGTTTGGGTTAGGCCTTTTTTTTGGACCAGTTATACTATACTACCTCCGTAACTTAGGAACCATTCATTTAGGAAGATTATGCATAGGGCCTTTTTTATTTCAAATTTAATGTAGAACAATTTTGTATGGAAGGTTGTTCATGCTAAACCGCGTAGTTTTAGAAATATTGGTGAAAAACTTAAAAAACTACGAATTTACCGATTTCTCCCCCTCTCCCCCCCAAACCCGACGCTCAAAATGGTGTGAGTTTTTTCTGGACATTGTGCGGACCATATAGAACAATTTGGTGTTAAAGGATAACTTCACTTTGGATGTCTGGGTTTTGCCATCTTTTGGATCAACTATACTATACTAATAAGGAAGTTTGATCCCTTATATTATGAATGCTCTGTCACTGCTTATGAAAAATAGCGATCTATTATGAATTATACCCATTTATTTATTATATTTTCTAAAATATAATGGCTCAACTTAAAACTGTTCTATATAATACAAAATGTTAAAACACAAACTCACCAGGATATTCGTTATAGAAAGACATGTTACCGATTGCTACCTTGCAGCAGTAAAAACAAGAGGTGAGCGGGAGAGTAAGAGAGAGGCACAAATATAGTTACTGAACCATTTAATGTTCTTTTTATCTCTCTGTCAGCGCTAACCGGTAGAGAATTTCATTTTGTGCCCATATCATTTAAAATCACAGTTTACACAAATTTTGAGTTAGGCTCTTATATTACTGAGGGTGCGATATCTCCTAATTCAAAGTCTACCCTATGCCGACGTGTGCTTTTATCTTGGGGGTGGTTCCCACCCCTCCTCAGGGGTGGAAAATTTTTTAGTAAGATAACCACGGAATTCGCTAGAGAACTTAATTCTAAGCAAAAACTGTTCTATATTTTTTTTTGAAAACTCAATACTTTTTGAGTTATTCGTGGTTGAAAATTGGTAATTTTCATTGAAACATAAAATCTTTTTAACTATTTAGAATGGGAAATAAGCCACAATATTATTAAAAAATGATTTTTATTAACGTTTCGACGCCCAAATCGGGTGCCGTTGTCAAAATACAAAATACTATTAATATAAACAAAAATGTTGTTGCTTAGTAAAAAAATTCTTCTAATAATTTATTTAATTTGACTCATTTATATCGGCAATTCAGATACATATGATACATTTTAAAGTAGAAGACTTTAAAATGATATTGCCAATATTTATGAGTTGCGTTCCTGGGACGACTTTACTGAAAGATAGTTCATTCGATTACATGAAATCAACCCCAACTCAAGAATATCCGTCACAAAAAAAATCATAGCATGTGATCTGTCTTTAAAAAGACAACCACATGCAACGGTGACATTAAAATTCTCGCGTTAGAGATCTCATAGTAAATCACGAGGGAAAACCAGGAAAAACCTCGTGATACTATCCCGACATCGTAAGTATTTGGTCTTACATTTAATTTACTCTCAAAATTAATACCAAATTCTGACTTTACTATAATTTTGTTTAAATTATAAATAATATCAATAATACATGGGTATATAAGTAATACTAAAATATAAAATATGTACTAACTCGACTATTGACTTACTAATTGTGGTATTTTCTTTCTATTGACTTCCTCTTTCAGTATGGGTATCCACATCCTACTGCATTCCACCGAGGAATTTGCGACACAATTGGTTTCGTTTAGCATAATTAGAGCCGCTTCTTTGATTTTTCTCTTTTTACTATCTGTTTCTTTCAGGACTATACTTGAATCTCTCCACTGAACTCTATGTTCATTATCCCATGCGTGTTGACATATTTGAGATCTATCAAATTCTCTATTTTTAATATAAGATTGATGTTCAGTTATTCTAACGTTTAATGGTCTTGATGTTTCACCTATATAAAACTGTTCGCATTCACAAGGTATTTTATAAATACAATTCTTTGTCCTTTCTTGTTCATTGTTAGGTTTAGTTTTAGATATAATAGATCTCAATGTGTTGGTTGTTTTGAATGTTGTTGAAATGTTGAATTTATTTCCTATTGTTTTAAGTTTCTCGGATAGTCCTTTTATGTATGGTATTGATATTTTCCTCGTATTATTTCTTGTGAATGTTGTAGGATCCCGTTCTATGTTGTTCTGTTCCATTCGATCCAATCTTGATAATTCCTTATTTATAAACGATAAAGGATAATCATTTTTTAATAAAATAGATGTTAAGAATTGTTTTTCTTCTAAAAAGGAATTTTCGTTAGAACAAGTAATTTTGGCTCTATCATATAAGGATTTTATGATTCCCTTTTTAACGTTGATGTTGTGATTTGATTTGTAATTGAGATATCTGTTGGTATGTGTTGGTTTTCTATACACTTGAGTCTCATATCCAGTATCCTTCTTTAAGACTAAAACATCGAGGAAAGGCAGGGTGATATTATATTCCTTTTCCATTGTAAATTTTATTGTCTCTTCTTGATCGTTTATAATATTCAGGAATGTATCCAATAATTCTGATCTACGAGGCCATATTGAAAACACATCATCTACATATCTCCACCATACAGTGGGTTTTAAATTTTGTTTAGAAATGATATTAGTTTCGAAATCCTCCATAAATATGTTAGCCAATAATGGAGATAAAGAGGAGCCCATTGCTAGACCAAAATTTTGTTTATAAAATTCATTATTTAGTTGAAAATAGGTATTATTAGTACATAATGTCAATAACTCCATTATAGCTGATACATTTAGTTTTGTCCTAGTTGTCAATGTATCATCATTCTCTAATTTCGTTTTGATTATGTTTAAAGTTTTATCTAATGGCACATTTGTAAATAAACTGTTTATGTCAAAACTTACTAAAATATTATTTGGATTAAACTCAATAGTTGATAATTTGTTTACAAAATGTTTTGTATTTTTTATAAATGTGTCATCATTATTAGCAAATGGTTTTATAATGTTTAATAAAAATTTTGATAGTTCACTACAAGGAGAACTGATGGTACTACAAATGGGTCTAAGTGGTATGTTCGCTTTATGAATTTTCGGTACTCCATAAAAATGTGGTGACTTACTGTAATGAGGTGTAATTAATTTTCTTTGATAGTATGTTAGATCATTTTTAAATTTGAATAAAGTTCTATAGATTTTGTTTTCCAGTGTTTTCGTTGGATCCTTCGTTAATTTGGTATAAGGTCCATTTGTAATTAGATCTGTAATTTTGTCCTCGTATTGTATTTTATCCATTATTACAGTTGCATTTCCTTTATCCGCTGGTAGGATCGTTATGGAGTCATCATTTTTTAAAGTTTTTAAAGCTTTAATTTCCTCTTTACTGATGTTCTGTTCAATTTGATTTGTCTTTTCCAATTCAAGTTTACATAGTACCCTATACTGTTCTTTTTCATGAGTTGGTAAACACTGTGATATTTTTTCCACTGAACTAATTATGTCTAATTTTGGAATAGATGGATGAGTAACAGCATAGTTTAAACCCTTTGACAATACCAAATTCTCCGTTGCATTTAACTGTCTATTTGATAGATTGACAACTGTCGCTAATATGTCATTATTTCTATTTAGGTTATCAAAAGTATGTATACTATTTTGTTCTAAAAGAATATTAAATTTATTTAAATGTATATTTCTTTATTTCTGATATGAATTTTGATAAATTATGTGTAAACTAAAAATAATTCGATCAAAATCAGAATTTGATATCATTCCGAAAAGCAAATCTTTAATACTTACGATGTCTTGTTCAATAAAAAATAAATTTGACCTGTGAAATTGTAACCTTTCCCGGATCATTGACAAGCTGGCTCTATGTAGAATATTTTGGAGTCTTCTGCTTGAGTATGCTGGCCGTAACCTCAAGCCCTTCGGTATTAAGTTGTTATCTCTACATCGTTTTAAGAATTTGATAGAATTTTGACAGTGTGCCAGTTTCTCGTAGAAGGTTTCCAATTTCCTAAAATTTTGACACACGCTAGGCCCATCCGGTTTCTTAATGTTGTTCTGAAGCTATTTCCTTGTGGCATTTTTACAATTTTAACTATTTAGAATGGGAAATAAGCCACAATATTATTAAAAAATGATTTTTATTAACGTTTCGACGCCCAAATCGGGTGCCGTTGTCAAAATACAAAATACTATTAATATAAACAAAAATGTTGTTGCTTAGTAAAAAAATTCTTCTAATAATTTATTTAATTTGACTCATTTATATCGGCAATTCAGATACATATGATACATTTTAAAGTAGAAGACTTTAAAATGATATTGCCAATATTTATGAGTTGCGTTCCTGGGACGACTTTACTGAAAGATAGTTCATTCGATTACATGAAATCAACCCCAACTCAAGAATATCCGTCACAAAAAAAATCATAGCATGTGATCTGTCTTTAAAAAGACAACCACATGCAACGGTGACATTAAAATTCTCGCGTTAGAGATCTCATAGTAAATCACGAGGGAAAACCAGGAAAAACCTCGTGATACTATCCCGACATCGTAAGTATTTGGTCTTACATTTAATTTACTCTCAAAATTAATACCAAATTCTGACTTTACTATAATTTTGTTTAAATTATAAATAATATCAATAATACATGGGTATATAAGTAATACTAAAATATAAAATATGTACTAACTCGACTATTGACTTACTAATTGTGGTATTTTCTTTCTATTGACTTCCTCTTTCAGTATGGGTATCCACATCCTACTGCATTCCACCGAGGAATTTGCGACACAATTGGTTTCGTTTAGCATAATTAGAGCCGCTTCTTTGATTTTTCTCTTTTTACTATCTGTTTCTTTCAGGACTATACTTGAATCTCTCCACTGAATGATATCAAATTGCTTTTCGGAATGATATCAAATTCTGATTTTGATCGAATTATTTTTAGTTTACACATAATTTATCAAAATTCATATCAGAAACAAAGAAATATACATTTAAATAAATTTAATATTCTTTTAGAACAAAATAGTATACATACTTTTGATAACCTAAATAGAAATAATGACATATTAGCGACAGTTGTCAATCTATCAAATAGACAGTTAAATGCAACGGAGAATTTGGTACTGTCAAAGGGTTTAAACTATGCTGTTACTCATCCATCTATTCCAAAATTAGACATAATTAGTTCAGTGAAAAAAAAAAAAATATCACAGTGTTTACCAACTCATGAAAAAGAACAGTATAGGGTACTATGTAAACTTGAATTGGAAAAGACAAATCAAATTGAACAGAACATCAGTAAAGAGGAAATTAAAGCTTTAAAAACTTTAAAAAATGATGACTCCATAACGATCCTACCAGCGGATAAAGCAAATGCAACTGTAATAATGGATAAAATACAATACGAGGACAAAATTACAGATCTAATTACAAATGGACCTTATAGCAAATTAACGAAGGATCCAACGAAAACACTGGAAAACAAAATCTATAGAACTTTATTCAAATTTAAAAATGATCTAACATACTATCAAAGAAAATTAATTACACCTCATTACAGTAAGTCACCACATTTTTATGGAGTACCGAAAATTCATAAAGCGAACATACCACTTAGACCCATTTGTAGTACCATCAGTTCTCCTTGTAGTGAACTATCAAAATTTTTATTAAACATTATAAAACCATTTGCTAATAATGATGACACATTTATAAAAAATACAAAACATTTTGTAAACAAATTATCAACTATTGAGTTTAATCCAAATAATATTTTAGTAAGTTTTGACATAAACAGTTTATTTACAAATGTGCCATTAGATAAAACTTTAAACATAATCAAAACGAAATTAGAGAATGATGATACATTGACAACTAGGACAAAACTAAATGTATCAGCTATAATGGAGTTATTGACATTATGTACTAATAATACCTATTTTCAACTAAATAATGAATTTTATAAACAAAATTTTGGTCTAGCAATGGGCTCCTCTTTATCTCCATTATTGGCTAATATATTTATGGAGGATTTCGAAACTAATATCATTTCTAAACAAAATTTAAAACCCACTGTATGGTGGAGATATGTAGATGATGTGTTTTCAATATGGCCTCATAGATCAGAATTATTGGATACATTCATGAATATTATAAACGATCAAGAAGAGACAATAAAATTTACAATGGAAAAGGAATATAATAACACCCTGCCTTTCCTCGATGTTTTAGTCTTAAAGAAGGATACTGGATATGAGACTCAAGTGTATAGAAAACCAACACATACCAACAGATATCTCAATTACAAATCAAATCACAACATCAACGTTAAAAAGGGAATCATAAAATCCTTATATGATAGAGCCAAAATTACTTGCTCTAACGAAAATTCCTTTTTAGAAGAAAAACAATTCTTAACATCTATTTTATTAAAAAATGATTATCCTTTATCGTTTATAAATAAGGAATTATCAAGATTGGATCGAATGGAACAGAACAACATAGAACGGAATCCTACAACATTCACAAGAAATAATACGAGGAAAATATCAATACCATACATAAAAGGACTATCCGAGAAACTTAAAACAATAGGAAATAAATTCAACATTTCAACAACATTCAAAACAACCAACACATTGAGATCTATTCTATCTAAAACTAAACCTAACAATGAACAAGAAAGGACAAAGAATTGTATTTATAAAATACCTTGTGAATGCGAACAGTTTTATATAGGTGAAACATCAAGACCATTAAACGTTAGAATAAGTGAACATCAATCTTATATTAAAAATAGAGAATTTGATAGATCTCAAATATGTCAACACGCATGGGATAATGAACATAGAGTTCAGTGGAGAGATTCAAAAATAGTCCTGAAAGAAACAGATAGTAAAAAGAGAAAAATCAAAGAAGCGGCTCTAATTATGCTAAACGAAACCAATTGTGTCGCAAATTCCTCGGTGGAATGCAGTAGGATGTGGATACCCATACTGAAAGAGGAAGTCAATAGAAAGAAAATACCACAATTAGTAAGTCAATAGTCGAGTTAGTACATATTTTATATTTTAGTATTACTGATATACCCATGTATTATTGATATTATTTATAATTTAAACAAAATTATAGTAAAGTCAGAATTTGGTATTAATTTTGAGAGTAAATTAAATGTAAGACCAAATACTTACGATGTCGGGATAGTATCACGAGGTTTTTCCTGGTTTTCCCTCGTGATTTACTATGAGATCTCTAACGCGAGAATTTTAATGTCACCGTTGCATGTGGTTGTCTTTTTAAAGACAGATCACATGCTATGATTTTTTTTTGTGACGGATATTCTTGAGTTGGGGTTGATTTCATGTAATCGAATGAACTATCTTTCAGTAAAGTCGTCCCAGGAACGCAACTCATAAATATTGGCAATATCATTTTAAAGTCTTCTACTTTAAAATGTATCATATGTATCTGAATTGCCGATATAAATGAGTCAAATTAAATAAATTATTAGAAGAATTTTTTTACTAAGCAACAACATTTTTATTTATATTAATAGTATTTTGTATTTTGACAACGGCACCCGATTTGGGCGTCGAAACGTTAATAAAAATCATTTTTTAATAATATTGTGGCTTATTTCCCATTCTAAATAGTTAAAATTGTAAAAATGCCACAAGAAAATAGCTTCAGAACAACAATAAAATCTTTTTGAACGGTTTTTTTCCAATACCTTAAAAATATGCATCTAACTAAAAAATCTGTATAAAACATTTTTGTAGGTTATAAGAAAACAAAGACACACTTGCCTTCATAAATCTTCTAGTTATGATACAAAAAGGGATATGGTAGGTGAAAAGAGTTTGTTTTTTTGTTACATGCTCAAATTGGTGTATTCAACTTGAAATAACAGTTAAACGGTCGATTTTATGTGTATAATGCTACCAATACCTTTTGTAGTCATTGAAAATATCTTTAAAATGAGCAATATTAAAGGTAAATTACATTCAAACTAAGCGAGATATCTTGCAAACAAAATTGAAAACTAATCTATTTTAAGAAAAAATGAGAAATAATTTTAACCCCCATCCATCAGAATGTAAATGCATCATTTTCCGTCTACAATACCTTTTACTATAGTATTATTTCTATGTTCAAAACGTTGGACGAGTTTAAAATGAATGGTTTTTGAAAAAAATAAGATCAAACTATAGAGCGCATTTTTAAATTTTCTTAAAAATCTTCCTTTTTCTCCATATAACTTGAAAATGATAACAGATACAGTAATGAAAAATAAAAACTAAATTTTAATCTAAAATAACTCTACATTTTTGTATATCTTTTTTTGTATCTCGTATCATTTTCGAGTTACAATGAGAAAAAGGAAGATTTTTAAGAAAATTTAAAAATTGATGGATTCGACCGTTACTTGATGGAAGTTCATTTTATCTAACAATAAAATACTGAAAACGTTTGTTTTCTATACTTCCTTTACTAAACTGTTTGTTTATTGTTAGATAAATTTAAAAATGGCCTCTATAGTTTGATCTTACTTTTTTCAATCCTTTATTTTAAACCAGTCCAACTTTTTGAACATAGAAATAACAATATAATAAAACGTATTTTAGAAGGAAAACGATGTATTTAAATTCTGATGGATGAGGGGTTAAATATACTTCTCATTTCGTCTTAAAATACATTAGTCATTCATTTTTTTGCAGTATATCTCGCTTAGTTTGAATGTAATCGACATTTAATAATGCTCATTTTAAAGGCCTTTTCAAGAACTTCCAATGCTATTAGTACCATTACACAACTAAAATCAACCGTTTCTCTGTTATTTCAAGTTGAATACACCGATTTGAGCATGAGCATGCACCAAAAAACAAAATCTTCTCACCTACCATATCCCTTTTTGTATTATAACTAGAAGATTTATGAAGGAATGACTCTCTTAGTTTTTTATAAGCTACAAAAAAATTTTATATAGTTTTTTTGTTAGATACATAGTTTTTAAGTTATTCGCAAAAATCCGTCCGAAAGGGTATCATTTTTCAATGAAAATGCCCAATTTTTAACCACGAATAGCTCAAAAAGTATTGAGTTTTCAAAAAATAATTATGGAACATGTTTTGCTTAGAATTAGATTCTCTAGCCTCATCCGTTGGCTATTTTATCCAAAAAAAAATGTTCACCCCCGAGAAGGGGTGAGAACCACCCCGAAGATAAAAGCGCAAATCGGCATAGGGTAGACTTTGTTTCTTGAGCTATTCCCTACTTACTGTCAAAATATCAAGTAAATCGATGTAGTAGGATAGAATTCGGAGCCAAATACCCTCATTGACTGCCCTAATAGAAAAAACATGTTATTTTTTAGCAATACATATAATGAAAATTCATGAATTCCAACTTATTCACAGAACCAATTTATTACTACATCAACACTGTTCAGAGATTTTTCTACAAGCTTCGTTATCTCTTGTATATCTGCTGCTCAACACCTCATCTTGTTGCTCTGTATAGATCTTCTACCCTCTTGAACCACCCAAACTTGGTAGAGTGAAAATGATCACATCGTTGTTTGATTTTCCATATGCACGTAAGGCTCACGTTCAAATCTGCAGTAACTTTCCTTAGTGGTCAACCTTATTCGAGTTTGGCAATTGCTTTTGTTTTTGTGCGTCATTCAAATGCATTCTAGGCATTCTGGTTGCATTTAATAGCTTTTTAATTAATTGTTCAATAAGCGCGATATTTTTGACAGACCCTTTGACATTCAGCAAATGCGTACGCCACTGCAAGTTTACAGTATTACAACGGCATTACAATGTAAAAATGAAGGTGTAAGTTACCTACCCAGAGAAATAAGGCAAAAATGTTCGGGATACTGACCCAGCCAAGTTGAAAATGGGTTTTTTGAGTACCTACTCTACAATACCTAATAGGTACATTAAAAATACAAAAATTCCCGTCACAATTTGGAGGCATATAATAGATATTAATAAATTAGGACCAAAAATGGCAGTTTTTTTGTTTAAGTCGCGACAGGTAAAAATGGGATAACTTAATAATGATATTACCACAGAATACCCCAACCAACTTGGTTGGTTGGTTGGTCTATTCTGTGATATGTATTACTTAGACTCATCATCTTTTAGTAGATGAGCAAATGTTTAAAATGGCAGTTTTTGAATTTTGGTCTGATCATTTGTTGCTTGGGAAATTGTAAAATAATGCTATAATTTAATAATAAATTAATAAAAGTCTTTTTTACCATTGCAAAAACATTTTACTAAAGTAAAATATTTTTTTCATGTTTGGCTTATAAATAATTTGAATAACTTTGTCAATATTGACTGTAGACTAAATCCACTTTAATATTTGTAAAGCTGATATTTTTAGACAAATTTTCACAAAAAAAATTTGGCCTAGATCAATTAGGGTCAAAGTAAGCTACTGTTTTATTTAGTTTATAGCTACTGTGTTTATAGCAATTAAGCATAAAGTTAGAGTAAACTTTGAACTTCAACAGATCGGTTATTAAAGCTTTAAAAATGAATTCCTAACGAAATCGGCTCGGGGCCGGTGAAAGGAAATTATAAAATCCGTGCACTAAAAAAATGAAATTGATTCTTCAAACATATGCTGCGACCCTAATCTCCGCAACTTGTTGATGGATTTTGATCATTTTTTTATTTTTATGTACTCTTAGTCTTGTAGAGTACATTATGTACAAATATATCCACCTAACATTACAAAATCCTCTCTAAAGGAGGAATCCCTCTTATCACGCTGGGGTATGAACAATAGATTACGACCGATTCTCAGACCTATCGAATATACCGGAAAATATCGACGAAGCTCATATTGCTCAAGCCAATAAAGAGCAGTGAGACATCAAAATAGGACAGAATTATGAAAAAAAAGGTTTGACCGACAATTTACGGCTTTTACTGGATAATAAGGGCACCAAATACGTACCAAAAAATACGTAAAACAATATCTTTGACCACTTTATACGATTAAATTACAATAGAAATATTTAGAAGCATTTTTTTCAAAATCACAGTTTTTCAAAACTGGGAGACGTTTTTTTCAAAAACTACTAGGTACACCAATCTCAGTAGAACAATTTTTTTGGATACTTTGTTTATACGAGTACAAAACAAATGTATGAAAATTAAACAAACCACCTTTTTTTAGTGCAGTGGTAAATTCACCCCTAAAATATTTTTTTTAACTTTCTATAAAATACTGTCTAAAGGCTTTAACACTATAATGGTAGGGGAGCTCAAGCGGGGATTTTTGCAGTTACTCGAGCGCATCAGATAATCACATGGAAAGAAACCTTGTACCCTGTAATTGTATCCCTAACATACAGTATAGTGCAAATGAAAGGAATAAATTCGTTATTTCGTAAACCGGCGACGATAAGGAAAAATCCCAAAATAGGTAGATTTTTATTTTTAAATTATGATATTCTGGCATGTATGTCATAATAGTGACGTCATCCATCTGGGTGTGATGACGTAATCGATGATTTTTTAAATGGGAATGGGGGTCGTGTGCTAGCTCATTTGAAAGGTTATTCAATTCTCTATTCAGTATATAAACATTTACATAATGGTTTATACAGGGTGTCCAAAAAATTTTTTTTAATTAAATTATTTGACAAAAAAAAGAAGAATAATATGTAATTTATTTAATTCAAAATTCATTTTACTGTTGCTCGAAAACAGAAAGAAATGTTTATATCACAAATAAACATTGCTTTTCGATTAAATTCAATGTTCAAGCCAGCTCCCGTCAGCCACCTGCTTCTTGGAAGTTTGAACATTTAATTTAAGCGAAAAGAAATGTTTATTTGTAAAATAAACATTTTTTCTGATTTATGACAGCAATAAAATGTATTTTTAATTAAATAAATCACATACATTCTTCTTTTTTTGTCAAATAATTTAATTTAAAATTTTTTTTGACACATGAATTATTATATAAATGGTTATATTACTGAATAGAGAATTAAATAACCTTTCAAATGAGTTATCACACGATCCCTATTCTCATTTAACAAAATCATCGATTACGTCATCACGCCCAGATGGATGACGTAATAGTATGACATATATGCCGAAATATCATAATTTAAAAATAAAAATCGACCTGTTTCGGGAGTTTTCTTTAAAGTCGCTGGCTTACGAAATAACGAATTTATTCCTTTCATTTGCACCATACTGTATATTGAATCTGAATGCAGGGGAGTTCGTTAAAGGGGGACTGAAGGAAAATCTATCCTTAGAAAAACTCGAAATCGTCAGATGAAGATAAGGTAAGTTAAGTACATGCAAAAGAGTGTATGCTTCAAAAGTCTGACGATTTGAGTGGGGCGTAAGGAAATGGGTGGGTAACAAAGTTTCACAAGAAAAAAAGCGAATATTTCGAGAAATAAACGTCAGATCGAAAGCTAAAAAATACTTTAGAAGATAGAAATAAAAAAATCGTTCGATAGATTTTTGAGAAATATTGAACATGACTCAAGAGAGGGGTGGGGGGTAAATTTAAAACTTTAAATAGGAATCTCACGATATTTCGCGGAATGAACATCATATCGAAAACTGCAAAATACACGTATTTAATATTTTTTTTTAAATCTATTGAATGACACCAAACACGACCACGGAGGTGGGGTGGGGGGTTAATTTAAAATCTTAAATAGGAGCTCCAATTTTTTATTGCAGATTTAGATTCCTTACGTAAAAATAGGTAACATTTATTCGAGACATTTTTTGTAATTAGGGATAGATGGGCTGTCATCGGAAAAAAACGATTGTTGGAAATGGAAAATTAAATAAAAAAATTGAAAGTCCCCCAAAGGGAAAAATTTACTTAACGTTTTTTGGTTTTAGGATCTACTCTCCACAATCCAATAGGTTCCCAGAGCGCTCGAGTAACTGCAAATTTGGCATACTTTCCTCCCCTACTATAAAAATAGTTACCTTTTCAAAGGTTTATTTATTAGTTTTAAGTCTCATGAACTGAATCCCGTTTAAATAAAAAAAAAAAATGTAACAGAAAAGCAGAAAAGCGTCTCCCAAATTAAAATGTCTTCTTTTAGACGACGCCCTCAGCAGTGGTGAAGTATAACGAAAACTGCCAAAACAGGCACTATTTGTATAATGTATGAGGTAAAAATTTTTTGTATACCTCAAACCTTCTCAACAATCTATAAAAAATTATAATCATAAATGTAATTTTATAACATTTAAAACTTGTCTTATTTTCAAATTCAAAAAAGTAAAAGTCCCCTTAACACTTTCGCTGCTGGCTTCTATGATACGGAGTTGCCAGGTGCGGCATCTTTTTTCTAAAAATTTCAATTTTTTTGTTCTTTATAATTGCTTTAGTACTAAACTAAAGCTCATATATAGGGAGTTTAGTTGTTTTTTTATAAATGTCCCGCATGCGTGTCGGGCGCACAAAGGTATAATTTTTTTGCCAAGTGCTGACTGACACGCATGCATGTCAATATATTTTTTACTACTTTAAAAGATTATTGAAGACAATTTTAATAAAACTCAGTAAAAACAATTAGAATACAATGAACCCTTTCAATACATTCGCACTGCTCGAATTATTTGAATGTGTGTCCGACTTGACCTCGCTAATTTGTATCCCCTACTCTAGCATGCCCGATTAACAAATGCCCTCTCATTGGGAAATTCTGAAAACGGCAAAGATATTTTAAATGCTTGTGCCTTAGTAACACGCTAACAAGATCTGAATTATCTGCTGGATACGCTGTATTTAAAATGCTCTGTTAAATATAACTGGTCAGATGTCACGCAAGTATGTCGTCAGCACCTGACAAAATAACTTAAGGTCACACATGCGTGACATCAGCAGTGAAAGTGTTAAGGAATTACCTTTTGATTTCTTCGACTGAAGCTGATACGACACTGAAGCTGCTCCTGCACTTTCTCCAAATATTGTTACTTTTTTTGGATCGCCGCCGAAATGTTTTATGTTGGATTGTACCCACCTCAGAGCCAGATTTTGATCCTTAAGAGCTGCATTACCTGGTGCCGCCATATCTTCTGTACTTAAAAAGCCAAATACTCCAAGACGATAATTAAAAGATACAAATACAACGTCGTAATCTATAATGTGGTCGGGCCCATATTGACCGTATGACGAATTTCCATGGATAAATGCTCCACCGTGTATCCACACCATTACTGATAGATTTCCATTTAACGTTAACTAAAAAAGAGTTTTCAGATAACTCAAGTTTTAAAAAAATATACAGGGTGTAACAAAAATACAGGTCATAAATTAAATCACATATTCTGGGAACAAAAATAGTTCGAATGAACCTTACTTACCTTAATACAAATATGCACATAAAAAAAGTTACAGCCCTTTGAAGTTACAAAATGAAAATCGATTTTTTCGAATATATCGAAAACTGTTAGAGATTTTTTATTAAAAATGGACATGTGGCATTCTTATGGTAGGAGCATCTTAAAGAAAAATTATAGTGAAATTTGTGCACCCCACAAAAATTTTATGGGGGTTTTGTTCCCTTAAACCCCCCCAAACTTTTGTGTACGTCTCAATTAAATTATTATTGTGGTACCATTAATTAAATTCAATATTCTTAAAACTTTTTTGCCTCTTAGTATATTTTCGATAAGGCAGTTTTTATCGAGTTGAAGCCTATTTTTTAATATGTTTACATAAAAATTTTATGAGGGTTTTGTTCTTTTAAACCCCCCAAATATTTGTGTACGTTCCAATTAAAATATTACTGCGGTACCATTAGTTAAACACAGTGTTCTTAAAACTTTTTTGCCTCTTTGTATTTTTTCGAGAAGGCACCTTTTATCGAGATGTGGCTTCTTTTTTAATATGGTTCAAAATATACCTTAAAATGTAAGTCATACATAAATTTTCATATTACTACCAAGTCTCCATAATCGTACTTAACCATATACAAATATGCGGTGGATTTGACAAATATTCAAAATATCTCGATAAAACCTGACTTTTCAAAAAAGTACTAAGAGCCAAAAAAATTTTAAAAATACTGTATTTAACTAATGGATTTAATTGGAACGTACACAAGAGTTGGGGGGGGGGTTTAAAGGAACAAAACCCCCATAAATTTTTTATGAGGTGTCCAAATTTCACTATAATTTTTAATTTTTTTTTTAAGATGCTACTGCCATAATAATGCCACAGGTCCATTTTCACTAAAAAATCTTTAATAGTTTTCGACATATTGGAAAAAATTGATTTTCATTTTGTAATTTCAAGGGGCTATAACTTTTTTTATGTGCACATTTGTACTAAGGTAAGTTAGGTTCAATCGAACTATTTTTGGTCTCAGAATATGTGATTAAATTTATGACCTGTATTTTTGTTACACCCTGTATAATTTATTTATCATTTCCGTTGATGAAAGATAGAGAACTATCCAAACAATTTAAATCGTGCTCTCAGTACTGCAAAAAAACTAAAGTAATATCTTCAATAAATATTGAATAAAAATTTGAAGTATAACTTCAAAAAAGTCACTTCTTAATTATTAATCAATTATAATCTGGACAAAATTATATCTAGCACACAAACACTCCTTGTTTTTTATAATTTTTAACGTACTAAATTACATATCAAATAATTTGTATCCATTAATAAATTATTAAATTATTATTATTATTATTATCCAGCAATTAAATTGCTGGTAAATAACTTTTCCTTGTATTTTGCTAATTAGCCCAGAGTATAAGAAATTTTTTACTTGACTGTTAGGCCATTGAAATGTTACATTTCTTAGAGGAGTCAATTTTATTTTTTTAATGTGTAGGGGGTTTCAGTAGAAGCTTAAGTTCAAGTTTTTGGGGTCGGCACCCTTGTCCCCCGGCCGCCATATTAGAAAAAGGGGTGCAAAGGGCTTTCGCGCTGTATCTCCTAAACTAGCAATCCTAAAGAAAATTTAATTACATATAAAATGTAGAAAATTTTCTACAATTTTATATCTATTACTTTTTATCGTCAAGTGACCAACAAAAAAGTTATAAACAAAAATATGAGAAAATTTTGTAAGAAGTTTCCTTTTGGAGGTTATAACTTTTTTCCGTTCATTTCACAATAAAATATCATCATAGCGATTTTGTAGACGATTTTTTAATGAACAATTTTCACTACAAAGTTGTTTAATTTTATTTATTATCTAGGTTTTACAGCGCTCCAATCTTGACCAGATTCTCGAATTCTCATAAGAATACAATAAAAAAAATACTTTTCTATCTAATATTATATACAGTGAGATCGTAAAGGTTGGAATAAATTTATTTTCTAGAGAATGGACGATTTTGGAAAAAAATCCTGAAAGAGGTCAATTTTTATTTTTAAATTACGACTTTTTGGCTTATATATATATTATACTAGTGACGTCACCCATCTGGGCGTGATGACGTCATCGATGATTTTTTTAAATGAAACTAGGGATCGTGTGATAGCTAATTTGAAAGTTAATTCAATTATATATTCAGTAATATAAACATTAACATAATTGTTTATACAGGGTATCCAAAAAATTTTTTTTAATTAAATTTATTGACAAAAAGAAGAATGTGTGTAATTTATTTAATTCAAAATACATTTTACTGCTATCATAAAACAGGAAAAAATGTTTATTTGACAAATAAATATTGTTTTTTGCTTAAATTCGATATTAAAGCAGCCACCCACCAGCCTCGTGACAGTTTGAACATTTAAATTAAGCGAAAATCCATGAATACTTTTTAAATAAACATTTTTTTCTGTTGTCTGAGAGCAGTAAAATGTATTTTGAATTAAGTAAATTACATACATTCTTTTTTTTATGTCAATAAATTTAATCCAAAAATTTTTTTATTGGAGATCCTGTATAAATAATTATGTTAATATTTATATTGTTGAATAGATAATTGAATTACCTTTCAAATGAGCTATCACACGACCCCTATTCCCATTTAAAAAAATCAACGATGACGTAATCACGCCCAAATGGGTGACTTAACTAGTATGATATATATTCCAAAAAGTCGTAATTTAAAAATAGAAATTGACCTGTTTCGGGATTATTTTCCAAAATCATCCATTCTCGAGAAAATGAATTTATTCCAACCTTTACGTGCTCACTGTATATTATATAAGACGAGCGGCAGCAATCGTTATGCCGACCACGAAAATCAAATTTAAGGTAAATGACAAATTTTGGTCTATTTTTATGTTTTCGAGGCCGCTGAATCCGAATAGTAAGTTTATTTTTATCTAGATTTGGTGGAACATGTTCAAAAATCAAATTTTATACAAAAATGTCGAAAATCAATTTTGATGATTTTTCAAATTTACCTCGCTGTATCTTTGGTCGCTGTAATTTTTTTTTTTTTTTTTTGAAAATTGTACTGCGTCATCTTTGAAGTATGTAGATAACAATGAAATTTGTCCATAATGCTTAAACATATTAAAAAAGGAATTGTTAGTTTTTAAACATTTTGTCATCATATTTCGTTAGTTTCATGTTTACTTAAAAAAGTTGAGTGACAAACTTTTTAGTTTATAATTTTAACCAACACAACAATAAAACATAATTCATGAAGAAGTTTTTTGAAAAATTTTAAGTCAAAATATACAATAGGAAAAAAGTTATGTTACTTCATAGACAAGCGGCACACCCCAAAAAACGCTTATACCTCGAGATCCTGACCACGGTGTGGTGAATGGCTAATTTTGAGCAAACTTTATGATTTTGATATCAAAAATTCGTTTTTTTTTCTCTTCTTAAGAATTTTGCATTTTGCGGTTGTGTCATTCTTCTTCTGAACCGGCGAATTTGTCCTCAAACAACTTCTTGGGCCTTTTCTATATATGCTTAGGGTTATAAGTTTTATAGTTGGTAGAAAGGTCAAAAACAGATTAATAATAGCATAGGAATGGTAAAATCATAATAAATTGTATGAATAAAAAATATATATATATATAGATAGAAAAGTAAGCCTAACTTTTGTTTTTATTGTATCACTATGAGCATTCGAGAATCTGGTCAAGTTTGGAGCGCTGTAAAACCTATATAAATAAATAGAATTAAACAACTTTATAGTGAAAATTGTTCGCTGAAAAACGCTCTATGAAATTGCTATGGAAAAAAAGTTATAACCTCCAAAAGGAAACTTGTTAAAAATTGTTTACATATTTTTGTTTATATCTTTTTTGTTGGTCACTTGACGATAAAAAGTAATAGATATAAAATTGTAGAAAATTTAATTTTCTACATTTTATGTTTAATTAGATTTTCCGTAGGGCTAGTAGTTTACGAGATATAGCGCGAAACCCCTTTGCACCCCATTTCCAAGATGGCGGCCGGGGGACAAGGGTGTCGACCCCAAAAACCTTAAGCTTCTACTGATCCCCCTACACATTAAAGAAATAAAATTGACTCCTCTAACAAATGCAAGGTATGGCTTAAAAAATGTAACATTTTAATGGACTATGTAAGTTTATGTTATTTTAATTTGTACATTTGTAACGTTGTCAACGTTCAATTTTGAACCAGTCAAAAAATGTTGACGTTAACATTTCCATTTTTAAATTCATTTTTTCGCTTCAATTCTCAAATTCGATATGTACTTAATAAAAAAAGATAAAACAATGTATTTAAAATTATAAATACGTTTTCACTTACATCAGGCGTGTAAACATTAATATATAAGCAATCTTCTGAACCTTGAATGGGTCTGAGTCTTTGTACACATTCTGATCCATCCTTAGTTGCATCCCAAACGCCTTCCCATTTGTCATTTTTTTGAGGAGCCTAAAATTATTATGGTATTACATTATACTTTGATAAATAGAACAAAAACATTTCATAAAAGTTTGGTAACGAATGAGTCATGCTTAACCTTAGATTCCTGAGATTAAAATAGGTCGATTTAAGACCGGCGCTCACTTATACGGAACAGCCCGCTACGGAACGGACAGCGACGATCGGCATTTTAATATTTTGGTGTATTCAAATGGCTCAGCGCCTCGTTTACGAAATCGTAGCACATCGCGCTGAGCCATTTGAATACTAGTCCATTGAAATATTACATTTAGGGTTGCATTTCTTAGAGGAGTCAATTTTATTTTTTTAATGTATAGGATGGTACAGTACAGAGTTGGCCAAGCTCCTTGATAGTCCGAGCCACTTTTCATAAGTTGAACTTTTTCGCGAGCCGCAATTCAATACGTATTCAAAAAGTATGTAAAGAAGGTATTTACAAATTTTTAACAGAAATTTTATTTATTGAAAACAGAAATAAATTTACGAAATATTAAAACTTAATTACATATAGTTTTATTTTCGAGCTTGATCTTTGGGATATTTGGGTCATATATATTGGTAATAAAAAATTCACCTTACGAATTACATATGTTCATTTCAAACGAATTCAGAAAAAAATGAAGAGACGATTCAAAATATTTTAAGTCTTGAAATCTATATACCTACTCGTTAATGACTAAGATGTGTAATTCAAATTACAAATTATATCCGTAGCATAGCAAGAGTTATACAAATCTGTCTGGAGTCGGTTGATTTACTAACTTTTATTTTGCGCCACTCTTAATATTCAATCGTGCAGTTTTTGATGTGTCATATCATTTTAAAAGACATTTTGAAACATATGGCACGATAATAATTTATTTTAATATAATACTTAACACAAAATTGAAAAGAAATTCGGGTTCATTTATCGAGAGCCACAAGTAATCCTTCAAAGAGCCGCATGTGGCTCGCGAGCCGCAGTCTGGCCACCCCTGGTATAGTAGAAGCTTAAGTTCAAGTTTTTGGGTCGCCGCCCTTGTCCCCCGGCCGCCATCTTGGAAAAAGTGGTACAAAGGGCTTTCGCGCTGTATCTCCTAAACTAGCAACCATACAGAAAACTTAACTAATACACATAAAATGTAGCAAATTAAATTTTCTACAATTTTAAATCTATTACTTTTTATCGTCAAGTGACCAACAAAAAAGGTATAAACAAAAATAAGAGAAAATTTTGTAAGAAGTTTCATTTTGGAGGTTATAACTTTTTGTCCGTTCATTTTACAATAAAATAACATCATAGCAATTTGATAGAGGATTTTTCATCAAACAATTTCCACAATAAAGTTGTTTCATTTTATTTATTTATCTAGGTTTTACAGCGCTTCAAACTTGACCAGATTCTCGAATTCTCGTAGGAATACAATAAAAACAAAACCTAGGGCTTACTTTTCTATCTATATATTTATTTTTTATGATTTTAACATTCCTATGCTATTATTAAGCTATTTTTGACCCTTTTCCCGGCCACCTATGAGGTAGAGTCTGGAGGCGCGTTTTTTGTGTGGTATCCCCAATGGGCCTAATCCACGGAAAATTTCTAGACAAAATAATATTATTTATTATTATATGTTGAAAAAGATCTATCATAGTTATTATTTTTTCATTTTTTTCGATGATCCAGGCTGCGAGTCAAGATCTGAATTAGTACTCGAGGTGAATTTTTGTGGTATAATGAGAGTTAGGCAGGAGTTAGACATCAAAGAAACATGAAACGTAAATCACGTTTCATGGAAATAAAACACTGCTAAACAAATAGACATCGGGCCATTTATGCGACTTTCCGAAAATAAAAATGTTTTGTGAGCATGAATCACACTCGTTTCATTGGTAGGCGGACTTTAAGATTTGTTTAGCCGTGTTTTATTTTCATGAAACGTGTTTTACGTTTCATGTTTAATGTTTTACGTTTCATGTTTCGTTGGTGTGCGGCTCGCCTTAGAGTTGGCGTCATTATCGGTATTTCATCTACGAATTCATTTTCTTCAATAATTAATGTTGATATGTCCATGATGTTGCTGCAACTTTCACCACCATAATAGAGGTACACTGCTGAACATTTGAGGTCTGCTTTTCGGCAACCACATGCACTTCCAGCTTCCATTGCATCTGCTAAAGATGAATTTCTTCTTCATTCTTCTTCTGGACCGGCGAATTTGTCGTCAAACAACGTCTTGGGCGTTTTCTATATATGCTTAGGGTTCTAAGATTTATAGTGGGGAGAAAGGTCAGAAATAGATTAATAATAGCATTGGAATGTTAAAATCATAACAAATTGTATGAATAAAAAATATTAAGATAGAAAAGTAAGCCTAACGTTCTGTTTGTATTGTATCCCTATGAGCATTCGAGAATCTGGCCAAGATTGGAGCTCTGTAAAACTTAGATATATAAATAGAATTAAATACATTTATAGTGGAAATTGTTCGCTGAAAAATCCTCTATAAAATTGCTTTAATGTTATTTTATTGTAAAATGAACTGAAAAAAAGTTATAACATCCAAAAGGAAACTTGTTAAAAAATGTTTCCATATTTTTGTTTATATCTTTTTTGTTGGTCACTCGACAATAAAAAGCTATAGACACAAAATTGTAGAAAATTTAATTTTCTAGATTTTATGTTTTATTAGATTTTCTGTAGGGTTGATAGTTTACGAGATATAGCGCGAAACCTTTTTGCACCCCTTTTCCAAGATGGCGGCCGGGGGACAAGGGTGGCGACCCCAAAAACTTGAACATAAGCTTCTACTGATCCCCCCTATACATTAAAAAAATAAAATTGTCTCCTCTAACAAATGAAAGGTATGGCCTAAAAAATGTAACATTTAAATGGACTATACACGCAAATATTAAAATGCCGATCGTCGCGGTCCGTTCCGTAGCGGGTTGTTCCGTATAAGTGGGCGCCGGTCTTTAAGCTAACTTACCTTAGTACGAAAGTTGATACTAACCAAAATACAGGGTGTCAAAGTTAAACTTTTATTTTATTTATTTTTGAATATTTTCTGACAGGCATGAATGAGATAATAACACGAAATTTGGTAGATTATTTGGGACGAAAGACCTAAATTCCCCAACAAAAATTATATATTACCCAGAGAGCGCCACATACGTCTTTCATCGCTCATTAAATACGTTCAATTTTTTTTGTCCCCCACCCTACATAACTTTGAGATCAAAACTTGTATTCCTGTATTATTTTTATTTAAAAAATGTAGACTATATTTATCTCGGTAATCTCAACTGTTTTCGAGATAAATGCATTTTAAATCTACGATGCAAAATCAATTTTTTGCATTTCATTTTAGTTACTAAAATCCATTTAACATATTCTTGTCATACTTGGCAGCAAGTGTAGGCACTGTACACCCTACTAAATTATGTTAAACAAACGTTTCTGGGTACTACCAGAGGCGTACGATGGGGGAAAGTGAATGGTTCACCCTTCCCAAATTCTACGCCACTGGCGGGACTGCTATTTTAGTGCATTTGCATTCTCCAATAGTTTCTATGTAAATAATGTACTCTTTATTTGTAACGATAAAGTTTTTAATTTTCGAGATATTTGTCGACGTTAAAATCGAAGGGACATAATACATTATAAATTAATAATCAAAATAACTGTTCCTTTTCATTTTTAACTTCATTTATATCGAAAACTAATGACTTTATCTTTGCGAATGAAGAGTATATTATTTACATAGAAAGTTTTGGAGAATCCAAAAGTTGTACTAAAATAGCAATTCCGCCAGTGGCGTAGAATTTGGAAAAGGTCAACCATTCACTTTCCCTCGCCGTACGCGTCTGGTAAGCCAGATAAGTTTTAGACCAGTAAATGAACGGGAAATTCGGCGATACCGTGTAATTTTCAGGGGCAACTCCGAATTGCATGAAAATTTGGATTTAGGTTCTACTTACCCTCCACTTCAAAGTTGAAATTGTGCCGTTGGTCGCTTTTACTTGAGGGTGACAGTCACCCCTTCTCGGGGGTGAAAAAACATATGTTCAAGATAAGACCGGAAATGGATAAATTGACTGGTTTTAAGCAACTTTTGTTCTATAGAGTTTTTTACTTAAGTCAATACTTTTCGAGTTATTTGCCATTGAAAATGTTGATTTTTCGACAAAAAAAAACTACGTTTTCAGACGGTTTTTCGCAAATAACTCAAAATGTAAATATTTTATCGAAAAAAATATCCTTAGCAAAAGTGTAGCTTATAAAGAACCCAAAAAAATGGTGTATCAGTAAAGTATATCAATCAAATAAAAACAAAGTTCTGGCTCATAAAAAATACGTTCGTATTCGTCTAATTCCAAATCGAATATTTCAAGGTGAAATCACCAAAAAATTAAGCACTTTTCAGGAAAAACCCATTTAAAATTTTTTAAAGTATTTATAAAAAGCTTTGTTTTAATTGTTAATAAAAGTTTTAGGCCCTCTTTTTTTTTGTAAAAAATCATGAAAATCTCGCCGTGTTTAGCTCCCCAAATGAAATTAATCGCTAACGCTTTACAAACAATTTACTTACCTTTCTATTTTTTATATGATCTGTCAGTCTCACCGGTTTAAAGTGTTTATTTTTGAAAGGGTTATAATTGAGAAAGCTTGAATGGGTCACTAATCACGAGTGTATGCAAATTTTGAACAGCCATATCTTAATCAATTTTTGTCTTACGGAGAAACAAAGTGAAACTAGCATATTTATAATAGCAAAACCTACATTTTTCTACTCTTTAAGATTTTTCTTATCACTAATACTTTTTAAGTTATTTTGAAAAAATGAAATTTTCCACTATAAACTTTTTTTTACTATAAAACCAAATGTTTTCAAAAATAAGCACTTCAAACCAATCAAACTTACAGATCATATAAACAATACACATACAGTTAAAATATATGGTAAAGCCAAACGATTAATTTCATTTATGGTGCTAAATAGAGGGAGGTTTTCACGATTTTTTTTACCAAAAAAGGGGCCAACTATTTTTTTCAGTGTAACTCGTTTATTTTTGATGCTGCAAACTTTTGTAAAAAACAAATAATAAGATTTTTTTCAATACTTTAAAAATGTTAATAAGGTTTTCCCGAAAAACGCTTCTTTCTTCGGTGATTTCGGGTTGAATTATTCGATTTGGAATTAGACGAATAAGAACGTATTTTCATGAGCTACAACTTTGCTTCTACTCAATTTTTAGACTTTACTGGTACACCATTTTTTTCGTTTTTTTATAGGCTACACTTTTATTAATATATTTTTTTCGATAAAATATTTACTTTTTGAGTTATTTGGGAAAAACGGTCTGAAAACCTAGTTTTTTTGTCGAAAAATCAACATTTTAAATCGCGAATAACTCAAAAAGTATTGACTTACGTCATCTTACGTAAAATACTTTATAGAACAAAAGGTGCTTAAAATAAGTCAATTTATCCATTTCCGGCCTTATTTTAAACACACGTTTTTCACCCCCCGAGAAGAGGTAAATGTCACCCCCAAGTAAAAGCAACGAACGACACAAATTCAACTTTGAAGTGAAGGGTAAGTAGAACCTAAATCCAAATTTTCATGCAATTCGGAGTTGCCCCTGGAAATTACACTCCAAAACGGTCATTTATTGGGCTATTTGTTTAACGTAATTTAGTAGGGTGTACAGTACCTGCACTTGCTGCTAAGTATGACAAGGACAAGGAAATGTCAAATGGTTTTTACTAACTACAATGAAATGGAAAAAATTGAATTTTGCATCGTAGATTTAAAATGCGTTTATCTCGAAACGGTTGATAATCCGGTTAACTTAGACATCAAAATGCTTGGCAAATAACAAAAATTGCCGGAGAGCCAAATTTTGGTGGAGAGCTAGGGTATACCATAACAAATAAAGTTTAAAAAGTCCCCATCGATCCCATGTGTGCGTCAAAAGTTATTCGGGGTCAAAGGTCAAAATTTGAGATTTTTTGGATTTTTTTCGAAAACGGTAAGTTTTATCAAAAAAAACTTCAAACCAAAGTTGTAGATCTTAACATTCTCTACAAAAATTGTACTTACAATTGTTTTCCTAAGAGTTACCATTCCTGAGATATCGCGATTTTAAAAGTTACTTTATACATTATATGCACATATAAGCCACGTATATACATATACATATATGTGGCCCTTAAGACAAGTATAAATGCCTATTTGTGTCTCTTTTATATAGTATATTATACTATTCTGAAAATATTTCTTCAAAAGTTAATCAGTCCCAAACTGAATTTCCTCTATCCACGTGGCCTTGAAAAACATTTGGCTATGCCATTGTTTAAAAAAGAACAGATTGTCTATTATAGGTAATGGCTACAGTATTGTCCGTAGGTTTGGTTCATAATATTATCTGTTTCTTTTAGTGCTAAAGGCGGCTACAATGACTCGACAAAGAATATTAAAGCTGCAGAACAACGTCGTCGAACTACAAAAGCATCATCGGGTTCCGAGATTATCTTTGATGAAAATATAACAGTTCCAGCGAATCAACAACAATTTTTCGCCAACATTAATAATAAATCTCGTTTCATTTCCATGTTAACTGACAAATTAACAGCTGTGAATATTGAAGTGAAACAAGCTAAATATGACGCAGATGTCCTTATAATTGAGACAGCAATTGAAAAATTTAAGGCAACAAACACAACAATTGTAGTTGGTGAAGATGTTGATTTGTTGGTACTGATTACTGCAAGGACTCCAGTAGATAAAGTTATTTATTTTCTGAAACCTGGAAGGGCTCAACAATGAACAGAGATATATTCTTCGAAAAGTTTATCGGCTTATCCTAAATGCCAAAACTACATTTTATTTTACATGCGATAACCGGCTGCGACACTACGTCTGCAATGTAAAGAAGGGGCAAAACGTCAGTCCTTAAATTATTCGAAAAAAAAAAAAGATTTGACTGATTGCTGTAAAGTTTTTACAGAACTTGATTCTACACCGCAAACAATAATTATGGAAGGAATTCGCTTTCTTCTTGCTGTTTATGGAGCTCCAAAAAAAATTATTTGTCTTAATAAATACCGATACTTAACTTTTGTAAAAAATACGCGAAACAAGAAACAAGTACAACTATCATGTCTTCCTCCAACATCAGCATCTGCTTTTCAACATTTGTATCGAGTATATTATCAAGTTCAAACATGGCTAGGCAATGAACTGAATCCAGAAGACTGGGGTTGGAAATTAATAGATAATACTCTGGAACCGATTAAAATCTTACTCCCACCTGCTCCAGAAAAACTCCTTAACACTATTTTTTGCAATTGCAAAAAAGGTTGTAGTGCCAAAAGTAGATGTAAAAAAGTCGGGTTGCTGTGTTCTCTAGTGTGTACCAAATGCCAAGGTCAGTCTTGCTCAAATGTCCAGTTTAGTACAACAGAAGAAGACTCCTGTGATTTTAATGAAGAGACCAATGACTCAGTCATATTTGAACAATTTTTGAACATCCAGCAAGAGGAAGAGGAAGAAGATGAAATCGAAGAAGACTTGACTGTTGAAGTAGCCTTTCAAGAATATGAATCTGATTAAAATATCTAAAGAAATCAAAACAATAGTTAACCTAATAATCAATAGCAATATCAATAATCAATATCAATAATAAGGTAATATCTAGAACTTGACCGGTATTGTTTCCTTAAATTATCCTAAAATTGTGAAAACAGTTAGTGGAGTAGGCCTACAGAGAAAACCACGGTAAAAAAACGCGCCGAGTACACTACCTCACAGGTGGTGTGGAAACGTGTGCATATCATGTATAATGTGACTCTTTGAATCCCGATATCTCAGGAATGGAAACTCTTAGGAAAAAAATAGTAAGGACTCTTTTTGTAGAGAATTTTAAGATCTACAACTTTCGTATAAGGTTTTTTTTGATAACACTTACCGTTTTCGAAAAAAATCCAAAATATCCCAAATTTTGACCTTTGACCCCGAATAACTTTTGACGCACACATGGGATCGATGGGGACTTTTTAAACTTTATTTGTTATGGTATACCCTAGCTCTCCACCAAAATTTGGTTCTCCGGCAATTTTTGTTATTTGAAATGTCTATATAGACCGGGTTATGAGTTTAGCGAGATAAATGTAGTATACCTTTTTCTGGTAAAAATAATAGGGGAATAAAAGTATTGATCTCAAAATTATGTGGAGTGGGGGATGAAAAAAAAATTGAACGTATTAAATGAACGCTGAGAGACCCCACTTACCAAATTTCGTTATGTTATTCAATGCCTGTCAGGAAATATTCAAATATAAATAAAATAAAAGTTTAACTTTGACACCCTGTTTTTCGGTTATTATCAACGTACGTACTTAGGTAAGTTAGCTTAAATCGACCTAGTTTAACTTCAGGAATATAAGGTTAAACTATGGCTCCTTCGTTAACAAACACCCTGTATATATGTATATAAAAATAAAAAACCGCTAAACGTCAAAAAAATGAGTGGCGCATACAATGTTCCAGCTACAAAAGTGCTGATATGAATAAATATAACGTGGCGTAAAAAATGTATTTTTATTTGATTGATTTTCAATTTTTTTCATTTGAATATATTTGAATATTTTCATTTGAAAGATTTGTCCATAACATTTGCTAAATTTGAAGTAAAACGCGACACAAAAAAGTAATTTTGATACAGTTTTGATGCATTTTGAAGCCCTCTTGGGGCACGTTTTACTTCAAATTTAGCAAATATTATGGAAAAATCTGTCAAAATAAAACTAGAATTTTATTTTCCATCAGCATTAAAATACAGTTTTGCGCCACGTAATCTTCAGCTTTTTGTAGCTGGAATATTAGGCCTGGATCTAGCGTACCAAAAAAGAGTTTATTAATAGCAAGCTGAAAATTTGCTAATAGTTTAACACTGGAACAGGGGAAGTTTTAATTGTGGAACAGTTTAAAAATTTGGAACGTGAGACTACGAAAACGTCCCATGTATTTTGTCGGACAGAACTTCCAATTGATTTGTTACTCTTTCATTAAACTCTCATACAAACATTTCCCCTTTTTAAATAGAAATTGAGTCAAATTTCTGAGCTTGGCAACTTTTGAATGGTACAACCGATTTTCAAAATTAGACATGCGTTGGAAATGTAATGATCAATACTATCAGAAGCCATAGAGGTCGAACTAAAATTTTCGAAATTTTTGGGAGTTTTGGGTACGAGAACGAAAAACAGGCCCCAAATGGGGAGGTCCGTAGAACCGTTGATTGTAAAACCCACACCCTTTGACGAAAATGGATGGTTAACATATTTATTGGCTGGACTCTTCATAAACTTTAAGAAGGGGTTTGGCCCATTTTTCAATTTAATCAGGCTGATACACTCGAAAACTTAAACTTACAATTAGGATAAATTATTACTTCAGGTATCAGTAATAATAAATCCATCTTTCTTTCTTCGAAGATGTATAGGTACAAGAGCAGGAAGTTAGAAGATTATTATTGTTTCCGCTAATGATCCTTTGAATGAATAGATAGTAACTCGACCTATTATAAATACCAAATTATTCTAGATAATAAAATTTATGCAACCGTTCTTAGACACGCACATCTATTTGACTCGGATAATAGCTTGAACAGGTAAGTATCTTTCTGAGAATTTTTCTACAAATTATTTGGTAGATATTAAATATAAATGCAAAACTGCATAAACAACAGGAAAATGGTAATTTACATAAAATAAGTCATTAATTTAAGAAATTTTTTAAATAGTTTTGATAGGGTGTTCCATAAGAAAAAATATAACTTTGATATATATATATATATATATATATATATATATATATATATATATATACAATAGCACTAAAGGCCTTAGAGGCCCATGGCTTGAAAAGTTTGTTTTTTTTTCTTTCTTCATTTTCACGTTTCTTTATGTGCTGAGCTCTTCTCTGGCTTGATATGTGATTTTCCTCCATTCCTTCCTGTCACTCATTTTTCTTTTTTGGCCCTCTAGCCCCATTCTTTCCAAATCTTTTTCGACGTCTTGCTTCCATCTATTTTTCGGCCTTCCTCTTCTCTTTCTTGAAGTTATAGTGTAGTTTAGTACCTTTTTTGGAGTCCTCGTGTTTGGCATCCTTTCAATGTGACCTCGCCATCTAAGTCTCTGAGCCTTTATCACTCCTATTATATTAGGTTGGTTGTATAATTGCTTTAACTCATCATTTGATCTTCTTATCCATAAACCGTCCCTTATTTTTCCTCCATGTATCTTCCTTAGTATTTTCCTTTCCCAGATCTCCAGTAAATTTTGTTCATTTTTTGTCATTGTCCATGTCTCACTGCAGTATGTTACTATTGGCTGTATAGTTGTTTTGTATAGCTGTACTTTTGCCCTTCTTGATAGAAACTTGCTTTTCAACATTACATTAAGCGCATGTACACTTCTATTGCCTGCCATTATTCTAGCTTGTATTTCTTCTTTAATGATAGGTTTACGTGATATTATTGCCCCTAGGTATGTAAATCTTTCTACCATTTCGAATTCGTATGATGTTCCTTCTTCTACTTCTACTTTAAACTTTTGACCATTCCTAAACTGACCATCTGTCCACTCCATACATTTTGTTTTAGTTGAATTTATATATAGTCCCATTTTCTTCGCTGCTTTTACTATTCTCTGTACCATCTCCTGTAGCTCTTTTTTTCCTCTTGCCAGTAACACCACATCATCCGCAAACGCCAAAACTTGGTGTCTTCTTTGATATATGAGTCCTTCTCTATTGATTTTTGCTTCTCGCATTATTTTTTCTAGGCATAAGTTGAAGAGTAAAGATGACAGAGGATCGCCCTGTCTTAATCCTTCGTTTACTATAAATTTTTCTGATGATTGATTGTTTATTTTGACTCTGTTTTCTGTATTCTTCAGAGTGAGGTGTATCATGTTACGTAGCTTTCTGCTAACTCCCAATTCCTCAAGCGCCTCTTTTAATTTCTTCCTCTTTATTCTATCGTATGCTTGTTGGAAGTCGATGAATAGTGCTATCGTTGGTAGGTTGTGTTCATAGCTTTCTGCTTGTAATTCTCTGATTACGAATACTTGGTCCGTTGTGCTTCTCCCTCTTCTAAATCCGCACTGATATTCGCCTATTATATTTTCAGCTTCTTTTTCAAGTTTGTCTTTTATTGATTTTCCTAGGATTTTGTATACGGTATTTAGTAAAGCTATTCCTCTGTAATTACTGCATTCTGTTTTGTCGCCTTTTTTATGTAATGGGCAGATAATTGCTTCCTTCCAGTCCTCTGGTATTCGTTCTTTTAACCATATATCTTTTATGATTTTGTGTATCCAATCATTCAGCAATTTTCCACCATATTTCATCATCTCTGCTGTTATGTTATCGCTTCCAGGGCATTTGTTGTTTTTAAGATTTCTAATTATTTCCTCGATTTGTTCTTTGCTCGGTGGATTATCTTCTATGTCTTCTAACTGTTCATTTTCTGTCTCTTCTTCTATGGATTCATTTTGGTTTGGCTTATTCTTGCCATTTAGTAATTCGTCAAAATACTCTTTCCATCTCTCTACTATTTCTGCTTCGCCGCTTATATTATCTCCAGCTTTGTTTTTAACGAATATGGGTTTTTGCTGGTATCCTCTTTTCTCGTTTCTGGCACCTTGATACAGGTTTTTTATTTCTTTATTTCTGTAGTTCTCTTCTATTTCTTTTAGCTTATTATCTAAGTGTTTTCTCTTCTTTTCTCTCAACAACCTCTTTACTTTTTGTCTTTGTTCTATACATCTATCATGCGTCTCTGTTGTTTCTTTCTTGATCATTTCCATCCTTAATGATTGTCTTAGTTCTATTTCTTTTTGGCACTCTATGTCGAACCACTCCTTCCTCTTTTTAATCTCTTGTTTATTACATTCTTTTGCTGCTTTGTTCATTACTTGCTTTATAATTTCCCAGTTGTTCTCCGTTTGTTCTTCTATTTGTATCTTTTTTAGTTCCCTTTCCATTGTTTCTCTGTATGTTTCTTGCTCTTTTTTTGTTGCAAACCGAATTGGTTTATTTATACATTTCTTTTCTTTTATTTTGTTTTTGTTTTCAGGTATCAGTTGCTTCATTTTGATACCCACCATGTAATGGTCGGAGTCGGCATCTGGTCCTCTGTATGTTCTAATCTTCTTTATACATTGCTGCTCTTCTTTTTCGATCAGCACGTGATCTATTTGGTTTTTGGTCTTTCTATCTGGCGATATCCATGTTTCCTTGTGTATTTGTTTTCTTTCGAAATATGTGCTCATTATGATCATATTTTTTTCTCTTGCAAAATCTATGAGGAACTGTCCGTTTTCATTAGTTTCATTGTGTTTACTATGTTTTCCTATTGTCGGTCTAAATACTTCTTCCTTCCCTATTTTGGCATTTGCGTCGCCTAAAATAATTTTCATGTCGTATCTGGGTATACTTTTGATTGTTCTATTTAGTTCACTGTAAAAAGATTCTTTGACATCATTATCTTTTTCTTCAGATGGTGCGTGAATATTTATGAGAGTGATTTTTTGGTATTTTCCCTTGATCCTGATACTACATATTCGATCTGATATTGGTTTGAATTCTACTATTGCTTCCTTTAGTTCTTTTCGTAGCATAAAACCTGTGCCTAGTGTTCTATTCTTTCCGCCGCTATTAAAAAACACTGTATCTTCTATTTCTAATATATCATTTCCCAGCTGTTTCGTCTCCTGCAAGGCTACTATGTCAAATTGGAACTTTTCGATTTCTCTCGCTAGATGTTTAAGTTTACCTTCTCTATATGTGCCTCTTACATTCCATGTTCCTAAAAGTAAGTGTTCTTTTCGACATGTTCTCTTGTGTTTTTGTCCGGTTTTCATTTTTTTTCTCTTTTGTCCTTTTTTTGAATTATCGTTATCCTTTTTCTGTACTTGTGTCGTCATCGTTATTCCCATGGTACAATTGTCTGCTAGTTTTTTGATGTTGTTTTGATCATTTTTCCTTCTTTGTCGTTCCACTTCCATTCGTTGTTGTTTACCCATATTTTTTTTACTCCAATCTTGACTTCATTTCCTTTGTTTCTTTCTTCCTGAGCAATGTTTCTAATTGTTTTCTGTATTTCTCGTTCTCTTATGGTTGCATCTTCGTTAATATATACCTTCAGCCCTCTTATTTCTTTTAACTTATACTTTTTTTCCATTATTTTCCTTTTTTCTTCCTGGTTTTCTAATTCAATGAGGCATGTTTTTTCTCCTAGCTTGTGAGCATTCCTTATTTTAACCTCTACTCCTAAGTGTTGTTTGATGAAATTGTTAGTTGTTTCTTTTAACCCTGCTTGTTCATATGTGTCTATCCTTAGACCGTTCATGACTACGTTATTTATTCGTCGGTGTTTTTCCATAACTTCCATGTGGTTTGTTATTTCTCTGAGTTCCTCCTTGATTTCTATATTCTCTTGTTTTATTTCCGCATTTTCTTTTCTCAGCGCTCTGTTTTCTATATTGAGCTTTTCTATTGCTTCCTTGCTTTCTTTTTGATTTCTTTTTATTTCCTTAATGTCATCGGTGAGGTGGCTCATCATTATTAATAATTGATCAATTTTTGTTTCTTCATTTCTTTTCTCTTGATTTTTTGTTGGTGTTCTCGAGAACTTTTTGCTCTTTCTAAAAATATCATCTTCCTCGTTATCCATATATCTGTCCTTCCTTTTTGACCCTCCTTCTGACTGTGTGTCATCACTGTCTAAAGTTTCCAGATACCTTTCCATTTTCCGGCGCCAAACACTGTCTTCCACCTCAAAAGTGCGGAGAAGACAGCGTTTACCGTATTTATTTTGTATATTTATTATCGGTTGTTATTTTCTGTGGTTACCTGGAAAATCTACTCACAACGGCAACGTCGCAATTTCATCGGTCAGAGTTTCGTGTCTACGTTTTGTTGTTAAACAGGCTTTACAATTTTAGCGATCTTACTTTTTGTATGTCCTTGGTTCTATTTTGATGTTATTTCACCGATTTTAATGTTTTTAATTATCACTAACCTTAACTTAATGTCTTATATTGTTCACTGGATACTTTTAATAACTTATTTCCCGTTACAACTCTCAAAAATTGAGTTTATTGCAGACGGTAAATACAATATTTGTTTTCGTTTTGACTGCCGTGTTGCCAATCATAACTTTGATATACCACTCTTTTTTGGAGCACCCTGCATAATTCACATTATTTTTAGATTATAGTGTTAATGACCCTGTATATTTCTAAGAAGAAATTTTTTTTAAATATTAAGTCGTTTTCCGTACAGAGACCAAGGCGAACAAGATGAACTACTCTGTATATATAGTAGTATTGACTACATTCGCCAAACTATAAACGTGATTTTTATTTAGTTTTAATTGTTAAAGTTACCTCAAATCTCAGATCTCCCAGAGGTGGTTTGGCATATGGAATTCCTAAGAAGGCAATATAAGGTGTTCCTTTATTTCGTGTAGTGTCTTTGATTCCTTTAACATAACCGTCTTCAATTTTAAATTTTGTGTAATCTTTGTTTACCTAAAAAATAAAAACCAAAAGTTTATTATGTAATGAAGTAAATATTCATTAAGATATTCTTCCATATTCAGTAAGAATGTATTATAATATTCTTGCTAATGACAACGAAAATCTTTACTTTCCACTAGGATGGAAAATAGTTGAAGTAATATTCCGAGTACTATTTCTAATTTCAGCGGTGGTACAAAAGTAGTAATTGTACTAATAAATGCAATAGAACTGACTGAAGTCTTAAGCTTAGTCAGTTAAAAAAACGTTACTGATTTTAAAAAAATAACCAATACTAGATACAACCTTTTTAGATAGCGAGATAGTATATAGATTTAGGTGTAATAGAGAGATACCTCATTTGAAAAGTCTCCTAATCCAAAACTGTTCATTTATTATTGTAATGAACTTAATAAATGCTTAGAATATTGAAATTGACGACCTTCAGCAATGATGCAATCAGAAAAACGGGTAGTAAATTGTGTTCTAACGTAATTTACTTTAGTGAATGAGCTTTATTGTAATTCCATTTTACTTAACTAAGTGCATAATTTTGGTAAAGCCTGCAGAAATAAATATTTTAATTATACAGTGTAACCCGAAAAGATTGGTCATAAATTATACCACACATTCTGGGGTCAAAAATAGTTCGATTGAACCTAACTTACCTTAGTACAAATGTGCTCATAAAAAAAGTAACAGCCCTTTGAAGTTACAAAATGAAAATCGATTTGTTTCAATATATCGAAAACTATTAGAGATTTTTTATTGAAAATGGACATGGGGCATTCTTATGGCATGAAAATCTTAAAACAAAATTATACTGAAATTTGTCCACACCATAAAAATTTTATGGGGGTTTTGTTCCCTTAAACCCCCCCCCCCCCCCAAACTTTTGTGTACGTTCCAATTAATTTATTATTGTGGTACCATTAGTTAAACACAACCTTTCTAACACTTTTTTGCCTCTTAGTATTTTTTAGATAAGCCAGTTTTTATCGAGATGCGGCTTCTTTTTTAATATATTTACATAAAAATTTTATGGGGGTTTTGTTCCTTTAAACCCCCCAAATGTTTGTGAACGTTCCAATTAAACTATTATTGTGGTACGATTAGGTAAACACAGTGTTTTTAAAACTTTTTTGCCTCTTAGTCTTTTTTTGATAAGTCACCTTTTATCGAGATGTGGCTTCTTTTTCAAAATATACCTAATAATGTAAATTATAAATAAATTTTCAGATTATTAACAGCTCTCTATAATCGTACTTAACCATATACAAATATGTGGTGGATTCGACAAACATTCAAAATATCTCGATAAACACTGGCTTATCGAAAAAGTAAGAGGCAGAAAAGTTTTAAAAATATTGTGTTTATTTAATAGTGCAAAAATAATAATTTAATTGGAACGTACACAAAAGTTTGGGGGGGTTTAAGGGAACAAAAACCCTATAAAATTTTTATGGGGTGCACAAATTTCACTTTAATTTTTTTTTAATATGTTGCTACTATAAGGATGTCACATGTCCATTTTCAATAAAAAATCTTTAGGAGTTTTCGATATATGAAAAAAAATCGATTTTCAATTTGTAAGTTCAAAGGGCTGTAACTTTTTTTGTGTGCACTATTGTATATAGGTAAGTGAGGTTCAATCAACCTATTTTTGACCCCCGAATCTGTGGTATAATTTATGACCAATCTTTTCGGGACACCCTCTATATCGTTGCAAAGCCGATAAGGGGACCTTTCAAATGAGATGTCCTGTGAACCTGATTTATATTTTAAAAAAATCGTCGCAAAAATCTCGCAAAAAGTAGACACATTGAGAGAGCTAGGCGTTCAAGACGTAGTGATATGAACAAAAGCACGACGACACCCTGAACGTACGGCGAAATGGGCGAAGACGCAGAAGTCCAACACTAAGCGACCCATAGGAAGACCCAAAATACGATGGTACGAGATCTGGAGCTCCGGATCGCAGCAGAGACTGTAACAGAAGAAACAGCTCATAGTCCTCTAAAAAAAAAAGGAGAAGATGATTCTCAAATTATTCTTAAAAATAACACATGGTCGTATAAATAACAAACGGAAAGAAGGAATAAATGATAGTCACTTTAAGATCAGAAACGGACTAGGAACCAGAAAGGCGTTATTTGCTTTTAATGCGTTAGCCCAAAGATGCATGGATATGAACGTGGATGTGTATATTTGTTACGTTGATTTTGAAAAAGCATTTGACAAAGTAACACATAAAAAATTATTTATTAGTCAAAATTCTAAAGACCAAAAACATAGACAAAAGCGACTTACGAATAATAACAAACCTTTACTGGAATCAAAGAGCACAAATTGTAATAGACAACGAACCCAGTCCAGAAATTAAAATCGGGATGTATTATGTCTCCATTACTATTTAATGTTTATAGCGAAGCCGTTTTTGAAGAAGCATTACTATCGTAAAGTGAAGGAATAATAATTAACTGAAGATCTATTAACAACATAAGATATGCAGATGACATCGTGATCCAGCAAGCTCTGCCGAACTACTATAATTACTGGTAAACAAAAAATACAGTTTCTGTGAAGAGTATGGACTGAAAATGAATATAAAAAAGACCAAATACATGATAATAACAAGGAAAGCAAATATACCAATAAACATACACTTGGCAAATGTACCGATAGAAAGGGTTGATAAATACAAATACCCAGGAACCTGGATTACAGACAATAATGATCAAACAAGAGAAATAAGGGCCAAGATGAAATAGCAAGAAATGCGTTTGTGAAAATAAAAACAAAAACTTCAGATTAGAACTGAGAGTAAAAGCTTTGAGATGCTTAATAGGGACTTTAAAGCTGAATATTCAAGCAAGAGCATATTAATAAGCTACAGCCTTTTGAAATATGTTGTTACAGAAGGATACTTAGAATGGCATGGACACAGAAGAAAACTAACACGGAAGTATTGCGAGAAATGGGAAAAGAATACGAAATAATAAACACAATAAAAATAAGAAAGTTACAATATCTGGGACACGTAATGACAGAACAGCGATATGAACTGTTAGGACTGATAATAAAGGGAAAGATAGAGGAGGAAGGAGTATATGAATAAGGAGAGTGTTCTGGTTGAAGAATTTAAGGGACTGGTTAAATGCAGTTTTATAGAACTTTTCAGAACAGCGGTAGATAGAGTTCCGATTGGGAGATGGCACTTAAAGAAGAAGAAAAACAAAAAGACTTAGATGGTTAGGACATGGCCAAATAATGACCCAAGTTAAAATTCCAAAATCTGTTTAAACGCTAGGATAGTGCTAATATATGATTATTATTAAATTAGTTCCTAACTTTCTCAATACTAATCGCTAGTACTAAAATTAATATTTGAATAAAATAAAAATATTTATATATAACGTAGGAAAATATTGGGTGCAACTCGTGCAAAAAGTGTTTATTTCATTCGACATGGTTCCCAACTCAAGAGATACTTACTTTTTGCATTTGTTCTATAAATATTTTTTGTTATAAAATTTTATGTAAACTTACATTTTCATTATTATCTTGATTTAAAACTTCTTCAAAAAGATATAATGAAAGCACACAAAAAAAGTTCACTTTTAACTTCATGTTGAAACAAATAGCGCAGTCACTTCCGTAGTTATTCCTATATATTTACTTATGGATATGTAAAATATTTCTCGAATAGAATATTTATTATACACAGTGTCTCAAAACAACCACAAAACGTGTTTGAAATAAAACAGAAATACCTTCAAAATATTAACAAAAGCTAGGTACTTTAAAAATGAAATACCAGTTAAGAAAATGTTTTTTAACCGCATCAACCCCTAGATTTATTGTAAAAAATTTTTACACATAAGTGGCTCATAGCTTAAATGATGCAGTCGCTACTCAATAAAAGTAGTCAGTGGCTCAATATTTATCAGAAACAAATTACATACTGAAAATAAATTACTATATAGTCCAGGCTGTAAGCTTGCCCCCGTTACGTAAATTATTCCGTTTCGTTTTTTTTGCACAAACTTACTCAAAAAGAGATCCTTATAACAACAGGGTGCCAGGAAGTACTGCGGTCGGTAAATTGTTTAAACAATTTTTTAAAACAAATTCCAAAATCCAATTTTTTCACTTCGGACAAATTTTAGATATTTTGGGTCATTTTGAGCAAAAAAGGTCTTGTGATTTTTCTCTAAAATTGATTGTTGTCGAGTTATATGCGATTTAAGATTTGAAAAACGCAAAAATGGCCATTTTTAAGGCTTGACAACTAGATTAAAAATTATTATTATGAAAGTCAGAAAGTGATTTCTGAAAGTCCAATCAAAATTTAAAGTCCCCTCTATAAAATCCTGAAAAAATGTTTGTCATTTTTTATTACTAAGCTGTTATTTTTAATTATTAACAATGAGCGCTAAACTCATATTGAGGCGGCCGTCAATTTGAGTGCGAGTGAGATGCACTCTTTCGCACTTACCATTGACGGCCGCATAATACGCGCTTAGCGCTCATTGTTAATAATTAAAAATAACAGCTTAGTATTTTTATTTTTTTTTTATTTAACGTGTGGCACCTGACACATTTACATTTACATATATTTTGTATAAGACAATACATAGGTTCACAAACGTACATCTAACTTATTTACATAGTCTATCGACTCTGGAGTCGCCATCAGGAAATCCTCTGACCTGCCATGATATGATCTTGTGGGACACTGTTCTGTGATGTGATAGATGGTTTGTGGTTGTCCACAGTCACAGAGTGGGGATGGTCGTTTACCCCATTTGTGCATCATGTAACCACATCTGCCGTGTTGGGTTCTGATTCGGTTCAGCATAGACCATGTGTTGCGTGGTAAGTCAAAGCCTGGTGGTTTTTGTGTGATGCAGGGTAAATTGCTATTTTGTTGTTTCATCCATTCTCGAGTCCATGTTGTCGTTAAATTGAACTGATTTTCCACAGCAATCTTTGCTGTTCTTATTGGTGGTCGTCTCGAGCGTAGACGGTTACCGTTAGCGGCATCTATATCTTGATGGATTGGCAGGTTCTCGTTATCTACTATCTTTCTGTACTCACTAGTGAGTGCGTGTATGCGTCGTAGTTTGGGTGATGGAATGTGGCTCAGTACTGGGAGCCATTGCGTAGGGGTGGATTTGATAACTCCAGCAATCATTATCATTGTATTATTCAATTGGGCATCTACTTTGTGTATATGTGGGCTGTCAAGCCATGGTGAAGAGCAGTATTCCACAGTTGAGAACACTAGGCCAGGGCAGATGATCGCAAGGTGGAAGCCGATGCTCCCCATGTTGTGTCGCACAGCTTCTGGATGATGTTGTTTCTGGATTTAAGTTTTCCGCTGTTTTTGCCAGATGTTCCTTGAATGATAGGGTTCTGTCAAGAGTCACCCCAAGGTACTTTGGTGTTTTATTGTAGGCGAGTGTGGTGTTTTCGAACTGAATATTAAGTATTCTTCCTGCAAGCTTGTTATTTAGGTGGAAACTGGAAACCTCTGTTTTCGTAGCATTTGGTTGGAGCCTCCATTTTCGGAAATATTTTCCCACTCTGTGTAAGTCCGCCGTGAGGATTTCTTCTGTTTCTTCAAATGGCTTACACCTTGTTACAAGGACCCAGTCATCGGCGTAACCAAACTTCCTTGATCTGGTTTCTGGTATATCAGAGATGTATAGGCTAAAGAGAAGAGGAGCCAGAACAGATCCCTGAGGCAGTCCATTCTTCAGTTTCCTTGGGGTGCTCATGTCAGATCCCATGACCACTTGAATCGTTCGGTCGGCTAGCATGCTGTTGATTATTCGAGCGGTGGATTTACAGGGGATTGTACGGAGGAGCTTGTATATCAACAGCTTAGTAATAAAATAATGACAAAACATTTCTTCAGAATCTTATAGAGGGGGCCATAAACTATGATTTGGTAACTTGCTGACTTTCATAATAAGGTTTCTGGTTTGTAACCGAGTTATTAGCCTTGAAAAATAGTCCGTTCTTTAACGGTAAAATATTGCAAAACCTCTAAATTTTAAAGAACCGCTTGGATTGACATGAAATTTGGCATACACATAGCTAACAAGTCAAAGAAAAAAAGTGATATTTTGCCGATATGTGCTTTTGCCCTGGGGGTAGTTTTCACCCCTCTTGGGGGTGAAAAAATATTCGTCCAAAGAAAGTCAGGAAATGGATAAACTGGCTAACTTTAGGTAACTTTTGTTCTATAGAGTTTTTTCACTAAGTCAATATTTTTCGAGTTATTTGGCAGTGAATATGTTCATTTTTTCAACAAAATTGAAATTCAAACCGCTTTTAGACGGTTTTCGCAAATAACTCAAAGAGTAAGTATTTTGTCGAAAAAACATTCTCAGCAAAAATGTAGCCTGTAAAAAATTTAAAAAAATGTTGTATATATCACGTCTCTACACCTACTAGAAGCAGAGTTATAGCTAATGAAAAATAGGTTCATATTCGTCAAATTCCAAATGGAATATTTTAACGCGAAATAACCAAGAATGGAGCACATTTCGGGGAAAACTCACTACAACTTATTGTAAGTGTTTAAAAAAAGCTTCATTTTTGTTTTATAAAAAAATTTCTATCATCAAAATTAAACAAGTTACGCTCAAAATAAAGTTAGTCCCTTATGGTTTTGGTAAAAAATCGAGAAAACCACCCCCTAATTAGTATCTTAAATGAACTTAATCGTTACGACTTCACAAGTTTCTTGACTCGTGTATATATTGTTTATATGATCTGTAAGTTTCATCGGTTTAAAGTCCTTATTATTGAAAGGGCTGTAGTTAAAAGTGGTTGAACGAGTCACTGATCACGAATGTATGCAAATTTAGAAACACCAAATCTTAATCAATTTTTGTCTAACAGAAAAACAAAAAAATACATAACATTCAGAAAAGTATATCTGACTTTTTTTGTTTTTCGAGATTTTTGGTATCTCTAACAATTTTTAAATTATTTTGAAAAAAAGCATATTTTTCAAAATTTTAATTTTAAAAAATTTTACTTTGAAACCAAATTTTTTCAAAAATAAGCACTTTGAATCGATGAAACTTACAGATCATATAAACACAACATAAGTAAAATAATTTGTGGAGCGGTAACGATTAATTTAATTTAAGTTGCTAATTAGGGGGTGGTCTTCCCGATTTTTTTTTGCAAAAACAAAAGGGACCAATTTTATTTTGAGAGTAACTTGCTTAAATTTAATGATAGGAACTTTTTGTAAAAACAGAAATAAAACTTTTTTAAACGCTTTAAAAAAGTTATAATAGATTTTCTCCAAAAAGTGCCTAATTTTTTGGATATTTCACATCGAAATATTCTTTGAAAATAATTTGAAATTTGGTGAATATGAATCTATTTTTCATTGGCTATAACTCTGGTTCTACGAGATCCAGAAACCTAACGCGTACACCATTTTTTTTTTACTTTTTTATAGGCTATATTTTTACTAAGAACGTTTTTTTCAACAAAATACTTACTTTTTGAGTTATTTGTGAAAAACCGTCTAAAAATGTGGTTATTTTGTTGAAAAATGAACATATTCACTTGCAAATAACTCGAAAAGTGTTGACTTGGCGAAAAAGCTCTATGGAACAAAATTTACTTAAAATTAGTCAGTTTACCCATTTCCGGACTTATTTTGGACATATATTTTTTCACCCCCAAGAGGGGTGAAAGTCATCCCCAGGGCAAAAGCACACATCGGCACAATATCACTTTTTTTCTTTGACATGTAAGTTATACGTATGCCAAATTTCATGTCAATTAAAGCGGTTCTTTAAAATTTAGAGCAAAAACCGTGAAAGAATGGACTAAATGGCCATTTTCCCGTTTTTTAAATTTAAATCGCGTATAATAACTCGATAACAGTCAATTTTAGAGAAAAATCACAAGAGACATTTTTAGATGACCCAAAGAATCTGAACAAAATTGTCCAAAGTGAAAAAATTGGTTTTTTGAATTTATTTAAAAAAAAATTGTTTAAAAATTGTAAAATTTCCGACCGCGGTACCTCCCGGCACCCTGTGGATTTGTTATAAGAAGCTCTTTTTAAGTAAGTTTGTGCAAAAAAACGAATCGGAATAATTTACCTAACGGGGACGTGCATACAGCCTGGAGTAATAAGTCTTCTAAAATAGCATAAACTATTTTTTGGGTTTCAAATATGAATGTCTGATTTTGTGTATTTATGATTGATTTATTTATGATTTATGTATGATTTTGATGTCTCAGCTTAAATGATGTAGATAAGATGAAGCATTACACAACTTATTAATTTAAAATTTGCAAAGTAGGCGATGCATTAAATTTATATTGCAGTTATTTTTATGTCTAATTTCACATTTCAAAATATTTAATCGTCAAATAACAATATTATTTTAAGAGTGGGTCGCCGAATTACGATAAGTGAAAGAAATTTAATTATTATAGTTGAAACGCAAATCGGTGGGAATGCGCATTTTTTATCAATGAAATTCGATATGTGTAAGACATTCCAGAAGCCGCTAACGATAAGATGTTTCATCATCCCATAAATCATTCTGAATTATTCGACGGATATTAGTACAGTTAAAATAATTGGACGATAATGATCATGTAGGAGAAATTTAACGTTTTTTCTACTTTACTAATAAAAAAAGCACATCATATTTGAAACATTATTTGGTTAAAACATCTCATTTTTGTTGTTAAAAAAATATATTATTTTGTCTGGACTAAATTATAGTTATCTTTATCTTAGAAGGAATATGTTAATATCAACATTCACACAATGTTGCCAAACTAAATTTTGTTATATTCAGTGTAAATTTTCAAACCGATTCCCGTGCTGACTATACTCACCCTAGAAATGGTTATAGCCAAAGAGGCATAATATCTGAAATGGTAAATAAATGTTCGTTAACACTTCAGCACATTATTGATAGAGACCGACCGAATGTGATTTTTTTGGCCGAAGCCGAAGCCGAAGCCGATGCCGAAGTTCGGCCTGTAGGATACCTTCGGCCGAAGCCGAAGGTGACTAAAAATATATTATATGTTAACAATTTGAATAATGTGCATTATATTTTTATTAACTGATAAGTGATAAACAAAAATATGAAATTATAAGATAAAAAAGTTAAACATTTATACATTATTTGGTATGCCCACGGGAGAATAAACTTAGGGCCGGTTGTTGGAACACTAATCAACATTGATCACTATCAAATACTTAATTACTGTCACAACTGTCAATGTCAACTTTGGTTGGGTTGCCGAAAACATAATTATTGATGACAATTATGAAATTAGTTAATCAATTATGTTAATAATTGTTATGTTAATTGACTAACTAATTTCATAATTATAATTAACTATGTTTTCAGCAACCCAACCAAAGTTGACATTGACAGTTGTGACAGTAATTAAATATTTGATAGTGATCAATGTTGATTAGCGTTCGAACAACCGGCCCTTAAACTGTTATAACATATTTGCATTCATAGTAGGGATAGTCCATGGTCGATATTTTGCCATTAATATTTAGGTAGTCAAAACACCAGTAATCTTGAGTTTTAACAAATACCGGGTGTCCACTTATATTTTCTCCCATTTTAACTGCCTATAACTTCTAAACGGCTTAAGATAGAAATATGCGGTTTTTGATGAAATGTTTTATTTTAGTAAAAGTTTTGTCTGAATGGATTGAATTTTTTATATCGCTTTCAAATACGAAAAGAAAAATTGCGGATTTTTGAAAAAAACGTTGTTGACTTTTTTTTAACGGAACACCCAGTATATTTTTTTGTAAATTGAAAGAAAGGTCATTCATCTATCCAGCGATATAAAGTTTTTCAAAATCGGTTGTCAAATCACTGAGTAATTAATTTTTAAAATGAGCGGTGCAACGTGGATATCACATACCTAAATAACATAACTAAGCAAAATGATATTATGTTATGTGATTTCCACATTGCATCTTTCATTTTAAAAATTATTTGCTCAGTCATTTGACAACCGATTTTAAAAAATTTAATATCGCTGGATAGGTAAATGACCGTTTTTTCAAGCTACAAAAAAATATACTGGGTGCTTCAATAAAAAAAGTCAACAACGTTTTTTTTTTTCAAAAATCCGCCATTTTTTATTTAAAAGCGACAAAAAAAATAGTCATTTAACTAAAAACTTGAAAAAACGGTCATTTACCTATCCAACTATATAAATTTTTTTAAAATCGGTGGTTAAATGACTGAGCAATTAATTTTTAAAATGAGAGATGCAATGTGGAAATCACATAGCATAATATCAATTTGCTTAGTTATGTTATTTAGGTATGTGATATCCACGTTGCACCTCTCATTTTAAAAATTAATTACTCAGTGATTTGACAACCGATTTTGAAAAACTTTATATCGCTGGATAGGTGAATGACCTTTCTTTGAATTTACAAAAAAATATACTGGGTGTTCTATTAAAAAAATGAAATCAAATAATATTACTCATCAATAAAGCCGCTCCAATCTAATAAACACAAAAGATGTAAAATTATAAACTGTACTCCTTCTGCACGGAACACTGATACTCAAGTGTCCTAAACACAGCTGGCAAATCTAAGGTCATCGCAAACATGATCATGTGATTTAGAATACTAGGAGGAACATATCCATGTTGCCATTTATTATTTAGCAAACGTACTTTCTGAGAAATCACGAGTTGGCGACATTACCAAGCTGGCGTTATTACCTGCACATACCTTACACCGTTAGATTCGCCTAGTGTCCTTCTACAAACGCTCAGTTATTGGCGCAATTCGTAGGTTGAAATTTTGAGTAATTGACGAAGAACTAAAATTTTCAAAGTTTAGTTTTTCAGTTTTTAGGCTATACTGAGCCGTGTGTATGTCTGAGCCTAGCGGCTTAGACACCATTTGAAAGCTTAACTCAATACTATTGATTTGGTGTATTTGTGGTTCTCCTGTCTCTTCTTGAACCGAAGATATATACCCCCAAAAAATATGCCGTTTTGTACTTACCAAGTCCTATAGCTGGCTTATGGGTGGTCAAAAGTCACAAACTACATCGGTTCTAAATCGACCCTGACCCCCTCTTCAAACACAGAAAAAAAAATTCAGATCGGTTTAACTTTTCCACATACATACATATATACATACATATCGACAAATATTTTCCCTTTTTTAAATAAAAGTTGAGTCATATTGCTGAGCTCGGTAACTTTTGAATGGTTAACTTTTGAATGGTATAACCGATTTTCAAAATACGTTAGAAAAGTAATGATCAGTACTATCAGAAGCCGCAAAGGTCGGAGTTAAATTTTTGAAGTTTTTGGGAGTTTTGGGGACTAGAACAAAATACAGACCCTAAATAGGAAGGGCGGTAAAATCCACACTCGTGGACCAAAATGGATGGTTGACATATGAATGGGTGAGTCTTTTCTTGAACAATAAGATGGGAGTTGGCCCAATTATCAATTCAGTCAGATTTAGAAAATCGAAAATTTCGTGTATACCTATATAGTGTCGAGTGTAGGGGAGTGTGGATGTGCGCCACTGGCGAGAACTGCCGTTCTTTGGTAATTTACATTTACATACCAGTTTTGAAAAATACAAACATTTTGTGAAATCTTACAGTTTGTTGTACACTTTACAATTTCTGAGAAAGTTTATTGTTATAGTAATGTCCTCTATTAGAGCTTCTTTCAGATTGTGTTGTATTTTCGCTATCGATCTTGCTGTTTGAGTACACTGAACAGTCTATCAGCATGTTACCAGAGAACGGCAGTTCTCGCCAGTAGCGCACACCAACACCCCTCCTACACGCGACACTATATATACACGAAATTTTCGATTTTCTAAATCTGACTGATTTGAAAGATGGGCCAAGTTCCATCTTAAAGTTCAGGAAAAGACTCACCCATTCATATGTCAACCATCCATTTTGGTCCAAGGGTGTGGATTTTACGGCCCTTTCTATTTAGGGTCTGTTTTTTGATCTCGTGTCCAAAACTCCCAAAAACTTCAAAAATTTAAGTCCGACCTTTGCGGCTTCTAATAGTACTGATCATTACCTTTCCAACGCATGTCTAATTTTGAAAATCGGTTATAACATTCAAAAGTTACCGAGCTCAGAATTATGACTCAATTTTTATTTAAAAAAGGGGAAATGTTTGTGGATATGTATGTATGTGTGTTTAAAAGTTAAACCGATTTTAATTTTTTTTTCTGTGTTTGAAGAGGGGGTCAGGGCCGATTCAGAACCGGTGTAGTTTGTGACTTTTGACCACCCATAAGCCAGCTAGAGGACTTGGTAGGTACAAAGCGGCATATTTTTGGGGATATATATCTTCGGATCAAGAAGAGACAGGAGAACCGCAAATACACCAAATCAATTTTGTTGAGTTAAGCTTTCAAATGGTGTCTAAGCCGTCAGGATCAGACATATACACGGCTCAGTAAAGCCGAAAAACTGAAAAACTATACTTTGAAAATTTTGGTTTTTCGACAATTACTCAAAATTTCAATCTACGAATTGCGCCAATAACTGAGCTTTTATAGAAGGACTCTAGACGAATCTAACGGTGTATACGTCATATCCGGAAAAATTCGAATTTTTAAGTTATAGGCTTCATAAGTATGATCAAATTTATTTCCTACGGGAAAAACGGTCTCTCAAGCTCAATAGTTCCTGTAATAGCTTCAGTAATCATACTTGACCTTGAATCCATCAGATACTACTGGTAAATACGTTTCAAACTCATGTTTACTGATCAAAATCGGTTAAGGCTTTTAGAAGTTTTTAAGCTACAAAAGTATAATCCCATTAACGATTATTCCCGAAATGGTTTATGTAGTTGTAGTGATTACGACGCTAAATTTGATCTGGCAACGGGCAATCCGACTTCATTTACCGGTCATTTCAATATTTTTTTTCAATCTATTTCGAATAGAAAAAAAAATCTTGTGCACATTCGATGGACACTAGATCATTTGGGAGATAATGCAACAAAGATGACCATTTATAAAGCTTAACGAGTAATAAAGGAACATTGCATTCAACTTCATACATTTAATTTATAAATAACTTTGAAAAACTCCTGATACAGGAATAAAAAACCGCTAAAGGCCTTAAAAATGAGTGGCGCATACAATATTCCAGCTACAAAAGATCTGATATGAATATTACGTAGCGCGAAAATGTATTTTCATTTTGATGTAAAACAAAATTCCAGTTTTATTTTAAAAGATTTTTTCATAATATTTGCTAAATTTGAAGTAAACGCGCCATAAAAGAGTTTCAAAATTCAACCTGTATCAAAGTTACTCTTTTGTGGCGCGTTTACTTCAAATTTAGCAAATATTATGGAAAAATCTTTTAAAATAAAACTAGAATTTTGTTTTATATCAAAATGAAAATCCATTTTCGCGCCACGTAATATTCATATCAGATCTTTTGTAGGTGGAATATTGATGCGCCACTCATTTTTAAGGCGTTTAGCGGTTTTTTATTCTTGATATATTCTACTGAAATTGGTATTTGACAGTTGTGACAGATCGGATCATCTCCTCTCTTCCACTCTGAAATTGTCTGTGCATGCATACACTACCAATACCACTGTCAAATAAAATTACATTATCTGTGCATTCATACGGCAATAAGTAGGATATGAAATGTATGCAATATAGGTATAGATTTGATCATATTCTTATTAAAATAGGTACATAGGTACATAGGTAAAATAGGTACAATGGTAATTTTTTTCTTAAAAATTGACCAGTAAGCTTAGCCTGATTTTTTTATTTCTCAGTATCTCACTTCTCAGTAAATCACTGGGCTATTAACTGTTCGACGTCTGACTTTTTCCCACTGCGTTATCGTTCGTGGGTTAATTCTGAATTAGCTCGCCAACAGTTGATAAAACTCATTTGGTTTTTTATAAGTTTGATCACCTGAGCGTGTAACATTCGAATTTTTTAGAAATCACGATTTGACTGCACTTGGATTGTTTCACGTAATCAATTATATTAATAGTATGGGGTCAGAATCTAGATCGACCTTCGCCCTTCTGATTTCCGGATGAAACATATTTTTATACATAGACAAATATTACTTGCCTGGGTTGCCTACAGGGGCGGCCCGTCGAGGTAGGCAAGGTAGGCGCCGCCTACCCTCTTCAAATGTAGTACAATAATATAAATTATTAATATAAATTACTTATTTCAAAATTGTAATTTATAAATTTTGACACAATACCTAAAATAAAATAGCAAAAATTATCCAAATTATTTTTAAAAATATCCAAAAAATTTTCTCCGTAGTTATAATTATTGTACGCTCCTTGTAGTATCAGTAGTACTGTATAAGATTCTATATTCTTCCTTGGTCAGGCACTTGAAATCGTAGCCTGAAATAGAACGACGCCAACACCGAATTGACGTGCGATCTCTCTCTGTTTACGCGAGCAGGCCTGCTGCAGGTCTGCTGGTAGCGACCAGGTAGCGACCGTATTCTACGATTTTGAAAGGGCGGATAGGCACAGAGTCTTATAGCCGGACCTACAAAATTTTATCAGTTGCTTCTCTTGTGTCTTGTGAAACTGTTTTAAATAATTGTTTTTTGATTTTGGCTGTTATTAGTAGGTTAAATTGAATAAAACTAGGTAGGACAATTTAAATTTATTTATGAAAACTGAATAATAAACAGGTAAATTTGAGATCGGTCTATTGAAGGGCATTTTAATTTTATATTAATTTAGTAATAATTCACTAACGACAAATAAATCTGTGAATAGTTATTTGTCAGTCGTCCATTATATTTTTATTGTGTGTCAATACAATTTGGATAATTTAAAGTTAAACTGACCAATTGTGTTATTAGATTATATACATAATTAAAAAATTTAAAGCGAGGTTAATTGTTAACTTATCAATTTATTCGAAGAGTAAATTATTATTTGATACATAAATAAAATAAGTAATATTTGACGTTGTTGAAACGTAGGTGTGTTAGTTTTATTGGTGGAAAAACTTTAGTCATCGAATATGAATATTTTAAACGATGTAATATGCAGTTTGATCGAGACGCCTTTTTCAAGGCGCCAAAATCAAGAAAGATCTGAAATTATTTCAATGGGCCGGCCTTTACCAAATTTAACAATTTTATCCACAGATAAGACAAAAGACAATCGACCATTTTCGAGATCGTTTAAAACAATATGGTATGAAAATCATAAATGGTTAAGCAGAAGTTATTTTAAAAATTCACTTTTCTGTTGGCATTGTCTGTTGCTCTCAAATTTGAAGTAAAATGTTTGGGTGAGTCAGGGATATTCAGATTTGAAAAATTTATCAGCTAGTGTAAAAAACCATGAATCTTCGAAAGAACATTTAAACAATTGCTTAGGTTTAAAACGGTTAGAAAAAAATAAACAAACTATTGACAGTGCTTTAGCTGGACAAATTTCTCTATCTAATAAGATATAAGTATAATAAAGAAGTTGAAAAAGATTGAAGAAGTTGAAGAAATTGATGTTACAATTCTGTTAGTAAAACAAGAACTTGCATTTAGCGGTCGTGATGAGAGCCATAATTCTTCAAACATGGGTAATTTTAAAGAAATTTTTAATTTAGTAGTTAAACGCGATCGGGAAATCCAGGATCATGTTAAAAAATAGAAGGGGTGTTCAGGGGTTTGTCAAAAACAATACAAAATGATTTAATAGATTGCCTTGCCGATTACGTAAAAAATTAAATTTCAACAGAAATTAATGAAAGTCAATTTTTTTCTATACTAGCGGACGATACTACTGATATAACCGAAAAATCACAGTGTACTTTAACATTCCGTTTTCTTAACAAAGTTGTTCAGGTAACAGAAAGATTTTTAGGGTTTTTTGATGTTAGCGAGAATAGATCTGCAGACGCTCTATATAGTTTAATTTCAAACGTGCTTGAGCCATATGATTACAAAAATAAATTAATTGCTCAATTTTACGATGGTGCAAGTGTAATGGCTGGCTCTTTAAACGGATTACAATCAAAAATTAAAGTAGATGCTCCAAAAGCAATTTTTACACATTGTTGCGCTCATAGATTACATTTAGTATTGCAAGACGGCTCAAAATGTATTACAAATTGTAGGATATTTTTTTGCCTACCCGAAATATATGTGTAGCCTACCCGCATACTGAGGTCACGAGCCGCCACTGGTTGCCTATAAAAATCTTGTCATAGCTATCCTTAAAGGATAGCAGTGACGTGTGAAGTCAACATTTTAAGCACATATTTGTTAATTTTCTTTTGAAAGTATGGTAGAATTATTTGATTGTTAAATTAAATAAGCATATTCAGTACAACTCATAGAATATTAAAAAAAATTCAAGGAAAAATATTGAAAACACGCCAACGGCGGCAAATTTATAAAGACATCTCAAAAAACAATGGATTTTGCGGTGGACATCAGAACTTATCATTGAATCATGTTAAACAAAACATTCAGAAATATTTTATTATCTTATGATGTTCTCGAGGTAACGCTCTCGAATTTTTTTAGTTTTAACGATTTTTGACTTTTTGATATCACTCAGAATCCAAAACAACGGATTTTTTTTAAATGGGTGAAAACCAACATATTTATTATTGTTAAATAAAAAAAAGCATAAAACAAAAATTATGTCGACAGCGTACCTCACAAAACTTTCTTTACCTCACTAAAGAAAATACATTGAAAAAAGCAGTTTTGAGAATAACGCGTTTAAAATTTTGTCATCTTTTATTTTCAATTAATTTTTGTCTGTGAACTCGTAAAGTGATGCACACCGGAATATGTTGAATCGCGGAGTAATTTACAAAAAAGAATGGGAAGAGCTGTTGAACGTTTCTCACTACGCTCAAGCTCGCTGGCCCGAACCTGCTGCAAAGCAAGTCGATGGTAGGGTGCAGGGAGGTAGGGAGGGAGTGTTGAATATTCCTACCTTCGACTCGCTTTGCAGCAGGTTAGCGTTAGCGCCCTTGAACGTAGTGAATAACGGTCAACAGCCATTCTATTTTGTAAATTATTCCGCTATTTAACATATTTCGGTGTGCATCAATTTACGATTTGACAGACAAAAAAGAAATTGAAAATAAAAGTTGACAATACTTTAAACGCCTTTTTCTCAAAACTGCTTTTTTTCAAAGGCGGTAGACATTGTAACTCAAAAACTACTTGACCGATCCACCTAGAATTTTGTATATATTTTCTTTAGACATTTATTGAGGTGATGCTGTCGAGATGTTATTTGATTTATGCTTATTTTTTGTTTAACAATAATAAATATGTTGATTTTTACACTTCTTTGCAAAAAAAATTCGTTGTTTTGACTTCTGAGTGATACCAAAAAGTTAAAAATTAAGAAAACTGTTTGAAATAAAACAGTAAATAAATAAAATCTGTTTGAAAGTTTTGTTTAACATGATTCAATGATGAGTTCTGATGTCCACCGCAAAATCCATTGATTTTTGAGGTGTCTTTAACAATTTGCCACTGTTGGCTTATTTTTCAATATATTTTCTTGAGTTTTTTTGAAGTGAAAACTTCTTTAGGGACGTTGTGCACTTTTTGAATAGGGGAAAAAGCATTGAATTCGCGACCGTCATCGCTATTGCTACATATTATGTGTATGTACAATAATGTACATATATATAAATTGTGTAGAGGTATTTAAATTTAATATAAATGTAAAACATATTTTAAGATGGGGAAGTAGGATTTATATTGCGACCGTCATCTCTTCGGCTAAATAAATTTTGTACGTATATACATTATCTGTATGTATATTAAATTGTATAGAAGTATATAAATTTAAAATAAATGTAAAACCTATTTTAAGATGGAGAAAAAGGATTTATTTGGCGACCGTCATCGCGACCGTCATTTCTTCGGCGAGACCCGTGTTGAGCTGGCCCCCCCCACTTGCAAAAATTAAAAAACAAATAGCCCTGATTTATGAGCTATTTATGAGCTCTCATATTCCGCAAACTAAAAATTTTGAGCTCGTTCCACTGAGCAGGAATTTAATAACCCTAGTGGGTATTAAACTAGTGGGGTTCCACTACTTAAAAATAGGAATATTGAATCGGATTTTACGGCAGAATTACGAGCTATTTATGAGCTCTTGAAATTATATAGTTTCGATTTTTGAGCTCATCCCCTTCACCCCCAAACAACCCTTTAATTGATTTAACTTAAGAGAAAGATGCTAAGAAAACTTAAAATATATCGTATTGCGGATATAATTCCTATAGCTTATATACTCTAAGAATAAACTATTAAATCAAGGGCATTTCGATTATTGAGCTACAACCCCTTCGCAAGAAAACCACCCTATCTTCCCGGCTTAAGAGAAAGTTGTACTTAAAATGCGTTAAACTAATTATTTGGCGACTACATATCATTTAATAATTTATAAGCTTCCAAATTACGCGCATTTAGATCAGTAAATTGCAATTTATTTTGTATAGTGCAGTCACTGAAGGTAAAAATCAACGATTACCTTCAAGTTCGGTGAACCATCATCGATTTTCACCAAAATTGGTCAGTGGTTAGAGGATACGTCAAGAAACAAAGGTGACATGGTACTACCTTGCGCCTTTACCCTGAGGGTGGATACCGCCCCTTCTCGGGGGTGAAAATTATTTTATAAAAAATAACTGCACAAATCAATAAAAGAACAAATTAAAAGCAAAATTTATTATATAAAGTTAATAAAATAAGTCGATACTTTTTAAGTTATTAAAGATCAAAGATTTTAATTATTTGTGAAAAAAATGCATGTTTTGAAGAGGTTTTCTTGTAAATCACTGAAAAACTGTAAGTTTTTATAAAAAAGTTAATAGTAGTTTAATTCGTATAGCTTATATTCTACGAATAAACTCTTAAATCACGCACCTTTCGATTATATAGCTACAACCCCTTCGCAAGAAAACGACCCCATTTTCCCGGCTTAAGAGAGAGTTGTTCTTAAAATAATTTAAATTGATTATTTGGCGACTACATATCGTTTAATAATTTATTAGCTTGCAAAATATACGCATCTCAATTATTGAATTGCCATTTTCTTTCTATAGTGCAGTCACTGAAGGTAAAAATCAACTATTGCCGTCGATTTCGGTAAATCTCCATTTATTTTCACGAATTGGCAATAACAACTTGGGGTTTTAGCCTGGGGTATATGTCACCCCTTCTCGGGAGTGAAAATTACTTTATCAAAAATAACCCCACAAATCAATACTTTTTGAGTTATTAAAGATCAAATATTTTAATTTTTGGAAAGAAAATGCATGCTTTAGAGCGATTTTTCATAAAGGGCTCAAAAACTGTAAGTTTTTACAAAAAAGTTTTCATCACTAAAATTGAAGCTAATAAAAAATATAATAAATTGCTTACTTGAAAAACCTTTAATGTTAATTTAAATTAAGTTATTGGTAATTAAATGTATATTTTTTTCCGCGACTGTTCAAATCTAAGGGTTCAAGCTTAAATAACGGGAAAAAGATGCATTTTATAACACTTAGGTACTAAATACTTGTCAAAGTACTTAGAAATACCCATCATAAATAAGATCCAGAAAAAGTTGATAGTATCAAAATCCGCTCACCAATTTTCGTGAAAATGAATGGAGATTTACCGAAATCGAAGTCATAGTTGATTTTTACCTTCAGTGACTGCACTATAGCAAGAAAATGGCAATTCAATAATTGAGATGCATATATTTTGCGAGCTCATAAATTATTAAACAATATATAGTCGACAAATAATTAATTTAAATTATTTTAAGTACAACCCTCTCTTAAGCCGGGAATATGGGATGGTTTTCTTGCGAAGGGGTTGTAGTTCAATAATCAAAAGGCGCGTGATTTTAGAGTTTATTCTTAGAATATAAGCTATACGAATTAAACTACTATTAACTTTTTTGTAAAAACTTACAGTTTTTCAGTGATTTACAAAAAACCTCTTCAAAATATGCATTTTTTCACAAATAATTAAAATCTTTGATCTTTAATAACTGAAAAAGTGTTGACTTATTTTATTAACTTTATATAATAAATTTGGCTTTTAATTTGTTCTTTTATTGATTTGTGCAGTTATTTTTTATAAAATAATTTTCACCCCCGAGAAGGGGCGGTATCCACCCTCAGGGTAAGGGCGCAAGGTGGTACCATGTCACCTTTGTTTCTTGACGTATCCTCTAACCACTGACCAATTTTCGTGAAAATCGATGAAGGTTCACCGAACTTGAAGGTAATCGTTGATTTTTACCTTCAGTGACTGCACTATACAAAATAAATTGCAATTTACTGATCTAGATGCGCGTAATTTGGAAGCTTATAAATTATTAAGAAGAAAGCTGGGCAAAAATTAAGTCTAATATCTTAGCCTCAGCCAAGGAAGTTCTTGGTGAAAGAAACATTAATAAAAATAAATCGCTTCCAAGACGAAGAACTCCATGGTTTTGTACAGAAGTGAAGGAAAAATGTAAAGAGAAGAAAAAAGCCTACCTAAAATACATGTCAACTAAAACACAAGAGGCATACGATAATTATAAGACCATAATAAACGAAACATATTCAGTAGTAAGAAGAATAAAAAACGATCACTGGGAACGTTTTTCGAAAGAAATGGAACATGATTTTTATGGTCTCCAAAAGGAAATATGGCGCTTTATAAGAGGTCAAAGAATGGAGGTAAAGGAACTAATAGAACCAAAACACATAGAAAATGATACATGGATTGACTATCGAAAAAAGCTTTATGCAGAGGAAGAACAAATAATGCTAGAACCGGAAAGACCAGAAATTACCACAGATGAAGATGTTAATATAAGTGCACAGGAAGTACGAAAAACACTCGAAAAGCTGAAGAACAGAAAATCTGCAGGTAAGGATGGAATACCAAACGAACTACTGAACTATTGTGGAGCAGCAATGACAGAACAATTAACAACATTAATTAACAAAATCATAAAACACGGTAAAGTACCGGAAGAATGGAGAACGAGCGAACTAATCCTACTATTCAAAAAAGGAGATAAAAAGCAGCCAGAGAACTACAGAGGTATCAACTTGTTAAATACTACCCTAAAACTTACAACTAAAATCTTACAAGACGTAATGAATCAGAGGATAAGTTTAGCAGATGAACAACAGGGTTTTCGTACTGGAAGATCGTGTACAGATGCAATATTCGTCATAAAGCAAATTACTGAGAAATCACTAGAGTATAATAGACCAGCATTTCTATGTCTGATTGACTTAAAGAAAGCAATTGACAGAGTAAGACTCAGGGATGTAATCCACCTTCTGTATAATAGAGAAATCCCTCTAGATATCATAAAAACTATTGAGAACATCTACCAAAATAACAAGATGGAAGTCAGAATAGATGGACAACTTACAGAACCTGTAGATATAGGCAGCGGAATAAGACAGGGAGACTCATTGAGTCCTCTGCTTTTCAATTTAATCATGGATGAAATCATCAAAAACGTCAACAAAGGAAGAGGATATAGAATGGGAAACAAAGAAGTAAAAATACTCTGCTACGCAGACGACGCAATATTGATAGCCCAAGATGAAGATAGTCTGCAAAGATTAGTCCACAGATTTAACATAAGAGCAAAAGAATTCAATATGACAATTTCATCTCAAAAAACTAAAACTTTAGTAATCAGTAAAGAACCAATCAGATGCAAAATAGAAATTGATGGTATCAGTATTGAACAAGTAATGGAAGTAAAATACCTTGGAATTACATTGTCAAGTTACGGAGACCTAGAGAAAGAAGTGAGAAATCAAGTACAAAAAGCAAATAGATTGGCAGGATGCCTTAATAACACTATATGGCGAAACCGACATATTAACACTGAGATGAAGTCAAGAATTTATAAAGCCAGTGTAAGACCAATAATGACATATGCATCAGAAACAAGACCCGATACAGCCACAACACAAAGACTACTGGAAACGGCAGAGATGAGAGTAATGAGAAGAATTACAGGAAATACACTGAGAGATCGAAAGAGGAACGAAGATATTAGAAGACAATGTAACGTACAGTGTATAAACGAATGGACATTAAATAGAAAAAAAGAATGGAACAACCATATAACCAGAATGGGGGAGACACGTGTGGTCAAAATAGCACGAGATAAATCACCAATCGGCAGAAGAAGTATCGGCCGACCGCGCAAAAGATGGAGCGACAACCTTCCATAGAGGTATCAATCCGCCAATGAACAAGCAGAATTGCTTATAAAGAGGAAGAAGAAGAAGATAAATTATTAAATGATATGTAGTCGCCAAATAATTAGTTTAACGCATTTTAAGTACAACTTTCTCTTAAGCCGGGAAGATAGGGTGGTTTTCTTGCGAAGGGGTTGTAGCTCAATAATCGAAATGCCCTTGATTTAATAGTTTATTCTTAGAGTATATAAGCTATAGGAATTATATCCGCAATACGATATATTTTAAGTTTTCTCAGCATCTTTCTCTTAAGTTAAATCAATTAAAGGGTTGTTTGGGGGTGAAGGGGATGAGCTCAAAAATCGAAACTATATAATTTCAAGAGCTCATAAATAGCTCGTAATTCTGCCGCAAAAACTGATTCAATATTCCTATTTTTAAGTAGTGGGGGGGCTGACTCAGCCCCCCCCCCCACTAGGGTATTAAATTCCTGCTCAGTGGAACGAGCTCAAAATTTTTAGTTTGCGGAATATGAGAGCTCATAAATAGCTCATAAATCAGGGCTATTTGTTTTTTAATTTTTGCAAGTGGGGGGCCAGCTCAACACGGGTTTCGGCGAGATAAATTTTGAACGTATGTGTATTATGTGTATACATATATAAATTGTATAGATGGATTTAAATTTAAAATAAATGTAAAACCTATTTTTGGATGGGGAAAAAGGATTTATTTGGCGACTGCCCTCGCGACCGTCATCTCTTCGGCGAAATAAATTTTGTACGTATATTTATTATGTGTATGTAAATATAAATTGTGTAGAAGTATTTAAATTTAAAATAAATGTAAAATCTATTTTAGGATGGGGAGAAAGGATTGATTTCGCGACTGTCATCGCGACCGTCATCGCTTCGACGAAATAAATTTTGTACGTATATTATTATAATGTACCTACGTATAATAATAGTAATCTTATTGAAGTGAAAACTTCTTTAAGGACGTTGTGCACTTTTTAGATGGGAAAAAAGCATTGAATTCGCGACCGTCCTCGCTTTGGCGAAATAAATTGTGTACGTATATATTTTTATGTATATTATATGTATATATAAACAGTGTAGAACCCCTGGAGAAAGTCCTCCCCATGAGTTCTCCATTCTTCTCTGTTTTGTGCTATTTGGTGCCAGTTTCTCCCATTTTTGCTTTGATGTCGTCTAGCCATCGTTTTTGTGGTCTTCCTCTACTACGACTGTGCTCGCGTGGTCTCCAATGTACAATGTTTCTCGTCCACGGTTCGATGTTTTGTTTTGCCACGTGTCCTACCCAGGTCCATTTCATTTGCATTTCAATTCTTCCAATTACATATTCCACTTTCGTCCTGCTTCACATGTCCTCATTTTGTATATGTTCCCTCAGAGATACCCCTAACATAGCTCGTCTTATCGCCCTCTGTGTCGTTCCCAATCTATTGGCTGATACTTTTGTAAGTGTCATCATCTCCATTCTATAGGTCATAATTATTAATGGTAGAATACAACTGTTGAATACCCTTTTCTTTAGATTTATTAGTATCTTTTTGTTCTTCAACACATCACTGAGTCTTGCTACTGCTACTTAAGTCATTCGGAATCTTCTAGTTATTTCTGCCGTTTGATTCTGTTTTCCTAGATTGATCGTGTGACCTAGGTATATATACTTTTCGACACTTTCGATATCACTTTCATCTAAGTCGATTGTGATATACTGATTTGTCATCACTTTTGTTTTATTTGTTTTTGTCCTCTGTCTAACCTCTCTCCGTTTTTATTTTGCTTGTTGTTAGACCTTCTGATACATGTATTTGCATAGTTGCATTGTCGTATACTATGTATTTAAGGAGTATTCTATATCTAGAATCAATCCTTGCGTTATTCATTCCTTCTAATACGACCCAGAGTTCTATGGAATCGAATGCCTTATTGCAATCCACAAAAAGCCAAATGAAGAGGTTCATTGTATTCATTGCACTTTTCGATAAGTGTCGTTATATTGTCTGTAGGTGTTCTATGGTACTATGTCAACAGACTGGTAACTATCGAATTTATTTGATAGCCTGTTAGTAATTATTTTGGTAAGCATTCTGTACGGATGTGGCAACAAGCTTATTGGTTTGAAATTTTCGCGTTTGTGGTACCTACATATTAGGTGTATCTATATATAAATAGTATAGGACGCACGCTACGTGTGTATAATATAGGTATAGAACTTCTTTTTGGATTGAGAAAAAGCTTTGAATTCGAAACCGTCATCGCTACGGCGAGATATTAGTAATTGATATACTATAGGTTGAATTGCTTATGTATAAGTTCGAACGAAGTTATAATGGTTGGAGGAGGGATAGAGTGTGTACCCGAAGGAGCTTACGAAGCAAGCGCATAAGGGGTCACACGGTCCTTACTCCAATCATTATAAGTGATTAGTGTTTACAGTATTTTTGAAGTGAAAACTTCTGTAGCGATTTTGTGCACTTTCTGGATGAGAAAAAAGCATCGAATTCGTGACCGTCATCGCTTGGTCGAAATAAATTCTATGTAAATATAAATAGTATAGGATGCATCTAATGGGTATATAATGTAGGTATATCACTTCTCTTTGGATGGGGAAAAAGCATTGAACTCGCGATCGTTATCGACACGGCGGATATTAGTAATTTATATACTATAGGTTGTATTGCGTATAAGTTCGACCGAAGTTATAATGGTTGGAGGAGGAACAGAGTGTGTACCCGAAGGGGCTTGCTTCATAAGAAGTTTTCACTTCTGTCGGCACTGCCACGAGTGCCCTATTTTTTTTTGAATATTTTATGAATTATATTGAATATGCTTATTTAATTTAAAAATAAAATAATTCTACGATACCTTAAAAAAATCGCAAATATGTGCTTAAAATGTTGTTTTCACACCCTACGCCCCCCTTTAAGGATAGCTATGACAAAATTATGATAGGCAACCCATGCAAGTAATATTTGTCTATGTATGAAATTTAATAGAAAAAATGTTTCATCTGGAAAGCAGATGGGTGAAGGTCGACCTAGATTCGGATCTTAGACTATAGTTTTTTCTTATCCTTTCTCTTCGAATTGAACCGTACCACTTGGAGAAGTTGGTGGGTAATAGAAGTTTTAGACTAATGAAAAAGTATTTTATGACCTGTGGATGTTTCGGTGATGGATCGAATTTGTGCTTACAACAAAGTAATATTTCTTATCTAACAGACTCTAATCGAGACATCATTTAATTTTTTTTATTTGCCGCAGACAAAAAAGTGGTATTATTGTCTTAAAACGCCTTCCTATAAACGGATAAATTTATTAAGGAGTTAATGGAAGCATTTTCTATTCCTCAAACCGGGATATTCCTATAACCGGTAAAGCGGGCTCAACTATATTATTTTTTCTTCAAACGTCAAATAATGATGACATTACTTATCTAACTTGATCCTGTCAAAGTTTGATGTCTCCGCCGGCAGCAGTTTTTTTTCCTATTTCTTTACGGCGCGGCGGAGGGAAAAATGTTGTCATGGTAACAATATGAAACATGTCACAAAGCAACAATACAAATGTCATTAACAACAATTAAACATCATTTTTATTTATAGTAATATTAAAAGTACAATTAGTTAATGAGGCATTTTCAAAATTGAAACCGTGCAAAAATGTTCCCGACTCTTGATACGCATTGGTAATTGTTGATGATACTGATGGTCGAGCACAACTTTCAGCAATCATTCCCGATGTTGGCGAATCATGAGGGTTTAAAATTTTTTGAGCATTATCGTTCTTATTTCTTATTGAATCCTCTATATATCCTTCGGCAACCGTGCTTGATTTCTAGCCCCCATGTCGTTTGAGGCATTCTAGATTTCCGCCTCCATCAATTAAAAGTGTTGCTGAAGTTCGTCGTAATAATAATTGCAAATAACTGTCAAACAACTGTAACCAGGAAGACGCAAATCCCACCGACGACTTAATTATTTTAATTTCTAACATCTAGACGACTTTGATAGTTGAAGACCTGAGTGGAAAAAGGAGGTCCATTTTCTAAAATTCTAAGTTTCCTATTTAATGAAGGTGATATATGTGACTTCTCTATCATATTAAACTAACACTGTAGCTCTAAAAGGCTTAATAACAATGCTATTAAGCTTTTTAGAGGGACAGTGTAAGTTTCATGTGGTACAGAAGTTCTATCACCTTCATTCACTAGGAAACTTAAAATTTTAGAGAATGTCACATACCTCCTTCTTCCACTTAGTTCTTCAGTTGTCACAGTTAATTTCGAGTAAAAATAGCGTATGAATTGTACAATTTATGGTTGAAAATTGCTACGTTTGAAGAAAAAATAGTATACTTTATTCGGCAAAGAAGCGACTTTTCTTGACTTGCCCTCTATTACGCGCCTCACTTCGTTCGGCGCGTAATATCGGGCGCGTCAAGAAAAGTCATGCTTCTCCGCCTCATAAAGTAATATACTATTTCCTGCGTCGATCATTTAATTCTGTGTAAACCATTTTTACTAAGGTTTATTCTTCTTCTTCGTCCACATTATAAGCAATTCTGCTTGTTCATTGGCGGATTGATACCTCTATGGAAGGTTGTCACTTAAACTTTTGCGCGGTCGGCCGATACTTCTTCTACCGATTGGTGATGTATCTCTTGCTATTTTTACCACACGTGTCTCCCCCATTCTGCTTATTATGTGGTTATTCCATTCTTTTTTTCTATTTAGTGTCCATTCGTTTATACACTGTATGTTACATTATTTTCTAATGTGTTGTAACGAGTTAGCGATGGACTACCCCAGCTAATTGAAATAACATTCGAAAATGTTACCTCAATCATCCAAGATAGCCATCGTCACACCCTTAGCTTAGCTCAGTCACTCAGGTGTGTGTTCGTCTTGTCCTAACCTTAGATATAAACTCTGAAAATTTAGAATGGTAGCAACAGTGGCGGCTCGTCAGGGTCGGCAGTGCTGACCCACACATTTATGGACACATTATAGATTTTTTAAATATTTAATTTAATCGGAGTTGATGATATTCGTTTCTGTGAAATAAAAAATATATCTGTGAGATAATACAGAATAAATTTTATTCATTGTTTTTAAAAGACTTCGATCCCGATACGTTAGTTAAGTGATCCCTGTGCGCTGTGCGTAAGAGACTTTTCAAATTAATGATCCTATAGCCATGCACCCGCACCCGATTGCGATTGTGTGAATTCTTATTATAAAGCCCGGCACGGCATGCCGTCCCCAGATCGAGGATTTGCTATATAATAAGAAGCTATGGAATATTAGCCGATAGGCAACCAATTATACATTCTCCGTACTTATTTGAATGGCAAGTACGGCAGCGGGTACCTCTGCCGAGGCCGAGCGGTGATCTGCAAACGGCAGAAAGGCACGTACGTAGCCACGTATTGCCTTGCTAGCGCGCCCGGGAAAATTATGAAATAGGTACCTAAGTAGTTTTACGTCGTTTAATTATTAGTATTATTATTGATATTGTAATTCTTTTAAGTTGTTAGGAATTACCATTTAGGGGACAGGATGTATCGAAGCATTCGTTAAATCAAGTTAATTATAGAGAATAAATAAAATTGTTTAACAAATACGATCTGGAATTTTCTAATTTATTTTCTGACTCGAAGAATATACCGGCGTACCTAAAACAGCACAGAATGAAAGAATCAATTAGTAGTTACATTTTGATCCTTTTCGGTAGAAGTAAACGAAACTACTGATAGAGATAACATGTCATTCACAAGTATCAATAATTGTTCCTCGATACGCGTTACGTCTAAATTTATGAGAAGTTGTTAGGTTTTCAGACGTGAGTAGAAGCCATAAGACAGAATATATTTTTGGTGTTTTAATTTAAAGGATAGATTAAATTTTTTGATATCAAAAATAAATTGGTAAGGCAAATTTATGACGGGGCTGTCTTGATGTCCAGTGAATTGTATGGTCTCCGGACAAAAGTTAAAACAATTGCACCAGGCAAAACTATTATTTACTCACTGTTATAAGTCATTGACCTCTTTGACTATTCAAAATTAGGCCAAAGAATTTTCAAAATATCTATTAGACAAGTTCATTAAAAATTATCCATCATTTTTTAATCAAATAAAATAAGAAAATGAATTAACAGTTTTATATTCTGATCCAAATATTTTCGGAAGGTGGGATAAGTTACAGACTATATTTTGCTACTTCGAAACAACATAGACTAGAGTTAATTTATAAACAGGTATAGTTTCTAAATTTATAGGAAAAAAAACAAAAAAAAACAAAAAATTAAAAAAAAACAAAAACCAAAGATCTCCTATGAAATTGAAGCCTTTGGAGACAAAACCTTGCCGACCCTGTCCCTAAAGCCAAGAGCCGCCACTGGGTAGCAAACAAAACAATATTTTTAACTTATCATGTTTATTGTTCATAAAGATATAATAAAAATATGACTTAGTAAATTGCATTAACAAATGTATTCAAATTCTTGCCAAAAACTAACAATTCTGGAATATACTTATGGCTTTTGGTAGCTGATGGTAACTTCTTGATGTTGAACGGTACTGCTGTGGACTTCTCTTGACCTGGGCAGATGTTGTGGCCCTAGGTCAGTGCAGCTACGGTCTTGGTTGTTACAGCGTAGATTGTAGATTTCATGGTCCCCATTGTGTCAGCCTTAGTTCCATCACCGGTGTGGATGACTTGAAGCTCCCGAAGGAAGAAAGGTTAGATTTCTTTCCAAAAACTGTAACAGTAAAAAGCATATCAACAATCAAGAAGAAAACCACATTGTACCTTTGCCAAATAGTATTCAGAAATAGTAAATGACAAGGTTAAATTAAATGGAATTTAGATGAGGAGAATAGTTAAAATTCTGATTACTAAACGTGCATATATATAAATTAAAAAGAAATATTTACAACTAAAATATCAGAACACATGGTTGAACATTTAAGGTTAGATATAAAAAATATTAGAGAAACTGTTATAAGATGCTAGGTATGGATGGAATATAATGACTGTAAGATGTAGAAATGTAATTACAATATAATATTATTCTTACACCAAGAGAGATGATTTGATGGAACAAAATGATTTAATTTTCAAATTACATGCCTTTTTAAGGATTAATTTTTCCCTTCCAGTTTATGTCACGGAGTAGGGATGAAGTCGATGAAGTGACACTGTCAATGAAAACGACATTTAAAATGACGACCAAGTACTATGAAGTAGTGGCATGTTCCTTATCGAAATACAGATATTTAGAGAGTAAAGGTATACGGGTTACGTTCAGTATGTTCAATCGATGATTTAAATGAAAAGAGATATAGTAAATAAAAGAGGATAATAAAAGAGGGCGCCAACCGATTTTTAAAGGGGAAAATGGGTAAACCAAATAGAAGAAGATATTTATTAATGAAATATTAAAGGAAATAAAATAAAAATATTATTTAAAAATAAAATATCAAAGATGTGACGTTTGTAACGTTACACACTCCTCTCACCCATCAGAAAAATTTTGAACACAAGTGAGAAATTTTTCTCAAAGAAAACAAGAATGTTACACACTCCCTCCACTGATCAGAAAAATTTCGAAAACAGGTGAGAAATTTTTCTCAAAAAAAAATAAGGAGACAAAGTTCTAACCAGAAATAAATATATGCAGTAGTAATCGTTCAGAACAAATCAAAAATAAATTCTCATAATAAAGTAATTATTAAGTCATTGTATATAGTTAATTTAAATAATTAATCATAAAAAATTTTAAAGTACCAAAATAATTTTCAGATGTTACTCTGGGGAAAATAAAAATATTACCCAATGAATTGTAGTATTCATCACAATATAAATTATTTTTATTTATTATAAATAAATGACTTCAGAGAATATCTATCTCTAGAAAAAAAAATAAATGTACTTTAAAAAAAATATGTAATCAATTCAAAACTATAAAGACTTATAGCTTAAAGTCTAAGTAATAATCAAATTTAATTAATAATCCAAAAGTAAGTAATAATTAAAGGTAAATAAGTTGATCAAAGCCAAATAATGTTGGTATTTATAAAAATCAATTGCAAATATTCAGGTATCTATATAAGGCATATAATCAAATTTAAGTAATTATATAATGGATATCACATCCCAAATAAAATAAATAGCTAATGGGGCTACTAACAACTGAATCTCGAACAAAATAACAAGTACTCTGGATAACTCGAGTACGGAAAGTAAGGTAATAATAATAATAATAATCAATATAACAAGGTAAGTAAAAGCATATCGTCGGCTTACTGCCAAAACCCACTAACTCCATTTTTAAAATTTTGAGAGATCTACTTTTTAAACTTTAATTTGAAATTGAAGATCGACTGAATTTAAAAAAATTATTTAAGAACTGAAAAATATGACAAAAATATTTTTCAGTTCTTAAATAATTTTTTTAAATTCAGTCGATCTTCAATTTCAAATTAAAGTTTAAAAAGTAGATCTCTCAAAATTTTAAAAATGGAGTTAGTGGGTTTTGGCAGTAAGCCGACGATATAAGTTGATAAAGATAATGTAAGTATAATATAAAAAGAAGTGCAGGTGCAACTACAGATAAACCATTAAAAAAATAAGTACTAACTATATGGAAAGCCAAATAAGACAAAGTTCTACACCAAAGGGTTTGAAAAAACTGCATAAAACTAGTCATAAAAGACTTAACCAATAAGTTAATAAAGAGAGAGAGATAATGATACATAATGCAAATGTTACTTCCATCAAATGCATACCAGGGATCTACACTAGAGAACAAAATATATGTATAAAAATGCATAAATATGATTTGCAAAAGATGGAAAATAACAAATGCTAGTAGCTAAACTACAATCATACTTCAAAGCGCCATAATTCTACACCAGAGGCTCATGAAGAGTAGAGATGCATAGAATTATTTTAACTTCACAAGAGAAAATTTATAAAAGACATCATCCTAAAAATAATATACAGCATCAAAACTGTATATCAACAGTCATTAAGACCAAAAAAAAACGGAACTCAGACACTTATGATCTGGCCCAACCCTATGGATAACTTATATGTACCCTAGGAAAAAAATACACTAGGTGTATATGCAGCCATACCTGCCATACACAACTTACAAGTGTCGGATGAGGGTTTCGTGCTAATCTATATCAAAAATCAATACAACACCCAAAATAAAATAATAAAGAATAATATATAAATAAATAGGGCATTGTTAAATAAGAAAGATGTTAAATATAACGTTTATCATAATTAAATAAGTGCAATAATGCAAAAAGATAAAAATTGTAAAATATCATGCTTTACGAACAAAAATTTTTGAGATTCAACATTTGTAACGTTACAGTGTTTACTCCTCTTTCGGTCTCTGCCACTCAGTGTATTTCCTGTAATTCTTCTCAGTACTGTCATCTCTAGTAGTCTCGTTTTAAGTAGTCTTTGTGTTGTGGCTGTATCGGGTCTTGTTTATGATGCATATATCACATGCCTATACTAAGGTTTATATTCAGTCAAAATCTTCTGTATAGTTTTCAGCTGTACTATGGCTTCAGGAAATTTTGATAGCATTGCGATTAAAACTAAGTCGCTCGCATAATGCAATGAATTTTAGCCAAAATGAAGAAGATGCTGTCGTTTAAATGTCTTCAATTATTGGATTTAATGTGGCTTCGACATATAAAGCCTTCTTCTCTTTTCTTTTGGGTGCGGATTTTTTGGACTTAGAATAGAATAGAATAGAAATATGCTTTATTGTCATGAAAAATTGTACAATTTTATCGACAAAGCTTATAAAAAGTCAAGAAAACAAAACAATAACAATCTAATTCACTAAAATTATATAAATCGTCAATATATTTACAATAATAACAATAATAATGAAGTTAAACAGAAGTAATCAATTGCAAAATTTAAGTAAATTGCAAATGCATAGTCTACCTAGTAATTAATAAGTTTAAAAGTTAAGCTGCTGCATATGACACCCAAATATAGACAAAAAAATGATAATAAAAATACTACTTGTGCAACGGGTACTGTAATTTCTTAGTCATTGATTAAGAAAATCTTCTACTGAATAATATGGTCTTTCAGACAGGTAGGCTTTTGTCAGTTTACGGAATTTGGGGCAAGATGCTGCAGATTTAAATTGTAGAGGGAGATGGTTGTAAAGTTCTTTGCGGAATATAATATAGATTTCTTTACTAACTCAGAGGACGGGGTCGGCATATAGACGTCAAACGTAGAATTTCTCGTGAAGTAGTCATGATTAGGTCTTGGTGGAAAGACATGTAGATGTTTGCGAATTAAGCAAACAGTTTCTAAAATATACAAAGATGGAAGGGTTAAAATTCTGTGATCTTTGAAGTAACTTCTGCAATGTGTTGTTCTTTTGAGGCCAAACATATATCTAACTGCTCTTTTTTGTAATTTGAAAATAACATCGAATTGGGCAGCTGTACCAGAACCCCAAAAAGGAAGACCATAACGAAGATGTGACTCGAACAAAGAAAAATATGTTATTTTGGAAGATGCTAAATTGAGTTCATTCGAAACAGATCTTATAGCATGGCCAGCTGAGGATAGTTTATTCCTTAACAAATCGATATGGTGGGACCATTTAAGGTTGCTGTCTAAAAAAATACCAAGAAATTTTACAGAAGCAACGGTACTGATCTGGCTGTTATTAAGAGGTAAGGGTTGAAGGACTCCTTTATAAGACAATGCTACTGTTTTATCTACGTTAAACGAGAGTAAATTAGAGTCAGACCAGATTTTTATTGTAAGTAGATCATAAGTTATAGTAGCATGAAGAGTTGCAATATTTGAGTTGCTCCAAGTGATACTGGTATCATCAGCAAAAAGAAAGATTATTCCATCGATTTTTAAACTAGTGATGTCATTAATAAAAATAAGGAAAAGTAGAGGACCCAATACTGAACCTTGAGGTACCCCACATACAATGTTTTTGAGACTAGAGTCTGTATATTTGCTCTAACCAGTTCTTTCCTATCATCCAAGTAAGATTGGAACCAATCTAAAGAAATACGTCGAATTCCGTAGAAATTTAGTTTTCTTATCAAAATGTTATGATTTACACAATCAAAAGCTTTGGCATAGTCACAAAAAACGGTGGCAGTGTGGAGATTATTGTTTAGTGCTTGATAAACCTCACGTAGTACAGAAAAGATGGCATTAGTGGTGCATTTATTATTTAAAAAGCCGAACTGATTTTGTGATAAAATGTTGTTTTCAACTAGAAAGGACATAAGTCGGGCTTTTGTGAGTCTCTCAATAATTTTGGAGAGTACCGGTAGTAGCGCAATAGGTCTATAATTGCAGGTATTAGATATTTCACCACCCTTATGAAGAGGAATAATGATGGCTGTCTTAAGGCACTCTGGAAATTTACCTTTCTCAAAGGAATCATTAATTAGTGAGATGAGGACTTCTAACACATTTTCTGGGAGATTAGAAAAAATTTTTATCGATAGACCATCAGTACTACAGGAGGATTTGCTTTTGATACTATTGATTGTTTGGATCAGTTCAGATTTATCGACTGGTTTTATAAAGAATGAATTCGAGACCTTTCTTGAATTAGGGAGATAGGCAATGGGATCTTGTTGTGGCAAAATAGTTGATGTAATATTTTTACTCACATTAACAAAGTATTCATTTAGATTTTCAGGGTCTGGAAGGGAAATTGTTTTAGCAGTGTGGGTTTTATTTCGAAGATCGTTTATTATGGACCAAGTTTCTTTTGCAACACTTTTTGAGCTTCCCAAACGGTTATGGTAGTAGTCTTTTTTAGCTGATTTTATAAGTTTAAGATAGGTTGCCCTGTACTTGGTGATATATTCAGTGATAGAGACGTTGGTAGTAAATTTCCTGATATAGAGAAGAGAACGCATATTCTTGGAAGATATTCGGATACCTTTAGTACTGCAGGGTTTGCGATGTTTTGGCTCAATTGCCATTAAAGGAAATGCTTCATTGAAGATACAGACAAGCTTATCCAAAAAAGCACTGAAATTATTATCCACGTCCATAGCAGAAGAGCGCCACTCAGAGGTTAAGCATAAATTTTGGAAATTACGAAAGTTCCGGGTGGAAAAAATCCTGCCTAAACGTCGGGTTTTCGAGAAGGGTTTGCTCAAGATATTAAACTTCATATAAACTGCTTCATGATCAGATAGTCCAGCATTAATAATTGTAGAGTGGATTTCAAGGGGTGAAGAATCTGAAACAGTATAATCAATTATGGTAGATGAAGTTTTTGTAATCCTTGTAGGAGAATCAACGTGCATTGTTAGACCATACGATTCAATAAATATGTTGACCAAGGATATTTGTGTAGCACTAGCAGCAGCATAATCAATGTTAAAGTCCCCGCATAAAATTTTTCTACTTTTATGGGGCAGCTCATCTAACAAATTTAGCAGGTTCTTAAAAAATAGTTCCACGGAAGAGTTAGGTGATCTATAAATGCAAATAATATAAAGACTAAGATTCTTATTGTAAATTAACGAAAACTCAAAGAAGGCTTCACTTAGCAGAAAGTCATATTTTGTTACCGAAGAAAAATCATTGCTCGTAGATAGAATTAGGGTGCCTCCGTAAGCTGAGCTTGGACGATCATACCTAGCAATTGTGGTATATTTTTCTACAAATACAGGCACGTTGACTTCAAGCCACTAACCGCAACTACCGGGGGAAATCCTAATTCCTCTAGGAACAAAAATAATTCATCAGTTTTGTATCTTATAGAACGAATATTAATCAGAACCATGCTAAAGTTGTTATCACTAAAACAATTTGAGGATTCTAGTCCCTCAGAACAAGTCGTGATGTTTAAAAATTTCGTTTTGGAGAGGCAGCGGAATAGTAATTTCGGTGACATTCCCTTGATTTTTGCAGGTGTATAATTCTTTCAGAAGTGAGAAAGGAGAAAGGATTTACAAAAATTTTATTTAGATTTTTAGTTTCTGAGACATCAGGACGGTTTGAGATTTGTCTTTTGCAGGATTGATTGTTTTAACATTACTTCTGGATGCTGTTTTTGTTGATGGGGTGTTGTGTGATCTAAGCGAATCATTTGTCGGTGGGATATCCGCAGAAATAGGATTTGGAGCAGTTTGTTGCTGAATTATTTCCATGGAATCGAGTTGTGAGAGATTTGTTTGTTCTTTAATTTGATCAGTTGATGTTGATATACATTTTTTATTGTTGTTCTGAAGCTATTTTCTTGTGGCATTTTTACAATTTTAACTATTTATAATGGGAAAATAAGCCACAATATTACTAAAAAATGATTTTTATTAACGTTTCGACGCCAAATCGGGTGCCGTTGTCAAAATACAAAATACTACTAACATAAACAAAAATGTTGTTGCTTAGTAAAAAAATTCTACTAATAATTTAATTAATTTGACTCATTTGTATCGGCAATTCAGATACATACGATACATTTTAAAGTAGAAGACTTGACTAAAATGATATTGCCAATATTTATGAGTTGCGTTCCTGGGACGACTTTACTGAAAGATAGTTCATTCGATTACATGAAATCAACCCCAACTCAAGAATATCCGTCACAAAAAAATCATAGCATGTGATCTGTCTTTAAAAAGACAACCACATGCAACGGTGACATTAAAATTCTCGCGTTAGAGATCTCATAGTTAATCACGAGGGAAAACCAGGAAAAACCTCGTGATACTGTCCCGACATCGTAAGTATTTGGTCTTACATTTAATTTACTTTCAAAATTAATACCAAATTCTGACTTTACTATAATTTTGTTTAAATTATAAATAATATCAATAATACATGGATATATAATGTTGTTCTGAAGCTATTTTCTTGTGGCATTTTTACAATTTTAATTATTTATAATGGGAAATAAGCCACAATATTATTAAAAAATGATTTTTATTAACGTTTCGACGCCCAAATCGGGTGCCGTTGTCAAAATACTTATATTATTATATATTATATTATTATATATATATTATTATATTGTTTTTCTGATGCTATTTTCTTGTGGCATTTTTACAATTTTAACTATTTAGAATGGGAAATAAGCCACAATATTATTAAAAAATGATTTTTATTAACGTTTCGACGCCCAAATCGGGTGCCGTTGTCAAAATACAAAATACTATGAGTATTTTGTATTTTGACAACGGCACCCGATTTGGGCGTCGAAACGTTAATAAAAATCATTTTTTAATAATATTGTGGCTTATTTCCCATTCTAAATAGTTAAAAATAATATTATTATATATTATATTATCAATCAATAGTATTTTGTATTTTGACAACGGCACCCGATTTGGGCGTCGAAACGTTAATAAAAATCATTTTTTAATAATATTGTGGCTTATTTCCCATTATAAATAATTAAAATGGATATATAAGTAATACTAAAATATAAAATATGTACTAACTCGACTATTGACTTACTAATTGTGGTATTTTCTTTCTATTGACTTCCTCTTTCAGTATGGGTATCCACATCCTACTGCATTCCACCGAGGAATTTGCGACACAATTGGTTTCGTTTAGCATAATTAGAGCCGCTTCTTTGATTTTTCTCTTTTTATTATCTGTTTCTTTCAGGACTATACTTGAATCTCTCCACTGAACTCTATTTTCATTATCCCATGCATGTTGACATATTTGAGATCTATCAAACTCTCTATTTTTAATATAAGATTGATGTTCACTTATTCTAACGTTTAATGGTCTTGATGTTTTACCTATATAAAACTGTTCGCATTCACAAGGTATTTTATAAATACAATTCTTTGTCGTTTCTTGTTCATTGTTAGGTTTATTACTTGTTCTAACAAAGATTAATTTTTAGAAGAAAAACAATTCTTAACATCTGTTTTATTAAAAAATGATTATCCTTTATCGTTTATAAATAAGGAATTGTCAAGATTGGATCGAATGGAACAGAACAACATAGAACGGGATCCTACAACATTCACAAGAAATAATACGAGGAAAATATCAATACCATACATAAAAGGACTATCCGAGAAACTTAAAACAATAGGAAATAAATTCAACATTTCAACAACATTCAAAACAACCAGCACATTGAGATATATTCTATTTAAAACTAAACCTAACAATGAACAAGAAACGACAAAGAATTGTATTTATAAAATACCTTGTGAATATGAACAGTTTTATATAGGTGAAACATCAAGACCATTAAACGTTAGAATAAGTGAACATCAATCTTGTATTAAAAATAGAGAGTTTGATAGATCTCAAATATGTCAACACGCATGGGATAATGAACATACAGTTCAGATTCAAGTATAGTCCTGAAAGAAACATATAGTAAAAAGAGAAAAATCAAAGAAGCGGCTCTAATTATGCTAAACGAAACCAATTGTGTCGCAAATTCCTCGGTGGAATGCAGTAGGATGTGGATACCCATACTGAAAGAGGAAGTCAATAGAAAGAAAATACCACAATTAGTAAGTCAATAGTCGAGTTAGTACATATTTTATATTTTAGTATTACTTATATATCCATGTATTATTGATATTATTTATAATTTAAACAAAATTATAGTAAAGTCAGAATTTGGTATTAATTTTGAGAGTAAATTAAATGTAAGACCAAATACTTACGATGTCGGGATAGTATCACGAGGTTTTTCCTGGTTTTCCCTCGTGATAGTCTAAGAGCTAGAGCCGAAAAATCATCGTCATAAGTAATATGGAGTTTGGCATGTGAAATTTGTCTATTGTATATTGATAATTATTACCCCTTTCAGGCTGACACCTCAGTGGATACGGGAAGTAGCAATAACGAATGAAAGGGGAAATTTAGTGTAGTCTTTAAAGGTTTTTACCTCCTATTTTGTTAAACCTCCATCGATTTGCATAACAATTGGTGACTAGTTAGAGCATAATCCAAGAAATAAAAATGATTTGGTGCCAACTTGCACTTTTACCCTGGGTGTGGATATCACCCCTTCTCGGGGGTGAAAACTATTTTATTAAAAAAAAAACCCACAAATCGATAGAGGGACAAATTATATGTAAAATTTGTTATACCATGTTATTAAAATAAATCAGTACTTTTTGAGTTATTACAGATCAAAGATTTGTCTGTTTAAGAGCACATGCGTGAAGTTACGGGTGATAAAAAGAACATATTAATTAATTGTATGTTACTAAAATATTATTTATATTACATATTTCGATATTATAAATTTAGAAAAAGTGTATTCGAATCTGTCAAATGCACCCATTATTGGACACCCCCAGTTTCTGGACATATTCAGTTTATATTGATAGAAAAAATTCAATTACATATCGAAATAATTTAAAAATAATATTTTACTAACATACAATTAATTAATATGTTCTTTTTATCATCCAGAACTTCACGCATTATGCTCTTAAATAGACAAATCTTTAATAACTCAAAAAGTATTAATTTATTTTAATAACATGATATAACAAATTTTACTTAAAATTTGTCCCTCTATCGATCTGTGGGGTTTTTTTTAATAAAATTGTTTTCACCCGCGGGAAGGGGTGGTATTCACCCTCAGGGTAAAAGTGCAAGTTGGCACCAAATCAAGTCACCAATTTTCATGCAAATCGATGGAGGTTTAACAAAATAGGAGGTGAAAACCTTTAATGACTGCACTAACTTTCCCCTTTCATCCCTTATTGCTACTTCCTGTATCCACTGAGGTGTCAGCCTGAAAGGGGTCATAATTGTCAATATACAATGGACACATTTCACAGGAAAAACTCCATATTACTTATGACGATGATTTTTCGGCTCTAGCTCTCCGTCTATGATTTACTATGAGATCTCTAACGCGAGAATTTTAATGTCACCGTTGCATGTGGTTGTCTTTTTAAAGACGGATCACATGCTATGATTTTTTTGTGACGGATATTCTTGAGTTGGGGTTGATTTAATGTAATCGAATGAACTATCTTTCAGTAAAGTCGTCCCAGGATTGCAACGCATAAATATTGGCAATATCATTTTAAAATCTTCTACTTTAAAATGTATCATATGTATCTGAATTGCGGATATAAATGAGTCAAATTAAATAATTTATTAGAAGAATTTTTTTACTAAGCAACAACATTTTTGTTTATGTTAGTAGTATTTTGTATTTTGACAACGGCACCCGATTTGGGTGTCGAAACGTTAATAAAAATCCTTTTTTAATAATATTGTGGCGTATTTCCCATTATAAATAGTTAAAATACATTTTTTATCTGTGTAGGCAGTAGTATTGCATCGAAATCAATTTAAACCATCTAGGAAAAAGAAGATTCTGTATTGAGTGTTGGCATAGGTTATTAAGATTAGTTTGGCATTGATTTGGTAATTATCGAATAGATAAAAATTTGCTGCCTACAGCTTAGGACATGGCTATACTCAGACTCAGGCATGCCAACTTTCAAATACGTTAACTTGGATACTGCAGTTAGTTCTAGTTTTTAAGCTCATCTTCTATAACACTGTTGAAACAGTGGATGATGGGGCAGATGTATGACCAGTCTTCTTCTTCTTCTTCTTTTTCTTCGTTTGACTAGGATTACTCCTGTTTGTCTGCCTCTTATTCCGTTTCAGTTGTTGTTGATTGTACATTGTCTTTCCACCTTTTCGGCGGTCTTCCAACGAGTGTTCTGTTATACGGCTTGTTGTTTTTACAGATGTTCGCTAATCTATCTGGTCCCATTCGGTTTACATGTTTGTTCCATTTTTTTTCTTGTTTTTATTCATCTGTTAATGTTTTGAATTTTGCATTGTTCGCGTATACTGTTGCTTTGTCTGTCTCTTAATGATATGCGGGCTATTGATCTTAATACTTTCATTTCGATATTGTTGATTTGTTGTTCCGTCTTTCTTGTATCGGCCCTTGTTTTTGCTGCATATGTTAGGATTGGTCTTACTGTTGTCTTGTATACTTTTATTTTGCTTTCCGTGGTCAGATATTTGTTTATCCATATAGTTTCTCGGCGGCAACCACTTAATCTTGCGCTTTTGCTGCTTGCCTTGTAGTCTCTGTCCTTATATTCCTGTCACTAGTGATCTCTACTCCCAGGTAATTGAATTTCAGTACTTGTTCTACAATTTTGCCATTTATTTCTAATTTGCATCTACGCGGCTCTTTACTGATCACTATACATTTAGTTTTTTCTACTGAGATTCTCATATTAAATTTGTTTATTGTGATATTGAAGATATGGAGCTGCCTTTGTAGGTCATCCTCGTTATCGGCAATTAGCACTGCATCATCGGTATAGCACAATATCGTGATTTTGTGTGCTCCCGTGTGGTATCCATGTCGTTTTCTAACTTCATGAATTATTTGATTCATCACCATATTGAATAACAATGGGCTGAGCGAGTTTCCTTGGCGGATTCCTCCTTTTAGTTCTATGTATTCTGTTTTTCCTGTTGACATTATAACTCTGGTCTTGTTTTTCTTGTTAATTTCATTAACTAACCTTACTATCTGATGGTATATTTGTTCAGCTTGTAATAAATTTAAGACGTCATTTCTTCTCACCCTGTCAAAAGCACTTTTAAATCTACAAAATACACGTATGCTGGTTTGCCATATTCAATAGACTTTTCTATTATTTGCCTGATAATAAAAATTGCGTCTATTGTGCTGCTGTTCTTCCGGAAGCCTTGTTGTTGACCAGTCTTCGAAGATTCGAATTCTTCCTACTTGGAAAGCAAAGACCATTGCTTGACCAAAATATTGTTTATATAGTTAATTATTTAGTCGAAAAAGGGCATTATCAGTACAACTCCATTTTAGCTAAGATCATACAGCTGAATAAGTTTAGTGTAGATTTAAGCTATACATTTTGTTATTATTGATATAAATATTATCGTTTATTGCGATCTTTTTTTCATGCATAGTTTTAAAAATGTGAGTAATGTTGTAATATTATCATTCCTAGCTTTCATTCTTTTAATGTGTATAATAGGTCAATATATCACTATAATATATTGGTGGCATAAAAATACTTTACATTTTTATTGTTTGCAAAATAACTACATGGCTGTAACATATTTTTAGAAAATAAATTGGCAAAAGAATTTTTATGAATATTGATATCTAGAAATTAATACAATTGAATCAGAATATGAAAAATACACTGTATTTATTAACTATGTATTATTATTTGTATTACCGATTAATACCCCGAATATATCGGCTTCTTATTCTTCGCTTCATTCAGCGCTGTGGCTTGCTAGATTACGTTTATCTTTTCGGAATCCTGCGCTTGTCCTTCTTGAACGTTTAAATCTATATCTTATAGTTGAAAGCTTTTGACAGAAGTCCATTAGTAGAATGTGTCCGTTCCAACTATTTTTATATTGACTTATTCTCTCGTTTTGGTTGTATAACTTAGCTTAGCTCTTATTCTTCTTTTCTTCTTCTTTTTCAGCCTGTTTGCATTCACTCCTAGACAAAGGCCTCCCCATGAGTTCTCCACTCTTCTGTGTTTTGTGCTAGGCGGAGCCAGGTTCTCCCCACTTTTACTTTAATGTCATCTAACCATCGTTTTTGAGGTCTTCCCCTACTACGACTATGTTCGCGTGGTCTCCAATGTACAATGTTTCTCGTCCACCTGTCGTTTGGCCGTGCCACGTGTCCTACCCAGTTCCATTTCATTTGCCTAATTCTTCCAATTACATCTTTCACCCTCGTCATGCTTCGTACTTAGCTCTAATTAGAGAGCTAAGTGGTATCATGTGGTAAAGAATCTGTTTTTTATCTCTTTTATATTTACGGGGACTCACCAATAATAGTAATAGGAAACCTTAATGCAAGACACCCATCTGAGATCCATAGATTGAAGTGGCAAGGCTACCAAAAATAGAAGCTTGCTCAATAGAGAATCTGATAGAGTCCTAACAAACAGAAAATTCAGGATCAAATTAGGACAAAACTATGAGGAGTCGGAATTTCTGAAGCAGAAGTACCTCAGGCAACAGAATTGACCATTCCAGGTCACGTGACTTTCGACACCGTTGCTGAGGGGCAAAAATTGTGTTTTTGGTGTTATTTTTCTATTTTCTCGCCTTATTATAAAAAATCTGTGGTTTTAAGTACAAAAATTTCAAATATTGGATATAGGACACCCTCGTAGGGGATGCAAAAACCCGGTATAATCAGAAAATCAGTTTTCTTGGCCCATATCGTCGTTCTGTTTACAGTGTATTGTGATTATAGTGATTTAAAACATTTCGGTCTTTAAATGCGGCTGGTATTATAAAAAAAAACTTACTTTATCTCTTTTACCTTTACTGGAACACTTTCAAACTGAGCAAAACGCTGGTATTTTAATCATATTCTTAAATTAAACAATGGTTTTCTACTAGGGATGGGAAAAACCCACCGGTTTAAACCTAAAACCGGTTTTTTTACTTCGCAATAACCGGTTTTACCGGTTTTTTTGTCCCAGTTATAACCGGTTTTTTCTTTTTACAGTAAAAATCAGTTATTAGGTTTTTATGGTGATTAGGATTAGGTTAGGTATTATTTTTTATCCAAATCATAATTATTATTCTCAAGTAATTATTCCCAACAAAACCATAATTCAAATTTTATTTTATTTTATAAATACAGAAGCAAACTGAAAGTGCAATCTCACATCAGCCAGAAGCAGTTATTTTTATTATAATATTTCCTTGAAAAGGTATCTCTAATCATAATATTTACATAAGAAGTGTCTGTTTGAATTAGATGCAAACATCATCTATTTTTCACACTAAACTCTTAACTCTTGACATTGAAAGTGGTTGAATGACTTTTTCTGATTACCAAAAATAATGCTCTGACTATGCATATCGTATTACTGATTACGAATATGAATCTCCAAGAATTTCGCTACGTTTTCAAAACGATACACGCATACAGGAAGTTAGTGGAGTCAATGAAGGTGGATATGAGTTATTACCTCAGATTTCGTTGAACCTCCATCGATTTTTATAAAAATTGGTGAGTGATTAAAGAATACCTCAAGGAACAAAGGTGACATAGTGCCAACTTGCGCTTTTTGCATTTTAGGGGTGAAATACACCCCTTTTTTAAAAATTATTTTTTAGATTCCTGAAAGTGCAGTCACTTTAAGTTTTCACTTCCTATTTTGTTAAATCTTCATTGATTTTCATGAAAATCGGTAAGTAGTTAGAGGATACCTCAAGTAATAAAAGATATATAGCATCAACTTGCGCTTTTGCATTTTAGGGATGTAATACACCCCTACTTTTTAAATTGTAAAAAATGCAGATTTCCGCATTATGGCGCAAGTAATCTCGTTTAATTAAGAAAAATAAATATTTTTTTATATATATGTGCATGAATTACATTTTTTTTAATTTTTCAAACCTTATAGCAACCAAAAATCCGAAAATTAACAAGTCGAAAATCACGAAAACCTTATTCTTCTATATTTCTGAAAGTGTAGTCACTGAATGTTTTCACCCACGATTTCTTTGAACCTTCATCGATTATCATGAAATTTGTTGATTAGTTAGGTTAGAGGATTCTCAAAAAACAAAAGTGATATGGCACCAAGTTGCGCTTTCTGCATTTTAGGGGTGAAATCCACCTTTTTTTTTAATGATAAAAATGCAGATTTCAGCATTCTGGCTCAAGCAATCTTGTTTAATTAAGTAAAATAAATATTTTTTTACATTTATGTGCATGATTTATAATTTTTATTAATTTTTTAAACCTTATAGCAACCAAAAATCAGAAAATTAACAAATCGACAATCACGAAAAAAATTAATCTTTTATATTTCCAAAAAGGCAGTCACTGAAGGTTTTCACCCCTGATTTCGTTGAACCTCCATCAATGTTCATGAAAATTGGTAAGTAGTTAGAGGATACCTCAAGAAACAAAAATTATGTGGTACCAACTTGCGCTTTTATCCTGGGGGTGGATGTTACCCCTTCTCATTGGTGAACACTATTTTATTACAAATAACCCCATAATTAGATAGAGGAGTACATTCTAAGCAAACTTTCTTTTATCAAGTTTATAAATTTTTTATTTAAATAATATTTCATAATTTAATAAAATATTATTGGTACAGTAAAACCTGACAATAACGGCCACTAAAAATAGAAAACAATTGGCCGTTATAGAAATGTGGCCGCTAATGCTAGGTTTCCTTTTCCACAAATACATAAAATATAATTGAAAATTTATTTATTTTAGTAATTAAAGCAAATCTAATTAAATATAATTCTACAAACAAACGGAACATACTAAAACTAAATTCAATTTACTACAATATAAAACAATATCTATACGAAAAAACAACTACAAGAAAAACAGAATTTTTGTTTGTTTTACATTTTTTTAGATAAACGAAACATACTAAAACTAATTTAATATAGGTAATACATAATATAAAACAACATACTATAGCTACTACGAAAAATACGCTTATCACTAAAGTATCGTCGTGCTTCCATGCTATATTCAACAAAACCAACTTGGTAGGGCCTTTAATTAGATATCGCAAATCACTTTGGCTGATTTTGTCTGCATATATATTATGTTTGAGGAATCCCTTTTTTTGTGAGACTGGATATAGGACATTTCTCAAGTATGAATTCACATTCATGGTATATCGTTGCTATACAGGGATAATAATCTGTGCAATGTTATGGTACAGGCTACGTTAAATATGAAGTAAATGTGGAAGATATACACTGGTTATTCATTTCAATTTAATTTGATTGTTTTTTAATCGTTTACAATATTTAAAATAATTAATAATTAAATAAAGTTAGGGATTTCAAAAATAAATTCAGTTCTCACTGGCAGGGTGGGAAATAATAAAGTGCCATACAATAGCATTTCATTACAATGTTCATTACAGGCATTACAGGCTGCTCCGTTTGAGAAAACTCATACTCTCAAACTTTGAGAAAACACTCATTCAGTTTAGACCAACCCTGTATTAGCTAAAATTAAACGTTTTGCTAGATTAATAATTTTTAACAATAATAGATTATATTAAAAATCACTTGAACATAAATTGATTTTCTGATGTCAAAAGATAATTTTGTTTCACCCTGTCAATATGGGTGGCCCAGTATATTTGGAAATGTATTTAAATTCTGATATTATCTATGCCCCAATCTCACCTAAATAAACTTTTTTCGTATCTCCTACAACAAACGACTAATTGGACTTCCCACAACCTGTATACATACAAAATCTCCGCTATAAAATTTTTTCAAAAAAAATGTTATTGGTTTTTTTTAAATAACTCCGTTAAATTTTGAAATATGAGATTTATCCAAAAACCATTACAAAGCTAAGTAAAAGTTCTATAACACTGTATTAAACATAATTTTCTAAATCCTTTATTTTTTTTTTAATACAAGGTGAAAGGGCCCCGGTTACATGGTTCTCGCAGTAAAATTTAGGTTTTAAATGTTTTTATCTCGGTTATTTTTTGTCGTAAAAAAATATTAAAAAAAGAAAAAGCTTAAATAAAGTTAAACCTAAAATTTTGTTCTCTACCATTTTTTAAGTATATCGAGAATTTTTGGAGTTATTATCAAAAGAAAATGAAATTCACGAAAATTTGAAAAATTCAAATTTTTTTTAATCGTATTTTTTTTCAAAAATATGCGTTCTAAACTGGTCAAAATTGTTGAAGTTATTACTCATGTTAAAATAAATAAAGTTTTAAATGGGTTACTATAAATTTTAATTTTTTTGGAAATGACGTATGTTTCATTTTTCATTCTTCCCTAAAAAATCTGAAAGGGCCCTCTTATTTCCATCATAACTTGCTTAATTTTGATGCTATCAACTACTTATATAGCTTTTTGATTGTTACCTTTAAGTAGTTTATTAAAATGTTTAATATCTATATTTAACAAAGTGCATCGTTTTCCTGTTATTTAAGCTTGAATACTAAGATTTGAGTACTCGCGGAAAAAAAATATACATTCAATTGCATATAACTCACTTTGTATATGTAATAAAGGATTTTTCGAATAAGGAGCTTATTTGTTTTTATATTATCTTCGATTTTGGTAATAACAACTTTTTTGAAGAAACTTATGGTTTTTGAGTTATTTATGAAAAACTGCATTAGAACATGGATTTTTTTCAGGAAAAATCAGAACTTTTGATCTTTAATAACTCAAAAACTATTGATTTATTGAAATAACTTTATATAACAAATTTTACTTATAATTTGTCCCTCTATCGATTAGTGGTATTATTTTTAATAAAATAATTTCCACCCCCGAGAAGGGGTGCATCCCTCCCCAGGGTAAAAGCGCAAGTTGGCACCATGTCACCTTTGTTTCTTGAGGTATCCTCTACATACTTACCAATTTTCATGAAAATCGATAGAGGTTCAACGAAATCGGAGGTGAAAACCTTCATTTACTCCACTAAGTATTAAATGAGTTAAAATGTACCTATTCTACAAATATATACAAAGGTGTTAAAAGTAATACATGATAATTTTTTTTGATGGTAGTAAAAATAAAAGATAAATTGCATTATCCAATTTAGTTTTAAATAAAATATTTATGTTGATATTATTTTTTTTAAATCCCATTTCAAAGAGTCTGGGAAATTTTTTATAAGTTGAAATGGTTGGGGAATTTTTTAAGTCTGGGAGGAGAGGAAAATTGGTGGGTATTTTAGATAATAAATAAATATATTAATTAATAGAATAAAATGGTTTTATTAAAAATTGTGTTTTATTTATATTGATATTGATGTTCTTTCAATAGTACTCATTTTGATCATATTGATATCGAGTCGAATGGAGTATCGCAAACTAAAGTGCATTGTAAATGTAACTTTGTATTAGATGTAACTATTAGATTAAAAAAACCGATAACCGGTTTTTCCAAAAACCGGTTTTTTACGGCCGGTTATAACCGCCAGGTTAAGCCGTAAGCAAAAAAAACCGGTATAACCTAAAACCGGTGTTTTGTCAAAAACCGCCATCCCTATTTTCTACACTTAACCTAGTTTGTTTACAATATTTTGCCCACCAGTCGCTGTCAAATGACGTCACCCTGGAATGGTCTATTGTCACCAATCTTCTTTTTCTTCAAGTGCCCTGTCCGTTGCGAACGTTGGCTAGTAACATGGCAATTCTGATCTTGCTTACGGCACTTCTGAATAGTTCGACTGATGTGAGCCCGAACCACTTCCGCAGGTTTTGGAGCCACGAGTTTCTTCTCCTGCCTGACCCTTCCCTTACTGTCTATTTTTCCCTGGACGATCAATTACAGTAGACGGTACTTCTCGTGTCTCAATATGTGGCCTAGATATTCAAGTTTTTTTCTCTAATTGTGCTCACGATATCTTTCTCTTTTCCGATTCTCTGGATTACCTCTTTGTTGGTGACATGTTCGGTCACAGGTAACAGAATTGTCACCAATACTGTACACAATGCATGTAGAAAATATTCCAAATTACACAATTGACCCTGCTTAGTATATATGCTGACAATACAGCAATGGGTGCCAGAACCACTCAACCAGACAACAAGTTAGATATTTAACACATGCTCTACGAGAGCTAGCAAATTGGTGCATAAACTGGAAGATCGCAGTAAATCCTAGCAAATCCAAGTCTGTAATAGATTCAGATTCAGATTCACATTCAGAAATGTTTATTGCTTTTAAATACAGTAATACAGTAATATCTCTCCTAATAAAACATTTTCCCCCATGACCATTGGTCGTCTGAGGGGTTGGCCAAAATATAAATCAACATTTTATTTTTCTATAAATAACAATAAAATTAACAATAATTAATAAAAAATATAACTAATGAATATGAAAAAAATGATAACTATCCTAGTTTCCAGTGAAATCCCCTAGCTGGGATAAGCTTACACCAGGCACCAGAATACATAATGAAATTTTATAAAGTACTAGCTGACCCGGTGAACTTCGTTGCACCTTAGATAATGTGTCATAATTAGATAATGTGGCATAATTTTAATTCTAAATCAATTGATCGAACGCAATTGCTAGAGATCAATAACTCAAAATCAACTGCTCGAAAATGAATTGCTCGATATAAAAATTGATCGAAATACAAATTGCTCGAATAAAAAAGAAAATTATATGTCCAAATATTTATTCACAATAATGCAAAATTTGTAGGTATATAAGAGAGGTAAATTTAGTAGGACAAATTATGTGATATTCCACGTATATAATCACAGATAGTAATTTGTGGTTCATAATAATTGTTTATTAAACGCAATAACCTATCAACACTATCTCTAGATCTTCTATGACCATTTTGAGGTTGTTTGCCACTTATGCATACTCGTTCTCAGAGGCATTTTTCAGTGCATCGCAGTTATTCCATTTCTCTCTAAGGCATTAAGTTGAAAGTGACAGAAAAAGATACGTCCGTGATCACAGTTTGTTATAACATTTATTCTAATTGTTGATAGATGGCGCTATAATCGAACAAAAAATTATTTACGAATTATATATACGACTATAATCTGTACAATTTATAAGACTATACAAATCAAAGAAAATACCATTTTATAAATGCAACAAACACAATTGATTTGTTTTTATATCAAATTGCAAATTAAAGGGTTAAACTGCAATACACTTTTTATATTTGGCTGATTACGATTCTGACAACTGTCACATTTAACTTAAATGTCAGATTATATTAAATGTTATAAATGTGTATTATCACGGACTTACCTTTTTGCGGTCACTTGTGAGATACTGAAAAATGCCTCTGAGAAGGACCACACTGTTCAATTTTTAGTTCATTTAAACTTTGTTCTTGCTCTAGAGCGGAAATAAATTTTTGCCGTTATTTTTATTATATTTCCAAAGCTCAAACATATTTAAGATTTATAATAAAGATGTTTTCAGCATAAATTAATATACGATTATATACGTGGAATATCATATAATTTGTCCTATTATACTATCTTTCTTATGTCTATATTTTGTACTATTGTGAATATGTAAATATTTTGGATATAAAATTTTCTTTTTTATTCGAGAAATTGACTTCGAGTAAATGTGGCCTTTCGGCAGTTGCTTTTCTCTGGAATAATTGTATAAACTCTAAAAAACGTAGGTGTTCTACAAAATATTTTATAGAAAAATTTTTTGATTAACAATAGCCTTTGATTTTATGTTTCTGTATTTTGGTAAAATTTTAAAAGCATTAAAAAGAGTAAACTGATGGACGAACCTATTGAGACAGAGAGCGAAGTGCTCTTTCGCCAGTTTTTTGCGAAAAATTTGATTATTATAGCAGAGATACACGCCTTCGAGAAAAATTTTAATTATTATTCCAGAGATGCGCCTCCACCAAAAGCATCCGCCAAAATTTTGATTATACCAGATATGCGCCTCCGCCAAAATTTTGATTATTATACCAGAGACATGGTCCTTCGGCAAAATTTTGGAATATTTTTTGTACATTAAAAATAGTAATCGTAAAGTTAAAAACTTCATATTTTCACGGATGTTAGTACAGTTTTCGCTCGTTCTTCTCGTGTGCTTAATGTCGTCTCTCGTGCTCTCGTGTTGTCCTACGGCCTCGTTTTGTTATCTCGGACACTAATTGAGCTAGAGAGACGACTTATATACCGTTGGATAGCCAATAGCAAGGAGTCTAACTGCCAAATTTCATAAAAATCGGTCAAGTAGTTTCGGAGGAGTATGGCAACAAACACTGCGAAAGAGAATTTTATATACAGTGTGTCCACGGATGAGGTGCCTAAGAGGAAAAACTTTTTTATTTTCAATTTTAGCGAAAAATGTCATTCTTGATAAAAAGTGTTGCTTGTTTTAAAACCCCATAAAACGAAATAAAATTCGAGTTTTTCAAATCCTGCTAAATTTTGTAGCCAATTTTATGCAAATCCCTAAAAATTTTCTGCACTAAGTTTGAAATTGTATCAATAATAAGTTAAGAGATCAACCCTTTCGCTTCTTTGTATTATGAAGCCAGACTTTGTCATTCTTCTTGAAATATCAAATTATTTAATAATTAAATAATTAATAATCCAATAATTTTAATCTTTAACTACCCGCGCATCAAGTTATAACATAACTACACGCGTGAAAATACACTTAAAAACAGCGGATTTTTTTTTGAAAAATGCACTTAGTTGTTTGTTATAAACCTTATTCGGCATCAGTGAATACTTGGAGTTCCTTCTCAGTAAGCCAATTGGGATTTATAACTGGAATCATGGAATAACTGGATTCCATGATAAATAAAATTACTAATAAAAAATTTTTTGAAATGTGATTTTTTACAGGAGAAAAAGTATTGTTTATAAAGAAAAATTTATTTTGTGCCATAATGACTAAAAAACAATTGAAATATATTACGACTTATATTAATATAATCGTGGCGTATATTATCCACCACCGGAAACAACAAATAATAAACTGTAAATTACGATCTTCCCAGAACGCCGATTATAACGAAACTAAAGCTTAATTGTAAAGCACATTCCAGTGATAGGTTAGAGAGAAAAACAGGGTCAAAAATTAAATTTTTAAATATATTTGCAGTAGAATTCTTATATCTGGCGTACAAAATACGCCAGCGCGTGTAGTTAAAGGTTAATAATGAAATTTATCACAAGATAAATTCTTTAGTGAACGCTTAACATTGTCGAAAAAAATGACAATTCGCAAATTATTTATCGGAGTTGACAGTTACTAAGCTACATTGTGGCTTGGCAACACTAGATAATTGTTGCGATTTCGAACTTAGTTCAAAAATTTATAGGGATTTACATTAAATGGGCTACAAAATTAAGCAGGATTTGAAAAACTTGAATTTTATTTCATTTTATGGGGTTTTAGAACAAGCAAAACTTTTTATCAAGAATGACATTTTTCGTTAAAATTGAAAATAAAGAAGTTTTTCCTCTTGGGCACTCTATCCGTGGACACACTGTATATAGATATAAAATATTTAAATGGCTATTAAAAAATAACGGTTAAAGATAAAAAAGTGAAAATTTAGGATTGTATGTATATTTTGGTTCTACAACGTATAAAATTAAGAAAAAAAGAGTTTGTTCAAAAAAATTAAAAAAAAAATAGGGAGGCAAGCCACCTTCTCACTTGATCGTACCACTTCAGAAACCATCCCGGGTTCATGCACAACAACTTTGATTAAGGTCATTTTACGATAAAATGCATAGTTTGTGAGTCTATAGGGTACATACATACATACAAACATTCATTTTTATTTATATAGATGTAAAATATTTAAATGGCTATTAAAAAATAACGGTTAAAGATAAAAAGTGAAAATTTAGGATTGTATGTATATTTTGGTTCAACATCGTATAAAATTAAGAAAAAAGAGTTTGTTCAAAAAAATTTAAAAAAACTTCGGGGGGGCAAGCCCCCTTCTCACTTAGGTTGATCGTACCACTTCAGAAACCATCCCGGGTTCATGCACAACAACTTTGATTAAGGTCATTTTACGATAAAATGCATAGTTTGTGAGTCTATAGGGTACATACATACATACAAACATTCATTTTTATTTATATAGACTAGCTGACCCGGTGAACTTCGTTGCACCTTAGATAATGTGTCATAATTAGATAATGTGTCATAATTTTAATTCTAGATCAATAATTGGTCGAACGCAATTGCTAGAGATCAATAACTCAAAATCAACTGCTCGAAAATGAATTGCTTGATACAAAAATTGATCGAAATACAAATTGCTCGAATAAAAAAGAAAATTATATGTCCAAATATTTATTCACAATAATGCAAAATTTGTAGGTATATAAGAGAGGTACATTTAATAGGACAAATTATTATGTGATATTCCACGTATTTAATCACAGATATTAATGTGTGGTTCATAATAATTGTTCATTAAACGCAATAACCTATCAACACTATCTCTATATCTTATATGACCATTTTGAGGTTGTTTGCCACTTATGTATACTCTTTCTCAGAGGCATCTTTCAGTGCATCACAGTTTTTCGATTTCTTTCTAACGCATTAAGTTGGAAGTGACAGAAAAAAGTACGTCCGTGATCACAGTTTGTTATAACATTTATTCTAATTGTTGATAGATGGCGCTATAATCGAACAAAAAATGATTTACGAATTATATATACGACTATAATCTGTACAATTTATAAGACTATACAAATCAAAGAAAATACCATTTTATAAATGCAATAAACACAATTGATTTGTTTTTATACCAAATTGCAAATTAAAGAGTTAAAATGCAATACCCTTTTCATATTTGGCTGATTACGATTCTGACAACTCTCACATTTAACTTCATAGATCAGATTATAATAAATGTTTTAAATAAATGTGTATTATCACAGACTCACCTTTTTTGCGGTCACTTGTGACATACTGAAAAATGCCTCTGAGAAGGACCATACTGTTCAATTTTTAGTTCATTTAAACTTTGTTCTTGTTCTAAAGCGGAAATAAATTTCCGCCGTTATTTTTCTTATATTTCCAAAGCTCAAACATATTTTAGATTTATAATAAAGATGTTTTCAGCATAAATTAATATACGATTATATACGTGAAATATCATATAATTTGTCCTATTATACTAAATATTTTGGATATACAATTTTCTTTTTTATTCGAGCAATTGACTTCGAGTAAATGTGGCCTTTCGGCAGTTGCTGTTCTCTGGAATAATTGTATAAACTCTAAAAAACGTAGGTGTTCTACAAAATATTTTATAGAAAAATTTTTTGATTAACAATAGCCTTTGATTTTAGGCTTCTGTATTTTGGTAAAATTTTAAAAGCATTAAAAAGAGTAAACTGAATGGCGGACCTATTGAGACAGAGAGCGAAGTGTTCTTGCGCCAGTTTTTTACGAAAAATTTGATTATTATAGCAGAGATATACGCCTTCGCCAAAATTTTGATTATTATACCAGAGATGCGCCTCCACCAAAAGCATTCGCCAAAATTTTGATTATACCAGATATGCGTATCCGCCAAAATTTTTATTATTATACCAGAGACATGGTCCTTCGGCAAAATTTTGAAATATTTTTTGTACATTAAAAATAGTAATCGTAAAGTTAAAAACTTCATATTTTTACGGAATTTAGTACAATTTTCGCTCGTTCTTCTCGTGTGCTTAACGTCGTCTCTCGTGCTCTCGTGTTGTCCTACGGCCTCGTTTTGTTATCTCGGAAACTAATTGAGCTAGAGAGATGATTTATATACCGTTTCATGGCGTATTCGCAAGGAGTCTAACTGCCAAATTTCATTAAAACCGGTCAAGTCGTTTCGGAGGAGTACGGTAACAAATCCTGCGAAAGAAAATTTTATATAAATGTAAAATATTTAAATGGCTATTAAAAAATAACGGTGAAATTAAAAAAGTGAAAATTTAGGCATGTATGTATATTTTGGCTCTACATCGTATAAAATTAAAAAAAAAGAGTTTGTCCAAAAAAATTTAAAAAAATTTCGGGGGGCATGCCCCCTTTTCACTTAGGTAGACCGTACCACTTTAGAAACTATCCCGGGTTCATGCAAAACTTTGATTAAGGTCGTCATACGATCAAATGCATAGTTTGCGAGTCTATAAGGTACATACATACATACATACATACATACATACATACAAACATTCATTTTTATTTATATAGATGTAAAATATTTAAATGGCTATTAAGAAATAACGGTTGAAGATAAAAAAGTGAAAATTTAGGATTTAATGTATCTTTTGCTTCTACATCATACAAAATTAAGAAAAAACGGTTTGTAGAAAAGTTAAAAAAATATATAAGGGGGGGGCGCAAGCCCCTTATAACGTACGGGCATGAAAACAGAGCTATGCCTATTCCCAGATCGGTAGAATAAACGTGTGAAATTTCATAAAAAACTGTTTAGTCGTTCTCGAGTTATAAATGGTGTAACTAACATAACTCGACTTTCTTTTATATATACAGGGTGTTTCATTGGGAAAGTAACATACGTTAACTGTAGAAAGAGGACACTTAGGCGATCTCAAAAATACCATACTTAATGGATCTTACTCCATTAATAACAAAGATACTGTGTGTTTTATCTATTTTGCCATTTTCTTAATTGGTTCATAACTTTTGAACCACACGGTATATTTATTTTATATTTGGCATGTTAAGGTGTACAATAAATTAATTTATTTACAATTGTAAAAAATCCAGATCCGGATTAAAAAATATTCGAAAAATCTTCCGACCGCAAAACAACACCCTGTACATTAAATTTTTTTAAAATGGATTTTTCAGTTGAAAAGAGGATGAAAAACTAAATTCAGTGGTATAATTTGAATTTTCGGCAAAATGATTTTTCTGGTGAAATTTTGAATTTGAATTCGGAAATTAAGTGAATTGCGAGAGCTCTAAGTAGAAAAAAATTGAAATACAGCTTACAACTTCTCAACCTCACTGTATATTGATTTTATATTTAACAAGCGAATATTCTTTTAGGTGTCCAATCAATTAATTTATTTACAATTATAAAAAAATCCAGGTCCGGTTTAAAAAATATTGTGTAAATATTCCGACCCAAAAAAACACCTTGTATATTAATTTTCTTTAAAATGGATTTCGCATTTGAAAAGAGGATGAAAAACAAAATTAGTGGTATACTTTGAATTTTCGACGAAATGATTTTTCTGGTAATATTTTGAATTTAAATTCTGAAATTATGTCAATTGCGAGAGCTCTTGTGGAAAAAATTAAAATGCGACTTAATTTTAATTAATACCATTATTTAATCTAAATTGGCAAAATGTTAATATTTTAGTGTTTTTTATATGTGTGAAAAATAGTTTTTGGCGAATATTCATCTTTAAATAATGAATAAATAATAAACGGTCAATAAAGAATACATCACTTTAATCAACAAAATAGCTAAAAATTATAACAAAACAGCGAAAATTTGCAGCATAATCACTATTCAAAACTAAAGTACATACTTATTCAAAATTACCACCATCAAAAATTATTTCTTTATACGTAGGTACGGTAAATTTTTTTAGTTAGGTACATAGCGTCATGTGTACTGTGTACCTACTGTGTGTGTTGAGTAAGTGTCTTGTTACATTGCAAAGTCGACGTCATTGTCTTTGCAAAGAGACGCTAATTGTATCCGAACGTCTGCGGTCCCTCCGGTGAGTACCGATCCCACAAGGACAGAAACTATTTTCATTTATTAATTTATAATAAACGAAAAATGTCTGACCCTGGCGAGATTCGAACTCACGACCATTCGGACCTTTCGATCCAAAGGTAGGCGCTCTAACCACTGAGCCACAGAGGGGGTCATCAAAAATTATTGTTATGTGTGCAAATGTTCATATTTTACCAATTTAGCTTAAATAATGGTATTAATTAGTGCCAAGTAGCAAAACTTAAATGGAAGTTCGCCGGACACACCCTACGGCAGAAGGATGAAAGATGGACTAAGATGGTAATACATTGAAGACCATGGAACCACAAACGAAAAAGGGGAAGGCCACAGATGCGATGGTCAGATGACCTGAAGAAACACACTGGGTCAAAATGGATGCAAATTGCCCAAGATAGAGAGGCATGGAAGAAGGAAGAGGAGGCCTATATCCAAGGATGGATGTTTAGGGCTGATTAGATAGAATGGTATTAATTAAAATTAAGTCATATTTTAATTTATTTTACTTTGAGCTTCGCAATTGACATAATTTCAGAATTCAAATTCAAATTTTTACCAGAAAAATCACTTTGCCGAAAATTCAAAGTATACCACTAATTTTGTTTTTCATCTTCTTTTCAAATGCAAAATCCATTTTAAAAAAATTTAATATACAAGATGTTTTTTTGGGTTGGAACATTTATACAATATTTTTTAATCCGGACCTGGATTTTTTATAATTGTAATTAAATTAATTGACTGGACACCTAAAGGAATATTCGCGTGTTAAATATAAAATCAATATACAGTGTGGTTGAGAAGTTGTAAGCTGTATTTCAATTTTTTTCTACTTAGAGCTCTCGCAATTCACTTAATTTCAGAATTCAAATTCCAAATTTCACCAGAAAAATCATTTTGCCGAAAATTCAAAGTATACCACTGAATTTAGTTTTTTATCCTCTTAACTGAAAAATCCTTTTAAAAAAATTTAATGTACAGGGTGTTGTTTTGGTGTCGGAACATTTCTCCAATATTTTTTAAGCCGGACCTGGATTTTTTACAATTGTAAATAAATTAATTTATTGTACGCCTTAAATGATATTTGCATGCCAAATATAAAATAAATATACAGTGTGGTCAAAAAGTTATGAACCAATTAAGAAAATGGCAAAATAGATAAAACACCCAGTATCTTTGTTATTAATGGAGTAAGACCCATTAAGTATGGCATTTTTGAGACCGCCTAAGTATCCTCTTTCTATAGCTAACGTATGTTACTTTACCAATGAAACACCCTGTATATAGATGTAAAATATTTAAATGGCTTTAAAAAATAACGGTGGAAGATAAAAAAGTGAAAATTTAGGATTGTATGTATATTTTGGTTCTACATCGTATAAAATTAAAAAAAAAGAGTTTATTCAAAAAAATTTTAAAAATTTTGGGGGGCATGCCCCCTTTTCACTTAGGTAGACCGTACCACTTCAGAAACGATCCCGGGTTCATGCACAACAACTTTGATTAAGGTCATCATACGATCAAATGCACAGTTTGCGAGTCTATAAGGTACATACATATACACTATATATACAGGGTGTAACAAAAATACAGGTCATAAATTAAATCACATATTCTGGGACCAAAAATAGTTCGAATGAACCTAACTTGCGTTAGTACAAATATGCACATAAAAAAGTTATAGCCCTTTGAAGTTACAAAATGAAAATCGATTTTTTCGAATATATCGAAAACTATTAGAGATTTTTTATTGAAAATGGATATGTGGCATTCTTATGGCATGAGCATCTTAAAGAAAAATTATAGTGAAATTTGTGCTCCCCATAAAAATTTTATGGGGGTTTTGTTCCCTTAAACCCCCCCAAACTTTTCTGTACGTTCGAATTAAAAAATTATTGTGGTACCATTATTTCAATTCATTATTTTTAAAACTTTTTTGGCTCTTAGTATTTTTTCGATAAGGCAGTTTTTATCGAGTTGCGGCTTCTTTTTTAATATGTTTACATAAAAATTGTATGGGGGTTTTGTTCCTTTAAACCCCCCAAATGTTTGTGTACGCTCCAATTAAACTATTACTGCGACACTATTAGTTAAACATACTATTTTTAAAACTTTTTTACCTCTTTGTATTTTTTCGAGAAGCACCTTTTATCGAGATATGGCTTCTTTTTTAATACGGTTAGAAATGTACCTAAAAATGTAAATCATACATAATTTTTCATATTACTACCAAGTCTCCTTAATCGTACTTAACCATATACAAATATGTGGTGGATTTGACAAATATTCAAAATATCTCGATAAAAACTGACTTTTCGAAAAAGTACTAAGAGCCAAAAAAGTTTTAAAAATATTGTGTTTAAGTAATGGTCATACAATAATAATTTAATTGGAACGTACACAAAAGTTTGGGAGGGTTTAAAGGAACTAAACCCCCATAAAATTTTTATGGGGTGTCCAAATTTCACTATAATTTTTTCTTAAGATGCTACTATCATAAGAATTCCATATGTCCATTTTCAATAAAAAATCTTTAATAGTTTTCGATATATTGGAAAAAATCGATTTTCATTTTGTAACTTCAAAGGGTTGTAACTTTTTTTATATGCACATTTGTACTAAGGTAAGTGTTGGGACACTAGAATCTAATATATACACTAGATATGATACGTTGTTGTGGGAAACCATATATAGTTTAGTTTTACGATTAGTATATTGTTTTAAGAAGTTGTCAAATAAATTAATAAGAAAAGTCACACTTTCACGTTTCTCTCTCGGCATAAAATATAAATAAAACACACAAGAAATTACATTATTGGCATCCCTGGTTAATTGAAAAACATGCAGAACCTAAAGCTAGAGAGGGAAACAATAAAAGGATCCCTGAAAAAAGTTTTTAAAGAAATTGAAGAGGTGAATCCCAGTGACGAGAAGACAATACAAAGACTCCTGCAACAAGTTGATGATAAAGCAGAGCGAGTATTTCTTCTAGACAACAGCATAAAAGACATTCTATTTGCAGAAGAAACCAGCACGGAAACTATTAGCAAGGAATTAAATGATGAAGAGAACTTTCGTGACGAGGTAGGAAAATTTAGAATAGAATGTGAATACTTGATCAAAAATTTACAAACTTTGAAAGATCAAGAAAATAAAGGTACAAAAAATGAAAAACCTGTCAAAAATTTACATCTGCCAAAACTTGAAATAAAGAAATATGATGGAAATGTCAAAAATTGGATAAATTTTTGGGGCCAGTTTAGAAAAATCGATGAAGACGCAGACCTTCCAAACGAAGACAAGTTCCAATACCTGATCCAATCAACAGAAGATGGCACGCCAGCCAGAAGCCTTGTCGAAAGCTTCCCACCTTCCGCTGAAAATTATAAAATAGCCATTGACCAACTGAAAAATAGATTCGCAAGGGACGAAATTTTAATTGAGGTATACGTTAGGGAGTTATTAAATTTAATTCTAAATCAACAAACCTCAAAGGAGGACCCAGGTATGGCTTTATCTACTTTGTATGATAGGTTGGAGACTCAGCTTAGGGCTTTGGGAACACTAGGTGTTACTAGCGATAAGTATGCAGCGATGCTTTTGCCACTTGTTGAATCCGCGCTACCTTATGAGTTGCTTAAAATTTGGGAAAGAAATAGGGCTTCTAATAATTTAAAATTTAATAATGAGTTGCAGGGTCTACTAGAGTTCCTGAAAACAGAAGTGGAGGCCGAAGAGCGTGTAAAACTTGCTCAGTCTAGTTTCACAGTTCCAAAAAGTATTGACGATAAGTATACTGTAGAAACCTTACATACAGAGAGTTTAAAAACCAAGGGTAAGCAAAAGTTTTCTTGTATTTTTTGCGAAAGCAATACACATGCCAGTCAGGACTGCATTAAAGCTCAGAAAATGACTTTAGAGCAGAAAAAATCCATTATAAGTAAAAAACGGAGTTGTTTTTCATGTTTAAAGCAGTTTCACAATTTTCGGACATGCAAAACAACTGTCAAATGTATAAAATGCGCTCGTAAGCATTTTACATTAATGTGTCCTGATTTGCATGAAAAAGAAAACAAAAATAGAGATTTGCAAAAATCAGAATCTTTAGAAAATACATTAACAACTGTCGCTTCTGAAACTTTACTGCAAACGATCAATGTTAGGGTTATTTCTGATAATAAAAGGTCAATGACAGTAAGGGCACTGCTAGATTCGGGTTCGCAACGTTCCTATATAACTACAAAATGCGCGGAAGATTTAGGGTTAACTAAAATTGGACAAGAAAATATAGTTCAAGGTGTTTTTGGTGGGTTGCAGGGAGCTCCAAAGATTCATCGTTTGTTTAAGGCAGGTATAGAAAATTTAGAAAATTCATTCAGCATCGGGTTATCTTTACTGGAGCAATCTAAAATTTGCAATTACGTTCCAAAACTAATTGACCAAAAGGTGCTAGATTTATTAAAAGATAAAAATATTTATATAAATGATTCTGCTTCTAAAGAATTAGAGGTTAATTTACTAATAGGGGCAGACATGTTTGGTCAAATCATAACGGGAAACTTGGTAAATGTAAATGATTCTTTAGTAGCTTTAGAAACCAAGTTTGGTTGGACCGTTATGGGGACACAAAAAAGTAATAATAAAATAAACACCTTTGTTTCAACTTATTTTACTGACTCATTGAGTACTTTATGGAGTTTAGATGTTCTGGGTATAAAAGATCCAGCAGAGACGAAATGTCGAGAAGAGTTAGACATTCGCACATTAGAAAAATTTAAAGAAAGCACTGTGGTAAATAGTGAAAATAGATATGAAATTTGTTTACCATGGGCAGAAGGTTATCCGGCTATAACCTCTAATTTTAATTTAGCTGAAAAGCGACTTTTTTCTACCACAAAACGGTTAATTTCTCTGAACAAGCTTACAGAGTATGACAATATATTTCAAGATTGGGAAAATACAGGAATCATTGAAGAAGTAGAAGAAGAGCCGTTGGAAAAGAATACGCACTACTTGGCACATCACGCAGTTGTCAAAGAGTCCAGTTTAACTACGAAGATCCGACCAGTGTTTGATGCATCAGCTAAAGATGGTAACGGTAATTATCTTAATGATTTACTGGAAAAGGGTCCAAATCTAATTGAGCTAATAATACCTTTAATTTTAAAGTTCAGGTTACATAAAATTGGGGTAACGTCAGACATAGCGAAGGCATTTTTGCAGATAAGCATTTCAGAGAAAGATAGGGATTTTTTACGATTTTTGTGGTGGAAAAACTATGAAAAAAGAGAAATAAAAATATTTAGACATTGTAGAGTAGTTTTTGGGCTAAAACCAAGTCCGTTTCTTTTAGCAGCAACAGTTAATTTGCATTTAGAAAAGGAAAAAACATACACAGAAACAGCTAATCAACTTCTTAACGCATTTTACGTAGACAATTGTGTTTCTAGCGTTAGGAATGAAACAGAACTTAAAAAATTTATTGATGAGTCAACAGAAATTCTAAAGAATGCAAAATTTGATCTTAGGGGGTGGACTTTTAATGAAAATAACGATACGTATGTTTCTAGCGTCAATGAAAAATTAGAAAATAAGGTTATCTCTATTTTGGGTATACAGTGGAATTACCAAACTGACACTTTAGCGTGTGATATAAAAAATTTAGACAGTCTTGACGAGATTCCTAAAACAAAAAGAGGCATTTTATCTGCAACGCAGAGAGTTTTTGATCCTATTGGTTTCACTGCTCCATTTACGTTAATACCGAAAATCTTATTACAAGAGACTTGGAGCTTGAAATTGACGTGGGATCAAAAATTACCTGACGATATCAAAAAACGTTTCGAAATTTGGTTAAAAAGTGTTAAATGTCTCAATTTTTGTAACATACATAGATATTTAGCATATCCAGAAGAAGAGAACCTAATAATAAATAAAACTCTTCACGTTTTCGTTGACGCTAGTAAATACTCTTATGCCGCTTGCGTTTTTATTAGGCTAGAATTTCAAAATTCTATTTCAATTAAACTTTTGTTAGCAAAATCACGTTTAAGTCCAGTTAAAACGATTACTCTCCCTAGGTTAGAATTAATGGCTGCTGTGATAGGTGTTAGGTTATTAGAAACTGTTAAAGAAGTAACAGACTTTACAGAGCTTAAAACGTACTACTGGAGTGATTCGATGGTTGTCTTAACATGGATTAAAACAAAGGGTCTTTGGAATACTTTTGTAGGAAACCGGGTAAAAGAGATTAAAAAATATTCTGCAGTAGATCAGTGGCGCCACGTGCCAGGTGATATGAATATTGCAGACGTTTTATCACGAGGATGTAGCGGGAAACAACTTTTGGAAAAACAATGGTGGAAGGGCCCTCAATGGCTCAAAGAACCAGAAAATATGTGGCCAAAAGGAGAAGGAAGCGCTACAGAAGAAGAAGCAATGAAAGAATGTATGAAATTAGTTAATACTAATCTAGCAGAAAATTCGGAAGAATTTTGTCAAAAGTTAAATTATTTTGGAAAGTTTTCAAAAGTACGGAGATTAGTAGGATGGATTCTTAGATTTTACCACAATGTTAGGAACAAAAGAAGAAGAACATGTGTAGAAGCTAAGACAAGCAACAAATTTGATTACTTAAATGCTCAAGAACTAGAAAGAGCTGAAACATGCATAATAAAATTTGCACAAACTCAAAATTTAACAGAAAATATAAAGGGATTGAGGAAGTTCGAAATATTTCAAGACAAAAATGGAATTTTAAGGTTAAAAACCAGACTTGCATATGGCGATTTTTCACAAGAATTTAAGTACCCAATAATTCTTCCAAGCAAAAATACAATAGTAAGAAAACTTTTAGTTGAAGAACATGAAAAAAGTTGTCATGCTGGTCCGAAAATACTTTTAGGAATAATCAGAGAAAATTTTTGGTTAATAAAAGCCAGGAAAACTATAAACTCTGTAATTTACTCATGCGTCACATGTAAAAAGTTAAACGGTAAACAAATTGAAACACCTTTTGCTCCTTTACCTGCTAATAGAATAAACGATGCTGGGGTTTTTGAGATTGTAGGTATAGATTTAGCAGGGCCCTTATATTTAAAGGGAGGTGAAAAAAACGTGGATAGTTTTATTTACGTGTGCAGTATACAGAGCGCTTCATTTGGAACTGGTGAAATCTCTCTCTACTGAAGCATTTTTATACGCTCTTCGTCGCTTTATTAGTAGAAGGGGGAGGCCTAAAATCATATATTCGGACAATGGGACAAATTTTCATGGGAGTGACAATATTTTTGGAAAGTTAAATTGGGTAGAAATAGAGCAATTTTCAGGTACAAGACGAATAAAATGGATTTTTAATCCACCCTCCGCTTCTTGGTGGGGCGGGTGGTGGGAGAGGTTAGTAAGAGTAGTAAAAGAACTTTTGCGCCGACAACTAGGGAAAGCATCGTTGCATTATGTAGAGTTGTACACAGTGTTATGCGACATAGAGTCGGTGATAAATCAAAGACCACTTACCTATGTTTCTGAAGTCGATGAGTTTGAGGTTTTAACCCCATCAAGTTTTTTAAAGCCATTACAGGGGAATTCCGATGAGGTTGTTGATTTAGACATCGTGGATTCAGAATTTTTTAAAGGTAGGTTTCGTCATATTCAAAATTTAAGGCAAATGTTACGCGACAGATTTAGGAAAGAATACCTTGCGGAACTAGTAAATTATGGTCAAAGAAGAGAAGATTCAGTGAAGGTTGGTGATGTAGTAATGGTTGGTTCCGACAACGTCAAAAGAATAAACTGGCCCATGGGCAAAATCATTGAAGTATATTCTGGGCAAGATGGCATCCAAAGGGTCGCAAAAGTAAAGACAAAAAATGGTGTATTGGTTCGTCCATGTCTACGACTATATAGAGTTGAACTACCTATCAATGATATTCAAGAAAATTTAAGAAAAGACAAAGAAGAATCAACAGAACAAGATAAGTCAGAAAAGGGTAAAAAGTCAAGGTATGGAAGAACATTGAAGACTCCACATAGATTCACTGCCGCCTGACTCCTGGGTCCGGAGAATGTTGGGACACTAGAATCTAATATATACACTAGATATGATACGTTGTTGTGGGAAACCATATATAGTTTAGTTTTACGATTAGTATATTGTTTTAAGAAGTTGTCAAATAAATTAATAAGAAAAGTCACACTTTCAGGTTTCTCTCTCGGCACAAAATATAAATAAAACACACAAGAAATTACAGTAAGTTAGGTTCAATCAAACTATTTTTGGTCCCAGAATATGTGATTAAATTTATGACCTGTATTTTCGTTACACCCTGTATAGACCGGTCACTCTAGTAGAGTATAGGTCGCTCAGGTTCATGAGCTCTTTTAATCCATTTCATGCGGTGGATTGGTCCGCATAAGCCCTCTTCATTGTCCTTTATAGATTTTCGTGTTTTTTTGCTTTCTCTTTGATCTGTTTTCATTCTTTCCTATTCTGTATTTTTTCTCTCCAGTCTGTAATTTCCATATGGGATATATCCTCTCGCAGTTGATCTTCCCATTTTATTTTGGGTCTTCCTCTAGGTCTGTTTATTACTGGCGTCCAATTTGTTATCTGCTTAATTAGTTCATCCACTCCTCTTCTTTGGATGTGGCCAAACCATTTTAGTCTTTGTGCTTTAATGAATCTCACTATGTCTTCTCCTTCCATTAGATTTCTTATTTAGTGATTCATCAGAATTCGTATTTCTCCTTGATCTGTTTTAATTGGACCATGTATTCTCCTCATAATTTTTCTTTCTATTATTCTCAGTTTTTCTTCATCTTTTTTTGTAAGGTACATTGCTTCTGCTCCATAGGTGATGACTGGTCTAATTGCCGCTCTATATATCTTTGTTTTTGTTTTCTTGCTCAGGTTTTTATCTTTAAGTATTTTGGCGAATGGATTTAGTGTCCGCAGTCATATAAACCCAAACAAACAACAATCTTTAAGTAGCTTGTGGTATTTCCAGAATGCCCTATTCCCTGCTTTAATTCTTTAATTTATCTCAATGCTTCTTCTGTTTTGACCATCTACTATCACTCCTAAATATTTAAAGCAGTCAACCTTTTGGAATACATTATCACTTATTCTTATTTCTTTTATTCTATTTATTTGGTCTTGATTTCTCGTACTTATTAAGTATTTCGTTTTTTTCTGGTTAATTATTAACCCCCTGATTTTTGCCTCTCTTGTCAATGTTAGCAATGCATCTTCTAGGCTTCTCTTGTCGCGGGCTATCAATCCTAGGTCATCTGCATACCCTATTATTTGTGTAGAGCTTTGGATTATTGTCTTTTTTGTTAGCCCTGTGTTTCTAATTACTCCCTCCAAGGCTATATTAAAGAGAGTTGTTGATAGGCTGTCGCCTTGTCTTACCCCATGTTCTATGTTGATATTCTTTGTTTCACCATCCACTGCTTTAACCTTTGCTGTTGAGTCCTTCATTGTCATTCTGGTCAATCTTATTAATTTTGCAGGTATATTCATATTTTTCATTTCTGTTAATAGCTGTTTTCTGTAGATGCTGTCGAAAGCCTGTTGGAACTCAATAAACAATATGTGCAGTTCTATGCCATGTTCGTAACTTTTTTCGATTGTTTGCGTTAAAACGTGGATTGCATCGATTGTTGATCTCGCTTTTCTAAATCCCTGTTGATACGGTCCTAGGTTTTTTTCTGTGTATCTGGTTAGTCGATTTCTTATAATTGTTGTCATGATCTTATATGTTGTATTTAATAGCGTGATTGCTCTGTAATTGCTGCAGAGTGTTGGGTCTCCTTTTTTAAAAACTGGTATAATGAGTCCGTTCTTCCATTCTTCAGGCATGTATTCCTTTTCCCAAATATTGACCATTAATTTATACAGTGCTAGTCAAAAGTCCGTACCCCCCCTCGTATCTTTTGAACGGTTATACCTATAATAGTGAAATTTGGAGGGAGAAAATAAACGGACGTAAGCTTCTTAACTAGTTATGACAGGTGACGTTATAGTGACAGATGACGTTACAGAGCCACTGTGACCGATAATTTTAAATGGGACTTTATGGCAAGTGATACCTCGTATGAAAGGTATTTAAAATACCTATTCAGTCATACTAATTTTGTTTGGGTTTAAGCAAATTTTGATGAATAAATGAAATAAATATAAAATTGTAGTTTCGCATTTAATTAATAAAAATTCAAAATTCCGCCTATGATTACTTGTCAAACAGGTTGACGTTGACGTAAAAACTACTAGAGAATTAAAAAACGTCAACTTTTTTGACAAAAAATCCATAGGCGGACATTTGAATTTTTATTAATTAAATTCGAAACTACAATATTATATTTATTTAATTTATTCACCAAAATCAAAATCAACTTAAACCCAAAAAAATTAGTATGACTGAATAGGTATTTTAAATACCTTTCAAACGAGGTATCACTTGCTATAAGGTCCCATTTAAAATTATCGGTCACAGTGGCTCTGTAACGTCATCTGTCACTATTACGTCACCTGTCATAACTAGTTAAGAAGCTTACGTCCGTTTATTTCCTCACTCCAAATTTCACTATTATAGGTATAACCGTTCAAAAGATACGAGGGGGGGTACGGACTTCTGACTAGCACTGTATATACGGTTTAGAAGGTCATCTCCTCCATTTGCAATTAATTCATTGTTAATCTCATCCGATCCTGGAGTTTTGTCAGATTTTAGTTGTTTTACTACTTCTATAAATTCTTGATAGGTAGGTGCATCTTCTTCTTCATCTCGGTTATCTGTTATATCTTCTTCTTCTGCGTCGATTGTTTGGTTGCTTATATTTATACCTTTAAAGTGATTTTCCCAATCTTTTTTGCTTATTTTGCTGGTCACTTTGTTACCGTTATATTGTTGCTTTATGTATTCAAACAATTTTTTGTTGTCTTTATTATTTGTTTCAATCTCTTGCATTTGATCTGAGATCCATGCCTCTTTCTTCCTTTTATAAAGTTTGGCCGCTTCTCTCTTTTCTTTTTGGTATTGTTCTCTTTCTTCTTGTCCGCTATTTTCAAGCCATTTGTTTCGCGCCAGCGTTTTAAGTTGACTTTGGTATCGACATTCTTCGTCAAACCATTTTTTGGTTTTCTTTTCTTGAGGTCCTATGGTTGGCTCCGCAGCCTCTATGATGCTTATTTTTATATTTGTCCATTCCTCTTCTACGTTCGTGCCATCGTACCTCTTCAGTTTTTGTACTAGTTCCTCTGAATACTCTTGTTTTGTTTGTTGCACTTTTAATTTGGTTATGTTCCACTTCCTTCTTTTTCCTACCTTGTTATTAGATTTGATGATTTTCATCTTTATTTTGGCTATTAAGAATATGTGGTCAGTATCAGCGTTTGCTCCTCTAAAGGATCTAACATCTTGTATTATCTTTGACCATTTTGCTGAAATCAATACATGATCTATTTGGTTGCCATCTGATCTTCTTGGTAACATCCAGGTTATCTTGTGTTTCTTTTTATGTATAAATTTCGTACTAACTATAGAGGTATTTGTACCAGATTGCAAACTTTTGCCCCGTTATCGTTTGTGACATTGTGGATCGTTTCTTTTCCTGCTACATTTTGATTGTAGCTCTCTTTTCCCACTTGCGCGTTAAAATCTCCCAGTATTATTAAGATATCGTTCCTAGGAATATTTTCGCAGGTTTCTTCTAAAAGTTCATAGAATTCCATTTTATCTTGTTGGTCTGCTTCCTCGGTAGGTGCGTAGCAGTTAACTAAAGATATATTGGCTTGTTTATTTTCGATTCTGATGTAGGAGATTCTTCCATTAATAGCTTTGAATTGTATGACTTTTTCTCTTATTCTTTTACTCACCATAAAAGCCGTTCCATTTTTCCCCTGTTTGTCTTCTCCAGAGTAATACATAGTAAAGTTTTTCTTCTTAACTGTTCCTTCATTTTTCCATCGTATCTCCTGTAGTGCTAGTAATTCTAGTTCATATTTTTTCATTTCTACAGCAATTTCCTGCATTTTCCCTACTTTTAACATTCTCTGGATATTCCATGATCCAATTCTAATGGGTTTAGTTTTTTTATTCATGTTAATTCTATTCCTCTTTTTCTTGTACATTGTTTTATTATTATCATTATCCATTTCCGTAGCCGGGCCTGTTTCCACTATCCTTCGGTTTGGTTCTTTCAGTTTTTTGGATTTTCTCTGTTGTTTCCATTACACTTCAGCTTTAAGTCTTTTATTATGTTATTCCATTCCCAAAGTTTATCGTCTATCCATAGTTTTTTGAAGTCCATCTTCACTTTCTTCCCTGCTTCCTTTTCCACCTCTGCTCTTTTCTTTATTTGCTTGTGTATTCTTCGTTCTTCATACGTTCTTTGTTCGTCGATAAATATTTTTGTACCTTTGAGGGTTTTCTTTTGTTCCATTATTTTCTTTTTATTTTGTATATTTTTAAATTTTGCTATTATGAATGGCTGTGAATTTCTTGGTCTAATTATCTCTGTTATTTTAGCTTCAACGTTCAGTTTTATTTTTAGTAATTTTTCTAGATCTTCTTTTACATTTTCTTCTTCTATTTTAATTCCCCTGACTATTACGTTTTTCTCAATTTTCCTTTTCTCCTGTCGTTCCGTTCTATCCTCTAGGTCGCATAGTCTCTTTGGCACTGCCTCCTTAAATTTTAGTTTACTTAGCGTTTCCATTTCTTCTCGTAATTCTTTAATTTCTGCTTTCATTTGCTTATTTTCTGCTCTTAGTTCACTCATTTCTTTGAGGTATTCACGGAGTTCAATTTTTATTTCTTTAATTTCCTTGAGCTATTCACGGAATCAACCCGGCGAAGAAATTCACCCCTACCTCAAAAATGCCGATTATTGTTATTTTGGCTCTTCAAAAAATTTTTCTCCTCTCGTATCTTAAAACTCTTTCAAAATTGTGTGCAGTTCGTCCACACCCAAGTTCGAAAATTGATATGGGAATGTTATTTTTGTCAGTCGTCAATATGAAATAATATATTCAAATATTCAAGATAAAGGTTAGATCCTACCTGAAATTCGGTGTTTTCTTATCCTTAAAGCTTGGAAACTATTTCACTGTAGATTCTGCACCTTTTTTACACTTGTGATTTGCCTCGAAAAGCTTAATTTGCCGATTTTACTCACAATGATTTTTCAATGTGTTTACACCATAAAAGATCAACTGCACCTTCCACATACATACATACATACATACATACATACATACATACAAACATTCATTTTTATTTATATAGATTATGTACTAAAATAGACATATAAACACAATTTAATTAAATATTAATTAAGATTGAATAAAGAATAAAAGGTCACTCTTTAATTGATAAGTATTAGCAGTAAAAAAATATAGATTAAATTTTACTATTAGAATGTCGTGAATACAAGCTCAAAATCGGTTAAGAACTGGTGAAGAGGCACAATACACGAAGAAGAAGAATAGAGTGTTATGAGTCTAATAGTTATATTCCAACACCAGATTGTATCTATACTTCCATGCATCGCTTGCATATCCAACCAGTTCCCTCCAGCCCAAACCTTCTTATAAGTTCCAACAATTCTTCCCTATCTAATCTACTTTTTCTTAACCACTTCATTCTGTATTCACGTATTGTAGTATCGGACATCGTCCCATGAAATGCGTAATATCTTCCACCTCCCTCTCATTTCACAAAGCACACTTTTTTCTATCATCAGCCCTACCAGGTCTATCATTGAGATACAATACTCCACATCTAATCTTGAATATCCACCTTATATCATTGAAACTCACCTCATCCCTCATATAACCCATGTCAACGCCGAGTCCCATTAACTCTCTGTAATGATTGCAGAAATTTGAACTAGTTTCTCTCTCCAATGCTCTTTCCCTTATCCCAACACGAATGGCTCCTATCACCTGTTCCAGCTTATCCTCCCAAAAATTCCTATTTTCCCACTCTGTGTTAAATTCCACTCTCCATCTCTCTCCCAAGTTTTCCCAATCTCTTCTCCAACCACAGTTAGCTCTTATCATTTCCTGAAGCAAAAATTTAGGCAGACGTCCTTCCTCATACTCTAACACTCTCTTGACATATTTTTTATGCAACTTCATCGTAAATAGATACACATGCTCAATTTTGGTTTCTAAATCCAACAAGTCTGTAATAAAAAGAAGAGAAATCCTTGATTTCTGTGTTTAAAGAAAAACGTGTTTAAAGTTTTGACAACTGCATTTTCATTTTCTTATTTGTATGTTAAATCGTAAAGTGATGCACATCGAAATATATTTTTTAATCGCGGAGTAATCTACAAAAGAGAAAGCGAACAGTTGTTGAACGTTTCTCACTACGCTCAAGCGTGCTGGCGCGAAACCGTGACAAAGCGAGTCGAAGGTAGGGATATTCAACATGCTATATCGTTAGTAATTGTACTCCGATCAATCTGAAATTTTGCACTTTTATTTAAAATAATAAAAAATTAGGTATTTCAAACCATACCCCCCTTAAGAAGAAGGAAAATCTTTGTGTTAATTTGGCCAATAAATTAATGGGAAAAGATCCATAGGCAGAAGAAGAATTTCCTGGCTGAAAAACTTAAGAGAGTGGTATAGTTGCAGCTCAGTACCTAGATCTTTTCAGAACCGCCGCCAATAAGGTACGGATAGCTGTGATGATAGCCAACCTCCGATAGGAGAAGAAACTACAAGAAAAAGAAGGCCAACAAAAAGTATTTTTTTAAATTTATTACTTTCCAAGAAAAAATTATATTAACAAACGTACTACCTACAAATATTTTATAGAAGTTGGTTAACAACACGATAGGTAAGCTAAGAATGAAGACTTAGGTCTAACATTAAGGCAAAATAGAGTGTTGCAGATAATATAAATCTTCAAGTCAAAACAACTACATATCATACATACTCTCTTATTTTTTTTATAGTTTATTAGTTTTTAATATACAGTTTGTCAAATATACGGTGATACTTGGCTGTATTGATATTAGGCTCCATTTACGATGCGCAGTCAACAGCAACAAAATTCACCGAATGCGTTCCCACTTATTTTTCCTCTACTCAAGTGGGCAAAATTGCCAAGTATCACCGTATATTTGACAAGTTGTATATATATGTACATTAGTATGATTTTATACTAGGACAACTACACGAACTAGGTCTTTTACAAATTACATAATTCTTCACCCCGCAGTTTAAATCATTCCATGTGAAACCTCTTGTTCCTTCGTGTCTTGCTTGTATGCAGTTCTCGTAGGACGCTACGAATGGAATCATCCCTGTTGGTTCTCCTCTGTCCCAATTGAAGTATTTGATTGGTTGGCCATTAGAAAGCCATATCCATTTTCCTCCTTCAACCATGTTTACCGCAGAAGTCCAAAATTTCTTCGGAGCCCACCCTAAAATTAAAACATAAAAATATATATTTTTATTTGAGAAAACATTAGAAACAAGTTGTTGATAATTTTTAGGTGTAGTCCCTAATTTTAGTCATTGAAAGGTCCTGGATCAGATGGCATACCTTCTGAACTTTTAAAACATGGCGCAAAAAATCTGACCTCTAGTGTAAGTAGGAGAGTAGAACTGATTTGGAAGCAGGTGAAACTACCATAAGACTGGAACGTAGGTATAATTGTACCTATTCACAAGAAAGGAGACCAAACAGTTTGTGATAACTATACTAAAATCACAATAAAGATGCACTAATTATCCAATACCAATTTATATACTTTGTAAACCATGATTTGGTATTTACAATGTACATGTACATATAGTGCGGCAGATTCGTGCAAATATTATAAGAATTGTGCATTTAATGATAGAAGCATATAATTTGGACCACATAAACAACACATATAAAGGTTCAAAATTGGATACGAGGCCGTCTCAGATTTTACCTTTTACAAGAATGGCGGGCATTCAAAATGGCGACGATACATATGTGACTAATATGTAGTACGATAACTTTTGAACGAAAAGTCCAACTTCAACCAAATTTGGTGTATGGGTTCTTTTTTTGGTATATAAGATCGAGCTCTTGAACCGGAAGTATCGGTTAACAGAAGTTGTGTTTTTCCTGATTTTTCATGTAAAAATGTGTTGTTCTTTTTCAATTCTTTCACCTTGTATATATTAATTTTTCAGAAAGGTAATACCGGCATTGAAAATAGCGTAAAAATATTTTTTAGGAAATATTTTGAACTTTTTAGTTATTTTAATACTTCTACCATACTTCTAATGCTTCTACCATTAAATGCACAATAATTCTTATAATATTTGCACGAAGCTGCCGCACATAGGTGCATGTGAAGATACGTTATGCATTTATTAAATGGTAATTAACATAATTAAAAAATTCAAAATATTTCCAAAAAAATATTTTTACGGTCGTTTCAACGGGGGTATAACTTTTTGAAAAATTAATATATACAGGGTGAAAGAATTGAAAAAAAAAACAACATATTTTTACATAAAAACCAGAATAAGCACAACTTCTGGTAAACCGATTCTTTCCGTCCAAGACCTCGATCTTATAAAAAAAAGAACCTATATACCAAATTTGGTTGAAATCTGGAGTCTCGTTCAAAAGTTATCGTTATATTAGTCACATATGTATAGTCGCCATTTTGAATGCCCGCCATTTTTGTAAAAGGCAAAATCAGAGATGGCCTCATATCTAAATTTGTGTAGTATATGTGGTCCAAATTTAATGATTATATCATTAAATGCACAATTGTTTCACATATCGGCTGCACTAATATATTGTAAATCATTATTTGGCAGTGCTCCTTGTAACATTAACGTGTCTTGGTTTATTTATTTCTAGTGCATCTTTATTGTGATTTTAGTGTACAGAGGCATTACCCTGCTAAATTCGATCTACAAAATATAGGCCTACATGCTTTACGATCAACAGTCGGGATATTGTGAAAGCATTATAGGCAAATACCAGTGTGGGTTTCGTAAAGAAAAGTCTACTATCCATCAAATATTCCTTCTATAATAACACAAGCTTTGTAAAAAACATATAAGTATGGAATTGATATTCACCATGTTTTTGTGGATTTTAGATGTGCCTATGACAGTGCAGACAGAAACGCATTATACAAAGCCATGATAGAATTTAATATCCCAATACACTCAACAGTCGAGTGTAAGGTTAGAGTGCAGAATGAAATATCAAGAACTTTCCAGATACACACAGGGCTTAGACAGGGAGATAGCCTATCGTGCCTTCTATTCAACATGGTCCTAGAGAAAGTACAAATACTAGCATGTGCAGATGACATTGATATAGCAAGAAGAAAAGCGGACCTGGTGCAATCGTTCGCGGCATTGGAAACAGCAGCAAAAGGATGGGGCTACAAGTTAATATTAATAAAACTAAGTATACAAAGGTCTCAAATAATAATCAAGTAGCAGAACCTGAAGATCTAACGGTTCCGGTGGCTAGGCCACTTAGAGAGAATGAATGAGGTGAAGTCGTCGAAACACATTTATAACCAAAGACCGGATGGAGTAGGAGAAGAGACAGGCTCAGAGCACGATTTAAGGACCAGGTGGAAGACGGCTTGCGAGTGTTAGGAGTGCGAAATTGGAAAACCAAGGCGAAGGATAGGAAGGAATGTAAGCTGATTCTGAAAGAGGCCAAGACGCACCATGAGTTGTAGAGGCAATGATGATGATGATGCTTTTAGTAAATATTAAAAGCAAGTAATAGTAAATAGTTGATATTGGTTTGGTTTGGCCCACATGTGCATTGAAATCACATAATAGGAGGTGATTTCAATGCACATGTGGGCCAAACCAAGATAGGATATGAAACAATACATGGGGGATTAGGCTTTGGAACTAGAAATGAAGCTGTAGATGACATGCTTGAATTAGCAACAGTATTGGATATGGCGATTGTTAACACATTCTTTAAAAAGAGAGAAACTCAACTTATTACCTACAAAAGTGGACAACATCAATCCCAAATAGACTACTTCATGATAAGGAAAGAAGACATATGTGAATGCAAGGACTGCAAGGAAATAGTTAGTGAGACAGTAAGCCAACAACATAAGCTGCTTGTTCTGGACATCGAAGTAAAAAGCGAAACTAAACAAAAATATCGGAGAGGACCACAGAAAATCAAGTGGTGGCTGCTGAAAGATGAGAAAGAAGGTCTATTCAGGAGAAGAATAGTAGAAAAAATATGTTGGAACATGAAAGGAAGCCCTAATACAATTTGGAGAAAAATGTCCAGTAGTATTAGAGAGACTGCTATTGAAAACGGGAAAACGTCAGGAAAAAAGTTTGAGGATAAAGAGACTTGGTGGTGGTCAAACGAAGTACAAGGAAAAATAAAAGAGAAGAGAAAATTATATAAAAAGTGGCAAAAAACCAGATCCGACACAGATCTTCAAAACTATATCGTGGCGAAAAAGGAAGCGAAAGTAGCAGTAGCAAAAGCCAAAGCCAAAGCAGAAGTATATTCAAACCTATACGATCAACTTGATACCAGGGAAGGCGAAACGAAGATATATAAAATAGCCAAACAGAGAGCAAAGAAAGCAAAAGATTTTAATCAGATTAGATGTATCCGAGATGAAAATAATAAAATACTAGTTCACGAAAGGGATGTCAAAAAGAGATGGAGAAAGTACTTTGACAGCTTATTAAATGAAGAATTTGACAGACAGCCTGTAGAGTCAACGGAGACAGTAGCAGCAATGGTCACCAAATAACCAACAAGGAAGTGGCCCAAGCGCTTCAAAAAATAAAGAAAGGAAAAGCGGTAGGACCAGATGATATTCCTGGGGAAGTATGGAGAGCATTGGGAGAGAAAGGAACAAGGTGGCGAGCAGGTCTATTTAATAGAATTATGGAAGTCGGACAAATGCCAGACGAATGGAGAAGCAGTATACTGGTACCTGTTTACAAAAACAAGGGAGATATACAACAATGAACAAACTACAGGGCTATAAAACTGCTTAGCCACACCATGAAAATATGGGAAAGAGTAATTGATAGAAGGATACGTGAAGAGACCAAAATATCCGAGAATCAATTTGGCTTTATGCAGGGCAGATCAACAACAGATGCAATTTTCATTATAAGGCAGTTGATGGAAAAATACAGAAGAACATAAACAAACGCTCATATGGTATTCATTGATCTTGAGAAAGCATATGATAAAGTTCCTCGAGAGATTCTGTGGTGGGCACTCAATAAGAAAGGAGTCCCTGGTGAATATGTAAAGATTGTGAGGGATATGTATGAGGGAGTAACGACTAGTGTTAGGACAGGTGTGGGAGAGACTGATAAATTTCATGTGGAAGTAGGATTGCACCAAGGCTCTGTGCTTAGTCCGTATTTATTCTCATTAGTTTTGGACCAGATAACAGCGAAACTACAGGGTAAAATTCCATGGTGCTTAATATATGCTGATGATGTCGTGTTAGTAGGAAATAGTGAAAGAGACTTAGAACAAAAACTGGAACAGTGGAGACAAGCTCTGGAGGAAAAAGGTTTAAAACTTAGTAGGACAAAAACAGAGCATTTGGAATGTCCATTTAAAGATGGAGCTACTACAAATAAAATAGTATCTTTGGATGGTGAAATGATTGTGAAAAGCAATATTTTTAAGTACCTAGGATCGGTATTACAGAGTAATGGAGAAATAGATGGAGATGCATGCAGTAGAATTGGGGCTGGATGGATGAAGTGGAAAGAAGCGAGTGGTGTGTTGTGTGACAGAAAAATTCCAATGAAGCTGAAGGGAAAATTCTATAAAACAGCCATAAGACCGGCTATGATGTACGGAACTGAATGTTGGGCAGTGAAAAAGAAAGAGGAACAACGAATGCATGTGGCGGAAATGAGAATGCTTAGATGGATAAGTGGAGTGACAAAGAAGGATAAAATTAGAAATGAGTATATTAGGGGAAGTCTAGGTGTGGGACCAATTGATGCAAAAATGAGAGAGCATAGGTTAAGATGGTTTGGTCATGTTCAACGTTGAGACGTTAATCACCCAATACGAAGAATAGCTGAAGTGCAGATTCCTGGAAGGAGTAGGAGAGGAAGGCCAAAGAAGACCTGGGGAGAGGCGATAATGCAGGACATGTTGGTAAAGGGGATTAACATTGATATGATCCAAGATAGAATTGTGTGGAGAAATGCAATTAGGAAAGCCGACCCCGCATAGGGATAAGGCAAAGAGAATGACAAACTAAGATATTAATAATTCGAAACAAAAATGAGCCAGAAAGGCAGTGCTTTTAATGTTTATTTGTTTTTTAATCCCATGCTTATTTTAGTTTTTACGCTTATTATAGCCTTTTCTCCTTTTCAATAACAACTTTACTTTTAGTACGGGATCCGAGTCTAGATCGACTTTCACCCATCTGTTTACCAAATGAAACATGTTTTTTATCAAATTTCGTACATAGGGGAGTCAAGATAGAACGAAAATATGCCGTGTTTCGGAATAATTCAAACAAGCTTATATTTGTCTAAAACTTTTTTTGTTAGTTTATTTACATGTTAAAGGAAAGAGTTCTACTCACAGATTTTGCCGCTATTTGTTTATTAATTGTTTAAACAATAACAATTGTTTTGTATAAATAATTTTAAAAATATCATTGAATTCATCATTTTACTTTGATCAAATATGTTTCTGTTTTGTTTTTGATTATCCTGAATCCGAATATGGCATTACAATTTGAAAATTCTTATACAGAAGCTCTTATACAGTGTGTCTGCGTAGCTCGGAACCATATGGGAAACTTTTTTTTTATCAATTTTACGAAAAAAGTTATTCCCCATAAAATGTTCTGCATAGTCTAAAATCTAAAACTCAACCATCAGATATCAAATTTTATCAATTTTATACGAGTTATGTCAAAAATATGAATTTCGTTAAAGAGTAAAGTACCTTTATATTCCATAATTTTAAAAATTATTATTATGAAAATTTATTTGGAATTAAAAACTATGTTTAAATATTAATATTACATAATTGGAAAAAAATCCTTTGTAAAAGGTATAAAATTGTTTTATTAAAAATCCCTTTAAAGGGCTACATCACAACAAAACGTTTTCAATTTTTTAACAAAATCATCATCAGTGTTAAGATATACTTGATGCTAGCTGAGCCACAAATGAAAAATATTAGGGTAAACACCCTTTAAATATCACATTGATGCGTTATAAGTGCATACTTTGAAACATTACCTTGTGATGGTTACATGGAAGCTGGGATAATGCCCCAAGGTAATGTATATCACAACACATGGGATCCAAAATTTACTTGTTTACATACCGAAGACTTAATGGTAAAATGAAAGTCTTCGGTATGTAAACAAGTAAATTTTAGATCCCACGTGTTGGGTTAAACAATACCTTGGGGCATTATCCCAGTTTCCATGTAACCATCACAAGGAAATTTTTCAAAGTATGCACTTATAACGCATCAATGTGATATTTAAAGGGTGTTTACCCTAATATTTTTCTTTTGTGGCTCAGCTAGCATCAAGTTTATCTTAACACTGATGATGATTTTGTTAAAAAATCGTAAACGTTTTGTTGTGCTGTAGCCCTTTAAAGGGATTTTTAATAAAAAAAATTTATACCTTTAACAAAGGATTTTTTTCCAATTTTGTGATTGATGGTATACAGCCAACTACAGGAAAAATTTTTCTTTTTCTTTGTGGATTTTTTTTAATATTACATCTTTCTAATTGACAAAAAATTTTTATTTTTTATATAGACCTCGATCCCGCGTACCAAAAAAAGTTGATTAACAGCAAGCTGAAAATTTGTTAATAGCTTAAGGGTGTATAGTCGGACAAACTTTGATATATGGGAACACTGGAACAGGGGAAGTTTTAATTGTGGAACAGGTTAAACATTTGGAACGGTCAGATCACGAAAACGGCACATGTGTTTTGTCCGACAGAACAGACTTAAACTCTCCGAACAGAGATTAAACTCTCATGCAAAAATCAAACTGCTATTTATCACCAAATGGGCGTTTTAATGAGTGGAACATGTAGAATATGTGAAATGACAGGAATTAAGACAGGTGATAAATAGCAGTCCGATTTTTGCATGAGAGTTTAATCTCTGTTCGGAGAGTTTAAATCTATTCTGTCGGACAAAATAAATGTGCCGTTTTCGTCGTCTGACCGTTCCAAATTTTTAACCTATTCCACAATTAAAACTGCCCCTGTTCCAGTGTTCCCATATATCAAAGTTTATCCGACTAGACACCCTTAAGCTATTAACAAATTTTCAGCTTGCTATTAATCAACTTTTTTTTCATACGCGGGATCCAGACCTATTAAACATTTCTTAAATTAAAATAAGTTTTACCTTGTTTGATTTTTTTCGAAGTGAAAATCTATATGCACTCCTATAGACAAATACGTCTTGCATGTATTGCCTATAATATCAAAATATGTTCATTAGCTGTCCTTAATAGCTCAGTAAATGACCGTTTTGGAGTGTAATTTCCCTAGTTACGACGGATTTGGTTGAAAATTTGGATTTAGATTCCTCTTACCCTCTACTTCATTACTAGACTTGAGCCAAGGGTTGATTTAACTGGGGGGTGAAAGCCGCCACTTCTCGGGGGTGAAAAACATACGTTCGAGATAAGTCCGGAAATGGATAACTTGACTAATTCTAAGCAACTTTTGTTCTATTGAGTTTTGAATTCAAAAGTCAATATTTTTCAAGTTAGTTACGAATGAAAATTTTTCTTTTTCAACAAAAAAAACACGTTTCCTGACGGTTTTTCGCAAATAACTCAAAAGATAAGTATTTATTGAAAAAATATTTGTTAGCAAAAATGGAGCCAATAAAAAAGAAAAAATGGTGTATTTATGAAGTCTGTGGATCTATACCATGTTTTTAAACTAAGAAAAATAATTTAAATTTACCGCGCCGTAATGTTTGTTTGTAATTGGTCCAATGGCAGGCACTGTCAAGTTTATCTCATTTAATTATGTAATTTTGACACACTATTAACATTTATGAAATTTTGACACTATTGGCAAGTAAAATTCATAGGTAAATTAAGTTATATTGACGATTTTTTGTTTTCTGCGTTATTCCTTACTTTTTTAAATTCTCAGTCTGCATTGAAATAAAAAACAATTATTTTTAGAACACTTAAATAAAATCATAAGCAGTCATGTACATACCTTTTTCTATTATATGTAGGCCAATTTTATCATTTTCAATTGCGGAATCAATATTTATTAACTCCATGTTACGTAGTTTACAATATTGCATAGCTCCGTAAAAATTAATCTAAAAATATAATGCTTAAATTTAAAATAAAATCAAGATATATTTTGATAATAAACAAGATGTGTAAGTCTGTAAGTAAAGTCCTTCTTTGCCAACTAAAGAGTTATTGAGATAATTGAGAATAAGGAATGAAGGAATGGAGAGACCATATATCGACAGAATAGACACAGTACTAATCGCGAAATGGGCAAAAATACGCCCAATAAATGACCGTTTTGGAGTGTATTTTCCAGGGGCAACTCCGAATTGCATGAAAATTTGGATTTAGGTTCTACTTACCCTCCACTTCAAAGTTGAATTTGTGCCGTTGGTTGCTTTTACGTGGGGGGTGAAATTTACCCCTTCTCGGGGGGTGAAAAACGGCTCTTTAAAATAAGGCCGGAAATGGATAAATTGACTTATTTTAAGCACCTTTTGTTCTATAAAGTTTTTTACGTAAGTCAATACTTTTTGAGTTATTCGCGATTTAAAATGTTGATTTTTCGACAAAAAAACTACGTTTTCAGACCGTTTTTCCCAAATAACTCAAAAAGTAAATATTTTATCGAAAAAGATATTTTTGGCAAAAGTGTAGCCTATAAAAAAACGAAAAAAATGGTGTACCAGTAAAGTCTACAAATTGAGTAGAAGCAAAGTTGTAGATCATGAAAAATACGTTCTTATTCGTCTAATTCCAAATCGAATAATTCAACGCGAAATCACCGAAGAAAGAAGAGTTTTTCGGAAAACCTTATTAACATTTTTAAAGATTCGAAAAAAGTTTACAGTTTGTTTTTTACAAAAGTTTACAGCATCAAAAATAAACGAGTTACACTGAAAAAAAGTTGCCCCCTTTTTTTTGTAAAAAAAATCGTGAAAACCTCCCCCTATTTAGCACCCTAAATGAAATTAATCGTTTGGGTTTACCATTTATTTTAACTGTATGTGTATTGTTTATATGATCTGTAAGTTTGATTGGTTTGAAGTGCTAATTTTTGAAAACATTTGGTTTTATAGTAAAAAAAATTTCTAAAAATTTTTGAAAAATTTCATTTTTTCAAAATAACTTAAAAAGTATTTAGTCCATGTGGTGAGACCGCTCCCGTCTGGAAAAATTTCTGATTCGGTGGTTTCTTTGTGGATTCCTATTCAAAAATGTCCCCTTTAAACAAATCTGAAGGGTGCCGCGCGGAATTTTTGGGCAGAAATTGTTTAAACAATTTTTTTAAACAAATACAAAAGATCATGTTTTTTTGCTCTGGAACATATAATTTTAGATTTTTTGGGTCAATCTAAACAAGAAAGGTATCTTGTAAATTTTCTCAGAAATTAATAGATTTGGAGTTATAGGCGATTTAAAATCTGAAAAATGCGAAAATACGCATTTTCGAGGCTTAAAAACTCATATTTAAATTAGTATTTTTGACGTTGCCAGATACGTAGATCGAAGACTGAACATTCAGCTCAAAGATTCTAAAGAATGATCGCGTCTAACTTTCATTTATACCGTTGTTTTTAATTGTAAAATATACGTGTTTATCCGATTTTTTGCCGGTGCGGCGAGCTCCGTTTCAAAAATCTCCTATTTTCCTGCGAAAAATATTTTTTCTAGATTCTTTGGGGCATTCTAAATAAAATAAGTTTCTTGACATTTTTCCCAAAAAATAATAGTTTGAAAGTTATAAGCGATTTGAAATCCGAAAAGGCGTTTTTTTGACCCGTGTTGAGCTGCCCCCCCCCCACTTGCAAAAATTAAAAAACAAATAGCCCTGATTTATGAGCTATTTATGAGCTTTCTTATTCCGCAAACTAAAAATTTTGAACTCGTTCCACTGAGCAGGAATTTAATACTTTATTGGGGGGGGGCTGAGTCAGCTTAAAAATAGGAATATTGAATCGGTTTTTGCGGCAGAATTACGAGCTATTTATGAGCTCTTGAAATTATATAGTTTTGATTTTTGAGCTCATCCCCTTCACCCCTAAATAACCCTTTAATTGATTTAACTTAAGAGAAAAATGCTGAGAAAACTTAAAATATATCGTATTGCGAATATAATTCCTATAGCTTATATACTCTAAGAATAAACTATTAAATCACGTGCATTTCGATTATTGAGCTACAACCCCTTCGCAAGAAAACCACCCTATCTTCCCGGCTTAAGAAAAAGTTGTACTTAAATGCATTAAATTAATTATTTGGCGACTACATATCATTTAATAATTTATAAGCTTCCAAATTACGTGCATTTAGATCAGTAAATTGCAATTTATTTTGTATAGTGTAGTCACTGAAGGTAAAAATCAACGATTACCTTCAATTTCGGTGAACCTTCATCGATTTTCACGAAAATTGGTCAGTGGTTAGAGGATACATCAAGAAACAAAAGTGACATGGTACCACCTTGCACCTTTACCCTGAGGGTCGATACCTCCCCTTCTCGGGGGTGAAAATTATTTTATAAAAAATAACTGCACAAATCTATAAAAGAAAAAATTATAAGCAAAATTTATTATATAAAGTTATTAAAATAAGTCAATACTTTTTAAGTTATTAGAGATAAAAGATTTTAATTATTCGTGAAAAAAAAATGCATGTTTTGAAGCGGTTTTTCGTAAATCACTGAAAAACTGTAAGTTTTTACAAAAAAGTTAATAGTAGTTTAATTCGTATAGCTTATATTCTAAGAATAAACTCTTAAATCACGCGCTTTTCGATTATTGAGCTACAACCCCTTCGCAAGAAAACCATTCCATATTCCCGGCTTAAGAGAGAGTTGTAATTAAAATAATTTAAATTAATTATTTGGCGACTAGATATCGTTTAATAATTTATGAGCTCGCAAAATATACGCATCTCAATTATTGAATTGCCAGTTTCTTTCTATAGTGCAGTCACTGAAGGTAAAAATCAACTATGACCTTCAATTTCGGTAAATCTCCATTCATTTTCACGAAAATTGGTGAGCGGATTTTGATGCTATCAACTTTTTCTGGAGCTAATTTTTGATAGGTATTTCTAAGTACTTTGACAAGTATTTAGTACCTAAGTGTTATAAAATGCATCTCTTTCCCGTTATTTAAGCTTGAATCCTTAGATTTGAACATGAACAGTCGCAGAAAAAAATATACATTTAATTACCAATAACTTACTTTAAATTAACATTAAAGGGTTTTTCAAGTAAGAAATTTATTATATTTTTTATTAGCTTCAATTTTAGTGATGAAAACTTTTTTGTAAAAATTTACAGTTTTTGAGTTATTTATGAAAAATCGCTTTAAAGCATGCATTTTCTTTCACAAAAATTAAAATAGTTGATCTTTAATAACTCAAAAAGTGTTGATTTATTTTAATAACATTATATAACAAATATTGCTCACAATTTGTCCCTCTCTCGATTTGTGGGGTTATTTTTAATAAAGTAATTTTCACCCCCGAGAAGGGGTGACATATACCCCAGGCTAAAACAGCAAGTTGTTATTGTCAATTCGTAAAAATGAATGGAGATTTACCGAAATCGAAGGTCATAGTTGGTTTTTACCTTCAGTGACTGCACTATAGAAAGAAAATGGCAATTCAATAATTGAAATGCGTATATTTTGCGAGCTTATAAATTATTAAACGATATGTAGTCGCCAAATAATTAATTTAAATTATTTTAAGTACAACTCTCTCTTAAGCCGGGAATATGGGATGGGATTTTAGAATATAAGTTATACGAATTAAACTACTATTAACTTTTTTGTAAAAACTTACAGTTCTTCAGTGATTTACGAAAAACCGCTTCAAAACATGCATTTTTTTTCACGAATAATTAAAATCTTTGATCTTTAATAACTTAAAAAGTATTGACTTATTTTAATAACTTTATATAATAAATTTTGCTTTTAATTTGTTCTTTTATTGATTTGTGCAGTTATTTTTTATAAAATAATGTTCACCCCCGAGAAGGGGCGGTATCCACCCTCAGGGTAAAGGCGCAAGGTGGAACCACGTCACCTTTGTTTCTTGACGTATCCTCTAACCACTTACCAGTTTTCGTGAAAATCGATGAAGGTTCACCGAAATTGAAGGTAATCGTTGATTTTTACCTTCAGTGACTGCACTATACAAAATAAATTGCAATTTTCTGCATTTAATGCATTTTAAGTACAACTTTCTCTTAAGCCGGGAAGATAGGGTGGTTTTCTTGCGAAGGGGTTGTAGCTCAATAATCCAAATGCAAGTGATTTAATAGTTTATTCTTAGAGTATATAAGCTATAGGAATTATATCCGTAATACGATATATTTTAAGTTTTCTCAGCATTTTTCTCTTAAGTTAAATCAATTAAAGGGTTGTTTGGGAGTGAAGGGGATGAGCTCAAAAATCGAAACTATATAATTTCAAGAGCTCATAAATAGTTCGTAATTCTGCCGCAAAAACCGATTCAATATTCCTATTTTTAATTAGTGGGGGGGCTGACTCAGCCCCCCCCCCCCCAATAAGTATTAAATTTCTGCTCAGTGGAACGAGCTCAAAATTTTTAGTTTGCGGAATATGAAAGCTCATAAATAGCTCATAAATCAGGGCTATTTTTTTTTATTTTTGCAAGTGGGGAGACCAGCTCAACACGGGTGTTTTTTTGTCATTTTTCGGATTTTAAATCGGTTATAACTTAAAAACTATTAACTTTTGAGAAAAATCGCAAGAAACTTATTTTATTTAGAATATCACAAAGAATCTAGAAAAAATATTTTTCGGAGAAAAATAGCAGATTTTTGAAATGGAGCCCGCCGCACCGGTAAAAAAATCGGATAAACACGCATATTTAACAATTAAAAAACAACGGTATAAATTAAAGTTAGACGCGATCACTCTTCAGAATCTTTGAGCTGAATGTTCAGTCTTCAATCTGCGTATCTGGCAACGTCAAAAATACTAATTTAAATATGAGTTTTAAGCCTCGAAAATGCGTATTTTCGCATTTTTCATATTTTAAATCGCCTATAACTCCAAAACTATTAATTTCTGAGAAAAATTACAAGATACCTTTCTTGTTTATATTGACCCAAAAAATCAAAAATATATATTTCAGAGCAAAAAAACAAGATCTTTTGTATTTGTTTAAAAAAATTGTTTAAACAATTTCTACCCAAAAATTCCGCCCGGCACCCTTCAGATTTGTTTAAAGGGGACATTTTTGAATAGGAATCCACAAATAAACCGAATCAGAAATTTTTTTCAGACGGGAGCGGTCTCACCACATGAACTAATTAGTGATAAGAAAAATCTTAAAGAGTAAAAAAATGTAGGTTTTGCTATTATAAATATGCTAGTTTCATTGTGTTTCTCCGTAAGACAAAAATTGGTTAAGATATGGCTATTCAAAATTTGCATACACTCGTGATTAGTAACCCATTCAAGCTTTCTCAATTATAATCCTTTCAATAATAAACACTTTAAACTGGTGAGACTGACAGATCATATAAAAAATAGATACGTAAGTAAATTGTTTGTAAAGCGGTAGCGATTAATTTCATTTGGGGAGCTAGACACGGCGAGATTTTCATGATTTTTTACAAAAAAAAGAGGGCCAACTTTATTTTAAGCGTAACTCGCTTATTTTTAATGCTAAAACTTTTGTTAACAATTAAAACAAAGCTTTACACTTTACAACACTTTAAAAAAGTTTAAATGGGTTTTTCCCGAAAAGTGCTTAATTTTTCGGTGATTTCACCTTGAAATGTTCGATTTGGAATTAGACGAATAAGAACGTATTTTTCATGAGCTACAACTTTGTTTTTATTTGATTGATAGACTTTAGTGATACACCATTTTTTTGGGTTTTTATAAGCTACACTTTTGTTAAGGATATTTTTTTCGATAAAATATTTACTTTTTGAGTTATTTGTAAAAAACCGTCTGAAAACGTAGTTCTTTTTTCGAAAAATCAACATTTTCAATGGCCAATAACTCGAAAAGTATTGACTTAGGTAAAAAAACCTTTATAGAACAAAAGTTGCTTAAAATTAGTCAATTTATCAATTTCCGCTCTTATCTTGAACGTATGTTTTTTCACCCCCGAGAAGGGGTGACTGTCACCCCCAAGTAAAAGCAACCAACGGCACAATTTCAACTTTGAAGTGGAGGGTAAGTAGAACCTAAATCCAAATTTTCATGTAATTCGGAGTTTCCCCTGAAAATTACACGGTATCGCCGAATTTCCAGTTCATTTACTGGGCTAATAAACACAATACAAAAAGTCCAAAGAACACCCCCGAAGAGGTGGTATGACAGATGGACATAAACATCACAGAAGCTGGGATGATAGAATAAACGGAACCATATCCTATAAGAAGAAGAGGAAGAAGAAGAAAAAGAAGAAGAAGAAGAAGAAGAAGAAGAAGAAGAACAAGAACAAGAACAAGAAGAAGGAAAAGAAGAAGAAGAAGAAGAAAAAGAAGACAGTTTAGCCCGAACATAATAATATGTATGTTTTAGAGACCTGAACTTTAACAAAAACTAATGAAAACATGTAAATAGGATGTTTCGAAAGAAAACTATTAAGGCGAATCTATGGAGCGGTGACAGGACCGGACTGGCTCATAAAAAAGGCGCCAACCCAAATTATAAAAAAGGCGCCAGCCCAAATTCTAAAAAAGGCGCCAGCCCAAATTCTAAAAAAGGCGAAAAATGTAATATCTAAACAATGGCGCCAGACCTTCCTCTTAAGCTTTGACATCAAACTGTTTTGAAATTCTAAGGCGTGTAAAGTAAATCAATATTACTAATTTTAATTAAAATCCATAAAATAATTTATTATTTTTATTGAGAATAGTAAATTATATTAAGATTCCACAAAAATATAGCTTCAGTTTCCCAGTATCCGTTTTACTCTGCTTACAATCTTTGATACTCTCTGAAGACTCCAAAACAATTTTCGGAAAGTGTGAGTAATTTTTACTTGCTACTTCAAAAGAATCTATTGGTTCAAAAACATTTAACAAAAATCATGATAATTTGTGTTCAATAGAAGTCACCTTTTGAATTTTTTCAAATTTTTTACTAAATTCCATATAGCATAAGAGTAAACCTCGATAAAAAATCCGCAACCACACACGGTGTCAGGCGATCCGTGCCTAAGTGGTGAAAGGCCTAACGTCAGACGGTCGCAAACGGAGCTCTCGGAGAACTGGTGAAACTCCTTTGTAATTCAAGCCTTAGCGTTCGCAAGGGCGCACTGCCTCGCCAGACAGTATAATTCACTCCTACTCGTGGGAACTATATGGATAAGTATTTAATCATGCAGGAAAAAGGGAAACAACAAAACGAAGGGATAATGGAGCGAGTCACCAGTGATGGTGCAGCTGGAACAAGCTATGAATGAGATGATAAGGTGTTCATTGTAGTAAAGGGAACAAAGGGAAAATAACAAGCGAAGAGGAAGGATGAGACTATGATCTTCGGAAGAAGATCTGTTGGAAGATCTCCAGTCAGGGGTAGCGACCTGATCAAGACGGATCTTCCAGAGGAGACAACCTTGCAAAGGAGCTCCTCACTTGGGGAGAAAACACCTAGAGACTTAGAGAGAAGGAGGAGAGCTCGGACATAACGGCCATGGTAAGAGCAATGGAGAAACTTACCAGCGTTACAAATAATTTAGTGAAACTAATGTCCGACCAAACAAACATTAAGGTCGAGATCAAGAATGAGGTACAAAACCTTAAGAAAGTCACCGAAGACATGGAGGTTACTTTCAGACAAGTCCCCCTCGGCAGCATTAAGAAACGAAATTGAATAGTGTAGAAAACCGGTGAAGAAAAAAACCGGTGAGGAAAAAAACGACTAGGGAGACTGTATGAGTGTCCACACAGATGGATTTCAACGAGTTCTTCCCCGAAAATCTTAGTGAAGGAGAGATAAAAATGATCGCAACGGTCCTGAACTCGGGGGAAAGGGGCTTTGAAAAAATAAAGGACATTATAAAGTCGAATTGGAAGAGGATCACTATAAGGTGGCTAAACCGGGAAGAGGGAATAAACTTGCAGACGACTTAGTAGTGGTCATGGAACATGGACTTTTCGGTGAGGAAGAAAGGTTTCACGAACTGATAAGGGAAAAACATGAACTGAAAAATATGTGCACGAGGTGTAAACACACCAGGAGAGGTGGAGTACCTCCAACTTGATACTATGACTATTTTCATGGTCCCCCATTTTTGAACCGTCAGACTATTTTCATGGTCCCCCGTAGAGACAAGGGTGACGGAAATGGACGAGGACGAAAGACTACTGGCAATTATTTATAAATTGAGGGAAGACATGGAGACCAGAGAGGCATACCTAATAGTAGTGGGGGCTATAGAGGTAGCAAACCTCAGGAAGCTTCTGGAATTCACCTTTATGGGTGTGGACCTCTACCTCGCGCTGGAGGAGTATAAACTCGGGGAAAGGGGAGTGGATACCTAGAAGGGGATCGTGAAGGGAGGCAGAAAATCCTACGCCGAGTTGCTCAAGAAAATCAAGGGTAGCGTAGATACGAGGAAGAAGGGGATTAGCGTTAAAAGCACTGAAGAAGGCATAAAAGGGGACCTCATCCTGGAAGTGACAGGGAAAGAACAGACCAAGCGCCTGAAAAAGACTATCGTGGCCCGCACGGAGGGAACGTCCAGGTGTACCTATTTGATATAGACGGAGGAGTCCCAAGGTAGAAATCCTGAGACAAGTTCGAATGTATACCGGCAGCAGGGAGCCTGACGACGTCAAACTCGTGTGTATAAGGAAAATAGAGAACACAAACGTCACGGTTGGACTGACACGTATCGCAGCCAAGAAGGCACTGGAAAGAGAACATATGCCTATTGGCTGGAACTCATGCAAGATACGAGAGAGACTGCGTGTCCAGGGGTGCTTTAGATGCCTGCAGTTCAGGCATAGTAAAACGGACTGCAAGAGAGAAAACAGGGAGGACTCCTACTACAGATGTGGTAAGGAGAGGGCACCAGTCACGAGAGTGCAGTAGTGAGACGACTTTTTCCCTCACTTTTAAAGAATCTGGTCACAGTGCCGACAGCTTACAGTGCCCGGAGTGTAAAAAACTGATCCTAGAAAAGCGGGGCCTAAAGAGACTCCCTGCCACAAGCGATGAGAACAGGGTGGGTGAAAACACCTAGTACCAGGAATCAGACAGCGTATGGGTAAGTAAGTTAGAAAGATAAGAACCATCTAATACGCAGTTACTTTAAACAAATGTGTAAAGGGCGAGGGCCGCTCACGACGTTGCAGAGGCACTCGCACGAAGGGAAGGTATGACATTTGGTCTTTCGACAGAGAATCGTTAAAGATAGGAGATCTGACGTGACCGTATATGTGGTGAACCGAGGTATTGGAATCACCAGACACTCTGTTAAGAATGTTAATAGGTATGTTAAGGCATAAGTTGTAGACCGGCTGGCGTATAATTGTTATGTTTCACCAAACGTCCCGCTTCGAGAGGTGAATACCTATAAGAATAGATCCACGCCATGGCGCTTACCGTGCTAAATGACGGTAAGCCACCTACGTTCCTAAGAAGTAATAGTGAATCCTTTCTGGACCTCTCGCTGGTTTCAACATCACTTCTAAACAGTGACATAAGCTGGACTGGTTTGGAAGAACAACCGCTCAGCTTCCATAAGTATGTGAGTTTTGAACTAACGAGCAAAAGGAAGAAACGGAAAAATGAAGATAGCGATCTAAAAAGATTTTCAAATCAGGAAGCTTTTGTGGATGCTCTTGGCTTGATTGGTCCGATATGCGAGGATGTGAAGGAGTTGATCGAGAGATCAGGTATCAGATAACCAAAGAGCTTAGATGCGACGCGTAGTGCTTTCGCGTATAAATATCCGTTATTTGATAAACTTCGGAAATTGATACCCACGAAAGGTGCCCCAATCGTAAAAATGGTCTTCGAGGGCGCCGCTCGTTGCATTTAAGCTATTTTTTATAATAGAAACAGCGGAAATTGATACCCACGAAAGGCGCCCGAATCATAAAAATAGTCTTCGAGGGCGTCGCGCGTCGCATCTAAGGTACTTATTATAATATTTAGAAACAGCGGATATTGACCCTACGAAAGACGTCTGAATCGTAAAATGGTCTTTGAGGGCGCTGCGCGTCGCATCTAAGCTATTTGATGATCTGATACCTGATACAAGTTGTATTTTCTTGTACCCACTGGCTTCATTATTTAGGAGTTTGGGATACAACAATCCTGCATGTATAATGTAGTTTTGGAGCACTGAAAACTACACCTGTATATTTTAGTCCAATGGTGGGATGCAACACTCTTTGTATCAGGTATCAGATAATCAAATAGCTTAGATGCGACGCGCAGCGCCCTTGAAGATCATTTTTCGATTTGGGCGCCTTCCATAGGTATAAATATCCGTTATTTGATAAACAGTGGAAATTGATACCCACGAAAGGTGCACCAATCGTAAAAATGGTCTTCGAGGGCGCCGCTCGTTCCATCTAAGCTATTTTATAATAGAATCAGCGGAAATTGATACCCACGAAAGGCGCCCGAATCACAAACATAGTCTTCGAGAGCGCCGCGCGTCGCATCTAAGCTATTTATTACAATAGAAACAGCGGATATTCAACCTAAGAAAGGCGCCCGAATAGTAAAAATGGTCTTCGAGGGTGCCGCTTATCGTATCTAAGTAAGCTATTTGATTATCTGATATCTGGTATTTTGTTGTAGCCACTGGCTTTATTATGTAGGCTTATGGTGCGCCTTCGGTGCCAAACGGCGAAATCAGAAGCAAGTAAAAACATTTTTTAGGGGAATGATAGCTATCATTTTTGTGTAAAGGTTAAAAAAAATTTTTCAGCGTTTAATTTTTTTAATGGATAGATACTAACCAAGGCAAAAGGCGTACCGGCCCGCTGGCCGGTGGGCCGGCGGCCCAGTCCGGGCCTGCGGTGAATGACAATAGAACGTGGAGAAGACGATACAACTTAGAACTTCATAGAATATTACACCAAGAACCAGATGTCGTAAAATACTTAAAGATAGGATGTCGTAGGTGGTTAGGTCATATCATACCAATGGAAAAAAATTACTCAGCTAGAAAAAAATGCTCTTTGGTCTGTTAGTCAGAGAGCAATAGGAAGATCCAGAACAAAGTTCCTTTATAACGTCGAGGAAGACGTCGCCGAAGAAAGCGATGGATAGTGACGACTAGATAGAAATCTTTGAAGAGGCTAGGACCAACACAGGGTTTAGTGCAGTCACTGAAGGTGGATATGACCTATGACCTCCGATTTCGTTGAACCTCCATCGATTTCCATGAAAATTGGTCAGTGGTTAGAGGATATCTCAAGGAACAAAGGTGACATGGTGCCAACTTGCGCTTTTACCCTGGGGGTGGAAGCCACCCCTAATCGGGGGTGAAAATAATTTTGTTAAAAATAACCCCACAATTCGATAGAGGGACAAATTATAAGCAAAATTTGTTATATAAAGTTATTAAAATAAATCAAATCTTTTTGAGTGATTAAAGATCAAAGATTTTAATTTTTCATTAGAAAAATGCATGTTTTAAACGATTTTTCATAAATAACTCATAAACTATAAGTTTTTACAAAAAATTATTATTATCAGAATTGAGGCTAATAAAAAATACAATAAACTCCTTACTAGAAAAACCTTTTAATCTTAACTAAAAGTGAGTTATAGATAATTGAATGTATATTTTTTTCGTCGAGTACCCAAATCTAAGTATTAAAGCTTAAATACCGGGAAAATGATGCATTTCATAACATAAACTTATTAAGCATTTGTCAAAGTTCATAGAAATATCTATCAAATAAGCCCTCGAACAAGTTAATAGCATTAAAATTTATGCACCAAAAATGTGTCGAAATGTATCTTTTAAAAATGTTTCCAAAAAATGTTATTTTTTTTTTGTAAATAACTCCGTTAATTTTTAAGATATCAGGTTTACCTAAAATCTAATTAAAAGCTAATTCTAAGAGCTATTAAAAAACGTCAAAATTAGTCTTTTGGCCTCTTACTTTTTTAAAAATAAAGGTTAAATGGCCCCGGTTACATGGTTCTCGCAGCAAAATTGAAATTTTAAACGTTTCTATCTCGGTTATTTTTTATTCTACGGAAATAGTGAAATGGGTTCAGTATTTGTAACTGGAAAAACTAAAATTTAGTTATATATAACTTTTTACGTATAATGAGTATTTTTGGAGTTATTATCAAAAGAAATGAAAAGTACGATAATTTAAAAAATTCTGATTTTTTTAAATTATATCTTTTTTTCAAAAATATGCATTCTAAACCGGTCAAAATTATTGAAATTTTTAACTATGTTAACCTAAAAAAATTTTTGTGAGGATTACTACAAACTTTAATTTTTGTGGAAATGGCGTATGTTTTATTTTTCACTTTTTTCTAAAAAAATCGAAAGGTTCGCTTATTTTCATCATAATGCTTAATTTCGATGCTATTAACTTCTACCGTAGCTCATTTGATAGGTATTTCGAAGTACTTTGACAAGTGCTTAACAAGTATATTGTATAAAATGCATCGTTTTCCCGTTATGTAAGCTTGAATACTTAGATTTGAGTACTCGTCGTAAAAAATATACATTCAATTACCCATAACTCACTTTTAAATAACATTAGTTTAGTTTTTTAAGTGGGGAGTGTATTAAATTTTTTATTATCTTTCATTTTGGTAATAATAGGTTTTTACAAAAGCTTATAGTTTTTAATAAATACGTGAAAAACAGCTTTAAAACATGCATTTTTTTAAGAAAAATAAAATATTTGCTATTTAATAACTCAAAAAGTATTGATTTATGTTAATAACTTTATATAACAAATTTTGCTTAGAAGTTGTCCCTCTATCGATTTCTGGTATTATTTTTAATAAAAAAATTTCACCCCCGAGAAGGGGTGGCATCCACCCCCAGGGTAAAAGCGCAAGTTGGCATCATGTCACTTTTGTTCCTTGAAGTATCTTATAACTACACACCAATTTTTATGAAAATCGATGAAAGTTCAACGAAATCGGAGGTGAAAACCTTCAGTGACTTTACTAGTTGCAAAACCAGACTGGTGATGATGATGATGATTGCGATGTTCTGAGAAATATCTATTTCTGGATCACAAAAAATATCTCACAAACGAAGACTGGAGATTTCTCATATAATTTAAGATAATTTAACCCAATTCACCTAGTCTGAAAATGCTACCTAGGGAGCTAGAGCTCTTTAAATATGGAGCCTTGTAATTAGTTTTTTTAAATAGTTCCAGACCGCTTCTATTTAGAAAAAAACTGGTACTCCTATTTATCTTCCAGAGGTAAATCGACTCTATCAATTGCCAATTTCTAGTACCGGTCATAGGCATCCGTTATGGGTATGGCAACGGTTATTTTATCTCATAACCTTTTTGTTTTTAACTTTTAAGTATTTTGGACTTTGGATTATCTGAGGTATTCTAGTACTAAAAGGTAATTTTGCTTGAAGTCAGTAGGAAGCACCGTTTTTTTGAAAATTTTTCGTTTTTTGAATTTGAAAAAAATTTAAAAAAATTTAAAATAAAATGGTGTATCTTATCGACTTAAATCAAAAGTAAATTTTAGTACTAGAATACCTCATAATTTAATAATCTAGTGTCAAAGATATTAAAAAACAGGAAATTAATAATTTTATTGATCAAATTTTTAACTGTACTAGCATACAAAAGCCTTTCAATTTGCAATCACTTATTGTCAGTCAAAATATACCTAAATAGATATGAGATCCTAATTAGACACATTCTTAATATTAAACTAAAATTGTGAAAACCTATATTTAAGATTCCTTTGTTTAACCCAATTGTGTACCTATTTTCCGTGGTCTGGTCATGTTTGTGTCTTTTGCTCTGAAAGACCCCTGAGCAATGGTGTTCCTCGTTAAATTCCTTTAATCGTTAAAAAAAATTTAATAATGAAAGAAAAAATATATATAGGGTGTCCCAAAACTAGTGGAACGGTCGAATATTTCGCGAACTAAACATCGGATCGAAAAACTGAAAAATACGTGTTTAATCATTTTCAAAAATCTATCCAATGACACCAAACACCAACCCCCACTACACCCTCTGGAGGTGGGGTGGGGGATAACTTTAAAATCTCAAATAGAAACCCCTAGTTTTTCTTGCAGATTTGGATTCGTTACGTAAAAGTAAGCAACTTTTATTCAAGACATTTTTTCGAACTGTGGATAGATGACGCTATAATTGGGAAAAACGATTTATCCTGATACCATAGGTAAATTAAAGAAACGGTCTAATATCTCGAGAAACACACTTCCAAATGATAAACCAAAAAACAGGTTTTTAATATTTTTCGAAAACCTATCGATAAACACCAAAAATGCCCCTCCAACCCACCCCCTCGAGACGGGGTGGGGGTAAATTTAAAATGTTAAATAGCAACCCCCACTTTTTATTGCAGATTCGAATTCGTCATGAAAAATTAAGCAACATTTATTCGAAACATTTTTTAAAATTGCTGATAGATGGCGCTAATAAATCGAATTTTTCCAATTAAAGCGCCATCTATCAACAATTCTAAAAAATGTTTTGAATAAATGTTGCTTAATTTTTCATGACGAATCCGAATCTGTAATAAAAAGTGGGGGTTGCTATTTAAGATTTTAAATTTACCCCCACCCCACCTCCAGGGGGTGGGTTGAAGGGTCATGTTTAGTGTTATTCGATAGGTTTTCGAAAAGTATTAAAAACCTTTTTTTTGGTTTCTCGTTTGGAAGTGTATTTCTCGAGATATTAGACCGTTTCTATAATTTACCTATGGTATCAGGATAAATCGATTTTCTCAATTATAGCGCCATCTATCCACAGTTCAAAAAAATGTCTTGAATAAAAGTTGCTTACTTTTACGTAACGAATCCAAATCTGCAAGAAAAACTAGGGGTTTCCATTTGAGATTTTAAAGTTACCCTCCACCCCACCTCCAGGGGGTGTAGTGGGGGTTGGTGTTTGGTGTCATTGGATAGATTTTTGAAAATTATTGAACACGTATTTTTCAGTTTTTCGATCCGATGTTTAGTTCACGAAATATTCGACCGTTCCACTACTTTTGGGACACCCTGTATATAAAAATACATATAAAAAAACTTGAATAAAAAAACAAAAAAAAATAAATAAAAAAAAATAATAATAAATAAAAAATAATAATAAAAACAACAAAAAATATTAATAATAATTATATACATGTATATAGCACATAGTAATCAAAAATAACTACAAATGTAAATAAATATTGAAGTGTAAATCATTGTTATCACGGTAGATAGTATGATATAAACCATAGTCAATGTTTGTAAACATGTCTCTAGAGCAAAATAAGTTCGGCTAATTGATTAAGTTCACAGTCAAAAAAACCAAGTACACACACACACACGGTGTCAAAACTACTTAAAAATTAAAGGCGCAACTGATAAATCGATAAAATAACCGTTGACATTCCCAAAACAGATGTTTAAGACCATTACTAGAAATTCGCAATTGATAAAATCGATTTTTATCTGAACAGTTTTTTTTTGAAAATTTTTTCAAATTCACAAAACGGAAAATTTTCTTATCGATTTTTTTCGAAAACGGTAAATCATACCGACTTACAGCAAGAGTACCTTTTAGTCCTAGAATACCTCAGAGTTTAATAATCAATTGTCAAAAATACTTCAAAGTTAAAGACAAAAAAGTTATGGAATAAAATAACCGTTGCCCTACTACACAACTTACATACATGGAATTAAGAATTTTATATTCACCATTGGTGTGCATACGGATAATATGACCGAGTAATATGACCCGTAGGCACGCCAATAGTGAATATAAAATTCTTAATTGTATGTCAAAAAATGCGCAATAACTACGTCTTGAAACCTACCGAATTTCATTTGCATATCTCAACCGGTTTTAGAGCAATAAATAAATCGTCAGTTTGTAAGAAAAAATTAACATCCCGTATCTCGGAAACGAAGCATTTGCGGACATATGTTTACTAAGCAAACGATCATTATTTTTTCATGCAGAATTACCCCTTAAAGTGTGTCGCACTTATTTAGAAACACCCTGTATTGACGAAGAACATGGCTAGCTGTTAAATTACCTTACTTTTTTATTATCCCACATAAGTTAATGAATCGAAAAACAGAATGGTAAGAAAACCTGAGGCTATAGTTGGGTTTTAATTTCAGTGTTTTATAGATGCTAGAATAGTCCACAGGGTATTGCGAACTCAAAAAAGACACAGTTGATTGGCCCACCCGTTATACAATGAAAATTTAACTGTTTAGGTACAATATTATTACAGCGATATTTTTAAGGAATAAAGCTATAACATATTAAAAAAATCACTTAAATTTGACAAGAGGTTTAGGAAATTCGAGACATCAAATATGACCCATTTTGTAGGGTGCCCGTTTTCTCTGACGCGCAGTGTATTAATAGGTACACTTCTCGTCATATAAAACTTGTACACTTTTTTTTTCAGTGTAAACCTGTGTTCTAACTGGATACAATGGTTCGTGAATCACTTCGTTGTTGCCATCACAGATAACGGAATTGCACTAAATCTAAATAAAAAAAATAACGTTCAATAATGTATGAAGTTTTTAGATAGGTACATATTATTTTCATCATTAACAACATAAAACCGTATCTAATAAATTTAATGACCAGAGAAAAGGGTTGAGTTAATGTCCAGAATGTTTGAAGGATCTTGAAACTCAACACAGTTGCCCTTATGGGTATACCCAGAAGGGTAACAATTATGAAACTTAAATGCATATTTTGGGGTAACTTCTGGTTATCTCTTAACCACAAGCCATAGGCATAACCAGGGGGTGGTTTTGTGGGTTATAACCCCCCCTTTTGGATGTACTTTGAGCTCTATACGCTTAACACCATTATTATTCCATACCCCCAGACACCTTCAAGTAGATGTAACCCCCCCTTAGGATCATCCTGGTTACACCTCTGCCACAAGCTAACTTTACTTTGTGAAACCGGCCGTAACTGGTTTGATAAAATATTTTTGTTGAACTGGCAACGTTGTCCTAGAAATTAGAATGACACATTTGACAAGATCAACTTACACAACTTGAAGAACACGATTTTCGGTTATAAGAGTTGTACCAGTTTTTTATGACGCGAAGTGTACTATGAAAGAAAAAATTAGAATACTTGACCAGTTTGGAAGAATTCCAAGATGCCAATTATTTTACCTATAATCGAAGGCAAAATTAAAGGAAAACTTGTCCGGGAATAAGAAAACATCAATACTGAAATAATTTCAACTATTTTGGACAGCAGCAGATTAATAAATAATACGATTAGTAGTCGAGATTTTAGGAAAACAAAGCACTTAAAATGGTTATTTATGTACCAAGTCAGTAAAGTGACTTTTTATCGAACGAGTCTGATATTATGAGTCGAGCGAGCGTAGCGAGCAAGGCGAATAACAGACGAGTTCGATAAAGAGTCTTTACTGACGTGGTGCATACAAAATTTTATCGCCAATCATAAAAAACATTAACACTTACTTAACATTTACTTAATTATATCCTTCTAATGAAAAAAGAGTGTGTGTACTTAGTCCTTATAATAGTCTAAGTATGTCAATAACCATTAATATTAATTAAAAAAGTTTTCCTTACGGGGGATTCGAACCAAGTACTGACAAGTCCGTAACTAGATACACATATCGCTAGCCTACGCAACCACTTGGTAGACACGGCCCGATATTAGGTATAGAAAGAACAAATATGCAAGTAAAAATGTAAAGAAAATAATTGACATCAAATGAAAAGACATTATACATAAATCATGGTAGATTCAAGGATATGAAAAAGAACTTTACGTACAATATAATATGTAATAGTAATTTTATTTTTGTTGGATTACCTTCATCATTAAAAATAATCGTTATCAGGTGCATTTAATAAGAAATTTAGCACTTCTTCTTGCGGCAGGGTTTTTGATTTTTTGGGAATGTAATTCCTTCCTTTTTGTTTCAAAAAAGCTGTAAGTTTTTTATAATTGCTTATATCTATGTCATTATTTGTGGTGAAAGTTGCCTTTAACATTGAATAATAGGACCACATAGTCGATGGAGAATATTCTTTAGGCAATTCAGAGAAATATGCTAGTAAAACACTTTCACTATAATTTGTAATACAATTTTTTTCACGCCATGCTTTAAATATATCATATTGCCTATTGTATTTTTCGATGGATTTTGCTGAGAGAAGCTCTGAAACTGCCTCTAATGATTTCTTGCGTATTTCAGTCAGATTTCAGGTGGCGTTCATGTAATTTCTTCCATTTCCAAAGCAGCACTACTGTACTATAATTTGATATTCGTTTTAACACTTTTATTAGAATAAATACAATTTTCAATTTAAATTTTTTAAATATGACAGTGATGACAGGTGACTTCTGCATGCCGCTTTCGATTTTTAATCGATAGATAGTTATGAATATTGAATAATTACTAAATCGGTAAAATTTTGATTAATTTTATATGAATATAATTGCAAAATACTACAGAATTTTACTTTTTGGCATAAATTTAATTAACAATAACGTACATTGTGTACAATATTTTCAATAATTAAAGTAAATAAATTTTAAGTTCACTCAAATAAATAATCGATTACTGCCATCGACCACTTACATTCAATCTCGGTTAATTTGATTAATCGCGGCAGGTAAAGTAAAATTCTTATTTCAGTACAATAAAGTGTTACTTTACTGCCGCAAATGGCGTCAAATGAGTACAATAATGAATGACTTTAGTAACGGTTGGCGATAAAAGAAAATATCGTAGCTGAAGTGTATTAAAAATTGCGTAGAATTAAGTAGTCCATTATTTGACGGTTTTTGCTCTAAATTTTAAAGAACCGTTTGGATTGACATAAAATTTGGCATACGCATAGCCAACATATCAAAGAAAAAAGTGATATTGTGCCGATGTGTGCTTTTGCCCTGGGGGTGAGTTTTACCCTTTCTCGGGGGTGAGAAACATACGTTCAAAATAAGTCCGAAATTCCATAAAATGCGTAATTCTAAGCAACTTTTATTCTATACAGTTTTTTCACCAAGTTAATACTTTTCGAGTTATTTGCGAGTGAATATGTTCATTTTTCAACAAAACAAACACGTTTTTAGACCATTTTCGCAAATAATTTAAAAAGTAAGTATTTTATACCTAGTAGATGTATACCTAGTAAGTATACCTAGTAGAAGCAGAGTTATAGCTAAAGAAAAATAGGTTCATATTCGCCAAACTTCAAATAAATATATTTCAACGTGAAATAACCAAAAAATGAAGCACTTTTTGGAAAAAACTCATTACAACTTTTTTAAATAGTTTAAAAAGCTTTATGTCCATTTTTATAAAAAAATATTCTGGCATCAAATGTGAGCAAGTTACGCTCAAAATACAATTGGTCCGTTTTGATTTGGCATAAAAAAATCGGGAAAATCACCTTCTAATTAACAACTTAAATAGAATTAATCGTTACCACTTCACATGTTGCTTTATTTTTGTTGTGTCTATAAGATCTGTAAGTTTCGTCGATTCAACTTGCTTATTTTTGGAAAAAAAGGTTTTAAAATAAAATTTTTAAAATTTTAAATTTTGAAAAAAAATGCTCTTTTTCAAAATAACTTAAAAATTATTAGTAATACCAAAAATCTCAAAAAGTAATAAAATGTACGTTTTGCTTTTCTGAATATTTTGGACTTCTTGTTTTCCTATTAGACAAAATCGGTTATGCTACGGCTGTTCAAAGTTTGCATACACTCGGGATTAGTGACTCGTTCAAGCCATTTTAACTACAGCCTTTTCAAGAATAAGCACTTTGAACCGCTGATACTTACAGATCGTATAAAGAATAAATAAATAAAGTAACTTGTTAAGCGATAACGAGTGATTTTATTTGATATGCTAATTAGGGGGTGCTTTTCGCGATTCTTTTTACCAAAAAATAAAAGGTACCAACAATATTTTGAGCATAACTCACTTAATTTTAAGGTTAGAAGTTTTTTTAAAAAACAAAACTAAACCTTTTTTTAAACATTTTAAAAAAGTTAAAATGAGTGTTCCCCGAAAAGTGTTCCGTTTTTTGGTTATTTCTCGATGAAATATTCGATTTCGAATTTGACGAATAAGAACCTACTTTTCATTAGCTACAACTTTGCTTGTACTGGGTCTACAGACTTAATATATACACCATTTTTTCTATTTTTTATAAACTATATTTTTATTAGAAACATTTTTTTCGACACAGTACTTACTTTTTGAGTTATTTGCGAAAAACCGTCTAAATCCGTGGTTATTTTGTTTAAAAATGAACAAATTAACTCGCAATTAACTCGAAAAGTATTGAATTGGTGAAAAAACTGTATAGAACAAAAGTTGCTTAGAATTAGTCAGTATATCGAATTCCGAACTTATTTTGGACATATACTTTTTCACCCCCGAGAAGGGGTAACACTCACCCCCAGGGCAAAAGCACACATCGGCACAATATCACTTTTTTTCTTTGACTTATTAGCTATGCGTATGCTAAATTTCATGTCAGTCCAAGCGTTTTTTTTAAATTTAGAGGTTTTGCAATATTTTACCGTTAAAGAACGTACCAAAGTATATAACTACTTACCTCAAATTCGACATTAAAGTAATATGTATAGTTTTGAAACTCCAAAAAATTCGGACCACTTTTCCTAAACAATGTTTTGGATGTAAAAACCTGAGCTTCCTCTCCAGTTACGACATAAACCAAATAACATAAAAGAACTACTTTGTTATACATCTTCACGGTTGTACAATTTCACTTCAATTAAAGTCATTTAAGATCACATTACCACTATTTTCCGAACCCACAAAACCCAAGGGGAATCACTATCAATATTGTTAATGAGTCAGACATACTGGAAATTTATTAATATGCGTATTTAATTTTTATCTGTCAATCTATTTTGGTATATTGGTTTATAATAATAGACATTTTATAAGTTTCGCACTAACTTGAGCTTCCATTAATATATTCAAAATAAAATTTAAGGAATTGTATTGATGTTAACTAATCTAATAATTTGACACACGATTTCTTATAGTCAAAAATGAATTTATGGATTCAGGAATCTTATTTTTTATTTATTTAGCATATGGATGGATCATTTACAATACCATAATAAAAGTTAACACAGATCATAAATTAAACAATGAGTAATATGAAAAAATTATAAATGACGTAATGCAATATAAGTTATTCTCCAAAAAAAACTGTAAGTTAAACTCATATCTGTCTAAACAATAAGCTGGACTTAAATCGGAATATACTAACGACCACTTAGTGGCAGTGGCGTAGCTGAAGATTGGGGGCCCCCGCGGCGATTTTTGTGGCCCCCCGTATTATAAACATAACGACAACTAATAACAGTATACATAATTACTAAAATATGAATAAATGGCAATATTTGGCCTTTCTTTAAGTCTTCATCAGTTAGTGTTAATAGATTTGTTTGAATAGACATGAACACCTATTATACAATCATACATGTCTCTTAACCTGACAAACCTATTAGTAAGTTGTTGCAATATTATATCTAAATTTACATTGAAAACTTCAAAACTTTTTTGCTAAAGTTATTTTTTCCTCGCAGTTGAGTTCATCGTAATTTTTTTTTGTATCGATACATTTTATCTGTTTATTTTTAAATTCCGGTATAATACCCCACTATTCTGCTATTCCCGCTGCTTCCGCTAAAGTTTCTGAAAACGAATTTCTCATTTCTCGAAGACTGTCACAAGTTTTTTCAAAAAGTTGAGGGCGATCGTTAACTCTGCCGTTTCTGATTGCAAAAGTTTTGATAGCAGATTAATAAAGTTTAAGTATTTTCGATTGAATAGTAATGTTAACGACAAATTCAAAATTATTATATGCTCTAATAATGCATTAGCTTCTAATTTTTCATCGTTATTTTAGATAGCAATGAAATTTTCGTTAAAGATTTCATTACTTGTCGGAAAGCACAACGCAAAGCCATAACAGCAACATGTCTGAATGACCACCGGGTTTCACATAACCCTTTAAGTGTTGGCAAACGCGATGAATCCAAAGTCATAATAATAGGGGAGAGTTGGATAAAACGGGATAGTCGGATAAAACGGGATACCTGGCCTAGAGACCCAACTAGTGCTGCTATCAATCGGACAACGACGAAAACTTGTTCTCAGTCGTCATTTAAACATTCTCAGTTCGTTTTACCTCGATGCCACTATTTTATAAAAAGTTGTTGTGTTTAGAATTGTTTGACTCTATTTTTTAGTTATTTTTTACTTTTAAGTGCGTTGTTTTCTACATTACATTGCCTACATAGGTATCTAAACGTATAATTCCGGTGACTATTATATTTAATTAATGCCTGGTTGCACCAACAGATCTTAAGCTCCAGCTTAGCTAAGCTCTACTTATAGATCGGGTCTCCTTGAGTATCACTTACGTTGCACCATAATTTTAGATTCTTACCTTATTATCAATTATATCTATTATTATATTATGGTATTCTTATTGTAATATATTATAATTATATTATATTAATTCTTATGATATTCTCGACTTAAGCTTAAGATCTGTTTGTGCAACCGGGCATAAGCACTCATTAACGAATATTCTCATGTGTAGTCTATCTAATTTTACTTTCAAGTTTAGGCAGGAGCCATTTTTGTTTTGAAAAATATCTGAGTTGGACAAAACTGGACACTTATAAGTTGGATAAAATGGGATATATTTTTTTATGTCCCGTTTTATCCACCTAATTATTTGTTGGCCTATAATTTTTTTAAATAGCGATAAAGCGTGTTCTCATACTGCAGAATAGAACAACATATTTTTATGTGACTTTTGTTCTGATATACGTACCTAGTCCTAAATAAAAGGTCTTATTTCCCATTTTGCAATAAAACATAAAAAAAGCCCTATTTTTAAGTTTCTAACTACTAAAGATATTGTTTTTTCAAAGGTAAATTTTGATTTGCAGCCTTATATCTACTTAAATATACTTTTTATATAATTTTATGCAAAAAATTAAATATTGTGAACCTGTCCCGTTTTATCCAACCGTGGTATGCTAAAACGGGATGTGCAGGACTTTAATAAATATTTTTTTACTATTTTCCAGTTATTAACCCGCGAGTAGTCGCGCGGTGAGATAGAATCTCAATTTTTATCCTTTTTCGCGATAACTTGATGAAAAATTTTGCAATTTTGAAAAAATTTCGTAAGTGCCTCGAGGAAGGGTGTAGTAATGCGTAGGAATATTTTTTTCTTCTTCTTCTTTTTGTGGATTTTATGGCTTTGGGGAGAGCCAATTAGCTTTAACCCGCGAGTAGTCGCGCCGTTAGATAGAATCTCACATTTCATCATTTTTCGTAATGCAGTAAAACCTGTCAGTAACGGCCACTAAAAATGAAAGAACTATTGGAAGATATAGAAAGGTGGCCACTATTGCCAGTTTTTGTAGTCTACATATAATTGGTTTGGGAAATTTTTAAACTGGCCGTTAAGACAGGTGGCCGATGTTGGCAGGTGGCCGTTAACACAGGTTTTACTGTACAGTAAAATTTGTCAGTAACAATACTGTACAGTAAAATTTGTTGGTAGGTATAAATAAGTGACGGTACTCAGTAAACGTCAACTTTTCGTTGCCATTGAGAAGCGAAAAAGTCTTCTTTATCAAGTGATTGTAGAAGAAAAAAACGTTTTCTTCAGACAGCCTAAGTCTGACGTCACAAAATTGGGAGTAGCTTATTGACTTTGATGCCAAACGATTTCATTTATAACGTTTTTATAACGTTAAATAGTCATAAGAAATTTTTCATTTATTGTTTACGTGCTTTGTTTGGTAAAATAAGACATTTCGTTTAGACATTTAGTTGAAGAAACGTGTTGCTTAAGAGATTTGAATTCATTTTGCTCAGGTGAGTTAGTTTAATGCCGTAATTTTTCTTGCAAACTTTTGAGGTTATGTTTTTGATGTTTATTTTCTGTTAATGAACTAATTACAGTCGGAAAAATGAAACAATAGGGCTTTTCATTCACAGTCATTGGTTTCGAGCATCTGTATGTGTCACATAATATTAATATATCTACGTCGTACGTTATTGGTATCCGCTGGGAGCGTTAACTTTGACACATGGTCACGTGGTACACTGTGGCTCTTTGTGGGACGATCTTATGTGTATTCCTTATGGATGATTTGCAAAAACAAGAGATTATTTAAAATATTACTATTAATTTTGTACAATTGTATCAATACATCATAAGAAATTTGCTATAAATACTATATATGGCAGAAAATGTCTGCTATAATAACATAAATATAATTTCGATATACAAACTTAGGAAGAGATTTTTAGGTAACAGCCGAAATGTGAAGTTACGACTGTCAAGAAGGACTTCGTAAATGTAAACAAAAGTTGCAAAGCCAGAATTTGCCCAATCTCAAAGCCTGTTAATTCCTATAAAGTTGAAATGTTGCTTCCTCTGCAGCTTTTTCTGCTTAAGTATAGTGTTTTTAACATAATACCACCATAATTCGGTCTTAAATTTCTATGAAATATAGTTTTTTAGTGATATTTACCAAGCAAAGTTTACAAACTTTTGTGAACCATTCTATTTTGTATAATAAAAATGGTAATGTGCTTTGCCCCGGATTATACACAATATTGTGAAAGAGGGATATGTAGATTCTTTGTTGTTCCCAAGATCTGGTTGAAAAGAAGACATTGATTTCATTACTAAGGTAAGAACATATAGTGAAGAGAATGAACTGAATTTATCGTTTTATAATTGATTCACAGACGGAAAGATAGGGAACCATCTGTCTATTCTTTGTTGGTTTGCTCTTGCTACTTTGGGAATTCTGACCAACAAAATGGCCCAACAATTTTTGAGCACAACAAAGCCAAAGGTTTTTTGACAGACAATCAACCTTTACATCCAAATTAAAAGAGTAAAGTAAATAATTTTACTTGTGTTGAAATATCTGTTACAATGTTGTAGAGTGCAAATCTGCTACTTTTTAGGATCTATTTTCAAGGACCCACTCTGCCTAAATATAGAATATAGAGGTCCTCTCAGTTCGCCGTGTTGATTTTCATTTTTAGTAGGTATTATAATATATTTGTTGGTCCATTTATATTTACTTTGTCCGCCTGGTATATAAATTTTCAATTTTGTATACCTAAATTCCAAAATTTATTTCTATTATCTCAAATATACTAAATTTACAATCAAGATGCAGTAAAAATAAACAAACCAAGACACGTTAAATGCTACTAGGAACACTTCCGAATCATAATTTACAATGTATATACATTTTAAATCCCAAATCATTATTTCTTAAGTTTATACATTGTAAATTATGATTCGGGAGAGCTCCTAGTGTAGCATTTAATGTGTCTTGATTTGTTTATTTCTACTACATCTTGATGTAAATTTAGTATAGTATTTATTGAGAAAATATTATTTTAGCTTGCCATTTTCATTATAAATTATTTCCAGGAAAACAGTCATTCTCTTTAGATATTTTATTTCACAACAAATTATTTATCAAGTGCTTAATTTTTTGTAATTTTTTTCTTAATAGAAATACCTACTTCTCTATCTGCTAATATTGACCTTCAGGTAATTTCTTTTGCGCAATATGAGCTGGTCTCATTCAGGTTCATTTGTATAGATTCTGCCAAGTGAAACCTAAACAAACCTAGTTGGTTTTCTGATTATATTGCTTAATTTTCTGTTCACATTTTCATTTGCTAATTTGCATAATATATTTGTTTGATAATTTGATTCATCCAATTAGGTAAAGAAAATATTTGTGGGGTATTTATTTTCTGTTAATGCTAATTCATTGATATATCAGCAGTTATGTTAAATAATAATTTCTCAAGTTTCATTTATTGGTTTAAAAATTTGTTAACTTTATAGAAATATTCGTGATTCAATTAATTTAACAGAAAATTGTATTTTCTGATTAAGGGGTGTTTCAATTAAAACATTTTAGTTATAACTTTTAGTTCAAAAGTAACCTGTAAATTTTTTTGTACTGCCGATAGGGAATATTAAGGTTTTGTTGGCTTGGGTGGTAGGGGCCCTTCATAAATTTATGCTGCGGTTGTCTACATCTTAATTTCTCTTCTAGGCACTCAGGAGAAGGGCATGGCCCAAACCCTCAAATATGAGTATTATAGAAAATTAACAGTTACCCAGGCAACCATCCAATGAGAATCGTAGGAAAATTAACAGTTCCACAGGCAATCATCCAGTGACCATATTGTTTTTTTTTTATGACATACCATCTGACGCTTTCTGAAGAAGATCTTGGGGTGTAAATAATCCAGGACAGCACCGGAAGAAGCTATCAGACCACAAGCTAAGTTCTTTAATAAAATCTATAGCTTGCCTGTAAACATACTATTTTTATATAAAATAACTTCATTAGTTCTAAAATGTAGATCTTAAATTGTGACCATAATAAAATGAGAAAATAAAGTGTTTATATCGAAATTCATTCCTTTTTACTTTAGTGATGCAGAGGAACAGAATACAAGGACCCATAAAGGTCTCCTGCTCGCTGTGTTGATGTTGGCAATGTTATGTTGAATTTGTTTCTTGGTCCAATGTTGGCACTTGGAAATGAATTCAATATTTCATCATCAATATGATCACGGCAATGTATTGAAATTCTGTAGAAATCAAATTCAAAATACGAAAAGTATAACATTAGTCAGTACTTTCCAGGAGGCCTTTACCAGGACCCAGTACCTCTCATTGCAAATCCACCTACTTCTCCAGTGAGAAGTGAAGAAGAAAGTCAACCCGACACTGCCAATGAAGCTACTCAGTTTCTACTCCTTTGGTTGCAACTATGGAAGCTGACAATGACTTTTTGTAGAATGTCAAAGTACTTCAAGAAGCAGTAAATATTGCAAAGTAGTTGTCTTCTTGTTTTTAATTTGGATGTACTGAAAGTAGTGATGAAAAAATTGTGCTTTATATAGTTTGTCCACTCTAACTTTTCCCATGCGTCCACGACTTTTCCGTTTTGACTTTATTTTCAAACAAATTAAGTCAAAACCTAAAGTGAAACGAACGTCAATGTGTATATACATTTTGAAGGGCAAAAGAAAGGCATTATTCTATTAGACATAACTACAACTCTTACTTCAGAAGCTGATAAGCCAGAGCAAGATTTACATATTACTCTTTTGCATAAATCACATGGGCATCCAAACATCTCATTTTTGACTTCTTTATAATTACATGAAGTCTGACACTTATAACATATTCCAGCCATTTTCAAGTTTTAACAATTAGATCCTTTGCTGAATTCAAAGTACTTCAAAGTACAAAGAATTCAAAGTACAAAGACCACTGGTCACCAAAACACATTAACTTTTTAAGTGGAAAAAAGTCTCTTTTTATCATCAACTAATTACATTTTGGCATTAAATGCAATTTTACAACTAAACCATTAAATTTATTATTGTAACTTTAAAATTTTCAGTTAGATAAATTCTTAAGGATTATTTTGATGTAAAACTTCGGTATTTTTTCTTTTTTAAAACCACTTAAAAATTGATAAATTCTAAGAGCACATTTACTGTGTCTATTTCAAAATAGTGTACTGCATTTACTGCAGTAACCAACTTTATTTTAACCAACCAAAAATTTGGAAAAGCAGATAGAGTAACATAAATATAGCCCATATGAACATAGAAATACTTTAAAATGTCTAATTGGAGTGGCTCCCAATGGAGTAGTTACTTATGCAAGTAAGGTTCAATATTTGACAAGAAGATAATAAAAAAAAATTAGTATGTATATTACAGCAGATGGTATCAGGTGACTTAATAATTGCTGATAAATGATTTTTGGTTTCCCATTTGTTTCCTTCAGGTGTAAGTTCAAAAAATAGACCACCTCTTTTAGCAACTGCTCAATTTGCACCAAACCAATAATTGCTAAAGGAAGAATACATGTCAGAAAAATCATAGCATGTGATTTGACTTTAAAAAACACATGCAATGATGACAGTAACATTCTCATGTTAGGGGTCCCACAGTAAATCACTAGAAAAAAAACTCCATTATACTATTCCGACATGGTAAGTATGGGTCATTCTATGAATATACAACTCTCTTGGATTATCTCGATAACGAATATTTTACTGCGCAAAATATGAAGAATGAAAGTAAATTGAAAATTACATTGTTGTTTATTGGTATAATTACTAGAGCCATTTACTTTCGTACTTCTTATGTTGCACAGTAAAATATTCGTTGTTGAGATAATCTAAGAGAGTCATATATTCCTTGAATGGCCCATATTTGATCTTACATTTAGTTTACTCTCAAAATTAACACCAAAGTCTGATTTTATATGTATGTTATTTTAAAATATAAATTATGTATCCTTGCTATTGACTTACTAATCATGGTATTTTCTTTCAATTGATTTAATCTTTTAATATGGGTAATAGTCTAAGAGCTAGAGGCGAGAAATCATCGTCATAAGTAATATGGAGTTTGGCATGTGAAATGTGTCTATTGTATGTTGATAATTATGACCCCTTTCAGGCTGACACCTCAGTGGATACAGGAAGTAGCAATAAGGGATGAAAGGGGAAAGTTGGTGCAGTCATTAAATGTTTTCACCTTCTATTTTGTTAAACCTCCATCGATTTGCATGAAAATTGGTTAGTAGTTAGAACATAACTCAAGAAACAAAACTGATATGGTGCCAACGTGCGCTTTTACCCTGGGCGTGGATGCCACCCCTTCTCAGAGGTGAAAACTATTTTATTAAAAATAACCCCACTAATCGATAGAGGGACAAATTTTAAGCAAAATTTATTATCTCTAATTATTAAAATAAATCAATACTTTTTGAGTTATTAAAGATCAAAGATTTGAATTTTTCGTGAAATAAATGCATGATGTAAAGCGGTTTTTCGTGAATAATTCAAAAACTGTAAGTTTTATCAAAATAGTTATAATTACCAAAATTGAAGATAATAAAAAATAAAAGAGATTTATTATTCGAAAAACCTTTGAGAATTAATAAAAAGTGAGTTATAGGTGATGGAATGTATATTTTTTTCGGCTAGTACCCAAATCTATGTATTCAAGCTCAAATAACGGGAAAACGGTGCATTTTATAAAATATATTTACTGAACACTTGTCAAAGTACTTAGAAATATGTATCAAATGAGCTCCCGGAAAAGTTGATACCATTAAACATTATGCTACAAACATTTTTCAAAGTTTAGGCTCCAAAAATTTGGAGCTTAATTATTATATTATTTATATAAATTTTTAAAATTGTTTTAAGACATTGTATAAAATATAGCAAAAATATATTTGAATATTATGTCAAATGTGCCCATTATTGGACACCCTCAGTGTCTGTACATATTCAGTTTATACAGGGGCGGTTCTAGACCAAAAAAAGTGGGGGGCAAGGGAACACAACCGGTGAATAAACAAGATAACGTGCCTTTTTAACGAAAATTATAGTACAAAAGTACTGTAAAAATTGAAGGGGGGGCAGCTGCCCCCCTGCCCCTGTCTAGAACCGCCACTAAGTTTATATCGATAGAAAAAATTCAATTTAATATTTTATGTTACATTTAATTAATAATAATACGTTCTTTTTATCATTCGTAACTTCACGCATATGCTCTTAAATTGACGCTATTGTATCGGTACTTGCTACTGTCATTTCGGAGTCGGCTTTTGTATTGAATATTATATATTATACCTATACTCCAAAAATATAACTGTTTTCAACATGGCAACAGAATACACTTGCGTGTTTAAAATAAATTGTACAATTGATACAGATACTGCTGTGAAATTATTTAGTGAAAAAACATTAAAAACTGCAAAAGAAAAATGAAATATTAGAAAAATGTGCAAGTTAAAATACTGTGATATTATTCTACCAGAAGCTGTTGATAATACGAGCGGATACCATCATGCTTGCTACAGGCTTTTTACATCTGTAAATAAAAAAGTTTAGAAGTTAATGAAAGCGAAAGTGAAAAATAAATAGTATTTTCAACCAAAATTTTGATTTCGTTTATAAATTCGCAAAGTCCGTTCGTTCGTTCCTGCGTGGCCACCCCTGCAATATCTGGTGCTTATGTACCGATGTCAATGTAGTTTTGTCTCCTGAATCCAAATCTGAAAACGGCATTTCGATATCTCAAACCATCTTCGAAATAACCGACCTCAAAGACAAGTTGCATCTCGGGACAGCAATTTATGATTTTTTAGCAATTTTAGATAGCGAGATAATTCTACAATGGAGACACTGTACGTAAAAATGTTAATGAAAATTTCGTATTATTTCAAAAATATATTACTTCATGTAAACTGTAAAAGAATTGAAATATCAAATAAATAAATATTACTTATTAATTTTAATGTAAGTAATGTTAAATGGCAGGTTACAAATTTTTGGTGCTGTCTACCCAATGATTTATGTATTATGTATATTATATTGTATAATATAAAGTGTGTCTACTTTAGTTGGACACATATATTACGGGACACTTTTTTATTTTTAATTTTACGAAATAAAGTTATAATTCATAAAAAGTTCTGCATCGTCTAAAACCTACGATTCAATCATCAGATAGCAAATTTTATCTATATTATAGGAGGTATTTTAAAAAATATGAATTTCGCTCAAGATTAAAGTACCTTTTTTTTCACACTGTTGTAAATTATTTTTACTACGAAAAATTGTTTGGAATTAAAAACTGTGTTCTAATATATGCAATAGTTGTTGTTATTATAAATAAATAATTAATAATTATTATAATAATGTAACTATTATCTACATTCTTCTAGTAAAAAGAAAATATTTTTCTGAAATTAGAGATACCTACCAATCATCATTTTCATTTATAACTGTTTTATTATTAATTTTACGAACAAAAATTATTCTTCATAAAAAGATCTGCACGGTCTAAAATCCAAGATGCAATCATAAACATAAGAATATATAAAATTGTATCGATTTTAGTCGATGTGTAAAAAATATGAATTTCGCTCAAGAAATTCGCTCAGTAAAGTGCCTTTATAGCTCACAATATTTAAATAGTAGGATATAATTGCACATTAAACATAATTTTAATTCTAAACAACTTTCATAATAGCCATTTTCCATATTAGGAATTTAAATACATAAAAAAACAAAGTTTTCGTTATAATAATGCTCGCATTTTTAACTTGTTATATTTAAATTGTAATAAAACGAACTTGATAATAAATTATAATCCTAACTTCATTCTCGAAATTTCTTTAAAAATTATTCTGTTAACAAATTTCAAAATAAATATATAAATAGCGTATGTTTTAATTTTAACTTTTTCCTAAAAACTCGAAAGGGTTCTCTTATTTTCATCATCACTTGCTTAGCTTTGATGTTATAAACTTTATCTGGAGCTCACTTGATAGGTATTCTTGAGTACTTTGACAAGTGTTCAGTAAATACTTATATTTTATAAAATGCACCGTTTTCCCGTTATTTGAGCTTGAATACTTAGATTTGGGTACTAGCCGAAAAAAATATACATTCCATCACCTATAACTCACTTTTTATTAATTCTCACAGGTTTTTCGAATAATAAATCTCTTCTATTTTTTATTATCTTCAATTTTGGTAATTATAACTATTTTGATAAAACTTACAGTTTTTGAATTATTCACGAAAAACCGCTTTACATTATGCATTTATTTCACTAAAAATTCAAATCTTTGATATTTAATAACTCAAAAAGTATTGATTTATTTTAATAATTAGAAGTAACAAATTTTGCTTAAAATTTGTCCCTCTATCGATTAGTGGGGTTATTTTTAATAAAATAGTTTTCACCCCCGAGAAGGGGTGGCGTCCACCCCCAGGGTAAAAGCGCACGTTGGCACCATATCAGTTTTGTTTCTTGAGTTATGCTCTAACTACTAACCAATTTTCATGCAAATCGATGAAGGTTTAACAAAACAGAAGGTGAAAACATTTAATGACTGCACCAACTTTCCCCTTTCATCCCTTATTGCTACTTCCTGTATCCACTGAGGTGTCAGCCTGAAAGGGGTCATAGTTATCAATATACAATAGACACATTTCACATGCCAAACTCCATATTACTTATGACGATGATTTCTCGCCTCTAGCTCTCCGTCTATAACCACATCCACTTAAAATTTGCAACACAATTGGGTTCAGTAACATAATTAGAGTCACTTCTTTCATTTTTCTTTTTATCATTCATTATGGAAATAAATATTGTAGAATCAATGAGTGAATGAATTAATTCAATGAGCTAGTTAATTAGTTTCAAGTAACATTTTAAAATCAAAAGTGTTTTATGCATGTAATCTGGAAAATAAAAATAATAAATTTCTATTTTTGCTATCTTGAATATGTACATATATGTTTAGATATGTTTATGCAAATAAAAAATTATTCTAAATTAAAAATTATTCTACATAAAACAAACAAAAAAATGTAATTTTAAAGTGCTTTATTTCCACATAAAAATGGTATATACTTATTTATTCAAATAAAATATTTTTAACAATTTTATATTATTTTCCCAGCATTCTTCAATACCGACATCATAAATGATCGATTCTGAAGGCATCCAGATCACTAGGTGGCACCCCTTCCTTTTTATTAATTATAAGTTGCCTTGAATTTGGTTGTAATAATCGTGTTTTGTTTTCAGTCCTCCTTTTTGTCTTTCATTAAAATATATGATATAGTCCCTATAAAACATATCATTAACCAATGATTTGGACTCTGTGAACTTGCAAAGGCACTTGGCCTTGACAGTAAAGTCATCTCCACATACTGAAATTCCATTATCCTCACATTCTTTTCCAAATTTTATGGCCTTTATTTTCTGAAAAAATAAAAAGAAATATACTTTTATTTTACCTACTTTTATTGATAACTAAACAGGAACTACTTAATAATGAATAAAAATAATAAAGAGACAATTGAACTGGTATGGACATCTAATGAGAATGAAACCTAGTAGACTAACAAGGAAAATTCACGAAACAAGGAATATTACAAAAAAGAAAAAAGACAGACCAAGGAAAAAATGGATACAGCAAAATCACTTTATTGTATTTTATTTATTTATTTCATTCTGAAGCAATAGTTTGAAGCCTCATCGAAAGATCAGTTGTTTAAACTTTGCTCAGATTTCTTTTCTTTATTGTGGAATATTGAAGATGAGATGTGACAACACATATTGCGAAGTTAAAGCGAATTTTCAAAGAGCTAAATAATGGGCTTGGAATGAAGCAACTAAGTAAGGTACCAGATGTAATGATTATATGCAAAATTCTACATATTTTACCTGATCAGTATGAAAGCTTCAACTCTAATCTAACTTACAATAAGCGATGCAGTGTATGTAAACAACGATTTAAGTTGTTAAAGGTGTTCAAAATTTATCTACTCGTTCCACAACAACAGTATATTAATAAAATATATCATAAAGTAGTTTCTATTCTATAGTATATAAATTATTCTAATCACTGAATACATAGATAGTGAAAAAATAATCCTATTAATTAATTAAATTGAATGAATAATTTACAAGATTGTACAAGTACATAACTATTATTCAAAAACTGAACGGAAATATGATCTCGTTCTCATTCATGGCTGATGACAACACTGCTGTCAACCTATACGTTTACATCTATTGCATTGCTTATGTGATTTTACTATATGCTATTAAACAATGATAAAGATAAAACTCTTGATAAACCAGTTTTTCAACTAAGTGGATTTGAATGGAATTTTACCAAAAATGATTGTTAGCAATATAATAGCAATTCAGAAGATATAATAGCCAAAACGGAAGTTATTTATTTTTTTATATGCATTACCCCTATTTAACACATTCACAGTCATGACTGCATATGAAGTCATTTACTCCATAACAATATGTGTATACAATGACAGCGTGTCCGTGAATGTGTTAATGCATGGTCAAAAAATCGACCTAGTGGTTTACCACAAACCAAACAAACCCACTACATTCAATCGTTTCTGCAATTACTGTAAAAAGAAAAAAAATTGCAGAAAATGGACAGGCGATGGACCTCCTCCAAATCCAAAAACAAAGCTAGAATAGAGCCAAGAAAACACTAACAATATTATCCTGATGATAGTTTCAGAAGAGCATATGAGGTTGATAATATAAATGAAAAAGATGCTTGGTGGTTTGACAACCAAGCAACAAGACATGTGATTAATTCACCAAACAGTGCAAGACAAAAATTCCAACAGTGATTTTAGATCTACTGTTACACACTGTCAAGTAGCAATTAATAAAAAAAAATGTTATTACTGGAACAAATGTGCCATTGAAGCAATGATTTCACAAGAACAAAAATATTGAATGAGATTAACATTGCAGAAGGCAATGCGAGTTCCTTGTTGCAGCTGTATCATGTCATGAGCGATGGGGACATCAAGATATGAAACGTGTGCAAAAAGCTCAAGAATGACCTTAGGATAAATATCAAGCTTGAAAGACATGCACGTGAGCCCTGCATTTATGGTAAAGCCCACTGTCTCCCCTTTGGTACAAGAGATGCTGTAACTTCACCTGGAGTCTTAATTTCAACTGACATCTGTGGTCCATTTGAAATGTCTTGGAGAAGAAATTTCACCAAAGTCCGTTATGGATATCTGTTACAACAAAAATTGTTTTGAACACTATGATCGCTCATGCTAAAACTCAAGGACATAAGATTAAGGAACTACTCAGTGATAATGGTGGAGAATTCAACAATGAAGACGTCAGAAGAATTTTAAGAGAACATTCAATCCTATCCAAGATGGTGGAAAGTAAAAATGTGCCGTCACCTCTCTCTATAGTAAAAGAGGTAGATTTTGAAGAGAATACATTTAAATGTTGTCAAACGAAGACTAATAAAACACTCGTTTGTATAGTATGTGGAAATAGTTATCATATCTCATGTGCTGTGAAAAACAAAGTGAAATTCTTCAAGATAGGGGATTCGCGTGTAATCTGTTGCCAAAATAGTGATGGACAACCCATCGAATCATTTAGTGCCATAGCGATAGAAAATCAGTGGTTAAAAAGGCTGTTAGCTGACAAAGATGATAAGTACAATTTATTACAGTGGAACCCCGATAAGTCGGCCCACGATAACCCGGAAGTCCGGCTAACCCGGACCGATTTTTATCAGACAAACATTACAACAATAAAAATGTATGTCCTTTATGCTGGATTTTCCAATTTCTTTTCAACATCTTAAAATATTTTCTTTTATCTTTCCTTATAAACATATTGTTGGAATACTATAATATCTTATATTTTTCAGGCTAATTTTATTTATCATAATAAACTTTCTTCGTAAAAATTTGTCGCTTTAGCGAATTCCTATATGTAGTTCATTCGTTTCAATTTTCAATGTCAAACACATTATACAATGAAAAATAATGCGTATTTGTGTAATTTGATACATAATATACCTTAGTAAAAATGACTGGCATGGCAGACAACGCTCTTTGTCGTGTTATCGAAACCAACAGGCATCTGTAGTATCCTTTATTTACTTGAAACTGTCTAGCATTGTTTAGAAAAGACTATTAAAAAATTATTTTTCAAACAATGGTCTTAGTCTTCACTCTTATTAAATAACATAAGTTCGTTCTCGTTGCGAGACGGTATTGTGTGTGTGTAGTAAAGTCGCATTGTTCGTTCCGTTCTGTAATCGTTCGTAAATATATTCAGATTTTGTGTTTGCGTCTACGTAATGGCAATAAAACTTAAAATGTTGTTTTTGTTTCAAAATGATAACAAAAGACAGTTTGGACAATCGGTGCAAAGCTAAGAAAGCTAAAAATGAGACTCTCGACGACGCTTTGTATGTGTGGAACGCGAACGTGGTTTACAAGTGTCTGTGTGCCAATTATAACGGAGTTTATCTGTAAGCATACCATATTTTAATAATTTTTACCATTTTCTGCGGCTAACCCGAATTTTCGATAACCCGGATCGGCCGCGGTCCCGATTAATCCGAGTTAACGGGGTCCCACTGTATTAGATAACAATAATCTATTAAAATCAAATTATGAACATTTGCTAGAAAAATTAAATTTATTGAAATCAGAAATAACCAGAACCAATATCTCACAAAAACCCAACACAACTGCTAATGAGGGTTTAATAAAAACTCAAGGTAATGAAGATAAGACGGCCAGTGTCCAGTCAACGAATTCTAAATACAAAACAAACAATGAAAATCACTCAAATAAAAATTTTAATGATAAAAACACCAAACAAGTTGAAAGGAATTCTAATATACAGGGCAATTCAAAAATTACTACAAACAAATTAAATGCACAATTAATGGATATTCAAACCAAACAGACATGTGACTACATTACAAATTTAACTGTCGAAAATGAGGAAAGCACAAAAATGAATCTTAATCATATCACAATGGGGAGTTCAGAGAATAAAATGAACGATGAAGGATATCAGATTGTGACAAAAAGACGCAAGAAAATAATGGGAACTGGAATTGGTGATAAGGATTTCCATGGAAAATTCGAAAAACCAGACAAAAAAATTGTGGCTATTCATCTCAAAAGTTCCGGATAGTGTAAATGCGGACCACATCAAGAGTTTCATAATAACTAAGACAAACTGCGAGGATATACAAGTAAAATTGTTACCAACTGACCAGAAAAGAAGGGATAATCAATGTTTCATGATAGGTGTACTACCTGACTTAAGGGAAGAAATTTACAATCCTGCTTTTTGGCCGAAAAAAATTGGCATTGAACGATTTAACTTTAGGTTAGGAAGAAGATTTTTAGATCGTGAGCATCACAATAGAGGTCTGTCAACTGGAGAAGATAGACCAGACTCTTTTTTAGTCAAGTAAATCCAAGAGAAAATAATATAGTAAATTTTATTTTATAGTTAGTATTTTAATGTATCTTGTACTATGTTTGTACTATACCACGTTGTGTTTTATAAATGTAAACTCATTTTTAAAAACAATAAATTTTCTGTCTCTCTCATGGAATCACTTGGAGATTAACCGCTCGGTATACACCTGAGCAAAATGGTTCTAGTAAACAAGAAAATCGTGCTATTGTTGAAATAGTCAGAACATATAGGTACTCTAATTCTGAAGTATGGTTTCCTGAACATTTATGGACAGAACTAGCTGGTACAGCAATTTATATCCTTAATCGAATAGAAAAGTCAATGGTGAAAGGGAAAATTCCACATGGGCTATGGATAGGTAAGAAACCTAGAATGTCACCTTATAATCATAGCTACAACCTGTTATGCACATGTTCCAGTGCGAACAAGAAAGACAATGGACAAAAAGGCTATTTGATTGGTTATGATGGAGAAGAAAGATACAGAATTTGCGTTAAGGAAGAGAATAAGGTAATCTTGTCAAGAGATTTTTGAAGAGACTAACTTTTAAGTAAAATAATTTTGATAAAAACTTCACTATTAAAAGTACAAATTTGCCTATTTCAACTTCAATAAATCCATAATTCACAAAAATGAAGAGATTTAATTTTCATTACCTGTTAAAGTAGCATCTGGATTAATTATCATTACTTTGTAAACCTTTGGAAATATTGTTGTACATAACTGGGATGATATGGATCATTTGATGTAGTATTTCCAAATGAAATGTATATTCTATCAGTTTGTTTGGAAGTCTAGTTGGATCCATCTAATAATAAACTAGGTGCTGAATATTTGCCTTTTATTTCCACAATTTTAGATATTGGAGTATTCAACCATATCCTATTTTAAAATAAATCCAATGTAGACAAGAGTGATAATTTAAGGTGTCCTTTCCTATCGCTACCTATGCTTCAGAAACTTGGACCATTAAAAAGTCCGACCCACGACGTATAATGGCCTTTGAAATGTGGGTATATCGTAGAATGATGCGCATACCCTGGACAGCACATCGCACAAATATCTCGATATTATCAGAACTCGACATCAACACTAGGCTTACCACCATCATCAACCAAAATATATTGAGGTACTTTGGACACATTACCAGACGAAGAGAAGACATGGAGAGGTTGGTGGTTGAAGGCAAGGTAGAGAGTAAAAGAACTCAAGGAAGATCGCCACTCCGATGGTCAGACCAAATAAAATGCGCCACCGGTTACTCTCTGTCTGAGGCAGCACACCGCGCCCAGGAGAGAGAAGAATGGATAGCAACCATATTTTTGGAAAGTAGAAATATATATTACTACTCACTTTTTATTTATTTTATATTATGTCGAAATGTTTCATATTCTTTATTAAAATACTGGATTATAATGGAATATTGCTAAAATTTAACCAAATAATAAATTTTGCATCATATTTTTGATGTTTTTCTTGCAGGTTAAAGGACAACGACAAAGGTTGTGATTGTGAGAGGTTGCCAATTAATTTTTGTCGTAGGTCGTAGATTGGACGGGTTTCGAATATGATGGGAATATGAATCAAAATATCTCTGAATGTAATATACAACTTGTCAAAACAAGATTAATTTGTCATTCTATTTTATTAATCCAAAAACAATTGTCTGTATTTGATCTTCACGATCATAAAGTTATATATAGGCCGTTCCAACATGCTGTCAAAATTAAATCAATATGGCTGCTGGAAGTAAAACATAAATGTTATTCTATAGGTTCTTAATGTGTTTTAGATCATTTTTGTTGTTTCTTTGTAATTTTGTGTTGTACAAAGATTAATTTAACATTTTCTCTGGAAGTATTAATTTAGAAAGATAATATGCTTCATTGGTGTTGTGTTTTGAAGTGTGAAATGCAAAGTAATCCTGATAAAGTCAAGATAAAGTTCACTTTTAAACTGAACTAAATACGGTATCAGCTGAGAGACAACAATGGTTAAATGCAATACAATGTAAGGTTTTACTAGCGAAATGAAAATTCTCCTGTCCTGTCTGCTGTAATCATTTTATATCTGGTAAGTTACAATTACAACAGTAACGATTTTTGAAGATGTTAACATTTTAATCTTATAGGAAAACCAGCCGACTTAATCGATAATAACAATCCAGATTGGGTTCCTTCAATAAATATGGGCTATAAACACAATGAAATAAGTTCCCCAAAATCTAAAATGAAGTGGTATCAAAGGAGAATTAAAAGAAAAAATATTCATATTGAAATTATTTATAAGGCACTGGACTGTCTTAAATTCTACAAATACTAGGTGGGTAAATGATTTTAGACATTTTTCATTAATGGTTGTAGGTTACTGTTACTTCAGTAGATTTGTTTACACGGGTAGAGTAATGATGCAAGTACTTGATAGAGTAGAGTAACTCTACCTGTAAAAATGCTCAGCACAGTAGAATAGCTAGTAGAGTGTATAGTAGGAGTTAAAGTAGAGTGACTAGCAACATATGGCAAAGTAACTACTCTATGGCCACCACCACTGCCAAAATGTCTACTCGGCTGCGCACTCTATCCATGGAACACGCTCAATTATGGCAGAGTAGAGTAGGTAGGAGAGTACATGGAGCCGCTGTCATTCTGGCTGGAATTGTGTTTTGTGTAAATAGTGAAAATGAAGTTCACCGAAGATGAAACTTTAAAACTTGTAGAGCTATAATACGGCGAATACCAGTGTTTATGGAATTTAGGTAGTGTATACTACAGAAATAAAAGTATGCAGCAAGCTGCGGAGGATGAAATCGTCGAAAGAATGGCAAAGGGGGCTTTGGAGTAAACGAGCTCAAGCAAAAAATTAAGAATTTAAGGTGCACTTATAATCAAGAGTGTTTAAAAATACAAAAATCGGTTTCACTATACTAGCATCAGTACTACACTTGTACTCTCCTCATGTGAATGGTATCAAGCCATTTTTGGTAGAGTACTACTGCTATTCTACTCTCCTCAAAACTCTACCCATGTAAATAAGTCTGTAGAAACAGTGGAAAATGAGGTAGCTAGTAGAGTAGTAGTAGAGTAAAATATACTGGTTTAGCAAATTACAATGTTTTAAGGTGATACAGTAGAGATCAACAGGTAGCCAAAACGCGTTCCAAGATTGCCGCTGTAATTTTGAATATTTTTTCGAGATATTTGGCACATGTATTCGTAATATAATAAAGAATGGCGGTACAGAGCCCAATTTGAAAAATATATTAATATGTGGAAATTACTCTGTAATTATACAATATTTAAAAAACGAGCCTATACCGCCATTAAGAAGAACAAAAAAATACACTTTCTTCAAATAAACTTTTTTATCCGATGCCTAGATTTTGTGTCATTTTGGAACTACTAATGAAATAAAAAATTTTAGTATTACGAATACGTGTGCCAAATATCTCGAAAAAATATTCAAAATTACAGCCGCAATCTTGGAACACGTTTTCGCTACCTGTTGATCGATACTGTTTCCTCTTAAGATAGTTTTAATAGTTATTTATGATATAAGTATTAAAAGTACAATTTTAAGACACGCATGTGAAAGTTAACTTGAAAAAATAATTTTATTAATGTTTTGACTTCCACATCAGATGTCATTGTCAAAATACAAAATATTCATTATTATTAGGTTTGTTCTAGCAAACAGTCAAACTAGTCAAAAACCGTCAGCAAACAGTTGGTCAGTGAGAGAACATAATACAGTCACCAGTGCTATCCCCTCTACTCACGCTGGTCCACTATTTGCTGATGGTTTCAAACTGTTTGAAACTGATGCTAGAACAAACCTATTATTATTATGCATATCATTATCTGTAACTAATATTTCTTCTGATTGTTAATTGTAAAGGATAGAAAAATTACCATTTTAATTTTTTTTTAGAATCAGCTGAGAGAGGTGGTGTACAAAAAAACTAGGAAGGGAATGGAATATGTGGCTACGAAAGGCAAAAGAAATGAATACAAAGCAAATGTGACACATTTTTTTAAAAATATGTAGGAATATCAGTAAACTACATTAAAAATGTATGAAAAGATTTTGTGCAATAAAAATGTTTATATTTATCAAGGATGTATTATTTGGTATGGCCACATATCGTCAGTGATGTAATAATACATCCTAACTGTTTTTTCATGAGTTTTGTAAGAGAGACTAAAATCTTGTCTTAGGGTCACCTCCTGTTTTCATATGATATTTTTTGACTTGTTTTGTAGTAAATTAAACTATCTATGAACTACAAAACAAGTCAAAACTTACATAAGAACACAGGAGGTGACCTTAAAACATGTTTTTCCATCTCTCCTACAAAACTCATGAAAAAACAGATAGGAGGTATTGTCACATCAGCAAGGATATACAGTGATGAGCGCCATAATAACCGGCAAAATAGCGCAAAAGATGGGCAACATATTTAATTGTGAGATAAAAAGAAATGAAACTAGTCGAGCTGGGAAATTTAGCGAAATTAACCTTTAAATTTACGTTATATTGATTGTTTCCCACCTTTCCACATATCAGAGGAGTATGTCAACTAAAATTGTCACTGTGACAGTGGTAGTTTCCAAACTCATCTGATACGTCTGAAGGTGGGACACAATCAATATAATCTAAATGTATAAGTTAATATCGCTAAATTTCCCAGCTCGGCTATTTTCATGTCTTTTTATCTCACTACTTAATACATCTTTTGTGCTATTTTGCGGGTTATTAGAGCGCTCATCACTGTATTTCTGGTATATCCAGGGAATGTCTAAAAATATATTTTGAATGTCCAAAGAACATTCGTGGACATTCATGGAATGTTCTAATAAGACATTCAGGTAATGTTTAAAATGCTGACACAGGATTTTCCTGGGATGTTCAGGGAACGTGTTTTTGGGGATATTCCAGGAATTTTTCAATGTCTGTATACCTTCTATGGACATATATGGAATATTTTGGTGTTATTAGCGCCGCACTCCACTTGCGATTTGTAATCAGGAAGATTGAACACATTGTTTCAAATACAAGTCAATCCATTTGTGACTAAATAATCATGGATTGACTTCTATTTGAAAGAATGTGTTCAATCTTCACGACTACAAATCGCAAGTGGAGTCCGGCGCTTAGGGCTACTTCCTCTTCGATTATGTATTATACTACAGAAATCAGGAACTTTCCTTCTAAATATATGTATGCATCTTGGCCATCAAACAAATTCTTCCAAACATTTTTTTAAGGGGTTACATAGGTCTTGTGGGTAAAAAAGTGACTTTTTAAAAAAATTATATCTCGAAAACTAAAATTTATTTTTATTTATGGAACATGTAAAAGTATAGTACTTAAGGTAGTCTCAAAAAAAGTTTCATCCAAAAATATTCATTTTTGTAGATAAGTTTTTTTGCGGTGGGCAGCATAACTAAGTCCAGTCTCATCTGAAATCAAAAAGTTTCTTGTAGTTTATACCCCTGGCTAGTAAATGAACGAAGGAATTAAAAAAATGAAATTTGAAGATTTTACATAAGTTTAAACACATTTTCGACCCCAATTTTTCTCATTTTTAAAGTAGTTCTTTTTTATAAAACAAAAATGACCTCATCTAATAAAAAATCCTTCGTTCATTCACTAGCCAGTGGTATAAACTACAAGAATCTATGATTTCAGATGAGACTGGACTTGTTATGGTGTTCACCGCAAAAAAGGGCTGTTGTCGAAAAATTGCAGTCAACTCTACAAAAATGAATATTTTTGGCTGAAATTTTTTTGAGAGTACTATACTTTTACATGTTCCAATTATAAATAAAAATAATTTTTAGTTTCCAAGATATAATTTTTTTAAAAAGTCACTTTTTTACCCGCATGACCTATGTAACCCCTTAATAATTGCCTTTCCACGCTGTAGCAAACTTAACAAATTGTTGATTTCAAATTGTAACAGTTAAGTTTTGCAAAGTATGCTGCCCTCTTGTACCTTCTGCGTTATCTTCATCTAAAAACTTTCTGCGATATATTCGTTTTGTTGCTAAAATTATTTCCTGATCCATGGGTTGAATAGGCAATGTTGTATTTTTTGGCAAAAACATACAACTAAAGTTGCCATGTTTTGATCATAGAATATTTTCAGAGGGATGAGCAGGAGCGTTGTCTAATCAAAAAACATTTCACCTCTTCCGGCAGATTCTCAGTTTCTTCTCTTGAAATTTTTTCACTGCAGGTACAGTCGGAAAAAGATTGACGTGACCGTTCATGGGTATTCTTTCATTTTTCCGACTGTACAAATTATTTAAAAGGTCAATTTTTTAAGATATCTGGGGTGAACCACTATGATGAAATTATTTATTTTTATAGCTCCACAATTATATACAAATCCTACCTCAAAATATTTGTAAGAATTTAAATTCTTGAATGCCTTCATTTGTTGACCTGTGTAAAAACTATTACTAAGCTCTAAATACAAAAAAAACTAGGTATGTCCATGTAAGTAACTATGTCCAAGTTGTTACCCTTGAAAAACTTTTTCTACTGTAGGTTAACTCATACTCCTTGAGGGAAAATGGATCTATATACCAACAGCTTTTGAAAATATTTACTTATGTTTATTTATTCACTGCTTACAACTAAATACAGTCGTTAAAGTACTTCTACAGCTAGAAGCTATACGAAGTCAACAGCAAAATGTTCGGAAAATACAACTATAAAAAACTATTATACAACGATTAAACTATTATATAAAAACAATTATATAAACCACTATTTTATAACAACAATAACTATTTTATAAAAAAACTATTTAACGTAAAAAACTCAAAAAATTCAATGCGGTACAAATATAAGAATTTCAGTGTTTGCCCTCCAGCTTTCAATTTAGTGTCATAAACGTCAAAGTCTTGAAATGGCCTATTAGCATAGAGTGTCATTCACAGCGAAGTGACGACACCATCTTTTTTATTTGGATTAGTGCTGTTTCACTCTTACGCATAGTAAAGCTGCTACAGTTGTCCTCCTCTTCCGTGCCTATCTTCACACTGAATGTCATCATAGATTTTCGATACAATGTGTTAGAAAGAGATGCAGCAAACCAGTCCATGAGATCTTGTCGTCAGGAAGCGCGGAAGGTAGGCTCCCTCTATGTCAATATATACCTCTATGTTCACGATATGGTTAAATTGTATTTTTGCACAAATATTAGTTAATTGTATTAAATTGGTACCAACTCTGGCAACGCTGATTTGCGGGACGAGCTTCAAATTTTCGCCACCATGAGAAGGACGATCGACATGTGCCATCCCCTCCATGTCAACCCTCTCAGCGGATATACTAATGATACAAACCAAAGACGTATGACGTAGATATATTAATATTATGTGACACAATAACAAATGACAATCGATGAAAAGCCATATACGCTCTGAGCTTCGTTGGTGTCGTTCCTAGCGGTTATTAATTCAACTATTACCGGTAATTTTTAAATTTATTATTTAATTGTCATCACTTAATATTTACAACGCAAAAAAGTAATTAAATTGTAATAGATTTTTTTAAGATTTTGCTAATCATTTTGACGTTCTATTGATAAAATATGAATTTCTTACTTCGGATACTTTCACAATTATCGTGTAGATGGCGCTAAGATTAATTTATAATTACATATTACGGAACATTAAAAAAACTTAAATTCAGTATTTAAGACGTAAGTATATTTAAGGTAAAAATATATACCACAGCTTTGACCAACTAATATTTTTTATAATTAATGTTTTTAATTTTAATTTTAAATTAATCACTTTGACATTTATGTCAAATTTCCGGTAAACGTTTACAGACTTGCCACTACTGGCGCTCTTGAATTTGTAAATATCCCCTCTAAGTACGAGCTTACAGCGTATACGCTCTGAGCTTCGCTGGTGGCGCTCCTAGCGGATTACTGGAATTATCTTTCACCGGTAATTTTTAAATTTATTATTTAATTGTTATCGCTGAACATTTACAACGCAAAAAATTAATTAAATTGTAATCGATTTTTTTAAGATTTTGCTAATCATTTTGACGTTCTATTGATAAAATATGAATTTCTTACTTCGGATACTTTCACAATTATCGTGTAGATGGCGCTAAGATTTTTAGATTAAATTATAATTACATATTACGGAACATTAAAAAAACTTAAATTCAGTATTTAAAACGTAAGTATATTTAAGGTAAAAATATATACCACAGCTTTGACCAACTAATATTTTTTATAATTAATGTTTTTAATTTTAATTTTACATTAATCACTTTGACATTTATGTCAAATTTCCGGTAAACGTTTACAGACTTGCCACTACTGGCGCTCGAGAATTTGTAAATATCCCCTCTACGTACGAGCTCACAGCGGATACCCATGAACGATCACATCAATCACATATTATTCAGATTATTAATAATCTATCTCCCTCGTTTGTTATAGGGCTTTTCATTTACAGTCATTTGTTTCGAGCTTCTGTCATGTGTTGTATAATCCGTGTATATTAATATTATACATGGATTATTTGACATTTGACAGAAGCTCGAAACAAATGGCAATCGATGAAAAGCCCTATAGGGCTTTTCATCGATTGTCATTTGTTTCGAGCTTCTGTCATGTGTCACATATTATTAATATATCTACGTCATACGTCTTCGGTTTGTAGCATTGGTGATACCAATAACGTACGACGTAGATATATTAATATTATGTGACACATGACAGAAACTCGAAACAAATGACTGTGAATGAAAAGCCCTATTCATGGAAAACAACAGCAAATAAAAAATATGTGATTGATGTGATCGTTCATGGGTATACGCTGTGAGCTCGTACGTAGAGGGGATATTTACAAATTCGCGAGCGCCAGTAGTGGCAAGTCTGTAAACGTTTACCGGAAATTTGACATAAATGTCAAAGTGATTAATTTAAAATTAAAATTAAAAACATTTATTATAAAAAATATTAGTTGGTCAAAGCTGTGGTATATATTTTTACCTTAAATATACTTACGTTTTAAATACTGAATTTAAGTTTTTTAAATGTTCCGTAATATGTAATGATAAATTAATCTATTAATCTTGGCGCCATCTGCACGATAATTGTGAAAGTATCCGAAGTAAGAAATTCATATTTTATCAATAGAATGTCAAAATGATTAGCAAAATCTTAAAAAAATCGATTAAAATTTAATTATTTTTTTGCGTTGTAAATATTAAGCGATAACAATTAAATAATAAATTTAAAAATTACCGGTAAAAGTTGAATTAGTAATCCGCTAGGAGCGCCACCAGCGAAGCTCAGAGCGTATAGGGCTTTTCATTCACAGTCATTTGTTTCGAGCTTCTGTCATATGTCGTATAATCCGTGTATATTAATATTATACACAGATTATACAAAATATGACAGAAGCTCGAAACAAATGACAATTGATGAAAAGCCCTATTCTTTCATTTTTCCGATTGTACGTGTTATCGAGTCTAATTAAATTAATTTTTAGCCTTCTAAGATTGCTTTAGAAGTCTACAACATTTAGCTATGAGATGGTGAAGAAAAATTATGCTCATGTAGGTACTACTGTACCCATACATGTATTCCCAACAATCAGTTGTTCATGATTCTTTTTGGTTTAATGTACAGCGTTAAATTAAGATATTGTGGTGGATAATTTATTAATAAATTATTTATTAGTTTATATGTTGTTTCCGTTTTAATACAGTAAGTATATATAAAAAGTGAAAATTCTATATAGGTACCTATGTTGCATTGAGGGTATTGTAATTCTGTATGTATTTTAGAGAGTCTTCCATTTGGTTATACTTTTAGCCTATGTAAAACTATAAAATGAAAAATAAATCTAATAAACGACCTAAAAACTACGTTTTTGATATCACGTCTTTAAATCGTGATAAAAATGACATCAATTATGGTGCGACAAATTCACGTGACTTTCGACGTCGTAAAAACGTGATAAACTGACATGGTTTGGTGATAATTATGACGTCTTTTCAACGTTTTGTAAACGTTATTTGGTTGCCTCGGTACCACCATCAGTTGACATATGTTTCTTCTTTGTGGAGTCATCAGAATAATTTTTGTAAAATTGCCTTCGAACCTTTGTAAAAACGACTTGTAGGTATTTGACTTGACCTCGTATACATTTTTTGGAGTTTTTTTAGATTGTTAATTCTATGAACTCAGATGTTAATCTTCTCTTCTGATTTGTAGAGTGGATTATTGTTTTGTTGTTATAAATAAGTAATTATATACAATTATACCACGTGGGTAAAACCAAACTGGAAAAACCAGTCAACTAATCCCGCTGAATTGAAAAGACGAATTTATTATTAAGATTCATTATTGCAATTTTAACTGATACAGAAGTTCAATTATTAAAATGAATTATACATTAGCTTTGTTTACATTTATGTGCTACATTTGTTGTGCTAAACTAGAGAATAGGACTACTCGTCAGACTGAGTTTGTTTCACCAGTGTTGCAAACACATCACCGCAGAGGCCCACATTGGTTTGACTTTAAGGGAAAAACTTACTTCGTAAATACAGTTTTTAAGGTAGGATACGCATTTAAATACAATAACTTTTCTTTAAATTGATTAAAAAACGGGAAAAATATTTACAATAAGGGTATGGCCTTTCAATGTACCCCCTCCCGCTTGGAGTTAATGTATTGAATTACTCCTTCCAAACACTATTTACTACCGAATATTTTATAAGAAAAACAAACCGAAACTAGTGAAGTCACACCAAAAAGCAGCAAACGTATAGCCATATGCACCGACTCACGGTCATCGATTCATTCACTAAAAACCTTAAGATCACAATACCCAATAGTCAATAGGGTACACGCTCACTGTCATCAGCTGTTAAATTCGGGCACCTCAGTCTCCATAATCTGGGTGCCTTCGCACGTAGGTGTTACTGGTAACGAGAAAGTGGGCCAAGCAGCGAAAAAAGCTAATTGCCCTAATAATCCAGTGGAAAGAATACAGCTCCATCAGGACCTAAAATATCTCTTCAAGCAATCAGTTTTGGAAAATTGGCAAGATCAATGGAGTAGAAGCACATTAAAATTACATCAAATACAATCAATAATTCGACTAACGCAAATTCTCATACAAATAAGAAGAGACAAAGCCATTATCAGACGAATAAGAATAGGTTACACTCGTCTCACGCATGGTTATCTCATGAATTCTGGAAATCCACCAGTCTGCGAACGCTGCAACAACACACGGCTTTCCATACAGCATATCCTACTTAAATGCAGTACTTTCAGCTCCACCCGACGACGGCATAACATTAGTGGTACCCTTAGTATATACCTACTTAGTTCACCTGGTTCAATGAACCCTTTGATTACTTTATTGAGAGACTCTAAGTAATTATATAATTTAATATAAAATATTTATAAATTTTGTAAAAGTACCAAAACCTGTAGCTTAACCAAATATTGTAAATACCGTTTTTTTTTGTTCCCGTGTCAATGACCATAGTTGTCGAGACACGTAAATTAAAAAAAAAAACCTTCCTTTGATTTGTACAAATGTTTTAAAATGGAAATTAGCTAATTTGATTCAGTCGTTCTGGAGCTGTGACAAAAAAGATGTAACAAAATGACGTTTATTAAACCTCATTCAATATTTACATATCGAAACCGTACCGGACAGACTGCTTGACTTGTCGCATCAAGATTTTATGAGATTAGATTTATAAAGAGAGTGGTAGTAGGTATTAAATATAATGAATTTCTTGCCTCTCCATACCCAGCTTCCAATTTTTTCTATCGTAACACATATCTAGATCTAATTGCCTCGAATCCATTGCCTCCTGAATATTGTCCCTCCAGCTTCTCCGTGGTCGTCCTCTTTTTCTTCTCTCCGGTGGGACCCACTCTAATATTTTTCTCGGCCAGCGAGTCTCATTCATTCTTTTAACGTGACCGAACCATGTCAGCTGTCTCTTTTCAATATCGTCTATTATAGTTTTTTCCACCTTCATATGGTCTCTAATTGTTTCATTTCTTACATGTTTTAATCTCGAAACCTGACAACCTCTCCTCAAAAAGTCAATTTCTGTACTAAGTAACTTCTTTTTATTTCTTGCACTTATGTCCCAAACTTCTGCACCGTAGATTGTAGCGCTCTTCATTATACTTTCCTATATTCTTCTCTTTGTTTCCTTCCTGATATCTTTGTCCCATAAAATTGAATTAAGGGATCTAGTGATGCTTCTACCTTTATTGATCCTATATTGTATTTCATCTTCACTATTTCCTCGTTTGTTAAATATAGCTCCCAAATATTTGCATTGTTTCACACCAACAATATTATATGTTCTTGTTCCAATGGTAGGTTTTCGATGTCTTCGTTTCCCACTATGAAGTATTCTGACTTGTCAATATTTATTACTAATCCTGCCTGTTGGTAATGTTCATTTAGCTTCCGTATGATATAGCTTAAGTCATCTTGATCTTGGGCTATAACAACTTGGTCGTCCGCAAAGTATAATTAGGGAGTCGTCTCCCACTTTCAGTCCCATCGGTTTTACTGCTTTTGTCCACCTCTGTAAGGATTGGTCAAGGTATATTTTAAAGAGAGTGGGAGATAGACAACATCCTTGTCGGAGGCCTTTTGAAGTATTAAATGCCTCAGTGAACTTTTTGCCGTTTTTGATTCTGGTGTTAGTGGTCTCATATAACATTTTAGTTGCTTGCATGAGTTCTCCATTGATACCGATGTCTTTCATTGACTTTCATAGTTCTGTTATGGGGACACTATCATAGGCTTTTTCTAGGTCGATAAAAGCGAAGTGGTTTTCCTGATTTCTCTGTATTCTTTTTTCTAGTGCTACTTTTAAGTGAAGAGATTGTCTACGGTTGAACGTCCAGTACGAAAACCAGCTTGTTTTTCAGCTTGTTTTCCTTGAATTTCTTGTTCTATTTCATTTCTTAATATCCTGGAGTATAATCTTCCAATGGTGCTGATGACTGCGATTTTCCTATAGTTTTTGGGGTTATTTTTAGGTCCCTTCTTATGTATGGGAGACATATGTGATGTTAGCCATTCATTTGGTACTTTTTCTCCATTTAGACATCTTTCGAAAAGTTTTTTAAGCATATCCCATAGTTTTGGTGGTCCATATTTAATTAATTCAGGATTAATTCCTCCAGCCCCGGGTGTTTGTAGGGATTTCATAGTTATAATAGCTTCTTTTACATTGCTTTTATCTAGTTCTATTTCGTGTTCTCTCTGTATATCATTTTTTTTCTTGTATTCTTGTTATGTATTGTAGTCGTTTTTCTACTAATAATTGCTTAAAATGTTGTTCCCACTCGGCATCAGAGATACTCTTAATTGTGTACCCACCTTTTTGTGATGTTCTGACATTCCTTATCATCTTCCATGCTTCTGAACTCCTCATCATCCAGCCTCAAAAGTCCACTGCTGAACATAGGCCTCCTCCCCTCGTTTCCAACCCCATCTTTCCTGCGCCGCCCTCATCCAGTTTTTATTTACCTTTCTTAAGTCGTCAGTCCATCTTGTAGGCGGTCGACCGACGCTTCTCTTGTCTTCTCTTGGCCTCCATTCCAATAATCTCTTCGTCCATCGCCCATCTGTCATTCTGGCTACGTGTCCTGCCCATCTCCACTTCAACCTGGCTATCCTCTCGATGACGTCAGTCACCTTTGTTCTTCTGCACCTCTGAACTCCTAGTTCCTCCTAATTGTTGATCTATGTATTCACATTTTTTGATGCAGGTTGGGTTTTTTCTTTTAATCACTTCTCTTTTTACTTCTCTATTTAGGTCCCTGTATTGTTGTTGAATCTCAATGTTGTCCTGATTTTGTAGACGTTGTAGGTGAAGTTGTTTTTTCTTCTCTATTTTCTTCTCGATATCTTTATCCCACCATTCTGGTTTCTTTCCGTTTTCTAAGTTTCCTATTGCTTCTTGTGCTGCTTGTTTTAATGCATGTTTTTATGTGATTATATTCTTCTTCGGTTGTTCTTTGTTCTTGATTTAGTTTCTGTTCAAGTCTGTTACGGTACAGATATTGTGTACTTTCATGTTGTAAGCTGTTAATATTATATTTTTCTATTTCTGGATCATATGAATTCCTTTTGTGTTCTTTTTTTCGGAGTTATTTTGTTTCGGTATAAATTGAACTTAAATTTTACCGATTACTAAGCAGTGGTCTGATCCGCAATCAGCCCCTCTGAAAGCTCTAACATGGATGCTAAATTTTGCATTTTGTCTCGAGATTAGATAGTCAATGATTGACTTAAATCTACGTGTATGTTGGTACCAATAGTCCAGGGCGCATCTGTTTTGAGATGGACGTTGGGAGGTGACTCAAATTTTTTTGCAGAAATTGCTTGAAAATAACTCAAATAATAATATTTGAGTTATCCTCCCACTCAAAATGGTCCGGAACATTGTTTAAATAATCAAAATGTCAAAAAATGAAGCAAAAATTCGATTTTTTTATTGGTATTTTGATTATAACTTTAAAACTATTCATTTTTGAGAAAAGTTGTATTGACATAAAAGTTGCGTAATTAAATTTTCTATAATATAGAATTAGTCAAAAATTTAAAACATAGTCACCCTTGTTGCAAAATAGCAATACCTGCGAAAAAAACCATACAAAAACAAGTATCCGCTTTTTACGTTTTTCAACCATTTATGCTATACTTAGGACTTTCATGTTTTACCCAGAAAAACTATATGATATAGTAAATCAACACTGTAAATTTCATTAAGATCGGTTATATAGATTTTGCAAAATAAATATTGCAATCCAGCTTTCGCAAAAAAAATTCATTTTTTTTAATGTTGCAGGACTGAAAATAAAGCAGATAGCAAGTTGAATATTTTTTTGATTATAGAAGTGTACTCTACTTTTCATTTGCAATTTTCAAAATTAAAATCGAATTATTACCACGGCGCGCCGTGGGGAAATTTTTTAAATAAGCATTAATTTTTGGTGCTACGCGCAGGACAGCGGTGTTCGATTCACACAAGTTGATTTCCACCAAAATTTCTTCCAATCTTTATCTAGTTTATTATTTTCTTACTATATATTTTGTTGTATTTCAATATTTTAGTTACACAAAAATCAAACTAATTTTATTATTGTTTGTGAAATATTGTTTAAACAATTGCATATGTTTAAAAATAATAAACTTTTATTCTCTAAGTTAAAATATATGAACAAAGAAAGTTTTTGCTAAAAAAGTGTTATTTCAAAGAATAGAGTTTGTGTTTTTATTTTACAATAAACAAATTTATTTATTTATATCGAAATGTAATAAAAATTAAAATGTATCAATCATTATCAACGGTCATTGGAATGCTCAATCAGAGCAAACTATCCACTGTCCTGCGCGTAGCACCAACAATTAATGTTTATTTAAAAAAATTCCTGACGCCGTGATAGTTAATCGATTTTAGTTTTGCAAATTGCAAATGAAAGGTGCAGTACATTTCTATAAGCAAAAAAAATTTCAACTTGCTGTCTGCTTTATTTTCAGTCCTGTAATATTTTGAAAAAATGAATTTTTTTTTGTGAAAGCTGGATTGCAAAATTTATTTTGCAAAATCTATTGAACCGATATTAATAAAATTTACAATATTGTTTTACTATATCATAAAGTTTTTCTGCGTGAAATATGAAGGTCCTAAGTGTAGCATAAATGGTTGAAAAACGTAAAATGCGAGTACTTGTTTTTGTATGTTTTTTTCGCAATTATTGCTATTTTTCAACAAGAGTGACTATTTTTTAAATGTTCTCTATATTGTAGGACATTTAATTACGCAACTTTTATGTCAGTACAACTTTTCCCAAAAATGAATACTTTTAAAGTTATAATCAAAAAACGAAGAAAAAAATTGAATTTTTCCTTCATTTTTTGACATTGTGATTATTTAAACAATGTTCCGGGCCTTTTTGAGAGGGAGGATAACTCAAATACCACTATTTGAGTTATTTTCAAGCAATTTCTGCAAAAAAATTTGAGTCACCTCTCAACGTCCAAATCTACTAATATTTTTACAGATGCGCCCTGGTCTACAAGTAAATGTATTATTAGTAGTAAGTATTATAGGTAATAGGTATTAATGTTTCCAAATACTAATAGTAGGTGAGCAAAGTATGCTAAATGTGCAGTCACTCGAGCGTTATGGAGACCTATTGGGTTCTGAAGAGTAGGTACTAAAACCAAAAAAAGTTAAGTCGAGTTTTCCATTTTAGTGGGCGCTTGCCATCTTTTAATTTAATTTTTCATTTCCAACAATCGTTTTTTCCAATTATAACGCCATCTATCCATTCCTATTCCAATTCATGTTTCGAAAAAATGTTTCGAATAAAAGTTATTTATTTTTACGTAAGGAACCCAAATCTTCAATAAAAATGGGGGCTCCTATTTAAGATTTTAAAATAACCCCCCACCCCACGTCCGTGGGGGGTCGTGTTTGGTGCCATTCGATAGATTTTTCAAAAATATTGAATTAGTGTATTTTACAGTTTTTCGATCTGATGTTCATTTCGCGAAATATCGCGGGATTCGTATTTAAAATATTAAATTTACTTGGGAAGTCGTGTTTCGTATCATTCAATAGATTTTTAAAAAATATTGAGCACAAAGTTTTGCGAATTCATTCTGTCATTAGTCCAGAAAGCCACTGCGCATCCGCTAGGAAAAATATTCTAATTCGGATTTTTTGCACAATCTTACTCAAAAAGGACCCTTTTTAACAAATTTGCATGTTGCCAGGACCAAAAGTTGGTCAAAATTTTTTAAACGTTTTTTTTTTTTTCTAAAATTATTTTTTTTGCATGGAACAATTTTTTTTAGGTTTTTTGGATCATTCCAAACAGGAAAGGTCTTTAGTGACTTTTCTCTAAAGTTGATAGTTTTTGACATATAAGCGATTAAAAATTGAAAAATTGCGAAATCGGCCATTTTTAACCCTCAAAAACTATGTGAAAAACTGAAAATTTGAATGTTGCCAAGGTAGGTAGATATTCTTTAAACATCGATTGATGAAATCCCGAAGAGTTTTTTGCAATAAAATATCAAAAACCCCTTGGTTTTTTAATTGAGAATCAAGCGTGCGCGACACTATTTTCCACCGTTATGTGTGTACAGTATGGTGCAAATGAAAGGAATAAATTCGTTATTTCGTAAACCGGTGACTTTAAGGAAAAATCCCAAAACAGGTCGTTTTTTATTTTTAAGTTATGATATTGTGGCATATATAGTATACTAGTGACGTCATCCATCTGGGCGTGATGACGTAATCATTGATTTTTTTAAATGAGAATACGGGTCGTGTGCTGGCTCATTTGAAAGGTTCTTCAAATCTCTATTCAGTAATATAAACATGTACATAATTATTTATACAGGGTGTCCAAAAAAATTTTATTAAATTAAATCATTTGGCAAATTGACAAAAAAATTAAATTATTGGACACCCTGTATAAATAATTATGGAAATGTTTATATTACTGAATAGAGAATTAAAGAACCTTTCAAATGAGTGAGCAGACGACCCCTATTCTCATTTAAAAAAATCATCGATTACGTCATCACGCCCAGATGGATGACGTCACTAGTATACCATATATGTCACAATATCATAACTTGAAAATAAAAATCGACCTGTTTCGGGATTTTTCCTTAAAGTCGCCGGTTTACTAAATAACGAATTTATTCCTTTCATTTGCACCATACTGCATACACATGCAACGGTGGAAAATAGTGAAAATAGGTTTTTGATATTGTATTGCAAAAAACTCTTCGGGATTTCATCAATCGATGTTTAAAGAATATCAACCTACCTTGGCAACATTCAAATTTTCAGTTTTTTGCATAGTTTTTGAGGGTTAAAAATGGCCGATTTCGCAATTTTTCAATTTTTAATCGCTTATATGTCAAAAACTATCAACTTTAGAGAAAAGTCACAAAAGACCTTTTCTGTTTGGAATGATCCAAAAAACCTAAAAAAATTTTGTTCCATGCAAAAAAAATAATTTTAGAAAAAAAAACAAAAAAAAACGTTTAAAAAATTTTTGACCAACTTTTGGTCCTGGCAACATGCAAATTTGTTAAAAGGGGTCCTTTTTGAGTAAGATTGTGCAAAAAATTCGAATTAGAATATTTTTCCTAGCGGATGCGCAGTGGCTTTCTGGACTACATTCATTTTGCGAAATATTCGCTTTTTTGTTGTGAAAATTTTGGGACTCGCCCAATTTTTTACGCCCGGCTCATATCGTCAGATTTTTTAAATATACACTCTTTTGCATGTACTTAACTTAGCTTATCTTAATCTGACAATTTCCAGTTTTTTTAAGGATAGATTTTTTTCGGGCCCCCCTTAACGAACTCCCCTGTGTTAAGAGTCAATATATGGTAGAGGTACATCTGCAGGGTACCAGGTTTCTCCCCATATGATAATCTGAAGCACTCGAGTAACTGCAAAAATCCCCGCTTGGGCTCCCCTACCATAAAGATAAATTCTCACACAGCTTACGTAAAAGCTGAATTCTACCTAAAAACCGATTTCTAATACTTATATTTTTTTATATTTCAGACAAATTTTTACAGATCATGGCAATATTGTAGACTACAAGGAATGAACCTTGTAAGTATCGAAAGTGAAGAAGAAAATAAACAACTTCAAAAATTTATTTCGGATAAAGGTAAATATTTTCGTAGTAGGTAGGTATATTTAATAAATTAACTTGAAATTTTTAAATTATTATCAATAAAGCCATCGGTACATAATTCACAAATATTTTACGGCTATCCCTACTTTTTATGTCTTTACACGGAAAATTATGTGTAATAAAATTCACACTGCTATGGATATGTAAACATTACTAGAATGTAATTTTACTTGAAAATGTCATCATTAACTTAAAGTGATGGCTGTTGAATGTTCTTGGATAACTGTTATTTGCATAATTGCAAATTATTAATTCAGTTAATAAATGTGATAATTTTTTCACTAACTATGTATTCAGTGATTGTAATAATTTATATGTACAACAAAAACTAATACTCAATGGAGAAAAGAGGAAAAGTGTTACAAGTGATTTTTTATTAATATATTGTTACTACGGAACGCTTACAATTTTGAACATCTTTAACTTGGATCACAGAATATAATATGTATTATTATCCTGTAAATACACTATCAATATTATTTAATCAGCAACTCAAAATATGCCCGATGCCATGTCAAATATTTAAAATTGTCACTGATTGTCACTGTCTGATTGACAATATGCTGACAATATTCTATTCGACTGAGTGCGTTGTAAGACAAATATAGATTTGGAAAATATTACCACGGACATTGTGTTCATTTTTTACGAATCCTGAAAAAAGCAATAAATATTTTTGAAAAATTTAAACGCAGAATGAAACACTAAATTTTTACCGACTGCCGAAAGTCCCTTAGAATAAATAAAAAGTTTATTTTGAATGAGATATTTAAAATTAAAAATCACATCAAATTTTCTCTTAGTTTTTTACCCCTGTAACTTATTAAAATAAACATTAAAGAAGTTGTCAGGGACTTTCGGCCATCGCTAATAACGTAATCTTTCATTATGCGTTTAATTTTTTTATAAAAATACTTATTAGTTTTCTTAGGATTCGAAAAAAATAAATCCTCATTTGAATAGCATTGCAGCCGAAAATACGTACCCATCCCCTTGTACTAGATTAATTTTAGTATTTTTTAATGTTCTACTGCAATGAAAGAACAACTGATGAACTTGCCAGAAGGGGTTCAGCTACTGTATACTTTTGTTCAGTGGCGGGGATAGTTGCAAAAAAGGTATTTTCGACTTGGACATGACAAATGTATTTTGGCCAGACAAGCGCTAATCAGCTCAGATTCATAACAGGCTTCCTTACTAAACATGCGCCAAGCAAGGAATATTTGCATACAATGGGACTGTGAGACTATTAAGTGATTAAAAAAACATATGGTACCCACAGGCCCGGCCCCAGGGGTGGGCGAACTGGGCGGCTGCCCAGGGCGGCAAAGTTAGAGGCGGCAAATTTTAGAGGACAGCCAATTTTTAAATTGAAGAAATAATAATCATAGATTAACAGATAACAGATCATAACATAACATATCATAGATTTACAACTAAGTACTACAGTTACAAAATGTGCAATGGTGAAAATGTTTAGAGAAAGTCGTTAATTTATTCTGACAAACAATTCTGTGTATTGTTTTTTCTGTAAAATATTTTCTTAAGTCAAAATTAAATTTACTGAAAATGGATAATTATTTTAAAACATATGGCTGCAGCTTTATCCAACCACGCCAAGTTTCCAGCTCATCTACAGTGACAGCGACAGTGGGTAGAACAAACAATTAGACTAGAATCGGGCAAAACCATAGACGAAGAAACACAAAAAGTTCTAAATTCAGACACTCGCCATTGGAAAAATGTAATAACACGACTTATATCAATAATACAGTTCTTAGCACAACAATGTCTTGCATTGAGGGGCGATTCTGATAAACTGTTTCATCAAAACAATGGTAAATTTTTAAAGCTTGTTGAGCTCTTTGGAAAAACTGATTATGTTTTACAAGAGCATGTTAGGAGAACAGCGAATGGTAGTAACAAACAGCATTACTACTTGGGAAAACGTATTCGAAACGAAATTATTCAGTTCCTTCATAACCAAATCAAAAATAAAATTTTAAACTTTTTGAAATCAGAACAGTATTATAGCATAATTTTAGATTGTACACCTGATATTTCTGGGGTGGAACAGATGACTATTGTTGTACGTTTTATCAATTTAGGTTCCTGTTCACAAAGTGTTAAAATTGCAGACCATTTTCTTGCATTTGTGCCTGTACTGGAAACCACTGGCTTGGGATTACAGAAGTTATTTTGCAAACACTGAATGAACTGGGAATGCTTTTGGAAGATATGAGAAAACAAGGGTATGATAATGGGGCAAACATGAAAGGGAAGAACTTAGGAGTTCAAAACAGAATTTTGAAAATGAATCCTAGAGCATTTTTTATCCCATGTTCTAGCCATTCACTCAACTTAGTCGTGAACGATGCTGCTAAATCCTCACAGTTTGCAGTTCCTTTCTTTCTTTTCCTTAGTGACAAAAATTGACAACTTTTTGCAGCATCTATTCATCGTTGAAATCATATTTCTAACCTGACATTGAAGCCTTTGTGGTTTCAATGAAACTACAAACTACGAAATTAGATGGAAAAGTAGAATTGATGCAATTATCCCCATCAGATACCAAATTGGAGAAATCTACGATGCTCTTGTAGAAATCACCGTCAATAAAAACAACGATAAAACAGTTGCTCATGAGGCAAGCTGTTTGGCAAATCAATTCCCCAATTTTATTTTTCTTTGCTCTGTGGTAATATGGCATCTCATGAGTCTACCAAGGAGGGGGGGCGGTGTTTGCCGTCTTGCCCAGGGCGGCAAAATCCCTAGGGCCGGGCCTGGGTACCCATCCACTGGACTTCTACAAGCTAGTACAGGGTTTAAGAATTCTGGAATGGATATCATAAATGAATTGAATATGTACGATTGTGTGTAACAGAAGAATCGTGGAAACAGGATGTTCTACTGAAGGGAAGAAGAAATGTAAAACGCTTCTTGTAAAGATAGAGCGAAGCTTAATGTCCAAACAGGCAGCAAATACGAACAATTCCCAAAAATATGAATAAAGATCTTTCTTAAGCAAAATGGTCAGAATTGGCTTAATCAAATTAGAAAATTTAACTTGGGGTTTTCCAAACTTATTTAATATCAAATGGTTTCAGTAGCAATTACACGAGAGCTCTAAAATTATCGATTTTTATCCCAAGTGACACTTTGAGAGTTTTAATTTCACGACCCGAAGGGGAGTGAAATTATGTCAAAGTGTCACGAGGGTAAAACAAATCGATAATTCGAGCTCGAGAGTACTTAATTCGGTAAGATTATTTCATAAATAAAACTGTCTTTTTAAATCATTTTAACCCAGGCAACCAAACGACGTTTTTATAACGTAGATAACACGTCATAAAAATTACCAATTGACGTGTTTCTATGACGTAGTACCGACGTTGAAAATCACGTGTATTTGTCTCATCGATTTGACGTCATAATTGTGACGATTTTAAAACGTCTAAAAAGTGACGACTTTTATACGTCGGTAAAATCACGTCTTTAATACTTTCAAAAAGTGACCTTCAGATGTTTCAAAATAGGTAGTATAAACAATAGGTAAAATGAAACCTATAGGTCTACGTCCCATGTGTCGATGAAGATATACTACCATTTGTTTAAAATCGCTTGTACATTAGAAGCAATCTAACATTGATTCTGCATAATTGTAATAAATGAGAAATTTCTTATGAAAATTATTTAACGAAATTGTTTGGAGTAATACAAACAAGCACCTCCCAATTTTGTGACGTCAGACTTAAACGGTCTGAAATAAAAACGTTTTTTAAACGTTACTTTAACGTCATTAATCTTACGTATTTAAAATGACTTACAAAAGACGTCTATATGACGTAATTTTCAAACACGTGTATTTATTCAACCAAAACTGACGTTTCCTCGACGTTATATGACGTCAGTTGGTTGCCTGGGAACTAATATTTTATTGATTTCTTCGCCTGAATATTTGCTAAATCTGTTTATTGATGTTCTCTGTGACAAGTTATAAAACATTAATTGTCGTTAATGTCACTGAATGTATTTGTGCGTAGCAATGAAGGGCATCTAACGTAATACTTGATGACGGAAAATTATCAAAAAAAAATTATCAGTAGTAATTGCACAAGAGCTCTGAAATTATTGAATTTTTCCCGAGTGACACTTTGACAGTTTTAATTTCACGAGCCGAAAGCGAGTGAAATTAAGTCAAAGTGTCACGAGAGCAAAAATTCTATATTAATTTCAGAGGTCGAGTGCAATTTGTTGCGATTATTTCATGAATAAAACTGTTCAAAACCAAAATTTTATTGTAATTTATTTATGTAAGTACCATTAAACACACAGTTTTTATAAATGTTTGACGATTGAAAGTCATCGCTTTTATAATTTTTAAAACATTAATTGTCATTAGTGTCACTGAATGTATTTTTTCGTAGCAACGAAGGGCATCTGACGTAATATACTTAACGACGGGAGATTATCAAAAATTATCGATTTAATTCAGATTTCTGTAGCTTTCTATTGGTCAGAATCTCCTATGAATGAAATAATCAGTAGTAATTGCACAAGAGCTCTAAGATTATTGAATTTTTCCCGAGTGACACTTTGACAGTTTTATTATGTCAAAGTGTCACGAGGACAATAAATCGAAAACTATAAATTTTATCAAAAAAATGTTTAGAGGGTTTTTTACTTAGAATGAACGTTTTTACCAATTTTTGCGATTAAAATATAATAAAAAAATTCCACCCCCGAGATGTGGTGGCAACCACCTCCTTGGTAAAAGCGCCTTTCGGCCTCATATAGATTTTGATCCTTGGACTATCCACTACTTAATCTCAAATTTTCGGGAAACATCATCATTACGATAATGTTAATTATCATAATGATAATTAACATAATTGACTACAATCAACTGATTGACGTATGAATGAGGGGTGTTGTTATTTGATGGCTGTTAAAGGGACTGAATTATAATCAACTTCTTGATTAGCGTTCGAACAACCGGCCTTTAGAATATAAATTTTTGACTGTTTTGGGTGTTATTTTATATTTGTTTGAGTAATTGGTATCGTCCTTGTCGTTGTGTAACGACAGTTTTGTAACAAAGATTTATATTTGTGTATTGTCTGTAGAATATGTATTGTATTGTAGATGATTTTACTCCTACTTACTTTACTCCGTTATTGTTGGTATATTCTTGTTGTTGACTTTTTCTTTTAGTGTTGACAACCAAAGACCGCTACATTCTGGTAATGGGTTTGGTATACATGTTTTTTCATTAATTTTCTCTTTTTCATATCAACGATTCAAGTTTTTTGTTAACCCAGATATGAAAATATCAAAAGACGCCGCTTAAGAAAATATTTTAACATGCGATCTCAGATAACCTATATGATAAGAGTCTTTTGACACTAACACAGAGTATAGCATTAGTAAAAATAGAAAATAGGCGGTTTTCGTTTTGATTCAAATCTGTCTCCTGCCATCCCCCGATAGGTGCTATTTCTAGGTCTACCTGCTTCCAAGGAGGCTATGCAAGAAGACAAATTTACATCAAAACGTCCTTAGTTTTCGGTACAAAATAAAACTATTTATACCGTAGTAAGGTTAGGACGCCCTCTAACGGGGAATAAGTGAAATGAATGTCAACACGATTCAAATTCTCTGTTAACCTAGATATGAAAATATCAAAAGGCGCCGCTTAGGAAAATATTCCAACATGCGATCTCAGAGAACCTATATGAAACGGGTCTTTGTACTCTAATACAGAGTATGGCATTATTAGAAATAGAAAATAGACGGTTTCGTTTTGATTTAAATCTGTCTTCTGCCATCCCTCTATAGCTGCTATTTCTAGGTCTACCTGTTGTTAAGGAGGCTATGCAAGAAAACAAAATTACATCAAAACGTCCGTAGTTCTCGGTACAAAATAAAACTATTTATACCGTAGTAAGGTTAGAACGCACTCTAACGGGGAATAAGTGAACTGAATGTCGACACGATTCAAGTTCTCTGTTAATCCAGATATGGAAATATTAAAAGTCGCCGCTTAGGAACCAACATGCGATCTCAGAGAACCTATATGAAACGAGTCTTTGTACTCTAATGCACTAATGCTATACTCTGTATTAGAGTACAAACACTTGTTTCATATAGGTTCTCTGAGATCGCATGTTGGAATATTTTCCTAAGCGGCGCCTTTTGATATTTCCATATCTAGGTTAACAGAGAACTTGAATTGTGTCGACATTCAGTTCACTTATTCCCCGTTAGAGTACGTTCTCACCTTACTACGGTATAAATAGTTTTGATACGTTTGATGTAATTTTGTCTTCTTGCATAGCCTCCTTAACAACAGGTAGACCTAGAAATAGCAGCTATTAGGGGATGGCAGGATGACAGATTTAAATCAGAACGAAACCGTCTATTTTATATTTTTACTAATGCCATACTCTGTATTAGAGTACAAAGACTCGTTTCATATAGGTTCTCTGAGATCGCATGTTGGAATATATTCCTAAGCAGCGCCTTTTGATATTTTCATATCTGGGTTAACAGAGAACTTGAATCGTGTCGATATTAATATAATTCTGTCTTACATGAGTACGTGAGTCCTTTAAGGGGATATGAACAAAATCGGAATGAAAGAAAGTGCGAATTGCAGATTCTACAGACTAATGACAAGATGGCCAAACATGTTATGTGTAACTGCCCAAGGTTGGATCGGATAAGGTTCAAGTCATTTGAGGATTATTAAATCGAACACTACAACTTCGTAGAAGTGTCAACTAAGGACATAATAAGCTTTGTTAAATAGGCCCTTTGAAGGGACAATTTTAACCTAGAAATGAGCCACGATAAACTTCTAAGATCGAGTGGAAGAGTGGGCCCACTAATATTGAACCAAACCTAACCTACACAAATGAAAATTATATTCAGAATTGTCTAGATCTAGTTAAAATATACAGTGATGAGCGCGCTAATAACCGGCAAAATAAAGCAAAAGATGGAAAACACAATAAGTTGTAAGATAAAAAACATATGAATTTACATTCTAATTACTTATTGTTTCCCGCCTTTAGACGCATCGAACGAGTTTGGCAACTGCCACTGTCACAGTGAAAGTTTTAGTTGACATATTCCTCTGATACATCTAAAGGTGGAAAACAATAATTAGAATGTAAGTTTATAGGTTTTTATCGCTAAATCTCCCACTTCTACTAGTTTTATTTCTTTTTATTACACAACTTTATATATTCTCCATCTTCTGCGTTATTTTGCCGGTTATTAGCGCGCTCATCGCTGTATAGGCCCACTCATCACTCATAACTGAGTAGTGAATTTTGTGAGTTCTGATTTCCTTATAACCAGTATTTGTCGTCGTATTTTGCTTTTTACCATAATGCTAGTCAAGGAGTCTTTTCATTTCTTGAATGGCAATATACATATATTTTTCTTACTTTGTACATTTTTCTAAACTTCCATATTAGACCAGTAAGGATCTGTGAAAAACGTCTATTTTTGGATGTGAAAGGTGGCATTCGGATTTTTGCAGATAAAGTTAGATGACACCTTCAGTAATAATAATTGACTTATGCTCCTTCTCAAATAGGCCCGGAACATTAATAAAAAAATTAAAATATTTAAAAATTTCGAAAAACGTCGATTTTTTTCTGTTTTTTTTTTGCTTATAACTTTAAAACGATTCGTTTTGGAACAAAGTCGTGGAGAAATAAAATAAAGATAATTGAATTTTGTATGATATACGACTGGTCAAAAATGTCTTAACGTATTACCTTTTCTTCAATATAGCAATAAATATATGTTGCAAATGGGGCAAAATACGCCTGTTGTTATTCAATGTTTTTAACCACTTTGGTAGCACTTTTTTTTTATAATTGGCTTTGGCATGAACCAATTTAGTCCTGTCGCCAGGGGGGTACAACGGCCTCCTTAATTCAGATGGACTTACCCAAGTTTTTTTATATATTTTGACCCGCAGAATACGAATTTTTTGGGTAACAGTTGATCCGGATGTCGATAAGATTGTTATAGTCAAAGAACTTGAGGAATTACATAACAGCGATTTCTCGCAAAACAAAACATATTTTTGTATTTTTTGGGTCATTTTAAGCAAAAAATATTCCTACAAGTTATTTCGTAGAATGCATAGTTTTCGAGATAACCGCGGTTGAACTTTAAAAAAATCGAAAAATTGTAATTTTTGAACCCGAATAACTTTTGATTAAAAAATAAAGTAGCAATTCTGCTTACCGCATTTGAAAGTTTAAGTCAAATTATATCGGTTTTGATTATTTGCATTGCTAAAAATTTATTATTTTATTGTTAAACAAAGCTATAAACACCTAGTATGTGAGTGATGTTTTCAATGATTTCTCATTTAAAATCGAACGAGTAGGTAGAGTAGCTACGAGTGCAAGCGAGGCAATTTCTACGTAGCATGCGTTAAAACGCATGTATTAGGCACGGGAAACACTATGTGTTTATAGATTAGTTTAACAATAAAAAAAATAATTTTTAGCAATGCAAATAATCAAAACCTATATAATTTGACTTAAACTTTCAAATGCGGTAAGCAGAATTGCTACTTTATTTTTTAATCAAAAGTTATTCGGGTTCAAAAATTGCAATTTTTCGATTTTTTGAAAGTTCAACCGCGGTTATCTCAAAAACTATGCATTCTACGAAAAAACTTGTAGGAATATTTTTTGCATAAAATGACCCAAAAAATACAAAAAGATGTTTTGTTTTGCTAGAAATCGCTGTTATGTAATTCCTCAAGTTCTTTGTCTATAACAATCTTATCGACATCCGGATCAACTGTTACCCAAAAAATTCGTGTTCTACGGGTCAAAATATATAAAAAAAACTTGGGTAAGTCCATCTGAATTAAGGAGGCCGTTGTACCCCCCCTGGCGACAGGACTAATTAGCCAGACTTATTTTTTATTTATGAAATATAAAGGGAGCATTTTTTTTTGATCGAATATAAATAAATTGATTTTTCAAATTCTCACACCCTAGGTAAATGTTATTGTGTTAGTAAAATGTGTGTTTCTGTTTAGTGCATTTTTTTATATGTATATTTTTTTTATTTTTTTTTTATTATATTTTTGTTTTTTTTTTAATGCTTTATTTATGTAGTATTTTGTTTAGTTTTATTTCCTTTTTTTTTTTCATTGTTTTTTTTTTGTTTTTTTTATTTGTTTATCATTATTTTACTTTTTTTTAACTTTTTTTTTATTATTTTTTTTATGTAAATTTTTTCGTGAACACACTTGCAATAATATTTTGTATCGCAGAATTGCTTACAATGGTGTTAGTTTTTTACAATTTCATTTTGCAACGAATTAAATGATTATACAAACATTGATATAAGTTAATATTATTACTAAAAATTATACAATTTAGACTGGTTGGCAAACAGAATTTGAGATTTACCATTTCTTCGAAAAATGATTCTATGCTCTTCTTATTTCTTGAACATTCTAGGATTACATGGTTCATATCACCAACTTCTCCGCATGGACAATATGGGTTTTCATCCAGTCCTATTTTATATTTGTACAAAGGAGTCATAGCATGATTAGATCTTATTCTGTTTATTGTAACAATGAAGTTTCGTTTGGTTAATTCATGAAACCAGCTTTTCAATGGTATGTTATTTTGGTGACCGACATAGTTAAGCCCTGTGACTGATGAATTATATTCTTGCTGCCACAATTGTTTTAAATGTGAAGTAAACTTGGAGGTAAGATCTGTATATGGAACAATATTGGTGGTTAGATGGTAGCCTGTGTCAGTGGCTGATTTGGCTAGTGTATCCACTGCATCATTACCTTTTATTCCTGAGTGCCCTTTAATCCACACTACAGTTATTGTTTTCCTTTGTTTTGTTGCTTCAAAGTTCAGTTTTTCGATGATTTCAAGTTTGTTATTCGGTCAACTGCACTTTTACTGTCAGTGAATATAACATGATTCTGTGTGTTTCTCGACTGGACGTATCTAAATACATTTGCTATGGCAATTGTTTCGGCGGTATATATGGAACACTCATCTGGTAGCTTGAACTTGTAATATTGGGAAGAGTTTGCGTCATAAAAGGCACAGCCTACTTTTCCATTCAACTTGGATCCGTCAGTATATATGTATTGGTGTTCAGGCCATCTTCCATTAATGGTTTCTAGAAAGTTTTCTTTTGGGTCCAGGTAGTATGTTTTTATATGTTTTGAAAAGAAAACATGGGGAGGTTCGGTGTAGATAGGTATAGTTTTGTTGATAGACAGGGAGTTAGAGATTTGTGCCAGTGTGGTATAGCTGTTTACTAGGAGTGGAGTAGCTTTTGAGTGCCAATATGGATGGGTGAGTACTAGGACAGTGAGGTCGTGAATGTTACGAAGATAGCTGACTTCTTTGGATATGGCTTTAGCCATAAATTTATGACTAATTAGCTGCCTTCTGAAAGATAGTGGAGGTTCTACAGATTCGACTTCTATAATATTTATTGGGGTAGATTTAAGATAACCAAGACATATTCTCAAACTTGTGTTTTTCTGGGTCTCTATTTTGTTTCGGTGAGTATGTGCTGCTGTTCCATATAAGTGACTGCCATAGTCTAATATACTTCTAACCATTGTTTTATAGAACAGTGAAGCGGTATTTGGATCTGCTCCCCATTTGGTATGGCAGAATGCTCTCAAAATATTCATAGCGTTCTCGGTTTTTTTTATTGCATGGTGGATGGTATCTTTCCACAGTAATTTTCTGTATAAATAGAGTCCAAGATATTTAACACAATTTTTGATTGGAAGAAGATATGGTCCCAGTTGTAACTGTACTTGAGTTATGTCCCTTTTTTTAGTAAAAATACACACTTCAGATTTTTTTTCAGAAAGAATTAAGTTGTTTGAATCTAACCAGTGCTTAACTGACCATAGGTTTGTGTTTAAAATGTTCTGACAATTTGAAATAGTAGTACCGTTGGTGTAGTTAACTATATCATCAGCAAACTGTATCATATTCACGTTATTCAAATTTACTTCGAAGTCCATTGTATATAGTATAAAAAGTAGCGGGCTGAGTATGCTGCCTTGAGGGAGTCCTAAATTCGATGTTCGGGATCCTTGAAGATTTTGGTTTAATTTTAGTGAAAGTCGTCTATCGGAGTATAGTGAAATTAAAAATGAACATATTTCATGAGGTATTCCTATTGATGTCAGCTTATGGTACAAAATGTTTAAATTTACGTTATCAAAAGCCGAGGAAAGGTCAATAAAAACTGCAGCTGTATGTTTTTTTATTGTATATCCTGTCAGTATAACTGTAACGAGAACAGTAATAGCTTCGAGAGTGGACCTACATTTCCGGAAACCATATTGTGAGTTTGGTAGGATGTGTTCAAATTCTAGCCATTGTTCTAATCGATTCTTTATTATTCTTTCCAGAGTTTTAAGAATACAAGATGCCAGGGATATAGGTCTGTACGAACTTGAGAGATCTAGCGGTTTGTCTTTCTTTTTAATAGGTAATATTATATAGTTCTTCCAGCTATCCGGAATAGGACTTGCACCAGTCCAGATACTATTATAGATTTCTAACAGAGACTTTTTATGTTTAAATGGGAGGTGAAACAGCATGGAGTAAGTTATATTGTCCTCGCCTGGTGAAGTATTATTAGATAGTTTCAACGATCTTTCTAATTCCCACATCTCAAAACGTTCAAGTAAGTGCAAGTTGTTTCTGGGAACAGTTTTTAAAGATAACTGATTGTATTCTATGCATTCTTTTGCCCAGTCTGGTGAGATTGTGGCATGGAATTCTTCTATCCAATTCGCTTCCAGATCAATAGGTAACTTATTCTGCTGCTTACGATTCTTAAAACTATTTACCTTTTTCCATACTTCAGTGATGGGAGTTGTCTGATTTAGGCTCTCAACGTATTTCCTCCACTGAATTATTTTTGTTTCTTTGAATGTTTTTTTTTTGCGATGGCATCAACTCGTTTGAATTCAAGTAAATTTTGTATGTTTGGGTTTTCTTTCCATAATCTGAAAGCTTTTTTTCTCCTATGAGCAATGTTGTTGCAGGTCTCATTCCACCATTGTTTTGGTTTGTGCTTCCAGTACTTATTTCTTATTATTGTTCTTTTCGGGATACAAATGTTTGCAGCTGAGTTTATCGTGTCTATGAAATTGTTATAGTTACATGCGGTGCTCATTTCCTCTAGTGTTGTCGTGTACAGATTCCAGTTGGCTCTTTTAAGAACCCATATGTTGTGAACTGGACCATAGGTTTGTAAGCCTGAGTCAGAGTTATTAAACTTCATATATATAGGAAGGTGATTGGATCCATGAGGATCCTGTATGACTGACCAAGATATTAAATGTACTATGTCTTGCGTACAAATAGACAGATCAATGGCACTTTTTCTACCTGACGTAACAAGTGTGGGTGCACCATCATTGAGATACACAAGATTGCAGTGATTAATATCATTGAGCAAAGAAACACCATAGACATCATTAAACTCACAACCCCAAGAAAGATGATGAGATTTGAAATCTCCAGCAATTATAAAAGGTCGTGGTAAGTTTTCGAAAAATTGTATCCATTCTCTTACTTCTATCCGAGTCTTTGGTTTAATGTATATTGACAATATGTACACTGCTTTGTTATTAGGTAGAAGTTTCACTTCGATGCATGTACACATCATTCTTGCTGGTTTCTGTACTACGACTTCTGAAAATAATCTATTGGATTTTACTAGTATGGCTATCCCACCGTAACCATCCATACGATCTGACCGAACAATATTATAACCTTGGAAGTTATAAAACCTTTCCTGTTTGAACCAGGTCTCTGACAAAGCTGCTATGGTAGTTTCTGTTGTATTTAAGAGATATTCTAAGTTTTCTTTATTGCCAACTGCAGATCTGCAGTTCCACTGTAAAATGTTGAGTTTGTTTATAGCTGCGAAGACGACGAAGTAGTTGGTATATTGTGCACGTTTAATAATTGTTTACTAATTAATATTTGCTGTAAGTCTTGTTTAGTAACATTGGGATTATTAGTTTCCCTAAAATTTTTAAAAAGTTCGGTAACAATAGTAAAAATTATATCTAAAATATCAGAGTTTGACTCTGTTTGTAGCATGTGAGAATTTGAATTTAAATTATTTTTATATGAAGGACTATTTATAATTGGAATATTAGTTCCTGATTGTCTAAAGTTAAATGTGTATTCTGGATCTGACTGTGTCAAGACAGGACTATTTGGTCTCTGCCTTTTGCTGCCTTTAGAAGATTTGACGACTGTATATTTATTATGATTACTATTGGCCGAAAATGTGAATGGACGAGTAACAGAAGAGCTATTTAAACTTTGGTTAACAAGAGGGTAATTAGAAGAAGGCAAATTTTGTTGATGAGAATCTTTAATAATGTTATTTGATCTTACGTCTGCATAAGATTTGCAGGGAATTTCTTTGTTGGCATCATGGTAATTAATATTACTATTAGTCATGCATTCTTTAATTAATTTCTGTCTTTTGAATTCTGGACATGACTTAAGATTTGTTGTGAAGTGGTCTCCCATACAACTAAAACATTTTGGGGTTAATGTTGTTTCCTGACACTCTTTTGTATTATGGTCTTTCTGGCAATTGTTACAACGGGGGTTACTCCTACAATGCTTCCCCTGGTAGCCAAATCGCAAACAGTTGAAACAAAGCAGGACTTTTTGTTGATATGGTTCAATTTCTTTCAACAACTTATTTATAGTAACGTATTTTGGAAGTACTTGTGTTTTAAAGCTTACTACACACGATTTAGTAGGAACATAATTTATTTTCTCATCGGTAACCGTTTTTCTATTTATTCTAGAAACGTTTACTACCTCAAAATTAGAATTTATTTCGAATTTTTTAATTTTATTTTTAAGATATTCATCGGAGAATTCTGTTGAGACATCCCGTATAACACCTTGTCTAATAATAATAAATTTAGGTATATAAACATCCAAATTGTTTTTAACAAAAACCGGATCGTCTTTCTTGTCGATAAGGTAATTAGCGTTTTTAGAATCCGTAAATTTAATTCTTAATTTATTTCTGCCAATTGTATCGATACTAATTATTTTATTATCTAATTCTGGGAATTTTGTAAGAATAATGTCACCAATTTTTAATGCATTAAGTTTACCTTTAAGATCGCTATCTTTATTTTCAACATATATATGGAACGGTCCACGGTCATTTATGGTATACTTAAAAATTTCTTTTTGTTTGTCATCGTTAGATTTAATAGGATCGGAAGTACTTACAGTTTGGTTGAGTTCAGCGTTACTAAAACCTTTAAAATTGCTAGGGGATTCCATTTCAACATCTGGACTACTAAGGGTGGTATTGGGAGGTCCATCAGGTTCAGGGGGCGGTTTACCGCCCGTGTCCGCACTCATTTAATTAAAAAATAGAAACAAAAACGCGAGTTATTAGTCTATATATTATTTGAATAATTATCGATACTTATTATTCGTATTAGTAAAGCGTTTAGATTACTCGTCAGCACCGGCTATTGACACGTCTGACTCACACGAGAACTAAAACTAGAATGTTGGTAGCACTTAGAACCTTAGTAATTCGCTTAGGAAATTATTTGTTACATACTTGAACCGTGTACCAAATTTCATTAAAATCGACCTAATAGATTTTGCATAATAAATTTGCAATCTAAATGTTTTTAAAAAAGTTCAAATTTTTTAAAATCTTTCTGAACAAAAAGTAGACCATTTAGAAGTTGTCTAATTTTTTACATATAAAGAGGTGCTCTACCTATCTAATACACTTTACAGAATTAAAATCGGATTATTTAAGGGGCCTCAGCAATGTTTTAAACTTATAAACAATTTTTTGGCTTATAAACAAATAGCTTTGTTTAATAATAAAAAAATTAATTTTTAGCAATGCAAATAATTAAAACCAATATAATTTGACTTAAACTTTCAAATGCTGTCAGCAGAATTGCTATATTATTTTTTAATCAAAAGTTATTCGCGTTCAAAAATTGCAATTTTTCGAATTCTTGAAAGTTCCACTGCGTTTATCTCGAAAACTATGCATCCTACGAAAAAACTTGTAAGAACATTTTTTGCTTAGAATTACCCAAGAAATACAAAAAAATGTTTTATTTTGCGAAAAATCGATGTTATGTAATTCCTCAAGTTCTTTGTTTATAACAATCTTATCGACATCCACATCAATTGCTACCCAAAAAAATCGTGTTCTACGGGTCAAAAAATACATAAAAATCTTGGGTAAGTCCATCTAAATAAAGGAGCCCGTAGCACCCCCTCCTGGCCACAGGACTAATTTGTTTATAAGCCAAAAAATTGTTTATAACTTTAAAACATTGCTGAGGCTGCTTAAACAATCCAATTTCAATTCTGTAGAGTGCATTAAATAGGTGGAGTGCTTTTTTATATGCAAAAAAATTTACAAATCTTTGTATGCTCTAGTTTTTGTTGTTCAAGATTTTAAAAAATTTTTATTTTTTAAAAAAAGTTTAGATTGCAAAATTATTATTCAAAATCTAGTAAGTCAATTTTAATGAAATTTGGTGTACGGTTTTAGCACGTTACAAAAATTTTCTAAGCGAATTAGGAAGGTTCCAAGTGTAACCTAAGTGATGGAAAATCATTGAATAATTACAGGCTTGTTTTGACCCCTTATTTTATATTTATTGCTATTTTGCAGCAAGGGTGATAAATTAAGACATTTTTAACCAATCGCATCTGATAGAAAATTTAATTATATTTGTTTTATTCCCATACGACTTTGTTCCAAAATGAATCGTTTTAAAGTTATAAGCAAAAAAAGTAGAAAAAAAAACGAAATTTTCATATTTGAGAAGGAGCATAAATCAATTATTATTAACGAAGTTATCACCTAACTTTATCCGCAAAAACCTGAATGCCACCTCTCACATCCACCTAAAAACAGATCCTTACTGGTCTCAGGGCCGTAGATAAGGGGGGGGGGTTTAGGGGGTTCAAACCCCCCCCCCCCATGAGACGAGGACGAGACAAAAAGTACATACTAAACTCAACATACCGTGCTAATAAAAATTCAAATAAGTTACAGGTACCTATTTAAATTCCAGAGATTGTTTGTACGAATTACGAATTGTCTAATAAACGTGCTGATATTAAAGCTCAACGCTGTGCGACGGTGCGGCTAAATATTTACCACTTTTATGCATAGAACAAAGATAAAAGTTATGCTTATTATGCATTGAGATTAAATATTATTCTGCACTGCTGACGTGTCGTGTCCTGGCTGCAGTCGCCTGGCGAGCTGATCCGACGCTATGTCGACGCTTGCCGATCGCGCCGCTGGCATGCGTAAT